>NW_027411624.1:25010000-30010000 GCF_049639745.1 Rhodnius prolixus
TTAGAAAACAGCTAAAAACCAAATAATGTATAAAATAAAATAGCATTTCATTTTCTTCAATTATGAAATTTTTCATAATTGAATTCACATTAGCATTATGAATTGAAAATGTTGTACTATCATTTCATACTTCAGAGGAAAGCCTAGTTTCACTTTTCCTCTAGAACGCTTTCCTGGGAGAATGTTTCAAATAAAAGTTATAGATCTTCAGGAGTGCGTTGGGAATATAATAAAATTCAAAGAAAATCGCTGGAAAATTCCCCCAAAAATTGATTTCGTCATTCATACATACAACAATTAGCTAAAACGTTTCTTTCCGACACAGGAGACCACAAAATGGACATTTCTTCTGTAAACTCAAAATAGAAAATAAGTAACAATTAGTAACAGGGCTTAAATATAAGAAGCAAAAGAAGAAAAATTACACTTTACTAAGAATGAGATGTTAAGAGTTATCAGAAATTATAAAATAAAAGATAGAGTGTTGATATGGTTTCATATTCGTTGCTGGATCAACAAAAACGTTCATCTAATGACGGTGTGAATTCGTAACAGCGTTCCTGCTTGCTGACATTGTACATTGCCAATTCCTTTTAATTGATAACATGAACATGAACTGAGGATAATACATGATAGGACTGAGGATAATACAAAGGAAAGTAGGATATGTCTTCCAAAATACGGTGGAGAGGTAACCTACATCAAATTCCAGTAATATCCATTTTTAAGAAAAGTTCTTCATATTGAAGAAAGAGCGGAATGCAAGGAAGTATTGCAGTATTTAGTATGGGCATTGACGCTGACAATAATGCACTTATGACTCAACCTATCAGTTAAGAGGCAACAAGTTTACATTATAAATTTGAGGCTTCTTCGGAAAAAGGTTTCTCCTTGCTGGAAGAAAAAGTCGTGCGAATATTTCTCACTAGATTCTGTTTTCTCCCTTTTTTCAATTTAGTTGCTGCTAAAGGAAGCTAGCAATGAGGGCATCGTTACCTTTTGTTGGTTGGTTTGTGATGGTGATTAGTAGCGCACGTGTACGCTTCACTGAATGGAGTAACCTTACTGTTTATTAAAATCCTTGCGCAACAAATTGATGCTGATAGATGGTCGGCATGGTATAAACTCATACACCTGATAATAATTAAACATCTATTTTCCTTCCTTCTCAAAAGTACAGTTACTTATACCTAAAAAATTGAACCTAAGTCAACATTATCTTTACACTTAAATTACTCTGAGTGTATAAATTATGCTTCTAGTTAACAAACACATTGTTTCATTTAAATTAAAACAGTTAAAATTAATAAATCACAGAAATATAACGACCTCCAACAAACAGAAATGTAAATTAATTTCCAAATATTGGTAACTTATAATAAATGTTGAAAAAAGGAAATACATAGGGTTTTTCTTTTGTCTTTTCATCCTTATAATGGAGGAAAGAAATTTGGCTAGCGAAACAAAACACTGTCCAATTTTTAAATGAAGCATGTCTAATGCTTACCAAGTCAAACGAAAAAAACTCCGGCGGTAATACGTGAGAAGCGAAAAGCACTGGGGATCCAGAAATCTTTCAATTTTCCCAAATTTGAATAGAAAGAAAAAGAAGCAAGAAAAACAATTTAAAAAGATACCCAAGACGTAATTTTGTTAATTCGTGTTGTTATTCATCTTTTGCAATAACCTTCATAGCTGCTAACCAGCTCCACATTGACGAATTGAGTAGTTTTTATTTTCTGTCACTAGGTGAGAAGCAGTATTGAGAAAATTATAATAAATAGGTTCTAGTGAACTTAATTATTTTTTTAATTCTTCTTTCTTTTTTTTTTAACTGGTAAAATCGTTTTTTCTCCGCTCTTGGTATGAACAAAAAGTTTTCATTTTACGGTGGAGAAACGATCCAATAAAAATACATCTCAAGTTTCAACTGAAATATCCTTTTTTTTTTAGACCTAGATGGTCTATTGGACAGAACGCCGGAACTTTGGTCTAATATTTTTCAATATAAAATCAGCAAAAAAAAATTATATATATAAAAAAATTGGTTGAAATCGGATACCCTAACAGTGTGGTCTTACCTCTGTAAGTTGGGTCCGTTCACCGTACCTCTTCCCCCCTTGTCTTTAATAGATTCGCCACTACACCACATTCATTTTTTGAAGACTACACTTTTAACTTTAAGAAAAGTAATAAATTTAGAGCTAACTTGTAAGAGAAATTTGTTGTAACTGTTTACATCAGATATTTTGTTTCTCTGGCCGATACTTAAAACTCTTTCGCAGCTTCTGGGCGAACATAAACACAAATAAAAAGACGATATACTGTTATTGTTACAACGTGCGCATGTAAAACGAAATTAGAGTATTAGTCCGATCTTAATAGCATTGTACGCTTCATACAGCAATAAGACTGAATGCGGTTTCAGATTTGGTGTCAAATTCAATGGTATATTAAATGTACTAGTGGTTATTTAGTGAGAAGGCATCCGATCCAAACTAGAGTTCATAACGGTAAAATAAACTATACACTTTAGTTATGCCAACATTGTTCTCATTGCCTTAGTTATTTTATTTTTTTAATGCACTGAAATAAATTATTTATTTTTAAATGCTAGTTTTTCCCTTATAATTATTTTTGGGTAATCATAATTCTGTTTTGAGTTCATGGACAGACAATCACAAAAGATCTTGCTGGAAAAATCTGCCAAACTTTTTCTAGCATTTCTCATTAACCAATAGAAGCATATTTCTTACGTAATGAAGCAAGTTTCAGAACCATTTTACTGATCTAGGATAATATTATATTTAGCCACTAATGTTAGTACTGAAGATTCACTTATATTTTCCTGGAAAGCATCGGGAAGAAAACAATCGAAGTGGCTACAGAGTTAATAGAGTTATACAAATTACAGGAGCAATTAAATACAAAATCCTTGTGTTCCCAAATTTACGAGATGATGACATGCGACATTCATGAGTCTAATATTGAAGGAGAAGGTGTTGGTCATAATTTGAAGGAATTTAGAAGTTAATTTAATCAGAAATGTGATTATTTAGGGTTTTCTGAAAAGTCTTCAAAACAAATCGAATCGTATAACTTGCTGGTCAGCTGTTGCTGTAGATATTTTCTCAAGTTGTGAGGTTCTGTCTAGGTTTTCTATCTTAATTCAATTGATCTCTTTGCGGACATAAGACAAATAACACAGAATATGAATTTGTATTATATTTTTCAGTGCTTAAACAAGTTTACTACTGTTAGTTTCCAGACAGGTACTTGGTATCCGACCTATAAAGAGGTGAATAGTTACTTCAAACAAGCTACTGTGTTATTGTAAGCGAAGCAATCAGCAGTGAACATTGAGGGAATGTGAATTTACTGTTGAAGCATTGAAGATTTAAGAAACATGAACAGAAATCACATTGCTTCTTGAATGGAAATGTTAGTTAGCCACTTCATTCAAAGAACGCAACATCTTTATAAGGAGTATTTTCAAGGTTAGTTCATTAAAAAAGGCTAGTAACCTTTCAACAACTGAATAAAAATGTTCAATGAGAATTTGTGTTAATGCAGAATGAGGGTAGTCAGGTGGATGCGATTTACAAAAATTCTTGTATATTTATCAAAAATTAAAATTTAGTGTGAACACTCACACTACTTTCTATTATTACCACAGTTTACGTAAGTAAATTAAATTTTCATAAAACTTAGAATTTGTTCTAAAAAGTATACGATATAAGACTTCATTATTATACATGTTCACTGTAAAGGAACTAATTTCGAAAGAAATTACTAAAAATAAATAATTATTCTAATAGTTAAATAGCTAGTTAGAAAAGCGAAACTTTCAGTCTGCCGGATTTCTTCAAAATTGAAATTGCGATTACATATTTAATCTTTATTAATTTCTATTGGGGATGATAAGCCCTTACATAACACTTTAGAGGATAATCCATAATCCAGAAAAATCATCTTAATCAAATGTTTCCGAAATTAAAACATAGAACTATTTGTGCACGATAATTATACGTATCAAGTTAAAAAGAAAAATTTTACGAGCGTTTTTATGAAAAAGTCTGAAAAACAAAACAAAAAATCGAATAGGTAAAATGATAACTCAGCAAGACATAGTTTAACCGAAAGCT
Source organism: Rhodnius prolixus (assembly GCF_049639745.1). NCBI lineage: Eukaryota > Metazoa > Arthropoda > Insecta > Hemiptera > Reduviidae > Rhodnius > Rhodnius prolixus. The sequence continues at coordinate 25,014,146 of NW_027411624.1, forward strand.
TTTTTATTTTTAGCGTCTCTTGGTGGCACTTAAGCGAAAATTTTGAACATTTAACTTTCTGCTATTGTTCGTCCAATTCTTTCTGCAAACCAAAGGCCTTTACAGAAACAGAGTCCTTCATAGTTACATTTTAATTTGTAAAAAAGATGCTTTTATACCCAGAGATTTAAAAACGAATAATTGTAGTGGAGTCCAAAAATCGAAAATCAAACTGATTACGAGACGTAAGGAAAAGTAAAAAACAGTTATACTTTATTTTTCTAATTATGGTTCTTTTACAGAAAAATTATATAAAAAAAAAAAAGATCAGGCTAAAGTGTAGTGTATATTCAAGCGCAATGGGCACAGACAATTGTCAATTGAATCTCTTGTTAGAAGAATCCTAGTACAACCTCTTTCATATTATTATTCTCGACAAGCAATTTATTATATAAATAATTCGCACAATTGAGATAGAATTCACAATCTGAAATAAGCTGAACTTATTAGCTCTATTTATTAACTACAATTTTTACACCTACAATAAGACTCGGAACAAAGATATTATAAAGGAGATTATTGGCCTGGTTTAAAATACATTAGCGTCGTAGATAATTTAAAGAACTGTAATGTCCTGTAGTAGGCCAAGAAACGTCGTCGGCCAGGAAATCAATTGAATCAGGTCGCGGAAAACACTCCGGCTTGAAATCATCTGGACCACTTCCCCCTTTTTTCTTCTACTGTGACATAGTTCATTTGTTTTCTGATCAACTTGATTTCTCTATGGAAAATATCAACACTCAAAATATGTTTATATTATTTAATATATGTATGTATACATATATTATTATTATATAATAGTGTATGTTCATAATGTGTGAGAAAAAGAGATGAAGAAGAAGGAACTCAAAACAGAAACTTTGAAATTTTCTGAAGTAAGATTGGGTAGCTTTTAAAAGGCTCTAACGATAATTATTTCGATAAAATCGAATAAAGATATTGTTGATGAACTTATCGATTCTTCTTCTATTTTTTTCAAAAATAGGAATCCATTCTTTTTTTGCTGCTCTCATACGTCCGTTTATTTACTTAACGCAGCTCTTTGCTAAACAGTGGCATCATAGTAAAGCCATATCCTTTTTAAGAACTAATTTTGGTTCAAAATTAATAAAACACACGTTAAATGTAAGGCGTGCACCATACTTCCATGCATCAAATATAGTTCCAATTTCAAAGAATGCTACTTACTTTATAATGTAGTTAATAATTGTAATTAGTCATTATTTATATATTTATTTTGTACAGGCAGTTAACCGTTTTCATTAACTGATTCTCAAACAAGTTGCTTAGTCTCTAAAGTTAAATTATCAGACTAGCCATACAGCTATACTTAAAAATATTTACAAATATAAGAAACCCAGTAACTAAGAAAATATAATTAATAAAATGTAAACAAACTTGATAACAACTAAGATAACTTGAAAACAATAATTAAAGTTATCTGTATAAAACAGTACAAAGAATATAGATACCACAAATAATAATAAAATACACGGAAATTAAAATTATTTGATCTTAACTTTGTTTAAATGTTTAACTTATAGAAGAAAGTGTTATTTTTTTTATTTTTATTTTTTTCAAGAAATACAAGATCATGGCAGCAATGATAGATATTTGTTTGCTGTCCTCATAATATTTATTACTATTTTGATTAGTATTTATTACTTAGTGAAGCTAGTGAATGTAGCAAGTGATTTTGCTGTGTAGGATATTTAAATCACTGGTTGTCCAACAGTCTAATGAGAAACGGTAAGTCTCTGCTACGCAACAAGATTAAAGGAATGACTGGTTTAAGATGTCCAGTAGGTCATTAAAAGGTGGAATCTTTTACGAAAATGTCACAAAACGTAAGAACTTCTTCCCCCCTCTCCTTACAGCTAACAAGACCGAATTTAGAACACCACAAGTATTTTTTTTTAAAGCAACGTATGGGGGACTCTGTTTCATTTTTCCGTGTAAATAAGAAAAAATTATTTGCTATAATTTTTCACCCTGAAAACATTTTATTGCCAGTGACAACTCTATTTCTGAAATTGAGCACAACCACAATATTTACTCTGTTAGATGTCAGTGAAAGCAATAAATAAATAACGAAGTGACGCTGTCTCACGCGTTCCATTGTTCACTTCCTTTAAATAAAGAAACAATGACCTCAAGTGACTGGTACGTGAGTATTATTAAAGTTAGTATTCTCATGATAGCATATTTTAACCGTAAGCAAGAATTATAATCTTATCAAACAACTTCTTTCCATAATTTAAGAAAATAATAATAATAAATATTTTCATTTATGTAACAGTGGTAACCTCCAACCACCATATATGGTTCCATGTTTTTGTTTAGATAATTTTTAATCAGAAATTTGTTTCTGTAACACAGATTTTTTGATCAGTAATGCTGCTACAGGATAGATATAAATCAGTTGGATTAAACACTGTAGATGTGTTTAATAGGGAAATACTATCAGAAGCCCGAGATTACTGAAAAAAAAGAAAGAATATTTTTAGCTATCTTCATAGTTACGGGGCGGGGACCTAGTTCTTCAGTCTCTCAACAGATAGAGGCCATGTGTCAGAAATTAGATGACAATATCTTCCAAGTTATTGGATCAACCGTGTTCTAATCCTGAATATTGAAACGCTCTTAGAACAATCTTAGTTTACCATACTCGTTTCTTCCTTTAATGTTTATTGCATATAGAAGGATAGCGTATATTATTTAAATTATTATTTGTACTTCTAATTTCCATACTAATTTTTATTCATAGTTTACTCGAGTAATAAGATTGAATTTATTTATTGTTCACACCTAATTTGTGGTAAACTTTCTGAAGTTCAGACTGTATGAAAACGTTATAGGAAAACTCTGATGTGAAGCAACATCACTGTTACTGTTTTCAATATTCATAATTTTGTAATGTAGGCTTTACATAATGTTTCAATTTCTGAAACATTCGTTCGTACTTTTGAAATTTGTAAACAACAAGATATTTAGCGGCAAATGGCGCTTACTTTACCTAAAGATATTGTCAAAAAAATATTGTCTTATATACGTACAATAAGTACACATCCTGAAGAAAGCAGTTTCTATCATTGCCTTATCACTTTACAGATTCAGATAATCTTCTACTTCTTTTTTGCGTCGTTCTTCATTGAGGAGACTTTCCTCTCATAAAAAGAAATTACTATAACTAAATATAAAATGATTCTTAAAAGAATATTGCGTTTTTGGGGATTTCCAAAGCGAGGAAGTTTGAGGTTAAAAGATGCCAGTAAATTAATTACAATCCCCATTTCTCCAGCTGAACATGTGCTTTATTTTTGACTATACAAGGTGTGGCTATTAAATAACGAGACTGATGCTGCTGCAGAAGAACTATGCATGCGCCAAATCCTAAAGACCGACAGCTGTGCAGCGTAAAGCCTCTTCTCTTTCGATTGCAGCGACTCACGTGTTTGTAAAGAAATTTGTCTGACCGGAACCGTCGTTTGTGTAAGAGGTGTTAGTTTCGTTTTGCCGAAAACATGATACTACATATGTAGAGCAACCAACGAATTGTCGTGAAATTTCACATGAAACTTGGTAAAACTGCTACTGAAACTTATCTTTAACTAAAAGAAGTTTATGGCGATGAATGTTAATCATGTGCGCGAGTTTTTTTGAGTGGTTCAAGCGTTTCCAAGATGGCCGAGAAAACGTCGGAGATGATGACCGCCCGGGTCGCCCTTTCACGTCCAAAACGGATATGAAAATATAGATTATAATTAATCAACATTACTAGCACGTGAGGTGCTTGCTCAACTCCGTGAAAGAGTAAGGAAAAATCGACCCGATTTGTGAAAGAACAAGTCATGGGTTCTCCATCAAGACGTTTCTAGCCAAAGTACAACATCCCAGTTTTAGGCCATCCGCCTTATTCGCCTGACCTGGCCCCATGTGACTTTTATCTGTTCCCCAAAGTCATATCTGCATTAAAAGGAACACGACTGCAGTCCTTTGAAGCTGTGACAGAAAAAGCGGCACGCGTCATGCAGGAGCTCACAGAAAAAAGACTTCCATCACTGTTTCGAACAATGGTAAATTCGCATGGAGCGTTGTAGGGATAGGGGAGGGGTGTATATTGAAGGTGATAATAACTAAATATGTATAAATTTAAAATAAATTTTTTTATAGCAATAGTCTTGTTATTTAATAGCCACAACTCGTACTTTGTCAAGAGACTTACAAGGGGACTGTCATATTCAACTGAGGGCCTGAACATACAGAGGTCAAAACACGTTCTCTCTAGATTACTTGGTGCCCGCCCTAAAATAAATAAACTTGATGTTTGCTAACAATAGGCTGCATGACATCTCCTTACTTCCGGACGAACGGAACTTAAAATGTGAAGAACTGCTAAATGTTGTAACTTAAACAATATCAAAATCTTAGCCCAAAAAAACGCCCCACTTTTATGTATCCAACTGAACATTATTGCTTTCGTCACCACCCAGGCCTAAACAATTTTCGACAGATTTCACACTAAGCTACTATCTCATTCAAAACTTTTAGCCCAAAGCCTAGCTTCAAACACTCTCCGTGGAAAGCCCCAAAGCCACATAAAAAAGCTGGCGCCCCTATGGCTTTTTAGATAACTAACGGTAAGTAACCAGTAATGATTGTCAATTAAGTACATCAAGCAGGTGTATTCATTTCAACATATTTACTTGTAATAATTTTGGCATTTGCAAATAAGAAAAATACAGATAATAAGAAAATAAAAAAGTTCTATGTATATAATTTATTTTTTACTGTCCCTGAGCGAACTGAATAAAACTACTACCGAATTATGATAATAAATGGAAAGATCATGCTAATAAAGTATAAAGATTAAAATACACATTAAGGTTGTGTTTTATGGCCAGCGGAAGTAGAAATAGTCACGGTGTTTCACACCCACAGATATAAGTAACAACACCGTAATCATAAAGCACAACAAATTACTAATTTAATTGATAACTGTTCCATCATAACATTCTAGGAAAACAGAGTTCCGTTAATTAATTCAATGTTTTAAGTAGAAGAAAAAAAAAAAAAAAACCTCCATTAGTACATTATTATACTTTTTATCATTGCTTTAATATTAAATGCTGAAGAGAATTAAAAATCTTGACTCAATGTTTGCATCATTCGCATCAAGCCTAAGTAAAATTTATAGCGCTGCTATAACAAAAATAGGTTTTAATTAATCATTCACGCTTACATTGCGATTCCGACTTCTAACATAATAATCTCTAATTACATATAGATTACAATATAGAGTAGATATGAACTATAGCAAGATGAGGATTATCATTGACAAGAACTTTAGTTTTTGGAGGTAGATTTCAGTTTCCACCTTACCAAATTTATAAGTCAGAATGAAAAAAGATGTTATGTATATATTTATATTAATCATTAATAATAAAGTAAAATAGTTGCAATTTTTTTTATTAAGAAATTGTATTTATTGCCTTTAGTTACTCCAAACTACATGTATGGTAAGACATATTTTGATCTGCAGGTTATTTTGTACTCTAAGGTTACATTTCAAATATCCCAGAGTTCTGAATTAAGAAGAAGACATTCTGGTTTGTGTACAGTGGATTAGTTTAGCTTATAAACCCTGGATAAACTGCAACTAGCACGTCGGGTAGAATTGATGATGTCTATAAAAAAAACTCCTCGAGATTTACCTTCTACAAGCAGCTAGCTACAACCTGTATATACTTTTTTGCTCTTCATTACGATTAAGAGATTTGGGGTTCAGCCAAAAGCTACCAATATCTATAGAATCCAATTATTCCAATCAAAAACACTCCGATGAATCGCCCTTAATGTTCCATACTTTGTTTCTAACATTACCTTGCTATGGAGTCTTCAACTTCAGTTTCGTCAAAGTTGGGAGAAATGGTAAGTTATCTACTGAATACTTTTTGAAATTTACTGAAAGATCTTGCTGCTGCTATCCATTTCTAGAGCCTTGACATGTGGTTTTTTTTTCTGGTTCCATTGCATGAGTAGGAATTCAAATTGAAATTAGTATTAGCAATGCAGGTGCAGAATACGTGCAGCTAGATCTTCTCATCTTTATGACAATCTAGATTTAAGATTATTCTAATCTGGTCTTTCAGGAGTATCCATTTACTTAAATGTGTAGATATGCACAATGGTTCGATTACCTGACGAGAAGATAGGTTTTATTTACAGTAATTTTTAAGAGGAATTCATCGTAGTAAAGGAATTACATCAACTATCCGCCTCCCTCGCGTTATCTTGTTGGCTTCAAAAGCCAACGCATGAAAAAAATGGACAATACTTAACAATATTTATAGTATCAAAAAGAGATAATTAAATTTGTTGTAAATCTTCAATGCTTCAAGAAGTAAGGTATAAAAGAAGCGGAGTTACACAATACAGATTTTACTAGTCCAACCTTACTTTGGAATTTGCTTTAATTTTTTTTTTTGTAAATAGTTAATAGTTACCCTTAATGCTATAAACCTGGATGAACCAAATAATTGTCGGTAAACAATACTTTAGAGGAAACTCTAACGGAACACCTAGATTCTCTTAAAATTAAAATTATTAGGAAAATGTGTCAAATTACAGTTGTAGTTGATTGCACAGTAATAATTAGTGCATTCAGTTAAAAAAAAAGAAAAAAATCCTAAAAAGTGTTTTCAGTAAAATTAGTAGTTTATTCAGTAAATACTCCCTTTGAACCGAATTGAAGTATTATTTTTTTAAAAATGTTAAATTTTTTTTCTAAGATTTGATTTATTTCTTTCCAGCTTTCTCGGGAGTTTTTAGCTAAAATGCAAATTCAAAACAATTTATGATTCTGCAATCTTTCGATTTTTTTAAAAACAATGGCTAGTGTTGGAAGTTGAGGAACATTGGTTTGAAGTTTTTCCACAGAATGCGTTAGTTACACTCAAGCGTCAAGAAATGATATTGTTTAAAAGACAATTAGATAAATCGATCAAGACTACCGCAAGTGAACAAATGAATATAATACTAGACTAAAACTAAGATGAATCTGTAGGTTATGGTGGCTAATATGGTTGTTCATCAGTTATGCGCTCCTTAGAAACCAAACCTTACAAACATAATTTCTTCGTAAGTATCCATAATGATCTTAACAATCTGTTTTTTCCGATGTTCCCTCTGTCCGCTTCAAGGTATTGCCACTTAGCTTACTACACACCATAATTCTTTAGTCTGTCACCTCTCTTCCTAAACAATTTCTGACAATTCTCGCCAACCGCCTCGTGATTTGCTCGATTGAATCCAAATGCGGTAAATTATTAAACCTCTAAAACAAAGTGCTATTACTGGGTAGCTTCTACCCTGGTTGATACTACTTGTCACGAATTCCTTTTATTGCAATTATCAAATAAATTTAAAAAAAAAATGTAAATGTAGATATAGTTATTGGTTAAAGAATTTATAAGTTGAAGTAAGAAATGAAATAAAAGAAGTTACATTTTAATTTATAAGGCTTATTACAACAGACTAGAAAGAGAAACATAACTGATAGTAGGCCAACGGTGATTTATAACAACAGTAGCCAGTTTGATGGGTCCGTTTTAAACAGAACAAAACTGGGGAGGCCGTACATGCGGGAATGTACGGTTGTTGTAGGCAATATAGAACCTGGCCATCCAAGTCTCAGCTCACAGTGTATCTACCAACAGTGCCGTATTATTGTGCACCAAATGTACAATTCAATATCCAGAACTAAAATTTCAAAACATTCAATAATAGCTCTTTTGTTGATTACAATACTTCGAAAATCAATTTCTTACACACTAGTTTGTGTCTTTTATTATTATTTTCTCCTTAACTCGTTCAGATTTTCGAATATAAGTTTTCAAGGAATCTTGAGGTCTCTGTACCGGTGTTCCTTCTTGAACTTGTCGTTTTTCTCTCAAATCCATTTTTACTAAACGTTTGATTAAGTCTTTCCTAACTGCATTTGAATCCCTATTATCAACAATTAGGGAATTTAAAACAATCTTTAAGAATGATCTGTACTATCTTTTAGTTCCCTCTTAGTAGAAAATGAATGTACTTTATTTATTTTAATAAAATACCATTATTACCTTTTACTTAATAGTTTAAAATTTCTTTTCTATTTTTGCTAATCGATTTTTAAATATTATTTTATTTTGTATTGGTCAGCACTAATTGTCTGCATTATACAAATACAAAATGTTTACATGCATGTACGAGCATTACAACTGGCTCCAGAATTAATTCTATTGTCTTTAATTGTGTGAATTTATGTGAGAAATCGCGTAAATTGTGTACTGAAGAGTGAGTTCAAAATCCACTGAATCATAAAAGATTCTAAGTATTTGTACTCAGAATGTAGGGTCTGCAAAGTATAAATTATTGTGAATGGTTTTTTGTTTTCAGTCATTATTTTGTGTAAAACACGAACCTTATATGTATTTACTGCATGCATTGTACTCGTGTAACTATTTGAAATAACTTTGTGAACAAAAATAAAGTGTAATAATTTATAACAAAATACATTTTTAGTAAAGGAAATAATAGAACATAATATTAATTGTTGTTTCTGGTCAAATAAACATTGTGAATAAAATTATTACATGGCCATATCCAACAAGAAAATGTGAAAAATAAAGAGCAAAATAATATGAATAAAAAATCCAACACAAAGAACATAACATGAATGAATATTAAATGAAGATTTAAACCAAGGAAACAAAATAATTTGATTTGCATTAGCAGCAAAAAAAATGTATTACAATTATCCGAATTTAGGCAAAAAATTTAATATTATTATTACGAATATATCCTGAGCAAAAAAAAAAAAAATCTTAAATTACTAATTGGTCAAAATCTGGGCAAATTAATAAATTAAAAATATATTTTGTAATAAGTCGGTTGAAAAAATTTGTTGGAGATAAACGGGGTGAGTGTAATAATGAGCTAGTTTGCCTGTGGGTAACGTTAAAACCAATTAGTTGCACACATCAACTAGCTCTGCTGGGCCCAGTATCATGTGATTGTTAAGGATTCAGTATATGGAATAGCTTACACATTTCGCAAGAATATTAAATAATTACATCTTGCGTTTTTGTTTCGTTTTTACCCCAGAAATAGAAATTCAATATTCATGCTAACTTAGATAAGTCCACATAAATGTATAATATATACTTGAAAGATTACTTTGCCGTTTAGTTAGTACATTGATCGGAGTAATTCTTTTTAAATATTTCATTGTTATTAAAGCTTAATTTACTATGTAGATTAATGACAATCATGTTTCCTACTGAGGGATTCTTAGTGCCCTTCGTATTTCTTGACACTATCTTTCTGTTTTCTATTTCCACCATGTTTTGTCATGGAATTTTCATTTGTTTTTCTGATATTTTTCCCTAAATGTTAGCGATTGGTTTTTTGTACGCATTTTCAACTGCTTCTGCCATTGGCGCTTATCTGCGATTCTATTCTCTTTCTAACTCTTCTTGTTACACCAATCATCAGACAGCTGATTGTTCGTACGAGGTTCTCATTTTATTTATTGTTTTGTTAGTCAATGAACCATCCTGGCCTTCTGAATTAACTAATTTTTTTTGTTGTTTTGTTTTGTCAAGACCCTTGTTAGTGAGTTTTTAAGAGCGGATGAAGTTTATTTTTTAGAAATTTCTGTTTGCAGTCTTTTGGAACTTTGGTCTTAGTTAAGTATAGTTCGTGTAGATAGATTTTTGGATACCGCGGAGACGTCACAACGCCTGAGAAGTGACTATTCCACTGAAAAGACTTTCCACTTTTTTGTAATTTTTTTCTTTTATTTATTTTCTTTTTAACGTTTCCAAAAAAAATTCACTTCAAGGGTTTTCTGAGCGTTAGCGGACGTTACACTATATACGAGGGTCGTTTGAAAAGTCCGTGCAAAGTCAGAGAGATAGCACCACTGGCGCGTATCGAGGTTATGTTTAGTTAGTAGCATCTCTTGGAAGAACACACACCAAGTTTCAGCCAGATCGGTCTATTTCTTTGTGTTTGGCATTCGTTTGAATCGAGGAAGTCGGGTGATTTTCAAAAAATGGACGAAAAAGAATTTCGTGTGTTGATTAAACACTACTTTGTGAAAGGCAAAACGCCTCAGGAGACTAAAGAGAAGCTTGATAAACATTATGGTGACTGCACCTTCGATTAGAACAGTTTATAAGTGGTTTCAAAATTTTCGGAGTGGCCATGTGGGCACAAGTGACGCTGAACGTTCTGGACGCCCTGTTGAGGTTACTACTCCAGAAATCATTGATAAAATCCATGATATGGTGATGGATGACAGAAGAGTGAAGGTGCGTGAGATTGCTAGTGCTGTGGGCATCTCGAATGAACGGGTACATAATATTTTGCATCAACATTTGGACATGACAAAGCTATCCGCAAGATGGGTGCCGCGATTGCTCACGTTTGACCAAAAACGAAATCGTGTGAAGTGTTGCAAGGACGGTTTGCAGCTGTTCCAGAAGAATCCGCAGGACTTTAAGCGTCGTTTCGTCACTGTGGATGAAACATGGATACATCACTACACTCCTGATACCAAAGAATAATCTAAACAATGGGTTACCAAGGGGGAATCTGCGCCAAAAAAGGCGAAGACCGTTCCTTCGGCCGGAAAGATTATGGCGACTGTCTTTTGGGATTCGCAAGGAATAATCCTCATCGACTATCTGGAAAAGGGTAAAACTATTACAGGTGCATATTATTCATCGTTATTGCAGAAACATTAGATTTTATTCAAACGAGGAGGTGATTGCAGAAACGAATGGCTATTTTTCAGACTTGGACAAATCCTATTATTCGGAAGGGATCAACAAACTAAAGCAGCGTTGGACGAAGTGTAAAAGCCTAAAAGGAGACTATATTGAAAAATAAAAAAGGTGTACCCCAAAAAATTAAGTAGTTTTTATTTTTGCACGGACTTTTCAAACGACCCTCGTAGTTTCACGTCCTTAATAACATCTGCAAAATGTAATAGAAACAAATTTCTTGCAAAATCTTAATCTTAAAAAAAAAAAAATGTCTATAAGTGAGTCTTTACAGGTCTTTTATACATAGCATTTTGTTACAATTTTGTAAAAATTGTAAATCTTTAATTTATTTGGAATTTATTTCTAGAATGCTTTTTTTCTTTTGTAAGCGTTTTGTGCGAGGAGCGGATCTCTATATTTTTTCTTGTTAAATTGTACTTTATGCCACTGGAGACTCTCTAGATCGAGCAGATTAAATCACCAATTTTCAGTTTACTCTCTATAACAAATTGCTGAAAACGAAAAGACTGCTTATGTCTCCAATTTTTGAATTTAAATTATTCCGCCAGGAAGTAGAGGTTTTGTAGTCCAGTGACCTTAAAATAATATGTTGGATTGTAGTATGATTCTGCCTAAGTAGTTGAACAAAATTTTTGTGGAACAAAATCACGTTGAGATAAAACCTGATTTTTCTATTCATTATAATTGTTCAGTTTGTGGCAAGGTAAGAATAAAAAAATTCACAAACTAGAGATGCTTACTGTTCCATTATTTTCGGTGACTGATTAATAGTTTCAATAGGAAGAAAAAATAACAGCCCATTTTCAGTCATGATAAACTTTATTATGCTGAGCTTTCGACCTCAGTCCTTGAATAGACAAGACAGAAGACACACCAACCCTTTAATGATTGTAAATTAGCCCTGAAGATGACCTAGTTTCTAGGTCGAAAGCTTGGCATAATAAAGTTTATCATGACTGAAACAGGCTGTTATTTTTAAATCCTATAGAGATGCTTAGTTGTAATTGATTTGTTCAAATCACGATTTTTGTTTTTGTTTACGACTTCTTATCGATTATGAGAATTTTCTTTTGTTTGATTTGAACAATTTTTTTATTATTAAAGATTAGCTATCAATGTACGGATATACAAGATGTGTCTCACTTGATAAGGAGGATACTAGCTGCATTTTAGAGATTATTGATAACTAAATGTAAAGATAAATTAACGTTACAAAAAATTTTAAACAATCTGGTTGGGAAAATAATACATTTTTTCTGACTATAATTCTTTAACATTGAATTTTTTTTTTTATATTTAGAAGCTCTACATCTAAACAAAAAGTACGTTTGAAATAAGATGTCTTCCCAAAAGCCTCTTGATATTTATGTTATTTGAAAAGAGGAAACCCTAATTCAAATCTACTCCCTCGCTCTAGAATACGTTTAAAGTCATATCTCCCGTAAATAAAAGAGAAATACTTCAAATTGAAAGTGCAAAGAGGTTTAGAAAAAATTGAAAAACAAAGAACTTCATTCATAAAGACGCTGTTCAACTGAATTGATTTTTTTAAAATGCAAAATTTTCGCCTTAAATTTGCTTGTTATTAATATAATATGTATTCAAATAACTTGATAAGACAATTTAAACCAAAAATATAAACCCATTGAATCAGAGAAAAAGGAAAGCTTCCAGAAGAAGTTTCCTAAATAAAATTGTAGACCTGGACGTGTGGAATTTTCATACGAAGTTTATGAAAAATTGTTTCAGTTTTTCAATTAAAAAGAAAAAAAACCTTTGCCATCGATCCAGTGAAGAAAGTCACTTCCCGATTAATGTATTTTTGACTAAATGGTTACTGTTGACTTCTGGTGGTACCAAAACAAAATATGAAAATTTGAATTTTTTCTATTTTTCCTTTTTATATATATATATATATTGTTCGACTTGGAGGACGTGGGTACGATCCAAACCCTGTTAGGCTCTATTCAACTACCTCCAAAAAAAAAAAAAAAAAAAAAAAAAAAATACAAACCGAGTCCAGGGCGAAAAATCAAAATCAGGACTTGTACCATTTAAGATCCATAACTCTGAAAGTAAATCGAGCAAAAATCTGAGCGCAACACAGTCTATAATCCTGCGAAGTTCAAACCTGTTTCGACAAAAGATACTAAAACTATTACCTCTATCTTCCTAACATTTATGGGATATTTTACAGATAAATGAAGACTAATTTCTAAAAACTAAATTTCCACTTACAGGAATCTCTAAATTGGATTATCAATTTGAAACTAAAAATCAAACAAAAGAATGAAACAAAAAATCCTCTTAAAGCCATATTTGGATAATTAATTAGTTTCGGGTTGCTTTTAAATTCCTTACTATTTTTGGTTTAGATATTACTGTAAAATTTGTTTCAAATCTCCTTTAAAAAAGTGCAGAAAATGATGCTTGATAACGGATAGTCAGTTTATATAGTTTAGAATGCACGGATCCCTCTTAATATTTTCCAAATTCGCAAAATTTTCGTAACTTACAATTATTTTAAGATGTACTTAAACAAAAGAAGTAAAGGAACTTCAAACTATGGCGTATATTATTTATTTTAATTAAATATTTTAAACTAATTTTAATTTACTCATATTTATGACAATGAAACTATCAAAATAAATACTCTTTTAATCTAAATCCATTTTTATTTTTAATTTTAAAAATCCGTTTCAAACCACCCTTGTATTCATCTTAAGTATTACCTAAAGACATGATAAATTAGTGTTATTGGTTATTACTGTTCTTTAAAAATCTATAATATAGGAACATCATAACCAATAATTAGATCACGTCTTTACAGATAATACTGAAGCTGGACCTAGGATGGTCTATTTAGAGCCTGAAATATGGGTCTAATACAACCAAAATTACAATTGAAAATCAATTTACCAAAAAAAAAAAAAAAATCGTTTAAAGAAGATAAAAATAAAATGCTTACCGATAAATAAGGGTTGAAGTAGGGATTGTTTGTAGTGGTATGATGTGTTCGTGAAGGCAGAGTATATCGTCTGTCCATACTGGCATGACTAACTCCAAAAACAAAACTAAAGTGTACAGCACGCTGAGAGAGTGTATAAAGTACTGGGTAAGGATGCGACGACGTTCTCCAGCCGTAGTCTCTCAGTCGAGTAACAACTGACTGCTGTTAGTAAAATGCGCGCTGCACTCTACTCTACAAATCTGTCCACTAGATGTCCCTACTGAACAAACACTTGCACACACTTCCCAAATACTAGTTGGTTAGTATGGCTTTGTTGCAGCGGACATCAGTCAATTTGCTTGTAGTATATTTTTATTGTATAACACAATTATTATATCTTCCCCACTTATATTATATTCCTATTTCTTTTCACTTTATTTATTTCCTCTTTCTGTTGCACGTTTCTTTTACCCACATTTCTAGAATAACCGTAAAAAGGGACAGTTATAACACAGTACATATCCGGGCCAATTCTACTATGACACCTTCTACTATCTGCTACATTTTTTTTTATTGTTTTATATGAAGAAGTCAAATTGGAGAGAGTGGTTCACTTTTTACTTCGGTGTTTATTTATTTTAATTGGAATTTAAAAAAGATTTTGTTTGTGGTATCTAAAAAATAAAAAAAACTGATGTGAAACTTATGTCATTTCCTCCCGCAGAACCACTTCCTTCTGAAGGCCAAAAAGAGAGGCCAAAGAAGCCCAAAGGGGCTGGTGAAGGTACATTTATTGCATGAATTAATGATCTAGAATTTACCAAATTAAATCAGTTTGATACTTCACAACCACCTCGGCAGGCTTTATGTAAGTGAACGCACGTCAAGGTAAATATAGTGGTGAGTCGTTGGGCTTGGATCCTAGTGCGAGATTAACAGCCATCAAGCAATTAAGATGCAATGAATTGCATGCCTTAAACCTATTTTTCATGGAATAAGACCTTAAAGGTTTAAACATACAAATTGTTTCTGGTAGGACTTAAAACGGCCAAGTACCAATTAGGTGTCGTGGATGGGAACTATTATATTAAGTATTAATGATCTATTGTTCTTAATACCACATAATTGGCAAAGAGTAGTGTCAACTAGTTTAATCAAAGGATGAACTTAAACCGACAATGATTACCTTCCTATTGATGTAATAAATTTGCCGTTAAATCCTAAATTGAAAACCTCTAAAATTTAACCTTCTATATTTCAATAACTATAATCGCTAGAACATTGCAATTTATAGAGCAAACTTTTCTCTACAATTCAGTTAAGGATTCATTTAAATCTATACAATATGAACAGAGATATAAAGGTTTGAAATTAGTAAACCTTCAAAATTTAACCTTCTATATCTCAATAGGATGAAAAAATAATTGCCATTTCAGTCGTGATACATTTATTCTGCCGAGCTTTCGACCTAGGGACTAGGTCATCTTCAGGGCTAGTTTACCAAGTAATTTTTCATTCTATTGAAACTATGAATCAGTCACCAAAAATAATGAACAACTTATATATCTCCTTAACTATTAGCGCTAGAACATTGAAATTTGTATTAGTTATAGAGAAAACTTTACCCTACAATTCAGTCAAGAATTCATTGGAATCTAAACAACCGAAGAGAAGATTACTACAAAGCCTGCTTGCCGAGTCAGAGTAAAGAGAATAAATTTCACTTTATAACATAACACTGTACTCCATTTTTTCTCCTCGTTTGTATTATATTAAGCTATACTATTAGTCAAGGAAAATATTATTTAATAACGCTGTTTGTAAACAGTTCATGGTTTTCCCTAAAATTTTACTTTTCCTTTTTCCAAAATGAAGGATCCCCTTGATGTTTGTTTCATCCATGGCCATAAAACGAAAAAGTGAGACAGAAAAAGTAGAAATCTAGACGAACTGGAAGCACTTTCGAAAAATTTTCCCCAGTATTTTACCTTTCATTCTTCAAAATAAGGCTACCTTCAATGTATACTTCTGCTTCGCTCATGTAACCAGGTGACAGGTCAGGAGTAATTGAAATCTAGACAAATTAGAAGCCAGTTCGTGGTTTTTCCTTTTAATTTACCTTTCATTTTCCAAATGATAGCTACACTTTAGGTTTATTTTAGCCCTGCCCAGATGAGTTAGACAGAAATAGCCGGAATCTAGATGAACTAAAAGCTAGATAGCTAGAGTTTTAGATATTTTTCAACTTAAGGTTTTTCTAAAGGTTTTGCTTTTGTTGACGATCAACAATTTTGTATAATTGTCCTACTGGACTGTTTTAATACATTGCTTCAAATTATCCATTATATATTGTCCATGCCCCAGACCAGGAATCAAACCCAGTAACTACAAGAATTCTTATCTTTGCTTGCCTCGCTTCTAATCATTGCTGCTGTATCACCGTAATTTCTTTATTGAACATTAATACCTAACTCTCTTGAAATTATATTTAATTATTATTTGTAAATTAAAAAATACATAGTATATTAGCCAGGTTTTAAAGTTAAAAAACCCTTATAATTTTTAATTTAATTTTTTTGTGTTCACGTTAGTTTTTATATCCTTTCAAAATTACTAGAAACTACATTCCCTGAAACTATATTTTTGTTTCAGGATCGTATAGTTTTAACTGGTCTGGAAGGTTGATTATTATTTTGTCGTTAATATAAATTAGGCTTTCTTTTGGCAATATTATTTTCAAATTAGTATTTATTTAATATTAATACTTATTTAAATAATATCATTATTGTGCATTTAATCGCTAAAAATGAAGATATTTATTGCTCATTTTAACAGTCGTGATCTAATCACATTTTCAAAAGAGGTTCTGTTATTAATCTATTTATTAAGATGTACTACAGATTACTCTCTGGAAACCATTTTTGGAAAACAGATTACCGAGTTTTAACACTTTATCCTAAAATTAGGCTATATAAATTTTTATAAAATATTCAGAAATTAATTTTCAAAAACGAGCCTTGAAACTTCTCCTCTTGAACAGGTTTTAAATGATTTGTTCTATATTCTTTTAATGAGAGCAGTACCTTACATTGTAGACATACAAACGGTAGGGCAGTTATATTACAATATATTTACAAAAATAATATATATTACATTACAATTTACAAAAATTATGCATAATTTACAATAAATTATTTGAAAATGAATCTAATCTAATGAATCTAATTTTTTGTAAACAACAAAATGATTTACTTTTCAGTCACATGGTTATATAATCAGTGCGGCATTGGACGTATTTGTTGTCAGCTGGGTGGCCTCACTTAACACCTTTCTTGAGAACAGTTAAAAAAAAGTAAGGAAGAAAGAAAAATATGTGAGAAACACTCAAAGGAGTTTTATTTCCCCAAATTCTCAAGCGAGTGAAAAATTTACTAACTTCTCATTACATTATTGCTCTAAATCTTCGATTAATTTAGTTTAGGGTATTTGAGCAAAAGGTATACTTTTAGTGGCTCCTGTATGGTGTAATTTTTCATCCAAAAGCACAAAGAAATATTGGTTCAAGTAATTAATTTATAATTATTGTAATAATTTTTTTATTATCATTCAAATTGACCGAAAATGTCAATATCCATCACCTTGCCTGAAAAATAGGCAGTTATATTACTATTATTTCACAAGAAGGAAAAGCATAGTGTATGAATTGTCTTTATTCAAGAAACTAAAATGGTTTCCCGCTCTATGTTACATTCTTCTAGAAACCACATTTTACACGATCAGGTTTCCAGGTAAGACACACACACAAAAAAAAACAACTCTTCTTAACTAAAAACATTGATTAAGTTTAGAAAGAGAGAGAGAAAGAATGAGAATCTGAGAGTTTACATGCAATTAGTTAACGAGGCGGTGTATGAATGGCCTTCAACAATCTGACAAGATTTCTCTTGGTTCTTGCTCTGCCAGATCTTAGAAATATGTCACCGTCCTCTTCGTTCGGCTGTTCGTGCAGATAGGTGTACTTTGCATAATATATGGCGGCAAATGTTGAATAAAGTAATATTGCGATTGTCACCATCTGTAAACAAGGTGGAATGATTTTCAATTAAAATATACACCAGAAGTAATTGAAGCATTGCTGCGTTAGGTCTAGAATATAATTTTTATTAATTCTTTCAATTCAAAAAATAAAAAACACATGAAAGGCAAATAAATAAATAATTAAATAAACAAAAAAATCACCTGAAATACTGCCCAAAATTTGAAGGATCCTTCGTTTATCAGAAAGTCGTAATAGGCGTCGGTCAGTTGTCGCTTCTCTCTTCTTGTTTCTGCCTTTAACACCATCCCTCGCCTTTAATAATATTTATATTAAGCAAGTTTATTTTATTGTTTTTATAATATATTATTAATTATACTAAAGGAGATATAGAAGAATTTTTGTTAGCCTTTCTCTGCCCGATTAGAGCATAAGTGATACCAAATTAATAAGCCATGAAGTAGCTTCATAGTAAATAATTGAACACACCCAAAATATTTTTCTAAAAAATAAAACATTCATTTTATTACTTTTATCTACAACTACTTTTTTCAGCAATGTATCTTTTATACTTTTGTGTAATTTTGAAACGTTAGTACTAAGCATAAACTAAATCTAAAAGAACGCGAAGTACATATAATATCAAAGGTTGTATATCCTAAGCCTCCTACATCAATCGTTCTCTATTCCTGCGAGATTACCTAGTCCTAGTTAATTTCCTAGTCTGAAAATTTGTTCGTCAATTCCGGTCTGATTTATCTGATTCAATATTAAAAGCTTGATTTCACTGTGAAATAACTGTCCGTGAATTCTTAGACGCAATTAAAAATGAAGAATTTTACAATAAGGTTATGCTAGTTATACAAATCAAAAAAAAAGGTTATGACCAGAAATAAGTAAACCTTTTTTTTTTAAGATCAAATACCTTCAATTTTCAAGGCAGTTGTTTCTGCCTTACTAAATACAATATAATGCCAATTATCAAAATAATACATTAGATGTACATTTAAGATCATTACTTAAATGCTAAGTTCAGAAATGGTTCCTGTGGTACCTTAGGCTTTAGTTAGGGGAACAATGGGCATTTTGGATTGCCTGCGTTGCTTCCTCTTTTGGTGAAACCGCCCTTTTAATCCAATCTAGGCTTTATATACCTCGGTTTTTTATCTCAGTGGTATTGTCCTCCCTCGTAATATGTATGTTCACTAGAAATATGTGGGTAGTCCTGTCCTTTATAACGGGTACTTATGTACAAATGTGTTAATTCCGAATGAACTACGATGCTCTCAAGATGATACGCAGCACTTTATTATGGAAAACTTCTAGCTTATTCAAGGTGGACTAGTAGCCATACATACGGGGAAAGGGTAAGTTAGTAATGGTCCAGAACAGATGGTACATGAGTCTAGAGCAACGAGATGTCCATTGTTGATTAGAGTAGCTATCGTAAAAGTTTGGTATATCTACCTTAAGGTAGTATAATTCCTATGTACCTTAATTTCAGTGTAATAAGATTAGTCTCTTGTAGAGTTTAAGGATAACTAAAAATTATCACCACAAGCTGATTATGTTTTGGTAACTAATCCTATATTTAGCCTTCTCAATTGTAGGCATATTGCACAAGAGGCCTTATTTTCTGTTGTAAACAAACGCTCTAAACTGTCCCGGTTTAAAAAAAAAAAATGGTCAATCTAAGTGATGAAATTAGTACATAAATAGTACAGAAATTAATACATACATAATTAATATTTAAAGATAGCCTAATTATCATTCCATACATTTACTTTGGACAAACATTTAGGACGACATTCATTACGAAACGAAGTGTCTTGCATTATATTGTGTTATATACCTTGCTAGGTGTTGAGAAGTTGAAGTGGCGACGGATGTAGCGTCGGTGGAAGAACAATTGTACTTTGCAACCATTTGCGAGTTTATAGAAAGACATATTTCATTGAAAATAAATAAAGTTATGAACATTACAAATCTGGCCATGACCAACCGAAATATACTTTATCTACAAATAACTGCACTTTCCATGCTATTCATATTAATTCTGTATAATTTCTACTCGTAATGATCGTTAATCTGAATCTAACTTATTGGGATCGTCACTCTTAAATTCACCAAACAACCAAAACTGCTTGCTCGCAAAACTATCACCAAAAAATTTTAAAACACCAAAGTATTTGAACTGAAACCGCATATAAATTAGATTAGGGGTCATGAGGAAGATACGGACACAATTGTACGGTGGTGCCTTCTATGGAACCAGATACTAACTAAATATTTCTTTGTAGTTACTAATTAAATTAGCATCCAATTCAAATTAGTTTTCCGTAACAAAGTGAACTAGGTAACTGTACTTTTTTTAATTATATTGCTCAATACAATATTTTTTTTACTAGTTGTATTTCATGGAACGCAATAACATAGGAGTTTTTCTAAGATTGTGAGTTGAAATAATGTATAGATTGCCGACAAATTATGCATTGGATTTATGTATATGCAACAATATTGTTTCAAATACTGAGTGCCAGGTATTTTTTTTTTCTTTTTTTTAATACATATATACACATGTATAGTTCCATGTATAGCTTTGAACTTATATAACTGATAATATTATCAAATGCAGAAAATATCTGATTGTTAAAACATATTTTAGAAAAGGGAATTTGTCTCATAACTACCTCTTTTCCAGAACATCCCTAATAAGTTTTCACACACTCATAAAGTTGTGAAATACACAATCATTTCTCTTATTGCTATGTTAAGATTAAGATTAAAATAATGGGACCTAAGCCCAACGGTACCGCAGCTAAAAAAGGTTTATTGTGCTCTCCCGTTTTTGGATCTAGTAGGCGAAACCTCCCCTACTAAAAAGATTGAGGACTTTCCCTACTAGTTCTTTTTGCGCTCAAAAAAAGAGCCAAAGGTTTCACAGCGCAACCACTCGATTACAACGCAATCAAACAACTGGTAAGAGGCAATTTCCTCCTCTTCCTGGCACAATCAGCACCAACGGTTGCGAGCCACGTTGTGAGGAGTGCTTGAACCTCCCATGCCCCTGTGAATAGGCCTTTGATCAGAATGATCTGATTTCTACCCAAGCAAAGAGTCTCTTTAGCTCTTCGTTTACACAGCCAAGGCATCATAGTCTTGCTTTGTTTGACCATAGGACACATCATCCAGTTCTTTTCATTCAGTTCTCTCTAGATCTAATCTCTGAGAGCCGTACGAATTGCACCCATGATGGTTCCCAGGACAGGTTCAGGGCCAATGAATGGTGTGTTAGCTCCATTCCTGGCCAGTTGGTCTGCTGATTCATTTCCCTTGATTCCCACATGACTAGGTTTCCATTCCAGCCGAACTTTATTGTGCCTAGCCACTGGTTCCAGGGTCTTTTTACATCCCCAAACCAGCAAAGAGGTAGTCCTGAAGGATATAAAAGCTTTCAGTGAAGCTTGGCTGTCCGAAAAGATGCTAATCTCCCTATTTCTAAGATTCATTCACAGGTTTTCCTCAGCACAAGTTTTTAACATGAATGACAATTTCTTTTTTTCTAATTGCTAAAAAGACTTTTATTCACAGTTGTAACTATTACCAACCCCAATTGCCAGAACAAACCCCACCGAGCAGACAACATCTCTATAAGGCAACTAGTAAGTTATCTGGGCAGCATTTATTGAATTATAATAGGATCAGAGATAGATATCATCCGTCAACGTTTAGTATTACAGAAGAGGAGCTTGAGGTAAAAAGGGATTATCTATTTATCTATTACCTACTTTATCCTAGATAATTGGGTGTGAATATTCGGTTAATACCTTTTAAACTGTGATCTGACAAACGAATCCGGTCTATATCAATAAAGCTTATGACTTCCCCAACAATGGCTTGTTCGTCACGATGGATCATATAACTTATTTGACGAACGATGGAGCGTGGTTTGCAGTTCATTTTAGTTGTCTTTCACGTGAAGCATAATTATGATTTCAATAAAGTTAAAAATTAGTGTACTTAATTGGGTTTTTGATTTAAGTTAATTTTTTATTTGTTAGAATCAGCATTAGAATTAATTTGAAATATATACAAAATAAAAGTAATAAACATTTCTAGTTAGAAATATCTACAAGAATATGCAAAGTTAGTACTATCTAATTTAAATTGGCACTTATTTGTAAAAGTAAATGCGGTTCACAATTATAATTGCTAACCGAACTTTTATAGGGGTAACACTACTGAAAGTTATTAGCTGGTAGGTAGTTTTTGCTTTAATTCTAAACCGAGGTATATCCCAGATTCTCAACCAGCTGGCAATCAACTTTTCTATACCTAAAAGCATCCTATTCCAGTAAAAGACTATTCATGCAGTCCGTAACGTTATTGTGAATAGTCTTATACTGCACATAAGACACTAAGCATTGAATAGGCTAGTAGAACTCTCCAGATTTTGCGTACCTTAAGAGGAACACTGGCGGAAGAGAGAGTGCAGCTTTTTTATTTATTTTTTAAAAAACAGTTGGCGTAATAAAAGATCCAGTCACTTTTATTATTATCAGTTTAAAATTTACAAGTCCCATTAATAGTATTATCATTAAAATTTCAACGACGGAACTACAATTAGTAATTGGAAAGTGGGGCTTTGGCCAAGAAATATAGTAATGTTAATATGTAAAAAAAAAAAAAAAATCTCTTTTAACGTCTCCTAAACAAAGAGCTATTTCTTAAACTAAACGAAAGTATACAGTCAAAAAAAATAATGTTTTTGTATTACAGTGCCATAATTGTTTGTATAAATTGTTTCGTAATAAACACTTACGAAAATACTACATAAATTCGTTGTTGCTTTTAAAATATTAGACCGATAATATCTATACAGTGTTGAAGTTTGCTTGTGGGGATACTTAAATGCTTTCTTTTATTTACAAGAACCTATTTATCTCAGTGATTAAATTCAAAAACTTGGTTTTAGATTGCTTTTAATGTGCAAGTCTTGAACGATATCTGACAAAGCTCGATTCTGTTTTTGTTTTGTAATGTAGAGTAAAAAATAGTTTAGTGATATTTGTGACACTAAACGAATTTCGCTTGCGCTATACTAAAGGAAAAGATTTATAGTTTTAAAATCATGCAAAAAAAAAAATCTTTACGCACATATTTAATAATGTTTCCCTTATATAACAACAAATTATTTGATGTACCAAGACAGCAAATGAATAACTTATTGAACAAATTAGGTTTTAAAAACCTATTCTGAGGTGTAGAAAACTATTTTTTGTTTTCTTTCTCGTTTTCAAGTTAAAGAGGATCTATTGTAGATAGAGTGAGTCAATTATGATTTGATGAGTAAGGGTCAGCTAACTTGGTTAAAGTTTGTCAAAATCTTATTAAGACTTCGCCAGCGTTTATTACCAATCTTACTCTTAATGGACTCGATTGTTCCAATCTTAGCTATCAAGGAGATTTGGGACCATTAGCGTTTTCAACGTCCAACCTAAACATTTACAGAACCAGTGCTTTAAAAAATTTTGTTATTAAAACAGTTTGTTAATCAGGGAGCAGGTGCTGAATCTCAAGTACAATATGCAACCTACAGTGATATGGGCGATGGTCACGAAGGTGAAGTGATCATGCATCCTCAGCAACAGTCGTCGCATGTAATGGCCGCCGGCAATAATGGTTACATGCAAGCCGATGTTGGCCATTACCCGGTATATGGACATCATCAGCACCAGTCGGAAGATACCGGCGGATATGAGAGTGCTGGTCACAATCCATCTTCCGCTCCTTATCCGCCTCCGCTGCCGCCACCACCACCACATCCACTTCCGCCGCATAAGAGTAAAAATACGCCCGTATATACTTACTACTATATAGGCAGGCATTTATGGTATATTCCGCTTTATTTTAGTATATATTTTGTAATCTACGTAGGACTATTAGTACTGAAATCCATAGCTAGGCATAAAATACAGTTTCCACAAAATCTTCATGAAGCAGCTACAACCAGAGAGTTGCATGCATTGAGATCGCTGGAGAAAGCAAAAGAAAAATATTTTATGTGATTTATTTTATTTTATTTATGATTTATTTACTTTTTTACCGCAGTGTACTTTTTATAAAAGTTTCTTCAATATAGTTCTTAACGCTAAGTATCGATAATGGTTATCCCAAGTCTCGAAACTAATCAGAGCAATATTTGGCTAGCTAAAGAACTGTGTTTTTACATCATGATGCCTGGAGAATTCTTATTTCTTCATCGAATTGGCCAAATACTTCCAGCCCATTAAGAATCAGTCAGACGACCATTATTGTAGAGAGAATGTAGTCAGGTCAGCACAGTATGATTCCCATCTCTCGTTTTAGTTTTGTCCTTCATTACAGTTAAGCAATTTCTTGTAAATGCACAGAGAGCACCGCTTAAAGCTCTAAGAATTGAAAACTGCACTGAAGTGCGTCATAAAATAGTTTTCTATAATAATGTGTACAAACCTTTTTTCAAACTATATATTTTTTAAATACGAAAAGGATTGCAAACAAAATTATTATATATATTGTATTTTAAACATCATTCTATAATTAAAAATTGTTGCTTTTATTTTATAATAATTTATTTATATTTACATAAGAAAGACAAAAAAATACGTAAGAAATGTATTGTACATTGAAATTTTCTACAAAAGTTTAAATATCACTTTAAAATAAAACTTTGCAAAAAGTATTACTATTTTACTTAAATTTTTCAAATTGTAAGAAAAAAAAAAAATGAACATGAATAATAATTCTTTGATTTGTCTCACAAATACTTGGTAGTTTCTATTCAAATATTGCTAAATTGTACTCTGTTATATAAGCAAATCTGGTGTCAATAATACTATCCTCTTGCATACATATTGATGGAGACATTAAAGCAGTATTTATGAAAATAAGGAACAATAGTACAAATATAGAATCGAAAATAAAAAGGAACTAGTTGTGAGCTCTGAACCAAACTTAACGATCATTGAAACTACTGGAATAAGAGAAGTATATTTTTATTTTAGTTGACCTATCAACTTTAGAATATTTCTATTCTAACTAATTCACAAATTTAAAATTGTTAATAGTAATAATAATAATAAAATCTTCGACGTATTAAACAGGATAAAAAACAAAAACATAAATATACGAAACTTCTTAGTTTCAGTAAAAGGAGACCCTTATTTTTTTTATTACTTTAGTTCTACACCTAAATCATTGAACAGTAATTATGCATTATATGAGATTAAAATGTGTTCAAAAAGCCTCTTGCTGCTTATCTTTCTATCTCCTGATTTGGACGGTAGTAATTAATTAATTATGAAAAAAGATTTATTTCGCTATATTAACCGTTTCATAAAATTGAATTCTTTGCTTAAAAATATAAAAAGCTATCTGTCATTAATGTCTTTTCTTGAAAAATCACTCTGCTGATTTAAATTTGTTAGTCACTAGTAATAGAATAGTTTTAAGATCCGAAAATTGTCAAAAATCGATTGGTTTAATAGTTTTGAGAAATTCTCATTTATTTTCCTTAGTTCTGTATTTTTTTTATTTATTATTTACTTCAAACGACATTTGATTTCAACAGAAAAATGTAACAAAGTTTTTATGATTTATTATTGCAACGAGCATTAATCTAATACAGTTAATGATTCTAAAAACCCATGTCTCGGATGTAGTTTTGATTATTATTATTTTGTTTTTTATTAATATTATTATTGTTATTAACTTGTTCTTTCCTTTAGAGCCCGATTCCCACTCCTTAAATTGAAAAGATTTCTATTTATTTATAGCATTATAAGCTTTGAAAATGTTTTTTCTTTAAAATGTTAGCCACTATTTCCTGCCAGACGATTGTATTCATTTCAGTATTCATACAATTCAAATGTTTAATTTTTATTTTTTTGTAAATATGATAATAAAGTTTGTTTTCTATCTATCTAATGATTCTAAAGGGGAATACAATTTGCGTTTATTTAAAATATATTTTAAATTTCATGTACTACCCAAAAGAATAATTTTTTTACTTAGATCCCTGAATTTCTAAAATTTGTAATAAGAAATACTATCAATTTCACTGTTTTAGAATAATACAGTTCAGAATGGTCTTAAAGGAAGCAAATTTCAAACATTTACAAGGGCCCATATGCTTTGTAGTCCCAACATTGTATTTGATTTAGACGTATAGAATTATTTTAAGTTAAAATGCTGAAAATAAAGAAAATTTTTCTGAAATGAAATATTCAAAATATAATCCAAAAAATATGATGTACAATTTTCTAAGAAAAGTATAACTTCTAAATAAAAAACTTAAATTGCTTTGAATTTATTGCTATTTTTTAAATTTAGAAGTATTTTGTTTGTATTCAGAACACTGTTTTTATTATTGAGTTGTAAATTATTTTATATCCATATTTACAAATTATATTCATAAGTCACTTACTAGTTTATTTCTTGCAAGCTTTAGTAACGACCGTTAATTTGTTTTTTGTTTTTTCATAGAGCAGCAACATTACGTTGAAATGTCAGGTTTTACTATTAAATGGGGACACTTTTGGGATATCTTGTTACTATTTCTATTTTTGGTGCTGTCTAGTATCCTTCTAAGTATTTCTCTTTCACCAAGTGGTCCATCATTTGCAGCACATACCTTCACGCATTTAAAGATTAATGACTTTTTCCAAGTACTCTTTACTCTTTTTCTTCCTTTCTTTTTATCTATTGTTGTCAAAATATATATATTTCTATCCTTTACCTTTTCTCATGAATACTCAAATATCTGCCTCAGATCCTTTCCGAACCTTACAGAACCGTTTAAATAGGTCAAACATATTTGCTAAAGAAATCTTCAGCATCCAAATTTCAAAGACCGATGTTACTTCTGTTCTTATCCAAGCCGAATTTCCAATTTTTGTGAAGAGGCCCTTACGCTGGTAGCTTGAGACCTGACAAGTGCAAAGCGCATGAGCTCTGCCTCATGTTCTTCTTAAATTCCATCAATTACAGGCTCTGAGACTATTATTTAATCTATCACTACGATTTTGACATCCACTTTCAGCTTTAATATCAACTTAAGCATCCATGTTGTTTTGCCAAGAACAATCGTACATCGAACAAACCAAACGGCCCTATGACATCTGCATTGCTCACTTTAGGATCTTCTAGTCAGTATAAATAGAAAACTTCCGTTTCGGATGTAAAACTTTCATCTTCTATCTGGCTTTTCGCGTAGTATTAAGGATGGCAAAACGTAAAGGATTGCAAAAATATGCAAGGAAGAGCAACCCAACAAGCAATGGAGATGCTTTGTTCATATTTTTATTATACCGAAAACAAAACAAATAATGGTCAGGCTAATAACTGCTTCCAGAAACAACTTTCTTTAAAAAAAAACAACAAAAAATCTCGTCATTATAATATAAACAACTCAATAATCAATATTAAGACATCACAGACAATCTGATTCAATCATTTCTAAAATATATTTAAAATACAAATCTAAAATACTATACAATTTTTTAAAAAATAAAATGTTTAAAAGAAATATTTACAATTGTGGGAAGTACACTTCTCATTTAATTTTATATCTTCTTTAAAAATAATTTTTTAGAAAAAATACCTAAACATTATCTTGCATCTAAAGCATAATTATTCTGAGTTGTACTACCAATATCTCCGCTAGCTTCGAAAGCTTTATTGCTGTGCGTACCATTTTCTTCTATGCTATTATTGTCTATTACATTATTACTTTTCGCTCTATTCATCCTCAATTTGGCTATATTTTCAATTATTTCATTACTTTTATAATTATTAGAAAATGTAATGGCCGCATGCATAGGCATCGTCTCTTCATTAATGGTTTGAATAACGTTCTGATCTTTGTTGATGCTATGGTTTGTTGAAGTTTGATTTGTTTTCTCACAATAGTTTCCTTTCTCTGGGGACGTTTGCTTCTACAAAAAAGATTAACCAAAAATTGTAATTGAAGTCGCTAGGTTGTTAAAAATTAAATATCTATATATGTATATGTAATTATATTGAAAGCATTTTTCTTGAATCGGGAAAAATTGAAGAAAAAGAGTAAGCAAAGCCGCGTTCCGGCAAAATTAACGATTATTAGAAATTTGTTTTTTAGACGGCAATAATCACCACAAGGGTCGTGTTTAGAGATTTTAGGTATTTGGTTATTAAAGCATTGAACATGATAAAATATGGAGATCATTTTTTAAAACTTACATCTTTCTCTACATTCTCATCAGAATGTCGTATAATATAAAATTTATTGAACAAATAATATATGCATCCAGTAAGTAAGGTAACTGCCGCAAATATTTGGTAAGTTGGCCGTGTACCTACTGATTCCATTAAGAATCCACCAGCCAAACTACCTGCACCTTTGCCTTAAACAAAAAATTTAAAAAAACATTAAGTTTAACACAAGTTAGGTAATATTTTCCACTTTAACCAAAAGTATTTTCTAATAATTCATATTTAAAGTGTTGTTGGTCTTTATTCAAGTGATTTGCAGAAAGGTTACAGTAAAAATAGGAATCTCATTTGCCTTAAATTAAAAAAAAAGAAAAAAAGAATATGAACCATTAAAACTTAAAATAAGATTCTAAAATTTAAAAATGAAGGCTTGCAGAAAAGAACTAACCGACTCCAAAATACAGTCCGCCTAGAAGCCCTTGAATGCTAGAATCAGTGGTCATTGTTGATAGTTTTGCTGCATAAGTTACAGCAGCCGTAAATGATAATGATGATGTAACAGATTCCATCGCTTCAAATATTAGACACATCCATGGATTATAAATCAATGAATAACCTAAAAATGAAGAATTTAGAAAATTAAATATAGAATAAACCACAGAAGCTGAAGTCATTTAAATAGTCAGCATTCTTAATAAACAAATTCATACCCAACAATCTGATCGCATAAAATATGAAACCAATAAAAAGAACATTGGCGTGGCCAATACGATCAATAATCGGGCCGGACATAACGAGTAATGGAAGTCCAGCGATACCTCCTACTGTGATCGTGATACCCATCAGAGATCGAGAGGCGCCCAAATCTTGCAAGAGCCAAAATAGAAAACTTTCAATATATCCCCAAGCGGTTCCTAAAAAAGTATTTTAATAATAAACAAAATATTAGGTGTACGTATCAATGTAAAATTAGTTAGATTTTAAAGTTTGTCTTACCTAAAATAAAACATGTAATAAACAGCGCAACGATTTCCACTTTTTTGAGTACTGTCAGAACATCAGATAAAACATTTGTCGCTGGTGCTTTAAATTCCAGATTTATAGTTAACATAAGCAAAGCACTAACGATCTTCAATCCCGCATATAAATAAAATGCAGGCCTGCAAATAATTAAAACCAAAACGTTTACCTACCACTTACAAAATATTTCAACTGCAAGTTGATTTTTTAATTTAAAGAACATCAAGTTCCTTCTAGAGAGCGCTTAGACCAAGATTGATTGTTTCAATTCGTATTGCCCACGCATATGTAGATTGTATATTAATTGTCTAAATCTCCTAATTCTCTGATCTCACTACAAATATATATTGATTTATTAAAAGAATGAGTTACTTGACTAGGAACTTTCTGATGTTACGGATTGATTACTTGTGCGTCAGAGATGGAAGTAAAGTAGGTTATCTCTAGGATACCGTTACTGTATCTTAATTATGTATGTTTCTGTTTAGCAGAGCGGAATCACTTCTAAACTTCTGCAAGGAGGTAAAAGTAATATTTTTACAATAATTTTTGCACAATTTTTTAGGTATTATTCCACAGCAGATATTGGTACGCGACGCTGAATTCCTCGCTTCTTAGGTCTATTAGTTGCTGCTTGTTTTCGGTAACGTTACGCAATTAGTATGTTTACTAAGTTGCAATTAAAGTTAGAGAAATGTTACTGTAAAAGTAGATGAAACAACTTTCGTTTTAGTCTTTAGTTGAAGCGTAATACATGATCTAAATTTTAATAGCAGAAACCATGAACACATACGTATGTATATGTGTTCTCTATTTCAGCTTACCACTTTAATTATAGAGTTTAATTATTATTATTTTTTCCAATAGATATTTTTTCGGCTAGAATTTTATATTTTGTGGCTTTGATGTTTTATAAATGACCACACGCTTTTAAACAAATATTTAAAAAAAAATAATAATCACCTAAAATCTGTGAAATCTTTATTGGCACTGGCGTAATCAATGAGCCAGCCAGATAATGGTGAACTGATCATACCACCAATAGTTGCGTAAATTCTTTGCAGACCATAATCAGCTTTATGCTCTCTAAGTATTGCTATGACTGCACCTAAAAAACATTCATTAACCAGTTCTAAATGATTGCATACATGCATGAATAATAATAGAACTGTACCGTAACAAGTATGTAGCGGTACTAGTGACAAGTAGCTGACGCACTCCATGCAGGCACCAACAGTCTTATAAATTTGTTACTTAAGTATTCAGTTTTTATGAGGAAGGGTTTACAGTCGATGAGCGCAGAC
Source organism: Rhodnius prolixus (assembly GCF_049639745.1). Taxonomy (NCBI): domain Eukaryota; kingdom Metazoa; phylum Arthropoda; class Insecta; order Hemiptera; family Reduviidae; genus Rhodnius; species Rhodnius prolixus. Next base: position 25,044,566 of record NW_027411624.1, read on the forward strand.
TAGTAAGCAACAAACAACCACTTCGCGTACTGGAAGTTTTTATTTGAAAGAAAAATTTTAATAGTAAAAGTATTTTACGTAGGAATTTGGTACTTGTATCCTTTCCTAACTGATGTGTTAAACTTCTAAACAATTCTATTAAATAAAATAATTAAGGAAAGGTCTAGGTCACTTTCTAAAAGTAGTTACTTAGTTTGAATAAACAAATGGAACAATTTATTGTTTAAGTATCACAAAAGAAAAAAAATAGAAGATTTCGATCAAATTACATCAATCAGAGGTAATATTATTATTATTTTTATTCTTTCGCGTACCCCTTTCATAGAAATATTTTTATAAAAAGAATGGCTATAATTTGTGAAGATTTGTTACAGTTAAAACCATTTGAACTTTATTTTCTTAATTTCTAATCCACTATTATTCATTGGCTTATTCAACGAAGAATAGATCCTAAAAATAACATACCTTCAAACATTGCAAAAGCTGTTCCGCTGATCATTGAAATAAACACTCTGATAGTAAGATACAACCAAAAGGTTAATCTTATATCAAACTCTCTAGTAACATCTTTATTGGTGCATATTGCAGTTCTAGGAACAGTGGCCAGACATCTTGGTTCACAGTGTGTTAGTTTCAGAATTGTATCCACCTCTAAGGCATTATCTTTATTTAACAAAGGTACCTCTACAGACAAACTTTGTGGAGTTATCTAATTCACATAAAGAAAAAAGTATAAGTTTAATGAATTTACAAAATCTTGAATCTTTCAGTATTCAAGGAAACTTACAGAACTAATACCGAATGTACGCCAATAACTAACGCTTGACAAATTCTTAAAATTCGGTTTCATTGATTGAAGTATGTAAGTATTAAATAAATTGTTTGTTGCAGTCAAACTGTTGTTCAATATCACTTTATAGTCAACAGGAACATTTGTTATGTTTGTTGGAACTTCACCATGCTCCAATTTGATAGTACAAGTAATATTCTCTGAAATCCAAATGAATTCTTAGAAAAATTATGGGCAAATTTATAAATTTTATTTCTAAAAACTACATTTTACTATATTACCTCCATTAGTCGCGGGCGAACATTTAAAAGTATACAGTCCACTTGTTGGGAAAAAATATTTCGATTCAGATAATTTTCTAACTGATGTAGTAAAATGTCCTTTGTTTTTCATTTTTCTGGCATTTCTAATGTCATCATCTACATATCTCTCCTTATACAACGGCAAATCTTCAGATCCAAGCGTATATATGTATGCATCAGTCGTATTATTTTCTTGCATCGCTCTAACAATTACTGTATAACTTCTCGTGCGTAGTACGGCCTCAGCCTCTTCATTCACAGTTTTTGGCCCTCGATCCTGAAAGCTCAACCAGACACTAAGATAGGAATCTAGCTTTTATTAACATGCTTTAACATTCTTATTATTTGTTTAAGTTTGTGTTAATTATTATCTTTATTATTAAATTGAAAATATCGAACCAATTACTTTTTCCCAGCCTCTCGTCAAGGCACTTGTTTTTGAGCTGTTTCTACTACGGCCGGAGTACTCTTCAACAATGAAATGAAGAGGCGGGTTTTAGCGTTCGAAAAGGATACGTTTAGATATCTATTTTGCAATTAATATTACAATCGCATATGTTGATTTTTAGGTATTATGGATAAACTTTACAAACTTTATCACATCATATCTATTCAATCCAAGCTTTATCATATCTAATAAGTTCGCGGAAACAGCGGCGTTTGAGATTCGCCTCTGAAAATGGCAAGCTAATGAAGTTTAGCGATTTAACATTTTCCATTAGAAAATAATCCTACAAACCGGCGACGATTCCTGCACCAACGTTTTAGAAGTCGTAGGTGAAAAATTCCAGTTAGTTATTTTACTCAAGAGTTGTAAATAATCATTAAAAGGGCTAGATGCACCATATCTTCAGTTGCGACTTCATAAACTGAGTCATGAAAAATTAAAATTTAAAGAACTGTACAGAAAAAACTTTGTAAATCACAGGATTTTAAAGAAAATTCTGTTAATTTTGTAATGTACTTGAGAAGCACAATCTCTGGAAAAAGTAAGAAAAAGCAATACAAAACCCACAGGTAAGAGTAAGTGGAGCAGAAATTTATATCTACCCTTTCCGAAAATTTGCCGACAGAACTGAAGAAAAAGGAAGTTATAGGATTTCTTCGTTTCTGCGAAATTGGAATAAATAAAAAAAATTGTAGTGTTTACAATTAAAAGAATAGATGTTTATTTCCTACCTGAATTGGATGTTCTAATTACATATTATTTTTTTTTACATTAGTAACGATTTACATTAGTAAGCAGAGATGTTTATTGTTTGCTGAATTAATATTTGTTTATAATAACACTAGACAGAAATAAGAAAAGTGTTTGATAAATAATAATAGCCTTCGTCATGATGTAAAAATAATATATAATAGAAATTTGATTAAATGAAACAATTATTTTATCTTCCATGTGTTATGCAATCCATATCTGGGGGCTCAGGTACTCCGACATAATTGAAAGTACACATTTACAGTTTTTTAAAAGATGCTTGCACCTAAATAAATCCGTACCATCTTATATGATAAGGCTGGAGTATGATATTTCACATGTTAAACTAATAATGCTAAAACTTGCCTTAAATTGGGTTTTAAAATTACTTTCAATGAATGAAAATCGCTTTCCTGAATTATGCTTCGAAAGACTATTGTCTTTCTCTTCAGGTGATTTAAGAAACAACTCCAAATATAACTGGGTTTCTCAAGTCGTTTTGGTTTTAAGAGAAATAAATGAAGTGAACATATTGAGCATTTGTGATCATCAAATATTTAAGGACAATTTACGACGAGTTTTGCCCTTCTATCAGCTTTACCTTTATAATTCCGACCATGAAAAGTTGCATGCTTCTTTATATATGGACTACCTGTTTTCTGTTCGTGAAGCCTGTCACAATTCGAAAATTTAACTTTTGTTTAAAACGCTTTATTTTTCAAGTTAGACTTTCAGGCAAGCATATTTTTAAATTTTCTGGTAAGGCTGGTAATACCTATTATTTGTATTATTTGTAATGTATAATTTATGCCCATTTTGTAAAAATATTGAAGAAAGTCTTTACCACTTTTATTGTATTTGTCCAGTCTATAACATGTTCCCTAATAAATTCATACCATTATTCGCTCTAAACACAAGTTTCGGCTCTGTCTTTTCACACGCTCTCCAAAATTCTACCCATAGTCTCTATATCTACACATTATTTTGTTTCAAACTAAAATCATTTCTTTTTTCTTTTTCCACTTTTTGCAATATTTACTAATCTAATAACAGTTTAAAATTTTATAATTTGTTATAGCACTGTTATGCTACCATTATTGTACACTTTTGTATTATTGTACCCAAAATATGCCGCATTATGGAAAATATAAAGTGCATATACTTACATATGGTTGGAAATTTTCGGCAAATCTTGTACATATCATACCACACGCTTGTAACTGTAAATTCACTGGCAAGGTAATATTGGAGTGTCTAATGCAAGGATACGGTTCGGCTATTTTCATATCTATTACACCTTGAAGACATTATTTATCATAAATTTTATGTGAATATGTTCTTTAACAACAAAAATATTATAACAAAATCAATAAAATTTACTTAGATTAGCGTTGATTTCTAAAATTGTATTTTCTGGATATGAGATAAGAATTCGGCCGACAGGTACCAACAACAGTAGCAGAGATGCCGCTCCTCCAAGACCACTGAACAGTGATAATATTATCTGTGAATTAAAAAAATGGTATGATAATTAGTTTAAATTAAAAATTAAAACGAACCCAATTATAATTTTCTCTCAACCCTTTCTCACACTTGCAATCGTTCAAATTTTAGATGTGATTTAATCGGAAATATATGTTTAAAGACCAATGAACAGGAAAATATGGTTTTTCGTTTAAATTGCTCTCTGTGCGGGTACGTCGGCCTCTCTTCTTTGTCTCTAAGTACATCAGAACACAAAAACTGAATATGCAAATTTGATATTTAAATTAATGCCAGAATGGGGTTCGCTTCAAAGTTAATAAGTCCTAATCAGAAAAGGATAAACTAATAATGAGTAGAGCAACACTTTCTGAAGTTCAATTAAATACAAATATCGGATTTAAAAGAATCGGAAAAATAATACTAAAAAAAAACAACAAAATTACCTTGAAATTGCCTATTCTATCGGCAATAACACCAGCTATTGGTGGCATTATTATGGATACAATCGGTGTAACGGCGGACATTATAGCAGTTTCCTCTACATTTATACCCAATTCTCTCATATGTATTGTCAAATATGGATACAGAACGTATATGGCTGCAAACAACAAATTGCACTTTGAATTTTAAAAAAATTTAAGAAGAGCTATGATGGCTATGGATCTTAATCTTAAATGGCATTTGCTAAAATAGTGAAGATCTTTTGCTTCTTTGCCCATAAAAGTTAAATATTATACACAATTTTAGCCAAAGTGGAACATGCTGAAAGGTAAAGCAGCCTATTATTAATGCGTTTGTGAATGGCTGATCTGTAGTTATAGCTTGAAAAATATTAAATTATCTCTAAATAAACTTACAGTAGTTGCCTTAAACAAAGCAAACAAATTAATAATATTCAGCGCTAAAGCTGTATGGAGGTAAAAAGACTTTCACATCAATGTTCAAGTAAGTAAAAAATAATTTTAACGAACAAGAAAATAATACTTTTCATAAAACAAAAAAAGAAGTTTACAAAGAATAACAATTATGTTTACATCATTGCTTAAGTGTAATTGACCCAAACTTTTTGTTTGTATTATTCATAATTATCCGATAATGAATATTATCAGAATTAATATTATCAGAGTTCAGAATTAAATATATAATTTATGTTATGATAATTATATTGAGTTCTTATTACATTGAGAAGAATGAAAGGCTTTGATAGATGTAATTTGAAAACGGAACAATATTTACTCTTTTCACCAATAGTTCTTATATTACAGTAGGTTTCATTATCAATAATGGTAGTTCTAACATACTATTAAACATTTTAATACTACCTTTATTAGTAGAAAGTGTAATTATAAAAAACTAGAACTTCAGTAATTAAAATGTGTTTCCCCATAAAATAATCAACTTGGGCTAACTAATAATAAAAATTAGCGAAGGCACTAATAATCCTACTTACTACTTTTATTACAACCGGTCCAATTCAGGACGACTATGTTACTGAAGAGTAGTTTCTCCCAGAAGAATTAGAAAATGATGAGTTAGCAAGAGAAAACTGTCCTGGAAGTGAGGCATTACAAGACTTGTATGGGCAGCTGCGACCAGGTAAGTCTGATGCACACATAACTCTAGACAACCTACACTGACCATTTAAAGGGAGCAAATTCTTATTGGAGGCTTAAGTTCGACATTCAAACAATTTAACCTTCTGGACGACAGATTTTACTCATAAGATAAATATTTATTCTACACTTAGCAAGTAAGTAGTTTGCAGAAGCTCCTGTTCAGTCTAGAAGTTTGATGTAGTTGTCTTGAATTTATAGATAAGGTATAACTGGGGATCTAAGAATGAATTAAGGATAATGTAACTACATCTGCAAATCAGCTGGTTAATCCTACATAGGATCGTATCATACATACATCGTTGTATCGCGTCATTTAATAACTCAAGAAAAATTTAATATTGAATAATAGAAAAATTCTGTGCCAAAAATAGACACTCACTTTCTCCAATCGATTTCAGATATCTAAATGATACTGGACTCCATGTACTCATGTGATTTCGAAGGTTTTTCGACTAAGAAATAAGAGATCGTTGACAGATGAGCTAGAGAAGCTGCCAAAATACCTTAATTACATTACATCACACTGCAAGTTTGACAGCTAAATTTTAATGGATGTAATTACATTACATCACACTGCATGTTTTTTAAAAAGACAAATCTTTTACTATTTGGCAAGGTGAATATTATAGTTCTCCTTTATGATTAAAGTACCGGATATTATTATATTCTTTGGGCATCTACATAAGGTTAATATTCTCGTAACCAAAAGTCAGTTTCTACAGCGAGTAAACTGATTTCGGTAACCAAAATAATCTGTGAAAACAAGTTGATAATACAGAATACGGTTGAAACATTTTTATAAACAGTACAGTTGTTTAAATTCAATAGGTTTGCTGCATGACCGAATAAGCCATCCAACCATACATGCAATTTCTCGCGTTCTACTTTCAGCCTCGCTTGCCTTCTGTTTTAGATCAGACCACAATGACAAATGGAGATTTTAAAAGGTAGTAAAACTTTTTCTAGGTTTTCGACATTCATATTCTGTGTGGAAACGTCTATGTTCTTTCCTTTCTTTTTTTTAGAGAGGGACAGTTTCTTTTGTTGAGAGTGAATGTTTTTAGATTTTAATTCATTCACTTTGATTCTCCACTTTTACGGTTTACTTTTACAGGATCTAGATCAGGGGTGTCAAAATCAATTTAAAAAAGGGCCATTTGCTGAAATAGGCAAGTTTTTTACGCGGGCCACATCACATTTATTGTACAAATTTGATTTGATAGTTATGATTCATAACATCACAATCCAGAATGCTATAGAAATCTAGTTGAACTGGAATCCAATTCGGTGTTTTCCCGTTGTATTTTACCTTTCTTTTCCCAAATGAAGGCTACCCTTTATGTCTATTTGAGCTCTGGCTATAAAAGTAACTGACAGAGAAAGGAAAAGTAGAAATCTAGACGAACTGGAAGCCAATTCGGAGTTTTTCCCTTGTATTTTACCTTTCTTTTTACAAATGAAGGCTACCCTTTATGTTTATTTGAGCTCTGGCTATAAAAGTAAGTGACAGTGACAGAAAAAGTTGAAAACTAGACGAACTGGAAGCCAATTCGGAGTTTTTCCTTGTATTTTACCTTTCACTTCCCAAATGATGGCTACCCTTTATGTTTATTTGAGCTCTGGCTTTAAAAGTAAGTGACAGTGACAGAAAAAGTTGAAATCTAGACGAACTGGAAGCCTATTCGGTGTTTTTCCCTTGTATTTTACCTTTCTTTTTACAAATGAAGGCTACCTTTTATGTTTATTTGAGCTCTGGCTATAAAAGTAAGTGACAGTGACCGAAAAAGTAGAAATCTAGACGAACTGGAAGCCAATTCGGAGTTTTTCCCTTGTATTTTACCTTTCACTTCCCAAATGAAGGCTACCCTTTATGTTTATTTGAGCTCTGGCTATAAAAGTAAGTGACAGTGACAGAAAAAGTTGAAATCTAGACGAACTGGAAGCCAATTCGGAGTTTTACCCTTGTATTTTACCTTTCTTTTTACAAATGAAGGCTACCCTTTATGTTTATTTGAGCTCTGGCTATAAAAGTAAGTGACAGTGACCGAAAAAGTAGAAATCTAGACGAACTGGAAGCCAATTCGGAGTTTTTCCCTTGTATTTTACCTTTCACTTCCCAAATGAAGGCTACCCTTTATGTTTATTTGAGCTCTGGCTATAAAAGTAACTGACAGAGAAAGGAAAAGTAGAAATCTAGACGAACTGGAAGCCAATTCGGAGTTTTTCCCTTGTATTTTACCTTTCACTTCCCAAATGAAGGCTACCCTTTATGTTTATTTGAGCTCTGGCTATAAAAGTAAGTGACAGTGACCGAAAAAGTAGAAATCTAGACGAACTGGAAGCCAATTCGGAGTTTTTCCTTGTATTTTACCTTTCACTTCCCAAATGATGGCTACCCTTTATGTTATTTTGAGCTCTGGCTATAAAAGTAAGTGACAGTGACAGAAAAAGTTGAAATCTAGACGAACTGGAAGCCAATTCGGAGTTTTTCCCTTGTATTTTACCTTTCTTTTTACAAATGAAGGCTACCCTTTATGTTTATTTGAGCTCTGGCTTTAAAAGTAAGTGACAGTGACAGAAAAAGTTGAAATCTAGACGAACTGGAAGCCTATTCGGTGTTTTTCCCTTGTATTTTACCTTTCTTTTTACAAATGAAGGCTACCTTTTATGTTTATTTGAGCTCTGGCTATAAAAGTAAGTGACAGTGACCGAAAAAGTAGAAATCTAGACGAACTGGAAGCCAATTCGGAGTTTTTCCCTTGTATTTTACCTTTCACTTCCCAAATGAAGGCTACCCTTTATGTTTATTTGAGCTCTGGCTATAAAAGTAAGTGACAGGTACCGAAAAAGTAGAAATCTAGACGAACTGGAAGCCAATTCGGAGTTTTTCCCTTGTATTTTACCTTTCACTTCCCAAATGAAGGCTACCCTTTATGTTTATTTGAGCTCTGGCTATAAAAGTAAGTGACAGTGACCGAAAAAGTAGAAATCTAGACGAACTGGAAGCCAATTCGGAGTTTTTCCTTGTATTTTACCTTTCACTTCCCAAATGATGGCTACCCTTTATGTTATTTTGAGCTCTGGCTATAAAAGTAAGTGACAGTGACAGAAAAAGTTGAAATCTAGACGAACTGGAAGCCAATTCGGTGTTTTTCCCTTGTATTTTACCTTTCTTTTTACAAATGAAGGCTACCCTTTATGTTTATTTGAGCTCTGGCTTTAAAAGTAAGTGACAGTGACAGAAAAAGTTGAAATCTAGACGAACTGGAAGCCTATTCGGTGTTTTTCCCTTGTATTTTACCTTTCTTTTTACAAATGAAGGCTACCCTTTATGTTTATTTGAGCTCTGGTTATAAAAGTAAGTGACAGTGACAGAAAAAGTTGAAATCTAGACGAACTGGAAGCCAATTCGGTGTTTTTCCCTTGTATTTTACCTTTCTTTTTACAAATGAAGGCTACCCTTTATGTTTATTTGAGCTCTGGCTATAAAAGTAAGTGACAGTGACAGAAAAAGTTGAAAACTAGACGAACTGGAAGCCAATTCGGAGTTTTTCCTTGTATTTTACCTTTCACTTCCCAAATGATGGCTACCCTTTATGTTATTTTGAACTCTGGCTATAAAAGTAAGTGACAGTGACAGAAAAAGTTGAAATCTAGACGAACTGGAAGCCTATTCGGTGTTTTTCCCTTGTATTTTACCTTTCTTTTTACAAATGAAGGCTACCCTTTATGTTTATTTGAGCTCTGGTTATAAAAGTAAGTGACAGTGACAGAAAAAGTTGAAATCTAGACGAACTGGAAGCCAATTCGGTGTTTTTCCCTTGTATTTTACCTTTCTTTTTACAAATGAAGGCTACCCTTTATGTTTATTTGAGCTCTGGCTATAAAAGTAAGTGACAGTGACAGAAAAAGTTGAAATCTAGACGAACTGGAAGCCAATTCGGAGTTTTACCCTTGTATTTTACCTTTCTTTTTACAAATGTTTATTCGAGCTCTGGCCAAAAAAGTAGGTGAGCGAGAAAGAAAAAGTAGAAATCTAGACAAGTGTTGTCAAACTCATTTAAAAAACGAGCAATTAGATGCAACAGGCATGATTCAGGCAAGCCTTATTAAATTTACAAATTTGATTTAATAGGTATGATCCTCAACATCTCAACCCAAAATGCTCTTTTAAAGGTTTTCGCTATTGGGATCAGTTTACAGTATGTGAGAGGAGAGTTTTTAAATTGGGCCGGAAGTAGTCGCCCTCAGGCCCCCATTAAAGGCACTGGCCCTTGGGTATACTTGTCTTCGGTTGTTTATGCGCAACGGAATAGTGTGTACGGTATTGCTGTGATCTCCTATTAGGCGCTATTTTCTTTGTAACAATTTTTTATATTTTCACTTATTTCCTTCTACGATATAATGCTTCCTTGAGGAACTCCAGGCTGTGTTGGACAGAACTGTAGAAGGAGAAGAACATTGTTTGACTCTGAATTTTACCACTCTTGACTTACTTATGCATTTCTAATGTTTTAATATTTTGTTAGAAGTTACCATCATGGACCTTTATTGCTACAATTTAAATATTGTAATGATAATAACTTACTTGACGAGTGGACGAAAAATAATAGCTTAAGTGGCAGTAATTCTTTCTGCCGGAAATCTGAAGAGATCCTTTTAAAGAAGTTTTCTAAAAGAAACATCTTTGTTGATAATTATTGTTTCTCTATATGTATCTGTTCTGTGATCCAGCAGTAATGAAAAGTTGAGGTGAGCAAATTAACTTTGCTCAATATCTCCTCACCTGTCCATATCAGTATGTCTCATCTCTGATCAACAGACATCTGGTACCAGACGCAGTTTCACATATCGCTCCTGATAACAAAATAAAGAAATCTTTAGTTTAAACTTAATTTCGGCTAAAATATATAGAAATATTTTTAAAGTAAACTACTTGTGTACGGGAAATTTAGGAAAAACATTCTACATGTTTTTACTTTTGAACTGTTTCTATGAGCTAAAGTTAATTTCTAAATCACAAGAGGAAGGCTAAACAATAACTAATGAACTGAATAATTTTCATAGAAGAATGAACGTTTTTACCATTTATATATCCGTCAACAAAGATTTATAGTTTGATCAATCAGTTTTGGCTCAATATCTTACCACTACCGCTTTCATCCCAAAAAATACATTCCTGTACCAGAAAATAATAATAATAACAGAATAAAGAAAAATCTTATTAATTGAATAGAATATGAAAAACAAGAAAATAAAAAAAGTTTAAGAAATAACAGAAATCCTGTAACTGTAAACTAAGTTATTGTTTATCCTGTTATACGTACAATAAACTCATTTTTAAACGAACGATTATTAAGATTAGGCCAATCGCAACCATTTAACAGATCTGCTATCACAACTTTCTTGGACAGAAACTAGCTTTTCATTAAATATTCAGCAAATCTAGGGTAAAGATAAAAACATAATGAAATTATGTTTTCCACATCATGGGTTCAAATATTGTAAGTATTACTTTTATGTTGCAAACTGTTCAAATTCAAGTTTTTGAAGGCACCCCTTTTAAGTTTTGCTATCCATCTAATAGTTGAAAGGAGCAATCAGCATTCAAATATTTACTTACATCCAGATTGAAGTTTAATAATTATAATAATTAAATTAATTAATAATATAAAATTAATAATAATAATAATAATAATAATTAATTTAAGTTTAATATTTCAATTATGATGATAAAAGACTGAGTTGACAATTTTTAACACAACTTTTTCTCCAAATAACTTTCCTTAATCCTATATTTTCTGTCTTATAAAGTTTCCAGAGTTTATCTTTTACCATACCAATTTCTTTTTTATACCATAATTTATTCACTAAGATATTCACGAATCTAAGAAATAAAAAGTAATAATGTAAATTATTTAGAGAGTTATTGAACAGTAAATCTTTCCATTTTTTACAACCAAGTTTAATTCGCATTAGAATAATTTCGGCCTCTCTGCTAAGACCTTTAAACATTTTTATTGAAACTACATATTAGAAAATCCAACATAACACCATCGACAGGTTAGAAGGGATTTTGGCAATATTATACACTGGAATTGAAAGAACTATAAGAAGCATCTGTAGAATTGAAGAACTGTAAGATCTTGATACTATGAAAACCACAATTATAATTAATAATTATTATAACAATACTTTTTTAAAGGTAAAGCGACCGTATAAAACATCTGTTATGAACACTCATATGATTTGTCTTACAATTCTTGGTTTTTCAAATATTATATTACTTAATCTCCAAATTTTAAATCATTTAATTGTTGTTTTCTCCGATCACCCAAAATGAATTTCCATAGAGAAATTATTCAATAAAAGTTATATATCTATGAGTAGGTAGTATATTAAGAGAAAAAAAATCGATGAATTATTATTAGCTGTTGAATTTTTGTCTAACTTGATATACTGAAAACAAATTTAACTCTCCAATTAATGTGTAAGAGACGAGCAATTTCCTACAATGGTCCTTAGACTTTTCATTTATTTATTAAAATTAAATGTATAGTAAAATTATCTTTTAAAAGTAAAATCTAGTTACCGTAAAAGTGTTTCATAACAAAGTTTGTTTTGGTTAATTTAAGAAACTAAAGTGAATTTAAAAACTTTCTAATCTTATTGGAAATTACATTTTACAATCCGACTTTTCCTTTTAAATTTCAACAATCCGTAAATAACCGGCATCTCTCTAAAATAACATTTAAAAGTTACAAAATTATTGTAATAATTGGAATACTGCACGTGCCTTAATATAAATAATAAATTTATTTTTAAAAACAAAATCTAAAATTTGGCCGCTGAAGATCATTTGCCGGCGAAAGGTTTAATTAATATTAATTGATAAGTGATGACTTGTACTTAATTGAATTAATTCCAATAACATTAACAAGCCCATAATTCTCTATTTCTCTACATAATTGAAACAACACATTAATAAAAAAATAAATACACCTAAGGTATAGCAGAAATTCGCTTCTCAAAACATTTACATTGTACATGGGCTTGATGAAACACTTTTTCACACGCTTATAACAAGACAGAATTTCTCTCACGACCTCATATTTTTCTCATGCATATAAGAGAGTTTCTATTACTGTCGTAACTATTAATTTTTTCTACTGAAAAAGTCAATGCGCGCTGCAAAGTTATCAGCTTTAATCAAACCGCATCGGACAGGGAAGAGAAATTTACAAGACTTACATAAATTATCATAAAAAAACAATGATAATGAAATAAGTCCTGAAAACTATGTTTTACAGTTTTAAAGATGGCCTAATCAATCACAAGGATATATGAGATAAAAAAAATGCACTATTTACGTAAATACGAAATATAAAAGCAAACATAACAGAGAAGGCGAAGCCTGTAAAAGACAGATTTGTCAATTGCAAATAATCATATTACAGTTTCTTATCACTTACAGACGAGATAATGAGGCAATAATTAGTAACTCCTCCAGGATCGTCAGGTGATTAAGACTCTCTTGAGTATCTTGGAAACTGTTCCTCTCAGTCCAAATCGTAAGTGATAAACCCAAAATCTATATTCTCAAACTCTGTTCTCTACATTTTTCTTCATTAATGTTGATGCACTCCTATACATATATTACTTTCAAGGTGCATCTTTAGACCTTGTTCGGAGACGTTTGAAAGTTGGTCTTTTTTTTTTTATGCAATTAATTATTCAATAGAATGCAGTAAATGGTGAAAATGTGCAACACTTTCAGGTAATCATTATGAGCATGTAATTGGCATTAATGCAGTTATGTAACGATTTTGCTACTGCCGCTTATTATAATACATTCTTTTGATTGGACAAGGATATTCCCACAGTATCTTTGATATCAAATGTAGTAAGTAATTTGTTTATTGTCATTAAATTTTCCCGGACACTGTCTGGGGTAATGATTACTGCCACAGGAAGGAGAGGGCAAAGAGGAAGTTGTTAAATTTTTATCAAAGGCAAATCATTTTAAGAATTTGATGAACTTCCAATGTTGGATTTATAATTTTTTTTTCTCGCTTGCATCAATTTAATTTGATACTTTTAAACAGAGTAAATTTAGTGTAAAGTTGTTCTGCCAACGTCTCTACTCATGTAGCAAACATAATCTATGTCTTATCCAATCATCACATCTACTTTCATTCTTTCATGTAGCTACCAGTGGTTTATATAAAAATTATAAACAAATTGAAGATTTTGATTAATATTTTTGATTTTGAAAGAACAAGTCACAAAAGTTAACGAATTATTTTAATAAAAGCCACCACCAAAATAATTGTTACAAACCAAGATTTATATTTTACAATTAATCCAGATGCAACATTATTTTTAAAAATACTGCAGAATATTTTTATGATAATAATGAACAAAAAAGAATGCAGATATTAGATATTACATAAGAGCAATTTAAAAATAAAAGAAACTGATGCGCTCGCGGAAAACATAAATATGGAGCCAAAATTTAAGGCAAATCCTTCAAATCGAAAAAGCAATTTACTTTTTTTTTTTTTTTTTTTTTTTGGCGCATCAACAGCTGAGGTTATTAGCGCCCGGAGCTTTTTCCAGTGCACTGCCGGCCTCCGGACAGTGTTCTCTCGTTATAGACAACACTGTCCATCACCGGACAGTGAGCTGTAAGAAGCTCCTAGAAAGAGAAAATCTAAGGGCTAGCTGCTGGATTCGAACCCGGGACCTCCGCGTGGGAGTCCAGTATGCTAACCACATAGCTAATCCCTTCCCTCCTCAATTTAATTACTAATCCGAAAAATGTATTAATAATCAGAAAGAGAAATTCAACATTGAATATTTCTTTTATGTGAATTGAAAATAGCTTCCATTAGAGGAAAGAATAGATTTTATTAATTAAACGTGTTTTCAACTAAATAAATTCATACTTTTTTTAATAAGACGAGATTTCAACGTTGCAAAGATTTATTGCAAAGGCAGCATAGAAAGAAATTGAACATACTGAAATAATAAAGTGAAAGTAAGCGAAAAAGGGAAGAATCTTTTTGCGAATCCTGCTGGCAAAATATTCTTCGAATATCAATAAAATATTATAAAGGTGTTGGCTACGAATCCAGATTCAAATAATTAGTGGGACCTGGAATAAATAGAAATTCCAGTTCGAAAACCCGAGAAAAGTAAAAAAAGTTGAGTAGATTGATGCTCCAATCAAAAGTGATGACATTGGATAATAATATAGAAAGTAAAAGACTTCCTTGAGTTGAAGTACACGTATCCTTGGATGAAACCAAGTTGTTAGCGAACAATATATTGCATGTTACGACCTTTAAGCTTAAGAATGTGGTACTTAGTATTTGATAATGTACATGTAATGATTGTATGAGGAAATATTGAAGATAAAGAGCTCTCAGGGGCTTATACTCAGTCAAAACACATAAAAAAAAAGGTAGGTCTTAAAAGTGTGTGCTAAAAATAAGTCCACCTCTATTTAAATACCCTTGGAAAAAATAAAATAAAAAATTAGAAGTCATTTACAAAGGAACTCATTATTATTAAAAATACAGATGTACTATTTTAATAGTCATAATTTTAATAATAAATATAATTTTGAAATATTATAAAAATCTTATAAATATAAAAAAAAAAATATACTTTTATTATAAAGGAGGAGAATTGTTGCAACTCGTTCGGTTTTGCATTCCCCAGGTATACGAGGTGTGTTCAAAAAGTATCGGGAATTTTCGTTTTTTGAAAAAAATATTTATTTATTCATCTACATTGATATTGTCGCCTTCAAAGTAGCCCCCTTCGCATACAATACACTTGTGCCAGCGCTTTTTCCAATCCTCGAAACACTTCTGAAACTCGATCTTTGTGATAGCTTTCAGCTCTTTCAGCGATTCGCTTTTAATGTCATCTATGCTTGTAAAACGACGGCCTTTTAATGTTCTCTTTATGTTTGGAAATAGAAAAAAGTCACATGGAGCCATGTCTGGCGAATATGGAGGCTGGGGCATCGTTAAAGTTTTGTTTTTGGCCAAAAATTCACGAACAAGCAATGAAGTGTGAGCAGGTGCATTATCGTGGTGCAAAATCCATGAATTGTTTTGCCACAAATACGGGCGTTTTTTTCGGATTGCTTCACGCAAACGGCGTTGAACTTGTAGGTAGTACTCCTTATTGATTGTTTGACCTTGTGGCAAGAATTCATGATGCACTATGCCATTAAAATCGAAGAACACAGTGAGCATAACCTTCACATTCGACCGCACTTGTCGAGCCTTTTTCGGTCTTGGCGATCCAGAATGCCTCCACTGGGACGATTGAGCCTTAGTTTCGACATCATATCCGTAAACCCATGTTTCGTCACCTGTTATAACACGTTTCAGTAGATCCGCATCGTTGTCGACTTCATTGAGTGACTCTTGAGCAACTTCCATTCTCCGCTGTTTTTGTTCGAAATTCAACAATTTTGGAACAAATTTTGCTGCCACACGTTTCATACCCAAAACATCCGAAAAAATTTCATGGCATGAGCCAATTGATATGGCAACATCATCAGCGACTTCTCTGATTGTGATTCGGCGATCGTTCATAACCATTTCTTTCACTTTTTTCACGTTTTCATCGGTTGTTGATGTGCTTGGACGTCCAGGTCGTTCGTCATCTTCAACGTTTTCGCGGCCATCTTGGAAACGCTTATACCACTCGTAAATCCTTGTTTTACTCATAGCAGACTCACCATATGCCTTTATTAACATTTCACACACTTTATTACACTTTATTTCATTTTTTACGCAAAATTTAATACAAATTCTTTGATCCATTTTTTTTAACAAACAAAAATCGCCAAGCTAACCTTAACACGTCTAACCTTAACGGCTGCCACTTAAGAAGTAAACAATGAATATTACTGAAAATTTTATCGTACTTCAGGGGCATGTGTACCAACATAATAAAAAAAAAAAATTTTACAATCACTCTCCAAACCCGCGAAATTTAAAAATTCCCGTTACTTTTTGAACACACCTCGTACACATCGAAATACTAAAAGGGAGCCCCCAATAGATATTTTAGGGTCGCTGTAATTTTAAATCACTATTATAATCATTTCCATCATCTAAATGATTGTAGCAATCTTCTCAATGGTCATTCACCTTGGACTAAATAATTTCATTAGCTGGAAAGAGATGTTAAGTAATTGTTCGTCTCTTTGGTTTTTTTGTCTTACAATTTTGAATTACAATTGTTCTGCAAAAACTGGTGTTTCACAATGGGGTAAATTTCTGGCGAAGAACATGATTTACAAACGAATGAAACGCTGGATGTAAACCAATAGATTAGAGCATTACATAATTACACGGACTAACTGGTCAATTCATGTTGGTTAACTAAGAAGATGGTTTAAAGGCAGGAAGTTTTTAATTCCAGACTCCTGTGGAGAATGTACCATGACATTTGCCATTATCATGACGGCCAAGTTCATATAATGTTACGAATCTTAGAAATATTTCAATGCTACCTTTGTAGATGTTCTGTAAATAATTTATTTTTGTTTTGTTTTCTTTTTGTGGCATTGTCTTTCGCCATACAGCCAGCATCGTCTAGGTGCTTATCACTAGAATATCACTCACTCTCCATTCTTACTTATAAATACATTCGCTTCACACATTCATCCCTCTACTATATACAACTATTTACATATATTACAACTAATGGATGGATCAGTACTCTATATTCCTGCCATCTTTATAGCTTAACCGAAATAATTTATTTTAAAATTTAATTATTATTAGGTTTTTAGTGCTTCTTATACAACAAAGAGGGGGGGACTACTCTATAACAATGTGACTATTAAAGTAACATAGGTTGTCAACAGTATAAATTGTGTGGTGTTGTCTATATTTTCTTCTTTGAGATAATTTCAGTACTTTTCTTGTCTATTATTCTCATTGTTCTGTTTTCCATTGTTTGATTTTCTCAAGGAGAGACAAATATTTTTCCCTCACTCACACGATTTCTTGTTTGTTAAAATGCCTACGTACTTGATTAGTCTTATTTTTATTGTTTACAATTTAAACTAAATTCCTCAGCAGTCTTCAAGGATGATGGATTGACTTCCCAAGGTCAGGTTAGGAAAAAACATATCGTACACATTCAGTTAAACTTAGGGAAACAATGGGAAATTAGGAGAGTAGTCATTTTTATGACTCAGTAATCTCAGCCAGAGTAAAGTTCATATTGTGTTTTAGTATTTTGGGATGAACATGGATTTCTGCTTCTTATAAGGGGTCGAAAATAGCATAACGCAGGAGCCCGAAATTTTCATCCAAAGAAAGAGGTTTGTGAAAACATTCTGCTAAAGGCCCAAGAAATAATCTAGGGCAGGGGTGCACAGCTCAAATAGAGTTGGGGGCCAAAATTCAGATAGTAAAGAATATGCGGGCCATAAAAATGAGTAAGATCAAAGAAAATATTTTTGAAAGATAAAAATTTTTTTCAATTTTAATTGTAAAGTGAATTTAATGAGGATTAATGTTCCGTTTTTCGGCGACAAGTGTTTCGTAATCGGGAGACATATTTGAAGTAGCAGTTCTTAAAATAACTTCCAAATGATCGTCGTTCAAACATGATCGTTGCTTGTTTTTATTAATATTCATAAGCGAGAATGTCTGTTCACATAAATATGTTGTTCCAAATATAGAAAGGGTTTTCAATGCAACCTTTATAAGATTTATAAGTTTTAGTTTAGTCCAGGATTATCAAAACATAAAACAAAATTCTTCCCATAATTTGCTTCGCGGGCCGCATTCAACGGGTTGGCGGGCCGTATGTTGCAGCCCTGATCTAGGGTATGTTTCTAAGACATAAAGGGTGCTTATTACTTGTTGATTTTTCTTGAATGCCAAGATACTAAATTAATGGAAGAAGGATTTACTAATCAGAAAAAAAAAACATGCTTTGCATGATAATCCTTGCAAACCCAGATTGCAGTCTAATAGTTAAATCTGGTTTCACTAAATTTGATGCGTTCCTGTGCATCCTAGCAGCAGATATTATTGGAAAAATCCTATTAAGATTGTAATAAAATTTAATCAAATACCCTCTGGTACTTATTTTGGACATTATCTGTCACAGATCAATACTAAATCTTTGTATTCAGCAAAAGTCAGAATGTCGTCTATGCGGGTCAGTTCATTCTCTTTAAAGAAAAAACTCGGTGGAAGTAATTTGATCACTGAGGTTATTTTAAAAAACAAAAAATAATTCTAGAAACAAATTAAAGTTGTATGTTTACGGGACTTAAGATATGGATCCCAAACTTCAAATTCACGTAGCGGATAAACTTACAACCAGTCAGCTATGGAGAGAAGTGTTAACTAAATTTGAACAATCTTTAAAGAATAAAGAACAAAGTAATTAGGAATATAACAAGGCTGAATAATATAGTACAAACATTTAGATCTTTAAAATAGAAATGGATAGGACACATCGCAAGATTGGATGATGAGAGGCAGAATGTTTTTTACGAAATGGGGGAACTAGGAGTGTGTAACTTCGACCGCCAGAGTATAGATAGGATGGAAAGACGATGATATTACCCAATATTGAGCTTGGTTTCCACAGCAAATAAGAAGAAACAAAATGAAAATTTATTGTTTACAATAAATGAAATAAATATCATGAATTTGGTGCAGAACCACCATCTTATAATTAGTATGTATAAGAATTTTAATATTGACACAACATAATAACATTATTGAAAACTTGAATGAAATTTTAAGAAAGAATAAAGGAGAAATTAACCCTAGCTAATTGTGAAACGAATAGCTAGGGGAAGACGCTGTCTTTGCCAAACTACTAGCAAACTAACTAATTTAAAATTTTATCTAAGGTAAGAGCAAAAACTTAGAAGTCAGAAGTTACTAAATGGCCATGAAAAGGAATCAAGATGAAAAAATATCCATGTATAAATCAGTAGATTTTAAATGAATAATTTTCTAGGGAGATTTGTTTTTGGGCAGTTCTGGGGTTCTGGATTTAGGGCCTTTCGATGAAATAGCAAGTAAGAGGAAATCGGGTAAAGGTTTATAGCAGATATTTTTGTTAATTGCTTATGGTCAGTTATGTAATTTAAATAATAATGTATGCCATTAAATTTCCATCAGCTTTCAGTTGTCCAATTATACAGGGCTGTCAACATGTTGATTGGTTTCATCTTTGTAAGATGATGTACCACGTACCACTGGATACACTCCATTAAATTCTAAGGAAACTAACGGAGTACGTATAACAGTTCAGCTTTTCTTAATATGGTCGAAAGGTATATTTTGTACAGCTCTTCTCCATATGGATTACAAAATTTTTTACAAAATGCAAAATCTTCATATACCAATCTTAGTAATCCTGTAAATTAATCTGCTTATTAACTAGCAAAAACAATGGCTACCGAAAGATTCGCATCCATTCCAAATTGTATGATAAGGAAGCATATTATTAGGATAATCCACGGAATTTCTCTAACTCGTCATAATCACAATGCGTTACCATTAAAGACCGACATTGAGATTAACTTGGTTAATGTTAAGATTCAGTGGCCGCTTCGTGAAATACCGAATATTTAAATTGTGAAGTTGTTGCAATAAATGAATTTGAATAACATCAATCACATAATTAAGATTATTATTGGTATTATTTTCTTTTCTCATTTAGAATGTAATGTTCGTTTTAAGTCCAATAGTTTATTTAAATATTGACAAAAAATTAATTCAGGATGGCATAATTTCAAGTTGCTGTAGTTCAAGCTTAAGGTCGAGAAAGTTAATTTAGGTTGATACTATGTTCTGTCCTCCGTCTTATCTTGTTCGATTATTGTGAAAGAATTAATGTTCAATTTTATCATAGTAAATTTTAAATGGTTTGGTTTTCTATTATATCTTTGCTGTAAATGTTGGTTTATAGCTATTAAATAATCAGTCATCAAATTAAAAGCATTTCAGTTTTCTCAGCCCCCTCACTAGAATTTTTTTATCAACAAAAAAAAGATATATATATTGATGGACTGATTAGATTAGGTAGGAATTGAAATGCTCAGTTGACACACTTTGTATCCGCAGTACAGGTTTGATTACATAATGTCTTCTGGTTTTCCATTGAAAGTAAAGAATTAAAAGAGCAGTTCATACCGACTGTTTAGTTCATGATTCTTTAGTCTTCTAAGTGCGTTCTAGATAATTCGGTTCTTTATTTAAATGTGATACCATGGAGGATGATAGGCGAAAGGGTTGTCCTCCTGGAAGTGAAAGTTATGTTCTGGCATTTAGCAAGGTTGACTTTGGCATTCCGATCTAAGCCAGATTTGTCAGAAATTTATGAGATTTTATGTAACGCTAGACACCGTCATAAGATCAGGTTTGGTTGCGCAAAGTCACTGATGTCATCAGCTTAATAATGGAGGATTGTTTTCTATTTAGGATGTATGGTGCAGCGTATGTAAAACATATGAAGTGTCACTTCCATGAGCATCTCCTGTTCTCAAATCAGGTAATAAGTGAAAGGATAGATTGTGGAGCTTCCACAATAAGCCAGGATGTCATAACCTTCCTTATAGGTGAGCAAGGTCAAGGTAGATGGGAAAAGTGCAACCATTCGCTACCATTGGAGAATCGTGGAGTGCCTAGCATGGAAACCAAACTGATGTTTGGCGATGATCAAAAACTAAAATGATTAAAATTAGTGAATTAATGGTCACAGCCATCTGAATAGTAGTTGTAGGACTTCTTTTTTTTTTATTATATGAGAACCAAGAATGTGAGGGAATAATTTATGTCAATGTAACAGTGGGAAGGTTTTTAAAAAGTCAGATTATCGATAGAAATAGTGGGACAAGGGATACGCTATTATGTTAACAGTAATTTCACGGTATGTTGCGCATTACAATGCAACTAAAGTAGCTGTTCGGCAATACCGTGTTGTTAGCTGTACCAGTGTCAGCTCAGGGGGAGCGAGATGGCTACAGTTCTTATTGTAACTGTGTCCGTGGCCGACGTCAATATAGGGAGCGTGACCATCGGATATTGTACAAATCTGTCACCACTTTTACCACTATCATAGTCTGAAAATGACGTCATAATATCCTTGAGAAAATTTTCTAAGAAATATTGGAAAAAGATTGTTTAAAAATAGAATCCACTTTCATTTGATCTCATTAGCAGTAGCGTAGCTTGGTTATTTATATTTGGTAAGCTGAAGACGTGGTGACTCTCCAAAGCCACGGTGGCTTTTACAACGACTTGCCATCCTTTTTAACTAGCCATTTCTAATGTTTACCTTGTTTTCATTACAGAAAATGCAATTTAATTTTTTTTTTTTAATGGGTATTAGAACCCAATGTGTCCATTATATAAGTTTTTGAATTCTTTCTCTTTTAGCGATTCTGACCTCACTAATTTACCCACATTTACTGCGTAGATACTTTTGACTGTAATTCTGTTTTCTCTTAACTTTTTGATGCAACCACGTTTTTGGGCCAAATACGGACAGCTGGCTGTAATTAGTTATATACGTGAAATGGCGTTTCTTTTCTCAATATGATTTTTCTCTAGTACCTAGAATGGCCTCGAGTTCTTATTTCTATACCCATCTCGTCATGGGGATCCGACCCCTTTTCTCGGGCCTGTCTACGTTCATCATTTCTTTCTATACGTCCCACAAAAGTACAAACAACTAAATACCAACAATTAGTATTGTAACAACAATTACTTCCTTTAGCAACGCGGTAATTTGTGAAGAATACAATCATTGCATTATTGTTCTCATTTAACATCTCACCTGTTCTACTACTGCTATTTTTTTACGTTTGGCTTATATCTGTTTTAACTGCGGACCAAATTGTTTTTATTTTTATTTTTTTTTTTTTGGGCGCATCAACAGCTGAGGTCATTAGCGCCCGGAGCTTTTTCCAGTGCACTGCCGGCCTCCGGACAGTGTTCTCTCGTTACAGACAACACTGTCCATCACCGGACAGTGAGCTGTAAGAAGCTCCTAGGAAGAGAAAATCTAAGGGTCAGCTGCTGGATTCGAACCCGGGACCTCCGCATGGGAGTCCAGTATGCTAACCTCATAGCTAATCCCTTCCCTTGTTTTTAATATTGTTCGTATTTTTGTTATTAAGAAAGTGAATTTAAAGGTGGACTATTTTTAAACCTATTGTTACTCACAAACTCATTAAGAAGTGATTGTGTTGTATCTTAAATGTTAGAATAGTTTTAAATTGAAAAAGTAATTGATTCACTTCCCAAATCAAAACCAAGCCAAAAAAAAAGTCTAGGTGTTAGCTAGACAAGCTAGAACAAGTTCATTATAACTATCAGCTTCATGTTTCGGCAAGGTTACTCGAGAGAGAGAGAGAGAGAGGTAATTTCACTTACGAATTTTTTTCATGAAAGGTCAATCTGCAAGAGCAAGAAGGTGCCAAGAATTATGAAAACAAATCTGTATTTGATAATATCGCAGATCAGATGAAGGCTGCACGTAGGAAAGTAAGATAAACAGGTATTATGTGGATAGAATTTAAAAATGTCACCGACCTCGCCGGAAGGAAGTTTGTTAAGTGTATTATTTCAGTGATTAACTTCTCGGTTGTCCATTAAACGGAAACTATTCAGGTTTGTTGAACTGACAAAAAATATTCAACTTTTCAATAATGCCTCTATTGATTCTCGCAGCGTTTTTATAAGATTTTTTTTTCACATTTGAATTAAAAAAAGGAAATACCCTGAAATACTTGTAGTAAACTTTAGGTTTGCATTCACCGTACATTTAAGGCACATCTTTTATTTGTTCTTAATACGATCTGTGATGAAGGTAAATTGGGGGTAATCTATCATGTCAAGAGTTACTTTCTAACTAAAACAATTTGTAGATAAATCGCTAAACGCAGATAAAGCAGTCAACATCGTCATTGGATTTTCCACAAGATATACCTTAGTTGACTTATTAGTTTATTGTACAAATTAGCACTTACAACTGTTTGCTGTTGCCCTACTCTCAAAAAACCTTTATTTTTTTCTTTGTTTACGTTGTTGACAACTTTAATTCAATCGAATTCCTGGTTTTAGGTTTCGCCATTGCTCATCCCGAAATTCTCTCCTCAGCACTCTACTCTGAGCTTCTTTATGTTAGCCTTTTTCCTGTTTCCTTTTGGTACGTAGTAAAATGTTCATTTTTAACGGTTTTTTTTCTTTTAAATATTTTAAGGCTTCTCTGAGTTGACTTCAAAATGTACAGCCAACTTCCCGATAGTACTTTCTCGTTTCAAACAACCTGCCTCTCAATAATTTGTAGTTGAGGCTCCAAGAAATGTCAAAATTTAAGAGCAGTAAGAGCTCTCTTCGAACCCAAGACTTCCCGTTTACTAATCCCAACGGTTACCAACCTTCTTTTCAACCGACAAATATGGCTGAATCACAAAAAAAAAGCTTGAACGTTCCAGAATCGTTGAGTATTCTCTGCTATAATTGGCATTCTCTTAATTTACTAGTAACCAAGATAGTCCACAACTTCCCGGCCACCTGTTCAAATTTTAAATTGATGTTTACTGTGATTGAATTTCCAGCTTTCACTGCTGTGTCTTCGAACAGAGCATTGACTGGTAATTTTGACTCCATTGGAAACTGACATCTTAGGTTATTTAGAGCAAAAGTCATTTTTGAGTCTTCTTATGGGATGATGCATTGTTCAGAAAGTGGTCTTAATAGAAAGGTTATGCACATCTATGTATCTTTAATAATATCAATTAATTTCACTTAATTGGTGTAAATAAATCAAATTTAAAAAAAATTATTCAAACCATTCAATTTATAATCATTATATTCACTTTATATTTTACTTCCTGAGAGTGTTAGACCGATATCGTTATTTAGATTACAGTAATTTTTATTTAACTCATCTTATAGTGTAACAGAGAACTTAGTTAATTTTTAGATTTTAATTACATAAATACATTTACATTAATATTTCTTGTTTATCTTTTATCACATAATTTACTTTCTAAAATGTTAAAAGAATAGCAAACAAATGTTTAAGGTACAAGCCGAATAACATTTGCAATCATTCGGGGAACTAATAAAGAATAAAACTTGAAAATAATGTAACATTCACCGATGTTTGCGGACAACCAGTTTTAAAAATGATTAATTATTAGAAGGTAATAAACAGCTACGCAATTATTATTTAAGTTCTTTATCGAAATTCTTAATCATTAGAGACACCGTTATTAGAAAGCGAAACATTTTTATTAATAACTTTTAAAGTTTGAAGTAATTTAACTAAGTAATTCAATTACAAAG
This sequence comes from Rhodnius prolixus, assembly GCF_049639745.1. Lineage (NCBI taxonomy): Eukaryota > Metazoa > Arthropoda > Insecta > Hemiptera > Reduviidae > Rhodnius > Rhodnius prolixus. The sequence goes on from NW_027411624.1 coordinate 25,069,327, forward strand.
AAGATTTTAGTACAAGATAGAAATGAATATGTAAATATATAAAAAAAAATATCTTACAAGACAAATTGAAAATAATTCTTAATCTACTTTTTAAAATTAAGGCACCTAATTTTAAAATGATAAAACCATTTAGAGGTTCGATGCCCTCAATGTTCGATATTCTCCCCTTTTCTAACTTTCCTTCCTTATCAAACCCAACTTACAATTTAATACTATCAAAATAATTTTTTTAGAAAAATGTTTCCAATAAAAAAAAAAACTGTAAATTAATGTCAAAAATTTACAAAAAGCAAAAGCAGAGAAAAGATTTTCTTCAAACTTGATTAACTTGGTATTGATATTTTTTTTAATGTCCACAGATATTTTACTGTTGCAGTTCAGCAAATAGTTCGAAACCGTCACTTTAAAAAGAAGCTTAACGCTTATAGTTCATGAGAATCTCCAAGAACTCAGAACACAGAATAAATCTTTAAAGCATTTGGGTAAAGAGTAAAATTATGAAGTTGAAATCAGGAGCGAATGAACAGTTGACGAGGAAAGGACACGTTGGTTTCAGATTTAAAATTTGGTATCGACTCAATCAAAACGTTCCAATTTAATAACGAACTATGTATACTGTGTGAGTAAAGTTTGTAAATTATTAGACAGTGATTAACTCTGACAAAAGGCTTAGAGTTTAGAGAAATCCGAGTAAATCGTGCCAGCACGTGCTTTAATAGTATAGACTTCTTGCGTTAAATGTGCAACATCCATGGATTGATTCACTAGTAAGATATTTTGCAAAGCCTCAAAAGGGGTCAGCTCGTGTGAGGACAACATAAGAATCAGATGGTCAGCCATTTCAGTACACTGACAAGAAAGACAATCAATTCCTATCCCTTGACAACACAATTCCACATTTTAATTTTTAAATCTACAGAACCACCTGCCTGGGAAAGTGACGACTCTTTCAGAAATTAGTTTTTTTTCTTCTTACAATCTTAGCAGCCCTAGGGATTATTGCAAATAGCTTACGTTCACTAATCTACTTGGAGACGTACACTATGCTACAGAAATGACAGTAATATATTTTGGTAAAACGATAACGCATACTTTTACTAATAGAATGCCAAACTGGTTCATAACGGCCCATTTTTACCACTTGAACATTTACCCTAAAATATCTAAATTTCTCGGCAAGATAAAAATGATAAATTACACCGAATATGACAGTAATAAATGATACTAACTACTGTTCTTATTCAATTATATTTCGATCAAATTAGGCATTTTGCTCGTGATCTCACTAGAGACTTGAGCAAATCGAAATAAAATTAGCTTTACTAGATTAAGGATATTTTTCAACTAAGCCGTCTAATTTTTTGCATTTATAGTATATTATTACCATTATCTAAATAATAGCTCTTTCCAAAATCGTTCAACACCCTCGTATTCTGGCCGGCTAAACAATTTTATAAAACCACGGAGCATTGGATTATATCCTCCAATCTTCTGCCGTATCTTTTTCTATTATTTTAGTACATCAATATCTTTGAAAATATTTGTCAATGTAATTTTAATGACAATTTTTTAACGTTAAAAAAATTGATATTACTCATAACAGCACCTTGAATTATGTTTATTTGGTAAATAATTTTTATGTAAATTATTTGATGCAATGTTTCATATTTACATTTGGTATTATTTATCAACATTTGTGTATGTGTTATGAGGAGAAAGAGATATCAGTATTAATTCAAGTGCGCCCCTCTTTATCAATCTATATGTGGATGATTCTTTTCTTTTTACCTCCAACTTAGATGCAATACAGCGAAATTTTAATTGTCTTCAGGAGTACTGTGAAATAAATTCTTTGAAATAAAAAATGAAAGATTATTTGTTTTTAATAACTAAGAATGATTTGTAACTAGTACTTCAACCTTTTTCATCCTTTGGAATATTCAGACATACCGCGAAATATCACTTACTAAATTTATAACAGCTAATTTTGGAGTTTTGAATCTTTCGAAATCTACACATTCAAAGAGTTGGTAAGCTAAGTGTCTTCTTTCTGAGTATGAGAACATACTGTTCAGATATTTGGTCTTACTCTTATTCAGATGTCTTGGAACATGTTCAATAAGTGCTGTTATCTTCGCAAACCCTAAGTGCCTATTATTACACTGGAAACGGGCTGAATGCATATTAAGTTGAAAGTAATTTAGAATAAAAAAAAACAATGATGGTATAATATTGCATTTTATGGAGCATGGCAGATGATTGACTACCAAGTGTTTGAGATTAATAGAAATCGAAAAAAAAAAATTGTCCTCTGTTTTTACTGGTTCTCTCAGTTAAAATCTCAATTTACATGAAGCTAGGTTTGACTATTTGCTATTCTGTATGTTTAAATGTCATTCATATATTTGATTTTGTATGTAATGTGGAGGTTAACAGCCACAAAGTTGTACTTTCTTTAAAGCTAATAAAATGTTTTATTTCTTTGTGTTGTATCACTCCTTATACAATAGAATGTAAATGACTGTGAAGATCAGCTTTTCAGTATTTAAAATTTTGTCAATTTTTACTAACGTAACATCTGATATTAATGCAATTAGGCAAGCGACATCTCCTCGCTATAAAGGCGAATCGTATAAGAGCAACAGTTTCGTCAATCACAATAAATTATTTCTCTTAATATTCCATATAATTAAATTATTACAAAGCAATGCTAAAAAAAATAACTTTGTGAAAAGACTGAACGCCTTCAACTGACATTGTTACCGCAGATATTTAAATATTGTGTCAGAGAGATTAAACTGCAGGAAAGGTAAGGATGGTTAGAGAAGCTGGAGACGACAGGAGTCTGGTGTTGACCGCTGGGTGATGGTCAGTGTTTAAGAACTCACTCACTGACCGCCTTGTTATCTCTAAATATAGCCCTCTCTCACACCACCACACGCAAACATATACACACACGGACAAATTCATATCAAACATTTATCCGGTTAACAGTGGCCAATTGAGCCAAACTACACATGTAACTCCTCCAACCATTCCAACAGCACTGTTGTGATGATATATCACTGCACCGGGCCCTACCCACTCAACATTTAAAAGGCTGCACTTTGCAAGTCTTAAGCTACAATAATCATCTACTATTAGTCCAATAGTCATTAGTCAATTACTGACTGATCTGGTAAGAAATATTTTAAATAATATATTAAACTACCATTAACATTACTGGTACAACCCTTTGTCATCAAAGTTGGCATGAACTTAATATAGAAGGCAAAGAAGGTGACAAATAATTACTAACATTAATTAGGATCAATACAAAAGCAAACAATAATTGTAATAACTTTTTTCTAGTAAAAGTAAGAGCCTCGGCAATGTTCCCTGTGAGCCAATATGAGTTCTCATCTAAACAATGAATTTTAATAATTTTTAAACAAACAATACACACATGCCATAATTGGAATTCAAACCTGCGTATCCAAGGTTAACTGGATTCACTTATTTGTGATAACAACCCCTACATTAATAAACTGAATTGCAAGTTCTTAATTTTATTTCTCTCCTTTTCCAAATAAATAAATAATAATAACCTTGATACAACTTAGAATCGAGCAAATTTAGTAAATCTTAAATATTTAGTGAGTGTGTTCTTTAAAAAACTTGGAATGCCCAGTATAGTAGTAAAAGGACTCAGTCAGAAAGGTTGGGCAAGAAAATTAGAAACAAATTGAAATTAAATATATTTATAAGCTTTTTTCGAACTAACTAAATGGCTGAAACAACGAGCTAAAAAAAATACAAATGAAATGTTAGTTGCTAGCTGATTTTTTTAAAGGCTTAATTGTACTCAACATCGAAATTTGTTTAATAGTATTTAAAGAAGATATGTGCCAGACCTGAAGAGCGTTATATAGTAAACTGGCACTCCTTGGTATGAGAAATATGTTTTTAATAATTATAAATAATGTTATTTTCTACTTCTGAGGTTCATGATTCCTGTTTTATCCTATTTTAAACAGGGACCTGTCCTTGCCACTACTATTTTTATTCAAATAACCTGAAAGAAGGGTAAAAGTGGTAGGTCTTACATTCAACAATAAATGTTTGAGTTTAAAGTAAGTTCATAATTATATGGAATTATGTGAGTTCTCACTTTGTGATTTCGGATCAAGATGCCATGCATTATTTTAGTGAGATCACTGAATAATTATATATAAAATGTTACATATTGAAGAACAGCAGTTTAATTAGAACATAAAAGAATTGTAAAACATTTTACGCTTGAATAAATTATTTTATAAATGCAATCTGAATTTGTTATAACGTAATAAAAAAATAACATTGGATGTAATGTAAAATATTGCGAAAAGCAAACTGAATTTAATGAAACATCATTAAAACATTGCTTTGGTTTATTTTGAATATGATTTCATTAGAGTTTAGTTTTTCAAATTTAATAAATAATTTGTTTACAAGTAATTGCTAAAAGTTAATGTAATAACTCTTTTCAATAAAACCAGAATTTTGCATTTTACCGGATTATATGATTTTTCAAGTCGATATGCAGAGGATGATGATAACTTTTTCAACTCCTTGGAGGTATAGATCGCTTTCGAGGTAGAAGATTGTCAAGAGTTTATTGTTTTAAGAGTCCGAGCCTCAGTACTACTAAGCAACTTCACAAAAATAGTACTGAGGCTAATTTCATCTTCTTTAACGGCGCTACACTCCACTAATGGATATTGGTCTCCTCAAGGAGCTTTCATCAGTTGGCTAGGTCTTCTGCAGATCCTCTTCAATTCCAAAGTTGAAGAAGCTGTCCACAATTCCATCGATCCAGCACAACCTTGAGTGCCCTCTTGGACAGGTGTCATGTATGTCTTCTTTAAAAAGTATTTTTTGCGTTACCTCATCTTCCATTCGCACTATATGGCCAGTTTACCTTAGTCTGGATATTCTAAGGTATTAACGATGTCCGGATCATTAAACATTGAGTACACCTCCCAGTTGCATCTCCGCCTTCAATCATGACCTACTCTCAAATACACGCCTAGAGTTGAACTGAGTCTAACCTAATCTAACTGAGTCTAACAGTTCAATCTAATCTGAGTATGAGAATGCCTGGATGGTTGCGGCTGTGAAATATAATAAACAATCCTTTTGTTTCTTAAACAAAACTTCTGTCCTCCAATCTAGAATCAGTACAAATCTACTAACAAACAAATCTCATTAACCTTAAAAGGTAAAGAAATCATTTCTCTCGAACTTGAAGTGCTTTCTTCATCATTTTTACTTTTATGCCGTTGTACTTTATCTGTGTGACAGTCCACTAATGGAAAATACATTCTTAAAACGCAAATCACTCCTTCTTTTTTTGTTGTTTCCGACATTTCGACAGTCATTGTGCAAATTCTGCGGGGACAAAATCTTCAAATTAAGATCAAAGCAAGAACATTCATAGTATTCGTGTAGAGAGGTATGCCGGGAATATTCTGTTATTATCTTTTCAATTTATTATTTAGTTTTCGAAAAGTGAGGTTCAGAAATGGGATAAAAGCACTTCAAGTTCTGTTACATTAACATTCTCAACAGTTATAAACCTTGACGGGGAAGATACTAAAAACAAAAAAATTGAAATCATTTAGCGGTTTCTGATGATTTATGGTTTCACAATGTCTTCTTTAATCTTAAGGCGTTTTATTAAATTTAAAATCTTCTATTAAAAAGCGTCTTTGTCTCTAATAAGTTACAAAATTATTGTAAAGGTTATCGTCAAAATGTCTTGAGCACTAAATTTACCAGAATAAATTATTATCATAATAACTTATTTCTGGCTGTCGTGACTATCCACCTTAATTAGTAAAAATAAAGTAGGCTGATTGCCAGGAGCAGTCTAGTGTTCAAGTGAATTATAACTTAATTCTTAAAAATTGTATTATTTTTTTGTTAAGAACTTTATTCCAGAGAGTTCTTTAGCTCTGAAAAATCGTACCTTGAATCCCTTCCTCTTATAAAGAGGATACAGTGTCATCCACCTAATTTCTGTAATAATAAGGACTCTAATATTTAATAAAATATCACAGTTTGAAGAAAATTAATCAATTAGAATTAAGTAATTTAAAGGAGGAAGTATTACTCTCTATCAGTGAATAAACAAAATATATATTATCTCGAAACATAATATTATATAAAGTTTAATAATTAAATTTTTTGCCAATATTAACTTACTTAAGTATAAAAAGAGAAAATCGTATGAACTTGTTTTGTGATTTCAGACTGGCTAAATTAGTCTAATTTAATGATAAGTTGATTATCGTATGAACCAATAATTATTCATTAATTTTTAAAAAAATTCTTATTTAACTATAAAATTGTTATTAAACTAGTTATTATAGACTAAGCAATAACAATAATCATATGATAACCACCTTCGAGAACTTGCAACTTGGAAAGAACTTGCGAAGTAGATGATGCAACTTTATAAACTGAGTAGTGTAATTTAATGTGTATTTGCATCTAAACATGGTTGGTATAAGTAAAAGTATTAAGCATAATGGTCACTTCATTAACACTCTGACAAGTACCCACTCGGAAGGCTATTCTTGCTTCTTTTTTCATAATTTATAATACTGAGAGTATTTTGAATAGAGTAATTTTCCAAATTATAATACTAGAGATAAAAAGTGAGATAAAATGGATCACGCAGAGATAAAATATGTTTAATGTCTTGGCATATTAGTGTACTATTTTGGAAAACTTCATGGGAAATAAAATCTATTCTGAAACAGATTAACAACTTTAAATTGATTAGCTAAATGATAAATATACTTTGGCTCAGTTTAATGATAGAAGTAAATGGCACTAGAAGTTTGATTGGTTGCCTGAGCAATGAACGATTGAATTGTTTACTTCACAATTCTCTCCAAATCAGAGTAGATGGTTCCTGACGCTGTATCTTCGAAAATCTTATCTGAACAATAAACAAACAAATAAAACTGGTAAGGTTCAAACACTAAATTTTGGGAAACTATATTAAGTATTCCAAAGCACTTGCGGAGAAACCAAAAGCTCTTTCAGCAATCTAGCCAGCTGTAGATTAGGATTATCACATCAAATGCCATAATAAAGTCAAACCAAAATAGAAGAGTTGTTACCATTTAATCATCTACTGTTTTCTGAAGATAATTCGTTACTTTCAGCAAGGAACTCTGTTTGCTCAAACCACATTGAAACGGATTAATAAATCATTGCGAGAAAAACTATCTTTCCTGAGGTTTTGGGCAGGGATCAGAGCTTGTGGGGAGATAGTTTTTAGTGAAAGATGATTCTTTAATTACGAATATGATCTAATGAAAGACTTTTCTACAGCAGAAAATGAAAGAATAGAAAAGAGAAAATTATAAAAACAAAAACAAAATAAAAGACAAATTCTTCTTAATGTCAAAAATGAGCAACTCAGGTTTTAACTGCTTAATGCTACTTACAAGAGTTGAGAATAGAATTTATTTTTATTAAAACCCTCAATCTGCCTGAATTTCATCACTAACACAAAGAGCAGATGATTTTTAACGTAAGCAGCATTGGTACATGCCAACGCCTGCGATAAGTTATCATTTAATACTTTAAGTTTCTCACCATTCCAAGAGGTATCAAACAGTTAGACCTAACATCGATTATTAGTATGCGATTTTTTACATTTTTACATGTTTTTATAAAGAAAAATAAAAGACATGGTGCTAAGAGGGATAAAATCAGTAATAATATCCAGGAGCTAACCACATTAAAGGTACTATAAAGTGAACAATAACATGCTGTTGGTAGTTGTTAAAAATTAAGGAATCAATAACATAACAAGATTAGAAATTACAGATTCAAGAACTGTCGTTTGAATTTTGTTAAAGATCAGTTTTAAAATCACCAAGTATTACGACATTGCAGTAATAATGAAGAAACGAAATGAATTCCCAAAGAGAGGGAGAAAACGCGAGAGATTCTGCGATGTGAAGTAAGAAAGGTTTATAACGTTTGCAAAGAAATAATTTTTATACGAATTAACTGAATTTAATTTTATGATAATATTCATGACGATTCTATTTATTAAATAAATATTTGAACATTTATAATAAAATAGTATTTTTTCTTGATATGTTAAGAAATAAACTTAACGAATATTTTTAATTTCCTTTACAGTTACCTAAACAGTAATGGTTGCAAAAGCGCTTAGGACAATGTTAAAAGAGATATCCTATATTAAGTTCGAGTACAATAAAGATTTCTTTCGAAATTAGTCTGTTCGCGAGAATTTTGATGACTAGCATGAATATGTGGTCAAATTCTAAGAGAAAGTGCCTGATGAATTTAGTCCGCATAATTGCTTAAGACAAGAAGATGGCCTTGAATGTTTATTTAATATGCTATTAGAGGTTCGTGGCTTTTATTTATTTATTGAGAGTGGGTCCTGTTCCCAAGGCTCTGCAGTCAAAGAGAAAATCGCACCATCCTCTTGGAAGGTCTCGTAGATCCAGCAACCCCTCTTTATTAGGTTCGGGATTTTACCCTTTAGTTGTTTTTGTGACACTATTTCCTTTTGTCTTAACGTGCCAGAAATCTCATGCAACGACCTAACGACAGGATACTGGCATTCCCCCTTTCTTCCCCTTCTGTCAGGGTTTGCATAAGGGGCTCTGAGCTGTAAAAGCTGCTGTTATTTACAAGATATGACTTTGAAAACTTAGATGAATTTATTTATCTACGCATTCTGATAGCATCCTTCGAAGAGAAATTAAAAAGAGAACTTTTCTTGCAAATTATGTATTATTTCGGCCCACACAAGCACTTGAAACACTACGCGCTCTTTAGATCTACCAAAATCTATCAATCTACCAACCGTGTTCCGTCCTGTGTTTTTAACGGATTAGGAAGTTAGATTATGTTAAAGTGCAACTAGTTAACTCCGACCCATTGGTGAGAAATACGTTCTAAGGAAAATCTATCATGGCGAATAACTTGGAGACACATAGACATAAAGTCAAAGGATTAATGCTGAACTGAAGTTTTCTATGTAATAATGTAGGAAATATGAGTTTTGTGAGATTGAGCAGTTTGCTCTGAATCAGACATGTTGCGAAATTGAACATGGAATTTGTACGAGAAAAGTTTTAGATATTTTAGATTCAGTGGTATTTGGGCGAGTGATGTTTTATTACAAATCGTCATTTTAATGTATTTTACAATTCTAGGTCACACTATAATATAATTTCAAATTAACGTAATATCTATTTCAGGAATTGCAAATATTCCAATATTATAATAATTTATATCGAAAACGTAGATGAATTTATTCATCACTCTTCTTTAATAAAAATCAGTAATACTATAATCACAGTATTTCTTCCATTCGCAGAGGTTGATAGAGAATTTTACTTCCCAATTAAATAGGTTCTAATTCCACACTATTGTACCACATGTGTTTGTGAGGTAATCGACAGTGTGTCAATAATGAGACAGAGTTGATATGTATTAGTAAAAATCAGTAAAAGAGAAGTGCACAAGCATGCTACTAGAAAAAAATAATTAATTTAAATTAATTATATTAATAATTGCGGTTTCAAGCGACCGTGGTTTTATTCTTTTTTTAAATTTAATTACTAATTTTCTTGTGTGTAATGTTTATTATTAGAAAAATCATAGTAGGGAACATCATATTTCCCTCAAGTTGCAGTGTTTTATTGTTCAGTTACTTACCTTCTTTTTTACCCTTAAAGTAACCAGAAATTTAGAAAGCTCCAAATAGTAAGGGAATTTGTAAATTAGACAAATTAGACGTTTAACGTTAACAGCAGTAGGATATTGATACCTTTCAAAGTTTAGACCCAGATTTTGTTTTTACTTTTCTAAGTATTCACCCTTGAAATTTGACCATTTGGGCTTGAAATGTCTTAAATATAATGATTTTATCATTAGGAATTTTTTACTTTAAACCATGGAAAGTGCGTTTCATAATAATGATCAGTTTTGGGAGAGATGCGAAGCCAACACTCGACGAATAAGATACACAATTTTTTCCCCCCAAAATCGCTTATGGTGCACTTTGCTTGAATACAATTAGTATGAATGATTGCTACGTGCTGCACATACATCTTTTTGTGTTTGAGAAATTGAAGCGAGTAAATCTGTAATTACGGTGCAATGTGCATTTTCTGAGACATAAACGAACCCACCAATTTACTATTCCTGCGTGGTACAGAATCACTTTAAAAAGTGCTATACCTGATGTCTGGCTAAATGCAGCAAGATTAGATTATTGAATCGATATACGCCGTGGAGTACATATATTGTAATATATGTTGAATATATTCAACATTTGCAGTGTTAACAAACAATGAGTTCATGTGTCTTTCGTTGCTTGTTTCATTGGTGTGTTCTACAAACATCTTTATTTGTAAATTTTTGTAATGAAACCACTGCATGTTAGCCAAGTAATTGTTCAAATTTTGTTTTAAAATTGTTGTTACAAATGTCCACTAAATGCTTTCAAGTATATCTATAGAAATAAATGGGTGACTAACAGTATTCTCTCAATTATTTATGGAAAATTAGCGGCCGCTTGTGGAGAAAGCAGGACATATTTGGTTAGCTGTAGTTGTTACCTCTCTTTTATGGTATATCAAATAGTTTTATGTAGGTCTTGCCGTGTCTGATATAGACACATTTACATGCAGGCGTTTTATTGTATCATGTCAAACATACAACACCTACCACAATTGATAACTAGATATGTTTCTTTCTTTTTTTTGCATTAATTATACACCTAGAAAATGATAATGTCCACGTACCTTTAAAATTTATCTGGGCAAGGAAGATAAAATAGCTGAGGATATGATTAAATGATCTTGTGACGGATGCGTTCAAAAACAAACTGGTCCTTGCACGACTATCAATCTGGAGCAAAACTGTTTGTTACCAATAGCACTTGACTGTATACTTCTTTTACAACTGTTGAATTTAATATCAGCGCTGTTACACCCCTTCTACTAGGGACATGCCCCTCCTATGTGGATGCCCCTTCCTCTAATACTGATCGTCTCTTTCAGCTAGCTTTTATTCGTGTTTTCGCAATCTACTCTTCGTTCCTTCGCTCATGTTTCGTGATACTGAGCTACTTAGTTGGACAGCAGCGTGCTGGATTTTTTTAACTTTACCTACTTTAATAATTGCTATTTCGTTCTTCTTACTTTTCTAAAGGAAAAGGATTGAAATCATGGGAATTATTCGAAAAGTTTTACAGGAAATATATATTTTAAGATTCATTATAAATACACATTTTAAAGGTCTGGAGTAAAACAATTATAGGACATTCTCTTCAGCGTGTGTAACTGGCAAGTTTTTTGGAACTAAGTATGGAGAAACTGTACAGAATTCTTGGTTTTAAAACATTCAGATATGGAAAAGAAATAACTATGCAATACTTTTGTAAAGTTCCCATTACAACTCATGTATGGACTATTTGTGAGTTTTCTTTCTCATGTTTCAAGCCCCATTTATCAGTTTCTTTAGGTCTTTTTTTAGGCTCGTATCTGGTCTCTTTATGAGTCTTTTGCTTTGCTCCTTTTTCACTTTTGCTTCTTGCCTATTTCAGTCTTGTTTCTTGCCTATTTATCATCCTTGATTTTTATCTCTTTGTCACTTTCCTATCTGGCCTCTTTGTCACTCTTTTTCCTTGCTCCTGTTTCTTACTTTTTGGTCAGTCTCAAATCTTCATCTTTGCAGCCTCGTATCTTTACAGAGGTTCCATAAATGTTATAATGTTCACTAAACACTATTTAAACGAATTACTCTCCCTCTAGATTCACAGAATAATTACCAAAAAACTATTTGGTTATATTTTTTTAAATTAAGGCACGTCAAAATCAGAAGTATCCTTTAGTATTTTGCAAGTCTCTGAACAGTGTTCTCTAGTTAGTCAAAACTAGCCAACACTGAATGTTAAGTCGTAAGGGGCCTAACAAAGAAAACAGATTGCAGCTGGACTAGAGTAACTTCCTTCTCTAAACAAAATTTACGGTGGTGTTGAGAGATAATAGAAGATTCAGATTAATGGATGTGAGGAATTTAGTTTTGAAGAGTCACAGCAGTTCATGCCCTTGGCCATCGCATCAATCTTGCTACGAGACACTAAGTGATGATGACCCTATTTCCTACCTGAGAAACAATAACGTGTTAAATAATGTGTAAAAAAAAAAACAAAGGTACATTTATCCAAAGATTGAACACCAACCATATATGTCTTATTAGTTCTAAAACTGGAAAAGTTTAAGCTGAACTTCTAGGAGTGAAGGATTTATTGGAAAATAAGGAAAGAAAACCATTTCGTAAATAGAAGAAAGTAGAAATTGATTTGAAATTATTAACTTCAAAACAAAGACTTAAGCAGAATTGGCTAAGCTTGAGGTGATGTTATTTACTACATAGCATTGATCTTGGTTGAGAATTTCTTGAGAGAAAAAAGCTGCATGGTAGATCTTTCCTAACATGACGCTAAAATGTCGGGAAGACTTGGTCAAGATTGAAATGTGCAGATAGAAAAGATTGAGTTTGGTTATTGGATGATCCTTCTTGTTCGAAGCGGAGTTCTTGCAAGAATTTTAGAGCCAAAGAGTGGAAAAGATGATGTACATCTAATACGTGTGCTGATATCTAATATCTAATTTCAATATAAAATGCTAATGAATTGAAATGATAAAAAATTGCATGTCTTCAAAAAAATCTGAGGTTGGAAGGAATTAAATAATCGAAAGTGTGATTTGGCTGAACGCTCTTTTACATTTTCAGCAATTTTTCTAGATTGAAACCCAATGGTTTCAGTCATTGGTTTTATTAATTATTACTAATTTTATTAAAATATTTTCTATAATAACTATTATAGTACGGAGAGCTGATTGTCGATTTTTCAATAATATTTTTATTTATTTATTTATATGCCTGAGTTCATTTTAATAACATTAAAGGTTTTTCAATAACAAAAAGCTTGCAACAAAAACATGAATAGGAAGATGGACCAAACGAAGTGTAATAAATAAAACATAAAAACTTTTATTCCTATTCAAAATGTTCATCCATTTAAGTTTATACAATACTTTAGGTACTTCATGAATATAATTTTTACTTGCTCTTAGGCTATTAAATTTTCTGTAAGAATATTTGTGAGTTGGAACGTTAAGAATAGTATTGTAGTAAGAGAAAATTAAAACCATTGCTGAAAGAGTGTCCATACCAGATTTAATGATAAAAATCCATTGATGGTTTGTTTGAACTTATTCAGACTTAATTGTCTTATTTCTGAAAGAATTTATTGAATATTTTTGCCGAGACAACATTCGAATGAATACAAGATGTCGTTTATAAATAAACTAACTTTATTATGTAAAGTATGCTTCCCACCCATAGTATCTATTACCGTCTTAAGTGCATCTTGAAAACATAGTATTGCATCTTATTGCAGAGTCAGCCAAAATTTATTTCTTCAAAGTCCAAAACTTCTTAAATTTTCGAACAGCTTCTTAAATTGAAACTGGATAAAACAATCCATGTGTAGACAATATCACTCCTATAAAATCCTATCTCACAAGCAGCCCTCTTACCACTATATTCCTTCGTAACAGACAAATACTCATGGTCCAAGAACCGTCTGAGGGTTGTCTCTACTTATCTTTACCCTTTACTTGATCAAAGCTTATAATGAACAATTAAATAAAAACAACAAAAGAAACAAAAATAAAAAAATAAGTCACAATAATCTCACCACACACAGAAGCAAAAAATAAGATCTAAAACAAAGAAAGCAAAACATTCTTAGCCACAGTAAACGAAATTATATACGAAATCTTAATTAAAATTAAGGTCACTTAATATTTAACTAATTACGGAATAATTAAGTGATACAGATACATCTAACAATAGATAAATCAGTTTAATAATTAAATTCCTTCACCAGTTCGTATCTATACAACGCTTTTCCAACACTTGCCATTTAAATAGTCCAAAAACTCCAGCTCATTTAAACAGTCTTTCTTATTTCAGTTTTCTAAATTCCTTATTCCATATCATCACTTAGCAGATCCACTAACTGCTTCGAATTTGATTTAAATTTTTTTCCATATATCGAATACCCTCAATCCATAAATCCCACCTTGTTCAAGTAGCTAATCTCAGGAATATCTTACCGTTAGGTATAAAAAAAGCAACCCATTAAACACTTTCAAAAAAATATTTTTTTCTTTAAACTGCCCAGTTCAACGGATACCCTGGTTATTACGATAGTTAAGTTTATTTGTGTTTCATGCCATATTTGTTTGATTGCTTTTTTAATTATCTATATTAATATTCTCAAAGATATGTATAAGGACACTTTGCTGTAATGTCCTTTCCTTTATCATGTGGCTCAGTACCTTAATTAGGAAAAATCTTAATTTCGAACAATACAATAGTAAGCTCATGTACTAAATTAGATTTTCCTTTTATTGTTTGATTGATTTAGATGAGGATAAGTATCAGAAAGTAATAGGGACCTGATTCCTGTGCCAACTCAGTTATTATAATTCTTATAAAAATCAATTTTAATATCTGGCATAATGTACAAAAGGGTGATAATTACAAATGAAAAGGATGTAGCCGTGGAAATTGATTCTAGGATGACTCTTTGATCTCCTGTAAGCAATGACCTTACCGTAACACAGTTTATGTTATTTTTTTTTTTTTTTATATTGAAGCATCTTTATTCTGAGCATAATTCTTTTGAATGGCGTTGTGGCGGAACATCTATGCGCCAACTGTCTATATGAAACGGCCCCCTCCTCAAACCGCTTGCTAATTCTTGTTAGCCTAGTATAATACACATACAGCTAGCCAAACCTGATCCACTCACTAATTCCATCCCTCGGCGCGGATGTCACACTTATTTCTCAGATTAATATAGCCTTTGTTCTCTCTTAAATGCAGCTATTAAATAGCTCTGGAGAGGAATAGCACTGAACAAGGTTACATAACAATTTATTCACTTCTCTCCATTATCTGATTTAATGCCTTGTCCTTAAAACAGAGAGAAAAAAACTATTCACCTCCTAATTTTTTTTTTTTTTTTTTTTTGAAAAATCAATTTAAAAAAAGAAGCTGGGATGTACATGACAGGGCTTTCTTTAATGCAAGTATAAGAATTAATATGGACTTACTTTTTAAAAAAAGATACATTTTTTTTAATTTGAGGCACGTCAACATTTGAGGTCGTTGGCCGGAGCTTTTCCTGTTCTCTCGATACAGACAACGCTGTCCATCAACGGACAGTGAGCTGTAAGAAGCTCCTAGGAAGAGAAAACTTAAGGGCCAGCAGCTGGATTTGAACCTGGATTTGCAGCTTCGATTCTGTAAGACGTAAGTGATAGGAGTATAGAAACATATTCCTCCTGCGCCCGCTAGAAAAAGGAGCAAGTTATGCTGCGCTACTACTGCCCCCAAAATACCTAACGGAGAGATAGGAAAGTAAGTTAAGAGAGCAGGTAAAAGGCAAACATCTTTTCAATTCTAACAACAAATCTGGAAGCCAACATCCTGTGTAACATCCAAAAATGCTGTAGTGCAATACTGGCATTCTTTGCAGTGCAGAAGTTGTTTTCACAAATACTCTGCGGCAGAGTTGGATTATGCTTTGGCTATTTTAAAAGCCAAATTATATTGACTGAACTCCGGAGCAAGTCCTTCTTTGAGAGTAAGTAGTAGATTACCAGATGGAAGTCTGTATAGAGTCAGTCTGTGTGTACAGCTTAAAGATGCCTCTAAAGATAAAAGTAAATTTAGTTTACTTTTCAAAGATTCTGGAAGTGTCCAATTACTGGTCTTAGAGGATCTTAAACGCTGCAGTTGGAATTAGAAAAACAGGATAGTGTGTCTGCAGATACATTTGATGAGAATGTACGCGAATCAATGAAAAATCGAGAATGTCTTGCAGTTTTAAAGGAGGTAGGAGGTAGGGCATTGAGTTTCAAATTTCTCCCTTTCAAGCTCTGAAATTCCCTATAGATTGCTCTTTGTAGTGCGAGCTGGAAAGTATGATCTGCAATCTGCAGCTGTTAGGTCATGCCTCACCGCTCCTTCCAAGGCAATGTTGGAAAAGACAAAAAAGAAAAGTGGATCTCTTTGTCTCACCTCTTCACAAATCTTTCTTACCAGCTCTTCTGTAATTTATCTCAGCATTTTTTCTCTCCATTTCTTTCCTAACAATGCTGGCATAGGTTTACTACTAATTATTATCAATTAATTGTATGTAGAGGACTCACTTCTATTTCGGTAAAAATAATACAGAGAAGTCATATCAAGCATGGGCTTTGCGAATTTAGCCTTCATTTCAAACCACTTCGGGGAGGCAAGTGGATTAGCTAAAACTTCGGGGATCTTAGCATCCCGGTAGATTTCTTATCGAAACTAAGTTACAATAATACTCACAAAAACTCACAAATCTACAAAAGGCTATCATAATCTGCAATTTTAATTGTAAACCACCTCTACAAATATCATTGGGAATATTGATACAGGGATGTGGGCTTGTAGCTACTGATGACTGCACCATCAGTTTAACAAAAATACCCAATTAAAGTGAAGATTTGTCTCAATATATTTGATTATTCATGATGAAGAATAGATTTCAAATTATGAATGAAATTTTACTAGAATTAAAGTATATTTTGAATAGCTATTTTATGAGGAGTCTTCTTTGAGGAGGACAAAACCTCTCAATATAGTTTTGTTGCAAAATACTTTTATCCCTCATTTTTATAACTGCCACAAACTTTGAGGGTATATGCTCCGGAACCCATTAGCAAATTGTTTTTTTTTTGCCATACTTGTAAATTAGATATTTATTGAAAAATTAATGCACAATTCTTCAACAACTACAAAGTAAGATCATAATTGCAGTAAAATATTTTTACAAGTTGGAAGTGTTGACTAAAGTTGTACGAAATGCCACCAGATAACACTAGCTACCAATGCCTCTAAAATGTTGAATCTCCGAAATATTTTGTCTGCGGAATACATTAAACCTATGCAAGTAGATTACAACTAATAGCTTACTTTCATTAAGATATTCAGGCTCTTCTAGACTTGATTTCTAGGACAACTGTAGCACAATGAATGATTATTGAAGTATATAGAATTATGAGGACCTGAGAATGGATGTGATATTTTATAAATTGTATCTGGTATGTATATTGTTTGTACAACAGTATCCTAATATAAATCAGCGTAACTAAAGCTTTTATTGGTTTAGAATTACAAATATCTTTAAGTCAGATATGAAAGTACTCTAAATGAAATTTGTCAATAAGACATTCGACTTAATTGCTAATATTATGCCAAAGACAATGAAAATTAGATCAATCATTCAGGGCGTTTCTCTGATTAAAAAAAAAAAAAAAATGAATTCACCTGCCTTCCTTTAGATTTTTTCTTCAAAGAGCTTCTAACATAACTAACTGCTAACTTTCAGTGTTGGTGTTGTCCGTGACAAGTGCACAGAAAAGGCTCCAGGCGCCAATGACCTGTAATATTAGAAAGAGAGCGCTTAACCAAAAATCGGAACATTGTTCGGGTCCATAAAGAGTTGAAGGATAGAGTGTAAGTGAAGTTGCACACATAACTACTCCCTATCATCTCTGGTTGTACTGAGAGAGTTCAGAGAGTTACTGTTAAAGTAGAATTAATGTTAATGTTAAAGAAGGAAATAATTGCAAGGACGCAAGAACCCTAAGAAGTGCAGTTTTTTTAAAAAAAAAAAAAAAAAGGTGAATAAATATAGATATATTTATATATTTTTTTCTTGTTCTTTGCTCTAAAATAAGGGTACAACAAAAAACATACATGTTTGAGGAACTTGTTTTCAGAAATATTTCAACCAGAGAAGTGTTTCAGCTTGTAAACATGGTTTTACTATTAATGGACTAAGTATATTTTCATTGCTTCCCCTTTAGCCACTTCAAAAAAAAGTAGAACAAAATGGTATCAAAATTTACTTTATGAATTTTTACAGATTTAAAAAGTTGTTTTACTTTTTTACAACAGAAAATAGAGCACGCTCTGGGATAAATGAACTATTAGAGCCGTTAGGGGGCAGTTAAAGCAGTTGGGAGATGGTATTTCTACCTGTTGTTGTAAACGTCACCATGGGATACACAGTCGCTCCCACTACTTTTAGTTTCAGTCAGTCCTTTGTTCAACGTTTGAAAAGTAGTGACGAGTATTTTTAATTTTAATTACATTTAAATTAATTTTATTTTGAGTTATTATAAGCAGAATGAATATATCTCTACCTTCCTTTCTGTTATTATTAGGATATCTTAGATCTGGTAAGTATAATACTCGTTAATTAATTGAAAGTTAGATTGTTTGTTACGCCCATTTTTTCGTTAGCTGAGTGGAATAGTAATCTAATTAGGATATAGTAGGTGACTATTAAAAAGTGAGTCTCTGGTTTAATTTTAAAGTATAAATACAAAGCCTATTTGTGCGTCCATTAGAAGAATTTTAATGATATAATGATTCCCCACAGTATTTTCTTGAGTGTGGTCATTATATGTTAGAGATCACTAATTGCAAACAACTTGATTAGCGTTAGATTACAATATTGTTTTGCTAATGAAACAGTTATTACTGTTATTAGCAATATACAGTAAATTCCTCCGATAAGCAATAGTTTTCGTTTTTTTTTGCACCGATGTAAAACTTGAAATTAGAAACGAAAGTTCTTGATTCTTTATTCCACTCTTGGAAAAAAAAGCAAAGAAAAATAATCCTTTCTGACATGGCGATTTCTCGTGTGTGAATTCTACAAGTTTTCCCTTTTTGTTTTTGTTTTCTTACAGTTAACATTTTTATTGAAGGATCTATGCAGATCGTGAGCTATGCTAGATTTTACAGAACAAAAGTAGCCTAAATTATGGCGAAAATGCAACCCTTACTGCTAATTTAAATTTATTCCCATAAAAGTAAATGAGATAACTTAAACACAGATGGAAGCATTAATCATTTAAAATATAAAAAAAGACATCATTTAAGTGAATGAAAACATAAGTGCTGCATCGGAGAATCTGGGTGCGAGTTACCTTACATTTTCTTGCCCTATTTCCCTCAACAGCTTTCTGTACGAAGCCTCGCTCACTGACAAGGCTCCTAATGCCAATTCAAATGCTGATGCTCCATAGTAAAAAAAAAAACTAAGTTACAACAGGTAAAGCTCGTCTGTTAAAAAATAACCTCCGATAAAAATACGCTCTTTTTAAGTCTGTACGGGCAAATTTCTTCAACACGAAATAGCCAGTTACTGATCGGATTTTACATTTTTTTGGAGAACTTTCCGATAATGACACTTCATACTGTGCTAAAATTCTAAATTTGAAGAAAAACGAGAGTTTTTTTCTTTGAATGTTGATTTTTTGGAGAATCCATGAGAGAGAGCTTCTCTCTAAAGTACCCTTTCAGTGTTCTTTAAGATTTTACCAGCTATAAATTGTTAGTGGGAAAATTTTGTTCTTGTATTACTTTTGATGTAACATTTGTTCGTTAAATTTACAAAGTGATTGTTTCTTGTACTATTCTGGTTATAGTGCAATCCTCGCTCTTATAATGTAGAAAGTAACACGTATTTAAAAAATATTAAAGTCTGCAGAAAATTTAATGATAATATGAAGAATGTAGCAAGTAATAAAATGCTCAAAAGGAAAAATAAAACTAGAACTTTGCCTTCTGTAATAATAAAATCTGACTAAGATTGTAATATTTCCACTTCACAAAATTAAAGAATAGATTGCTGTATATGTTAGTACAACTCTATTATCGTCTTGATAAAACTGTTAGGAAAAGCGTCTCAACATTAATCATGAAATAAACCCATTAATTTTCACTTCACCTCTTTATTTAAAAGTCTAATCGCTACTCTGTCTTCCTTTCTCTTTTTGAAATAAAGGACTCCACTACAAAACAGCTGCAAACTGTGATATTGAATTTTCACTGATATAATTATTTAAAAAAGGTTTTTAGAGGTTGTTGGTTATTTGTAATAAGTTTTCTCTAACACGAAAATTCACAGATAGTCCTTAGATTTGATTATCCCCTTCTAGGAATAGTCAGTTTTCAGTAATCCTCTTTTTGGTAAGTTTTTTCCTCGTGTAATGGGAATACCTATTTTTCTATTTCCTCTGGATTTCCAAGGAGTCTCTAAGGGTCATCTTCTTAACAGTATTGTTCTTGCACAGTCATCTCACTACTATCTTCTAAATAATATTGTTTGCACGAGACCATACTCCGCGCAGAAAATACATTTCCCCAATCTGCAGTATATCCTTTTTTTAGGTAAACCGATCAATGATTGATCACCCTTTTTCTCTACTTCCTTCTTTTTGTTTAGAGGATAACTTTTTTCAAATGTGAGACTTAAGAGGATACCAATAATTTTTCGGCACTGCTTATTTTTTGTTTAAACTTTGAAAGCTAAATGCACAAATTATCTTAGTAATTTTCCAAAACATTGATTTTTACATCGTTCTTAATTTAGTATATTCTGATTGTTCCGGTCCAAAGAAACAGCAAGTAATTTAAATGATACCCAGTATTTATGTAAAATGTAGTAGTTTGAATTATCTAGGAAAAAGTACAGCTTTAAATAAGTTTAATTATGTATAATAGAAAGTAGAATGAGCGTTCAATTTAAACTTCAGTTAATACAAGAATAGAAAACTGTTATCTAAATTAAAGATAACGAGTTGACCGCTTCCACTCTGAAGTAAATCAATATTGCTTTGATGTAGGTTAATTTGCGGATGATTGAGTGGTCCGATGGTATGATGTTACTCGTCAGTTGTGCAACTCTATAAGTAACTTACTTCAATCATGTGAAATGAAGAGCAAGGAAGAAAAATTTTGCATTTGAATAATTATTGATTGAATGGTTTATTTCTTCATTGCCGTGAATATTAGTTTTTTGACTGCAATTAAATTTATTATACTTCGGTTTACTCTTTCTCTACCATCAGAAGAATTTGAATTATCAGAGTCAGATTTATCAAGTGGTAAAATTTTATAATACTAAATATTTATTGTAAACTTTGAATTAAATGAGTTCTTGTTTGTTTCTAATCGATTTAGTCATGTTAGCTTATATTATTCAGTTGATTAAGTTTTATAGACTTAGGTGATTGGATCAACGGATCAATCAACAACTATATGAGAAGTTATTCAAGGCATACTTAATGAAATTATCACATGCTCAATAGGATATTGGAAATAGTTGGTTTCGTCCTACTATTAAGATGTTTGACATTTAAAATAATTAGACTTGAATCCAAATCAGCTTTATCTAAAAGATCCATTTGGAGTACCATTGTTTGTAGATACAGGGTGGGGCAAAAGGTATGAACCGGTTTTAAAGGGATGTAAAACAAAAACAATTCAACTTACAGAAATTATGTTTATATTGTTTAATTCATTACAGAATCTAGTTTTTTACATTAAGTTGCAGTGTGGGATGTAGCCCCGTCCTGTTGGAACCAGATGTCTCCCAGATTAGTAGCTTCACTCAATTCTTCCAGCTCAGGTACAAAAAACTCTTCCAACATTGTCACATAGCGCTCAGCGGTGACAGTGACGGTTCGCCCATTATCCTCGAAAAAGTAAGGACCAATAATCCCAAATTGGGATACTGCACACCATACAGTCACTTTAGGGGAGTTAAGTGGCCTCTGGTGAATTTCCCTTGGGTTTTCATTAGCCCAATAGCGAAAATTCTGTTTATTAACAGCTCTACACAGATGGAAGTGGGCCACGTCACTGCTGAAAAATGTTGAATTTGCTGGAATTCTGTCCAACATTTCTTGGCAGCAGTTTCGTCGATGTTCAAAGTGCCTACATCCCACTCCGCTAGGAATTCAATGGCGAGATTGAAGCAAGTGTTCCCCCAGCGCCTCGTCTCTTTGAGGGGTGACGTGGAGTGGCCTGCGCGCTCACCAGATTTGAGCATTTGTGATTTTTTTCTTTGGGGGTACATGGAGGAAAAAGTTTATAAACATCGTCCACATACCCAAGAAGAACTTACGGACAGAATCAGAGAGGAAGTTACGGTCAATACCCATCGCAGAAATGTGCAGAAGAGCGGTTGAAAACTTCAGAATTCGCCTTCAAGAGTGCATCGCGGCTGACGGCCGCCACCAACGTGATATGATCTTTCAAACTTAATGTAAAAAACTAGATTCTGTACTGAATTAAACAATATAAACATAATTTCTGTAAGTTGAATTGTTTTTGTTTTACATCCCTTTAAAACCGGTTCATACCTTTTGCCCACTCTGTAGAATATTTTTTCTTTGCTTAAGCTGATTTTGGAGAAACCAATTTTTTTTGACGAGCAGTGCAATAGAGGCCCTCCATTCGGGTATTATTGGATTGAGTGAATGTCCAATATAAATTAAAAAATAAAAAATGCTAGACATATTTTCCTGCAAAGTACAGATGGGCATACTAACTCATCCCCCCTGAATCACCACAAATGATACAGCAGACTGGGCAATAATCGTGACCTAATAATAAGAATAATCAAGACATATTCGACTTTTCACAATTCAGCTTCACTTTCTTCTGAATCTTCTGGTGCTGAGTTCGAACATGGCACGGAATAGTGATAATGCCTTGAAAATCCGTACTTTTAGAATCAATTTATCAATTGCAAATATGAACATTTTATTCCTACCGCTTTATTCAATCGAGTGTAGATGATAATAATACAAAGTGGCGAGAATATAGATGTGTAAAATAAATGTTTAATTAAGCCCTTAAATTACAAATTACTGAACTCTAGGATGTATCGTTATAATTGAAGTATATTGGGTTTAGGCTAAGAATTTACTGTTAGGGGTAGGAGATAATCCTATATTCGTTGAGGGTATTAACAGACAAGAGTAGTTGAACTTATATCTGGTGCGGCATGCCGGCAAGCTCCTATGGCCACAAACTTTCATCTTTAAAATAAATTATTATATACTGAAGATAATTACATGATTGTAAGGCTACTAATCTTATGATATTAATTTTGTTTTCTTGTAATTTCTAAATTATGAAGTACCAACAATAAAAAGCGTTTAATTGGTTATGATTGTTTTCTATTTGTATTGAATATTTGACATCATTACTTACGCTTTGTTCTTTAACAGTAAGAAAAATCCATTATCGGAGTTGGGGGGACTTTGTATTATCACTTGCTTTCTCTCTCCATAACCTTATTTAACTTGCAAAATTAAGGAGAATATAGCTCATTGATGTAGAGTGTTGTCTGAAACGAGATAACACTATCGGCAGTGCATTGGCTGGCACTGCTCCAATTGCCTTAAATGTTGACGCACCTTAAATTAGAAAAAAAAAAAACTATCTTAATATTTGTCTTCAATAGAGATATTACTAATCCTTATACAATAAATGGCCTGGAAGTTCATGCATATCCTAAATTCGGATATATAGTAAGTTAATTAGGAATATGTAAAAGATGTAATGCTCCATTACTTACTTTCTTACTAAGATAATAATAAGATATAATTTTTAATTACACAAAAACTCTATAAATTATTTGAAAACATTAATAGTGATGATGGATTTGCAATTTCCACTTAAGTTAAACTGGTATGTGTGAAGATAGGTCTTAACGTTTAGCAGATGCTGAAGTTGAATCGCTGCACTGAGAGAAGCGATTGCGCTTATAGTGGTCCGTTTTGGAATTTGAAATTGGTATCAATTTATCTCTTTTGATTGAAATTATAATTAATTTGTTTAAGAAAGCAAGAATTAAAAATTGACCATACTCTAAGTATTACATCTGCGTCCATGATACTGTTTTACTATTCAATAGTGTAAGATGGCAAGAAATAATCTTAAATAACACAGAATTGTCCTTGCTTGTTCTGTAATGCATTCTAGTTTCATTAGGCCAAGAATACTAGAATAGGAGAGTACAGAACGATGTCATCAGAGAAACAAAGTTGCAAGTAAAGCTTGGCTCTTTGCCGTCTACTTCCTAATGTATACATTACTGGATTTGCATTTCACTGAAACTCCAGACCTTCACTAACAACCTTCTCTTCACTCAACATAACAAATCAAATTGTTAATAGTTCTCTACGCCATGAAAATTGTTTTACTATAAATAAAAGTTTTATAATTCAAGCTTCGAATTTGGAATTTATAGTGCTTAACTTTTACTGAAGTAAAAAATTTAAAAGAATAAATAAAAATCTAAATATTTTTTGAAAATAAAAATGTATATTTGTATATTTATATAATATAACTTCCCCCTACAATTGAACAACATTCACTTTTGAGAAAAGAGAGCATAAGATAGTTATTTCAAAAAGATTATAACTTAGAACTTGGGAAGATGTAGAAGCGAAATTGAAAATTTTAAAGAAATGCCTGCATCAGGGTGTATATAAGCTTACGAAAAGTGGAAAGCCAGGACAGAAATAAATGGTATAATGTGTTGTTGATAAATATGATAATACAAAAAAGTGTTTTCTCTGATTATTTAGATATTTGATTTCTAAAAGGATTAGGAGTGGATGGAGCACAAAAAGAAAATTCTAAGAAAGATGGAAAATAGATAGAAAAATTAAACAGTCATGAGAAAGATGAATATTAATTGAAGCTTCTTTTAGGAAAACATGATGATTACAGTATTTATTTATTCATTTAAGAATATATTGGTTTCGTGACCGTAAATTGTTAAACTTAGGATGGAAGATTTGCGAGGAATCGGTCAAATAAAACAACTCGTCTCTTTGCCAACGTTTCGACAAATATATTTTCCTCTTCAGGGTCTGGATATTACAAATACAAAACAATTTACAGAGTCAGTAACATATAAAAAACAGTAAAAATCAGTAATAAAAAAATAAACAGTAAAATACAATAAATTCTTTATAATTATTGAAACTTACGTGGCTATGTGGGTTGGTTTAGTTACAGAAACTAAGAGCCAGAAATGGAGAAGCAGGTATATATATATATAGAGGAGTTGCACACGGACAGTCAACTAGTACACATGTGTATTATTTGTTCTGCTGTTAATGTAATTTTTAAACGGTTGTAGCGCAATTTTCTGTGTGAGTTTTATATCTACAGATCGGGTTTACTGAACTCTACCTATTGATAAAATTTTTTTAGAATTTTCATCGAGAAAATTTGAAGAAAATTCAGTTTAAAGTGGTTCTCAAGGTCAACTACTCTGATTTATTTCAAATAGTTTGAAGCAAGTTGGAGGGGATTATTTGTTGATATTTGGTGAAGTTTAAACTGTGTTCAATAATAGTGCGGTACAGGTGGATTGGTGATTTAGTAGTGGGGGAACTATCTCTGTCTCGCTCGCACCATTCAGCCAGCTATTATTACAACTCACTTATAACCAGCATATTTTTATATGGTCGCGAATTTATTATATCTACTTCATGAATAAAAACGAACAAAAAACGGATAATTATTTTTCACCACAAGTATCGACAACTCCAAAAAGAAGACGGGCTAGAAGCTCGCCAGAAGAATTAGCTAAGAGAAGGTCGTATTGTGATACAGTAGTTGAAAAAAGAGGTATGGAATTAAATTTAGAAAATATTAGTGCTTTATTGGACACTAAACTGAATTCTTTCTCTTTGTCATTGCCGTCACGTGAGGATTTCAAATCATTAGAGAGAAAAATAGATGCTCTTATGGTGGAAAATCTTAATTTGAAAAAAGAAATTACGGAGATGAAATCAAGAGAAAAGAATATGAGTAACCTCGTTGAGAATTTAATTAATAAAAATAAATCTAGGAATTTAATATTCAGAGGTCTTGAAGATCATCAGAATAAAAATGCAGATGAATTAGTGAAGGAAGTTTGTGTACAGGTGCTGGGTGTGGAGAATTTACAGCTATATAGAGCGTATAAGATGAAGGTAAATAAGATGATTATAGCGGAATTTAATAATGAAGGGGCAGTATATGATATTCTGAAGAAAACAAAGAAATTGAAAGGAAGTGGTATTGTAATTCATAAAGATTTGGCCAGTAGTACAAGAAGAAAAAGAGGCTGTTTATGGAAGACAAGAGTGAAGATTATGGAAATTGATAAAAATGCTCGTGTTCGAATGAGAGATAACTACTTCCTGTATCGTGATAAAAAATTTGTATGGGATATGGATGATGGCTTAAGGTGTAATGGAGCAGACGGCATTGTGGTACTAAAGCAGATGATTGGTAAAGATTTTACAGAGCAGGTGGAGAGAAATTTCAGAGACATACTAGAGGCGGATATTCATCGTGGGGGAGCTACACGACATGGTTTACATCCTCAAGGAGGAATGGAGACATCAGAGAAGAGTATTGCTGTTTCTGCATGACGGAGTGCTGTCTGTCTAGAGTCGAAAGTGTGTGAGGTGCATGAAAGTATGGAAGGTGGGTTATCTATTTTGTCTTATAATATTAGGGGTTTGAAAGATAAAATTAGTGATATTTTTTTTGTTAACTTTATTAAACAGTACGATATTTTTTTGTTAACTGAGACTTTTTTGATAGAAAGCGAAACTGCAGACTATGTTAAAACCTTTAGTAATTACGTGTTATGCTGGGTGCCTGCTAAAAAAGAGGGTAAATTCGGAAGAGCTAGTGGTGGTTGCTTGTATGCTATAAAAACGACTACGTCTCATTATAAGAATAATATGGTTAAATTCATGAAAGTTAGTAACTACAATGTGATTGCGTTAAGTTGTATGGGATATAAATATTATATTGTACCTTTATACATAAATTATAAAAATTGGGATGAGGAGTTCAATACATTAATTTCGTTTTTTGAAGAAAACCAAGATGGTAAATTTATAATTTTGGGGGATTTAAATGCACGGGTATCTAATTTGCAAATTTTGGATGAAGAGTTAATTGTTGAGAAAGATATATTTAAGGTGAATAGGCAGTCTAAGGACTCGGTAATTAATATGAGAGGAAGAAGACTTTTGTCTTTATGTGAACATTTTAATTTTATAATTCTGAACGGTCGAACTGCTGGAGACTTCTCTGGGGAACTTACCTATATAGGTGGAAATGGTGTGTCAGTGAATGATTATTGTTGCGTGTCATATGATGTTTTAAATATAGTAAAACGATTCACCATCTTATCTGAAAATTATTCGGATCATATGCCGATCTTATTAAACCTAGGTGTTGAGTCGGATAAAATGAGTTACAAAATATTTCCTCTTCTACCCAAACTTGTTTGGTCTCAAGTCGATGATAAGTTTTTCAAATCCAGATTAGAAAATTATGTTGAAACCATGGATGAAGTGCCTAACCATACGCAGTTAGCTCTTGATTGTTTGAAGCAATTAATATGTTTGGCTTCACATAAGGGAAACAGCAATATATTACAGAGTAAAAAAGGTCAGGTCGGTGGTAAACAAATTTGGTTCAATTTCGAATGCAATAAATTGAGGAAAAAATCATTTAAATTATTGAGTTTATTTAGGGAAAGTAACAGTGTGGTGATAAAGGAGGCATATTGCGTAGCTAATGCGAATTATAAAGATTTGTGTAAAAAAACTAAGAAACAATTTTATTCTGAACTTACTGTAAAATTTCAACAAGTGAGAGACGCTAAAGATTTTTGGAAAGCAATTAGTATTTTTAAAGGGAACAATTATGTTAATGCTCCCCTAATTGAAACGCAAGTTTGGTATGATTATTTTTCCAAATTGTACAACCCGTGCATGTTTTCGGAACCGATTCTTTATGCAGCACCGATGATAAGAGATGACCTATTAGATTGCGAAATTTCTTTTGCAGAATTAGAGGCTGCGCTGATGAAAGCTCGCAATAACAAGGCTCCGGGTTTTGATCGAATTCCAGCAGAATTTTATAAAAATAGTCCCAAAAATTTTTTAGTTAAATTATTGAAAGTTTTTAATCGAATATTTGAGAGTGGGTGTATTCCTTCCAGTTTTCAAAAATCAATTATATTTCCGCTGCACAAGAATGGTGATAAGACAAATGTCTCTAATTATAGGGGTATCTCTTTTTTGGATTGCGCAACTAAATTGTTCACTGCTATATTATTAAATAGATTGGTGGAATGGGTAAATAGGTATAACATTCTAATAGAGTATCAGGCAGGGTTTCGCGCGGGCTACTCTACAACGGATAATATTTTTGTTCTCTTTAACTTGATAAATTTGCAGTTGTCTAAAAAGCGCCAGAAGCTCTACTGTTTTTTTGTAGATTTAAAAGCAGCTTTTGACTCCATAAACAGGAATAACTTATTATATAAGTTGTATAATATTGGGATCGCCGCGAAATTTATAAATGTACTAGCGTGTATATATGAAAGGACAGAATGTGCGGTTTGGTGTAATGGTGGGACTACGGAATGTTTCAGTCAATCGTCAGGAGTAAGACAGGGATGCCTCCTAAGTCCAATACTCTTCTCGTTGTTTTTGAATGATATTCATGACAGTTTGGGAGGGGGTTTTCTTGTGGGTAATGTAAAGTTACGGTGTTTGTTATATGCTGATGATTTGGTGCTACTGGCAAAAGATCCACTAACATTGCAGTCTATGATTAACAATTTAAGTAAGTATTGTAAACAATGGAACCTGGTAGTGAACCTAAACAAGTCGAAAATCGTGGTTTGTAGAAATGGGGGTCGGTTGGCTAGAAATGAGAAGTGGCAAATAGATGGGGAGAACATTGAAATAGTTAACCAGTACAAATATTTAGGCGTATTTATAACGCCTCAATTAAATTTAAATGCTCATTTTGATGCAAAAGCGTGTACTGCCAAACTTGGAATTAATGTAACCTGGAATAAACTCATGATAAGAAACGATGTTCCACTCTCTGCAAAATACAGAGTTTTTAACGCAGTATCGCGCGCCGTGGTCTGCTACGCGGCTCAGGTGTGGGGCTTTCAGAAATTTGATAAGGTGGAGAGGGTTTTTAGATACTTTGTGAAACGTTTGTTTGCACTGGGAGTGAGTACCCCAAATTATGTATTGGTATTGGAAACTGGGATGCATTCAATATATCATTATACAGTGAAATTACATTGTGGTTACATCAAAAAGGTCATGAATATGAGTCCTAGTCGTTTGCCGTATATTGTAGCTAAGGAAATAATTAATAGGAAATTGTCTTGGTTCAGCGAATGGTCGAGATGGGATGAGTTATATGATTGTAGCATGCAGGCAGCGGTCCTAGAAAACGAGTGGGAAAATAAAATTAAGGAGTTACTAACCAAAATAGATACGGTGGAAAGAAATAAGAATTTGGAAGCATTGGCATGCACTCAGTATCACAATCTCTATGCAAAATTAGATTTTAATTTGAAGGAGAGGCATTACTTAAAGGATTCAAATAACTTAAATTTTATGAGAACAATTTTCAAAACAAGAGCTGAGCTACATAAACTTAATCACAGACAAGGTAAATCGCCAAATGAAACTTTAAATAACTGCAATCTGTGTAACTTACATGCAATAGAAGACCATTATCATTTTCTGGCGATTTGTCCAATTTTAAAAGAGTTTAGGGTGCGGTACTTTGGCAAGCGGATTCTTAATGAGGAGGAATTAATATTGATATTAAATGGCAAAGATTGGGATAATCTGTATGGCTATGTGAGCACAGCCTGGAGTTACAGAGCACTAATAGAGTCAGAATTCAGTTAAAAAAAAGTCAGTTAAGTAAATAGCTAGATCTGTATAATTATTAATATTTAATGTGTAATTGTTCTGAGAAGTGGTTTATTGGAAGCTTAGCAAATTTTAGGGATTTATTTTTACTATTGTTTACTGTGTATTGTAACTTAGTATGAATTAAGAAGTTTTATTTTATTTTTTGTGTATGATAATGTTCTTTTTTGTACAAGTATTTTTTGCAACTCTGGCAGACGGTACTACCATTGCCATTGATGTTTTTTGTTTTTGTCTGTATTAGTATTATAATGAGTTTCTTTTTAAATAAACATCTTTATTATTATTATTATTATTATTATTATATATATATATACAGATATAGCGGGAATTTTGGTAATTACAATTGGACAGTTACAATAGACTAATTACAACAAAAGAGTAAATACAATAAATATTGGGAAATTTCTTTAAACAACAAAAACGAATAGAAAAGAAGAATAGAGAAAAGAGTTTAAAGACACAGTTCATCAAGCTAGGCATGCATAAAAAAGCTAATGGAACGAAACGTGTAAAGAGAGTTAGTGGGTATATCTGGAAAGAAGGAAGAGAGTACGCCCGTGATAGCAATGGTGAGACACAGTGAGGTAAAAGAAGTACTGGATGAGGTTCAAAGAATGACAGAAAGAACAGAAATAAATGGAAATATGCTCTAAATTGAGAAAATCTGGTTGACTTGAAACAGTAAAGATTTTAAATTTATCGATAAATGTATACAAATGTCCTTTTTATTGTTTTGTTTTTTATCTAGGAAAATATGGCAGGTAATTTTCTTTTAGTGTTTATAACGTGAACTGGGTTCACTCCTAAGCTCATGAAACTGATTCTTTTCTCATTCTGAGGTTCTGGGAGGCAGCTAAGTACCGTCTGAATTCTGAATTTATTAAAGACTTAGAGTAGAGCATATTAAAAATTATCTATCTTCAGGAATACTGATACTACACCGCAGTACTTCGTTTAAAAAAAAAACCTAAAAGAATTTAGAATTAAGAATATTTATAGTTTTATATATTCTCTTTTAATTTTGGTAGAATGGGCGGTAGAATTCAGCATTTAGTATGATGGCCTGTGTATAAACATGGAGTAGAATATTTACTGCTGATGAGGAGATATTACTGACAACGAAACAAGTACTCCAAATATAAGAGCTCTCATCATCCGCTCTTCTCATACTGCTGATGCAATTATTTCATTATTACTGCCTCCCATTGAACATTAAGTGCCAGATTTTCGAAATGGGCTTCTGAAACATATCTCGGTAACCTTAACTAGCAATAGCTCTTTCACCGTTAGGCTTATTTTCTGTTCTTGAATTTCATAAATTTGAGAAGTTCAGTTATTTTATTGGCAACCCAGTTTGATATTAATAATTTAACTTCCTTGGATTATATACAAATCTGTTTTCACAAAGTTTCTGTTTAACGTAAATATCTTTTTCTATGATTTTTTCCAATATATTATTATAAAGATATCTATTTTAATTATTAACATGCTTCGAGAAAATTGATTTTAGGTGAAGTTTAGCGAATCACTGCTAATTATAGAATAAAATCAATATCCCCAAAAATCTTTGGTTAAATACCCTGAATGTTCGATCAAATAAGTACTTATGTATATTTACCTAAATAAACAATTAACATGTATAAATATGTGGTCTTTTTCCAAAGTCTAAAAATTCTACACTGTTTTTTTCTAAGTAGCATTTTATATTTAAAAAGTTAAAATAAGGACAAAATCAATAAAAAGGATAAAAACTAAATCAAATCACTTTCGTTTTGGATTCCTCTTAAACTGTTACATAAAGTTTCGCATCATGGTAGTAACAAGCTCTAAATTTTAATTTCTTTTTAATGCTCATGTGACTACCAACCATGAGATGTCAGAACATTTATATTTCCCTATTTTGAAGAAAAGTAGAGTTGTTCTTTAGAAGGTTTTTACATACAACGTAAAAGATACATATTCTGTGAAATGTTGTTTTTATTCCATAGTAGCTACTTAATTTTATCTATTTAATAATAAAAATATAACTTATGAAAATATGCTGATGTCGTTTCCAGTGGAATGTATAATGTGTTACCAGTGCAATAGTACAGATCTGCAAGATCCTTTCCAATGTCAGGAGTTCTTAGGTGATGATATTGATATACAGCCGACATCTTGTGATGAAGTATATGGTGCAGCTTATTGCATCAAACATACCGGCCGATTTGAAGGCAAGGTCCAATGCATGGTTATACCTAATTTATTAACCAAACTGAAATGAAAATTTCGTTGCTTTTGATTGGAGGTTGCTTTTTTTTTAACAAACAAAATATTAAAATTGAGTGATTTACCTAACAAAAAAATATTAACACTCTATCTAGGGTTGTAAATAATTTATTTCATTTAACAGGATATCTACTAAAGAAATCAACAGCTGCACATCAAGTTGTAAATACAGAATAAAGCTTTGCTAACATAAAATCTGTTGTATATATATAATTTTTGTTTTGCTTTACTAACATGCTTTTTTCTCATGTCCTTTAATATTTTACAAAATATTGTTAAGTGAACGCTATCTACTGCTACCAGTGTTTTGCGCCCAATGATACTGACTGCACGGATGTGATGATCTCTGAAAGAGAAGGTTCTAGGGTTTTGCCAGCGAGTTGTGATCATATATTTGAGGCGAGATACTGTATCAAATCAACTGGAGAATATGCCGGTGAGAACATGTCCCTGTTTTTGAGTTTTAAATAGAAATTTTAAATTGAGTTTTATTTGTAGACATCGCACAGAATTGAATATTTTTAGTTGTTTTATATATAATAAATTGTAATGCTTGATAGAACACCTTAACTCATTGGCGTTCTTGCGGATATCTCAGTATGACATTGCGGAACATGCACACCAAAAAAAAAACAGTTGCAAGATTAAGTAATTATGTACTTTTGGGAACCAAATGACCTATTGGAGTCCGATTGAGATCTCTTCTTGAAACAAATCTCTAACCACCTCTTAGAAACCATTCTATTCATAAAAATTTCCTACTCTAGTTTCATTTACTTTTGTACCACAAAAGATTCCCTGTAGCGTTAGCTTTCCAAAGATGGGCCAACCCTCGCCAAATCTGCATATATTTACTTAATTAAATGGACTAGAAATGCAATTTACTGCCTTGTAAGTAAGATAAAGTTATTTAAGGTCAAGAAATTAGGCTTTTAGCCTAGAGTTTGTTTTTTATAAAACCATTTATTCTCACAAGGTGGCCTAACCATTCTAGGCTCCTTGTCTGGAAGTCGTGGTGCAAATTGATTTAATGGTCAACTCGATAGCGGATTTCCAGATTAATAACCCTCTGCACCCTAAACTTCCGTCACCAGAAATCCATCCACATTGCAAGCAATCTTTGCTTTAACTTTTCCGACCTTCGAACCATATAAAATAGTGCCTAGCACAAAGGAATTTTTTTTTTTCAATATTGATTGCCCTGTTTCAAATGACAGTATTCAGAATGCTAATCATTCTATTTCCTTGATTTATTTTCACTAAGACATCCCTCTCAGTGGTGACATTTCTGAAAAACCACACTTCGAGGTAGTCTCTATTTCTTCACTTCACTTACTTCGAGTTCGTTTTCATGCCTAAGATATTCCAAAATTCTTTAGAGATGGCCTTGGGAACAATTTAAATTGATTTGACATCAATGCGGAAGAATCTTCTTTAGCTTTGTCTTAGCACTTTGGATTGAATTTGTGTTTAATCACAAGATGTTTTTTTATCAAATTATAAGCGTACAAAAATTTGTTGTTTTAAGGCGCTTTGCGACATGACCCGCTAGTCTGCTACTTTAGTCACACTGCCGCATGGATCGTTGAGAATTGAAAACTTGTGTTGAAAGCAAGTCCTGATGTTTTGTTAAAAGTGATAGATTTGGTTGCTGAAGAAGCTTTCTATCCTTTACGCGTACTAATCTTCTATTACAAGCTATTATAAGGTTTACTATGTCTGCTCAGCTATGTAGATAAGATAAGCACATGGCTTGAGTTTGTGCATTCTTTTCTGATTGATTTGTTCTTATTTTGAGTAGTTATTTGAGCTCAGAGAGGTTATCGGTAAGGCAAGATTGATTATCTTTCTCAGATAAATAAAAAACAAACCGACACTGTTAACATTTGGATTATGCGTAGAAATTGCTAAATAATGAATAAGTGCAGTAACTTCGATCAGAGCACATCTTATTCTCCATCAAACGCACTCATTTTCTTGTAATAATTGATTTATGTAGAGGTTAAACGATTCCATCCAACCAGTAAGCAGTAATGACGTTCAAACACTAAATAGGTAGATCAAGATCGAAGGGGATTTAATTTTGTAGCCACTCCCTTGCTACTCATATTTTCATTTGATTTCTTTATTTCCATTTTTTACATAATGCTTTTTTTTTTGTAATTTTTTGAATATTAATTTGAATTATAAGCAACTTATAATTATATAACTACATTATAATACAAATAGTAAAAAAGTGTCATGTAATAATGTTTAAAAGAATCCAAATTTTTTTGCCAAAACTATTTTCTCGAGACGGGTAGTATATTATTTTCAGATCTTTTGAAAATATTTACTAAATTTTGCGTATTATGTTTTAGATACAACAATGATTAAAGGACAGCATGTGACATGCAACTGATGTTTGTAAAATCAATATTGTTTTATAATTTATAATTAATTCACATTTGCATGTTTTTCGGCACTATTACAAAAAAAACAATACCATGAGGGGCTTATAGTCTAAAAATAAGGTTGATTATTTTAAGGATTTTCAAAGCGTTTTGCAGGGTGTTGAAGGATTATTGCTGATTGAATCCCTAATATGTCAGTGCACGAAATATATTGGATATCAATCTGTTAAATACCATGTTTATAATACTGAATATGTTCTGTAAAATATAAATTATTTAATAAAAGAACAGCACTGTTGGATTAAATTTGCAACCTGAATAGCTTTTGCACGATTATGCATGCCCAAATCATTTGCTTTTTTTCTGCTACCACCATTGTGGTCGATTACTGCAGATCAATTTAATTTTATTTAAATTTATTGCAGTATATTTGGCATTTCTATGAAAATCTAATTTAACCTAATATTTTATCGTTTTATTTAAGTACAATTTCTCTAAGTGACTTGTTTATATACACTTTCTAAAATGGCCGAAAATAAATATTTCAATTTTTAACATTCGAAAAGAAATTTTTTTTTCCTAATTTGTTGCTATTACTTGAGATAATTCTTAATAATTTTTTGGTTTTACAGGAGGAGTTGGCACCAGGCGATATTGCTCTTCAGTGGATATGGGTAACTATTGTAACTATATAAAACAGCCAGGCGATGAACGTGAATACAGATCATGTACATTCACCTGTTCAACGGATGGATGTAACGCAGGAATTGTGAAGCAATTGTCTTTTGCACTATTTGTCACTGCTATTTTATCATTTCTGCTGTTTTCGTAGGTTTTGTTAAATTGCAAGTATGGTATATCGAAAACAAAATTTGAAATATTTTTTGAGGCAGTATGGTCAAAAATCAGATCTGATTGTAAAATTCAAGAATCCCTAGATCTGCAGTTAGTTGTAAAACTGATGTGTATATATCGTATTTAAAATCATTGTTGTATTAATTAAATTATACTTTTATATGTATTTATATTTCGATTTTAGGAAGAAAAAGCTTATATTTCACTATTTACTTCAATGCACTGGTAAAATGATATAAATCTATTTGATTTTGTAAAGCGATTTCTATTGTTACTTTTCAAGGAAAAAGTAAATTTATTTATCGCAAGTATTTATTATAAAATGGTATGGAATTAATATTCATTAAAGGACTGAAATAAATAGAATTCAAGAAGCTAATTTAGTAAAGAAGAAATAAAAAGAATGTTAAAATGAATTTTAAAAAATGTTTTAATATTTTCGTATAGAAAATGAGTTATAAACGTTGATGGCTTGTTTTTTTGTTTATGCATTTTTTTTTTTTCTTAAGCAAGTAAGCAAATAAAATATTTTATAACAATTTTAATGTAACTTTAAAGAGCAGTAGAGGAATGAAGAGCCTTTGGCATGAAGATCGAATCTTGATGATGAAAAGCCAAGAATAGCTGTAATGTCCAAAAATTCATAGAAAACCCTAACTTTCAAAAGGTAGAAGTGATCTAATAGCTGCCCTGAAACTATTTTCCTCCTGCGGCTGTAATGTAAAGAAAAATAAAATTATTTTAAAAATGAATGATCAATATTTTATGACGCATTTGAATGATCAATATTTTATGACGCATTTGAATGAATATTGATAAAAAACATAAAAATCAAAATTGCTGCGATTTTTAATTTTATTATATTGAATAGGAATATAACGTGCGTACAAAGTAATATTAAGTTATTTTTTACTTTAAAATATGAAAAAGATTAATTCTATAGCTCAAAGACAATGTTCACGGTCAATGGTCTGTACACGGAGAGCCAATTCGGAATGCTTTATTTACTAAAGACTCAGAATTTGAATATTGTTTACTGTTTATGTGTTTAAAAAGTCTGCATGAAAGATTATTTAATTTAAAACTGACCCTACCAATGAATTGTAGAATAAATGAATGACTGGTTCATAATTTAATTATATCTACCAAAAAAGTGAATAAAACGAAGTTAGTGATTCAATATTCAGATCAGTAATCAAAGTACTATTTTATGTTTCTCTTAAAAGTGTACATATGCCAATTTGTAAATATTTATTGTAAAGGATAAAAATAATTTTTTAAATAATTTTCTTTTATTACCTTCTTTTTCTTACACCAGTAAAACTATTACTTATGTATAAATAGTGTAATAATCCAGTACTTAAAAGAGTAATAATAGATTAGATTAGATTCCAGTAGGGCTGCCTTAAAGGCCTATGCCTCCGCGACCCATTGGATCTATTGTGGCTCCCACTATTCTAGAGCTCGCACTCCAGACACGTCCGTTTAGTCAGACTCTTAATTCTGGAGAGCGGCTCCTGGGTAAAGCTCACAGGCCTTGGTTTATCTCCCCAAGGAGTAACATCTTTAGCCAGACAAGCCCTTCGAACTGTCACAACACGTGCAGTGCCGTTTCCTCCTCCTCCTGGCAGAACCTGCTAAGGCTATCATCTGCCAGATCCATGTGTTTTCTGAGCCTGCAGTGGCTGGTTAATAGGCCTACAATTATCCTAATAACCCCACGGCCTTGACGAATTAATTCTGCAATCAACCTTTGCGAATAGCCCGTAATGAACTTCTTTGCCTGTCTCTGATAATAATACTTATGAAGAGTACTTACTCCAAAACTAATATTAGCAAGATATAAATCGTTCGACTTCATACATTAAGGTTTTTAGGGTGCTCGTGTTGGTTTTGTTTCCCTTGAATGAGTCAGTTGTAAAGTAATTTTGTATCACAATATAACATATTGAAGATTAAAAGTAATCTACTAAAACTAATCTGGTGGATGTTGCAATTGATTCTTATTAGTCACAGGGACTGTGGGCCTTTGGTCCACTTCCATCCTTCCATATGTTACTAAGATGAAATTAATGAGTAGTTATCTATTTCTCTAACCAATAACCAGTTTGACTAGCCGGATTCTAGGATTGTTATCAGTTCTACTTTAATTGCTACGCATAAAAGTTGTATAATTATACTGCTAGGAAATAAAAATATTTCTCCTTTAAGAATATTGTTATTTCTTGCATTTGCAACATTTGCCTAAGGAGTTTGTGGGTCATTTACATAAAAATATGTACATATGTACGTAGTTGGGTTAACTTTAATAATCAGGAAACTTTTTTCCTCGTCTTTTATTAAGTAATTTTCTTATACATACATACATTGAATAATTTACATTTTAGCGTACATGAAATTATTGCAGTTGCATTCTAAATAAAAAGAAATAATTCCAACAAAATAAAGTGAACATTTCATAACCACATTTTTCTTCTCAAGTTAGTGAAGAAAGATACTAAGAATGTTCGAAACATTGAACCATTGGTTGTTTTTTAAAAAATATTTTTTGGTTTTCCTAAAATCAAACTGTCAACTTATGTAATGAAATTATTTTATTCATCATAAAGTGAAACGTTCACTTGAATCAAATGATTGTTACATTTATTTTAGGAAAATATCGCCAGTAGAATTTGGTGTTGAAGAAGAAAATTTGTTTTTTTACCAACAAAAAAGTTTTTAAAAAATGGGTCCACTTTAAATTAACAATAATTTTAATTTTAAATTAACATCGACAAACTTTCTAAAACAAATTTAAAGCAGTTAAGCAGTAGATTATCGAATTCCAAATCCAGAATTCTTCATTGGAAGTGAAGATGAGGTTCTTTATAATTTGGACTTGTTTTTAGGATACTAAATTTCATATTTATTTATAATTTTTAAACTTCAAAAATCATTATTTTCTTCCCTATTTTTTCTTTTTTTTGCCAGTATAATTTCCACTCTAAAGAATCAATTTGAATAAACCGCGCTTTATCTTTGGGTTCATTACATTGTAAAGAGTTGTGTACAGATTTAAGGATGCATGATTTTTTTTTAAGTTTGAATAATTATTTGTATACTTTTTGGTTACTTTCCAAAAATATAAAAGTATTTTATATAAAGTGACAGAGAGGTAACTTTCTTCAAGGCATCACTGTGACAGGCGCCAAGTTAGTATCTGTGTTTTTCATCAAGAAAGGTGTGTAGTGGTGACGTCTGAAACTTGGCGCATTAATTATTCAATACTGCATCAGCGTAAATATGAATTTTAGCAGGTGGTGAATACATTTAAGTTTTTTCGTTATTGGTAATGAAAAATGGATATAACTTTGCCGAAGCATGAACTCTGTGAAATGCTACTACATGCATCAAGGAATGGAGATGTAACGTTAGTTCAAGACCTGATATCTGCTTCTAATGAAGGAAAGATTGAATTAGACATCAACTGTAAAGGTAATATGATCACTTCGTTATTTAAAGCTAAATGAAATTAAAAATGTAAGTTGTTAAAGTCCGTGAATTTATAACCTTCCGACCAAATATCAACTCCTTTTAGCTCCATCTGAAGTAGCACATAAAATGTTCAAGTCGTAGAAAGTTTCTTTAAAGCTTACAAAATTTTAATGTTTTCTCACCTAAACATAGATAGATTCTAGCAGGCGGCCTTAAAGGCCTACGCCACCGTGACCCCTTTGGATCTATTGTGGCTCCCACTCCTCTAGAGCTCACTCTCCAGACCCGTCCGTTTGATCAGGCTCTTAATTCTGGAGAGCAGCTCCTGGGCAAAGCTCTCAAGCCTTGGTTTTTCCTCCCCGAGAAGTAACAAGCGCTTCGCAGTGACACAACACATGCAGTGCCTAAGCCTTCACCTAAACAAGTGCAAACTTAAGAATTATAAGAAAAACAGATTCAAACTAACAAGACTAACTAAACTTGTTATTAATTAGGCATAAGTAAGAGCAATCTCGGCTGGACTCCTCTTCATTTGGCATCATATTTTGGACATAGAGATGTTGTGGAACTTCTTTTGGATAGTGGAGCGGAAATTGATGCAGTTAACGACGCTGGAGATACTGCTCTTCACAAAGCGGCGTTTATTGGAAGAGAGGTTTGTATTTGAAAAGAGCATTCATACTTTATTTTATTCTGATTCTAGTGATAATTTCACTGCCTAAAGTTGCACATAAGCGAGGAGGAATAAATTTTTATCTCATTAAGTAGACTTCTGGTGTAGTCTTCGATGATTACTTACAGAAATTCTGCTCGATTAGTGAATGTATGAACTGAATAGTTATTGTCAAGAAAACTGCTTAACGAAATACATATCGCAGGATTTGGTGCTACTCTTAGTTGAAAGAAACGCCGATGTAAACGTAAGGAACGGCGAAGGCAGAACCGCTCGAGAAGTCGGTGCAGAAGGTGGAGACACCAAAAAATTATTGGCTGCTGCAGAGAGAACTGATCTGAGAAGGAAAGAGGAAGCTTTTTTGTCGGCAGCTAGGAATGGACAGCTGGATGTAATAAGCAACATGGTAAGTTTTTGTATAAGTTTATGTAAAACTGCAATTTTCAACATAGAGTACTATCTATTGGTATGTTGTGATTGCAGTTGAAGTCGGAGAGACCGCCAAATATCAATTGTATAGATTCATTAGGAAATACATCGCTGCATTGTGCTGCATATAGAGGACATAAAGAAACTGCAGTACTACTTTTACAAAATGGTATTGATTCGACTATAAGAAATATAAGAGGTATTATCTTTTATTTATTAATACATATATTTCTCCTCGTTTGGTAAATCATCTAATCATCATTTATTTATAACGTAAATAAGGGCACACAGCTCTGGAATTAGCGAAAGATGCACAAATGAGCCAGGTACTTTGCGTGAAGCCTGTAAGACAACTTCAGAAAACAGTAACTAGATTTGAAGGTCAGCTTCTCAAAAGATCGAGATTTCTGGGTTGGAAACCGACATGGGTTGGTACTTTTTTTGCCTTGTACTTTCGCTGTCGTTTTAGTTTTCTATGTAGCAAACTGATTGAAGCTTGTTTTCAGGCAGTTCTGGAGCGAGGAGTTCTCACTTATTTTACAACGAGAGCGGACGCCAGTTCTGGTGTGAAGAGGCGAGATTTTAAATATCTGGATGGAGCCCGCGCTTCGCCCTCAGAACTTGCTTTGTCTGCTTTTAATGTTGATTTCTCAGATGGCACAATTCATAAACTCAGTGTCCCCTTAAGTGGCAGTGATCCTACTGGTGAACTGTGTAGGCAGGTAAATAAGTGTAAATAAGTTTGTGAATCTCGAGATGTAAAATAGGTCTCCATCTTACTTTCTTTTTTGATTTTACTTTTTTCTAATCATTCCTTTCATTCAAACTAGTTTAGACATAATTTTAATATTTTTAGACATCTTTAATTTTTTAATGATAAAAAGGTGGCGAATTTATCTCCCGGAAACCCTTCTTCTTTTTGTGAATATCTATCAGTTTCCAGCATTCTGCATCGTCAAAGATACTTTGACAAACCGTAATCTGTTCATCAAGCGATGTACTAATATCTAAGTTTAACCCAACGCTATTTTATATATATTAATAATTTCTATTTATATATTTATTATTAACAATAATATAGTGTACGATGAAAAGTATTTGACCAACCCATATCACCACCTTATTTTGAAATAAGGAGAATATTATCTGGATAAAATATGTGGTTTTAAAAAAAAATAAAATAAAGTTTCCAATATTTCAGAAATGGTTGGCTGCTTTGACAGATCACATTGCTTTTAATTCTCATTACATGAATCAAGGTCGTATTGTGGACGACAGTGACGATGAAGATGATATCAAACCTCTTGGAAGCATGGTGGTAAGTTTCTGAACTTCAAAAAAAACATATTTTCGTTATTTGCTTCAAAAAATTTTTGATTTCATGGATTTAAATTTTGGATGTTCTTAAATGAAGAAAACATATTGTAGAAAAACGGTCTCAAAAATTGGTGTAGTTTTAAATATGCTTTGCGGTCGTGGAGATTCCCAAATTTATCTTAACCATTTTTATTATTAGAATAAGACAGAATTATGTTTTTTAATGACTGGTGTATCAGTAACATTGCACCACTAAAACTGCGTTAAGTGGTAAGATTTTGAGGCTGTGCCCAGCTTGTAGTTTGTTACACTGCTCTCGATATTCCTTGATATTTCACTTCTAGTCATTATTTGAATTGTGCTATTATTTTGAATGGTAATAACAATGCTCACTGGTCAGCGAAGTGCGTCCAGCTGCCGGCCCTAGATGTTCACTTCTTAAGAGCTTCAGCAGCTCACTGTTCGGTGATAGGCAATTTTTTTGTGATGAGTGAACCCTGTTTGGAGACTGAAGTGCACTGAAAAAGCCTCCTGGAACAAATGACGTACCTTAAATTAAAAATAAATAAATAACCTTATTATGAGACAACTGATACCTGTTATCATTTCAGCGTCCCAGTGAAACTTTACCTTCTTTTTCTCTTTTAACAGCGGAAATGAAGTATGGTACATCTGCGCGAGGCATCTTATACTTTTCACTTACTTCTTTCTGTAATATCTTGCTTACTTCCTTGCACTTCAGTAACAAGCTCTAAAATTGAAATGTTAATAACCAGGCTTTTATCCGCATTTTACGATCAAATAAATTCTGGCGCCAAAGAATTTGGATGATGCATCCGTGAATTTGTTATACATGCCTGCACTAATCGTATCCATTTCATGAAATTTTATGGCAGATCATTTAAGAACCCAAAGCTATGAAAAAACTTATTAAGTGAACTTAGTTTCAAAATCGTCTTTTCAAGGTAAAATCTGCTTCAATGTAGAAGCTTTGCTGATCGCTTGAATTCTTGCTCTAATTCTTGGGCGATTTCTTTGCAAGAGATTTTTGCAACGAAATAAACTTATTTCGATTTTTAAAAAAGTTGGTGAAAAGAAAGTTTGGAATGTGAGTATTGTAAACTAGAGCAAGTAGTATCATATTTTTCCAGTTTTAAAAGATAATTTGTTCGTTCACTTAAAGATATGTAGCTGTACAATACATTATAGCTATTAAATTATCATCTCGTATAATGAAATATTTTTATGTTTTAGGACTCACTACAAACTGCAACTGCCAGATACCAGCTTCTAGAATCAAGATTACAAGAAATAAGTAGCACATTTGAAACTAGTTGTACAGAATCTTATGATCCTAATATTACACAGATATTCAAAGTACATTTAACTCATCTAGGAAGTTAATGAAAGTACCTAAACTTTATTTAGTGGTTGAACAATTATGATTTCATTGCAGAGATTTGAAGAACTATCGGACACGGCATCAAGCATGCTGACCTCATTAGTACATTGTCTGAATTTAATTAAGCAACAAGAAGAAGTAAGTGTGGCTGGCTTTTACAGACGGTTATTTTTATAGGTAAAACATAATGTTATTTTATTTTTATTTTTTTATAGTAATGTCTTTTACGAAATGGAAAAGTTGTTAGGTTTACAGAAATGCTCTTCAATTTTCTTTCGTTTTTTATAATCAGCAAATGCGTAAACTGACAGAAATAATGCTAAAA
Source organism: Rhodnius prolixus (assembly GCF_049639745.1). NCBI lineage: Eukaryota > Metazoa > Arthropoda > Insecta > Hemiptera > Reduviidae > Rhodnius > Rhodnius prolixus. Next base: position 25,112,258 of record NW_027411624.1, read on the forward strand.
CTTATAGAAGTTAATGTCTAAACTATTATTATTTGAGGTTGCACAAAACAAGTAGGAAAATCTTTTATAATAAACTGCATTATCAAGTCAAATTTTTAACTGCTTTTATCTCAATGGGACCTCACATTGCTGTGCATATAGGAGATTGTATAGAATGCAACGGTTATCGTCAATTAAAATAATTTCCTATTTCTTAATAAAACTAAGAACCACGTATACTAATTTTCTAAAATCACTCCTACTTTATTATATGATGTTTAAGTGAAGTGCTAATTTAATGTTTTTAAAGTTTGTCTTTGTAATATTTCTGATTCTTAAAATTCAAGATCTGTCTCCTACTATTTTGTTTTACGGCATGATTCCTTGGTCAAAGAGACTGGTTTCTTAGAAAGCCAAATGATGGAAATCGGATCAAGTGCACTTATACATTTTTGTTACTCATTAGAGTTTTAAAGGAAATCTGCAAAACTTCCAAAGCGGCAACTTCTTTGTACATGTCTTGAAATGAATGGTGTGTGCTGAAAAATCAGGATAACCAGATTATTTCAGCTTCTCATAAAAGTGCTTTAGGGAAAAGACCAAATTTCTAAGGCAGAGAACAAAAATCTTTTGTCGTATCCGTTTCAGGGTACATAGCAGGCTTCCAAGATTTTGGAGAAAATAGTACGTCTCGCATACCTGTAATGTTGCCCGTATGACAATTCTGACGCATCTCTGATTACTCACGAGAGTAATCTTACTGGTACTACCTCATTAGTTAAGAGTTCATGCACGATGCATGTAAATTGCTCCGGTATTGTTAAGACCATTTTGTAGAAAAGAATAGGATAAAACTTTATAAACATTCCAGGACCACATAGCACACGCTGGTAATTTTAGGGTTTTATAGGCAAGTAACGTTATATTTTCTGTTTTAAAAATTATGACTTTGCTTAAGGGTCTCAATATGATCTTAATTGCATTAACTTTATGCTCGCCAACCGTTTCCTCCAACCACTTCTGTTCCTCGGGCCCCGCGCCGCAATTTCCATAGGCAATTACAAAAAAAACAATTCAATTCCTCTCTTTTCTATCGAACTCTCGAATTTTTATTTCTGTAAAGTTTCGTTTTTTTTCCATCACTTATTTTCAACATATCATAATAGTACAGAACAAAAGTACAAATATTATTCTGTTCTACAAACAAAATTGTAAATTTTAATAAGAATAATTATCGAAATGTCGTGTAAAAATGTACTTTTGTTTTAGATAAGTAAAAAATTATAAATCCTCAATACTTTCAGATTATTAAACATTTAAAGTTATAAATTTTTTTATTCGTTACTGATATTAAAAAGAAAAATAAATTAAAACTGAAAATAAAATAAAATACGCTTTTTATTAAGACCAATGGATAAACTTACACAAACGTCCACCAGATGCGCTAGTCCGGGTACGATTCTAAAATTTAACCAAGACTAGAACTTATGGTCTAACTGAATTTAATTATTTCCAATAGTATACGCCTTGAGGTTTGATTGTCAGTTATATATCTTACCAATGGCGCCAAGTGAGACCTCATTTAAGTGTTAAATTACCGTTTATTTTCTTTTCTTAAATTTACATTACTAACTTTTGTTTATTATTCATTTTTTGAAAACAAAAAGATCAGAGTGCTTCAATTAAAACAAGAACAGGAAAAGTGCCGTGTTCTGGAAGAAGCGTTAAGTGTGTTGGCCAAGGAGCATCACGAATTGGAACAATCCATGGCGTCACATTTATCTTCTACACCGCCGCTTTCAAGAAACCACAGTTGTGCAAGTTGTGAGTCATTTTTGTTTCTAGTTTTTTGCATTATTTTTGAAAAATTTGGCTTTGAAAAATTTCCTCAAATCAGAGTAAATGAAAAGAACGTCTTGGATCTGCTTTCTTATTGAAATCTTTTCTTGCTAAAGACTTCTTATATTCACTGATTTTTCAGATAATCGCTGTTTATTGGCTTTAACTGATAAGATACTTCATTGTAGGATTAAACCATATTACTGGGTCCAGTAACATTGTACCGCTAGCTGTTTTCTACCCCTCTTCCGCATATATTTCTTTGCTAATAGTCACTTTTTTTTTACCAGCTTTGCTAATCTAAAATTTCACACTCGTTTCTGTAATTCTATTAGGAGCACGTTCCGTCTATGCTCTTGTCACTTTGGCTAAGCTAGGAACCCATTGGTTTTGTACTTCAAGTGAATTTTTTATCTATGTTTGTATTTATTTTTGACTTCCTATCTTAATATGTTTTACATTTTGGTTGAAATAATTATACGAGATCTTTTTATATACCTCTCGACTGTTGTTGCTTTTTCTTTTGTATTCTGATATTAAAGTTAGTTTTGATGATTTCTGTTTTAGTGTATAAAAGAAATCCTCGCTATTATGACACGTCCGATGATGAATTTTATGATGCTTTTGAAGCAGGAGGTAAGACTTGTTTTATGAATTAACACTTATTGCTATTAATATACTGTTGGGTAGTTGATGTGCTACTAGCTCTTGCAGATCTTGACAGTTATGAATATCCTAATCTTGGAGCAGCTAAATTTCCTCTATTTAACATAATATTACACTCGTATCTGCTTAAATTTGCCTATTTGTCAGATAGGTTAATTGTAATTTAGTCAGTTCCTATAAAGCTTTAAGCTAAACCAGGTTTTTCCAGCTCAGTACCAGTAAAGAAATCAATTTACATATTGTGAGAGAGCAACAATATATCCTCGGAATTTTACTTCGATGCCTCACACCCTCTCTCCCTCTCCTCCATAAGCATTTCATTCAATAGTAATATTTCTTATCTGTTCACATATATTTATTTATTATTTAAATACTTATATTCTTATTGATTTAAGATCTGCAGATGGATCAAGAACAGCAGTTAAAAGCAAATAGTTGTTCATATAAGATTACTTAAATATAATAAAATCTTTTCATAAAAACCTTCATCAAACTTAATTTTATATATCTCACCTTTCACAGATTAAAATTTTGTTTTCACTGTATTTTCTTTGTTTCTTTGTTTTTTTAATTTTTTTGTATTGGTATATTTTATTTATTACGGTACTTTATTTACTGAAAGCTTTATCAAACTAACAGGTTCAGAAAGTGAAACACTCGTTACCGCTGGAGGATCTGATTCAGATACCTTAGTCTGCGTACCGTCACCAACCTCATCGATTGCTACCTTGGCTTCGTTGCACTCATTTAAATCTGCCTTGGAATATCCAGAACATCGGAAAAGATCTGGTAAAGTTTACCGGTAAGTATAATTATATTTTATTTTATGTTTTAACTAAACGTAATTTTAAGATTATAGATGGTTTTGAATATTGCAGATATTACTGAGAATGAGATTTCCGAATAAGTGTAGTTAAAAAGTTCCTGCATTTTACCAAATAACATAATCTGTTAGTTTATTTCTACTCGCCATTTTCTTTTATCAATCACGAACATAACGACATTACATAAGCTTAGTAGTTGTATTAAAAAAAACGAATCAGGGTAGGCAAAAAGATTTTAACAAATTATTATTTGTTATTATTATTACAACCCCAGGGTTATATTTTCAGCTGAATCTCTAGAACCCCTTAGGTAAAAAGTATACTAACACAGTGAACTTTAAAACAATTGCTTCCTCAGATAGGGCGCAGATGGGTCTCAAACTTGCCGATTAGAAAACCCTAATCCTCATCCTACGCTCACATCTTTAAATTTTACTTTAAAATAAGTAATGAAAGTTTAATTTTAATATAGCTGTTTATATTACGATCTACTACACCTTGACAATGTTGACAACTTAATTTTCAATTTTATTTTAAATACTAAGGTCTTTCACTTATACTAAAATCCCTTTAATCGACAATACTTAGGAATTTTGCACAATCCCAGTTTTTGCCGATGCATACACGTTGCAGCGCCCAATTACAATTGGAGTTACACTAGTTCAGATGGGACAAAACACCCGTAACACGGGCGGCTTTCAGCAACATTCATCTATCTCTCGGCTGTTTTACTAAACAATTGGCTACACCAGCGCCGGACACGTATCTCCGAATCTCTCAAGATAACGTGTTTCTATTGAACAGTGCGCAAGGCCAGCAAGAAGTAAGCATTTTTCTAAAGGCCGGTGAAATCAGATAGGTCATTCTAATTCAGTCATGCAATTTCCGCGTTGTGATTGTGATTGATAGCGTTATCACTATACTATAGTGGAGAAAACATATTTTTCTGTTTAGTTCTAAGTATTTTTGTGTCAGTAATTTGTACTTTCGTTGCGTTTCATTCTTCTCTTAAGATTTACTTCTATATTAGGTACTTAGATATGGTAAATGTTCATATGATTTTTTTACTTTTTCAGAGTCTTAGTGTGCTTATGATTGCGTTTATGAATTTTTATTGGGATTCCGATGTGTTTCACTCAAGATTTTTCAAAATTTTATATTAATTATTCTGATGTCTTTTTTGTTTTTTGTATTTATCCTTCTTTACTACTCTTGCTTGTCCACCATTATCAATTTTTTGCTTGGATTTTACCCAAAGGTTTACTTCCACAAAAATATTTAACATTTTAATACTGTATGTTGGTTCTGATTTTAAGTAAATAATAAGGTAATTGTAAATTCTGTGAACATTTTGCAGTGATATAACTTTAAAGAAAACCTTGCTCTCTTCCTCTTAGATATTTGCTAAATTGCGGTAATTGCAGATATTAACCCTTATGATTTAGAGTAATGTATATAAACTTCTTCAATTTGAGAAAGATTTGAGAAGAGATGGCTTTGAAAGCTCGAATTGAATTAAAGATTTGCTATGTGTGATGTGTATTTGAAGATTCATTTTCAGAGTTTTGATATTTTAAATTTGAAATTTTGTAGAAACATTCCCCTCTGTAGTTATCAAAATATCCGCGAGAGAACTCTGGTTAAAAGCCACCCCCGCCTAGCCATCCATTCTAGGCCTCGATCTCACCGTACCCAATCTTCCCCTAACGATTATTTTTCCCCCAGATAGCAGGCGTGCAATGCTGAACCTAGTCATATACAGTAAACGCAAGCAATTTTCTTAACAATGAATTAGTGTGATTTTTACGTACATATACAATACAAGATTTACAGTGTTTCTACAACATATAAAGAAACATGATGATAGTAAAAAAAGGTAAAGTAACCAAAGAATAAGAATGATGTAAAAATCATGACACACTACATACATTCATATATGTACTCACACGCATAAAACGTTTTACCCATAGTGTTTATGTGTGATTTACAAGATAACCTTGAAAAATCATTTATCTAACTTCCCGTTCATTTTTCTCTTTGCTTTTTAACATCTTTATTATTCTTTGATTCTTGTTTAATTTCGCTAGAAATATAATAATTATACTTATTCTCTTTCATTAATAGCTTTTAAGAGAAAAATATAATTATTTCACAAAGATCTATGACTTAAGTGTGCTAATTAGTCTATGTAGATAACGTCTGTTATGATAGTTTTCTCTGATAATAGAATGACAAATTTAATTGTCATGTCAGAAATCATATTGTCTAATTAGTTGACCTTAGCTACGTTAAAAAGAAATATGTATATATATTGCAATTGAAATTACATTTAGTCTTTATCAAACATTAATTAATCATACTAAATATTAAGTACATAAATTATGGTTTAAAAAAAAAATCACCAGAATGGATGTTGGAGTTTATAGTGTCACAAATTTGGACAATTAAAGCTTTAATATATTCACTTTAAATAAAATACATCAATATACATATTACATTGATATGGTTAACTTAGAAAATGTTAAAATTGTTAGCTAACTTACTTAAATTCAATATTTAAAGATGACCTTAACGATAAAAACGTCCACAAGAAATTATTGTTTGTTTGTATTTATTCTTAAGAACACATTTTTTTCCTTTCTATTTTAGAATATTCCTTATTTAGAAAAAAAAATAACCAAATTAGTCTTTCTTTGCTGGTTTGTATTCAGATTTTACCTCCGAAATCACAGAAGAATTTTAAGCATTTTCTACTAAGACCATGACTTAATAAATTCCGTAAAATAAATAATTAAAACTACAAGTCCTTGTTATGTTCTAGATAGCGTGTTTATATAAAGCACATTACCTTATATAACGAATCTGCTTTTATTACATTCTTTGTCAATGATTCTATCTTTATTTAGTTGCCCTCATCTTTCTTAATAATTAATATCTTTTTTTTTATTTTACTATTTATGAAATTTTAAAGCAGAACAATATTTCATTAGGCTTTTTCCATTTCTCCTGTCTTTTTTCAGTTGTTTTCTACTTCAGTGAAATATTTTGAATTTTTGAGTAATAGAATGTTGAATAAATACACTCAGTAAACTAAATTTCCTAAATAAGGGTTTTATAATAAAAGTGACAAAATTCAAAACAAAGTAAATAAAGTAATTAGAGTTAACTCAGTTTTAGCTGTAACAAAACAAAGCCAATAAACTTTGTATGACTATTAAATTATTCATCCGTGGTTTCAACTGGTTGAAAACTCATTTCCAGCTGTATATTTTATTGCCAAGTGACTCATTCCTCTAAGGATCTTCTCTTAGTCCGGGGTGTTTAGGTAAATTTTGTTCCATTGGTACTTTCTGCTTCGTTAAAAAATATTTTATTTCTTTCAGTAATTTTAACATAAAGCGGACATTGACTAAAATTTTTGTTCCAACTATCACTTAAGTTGAGATAAGTATTTATTTAAAACCAACAGAACTCCTTTTAAAAAAGAAATATTTCTCTTGAGGTTGTTAACAAATTTAATTAACTCCAAGCGAAATTAAACAAAAACAAAAAAACCTTTCTATTTCCTTAAAGTAAAATAAAATGAAAATGGAAAATTTGGAAAGAACACTCACACGTCTTTCTCTTACAGTAGTTTACACAATAAAATCTCCTTGTCACCCAAAATATGCACTAAAAAAGTGATTTCCATATTATTTATGTGGACTAAATAAAATGATATTGTTGAAGAACGTTTAGAGCATACAACAGCTAACTTATAAGCCTAGTAAACTAATTGTACTTTAAAATAGGTTAATCCCAAGTACGTTCAAGCTCAAATGAGAGCTTATGGCAACAGAAAACTTGAAATTGTTGTACTAGATAGTCGCTCGTTTTTTTTTTTTAACTCAAATTTAGGCAATACATTTGATTCTCATAGATACTTATACAACTGTTAAATGCGTACAAGGCACATTAAAAAAGAGTTGAACTATATCTCTTCAATAGAACCCAACTTAAATACATTATTACCTCGTACGGAAACAAATGTAATAGACCTTGAACTATGTCGAGTTAATACATAGTTTATAGAAAATCATGGGAAAATTTTTTGTTTTTGTTAATCGCAAACAAACAAACAAAAAATCTAAAATCTTTTTTCTTTAAAAATGTCACTTCCACTAAACCAAATTTCAACTAATATCTATTAATATTGTAGAGGTGACCGAATGTAATTACACTGAAATAGCTTAGAGGCCCTCTCTCCCCCAAATTGCGCTTTAATCAGTTTACGCAGAGATAATGGTACTAATAAAAAAAATGTTAATCTGCCCATACGCAATGCGACCTACTTTCTAGAAAATAGATAACTTTTCAGAAGATTCCAAATAATTTTTTAAAAAATCATTTCTGTTCATGTTTAATTCAAATAAGAAATAATAAACCTTTTTTGTTTTTTTGGGAGGTTATGCTACTACTTACCTACAGGCAGACATATGTAAATTCAGATCAATTAAAAACAAAATAACTTTTAAATTTCTCCGAGGATTTATAAAAGTATATTTCTGGTAAATACCGAAAATTTAAAATCTTACAATTGATTACTTTCTTTAAAAGAAAATGGAAATTGGAAATTTATTTATTTTTAGCCCTTAATCAATCCTTAATTAATTGTATTAATAATTTATCATTAAACAGATTAGTTTGGATTAAACCAGTGGTCTGGACTTGGTGTCAGTCCTCCAATATTTCTGCTGTAGAACATCTAATAGCGGTCCCAAGTAAAGATTGTAAGTGTCTTATTTAATATTTAATTATGACAAGCTTGTCGTAATTGAGTGTGTTGTTTCATAGTTCTAATATGAAATCGATGGCCTTGCTGTAAGGATTGTGAATGCATTTCGCTTTTGTGAATACATTGCTGGTCATAATGCTTTAAATTAGGTATTGGCTAAAAGTATTAAAACTGAGAAACTAAAGGTTGTGTATGGGTGTTGGCGAGGTGAATTAGTTTGTAGCTGATAGTATGAGAAAGTAAGACATGCTGCGAGAATTGAACGAAATAAGGCTCAGTCAACGCGCATGCGTTGTCCACTGCACATTTAAGCCGATAGAACCCTACTTATCGCTTGCGCACACATACACTAGAGTGTGTGGCGGGAGACCATCCAACTAATACAGTTCCATTCTGCCTGTTTTTCTCTTATCAGTACAAAGAGTTTAGACCACCCCACTAAGTAATATTCTCGAGTTTATTTGTGCCATCAATGTACTATCGTCTAAGTACCGTCATCCACAGCGAACCATGTCGTCAGTTAACCATCAGCAATATCAGTACAGGTGAGTCCCTACTATGCGAGCGAAATTCACCCCGCTCCAATCTCCTCACCCTAATCATTCTGCACTCCTATTTTTGGTAGCAATCTTTCACCAATGACGTCATAGACGAATGTTCCGCCATTTTCCATATATTGATGATGAGATCATCCCCTCCTCATTTATAAACCACAAAGTAATTTTTTTATAATTTTATGAATTCAAAAATTAGATTTCAATAAAACAATATATTCCACCTTATCTTAGAAAGCCAAAAAATAAATATCACGATTAAATTATCGCTGTATTTCTATTGGATCAAATTCATCTGTTAATTTATTATAAAAAGTAGCAATACTTTGCAAAATTTAATGAATGAAAAAGGCCTGTGATGTAAAATCATTTTTACTTGCGTATTTCTTAGCCAAAATTCAATTCACATTTAATTTAAAGAAAAGGCTAATTGTAATATTATTCTAAAAATATTGTAAATACATTAATTTTTTGTACAGCATTTGCATTTATTATATTGTTCATTGAAGAAATCAGGTTTTATCAATCATCCCCACTCCGTATGCTTTTTTTAATAGTTGGAATTATTAATGTGACACCTGATGATATCTGATGTGAGCAGGTATGGTAGGTAGTCTACAGGTTGGTTTATCGGTCGGCTTTCCCCTTTTTGGTTTTGTTTTATTAATGAAAATATATTTTTTGTATATTTAAGAATATTTGTTTACTTTTACAAAATAATATATTGTAGAAAGGTAATTGTGAATTGAAAGGTTATTTCAACAGGTAATTGTGAATTTAAAACATTTTTATGGTAAATAAATCTGGTGTAAAACATGCACATGACTTTTTCTTACTCTGATTCTTTTAGGGTTGATAATTTGCTGCGAAAGATTTAGCAAAACCAGAATTTTAGCTACATATTTAGTCCATAGTAACAAATTTGATGGAAAAACCAGGCAGTTCATAAAAATGGCATTCTAAATAAAAGTTTTTTTATCCTCCCTCTCCTCGGAAAAACCCACCTAAAATCAATTTTTTCACTGGGGTGGAAAAACATTTCAACAAAACTGATGAGTCATGACTATTAAAACTGTTCGGTAGGACAGTTCTATAAAAGGGTTGTTCAGTATATCTTGTTCAAAAAGTTAAGCCCAGTTTTATTTTTCGAAACAATAGTGGAAAATTTACGAAATACAAAAAGTTATTAATACTTTCGGAATACCATGTTCTTCAGATTCGAAGGTATCGCAACATATTTAATCCTGTTACTTATATATACAGTGATATATTCTTGTATGTAAAATGATATTTTAAAAGAAAGAGCAAAGACCTCTGTCTCCCCTGAAGTACTTTTTTAAAAAAAACTTTTCCTAGAAAGATTTTTGGAATAAAAGTTGTAAGTCAAAAGTTTTCACTGAGAGAAGGGAAAAACATGTATTTCCTTTGACCATTCAATTTATAAAATTTCAACATGATCCCAGTAATTCTCTTAAGTGAAAACATGCTTTACATTTTTCGCATATGTTTTTCATTAGTTCACTGTACGTTTTAACAATTACTTGCTCACAAATTTCAATATTGCTTCCTTATAATCACGTAAACTACTAGATAGATTTGGTTTATATTTCGCCTGTACATGGAGACTACTATTGTCTATAAATGTATAAAATTTCGTAAAGATCCGTCTTGTAGCAAACGAGATATTAAGTGTTAAATTTTGGTTTCGTTTGAAACAGTAAAATCTTTAACTTCAATTATCTGGAAAACTACTCAATATAAATGTATAAAATTTCGTAAAGATCCGACAGGTGGGAAACGAGAAATTTAGAGATAAATTTTGGTTTCGTATGAAACTGTGAAATCTTTAACATCAATTATCTGGAAAACTACTTGATAGATTTTGGTTATATCTCACCTGTATATGCAGACTACTTTTGTATATAAATGTATAAAATTTCGTAAATATCCGTCTAGTAGGAAACGAGAAATTTAGAGTTAAATTTTGGTTTCGTTAGAAACAGTGAAATATTTAACTTCAATTATCTCGATAACTATTCGATACATTTTGTTTATATTTCACCTGTATATGGAGACTACTTTTGTCTATAAATGTATAAAATTTCGTAAAGATCTGTCTTGTAGGAAACGAGATATTAAGTGTTAAATTTTGGTTTCGTTTGAAACAGTGAAATCATTAACTTCAATTATCTCGATAACTATTCGATACATTTTGTTTATATTTCACCAGTATATGGAGACTACTTTTGTCTATAAATGTATAAAATTTCGTAAAGATCCGTCTTGTAGGAAACGAGATATTAAGTGTTAAATTTTGGTTTCGTTTGAAACAGTGAAATCTTTAACTTCAATTATCTCGATAACTATTCGATACATTTTGTTTATATTTCACCTGTATATGGAGACTACTTTTGTCTATAAATGTATAAAATTTCGTAAAGATCCGTCTTGTAGGAAACGAAATAATGTGTTAAATTTTGGTTTCGTTTGAAACAGTGAAATCTTTAACTTCAATTATCTCGATAACTATTCGATACATTTTGGTTATATTTCACTTGTATATGGAGACTACTTTTGTCTATAAATGTATAAAATTTCGTAAATATCCGTCTTGTAGGAAACGAAATATTAAGTGTTAAATTTTGGTTTCGTATGAAACTGTGAAATCTTTAACATCAATTATCTGGAAAACTACTTCATAGATTTTGGTTATATCTCACCTGTATATGCAGACTACTTTTGTATATAAATGTATAAAATTTCGTAAATATCCGTCTAGTAGGAAACGAGAAATTTAGAGTTAAATTTTGGTTTCGTTAGAAACAGTGAAATATTTAACTTCAATTATCTCGATAACTATTCGATACATTTTGTTTATATTTCACCTGTATATGGAGACTACTTTTGTCTATAAATGTATAAAATTTCGTAAAGATCCGTCTTGTAGGAAACGAGATATTAAGTGTTAAATTTCGGTTTCGTTTGAAACAGTGAAATCTTTAACTTCAATTATCTCGATAACTATTCGATACATTTTGTTTATATTTCACCAGTATATGGAGACTACTTTTGTCTATAAATGTATAAAATTTCGTAAAGATCCGTCTTGTAGGAAACGAGATATTAAGTGTTAAATTTTGGTTTCGTTTGAAACAGTGAAATCTTTAACTTCAATTATCTCGATAACTATTCGATACATTTTGGTTATATTTCACCTGTATATGGAGACTACTTTTGTCTATAAATGTATAAAATTTCGTAAAGATCCGTCTTGTAGGAAACGAGATATTAAGTGTTAAATTTTGGTTTCGTTTGAAACAGTGAAATCTTTAACTTCAATTATCTCGATAACTATTCGATACATTTTGTTTATATTTCACCTGTATATGGAGACTACTTTTGTCTATAAATGTATAAAATTTCGTAAAGATCCGTCTTGTAGGAAACGAGATATTAAGTGTTAAATTTTGGTTTCGTTTGAAACCGTGAAATCTTTAACTTCAATTATCTCGATAACTATTCGATACATTTTGTTTATATTTCACCTGTATATGGAGACTACTTTTGTCTATAAATGTATAAAATTTCGTAAAGATCCGTCTTGTAGGAAACGAGATATTAAGTGTTAAATTTTGGTTTCGTTTGAAACAGTGAAATCTTTAACTTCAATTATCTGGAAAACTATGCGATACATTTTGGTTATATTTCACCTGTATATGGAGACGACTTTTGTCTATAAATGTATAAAATTTCGTAAAGATCCGTCTTGTAGGAAACGAGATATTAAGTGTTAAAATTTGGTTTCGTTTGAAACAGTGAAATCTTTAACTTCAATTATCTGGAAAACTACTCGATAGATTTTGTTTATATTATACCTGTATATGGAGACTACTTTTGTCTATAAATGTATAAAATTTCGTAAAGATCCGTCTTGTAGGAGATATTAAGTGTTAAATTTTGGTTTCGTTTGAAACAGTGAAATCTTTAACTTCAATTATCTGGAAAACTATGCGATACATTTTGGTTATATTTCACCTGTATATGGAGACTACTTTTGTCTATAAATGTATGAAATTTCGTAAAGATCCGTCTTGTAGGAAACGAGATATTAAGTGTTAAAATTTGGTTTCGGTTGAAACAGTGAAATCTTTAACTTCAATTATCTGAAAAACTGCTCAATAGATTTTGTTTATACTTCACCTGTATATGGAGACTACTATTATCTATAAATATATAAAACTTCGTAAAGATCCGTCTTGTAGGAAACGAGATATTAAGTGTTAAATTTTTGTTTCGTTTGAAACAGTAAAATCTTTAACTTCAACTATCTCGATAACTATTCGATACATTTTGGTTATATTTCACCTGTATATGGAGACTACTTTTGTCTATAAATGTATAAAATTTCGTAAAGATCCGTCTTGTAGGAAACGAGATATTAAGTGTTAAATTTTGGTTTCGTTTGAAACAGTGAAATCTTTAACTTCAATTATCTCGATAACTATTCGATACATTTTGTTTATATTTCACCTGTATATGGAGACTACTTTTGTCTATAAATGTATAAAATTTCGTAAAGATCCGTCTTGTAGGAGATATTAAGTGTTAAATTTTGGTTTCGTTTGAAACAGTGAAATCTTTAACTTCAATTATCTGGAAAACTATGCCATACATTTTGGTTATATTTCACCTGTATATGGAGACTACTTTTGTCTATAAATGTATAAAATTTCGTAAAGATCCGTCTTGTAGGAAACGAGATATTAAGTGTTAAAATTTGGTTTCGTTTGAAACAGTGAAATCTTTAACTTCAATTATCTGGAAATCTACTCGATAGATTTTGGTTATATTTCACCTGTATATGGAGACTACTTTTGTCTATAAATGTATAAAATTTCGTAAATATCCGTCTTGTAGGAAACGAAATATTAAGTGTTAAATTTTGGTTTCGTATGAAACTGTGAAATCTTTAACATCAATTATCTGGAAAACTACTTCATAGATTTTGGTTATATCTCACCTGTATATGCAGACTACTTTTGTATATAAATGTATAAAATTTCGTAAATATCCGTCTAGTAGGAAACGAGAAATTTAGAGTTAAATTTTGGTTTCGTTAGAAACAGTGAAATATTTAACTTCAATTATCTCGATAACTATTCGATACATTTTGTTTATATTTCACCTGTATATGGAGACTACTTTTGTCTATAAATGTATAAAATTTCGTAAAGATCCGTCTTGTAGGAAACGAGATATTAAGTGTTAAAATTTGGTTTCGTTTGAAACAGTGAAATCTTTAACTTCAATTATCTGGAAAACTACTCGATAGATTTTGTTTATATTATACCTGTATATGGAGACTACTTTTGTCTATAAATGTATAAAATTTCGTAAAGATCCGTCTTGTAGGAGATATTAAGTGTTAAATTTTGGTTTCGTTTGAAACAGTGAAATCTTTAACTTCAATTATCTCGATAACTATTCGATACATTTTGTTTATATTTCACCAGTATATGGAGACTACTTTTGTCTATAAATGTATAAAATTTCGTAAAGATCCGTCTTGTAGGAAACGAGATATTAAGTGTTAAATTTTGGTTTCGTTTGAAACAGTGAAATCTTTAACTTCAATTATCTCGATAACTATTCGATACATTTTGTTTATATTTCACCTGTATATGGAGACTACTTTTGTCTATAAATGTATAAAATTTCGTAAAGATCCGTCTTGTAGGAAACGAAATATTAAGTGTTAAATTTTGGTTTCGTTTGAAACAGTGAAATCTTTAACTTCAATTATCTCGATAACTATTCGATACATTTTGGTTATATTTCACCTGTATATGGAGACTACTTTTGTCTATAAATGTATAAAATTTCGTAAAGATCCGTCTTGTAGGAAACGAGATATTAAGTGTTAAATTTTGGTTTCGTTTGAAACAGTGAAATCTTTAACTTCAATTATCTCGATAACTATTCGATACATTTTGTTTATATTTCACCTGTATATGGAGACTACTTTTGTCTATAAATGTATAAAATTTCGTAAAGATCCGTCTTGTAGGAAACGAGATATTAAGTGTTAAATTTTGGTTTCGTTTGAAACCGTGAAATCTTTAACTTCAATTATCTGGAAAACTACTCAATATAAATGTATAAAATTTCGTAAAGATCCGTCAGGTGGGAAACGAGATATTTAGAGTTAATTTTTTGTTTCGTATGAAACTGTGAAATCTTTAACATCAATTATCTGGAAAACTACTTGATAGATTTTGGTTATATTTCATCTGTATATGCAGACTACTTTTGTATATAAATGTATAAAATTTCGTAAATATCCGTCTAGTAGGAAACGAGAAATTTAGAGTTAAATTTTGGTTTCGTTAGAAACAGTGAAATATTTAACTTCAATTATCTCGATAACTATTCGATACATTTTGTTTATATTTCACCTGTATATGGAGACTACTTTTGTCTATAAATGTATAAAATTTCGTAAAGCTCCGTCTTGTAGGAAACGAGATATTAAGTGTTAAATTTTGGTTTCGTTTGAAACAGTGAAATCTTTAACTTCAATTATCTCGATAACTATTCGATACATTTTGTTTATATTTCACCTGTATATGGAGACTACTTTTGTCTATAAATGTATAAAATTTCGTAAAGATCCGTCTTGTAGGAAACGAGATATTAAGTGTTAAATTTTGGTTTCGTTTGAAACATTGAAATCTTTAACTTCAATTATCTGGAAAACTATGCGATACATTTTGGTTATATTTCACCTGTATATGGAGACGACTTTTGTCTATAAATGTATAAAATTTCGTAAAGATCCGTCTTGTAGGAAACGAGATATTAAGTGTTAAAATTTGGTTTCGTTTGAAACAGTGAAATCTTTAACTTCAATTATCTGAAAAACTGCTCGATAGATTTTGTTTATACTTCACCTGTATATGGAGACTACTATTATCTATAAATATATAAAACTTCGTAAAGATCCGTCTTGTAGTAAACGAGATATTAAGTGTTAAATTTTTGTTTCGTTTGAAACAGTGAAATCTTTAACTTCAACTATCTCGATAACTATTCGATACATTTTGGTTATATTTCACCTGTATATGGAGACTACTTTTGTCTATAAATGTATAAAATTTCGTAAAGATCCGTCTTGTAGGAAACGAGATATTAAGTGTTAAATTTTGGTTTCGTTTGAAACAGTGAAATCTTTAACTTCAATTATCTCGATAACTATTCGATACATTTTGTTTATATTTCACCTGTATATGGAGACTACTTTTGTCTATAAATGTATAAAATTTCGTAAAGATCCGTCTTGTAGGAGATATTAAGTGTTAAATTTTGGTTTCGTTTGAAACAGTGAAATCTTTAACTTCAATTATCTGGAAAACTATGCGATACATTTTGGTTATATTTCACCTGTATATGGAGACTACTTTTGTCTATAAATGTATAAAATTTCGTAAAGATCCGTCTTGTAGGAAACGAGATATTAAGTGTTAAAATTTGGTTTCGTTTGAAACAGTGAAATCTTTAACTTCAATCATCTGAAAAACTGCTCGATAGATTTTGTTTATACTTCACCTGTATATGGAGACTACTATTATCTATAAATATATAAAACTTCGTAAAGATCCGTCTTGTAGGAAACGAGATATTAAGTGTTAAATTTTTGTTTCGTTTGAAACAGTGAAATCTTTAACTTCAATTATCTGGAAATCTACTCGATAGATTTTGGTTATATTTCACCTGTATGTGGAGACTACTTTTGTCTATAAATGTATAAAATTTCGTAAATATCCGTCTAGTAGGAAACGAGATATTTAGAGTTAATTTTTTGTTTCGTATGAAACTGTGAAATCTTTAACATCAATTATCTGGAAAACTACTTGATAGATTTTGGTTATATTTCACCTGTATATGCAGACTACTTTTGTATATAAATGTATAAAATTTCGTAAATATCCGTCTAGTAGGAAACGAGAAATTTAGAGTTAAATTTTGGTTTCGTTTGAAACAGTGAAATCTTTAACTTCAATTATCTGAAAAACTGCTCGATAGATTTTGTTTATACTTCACCTGTATATGGAGACTACTATTATCTATAAATATATAAAACTTCGTAAAGATCCGTCTTGTAGGAAACGAGATATTAAGTGTTAAGTTTTTGTTTCGTTTGAAACAGTAAAATCTTTAACTTCAATTATCTGGAAATCTACTCGATAGATTTTGGTTATATTTCACCTGTATATGGAGACTACTTTTGTCTATAAATGTATAACATTTCGTAAACATCCGTCGAGTAGGTAACGAGATATTTAGAGTTAAATTTTGATTTCGGTTGAAACAGTGAAATATTTAACTGCAATTATCTCGATAACTATTCCATACATTTTGTTTATATTTCACCTGTATATGGAGACCACTTTTGTCTATAAATGTATAAATATTCGTAAAGATCCGTCAAGTAGGAAACGAGATATTTAGAGTTAAATTTTGGTTTCGTTTGAAAGAGTGAAATCTTTAACTTCAATTATCTGGAAAACTGCTCGATAGATTTTGTTTATACTTCACCTGTATATGGAGACTACTATTATCTATAAATATATAAAACTTCGTAAAGATCCGTCTAGTAGGAAACGAGATATTTAGAGTTAATTTTTGGTTTCGTTTGAAACTGAGAAATCTTTAACATCAATTATCTGGAAAACTACTTCATAGATTTTGGTTATATTTCATCTGTATATGGAGACTACTTTTTTATATAAATGTATAAAATTTCGTAAAGATCCGTCTAGTAGGAAACGAGAAATTTAGAGTTAAATTTTGGTTTCGTTAGAAACAGTGAAATCTTTAACTTCAATTATCTGGAAAACTACTAGATAGATTTTGTTTATATTTTACCTGTTTATGGAGACTTTTTTTGTCTATAAATGTATAAAATTTCGTAAAGATCCGTCAAGTAGGAAACGAGATATTTAGAGTTAAATTTTGGTTTCGTTTGAAACAGTGAAATCTTTAACTTCAATTATCTGGAAAACTACTCAATAGATTTTGTTTATATTTTACCTGTATATGGAGACTACTTTTGTCTATAAATGTATAAAATTTCGTATAGATCTTTTGATTAGGAAACGAGATATTTAGAGTTAAATTTTGTTTTCATTGAAAGAGTGAAATATTTAACTGCAATTATCTGGAAAACTATTCGATACATTTTGTTTATATTTCACCTGTATATGGAGACTACTTTTGTGTATTAATGTATAAAATTTCGTAAAGATCCGTCTTGTGGCAAACAAGATATTAAGTGTTAAATTATGGTTTCGTTTGAAAGAGTGAAATATTTAACTTCAATTATCTCGATAACTATTCGAAACATTTTGTTTATATTTCACCTGTATATGAAGACTACTTTTGTCTATAAATGTATAAAATTTCGTAAAGATCCGTCAAGTAGGAAACGAAATATTTAGAGTTAAATTTTGGTTTCATTGAAAGAGTGAAATCTTTAACTTCAATTATCTGGAAAACTGCTCGATAGATTTTGTTTATACTTCACCTGTATATGGAGACTACTATTATCTATAAATATATAAAACTTCGTAAAGATCCGTCTTGTAGGAAACGAGATATTTAGAGTTAATTTTTGGTTTCGTTTGAAACTGTGAAATCTTTAACATCAATTATCTGGAAAACTTCTTGATAGATTTTGGTTATATTTCACCTGTATATGGAGACTACTTTTGTCTATAAATGTATAAAATTTCGTAAAGATCCGTCAAGTAGGAAACGAAATATTAAGTGTTAAATTTTGGTTTCGTTTGAAACTGTGAAATCTTTAACATCAATTATCTGGAAAACTACTTGATAGATTTTGGTTATATTTCACCTGTATATGGAGACTACTTTTGTATATAAATGTATAAAATTTCGTAAAGATCCGTCTAGTAGGAAACGAGAAATTTAGAGTTAAATTTTGGTTTCGTTACAAACAGTGAAATCTTTAACTGGAATTATCTGGAAAACTATTCAAAACATTTTGTTTATATTTCACCCGTATATGGAGACTACTTTTGTCTATAAATGTATAAAAGTTCGTAAAGATCCGTCAAGTAGGAAACGTGATATTTTCAGTTAAATTTTGGTTTCGTTTGTAACAGTGAAATCTTTAACTTCAATTATCTGGAAAACTACTAAATAGATTTTGTTTATATTTCACCTGTATATGGAGACCACTTTTATCTATAAATGTATAAAATTTCGTAAAGATCCGTCAGGTGGGAAACGAGATAATTAGAGTTAATTTTTGGTTTCGTTTGAAACAGTGAAATCTTTAACTTCAATTATCTGGAAAACTACTAAATAGATTTTGTTTATATTTCACCTGTATATGGAGACCACTTTTATCTATAAATGTATAAATATTCGTAAAGATCCGTCAAGTAGGAAACGAGATATTAGAGTTAAATTTTGGTTTCGTTTGAAAGAGTGAAATCTTTAACTTTAATTATCTGGAAAACTACTCGATAGATTTTGTTTATACTTCACCTGTATATGGAGACTACTATTATCTATAAATGTATAAAACTTCGTAAAGATCCGTCTTGTAGGAAACGAGATATTATGTGTTAAATTTTTGTTTCGTTTGAAACAGTAAAATCGTTAACTTCAATTATCTGGAAATCTACTCGATAGATTTTGGTTATATTTCAACTGTATGTGGAGATTACTTTTGTCTATAAATGTATAAAATATCGTAAAGATCCGTCAAGTAGGAAACGAGATATTAAGTGTTAAATTTTTGTTTCGTTTGAAACAGTGAAATCTTTAACTTCAATTATCTGGAAAACTACTCGATAGATTTTGGTTATATTTCACCTGTATGTGGAGACTACTTTTGTCTATAAATGTATAAAATTTCGTACAGATCCGTCAAGTAGGAAACGAGATATTTAGAGTTAATTTTTGGTTTCGTTTGAAACTGTGAAATCTTTAACATCAATTATCTGGAAAACTTCTTGATAGATTTTGGTTATATTTCACCTGTATATGGAGACTACTTTTGTCTATAAATGTATAAAATTTCTTAATGATCCGTCAAGTAGGAAACGAAATATTAAGTGTTAAATTTTGGTTTCGTTTGAAACTGTGAAATCTTTAACTTCAATTATCTGGAAAACTACTTGATAGATTTTGTTTATATTTTACCTGTTTATGGAGACTTCTTTTGTCTATAAATGTATAAAATTTCGTAAAGTTCCGTAGAGTAGGAAACGAGATATTTACAGTTAAATATTGGTTTCGCTTGAAACAGTGAAATCTTTAACTTTAATTATCTGGGAAACTACTCAATATAATTGTATAAAATTTCGTAAAGATCCGTCGAGTAGGAAACGAGATATTTAGGGTTAAATTTTGGTTTCGCTTGAAACAGTGAAATATTTAACTTCAGTTATCTCGATAACTATTCGATACATTTTGTTTATATTTCACCTGTATATGAAGACTACTTTTGTCTATAAATGTATAAAATTTCGTAAAGATCCGTCTTGTGGGAAACGAGATATTAAGTGTTAAATTTTGTTTTCGTTTGTAACAGTGAAATCTTTAACTTCAATTATCTGGAAAACTACTCAATATAAATGTATAAAATTTCGTAAAGATCCGTCAGGTGGGAAACGAGATAATTAGAGTTAATTTTTGGTTTCGTTTGAAACAGTGAAATCTTTAACTTCAATTATCTGGAAAACTACTAAATAGATTTTGTTTATATTTTACCTGTATATGGAGACTACTTTTGTCTATAAATGTATAAAATTTCGTATAGATCTTTTGATTAGGAAACGAGATATTTAGAGTTAAATTTTGGTTTCATTGAAAGAGTGAAAATTTTAACTGCAATTATCTGGAAAACTATTCGATGCATTTTGTTTATATTTCACCTGTATATGGAGACTACTTTTGTCTATTAATGTATAAAATTTCGTAAAGATTCGTCTTGTAGGAAACGAGATATTAAGTGTTAAATTTTGGTTTCGTTTGAAACAGTGAAATATTTAACTGCAATTATCTGGAAAACTGCTCGATAGATTTTGTTTATATTTCACCTGTATATGGAGACTACTATTATCTATAAATATATAAAATTTCGTAAAGATCCGTCTTGTAGGAAACGAGAAATTTAGAGTAAAATTTTGGTTTCGTTTGAAAGAGTAAAATCTTTAACTTCAATTATCTGGAAAACTACTCGATAGATTTTGTTTATATTTTACCTGTATATGGAGACTGCTGTTGTCTATAAATGTATAACGTTTCGTAAAGATCCGTCGAGTAGGAAACGAGATATTTAGAGTTAAATTTTGGTTTCGTTTGAAAGAGTGAAATCTTTAACTTCAATTATCTGGAAAACTACTCAATAGATTTTGTTTATATTTTACCTGTATATGGAGACTGCTTTTGTCTATAAATGTATAAAATTTCGTAAAGATCCGTCAAGTAGGAAACGAGATATTAAGTGTTAAATTTTTGTTTCGTTTGAAACAGTGAAATCTTTAATTTCAATTATCTGGAAAACTACTTGATAGATTTTGTTTATATTTTACCTGTTTATGGAGACTTCTTTTGTCTATAAATGTATAAAATTTCGTAAAGTTCCGTCGAGTAGGAAACGAGATATTTACAGTTAAATATTGGTTTCGCTTGAAACAGTGAAATCTTTAACTTCAATTATCTGGAAAACTACTCAATAGATTTTGTTTATATTTTACCTGTATATGGAGACTGCTTTTGTCTATAAATGTATAAAATTTCGTAAAGATCCGTCAAGTAGGAAACGAGATATTAAGTGTTAAATTTTTGTTTCGTTTGAAACAGTGAAATCTTTAACTTCAATTATCTGGAAAACTACTTGATAGATTTTGTTTATATTTTACCTGTTTATGGAGACTTCTTTTGTCTATAAATGTATAAAATTTCGTAAAGTTCCGTCGAGTAGGAAACGAGATATTTACAGTTAAATATTGGTTTCGCTTGAAACAGTGAAATCATTAACTTTAATTATCTGTGAAACTACTCAATATAATTGTATAAAATTTCGTAAAGATCCGTCGAGTAGGAAACGAGATATTTAGGGTTAAATTTTGGTTTCGCTTGAAACAGTGAAATATTTAACTTCAATTATCTCGATAACTATTCGATACATTTTGTTTATATTTCACCTGTATCTGAAGACTACTTTTGTCTATAAATGTATAAAATTTCGTAAAGATCCGTCTTGTAGGAAACGAGATATTAAGTGTTAAATTTTGTTTTCGTTTGTAACAGTGAAATCTTTAACTTCAATTATCTGAAAACTACTCAATATAAATGTAAAAAATTTCGTAAAGATCCGTCAGGTGGGAAACGAGATAATTAGAGTTAATTTTTGTTTCGTTTGAAACAGTGAAATCTTTAACTTCAATTATCTGTAAAACTATTAAATAGATTTTGTTTATATTTTACCTTTATATGGAGACTACTTTTGCCTATAAATGTATAAAATTTCGTATAGATCTTTTGATTAGGAAACGAGATATTTAGAGTTAAATTTTGGTTTCATTGGAAGAGTGAAATCTTTAACTGCAATAATCTGAAAAACTATTCGATGCATTATGTTTATATTTCACCTGTATATGGAGACTACTATTGTCTATAAATGTATAAAATTTCGTAAAGATTCGTCTTGTAGGAAACGAGATATTAAGTGTTAAATTTTGGTTTTGTGTGAAACAGTTAAATATTTAACTGCAATTATCTGGAAAACTGCTCGATAGATTTTGTTTATATTTCACCTGTATATGGAGACTACTATTATCTATAAATATATAAAATTTCGTAAAGATCCGTCTTGTAGGAAACGAGAAATTTAGAGTAAAATTTTGGTTTCGTTTGAAAGAGTGAAATCTTTAACTTCAATTATCTGGAAAACTACTCGATAGATTTTGTTTATATTTTACCTGTATATGGAGACTGCTGTTGTATAACGTTTCGTAAAGATCCGTCGAGTAGGAAACGAGATAATTAGAGTTAAATTTTGGTTTCGTTTGAAAGAGTGAAATCTTTAACTTCAATTATCTGGAAAACTACTCATTAGATTTTGTTTATATTTTACCTGTATATGGAGACTACATTTGTCTATAAATGTATAAAATTTCGTAAAAATCCGTCTAGTAGGAAACAAGATATTAAGTGTTAAATTTTTGTTTCGTTTGAAACAGTGAAATCTTTAACTTCAATTATCTGGAAAACTACTTGATAGATTTTGTTTATATTTTACCTGTTTATGGAGACTTTTTTTGTCTATAAATGTATAAAATTTCGTAAAGTTCCGTCGAGTAGGAAACGAGATATTTACAGTTAAATATTGGTTTCGCTTGAAACAGTGAAATCTTTAACTTTAATTATCTGTGAAACTACTCAATATAATTGTATAAAATTTCGTAAAGATCCGTCGAGTAGGAAACGAGATATTTAGGGTTAAATTTTGGTTTCGCTTGAAACAGTGAAATATTTAACTTCAATTATCTCGATAACTATTCGATATATTTTGTTTATATTTCACCTGTATATGAAGACTACTTTTGTCTATAAATGTATAAAATTTCGTAAAGATCCGTCTTGTAGGAAACGAGATATTAAGTGTTAAATTTTGTTTTCGTTTGTAACAGTGAAATCTTTAACTTCAATTATCTGAAAACTACTCAATATAAATGTATAAAATTTCGTAAAGATCCGTCAGGTGGGAAACGAGATAATTAGAGTTAATTTTTGGTTTCGTTTGAAACAGTGAAATCTTTAACTTCAATTATCTGTAAAACTATTAAATAGATTTTGTTTATATTTTACCTTTATATGGAGACTACTTTTGTCTATAAATGTATAAAATTTCGTATAGATCTTTTGATTAGGAAACGAGATATTTAGAGTTAAATTTTGGTTTCATTGGAAGAGTGAAATCTTTAACTGCAATAATCTGAAAAACTATTCGATGCATTATGTTTATATTTCACCTGTATATGGAGACTACTTTTGTCTATAAATGTATAAAATTTCGTAAAGATTCGTCTTGTAGGAAACGAGATATTAAGTGTTAAATATTGGTTTTGTGTGAAACAGTTAAATATTTAACTCCAATTATCTGGAAAACTGCTCGATAGATTTTGTTTATATTTCACCTGTATATGGAGACTACTATTATCTATAAATATATAAAATTTCGTAAAGATCCGTCTTGTAGGAAACGAGAAATTTAGAGTAAAATTTTGGTTTCGTTTGAAAGAGTGAAATCTTTAACTTCAATTATCTGGAAAACTACTCGATAGATTTTGTTTATATTTTACCTGTATATGGAGACTGCTGTTGTATAAGGTTTCGTAAAGATCCGTCGAGTAGGAAACGAGATATTTAGAGTTAAATTTTGGTTTCGTTTGAAAGAGTGAAATCTTTAACTTCAATTATCTGGAAAACTACTCAATAGATTTTGTTTATATTTTACCTGTATATGGAGACTACATTTGTCTATAAATGTATAACATTTCGTAAAAATCCGTCAAGTAGGAAACAAGATATTAAGTGTTAAATTTTTGTTTCGTTTGAAACAGTGAAATCTTTAACTTCAATTATCTGGAAAACTACTTGATAGATTTTGTTTATATTTTACCTGTTTATGGAGACTTCTTTTGTCTATAAATGTATAAAATTTCGTAAAGTTCCTTCGAGTAGGAAACGAGATATTTACAGTTAAATATTGGGTTCGCTTGAAACAGTGAAATCTTTAACTTTAATTATCTGGGAAACTACTCAATATAATTGTGTAAAATTTCGTAAAGATCCGTCGATTAGGAAACGAGATATTTAGGGTTAAATTTTGGTTTCGCTTGAAACAGTGAAATATTTAACTTCAATTATCTCGATAACTATTCGATACATTTTGTTTATATTTCACCTGTATATGAAGACTACTTTTGTCTATAAATGTATAAAATTTCGTAAAGATCCGTCTTGTAGGAAACGAGATATTAAGTGTTAAATTTTGTTTTCGTTTGTAACAGTGAGATCTTTAACTTCAATTATCTGGAAAACTACTCAATATAAATGTATAAAATTTCGTAAAGATCCGTCAGGTGGGAAACGAGATAATTAGAGTTAATTTTTGGTTTCGTTTGAAACAGCGAAATCTTTAACTTCAATTATCTGGAAAACTACTAAATAGATTTTGTTTATATCTTACCTGTATATGGAGACTACTTTTGTCTATAAATGTATAAAATTTCGTATAGATCTTTTGATTAGGAAACGAGATATTTAGAGTTAAATTTTGGTTTCATTGAAAGAGTGAAATCTTTAACTGCAATTATCTGGAAAACTATTCGATGCATTTTGTTTATATTTCACCTGTATATGGAGACTACTTTTGTCTATAAATGTATAAAATTTCGTAAAGATTCGTCTTGTAGGAAACGAGATATTAAGTGTTAAATTTTGGTTTCGTTTGAAACAGT
Source organism: Rhodnius prolixus (assembly GCF_049639745.1). Classification (NCBI taxonomy): domain Eukaryota; kingdom Metazoa; phylum Arthropoda; class Insecta; order Hemiptera; family Reduviidae; genus Rhodnius; species Rhodnius prolixus. The sequence goes on from NW_027411624.1 coordinate 25,137,456, forward strand.
GAAATATTTAACTGCAATTATCTGGAAAACTGCTCGATAGATTTTGTTTATATTTCACCTGTATATGGAGACTACTATTATCTATAAATATATAAAATTTCGTAAAGATCCATCTTGTAGGAAACGCGAAATTTAGAGTAAAATTTTGGTTTCGTATGAAAGAGTGAAATCTTTAACTTCAATTATCTGGAAAACTACTCGATAGATTTTGTTTATATTTTACCTGTATATGGAGACTGCTGTTTTCTATAAATGTATAACGTTTCGTAAAGATCCGTCGAGTAGGAAACGAGATATTTAGAGTTAAATTTTGGTTTCGTTTGAAAGAGTGAAATCTTTAACTTCAATTATCTGGAAAACTACTCAATAGATTTTGTTTATATTTTACCTGTATATGGAGACTGCTTTTGTCTATAAATGTATAACGTTTCGTAAAGATCCGTCGAGTAGGAAACGAGATATTTAGAGTTAAATTTTGGTTTCGTTTGAAAGAGTGAAATTTTTAACTTCAATTATCTGGAAAACTACTCGATAGATTTTGTTTATATTTTACCTGTATATGGAGACTGCTGTTGTCTATAAATGTATAACGTTTCGTAAAGATCTGTCGAGTAGGAAACGAGATATTTAGAGTTAAATTTTGGTTTGGTTTGAAAGAGTGAAATCTTTAACTTCAATTATCTGGAAAACTGCTCAATATAATTGTATAAAATTTCGTAAAGATCCGTCGAGTAGGAAACGAGATATTTAGGGTTAAATTTTGGTTTCGCTTGAAACAGTGAAATATTTAACTTCAATTATCTCGATAACTATTCGATACATTTTGTTTATATTTCACCTGTATATGAAGACTACTTTTGTCTATAAATGTATAAAATTTCGTAAAGATCCGTCTTGTAGGAAACGAGATATTAAGTGTTAAATTTTGTTTTCGTTTGTAACAGTGAAATCTTTAACTTCAATTATCTGAAAACTACTCAATATAAATGTATAAAATTTCGTAAAGATCCGTCAGGTGGGAAACGAGATAATTAGAGTTAATTTTTGGTTTCGTTTGAAACAGTGAAATATTTAACTGCAATTATCTGGAAAACTGCTCGATAGATTTTGTTTATATTTCACCTGTAAATGGAGACTACTTTTGTCTATAAATGTATAAAATTTCGTAAAGATTCGTCTTGTAGGAAACGAGATATTAAGTGTTAAATTTTGGTTTCGTTTGAAACAGTGAAATATTTAACTGCAATTATCTGGAAAACTGCTCGATAGATTTTGTTTATATTTCACCTGTATATGGAGACTACTTTTGTCTATAAATTTATAAAATTTCGTAAAGATTCGTCTTGTAGGAAACGAGATATTTAGAGTTAAATTTTGGTTTCGTTTGAAACAGTGAAATATTTAACTGCAATTATCTGGAAAACTGCTCGATAGATTTTGTTTATATTTCACCTGTATATGGAGACTACTTTTGTCTATAAATGTATAAAATTTCGTAAAGATTCGTCTTGTAGGAAACGAGATATTAAGTGATAATTTTGGTTTCGTTTGAAACAGTGAAATATTTAACTGCAATTATCTGGAAAACTGCTCGATAGATTTTGTTTATATTTCACCTGTATATGGAGACTACTTTTGTCTATAAATGTATAAAATTTCGTAAAGATTCGTCTTGTAGGAAACGAGGTATTTAGAGTTAAATTTTGGTTTCGTTTGAAACAGTGAAATATTTAACTGCAATTATCTGGAAAACTACTCGATAGATTTTGTTTATATTTCACCTGTATATGGAGACTACTTTTGTCTATAAATGTATAAAATTTCGTAAAGATTCGTCTTGTAGGAAACGAGATATTAAGTGTTAAATTTTGGTTTCGTTTGAAACAGTGAAATATTTAACTGCAATTATCTGGAAAACTGCTCGATAGATTTTGTTTATATTTCACCTGTATATGGAGACTACTATTATCTATAAATATATAAAATTTCGTAAAGATCCGTCTTGTAGGAAACGAGAAATTTAGAGTAAAATTTTGGTTTCGTTTGAAAGAGTGAAATCTTTAACTTCAATTATCTGGAAAACTACTCGATAGATTTTGTTTATATTTTACCTGTATATGGAGACTGCTGTTGTATAACGTTTCGTAAAGATCCGTCGAGTAGGAAACGAGATATTTAGAGTTAAATTTTGGTTTCGTTTGAAAGAGTGAAATCTTTAACTTCAATTATCTGGAAAACTACTCAATAGATTTTGTTTATATTTTACCTGTATATGGAGACTACATTTGTCTATAAATGTATAAAATTTCGTAAAGATCCGTCAAGTAGGAAACGAGATATTAAGTGTTAAATTTTTGTTTCGTTTGAAACAGTGAAATCTTTAACTTCAATTATCTGGAAAACTACTTGATAGATTTTGTTTATATTTTACCTGTTTATGGAGACTTCTTTTGTCTATAAATGTATAAAATTTCGTAAAGTTCCTTCGAGTAGGAAACGAGATATTTACAGTTAAATATTGGGTTCGCTTGAAACAGTGAAATCTTTAACTTTAATTATCTGGGAAACTACTCAATATAATTGTATAAAATTTCGTAAAGATCCGTCGATTAGGAAACGAGATATTTCGGGTTAAATTTTGGTTTCGCTTGAAACAGTGAAATATTTAACTTCCATTATCTCGATAACTATTCGATACATTTTGTTTATATTTCACCTGTATATGAAGACTACTTTTGTCTTTAAATGTATAAAATTTCGTAAAGATCCGTCAGGTGGGAAACGACATATTTAGAGTTAAATTTTGGTTTCGTTTGTAACAGTGAAATCTTTAACTTCAATTATCTGGAAAACTACTCAATATAAATGTATAAAATTTCGTAAAGATCCGTCAGGTGGGAAACGAGATAATTAGAGTTAATTTTTGGTTTCGTTTGAAACAGTGAAATATTTAACTGCAATTATCTGGAAAACTGCTCGATAGATTTTGTTTATATTTCACCTGTATATGGAGACTACTATTATCTATAAATATATAAAATTTCGTAAAGATCCATCTTGTAGGAAACGAGAAATTTAGAGTAAAATTTTGGTTTCGTATGAAAGAGTGAAATCTTTAACTTCAATTATCTGGAAAACTACTCGATAGATTTTGTTTATATTTTACCTGTATATGGAGACTGCTGTTGTCTATAAATGTATAACGTTTCGTAAAGATCCGTCGAGTAGGAAACGAGATATTTAGAGTTAAATTTTGGTTTCGTTTGAAAGAGTGAAATCTTTAACTTCAATTATCTGGAAAACTACTCAATAGATTTTGTTTATATTTTACCTGTATATGGAGACTGCTTTTGTCTATAAATGTATAACGTTTCGTAAAGATCCGTCGAGTAGGTAACGAGATATTTAGAGTTAAATTTTGGTTTCGTTTGAAACAGTGAAATCTTTAAATTCAATTATCTTGAAAACTACTCAATAGATTTTGTTTATATTTTACCTGTATATGGAGACTGCTTTTGTCTATAAATGTATAACGTTTCGTAAAGATCCGTCGAGTAGGAAACGAGATATTTAGAGTTAAATTTTGGTTTCGTTTGAAACAGTGAAATATTTAACTTCAATTATCTGGAAAACTACTCAATATAAATGTATAAAATTTCGTAAAGATCCGTCAGGTGGGAAACGAGATTTTTAGAGTTAATTTTTGGTTCCGTTTGAAACTGTGAAATCTTTAACATCAATTATCTGGAAAACTACTTGATAGATTTTGGTTATATTTCACCTGTATATGGAGAATACTTTTGTATATAAATGTATAAAATTTCGTAAAGATCCGTCTAGTAGGAAACGAGAAATTTAGAGTTAAATTTTGGTTTCGTTTGAAAGAGTGAAATCTTTAACTTCAATTATCTGGAAAACTGCTCGATAGATTTTGTTTATACTTCACCTGTATATGGAGACTACTATTATCTATAATTATATAGAACTTCGTAAAGATCCGTCTTGTAGGAAAGGAGATATTAAGTGTTAAATTTTTGTTTCGTTTGAAACAGTAAAATTTTTAACTTCAATTATCTGGAAAACTACTCAATAGATTTTGGTTATATTTCACCTGTATATGGAGAATACTTTTGTATATAAATGTATAAAATTTCGTAAAGATCCGTCAAGTAGGAAACGAGATATTAAGTGTTAAATTTTGGTTTCGTTTGAAACAGTGAAATCTTAAACTTCAATTATCTGGAAAACTACTCAATATAAATGTATAAAATTTCGTAAAGATCCGTCAGGTGGGAAACGAGAAATTTAGAGATAAATTTTGGTTTCGTTTGAAAGAGTGAAATCTTTAACTTCAATTATCTGGGAAAGTACTCGTTAGATTTTGTTTATACTTCACCTGTATATGGAGACTACTGTTATCTATAATTATAAAAAATTTCGTAAAGATCCGTCTAGTAGGAAAGGAGATATTAAGTGTTAAATTTTTGTTTCGTTTGAAACAGTAAAATTTTTAACTTCAATTATCTGGAAAACTACTCGATAGATTTTGGTTATATTTCACCTGTATGTGGAGAATACTTTTGTATATAAATGTATAAAATTCCGTAAAGATCCGTCTAGTAGGAAACGAGATATTTAGAGTTAAATTTTGGTTTCGTTTGAAAGAGTGAAATCTTTAACTTCAATTATCTGGAAAACTACTCAATATAAATGTATAAAATTTCGTAAAGATCCGTCAGGTGGGAAACGAGATATTTAGAGTTAATTTTTGGTTTCGTTTGAAACTGTGAAATCTTTAACATCAATTATCTGGAAAACTACTTGATAGATTTTGGTTATATTTCTCCTGTATATGGAGACTACTTTTGTATATAAATGTATAAAATTTCGTAAAGATCCGTCAAGTAGGAAACGAGATATTAGGTGTTAAATTTTGGTTTCGTTTGAAAGAGTGAAATCTTTAACTTCAATTATCTGGAAAACTACTCGATAGATTTTGGTTATATTTCGCCTGTATATGGAGAATACTTTTGTATATAAATGTATAAAATTTCGTAAAGATCCGTCAAGTAGGAAACGAGATATTAGGTGTAAAATTTTGGTTTCGTTTGAAAGAGTGAAATCTTTAACTTCAATTATCTGGAAAACTACTCGATAGATTTTGGTTATATTTCGCCTGTATATGGAGACTACTTTTGTATATAAATGTATAAAATTTCGTAAAGATCCGTCAAGTAGGAAACGAGATATTAGGTGTTAAATTTTGGTTTCGTTTGAAAGAGTGAAATCTTTAACATCAATTATCTGGAAAACTACTTGATAGATTTTGGTTATATTTCACCTGTATATGCAGACTACTTTTGTATATAAATGTATAAAATTTCGAAAAGATCCGTCAAGTAGGAAACGAGATATTAGGTGTTAAATTTTGGTTTCGTTTGAAAGAGTGAAATCTTTAACTTCAATTATCTGGAAAACTACTCGATAGATTTTGGTTATATTTCGCCTGTATATGGAGAATACTTTTGTATATAAATGTATAAAATTTCGTAAAGATCCGTCAAGTAGGAAACGAGATATTAAGTGTTAAATTTTGGTTTCGTTTGAAAGAGTGAAATCTTTAACTTCAATTATCTGGAAAACTACTCGATAGATTTTGGTTATATTTCGCCTGTATATGGAGACTACTTTTGTATATAAATGTATAAAATTTCGTAAAGATCCGTCAAGTAGGAAACGAGATATTAGGTGTTAAATTTTGGTTTCGTTTGAAAGAGTGAAATCTTTAACATCAATTATCTGGAAAACTACTTGATAGATTTTGGTTATATTTCACCTGTATATGCAGACTACTTTTGTATATAAATGTATAAAATTTCGTAAAGATCCGTCAAGTAGGAAACGAGATATTAGGTGTTAAATTTTGGTTTCGTTTGAAAGAGTGAAATCTTTAACTTCAATTATCTGGAAAACTACTCGATAGATTTTGGTTATATTTCGCCTGTATATGGAGAATACTTTTGTATATAAATGTATAAAATTTCGTAAAGATCCGTCAAGTAGGAAACGAGATATTAAGTGTTAAATTTTGGTTTCGTTTGAAAGAGTGAAATCTTTAACTTCAATTATCTGGAAAACTACTCGATATAAATGTATAAAATTTCGTAAAGATCCGTCAGGTGGGAATCGAGATATTTAGAGTTAAATTTTGGTTTCGTTTGAAAGAGTGAAATCTTTAACATCAATTATCTGGAAAACTACTTCATAGATTTTGGTTATATCTCACCTGTATATGCAGACTACTTTTGTATATAAATGTATAAAATTTCGTAAATATCCGTCTAGTAGGAAACGAGAAATTTAGAGTTAAATTTTGGTTTCGTTAGAAACAGTGAAATATTTAACTTCAATTATCTCGATAACTATTCGATACATTTTGTTTATATTTCACCTGTATATGGAGACTACTTTTGTCTATAAATGTATAAAATTTCGTAAAGATCCGTCTTGTAGGAAACGAGATATTAAGTGTTAAATTTTGGTTTCGTTTGAAACAGTGAAATCTTTAACTTCAATTATCTCGATAACTATTCGATACATTTTGTTTATATTTCACCAGTATATGGAGACTACTTTTGTCTATAAATGTATAAAATTTCGTAAAGATCCGTCTTGTAGGAAACGAGATATTAAGTGTTAAATTTTGGTTTCGTTTGAAACAGTGAAATCTTTAACTTCAATTATCTCGATAACTATTCGATACATTTTGTTTATATTTCACCTGTATATGGAGACTACTTTTGTCTATAAATGTATAAAATTTCGTAAAGATCCGTCAGGTGGGAAACGACATATTTAGAGTTAAATTTTGGTTTCGTTTGTAACAGTGAAATCTTTAACTTCAATTATCTGGAAAACTACTCAATATAAATGTATAAAATTTCGTAAAGATCCGTCAGGTGGGAAACGAGATAATTAGAGTTAATTTTTGGTTTCGTTTGAAACAGTGAAATATTTAACTGCAATTATCTGGAAAACTGCTCGATAGATTTTGTTTATATTTCACCTGTATATGGAGACTACTATTATCTATAAATATATAAAATTTCGTAAAGATCCATCTTGTAGGAAACGAGAAATTTAGAGTAAAATTTTGGTTTCGTATGAAAGAGTGAAATCTTTAACTTCAATTATCTGGAAAACTACTCGATAGATTTTGTTTATATTTTACCTGTATATGGAGACTGCTGTTGTCTATAAATGTATAACGTTTCGTAAAGATCCGTCGAGTAGGAAACGAGATATTTAGAGTTAAATTTTGGTTTCGTTTGAAAGAGTGAAATCTTTAACTTCAATTATCTGGAAAACTACTCAATAGATTTTGTTTATATTTTACCTGTATATGGAGACTGCTTTTGTCTATAAATGTATAACGTTTCGTAAAGATCCGTCGAGTAGGTAACGAGATATTTAGAGTTAAATTTTGGTTTCGTTTGAAACAGTGAAATCTTTAAATTCAATTATCTTGAAAACTACTCAATAGATTTTGTTTATATTTTACCTGTATATGGAGACTGCTTTTGTCTATAAATGTATAACGTTTCGTAAAGATCCGTCGAGTAGGAAACGAGATATTTAGAGTTAAATTTTGGTTTCGTTTGAAACAGTGAAATATTTAACTTCAATTATCTGGAAAACTACTCAATATAAATGTATAAAATTTCGTAAAGATCCGTCAGGTGGGAAACGAGATTTTTAGAGTTAATTTTTGGTTCCGTTTGAAACTGTGAAATCTTTAACATCAATTATCTGGAAAACTACTTGATAGATTTTGGTTATATTTCACCTGTATATGGAGAATACTTTTGTATATAAATGTATAAAATTTCGTAAAGATCCGTCTAGTAGGAAACGAGAAATTTAGAGTTAAATTTTGGTTTCGTTTGAAAGAGTGAAATCTTTAACTTCAATTATCTGGAAAACTGCTCGATAGATTTTGTTTATACTTCACCTGTATATGGAGACTACTATTATCTATAATTATATAGAACTTCGTAAAGATCCGTCTTGTAGGAAAGGAGATATTAAGTGTTAAATTTTTGTTTCGTTTGAAACAGTAAAATTTTTAACTTCAATTATCTGGAAAACTACTCAATAGATTTTGGTTATATTTCACCTGTATATGGAGAATACTTTTGTATATAAATGTATAAAATTTCGTAAAGATCCGTCAAGTAGGAAACGAGATATTAAGTGTTAAATTTTGGTTTCGTTTGAAACAGTGAAATCTTAAACTTCAATTATCTGGAAAACTACTCAATATAAATGTATAAAATTTCGTAAAGATCCGTCAGGTGGGAAACGAGAAATTTAGAGATAAATTTTGGTTTCGTTTGAAAGAGTGAAATCTTTAACTTCAATTATCTGGGAAAGTACTCGTTAGATTTTGTTTATACTTCACCTGTATATGGAGACTACTGTTATCTATAATTATAAAAAATTTCGTAAAGATCCGTCTAGTAGGAAAGGAGATATTAAGTGTTAAATTTTTGTTTCGTTTGAAACAGTAAAATTTTTAACTTCAATTATCTGGAAAACTACTCGATAGATTTTGGTTATATTTCACCTGTATGTGGAGAATACTTTTGTATATAAATGTATAAAATTCCGTAAAGATCCGTCTAGTAGGAAACGAGATATTTAGAGTTAAATTTTGGTTTCGTTTGAAAGAGTGAAATCTTTAACTTCAATTATCTGGAAAACTACTCAATATAAATGTATAAAATTTCGTAAAGATCCGTCAGGTGGGAAACGAGATATTTAGAGTTAATTTTTGGTTTCGTTTGAAACTGTGAAATCTTTAACATCAATTATCTGGAAAACTACTTGATAGATTTTGGTTATATTTCACCTGTATATGGAGACTACTTTTGTATATAAATGTATAAAATTTCGTAAAGATCCGTCAAGTAGGAAACGAGATATTAGGTGTTAAATTTTGGTTTCGTTTGAAAGAGTGAAATCTTTAACTTCAATTATCTGGAAAACTACTCGATAGATTTTGGTTATATTTCGCCTGTATATGGAGAATACTTTTGTATATAAATGTATAAAATTTCGTAAAGATCCGTCAAGTAGGAAACGAGATATTAGGTGTTAAATTTTGGTTTCGTTTGAAAGAGTGAAATCTTTAACTTCAATTATCTGGAAAACTACTCGATAGATTTTGGTTATATTTCGCCTGTATATGGAGACTACTTTTGTATATAAATGTATAAAATTTCGTAAAGATCCGTCAAGTAGGAAACGAGATATTAGGTGTTAAATTTTGGTTTCGTTTAAAAGAGTGAAATCTTTAACTTCAATTATCTGGAAAACTACTCGATAGATTTTGGTTATATTTCGCCTGTATATGGAGACTACTTTTGTATATAAATGTATAAAATTTCGTAAAGATCCGTCAAGTAGGAAACGAGATATTAGGTGTTAAATTTTGGTTTCGTTTGAAAGAGTGAAATCTTTAACATCAATTATCTGGAAAACTACTTGATAGATTTTGGTTATATTTCACCTGTATATGCAGACTACTTTTGTATATAAATGTATAAAATTTCGAAAAGATCCGTCAAGTAGGAAACGAGATATTAGGTGTTAAATTTTGGTTTCGTTTGAAAGAGTGAAATCTTTAACTTCAATTATCTGGAAAACTACTCGATAGATTTTGGTTATATTTCGCCTGTATATGGAGAATACTTTTGTATATAAATGTATAAAATTTCGTAAAGATCCGTCAAGTAGGAAACGAGATATTAAGTGTTAAATTTTGGTTTCGTTTGAAAGAGTGAAATCTTTAACTTCAATTATCTGGAAAAATACTCGATAGATTTTGGTTATATTTCGCCTGTATATGGAGACTACTTTTGTATATAAATGTATAAAATTTCGTAAAGATCCGTCAAGTAGGAAACGAGATATTAGGTGTTAAATTTTGGTTTCGTTTGAAAGAGTGAAATCTTTAACATCAATTATCTGGAAAACTACTTGATAGATTTTGGTTATATTTCACCTGTATATGCAGACTACTTTTGTATATAAATGTATAAAATTTCGTAAAGATCCGTCAAGTAGGAAACGAGATATTAGGTGTTAAATTTTGGTTTCGTTTGAAAGAGTGAAATCTTTAACTTCAATTATCTGGAAAACTACTCGATAGATTTTGGTTATATTTCGCCTGTATATGGAGAATACTTTTGTATATAAATGTATAAAATTTCGTAAAGATCCGTCAAGTAGGAAACGAGATATTAAGTGTTAAATTTTGGTTTCGTTTGAAAGAGTGAAATCTTTAACTTCAATTATCTGGAAAACTACTCGATATAAATGTATAAAATTTCGTAAAGATCCGTCAGGTGGGAATCGAGATATTTAGAGTTAAATTTTGGTTTCGTTTGAAAGAGTGAAATCTTTAACATCAATTATCTGGAAAACTACTTCATAGATTTCGGTTATATCTCACCTGTATATGCAGACTACTTTTGTATATAAATGTATAAAATTTCGTAAATATCCGTCTAGTAGGAAACGAGAAATTTAGAGTTAAATTTTGGTTTCGTTAGAAACAGTGAAATATTTAACTTCAATTATCTCGATAACTATTCGATACATTTTGTTTATATTTCACCTGTATATGGAGACTACTTTTGTCTATAAATGTATAAAATTTCGTAAAGATCCGTCTTGTAGGAAACGAGATATTAAGTGTTAAATTTTGGTTTCGTTTGAAACAGTGAAATCTTTAACTTCAATTATCTCGATAACTATTCGATACATTTTGTTTATATTTCACCAGTATATGGAGACTACTTTTGTCTATAAATGCATAAAATTTCGTAAAGATCCGTCTTGTAGGAAACGAGATATTAAGTGTTAAATTTTGGTTTCGTTTGAAACAGTGAAATCTTTAACTTCAATTATCTCGATAACTATTCGATACATTTTGTTTATATTTCACCTGTATATGGAGACTACTTTTGTCTATAAATGTATAAAATTTCGTAAAGATCCGTCTTGTAGGAAACGAAATATTAAGTGTTAAATTTTGGTTTCGTTTGAAACAGTGAAATCTTTAACTTCAATTATCTCGATAACTATTCGATACATTTTGGTTATATTTCACCTGTATATGGAGACTACTTTTGTCTATAAATGTATAAAATTTCGTAAAGATCCGTCTTGTAGGAAACGAGATATTAAGTGTTAAATTTTGGTTTCGTTTGAAACAGTGAAATCTTTAACTTCAATTATCTCGATAACTATTCGATACATTTTGTTTATATTTCACCTGTATATGGAGACTACTTTTGTCTATAAATGTATAAAATTTCGTAAAGATCCGTCTTGTAGGAAACGAGATATTAAGTGTTAAATTTTGGTTTCGTTTGAAACCGTGAAATCTTTAACTTCAATTATCTGGAAAACTACTCAATATAAATGTATAAAATTTCGTAAAGATCCGTCAAGTAGGAAACGAGATATTAGGTGTTAAATTTTGGTTTCGTTTGAAAGAGTGAAATCTTTAACTTCAATTATCTGGAAAACTACTCGATAGATTTTGGTTATATTTCGCCTGTATATGGAGAATACTTTTGTATATAAATGTATAAAATTTCGTAAAGATCCGTCAAGTAGGAAACGAGATATTAGGTGTAAAATTTTGGTTTCGTTTGAAAGAGTGAAATCTTTAACTTCAATTATCTGGAAAACTACTCGATAGATTTTGGTTATATTTCGCCTGTATATGGAGACTACTTTTGTATATAAATGTATAAAATTTCGTAAAGATCCGTCAAGTAGGAAACGAGATATTAGGTGTTAAATTTTGGTTTCATTTAAAAGAGTGAAATCTTTAACTTCAATTATCTGGAAAACTACTCGATAGATTTTGGTTATATTTCGCCTGTATATGGAGACTACTTTTGTATATAAATGTATAAAATTTCGTAAAGATCCGTCAAGTAGGAAACGAGATATTAGGTGTTAAATTTTGGTTTCGTTTGAAAGAGTGAAATCTTTAACATCAATTATCTGGAAAACTACTTGATAGATTTTGGTTATATTTCACCTGTATATGCAGACTACTTTTGTATATAAATGTATAAAATTTCGAAAAGATCCGTCAAGTAGGAAACGAGATATTAGGTGTTAAATTTTGGTTTCGTTTGAAAGAGTGAAATCTTTAACTTCAATTATCTGGAAAACTACTCGATAGATTTTGGTTATATTTCGCCTGTATATGGAGAATACTTTTGTATATAAATGTATAAAATTTCGTAAAGATCCGTCAAGTAGGAAACGAGATATTAAGTGTTAAATTTTGGTTTCGTTTGAAAGAGTGAAATCTTTAACTTCAATTATCTCGAAAACTACTCGATAGATTTTGGTTATATTTCGCCTGTATATGGAGACTACTTTTGTATATAAATGTATAAAATTTCGTAAAGATCCGTCAAGTAGGAAACGAGATATTAGGTGTTAAATTTTGGTTTCGTTTGAAAGAGTGAAATCTTTAACATCAATTATCTGGAAAACTACTTGATAGATTTTGGTTATATTTCACCTGTATATGCAGACTACTTTTGTATATAAATGTATAAAATTTCGTAAAGATCCGTCAAGTAGGAAACGAGATATTAGGTGTTAAATTTTGGTTTCGTTTGAAAGAGTGAAATCTTTAACTTCAATTATCTGGAAAACTACTCGATAGATTTTGGTTATATTTCGCCTGTATATGGAGAATACTTTTGTATATAAATGTATAAAATTTCGTAAAGATCCGTCAAGTAGGAAACGAGATATTAAGTGTTAAATTTTGGTTTCGTTTGAAAGAGTGAAATCTTTAACTTCAATTATCTGGAAAACTACTCGATATAAATGTATAAAATTTCGTAAAGATCCGTCAGGTGGGAATCGAGATATTTAGAGTTAAATTTTGGTTTCGTTTGAAAGAGTGAAATCTTTAACATCAATTATCTGGAAAACTACTTCATAGATTTTGGTTATATCTCACCTGTATATGCAGACTACTTTTGTATATAAATGTATAAAATTTCGTAAATATCCGTCTAGTAGGAAACGAGAAATTTAGAGTTAAATTTTGGTTTCGTTAGAAACAGTGAAATATTTAACTTCAATTATCTCGATAACTATTCGATACATTTTGTTTATATTTCACCAGTATATGGAGACTACTTTTGTCTATAAATGTATAAAATTTCGTAAAGATCCGTCTTGTAGGAAACGAGATATTAAGTGTTAAATTTTGGTTTCGTTTGAAACAGTGAAATCTTTAACTTCAATTATCTCGATAACTATTCGATACATTTTGTTTATATTTCACCTGTATATGGAGACTACTTTTGTCTATAAATGTATAAAATTTCGTAAAGATCCGTCAGGTGGGAAACGACATATTTAGAGTTAAATTTTGGTTTCGTTTGTAACAGTGAAATCTTTAACTTCAATTATCTGGAAAACTACTCAATATAAATGTATAAAATTTCGTAAAGATCCGTCAGGTGGGAAACGAGATAATTAGAGTTAATTTTTGGTTTCGTTTGAAACAGTGAAATATTTAACTGCAATTATCTGGAAAACTGCTCGATAGATTTTGTTTATATTTCACCTGTATATGGAGACTACTATTATCTATAAATATATAAAATTTCGTAAAGATCCATCTTGTAGGAAACGAGAAATTTAGAGTAAAATTTTGGTTTCGTATGAAAGAGTGAAATCTTTAACTTCAATTATCTGGAAAACTACTCGATAGATTTTGTTTATATTTTACCTGTATATGGAGACTGCTGTTGTCTATAAATGTATAACGTTTCGTAAAGATCCGTCGAGTAGGAAACGAGATATTTAGAGTTAAATTTTGGTTTCGTTTGAAAGAGTGAAATCTTTAACTTCAATTATCTGGAAAACTACTCAATAGATTTTGTTTATATTTTACCTGTATATGGAGACTGCTTTTGTCTATAAATGTATAACGTTTCGTAAAGATCCGTCGAGTAGGTAACGAGATATTTAGAGTTAAATTTTGGTTTCGTTTGAAACAGTGAAATCTTTAAATTCAATTATCTTGAAAACTACTCAATAGATTTTGTTTATATTTTACCTGTATATGGAGACTGCTTTTGTCTATAAATGTATAACGTTTCGTAAAGATCCGTCGAGTAGGAAACGAGATATTTAGAGTTAAATTTTGGTTTCGTTTGAAACAGTGAAATATTTAACTTCAATTATCTGGAAAACTACTCAATATAAATGTATAAAATTTCGTAAAGATCCGTCAGGTGGGAAACGAGATTTTTAGAGTTAATTTTTGGTTCCGTTTGAAACTGTGAAATCTTTAACATCAATTATCTGGAAAACTACTTGATAGATTTTGGTTATATTTCACCTGTATATGGAGAATACTTTTGTATATAAATGTATAAAATTTCGTAAAGATCCGTCTAGTAGGAAACGAGAAATTTAGAGTTAAATTTTGGTTTCGTTTGAAAGAGTGAAATCTTTAACTTCAATTATCTGGAAAACTGCTCGATAGATTTTGTTTATACTTCACCTGTATATGGAGACTACTATTATCTATAATTATATAGAACTTCGTAAAGATCCGTCTTGTAGGAAAGGAGATATTAAGTGTTAAATTTTTGTTTCGTTTGAAACAGTAAAATTTTTAACTTCAATTATCTGGAAAACTACTCAATAGATTTTGGTTATATTTCACCTGTATATGGAGAATACTTTTGTATATAAATGTATAAAATTTCGTAAAGATCCGTCAAGTAGGAAACGAGATATTAAGTGTTAAATTTTGGTTTCGTTTGAAACAGTGAAATCTTAAACTTCAATTATCTGGAAAACTACTCAATATAAATGTATAAAATTTCGTAAAGATCCGTCAGGTGGGAAACGAGAAATTTAGAGATAAATTTTGGTTTCGTTTGAAAGAGTGAAATCTTTAACTTCAATTATCTGGGAAAGTACTCGTTAGATTTTGTTTATACTTCACCTGTATATGGAGACTACTGTTATCTATAATTATAAAAAATTTCGTAAAGATCCGTCTAGTAGGAAAGGAGATATTAAGTGTTAAATTTTTGTTTCGTTTGAAACAGTAAAATTTTTAACTTCAATTATCTGGAAAACTACTCGATAGATTTTGGTTATATTTCACCTGTATGTGGAGAATACTTTTGTATATAAATGTATAAAATTCCGTAAAGATCCGTCTAGTAGGAAACGAGATATTTAGAGTTAAATTTTGGTTTCGTTTGAAAGAGTGAAATCTTTAACTTCAATTATCTGGAAAACTACTCAATATAAATGTATAAAATTTCGTAAAGATCCGTCAGGTGGGAAACGAGATATTTAGAGTTAATTTTTGGTTTCGTTTGAAACTGTGAAATCTTTAACATCAATTATCTGGAAAACTACTTGATAGATTTTGGTTATATTTCACCTGTATATGGAGACTACTTTTGTATATAAATGTATAAAATTTCGTAAAGATCCGTCAAGTAGGAAACGAGATATTAGGTGTTAAATTTTGGTTTCGTTTGAAAGAGTGAAATCTTTAACTTCAATTATCTGGAAAACTACTCGATAGATTTTGGTTATATTTCGCCTGTATATGGAGAATACTTTTGTATATAAATGTATAAAATTTCGTAAAGATCCGTCAAGTAGGAAACGAGATATTAGGTGTTAAATTTTGGTTTCGTTTGAAAGAGTGAAATCTTTAACTTCAATTATCTGGAAAACTACTCGATAGATTTTGGTTATATTTCGCCTGTATATGGAGACTACTTTTGTATATAAATGTATAAAATTTCGTAAAGATCCGTCAAGTAGGAAACGAGATATTAGGTGTTAAATTTTGGTTTCGTTTAAAAGAGTGAAATCTTTAACTTCAATTATCTGGAAAACTACTCGATAGATTTTGGTTATATTTCGCCTGTATATGGAGACTACTTTTGTATATAAATGTATAAAATTTCGTAAAGATCCGTCAAGTAGGAAACGAGATATTAGGTGTTAAATTTTGGTTTCGTTTGAAAGAGTGAAATCTTTAACATCAATTATCTGGAAAACTACTTGATAGATTTTGGTTATATTTCACCTGTATATGCAGACTACTTTTGTATATAAATGTATAAAATTTCGAAAAGATCCGTCAAGTAGGAAACGAGATATTAGGTGTTAAATTTTGGTTTCGTTTGAAAGAGTGAAATCTTTAACTTCAATTATCTGGAAAACTACTCGATAGATTTTGGTTATATTTCGCCTGTATATGGAGAATACTTTTGTATATAAATGTATAAAATTTCGTAAAGATCCGTCAAGTAGGAAACGAGATATTAAGTGTTAAATTTTGGTTTCGTTTGAAAGAGTGAAATCTTTAACTTCAATTATCTGGAAAACTACTCGATAGATTTTGGTTATATTTCGCCTGTATATGGAGACTACTTTTGTATATAAATGTATAAAATTTCGTAAAGATCCGTCAAGTAGGAAACGAGATATTAGGTGTTAAATTTTGGTTTCGTTTGAAAGAGTGAAATCTTTAACATCAATTATCTGGAAAACTACTTGATAGATTTTGGTTATATTTCACCTGTATATGCAGACTACTTTTGTATATAAATGTATAAAATTTCGTAAAGATCCGTCAAGTAGGAAACGAGATATTAGGTGTTAAATTTTGGTTTCGTTTGAAAGAGTGAAATCTTTAACTTCAATTATCTGGAAAACTACTCGATAGATTTTGGTTATATTTCGCCTGTATATGGAGAATACTTTTGTATATAAATGTATAAAATTTCGTAAAGATCCGTCAAGTAGGAAACGAGATATTAAGTGTTAAATTTTGGTTTCGTTTGAAAGAGTGAAATCTTTAACTTCAATTATCTGGAAAACTACTCGATATAAATGTATAAAATTTCGTAAAGATCCGTCAGGTGGGAATCGAGATATTTAGAGTTAAATTTTGGTTTCGTTTGAAAGAGTGAAATCTTTAACATCAATTATCTGGAAAACTACTTCATAGATTTTGGTTATATCTCACCTGTATATGCAGACTACTTTTGTATATAAATGTATAAAATTTCGTAAATATCCGTCTAGTAGGAAACGAGAAATTTAGAGTTAAATTTTGGTTTCGTTAGAAACAGTGAAATATTTAACTTCAATTATCTCGATAACTATTCGATACATTTTGTTTATATTTCACCTGTATATGGAGACTACTTTTGTCTATAAATGTATAAAATTTCGTAAAGATCCGTCTTGTAGGAAACGAGATATTAAGTGTTAAATTTTGGTTTCGTTTGAAACAGTGAAATCTTTAACTTCAATTATCTCGATAACTATTCGATACATTTTGTTTATATTTCACCAGTATATGGAGACTACTTTTGTCTATAAATGTATAAAATTTCGTAAAGATCCGTCTTGTAGGAAACGAGATATTAAGTGTTAAATTTTGGTTTCGTTTGAAACAGTGAAATCTTTAACTTCAATTATCTCGATAACTATTCGATACATTTTGTTTATATTTCACCTGTATATGGAGACTACTTTTGTCTATAAATGTATAAAATTTCGTAAAGATCCGTCTTGTAGGAAACGAAATATTAAGTGTTAAATTTTGGTTTCGTTTGAAACAGTGAAATCTTTAACTTCAATTATCTCGATAACTATTCGATACATTTTGGTTATATTTCACCTGTATATGGAGACTACTTTTGTCTATAAATGTATAAAATTTCGTAAAGATCCGTCTTGTAGGAAACGAGATATTAAGTGTTAAATTTTGGTTTCGTTTGAAACAGTGAAATCTTTAACTTCAATTATCTCGATAACTATTCGATACATTTTGTTTATATTTCACCTGTATATGGAGACTACTTTTGTCTATAAATGTATAAAATTTCGTAAAGATCCGTCTTGTAGGAAACGAGATATTAAGTGTTAAATTTTGGTTTCGTTTGAAACCGTGAAATCTTTAACTTCAATTATCTGGAAAACTACTCAATATAAATGTATAAAATTTCGTAAAGATCCGTCAGGTGGGAAACGAGATATTTAGAGTTAATTTTTTGTTTCGTATGAAACTGTGAAATCTTTAACATCAATTATCTGGAAAACTACTTGATAGATTTTGGTTATATTTCATCTGTATATGCAGACTACTTTTGTATATAAATGTATAAAATTTCGTAAATATCCGTCTAGTAGGAAACGAGAAATTTAGAGTTAAATTTTGGTTTCGTTAGAAACAGTGAAATATTTAACTTCAATTATCTCGATAACTATTCGATACATTTTGTTTATATTTCACCTGTATATGGAGACTACTTTTGTCTATAAATGTATAAAATTTCGTAAAGATCCGTCTTGTAGGAAACGAGATATTAAGTGTTAAATTTTGGTTTCGTTTGAAACAGTGAAATCTTTAACTTCAATTATCTCGATAACTATTCGATACATTTTGTTTATATTTCACCTGTATATGGAGACTACTTTTGTCTATAAATGTATAAAATTTCGTAAAGATCCGTCTTGTAGGAAACGAGATATTAAGTGTTAAATTTTGGTTTCGTTTGAAACAGTGAAATCTTTAACTTCAATTATCTGGAAAACTATGCGATACATTTTGGTTATATTTCACCTGTATATGGAGACGACTTTTGTCTATAAATGTATAAATATTCGTAAAGATCCGTCAAGTAGGAAACGAGATATTTAGAGTTAAATTTTGGTTTCGTTTGAAAGAGTGAAATCTTTAACTTCAATTATCTGGAAAACTGCTCGATAGATTTTGTTTATACTTCACCTGTATATGGAGACTACTATTATCTATAAATATATAAAACTTCGTAAAGATCCGTCTTGTAGGAAACGAGATATTAAGTGTTAAGTTTTTGTTTCGTTTGAAACAGTAAAATCTTTAACTTCAATTATCTGGAAATCTACTCGATAGATTTTGGTTATATTTCACCTGTATATGGAGACTACTTTTGTCTATAAATGTATAACATTTCGTAAACATCCGTCGAGTAGGTAACGAGATATTTAGAGTTAAATTTTGATTTCGGTTGAAACAGTGAAATATTTAACTGCAATTATCTCGATAACTATTCGATACATTTTGTTTATATTTCACCTGTATATGGAGACCACTTTTGACTATAAATGTATAAATATTCGTAAAGATCCGTCAAGTAGGAAACGAGATATTCAGAGTTAAATTTTGGTTTCGTTTGAAAGAGTGAAATCTTTAACTTCAATTATCTGGAAAACTGCTCGATAGATTTTGTTTATACTTCACCTGTATATGGAGACTACTATTATCTATAAATATATAAAATTTCGTAAATATCCGTCTAGTAGGAAACGAGATATTTAGAGTTAATTTTTTGTTTCGTATGAAACTGTGAAATCTTTAACATCAATTATCTGGAAAACTACTTGATAGATTTTGGTTATATTTCACCTGTATATGCAGACTACTTTTGTATATAAATGTATAAAATTTCGTAAATATCCGTCTAGTAGGAAACGAGAAATTTAGAGTTAAATTTTGGTTTCGTTTGAAACAGTGAAATCTTTAACTTCAATTATCTGAAAAACTGCTCGATAGATTTTGTTTATACTTCACCTGTATATGGAGACTACTATTATCTATAAATATATAAAACTTCGTAAAGATCCGTCTTGTAGGAAACGAGATATTAAGTGTTAAGTTTTTGTTTCGTTTGAAACAGTAAAATCTTTAACTTCAATTATCTGGAAATCTACTCGATAGATTTTGGTTATATTTCACCTGTATATGGAGACTACTTTTGTCTATAAATGTATAACATTTCGTAAACATCCGTCGAGTAGGTAACGAGATATTTAGAGTTAAATTTTGATTTCGGTTGAAACAGTGAAATATTTAACTGCAATTATCTCGATAACTATTCGATACATTTTGTTTATATTTCACCTGTATATGGAGACCACTTTTGACTATAAATGTATAAATATTCGTAAAGATCCGTCAAGTAGGAAACGAGATATTCAGAGTTAAATTTTGGTTTCGTTTGAAAGAGTGAAATCTTTAACTTCAATTATCTGGAAAACTGCTCGATAGATTTTGTTTATACTTCACCTGTATATGGAGACTACTATTATCTATAAATATATAAAACTTCGTAAAGATCCGTCTAGTAGGAAACGAGATATTTAGAGTTAATTTTTGGTTTCGTTTGAAACTGAGAAATCTTTAACATCAATTATCTGGAAAACTACTTCATAGATTTTGGTTATATTTCATCTGTATATGGAGACTACTTTTTTATATAAATGTATAAAATTTCGTAAAGATCCGTCTTGTAGGAGATATTAAGTGTTAAATTTTGGTTTCGTTTGAAACAGTGAAATCTTTAACTTCAATTATCTGGAAAACTATGCGATACATTTTGGTTATATTTCACCTGTATATGGAGACTACTTTTGTCTATAAATGTATAAAATTTCGTAAAGATCCGTCTTGTAGGAAACGAGATATTAAGTGTTAAAATTTGGTTTCGTTTGAAACAGTGAAATCTTTAACTTCAATTATCTGGAAATCTACTCGATAGATTTTGGTTATATTTCACCTGTATATGGAGACTACTTTTGTCTATAAATGTATAAAATTTCGTAAATATCCGTCTTGTAGGAAACGAAATATTAAGTGTTAAATTTTGGTTTCGTATGAAACTGTGAAATCTTTAACATCAATTATCTGGAAAACTACTTCATAGATTTTGGTTATATCTCACCTGTATATGCAGACTACTTTTGTATATAAATGTATAAAATTTCGTAAATATCCGTCTAGTAGGAAACGAGAAATTTAGAGTTAAATTTTGGTTTCGTTAGAAACAGTGATATATTTAACTTCAATTATCTCGATAACTATTCGATACATTTTGTTTATATTTCACCTGTATATGGAGACTACTTTTGTCTATAAATGTATAAAATTTCGTAAAGATCCGTCTTGTAGGAAACGAGATATTAAGTGTTAAATTTTGGTTTCGTTTGAAACAGTGAAATCTTTAACTTCAATTATCTCGATAACTATTCGATACATTTTGTTTATATTTCACCAGTATATGGAGACTACTTTTGTCTATAAATGTATAAAATTTCGTAAAGATCCGTCTTGTAGGAAACGAGATATTAAGTGTTAAATTTTGGTTTCGTTTGAAACAGTGAAATCTTTAACTTCAATTATCTCGATAACTATTCGATACATTTTGTTTATATTTCACCTGTATATGGAGACTACTTTTGTCTATAAATGTATAAAATTTCGTAAAGATCCGTCTTGTAGGAAACGAAATATTAAGTGTTAAATTTTGGTTTCGTTTGAAACAGTGAAATCTTTAACTTCAATTATCTCGATAACTATTCGATACATTTTGGTTATATTTCACCTGTATATGGAGACTACTTTTGTCTATAAATGTATAAAATTTCGTAAAGATCCGTCTTGTAGGAAACGAGATATTAAGTGTTAAATTTTGGTTTCGTTTGAAACAGTGAAATCTTTAACTTCAATTATCTCGATAACTATTCGATACATTTTGTTTATATTTCACCTGTATATGGAGACTACTTTTGTCTATAAATGTATAAAATTTCGTAAAGATCCGTCTTGTAGGAAACGAGATATTAAGTGTTAAATTTTGGTTTCGTTTGAAACCGTGAAATCTTTAACTTCAATTATCTGGAAAACTACTCAATATAAATGTATAAAATTTCGTAAAGATCCGTCAGGTGGGAAACGAGATATTTAGAGTTAATTTTTTGTTTCGTATGAAACTGTGAAATCTTTAACATCAATTATCTGGAAAACTACTTGATAGATTTTGGTTATATTTCATCTGTATATGCAGACTACTTTTGTATATAAATGTATAAAATTTCGTAAATATCCGTCTAGTAGGAAACGAGAAATTTAGAGTTAAATTTTGGTTTCGTTAGAAACAGTGAAATATTTAACTTCAATTATCTCGATAACTATTCGATACATTTTGTTTATATTTCACCTGTATATGGAGACTACTTTTGTCTATAAATGTATAAAATTTCGTAAAGATCCGTCTTGTAGGAAACGAGATATTAAGTGTTAAATTTTGGTTTCGTTTGAAACAGTGAAATCTTTAACTTCAATTATCTCGATAACTATTCGATAGATTTTGTTTATATTTCACCTGTATATGGAGACTACTTTTGTCTATAAATGTATAAAATTTCGTAAAGATCCGTCTTGTAGGAAACGAGATATTAAGTGTTAAATTTTGGTTTCGTTTGAAACAGTGAAATCTTTAACTTCAATTATCTGGAAAACTATGCGATACATTTTGGTTATATTTCACCTGTATATGGAGACGACTTTTGTCTATAAATGTATAAATATTCGTAAAGATCCGTCAAGTAGGAAACGAGATATTTAGAGTTAAATTTTGGTTTCGTTTGAAAGAGTGAAATCTTTAACTTCAATTATCTGGAAAACTGCTCGATAGATTTTGTTTATACTTCACCTGTATATGGAGACTACTATTATCTATAAATATATAAAACTTCGTAAAGATCCGTCTTGTAGGAAACGAGATATTAAGTGTTAAGTTTTTGTTTCGTTTGAAACAGTAAAATCTTTAACTTCAATTATCTGGAAATCTACTCGATAGATTTTGGTTATATTTCACCTGTATATGGAGACTACTTTTGTCTATAAATGTATAACATTTCGTAAACATCCGTCGAGTAGGTAACGAGATATTTAGAGTTAAATTTTGATTTCGGTTGAAACAGTGAAATATTTAACTGCAATTATCTCGATAACTATTCGATACATTTTGTTTATATTTCACCTGTATATGGAGACCACTTTTGACTATAAATGTATAAATATTCGTAAAGATCCGTCAAGTAGGAAACGAGATATTCAGAGTTAAATTTTGGTTTCGTTTGAAAGAGTGAAATCTTTAACTTCAATTATCTGGAAAACTGCTCGATAGATTTTGTTTATACTTCACCTGTATATGGAGACTACTATTATCTATAAATATATAAAATTTCGTAAATATCCGTCTAGTAGGAAACGAGATATTTAGAGTTAATTTTTTGTTTCGTATGAAACTGTGAAATCTTTAACATCAATTATCTGGAAAACTACTTGATAGATTTTGGTTATATTTCACCTGTATATGCAGACTACTTTTGTATATAAATGTATAAAATTTCGTAAATATCCGTCTAGTATGTATAAAATTTTGGTTTCGTTTGAAACAGTGAAATCTTTAACTTCAATTATCTGAAAAACTGCTCGATAGATTTTGTTTATACTTCACCTGTATATGGAGACTACTATTATCTATAAATATATAAAACTTCGTAAAGATCCGTCTTGTAGGAAACGAGATATTAAGTGTTAAGTTTTTGTTTCGTTTGAAACAGTAAAATCTTTAACTTCAATTATCTGGAAATCTACTCGATAGATTTTGGTTATATTTCACCTGTATATGGAGACTACTTTTGTCTATAAATGTATAACATTTCGTAAACATCCGTCGAGTAGGTAACGAGATATTTAGAGTTAAATTTTGATTTCGGTTGAAACAGTGAAATATTTAACTTCAATTATCTCGATAACTATTCGATACATTTTGTTTATATTTCACCAGTATATGGAGACTACTTTTGTCTATAAATGTATAAAATTTCGTAAAGATCCGTCTTGTAGGAAACGAGATATTAAGTGTTAAATTTTGGTTTCGTTTGAAACAGTGAAATCTTTAACTTCAATTATCTCGATAACTATTCGATACATTTTGTTTATATTTCACCTGTATATGGAGACTACTTTTGTCTATAAATGTATAACATTTCGTAAACATCCGTCGAGTAGGTAACGAGATATTTAGAGTTAAATTTTGATTTCGGTTGAAACAGTGAAATATTTAACTGCAATTATCTCGATAACTATTCGATACATTTTGTTTATATTTCACCTGTATATGGAGACCACTTTTGACTATAAATGTATAAATATTCGTAAAGATCCGTCAAGTAGGAAACGAGATATTCAGAGTTAAATTTTGGTTTCGTTTGAAAGAGTGAAATCTTTAACTTCAATTATCTGGAAAACTGCTCGATAGATTTTGTTTATACTTCACCTGTATATGGAGACTACTATTATCTATAAATATATAAAACTTCGTAAAGATCCGTCTAGTAGGAAACGAGATATTTAGAGTTAATTTTTGGTTTCGTTTGAAACTGAGAAATCTTTAACATCAATTATCTGGAAAACTACTTCATAGATTTTGGTTATATTTCATCTGTATATGGAGACTACTTTTTTATATAAATGTATAAAATTTCGTAAAGATCCGTCTTGTAGGAGATATTAAGTGTTAAATTTTGGTTTCGTTTGAAACAGTGAAATCTTTAACTTCAATTATCTGGAAAACTATGCGATACATTTTGGTTATATTTCACCTGTATATGGAGACTACTTTTGTCTATAAATGTATAAAATTTCGTAAAGATCCGTCTTGTAGGAAACGAGATATTAAGTGTTAAAATTTGGTTTCGTTTGAAACAGTGAAATCTTTAACTTAAATTATGTGGAAATCTACTCGATAGATTTTGGTTATATTTCACCTGTATATGGAGACTACTTTTGTCTATAAATGTATAAAATTTCGTAAATATCCGTCTTGTAGGAAACGAAATATTAAGTGTTAAATTTTGGTTTCGTATGAAACTGTGAAATCTTTAACATCAATTATCTGGAAAACTACTTCATAGATTTTGGTTATATCTCACCTGTATATGCAGACTACTTTTGTATATAAATGTATAAAATTTCGTAAATATCCGTCTAGTAGGAAACGAGAAATTTAGAGTTAAATTTTGGTTTCGTTAGAAACAGTGATATATTTAACTTCAATTATCTCGATAACTATTCGATACATTTTGTTTATATTTCACCTGTATATGGAGACTACTTTTGTCTATAAATGTATAAAATTTCGTAAAGATCCGTCTTGTAGGAAACGAGATATTAAGTGTTAAATTTTGGTTTCGTTTGAAACAGTGAAATCTTTAACTTCAATTATCTCGATAACTATTCGATACATTTTGTTTATATTTCACCAGTATATGGAGACTACTTTTGTCTATAAATGTATAAAATTTCGTAAAGATCCGTCTTGTAGGAAACGAGATATTAAGTGTTAAATTTTGGTTTCGTTTGAAACAGTGAAATCTTTAACTTCAATTATCTCGATAACTATTCGATACATTTTGTTTATATTTCACCTGTATATGGAGACTACTTTTGTCTATAAATGTATAAAATTTCGTAAAGATCCGTCTTGTAGGAAACGAAATATTAAGTGTTAAATTTTGGTTTCGTTTGAAACAGTGAAATCTTTAACTTCAATTATCTCGATAACTATTCGATACATTTTGGTTATATTTCACCTGTATATGGAGACTACTTTTGTCTATAAATGTATAAAATTTCGTAAAGATCCGTCTTGTAGGAAACGAGATATTAAGTGTTAAATTTTGGTTTCGTTTGAAACAGTGAAATCTTTAACTTCAATTATCTCGATAACTATTCGATACATTTTGTTTATATTTCACCTGTATATGGAGACTACTTTTGTCTATAAATGTATAAAATTTCGTAAAGATCCGTCTTGTAGGAAACGAGATATTAAGTGTTAAATTTTGGTTTCGTTTGAAACCGTGAAATCTTTAACTTCAATTATCTGGAAAACTACTCAATATAAATGTATAAAATTTCGTAAAGATCCGTCAGGTGGGAAACGAGATATTTAGAGTTAATTTTTTGTTTCGTATGAAACTGTGAAATCTTTAACATCAATTATCTGGAAAACTACTTGATAGATTTTGGTTATATTTCATCTGTATATGCAGACTACTTTTGTATATAAATGTATAAAATTTCGTAAATATCCGTCTAGTAGGAAACGAGAAATTTAGAGTTAAATTTTGGTTTCGTTAGAAACAGTGAAATATTTAACTTCAATTATCTCGATAACTATTCGATACATTTTGTTTATATTTCACCTTTATATGGAGACTACTTTTGTCTATAAATGTATAAAATTTCGTAAAGATCCGTCTTGTAGGAAACGAGATATTAAGTGTTAAATTTTGGTTTCGTTTGAAACAGTGAAATCTTTAACTTCAATTATCTCGATAACTATTCGATACATTTTGTTTATATTTCACCTGTATATGGAGACTACTTTTGTCTATAAATGTATAAAATTTCGTAAAGATCCGTCTTGTAGGAAACGAGATATTAAGTGTTAAATTTTGGTTTCGTTTGAAACAGTGAAATCTTTAACTTCAATTATCTGGAAAACTATGCGATACATTTTGGTTATATTTCACCTGTATATGGAGACGACTTTTGTCTATAAATGTATAAAATTTCGTAAAGATCCGTCTTGTAGGAAACGAGATATTAAGTGTTAAAATTTGGTTTCGTTTGAAACAGTGAAATCTTTAACTTCAATTATCTGAAAAACTGCTCGATAGATTTTGTTTATACTTCACCTGTATATGGAGACTACTATTATCTATAAATATATAAAACTTCGTAAAGATCCGTCTTGTAGTAAACGAGATATTAAGTGTTAAATTTTGGTTTCGTTTGAAACAGTGAAATCTTTAACTTCAACTATCTCGATAACTATTCGATACATTTTGGTTATATTTCACCTGTATATGGAGACTACTTTTGTCTATAAATGTATAAAATTTCGTAAAGATCCGTCTTGTAGGAAACGAGATATTAAGTGTTAAATTTTGGTTTCGTTTGAAACAGTGAAATCTTTAACTTCAATTATCTCGATAACTATTCGATACATTTTGTTTATATTTCACCTGTATATGGAGACTACTTTTGTCTATAAATGTATAAAATTTCGTAAAGATCCGTCTTGTAGGAGATATTAAGTGTTAAATTTTGTTTCGTTTGAAACAGTGAAATCTTTAACTTCAATTATCTGGAAAACTATGCGATACATTTTGGTTATATTTCACCTGTATATGGAGACTACTTTTGTCTATAAATGTATAAAATTTCGTAAAGATCCGTCTTGTAGGAAACGAGATATTAAGTGTTAAAATTTGGTTTCGTTTGAAACAGTGAAATCTTTAACTTCAATTATCTGAAAAACTGCTCGATAGATTTTGTTTATACTTCACCTGTATATGGAGACTACTATTATCTATAAATATATAAAACTTCGTAAAGATCCGTCTTGTAGGAAACGAGATATTAAGTGTTAAATTTTTGTTTCGTTTGAAACAGTGAAATCTTTAACTTCAATTATCTGGAAATCTACTCGATAGATTTTGGTTATATTTCACCTGTATATGGAGACTACTTTTGTCTATAAATGTATAAATATTCGTAAAGATCCGTCAAGTAGGAAACGAGATATTTAGAGTTAAATTTTGGTTTCGTTTGAAAGAGTGAAATCTTTAACTTCAATTATCTGGAAAACTGCTCGATAGATTTTGTTTATACTTCACCTGTATATGGAGACTACTATTATCTATAAATATATAAAACTTCGTAAAGATCCGTCTTGTAGTAAACGAGATATTAAGTGTTAAATTTTTGTTTCGTTTGAAACAGTAAAATCTTTAACTTCAATTATCTGGAAATCTACTCAATAGATTTTGGTTATATTTCACCTGTATGTGGAGACTACTTTTGTCTATAAATGTATAAAATTTCGTAAATATCCGTCTAGTAGGAAACGAGATATTTAGAGTTAATTTTTTGTTTCGTATGAAACTGTGAAATCTTTAACATCAATTATCTGGAAAACTACTTGATAGATTTTGGTTATATTTCACCTGTATATGCAGACTACTTTTGTATATAAATGTATAAAATTTCGTAAATATCCGTCTAGTAGGAAACGAGAAATTTAGAGTTAAATTTTGGTTTCGTTTGAAACAGTGAAATCTTTAACTTCAATTATCTGAAAAACTGCTCGATAGATTTTGTTTATACTTCACCTGTATATGGAGACTACTATTATCTATAAATATATAAATCTTCGTAAAGATCCGTCTTGTAGGAAACGAGATATTAAGTGTTACGTTTTTGTTTCGTTTGAAACAGTAAAATCTTTAACTTCAATTATCTGGAAATCTACTCGATAGATTTTGGTTATATTTCACCTGTATATGGAGACTACTTTTGTCTATAAATGTATAACATTTCGTAAACATCCGTCGAGTAGGTAACGAGATATTTAGAGTTAAATTTTGATTTCGGTTGAAACAGTGAAATATTTAACTGCAATTATCTCGATAACTATTCGATACATTTTGTTTATATTTCACCTGTATATGGAGACCACTTTTGTCTATAAATGTATAAATATTCGTAAAGATCCGTCAAGTAGGAAACGAGATATTTAGAGTTAAATTTTGGTTTCGTTTGAAAGAGTGAAATCTTTAACTTCAATTATCTGGAAAACTGCTCGATAGATTTTGTTTATACTTCACCTGTATATGGAGACTACTATTATCTATAAATATATAAAACTTCGTAAAGATCCGTCTAGTAGGAAACGAGATATTTAGAGTTAATTTTTGGTTTCGTTTGAAACTGAGAAATCTTTAACATCAATTATCTGGAAAACTACTTCATAGATTTTGGTTATATTTCATCTGTATATGAAGACTACTTTTTTATATAAATGTATAAAATTTCGTAAAGATCCGTCTAGTAGGAAACGAGAAATTTAGAGTTAAATTTTGGTTTCGTTAGAAACAGTGAAATCTTTAACTTCAATTATCTGGAAAACTACTAGATAGATTTTGTTTATATTTTACCTGTTTATGGAGACTTTTTTTGTCTATAAATGTATAAAATTTCGTAAAGATCCGTCAAGTAGGAAACGAGATATTTAGAGTTAAATTTTGGTTTCGTTTGAAACAGTGAAATCTTTAACTTCAATTATCTGGAAAACTACTCAATAGATTTTCTTTATATTTTACCTGTATATGGAGACTACTTTTGTCTATAAATGTATAAAATTTCGTATAGATCTTTTGATTAGGAAACGAGATATTTAGAGTTAAATTTTGTTTTCATTGAAAGAGTGAAATATTTAACTGCAATTATCTGGAAAACTATTCGATACATTTTGTTTATATTTCACCTGTATATGGAGACTACTTTTGTGTATTAATGTATAAAATTTCGTAAAGATCCGTCTTGTGGCAAACAAGATATTAAGTGTTAAATTATGGTTTCGTTTGAAAGAGTGAAATATTTAACTTCAATTATCTCGATAACTATTCGAAACATTTTGTTTATATTTCACCTGTATATGAAGAATACTTTTGTCTATAAATGTATAAAATTTCGTAAAGATCCGTCAAGTAGGAAACGAAATATTTAGAGTTAAATTTTGGTTTCATTGAAAGAGTGAAATCTTTAACTTCAATTATCTGGAAAACTGCTCGATAGATTTTGTTTATACTTCACCTGTATATGGAGACTACTATTATCTATAAATATATAAAACTTCGTAAAGATCCGTCTTGTAGGAAACGAGATATTTAGAGTTAATTTTTGGTTTCGTTTGAAACTGTGAAATCTTTAACATCAATTATCTGGAAAACTTCTTGATAGATTTTGGTTATATTTCACCTGTATATGGAGACTACGTTTGTCTATGAATGTATAAAATTTCGTAAAGATCCGTCAAGTAGGAAACGAGATATTAAGTGTTAAATTTTGGTTTCGTTTGAAACAGTGAAATCTTTAACTTCAATTATCTCGATAACTATTCGATACATTTTGTTTATATTTCACCTGTATATGGAGACTACTTTTGTCTATAAATGTATAAAAGTTCGTAGGAAAGTCCGTCAAGTAGGAAACGTGATATTTTCAGTTAAATTTTGGTTTCGTTTGTAACAGTGAAATCTTTAACTTCAATTATCTGGAAAACTACTAAATAGATTTTGTTTATATTTCACCTGTATATGGAGACCACTTTTATCTATAAATGTATAAAATTTCGTAAAGATCCGTCAGGTGGGAAACGAGATAATTAGAGTTAATTTTTGGTTTCGTTTGAAACAGTGAAATCTTTAACTTCAATTATCTGGAAAACTACTAAATAGATTTTGTTTATATTTCACCTGTATATGGAGACCACTTTTATCTATAAATGTATAAATATTCGTAAAGATCCGTCAAGTAGGAAACGAGATATTAGAGTTAAATTTTGGTTTCGTTTGAAAGAGTGAAATCTTTAACTTTAATTATCTGGAAAACTACTCGATAGATTTTGTTTATACTTCACCTGTATATGGAGACTACTATTATCTATAAATGTATAAAACTTCGTAAAGATCCGTCTTGTAGGAAACGAGATATTATGTGTTAAATTTTTGTTTCGTTTGAAACAGTAAAATCGTTAACTTCAATTATCTGGAAATCTACTCGATAGATTTTGGTTATATTTCAACTGTATGTGGAGATTACTTTTGTCTATAAATGTATAAAATATCGTAAAGATCCGTCAAGTAGGAAACGAGATATTAAGTGTTAAATTTTTGTTTCGTTTGAAACAGTGAAATCTTTAACTTCAATTATCTGGAAAACTACTCGATAGATTTTGGTTATATTTCACCTGTATGTGGAGACTACTTTTGTCTATAAATGTATAAAATTTCGTACAGATCCGTCAATTAGGAAACGAGATATTTAGAGTTAATTTTTGGTTTCGTTTGAAACTGTGAAATCTTTAACATCAATTATCTGGAAAACTTCTTGATAGATTTTGGTTATATTTCACCTGTATATGGAGACTACTTTTGTCTATAAATGTATAAAATTTCGTAAAGATCCGTCAAGTAGGAAACGAAATATTAAGTGTTAAATTTTGGTTTCGTTTGAAACTGTGAAATCTTTAACTTCAATTATCTGGAAAACTACTTGATAGATTTTGTTTATATTTTACCTGTTTATGGAGACTTCTTTTGTCTATAAATGTATAAAATTTCGTAAAGTTCCGTAGAGTAGGAAACGAGATATTTACAGTTAAATATTGGTTTCGCTTGAAACAGTGAAATCTTTAACTTTAATTATCTGGGAAACTACTCAATATAATTGTATAAAATTTCGTAAAGATCCGTCGAGTAGGAAACGAGATATTTAGGGTTAAATTTTGGTTTCGCTTGAAACAGTGAAATATTTAACTTCAGTTATCTCGATAACTATTCGATACATTTTGTTTATATTTCACCTGTATATGAAGACTACTTTTGTCTATAAATGTATAAAATTTCGTAAAGATCCGTCTTGTAGGAAACGAGATATTAAGTGTTAAATTTTGTTTTCGTTTGTAACAGTGAAATCTTTAACTTCAATTATCTGGAAAACTACTCAATATAAATGTATAAAATTTCGTAAAGATCCGTCAGGTGGGAAACGAGATAATTAGAGTTAATTTTTGGTTTCGTTTGAAACAGTGAAATCTTTAACTTCAATTATCTGGAAAACTACTAAATAGATTTTGTTTATATTTTACCTGTATATGGAGACTACTTTTGTCTATAAATGTATAAAATTTCGTATAGATCTTTTGATTAGGAAACGAGATATTTAGAGTTAAATTTTGGTTTCATTGAAAGAGTGAAATCTTTAACTGCAATTATCTGGAAAACTATTCGATGCATTTTGTTTATATTTCACCTGTATATGGAGACTACTTTTGTCTATAAATGTATAAAATTTCGTAAAGATTCGTCTTGTAGGAAACGAGATATTAAGTGTTAAATTTTGGTTTCGTTTGAAACAGTGAAATATTTAACTGCAATTATCTGGAAAACTGCTCGATAGATTTTGTTTATATTTCACCTGTATATGGAGACTACTATTATCTATAAATATATAAAATTTCGTAAAGATCCGTCTTGTAGGAAACGAGAAATTTAGAGTAAAATTTTGGTTTCGTTTGAAAGAGTAAAATCTTTAACTTCAATTATCTGGAAAACTACTCGATAGATTTTGTTTATATTTTACCTGTATATGGAGACTGCTGTTGTCTATAAATGTATAACGTTTCGTAAAGATCCGTCAAGTAGGAAAAGAGATATTTAGAGTTAAATTTTTGTTTCGTTTGAAAGAGTGAAATCTTTAACTTCAATTATCTGGAAAACTACTCAATAGATTTTGTTTATATTTTACCTGTATATGGAGACTGCTTTTGTCTATATATGTATAAAATTTCGTAAAGATCCGTCAAGTAGGAAACGAGATATTAAGTGTTAAATTTTTGTTTCGTTTGAAACAGTGAAATCTTTAACTTCAATTATCTGGATAACTACTTGATAGATTTTGTTTATATTTTACCTGTTTATGGAGACTTCTTTTGTCTATAAATGTATAAAATTTCGTAAAGTTCCGTCGAGTAGGAAACGAGATATTTACAGTTAAATATTGGTTTCGCTTGAAACAGTGAAATCATTAACTTTAATTATCTGTGAAACTACTCAATATAATTGTATAAAATTTCGTAAAGATCCGTCGAGTAGGAAACGAGATATTTAGGGTTAAATTTTGGTTTCGCTTGAAACAGTGAAATATTTAACTTCAATTATCTCGATAACTATTCGATACATTTTGTTTATATTTCACCTGTATCTGAAGACTACTTTTGTCTATAAATGTATAAAATTTCGTAAAGATCCGTCTTGTAGGAAACGAGATATTAAGTGTTAAATTTTGTTTTCGTTTGTAACAGTGAAATCTTTAACTTCAATTATCTGAAAACTACTCAATATAAATGTATAAAATTTCGTAAAGATCCGTCAGGTGGGAAACGAGATAATTAGAGTTAATTTTTGGTTTCGTTTGAAACAGTGAAATCTTTAACTTCAATTATCTGTAAAACTATTAAATAGATTTTGTTTATATTTTACCTTTATATGGAGACTACTTTTGCCTATAAATGTATAAAATTTCGTATAGATCTTTTGATTAGGAAACGAGATATTTAGAGTTAAATTTTGGTTTCATTGGAAGAGTGAAATCTTTAACTGCAATAATCTGAAAAACTATTCGATGCATTATGTTTATATTTCACCTGTATATGGAGACTACTATTGTCTATAAATGTATAAAATTTCGTAAAGATTCGTCTTTTAGGAAACGAGATATTAAGTGTTAAATTTTGGTTTTGTGTGAAACAGTTAAATATTTAACTGCAATTATCTGGAAAACTGCTCGATAGATTTTGTTTATATTTCACCTGTATATGGAGACTACTATTATCTATAAATATATAAAATTTCGTAAAGATCCGTCTTGTAGGAAACGAGAAATTTAGAGTAAAATTTTGGTTTCGTTTGAAAGAGTGAAATCTTTAACTTCAATTATCTGGAAAACTACTCGATAGATTTTGTTTATATTTTACCTGTATATGGAGACTGCTGTTGTATAACGTTTCGTAAAGATCCGTCGAGTAGGAAACGAGATATTTAGAGTTAAATTTTGGTTTCGTTTGAAAGAGTGAAATCTTTAACTTCAATTATCTGGAAAACTACTCAATAGATTTTGTTTATATTTTACCTGTATATGGAGACTACATTTGTCTATAAATGTATAAAATTTCGTAAAAATCCGTCAAGTAGGAAACAAGATATTAAGTGTTAAATTTTTGTTTCGTTTGAAACAGTGAAATCTTTAACTTCAATTATCTGGAAAACTACTTGATAGATTTTGTTTATATTTTACCTGTTTATGGAGACTTTTTTTGTCTATAAATGTATAAAATTTCGTAAAGTTCCGTCGAGTAGGAAACGAGATATTTACAGTTAAATATTGGTTTCGCTTGAAACAGTGAAATCTTTAACTTTAATTATCTGTGAAACTACTCAATATAATTGTATAAAATTTCGTAAAGATCCGTCGAGTAGGAAACGAGATATTTAGGGTTAAATTATGGTTTCGCTTGAAACAGTGAAATATTTAACTTCAATTATCTCGATAACTATTCGATACATTTTGTTTATATTTCACCTGTATCTGAAGACTACTTTTGTCTATAAATGTATAAAATTTCGTAAAGATCCGTCTTGTAGGAAACGAGATATTAAGTGTTAAATTTTGTTTTCGTTTGTAACAGTGAAATCTTTAACTTCAATTATCTGAAAACTACTCAATATAAATGTATAAAATTTCGTAAAGATCCGTCAGGTGGGAAACGAGATAATTAGAGTTAATTTTTGGTTTCGTTTGAAACAGTGAAATCTTTAACTTCAATTATCTGTAAAACTATTAAATAGATTTGGTTTATATTTTACCTTTATATGGAGACTACTTTTGCCTATAAATGTATAAAATTTCGTATAGATCTTTTGATTAGGAAACGAGATATTTAGAGTTAAATTTTGGTTTCATTGGAAGAGTGAAATCTTTAACTGCAATAATCTGAAAAACTATTCGATGCATTATGTTTATATTTCACCTGTATATGGAGACTACTATTGTCTATAAATGTATAAAATTTCGTAAAGATTCGTCTTGTAGGAAACG
Source organism: Rhodnius prolixus (assembly GCF_049639745.1). Lineage (NCBI taxonomy): Eukaryota > Metazoa > Arthropoda > Insecta > Hemiptera > Reduviidae > Rhodnius > Rhodnius prolixus. The sequence continues at coordinate 25,172,188 of NW_027411624.1, forward strand.
AGATATTAAGTGTTAAATTTTGGTTTTGTGTGAAACAGTTAAATATTTAACTGCAATTATCTGGAAAACTGCTCGATAGATTTTGTTTATATTTCACCTGTATATGGAGACTACTATTATCTATAAATATATAAAATTTCGTAAAGATCCGTCTTGTAGGAAACGAGAAATTTAGAGTAAAATTTTGGTTTCGTTTGAAAGAGTGAAATCTTTAACTTCAATTATCTGGAAAACTACTCGATAGATTTTGTTTATATTTTACCTGTATATGGAGACTGCTGTTGTATAACGTTTCGTAAAGATCCGTCGAGTAGGAAACGAGATATTTAGAGTTAAATTTTGGTTTCGTTTGAAAGAGTGAAATCTTCAACTTCAATTATCTTGAAAACTACTCAGTAGATTTTGTTTATATTTTACCTGTATATGGAGACTACATTTGTCTATAAATGTATAAAATTTCGTAAAGATCCGTCGAGTAGGAAACGAGATATTTAGGGTTAAATTTTGGTTTCGCTTGAAACAGTGAAATATTTAACTTCAATTATCTCGATAACTATTCGATATATTTTGTTTATATTTCACCTGTATATGAAGACTACTTTTGTCTATAAATGTATAAAATTTCGTAAAGATCCGTCTTGTAGGAAACGAGATATTAAGTGTTAAATTTTGTTTTCGTTTGTAACAGTGAAATCTTTAACTTCAATTATCTGAAAACTACTCAATATAAATGTATAAAATTTCGTAAAGATCCGTCAGGTGGGAAACGCGATAATTAGAGTTAATTTTTGGTTTCGTTTGAAACAGTGAAATCTTTAACTTCAATTATCTGTAAAACTATTAAATAGATTTTGTTTATATTTTACCTTTATATGGAGACTACTTTTGTCTATAAATGTATAAAATTTCGTATAGATCTTTTGATTAGGAAACGAGATATTTAGAGTTAAATTTTGGTTTCATTGGAAGAGTGAAATCTTTAACTGCAATAATCTGAAAAACTATTCGATGCATTATGTTTATATTTCACCTGTATATGGAGACTACTTTTGTCTATAAATGTATAAAATTTCGTAAAGATTCGTCTTGTAGGAAACGAGATATTAAGTGTTAAATTTTGGTTTTGTGTGAAACAGTTAAATATTTAACTGCAATTATCTGGAAAACTGCTCGATAGATTTTGTTTATATTTCACCTGTATATGGAGACTACTATTATCTATAAATATATAAAATTTCGTAAAGATCCGTCTTGTAGGAAGCGAGAAATTTAGAGTAAAATTTTGGTTTCGTTTGAAAGAGTGAAATCTTTAACTTCAATTATCTGGAAAACTACTCAATATAAATGTATAAAATTTCGTAAAGATCCGTCAGGTGGGAAACGAGATAATTAGAGTTAATTTTTGGTTTCGTTTGAAACAGCGAAATCTTTAACTTCAATTATCTGGAAAACTACTAAATAGATTTTGTTTATATCTTACCTGTATATGGAGACTACTTTTGTCTATAAATGTATAAAATTTCGTATAGATCTTTTGATTAGGAAACGAGATATTTAGAGTTAAATTTTGGTTTCATTGAAAGAGTGAAATCTTTAACTGCAATTATCTGGAAAACTATTCGATGCATTTTGTTTATATTTCACCTGTATATGGAGACTACTTTTGTCTATAAATGTATAAAATTTCGTAAAGATTCGTCTTGTAGGAAACGAGATATTAAGTGTTAAATTTTGGTTTCGTTTGAAACAGTGAAATATTTAACTGCAATTATCTGGAAAACTGCTCGATAGATTTTGTTTATATTTCACCTGTATATGGAGACTACTATTATCTATAAATATATAAAATTTCGTAAAGATCCATCTTGTAGGAAACGAGAAATTTAGAGTAAAATTTTGGTTTCGTATGAAAGAGTGAAATCTTTAACTTCAATTATCTGGAAAACTACTCGATAGATTTTGTTTATATTATACCTGTATATGGAGACTGCTGTTTTCTATAAATGTATAACGTTTCGTAAAGATCCGTCGAGTAGGAAACGAGATATTTAGAGTTAAATTTTGGTTTCGTTTGAAAGAGTGAAATCTTTAACTTCAATTATCTGGAAAACTACTCAATAGATTTTGTTTATATTTTACCTGTATATGGAGACTGCTTTTGTCTATAAATGTATAACGTTTCGTAAAGATCCGACGAGTAGGTAACGAGATATTTAGAGTTAAATTTTGGTTTCGTTTGAAACAGTGAAATCTTTAACTTCAATTATCTTGAAAACTACTCAATAGATTTTGTTTATATTTTACCTGTATATGGAGACTGCTTTTGTCTATAAATGTATAACGTTTCGTAAAGATCCGTCGAGTAGGAAACGAGATATTTAGAGTTAAATTTTGGTTTCGTTTGAAAGAGTGAAATTTTTAACTTCAATTATCTGGAAAACTACTCGATAGATTTTGTTTATATTTTACCTGTATATGGAGACTGCTGTTGTCTATAAATGTATAACGTTTCGTAAAGATCTGTCGAGTAGGAAACGAGATATTTAGAGTTAAATTTTGGTTTGGTTTGAAAGAGTGAAATCTTTAACTTCAATTATCTGGAAAACTACTCAATATAATTGTATAAAATTTCGTAAAGATCCGTCGAGTAGGAAACGAGATATTTAGGGTTAAATTTTGGTTTCGCTTGAAACAGTGAAATATTTAACTTCAATTATCTCGATAACTATTCGATACATTTTGTTTATATTTCACCTGTATATGAAGACTACTTTTGTCTATAAATGTATAAAATTTCATAAAGATCCGTCTTGTAGGAAACGAGATATTAAGTGTTAAATTTTGTTTTCGTTTGTAACAGTGAAATCTTTAACTTCAATTATCTGAAAACTACTCAATATAAATGTATAAAATTTCGTAAAGATCCGTCAGGTGGGAAACGAGATAATTAGAGTTAATTTTTGGTTTCGTTTGAAACAGTGAAATATTTAACTGCAATTATCTGGAAAACTGCTCGATAGATTTTGTTTATATTTCACCTGTAAATGGAGACTACTTTTGTCTATAAATGTATAAAATTTCGTAAAGATTCGTCTTGTAGGAAACGAGATATTAAGTGTTAAATTTTGGTTTCGTTTGAAACAGTGAAATATTTAACTGCAATTATCTGGAAAACTGCTCGATAGATTTTGTTTATATTTCACCTGTATATGGAGACTACTTTTGTCTATAAATTTATAAAATTTCGTAAAGATTCGTCTTGTAGGAAACGAGATATTTAGAGTTAAATTTTGGATTCGTTTGAAACAGTGAAATATTTAACTGCAATTATCTGGAAAACTGCTCGATAGATTTTGTTTATATTTCACCTGTATATGGAGACTACTTTTGTCTATAAATGTATAAAATTTCGTAAAGATTCGTCTTGTAGGAAACGAGATATTAAGTGATAATTTTGGTTTCGTTTGAAACAGTGAAATATTTAACTGCAATTATCTGGAAAACTGCTCGATAGATTTTGTTTATATTTCACCTGTATATGGAGACTACTTTTGTCTATAAATGTATAAAATTTCGTAAAGATTCGTCTTGTAGGAAACGAGGTATTTAGAGTTAAATTTTGGTTTCGTTTGAAACAGTGAAATATTTAACTGCAATTATCTGGAAAACTGCTCGATAGATTTTGTTTATATTTCACCTGTATATGGAGACTACTTTTGTCTATAAATGTATAAAATTTCGTAAAGATTCGTCTTGTAGGAAACGAGATATTAAGTGTTAAATTTTGGTTTCGTTTGAAACAGTGAAATATTTAACTGCAATTATCTGGAAAACTGCTCGATAGATTTTGTTTATATTTCACCTGTATATGGAGACTACTATTATCTATAAATATATAAAATTTCGTAAAGATCCGTCTTGTAGGAAACGAGAAATTTAGAGTAAAATTTTGGTTTCGTTTGAAAGAGTGAAATCTTTAACTTCAATTATCTGGAAAACTACTCGATAGATTTTGTTTATATTTTACCTGTATATGGAGACTACATTTGTCTATAAATGTATAAAATTTCGTAAAGATCCGTCAAGTAGGAAACGAGATATTAAGTGTTAAATTTTTGTTTCGTTTGAAACAGTGAAATCTTTAACTTCAATTATCTGGAAAACTACTTGATAGATTTTGTTTATATTTTACCTGTTTATGGAGACTTCTTTTGTCTATAAATGTATAAAATTTCGTAAAGTTCCTTCGAGTAGGAAACGAGATATTTACAGTTAAATATTGGGTTCGCTTGAAACAGTGAAATCTTTAACTTTAATTATCTGGGAAACTACTCAATATAATTGTATAAAATTTCGTAAAGATCCGTCGATTAGGAAACGAGATATTTAGGGTTAAATTTTGGTTTCGCTTGAAACAGTGAAATATTTAACTTCCATTATCTCGATAACTATTCGATACATTTTGTTTATATTTCACCTGTATATGAAGACTACTTTTGTCTTTAAATGTATAAAATTTCGTAAAGATCCGTCAGGTGGGAAACGACATATTTAGAGTTAAATTTTGGTTTCGTTTGTAACAGTGAAATCTTTAACTTCAATTATCTGGAAAACTACTAAATAGATTTTGTTTATATTTTACCTGTATATGGAGACTACTTTTGTCTATAAATGTATAAAATTTCGTATAGATCTTTTGATTAGGAAACGAGATATTTAGAGTTAAATTTTGGTTTCATTGAAAGAGTGAAATCTTTAACTGCAATTATCTGGAAAACTATTCGATGCATTTTGTTTATATTTCACCTGTATATGGAGACTGCTTTTGTCTATAAATGTATAAAATTTCGTAAAGATTCGTCTTGTAGGAAACGAGATATTAAGTGTTAAATTTTGGTTTCGTTTGAAACAGTGAAATATTTAACTGCAATTATCTGGAAAACTGCTCGATAGATTTTGTTTATATTTCACCTGTATATGGAGACTACTATTATCTATAAATATATAAAATTTCGTATAGATCCATCTTGTAGGAAACGAGAAATTTAGAGTAAAATTTTGGTTTCGTATGAAAGAGTGAAATCTTTAACTTCAATTATCTGGAAAACTACTCGATAGATTTTGTTTATATTTTACCTGTATATGGAGGCTGCTGTTGTCTATAAATGTATAACGTTTCGTAAAGATCCGTCGAGTAGGAAACGAGATATTTAGAGTTAAATTTTGGTTTCGTTTGAAAGAGTGAAATCTTTAACTTCAATTATCTGGAAAACTACTCAATAGATTTTGTTTATATTTTACCTGTATATGGAGACTGCTTTTGTCTATAAATGTATAACGTTTCGTAAAGATCCGTCGAGTAGGTAACGAGATATTTAGAGTTAAATTTTGGTTTCGTTTGAAACAGTGAAATCTTTAAATTCAATTATCTTGAAAACTACTCAATAGATTTTGTTTATATTTTACCTGTATATGGAGACTGCTTTTGTCTATAAATGTATAACGTTTCGTAAAGATCCGTCGAGTAGGAAACGAGATATTTAGAGTTAAATTTTGGTTTCGTTTGAAACAGTGAAATCTTTAACTTCAATTATCTGGAAAACTACTTGATAGATTTTGTTTATATTTTACCTGTTTATGGAGACTTCTTTTGTCTATAAATGTATAAAATTTCGTAAAGTTCCTTCGAGTAGGAAACGAGATATTTACAGTTAAATATTGGGTTCGCTTGAAACAGTGAAATCTTTAACTTTAATTATCTGGGAAACTACTCAATATAATTGTATAAAATTTCGTAAAGATCCGTCTATTAGGAAACGAGATATTTAGGGTTAAATTTTGGTTTCGCTTGAAACAGTGAAATATTTAACTTCCATTATCTCGATAACTATTCGATACATTTTGTTTATATTTCACCTGTATATGAAGACTACTTTTGTCTTTAAATGTATAAAATTTCGTAAAGATCCGTCAGGTGGGAAACGACATATTTAGAGTTAAATTTTGGTTTCGTTTGTAACAGTGAAATCTTTAACTTCAATTATCTGGAAAACTACTAAATAGATTTTGTTTATATTTTACCTGTATATGGAGACTACTTTTGTCTATAAATGTATAAAATTTCGTATAGATCTTTTGATTAGGAAACGAGATATTTAGAGTTAAATTTTGGTTTCATTGAAACAGTGAAATCTTTAACTGCAATTATCTGGAAAACTATTCGATGCATTTTGTTTATATTTCACCTGTATATGGAGACTGCTTTTGTCTATAAATGTATAACGTTTCGTAAAGATCCGTCGAGTAGGAAACGAGATATTTAGAGTTAAATTTTGGTTTCGTTTGAAAGAGTGAAATCTTTAACTTCAATTATCTGGAAAACTACTCAATAGATTTTGTTTATATTTTACCTGTATATGGAGACTGCTTTTGTCTATAAATGTATAACGTTTCGTAAAGATCCGTCGAGTAGGTAACGAGATATTTAGAGTTAAATTTTGGTTTCGTTTGAAACAGTGAAATCTTTAAATTCAATTATCTTGAAAACTACTCAATAGATTTTGTTTATATTTTACCTGTATATGGAGACTGCTTTTGTCTATAAATGTATAACGTTTCGTAAAGATCCGTCGAGTAGGAAACGAGATATTTAGAGTTAAATTTTGGTTTCGTTTGAAACAGTGAAATATTTAACTTCAATTATCTGGAAAACTACTCAATATAAATGTATAAAATTTCGTAATGATCCGTCAAGTAGGAAACGAGATATTAGGTGTTAAATTTTGGTTTCGTTTGAAAGAGTGAAATCTTTAACATCAATTATCTGGAAAACTACTTGATAGATTTTGGTTATATTTCACCTGTATATGGAGAATACTTTTGTATATAAATGTATAAAATTTCGTAAAGATCCGTCTAGTAGGAAACGAGAAATTTAGAGTTAAATTTTGGTTTCGTTTGAAAGAGTGAAATCTTTAACTTCAATTATCTGGAAAACTGCTCGATAGATTTTGTTTATACTTCACCTGTATATGGAGACTACTATTATCTATAATTATATAGAACTTCGTAAAGATCCGTCTTGTAGGAAAGGAGATATTAAGTGTTAAATTTTTGTTTCGTTTGAAACAGTAAAATTTTTAACTTCAATTATCTGGAAAACTACTCAATAGATTTTGGTTATATTTCACCTGTATATGGAGAATACTTTTGTATATAAATGTATAAAATTTCGTAAAGATCCGTCAAGTAGGAAACGAGATATTAAGTGTTAAATTTTGGTTTCGTTTGAAACAGTGAAATCTTAAACTTCAATTATCTGGAAAACTACTCAATATAAATGTATAAAATTTCGTAAAGATCCGTCAGGTGGGAAACGAGAAATTTAGAGATAAATTTTGGTTTCGTTTGAAAGAGTGAAATCTTTAACTTCAATTATCTGGGAAAGTACTCGTTAGATTTTGTTTATACTTCACCTGTATATGGAGACTACTGTTATCTATAATTATAAAAAATTTCGTAAAGATCCGTCTAGTAGGAAAGGAGATATTAAGTGTTAAATTTTTGTTTCGTTTGAAACAGTAAAATTTTTAACTTCAATTATCTGGAAAACTACTCGATAGATTTTGGTTATATTTCACCTGTATGTGGAGAATACTTTTGTATATAAATGTATAAAATTCCGTAAAGATCCGTCTAGTAGGAAACGAGATATTTAGAGTTAAATTTTGGTTTCGTTTGAAAGAGTGAAATCTTTAACTTCAATTATCTGGAAAACTACTCAATATAAATGTATAAAATTTCGTAAAGATCCGTCAGGTGGGAAACGAGATATTTAGAGTTAATTTTTGGTTTCGTTTGAAACTGTGAAATCTTTAACATCAATTATCTGGAAAACTACTTGATAGATTTTGGTTATATTTCACCTGTATATGGAGACTACTTTTGTATATGAATGTATAAAATTTCGTAAAGATCCGTCAAGTAGGAAACGAGATATTAGGTGTTAAATTTTGGTTTCGTTTGAAAGAGTGAAATCTTTAACTTCAATTATCTGGAAAACTACTCGATAGATTTTGGTTATATTTCGCCTGTATATGGAGAATACTTTTGTATATAAATGTATAAAATTTCGTAAAGATCCGTCAAGTAGGAAACGAGATATTAGGTGTTAAATTTTGGTTTCGTTTGAAAGAGTGAAATCTTTAACTTCAATTATCTGGAAAACTACTCGATAGATTTTGGTTATATTTCGCCTGTATATGGAGACTACTTTTGTATATAAATGTATAAAATTTCGTAAAGATCCGTCAAGTAGGAAACGAGATATTAGGTGTTAAATTTTGGTTTCGTTTGAAAGAGTGAAATCTTTAACTTCAATTATCTGGAAAACTACTCGATAGATTTTGGTTATATTTCGCCTGTATATGGAGACTACTTTTGTATATAAATGTATAAAATTTCGTAAAGATCCGTCAAGTAGGAAACGAGATATTAGGTGTTAAATTTTGGTTTCGTTTGAAAGAGTGAAATCTTTAACATCAATTATCTGGAAAACTACTTGATAGATTTTGGTTATATTTCACCTGTATATGCAGACTACTTTTGTATATAAATGTATAAAATTTCGAAAAGATCCGTCAAGTAGGAAACGAGATATTAGGTGTTAAATTTTGGTTTCGTTTGAAAGAGTGAAATCTTTAACTTCAATTATCTGGAAAACTACTCGATAGATTTTGGTTATATTTCGCCTGTATATGGAGAATACTTTTGTATATAAATGTATAAAATTTCGTAAAGATCCGTCAAGTAGGAAACGAGATATTAAGTGTTATATTTTGGTTTCGTTTGAAAGAGTGAAATCTTTAACTTCAATTATCTGGAAAACTACTCGATAGATTTTGGTTATATTTCGCCTGTATATGGAGACTACTTTTGTATATAAATGTATAAAATTTCGTAAAGATCCGTCAAGTAGGAAACGAGATATTAGGTGTTAAATTTTGGTTTCGTTTGAAAGAGTGAAATCTTTAACATCAATTATCTGGAAAACTACTTGATAGATTTTGGTTATATTTCACCTGTATATGCAGACTACTTTTGTATATAAATGTATAAAATTTCGTAAAGATCCGTCAAGTAGGAAACGAGATATTAGGTGTTAAATTTTGGTTTCGTTTGAAAGAGTGAAATCTTTAACTTCAATTATCTGGAAAACTACTCGATAGATTTTGGTTATATTTCGCCTGTATATGGAGAATACTTTTGTATATAAATGTATAAAATTTCGTAAAGATCCGTCAAGTAGGAAACGAGATATTAAGTGTTAAATTTTGGTTTCGTTTGAAAGAGTGAAATCTTTAACTTCAATTATCTGGAAAACTACTCGATAGATTTTGGTTATATTTCGCCTGTATATGGAGAATACTTTTGTATATAAATGTATAAAATTTCGTAAAGATCCGTCAAGTAGGAAACGAGATATTAAGTGTTAAATTTTGGTTTCGTTTGAAAGAGTGAAATCTTTAACTTCAATTATCTGGAAAACTACTCAATATAAATGTATAAAATTTCGTAAAGATCCGTCAGGTGGGAATCGAGATATTTAGAGTTAAATTTTGGTTTCGTTTGAAAGAGTGAAATCTTTAACTTCAATTATCTGGAAAACTACTCAATATAAATGTATAAAATTTCGTAAAGATCCGTCAGGTGGGAAACGAGAAATTTAGAGATAAATTTTGGTTTCGTTTGAAAGAGTGAAATCTTTAACTTCAATTATCTGGAAAACTGCTCGATAGATTTTGGTTATATTTCGCCTGTATATGGAGAATACTTTTGTATATAAATGTATAAAATTTCGTAAAGATCCGTCAAGTAGGAAACGAGATATTAAGTGTTAAATTTTGGTTTCGTTTGAAAGAGTGAAATCTTTAACTTCAATTATCTGGAAAACTGCTCGATAGATTTTGGTTATATTTCGCCTGTATATGGAGAATACTTTTGTATATAAATGTATAATATTTCGTAAAGATCCGTCAAGTAGGAAACGAGATATTAAGTGTTAAATTTGGGTTTCGTTTGAAAGAGTGAAATCTTTAACTTCAATTATCTGGAAAACTACTCGATAGATTTTGGTTATATTTCGCCTGTATATGGAGAATACTTTTGTATATAAATGTATAAAATTTCGTAAAGATCCGTCTAGTAGGAAACGAGAAATTTAGAGTTAAATTTTGGTTTCGTTACAAACAGTGAAATCTTTAACTGGAATTATCTGGAAAACTATTCAAAACATTTTGTTTATACTTCACCTGTATATGGAGACTACTATTATCTATAATTATATAAAATTTCGTAAAGTTCCGTCAAGTAGGAAACGAGATATTAAGTGTTAAATTTTGGTTTCGTTTGAAACAGTGAAATCTTTAACTTCAATTATCTGGAAAACTACTCAATATAAATGTATAAAATTTCGTAAAGATCCGTCAGGTGGGAAACGAGATTTTTAGAGTTAATTTTTGGTTTCGTTTGAAACTGTGAAATCTTTAACATCAATTATCTGGAAAACTACTTGATAGATTTAGTTTATACTTCACCTGTATATGGAGAATACTTTTGTATATAAATGTATAAAATTTCGTAAAGATCCGTCTAGTAGGAAACGAGAAATTTAGAGTTAAATTTTGGTTTCGTTAGAAACAGTGAAATCTTTAACTTCAATTTTCTGGAAAACTACTGGATAGATTTTGTTTATATTTTACCTGTTTATGGAGACTCCTTTTGTCTATAAATGTATAAAGTTTCGTATAGATCTTTTGATTAGGAAACGAGATATTTAGAGTTAAATTTTGGTTTCATTGAAAGAGTGAAATCTTTAACTGCAATTATCTGGAAAACTATTCGATACATTTTGTTTATATTTCACCTGTATATGGAGACAACTTTTCTGTATAAATGTATAAAATTTCGTAAAGATCTGTCTTGTAGGAAACAAGATATTAAGTGTTAAATTATGGTTTCGTTTGAAAGAGTGAAATCTTTAACATTAATTATCTGGGAAACTACTCGTTAGATTTTGTTTATATTTCACTTGTAAATGGAGACTACTTTTTCCTATAAATGTATAATATTTCGTAAATATCGTCTTGTAGGAAACGAGATATTTAGAGTTAAATTTTGGTTTCGTTTGAAATAGTGAAATCAGTATCTTCAATTATCTGGTAAAGTACTCGTTAGATTTTGTTTATATTTCACCTGTATATGGAGACTACTTTTGTCTATAAATGTATAAAATTTCGTAAAGATAGGTCGAGTAGGAAACGTGATATTTAGAGTTAAATTTTGGTTTCGTTTGAAACAGTAAAATCTTTAACTTCAATTATCTGGAAAACTACTCAATAGATTTTGTTTATATTTTACCTGTATATGGAGACTACTTTTGTGTATAAATGTATAAAATTTCGTAAAGATCCGTCTTGTAGGAAACAAGATATTAAGTGTTAAATTATGGTTTCGTTTGAAAGAGTGAAATCTTTAACTTCGATTATCTGGAAAACTACTCAATAGATTTTGTTTATATTTTACCTGTATATGGAGACTGCTTTTGTCTATAAATGTATAACGTTTCGTAAAGATCCGTCTTGTAGGAAACGAGATATTTAGAGTTAAATTTTGGTTTCGTTTGAAACAGTAAAATCTTTAACTTCAATTATCTGGAAAACTACTCAATAGATTTTGTTTATATTTTACCTGTATATGGAGACTACTTTTGTGTATAAATGTATAAAATTTCGTAAAGATCCGTCTTGTAGAAAACAAGATATTAAGTGTTAAATTATGGTTTCGTTTGAAAGAGTGAAATCTTTAACTTCAATTATCTGGAAAACTACTCAATAGATTTTGTTTATATTTTACCTGTATATGGAGACTACTTTTGTCTATAAATGTATAAAATTTCGTAAAGATCCGTCAAGTAGGAAACGAGATATTAGGTGTTAAATTTTGGTTTCGTTTGAAAGAGTGAAATCTTTAACTTCAATTATCTGGAAAACTACTCGATAGATTTTGGTTATATTTCGCCTGTATATGGAGACTACTTTTGTATATAAATGTATAAAATTTCGTAAAGATCCGTCAAGTAGGAAACGAGATATTAGGTGTTAAATTTTGGTTTCGTTTGAAAGAGTGAAATCTTTAACATCAATTATCTGGAAAACTACTTGATAGATTTTGGTTATATTTCACCTGTATATGCAGACTACTTTTGTATATAAATGTATAAAATTTCGTAAAGATCCGTCAAGTAGGAAACGAGATATTAGGTGTTAAATTTTGGTTTCGTTTGAAAGAGTGAAATCTTTAACTTCAATTATCTGGAAAACTACTCGATAGATTTTGGTTATATTTCGCCTGTATATGGAGAATACTTTTGTATATAAATGTATAAAATTTCGTAAAGATCCGTCAAGTAGGAAACGAGATGTTAAGTGTTAAATTTTGGTTTCGTTTGAAACAGTGAAATCTTTAACTTCAATTATCTGGAAAACTACTCAATATAAATGTATAAAATTTCGTAAAGATCCGTCAGGTGGGAAACGAGATTTTTAGAGTTAATTTTTGGTTTCGTTTGAAACTGTGAAATCTTTAACATCAATTATCTGGAAAACTACTTGATAGATTTTGTTTATACTTCACCTGTATATGGAGAATACTTTTGTATATAAATGTATAAAATTTCGTAAAGATCCGTCTAGTAGGAAACGAGAAATTTAGAGTTAAATTTTGGTTTCGTTAGAAACAGTGAAATCTTTAACTTCAATTTTCTGGAAAACTACTGGATAGATTTTGTTTATATTTTACCTGTTTATGGAGACTCCTTTTGTCTATAAATGTATAAAGTTTCGTATAGATCTTTTGATTAGGAAACGAGATATTTAGAATTAAATTTTGGTTTCATTGAAAGAGTGAAATCTTTAACTGCAATTATCTGGAAAACTATTCGATACATTTTGTTTATATTTCACCTGTATATGGAGACAACTTTTGTGTATAAATGTATAAAATTTCGTAAAGATCTGTCTTGTAGGAAACAAGATATTAAGTGTTAAATTATGGTTTCGTTTGAAAGAGTGAAATCTTTAACATTAATTATCTGGGAAACTACTCGTTAGATTTTGTTTATATTTCACTTGTAAATGGAGACTACTTTTTCCTATAAATGTATAATATTTCGTAAATATCGTCTTGTAGGAAACGAGATGTTTAGAGTTAAATTTTGGTTTCGTTTGAAATAGTGAAATCAGTATCTTCAATTATCTGGTAAAGTGCTCGTTAGATTTTGTTTATATTTCACCTGTATATGGAGACTACTTTTGTCTATAAATGTATAAAATTTCGTAAAGATAGGTCGAGTAGGAAACGTGATATTTAGAGTTAAATTTTGGTTTCGTTTGAAACAGTAAAATCTTTAACTTCAATTATCTGGAAAACTACTCAATAGATTTTGTTTATATTTTACCTGTATATGGAGACTACTTTTGTGTATAAATGTATAAAATTTCGTAAAGATCCGTCTTGTAGGAAACAAGATATTAAGTGTTAAATTATGGTTTCGTTTGAAAGAGTGAAATCTTTAACTTCAATTATCTGGAAAACTACTCGATAGATTTTGGTTATATTTCGCCTGTATATGGAGACTACTTTTGTATATAAATGTATAAAATTTCGTAAAGATCCGTCAAGTAGGAAACGAGATATTAGGTGTTAAATTTTGGTTTCGTTTGAAAGAGTGAAATCTTTAACTTCAATTATCTGGAAAACTACTCGATAGATTTTGGTTATATTTCGCCTGTATATGGAGACTACTTTTGTATATAAATGTATAAAATTTCGTAAAGATCCGTCAAGTAGGAAACGAGATATTAGGTGTTAAATTTTGGTTTCGTTTGAAAGAGTGAAATCTTTAACTTCAATTATCTGGAAAACTACTCGATAGATTTTGGTTATATTTCGCCTGTATATGGAGACTACTTTTGTATATAAATGTATAAAATTTCGTAAAGATCCGTCAAGTAGGAAACGAGATATTAGGTGTTAAATTTTGGTTTCGTTTGAAAGAGTGAAATCTTTAACTTCAATTATCTGGAAAACTACTCGATAGATTTTGGTTATATTTCGCCTGTATATGGAGAATACTTTTGTATATAAATGTATAAAATTTCGTAAAGATCCGTCAAGTAGGAAACGAGATATTAAGTGTTAAATTTTGGTTTCGTTTGAAAGAGTGAAATCTTTAACTTCAATTATCTGGAAAACTACTCGATAGATTTTGGTTATATTTCGCCTGTATATGGAGACTACTTTTGTATATAAATGTATAAAATTTCGTAAAGATCCGTCAAGTAGGAAACGAGATATTAGGTGTTAAATTTTGGTTTCGTTTGAAAGAGTGAAATCTTTAACTTCAATTATCTGGAAAACTACTCGATAGATTTTGGTTATATTTTGCCTGTATATGGAGACTACTTTTGTATATAAATGTATAAAATTTCGTAAAGATCCGTCAAGTAGGAAACGAGATATTAGGTGTTAAATTTTGGTTTCGTTTGAAAGAGTGAAATCTTTAACATCAATTATCTGGAAAACTACTTGATAGATTTTGGTTATATTTCACCTGTATATGCAGACTACTTTTGTATATAAATGTATAAAATTTCGTAAAGATCCGTCAAGTAGGAAACGAGATATTAGGTGTTAAATTTTGGTTTCGTTTGAAAGAGTGAAATCTTTAACTTCAATTATCTGGAAAACTACTCGATAGATTTTGGTTATATTTCGCCTGTATATGGAGAATACTTTTGTATATAAATGTATAAAATTTCGTAAAGATCCGTCAAGTAGGAAACGAGATATTAAGTGTTAAATTTTGGTTTCGTTTGAAAGAGTGAAATCTTTAACTTCAATTATCTGGAAAACTACTCAATATAAATGTATAAAATTTCGTAAAGATCCGTCAGGTGGGAATCGAGATATTTAGAGTTAAATTTTGGTTTCGTTTGAAAGAGTGAAATCTTTAACTTCAATTATCTGGAAAACTACTCAATATAAATGTATAAAATTTCGTAAAGATCCGTCAGGTGGGAAACGAGAAATTTAGAGATAAATTTTGGTTTCGTTTGAAAGAGTGAAATCTTTAACTTCAATTATCTGGAAAACTGCTCGATAGATTTTGGTTATATTTCGCCTGTATATGGAGAATACTTTTGTATATAAATGTATAAAATTTCGTAAAGATCCGTCAAGTAGGAAACGAGATATTAAGTGTTAAATTTTGGTTTCGTTTGAAAGAGTGAAATCTTTAACTTCAATTATCTGGAAAACTGCTCGATAGATTTTGGTTATATTTCGCCTGTATATGGAGAATACTTTTGTATATAAATGTATAATATTTCGTAAAGATCCGTCAAGTAGGAAACGAGATATTAAGTGTTAAATTTGGGTTTCGTTTGAAAGAGTGAAATCTTTAACTTCAATTATCTGGAAAACTACTCGATATAAATGTATAAAATTTCGTAAAGATCCGTCAGGTGGGAATCGAGATATTTAGAGTTAAATTTTGGTTTCGTTTGAAAGAGTGAAATCTTTAACTTCAATTATCTGGAAAACTACTCAATATAAATGTATAAAATTTCGTAAAGATCCGTCAAGTAGGAAACGAGATATTAAGTGTTAAATTTTGGTTTCGTTTGAAAGAGTGAAATCTTTAACTTCAATTATCTGGAAAACTGCTCGATAGATTTTGGTTATATTTCGCCTGTATATGGAGAATACTTTTGTATATAAATGTATAATATTTCGTAAAGATCCGTCAAGTAGGAAACGAGATATTAAGTGTTAAATTTGGGTTTCGTTTGAAAGAGTGAAATCTTTAACTTCAATTATCTGGAAAACTACTCGATAGATTTTGGTTATATTTCGCCTGTATATGGAGAATACTTTTGTATATAAATGTATAAAATTTCGTAAAGATCCGTCTAGTAGGAAACGAGAAATTTAGAGTTAAATTTTGGTTTCGTTACAAACAGTGAAATCTTTAACTGGAATTATCTGGAAAACTATTCAAAACATTTTGTTTATACTTCACCTGTATATGGAGACTACTATTATCTATAATTATATAAAATTTCGTAAAGATCCGTCAAGTAGGAAACGAGATATTAAGTGTTAAATTTTGGTTTCGTTTGAAACAGTGAAATCTTTAACTTCAATTATCTGGAAAACTACTCAATATAAATGTATAAAATTTCGTAAATATCCGTCAGGTGGGAAACGAGATTTTTAGAGTTAATTTTTGGTTTCGTTTGAAACTGTGAAATCTTTAACATCAATTATCTGGAAAACTACTTGATAGATTTTGTTTATACTTCACCTGTATATGGAGAATACTTTTGTATATAAATGTATAAAATTTCGTAAAGATCCGTCTAGTAGGAAACGAGAAATTTAGAGTTAAATTTTGGTTTCGTTAGAAACAGTGAAATCTTTAACTTCAATTTTCTGGAAAACTACTGGATAGATTTTGTTTATATTTTACCTGTTTATGGAGACTCCTTTTGTCTATAAATGTATAAAGTTTCGTATAGATCTTTTGATTAGGAAACGAGATATTTAGAGTTAAATTTTGGTTTCATTGAAAGAGTGAAATCTTTAACTGCAATTATCTGGAAAACTATTCGATACATTTTGTTTATATTTCACCTGTATATGGAGACAACTTTTGTGTATAAATGTATAAAATTTCGTAAAGATCTGTCTTGTAGGAAACAAGATATTAAGTGTTAAATTATGGTTTCGTTTGAAAGAGTGAAATCTTTAACATTAATTATCTGGGAAACTACTCGTTAGATTTTGTTTATATTTCACTTGTAAATGGAGACTACTTTTTCCTATAAATGTATAATATTTCGTAAATATCGTCTTGTAGGAAACGAGATATTTAGAGTTAAATTTTGGTTTCGTTTGAAATAGTGAAATCAGTATCTTCAATAATCTCGTTAGATTTTGTTTATATTTCACCTGTATATGGAGACTACTTTTGTCTATAAATGTATAAAATTTCGTAAAGATAGGTCGAGTAGGAAACGTGATATTTAGAGTTAAATTTTGGTTTCGTTTGAAACAGTAAAATCTTTAACTTCGATTATCTGGAAAACTACTCAATAGATTTTGTTTATATTTTACCTGTATATGGAGACTGCTTTTGTCTATAAATGTATAACGTTTCGTAAAGATCCGTCTTGTAGGAAACGAGATATTTAGAGTTAAATTTTGGTTTCGTTTGAAACAGTAAAATCTTTAACTTCAATTATCTGGAAAACTACTCAATAGATTTTGTTTATATTTTACCTGTATATGGAGACTACTTTTGTGTATAAATGTATAAAATTTCGTAAAGATCCGTCTTGTAGGAAACAAGATATTAAGTGTTAAATTATGGTTTCGTTTGAAAGAGTGAAATCTTTAACTTCAATTATCTGGAAAACTACTCAATAGATTTTGTTTATATTGTACCTGTATATGGAGACTGCTTTTGTCTATAAATGTATAACGTTTCGTAAAGATCCGTCGAGTAGGAAACGAGATATTTAGAGTTAAATTTTGGTTTCGTTTGGAACAGTGAAATATTTAACTTCAATTATCTGGAAAACTACTCAATATAAATGTATAAAATTTCGTAAAGATCCGTCAGGTGGGAAACGAGATTTTTAGAGTTAATTTTTGGTTCCGTTTGAAACTGTGAAATCTTTAACATCAATTATCTGGAAAACTACTTGATAGATTTTGGTTATATTTCACCTGTATATGGAGAATACTTTTGTATATAAATGTATAAAATTTCGTAAAGATCCGTCTAGTAGGAAACGAGAAATTTAGAGTTAAATTTTGGTTTCGTTTGAAAGAGTGAAATCTTTAACTTCAATTATCTGGAAAACTGCTCGATAGATTTTGTTTATACTTCACCTGTATATGGAGACTACTATTATCTATAATTATATAGAACTTCGTAAAGATCCGTCTTGTAGGAAAGGAGATATTAAGTGTTAAATTTTTGTTTCGTTTGAAACAGTAAAATTTTTAACTTCAATTATCTGGAAAACTACTCAATAGATTTTGGTTATATTTCACCTGTATATGGAGAATACTTTTGTATATAAATGTATAAAATTTCGTAAAGATCCGTCAAGTAGGAAACGAGATATTAAGTGTTAAATTTTGGTTTCGTTTGAAACAGTGAAATCTTAAACTTCAATTATCTGGAAAACTACTCAATATAAATGTATAAAATTTCGTAAAGATCCGTCAGGTGGGAAACGAGAAATTTAGAGATAAATTTTGGTTTCGTTTGAAAGAGTGAAATCTTTAACTTCAATTATGTGGGAAAGTACTCGTTAGATTTTGTTTATACTTCACCTGTATATGGAGACTACTGTTATCTATAATTATAAAAAATTTCGTAAAGATCCGTCTAGTAGGAAAGGAGATATTAAGTGTTAAATTTTTGTTTCGTTTGAAACAGTAAAATTTTTAACTTCAATTATCTGGAAAACTACTCGATAGATTTTGGTTATATTTCACCTGTATGTGGAGAATACTTTTGTATATAAATGTATAAAATTCCGTAAAGATCCGTCTAGTAGGAAACGAGATATTTAGAGTTAAATTTTGGTTTCGTTTGAAAGAGTGAAATCTTTAACTTCAATTATCTGGAAAACTACTCAATATAAATGTATAAAATTTCGTAAAGATCCGTCAGGTGGGAAACGAGATATTTAGAGTTAATTTTTGGTTTCGTTTGAAACTGTGAAATCTTTAACATCAATTATCTGGAAAACTACTTGATAGATTTTGGTTATATTTCACCTGTATATGGAGACTACTTTTGTATATAAATGTATAAAATTTCGTAAAGATCCGTCAAGTAGGAAACGAGATATTAGGTGTTAAATTTTGGTTTCGTTTGAAAGAGTGAAATCTTTAACTTCAATTATCTGGAAAACTACTCGATAGATTTTGGTTATATTTCGCCTGTATATGGAGAATACTTTTGTATATAAATGTATAAAATTTCGTAAAGATCCGTCAAGTAGGAAACGAGATATTAGGTGTTAAATTTTGGTTTCGTTTGAAAGAGTGAAATCTTTAACTTCAATTATCTGGAAAACTACTCGATAGATTTTGGTTATATTTCGCCTGTATATGGAGACTACTTTTGTATATAAATGTATAAAATTTCGTAAAGATCCGTCAAGTAGGAAACGAGATATTAGGTGTTAAATTATGGTTTCGTTTGAAAGAGTGAAATCTTTAACTTCAATTATCTGGAAAACTACTCAATAGATTTTGTTTATATTGTACCTGTATATGGAGACTGCTTTTGTCTATAAATGTATAACGTTTCGTAAAGATCCGTCGAGTAGGAAACGAGATATTTAGAGTTAAATTTTGGTTTCGTTTGGAACAGTGAAATATTTAACTTCAATTATCTGGAAAACTACTCAATATAAATGTATAAAATTTCGTAAAGATCCGTCAGGTGGGAAACGAGATTTTTAGAGTTAATTTTTGGTTCCGTTTGAAACTGTGAAATCTTTAACATCAATTATCTGGAAAACTACTTGATAGATTTTGGTTATATTTCACCTGTATATGGAGAATACTTTTGTATATAAATGTATAAAATTTCGTAAAGATCCGTCTAGTAGGAAACGAGAAATTTAGAGTTAAATTTTGGTTTCGTTTGAAAGAGTGAAATCTTTAACTTCAATTATCTGGAAAACTGCTCGATAGATTTTGTTTATACTTCACCTGTATATGGAGACTACTATTATCTATAATTATATAGAACTTCGTAAAGATCCGTCTTGTAGGAAAGGAGATATTAAGTGTTAAATTTTTGTTTCGTTTGAAACAGTAAAATTTTTAACTTCAATTATCTGGAAAACTACTCAATAGATTTTGGTTATATTTCACCTGTATATGGAGAATACTTTTGTATATAAATGTATAAAATTTCGTAAAGATCCGTCAAGTAGGAAACGAGATATTAAGTGTTAAATTTTGGTTTCGTTTGAAACAGTGAAATCTTAAACTTCAATTATCTGGAAAACTACTCAATATAAATGTATAAAATTTCGTAAAGATCCGTCAGGTGGGAAACGAGAAATTTAGAGATAAATTTTGGTTTCGTTTGAAAGAGTGAAATCTTTAACTTCAATTATGTGGGAAAGTACTCGTTAGATTTTGTTTATACTTCACCTGTATATGGAGACTACTGTTATCTATAATTATAAAAAATTTCGTAAAGATCCGTCTAGTAGGAAAGGAGATATTAAGTGTTAAATTTTTGTTTCGTTTGAAACAGTAAAATTTTTAACTTCAATTATCTGGAAAACTACTCGATAGATTTTGGTTATATTTCACCTGTATGTGGAGAATACTTTTGTATATAAATGTATAAAATTCCGTAAAGATCCGTCTAGTAGGAAACGAGATATTTAGAGTTAAATTTTGGTTTCGTTTGAAAGAGTGAAATCTTTAACTTCAATTATCTGGAAAACTACTCAATATAAATGTATAAAATTTCGTAAAGATCCGTCAGGTGGGAAACGAGATATTTAGAGTTAATTTTTGGTTTCGTTTGAAACTGTGAAATCTTTAACATCAATTATCTGGAAAACTACTTGATAGATTTTGGTTATATTTCACCTGTATATGGAGACTACTTTTGTATATAAATGTATAAAATTTCGTAAAGATCCGTCAAGTAGGAAACGAGATATTAGGTGTTAAATTTTGGTTTCGTTTGAAAGAGTGAAATCTTTAACTTCAATTATCTGGAAAACTACTCGATAGATTTTGGTTATATTTCGCCTGTATATGGAGAATACTTTTGTATATAAATGTATAAAATTTCGTAAAGATCCGTCAAGTAGGAAACGAGATATTAGGTGTTAAATTTTGGTTTCGTTTGAAAGAGTGAAATCTTTAACTTCAATTATCTGGAAAACTACTCGATAGATTTTGGTTATATTTCGCCTGTATATGGAGACTACTTTTGTATATAAATGTATAAAATTTCGTAAAGATCCGTCAAGTAGGAAACGAGATATTAGGTGTTAAATTTTGGTTTCGTTTGAAAGAGTGAAATCTTTAACTTCAATTATCTGGAAAACTACTCGATAGATTTTGGTTATATTTCGCCTGTATATGGAGACTACTTTTGTATATAAATGTATAAAATTTCGTAAAGATCCGTCAAGTAGGAAACGAGATATTAGGTGTTAAATTTTGGTTTCGTTTGAAAGAGTGAAATCTTTAACTTCAATTATCTGGAAAACTACTCGATAGATTTTGGTTATATTTCGCCTGTATATGGAGACTACTTTTGTATATAAATGTATAAAATTTCGTAAAGATCCGTCGAGTAGGAAACGAGATATTTAGAGTTAAATTTTGGTTTCGTTTGGAACAGTGAAATATTTAACTTCAATTATCTGGAAAACTACTCAATATAAATGTATAAAATTTCGTAAAGATCCGTCAGGTGGGAAACGAGATTTTTAGAGTTAATTTTTGGTTCCGTTTGAAACTGTGAAATCTTTAACATCAATTATCTGGAAAACTACTTGATAGATTTTGGTTATATTTCACCTGTATATGGAGAATACTTTTGTATATAAATGTATAAAATTTCGTAAAGATCCGTCTAGTAGGAAACGAGAAATTTAGAGTTAAATTTTGGTTTCGTTTGAAAGAGTGAAATCTTTAACTTCAATTATCTGGAAAACTGCTCGATAGATTTTGTTTATACTTCACCTGTATATGGAGACTACTATTATCTATAATTATATAGAACTTCGTAAAGATCCGTCTTGTAGGAAAGGAGATATTAAGTGTTAAATTTTTGTTTCGTTTGAAACAGTAAAATTTTTAACTTCAATTATCTGGAAAACTACTCAATAGATTTTGGTTATATTTCACCTGTATATGGAGAATACTTTTGTATATAAATGTATAAAATTTCGTAAAGATCCGTCAAGTAGGAAACGAGATATTAAGTGTTAAATTTTGGTTTCGTTTGAAACAGTGAAATCTTAAACTTCAATTATCTGGAAAACTACTCAATATAAATGTATAAAATTTCGTAAAGATCCGTCAGGTGGGAAACGAGAAATTTAGAGATAAATTTTGGTTTCGTTTGAAAGAGTGAAATCTTTAACTTCAATTATGTGGGAAAGTACTCGTTAGATTTTGTTTATACTTCACCTGTATATGGAGACTACTGTTATCTATAATTATAAAAAATTTCGTAAAGATCCGTCTAGTAGGAAAGGAGATATTAAGTGTTAAATTTTTGTTTCGTTTGAAACAGTAAAATTTTTAACTTCAATTATCTGGAAAACTACTCGATAGATTTTGGTTATATTTCACCTGTATGTGGAGAATACTTTTGTATATAAATGTATAAAATTCCGTAAAGATCCGTCTAGTAGGAAACGAGATATTTAGAGTTAAATTTTGGTTTCGTTTGAAAGAGTGAAATCTTTAACTTCAATTATCTGGAAAACTACTCAATATAAATGTATAAAATTTCGTAAAGATCCGTCAGGTGGGAAACGAGATATTTAGAGTTAATTTTTGGTTTCGTTTGAAACTGTGAAATCTTTAACATCAATTATCTGGAAAACTACTTGATAGATTTTGGTTATATTTCACCTGTATATGGAGACTACTTTTGTATATAAATGTATAAAATTTCGTAAAGATCCGTCAAGTAGGAAACGAGATATTAGGTGTTAAATTTTGGTTTCGTTTGAAAGAGTGAAATCTTTAACTTCAATTATCTGGAAAACTACTCGATAGATTTTGGTTATATTTCGCCTGTATATGGAGAATACTTTTGTATATAAATGTATAAAATTTCGTAAAGATCCGTCAAGTAGGAAACGAGATATTAGGTGTTAAATTTTGGTTTCGTTTGAAAGAGTGAAATCTTTAACTTCAATTATCTGGAAAACTACTCGATAGATTTTGGTTATATTTCGCCTGTATATGGAGACTACTTTTGTATATAAATGTATAAAATTTCGTAAAGATCCGTCAAGTAGGAAACGAGATATTAGGTGTTAAATTTTGGTTTCGTTTGAAAGAGTGAAATCTTTAACTTCAATTATCTGGAAAACTACTCGATAGATTTTGGTTATATTTCGCCTGTATATGGAGACTACTTTTGTATATAAATGTATAAAATTTCGTAAAGATCCGTCAAGTAGGAAACGAGATATTAGGTGTTAAATTTTGGTTTCGTTTGAAAGAGTGAAATCTTTAACATCAATTATCTGGAAAACTACTTGATAGATTTTGGTTATATTTCACCTGTATATGCAGACTACTTTTGTATATAAATGTATAAAATTTCGTAAAGATCCGTCAAGTAGGAAACGAGATATTAGGTGTTAAATTTTGGTTTCGTTTGAAAGAGTGAAATCTTTAACTTCAATTATCTGGAAAACTACTGGATAGATTTTGGTTATATTTCGCCTGTATATGGAGAATACTTTTGTATATAAATGTATAAAATTTCGTAAAGATCCGTCAAGTAGGAAACGAGATATTAAGTGTTAAATTTTGGTTTCGTTTGAAAGAGTGAAATCTTTAACTTCAATTATCTGGAAAACTACTCGATAGATTTTGGTTATATTTCGCCTGTATATGGAGACTACTTTTGTATATAAATGTATAAAATTTCGTAAAGATCCGTCAAGTAGGAAACGAGATATTAGGTGTTAAATTTTGGTTTCGTTTGAAAGAGTGAAATCTTTAACTTCAATTATCTGGAAAACTGCTCGATAGATTTTGGTTATATTTCGCCTGTATATGGAGAATACTTTTGTATATAAATGTATAAAATTTCATAAAGATCCGTCAAGTAGGAAACGAGATATTAAGTGTTAAATTTTGGTTTCGTTTGAAAGAGTGAAATCTTTAACTTCAATTATCTGGAAAACTGCTCGATAGATTTTGGTTATATTTCGCCTGTATATGGAGAATACTTTTGTATATAAATGTATAATATTTCGTAAAGATCCGTCAAGTAGGAAACGAGATATTAAGTGTTAAATTTGGGTTTCGTTTGAAAGTGTGAAATCTTTAACTTCAATTATCTGGAAAACTACTCGATAGATTTTGGTTATATTTCGCCTGTATATGGAGAATACTTTTGTATATAAATGTATAAAATTTCGTAAAGATCCGTCTAGTAGGAAACGAGAAATTTAGAGTTAAATTTTGGTTTCGTTACAAACAGTGAAATCTTTAACTGGAATTATCTGGAAAACTATTCAAAACATTTTGTTTATACTTCACCTGTATATGGAGACTACTATTATCTATAATTATATAAAATTTCGTAAAGATCCGTCAAGTAGGAAACGAGATATTAAGTGTTAAATTTTGGTTTCGTTTGAAACAGTGAAATCTTTAACTTCAATTATCTGGAAAACTACTCAATATAAATGTATAAAATTTCGTAAAGATCCGTCAGGTGGGAAACGAGATTTTTAGAGTTAATTTTTGGTTTCGTTTGAAACTGTGAAATCTTTAACATCAATTATCTGGAAAACTACTTGATAGATTTTGTTTATACTTCACCTGTATATGGAGAATACTTTTGTATATAAATGTATAAAATTTCGTAAAGATCCGTCTAGTAGGAAACGAGAAATTTAGAGTTAAATTTTGGTTTCGTTAGAAACAGTGAAATCTTTAACTTCAATTTTCTGGAAAACTACTGGATAGATTTTGTTTATATTTTACCTGTTTATGGAGACTCCTTTTGTCTATAAATGTATAAAGTTTCGTATAGATCTTTTGATTAGGAAACGAGATATTTAGAGTTAAATTTTGGTTTCATTGAAAGAGTGAAATCTTTAACTGCAATTATCTGGAAAACTATTCGATACATTTTGTTTATATTTCACCTGTATATGGAGACAACTTTTGTGTATAAATGTATAATATTTCGTAAATATCGTCTTGTAGGAAACGAGATATTTAGAGTTAAATTTTGGTTTCGTTTGAAATAGTGAAATCAGTATCTTCAATTATCTGGTAAAGTACTCGTTAGATTTTGTTTATATTTCACCTGTATATGGAGACTACTTTTGTCTATAAATGTATAAAATTTCGTAAAGATAGGTCGAGTAGGAAACGTGATATTTAGAGTTAAATTTTGGTTTCGTTTGAAACAGTAAAATCTTTAACTTCAATTATCTGGAAAACTACTCAATAGATTTTGTTTATATTTTACCTGTATATGGAGACTACTTTTGTGTATAAATGTATAAAATTTCGTAAAGATCCGTCTTGTAGGAAACAAGATATTAAGTGTTAAATTATGGTTTCGTTTGAAAGAGTGAAATCTTTAACTTCGATTATCTGGAAAACTACTCAATAGATTTTGTTTATATTTTACCTGTATATGGAGACTACTTTTGTCTATAAATGTATAAAATTTCGTAATGATCCGTCTTGTAGGAAACGAGATATTTAGAGTTAAATTTTGGTTTCGTTTGAAACAGTAAAATCTTTAACTTCAATTATCTGGAAAACTACTCAATAGATTTTGTTTATATTTTACCTGTATATGGAGACTACTTTTGTGTATAAATGTATAAAATTTCGTAAAGATCCGTCTTGTAGGAAACGAGATATTTAGAGTTAAATTTTGGTTTCGTTTGAAACAGTAAAATCTTTAACTTCAATTATCTGGAAAACTACTCAATAGATTTTGTTTATATTTTACCTGTATATGGAGACTACTTTTGTGTATAAATGTATAAAATTTCGTAAAGATCCGTCTTGTAGGAAACAAGATATTAAGTGTTAAATTATGGTTTCGTTTGAAACAGTAAAATCTTTAACTTCAATTATCTGGAAAACTACTCAATAGATTTTGTTTATATTTTACCTGTATATGGAGACTACTTTTGTGTATAAATGTATAAAATTTCGTAAAGATCCGTCTTGTAGGAAACAAGATATTAAGTGTTAAATTATGGTTTCGTTTGAAAGAGTGAAATCTTTAACTTCAATTATCTGGAAAACTACTCAATAGATTTTGTTTATATTTTACCTGTATATGGAGACTACTTTTGTCTATAAATGTATAAAATTTCGTAATGATCCGTCTTGTAGGAAAGGAGATATTTAGAGTTAAATTTTGGTTTCGTTTGAAACAGTAAAATCTTTAACTTCAATTATCTGGAAAACTACTCAATAGATTTTGTTTATATTTTACCTGTATATGGAGACTGCTTTTGTCTATAAATGTATAACGTTTCGTAAAGATCCGTCTTGTAGGAAACGAGATATTTAGAGTTAAATTTTGGTTTCGTTTGAAACAGTAAAATCTTTAACTTCAATTATCTGGAAAACTACTCAATAGATTTTGTTTATATTTTACCTGTATATGGAGACTACTTTTGTGTATAAATGTATAAAATTTCGTAAAGATCCGTCTTGTAGGAAACAAGATATTAAGTGTTAAATTATGGTTTCGTTTGAAAGAGTGAAATCTTTAACTTCAATTATCTGGAAAACTACTCAATAGATTTTGTTTATATTTTACCTGTATATGGAGACTACTTTTGTGTATAAATGTATAAAATTTCGTAATGATCCGTCTTGTAGGAAACGAGATATTTAGAGTTAAATTTTGGTTTCGTTTGAAACAGTAAAATCTTTAACTTCAATTATCTGGAAAACTACTCAATACATTTTGTTTATATTTTACCTGTATATGGAGACTGCTTTTGTCTATAAATGTATAACGTTTCGTAAAGATCCGTCTTGTAGGAAACGAGATATTCAGAGTTAAATTTTGGTTTCGTTTGAAACAGTAAAATCTTTAACTTCAATTATCTGGAAAACTACTCAATAGATTTTGTTTATATTTTACCTGTATATGGAGACTACTTTTGTGTATAAATGTATAAAATTTCGTAAAGATCCGTCTTGTAGGAAACAAGATATTAAGTGTTAAATTATGGTTTCGTTTGAAAGAGTGAAATCTTTAACTTCAATTATCTGGAAAACTACTCAATAGATTTTGTTTATATTTTACCTGTATATGGAGACTACTTTTGTCTATAAATGTATAAAATTTCGTAATGATCCGTCTTGTAGGAAAGGAGATATTTAGAGTTAAATTTTGGTTTCGTTTGAAACAGTAAAATCTTTAACTTCAATTATCTGGAAAACTACTCAATAGATTTTGTTTATATTTTACCTGTATATGGAGACTGCTTTTGTCTATAAATGTATAACGTTTCGTAAAGATCCGTCTTGTAGGAAACGAGATATTTAGAGTTAAATTTTGGTTTCGTTTGAAACAGTAAAATCTTTAACTTCAATTATCTGGAAAACTACTCAATAGATTTTGTTTATATTTTACCTGTATATGGAGACTACTTTTGTGTATAAATGTATAAAATTTCGTAAAGATCCGTCTTGTAGGAAACAAGATATTAAGTGTTAAATTATGGTTTCGTTTGAAAGAGTGAAATCTTTAACTTCAATTATCTGGAAAACTACTCAATAGATTTTGTTTATATTTTACCTGTATATGGAGACTACTTTTGTGTATAAATGTATAAAATTTCGTAATGATCCGTCTTGTAGGAAACGAGATATTTAGAGTTAAATTTTGGTTTCGTTTGAAACAGTAAAATCTTTAACTTCAATTATCTGGAAAACTACTCAATACATTTTGTTTATATTTTACCTGTATATGGAGACTGCTTTTGTCTATAAATGTATAACGTTTCGTAAAGATCCGTCTTGTAGGAAACGAGATATTCAGAGTTAAATTTTGGTTTCGTTTGAAACAGTAAAATCTTTAACTTCAATTATCTGGAAAACTACTCAATAGATTTTGTTTATATTTTACCTGTATATGGAGACTACTTTTGTGTATAAATGTATAAAATTTCGTAAAGATCCGTCTTGTAGGAAACAAGATATTAAGTGTTAAATTATGGTTTCGTTTGAAAGAGTGAAATCTTTAACTTCAATTATCTGGAAAACTACTCAATAGATTTTGTTTATATTTTACCTGTATATGGAGACTACTTTTGTCTATAAATGTATAAAATTTCGTAATGATCCGTCTAGTAGGAAACGAGATATTTAGAGTTAAATTTTGGTTTCGTTTGAAACAGTAAAATCTTTAACTTCAATTATCTGGAAAACTACTCAATAGATTTTGTTTATATTTTACCTGTATATGGAGACTACTTTTGTGTATAAATGTATAAAATTTCGTAAAGATCCGTCTTGTAGGTAACAATATATTAAGTGTTAAATTATGGTTTCGTTTGAAAGAGTGAAATCTTTAACTTCAATTATCTGGAAAACTACTCAATAGATTTTGTTTATATTTTACCTGTATATGGAGACTGCTTTTGTCTATAAATGTATAACGTTTCGTAATGATCCGTCTTGTAGGAAACGAGATATTTAGGGTTTAGAGATTTTTTGCCACAATCAATTTTGACTAGAATCTTGTGACTTGATCCCCATTAGTAACTAAATATAATATACACTTCACTCTGCATATCTTTTTGTTGAATTGTGCGCACCACAAATCTACTCCATAAATGGGTAGCTAAAATTTATATTTTCAACGAATGTCTCCATTTTCGAAACAAATTTTTAATTTTTCTTTTAAACCTAATCGATCTTCGAAAAATCGATAAAAAAATGAAATTTTGTAACTCATTTTTATTAGCTTGATTAATTTTTATTTTTACTTTAGTAACTAAAGGAGGAAGTATCGAGATCTTATATGTTTTTATTTTATCTTACTTTTTTACAATTTTCAAAAAAATGGTTACAAAGCAAAGAAATAGAAACTGCCTCTATTAATCGCCGTACCAACAAAAACTTTTAGTTTTTCTTTGTCAGTACACAGCTTCTCCAGCTATTAACTCATTTAAACAATTTTTTTAGAGACATTTTTAAATCAAAATAATTTATTTATATATTCATATTTGCAGTCAAATATAACACAATACAATTTAAGCTGAGTTTCTGAGATTTTATCCTTTATTTAAATTGTCAGTTTATAAAAACCATTGTTTGCAACAGCCTAGTTAAAATAGGAACTAACTTGTGATAGATAAAATAATAAATCAATTGTTTTGATTTAAAAATGTCCCTGAAAAAAATTATTTGAATGAGTTAATAGCTGGAAAAGATGTGTACTGACAAAGAAAAACAATGCTTCTAATTTCATTCAAAGTTATTGTTGGTACGGCGATTAATAGAGGCAGTTTCTACATAATTATGTCTGCAACTTCTAAAATGTAATGTCGGTTTTGTGTGACTATGGTTTTTGCTAATTCTAAGGCCATCTAAAGCTTAGAAAACACAACTATAAGAAAAGTTAGTGTGGCAGTTTAGCATCAGATTATTAATTTACAGTCGAACCTCGCTTAACGAGCATAATTCGTTCCAGAACCTTACTCGTTAAGCGAAACAATTTTTTTCATTTAAATTAAAATAAAAGGGGATAATTGGTTCCATGCAAAAAAAATATTGATAAAAATTTTTTTTATAACATTTATTTCGAAAAAATTATATACATATGTACATATGATGTAATATAATATAAATTACATATATTAATTGAGATAAATATGTACATTCATAATTAATCCTTTTTAATTATAAATTTGTCCAATGTTCCTAGTTTCTGCCGTCGCTTCAAAATGTGACACAGCATTATCATTAAATAAATTTATAGATCGCATAGCCACAGCCTTATTCGGGTGATAGTTTTCTACGTGTGTTGCAACAGTTTCCCATGCTTTCAACATTTCTCTTATTGCGCTGGAAGATTGTTGTTCCTCTGATATTTTCTCCTCTTTGTCTAATAAATTCTCTTCCACCAATTCTTGTTGTGAAATGTGTTGCAACTCAACAAGTTCCTCTGTGGATAGCTCTTGACTATGATCGTTCAACCCCTAGAACAATCTAAGCCTTTCTTCTCTGCCCAGGTCAACTTCGTTACAATATTTAAACACAAATGTCACTATATGGACTTTCCCTATACACCACTCATTCGGTGAAGTTCGGTTTCGACTGTATCAGTGCATTAGATACGTGGAGAATATGAAACGCATATGCGTAAACAGGAATGACTAATCGAAGAATGCGCAGTTTTCGATGAGTCAGCGAAATGTCATTAGAAAACTATCGTTATGCGAAACATCGCTCGCTATAAGAATCAATTTGTTTTACTCGTTATGCGAATTTCTCGTTATGCGAATTACTCGTTAAGCGAGGTGCTCGTTATGCGAGGTTCCACTGTATTTTACTTTTTTCATGAACCCATGCCTTACAATCACACATTTTGTTGTTTTATTTTTAGAATATTTAATATTAAAAAAATTAAATATCTTTTTAATCCAATAGGAAGAATTTAATTCTTCATTTGAAATGTTGAAAGAGCTAGAAAAATGTGCTTAAAATTCTGTTAAAAAAACTAAACGACCGCATATGTAATGGTTTCCTTGTTTAAGAAACCAACCTTTTAATAATGAATTTAGAACTATAGAATGAGAACGTCATGTGCTAAAAGAAGTATAAAGTGTTCAATGAATCTAAATTCCTTCCAACATGATAACGCTATTTGGTCTCCTTGTCATTAAATTTAGTCCCAATTGTAGTTGATTGATGAATGTAATAATGCTGTTTGGTACTTACAAATTATCTAAACATTTTAAGAATATAGGTAATTTTACATTAATATTTTGAAAAATATCTCAACTAGTTTATTCAGATTTAATTGTTTTTGTTTCTAAGAATTGATGCAATCAGTTATTCGTTTGTACAGTATCACTTCCGGTAGTCGTAATTACTTGAAATAAAATTGTCTTAGATTGAAGTATCAGTATTCTTGATCACCTTAATTTATGGGGTATTTAGGATTGATAGATAACCCACTTCACTTTTTTTTCAAATTGATACTGCATTGTTCAAAATGAAATATTTGATTTGTAATTTTTATTAAAGAAAAAAAATGACGATAATGTTAATACAAACGTTCATGTTTTAAAAAAGATTTTCGCAACTTTTTTAATTGCAATAGTTACAATATAACCAAGGTAGTGTGGTATGACCTTGGTCCGTTTACCTTATTATTAATAATGTACTTCGTGATTATTAATAATTTTGGAAATCCTTTATTTTTATTCATAAAATTCACTTTATATAATTCAATTTTTAAAGCCTTGTAACTTTTAATTTGTTTTCCAAAATATTTTCATTTTTGTCTCTTTAGCATTTTTCAAAACTTTGTGAACTTATGATTAATGAACCATTCAACAATAGTCATAACTATTATTCATTTAATGAGGGAACATATTTAGTGCTTTTTTTTTTCTTTTTTTTAATCAAATCTATATTTTTGTTTCAGGCAATGTCTGCCCGTGGCTATGTTCAGCCGAAATGACTTTAGCATTTGGTCTGTGTTAAAAAACAGTATCGGCAAAGAATTAAGTAAGATCACAATGCCAGTTGTTTTCAACGAACCGTTAAGTTTTCTACAACGTATGGTTGAATATATGGAATATGCACATTTATTGAGAGTTGCGTCGGAACAGTCAGATCCTATACTCAGAATGCAGGTGTTTATACATTTTTCCCCTTTAACTTGTGCTAACTTTTTTAATAATTGTATTATTCGAAATAGCAATTGTTTTCCATGTAGTACATATGTGCATTTGCTGTAAGCGCCTTGGCATCTAACTGGGATCGCCTTGGAAAACCTTTCAATCCTCTACTAGGAGAAACTTACGAGCTGGAAAGGAGTGATTATAGGTAAGCTCTCTGGTTTATCTAATTATATTATATAAAGTTTCTAAATCTCAACGCAAAATTAGAGAGGATTCCGTTTTAGGGCAAAGGTCAAAGTAATAACTTTGGATTATAGATGTGCAAACCTCGATTGCTAGAGCAGCAGCAAAAACTAAAATCAAAATAATTTCTGGGCCATTTCTGATCTTTTTTTCAATATGTAAAAATTTACTTTACGTCCAATGTTGTCTTAATAAATAAACAAGTACAGTTTGTTTGGTTAATTTATGAACGTTGGAAGAATTCATCGCTCAAATCAATGAAAAGAATTAATGTCTGACAACCGTTTTCAGTAAGAATCTTTTGCTTCCACCTTATGCGTAAATGGAATTTCTGTGGTGGTAAATAACAAAACTAATCAGGCACGTTCGACTTCATATTGATTCCTGTATTCAGCAGCGTTGAGTTAAGTAACAGGATTCAACCAAGAACGAACAAATTTGTTAAGACGCTGCAGCAAAAATCTCATTTACGATTTGAAGTAAAAGAGTTTTCTACATTTTATTTTTTCTAAAAATGCATTAGGTACTTTGTGTGAATTTTGTTAGTAAATAAATATGCTAAACATGCGGAAAGTGGTTATTTTTGTTTGGTCTTGATACCATACTTTGTCATGCAGAAAAGCAAGCAATATTACTTAAGTACAATGGAGGTATCTACAATACGGTGAGCTTGGTGGATAGTAGAGTGACAGTTGGATGTTTTGAATGCGGATAAGGAGTATCCTTTCAAAAATTATCCCTAGGATTGGCAAGAGGCTGAGAAGATGGGGAATTGTGTGTAGTCCTTAAGACGGAGTTGTATATAGTGATAATGGGAATTGTTGCTTTCTTGTTGGATTAGGATATTAGAAGTGAAATTGTAGTCCAGGACTTTGTAAGTTGTGAATGAACATATTGAGATGACATTTAGATGAGAAGGGCTCGGTTGGTTGACGAGGACGTCAAGTTGGCCGAGAACATGTTCCGTTAGGTTTGGTCTTCGTGAGGTGTGAATATTTACGAGAAAGAGCCAAGAGTTTTTCTTTGTATTTGTCAGTGTATCCGAGGGATTGAGTTGTTGATTATTTGTATTGTAGCAGACCATAAGGAGTGGTCGTTTATGCTCAAGAGATTCTGTTTATGTGGCTTACTGTTTATAGTATCTGTGAAGATCTTCAGATAGTTGTTGATAGGTGAGGTTAAATAAGTTTTAAATAAGATGTTAAAGAAGTAATTGTATTAACTTGAATTATTAATTAGTATCGTTGTTTGTTATAGCCAACAGTGTCATTCCGTTAATTTCATTTGGATGCAAAAATTGACATTGACCCATGTAGTGACATGTGTTTTGTCTCAATTTGCGTTTTGTCAGTGAATTGACAAACCAAATCTCTATTACGGTGCGTTCGACGTGCATACTCGTTTTGAAAAATATAAAATTGCCATTAACGATAAAAACTCGAAATTTTAATAAAATACAATAAGAATATTATTTGGTGGGATGTTTCCCTTATCTTACCAATAGACCTGCCAAGTATTTTATACGGAGGGGAGTGGAGGGAGTCAGCCAAATGATAAGTGGTTGGTACATGTTTGGTTTCCCCATTAGAGATTGGGAATTACGCACACAAATAGAAGCTCTCATCCCTTGTGCAATGCCGTTTTTACGTTAGATAGAGATTCATACCTCAGTAACAGCATGATTTCATTTTTCTTCCTTGTAAAAGCTGTTGCGTCCCTAGTTAACTAGGCAATGCATACGTGAATGGGTGCAAGAATTTGAAATGCACAGAATGCTCTGAAATCTCAGGCCCCCCCCGGAGATTGCAGAAAAAATGCTTGCAGTGACTATTTCGACGTTGTAAACATTTGGTTGTTTTGCCCTGCGTTCGACGTGTGTACACGTCGTTGTCTGATTTTATTTTCGCACATTGTTGGAGGGTTTTTAAAACTAAATTTCTCGTTTAACTGGTTAATTCTAATCGAAAACTTTGAATTGAAAGATGAATGTCGTAAATTTTAACTTCTTTTCCATTTATCATTCTGGAAGAAGCACATTTTTGTGAAACATTGAAATTTCACTCGTATGCCTGAACTTCTCAATAATACTTATTAATCTTATCGTGGAGCTGTTGATTTTTACAGATTATTTTCATAATTTATTTCATATTTCAGAGTAATATGCGAACAAGTAAGTCATCATCCACCAATTTCAGCATTTCATGCAGATAGTGAACATTTTATATTCCATGGATCCATACATCCAAAACTGAAATTTTGGGGCAAAAGTGTGGAGATTCAGCCAAAGGGTACAGTTACTGTAGAACTTCCAAAGTTAGTAGTATTCGCAAATAAATCAGAACGTAAAAATCTTATTTGTAAATTGAAGTTTTTACTCCTATTTATATTGTATTTCTTGGATGTGATGGGCTTTTTTCAAAGATGTTATGACACCTTTAAAAACTTTTGCCTATTTTCAGGTGGGGTGAAGCATATACTTGGTCAAACGTAAACTGTTGTGTGCACAATATTATCGTCGGAAAATTATGGATCGAACAATACGGGACAATGGAGATTGTAAACGCTGTCACAGGTAATATGATTTATAATTTAGTTTTTTTAATTATGTTTATATTCGATTTTAGAACGTGTTGTTCTCGACTTTTTTGTTCTTATGTTTTGATGCTATTTGCACCTTCTTCTTAGTAAATTTAGTATTTACTTACTATTAGTTATTACTTACCATGAATAATGGGCTGTTTGCAACTTCTTAATTATTGTCTGTTCAATTGTAGTTTTTTCATCGTGTTCCAGTCTTATTCTATTTCGTTTTTTATTGGGTACCTCGGTTTGCCGAATGATAGTGACCGTCCATTTTGGTATTATGTTGTTTCCCGGGTTTAGCCTTGCATTTTATTTGATGCGAAAATATAGAAAAAAATATATGAACTTGATGAATATGTAAAAAATAGATCTCTTTTGTAAGAATTAGTGTGTGTGACCTTAAAAAAATCACTACAATAGTAATTGCTGCAATATTGCTGATCCGTAGGTTACTTCTGCAGTATTAGAAATCTGACCTATATCCAAACTGCCCTTATGACCTACGTCAATTCAAATAACGATCGATTCTGATTAGCAATATACTTATAGATCTTGATAATAGTACTGGAAAAGATGGCCAAGTAGCGATTAGTTTCATTCAAAGGTAAATAAGAAAAGTAATCGCCTATTTTTTCAGGCGTGGCTTAACGTCCAGCTAACAATTAGGGGTACTGTGGACGGAGACGGAAGCACATACTGTACATTTTTGTAACAAATACAAAGTAGCTATTCGCGTAATTCGAACTGGTGATCTCCCTCTTACAAAGCCATGCTCAAAATCGCTACACCAACGCCCACCCCCTCATTCCACTTTTAGCACTAAGTAAGTGGAGTACTCGTATTTCCAATTGTATGTATAAAAGTCAAAGATAAGGGACTTATTGATAAAGTTTAATTAGAAGTACAACGGCCTTGCCGGAATATGTTTTAAATGAAGTATCTCAAACATTATCCTATCTTCCATACATTTTTTTTATTTCTAAATTTTCAAAAGGGACTCTACTTTTCAGTCTGCCTATTGACTGTTTTTTTAAAACAGAGAAAAATCTTCCTACTAATTTTACCAATTTTATTTTATTATATCTGCTAATTAATTATGTTTCTAGTCAATAATTTACTTTTTGACCTGTAGAAAAAATAATATCG
Organism: Rhodnius prolixus; assembly: GCF_049639745.1. Classification (NCBI taxonomy): domain Eukaryota; kingdom Metazoa; phylum Arthropoda; class Insecta; order Hemiptera; family Reduviidae; genus Rhodnius; species Rhodnius prolixus. The sequence continues at coordinate 25,207,896 of NW_027411624.1, forward strand.
ATTCTTAATTATCGTTAATTTACAAGAAACATAGATGCTTTTTTTACTGATGAAAAAGAATTTGAAATTCAGTTACAAGATAAAATGGTAAAATGCTGGAAAAACAAATAGCAAACAAATGACATCACTCGAAAATATCAACAAGTTTTTAGTTAATTAAATTTCGTTGAAGGTACAGAACTTAAGTTTCAAAGGTTTCCCAGTGGTTTATTTTGTATTTTAGATCAAATGATCATGTGATTTAATCAAGCAGAATGTAATTACGACTAGAAAAGATTGATATCGAAAATCTGAATTATAAATAATAAATAAATACATTACCTTTAATAGTTGGTAACAGCCACTAACTTTTTTAAGCGTATTTTGTTTGCAATAATTTTAATTTTTCATCGTATAAAGAAATTCGTGCAAGTTGGATTAATTTGACTGGATTTGTAAATAATAATTTTCTTTTTAGTTAAAAAGTTAATTTTTCTCGTTTTTTAGTCCAATTAAAGTGAATATTTGCAGGCCATAAGGCAGTGCTCACATTCAAGCCAGCGGGCTGGTTCTCCAAAGACCTTCACAGAGTCGAGGGGTTCATTATGGATAAACAGTAAGTGTGGCTATTACATGTATTAAATAAAATTAGCTTTGTTAAATTTACTATTAACTGAATAACCTGCAAACTCGGTTTCTTCAGTGCCAATTTGAGAATGACCTTGACCGAAAGCTATTATGTGAATTTAAAAAAAAAAAATTCCTCCAAAGAAGCCGAAATAATTTAAAAATTTTAAATTATTTAATTTTAACTCCCTTTAATACAATTTTGTATATTGGAACGAATGAAGTAACAGTTTCAAAACATTCCTGCATAATCAAACAAATAAGGAAATAAAGTTATAAAAGCACAATTCTAGATAAATGGCTTGCATCTCATCTAGTAAAAGACATTATTACAAGTGATGTATTAGATGATTAAGTTTAAAAGTAAAAAATTATCTTGTCGAATTAGAATTAAGAAATAAACCAGCGTCATTTACATTAACATTAATACATTAATCATTATCATTAATACATTGGTAATAAAGTGGGGAGCGTAGTGTTTTTTTTAAGTCCCTTACCTAAGCATCATCCATATTGACAAACAAATTTAAGTATTCAACTTAGATTGCTAAAACCCCACATGTGTACCTATCACTTTATTTTAACTGACAAATATTTATTTATTGTTTGGAAGATTCTTTGGAGCTATAGTAGTTAGTTTGAACATAGTAGAATCATTTCTAGGCCAAATTTAGGGAGCTCCTTTTCGTGAGAACGAGAAAAAAAAAATACTTTCATTGGGGGCCGGCGTTGCACAGAAAAGCGCTTTGGGCGCCAATGATCTCAAATGTCGACAAGTCTTAAATTAATATTTATGTATATACATTAATTTGTCTTCTAATTCTTCTAATATTTTGAAATTTGAATTACAAAAATTTGGCCGATGAATGATAATTTTTCAAGAGAAAGCCTTGGAAAGAAATCAATAGTGATAGAAGGAAACCTAGATCCAGGCAGTTTGCAATAAAAGAACACTTCCTATGATTAATTTCCATCGTTTATAACCTTACCTACTATTTATCTTACAATTTCCTTTAGGCGGTTGGTCAAATTTTATAAAAAACGAAGCTCAATGAAATATGTGTCAGGATAAAATAAATTAGAACTTTGCAAGTACTATTTTTCAAGTACAATTTCAAGTTCTAAGTAATACATTACATCTGTTGGCATTCAAAAGTCTTTTGGAATAATAGTAGCTAGTATGCTTTTGAGAGTGTGGCAAAAGTAGGTGGTTAAAGAAAGCTGATTCACTTAGTCCACGCTCCCTATAGCAGGCTTATTAAACGGCGTCTCCCAAAACCGACGCTACTATAACAAATAAGGAATTTTTTAGGCTCTTTAGCCACCACTACTACTTCAATGGTTCGTTTGGTCCTTAAAGGACCAAGCCCAGCTGCACCGTAAACCGCCATTTCTAACTGTTCAAGCCACTTAGGTGAGCGACCTCTTGGCCCTCTGGCGTTACGGCCGTGGATGCTATGTGTCTGCGTTAAGTAAATGCCCATTTAACGCCATATAAGTACGTCAGTTTTTCTCTTTCCGGTTTTATTTGCCATATAATATTCAAAACAAATTATTTGTTTAACGATTTTTTTTCTTTTTTGTATTCAGCAAGAAGAAGTTGCATTTCTTATACGGGAAGTGGACGGACTTCATTCGCTGCACGGATATACTGTCATACGATGAATACTTTAAAGAGAATGCTCACAAGTTTAGGTATTTATTTCCTCTTTGCGTTTTTGTTATTAATTTCTTATTTTGGGGATGTTTTTTTCTGTTTTGTTTTATTTTGTTTTATTTTTTTTTGCTGTTCCTTGTTACACTGTTTACCTTTTTTCATCTTTCTTTTTTTTTCTTACTTCAAGTGACAAATCGTTGTGGGTGCTTATTGACAGGTCGGCGGATTCAAAAGGTCCATCCAGCAACTCAGACAGTCCGGTGCATACGCCAAAGAAGGTTCTTGCAAAGCTTAACAGTCTTAAAATGGGACCTTTCAAGTCACAGAATACTTTATCAGAGGTAAAAGTAAGGGTTATCAATTTTTTGACGGGTGAGGTATTGATGAAGAAAACTAACTTCCTAATTACAAAGCATATGTACGCGATGTATAAACATTCAGTTTAACCGCTTTTAATTTAATAGGTAGAAGATGGGCCTCCAGGTTGTGAGGATGGAGCAGAAGGAGGTGATATTCCCAAATGTGACTCAACTTATTCCATAGATATTCCTAATTCATGCACATTATGGGAATCTACACCAAGACCTGCAAATGCCTCTGAAGTAAGTTTTTTTTTGTGACTAAAAATCTGTAGTTAAATAATATCTAGGTAGTTTAAAATATATAAGCAATAATAGAAATAAGATTGAGGGCTGGATTCCATGAAATTCAAGCTTTAAAATAGCCGATCCAACCCCGCTTATAATTCATTTCTTTCTGGACTTTCCATTATTTATTGGTTTTAGGATAAAACAGAGAAAAACTAAAATCTGCTCATATGTGTACCAGCAAAAGTTCGTACGCCGTGCCAACCATTTCGGGAGGTTACTAATATGGCGGATTGCTCTTTAATAACCAACTAGCAATACGATAGATGACAATAAAAGTCATTGCAACTAACTTTCAAAACAGCTTTCAAACCAATCAATTCATCGACAATACTGAATAGTGTTGGTGTTCATTTTTAATTTCATGTGAAATATTAATTTTGGCAATTTCACACGACCCCAATACTTGCTCGTGCTAGGAAGATACATAAATGTAGGGAAATTACAATATCTTTTGATGGAACTAGATATACGCCTATTTTTTGAAAAGAAGCCTGGGAAATTTTTGGTTTTTTGTGTAGGTTTCAAATTTGATTTTTTCAATGCTTAATTTTGATTCTAGCCTATCTAAAGCATTATTATAATTAATCATTTTTGCTTTTAGTTTTATCAATTCACAGTGTTTGCAATGTCGTTGAATGAATTGGAACCAGGAATGGAGAAAAGATTATGCTCCACAGACTGCAGGTATCCTCTTCTTATATTTTACTTTATTGATATTGTCACATTTATCGTATACCAATTGTTCCACCAAAGTCTTAAAATGGACTGGTTTGTCTTGAGTTTATAAATGATGCGATATGTAAGCGTTCTAATTCAATTTCCAATTAAAATGCAGTTACGTGGTTTTTATAACTTTCACACCAAAGTGTGGTACTCATTTAGGATAATTTTTCTAGATTCGTTGTTCAGACACCCAGCTTCTTTTTTTTTAATTTTGTTATTCAACTTAAATACTGGCCCCTAGGAAATGTTTTTCATTATCTTTTTGTTATTTTACCCAATGAAGATTGAGGCCAGACATAAGAAAGCTGGAAAATGGTGATTTGGACGGGGCGGCTGCAGAGAAAAATCGTCTAGAAGAGAAACAAAGAGATGCTAGGAAATCACGTAAGGGTAAAAAAGGACAAGAGTGGAAACCGAGGTAATTTATCTACTTATTTATTGGCGGGTTGTTGGCCTAGTGGTCAAGAGCGGGCTTTGTCCGTGGGAGATTCCCAGTTCGAATCCCGTGTATTATGAGTATTTTTTATTTGTTAGAAAAAATAGTTGCCCCCGACCACGACACCTAATTGGTATTTGGACGTTAAGCCCCACCTGAAAGAATAGGCGATTACTTTGCGTTATCTATTTATTTATTAAGACATGTAAAGTAATATTTCTCACCACACCAAAAATGCAAAAATAGGGATACCTAAAAACTGAATTATTTTTTTTATATGACATGAATATTTTATTCTTTTACTCTAGTTGGTTTTTGTAGTAGAGGGAAAATGGCGGTTCTGGGACGCTTTTTTTGAGGAGCCGATCAAAATGCAGGATTTCGTTTTGTTGGCCAACAATAGTATTCGATTCTCTTCAGGCTGTAGGTTACTCAGTTCTATAATCATCATAGAAGTGTTATATTTGGAAAAGAAATGTCAGTAGAGAGAAAATGGCGGTTCATGGACGCTTTTTTTGAGTAGACGATCAGAATACAGGATTTCTATTTGTTGACCAACAATAGTATTCGATTTTTTTCAGGATGCATGTTACTAGTTCTATCATCATCATGGAAGTGTTAGAGAAATGTACGCAATATCGAATTAAAGCCATGAATGCTGGCTCAACAATAAGTTAGGTTGGAATGGACGGAAATTTTTTTCCCTTGAACTACAAAGCTGGTCACTGGCGAATACATTGAATTGCACACATACCTGAATGTTGGTCACTGGCGTGTTGTACAATCTCGTGAACCAGGAATGTAGAGGGATAATAGCGGTTTTGAGACGCCTATTTTTAGCAGCTGATCAGAATGCTGGATTTCTTTTTCTAGACCAACAGAAGTGTTCGATTTTTTTCAGGATGCAGGTTACTACGTTCTATAATCATCATGGAAGTGTTAGATTTGGAAGAGAAATGTCAGTTTGACAATTAAATCGGGGGCATATAATTGTATGCCTATCACCCATATGCTTCTTCAAAAATTCCACTGTATGCGTTAAAAAATTTGTTCTAAAAACCATTCAGAGTTTATATGTAGTTATTTCTGACAGTGTGAGTTGGTTTTTTTTTATTTAATAAAATTTGTGATAATAATTACAGATTGCGGTCTGCATCCGATAGCCTAGGCTCCAAACTGCCTTGCAATGCAAAATATGTGTGTGGCAGCCCGATAGTGGCTGCTCTAGGGTACCATCCCAGCTCTAGTGGCCTTTGTATGAGAAAAGAGAAAATGTGTGGTAGGCGCTAATGGCCATAGACCTCAATGCGCCGGCAAAAAAATTAACAAAAAATAATTATAGATTCCTTATTCTTCAGTTGTTTGCCATGAATATACGTGTATGACTTTAGGACAAATCGACACAACAGCCCTTTTCCTACATTTCTAAGAAATGTATTGCTTTTTGGATTTTGAAAATGTTTACATTTCAAGATAACAAATAGGAGCTTATTCTCCAAAATTTCAATGTTGTTTTTGCAGCACTTCGAAAAAAAAATCTTCATCCCTTTAATAGGATATCTTAATAAAATTTAAAAAAATGTACGCTAGAATCAAGGCTGGTCCATTTTTTTACATTTATTGCAAATCTCACAACATTATTGCGTTTATTTTATGGTTCTTGACTTAAAATGTTTTGTTTGCAAAGTCTTGTAAAATCCCAACTATTTGTCAATGTAGTCGTACTCTCAGCCTTTTTTAAGTTGATTTGTAAACATTTTGAAAATTTCTGCAAAACTTATTGCGTTTTGTTATAGTTAACCTCAGCTTCTAAGAGAGAGCACTAAGTAGATTTGGAGAACGTTTTCAGGTTGTCGAATTTCTTTTTATAAACCCTTAGTTTTACAGTATTAACGGCTTCATTAACGTCTCATCCATCCTTTAGAAGATTTCTACTTACAGGCTTAACATTTAACAAATGCAACCAGATGTTTTCATTTTATATTTATTTCTTGTTCATTCTCTATTTGTGTGTGACAGAAACAATCCATTTAATCTTAAGAATTTAAAATAATTTAAAAATCTAATTTTCAGTCAATTTATTTATTGTTTTTCTGTTTAATTTCATAGATGGTTTTGCCAAGGTACTAATCCATTTACTGGTCAAGAAGATTGGTTATATACCGGAGGTTATTGGGATAGAAATTTTGGAGCGGACCCGCAGATTTTTTAAGTCTTGGAAAGTAATTTATTGAAATTTGTTACCATCTAAAAAGCAGTCATCCTATTCGGATTGATTACTGTTGGTGATGAGTGTGTGTGTACGTCTTCTGACGGTATATCTGATGATTTCCCAGTAAAACATAACAAATATGTAAAAAATAAATTCAAGAAATGATGACTAAAAAAATAATTGGCCTAGTCCAAAACAAGAAATTCTTAAATTGATGTATAATGTAGTGAAATCTGAAAAAAAAACCTTCACTTTGTATAAAGAAATTGTAGGTATTACAATAATTGTGACCATGCTTTTTGTGATGTTCATGATCATTATCAGGAAGTCGGCCCCTGAGATTCCAAAACAATAATAATAGCAAATCAATGATGACGAATAAAAAAAGTATTTAGACTTTATTATAGATTTTTTTTTTTAATTATTAATTTTTATTAAAGCACGCCGTTTAAATTTGCAAAATATTCATATATTTACTGGTTCTGCGCATTCTTGGATTTTTGCTTGCAATGAAATAAATATTTGAAGTTCTTTGGCGACGAACTGTCATCATCTCGCTTCTTATTATGAGCATTAACATTGAAGCTTGGAAGTTGACACAATCCTCAAGACTTAAGAAAATTACGATACTATCCATAAATATTCAGAGGTTGATTTTACTTTTTATTGCTCGTAATGAAATGTTGTAACCAGGGGGGGGGGACAAAAAAACAAACAAACGGGGACTATAATTTATAATATATGGTCCATGTATTAAAGGGAAAGTTTATCTAAACAAGTAGTACCTGATCCTTACATTTGTTAAGATTGTACGTACTTTTTTTAATTTTGTTTTCTTTTTAAACGAAAGGATTATGCGTTATTCAACAATGTTGACAATACATTTATTTTCTCTTTGTTAACCTCTTTTTTAAAAAAGTTTAAATATATTGTTTGTTTTTATTATTAATAAATTTTATTGTGATATTGCTTAAAAGTATATATTTTATTTTTCAAATAGCTAGCACACGGAAAAACGCAGTTTTCTGTTCTGCATTCCCATTAACTTAAATGTATATTAATTTATGCCAGTTAGGTAGTCTTCGTGTGCCACGCCTCGGATTCTCTGTTTTGTAATGGTAATTAATATTTATAATAAATAACGTAATTAATAAATGCTGTGAGAAAATTGTATTATAAAATGTTTTAGATTATATATAATATAAACATTAAAGATATTCTATCCACTAATGTATTGTAGAAAGTGTACAGTGAGCCCGCCCTTACCTTTGTATATGAATTTCTGTTACATAATTTCCAACAAAAAAATAACTTGTTCATTTGTATAATTACTGTTCAGTCAAGTGTTTTCAGGCAGAAATACATTTATAAATGCATATCCTGAGTTATAGTTTATGATGGTTATTTTTTTATACCCTCTTATGTTATCAAAAATTAATTCATGAAAGTAAAATTTCGTAAAGTGATTATAATCATGTAAATAGCTTAGTAATAAAGTTCATTGTACGGTTAGGGCTAAGTTGATATTTGAAATTAACAGAAGCAAACCAATTTACCAATCAACAGGACATTGAGACAAATTAGGTATTGGATTTTCGATCAAGCATTATTTTCCAATTTGTTGATGATTGATTCCTTTTCGGGGGATTGTATGCGCTACCCCCTGACAACTTTGCGCGCAAGCCCAGTAATTTTCTGTTACAATTGGATGCGACCCTCTGTGCCTGTTCGGACTGCTATTACTTTTGATTGCTCAGATCGATCTCAAACTGATTTGAAATTAGTTCAATTTTATTGTATCAACTGACTATTCACAATCGGTTTTAAAACTGTTTGAAAAACTTAATACTCATAAGCGCCGCTCCGTACAATCATCTCAAATCAGTCATAGGTGAACCTTGCACTGTTTAATCATGAATCACAAAAGGTAGGCAATGTCTTCTTGGTAAACAGGTTGCACACTTGGCCATCTAAACTACAAATACCTCAGTAGAGAACTGATGTATCCCTTTACTTAATACTTAATTAGATAAATAATCCCGATTTTCCATTATTAATCATTTCTGGTAGTAAGGCGTTAAAGAGACACAACAACATGAGACAATCTGAATGGGAAATTTATTCCTTTATTTTATGCGTATTTAATAATAAAACTGTTATTTACTACAACATAAAAACAATATAAATCTGAATTACAGTATTATTTTAAACTGCTCCCCTGTTGAATTAAACATATTGATAAAATATTTGTACTGCACAAAAGTGAATATAAATGTTTAGTAAGAAGTAGAAGGTAGCAGTAAGCCTTAGTGAAGTGTTAGGACTGAGGCGGAGGTGGCGGTGGGGGCGCCAGCAGGGTGGACATGTCCGGCGGAGGTGGAGGTGGCTGCAGCGGAGGCGGTGGTGGCTGAGGAATGTAGGGTGGTGCCTGGGGTGGCCAGTATACCGGCGGAGGCGGTGGGTGCACCCAAGGCGGCGGATGTACAGGTGGTGGTGCGCCACTGGTGGGTGGCGGTGGCTGCGACCACGCTACGCCTGGAGGCGGCACCTGTGGCGGCCACGGCCCGCTTGGGCAGGTGTTCGCCGGACTACCAGCTGTCATCGCTCCGGTGGTCGGTGGCTTGGCAGACCATGGTGGCGGTTGCTGAAGTTGTGGAGCCGCAGTGATCGCTCGCACTGGTTGCATTTTGTCAAACAAGCCACCGCTTGATGGTTGCATTAATGAAGGAGGTTTCTTCATTGCATTGTTTTTGTCTGGAGGTGGACCTTCACCAAGTTCAGCCATCAGCGACATATACTGTAATAATAATAATAATAATTAAAAAACAGAAATGAAATACACACGTTCTATTATAGGAAAGTGTATATAATTATAATATATTGTATGAAAGAAACACTGTAAAGTATTATTCTGCTCTTTTGAAGACTGATTCAAAAGGAAGAAAGATTATAGCCAATTTCAGTCATTTTTTGTATTTATACAATATTTTTGCCAAGCTTTCGACCAAGAGACTAGATAATCTCCAGGGCTTTTACTTATTAACAATTATAATTTGTTTTAAATTATTAAGTTCAAAGGTTGTTGTCCAAACCTTTAGGGTACCTAAAACCTTATAGGTACTTAAAAAATTAGTGTGTCCTCAGTACCTAAATAGTCAAAACAGACAACAAACTTGAAAATTGACAATTTCAAAGATGACCTAGTTCCTATATCGAAAAACTGGCAAAAAAAGAAAGCTGAACTAGCAATTAGTATTTGGTCAACTTCAATCCGACTAACTTACAGAATTTTACTAATTTATTGAATCTAGACTTTAATTCACTACAATTATTTATTTGCAAGGTTGTTCAGGGTCACTGCCTGTATTTATGTAATTGTTGTAATACACTTTATTGTTATGTATTCGTACTTTAGTTAATGTTACATATTTCGATTGAATTTGTTCATTCTAAATTGGCTCAATCCATTGTAGACAAATCATAAGCAACACAAGTTTCTAGTATCATGGAGCAATTATCAAGTGGAAAATATAAGTTACACACGCGCAAATAGCTGACGCCTAACCTACTTAGGACAGCATCCTCATTTTATTATAAAAGAGATCACACCTCAATCTAATCCAGTTCAGCAAGTGTCAAGATCACTTCGACATCTCTTACCAGGGCTAATGAGTACCCGTCGCGATCCACCGTGTGATGTATTCTGTAAAGGTATTTTTATAGTTGTTTTAGTTTAAGAACTTATTTCATTTGTTACACGAAACGTAACTTATATTTTCCTTCATACAATGTAAATAAAACACACATAGCTCCAATAATCTCTATCTTGGGACCACAGAAAAACTATTATCAGTGAAAACCTAATGAATGAATAGACCAAAACCATATTGTTAATCTAAACTTAATAAAAGAAGCGGACACTCATTCATTGAAAAATTTAAGATTCTCTAACGATACTACTATTAAATTAAAAGAAAATTACCTCTTCATCGATTTTAGCCTTGTCTTTACTATTTGCTGTAGGTGAAGTGGCAGCTCCTGGCCTTTTCGTTCTGCAATCTTTTGCAATGTGACCTGCACCTCCACAAGTTGAACAAACTATCGAATGGGTAACATTAGGTTTATCTGGACACTGCAAAATGATAAAATTAGTTTATAATAAACAGGAAATAATTTTTTATTCACTACATTTGTGAAGTAGGGGGCCCATTAATATACTCAGAGGAAACTGAAGTTCAAATTTCAATCAAGAGTGCTTGAAAAATTATCGATCGCTAATGATTGAAAAATTTTCGATAACTGTTGTCTGCATCAATATGAAAAATAATTTTGTATACCCAATTTTAATTTTGTTTTATTAAACTTCTATATCTCAAAATTATCCAACATTCTAAATTCGTAACCTACCTACCTATCAGTGGGAAGCAACCATGTGGAGGTTATCTTCTAAATTATTTAAACTATTGCAAAAATTATTTATTATTTCACATTTGAGAGAGGTATTTTCACTTCCTTTTCCAGTAACCCACTCGCTACGCTCGTTTGTGGACTCGGTGAGGTAACACAGCTTTTTCACTATTTATATTAGGCGCCACGGTAGCCGAGCGGTTAGAGGCGAGACCTGCGAAGCTAATATGTATTGTGGTACTGGGTTCGATTCCCGGTCTTAGGCCTTGGATTTTATTTAATGGTTAATAAAAGAAATGTACAGTAAAGAATGTTTGCTAGTCGCCTCCGTCCACGACACCTAATTGGCAGTTGGACGTTAAGCCCCGCCTGAAAAAATAGGCGATTACTACTACTACTTCTATTTCTATTTCTTCTCAATTATTGTAAAGAGAGCACATTACAACTTAAGCAGTTGAACTTTGCAATAGCTTCTTTTTATTGCTCTTATAGACGTGATTTTAACACTAGGTTCTTTTTGTTTATTTATAAAGACGCTTCAAATTCACATTTAGACACAAATTATTGACATTCGCAATGTCTTTCTTATTCTTCTAAATATTAAATGAAACTCATAGGGTCTCGTCTAATTGTTACCGCCTTGCAGTTCACTGCAATTAGAGAACTGAGCTTTTTCTTTCTGTTAGATGATTTTGATTCTAAATTTTTAATATTACTTAATAAGTTTTACGATTTTTTGTTTAACTTTATTATATTTACATCCTGTTTACTGCTTTTCAGGAGTTTTTTTTTGTTCTTCTTCTTTTATTGCACATACACATATTTTCATATGTAAAATATTTTTTAGGGTTAAATTCACCCAAGCTGGCAGTTTGCGTTCTTCAAAGTATAACGTTAGCAAGCTGCAGTGAGAAGATTGATATCTTACAAAGAGGTACGACATCAAATTGTCAAACAACAGTGGCGTTATTATCACATTGAAAAGGATGAAGTCAATCGAGAAACATTTTCAAGATACATACCAGCCAAGATTTGTGATCAGCAGCACCGCAATTAGAACATCGGGGACCATCATTCTCACGAAGAGTACCATTTAAAAGTGCTAGCTCCCTGAGCTGCATCCTTCTAAGATCGTTTTGTCCTTCAGGAACTTCAACGCCTTGTCTAATTATTTCCTTTATCTAAATATTAAATAAATGATGAAAAAATTAAAAAAAAAAGAATATTTTGTTGCTAGCTCAATAATTTTGTGCAAAATGCTAAAGCAAAGTAGATTCAAAAGAAATTAAACTTACTCTATCTACAGCTTTTTTCACAAATTCAGGGTTATTAGCCGTAACATAGGCATGAAGAGGTTCATCTTCACCAGGTAATGGATGACCATCTTTCCTTCCAACTTTCCCTTCTTTCACAGATCCTTTACCTCTAATTATGATTTTAGCACCAGTTTCTCTTTCCATTGCTATAGCAATATCATTAACAAATGAAATATAATCTTGAAGTTTTAAATTACCAAACAGATTTGAATTACTTACATTTTAAAGTATTCCCTCTAGGCCCTATTAGCAGTCCAACAAAATTTATATCCGGATGCTCTTCTTGAGGTATCATTACTTTATCACTCACCCTTACAATAGGAGGTCTGAAATGTTTACACCTTAATATCAGAAAAACTGAAACTTTTTGTATTGCAAGGTTAAGGCACCTCGATCTATTCTAGTTATTTCATTTGAACGAATTATCTAAGCAAAAAAAAGAAAAGAAAAACATGCAAAAAAGATATTTGAACATTCATCATTAAGAGAAAAATTGCGAAATAGACTTCTTACACAGCTAGAGATAAATGCTTCCTTAGAATAACTATAATTAACCGGAGGAAGCTGAAAACATCCTAGTAGATCGCTATCTCTTTGATATTTTAAGGCACAATAAAACAAAATTTACTTGGAAACGGTTTGAAATATTTGAAGAAATATGAATATATAGGTTTCGTGACCATAAATTGTTAAACTTAGGATTCAAGATTGGCGAGGAATCGGTCAAATAAAACAACTCGTCTTTTTGCCAACGTTTCGACAAATATATTGTCTTCTTCAGGGCCTGGATATTACAAATACAAAACAATTTACAGAGTCAGTAGCATAGAAAATCAATAAAAATCAGTAATACAAAAATAAACAGTAAAATACAAAAAATTCCAGAACTGGCTCTTAGTTTCTGTAACTCAACCAATCCGCATACCACGTAAGTTTCAATAATTATAAAGAATTTTTTTGTATTTACTGTTTATTTTTGTATTACTGATTTTCTATGCTACTGATTCTGTAAATTGTTTTGTATTTGTAATATCCAGGCCCTGAAGAAGACAATATATTTGTCGTAACGTTGGCAAAAAGACGAGTTGTTTTATTTGACCGATTCCTAAATTTGTAGAAATATTAAAATAACAATTGTGGAAATTGCAGTCAGTGCTAGATGTTAAAACCTAGATCAAAAAGAAACGAAAAGTAGCCCCTATCGCCTTAATGTCTTAGCACCATAAACTGACCATAGACCAAAATGTTAGGTGAGGTGATTTAACAATAAACACCATCTAAACAGGAAGGGTTAAATGTTTACAAGTTTTTCATCTCAAAGGTAGCTCCAGGAATGAGAAGGAATCGAATTGTGGCTTAATGTAGCGGGTTCTAGATGAAGTGGGTTATTCATATTTCAAGGAGTAAGGTGAATCAAAATTCTTTAAAAAGATTTTTTTCGTATGACTTACTTATAATCAGCTGGAGGTTTAAAATCTGGATTAACCTTTAACATTTTTTGTATTAAGGAATGTCTTTCTTCTTCTAAATTTTTTCTAGTTCTAAATTCTCTAGTATTCAACCGTTTTCCATCACTGCTGTAGATCGGCTCTGGCGATGGTGATCTGGACAAACAACATTCGTATTCCTCAAAATGGTCCACTTTCTTATTTCAAAATCAAAACTAAACATTTTTTTTTTTTTGCTACAGTTTACTGCAACAGCATGGTATATTCAGACAAGTAATCAAAATTGTATTTATTTATTTTTATTTTTTAGAAATTAAATATTTTCAACATCATTCTTACTTGAAATATTACTTTTTGAAAGTAAATAGCCTTATCTGAAGCTACCATTTAGCTCCTAAAAAATAAATTAATCCTATATATAGCAGAAGTAACTAAAGTTATTGTAGAAGTGGTTAAAATTTGGGGGAAATTGGGATTAAACAGCAGACAATACTGATTGGTTTTAATTAAAGGCAAACTCCGCTGACCTGAAATTAACTATATTAAAGGCTGTAAGAAAGATTTATTTTTCATTAGCCTGCAATGGAAATTTATTAAAAAAAATATTATTATACAATATTTTAAGACAGAAAAAATTAAAACATTGGGAATCAATTTTAAATAGAAATTAATGATTAGAAAGATAATGTATGACCTGCAAAACTAGTTTGATTAAAAAGATCAACTAGAAAACATAAATAAAGATAAATTTTAATTATTAGTATTGATCCGGGAATCTTGCAGGTACGCTGGAAAAAACTTTAATCAGCAAAATATTAACACGAAATATGATGTGTGCGATTGTAATAGATATATAAAAACATCCAACTAGGCTTGATGTTTACTCTTATATCAAATAGAAATGGTAGGATAGGATAATTTTGAATAGAGATAGATCGGAAGCGAAATTCTTCCTTATTAAATCCCAGCATGCTACACCACCATCCCTCGGCTTTATTACTAAAACAAAAACTAAATAAAAGGTTATGAACCTGCTTCATTCCTCACCTTTAAATTCGTTCATTCATTATAAGTTTCCTAATAATTTGTTATTCGCCAATGATTTTACCCTAGTTTATATGATATTATGTGAGACTTTGTTTTTTTATCACCAAAAGCTGACGGAATCTATGAATAATAGTCAATATAGTCTTAGCAAATAGCATATAATAATAGTCTTAGCAAAAGCCAAGCTGTTTACCAAAAAGGCCATGACGGATAAAATCACTGATATATATTGCGGCGCATCGACTGCCTTGGTCATTAGCGACACATCACTGTTATCCATCTTTGTGGATGTAATTATGTGTACCATGTCAAAAACTGTGAGAAATTATGCGAATCGAACTTATGAAGAACGAAACAGATTTAACACAAATATACACAATAGCTTGAAAGTATTCCACAAAGAAAGAAGTGAAGTAGCTTTCTTAAATGACATAAAAACAGCCGAAGAGTCCGCTCCTTGCGAAAGTAACACACCATAGCACCTGAAATCTTCAAAGTTGACTATCTTAAAGATATCACTTATCACAAAACTTTGCGTTAGAGCGTATCCCACTCCTCTTATCAAACTAACGATTAATTCAACTACTTTACATTTCAAATGACGGTAATCCATATCTCTAAGGGGCATTGTTGAGACTGAATACTCAAAGGAGAAAGGCTGAACGAAAGGAAAATGGCTTTTGGTAAACGCAAATCCAAATTCAGAGGTTGTAAGCTCAGTTGCGTTGGATTAAATAACCACTAACCAGATAAAAACAAAGCGTTTTCTGAATAGCCTTCTGGAGACCCTTTATGGTCTTTCCTTCTAACTGTATTAAGAAAGACAATGAGTTTTATGAGAGATTAACATCAAAAACCAGCAACCTGCTGCTCTTGTCTACAAGCTAGGGGAAAATATTTATCAAGGAAAAAAGGAGTAACACTGTTGCATAAAAACGTTAAATTTAGGCGTTTCCACGCTTCATATAGCATAAGGATTGGCTAAAACAGCCTATCAATCGACCAACTAGAAAACGAGTCAGTGGCAAAGGACAAATACCGGGGGCCTTCTTTCTCTATATGTCCTTTTTAATCTTAACAGCACATTAGAAACTATGTGCTGTTAAGATTAAAACTGTCCGGTAGGACAGTTATATAAGGGTTAAAAAGGTTTCTAATTTTTGTTAATAAAAAGAAATAAAGTGCAACATCTAACATAAGGATAGGTTAAAAAAGCGGCTTTCTCTTATTCTGGAATAGAACCAACTATTCTGAAAGCCAAAATTAGGAGTGTAAGAAAGTTGACATTAAGTAGTTACAGCTTGCTACGGATTTCTATACAATCTTTCGTTGGAGTTGTTTCAATTATATAATTATCATTATAGGCGTATCTAAACTGAGTTGCTTCTGTCCTAAATAGGTTTTTATAGTTGTAAGTAAACGAAGGAGCTCCATAAATCAGAAGATAGATTAGTTAATACATCATAAAATCGGTCAGCACTTTTTCGATAAATGATTTTACAATATTTCTTCGAAACAAAATTTCGTAAGAACTGAGAACATTAAAGTGGATGTGTTAGGGCGGGTTTTTTGCGCAAACATAGTTGCAGCACATGAAACTTTTGAAGGAGAGTAAGGTATGCTTTTCATTAGCCGGACACGGTTCTTGAACTTGAACGGTTCAGTTTGGGCCGCATATGAAGTCTTTTACTAACCGAAATTTCAAGGAAATCAACATATTCATTAATGAGGTGGTTCATACTTTGATAGTGTATCTACTTAGACTTGCTTTGAAGTTAGACGAGCATCCGAATTTGGTCAGACAAAAAAAATGCGAAAGTCTGATAGTTTGCTACTGAAAAGACCTGAAAAACATAAGGGCAGTGACTCCCTCCTCATCTAATAATAATCTAGCTTCAAAGGCCTAGAAGCCTGGTAGATTTTTAGAATACAGATTCACAAATGACGAGATTTTTCTTATACGTTACCTGCCTTACGGCAGCACATAAGAAATAGAATAATAAACTTAGGGTAAATACCTTTGGCTAATAATGTTTTATAATTTCAAAATTTTCCGTCTTTAGGAGGAATACCATTACAAAATAAAATAACTCAGAACACATGCAGGTAAAATTAATACAATAGAATCCCACCAGCATAAGCAAAAGTGAACAAGTTGAAATAATTTTTTAAAAATACCAAATTTTTAAAATAGGAAAACTAGAAAATCCATTTTTGTATTGTTCTGCATCTATAGGAAGTACGTTGTAAGCAAACTGTACTGTATATGAAGAAAATAAATAAACACATATGTAGATTTCTTTTTCTGTTGTTTTTTTAAATTTCTTTAATGTTTCTTTAAAGAAATGCGATTGTTTTTCCAGCATATTAACAGAAAAAGAAACAAAATTATAATTAAATGAAAAAAAGGATTTTTCTTTTTTAAAGAAACAAGCGCAGCTACATTATTATAGTAAGTAACAAAAATTTAGGATACCACTATCAGTAGAAATCTTGGGCATATATTTATTTTATAGCAAACCATCAGGTTTTCCTCCAAAAGGGCTGTCCGAGTAATTAATTTTATTTTTTTCTGTCGCAGACCTAGAAAAATTTGGAATGTCTATGTGTGAGAAATAGATTGGAGGAAGGAATAAAATGACGAGGAGTTTTAAGGATAGCAGGAAAATGGTTTAAGGAGGTAATTCTTATTCTGTTTCTTTGTGTGTCATTTCTTTGATCTGATTTGATTTAAGAATTAAAAGCAAACCAATCGATCGGACCTCTCTTCCGGATTCATGGGTATCCCGAGGTCTCCCGTCCTTAACTTCCTGCTAACTTCCTCGATCTGCAGCTGGACTGAAAGTTGACAACAGATTAAGAGGGGTCCGTCCCCTTATACATAAAAATATTACAATTTTTTTTCACAACCAAATTATTATTTACCTGTATTCTTCCAACTAAACTTGAAAATTAAAAAACAATTACACAAACGTCAATCTTTTTATGGTTATTGATATCGAATATTCTTGCTTTTTTTTTTGTTTCTAATTTATTTTTTAAAGTTTTAATAATTTGAAACAAAAATATTCAGTTGTTTTCATTAGTAGGGTTTGATCTATTTGTGTAAGAAAAAAAATTAAACGTTGGAAGCTTACCATTATAATAAATTAGTTTCGTTAAAAAAGTATGTATATAAACGAAGTAATCACACAAGTAAAAAGCATTAAAGAGATTAAAACATATTAAACATTAGAGCTATCAATTAGAAAAAAAAAATTATATAAAATATAGATCATTATTAGAATACATATATGTATATTAGAAAATAAATCTGATACATACGCAAATAAGCCTGTTCTTGTTCCTTGGTTAAGTTAGTTGGCAAAACGGTGGGCATTCCTAGTATAAATGACTTGTCCATTTCATCGCTACCCCATCTTGATTTTTTCCTTTTTCGTCTTTCTTCCCTAGACAAACCTTACCCATCCAACAATGAAGTTTGTTTACAATAATAGTATGAGCTAAATTTACTTATAGGTTTTAAATAGCTTAATTTGAAGGCTCCACAGACATTTCCGACATATTTTCTTTAGCATTGATAAAAAAGGTGCACAAAAAAAGATCCCTTTTTTTCTTTGAGCTCCCCAAAAAACTTATAACTCAACTATATCCATCCAGTGTTTAAGAACGATTTTAAATTGAACTCAAGACTTGTTGAGTGTTTTCATTTTATTATGTCTCCTTCAAATTGGCGGATTGACGAAAAATATAATCTAGCCTAGTATTTTAAGGCAGATTGAACATTTTAACCGAAGTAATAACTGGGCCTCAGTTTCCACGTTTGCTTTAACTATGATATATGTTGAGAATATGTTTATCACAACGAAAACCATATTGGAAGTATATTTTTGTATACTTCCAAAGTAGAAAAATGTATTTCTAGCACGAAGTATATCTCGATTTATATCTCCAATATTTTCGAAGAGTTCACTTATCATTGTTCTAATCACTTATTAAATACGAAATAATAAAAATAAACAAAGAATAGTTGTTAATCAATGCGAGAAATGAACTTAGTAATGAACAGCGATAATTGTTTAATTTTATATTTTCTTGTTCAGGGTGGACAGCCATCAATAAAAGAAGTTAATAAGTCTAACGGCTAATAATATCCTACTCTCCTAAACAACTTTAATAGTCAAGAAAGAAAACTGAGCAACTTCTTCATGCTATCGCATACTTAAACACAATTTAAAAACGAACTAAGAAAAAGGTTCCTTTAGTCATTCGATAGGCCCAGATAATTAACGATAATAAATAAAAATGCAAAACACTTAAAATTCGAATCCTTAAATAAAACTAACCTTCAAACTCTCTTTTAAGACTAAGTTTCTCTTCGTCGACTTGCATATTCATATATTGTAAAAAAAAAATCAAATTGAAAACTGTATCTTCTGTCAAGTAAATAAAATCAACATGTTGCAAAACACTAAATTAATGTAAATATTGCTGGTAAAAAACTAGCTAACTTTCTTCGACTAAATGATGTTGTCTCAATACTACATGCAAAATGGCGAACGAGGAACAACACGCGTTAGAAGCTTTGGCCACAAGCTTCTGAATTATTTTCTTTCTTGAAACAACATATGGCCTGTTTTGCAAAGTATTAATTATATTACTTATGCTTTAAAAGTATATTGTTGAAAATGGCAAAATATTTTGATCTCGAGGTAATTAAAAATTAATTGATGTTTTTATTGATGAATCTCACCTATTAGCCTCTCATCTCTACTAGCATAAAACCACTGTTAAGTGAAATTCTTAGTTCATTTATAGCAGACTTCTAACCTATGACTTAACACTAAATTATAAATAAACATTTTTACCAGCTTAACGCTTAATTTTCTTTTCAGCGTAAATAAAGTAAACTTGAAGAAACCGCAACAAGTATGATTCTTTTTACTTTTCAAAAGACGTTGAATTTCAGAATGTAGGAAAACTATTCATTTGACTTAATATAAATGGTGTAGCACACTAGGAATTAATTCCGGTCAAATATGAAAACAGGTCCTAAATCCTTTTGTTTTGAAATAGGGTTAATAAAAAAATATATATACATAAATAAAATAAAAACGCTGGCGAAGTGAAAAATATTTTATTTACAGCTTTCACATTGCAGCATTACGAACTACATTAAAACAAAAACAAAAAATCAGCCTCTCAAGTACTAAATTATAAAACATAGATGATAATATGCAATGATGTTTTTCATTTGTAATGTGACAGGCTCTCTTCCAGCTTTTAACTTTATTCTGAAGCACAATCGTAGACTTTTTAATCAAATTAAGTTTCAGATTTTTTTTTTTGCTGATTGGATTTGAGGCCTGAAATACGTATATTGAATGCTCAACCTGAGGTTAGAATTTTAAAACATTAAAAGAAGAAATAGGAATAAATGATAAAATTACAGAAATTCAAAACTTTACATCGGATGGTTAGTTAAATATAATTATTTTCGTTGCTGACTTCCACCAGACTGCCAAGGTCGATTTCCTGCGTTCTGAGTACCACCTCGCGTATTAGTTGCCCGTCCTCGGGCTGCCTGCGCTCTTAGAATAGCAGATTTTCCTCTTCCAGACCCAGTATTTCCTTTATTACCTTGTTTTTTAAACATCGGTGCATTTTTCAACATGTCAGGCAGTATAAGAAACCTTATTTTTGATCCTCTAATAAATACATTCTCCAATTGAGCGACCCGGCCATCTCTGTAAGTAACCGTGATACCAGTCATTTGACAATTCATGTTATCTTCTGCTTCAATCAGCTTGCCTCTGTACACTTCACCAGTTTTTGTCTCACACGTAACAATGTGGCCCTCAGCTTCATGTAAAACTTTTATAGGCACTCCAATAGACATTTTTACGAGTGATGTCAATTATTTATTAATTAATGAATAAACCCAATAGCAATTACTAACACAAATAACCGTAAAAAAAATATATAATATTCTCTGGGATAGAAACAATGCTATAATAGTCTCAATGAATGCACGAAAACAAACTAGCTAACTAGCTACCGCCACTTAACTTTGTTTAGTCTGGCTTAACCTATGTAACATTTCATTCATTTCACAGGTTATCCATTGCCATCTAGGTAGCCAACGTAAAATTCGAAAACTAAGTAAGATAAGTTGAAATTAAGTTTCGAACTATTAAAGTAGAGTATTTACCTTTAAATGAGAAAAAATAGAGGTACATGAGGTACATAAATAAAAAATTGAGTCAGCTCAGGAAACAAAAATTATCATATTGAAGCATGTTTGAGTATGTTCCGTGTTTATAAAAATTGATGATTTGTTATGCTTCCATTAAAAAGTAAATTGTAATGAAGTGTTTTGTAAAAGCTAGGGTAATTTTAAAAAAAGAAACATTGTCCCCCGGCTGTTAATTTGAGCTGTTTTGCTTTTAACGCGCTCACATGCTTATTATAGTTCTCTACGTACGAAATAATTTGAAAACATCATAATCGGTAGGAATAGTTAAACTGCGCGAAGAAAAGATTTCTTACTCAATGTTCGATTCCGCTTCAATAACACAGTGCTCAGACAAACATTTAATCCTTAAATAGAAGTAAATGCCGAAACATCTTTAAAATTGCCTAATACTGTTACAAAGTATTGTATTAACAAAAAAAAAAAAGCTACTTTTATAACTACTTTGAACACTTTTATAACTTTGTTAGTTATCCTAAATTTAAATTGAGAACAGCGTACTGTTGTATCATGGAAGGATCAAAATTAATAAGTTAATTAATTGACTGCATTTACGAATGATTTGTACTAAGTGTAATTGGGTCTTATTATGAATTAATATCTCTAATTGGTGTCTTTATTTAGCTCAAAAATTTACTTAATCCTTGACACAATCTTATTTATTTTATGTAATTCATGTTCGTATATTTAGGAACAATATTTAAAACAGGTGTGATCAAGTGCACTGTGGCGTATTGAACGCTGGCTAGAATTGAGATGAGTTATTATCTCTCTATTGTGCGAACTGGAGGTCTTCATCTTGTTCTATTTTTTTTTTTAAATGGATGAAGTATCTTTGGAAATAGCCTGTGAAAGCACATTTCTACTATTAGCATTATTATTGCTATTATTTAATTCGAAAATCTAGGGTTGTAATCATGTAAGTATCTAATAAAGAGATCAATTAAGTTTTTTTTTTAAAGATTGCTGCAAATGTGAAGTCTTCATAAGAAAATTAAAATGTTAGTCAATTGGAATGTTTTCATAATCATTGTCAAAACCAGTGGTCCTTTTAAAACCCCAATCGGGTTTTTGGCCATAACTCCGCCAAAAATGAAGATACAGCATCGGGGGTAGAAAATTTGAAAACTAAACCAAAAAAAACATATAGTTTACTTCGAGGGTTTTTTCGAAATTCCGGTTTCCTAAAAAGTTATTAGCGATTGGTGCGTTTTAAATGGGTCACCCTGTATACTCCTTAACAAAAACTTACAGTTTAAAAAGTTAAGTATAAGGGTTGATTAAACGCCAAAAGGTACACAAATCAGCAAGTACCCAACATTTCATTAATACTTCATTGATATTATTTAAGTAATTTTACCGCATTAATTTTCATTAATATTTTTTAAGAATTTATTAGATGTCACATACCCTAATGCTGGCCATTTTCATCTACAAAATATTTGTTCAAGTAGCACACCATTTAACTTAGATTGACTGTAATATCTATTTATCTATAATAATCAAACTATTGATTACAGGTGAAAAAGAAAACGTTATAAAAAATAAAAAAATATGAGGCTAAAAAATTCATAACCTTTTTTAAAAATTGCTTACACCAACTTACATCAATGATTTTATTTATTTATTTTTATTTTTAAATAAAAATCGTCGGTTTAAGTTCATTCTTCGATTAAAGCAATTGTTATTTTATGTAGTAGTCAAACGTTTGTGATAATAGGTAATAATTATCTGGCTTTATCGCAAATAATATAGTTTTCTTCAATTACATTCTCCATCTAGGTGTTCTTCCCACAATGTTGTGTATATGTAATATAAAATAAATAAGATATGCATATTTTTAGGACAGCTAATTATTCCAGTATTTTACCATAAGTCAAATTAGGGGAACTAAATTAAATTACAATTGAGAAATGAATAAATAATGTTGAATAATCTACTTGTTATTAACTGTGTGTTATTTGTCCTCACTAATATTTCGGTAAGACGAATTCAAGACTGAAATATTGTTTTAAATTCTCCGTGATTCAAATTTAAACAGTAGCCGACTCTAAATTTGTCTTTTTCTAATTTAACATGCATGTATATGTGACAACTTCAGAATAAAGGGCACATTAAAGAGAAATCAGAAGAATAATTTGGAATAGAGTTAAAATAAAGTACCTATTTATACGAAGATATAATATACATTTTTTCACAATTATAACTATTATGAATGAACTGGCCAGCATAAGGGTATGTGACATCTAATAAATTCTTAAAAAATATTAATGAAAATTAATGCGGTAAAATTACTTAAATAATATCAACGAAGTATTAATGAAATGTTGGGTACTTGCTGATTTGTGTACCTTTTGGCGTTTAATCAACCCTTATACTTAACTTTTTAAACTGTAAGTTTTTGTTAAGGAGATTTTTGTACCCTTTGGATAGATTTTTCTTTTTGTTTGTTTTGCAAAGTTACATATCTGCTTTACAGATTTTTTTAAAATTTGGAATAAGCTATTCTATCATTATAACCTGATAAGGTGTTAAATCGGAAACGTAACTACCACTGGAGAGATCTTTTTAAAGAATGGTTATAGTTGCGGTCCCCAAACCATCTTCAATAACCATTTTTTTGAGAAAGCGTTTTGAATAAATAGGAAGGTATTTGTACGTAAATAGCAAAATTAAACTGCGATTTCAGTACTTCCTTTTAAGAGGAGCAAGAAAAATAAACTGCGATTACAGTACTTCTCCCTAAAAGGCAAAGATTTTGAATCGAACGACAATTGATGTAAATCGGTTCACTCATTGATAATTTTAACGATTGCAGTACTTCCTCTTAGTAGGTGTAAGAGCATGATGGCACTTCACAGCCACGTAGAGGAGCTTTAATCACTTCTTCGTGATAAATTTTATCAAAATCGGACTAAGCTTTGTAGAAATATTGGTAATAATAGTTTTAGAAAGGGCCTTATTTGGGTGGGGCGAACTCCCCTCCTTATGAGGCATAGTGTCGAGACTTTTAAAGTACAAATCTGTACAAAATTTCGATTCGAATGACACTTCATTCATGAAAATCGGTTAACGTGTCAATAATTTGAAACGATTGCTATACTTCCCCTTAACAAGTGTAAGAGCAGATCGCCGCTTTATTGTTAGGTAGGGGAGCCCTAACCCTATCATCCTACCAAATTTTATCAAAATCGGGCCAAGATTTACAGAGTAATTAGTAATAATAATTTTGGAGGGGGCCTTACATAAAGGGGGCTAACTCCTCTCCCATTCAATGTACAGGGCCGAGACCCCCCAAAGGCACATCTACATAAAATTCCAAATCGAATGACACCTCATTCATGAAAATCGGTTCGTGCGTTTAAGCGCTACGCAGTTTACAAAAAAGGTAACAACAACAACAACAACAAGAAGAAGAAGAAGAACAAGAACAAGAACATTTTTTGAAAAAGCCGTTTTTGCTCATTTTCGGCAACTTTTTTCTCGAAACCTATTAGATCTGGGTGGTTGCAAAAAAATTACAGTTATAAAGGATGGTTTGGAGTAAGATTTAAAGAAAATTTGGGAATTTTATCTTTTATAGAAAAATAGAAAAAAATTGTCAAAGTTGGGTGTTTTTCAACGTTACGCTTTTTCGTGCAGTTTTTGATGGTCAACCCTTATACAACTGTCCTACCGGACAGTTTTAATACAACATTTATTTTACGAGATATTCTGTTAAAATGCACCCACGCATGCAAGCAAAACTTGAATTTGTAAAAGAAAACAGAAAAACTGATGAATTCAACATTTTGAGAATTGAGGAATTCCTCTTTTGAGAATTGAACTATTTGGAATGGGATTTTGAAGCCAAGAAAAAAATAACGTATTCTATTACTATTTTTATTATTATATTACTTTATTCATTGAATACAGTAATTACACGCTTGATGTATAACAGGAAGTGAGCACTTCAATTAAACTATATAGTATTTACAGAATAAAACATACATAAGTAATATTTTACCACAATTTTATTTTATTTAAGGCTATTTTCACTAATTGTAATTAATTTTAACTTAATAGTTAGTTTATGCCGTAATAATAAAATGTCACATATAAAAATAATTTAAAAATGAAAATTATTTTTTAATGTTCAAAAAGTTTCTTGTTTTACTTAAACAGAGAGTGAAATGTAATTGCATTAAAAAGATGAATATCCAAACGTAATCGTACTTAATAATGCTTACGCCCCATTTAATCAGTTTTGTGTAATTAAGCAACTTTTTACAATATTAAGGCTACCATGCACTTGTACTAGATGTTTTATTTTCAAAACGAAATTATATTTAATGATTGATATCTCCAAACACATTACGACACTTGTTTAATTTAGTCAAGTGATCATGTAAATCTATAAAAATATATATTTACTTTATTTTTTGTTTCTTTTAACAGAAGTACAGTCAAAATATTTTATGAAGCAACGATTCATTTTAAAAATTGAATTAAGGTAAAATGTATTTATGTAATATTAGAGTTTATTTTATATTTTGACTTTTTTTTTTTTTGTTGAAGTGATGCTGAATAAATTAACCTCAAAAATATCCTATTAAACATCAAGTTGGTCATGTTACAAAATCTTACATTCACAATAAAATTAAATAAAAAATGCAGAGATAATCAACCATTTGTGTACAAAATAGAAAAAAACAGGGGTGAGCGGGCGATAAATAATTTACCCATTACAATCACAAAACTTATGAAGGAACATATTCGTTTGTTAGTTTTGTACAAACACGTGCGTACACAATTGTTTTCAAGTTTTAAAAATTAACTTCCTTTAATTCGTCTATTAAAGGCAACAAAAAACTTTTTAAAATACAAACTATCACAAAATTACCTTTTGGAAAAATAAAAGAATAAAATAAGAGATTAATTATTAAAGTTGATTATTACAGTCTTACATTTATTAACTTTATATGCAATAAGGAAGAGAGATCCATCTTATTCTAAACAAAAGCAATCTCAAGTGTAATGAAAGTTTGCAATGTACTTTATTTCCATGTAAACAATTATTATTACAATACTTATTAATCTACAAAAATAATTAATATTGTTAAAAACCCTTCACCAAAATTTGTATTTTTTTAATTGGTTAATGTTTACAAATATTTGAATTATTTATTTATTCGCCTTTAAAACTTTTTTTTACAACATTACGTTATAACTTCATTACTTTTATCAACTTATTGTTTAAAAACCTCTAATTTCAAACCTTCAAGAGGTGGATACATCAATATTTTAAACAACTTGAAGGTAACACATTTTGGCACATCTAATACTAATTTTACAAAAACAAATGTATATTTAAAAGTAAAAAGAAAATCATCTCAGCAAAAGAAAATATTAAATTACTTCATATTAAATTTATTTTAAGGTCTCTTATTTCCCAATTTGCTAAAAGATTTTGCTATTCTCTTTTTTTATGTTATTTTATTTTAACAATATTTCATCTTTTATTTTGCAAATATGATTTTTTAAATAATGCTAATAAAAATTGGTTACAAGGAAATAACACTTTTTTTAAGTCAGCAAATTTTTCCAATTCTCATCACTAATTCAGAACATTAAGAACCTGATTGTATTTACACAATCAACTCTATTAATTATTGGATTATAGTTGTAATTTAGCACTACATTATTTCTTTCAGATTGTAAATCTTTTCCATATTCACATTATTGATATCTAATAATTTTTATATAACAAGAATTAAGAAAAAAGTTACAATTTATAGAAAATTTTCAGTCTAAAAACATATTATCATGAATTCAAAATTTTTATTTAATCAGTTATTCAGGTATACTCTTAATAAACAGCATTCATTTTATTTAATTATTTTGTAGACAGTGGTAGTTATCCTTCATGAAGAAAAAAAATTGAAATTTTGTTGAATTTCTATACCAGCTCTCAAATAGTATTGGGAATTCCACCAACCATGATAGTATTCGAAATCAATAATGGCTGACTTCAGCCATTCAATTACTAGTTTTGAGCCAGCAAATGAGAAGTAGGCGGGCTTGCCTTGCACAGTAATCTGATAGGGTAATGCTTTTGCATTCTCTAGAGAAAGGCATGATATTTGTCTTTAAAGAAAACCTATTGAAGAGATTAGTGTCTGAAAGAATTCATTTATTTTAAAACTCAGGAGCTTTAGGCATTGATATGAATTCTTGATGGAAATGTAAGGAGCAAAACTAGCTCGCAAACATAAGACCAGAACCAGAATAATAAATTTATCACACGCGTTATCTAAAAGAAGGCATTTTCAAAATTCTTTATTTATCCAGTTTTGAACTCTGCCATTCTGAAAAAGGAAAATTCTATCTACAGACAGATCAGACGTGGGAAACAAGATTATGCAGAATTTTAGATTTTAGAGGTTAAGTGTTGTTGAAGAATAAAAATACTATGTGAATAGTCCGTAGAGAAATATATCGTGAGCTTTATTAGGCTTTTGGCTCTATAGCCTCTGGAAAGGTAACAATAGACTCCCACACTCGCGGATACGTATTTATTCATGTCCTGAAATCATTAGTGAAGGTTTTATCAATAAATAAGATTTATCAATTTAAAAAATGTGACCGTACATGAAAATTTTACAAATTATAAAACCTGGTTTGAAATACTTTCCCCTCGCAGCTGTTTAACAATCATTCACAACTTAAAAAAAAAGGGTATAAAATAAATTAGAAATTATTATTTCCACTAATTTGTTCTTTCAATTCATTAAAACTAGGAATAATAAATCGCGCATGCATAAATTATTGTTTTACAGGTGAGGCCAGTAGTTCTACAAGTTCAATTTCTATTAATAGCAAATTAATTCAACAATTTTTATATAAATTGTAATAATATAAAAAGAACGAAAAATTGAAAAATGTTATTTTACACATAACAAAAAACTTGATTAACATAAACAAGAACAAAATTACTCCAAATTTGAAGTTATCTTTTCTTAATAGACACTCGTATAGTTTTGACTTATTTTTTTTTTTATCTAAAAAGTTTGGAGAGAAAATTTTATATTTAAAAAATTTAAAATTGGGAAATTGTGGTTTTTATAATCAAATGTGGCCCATCTTTCATTTTTCTGTCTAAATAAAAACATAAAAGAATATATTTGTTATTATGAATAATATTGTTATCATTTAATATCACTCGAAGATATGAATTCTTTTAATTTTAGTGTAACATTTATATATATATTTTCTCTTAATTATCCATTAATATATAATGAAGTAAATATACAAATATAATAAATTTGAAAGTAATTTTCCTCTATAGTATGAAATTTTATATATATATATATATTTTTATAGGCTTTTTAATGACAATAAACTATTGGTTTACATTTGGAAGTTTTTAAAATAAAAGTAAAAGTAAAAGAGAGAAAAAAAATACTAATTTCTCTATAGAATACACATCATAGTTTATTCTCTTTTAATAAATTCTTTTTATCAATAGTTTTCTCAATGGGATGATATTTCTAAAGTTATTTAATATTAATAATACCCTACTCTTCTCTATACTAGAAAACACAACAAGTTTGCCTTGAAAACACTTCATTTCTTTGAATGTGGTAAAACATGGCGACGAAGCAACCAGGAGAATGATTTAAAAGAAAACTAGACTAGGATACAATGTTTTCCATTTCAAACGAATACCTACCTTCCACAAAGTTGAGATCTATTGAATTGTCCCAACACAATCCTGGCTTTATTTTCATCAAGTAACATTTTACAAAAATACATATGATTACAGTGTGACCAAGAAAATAAAAACTTTTACAGCATATGTTTACGATGTTTTGTTATTATTCGGCAATAATTTCGTTCCACAGCTCTTTCATAACAACCTTTTGAGTGAATTAAATGAAATTAACATTTTACCGAACACAGATTCTAATAAAGAAAGATCACATTCTAATAAAAGCGTTCTAACGTAACAAGAGTTACACAGCCCTACCTCCTGAAGACATTAACATTAGCCATGAACATAACTGTATAAACTTCGACTTTAGAAATAAATGACATTTTATTTACTTCTGTAATGTTTATAATTTTCTAATCTGTTTCAAGATTCGACTGTGCGGATATCTGTAAAGAAGCTGAGAAAGGGCCAGTGATCTACCAGCTTTTTATATTATAAACAAACATTCCCTTATGTTTAAAAAGAAAATGTAACTCTCATAAATCATTTCCCTGATCTGAACAAGATATTGTGATAAACAAAATATGTAAAATTAATTTAAATTACATAATTAATAAATTGGCTGAAAGTTTAAAAAGTACTTCATGTCAGAAAATATTAACATTTTACTTGCATGGATTCACAAAATAAACTAGCTAAGGATGGACTTTTTAATGGACAGTTATAAATATGTTCTTCAAATATAAAAAAAGAACGAAGATAAAAAATATTCAGGGAGTAACAGACGGAAATTTTTATTTTTTTGCTAAAATTAAAAAGCAGTTGAAGAAAGGGCTAATTTCAGAGTAAGTAACTCTAATAAGAACGGTGGATAAAAAGAGACATCAGGATGCTTAGATATAAGATACAAGTGAATTGACCACATACTAAGTGGGGTTTCTACGCCCCATTCGGGCGAAAAAGGTTCCACGACCCGATTCTTGACGTTTATAATTTATTTTAGCATATCACAAAATTGGTCCTACCACTTAAGCTTAATTACACTAACGGAAAAAATATTATATTTTCCACAAGATATTTTAGTCAATTATTAAATTATTAAAAGCGATGCAATTATTAGAGGTGGTATTAGAGCTAAATATTAATTAAACGGGACTAAGATTAAGAAGTTACTATTTTGAGGTTACTTTTTTTTTTTAAAAAAAAATCTTTTTTATAATGTTTATCAACAAATGGAACATTTATCATTTTTTACTTGATCTTCTCCGGAGTAAAGACTACGATTCTTAGCATGAGCAAAAAGTGAAACTGTATTTTTCGAAAATAATCGAACCAGAAAATAATGAACTTTTTGTCGCAAATGTGGCGTAAAACCATTTCATTAAATTTGGCCAACTCAATCTGGTACGTTTATTTTTTCACAAATAAAGAGTCTGAAAAAAAAAAATGCCACAAAAACCAGTTCGTTGTTCAAATAATGGAGAGAGAGAGAGAGAGAGAAAAAAAAATCTCATATTAGTTGTCAGAACTTCGTCAAATATCGTTTTGCAGAAAAGATATAACTAATTTTGTACGTATAACACATTGATAATTTTTTTTTTTTATTTGTTCCAACAGTTAGAAAATAATTAGGGCATTCAGAAGACATTTTCAAGATCACACTGTAAACATATAGTTATTGAATTCAACGTGAAAAAACAAAAATGTAAACCAATATATGTCAGGAAAATTACACTTTACACTTTGATTAATCTTTTCTTTCAATTCTGAATGTTTTAACTCATTTACAAATTTTATATATATTTTTTTTTTTAATTCTGTAGGCCTTTCTCTATTTTTCACTTAAATCTCGTACTTTCTTCTACCAATAATGTGCTTAAAAATTTGTTTTTCTTTTCAATTTTGTTTAACTTTTTACAAATTACCTAAACTTACATATATTTCGTAGTCTCTCTTGTTTCAACACTTCAACCCCATTATATATATATATATTGTTTATAATATAATAAAACTTTTTATAGCACATACAAGGCCTAGAGGTAATTTTTTAACATTTTATACACAAATATTTTTATTTATATTACTTCTCCTTTCTAATTTTAATTTGTCTTATAAAATTACTATTAACAAAGACGAAAAAGGACGAATGCTTGCATAGTTACTTTATATCTAAACTTCCCTCCCAAATTACAAACAAAAAAGAATGGAACAAACTATTTTTTAAAATTTTTTTAATTAAATTTTTTCTTTTTTTTTTATTTATAATTTTTTTTTTTTACATTTTTTTGCGGAATTTTTTCTTTTTTTTTTTTTTTTTGTTTCGTTTGTTTTAGGCTGCACAGCTGTCTTTAAGATGTAGGCTAATTCTGTTAACAGAATGAGCGTACAACACAATCTATGCATAACTATTAGCGAGTCTACAAATTCGGGCCATCTTTTCTTTTTTTCTTTTAATCGAATTTGATTTATTTTATGTTGGAACAAATGCAAGTTATCTAACCTTTTTTATACTTTAGTTGTACAATAAGAAACTGAAAAAAAGACGCCATTTACTAAATACTTAAGTAACACTCCATTATTCGGGGTCTTATTTTCAAGTAGCGGACAATCGGATCGCAAAGACTATAATTATTTATTATAATACATGCAATATTTTTTCTTCTGTTGTTTACCTTTGTCTAAAATTAGTACACCTATTATCTATTTTATTACTGTTGACAAAAAGAAAGTAATTCCGTTTATAAGATTCCTTTTTTCAGAAAACCTCTAATGGACAGTTAAGATTTTGAAATTACTTCGCAGCTAAAAACAAAATCATCGTCTGGTCTACGTTAATGTGTGTTCGGGTTTGTGCTATTAGTAATATGATAATTTCTCTTGCCCCTTTCTAATGAAGGCAGAGTTTAAATTCACGATTTACAGAATATTCTTATTCTTAACCATCTAGTTTTTTTGTTTTTTGTTTTTTTTAAGAACATCTTTCCGGAATTCGATACACCTTTAAAAAAAACCGTATTAGGTAGTACACAAAGTTAGTAAAGACAAAGACAAGATTTATTTTGCTTATTGAAGACATGAATTTAAGATATCAAAGGAAAACTAAGTTAAATTGTTTCATTTGCAGGTAAATTAAAAATAATTACATTCAAGCGAAAAAAGTTTGCTACAAATATCTTTAGAACCAAACTAAAAATGAAAGTCACTATTTCTGTTAGCAACTGCAAACTTGATTTTTTAAGCGAAATTACAGGGAACATTGTTTTAGAACCCTATTTCAAGTTTAATCAATTTTAATTAAAAAACTGTAGGCAGATTTTTATTTTCTAACAAAATCAATTCAGCAAAAGAAAAAAGACCCTGCATTTAACTCTTGATAGTTACCAATTTTTATTGATAATTAGAAAAAATTATAATTTGTAAAAAGTTTTGTGTTTACACTTCTAGTTTTTATATAAATTAAAAAAAAAAAAAATGAAACACAAAATTTTGTCGCCCAATTGGCATATATTTTCTCTTCCATTTCTTTAAAACGTACTAGAGGCAACAATGAAGAATAATATAATCAACGTTTCCAATACAATAAAACGGCCAATTCGAAATTTTCTTTTTTAATGTTTAAGTACAATATCGCTATCATCAGTTGGCCCACACTTTTTTTAATAATTGTTTTTCATTATTTTTTTTTCTTGAATTTAGGATAACCAACATTATTATATTCTTTTTGATTGATTCCTCTAATGTTTCTAAAACCAACTAGAAGTAGAATTCAATAACAGAGTTATATTTTCCACAGTCACAAAATGTTTTTATATAGTGAGAAATTTATTTGGCCTGCGCAGTCGATTATTTTGCCTGATCCAACGATGATCGAAAAAAAAAAAATCGAGCCTATTATCACAGCCAGAATGTGTTGGTAATTTTGAATTTATTTTTTTTTTTTAACAAAATTAAAAAATTACAAGAAAGAAAATACATTCGGGAGGGTTTGACCAAAAAATAAAGCGAAAAAATAAGTTCATGAGGAGGGGAATTTAGATGATAAAAAGTTTGAGAAAGTCGGTTACGAAGTGCAAGTCATATATGAAGTGCAGGTGCATGGTTGGGCTGATAATATTGGCGCATAATAATAGCCGCCGGCAAATATAATTGGCGGCGTTGGTATAGGCGCAGCGTGCTGCATACTGTAGCGATTCTGCTCGTTACATAATACTGTACACGCCAGCTCTTCAATCAGGCATAAAGTTTGACGGCGTTCATGTCCCATCAAGCAGACGGTTGATTCTTCCACTACTGAATGAAGTATCATCAGATATTGATACTTAAGTAGTTCATCATCTGGACCACCAACAAAATGATTCCATAGGTAGCCCTCGAGTTTAATTCTTTGTTGGCCAATATCTGGGAAATCTATAAAGAATCGTGAGCACATATACCTGAAAAATAGAAACAAACATAATCAGCGTATTTGATTCTAATAATTTTAAATTTGGGTACCATCAGTTGAATAAAATAAATAAAAAATTAGCTTTTTTATGCCCATTTTTGCATGTGAATGAAAGAAAATGATTGATAATTCATTTCTTTTACTGCAATCTTGCACGATCAAACAAAAAAAAAATCTTCAAAGTTGACTTTAGTTACTGTACACTGTATTAAAACTGTCCGGGAGGACAGTTGTATAAGGGTTGATCGTCAAAAAGTGCACGAAAAAGCGTATCGTTCAAAAACACCCAACTCTGACATTTTTTTTCTCTTTTTCTATAAAATTTCCAAATTTTCTTTAAAATATACAGAAAATCCTCCTTTACAACTGTATTTTTTTTTTACAACAACCCATATCTAATAAATTTCGGGAAAAAGTTGCCGAAAATGAGCAAAAACAGCATTTTCAGAAATTGTTGTAGTTCTTGTTGTTGTAAACTGCAATTAAAATGAGGATTTTTTTAGCATAACCTATTAAAAAATTCTCTCAGAGTCTCGTAAACACTGAAACTTCTACCTGAATTATCTCATTTTTAGAGACCACAGTTACAATTAAGCAATTATTATTACTGTTTTGTTTCTAATTTTGGTACTTATTTGTTTTTATTCGATTAGAATGTATATTTATAGTTTTCAATTCAAGTTTTTATTTATATTTAATAAGATATTATTTGATTTCATTTTATTTAACCAAACTTCATTTGTAATAAAGGGTAATAGGGTAATACCCTGAAAACGAATAAAATTATTCAATTCTATTCTATTAAGCAATTAAAAACTGAGTAGTATAAAACAGAAGAGAAAATTGGAGAGAATTGCCTCGTTAGAATCATAAACTTATTGTGGTATAAGAGCACAGGTGTTAAGTCTTTTCAGTATGACCAAAAATTCTATCACATGTTCTTCGGCAAATATTTTGTCTAAAAGAACTTTAGGGTTTAGGAAATAAAGCTTTTAAATGCGAAACAACGAGATAAGGCGTACAAACTTGGTTTGTTTTTTTGAATATGTTCCCTACTAAGTGGTAGTTAATTTATTTTGTTAATTGTTTTTTGACTGATACGAGGGGGTACCCAAAAATAACCGGAATTGCGTTGCCGCGCATGGAGCTTATGTAGTACGCATTTCTG
Organism: Rhodnius prolixus; assembly: GCF_049639745.1. Taxonomy (NCBI): domain Eukaryota; kingdom Metazoa; phylum Arthropoda; class Insecta; order Hemiptera; family Reduviidae; genus Rhodnius; species Rhodnius prolixus. The sequence continues at coordinate 25,241,956 of NW_027411624.1, forward strand.
CCGCTAGACGTGTATAGCGCAATTCCTTGCCAGTTCAGTCCTGCCTGTGTTGTCTGCCTGGCTTGTTCTGTTCATCTGCAGTGATTGTTTTTACCAGCGCTGTTTTGTTCTTTTTTCGTTTTTTATGATGGCAAGTTTAAGTGAACAACGTGCAGCTCTGAAATTTTGTTTTCTACTCGGCAACAATGCTGCTGAAAGTGTTTTAATGTTGAAAACAGCTTACAAAGATGACGCTATGGGAAAAACTCAAGTATACGAGTGGTTTACTCGGTTTAAAAATGGCGACATGTCGATTGATGGATGACGAACCTCGTTCTGGACGTCCATCAAATCAACTGCCCGAATCGACGAAAATGTTGAAAAAATTCGAGAGCTGGTGTTCACAGACCGTCGACAGACAATTGATCAACTGTCAGAGAGTAGTGGGTTATCTTGGAGCTCGGTTCAGCGAATTTTAACGGAAGATTTGGGGATGAAAAGGGTTGCTGCCAAGTTTGTTCCTCGAGTTCTGACTGACAATCAAAAAGAACATCGAGTTGAAACATGTCGTGCTTTGAAACAACAGCTTGATACTGATCCAGACTTTCTGTCAAAGGTCATTACTGGTGATGAGTCATGGTGCTATGGTTATGACCCAGAAACAAAGCAACAGTCGAGCCAATGGAAGACGTCATCTTCACCCCGACCAAAAAAATGTCGTCAAGTCAAGTCAAACATCAAAACAATGTTGATTTGCTTTTTTGATGCCAAAGGCGTAGTCCATTCAGAGTTTGTCCCCCCAGGTCAGACCGTCAATCAAACCTTGTATTTGGAAGTTTTGAAAAGATTGCGCAATAGTGTTCGCCAAAAAAGACCCGATTTGTGGCAAACAGGAGACTGGTTCTTCCACCACGACAATGCACCTGCACACACAGCCATCTCTGTTACACAGTTTTTGGCTAAAAATAGCATGGTTCCGCTGCACCACGCACCTTACTCGCCTGACCTGGCTCCGTGCGACTTTTTCTTATTTCCACGCATGAAAAAGGGCATGAAAGGTCACCGATTTGACAACATTGAAGAGGTCAAGAAAAAAACGAAGAAGGAGCTGTCAGCCATTTCTAAAGATGACTACAAAAAATGTTTCGAACAGTGGAAGCACCGGTGGGACAAATGTATTAGTTGTAATGGAGAATATTTTGAAGGGGATAAGGTTGTTCTGTAAAAAATTTGTAAATAAATAGCTTTTTAAAAATAATTCCGGTTTTTTTTGGGTACCCCCTCGTACATTAATTCGGAAGGAAGAAAGCTTAGTTCATCCTTGGTCAAAAACTTGACAAAATACCATAATAATAATCACTGATTTTGTTTTATAAAGAAGTTATTGAATAAATGCCCTAACCATAGAAGGATTAATTAGTAAACTTATTTTAAAAAATATATACATTTGAACCTACCTTTCCAAAATCTTTATTCGATCTGGATCAGCAGGTTTATAAGATCTCACAAGTAGGTTACAATATTTCAATAATCCACCGCCTCTAATTTCTTCTGGATGGCTTGTGGCAATTAATTTCTTGTGCAAATGATACAATGCTTCCTGGAAGTCACCATAAACTGATTCACCCACAACGGTTGGATAAAAGTTTTCACTGATTGCTAATTCAGAGCATTCATAAAATAACAGTAAAGAATCCAATACAATTTGAAAAGAATCCACAGAGAACTCAAATGGCCGTTTCATTGAGTCCACAAATTTTAATTCAACATTTCTGTGGCCGCGTGAATTGCCTAGAGAGATTAATGACCATCGGTCGCCATCATGGTTTACCTACGCAAAACAAAATAAATAATGTTAATATTATTATATTCTAAGTTCACATAAATTAAATTAATCTAACTAACTGGATAATGATAAAGCGCTTGTTAATAGTAAGTTTTGCTGTAAACTGTAATTCTAATAAAAACGCAGATTTGTAGAGTGCAAGCAAAACCAGAGAGGTTACCATTAGGTTCTATTGGGAGGTTACAAATAATGGACAAAATCAAAAAAGGATTTGATTATACTCGTAAATTAGCAACACATTATTTTGAAAGGGAATTTTAACAGATAGTTTTACAATATTGCACCCCTCCTTTGACGACAATGTGGGAAAAGCTTCTTCGAGAGCGATCTTATTGTCCAATACAGCTTGGTCTGCTTCAATATATAATTTCAATCATATCCTTGTTTTAAATAAGTCAGTAAGGAGGTGTCCTTAATGGTGTCTCAAGTGGTTAAGATTGTGGTAAGTGCACATTTTTTTATTTATTTATCCTTTTATTGAAATTTACACCTGTACCTACAGGGTACAATAAGTAAATGAAGGCGCCACGGTAGCCGAGCGGTTAGAGGCGAGACCTGCGACGCTAATATGTATTGTGGTACTGGGTTCGATTCCCGGTCTTAGGCCTTGGATTTTATTTAATGGTTAATAAAAGAAATTTACAGTAAAGTATGTTTGCTAGTCGCCTCCGTCCACGACACCTAATTGGTAGTTGGACGTTAAGCCCCGCCTGAAAAAATAGGCGATTACTTTACTTTTTTTTTTTTTTTTACAGCTTGGTCAACCTGGCACAAGAGTAATGGACATGATTAAACAAATTTTGAATAACCTGCATTGCTGGACAAGAGTCTAAATAAGTACACAAGAAGGGGCACTTCGATGGTGATGTTTCTGGAGACCATCATGACGGTACGTGTCTTGAAACAGGCCACGAACTGGGCTCTGGGAAGTGAAGCGACTATCCTGCCTCCTTCCTGAGACAAAGGCTCCCCGTTGCTTAACCATCGCTATCTGCTACCAATATTCTTTAAAATGGATTAGCAAAAGGCTATTTATTAGCAGTTTCGCGGAAGAATAGGATAGTTGGCTTAATAGCGTTCTACAATCGAACCTTTATTGGCCAGACCATCCGCCACTTTATTACCCCTCACCTCGCAATGTCCCAGAATCCACTGGAGACACCATCCTAAGATTTTACAATCTTGTAAACACTGTTAACTCTAAAGAACGGTAATAATATTCAAAATTTAGGAAAAGTAAATTAAATTACAACATACCTTAACCATTTTACCAACATATGCTTCTTTCATACTGCAGGTGGTGATCCTCTTTCGGCTGACACCGTCTGGTAATAGATCGAACAAAGAAGATAGCACTGCAGTCTTTACACGATCGAAATTTCTACCACCAGACAATTCTACACCAAATATTAGATCCAGATCGTTGTATGGTGTAGATTCTGTGGCCAATACATGTGAAGCTGCTCCACCATTTAGACGTATATCACGAACCTGGAAATAGCAACCAAGTTAATTTTTTATCTAAGGCTCATGGTGTGAACAGCATTTATGCTTTTATAAATCTCTTTGTCTAAGTCAACAAAGAAGTGAGATGGCCTTCGACGTAATGAAGAATTGCCGTACAATAAAGATTCTTAAAAATGTAGAAGTCACATATTTGATAATAGTTAGTATGTCTCCTTACAATTCAGTTTATAGAACGCCATTTTGTAACTAGTGTCTAATTTTATTTAGCATTAGATTAGACCTGATCCTGTAATATTAACAAAGGAAAATTTGTATCTCTCAGCACATAAATATAATAATATTTGTAATTTTAAAATTAATAATAAAAATAATTTGACTTAAATTGGATTTTTTATAGTTTTGATATTATCTAGAATTGTAAGTAGATATAAGAAACCAAAATTAAAAAGCTAAGGTTTTGAAACTATAATTTTTTATTTAATTATGAAAAAAAAAAAAATCAAAATATAGGTTGAAGGCGATTATTTTTCAGATCGTTGAACCGACTGAAGTTGGGCAATACATTGTGAGAATATTTGAGAAGCGGTTGGACAGCTTAACAAATTTATTTACATTAAACTCCAAATTTTGAAACAGAGTACTTTTAATTGTAAATGATTGTAAGACTTATTTAGAAAAAATCACAAAGAGGAACATATTTTTATATAAAATTTCAAAAAAAATGAAAAATATATTTTTTCCCCACCAGAAACTGCCAGTTTACCAAAATTTAATTATAATAAATTAAATACGTTAAAAAAGCAAAGTTAATTTGAAACATTTATTTATTTATTAAGAAAATTCGTTTTAAAGAAGTTCTGATGCAGAATTTAGGGTTAGATTCATCTGTGAAGAACCATTTCAGAGTAATTTTAAGAATCTATCAAAACTCAGTAACATTTAATGAGAATTTAAATTTCAGCGAAAAGTGATTTTAGGAGAATTGTGGTGATTTAAGTTTTACTTCAGAGTTCTATAAAAGAGTCTTTAGTGTTCTGTTACAGCTTTTTATTATCAAGAAAATATTGAGAAAGAATTCAAAATCTGTGGCTACAATTTTGAATTTTAAGAAAATCTCTTTGTATTTTCTTACAAATTTTTGTAAGCTTTTTCTGAAAAAGTAAGTTTCTTTTAAACTGTGTATACTACTCAGGTGGACCTGTTTACTTGAAATATTTTTCGCTAAAATTCATTCTATTATAGATTTCCACATTTACATAATGAGGAACTAAAATATTTTTGATAAAACTTCAAATCTGTATAAAATATGGCTCCAGCATATAATAAACTAAAAATTAATTAATAATTTTCTTTGTTTTAAATATCTTACTTTGAGTCCGGCACCACCGCTCCTAGTTTCTGCTTCTAGTTTCGATCTGACCACATTGACCAAATCTTTGAGTCTAACTTCCAAAGTAGGAAAATTACCACGTCCATGCACACAGACTACCTCGTCCATTAGATCGTGCAGCCGACGTACTTGTTCGTAGGAGAGTACAGCGAGTCGTTGTTGTCCACCGCCTCCATCGCCATCAGTTCCGGCCACATTGTTAGCCAGCGATTCCATGGTCACCGGCACTCGCCACTCACAGCTTACCTCCAGTGAACCACACTGTAACAATACAAAAAAAAAGGAGCGTCAATTATTGCTAACAGTTGGTCATTATAAAATTGAAAAGTACGGAAATAATACGCATTTCACTAAAACAACGTACAAAATAATATTATGCTCACCTATACCAGAAATATGAACAAAATTATTGTATATTTTATTGTACGTAATATATTCTGTTTGAACAAGTGCCACACGCAAGAATGCTATAAGAACAGATTTAAGTTAGAATTTAGTATTATTTTGCAAGAATTCTAACAACAATACCTTCTTAAGAAAGAGCGAAGTTCAAGTAAGAGATAAAAGCAAACAGAACAATCTGCACGACCATATTAATTCATTTATTTCAAAATATCAATTAAATATTATTTTAAAATCACAAAAAAATGTTTTAAATCGCGCATTTTTATTTTTAATTTGATACAGAACACTACCATGACTTTTTGCGACCGCAATAATTAGGCGTAAAAATCATTTTTTAAAAAACCCAAAATTTATTCTGATTAACTGAGCATTTGGAATTTCATTTACAATTTGAGTTTACCTATAAGTATACTATAGAAAAGTAATTTTTTAAGTATTACATACTTTTAAATGGAACTTAATATGTTAAAGCTACGCATGCTGACTGCACAAAAAGACAAAAGAATATAGGTATACCTAAATCAATTTATAAAAAAAACTACACTTCCTGATTCATAGGATATTTCCGGAGTGAACTTTGACGCTTCAGAAAAAACAAAAACTTTGAAAAAGCTAATAAAATCTACTCCAATAAAATGTCGTACTTCCGTCCGAATTTTTTTTGGGGAAATTTATTATTTATTTTCTTTTAACTTCCATAGTAAGAGAATGAACAGCAAACGTTTCTACTTTTCGACAATGCCGTTTTACCGGAAACACGATTTTGAAGTCTCCTAAGACCTAAAAAATGGTTATTATAAAATAGTTGTTGAAAACAAAATATCTCATTAAATTTCAACTAAATATACATTTAGATTAAGGGGTTATAGGCAGTCAGAAATTTGAAAAAATCGATTTTATATATATATATATATAAATACGAGGGTCGTTTGAAAAGTCCGTGCAAAGTCAGAGAGATAGCACTACTGGCGCGTATCGAGGTTATGTTTAGTTAGTAGCATCTCTTGGAAGAACACACACCAAGTTTCAGCCAGATCGGTCTATTTCTTTGTGTTTGGCATTCGTTTGAATCGAGGAAGTCGAGTGATTTTCAAAAAATGGACGAAAAAGAATTTCGTGTGTTGATTAAACACTACTTTATGAAAGGCAAAACGCCTCACGAGACTAAAGAGAAGCTTGATAAACATTATGGTGACTCTGCACCTTCGATTAGAACCGTTTATAAGTGGTTTCAAAATTTTCGGAGTGGCCATATGGGCACAAGTGACGCTGAACGTTCTGGACGCCCTGTTGAGGTTACTACTCCAGAAATCATTGATAAAAATCCATGATATGGTGATGGATGACAGAAGAGTGAAGGTGCGTGAGATTGCTAGTGCTGTGGGCATCTCGAATGAACGGGTACATAATATTTTGCATCAACATTTGGACATGACAAAGCTATCCGCAAGATGGGTGCCGCGATTGCTCACGCTTGACCAAAAACGAAATCGTGTGAAGTGTTGCAAGGACGGTTTGCAGCTGTTCCAGAAGAATCCGCAGGACTTTAAGCGTCGTTTCGTCACTGTGGATGAAACATGGATACATCACTACACTCCTGAGACCAAAGAACAATCTAAACAATGGGTTACCAAGGGGGAATCTGCGCCAAAAAAGGCGAAGACCGTTCCTTCGGCCGGAAAGATTATGGCGACTGTCTTTTGGGATTCGCAAGGAATAATCCTCATCGACTATCTGGAAATTGGTAAAACTATTACAGGTGCATATTATTCATCGTTATTGGACCGTTTAAAAACCGAGCTGCAAGAAAAACGCCCACGATTGGCCCACAAAAAAGTCCTTTTCCATCACGACAACGCACCAGCTCACACCTCAGCAGTTGTGGTCGTAAAATTAATGGAAATAGGGTTCCAACTCGTTTCACATCCCCCCTATTCTCCAGACTTGGCTCCCTCGGACTACTATTTGTTCCCCAATATGAAGAAATGGCTGGCGGGAAAAAGATTTTATTCAAACGAGGAGGTGATTGCAGAAACGAATGGCTATTTTTCAGACTTGGACAAATCCTATTATTCGGAAGAGATCAACAAACTAGAGCAGCGTTGGACGAAGTGTATAAGCCTAAAAGGAGACTATGTTGAAAAATAAAAAAGGTTTACCCCAAAAAATTAAGTAGTTTTTATTTTTGCACGGACCCTCGTGTATATATATATATATATATATATATATATATATATATATATATATTAAAGTATAGTATCTCAGGAATGTTGTCCTAAAATTTCAAGTCGATCCGAGCAAAATTGTAAGAGTGAAAGTGTTTACAAGCCCCGACCGTTCGAATTACCATCGCTGAGCACAGAGCGCAACTTGCTACGCGGGAGGCAAGAATCCTACGCAGACAGCAGAAATCGGAAAACTTGGACATTTTGGATGACATGGGGACTTATTTTATGGGCCTGGAATCGATGACACTGTGTAAGTTGAAAAGAAAAATTATCCAGGTTTTATTCGCAAACCTTTAACCGCTGATAACTTTTTCTCAAAACTACGTTTTCAAAGTCGGTGGACACGATATCTCAAAATCTACTGCACCGATCTTTTTGAAATTTTACGTATTTCTTTTACACATATTAAAATCGTACTTGGACGAAGGATTTTTTTTTCTTCAATGAATAAAACTTGTTTTACAAACATAAAATGGTCAATTTTTTTTTAGTGAAAATCGTGACTCAAACTTTAAAGTTGTCCCAAAAATTAAAAATTCAATTTTCTTCTAAATCCTTCGGTCAAGTACGAGATAAAGTCATCTACTAACGAAATCTTTTCGAAATTTTGATTTCAGATGATCCAGTCTCAAGATATCATGTCCACGAGAGGGTTGCATTTTTTTGACGTGTTGCATTAAAATATTAGCCATTAGTTCAATTATTATTAATTTGTAACGAAAAAATTACAATAAGTTCTTTAAACATGGACTGATATGACGCAAAAGTTCCCGAATAAAAAAGTAAACACGATTTTCCCCTAAAAAAATTTGAAAAAATGACTTTTTTGGCGCCTCTGACTGCCTATAACCCCTTAATTATATCGGTTATTCAACTAAAAGACGCCATGTTTTTGTTTATGATTGTTTTAATGTATTTTCATTTTATTTTTGTTAAGATCTAAGACGTCACGAATTTGGTTAAAAATCATATTTAGAAGGGAACCTTTAGAACTGAAGTTCAAGTAAGTCCAGTTCTCGAGTTCTTCACACCATTACACTAAAAGAATGAACTATAAAGAATAAAAATAACGATTTTTAAGAAATATATTTCGCTTTTTATTTTTGTTTTTTCCAATTTCTAGAAAAAGAAGTTCCCCATTTTACCTCCCTCCCAAAAAAAAAAAACTTAGACACACTGGCGCCTAATCATGAAGGTCAACATATGAAGGTGGAAAACGGGATTCGCTATGTCCTTGAAACTCTTTTTTTTTTTTAGATAAATCTGTTTCCTGTGTATCTCAAAGAGGAAGACTCATTCTGAGTGAATATGAGTAGATAAGTAAAGATCTTTATGAAGGAATAAAATGTGGCTCCTTAATGGTGTCTCAAGTGGTTAAGATTGTGGTAAGTACACATTTTTTTATTTATTTATCCTTTTATTGAAATTTACACCTGTACCTACAGGGTACAATAAGTAAATGAAGGCGCCACGGTAGCCGAGCTGGTTAAGAGGCGAGACCTGCAAAGCTAATATGCATTGTGGTACTGGGTTCGATTCCCGGTCTTGGCCTTGGATTTTATTTAATGGTTAAATGAGAAATAGTAAAGTACGTTTGCTATTCGCCTCCGTCCACGACACCTAGTAAATGGTAGTTGGACGTTAGGCCCCGCCTGAAAAAATAGGCGATTACCTTACTTTACTTTACAATAAGTAAATGAGATAAGTGTATAAATTAAATAGCGTGGCAGACGTGAATGACGGTCATCCAGTGATGGCCGCCATTAGTCACCCAGTTGGTCACGGGGCCAACGGCGCCTCAGCCGTCTTCAAGGATTGGAGGGTAGCGTAGTTAAAGACAAGTTTGCAGCTAAAGGGTTGGGATGAAGTGAGATTTTTTGGTGAAAATTTGTATATCGGATTTTGGTAAGTTCGGAGATGAATGGAATTTGGAGATCTGTATGTATTGTGTGGTTGCTAACATAGAATGGAGCGTCTACTATGCGGCGGAGTATTTTAGATTAGAGTGTTTGTAGTCTATTGATGTTGGATTTTTTAGCTGTTCCGTAAAGTTCCGAGTCCGTAAGTCCATATTGGTGTGAGAAGAGCTGTATAGAGTCGTCGTTTGTTCTGTAGTGAGAGTTTTGAGCGTTTGTCGAGTAGTCTGGCTAGAAGTTTGTATCGTTTTGCTTAGTTCGGTACGTTTAAGTTTCGTATGGGGGTTCCAGGTAAGTCTCTTGCCTAGGTACATTCCAAGGTACCGCACATGGTCGGCTGGTGAGATAGGTGTATGATGTAAGAAGACAGGTGGTGGAGTTTGTCGTTTGAGTGTGAAGACTATGTATTTAGACTTAGTTGGGTTAATTTTTTGTACGCCAGTTTTCTAGCCAAGGTTCTATTGAGTTAAGGTCGGACTGTAGTGAGCGTACTGCGAGGATAGGGTCAGTGTGTGTGGAGAGAATGGCAGTGTCGTCAGCGAAGGTGTAGATAGAGGTATTATGGTTAGAAGGTAAGTCGACACAACACTTAACCTTTATTTTTATAATTTATTAATATTAATGTATGTACAACTAGAGCAGCAATCTATGATGCTATACATGATTAGGGTATTCATAAAAAGAATAACAGAAATTAACTAAGATTTACCACTTCACGAAATGAAATTTTAATATTATTATCACACACTGATGTCCATTAAAGTCTTGTACTAGTCTTGGTCGAAGTCCTCTGTCTGTTAGTTTGTAACCAATTCTTGAAGTTATGTTGTTATCAGAGATTTACAATAAGGTTGGCCGATGATATCTTTATAAAATTCAGTCACTGTTGGTAAGTTCTAGTTCTTTGTGGAAGCTGTTGATTCCAATACAACCCAGGCTGTATTTGTTGTTATTCCTAATAACTATTATTTTGAACGTCATGTATCCGTTTTAATTTGGATTTTTTTTGTATAAAATATATGTATAAGTTGATTTTTGTTCATAATAGTACTCGTTTTTGCTATTTCTAACCACCTATCATCACTTCAACTCAGTATTTTTCTTTCACGTCCTTTACTGTTGACTGATATCCATCGTGGAACCCAAACTAAATATAAAGTTCGTCTTTCTAACGATTTTTGAGTTTTTGATTACTTTTGTACAAACAAATTTACACACGTACAATATACTAAAATAAAAAAAAAAGAAAATTTAAATATGTACAAATAAAATTATTATTTTAAAAAATGTCAACATTATTTGTTCGATAATCTTTTTTTTTTTTTAATGAAACCTTTATAGATAATGATAATGCCCACTAGAAATGATTAAAACATCAACGAGTACTGAATGATTACCTATTTCTCTTAATAACAAAGTAGTTTGTTATTAACAAACTTTCTCTGAATGATAAGGAAAAGTTTGCGTGTTTTGCAAAAGTAAAATTAATCAACTAGCGGGTTAGTTTTACAACCTGTAATTAGGGCATGTGTCTAAAACGCACTATCTGATCGCAATTAATATCCAAAAGGCATTGAAAAACATTATCAGAGGTTTCACAACTGGATAAACTATTAAGACATCTCCAAATAACTGTTAAATATCTACCTCTTCAGTTGTTTTTTAGTTCTCTTATGTTTATTTTGTTCAATAGTTTTTATTTAAGCCGTTCTCGCCTCTTAACGAGGGTATTCAAGTCACAAAGATGTGCTTATTTAATGTACGAAAACACACGTACAAAACTACTACAAACACCATCGCCATAAACATTATTCGTTTCGTACGCAAACGGACTTACAAATGGAAAAGGTGACTGATATAAAATATAAAACAGGATTGTACATTTATTTTTAATTTATAATCATTTTTATTCAAAATATTCTCGTTCTGAGTCGCTGCAACCTTTGGTAGAATGTTTTAAAACTCTCTGTATAATCATTTCTTGGTATGCTATCCAAAAATAGTTGTCGAAGCCTTCTGGATATCCAAAAATTGAGTCGAAACTCCTTCCTTTCATCACTTGTTTCAACTTTGGAAATAACCAGAAGTCGCACGGTTCTAAATCAGGCGAATAAGGGTACGTTCACAACGGAGCTGTGAGCATAGATGATAGGAGTGATGCATCAGCGCTTAAAGAAAAACATAATACATTCGAATGTGAGCGCGCACAACGAAGCTGCGACTAGTGACTCATACGCGCTGCTATAAACGAGCATAGATGATAGAATTAAATATTTCATTTTTCTGCTAGCTGAACTCCAGTATCGGAGCTTCAAAATGGACATAGAAAAATTAATTAGTGCTGTCTTTACTCATTATTTTAGGTTATTATTTTATTATTTACTTTTAAACAATATTTTGTTTTTTAAATCGTGCTTACATTTATTTTCATGTGTATTTGTGTATGTTGTTTTTTCTCAATAAAACCATTACTTACCTAAGAATAATCACTAGTTTTTCTTCTATGGTTATAGGATTTCCATGACAATTTTTCCGTTTTCTTAATTTTGACCTTATTTTTTCTAAAATATAGTCGAATGTGGGTGGACCCATCCTCACATATTCAAAAAAACGATCCGGATAATTTCTAAGTTCCTTATATAAATAGTGAAATTCGCCCAAAGTACTTCGTTTTTTATTTATGGGATGTACATGATATTTTCTAAAGCGTTTTTTCTTTAAAATATACCATTTCGTTGCTGCTGAACACAAAAACTCTTCTTCACTACTCGACATGTTGCATGTATCACAGCTCCGTTGTGCACACTAGTCAGCGATTATATTTTACTCTATCAGTTATCATCTCTGCTATCATCTATATTCACAGTTCCGTTGTGAAAGTACCCTATGGGGGTGATCAAGGAAATCACGTACAATCTTGAATCTTGTGATGAGCCGGTGCAGTAGCGTCCATGACCCTTGCTCCCGATATTCGGGGGACAAGCTCGCCGAATGCTGGCCCCCTAGTAGATTCTAGTAGGAAGGTTCTTAAAGGCCTACGGCCACCGTGATCCAAAACCTCCCCAAATAATAATCTGCAGTTACAATTTGACCGCTTACATATGGTGCACACAGTATCTACAATACAAAAACTGACACCTTTTCCAAGGGGCGCACTATGTATTAAAATATATATACAGCGTGGTGACATTCGTTCTTTATCTTAGCAAGATTCTTGGACTTATATCAAACAGGTGGTAAGTACCAAATGTAGTTTTCCCGTGAGAAATGAAAGGAAATTGCCATTAAAAAAAAAAAATACTAGTTCCAAATGCTTTGTTAAATTGAAATTTAGAGGAAAACACAACCATTAGTCGAATTTTCATTGGAAAAATCCGATTTTCTGTAACAGTAGACTCAAAATAAGTTTTCTTTAAAAAATTAACTGAAATGGTAGTTTCACTTCTAATTTGAACAACATGAACCACTTTTCGAAACAAAAATAAGTGAAACTGATAGCTAAAAACCAAAATATCTATTAAGTAAAATGATACTTCAAAGCCAGTCATATTTAGAATTTTTGGTTAAAAAGTTATTTTTCAAAAGCATTTAATTAAAGAAAAAAGTCCACATGGTACTTTAATGGAAGGTGTACAACCGAGCCCTTTGTTCAGAAGCACGAATTTGATCAGGACAATGTTCAAAATAAAAACTTTAGCACCAAGTTTAAAGATAGAAAACTCATAGGAGTAGTTTTTCCGAGAGAACAGAGGAAAATACTGAAAAAGTGCTATTTCCGATGGTTGATTTTGTTTTAGAAAAACATCTCTCAAAATAAAAATTGAATAAACAGGTGCATTTTTGGTTGAGCTGAATGTATCTAAAAGACAGAAGATAGTAACATCTAACTGGAATTCTCTACTACTTCATTTTTTGAGTTATGCTGACAGTCCAATAGATAGAAATAACTTTTTTGAACTCAGGAGACAACAAATGGTTCTGGGAACAATTCGATTTATCATGAATTCGACCCGATTGCTGGCTTACCTAATAATAGTAAGAAATAGTAATAATTACAGTAATTATCGGGCATTTTATAATTAAATAATTTAAACTATACGTTATACTGAAATACATAAGAGTAAATTTCAAAGCAAATTAGACGCCACGATAGCCGAGCGGTTAGAGGCGAGACCCCGCAAAACTAAGATGTATTGTGGCCACTAGGTTCGATTCCCAGGTTTTGTAGCAATGGACGTAAGAAATTTATAGTAAAACACGTTTTACTACTAGTCCATTCAGGAACCCCCTGAATAGGGAAGTTGAACGTAAAATAGGCCGGAAGAAATAGGCATTACAAACATGGCGGGCGTTTTCTACTTCTTTAAAACAATTTTTTTTTTTCTATAAAAAACAGAAAAGTGATAGATAATCATTGAGAAAATGAAAACAAGAGTTATTTACTTATAACTCTCTTCAAATAACAACACCTCCACCGCCATTCTTTAAGATGACCCTGAACAAGTTAACGGGATCCCCTTTACTCAGTTCGCCTTCATGTAAACAAACTGTAAAGATTTGGTTTATCTGTTAGAACTGGAAAATGTCAAGTATTTAAATTAGGGGGAAAAAATAGAAAAAGAAAAATCGATAAAATTGGCACTTCTTAAAAATATTTTTTATAATTTTTAGCGTTTAATTTTTTCATCATTTTAATCATTCAGACACAAACACACACAAATAAATAAATTTAATAAATTATTTAAATATTTTAACGTAATATATTTAAATATTAACCGCACTTGCCTATCTACAAGGCTGTGCTAAAATACAGAAGTGCAAGTGTCAATAAACTATACACGGCCACTACAATCATTCCTTTTTAATTAATTTTTTTTTCTCTCTCTAATTAGGAAATTTTACCGGAAATAAATACATTTTGAGTTCCTCTGAATTAGAAATGGTGGTTTTTAGAATTGGTCTGCGTCTGATTGGAGTGTTGGCAGGAAATATCTTTAAAAAAAAAAAAAAAAAAAATTGATTCGGTCTTACCTGGGGATTTTAGATTGTAAAACAATACATCCAAAAACCCTTCAAGAGAATGATGGGTTTTTCATTTTTTCTTTTTTAATTTTCTCAAAAATACTGGCTTCCTTTCAAAGCACGATTTCAGTGCAATGTATGGACTTGTGCCTTCTAAATTATAAAGTGGGTGTATGTATTACTTTTTTGAAACTAAAGAAAAATTGCAATTCTTAAAATATTGAAATTAACTATATTTTCAGTACATATGGTAAGTTTCAAGGAAATTGAGTTGCATCTCATGGTTCAGTGAGTGAACATCACATGTTTTGTCTCTGTGTCTTTTACGAGGGTCGTTTGAAAAGTCCGTGCAAAAATAAAAACTACTTAATTTTTTGGGGTAAACCTTTTTCATTTTTCAACATAGTCTCCTTTTAGGCTTATACGCTTCGTCCAACGCTGCTCTAGTTTGTTGATCCCTTCCGAATAATAGGATTTGTCCAAGTCTGAAAAATAGCCATTCGTTTCTGCAATCACCTCCTCGTTTGAATAAAATCTTTTTCCCGCCAGCCATTTCTTCATATTGGGGAATAAATAGTAGTCCGAGGGAGCCAAGTCTGGAGAATAGGGGGGATGTGAAACGAGTTGGAACCCTATTTCCATTAATTTTGCGACCACAACTGCTGAGGTGTGAGCTGGTGCGTTGTCGTGATGGAAAAGGACTTTTTTGTGGGCCAATCGCGGGCGTTTTTCTTGCAGCTCGGTTTTCAAACGGTCCAATAACGATGAATAAATATGCACCTGTAATAGTTTTACCCTTTTCCAGATAGTCGATGAGGATTATTCCTTGCGAATCCCAAAAGACAGTCGCCATAATCTTTCCGGCCGAAGGAACGGTCTTCGCCTTTTTTGGCGCAGATTCCCCCTTGGTAACCCATTGTTTAGATTGTTCTTTGATCTCAGGAGTGTAGTGATGTATCCATGTTTCATCCACAGTGACGAAACGACGCTTAAAGTCCTGCGGATTCTTCTGGAACAGCTGCAAACCGTCCTTGCAACACTTCACACGATTTCGTTTTTGGTCAAGCGTGAGCAATCGCGGCACCCATCTTGCGGATAGCTTTGTCATGTCCAAATGTTGATGCAAAATATTATGTACCCGTTCATTCGAGATGCCCACAGCACTAGCAATCTCACGCACCTTCGCTCTTCTGTCATCCATCACCATATCATGGATTTTTATCAATGATTTCTGGAGTAGTAACCTCAACAGGGCGTCCAGAACGTTCAGCGTCACTTGTGCCCATATGGCCACTCCGAAAATTTTGAAACCACTTATAAACTGTTCTAATCGAAGGTGCAGAGTCACCATAATGTTTATCAAGCTTCTCTTTAGTCTCCTGAGGCGTTTTGCCTTTCATAAAGTAGTGTTTAATCAACACACGAAATTCTTAATTCGTCCATTTTTTGAAAATCACTCGACTTCCTCGATTCAAACGAATGCCAAACACAAAGAAATAGACCGATCTGGCTGAAACTTGGTGTGTGTTCTTCCAAGAGATGCTACTAACTAAACATAACCTCGATACGCGCCAGTGGTGCTATCTCTCTGACTTTAAATTAAATTAAATCCTTAAAATTGGGGTAAGTTTTTTACATCAAAGTTATTTAGCTGAGAGGCCCCTTTTTCATTTTTTTAAATTAAAATGCATTAATAATAAAGTAATAAATTTCCTTCAAAATGCTCAGAGAATTTAAAATTTTATCAAAATTTCTTATCTAACTACGTGGACAAATAAATTTATCCTTAATTGGCTCACAAAAATTCTTGTTTACCTTCCCCCCTCCACACTAGAATGAGGTAATCAAAAAAATATATATATAAATATAAAGAACGTGTAAATGATTTTTTGTTCTAGAGCATTGCAGCATCTGCACTGCATTAGCCAATGGTTATGAACTGTCCGTAAAGTGAAAGCTATTCTAGCGCAGAACTGATATAGTTTGTTTTACTATTTTTTTTTTAACATGGTTTTTTGTAGTTTGTTAGTTATAGAGAAATACCATTAATATATAAGTTTAAATGATTTCTTTTTATTAACTGCAATGCAATTGATTATTTATTTATTTATTTTTTCTAAATGCAATTAAGTTGCCTACAACTGCATTAACTGAAGAACTATTTTCAACTTTTTGCAAAAAATAAAAATAAAATATGAGAGTTAAGAATGAAGTGCGTCAGTAATTTTTTTTTAAACTTATTTTATTTTTACCCCCAATCCGAATAACAAAAAAGTGTTTATTTGGAATATTTTTTTCTAAGAAATTTTGAGATCAGGGGAAGACTCTCCGTAAACAACCATATTTAAAATTTCATTTAAAATTGGTATTTCAAAAATATTAGCGTCAAGTTTTTGAAAATTTTGATCTACGCATTAAAAGAGTTTAACTTATTACCGTGTTATTTGGTACACTAACAGTAAATTATCAAATTTTTAAATATGAGCCATTGTTTTCCCAATTTTTCCTTTTTTGTAAATCCATTAGCAACTTCGGATGTTTTTCTTTAAATGCTTATTTTAAGCTAGGATAAAACCGCTAATGAGATGTTTGTCTTGAAAAGAATTTTTACAAGAGGTAAGTTCCAGAAATTTTCATTTTGGTGATTTCGATATTGAAGATTCAGTCTCAAAAATTGAAAATGATTTTTCAAATACTATCTTAAAAGCTGATCGAACAGTTCAAGAGACGAACTGGAACAGCTGGATGTTAGTTTCATCGTCATTTGGATTAAAATGCAGCGAAACGGTTAAAAACTACTAACTAGCTTCAAAAAAAAAAAAAAAAATTATAGTTATCCGCTAAACTTTTTTTTTCTTTTTTTTAAACCGGCGAGACCACAATGCAGAAATGTACTGTAAACGAAAAATTCGACGAAGAAGTATCTAACATTCTACTATTTGCAACAACTGTCATTGGTCAGGAGAACAGGTCCTAATATTGCTTCATACCACTCGTCCACACGGTTTTACAGATCTACCGCCCAAAAAGCTGAATGAGTTTGGGAACGTAGTTCTGCCTCATAACCAGGGCTGGATTTAACTATAGGCTAACTAGGGTTTTAGCCTAGGGTCTCAAGATCAAGGAGGGGCCCTATATTTAAATTGTTAGCAAAATTAAAATTACACTTTTTTTAGTGATGTACTTTATTATCTCTCATGTAATTTACAAACTTAAAAATGGAAGGTGAAAAGGGCCTCATAAGTGGAATAGCCTAGGGCCTCTTTTCATCTAAATTCGGCCCTGCTCACAACCATACTTCTAAAACACAAACTGATCATCAACTTCCCCCACCCCCAAAAAACCTGGAGAATCGAATTATTTTCTTATAGACAAGAATATGCTTATATTAATTTCAAATAAATTGAAGGAAGAGTAACAACAATTTTAAATACAGTAAAAGCTCCTTATTCGCGCTTCTTTCATTCGCGTTTTCACTATTCGCGGATTAAAAAAATGCGACCCAATTCCTATATTCGCGGAAGTACACTATGATAATAAAAGGATTCCAATAGGTATCCAACCCAATATCCTTTGTAAATGCCGTCAAATGGACTAATAAAAAAAGTAAAATAGATCTTAGTATTACAACTTTGCCTAAAGTATGTTGTTAAATGATATTGCGGAGGACTTTGACATAAGCCGCCTTCGCCGCGATCGGTGTTTTTGAGAATGTAAACGCACAGAATGAAAGCAATTGTTCGTGATCCAGCAATAGAAAAAATGAAAGTGGCGTTGCCATTATGGATGGAAGACCGCAATCAAAAAAGGGTGCCCCTGAGTGGTCCAATGGTCCGGGTGAAGGCAAAGTATCTTTACGCTCATTTTAAAGAACCTGATGGTAGTTGTAGTGGCAAGTTCAAACTTTGACTGCAAGCAAAAGCTTTTAAAAACTGCCAAGCAAGAGAAAATTACAAAATTCTTCAAACCATTGCCTAAGCCTTAATAATTAAACAAAATGTTCAAAAACTTCAATTAAATTGATTTTTTTATATATTTGTTTATTTTTATTTTGTCACCTAGGAACGTATCCCCTATAATCCCATATAAATTACCATTTCGTATTCACGGTTTCTGTATTCGCGGCATATTTATGGAACATATACCCCGCGAATAAAGAGCTTTTACTGTAATGTCTTCAGAAACCAGCAAAACTTTTCGATGTCAAAATAAAAATAAAGTTAATTTCAAATACATATTCCCTTGTCACGTCCTAATTGGATGGTTCGAAACATAAGAGATGAAAGTACTGAAAAGTTAGGCTCTCCTAACCGGAAGATAGCTTTGGTAAAAATAAAATTTTAAATCAAATAAATCGGACACATAAGTTTCATTATATTGTTAATGAACGGATTTCTGAGGTCTCTTTTTTACTTATCAACGGAAACTAGTTTTGAAACTTGACCTAAAAGCTGTACTTCCGGTCGAAGCTTACAAAAAAAAAAAAAATAAATAAAGAAATAAAGACAAGGGGAAAATTCTAATAAATAAAATGGCCCTAAGTTAGGTTATATAGTTTACTTGTTTGACAGCTACACATATATCAAATCAATTCTTTAACTTTAGAAACAATTTTTCATGGTTTTTGTAAGTTCCCATGGTTTATGGTTAAAAAATGTTGTTTGGGCGAAGCTTTTACAGAAATAAGGAAAAGTGATTCAAAACATGAAAAATAGTAAAAAAATATTGTTTATACGACTTTGAAAGCGAAAGTGTTACCATTCACAACTGTTATTCCATTAATCAAGAGACGAAATTACTGCGCTTCATTTTATTTCCTTGTTTTGAGTACAATTAATTATGATTAATTACTTTTTATTAACTTTTAAATTAATAAAAAGATCGAATATTGTCGGTGATACGATATTTTGTGATAACCAAACAATAAACAAAAAATGAATATGTGGGACACCTTGGTAACCACCTCTTTCTTTTGCTAATATTTTTTTTAAGGTTCTAATCTGAGACATATTTTTTTTCAATTTGGTAATTTTTAAACGATATTTAATATTTTATTTATTTTTTAAAATCTTTTATTGGAATTTACAACTGAAACTATTGTTGCAACAAGCAAATATGGGTACCTGATAAAAAAAATACGTGAAAATTACGAGTGGAGAAGGCAGTAACGTGCTTTGCTATACTGCTCTCACGATAAGAGTAGATCACGAGGCCATCTTTCTCTTCAATCTTCTTAGAGGATTACCTTGGTAATGTGGAGGAAGATAGGTGTTCTATGAGAGAGGGATAGGATGAGCTGCTGTAGAGTAGAATGAAATTTGAGAAAACTAGTGTTAGCAAGATCTGAAATGAAAGGGATTTTAAGGTCATTATGGATAGTGTGAGGTTAGATACATAGAATGGAGCGTTAAGAAGTTTTCCGAAGTATTTTTGATTGTAATGTCTGGAAGCGTAGTGAGTTGGTACAGTTTAGTCGATCCCCCATACTTCGATGCCGTATGGACCAAATAGGTAGCAGTAACAGTAGATATAAGAAGTCTTTTGTTATGTAGGTTAAGTTTGGAACGTTTGTCAAGTACTCTGGCGAGAAGTTTTGTAGCGTTGGTTTAGTTTCTTGTCTTTTCAGTCTAGTATGGGGGATTCCATGTCAACCGTTTGTCTAGGTATTTAATTACAAAAAAAAATTTTTTTACAGTTTTATAAAACCGTAGTAACACACTAAAAAATTTAACAATAACAAGGATGGCGTACTTTAACCACTTCGTAAGTGTATTCAAAATTTACAGAAATTCGTTGGAAGCCTATTTTTGATAAGATTGATAAAGATAAGTCCATTAAACAACTTGTTCTTACAATAATTTTATCATTAAACTTGAATTTTTTATTAACGCTGGTTGGCAATTTAATTTTTTGTGATGATTTTTAAAGTGTATCGTCTCGGGAATCAAATTTTCTAAGCGATATTCCCCTTGGTGTTACTACTCCTAACAAAGGAATCGTTCATAAAGTTTACACTCCGTAATTCAGGATTGTTTTTATTTTTTTTTTTTTATAAATTATAAGCAATTAGTGGAGATGTAAAATTCAATGAAATTGAAATAACAATTTCGTGAAAAAGCACGTAAGAGTTTTTGGGTTCGTCTTTTTTGGGTAGCCGTTAATTTCTCCACTAAATTAATAAATGCGATACAATTGTACATTATAATAAAATGAAATTTAAGAAGGAACCCTAATAACCAGAAAAATAATTAGAAGCCTTCTTAAGAGGAATCGAATTTCCTTGAACATACTGTTTCAACACAATGTAGATCTACATGAAGGTTATAAGAAAGAGTTACCGAGAAAAATCGTTAAAAATATTTCTAAGAAATTCATTAGAAAAGAGGAACATCCGGCTAGATGTTATTTTTAAAGCTAAATTTCTAAATAGGACTCTAGTAAGCACTGAAACCAAATATGTTGTTAAAACTATTGGCAAATTTTCCGTTTATATGATCTAGAATCTTCACAAGTGCACAAAAAGTTTTGCTTACTAAGAAGTAAATAATAAAATGAGATATTTACGATAAAAATTTATTTTCAAAAATTTAATTCGATTTAACACTTTTAAATTGATAAGGTAAAATATATATAATCTATGAGGAAGAACTGAATTACGGGACCTTTATAGAGACATTAAACTTGTCTATACAAACGTCATTCAATTACCGCTTCCTCCTATGATAGTAAAATACCTAACTATATGTTCTTAAAATCTGAATTTGTTTTTCAAAACACTTGTTGTATAAATAAGTTCAATAGGATACAAGAGATGTTTACAGTACATCAAATGTTTTTTACTTTCTTTTAGCCCACATAATTATAGTTTCACTGCAAATTTTATAACTTCCGTTTCCGCCGGATATTGTTTTTAAGGTCTCCAGAGTAACGGATATTTTTTTTTGTTTAAATAAAAAAAATTGTGACTTTTTAAAATTGTAAAAATTAAAATTTATTCCAAAATTTATATTTTGAAAGAATATATGGGACAGAAATGCAACTTCTTTTAGTTTTTAGTAATTTTCTTAGCAAAAAAATAAAACACTATAAACATTTTTGGCCTATCACCTAAAACAGTAGTTTCGGATGGAGAGCTGATACCGAAAGTGTTCATACCTAGTCTTCAAGCCAAGCTACAATTTAATAAAATTCCAAATTTTACAGTAATTCATCATTCAATCGCCACGATAAATATTACGACAAATATTTTATAGAATAATCATTGAATTTTTTTGGGAACTCACCAGACAATAATCTTTTTCCAGAAAAGTACATATGTATATTTTGATTTTCAGTTTTACTGTTACATTTTTATTAAAATATAACTCTTATATTAACTGAAATAAATTCTATAAGTGTAGGTCAATTTCTTTATTATTATTCAAGTTAAAAAAAAAGTTCCGCTCTAACTGGCCAGTCATTAGTTATTCTTTTGCTCTAGATAAACGAGAATGTTCTAGAATGGTGCCTATCCCAATGGGCTGTCGGAAGAGTTTGATTGGTGGCGCGCCTATGGCCATATTATTAACTATAAGTCCATTTGTTCCAACAACTTCATTCGGTTAGCGCCGGCAAAAAAGTTACTATGTTCTACATTTTTTTTTTTAATCAAGATTTAATGGTATATCGAATTAGTTTCCTTCTATAGGAATGGAACTGGTGTTAAAATATGTTTAATTATTATTACGGGATGTTACTTGTGATTAATGACAAATCTTATGAACGTTTAAATACATGAACAAAAACTTGATCACTTTCAAAAAAAAAATCACTTTTAAAAATACTAGAAATTGAGTATTTTTATTGAATTATAACTTTTTACTTAAGTACACATAATCTTAATAAAAATATATTAATTTACATAAATACCTTTGTCAGATTTCGTAATTCACAAAGTATGCAATCCTTCACTTGTTCACTGTTTTTCACCACTTAAAGAGGGAAATCAAAATCACCACAAATCACAATTTAATAAACATAAAACTGTTGTCCTGTTGGTGATGTTTTATTTAACGGTCAACTGCGAGACTCTATTTATGTGAGAAGTGAGAAAAA
Organism: Rhodnius prolixus; assembly: GCF_049639745.1. Lineage (NCBI taxonomy): Eukaryota > Metazoa > Arthropoda > Insecta > Hemiptera > Reduviidae > Rhodnius > Rhodnius prolixus. Next base: position 25,264,303 of record NW_027411624.1, read on the forward strand.
AAAAAAAAATTTTGACACTTTTTGAAAATTTAGTTTCACGTATTTTTTAAGAAGAACTTAAGTACTAACTGACTGACTTTTGTACTGTAGGTTATTATTTGTTTATAGTTAGTTTTTTTTTTTTTTTTTGTAATGAGTGATATGTATAAGGCCTACTTAACGAACTTATCCGCTTGACAGATGGCCGAACACTAACGATTCTAAAAAGTTCCCCAGGCAACAAGAGAGCCGTAGAATTGGGGAAGGGAGAGTCCAACCAATCAGAGAATAGTGATGCTCTGACGTCAACCAGCAACAGGCAATACACTCTCTCACTTACACACCCACACGCGCTATATCGCTCTTTCTCACTCACTCTAGCTCGTACAAACGCACACAGAGCGCCTTTCGCTTAACATCAGGTCCCCCCCCCCCAACTACTTCGCCCCATTCAGAACTAACACAACACACATATATATATATACTCGCATATAAGAACGTATGTTATATATAAGAGATTGTTATAATTTCCCTATTGTCCTATTCTTGTCAGTGTGAACCATTGTATGGACTCCCGGACACACTGGACTACCCTACTCTGACAGTTAGAGATGTTATAATTTTTGTTACTTGCACAATTACTAGCAATAGCAACTTTTTCGTAAAATATTTAGATGAAAATATAATAATAGATAATGGATTTTATCTATAAAAAAAAATTGATGTGAACGACATTTCCTGCATTGGAATCCAGTATACGCTAGCCACTATTCCTGAATTAAGTTAATCCCTCCCTAAGCTAATCCCATTCCTAGTATTCCTTTATTTTAGATTTATTTATTGAAGGTACCAATTTCCGAGGGGAAAAAATCGCCAAAAATTACAAAAACTCCAAGGAATGGTATACTTCCGTTGGCCGATTTAGTCACCCTAGGCATTATTTTTGACAGATTCACATAAAAGTAATATAAAATTTGAAATTCCAAGAATTTTTCTTTTTTAACCACACATACGCACAAAGGCGTGCGCATATACGTATGTATAAAAAGTTTTATACACATACAAACGATAACATAAACTTTTGTTTTGATTAAAAATTTCTACAAAACAATATTTAATAATAATAAAGAAATATGAGAAATAAAAATGAGAAATACATAATAATTCAAAATAATATACAAACACAATTGTCATTACCAATCCATGCTTTTTATGTTTAACATTAATTTTTAATTCTTAGTTAACTGTTAATTTATCGTTTAAAATAATAAATAGTTATTTATTTAACAAGTGTGGAAAGTAGTACTTTTCCTCACGCGAGGCAGGGTTTGCAAGTGCAAATTGCCGACTGTGAGGAAAATACTTTACACTAGAGTTAAATATTATATTTTTTCTGCAACCATTTATTAACTAATAAAATTAAAAATTTCATTTTTACAGTCTACAAAAAGTCATTTATTTATTATAAACATTTATTGTTATATTACAATTATTTACATTACTTACGTATTTACATTACTTATTACATTTTCTGCTGTTTCTTTTATTGATGGAGGAGTGTTTTCTAAACAGGAATCACTAGAATCCATTTTAAATTTCTGTAAGGTAACACTATAACCTTTTTAACTGTTATAATTAAAAATATCTAATTATTTATTAAAGTATTATTTTTATTTCTATATTCCTTTCAATTTTTATTTTATTTTTTAATATTCGTTTTTTAATTATTTACCTAGTTACGTTAAATAAGCTTATTAAAGTTTTACAGAAAATATTTATGTTAATAACAAAACTTCTTATATCAAGGAAGCACAATAAAGTTTTTCCACTCACTTGTGCGGAAAGTGACACTAATGGGAATTTCCCCCAACTAGTGTGGGAAGTTGGGCATTACACAGCTGATTTTAATTGAGTAATGAGAACTTCCCTACATGGTTGCAGAAAAACCAATTATTTACACCCTTATTCTTGTAGATTCATTGAAAGCGGTTAAAACACTCCTAACCGACAGCTACGGAAAATTAGAACACTTTACGCAGCTTGTGCCAGGAGATTATCAACTGCTCTCTATATCTGAAAAGGCACCTTTGAAGGCTTAGTACATGCTGCACACAAGCTGCGTAAAGTGTATTATTTTGATAAATTAAGGAATAAGTTTGATCCTTTACATGAAAGATATTGTGCACTTAAATATGTGGCAGGAGGTTTCCAATTTTTTTGGTAATTAAACGCAACTCTCCCAAAATCTACCAAATAAATATTAAACCTTCTTGTTTGTAACAGATGTAAAATTATATTTTAGCCATTTTGTGTATGCTTGAGAACATCTAAAGCTCTTAACATTTGATTTTTTCTTAGAAAAATTTCTCGGAAAACGACTTATTTCCCGATATTAAGAAAAATACTAGCTTTACTGCCTTGGCAATATTTTCTGTAGAAAGGGGATGAAAAAATACATAAAAAATGACCCATCGCGTGCTCTTCTTTCTCTTTGATAACAAGTTAAAAAATTGAAATATGATTCAATAAATATCCAGATTTTGAAATGGCCTAGCACCTTTAATTTTGAAGATATTGAATAGCGGTTTCCGGTTTATTTCATAACTTTTTATACTCTTTAAAACTGTGTATATGAAAATGGGGGTCAACTGCGAACCCTTACTTTTGGACGCGCGTCTGTCGCGTATGCGGGCAGGAATCTAAAATCAAGCCACATATTCTGAAACTAGAGGTGACGGGCAACAAAATTTTTCCTCTACCATTTTTTGCTCAGATCAACCGTTTAAGCATGAAAGGCATTTGGAGCCGTCTCAAAATGAACGCCCTGGATATGAGACTGTTTTAAAATAAATTAAGGTTATTTAACCTATCTTAAATAACCTTAATTTTTACTTATATATATATATTATACATTCATTATGATGTTAAGCCTCGCGAGCTAAAAAAAAAAAAATGGCGATTACTTTACTTTTTTATATATATATGGCACACGTAGAACATTACCAAAGAGCGTAGAAATCCAATAAGGCGATCCACGGTGGCAGAAAGGGCGCAATAGGGGAAGTGCCTCAACGGAAAGTTACCGCCTCCTACCGCTATAGCTATAACAGGGTTTCTGCCACTGTAGTTTCTGCCGCCTCCTGCTGATCATGACGTCATTTCAATATTCCACTCGAGTGGGTGTATTCCCCGCCCCCGCGCGCGCCACTTCCAATACCCCATCCTCCCTACTTACCCCCTTTATTACGCCTAAAATTGAATTACTTCCATTACATTAGCGCACCCATACTTTTACATCATTTATTTAAATTTATATTTATATATATAATAGTTTTCATTTTATTTTTTATTTTGATAGAATTAAGAAAATACTTTTGGCTAAAAAAATATTCTTAGTATAATACCCAAAATCATTCCTTTACCCTAAAACATAATTCGTGAAATTTCGAAAAGAAAAAAAAAGAACTGTAATAAGTTGTCTGGAAAAATTGGTCGCAAGCTATCTAAAACTATTTCCGACGAAATCAAGTTATCATTATGCAGGAAAGAAATTACCACCAGCTTTAAAAAAAAAAAAATTATGAATGCGAGTAACTAGATCTCAAGGTTCTCTCCCCTTTGGGTAGATTGCAATGAGGAGGAGGATTTCAATCATATAATAATGATATGTCCAAGTTATCGTAGTAGAAAGGAAACGAATGTTACGACGACTTATACAGGTACTTAGATGCACAATTTTGCAACGAAGACATAATATTCTCCACCAACACATCCTATGTGCTTAAATCTATAGCAGAGCTAGCAAAGAAATATGAATGTATTTAAAAGTTGTAGCCGATTAGAATGAATGGAAGAAAATGATTAGAGAAGGATTACGGTGATTTTAATTTCGGTTAAGCTATAAGGATGGCAGGAATATAGAGTACTGCTCCATCCATTAGCAGTAGTTTATGTAAATAGCAGTATATAGTAGAATGATGAATGTGTGAAGCGAATGTATTTGTAGGTAAGAATGGAGAGTGAGTGATATTCTAGTGATAAGCACCCAGACGATGCTGGCTGTATGGCGGAAGACAATGCCACAAAAAAAAAACCAAAAAAACTAGATCTCAACCTGCAGAAGACCATACTCTCGAGGATGATAATGGAGGTCATCCTAGGGCTTCCCATTGCGCTGTCATAGAATAGAATAGAAAAGAAATTTATTATTCTGGGACAATTGTCCCCTAAGAATAAACACAGGTACAAATATAGGCCTTAATAGTTTGGCCTGTGATTAAAAGAAAATAAATAAGTATTTACAAAAAGTGAAAATCAAAATAACAATAATAATTAAGGAAATAAATTAAAACAATTAAAATTTCGGTGGAAGCTGGATAGAAAAGAGATAACTGAAAAGACGGGATTTAAGGGATAGAAAGGGTAGGAGCATGGCGGACAGATGATAGCAAGGAGTTCCAGAGAGAGGTAGCACGTATAAGGAAGAATTTGTCAAAGGATGAGGTACGGTGTGAGGGAATATAGAGATCAGATGAGCGAGATCTGGTATTACGGGAATGGATGGAGGATTTAAACTTAAGGAGTTGAAAAATATAGGAAGGCCTTTGAGACTGGATGACTTGAAAAAGTAAAGAAGCCAAAAAATATTGGCGGCGATAGACAGGAGAAAAGCCACTTCAACTCATCGTAGCAGTGCGAAATGCGAGAGTCTCTGGAAATGCTGAAAATAAATCTTATGAAGCAGTTCATGGAGGCGCTTGGTGCTTAGCTTCAATATCACCAGAAAGACCGCGCCATACACTAAGCAACCATAGTCGAAATGGGGGGGGGGGAATACAAGAGAGGAAACTAGGAGTTGCCGGGTCTTAATTGGCGACGGGAACTATTAAACTGTTTTAGGATATGGGATGAAACGACGAGAGATTTGGGAAGCATGGTTTTTCCAGGATAGGTTTTGGTCAAAAGTGATGCTGAGGATTTTCACAGAGGAACAATATTCTATTGGAGTATTATAGAGGAAAAGATTAGTCTGTTTACAGCAGACATCCTTTGTCTCGTGTCGCAATATTCACACTTTCTGTACTAGTCCCAAAAATGACTACTTTTTTTTGGTGAAGAATCACTTTCAAAACTCCAGTACAAATATCGCAATTCCACATAAAAAAAAAAAAAGTAAAAGAAGAACGCTGTACCAAAATAGATGACCAAACATTCTTTTTATTTCTAAAGATGTTACATAAGTGGGTAGAAAACAAAATGAAAGTGAAGTAAAAAGTAGAAGGTAAATCTGGGTGAGTGAAATAATGGCGACAACAATGCGCATGTGTGTACGAGATCCGGGTAGGTTTGTTATGGTCACCTTGAATTAAAGATCAGCTGAGGCATGAGTGTTTATTTGTCCTCATAAATACCAGTACGCCCCATCTGGCCTTCTTTATCCTCTATTATAACTGAGACTTACCGACACTTTTACGTACGATAATTTCACTATCATTTAATAAGTTGCCTAAACTGTAAAAACAAGTAGTAGAGACTAAACCCTACTTTGTTGTTTTTTTTTTAATTGCAAAACACTGACAGATAAAAATGTGCGATTATTTTAAGTCTCATTTATAGCGTCTTTCACTTGAAAACAAATGTACTTGGCCAAAAGTAAAATTATTAATTTCATTTTTTTATTTATTAGAAATTTACAATCTGTATACATGTTAACAATGAGTAAATGTGATGTGTATGATGAACTGGTGCGGGAGGAGAGCAGGAGCAGAGAAACTACCCAGAGGTAGCAATCTCTATAGGAGAAGGATGCCGTTTAGGTCTTCAGACTGCAAGGAAACGCGTGGCCATTGGCGATTCAGTCGGCGAGGGATGTACAGCGAGAGACAGTACAAGAGGATTAGAGCTAGTCGAGAGAGTAGTATGGAATTTTTGGTATTTAGTCTTGGCGAGTTGGTCTATGAAGGGGATGTTGAGGTCGTTGTGAAGAGTGAGGTTAGTCACCGAAGAAAGGAGCGTCAACTATCTGTCGAAGGAGTTTTGACTGAAATTTTTGTACTGTCCGTATGTTTGTAGGTTTTTGCTGAACCACACAGCTCTAGTCCGTAAGTCCACATAGGTTTGAGGATAGTACTGTATATTAAGCGTTTGAGTTCAATGGGTAATTTGGAGCGTCGTCCAAGAAGTCTGTAAAACAGTTTCGGCACGTTTTTGTCATTGCTTGTCTTTTAAGTCTAGTGTGTGGGTCCCACGTGAGTCGTTTGTCTATGTACAGCCCAAGGAAGCGCACCAGATCTGCACCAGGAAGATGATAGCTGTTGAAGAGGACAGGTGGGACAGGAGCCCCACCGTAGAGTAAACGTGGCATGCTGGCATTTCTGTAGGTTCATTTTTAATCCACCACTTCTTTGCCCAGGATTCTATTTTATGTAAGTAATTCTTCTTAAAATCTTAAAATAAATTCTTCTTTGGAACGTTAAACCTCTTTTAATCATCAGGTAAATTCAGGGTGGTACAGAGAAATAGGCTAATTCAGAACTTTTATGTTGGCATCCCTTATAGAACACTCCTTAATTCCGGGGGATCTTGATTTCTAATTTTTAGCCTTTTAATTTACAATAATAGAACAGTAAACGGCAAGGTGTCGCCCATAACTAAGAAGACATTATGTTAGTTTAACATCTTACGTGCATTCCTATTCGAATATCGAACCTATCTAAAGAGTGATGATAATATACTTGTCATGAAAATATGGCGGAGACAATTCACTGGCGAGAAATTTCCATTCAAATATTGATTTAACAGAAATCTGAATAAAATTTATTCAATTTCCTGACAGAAATACACAACACAAAAGAACTGACGTGTAAATTTCCTATCAAGAAAAGAGAGCTTACGAATATTTTTAAAATTTTATTTTCATTTTTGAAAGAGTGTAGAAGACCGGAGATTCTATAAAAGTATCCCTTGAATTAATTAAAATAAAATACACATATATACATCAAGATAGCAGTGAATCACTTGATCGGCAATCTTGATCGCATTTTCTCAGGGTACAGATCAGTAATATATTCGATTCAAGTCTTGATTAAATGTATTTGTGCTTATCGATTGTCATATCATTCGCCATCTTGCATCAATAAAAACGTGGAATACTTTTCACTATACATTTGAAATAGGGCGTATGTTTTTACTCCCTAAAAACCGGAAGTCAACAGCTAAGAATGTTTTTCACGCTTTACTAAATTTATAATTGTCTAATGGCAACAAGTAATTTTGATTTCATAAATACATTAGAACGCAAAAATGGTTAGAAAGACTTGAATGAAGGCCTTTCAACGATAGCGGCTAACTTAAGATAAGGATGAGGTCTTCGTAGGTTGCCTTTTTCTCTATTTATGATTATGAAGATGGGACAAGAAGGATCTGGAGTAGTGATTACTGGATCTGAATTGTGGAATACGATGACTGTATCGTCGGCATACTAATAAATGATGGATCAGAGAGAAAGATCATGCCTTGCGAAGGGTTTAGAGAAGAGGAGCTAGAATAGTCTCATGAGGAATTGCAGCGAGGATTGGCCAAATAGGAAAAGAGGCCTTGGATACCTTAGAAAAACCGATCTGATAGGCAGGATTTAAGGATAAGAAAGTGCTTGTAAGGATAGTTTGAGGTTAAAGATAAAGGTCTTGCAGCCAGCAGATAGACCCTTTGCCAGTCCCATAAGCGAATCGCTAGCATCGAAGCTTTAGAAAGAAACAAAGATTTATCGAAATTTTGTAAGGAAGAATACCTTGTTACTAAAATTTTGAAAAATATTTGTGCGAATAAAGAAAGCACTTAGAATAAAACAACAAAAATTGGTATGCCCAAGTGCGAGGCTACCAAATTAATACTTTTTTTAATAACATTGATAAGGAAAATTGATTTTTGGGGTGTTGTGAGGAGATTATATATCCCATCACTTGAGCAAACTTTTGCCACTGTAACAAATAAAAGCAATAATACTTAGCGTAAAAATAAGTTACTGTTTTTGTTTTGGAAAGAATGAATGAAAGTAGACCGTAGAGCATATTTGTGAAGGACAAGATGAATGGAAGTGAATTTATTGGCATGTCTAGCTATGACGTCGGCAATGTCGTCAGAGCCCCAACCCAGAGTACTTCTGAATCCTAGTTATGATTTTGTGCTAGCTTTAAGAAGGGATAGAAAGTTTAGAGAGGGTGTAAGCGCCTCTCTTCGTAATGGATCGATGCTGAGGAAGGAAGCAAGGAAGACAAAGTTAAAGCCACTGTAAACAAGAACGCCCACGCCTGGAAATTGTACTGGAACACCCACGCAATCTCTGACAGAGATGTAAGCCGGCAATATTATTCCTTTTAATACAGTTCTACCATTCAAACAGATTTTAACTGAGAAAAGTAATTTCAAAGTATATATTTGAAATATAAAGCACATTCTTCCACTTTCAACAGCTGAAATTAGGTACATGATTTACTTTATGCTACTGGTACTGGCATTCATTAACGTTAGTAAAAGTGTCAAGATGGAGTACTTCTAAGACACTTACCTCCTATGTTAACTATCTACTTGTATGGATTATTTACAGGGTATAAATATCTAAAACAGTCTATGCAGTTTCATTTCTTTTAAAAACTAAGGGGTTTCCAATCTCATAGGATTCTGTTTCAATTAAAGCATGAAAAAATATAAGTTGTTACACCTGATGCCCAAATTTTTTGAGACTATTGGTTACTATTTGACTAAGATTTTTTTCTCTAAATATGACAAACGAATTATATGAATGAATGAATTCCAAACGAATTATAAATTACAAAAATTATTTGGCATGACGTATAGACTTCGCAAGGAATATTAAGTCTCATCAAACCTAGAGATACGTAGAGATGTACAGGTACAGTAAAATTAATGAATTTAATAATTAATCATTCATTTTAAAAATATTAATTTTTAATTTTAATTTAATTGATTTTTGAATTTTTTTTTAAATTTTTATTTACAGTATAGCTCGGAAGTTATTTTTCCGCCCTGGGTATTATTTTATCTTATTTGCGCCATGTTGGTTTGGAATAAGATCATTTTCATGTTTACTTTTAATTTTGTTACCAGACGGCATTCGTACTTTGTAAAACGACTTAGTGTATAAAAGTATATTATTATTCAGTATAGAGGTAACGTTACTACAGTTGAATCCATACAAATTTCTTTCTCCCTAATTTCAAGTTTTAAGGTGGTATTACCGTTTAGAAATGTGGGAACTACCAGGAAATGGGAAAACGAGAAAACCGTGTCCTGCCAAAGGATAAACTCTACGTCATATATCATCGCTTATGTGGTTCTGGTGTACTGATTGGGTTGCATTGTTCTAAATGAACAATACTGAACATTTATAGGCTACAATCCAGGATCAATATGGCAGTTCCTAATTCTTCAATGCGGATCAATAGACTATTTCGTTTATAAATCGTAAAGCATTTAAATGGGTTTTATTAGGAGAATGGCGTACTGATACTCCTTATTAATGAGTGAATGATTGACCATATATAATAATCACCGCTACATATCATTACAGTTGGTCTCAAGAGTGATGGCTTGCCACCACTGGGCAGAGACAGGCGAAGGAGTTCATTAAAGGCTATTCGCCGAGGCTGACTGCAGAATTAATCCGTCAAGGCCGCGTGGGGCTATAAGGATAATTGTAGACCTACTAACTGGACCACTGCAGGCTCAGGAAACACTTGCATCGCATGGGCCTGGCAGATGTTAGCCTCTGTAGGTTCTGTCAGGAAGAGGAGGAGGAATCGGCACTGCACTGGTGTTGTGTCAGTGTGAGGGGCTTGTCTCTGGCTAAGGATGTTACTTCTCGGGGAGGAAAAACCAAGGCCTGTGAGCTTTACCCAAATAGTCGCTCCCCAGCATCAAGAGTCTGATTAAAAGAACAGGTCTGGAGGGCGAGCTTTAGAGTGAGAGGAGCCACAACAGATCCAAAGGGGTCGCAGTGGCGTAGGCCTTGAGGACGCCCTAGTTTAATCTATCTACGTATCATTACAGTTTCAACATACCTAATCTAACTAAGCTGTAAATCCTTTTGGACTGAAATGCCTACAAGGACAGAGACAACCGAAGAAGTTATTTCGAACAATTTTATTGAAGAGGTCTTCTAGGCGGGACATAAAGTCTTAGGAATTCATAGATCTTATCACCAAAAGTCTGGATGATATTGTCTTTGAATCATTTATTGGACTAAATAAGAGAATGCCACATTATATTCTCATTGCGAGAGCCCCCGGAGGTACCTTTCAAATGGCCATGGAACCTATTTGTGTTTACTGGTTCGTGACTTAAACTTAGGACGAGAAGGAGAAGTGCAGGCCGTCAATTAGGGATAACTAGTCACTGGAATTCAAACTTCGATCCAAAATATTTTTAGGAAAGCTGTCCTCAAGAGTATATTCTTCCACCAAGGAAAGTACTAGGGATTACAGAGCATTCATATTGAGATAAACTACTCCTTGGCCACCAGAACCCCCATTCTCGAGCCAAGTGCCTGAAGGAACTCCTAGAATAGAGGATTTAGGAAAGGCTGCTGTACTTTGAGGAGCTAGTTACCACAATGTAATCAAAATGGTTGGCGTGAAGTGCTCTTTTTCCACTTATTTATTCTCGAATCTACCCTAAATGTTTACTTAATAATCGAACAAGGTAACAAATTCATATTTATTTAATTTTTTCAAATAAAATTGGTAATATTTTAGTGTAAGGTGAATGTAATCTCTACTAATTCTATTTAAGATGATTGATACGAAGGCGAATGTTGGCGATCACAACTGGTCAAGGTGGACTTGAGAAATGGGAAGGTCGACTGCTGTTATCCTAGCATCAATAATTTATTAATGGAAATTGCTAACTTGTTAACTATCTAAACTAGACAAAAATTAACTAATTTAGTGTATTGTGCAGTTCTCGGTTCAAAGGTTATTATTAATTTTAGAATTTTTAAAAAGACCAAAAAAACAACAAGGTCTAAATACATAACCGCTCAAATCTTACTTTAATATCATCCTATCGATAAAAAAGAGCTAAAGTCGAACAAATAGTTCGATAGATCTCTTCCTGAGCAGATAATGTAAGAAAACGATAACCTCTACGAAATGTAGTGGGGAGGTTTAGTGAATGAAAGCGTAGCGCTAACCCATCGCATTTCCATACTACATTATCTAGCAATCCATTCTATAAACTCTTTATAAATGAATATTATTTGTTAGTAATAATTTTTCTAGTTTTGAGCTATCAATGATGTTCCCTTTTTTTTATTCTATAATAATGCATGTTTTAGCTTTATTGTAGTTACAATAATAACTTTCTAGATCATGGAGGGAGGGGAAAAGTCTTAAGAGATTAACCAAAGGATTATGAAGATTATCTAAAAAGTGTAGAAAAGGAGAAACCCAGCTGGGATAGACCGACAATATTTGGCTCGCTCTTTTGAACAAAAAACAAAACAAAAAATCGGAAGGAAGTAGATACAGGAGGCATTGCTTTTTGTGCAATAAGAATACTTTTTTGCGACATTAGCTAGAATTACTTTTAAAAAATTTGTAGAATTTAAAAGTTGATAGAACTTCTATTTTTACAAAGCAGCATTTTTTTTTCTCAATAAATTAATTACGAGAAAGTATTGTTAAAAAAATTTAACGCCAATAAGTCTGACAAGAAGATAACCTTCACTCGTATGGACCAAAGATCTGGTTTCTTTACAGCAACTGAGTCAATTAGTCATATTAGAGATTTGAAAGAAAATATGTGTTTGGCTATCAGACTTCAGTCCAAAATAAAGTTCCTTTACGAAAAAAAAAATGAAACAAACAGTCGTAGAACCAAAAGTGGGTGAGGCACGTTGATTTTGGATCCAAATCCATGAGCTCATTGTAGGTTATTTTTTTTTTTGGAAATCTTGAGAAGCCTTTTTATTAAAAATGGCAAAAAAAAACACTACAAAATTGGATAAGTAAGCCTTCTTCAGGTTTGAACACTTTTAATAAGAAACTGATCAAGTCTCAGATTGCACTTAAAACATCTACATAGTAACTAACACCTTTACTTTACTTGTACTTCAATCCCCAAATTTCTGTAGAATCTCAAAAAATAAAAATAGCTGCATCTTGTTGTTAGGACTTAGAGAAAAACAAAAACATAATTACTGTATCTATATATAGAAGATGTTTTGATTTGGCGCGCAGCTAGCGGACGCTAAGAACGGTGGCTGGTTTATTATAGTAGGTGGAGCAGTGCAGCCAACCTTGAGGTGTAGGCGCCACGACCTTGGACAGGACCAGTTGCACTCAAATGTCAAGGTCGCAACACCTCAAGGACTAAAAGCGCACACTTGTGTGTTGTGGTCACCTGACAGGCTCTTGATGGCCACTTGCTGCCGCTCCTTGGTCCGTTAAGGCTATAAATTCTCATCGCCAACCTATCTTCTTCTCTAATACCATTCATTCAGTTAAATGAAGAGAGCAAACACAACTATAACGGAGGAAAAACCATTAAACAAATGGAACGTTAATTAAAGCTGATTTCTTTAAAGATTTTCTTTTTAATGGTAAATTGGTAATCTTAACGGTTGGAATGTAAACTAAGGCGAATAGAGATTCAACTGTTCAGCAGATAGTAAATAAAACTAGGAAAGACACTTTAGCAGCTACAGCTAGAAATATTAAACAAAATTAAAATAATCAGGAAACGGGCAGGTTGGCAATTCTGAAGCACCGACATTAGCTCGGAACGAACGCGGTCACGACAATTCCTTGCCTCCTAGATACAGATAGACGAATGATAAAAGCCATTCGCCCAATGTTTGGAAGGCGAAGACATTTCACAGCTTCTGAGATCCTCCGACTATTAACCTCTGCGTTTCTGGTAGCCTTTCTAAGCCAAGTGCCCAAGAGAAAAAAGCATTCAAAAATAACAATTGGAACAGAGAAAAGACAAATTGGGGACTTCCTTTCACTTCGACAGAAGTATTGGTGCCGTATGCTAAGCTGGTGAAAAAACAATTTCTTCAGAGATATTGGGTCTTACACTGTACTGGCTCGAATCTTTTTTCTTTTTTGTTTTTGTTGTTGTACTAGATCAGCCGAAATTATTGGCAGCCGGCCATGATTCTCAAGGCCTTCACAATAAACCAATACCACCAAAGAAGACACACCCCAAAGTACATTACAATGTCATCGAATAATTTTATTTACATATACCAAACTAAACTGGAAATATCTAAAAGATGGCTGACAAAAAATAAAAATGAACTGAAGGTTGAAAGGAGTTAGGGAGATGAAATCAATAAGGCGATGGGACGCACGTAGCGAGAATGATAATTAATTCTGGATAAATGCTGAAATTGTAGCGTAGAAGAACAAAATTTGACTTCAAAGTTACTCAATCCAAAAAACGTTTAGCTTTATATTTTCTTCAAAATATTTAAATTTTTGGAAAGCCATTCAGAAATATTCATCACTTTTGGGTGAAATTAATTGCAACGAGATTTGAGGCCATTAGTGTGGTTTTTCTTATGTCACAGAATACCGAACTCTAAAATTTTATATATTTTAAATATGTCGCTTAATTTATTAATTTAAATTTAAAGATGTATTTGTTAATGCTGAATATAACTGTCGTCTATTGAAGTATTCATTACTACAAATTTAGCGGTTAGCGACTAGACCCGCAATGCTAAGAAGTATACCTGGGTTTGATTCGCTTGTCTAGTCCTTGGATTTTATTTAATGAGAAATTTATAGTTAAGTATGTTTGCTAGTCCTGGATATCTACTAGGGGTTCGGTTCGTGCGGCTCTCAGAGATTGGATCTAGAAGGAGCACGAAAAGAACTGGGTGATGTGTCCTGGGGGTTAAACACAGCAAGACTATTGCTTGCCTTGGCTGTGTGAGCAAAGAACCAAAGAGACCCTGTGCTTGGTCTGATCCTATTCACAGGGGCACGGTAGGTTCAGAAAGCATCTGCGCAAGGTGGGGGCTTATTAGCTTCAGAACCGTTGGGCAGATTATGTCAGGAAGAGGAGGAAATGGCCTCTCACTTGTTCGATTGCGTTGAAATCGAGTGGTTGCACTAAGAAATAGTAGGGAAAGTCCTCAACCTCTTTAACAGGGGAAGGTTCGCCTACTAGACCTAAGAAGGGGCTGGCACAATAAGTCTCTTGTGGCTGCGGTGCCGTGGGGCGTAGGTCCCGTCTCATCTACTATTCTAATTCTATGTTTGCTAGTCGCTTCCGACACCTAATTTGGTAGTTGGAAGCAAAACTCGCCTGAAAAAATAAGCATTACTTTACTATTACTACAATTTTTTATTTTTTTTTTTTGTAGAATTAGATGTTAACACAATTAGATGTCTAGTGTGAAATCCAATATGTCTGCCTCTAAACGCAATTTACGTAATTAGAACTTCTTGAAAATATTTTATATGAAAATAATCGCTAAAAACTTAATCCTAATTGGCAATCACAACCAATTTACTTCAAATTTGTTAATAGCTCACAAGTAATTAGATCGCAAATTACATTTAAATGATACTAATACAATAAAGTGTAGCTCAACCCCTGAAATTCCTCCGAGAACAGTCTAATGAAGATAAGGTGGTACTTACGGTAGGCTAAAACTTATTTCGAAATATAAAATATTGTGCGGTCTGCGATTTTCCGTTATTTGAGTTACACAGATTACTCATTCACAGATAGACAATATCCGCTCAAATTCCAATTATTAAAATGCAGTATTCTTCCGACTCAAGGGACCTTAAAAAGGGCATTTTCCTTTGAAGAAGGCACAATCGCTTTTCTTAATTTTTTCTCTACTATTAAGAGAAAGTAAAAATGAAATTTTACTTTTATTTCAAGCATAAATAAGCTCCTTTTTTTAACAAATAGAGGCGGTGAAATAGTTAGCTGCGATCCGCAGCGGTTGGCAGGGCACTAAATACGAGGCCAGCCACTACTAGTAATGGTACACCACCACATAATATTAAAATTAGCTAAGGCTACTTGGAAGCCATAGCAGTCCGTTTGGAAATACTAACTAGTGGCTAGGTACCAACTCAGCGCATTGTGTTTGAAGTCCAGTGGGAGACATGATTAGGCCGGCACGTGACTTAGTTACTAAAACACAATTTACTGGTCACCATGGTAACCGTATTGTTCTCTTACTAATCACCCATCAAGCTGTTCTATTCTAACTCTATCTCTCTCGTTATATTCATTTATATAAATTAGATGGCGTTTAATTTTTATGGCAAAGCGTAATCATAATAATAGAAGAACTAGTAAACGTGCAACCAATCTAAATGCTACCACAATTACAGAAGTAAAATAAACATTATACTAATGTAAACCAAGTACAATGTTACCAACATAAATGCAATAAAGTTATATATAATTACCTAGAGCTTAAGAATGTAAACAAATATAAGTGAGGCGTCAAAGTCATGATAAACTTCCGTTATGTTATTTTTTTGTCAGGAAAATATTTTTTAGGATTCAAAATAAAATTTTGGGAGGTGAGAACACTCAAGACGATTTTTCTTGAAACACCATAATTTGTAGAAAAAGTTCTACTAAAAAGTTGTCGACTTATCCACACTTAAAAGGCACCATTTCCGTTAGAATCACTAAAAACTACAATAATTTTCCCTAATAAATAGCACTATACGTCATCTTCAAATTCTATAAATTTAAAATTTTGATTACATATTTAATCCTAATTAATACGAGGTGTGGCTATTAAATAACGAGACTGATGCTGTAAAACATTTTATTTTAAATTTATACATATTTAGTTATTATCACCTTCAATATACACCTCTCCCCTATCCATACCACGCTCCATGCGAATTTACCACTTGGGGAACATATAAAAGTCACATGGGGTCAGGTCAGGCGAATAAGGCGGATGGTCTAAAACTGGAATGTTGTACTTGGCTAGAAACGTCTTGACAGACAATGCCGTGTGAGCCGGCGCGTTGTCTTGATGGAGAACTCATGACTTGTTCTTCCTTACTCTTTCACGGAGTTGAGCAAGCACCTCACCGGCAGTAATGTTGATTAATTATAATCGATACTTTCATCCATTTTGGACGTGGAAGGGTGACCCGGGCGGTCATCGTCTCCGACGTCTTCTCGGCCATCTTGGAAACGCTTGAACCACTCAAAAACTAGCGCAAGTGATTAACATTCATCGCCATAAACTTCTTTTAATAAAAGATAAGTTTCAGTAGCGGTTTCACCAAGTTTCATGTGAAATTTCACGACAATTCGTTGCTCTACTACATGTGTAGTATCATGTTTTCGGCAAAACGAAACTAACACCTCTTACACAAACTACGGTTCCGGTCAGACAGATTTCTCAAAAATGTGAGACGCTGCAATCGAAAGAAAAGGCTTTACACTTGCACAGCTGTCGGTCGTTAGGATTTGGCGCATGCATAGTTCTTCTGTAGTAGCATCAGTCTCGTTATTTAATGGCCTCACCTCGTCTCTAATGAGTGATGTTTGTACATTAATTTCAAAATTTCACTGAAATATATTTCAAACTAAAGTTTTCGAACTTACCTACTCGGAATAAGTACAAACAAGAAACTGAAAAATTACTATAATTTGATAAAAATAGACACTTCCGTTTGGTTAATTTAGTCTAAAAGCTTATTGTCAGATCCCGATTCCTATGATTCTTAGATTTTGTGTCATACTTACAGACAAACAGATTGACCTTAAAACATACAATCAAGATGGTAGTAGTCATGAAAAGCAAGGATAGTACTACCAAAGATTTGGCCTGATTCACAGCGTGCTTTTAAAGACCTATTTTGACCCTGAAATGGGAGGGTACAGATCATCTTCAGCTGCAGTGGGGAGCGAAGTTATACAATAAAATACGAGGGTCGTTTGAAAAGTTCGTGCAAAGTCCGAGAGATAGCACTACTGGCGCGTATCGAGGTTATGTTTAGTTAGTAGCATCTCTTGGAAGAACACACACCAAGTTTCAGCCAGATCGGTCTATTTCTTTGTGTTTGGCATTCGTTTGAATCGAGGAAGTCGAGTGATTTTCAAAAAATGGACGAAAAAGAATTTCGTGTGTTGATTAAACACTACTTTATGAAAGCCTCAGGAGACTAAAGAGAAGCTTGGATAAACATTATGGTGACTCTGCACCTTCGATTAGAACAGTTTATAAGTGGTTTCAAAATTTTCGGAGTGGCCATATGGGCACAAGTGACGCTGAACGTTCTGGACGCCCTGTTGAGGTTACTACTCCAGAAATCATTGATAAAATCCATGATATGGTGATGGATGACAGAAGAGTAAAGGTGCGTGAGATTGCTAGTGCTGTGGGCATCTGGAATGAACGGGTACATAATATTTTGCATCAACATTTGGACATGACAAAGCTATCCGCAAGATGGGTGCCGCGATTGCTCACGCTTGACCAAAAAAGAAATCGTGTGAAGTGTTGCAAGGACGGTTTGCAGCTGTTCCAGAAGAATCCGCAGGACTTTAAGCGACGTTTCGTCACTGTGGATGAAACATGGATACATCACTACACTCCTGAGACCAAAGAACAATCTAAACAATGGGTTACCAAGAGGGAATCTGCGCGAAAAAAGGCGAAGACCGTTCCTTCGGTTGGAAAGATTATGGCGACTGTCTTTTGGGATTCGCAAGGAATAATCCTCATCGACTATCTGGAAAAGGGTAGAACTATTACAGGTGCATATTATTCATCGTTATTGGACCGTTTGAAAACCGAGCTGCAAGAAAAACTCCCACGATTGGCCCACAAAAAAGTCCTTTTCCATCACGAAAACCCACCAGCTCACACCTCAGCAGTTGTGGTCGCAAAATTAATGGAAATAGGGTTCCAACTCGTTTCACATCCCCCCCTATTCTCCAGACTTGGCTCCCTCGGACTACTATTTGTTCCCCAATATGAAGAAATGGCTGGCGGGAAAAAGATTTTATTCAAACGAGGAGGTGATTGCAGAAACGAATGGCTAATTTTCAAACTTGGACAAATCCTATTATTCGGAAGAGATCAACAAACTAGAGCAGCGTTGGACGAAGTGTATAAGCCTAAAAGGAGACTATGTTGAAAAATAAAAAAGGTTTACCCCAAAAAATTAAGTAGTTTTTATTTTTGCACGGACTTTTCAAACGACCCTCGTAGAAGCGATAAATTCAGGGATGAGATGGCCAGTCTCCAAACTAGAACAGTTGGTAAACCCCTTTGCTGGCTTCATTAATTAAATAGAAATGGAAAATTAGCAATCAAATTTATAACAAGAAATATTTTATCTATTTTTAGGGTTGAATTCATTTCATTTATCTGGTAATTCTTTTTTGTTTTGTATCTTTATTTAAATTATGTAAGTAGTAATTGTGGATTTTATACAATAACCATTAATCTTATTTAATTCTGACAGTCTGTGTATACACCTAGAATATTGCAATGGAACATGTGAGATATACAAGTATATATAGGTATATATTTGTATGCAAATGAAAAATCAAAGATCAATCTATAAAAAAACACTTTCCTTCCCTGTTAGTCAGGTGATCTCAAAATGAACGCAGGTTTTCATTTAAATAATAAAAAGTTTTCTGGATAAATTCCAAAACTGTTGGATAAATTATTTCATTCTAGAAAGTGATTCCAAGCATATAATGAAGATAACAATAATATACTTCATTAGTAAAAAATAAAAAAATTGCCATAAGATGACTTAGAACAAAAAAATTTCTCTCTGCACTGGTAGATGTAGTCTTTTGGCAGATGGTTTGTCCTTTGTATGGGATAAGTATGTTTAAAGACGTCAGAACGTGAGGTTTAACGGTGCCATAGAGATGGCACGTGTCCAACCATGTCCTCTGTAGGCCAATAGTTTTGTTGTGCACGTGTTTTTAGCTCTTTACACACTATAGGATAATCTTGTATCGTTTACAATTATGAATTTACTTTACAAAAGATCTAGATTTTTTTAAAATAATCCCTAATTCAACTTGTAAATATTATATTTAAATTAAATTAAACACGAAAACTAGACCTGATAATTTACACTTTTTTCGAGGTAAAATACTTAAAACTGTGCCGGAAGTAAATGTTTAAGGTTCACCTATTTAGGTAAAAGACCTCAAAATTGAATTTCGCTCGAGAAAAAGTTTCAATTAAAAGTGTTAAGATTTGAAACTTCACGGACTCGAGAATTAATAATTAAGCTATTACAGTTGGAGAAACAAGAAGCTAAAGCTATATTGGCATTATCGAGTTCAAATCACAGTCTTTGCTTTAGATTTTATTGAATGCGTTAATTTAAAAAATGTATAGTAATATACAAATGATATCCGTTTCCGTTCAAGATGACAGATCAAAATTCGACGTTGGGCTTGTATGAATAAAGTGCAATTACTTCATCTTATACTTATTCGACTGCAGCAAGGGATACCCTAAGCCATCCAAAGCCCTTCTGGGGTCCAAATAGCTTCATAAATGAAAATTTAAGCTTGTAAAGATCTTCCTGGTTTGGGTACCTGGGCACTCGGGTTACAGAGGCAATGAGGCGGCGGACCGCCTGGCCCGGGAGGGTTCAATGAGAGCGCTTATCGGGCCGGAGCCGTTCTGCGGTGTCTCAAGATGCCTCAGGAGTACATCCATTAAGTTATGGATGCAGGACCGACCAAGGGAATGGTGGGTCAAAACTCCAGGCCAGAGACAGGCGAAAAAGTTTATTCATAGCTACTCGCCCAAGCTAACTGCAGAATTACTCCAACTAGGCCGGGTGGCCATAAGGATAGCAGTTGGCATTCTCACTGGCCATTGTAGATTAAATAAGCACATGCATCGCATGGGCCTGGCAACGGATAGCCTGTGTAGGTTTTGTCAGGAAGAAGAGGAGACGGCACTGCATGTGGTATGTCAGTGCGAGGGGCTGGTCTGGCTAAGGTACCGCCTCTTTGGCAAAGAGAAGCTGGTGCCAACAAGCCTCAGCCAGGGCCCTCTCTCGGACCTATTAAGGCTTTTAAGGCAAGCAGAACTCGAGAGGGTGCTCTGATGGCAGGTGCTCTGATTGACCACCTGGGAGCCCCCCCCAATTCCACAGTTCGGTTAAGGACAGGATAGGGGGAGGGTCTCCAACTACGGGGGTGCCACAATAGATCCTTGGGGTGTCGCGGTGGCGTAGGCTGAATAGCCAATTCCCCCGGTAGAATCTATCTATCTATCTATCTAATATACAAATGATATCCGTTTCCGTTCAAGATGACAGATCAAAATTCGACGTTGGGCTTGTATGAATAAAGTGCAATTACTTCATCTTATACTTATTCGACTGCAGCAAGGGATACCCTAAGCCATCCAAAGCCCTTCTGGGGTCCAAATAGCTTCATGAATGAAAATTTAAGCTTGTAAAGCTTACTTTAACTTCACTCGTACAATCAAATATAAGAAAAAGTATGAAATAAGATAATCTATTTAGAATAAAGTCAACCGGAGATAGATTACGTCAATCGTTATCTTATCTTGTAAAAAGAAATGGGACGAGTTGGAGTCAATCTGATTCTCCTTGACCGTGTACACACCAATTATATCATATTAATGCTAATTTTGGCAACAAAATTTAGCTGATTATATTGAATAACTAATTAATTTTATTCTTTATTGACAATATTTTTGGCTTGTTCATCAATTAAAAACATATTTTAAATAAAGAAAATCACCCATTTTGTCGACGTATCTCTAATTATAATATTTTAAAAGATTTTTCTGTCTGAATTTATTTTAGAACAATCTATAATCATATTTACACATGTTTTCTGTGAGAACCAATCTTGACCGCAAAATAGAATTTACTACGAAAATAATAAGTATTAAATAGTTGCATTAAAATTTTAGTTAAAAATTGACTAAAAATTTGCAAATCGATATATCTTTATGGCAGTACTGAATTTCTCAGACTATAATTAAACGTTTATAACCAATTCAAGGCGAATTCTAAAGTTATATTCTAGTTTTGACTGGATATTTTAACCATTCTCTGAAGATTTTTTTTCTATAAAACAAAACATAGGGGCTTTAGAACAAGCTAAATTCCACTAAATAGTTGGTCCATTTAGTTAGTCCACTAAATAAAACCTCTAAGAAAACTAAAAAGCATTGACACAAGGTGATATAAGAAATAAAGGGGACGGTCTTACTTTATGATTGCATACTCTGAATGAAATCGTGCTGAAGTAGATTAAAAATAGAGAAATGCATAGATTTAAAGAAAAGTAGGGAATGAAATGGGAAATAAGGAAATATTGGTAGAACTGGGGAAAACTTGTGTACTAGTATTATATTTTAATTATTAGAGCTGAAAACAGCAAAACAAAGAATCTAAGAAACTTATCAATTGTAGATGGTATATTATATTTTAATTATTAGAGCTGAAAACAGCAAAACAAAGAATCTAAGAAACTTATCAATTGTAGATGGTATATTATATTTTAATTATTAGAGCTGAAAACAGCAAAACAAAGAATCTAAGAAACTTATCAATTGTAGATGGTATATTATATTTTAATTATTAGAGCTGAAAACAGCAAAACAAAGAATCTAAGAAACTTATCAATTGTAGGTAGCTCATTATATTTTAATTATTAGAGCTGAAATCAGCAAGACCAAGAATCTAAGAAACTTATCAATTGTAGATGGTATATTATATTTTAATTATTAGAGCTGAAAACAGCAAAACAAAGAATCTAAGAAACTTATCAATTGTAGATGGTATATTATATTTTAATTACTAGAGCTGAAAACAGCAAAACAAAGAATCTAAGAAACTTATCAATTGTAGATGGTATATTATATTTTAATTATTAGAGCTGAAAACAGCAAAACAAAGAATCTAAGAAACTTATCAATTGTAGGTAGCTCATTATATTTTAATTATTAGAGCTGAAATCAGCAAGACCAAGAATCTAAGAAACTTATCAATTGTAGATGGTATATTATATTTTAATTATTAGAGCTGAAAACAGCAAAACAAAGAATCTAAGAAACTTATCAATTGTAGATGGTATATTATATTTTAATTACTAGAGCTGAAAACAGCAAAACAAAGAATCTAAGAAACTTATCAATTGTAGATGGTATATTATATTTTAATTATTAGAGCTGAAAACAGCAAAACAAAGAATCTAAGAAACTTATCAATTGTAGGTAGCTCATTATATTTTAATTATTAGAGCTGAAATCAGCAAGACCAAGAATCTAAGAAACTTATCAATTGTAGATGGTATATTATATTTTAATTATTAGAGCTGAAAACAGCAAAACAAAGAATCTAAGAAACTTATCAATTGTAGATGGTATATTATATTTTAATTATTAGAGCTGAAAACAGCAAATTAAAGAATCTAAGAAACTTATCAATTGTAGATGGTATATTATATTTTAATTATTAGAGCTGAAAACAGCAAAACAAAGAATCTAAGAAACTTATCAATTGTAGATGGTATATTATATTTTAATTATTAGAGCTGAAAACAGCAAAACAAAGAATCTAAGAAACTTATCAATTGTAGGTAGCTCATTATATTTTAATTATTAGAGCTGAAATCAGCAAGACCAAGAATCTAAGAAACTTATCAATTGTAGATGGTATATTATATTTTAATTATTAGAGCTGAAAACAGCAAAACAAAGAATCTAAGAAACTTATCAATTGTAGGTAGCTCATTATATTTTAATTATTAGAGCTGAAATCAGCAAGACCAAGAATCTAAGAAACTTATCAATTGTAGATGGTATATTATATTTTAATTATTAGAGCTGAAAACAGCAAAACAAAGAATCTAAGAAACTTATCAATTGTAGATGGTATATTATATTTTAATTATTAGAGCTGAAAACAGCAAAACAAAGAATCTAAGAAACTTATCAATTGTAGGTAGCTCATTATATTTTAATTATTAGAGCTGAAATCAGCAAAACAAAGAATCTAAGAAACTTATCAATTGTAGATGGTATATTATATTTTAATTATTAGAGCTGAAAACAGCAAAACAAAGAATCTAAGAAACTTATCAATTGTAGATGGTATATTATATTTTAATTATTAGAGCTGAAAACAGCAAAACAAAGAATCTAAGAAACTTATCAATTGTAGGTAGCTCATTATATTTTAATTATTAGAGCTGAAATCAGCAAAACAAAGAATCTAAGAAACTTATCAATTGTAGATGGCACATTATATTTTAATTATTAGAGCTGAAAACAGCAAAACAAAGTATCTAAGAAACTTATCAATTGTAGATAGCTCATTATATTTAAATTATTAGAGCTGAAAACAGCAAAACAAAGTGTCTAAGAAACTTATCAATTGTAGATGGCACATTATATTTAAATTATTAGAGCTGAAAACAGCAAAACAAAGTATCTAAGAAACTTATCAATTGTAGATGGCACATTATATTTTAATTATTAGAGCGTGATTACGTAGTTCAACATGTTTGAACATGAACACCAGTATGTCCAAAGTGTATCATAGATTAACGAAACAATAAAATTTTGAAGAATAAACCGAACTTTTCTACCCTGGAATAAAGATTCTTCTTCAAGAACTAAGAGGTCATGACCCCAATTCCCTATTAGCCACTCAATCATACCAAGTCTTCCCTCAGTTTTCTCTCTCTCTCTCACCCCACTATTCTTAGTACCACATCCTACATCCAGAGTTCTGATCGATCTGTCTTTCTACAGGGGTGACGTTCGGATTCTCTTGGGTCCAGCTAGTCCCTATCCATCCGCATTAGATGGTGACTGGTCCATACGATTTTTAGCCTTTTTAGCCGCTATGACCTATGTTTTCCTAACTCTATTTTCCCAAATTCCAGTGTTTATACGCTATGTAGATACGCTACAAATTTTTCAAAATTTCCCTTCTAAAGCAAGCAACCTACTCTCAGCTCTTCTAGATTAAGTCCAGCTTTCCCTTTTCCATCACATTTCTCATCTCCAGCATGCTATATCCAGTTCTTCTTCAGTTTCTTCCTGTTTATCACTTATTCATATAAAGTTGGTATCCATACTACCACCACGATTTATGATATACATACATTTGTTTTGAAAATGATTTATTTCTTGTCAGCTGGACCGGGCCATTATTTTTGTACTTGTAAATATTGTTAGAGACCCAAGTCCCAAAATGAAGATCTGTTCTCATTACAATTCATTTAAAAGCAAACAAATCCTAACGATTACTATTGAAGCAACATAAGAAGATTAGACATAGGCACATATAAATCTACCTATTTCTTAAAAGGTTGTATAACTGAAGGCTGAATTGTAACGGAGTTTATTCGTAACACGATCTACCTAACGGAGGTAGTGTAAGGTCGTAGTGAGAATCGTCAAACCGTAAAAAAAAAAAGACATGAAATCTTTAGAGGGCGCCTTGTAAGAATACACTGACCTTCAAAATATCATCTTTCACACTCTTTCCGTTGACTGTGTTTGCCTTTCTAATTCTTCAAGTACCATCAGTGGCTCTATTGTATTCTATCGACCTTACTTTTCATTTAGTATAAAATCTCTTGTAAGTTTCGAAACAAACGAAAAACATTCCTTACTTTAACCACAAGTCTCTACTAAAGGAAAAGCTTTAATGAAACACCCTTATAAGGGAAATAAGCAAATCTTAACACTCTACTTGGCCATTAAATCGTCAGCTGAAGTACCCTAGAACTTGGCCACAAAAAAAAAATCCTCCAAACGAACGTGAAGTAGTCCAAAAGAACACAACGGCTTAAAAGACATTACCAAATATCTGTCAGTAAGTGGCTGCTGGGAAGAGATTTTCACTTCATTAAACTCTTAATTTTGTTAATGTAGGGGATTCCAGCTGGATGTCCAGAAGATTTCTAATTTTTGTTTTCGAACATTAGAAATACACTGGAAACGATGGAGATCCCGAGCTGACTACCGTTAGGCTAAGGGAATTCTTGGCCTGTCTGAAACGGCTATAGTTGGCTTCAGCAGGTCCCACATCCGCCAGTTGGTTCAGGTGTTGAGTGGACATGCGAATTTAGCGTACTATCTTTTCAAATGCGGCCTTACCCAGTCGCCAATCTGCGCTGGCTGTGGTGAGGCCAATGCGACTGTGCGGCACTTTGTAGAGGAGTGTCCCGTTTATTCTAAAACTAGATTCTTCCTCTTCGGGAGGTTAAATGTTTCCCTACCGGAGATTGTGGCATCTAGTAATCTTTACGAACTCTCTAGGGTTATTCAGTGCTCTGGGCGATTGAGTCGCTACTTGATTAGTTTACTGCAATCTTATCCGGCAATTTTTAGCCGGATTTGTTGGACTTGAAGCCACGGTGTCTCTTAAGATATGAGGGGTGGGCAAGGAACAATGGGCATTCTGGATTGCCTGTGGAGGGACCGGCCGTTAATTACAATCTAATCTAACATATTAATATCTCCATTTATTCTTTTCAGGACTTATCACCATAGATCCCCTGAAATCCTACAGGGTACTTGGATCCCAGTTTAAGAATCCAAGCCTCATTCAAACAAATCATTCGCAATTTGGTAAGCAATCCTTTGATGTGGTTAAACCAGTTATTTCTAGGTAGTACAACCAAAAAATAAAAATAATATATTTGGATTAGTTACGTGGTAATAATTTGAACTGGATAAATGGAAGGAATATATTGGAGATAAGGATTACTTAAAGAATGGCTAAATGAAGAAGATAAGGATGGGAAATAGTGTAATGTTGGCAAGGTCTCGGTGTTGAGTTGGAGAAGATGGAGAGATAAGGAGGGATGGCGGTAACACGGATTGTCACCAACTAATTAAACTCTCTGTCAGTGGTTTCCATTCACACAGCCGTTATTATCACCAAACTGGCGCGCTCTTCTCCCGCCATTATTATTATTAAAACTTATTTCCTGTGCAAATCTCCTTTTTCCCATCCTGCCGCTTATCTAAACTGGGCCGCTATTTAATTAGTTTAAACATCTGCTTATCTAGTCCTTCCAACGCTTCTCGCTTTTCTTTAATAAATATTATCATTACTTCTTCTATTTCTTTGTACTCTTTTGCACCAGGTATTTTGGTCACCTAACCAGCTGTTAGTTAACAATAGAGCAACCTCTTCAGATCGAAACTAGGAAGAACTGAAACAAGAAAAAAGTAACATTTTAAAGAGAACTAACCCCATGACTCCCCTACATTTTTCCATCCCTTCAACTTACTTTCTCTTTCTATTACTAATTCATTCATTCATTACTTACTTTCTTACTTCTTACTATTAATTTCTTCATTCTTACTTAATTGCTTACTTCTTATGTATTACTAATTCATTTTTACTTATTTTCTTACTTCTTACTATTACTTACTTCAGTCTTACTTACTTACTTACTTACTTCTTACAATTACTAAGTTCATTACTATGAACGAAAAACCATCCTTCCCACATCACCTTTCTACAGTTACAAAAATTCCTTTACCTCGACCAAATTCTAAGCTGGAATCCTAATACTTGACTAAAACGAACTGAGTTAAATAACAGATCATAAACTTTTGAAAAAAAAACTACTAGAAAAACGTTCGAAACTGACATTACGTAACAAAAGACAGCTGTACTATTGCTTCAATTTTGGGCACATGGAATAGAACCATTCTATTTTGGCACAGCCAAAACATTCGAACCTCTATCGCATCCAATACCTTCAATACCTTAAGCACCCTAGTCAATTCTCCTTGCTTCGCCTCTATCCACACTATTCTACCACACGAATCCTTTAGTCCAAGTCCTCTTAACTTACACCCTTACAACTAATCCTCCAGAAAGTTTAAAGCGTCGGTGACCTTGCCGTCGGTGTGACAGTCGTGAACCTCCGGCCGTCATAATGTCAGTAAGTGCATGTTAACTTTCAGCCAATCAGCGCAATCACTAATGGACCTATTGTAAGTCATCTGTTTTAATTGTTGCATTTATTTCTGTGCAGTTGTAAAAACTAATTAAAGATTAACAAAATAAATACATAGTTATATAAATGAAATAATAATAAGAAAAATTCAGTTTTTTGTCTTTATCTCCGGCACCATTCAGATCATTTTACATAAATATAGTTAGCATTGCAACTTTACTGAAATCCTATGCATTCATTTTCAAGTTAGTTGAGAATTACAAAATCTGGATGACATAGGATATGCGAACAAATGTTCCAATGATATATTTTGGTAGAACAAAAGTGTGATTAGTATACAATTCCATAAATATTCATGGTCGAGTTGCCATTAGACCGTACACTCGCTCTTATAGTCAGTGAAGGGCTTGTCCTTCAAATAGGTCACTTACTTTAATCTCTCTCTTAGTATTCATATTATGCATATATATGCAATAATTAATACAATACATTACTCGATGCAGCGGAAATACATTTTAACGAACTTTGTTATCTGCGAATCTAAAATGAACGAGTGCAATATCCACCACTATAATCTGGATAGTTGAAAATTTAATATTTTTTCATTAAATACATGTTTTTTGATAAATAATGTTGATTAGACTACGTCGTAATTAAGGACGTATTCAAGAACATGTTTTGCACGCTTCTGAAGACACAAATATCCATAATGGCGGCATTCGTCTAGTTAACAAAGGATATACACCCAGTTATAGTATTTTCCGAAGCAAAAATAAGTGCGAACCATAAATACCGGGAATAACCGAGATGGAACTCGAGGATACATCGAATAACTGGTTACGACTCGTAAGCCCATAGAAGGTTTTAGAGGTTCTATATTTTATAATCGGAGACAGAGAACACATATTTAGGTAAACCGAGGTAAATATGGTACAGTTCTGAAAGGTTGTGGCTGCTACTGCCTGTACCGAAGAGCTTTTAAAACAGAAGTTAACATTTACTGCTACAGAAGGCTATTAAATCTTCAGAATTTCTTAAGCAATCAGTGCCTATCTAGTTACTTTAGGTACCAGGCATGCAGATCCTGCGAGGAAGGAGAAAAGGAGAATTTAGCCCTGGTTAAATTATAGTAAACTATCATTGACCAGGAACTCCTCTGTTACGTATTGTAGAGTTGTGACAAAATCAGTTTTCACGTCCAGTGTTAACTCATACTAGGCAAAAGGAGTTCATTCGAGGTCTTTCCAAAACATTTGTGGCAATCCTGTTTAATAAATACAAAAGTTTATCTCCCCAACCAGAAACCCATTAAAATCAATTTTGTGTATTAAATTTAACACCAAAATACAATAATAGTCTTGCAAGGATACATATACTATACCATGTTCAGACTAAATTCTTTGGTAACTGTTTCGGAAATCAAAGAATTTTACAACAGATTTGAAACTCCAAAAATAATAAATATGATTAGGAACTACAATGAACTGAAATGACACGTAAGAGGATTGCTTAGATCAGTTTCCAGGTTAATATTTTCAACTGACACAAGTTTAGTGACCGTAAAAATTTGGAAAAAAGCCTTTTTTGTAGAGCGAAAATAATTGAAAAATCGATTTAGTAACAGACAATACAGACATTTCGATTGATCAAATTATCAATTTTTGTTTTTTAACTAGTTGAATCTTCTAGAGTAGCAACTAAACCAAATATCTGTATAAATTTACTGCAATTTAACTGTTTTTAAGTTTATGATCACCATTAAAAACCTGCATAAATTCATGCACACAACACAATAGAATTTCTAACTCTTTCTACTTTGTCTAAATCAAAGATTTCAAAAAAATCAACAAAAATTAACTCAAGGGTATTTTGGTGTAGATATAACAAACCCCAATCATTATGAGCCCTAAGTTAATTTTAAGTCAGAGCAAGAGGTAAAATAGTTATTGCAGAAATCTTGTTTGTCTCCAGTGTGGGTAAAATAAAAACTTTTGTGATTACTAGATACCGAATTGTACTTACAAGATTGTATACTAATTGTTATTACATTTCCCTAGTAAGAATGGCTATTACAGGTTATTGTTTTAATAAGAATGGTAAGTTTTATAAGAAAGGTCGTTAAAAAAAAGGTTAAAGGTGGAGGAACCTTTTGCTAATCAGGGCACACAATCTGCCCTTTCTCCGTATCTAAGTTCTGTTCGGCGTCCTGCAGCACATATACAGACTAATATTAAGGGCATCTCAGTTCCCTTACCAGCTGAGGGAGAAGAATTTAAAAAAAACTAATAACTGTTTCTTGCAAAAAAAAAAAATTATTTACCACTTTCCCCTCTAAAATCAATACTGTATCTCATTTTACTTGCACCAAGAGACTGAACCGAAGTTTTGACAGTATTTTTCTCAGTTATCTCGCAGCAGATTAGCAGTTCGTTAATAACCCAAACACTTCTTAAACTGCTCTCTACAATCGTATAAATACTAAAATCAAGTCAAACAAAAAAAGATAAGACATACAATACTTTGAAACCGGAAAAAATAACGTCATACTTCCTGTAGCGTTGATAGTTTCAAAATGCCGTTGATGAAATGGTATAATAACACTACAAGAAAGGGACTACATTGAATTACAATTAAGAAATGAATAATTATTGTTGAATAATTGATTTGTTATTAACTGTGTGTTATTTGTGATCACGAATACTTTCTGTAAGACGAATTCATGATTCAAATTTTGTTTTAACTCCGTCATCCAAATTTCAACAGTAATCAACTCTTTGTCTTTTTCTAGTTTAAAGTGTATGTGTACGAGGGTCGTTTGAAAAGTCCGTGCAAAAATAAAAACTACTTAATTTTTTGGGGTAAACCTTTTTTATTTTTCAAAATAGTCTCCTTTTAGGTTTATACACTTCGTCCAACGCTGCTCTAGTTTGTTGATCCCTTCCGAATAATAGGATTTGTCCAAGTCTGAAAAATAGCCATTCGTTTCTGCAATCACCTCCTCGTTTGAATAAAATCTTTTTCCCGCCAGCCATTTCTTCATATTGGGCAACAAATAGTAGTCCGAGGGAGCCAAGTCTGGAGAATAGGGGGGATGTGAAACGAGTTGGAACCCTATTTCCATTAATTTTGCGACCACAACTGCTGAGGTGTGAGCTGGTGCGTTGTCGTGATGGAAAAGGACTTTTTTGTGGGCCAATCGTGGGCGTTTTTCTTGCAGCTCGGTTTTCAAACGGTCCAATAACGATGAATAATATGCACCTGTTATAGTTTTACCCTTTTCCAGATAGTCGATGAGGATTATTCCTTGCGAATCCCAAAAGACAGTCGCCATAATCTTTCCGGCCGAAGGAACGGTCTTCGCCTTTTTTGGCGCAGATTACCCCTTGGTAACCCATTGTTTAGATTGTTCTTTGGTCTCAGGAGTGTAGTGATGTATCCATGTTTCATCCACAGTGACGAAACGACGCTTAAAGTCCTGCGGATTCTTCTGGAACAGCTGCAAACCGTCCTTGCAACACTTCACACGATTTCGTTTTTGGTCAAGCGTGAGCAATCGCGGCACCCAACTTGCGGATAGCTTTGTCATGTCCAAATGTTGATGCAAAATATTATGTACCCGTTCATTGGAGATGCCCACAGCACTAGCAATCTCACGCACCTTTACTCTTCTGTCATCCATCACCATATCATGGATGTTATCAATGATTTCTGGAGTAGTAACCTCAACAGGGCGTCCAGAACGTTCAGCGTCACTTGTGCCCATATGGCCACTCCGAAAATTTTGAAACCACTTATAAACTGTTCTAATCGAAGGTGCAGAGTCACCATAATGTTTATCAAGCTTCTCTTTAGTCTCCTGAGGCGTTTTGCCTTTCATAAAGTAGTGTTTAATCAACACACGAAATTCTTTTTCCTCAATTTTTTGAAAATCACTCGACTTCCTCGATTCAAACGAATGCCAAACACAAAGAAATAGACCAATCTGGCTGAAACTTGGTGTGTGTTCTTCCAAGAGATGCTACTAACTAAACATAACCTCGATACGCGCCAGTGGTGCTATCTCTCTGACTTTTCAAACGACCCTCGTATGTGATTACTCAGAATAAAGTGCATAATAAATTGTTGTTCATTCCTTTTTGATGACTGATTCATAGTTTCAACAGGATGAAAAAATAATTGCCATTTCAGTTTTTCAGCCATGATACAATAAAAATAAATCAGAAGAATAATTGGGAATAGACTTAAAATAAAATGCCTATTTAATTACGAAGATGTAATGTACAATTTTAATATTGGTATAACAAAAAAATTATTATGAATGAACTGGCCAGCATAAGGGTCTGTGACATCTAATAAATTCTAAAAAATATTAATGAAAATTAATGCAGTAAAATTACTTAAATAATATCAATGAAGTATTAATGAAATGATGGGTACTTGCTGATTTGTGTACCTTTTGGCGTTTAATCAACCCTTATACTTAACTTTTTAAACCGTAAGTTTTTGCTATTTAATTTATACACTTATCTCATTTACTTATTGTAAAGTAAAGTAAAGTAAGGTAATCGCCTAACTTCCAACTGCTATTTACTAGGTGTCTTGGACGGAGGCGACTAGCAAACGTACTTTACTATTTCTCAATTAACCATTAAATAAAATCCAAGGCCAAGACCGGGAATCGAACTCAAGTACCACAATGCAATATTAGCTTTGCAGGTCTCGCCTCTTAACCCGCTCGGCTACCGTGGCGCCTAATTTTAAATTATATCGGACGATTGAATTAGAAATTGTTTACAATAAAAACCTTTATACACTTATATTAAAAATTTTACAGACCACATTCCTAGGTACTAGGTTTTATTGTATCAACTTTAGAAAGAAATTATGCGATTAAACTATATGCCTCGAAAATAGTGATTCTTCAAGCAAAACATAATCTGGTCGAACAGTTTTCATGGATAGTTGGTATAGTTAATAATTTTAGTTCCTTTTGGGCGCCTGCAATCATAATTTATTAAATTATACCGGTGGAAGTATCTACTTTTAAGGAAACAATCTTGCAGAAAACCCGGCATAAAGAACGTTTTAAGTAATATTAGAGAGGTTTTTATTTTGTTTAGGTTATACAGCTGAAAAGGCGACTCTATTGATCTTTACAAGAACGTTTATAAATATTACAGGTACACAATTTTTGGATAAAAAGGCAAATAAAATGAAAAATTTGTAGTAGGTACTTTCTGATTTCGGTAACTTTTAGAACGTGGTTTGTTCGAACAAGAGAAGCTGATAGAAATCTTTAGATAAAGTGGCTGAATTATTTTACTGAACTAAATATATGAAATAACCGTGAGTTTAGTTTCAGTCACTAGATATTAAAAATACAGCTTCACTCTATGGTAACATTACAAAGTTGAAGAAGTGGTTCCAACCATTGAACAAAATTTAAATTGGCATTCTGTTCACACTGGATGACAGTTATATTTTTAAAAAGCAGTATTACAACAAGCACTTGCGAAAATGGGGAAAGGAATGCATAGATTTAGACAGAGATATTTATAGAAGGGAGATGGAGGATGTAGAGTGAAAACAGACGAAGTAATATCTCGTCCTCGAGGAGGACGTCTACAGTTTGCAGTCGAGCTTTATAATATAGTGGATGAAGCAAGCGACGGGGCGAAGAGGCGGCAGCGCGTGACGGAGAATGCACGGTCTGGGGTAACCGGGGCTATGACGCAAGGAACCACGGCCACAGCAATCTTCCTGTCCGGGAGTGAGTACTTTGGTCATTGGCATACACTAACCAGACGTACTGACGCATGCGCGCTTCTCTTTCTCTCTGTGTGAATTTGGTGTGAAGTTCACCTCATTAAGTCACCATTAAAATGAAACTATTTCCACTAAAACTGTCTTGGTTACTCCACAACTACCGCTCGGCTATATTGGCTAACTACAGAACTAACTAAAACGGTTCCGCTGGTTAGTAGCCCGACACAACTACTTTGACACTCCGTGCCAGACTAAATTATATATGCGCTTATTTCGTTTTGTTTCAAAATTCCAGTTAATAAACTGAATAGTCCATCTGGATTAACAAATAACTCTAGAGTGACTATCTCAAGCGATGATCCTGCTAAGTCAGAATATCAAAAAAAAAAGAGTAAAACTTTTTTTAGAATTTTATAATTTTCTATAGAATCCTGGGCAAAGAAGTGGCGGATTAAAAATGAGCCCACAGAAATGCCAGCATGCCACGTTTACTCTCTGGCGGGGCTCCTGTCCACCTGACCTCTTCAACGGCAATCCTCTTCCTTGCACAGATCTGGTGCGCTAACTTGGGCTCTACACATACAAACGACTCACGTGGAACCCACACACTAGACTTAAAAGACAAGCAATGACGAAACGTGCGAAACTGCTCTACAGACTTCTTGGACGACGCTCCAAATTACCCATTGAACTCAAACGCTTAATATACAGTACTATCCTCAAACCTATGTGGACTTAAGGACTAGAGCTGTGGGGTTCAGCCAAACCAACAAACATACGGACAGACAAAACTCCTCTGACAGATAGCTGACGCTCCTTTCTACGGTGGCTTACATCACTCTTCACAATGACTTCAACATTCCCTTCATAGACCAACTCGCCAAGACTGAATACTTGCTCCAATTCTCTAGTTCTATCTCTCGCCTCCTCTGACATCCCTAACAATCCTCCTCGCCGACTGAATCGCCAGTGGCCCCGCGACTTCCTTGCAGGCTGAAGACCTAAACGTCATCCTTCTCCTATAGAGAGTGCTACCACTGGGTAGTTTCTCTCCTCCTGCTCTCCTCACGCATCCATTTATCCTTCATTCTTCCTATTTACTTACTGTATATATGTATGTACAGATTGTAAATAACGAAATAAATTTAAAAAATAAAAATAATAATTTCCAATAAAAATCATGTTATATAATGTGTCTTAATAAGGCGCCACTGTAGCCGAGCGGTTAGAGGCGAGACCAGTAAAGTTAATTTATATTGTAGTACTGGGTTCGATTCCAGGTCTTAGGCCTTGGATTTTATTTAATGGTTAATAAAAGAAATTTACAGTAAAGTATGTTTGCTAGTCGCCTCCGTCCACGACACCTAATTTGGTAGTTGGGCGTTAAGCCTCGCCTGAAAAAATAGGCGATTACTTTACTTTAATGTGCTTTCATAAATGAAACTTCAACCTTTAAGAATAATACCAAAGGCTGACCCTTTTCCCAACCTCTAGCACTCGCGCAGTTCGACATTCTAGGGGGTGATTAAAGTCATAAAGGCCCGAAAGCGAGTCTTCCGGCTACCTCTGAAAGTACTGTATATATGTATGTACAGATTGTAAATAACGAAATAAATTTAAAAAATAAAAATAATAATTTCCAATAAAAATCATGTTATATAATGTGTCTTAATAAGGCGCCACTGTAGCCGAGCGGTTAGAGGCGAGACCAGTAAAGTTAATTTATATTGTAGTACTGGGTTCGATTCCAGGTCTTAGGCCTTGGATTTTATTTAATGGTTAATAAAAGAAATTTACAGTAAAGTATGTTTGCTAGTCGCCTCCGTCCACGACACCTAATTTGGTAGTTGGGCGTTAAGCCTCGCCTGAAAAAATAGGCGATTACTTTACTTTAATGTGCTTTCATAAATGAAACTTCAACCTTTAAGAATAATACCAAAGGCTGACCCTTTTCCCAACCTCTAGCACTCGCGCAGTTCGACATTCTAGGGGGTGATTAAAGTCATAAAGGCCCGAAAGCGAGTCTTCCGGCTACCTCTGAAAGTGGACGGGGAAACGAGTCTTTTCATTCCGAACTAAAAAAAAAATGCATCAATTCAATTTAAATGCTCTATTTCAGACTAGAGCCCAGTCAGAAAGCTGTCCATCAATTCCAGACAAGCGTGTTACTGAGGTCTTGTTGTATTGGTATGTAATTTTGTTTGTGAGTTGTGAAAAAGTCAAATTAACTTATTCATGTGTTATAACTAGATGAAAAATTTGAAAAAAGTTCTAATTAAATTACTAAATTATTTGTGCACGTCAGGGAACTTGAATTTAAAAGCAAATGAAAATTCAACCAATACTCTTTCTCTCGCTGCAAAAAAAAAGGGAAAGTTATAATCCATGATCTCGTTTTGAGAAATTTACGTAATTTAAAAAAAAAAAAAAGTTTCGTAGGTTTATTTATCAGGATATAGAAAAAGTTTATTTAGATTTTAAAGCGGTGGAACTTTTTGTAAAATTTTAATTTAGCACAGAATGGTTTTTTCCCTGTGCAAATGAGGTACATTGGAGTATAGAACTGCGCATGTGCAAGATGCTCAGAGAAAAGTCAGTCTTAGTTATAATGTGCTTTTAGGCTTATCATTATGGTTTAATTTAATTTAAAGTAATAATTGATTCATAAAATTTATTAACGTAAACTGAGGTCGACTCTCAGATCACAATTGTGACTTTGATCAATTCAGATACACACCATTTTTTTGTGTGTTTATTCTAGGTTAGAAGGTATCTAAGGCAGATCTAAAAATGGGACAGTGAGGGGAGAAGCTGAGAATTTCATACAAGTATTTAGATCAGATTTGGGGTAGTTGCAGAGACGAAGTTTCTGTGTAATATAGAAGGACATGGCGCACTAATATCTACTCTAACAACCACTTAGACTTAGAGTGAGTAGTTATTCTAGTGGTAGTTAGTAAGTTTGATGTAGTTTACTAACAGGGGCAGTTCGGCAGGGTGGCCAATCAACAGGGGAAACTTTATATTGTTCCCCACTGCCAGCTTAATATGGTCTCCATCTCCAACTATATAATCCCCCCCGTTATCCATAATACTTCTATCTTAATCCAAAGTTAATACATATGTTTTACTAAGGCATTACCCATAAAGCAACAAAATTTTCATTTTACATTTGATCAAGTTTCAATTATATGATGAAAGATCAAATCCTAATTTCATTTTAAACAAAATTTAAATAAGTTTAAAGGCATTTTAGCTTTTCTTTTGGTAAGAAAAAGTATTGCACTTTTCGTCAAATTTTCTAATTCGAAATTTCATTGGAAATTGAAAAACAAAAAAAAAAAAGGTTCAAAAAAGGAAATGGCCAGAGAGTGGGAAACAATTACTCAGGAAATTGAAGGAAGTTAAAATATTGTATTTCGATTGGTTCCCACGCCTGCAGACACAACTGTAACTTAGCGATCAATATATTTCCGTTCTTAAAAGTATCACATTCTAAAATAGATTTTTCCACTTTTTTAGAGATTGTCTCTAAATCGGCTGCTCCAACGGTTTTGTTTCAGCCTAGTACTGTCACTGAATCATGGAGTATTCAACGTTTATTTGAAACGTTTCCAGGTGAGTACGAAGTAAAGATCCTACCAGGAGAAGATGTAGGATACGTTAACCTCTAGAGCAGAGGTTGCCAAAGTGGTCTATATAGACCCCCAGCGGTCTATTTAACAAAAGTAGGGGGTCGATCTGAGCCAGGGGGTCGAAGGAAAAACAATTTCGAACCCAGTATAGGGAACCTTACACAGAAACACCAGGCACACCCATCTCATTAATTAAGAAGCAATACTGTAGTTAGTTTACTTATTTATAATTACTTATTATTTAATCTTACGGACTGGAGCTGTGGGGTTCAGCCAAACCTACAAAAATACGGACAGTTCAGACATTTCAGTCAAAACTCCTCCGACAGATAGTTGATGCTCCTTTCTACGGTGACTAACCTCACTCTTCACAACGACCTCAACATCCCCATTTGTAAAACAACTAGCCAAGACGAAATATCAAAAATTCCATACTGCTCTCTCTACTTGCTCAAATCTTCTTGTACTGTCTCTCGCCTCCTCTGACAATCCTCCTCACCGACTGAATCGCCAGTGGCCCCGCGACTTCCTTGCAGTCTGAAGACCTAAAGATCATTATATCCCGTAGAGAGTGCTACCACTAGGTAGTTCTCCTCCTGCTCTTCACGTACCAATTAATCTTAGTACTTCCTGATTTACTTATTGTATATATGAATATACAGATTGTAGATAACTTAATAAATTATAAAAAAATTATTATTTAATAAATATTAAGGTATTTAAATTTCAACATTAAGATATTTTTCATAAAACTATTGTTACACAATGTTCTCCAACTTCTTATCTTGGCAATTCTCATCTCCTAACCAGGCGTAATTTCTTTATCCAAGCGATCTAATCTATAATACTTTATTAAATTACTTTAATAAATGTTTCAAAATTATAAAATAAATGTACAAACACAGTACCTAATAGATAGTTTAATTTTAATTAACTGAAAATTGCTTTTATGGGGGTCAATGGAGATGCCGAAAAATTATTTAGGGGTCTATGATCAAAAAAGTTTGGCGACCCCTGCTCTAGAGTATACTTGGTTATAATGTACTGTTTATTGGTCCTTTGTCTAATAAACTGTAAAGGAAGGATATATTTTTAGCTAATATGTTGCGAGAATGATGTACCTAAGAAGTAATAAAGAATTAAGCTGAATAAAGAGGAGTAAGGCTAATATTTTAAAATTAAGGCTAAAAGCTAATACAAAGTACAAGAAGCAATCATACAGCCACACAACAGAGCAAAATCCGCTCTTAAGTATAGAGTGAGAAATGGAGCTGTTGGATTATCAATTTACTTTTCTGAACTGCAGTAGAATTGCAATGCACTTCAGATTTCTTTGCTCTCCCAATACTTAATTGACTACCATAAGTGAAGGCTAAGGCTTAATCGATAAATTCTTGCGCAACGATAAGATAAACATTCAGTTTTGAGAAAATAATATAAATTAATAAATAATAATTTATAAACATTGTTAAAAATATAAAGAAAAATTAGGATGCTAAATCTAATTTATTATTATCACTATTCTAATGAAAGTCTAACAGTTTCATCACTATTCTCCCTATTGTTTCTGACAAAGTTTAATGTAGAATGCGTTCACGGTTGTATAAAGTAAAATAGTACCACATATATTGCAAGAGAAAACTTGTATAATACCTCTGTGTTCTATACGAACATTGCGGTTCTATAATCATTATTACAAGTTTTCTATTCACTAGATTTCCACAACTTTTCTAACTGCCATACCCAACATCTTTTGTAAATATTCTCTCTATTCATCTTGCACATATGTATATATCTATACATCTATTTCAGCTGTTTCAATTAAAGAGCATCGCAAAAACAAAAAATTTACCGTTGTTGATAAAACTGGAAAATAATTATTTTACCCTGAACTCGACATGAGTAGAGAGGATTTGGCGGTTCTGGCACACCTAAAATACAAAATGGCGGCCATCCCCTCCCCTCCCACCCCCCTCCCCCACCCCTACCCCCACCCCTCCTTATTGACCAATCATCGATTTCGACGAGGGTTTAAGCCACGCCCCCTACCCCCACCCCACCTTATTGACCAATCATCGAACTCGACGAGGGCTTTAGGCCACGCCCCTTCCCCCACTCCACCCTTTTAATCGACCAATCAGCGAATTCGATGACACCCCTTTTACCCCCACTCCTTCCCCCACCCTTATTAATTGACCAATCAGCGAATTCGACGACACCTCATTACCCCCACCCTAGCCCTACTCCTATCACATGACACCTACCTTTACCCCCTCCACTCCCACCACCCCTAGGTCGTCGTATTCGTTGGCCTCCTAAGCTCCTCCTACAAGATGGCGTCTCTTCTAACAGCTGTAGTACACAAGATGGCGGACCTCGTACCATCTGATGACCACAAGATGGCGGACCTCATACCTCCACCCCCCTCGCCCATTGATAGACAGGAGGGGATTTTTTTTTTTTAATTATTTTTACTTACCTGGGATTCGATCCTACAACCTTCGTACTGGTAGACACGTCATCTGCACCAGTCGGCCACAGTGGTAGTCTCGCTTACTCTAGTTTTGAATGTTCTCTTATGTTTTAACTTGGAATTATTTTTTAAAAAATCTAACCCCCCTCACCAAGAATTTTTTTTTTATTTAAATTACCCCCACTATCACAAAAATATTGAAAAATAAAAATGGATAACCTCACTTTAGGTAATAGAAAAAACTATTTACTTACCCCCTCCACCTGGACTGCTTCCGCTGCTGATGACGCGACCTACACTCACTGAAAACTAAACCCGAACTGACACTTGGACTGCGATACTAGCATTAACCCCCCACCACAATTACGTCACACTCTAACTAGCCAATAGAATTGCATCTTTTTTTCCAAATGATTACCTCTCTGGACAGGTCTCTGTAGCAAGCCACCCCCTTTCCCTTCCACATCTTTTATCATACCTGTTAATTTATATATATGCCAACATAGCTGAACATGCTCCAACAAGTCTGGACATGTAGCCAGCTGTTTGAACAGGCAAGTAAAAATAATGATGACTCATACCATTGTCATATCCTCAACGAGCACAAACATGCTCCAACAAGTCTGGACATGTAGCCAGCTGCCTCTTTCGCTTTAACCGTTTTTTTTTTTTTGTTATTATGAAGTTAAAAGTAAATTGAACTTTGAACTTTCATATATCTTATTATTATTTCCGTTTACCAACTATACAAACCTGTATGAACATATCATCGGTGTAGTCTCAATATGTGTGATTACCTGAACATGCTCCAACAAGTCTGGACATGTAGCCAGCTGCCTCATTCGCTTTAACCGTTTTTTTTTTTTGTTATGTGTGATTACCTGAACATGCTCCAACAAGTCCGGACATGTAGCCAGCTGCCTCATTCGCTTTAACCGTTTTTTGTTATTATGAAGTTAAAAGTAAATTGAACTTTGAACTTATTAATAAAATATAAATAAGTTTTAATTAACTTTTCTTTATTTATAAGTGTATAAAGTAAAAATAAGAATGAACAAACATTAATTAAAACATTTTATTTTTATTTAAAGGAAGTATACAAGTAAAATAATAACATTTATTTCACAGTATAAATTTTATTTAAATTCTATGTCATATCTTCCATTATTAAAGCCTTTGTACATTATTAACAGTTTTTTCTTTGATTGTTGGTAATCTTCCACCATTTCATCAGTTATCACTGCCGCAAATCTGCGTGGAAGGAAGATCCTCGTTGGGTAGTCCATTGTCGGGCCAATATAATGTAAATGGGCAACGATGGCATCTCCAAATTTAGTGTTGATTCTTTCGAATTGCTTCACTTCGTATGAGTATCCGGTTCTTAGATCTGATAATTTGCCAATGCCCACAGACCTTGTATTCACATCATTCAAAAAGCTTGCCAACTTAGACATCTAAAAGAAGAATATTATATGAAAGTATCACATCATTATCAATATATTGTTTCTTTAAAAAAAAGTATTATTACTTACCTTTGAAGTATGAAGTTAACCTCTCGAGCTGTGGGCAACGAATGACGAATTACCTTACAAGCTTCACTACTCTACCGTTACGGATGTCCCCCCCCCCACTCTATGACGTCACTTATAGTTAGCCAATAGAATTGCGTGCTTGTCTTCCCTCTCTCTCTCTTGCAAGTGTCTCTCTCTCTCTCTCTAAGGTGAATCATACCTCCCACCTTTGATGCAGGACTCAACCTGTCCGTTAACTTTATATATGTTTCTTAGAAAAAAAACAATATTTTTGAAACTGAACTTTGCCCTTATTAGCTTTTATTGCTTTATAAATAATAAAACTTTGAATGTTTTGGAGACTTAAAAACTTACTTTTTAAAAAATGTTAACACGCTTGCACAACATGTTTGAACAGGCAAGGAAAAATAATGATGACTCATACCATTGTCATATCCTCAACGAGCACAAGCTGCAGCTTAGTTTTTTCTTTTTTTTTTTAACTAAATAAATTTTGTATATGCGCCCCTCTTAGTTCGGCTTCCGCCTTAAGCTTCCTCACCACGTCAAGGTGGAGGTCATCGAGGAAGATTGTTTTTTTGTTTTATTTTTTTTAAATAATTTTATAATAATAAAAGGAATAATTGAAAAAATAAAGCAATAATTTAATTTAATACATATATTGAAATAAAACTTAAAAAGATACATATCTACAGAAAAATATAAAAACTTAAAAATCAACTTCAAATACAAATAAAATATTTAATTTCTAATTAGTACAATAAAGTGAAATAAATAAGAAATGTTTTGCTATCGAATCAGTTTATTTTAATGGTTGTTGGAATTTTATCTGCCTTGCATCAATCGCATTCATACATTGTACAGAATCTGCACAAATCCATTCATGGTTTACGGGGATTTTACACCCCGCCAGTGACCAACATTCAGGTTTGTGTGCAACTCAATGCATTCGCCAGTGACCACATTCGTTCTTCAAGGCAAAAATATTTCCGTCTCATTCCAACCAAATTTACTGTTGAGCCAGCAATTGATGGCTTTAATTCGATATTGCGTACATTTCTCTTTACAAGTATTGTGTATAATACACTGATTTCCTGCTGTTTCTAATGAATCAAGTTTTGGACAGTCATAATCTTCTAAATTAATTACACAACAACTGTACAGATTTTGCAAAAGAAATCTTTTCTTTTCATAACCCTTAACAAACACAAATTTATAATTACAATCAATAAACTTGAAAATATCTCTAATCATTTCATATTCAATATCCCCGTCATTCCATTTAATTTTATGATAATAATTTTCTAACCAATAATTGGTTCTTCTACTTTTTTCAC
This sequence comes from Rhodnius prolixus, assembly GCF_049639745.1. Lineage (NCBI taxonomy): Eukaryota > Metazoa > Arthropoda > Insecta > Hemiptera > Reduviidae > Rhodnius > Rhodnius prolixus. The sequence continues at coordinate 25,306,016 of NW_027411624.1, forward strand.
ATTGTTTATGTTGGGCAGGTGGCTTGAATATCCAGTGTCTGACTGATTGAAAATTATAGTCTAATAGAGAAAGCTCTTTAACAATATAACCTCCTACACTGTCTACAAAGCACTGGAAGTCAGCTATCAGCACGCCTGTTTGAGCCATACTGAACACTGAACTAGCTCTTCAAGCCTTCTTATACCATACGACGTACAATACCTGTCAAAGGATTATATTCTACCACCCTGTCGTGAATAATAAGACAATAGGCAGTGGTGTTGGGCGGGAACATTTCTTTTGATTCAAATTCCAATCTAACATCTACCGGGCCACATTTGATAGATTCACACTGTTTAGAACAATCTATTACAATTAAGGGTGTTTTCTCTTTAAAATTTTGTAAAGAACTTAGAGGATACATTTGTTCTCCATAATATGACATTTGAAAGGAAGCATACATATGATATAGAATGGCAAAACGGTTAGAGGAAAAATCTACATTCAAATCACCGTATGGGAAAGCTTTACAATTAAGATAAAGTTTTACATTTGAAATAGAACAGTGGTCAAAGTGGCTAGCGTTGCTTTCCACATTATTAGCACGTCCGGTTTGAAAAGCTAGAATGATATATCGGGGCTTTTCCATTTGACTAGAAGTCTTTACTGACCAGATTTGCCTCTGAGTGGCCGGCAACAAAGGGTAATCATAGAGTTCCCAACTTCTAAAACTTAGAGCAAATACCTTAGCAGATTTAAGATGACGCATAAGAGCCAATCTCTGATGTTCGTTGACTGTTACATAGGGCAGCATCCAGCAAAGCTTCACCATTTCAATTTTACACCTCTCCACCGCTTGTTCTTCATTCAATCTGTTGAATTTATAGGCATTTCCATCTTGTCTGCTTCTAACAAGTATCAATTCTTGTTTAACATTAATCACAATTTTCTGGTAATCTTCACAAAATCCCAGCAGCGATGATAGCGGAATGCATAAATTAAAACATCCTTCCGCTGAAGTGATGTTGAGAGCATCGCTTTGAGGATAGCACCAGCCCCAGTTTGTAATATACTGGCAGCCAGCCTTAAGCGAAACCAACCCTTTAAGTGTACAAGCTATTCCTGGGTTTTTTACTCGATCTATTTCAACTCCTCTTAGTTCGTATCTTATTTCATCAAATAGAAATGCAAAAGCATTATTGGTCAATTTGGTTGAGACAGGAACTGCAGAGCCGTCTTCCTTTAAAAACTTGCCTTCCAAGTAGAGCAAACTTTGACTGGGTAGCGTATATAGATCTTGATGTTGTACACTAATGCGTATTTCATCGCCTGGCAGTAGTTTTGAAGAAGCATATGGGTGATGGGAATGCAATTCTATGCACTCGATTGAATTGTCAAACTGACATTTCTCTTCCAAATCTAAGACTTCCATGATGACGATAGAACGTAGTAACCTGCAGACTGAAGAAATCGAATACTACTGTTGGTCAGCGATGTTCGCTCGGCAACTGTTCTCACTGGAATGATGCTCTTTTTCTCCGCAACTGTCCTTTTATCGCCTCTTCTAAAGTCTAACCCCATCTCCGTCTAGTGATCAAATGGCCAACTTCAGTTGTGAGCCTCTCTTTTATAAGACATCCAGCAGGAAGAGTAGACAAAGCTGACCGCAGTTGTTAGTGCCAACTTTCTGATACTGCTTCCTGTTCCATGAAATTCGACTTCCCTTTACATATCGGACAAATTCAGCAGGGGGATTGGCACCACTGCTATCGAAGAATTGAACATATTCTCCTCTCTTCTTGTAACAAACCCAGTGAGTACCACTGCCAACACTGCTATCCAAATTAAAAATGGCTCGTTCATTTTTCCAAGGTTTCTTTGGGAATTCATCAATCATGAATACTCCTCTGAAATGAGGAATTTTATTTGATTTCGCCAACTTAATTAGATCAAAATTACTTAACCGCAGGCGAGGTAGCGTATCCAGCATTCGTTTAGCTTTTCCACTCAATTTTGAAGATTTGCCACCCATCCGTCTAGGAGTGGGGATGATTCTCTTCTTTTTCTTCTTATCTTTAGCACGTCTCATGATAAACTAAATCGTTGTTACTTTTTTCTGGCTTTATATATGAACATTTTTAACATTCTCCCAACTGTTGTGTGAATTATCTAAGCCCAACCATTTCACCAAAATTCTATCACCTTTCCGTTTAATAACCTTCTCCACTAGGTAACTGTCGGGATGTTTGGCCAGCTGCAGTTCCTCTTGATAGAAACCTCCAGCAATCATTTGCCCCTTATAATCTTTCAGATGATAGGTGATCGGTATGGTATTTTTCACTTCAGCAACTTTAAATATTTCTGTAGACCATGAAGGGCAGTAGCCTTTAGCAAATTGAGCTTTATATTTGGATATGCGTACATGATCACCAGCTTTGAACTTGGGAATGCTGGCATTTTTCAAAGTTTTCTTCGCATATACTTCACGTAACAGCTGTTCTTCTATTTCTTTTCCCCGTACTGAAGCCGGCGTCATTTTGATAGTTCTGTGTTTAGTGTTATTATATTTGTTCACTAACGATTTAATGCCGGTTAGCCATTCGTACGATCCTTGGAGACTAAATTTTTTCCACATTGCCGCTTTCAGAGTACGATTGAATCTCTCCACTATTGAAGCTTTTAAGTTACTATAGGTAGAGTAGTGATTTATACCGTTCACGTTCATCAGCTTGCCAAATATCTTGTTGTAAAACTCTTTTCCATTATCCGTTTGCAAATTGTTTGGCTTCCGATCGGCTAATACTTTCTCGAATGCTTGACTCACTTCCAGGGCTGACTTATTCTTCAGAGGGATCGCCCATGCATATTTGGAGAAACAATCAATCACGGTCAACAGATATTTATGACCTTTATTGAATCTAGCGTAGGGTATTAGTTCCACCAGGTCGGCTTGCCATAGGTCATCTAAGCCCTTTAGAAGAACTGCTCTTCTCTTGAACACTCTTCTTGCTGGTCTATGCAACTCGTTTACAATCTGTTCCTTAACAGAGGCCATGATGAAATGAAGCTTGCTCATGACCACACTACGCTATTATACCTCCATCTCTCAGCTGGGCTTCAATACTTTTTATTTCCGCGCTGGCATTGTTGGTGCCAAGTAACCTTCTTAATCGATCTACAAGCATGTTAGGATCTACATATCCGGCACCTCTTTTTGTTGAAAACAATTTTGAAATCACATTCTTGTATTTCATGTTTGTGTTCAGAACTTTAATTGGTCCGGAAGGGCTGTGCCCTTCTCTATGAGCGTTCGTCTGTTGCAGTATGCTCTTATAATTGATATAATCCGTCTTTTTCACCATAGACAAGTTTGGATTTGTCAAGAATAATAACTCGAAAAGACCTGGCGTGCCGAAATAGGTATTATCACCAACGGATAGAATATCTTTGCTGATGGAGACCACTGAGTCACCAATACTAAATCTCCGGCCGTCATAAACTACACCATATATCATATCCAAGTCCTTGGTCTCATTTTTAATAAATTTTTTGATATATTTTGAGGACATTTCTCCAACTTCCTTCAAATATTTTGCTGAAATTTCCTTCCCTTCGGGAGTTTGTGCTTGTTCTCGTACCTCTTGAAGCGGGCTGGTTGCTTCAGCAGAAGCAGAAGAAGATAACTTTAGAACTTCCGGTCGCTTTGGGGTTGAAAGTTCTTCATGCCATGTTTTTGTAAATCTTGACGGCGGTGTTGTAGCCGATTCCAGCCTCAGAAATTTTAGTCTCTTTGGAGGTGGAAGGGGTGTTTCACAAGTAGCTACTTCCGGTTTAGGAGATTCTTTTAATTCAAGTGGTGGCTTTTCCTGCTTTTCCACCAATGCTTTCAATGGACTCAATAAAGGTTGATATTTCATTTTCAAATATTCATCGGTCTCTTCTCTGTTTCTCTTCAATAAATTACACTTTTCTTGAATCGCCTTTCTGGTTTCGATTATTTCACGCATTACAACGTCACTAGTTGACCCCTCCATGGCTCAATGAACAATGATCTTCAAGTACATAGTTAAGGTATTATATAGGCTTCGAAACCTTTTCGATACCTTCCCTCAGTAATCTGTCTATCTTTGTCCAACACTAGAAAACCATATCTATTTTCTTTCCAACACCAGTGGCAAATTTTTCTAAAAGTTTTGAATTCCATGTCGGAATTGATATGGTCATCGTAAATTCTTCTCAAATTTAATTCATCTTGCCGAAAGAGTATTAGGAAATTTGCATTTTCTCTTACTAAGTGCTTAGGAACTCTAGTATAACTTTGACTTAGATAAAATATATCAACTCCGCTGTGGCGCCCCATACAAAAATAGGCTCTTACATTATCTTGCTTGTCACATGCTATATCATCGAAAATAATTATTGAATTTGGCAGGGCCTCTTTAGGTGGGGGAACTTGAGAATTGTCTTCAAATTCAAAGTACCCAATATCTTTTAAAGGTTCTAAAATTTGAGCTAACTTCCGGTACTTGGGCTGTTGTAATGACTTTGCAAACAAATATATATTTTCACATCTCAACCCCTTTGGATCGTATATTAAGCTCAACATCAGGTTAGTTTTCCCACAATTAGACGGTCCACATATTAAACATCTAATGGAATTTGGGAAAAGCGGACCGTGTTTGGAACATTTCTTGGAAGAGGCCCTGTCGTCAAGGTTTTGCACGGAGAGGGTGTGATGTTGCTTTATCAAGCGCATGATGGGAACTAATAAGGAACGCTCTCTCGCTTCTGTATATATCTGTGGCTTAGTGCAAGAAGTGCCAAAGTCAATATTTCTGGTTTTGAGAAATTTGGAGTTGAAAATAGACGTTAGTATTCACTTGTATATAACAAATAGTACAAAAATCCTAGTCACTCCTAGTTATGTACCTATTGAAATAATTTCGAATACAAACTATTGACAGTGTTTTGTCGGAAAATGTTGGATAATAATGGAAAATCTCCTGACATTGGCACCTTTACTAGAAATTTTTATTTTTTATTTTTTAGACATAGACTATAAAGCAAACTTTTTTTTTTATATACGAGCATGAATTGATTTTTTATTATTTGTACAAACATAAAACGATGTTATTGTTACATTTAAATGAACATTTTATTTAAATTCTTCGTCACTTCTTTCACCAGGTGAAATATCTTCAGTTTCTTCGCTATTAGCTAACGACTGATAAAATGTCTTGCTAGTGTCGCTCAGAAATGTTGATAAAAATTTCAGATCTGAAACTTTTTTCCGAGGCAAAGGAATGGGAAACTTATTAATAGGGGTCAATTGTGTGATGGAAGATTTGGATGGAAATGGTTTGCTTCGGGGTGTCCTGCTTAATTGTAGAACGTGGAAGGGCTCTTCTTTTTTAAAGGTATTCTTGTAAAACATTTTACCCGGTGAATCAGCTTTATATTTAATCCATTTAACTTTCGCCCACTTCACACTTTGTCCGGTAGTGTTAATTTTGCGATGGATATAATCTTTATTTAATAGAACATCAATTGGCATATTTGGATTCTGTTTCCATTATTGTCAGATAAGAAATACTTCTCCGTAAAATTTCGACGACTTTTTGATTTGTCAGGCTTCCTAATCCTTTGCACCACTTTATCTACTTCTTCAATTCTCTGCGCAATAAATTGATTCTGTGAATTGCCCGATAATTTGTAAAATTCTTGAAAACTTTTAGCCAGAAAAAAGTAACAACGATTTAGTTTATCATGAGACGTGCTAAAGATAAGAAGAAAAAGAAGAGAATCATCCCCACTCCTAGACGGATGGGTGGCAAATCTTCAAAATTGAGTGGAAAAGCTAAACGAATGCTGGATACGCTACCTCGCCTGCGGCTAAGTAATTTTGATCTAATTAAGTTGGCGAAATCAAATAAAATTCCTCATTTCAGAGAAGTATTCATGATTGATGAATTTCCAAAGAAACCATGGAAAAATGAACGAGCCATTTTTAATTTGGATAGCAGTGTTGGCAGTGGTACTCACTGGGTTTGTTATAAGAAGAGAGGAGAATATGTTCAATTCTTCGATAGCAGTGGTGCCAATCCCCCTGCTGAATTTGTCCGATATGTAAAGGGAAGTCGAATTTCATGGAACCGGAAGCAGTATCAGAAAGTTGGCACTAACAACTGCGGTCAGCTTTGTCTACTCTTCCTGCTGGATGTCTTATAAAAGAGAGGCTCACAACTGAAGTTGGCCATTTGATCACTAGACGGAGATGGGGTTAGACTTTAGAAGAGGCGATAAAAGGACAGTTGCGGAGAAAAAGAGCATCATTCCAGTGAGAACAGTTGCCGAGCGAACATCGCTGACCAACAGCAGTATTCGATTTCTTCAGGCTGCAGGTTACTACGTTCTATCATCATCATGGAAGTGTTAGATTTGGAAGAGAAATGTCAGTTTGACAATTCAATCGAGTGCATAGAATTGCATTCCCATCACCCATATGCTTCTTCAAAACTACTGCCAGGCGATGAAATACGCATTAGTGTACAACATCAAGATCTATATACGCTACCCAGTCAAAGTTTGCTCTACTTGGAAGGCAAGTTTTTAAAGGAAGACGGCTCTGCAGTTCCTGTTTCATCCAAATTGACCAATAATGCTTTTGCATTTCTATTTGATGAAATAAGATACGAACTAAGTGGAGTTGAAATAGATCGAGTAAAAAACCCAGGAATAGCTTGTACACTTAAAGGGTTGGCTTCGCTTAAGGCAGGCTGTCAGTATATTACAAACTGGGGCTGGTGCTATCCTCAAAGCGATGCTCTCAACATCACTTCAGCAGAAGGATGTTTTAATTTATGCATTCCGCTGTCATCGCTACTGGGATTTTGTGAAGATTATCAGAAAATTGTGATTAATGTTAAACAAGAATTGATACTTGTTAGAAGCAGACAAGATGGAAATGCCTATAAATTCAACAGATTGAATGAAGAACAAGCGGTGGAGAGGTGTAAAATTGAAATGGTGAAGCTTTGCTGGATGCTGCCCTATGTAACAGTCAACGAACATCAGAGATTGGCTCTTATGCGTCATCTTAAATCTGCTAAGGTATTTGCTCTAAGTTTTAGAAGTTGGGAACTCTATGATTACCCTTTGTTGCCGGCCACTCAGAGGCAAATCTGGTCAGTAAAGACATCTAGTCAAATGGAAAAGCCCCGATATATCATTCTAGCTTTTCAAACCGGACGTGCTAATAATGTGGAAAGCAACGCTAGTCACTTTGACCACTGTTCTATTTCAAATGTAAAACTTTATCTTAATTGTAAAGCTTTCCCATACGGCGATTTGAATGTAGATTTTTCCTCTAACCGTTTTGCCATTCTATATCATATGTATGCTTCCTTTCAAATGTCATATTATGGAGAACAAATGTATCCTCTAAGTTCTTTACAAAATTTTAAAGAGAAAACACCCTTAATTGTAATAGATTGTTCTAAACAGTGTGAATCTATCAAATGTGGCCCGGTAGATGTTAGATTGGAATTTGAATCAAAAGAAATGTTCCCGCCCAACACCACTGCCTATTGTCTTATTATTCACGACAGGGTGGTAGAATATAATCCTTTGACAGGTATTGTACGTCGTATGGTATAAGAAGGCTTGAAGAGCTAGTTCAGTGTTCAGTATGGCTCAAACAGGCGTGCTGATAGCTGACTTCCAGTGCTTTGTAGACAGTGTAGGAGGTTATATTGTTAAAGAGCTTTCTCTATTAGACTATAATTTTCAATCAGTCAGACACTGGATATTCAAGCCACCTGCCCAACATAAACAATGTGAAAAAAGTAGAAGAACCAATTATTGGTTAGAAAATTATTATCATAAAATTAAATGGAATGACGGGGATATTGAATATGAAATGATTAGAGATATTTTCAAGTTTATTGATTGTAATTATAAATTTGTGTTTGTTAAGGGTTATGAAAAGAAAAGATTTCTTTTGCAAAATCTGTACAGTTGTTGTGTAATTAATTTAGAAGATTATGACTGTCCAAAACTTGATTCATTAGAAACAGCAGGAAATCAGTGTATTATACACAATACTTGTAAAGAGAAATGTACGCAATATCGAATTAAAGCCATCAATTGCTGGCTCAACAGTAAATTTGGTTGGAATGAGACGGAAATATTTTTGCCTTGAAGAACGAATGTGGTCACTGGCGAATGCATTGAGTTGCACACAAACCTGAATGTTGGTCACTGGCGGGGTGTAAAATCCCCGTAAACCATGAATGGATTTGTGCAGATTCTGTACAATGTATGAATGCGATTGATGCAAGGCAGATAAAATTCCAACAACCATTAAAATAAACTGATTCGATAGCAAAACATTTCTTATTTATTTCACTTTATTGTACTAATTAGAAATTAAATATTTTATTTGTATTTGAAGTTGATTTTTAAGTTTTTATATTTTTCTGTAGATATGTATCTTTTTAAGTTTTATTTCAATATATGTATTAAATTAAATTATTGCTTTATTTTTTCAATTATTCCTTTTATTATTATAAAATTATTTAAAAAAAATAAAACAAAAAAACAATCTTCCTCGATGACCTCCACCTTGACGTGGTGAGGAAGCTTAAGGCGGAAGCCGAACTAAGAGGGGCGCATATACAAAATTTATTTAGTTAAAAAAAAAAAGAAAAAACTAAGCTGCAGCTTGTGCTCGTTGAGGATATGACAATGGTATGAGTCATCATTATTTTTCCTTGCCTGTTCAAACATGTTGTGCAAGCGTGTTAACATTTTTTAAAAAGTAAGTTTTTAAGTCTCCAAAACATTCAAAGTTTTATTATTTATAAAGCAATAAAAGCTAATAAGGGCAAAGTTCAGTTTCAAAAATATTGTTTTTTTTCTAAGAAACATATATAAAGTTAACGGACAGGTTGAGTCCTGCATCAAAGGTGGGAGGTATGATTCACCTTAGAGAGAGAGAGAGAGACACTTGCAAGAGAGAGAGAGGGAAGACAAGCACGCAATTCTATTGGCTAACTATAAGTGACGTCATAGAGTGGGGGGGGGGACATCCGTAACGGTAGAGTAGTGAAGCTTGTAAGGTAATTCGTCATTCGTTGCCCACAGCTCGAGAGGTTAACTTCATACTTCAAAGGTAAGTAATAATACTTTTTTTTAAAGAAACAATATATTGATAATGATGTGATACTTTCATATAATATTCTTCTTTTAGATGTCTAAGTTGGCAAGCTTTTTGAATGATGTGAATACAAGGTCTGTGGGCATTGGCAAATTATCAGATCTAAGAACCGGATACTCATACGAAGTGAAGCAATTCGAAAGAATCAACACTAAATTTGGAGATGCCATCGTTGCCCATTTACATTATATTGGCCCGACAATGGACTACCCAACGAGGATCTTCCTTCCACGCAGATTTGCGGCAGTGATAACTGATGAAATGGTGGAAGATTACCAACAATCAAAGAAAAAACTGTTAATAATGTACAAAGGCTTTAATAATGGAAGATATGACATAGAATTTAAATAAAATTTATACTGTGAAATAAATGTTATTATTTTACTTGTATACTTCCGTTAAATAAAAATAAAATGTTTTAATTAATGTTTGTTCATTCTTATTTTTACTTTATACACTTATAAATAAAGAAAAGTTAATTAAAACTTATTTATATTTTATTAATAAGTTCAAAGTTCAATTTACTTTTAACTTCATAATAACAAAAAACGGTTAAAGCGAATGAGGCAGCTGGCTACATGTCCGGACTTGTTGGAGCATGTTCAGGTAATCACACATAACAAAAAAACGGTTAAAGCGAATGAGGCAGCTGGCTACATGTCCAGACTTGTTGGAGCATGTTCATACAGGTTTGTATAGTTGGTAAACGGAAATAATAATAAGATATATGAAAGTTCAAAGTTCAATTTACTTTTAACTTCATAATAACAAAAAAAAAAAAAACGGTTAAAGCGAAAGAGGCAGCTGGCTACATGTCCAGACTTGTTGGAGCATGTTTGTGCTCGTTGAGGATATGACAATGGTATGAGTCATCATTATTTTTACTTGCCTGTTCAAACAGCTGGCTACATGTCCAGACTTGTTGGAGCATGTTCAGCTATGTTGGCATATATATAAATTAACAGGTATGATAAAAGATGTGGAAGGGAAAGGGGGTGGCTTGCTACAGAGACCTGTCCAGAGAGGTAATCATTTGGAAAAAAAGATGCAATTCTATTGGCTAGTTAGAGTGTGACGTATTTGTGGTGGGGGGTTAATGCTAGTATCGCAGTCCAAGTGTCAGTTCGGGTTTAGTTTTCAGTGAGTGTAGGTCGCGTCATCAGCAGCGGAAGCAGTCCAGGTGGAGGGGGTAAGTAAATAGTTTTTTCTATTACCTAAAGTGAGGTTATCCATTTTTATTTTTCAATATTTTTGTGATAGTGGGGGTAATTTAAATAAAAAAAAAATTCTTGGTGAGGGGGGTTAGATTTTTTAAAAAATAATTCCAAGTTAAAACATAAGAGAACATTCAAAACTAGAGTAAGCGAGACTACCACTGTGGCCGACTGGTGCAGATGACGTGTCTATCAGTACGAAGGTTGTAGGATCGAATCCCAGGTAAGTAAAAATAATTAAAAAAAAAAAATCCCCTCCTGTCTATCAATGGGCGAGGGGGGTGGAGGTATGAGGTCCACCATCTTGTGGTCATCAGCTGGTACGAGGTCGGCCATCTTGTGTACTACAGCTGTTAGGAGAGCCGCCATCTTGTAGGAGGAGCTTAAGAGGCCAACGAATACGACGACCTAGAGGTGGTGGGGGTAAAGGTAGGTGTCATGTAATAGGAGTAGGGCTAGGGTGGGGGTAATGAGGTGTCGTCGAATTCGCTGATTGGTAAATTAATAAGGGTGGGGGAAGGAGTGGGGGTAAAAGGGGTGTCATCGAATTCGCTGATTGGTCGATTAAAAGGGTGGAGTGGGGGAAGGGGCGTGGCCTAAAGCCCTCGTCGAGTTCGATGATTGGTCAAAAAGGTGGGGTGGGGGTAGGGGGCGTGGCTTAAACCCTCGTCGAAATCGATGATTGGTCAATAAGGAGGGGTGGGGGGAGGGGAGTGGAGGGGGGTGGGAGGGGAGGGGATGGCCGCCATTTTGTATTTTAGGTGTGCCAGAACCGCCAAATCCTCTCTACTGACATGCATCAGATCTTTTTTTCATCGCTAGACAGCGGTTACCATGGATCGAATTCTAATTAACATGGTCCAACAGGCGAAATTAGGACAGTAAATGTTATCTGTAGCTAGTCAACAATTGACATATGAAATGTCCCGGAAGAATGTTCATAAAAACACGCTTACCATTGATGAAAAATGCTCATTTCATTTCTGTTTAACTATAGCTAGAATAAAAAAGCAAAACATTTTATTCGACCATTTATACTAACCTCAACTAGCTAACCCAGGTTAACAACTTCGCCAAAATCTCAATGCTAACTTGATCTTTAAACAAGGAAGATTAGCATTCAATACATTAAAAGCCATCAAACAAGCAACAAGTGTTTATTGATGCTCAAAATCTATCAGATGTGGATTGTTGCAAAAAAAAATTACAGTTATAAAGGAGGATTTGCCCTACATTTTGAAGAAAATTTGGGAATTTTATCTTTTATAGAAAAAGAGAAAAAAATTGTCAAAGTTGGGTGTTTTTGAACGTTACGCTTTTTCGTGCAGTTTTTGACGATCAACCCTTATAAACTGTCCTACCGGACAGTATTAATACGATAAATGGGGCCGGATGGCGTTACGATACGTGAAAGTTTCGATTATCGAAAAGGCAATTTACAAATATAAGTAAAAATAAGGCTTTTAATAAATAACAATATGTTTTTAGGTTTAATAAAGTTTAGATTGTAATAATTTCAGTAGAATACAGGGTGTCCCAAGCTATATGGATACAGGGTGTCCCAAGCTATATGGATACAGAGTGTCCCAAGCTATATGGATAACGACTTTTTCTCGGAAACTAAGATAGCTAGAAAAAAACTAAAAAATACGTGTTCCCTTAGTTTTTTGTTAGAAATCCAAATTTACTTTGTAAATTTTTTTCGGTGCTTCCAGAAGCGAGATACAGGCACCAACTTCATTTTTTCAAATGGGAAGGTGCGGTTTTTATTTCAGAAATAGATTCCTCTATTTTTTTTAAGAAAAATTTACTTGAACGGTTTTTTTCTGTGAGCGATATTTTACAAGTTATGAATGAAAACATGATTCTTATAAGAAATTTCAAAATGATAATATTATAACGGTTTTTTGATTGAATAAGAAGAAAAGTACTGTTTTATTATAAATTTTACTCCTATAAATTGCCTGTCGAGATATCTCTTTACATCCCTGATGGTGTTATATCGACACGGGAGCGATTCAGTGGTATTAATGAGGAGTGAAATTTATAATAAAATATTAGTTTTCTTCTTATTCAATCAAAAAACCGTTATAATATTATCATTTTGATATTTCTTATAAGAATCATGTTTTCATTCATAACTTGTAAAATATCGCTCACAGAAAAAAACCGTTCAAGTAAATTTTTCTTTAAAAAAATAGAGGAATCTATTTCTGAAATAAAAACCACACCTCCCCATTTGAAAAAATGAAGTTGGTGCCTGTTTCTCGCTTCTGGAAGCGCCGAAAAAGAATTTACAAATTAAATTTGGATTTCTAACAAAAAACTAAAGGAACACGTATTTTTTAGTTTTTTCCTAGCTACCTTAGTTGCCGAGAAATAGTCGTTATACATATAGCTTGGGACACCCTGTATATTGTAAACCTATACTATTTTATTTAATTTTTTTAATCACAGGATTTTTCGCTCTCTGTTTTTTAAAAATTTTAGAAATAAAAAAGATCTTTCTTAAAATGAAGAAAACTATAAAAAGAAAATTCCCGTCGAAGTAAGCAAACATCGATGTCGAAATTTTGATATAATTCCTTTTTAATAATGGCCGAGTGTTGCTAAATAAATGAAGAATTTTCGTCGAAAGGCTGCGAAGATTTTTGTAATTTCCCACATTTTTTTATTTATTCGGAAATTGAGTTTACATATTTCATTTTTTAAAATATGTAAATAATAAATGTAAGTAGCCTTGGGTTAATGCATTTCTTTTTTTGTAAATTATTATCAAAAAATGTAATCTGAATACCTATCTCAATTAGCAAACATGGCTGTTTTACATTTAGTTTTAATAAACATATCTCGTACATTTCTTTATATATGTATATATTTTGTTCTAGATTGATTTACATGCTTTTCAGTTTGGTTGAATAAATCCAATTTTACATGAAATTCGAGTCTCGTTTTTCATGCGCTTGGTTTTCACGATTTTCCCGAGTAGCATAAATAGAGGGCTGGGGAACGTAGGTATTAAAAAATGAAATAAACAAATTCACTCTATGAAAAAATATTAATATGTATATCGAAAAGTTTTTCTTTTTGCGTTTATTGTGTACAATCAGCGCGTTAGCGCTATAAGTAACAATGATACAATAGAGTAATAAATGATAAGGTAACGAGTGGAGAAGTTACCCAGTGGTAACACTCCAAAACATTAGGCTGTTAGTCCACTCTCTTCACTTGAGAGGAGATCACGAGGCCACTGTCTTTTAAGACGTCTTGTCCGGCTTGTCAGGAAGAGTTCTAGAAGAAAGATTTTGAGCTAGAGGATTTTTATGAGATTGCAGGCTGAAGTTTTCTGTATCGTGTTTTAGCAACTTGGGTGACTAAAGGAATGTTAAGGTTACAGTGTGTATAGTCCAGGTTGGAGACATAAAATGGAGCGTTTATTATAGTTTGAAGTATTTTAGATTGTAGAGATTGAATCCTTTGGAGATTGGAGAGTTTGGTTGAACCCCACAGGGTTTTAAAATAGAAGTATGAATTAGTCTTTTGTTGCCTAGAGGGAGTTTGGATCTTTCGTCTAAAAGTCTTTTAAGTAGTCGATAACGTCTGTTTAGTTCTGTTCTTTTTAGTCTAGTGTGGGGGGAGGTTCGAAAAGTTAAAACAAAAAAAATAAAAATTTAGCTCCTCTCCCAGTTCTCATGATTCCGACCAAATTTGGCACTGATTATTCTTTAGGCGAAAAGTAAAAGTATTGTAGGACAACAAGAACCAAAAAAACCATCCCTCGCAGATGGAGGCAATTTTGGGGAGAGAGAAATTAATACTTAGATCAATGCACATTTATGATCTATTCGATTATTACCGAATTAGCTTGAAGAAATTTAAAAAAGGCTATACAATGAAAGAGTTATTGATTCAATCCGAATAGTGAAATATTTTCGAATCTGTCTTTATAATGGCTACTCGTATTTGAATTCCAGTTTTAGCCATGATTGTTTTGTGTTTATCTAAAAAAAAAAATTATGCAAATGATTCCTCTTAAAGATTCCGATAACTTGGCTCATGGTCAACACTGCTTAAGGCCACAAAAATATTAAATCATTTTTAATTATGTTATTTATACAGATGGTTTTTTTTCCTAACTTGTCAACACATGTGCCATTTCCTTGTAGCGCTATAAAAGTAAGCTATAATGAATGAAGACGAGCTACCAAGCATTTATAAAATATAGGGATTTACGAGGGTCGTTTGAAAAGTCCGTGCAAAGTCAGAGAGATAGCACTACTGGCGCGTATCGAGGTTATGTTTAGTTAGTAGCATCTCTTGGAAGAACACACACCAAGTTTCAGCCAGATCGGTCGATTTCTTTGTGTTTGGCATTCGTTTGAATCGAGGAAGTCGAGTGATTTTCAAAAAATGGACAAAAAAGAATTTCGTGTGTTGATTAAACACTACTTTATGAAAGGCAAAACGCCTCAGGAGACTAAAGAGAAGCTTGATAAACATTATGGTGACTCTGCACCTTCGATTAGAACAGTTTATAAGTGGTTTCAAAATTTTCGGAGTGGCCATATGGGCACAAGTGACGCTGAACGTTCTGGACGCCCTGTTGAGGTTACTACTCCAGAAATCATTGATAAAATCCATGATATGGTGATGGATGACGGAAGAGTGAAGGTGCGTGAGATTGCTAGTGCTGTGGGCATCTCGAATGAACGGGTACATAATATTTTGCATCAACATTTGGACATGACAAAGCTATCCGCAAGATGGGTGCCGCGATTGCTCACGCTTGACCAAAAACGAAATCGTGTGAAGTGTTGCAAGGACGGTTTGCAGCTGTTCCAGAAGAATCCGCAGCACTTTAAGCGTCGTTTCGTCACTGTGGATGAAACATGGATACATCACTACACTCCTGAGACCAAAGAACAATCTAAACAATGGATTACCAAGGGGGAATCTGCGCCAAAAAAGGCGAAGACCGTTCCTTCGGCCGGAAAGATTATGGCGACTGTCTTTTGGGATTCGCAAGGAATAATCCTCATCGACTATCTGGAAAAGGGTAAAACTATTACAGGTGCATATTATTCATCGTTATTGGACCGTTTGAAAACCGAGCTGCAAGAAAAACGCCCACGATTGGCCCACAAAAAAGTCCTTTTCCATCACGACAACGCACCAGCTCACACCTCAGCAGTTGTGGTCGCAAAATTAATGGAAATAGGGTTCCAACTCGTTTCACATCCCCCCTATTCTCCAGACTTGGCTCCCTCGAACTACTATTTGTTCCCCAATATGAAGAAATGGCTGGCGGGAAAAAGATTTTATTCAAACGAGGAGGTGATTGCAGAAACGAATGGCTATTTTTCAGACTTGGACAAATCCTATTATTCGGAAGGGATCAACAAACTAGAGCAGCGTTGGAAGAAGTGTATAAGCCTAAAAGGAGACTATGTTGAAAAATAAAAAAGGTTTACCCCAAAAAATTAAGTAGTTTTTATTTTTGCACGGACTTTTCAAACGACCCTCGTACTAAGAAGCAGAGAGACTTCATAGTTCATAGCTTACGAACTCGAACACTTCGTAAATAAGCATTAAAAACTTATCTAACGTAACGAACATAGATATTGTGCAAACAAAACGAAAATACAATAAATGCATAGCTTTTTTTCTAAATGTAATCTATCATTTATCTAACTACATTATTTTATGACACCACTTATCAATATTATTGGCCATAAGTTTTATAATAAAAAAGATGGTGCAATAAACTGCATTAGTGCATCCACTATTCATCATTTCATCATAATAATAACTTTTAACCTTTACAAAGTGGTTCTCACCTATATTTCTAACTCGTCATTTTTGGTTTTTTACTTTGTAATTTCTAATCGGTTTTGTTAAGATTGAAAAGTCGCCTAATTGATTCATGAATCATACAGAAATTTTAACTAATCTAAACCGATAATCACAATTGAATTCTTCTCTTGTTTCCTACCGATAGAGATTGTCTAGAATTACAATGACGCATTGATGGAAATTTTTTCGTTTTTGAAATATTTGGTCCTTATGAGAGTCACATAATATAAACAATCGAAGTAACACCACTTTTTTGGCAAAAAATATATTTTGGGTAAATATTTTGTAAATTCTATTTCGAAAAATCCTCAGTTATGGATACAACAAAGGATAGTTATCTTGTTTACTTCATTCTTATAAACAAAATTAATATTAGGTAAAACATCGAAGCCATTAATATAAACTAACAAAACAAACAGATGGACAAACAAGATAAAAAATAAACATTGTAAATAAAAAAATGGCAGTTTATTGAAACAATGTCAATAATATTTATGTAAATATAACTACTAAATTATACTATGATGGAAAATCGAAAATATGGAAATAATTTATACAAGTATCGATTTTAATGTTTTGCGTTGCCTAGTTAAGTGATCGATTATTCTTATTCTTGGTCCTAGTAAGGTAAATAACATTCATTTCTTGGCCATATCATTGATCTGTGGAATGGCGAAAATTTCAACGAATATATTACAAATGGAAGACCTAAAAAAATGAATTGGTATTGCGAATAAGATATTTTCATTGCATCCTGTGCTAGAGAGATGTATTTGAATTTTTGATCTAATACGTGTATTCCAGCCTAAAATCGCATAGATTGGCTTTATCTCAGCCGAACAGTTAGTGACGAGGCCCGCAAAGCTACAATGTATTGTGGTACTAGGTTTGATTCCCGGTCTAGGTGGCCTTGGATTTTATATCTTAAAATCAGAACTTTAATAGTAAAATATGTTTGCTCTCCGTCCATAGTACGTAATTTATCGTAGTTGTTGGATGAAAAAAGGTATGACAGAAAAACTAGGCAATACTTTAAAACACTTAGTTGATGAGTGCAACTATTTACTGTAGACTCGAGCTCATCAGCAACTCTCGTATTGAAGCTACTTCTTCTGGAGTTTGATGGTGGTACTCCCATTCAAGGATACAGTGAGGAAATCGTTCACTGTTCAATTTAAGATGACAGACAAACAACATTAAAAAAATACAGATTTTTAATTGCTAATAAGAAATTAGAATCGTATACGCACAATAATAGGAAGATTTCGAGTTCTTTAGTTTCGAAGAATAACTACTCAAATGTTTTCACAAAATTTCATAAATTCTGGAATATATTCAAATTTCAAACGGTAGAATTGTAAGATGGATAGATAATGAAATTCTTACCACCTGATCCCGTATCTTAGGATTGCAAAACATGACTACAGGACACGCTGGTTGACATTTAAAATTTCAATTTCCTAATTTATAAGACCAGACTATTCATGTTACGTAAAAGAGGACAAAGGCAGAGACCACCATGTTCGTACAACCACACTTGGAACACCACCTTTACAAAGTAAACTATTTCTACAGGAATTAAATTGCATAGTTGGTGCTATGCAGCCGTAATTCAGTAATGGGCGTTCATTCTTTTAACAAGATGATCCATCAAGCAGTGGACCCTTCTTCATTCATGAAAAAATCAAACCACTAACTCTGCGCATGAGCGAAAAGATTTCAAAAGGTGTTTTGTATATTACCTAACTGGCATAAATTTACTCCTTCAGATACTTCATTGTGCTACTTTGTTACTTAAATCACGTTTTACTTCTCTCTCCAACGTTATTTCTGTTACTGTTCTTCTTTAATTAAGCTAGATCATGCTTCAAATCGAAGCAATTCCAAAAAAAGTTCCTTTATAACTCGAAAATGGAATCTCAGCAATCATGCCGGGACTGCAATTGAAAATGAAAATCGAAACTGAATCTGTTGATGTTGATGTTTAACTTTGATTAGTGAAGTTTTTAAAACAAATATAGACTGTTTTTTTTTTTAATCATTTATTTAGTTACAAACAACGCATTGCGTTATAAGCAACAAGGGTAACAATAAGCAACATTCACACATATCAGAGTGGAGAAGTTACCCAGCGGTAACACTCCAATAACATGCTACTGACTCTCTTCATCAGAGAGGAGATCGCAAGGCCACTGTCTTTTAAGACGTCTAGAAGTGTTGTCTGGAAATGTTCTTGAAGATAGATGTTGTACCAGTGGATTGTGATGTGTTTGAATGTTAAGATGGAAATTTCTGTAACGTGTTTTCAGCAACTTGTGTGACGAAAGGAATGTTCAAGTCTATGTGAATGGTTTGATTGGTGACGTAGAAAGGAGCGTTTACTATAGAGCGAAGAATTTTAGATTGCAAGGACTGGATCCTTTGCAGATTTGAGCGTTTGGTTGAACCCCACAGTTCGATGCTATAAGCCCAGACTGGCTTTAATATATAAATCTTTGGTTGTCTAGAGTGAGTTTGGAACTGTTGTCGAGGATGAGGGTTCCATGTAAGTTTTCTGTCAAGGTAAAGCCCAAAGTAGCGGACTACGTTGAATACTGGTAAATGAATTAAATTGTAAACGACAGGAGGAAGAGTGATGCGTCGAAGAGAGAAAGTAATGTTTTAAGATTTTGTTTCGTTCAGTTTGATAGCCCATTTTTCTAAGGAGTGAGGTGAGACTGAAGGTTTCTATGAGCTATTAATGGATCTTTGTTAGTAGATAAGATGGCAGTATCGTTAGCATAGGTGAGAAGAGTAGTTTGAGGTTGAGTAGGTACGTCTGAGGAGTAGATTGTGTACAGAATGGGGCCTAGTATGCTGCCTTGCCGGAACTCCAGCGTCAGCATGGCTGAATGGAGAAAGAATATAGAAATTAATGTCTAAAATTCATATTGAGATGGAAGGCTTCCGGCAGACTGCCATATAATGCTTTTTATTTTGGTATGCAATATCAGAGGCTGACTGCTAATTCTAGTTACTATGTTAATCCATCAAGAGTTTTAGAAAAAAAACTATAGTTTATAATAACTGATCGATACCCTGGTACTAGTAAATAAAAAAATCAACTGAGCTTACAGTAATTTTTTTGTTTTAACGAGCATTTACCTACCAGTAAAAGTATGTAGACTGTGAAGGCTAAGTAAATTACATGAATAAGTAGTACATAGGTAGCTTAGAAATGTTGATAAAAGCCAGAGTTAAGCTAAAGAACAGGATTGTTAGTGGGGTAAAAGTGGAACTGCTGAAAGCTTGGTGGTAATGGTGAATGAAGCCCTAAATAAAGGGCAGACTGATTACATTGATCAAACTGGAACTGTCACAGCTACAAAAGGACAGAATAGGCTTCTCTTATACATACAGACTGATATTGCAAAGGACTACGCCACCGGCACCCCGCAGGCCCGACAAAACCTCCTATAATTGGGCCTACTTTAGCCCTTTATGACAACTAACTATTATAATCTTACAAAAGATAATCCGATCTCACTTTGCCCTTCAAATCATAATTTCAACTTTACTCTGTTTCACTTCGTACTATACTTAAAACTAATCTTTAATTACTATCAGATTGGTCAAATTGCAGCAGAATAAGGCGAGACAAGATAAAAAATCAAATGAGAAAAAACTTTTATTTACTAAAAACTGAAGGTTATTGTGTAGCAGGTTAAAAGAATTAGGCCTTAGTATTATTTTTCCCTATTTTTCGGTTTAGAGAACTCAACAGTCTTTAATGGATAAAATAGGTAAACAAAAAGAATAAATAAACTAAATATGGCGGTTAGTTGCAGGTTTATTTATAAATCGCACCAGAAAATCGCAGCACCAGACAGCAAGACTTTTTTTTTGGTGGATGAAATCGGGTTTTCGGGAATTATCTTTAACTGAACTAATTTTTCTCGAAAAGTTAGAGGTCTAGCTTTTCGTACAGCGATTTCCTCCATTTTCCCGCTTTTTCAGTAACTGCGTATCAACATTATACAGTTCTAACTTTTTATTTATTTATTTTTAACTCGGTTTAGGGGTGATAGGAGGGCCGTAAGCTGATCTTTCATAAAAAAAAAATGTTGTTTAACAAGGGGTACACTTTTTTTCCACCTGAATTTAATGAAGGCCATTAACCTTTAGTCAAAAATGCACTGTTCAGCAGATTTCAATACGAGTTGATACGACAATTTAAGGTTCAAGGACTCTTTTTTCACTCTTGTAGATGGTTAAAACTGAAAGAAAACTATTAGGTAGGCACAGGTATCTTGTATGTCTAAAATGGAGCTATTTCCAGCGAAGTAGAAGTAATAAAAGCCCCTTGAATAAACCTAACCATCCTTAACAAAAAAGAATGGTATCGCGGAATGAGGATGACCAATTGTCTTCAATGTTAAACGCCAAGTCCTCACAATAAAACTAAAATAATATAGTACTTTAGATTCACTGATGTATTAAAATTAACTAATTTGATTAGACATTTTTAAATTGGAAAGCATTTTAACACCGATGGATTTAAGAACCGTCGGACAGGAGATTGACTCTTAATGTACATCTAAATACATTTTTTTTTTCTCTCTCCATTTTATTTACTACCTGTATAAAAATATATATACACCAGGCAAAGTGAGGATGGTACAAGTATAATAAAGGATGCGAAAGCTATCCGGCATAGCCGACGCACACCGCAACCGTAAGGACGCAGGAAGAGAGAAATCAGTCAGTGCTGACATTCTCGGGAATTTTAATTGCAGGAAAGGTTTGGGTTAGGAGATCACAAGGCCAACTTCGTTTTAGACGTCGTGGGGGATCATCAGGATGGGTTGATGAGGAAAGAGTTTGAGCTGTTGAATTGGAATGGCAGGATAGGCTTTTGTGGAAATTGAGGAATCGTGAATGGATTGTTCCAGTGACAGAAGGGATATTTAGGTCTTTGTGAAGGATGAGGTTAGTTGACATAATAGGGAGCATTTAAAATACGGCGGTGGACTTTTGATTGGAAGGATTGGATGCGGAAAAGATTGGAAGGCCCCACAGAACTGATCCGTAAGTGCAGATGGGTTGAAGTAACGTCTTGTAGAGAGTTAGTTTGTTAGGTGTGTGGTTAGTTTAGATTTAGGTCTGATCATGCGTCTTAGTTGCCCCGTACCTTTTGTTTAGTTGTGGTCTTTTGAGTCTCGTGTGGGGGATTCCACGTGAGTCTACTGTCCAAGTAGAAACCCAGGCAGCGTGCTACGTTGGAGGTAGGGATAGTATTATTGAATATGAAAATATTGGGTGCACGTTTGACGCCTGAGCGTGAAAGTTACGTGGACGTTCTTGCTTTCATTAATGAAATACATTAAGAACAGCATTCGAATTCACTAATTGAGAAACTAAACTTAGCAAAAAGACTTCGAGGGCTAAATCCAAGCTGTGCATGCCAATTAACCACCATTTTTACACTTTTTTACGCCAAATTTGAGAATGAAGTAGACAGAACCAATAAAAGTAATAGTTTATGTAACTGTCAAATTGTTATTTATCGAGCTAAGTTGGTGGAACGACAGCCAGTAGTTCTTGCTTTGTTTTATTATTTTTTTTTTTTCCACTGCCCAGCTAATATATGTTCACCACAACAACCCCCATGTAAACGAAGTAATGTCAATTGTGCTTTAGTGGTTACAAATGGAGCTCGGGGTTTGTCCAGAGTAAGAGGCCACCGCCATCTAGTTAAATATTTTAGCGCACAAATTAACTGACAATACAATCACAGTGTGGCCAACTGTGAGTAGTCTCGCCATTAATAATTCAGTGGACCCGTTGAATAAATTACTCAGTATATCCTCTTGTTGTGGGCCACCCGTATAAACATGATAAGTCAATTAATTTGATCAGAAATCTATTCAACATTCTTATTATTATTTTTTATTTAATTTACTAATTACCTTCTCTTAATCTTTGTAAATATCTCTTAAGATAATTGAATATCAATTTTGTGATTACGAGTTGGAGGCTATATAAAGTGCTGGAAGATTTGGGGTGAACTAGGAGAATGTAGAGATGATATATATGAGTAAGGAGGACCCTATTATGACTCTCTTCAAATCTCTTAGAGATCTGGGTGGAATAGAACATGCAGAACATCT
This sequence comes from Rhodnius prolixus, assembly GCF_049639745.1. Lineage (NCBI taxonomy): Eukaryota > Metazoa > Arthropoda > Insecta > Hemiptera > Reduviidae > Rhodnius > Rhodnius prolixus. The sequence goes on from NW_027411624.1 coordinate 25,328,429, forward strand.
CTTACAGAAACTGAACAACCAAACACTTGATTAGACTTGACTATGTCCTCCGAGAGGTTTCAAAATTTTGTTATTGCTTCGGCAATCAATGCAATAATGCATAGCTTCACTTATGATTTTTTCTTTTTCCTGTTAGCGCACATAGATCCTTTGATTTGTTAGCAAAGAGAATTTATTAAGGATAAGCAAAGAGGTCAGCATAGTCCTTTGATCCTGTCAGAACGTCTCTGGGGAAGAATGCAACCGCAAACTCCTATTTAGTTGGTTATTGTTTCTGATAGTCAATTAATGATTAAATCTTGCATGAATAACTGATTGATCATAGATAAACTCTACTTTAGATTATCTAATAATACGCTTGGGTGAATTTATTAGTTTTCATATTAAATCAGCCATTTCTATATTCTAGAACTCATAGTATATTTTCTATATACTAATGTGGACGCTATTTGTTTTATCGAATTACATAGAGAACAACATTATCTTTAATTGATATTATTACAGATATCTATTATTACAGATTCCTGTTTACTAACTGAGGTAAAAATATATAACAAGAATGAAAGAGCAACCGTAACACTGTCATAAACACGACTCTGACAATGTAGATAAAGTTGTTCTGACAGCTTCACCTAAACATCACCACTTTGAACAATGAATTTTAAGCGAAAAATACACAAATGGATTCAAAGTAAACAACTAGATCAATGAAAACTCTATTTAATAAGGATTCCCTCATAAATTATCGTAGATCTATTGTATTAATAAATTTCCATTAAACATTTGGAGGTATATAACATATATACTCTGGACTACAATCTAAAAAGTAATAAGAAACACAATTTGTGCAGTAAAGTTTAACGTTGCTTAACGTCCAACTACCAATTAGGTGTCGTAGACGGTGGCGGAAGCTCATACTTAGCTAAAAAAACAACTTTTACCAACTAATAAAAAGTAGCCGTACGCAGAATTCAAACTGGGGATCTCCCACTTTTACAAAGCCACACTCTTGACCACTAGACCCAACACCTGGCCCCGCAATGAACAAAGTAAATAAATCTCTGTTTAGCTCCTTGTAGAAAAAGAAACGTGAATTAGCTTGCACTCTTACAGAAAATAACTCCTGATGACCATTTTTTAAAAATCTTAATTTACAATTTAGAAAAAAACAATGCAATGAAAACTGAAAGAACAACCCCAAAATAATGTGAGCTAAGGTCTCCCAATGATGAAACAATCTCAAGTGAATACACTTGAAGCCGTCATGTGAAAGTCAAAGATTAATCTACAGATGGCAGAAGGTAAAGCATATAATTGGAAGTGCCAAATGGAAGAGAGGAGAATTTCTCAATTATTTCAAATCTTTGATATCCCCAAACCTGGCAGGCGCAACCAAGGATGAATCGGATTAAATAAATTAGATTTCGCTTCATGAGGGATCAGGCGTAGGCTATGAAATATAACTATCTCTACAAATATGATAAATTAGAATCGAGCGTAACGAGACAATTAATGTTTTTGATATAATATTAAGGCTTGGGCACACAGAAAGTGGTCTGTCGCGGCGGGTAAAGGACTCCGACCGAGGCGGTCAGGCGGTCCAGTTGTATTACACAATGTTGCATCATCTCTGTCAAACAGAACGCGGTCTACCGCCAGGGGCTAGTCTTTGTCGCGACGACAAGCGATCTGGTAGTACAAAATTACAGATTTCAACGTGACCGCCTTGCCACCTAGTAAGTACGAAATAAAGATTCCAATGTTTAGAAACTTTATTACTCATTTTCTATTTCATTCTCGCGACATACGATAATACTAGAAGAACCTATCTTCATGTGACTCCAGTTCGATACATAAGCGGTGGTATTCCCCTAATTGTTCTCTCTTCTTATTGATTTCATGCACCCAACTTCGTCTTTTCTTCTTTTTACCTTGCAAAGCTAATAGCAGAAGGAGTTGCTCTTCGTCTGAGCTCGTACTCAATATATAAAAATTAAAACAAGGAACAAGAAAACGCACTACTACTTCTCAAGAAGAAAGCGACCAAACTGGACCGGTCTAACAAAGATATCGCGTCCTGTGTGACGTCCCCATATCGCAGACCACCGCGACAGTTTTCTTTCTGTGTGCCCAAGGCCTAAGTATATCGATGATCTGAATTTGATCAAAATAAAACCTAAATTTCTCATCTTAAAATGTTTTACTAAAGATATTACTTTATATTTAAACAGATATTTATCCATATTATAATAAGGATCGCTGAAAACGCCAGTTACAATAATCTTTTTCGAAAACATAAATCTTACTAACAGCCGTTCGGCAGCTATCCAAATTCAAGCGACCTTGTGCATAAATCCAATATAAGATTGTACTCACATAATGAACATCACCTAGCATAATCGCCATCACATATTCTCTTACCTGTAACAAACAATAACAATAACTGATTAGTTCCAAACTGAACTAATGAGACCAAACTATAAATGATTACAATTAATATTGTTTAGAGAATTACAAAGGATATAAAATAGTTTTCATTTTACATAAATAAAGTAAAAAAAAAAAATTCAGTTAGAAAAACTTCTATGAATAAATGATGTATCTGGTTTAAAATATGCACCAAACATTGTACAGGCTGGAGAGTAGAATGGGATTTGCATCTTTATGAATACGAAATAAGGCTGGCGCTGTATCGCCGCCATACAAAACCTCCTCGCTTCCTTCCGCCGCGTGTTATTTTTTATTTATTCTTTTTAACTTATACGTCGCGTTTTGTTTATATATAAATATATGAGACCTTACTTTTATATAACCTAACTCTGATTCCAATTTTAAATATGAACAAAATACTAAAACACGTTATAAATCTAATATGTGGGTAAACATTGTAAAATTTTGTAATCTTAGGATTACAATTCATTTTTATTGAATTGTAATCTTAGGATTACAATTCATTTTTAGTGGAGTTTTTTTTTTTATTACTAATACCTGATATTATCGCATCCAAGAGAAGGCAAAGGAAGGAAATATACCGAGTGGTCCAGACTAGTGCTGCTCTTACTAGCAGACTGTTCCGCTGGTTATCCAACGTTAGTAATATATTGAAAAAGAATATGTAAATTCTGAGATTTTTACAAGAGGTGAAAATTCGATCTATAGCTTATCGTAGAGCTGCCTGGACAACTGTGATGCTTTGTCCATCTCGCTAATGAAAAGTGGACAACTTGAGTCTTCCTCAGAACTTGTGAGAAAGATGGGTAGGAAAGCGTAAGGTGGCGGCGGTAGCAGCTAGATACTCCATTTCCAGAGATACTACTTCTCTAGTAGTAATTCAAAGGGTCAAGTGACCTCTGCCAAGGAATAGGTAGCCTACAGATTACTGCGAAGCCTCCAAGAAACTAGGAGGTAAATAGCCTTTTCAAGTTAACGCGGGCTTAAAAGGGAGTTTGATTTCCCCCAGAAAGCTAATACCTAAGCTAGGCTATTAATATGGAACAGCGGAGGTGGATTTTATATTGGAAAAGAGGGAAATTAAGGCTATAGGAGGCAGTGGTCATCGCAAATGGAGTTCGGGTGCAATATGTTCACCCTAAGAAATTTTGGGAGTGTTCTGGAGGTTAAGGATTCTTCTAAAGAGCCTGAGGAGTTTCCAACATTAGAATACCCTCAAAAGAATTCTGACAAATTTGTTTCTTTTAATTGGTGTCAATTTTTGGAACGTCTGAGGAGGGCTTTGTGAAGAGAGGTGCTAGAGATCCTAGAAAGATTATGTTAGGGCCAAAGGTTACTCTCTTTTTCGAGAACTTTCCAGCCTGGCTTGGGTTTTCTTTTTTTTTTTTGAGTTAGGGGAGCTAACCTAAGAATATCAAGAGAAGATTAGGGTGGTGGCATGGACAGAGGAACCTAGGCTTCTTCAAGGTCTTGGGTAGAACCAGAGAGGAATATACCCTCTCTCTAGAGACTTCTAGGTTTAGAGATGCCTATTCAGAGTGAGTTTTTCTTTTTTGGGTTAAAGACAATTCCTAAAGAATCATATCCCCAAAGTCCAAGATTTCCTGTCCTTCCACTCCCTCTCCCGAAGGCCTCTAGAGGCTATTTCTTCCGTAATACCCTCCATCCAAGTTTTCCTAGGCCTTCCTTTCCTTCCACTCTCTCTGGGAATAAAATCTATGATTTTCCAAGGCCACCACTCACCACTCAATCGCATCACACGACCGCAACTTCCGTGTTTCAATGGAATACAAATTTTTTTTTTCTATTCCAACACTTCCGGATTAGGCACGTGCCATATCTTGGAGACCCCACAGCTTATTCTACAGAAATCCATTTCTAAGGGGAGGATAATAGCCTATCTTCCATTTTCCTTCGTTAGGCTCCAAATTTCTGCCGCGTAGAGGGTTATATTTGCCAAGAAAACGTGGAAGAGCCTTTTTTAAAATCTCCATATGAATAGATTTACACCAAAGTACCGAGTTCAATAATTCGATGGCTTGCCTTCCCTTTACAATTTTCTTTTGGATATTCAATTCTGAAGATCCAGTAGCTGATAACTAGGTACCCAGGTTCTTAAACTTAGAGTGAGTTGAAGTTTCCATCATTTAAACTTAAACTTCAAAAACGCTTATTATTTATTTTTTAACTTGATAAAAGCCAAAATCAATAAGAAAAATAGCACCAGTAGAGCCTGATAACTCCAAAATATTTTTTATCAAGGTTGGATATTTAAAAAGGTTATAGAGAAAGATGCAATTTTTTTTTTTTTTATCAATAACCAAATCCTCAGAAAAAAAAAAATAAGTTGAGTGGGTAAACCAGGTGTTATAGCCTGAACCATGGCCTTATAAAGGTTGATACCAGTACAGAACTTAAGGCGTACGTAGGCTGCGTTCTATCAATGACTCACTCAACTTCCTGTATAACTTCTGCTTCTACTATCATCTGCGCACACGTTTACTAAATCTCTCGCTGACCGTTCGCTAAAAAGTTTATTTTTTTTTAAGAATGAAGGGAGAGAGATTATGTCGCGTTCTATAAGCGCGAACACAGTTTTGAAGTGGTGTACGAGTGATAAAAAACAAAAATAGAATAATTGCAAAATTATCTATTATTTATCTAGTCTTCTTGATGACCAAAATGTACAGGAAATGACGCCTTAACACGTGTGCTTTTATGTGTAAATGATCTTACTGATTAGATTAGGAAGATGATTCGTGGCCATATTTTCTAGCTGATCCTATATAATTTTTAGTTTGATAAATTTAATAGGTAATTTTTGTATTTTATGTTAAAGATTTTTTTTTTTTATCTTTTTTTAGCAACATCACAGAGAGAATAGATAGCTGGCGCATGCGTCCAATAAAGGAACGAATTCCAAGGACAGTATTATGAGATTTCTCTAAAAAAAAAAATTAGTATTAGGAAAATAAAATAAAGTTCACGCTTAAATAACGGAGGAACGAAACAGTTTCATAAATGTTACTGTATTTCTTGGAAACAAGATTACTGAATAATTGCGGTCAGCGCTGGTGCTTACTGGACCATTGCTCGATCCATGTAACATTACCCATTCAACCAAATATTGATAGCTTTTAGATTCATTTAACTTGAATATGACAATTAAATTTATTCCATTAATTTAAATAAAAGTGTTCAATCTTTTTCATTAACCATCTGACGACCAATTATTTTGTTCCTGATTTCAAAAGATATATTGGTTACGTCTGAAAAATGTCATCTACAACAGGGGTGGCCAACAAGTCAATCGTCGATCGCTCTCAATGTCTAGGGTGGAATACTGTGTACCTTGGACTTTGAAGTGATTGTAGAAGACAAAACATTCTAGCAATAGTTTAATGCATTCTGTAGAAGACTGAACAACGTTCTGTACTGACTGATTCCCATACTGAAGACTCATTATTATTATCTTTGTCAGGCTATACACTCCTTGGTCAGAGACACGCAAACTCAGTCTTCCCCATTAATGTTAAGGCAACAAAGTAAATTCTAAATCTGTCTTTATCTGTAGCTACTTTGAATTAATAAATATTGTTAATAATTATCCATGTTCTTTTAATTCCCCTGGATGTGAGTTTTTTGGCCCTTTAAATAATTATTGTTGATGTTTTTCACGTAGGTAGATAAGCCGTATATCTATATTTCAGTACGAGGTGCACTCAGCGAGCTATTGATAGATTAGCAAAAAGTAACTCATATTATTCTTTCATGATAAATTTTCCTGGCCCGACAAAAACGCGAAAGTGAAGTATTGAAATCAAATTATCAGCCATACTGTGCATTTTTATAACAACTTTTTCATATTTACGAACAAATAGTACAACAACTTATACATTGCAGTTGATTAAAAAAATTAAAATTAAATTTTTTAGGTACCGCATGTACGGGAATGCTGCTATCAAAAGTTGGATCTTGAAATCTATTTTCTTCATGAGCCTGTGTCTCGAAAACTTAATAAGTGATTTAAAATATAATATATTTTACTTATCTACCCGTACCTCGCTGGAATGCACCTTATACTGAAACACAGTGTATAAACATAGTATGCATTTCACACCCCTTCTTCACCTCTTAGACTACGGCTATGACAACAAGTCGATCGCGACACACTTTTAAGATAAATAGTAGATCTTATATACAGAAAAGTTTGATCTTAAATATCTCAACTAATATCGAAACGGGATTAACGTCATTTTTCACAGTGTTTTATGTAGTTTTCATAATCATTGTCAAAAACAGTGGAACTTATGAATCCCCAATCGGGTTTTTAGACGTAACTTCGCCAAAAATGAAGATACAGCATCGGGGATGGAAAATTTGAAAACTAGACCAAAAAAAAAAAACATATAGTTTACTTCGTGGGTTTTTTCGAAATTTCGCTTTCCTAAAAAGTTATTAGCGATTGGTGCGATTTAAATGGATCACCCTGTATATTACTTGATTTTCTATGTTACTCGTAAGTATCAATGAAATATGTAAAACAAGTCTCTAAATGTAAATCATTGGTTTCATAATTTTGGTTTTTATATTTTAAATGGCATTAAACAAATAATTAACTTAAAAAAATTATAAATATTTCTATTTTTTTATCTTTTTTTAGTCTTTACTTTTGTGATGTGTGACACGCCACGAAAATTATGTTTCGATTTTTCAAAAGTTTTGACACACCGAGCTCAAAAGCCTTAGGACTGTACTCGCAAATACCTTCATCTCATTTGCCATCTATCGCCTGCATTACTTTTCATTCCTCTTTACCAGTAAATAGTTCGGTGGGTTCTCAGTGGACAGCGGTTCTACTCTTAAACTCCAACTTTTTGCTTCACATTTACTAGATGCTAATTTTGCAGTTGTAAATTTTACAATAAATTAATTAAAAAAATAATTTAAAAAAAAAAATAAGTTTCCGGCGTCAGTACAATTTTTGATTGTAATTACCAAGTTATAAAAATTAGAAAGTACAGCAATTAGCAAGTTGTCTGCTTGTGGAACCTGTAGTAAAAAAGAAAAAAGTATTTACAAAAAAACACGCACATCATTTCCTATAACCTTTCTTTTCCTACTTGGGAGGTTTCCAAATACTTCCGGAAGAAACTGTCGAAAATTTGTAATGATTATACAGTTGGAGGGGAAAGGCGGCACTTGATATTTATTAATACGAGCATATTTTAAAATAATAATAAAATTTTGTATACTGAAAATAATATTGTTGGTCACAAAATTAAGTATCTGAATAATCATAGTTCTCACAGTTAGCTACAATTACTACCCCAGTTCCTACATCTGCCTATATCAAAAAGAAAAACATTTCCCCAGGTACAAAACCTGAATGTGTGCCCTGATATTCATCCCTAAGTTCACAATTGTCAACACAAAGAAAAGACTACTACTTTACTAGTCTTACATGTTTGGCACTGCCTTCTTTATATCACCTTTACAATAGAAACAGATGTTTGGTTGCATATGGTATTTATGGTTCACAGTCCAATGCTTACGCAATCAATATTCTGGGACTTTTTTTTTTTTTACGAGCGAAAGAGAATATTTTTTAATTCAGTTTTGCGTAACAGCGGAAGTTTAATGGGGAAGTCACAATCAAAAGCTTAGAAGTAGTTTTCTTTTATACGCCCACTTCCTGTCTTGATTAGTGTTTATTTGCAAAAGTATAGTCACCGACATCGATACACAAGAAAATCACAAACTGTTGATTGGCAGTACAAAGCCCAAGTAAATAGTATATTAAATTGTTCTCATACAAATTGTAACTTAATAATTTACAACTAAAAATCTTTTAAAATTATGCACATAATAGTTATTTATTTAACAAGTGTGGAAAGTAGTACTTTTCCTCACGCGAGGCAGGGTTTGCACGCACGAGCGAGGCGAGTGCAAGTGCAAATTGCCGAGTGTGAGGAAAATACTTTACACTAGAGTTAAATATTATATTTTTTCTGCAACCATTTATTAACTTTATTTTAAAAATTTTATTTTTACAGTCTACAAAAAGTAATTTATTTATTATAAACATTTATTGTTATTTTACAATTATTTACATTACTTACGTATTTACATTACTTATTACATTTTCTGCTGTTTCTTTTATTGATGGAGGAGTGTTTTCTAAACAGGCATCACTAGAATCCATTTTAAATTTCTATAAGGTAACACTATAACCTTTTTAACTGTTATAATTAAAAATATCTAATTATTTATTAAAGTATTATTTTTATTTCTATATTCCTTTCAATTTTTATTTTATTTTTTAATATTCGTTTTTTAATTATTTAGTTACGTTAAATAAGCTTATTAAAGTTTTACAGAAAATATTTATGTTAATAACAAAACTTCTTATATCAAGGAAGCACAATAAAGTTTTTCCACTCACTTGTGCGGAAAGTGACACTAATGGGAATTTCCCCCCACTAGTGTGGGAAGTTGGGCATTACACAGCTGATTTTAATTGAGTAATGAGAACTTCCCTACATGGTTGCAGAAAAATAGTCTTTACCACATGCATGAGTGTGCAGAAAATGCTTCTTTGCATCACATAACCATTCGTATAAATATTTGCAACAACGGTCAGTAAATTAAGTAATAAGACTGATTTTTTTATTCAAAAAGAATTACAATTCTATAATATCACCTTCAAAATAACTTCCTTCTAAAGCCACACAACACTGGAGACATTTCTTCCACACCTCATAGCAGTGCTCGAACTCCGATACTGGAATAGCCTTCAGCTGGTCGGTTACAGCCGTTTGAATGTTTTCTACTGCCCCAAAATGAGTTCCCTTGAGGTGATTTTTCAACTTCGGCAAGAGAAAAAAAATCACAAGGACTCAAGTCAGGCGAATAAGGAGACTGAGGAGCAACAGGAATGTTTTTACTGGCCAAAAACTCGTTTATTGAAATTGTTGTGTGACAAGGAGCATTATCGTGATGCAACACCCACTTGTTCTTGATGTTTGGTCTCACACGAATGGACCCTTTTTCGAAGTTTTTCAAGAACCTCTCGGTAAAAGTGTTGATTGACCGTTTGTGGACGATTTCGTGGATATTGAAAAAACAAATCAGCATGCATTTGATCTTCGACTTCTCCATCCTTGCTTTTTTTGGGGGGGCCTTGGAGAGGTTGAAGTGTGCCACTCCATGCTCTGGCGCTTGGTTTCTGGGTCGCACTCAAACACCCAAGACTCGTCACCAGTAATGACACACGTTCCAGAAAATGGGGGTCATTTTCAATTGAATCCAAAAAGTCAAGACAGACAGTCGAAAACATTCAAACGGCTGTAACCGTATGGAGTGGAAGAAACGTCTCCAGCGCGGTGTGGCTTCAGAAGGAAGTTATTTTGAAGGTGACAATATAGAATTGTAATTCTATTTGAATAATTTTTTTTAAAAAAAATCAGTCTCATTACTTAATTTACAGACCTAGTATGTACACTATAACCAAGAAACAAATGCGATTACAGAATCAAATGACATGAGTGGCAAGTGATGAATATATCTTAATGATAGAACTTTGAACAAGAGTTTGATCAGTTCAAAAATGATCACGGAGCATTTCTCTTTTAAATTTTATTCCTATTTCAATCACCCTAATTCGCCAGATAATTTAACTTCATGACGCATCAAACGATTACAAAGTATAAAATCAATTAGCCATTAATTATAAATGGGAAGCAACCGGAATAAATGCCAATCGATAATTCGATCCAAATTTTTGGCTGAATTTAATCCATATAATCTTACAAAACGATCCTTATCATGAATTTGGATAATATTATTTTGTTTTTCTTTTTTCACAATTTCGAATTACTGGTTAAAGAGATTAAATATTTTAAAATAGTGCGTTTTTCCAGCCAGTTTTTCTTTTGGTTTAATTCATCAATTTATTTTCTTTTACAAAATAAATTTTGCTTCAAGTAAAGTGAGAAGGGAGAGACAGCAATTTCAAAGCATTTCAGTTGAAAGCACAGCAGCAAATACTTGTAGCCAGTTAGCGGCGATGAGGGGTGAAATAGTCGCAACTTTTAAGAGATTAGAGTTTTAACACTGTCCAAACATAAACAAGCTTTTAAATATGGCGGCCGCCTTGGAACAAAGCTCCCTTGCATAGCACAAAAAGAGCCTCACTCTATTACTGCCCTATAGTATATACACCTATTCCAAAACAGTTTCAATGCTGTTTATTAATTTCACTTTGTGTTCTGTTTAAATTTTCTTAGGTACAATAAAACTAGCAAACGCTATTCTGCTGGTTCGCTCACACAATACAGCTCAATTATATTCTTTTTTCTCTTTATGTTATACTTTATCTAATATTTATTTAAAAAACTTTTCTGCATTTTAATTACAATAGCGAAATGTTTCTTTATTATACAGTTTTCCTTAGAAGTGGTTTGGTAAGGAAGCCAAACCGATATAAACCACAATGGCTGTGAGAAATTCCCGATATCTCTTCCCATAAATTTAAAAATAAAATCGGAGTAAGTTATTGGGTTCTAATCATACAAAGAATAGTGCTAACAAATCGATATCGATTATAACAGTTGAATGTATCGATAGAGGGACATAAACTCTTTAGTTAACCTTAATATAAAATTACAAATTCCAAAAATAACGAATATATAGGTTTCGTGACCGTAAATTGTTAAACTAAGGAAAATTGTAGCAGTTGGCTAAATTAAATTTTATCATTAAAAAATACTCGACAAACGATCAAAACTGACCCTGACGAACAAACGATCACTATATACCGCTCTAATTGCCCCAATATGGACGTACGGAATACAGCTCGATGGAAGCGCCAAAAAATCGAACATCAATCGACTTTAAACCTTACAATCTAAAATTCTAGGAACAACAGTTAACACTCCCTTCTACGTCTCCAATCATACTATACATTCTGATCTAAATATTCCTCTCGTTTCTGAAATAGCACGATCTCGCTACACAAAACTCCACTCAAATCTACACAGTCGTTACAACCCTGATCCACAACATGTCTACTGCAAACACTTCCTTCAAATCCTCAGCGCAGACTAAAGCGACGGTGGCCACGCGACCATCTCGATACAACGCCGACCTCTTAGGATGGTTGCTGTGTAAGTTTGCCAACGTGGCGAACTAACGGCTTCCATCACTGGATGGTCGTCGTTAACTCCACTCACGCCTCTTGGCGTGTGCGCGCACGTATATGTGCGTGCATGAGTATTTGCGCCATTTCCTTACTCTCATCCCTTTTGCTTGTTGCATCTTTTACAGTTGCAAAAGAAATAAACAAATAGATAATCCAAACTTTGTACATAATTATTGCTGGGTTTTTTAAATTTACTTCTAATCTTTTGGTTATTAGTTATTTAGTGCATAAGGGTTATTTGGTTTCTCCTGTGTTTTGTGTTTAACGGTTTTTGTTGTTTAAAGAAATTTCCCAATATTTATTGTATTTACTCTTTTGTTGTAATTAGTCTATTGTATCTGTCCAATTGTAATTACCAAAATTCCCGTGTAAGTCCCGCTATATCTGTCCATGTACCTGTTCTCCAGTTCTGGCTCTTAGTTTCTGTAACTCAACCAACCCGCATATATTTGTCGTAACGTTGGCAAAAAGTCGAGTTGTTTTATTTGACCGATTCCTCGCAAATCTTCCATCCTAAGTTTAACAATTTGCGGTCACGAAAACTATGTATTCATATTATAAGAATTTAATGTATTTTACTGTTTATTTATGTATTACTGATTTTCTATGTTACTGACTCCGTAAATTGTTTTGTATTTGTAATATCCAGGCCCTGAAGAAGACAATATATTTGTGGAAACGACGGCAAAAAGACGAGTTTGTTTTTTATTTGACCGATTCCTCGCCAATCTTGAATCCTTAGTCTAAAAATAACCATAAACCAGTTCGCCTTAATTTTAAATTTGTCCACTCTCAGTAATTTCAGTAACGCAAAGTTTAGCGAGCTTTCTTGCGATAAATTCTCTTTCCCGATGACTAGATTGCAGAGAGCAGTAAGAAGATGTGTATATCCTACCGAGGCGTAATCCAGTCCTGGTTTTTAAGGAGTGCAATTAGTAGTGAATCTATGTGATAAATATTATCCTGCGTTTTAAGATACTAATATTAATGGCTAGAGAATATGGTAGTGTTGCACAAACATATATATATATATATACACAGTAATGTTGTTAATGTAATTAAAGCAGGGCGGAAGATGGAAAAAGAAAGAGCAAGAGAGATAGAGAGGCGAAGAGATTGTGGTAGAAGGAATGTGCAGCAAGCAAGTGAAGGATGGTGATGACCGAGTTCCGAAGATAACATCGAATTCCATGCGCACTGTTGGGTAACCGTCTAAACAGGATACTGTTATCTTGAGTTTCTGTCTGCCCAGTCAGTTAGTTTGTAACAGTCGCGCACAGCTTCCCTATATCATTAGGAGATCTTTCACGTTGCTCTCTTCCAGGAATTGAAAGGAGTCTCGTGCTATAAAGCGTAACTTCTCTTAAGTTAAGGGCTCAACATGTTGGGAGTATTGTGAATGATTCGCCACAGGGCCAACTATTCTCTGAACTTAAAAAGAAAATATATACGAGGGGCACTACTTATATTTTGAGCCTTGGCAACACTGAGTGTTGTCAGGTGCTATCTGACGTTTCCACTTGAAACTTTGACATTTTTGACCATAACCTTCTTCAGAACGTTTTGTTATTTGAGCGCGATTTGTGTAAAGTAAAGTAATCGCCTATTTTTTCAGGCGGGGCTTAACGTCCAACTACCATTTACTAGGTGTGGTGGACGGAGACGAATAGCAAACGTGCTTTACTATTTCTCATTTAACCATTAAATAAAATCCAAGGCCAAGACCGGGAATCGAACCCAGTACCACAAACTATCCTTGTTAGTTTGTTTTGTGTTGTTTACAGTCACTTGAAAATTGTGTCTCAGCGAAAAAATTGAATTAACTCGTGAAAATTTTCGTGCAATGATTTATTACAACTTTCGACTTGGATTATCAATACAGGAGTGCACCGATCAACTTACTTCCACTTTTGGCGATAAAGCCCCATCCTTTGCCACTGTGAAACGCTGGTATAACGAATTCAATCGTGGTTGTCGTTCGCTCACCGACGAAAGTCGTGAAGGTCGTCCAAAATCACTTGTTTTGTCAGTAAACATTGATGCTGTGCAAAAAACTGATAACGCAAGATCGTCATGTGACATACTGTGAGATTGAGGCAACCTTAGGCAATAGTTCCACCAGTATATGTATATAAAATATTGCATGATCATTTAGCAATGAAAAAAGTTTGTTCTCGTTGGATCCCACATAATCTGACAAAATCTCAAAAAAGATGCTCGTGTCGATTGGTGCAAACAAATACTTAAGATATACAACGGCGGTGCTTCAAAAGACGTGAATAAGATTGTAACAGGTGACGAATCATGGATATATGCGTATGAGCCGGAAACTAAACAGCAGTCGACTGTATGGGTGTTTCAAGATGAACCAAATCCAACAAAAGTTGTTCGCGCTCGAAGCACTTCGCCTGTTTTTTTCGGAAAAACTGGTCATGTGGCAACAGTGCCTTTAGAGGAACGTAGAACGGTCAATTCAGAATGGTACACAACCATTTGTTGGCCGTTTTCGATGAAATAAGGAAAACAAACAAGCGCCGTCGGATTATTCTTCATCAAGACAATGCCAGCTGTCACACATCTCGTCTAACAACCGACTATTTGAGCACTCAAAAAATCTAATTAATGGGTCATCCGCCGTACAGTCCTGATTTGGCACCAAATGACTTCTTTTTGTTTCCGAACGTAAAGAATAAATTACGTGGACAGAACGATTTTCGTCGGCACAAGAAGCCGTTGATGCAAAAACCATGTTTTGGAGGTGTCTCAAGCGGAATAGAAAAAATGCTTTGACAAGTGGTTCGAACGCATGCAGAAGTGTATAGATCATAAAGGAGAATATTTTGAAAAACAATTGTCATTTTCAATGACAAATTACTGTTTTTCTTATGATTAGGCTCAAAATATTGTATAAATAGTGCCCCTCGTAAAACCAACCGGAAATAAAAGACACTAAAGACTAAAGACACGCTATTTTTGGGTTACAAAAATCAAGGTTACTTCTACTTTCCAAAGAATGTAGTTAGCGACAATTAGTTCACATTTTTAATTATCAGAATAGATTACTTCTTTTTAATTTCTACTTTAATTTGTATTTTCTATTTCTTTTTTTGACTAAACAAATTTTTGTTGTTGGTTCAGCGCAGTTTGATAATTAAAGTCATGTTGACCACCCTAGAGAATTGAACGTGTTAGGACAGAGCTATTGAAACGACACAGGTATTTTTTTATAGCATTGCATGAGTATTTTGTAATTTCTTGGAAGCGATAAAAAACTGTGCTCATAATTATTTATGCAGCGGCCACAGAACAATGGACGGGCTTAGTTCTTGTAAAAATGTGTGGTTAATGATTTTCTCTTTCTCTTTCTCAGGATCTAGCCTAATTCTCTCTTCATTTATTAATTCATTAAGTTATTTATATCAGCGATAAACCGCAATCACCACCGCAATTCTTACTCGGATGAATTATTTAAACTAAACTAACTATAGGAAATAATAAACAGCACAATGCATTTTTAATATAAATATAGTTTTCAAAGCAATTATAGTCGAATCTAATCCAAGTTAACCCAATAGCCAGTTTCAACTTAAAAGCTGCAAATGCTGAATATTTTCAAATAGTGTGGGGTGCATCTTTTTTGAAGAACCTTGAGGC
Organism: Rhodnius prolixus; assembly: GCF_049639745.1. Taxonomy (NCBI): domain Eukaryota; kingdom Metazoa; phylum Arthropoda; class Insecta; order Hemiptera; family Reduviidae; genus Rhodnius; species Rhodnius prolixus. The sequence continues at coordinate 25,343,736 of NW_027411624.1, forward strand.
AATTGCAGTAGCTACTAATAAAATTAAAATATGCACTTAAATTGTTTAGACCAGGGTGTCGGCAACCTATTTCAAGTAGAGAGCCATTTCTTCTTAAATAATTTTAATAAATCTTACCTAGAGCCGCAAGGATGATAGTGTAAAAAGCTGTAGTAGATCATTTGTATTCACAAATTATTATTTTATGATATTCAGTAATATTTAAATGTTTTATTTATTTATTTTCACATATTGCAAAGTAAATAAACAAATAAATAACAACTAAACCTGTGTTTGATCGAAAGTATTGTATAATTACGTACTTTATTTTAATATAATTCTATTCAATTTCAAACCTAACACATTTAAAATTCTTTTTGAAAAAATATCTTTACTTTATTAAATGAAATTTTCATTTGTTTCAATAAAATGGAAATATACAATACGTATATTTTGGACAGCCACACAATTTGGATAAAAGAGCCGCGGGTTGCCTACTAGGTTTAGACTATCACTAGGAAATGGATCTTATACAAATAAAGGAAGAAATTTATTTTTTCTGCAACCATGTAGGAATGTTCTCAATACTCAATTAAAATCAGCTGTGTAATGCCCAACTTTACCTCACTAGTGGGGAAAAATTCCCATTAGTGTCACTTTCCTCACTAGTGAGTGGAAAAACTTTATTGTGCTTCCTTGATATAAGAAGTTATGTTATTAAATATTTAAATAAAACTTTAATAAGCTTATTTAAATTTATTTTATCTAAATAATTAAAAAACGAATATTAAAAAAATAAAATAAAAATTGAAAGGAATATAGAAATAAAAATAATATTTTAATAAATAATTAGATATTTTTAATTATAACAGTTAAAAAGGTTATAGTGTTACCTTATAGAAATTTAAAATGGATTCTAGTGATTCCTGTTTAGTTTTTTTTTTTAGTTAATAACCCTAATGGTTGCAGAAAAAATATAATATTTAACTCGAGTGTAAAGTATTTTCCTCACATTCGGCAATTTGCACTTGCACTCGCCACGCTTCGCTCGCTCGTGCGTGCAAACCCTGCCTCGTGTGAGGAAAAGTACTACTTTTCACACTTGTTAAATAAATAACTATTACCAGTTCAGTTATAATTTTTTATTATTATTAATAAATCAATCACCAAAAAACTATAAACAATATTCTACAATTTAAGATGAGAGTCAAATGACTAGAGTATATAATCAGTCAACACACCAACCTTTCATGTTAACATGAAAAACAAAATTCTATAATTATCAACAAGCTTAAGCCCTAAAGATGATCTAGTCCCTTAGATCGAAACTTTTGGCTAAAAAAAGAATGAAAAATAACACTGAATTTGGCGGCAACAACTATTCTCCCGTTTTGATTGATGAAACAATCAAGAAAAATAAGTGATGAACAACAATTTTTTGTTTAGTCTTAGATCTTGTATTTCAAATATTAAAGTAGGTACCCCCCACTAAGATATAAATAAGCAAGGAAGTTGGTTGTAAGAGCAATAGTACATTCTGAAAGATTAGCATGTCCGAATTAACTATTATACTGTAATCAGTAGACGGGAATTTATACTTTCTCTGAAAGACGTTAAACCACGTTAGACGTGAACAAATAGTAATTTCTTTACCTAATTTTCCAGTCTTAACCTTCTGAAATTCTCATGAATTTTATAGATTCAATGAAGAATTTAGGTGTCAATTTTGCAACTCTCATTTCCCAGATGATCTTAAACTAGTAAGTTGATCTTACTGGTTTCATGTTCCGTTATAAATTAGCTGCTGCCAAAAAATATTTGTGATAATACACAGATTAGGATGGAAAATTCTCGGCTTATAGTCGAGTTAAAATGATCTAAAATAAGGAGTAAACTTTCTATTAGTAATCACTCTCTTATTATGTTATTGAAGGTCGCTCAACTGTAGCTGACTATGTTACAGTTATATTTACCTGACATGCAGTGCTGCAATCAAACCCAATAGTAATAAAGATGCTCTTTTTAGAGCCTAAAACTGTGATTTTCGAATGAAATTTCCGTACATTATGTCCGCAATAACGGAGTTACGTAAGATAAATGATAAAAATAATAATAATAATCTGAAAACTTGTTTCCGAGAAGTATTGAAGAGAATAGATAATGAACACAGTTGTTCAAAACGTCTTAAAAAAATACGCAAATGAATGGTAAATAAAAATTTGGAACATTAAAAAAAAAAATACATGGTTTCATTGTAACGATAAAAAAAATAAATATTAATATTAGTCTGAAGATTAAATAAATTAATATAGTCAATTAAATACTTGAGTGTTAATTTGAAGAAGTGGAGTTGCAGTTATTTCTCAAGAACGCAGATGTTCGTAGTTAATTGCTCGCAGAGAATTAAATTATCACTGGATAATCACTTTTTGTAAACAATCGATTTAAATATATCGAAGAAAAGAAAATTTTTTAGAACGAACAGAACACAAACCGCACTCAATCTGAGACTGAAGCGAAGGGGACAGAGTATCTAGAAATAAAACGGGAGTTGATAATTTTAAATGTTGGCAAATTAACTAACTGTACCGAAGTTTTTAAATAAAGTGGGAATACTAATAAATCGAGAATTAAGAGAAATTCGATTCTTATTGATCGATGATACATTCTGACAAGGTTGTATTAGACCAAAAGAAAAATAGGCCACATTCATAATTTAATATTTTTTAACGGTATTCCCTTTTCAATTACGCGTGCATCAATTATCACAAATTGCACACAATGAAAATTTAAGTTGGTTTCTTTTAAACCCTCCTTTTGTTATTGGCACCAGTATTTTTAAAGATTTATTCAATTATAAGGTGACGTCAGCTATTTAAAGGCAATTGCTGATGAGCGAAATAAATATTTAAATTAGCACAAATAAAATCAATTTTTATGCGAACTATTTCTGGATTATTAGGAATTAGTTAACTTAAACTAGAAGGGAAGGATTTAGCTTAGGAGTTAGTGTATCGTACTGGAGTCCATGCGGAGATTCCGGGATTCAGTACAGCCTACCCTTCTCTTCCTAGGAGCTACTTACGGATTACTGTTCATTCATAGGCTGTAACGAGACTGTCCGAGGACGACAGTGCACTGAAAAAAAGCTCTGAGCACCGATAACCTTCAAAGTTGACCCACTTTAAATTAAAAATGAAATAAAAATTATAAGTAGCAACTAGGCGCCACGATGGCCGAGCGGTTAGAGGCGAGGACCATTAAGCTAACTAAGTTGTATTGTGGTTCTGGGTTCAATTCCCAGACTTGGCATTGGGATTTTTATTTAATTATAAAAGAATTAAAAATTATGCTATTCCCACAAAGCACAAAATCTACACTTCTCTCGTAGAAAGCCTAATACAGTATGGTTACGAGGCGTGGACATTGACCACTAAAGAGCACAAAACCCTTAATTCGTCAGAAATGGGATACTGGAGGAGATGTTTAAGGTAAACAATCTTCGATAGAGTGCCAAATATGGTTATAAGGGAAGCCGTTGGTACAGATAAAACCATACTGGATAGGGTGGACGATAGAAGGCTGTGTTGTGGTTTGGACATGTTCTTCGCATGAGCCGTTACGCGCCTCCCAAAAAAAGGCTCTCTGCTGGTAGGCAAAAAAGAGGAAGGCCTATGAATAGTTGGCTCGCGCAGGTAAAGGAACGTAATGATAGCGCAAGGTCTATGCGAAAGTGGACGCTCAGAATAGGGAAGTGTGGATGCTTGGCGCAAGGAACCCTGGTTAGGGATACACCTTGGAAGAAGAAGAATTTTGTATATACGAGAATTCAGCCTCCGTTCAAGACACCTAATTTGGCAATCGGACGTTAAAAAACCTGCCTAAAAGAAACGTAGGTGTTACTTTACTTTACTTATAGTACCAACTAACAAACAGCAACATTACCTACCCACTAACAGTAGTGGAATTAATTTATTTTAAGTTCGATAAGTACAAATGTAATTATTTGTAAAAATATATCTTAGTTATTTTGTCTTTTGATTTTTTACGTTACCAACACTCACGTTCAACCCAATTCATCAAATTCAATGATCAAGCCTTTTTCGTCAAGATTAGGGTTATACTTCACAATTATTGGAACAATTTAACAAAAAAAAAAAGAAAAAGAATATCGAACCCTGGTAGTGCTTTCAAACGTTGAAGATGCATGACTTGAAATTGGGAAAACTGCACTTCTTACACTTGTGCAATAAACAACTGTTGCAGGGAAAAATAGTTCAAATAAAAGTGGTAGGTATTTAGAAGCATAAATGCTTAATAATAGACGAAATGCCGTCCATGACACCTAACTTGGTAAGCCGCCTGCAAAAATGGGCATTTTCTTTACAAGGAAGTGGTTGAAAATGTTATTGTTTAATTTCTTCTGTTTTAATCATTCTCGAACATTATTTTTTCTTTATCGAGTACCATTTGTGTTACGGAATCATGATGGTGGTACCAACATTGGCGGAAAACACTTTAGAAACATGTCCCATCCAATATAATCAATAGGTTACTACAATCTTATCAACTTGGCCATGATGAAGTAAAATCATGGCATATTTTACCTAAATATTATCTTTATGCAATGCACAAAGAAAGATTGTAGAAGAAGAGGTAGTTGACGTCACGCACTCTGACGTATTCAACTTACAGAAATCGATAAAATAAAGAAAATTAAATGAATAAGAAGAAGATTGCTCTACGAAAAAAGGCGAGAACTGTAGATAAAAATTAATTACAATAAACTCGATTATATAAGGTAATAAAAAAAATGGTAAAAAAAGGTAATAAAAAAGAAACATAATTCTAAATAAAACGTCAGTCATAAAAAAAATTGCTAAAATAGAGGCACCACTTACGTCATTGTCCCGCTAATAGAAGTTCTGATGACGAGCAATAACTGCATTAGTTAAAAAATCGTGGAGAGAGTGTGGTATATTAGTTCTGCATTACAACATGTCAGAGAAATGTTCATTTTTTTAAAGAAAAAGTAAAAGTTCCCGGTACGACAGCTTGCAGTATAATTTACTTATCTAATCTGATATTGGCTCTATTTAACTGAATTTAGACAAGCGATATGTAATCTGCGCCATACTAATTGCAAAGACAGAATCCTCAGCAATCGCCATTAACATTCCTTACAGACAAAAATACACATCTCTGGGTCGGCCTTCTGCCTGCTCCTACATGCGTAAGAGTACATGAACAAGCCCAGAATTACCCGGCAAAAAAAGAAAAAAGGTTTCAAATACGAGGTGTGTCTGTTGAATAACGAGACTGATGCTGCTACTCGTACAGAAGAACTATGCATGCACCAAATCCTAAACGACTGACAGCGTCTCACGTGTTTGTAGAGAAATCTGTCTGACCGGAACCGTCGTTTGTGTAAGAGGTATTAGTTTCGTTTTGCCGAAAACATGATACGTACTACACATGTAGTAGAGCAACGAATTGTCGTAAAATTTCACATGATACTTGGTACGACCGCTACTGAAACTTATCTTTTATTAAAAGAAGTTTATGGCGATGAATGTTAATCACGTGCGCGAGTTTTTGAGTGGTTCAAGCGTTTCCAAGATGGCCTAGAAGACGTCGGAGATGATGACCGCCCGGGAATGTCCTTCCACGACCAAAACGGATGAAAATATCGATTATAATTAATCAACATTACTACCGGTGAGGTGCTTGCTCAACTCCGTGAAAGAGTAAGGAAGAACAAGTCATGGGTTCTCCAACAAGACAACGCGCCGGCTCACACTGCATTGTCTGTCAAGAACAGTTTCTAACCAAGTACAACATCCCAGGTTTAGGCCTCATCCGCTTTATTCACCTGACCTGGCCCCATGTGACTTTTATCTATTCCCCAAAGTCAAATCTGCATTAAAAGGAACACGATTTCAGCAGTCCGTTGAAGCAGTGAAAGAAAAAGCGGTACGCGTCATGCAGGAGCTGACAGAAAAAGACTTACAGCACTGTTTCGAACAATGGTAAATTCGCATGGAGCGTTGTAGGGATAGGGGAGGGGTGTATATTGAAGGTGATAATAACTAAATATGTATAAATTTAAAATAAAATGTTTTATAGCAATAGTCTCTTTATTTAATAGCCACACCTACGAAGTGAGTTTACTTCGGTTTAGATAATATAGTTTGCTGAGTCTCGCGGAAGTGAGAATGAGTGTACAACTTTTCCAGATTGTCAACTCTTAAAAAAACCCAAAATTGGAACCACATATCATTAAATAAGAAATATAGTGTCTATAAAAAACATCAATAGTTAATAGCAATCATACAATACTTGGGACGAAAATAACTGATTCGGAGAAAATTTGGTCAAGTGGAATTTGAGAATGGACAGAGAATGAGACCAAGGCAACAAAAAAATGAAAAAAGTGGATATTGGGCCTATTTGGTGCGGCCCGAAGATTAGCGAACGAGCGAAAAGCTAAAAGTGGGGTCAGTCTAGACTATTTTTAGAAACAAGGATTCACCAGCCTCTATGAATCGACGAACAGGAATGCCAACATATTTGGCACTGGATCACAATACTTGTTTCCTCTATCTAAATCCCTTGTACGTAGCTCTACACAATGTCTACCAATTGACGATATCGCCTCGTACTCTATTTTTCTATTCCTCTCTAGTAAGTGGAAGTACAGCAATCGAGTCGAAGTTTTGAAATTAAGTTTACTGCTGAAATTCTAAAGCCTCTGAATCTTTTTGCATGTAAGCGTGAGAAAGAATTATAATTAAATTTATTGTTAAGTATAGAATTTCTTAATGTAATAAATCAAACCGCTAAACGTTTGGATTAATCGTATATCATTAAATCTATAAGCGCGTTACAAAAGCGACGTAATGATATATTGTGTATTTGTATTATGTACCCAATATATTATGTATGTAGTAATAAATATAACCGTAACTGTAATAATGTATTTGTTTTAACTGCCTTATTTTTTATTACTTCTGTATTTTACTGTTCATCCCTACAGCCGATCTTGCACACAATTTTATTTCACTAGTTCTGGGTAAATCTAATTTAAAGCTCTTTTTTAGCTTGAAATTCTAGAATTGCACAATAACTTAAACTAGCATGATCGATCCATTACTATCTCTCTGAATCTCCTTTCCAATATTAGCAACATTCTGAGTGACTTTTATGGGCCAGTGTATCCTCAAATGGGGATATAGGCTAGCCCCAATTTCTTCATTGAATCCTGGAGTTCTTGCTGAAGCCTATGATGATATTGGGGAAAAAAACCAGTAACAATGTCATATCAAACATTCCTCTCAAAATTCAAGTCTAACCAAAAGCTGGGTAGTTGATGGGTACAGCTGTTTGCGACGTAGTGAACCCACAGGCTAGCTCTAGCTAACCATCACATTTGCTCAAATATTGAAACTAGTAACCCAGTTCTGTATTTTACCAACTCTACAGTAGAAACAACAAGATCTTCGGGGAGTCTACAGTCACTATCTTTAAACATCTAGCAACTAAGCATCTTTGGAATTGAACAAAATTACAAAAGCGCCACGGTTGCTGACGGTAGCTAGATGTTAGGCTCGCAAAGCTAAGATGTATTGTGGTACTGGGTTCGATTCCTGGTGTAGGCCTTGGATTTTGATTAATGTTCATTAATACGAGAACTTTATAGTAAAGTATGTTTGTTAGTTGCCTCCGTCCACGATACCTAATTTGGTAGTTGAAACCAACTTGGGAAAAAAGGCATTACTTAACTAAGTTACAAAAATAAAAATCTGTTGTAAACATCCATACAATCTATTAAAACTGTCCGGTAGGACAGTTCTATAAGGGGTGATCGTCAAAAACTGTTCGAAAAAGCGTAACGTTACTCTTACTATTTATTCTTATTTTCTGTTTAGGCTTCTAGCCCGTACAAAAAGAGTTGGATACATAGTTGAGTACAAAATACAAATAATAGTGAATATAGAAATAAAGAATAATGAAGCACATTTTATGTGTATACACAAAACAAAACAAAAGCAAGTATAAGAAGAACAGAACAAGACAGCACAAAATATCAAAATTAAGAATACGCGAAATTTAAGTTTTAAATTGTATTAAACGTAACGTTAAAAAGCTCCCAACTTTGACAATTTTTTTCTCTTTTTCTATAAAAGATAAAATCCCCAAATTTTCTTTAAATTATAGGGCAAATCCTCCTTTATAACTGTATTTTTTGATAACAACGCAAATTTGATAGATTTCGAGAAAAACGGCATTTTCAGAAATTGAAGTTCTAGTAAATTTTTTGGAAAATAACAGCGCCTAAACGCGCGAACCGATTGTCATTCGATTCGGAATTTTATGTAGATGTGCCTTTTGGGGAGTTTCGACGCTGTACAAACAATGGGAGAGGAGTTAGCCCCCTGTATGTAAGGATAAAACTGTAATAATTATTATTATTATTAACTCAATAAATTTTTGCCCAATTTGGAGCGAATCTTGATAAAAAGAAGTGGAAAGAGCTCTTCCTGACGTGACATTAAGAAAATGCACTCGTCTATTAATGACGACATTCTAATGACGTAAAGAAATACAATCTAAACAACTAACCAGATTCTGCAAGATCTGACAAAAAAAATTATTTTCTGCACTAACAGCTCTTTCCAAACTAATTGTATAGATAAAAGATTGGAATTTACTGCTAGTGGATGACATAGATTTACCCATAAAGAAAAACCCATAAAGGTGATAAGGTTAGAATAACGAAGTTAGAAAGAAATAGAATTGGATGCGGGAGAAAGTTCATATTGAGAAAGCGTTGATTTCAAGCGTTGAATGTCGTCAAAAAAGTAATAGACAGCTGAAGAGGTTGAGCAAGGTTGAGCCAATATTAAGCAAATGATTGTTCAATGGACAAGAAAGAATACAATAAAAGTAAGATCTAAAAGGGAACGTTGCTGAAGAAGTAGTGGGGCAAGGCAGCATTTAAGGCTGCAATCAAGTACTTAAAGTGAGATTCAATTCATAAAACTTGATTACCGAACAGATCTAAGGCTCGTTATGTTGGTATCGTTATTCTATCTTATTGCTGCCTGATTTTTAGTACTACTCTCCTAAAGTACCACTCTTTCTGATCGTCTGCTTACATTATTGCTCTTTTAAAGCAACGCTTCTCAATGTAAAATGACTTTATTTGCAAACTAATTTAAAGAGAAGTTCTTATAAAGTTTAACTCTATCCAAGAGCGTTCAACAGCTTCAAAGAGCATTCTATAGTGAAAATGTTTTTAAGTCCGCATTGCTCATTTTATCTCTTACCCGGATTCGGAATTTCATCCATCATCAGAGGATTGATTAACCAAATTGTTGAAGGGAATTTTGATTTCCAATTATGTTCCAATCTGAGGCAAGTGTTATTTGTAATCACAATAGCAGATGGCTATTTAGTCACTTACAAAATTGGGCATCCTTATAGTACTTGTTCTATTATATATGAATTACACCGCACACTATGTGACCAGAAATTGTCTTTAAAAAAAGATATACAGCTGCTCCTAGTTGGTCTTTGTGGTGGCTATTTAACCTTAATATTATTCATGTTCACTATAATAAAAATTTGAAATCTGAGGTGAAACTACAATCTTATATATACATTTCTTTTTATTAAAATTTTGTATTTCACTTGCATATTAAATTGCTATTAAAATAATACAGGTCATATTAGATGGGCTCAACAAATGACCAGAATCTCTGGAAGAAAACTTAACCAATCTCTCCTCCATTTTGGAATATGACAAAAAAAAATTAAATAACTAAATAATTACTAGATCTACATTGATGCAATAAACAAAATAAGTTAAAATAAATCTGAGCAAAAAAAATGGTAGAGGAAAAATTTGTTGCCTGTCACCTCTAGTTTCAGAATATGTGACTTGATTTTAGATTCCTGCCCGCATACGCGGCTGACGTGCGACCAAAAGTGAGGGTTCGCAGTTGACTCCCATTTTTATATACATAGTTTTAAAGAGTATACAAAGTTATGAAAGAATCCGGAAACCGCAATTCGATATCTTCAAAATTAAAGGTGCTAGGCTATTTCAAATTCTGGTATTTCTTAATAATATTTCAAGTTTTTAACTTGTTATCAAAGAGAAAGAAGAGCACGCGATAGGTCATTTTTATGTATTTTTTCATCCCCTTTCTACTAAAAATATTGCCAAGGCAGTAAAGCTAATATTATTCTTAATATCGGGAAATAAGTCGTTTTCCGAGTGATTTTTCTAAGAAAAATCAAATGTTAAGAGCTTTAGATGTTCTCAATCATACACAAAATGGCTAAAAATTAATTTTACATCTGTTACAAATAAGAAGGTTTAATAATTTTTTGGTAGATTTTGGGAGAGTTGCGTTTAATTACCAAAAAAATTGGAAACCTCCTGCCACATATTTTAAGTGATCAATCTATGTCATGTAAAAGATCTAACTTATTCCTTAATTTATCTTTAAGCAGCTTGTAAAGCATGTACTGTGCCTCCTCTGGCCCGCAAGCCAGGTTAGCCAGGAGGTTATCAACTGCTCTCTGTATCTGAGGAGGCACCTTTGAAGGCACAGTACTTGCTTTACAAGGGTCATCTGCGAACCCTTACTTTTAGACGCGCGTCTGCCGCGTATGCAGGCAGGAATCTAAAATCAAGTCCCATATTCTGAAACTAGAGGTGACGGGCAACAAATTTTTCCTCTACCATTTTTTTTGCTCAGATTAACCGTTTAAGCATGAAATGCATTTGAGCCGTCTTAAAACGAACACCCTGTATATTGTGGAAACTAAATTTTGAAAATATACATAATCGCGATTAATTAATTTTAAGGAATAATTAAATTTGCTGTACTTAGCAAGAGATATAGCCTAAACAAGAACAGCGTCCAGATGCAAAACAGAAATGCTGATGCTGTCTGTGTCCTTAGGTTTGAGAAAATTCACCATTTTGCAGTTATGTGTTTTCTAATCGTTTGAAAAAAGGTAATAAAATAGATATAGATCATGTTTAGCGCCCCGATGTGGGTGTTTACAGGTACCATCAGCCATACTCTTCTTGTTTTCATACAGACAAACACCTGAGGTCATCAACCTCCCTGAGCACGTCGGTAACGGTGTGAACGATCTTCTCACCTTATTAATACACACGCTCTTCACCTCCCACTCTACCACCACCTATTAATAGATTTATTAAGGTAGAAAATCATTAGCGGAACGGTTGTACAACTTCTCTGTTCTTTATTGTGTTCAGAGGAGAGACAAGAGATATTAAAAGAGAACTTTCATTATCATATTATTAATAGCGTTTAGATATCTAATTGGAAAACAAAAAGTTATTTCTCAAAAGGGAAATTTGTTAAACAAAAGATACGCTCCAAATATTGTGGCCAAAACTTATGAAGAGTTTTCTCAAACGTAAATAATTTATATTAAGCTACGGTGAAAGAGAAAAAGGAATTTTTAACATTATAATAAGGAAATGAAGGGTTTAGCTCAGTGGTTAGCGAATACAAGATTCCAATGCGGAGATCACAGGTTCGAATCCAGCTGCTGGCCTACAGCTTTCTTATTTCTAAGAGCTTCTGTCCGGTGAATTACAAATTATAAGCCAGTTATATAAACTCGCGTAAGCAATAGTTCTACTCCGTCCAAGATAAGTTAATTCTGCATGTTTACATTACGCCAGACAATCTTAAATGAGTTGGTGATCAGAAGCAATGCATACAAATTGCAAACCTGAAGAATTAAGCGATCTTACAAAAGCCGAAATCTATCTGGTTGGCGGTGAACTCTTAGTTACGAGGGTCGTTTGAAAAGTCCGTGCAAAAATAAAAACTACTTAATTTTTTGGGGTAAACCTTTTTTATTTTTCAACATAGTCTCCTTTTAGGCTTATACACTTCGTCCAACGCTGCTCTAGTTTGTTCATCCCTTCCGAATAATAGGATTTGTCCAAGTCTGAAAAATAGCCATTCGTTTCTGCAATCACCTCCTCGTTTGAATAAAATCTTTTTCCCGCCAGCCATTTCTTCATATTGGGGAACAAATAGTAGTCAGAGGGAGCCAAGTCTGGAGAATAGGGGGGATGTGAAACGAGTTGGAACCCTATTTCCATTAATTTTGCGACCACAACTGCTGAGGTGTGAGCTGGTGAGTTGTCGTGATGGAAAAGGACTTTTTTGTGGGCCAATCGTGGGCGTTTTTCTTGCAGCTCGGTTTTCAAACGGTCCAATAACGATGAATAATATGCACCTGTAATAGTTTTACCCTTTTCCAGATAGTCGATGAGGATTATTCCTTGCGAATCCCAAAAGACAGTCGCCATAATCTTTCCGGCCGAAGGAACGGTCTTCGTCTTTTTTGGCGCAGATTCCCCCTTGGTAACCAATTGTTTAGATTGTTATTTGGTCCTAGGAGTGTAGTGATGTATCCATGTTTTATCCACAGTGACGAAACAACGCTTAAAGTCCTGCGGATTCTTCTGGAACAGCTGCAAACCGTCCTTGCAACACTTCACACGATTTCGTTTTTGGTCAAGCATGAGCAATCGCGGTACCCATCTTGCGGATAGCTTTGTCATGTCCAAATGTTGATGCAAAATATTATGTACCCGTTCATTCGAGATGCCCACAGCACTAGCAATCTCACGCACCTTCACTCTTCTGTCATCCATCACCATATCATGGATTTTTATCAATGATTTCTGGAGTAGTAACCTCAACAGGGCGTCCAGAACGTTCAGCGTCACTTGTGCCCATATGGCCACTCCGAAAATTTTGAAACCACATATAAACTGTTCTAATCGAAGGTGCAGAGTCACCATAATGTTTATCAAGCTTCTCTTTAGTCTCCTGAGGCGTTTTGCCTTTCATAAAGTAGTGTTTAATCAACACACGAAATTCTTTTTCGTCCATTTTTTGAAAATCACTCGACTTCCTCGATTCAAACGAATGCCAAACACAAAGAAATAGACCGATCTGGCTGAAACTTGGTGTGTGTTCTTCCAAGAGATGCTACTAACTAAACATAACCTCGATACGCGCCAGTAGTGCTATCTCTCTGACTTTGCACGGACTTTTCAAACGACCCTCGTATGTACTATGGGTTACCTGTTCCTATAGCTGCGTAACAAAGACAAATCTAGGTACTTACAAAGGTAAATAAACATTAGTAGAGGTGGACAGTGCTAAGCACATTATCATGGAGTGTGCGAAGCACGAGAAACACAGGAAAGAGCTTTTCTACCGTCTATATAAGAAGCTAACCCCGCCAGTCAACTATATCTGCATATTGAGCATCAAAAATGTAAATGTATATGAATCATTATATAGTTGTGTTGTAGAAACCGACAAAAAATTTTTACAGACTTAACTAGTAGCATTTTAATGGATAATATATTAAACATAGAGGTTTAAATATAAATTTTTGGTAATGCATTTAATTTTTATGTACAAATAAAATGATATGCTGGCTGTATGGTTACAACCAGCAAAAAATCCTTAATTTAGCCGAAAGTATTTCTGTCTCACAAAATTACTTGCAACAAAATATAATGTATACACATTAAGTAGATGAATCCATTGTAAACTGTAGCACGGCCTGAGGCAGTTTCGAGTTTTAGTCGTCGTAGATATCTGTCCAAGTTGGTGATATCGTCCAGTTTCTAAAGTTTTGTAACGTTATCTAGTGTGCGCTATATCTCGTTGACGAAGTGGGTGCTGGGCACATTGTAATAGTTGCATTAAAAACTTCGTTTTTTTCTATTCTCCGTTTCAGATTGGGCTAATAAAAATTTGTACCCAAAATCTGGGGGTTCAATCGAAGAATGGAAGAAACAAAAATGAAGATTCTGAATGAAGAATGCAGAAGGAAGTAAGTCAGGTGTAAGGAATAAATATATAACGAATGACAAATAGCAGGATGTTTCCAAGCGGATAATCTCCCCGCATATCAAGAATAAATCATGCAAAAATTTAACATGTTAACAGTAACAAATTTTATTATTGACATTAACCAAAAACCAAATAAAAAACCATTTTTACGCAAAGTCATTAAACTAAACAATGCATGAATTAATAAAAAATGCAAAATTATTTATTATTTGATTGAATGACTATAGCATTTTTTTTTTGCGTAAATTAAAAGGTTAAATGTTTGAAAGAAACATAGAGATAATTTAGCTGGCAAGTTAAGGAAGAATCTCAATCAAATTACTGGGGCAGAAACGAGGAATTTCTACTTTGTAATCTTTAGTGATTATAGTGAAACTCTTTGTTTCATAAAAGAAGCATTATTGCAAAGCAGTGCCGGATATTGGAAATCGGAATCCAAAAAAAGTGGCGAAAACATGTGACTAAAATTCTCGAGGTACTACTTTATACGTAAATTTATTCAAATTCCAAATTTTGCAACATAGTTTATTATTACTAACATTAATGTTGATTATAAAACAATAAATCATTTAAACACTACATTAAAATTGTCCGGTAGGACAGTTGTACTCGTATAAGGGTTGAGTGTCAAAAAGTACTCGAAAAAGCGTAACGTACACCCAACTTTGACAATTTTATTTCTCTTTTTCTATAAAAGATAAAATTCCCAAATTTTCTTTATATTATAGGGCATATCCTCCTTTGTAACTGTAATTTTGTAGCAACATCATAGATTAAATAGATTTCGAGAAATACGTTGCTGAAAATGGCATTTTCAGAAAATGTTCTGGTGTCTTCTTCTTGTTGTTACCTTTTTTTTGTAAACTTTTATTCTAGTATGGAACCTATTCCGGTCTCAAAATAAACTTTGCTACAATTATTAAAACAAAAGTTTTAAGATTGAAGGTCATGATCCGCCCAGTGTCCAACAATAGTTCTGCTATAAAGGCAAGACAGCTACGATGTCGTATGTGTCCCATTACGAGCATTGTGCGGTTGTACTCAATATTCTTTTAGCGGTTAATTTCATCTTTCCCGCCATCGCCTTTTCCCGCACGTCTTGTTCCCGCCAAACATCTGTAGCTTCCTTTCTATAACCTTCGTAGTTGTGTTTTAACTCATTTGTTTTCCGGCTACAAGACATTTGCATCACATCTGCTAGCAAGAAGAAGAAGCAACTGCCGTCCTGTATCCTTTACATAACTTTTCTATTCATCTTCAATAGTGTTTTCTTCATCTGCAAGACCTGCTTTAGGGTTTGCCCTCGGTGCACTTATTTTAGCCCTCTTTATGGCTCTGGCCCTTCCAGTCTTGACCCCACTTTGTGACCAATCTTGACGTGGTGGTGGGGTTTCCGCACAAAGGACACTAGAGATAAAACCTTTCTAAAAAAATCTCGCGTCTTCTGCATCTGGGTGTAGGAGCCTTCGCGCGCTTATAAGTATCATGTAAGAGAATGGAAAAACTATCACTTGTAACGTCTTTTCTTTCTCTAAGAAAGCATTGCGAACAAGTTTTTATTTCAACCTTTTACCGCAAATATCCATTTTGAGTTTCCCTGAGTCCCAAAAAAATGATTTACAGTAAACCCTACCAAAGAACCAGATTACAATTTAGCGACCAAACTCCCTAAACCGGAAATACCTCTCAACTAATTAGAATTTGTTCACTTTTTTTGAGATTCTCTCGAACATGGGGCTCAAATGTTTTTGTTTGAACTGTTTCTAATTGTGGCAAGCCAATTCGATTATGGGAGACTAATGGGAGAGAGAGGATGATCCTACATCTAATGTGTAGTTAAACATTTTGAATTTAAAATGGAAATTCCATGGCCGGAAGTGCCACCCAATTTTTTTTTTTTAAACTTTTTATATTCATTGTCCAAGTGTT
Organism: Rhodnius prolixus; assembly: GCF_049639745.1. Lineage (NCBI taxonomy): Eukaryota > Metazoa > Arthropoda > Insecta > Hemiptera > Reduviidae > Rhodnius > Rhodnius prolixus. The sequence goes on from NW_027411624.1 coordinate 25,359,584, forward strand.
GGTCTACCGTCCCCCTTTTTTTTTTTTTTTGATAAATTTTGCCAGGAGAATCTCGATTAAACGATTCTTGAGAAAGTAGGTGGGTAATCTTCTCTCTAAAGAAATGTAAAGTGTTGGTAGTGCGCAGTTCGGCTAAGAAAGCCGACGGACTAATAATAATAATAAATATGTAGAGGACAGAGTTCGGTAAGGTAAGAACCCTGGTGATTGGTAGGGAGGAGTGACAGAGGCAGAAGGTGCTAAGCCATTGCCGAGAGAAGTCCACGAGTTGCTGCGAACTGAATAACCAGCCGATTGGCGTGAGGTGAGCCAGATCCGAGATTAAGCCTTCTCTGCACTCCTTAACCACTCACCAGGGTTCAGGCATTAACTCTTGTTAATTAGTAATTAACGTTTAACCAGAGGTTATTTTTTTAGTTAGAAGAAATTCAGTTTATTTGGTTTTTAGTTATTTTGCGTTATTTAGTATTTTTCGTTTATTATTTCAAGTTATTTCAGGTTTTTGTACGCTGTGGACATTTAGTTATAGTGGGAGATTTTGTATACATACATATATGAGTGAACGTTAGAATAAGACATTAAGTAATAAAGAGCTAACTAATTAACTGTAACTTATTCCTCCCCTCTACCTGAGTGAATGGTCGTGTGAGTGTGCTTGCAGAAGCCGTAGGAGAGCGCGCGCGTCAGAAGGACCGCGCGCTGTGGAGTAGGTAAGTACCAGAGAGGTTTACAGAAACATTTCACTATAATGTACGTCTCGGTTTTTTAAATTCCGAGTTCGTAAAAATACCTATCCAAAACTGCCGGAAGTACCATAATTCAAGTGAACTTTTCTGTGTGTTTTTTTAAAATCGCAAATGCCTCCTAAATAATTACTAAACTACATATTTCTATCTATCAAAAGCATCTATGTGAATAATTTTTTTTAATGGGTAAATTCGGTTTGGCCATTTTGAGATGTAGGTTAGATTTTTACCACAATTTGTGCCTGGTACCAAGATGGTACTGGAAGACCAAGTAAAATAAAAAGACGGTAGTAATTGAAAATGTCTTTCCAGAAATATCAAACCTAACCTTTATAGTTAAAGCGCTACAACTGAACTCTAGGTCAAACCAGCAGATCCAATTAACAGGCCACCAATGTTGCTAAATAGTTTGAGAACTTAACCTTATTTCTACATTATCCGACACAAATCATTTTTTATTTAAAAAAAAACAGTAACAACACATGAACCTAAAATAGGTTGTCCATGAAATAGAAACGGAAGTTAGGTGCAAAAAGGAAATACGGTGCAGCTAGAACAGGCTCAATGCCCCATTATTCAAGCTGAATTATAGAATATGGTAAAATGTATGCGGGTACCTTCGATGATTGACGGACTTGTCAATAAAATATAAATAAAAAAATTTTTCTATTTATACGGCAGTTTGCATTTTCCATTTTCACTGTGAATGTGTATAGAAATGAGTTGTAAGTTCCTTCTACGCATGTTGGCACCCAGAATTCTCCTTATTTTCTCGAAAAGTATTTCAAACTAGAGCGACAATTCACAGAGAACCAACCTAAATATAAATAGGTCTGTATTAAATAATTTAATATATTAAAATTGTTGCATAAAATAAAAAATAATTACAAGCTGAAATCTGCCACTCACTAGTCGAACACGTAACCCCTAAACATCTTCCAAAGTTGTCATTATGTGAATCAAGAATAAATACAGTCGAGCCTCCCATAAAGGACACTCTCACTAGCGACCACCTCCATTTACGGACAGTTTTTGGATTTTCCCGTTTTACCCCTATACACTTTCTATATAAAAGAACCTCCGTCTAACGGACACTCTAAATAGCGACCGCGGACATTGATTTTGGGGAACGGATTATATGTTTCACCTCCCACCAACGACCACCTTATTATTAAAAGTTCGTTTGACGCGGTGATCAAAATAATTATCCCCTCTCAAGTTTTTGTTTTTTTTCTGGTTTTTCCTAAAGTTTCCTATATAAGCTCCATGCATCTTGCACCATTTTAATCATTTTCCAACATAACTTTGGACGAACAATATTATTTTTTCCGATATGTCTCTCAAACGAAAGTGGTTAACTCTAGAAGAGAAAATAAATGTGTTGGAAGATTTTGCAAAAACCAAATCGAGCCATAGTCAACTTGCCGAAAGGTTTGTTCAATTTTTCTAATAATAGATGATAGTATGATGATAATTTTACCATAAATTATTATTGTTATGAATAAATGTGATGATTATTATAAAAATTATTAATTAAGTCAATAATATGTAGTTTTTTGATAAATTATGTACGTTTTTAAATCTATTAATAATAAACAATTTTTAAATAGATGTTTGGAAAAAACCCATATTTTTTCATTATGAAACTTGTCTACCTCCTTCTAACGACCACCTCCAAACAGCGGCCACTTTGCTTTCTCCCGCCAGTGTCCGTTATTGAGAGGTTCGACTGTATAAATCGTTCAAAAGATTCATGCCGCCTAAGTTTTTGTAAAAAATATTAAATTTTCACTAATATTTAGTAGGCAGTGGAACAGTACATGTTGACTGGAATAGCAAATTAGAGGGAATTTTAAAGTACCACCTTATCAGGAACCCTCCTAAGTTAAATTTTAGCAAAAAAAGAAACGTTTTACGATACCCATCTATGGCTATTGTATCCTAAGTTCAAAGAAATCAAATTGGTTTTCGAGAGGGGGGGGGGAAAGCGAAAATAAAAGGAAACCCGAAAATTTTGAAATTAGATATTTCGACTCTGTGCCACCATGAGAAGTTCCGATAACAAGATTTTTGGGCATAGCATTTGTTTGAAAAAATATTAAACTATGAGCTTCGGCCTCTGTCCAAGACATCTACTTGGTAACTTGGACGTTAAGCTCCGCGTGGTAAAATAGGCGTAATTTACTACAGTATTGGTGTAACAGAGAGGCGAAAAAAAGAATAAGACCATTTCTAGGCTAAGAAGAAATAAGCTCGGAAATTAGAAAGTTTCTTTGAACGTCTAGGAAGTTAAAATAAAAGTGGATGGTATCGTTTATAATATTAAATTCACTTGAATTCTAAATGTGCAAAGGCGACTTGTTTGTTTGGGATCTAGAGGCCGCAGGATGTTACAGCTAGTATAGGGGCATACACCAGAGAGCCAGCTGCAGTGGTACGCCCCCGCAATAAACCTCTTAGCCGCCTACGCACTCCACCTCCAAAGCGAGTGTATAAACACCCGGCTGCCCCCAACATGTTTTCTGTTATATTAGAATTATCTCGGCACTGTCTTTTGAAAAGTCCGTGCAAAAATAAAAACTACTTAATTTTTTGGGGTAAACCTTTTTTATTTTTCAACATAGTCTCCTTTTAGGCTTATACACTTCGTCCAACGCTGTTCTAGTTTGTTGATCCCTTCCGAATAATAGGATTTGTCCAAGTCTGAAAAATAGCCATTCGTTTCTGCAATCACCTCCTCGTTTGAATAAAATCTTTTTCCCGCCAGCCATTTCTTCATATTGAGGAACAAATAGTAGTCAGAGGGAGCCAAGATGGAGAATAGGGGAAATGCGAAACGAGTTGGAACCCTATTTCCATTAATTTTGCGACCACAACTGCTAAGGTGTGAGCTGGTGCGTTGTCGTGATGGAACAGGACTTTTTTGTGGGCCAATCGTGGGCGTTTTTCTTGCAGCTCGGTTTTCAAACGGTCCAATAACGATGAATAATATGCACCTGTAATAGTTTTACCCTTTTCCAGATAGTCGATGAGGATTATTCCTTGCGAATCCCAAAAGACAGTCGTCATAATCTTTCCGGCCGAAGGAACGGTCTTCGCCTTTTTTGGCGCAGATTCCCCCTTGGTAACCCATTCTTTAGATTGTTCTTTGGTCTCAGGAGTGTAGTGATGTATCCATGTTTCATCCACAGTGACGAAACGACGCTTAAAGTCCTGCGGATTCTTCTGGAACAGCTGCAAACCGTCCTTGCAACACTTCACACGATTTCGTTTTTGGTCAAGCGTGAGCAATCGCGGCACCCATCTTGCGGATAGCTTTGTCATGTCCAAATGTTGATGCAAAATATTATGTACCCGTTCATTCGAGATGCCCACAGCACTAGCAATCTCACGCACCTTCACTCTTCTGTCATCCATCACCTTATCATGGATTTTATCAATGATTTCTGGAGTAGTAACCTCAACAGGGCGTCCAGAACGTTCAGCATCACTTGTGCCCATATGGCCACTCCGAAAATTTTGAAACCACTTATAAACTGTTCTAATCGAAGGTGCAGAGTCACCATAATGTTTATCAAGCTTCTCTTTAGTCTCCTGAGGCGTTTTGCCTTTCATAAAGTAGTGTTTAATCAACACACGAAATTCTTTTTCGTCCATTTTTTGAAAATCACTCGTCTTCCTCGATTCAAACGAATGCCAAACACAAAGAAATAGACCGATCTGGCTGAAACTTGGTGTGTGTTCTTCTAAGAGATGCTACTAACTAAACATAACCTCGATACACGCCAGTGGTGCTATCTCTCTGACTTTGCACGGACTTTTCAAACGACCCTCGTAATGGAAACCAGAAGAAACAACAAGACGCTAGGAGAAAGAAGAAATGAAGTAAAGATGAAGGATATTGTAAAGTAGCTGCAAGGAATGTGTGCACTGCTGCACTCCATATAGCAGACATGGAGCAGGTTATGCAACAGTCTGCCGATTCCAAGTTGCACAACACTTTATAAAGAACTACTTTCAGACCATCGTAGAGACCTCGACTATGAACTGAATATTAATGAAACTGAATTAAGTTTAAAGACAAGTGAATCAGTTATTTAAAAATTTGGGGATAATTTAAGAAAAAAAAATGATAAGTATATGAAATTTTTGTGTTTTCTTGTAATAAATTCAGAGAGCGGTACAAGACTTTAGGAGGGTGAGTTCGCAGCGCTATGGTGATGTGCCCACTTTAGGCATTTGTAATTTCAGCCAGCATCACCGAACAGTGAGCTGCATACTAAAAAGCTCCTAGGAAGAGAAAAAATCTAAGGGCCAACAGCTGGTTTCAAAACCGCAACCTCCACGTTGAAATCTAGTATGTACTAGTCGGAAACCTTAGTGAGGTCGAAAACTCTACCACTCAACTGATCACAATCTACCACTGACAATGGATGTAAGTCGGAAACTGGTCGGAAATATACAATAGATATACATCCCAAGTATAGAGAGTGCAGAGATCGTTCATAAAGAAATTGTATCACCTCCCAAGGAATACACCAAATTACGTACTCCACTTAGAAACGAAATCATGTCCACTACATGTATTCACATTTACTCCATTTTTGAAATTTCTTAAAAAGAAATATGTGAATTCGACAACAGCCGTTTAGTTAAAAAGTTATCTTGTGAAATAATTAATAAAAAAATTATTTGGTTTAAGGATTTGTCCGATTGGATTAATAAGTTGGATAGTAATATTGGATTAAGTGTGCATTCACCTGTACAGTTTAGTAGCGAAATTAAGACCATACAGAACTCTCTGATTCAGTACTATAGAAATAGTTATATTAATAATGCGATTAATAGCTCCTACCATAAGATCCATAGCAGTTTATCATTTAATGTTGATTATACTAATATCGGCCCAGATATATCAGATGTAAGCCTTATAGTGAAGATCAGAAAGGAACTGCTCGATTTAAACTACAAGCCTTATCTAGAAAGGAATTATAAATGCAGTATGTGTAACTTGGCTGCTAATGAAGATGTATTCCATTTCTTGGGCCAGTGTGTCGTATTAAGTTTCACTAGAATAAAGTATTTCGCTAGCGAGGTGCTGACACTTAGCGAAATGTTATGTGTATTGAACGGTTCTAATTGGCCGGCATTACTACATCAGAGAGGTCTTACAGGGAGTTCCTGATAGAAAATTTCAATTTTTAGTATGTTATTTTTCTCCTTTTTGGTCGTTCATTAATACTTATTCATTTCTAAACATTTTTATTTTTTTTATTTTTTAATGTTTAAGGTGCGTCAACATCTAAGGTTATTGGCGCCCGGAGCAGTGTTATCTCGTTACAGACAACACTGTCCATCACCGGACAGTGAGCTGTAAGAAGCTCCTAGGAAGAGAAAATCTAAGGGTCAGCAGCTGGATTCGAACCCGGGACCTCCGCGTGGGAGTCCAGTATGCTAACCTCATAGCTAATCCCTTCCTTCTCTAAAATTATTATTTTTTTTAAAAAAAAAACCTACTTGGTTCGTAATAAATTAAAATAATAATAAATTGCACATATTTATAATGTAAATAATTGAAAATTATACACATACAAATATTAATTGTGATGTATAATATCTATTACAAATTTTTTCTGAGTTATGAGACATACACTCCTGACAGACGATTAGCAATCATGACCAGTATTCATGCTTTCTACATTTATATTAGTTCATGTAATATTGATTTGTGAAATAAAGTATGTTTTCTATCTATCTATCTACATCCCAAATATGCAACATAAATCAGGGGTAAGGTAAGTGGGGGGAAGATGCCAGTTGGGGGAAGATGCAAGTATCGTCATATTTTGCATATCTACGACTGGATGACAGCAATTCCTACGTTAAAGTGTGTAGTAAACAACTGTGAATACCGTGCTTGTGAGTATTTCTATTTATATCTAGTTTAATCGTCGTTAAACTGAAAATTCAACTCTTTGAACCTGGTGAGTACCCATGTTATAATATTTCGTTGTCGATACTTAAGGTTTGGTGATGGATTGACTAGATTAAACGTAATAATTCCGTGATATTCGTGTCGTGTACATCTTGGTGAGTACGTGTTAGCTTGAAACAACATGATTGAAGCCTTAGCACAAAAATAAGCCTATGTGGCGTCTTCCTCCAGTGCTTGGGGTAAGATGCCACCTATTGAAGTGTTTCAATTTCATATTGATTCTCGTTCATTATTACATTATAATGATATATTTTATAATATTAAATCAATATAAAACAATTGACTGACACACGAAATATAGTTTTTGTATAATACATTAATATTATTAACCCTTGAGCCGTCACCTTTTGTGAAGTGCCATAAGCCGTCGGGTCATATTGACCCAGCATTAAAAACTATTAAATAAAAAGGAAAACTAACTAATATCATGTTATAGGGAATAGAAATCGAAGACAAAACTTTTTGGCAGCAGGCCCTTAACAACTGGATCCTTTCTAACCCGGGACGCAGAATCACCAGACTTCAATTTGGGTCTTTGCTGAGCGCCGCGTGGAATAGGGCAGCCACTGTTGGAAATGGCAGCGTGGGATTTTCTGCATGCGGAATTTATCCATAAGATCCGCAAAAAATTCCAGAACATGCTTATACCATTTCTGACAATATGAAAGAAAATTTGAATGCCACACAAGGAGTTAACGCACCTCTGGCAATAGCTTCAACAAGCAGCAGCGGTGCCATCACTTCTTTTGAAGAAATTAGTCCTATCCCCAGATTTCAGAAACCCAAGCAAACTCGAAGAAAGCAACAAACTGCTGAAGTCCCTACGACGGTGGAGAAACGAGAGGCATTGAGAAGAAAGGCTTCTCTGCCGACAAAAAAAAAAGGGGGAAAAGTACAGCAGAAAAAGAAAAGGAAGGACAGTTCATCTTCAGCATCCTCCGCTCCCGATAATTTGGTAATGACCAGTGGTGAGAGTGACATTGAAGAGGAGGACGATGATTTTTGTATTGAGTGTAAAGGATATTTTTGTGATAGGAAGGGCCCAAAATGCGATTGGCTTCAATGCATAACATGCAAGAAGTGGCTACATGAAATTTGCAGCAAAGACAATTTGCATTGCAAAAAATGTTAAAAAATTAAACAAAAAATGTCTTTTGTTCGGTGTTCCTTCCCCTCAGTGTTTAATTAGAATATTTTGCTGTTTACCTAACATTAAATTTGTAATTTTTTCTTTCTCAATTTATATCTTAAGATATTGTTGCATCTTCCCCCGCATCAACTGGCCTGCGATGTTCAATCGATTGTCAGTTTTGACAAATTTCATTCAAATGCATTTTTAATGGTTTTGCATTTAATTAAATATACTAATAAATATATGTAATTAAAGAATAAAAAACAACCTGGACGTTGATACATTTGGTGTTGTTTTTCGATAACCCAGTTTCCTACAAAACGGAAATAAGTGTTAAGTGTGGCACCTTCCCCCCATTTACCTTATATAAATATTTAATACAAAATATAATATAATTATGTTTTCATTCCTGACCTAACATAAATCAATGTATGCAACATTTTAAGTGCATGACCCATATACTCTCGCAGTTTTAAAAATAAAAAATGAATCAGAAAATGAAAGTTCTAAAAAAGCCCCAAGACTTTGCTCACAGCTTTGTTTACGAAGATAATGTTAGAGAAAAAAATACTAAACTACGAAAAAAGGAAGTTAAACTGAAAAATCTTAAGTATATTAGAGAAAAAAAAAGCAACCAATTTTTCTATGAAACAAGTTCTTTATACTATATAACGTTGGCCGCAAGTTGTAATGTTCTGCTCCGCGCGCGTGGCTAAGCTCTTCATTACAAAATACATTACTTTGTTCTTCTTTATAATATAGCCTTGTTTTTATACAAATATATACAAAAAGTATAAAAGTATAAAAAAACCGAGAGATTCAAAAGATTGTACTGTGAATAAATTTTTAATAAACAAAAATTTACATTGTATAAGGCAATGGAAAATATTTTTATTTCATTACTCGAGGGAGGCACTAAATTCTGTAGTCAGAATGTGGGTGACAGGGCTGATGCCTAAGATGAATGTTGGCTGCCTAGAGCCGCCGGGTTATTTATGAACTAAAATTATTTTTTACTCATTTATGGTGTAAAGTCGGTGGTATCCTTTCGTTCTCCATTTCTTAGGCTTTGCTGGTGGTCTTAAAGGGAAGCGGATGGATCCAAGTGACACCACTAAATATAGTACCGAAACTGGTGATCACTTAGCATTGTTCTCTTTCACAAAAGATAAAGATTGCAATTGAAGAGATTTGATAGAGAGATGAGGAAGGTCCATACATTCTGATCGTAGAAAAGACTGAATATCTCCAGTAATTGGTAACTGGTAGCTAGGGACTGGATACTCTTTAGCAGTCACATCAAAATACAGTGGCGGGCCAGAGAAAGTTTAAAGTTAGCACCCGTGTATGCAGGCCTAAGTCCTTATTATTTTGGGAACAAATTATATGGTCTGATAAATCTAAATTTGAGTTCGATGAATCTGAAGAAAAGGAAAAGAGTATGGTGTAGGCCAGTGATTCCCAAAGTGGTCTATATCGACCCCTAGGGGTCTATGACAACCTGCAAGGGGTCTACCTCAGCGCAAAAAAAATTTGGGGGTCCATGAAATGAAAATGGGGGTCCACGATAGTGGATCTCAACACATACACTGATAGAACCTATTTACTTACATCATACTATCTTATAATATCAAAACATATTCAGCGCTGTTATCAATCTCCTAACGAAAAAAAGAAACAGGCTGGACATCATTAGCCGAGGAGATTTAAGATTAACCCTTACAAAACTGACGCCAAATGTTGATAATTTATTATTAAAGCATCAGGTTCATCCTTCTCACTAAAAATATTGACTTATTGCTTATGTTATTTTATTTATAGTTTATTTTATGTTTATTCAATGTTACGTACATTTTACATAACAGATACAAAATTTTATTTTGAGTAGTTTTAATTTAAATTCAATTAATAAATGTATAAATTAACATGTGTTTTTACTTTAAGTTTTTAACACTAAACTTCACTACAGTTAGAAATTTACAGGAAATCAATATCAGGTAAGTAGGGGGTCTACCCAACACGGAAAAACATGGCAAGGGGTCTACGACACAAAAAAGTTTGGGGAACTCTGGTGTAGGCAATCAGGTCGCCCAAAAAAGCAAGATGTTCAATCGATTGTTAAGCACGGTGGCGGTTCGATTATGATTTGTGGGGCTGTTTTTCTAAAAAGTGGTGATGGGAAATTGGTTAAAATCAATGAGAAAATGATTAGCGTTGATTATTATAACATTTTAAATAATAATTTACTACAACGATCATTAGAAGAGATGTGCTTGGGACCTTTTATCTTCCAGGAAGATAACCACCCTAAGTGCACTTCCAAAGTGGTATCCAAATTATTTACAGTAAAAAAAAAATTGAAAAACTCGAATGGCCACCACAGTCACCAATCCGAAAGAGAATCTCTGGACTATTTCAGATGAAAACATCCCTTTAAATGCCGGTACTAACAAAGAATCATTTTGGAAAGCAGTACAACAAAAATATCTTCCCATATATTGGAAAACTTAGTTAACAGTATACCAAAAAGACTACAAGCAGTAATAAAAACTAACGGGTCCGGGAATAAAAATAAAATGCAACGTTAAGAAACAAGAACTTAACACACTTTTCCGTCAGGTCTATCTGGTGTTATAGTTCAGAAAGTTTACTCGTACTTGGAGATATACATTGGATTGAAATGCAATCTGTAGACATGTTCCCGTTCTCCACGAAAGAATTATAAGTCTGCTGCCATCATCATCATCACAACTTTTCTTGGGCAGACTAATTGGTGGCCTAATATTTAGTGTTTTTCTTTTTGCGCATCAAACACTGGGTAAATTAGCACCCCAGCATGTTTTACTCCACACGAACTGATACCCCGAAATCTAGAATGGACGCATCTTAAAATTGCCCGACATCCGGATTTAACACCTTTAAATGCTGCTTAAAGGTGGAGGAAGCCAGAGAAGGTAACGATCCTGACTGGTTAATTATATAGTCATGAAAGCCTGCGTTCACAGAGTAATTCATTTTTTAATTTCCAGGCTTGTTTACAAGATCGCAGGTACAATTAATTACAATATTCTGGTTATAGGTTGGCAGCAATTTGCCATAAAATGGCAAAGAAATATGACTTTGCCCTTTCAATTTAAACGTTTTCTAGCCGCAAACGTGATGATAGTTACTCAAGAAAAAGAAACTCGATTATAATGGATGCAACCGCAGATAAAATTGAAACTACCTGAGATATAGTTGCATTGCATTTAGCCCCCCAAGAATAAGAAGTATCAATATCAAGACGCATCACTTTGAAGTTAATGTCATTTTTCTGTTTAAAAATATAATATAAAAATAGAAAATCATGACTATAAGATCAATCATTTTGTCAAGAGCGTGCATCTTGGCAAGGGAACTACAGAAAAGAAAATTATTAAGAAGAACTTCTAATATTACTTATATTCCTGGGTAATTCCCGCTTACTTGGTATTCGTTTGAATAAGAAATACAATCTGTCGTGTATTGAGCGTACAGCTATTTCTTACTTGTAAAATTCTCAGTTCTTACAAGGTTTGTGGACCTATTTTGTTCTGTATTACTTGCAGCGGGGACGGATGGTGAATTTTTTTTTTAAAGGACATAACCAAAAAGAAATCCCTTAGACAGGGCCGGATTTAGATAAAAAGAGGCCCTAGGCTATTCCACTTATGAGGCCCTTTCACCTCCCATTTTTAAGTTTGTAAATTTACATGAGAGATAATAAAATACATCACTACTGTGATATATTGTTATTGGCACTGTTTTTAGAATAGTGTAATTTTAATTTAGCTAACAATTTGAATGCCGGCCCCTCTTGATCTTCAGGCCCAAGGCTGAAGCCTAGTTAGCCTGTAGGAAAATCCGGCCCTGCCTTAGAGCCAGAACGTAAATCCATCTTAATCACAGTCCTTCCATAAATTCGTCCAAAAATATCAAATGTCTAACTGAATCAGATTTAACTCCTCCACAGAATTGGATAAATGAATGAATCCTAACCACGCGATTTGAAATTCATTGACATCATATCCAAAAACAAATGAAACCCTCGGCTATATATCAAGAGCTAAGGCGCCACGGTAGCCGAACGATTAGTTGCTTGACACGTAAAGCTAAGACTTATTGTTGGTTTAGTAAGTTCGATTCTCGGCCTTGGATATTATTTAATATTTAATATGAGAACTTTGTAGTAAAGTATGTTTGCTAATCGCCTCCGGCCATGGCACCTAATTTCAACTAAGAGCCTTCTCTGGAAATCTCCTTTTGAGGTCCCCTGAATCCGAAAAAGTGGGCTTTAAAAAAAAAAAATGGTGCGCGCTTGTCTTTCTGTAAAATAGCTAAAAATCTAAAATTAGCTAGAAACCAAAACTTTACTTACATTTAGATTAAACCATACCAGGAAACCTAACTGCAATCTAACGATCCAAATTCAACTGGAAGGACCACTTTACAGAATTACAAAATCTGATGGATTTTACCCAGTTTTTTGAGATTACCTTGAGAAAATGGCACCCACGACTTTGTTTGAACTGTTCTCACGATGGTCTAGAAACATTTCAACTCAATTTTTGAGAACTTCTTAGAGAGGTTAGAGGGATAAATGTCCATTTTCGGCAAACTTACTCGTCCAAGAAGTTGAAAAAAAAGAAAAATAACTAGAAATTTTATGAACTTAGATTTGACTGAACTGAATTTTAAAAAAGTAAAAAATAAAATAATCTATTTTGTCAGTAAATAAATCCCATACTTGAACAAAAGCTAATTAAAGTCGTTAAACAAATATGTAATTTTATTAACAGTGAATATTCAGTTGATACTTTGGGAGTGTACTTACAAAAAGAACAATGGAATTTACGTCACGTATTCGCCAGCTGTCCAAATTGATTTTATTTAAATAATCTCATTAATATTCAAAGATTATTCCACCCAATTTAGCTTCTTTTTTTATTCTACTTTTTTCCTTTTCATTTTCTTTTGTTATTTTAATTTAAGAAAACTCCTTTCTTTTTAAGAGAAAATTTTATAATAATTATTTTAAAAAATGTTAACCATAATTATTTTTAATGAACGCCAAGTGATGCTGGACTACTTATCAAACAAGTGAAGATGGCGCTGATAAGAAATTACATTATTTCATAATCTGGAATTCAATTTTTATTATAAATTTTGATTGTACCTACAGACAAAAATTATTACATCAGATGCATGTAACGAATTAATGGTAAAATGAAAATATTTATTGCGTAGGAATTACTTCATCATTTATTACATTCCAAAGAAATTGCAGCAGTATTAAATTAATAAATCTTACATTTTTTTATTTTTTTTTTTTTTAAAGTCTGACTTCCGCTGGAATTTCTACGAAATGAAATTAATTAATGGAAATATCAACTTCACTTCCGAACGCTGAAACTCTGTACTCAGTTACGTTTAACCAAAATTTCTATCAACTTATTCATTGACACATTACTTCGTCTGCAGAGGTATTTGCAATTAATTTTTAACGTTTCTATTCTCTCCAATTTAAGAAGATGTATTGGGATCGGGTATCATTTCTTGATATCATTTTTTACCATGTGTATCTTGTTTTGAGGTTTGCCCAAGACAAAAAGGAAAGGTTATTTGGGTGTGTGACCATTACAATTCAAAAAAGAAAAATCACATAAAATATTTGGTTTAGGTGCCACCAAATACCGGATCCGACAATAAAGTTTTTAAGTCGCTAAGTAATGGTTTAACTTCCTGTCAAATAAATAAGTGAAACTTTAATGTGCTACTTTAATTGAGTTTTTCAGCCATTCAGATCTTCGCGAAAACGGCTCCTAGGTCCTTTTGTTAAAAAATAAAAAGCTATACAGTGACTCCCATTAATATTGGGACACCTATTACAAAATGATTTAAAAGGAAAATGAAAACAACAGACAAAAGTTTGGAATTTTTTTTTTTTTAAATTACATTAGCAACATCTGTGGAAATTATATATAAGTATAAATCGATGGAATTCCAAACTGTTAGGTAGCACTTTTTGAAAAAGTGTAAAATAAGGCTCTCAAAAATATTGGGACACCAGAAGTGCTAGAGTTTAAATGTTCAATATTTAAAATCTCCTACTATTTAATAATTGGTTGGTAATAATTTAATAATTGCTTTTTGACTTACAATAGCCCTCAAACGATCAGGCATAGGTGAAACAAGTTTTGGTTAATTCAGGTGGTGTTTTTTTCCTATTCTTCCAGGAAACATCGTTTTAATTCATTTTTGTTAGATATTACTCGTTTACTTAAAGCACTAGCTAAATATTGCCATAAATCTTCAATGGGATTAAGACCTGGAGACTGCGGAGAGGTTTGGAATACTTTTGGGCAATTATATAACAGTCACTGGCGTATCACCCAAGCCGTAGGTTTGGGGTCGTTATCTTGGTAGAATTTAAAAGACCCTAAAATACCCAATTTTTTGGCACTTTTTCCAAATTATTTTTTAATATATTACTATAAACTATTTTGTCCAACATTCCATTAATAAACGCTAATTCTCCAAATCCTGATGCGGACATCCAGCCCCAAACCAGAACTGACCCACCTCCACCCGGTGGTGGAGCTTTAAAACCCTTTAATGTTGGCTGTAAATTCTTCTTTTCGAGCTCAGCATTCGCTTTCCTCCAGCCCATAACCCATCCATCTGACTGAAAAACATTAAATTTTGATTCATCGCTAGAGTATATGATTCCAAAATTCACTATTTTCATTAAAATATTTTTCGGCAAATTTCACTCTCTTAGCACGATTTATCTTACTGACAAAAGGATTCTTCCAGGCTACTCTACCATGATAGTCGAGTTTTCTTAGCACTCTCCGAACTGTTTCTGCTCCTTTTTTGTTCTCTGAACATGTCAAAAATTTCACATTGAAGTTTTGGAGCACTAAGTCGGTGATCTTTTTTAATTCTTTTAATATATAACGCTGCTCTCTCTCAGAGAGCAGTTGAGGACGGCCTTTTTGTGGGGTTGAAACAATTCTTTTTTCTTTTTGGTAACGCTGAATGATGTTCCACGCGGTAGATGTTTTAGGTCCGATCAGTTTTTCTGTCCCTCTAACACTTTTTATTGTCTTTGTGCAAAGAAATTATAATATTTCTTTGTTCAATCGTTGTATTTGTATTTTTGCGCGACATGTTACACCTGGCTTGATTTATATAAACTAATTTAATTATTAATTTCATATTGAATATATGCTTAAGGTATATATTTACAAATTGTATAAATATTCGGGCAAAACCTTGGACAAACTATAAATTATAATAGTGTCCCAATATTTATGAGAGGTAGAATTTGCTCTTATTATTATATATATTTTTTTTAATCTACCAAAACATTTTTATGTACTTATTTAAATAGTTTTTATTTAATTAATAGTAATTATAAAATGAAATGAATTTATAAAAATTTGAATAAATGGGTGCCACTTTTAATTTTCGTCAATTTTTAACTTCTGTATGTACTGTCCCAATATTAATGGGAGTCACTGTATGTATAATATAGCACATTTATTTACGCATTAATGGGTGAACAGCTACAACATTTTGGAAAACTCTATATAGGGTTATAAAGTAAAAAGCAAAATAGCAATAAATTTCGGTATAAAGTACCAGATTCATCCCCTATCAAATATTGATAAGGATTAAATATGAAACCAAAATTTCAAACTTTAAAATTACAACAGAAAATGTTATATTTTTTATAAAGAATTTTTTCGGCAGAGCGGGGGTGTAAGAATTACCACGAAAACGTGAAGAGACCCACTACTTAATCAGATAGGATGAAAAAATAATTGCCATTTCAGTCGTGATACATTTATTATGCCGAGCTTTCGACCTAGGGACTAGGTCATCTTCAGGGCTGTGGAACATATTACAGTGTGTTAACAATAATTATATTACAATGGATATATATACGAGGTCTGTAAATTAAGTAATGAGACTGATTTTTTAATTTTTTTTATTCAAAAAGAATTACAATTCTATATTGTCACCTTCAAAATAACTTCCTTCTGAAGCCACACAGCGCTGGAGACGTTTCTTCCACTCCTCATAGCAGTGCTCGAACTCCGATACTGGAATAGCCTTCAGCAGGTCGGTTACAGCCGTTTGAATGTTTTCGTCTGTCCCAAAATGAGTTCCCTTAAGCTGATTTTTGCAACTACGGGAAGAGAAAAAAAGTCACAAGGACTCAAGTCAGGCGAATAAGGAGGCTGAGGAGCAACAGGAATGTTTTTATTGGCCAAAAACTCGTTTATTGAAATTGCTGTGTGACAAGGAGCATTATCGTGATGCAACACCCACTTGTTCTTGATGTTTGGTCTCACACGAATGACCCTTTTTCGAAGTTTTTCGAAGAACCTCTCGGTAAAAGTGTTGATTGACCGTTCGACCTTGTGGTAGAAACTCTTTGTGGACGATTCCGTAGATATCTTTAAAAACAAATAAGCATGCATTTGATTTTCGACTTCTCCATTCTTGCAATTTCAATAAACCAGAGTTTTTGAGTAAAAACATTCCTGTGGCTCCACAGCCTCCTTATTCGCCTGACTTGAGTCCTTGTGACTTTTTTCTCTTCCCGAAGTTGAAAAATCACCTCAAGGGAACTCATTTTGGGACAGTAGAAAACATTCAAACGGCTGAAACTGACCAGCTGAAGGCTATTCTAGTATCGGAGTTCGAGCACTGCTATGAGGAGTAGAAGAAACGTCTCCAGCGCGGTGTGGCTTCAGAAGGAAGTTATTTTGAAGGTGACAATATAGAATTATAATTCTTTTTGAATAAAAAAATTTAAAAAAATCAGTCTCATTACTTAATTTACAGACCTCGTACAATGTAACGAAATCAACACACAAAAAAGGAAAGTGCTAGAAATGATATACATATCTAAGACAGAAACCCGTCTAAATTTCAAAACAGACGCGAACAATTTAAACAACATATACGCAAACTTACTACAAAATACTTGACAATTGGCAACACTGACTTCCACACAACCTAACACATATCACACACAGATCGATCACACTCAGTCCATGAACATACAAGGCAGAAGACACACCAACCCTTAAATAATGTAAAATATTAAATTGTAAATTAGGTAAATGATTTTGTAAATTTCGTTACATTATACATATCCATTGTAATATAATTATTGTTAGCACACTGTAAACATCCCTGAAGATGACCTAGTCCCTAGGTGGAAAGCTCGCCGCATAATAAAAATATATCACGACTGAAAACTGGCAGTTATTTTTTTCATCCTATTGAAACTATGAATCAATCACCAAAAATAATGAACATTGATTATTCAGATATTTATCTGAATAAAAATACAATTAACACTTGGAAAGACACTTTAGAAAAAAAATTACATGGTAGTTTTCTACGAATCTCCCGAAGATCAGTTTTCTTTGGGTAAATGTGTAAGAGCAATAAGAAAATCTCTTCAATGATTAGTTTGAAATAATAGTAGATAAGACATCAGGAAAATCGTATTGATCTATACGTTATCTTCTTGAATCTACAGCAGCGGTACAATTATTAAGTCAAAACACCAGAATGGAACCTTGAACCGAATTGTCTGCCCACTCGAAGGACACTGTTGCAAAAAACCCAACCATAAAGTGGAACTGCATTATTTTTTTCCATTTTTTAATTATTGATTTATCTGAAAGGATTGCAAACACTTGAAATGTATTAAAATAAAATAAATAAAACCAACCTACGAATGTCAGCCAATAAGATTAATTACAATCAGATAAACAAAACACAAACAACCAGAAAGTGACCTTGTTACTAACATTTCTTTAGAAATTGTAAAACAAGCTTGAGTCTTTCTTTGAAGGTTAACTCCTAGCGCTCTCTGGTCTATCAATAACTAGATGAAAATAACGTAGTGGAAAGAGAAAGTGGGAATTAAAGTAAGAATGTAAGAGGAAACGGATTAGCTGAGTGATTAGAGTGTTGGATTTCAATGCTGGAGGTTCTGGGTTCGAATCCAGCTGCTGGACTTTAGATTTTTTTCTTTCTAGAATCTTTTTATATAGCTCGCTGTAATGAACACGTTGCCGGAAGAGGAGAGCACTAAAAAAAGCTCCGAGCGACAATGTTCTCAGATGTTGATGCACTTAAAATTCAAAAATAATAATAATTCAAATCTTTGATATCCCCAAACCTGGCAGGCGTAACCAAGGATGAATCGGATTAAATAAATTAGATTTGGCTTCAAGAGGGATCAGGCCTAGGCTATAAAACATAACTATTTCTACAAATATGAATATAATATATTGGTTTAGTGACCGTAAAATATTAAATTAAGGCTTCAAAATTGGCGAGAAATCGGTCCAAATAGAAACAAGAACTCGGTCTTTTTACCAACGTTTCGACAAATACATTGCCTTCTTCAAGGTGTGGCTTTGTGGGTTGGTTGAGTAACAGGAAACTGTGTAGCCACAGAATTACAGAAAAGAACACGAGTTACAGAAAACTGCATAGTCACGCCCTGAAGAAGGCAATTGTCGAAACGTTGGGAAAAAGATGAGTTATTGTTTCTATTTGGACCGATTTCTCGCCAATTTTGAAGCCTTAATTTATTTCTACAAATATAAATTAGAATCGAACGAGAGGATTAATTGTTTGATATAATGTTAAGTATATCGATGATCTGAAATTGATCAAAATAGAACCTAAATTTCTCATCTTAAAATGTTTTACTAAAGATATTACTTTATATTAAAACAGATATTTATCTATATAATCATAAGGAACGCTGAATACGCCAGTTTCGAAAACATAAATCTTGACCACTTTCTTACGCCAAATTTATACTCTCACTAACAGCCGTTCGGCAGCTATCCAAATACAAGCGACCTTGTGCATAAAACAGGTATAAATCCAATATAAGATTGTACTCACATAATGAACATCACCTAGATATTCTCTTACCTGTAACAAACAATAACAATAACTGATTAGTTCCAAACTGAACTAATGAATCAAACTATAAATGATTACAATTAATATTGTTTAGAATATGAACCTTAAATTTAAAAAAATTAATAGCACTGTTGAGGGAACCTATCTTCTTTCTATCGTTCACAGAATACCGATAAAAACATTTTTTGCTCCCCGGACACTCCTTTATCTAAAACCGTCTAATCAAACTCCTCTCTACACTAGAATGTCATCCTAGGCCCATCTCTGCCACGAAATAGCTACCTACGATCCTTCCAAATTCCCAGACACAATAGAATTAAACATCCTTTACCAACTGGCAGCTGGTTTTTCCTTCTTGTTCCCAGCGTATATCTTGTCCTAACCTTAAAACCCCTAAACTAAGTAAGAGTGATCATGCACTGGGAGATCTTTGTTTAGACAAGGATGTGAAGAACTTATTTTTAAATAATGTAAAAAGTAAAGTAATTGCCTATTTTTTCAGGCCGGTTTTACGTCCAACCATCAAGGTAGGTGTTGTGGACGGAGGCGACTAGCACACGTACTTTATTAAATTCTCAAATTAACCATTAAATAAAACCTAACGCCTAAGAACGGGAATCGATCCCAGAAACCAACAATACAGCTACCGTGGCGCCTTATTTTCAAATAATGTTTATATCTACGTATCTACAGAGCCCAGTTAGAGAATGTAAAAATAAAAAAATTTGAACTATCAATTTTACAGTTCTAAAAATCCTCCACTTTGTCTGTAACGGATACCATACTCCTGTCATGATTATATCAGCTAGCGATTAGTGACTCAGATAAGGAGACTGATTGATAAGAAAGGCAAAAATAAATGAGCTCACTTGAGATTATCAACAGCCGATTAGAACATTTAGTAGGTCAACTCCAAACTGCAGTTAGTTTACCATGAATGATTATGACAGCTCTCTCTTGTGACACTTTTTTAATAACTTAAATGAACTATAGGAAGAGTAGCCTAACTGTTGTTATCACGGCCATAATAGTTGATTACTATCAATAAGTTAGTTTTTATAAAACTGCATTGCTTTGGCTCTGCTACTACATAATGTACACCATAAAACAGTAAATGTTTATATTTACGTAGTACTCGAACATTCATTTCTCTAACTGCTATTCATCTACTGCCGTAAGCCAGTACAAGTTTTCCTTATGTCTAAATGAAGATATGGAAAAGAGGAGGTCAGCACTTGGTCTGATTTGTGTGGGTGAATTACAATATTGTAAAGTTATATTTCGTTTCGCTACTGTAATCGCTTACGTCATTAAGGGGTTCTCCTGTTGGGTTCTAAGTGGGTAGTCAGATTTCCTTCAACATCAAGTATCAGAGTACCATTGAAACCTTATCAATTATAATTTGACATAATTATAAAGTGGCAGAGTTGATTAGGATGACCATCTAGGATGAAGAGGAGATTTAACAGACGGTGTTGGGTGAAGGAATGATGCTGGGGTTTTGTGAAAGATGTTTCATCGAGAAGTAGGTTATTATTATGTGTTGTGAGAAGTAAGATTTGGAGTTTCTTGAAGTTACTATTTCAGATCAGGCTCCAGGTGTGTGGGGAATGAATGGCAGGATCTTAGGTAACTATTCCATGGATGTGTAGTTGAGGATGATAATCTAAAGTTAAAGGAATGTAAAGGGGATTATGGAAGATATGGAAGGAGGAGTCGATTCTATAGTACGTTGAGGAGAGTCATTCAGAGAAATTCAGAAAAAAGATTTAGACTTCAGGCGGTGCAGGCTAAGAGTAACATCCTCCTGATGACCAGTAAGTACAGTAGAAGAGGAGTTTGTTCTGTGTAGTTGCCTAAGAGTCTCGTGAGAGTAAAGGGAAAAATAGCCTAGTTTACTGGAGTTCACTGTCCTGAACTTGAGTAGAGGTCAAATTGTATACCCAATTTAAGCCGAGGTACTAGAAATGGTTAGACTACGGGATCAGAGTATTGTTGTGTTTAAATCTGCTGAGTTCAGTAATGGTTTATTTTAATTTTCCAATATTTAGTCAGTTTGTCTCAAGCTGACGGAAATCTGAAATAAGCTGCTGCATACTCTTACCAGTGTAAAATACACGCAGGACTTACGAGTATTATTTTGTAATTACAGGCTCAGTAGACCTCAAAATGGAATGTTACCAGTAAAAACTTCTAAAAAGGAGAATCAACACGATCTATAGTGAATCTGGAGAAAGTAAATTACAAATACACCAGTATAAAGTAAAAATTACGTCAGCGCTAACAATAAAACCTAATCAGCTGATGACATTGTTTGTATTAAAACCATTTGTCATTGTTACGTAATCATTTATAATTGTTATATTTTGGAATAATTTAATATTTACATACTTTAATCACTTTTTCTTTTTTTTTTAAATTATAGTTTTTGTTTAACTTTTTGAAAATTTTTAGATTGAATTAATTGTTATTGCTAGCAATGCGAGTAATTTAATTATAATTGAATCTTCTTCTCGTTTCAGGAATATCTGTACTTAATTTTGGCCCAACAAAGGATAGAATGGATCAGAATTGGAGAGACCTACGCTCTTTAAGGGGGCTGATTTTAGTGTTCAGTTATTATTGCAAACATTATAGTGAAATCAGAGATTAGTATTAAGTTTTTTCTTTTTCAAAGCTGTATTCTAAAACCAATGAAGGCTATTATAATTTAAAAGAACCGCTATTTCAATGTAATGTCCGATAAAACATTCGTACTAATTTAATATTAACTCAAAATTCCAAATTTTGCTGAAAATCAGCCGTCCGCAACTGCCACTTTAACTAAACTCGATACCGTTTTAATTGCTTTCGTTTTTAATGAGATTTCCTTTAAATTTTGAACTAATACATTTACATGAACTATTTTTCAAGGCGAATTGATGTAGTAAAGTAATGCACTACTCATCAGTATCATTCTAAACAGCTGTGCAATTTTGATTATGAGATATCACACCGAAATTCGAGATAGAAAGAGTATCCCATGCCCACTTTATGAAAGGTTTCTTATTTTAATTTTCTGTTATTGTAAAGGCAGTAGCCAAAGAGATCCAATTAAATGTTTACAAAACTCCAACGATTTGGATTTAAACATTTTTCTCGGAGAATCCAGTTCGATTCTAGAAAGCAGTGAGCTTTCCTTTGATAGTAATAGAAATCATCTATCTTAAGTTTCAATTATCATAAAATGATTGCATTCTGAGAAAGAGAAATTGAAAAAAAATGAAATAAAATAAATGAGAAATTAAATGGGACGGAAGAGAAAATAATTCCACTTTTTTCTTTTTTTGCCATCTTGGCGAAGAAAAGTGTGATAGCGAACAATGTTCAGAGAGATAAGCGCCAGTTAATATAGCATTGTCTTGTAGTATCGTCACCACAGTAGACCGCATCGATTCTTGTTATCGATTTATATGTTACACAGGGTGACATTTAAACACCAGTTAGTAATTAATGGCTTAACACCAATACTTGAGAGTAATAAAGTCAACGCACTAAAGTAGAAAATAAATTATTACTTCTTATTTCTGTACGTACCAACATTCTGCGCAAGCGCATGGTCTATGAAAAACTAGTAACAAGGAAAAGTAATTTTCAGGAGAACGTGATAAAAGGCGAGTAAGGTTCTCCTTCAACTTTATATCCGCAAATACATTTTAATGCCAAACTCTTGACATAAAAAATTTCTCTCATTTTTCATTTATTTTTATAATTATTTTAACATTTTTATTTTTCTGCCCTTTTTATCGCACGCCATAAGCATCTTTGGAAATACACGATCTTTCTTACATTTTATTGTAGGTATTCTGCGGTCAATTTTATCTAGTTTGATCAATTTTATAACAGTAAAACTTTAAGTAAGTTATGTGAAACCTAGGTAGCTTAAATAGAGTTTAAAAAAATATCTATGTGGGCAAACTTAACTTGGCAGATTCGATCCGAAACTGTATTGCTGATTCCCATCAAAGTAAGTGGAGGAGTCGTTCATGATATATCCTGAGCACTACTCTATTTCATTTCCGCAGTTGAAAAGTATTTCTCAGAGAATCTGGCATTTCGATGGGAAATAGCATGATATTTTGATCGTCATTCTATGTTGATGATGCAGCCTTATTTTCTTCTTTTTTTTTTGGCGCATCAACAGCTGAGGTCATTAGCGCCCGGAGCTTTTTCCAGTGCACTGCCGGCCTCCGGACAGTGTTATCTCGTTACAGACAACACTGTCCATCACCGGACAGTGAGCTGTAAGAAGCTCCTAGGAAGAGAAAATCTAAGGGTCAGCAGCTGGATTCGAACCCGGGACCTCCGCGTGGGACTCCAGTACGCTAACCGCATAGCTAATCCCTTCCCTGCAGCCTTATTTAAAGTCAGTGCTCCTATATCAGTCCTCAGTGCAAAACTTCTCTACTTAAGAGTATTATTGTAAATCGCCTAGACAAACCTTCTTAGATTCGTATCTTTCTGGTGCAGATTTCTATGACACCCGATTAGTATACGTTAATGCTTATGATTATTTGCGGACAATTCTTTTTTTTTCTTTTTAATTTTCAAGGCGAATTGATGTAGTAAAGTAATGCACTACTCATCAGTATCATTCTAAACAGCTGTGCAATTTTGATTATGAGATATCACACCGAAATTCGAGATAGAAAGAGTATCCCATGCCCACTTTATGAAAGGTTTCTTATTTTAATTTCTGAAAGATAGAGCAAAGTCTGTGATTAAACTGCAGTGTTAAAGGGGAGCCGTTTTTTATGCGACCCATATTTGAGCGATCAGGTATTAGGATTGCTTAGAACAGGGGGTCCCCAAACTACAGCCCGCGGGCCACTTGCGGCCCCCTGAGGTCATTTATCCGGCCCTCGCCGCACTTCCGGAAGGGGCATCTCTTTCATTGGTGGTCAGTGACCTCTCACTTAGTGGCTCCTCAGCCACTATATGTGGCGCTGCCGCAAAGCGCTGCGTCGCTCATGTACAGTACCACTTCCGATGACGCAGGAAGCACGAAAAATAACAGCCAGAAGTAGGAAGAAAGGCAAAGCACTATAACTAAACCGGACATTGACCATCTCATTAGCCAAAAGCAGGTCCATAATTCCCACAGAAATACTGGGCAGTTTGTTGGTTTAAATTAACTTGTTCTTTATTTGAAATATACTATTTGTTCCCGTTTTGTTTTTCACTTTAAAATAGTTTGTTTTATAGTCCGGCCCTCCAACGGTCTGAGGGACAGTGAACTGGCCCCCTGTGAACAAAAAGTTTGGGGTCCCCTGGCTTAAAATCTTAGTACCCAAGCTTTTATAAAAGTTTACTGAGTCATCCGTGCAACATGTCTAATTAGAAATGGATGATAATTAGAAGAGTACATCTAATTAAATTTAGCCCATAATTGTAATTATAAACTGAAAAATATACTTGCAAATTAATTATCCACGCCCGTAGCTTTGGCTAACTTTTCGAACTTATACAATACCAGAATGAGCAGAAAACTGGGTCTCTCATCAAACGCCATTTAACTATTAGTGTGAATTTTGCAGAAGTTCTGCAATTCCAGGACTAGAAAAGGACATTGTGAGAATAAATCTAATTTCAGTCTGATTTACTTAGCATTTTATGATTTACAAGTATCTGTAGGAAAACCATAGCAATTCTATTTATCAAAGAGGATTCCTTTTAAGTTTTTAAAGCTCCTAAGCTCGGAATTCGGAAATTTGGAATTTATTAAATTTTAAATTCGAACTAAGAATTGGCAATATTCTTAATATACATTTTAAGACGGCTCAAATGCATTTCATGCTTAAACGGTTGATCTGAGCAAAAAATGGTAGAGGAAAAATTTGTTGCCCGTCACCTCTAGTTTCAGAATATGTGACTTGATTTTAGATTTCTGCCCGCGTACGCGGCAGACACGAGTCCAAAAGTGAGGATTCGCACATGAACCCCATTTTCATATATACACTTTACGCAGATTGTAAAACAAGTACTGCGCCTTCAAAGGTGTCTCCTCAGATACAGAAAGCAGTTAATGACCTCCTGGCTAACCTGACTTGCGAGCTTAGAAGGCAAAGTACGATGCCGCACAAGTTGAGTAAAGTGCATTATTTGATAAATTAAGGAATAAGTTTGATCCTTTACATGAAAAATATTGATCACTTAAATATGTGGCAGGAGGTTTCCATTTTTTTAGGTAATTAAATGCAACTCTCCCAAAATTACCAAATAATTATTAAACCTTCTTGTTTGTAACAGATATAAAATTAATTTTTAGCCATTTCGTGTTTGCTTGAGAACATCTAAAGCTCTTAACATTTGATTTTTCTTAGAAAAATCACTCGGAAAACGACTTATTTCCCGATATTAAGAAAAATACTGCCTTGGCAATATTTTTAGTAGAAAGGGGATGAAAAAATACGTAAAAATGACCTATCGCGGTGCTCTTCTTTCTCTTTGATAACAAGTTAAAAAATTGAAATATGATTCAATAAATATCCAGATTTTGAAATGGCCTAGCACCTTTAATTTTGAAGATATTGAATTGCGGTTTCCGGTTTCTTTCATAACTTTTTATACTCTTTAAAACTGTGTATATGAAAGTGGGGGTCAACTGCGAACCCTCAGTTTTGGTCGCGCGTCAGCCGCGAATGCGGTCAAGAATCTAAAATCAAGTCCCATATTCTGAAACAAGAGGTGACTGGCAACAAATTTTGCCTCTACCATTTTTTGCTCAGATCAACCGTTTAAGCATGAAATGCATTTGAGCCGTCTTAAAATGAACACCCTGTACCTATCGCAAGACAAGTAGAAAGAAGGAGATTCTATTAAAGAGTACGGTAAATTTTCTTTTTCAATTAAAGCCAAGATCTCTGTCAAACATAAATTACATAATAAATTTATTTCTTCTTTTGTTTTATGTAAGATAGATATCACATGCAAAGATCTGGGCTGGTGAATACAAATGAAAAATAAGTTTCTTACAATCTGGTATAAGCAAAATAATCAATATCAAACAAAACTGTCATTGAGCAGTATATAATAATGGCGTGTTATATAAACATTCCATTGAATAATACTGAAAAATAAAGTTATTCCAACTCTTGAAGTATGGGAAAAATATAAAAATAGATCAATAATACATCCATAAAGGTGAGCACTTTTTCTACAAATACGAATAAGAACACACTTCATAAATTTAAAACCCTTTGATCCGAAGCGACTGTAACAATATATAACTGTAAACAATCAGGATTACTGTCTGATTGGGTGCTAAGCTGGACAAATGGAAGTATTTATTGTATAATTCTCATTGCACTTTCAAAACACTGAGTTGACATAAAACTTTTGGATCAATTATAAATTTATCATTGTCAATATTTTAATGGAACACAGTATTGACCTACACAGTTTTTATTTGCTCGTATTATCTTGTTATTGCCTGAGGAATGTTATGAAATAGACATTTTTGGGTTTTAATCTGTAATCACACAGACAATCACAAACAAACACACAATTAGATTGGAGTTATTAAGCGAATCAATATGAGATTTTCTCTTTCTAAGAGCTTCTTACAGCTCACTGACGGTGTTGTGTGTAATGAGGGAACACTGCCCAGAGGCCGGCAGTTTACTAAAAAAAGCTGCAGGGCCAATAACCTCAGATCTAACAGGCTTAAATAATTAGAAAAATAATATTAATAACAATAATAATAATAATAATAATAATGGAAGCGAAGGGATTAGCTATGAGGTTAGCATACTGGACTCCCACGCGGAAGTCCCGGGTTCGAATCCAGCTGCTGACCCTTAGATTTTCTCTTTCTAGGAGCTTCTTACAGCTCACTGTCCGGTGATGGACAGTGTTGTCTGTAAGGAGAGAACACTGTCCGGAGGCCGGCAGTGCACTGAAAAAAGCTCCGGGCGCCAATAACCTTAGATGTTGATGCGCCTTAAATCATAAAAAATAATAATAATAATAATAATGGAGCTAACTTTTCTTTGCAATTAGGTAAAGACTGTATTGAAATCTAAACAATACGAAAAGAGATATAAAGGTTTGAAATTTGAGGTAACTTGAACACCCCTTAAATTTAACCTCCTATATCTCATAACTTATTATAACTAGAACGTTTCAATTTTCACCTGTTATAGAGCTAACTTTTCTATACAATTCGGTAAAGAATTCCTTGGAATCTAAACAATACGTAAAGAGATATTAAGGTTTGAAATTTGAAGCAATTGCAACACCTCTAAAATTTAACCTTCTAACATATATCTCCTACATAACCTATTATAACTAGAACTTGTTCATTGCTTCAATAGAATGAAAATAATATAAATGCCAATTTCAGTCATATTTTGTATTTTTTTTATAATGCCGAGCTTTCAACCTAGGGACTAGGTCATCTTCAGGGCTAATTTACAATGTACTGTTTTACATCATTAGAGGGTTGTGTGTCTTCTGTCTTGTCAGTTCATGGAATAATAATAATAGTAATAATATTATCAATGATAGTAATAATAATATTAATGATAATTATAATTATAATAATATTAATGATAATAATAATAATAGAAGGGAAGGTATTAGCTGAGTGGTTAGCGAGCTGGACTCCCACGCGGAGGTCCCGGGTTCGAATCCAGCTGCTGACCCCTTAGATTTTCTCTTCCTAGGAGCTTCTTACAGCTCACTGTCCGGTGATGGACAGTGTTGTCTGTAACGAGAGAACACTGTCCGGAGGCCGGCAGTGCACTGAAAAAAGCTCCGGGCGCCAATAACCATTGATGTTGACGCGCCTTAAATCATTAAAAAAAAAAAAATAATAATAATAATAATAAGCAAATATATTCATAATTCGTCAAAGAATTGTGCACAACGTAGGGCGAAGTTCTAGTTCAATATAAAACTTGACAGACAAACCTTTTACAAATGTAAGTGAAAGGAAATGAAGCAAGCAAAATATATGATTGTGTTTGTCATCTTTAGCGTTGAAAATATGTTTTATAAATACAGAGATCTGTAACGTGGTGAAGAACATTTATCATTTCCTAATTACAGCATCCAAATAAAACAGAAACCCTAATAATCATCTAATGAAAATTAATTAAAATGTCATTACTCACTGCTATGTTACAGGATAATATTATTTAGTCCTGGAGATCGTTTTCATTGGGCATTAATTATTTTTTTTTTTTTTGCACTTGCGCAGGAAAAACACTTTCTCTTGTCAGAATTTTTTGTAAACGATTACTTTTATTTTGGTAATGAGGGCTGCTTATGCTAGGAGCATTTTCACGATAAAATTTTGAATTACGAGGGTCGTTTGAAAAGTCCGTGCAAAAATAAAAACTACTTAATTTTTTGGGGTAAACCTTTTTTATTTTTCAACATAGTCTCCTTTTAGGCTTATACACTGTGTCCAACGCTGCTCTAGTTTGTTGATCCCTTCCGAATAATAGGATTTGTCCAAGTCTGAAAAATAGCCATTCGTTTCTGCAATCACCTCCTCGTTTGAATAAAATCTTTTTCCCGCCAGCCATTTCTTCATATTGGGGAACAAATAGTAGTCCGAGGGAGCCAAGTCTGGAGAATAGGGGGGATGTGAAACGAGTTGGAACCCTATTTCCATTAATTTTGCGACCACAACTGCTGAGGTGTGAGCTGGTGCGTTGTCGTGATGGAAAAGGACTTTTTTGTGGGCCAATCGTGGGCGTTTTTCTTGCAGCTCGGTTTTCAAACGGTCCAATAATGATGAATAATATGCACCTGTAATAGTTTTACCCTTTTCCAGATAGTCGATGAGGATTATTCCTTGCGAATCCCAAAAGACAGTCGCCATAATCTTTCCGGCCGAAGGAACGGTCTTCGCCTTTTTTGGCGCAGATTCCCCCTTGGTAACCTATTGTTTAGATTGTTCTTTGGTCTCAGGAGTGTAGTGATGTATCCATGTTTCATCCACAGTGACGAAACGACGCTTGAAGTCCTGCGGATTCTTCTGGAACAGCTGCAAACCGTCCTTGCAACACTTCACACGATTTCGTTTTTGGTCAAGCGTGAGCAATCGCGGCACCCATCTTGCGGATAGCTTTGTCATGTCCAAATGTTGATGCAAAATATTATGTACCCGTTCATTCGAGATGTCCACAGCACTAGCAATCTCACGCACCTTCACTCTTCTGTCATCCATCACCATATCATGGATTTTATCAATGATTTCTGGAGTAGTAACCTCAACACTTGTGCCCATATGGCCACTCCGAAAATTTTGAAACCACTTATAAACTGTTCTAATCGAAGGTGCAGAGTCACCATAATGTTTATCAAGCTTCTCTTTAGTCTCCTGAGGCGTTTTGCCTTTCATAAAGTAGTGTTTAATCAACACACGATTTTTTTTTTGTCCATTTTTTGAAAATCACTCGACTTCCTCGATTCAAACGAATGCCAAACACAAAGAAATAGACCGATCTGGCTGAAACTTGGTGTGTGTTCTTCCAAGAGATGCTACTAACTAAACATAACCTCGATACGCGCCAGTAGTGCTATCTCTCTGACTTTGCACGGACTTTTCAAACGACCCTCGTAATGTACGGTTCTATGAATTTTTTTTAAATGTTAATTAAATATGATTTGAAATGTAAAATTAATAATTTTGAGATTAAATACTCGTAGAAGGAGAAAATATGTGAGTCACTGTTCTCATCAGATTTAAACAAAATAAATAATAATAAAAAATTCAAAACAAAACAAATTTATTTTAAAAAACTCAAAAATAATTATCGCCCAACAAACAGATTGTTGACTTTAATGAAATATAACTCTATTTGGGAGAAGGAGGAGGACACCCTGCCGATGTCATCCTTTTGAACTGCCATTACGGACAGTCCACAGGAGCTTATCGATTGGTATTCTATACAATCCTGCACCTGAACAGGATTAAGTAATAAATCATAGCCATTGCCTATTATCAATGGAAGAGCAATAGACCAACGTCGTTCCCAAAGCACTACACACCCACACTCTGGGTTAGTTTGGATCTCGGATAGTGCTTACTGCTGCTTTCGCATCTTCAAAACATGATATAAGCACACAGACACAAACCTCTCTTACTCACCGCCTACCCATCCAAACGGGTATAATATATACAATATGAATTTATATTGTACCAACAATATTATATGATTATATATATACCAACAAAAGGTATTTAGGTATTTGCTAAACGCATTATACGGGACTGTACCATATTGTACGAGTATATCCCCCTCACAATCTACCAGCCATGTATGATACAGACATTAATTAAATAGTTATGTCCCTATAATATATGTTTGGGAACAATACCCCGCAATGTAATTTACCGAATGGCCCAAAACAGCACTCGATTTCTTTATTTTCTCTCTCTATATCACAAACCCAAATAATTATTAAAATCCAGATATGCATACTGTATCGACTGTGTTCACTATTTCAATAATACAGATTTTCTGCTTTGTCTATCTGGATTATCATGTCCCTGTACTCCCTCTACGTTACAAGAAGGAGAGGCTAATGGAGATTGCAGGTACTGGAGAACATATCCTCCCATCAATTCTCTGGATATTTGGAACTGTAGGAGAAGTTGTAAAGTACTCACCTGATACTACAAGGGAGCCCTTTTGGCCGTAAAAGTCACAGTCCATTGCCACGACCCGGAGAGAGAAAAAAAAGAAGAGGGAATCAACGACTTAGTCGCTTAAGAGAGGTCAGTAAGTGATCCGAAAGCACCTCATTAATGATTCCGGGCCAACTCCGCGAAAACATTTTGGATTATAGGCATTCCAAATAGTTTTTAACCTTAAAGATAATACTGTGAAGCTGTAATGACTCCTGGATGTCATCAGGATGTGTAAGGCTCCTGATTTATCTGTTTTTTTCAGGCGGAGTAGGCCACCATTGAGATGGCAGCTACCTTACTCCGCTGGAACGGAATTGCCGATACTGATATTAGGTTCTTCACGGATAGCCAGGCAGCAATGAAAGCTTTGGCCTCTCCCAGTAAGAACCAAATTTCGGTCAATTCTTGCCATGCTACTTTTAATCTGTTAGGAGCTTTGAATACTGTTTCGGTTGCTTGGTCCCCCTGGTCACTCCGGGATTCCGGGTAACGAACTTGCTGATGAAACAGCAAAGGAAGGAGCTACGATGATAACAAATACTCCTCAGCCCATTATCCCTGTGAATCCTATCGACGTTATAGGACAGAGGTGGAGCAGTGGATTTTTGAAGGAACATCGGAAACGGTGGAGATCCCGAGCTGACTGCCGTCAGGCTAAAGCAATTCTTGGCCTATCAAAAACGGCTATAGTTGGTTTTAGCAGGTCCCAGGATCCGCCAGTTGGTTCAGGTGTTGAGTGGACATGCGTATTTAGCGTACCATCTTTTCAAATGCGGCCTTATCCAGTCACCAATTTGTGCTGGCTGGGGTGAGTCCAATGAGACTGTGCGGCACTTTGTAGAGATGTGCCCCGTTTATTCTAAAACTAGATTTCTCGTCTTCGGAAGGTCAAATATCTCCCTACCGGAGATTGTAGCATCTGGTAATATTAACCAGAACTCTCTAGGTTTATTCAGTGCACTGGGCAATTGAGTCGCCATGTTCCCTAGTGTTCTGTTACTACTTTATTAGTTTATTGTATTCGCATCTGGCAAACTTTAGCCGGATTTGTTGTTTTTAAAGCCCCGGTATCTCTGATGAGATGAGGTGTGGGCGGGGAACAATGGGCATTTTGGATTGCCTGCGTTCCTTCCCCTTTTTGGTGGAACCGCCATTTTTTAATACAATCTACAAGGCTCCTGTCCATCTTCTCGCTACCCAAAATCACCGTAAGATCCGGCACCCAGACTGTCAACCCTGGATCATCACTTTGGACAGAAGTCAGGCCCGAAGAACTCAGCCATAAGGATGAATGCTGCAAAGTTACCAATGTCAGGGGAAACCTGACACGTAAGGATAACGAAATGAAAAATTGCTGCTTCTCAGATCCGATCAGAGGAAATATAAGGAGCGTATAATAACCCACGATTCACCTTAGAGATAACCTACCTTCCCCCAATTCTTACCAACCAATTCTCCGACACATTCAGTTAGAAATGATACATTCATCTGACGCTAATCATGGACCAATTTCAAAAAACTTGGTGAAGATTGCGAAGAAACCAAATTTCTAGGAATCTCTAATGTGCCTGCAGCGTAATCGCAGCCTAAGAACAGTTACATAGGTTTGGCGGACAGATAATCAAAACCTTAGCTAGTTGTAAGCAAGCAGAACTCGAGAGGGTGCTCTGATGGCAGGTGCTCTGATCGACCACCTGGGAGCCCCCCCCCCAATTCCACAGTTTGGTTAAGGACAGGATAGGGAGAGGGTCTTCAACTAGGGGGATGCCACAATAGATCCTTCGGGTGTCGCGGTGGCGTAGGCTGAATAGCCAATTCCCCCGATGGAATCTAATCTAATCTAATCTAGTTGTAACCCATTTTACTTATATTTTTCCTACATTATGAGAATATAGAAAGGTGTAATGGAGTTTTTAGTTCGCGGAGGATATGGCCGCGCATCTAGCTACTAAATTGGAAGGTAGTTTAGTGGCAAAAAGCTAAAAATCTAAGAATTCACCTCGTAACGTTAAATTTTCGACTAGGGAAGGGATTAGCTATGCAGTTAGCTTACTGGACTCCCACGCGGAGGTCCCGGGTTCGAATCCAGCTGCTGACCCTTAGATTTTCTCTTCCTAGGAGCTTCTTACAGCTCACTGTCCATGGATGGACAGTGTTGTCTGTAAGGAGAGGACACTGTCCGGAGGCCGGCAATGCACTGAAAAAAGCTCCGGGCGCCAATAACCTTAGATTTTGACGCGCCTTAAATCATTAAAAAAAAAATCGACTGAAAATGTTTGATATAAAACTGAAAATGCACAAATTTTATGCTGCAATTAATTCTATCATCAGATTTAATTTAAAAAACATGTAATTAATACATAGCTATTAATTACATTTGCTGTAAATTAAAGATGAATTTAGTAACGAGAAATTATCATGCAATTATAATTTTATGGGTAATGTAATAATGGAGAGATAATTAAGTTGGAATAATCTAATGAATATAATGAGTCCAACAATTAAGACTGCAGTTTATTGTGTACTATATAAATAGGAAACTGCTACACACAGTGTGTGGTAGTGTATGAAGAATAAAATTGCTGCATCGCTTACATTATTAAATGTATTTTGGGAATATTACTACAATAACCACCATTAACCCATATCTAAGAAGTAATACCATGCGTGGTTACAAGTATATAAATACATATGTTCACATATATATTATAAAACAAGTGAAATTGGGTGTTCACAAAACTAATCTACATTTATGGTGCGGTGTTGGTTGGTTTTTGTGTTCGTTATAAAATACCACAGCAGAATCGTGTATGTTTTATTCATGCTTAGAGACTCGTGAATTTTTGCAACCACCTTACAAGACAGCTGTCATGAACGCTGCTGCGGCGCTGCTTCCATCAGAAATATTTTTCTTCTACATTTAACAAAAAAAAGAAAAATGATATTATTCTCAGGACTTCTTTATCGTGCATTGCTCACGCCTACTTTTACTAATTGTCTTCAAACTCTTCGCCATAATCCATCTTCTGTCGGCTTCTCGGCGTTATGAAGAAGAATCTTTTTACCTCTTCCAGCTTCAGTTTCGTTTATCCTCTCCCATTTTAGGTCCACATCACTTCACCTTCTGCCCAACATAAAGGCTTTACTATAAGGTGAAGCTACTTACATAATAGATCAACGCAATCTACCCTGACTGATTTGACACCGAGAGTCTTCCTAATAAATAACGAGTCTGATGCCGCTACAGAAGAACTATGCATGCGCCAAATCCTAACAACCGACAGCTGTGCAGGGTGAAGCTTTCTCTTTCGATTGCAGCGCCTCACGTGTTTGTAGAGTAATCTGTCTGACCGGTAGTTTGTGTAAGAGGTGTTAGTTTCGTTTTGCCGAAAACGTTATACTACACATGTAGTAGAGCAACGAATTGTCGTGAAATTTCACATGAAACTTGGTAAAACCGCTACTGAAACTTATCTTTTATTAAAAGAAGTTTATGGCGATGAATGTTAATCACGTGCGCGAGTTTTTGAGTGGTTCAAGCGTTTCCAAAATGGCCGAGAAGACGTCGGAGATGATGACCGCCCGGGTCGCCCTTCCACGTCCAAAACGGATGAAAATATCGATTATAATTAATCAACATTACTACCGTGAGGTGCTTGCTCAACTCCTGCTGAAAGAGTAAGGCAAAAAACGACCCGATTTGTGGAAGAACAAGTCATGGGTTCTCCAACAAGACAACGCGCCGGCTCACACTGCATTGTCTGCCAAGACGATTCTAGCCAAGTACAACATCCCAGTTTTAGGCCTCATCCGCCTTATTCGCCTGACCTGACCCCATGTAACTTTTATCTGTTCCCAAAAATCAAATCTGCATTAAAAGGAACACGATTTCAGTCCCGTTGAAGCTGTGAAAGAAAAAGCAGCACGCGTCATGCAGGAGCTCATAGAAAAAGACTTCCAGCACTGTTTCGAACAATGGTAAATTCGCATGGAGCGTTGTAGAGATAGAGGAGGGGTGTATATTGAAGGTGATAATAACTAAATATGTATAAATTTTAAAATAAAATGTTTTACAGCAATAGTCTCGTTATTTAATAGCCACACCTCGTATACTAGACCTCTTCTTGTTTTGCCCGCATGTTCCACTTATCCTTTTTAGCCAGGTCCAAGATTCCGAAGAGTATATC
Organism: Rhodnius prolixus; assembly: GCF_049639745.1. Classification (NCBI taxonomy): domain Eukaryota; kingdom Metazoa; phylum Arthropoda; class Insecta; order Hemiptera; family Reduviidae; genus Rhodnius; species Rhodnius prolixus. The sequence continues at coordinate 25,394,322 of NW_027411624.1, forward strand.
AGAATCAGAAGATTAGCTGTACAATGGACAGTTTCTTCTTCATCGCCTTCTTAGGAAATCGATTTTTTATAGAGCAAAACCGGCCACCACTCCTGTAATTCTGATTATCCCGGAATCCACATGGCCGTTTTCTTGATAGTTATGCACTCAGATATTTAATGTTAAGCTTTTGTGGTCCCTTATTATTCTTTTTTATTCAATCATTTTTCCCTCTAGACTTCACCATACTGCAAAACTTTGTTTTAATCGATTAATTTTGATATCGATCACTAGCAGTCCTAGTTCTAGAAAGTATCACTTTACTAAATCGATTTTACTCATTGTACAAAAAAAAAAAATTAAAAGAAACCCTTTATGTATGGCCGCAAAAATCTACAATCATTTGCCAGAATCTTCGCTTCACTTACCACACTTCCAAATTAATGTTCAAATATGAACTTAAAAGGAAGTTAAGCGCAAAGCTATTAAACTATTGAAGAATATCTTCAATAATTGAGTAAAATTGACACAATCTTCTTACAGTTTACTTTTTTCAATGATTTAAGGCGCGTCAACATCTGAGGTCATTAGCGCCCGGAGCTTTTTCCAGTTTACTGCTGGCCTCCGTTACAGACAACACTGTCCACCACCGGGACAGTGAGCTCCTAGGAAGAGAAAAATCTAAGAGCCAGCCAGGTGTATTCAAACCCGGGATCTCAGCGTGGGAATCAAATACGCTAACCGGATAGTTAATCCACTGGTGTTTTATGAATGGAGTGTAAAATACATTTTTTGGTTTTTGTTTCCAGTTTTGGGAAGATGGACTGCGGAGTTTTCGAAACCATTTTACAGAATTCTCAGGCAAGCTAACTTTTTTTTTTTTTTTCTTTAACTGCCAAAAAATAACGTAACTCGCGATAAAGAGAAAGAATGCTCCGCATCAGATATTATAAAACCAATAAATTCACATTTGTATTGAACTGAATAAGCCCAGCAATATTTTGCAATCACTTCGTTACCAACAAGATTCCTCTTGGCAATAATTTCTTCTGGTGAAAAAGATGGTGAATGATTTCTTTAAAATAGATGTATTTAATTATATATTTAGACGTGTAAATAAAATGGAATATAAGTAAATAATAATTACATACACGTATGGCTCAACAGATATACAGCTAGTATAAACTGGGTCATATTCTCCATATTTGGAGCTAGTTGTTTGTAATAACTAGTGTCTAACTGAAATGTGCTTAGCAGAATGAGAACGTTGGCTAGCGGCAGTAATTAAAACTGTCAGAGATCTGTCCGAGTTGGACAGTTCCTTTCACTCTGGGACCGCACTGTTAGTGGGGCCCTTCTTCTTCATTGCGTCATCACACTGAACTGGTCTCCTCTATCTCCTAGCCACCTCAACTATACCCATCTCATACTAAATTATTAGAAAAGAGTTAGCAATATTCCATATTAGCCTTATCAAAATCAAAAGCATCAAAAGTTTTATGGATATTCGCCGAATCTGTTTATTTATTTTTTTATTTTCCGCAATGTCAGTTTTATTCACTTTTTAACCGATAGCTTGATGTGCAGCAAAACGATCGGAGCGGACTGTGAAACTATATGTGTTTTGTAAGGAAGGGGTTAGCTCAGTGGTCAGTCGAAACTGACAAGGAGATCCTAGGTTCGAATCTAGCTGCAGGCCCTTTAGATTTTTTATTTCCTAGGAGCTTTTAACTACTTTATAAATAAAAAGGAGAATCATGGCTGCCAATAGATGCTATTTCGGCCTGGAAAAATGTTTTAAAAGCAGCCTAGTATCTAGAAAGTCGAAGTTCAGGCTGTACAAAACATTAATCCGCCCAGTTCTCACGTACGCATCCCAAACATGGACCCTTCCAAAAGCAAGTGAGCGCAACCTTCTTGTCTTCAAATGGAAAATTCTTAGAAGAATCCTTGGACCCGTGAGGGAGGAGGGCAGATGGATGAATAAGAAAGAACTAGGAGGTATATGAGCTGTTTGGGGAAGCGGATGTTGGGCGGATAATAAAACTTAGTCGGCTTAACTGGGCGGGGAATGTAGCCCGAATGGGAGAGATAGACCCTATCCCAAAAATATTGAATGGAGAGATGGGCCAGAGCAGGAAGGTTGGTAGACCCAAATTAAGATGGCAAGATGGAGTAGCCAACGATGCAAGAAGCCTACTGGGGGTTTCTAATTGGAGAGCGGCAGCACAAAACCGTCACGAATATCATAAATTAATAGAGGAGGCCAGGACCCACTAAGGGTTGTTGAGCCACAGAGATAGATAGATAGATAGGAGCTTCTAACAGCTCACTCTGTCTGATGATGCACAATTGTTGGCGGTAAAGAAAAAAAAAAACTGGTGAAGGCAGGCAATGCGCTGGGAAAAAATGACCTCCAGATGTTGACGACAAAGCCTTAAATTTAAAACAACCATGAGCATTCGAGGACTTCAATAGGGCGAGATCCAAAGTAGGCGTATATAGCCGAAGTATAGAGCAAGCGAGCGATCTAGGATGTTGGGTTTCCCAATATAGACGGCATTGTCGCACAATCTAAAATTGCCTCTTCAGAATATTCCTTTACTTTCCTTTACAGATCTTTAAAAAAAAGAGCTAAAATTTAGCTCTCTAGTTTGCGAAATCATCTTCTAACAAACTCCTACATTTCAGTTTTTCACTGAAAGTAAATACTACATCTCCCCCAATTACAAAACTTCTAATACAATATTAATGTCAGTGGATCAGATCTCTCTCTCTTTGTCCAAGTCCAAAGTTTATCTTAAATCCCCATGAGTCTATCCCTTGGATTAACTCACCCATAAACCTTCCAGGTAAACAAGAACCGCATCGATTTCTCCGTTTGTACGAGCTCTCTTACATATTTAGTCCAAAATGATTCTCTTATTTCGGCTAGCCATTTTATTAGATTGAAACTTTGAAGTTTTAATAAATTACAATAAAAATAAAACTAGCAAAGTTAAGTATTCATTAATAATACGATGTCTTATTAACATCAACATTTTTTTAAAAGAACTGCATCCTTTAAAGACAAATATTCTAGAAGATAAACCTTGCAACAATACGAGGGTCGTTTGAAAAGTCCGTGCAAAAATAAAAACTACTTAATTTTTTGGGGTAAACTTTTTTTATTTTTCAACATGGTCTCCTTTTAGGCTTATACACTTCGTCCAACGCTGCTCTAGTTTGTTGATCCCTTCCGAATAATAGGATTTGTCCAAGTCTGAAAAATAGCCATTCGTTTCTGCAATCACCTCCTCGTTTGAATAAAAACTTTTTCCCGCCAGCCATTTCTTCATGTTGGGGAACAAATAGTAGTCCGAGGGAGCCAAGTCTGGAGAATAGGGGGGATGTGAAACGAGTTGGAACCCTATTTCCATTAATTTTGCGACCACAACTGCTGAGGTGTGAGCTGGTAGGTTTTCGTGAAGGAAAAGGACTTTTTTGTGGGCCAATCGTGGGCGTTTTTCTTACAGCTCGGTTTTCAAACGGTCCAATAACGATGAATAATATGCACCTGTAATAGTTTTACCCTTTTCCAGATAGTCGATGAGGATTATTCCTTGCGAATCCCAAAAGACAGTCGCCATAATCTTTCCGGCCGAAGGAACGGTCTTCGCCTTTTTTGGCGCAGATTTCCCCTTGGTAACCCATTCTTTAGATTGTTCTTTGGTCTCAGGAGTGTAGTGATGTATCCATGTTTCATCCACAGTGACGAAACGACGCTTAAAGTCCTGCGGATTCTTCTGGAACAGCTGCAAACCGTCCTTGCAACACTTCACACGATTTCGTTTTTGGTCAAGCGTGAGCAATCGCGGCACCCATCTTGCGGATAGCTTTGTCAAGTACAAATGTTGATGCAAAATATTATGTACCCGTTCATTCGAGATGCCCACAGCACTAGCAATCTCACGCACCTTCACTCTTCTGTCATCCATCACCATATCATGGATTTTATCAATGATTTCTGGAGTAGTAACCTCAACAGGGCGTCCAGAACGTTCAGCGTCACTTGTGCCCATATGGCCACTCCGAAAATTTTGAAACCACTTATAAACTGTTCTAATCGAAGGTGCAGAGTCACCATAATGTTTATCTAGCTTCTCTTTAGTCTCCTGAGGCGTTTTGCCTTTCATAAAGTAGTGTTTAATCAACACACGAAATTCTTTCTCGTCCATTTTTTGAAAATCAGTCGACTTCCTCGATTCAAACGAATGCCAAACACAAAGAAATAGACCGATCTGGCTGAAACTTGGTGTGTGTTCTTCCAAGAGATGCTACTAACTAAACATAACCTCGATACGCGCCAGTGATGCTATCTCTCTGACTTTGCACGGACTTTTCAAACGACCCTCGTAAATGAAGTTCTGGGAGGAAAGAGAATAGGTTAAGCTATCCTGTAAAACAGGAGTCGCCAAACTTTTTTGATCATGGACCCCCATATAATTTTTCGAAATCTCCATCGACCCCCATAAAAGTAATTTTCAGGTAATTAAAATAAAACTATCTAGTATTAGGTACTGTGTTTGTACATCACTACACTCCTGAGACCAAAGAACAATCTAAACAATGGGTTACCAAGGGGGAATCTGCGCCAAAAAAGGCGAAGACCGTTCCTTCGGCCGGAAAGATTATGGCGACTGTCTTTTGGGATTCGCAAGGAATAATCCTCATCGACTATCTGGAAAAGGGTAAAACTATTACAGGTGCGTATTATTCATCGTTATTGGACCGTTTGAAAACCGAGCTGCAAGAAAAACGCCCACGATTGGCCCACAAAAAAGTCCTTTTCCATCACGACAACGCACCAGCTCACACCTCAGCAGTTGTGGTCGCAAAATTAATGGAAATAGGGTTCCAACTCGTTTCTCATCCCCCCTATTCTCCAGACTTGGTTCCCTCGGACTACTATTTGTTCCCCAATATGAAGAAATGGCTGGCGGGAAAAAGATTTTATTCAAACGAGGAGGTGATTGCAGAAACGAATGGCTATTTTTCAGAGTTGGACAAATCCTATTATTCGGAAGGGATCAACAAACTAGAGCAGCGTTGGACGAAGTGTATAAGCCTAAAAGGAGACCATGTTGAAAAATAAAAAAGGTTTACCCCAAAAAATTAAGTAGTTTTTATTTTTGCACGGACTTTTCAAACGACCCTCGTAGAAGATAAATTATGGAGGAATGTTACTACACATAAAACTTATAGATCGAGATGTGCATGCTGAAGTTTAAGCAATTTTGGAAAAAAATCCCTCCTCTACCCCTCAAAAAAGAAACTGAAAAATTTATTGGTGACATGTCACTTCCGGTAGGCTCCTTACTATTGAGTCTCACTTTGATTCGATAATTTGGAATCGATGATCACAACTTTTAGTGGAATTCTCCGGCTAATTAGGTTATACTGTTCAAAAGCGTTTACCGCATATGGCTCGTGTTTAAAGTACTTGAATATACAAGTTATGCTTACTCAAATTACAAGCTAGAAATATCAAAAGCAAGCAAGTATTATTACGTTATAAGGTACAGATAAGAGCCGTTTATTTTAGTATGCAACAATGTTTATGTCTTATGTTGTATACATTGTAGATTTGTAGCATGTTAATGTCATGTAGTGCTCATTGAATGGAACAAGATGGAAGTACATGATATTTAAAAAAATATGTTAAACACCCACAAACAAATTCTCTCAGTATTAGAAACTATAAAATGGAGCTGTCACGATTGTTTGAGTTATTTTAATCACACATTCGCTCTTCTAAAGAATATTCTTCGATATATTTATTTTCCAAAATGGCTTCGGCCATTCAGTCTCCATACTAAGAGATTTTGGACCTCTATCTCAAGGTTAGAGTAAAAACAAAATCAAAATCTAGACGAAATTACAAAAAAAAAAACTTCATTATTTAATATTTTAAAAATCCTAAAAATTAAATACAAATTTTTATGCACAATATAAATGATTGGCAGCACATTAATGGAGGTATTTTGAGGGCAGAAGTTCAGATGGAATGTACTTAAACGGTCAAACTACATTACAAACAAACGCTCGTACGTTACCATTACACTTAAGTCTTGCAAATAACATTAGCCCTTAAATAAAATTAAATTTTAAACTGACGTAGATGGAATTAGCAGATTATTTGTTGCATTTCGTTTGTAACAACATTACTTGAATTAGTGTTATTCTAATTTAGTATAAAATGTAACATCATTAATTATTCAAGTAATAATTAGTGAATTTTAAGGCACAAATATGTTGAGCTTAGCGATAGTAAAACAATTTTTGTATCCAACTGAAAGACCGCCTTTCTCTAATAACCAAATTTTATTTATTTATTGAATTTATTGAATTTTACTGCGAATCCAATTACATAAAAGTAACTAAGCTTACTAAATGGAATGGGCTGGCATAAATTGCATTAACTATGTCAAGGGTTAGATTATATTGGGTTGGCAACTAAGTGATTGCGGATTTTAAATAAGAAGGAAAATTCAAAATTTTTGCTTAAAAATATAACTTTATTCAATTAAGCATTTTTCGTTTTTGTCGACGACCTTTTGCCATATTTCAGGCAGTGTCATAATTCCATGTTCAGAAAACTTCTGATTTTTGCCAGCAAAAAAAAGGAATTAATTGTGATTTTACAACATCAGCATCATTAAACATTTTACGATTTAAGGAGATCTGTATGTAACGAGATAAATGGTAATCTGAAGGCGCAAGGTCTGAGCTATATGGTGGATGTGACAACACATCCCAACCTAGTTCCAATAATCTTTGGTGGGTGACCAAAGATGTGTGGGGCTTTGCGTTATCATGCTGGAAAACAACACCCTTACAGTTTGCCAATTCTGGCCGCTTTTCTTGAACTTTATCGCTCAGTTTGGCGAGTTGTTCAACGTAGACGCTTGAATTAATCGTTTGGTTTCTTGGTAAAAGTTCAAAGTGCAGAATTCCTTTATAATCTCAACAAACTGACAGCATAATCTTTTTTTTGTTGAATCTCAGCTTTTGGTGACGTCTGGGCTGGTTCATTTTGCATCATGCACGACCTTTTCGGATTAACCTTGTTGTAAACTAATCTCTTTTCGTCGCTAGTAATCAGTTGTTTCGGAAATGGATCAATTACGTTGTGTTTCAGAAGCGAATCGCAGACGCTAATGCGTTGCGTCAAATGAATTTCCTTAAGCTGATGAGGGATCCATAAATCGTGTTTCTTGACGTAGCCAAGTGGTTTTAATTTTTTTTTTAATGCATGTACGCGATACATTGAGCTTCTCTGCAATCTCACGAGTTGTGCTATGGCGATCTGAATCAAAAATAGTCTTGATATGGGTCTCATCAACTTCAACTGGACAGCCAGATCGTTGCGCATTTTTCAGTGAAAAATCACCAGAAAGAAATTAGGCAAACCAATTTTGACACTGCCTTTCTTTCAAGGCTTCATGCCCATATACGGCACATAACGTCTTATGCGTTTGCGATGCGTTCTGGCCTTTTCGGAAATAATATAATAAAATTTGTCTGAAATGCGCGTCTTGTTCTTCCATTTTTAAATTGGATAAAAAGGAAACTAAATGACTTATCAATAAATTTTTTTTTACTAAATTAAAGGCGAAAGTCCTAAGAACAAGAAAACAATCCAGCTTAGATGCTTTGATCACGTAAACAAAGCAAAAGAATGTGCTAAAACCATCTATTGACAAAATCCGCAATGACTTAGTTGCCAACCCATTAGATTAGATTAAAAAAAATAGATTTACAGAGCCAAAACCCACAACATCCGTAAAGATCTATTGTAGTATCAGTGTTAGTACAAAGAATATGATAAAGGTTTGTAAGTAACAGACTTTGTAAGCATAGAGTAATTGTAACCACTAAATTCCTCTCGGCTATGAGGGGCACTACTTATATTTTGAGCCTTGGCAAACACTGAGTGTTGTCAGGTGCTATCTGACGTTTCCACATGAAAGTTTCGACATTTTTGACCATAACCTTCTTCAGAACGTTTTGTTATTTGAGCGCGATTTGTGTTGTTTACAGTCACTTGAAAATTGTGTCTCAGCGTGCTAATTTTCGTGCAATAATTTATTACGACTTTCGACGTGGATTATCAAGACAGGAGGAGTGCATCGATCAACTTACTTCCACTTTGCCACTGTGAAACGCTGATATAACGAAATTCAATCGTGGTTGTCGTTCGCTCACCGGCGAAAGTCGTGAAGGTCGTCCAAAATCAGTTGTTGTGTCAGAAAACATTGATGCTGTGCAAAAAACTAATAATGCAAGATCGTCATGTGTCATACTGTGAGATTGAGGCAACCTTAAGCATTACTGTTTTTTTTTATTATTAGGCTCAAAATAAAAATAATGTCCCTCGTAGACTACTCGGCAATGCTTCATTATAAAATAAGTAGTTTGGCCAGCGAACCAATTGGAAGATGTCTGAAGACAGTAGCCGACATCCCAAGTTTCTTGACCCACTCTTTTACATATCCATTTCCAAAATTCCACCCACTTAATGATGGTAACCTCCAGCTATTTACTTTTGGCATTCATTGTAAGGTGATTCTGTCAAATACACTGTTTTTTTCTACAAACATTAATTTCCAATCACTCGTTCTTCTAATCAAATCGTCGTCAACGAACCAGATTGTACAGGTTCATGCTTTCACCTTAATTGCACGCTCATTTTGTTGCACTTCCTGAACCAGGAGAAGGCAACCAGGAAATGCCATTTTTGTATTAATTAACTTTTATTTTATAAATCGCATTTATTTACTAGCCAATAATTAATCGATTATTTAGAATATGATCTTTCTTATTTCTAACTTTCTTTATCTCCCACTACCCAAAATTCCACTTCTTTTCTTGGTTTTATTCCAGGCCACCTAAAACCTCTCACTTCTGATCCCCTGTCACATTGAACTAGCCTATTCCTTATTTGTAAACTGTAAGGCGTTACATGTTGCCTGTAATTGCAAGGATAATACTGGTTCTATATTAAGCTAGTTTGAGGATGAAGAGTATAAGCGTTGTGTGATTGGTAAGGCAAGAATGCCCGCAGGGTACCCCTGAAGAACTACCTTCAAGGAGATCCCATAAATTGCACGTTCCAGGTTCTCCCCCAACAGTACCCCATTAGGAGGAGGTTTATTAATGAAATGTTAATATTATCTACTAATATACCAAAATATTTTACATGTATTTATTAAGTTCGATTATACAGGGCGTTCAGCATGAGATTACCGTTACTTCGGGAGGCGATTCTGGGCATCATATGCAACAAAAAAATTCCATATAAACTATGGCTCGATTCCGCTCCGTTCTATAGATATTTTTAATTTTATTATTTTTTTTTCAAGGTATTACTACTTTTTAGCAAACAGTTGTCTATATTTGTCAAACTAAAGTAAAAGTAAAGTAAAGTAATGCCTATCTTTTCAGGCGGGCTTTACGTCCAACTACCAAATTAGGGGTCGTGGACGGAGGCGACTAGCAAACATACTTTACTGTAAACTTCTTTTATTAACCATTAAATAAAATCCAAGGCCTAAGACCGGGAATCGAACCCAGTACCACAATACATATTAGCTTCGCAGGTCTCGCCTCTAACCACTCGGCTACAGTGGCGCCTATATTTCGCAAACTATTAAAGCTAAAGCAATTTCAATAACCTCATTAGAAAGAAGGTTAAATTTCCTTTTAAATAAGATAATTTATATTTCAAAATAATAAAATCAAGTGTTTCATTTTGTGGCCAAATGGCAACTTTCTAAATTTTTTCCAAAAAAATTTGACTTCATTTTTCTCAGAAATATAAGTTTAAAGCGTGAACTTCTCTTGAAAAACCATGGATAGCGGTTATTTTAAAAATTGATGCAGAAATTGCTTATTAATTGCAAAACAGCATCGGCATTATGAAAGGAATTCACCTACCTTAAGAATATAATATAATTCTGATCAATTATTTTTTGCTCAGATCAACCGTTTCAAGCTTGAAATGCGCTTGAGCCGTCTTAAAATGAACACCCTGTATATGGAGAGTTTGCTTTGATTGATTATTTTGCTTGCCCAAAAAAATAAAGGGCTACCCTTACTACTAGATGATTTTTGTTAATAACAAAACAAGAATATTATTTAGTCATAATTTATATTAGTAGATAACTGGAATTCCAGATAGAGCAATCCAATTAAGTTGGGTTTAGTTGGTGGCTAATTGTGTCCAGAACAGTGAAATCTGTCTAAGTCAGTCTCAGATGGGTGTCCAGCAGTCAAACAGTAGATTTTCCAGTGTCTGGTCACTTGTCACCCTGATTACAGTAGAGTCCTGGCTACCCTCGGATCGGATTACCCGCCAATCTTGGGCTTAGAAGATAAAAAAAAGTTTACTTTCACTAAAATACATTTAGTGTGAACCCTCGCACAACCGAAGGTTTACGTAATTATATTTTCAAAAAAACTAAGTATCCCTACAAAAAGGGTAGTTGACTTGAAGTTTATAATTAGGAAAATCTTTTGAAATATCTTCTCTATAATTATTGCTCCTTTTCTATTCCCAAAGACCCTCCCAAAAATTGTGAGGTTCACTCCGTTTGTCCACATCTCGATATATTGTTGAAAAAAATAAAAGTTTGAGGAATATCGCAATCTGGTCATTGGAATAAGTTCTGATGACGACTCTATTGACGTATCGCTGGAGCAATTGTTCGATAAAGACGCCATGATCAATAGGAATTTTGTTATTGAATTATGCAAAACTAATAGCCATAATAGATAGTTTACTGGAGGGAGTAACCACTAATAAATACTTTTAACTTGTAAAGTGTTGATAGCTCACGAAAACACTGATAAATGAGGCATAAAACACATCCTCTCTATCCGCATTGAGTAACCAAGTCGGTTCAAAAAGATGAAAAAGAAGGTTACATTAAAGTAGTATTCGCCTACTTTATAAGTGTCAAGTCAATCCAAGGTTGGTTCAAATGTAACGTAAAGTGAGAATTACTGTAATGTATGCATAACTCTGAAACAATTACAAATTAATTGAAGCTTAAGTGAGATCTTTCTAATCCAGGTACGTCCCACAAAACAAGGTTCCACCACAGTGGAATAGCAAAGGAGAAAAAGAATTAGGTCAAATTACTTACTTCACAAACATGCAGATGTGAGTCGATAGATTGACAAAATAATTCACTTATACATAAATAAGTTACATGTAATGCAGAAAAAGTAAGTTAAATGTGAGTGTAAAATAGTCCTACATAAGTCTAGTGAGTCACCAACATGGTTAAATACGAGTGAAGGATGGTCCTGAATAAGTCTAGTGAGTCTAGGTTAAATATGAATGTCGAAAATGCATTTATGTTTACAGAAATTGCCGCTAGAGTTCTCTACTAGATGGAGTATAAAGTAATCATGATGGACCCATGATTCGTTCCCAGTCACAATATTCAAAAGAAAGTCGATAACAGCACGCTGTTTTTCTCGCAGTGAGCATATTTAATGACGGCTTACAAGTCTAAAATATGCCTATTTCTCAATTATCTATCTATTTCACGATTAAACAATAAAAATTCTCAACTTTTTTGTTTCTGTTAACGATAATTGGGTAAAACATGAAATATTATTCAAAAAGAAACATTATTTATCGCATTTTCAATAGGATTTTTTTTTCTTATGTAAATCGAAAGTTTATCAAATACCTATGGGAGAAATGTTGGGAAAAAAAATTTAAATTAATTATTTCATTGAAATTATCAAGTTTAAAGTAATGGCCAATCACAGCGCAGCAGACTGTGGGCGTGTCATGCCCACCTCTAGTGTAACCACGCCCCGTCCAATGGAAACAAGTAGTGGCTGATCAAATGGAGCTTCAATACCTTTCACTCAATTTTCCAAATCTTTTATTATTTTCTCATATTCTATAACCTTTTTTTTTATATTAAAAATAATATTAATCTTACGTCGATATTGAGAGAAAAAGCTAACAAATTATTTGAAGAAAAAAAATCATTCTCACTTTTTAAGAAATTTTGTATTAAGATCGTTTTCGAATAGTTTTCTCCTATATTCAACAGTTTAACTTTACTTTCTCATGAAAAGAATCACGTACGAAGACTCATATGACTTTTCTTAACGTAGATTACGAATATACCTAATTGAATTTAATTTTAACTTAGAATTGCATAAAATAAAAGATTAATTTAATAATGTTGATAGAACTGGATACATTCCATCTGAAACAAACTATTAATTGAGAAAAAATTACAAGCCAAACTAGCATCTAAGCTTAAGTACGCCAATAGACTAGCTTCAAATGAATCCGTTTGGCAAATTCATAGTAAATGACAGAAAACATACGCTTGTGAAGTCTGAATAAATCAATCGAAAAGTTTTTGTTGCGGTTTACTTAGAAAGGTGGCCTCGCCAAAACGTGGTCCGAACCATTTGTTGAGAAGTGATATAGTGAATGATTAAATTAGTGCGATTAACGATTAATTTCACCGATTAAAATTATTTAAAAAAAATATTATGATTAAATTGTATTTTTAATCAGTACCCATCTCTGCTTGGAACCCCTTGCAGAGGTTTCCCGACAAGAATCTCAAATAAATGTGAATTAAAGAAACCCTGCGCTCTCAAAATCGATCTCACAATTTATAGTTCCGGTTAATTTCCAATTTCAAAAATTCAATAAGAAAGCAATAATTCTTAAAAGCGGAAGCGGTAAAAAAAATAAATAAAATAAAAAACAAAATAGCCAATATCCTCTTTGTATGGAATACTTGATCTTAGAAACTTTTACTCTAAACAGAAAAGTAATGCCTCCTATATTAACTGCAATCATTTCCGGTCTTTCTTGCTTCCTTCCGAGTACAGTTCTTCCCATTCATTCACTAGTGGTTGGCGCAGTCACATCCCTAATTAACCATCTTAAATTCCATTTTTTCTTTCACTTCCTACAAAGTAGAGGCAGTCATAAAAACACCGTCTCTCAGCTCCCCGTCTATTTATTATATTAAAATTAAGTTATCTCTTAGATTTACTTAAGCTTAGAATTTCGTAGTCGTATTGAGCAATAAAAGTTCATGACAATCGGAATAAGAGCAATCAGTTACCAACTGATGAATATCATTTTCAATTAAAACTACTAATGTAACATGATATTTAAATGAAGCATAAAGGCTATGAAGTGATGAAGTCCAAGTAATTTCATGGCTTGTGAATGAAAGTGTGACGATAGCAAACAGTGTGCAAACTGTGACAAAATCGGTGAACGAGGTCATGAATTCGGTACTGACCCATGGTCTTCATTGGAATCAAATGAATCCGAAGGCGGATGTATTTCTTTGTCCATCACTATGGAGGTCTCATCGTTTAAGTAGTGAACGGTTGCGCTGTAAAGTTTCGACTTATTTTTTTTTTTTTGTTACATCCCCAAGTAAATATAGGATACTTTCTTAATGTCCCAGTCCCACAAAAAAAAAAATGAAATAAGTAAAGAATTTAAAAAAAAAGCGTTCAAGCTCCTGGGAAATCACGTGAAAAGATGCGGTTTTAAGAAGAATCATTGACAATTTAATGTATCAATTCCCTGTTTAAAGAGTCAAAAAAAGGTTGTCAACTGGAAGCAAAGTTAACGCGCGCAATAGGTTAACAAGAGAGTAATCCTGAGTTATCAATCATTTCTTGAAGAATCACGTGACAGTTAAGCTCTGTGAGTAAGTGAGAGAGATATCTACAGAATGTTTGATGAACTGGCATGTTTAGTTGACGTCGAGAAGTGCAAACATTTAGTTGATTGAAGTACAAATGTTATCTACATATTTGACGTAGCAGTTTATTTGAATTTAATTTGAATCCGTAATTACATCAAGGTATATACAGCGTGATCCATTTAAAACGCACCAATCGCTAATAACTTTTTAGGAAAGCGGAATTTCGAAAAAAACCCACGAAGTAAACTATATGTTTTTTGGGTCTAGTTTTCAAATTTTCCACCCCAACGCTGTATCTTCCTGTTTTGCGGAGTTTCGGCCAAAAACCCGATTGGGGTTTCATAAGGACCACTGGTTTTGACAATGATTATGAAAACTACATATAAAACTGTGAAAAATAACGTTGATTCCGTTTCGATATCTCTAATATTAGTCGAGATATTTAAGATCAAAGTTACAATTTTATCTATTAGTGAACAGTTTTCAATATTAATTTTTCACCAGAAATACACGTTTTGGGAGGTCCTCTAACTGCAAAAAATATTATTTGAGACTCAAAGAACAAAAATAATAAGAATTTAAGATTTTAAAAAATGTAATGTAATGGTTATGGGTGAGACAGAATAAATTTGTTTTATCATCAAATAAAAGCAACCATAACATCATGATAATGTATCCCGTATGCAAGACTTCTTGTCCTATGATTACAGTGCCACGGAGGGGCGGATGTTGGTCTAGTGACCAAGAGCGTGGCTTTGTAAGTGGGAGGTCCCCAGTTCGAATCCCGCGTATAACTACACTTTATTAATAAAAGTATTATGATTCTTTAAGTAATAAGAATGACTAAATATATGCGGGATTCGAACTGGGGATCTCCCACTTACAAAGCCACACTCTTGACCACTAGACCAACACCCTGGCAAGATATTCTTACTGTAATCATAGGTCAAGTCTTGCATAATGGGTGCTTTAAAATGATGTGATGATTGTTTTTATTTGATGATAATACAAATTTATTCTGACTCACTCATAACCATTACATTACACTACATGTTTTAAAATCTTCAATTATTATTATTTTTTTTACTTTGCGTCACCAATAACATATTTCGCAGTCAGAGGACCTCCCAAACGTGTATTTCTGGTGGAAAATTAATATCGAAAACCGATCATGAATAGATAAAATTTCAAATTTGAACTTAAATATATCAACTAATATTAGGGATATCGAAACGGGATTAACGTCATTTCTCAGTTTTTAATGTAGTTTTCATAATCATTGTCAAAACCAGTGGTCCTTATAAAATATATAAAACCCAATCGGGTTTTTGACCGTAACTCCGCCAAAAATGGAGATACAGCATCGGGGGTGGAAAATTTGAAAACTAGACTAAAATAAAACATATAGTTTACTTAGTGGGTTTTTCGAAATTCCCGTTTCCTAAAAAGTTATTTGCGATTGGTGCGTTTTAAATGGATCACCCTGTATATGCTTACAATAAATTGATAGATTAAACCGGAAATAACAAGTATAGTTTTGCATAAGCATGCTTTCTTTTTTAGCAGAAATATTTCGAGCCAATTTAAATTACTTAAATGGCAGGAGAAGAAGTAGTGTCAGATTTGTGTCAGGCGTAAAATAAAGCTCAGTCAACGTTAACAAAATTTTGAGTGTATTATCAAAAATACAAAAATCTGAATATGAAAATTCAGTTTCAAATTAGACCCGATCACATAAGTTCATGTAGTAAAAAACGAAGTAAGCTACATTACTGCTCAAATAACAATAAACCAAATAATGTCTACGTTTTGAAACTAGTCCAGACATGTTGCACAACAAAAAGCGAACTCTGGTGCAATAAAAGTCTGGTATCAAAAAAAAAAGCAATATGTAACTAAATAAATGTATAATTCTAGATGAACTATTTAGTAGGATATAACCTGATCCAGTTAGTTGCGAAAACCATGTTTTTTTTATAAAAAATACCTTCAGGGCACTGTTTGTTATTTCCGTCAGATATTAATTTTGCAAAGCGGTTTTATAAAGTATTCATTACTTGCGCTCACTATCCAATTGCGATTATAGTCAAATTCTCGAAATTTATTATACAAAGGTTGGCTGAAAAGTGATGCACACCTGCTAGGAGAGGGGGAAAGATAAGAGTTATCAAGTTCAGGCAGAAAGTATATTAAAATGCAATTCTTAAGCTTCACAATTATGTATTACTTTTCAATGTAGTCACCATTAACGCTAGTACATTTCTCCCAACGTGAAACTAGTGTTTCCATTCCGTCACTGCAGATTCTTTTGACTTTTCTTGAATCCAGGAATTGACAGCTGCCTTCACCTCATCGTCTGAGGTGCAGTGATTACCCTAGAGGTCTCTCTTGAGTAGAGGAAACAAATAAAAATCGCAGGGGGCAAGATCCGGGGAATAAGGAGGGTGTGGAATTGGTCCAAACTTCAGTTTTTCCAGAGCCTCTGCGAGGTGTGAGGACGAGCGTTGTCATGTTGCAAGATTATTGGTGCCAAGCTGCCTCTAACATGACAAACTCGACATCGGAGGTTTCTTGAGAGTCTGTACGTACCGAGAAGAATTTACCGTTGTCCCTTGATCTAGGAAAATCGGTCACATAAACTTGGTGAGCATCCCAAAACACAGTCAGAATTTTTTTTTTTTTCTGCGGATGGCTGTGTTTTGAACTTTTACGGCCGAGGAGAAGACGCATGTCCGATATTCAGTGCTCTGCCTTTTCTCTTCTGGGTGTCGTATTGATGGACCCATGATTCGTCCCCTGTCACAATATTCAAAAGAAAGTCCGATAACAGCACGCTGTTTATCACGCAGTGACATAGAATCAGTACACGTGTCCATACTTCGGCGTCTGAAAACACACTGGCTGAACGCAGCGAGTTCAAACTGCACATATGTACATAATAAGGGGAAATGTGACTTCCAAATGCCACCTCGCGCGCTTTTTGAAGCTCTTCGTTCGCGCTCGGCGAGCATGAGTGCATTACTTTTCAGTCAACCCTCGTATATTACATTAAAAAAAAACTATCTGGGGTCCTTGAATAAAAAATTACGTATAATTACTCGATTAAGGATTCAAATTGGCGAGGAATCGGTTCAAATAAAAAACGGTTTTCTGTAACTCAACCAACCCGCATAGCCACGCCCTGAAGAAGGCGCAATATATCTGTCGAAACGTTGCTAAAAAGGACGAGTTG
Organism: Rhodnius prolixus; assembly: GCF_049639745.1. NCBI lineage: Eukaryota > Metazoa > Arthropoda > Insecta > Hemiptera > Reduviidae > Rhodnius > Rhodnius prolixus. The sequence continues at coordinate 25,411,293 of NW_027411624.1, forward strand.
TTGTTTTTTATTTGAACCGATTCCTCGCCAAAATTTGAATCCTTAATATAATATTTTTACGGTCACTAAAACCAAAATATATTTGTAATTACTCGATTTAGGTACCCCAGGTTAGCTGAGCGGGTTAGAGGTTAGATTCGCAAATATAAGATGTGTCGTATAGCGGTAATGGGTTCGATTCCCGGTTTAAGCCTTGGATTTTATTTAATGGTTAATGTGAGACTTATTAGTGACCACAGGTCCACGATAACTTCAACAGTTGGACTTAAAGTACGCCTGAAAAAGTAGGCAAAATTTTGAAAGAAAAAATTGTGTATTTCATTATGTTAAGAGACGTGTAGTATAGTTATTTTAATAACAAGATTAGTTATTCTGTTATAAAATAGTAATTTTTTGGCCTGCTAAACGCAAAATCTCTCTAAACTATAACAGCATCAAAAAATATATCTTTTATCTTTTAAGTTGAAGAAGGAATATCATTAAATTGCAAAAAAAAGTTGTAAATTTGTAGAATATTTCTGAATCTTGAAGTGGGGATACGAATGTCGTACAGTTAAGATCGTCTCTTTAAATTTTGTATTTTTAGTGAGTTTATAGTTGACGAAAAATTCTAAATTTTGGCAGACTGTTAGTGTTTAGTGCATTAGATAATATACTGAAAATTCAAAAGATTTCATCGACTGATTTTCCAGATATTAACAAATAAGTAAGTCACAAAAAATTTAAAGAACAAACTATATTAGTTCATAGAGGCTAGTTACGCAGTGGTAGTGGGGAGGCTGATAATATTCACCTGTATTGAACTTTTTGTTTACAACTTGCTTCCACATCTATCTAGATTTCTTTTGATTTAAGACTTAGAAGAGAAACACACTTGTACAGCTAGTTAAGAGACTTTTTTTTTTTTTTTCTCTCTTATTTCGTAATTCTTGCTATTTTTTATTTTTTATTTTTGCCTACTTTGGCTCATTTTGATATATATATCCCCCTGTAATCATGGATGTATATTTTAAAGAAATAATGGGCAAACTTAATGAAATGGAGCTAGATTTGAACAGTCAAATTTCAAAACTGGACGATAAAATCACAAATTATCAACTGCAATTAGAAAGCATTAACAAGAAGGTCGAGAATCTTGAAATAAAGCAAATTGAATTTGAAGCTAAAATTAAAAAGTTCAATATTTCTGTAAATAACTTATACAAACTTAACAAGGAAAATAATTTAATCATGTTCAATTTAGAAGAAAAAAATGTTGAATCTGTGAATGAACTGGAGACTGCTGTAATGAGTATTTTTAATAACACCATGAACAGTAATTGTGATTTAAATGATATTGACAGAGTTGTCCGTCTTGGACGGAAGTCTACTGGAGCTCGTACTCGGCCTATTTTAATAAAATTTATCTCCTATCGTAAGAAGATGGAAGTTTTACGTCTATCAAAAAATCTAAAAGGCACAAAAATCTATATTTCACATGATTTTTCCAGTGAAGTTAGGAATGTTCGAAAGCAGTTGCTTCCCTATTTGTTTAAAGCCAGGGAACACGATTGTAGAGTTTTTTTAAGGGATGACAAACTTAAAATTGATGGGAAAATCTTTACATTATCTCAGTTACTTCAGTTGGAACAAGAAGATAAGAAAAGTTTACTCTCTACCACAGCCTCAGAAATTGATGTCGCAGATAAGGAAAAAGCCAATATTAGAAAGAAAGGAGACTTCTTTAAAAGGAAATCGTCAAGAGTAAAAACGAGTGCAGGTACAGGAAGCAAGAGGACAGTCCAAACTGCATAGCAATTGCTTGATGGGCCTTCAACGGCAACTGGTGAGCGGCTCCTTGAATCGCAAGTTGGTATCAAGCGTTGTAGAGGTAACTCGTCTACTAGACATGGTTTAACTATCTTATTTTGGAATTTAAGAGGACTTAATACTCTATTTACTTTAGATAAAAGTGATTTCTTTACGTTGTCTCAAAATGACGTTATATGTTTTAATGAAACATGGCTCCTTAAAGATGTCTCTCGGGTCTCAAAAATGTTTTCTGACTTTAGTATTTTTAACAGTTATGCTATTAAACAGAGAAGTATTGGTAGACCTAGCGGTGGACTAGTTATTTTAGTTAATAAGCGATTGAACTGCAATATTGAAATAGTAGAAAATACAAATTTATATATAATTATTCAGATGATCGGATATAATTTCAATTATTTTGTTGGTAATTTCTACTTCAGACCAGATTTGAATGATGAATATGTTATAGAAGTATTACATGATGTCCTTACAGATTTATCAAATAAGAACTCAAAAAGCTGTTGGATTCTAGGGGGCGATTTTAACGCCCGAATTGGAAACTTGAATCAGGTGGACGAGGATGTGTTCGACTCCTCTGAGCTGGATGGAAACAGAAGTAGTTTGGACAATAAGGTGACGTATAGGGGGTCGAAGTTAGTATACTTAATGGAAGAGTGGGGGCTCATAGTATGCAATGGTAGATCTAATGGGGATTCCCCGGGGCAGCTGACTTATCTGAGTGAGCGTGGTGGTAGCGTAGTGGATTCTGTTTGGATTAGTACCGGCACAATAAATATCTTTAAGGAGTTTTCTGTTCTGCCAATGTCTTCCGCATCGGATCACTTGCCTTGTCTCTTGGAGTTGGAGATCTCGTTTCCGGGGATTCACTGTAGTCTAACCTATCCCAATCTTGATCAAAATGAAAAATCTGAAAAGGGTATCCAAATACTGAGATGGGAAAATAATGTTGCCGAATGGTTTACTTGGACCTTATCTAATTCAAGGGATATTTATTATGATGACCCCGATCCAGAATTATGTTACCAAAATTTTCTGAGAACAGTTTTAGGGTTGGCAAGGGGATTTGATATGATTGGGAATCGAAGGGTCTTTCATAAGAAAGATGCTACTTATAATTCGGTTGAAAAAAAATCTTGGTACACGAAGGATTGTAAAGAAATGAAAAAACAAATGAGACGATCGCTGAAAGAGATAAAATCTCCTCTTGCAACTCCTGACATGATTAAATTATACGTGTCACAAAAAAGGAAATATTTTAATCATTTAAAATTTTTGAAAAAGGATTATGAAAAAGAAATTATTGCCAAATTGTCGAATGTAAAAAATAGTAAGCAATTCTGGGATACCGTTAATATGTATTCAAAAAATAAAAAGAGAGGGGGTAACTGCATTCAGCTAGACAAGTGGGAGGCCTTCTTTCGGGGTTTACATACTGAGCTCATTTCGGATTCGCAGATTGCTTCGTCCGGGGTACTTCATCCATTTCTGGATACACCTATTGATCTTGTTGAGTTGCAAATAGTTATTGCACACAGTGGAAATAACAAGGCCAGTGGACCAGACTTGTTGCCGAACGAAGTTTATAAAAATCTCCCTGCTAATTGGGAACACTACTTATTAACTTTGTTTAATAAAATTTTAACAGATGAGAAAGTCCCTCGCAGTTGGTCAGCGGTAGATATGTGCATGATTTATAAAAAACATGACCCTCTTGATCCACAAAACTATCGACCCATTGCTCTGGTCAATAGCATCACAAAACTTTTTACAAGTATCATTTGTTAACCTTCTGTTGAAGGTTAACTGAGTGGTGCAATAATGTAGGGGTGATCCCTGAGGAGCAGGCAGGTTTTAGACAGGGCCGAAGCTGTTTGGACAACATATTTGTGCTAAATTCAATTCTCTCTGTTTATACGCTTCCTAAAGGTAGCTACGTGTACGGCATATTTGTTGATTTGAAATCTGCCTTCGATTCCGTTAATTGGGTTCAGCTCTGGTACAAGTTATCTAATATGGGAGTGAGTAGAAAAATAATTAATATTATAAAGCAGTTATATCAAAATGCTCATCTAAAAGTAGTGAAAGATTTCAAAAAATCCCAATCTATTAATATTACTCAGGGGGTTCTCCAGGGTGAAACTCTTAGCCCGCTATTGTTTTCGCTTTTCTTAAGCGATGTTGTCCAGTTCTTTAGAGACAGGGGAGTAAGAGGTTTTAAGCTTGATGGTTCATCGGATGTTATCCTTCTTATGTTTGCGGATGACATTGTTATTTTAGCTAGTTCTCCTTATGATGCGCAACAAAAATTGGACATATTCAAGGAGTACTGTGAGGAAAATTTGTTGAAATTGAATTACCAGAAAACTAAGATAGTTTCATTTCACAGAGCTGGGAAGAAAAAGAGAAGTAAACCACTAGTTTGGGGGGACGAAAGGATTAGCTATTGCAAAGAGTATATTTACTTAGGAGTACCCTTTGCCGCCTCCGTTAAATATATTAAAGCTGCAGAATATTTCATTGGTAGAGCTCAGTTATCTTCAGGCAATGTTAGGAATATTATCTGCAGATCTAAATGCAGGTCATGGGATACAATTTATCGACTTTTTCAAACTATGGTGTCAGCTACCCTCTTCTATGCAGCTGAAATTTGGGCCCTTCGCTATCTTGACAAACTAGAAATTATTTTAACTCAGTTTTTAAAAAATCTGTTTTATCTCCCTCGCAATACTCCTAACCACTACCTTAGAGTGGAATTTGGGATGCACTCGCTGAGTACTTCAATATTCAAGAGAGCGCTTGCTTGGTGGAAAAAATTACTTGATATGGGCTCTGAACGTCTGCCAAAGAAGGCGTACCTAAAACTGAAAGATATGGAGTCGTTAAAAGATAATAAGGTGGACTTTAATTGGGTTACACAATTACACTTCATGTTTAATAGAATAGGAGCGGATGATGTCTGGGAGAGACAAAAAGTATCTCATGCCGAGTCGGAGGCTTTGGTAGAGCGATGGGCTGCGAATAGCATCTCAAGTGACATTGAGAAAGTGTGCAATTCTAATTTTAACCCGGTCTTCAGACACGTTAGTAACCTGGGTGCCGGGGAATATTATCTTAAATTAAATGGCCCCATTCAAAAAATTAGGGTGATCTTGCAGTTACGACTAAGCGGGACTGAGAGAATACATTTTTATATAAATGGTCATTCTTACTTCATCGATGCCACATTATTGTGCACTGTCTGCAACCTACATGAGCTGGAGACGTTAGAACACATCCTCTTGAAATGCCCTATTTATGCACCTGTTAGGAGCCATTACCTATCCAAGTATATCCAAGGCGAAGTTGATTGTAATACACTAATTGATGTTTTGCAGGTGGACAGTCTTCGGAAGTTGAATGACATCTTCTGTTGCATTGCGGGCGTCGTGGGGCTGAGGTCCTTCGCGCTCGACGAATGAAGTTATTTTTATGTTCCATATTTTTTATTACTTTAATTTTTGGTTATTCGTTGGGTGCGAACGATCTTGCCTTCTTGGCGCCGCTGTTGTGGGGTGTCTTTTGACTTTGGGAGCTGCCCTCTGGCTAGATTTTCCGTTTAGGGGTTGACTGAGGCAGACTATTTTTCACTGAACCTCTTAATTGACTACAGGTTATTTTGGGTTTATTGAATTGCTATTAAATTTAAAACATTGAAATATTTGATTTAAATATTATTTAATTAAAGTATTTGTATTATTATTTAAAATATTAAAATTATGTTCAATCTAGTTTCGTCTGGTGATATTTAATTGGCTTTGTATAACTAATTTGAGTTCAATTAATTTTGTATTTTGTTTTTAAACAAATTATGTTATATGTTATTTGAAATTGTACCCTACTCCTTGCTACAAGGAATTCCCTTATAAGCAATAAAGTTTATTATTATTATTATTATTATTATTTCTGAATCTTTATATAATAAAGTTCTCTTTTTTCGAATAAATAAAAAAATAAATATATAAATAAAAAGTGAAGGCGAGATATTTTTATTTTTGAGTTGTTTTGGTGACGACGGGCTGGTCCAAGGACGCCCGGTCGCCGGACCTTTCGGCTCTGTTCCCAATTCTACCTCCATCCCAATTCCAGTATAATACTTGAATCTTTTATTTACAATAACTGTAAATCTTTTATTAAGAGGGAAAGTATTTTTACTTTTTTACTGAAGAACGATAACATCAAACATTCGCTCAGAATGTTAACTCTATGAATCAATCTGTGGAAGATTTAGGAAAATTGAATTAACTGATTTCAAAAAAAAGGTACCAAGCATTTGGAATATAATCAGCCAAGATTATTCCAATCGTGTTAGAGCAGAGGTTCCCAATCTTTTTCGGTTTGCGGTTCCCTAAATAATCGGAATTTTTCCGCGGCGCCCTTAATACATAAGATTTTTTCTAAATTTTTGACTTTCTTGGAAAACTTTTCTTTTCAAAAGCGATTACCCATTTAACAGAGAAAAATTAAAAACAGATATTTACTATTTTCCTTGGGATAATATAAAATATCTAATTTCAACTGTTTCGGTAATATCCATATCGAGTATATCCACATCCACCATGTGGTTAGGTTGGTTGGCAAATAAATTTAACCCGAATTTTAAATTCACAATTTATTGAACGTCCATTGATGATTAACAGGATGGATGGGCTTGATGTTCACTAGACAACTTCTCAAATCTCTCAATAAAATTGGATATGGCTACCCTCATTTCTTGTTCAACGTTAATTTTGGAGCAATATTTACTTTTTATTACCGCGACCGCTGAAAACCCAGCTTCGCACCAATAGGATGTTACGAATGGATTTAATATGCGTAGAGCTTTACCACTAACCTGTGGATATTCCTTTTTTACCGATATCCAAAAATCAGAAAGTTCCATGCTACCAAATTTTAACTTTAAAGTATTATCGCAAGACAAGTCACTAAAGCTTGGGTGGGGAAGCCATGCATGCTCACTTTCAAAAGATGCGGATTAGAAAGAAAACAATGAAAGACTCGAAAGTTGCTAAATTCATAGAATTTTTTCAGCATACACGATTGTTGGCGCAAAAATTCGAGAATTGGAAATTCCAAGAAAATTGCCGAAAAGCCGCGGCGCACACTTTGGGAATCACTGTGTTAGAGTATGAAACTATTGTGTAATTGCAGAAGTCGAGCTTTCAAAGCCACACTTTCTTAATATAAACTGCGAGCATCTGGTGTGGGTCTTAGATCCAAATTTAGAGAGTAACTTTATCAACAACAAAAAAAAAGTAGAAAACAAGTCTTCGAAACTTCAATTAGTTTTGCCTTAGCCTTCGGACTTCCTGGTCTAATTCACTGTAAGAGAGGGCAATGCACAAGTGAGCAACTACTCGTATCAGCCAAATCACCGGATCTTGCCAAGAAGTTTGGTGGGTATTCGCTATAGGGAGATCGTACGACAACGACTGAGGGATCAGTTATATTGGATTCAAACGCGGAGATCCCGGAGTTCAAGTCCAGCTGATGGTCCTTAGATTTTTCTCTTCCTAGGAGTTTCTTACAACTCCACTGTCGGATGATAGAAAATGTTGTTTGTAACGAAATAAATAAAGCTGCGGGCGCCAATGACATCAGAAGCTGATGCGCCTTAAAAAAAAAAATAAAACAAAAATTCCAGGAAGTCGTGTGTATTTACTCCAGACTTACAAAAGGGCGATCACATTCTAGTCTGGATTAGCGAAAGGAGCGTGGCTTCATTTTCGCTGGAGGCTGTTAGAATCATCAATCACCAGGTGGCCAGGCCAGGCTGGCGACGGTTCAGTTGTCCTGGGAGATTTATCTAGTACAGGTAAGGGAGATGGCTATTGAATGAGGTGCTCAAGCAGAAGAACCTAACAAATTAGCTCTGGTAGAATAATGTTTGGCACATGCGCATAACAATAAAAGAAATTTTAAATAAAATATATTTAAAGGGGGACGAAAGATTATTGCCTAACTAAAGGTTAGCTCCAAAACTTTAAACGTTCGCTTAACAGGTACTCTTACATTTCCAAAAGAGAATACACATCTCACATCAATCCAGTAATACTGCAGTAAGAATAGTAATTTTTTATGCAAGTTCGAGGACATTTTTATTGCCTTAATTTTTCCGAAGAATTTTTTAACGATATTAAGGCGCCAAGTCAGTCAAGCGAAAATTGTTTTAATTTTCAAAAATTTTCATCAGTGAAAGAACAGAGTTTAAAAGAAAAAACCAAAAATATATTTTTTTTTGAAAATTGGTCTTCCATTTTTTGGTGACTGATTTAATAAATCTAGTTCCATCAAGTTCACGTAGTCTCATTGTACGAGGGTCGTTTGAAAAGTCCGTGCAAAGTCAGAGAGATAGCACCACTGGCGCGTATCGAGGTTATGTTTAGTTAGTAGCATCTCTTGGAAGAACACACACCAAGTTTCAGCCAGATCGGTCTATTTCTTTGTGTTTGGCATTCGTTTGAATCGAGGAAGTCGAGTGATTTTCAAAAAATGGACGAAAAAGAATTTCGTGTGTTGATTAAACACTACTTTATGAAAGGCAAAGAGAAGCTTGATAAACATTATGGTGACTCTGCACCTTCGATTAGAACAGTCTATAAGTGGTTTCAAAATTTTCGGAGTGGCCATATGGGCACAAGTGACGCTGAACGTTCTGGACGCCCTGTTGAGGTTACTACTCCAGAAATCATTGATAAAATCCATGATATGGTGATGGATGACAGAAGAGTGAAGGAGCGTGAGATTGCTAGTGCTGTGGGCATCTCGAATGAACGGGTACATAATATTTTGCATCAACATTTGGACATGACAAAGCTATCCGCAAGATGGGTGCCGCGATTGCTCACGCTTGACCAAAAACGAAATCGTGTGAAGTGTTGCAAGGACGGTTTGCAGCTGTTCCAGAAGAATCCGCAGGACTTTAAGCGTCGTTTCGTCACTGTGGATGAAACATGGATACATCACTACACTCCTGAGACCAAAGAACAATCTAAACAATGGGTTACCAAGGGGGAATCTGTGCCAAAAAAGGCGAAGACCGTTCCTTCGGCCGGAAAGATAATGGCGACTGTCTTTTGGGATTCGCAAGGAATAATCCTCATCGACCATCTGGAAAAGGGTAAAACTATTACAGGTGCATATTATTCATCGTTACTGGACCGTTTGAAAACCGAGCTGCAAGAAAAACGCCCACGATTGGCCCACAAAAAAGTCCTTTTCCATCACGACAACGCACCAGCTCACACCTCAGCAGTAGTGGTCGCAAAATTAATGGAAATAGGGTTCCAACTCGTTTCACATTCCCCCTATTCTCCAGACTTGGCTCCCTCGGACTACTATTTGTTCCCCAATATGAAGAAATGGCTGGCGGGAAAAAGATTTTATTCAAACGAGGAGGTGATTGCAGAAACGAATGGCTAATTTTCAGACTTGGACAAATCCTATTATTCGGAAGGGATCAACAAACTAGAGCAGCGTTGGACGAAGTGTATAAGCCTAAAAGGAGACTATGTTGAAAAATAAAAAAGGTTTACCCCAAAAAATTAAGTAGTTTTTATTTTTGCACGGACTTTTCAAACGACCCTCGTAAATGTTTATTTATTTATTATTGGAGAAATGTAAAGAAAATATCCAATAATATTGCAATAATTGCAATAAAAGAGAATCTGGATGAGTCTAGACAAATTAGATAATACTATGACTGGTATACATCACACAAAGGTAGCTTGATAACAAGGCAATCATTGGTTAAAAAAAAAAGTCTAGGCTATAAATAGTAACAAGTAGAAGCTTTCAACGATTCAAAAGCCACATTGATTGGTATCAGTACACATGGAACTGAACTAGGTGGGGATTACTGATTCGTTGCACGGGGGCATTTGGGGCTGTGTTGTTTATCTCTGAGGATTGGTAGCCCCACTTTATACTTTTCCGCCACAGCTCACTTGATTTCCAGCCGAGATAAGATGAATCAATACTGGGGGAGACAGGACAAGTGTCGGTTCTTTAAAAAAAAAAGAAAAAAAAGTCAACCATTTTACTTTTTTATCGAATTTAAAACGCTTTTAATGGTATCCTCGATTATCTGGCTAGACTAGATATCAAAATATCAATTAAATATATTCTTTTTAAATTTAAAAAAAAAAAAAACTCATACACTATTTTTGTCAAGTATTATTTACTTTTTAATAGATTCGTCCAAGGTAGCCGAGCGGTTAAAGGCGAGACCCGTAAAGCTAAGATTTATTCGATTCCCGGTCTAGGCCTATTGGATATTATTTAATGTTTAATATGAGAATGCAACGGTAAAACTATGATTGCTAGTCGTCTCCGTCCGAGACACCTAATTTGGTAGTTGAACTAACAATTGATGGAAAACTAGAATTCAGTATCAATAACCTTAATAATTGTGACATAAAAAAGTAAATAAAAAGAACCGAGATAATAAAAGATTAACAAAGATAATGATATTTTATTTGAAGGCATATCTTGTATAAACTCTAACGAAGTTATCACCATCTGTATAAAAAGTTATTTTGATGTAATTACGTCAATTTTAGGGAATAACACACTTTTGAGGTAGAATGAGTGCTGCACCGGTCGCTCAGTGAAGTGTCTGGCAAGCATTATACAAATACCCCCCAAAAAACAAAATGGCTGCAAGTTCAAAATTTAATATCTATAAGTGCCACTTAACTGGGTGTCTTTTTCAGTTGTTTGCAATTTCACTAAATTTTTGACTAAATATTTATTGAAAAATATAAGGTGCGCAATGCTGGATAATATCGCTGATTATATCAGAGAGGTAGATTTAAATTAGTTTGGTGAAGAGATTATTTGACATTAACTCAGTCTCCGTCTCGCACTACTTTGCAGACTGAGTGTCTTCCATTAAATACAATCGAGCCTCCCATAAAGGACACTATCAATAGCGACCACCTCCATTTACGGACAGTTTTTGGATTTCCCCGTTTTACCCCTATACACTTTCTATATAAAAGAACCTCCGTCTAACGGACACTCTACATAGCGACCACGGACATTGATTTTAGGGAACGGATTTAATGTTTCACCTCCCACCAACGACCACCTTATTATTCAAAGTTCGTGTGACGCGGTGATCACAATAATTATCCCCTCTCAAGTTTTTTTTTTTTCTGGTTTTTCCTAAAGTTTCCTATATAAGCTCCATACATCTTGTACCATTTTAATCATTTTTCAATATAACTTTGGACGAACAATATTATTTTTTCCGATATGTCTCTCAAACGAAAGTGGTTAACTCTAGAAGAGAAAATAAATGTGTTGGAAGATTTTGCAAAAACCAAATCGAGCCATCGTCAACTTGCCGAAAGGTTTGTTCTATTTTTCTAATAATAGATGATAGTATGATGATAATTTTACCATAAATTATTATTGTTATGAATAAATGTGATGGTTATTATAAACATTATTAAGTCAATAATATGTAGTTTTCTGATAAATTTTTTGGATAATTAAGAAAAATTTGATGAATATCATATAGCTGCAATAATTAGGCAATTATGTACGTTTTTAAAGCTATTAATAATAAACAATTTTTAAATAGATGTTTGGAAAAAAAAAACTATATTTTTCACAATGAAACTTGCCTACCTCCTTCTAACGTCCACCTCCAAACAGCGGCCTCTTTGCTTTCCCCCGCTAGTGCCGTTATTGAGAGGTTCGACTGTATTAAAAAAGTTTAAAACTGAGGAAAAATTAGCTGACCACAATGTAGTTTACTAAATAATTTTTTTTATAATTCCCTCAACCCCCCCAAATTTTACTTTTAAAATGAAGATGTTTGATGAAGTTGAAAATTTGAAAAACAAACATTACACTCTCTGTACCGGAAATCTTCAACTTTACGAGTCCACACTCATAATTACTACATCACCCTTGCCTAAATCACGATTGGAAAACTACCTTAATTGGTTATTGTTAATTAATTAATTAATTGTTTATTTAATTACGTATTATTAATGTAAATTACATAATTACATTAATATATAGTAGAATAATATTCACGGCCTCTTAAGGACTAAAACCATATATGTTCACTGAAATGGCCAGCAATTTCGTATAATTACTAGTATGAATGGTGAATAGGAAACAGTTAGGTAGAACGAGCAAACATTTAATATGGAAGTTGAACGTTAAGCCCAGCTTTAAAAATTAGACACTAATCAATTTTGAACCAAAAAAATATATAGCTTACTTCGTGGGTTTTTTCGAAATTCTTCATTCCTAAAAAGTTATTAGCGATTGGTGCGTTTTAAATGGATCACCCTGTATATCACTGATATACGAGTATGATGCAAGCCAAGTTTTGATGAAGAGAGTGAGAGAGAGGAGACGGAGAAAGAGAGTGAATATATATATATTCTCGGGTTACCAGCAGGAGAACAAAACCAAAATTACGAGTATGAACAATAGTTTATCTCAGACAAAGCAGTTGTCACACAACAGTTGGTACAAGTGTGGACAGGTTATATATGTATGGTTGGTATTCTCATTAATTTTGGCTAAATGCCGCTATCTAACATACAGCTGATACAGTTTCTTGTAATCTTCTTAGTGTAGATTATGAATTCATTTATATCAAAAAAGATTATTAATAATAAAAATTAGAAACACCACTATCTTCAAAATAATCTTTTTTTTTTTTTAATCTTCTTAACCCACTCACTGCCAGATAGAGTCTATTTACTGCGGAGAAAGTGATAAAACATGGATTCCTCGAAGTTAAAATTAATATTTTTTTTAAATTTATTTTATTTGCAATCTGCATAATACACTATACAATAAGTAAATAGGGAGGATGAAGTATAAATGGCTGCGTGAAAGGCAGGAGGAAAGAAACTGCCCAGCGGTAGCACTTTCTACAGGATATGATATTTAGGCCTTCAGTCTGCAAGGAAGTCGCGGGGCCACTGGCGATTCAGTCGGCGAGGAGTATTAGGGATGTCAGAGGAAGCGAGAAACAGTACGAGAGGATTAGAGCTAGTCAAGAGAGTAGTATGGAACTTTTGGTATTTAATCTTGGCTAATTGGTGTACGAAGGGGATGTTGAGGTCGTTGTGAAGAGTGAGGTTAGTCGCCGTAGAAAGGTGCGTCAGCTATCTGTCGAAGGAGTTTTGACTGAAATGTCTGTACAGTCCATATGTTTGTAGGTTTGGCTGACCCTACAGCTCTAGTCCGTAAGTCCACATAGGTTTGAGAATAGTACTGTATATTAAGCGTTTGAGTTCAATGGGTAATTTGGAGCGCCGTCCAAGAAGTCTGTAAAGTAGTTTCGCACGTTTTGTCATTGCTTGTCTTTTAAGTCTAATGTGTGGGTTCCTCGTGAACCGCTTGTCTATGTAGAGCACCAGATCTATATAAGGAAGAGGATTGCTGTTGAAGAGGACAGGTGGACAGGAGCCCCGCCGGAGAGTAAACGTGGCATGCTGGCATTTCTGTGGGTACATAATAATTTCGCCACTTCTTTGCCCAGGATTCTATTTTATGTAAGTGTGTCTGTAATTTGTATGAAGCTGATGAAGGATGTGTACTTGAAATTAATTAATGTAATTAAAAATTAAGATAGTTTGCTACTTCTTTGATAAATACCATCAGACGCACAGTACAACCGACTCGAAACACGTTACGAAATAGACGGACGGATAAGTCTGGTTGGAAGTACAATATTAGTGGTGAGGGTAATCTCTCGAAAATGGCTGGCTTAAACGAGTATGTAAACCAGGATTTATGTCGTCGAAAATGTTCTCGATAACAGCAAAGTATCAGAAAATCCAAAACTATTTTTTAAGCCTTTTCATTCATTATAAGTCTTTATAATACCCAGGTGGTGAAATAGAATTTCTCCAGAAGAAGCACATTAGAAGAAGCTTTTAAACTCGTAGAGCATCCGAAAATAAATTTGGCAATTTGCAAAGATATTTTTAAAAAAATCATTGAAGCTCTTTTTTATAGAACCTCAAAAAAAGTTAAAAATATTTCCAACAAAAGTGTAACACATTTGGGCGAAGATCTGGAATAAGGTGAGTTTCGAAAAACAATTGAATCCATTAAAAATATAAAATCATTTTCTTTATCTTAAATCGTACCTGAGAGACTGGATTTGTCAAGTCTCCCAAGAATCTTTCTTTACAATCAACTTTCTCCTGAAAGCAGGAGTTCCAAAGTATTCCAGGACAATGTACAATGTACAGATCTTCCTTTGCATAATACTACCTTAGCTTAGATGGAACACCTTCAACCAGACAACTTTTCTTAATAGTAAAGTTGTGCACAAAACAGAAGATAAAGTTGAACGGGTAGAACTGTATTCAATTCCACTTTAAACACCGGGGCACCTCTTCCTTCATGATGTTAAATTTAAATAATACGTTCTGACAGAGTATGGTAACTTTGATTACTGATGAACAAACACGACTAACTTGGTATTCTCCAAATTATACTGGAAATGAATGGAAAATAACAATCGATTTCTCTTGCTATTAAACTTAACAAACGATCAAACCTTACGTTACAAAACATATTCACTTAGTTCACAAAACTCTGCTGAGTATCTATATAGAGAGCTAAGGGACTAGAGGAGTGTGGTTTCGATAAGCAGTCTAGTCTTTACACAATCCTAAATATATAATCCTAAATCCAAAGATTATGCTTCTTAATATGTTACAAACAAATCCTCTAAAAATTCCGTTTTGGGTCCCTGATAAAATTCCGTTATAAAAGAATCCACAATTCCATATAGCCTTCACCACAATTCTCTAGACCAGAGGTCGCCAAAGTGGTCTATATAGACCCCCAGGGGTCTATTTAACAAAAGTAGGGGGTCGATCTGAGCCAGGGAGTCGAAGGAAAAACAATTTCGAACCCAATATAGGGAACCTTGCAAAAAAACACCAGGCACACCCATCTCATTAATTAAGAAGCAATACTGTAGTTACTTTACTTATTTATAATAACTTATTATTTAATAAGTATTAAGGTATTTAAATTTCAACATTAAGATATTTTTCATAAAACTATTGTTAGATCTAATGTAAAATTACATTAATAAATATTTAAAATCATAAAATAAATGTACAAACACAGTACATAATATAGTTTTATTTTAATTATCTGAAAATTACTTTTATGGGGGTCGATGGAGATTTCAAAAAATTATATAGGGGTCCATGATCAAAAACGTTTGGCGACCCCTGTTCTAGTGCATGCCTTATCTTATGGAATTTCCTCTATTTATACAACTGAAGCGCCAGTGACCTTCGTGATCATCTGCATGGAAGTGATTGATATCAGTGAGTATTTTCTGGACGTGGAAGGGCGACCCGGGCGGTCATCATCTCCGATGTCTTCTCAGCCATCTTGGAAACGCTTGAATCACTCAAAAACTTGCGCACGTGATAAACATTCATCGCCATAAACTTCTATTTAATAAAAGATAAGTTTCAGTAACGGTTTTACCAAGTATTTCACGAAAATTCGTTGCTCTACTACATGTGTACGTTTTCGGCAAAACGAAACTAACACCTCTTACACAAAAAGACGGTTCCGGTCAGACAGATTTCTCTACAAACACGTGAGACGTTGCAATCGTTAAAAGAAGGCTTTACGCTGCACAGCTGTCGGTCGTTGAGATTTGACGCATATGCATAGTTTTTCTGTAGCAGCATCAGTCAAGTTATTTAATAACCACACCTCGTATCCAAAATTATTGAAATGTTTCAAAAAATAAACTCATGGTTTCCTTTAGCTCGCAGGAAGTAGCCCTCATAATTAACTAGGCTCATTAAGATCTAGAGGAATCAAAAGGGTAAAATTGACCATCCACATCATATAACTTAGATAGTCGTATACAGAGAGCAGTAAGTTGATAGCTGAGTGTCTTGATCTGCAAGTAGCGATCAAGTTACCCCCGGAATAACGAACTACCCGCTAAATTTTGTTGCCCTCAATAAAAGCCCATTGCTCCCCGCCAAAAGGTAATACACATAACAAAATATAATTAATTAATTAAAATATTATGGCGCTCTAATGAGTGTTAAACAACAACAGCTAAACTATTTAGTTAATACTTTTTTCTAATGGCTAATTTTTTTACAAAATGAATATAAAGAGCCAGGGGAATCTCGTTAAAAGAGAGGGAGTTTAATGAAAAGAATTTAGGATGTAATTAAATTGAAAGAGGGGTCGGAGGAGGGGGAGCCATAAAATGAAGATAAGCTGTGGAATTAATGGTCATGATGGCCATTTATAAAGTACCCAGTTTCTCCTATCTTTTCACTTTCCTTACTTCTTTTAAAAACTTCCTTCTTTCTTTTAAAAGTTTGTACGCAATTTGTTGCGATTTAGTGAGAAAATACTCTCAAAAGCTGATAGCATCGAAGGTAGGTAACTTCTTTTTTCTTTTTTTTTTTAGGTAGGAAAAATAATTTTTGCGTTAGATTGATAGTTTTAATGTGGTCACAATGAATAGCAGAATATTTTTAGCACATACAATTGTGCATCGATTATGCGAGTAACAATGATGAGCAGTTATTTAGTCTTTTGTCTTAAAACTAGTCTATTACTAATGCTGCAAATATTATTCAGATTTATTAAAGTAAAGTAATTGCCTATTTTTTCAGGTGGGCTTTACGTCAAACTACCAAATTAGGTGTCGTGGACGGATGCGACTAGCAAACATACTTTCTTCGTAAATTTCTTCGATTAACCATTAAATAAAATCCAAGGCCTAAGACCGGGGAATCGAACCCACTACCACAATGCATATTAGCTTTACAAGTCTCACTCTAACCGCTCGGCTACCGTGGCGCCTACATCCAAGATTTATTTAGATAGATAAAATCTTTTACAGGGTGAACCAGTAAGTATTGTCCATAGGTCTACTGTTGTGTAGTACATCTAAAGTGGAGTTCAATGACGTATTGGCCAACTTCATATTTTCCACTGTTCTTGAGTGACGTCACTTTATTTTTTTCTAAAATCATTACTTTTTTCCAATAAAAATGTTATTACTCTTCCTAATTTTAAGACAATCTACTTTAAAAATTGACCACTGGTCCATCTAAAAGAGTATTCAATGAATTAAACAACTTGATAACTAACACTGTTGAGTGCTCGTGAACACGTTTTCTTGTAAAACAAACGTAAATTCTCATACGAAGATAAAAGGAATCCTGGAAAATGATATAACCGTTTGAAAGCCCATTAGACAAGGAAACTTTTATAAAAAGTGCCAGCATCTAGGTCGGATAATGATCACGTAAGGGCCTAATGAGTTTTCTTAAAAATTTCGATTACTTTTATTTTTCCAGCATTCGGAGGAAGATTGAGGCTGTTTGGAGAATAACTTATGCTTCGAAATGGTATTAATTTTTAGAAAATTTATCTGTCTCTCTAACCGTGTTATCAGAATCGAATTCGGACTAAAACTTTCTGAGTAATAACATTTTTATTGGAAAAAAGTAATGATTTTAGAAAAAAATTAAGTAACGTCACTCCAGAACAGTGGAAAATATGAAGTTGGCCAATGCGTCATTGAACTCCACTATAGATGTACTATGGACAATACTTACTGGTTCACCCTGAATATTTACATCAATTTTAAATTATATTATTCAATTTATTCAATAATTTCCAAATAAAGACAAACGCTTAATATTTATTTATTAATTTTAATGATTTAAGGCGCGTCAACATCTTAGGTTATTGGCGCCCGGAGCTTTATTTCTGTGCACTTCCGGCCTTCGGACAGTGTTCTCTTCTTAAAGACAACACTGTCCATCACCCCGGACTGTGAGCTGTAAGAAGCTCCTAGGAAGAGAAAAATATAAGGGTCAGCAGCTGGATTCGAACTAGGGATCTCCGCGTGGGGAATCCAATACGCTAACTTCATCCGATATTCATTTTTTCTCTCTTTCTCTCTCCACTTGCTCTCATCTCTAGAAAGAGGTAGCATGCAATCAATCCAAGTATTTGCACAAGTTTTGTGCCTCACAAAATTCTCAAAAAAAAGTTATTTTTTAAACAGTTGGTGACGGTTTTTCGTAACATTTTGGGGTAAAAAAAAAGAAATGTCGCAAAAAAAGGGTTAAATATCATTTATTTTACGTGCTACTCAGGAGTCGCAAAAATAAGTTTTGGGTAAACAAAATCATGATCAACGAAGAGAAAGTAAGAAACTTAGTAAGAGAAAGCACAAAGTTCAAGATCTGAAATCGATAAATCTAGGACACAAGTTTCAAATCGAACAATTTAAACATCAAAATTATGTAATTAAAAAAAAAAATATGATTTACCATTAAATAAATTACATTTGAACCTTTAAGAAATAAAAAATGAAAGAAAAAAAATCAGATCGCGGATCCAATTGCTCTTCAGACAGAAGGAGAGAGGTGGCTGAGAGAGTGCGTTAAGTTGGAGGAGAGATTATGACCAGACCAGGAGGTAAGCAAAGAGGTTATAGCACGCCGCTGTAATTACTAGCAGATTTATATCTGATAGATCATTCAACATTTACCAACTGGGTAAAAAAGGTCAGATGTTCCTAATGCACCCGTATTCAGTAATTTAGACGAACATTTTGTAAACGATTTATACTAAATGTAACGGTTCATAAAAACCGTTTAGTTATAAACCAAAAAAAAAACTGGTTTGGCAGACGCTTCATGATTGTTAGTGGTTACAATTTCTATTGCATAAGACCAGTGATTATTAAATCGAACTTTAAAATAATATATACATTATTCGGGGAATATTTCATCATGAGTGAATCTCTAGTAAACGATTTTAGGGTGACTTCTGGTTTGCGCAAAAGTTAAAACCTATTGGCTAGACTTGATGGGCTCATAAGTTTAAAAGAGAAAGATCCAGTTAGTTGGCCCATACTTCTGTCTTACAAGTTCGTAGGTTTTGGTTAAGCCATCCTTCTACTAAATTTAGGCTCCAGACCACCACCTTATTAAAAAATTATATTTCCAATATCAAATTAGACAATCATTAATGGAAATTTTTGTAATTACACTTTCAAAAATTTTGTTTCTGCAAGTGCAGACAATGACGTGTATACACATCGAATGCAGCAGGGCAAAACAAACCAAAAGTTTACAACGTCGTAATAAGTCACTGCAAGCACTTTATCTGCAATCTCTGGGGTTGAGATTACAGATTACATTCTGTGCATTTCAAAATCTTGCACCGCTTTGCATTGCTCTAGTTAACTAAGGACGCAAGAGCTTTTTACAAGGAAGAAAAGATCTCTGAATTCTGTGCAAAATGAAATCATGCTCGTACTGAGGTCTGAACCTCTCTATCTAAGGTAAAAACAGGCATTGCACAAGGGTTGAGAGCTTTAATTTGAGTGCGTAATTTCCAATCTCTAATGCGGAGACCAAAGATGTACCAACCACTTATCATTTGGCAGGCTCCCACCGCAGTTCTATTGGTAAGATAAAGGAAACATCCCACCAAATAATATTCTTATTGTATTCTATTAAAATTTCGAGTTTTTATAGTTAATGGCAATTTTATATTTTTCACAACGAGTATACACGTCGCGCGCCGTAATAGAGATTTGGTTTGACGTACGAGTACATACACGTCAAGCACAACTGGTTAATAAAGTTACAATTAAACAATCAAAATTAGAGTATAAAGTTATACATTTAAACGTAAGAAAAATAAAGTTAAAGAAAAGCGCGTTACTTTAATCCACTTTATTTTTTTTCTTCAATAAAACTAGCCTAGTCCGGCAAGACATCTAGCTTTTGCAAAATTTGTCGCTTAAATTGTTTGCTAACCATTCTTTTTAATCAATCGTTGTTTTCAATTTATGATTATAAGTGCTAATAAGTGCACGGCTTAAACAGCTAGCAAGAAATTATATCAAAGGAGGTGAAATCGTGAATGATGCAGTGATTTTGAGCGATTTGTACACACAAAAGTTATTTAGAGATAAAAATGAGTTAGTGTTTTGTTTTTTTTAACTTAACCTGGTAAGGAAGGTAACACCTACTTTACCTTCTATTACTCGCGCTTTTAGGAGTACCTTTTGGGGGGAATTCGAAATCTACTTCTTCGTAATGTCCCCTGGACAACAGCTTCTAGCAGCAGATCACCAGAGGCCTTAACCAGAGCCCCCACAACTTGGATTGGGCAATATCTTCCCCCACGAACTCTCAATTTTGCGCCTCTCCTTCTTGCTGAGAGGTTATATCATTTAAAATTATTTAAAGAAAGATTTGGGACACGATGACTCTTATAGATTCAGAGGAAAGAAGCAGGAATCTCGTATGATCCTTCTAAATGAATGACAAAGGAAAATAACCAGCTGCTAAATGAGAATATATCTTTTGTAGAACCGCCTCACAATCTGAGATTTTTTTTTAGATACATAGGTTTTGAGACGTCGTAGAGCAGCGGTGGTCAACAAGTCGATCGCGAGGCCAGTTTTGGTCGATCGTCGGTCGCTCGCAATGCCTGCGGTGGAATTCTGTGTACCATGGACTTTGAAGCGATCGTAGAAGACAAAACTTTCTAGCAGTAGTTTAATGCATTCTGTAGAAGACTAAACAACGTTCTGTCCTGACTGATTCCCATACTGAAGACTCATTATTATTATTATCATTTTTAGGATATACACCTAATTATGATTCCTTGGTCAGAGACACGCAAACTCAGTCTTCCCATTGATGTTAAGGCAACAAAGTAAATTCTAAATCTGTCTTTATCTGTAGCTACTTTGAATTAATAAATATTGTTAATAATTATCCATGTTCTTTTAATCCCCTTGGATGTGAGTTTTTTGGCCCTTTAAATAATTATTGTTGTAGTTCTTTACGTAGGTAGATAAGCCGTATATCTATATTTCAGGACGAGGTGTACTCAGCGAGCTGTTGATAGGTTAGCAAAATGTAAGTCATATTATTCTTTCATGATAAATTTTCCTGGCCCAAAAAAAACGCGAAAGTGAAATATTGAAATCAAATTATCAGTCATACTGTGCATTTTTATAACAACTTTTTCATATTTATGAACAAATAGTACAACAACTTATACATTGTAGTTGATAAAAAAATTAAATTGCATTTTAGGTTAGTAAAAATCTATCTTGAAAAAGTGTCGGAAAATCGAATATTTTAGGTGCCGCGTGTACGGAATGCTGCTATCAAAAGTTGGGCCTGGAAATTTATTTTCTTCATGAGCCTATATCTCGAAACCTTAATAAGTGATTTAAAAAATAAAATACAATATTTTACTTATCTACCCGTACCTCGCTGGAATGCACCTTATACTGAAACACAGTGTATATACATAGTATGCATTTCACACCCCTTCTCAACCCCTTAGACTACGCCTATGACAACAAGTCGATCGCGACACTCTTTTCAAGATAAAAAGTAGATCTTATACCCAGAAAAGTTGGCCACCTCTGTCGTAGCGCTAGTAAAGAGCCACAACAGATCTTGAGGATCTTACAGCTTCACTATACTCCGCCAAAAGTTAAAGAAATGAAGTATTATTTACTCAAAGATCAATCTACTCAAACAATTTCAGCTTGAACTCATGTTTTAATGTTTACAATCTACTTCAAAATTGTTTACATACCTTAATTCAGGAATCCAAAAATACGCAATTATTATTTAATAAATATAGATTGAGAAATATGGAAGCACACTGTTTTAATCAAATTAGCAAATTATTAAAAAATTCATCCGAAGTACCCAGTAATTGTATATCCCAATTAGTATAAATAATGTAACAATTAATTTATGGTAATGTCGTGTAACAATGTTTGTTAATAATAAGACTATCAAATAGTAACTTGTGATTAATAGAAAATTAGCACTAGCCCGTATATTAATTTACATTATACATTGGAAATTACTTCAAACCCAGCCAGCAATTTGGCGAAACAAATAAAACAGATTAATTAAAAATTAAAAAAAATATTTTTAGATTACTCACAAATTTTATCGGTTACAGAATAAAATTTCCACTGACCTGCAACAAAATCAAATAAACAAAATTAATATAATGTATTTGTTTATTAATACATATTAAAAACAAGTAATAAATAATTATCAGTGAAAAAAAATAAAATGGACTATACATAGTTTTATGTCTTATTTATGGTAATGATATTTGGGCCGATTAGATGGTGAGCAGCGGCGGTGGGGGGAGAAAATGAGATCATAATGTAACGTGACAGTAATGCATAAAAATACACACTTTCATTGCACTAATTACACTCACTGTGAAGCACACAAACATCTCGTCATCGCTGTAAATTATGAAATTCACGTTAATCTCAGGAAGATTAAATATCTGATGTCAAATAAATTTTTTATCTCACATTATTACAATTTTTAATAGCCAAATTTAATGACAGTTCTAGTAGCTTCCTCTTTGAACCGGAACTACTCACATCAACGCTTCTTAAACTATGGGTTCGCGCAAATATATTGTGAACTGATAAATCAATTCACTTATTAACATTTTAGTAACAAGTAAATAAGTTTTTTTGGTTTACTTCAGTAACTCGCGAACGTTCAGTAAGTAGTGGGGTTTGATACCATGCAAATGAAGTTTAAGTTTGTTGTTCTGTGGCAGTACACTATTCAATGGAGTTTAGGTTTCGCCCAATTGCACAGTGTCCGTTATTCTTTCAAGTACATGGTAAATGTTAATAAGGAATAAGGGAAGGGATTAGCTATGCGGTTAACGTACTGGACTCCCACGCGGAGGTCCCGGGTTCGAATCCAGCTGCTGACACTTATATTTTCTCTTCCTAGGAGTTTCTTACAGACAACACTGTCCGGTGATGGATAGTGTTGCCTGTAACGAGAGAACACTGTCCGGAGGCCGGCAGTGCACTAGAAAAAGCTCCAGGCGCCAATAACCTTAGATGTTGACGCGCCTTAAATCATTAAAAAAGAAAAAAAAATGTTAATAACTATAAAGTTCTATGTTTTATGCAAATTAAAAACCTCCTTACTTATTTACGAGCTATTTTAGTAGAATTTGTGCTCTAAAATGGATAAGTGGCTAAATCAAACTAAGAGATTTGAATCCGAAAAAGAAGAAACCAAAGCGACTTCGAGTACATCGGAAAATAAGTCGAAAATACAAGAAAAGAGCCAGATTCATCCAATAAAAAAGAACCTACGAGTATAATGAATCATTTCTGCGATACGGGTTTATTTTTAATAATTATCAAGATAAACAGCAACCGCTTTGTTTAATCTGCAATGAAACTTTGGCTAGTGAATGCATGAAGCCCACAAAATTAAAAAGGCATTTTGAAACGAAGCATCCTACCCATGCAAATAAAACAGTCCAATATTTCGAAAGGCTTTTGAGAGATTCAGAAAAACTAAGTTTTGATTAACATGCTACAGCCCAGGAAAAATACTTATTAGCATCCTACGAAGCATTGTTTTTAACAGCGAAAGCGAGAAAAAACCTTTTACAATTGGTGAGGAATTTGTATTTGCCCGTAGCAATTAAAGTTACCAGGTTGATTCATGGATGTGGCAGATGAACTGCGTAAAATTCCATTATAAGATGATACAGTTTGTAAAATGGATTACAGAACTAGCTGTAGACTTGTTTCAAGTAGTCATACGTGGGATCTCCCACTTACAAAGCCGCGTTCTTGACCAATAGACCAGCACCCGCCCCCTACGCAGTCTACATAGATAAGAAAGTGTTTGAATTTCAATTTAATGATATTTGGTTGGAAAATTATTTTCTATTTCTAAAATTCATGCTAAATACTAGAAAAAATCCTCAAAGCACCGTACGAGTATAATAATGAAATTTTAAAAAACTATTAAAAATGGAACAGTTAAATTCATCTTCATCGATAGGAGGTCAGGAAGAGAAAAGCCTAAACAACGTTCAACATAGTTGCTCAAGCAATAAAATGAAATATTCATAGGCTCCAAGCCAGGAGTAAATAGAGGCACCCGGGTAGAACTACCTACCGTCAGCTTCTACCTTAGTGTGTGAAGAAGTTGTGTACACTCCAATTTACGAACAATATATCCTCCAAAAACAAGAACAGAACCAATAAATCAATCAATGAACAGTATTTCCATAAATATTCGCCCAGAAATGAGAAAAGAGAACAAAAATGAACATAATTTTACAATACGAGGGTCGTTTGAAAAGTCCGTGCAAAGTCAGAGAGATAGCACTACTGGCGCGTATCGAGGTTATGTTTAGTTAGTAGCATCTCTTGGAAGAACACACACCAAGTTTCAGCCAGATCGGTCTATTTCTTTGTGTTTGGCATTCGTTTGAATCGAGGAAGTCGAGTGATTTTCAAAAAATGGACGAAAAAGAATTTCGTGTGTTGATTAAACACTACTTTATGAAAGGCAAAACGCCTCAGGAGACTAAAGAGAAGCTTGATAAACATTATGGTGACTCTGCACCTTCGATTAGAACAGTTTATAAGTGGTTTCAAAATTTTCGGAGTGGCCATATGGGCACAAGTGACGCTGAACGTTCTGGACGCCCTGTTGAGGTTACTACTCCAGAAATCATTGATAAAATCCATGATATGGTGATGGATGACAGAAGAGTGAAGGTGCGTGAGATTGCTAGTGCTGTGGGCATCTCGAATGAACGGGTACATAATATTTTGCATCAACATTTGGACATGACAAAGCTATCCGCAAGATGGGTGCCGCGATTGCTCACGCTTGACTAAAAACGAAATCGTGTGAAGTGTTGCAAGGACGGTTTGCAGCTGTTCCAGAAGAATCCGCAGGACTTTAAGCGTCGTTTCGTCACTGTGGATGAAACATGGATACATCACTACACTCCTGAGACCAAAGAACAATCTAAACAATGGGTTACCAAGGGGGAATCTGCGCCAAAAAAAAGGCGAAGACCGTTCCTACGGCCGGAAAGATTATGGCGACTGTCTTTTGGTATTCGCAAGGAATAATCCTCATCGACTATCTGGATAATGGTAAAACTATTACAGGTACATATTATTCATCGTTATTGGACCGTTTGAAAACCGAGCTGCAAGAAAAACGCCCACGATTGGCCCACAAAAAAGTCCTTTTCCATCACGACAACGCACCAGCTCACACCTCAGCAGTTGTGGTCGCAAAATTAATGGAAATAGGGTTCCAACTCGTTTCACATCCCCCCTATTCTCCAGACTTGACTCCCTCAGACTACTATTTGTTCCCCAATATGAAGAAATGGCTGGCGGGAAAAAGATTTTATTCAAACGAGGAGGTGATTGCAGAAACGAATGGCTATTTTTCATACTTGGACAAATCCTATTATTCGGAAGGGATCAACAAACTAGAGCAGCGTTGGACGAAGTGTATAAGCTTAAAAGGAGACTATGTTGAAAAATAAAAAAGGTTTACCCCAAAAAATTAAGTAGTTTTTATTTTTGCACGGACTTTTCAAACGGCCCTCGTAATAATCAATTTTAGCAATAAATAAATTAAAAAATCATTTACAAAACGGAAGAATATGTGAAAACAACAAGTATATTTCCAAAAATTTGCATTTCTAGGCCGGCGGCGGACATCTACCTATTAAAGGCCATATTTATTAAACGAACTCGGCCCCTGAAAAACAATTGGAAGCGGAACAAATAACCTGGAGCTGGTGAAATATCATTCACCAGCAACAAAACTTTGCCAAAAATGTCTATGTAATTGCCATAAACATGTGTATAAATGATTGCTGTTTGCGTAATAGGTCTGTAATAATTTACCTACTGGTTACGCCCACTTTACGTAAAACTATAGTTAATTATGAAAACTGAAACGTCCCCAATGTAATCCTTTAATCTATCTATCTATGACATAGAGCTTTTTCTCTAAAAGTTTAGTTTAGAAATTTAAAATTGTAATTTAGAAAATAATATATTCTGAAAAAATTAAGTTCAGAATAAGTAAATATGTTGAAAAATGCAATCTGTGGGTAATGGGAGGAAAGAAATTACCAATTGGTTGCACACTGGATGTGATACCAATATCGCTGATCAGTCCCAAAAAAGAGATCTCGGCAACAGTGGCGTTTCAGTCGACATTGGGTTAGAACAGGAATGGTAGTAGTGGCGACATACTGTAAGAAAGGATTTGGGCAATGTAGTATGGTATTTCTGGTATTTTTCCTTGGCTATCGGCTTTAGGAAAGGAAAGTTTGTGTTGTAGAACGGGGCATCAACTATTTGTCGTAGTATGACGCTCCAATCGGCGTGGAGGATTGTTAAGAATGGAAGCGAGAGGCAGGACACTTTAAGAAAGGATTACGGCATTGCAGTAGGGTATTTCTGGTATTTCTCCTCGGCTGGATACTTGACGAAAGGCAAGCCAAGATCGGGTTTGTCGTAGAACGAGGCACCAGTCCCGTTAAGCTAGTTTAGATAGATAGCTTAAACTAGAGCGGCCTCAAGGCCTATGCCACTGCGACCCCTTTGGATCTATTGTGGCTCCCCTCACTCTAAAGCTCACCCTCCAGACCTGTCCTTTTAATCAGACTCTTGATGCTGGAGAGCGACTCCTGGGTAAAGCTCACCAGGCCTTGGTTTTTTCCTCCCCGAGAAGTAACATCCTTAGCCACGCGAGCCCGTCACACTGACACAACACCAGTGCAGTGCCGTTTCCTCCTCTTCCTGACAGAACCTGCAAAGGCTATCATCTGCCAGGCCCATGCGATGCATGTGTTTCCTGAGCCTGCAGTGGCCAGTTAATAGGCCTACAATTATCCTTATAGCCCCACGGCCTTGACGGATTAATTCTGCGGTCAGTCTCGGCGAATAGCCTCTAATGAACTCCTTTGCCTGTCTCAGCCCAGTGGTGGCAAGCCTGAGACCTTCTCTGCACCCATAAGGTTATGGCCGCCGTCTTCACACACTTCGAAACCCCAAAACAGGGCTCCAGGCCAACGAAGTGTCTCGCAGAGCCTTCCGGGGCCAATAAATCTGCCACTTCGTTTCCCTTGTATCCTGAATGACCCAAACTAGAAAGACCTTATTCTGTCTTAGTCACTAATTTCCTGCAGCGCACCCAGACAGTCCCACACCAGCCTTGAGTTGACCTGGTAGGAACTAATAGCTCGTAGAGCAGCCTGTCTATCCGAGAAAATTACGACCTTAGAATCAATAATTCCTCGCCCCCTAATCTCGGCAGCTCAGAACCTAATTGCAGCTAGCTCAGCCTGAAAAACTGTAGCTAGTTTCCCTAGGCTAACCGAAAACCCACATTTAGGCTTCACCCCGTACACTACCGCTCCCACACCCTCCTCCATCTTGGAGCCATCGTTAAGCTAGATGATAAGCTTATTATCTATTTTAGGAATGGAATATTTGTAACTAAAATCAACTTTAGCAGAACCTAAGAATTCTAATCAGCAGACCTGCACAGGGTCTTTGATGTCTTTTCACTTTCGTTGATAGTTTAGATCTTCCATTCAAACAGTGGGTAAAGAAGTCTGGGCACGTTTTGACACAGCTTGTCTCTTAATTCTAGTGTGTTGATAGTTTTATCTATAAAAAGCTCAAGGTAGCCTACCACAGCTCTGTGAAAGCAAAAGAACTGTTCCCTAAGAAATCTGGAAGACAGAAGCCCCTACCGATGAGTGAACCTTGCATAGAAGCAATTTTAAGGCTGAATCTTCTGAAAAATTTGAGGAAAGGTTAGGCCATTTGTTGGTAGAGTTTGTTCAAAGCTTGTTAAAAAATTAATAGTTTGCTCAACCAACAAAACAACAACATTTACTCGACCATCTTACAGAACCATGTTAGATCGAAGTTGCTACTTCTTTCATTCAGTATCCTTTATTTTTTATGAAAAAACCTTCCAGTTATGTTATCCATTTTATACATTGTTCTCTTACAATATTTATGGAAAAATTTGGTGTATTATTTTATGTACGGGGCCAAAATTTAATAAGAATGAGCATTCCTTTTAATGAAGATAGTTCAAGGAATTTGTTTTGCTCAAGAGGATGTTGAATTAATAAGATACGCCAGAAGAGGAATATGTGAACAGGGGTTTGAAAGTTAATTGAGAAGATAAGGAGGATATAAGCTGTAAGAGGATAGAGTGAGAGGTAAGTGAGCTGGAATCTGTACCCAGAAAGTAAGTTCAAGAAAAGTAAGTTTAAGTCAAGTCTGCGACAAAGTTGTTACTCTCAGAGCAACTTGTAAGTGTAGGCAAACCAGTAATGAATTCAAAAACGTCTTCTGCAAACCCTCCCCTCTAAAGTTTCTCAGAAATATGTTTTCAGGAAAACCTATAAATATTTTTTGGCACAAAAAATTAACACTTATATACATTTCAAGCCACCTCTTATCGCTTCATTTGGGGTTAAAATGTTTATAACTTTCAATTTATCCGCCTGAAACCGGTCAAAGGTTAAAATACGTGCTACGATGGATAAATTCAGAGATATTATCTAGTACTACCAACCTAATCACAATTTCAATAAATGTTTGTAAATTCTACAGATGAGTCCCACAATTCACCTATCGTTTATCCAGAAAAGAACACGAAGATTGCCAAATTTGATGGAATTCGAAGTCACAATACATGCATCCATCTTACTTTAGTAACATCAGGTAATCGGTGTTCTCGCTCATTTATTCCAATACAACTGAGCTATTGAAACTTTAAAGTAAGAATGTAAGAAGTATTATAGACTATAACTTAAGTTCTCTCGGTTTTAAAAAAATACAAGCACAAAAGGCTAAAGCATATCTTGTTAATTAACTCTATGTAGTAAGGTTTTTTCCCCTTGGTATGTAAGTTTGGGAAGATTTACCAATGTAAATATTAAGGTTATTGAGTGTGTATATAAACACTGCAGTCTGAAACCTCCTACTAAATTGTAAATAAACTTCTAATTTCAATTTCAAAAGTTTTTTTTAAATCTTTTACTGCAATTTACCACTGCAACAGTTGTTGCAACAAGCAAATATGGTAAAAGAAAAAAGAAATAGAAGAAAATCATGAGTGGTGAAGGCACCCAGTGGTGTCACTCCAGTAACGTGCTTTGCTCTCACGATAAGAGAAGATCACGAGGCCATCTTCTCTTCAATCTCCTTAGAGGATTACCTGGTAATGTGGAGGAACATAGAAGTTCTATGAGAGGGTTAGGGTGAGCTGCTGTATGAGGAATGAAATTTGAGAAAACGAGTGTTAGCAAGATCTGTAATGAAAGGGATTTTGAGGTCATTATGGATAGTGAGGTTAGATACATAGAACGTTAAGAAGTTTTCGAAGTATTTTTGACTGTAATGCCTGGAGGCGTAGTGAGTTGGAACGCTTAGTCGATCCCCATACTTCGATGCCGTATGACCAAATAGGTCGCAGTAACAGTAGATATAAGAGTCTTTTGTTATGTAGGTTAAGTTTCGAACGTTTGTCAAGTAGTCTGGCGAGAAGTTTGTAGCGTTAGTTAGTTTCTTGTCTTTTCAGTCTAGTATGGGGATTCCATGTCAACCGTTTGTCTAGGTGCAGTCCAAGGTAGCGTACTTTCTCCACAGTTGGTATAGGAGTTTGGTTCAAGATGACAGGAGGTAGGATTTTCCGCCTGAGAGAAAATACTATAAACTTTGACTTCGTAACGTTAGTTTTGATTCGCCATTTGAAAAGCCAGTCCTGTAAGTGGTTGATGTGTGTTTGTAGAGTTCGTGAAGCGATAAGAGGATCGGAATGAGGAGATAAAATTGCAGTATCGTCAGCAAAGATGGAAAGAATGGTATTTGGATGTTGAGGTATGTCTGCTGTATATAAAGAGTAAAGAAGAGGACCTAGGACACTGCCGTGAGGAACTCCAGCTCGAGCTAGACGGATTCAGAGTCTGCTGCTCCACAGTCAAAATTTCAAAAGTAAGAATTATTTTATTAAAATTTAATTTTGAGAAGTTTTAACCATTTTTCTTGCGTTAATAAAAGCATCGCTTACTAAATATTAGCATAAAATCTAATATGGAATAATGCCATAAATATATACCGGGCCAAACAACCTTTATTTTAGTCCTTTTAGTGTTAATGAATTGCTTTTAATTAGAAAACAGATTGTCTTTTTTTTTCAATGAACCAGATATTTTTTTTTTTTAAATCCACACAAAATGTTGATCCTTTTGGTGAACAATTCAATTCCCTGTATTCAATTCCCATAAATTGGGTTAGATTTGAATTCAGTGCAAGTTGAACAAACAGAAACCTAATCATCGGAACATATAATTACAATATTGATTTGTACGCTTGAAGCAGAATTGGTTAGTTCTCTCAATGGACTATAATACATGACTAGATTATTGTCTTGTTTGGAAATTATGTACATACGTATACTGCATAAGTACTGTATAGATAATGTATATTAGACAGTATAAATACTAAATGTCCACAGGTACCACAAAATCTTGCAAATATGAGCCACATAAAACATTTTCTGTAAACATTTAGAGGTTAATGTTGTCGTCATAAGATTGGATATCTTAGTTTGTAGTCTAGGCCAGCTTCCTTGGCTGGTACTTCATCTTAAAATCTCCATGTCGTCCAGTCTATAGCCTTTAAACGAACTGTGGATTCACTCCTGGTACGAGAACCATATTGTTGAGATTATATTGGCAGTTTCTTAATTGCTATACTTTCTGTGGCAAATAGTAAGAAAAAAGTCTATGCATTTTTTGTTGACTTCAGGTCTGCCTTTGATCGCGTGGACAGGCGTGCTATGTTCTATAAGTTGTATAATTTGGGAGTGTCAACTAAAATGTTGAGTGCAATAAAAGGATTATTTCATAGTACTTCTGCAGCAGTCTGGACAGAGCGTGGACTGACCGATGATTTTGAAGTAACTATGGGAGTAAAACAGGGATGCGTAATAAGCCCGGTATTGTTCGCCTTATACCTTAATGACTTATACGATGAGCTAGATGGAGGTGTTACAATAGCAGGCTTAAAAATAAAATTATTAGCATACGCAGATGATGTGGTAATAGTTGCTGATAATATTGTCACGATGAGGCGTATGATCGGTAACTTGGAATGCTATTGTGAAAAATGGAATTTGGAAGTGAATTTGGCCAAATCCAGAATAGTGGTATATAAGCCGAGTGGTGGCAAAACATCGGGTAAGGAAAATTGGTATTTTCGAGGTAATCCAATTGTCAAAGTGAATGAATACGAATATTTGGGTATTAAATTTAGTAGCACGCTGAACTTTAAAAGGCATCTTATTGCTAAATTAAGTCGGGCCAAACTGGGGTTAAATAGTTTCGGCAGTGTTTTGTTTTCGAATAAAAATATAAATTTTGCTAAAAAACTGAGGTTATTTCATGCAACTTCACGCTCGGTTCTATGTTATGGGGCCCAAGTTTGGGGCTGGCAACAGTTTGACGAGGTTGAAAAAATTCAGCGCTTTTTCCTTAAAAAGATATTTGGATTGCCACAGAATACCCCTACCTACTTTTTGTTGCTTGAAACCGGTCTAAACAGTATGTATATGTATACGTATCGGCTGCATATAAGATATGTTGGAAAGGTATTGCTGATGGCTGATGGCAGGTTACCTAAATTTTTGGCTAAATCTATGATTAATAAAAAATTAGGTTGGGCCAAGGAATGGCTATCTCTTGTCAATCACTTTAATATTGACCCTGGCAATAATAGAAACATTGTAGAACAGTGGGATGAGAATTCGGGCACACTGTTGCGAAGTATGATTAATTTTGAAAATAATAATTTATACAAGAGAGTTAATGATAGCACGTTTCATTCACTATACAAGCATCTTAAGTTTCAGTTTAGTTCAGGTCACCACTATCTAACAACTCAGAGTTTTTTGGAGTGTAAATTAATTATAAAAATAAGATCAGAAATGATTAATTTAAGATGTAAACCATGGATATCTGAGTTCTCGTCGGATTGTTTATTGTGTAATATGGGGCTCAAGGAAGACTTGCACCACTTTTTGGTGGTATGTCCTGCTCTTGAAAATTATAGATTGGAAATACTGGGGGAAGATAAGATTTCTACGGAAAGCATGTTAAAACTATTGAATGGCCACGATTGGTCTCAAATTGTTGCCTATGTACGATGTGCTTACAAATATAGACAGTCTGTTCTTGAAAACTGTACATAGACCACCGGCATTATTCTGCGGTTGAGTTTGTTTTCATAAGTTCTTATATTTAAAGTGTCAATATATGAAATAAAATATATGTATAATAAAAATTAAATATATAAATAAATAAATAAAATATATATATATATAAAATATAAAAAATATATAATATGTGATTGCGAATTTGATTTCATATTAGTGATTATTTCGTGTTACTGTTTGTGTTGGTTCATTGGATTTAATTATATTTATTGCAATTAATATGTAGATATGGGACAAATTAAGTAAATAATAAATAATTGGAAATGTAGGCAATATTTATATTGGTTATCATAGCTGTGTTAAGTAATTGTTGAAATTGTTTATTTGAAAATTTTTTGTGTTTTTTGGTTATGTTGATAATTTTAAATATCCGATATTTTTAAATAAGTTTATTTTTGGGGAATTACGATATGTTATATACTTGTATTGTAACGCGGAACTCGCCTGACGGTCACTGTACCCTAGGCTATATGATTCAATGAATATTATTTGTGCAATTTATGTATTTTGATCATAAATAAATAAATAAAAAAAAAATACTTTCTGTGGCCGAATCCAGGATGTATAGGCGTTGGTCTTTGGAGGTTCAAGTATTTTTAGATCATAATTCTGGGGGACAGGTGAGATGATTTTTTTCTAATCCATTCGACAAGTGGAGTATCAGGTTAAAAAAAAAACTTGGTACTGTACAATGAAAAGGACATCGTGGTTCATATAAAGAAAGATGATCGTCGTTGATTGGATCATCTGGAGAAAATGAGCTGCCCAAAAGGTTTCTCTACAGTCGACCAGATTAGACTTGTCCCTAGATGAATGAATTTAATGGCTATCAGAAGATGGTGGCAGGCAGTAAATAATAAATAATAAAGGCTTTAAGAATAAAATTTAAAATAAAGGGGGCAGGAAACAATAAACGTCTGGCAGAAGCTAGTAGAACTAAAGTGTATCCACCTCCATAGATAAATAGGTAAGATAATGAATAACATTCAAAAAATACTGTGATCTGCAGATACTAACAAAACAACCCAGTGGTCCATTGCAACCAATTGGTCATCCTTTATCTCTTCAAAATGGTCATTTTTAAGCGACATTTAAGTATAATGAGAGGTAATATTAAAAAGAACGAAATATGAGAGTAAAATTTAAAATTTGGAAAAAAATTGGTTGAGCGCATGTTCCATTAACTTGTATTTACCCACAAAATTTTCACAAAATAATTTTGTAACGTAAATTTTGATAAAACATTGTCTAGTCTGTTTCCGCACCAGCTTCAGTTATTTAAATTAATTTATATTATTAAAGTTATCAAAGTTAGAAACTTGAAATCTAACAATGGCGCTGTTAATGTTGAACAGAATTGCGAAGGAAGAATAACAATAGTAAATAAGTGAACTGTTCGCAAAGGTTAATATGAGATATTACGTAGAAAGCCTCCAGACAGCGAGGCTGCCTCTCACACTTTAGACGGTTTCCAGCCAACTATGTATTATAATTGTAATCTTTCAAGTAGGCGACAATTCTCAATAGTATAATATAATAATCATACAATAGCTAGAGTTATATAATTCGGGAAACGACAGTTCCAAAACTTGACACATTAATCGAAACAGTGTTTAGTTTGAATAAGTTTAAATTCTGTCAACTGCAATATCTGAATGAATAATTTACCATTTTGCTGCTTAAATTTTTTGTTGTTTAAAGAGATATTCATGATTATCACGTGAAATTTGAATAGAAGAAAATATAATTTCCTGTGAACACTCCATGTCTTTTTACTTTAAATAGAAATGAGTGGCAGTACATTGCCTCTCCCCTAAAAGAGATCGTTATATTTTTGGAAAAGCTGGACAAATAATTTGTGATAGGTTGCCCAAGGGTTCAAAGTTTTCACTACAGTTAAAGAACTTTTAAAATATCGTCCATGTAATTCGACTCTGTTACCTAGAATTAGAATAGTAGATGGGACGGGACCTATGCCCCATGGCACCGCAGCCACAGAAGACTTATTGTGCCAGCCCCTTCTTAGTTCTAGTAAGCGAACCTTCCCCTCCGAAAGAGGTTGAGGACCTTCCCTACTAGTTCTTTTTGCGCTACTATCACCTTCGGCCTCAGCGTTCCAAAGGTTTCATAGCGCAAACGCTCGATTGCAAGGCAATCGAACAGCAGGTGAGAGGCCGTTTCCTCCTCTTCCTGGCACAATCTGCCCAACGGTTCTGAAGCTAATAAGACCCACCTTGCGCAGATGCTTCCTGAACCTACCATGCCCTGTGAATAGGCCTGAGATCAGAGTAATCAGATTTCTACCCAAGCACAGGGTCTCTTTGGTTCTATGCTTACACAGCCAAGGCAAGCAATAGTCTTGCTGTGTTTAATCCCCAGGACACATCACCCAGTTCTTTTCCGTGCTCCCTCCAGATCCAATCTCTGAGAGCCGAGCCCCTGGTGATCTCCAGGACAGGCTCCGGGCCTTCAATTCCCACATGACCCGGCACTCATTCCAGCCGAACTTTGTGGTACCGAGCCAGTAGTTCTAGGGCCTTTCTACATTCCCCAGACCAGGGAAGAGGTCATTCTAAAGAATACAAGAGCCTACAGTGCAGCCTGGCTGTCCGAAAAGATACGAATCTCCCTATTTCTAGGTTCCATCCGCAGGTTTTCCTGCGGCACATGATTTAATCGCAAAGAAACCGTTACCTAAGTAATTACAAATATTAAAGACACCCAATTACAATTATTCTTATCAAAAAATGAAATGTTTAAAAACTATTGCGAAGTTAATAACTAATTAAACAAATATTTTATATTAATAGATATGACGAACAGGAAAACAATAAAAGATAAATTACTTTTATTACATAATTTCTAGATTTGCTGTAATTGAGGAGGAGAAGGAAAGATTCATAAATTAATATTCTTAGCCGATTTGTATGGCGAATGTATAATAGAATGACATGTTGTTCATCGCATATATATATATTTTATATTGTAGTAAATATTGTAGAAAGATAAAGTATGGGAGAAACCCAAGGGTTGACCCTATAACCTTCTCTGTCCACTAGCTTACCCTTGGAGCCGGATACTTCCACTATCAAACCCATCAGGATTTATATACCAATGCCCTCTTTATGTTCCTACATTCACTCACACACGCGCACATCCATAAAATCCTAACCTAATATATTTTAATCATTAATTAAATCTTTATTCGGATGTTTCCTTCTCCATGATGTTACATTTCATATTCAAAAGCCTTCTAAAATATATCTGTTACAATATCCAAAAAAAGACGTCTGTAAGCTCCATAATGCCAAATTGAATTTATATTAATTTGATTAATGTACCCATAATTTAGAATTATAAACCAACGGACTTTACAACCCAGTGATCCGCAGGTTTACAAGAGTTTTTATATGCCAGACGACGGAAATTTATAACCGACCACACGATTCAGGCAATTGCCTGCTGTAATGACGAGCGAAGTAGACATTACCGATTCCAGGGAACCCAAAGACAATGCCCGCTTTGTATAACTAAAAGTTACGAAAATATAGGCTAGTTTATTGTTTTTGGCCTAAAGAGGCGTAATTTGACGCGATAAATTTAACCTTCTGCAGTAACTTAATGTAGATATGGAGTAAAAGGAAGTATTAGCAATGTCGAAAGAATTTTCCGCTAAAAGAAGTAAATAACTGGAAGATATGAAATCGGTGCAAAGTTTATCCTAGAGCAGGGGTTCCCGCGGGCCACATGCGGCTTCCTGAGGACATTTATCCGGCCCTCGCCGCACTTCCGGAAGGGACATCACATCTCTTTCATTGGTGGTCAGTGAGAGGAGGAGCACTATACCTGGCGATGCCGCAAAGTCACGGCTCCGAAAACAGTGTAAAATAACAGCTGAAGTAGGAAGAAAGTCAAAAGCACTACTTATAACTAAACCGGACATTGACCATCTCATTAGCCAAAAGCAGGTCCATAGTTCCCACAGAAATACTGGGCAGTTTGGTGATTTAAATTTACTTGTTCTTTATTTGAAATGTTCTATTTGTTCCCGTTTTGTTTTTGTTTTTTACTATAAAATAGTTTGTTTTATAGTCCGGCCCTCCAACGGTCTGAGGGACAGTGAACTGGCTTCCTGTGTAAAAAGTTTGGGGTCCCCTGTCCTAGAGGATAAAAAAAGCTGATTTTATCATCATCTGATTTCACTCTGGTATCCAAGCCATTATATGCAATCATTATCTCAATTTTGGTCCTCTCTCATTAATGAATATCCTACTCTGATTTGTGAAGCTATCAAATTGTTGGACGTTTTCCGATTTTTCCGAGGAAAGACTTTCTCTACTACGTCAGCAATAAAAAAAAACAAACAAACTGGGAAATCGATTGAATCCTTAATTCGGCGCTCCGTCTCTCAGAAACAGCGCTGCAATTTAGAATCACTCGAATTGTTTACAGAAAAGTAAAAAAACATCAATTCGATGAAATGGCTCTGCTGATTAGCCGATTTCCTTCAAATTTTAAAGTATTTTAGTTCCATAAAAATACTCGTATTATAAAGGTGGAGAAACAGGGCAACAAAGAGTAACTGGCCTTTTAGTTAGGTTAGCGTCTTCCTTCTGTACATATCAAGTAAATATTGATAGCGAAATACTTCCTTCTGTAGAGAGATAATAATTGGTAAAAACCACTTTTCGAACTCACAGGACCTCAAAAAGTGAGTATTTCTGGCGAAATCCAAAATCCAAATTTGGCCCGCTAACAATTATTTCTAATCAGGGGAGAGGGGGACCACATTTGAACAGAATTTACATTTTCTGTTACAGAGTGCCCAGAATCGTATTATTGTACCTTTTTATTTTGTTTTCTACAACTTTCAAGTCTTCTTAACAGATCTACATCAATAAACAGTTGGTACTTTACTATATTTTTTTAATTTAAAATTTTTGTGTCAAATGTTAATATCTGCCCCACTGGTGGGGTACCTTTGAACACAATATAAAATAGAAAGAAATGATATTACTTTACTCTGAATCTACCTTCTATCAGTTATTTCTCTCACTACTACATTAATTTCTCTTTTAAACCACTGAAATCTAGTTCAAAAATCAAGAATGACTCAGTTCAGGATGTTGTGCCCGAAGTGATGATGGGTTTAGGAAGTCTGAACAAAATATTCGGTTTGTTGCGCTTCTTAATGTAGGTTCGCACCACTTTCCCCTTCTCTGCGATTAAACCAAAAAAAGTCACAAACTTGCAGGTCGATAGGACACATTTTAACTGTGATGTTGAAATGTGCCCCCTCTCCTTCCATAAAAGAAAATATAATATCCAACATTTTTTGGCAAGCAAATAGACTTTTGTAAATACTAGGTTTAAAAATGCGAATTCCAAATGTTAATATGGGACTAATAATACTTACACCTTGTCCACTACAATCTTCACAATACACTTCCAAAGATGCAACAAAAATTTTACTTCCGCCTTACAAAATAAAACATTCCTCAATTCTGTCTTTACAAATAATGAAAACGAAGGGAAACTCTGTCAATTATACAGCAGGTCTACCACAACATATGGAGAAAATGACCAATCATAAAAGATTTAAATATTTGGCGAGAAATTAAAACTCTTCAAAGGTGCCCCCCTCTCCCCTACAAAACACTGGAGTGCAAAAACACTAACGGAACTCGTAGGTGTGCAGGCTAAAATTATAAACTGTATTTAATATGATTCTAGCATGAGGTAGGTTAGTGTGGCCAAGAACTACGCATAAATCAGGTACCGATTCAATTTAAAACGATGCCCACGCACTCTTTTGTGGGTGTGGCGAAATTTATGCATGATAACTGGAATAGAGTAAAGGTTATATATTAACCTTTCATGCAACATACATCATTTAGGGGTGGTTAAATTTAGGAACGGAAATTATTCAATAAAACTACATCCAATTAGAACCTAAAAATACGTACTCAATATTTTGCAAAAGAAAGTAACTGCTACAAAACTTTTCCAATCGATCTGCACTTTTGATACATAAGTTAGCTGTCAAGTAGCTACAAACAGCTGTCAGCAAAGAAGTGGATCACAGGGGCGGTTAAGACAGACATGAATGAAATCGCGGGCTTCATTCAGTGTTCGACATTGCGAGTTCAAGGTACGTTTTTACCCGCAACTTTAATGTCCAACTGTTATTTCATATTTTTTTATTTCCTTCAAAATTCTCACATTAATTAGAACGTAACTGAGTTATATTCAGTAAGTGCGTGTTATGATTAATTATTATTATTTTTTTTTTTATTTATTACTTTTTACAACTTAGCATTTTTACAAGAGAGTTGGGACAATTATGATTAATTATAGAACAAGAGTAATAATGGGCGTTGGCGTTATTCTGGATTTCAACATGGAGATCCCGGGTTCGAATCCAGTTATTGGCTCTTAGATTTACTCTTTCTTCGAGTTTTTTTACAGCTCTGATGACAGACAATGTTGTTACTAACAGAAGAAGAACTCTGAATCGCAGCCCTAAATAGAGCACTGAAAAAAGCTCTGGGCGCCATTAAGCTCTCAGATGTTGACGTAAATTAAATTAAAAAATAAATAAATAAACAGAATTATGGCGAATATTAATTCGTTAATATGGTTATTAAACCATGCTAATAATATTAAGAAAATGATTCAATTTTTTTTTTTTAATTTATTTTGTAATTTACAATTTGTATACATTGTATACAATCAGTAAATATGGAGAGTATGATGAACTGATGCGGGAGGAAAGCAGGAGGAGAGAAACTAGCCAGCGGTAGCACTCTCTATAGGAGAGAGGAGAATGTGGGGAGGAGAGAGGAGAGATAGGAGAATAATGGCGTTTAGGTCTTCAACCTACAAGGAAGTCGCGGGGCCACTTGCTATTCAGTCGGCGAGGAGTATTAGGGATGTCAGAGGAAGCGAGAGACAGTACAAGAGGATTAGAGCTAGTCGAGAGAGTAGTATGGAACTTTTGGTATTTAGTCTTGGCGAGTTTTGTCTATGAAGGGAATGTTGAGGTCGGTGTGAAGAGTGATGTTAGTCACCGTAGAAAGGAGCGTCAACTATCTGTCGGACTAGTTTTGACTGAAATGTTCGTACGGTCCATATGTTTATAAGTTTGACAGAACTTCACAGCTCTAGTCCGTAAGTCCACATAGGTTTGAGGATAGTGTTGTACTCAGCGTTTAAGTTCAATGGGTAATTTGGAGCATTGTCCAAGAAGTCTGTAGAGCAGTTTCGCACGTTTCGTCATTGCTTGTCTTTTAAGTCTAGTATGTGGGTTTCACGAGAGTCGTTTGTCTAAGGTAGCGCACCAGATCTTTATAAGGAAGAGGATTGCTGTTTGAAGAGGACAGGTGGACAGGAGCCCCGCCGGAGAGTAAACGTGGCATGCTAGGCCATTTCTGTGGGTTCATTTTAATCCACCACTTCTTTGCCCAGGATTCTATTTTGTGTAAGTATGTCTGTAACTTGTATGAAGCTGATGAAGGATGTGTACTTGTGGCTAGTATGGCTGTGTCGTCTGCATTTGTACAGAGTAGTGTAGAGGGTTGTCTGATGTGTATACTGTGTAGAGAACGGGGTCCAAGTATATTGTATTCAATTGATTTGTTTAACATTGAAATATTTGTGTTTTGTATTGGGCTTCGAGTTTGTCTTTAGACAGAACTTGAGATTTTTTTCGCTGATGGCTAAGCCATATATGACGACCTAGGTACACTTGGACATATTGGACACTTAAGATAAATTTCTTAAGAAAATTTAAGCAGCTCATTTATTAATTAATTTTCTGCAGATCATCTGGGATCGTTGGCGCCTGATACTTTTTTCAGAACACTGCCAGGCTGTTATTCCGTTATAGACAACACTGTCCACCATAGGACAGTGAGCTGAGCTCCTACTCAAAACCTCTAAAATCGCAATACTTTCCACTTACTTGTGGTAAGAAAAAGTAAGAAATATAACAAAAAGTAGAAAGA
The DNA here is from genome assembly GCF_049639745.1 of Rhodnius prolixus. Taxonomy (NCBI): domain Eukaryota; kingdom Metazoa; phylum Arthropoda; class Insecta; order Hemiptera; family Reduviidae; genus Rhodnius; species Rhodnius prolixus. The sequence goes on from NW_027411624.1 coordinate 25,451,341, forward strand.
GACGAGCAAAATTCAATTTAAATAAATAAAATAAAGATAAAAATAAAATTAATAAATAAAGGAAGTGTACTGAAATTAATTAAGAACTATTTGATAATTGGATAAAAAATAAGATAAAAAAAAATGGAGTGGACTGTCAAGGGGAAAAAAAATTAAACACAAAGAAGCCAAGAGAAAAATTGATAGAGGTTTTCTTCAATTAACGAAGATTAGATAATTAAGATCAAAAGGGGAAAATCCTGGTTTTTAAGATTACGTCTTAATTTTTTTTTTAATATTTGCCTTCTTTTATCTTTCCATTAATTATGCGATATAATTCGAGAGAAGAAAAATGAGCCAAGAGTGGAGGGGAGAGAGCACAAAATATTATCAGTTAGACCTTCGATTATTTCCAAAATATCTCACCGGTTTCCGTTACATACTTTTTATTTATTATTTACCGTAAAAGTTGTTACTTTTACTTCTCTCAATACTTGACAAAGATAGTTTGAAAGGAAGTTACACGTCAACTTTACAAAGTTACCAGAAATACTTGAAGTTTTCCTAATACATTTTGAGTGCTTATATTCATCGTAGGTTTTTTACCTGCGTTAGAAGCAACTGTAACCACCATCCTCGACTAGTTTTATAGTACAAGGAAACTAGTGAATTGGTGAAAATTTATCATTAATAATTTGAGAAAAACGTTTTAAGAGTTAACACTAAATTGTTACTACATCATATTTTAGATAACTACCACCCGTAATGGGAAATTCAAAGCAGTACCTGCTTACGTCAATTATAAAGTCGCTGGAAATCGTGGTAATCCAATCTCTAATATATTCACTAATTACAGTATGCTGAGCATTCACCGCCCTTAGCAAACATGTTAATTGATAGTTTCCAACGAGATAACAGAGATCTTAGTTACTCAAGGATTATAAGTAACTTCATTAGTTGCCCGAATTCTCTCAAGTAAGATGTTAGTAAGATAGGTTGCACATACTGGCGTTAGTTGCATTTGATCTGAAAGAATCTGTGTCCGATTTCTTGGTTAATTCTACAATAATAATTATTGTAACAGCAAAATAACTCCATTTCGCAAAATTCTTAACATTTTTATTTAAATTTGCAATTATGAATTGTGTAGATTTATTTTATAAGGTCCTTGTAGTAGAATTTCTTTTTGGTGGGTAGGGAATCAAGAAATTGGTCCTGTTGGTACACCTGTATGCATCAAATTTAAAATAACTATTAAATAACGAGAACTATGCACGCGCCAAATCTTAATGACCGACAGCTGTGCAGCGTAAAGCCTTTTCTCTTTCAAATGCAGCACCTCACGTGTTTTTAGAGAAATCTGTCTGACCGGAACCTGTCTTTGCGTAAGAAGTGTTAGTTTCGTTTTGCCGAAAACATGATACTACACATGTAGTAGAGCAACGAATTGTCGTGAAATTTCACATCAAAACTTGATCAAACCGCTACTGAAACTTATCTTTTATTAAAAGAAGTCTATGGCGATGAATGTTAATCACGTGCGCGAGTTTTTGAGTGGTTCAAGCGTTTCCAAGATGGCCGAGAAGACTTCGGAGATGATGACTGCCCGGGTCGCCCTTCAACGTCCAAAACGGATGAAAATATCGATTATAATTAATCAACATTACTACCGTGAGGTGCTTGTTTAACTCAAAGAGTAAGGAAAAACGGCCCGATTCGTGAAAGAACAAGTCATGGGTACTCTATCAAGACAACGCCTGACCTGGCCCCATGTGACTTTTATCTGTTCCCCAAAGTCAAATCTGCATTAAAAGGAACACGATTTCAGTCCGTTGAAGCTGTAAAAGAGAAAGCGGCACGCCTCACGCAGGAGCTCACTGAAAAAAGACTTCCAGCACTGTTTCGAGCAATGGTAAATTCGCATGGAGCGTTGTAGGGATAGGGGAGGGGTGTATATTGAAGGTCATAATAACTAAATATGTATAAATTTAAAATAAAACGTTTTACAGCAATAGTCTCGTTATTTAATAGCCACACCTCGTATAAATTCATGAGTAGCACGAAGGAAGAATTCATCAAAAATGGTAACACCCAAAGAAGATTTATGTGGTCACTGGCGCTTCCACCGTCTTGGAGGATTTCCTGGTACTGTGTGAGGAACGCGGAACACGGCATAGCGGCATCTCTTGCAGCTTCAAAAACTTACGATAAAGAGGAGATATCTCCATGCAAGGAAGAGTTCGAAACAAAGACGCGAGTGTTTTTTGATTGGATTCTGTAGATATTGGAAGCTTTGGCTGAGCCCTAAAGAAAGGATAATTTAAAAAAAGATAAATAACACAGGAAGCGGAAAACTACACATAATTTAAAAATAAATAAGCTTATAACGTTCAAAATTCATAATTAATTTAGGTGAAACTAAGGTTAATAAGATTTTGGTCAAATTCGATTAACCAGAAGTAATTTTCTTTAAAACGAGTTTTCAATTTTTTAAAGATTTTCTTGAAAACAGATATGATGCTTTCCATTAACCTTCGTGCACACTTACATACCCGGTGAAGTGCTGGAATATTCATATAAGATGGTAACTAAGGTAGGTTGTTATTAGGTTTCTCTCAAAGGAACAAATTCAACATTATTTACATCCAACCTGTTATATAGCTTTTTCTTTTTCACAATTTTCTGCTACCTTTTTTTGCGCCAAAGGTACTGTCGAGGCTATTATGATGGAGTACCAATTACTTTTCCTTTTTTTAAATTTAAGACACATCACCTGAGGTCATTGAGAGATGCCACGGTAGCCCGCAAAGCTAAGATGTAGTGTCATACTGGGTTCGATTCCCGGTCTAGGCCTTGTAGTTTATTTAATTTTAATGTGAGAAATTCATAGTAAAGTATATTTGGTATTCGCCTTCGTCAACGATACCGAATTCAGTAGCTGGACATAAAGCCAGTATGAAAAAATTTAGGCATTACGTTACTTTAATCTTTTTTTTACATCTAGATCAATGGCGCCAGGAGTGTACTTTTTACAGTGTTCTTCGGACAATGTAAGAAGGTCCTGGAAAGAGCTAGATTTAAGAACCAACTCTGGAAATGAACCCGGGATCTACGCATGGAAATCTAGCACGTTAACCACTTAACTAATCCCTTCCCTACCAATCACTATTACTTCCGTTGTTCTTTTTAATTTTAGTTTTACTTATTTATTTATTTATTGACGTTTATTTGTGCTACAATCAGCGCGTTGGCGCTATAAGTAACAATGATAACAGAGTAACAAATGAAGCAAACGAGTGGCGAAGTTATCCAGTGATAACACTCCAAAACATTAGTCTGTTAGTCACTCTCTTCACTTGAGAGGAGATCACGAGGCCACACTGTCTCTTAAGGCGTCTTGTCCCGGTTATCAGAAAGAGTTTTTGAAGAAAGATTTTTAGCTAGAGGATTTATATGAGATTGCAGGCTGAAGTGGAGATTTCTGTATCTTGTTTTAGCAACTTGTGTGACAAAAAGAATGTTAAGGTCAGTGTGTATAGTCCAGGTTGGAGACATAAAATGGAGCGTGTACAATAGTTCGAAGTATTTTAGATTGAAGAGATTGAATCCTTTGGAGATTGGAGCGTTTGGTTGAACCCCACAGCTCTATTCCATATGCCCAGATGGGTTTTACAATAGTAGTATAAATTAGTCTTTTGTTGTCCAGAGAGAGTTTTGATCTTTCGTCTAAAAGTCTTTTAAGTAGTCGATAGCGTCTGTTTAGTTCTGTTCTTTTTTAGTCTACTGTGGGGGTTTTATTTATTTATTTTTTTTTAAATAACAATAATCATTTTGAAAAAGTCTTACATTAATTTCATTGCAACAATGAAAACAATCGATTTTATCGAAAACATTTTATAAAAAATAACCTTTTCCCTCCCTTCCCGCATTTATTAGTCTAAACCAAGGATGAGCAACACGCGGCCCGCCAAGCATTTCTAAAATTGAATTTATTTTATCGACTTTCTCCCATCAATATATTATTATAAAATTAATTATAATAAAATGGTAGTACATACTATACCGAAATATTTTTTTATGGCGAGTTACTTGTCGACGACGTTTTTAAACATGCAATACGAACGCGCCGCGTCTGCGCGATTTTTTTGTGACGAGATACACACTTGTCGGTGACTTGTTCAAACATGCAATACGGACGCGATGCGTTTCGTACGAAGTTTCGTAAATTATTAATAAGCGTTAATCTATGTGCGACCCGCCAAAAAAAAATTTAAATTTAAATTGGCCCATTGATTAAAAAGGTTGCTTACCCCTGGTCTAAACGAACTCTCCAGGTTCAAATAAAGTTCTGGGATAGCTTGTGATCCTAACGATGAGTAATTTAAAACAATGGTGATGATGCCCTGAAACCAAGCAATAACCTCTAGCTCCTTCAACCGTAATGTCTATCTCACTACAGTATTTACAACAGAATGTTTACAAGTAGTTACAGCTATATCCTTTGGAAAAAGGCATCATTGTAAAAGTAGCGATATTTAAAGAAAAAATAAATTATCCTTAAGATATTTATAGAAATGCAGATGGATGTAAAACCGAGGGAAGTGGGTGTGTCCATTGCGCTTGTATGTCATAACGGGACCCACCGGCTAGACACTGCACCTCTTTCATTCGAGTACCATGCATAATATTAATGATTATCCATGTTTTCTTTTTATGATATTTGAATGTTTGGCAAAAGTAAGTTGTCCATGACATTTTACTCACATTCACTAATATCAATTTAACAACATACATAATTTCATTAACTATTACAATAATGCTAGTCTTTTAATGATCAACTATTACAAGATTTCAAACTAGCAAATGCACTGTTGGTTTACTAAATTATATCGGAATGCTGGTGTTGTGGTTTCCAAACTTTCTGTATCTTCGCAAGCTTACTTGTTCGCAATAAATTGCCTCGCTCATTTGACTAACAGTTAAATAATTTAAATATTACTCTTAAATTGCTATTACGATTACTGCATCAACATTAACACAATAATATGATGTGACTCACTTCATCTTTCTCGTAACTATAGTTCGACGAACCTAGCATTTTTACGACATATTTAACTCTTTCTCGCATGAAACAGTTCGTAAGTACCGTTCATTACGATGAAATATCATTAGAGAGGGAAGTCTATCCCCCATACCTCTCCAGATCTATCCTAAAACGAATTCTCCAAGAAACTCTTTGCTTTTCGCATTCTTGGTGGACACTCAGTAGGATACTGCTGAGGACATAACTAAACTGATGTATGAGCGACGATAGAGACTAGGCGGAAGGCTTTTGGAAGGTTATAAGGTTGTAATCCAGAAGCTGGATTAGTTAACTCGTCAGTCAATCATGCCACAAACAAACGCGCCATTATCTCATAATACGAGTATATCCTAATAATTACACCTCAATGACACAACTAGAAGATGGCCTTCAAACCAAACATATGGAAAAACTATGGTTCAGCCATTCTGCGCAAGATGGGGCTTATCAGCTCGGAGCCGTTGTGCAGATTATGTCAGGAAGAGGAGGAAACGGCCTCTCACCTGTTGTTCGAGCGTTTGCGCTATGAAACCTTTGGAACGCTGAGGCCGAAGGAGATAGTAGCGCAAAAAGAACTAGTAGGGAAAAGTCCTCAACCTCTTTAGGAGGGGAGGGTTCGCTTACTAGAACTAAGAAGGGGCTGGCACAATAGGTCTTCTGTGGCTGCGGTGCCGTGGGGCTTAGGTCCCGTCCCATCTACTATCTATCTATCTATATATGGTTCAGCCATTCAGTAAAGCGATTGCCATGCTCGTTGGTTCAAAAAAGATGCTGTACGTTAAATGGACACCACTAACCAGAAGCACTAACCAAAGAATTGGAGAACTCAATAGCCTCTCTCTTGCCCTGCACTTTTTTGTGCAGGAAGAAACGATCGATCAACTTGCGACGAGATGTGTTCGTTAAACGCTGCAATCATACAGATTTGGCAATCGCTAAAGCATGATGAAGAATATATTGGGTAAACGAGAAGCAACGAATTAAGGCAATTTCAATGGCGCAGGCGTAATAACACAAAAGAAAAGTTCATTGCATTTGTCAGTACACAATACGTTCACAGCCAAACCCGACGGTGATGTGCCAATGACTGGAATACATGACTTGTCGATCTAGTCAGACACGGCTCAATTACTCCAGATCGTATTCTAATCAATAGAATCAGTTTTCCATTTCACCTCCGCAATATTGATCCTAGTTCTAGCTATTAATTACCAAGACAATAGAGAGATAAGTAAAGAAGTAAGAACAACAAAACGCACATTAAAATTCTTCTTCCCGTAACAGCAGAAGAAGAGAACAAAACCCATAAATTTATGAGCGATGAAAACAGAAATAAAGAAGTGAAAGCCATTAAAGGGGGTAATTCTGTTGCAGGTTCGAACTGGCCCAGTTGGTAATAACGGTGCTAACAATGCCGCCTCCAGGCCGTCCGTCCATAACAACAAAAGGATTATAAAAAACTTGCATTAATATAACATCGCAGGCAACTTGGAAATATTAACTTTTGTATATAGTTTTCATTAAAAAGTAAAGACCTGCAGTTCCCTCTACCAGTTGGGAGTATTAATAAAAAGGGTACTCGGAGGAGGAGGAGGAGGCGGTGGAGGAGAGATGATGTTTTCACTCTTAATGATAACAGTCTTCCCCTTTGAATAGCCGCTACAGCATTCAAATGAAAAAAGTTCTCGAAACCTTATTAAGAGAGGCTTCATTAAATATTTACATCCTTGTATTCAACTTTTTAGTTTACCTCTTCGGCAATAAACTGCTACGGGCAGTACTGGTGAGATTTTGTTTCTAGATACATATTTCAAGGTGCGTTAATTTTCAAAAAAAGATTGTCAAAATTCAGTATATTAAGACGCGTCTGCTGGCATGATGCAAATCGGTAACAGTGTTTTTTTGATAACCAACGAAAACTAATGGAATATACAGGGTGTTCATTTTGAGACGGCTCAAATGTATTTCATGCTTAAACGGTTGATCTGAGCGAAAAATGGTAGAGGAAAAATTTGTTGCCCGTCACCTCTAGTTTCAGAATATGTGACTTGATTTTAGATTACTGCCCGCATACGTGGCTGACGCGCGACCAAAAGTAAGGGTTCACAGTTGACACCAATTTTCATATACACAGTTTTAAAGAGTATAAATGCATTTTACGCAGCTTGTGATGCATGTACTATGTCTTCAAAGGTGCCTACTCTGGCGCGCAAGCCAGGTTAGCCTTGCTCATTAACTGGTCTCTGTATCTGAGGAGGCACCTTTGAAGATACAGTACAAGCTGCGTAAAATGCATTATTTGATAAATTAAGGAATAAGTTTGATCCTTTACATGAAAGATATTGATCACTTAAATATGTGGCAGGAGGTTTCCACTTTTTTTGGTAATTAAACGCAACTCACCCAAAATTACCAAATAATTATTAAACCTTCTTGTTTGTAACAGATGTAAAATTAATTTTTAGCCATTTTGGGTATGAGTTGAGAACATCTAAAGCTCTTAACATTTGATTTTTCTTAGAAAAATCACTCGGAAAACGACTTTTTTCCTGATATTAAGAAAAATACCAGCTTTACTGCCTTGGCAATATTTTTAGTAGAAAGGGGATGAAAAAATACATAAAAATGACCTATCGCGTGCTCTTCTTTCTCTTTGATAACAAGTTAAAAAATTGAAATATGATTAATAAATATCCAGATTTTGAAATGGCCTAGCACCTTTTATATTAAAGAGATATCGAATTGCGGTTTCCGGTTTCTTGCATAACTTTTTATACTCTTTAAAACTGTGCATATGAAAATGGGGATCATCTGCGAACCCTCACTTTTGGTCGCGCGTCAGCCGCGTATGCGGGCAGGAATCTAAAATCAAGTCACATATTCTGAAACTAGAGGTGACGGGCAACAAAATTTTTCCTCTACCATTTTTTGCTCAGATCAACCGTTTAAGCGTGAAATGCATTTGAGCCGTCTTAAAATGAACACCCTGCAAAGACAATTTAAACAGGCCACTAAACTGCAATGCATCCAGTGGTATCGAACCTAACTTTTTTATTTAGAGCTCAAACACGGCCGCGTCTTTTTTGCGAATCATTTATTTTTAATGTCGACAGTTCTAACAATGATCGAACAATAGTTTTATAATATTTCTAGTTAATATAATTATTTATTAACAAATTGTATTGGGATACTTTATTGTTATTAATTATAAATGGCGATTAGTTATTCATCAATTTTTTGCCAGGCTATCCTAGACCTAGAGCAGTGATTGATAATTTTTTGACCTCGGTGGGTCAAAAATTTTGAAAAACCCTAACTATTAACTCTGGTGCCATGTCCACATATAGTAATATTAATAATTTTTTTGATATTTGCAACCATAGTTGAGAAAATGATATATTAAATGACCCACTTCATGATCATTGTTTTGAGGAAAGTTTGCCACATCCATTATTCTCAATAAATACCGTAATCACTTCAAAGTACTTCACAAATCGCTCAAGTATTACAGTCGAACCTCTCAATAACGGGCACTGGCGGGGGAAAGCAAAGTGGCCGCTGTTTGGAGGTGGTCGTTAGGAGGTAGGCAAGTTTCATAATGAAAAAATATGGGGGTTTTCCAAACAACTATTTAAAAATTTAAAATTAATAGATTTAAAAACGTACATAATTGCATAATTATTTAGCTATATGATATGCATCAAGTTTTTCTTAATTATCCAAAAAATTTATCAAAAAACTACATATTATTGACTTAATTAATAATTTTTACAACAATTTTTATAATAATCTTCACATTTATTCATAACAATAATAATTTATGGTAAAATTATCATCTATTATTAGAAAAATTGAACAAACCTTTCGGCAAGTTGACGATGGCTCGATTTGGTTCTTGCAAAATCTTCCAACACATTTATTTCCTCTTCTAGAGTTAACCACTTTCGTTTGAGAGACATAGCGGAAAAAATAATATTGTTCGTCCAAAGTTATATTGAAAAATTATTAAAATGGTACAAGATGTATGGAGCTTATATAGGAAACTTTAGGAAAAAACAGAAAAACTTGAGAGGGGATAATTATTTTGATCACCGCGTCACACGAACTTTGAATAAATAAGGTGGTCGTTGGTGGGAGGTGAAACATATAATCCGTTCCCCAAAATCAACGTCCGCGGTCGCTATGTAGATTGACCGTTAGACGGAGGTTCTTTTATATAGAAAGAGTATAGGGGTAAAATGGGGAAATCCAAAAACTGTCCGTAAATGGAGATGGTCGCTAGTGAGAGTGTCCTCTATAGGAGGCTCGACTGTATTTAAAATTTTATTATAATTTCTTGTCTCTGTCCGATGCCTGTCACCCAAAATGAGTTCACGTGTCATCTCTGTGCCATACTGCATTCACCATCATGGACCTAGGGGACTCGATTATCTTCAAGGTTTATGGTTATCCACAATTATAATATTTTTTACCTTTTTTTTTAAAGTGAAAGGTTGGTATGTCTTCTGTTTTGACTGTTTAGGTAACTCTAGACAGTTTTTTAGTACCTGTATAATGGTGTTATTGCTTTAAAACAAACGATTTACGATTGATGAGCGATATTGACAAAAACTTTGTTGAACTTCATTGTTGTATCGCTGGTAGTAACAGGGGACGGAAAGAGAACACAAAAGAATAATTACAATTTTAAAGCGAACAAGCTGTCATCCATCTTGGGCACTTCATAATTAGGTGTACGGATATATAGTAGACCTATCGAATGAGTTAGTTATTCTAGCCTCAACCCCGCCAGATCATTCTCTCTATTGATCAAACTTCGGCATTCCCTCTCTTTCTCCTCTAGGGCGCCTAAATGGTGAATACATGCCGGAACTACGATCATAAACTATATAACTGTAATCAATCAAATTCTCTATACACAGTCAATCACTTCAGATCGATTTGTCACATAATACTGGTCCAATTGTCCCACAACATACTCCCAACTCCTTTCAAAACTTTATTCCAAGAATTCTTTACGACATTATTTTTTCTTTTATAATGAAATAGTGACGTTCAAAACTAATAATACTTTAATTATCTTTCTTTATTCTTTTTCGAATTTTACAAAACCTCACCTCCTTAGAAAATTGGTTCAAAAAATGGGGCTATCAAACTGAACGAAACTAAATCGCAAAACATTATCTTCACTTTTCGACGCATCACTCTTCCTCCTGTCTTTTACAATCTTATTTCTTTACCAGCAGTCCACGTAGTCCGCTACCTAGGGCTTTACCTTGACAAAAGACTTACATGGAATCCTCATGCACGACTTAAGAGAACAGAACTCAACAGACGCTTCCGACAACTGAAAAGACTACTCGACAACAGATCAAAACTCACTCTAGACAACAAAAGACTTGTATATGTAAGTATATTAAAGCAAGTCTGGGCTTATGGCATCGAACTGTGGGGTTCAACCAAACGCTCAAATCTCCACAAGATCCAGGCTCTGCAGTCTAAAATTCTTCGCTCTATAGGAAACGCTCCTTTCTACGTCACCAATCAAATCATTCACACAGACTTGAACATTCCTTACGTCACACAAGTTGCTGAAACACGTTACAGAAAATTCCATTTTAACATTCAAACACATCACAATCCACTTTTACAACATCTATCTTCCAGAATATTTCCAGTCAACACTTCCAGACGTCTTAAAAGACAATGGCCTCGCGATCTCCTCTCTGATGAAGAGAGTCAGTAGAATTTAGAATGCTATTGGAGTGTTACCGCTGGGTAACTTCTCCACTCTGATATGTGTGAATATAGTATTATTTATTGTTATCATTGTTGCTTATAACGCAAAATGCGTTGATTGTAACTAAATAAATGATAAAGAATTTTACAAAACCGATTAAATGTTAATGGCCCTGTCTACGCAGTCGCTATTCATTGAAGTCAATAACCAATAGACTGGGTTGGTGAATAGTTGTCAAACAGTGCAATCAGTACTTCTAATATTAGTCCATTCTGAAATGAATTACTTAAACTTTTCTTTTGCAAAGGTTGACTCGACCAAAAAAAAAAAAAATTGTCTATGAACAAAATAATGGTTTATTATTATTTTTCGTAGAGAAGAGAACAAGTTAATGGTACCAGAACCGTGAAAGGAAGAGGGATATTATTGAAGAAGTCCTTTGGGCAGGAGCTTCCTCTCGCCGGAGAGGGAACATTGCATTCTGGGAGGGTTCCGCAGGATTAATGCTCCGTTTTTATGGCCAGAGGTTAACCATATTGATGCCATCTTGCCCTTATTTTGGTATCTAACCGATTTCGTTCCTACAATGCCTGGGATAAGGAAATTTTAACTAACCCTGAAATTTAAATAGAGTTCGCTATTAATTACCTACCAATTTTTAATTATATTAGTTTATTTTTATATTAAACGTTAAATTTAAAGTGCGTTAACTTCTGAGGGCATTTTCCCCCCCCCCCCCAGTGCAAAATCGGCTTCTGGATAATATTTTCTCGTTACAGACAACACTGTCCATGACCGGACAGTGTGCTGTACAAATGCTTCAAGAAAGAGCCGGATTCCGCGTGGAATCCAGGACCAATCCTTCCTTCATGGGATCTAATTAAAATTGTTGATGAAATAGGCACAGAATTCTGGATAAACAGCAGTACAACTTCCCACATCCTTCTTTCTCTATCCTTCGCCAGGGGTTTGTAACGTTACAGGTTCATGGGATATCAATAAAACTTGCTGTTTTCATTTTGAAATTATACAACCCCTGCGTCAATGCATGTCCAAGTAAAAAAAAAAAGCAAACTTTAATAATAACAGAACACCACACGATTAGAGTATTAAAAATCAGAATAAATAGGTTTTATAGATTTGCTCTCCTTTTAATTAAAAATGTTATATTTATTTAGAGAGAGCACGCCATTTTCCTGCGATTATTTGACAAATAAAGATAAAAAAAAAATTTATATTTTCACTAGTGTTTACCAGCTATGGCTGAATCTATCTTTGGCGTGTAAACAGAAAATATTAGCGAGTCCAAATGCAAACAAGTAACTGTTCCGGAAAATTCGCCAAAATTCACCACCTCTCACTGCGACATTACAACGTCGAAACTTCTCTCATGGGAGATTTTTCTACAGTAACTGCAGTTGCTATAAATACAACAGGCTCTCAACAGCGACTGTCGATATTTAAAGATTTTGATCAAGAAAGTCGTTTGATTATTTATGAAAATCAAGAACAGAGTAGACATGGCAATGTTATATGTGAAAAGAATGTAGCCAATATGACCATTATGGGTCCCATATGAGTCAGTACTGGCTCTTGGAATGTGGCCGTCGTTTGAACAGTGACAATGTGCGAGCATCTAATCGCCTAAGAGGTTTATTAGGTAAATCTTCCGCTTCTAACCAGGCTCAAGGATCTTCCTTAACGGACTTCTTTGCGTCAAGAACTCCTCTGGCCGGAGAATGCCAAAAAAAATCTCTCAATCACCCCATTCTTACGATAACAACACAATCAAACTCTTCCTGGCAAAGTCCCATCGCTGAAGTTGTAGCTAGAGACCTGTATGAAGAAGGCCAGCCACCAGAGTATTCCAGTTACTCCTGAATCTTAGGATTTCTTCAGTTTCTAATTTTACACAGTTAAGCCATAAGTCTTTTAACAAATTTTATTCCAGAAACAGTCTTCCGGAATGTGTTGTGCAATGCTTCATTCTTGATTAGCTGATCATCAACTTCAGCGTTACCAGACACCCCTTCAAGAACAATCTTGCTGCACCGAGAAAACTATAATAGAGATTCCCTACATTCCCCGAAAGAGAAACGAAAGTGTTTTGCAAACTGCTAGCCCAATCGGGCTAGCCTGGCTGCCCGAAAATCATCTTATATTTAAGAAATCTTCCTCAAGTTCTTTTCGGCAAAGGTTTTGACAGCATAAATTTGAGCCTAGAATAAAGAGGACAGAGAGAACTTTGACTGAGGTGAAATTATAAATTTTAAAGAGCTTTTAACTTAATTAAAGTAAAGTAATTGCCTATTTTTTCAGCCAATTAGGTGCCATGGACAGAGGCGATTAGCAAACATACTTTACTGTAAATTCATTTTATTAACCATTAAATAAAATCTAAGGCCTAAAGATCGGAAATCGAACCCAGCACCACAATACGAGGGTCGTTTAAAAAGTCCGTGCAAAGTCAGAGAGATAGCACCACTGGCGCGTATCGAGGTTATGTTTAGTTAGTAGCATCTCTTGGAAGAACACACTCCAAGTTTCAGCCAGATAGGTCTATTTCTTTGTGTTTGGCATTCGTTTGAATCGAGGAAGTCGAGTGATTTTCAAAAAATGGACGAAAAAGAATTTCGTGTGTTGATTAAACACTACTTTATGAAAGGCAAAACGCCTCAGGAGACTAAGAGAAGCCTGATAAACATTATGGTGACTCTGCACCTTCGATTAGAGCAGTTTATAAGTGGTTTCAAAATTTTCGGAGTGGCCATATGGGTACAAAATGACGCTGAACGTTCTGGACGCCCTGTTGAGGTTACTACTCCCGAAATCATTGATAAAATCCATGATATGGTGATGGGTGACAGAAGAGTGAAGGTGCGTGAGATTGCTAGTGCTGTGGGCATCTCGAATGAACGGGTACATAATATTTTGCATCAACATTTGGACGAAGATGGGTGCCGCGATTGCTCACGCTTGACCAAAAACGAAATCGTGTGAAGTGTTGCAAGGACGGTTTGCAGCTGTTCCAGAAGAATCCGCAGGACTTTAAGCGTCGTTTCGTCACTGTGGATGAAACATGGATACATCACTACACTCCTGAGACCAAAGAACAATCTAAACAATGGGTTACCAAGGGGGAATCTGCGCCAAAAAAGGATTATGGCGACTGTCTTTTGGGATTCGCAAGGAATAATCCTCATCGACTATCTGGAAAAGGGTAAAACTATTACAGGTGCATATTATTCATCGTTATTGGACCGTTTGAAAACCGAGCTGCAAGAAAAACGCCCACGATTGGCCCACAAAAAAGTCCTTTTCCATCACGACAACGCACCAGCTCACACCTCAGCAGTTGTGGTCGCAAAATTAATGGAAATAGGGTTCCAACTCGTTTCACATCCCCCCTATTCTCCAGACTTGGCTCCCTCGGACTACTATTTGTTCCCCAATATGAAAAAATGGCTGGCGGGAAAAAGATTTTATTCAAACGAGGAGGTTATTGGAGAAACGAATGGCTATTTTTCAGACTTGGACAAATCCTATTATTCGGAAGGGATCAACAAACTAGAGTAGCGTTGGACGAAGTGTATAAGCCTAAAAGGAGACTATATTGAAAGATAAAAAAGGTTTACCCCAAAAAATTAAGTAGTTTTTATTTTTGCACGGACTTTTCAAACGACCCTCGTACATATCAGCTTTACAGGTCTCGCATCTAACCGCTCTGCTACCGTGGCGCCTATTAACTTAATTAGTAAAAATTTAAGATACGGGAGTATGATTTTTCTCACAAGATTTCTGGCTCCTTTTAAAGTGGATATAAATAATAACACTAAATAGAACTCCCAGCTCGACATATTTGACAGTTTACCACTTTAGTAGGTATTTTGGTAGATAAAGTAGTTTTAAAAATAATAACACAAAAACAAACGGAAAGGAAGTTTGGTTTGCCAAACCGGGAAGCGGTTAAATGTGTTGCCGGGATGTGAGTATAGTGACCTGATTGTACGCTGAAAGAACTCTATAGTTCTATTTATATTATTATATTTATTCATTCAACAAGTTGTTGGTTTGTGGCTAAAATTATTTTCTGTTTTAGTTTTCTATCCAAACTAAAGAAAATCCATTTAGCGGAAGTGCCAATTTTAATGAGTAAATCTTATGTTTTACAGCGATTTATTTGCAAAAGAAATCCTGCAAACTATTTTACGTTTGCTATATGGTACAGTTACAACCACTGGTAGAAACCCCGGGTAGAGCCAGAGCCCGTGATGTCACCTCAAGGACTAGAGGCTTCTTAAAAATTCCGGTCTGAATTCTCGCATGACTTTCTCTTTCAGCAATAAAAGCATTTTTATTTTTTTTAATGATTTCTTTTGCAAATAAATCGCTATAAAACATTAAATTGGCACTTCCGCTAAATGGATTTTCTTTAATTTGGATTTTAGAGCAAAGAATTAAATTTATATAAATATTGCACAGGTAGGCGCCTTGAAAGCCGAGTGGTTAGAGGCGAGACCTGCAAAGCTAATATACAGGGTGTTCATTTTAAGACGGCTCAAATGCATTTCATGCTTAAACGGTTGATCTGAGCAAAAAATGGTAGAGGAAAAATTTGTTGCCCGTCACCTCTAGTTTCAGAATATGTGGCTTGCTTTTAGATTCCTGCCCACATACGCGGCTGACGCGCGACCAAAAGTGAGGGTTCGCAGATGATCCCCATTTTCATATGCACAGTTTTAAAGAGTATAAAAAGTTATGCAAGAAACCGGAAACCGCAATTCGATATCTCTTTAATATAAAAGGTGCTAGGCCATTTCAAAATCTGGATATTTATTAATCATATTTCAATTTTTTAACTTATCAAAGAGAAAGAAGAGCCCGCGCTAGGTCATTTTTATGTATTTTTTCATCCCCTTTCTACTAAAAATATTGCCAATGCAGTAAAGCTGGTATTTTTCTTAATATCAGGAAAAAAGTCGTTTTCCGAGTGATTTTTCTAAGAAAAATCAAATGTTAAGAGCTTTAGATGTTCTCAAGCAAACACAAAATGGCTAAAAATTAATTTTACATCTGTTACAAACAAGAAGGTTTAATAATTATTTGGTAATTTTGGGAGAGTTGCGTTTAATTACCAAAAAAATTGGAAACCTCCTGCCACATATTTAAGTGATCAATATCTTTCATGTAAAGGATCAAACCTTATTCCTTAATTTACCAAATAATGCACTTCACGCAACTTGTGAAGCGAGTACTGTGCCTTCAAAGGTGCCTCTTCTGGCTCGCAAGCCAGGTTAGCCAGGAGGTTATCAACTGCTCGCTGTATCTGAGGAGGCACCTTTACGTACGTTAGTCGCCTAACATTTGCATGTGCGCCATTTGGCATAAAAAAATCAACCGGTTAGCTGATTTGATGCAAAAGCTTGTTGGTTGTGGTACCGACCAGAAACATCAAATTTGAACTTTCTGTGATGTATCGATTTTTAATTATGTAGCTCGATTTCTCTCTTAAACGCACAAACTGGCTAATCTTATATTGTATTTAACATATATATATAAAGGGAAAAAAATTGGTCCAAGGTGGCCCGTGTCGGTAACTGCTACAGTTAAAACCAAAACTTAAAATTCTCTTTCTGGACACGTTAGAAACGAAATGAACCTTTAACAATTTGATCTTTGTAATTTCATTAATATTTTAACAGTAACAGCATTACAAACCAAATTAATAATGTATCTTAAATCAACTCCCGAACATCTTGCTCGACTGTAGAGTACAACAACAAGAAGGTTGTTGTTTGTTAAATTACAGTTATAAAGAAGGATTTGCCCTATATTACGAGGGTCGTTTGAAAAGTCCGTGCAAAAATAAAAACTACTTAATTTTTTGGGGTAAACCTTTTTTATTTTTCAATATAGTCTCCTTTTAGGCTTATACACTTCGTCCAACGCTGCTCTAGTTTGTTGATCCGTTCCGAATAATAGGATTTGTCCAAGTCTGAAAAATAGCCATTCGTTTCTGCAATAACCTCCTCGTTTGAATAAAATCTTTTTCCCGCCAGCCATTTCTTCATATTGGGGAACAAATAGTAGTCCGAGGGAGCCAAGTCTGGAGAATAGGGGGGGATGTGAAACGAGTTGGAACCCTATTTCCATTAATTTTGCGACCACAACTGCTGAGGTGTGAGCTGGTGCGTTGTCGTGATGGAAAAGGACTTTTTTGTGGGCCAATCGTGGGCGTTTTTCTTGCAGCTCGGTTTTCAAACGGTCCAATAACGATGAATAATATGCACCTGTAATAGTTTTACCCTTTTCCAGATAGTCGATGAGGATTATTCCTTGCGAATCCCAAAAGACAGTCGCCATAATCTTTCCGGCCGAAGGAACGGTCTTCGCCTTTTTTGGCGCAGATTCCCCCTTGGTAACCCATTCTTTAGATTGTTCTTTGGTCTCAGGAGTGTAGTGATGTATCCATGTTTCATCCACAGTGACGAAACGACGCTTAAAGTCCTGCGGATTCTTCTGGAACAGCTGCAAACCGTCCTTGAAACACTTCACACGATTTGAAAATCACTCGACTTCCTCGATTCAAACGAATGCCAAACACAAAGAAATAGACCGATCTGGCTAAAACTTGGTGTGTGTTCCTTCCAAGAGATGCTACTAACTAAACATAACCTCGATACGCGCCAGTGGTGCTATCTCTCTGATTTTGCACGGACTTTTCAAACGACCCTCGTAAAAAGAAAATTTGGGAATTATATCTTTTATTGTCAAAGTTGGGTGTTTTTCAACGTTACGCTTTTTCGTGGAGTTTTTGACGATCAACCCTTATACCACTGTCCTACCGGACAGTTTTAACTCATTTCCAAATAGATTCTATAAGTAGTTAATTTCTCAATCTGGCCTGTTGGTCTTCGTTACGTATTAATATCTAATGAAAATTAGAAATAACTTCCATGCGACCTCAAACGGGACCAACACCATGACAACCTGCTTATTTACATCTAGGCCACCACAAGCACCTAAATCAGATGATATATTTAATTAAAACTTTTTACAGCTCCCACTACAAACCAAACAAATCGTTAAAAGGGGGAGAAAACCCTTTAATATTTACCGATAACTTTGTTAATTACCAAAAAAAAGAGTAAAAAGTGAGAATTAATTTAAATTAATTTCTCCGGCGGCTTTTATACCAAAACACTTTTTTTTGGAGGTAAATTGAATTGATTGTATTTTTCTTTCTACTTTCCAAAACTTTAAATAGAATTTTGTTCTTCCACAAGTTTAAGTAAAAGTTTTTCTTTTTATTAACAAGGAAAAGTGTTATAATTTGTTTTTAAAATTATTTAAGAACTACAGCTGGTAGATCTGAGCAGACATTGCGAAGGAGTTGCGTTATATATTTAGTAACTTTTTTAAACAGAAATGTCCAAAAAATCCAGGACGACACCAGTCTCTGATATCTGGATTTCACTAGGCTGTTTTCCGGTCACCACCTTAATGTAATATGGATTAGAATACAGACAGAATACAGTGAATTAATCAAACACGATGAGGAATCCGCTGAAAAGCAATGTTGGCTATCGCTGAGCTTTAAAGCGAATATTGCATCCCTAAAAGTACGCGATAAAACAAAAATAATTACCAATTTCAGACACAATTTTTTATTATTATTTTGCCAAGCTTTTAACCTAGAGACCGCTTCAGGGCCTTAGCTTGTAGACAATTACCATATTTTTTACAATTTTAACATCAAAGGTTAGTACGTCTTCTGTTCTAACTGTTTAGGTACTTGCACTAAGTACATTACCTAAACTGGTACTTTAGATTTAAGTTCCTAAACAGTGAGAACAGTAGACACACTAACCTTTGATGTTAAAATTGTAAAAAAAAATTGTAATTGTCCATAGGTTAAAAGCTTGGCTAAAAAATAACAGAACATTAAGACTAAAATCGGTAACATTTTTTCTTCCCTTAGTGAAAAAAATAAACCCATATTTTGAAAATAATAATTGGATAAGAATGTCCTTCCAAGTATCTACTACCTTATCCTAAAATCCAATCTATCAGATCGCTTTTTCCAAACTGTCCAAGGCACGTCCTATTCCGCTATCTAACCGATCCTAGCTGTAGTCCCGCAAGGAAGTATCCTTGGCCCCCCTATTATGAACTGTCTACACGGCTGATCTTCCTCTTCATCCAAATACAAGCATTTGTACCTTTGCATTATGATACTGCTATCCTCTCCCACAACACCGATCCGGTTATAGCCACTAGATCCCTCCAGGCCCATCTTAATGTCCTTGATCCCTGGTTCCGCAAATGGAGAATAAAGGTAAACGGAAATAAATCCCGCTGCATATCCTTCACTCTCAACAGAAAAATACTCCCTCCAGTATACCTGAATCACATTTCTATTCCTGTAGCGGATACCGTTCGTTATCTTGGAATACACCTTGACAAGTGACTCACCTGGAATCCACATACTAGACTCAAACGAACTAAACCAGAGATATCGAATGCTCAAAAGACTAATTGACAAACGATCTAAACTGACTCTGACAAACAAGAAACGACTATGCTCAGCCCTACTCGCTCCCATCTGGACCCTACGGACTTGAACTGTACGGAACAGCTAAGCGTTCGAACCTAAACAGAATCCAAACCCTCCAGTCAAAAATCCTTCGAACCATCACTGACGCACCACCCTTCTATGTAAACAGCCATACCATCCACACCGACCCAGTCCCGCTACATCAAATTCCACTCCAAACTTTACCTACATCATAACCCCTAAATCAGCAACCTGTCCTGCACTAACCTCCCGTCAAATCCTCCTCGCAGACTGAGGCGCCGATGGCCTCGCGGATCACCTGGTCATCCTTCGAATTCAATCCATTCGGTATTTTAGTTTAACCAACTTATGATGGTCATCGTTGGATTTTATTTTATTTACTTACTTATTTACTACCTTATTTTGTTTTTACTTTATATATTACTTTATTTTTATTATTATTATTTTTTGTTCTATACTTCACATGATGTACTATACGCTATCATATTTGCTTGTTGCGTTTATGCGTTACGCAGTTGCGAATTTAAGAATAAAGGAAATAATAATAATAATTATAATAATTGAAAATATTAAATCAGCTTGAATATTATTAAAAATAACTGAAAAGTTTAGTCATCAAGGTTTATCCATTAACATTTATCTAATGTGCCTTTTTCATCTCAGAAGGGTGTAAAAAAAAGTAAACAAGAAGTTGATATAAAGAGGACTTGGCAATGAAAGTATTTCTGAAAGATAACGGTTGGATAATGAGAGTAAGGCCGGTTTGACGAAGAAGCTGGAAGAGACGGGTCTATTTGAGGTTGCATGAGGATGAAGTGACAAAGTAGAAAGTAGACGATTGAAGAACCAGTTGACGATCAAATCACCGTCTCCTCGTAGCCTAAGTTTGTTCCAGTGTTAAGTTCTTAAGAAACAAGTTCCGTTGAAGTGGAGTATTTCATTGGTTCGCTTGTTTCACAGCCGGAACTCCAACCCTTCCCCATCCAAAATCCTCCAGAGTCTTCCGTTCTCAAGCCATCAGATCTACGTTAGTGAATTAACAAGTGTGGAGATTTGGAGAATGAGATTAAAAACTTCTTTTGTCCAACTAACACACAAACTTCATCGTAGTTAAAAACTGCTCTCCTTTATCAGAAATCTTTCTACTTGCCTTTATTACTTTGTAAATAATTTTGTAAAGGTCACACCATCTTCATGGTCCGCAGAATTGATTTATCCAAATTTTCTACGGCTCTTTTAAACAAGAAAGTAACAAAATATTGGAAAAAAAATAGATGTCTGCAATTAATTGCGCTCGAGGAAATAGAGGCAGCCATGGCTTTATTGGATTATGGTCTAAGAAATCCAAAACGTTTTTTGTTAGCACTTCTACCATTTTTTAAAAAAACAATAATTCACTAGATTCAATTTTGCGTGCACTGACATTATTTATTAATGTTCTCGTTTTATTCTTAAAACAAAAATAGTTATTTATTTAACAAGTGTGGAAAGTAGTACTTTTCCTCACGCGAGGCAGGGTTTGCACGCACGAGCGAGCGAAGCAATGCGAGTGCAAGTGCAAATTGCCGAGTGTGAGGAAAATACTTTACACTAGAGTTAAATATTATATTTTTTCTGCAACCATTTATTAACTAATAAAATTAAAAATTTCATTTTTACAGTCTACAAAAAGTAATTTATTTATTATAAACATTTATTGTTATATTACAATTATTTACATTACTTACGTATTTACATTACTTATTACATTTTCTGCTGTTTCTTTTATTGATGGAGGAGTGTTTTCTAAACAGGCATCACTAGAATCCATTTTAAATTTCTATAAGGTAACACTATAACCATTTTAACTGTTATAATTAAAAATATCTAATTATTTATTAAAATATTATTTTTATTTCTATATTCCTTTCAATTTTTATTTTATTTTTTAATATTCGTTTTTTAATTATTTAGTTACGTTAAATAAGCTTATTAAAGTTTTACAGAAAATATTTATGTTAATAACAAAACTTCTTATATCAAGGAAGCACAATAAATTTTTTCCACACACTAGTGCGGAAAGTGACACTAATGGGAATTTCCCCCCACTAGTGTGGGAAGTTGGGCATTACACAGCTGATTTTAATTGAGTAATGAGAACTTCCCTACATGGTTGCAGAAAAAAGATTTTTTTTACAGAAGGGTGCCTTAATAAAAATATGTTTTCAGCAGCCTTCCACAAATGTTTTGGTTTTTGGAATATTTTAATCGCAAACAGACCGTTTTCTAAAATCCTAATTTTGGGATAATTGGACCTTAAAACGGAAATTTAAACTAGAAACCGTAAATTTGTGAGTGAAAGTCATTAAAAACCAAAAAAAACTCTTACAATAAATTCGGAAATAAATCTATCGACTCTCTCATTCTGCCTCCTCTCTAGCCGATCAAGTTAGCATTGTAGGTGGTTTAAAAATTTAAAAAATGCGAAATAAAGAGTGGTGGGGGCTAGCGAAGAACATGATATTTAACTTGATGAACATGGCGTAGGACTTGGGTTGCTTTTTAATTAAAAAAAATTAAAAAATATTCCACGAAGAGCCTTTTAATAAACAAACTTTTAATTGGATTATAGATTTCTAAAATAAAAAGAGTTTTTTTAGCAGAAAAAAAAAAATAATGATCGTAAAACTCCGGCTAACTTCGTTTATCTCGCTAAAATATTTTTCAAGGAATTCACTTTTCACTTCATCACTTCAGCTTTAATTTCATTTTTGTTTTAATTCTTTAAATAATTAATAATTTTACATACACACTGACGGACTATACGAGTATTCCACCACTAAGGAAGGTAACCAACCATATTTCGAGCAAACATGTTAATAATTTTGAAAGAGCTCTCTTTTTAGAATTCATTTAGGAACAGTAATTAATTCCGCAAATTCCATCGGCTACTGCGCACTGGTTTTAAAACCTAATTATGTTACAAATATTGTTTAAAAAAAATTGGTTATGGATACACTTTACATAAGATAATGTAAAAAAAAGATTATATTGGCTAAAAATTAAGTCTGAAATTGGCAATATTCTCTCTTCCTTTTAGATTAGTGAATCAGTCACTAAAAACTATATTTAGTTTAACCAAGATGCTGCTACAGAAAACTATGCACGCGCCAAATCCTAACGACCGACAGCTGTGCAGCGTAAAGCCTTCTCTTTCGATTGCAGCGTCTCACATGTTTTGTAAAGAAATCTGTCTGACCGGAACCGTCGTTTGTGTAAGAGGTGTTAGTTTCGTTTTGCCGAAATGCTACTACATACACATGTAGGAGAGCAACGCGAATTGTCGTGAAATTTCACATGAAACTGGGTAAAACTGCTACTGAAACTTATCTTTTATTAAAAGAAGTTTATGGCGATGAATGTTGTATCACGTGCGCGAATTTTTGAGTGGTTCAAGCGTTTCTAAGATGGCCGAGAAGACGTCGGAGATGATGATCGCCCGGGTCGCCTTTCCACGTCCGAAACGGTTGAAAACATCGATTCTAATTAATCAACATTACTACCGTGAGGTGCTTGCTCAACTCCTGCTGAAAGAGTAAGGCAAAAAACGACTCGATTTGTGGAAGAACAAGTCAAGAGGTTCTCCATCAAGAAAACCGGCGCCGCATTGTCAGTCAAGACGTTTCTAGCCAAGTACAACATCCCAGTTTTAGGCCATCTGCCTTATTCGCCTGACCTGGCCCCGTGTGATTTTTATCTGTTCCCCAATTTTCAGTCCGTTGAAGCTGTGAAAGAAAAAGCGGCACGCGTCATGCAGGAGCTCACAGAAAAAGACTTCCAGCACTGTTTCGAACAATGGTAAATTCGCATGGAGCGTTGTAGGGATAGGGGAGTGGTGTATATTGAAGGTGATAATAACTAAATATGTATACATTTAAAATAAAATGTTTTACAGCAATAGTCTCGTTATTTAATAGCCACACCTCATAATTTACACTCGTTGCTAAGTTAGTTTTATTGCTAGCCATTAAATTCTTTGTCGGTAACTTTATCTTTTATTCTATTCAACCCTTCAGCCTAATCAAATCTAATTTTCCGGTCAAGCCCATAAATTAATGGCTGATCATGGTCATCCCAAGTATCATCCCAGTACAAGTACTCTTCTACTTTTACTTCTGCAACTTCTTTACAAGATCTTTACAATCATCTTTTATTGTTTACGGTTAACAGAGCTTTCCAAGAGGATCTCAGATTGAAATCTAAATGGCTTCCCTTCTTGAATATAGGGTTAATAAGGGTGCCATCTTATTCCTTTAGGTTCAAAGGACACCAAATTTCCGAATAAGTTGGTAATATCTTTCTATATCTTTCGGCAGCTTTCAACATCTCTCTAAATCATGTATTGCTTTCATCATTTTTTTCCCAAACAAATTTGGGTGAAATTAAAATTTTAACCAAAATCTGGTTGCCAAAGTTGTGATTTGCTGCTCCTGGCAAAGAGATAGTCTCCTGTATCTGCAGGGAAGATCCTACGTGATCACTATTCTTGAGAGTTTCAATTCCTATAGTTTAATCATTCCATTAATCTCGCACTTTTTCAGTCTAGTCCTCCATAAATAGCTTCCTCTACTTCAGTGAACCTGTTTCTTTTATTAGACCCCTTCTTGAAGATAGACTGAAATTATTCACTATCTCACTATCCCCACTCAATTCTATCTTCCAAATTACGCACATAAATGAATATTTCATAATGTAACAACAGCAGAATATTAATTATCATGTCTTCAGTTTTCTATATACGTATATGTGACTGTATCTGTGTATCCATATATAGTGACGTATGAGGTCGTATATCATATATACCACAATTTACACGCATGGATAATTTTAATTTTAACGACAAGTACAAATTTGAACAGAATTTAATAATAATATCTTTAAGCTCATGTGGAGAAATTAAACAATTAAATCTGTTTTCCACTAATTATATTACCTTTAATATAATATTAAACTAAAGCTATTATTAAAATAACATTCGGAGAACTAAATCAATTTTCATGGATAAAGCACCTAACCAAATGGATCTACCTAATAGGCATTATTAATAATAATAACGTATTTAATTGTTAATAACATAATATTATTAAAATAATTAATTAATTGAATTACGGGAGACTTCTCCAATCAGGTTTCGTAGTGTTAAATCATAATGGTGGGAGGTGGAATAATTGAACGAAGTATATTTATGAACAAATAAATATAAAAATTCAAAACTAATAATAATAAAAAATAGTAATTTTGTAGCAGCAGGATTTGAGAAAAGTTAAGAATCAAGAAAATGGGGAAAAAAGCCAAATAACCCGGAAATAATTGCAATAAAGATAGAAGCCCAGATACTCGCTAGTATGGAAATCCTTCTAAAATAAATATTCGTCATAAAATGTAGACCATAAATTAGTATTAGTATATTAGAGAGTTCATCTCGATTGGTTTTCGAAAAAAAAGAAAAAGGAAAGCTAGAAAAAAAAATACCGGAAATGCTAGTTTTCCTCCGAAATTTAGTTATTCGTTATATTCTCACAAATATTAAATAAATTACACTAACATGCTACATTAGAAAGAAGCGTGAATAGTTGGCATTAAAAATGCCATAAGAAAGTGGTTTGCAGCACCAAAGGTTTCAAATAAAAGTTATAGATGAATACGAGAGCAAACAGAATACAAAGTGTAAAGAGAATTGTTTGGTATCAATTGGTGGAAATAGTGAAATATTGATTTTTCAAAATGCCCGACCAGGTGGGCAGATTTTGAGGAAAACCTTATTAATAATTAACTACTTCCGTTTTGCTGTTAAAATATGCCGATCACAGACAGATAAGATCCACAAAACTATTTAAAATTAAAAAACGCTTGAAGCGCTCCTGTAGGCAGTTAAGGGAAACTCAAGCGTCATAAATATGAAGTTATAATTTAAACAATTTTGGAATACAATGAATACTAATTGTGAAATTATGATCAATTACACACAAAGAATAATTTAAAAAATGCATTAAAACGTTTAATTGCAATATCTTTTGCAATAGTATTAGAAACTAAAGTAAATGAAACAAGTTATAACTGATTGACCGACCATGTAAATATTTCAACGCGATACTAATCACTGTACTGCCACTATTAATTTTGTAAGTAATAGTTAAATGACAAATTACTAACATCATTAAAGAATTATAAAAATGTAATTTAAATATAAATTCATTGTTACTAAGTCTTACCTTGTTTAAAGAATATAATACTTTATGTGGTACCAGTTTTAGAGCCCAAGAACAGAGCACCTCGCTTCTTAAACAATATATCCCAACATTATTTGCACTAAAAATGAACTCCACACACTAAGAATAACTTAAATACCATTTTTACAACAAAATTTTAATTGAAAACTGATTAATATTCACACAAAAACTCAGTTAAAAGGGAAGATAACTAACAATTAAAAGATGGCCACCGGTAACTAAAGCAAATCAGCTGGTAACTAGAGAATTACTAAACAGTGTGACCAACTTAACTTCAATAATTGAATTATATTGTAACAACAGGGCAAGTAGACTACTTATACAGAGACAACTATTTGTAGAACTGGTTTGTTTGTGTCTCTTATTATCTTTTAAACTTTTGCAGTATGCAGTATGTGTATTTACATACAATTGTTTGTTGCCACTTTGTTACGAGTACATTTGGGTTTTGCATCTCATGACACTTTCTCTAACTATAATTATCGAATTTTAACTTATAATTTTTTGTTTTTAAATACAACTTTTGAAACAATTTTACTTTTTACTAAAATCAGACTGAAATAAAATTTTAGATGAATGCTAATTTATATTCTTTCAGAAATACTTAAATTAATAGCACTGTTTATTGTTTATGTACAGTTCTTTCGTCCATTCCACTGCTTTCTTGCTTTATGAGTTAAGTCAGAGAGCTTTGATATAATTGAAAAAGATACTTTAACGAATTATTTTATAGAACCCTGTCTCATTTACTCATTAAAACAAATTAGTACAAAAAGATTTACTCGTAATCTCTCTCTCTTTATGGTTCCTTGATGGGAAATGTACCAGCTATTTTAAAAACAGTTTATTCCCAAACAATTTCTTTCACATCCGTCCACAAAATTAAAAAAGTTTTTCACATTTTGCATTTAAATTAAAATTTGCCCCCACATTAAGAAACTTTCTGCCAATATACTCACATGATCTATATTGTAGGATCACAGTACAGTCAATCCTTCGTTCAAAGTTCATTGAGAGGTTTTATTGATTTCATAATTGAAGATTCAATTAACTACGGCTTCTGTCTATCGCTTTTTTGTTTGAAATGCTTTATTTTGAGAATAGGAGAAACAAAATGGCGGCGGTTTAATGTTCATGCCTGGTACTATAGACTTGTGTAAATTACAGTTACAGATGATGGCATTTCTCCGCAGTTAGTTCAGTAAGAGATAATAAATGAACTGGGTACAATCTCCAGAAGTATATTTCTCTATCGACTGTCAATGGTATTGCAATAAATCTTACACAATCTAGCATACATAAGGCCACCTTCACCCAATTTTATTAACAAGGACTTAGTTTTATTCTGAATAACAATATTCCAAAGTATATAATTATATATATATTTACGTACCTAATATTTATTAAAAATCGATAGATTTCTATTCACCTCTTTTTTTAATAGCAACTTAATAGCTATAATAAATCGATAAAGGAGAGTTAGTAATTATATCTAGTGTTCTACTTTTACATCGGCTAGGCCACTTTAAAAGAATTCTGTCATTACTGAAATAACATGGAATTATTATTTTAATAATAAGGAAGAAAAAAAGAAAAATAGATGGTACGTTAAGACGTAGCTGATAAAATATGAATCTACAGCGTACTTAGCCATCCCCTACCTGACTCGCGAGACTTTGGAAAGGAGGTGGGGGTTGCATGTTGGCTCATTTCATTCCATTTTTTTTTAATTTTTGTAAAAATACAATTTTCTTTTTAAAGGTTTTTAAATAAATTAGGTATTTATTTAGGTGAACAAGTATATAATAAGTATTTTAAATAGCAAATTTTACAGCTCTTATATCTACTATTGGTCATCTAAATATTTCTTAAAAATTTAACTAAAAAGAACAAGAAATTGTGAAGGCCGTGGTCTTATTGACTCTTAATTTTGAATAAAAAAAAAGACTATTAATTTTTTTATTTTTTGTAAATTAATAGTCAACATCTGAGGTCATTGACGTCCCGGCTCTTTTTTCAGAGCACTGCTGGCCTCCGGATAGTGTTCTTTCGTAATAGACGTTATTTTTGTAGAAGTGCCAGTTTTATTTGGAATATTTTTCAAGGGAATTGCTTTTTAAGGCAGTTCTGAGGGGGGAGGAAAAGTAGGATTAGGCATCTCTCTGAAGTGTCATATAAGTGTAATGTACGGGACGCGTTCATTGCCTTCTTAATATTAATGGGATTTTTTTTTGCGTTTATTTTTGCTACAATCAGCGCGTTAGCCAAATTGTGTGACTCTTCAGCTTGTCCAAAATAAATTGTATATTTCAATTTTATTGAAACAAGTGAAAATTTCATTTATTAAAGTAAAGATATTTTTTCAAAAAAAATTTTAAATGTGATAGATTTGAAATTGAATAGAATTATATTAAAATACAGTACGGAATATATAGGACTGCCGCCATTACTGCGGCGATTCAACGGAGTGTTTTTTGATTGAAAAGAATTCTGTAGCCATTTAAAGCTTTGGCTGGAGCCCCAAAGTTTCATTCCGCATGTCCAGACAGGTTTACGTATTTTTGTGTGTAGATAAGTCGTTAGTTGTTTAATGAAAGTTTCAAATCGTTTGTTGAGAAGTCTACAATATTGAACTGTACCACTTAGGGAGTCCAACCAATGGGTGAATTCTCCCCTGATGCTATTCATGTATTTATTCTATGTATCATGTTGTATCAGTGCAGAAATATGTACTGCAGTTGTGAAGATAAATAAAGTAAAAATTCTAACAAAATTAGTCCTAACACCAACAATCTCTCGCAGTTGACTTGTTCACAGCCACACCATCAACCAAACCTTGAAGAACAGCACAAAAACCATTGGACCAGCAACCAATTAGACAGCCAATGGAGTTTATCAATGGACGATTGTAATAAACGTTTTTCAAATTGTCTAAATCGTTATACCATATTTGTAGTGCTCTAGCGCCATTGTGAATATTAAAAATAAAAATAATAATAATAATAAAGAACAGGGAAGGGATTAGCTATGAGGTTAGCATACTGGACTCCCACGCGGAGGTCCCGGGTTCGAATCCAGCAGCTGACCCTTAGATTTTCTCTTCCTAGGAGCTTCTTACAGCTCACTGTCCGGTGATGGACAGTGTTGTCTGTAAAGAGAGAACACTGTCCGGAGGCCGGCAGTGCACTGGAAAAAGGTCCGGGCGCTAATAACCTCAGCTGTTGATGCGCAAAAAAAAAAAAAAAAAAAAAAAAATAATAAAGAACATCTGTCTTGACTTTTCATCGCGATGCTTCAATAGAAATAATTAATGAGAACAGAAATTTGCTAATTGAAAAACAAACCATTTTCACTCTAACTTCTCCATTTTCAAATTAAAACGCTAAAAATAAGTAATATTCCAGTAAAATAATTAGTGACAGTGCTTTAGGGTGCGGTTAATTGATTCTAATGTATACACACTAAAACCGATAGAAAAAAAAATTCAAATTAATAGCTGGGTAAAATATATGCTTGTCAATATCCCGCCAGTGTCATTTCTAACCGGCCCGGGCGGGCACACGCATATATATTATTTGTCTGCATAGAGGACCACGCACCTGTCCGCAGTTAATATCTAAAAAAGTATTGGACCCATGTCAATAACAGTCAATCGCCCAGTACGCACCAATATTGTCAGATCAATAATTGTTATTACCACTAAATGTATGGCCACGTTTTTTTAAAAAAATAAATGGCTCTCTTTTTTGTATTCTCTTAGTTATAGGATAATAGTATGGCAATCACGTCTAATTTTCTATTTCGAGTTCAACCTCAAATCTCTTTTTTGAGATCACAAGAAATCTTTCCAGAACAATGCTATTAGGAGGATACCTGGATTAGGAAATGAGTTATCTTACCTCTAAAGCATCTTCTCAGTAAAATGTACTGTTTTACGTGTTTAACACGTTCCGTGCCACGTGTACCACCGGTGGTACATGCAGTCATATTTATTTAAGCCGTGTTTGATCATTTTCAGCAACTTTTTTCTCAAAACCTATTAGATCTGGGTTGTTACAAAAAAATTACAGTCATAAAGGAGGATTTGCCCTTTATTATAAAGAAAATTTGGGAATTTTATCTTTTATAGAAAAAGAGAAAAAAATTGTCAAAGTTGGGTGTTTTTCAACGTTACGTTTTTTCGTGCAGTTTTTGACGATCAACCCTTATACAACTGTCCTGCCGGACAGTTTTAATGCGTTGAAAACATATATTTTATGACAAATGTAATTCTGTAAAATATATTTCTACCAAAAAAGTGAGGCATTATACAAAATGGAGTTTAGATCAAAACACGTAAGTTTATTTAATTGTTATATATACAATAGTTAATAATTACATTTAATAATGGATTTTGTTAGAACGAGGGAGGCATAAAGATGGATTTTTCGGGGCAATCTCAGCAAAACGTCATTACTCTTATAGTTTTCTCTCTTGATACTTCAGTACCGAATCTTTTTACATTTTGAGTTTTGTATTGGGCTTCGAGTTCGTCTTTAGGCGCCACGGTAGCCGAGCGGTTAGAAGCGAGACCTGCGAAGCTAATATGTATTGTGGTACTGGGTTCAATTCCCGGTCTTAGGCCTTAGATTTTTTATTTAATGGTTAATAAAAGAAATTTACAGTAAAGTATGTTTGCTAGACGCCTCCGTCCACGAAATTGGTAGTTGGACGTTAAGCCCCGCCTGAAAAAATAGGCGATTACTTTACTTTACTTTTTACATTTTGTTTGTAGCAACGTTATCTTGGTTTGCCCTCTTTCTTTTTAATTTCGTGACTTCTTCTAGAGTTTGTCACAGTTTCTGCAAGTGGTTGCGAAAAATCTACGGCCCGGTGTACATTAACGGGTGAATGGAGGCTCCGAAAGAACGAATAACTCTAGAAACTATACGGAGAACCCGACATAGTTTCTTGTATTAAAAAAAGGCCAGGCTGAGGTGGCTCTCGGCCATGTTGAACGGATGCTCCATCATCGAGCACCGAGAAAAGTATTATACGGACACCCGGGAGGGCACTAGACGTAGAGGTTGTCCCAGGATAAGATGGTTGGATGACGTAGAAAGAGATCTGCGAATGGTGGGTGTTAGAAGATGGCGCCTTAAAAGCCGAGGACAGGGAAGAGTGGCACTCTCTCTTGAATGAGGTCCAGGTCCTACTGTAGGACTGCAGCACCATGGGAAGAAGAAGAAGAAGAAGTGGTACACTATGTGATAGCTACTCCTAAACAAGAGAACTACTTATCAATTGATGATGTAATGAAAGATTGTATCACAACCTTTTTGTCAAAATATCAAATGGCCTGAAAGACAAGTCAGGCAAAAAATGGCTTGGCAAGGAACGTGTTTTAAGGAGGAAGTTTAATATTTTTGCTAAAATATTCCAAAACTGTTTAATGCCCCGAAAATATCTCCTTCATTTTTCCCTTTACTTGTTGTGAAGTTTTTATTTTTAATAATTGTTTAAACAATGATTTCTAAAACCCACCTAGACATACGGTATTGAACTGTGGGGTTCAACGAAACGCTCCAATCTTCAACGAATTCAATCTCTTCAGTTAACGCTCCTTCGTACGTTTCAAATCTAACTATCCACACAGACCTGGAAATTCCGTTTGTAGGTCACGTTGCTTGAACTCGCTATAAAAGTTTTCATCAGAACTTGCACTCTCATTCCAATCCTCTTGTCCGCCATTTATCATCTCATCACCATCCAGATCATCCTCCCAGGCGATTAAAATCAGCCAGTGGCCTCGCGATTTTCTCTCTTCTGAAGAGAGTAGCTAATCCTGGGAGACGACTTAGGGAGTGTTATCACTTGGTAACTTCTCCTCTCAATTAGTGGAGTTTGTAGAGGTGTCAGTTATTGTCATTGTTACTAATAGTGCATCTAGCGCTGGTGTAACTTAACAAATAAATAAAATAATAATAATAATAATAATAATTGTTTGAGGATAATACGTCCAGAACGTTCAGCGTCACTTGTGCCCATATGGCCACTCCGAAAATTTTGAAACCACTTATAAACTGTTCTAATCGAAAGTGCAGAGTCACCATAATGTTTATCAAGCTTCTCTTTAGTCTCCTGAGGCATTTTGCCTTTCATAAAGTAGTGTTTAATTTTTCGTCAATTTTTTGAAAATCACTCGACTTCCTCGATTCAAACGAATGCCAAACACAAAGAAATAGACCGATCTGGCTGAAACTTGGTGTGTGTTCTTCCAAGAGATGCTACTAACTAAACATAACCGCGATACGCGCCAGTGGTGCTATCTCTCTGACTTTGCACGGACTTTTCAAACGACCCTCGTAATGTTCCGGTAAGTCAGCACCGCGAGAATTACAGAAAGCAAAGCAAAGCAGTGTGGGTATACACATACCCACAGAGTTATTTTTATCATTTCCAGTTTACAAAAATGAATCATTCAAATATATTATTACATATTTTCTTATTTATTTGGAGATGAGGACTGCAGCAGCGCTGAGCAGTGGATGCTGTACGTACTAATGAAGAAAGTGAAAGGAGAATGAGGCGCGCGCCCCTGAGTTACTCTAACAGGATGATGATGTAGTTCTCCCCCTCACCCTCCCACCACCCTCCAATTAGTTAATAATAAACCAAAAAAAAACCGCACAATGACATTTGTAAGTGCGTGACCTTCACAAGGTTGTTAGTATGCGATCAACATTCACCTCTGGAACTGTTCCACTTTGGTGTTAATCTTTTCCCCAATTTCAAACAACAGAACAAGGAAATTTTGTAAACTTTTTTTTGGGAAGAGAAAAACCCAAGGCACCTTATAATACTCGGGCCAAATTTCCTGAGAACGATTTTCTTAATTGATTACTTCAACACTAATTATTGAGCTGCGCGTTGCACTGAAACTTACACTCCCACTTTAACCTAGAGTTTATCATAGTTTCGAAAAGCGAACATGATTATTTCATAATATATATATTTTTTTTGGCGTTTATTTTTGCTACAATCAGCTTGTTGCGCTATAAGAAACAGTGATGACAGAACTATGAATTACAGAGGTATACGAGTGGAGAAGTTATCGCAGTGGTAACACTCCAAAACATTAGACTGTTAGTCACTCTCTTCACTTGAGAGGAGATCACGAGGCCGCTGCCTCTTAAGGCGTCTTGTCCGAGTTATCAGGAAGAGTTCTAGAAGAAAGATTTTGAGCTAGAGGATTTATATGGCATTGCAGGCTGAAGTGGAGTTTTCTGTATCTTGTTTTCAGCGACTTGGGTGACAAAAGGAATGTTAAGGTCAGTGTGTATAGTCCAGGTTGGGAGACATAAAATGGAGGGTTTACGATAGTTCGAAGTATTTTAGATTGCAGCGATTGAATCCTTTGGTGGTTGAACCCCACAGCTCTAATCTATAAGCTGTGCGTAACAAAATCGGTTTACGTTGCGGATTTTTTTTTTAATTTTTCAGGTAAAAAAACGGCTTTTTTTTTGCATTGTTAAACCTAATAAAGGGGAAAACAATACAGTTTTTTGCAAAACCAATATATGCATTTTGAAGCTGAGGGAATTTCCGACAGATTGATGTATTTTATAAATGATAAAAATGAAATTTCGATATTCAAAATCAATAAAAAAGACATTTTTGAGCAAAATAAGGCAAAAACAAGGTGTTTCTCGCATTTCAAAGCTTACTTAACAAATAAATCATCGTTTTTTTGTGGAAGGGAATGGGACTTTTCAAAAATGAGAAAAATTCCTGCAAAATACAATATTTATACACTGGAAAAAGGGAAATTTTCCAAGTCAAATTCATTTAATGAAACTTTTTGAATTACTAAGCCCTTCAATGCGATAAAAAATTATATTTTGCGATAAAAATATGTGAGGTAGGGCATTGGAGGTAAAGCGAATGTTTGTGAACAGCGAGTGGTGAATCCTTGACTGCCAACTTCTGTGGCTATTCCTAGAGTTCTTCCCTAGAGAACCTAGGTATGTTATAATCATCTGTGGAGGAAATTCTTAAGCAAGTAAACAACTTCCTTGTTTTATAAAAACAGAATAGAATTTCACGACTACCTAAAATAACTTTATAGTTCTTGAAAAGATGTGCCAATTTAAAAAACAAAAAACGTAAATTCTGTAACAAAAGCGAAACTTCTTAGAGATCTTCCTGGGGAAGCCTATATATTACTTTCTTAAAGGAATAGGACCTTATTCGTAAGGACATTAGTAAACATGAAGATAGAATGTCAAAGGTAGAAGTCGAAGGATTTTTTATTTTGCCATACAGACGGCGATAGGGTTAGAGGCGGTTGGGCAGGGGAATGTTGGGATCCCACAAAACGTTTTTATCCCTCCTTACCCAATCACCACCACCGAGGTTAGCCACCGATAAACTAATTCTTCTTTCTGGGATATCATTCACTTTAGTCGTTTGTATTGTTAAATATTTATTTGATTCATTTCCTTAGATTTAACACTTTATTTTTTATTTATTTTTTATGTAATTACAAATTGATCTACCTATTTGCAAGTATTTTCATGTAGACCTACTTCTTGCCGAGACAATAATTGATTAGTTAAATTCCATCCCATAATACGGTTTACCACTTTCTATACAAATTTATGTGAATCTAAATTTTACCCAGACTTAATTATGCACAAGAAAGTACCAGACCCTTGGAAAAAAAAAATGGTTTACATTTCTAGCTTTGTTTTTATATGAAAACGCCCATTCCAAGTTACACCATAGTCCGCATTGCGCAAGCTAGTATACTTAATGCACAGCCATATTTATATTTAATGTGATCAAATAATGTTAGCGTTCAAAAAAAACAACATAAACTGACAGAAGATTTGTTTTCTTTCTCTCTAAGAGGGGCTCTGGAGTTACCACTTACATTTAGGAACAGAGACTTTGATAAATTGTTCTCTTTCAAACAGTTTGGTACAAACAAAGCAACAGGTAAGTCTACTAACATTGATCTTGCATTAGATAATTTTCTAGATTCAAGGTTATTTATTTGGTTACCTTTATATACATACAATAATTATAGTCATTTATAATTTATATATATACAAAAGCACTGCATTGATATAAAAAAATTAAAGTTTAATTTAGGACAATCCCGATGTGTTGGTACACATGTCATTCATTATCTCTGAAAGGTAGTAGTTTGGTAATGTTTCCTCATATTAGAATACTATAGGGCAATGGACTGTGACCTTGAGAATAAAGTAAAAGTGCCGCATTATGCCTGACACAAAGTAGATTCACTTTTTTTCTGACTCAGAGCACTTGAAAATGGATGTTTCCGGTAAAAAAATATCGAAATTAAAAAATTTGATAAAATCGCGATACATTCCTTAACCAGTTAGTAATTGGAAATTAAAAAAAAAAAGAAATTAAATATAGAATTATGAATTTTATTTAATCAAATAATTATTTATTTTATTTTTACGAAATGGACGAAAAAGAATTTCGTGTGTTGATTAAACACTACTTTATGAAAGGCAAAACGCCTCAGGAGACTAAAGAGAAGCTTGATAAACATTATGGTGACTCTGCACCTTCGATTAGAACAGTTTATAAGTGGTTTCAAAATTTTCGGAGTGGCCATATGGGCACAAGTGACGCTGAACGTTCTGGACGCCCTGTTGAGGTTACTACTCCAGAAATCATTGATAAAATCCATGATATGGTGATGGATGACAGAAGAGTGAAGGTGCGTGAGATTGCTAGTGCTGTGGGCATCTCGAATGAACGGGTACATAATATTTTGCAACAACATTTGGACATGACAAAGCTATCTGCAAGATGGGTGCCGCGATTGCTCACGCTTGACCAAAAACGAAATCGTGTGAAGTGTTGCAAGGACGGTTTGCAGCTGTTCCAGAAGAATCCGCAGGACTTTAAGCGTCGTTTCGTCACTGTGGATGAAACATGGATACATCACTACACTCCTGAGACCAAAGAACAATCTAAACAATGGGTTACCAAGGGGGAATCTGCGCCAAAAAAGGCGAAGACCGTTCCTTCGGCCGGAAAGATTATGGCGACTGTCTTTTGGGATTCGCAAGGAATAATCCTCATCGACTATCTGGAAAAGGGTAAAACTATTACAGTTGCATATTATTCATCGTTATTGGACCGTTTGAAAACCGAGCTGCAAGAAAAACGCCCACGATTGGCCCACAAAAAAGTCCTTTTCCATCACGACAACGCACCAGCTCACACCTCAGCAGTTGTGGTCGTAAAATTAATGGAAATAGGGTTCCAACTCGTTTCACATCCCCCCTATTCTCCAGACTTGGCTCCCTCGGACTACTATTTCTTCCCCAATATGAAGAAATGGCTGGCGGGAAAAAGATTTTATTCAAACGAGGAGGTGATTGCAGAAACGAATGGCTATTTTTCAGACTTGGACAAATCCTATTATTCGGAAGGGATCAACAAACTAGAGCAGCGTTGGACGAAGTGTATAAGCCTAAAAGGAGACTATGTTGAAAAATAAAAAAGGTTTACCCCAAAAAATTAAGTAGTTTTTATTTTTGCACGGACTTTTCAAACGACCCTCGTACTTGTAAAATTGGTGTGGGAAATTCACAAGAGACAACTGAATATTAGAGAGGGCCTGCACAATGTCCAACCATATTCTGATTTCCAAAGGCTTAAGACCATGGATATCCTCTATCATGTCATCGATTCAGTTGAGCCTTAGAGAAGGTGATAAGAGCCAAATAGCACCATATGTAGCAGACTAACTCAGCATCTGGGTTATGCTGATGGCATTACCTATCAGCACTAAGCAGGAGTGCATAATATGAAGACATGTTTGCTACTAGTAGAGGTGCATCCAATAAAGTAACGGTTAACCTAGGATACCCGTACGTTTGTGAATGTTGGATAGTTCAAGTACCCATAAAATGAAATAAATAATCAGACTAGATTAAACAAACTAGAATAAATAACCCAGGAATTCACCAGACGAGATCATAGTGGGTAGAACCCTAGGATCTCGTAAATAGAGGAGGCTGTATTTAACTAGATCTTCCACAGGATAGCACAATATCCTGTTTGGCCGCAGTCCTCTGGGGGAACAGGTTGCAGTTCTCAAACTAGCTCCAGACTGAAGTCATGGGTTGATATGCGTCTTACACTAATTACTATAGTTTACAACTAGAAGCAAAACTATATTTCGTCATTTGCAACTATTTAAGTTTATGGTTTACGATTATTAAGAGTGAAACTAAAATATACGATATTACTGAAGTGCATTATGCAATACAATTTATACAAAAAAAAAATTTAACGAACTGAAGTGGGAACGAATAGAGGTTAAGAGATGAAAAGAATGCAATGCCACCTAAATTGAAAATGAAGTCTTCCTTTCAACATTCACCCAAACACTCTCGACATGCGTTTTAACCTTTAACAAAAATGAAGATAAAGAAATTATCAAAGCAAGTCTAATAGCAGGTTTATAGTTCTCAGAAAAAGATTTAGGTTTCAGATCAATCTCGAGGCCAGCCAAACGGTTACTATACAAAACAATTGTAAGATCAAGGCATTTCTTTGTGCATCGGGACCTTTTGGGAGTCCTACAGTAGAAGCGTAATTACCATGATGTGATTATTCTGAAAAAGATGAAATCACAAAGAGTTGGACCAAAGTCTACAGCAGTCTATCTACCGTACGAACTTCATATAATGTAGAGTACAAAACGGCACAAAGAGACAATGGAAAAAAGTCTGCAGATCCTCTGCAGTGAGAGGAACATCACGAACAATGTGGCAGGATGTAAGATAAAGAATGGAGTCCGCTACAAGTAAGGACATCTGGAGTTGTTGAATATATAATCAAGTTATTTGTCTAATAATAGATAGCCACACTGAACATTTGGATGCCCAGTGAGAGCTTGCCAAGCGGTCTCTTGGGGGCATTACAGTCTAATATTGAAAGAAAGGTAAAATAATGTGCGTGCGAGTAATAATAAATGGAATAGCTGGGGGCCGGCAATAAGATGGTTCCTGGCGGCAGCACAGACTGGGTCCAATGAAAGCCACCTGGTGGTATGCTAAATAGGATAGCCTTATCCAACCCTATTTCCTAGTCATATTCGACGACAACGGTCCTCTTAGTTTAGTGCAGTATCCAAGTCCACTTCACTGCTACACTTAATGTGTCATAAAAACTAATATATCTTATTTATCGCTGACAATAAACTCTGTCTAAACTACCTTTACATAATATATAATGCCGGAGGTATAACAACCAACGCTATTGCTGCGGCAGTTCTCTGCAACAAATTTAGCAGTTTTCATCAACGTCGTTACTTTTGTCGTTACAGGTGCCGGAAATCCAGGCTTATTACTTTGTCTTACTACACTATTTAGAAGGTTGTGTCAAACCTTAAATTTTGAATTTGTAAATCTTTGTTTAAGTCTTCCTGAGTCCAAAAAAATAGTTTTTACAAATTAATCAGAATGAACACTAAAGGACGTATGGGCGCAACAAAGCTCAGAAACGAAACATGGCTGAAAATGCTAATTTACTATTTCAGTTATTCAATACAGTTCTACGGAAGTGCCAAAAAATCGAACATCAATCGACTTCAAACCTTACAGTCTAAAATACTGAGAACAATAGTTAACACTCCATTCTACGTCTCCAATCACACCATACACTCTGATCTAAATATTCCTCTCGTTTCTGAAATAGCCCAATTTCGGTACATGAAACTCCACTCAAATCTAGACAGTCTGATCCACAACGCTTCCTTCAAATCTACATCGCAGACTAAAGCGGCGGTGGCCACGCGATCATCTCAACATATATTGCCGATCTCCTAGGATGGTTGCTGTGTAAGCTTGCCAACCTGGCGAACTAAAGGCTTCCATCACTGGATGGTCGTCGATCACTCCACGCACATGCATGTGTGCGTGTGTTAATGTAAATGCATACATACGCGTGCATATGTATTTGCACCATTTCCTTCCCCTAATCTCTTTTGCTTATTGCAATTAATTACAGTTGCAAAATGGATAAACTGAAAAGATTTTTTTGTTTTTTGAGTTAATTTTTCCTTCAAATTGGGTATAATGATTATACATGCCCAGTTGTAACCTATTACATCCTGGTACTCTTTAAGATTCCATTGCAATCGCTAGCTTGTGTTAAGACAGCCTCTGGCAATTGGAGTACTAAGGAGACATGCAAAAAACGAAGGTGGGAAAAACTATATATTATAAAAAGGGACGATTTTTCTTACATACACAAACAAAGAGTCGTCGCCGTTTGATTCTTTTTTTCCATTCCTTTAAAGGATAGGGTTGGTTTACCTGGAGCCTCATTGCAGACTATCAGATCTAGAGTAAATTGGCTCCCTGTTTGCTGGTGCGCTGCAATGCAAGGATGAGATCCCTGTGGACATGCTATAACCAGACGAGATCATAGTGGGTAGAACAGACCTCGTAAATAGAGGAGGCTATATATAACTAGATCTTCCACAGGATGGCACAATATCCTGTTCGACTGCAGTCCTTTGGGGGTACAGGTTGCACATACGTAATTCTCAAACTGGGTCCAGACTGAAGTCATGGGATGATATGCGTCTTACACTAATTATTGTAGTTTATAACTAGAAGCAAAACTATATTTCGTCATTTGTAACTATTTAAATTTAACGATTATTAAGAATGAACCTTAAATATCCCATATTTGCGTTACTAATTACTGAAGTGCATTATGCAATACAATTTATACAAAAAAAAAATTAACGAACTGAAGTGGGATCGAATAGAGGTTAAGAGTTGAAAAGAATGCAATGCCACCTAAATTGAAAATGAAGTCTTCCTTTCAACATTCACCCAAACACTCTCGACATGCGTTTTAACCTTCACATTCTGTTACGTTCATGACCTTATCACACTTACAGATGTGATGTGTCTAAGAAATGGTGTCCCGATAATGCACCTATTTGCTTTACTATTACTTCAGACATAGTAACTGCTATCAATCCAATTTCAGTTCCCTAACTTAAACGGTGTTTTATATGTTTCGAACTACTAGTAGCGTGAGTAAAATATCTAACTGGAACTGTTTACAGACTAAATTACATTAAATCCATCTATCTTATATGGTAACTTCCATATATCTTACCAAATATCACTCAAGGAGTGTAATAAAAGTCTTTGCTTTTTTGGTTTAAAGAGAATCACAAAATAACTTCAGGCAAAGGCCTATTTATTTCAGAGAGATTATCTCTTAACTCTCCTGCATGTTTTACAGGGCTTTATTCAAGACTGTTAAAAAACAGTTGGGCTAAGGGACCGTAGATGCATCTACTTTGCCTCTACGCATTTTTATATCACTTTAAAACATTTTTAAATAAATACTACGCAGCAGAAATTGAAAAAGCATTGGCCCCTCTCAACTATATAAAATTCTCGAAGCTTTTCAACTCCCTTTCTGATAAAGCCTATTTAAAAAATAATTCTTCCACTTCACCCTAATTTTCAAATTTAATTCACCCATTATACAGGGTGAACCAGTAAGTATTGTCCATAGGCCTACTGTGTGTAGTACATCTAAAGTGGAGTTCAATGACGTATTGACCAACTTCATATTTTCCACTGTTCTTGAGTGACGTCACTTTAATTTTTTTTCTTCTAAAAACATTACTTTTTTCCAATAAAAATGTTATTACTCAGAAAGTTTTAGTCCGAATTCGATTCTGATGACACGGTTAGAAAGACAGATAATCAAATAATCAAAATTGTTATCAAATATTACTATGTTTAAATAGATTAAACTGTATATTCAACTAAATAAAAGAAGAAGAACAAAAACTACGCTGAGAACTGCGTCACACCTTTCAATCTGCTCAAATGGAATCTACGTTATTGCAACATGTGTGCTGAGCCCAAGTTGAACTTTGTTGTTCTATTCTGTACTTAGTAGATTGGGAAAATTGATTTTTATCATTTTCACAAAAAAGTTTCTAGCATGGATGAGTAGCTTCTTCAGTGGCTAGACAACTAAATATACAACCATATAAACATAATTTAATCAAGATGGCAGTGGCATTAAAAACATTGGAAAAAAGTTGTGACTGGAAAAAGAATTCTAGAGATGTTCAGTCTTAACTAAAGTTCTTAAAGAAGGAACTTAAGGGAACACTTCACAGAGTTTGTTGTATAGCTCCTCAAAGTCGTACTAAAAAATATCTTCAGGAGAAAACAAGGCCGAAACATTGCCATCATTAAGGGGGAACTATATCTTTGGGAATTCTAGCTCTCAAGGGTAATCCGGTAAAATCTTCAGGAGATGTGAAAGTAGCAATCAGAGAGATGATGGTAGTACGCCAAAATACAAAGTAAAGATATTAAAGATGATTGCTTTTTGAACTAGTTAAATGGATCTTGATGGCCTTGGTTTATAAAAGACATAAACCAGGACGATAAATGACTAGCGAAAAAGTGGAGTGTTACAAGATAGTCCCCCCCTCTCCTGAAATGGGTGCGTAAATTTGTGCAAGAAGTTGGTAAGTTATAAGGAGTAATTTTGTAGCACAATGAAGAGTAATAAGGCTGATATTATGTCAAGAATTAACGTGACACACTTAATAAAACTAGCATTAACCGCAATGAAACTTAACAAGAGCGTTTTGTGTGTAAGATGATGAAAACAGACCTACATCATGTCTTTAGCAACATCATGTTGCAGAATGTCACATTTCCTCGCCTCCCACTGGCGTCAAAGAGAATCATACATACACCACTAGAGAGCATGCACACGTCGCGCATATATACGTACAATAATCTGCTGTGAATGTCCCTCCAGAGACTGGAACTCCGTGTACTACACAGAATGTACAATAACTAAGCTTGGATATCTCCCTGGACGATTGTTCTCAAAACTAGGTCCTTCAGGACGAACAAACCGTATTCCAAGCATATTCGATTTATCACGAAACTAAAGTTGTAACTTTTGAATTTATTATATTTGTAAATTTATTTTCACAGAAGCTTTTGTAAATTTAGTTTTTGTAAACAGTAGAAGAGATATGGCGTGCCTGAGCCTATACGAGCGCGTACGAAGGTCTCCCACTGATTATTGGTCTCAATATCAGGCACCAACACAAAGACTGAAGAGCCAAAAGGCTTTTTTAACTAATGTTAAAGAAGTAATGGAGCGCCTGCACAAACTGAAAGGCATTTATATACCCATAAAGACCCCTAAGATTAGCGCAGTTACAATGTAACCTTCAGTTAACTAGAGCTGTTAAGAAAGGAATAACGCCTGAGTGGGAGATAAAGGCAATAGCTCTAGAGACCATTATTAATCGATACTCTTCACCCGATTGGTGGTTCCATGGCGAGCTTGCCGGAATACTATTAGCCCCTGATAAAGTGAAGCGGGGTCCTTGGTGCCGTATTGTGGTCTTCGTTGATTCGCGTACGGCGATTCTAGCTATAGTTGGAGCGAGCTATGCAGAGTCGTCAGCCATAGCAAAATGTAGAGAGGCGATTGAGGCTGCCAATGAAAGCAATAAGACTATAGCACTCCACAGTGCTGTTTGGAAACGAGAGGGCCAATGAATTGGCAAAAAGAGGTGCGCAAATGGATCATACCTGAGCAACCAATCTCTATGCATGCTTTTAAATGGATAACTGCTGCCTGTCTTCGATCAGAAGTGAAGTGCAGATCAAAAGCAAAAACCGGATGAAAAACGGTGGCAAGTATTGGTCGAACCAAGTGGACGAATTCCACCTAATCTAACAAGAAGGGACGGTGTGGCCTGTTTCAGACTGCTCACGGGTCATGATTATTTGCAGGGCCACCTATATCGCATTGGGTTGGCGGCGGACCCGAACTGCACTCTGGAAGAGAGGACATGTCCTCCGAACACCTTGACGAGTGTCCTTCTATCGAAGACACAAGAAATCTTATTTTATTGGACGATATCTACAGAAAAAAAGCATTTGTAAACATAAACTAGTTCATGGGGTGAACATTAAGTATAACTAGTAATATAATTGAAAATAGCCCTATGTTAAGTCAAACATGCGCATTGACCAAAACTTTCGTTTCCTTGAACCAATGGTCCAGTATTCCCGCGAAAACCTGGTGAAAAAAAATGCGGTAGCAGACAAAATACAATACTTCTTAAAACAATAAGGAGATATGGGGGGAAAAAATTGTGACTCTAGGGAGGTAAAATCAAACAAATCTTCAATATCGGCCAAAAGGTGAAAGAGTAACGGTACGGCCACAACAAACTGCCAGCCAGGCTAAATTGAATAAAGGAAATGAACAGAATATTTACCAATCATGATTGCTACGAAGCCTAACAGTAACCGAGGGCCCTTCATATTGCTGCAAGCAAACAAAGTCCCGCAATACATATTTGTAACTTATTATAATATTCTCTCTCTTTTTTCATTGTTTTCTCTCATTTTTTTTTTTCAAATCATTGATTTATGCACTATTTATGCACTTAATTAATAAGTCCTCATTTTTTAACATTAATCAGTAATAAAAAATAATTAATTATTACATTTATTACGATTGTTAAATTCACTATTAACCAATAAAATACAGGAGCCCCAAGCTATATGGATAACGACTTTTTCTCGGAAACTAAGGTAGCTAGAAAAAAACTAAAAAATACGTGTTCCCTTAGTTTTTTGTTAGGATCCAATTTTTTTTTTTTTTAATTTATTTGTAAAGTTACACCAGCGCTAGACACGCCATAAGTAACAATGACAATAACTGGCATCGAACTAACTAATTGAGGGGAGAAGCTACCCAGCGATAACACTCCCTAAGTCTTCTCCAGGATTAGCTACTCTCTTCAGAAGAGAGAAAATCGCGAGGCTACTGGCTGATTTTAATCGTCTGGGAGAATGATCTGGATGGTGATGAGATGATAAATGGCGGACAAGAGGATTGGAATGAGAGTGCAAGTTCTGATGAAAACTTTTATAGCGAGTTCGTGCAGTCTGACCTACAAACGGAATTTCCAGGTCTGTGTGGATGGTTAGATTTGAAACGTAAAATGGAGCTGTTTAACGATAGTGCGGAGAATTTTAGACTGAAGAGATTGAATTCGTTGAAGATTGGAGCGTTTCGTTGAACCCACAGTTCAACACCGTACGTCCAGGCGGGTTTTATTAAGTGAAAGTTTTGAACGTTCTTCCTCCGATCTTCTATGACTCAATTCCAATTCCTTCTGCCCGTAATGTTGTCCGTTATCTTGGGCTTTATTTAGACAAAAGACTGGACTTGGAACCCGCACACACGACTTAAACGAACTGAAGTTAACAGGCGTTATCGACTAC
Source organism: Rhodnius prolixus (assembly GCF_049639745.1). Lineage (NCBI taxonomy): Eukaryota > Metazoa > Arthropoda > Insecta > Hemiptera > Reduviidae > Rhodnius > Rhodnius prolixus. The sequence continues at coordinate 25,495,349 of NW_027411624.1, forward strand.
TTAAAAGACTACTAGACCTACTACGTTCAAATCCCAATTTAATATGTAAATATTTTTTGGTGCTTCCAGAAGCGAGATACAGGCACCCAACTTCATTTTTTTCAAATGGGGAGGTGTGGTTTTTATTTCAGAAATAGAACGAGGAGGCCATTGAATCGCCCTCCCGTGTCGATATAACACCATCAGGCATGTAAAGAGATATCTCGATAGGCATGGGCGTATTATATCGATACGGGGGGCGATTCAGTGGCCACCTCTCTCACAGGATTTGACACCTACGGACTATTTCCTTTGGGGATACCTGAAAAACAAGGTGATTATTCAGAACTTTTTTCTTTCTTTCCTTATTTCTGCTTATCTAAAAGCATTTCTAAATCTAGCTGCATCAGAATCAAGCCGGGTTGGCATCTGTAGATGAACTAAAGCAGAGAATAATAGATGCCTGTAACTCGGTTAAAGCCGAATCTATTTCTTTGGCAGTAAGGGACAATTGGCAGGAAAGAGCATCTCTAATGGTGTAGGCCAGTTCGAGCATGATCTGTAATGTTTATGAGGAGTAAAATTTATAATAAAATAGTACTTTTCTTCTTATTCAATCAAAAAACCGTTATAATATTATCATTTTGAAATTTCTTATAAGAATCATGTTTTCATTCATAACTTCTAAAATATCGCTCACAGAAAAAAACCGTTCGAGTAAATTTTTCTTTAAAAAATAGAGGAATCTATTTCTTAAATAAAAACCGCACCTTCCCATTTGAAAAAATGAAGTTGGTGCCTGTATCTCGCTTCTGGAAGCACCGAAAAAAATTTACAAATTAAATTTGGATTCCTAACAAAAAACTAAGGGAACACGTATTTTTTAGTTTTTTTCTAGCTATCTTAGTTTCCGAGAAAAAGTCGTTATCCATATAGCTTGGGACACCGTGTATACAACTATAGTTAGCCTATAACTTTAATTATCATGCAAAATTAGACATCCCTGTACTGTAACCTTAGAGAAACCTTCTAATAAACTGGTCCAAAAAACACGATTCTTTAACTCATTTCACGCGATAATGATAAATATTCGGAAAACAATTAGATAACTTGCCTAAAATTAATGGTAGCAATTAAACAACAGAAAAGATCACTGCCAGTAATAAGATAAATTTATTGTATGTCAAATTAACAAAATAACAAAAAAATGAAATTTGTATAAAATTAATATATATATATATATATATATATATATATATATATATATAGGGCCAGCAGACAGATTCGAACCCGGGATCTCCGCGTGGGAATCCAACAAATGAGTCCATTATTATGGTATATTAAATTTAATGAAGTAACTTAAAAAACATCAAATTTCAATAACTATTTTCAGTTTAATTAGTGACTGAAAAAATAATCAATTTTTTTAGGGAATAGAGGCCAGTTTCTTTACAACAATGAAGAGGAATAGCCCTCATTTAGAAATAAGGATGCAATAAAAGAAAAATTGATCTCCAAAAAAGACTTCCTCTAACCTTGCTCGATAAAATCATTATAAAAACAGTTATCAAGAAAGCGCGTTAAAATAACAATAACCTAACATCCTGCCGTTAGATAGCAGCAAAAGTGGGGACTACAGAAGCTTGAAGCGAAGACAAAAAAAGCTATAAAGTCTATAAAGGTAAAAAACCAGAGAAGTGGATACAGGACCGCAGGTTCACTTCATGTCAACGTTTCCAACAAAAGTGCTATTAAAAATGCATTATATTAGGAACATGTTCCATTTAAATGCTAACTTTATTGAAAATCCCTGTCAAAAAAAAAAGTTAACGGTACCGTTTCAACGATATAAATTTGACATCTAAGGTGGGGCAAACAACAAGAACAATCCATTCCCAAAGAGGTTTAAAAAAGTTTACCCAGAGAAGCTTTTAAAAGCCCAAATGTGCATTTAATGAGTTAAAGCTTTCATACAATAAAAATCTGGCAAAAAAAAAGAAACAGGAAGTGAACTCTCTGTCAACCGCTGGGAAGGTTTCATTAAAAATAAAACAGCCACATCGATACAATGGTTTTTCTTGTTACTGCCATTTTCCTCACTTGCTTTCCCATTGCAGCTATTTAAATTAATAATGGTAAATAATATTGATTCTAAAATTTTTATAACCAAATCATCTAATTTAAATTTCTAATTATTGAATAACCATTTTATTTGCTATTTCAATTAAATCAAATCGTTGTATATTGATTTGGATCAAATAAATAATGTATTTTTTTAACTTGATAAGTCTTTTTCTTTCTCACTACAATTTAAAGTAAATAATAGAACGCTTTTTTTTTCTTTTTTTATTAATTGGTGTTGTAATGAACATATTTAATGCAAATGAACATCATTAAATATGCAAATAGCAGGATAATTAAATACAAAAGCTATCCTATTTTCTCTTTCAATATGCGCTCTATTTGAACAATTTTTTTTTTTTTTTTTTAGAGAGAGAGAGAATATATTGCTCGCTGGGAGTTGTTCAAAAATAGTTGTGCCCAATAGGGAATTTTGTTCTGCGAGTAACAAACTCAAGTTGGCACTGAAACGTTTACAAAATCATGACAGGGAGATGCAGTTACCAGTTAAGAGAATACTAATAAATACGTACTGTATCTGTTTTGTTTAGTTCTTGGCTTTAATTTAACAATAAACATTACTTTCGAAGGCAGACTTTGAATCAATTATTGGGGAAAACTAATCCAAGATTTATCCTTTTACAGAGTGATATACTTTGCCCAGGTACAATATTTCCAAGGTAATCTATTAAGGAAAAACTACATTATTTGTAGCTTTTTTCAATAATGATTTAAATTTTGTGATCATAGCCAACAGTAAGGCAGCACGTTGGGAGGCAAAATCAGATCTCTACTCCTACGGAGTAAGCCTACAAAGTGTTTAAGATCTCCCACAGCCTGGATTGAGGTACGCCTAAATCATACGCTCTTCAACTAGCTGAGAGATGGACAAAAAGAGTCACTCTCTCAACATCAAAAGAGTCAGAAACTGTTTCTGAGTTTCTGTAACTCAATCAATCCGCACAGCCAAGCCCTGAAGAAGGCAATATATTTGTCGAAACGTTGGCAAGAAGACGAGTTTGTTTTTTATTTGACCGATTCCTCGCCAATCTTGAATCCTAAGTTAACAATTTAAGGTCACGAAACCTATATAGTCGTATTCACCTTTCAAATAGACTACAAGTGGGCTAGATATCTAGAGAAGAGGATATATCCATTGGCCTTGCGAAAGTAGCTATACATTTTTTGAGAAGATCGGATGAAAGAAAAAATTAACAAGAGAAAGTTAAGGCAAAATGTGGTTTTAATGAAAACAGATCGTCTCAAATGGGCTGTTTTTGGTTGGCCCCCAGTTTTGAGTATCTGCACACAAAAAAATAATAATATCTTGCAAACTGATTTTTGTGGGTCAAGGAAATGATGCAGTTCATTTTAATGTGTGACATCTCAAGGTTTTTATTTTTATTCCCATAATGGACTTATATTAATTTTACTTGGTAATAAAACAATTTCAGTTCTATTCTAATTGTCTAGAGCAATGTTTTCTTCACTATTTCTACGCTTCATTCCGTCTGAAATATGCACTTCCAAAAATCTAAGTAGATAGTTTTTCGCACTCCTCTATCCATAGCTATGGAGACGGTCCTATAAATCCTCTCCCCAAAACTCCTCATGACAACCTTGCCTTGTATGTTGATGACTTGGCTTTATACACGTCATTTTGGAGAATGGACACCATCACCGACAGACATACTCTTGCTACTGACAGACCAACTAAATACTGCACTAAGTGCAGAATTACAATAAACCACGATAAGACTAACGCTTTACTCTTCACCAAACGCGGTCCCTCTTTTAATCCACAAATTAGACTCAATAATTCTCTGATTCCGTGGTCGACCCAAGTTAAAATACCTAGGCCTAACATTGGACAACAAACTGACTTTCACTACGCACGTTCAGGACAAAGTAAACTCAGGCAAACTGGACTACAAGACTATTATTACCTCTACTCTCACTTGACTCACAAAAATGACTATTACCAACAAACTCCTTCTCTACAAAGTAGTCATTAGGCCGAGGTTGCTCTACGCCTGCTCCGCCTGGAGCCTGGACTTGTAGTAGGAACATCAAGAAACTCGAGAACAACACAGAACAGATTTCTCAGACTTGCGACAGACTCTCCTCGACGCACTTCACGAGACTGCATCCATTATCCCCGTACACTCCTACATCCAAAATCGTCGGCTGAAACTCCCTTCCAACCTAGACTGTTATCCTAATCGATTCTGCCGCTACGTAGCCTCGTATAGATCCTGCTATTCACTACAGACACAAAAGAATCAAAAACATACTTCTCCAACTTTCTACACTAGCTGCAGGTTATTCCTCTTTTTCCCTGCGTTCTTGTGTACATTGGCACTTCATGTCTGTATTTATTATATATATTTTTAATAAAGATTTATTTATCTTAACCATGAAGATGGTCCCACTAATGGGCTCGAAAAGACTTAAATCTTACACCAAAAAAAAAGAGTGCCCGGATGTACCAGTTGATGAATTCTGATCTAAGAGGTGGATAGAAGAATAGAAAATAGATTGAACTCCGCTATAACACACTTAATGCTATAATTGTAGACATGTAGTCAGTCGAAATTCTACCCTTCACCCCCATCAAATTTATCTAGATTCATCTCAAATTTAAATATCAATACAAGTTGATTAACAAATCATTTAAATATCTGATTGGCGGCCCATTGAACTTCTCACTCTTTAGGTTATGTTTATATAATGGGTGCGGCCCTAAACGTTTGATTTTGTTCACGCCCTTTCATCATTTTTTGTTTTTTGTTTTTTAAATAATCAAAACAGAGCTGCCCTACCTGCTCGCCGAAGTTATGTAAGGTAATAGTATGCGATAACTGGGTGCGGTGTATATATTGTGGCGAAGGTCCGGTATTCAACATAGTGTATATGCATGTTATATATAAATAAATGGCCAGAGTATAGAAACAGGGTCAAGGCGGAAGGGGTTCTACCCTCTCTATCTGGTGCGTGCATTGTTTATATTGGAGACGGAATTCCATGGCCAGATTTGCTACGCACACATCGTCTACAGACAGCGTGACTACGCCCACCTAGTTCCGCTTCGCACGCCGCTGAGAATTCGATTCCAACATAATTATGCTGACTAATATTGAAAAATTTATTTTTTTTATAATTCTTACACAACTAGTACGAAAAAGTAGCGAGCAGATTCTACCATTTTTAGAACCGGAACTATCCCGTTTGAAGTCTTCCGACTAAGAAGGAAATGGGTTCTAAAAATTAGTCTGAGTGACAGTGACTGTCGACATCATCTACCGCAAGTAAATAAAACCAAAATAACCCGCAGGAAGTCAAAATTTCTTATTTTGCTAATTCTCCCAAAAACTCTCATAAGCGGCCTTCTTTCTAAATCCCCATTTATATATTTTAAAAAAAATCTTTTATTGAAATTCACATTAGCAACAGCTGTTGCAACAAGCAAATGCGATATAAGATAACTGCAGTCATCCCTCCTGTTGCAACAAGCAAATGCGATATAAGATAACTGCAGTCATCCCTCCTGTTGCAACAAGCAAATGCGATATAAGATAACTGCAGTCATCCCTCCTGTTGCAACAAGCAAATGCGATATAAGATAACTGCAGTCATCCCTCCTGTTGCAACAAGCAAATGCGATATAAGATAACTGCAGTCATCCCTCCTGTTGCAACAAGCAAATGCGATATAAGATAACTGCAGTCATCCCTCCTGTTGCAACAAGCAAATGCGATATAAGATAACTGCAGTCATCCCTCCTGTTGCAACAAGCAAATGCGATATAAGATAACTGCAGTCATCCCTCCTGTTGCAACAAGCAAATGCGATATAAGATAACTGCAGTCATCCCTCCTGTTGCAACAAGCAAATGCGATATAAGATAACTGCAGTCATCCCTCCTGTTGCAACAAGCAAATGCGATATAAGATAACTGCAGTCATCCCTCCTGTTGCAACAAGCAAATGCGATATAAGATAACTGCAGTCATCCCTCGCTACTTCGCGGTTCATTTATCGCGGCCTCAGTACATCGCGGATTGTTCAAAAATTCAAAATTGAGGAATTATGGCCCCCGTACACCAGTAGAAGACAGGGAGTGCCCACACAATCCAAAATCCACGTCCAAAAAGAGTTCTAAAAACATATTTACAGTATGTACACTTTAGTTACACCTACGTATGTTACACAGACACGCACTATCATATTAATACTATGTATGTTATTTATACTATTAATATTTTATAATATTAATATTTAGGGAAGGGATTAGCTATGCGGATAGCGTACTGGACTCCCACGCGGAGGTCCCGGGTTCGAATCCAGCTGCTGACTCTTAGATTTTCTCTTCCTAGGAGCTTCTTACAGCTCACTGACCGGTGATGGACAGTGTTGTCTGTAACGAGAGAACACTGTTCGGAGGCCGGCAGTGCACTGAAAAAATCTCCGGGCGCTAATAACCTCAGCTGTTGATGCGCCAAAAAAAAAAAAAAAAAATATTTTATTTACATGTTTGAAACTATTCTTTAATGTTCTAATGATATGCACTTACATGGTTTTATGTACACTTATTGATATTATACATACACTAAAAATATACGTATGTTAAAAATGAGAGGGTGACACTACTTCGCGGTTTTTCACTTATCGCGGCCGGTTCTGGCCCCTATTAACCGCGATAACTGAGGGATGACTGTATATCATGAATATGGATAGGAGAAGGCACCCCCAGTGGCGACACTCCATTAACGTGCTCTTGCTATATTGCTCTCACAATAAGAGTAGATCACGAGGCCATCTTCTCTTCAATCTCCTTAGAGGGTTACCTGGTAATATGGGAGAAGATAGGTGTTCTATGAGGGGGTTAGGATGAGCTGCGGTAGAGGAATGAAATTTTAGGAAAACTAGTTTTAGCAAGATCTTTAACGAAAGGGATTTGGAGATCATTGGATGATGAAGTCAGTATTTTTGACTGTAAAGACTGGATGCAAAGAGAGTTGAAACGTTTAGTCAATTATCTCCATACTTCGATGCCGTGTGACCAAAAAGGTCGCAATAGCAGAAGATTTAAGAGTCTTTTTTTTTTTGTAGGTTGAGTTTAGATCGTTTGTCAAGTAGTTCTGGCGAGAAGTTTTGTAGCGTTGGTTAGTTTCTTGTCTTTTCAGTCTAGTATGGGGGATTCCATGTCAACCGTCTGTATAAGTACAGTCCAAGGTAGCGTACTTTGTCCACAGTTGGTACAAGAGTTTGGTTCTTGAAGATGGGAGATATGATTTTTTTTTCGTCTAAGAGTAATACTATATATTTTGATTTCGTTAACGTTAATTTTGATTCGCAACTTGTAGGGCCAATCCTGTGGGCCATTTTTCGTTTTTTTAGTTATACAGACACTCGCACAGAGCAATCTATAAAAACCACAGGGAACCCCAAAAATGGATATTACTGGATGAAATCTCAAAATCTAGAAATCTGGCACGATTACAATACCTCCTCTTAATGTAGTAGGAGTGAATGAAGTTACAAAATAAAATTTTTAGTTTTGATTGAGTTGTAGATTTCCTCTGCCTGTTCCCTAGTTTAACAAGACAAGTACAAGTGTTAGTCTACTAGAAACAACACGTAGTTTTGGCTTCTCTAACAAAGTTACTGTGTTTCGCTTAAGGTTTTCTCGGCCCTAACAAAAACAACACAAGGGAGTTAGAGAAAAAAAGTATAAGGGGAAAAAAAAGGAAGCACTGTTAAATCTGACATCGTGTCGTCTGTCACGTGCTGACCTTTAAAATGGTACAATTTACATTCAGAACCAGAGAGCCACCGCTGGCTACGCACCGTAAACAAGCCTACACCATACATATGCAAACACGTTTTTTTCCCCCCCTTTTTTAGTTTTTTACGATCATTATTCTATTCTTTCTTTGTTATTGTCAGAACAAGGAAAAACAAAACGACCACTTTTTAGAGAATTTAAAATAATGAAAACACAAATACATTAACTCGCTTATTCAACATAAAGTTTCCCTTTATGCATGCAGCTTTTTGTCCTGGCTCAATTAAGGTCTGTGCATCCTTTTTAAGCCATAGTGTAATTTGTAACTTCTTTTTTTTTGCGAAGTGTTGGTGGCCGCAACAGTTGCTATTCAAAAAGTATTCTGCAACCTTGATCATCTCAGAAAAAGGAAGCTTTTTTTTAAAATTTCTTTGCGGTAAAAGAAAAGTTGGATTTTTGTTTTATTTTCTGAGAGACAAGAAATTAATTAACAAAATGAATTTTTCATTTCAAAATGGATTTTTAATGTAGTAACTTTTTTGGTTGATCGATTTTGATTCAAATCCTTTAATTGTAGTATATTGTAAAAGCATCTAAATCAGACATTCTCAAAGAGGGCGATAAAGCCCCCTTGTAGGCGCTGGGGGGCCGTAAAGGGCCCCGAGAAAATTTGGGTGGTGTTGAAGCGGTTTTAGAGGGGAGGCGATGGCTGATTTGTGTTTTGCTAATTTTTTTCTTTAATGATTTAAGGCACGTCAACATCCAAGGTTATTAGCGCCCGGAGCTTCATTCAGTGCACTGCCGGCCTCCGGACAGTGTTCTCTCGTTACAGACAACACTACCTCCGCGTGGGAGTCCAGTATGCTAACCTCATAGCTTATCTCGTGTTTTGCTAATATTTGTAATTTTTTTTTTTTTTTTTTTTTTTTTTTTTTTTTTTTTTTTTTTTTTTTTTTGTGTATTTACAACTGCAACAATTGTTGCACCAAGTAAACATGATCTTACTGGTTCAGTTCTCTTGAAAAGTCATGGTTGGAGCAATCACCCACTGGTGAGACTCTTTCGCAATGATTTAGTCACAACAGATCTCTAGGCCATTTTCGCTTCAAGCGTCGAGGAGGATTGTCGGGAAGGTGAGGAGAGGAGAGTTGTTGGACAAGAGGATTAGGATGGAGAGCTAGGAGGCTGTGAAAGTTGCGGTAGCGAGACTTTATTAGGTTAGTGACAAAAGGGATGTGTAGGTCAGTGTGTATGGTAAGGTTAGAAATGTAATAAGGAGCATTCAGGATTTTCCTTAGGATTTTGGATTGTAATGTCTGTAGGCGTTTGGAGTTAGAGGGTTTGGTTGAGCCCCACACTTCTGCTCCGTATGTCCATATGGGTCTTAACAGGGTCTTGTAAATAGTCAGTTTGTGATTCACGTCATGTTTGGATCTGCGGTCAAGTAGTCTACTAAGTAGCTTGTAGCGTCTGTTCACGTCTTGTCGTTTCAGTCGAGTATGTGGGTTCCAGGTGAGTCTCTTGTCAATGTACAGTCCTAAGTATCGTACTGCGTCAGCTGGAGGAATTTGTAAACTAAAATCAAAACCTACACAACTACACTACCATCGATTATTTCATTGTTTCCGTTAATTTTGGCTACAAAAGCCAATCTCGCAGCTGAACTCTGGATTGTGGTCGATTGTACAACGATTTTTTGATAGCATTCCCTTCGTTGTATTCGTTTGAACGTGGATTTAGTGCTATGACAACGCTGCTAACTAGAAAGAGAAATCGTTCGCATACTACTGAACGCGGTGACTTACGGCTGTTTTTTGAGTAAATTCGAGCCTGATATCAACAAACTTGTTAAAAATCATCAGATTCATCCCTTCACATTAGATTTAAAATTAAAGTTGTGTGTTATTGCTCTCATTAGAACAATCTCATTTAAAATGTAAGTTCGAACGCAGAACCAGGACCATATAAGACTTATATGGCACGCTATAAATAAATTAAAGTAATGATGGCGATTGTGATGTTTAAGTTGTGGTAAAGTTACAAATTTTAGAGGGCGCTAGAAGAAATAAGTTTGAGAACCTCAGCTCTAAATATAGCTACAAATTTTAACTTTCTCGTTTTTCAGTTATGCTCAAAAATGTGTATAAAAACAGAGAAAATGAATCCAAAGAATTCGTCGATCTATAAACTATGCAGAACCCCGGGGAAAATGGGCAATTTTCCAAAAAAACCTGCACGAAAATAATAGTTCCTTTTACTCAAAATGGGAGAAAATAATAATAAAATGTTGTTTAAGTTTAAGAAGTACTTATAACCTTAGCCTAGAATTTGGTTAGTTGGCAAAATTTTTGTTTAAATAAAGTAACGGTAGAATTGAAATAGATATTGCCCATTCAATCGAAAAATTATTCAAATTGAGACCAATTTTTCATACTATCAGTGAGAAGTAAGGAAATGAAGATAGCTATAAAAGTGGAGGAAGGGAGTGCAATTCAGCGCCGAAGGAATGAACTGAGCTACTGCTGTTTTGCTACAGCCGCTGCCTTCGTCCTGTAAGTGAAACTAAGTTTGGACATTAAGTAACATAGCCTAGAGTAGGCGAGGACATAGTGATGTATTGTGAGGCGATAAAGCAAGATTTACACGTACAGAATATAAAACTAGTAGTCAATCTGTTGGACCAAATCTGCCGCCTCCAAACACTCTTTCTCTGCCATACTTTAGACACCTTATCTGGATTTATAGTTTCGTTTTCGTGTTCCCCTGATCCAGCATTTTACATATACCCAAACATTTTGGCATTCCAACACGTTTTATATATATATAAAACTTAGTACTTCTTTTTTATCCTTTTAAAAATAAGCCCCAGTACTTACTTATTCAATGTAATCGCCCATAGTTACAACTATAGAATTATGTTCTGTAGTTCAAAAGTTCACGTTACCAGCAGCGATCTGTTTTATCCCGCATAGGTTGGGTTCATTCTGAATGCAATGAACACGGTAAAGTCACGGTGAAAATTTACTTGACACAAAGTAAAAAAAGTAAAGTAATGCCTATTTTTTCAGGCGGTGCTTAACATCCAACTACCAAATTAGGTGCCGTAGACGGAGGCGACAAGCAAACATACTTTACTGTAAATTTCTTTCATTAACCATTAAATAAAATTCAACGCCTAAAGACCGGGAATCGAACCCAATACCACAATGCATATTAGCTTCGCAGGTCTCACCTCTAACCGCTCAGCTACCATGGCGCCTAACTTGACACGAATTCTGTCACCGCAGTTTGAGTACATACATTTTCTGAAAACTTGACATTTTTAATAAAAATAAAAAGCCCCCATACCTCCACGAACTTCTCTCATGAGTATATTGTAGAATAGAATTTTATTTATTTATTTATTTATTTTATTAACAAGCTTATAGGTGCAACACCTTTAGCCCGGAGTTGCTACAAATGAAAAAAGAACTTAAACTACACATTCCATAAATTAAAGTAATAAAATACAAATAATAACATAATACATAGTAAACATAAAAAAATACATAATAGAGGTGATGAAAAAACTAAGGAAGAAAAAACATAAAAAAATAAAAAGAAAAAAGGATAACCCGAATAACATCATTCGTTCATCAAGAAACTTTTAATCTTTACAGCCTCAGAAACATAGTTATAAACATCACACATTTGCAATTTAGACCCAATTGATAACAAAGTCTGGTACTGATGTTGGGGAGGTGACAAGGAATCAATATACTTTTCTAAGTAATATGTACGTAAGACTTGGTAGACGGGGCAGTCAAATAGAAAATGGATTAAAGAATCGGGGGCCAAGTCATGGCACAGACTGCAGATACTATTACTGTCAAAAACATATTTAATGCCATTACAGTACAGAGTTGCAATTTTAAGGTTTGCTAATCTTAACTGAAGTACAATCCTTACTAAATTAATTGAACAATTCCAATCTAAATAATTCTCTGTTAGGCCTAAGGCGCTTAAATTTCTGTACTGTGCATTAAATCTGCAAGAATCTACAACATAATGGATGTCTTCACTTAAACACATATTTTTAAATTGTAATATTAGATTCTTGAGCTCTTGTTTAATGACCCGTTGGTCCAAGGATCGTAAAATTTCTGCCGAACCTATAGGTGTTAAGAAGCTATTCAATTTAGATATCCAGTTATACTTACAAAAAGCACCCTGTAAATGTTTTTGGTAAAGAACATCAAAGCAGATTCTGGGCAGTCTTCCTGAAGGCATTTTCAGAATTTTTAATAAAAAATTCAACATTAATTTAAAAACGGCTACTTTCAATGGGTTAAGTCCAAATTCTAATCTAATAAAACTATTAGGGGTGGACATATTTAAATTCAAGATACGCTTTATAAATTGGAGCTGTACTTTCTCAATTTGATTAACATAATCGACTGCCCAAATCTGTCCAGCATATAACAAAGTTGAAGTAATAAAAGCATTAAGCAATTTCTTTCTAACTTTATTACTAGTTACTCGAGACTTCATTAGAATATTACGAACTTTCCAAGAGGCCAATTTCCCTTTTGCCATAAAATGGTTACAAGCTTGATAAAAACTTCCGGTCGAACTAAACGGTAAACCTAGGTAAGTGAATGATTTCACGATATCTAATCTTTCTTTATTAAGTATGACAGGCCGGAATTTTTTTTGCCGAGTGCTCTTTGAAAAGTAAACTATTTTGGTTTTTTGTGCGTTAACAGTAAGATTATTTTCATTACAATATTCTTCTAAAATCACCAAGTTATGCTGCAAGTCAATTACAGAGCTAGAAAAGATTACAATATCATCTGCATAACACATCAATAGCAAGCGATTGTTCCCATTTAAAAACAAACCGGAAGCACCTTTTGATCTAAAAAACTGAGCAATATCAGATATGAAAAAGTTGAAAAGTAAAGGCGATAAAGGCTCGCCTTGCAGAACACCGCAAGTTACATCAATGTCAGCAGTATTCCCTAGTCTAGTGTTTACACTCATTTTAGCCTTATCATATAAATCTTTAATAATCCTTGTCACCTTGGTTCCAACTCCCAACTTTATAAGTTTAGACCATAGAAGATTGTGATCTATAGAATCAAAGGCTCGCTTTAGATCCACAAACACCGCAAAAAAAGGGGAGCCAGACATAAGCCTCAGGGAGACAATGGAGGAAAGCACAAACAGATTATCAGCACATCCCCTATTCGCACGGAAACCACTCTGCTCTTCCGGCAACAACGACGAACTCTCCGCCCAACCCTCCAGTCTTCTTAACAGAATAGAAGTAAATAATTTCGAAAGAGTATTCATCAAAGAGATTCCACGATAATTGGAAGGATCTGCCCCCACTCCTCCCTTATGCAACATCCTCGTATTAATCAGAGCCCAGGACCTTGGAAGTTTTTCCTGATAGAGAATCTGGTTGAACATATTCAGAACGTAGTGCTCCCAGCAGGGCGGAAGGTTGCAATAGAAATCATATGAGATGAGATCCCTACCTGGAGATTTACCAGACTTGCTACTCTTTAAAGCTAATTGCAGTTCATCCAAAGAAATGACATCTTCTAACTGCTCATTTACATAAGTGGGACGTAAATCCATTAATTTCGGTTTAGGTATGAAATATTCCGAATAATATTGAAACCAAGTTACTGGATCAATTTCTGATTTTTCAGTTTTAATAGGAGATAGTTCGCGAATTGTTGACCAAAACTCTTTTGGATCATTAACGGTTGATAGTTTATCGATAACTATCTTTTGGGCATTGTAGAATAGAATAGAATAGAATAGAAAATAAATTTATTATCCAGAGACTATCGAATTACCCTTAGAATAAATACGGGTACAATTGGAGACCTGTATTTTAGATATTTATAAATAAAAAATAAGTAAATATTTACAAAAATAAGAATTAAAATTAAGGAAATAAAAGCATTCAATTATGATTTCGGAGGAAGCTGAGTAGAAAGGAGACAATTAAACAAAAGGTATTTAAAGATGGAAAGGGTAGGAGCTTGGCGAACAGATGAAGGTAAGGAGTTCTAGAAAGATCTAGCACGTATTAGGAAGGATTTGTCAAAGAATGAAGTACAGTGTGAGGGAATATAGAGATCAGAGGAACAATCTCTAGTATTACGGGAATGGATCGAGGGATTTGAACTTGAAGAGTTGAAAAAATATAAGAATTTTCTTTGAGATTGGATAACTTGGAAAAGGAATGAAGCCAAAATATACTGGCTGCAATAGACAAGAAAAAATATACTGTTCTTCATAAATATTTCCTAAATGGACGAATTGAGATTTGAGTAAGCTTGTATTTAAAATAAAATAACTAGCTAAGCGATTAGATGTGCGGTTCAGAATACATCAAATATATGATGATGGGTTCGAATCCCGATCTATATAAACTCAAAACTCAAAACCAAAAGCGTGCACGGTATCGTCACTAACTAGCAAAGCAACCAAAAGTAAACCAATTCTAAAACCTAACAATATCTATTCTCCAAAATGGCCGTCCAATCAACTCACTTTCCTTAAATGTGAAATTTTTATTAAGTATTTAATCTTTATTAATATTATTAGATGTATGTCTATACAAATTACTGTAATAACACTTTAGAGAGAAGGAAGCCACTGCCACAAAGTGCCTTTAAATCGAATTTTTCTAGAACGATGTTTTAAAGAAAAGTAGAACTTCTTATGCGCAAAGAATTGCAACAAGCTTAATAGAAAACCGTTTAAAAAAAAATTTAATAATTGATTCAGTGAATCGATTACTCCAATTGGCTAATTTGTACCAATAGCTTTTTATTGTAGGATCATAATAGCCTAGTTATAATATTTGAATTTGCAACAACTTTTTTATTTTTAAGTTATGCTGCACCATAGACTCCACAAACAGCAGATACACACAGCCGAAATTGGTAAAAAATAAAACTATTTTGTTTAGACTCAGGGGGGATTTTAAAAACGGATATTTTCGAGATAAACTCGACATGGAAATAGCCTTTCAAAAGTTTTATGGTGAAAACAAATACAGTTGGGCTACAAAATACGAACAGATCATGTACTCCCGTCAGAATACTAATTCATGAGTTGCACACAGGTGAAATTAAACTAAATATACGAGATCATGTACTGCATAAAACGAAATAAATTAAATTGTACTAGCTGGAGCAGATTTTGTAGAGAACATTAAATGGTACAATCTTGTTTATTTTATCCGTTAGTTTAAAATGGACAGTTGACAGGAATTCAAATTTTATATATTCAATTTTTATTCGTAACAAACCGGAAACAATGTACAAAGAGGTTACAGACCAGCCATTAAAGGCTACCTTAAGAATTAGGTAAGCACATTCATTCGACAGTCACACAATTTCTCTACAATTCTAAATGTTCTAATTTATCCATTTCCTTTAAATCTATCATTTTTAAAATTTTCTTTTAAATAACTGAACTAACCTGGAATGGCTAGAAGGAGGTCAACAACCCAACACTAATAAAGTTCGGCGTTTTTTCGTATTCTCCTTCTTAATGGTACCTATCAACCAAAATGATAATCGAATGGACTTAAATTTACTAATTTTCATTTTTGAAAATTTTGAAATTTTTTTATTCCATAATCTGATAATTTAGCAAAATACCTGTGGATGAAAAATTAGAGAAAAAAAAATCTAAAACATATTTTAACATTCAAATAATTAAGTACAAATAATTTGGCCAATCAGGGCGAAGAAGTTAATGTGTGAAATACAGTTGTTTTTGGTGGCCAATTAGAGTGCTTGGATTCCTATAATGGCCACGCCCATAACTGTGAAAAACCACGACCAAATTCAGTTTACGAGAGTTTTAGAAAACTTAACGTTACAAAAGAGTTTCTAAAACAATATTGAATAATGAGGGAAGGAATTAGCTATGCGGTTAGCGTAGTGGATTCCCAAGCGGAGGTTCCGGTTTCGAATCCAGCTGCTGACCCTTAGATTTTCTCCTCCTAGGAGCTTCTTACAGCTCACTGTCCGGTGATGGACAGTGTTACCTGTAACGAAAGGACACTGTCCGGAGGCCGGCAGTGCAATGAAAAAAGCTCCGTGCGCCAATAACCATAGACGTTGACGCGCCTTAACTCATTTAAAATAACATATCGTATATATATATTGAATAATGACTTACTTAATATTGAGTGGCAAGCTCAGTTATGGGCTGAAATTACACTTACCTATAACAAAAAGAATATATACATCTTATTTATTAAAACTAATTGCGTAAAAAAATTATAATTAAATTAAAAATAATGAATTATCCATTTAAAAAAAAAATAGTCCTTCAAGCCCTCTTTCAGTATAAATACTCAAATAAATAAAATCCTGGAGCTTCAGTGTAAACGCTACTGGGATTAGGAGACTGAGAAACTCCTAGACAAGTCCAAATCCCTGAAGAAGTGTTTCAGGATTATAAAAATCTCTCAGTTTATACATTAAAAAAAAGCGGTCACCCTCAAATCTAATGCCTTCTAAATAATAAGTTTTAGTTTTATTAATATAGAGCTAAAAATATTTATGGACAAAGGTTGTCGGCCTTGTGCAACAGGGGTAGCTGCTGCAACAACAATAACATGCAAGAATTTGTGTTAGTATGTGTCTACCTTTGTATTTGTAACACCAAGATATATATATTATATATAGGTTGGCCGTTAGAATGTGACCGTCCTCGACAGTTTATGTGTGTGTTAGTGTGGCCCAGTTTCAGCAAATGAACACGCCCATGGTGATCGCGGCGGTCCAGCGCTCTGATCATTGTTTTCTAAGCGGTCGAACAATCCAACGACTTATCTTATTAGGCTACTAACAAACGTACAAAACAAGATCTATCCAAACTGATTGCAATTTTCACGTTAGGATTAGTATGAATCAGATATATTTCAGGGCCTAATTTAATATAACTTACCACAAACACTAGTAAGATGTTCTGGGTGATAAAGACTTCAGAATAAAAATTAAATTTTGGAGTGGGGGGGGGGTCCATTTGATGAAATAAATGCTTAACGATCTCCAGGACAAATATCGGCACGGAGAAAGGATGCAAAAGAGTTGATGAGCAACGGCGACAATCCTTTTGGACTAATCAGTTTCGGTCAAATGCAAGATTGATTGAGTTTTTCCAAAAGCTTTAGATGTAAACTGCGTTGTATCGCCTGATCTTATCAAATTTTATTTTTATATTTCGATTATGTCTTAAGATACGTTCGAAACTGATCATCAAATGAGTAAAGAACCAAGAGATTTCGGCAAAAACATTTTGGTCGCAATATCGCCCGGGTCGCCCTTCCACGTCCATTATAATTAATCAACATTACTACCATGAGGTGCTTGCTCAATTCCGTGAAAGAGTACGGAAAAACGACCCAATTTGTGGCAGAACAAGTCACGGGGTTCTCCATCAAGACAACGCGCCGGCTCACACTGCATTGTCTGTCAAAACGTTTCTAGCAAAGTACAAACATCCCAGTTTTAGACCTCATCCGCCTTATTCGCCTGACCTGGCCCCATCTGACTTTTATCTGTTCCCTAAAGTCAAATCTGCATTAAAAGGAACACGATTTCAGTCCGCTGAAGCTGTGAAAGAAAAAGCGGCACGCGTCACGCAGGAGCTCACTGAAAAAAGACTTCCAGCACTGTTTCGAACAATGGTAAATTCGCATGGAGCGTTCTAGGGATAATGGAGGGGTGTAGTCTTGTTATTTAATAGCCACACCTCGTAAACAGTGTTGTGGTGTGGCCCTAGAGTTACGCCTAGGCAGTGTAGTCTGTAATGAGAGATTTATCGTAAAAAAAAACTACCTGTGAATTAGATTAGATTAAGATTAGATTAAATTAGGGAGGCCTCAAGGCCTGCGCCACCGCGACCCCTATGGATCTATTGTGGCTCCTCGGCTTTAGAGCTCACCCTCCAGACCCGTCCGTTAAATCAGACTCTTAATTCTGGAGAGTGGCTCCTGGGTAAAGCTCTCAGGCCTTGGTTTTTCCTACGAGAAGTAACATCCTTAGCCATATGAGCCCCTCACACTGACACAACACGTGCAGTGCCGTTTCCTCCTCTTCCTGACAAACCTACAAAGGCTATCTTCTGCCAGGCCCATGCGATGCATGTGTTTTCTGAGCCCGCAGTGGCCCGTTAATAGGCCTACTATTATCCTTATAGCCCCACGGCCTTGACGGATTAATTCTGCGGTCAGCCTCGGCGAATAGCCTCTGATGAACTCCTTCGCCTGTCTCAGCCCAGTGGTGGCAAGCCACCACTCCTGAGACCTTCTCTGCACCCATAAGTTAATGGCCGCCGTCTTCACACACTTCGAAACCCCAAAACAGGGCTCCAGGCCAACGAAGTGTCCCGCAGAGCCTTCCCGGGCCAATAAATCTGCCACTTCGTTCCCCTTGTGTCCTGAATGACCAGGTACCCAAACTAGAAAGACCTTATTCTGGTCACTAATTTCCTTCAGGGCACCCAGACAGTCCCAAACCAGCCTTGAGTACCGGTGAATAATGAAGAAAATAAAAAAAAAATGAATCTATTGGGGAAGTAATGACAAGGAAGATGTTCAATGCTTGCGTGATCGCTTGATTAACTCCAATTACCCTTTCAAACAAGATAATTGGTTATAAGCCAGAGGGGATTGAGAGGGTGCTGAATAGGAAACATGAAGACCGGAAGACTAAGCAAAATACTAGAAAAAAAAAAGAAATCTACCGCCTGCAGCAAAATGGTGACTCAGCCATTGTTTATAATATAAATAAAGATAAACATGTGTTTATTATTTGATTGTAATGTGCGTAGGCCGACGATGTGCTAGTAAGTTTGTTAGTAGTAATTGTTTGGAGAAGTGAAGCGGAACACAGGTGTTTCGTTTCTTGTTCGACCAACGCTATGCTCTTACATTCCACCGAACAGCTCTCATTCTATAATTATTGCTACCAAACGAACACTATTCCCAGTATAATTGTCACCACCTGTACTAAGAACTTACACAAGTCAAATCGTGAAATCAATGAACCTAGAAGGGAGTCTGAAAACTTTTATTCTTCAGAGATATATATAAAGCCTTGTTTTCAGATTCAAAAAAGCAGTAATTTTTATCGTTTTCATCCATAAATTAATTTTAATTTATTTATTGAAATGTATGAATGAAAAGTAATCAATGCCTGCTTGATTGGTGTTATTTCAGTGGGTAGTTTTTAAATTGCAACCTTCTTCTATTTTGTTTACATTCATTACAATTAATTAATATTAAATTGTACATATGTAAATAATTAACTATAAAATTATTATTTATTAAAGGATTTTTATTATTGTTAATACGAAGAACTAGTAGCAATGAATGTAAATTAACGCTGAATAGTTAATTTATTTTTTATTCATTTATATATTAATAAATAATATAATACAGCATTTTGTTTTTTATGCTATTATTGTTTACTTGTTTATTCAATTATTTGTTTCACGAGGGTCGTTTGAAAAGTCCGTGCAAAGTCAGAGAGATAACACTACTGGCGCGTATCGAGGTTATGTTTAGTTAGTAGCATCTCTTGGAAGAACACACACCAAGTTTCAGCCAGATCGGTCTATTTCTTTGTGTTTGGCATTCGTTTGAATCGAGGAAGTCGAGTGATTTTCAAAAAATGGACGAAAAAGAATTTCGGGTGTTGATTAAACACTATTTTATGAAAGGCAAAACGCCTCAGGAGACTAAAGAGAAGCTTGATAAACATTATGGTGACTCTGCACCTTCGATTAGAACAGTTTATAAGTGGTTTCAAAATTTTCGGAGTGGCCATATGGGCACAAGTGACGCTGAACGTTCTGTACGCCCTGTTGAGGTTACTACTCCAGAAATCATTGATAAAATCCATGATATGGTGATGGATGACAGAAGAGTGAAGGTGCGTGAGATTGCTAGTGCTGTGGACATCTGGAATGAACGGGTACATAATATTTTACATCAACATTTGGACATGACAAAGCTATCCGCAAGATGGGTGCCGCGATTGCTCACGCTTGACCAAAAACGAAATCGTGTGAAGTGTTGCAAGAACGGTTTGCAGCTGTTCCAGAAGAATCCGCGGGACTTTAAGCGTCGTTTCGTCACTGTGGATGAAACATGGATACATCACTACACTCCTGAGACCAAAGAACAATCTAAACAATGGGTTACCAAGGGGGAATCTGCGCCAATAAAGGCGAAGACCGTTCCTTCGGCCGGAAAGATTATGGCGACTGCCTTTTGGGATTCGCAAGGAATAATCCTCATCGACTATCTGGAAAAGGGTAAAACTATTACAGGTGCATATTATTCATCGTTATTGGACCGTTTGAAAACCGAGCTGCAAGAAAAACGCCCACGATTGGCCCATAAAAAAGTCCTTTTCCATCACGACAACGCACCAGCTCACACCTCAGCAGGTGTGGTCGTAAAATTAATGGAAATAGGGTTCCAACTCGTTTCACATCCCCCCTATTCTCCAGACTTGGCTCCCTCGGACTACTATTTGTTCCCCAATATGAAGAAATGGCTGGCGGGAAAAAGATTTTATTCAAACGAGGAGGTGATTGCAGAAACGAATGGCTATTTTTCAGACTTGGACAAATCCTATTATTCGGAAGGGATCAACAAACTAGAGCAGCGTTGGACGAAGTGTATAAGCCTAAAAGGAGACTATGTTGAAAAATAAAAAAGGTTTACCCCAAAAAATTAAGTAGTTTTTATTTTTGCACGGACTTTTCAAACGACCCTCGTATGTCCGGGGTCCTTCGCCAAGAGTTATTAATCCCAAACAAGAGAAAAAACTATTTGCTATGGAAATACAAAAAGATTTAAAAAATCAGCGATTTTGATTTGCAATTTTTTTTTTTGCGCACCAATTTAATGGGCCATTTAGTGCCGTTCAAACATTATCTACATAATCAATTATGGGCCACATTTTTAGCTGGAAAGGAACGTACAGTCTCTGGTGATGTTCTGTAATACCTTAGCAAGATAAAAGCTCTGGGTTATTCCGAATTTCCGTCACTCAACATCTCCGATAACAACGTTTCTGTCGTTTGCGGTGGAGAGCAGATCTTGCAAGAAAACAACAATATGTTCTTCTAGATCATAAATATTAAAAGCCACTTCAGGTTATTTATTCAATCAGACCATTAAAACTGATCTATAATGCCCTCTACTTTTACTCTTCACCTAGCCAAGTCCTGTTATAACAGAATTTAATTTCAAATTTTTTCAACATTTTAATCCTCTCAAACGTACTCTGTCCAAAACTAGGTCCTAGGCGTCGTTGGTCTCCACTTATACATTATAAGCAATCATATTTACTCGTTGCTAATAGACAAATCTGAATTAAGTAGAGTTAAAAGGAAAATATCTAAATCAATATCCATATCCAAAAATCAGCCTTTTCGGGATGGATTTATACAATGACCTCCTGAAATCGGACAATGAACTCCCATACGAGGTGTGGCTATTAAATAACGAGACTATTGCTGTAAAACATTTTATTTTAAATTTATACATATTTAGTTATTATCACCTTCAATATACACCTCTCCCCTATCCCTACAACGCTCCATGCGAATTTACCATTGTTCGAAACCGTGCTGGAAGTCTTTTTCTATGAGCTTCTGCATGACGCATGCCGCTTTTTCTTTCACAGCTTCAACGGACTGAAATCGTGTTCCTTTTAATGCAGATTTGACTTTGGGGGAACAGATAAAAGTCACATGGGGCCAGGTCAGGCGAATAAGGCGGATGAGGCCTAAAACTGGGATGTTTGTACTTGGCTAGAAACGTTTTGACAGACAATGCAGTGTGTGAGCCGGCGCGTTGTCTTGCGTTGGAGAACCCATTACTTGTTCTGCCACAAATCGGGTCGTTTTTTCCTTACTCTTTCACGGAGTTGAGCAAGCAACTCACGGTAGTAATGTTGATTAATTATAATCGATATTTTCATCCGTTTTGGACGTGGAAGGGCGACCTGGGCGGTCATCATCTTCGACGTCTTCTCGGCCATCTTTAAAACGCTTAAATCACTCAAAAACTCGCGCACGTGATAAACATTCATCGCCATAAACTTCTTTTAATAAAAGATAAGTTTCAGTAGCGGTTTTACCAAGTATCATGTGAAATTTCATGACAATTCGTTGCTCTACTACATGTGTAGTATCATGTTTTCCGCAAAACGAAACTAACCCCTCTTACACAAACGACGGTTTCGGTCAGACAGATTTCTTTACAGACACGTGAGAGGGCTTTACGCTGTACAGCTGTCGGTCGTTAAGATTTGGCGCATGCATAGTTCTTCTGTAGCAGCATCAGTCTCGTTAATTAATAGCCACACCTCGTATGCCAAGTTTTTTTTTAAATTGTTCTAGTGACCAATTCCAAATTTATGGCAATTTTATGTTAGAGAAGCCGTACATTGATCATCAGCATTGATATTGGAGAAAGCACGAGTAAGAAGATCTATCAAGTAACACAGTTTCTCTCTGGGTAGAATGACGTCAGTGCGGCATTTAAAAAAAGGATGAGCTAGACAGATACCGCGGGGGGTTGAAAAGGAGTGGGCAGCACGATGAATGGTTGGTTAAAAGATCGATGGCAAAGACTCCTCTAGACGGTCCACTTAAACCCATGCCCAGCGAAAGTATCACTGCCCTTTATATCGCTTGTGAAAAGAAAGCGAACGCTACACCCCACAACCATTGAATTACTTCTTCTTCCATCCATTTAATGGTGTGATTTATTCTGCAGGCTGTGAAATACAAGACTGTGTATGATCTCTACTCCCGCCTTAACCAGTTGTGTTATCTTTCCCGTCCACAGTCCATATTTCTCTGTTAAGAGAACAATTTTACACATCATTTCTACAGTATTAGCAATGAAAAGTCTATCGAGACAAATATTATTTTTAATATTTTATTTGCTCACACGTAATTTTATGACGCGACGTTCCCTTACACCAGGCGAGTAGTTTAACGTTCAAACTACCAAATTAGGTACCTGGAATAGTGGCGCGATCACAACTAATATAAGTTGTGCCCTTAAATGGTTTGTAATAAAAGAGCTGTCGAAGCAATCGTAGTGTTCCACGTGAACGTTAGAAGTAGAGGAATGTATCGTTGTGGAGTTTTGCCACATATGGAGGACCAGTAAGATTCACTGGTGGTTAGAAAGTTCATTATACTTAGATAAAATTGCGCGCTAATCAATGCTATAAAATTCATCCCGCCGGAAGTTGTCAAAAGATGCGGCACGCTTTAATTATGCTTATTTCTGCTTTCCTGTTGCATTATTATGTTTACGTGATATAGGAACATAAAAAAATCTACTAATCTTTCATATTACCTAAATTTTGAATTGAATTATCTCAGCCCATGTCGTACAGAATTCTGCGCCATATAGCCCAATTATAGGCTACAACTACCACCACAACTGAGTGAAATATGAACATTGTAGATGCAATACAACAGGAGATATAGCAAGTTGAAATTTACTGATCTTTCATATTACCTAAACTTTGAATTGAATTATCTCAGCTCCTGTCGTACGGAATTCTGAGCGATTAAGCCCAATTATAAACTACAACTACCACCACAACTGAGTGAAATATGAACATTGTAGATGCAATATAACAGGAGATATAGCAAGTTGAAATTTACTGATCTTTCATATTACCTAAACTTTGAATTGAATTATCTCAGCTCATGTCGTACAGAATTCTGCGCCATATAGCCCAATTATAGGCTACAACTACCACCACAACTGAGTGAAATATGAACATTGTAGATGCAATATAACAGGAGATATAGCAAGTTGAAATTTACTGATCTTTCATATTACCTAAATTTTGAATTGAATTATCTCAGCTCATGTCGTACAGAATTCTGCGCCATATAGCCCAATTATAGGCTACAACTACCACCACAACTGAGTGAAATATGAACATTGTAGATGCAATATAACAGGAGATATAGCAAGCTGAAATTTACTGATCTTTCATATTACCTAAATTTTGAATTGAATTATCTCAGCTCCTGTCGTACAGAATTCTGCGCCATATAGCCCAATTATAGGCTACAACTACCACCACAACTGAGTGAAATATGAACATTGTAGATGCAATATAACAGGAGATATAGCAAGTTGAAATTTACTGATCTTTCATATTACCTAAATTTTGAATTGAATTATCTCAGCTCCTGTCGTACAGAATTCTGCGCCATATAGCCCAATTATAGGCTACAACTACCACCACAACTGAGTGAAATATGAACATTGTAGATGCAATATAACAGGAGATATAGCAAGTTGAAATTTACTGATCTTTCATATTACCTAAATTTTGAATTGAATTATCTCAGCTCCTGTCGTACGGAATTCTGCGAAATTTAGCCCAATTATAGGCTACAACTACCACCACAACTGAGTGAAATATGAACATTGTAGATGCAATACAACAGGAGATATAGCAAGTTGAAATTTACTGATCTTTCATATTACCTAAACTTTGAATTGAATTATCTCAGCTCATGTCGTACAGAATTCTGCGCCATTTAGCCCAATTATAGGCTACAACTACCACCAATACTGAGTGAAATATGAACATTGTAGATGCAATACAACAGGAGATATAGCAAGTTGAAATTTACTGATCTTTCATATTACCTAAATTTTGAATTGAATTATCTCAGCTCCTGTCGTACGGAATTCTGCGAAATTTAGCCCAATTATAGGCTACAACTACCACCACAACTGAGTGAAATATGAACATTGTAGATGCAATACAACAGGAGATATAGCAAGTTGAAATTTACTGATCTTTCATATTACCTAAACTTTGAATTGAATTATCTCAGCTCCTTCGTACGGAATTCTGCGAAATTTAGCCCAATTATAGGCTACAACTACCACCACAACTGTGTGAAATATGAACATTGTAGATGCAATACAACAGGAGATATAGCAAGTTGAAATTTACTGATCTTTCATATTATCTAAACTTTGAATTGAATTATCTCAGCTCATGTCGTACAGAATTCTGCGCCATTTAGCCCAATTATAGGCTACAACTACCACCACAACTGAAAAAAATTTGAACTTTGTAGATGCAATACAACAGGAGATATAGCAAGTTAAAATTTACTAATCTTTTATAGTCTTTTGTTTAATGAATAACAACAAGCTAAATATGGAGAGCAGTCTTAATTGGTAATTGCTTTGATTTTTTATTATTGCGTGTTGTTTCATTGACAATATACTATTTTATTTGTAACCCACCAATCGCTAAGAGTGGTTACTCACGTAACTGTTGACTAAATTCTAAACGTCACGCGACATAAAAATATAATCCTTTCAACATTTACAAACAATATATGCCAACTTGAACTGAAGGGAAAAAAACAATAAGATGCGGAGATCTGTGGAACAAGAACAAAAAAAAAAAAATAACCGTTTTGACATTAAAACTGCACATTGTAGGAACCGGTCTTGGTGAACGGGTCCAGTCTTGCCATCATAAAACCGGGCCTCACTTCAAGGTCGTACAGCCTATAACTTGGGAACAGTACCTGGTAATAAACAGAATTTTTTATTTTGTCGTTTGATTGCCTGTAATTTCTTCTTCTTTTTCTTTATAATCGTATCTTTTTTTTTCTGTTACTTTATTGAAGGACAAAGTGTGATATCAAAGAAGAGCCATCAAGGCATAAGGCAACAAGATAGACATCTGAACTGTAGCAATCACAAGTCTTTTTCCAGTTGATTCTTCGCAATTTATTGAAGACAAGAGATTCTCTTAAATATTTTATGCTTTCTAGACCAACTATCTATCTAAAAAGGAAATCTGGGGTATTTTCCATTTTTTTACCAAAGAATCATCCTTTAAGGATATATCTCAAAAATATAATTAGGATATTTTTGTATATATTATTAAATCATCCATTTTACATCAATTTAAAATTACATATCAATGAGGCCAATGCCTTCACAATTCAGCTTTCCTGCCGGTTAGGTGTGGATAATGAATATTAAAGTTAGTTAAACTTTCACAAGTTAAATATGAATTTATTATGGTTTCAGTAAAAAAAACTCTATTCTCTTTGGCAAGAGCTTTTTTTTTATACATATTCTAGGATTTTTAATAGACACGCTTCTAATAAATATGTAAATACAAAACTCTACTAATTTGTAACCTACAGTTAATTTTTTTCTTTTTAATATCTAGAGAATAACATTAACCGAGAATAAGAAATGTTACTTTCATATTTTACAAGGTGGTGGAGATTGCGCAACACTACAATATTTATGTTTGGGTTCATATGTTTTTACTTGATATATAATTGTGTCGTTAAATATAAAATGTACTACTAGAGTGCAGGTTTAGTATAAGCGGTTACTATTATAATTCACAAAACAAATTATTTCACGATTCCCCTTTTGGTTTAATTTCATTGCACAGTAATAAAAATTAAATTTATCCCATAAAATGCAAATTATGTATTTAGCACAATTGATGATTAGTTTTCTTTGTATTCTTATCAATTATTTATTTATTTCTATATAACACTTGCTATTTTGAAATCCTTTTCCTCATCCTCTTCATGATGCGGCAGTAGGACCTGGACCTCATTCAAGAAAGAGTGCCATTCTTCCCTGTCCTCGGCTTTTAAGGCGCCATCTTCTAACACCCACCATTCGCAGATCTCTTTCTACGTCATCCAACCGTCTTATCCTGGGACGAACTCTACGTCTAGTGCCCCCCCCCCCCACAGGGAGTCCATATAATACTTTTCTCGGAACTCGTTGTTGGGGCATCCGTACAACATGGCCGAGAGCCACCTCAGCCTGGCCTTTTTTGATACAAGAAACTATGTCGGGTTTTTCGTATAGTTTCATTGAGTTTTTCGTTCTTTCGGAGCCTCCATTCACCTTCAAGGAACACCGGACCGTAGATTTTTCGCAACCACTTGTGGTACGTAAATAACTTTAAGATGTAAATAATAACTCGTCTTCAGAAACTGCGACAAACTCTAGAAGAAGCCACGAATTTAAAAAGAAAGAGGGCAAAACAAGATAACGTTGCATTTCTTGCTACAAACACAATGTAAAAAGATTCGTTACTGAAGTATCAAGAGAGAAAACTACAAGAGTAATGACGTTTTGCAGCGATTGCCCCGAAAAATCCATCTTTATGCCTCCCTCGTTCTAACAAAATCCATTATTAAATGTAATTATTAACTATTTTATATATAACAATTAAATAAACTTACGTGTTTTGATCTAAACTCCATTTTGTATAATGCCTCACTTTTTTGGTAGAAATATATTTTACAGAATTACATTTGTCATAAAATATATGTTTTCAACGCATTAAAACTGTCCGGTAGGACAGTTGTATAAGGGTTGATCGTCAAAAACTGCACGAAAAAACGTAACGTTGAAAAACACCCAAATTTGACAATTTTTTTCTCTTTTTCTACAAAAGATAAAATTTCCAAATTTTCTTTATAATGTAGGGCAAAACCTCCTCTAAAACTGTAATTTTTTTGTAACAACCCAGATCTAATAGATTTCGAGAAAAAATTTGCTGAAAATGAGCAAAAACAGCTTAAATAAATATGACTCCGTACTTTTCACTCCCATATCCTAAGCATATTCTCACATTCTTGTGACATTGCCCAAATTTCGCTACCGTACATCACTACCGGGCCTTATTATTCGTGAAAAATTCTTAAACTGCAAATCTTTTTGTAACGCATACAAACACGCTGTTTCCTGCAGTTACTCTTCTTCCTTTTATTTCAGTGGTTATGTCACAATTTGCTGTCAGTACGGAGCAAGGTATAATTGAATTTGTCGCATGTGGAGCAAGGTATAATTGAGAATCTAAACTTGCTCTTCTTGTTGACTCTGGAGCCTTGAGGTGCGCATAAGCTTAGTCTTCTCTTGGTTTATCTCCAGGCCTCGTTTCTTTTTGTCGCTTCTTCAAACTCTTCAAATGCTCCTCATAATGCTGCCCTTGACCTAGCAATAATTTCACAATAATGTTCTCTCTGTCATTTCGAGTCTATATCCAGCGCCATTTTCCCCTCTTATGTGGCCCACAATCTTCCATTCCAGGTCCACCAACCAGGTATTTTTTCCGCCCCAAATTTGCTTTTGAATAATTCCATCTAATAATACGGATGGTAAATCCACTGTTCGGTGTTATATTTGATTTTTTTTTTTCTTGCCTCACATTTGAATAAAACGCAGACCGTAGGTTTATCAAAATTTTTGTTTTATTCGGCCGTAGGAATTCATATCAGTTGAAATCAGACTAATTCCCTAGCACCCACCATGAAATGTTGAATCACGTGAGGATCAGGATGTTCTATCTCTGGCACCACCTCTCTTTCAAAAGTGAAGATAGGGGTTGCAAATGTTATAGACATAAAATTAATTCAAATTTAGAATATCAAGAAATCAGTGAGAATAAAATAATAATAATTTACATTTTTCCAATTTATCTAAAATATCCAGATTAGAGCATTTCAAGTGATTAGGGATAGTTCAGTTCTTGACACGTGTCGTTACGTCAGATCAGCTGTGAATACGTCAACTCCTACCCACCCTCTATTTGGTGCGTATTGAGACACGACCTTTAAAAGGCAGAAATAGTCGGCCTTCCGACTATTTATATAACAGATTTCTGAAAGTCATTAATTTGGTCACATAATTTGCTCATTGGTCTTAATTAAACATTTAATTACTGGCTTGCTCATTATTTAATCACTTGTCTATTTAATTATTTTTTTGTACTCTTAGATTAATTTTATTTTTATTTAATCCTCAACTAACTATCGTCCAATAATTTAAATTTAACCCTTAGCTTAGATTTAGCTTAAACTTTTTATTATTCAAGACGGATGTCCGGAGTCATGTGACCAAAACCACGAATAGACCTAACCTATGCGATGGACGATTAAATAAAAAACTTTATACGAGGTGTGGCAATTAAATAACGAGACTGTAAAACATTTTATTTTAAATTTAAACATATTTAGGTATTATCACCTTCAATATACACCCCTCCCCTATCCCTACAACGCTCCATGCGAATTTACCATTGTTCGAAACCGTGCTGGAAGTCTTTTTCTGTCAGCTCCTGCATGACACGTGCCGCTTTTTCTTGCACAGCTTCAACAGACTGTGAAATCGTGTTCCTTTTAATGCAGATTTGACTTTGGGGGAACAGATAAAAGTCACATGGGCCCAGGTCAGGCGAATAAGGCGGATGAGGCCTAAAACTGGGATGTTCTACTTGGCTAGAAACTTCTTGACAGACAATGCAGTGTGAGCTGGCGCGTTGTCTTGATGGAGAAACCCATGACTTGTTCTTGTTCACAAATTGGGTCATTTTTTCCTTACTCTTTCACGGAGTTGAGCAAGCATCTCGCGGTAGTAATGTTGATTAATTATAATCGATATTTTCATCTGTTTTGGACGTGGAAGGGCGACCCGGGCGGTCATCATCTCCGACGTCTCCTCGGCCATCTTGGAAACGCTTGAATCACTCAAAAAAACTCGCGCACGTGATTAACATTCATCGCCATAAACTTCTTTTTAATAAAATATAAGTTTCAGTAGAGGTTTTACCAAGTTTCATGTGAAATTTCACGACAATTCGTTGCTCTACTACATGTGTAGTATCATGTTTTCGGCAAAACGAAGCTAACACCTCTTACACAAACGACGGTTCCGGTCAGACTGATTTCTCTACAAACACGTGAGACGCTGCAATCGAAAGAGAAGGCTTTACGCAGCACAGCTGTCGCTCGTTGTAGCTGTCTGTAGCAGCAGTACCCAAATCACGCATTCAATTCCCTACCGTTTACGCTTGAACGTACCAGACTCGTTACTGTATCTTTTCAATTCTGCCCAAAGATAGGTTTGTGTACTTTAAATCTCTTTAAAAGACCCTCAAATTGCTTTGCAAAAAGTTAGCGCTTTCCCCAAATGTAGAATGACTCCTTATAGTACACTACCAAATTCCATACTTGTTGATATGTTACTTGATGAATCACCTTCAACAAAAAATCAACGATCTACCCGCAAATAAGGAACAGTTCTCAGTTGGATTATAACATGTTTGAACTTTGATTAATAGATCCGGTTGAACTAGCCTAAATGAGTGAGACTGACAAATCAGTTACAAGATTAGAATCTTTGAAGGTATACATACGTGTGGTGAGATGAATGAAATGCCGAGACGGGGTTGGGCTAGAGGTAATGACAAGGAGTATGTAGTACACGTGCTGGAGGGGTAATTGGGCTTGTTTACACGGTGGTACCATAGGAGGGGGGTCTGTAGGATAGATTACAGAGTGGACACTATACGCTAGATGGTAATTAGTACTGTGGCCACTGTTCTCAATGAACACATCTCTCATAAATGAACTCTTATTTCACTAGCGTAGAATTGCTCTAGTAAACTTAGTCTATCCTTTCGCCCATCTTTTATCAATAATTAATCTTTTTCTGATTCTCTGAGAACGCATACTCTGAGATCACCTAAATACGAGGAATTATAGTAAAAAGAAAGAACACCGTTTTTCGTTTACCTCAAGAAATAAACTTAACATAATTTATTTTGTTTGGTCTGTGTGTGATATGTGTTTGGTTGTGAGGAAGTCAGTGTTGCCAATTGTCTAGTATTTTGTAGAAAGTTGGCGTATACGAGGTGTGGCTATTAAATAACGAGACTGATGCTGCTACAGAAGAACTAAAGCCTTCTCTTTCGATTGCAGCATCTCACGTGTTTCTAGAGAAATCTGTCTGACCGGAACCGTCGTTTGTGTAAGAGGTGTTTAGTTTCGTTTTGCAGAAAACATGATACTCTGCACATGTAGTAGAGCAACGAATTGTCATGAAATTTCACATGATACTTGGTAAAACCGTTACTGAAACTTATCTTTTATTAAAAGAAGTTTATGGCGATGAATGTTAATCACGTGCGCGAGTTTTTGAGTGGTTCAAGCGTTTCCAAAATGGCCTAGAAGACATCGGAGATGATGACCGCCCGGGAATGTCCTTCCACGACCAAAACGGATGAAAATATCGATTATAATTAATCAACATTACTACCGTGAGGTGCTTGCTCAACTCCGTGAAAGAGTAAAGTGAAAGAACCAGTCATGGGTTCTCCATCAAGAACAACGCGCCGGCTCACACTGCATTGTCTGTCAAGACGTTTCTAGCCAAGTACAATATCCCAGTTTTAGGGATGCCATTCGCCTTATTCGCCTGACCTGACCCCATATGACTTTTATCTGTTCCCCCAAAGTTAAATCTGCATTAAAAGGAACACGATTTCAGTCTGCTGAAGCTGTGTCATGCAGGAGACCACAGAATAAGACTTCTAACCACGGTTTCGAACAATGGTAAATTCGCATGGAGCGTTGTAGGGATGGGGGAGGGGTGTATATTGAAGGTGATAATAACTAAATATGTATAACTTTAATATAAAATGTTTTACAGCAATAGTCTCGTTATTTAATAGCCACACCTCGCATGTTGTTTCAATTTGTTCGTGTCAGTTTTTGAAATTCAAGACTGTTTTTTGATTTGTATATCATTTCTAGCACTTTCCTATTTTGTGTGTTGGTTTCTGATTTAAGTATCTTTGTGTTTGGGAAATCGAAAGTGTGATGATTTTCTGTGCTGTGTAAGGAAAGTGCTGTGGTGTTCTTTTTTAGTTTTGTGTCGTAAGAGTGTTGGTACAGTCTTTTTTTTTTAAAAACTGTGATGTTTCGCTTATATATTTTTTGTGACAGTCTTTGCATTCAATTTCTTAGAGTATTTTGCAAAATAAATACTTTTTTCTTTTTTCTATTGCTTTATTTGTTTTTGTGGGTCTGGATTTCGTTATCCTTTGTTAAAATATAAAAATAAACTTTAATAAAACAACGATCAGAAAATATAAATCAGCTAAAGCTACTTTCTAAAATGCCTCTAACGTAATAAGCCTCTAACACTTAAGCTACGAGTACACCAAATGAACTAGAGTCAGAGCCCCAGATAAAGAATCGCATTGTATAGTGTTGGTTTAAAAATTATGAATTTTTGGAAACCGGTGTAATCATCATCAATGCAAAAAAGAGGTCCCATTAAAATCTAAAAAGGATATTACGCCAACAGTGGGCAATTGATTAACAGAAAGGATTCGATTCCTAATCGATTCTATTGCAAGACAACAAATCTTCACAAAGCACAATCCAAAAATTGAATTATCGTTTAAAATTATGCTTCACTCAACTATTCAAGCAAAATGGAAACCTTTGTATCTGGTAGAATCTTAATCTATAAAAACAAAAAAACTTCATTAGTCGAATTCATTGAATCCTTAAGACCCACTTTTTTGCAACCAAAGTGATGGAATAAAATCATCATTGTTGTTGTTGACAAAGATGTGATGATCTCAAGCGGTACAAATTTTAATTAAATTGAATAAGCAGTAGTTGAGTTACGAGGGTCGTTTGAAAAGTCCGTGCAAAGTCAGAGAGATAGCACTACTGGCGCGTATCGAGGTTATGTTTAGTTAGTAGCATCTCTTGGAAGAACACACACCAAGTTTCAGCCAGATCGGTCTATTTCTTTGTGTTTGACATTCGTTTGAATCGAGGAAGTCGAGTGATTTTCGAAAAATGGACGAAAAAGAATTTCGTGTGTTGATTAAACACTACTTTATGAAAGGCAAAACGCCTCAGGAGACTAAAGAGAAGCTTGATAAACATTATGGTGACTCTGCACCTTCGATTAGAACAGTTTATAAGTGGTTTCAAAATTTTCGGAGTGGCCATATGGGCACAAGTGACGCTGAACGTTCTGGACGCCCTGTTGAGGTTACTACTTCAGAAATCATTGATAAAATCCATGATATGGTGATGGATGACAGAAGAGTGAAGGTGCGTGAGATTGCTAGTGCTGTGGGCATCTCGAATGAACGGGTACATAATATTTTGCATCAACATTTGGACATGACAAAGCTATCCGCAAGATGGGTGCAGCGATTGCTCACGCTTGACCAAAAACGAAATCGTGTGAAGTGTTGCAAGGACGGTTTGCAGCTGTTCCAGAAGAATCCGCAGGACTTTAAGCGTGGTTTCGTCACTGTGGATGAAACATGGATACATCACTACACTTCTGAGACCAAAGAACAATCTAAACAATGGGTTACCAAGGGGGAATCTGCGCCAAAAAAGGCGAAGACCGTTACTTCGGCCGGAAAGATTATGGCGACTGTCTTTTGGGATTCGCAAGGAATAATCCTCATCGACTATCTGGAAAAGGGTAAAACTATTACAGGTGCATATTATTCATCGTTATTGGACCGTTTGAAAACCGAGCTGCAAGAAAAACGCCCACGATTGGCCCACAAAAAAGTCCTTTTCCATCACGACAACGCACCAGCTCACACCTCAGCAGTTGTGTTCGCAAAATTAATGGAAATAGGGTTCCAACTCGTTTCACATCCCCCCTATTCTCCAGACTTGGCTCCCTCGGACTACTATTTGTTCCCCAACATGAAGAAATGGCTGGCGGGAAAAAGATTTTATTCAAACGAGGAGGTGATTGCAGAAACGAATGGCTATTTTTCAGACTTGGACAAATCCTATTATTCGGAAGGGATCAACAAACTAGAGCAGCGTTGGACGAAGTGTATAAGCCTAAAAGGAGACTATGTTGAAAAATAAAAAAGGTTTACCCCAAAAAATTAAGTAGTTTTTATTTTTGCACGGACTTTTCATACGACCCTCGTATAAGGTGCCATTTATATGAAATATTACAGTAATAAATTACGGGAAAACACCCGTAAATTCGTGCAAGTTTGGCCAAGTGTATTGTAGTTGTAAAACTAAAATAAATTGTGAAAATTTGAATAGATTAAAGGGGGAAAAAAAAGTAATAAATAAAATAGAAATGATATATATTAGAAGGTGTACAAGGGAAACATTCTTTGTTAGGAAGAATATTAAACAAAAGGTTTTTGGAAGACGAGGGGTCCACCCTGGGCACAGCCATACAATGCTTGCCGCCAGTGGGGTAACCCTTAGAGCACAACTAGGTATTACAACAAAAAAGTGGAAAAAGAATTTGATATTAACTTATCCTGTAATAAATAACAAACTAAACTCAAAATATCGGCGAGCTACAGTTTGATGGCGGTAACATTAACAAAAAATAAATCCAAAAAAGAGAAGAAGTTATAACAGTCAATAACAAATCTAGTTTTGTGTGTGTTAAATAAAATAAAAAAGCCTTTTAAAACATGTCGGAAGAGGAAACAAAGAATTATCACTTCGGACAAAGAGCAATAAGAGCCGGCACAATGCAAAAAAGAAGTATCATTTTTTACACAAGTCTCTTTGTTTGACCTTGCTCTGTTCTTTTTTATGGGGAAAGCAATGGAATACTGCGAAGTAGCCCGAGCTGGAAAATTCCAGCCCCTCTAAAAGTGGACCAAGATCTCTCCTTCATTCCGCATATCTCTCTCTCTCTACTTCTATCGCGCTTACATCGCCACCACCCTAAGGTATTCTGCAATCCCAAAACACACCTTTATTTCTTTCTTGTTCACAACATACACCAATTTAAAAAAAAAAAAAAAATCTGTATTAAAACTGTCCGGTAGGACAGTTGTATAAGGGTTGATCGTCAAAAACTGCACGAAAAAGCGTAACGTTGAAAAACACCCAACTTTGACAATTTTTTTCTCTTTTTCTTTAAAAGATAAAATTCCCAAATTTTCTTTAAAATAAAGGGCAAATCCTCCTTTATGACTGTATTTTTTTGCAACCACCCAGAACTAATAGATTTCGAGAAAAAAGTTGCCGAAAATGAGCAAAAACGGCTTTTTCAGAAATTATTGTTGTTCTTCTTCTTCTTCTTCTTCTTCTTCTTCTTGTTGTTGTTACCTTTTTTGTAAACTACGTAGCGCCTAAACGCGTGAACCGATTTTCATGAATGAGGTGTCATTCGATTCGAAATGTTATGTAGATGTGCCTTTTGGGGGTCTCGACGCTGTAAACCGAATGGGAGAGGAGTTAGCCCCCTTTATGTAAGGCCCCTTTCAAAATTATTATTACTAATTACTCTTTAAATCTTAGCCCGATTTTGATAAAATTTGGTAGGATGATGGGGTTAGGGCTCCCCTATGTAACATTAAAGCGACGATCTGCTCTTACACTAGTTAAGGGGAAGTATAGCAATCGTTTCAAATTATCGACACGTGAACTGATTTTCATGAATGAAGTGTCATTCGAATCGAAATTTTGTACAGATTTGCCCTTTAAAAGTCTCGTCGCTATGCCTCATATGGAGGGGAGTTTGCCCCACCCAAGTAAGGCCGTTTCTAAAACTATTATTACCAATATTTCTACAAAGCTTAGTCCGATTTTGATAAAATTTAGCACGAAGAAGTGATTTAAGCTCCTCTATATGGCTGTGAAGTGCCATCATGCTCTTACACCTACTAAGAGGAAGTACTGCAATCGTTAAAATTATCAATGGGTGAACCTATTTACATTAATTAATGAATTGTCGTTCGATTCAAAATCTTAGCCTCTTTGCCTTTTAGGGAGAAGTACTGCAATCGTAGTTTATTTTTCTTACTCCTCTTAAAAGGAAGGTCTGAAATCGCAGTTTAAATTTGCTTTTTACGTACAAATACCTTCCTATTTTATATAAAAAGGCTTTCTCAAAAAAATTGTTATTGAGGATGGTTTGGGGACCGCAACTATAATCATTCTTTAAAAAGATCTCTCCAGTGGTAGTTACGGTTCCTACTTAACACCTTATCAGGTTATAATGACAGAATTGCTTATTCCAAATTTAAAAAAAAACAGTAAAGCAGATATGTAACTTAGCAAAATAGACAAAAAGGAAAATCTATCCAAAAGGTACAAAAATCTCCTTAACAAAAACTTACAGTTTAAAATGTTAAGTATAAGGGTTGATTAAACGCCAAAAGGTACACAAATCAGCTAGTACCCAACATTTCATTCAAGCTTAGTTGATATAATTTAAGTAATTTTGCTGCATTAACTTTTCCTTCACATTTTTTAGAATTTATTAGATGTCACAGACCCTTATGCTGGCCATTTTCATCTACAAAATATTTGTTCAAGTAGCACTGTAGATTGACTTTAATATCTATTAATCTATAATAATCAAACTATTAATTACAGGTTAAAAAGAAAACGTTATAAAAAATAAAAAAAATTACGAGGCTACAAAATTTAAAAACTTTTTTAAAAAATGCTTACACCAACATACATCAATGATTTCGATTATTTTATTTTTAATAAAAATCGTCTGTTTAAGTTCATTCTTCGATTAAAGTAATTGTTATTTTATGTAGGAGTCAACCGTTTATAATAATAGGTAATAAATTATCTGGCTTTATCGCAAATAATATAGTTTTCTTCAATCACACTCTCAATGTAGCTGTTCTTCTCACAATGTTTTATATATATGTTATGTAATAATATAAAATAAATAAGTATTGCATACTCTTAGGACAGCTAATTATTCCAGTATTTTACTGTAAGTAAAATTAAATTACAATTGAGAAATGAATAATTGTTGTTGAATAATCTACTTGTTATTAACTGTGTGTTATTTGTGCTCACGAATATTTCGGTAAGACGAATTCAAGTCTGAAATATTGTTTTAAATCCTCCGTGATTCAAATTTAAACAGTAGCCGACTGTAACTTTGTCTTTTTCTACTTTAACATGCATGTATAAGATGTGACAACTTCAGAATAAAGGGCGTATTAAAGATAAATCAGAAGAATAATTTGGAATAGAGTTAAAATAAAGTACCTATTTAAAAACGAAGATATAATATACATTTTATCATAATTATAACCAAATAATATTATGAACGAACTGGCCAGCATAAGGGTCTGTGACATCTAATAAATTCTAAAAAATGTGAAGGAAAAGTTAATGCAGCAAAATTACTTAAATTATATCAACTAAGCTTGAATGAAATGTTGGGTACTAGCTGATTTGTGTACCTTTTGGCGTTTAATCAACCCTTATACTTAACATTTTAAACTGTAAGTTTTTGTTAAGGAGATACTACTGTATAATGTGTGTAGTTTTTGTATAATAATTATCAGACCCAACAATTGGCTTTTGAAAAAAAATACTCCAACCAGAAATAATAATTAACTGTATTGTTTCCGCTTTTTCCGCTTCCCAATTTTCTGGAAAATGGTTCTTCGATTTTCCGCTAATTGCGTATAAATAGCTTTATAACCTTTATTTGCAACATTTGCCCGGAAAAATTTGATTTAGGTCTTTCCTGCGTGAAAAGGTGGTGGTGATAAGGCTTTTCTCTCTAAAGTTCTATTTCAGTTTAATTTACAGACTTATCACCATTAAATATTATTCTATTTTAAAATTACCAATTTAAAGAAAATTGTCCGGAAGCGAATTTTATTGAATATATTTTTAAAGAGTATTATTTGTAGTAAAACAAGTAAAATATTGGAGTTCACTATTTTATTACTATAAATTATAAGTTTCACGATAAAACTGTCCACCACTGGACCAGCATCAATGAAAGCACTTGGTTTCGAACCAGAAGCCAATCTGGTTGGAAGTCCAGAGCATAACCCACTTCCCTAACTTTTCCTTTTTAGGGTTCAATCCTCGAAAGGATGTTCGGCCCTCCTGCTTGGAAATTGTTTCTAGGCGCTACCAGCGCGTCATTTCCCAGTAGGCCAAACAGCGATTGAGGAAGGAGAGGGGATTGCAGCATCTGTAGAGTGTAAGTTCAGTTGCCCTTTGGGCTTCTCAAACGAACAGTTATCTGTGTTACTTTGTATGACAATTAGCCGCCAAGTTCAGCCATAATTAAGATGTCGTCCCATCTACACCGGTGTAGGTCCCTAGCCATGTGTCTCCTTAAAGACTAATATAATTATTTAATGGCCATTAATGTCGCGAAGTCTATATCTATTGTGTCAAGGTGTCAATCATAGTTGTAATAGCAAGGGAACATAAATTGTAATGAAAAGCCAAGCACGTGCTAAGTGTAACTTGTATGTCTTGTAAAGAAGGTACAAATATGTAATTTCCTTTATTGTATGTTATTCTAATTTTCAGACTGCTCTTCCAAATTGCCCTGGAAGCCCCTACTATTGTCCCTCAGTCAGTTCAACGATTTTTTCAAACTGTAACAACTCTTTTAATCTACTAATTATCTGAAAACTAAGAGAAGAATTTTCACTTCATAAAATATAGATGGTGGAAACTGCAGTAACTTGTTTCTAGCTAAGATCTAGACTGGATTTAAATTGTCAAGTAGCTCCGGTACTTTTCCGTTAGCCGGGCGCAAATGTCGCTAATTCTGAACCAAACCGAGCCAAGTCAACGGAATAAAAGTCGAAAACGTTCAACTATAAACAAATATTAATGAATTGTAAAGAAAACCGCTTTTCCCAAAACTGTTTTTCGCTTGCGCCTAGCTAACGGAAAAGTACCGTAGCTCCTAATTCAGTAGTTTTAAAGGTTCCATTGATGCAAGCCTTAATTAAAACTGATGATAGCCTTATTTAATTTGAAAATCAATGCTGCACTGCAATTAGGCTTTGTTTAATTTAGATAAAATTTAGAAGTGTTAGTAGTTAGTTTAGAACATCTCAAAAACTGTCTTTCTAACAGAAAATCAACTTCAAAATGGTTGACACAAAATCAATCCTTCAACATTCAATGAAAGTAAATTTGTTTCACGTGACAGTCCGGCAGACCAGTCTGTTTTTATTCAGTGAACCAAAATTTATAAAAATGATAACGCAAAAAAAACTGTTTAATTTTTTTCTTATTAATATTGTTTGGAGGGGGAAAAAAATTGACTTTACTATAATTAAATCTGTCACAAATTGAAATCCATTACTTTTTTATTTTTGCTATAAAAAAACAAAAACAAATCCGAGAGTATATTGATAATAAATCGACATTATCTATCGATCTTTAATTATAAGTGAAACTTTAAATTTCAGGGATATTTATCGGCAGTGGAATTATTTGACAGATTTATATATTTCACTGCTTTTATTTATAACAGAGCGATGAATGTATTATATAGTGGAAAAATAGTTCTTAAATATTATATTAATTGAGAATAAAGGCGTAAAAGAAACGGATCGCCCTTAGGATAGTAATCGTCCTAAAAAAGAAACGGTCAGGTTTAGTTCGGTGACGATCAGATTTATTAAGTGAACACTGCCTAAAAGTACTAACTAGACTACTAATATAGGTGAGCATTACCAAATTTCTATTACAGCTGATACAACATGATACATAGAATGAATACATGAATAGCATGAGGGGAGAATTCACCCAATTGGTTGAACTCCTAAAGTAGTACAGTTCACTATTGTACACTGGCTCTTACTTCATTGAGAAGATCGCGGTGGCCACCTGCGCTTCAACCGCCTGGGAGGATTTCCTGGTAGAGTAGTAAGTTAAGATTCTAGAGGATTGGGATGTGAGGTGATTGAAGTGTGGAATTTAAGTGTAACGTGATCTTACAGCTTTTGGAAACATAAGGAAACAAGGAAATCTCGGTACAAGGTAGAGTTTGATACAAAGTAAAGGAGCATTAGTGATTCAAAAGGAGTATTTTTGATTGAAAAGATTGGATTTTGTCCGATATTAGAAGCTTTGGTTGTGCCCCAAAGTACCATTTCCTAAGATTTGAATATTTCATTGTGTAGATAAATTGTTTATTCTGTAGTAAAAGTATAGATCGTTTGTGAAGAAGTCTAGAGAGATGTTTGAATCGTCTTGTTTAGTTCTTTCTGTTTAAGTCTGAGTCTGTGGATTCTCCAGGTTAGGCGTTTGTCCATGAAGAGTCCTAGGTACTCAAAACAATCTGTTGCAGGAAGAGGAGTGAGGTTTAGGTAAACGGGTGGAAGAATAGTTTGCCTTAGGGAGAATGTGATGTAATTACATTTGCTTTCATTAATTTTAATGCTCCATTAAGGCTCAAGAGATTCTATATGGTATTGAAGGGAGCGATAGACATACGAAAAGCATAAAAAACTTAAAAATTTACTGAAAACATTTTCTGGGAGATTCGATTATGATAGGTACTTTTGTGAGGAGGGAGTGGGTTCATTCTTTTAGAAATGTTTTAGAATTAAAAATGCGATCTAAACCACTGGAATATGAAGATAATTTACGAGTTAGAACAGTAAGAGTAAGAAAAAACCGTTTAAGCGATGGTAGTAAGCGACCCAGATGAAGTTTTACAGGAGCCATGTTTTAAATATTGCAAGAAATAGTTATAATCTCAATTTGGATGCTGTACAAATAGAGCAATAAATTCTACAAGTGCCTTTTTATGTTCAGCCGACGTGATAAACATAATAAAAATATTTTTTTTAAAAACTATCCAAATAATTCAAATAATAAAGTTAATGCAAATTTACTTGGTTTAGGCAAATTTCAGCTAGGAATTAAATTTGTTGAGTACATCCAAGTAATAAACAAGTAAGCAATGTTTATTTACGTATCCTAAAGGAATTACTGTTAACAGTAACAACTAGCAAAGCCGACTTAATAGTTTGAAGCAGCCATTTACTGATAACAGAGCGAGAGGGGGTGGGGGAGAGAGAAAACTTGCATTAGTTTGCTAAATACTTATGCAGATTTCCACTAGTTCACCCGGATATTGGGGCTACCAAGAGCATTTAGGTAACTTCAGGGATACTAGCAGCAACATATGCGCTAATAAATTGCATTTACTAACTAATCAAAGAATTTAGTAAGATATAAACTGTATTAAGAACATAAACCATAAAAATGAATCTTAGGATAACGTAGATCTTCTAGAGAAGGGGTGGCCAACAAGTCGATCGCGAGGCCAGGTTTTGGTCGATCGTTGATCGCTCGCAATGTCTGGGGTGCAATGTTTTTGAGAGTGTTACCGCTGGGTAACTTCTCCACTCTGATATGTGTGAATGTTGCTTATTGTTACCCTTGTTGCTTATAACGCAATGCGTTGATTGTAACTAAATAAATGATTAAAACAATTAAAAGTGTTGCCTACAGAGTTTTATGAAACATTATTTGATGGAAACCACCCCCGGGTGGTTTATCGAGTTTTCGATGTTAGGAAAATTCTCAAATGGATTTCTAGGTACCTATAATCACTAGGTAGGACTAGGTAACAGTATTGATTCTGAGAGAATTGATTTTTAGGGCTTTTGAGAGAGAAGAGACCATACGCTTCCCTTAGAAGACCATCCTCAGGGCTAGAAAATAACTGGAAAAATTGAAGTAAATTAACGCGCTGGTAACAGGATATCGCGTGGGCGTTCGCGCAAAATTTATTTTGACCATTCCCCGCTTCTCCACAGAATGTTATTAACAATGCGGAACCACACACTGCTTTGCTGGTATTCAATTAGCAAAATAGACCAAACAACAAATGACGTAAATTCAGTAAACTGTTTTACAATCCAATGTTGTTCTATTGTACATATACATGTATATCCTTCGCCAAACTTTATTTGCA
Source organism: Rhodnius prolixus (assembly GCF_049639745.1). Classification (NCBI taxonomy): domain Eukaryota; kingdom Metazoa; phylum Arthropoda; class Insecta; order Hemiptera; family Reduviidae; genus Rhodnius; species Rhodnius prolixus. The sequence continues at coordinate 25,536,885 of NW_027411624.1, forward strand.
CTCTAAGTGGACTACTTTGTTTTGCCAGTTTTGTAGCCCGTTTATTTAGCAATTCAAGTGTAAATTGCCGCCTGAATGGATCTCAGGCCAATTTTAACTGAAACTCCATTAGTGAGTAGACAGTGATACAGCAAGTGTGACAAGAGTTACGAACTTCCGCCACCATATCAAGTATTGTGAACATCCGGCCAATGATATTTTGTAGTATTTAGCGAATAAAAGGGTTTTGCCCAGCAAGAGTTTTCGCGATGGTCTCACAACTTAATTCCTGGCACTCACCATTCATTCTCCAGTAGAGACAATTTAGCGCCGTTGAAACAACACAAGGTTAGTGCCCTCGTAGACCGCCGACTGGCAGTGTCCTAGATATACCTTCCTTACATCGATCTACTAGTTTTATAGAGCCACATATATATATATACAAGCCTCTTTTAAAGAAAACCACCCGAAGGCTGAGACAAAAACAAAGCTGGAGAACCTCTTTCGATTTCTGTTCGATTTTTGGTTTACTTTTTACCAGAAATATCCGCCTTAACGCACCCTGAATACGAAGAATAGGTTTAAACAAAATTATTAATAAGTTTGTTTTATAGTTTAAAATTTTAAGGGTTAAGGTCAGTTCAGATTACCAGATTACTTAAAAATAAAACGAGACCGGAAACAAAACTAAAATTTTATAAAACTATGACTGTGCCTCCTGTGGCGAATCTTGGGTTACCAGAGCTAGAGATAAAAGTAACCTACAAAGTGCAGAGATGCGATTCCTCAGAAGAGTTAAGGGTTGCACAAAAAGAGAGAGAATATGGAATGTTGACATACGGGAAGAATTGGATATACAGTAGTCAAAAAAAGTATTCATACACTAAGTTTTTTTACTTTATCTACTGTGCTGAAGAAATAGTCATCCTAGAAACAAAAGTTTAGTAAAGTAAGAAAACTAAGTGTATGAATACTTTTTTTGACCACTGTATATAATATCAACGAATATTAATATTAACGAATTAACTAATTGAGGAAATTAGAGATAGATGGAGGGAGCATCTTAACCATATGTCAACTACAAGAGTACCAGTAATGGTCAATAAGTACAGACCTAGAGGACAACGTAGTGTAGGACGAGCATTGAAAAGATGGAGGTAAAAACAAATCAAAAAACAAAAAATAAATAAATAAATACAAAAAATAATAAAATAAATAAATAAAATATTGTGAAGACGGAACAGGCATGTTGCCTAATCCATGAAGTGAAGAAGAAGATTAAGGTTAGACCTTAATCCGTTATGATATTTTGATAACGTTTTGATATTTTTGTGGAACATGATATATCACCGAAATTTCCATCTAATCTGGTAACCTTATCACCGCAAATGGAGTCGCAAACCCAAAACTCCAAAGCTTCAGAAGCCCAAACCCATAGATAACCTTCATAGAATTGCCTAGCAAACACTTGAGGGACCTACACAAGAACCATATTGTACTTATTTCAAATGATTTCCTTCCGATTGGAGATTGCGACATCCATGTTAAGTTAGAACTATAAGGTAGTATTACATTAAGAACATTTTGTGTTTTTGTTCTTACCAACAAAATAATACCTTACTCAGATCAGTCTACGGTGCTTGCAGGTTAGTTAGGCAAGATAATTTCCTGTTGTCAGAGTAAAAGGGTGAAAGCCTAGTCTTTAAGGACAGGAAAAACCGCAATAAAATATTCACACATTCAAGCAAACACACAACACGTACAACAGACTAACACATAGACACAACACACAAAATTAATTACCATTTCAGTAATTATTGCCATTCGTGATAAAATTTATTTTTTATTTATGTATATATATATATATTTTTAGATATAACTAGTTTTTTTTATTCGTTTTTTGATTAAAAATGGGTCAAATAATGATAACTATTATTAGTACGCCTTAAAAAATTATCATTCCCTGTATGTTAGTTTGTAATGAAAAAAAAGGTGTATAGTGCACAAAGGTTCAAGGCGGTTCAAAGCTATAAAAAGTATGGAGAGAAGATAGCCACTGTAGAGGCATGGATCCTTTTTCATACCTATGTGGTCCTCTTACATTCAACCATTCGTAGGTAAATGGATGTAAATACTTTCAAAAAATGTTCAAAAAATGATAGAAGAACTTAAAAAAGATATCTAAGTATAAGATGAAGGTAGAAGGTAAGAATCATTTAGAGAAACATGATGTTTAGGGCTAAAGGTAGACAGATAAGAGTATATTAAGAAACTAAGAAGAAGAAGAAGAAGAAAGGTGAAGTCACTTATGAGAAGCTTGACCTTTAAGACTGTAAGGTTACAGAAAGATAAGACAGGAGAATATTAGGGAACTAAGTAGAGATGAAGGGAGAAGCTAAGAATCATTGTTGAGCAGCTTGACCTTTAGGACTGTAAGGCTACAGTTTTCTGCTATTCCTTATCTTTAAAAGACAGGAATATATTAGGGAACTAAGTAGAAGATGAAGGGAGAAGCTAAGAATCATTGATGAGCAGCTTGACCTTTAGGACTGTAAGGCTACAGTTTTCTGCTATTCCTTATCTTTAAAAGACAGGAATATATTAGGGAACTAAGTAGAAGATGAAGGGAGAAGCTAAGAATCATTGCTAAGAGAAGCTAAGAATCATTGTTGAGCAGCTTGACCTAAAGGGTTACAGTATGAGATGGAAAGAGTAGCCATCATTGAGGAAGAAGAGCTACTGGTGGATAGATAAAAGCTATCTAACCTTATAACAAAACATTCATTCTACTATAATTACTGTTGTAATTAATTAAAAAAAAATAATAATATAGTGGTTAACTTTTCGTGGTAAGGGCTACTTACACGATCTAGAAATTATACATGGATAAACTAGTGTTGGCAGATTTCGTCTTCACTCAGATGTCAGAATGGCAGTGCTTATTTATTAATCCCACTTAGTGAGCCCTGAACATGGACGCCTTAAGCGCCCAAACCAGAACATACATCTTTTAAGAGGTGAATTGAAGGTGAGAGCAGAGGAAGCTTTTAAAGAATTCTAACCCCATAGAAATGTATGAAGCAATGGTGAAGTCCATCCACCCCCTCACATATAAGCTACCGCCTCCACTAACACACAGTTATCACTAATTCCACTATTCAATGGGAACTGTAGAGATCCAGCCATCTAGGTGATGCCCGCCTCCGGAGGCACAAAAATATTCCCGCCGGCAATGTTTCTCTTATACAATACTTTACCACCATCACCCCAGTCTAGGCTTCTAACGCCACTTTTAGTAGAAACAAAATAATAAATTCTACCCGCGAAACAGTAATACCAACCTTTCCCTGGCTTTTTGTTTGCAATTTTTTTTTCCGCCGTATATATGTATTTTATTTCCTATAAAAAGAGACCGCCCGCATTGTGAGCGGAGAATGTTGAAGGCGAGCGGCGCAAGGGGCCTAGAACTGGGGCTACAAAAGCAACCCGCCGCTGCTATGATACTCTTGTTCTTCTCGTCTAAAACACGGGTCTCTCCACAGATAAAGCTGTAAAATGGAGGTTAAATCTCATCCGTAGGAGTAAAGAGATATTTCACAAACAATGCCGCCGGATGTAACGTGCCTCGACTCTAACACCCGCTACCAAACACTCTTATTCCGACACGGTAGGCTTTATATTGTGAAATCACCAAGAGTATCTTTGTGGCTCTTCCAAACTAAACTGGACAAAGAAGTGCCTCCATTCTTGCCGATTCCTTTTATAAACGGCCAAAACTATTGTACAAGTTTTTATCCATTTTTCTGTTCTTAGAGGATAACACTTTTTCGAAATAGAGCATTATCGGATGCTCAAGTTTTGAGGCGCTGTTTTTTTCCGCACTGATCAGTTTTGAATAAATTCACTAAATATACATATTTTTTTTAATCTATTTCGTCATATAAATCTATTTTCATGGGGTTGGAAATAACTCCAAGCCACCGAGACTTAGAGGCTTTATTGCAGCATCCTCTAGCTAGAACTCAACTTCAGCATCCTCCAGCTATAGGCTTACCATACGTCCCGGTTTGACCGGGATGGTCCCGGTTTGAGATCCCTGCCCCGGCGTCCCGGGTCAAACTTAAACAACACCGGCACCGCGGCCGATCGTTCCCCCGCGCCAATTTATTAATATGTTTTCAGTTCTTAATAATTTTGATTGCATTTCAAATATGAAAAACACAAACTAAGCGAAAAGCAAAACGAAAATGAGCCTCTTCCTCCTCTGTGTCCCGGTTTGGCTCTTCGTAATTATGGTAAGCCTATCTAGCTAGAACTCAACTTCTGTTTAATTGGACTTTTGAGTCTTGTGAGCCCTTATGTAGCCCTTATCCTGAACTTACTCGCCCTTTAGTCGGACTTAAATAATGCTGAGAAAAAAGTAGGCTTTACTTTACTAGATTGGATAATTTTTAGATTAATTTTTCTCAACCTATATTCTTTTTTTTTAAATTTATTTCGTTATTTACAATCTGTATATACATATATACAATAAGTAAATTGGAAGGGATAAAACATAAATGGATGCGTGAAAGGCAGGAGGAGAGAAACCACCCAGTGGTAGCACTCTCTACAGAATATAATGATCTTTAGGTCATCAGACTGCAAGGAAGTCGCGGGACCACTGGCCATTCAGTCAGTTAGGAAGTATTTTTAGGAATGTCAGAGGAGGCGGGAGACAGTATGAGAGGATTAGAGCTAGTCGAGAGAGTAGTATGGAATTTTTTATATTCAGTCTTGGCGAATTGGTGTACGAAGGGAATGATGAGGTCGTTGTGAAGAGTGAGGTTAGTCACCGTAGAAAGGAGCGTCAACTATCTGTCGGAGGAGTTTTGATTGAAATATCTGTACTGTCCACATAGGTACTGTCCACATAGTCCGTAAGTCCACATAGGTTTGAGGATAGTACTGTGTATTAAGCGTTTGAGTTCAATGGGTAATTTGGATCATCGTTTAAGAAGTCTGTAAAGCAGTTTCGCACGTTTCGTCATTACTTTTCTTTTAAGGCTATTGTGTGGGTTCCATGTGTGTCGATTGTCTATGTAGAGCCCAAGGTAGCGCCTAAGAACTGTACAAGGAAGAGGATTGCTGTTGAAGAGGACAGATAGACAGGAGCACCGCCGAAGAGTAAACGTGGCACGCTGCCATTTCTGTGGATTCACAATTCACAAAATAAAATTTTCATTAAAACATTTAAATTTGAAGAAAATATTTGAGTTTTTTTTTAAAACCAATTTTTCCCGAAAAATGTGAAAAAAAGGGGAACTTTTGGTATAGGGGTGGGTAGATTTCCTTTGAAATACCATTTTTGTAAAATATACGATCTTAACCTTGCGCACAGTTCAAGGTGAGTAAAATGTGATGACAGATTCGAGTTTGCAAGGAAGCAGGTGTCCTGGGCCTTGCTGTAAGGTTAGATTTTATAATTTAAAGTTTTAAAAACTGTATATAATTGTGCTAGGTACTTGTTCAGAGGGGATGTTTGTATTCATTAAGATGAAAGTGAAACATTTTTAATTTTAGGGAAGGTTATGCTGGGGTTATAAGATCTTGGAATGCTTATTTTACGCATTAAAATAATCTTGCGGATAACATCAAAATTAATTTAGTGGCTACGGCCTTAGATGATAATCAAGAATACAGTAATAAATGTAAGAAATTATACTTGATAATTTTAAATATTAACATTTAATAAACACTGCTTGAGGCGTAATGACTGTATAAGGTACAGTGCCTTTTACCTTTTACATATAGTGGTAAAACCTGTTAACAGCTTGCTATGACGGCAAGTCAATGTTTTAATATTTAATATCTTCCGTATTTAACTAGCAAGAAATAAAATTCAAGGGAAGATTGGAAAAATTTGATCACTGAAAATAATCTTTCAGAGTAATCTGTGAAAACAATGTAAAATTAAGAGAAAAGTAACAAACACATTAATTTTTGTTTTTTTTAACGATTAAAGACGCGTCATCAACTGAGGTTTTTGGCGCCCCGAGCTTTCTTCAGCGTACTGCCGGCCATCCGGACAGTATTCTCTCGTTACAGACAACACCGGAGTGAGTTGTAAGAAGCTCCTAGGAAGAGAAAATTTAAGGGCCAGCAGCTGGATTCGAACCTGGGATCTCCGCTTGGGAATCTAATACTCTAACCTCATAGCTAATCCCTTCCCTTCGTTTATAGTATTAAAATTAATGTTCTTTCCTCTTAAAAAAATTGAAATAAGAAAGTAGTAATTAAAAATAAATTCAAAATTTTCCTTAAACTTTTACAATTTTTTTAGAAAGTCCGTTTTTTTTTCTCGAAAATTAAACGTAAAGAGATAAATCCGATAAGAATTTAATTTTAACGTTATTATTAGATAGATGGTGGCAAATTTTTTATTATTATATAATTATTTATTTATAATGAGGGCCCACATTTAAGGCCATTGACACCCGGTGGCTTCTCAATGGACTTCCGGCCTCCGGACAGAGTATTCTCACAAAAAGACAACAGAGAAGTTGTAGAGAAAACTAGCAAGAGTTGCACGCCTAGGACTTGAACTATGAGATGGATCATAACTAGGGAACGGATTCGTATGTATTTACTTATTTTTTTCTAGGCAATTTACAGACGTTTTTCAACTAGAAGTATTCATACTGACACTTTTTAAGCCGTTTGAGTCTACTTTTATTTCACATATTTCCACATATTTGGATGTTATCGCATATTTATACATATTTGATTAAAATAAATAAATATTTCTACATATTTAATCAAAATATGTACATATTTTTTCATATTTTCATTTTGGGCATATTTTCATAATTGGGAGGTGGTTGACAGGAACTGTGAACCACAGACTGTAGGGCTGTGAATCACAGTGGGTACAATGGTTATTGTAATTTATACAGAATGCTGCTAAACAGTGACGGGCACTTGTTAGTTCTTTGAAGTTGTCTGACGTTGTCTGTTCTTTCAGCTCTTGCATTCATTTCTGACAATTGCGTATTTCTTGCACAAGCCATTACCCAACTTCGAGTCCCAAAATGTTCGACTGACAGAAAACGTGTCCAACGTTAAAAAAAAGTCATCGAAAAGGTGGAAGGAATACCTGGGAGTAAGGGAGATCTGATCAGTTCAAAACTGGTAGAAGTACTGAGCAAGAACAATGGGTGGGAGACCATCTGCCAGATTTCTGATATTATCAGTGGAACAGAAGTCACCTCAGAACATCGTGTACCCTTTACAACCAACGAGATAACTTCTTTCAGCAAGGCACCTATAACATCTGTAGATGTTGAACGATCTTTTAGTCGTTACAAGTCCATCTTACGCCGAGATCGTCGTCACTTTACGTTCCAACATTTGAAATTTCATGTGGTTGCAAACAATTTCGAAGAGTGAAGTTTTCAAAATTGAAAATTGAACACATCTTTTTATAAATAGTAAAAATGTTCTTTGTTGTATAAATCATTATAACTTGTAAAAACAAATTATTTTGTTCCTAATAAATTATTATAAATTGTAAAAATTTTCTTTTCTTGTATAAATAATTATAACTTGCCCCCCCCAAAAAAAATTCCATTTTCATAAAAAAAAATGTCCATTTTACTTAAATATTCCAGAAAATATTTTAAGAAAATCACATATTTTCCACATAATTGACGAAAATAAATGCATATTTTAATTAAATATTTGGCATTTTTAAATACATAAAAATCCGTTCCTTAATCATAACGCTGGCTAGAACTGAGCTACAGCTGATTCCCCACTTCAGAGGTTATACTAAACCAACCATGCCTGCATGTATTGCAGTTGAAATGTCATTTACCATGGATAAACAATCTTGCATAGCATGCAAATTTATAGAACCTTCCTCTAAGCTATTTATTTCGGGCAGTTTACATTTCTTATTTACATATTTTATAAAGTTGTGACAAAGTGAGGTCCACAAGTAAACAAAAATTTAAAAATGATGCCACTAATTATATACTTAGTGAGCCGAAAGAGTCGAATTACCTTCCGCTCTTGTTTATTCACATCTCCCGCTAATATTTACATAATTCAGTTTTTTAACATCATTTTTTATGAAAAAAAAAATGATTAACATTAAAAACGAAGAAGCTGAGGTGAAAAGTAATACCCTAAGTATAATACTAAGGTGGTAATTAAAGAATACATTGGCTGCCTAGAAAAGTGGAAATACGATATTTTTTTATGGTCCAGGCTTGGACAGTGCTATCTGACGCTCAGGGCGCTAAAGACTTTAGATGTTGACGCGCCTTAAAATAATAAATGTTGGGTTCACAGTTTCAAAAATAATAATTTTTTGATTTGATTTTTTAATTTATCCATCATAGGATGCATGTTTTTCTTATTTTTCGACATGTTTCTTGATGATCAATCATTAAAAGAGGTTGATTTATTAGTTACGTAGAGAATTTGATTGAGTTAATCAATCATATAAATATTAACATCAATAATATTATCACTCTAAATACTTTTAAAAATCGTTCAGCAAAACGTTTATTTATTTATTTTTAAAGATAATGCAATCGCCTCTATTTACAGCCTTTGTCTTAGAATTAGAATCAGCATCGTTCACTCAGTTCCGTCTTTTACTCATCAAGTTACTGATCCATTGTAAAAGGAATCGCTTTCTTTTCAACTTTACGGTTACTGTCAGAAAACGACTCTCTTTATAAGACTAATTATTTAACTTTAATAAAAGATGTAACTTGTTTTGAACTGTTTCATTATCTTTTACCATTGATTATTTCAATAAAATATGTTCAAAACTTAACAGCAAAACGATAAAACTAATAATCAATGAAATTTGATGGGCAATAGATTAAACTAAATTTTTTTTGTATCAATAAATTTTAAATAATTCCATTTCACCGCAGTTTTATAATTTCAAACATTATACCAAAACTAATTTAAGAACCATGGTATCCACGGTATTCTGATTATTTTGAACGTCACGCTTACCAATTACCAACTGCATAATGACAGACAAGCACACTTAACAAATTTGCTACACGACTTGTAATAGAAAAAAAAATATAATGTAATTGAAAAGTGCATACAATAAGTGTTCTTAGAAGTGCATTCTTGTTTATATAATGGCTGATACTGCTTTAATAATGTGCATCTTCTTTAATCCCACATAGGAGAATGCACTTGTTATAGATAAGAACATTAAGGAATGTTAACACATCTATCAACTAGATATACTTTTTTTTTAATAAGTGATATTGGCCTAACTTTGGTGTTAATATTTAAAGTAATATTTTAATCATGATCTCCTAAAAAAGGGCAAGTACCCGACAGTGCAAACGTGCGCTTTGCTCCTATAGACAAGACTTCTGGGAGTCTTTAGAAGTTCTAATAGTGAACAGACGCTTGAAGCGACCGTTTGGGGAGGATTCTGTGTGGTTAAACTGATAGCTCCAAAACAGAAGTAGGCGCTTGGGAATGGAACTAAACCGAGATATGATATTTCGCTAAGCCTCGGTACAAAATCGCCTCGCCTGGCTGCAGTTTTTTAGTCGCACCTTTGTGGTGCCGAGATCTTACGACAGGAAACCACTTTAACTGATAAATGGGGATTTCGCCCGAAAAGAAATAAACTAATACTAACTTCCTAACCTTACTTTCCACATCCACCTCAACTTAAGATCGTGCTATCCTGAGAATATGGTATCATCACAAACTGACGTCCTGTTTACCCCAAATTTAACAGTTAACTTTTCAGATAATACTCGTAATCTGGCAAACTTTCGTCATAAAACCAAAATTTGTAATTGGGAACAATGTTAAAAATGTACGCTTATACGAGGTGTGTTCAAAAAGTAACGGGAATTTTCGTTTTTTGAAAAAAATATTTATTTATTCATCTACATTAATATTGTCGCCTTCAAAGTAGTCCCCTTCGCATACAATACACTTGTGCCAGCGCTTTTTCCAATCCTCGAAACACTTCTGAAACTCGATCTTTGTGATAGCTTTCAGCTCTTTCAGCGATTCGCTTTTAATGTCATCTATGCTTGTAAAAAGACGGCCTTTTAATGTTCTCTTTATGTTTGGAAATAGAAAAAAGTCACATGGAGCCATGTCTGGCGAATATGGAGGCTGGGACATCGTTAAAGTTTTGTTTTTGGCCAAAAATTCACGAACAAGCAATGAAGTGTGAGCAGGTGCATTATCGTGGTGCAAAATCCATGAATTGTTTTGCCACAAATCCGGGCGTTTTTTTTCGGATTGCTTCACGCAAACGGCGTTGAACTTGTAGGTAGTACTCCTTATTGATTGTTTGACCTTGTGGCAAGAATTCATGATGCACTATGCCATTAAAATCGAAGAACACAGTGAGCATAACCTTCACATTCGACCGCGCTTGTCGAGCCTTTTTCGGTCTTGGCGATCCAGAATGCCTCCACTGGGACGATTGAGCCTTAGTTTCGACATCATATCTGTAAACCCATGTTTCGTCACCTGTTATAACACGTTTCAGTAGATCCGCATCGTTGTCGACTTCATTGAGTGACTCTTGAGCAACTTCCATTCTCCGCTGTTTTTGTTCGAAATTCAACAATTTTGGAACAAATTTTGCTGCCACATGTTTCATACCCAAAACATCCGAAAAAATTTCATGGCATGAGCCAATTGATATGGCAACATCATCAGCGACTTCTCTGATTGTGATTCGGCGATCGTTCATAACCATTTCTTTCACTTTTTTCACGTTTTCATCGGTTGTTGATAGCAGACTCACCATATGCCTTTATTAACATTTCACACACTTTATTTCATTTTTTACGCAAAATTTAATACAAATTCTTTGATCCATTTTTTTTAACAAACAAAAATCGCCAAGCTCGAAAAACACGTCTAACCTTAACGGCTGCCACTTAAGAAGTAAACAATGAATATTACTGAAAATTTTATCGTACTTCAGGGGCATGTGTACCAACATAATAAAAAAAAAAATTTTACAATCAGACTCTCCAAACCCGCGAAATTTAAAAATTCCCGTTACTTTTTGAACACACCTCGTATGAGGAAAATAGATTTACAATATAAGCGAAGAATGACGTCAATTTTTATTTAAAACCCCCTCACAATGTGCGTAATTAAAATCAGACAATGACGTGTATATACGTCCAACTCAGAGCAAAACAACCAAAAGTTTACAACGTCATAATTGTCATTGCAATCACTTTTTCTGCAATCTCTGGGGCTTACAGATTACAGAGGCATTCTGTGCTCATTCAAAATCTTGCACCGCTTCACGTATGCATTGCTCTAGTTAACTAGGGGACGCAAGAGCTTTTACAAGGAAGAAAAGAGCTTTTTGAATTCTGTACAAAATGAAATCATGCTCGTACTGAGGTTTGGACCTCTATTTAAGGTAAAAACGGCATAGCACAAGGGTTGAGAGCTTCGATTTGTGTGCCTAATTCCCCAAACTCTAATGCGGAGACCAAACATGAAACAACCACTTATCATTTGACTGGCTCCCGCCGCAGTTCTATTGGTAATATAAAGAAAATATCCCACCAAATAATATTCTCATTGTATTTTACTAAAATTTCGAGTTTTTATAGTTAATGGCAATTTTATATTTTTCACAACGAGTATACACGTCGAACGCGCTTAACTGGTTAAAAAGTGAATTTAGACTGCACCTTTTACCCATCGATCTCATCATTTTCAAATTAAAAGTAGAGAGCGATAATTAATGCATTTTTTTTTTTTTGCATCCGCTACTTTGCAGTTGAGTACGACAATTTCAGCACAATTAGTTTACAAATAAATACAGGTGGCTGTGGGCAATTAAATAATAGAAAAAATAAAACAAATTTATCCACCATGAATTGATAAATGTAATTTAGTTGCGACTTCTTCTCTACATTCAGTTAGAGTTGTACACAATCGTAAGGTTTTTTTTTTTATTTAAATTAGGATCTCACAATAAATGGACAAATAGTTTAATTGAATTTTTACCGGCGCCACCATGTTCTCGTGACATCATCAGACTGAAAGGTACAAGTACAGGGCTGGCAATCTTTCAGTCAGCTTTAATTTAGACAAACATGGCGAGAGTTTAACAAGAGTTTATTTATTTTATTTTATTTTTTAATCAAAATCGGTTGAATACCCAAAAAAAAAGACAATTATTAAAGAACAAAGTTTGATTGGAAAGGGTGCCGGGTCATGTTTTGTGTTGAAGGTAATGAAAAAGCTGATCATCTGGCCAGGAATGGAGCTAACACTCCTTTCATCGGCCTACAGCCTGTCCTGGGGATCACCAGGGGTTCGGTTCGTGCGGCTCTCAAGAGATTGGATCTGGAGGGAACACGAAAAGAACTGGATGATGTGTCCTGGGGGTTAAACACAGCAAGACTATTGCTTGCCTTGGCTGTGTAAACAAAGAACCAAAGAGACCCTTTGTTTGGGCAGAAATCATATTGCTCTGATTACTGGCCTATTCACAGGGGCACAGTAGGTTCAAGAAGCATCTGCGCAAGGTGGGGCTTATCAGCTTGGAGCCGTTGTGCAGATTATGTCAGGAAGAGGAGGAAACGGCCTCTCTCACCTGTTGTTCGATTGCGTTGCAATCAAGCGTTTGCGCTATGAAACCTTTGGAACGCTGAGGCCCAAGGAGATAGTAGCGCAAAAAGAACTAGTAGGGAAGGTCCTCAACCTCTTTAGGAGCGGAGGGTTCGCTTACTAGAACTAAGAAGGGGCTGGCACAATAAGTCTTCGGTGGCTGCGGTGCCGTGGGGCGTAGGTCCCGTCCCATCTACTATCTAATCTAATCTAAATAGTGTAGCAACATTAATTAAAAGTGTTCCCAAGGAGGGTATCTATAATAAGACCATAACACCCACTAGTAGGCTGTTTGAAGCCGCCTTCCACGGAGGCGGTAGGGATAAAGCTGAATATAAACAAAAAAAATCAGGTGTACAAATTTTCTCTTCCATCTTTCCCCTCAAATCCATTCACAAATTTAAAAATTTGAACAATTTCTCTAATTTAAGTCACTTCATAACAGGTGAGCGGTCAAAAATATTGTACAATGAATAAAGATTTTAAAAGATGGTGGAAGATATAAGATAAACTACTCCTGCCATAGATGGTGCAATCGGAGGAAGAGTAGCTGCAGAGGAGGCTAACTGTTTTTTTGCCCTATTTCTACCCGACGTACTTTTTATCTAATTCAAGTAAGCACTATGAAATAATGGCAATAATAATAGGGAAAAAGAGTAATTAGTTAACTCCAATTTTTGTTGAAAATAATTATATCTAGGTTGAATAGAGGAGGCAAGTTGAATGACCGGTAAGAGTTGCAATGCATGCGCTCCAGTTATGTTGCTATCTAGTTACCATTGTCTTGTTTTATCAACTTGGCACAAAACAGCTGATGATGGGACGTAAGTATTGGGAATTCATGTTCATTTATTTAGGACACATCGCTAAAATTATTACACTGGATAAAGGCTAGCTAATTTTATAATTTTTTAGACCATCTAACTTTACCGATTACCCAGAAACATTTAATAAAGTTTTATTTTTTAAAACAGCATGTAAGGGAGAATTTGAACAATTTTAATTTCTCGCCAAATATTTAAAACATTTATGATTGGTAATTTTCTCCAAATGTTGTGGTAGATCTGTTGTATAATTGGCAGAGTTTCCCTTCGTTTTCATTGTTTGTAAAGTCCAGAATTGAGGAATGTTATATTTTGTAAGGTGGAAGTAAAATTTTTGTTGCATCTTTGGAAGTGTATTGTGAAGATTGTAGTGGACAAGGTGTAAGTATTGTTAGTCCATATTAACATTTTGGAATTCGTATTAATAAATCTAGTATTCACAAAAGTCTATTTGCTTACCAAAAAGTGTTGGATATTTTATTTTCCTTTATGGGAGGAGAGGGGTCACATTTCAACATCACAGTTAAAATATGTCCCTACCGACCTGCAAGTTTGTGACTTTTTTTTGGTTTAATCGCAGAGAAAGGGAAAGTGGTGCGAACCTACATTAAGAAGCGCAACAAAACGGAATATTTCGTTCAAACTTCCTAAACCCATCACTTAGGATACAACATCCCGAACTGAGTCATTCTTGATTTTTGAACTAGATTTCAGTGGTTTAAAAGAGAAAGTAATGTAATAGTGAGAGAAATAACTGATAGAAGGTAGATTCAGAGTAAAGTAATATCATTTTCTATTTTATATTGTGTTCAAAGGGTACACCACCAGTGGGGCAGATATTAACATTTGACACATTTTTAAATTAAAAAAATATAGATATGGATGTAAAGTTCCAACTGTTTATTGATATAGATCTGTTAAGGAGACTTGAAAGTTGTAGAAAACAAAATAAAAAGGTTCAATAATACGATTCTGGGCACTCTGTGACAGAAAATGTAAATTCTGTTCAAATGTACCCCCTCCTCCCTCCCTATATTGCTAGCTGCAATGAAAGTGATAACTTACTGGGTTATCAACTCAAAGCTAATCAACACAGAAGACCTTAGAAAAAAAAAGGAGATTTCCAATTTCTGAAAATTTGGCGTGATTACCTGAGATCTAATAAGAGAAAACCACAAACAATTTTAACCAATATTATGTTTTCTACAATAATAGAAAGCCTATTTTTTGCCCTGGTCTGGGAATGTAAAAAGGCCCTAGATCAACTGGCTCGGCACAATAAAGTCCGATTGGAATGGGTGCCGGGCCATGTGGGGATTAAGGGGAATGAAATAGCTGATTAGTTGGCCAGGAATGGAGCTAGTACTCCTTTCAGTGGTCCGGAACTAGTCCTGGGGATCACTAGGGATGCAGTTCGTAAGGCTCTCAGAGACTGGATCTGGAGAGAACATGAAAAGAATTGGGTGATGCTTCCTGGGGTCAAACACAGCAAGAGGGTTATGCCCTTGTTGTGCAAACAAAGAACTAAAGTGACTCTAGGTTTGGGCAGAAATCAGATCACTCTGATTATAGGCCTATTCACAGGGCACGGAAGGTTCAGGAAGCACCTGCACAAGATAGAGCTTATTAGCTCGGAACCATTGTGCAGATTGTGTCAGGAAGAGGAGGAAACGGCCTCTCACCTGTTGTTCGATTGCGTTGCAATTGATAGGGTCCCGCCCCGTCATTTTAAATCTAAAAAAAAGCCTATTTTTTTAAAAAAATAATGCATCGTTAAATGTAAATTTACCAGTTCTTTGGTTTGTAAGCACGTTAATTCATAAAGTAAAATTGTGTATTTACTGAACTCTCTGTATAGCAAAGACCAAACTGTCAAACAACTAGATATGTTCATTGCATAGCAATGGTAACTTGAATTCAAAATGACATTAAAACAACGTGGAATAATAGAAATTAAATTCAATTAATAAGTTTAGAATCGTCACATTAACGGTAAAGAGGGTGTGGAAAGGGAAGTTAGAATAATCTTTTATGTGAAACTGGGCGCAATGCTTGAACAAGTAGGAGAGAGAAGAGTGGAGCAAGCATCAAGGCAGAAACTTAGAAAGCAGTTTAAGTCGTAAATTTGTTGAGAATGAAGTTCAAATTCCACTTACAAAGGACTTAGACTTAACAGTTTGCAAAGTTAGGCTGTATTTTACCTAATACTCTTTGGTGTGTTCACAGTTCTCAATACGTTAAATATCATTAGATTTCACTCTGGCCCCACCCCAAAACTGGTGAATTCCCCCTACCACTTTTGGTTAATACTGTCTTTCGCCGCCACTTTTCAGCGCGCCTTAATTGTCTCTAAAAACAGGTCTCAACAAGCAAAGGAAATGATCAATATTTACAAGATTTAGATCAATAATTACTACTCGAATAGTCTCGATTTCAAACTAGTAATTTCCATTTTTTTTCCCCCCCTGCTCCTAGTTATGGACAGGCGAATCTGAGTTTTCACAAAAGGAGTTTTCTCCAGGTAAACTTACCCAGAGGAGAACTTGAGAAATAGAAAAGGAGATTCACATTTTCTAGGGCAACCAAGGGTGTGCTTAAAGCGCTAGCCCCGCTTGTAAAGAAGACCTTATCCTTTGTTTGGAGATGCAGGGAATTCCGGAGGCAGTTACCTCCCAGAACAATAGCCCTTGAATGAGTGACAATCATTGGCCCAGAAAGGTGCCACGGTAGCCGATCGGTTAGAAGCGTGACCAGTAAAGCTAATATGTGGTACTGGGTTCTATTTCCGGTCTTTAGGCTTTGGATTTTATTTAATGATTAATAAAAGTATGTTTGCTCCGACTACGGCACCTAATTCTCTAGTTGGACGTAAAGCCTGTCTCAAAAAATAGGCAATTATTGTTCATTATTTTTGGGTGACTGAATAATAGTTTCAATAGGATGAAAAAATAATTGCCATTTCAGTCGTGATACATTTATTCTTCCGAGCTTTCTACTTAGGGGACTAGGTCATCTTCAGGGCTGTGGAACATATTTACAGTGTGTTAACAATAAATATATTACAATGAATATGTATAATGTAACGTAATTTACAAAAATTATTTACCTAGTTTAGAAAGTAATACTTTTACATTTCAGGGTTGGTGTGTCTTCTGTCTTGTCTGTTCATGGACTGAGTGTGATCGGTCTGTGTGTAATATGTTTTAGGTTGTGTGGAAGTCAGTGTTGCCTAGTAGTCAAGTATTTTGTAGTAAGTTGGCGTATATGTTGTTTAAATTGTTCGTGTCTGTTTTGAAATTCAAACTGTTTTCTGTCTTAGATATGTATATCATTTCTTTAAAGCTGTACCAAGTATTAAAACATAGTAGAAGACTAAGGTGTCCGAACTGTGTAAAATCAGAACCGAGAAGTCCCTAAATTTATGTACGAGTTCAGATTATTCTGGTAGCTGGCCTCCTTGTAAGGTACGGGTAGATCCACAAGGTGGAATTTTATGGTCCAGAACTGCTATGTCAAGGAAGAGAAGAAATCAGCTTCTCAAATTCTGATTTGACTATCGTGGAGATATTTAATACTCTGCAGCTATATGAGATCTTAACATCCAAAAAGAGGATTTAAGGATCAGATTGTCTTCTAGCGGGTGGAACAATAAAGCCTCTGTGGTCGCAATGCCTTTGAGGAATAGGATCCGCCCCTTGTCTTTTTTCCTATATCTTTACCGCACAACATGTTCATAAACTCGCATCATGGTAACGGTATACTTTCATGAAAATATAATTTCCAAAATCTGAGAAAAGCAATATTGTTACAAATTACAGTTGGTGTTTCCAAAATAAATGAAAGAAGAACTAAAAAATGAAAAGCTCTCATAACAACGGCAAAGTTCAAAGTAAGAAGAAACAAGAAATCTCCTTAAAAAAAACTGTTCTAGTCGAATTCTTTTTTAAATGCCCTACTATGATGACAGGATAGATAAATGCCTCGGTACCGGAAACGGATAATGAAAGGAAACGGACGTGGAATGACCTCAACCTGTTGAACCTTATAATTATATATCCATTACATACAGTAATTATATTACAAATCACTAATTAATATGGTAATTTTGTACTTTACTTTTTAGTCTATTTCTGAATTATGAATGCAGTTTTACACATACAATCTCACTTGTACAATCAACTAATATTCTTTATCAGTATTTAGGAAAATTCAAAGTAATAATTCCTCCAATAGAAGAGGAGAAGTCAATTAAATTTTGGAAGAATAAATTTAATTTGTAAAATTTTGTTGGTCTACTTATTTGCTTTTTGTGCGGTTAGCTCGCTCGAACTGAGCTCAAATTCTTGTCACCCTGTTTGCCACGTTTTACCAATCGGTTTCCTTACGTCTTCTTTCTAATTTACTGGCATGGAGCAAACTCCCCTCCTTAAGAGGCACAACTAAAATGCAAATCTATACAAAATTTCGATTCAAATGACAATTTTATTCATGAAAATCGGTTCGCGCGTCGATAATTGAAACGATTGCCGTACTTCCTCTTAATAAGTGTAAGAGCAGAACATCGCTTTTAGGGAACGTAGGGGGAGCCCTAATCCTTTCAACCTGGCAAAATTTTATCAAAATCGGGCCAAGATTTACCGAGTAATTAGTAATAATAATTTTGAAGGGGGCCTTACATAAAAAAGGGCTAACTCCTCTCCCATTCGATGTACAGCGTTGAGACCCCCCAAAAAGCACCATCTACATGAAATTCCGAATCGAATGACACCTCATTCATGAAAATCGGTTCGCGCGTTTAGGCGCTACGTTGTTTACAAAAAAGGTAACAACAACAACAAGAGCAATGTTGAAAATGCCGATTTTGCTCATTTTCTAAAACTTATTCTCAAATTCTATCAGATCTGGGTGGTTGCAAAAAAATTACAGTTATAAAGGAGGGTTTGCCCCATATTTTAAAGAAAATTTGGGAATTTTATCTTTTATAGAAAAAGAGAAAAAAATTGTCAAATTTGGGTGTTTTTCAGCGTTACGCTTTTTCGTGCACTTTTTGACGATCAACCCTTATACAACTGTCCTACCGGACAGTTTTAATTAAGAAGAATATTACAATGTTGCCAACTACCAGAAATTGTTTTTACAATAAATATACATTTTGAGGCCCCTTCAGTCAAAAAAAAAAAAAAACAGAAGCGTTTTTTAGAAATTATACTCTGTGTATACCTTCCACACAGTCTGAGTAACCCTGACCCCAAGGCTATGGTGTTAATTAAAAATTCTTTTATGCATTATTATAAAGCATAACAGTGAAAGTGAACGAACATGTCGCAAATAAAGGATATGCATGAACGCTGTATGAAAGGCCAAGGCCGTTTATTTACTCATTTTGGTTAAAAAAAAGGGTTCTCAAAAAACCAAAAATTATAAAAAGACGCAACTTTAAAGTTTAATTTGAACAAAAATATATTTAAATGTTTCGTGTGCTTTAATTACCGACCCTCCTCTTTCGTATGCAAAGCAAATTCAACTGCGCAGTTCTACAACATTACAAACTGCACATTGAACTGTACGGTGCAGCTAAAAGCGCTGCAATCTGAAATACTACGCACTATCGTTAACGCAACTATCTACGTTAGCAATCACGGGCTATTCACAATTAACTAAAGATTCCTTTTGTTCTTGACCTAGCCTAATTCCGTTCACAACAAATTTTATTCGAAACTGAGACGGAAACATAGACTGAAATCTAATTCTCAACCCTATATTGATTAAACAATCTCTCTGAAGGTGGATGAAAGTCTGAAACCTCTTGGATATTCAAAAAAAAAAGAAGTCTCCTCCTAAATATGTTTATATTTAGTTTAAAGAAGAGTTAGTAATTAATAGAGAGGCAATGGAAATACAAAAACTAATACGGCCCAGTTACGGCTGTTTTGTGCAAAACTCCAAAGAACTGAGGGGATGAAATGCCATCTAAATAACAAAACTTCCACTTCCGGCCGGCACTCATTACTAGTGACGTCACAATCCTCTGGCTTGCCCATTACAATGCTGCCAAATTGATTTTACTTCAATCAGGTTTATCCAACAGAGTATTTTATTATTAAATTAGCAATGACATCTGGAGACTGGTTTTAGTAATAATTCAATAGAATTTAAATGGCTTGAAAAGTTTGAAATAAATACGCTCATGAATAAATCAACCATTGAATCTATTAAGTATACAGGGTGTTCATTTTAAGACGGCTCAAATGCCTTTCACGCTTAAACGGTTGATCTGAGCAAAAAAAGGTAGAGGGAAAATTTGTTGCCCGTCACCTCTAGTTTCAGAATATGTGACTTGATTTTAGATTCCTGCCCGCATACGCGACAGACGCGCGTCCAAAAGTAAGGGTTCGCAGTTGACCCCAATATTCATATACACACTTTTAAAGAGTATAAATGCACTTCACGCAGCTTGTGAAGCATGTACTGTGCCATCAAAGGTGCCTCCTCAGATACAGAGAGCACCTGATAACCTCCTGGCTAACCTGGCTTGCGAGCCAGAGGAAGCACCTTTCAAGACACAGTTCATGCTGTAAAAGTGCATAATTTGATAAATTAAGGAATAAGTTTGATCCTTTACATGAAAGATATTGATCACTTAAATATGTGGCAGGAGGTTTCCAATTTTTTTGGTAATTAAAAGCAACTCTCCCAAAATTACCAAATAATTAGTAAACCTTCTTGTTTGTAACAGATGTAAAATTAATTTTTAGCCATTTTGTGCATGCTTGAGAACATCTAAAGCTCTTAACATTTGATTTTTCTTAGAAAAATCACTCGGAAAACGACTTATTTCCCGATATTAAGAAAAAATACTAGCTTTACTGCCTTGGCAATATTTTTAGTAGAAAGGGAATAAAAAAATAATTAAAAAAGACCTATCGCGTGCTCATATAACAAGTTAAAAAATTGAAATATGATTAATAAATTTCAGATTTTGAAATCTGCATAACGGTTTCCGGTTTCTTGCATAACTTGTTATACTCTTCAAAACTGTGTATATGAATATGGGGGTCAACTGCGAAGCCTCACTTTTGGTCGCGTGTCAGCCGCGTATACGGGCAGGAATCTAAAATCAAGTCACATATTCTGAAACTAGAGTTGACGGGCAACAAATTTTTCCTCTACCATTTTTTGCTCAGATCAACCGCCGTCTTAAAATGAACACCCTGTATATAATGTAATCAACAAAACTAAGTAACAAGAGTTTTTAAAGTTTATCTCAAAACCAAACTAACTTTTAATCACAATGAACTATTGTCCACCGGAAATTATAAAAAATGTTTATTTTGTAATAGTTACCAGTGCCACCTATTCTCAATTATACAGTGTTGCCATCAATAGAAATTAAAGTAATTAAGGTAGGTGAAAATCAAGCGAGATCATACATAGTATTTACTTTCTCTTACACTGCAAAGAGAAAGTAATGTAATCGAGTAGAATTTCAATTTTCACTTTTCTCGTTTTGAGGGCCTCTAAGTCCCCCGGGTCGTTGTGAGTGTTCACAATAGCTGTTTTATTTTTTTGGCAAATGCGCAAGAAGTTTAATGGAGTTGCCTCCAAATTTGAGTCGGAAGGAAGAAGAATCTTAAAGACAGTTTAGTTGTGAATAGAATCACTTGCAAAAATTGGGTTTGTGAAAGAATAACAATTTAAAAGTAAGATATTCAAAATTTGAATCATTTTTGTCTTTTTTTTTTTTGGTCTAAGGAGTTTCCCCACAATTGAGGTTTTTCCTCGCCAAATATTCTTTGTCTCCAATAAACCCTATCCTCGGCATCACACTCAGCCTGTCATCTCTTCATCGACTACAGATCTCCAAGTAAGTCTCGGGCGGCCTCTCCTCCTTCTACCATCCAGTTCCCAATCCAAAACCTGTTGGGAAGGGTAATCTTTCTGGAGCCATTCTTTTAACACGGGCCAAACCACTGGAGTCCGTCTCTCTCTCACAGATAACTTCTAGTACCGACTTCTGGACATTCATAATCTTCCGGATCTTATCATTTGTTACTTTTTTTTCTTCGGGATTCTCTCGCAGATCTGCGCCAGAAGTCCATTTTGGTAGCTATCAGTTTTTTTTTTTTTTTTTTTGATCTTGCGACCCAACTGACCATCTCTCACATCCATAGGTGCAATATACTCTGCATTAGGGCAGGGGTCGGCAACCTGCGGCTCGCGAGTCGCATGCGGTTCTTTTATACAAATTTTGTGGCTCTTCAGCCTGCCCAAAATATATTGTATTTTTCAATTTTATTGAAACAAATGAAAATTTCATTTATTAAAGTAAAGATATTTTTTCAAAAAGAATTTTAAATGTGATAGGTTTGAAATTGAATAGAATTATATTAAAATACAGTACGTAATTATAAAAGACTGCCGCCATTTTCATTCAAACACAGGTTTAGCTATTATTTATTTGTTAATTTACTTTGAAATATGTGAAAATAAATATATAAAATAGTCAAAGTTGAGTGTTTTTCAACGTTACGCTTTTTCGTGCAGTTTTTGACGATCAACCCTTATACCACTGTCCTACCAGACAGTTTTAAAGCATTTAAATGTTATTGAATATCATAAAATAATTTGTGAATACAAATGATATACAGAGTTTGTTTACACTATCATCCTTGCGGCTCTTCGATAAGATTTATTAAAATTATTTAAGGAGAAATGGCTCTCTACTTAAAATAACATAGGTTGCCGACCCCTGCACTAGGGCAATCATAAATTATTATTTTGGTGCTGTTAAGAATATTTTTGTTCCATAATACTGGATTCAGAATAGCAATAGCCTTTCGACCCTCAGCAACCCTGTTTAATACATCTTTTTTGGAGGAACCATTCAGTTCTAGATCCGACCCAAGGTATTTACGAGGGTCGTTTGAAAAGTCCGCGCAAAGTCAGAGAGATAGCACTACTGGCGCGTATCGAGGTTATGTTTAGTTAGTAGCATCTCTTGGAAGAACACACACCAAGTTTCAGCCAGATCGGTCTATTTCTTTGTGTTTGGCATTCGTTTGAATCGAGGAAGTCGAGTGATTTTCAAAAAATGGACGAAAAAGAATTTCGTGTGTTGATTAAACACTACTTTATGGAAGGCAAAACGCCTCAGGAGACTAAAGAGAAGCTTGATAACATTATGGTGACTCTGCACCTTCGACTAGAACAGTTTATAAGTGGTTTCAAAATTTTCGGAGTGGCCATATGGGCACAAGTGACGCTGAACGTTCTGGACGCCCTGTTGAGGTTACTACTCCAGAAATCATTGATAAAATCCATGATATGGTGATGGATGACAGAAGAGTGAAGGTGCGTGAGATTGTTAGTGCTGTGGGCATCTCGAATGAACGGGTACATAATATTTTGCATCAACATTTGGACATGACAAAGCTATCCGCAAGATGGGTGCCGCGATTGCTCACGCTTGACCAAAAACGAAATCGTGTGAAGTGTTGCAAGAACGGTTTGCAGCTGTTCCAGAAGAATCCGCAGAACTTTAAGCGTCGTTTCGTCACTGTGCATGAAACATGGATACATCACTACACTCCTGAGACCAAAGAACAATCTAAACAATGGGTTACCGAGGGGGAATCTGCGCCAAAAAAGGCGAAGACCGTTCCTTCGGCCGGAAAGATTATGGCGACTGTCTTTTGGGATTCGCAAGGAATAATCCTCATCGACTATCTGGAAAAGGGTGAAAGGGTATTACAGGTGCATATTATTCATCGTTATTGGACCGTTTGAAAACCGAGCTGCAAGAAAAACGCCCACGATTGGCCCACAAAAAAGTCCTTTTCCATCACGACAACGCACCAGCTCACACCTCAGCAGTTGTGGTCGCAAAATTAATGGAAATAGGGTTCCAACTCGTTTCGCATCCCCCCTATTCTCCAGACTTGGCTCCCTCGGACTACTATTTGTTCCCCAATATGAAGAAATGGCTGGCGGGAAAAAGATTTTATTCAAACGAGGAGGTGATTGCAGAAACGAATGGCTATTTTTCAGACATGGACAAATCCTATTATTCGGAAGGGATCAACAAACTAGAGCAGCGTTGGACGAAGTGTATAAGCCTAAAAGGAGACTATGTTGAAAAATAAAAAAGGTTTACCCCCCAAAATTAAGTAGTTTTTATTTTTGCACGGACTTTTCAAACGACCCTCGTAAATGATTAAGATTTCTTATATTTTAATTTCCAACTATTAGGCATCCTAATATCCGTGGTCACATATTCACTTTTTTGGAAATTCACCTTGAGTTCCCACTTCTCGTATTCTTCTGCTAACAATCTGGTCCACATAAAGGTGGAGTCATGAGCATCCTGCGCGATGACTACCTGGTCATCGGCAAAGAGCAGACTATGAAGACTACCCATCCTTTAATCCAAATATTTGAATCATTTTTGTGTCTTATTTACTAATAATTTGGATATAAGAGAAACAAAAATTTAACTACATAATAACTGTAAAAGTACTTAAATTCACCGCAGCTCTCTATTCTCAACAACTAGCTGGGATGTTGCAATTTGTGCTTCTTCATTCATTATGGTAACGCAACAAAAGGATGATGAATCATTTTTAAAAACTTCTAATTATTTACACACGTCAGGTAAGAGTAGAATCTGTAATTACAGTTAAAAAAAAATAATAAAGAGAAATCCAGGTTTTCTTAATAGAGGGAAGTAACTGGCTTAATATACCTATTACATTGTATAACACTAACGGAAGTGTAATTTGACAATAAAGTCAGCTAATGTTTTTCTGAATAGGTAGAAAGATTAACAAAAAAAAAAAAGCAGAGGTTACAAAGGCCAAATACTGGTTATCTTAAAGAAATTGCGTAAACAAACCGCAGCAAAGCTCAGGGAAGAGGGTCCAGTAATTTTTGAGGTCATGCTGTAGTTCAAACTATTACTACCATCATCTACCAATAGCAACAAGAATGGACAGTTTAGAAAACGTTGCCATAACAACACCATCACAGCTCTCTATTTTTTTTTTTTTTTAAATCTCCAACTTCCTTGTTTAAAAGCTCTCAATTCTCTCGTTGGTTTAATTTGTTGCAAACTCTCTCTTTTTTGGAGATCATTGTATCTTAATTATTATTTGAACAGGGTCAATTGCACGGAATGTGGTAACATAACTGCAAATTTCTTTTGAATATAAATTGCTATGTGGACTTACGGACCTAGAGCTGTGGGGTTCTATCAAACCTATAAACATACGGACAGTGCAGAAATTTCAGTTAGGCTGAATTTTAGAATTGGGAGAAATGAGCGAGAGCTTTTATGCAGTTTGTGCAATCTGGGTCAAGTGGAGGATGTCTACCACTAAATTGCTGTTTGTCCAGTTTTAGGCGAGTTCAGAATTAGATGTTTTGGGACAAAACAGTTAAGTAAACCCCAATTTTTTGAGTACTTGAATGGTAGGGATTGGGTTCAGCTTAATATGTTTTGTTTATGCGCAGGTAGATATCGGAAATTTATGACAGAACAGTTTAATTATTAGTTTCTTCTCTTAAATTGGTGTATTTTTGTTCTGTAACTCAAGTTGGAATTTTAGTTACGTGCTACTCTGCTGATGGACGTTGTCCATGCATTTGTGTTCTGTATTGTAATTTTTCTTCATTGTATGTTTATTGTAAATGGAAAATATACACCTTATTATTATTATTATTATTTTATTACAGAAATTTCAGTCAAAACTCCTCCGACAGATAGCTGACGCTCCTTTCTACGGTGACTAACCTCACTCTTCACAACGACCTCAATATCCCATTCGTACAACAACTAGCCAAGACTAAATATCAAAAATTCCATACTGCTCTCTCTACTTGCTCTAATCCTTTTGTACTGTCTCTCGCCTCCTTTGACATCCCTAACAATACGTGCCGACTGAATCGCCAGTAGCCCCGCGACTTCCTTGCGGTCTGAAGACCTAATGATCATTATATCCTGTATAGAGAGTGCTACCACTGGGTGGTTCCTTCCTCCTGCCCTTCACGCATCCATTTATCTTTCATTCTTCCTATTTACTTATTGTACATATGTACGTACAGATGTAAATAACGAAATAAATTTAAAAAAAAAAAATAAGTTGAGTAAAATTAATATAAAAATTAACCAAATCTAGTTAAGTTATGCCTACTTTTTTCACAGCATTATTTAAGTCAGTCTAAAGGGCGAGTAAGTTCCTGAAAGGGCTACATTCGGGAGCGCCTCACAAGACTCAAAAGTCCAATTAAACAGGGAGTTGAGTTTTAGCTAGAGGATGCTGCAATAAAACCTCTAAATCTCGGCGGCGTAGATTTATTTCCAAACCCATGAAATCTAATCTAATCTAACATGACCCTCCATTAATGATACCAACAATTGCCACCCTCTTTAAAGAGGCTTCAATACAATTAACCCAAAAAGCCAAAAGTTATGCCTATTTTTCCAGGTAACCTTTACGTCCAATTACCAAAAAAGGGTGACGTTGGCGGAAACGACTAGCAAACTTACTTTACTGTATTGTCACAGTATGTCAATCAGGAGGCTAAGTCAGCAAGAGTACAGCGAGACGTTACCTTGGAGTTGAAATTTCTACACCAAACTTGAAGGACAGATGAAGTCCAAAACCAGATAAGCGTGCAATAAAAATGCTTGACAAGACGACTAGAATCAAAGATAACAACATAAACAACCCAGTTGATACAGAATAAAATACAGTTTTTTTTTAACACAACTGGTCGAACGCAAAAGCAAAAGACAAAATCGAATT
The DNA here is from genome assembly GCF_049639745.1 of Rhodnius prolixus. Classification (NCBI taxonomy): domain Eukaryota; kingdom Metazoa; phylum Arthropoda; class Insecta; order Hemiptera; family Reduviidae; genus Rhodnius; species Rhodnius prolixus. The sequence continues at coordinate 25,563,130 of NW_027411624.1, forward strand.
CTCCGAAGTACTAAATCATTGAAGCTACGAGGGTCGTTTGAAAAGTCCGTGCAAAAATAAAAACTACTTAATTTTTTGGGATAAACCTTTTTTATTTTTCAACATAGTCTCCTTTTAGGCTTATATACTTCGTCCAACGCTGCTCTAGTTTGTTGATCCCTTCCGAATAATAGGATTTGTCCAAGTCTGAAAAATAGCCATTCGTTTCTGCAATCACCTCCTCGTTTGAATAAAATCTTTTTCCCGCCAGCCATTTCTTCATATTGGGGAACAAATAGTAGTCCGAGGGAGCCAAGTCTGGAGAATAGGGGGGATGTGAAACGAGTTGGAACCCTATTTCCATTAACTTTGCGACCACAACTGCTGAGGTGTGAGCTGGTGCGTTGTCGTGATGGAAAAGGACTTTTTTGTGGGCCAATCGTGGGCGTTTTTCTTGCAGCTCGGTTTTCAAACGGTCCAATAACGATGAATAATATGCACCTGTAATAGTTTTACCCTTTTCCAGATAGTCGATGAGGATTATTCCTTGCGAATCCCAAAAGGCAGTCGCCATAATCTTTCCGGCCGAAGGAACGGTCTTCGCCTTTTTTGGCGCAGATTCCCCCTTGGTAACCCATTGTTTAGATTGTTCTTTGGTCTCAGGAGTGTAGTGATGTATCCATGTTTCATCCACAGTGACAAAACGACGCTTGGAGTCCTGCGGATTCTTCTGGAACAGCTGCAAACCGTCCTTGCAACACTTCACACGATTTCGTTTTTGGTCAAGCGTGAGCAATCGCGGCACCCATCTTGCGGATAGCTTTGTCATGTCCAAATGTTGATGCAAAATATTATGTACCCGTTCATTCGAGATGCCCACAGCACTAGCAATCTCACGCACCTTCACTCTTCTGTCATCCATCACCATATCATGGATTTTATCAATGATTTCTGGAGTAGTAACCTCAACAGGGCGTCCAGAACGTTCAGCGTCACTTGTGCCCATATGGCCACTCCGAAAATTTTGAAACCACTTATAAACTGTTCTAATCGAAGGTGCAGAGTCACCATAATGTTTATCAAGCTTCTCTTTAGTCTCCTGAGGCGTTTTGCCTTTCATAAAGTAGTGTTTAATCAACACACGAAATTCTTTTTCGTCCATTTTTTGAAAATCACTCGACTTCCTCGATTCAAACGAATGCCAAACACAAAGAAATAGACCGATCTGGCTGAAACTTGGTGTGTGTTCTTCCAAGAGATGCTACTAACTAAACATAACCTCGATACGCGCCAGTGGTGCTATCTCTCTGACTTTGCACGGACTTTTCAAACGACCTTCGTATTGGGGAAACCAATTTCACTGAACTTCGTGATCTTCATGTCCCTCTTGAAACACCTCATTCTATAATAATAATAATAATTTATTTTTGTTCACATTATTTATTTTCCACAACAGCAGTACATTTCTGCAATATGTGAAGCTGATGTAACATGATACATGGAATAAATACATGAATAGCATGAGGGAAGAATTCACCCATTGGTTGGACTCCCAAAGTGGTATACAGTAGACTGGCTCTTACTTCATTTAGAAGATCGCGTGGCCACCTGCGCTTCAACCGCCTGGGAGGATTTCCTGGTAAGAGTAATAAGTTGAGATACTAGAGAATTGGGATGTGAGGTAATTGAAGTATGGAATTTAATGTAACGGAATCTTACAATTAGCGAATTCTACGTAGTGTTTTTTGATTGGAAGGATTGGATTTTTATAGATACTGGAAGCTTTGGCTGAGCCCCAAAGTTCCAATCCGCGTGTCCAGACAGGTTTCAGTATCATTGTGTAGATAAGTTGTTTATTCTGTAGTTAGAGTTTAGATTGCTTGTCGAGAAGTCTAGAGAGAAGTTTGAATCGTCTTTATTTGTGAATTACAAAATATTTATACATTTGCATATACACATTTAGATTACTACACGGTCAAGTGGCCGTCCGAGGAGGTCTAAGCATTCTAAGCAGTTGAAACAAAAATAGTTAAAAAATAAAAAATGACTTTTTTGTAATAAACTTTTCAAATCCGTGAAACACAAACAATCTAATTTACATCAACAAAATTAAAGAAATACATGATGGAGCTAAACGTCTTCTTAAACATGAAAGAAAGCTATTACATAATTAAATTAAAAATATTAAATATTCCTTCTACAAGAAAGACTTAAGGCAAAATCGGTAGCCATTCATTTGCACAATGCGCAGCCAATAATGCATCCCTTACTGTTTCGCTAAAACATTTATGGAGCAAAACTTTAGCTTCAGAACTCTTATAATATTGATGCTCTTCCCCCACAGAAGGGGGCACTTGCTACGATAAGGGAGAACATAAGAATAAAAATTTTATTTAAGTAATCGATGCGAGAAGAGTGGTATGAATGCCCCACCACCATATGGTACACAGAAGAGGGTATGAGGGTAGCGGATGACGTCAAATCCAGTTCGCAAAGCAAGTAATTCAGGCAGGTTATGTAGCATAGTTTATTAAAAAGAAGATTTTCTTCTTCTTTTTTTAACTTAGAAGTTTGGAAAAACAATATGTGTAAGGTTGAATGTAATGGTTGAGGTTTGTTTGTGGTGTGAGATACCAAATCCACTTGCAGCGAGTGTGTGGAAGGAGCAACAACCACCACTACTCCAAGGCGCATAAGATCATAAAGATAGGTAATGTTAAATACATGATGGGACATACAGTGGGTGGATTTGGGTTATATGGGCAGACACTGGTGGGCGTTCCAAGAGGAATCAATATCTCTCACAGTCCGCACAGCTGGCCTGCAACACTTGCCGCTTCTTCTTTTACGCAACTACGTCATATGTCGTCATCATTGCTTTAAGACGTAATTCATCATTAATGACGTATCACTACAGGAAAACAGTGATATGTGAACTTATTCAAACAATCGATCAAACTATTAAGCTAGCCAACATGAATATACTACCTAACATATGTTACCAATATTAAGCGTAACTAAGGGAAAATTTACTTGAATCAATGTTTATTTTAAAAGAGAGCAATGTACAAAGAAGGATTTTGCCTCCAACTACCTTCGCAGCAAAGCGGAATTATGGCAAAATAGGTCCTTGAACACCAAAAAGTTTTTAGCGCATGGACTGACACAAAACCGACGTCTTTTACAAACTGTACTGTCTAATATTACCAGTTAGAATAAGTATTCCGTATAGGTATATAGTAATACTTAGTATTGGGTAAATCAAATACCAAACTAAGGATCCCGAGAGTGACTCCCATAAATATTCTTTAGTCGTGTCCAACTACCAATTAGGTGCCGTGGACGGAGGCGACTAGCAAACACACTTTACTGTAAATTTCTTTTATTAACCATTAAATAAAATCCAAGGCCTAAGACTGGGGAATCGAAGCCAGTACCACAATACATATTAGCTTCGCAGGTCTCGCCTCTAACCGCTCGGCTACTCCGCCTATCTCCGTTTATTTATATACAATTGTACATTCTAAAACGAAAAGGAAATACGACACAATCACAACTTGACGAAGTATGTATCCGTAGGAAAGTGTTATTTATACTAACTAGACATTTACACTGTTTTGAATTAGATGGTCTATAGGTCAATGGCGCTTCAGGTGACGTTCATTGTTTTCAGGAAGAGTGGTAGGGTACAATGTGGGTATCAGGGGAATTGGCAAGAGTAGAAGAAAAGCAAAAGTGAAATTTCTTTCATCTAATGGAAATAAGACAATAAAGTGAACTGAGTCCAACCGAAATTTGGCAGAGGATTTTGGAATGGAATGACTGGATTTGGAGAGAATTAAAAAGCTTTGTTTTGAACCCAAATCCAGATAGATCGTATAATTGTCAAGAAAATCAGTCTTTTATTTGGAAGTGTTTTCCTGTAAGTCGACTAGGTCTAGGTATAAACCCAGGTACCGGCACAATGTCCGCGTATAGGATCAGGATTTGGTTGAAATATAAGGAAGCGGACTGCATCTTTCCCTTTAGGTTGCTGTTAGATTCATTTAATTTAAATTTCCATTTATGAACAAGCTTCAAGATCCTATAATTAGATGATCTTATAAAGTTCTTCTAGCTATAATCGGAACGGATAACAACTGGACTTTAGTGATACAGCTCTTGCGGATTAAATTGCAAAAAAAAATTGGAGCTACATGATATGGATTTCTCGGCTCAAAATTTACGTCTAAAAGTTTTTCTACTATTCATTTGCATAAAAAAAAAATTTTAACAAGTTTTTTGGGTAGAATTGTGACTGGTGATGAAAAGTAAGATACTGTATGATAACAGAACACGTTCTGAAATGTCCTTGGTCCAAGGATAAGCAATGCAAAAAACTTTTTTTAAACAAAATGATGATCAAAATTGGGCCATAAAAAAAAAAAAACATTTTTTGAAAACCCAGATGAAACCACCATTACATGAACTGTTGCCAAGAAATCCTCGAAATGTAGCGCAAAAATAACGCCAATAGCAGACACTGGTGAACAGGATGGGTTCAGGACAAAAGTAAACGTAGGCAAACTGGGGTACAAGACTATTATTTCCTCAACTCTCACGTGACTCACAAAAATGACTGTTACCAACAAACTCCTCCTCTACAAAGTAGTCATTAAACCTACGTTGCTCCTTGCCTGGCTCCGCCTGGAGCCTGGACTTGTAGTAGCAACATCAAGAAACTCCAGGACAACACAGAACAGATTTCTCAGACTCTCCTCGACGCACTCCACGAGACTGCATCCATTATCCCCTGTACACTCCTATATCCAAAATCGTCTGCAGAAACTCCTTTCCATCCTAGATAGTCACCCTAATCCACTCTGCCGCGACATAGCCTCCTACAGATCCTTCTATTCACTACAGGCACAAAAGAATTAAACACATCCTTCTCTAACTTTCTACACTAGCTGCAGGTTCCTTCCTTTTTTCCCTGCATTCTGTATCCTTCACCATAACCTTTCTTGTTATGAAGGTTACAATGTTTTGTACATTGATACTTCGAATATTTATTGATTTTTGTACATATTTAGTGTAATAAAGATTTATTCTATTCACAAATCACCATCTAAAAATTAAATCAATTTGAGAACTAATTTCTGCCTCAGCACCATATTTATTATCCAGGCCAATCACAAACGACCTTTTACAAGCGTCTGGATAACTTCCTTGCAGATAGAACCTCTAACACGACCAAGCAAATGTAGCGTTATTCCTATTCCTTGAATGCCAAAGATCAAATTTTGTAGTAATGAGGAAAAATCTATGTGTTTCGAGTTGGGTAAGATGTGCTAATTACATTGGATGAATTCTAGTTATACAATTTTAAATTAAATCCTGTGAGAACCGCCAAATTTTCGCTGTACACCCCTAATATACATCCACTTCGCGAGATATATGTGTGACGCTGTACGAGTTTGTGTGTGAAAACAATGCAATAATTCCAGTGCCACAAACATATGTATGTAAACATAACCTTCCCTCCGTTTTGTCTACTATAACATGCATATGTATAGGATTTGTGATCCATGATAGAAAAAGGATGGACTCCCACTGTACGCACCAAATACATATATGATGTCCAAGGTATGTTATCTGTTTGGAATCGTACCACAATTCATAATACACACACAAACTGTACACAAGGATACACAAGGATAAATGTTTGCACATATTCTCATGTTAATGATGGTGGGTATTTACAAATGATTAATTTAATTTTGGATACAAGAGGGGCATCATCTATCGTGATGATGTATTTTGTAATTAGTGAACAAAGATTGATACAATTTTCTTTTAAATTACAGATTTTTGTTTGTTTTTTGTTGTTTTTTTTTAATTTCTCTCGCAGTCCAAATGAGGAAGTATGCGATCGTGCAGAATGTCCTGAATTAAATCCTGGAGGTCCAATGAAAATGAGAGCTGTCTTTGTGTTATCATGTGACATATTTATACTTGTTACAATCATTTTTTGAAGATGTAAATTTGTTATCAACTACAATTTAAAAATTGTAGTAGATAACGAACCCAAACACTAATTTGTTAAAATTTCTATTCAAACTTTAAACCAAATATTTCTGGTTATAACACAAAATAGAAATTTCCTAGAATTAAGCTACTTGATCTTGAAAGAGAAAGCGATAAGCAGGAATCTTATTGGTCGGAAATCGTTCTCAAATTCGAGGATACGTTAGAGCAGAACGCGGAAAAATAAAAAACGTGTGATGCCTTCCCGCAATTTCCTACTCGAAACCAACGACACATGAAATTAATGTATTTCAATACAAATAAATAAATATACAAATAAATTAGTTTACTGGGGCCAAATTAAATTATTAATTAAAAAGAAAAATGGGATAAAGTAAACAGAAAATATTTTAAAAGAAAAAAAAAAATTGTGAGCACACGATAGCAAATGTTGCTATAGCAACCAGCATGAAATACGTATAGATAGCGCCAAATGAGGGACGTTTGGTTGAATTTTGCGTAGCTATAGAAACGCAAGGATTTTATTATAGATGATATATTGAATTGGTTTCTGTTGACTATATTTGTGATGCATCACATTACGGCAGCCATGGCCCCGAATTGCCCAACTTTATACCCCCTCCACCAACCTCAGCACTCCTCCATCCGCCGCCGCCTGGCAGCGTAATCCCTCATTAATTAAATATGCATATCACACCATATTTGACAGGCTTGAATGGGCAAGCTATGTTGCGTTTAAAAAAAAAAAAAAATTATTTCACATCGTAATGGCAGTGGCACCAATTGGTTATAACCAAGTTTTTCAAGATCTATTCATGACACATTTTGTTACGACGATAAATATTGTTATCAAATGTATTAAAATAATAATGAAAAATAACTTACACAATAATTGCGTATTTATTTAAAGTTGAAACTGAACTTACCTAAAACAAAAACAAGAAAAATAAATTAGTTAATTAAATATAATTAAGATAAATTAATTTTTAATAAACCGCAAACACACACACACACACACACACACACACAAAGATATTTATTTATTTTGTAATAATTATTTTTAACAACTACTATAATAAAGTGAAATGGTTTTTAAAACAATTAACAAAGGCCAACATTCTTTACTATGAAATTAATCAGGTGTACATTAATTTATACAAAATTATTAATAATCAATAAGGGGATGGTTTAGCTATGAGGTTAAGCGTATTGGATCTCCCACGCGAAGGTCCCGGGTTCGAAACCAGCTTGCTGACACTTAGGGTACGTTCACAACGGAGCTGTGAGCATAGATGATAGGAGTGATGCAACAGCGCTTAAAGAAGAACATAATACATTCGAATGTGAGCGTGCTCATCGAAGCTGCGACTAGTGACTCATACGCGCTGCTATAAACGAGCGAAGATGATAGAATTAAATATTTCATTTTTCTGCTAGCTGAACTCCAGTATCGGAGCTTCAAAATGGACGTAGAAAAATTATTTAGTGCTGTCTTATTATTTTTGGTTATTATTTTATTATTTACCTACTTTTAAACAATATTTTGATTTCTAAATCGTGCTTACATTTATTTTCATGTGTATTTATTTGTTTTTTCTCAATAAAATCATTACTTACCTAAGAGTAATCACTAGTTTTTCTTCTATGGTTAAAGGATTTTCATGACAATTTTTCCGTTTTTCTTAATTTTGACCTTATTTTTCCTAAAATATAGTCGAATGTGGGTGGTCCCATCCTCACATATTCAAAAAAACGATCCGGATAATTTCTAAGTTCCTTATATAAATGGCGAAATTCACCCGAAGTACTTCGTTTTTTATTTATGGGATGTACATGATATTTTCTAAAGCGTTTTTTCTTTAAAATATACCATTTCGTTGCTGCTGAACATAAAAAACTACTCTCCACTACTCGACAAGTTGCATGTATCACAGCTCTGTTGTGCACACTAGTCAGCGATTATATTTACTCTATCAGTTATCATCTCTGCTATCATCTATACTCACAGTTCCGTTGTGAACGTACCCTTAGATTTTTCTCTTTCCTAGGAGCTTCTTACAGCCTCACAGACCGGTGATGGACAGTGTTGTTTCTGTAACGAGAGAACACTGTCCAGACAGGCCGACAGTGCACTGAAAAAAGCTACGGACACCAATAACCTCAATATGTTGACGCGCCTTAAATCATTAAAGAAATTAAAAAATAATTATTATTAATTTAATTAAATATTAATTAACACATAATTAATACAAATAATTAATAAATTATACATAATACAAAATTAATTAAGTAATAAATTACAAATACTTCGCATAAAAAAATAGTTATTCCTTGCTAGCTCGGCTTTAAAATGTATGTAAATACTTCTTGACTAATTTATTTATTTTTTTTATCTAGTCATTTTTATCAATTTTTATTAAGGTTCTGTGCTGCCGAGATTGTTAGACGAGGAATTATTAATTCTAAGGTCGTGATTTTCTCGGCCAGTCAGGCGGCTCTGCGAGCTATTAGTTCCTACCAGGTCAACTCAAGGCTGGCTTGGGACTGTCTGGGTGCTCTGAAGGAAATTAGTGACCGAAATAAGGTCTATCTGGTTTGGGCGCCTGGTCATTCAGGATATAAAAGAAACGAAGTGGCAGATTTATTGGCCCGGGTTGGCTCTGCGGGACACTTCGTTGGCCTGGAGCCCTGTTTTGGGGTTTCGAAGTGTGTTAAGACTGCGGCTATTAAACTATGGGTGCAGAATAGGTCTCAGGAGTGGTGGCTTGCCACCACAGGGCAGAGACAGGCGAAGGAGTTCATTAAGGGCCATTCGCCAAAGCTGACTGCAAATTTAATCCGTCAAGGCGGTGTGGCTATCAAGGATAATTGTAGGCCTATTTACCGGCCACTGCAGGCTCAGAAAACATATGCATCGCATGGGGTCTGGCGGATGATAGCCTCTGTAAGTTCTGTCAAGAGGAGGAGGAGGAAACGGCACTGCACCGGTGTTGTGTCAGTATGAGGGGCTTGTCTATGGCTAAGGATGTTACTTCTCGGGGAAGAAAAAACCAAGACCTGTGAGCTTTACCCAAGAGTCGCTTTCCAGAATTAAGAGTCTGATTAAACGGACGGTTCTGGAGGGCGATCTCTAGAGAAGGGCAGCCACAATAGATCCACAATAGGGAAGAGTTAGTGCGTTTCTTAGCAACTGGTTCAAATTTCGCAGGAATTTCGTGGGCTTCGTCCTCTTTCTCTCGGCTCCTTGTGATAGAAGGATATGATAGAAACGTAACTGTTGTTTTAAGAATTACTTTACAACTATAGAGTCACCAAAATATTTGTTACATCCATTTTCCAAGCTAATAAAAACACAAACCAAAACTTAAAGAATATAAAAAAGACCTTCTTTTTTTTAAAGGATTACACCGTTTTTTAAAATAATATATTTTTATTAAAAGAATAAAAAATGAAGAGAGAAAAAAAGCAACGAAGTAGAATAAAGTAATTCAATGTGAGAGGTTAAGTGGCTGCGCATGCCCACTATATATATGTTCTTTTCCTTTTATTTCTGTTAAACCCTGAGGTTATATTTTATCAGGAACAGCGAAATATCCATTACGCTTTTAGAAGAGAAACTCCCAGCTTGCTAAATCTTCTAGACTTTAAAGGTGCATATAATCTGGGATGCTGGTGTATTTTTCTTTTCTTTTTTTTATGAGGGTAACTTACTAGGCACTCTCCTAATGTAGAATTATAAATGTTAACTATGGCTTCAGGTCTAGCTAAATATTTGGCTTCCAGCTTAATACAGAATTTAAAGCGATCTTTGTTTTATTAGTATTATTAATTTTTTTATAAAGGGTGATCTATTTAAAACGCACCAATCGCTAATAACTTTTTAGGAAAGCGGAATTTCGAAAAAACCCACGAAGTAAACTATATGTTTTTTTTTTGGTCTAGTTTTAAAATTTTCCAACCCCAGATGCTGTATCTTCATTTTTAGCGGAGTCACGGCTAAAAACCTGATCGGGATTACATAAGGACCACTGGTTTTGACAATGATTATGAAAACTACATAAAACACTGTGAAAAATGACGATCACCCGGTTTCGATATCCCTAATATTAGTCGAGATATTTAAGATCAAAGTTACAATTTTATCTATTCGCGAACAGTTTTCAATATTAATTTTCCACTAGAAATACACGTTTTGGGAGGTCCTCTGACTGCGAAAAATGTTATTGGTGACGCAAAGAACAAAAATAATAATAATTGAAGATTTTAAAGAATGTGTAATGTAATGGTTGTGGGTGAACCAGGATAAAGTTGTTTTATCATCAAATAAAAGCAATCATCACATCATGTTAATGCACCCAGTATGCAAGACTTCTTGACTTATGATTACGGTAAGAATATCTTGCCAGGGATGAGCGGGTGTTGGTCTAATGGTCAAGAGCGTGGCTTTGTAAGTGGGATATCCCCAGTTAGAATCCCGCGTATGACTAGACTTTATTACAAAAAAAGTATTATGATTTTTTTTAAGTAATAAGAATGACTGCATACATTATATTTTCACAGTTTTTTATGAAGTTTTCATAATCATAATGTCAAAACCAGTGGTCCTTATGAAACCCCAATCAGGATTTTTGGCCTTAACTCCGCTTAAAAATGGAGATACAGTGTAGGGGATGAAAAATTTGAAAACTAGACCAAAAAAAAAACATATAGTTTACTTCGTGGGTTTTTTCGGAATTCCGCTTTCCTAAAAAGTTATTAGCGATTGGTGCGTTTTAAATGGATCACCCTGTATATTAGAAGGCAATAAAATTTTAGCGAATTTAAATTTGTCTGTATCCAAGAAAGTTTTGAATTTAGGGATACTGCTTTCCACTTCAGGGTAAAATTCTCATTAGTTTCTTAAATAAATAATCTTCTGGGCAATTTGTAGCATGAAGACCTAATACTTTCTAGTCTCTTTGCATTTAGAGATAGAGAAGAAACTAGTAATTTTGGACGGGATTGGAATTTGGGACACCCTGTTTTTTGTGAAACCAGTAGTGCTATCTGTTAGTTTTTGGTGCCTTACTACTCTTCTGGGGTAGGCTTTGTCTGCTGCAGAAGGCAGCGCGTCCAATCGAGTGGCAGCTTTGTCCAAGAGAGGACCGTGTTGATTTTCTCAATGCTAAAAAGTTTTCTTAAGATTGATTTTTCCTCTGCTTTTGGTTATTACCGAGGAAAGTTAGAATAATTTCCCTCGGACATTAAAAATGTAGAAATTAGAGAGTTTTAATTGCCAGTATTATGGATTTCAAATCTGAATGTATTTTGGAAAAAAAAATGAGCTTATATTGTACGCGGTGTATGGTGGTATTATGGGACAGCGTTGTCCCATATAACAACCTCGTTAATCGTCTGCCGAACAAGTGTGAAAAGTGGCACTGAGGACGAAACTAGTGTCTTATAAATATTTTTTTTTCCATTTATTAGGCTTAACAATGCAAAAAAAGCCGTTTTTTGATCTGAAAAAAAAAAAAAAAAAGAATCCGCAACGTAAACCGATTTGGTTTTCAGGGGATTTTGGTTAGTTTCGACCCAAATAATAAGGAGAAAGAAAATTTTTCATGTTGGTGAACTTTTCAATTAAAATCGTTCTAGGCGAACCGTGATATACTAACTCCTGACTCCAAAACTGCTGATTTTATTTTTTTCAAAGGCCCGTCATCTGAGTTCAAAAGCTTTTACGAGGGTCGTTTGAAAAGTCCGTGCAAAGTCGGAGAGATAGCACCACTGGGGCGTATCGAGGTTATGTTTAGTTAGTAGCATCTCTTGGCAGGACACACACCAAGTTTCAGCCAGATCGGTCTATTTCTTTGTGTTTGGCATTCGTTTGAATCGAGGAAGTCGAGTGATTTTCAAAAAATGGACGAAAAAGAATTTCGTGTGTTGATTAAACACTACTTTATGAAAGGCAAAACGCCTCAGGAGACTAAAGAGAAGCTTGATAAACATTATGGTGACTCTGCACCTTCGATTAGAACAGTTTATAAGTGGTTTCAAAATTTTCGGAGTGGCCATATGGGCACAAGTGACGCTGAACATTCTGGACGCCCTGTTGAGGTTACTACTCCAGAAATCATTGATAAAATCCATGATATGGTGATGGATGACAGAAGAGTAAAGGTGGCTGAGATTGCTAGTGCTGTGGGCATCTCGAATGAACGGGTACATAATATTTTGCATCAACATTTGGACATGACAAAGCTATCCGCAAGATGGGTGCCGCGATTGCTCACGCTTGACCAAAAACGAAATCGTGTGAAGTGTTGCAAGGACGGTTTGAAGCTGTTCCAGAAGAATCCGCAGGACTTTAAGCGTCGTTTCGTCACTGTGGATGAAAAATGGATACATCACTACACTCCTGAGACCAAAGAACAATCTAAACAATGGGTTACCAAGGGGGAATCTGCGCCAAAAAAGGCGAAGACCGTTCCTTCGGCTGGAAAGTTTATGGCGACTGTCTTTTGGGATTCGCAAGGAATAATCCTCATCGACTATCTGGAAAAGGGTGAGCTGCAAGAAAAACGCCCACGATTGGCCCACAAAAAAGTCCTTTTCCATCACGACAACGCACCAGCTCACACCTCAGCAGTTGTGGTCGCAAAATTAATGGAAATAGGGTTCCAACTCGTTTCACATCCCCCCTATTCTCCAGACTTGGCTCCCTCGGACTACTATTTGTTCCCCAATATGAAGAAATGGCTGGCGGGAAAAAGATTTTATTCAAACGAGGAGGTGATTGCAGAAACGAATGGCTATTTTTCAGACTTGGACAAATCCTATTATTCGGAAGGGATCAACAAACTTGAGCAGCGTTGGACGAAGTGTATAAGCCTAAAAGGAGACTATGTTGAAAAATAAAAAAGGTTTACCTTAAAAAATTAAGTAGTTTTTATTTTTGCACGGACTTTTCAAACGACCCTCGTATTAGTGCACTAACTCAGGACAGTGTTCTCTCTTGTCACAGACAATAAAAACCTTCTAGGAGGGGGAAAAAAATTAAAGGACAGCAGTTGGATTCGAACCCAGGATCTATGTTTGAAAATTCAATTGGCTTACTACTGAGCTGCTAATCCATTGCCTCATTACTTCTTCTTTCAAATCATTTTCTGTAAGACAGTTCAAATGTCATCACTTAACGGTGAGTGCTCTTTAAAGCGAAATCCGACCGATCGGAACCTTCTATTTTTAAAAAGCAAAAATAAAGAAATCCTCCAATAGATAAAAAGAAAAATTAGTTCTTTAATTAATAACATAAAAATGAGACTAAAAAAAAAAGTAAATAACCTTGAGAAGTTGAACGCCACGACCTTGAAAGCAAAATACAGCAAACCGATTAGGTAACTGCATTGAATAGGTTACATGAAAAGTTGAATAACTGCATTAAAACTTATTCTTGATTCGTTTGTTGTAATGGAAAGGCCTGTCTAAATGTGGTGATAAATTTTTTATTAATTCCAGTTCTCATTAATGGAATCCTATTTTAATATTGTTCTTTATAATAAAACAGGTTTTGTAACTTTAATTTTTGTTCTCGATTTGCGAGTTATAATAGGTCTCTTTCACCCTCTATACATAAGCGCCCAACTTGTAAATAGTTATTCAAAACTAGTCCATTTTAAATTAATGAATTTTCAATTAAATTAGGTTTATCGTTATTAACCTATTAAAGCAGAGGTTCTCAAACTTACTATTTTGTGTACCGCCCACTTTGAGATTTATTTTCTAGCGCCCCCCAAAATTTGTTAACTTTACCACATCTTAAAAATCACAATCGTAATCATTACTTTAATTTAATTATAGCGTGCCATATGAGTCTTATCCTGTTTCTGGTGTTCAAAATTACATTTTAATCGAGACTGTGCTAATGAGAGCAAATATCACCGAAGCATGGAAAACAGAAATAATTAATTATACCAAATTAGACCAAGCACCAGTAGACGTTGACATTTTAGAATGGTGGAAAACACTTGAGAATTCCTTCAAAAATTTGTCTTGAATGGCGAAAGATAATTTTTAGTATCTGTGCAACTTCAGTGCCATCTGAAAGATTATTTTCGCAAGCTGCGATGATAATGACCAATAGAAGATCTTCTCTAACTACTGACTTAGTAAAAGCTCTTTTATGTATCAATGCTTGGGCAAAGAGTAACTTAAAAACGATGAATAGATAGTCTTTTTTTTTCAAATTCACTAATTCTAAAATTCTAAAATATAATTCAAATAATATCAAAGTTCAAAGTATTAGATTATTAATAGTGAAATTTATTAAATTGAATGAATGAACGATATGAATAGTGAAATTTGGTGAATTCATGCAAAAATTATGTAATTCGAAGTCAAATAGATGTAGTAATATTGAACATATATAATAAAATCGTATCTTTTAATAATTAATTCGGTACCCGTAATGATTATTTATTAATAAAGAACACAATTTTATAATTTTGTAGCTAAAAATTAATATTTGAAAAACCGAGACGAGACTGAGATTTCTCGACGAGATATATATATAATGTCTCGATCTCGGTCTCGGTCTCGGTTGCTCAAGTCTCGTCTCGTCTCGGTCTCGATTCTCGTGCAGCATTATTCAAATTAAAACAAAACATTTCAATTTAAATTTTAAAACTAAACTAATGTGAAGGATGAATCTGATGATTTTTAACAAGTTTGGTTACTCAAAAAACTGTCGTATGTTCGGTAACATGCTAACAATTTTTACTTTCTAGTTAGTAGCGTTGCCACTGCACACTAAATAATCCACGTTCACCACAACAAATGCTGTCTAAAATTCTTTGAAGAATCGACCACAATCCAGGGTACAGCTGCGGGATTGGTTTTTGTAGCCCAAAATTAACGGAAACAATGAAATAATCGATGGTAGTGTAGTAGGCAGGTTTTGATTTTAGTTTACAAATATTAGCAAAACACAAATCAGCCATATTGCCACCCCCACCTAATCCGCTTTAACTCGCCTCGATTGCATATAATTGATAACTATTCTTTGGACTTGGAATTTTTACATAATTCTGGTACTTCCTGCTGATGGGTTCTGGTAAAAACTGCCATTCCAATTCCCTCGAGAGGAATGTAATACTTTTAAATTTCTTTTTCATTTTTTTTTTAATCTTCTCTTACTGTCACATTCCATTAATAAAATTGGACGGATATTAATTAAAGCGCTATACAGGAGGCTGCTGCAACTTCCAGCGGAAGTAGAAAAATAATGCTTTATAAAGTTTCCAGTTATTTCCCTCCGTTTGTCCCCAAAATGAAAAGGTGGAATCGATTAAATGTCTAAAAATGATTAAAAAATAAATTTAAAGAGGTGTACTTTATTAATAACTCGATGGGAACCAATAATTCGAAAGGTAATTTGATTCTTTTATTGGGTATTACAACATTGGCAAAAACAACAGACAATGCTTCGGCTCAAATATTCTGAAAAGATAGAAAAAAAAATTAAAGGTTTAGACTGGAAAATAAATAAATGAACGAAAACCCTTGTAAAAGCAGTTGGAAAAACTGGTCAATTAGAATAGGGAAGATGGAGAGAAAACGAGGAGTTTGGGGAAAATGAAAATAGTTGTAGAGGAAAATTGGCGGCTGTTGAGGGGGGTGAGAGAGGTGATTCTGGGCTGAACACGACCATCTGGATGAAAGGGATCGATTAAACAACTAGCGCCTCCAGCCTAGGGGAGGAGCAGTCAGTCGCCTGAAGAACTGAGGCGCCAGTTAGTCGCGCCTACAGAGCTGGCTGATCTCTGTCGAGGGTTGCTCACCGCAGACATAGCTCCAAAGAAAGAAAGAAAAAAAAACCTACCGTTGATGTTTCTGCATAAAGAAAAATATTCAATACTAGGCCGTGAATTGGCTTTATCCAAACTCGCAGAAATGATAAGGAGAGCATTGTCAGTAGTGTGGTACAAACGTTATGAGTAAGGGGTATCACAAATGACAGGGCACCAAAAACTATCGTCTAGCTGGCTACAAACATTTCACCTTTATACTGATCAGGGAATTACATTAATTATCAATCTACTCGGGTGGATCGGCTTTACGAGATCTGGCTAATAAATATCGAGACTGATGCTGCTTCAGAAGAACTATACATGCGCCAAATCCTAACGACCGACAGCTGTGCAGTCCTTCTCCTTCGATTGAAGCGTCTCACGTGTTTGTAGTGAAATCAGTCTGACCGGAACCGTCGTTTGTGTAAGAGGTGTTTAGTTTCGTTTTGCCGAAAACATGATACTATACTTGTAGTAGAACAACGAATTGTCGTGAAATTTCACATGAAACTTGATAAAACCGCTACTGAAACTTATCTTTTATTAAAAGATGTTTATGGCAATGAATGTTTATCACGTGCGCGAGTTTTTGAGTGGTTCAAGCGTTTCCAAGATGGCCGAGAAAACGTCGGAGATGATGTCGGCCCAGGTCGCCCTTCCACGTCCAAAACGGATGAAAATATCGATTATAAGTAATCAACATTACTACCGTGAGGTGCTTGCTCAACTCCGATTTGTGGAAGAACAAAGTCATGGGTTCTCCATCAAGACAATGCGCCGGCTCACACTGCATTGTCTGTCAAGACGTTTCTAGCCAAGTACAACATCCCAGTTTTAGGTCTCATCCGCCTTATTCGCCTGACCTGGCCCCATGTGACTTTTATCTGTTCCCTAAAGTGAAATCAGAAAAAGACTTCCAGCACTGTTTGGAACAATGGTAAATTTGCATGGAGCGTTGTAGGGATAGGGGAGGGGTGTATATTGAAGGGGATAATAACTAAATATGTATCAATTTAAAATAAAATGTTTTACAGCAATAGTCTCGTTATTTAATTAATAGCCAGCAAGAGTCAGGGATAACTGAATGCCGAAAGTCAAGCAGAGGAATTAGCAATGGTCAAAGCGATGATCTAGAACAAGAGTACAGGTGTTAGCGAAACAGGAAGCAGAAAATAATAATATTAAAAAATAGCCGAATTATTGGATTGTACAGCAACAGTAACTGTCTGAAGCAGAGTCTGAAGAACGTTTCATCTGTTAACTGAAAAAAAGGAGCAAATACTCTGAACAGCATGGATCCTAACCAATCGCGCTGAAGTGTTAGATTGCTCGCAGAAACTACTCGAAATGCACAGCTTCTTCAATCTTCCACTTCTAAAAAAAACAGAAAATTATATAAAATTCCGTACCAAATAAAGGTAAAAACTACTTCATAAAAATAACTTTAATCAATGATTGTAAAATAATTTTTAGTCACTTAGCTAGAATGGAAGAATCTGAGATCCCGAGGAAAGTGTTAGAAGAGATTATTCACTGAACTAGAAGAGCAGGAAGGCCGAGGCTGAGGTAGGTAGATAGAGCGGCAGCTGACGCTAGAGCATTTTTGGGAATTTCTAACTGGAAAGCAGCCGTAGAACAAGATGGCGGATGGTCATTAGGGAGGCCAGGACTCGCCGAGAGTTGTAGCGCCGTAAGTATTAATACTTAAATTATATATATATTTTTATATTTTATGTGCGCCAATATCTATGGCCACTGTCAGTGCACTGCCGGCCTCCGCACAGAGTTCTCTCGTAGCAGACAACACTGCACAACTCCGGGCAGTAAGCTGTAAATAGCTCCTAGGAAGGACTAGCAGCTGGTTTCAACTCCTGGATCTCACCATGGGAATTCAGTACCAAAATTTGTATTCAAAAATATCTTTCGACAAAAATTAGGAATTTCTGAACTAGGCCTACCCACCTGTCAGTACTTAATAGCCACAAAAAATAAATTAATTAATAAAATATTTACACACGTGAGTAAACACCTGCCAATTTTAATGATCTAAATGTTTCAATAATTAATAAAAAAGAAAAAAGTATTTATATTCTTAGAACTAAATTAAACCAACATTAAATCCAGTTGCTAGTGTTCAAATAAGGAAGTAAAACAATACAGATGTACGACTGGCTGTCATGTCAAGGTCAAAACCTCTTTTCAAAAGATCAGCTGAGAATAAAGTATTTCAACGAAAGAGAAAGTAACAGGAAAATTGTATTTACTTAATAATATATATGGCCTTGTCACTGATGAAGAAGGAGGAGAAATGCCAACACTTCACAAAGAAAATTTAATACAGGAACATTAAAAAAAAAAGTGGTAAAAGGAAGTCGTGCGAGTGTGCATATTAGAAGTTAAATATTAAATTGGAAATTAATTTAATAGTGAGCCGAAAGTAGCCGACAATAACCGATCACATTCGGCTTGTTAAAGAGAAAAAGAGAGAAAAGTTTAATTAAAAAAGCACCGCTAAGGCAGGTTGGGTTAGAAGATCCAGTGATTCTTAGAAATCTCTTCTTTTTCCAACTAATTTTGCTCTGTCTAACCCATCGGCCTTTAATGGCATAGGTTTGGGACTGACTTTACTAATCTGCAGTTAGTTTATCCACTATATCTCAGGTACGGAATATCCTAGAGACTTCAAATTTGATATTTCATTCAGTGGCCACCAGGGGAAGCGACAATAAATTTTTGATCAAAATAGCTCCACTGGAAGTACCACTTTACTGAATAGATTTTTCACTTTTTTAAGGTTTTCTCAAAAACCACTTCTTGGATTTTCCTCAAACTTGGTATAATTATAGCTCACAAACAGTTCTATAACTTTTATTCGAAACATTTCTCTGTAATACTTCGAATAAGGGCACTTTTGGGAGAGGGGGTGATGGGTCAGCCCTTTAGAATGCCAGCTTGCTGTATTATATGGACTCACTATTATGGTAGGCTACACTGAATAAATCTTTTGCAGATGAAAATAGCCAGCATAAAAGTCTCATCTAATAAATTGTAAACAAAATTAATAAAAAACTGAATGAAGTAAGATTACTTAAATGATACCAATTAACAAAATGTCAATTAAATAAAGGTTTTTTTTGAACGTAACTGAAATTACAAACTGAAGAATGAATGAACCGGTAATTTTTTATTGAGATAGAAATTAATACTTCGTACTTTTAATTAATATAATTAGCTATTTACCTAACCAATTTTTTATTGTAATTAAATGTTATTTACATATATTTTTACTATAATTTTAGAAAATATTCTGTACATTTTTTATAGTATAATCTAGAGTACATTATATTTTTAATTAGATTCCATTTTTTATTAATTACATATATTACGTATGCACTCTTTTTTTGCAACCTGCAGTTATTAAAGATAATTAATAGTTTAAAACGGTGCGCGTACACACGTTAAATCAGAGTCTCAAAACGCGCATAGAGACACAGCGTCTTATCATGACGATAGCGCCAATTTGAGTCACACAATATATAGGGTATTCATTTTAAGACGGCTCAAATGCATTTAATGCTTAAACGGATGATCTGAGCAAAAAATGGTAGAGGTAATCTATTATCGACCATCTGTTTTACTTATTACATTGATTTCTGTGCAGTTGTAAAAATCTAAATAAAGGTTCAAAAAAAAAAAAATATGTGGCAAGAGGTTTCCAATTTTTTTGGTAATTAAACGCAACTCTCCCAAAATTACCAAATAATTATTAAACCTTGTTTGTAACAGATGTAAAATTAATTTTTAGCCATTTTGTGTATGCTTGAGAACATCTAAAGCTCTTACCATTTGATTTTTCTTAGAAAAATCACTCGGAAAACTACTTATTTCCCGATATTAAGAAAAATACTAGCTTTACTGCCTTGGCAATATTTTTAGTAGTAATAATATACATAAAAATGACCTATCGCGTGCTCTTCTTTCTCTTTGATAACAAGTTAAAAAATTGAAATATGATTAATAAATACCAGATTTTGAAATGGCCTAGCACCTTTAATTTTAAAGATAACGAATTGCGGTTTTCGGTTTCTTTCATAACTTTGTATACTCTTTAAAACTATAAATATGAAAATGGGGGTCAACGGCGAACCCTCACTTTTGGTCGCGCGTTAGCCGGGTGTGCGGGCAGGAATCTAAAATCAAGTCACACATTCTGAAACTAGAGGTGACGGGCAACAAATTTTTCCTCTACCATTTTTTGCTCAGATTAACCGTTAAAGTATGAAATGCATTTGAGCCGTTGTTTTTTTTTTTTTAACTCTCGATTTTGTGAATACGCATATCTTAAAGTACCTCAAAATTTAAAAAAATGATTAATTTCTCATATAATTAACAAATCTGTTGAATACAGAAGTTTTCTCTAGAACAAAATGGCTGAATCAGCGGAGAAATAAATTTGAATTTAGCTAGAAAATTAAGGGAGTATTTGGGCGAGAAACAAACTTAATCCAAATCTTATAAGAATTTTCAAGTTTTAAAGAGAAAACATGGTACTTATTAGGGCAAAGTTCATAACCAAAAAATACTTATCAAAAACTGATAACGTGCAATATAATTAGAATATTTTCCTCAATTTTTTAAATAATTAAGAAGTTTTCCTCGTTGTTCCACTTTTAAAAGAGGCTAAAAAGTTTCATCGTATTGCTTTTATCTTTCTGGACTTGATAAATGCGTAGAAAGCGATCAAATTTTGCCAAATTTCCCCATGATATGATGGTTTTTGGGGTCGCTTAGGTCTCAAAAAAAAAACTGTGTTTATTTCTAATTGGTTTGTCTGTAAGTTGCATGTATTTCTAATTGACTATAAAGTGTTGTGGTCAGTGTACCTTTAAAAAACGAAACCTTTAAGATAGTTCTAAATTCAAGAAAGTTATATCCGGACGGAGATACCGGGATCGAGTTTTTAGATTTTCTCTTTCAAGGCGTTTCTTAAAAGCTCACAATCAGGCTGGGGATCAGTGTTGTCTGCAACTAAAGAATACTACCCTGGAGTTCACTGATAATAAAAGCAAGCTCCGGGCGCCAATAGCTTGGTCTTCTAAGACTACACACTCAAGATAGATCTTTTTCTAGTCGTCTATTTCTTGAATACAACAAATCTTTTGATACTCCAGCTTAATCGCCTAGAGCTATTCTTTTTTTGCCTTTGCCATTTTTAACTTTACCATTTGTCAGATATACTTTTTATCCATATCAACCCAGCTTCTTAATTTCGACCATTGAGAATATTCAATTCCATATTAAAGCCTAACATCCACCCAAGGATTCTACTTTTTGGGCCAAATTTAAGATTAAAATTCACCTCACCCACACAACAGTTAACATTTCACCAGAAGTGCCCAACCTTTTAAAGTGTAAAGAATAAATTTTAAAAGACGTTTTATAATAAAGGGCCGCGCCCTTTCACGCTTCCTATAGCCCTGAATGAGCTGATATGTGTAATCAAAAAAGCATTTATTTCTTTTATTACTGTTTTTATTGATTATAAAAATGACTCAATGCCATTAAAATTAATAACCGTTGATTTAAATAGTAATGATCTGTACTAAAATTATAAGAGCTTAAAATTAGAAAATAAATAAAATCAAAACTGTTCTTTAAATCGTAAGAAAACTAAATTGGAATTTAAGCCATTTTTTAATGCTCAATTTATGCTCTTCGACGTAGGGGCTATGCATTTTTTATACAGCTGACAGAACAGTTAATTGCATGGATGCGGTGGGTACTTAACAAAATTGCAATTCTCTGAAAACTTCTCCTAAACAAAAATAATAATAATAATTTTCTAAAGAAGACTTTTCAAATATAAGAAGACTCGTTAATAGGCCAGGTTTAGACAATATATACTAACTAGAACAACTGGAATGACAGAACAAAGAAGTCTGCACAGATGGTTCTATCAACTAAACATTGAAAATCGCTGTTGTAAAGCTTCTTTAAATTAAGAATACCTCTTCATGGGACATGAAATGGAAAGGCAACTACCATAAAATATGCCAAAACACAAACAAGTTTACTAAAATATATTCAACATTAAAAAAAAAAAAAAAATTGAAATGACAGAGGGGAGCCCAACATAGTGGAGCTCGAGGACGTTCACTAATTTTCTTTTCTTTTTTGGATAAGGCGGAAAGGATACAGAAGAACAGAGGATTGTAGGAGCCTCCCAGTATGGAACATAGCTCCTATCCAATACTATTTTTATTAGTTGATAATATATTCTGAATAAAATAAAACTTTCTCAATGAAATGAGTATTATATATTAGTTATGGTGAAGTAAAAAGAAAGAAAAATACCAGTGACATTTATAAAAATATATAAAACAAAAGTAAAAAGATGGTTATAAAAAAAAGGTTATATATATAAGGAAGGTTATATTGTGAGAACATGTCAACGTACTCTATCAAGAAAGCGGAGAAGGTAAACGGGTAGAGGCAAAAGGGCAGCTTCGCTTTATAAAGCTCCTAACAGCGGTGCATGTGTACATGTGAATAGCTCGTGTTATACACAGTAAAAGTTGTTTTAATGTAACATATGTTTTTATATATGTATATAGAACAAACTGAAGGTCCCCGGCTTACCCTTTTTTGTTTTTTTGTAACCGTAAAAACACAAAAATATAGAGGTAGTTTTTTGCGTTCGCTTCAAAAATTTTTAAAATTACTTTTCAGCGAAAGTATACATACTGAGGAGGTTAACTCAGCGCTCGAAGAAAACTAGTTTGAAACACTCATACGCAGGGCCGGATTTAGATGAAAAGAGGCCCTAGGGCTATTCCACTTATGAGGCCCTTTCACCTCCCATTTTTAAGTTTGTAAATTACATGAGAGATAATAAAATACGAGGTGTGTTCAAAAAGTAACGGGAATTTTTAAATTTCGCGGGTTTGGAGAGTCTGATTGTAAATTTTTTTTTTTATTATGTTGGTACACATGCCCCTGAAGTACGATAAAATTTTCAGTAATATTCATTGTTTACTTCTTAAGTGGCAGCCGTTAAGGTTAGACGTGTTTTTCGAGCTTGGCGATTTTTGTTTGTTAAAAAAAATGGATCAAAGAATTTGTATTAAATTTTGCGTAAAAAATGAAATAAAGTGTAATAAAGTGTGTGAAATGTTAATAAAGGCATATGGTGAGTCTGCTATGAGTAAAACAAGGATTTACGAGTGGTATAAGCGTTTCCAAGATGGCCGCGAAAACGTTGAAGATGACGAACGACCTGGACGTCCAAGCACATCAACAACCGATGAAAACGTGAAAAAAGTGAAAGAAATGGTTATGAACGATCGCCGAATCACAATCAGAGAAGTCGCTGATGATGTTGCCATATCAATTGGCTCATGCCATGAAATTTTTTCGGATGTTTTGGGTATGAAACGTGTGGCAGCAAAATTTGTTCCAAAATTGTTGAATTTCGAACAAAAACAGCGGAGAATGGAAGTTGCTCAAGATTCACTCAATGAAGTCGACAACGATGCGTATCTACTGAAACGTGTTATAACAGGTGACGAAACATGGGTTTACGGATATGATGTCGAAACTAAGGCTCAATCGTCCCAGTGGAGGCATTCTGGATCGCCAAGACCGAAAAAGGCTCGACAAGTGCGGTCGAATGTGAAGGTTATGCTCACTGTGTTCTTCGATTTTAATGGCATAGTGCATCATGAATTCTTGCCACAAGGTGAAACAATCAATAAGGAGTACTACCTACAAGTTCAACGCCGTTTGCGTGAAGCAATCCGAAAAAAACGCCCGGATTTGTGGTAAAACAATTCATGGATTTTGCACCACGATAATGCACCTGCTCACACTTCATTGCTTGTTCGTGAATTTTTGGCCAAAAACAAAACTTTAACGATGCCCCAGCCTCCATATTCGCCAGACATGGCTCCATGTGACTTTTTTCTATTTCCAAACATAAAGAGAACATTAAAAGGCCGTCGTTTTACAAGCATAGATGACATTAAAAGCGAATCGCTGAAAGAGCTGAAAGCTATCACAAAGATCGAGTTTCAGAAGTGTTTCGAGGATTGGAAAAAGCGCTGGCACAAGTGTATTGTATGCGAAGGGGACTACTTTGAAGGCGACAATATTAATGTAGATGAATAAATAAATATTTTTTTCAAAAAACGAAAATTCCCGTTACTTTTTGAACACACCTCGTACATCACTACATTGATACATCACTACAACAGTGTTTTTATTGTTTACTGCTTTTAGAATAGTGAAATTTTAATTTTGCTAGCAATTTGAATGTAGGCCCCTCTTGATCTTGAGGCCCTAGGCTGAAGCCTAGGAAAATTCGGCCCTGCTCTTACGACTTCACAATCTTAAACTACTTTAGGGCGAAATTTGTGCTTTAAACTACCTTTCAACTCTTCGAGGAGAAAAAAATGCTGGGTAGGGGTGGTTAAAAATAAAAATGACCATCATTTAGAAGGGAGATGAATAGTAAATCTTCAGTGGAATTCACGTAAATCACGAGAAAAGCCAATTGTAATGTTAAATTCTAGAAAACAGTCTAAATTTCAAATCTGACAAGAACACACATGGAGTATGCATAAGTTTTTTCCTGTTTTTAGGTAAAAATAACCACGTAATTTTCAAGGGAAATTAATTTTTTTGTATTCAAAATATTGGCCATCTTTTTGGTAATTTATGAATACCATGCCAGAAAAACTGCTTATCTTTTGCGGCAAACCATTCGTCCAGCAATTTTCCAACTTCCTCGAAATTGATGAAGTGCTGCTCTGCGAGCGAGTGGCCCCATTGATGCGAAGAGGTGATAGTCCGATGGCGCAAGGTCTGGGATGTCCCATCCAAGCGATTTTAAGGTGTTTTTCACTGGTTTTGCTGTGTGAGACGGCGTATTGTCGTGTAATCACAAATCACTTTGCCATGTCTTCTGGCCCATTCCGGTGTTGTCTTTCGATTAATGCGTGATTTAAATTAATCATTTGTTGGCGATAGCGCTTGTGTATTAGCAATTTCACCGGGCTTCAAGAGTTCTTAATATACAATACCGCTTTGATCCCACCAGACACAGAGCAGTTTTCTTACCGAAGCGATTTGGCCTTGGTGTTGATGGAACGGCTTCGCCAGGTGAAAGCCACGATTTTTTCCGCTTCAGGTTTTCAAAATAAATCGCATTTTTTGGTCAACCGTCACAATTCGATACAAAAATGATTTCCTTTCAGTGGCGGCGTTGAAGCAGCATTTCACAAGTGACTTTGCGATTTTCCATTTGACGTTCATTCAAATTGTGTGGGACCCATTTACCGAGTTTATTGTGATCTTTCCCATTGCTCGTAAACGTCTGCTGAAAAGTTTCTTGTGATACATGTAATGCTTCTGCTAATTGCCGTTGAGTTTGACTTGGGTCATCATCCAATAACTCCTACAATCGCTTGTCTGCGCATTTTTGTGCTCTACCAGAGCGCTCACTGTCTTTCACATTGAAATCACCACTTTTAAATTGTCGAAACCATGCCTCACATGTTCTAATCGATGGAGCGTGTTCACCATGTTTCTACCAGCAAACGATGACTTTCAATAGCCTTTTTCTTTTTGATTAAATAAGAAAAGCAATGCGTGCCGCAAATCTTCTTTTTCAGGGCACAAAACTCGACATGATCACTGAACGATAAAATAAAGACGCTAGTTTTTGGCGGTTTGTAGTTTATAAATGTCAGACGAAGAAAATGACGTATGTGTCAAATTAAAACGCTGCGTACTTTTCACTGGCGCCATCTATTAGTTAAACCGGAAAAAACTTATGCAAACACCTAAACAACATGTATGCCAACTTGCTACAAAATAATTAATTAAAAAAAAAAATCTTTTGACAGTTGGCAACACTAACCTCTTCACAAACCAAACATACAAAATCGATCGCCCTTCCACAGTTTAGAAACAGACCAGGACAGAAGATACACTAACCTTATAATAATGTAAAACATTATACATTTAATAACTAAGATAACCTTGGTCCCTAGGTCGAAAACTCCGCAAAAATTTTAGAAAAAAATCATAACTCAAATTGGCATTATTCTTTGTTCCTGTTAAATTCCCCGTCAAAGGATTTTGGCCGAATACTTAAGAAGCTAAAACAATACCATAAACCGAATTCCGGATAAACCGGATTTTCTATTTTTGAGTTATTCTCTTCTATTTACTCTCTCTCCCGTCGTAGACTAGATTCGATGGCTAAAGGGAATGAATCGAGGGCAATATTCCGCGGCTTCGCACTAATTCCCGATGGATATCCGTAAAGTAAAGAGAGGTAAAAGAAGCGTCATCCTGCACAAATGGTATTAGGCGGCATTATTGGCAAAGTTGTCGATGAGCCCCTTCTCCCCCCCAAAAAAGGGAAAGTTGTCGGCGTTTCCCTAAGAAAAATGGCGAAGAATGAAACCATCATTCTCAAAAGTGTTTCAATACAAATTTACAAACTTGTTTATTCTCCTTTCAACTAAAATTAAACTTAAGCAAGAGAAAGAGTATATTGAAAACTAAAAGCAACCATTTATGAGGTCAAGGTGTACACTGAATGCTCCGGCGAGCAATCAAATTAACTATGTCTAAGTAAAAAACAAAAAAAAAATAATAATAATAAAACCAAAATTAGAGTAGAAATCAATTAGGCTATTTTAAAATATAATGAAACCAAAAAGGTCGACCACATAAAAACTCGCTAACACACAAAAATAAAGTCAATGAACTTCTCCGGAGAGAGGGGTTTTTTCGCAGCGTCGTATTTTTAAATATTCCGCCCAAACTGCGGTGAATTGGGCACACAAATATACGTGGTGTTTTATCTATCAGAAATATAGTCTTATTCTCCAGTACAAGGTGAGTCACTTACTTGCAAATCTCTTCGCTAAATGTGTTAAATGTTTTGTGTGATATAATGTTGTCCAACAGATTTTATGATGCCAATAAAATGAAACCCCCTTGAAATCAGGATTACAGCCAGGATAGGGTCTTAAAAACAATAATGATTACATTAGTTCTGTAGTAGAGGTTCGCTGAGTGGAAATAAAATGGACTTAGGCGAGGGTCTGGGTACAAATTCAGCTTGCTACCTTTAAGATATCCTTTTCTTTACAGGTCTGCTGGTAGCCAGAACAATATGTACCGTATTGGTTTAACGTTTTTCCAGGCCTCATCGTAGCACTGTTCAACAATGCCATCGAGTTGTTGATGCTATTGCTTCGGCACTGGAGAGAAAACAGTATTGCTCACGGGCGTTCTTAGACGTAAGCTAGGCCTTAGATTGTGTTTGGCATCCTGGATTACTGTTCAAAATTAAAAAAAGTCTTCCCTCAACACACTACCTCATTCTGCGCTCCTATCTTTCAGCAATACTGGCTCAGCAATCTCTTCTTCCTCAACAGTGGGGGCGGGAGTGCCGCAGGGGAGTATACTTGGCCCCTTTCTCTACACAGTATTTACATCAGACATACCTGTACAACCCTCTACACTACTCTGTACATATGCAGACAACACAGCCACACTAGCTACAAGTACACATCCTTCATCAGCTTCATACAAGTTACAGACACACTTACAGTACAGTAATCGCCTATTTTTTCAGGCGGGGCTTAACGTCCAACTACCAATTAGGTGTCGTGGACGGAGGCGATTAGCAAACATACTTTACTGTAAATTTCTTTTATTAACCATTAAATAAAATCCAAGGCCCAGAGACCGGAAATCGAACCCAGTACCACAATACATATTAGCTTCGCAGGTCTCGCCTCTAACCGCTCGGCTTCCGTGGCGCCCTACAGACACACTTACATAAAATAGAATCCTGGGCAAAGAAGTGGCGGATTAAAATGAACTCACAGAAATGCCAGCATGCCACGTTTACTCTCTGGACGAGCTCCTGTCCACTTGTCCTCTTCAACAGCAATCCTCTTCCTTGTACAGATCTGGTGCGCTATCTTGGGCTCTTTATAGACAAACGACTCACGTGGAACCCACATACTACACTTAAAAGACAAGCAACGCAAAACGTGCAAAACTGCTTTACAGACTACTTGGACGACGCTCCAAATTGCCCATAGAACTCAAACGTTTAATGTACAATACCATCCTCAAACCTATGTGGACTTACGGACTAGAGCTGTGGGGTTCAGCGAAACCTACAAACATACAGACTGTACAGACATTTCAGTCAAAACTACTACGACAGATAGCTGACGCTCCTTTCTACGGTGACTAACCTCACTATTCACACCGACCTCAACATTCCCCTTGGTACACCAACTCGCCAAGACTGAATATCAAAAGTTCCATACTACTCTCTCTACTAGCTCTAATCCTCTTGTACTGTCTGTCGCTTCCTCTGACATTCCTAATAATCCTCCTCGCCAACTGAATCGCCAATGGCCCCGCGACTTCCTTGCAGTCTGAAGACTTAAACATCCTTCTTCTTCTATAGAAAGTGCTACCGCTGGGTAGCTTCTTTCCTCCTGCTCTTCCCGCACCAGTTCATCATATTTATCCTATTTACTCATTTATACATTTATACAGATCGTAAATTACTAAACAAATAAATAAATCTGATGTTTAGAGACTTCTGCTAGAAGAGGATTCAAGGCAGAGACAAAAATGCTATTTGCCCCAGAGACCTTCAAAGACTCCCAAATCTGTGTACAAAAGATATCAATTCTAGCACGATGCAATCCCTTTGATCAGTTTGGCGTTGTTTATTGACAATAATAATTAATCCACATTAAACACTGTTCTACATATAACAGTTTTTACCAATATTTCTCATTAACCTATGCCCAAGGCTTGCTATACTATTAAAGTTCAACATTCTTTGCTTTGATTTATTTGAAAAAATCGAGAGACTTGACTTAATTTCGCGTAAATAAAACTGGCGCCACATTATGTATATTATGCAGCTGTGTTTGCGTGTTATGACGTAATTAGGCTGTAATCGTGCAGTGGGGTAATGACTGGCCTATTTATATAAAAAAAACCGCTGAACATGTCCTCAAGTTAAGCTAGACTATCTCGTCACCATGACGTCATCACTCATATTCTCCCTAATCTCGTCCAAGTGTGTCTCTAAATATTATTCTATTTATAACTTTATTTTTTTTTTAAATTTTATTTTAGGTCTAAAAATAATCTTCCTATCATTAGGCTTCTTTCTAATCAATGGCTATTATTAAAGTTTGCGACATTAGCACGTGGTTCGTCATTTTTATGATAATATTACAAAATTAAATACCGCAAGTGTTATTAATATCAGTTAGCTATATTTATAAGTGGTTTTTACTTATAAGGTTGTTACAATTATAACTTTACGATAGCAAGCGGTTTGTGGCGATGCTGTTAGAGAAACTAAAGTAATGTAACTGTCTATTTTTTCAGGCGAGGCTTAACGTCAATCACTTAAAAAATAAATAATTAAATAAAATTATTCAATTGTTCATTAAGCAATCTACAAAAAGAGATTACGAGTCGCACCTTTTAAACTATTTTGGGTTTTTATTCGGTGAATCTGATTCAAACAATGCCCGAGATCTCTGCCACATACAAATACTACACAGGGTGATCCATTCATCAATCGCTAATAATTTTTTAGGTAAGCGGAATTCCGTAAAAACCCACGAAGTAAACTATGTTTTTTTTTTGGTCTAGTTTTCAAATTTTCCACCCCCGGAAGATTCATTTTTCACGGAGTTACGGCCAAAAACCCGATTGGGGATTCATAAGGACCACTGGTTTTGCCAATGATTATGAAAACTACATTAAAAACTGTGAAAAATGACGTTAATCCCGTTTCGATATCCCTAATATTAGTCGAGATATTTAAGATCAAAGTTACAATTTTACCTTATTCGTGGTCGGTTTTTAATATTAATTTGCCACCAGAAATACACGTTTTGGGAGGTCCTCTGACTGCAAAAAATGTTATTAATGACGTAAAGAACAATAATAATAATAATTAAAGATTTTAAATGTAATAGTTGTGGGTGAATCAGGATAAATTTGTTTTATCATCAAATAGAAGCAACCATCACCTCATGTTAATGCACCCCAGTATGCAAGACTTCCTGACCTATGATTACGGTAAGAATATCTTGCCAGGGAGTTGGTCTAGTGGTCAAGAGCGTGGCTTTGTAAGTGGGATATCCCCAGTTAGAATCCCGCGTATGACTAGACTTTATTACAAAAAAAGTATTATTTTTTTTTTAAGTAATAAGAATGACTGCATCCATTACATTTTCACAGTTTTTTATGAAGTTTTCATAATCATAATGTCAAAACCAGTGGTCCTTATGAAACCCCAATCAGGTTTTTTGTCCTTAACTCCGCTTAAAAATGGAGATACAGTGTAGGGGATGAAAAATTTGAAAACTAGACCAAAAAAAAAAAAACATGTAGCTTACTTCGTGGGTTTTTTCAAAATTCCACTTTCCTAAAAAGTTATGAGCGATTGGTGCGTTTTAAATGGATCACCCTGTATAATAATTCAGTAAGTACTAATTTCCATTTTTAACCTGAGGGAAGCCCTTTTTCAGGAAATTCTTGAACGTTCAATATTTATCATATCTCTGACCGGCTTCGGTCTTTCATACATTATCAGAGGCAATGTAATAATGTAACCTACCTCAATCAAATTCATCCACAATGTGATCAAAAAACGTTTCTAGGTTTCAAAGAAGTATTAGGTTAGGACTGGCTAAGTATAATTAAACATGTACTACGTGCTATGAAACAATAACAGTAATCGCAATTGTTTTCATAGCGCGAGAACACCATTGTATTCATTAGAAATGCCTATTTATTATGGTCTCTGATAAGAAGTCTCCATGCCGTGCCACAATGTATATATATATAATGTATATGATATAAAACATATTCTATTTATCTTATCTAAAACAATTCAATAGTAAATACTTAGCACACACATACAAGTAGGATCCATTCAACAAGACAAAACAATGAATTCCCATTTCAATAAATTAACTATTGTTATAAAGAATAGAATTTAATAGGTGGAATTTTCATATTTTTGAACGATAAGTTTTATCAGAAACCGAAACTTTGAGCCATCACTTTTTCGTCGCTAGGTGAAGCTTAAGTTTAAATATATAAACTGCTATTTCTAAAATAGATTGACTATTTAACTGAACTATCAATGGACACTAGATCTAGAAAGATTTAGCAACATACATATTTGGGAGGCCTCTTTCCCGCCCTTAACAATAGACAACATTCCTAACCCTTTTCTAGTACTTTAGAAAAGAGAAGTATAGGGTTGCCAAATACGTAAGTTCGTTCGGTTTTTGAGGGTGAAATAAACATCAATTTTTCTGCAACCATGTAGGGAAGTTCTCATTACTCAATTAAAATCAGCTGTGTAATGCCCAACTTCCCACACTTTCCGCACTAGTGTGTGGAAAAACTTTATTGTGCTCCCTTGATATAAGTTTTGTTATTAACATCCTTAACAAAAACTTACAGTTTAAAATGTTAAGTATAAGGGTTGATTAAACGCCAAAAGGTACACAAATCAGCAAGTACCAAACATTTCATTCAAGCTTAGTTGATATAATTTAAGTAATTTTGCTGCATTAACTTTTCCTTCACATTTTTTAGAATTTATTAGATGTCACAGACCCTTATGCTGGCCAGTTCGTTCATAATATTATTTGGTTATAATTATGATAAAATGTATATTATATCTTCGTTTTTAAATAGGTACTTTATTTTAACTCTATTCCAAATTATTCTTCTGATTTATCTTTAATATGCCCTTTATTCTGAAGTTGTCACATCTTATACATGCATGTTAAAGTAGAAAAAGACAAAGTTAGAGTCGGCTACTGTTTAAATTTGAATCACGGAGGATTTAAAACAATATTTCAGACTTGAATTCGTCTTACCGAAATATTCGTGAGCACAAATAACACACAGTTAATAACAAGTAGATTATTCAACAACAATTATTCATTTCTCAATTGTAATTTAATTTTACTTACAGTAAAATACTGGAATAATTAGCTGTCCTAAAAGTATGCAATACTTATTTATTTTATATTACATAACCTATATATAACATTGTGAGAAGAACAGCTACATTGAGAGTGTGATTGAAGAAAACTATATTATTTGCGATAAAGCCAGATAATTATTACCTATTATTATAAACGTTTGACTACTACATAAAATAACAATTACTTTAATCGAAGAATAAACTTAAACAGACGATTTTTATTAAAAATAAAATAATCGAAATCATTGATGTATGTTGGTGTAAGCATTTTTTTAAAAAAGTTTTTAAATTTTGTAGCCTCGTATTTTTTTTTATTTTTTATAACGTTTTCTTTTTAACCTGTAATTAATAGTTTGATTATTATAGATTAATAGATATTACAGTCAATCTACAGTGCTACTTGAACAAATTTTTTGTAGATGAAAATGGCCAGCATAAGGGTCTGTGACATCTAATAAATTCTAAAAAATGTGAAGGAAAAGTTAATGCAGCAAAATTACTTAAATTATATCAACTAAGCTTGAATGAAATGTTTGGTACTTGCTGATTTGTGTACCTTTTGGCGTTTAATCAACCCTTATACTTAACATTTTAAACTGTAAGTTTTTGTTAAGGAGATTTTTGTACCTTTTGGAAAGATTTTCATTTTTGTCTTTTTTGCTAAGTTACATATCTGCTTTACTGTTTTTTTTAAATTTGGAATAAGCAATTCTATCATTATAACCTGATAAGGTGTTAAGTAGGAACCGTAACTACCACTGGAGAGATCTTTTTAAAGAATGATTATAGTTGCGGTCCCCAAACCATCCTCAATAACAATTTTTTTGAGAAAGCCTTTTTATATAAAATAGGAAGGTATTTGTACGTAAAAAGCAAATTTAAACTGCGATTTCAGACCTTCCTTTTAAGAGGAGTAAGAAAAATAAACGGGCGATTACAGTACTTCTCCCTAAAAGGCAAAGAGGCAAAGATTTTGAATCGAACGACAATTCATTAATGTAAATAGTTTCACCCATTGATAATTTTAACGATTTCAATACTTCCTCTTAGTAGGTGTAAGAGCATGATGGCACTTCACAGCCATGTAGAGGAGCTTTAATCACTTCTTCGTGCTAAATTTTATCAAAATCGGACAAAGCGTTATAGAAATATTGGTAATAATAGTTTTAGAAACGGCCTTACTTGGGTGGGGCAAACTCCCCTCCATATAAGGCGTAGCGACGAGACTTTTAAAGTGCAAATCTGTACAAAATTTCGATTCGAATGACACTTCATTCATGAAAATCAGTTCACTTGTCGATAATTTGAAACGATTGCTATACTTCCCCTTAACTAGTGTAAGAGCAGATCGCCACTTTAATGTTACGTAGGGGAGCCCTAACTCTATCATCCTACCAAATTTTATCAAAATCGGGCTAAGATTTACAGAGTAATTAGTAATAATAATTTTGAAGGGGGCCTTACATACAGGGGGCTAACTCCTCTCTAATTCGGTGTACAGCGTCGAGACCCCCAAAAGGCACATCTACATAAAATTCCGAATCGAATGTCACCTCATTCATGAAAATCGGTTCTTGCGTTTAGGCGCTACGTAGTTTACAAAAAAGGTAACAACAAGAAGAAGAAGAAGAAGAAGAACAAGAACAACAACAATTTCTGAAAATGCCGTTTTTGCTCATTTTCGGCGACTTTTTTCTCGAAATCTATTAGGTCTGGGGGGTTGCAAAAAAATTACAGTTATAAAGGAGGGTTTGCTCTATATTTTAAAGAAAATTTGGGAATTTTATCTTTTATAGAAAAAGAGAAAAAAATTGTCAAAGTTGGGTGTTTTTTAACGTTACGCTTTTTCGTGCACTTTTTGACGATCAATCCTTATACAACTGTCCTACCGGACAGTTTTAATAAATATTTTCTGTAAAACTTTAATAAGCTTATTTAACGTAACTAAATAATTAAAAAACGAATATTAAAAAATAAAATAAAAATTGAAAGGAATATAGAAATAAAAATAATACTTTAATAAATAATTAGATATTTTTAATTATAACAGTTAAAAAGGTTATAGTGTTACCTTATAGAAATTTAAAATGGATTCTTGCGATTCCTGTTTAGAAAACACTCCTCCATCAATAAAAGAAACAGCAGAAAATGTAATAAGTAATGTAAATACGTAAGTAATGTAAATAATTGTAATATAACAATAAATGTTTATAATAAATAAATTACTTTTTGTAGACTGTAAAAATGGAATTTTTAATTTTTTTAGTTAATAAATCTAATGGTTGCAGAAAAAATATAATATTTAACTCGAATGTAAAGTATTTTCCTCACACTCGGCAATTTGCACTTGCACTGGCCTCGCTTCGCTCGCTCGAGCGTGAAAACCCTGCCTCGCGTGAGGAAAAGTACTACTTTCCACACTTGTTAAATAAATAACTATTTTATGATACACAGAATACATTTTAATCAATTATACATTGACCATTCTTATTGATAACTTCTTGCCATCTTTCCACCAACTTCATTATCCCACGTTCCTAGAACGTCTGTGGCTTATCGTCGAAAAACCAATCAAAATGTTTTTTGAAAGTCTTTTCTTTATAGAAAGTTTTTTTGTTCATGGAGTTCTGCAACTAACAGAATAAATGATAATCAGAAGGTGCCAGGTCCGGTGAATACGGAGGATGAGGTAAAACATCCCAGCAGTTTATTCCGAGTGGTCAATGACGCATGAGGTCTGGCGTCGTCGTGGTAGGAGACGACACCTTTGCGATTTGCTAATTCTGGACGTTTTGTGCGGATTGCATGGTCCAGTTGGGTTAACTGCAAGCAGTATACAGTTGAATTAATTGTTTTGCCTGACGGTAACAGCTAGTAATAGATGATACCTTTATAATTCCACCATACGAAGAGCATAATCTTCTTCGGATGCAATTCCGCCTTCGAGCTTCTTTGCGGCGGCTCACTGCAGTGCTTCCATGATCTTTTACGCACTACATTATCGTAGACGATCCATTTTTTCATCTCCCGTTCCATCAGCTTTAAAAATGGGTATTTTTTTTTACGTTTCCGCAACGAATCGCAAATGGATATGCGAGTGGCTAAGTTGGCCTCAGTTAATTCACCGATTCGCATGGATCTTTATCGATTATGCCCTTGTCATCATCTGAATTAATCTCAGTCGGGCGACCGGAGCTGGGCGCATTATTAATGCTAAAATCTCCAGAACAGAAATTGAAAAACCACTTTTGGCACACGCGTTCTGTCAAGGCTTCATCACCATAAACACAACATATCTTTTTATGAGCCTCT
Organism: Rhodnius prolixus; assembly: GCF_049639745.1. Classification (NCBI taxonomy): domain Eukaryota; kingdom Metazoa; phylum Arthropoda; class Insecta; order Hemiptera; family Reduviidae; genus Rhodnius; species Rhodnius prolixus. The sequence goes on from NW_027411624.1 coordinate 25,598,359, forward strand.
GCAGCTCGTTTGCCCTTTTTAAAATAATAGAACAAAATATGACGAAAATGCACTTTATTAGCTCCCATCTTTACAGCTACGCAGCACGCAATATCCTAAAGTTTGTTAAATCGAAATTCATAGAAAGGTTACGCTTAACATAACCTTTCAAATGAGCAATCGAGTTGTGTGCTTGCACTGAGAAAAAAAAAGTAAATCAGAATGAATCAGTACCAAAATAAAAACCGAACGAACTTATTTGCCAACCCGATACTAAGATTGTGGCCAATTTGTCACAATTCCACACTGTCGAGTGTGCATACCCCAATGAGGGATAAATGAAATAGAAAATAAAAAGAACAATAAGAAATCGTTCAAGTTACGAGCGGAACCAGTGGTTCCAATACCTTTTACCACTAATTTAAACAAAATGGCTTCCTTTTTAAACCTCACTATACGGCTGAAGAAGCAAGACTAAACTGGATCTGATTTATTTAAATGTTTTCTGGTAGAGAACAAAAAACATTTGTTTACAGTAAAATGAGAAAGAACCATGTATTCTACCAACATTCAGGCACTAAAAAAAACAGAAAACACAGTCTACGAGAGAAGGTTGCACACAAAAAATGAAGGTTACAGGAGGATGTTTAGTCATTTCTCTTCAAAGTCTGTCATCGTTTTTCAAATTGGTCAAATAGTAGAGTTATTATTCATAAAAGTGCCCAATTGGAATATATCCAACTAGATATAAATTTCAAACTTATTAGCAAATTATTTATGATGTGAGATCACTTATATGTCAAATTTTAATCTAAGGGCCATAATGAATCAATAGCCTAACTATAAACCAGATCCGGCTTCAGCCTAGGGCCTCAAGATCAAGAGCGGCCTACATTCAAATTGTCAGCAAAATTAAAATTACACTATCCTAAAACACTGAACCGAAAATAAGGAGAAAATGTTTCATTTAACATATTGATATACAGGGTAAACCAGTAATGTCCATAGGGCCTACAGTGTGTAGTACATCTAAAGTGGAGTTCAATGACGTATTGGCCAACTTCATATTTTCCACTGTTCTTGAGTGACGTCACTTTAATTTTTTTTTCTAAAATCATTACTTTTTTCCAAAAAAAAAATGTTATGTAAGTTTTAGTCCGAATTCGATTCTGATGACACGATTAGAGAGACAGATAAATTTTCTAAAAATGGACACCATTTCGAAGCCATAAGTTATTCTCCAAACAGCCTCAATCTTCCTCCTGGATACTGGAAAAATAAAAGTAATCGAAATTTTTGAAGAAAACTCATTAGGCCCTTATGTGATCATTATCAGACCTAGGTGCTGGCACTTTTTGTAAAAGTTTCATATAATTTTCATAAAATTTATAGTGACGTCACTCAAGAACAGTGGAAAATATGAAGTTGACCAATACGTCATTGAACTCCACTTTAGATGTACTACACACAGTAGGCCTAATGGACAATACTTACTGGTTCACCCTGTGATAACAGTAATGATTTATTTTATTATCTCTCATGTAATTTACAAACTTAAAAATGGGAGGTGAAAGGGCCCCCCTCATAAGTGGAATAGCCTAGGGCCTCTTTTCATCTAAATCCGGCCCTGCGTACAAACCAATTAAAATTAAAATTCTGTAAATTTGTTTTGTTTTTAAATAAATTAATGGACGTTTCTTGTGGGGACTAATTTACAAAATATTTTCTTAAACGAAAATAATCAAGCGAATTGGGCACCACGATAGCCGAGAGGTTAAGAGGCGAGACCTGCGAAGCTAATGTGTGTATTGTGGTTCTGGGTTCGATTCCCCGGCCTTAAGGCCTTGGATTTTATTTAATGTTCAATAAAAGAAATTTACAGTAAAGTATGTTTGCTAATCGCCTCCGTCGACGACACCTAATTTGGTAGTTGGACGTTAAGCCCCGCCTGAAAAAATAGGCGATTACTTAACTTACTTTTTAATCAATAATAATCAAATAATCAATCATAATTAAACGAAAAATAATAAAGTTGATCTAAACGAAATATCTAAATGTAAAAGTTTCACGATTATTTAAAATTTTTGGGTTAAGCTGGCCCACCCATTCAGATTTGTTTTTAAAAAAAAGAACCCCCTTTTTTGTGTTTAGGAGACCAAAAATTTGTATACTATAAAAGAAAATGATTATATTAAATAATTATTACAGTATATTTGGAGAAGAACGGGTGGTTTATAAAACCACCCATGCTGGGATGATTAACAGTTAATTAAATAACATGAATTATAGTTGCACAGCTATAGTGGGGATCTACAGTACATCCGCCACTAACATACTGATTACTATCGATAAAATAGTAACATAGAAGAAAGGCGGATCTGTTCAATTTTGGGGGCGTTAGATAGAAATGGTAGCTAGCGAAAGTTCGACCATTTATCACACAATCAGCTGACCAACCCATTACTTACAGGATATTAATCAACTGAAAACAATACAATTTCTTGAAATATGAGCACGTGGTAAAATAGACAATGAGAGAACTCACGCATGCGCGAATCTAACAGGATGTCTGCCAAAACCAAATATGGAGTCAAGTTATTTTAAGACAATTCATCTTTTTTTTAGTTAAACTGGTTCCTCGATAACCACCTCTTTAGCCGCAGAATTAATATTTTTATTGCCATCTTCACCTCCTGACGATTTACAGAGCAGATTCTAAAGAAGAAAAGCAAGCAGTACTCCGGGGATACTGAATTTAACTTCTTTGCACCTTTCCGACGATATACATCTACATCAGTGGTTCTTAACTTTTTCATAAACACAATTATACACAATTATATGTATATACTTTTCTCGCGAAACACTAACATTAAATAATTTGAAATTCGGTATTTAGCAAGAACTTAAAATTAAATTCAAATTAAAAAAAAAAGAAACAATTTTTTGTTTTCGTATCTTTCCTAAGTTTCTAAATTTCAATACATTTAAAATTGAAATTTCGCGGAACACGGTTAAGAACCACTGCTTTATATCTTCTAAAATTATAGCTCTCTGCACAAAATAACTATAGTTTATAATTGAGAAAAACAAAGTGTATAAGAGACAAAAATTCCATATCAATACGTGGTTCACAGTGGGAGATATAGAACGGCCATAATTTTACAGAATTTCATGACCCAAAAAATTTGCAACCCTTTATATCTTCTACATTTGTAGATCTGAGCACAAAATAACTATAGTTTATAATTGAGAAAAACAAAGTGTACAAGAGAAAAAAATTCCATACCAATACGTGCTTCACAGTGGGAGATATAGAACGGCCATAATTTTACAGAATTTCATGACCCAAAAAATTTTCAACCCTTTATATCTTCTACATTTATAGATCTGTGCACAAAATAACTATTGTTTATAATTGAGAAAAACAAAGTGTACAAGAGAAAAAAATTCCATACCAATACGTGCTTCACAGTGGGAGATATAGAACGGCCATAATTTTACAGAATTTCATGACCCAAAAAATTTTCAACCCTTTATATCTTCTACATTTATAGATCTGTGCACAAAATAACTATTGTTTATAATTGAGAAAAACAAAGTGTATAAGAGAAAAAAATTCCATACCAATACGTGCTTCACAGTGGGAGATATAGAACGGCCATAATTTTACAGAATTTCATGACCCAAAAAATTTTCAACCCTTTATATCTTCTACATTTGTAGATCTGTGCACAAAATAACTATAGTTTATAATTGAGAAAAACAAAGTGTATAAGAGAACAAAATTCCATACCAATACGTGCTTCACAGTGGGAGATATAGAAAAGCCATAATTTTACAGAATTTCATGACCCAAAAAATTTTCAACCCTTTATATCTTCTACATTTATAGATCTGTGCACAAAATAACTATAGTTTATAATTGAGAAAAACAAAGTGTATAAGAGACAAAAATTCCATATCAATACGTGGTTCACAGTGGGAGATATAGAACGGCCATAATTTTACAGAATTTCATGACCCAAAAAATTTGCAACCCTTTATATCTTCTACATTTGTAGATCTGAGCACAAAATAACTATAGTTTATAATTGAGAAAAACAAAGTGTACAAGAGAAAAAAATTCCATACCAATACGTGCTTCACAGTGGGAGATATAGAACGGCCATAATTTTACAGAATTTCATGACCCAAAAAATTTGCAACCCTTTATATCTTCTACATTTGTAGATCTGAGCACAAAATAACTATAGTTTATAATTGAGAAAAACAAAGTGTACAAGAGAAAAAAATTCCATACCAATACGTGCTTCACAGTGGGAGATATAGAACGGCCATAATTTTAAAGAATTTCATGACCCAAAAAATTTTCAACCCTTTATATCTTCTACATTTATAGATCTGTGCACAAAATAACTATTGTTTATAATTGAGAAAAACAAAGTGTATAAGAGAACAAAATTCCATACCAATACGTGCTTCACAGTGGGAGATATAGAACAGCCATAATTTTACAGAATTTCATGACCCAAAAAATTTTCAACCCTTTATATCTTCTACATTTATAGATCTGTGCACAAAATAACTATAGTTTATAATTGAGAAAAACAAAGTGTATAAGAGAAAAAAATTCCATACCAATACGTGCTTCACAGTGGGAGATATAGAACAGCCATAATTTTACAGAATTTCATGACCCAAAAAATTTTCAACCCTTTATATCTTCTACATTTATAGATCTGTGCACAAAATAACTATAGTTTATAATTGAGAAAAACAAAGTGTATAAGAGAAAAAAATTCCATACCAATACGTGCTTCACAGTGGGAGATATAGAACAGCCATAATTTTACAGAATTTCATGACCCAAAAAATTTTCAACCCTTTATATCTTCTACATTTATAGATCTGTGCACAAAATAACTATAGTTTATAATTGAGAAAAACAAAGTGTATAAGAGAAAAAAATTCCATACCAATACGTGCTTCACAGTGGGAGATATAGAACAGCCATAATTTTACAGAATTTCATGACCCAAAAAATTTTCAATCCTTTATATCTTCTACATTTATAGATCTGTGCACAAAATAACTATAGTTTATAATTGAGAAAAACTAAGTGTATAAGAGAAAAAAATTCCATACCAATACGTGCTTCACAGTGGGAGATATAGAACAGCCATAATTTTACAGAATTTCATGACCCAAAAAATTTTCAACCCTTTATATCTTCTACATTTATAGATCTGTGCACAAAATAACTATTGTTTATAATTGAGAAAAACAAAGTGTATAAGAGAAAAAAATTCCATACCAATACGTGCTTCACAGTGGGAGATATAGAACGGCCATAATTTTACAGAATTTCATGACCCAAAAAATTTTCAACCCTTTATATCTTCTACATTTATAGATCTGTGCACAAAATAACTATTGTTTATAATTGAGAAAAACAAAGTGTACAAGAGAAAAAAATTCCATACCAATACGTGCTTCACAGTGGGAGATATAGAACGGCCATAATTTTACAGAATTTCATGACCCAAAAAATTTTCAACCCTTTATATCTTCTACATTTATAGATCTGTGCACAAAATAACTATTGTTTATAATTGAGAAAAACAAAGTGTACAAGAGAAAAAATTTCCATACCAATACGTGCTTCACAGTGGGAGATATAGAACGGCCATAATTTTACAGAATTTCATGACCCAAAAAATTTTCAACCCTTTATATCTTATACATTTATAGATCTGTGCACAAAATAACTATTGTTTATAATTGAGAAAAACAAAGTGTATAAGAGAAAAAAATTCCATACCAATACGTGCTTCACAGTGGGAGATATAGAACGGCCATAATTTTACAGAATTTCATGACCCAAAAAATTTACAACCCTTTATATCTTCTACATTTATAGATCTGTGCACAAAATAACTATTGTTCATAATTGAGAAAAACAAAGTGTACAAGAGAAAAAAATTCCATACCAATACGTGCTTCACAGTGGGAGATATAGAACGGCCATAATTTTACAGAATTTCATGACCCAAAAAATGTTCAACCCTTTATATCTTCTACATTTATAGAACTGTGCACAAAATAACTATAGCTTATAATTGAGAATAACAAAGTGTACAAGAGAAAAAAATTCCATACCAATACGTGGTTCACAGTGGGTGATATAGAACGGCCATAATTTTACAGAATTTCATGACCCAAAAAATTTTCAACCCTTTATATCTTCTACCTTTTTAGATCTGTGCACAAAATAACTATTGTTTATAATTGAGAAAAACAAAGTGTACAAGAGAACAAAATTCCATACTAATACGTGCTTCACAGTGGGTGATATAGAACGGCCATAATTTTACAGAATTTCATGACCCAAAAAATTTTCAACCCTTTATATCTTCTACCTTTTTAGATCTGTGCACAAAATAACTATAGTTTATAATTGAGAAAAACAAAGTGTACAAGAGAACAAAATTCCATACTAATACGTGCTTCACAGTGGGTGATATAGAACGGCCATAATTTTACAGAATTTCATGACCTAAAAAATTTTCAACCCTTTATATCTTCTACCTTTTTAGATCTGTGCACAAAATAACTATTGTTTATAATTGAGAAAAACAAAGTGTACAAGAGAACAAAATTCCATACTAATACGTGCTTCACAGTGGGTGATATAGAACGGCCATAATTTTACAGAATTTCATGACCCAAAAAATTTTCAACCCTTTATATCTTCTACCTTTTTAGATCTGTGCACAAAATAACTATAGTTTATAATTGAGAAAAACAAAGTGTACAAGAGAACAAAATTCCATACTAATACGTGCTTCACAGTGGGTGATATAGAACGGCCATAATTTTACAGAATTTCATGACCCAAAAAATTTTCAACCCTTTATATCTTCTACCTTTTTAGATCTGTGCACAAAATAACTATAGTTTATAATTGAGAAAAACAAAGTGTACAAGCGAACAAAATTCCATACCAATACGTGCTTCACAGTGGGAGATATAGAACGGCCATAATTTTACAGAATTTCATGACCCAAAAAATGTTCAACCCTTTATATCTTCTACATTTATAGAACTGTGCACAAAATAACTATTGTTTATAATTGAGAAAAACAAAGTGTACAAGAGAAAAAAATTTCATACCAATACGTGCTTCACAGTGGGAGATATAGAACGGCCATAATTTTACAGAATTTCATGACCCAAAAAATTTTCAACCCTTTATATCTTCTACATTTATAGATCTGTGCACAAAATAACTATTGTTCATAATTGAGAAAAACAAAGTGTACAAGAGTAAAAAATTCCATACCAATACGTGCTTCACAGTGGGAGATATAGAACGGCCATAATTTTACAGAATTTCATGACCCAAAAAATTTTCAACCCTTTATATCTTCTACATTTATAGATCTGTGCACAAAATAACTATTGTTTATAATTGAGAAAAACAAAGTGTACAAGAGAACAAAATTCCATACCAATACGTGGTTCACAGTGGGTGATATAGAAAGGCCATAATTTTACAGAATTTCATGACCCAAAAAATTTTCAACCCTTTATATCTTCTACATTTATAGATCTGTGCACAAAATAACTATTGTTCATAATTGAGAAAAACAAAGTGTACAAGAGTAAAAAATTCCATACCAATACGTGCTTCACAGTGGGAGATATAGAACGGCCATAATTTTACAGAATTTCATGACCCAAAAAATTTTCAACCCTTTATATCTTCTACATTTATAGATCTGTGCACAAAATAACTATTGTTTATAATTGAGAAAAACAAAGTGTACAAGAGAACAAAATTCCATACCAATACGTGGTTCACAGTGGGTGATATAGAAAGGCCATAATTTTACAGAATTTCATGACCCAAAAAATATTCAACACTTTATATCTTCTACCTTTTTATATCTGTGCACAAAATAACTATAGTTTATAATTGAGAAAAACAAAGTGTACAAGAGAACAAAATTCCATACCAATACGTGGTTCACAGTGGGAGATATAGAACAGCCATAATTTTACAGAATTTCATGACCCAAAAAAAACACTTGGACCATATTCGCGGAACTCCATTGTTCCGCGGAATCGGTTAAGAACCACTGATCTACATGAATGCTTAGAAATAGTTGAAAATATGAAGCTCTAAATTACTACAAGAATTTGTCGCTGAATTTTATAAAAAGAGGTAAAAGTATAGATAATTGGTTATTGGAAAACACTAGAAGATATTGAAGAGATTTGTATAGCGTAGGAGTTAGGTCGATATAATCATTCCTTCCAACTGAGATGCAATCACGGCCATCTTGGATCTATCTGCGTCTATTTAGTCACACGGACGATGATATGACTATCCAATAGGTAAATGTCAAGTCACAATTTAAGAATACATAAGTACGCGAACTGTTTACTTTTAAATCCAGTTATTTCTATCTTAGTAACTAATTCGATGTTAGTGCACTCTAGCAGTAGAAATACGCCCCCATATCCACGATCGCTTTAACAACTTCTTTTCTGACTTATCAAAGTGTTTATTTTACACTAAGCGTCTTTGCTGCGCTTAATAATTAGAAACATTTTGCTCACTGATAGCTTCATTTTGATCCGACCTGCTTATCTATTCTTAAAGTTGCCAAGGATGGACTCTAAGTGTATTGTACGTAGCTAATGTATTTGTTATTAAAGGCAATCTAAATATATCCTAGCAATTTACAAATAAAAATCTAAATTTACTGTTTATAGTTTATTCGTATTCATGAATAATATAAACATTAGGCTAAAAGTAACTTTACAGTATTCTAGACTAAAAGGTCCGTTTTCCCCCCTCTACCCTTCTTCTACTCACCAACGAATATCTGACTTACATTTTAAGTTTCATAAAAGATATCTAAACTTATTTACGCGATTCTATGTGACAAAATCTGAAGTAAACACTTAACTATTCCATTATTAGATAGAAAATAATTCATAATCTTTATTTTAAAATACATAAGAAACAGGCGCCACGGTAGCCGAGCGGGTTAAGAGGCTAGACCCGCAATGCTAAGATGTACTGTTGGTTTAGTGGGTTCGATTCCCGGTCTAGAAGCCTTGGATTTTATTTAATGGTTAATAAAAGAAAGTTACAGTAAAGTATGTTTGCTAGTCGCCTCCGTCCACGACACCTAATTGGTAGTTGGGCGTTAAGCCCCGCCTGAAAAAATAGGCGAGTACTTTACTTTACATAAGAAACAATTGAAGAATTATTTAACAAACAAATTTTCAGACCAAAATGAGTGTGCAATGAGGATATAAAATTTAAAGAGATTTGTTATGGACGCGTTCAAAATCCATTCGGTAAAATGGCATTTCCGGTTTGTGGAATTTTCAAAAAACTCAAAATTTTAGCAACAAATTTGATTCTTCCATAAAAAGTCGGTGTATATCTATTTATTTATTTTTAGATTTAAGGCGCAACAACATCTGAGGTTATTAGAGCCAGGAGCCTTTTTCTAGTGCACCTACCGGCCTCCGGATAAATGTTCTCTCGTTTCAGACAACACTGTTCATCACCGGACAGTACCGGGCTCACTGAAGCTCCTTAGAAAGAGAAATTCTATTAGGTCAGCAACTAAAGATATTTAATATTTAATTTTATTTAACATTTAGAGGAAAGCTTACCCATCCTCTCACCCAAAAGTGTCCTTTTCATGGAATTTTTCTAGAAAAGTCATGAAGTTGTAGACCAAACTCGAGTAAAATGTGTACACGAAGATTAAGACAAATCGTTTCGAAATTAAAGGAATGAAAAATCATTAGAAGAAAATAGATTTTCAGAGTTATATTTTTTGTTTTAACCCCAATAAAATATTTTTCTTTTTTCTCATTCTGCAAGAAAGGATGATTGATTTGGTATATCAGTTCTTATATTACGATGGAGAAAATACCCAATAAAAATGGCTAAAGTTCAGAACGTCTTTCAAACATATTTTTTTTTAAATTTTATTTTTTTAATAAGAAAAAGACGAAACGAATAATAGGTAAAAATAAAACGAAACTTTAGAAAAAGGGATTATAATTTTTTTGATAGTATAGTACTTCTGTCTGAACACAGTGAAATTCTATTTAGATGCATCTGATAAATTAAAATTGTACAGATTTTTCTCCCAAGGTAACCTTATCTTATAACCTTGATTTTATGATCTCGACCAAGATAAGTTTGATATTCGAAAGAATTCATTTAAGAGAAGTTTTACTTATTCAAAAACAGAGGAGTCAGTCCTGGTTCAGTCTACCCAAATTAAATAACTGCGCTACACCACTGTTGACAGTAACTAAGGAGTAATATTAATGCGTTTAATCGCCCACATTTATTGAATTAAAAGCACATTTATAGTTAAAAGCATCTTCAATTTCGGTATCGCACATGAAAACGAATATAGAACCCGTATATTCCAATTTTCGTCACTTGGGTCCCAAAAATAGTAAACTAAAGAGAAGATAAACATTACAGTTGTGGTAATAAAGATAGCCCAATTGTGGAAACAATGAAGTGGACCCACGTACAGCCAACACATGTTTGGCAGTGATGTATGTCCTTAACTTTACATATTTGGATACATGTGCGGGTTGCCAGTTGACAATTTGCAGAGGAAGAGAGAGATAGCAAAAAAATGTGTGCCTCCTACGTGCCAATTGCGGCCTTAATGATCGTTTAATTCTCCGATAATAATAAAAAAAAAACTCCTTCAATGATATCGTACCAACATAACCAATCTTATATAGTTACTTTTAACAGTAGGACCCAAAAACACATAGTGCTCAGTGATATTCAGTTTTAAAGGTTACCAAATCAATCTTTCATCAATATATTTTATTATGGAACTTTTTATCCGGGTTACAAGTTGGTCTAATGGTTATGAAGAGTAGCTTTGTAAGTGGGAAATTCCCGGTACGAATCTCGCGTTTTATTTGTTAGAAAATAGTAGTTAATAGTAAAGGATGTACTTCCGTCCCCGCCCACGATACCTAATTGGTAGTTGTATGTTAAGCCCCGCCTGAATAAATAGTCGATTCATTCACACAGGATATATCTGTTTTGAGGTCCCTCCCCTGATCAGAAAGAGTGAGTGGTTCTTACAAATTTGGTCACTATGTGTTAGTGTATGCACTATAATTCAAAAACAAAAAATCGCAGAAAGTTATAAATGTAATATTTCATTTAGGCGCCACCAGAGGACAAAATTAGACTGAGAAATTCAAATAAGGGCACTTCCGGTTTAACAATGAGTGTAGGGTGGACCTATACAAGTCTAGTGAGTCACCAACATGGTTAAATGTGAGTCTATATAAGTCTAGTGAGTCGCCAACATAGTTAAACTTGAGTATATGGTGGATCTATACAAGTCCAGTGAGTCAACAACATGGTTAAATATGAGCATAAAGTGGAACTGTATAGGTCTAATGAATCACCAACATGGTTAAATGTGAGTCTATTTAAAATCTAGTGAGTCGCCAACATAGTTAAACTTGAGTATATGGTGGATCTATACAAGTCCAGTGAGTCACCAACATGGTTAAATATGAGTATAGGTGGAACTATATAGGTCTAGTGAGTCACCAACATGGTTAAATATGAGTATAAAGTGCAACTGTATAGGTCTAATGAATCACCAACATGGTTAAATGTGAGTCTATATAAAGTCTAGTGAGTCGCCAACATAGTTAAACTTGAGTATATGGTGGATCTACACAAGTCCAGTGAGTCACCAACATAGTTAAATGTGAGTCTATATAAGGTCTAGTGAGTCGCCAACATAGTTAAACTTGAGTATATGGTGGATCTATACAAGTCCAGTGAGTCACCAACATGGTTAAATATGAGTATAAGGTGGAACCATATAGGTCTAGTGAGTCACCAAAATGGTTAAATGTGAATGTAGAAAATGCATTTATGTTTACAAAAATTGCCACTAGAGTTCTACACCGGATGGAGTATAAAATAAGCTTACAGCCTATAAAATGGCGGCTTACAAGTCTAAAATAAGCTCATTTCTCTTTTATCTATTTCACGATTAAACAATAAAAATTCTCAACTTTTTTGTTTCTGTTAACGATAATTGGGTAAAACATGAAATATTATTCAAAAAGAAACATTATTTAACGTATTTTTAAAGGGAAATTTGTTTTCTAGCTTCATTCGAAAGTTTATCAAATACCTATGGGAGAAATGTTGGGAAAAAAAATTTAAATTCATTATTTCATTGAAATTATTAAGTTTAAAGTATTGGCCAATCACAATGTAGTATGGTTGTATACTATGGGCGGGTCATGCCCACATCTATGTGAACCACGCCCCATCCAATGAAAACAAGTCATCTGATCAAAGCTTCAATACGTTTCACTTACTTTTCTAAATCTTTTGTTATTTTCTCATATTTAATTATCTTTTTGTTTTGTTTTTTAGAAATAATATTAATCTTACGTCGATATTGAGAGAAAATGCTAACAAATTATTCGAAAAAAAAATCTTTATCAATTTTAAAGAATTTTTTTCATATGTTAAGCTAGTTTTCGGATATTTTTCGCCGATATTACACTTTCTCATGAAAAGATCTTCGTACAAAGACTCATATGACTTTTCTTACCGTAATTTAAGAATATAATTGAATTTCATTGTAACTTAGAGTTGCGTAGTGCAAAAAAAATAGAGATCAAATTAATGTTGATAGAATTGGACACATTCCCTCTGAACCTAAATATTACTTAAGAAAAAATTACAAGCCAAACTGACATTTAAGCTTTAGTACGCCATTAGATCAGCTTAAAATGAATCCGTTTTGCTAATTCACTGTAAATTTCAGGAAAAGCATTTCTTTAAAATTGCTCTTCCGGTATATTGTTTTTCTTTCTTCTTGGAATTTTATTTAGAATTTAATAATCAAATACTTATAGAGGTAGTAAACCTTAAAATATAAAAAAATGAAAATTTAGGAAACCTTATTAAAACGATTGTAAAAAATATATTCCTAAATGTATGTAGTGTTTAAACAAAGTTTAAAAGAATAAGTCATGATTAAAATTAAATTTTGGTTTAATTCAATTTGAATTTAATTTATTAATGCCCATCTCTGTAAGACGACAAAATGAAGATGTGGCTACAGTACATGCCACAATAGTAAAGTTTAATCCGCGCGACTCCAAATGCAGTCTCGATAGAAGGGATGCCTCCATTTCGACCTCAGTGACTCTTGCCCCTGGTACTGGCCCCATTTTCTGCACATTATTTATATAACAAACACTGGGCAAGTAGCCCAAATAGATCTCTAACTCCGTTCGCTTTATTCAAGTTAATACATTCAATCATATTGTAATAATACACAAGTAATTCCATTCATGTTCCAATCATCAGCTAGTGCTAAGTAATACATGTGGCTCTTTAAATAATTAAAGAAATGACACTTGTAAATTGTTAGCTTTCTAAAGTCTCCTTTTGCAATATTTTGACCCATTAACTTTCCCATCCCGTGCTGTGATTTCTATCCCAAACTCTCCGTACTTCCAAATGACCCAATCATCTTCATACCTCATACAAAATTAAATAAAAACTGCAATTGCTAAATAATTGTCGGATATTATACTAGAAATTGAAGGAAATTCAAACTTCAACCAGTGAAACAACCTATTTCAATCTACCGCCCAATTTTGTATCTACTAAAGTAATAGATTTTCTATAGGCCCATAAGATATGCAATTACGAAGATATACAGTAATTTTTGAGGGTATTTTTTACTGAAAATAAACAGTAAAATTTATCTACTTATACTTCGAATATGTTTTATACAAAGAAAAGTTCATTTTTACGCTGCATTTCCACACTTAACAGAGTTTGCTAAGGCGGTAGCTGATTAAACTATAGAGAAAAATAATAATAAAATATAAAAACTAAGCAATCTTATTATTTAAGTATTCAAGAACCTTGAGAATGAAATTTCGAAACTAAATATTTGATGAATGGTTTAATTTTGGTAAAGTACAAACGAAGGTCTCTCCTTTCACAAAAATTCTGAAGGTTTCTCTGGTTTGGTGAAACAACTAGTTATAGGATTGTGCAGGAAATGGAAAAAGGAAAAGTTATCAAATAGTTTGAATTAAATTTTCCACATTTTTGGATATAACATAAGCTTATTCATTTTATGACCACAACTGTTGGAATCAGTCAAAAACCCCACCAATGGTTGATAGGAACCTCTGGTTTAAACCTTTACAAAATCTAGGTCTAACAAATTCAACTGTAAACTCGATAAATCTCTCTTTAAGTCAGACAATCCTCAAAACACCCTAACGCCATGACTTAGCGAGCTCCTAAGTAACTATTGTCCATAGGTAACTGTCATTCTCATCAATCATGCCTTATATTACTAATGTAAAAGATGTTACAGTTAAAAAAAAAAATAAGTTGCATAATTAATAGTTGGTTAATTGTGTAATGGTTAATCTATCTATGACATAAGAACATTAATAAAGAGATAAATAACCAGCAATATGGCGGAGTTCTTTTTTCTTTTCTAAATGAAGAAGAGGAACGGAGGAAGTTGGCTGGTATAGCTGGTACAGTGAAGTGCTTACAAGAGTGATCTGTTATATATAATAACACGATCAAAGGACTGCCCGGATTTAATAGCAAGAGGTTGGCCAGACTGGAGGGGCTTCATAAACCAAAAGGCAGTAGTGTATTCCTTCAATATGAACACTTTAAAAACTACAATTTCTTTTTATTATTAAATCCAACAATATTACACAAGAGTTTATTAGCACGACGGCCATCCTTGATGGCAGAGGTTAAGATTAAATGATAGGGACTTGTTTATATTGAATTAGATTTCTTTAAAATCGAGCGATTATTTAAAAAAAAAAATTTTGTCCTTTCTTTGAAACAAAAAAGAACTGTATTTTTAATAATAATAAATCTAATGGGAACCATTTGCATAATGACTTACTTTTTCCACACTTCATAGAATTAATCTTTGTCCAACAAAAGAACACCATAGAGT
Organism: Rhodnius prolixus; assembly: GCF_049639745.1. Lineage (NCBI taxonomy): Eukaryota > Metazoa > Arthropoda > Insecta > Hemiptera > Reduviidae > Rhodnius > Rhodnius prolixus. Next base: position 25,613,409 of record NW_027411624.1, read on the forward strand.
CTAGGAACCGATTTTATTTGAAAAAAAAAATTAAACCAAAGAAGCACACCACACCTAAATAAGTTCATATAATAAATCTTTGTAAATTCTCTTAGACTCCAGACAACTGTAGAATACTAGAAAAATCCTTACCGACAAATTTTGAATCAAATATCATTTCATTCATGAAAATTAGATAAAGCGTACATGAGCTTTGTTGTACAAGATAACAACAAACAAGAACAATAAAAAAAACACCGCCTTTAACATGGTACCGAACTCACAGAACATGAAAGATGACAGTTGGCTCATCGGTGTTATTTGAGGTGGTAACCTTCCTTAAAGTGAACTAGAGGTACAGACCGGGACAGAAATGGCCACAATTTATCCAGGAGGTTAAAACTAAATGGAAAGTGATAGAACAGTGACTGGCTTGGACAGAAGGATAAGATCCATGCAGGTAACCTTCGAGTAAAGCCTAAGTAAAGTAAAGAAAGTATAGTTTTGTAATTAGTATTGATATATTAGGAATCAAATATGGTTCAAAAATTATGAGTTTCAAACAGTGTGAATTACAACTTCAAGGATTCGAGTTAAGAGGATGACCACAGCTGCCTTCTTTTTCTTCATTCCATCCGCAAGCTACTTCAACCATATTTACAGTATTTTAAGAACTATAATGATAATTGATAGACGGAGATTCCATTTTTGTTCCTAATTTTGTAAATCAACGGCCAGAAACTTGCATAGTACAAGGTGTGGCTATTAAATAACGAGACTGATGCTGCTACAGAAGAACTATGCATGCACCAAATCCTAACGACCGACAGCTGTGCAAGTGTAAAGCCTTCTCTTTCGATTGCAGCGTCTTACGTGTTTGTAGAGAAATCTGTCTGACCGGAACCGTCGTTTGTGTAAGAGGTGTTTAGTTTCGTTTTGCCGAAAACATGATACTACACATGTAGTAGAGTAACGAATTGTCGTGAAATTTCACATCAAAACTTGGATAAAACCGCTACTGAAACTTATCTTTTATTAAAAGAAGTTTCTGGCGATGAATGTTTATTACGTGCGCGAGTTTTTGAGTGGTTCAAGCGTTTCTAAGATGGCCGAGAAGACGTCGGAGATGATGACCACCCAGGTCGCCCTTTCACGTCCAAAACTGATGAAAATATCGATTATAATTAATCAACCTTACTACCGTGCTTGCTCAATTCCTGCTGAAAGTGTAAGGAAAAAAACGACCCGATTTGAAGAAGAACCAGTCACGGGGTTCTCCATCAAGACAACGCGCCGGCTCACACTGCATTGTCTTGCCAAGACGTTTCTAGCCAAGTACAACATCCCCGTTTTAGGCCATCCGCCTTATTCGCCTGATTTGACCCCACATGACTTGCGTCTGTTCCCCAAAGTCAAATCTGCATTAAAAGGATCACGTTTTCAGTCCGTTGAAGCTGTGAAAGAAAAAGCGGCACGCGTCATACGGGTGCTCACAGAAAAAGACTTCCAGCACTGTTTCGAACAATGGTAAATTCGCATGGAGCGTTGTATGGTTAGGGGAGGGGTGTATATTGAAGGTGATAATAACTAAACAATGTCTAATTTTAAAACAAAATGTTTTACAGCAATAGTCTCGTTATTTAATAGCCACACCTCGTATTTAAATTTGAGGCATCCCTCAACAGAACAACATGGAAACCAAAGTCTGCCAATTATTAGTACCAAACTCAGAACGAAGCCGAAGTAATGTGTGAAACTGTTAGTTATATCATCAGGAAAGACTAGCGAATGGTAAAGCATGGAAACTCCAGCCAGCTTACACAGCATGGCAGCCGGGTTGAGTGGGCAGAGATACTACACAACATGCTCATGTAAATGTACCAAAGAGAAATATTAGGTAATTTAAGTTGAAGAGATAATGGTGTGCGTAGGAGAAATACTATACCCAGCATACCCAACATAAAAACACACACGAACGAACATACATCACCGAGAGATCTACTCTTGGCGCCAATCTCCCCCCGCCTGAACTACAGCTTTTCGCATACCCGCCAGTACAATTAAATAACTTGGTAACCATCTTAGTACGCACTCTTAACATTGTATCCCATTACATCTTTCTCAAAACAAATCTGGTCTAGACTTCTCACACTTGCTATTCACGCCATTATTACACCTCCTAACTTAACACAACTCTAAACACATAAAGTGTGCATTGTACATCCACATAAAGATATAGTAGAGGTTTTAGTAGCATTTCTAGGTTAAGATTGATTGCTTCACCAGATATAAACTTCTGCTGTCTTCCCATAAAACTTTTACGAAAATCAAACATTTAAACAAAATGCAGACAAACTTGATCTCAAACTAACATGTACTCATTTGCATAAACAGATCTAACGGTTTACCGACGCCTAATTCTTGAACAAAACACTGATACATTAGGGAGCCATAACAGATCTTTGGAGTAGCAGCAGATTTGACTTATAGCTACACTTTATCTAATAAAATTTCAATTCTCAGTTTTAAAAATAAATGTTTTTGTAATGCAATTATAACCCAAGTCCACCTAAATTGATTGAGCTGTAAGAAGCTCCTAGAAAGAGAAAAAAATCTAAGGGGTCAGCAGCTGGATTCGAACCCATGATCTCCGCGTGGGAATCCAACACGATAATCGCCGCATAGCTAATCCCTTCCCTACGAAGCTGTATTATCGCAGCAACCCAGAATGTTGTTTATTACTGTTATAAAACGCAGCTAATTGGCCGAAATTATTGAAAGGATGCAATATGATTGGCGGATGAGTGAGTGAAATTATCATATTACTCGTAATTTACGAGGTGTGGCTATTAAATAACGAGAGTATTGCTATAAAACATTTTATTTTAAATTTATACATATTTATCATTGTTCGAAACAGTGCTGGAAGTGAGCTCCTGCATGACGCGTGCCGCTTTTTCTTTCACAGCTTCAACGGGACTGAAATTGTGCTCCTTTTAAAGCAGATTTGACTTTAGGGAACAGATAAAAGTCACATGGGGCCAGGTCAGGCGAATAAGGCGGATGGCCTAAAACTGGGATGTTTTACTAGGCTAGAAACGTCTTGTTAAGACAATGCAATGTGAGCTGGCGCGTTTTCTTGATGGAAAACCCATGACTTGTTCTTCCACGAATCGGGTCGTTTTTTTCCTTACTCTTTCACGGAGTTGAGCAAGCGCCTCACGGTAGTAATGTTGATTAATTATAATCGATATTTTCATCCGTTTTGGACATGGAAGGGCGACCCGGGGCGGTCATCATCTCCGACGTCTACTCGGCCATCTTGGAAACGCTTGAACCACTCAAAAACTTGCGCACGTGATAAACATTCATCGCCATAAACTTCTTTTAATAAAAGATAAGTTTCAGTAGCGGTTTTACCAAGTTTCATGTGAAATTTCACGACAATTCGTTGCTCTACTACATGTGTAGTATCATGTTTTCGGCAAAACGAAACTAACACCTCTTACACAAACGACGGTTCCGGTCAGACAGATTTCTCTACAAAGACGTGAGGCGCTGCAATCGAAAGAGAAGGCTTTACACTTGCACAGCTGTCGGTCGTTAGGATTTGGCGCATGCATAGTTCTTCTGTAGCAGCATCAGTCTCGTTATTTAATAGCCACACCTCGTATTTTTGAAAAAAATCCAAAACAATCAACAACCAACCAAGGAAGTAATGAAAGAATTACAAATTTTATTATTGTACAGTAGGTAATTGGAACGAAAATGAAATTAAAAAATTTCAAATAGAAGAAACGGGTTTAAGTTTGCGTAATACTGAACAAAATTTAGGGAACCGTAATTGAATCAGCTATAAGAGATTGAGAAACATTGAAATTCGAGGACTTAAAGTTAAAATTCGAGTTTGTAAATAATATGATGTAGCCTAGACATTAAAATTGCTTTTTTTGAGGAGCGGAATAGATGGATTCAGCGCTTTCAGAGATTCAGATAAGGCTGGAACAGATGAAATGACCTATTGTTTTCCTTATGTCTGCGACAGCTTTCGAACAAAATCTGTTTTACATGTAGGAGGAACAGATGGAGGGTCTAGTTGGGATGTTATGTTAGTATGAGCGTTGACCATAGCGTAAGGACGTTATGTTACATGACTGAATAGGAGAATCAGCCAACATCGCTGCCATAACCAGTTTCGACAAACTGTGTGCCGCGAACAGCATCCCCCGCTAGCTAACTACAGCTACAACCACATGAGAGATGAATCACCCACATAACCAAACCAGATAGATATTGCATCATATCATAACCACCTCTACAGTAGATCTGGTTGTTTAGTAATTGCACCAATTCCATTATATAGGACATACACGGTTCTTCCTCAATGCTCGCCAGTGGTGCTCTCTAGTCTGGAGTTTATGTAAGTACCGTAGGAACTAAATTCCCTTCAATGTGAATGCTACTACATATATAACGTGCACCATCTAATAAATTGGTCTAAATTCGATCTAAAATGAAGTCCAATACTCAATAATATCAAGAATAAAGAAAAATCAAAAGAATGATTTTTAAAAGGAAAACAAAGACGTAAAAAATACTTTTAGTAGAAATTCTACATCAAATTGAGAGACCCACACTAGTGTCTAGACTAAAAAGAACAGAACTAAACAGACGCTATCGTCTACTTAAAAGACTTTTAGACGAAAGATCCAAACTCTCTCTAGGCAACAAAAGACTAATTCATACTTCTACTTTAAAACCCATCTGGGCGTATGGAATAGAGCTGTGGGGTTCAACCAAACGCTCTAACCTCCAAAGGATTCAGTCCCTTCAATCTAAAATACTTCGAACTATTGTAAACGCTCCATTTTATGTCTCCAACCTGGGCTAAACACACTGACCTTAACATTCCTTTTATCACACAAGTTGCTAAAACAAAATACAGAAAACTCCACTTCAACCTGCAATCTCATATAAATCCTCTAGCTAAAAAATATTTCTTCAAGAACTCTTTCTGATAACCCGGACAAGACGCCTTAAGAGACAGTGTGGCCCTTGTGATCTCCTCTCAAGTGAAGAGAGTGGACTAACAGTCTAATGTTTTGGAGTGTTACTACTGGGGTAACTTCTCCACTCGTTTTTGTTCATTGTTTCTGATATCAGTGTTACCTACAGCGCCACCGCGCTGATAGTAGCAAAAATAAACGCCCCCCCCAAAAAAAAATTGAGAGATTTGAGACATTAACTCTCTTTCAAGTCCCTTTGGAGTATCCATTTTCTAAAAAATCCCTTTTTCCGAACTCGGAATGTCTCCAAACGGATATTTTTGACAAAAACTTGATATAAAAAATTAGAATTGATCGCTAAACCTCCTCCTAACGATACAACAAAAATGATTCTGAGATTAACATAATCGTCAAAACCACTTTTTAAAATAAATTTACTGTAAATAAATTTCAAAAAAATAATAATGGTAGGTGTTCAGTCGAACTCATCTTTTCTCGGCGCTCCCTCTTTTTAAATTTCCCGCCATGCTTTTCCCGCTTTTTAGTTCCCGCCAAACTTTTGTTGCCTCGCATCTTGTAACCTTCATTGTGTTTTCACTTTTCTTCTCTCTAGGCTACTGCGCATCTCGTTCATCGGCAAGAAGAAGGAGCAACAACCGCCTTCCTGTATCCTTTACTTTACGCTTCTCTTTTGCATCAGTTTTTCTCCATCTTCAACAGCAGGGTTATCTCGGTGTCTTTTGTTTGCCCTCTTTATGGCCCTAGCCCTTCAGGCCTTGACCCCCACTTGGTGTCCAACCTTGTCGAGGTGGTGGGGCTTACGCACTAAGGGCACTAGAGATTAACCCTCTCTAAAACTCTCGCGTTTTCCGCTTCTGGGTATAGGCGTCTTCACGCGCCTACAGTAGGTCTTGTCTGATTAGACAGTAGACGGAAATTGAACAGAAATCTTTTGAGAGTCACAATTTCGATCAGATTAAGGTGGTAATACTGTACGTAATTCAATCCATTTCGTGAATGCATTCTTTCTTTCCACTAAAAACTGCCATGAAATAAATTCCGGTAAAAAGGTAATATCCGTAAGTAACCTCCTTTTAAATTAGTAGTTGAGTTTAGAGAAATCGAGAAGTTTTCGATACAAACATAGAAAACTGAGAAAAAAAAAAGTCCTTTCAGAGAGAGTTCGAAATTTTACCGAACTTATCAAAGCTGTACCTAAAGTAACCAAACATTCCACCCCTAAAATGGAAGAAAACCTCCATTTCATCGATTTTTCCTGGAAAATTGTTACAAAGAAAATTTACAAACTGTGGTACTTCTGGGTTGACATATTTTGACCAAAACCTTAATTGTCCAGGTTTCCATTAGTTGGACCGAAAACCAAATTTTTGAACTTTCAGCTAGTTATACCAAATAATGTTTATGAATAATAAAGGTTTGTCTCACAAAGAAAATTTGTGAAAAGAGCAGCCAATAATATAATCTAAAATGCATGTTTGAAGCTAAGGTAAAAGTGATAGAGCACACAGTTGTTAATTGGATTAATTAGAAGACACCTACACTACAGAAATGCAAAGCAGTGTTTGATTGATGGAGTCTGATTGTGTCAATAAACGGGCGTTTGATTTACAAACGACTAAATTAATCTCCATAATCTAGCTTTTATCAATCTCGCTTTTATTTATTTTACATTCAACGTTTTTTTGAGTGTTAAATTTTTGTCAATTAAATTCTATCGTTAAATCCAATGACGTAGATTCACTAAAATTGATTTATTTTTTATGCATTAAATTCTATTTCTCAATTGTGCTCAACGTTTTTTGCTAACCATTCTAATATTTATACACAATCCTCTCTCTAAAATCTCCTTAAGATAATTAAAAGAAATAATGAAAGAAAATTGGGAAAGCCATTTGCGAGAAAACCGCAAAATAATTATCGATGGAAATTTCCCCCTCAAAGAAAAGTTGATGATTTTTTTTAGTAAAATGTCTTTGTAGATCCCAAAGCGGATCTTAAACTTAAATTTACGACTTCTTATAACTTTTCACATTGTCAAATTTACTTACAAAAATTTACACAACTCAAAATTTATTTTTTTATTTATTTATTTTGTTTCGGCGCATCGACTACTACGGTCATTAGCGCCCACTATCAAGGTTCTCCCTCTTTCCATATACCTCACGAGCTGGGAATGACACGTGCAGAAATAATAGCTTTAAATCACTACACCTTGCTTAACAAGGTAGGGTGGAGCCTGGGTCTGCAGAAGTATCTCCACACATCCCCTCTTATTTCATCGACCTTGTCGACGAGGGGGAGTGTGGAATATGATTGTGTCATCCCTTAAATCAACTAAATTTTATAATAAATATCTAGTTCTGAATTAATAATTTAAATTGTATACTATTATTTACATTTTCGGCAAAACCAAAAGTATTACTGGGTTAATTTATTAACTTATACATTTACTGTTTGCTTGGCTTTATTTTATACTTAATCCGAGGAGGCTATTTACTCTACTAGTAGTTGGATGTGCAGTACTTTGAACTAATTTTCCTGCACATCCTAAAATAAACTAGAACTAAATATAATTAACCTAATGTGGTTGAAATACCTGAAAATGTATTCATTATACAATTGTATGTATAATAATAATAATAATAATAATAATAATAATAATAATAATAAGGGAAGGGATTAGCTATGAGGTTAGCATACTGGACTCCCACGCGGAGGTCCCGGGTTCGAATCCAGCTGCTGACCCTTAGATTTTTTCTTCCTAGGAGCTTCTTACAGTTCACTGTCCGGTGATGGATAATTTCCGGAGGCCGGCAGTGCACTGAAAAAAGCTCCAGGCGCCAATAACCTTAGATGTTGATGCGCCTTAAATCATTAAAAAAAATAATAATAAGTGGAGCACATACAAAATTAACTTTTTCCACCAAATGTTTAAACAAAAGACAGTTTTGAAATTGACGCGCAATTTTTTACTTATATTCATTATCACTATTAATTATATTTCTGTAATCTCCTTAACAAAAACTTACAGTTTAAAATGTTAAGTATAAGGGTTGATTAAACGCCAAAAGGTACACAAATCAGCAAGTACCCAACATTTCATTAATACTTCATTGATATTATTTAAGTAATTTTACCGCATTAATTTTCATTAATATTTTTTAAGAATTTATTAGATGTCACATACCCTTATGCTGGCCAGTTCATTCATAATAGTTATAATTGTGATAAAATGTATATTATATCTTCGTATAAATAGGTACTTTATTTTAACTCTGTTCCAAATTATTCTTCTGATTCTGAAGTTGTCACATATACATGCATGTTAAATTAGAAAAAGACAAATTTAGAGTCGGCTACTGTTTAAATTTGAATCACGGAGGATTTAAAACAATATTTCAGTCTTGAATTCGTCTTACCGAAATATTCGTGATGACAAATAACACACAGTTAATAACAAGTAGATTATTCAACATTATTTATTCATTTCTCAATTGTAATTTAATTTAGTTCCCCTAATTTTACTTATGGAAAAATACTGGAATAATTAGCTGTCCTAAAAATATGCATATCTTATTTATTTTATATTACATGTATACAACATTGTGGGAAGAACACCTAGATTGAGAATGTAATAGAAGAAAACTATATTATTTGCGATAAAGCCAGATTATTTATTACTTATTATTACAAACGTTTGACTACTACATAAAATAACAATTACTTTAACCGAAGAAAGAACTTAAACCGACGATTTTTATTTAAAAATAAAAATAAATAAATAAAATCATTGATGTACGAATGTTGGTGTAAGCAATTTTTAAAAAATTTTATGAATTTTTTAGCCTCATATTTTTTTATTTTTTATAACGTTCTCTTTTTTACCTGTAATCAATAGTTTGATTATTATAGATAAATAGATATTACAGTCAATCTAAGTTAAATGGTGTGCTACTTGAACAAATATTTTGTAGATGAAAATGGCCAGCATAAGGGTATGTGACATCTAATAAATTCTTAAAAAATATTAATGAAAATTAATGCGGTAAAATTACTTAAATAATATCAATGAAGTATTAATGAAATGTTGGGTACTTGCTGATTTGTGTACCTTTTGGCGTTTAATCAACCCTTATACTTAACATTTTAAACTGTAAGTTTTTGTTAAGGATAGAAATATTGGTAATAATAGTATTAGAAAAGGCCTTACTTGGGTGGGGCAAACTCCCCTCCTTATGAGTCATAGCGACGAGACTTTTAAAGTGCAAATCTGTACAAAATTTCGATTCGAATGACACTTTATTCATGAAAATCGGTTCACGTTTCGATAATTTGAAACGATTACCATACTTCCCCCTAATAAGGGTAAGAGCAGAACGTCGTTTAAATGTTACGTAGGAGTGCCCTAAACCTTTCATCCTGCCAAATTTTATTAAAATCGGGTTAACATTTTCAGAGTTATTAGTAATAATAATTTTGAGAAGGGGCCTCACATATATGGGGCTAACTCCTCCCCCATTTGATGTACAGCGTCGAGACCCCCAAAAGGCACATCTACATAAAATTCCGAAACGAATGACACCTTATTCATGAAAATCGGTTCACGCGTTTAGGCGCTACGTTGTTTACAAAAAAGGTAACAACAAGAAGAACAACAACAAGAACAAGACCAATTTTTGAAAATGCCGTTTTTGCTCATTTTCAGTAACTTTTTTCTCGTAATATATTAAATCTGGGTTTTGACAAAAAAATTACAGTTATAAAGGAGGACTTGCCCTATAATTTAAAGAAAATTTGGGAATTTTATCTTTTATAGAAAAAGAGAAAAAAATTGTCAAAGTTGGGTGCTTTTCAACGTTACGCTTTTTCGTGCAGTTTTTGATGATCAACCCTTATACAACTGTCCTACCGGACAGTTTTAATTAAACCAATATTCGTTTTACGGCTCATTGCCCTCGACCTTCGTTTATTTAAATTATTTTTTTAGGTTTATATTTTAAGTCCACAATTTACAAACAATCACAGAAAGTCTATAAATCATTCGTTGCAAAATGTAAAGATGATATGCAAATGTGCAATTAATAGAATGTCATCTCGCACAACAAAAAAAACTGACATTTATCCTCAGTACCTAGGATCCTTCTACTATAGAGGTCATGCAATTCCAACAATAAAATAATTAAGGCGTTAATAGGCATCCTTATTTTGGTTATAAACCCGTAACAATAAAACTTAAAAACTGAACTTTCAACTTTTATTACTCAGAGCATTCTCTAAACAATCTACCTTAATGAATGCAATGTTTTTCTTTTATGATTCAGCTGCTCTGTGTCCATATTTCCTAAGACTATTAAAAAGTGACAAGGCTTCTTCCATCTTTGTATGCAGCCCAGAAATATTTCTTCTCCTTTTAGAGCGACAAAAAAATCCATACTCTGGATAACATACTCGTACACTCTCATAATTTACTCTTACCCGCAATTTAATGTAATGAAACTTTCTGGGAACCACTTTACCGGGATGTCTGTCCTAGATACAGTTTCGAGACTCCATTTCAGGTGATCCTCAGATCGAGGACTGAATGGAGGATAAACTGGACAGAAGAGTGACACAATAAACTGACTTGGCACAATAAAGTTCGGTTAGAATGGGTGCCGGGTCATGTAGAGATTAAGGGGAACGAGACATCTGATCTACTGGCCAGGAATGGAGCTAACACTCCTTTCATGGCCCGGAGCCTGCCCGGGAGATCACCAAGGGTGCAGTTCGTGAGGCTTTCAGAGACAGGATCTGGAGAGAGCATGAAAAGAACTGGGTGATGCTTCCTGTGGTCAAACACAGCAAGAGTGTCCATGCCCTTGTCGTGCAAACATAGAACCAAAGAGACTCTGGGCTTCGGCAGAAATCAGATTACTCTAGTTACAGTCCTATTCACAGGGGCATGGTAGGTTCAGGAAGTATCTGTACAAGGTGGGGGCTTATTAGCTCGGAACCTTTGTGCAGATTGTGCCAGGAAGAGGAAGAAGCGGCCTCTCACCTGTTATTCGATTGTGTTGCAATCGAGAGACTGCGCTACGATATCTTTGGTACCTTGAGACCAAAGGAGATAATAGCGCAGAAGAAACTGGTAGGGAAAGCCCTCAACTTCTTAGAAGGGGAGGTTTCATCTACTAGACTTAGAGGGAAGGCACAATAAGCCTCTTGTGGCTGCGGTGCTGTGGGGCATGGGTCCCGTCCCGCCTTTTAAAATCTTAAATCTTTGGGGGTCTCGTCGATGTACATCGAAAGGGAGAAGAGTTAGCCCCATGTATGTGAGGCCCTCATCAAAATTATGATTACAATAACTCAGTAAAACTTAGCCCGAATGTGATGAAATTTGGAAGGAATAGAGGGTTAGGGCTCCCCTAGATAGCAAGCATTAAAGCAACGTTCTGCTCTTACACCTATTAAGGAGAAATATGTCAATCGTTTCAAATTATCGTTTCGTGAACCTATTTTCTTGAATGAAGTGTTATTTAGTTCAAAAAGTGTAGTAGATTAGCATTTTTATAGGTCTCGACGTTGTGTATCTTTAGTAGAGGAGTTTGCCCCACGAAGTATTCTATTTAAATAACATTTTAGAGGGACGCTTACCCCCAAAATACTCCCACAAAAATGCCTTAAGAAGCATTTTAAGCATTTTTCTTGATACAAATTATAGGTTTGTGCAATGAGCAAATGAAGTTTAATGCAAATCTTTGGAGCCGTTTACAAAGAAACTCTTATAAAAAAAAACAGATAAATCGATTCTGCATAAAGGGTATTTTCGTTTTTAGCTGATTTCGATCAAAAGCTTACTACTGGGTTCTAAGTAGAGGATGTTTCGAAATATCGAAGTTGAATTATCTACGATTTTTTTTTAGAAACCTTCCTCTTGCACACAGAACAATTTGTAAGAAATCCCCTTATTAGGTGATCAGGCGTTCTCGAAAACAGGTATTTCCGTTCTAAATTCAAAAAAAAAAACTTGAAGAATCGCATCAAAATGGCTGTAGTTTTAAACATTACCAAAATATGAAAAGTGAAAACTATATGACGAAGAAAACTAAAATAAAAATTCAGAATCAGTACCGGAAACAGTCGAAGATTGAAGTGGAAGGACAACCAACTGAAGCTCTAACAAGTGACGACAAACTGAATTAACAAAAAAAAAATATATATATATACTGAAATATGATAGTAAAAACAAAATTATTATAGATGACGCTAATGATGTTAGTATTGCTGCACACAGGAAGGATCTATACAACAACAAAAAATATGTCAATTCTTTCGCACACTTATACCCAATTTGTGTCATTGTATGCATATTCGCGTGCTTGTGTATGTGAGTGACACACAGTGAGAGGACATTAGTATAATTGTATTAAATAAGGTCCTATATTGGACAGACCTCCCCCATTACACGCTGGTAACTACGTATTTACCATTATTATGTCATCTGGCCGAGTTTACATCCTAGCCAAACTACGCCATGCTAAAGAACAGGGCTAATCATATCTATTGACTAGTCAGCAAAGTTTCATCATTATTTTTATTTTTTTTTTAATTTATTTTGTTAACATATTTACAATCTGTATACAGTATACAATAAGTAAATATGAAGAGTATGATGAACTGGTGCTGGAGAAGAGCAGGAGGAGAGAAACTACCCAGCGGTAGCACTCTCTATAGGAGAGAGGAGAATGTGGGGAGGAGAATGTGAGGAGGAGATCTGAGGAGGAGAGAGGAGAGTAATAATTTAGGTCTTCAGCCTACAAGGAAGTATTAGGAGTATTAGGGATGTCCGAAGAAGCGAGAGACAGTACAAGAGGATTAGAGCTAGTCCAACTCGCTAAGACTAAATACCAAAAATTCCACACTACTCTCTCGATTACTGATGATAAATTCAGCAAAAAAAATAAGCCTGCTTAAGCATGAAATCATCTAATAATTTCATGGTTAAATTAATTCACTTTCTAGCGCAGAATTAGAACAGTAATCTTGTCCAATATTTCGTCCGAACTAATTGTTATTATAACTACTTTTCTCTAAAATGGAGGGTACAAGTGGTAGAGGGCGGCCAAGTTGGATGCAGGATGTGGAGGCTGACTTGAGAAAGCTGGGTGTGACGGAAGACGCTGGACAGAGAGAGAGGTGGTTCGAAGTTGTCAGGGAGGCCAAGACACGATCAGATCATGTAGAGCTATTTAGTAAAGTAAATTGTTATTATGGTAGGCTTTGAATTAAAGAAAAATTGTCTTTTTGTATAGTTAATGTAGTTTAATTCATGTTTTTTCTCGCAAGTGAAGTACCGGACCGAAAAAGGCAAACAATCAAATCTAATCTACGAATATACACGAGTGTTTAAAGGCGAAAGATTTATGGGTTTTGAAGAGAGACCAGTTTAGGCGCCACTGTAGCCGAGTGGTTAAGAGGCGAGATCAGCAAAGCTAATACTTTTTTTTTGTTTAATCGCAGAGAAGGGGAAAGTGGTCCGAACCTACATTAAGAAGCGCAACAAACCGGAATATTTTGTTCAAACTTCCTAAACCCATCACACTTTGGGTACAACATCCTGAACTGAGTCATTCTTGATTTTTGAACTAGATTTCAGTGGTTTAAAAGAGAAAGTAATGTAGTAGTGAGAGAAATAACTGATAGAAGGTAGATTCAGAGTAAAGTAATATCATTTCTTTATATTTTATATGGTGTTCAAAGGTATCCAACCAGTGGGGCAGATTTTAACATTGGACACATTTTTAAATTAAAAAAATATAGATATGTATGTAAAGTACCAACTGTTTATTGATATAGATCTGTTAAGAAGACTTGAAAGTTGTAGAAAACAAAATAAAAAGATTCAATAATACGATTCTGGGCACTCTGTAACAGAAAATGTAAATTCTGTTCAAATGTGGCCCCTCTCTCCACTTCAGTGTAAAATCCTATATCACCTTCACGATGTTGTAATTCTCCGGAAGTTTGCCTAAACAGTAAATCCTTCGATGACCGTGTCTGGTCAACTGATTAATCAGGATATCATAAGTGTTCCAGGATTCAATTACGAAACTAAAAACAATTATCGATCTAAAGTTTTTATTTTAAACACTTTTTTGGGTGAAGGAAACAATCAAAATTTAATGAGTACTTAGTTAGAACTTCAAATTTGTTTTTTTTTTTTTTTAATGATTTAAGGCGCGTCAACATCTCAGGTTATTGGCGCCCGGAGCTTTTTTTCAGTGCACCGCCGGGTTCCGGACAGTGTTCTCTCCTTACAGACAACACTGTCCATCACCGGACAGTCAGCTTTAAGAAGCTCCTAGGAAGAGAAAATCTAAGGGTCAGCAGCTGGATTCGAACTCGGGACCTCCGCGTGGGAGTCCAGTACGCTAACCGCATAGCTAATCCCTTCCCTTTCAAAAATGTTATTTGTAAATTAAAATCAGCCCTACTAAATAAATAGGCAATTAATTTATTTTAAAAAGGTAAATTATAACCGCTTAAATGTATACAAAAACGAATTAGATATGTCATTTGCCAAATGAAACAAGAATGCTACTTTAAAAATAGACTGAGACTAAAATAACGATAGTATGTGAATGTGTTAGTTCGTTGGCAACAATCAGTGTATGTCTAAATCAACATAATCAACCCTTTCTTATCATCAGTCTCTTTAAACACACACATCAATAAAAACACAATGTACAAACAATAAAACTCAATGTAACACTAAACAACATACAGAACAAAAAAAAAACGTACGAGAAAGAAGTAAAAAAAAAAAAGAAGGAAAAACTAATTATAAAATTCGCCAACCTCTATCGCTAAAACACATTCAACATAATTATAAAGTTATAGGCCAAACAACATAAAGTGAGTAATGTTTCAACAATTACGTAACATACTCTAGAATAAACAATAACCATTATGGGCGACACACAAATTGTACAAAAATTTAACAATACTCCGCCCCCTCTTGTTGTTCATCTAATTTTCTTACTCCTACAAGTAAGAGTGCCACGGTAGCCGAGCGGTTAAGAGGCGAGACTTGCGAAGCTAATATGTATTTGTGGTACTGGGTTCGATTCCCCGGTATGTAGGCCTTGGATTTTTATTTAATGGTTAATAAAAGAAATTTACAGTTTAAAGTAGGTTTGCTAGTTGCCTCCGTCCACGACACCTAATTCGGTAATTGTAAGTTAAGCCCCGCCTGAAAAAATAGGTGATTACTCTCTACTTTACTTACTTTACTCTTACAAGTAAAAAAAAGATATTGTGTAATCGTGCAGTACATCAATTATGATTTTAAAAAATCTTTAAATATTGTATATACAATACATAATGGGCAGGCCTATTACTTTATTTGAAACATTTATTCCAATTCCTCCTGCCAATGTTGTCCGTTATCTTGGGCTTTATTTAGACAAAAGACTGACTTGGAACCCGCACACACGACTTAAACGAACTGAAGTTAACAGGCGTTATAGACTACTTAAAAGACTACTAGACCAACGTTCAAAACTTTCACTTAATAACAAACGACTGATTTACAATTCCATACTAAAACCCGCCTGGACGTACGGTATTGAACTGTGGGGTTCAACGAAACGCTCCTATCTTGAAACTAATTCAATCTCTTCAGTCTAAAATTCTCCGCACTATCGTTAACGCTCCATTTTATGTTTCTAATCTAACCATCCACACAGACCCGGAAATTCCGTTTGTAGGTCCAGGTTGCACGAACTCGCTATAAAAGTTTTCATCAGAACTTGTACTCTCATTCCAACCCTCTTGTCCGCCATTTATCATCTCATCACCATCCAGATCATCCTCCCAGACGACTAAAACGTCAGTGGCCTCGCGATTTTCTCTCTTCTGAGGAGAGTAGCTAATCCTAGAGACGACTTATGGAGTGTTATCACTGGGTAACTTCTCCCCTCAATTAGTGAGTTTGTAGTGTTATCAGCTATTGACATTGTTACTAATAGTGTATCTAACGCTGGTGTAACTTAACTAATAAGTTAAAAAAAAAAAAAAAATGAAACATTTGAGAAACCTTAATTTAAGGCTTATTCTTCTAAGGGAGGAAAAATCCTAGTTTTAGGCTAACCTATAAAAATGCCGATTCAAGAACGATGAATCTTTCAAAAATTTTAACAATATTTAAGGAAATAAAGGAAGCGACAGTGTAAGAATGGTATTTACGAACTGACCTGAAGACAGGGAAGTTATGACGTCAAGTTTGATATTTACAGCATTATACTATTACAGTAAACAAGATTATCATTGAAGGCAATTTTTTTTTTTTTTAAAGTAAAAAATTTTGAGTTTCATTTAAAATGGATGACGTAAACTGTGATAATAGAGCCTTGTAAGCCGAGCACACTACCAGATTGTTATTGTTTCGTCCACCATTGCAATCGAATCTAATTATCGATTAGTTTCACCGGAAATGATTATGTTAAGGTCTCCTGAGGCCAAAAAATAAAAAAGTGGTTTTTAAAAAGTCTTATTTGTGAGTCGGTCTGTGCAGAGTTTGACCGGTTTTGACTTGAAAAATAAAAATAAATTGCAGTAAAATCCATTTAAGTGCCAAAATCTGACCGCGACAATAAGATTTTTGGTTAAAATCATCTCTTTTATATATATATATATATATTAAAACTGTCCGGTAGGACAGTTGTATAAGGGTTGATCGTCAAAAACTGCACGAAAAAGCGTAACGTTGAAAAACACCCAACTTTGACAATTTTTTTCTCTTTTTCTATAAAAGATAAAATTCCCAAATTTTCTTTAAAATATAGGGCAAACCCTCCTTTATCACTGTAATTTTTTTGCAACAACCCAGATCTAATAGTTTTCGAGAAAAAAGTTGCCGAAAATGAGCAAAAACGGCATTTTCAGAAATTGTTGTTGTTCTTGTTCTTGTTCTTGTTCTTGTTCTTGTTGTTGTTACCTTTTTTGTAAACTGCGTAGCGCCTAAACGCGCGAACCGATTTTCATGAATGAGGTGTCATTCGATTCGGAATTTTATGTAGATGTGCCTTTTGGGGGTCTTGATGCTGTACATTGAATGGGAGAGGAGTTAGCCCCCTTTATGTAAAGCCCCCTCCAAAATTATTATTACTAATTACTCTGTAAATCTTAGCCCGATTTTGATAAAATTTGGTAGGATGACAGGGTTAGGGCTCCCCTACGTAACATTAAAGCGACGATCTGCTCTTACACTTGTTAAGGGGAAGTATAGCAATCGTTTCAAATTATCGACAAGTGAACCGATTTTCATGAATGAAGTGTCAATCGAATCGAAATTTTGTACAGATTTGAACTTTAAAAGTCTCGACGCCGTGCCTCATAAGGAGGGGAGTTCGCCCCACCCAAATAAGGCCCATTCTAAAACTATTATTACCAATATTTCTATATCGCTTATGCCGATTTTGATAAAATTTAGCACGAAGAAGTGGTTAAAGCTCCTCTACGTGGGTGTGAAGTGCCTTCATGCTCTTACACCTACTAAGAGGAAGTATTGCAATCGATAAAATTATCACTGAGTGAACCGATTTACATCAATGAATTGTCGTTCGATTCAAAATCTTTGCTTCTCAGCCTTTTAGGGAGAAGTACTGTAATCGCAGTTTATTTTTCTTACTCCTCTTAAAAGGAAGTACTTAAATCGCAATTTAATTTTGCTATTTACGTACAAATACCTTCCTATTTTATTCAAAACGCTTTCTCAAAAAAGTTGTTATTGAGGATGGCAACTATAATCATTCTTTAAAAAGATCTCTCCAATGGTAGTTATGGTTCCGACTTAACACCTTATCAGGTTATAATGATAGAATTGCTTATTCTAAATTTTAAAAAAATCTGTGAAGCAGATAAGTAACTTTGTAAAATAGACAAAAAGGAAAATCTATCCAAAAGGTACAAAAATCTCTTTAACAAAAACTTACAGTTTAAAAAGTTAAGTATAAGGGTTGATTAAACGCCAAAAGGTACACAAATCAGCAAGTACCCAACATTTCATTAATACTTCATTGATATTATTTAAGTAATTTTACTGCATTAATTTTCATTAATATTTTTTAGAATTCATTAGATGTCACAGACCCTTATGCTGGCCAGTTCATTCATAATATTTTTTTGTTATAATTATGATAAAATGTATATTATAACTTCGTTATTAAATAGGTACTTTATTTTAACTGTATTCCAAATTATTCTTCTGATTTATCTTTAATATGCTTTATTCTGAAGTTGTCACATATATGTACATGCATGTTAAAGTAGAAAAAGACAAAGTTAGAGTCGGCTACTGATTAAATTTGAATCTCGGAGGATTTAAAACAATATTTTAGTATTGAATTCGTCTTACCGAAATATTCGTGAGCACAAATAACACACAGTTAATAACAAGTAGATTGTGCAACAATAATTATTCATTTCTCAATTGTAATTTAATTTAGTCCCCTAATTTTATTTATGCATATTTTATTTATTTTATATTACATATATACCTAGAAGAATACCTAGATTGAGAATGTAATTGAAGAAAACTATATTATTTGCGGATAAAGCCAGATTAATTATTACCTATTATTATAAACGTTTGACTACTACATAAAGTAACAATTACATTAATCGAAGAATGAACTTATATATTTTTGTTTAAAAATAAAAATAAATAAATAAAATAAGCAAAATCATTGATGTATGTTGGTGTAAGCATTTTTTAAAAACAGTTTTTGAATTTTTAGCCTCATATTTTTTATGATTTTTTTTTTAACCTGTGATTAATAGTTTGATTATTATAGATAAATAGATACTACAATCAATCTACAGTGCTACTTGAACATATATTTTGTAGATGAAAATGGCCAGCATAAGGGTCTGTGACATCTAATGAATTCTAAAAAATATTAATGAAAATTAATGCAGTAAAATTACTTAAATAATATCAATGAAGTATTAATGAAATGTTGGGTACTTGCTGATTTGTGTACCTTTTGGCGTTTAATCAACCCTTATACTTAACTTTTTAAACTGTAAGTTTTTGTTAAAGAGTATATACAGGGTGTTCATTTTAAGACGGCTCAAATGCATTTCATGCTTAAACGGTTGATCTGAGCGAAAAATGGTAGAGGAAAAATTTGTTGCCCGCCACCTCTAGTTTCAGAATATGTGACTTGATTTTAGATTCCTGCCCGCATACGCGGCTGACGCGCGACCAAAAGTGAGGGTTTGCAGTTGACCCCCATTTTCATATACACAGTTTTAAAGAGTATAAAAAGTAATGAAAGAAACCGGAAAACGTAATTCGATATTTTCAAAATTAAAGGTGTTAGGCCATTTCAAATTCTGGTATTTTTAATCATATTTCAATTTTTTTAACTTGTTATCAAAGAGAAAGAAGAGCACGCGATAGGTCATTTTTATGTATTTTTTCATCCCCTTTCTACGAAAAATATTGCCAAGGCCGTAAAGCTAGTATTTTTCTTAATATCGGGAAATAAGTCGTTTTCCGAGTGATTTTTCTAAGAAAAATCAAATGTTAAGTGCTTTAGATGTTCTCAAAAATACCCAAAATGGCTAAAAAAATAATTTTACATCTGTTACAAACAAGAAGGTTTAATAATTATTTGGTAATTTTGGGAGAGTTGCGTTTAATTACCAAAAAATTGGAAACCTCCTGCCACATATTTAAGTGATCAATATCTTTTATGTAAAGGATCAAATTTATTCCTTAATTTACCAAATAATGCACTTTACTCAACTTGTGAAGCATGTACTGTGGCTTCAAAGGTGCCTCTTCAGATACAGAGAGCAGTTGATAACCTCCTGGCTAATCTGGCTTGCGAGTCTGAGGAGGCACCTTTCAAGACACAGTTCATGCTGCAAAAATGCATTATTTGATAAATTAAGGTATAAATTTGATCCTTTACATGAAAGATATTGTGCACTTAAATATGTGGCAGGAGGTTTCCAATTTTTTTGGTAATTAAACGCAACTCTCCCAAAATTACCAAATAATTATTAAACCTTCTTGTTTGTAACAGATGTAAAATTTTTTTTTAGCCATTTTGAGTATGTTTGAGAACATCTAAAGCTCTTATCATTTGATTTTTCTTAGAAAAATCACTCGGAAAACGACTTATTTCCCGATATTAAGAAAAATACTAGCTTTACTACCTTGGCAATATTTTTAGTAGAAAGGGGATGAAAAAATCCATAAAAAATGACCTATCGCGTGCTCTTCTTTCTCTTTGATAACAAGTTAAAAAAATTGAAATATGATTAAAAATACCAGAATTTGAAATGGCCTAGCACCTTTAATTTTGAAAATATCGAATTCCGGTTTCCGGTTTCTTTCATTACTTTTTATACTCTTTAAAACTGTGTATATGAAAATGGGGGTCAACTGCAAACCCTTACTTTTGGTCGCGCGTCAGCCGCGTATGCCTGCAGGAATCTAAAATCAAGTCACATATTCTGAAACTAGAGGTGACGGACAACAAATTTTTCCTCTACCATTTTTTGCTTAGATCAACCGTTTAAGCATGAAATGCATTTGAGCCGTCTTAAGATGAACACCCTGTATATAAAAAAAATATTAATTTTTTTATAATGTATCCCGAGTTAGATACAAAGCTCAATGTAAACAAGTTTCAAAAACGTCTGCCTTAAAAATAAAGATAAATCTCCCCCCTCCTAATGTGCCTCGGAATTAATTCTAAAAAAATAAATTTGTATAAGATTAAAAGGGTCATGTTTACTTAAAATCTCAAGTTAAAATTAAAAATAGCTTGGCAAAAAAAAAAATAATAAGCAATTTTCGTTTTAAATCAAATTTTAAAAAAGTTAAAATTTTAAAGGTTACGTAGAAAATCAATAAAAGGAGATTAGAAGAAATATGATCCAAAGATTTAGACTGAAAACGTCACCCAGGGTTTCTCATCGGATTGAAGTCCGGGGTCAACATACAGTTGAACTAGAAAACTCTAGTCTGTAGATCATAATAGAATTATACAATTCTTGATCGTGTTGGATCACGTAGTAATAATGTAGAGCATTACTGTTGTATGAATCATCACTTTTAATTTTGTACCCACATCTTTAAATATTTTATTCTCAATGATTGCTAGTAATAAAAAGGTAGTTTTGCTGATTTTCACTAAAATTATTTAGTTTGAGTACATGAAATAGTTTTTTGTTTTTTTTTCAATGGATCTGTTTGCAAGAGAGTTTACCATTACTCAAAATCGAGAAATTTCTAAAAAACATTTTTGTTATGTTTATATCACACGGTTCGCCTAGAACGATTTTAATTGAAAAGTTCACCAACATGAAAAATTTTTCTTTCTCCTTATTATTTGGGTCAAAATTAACCAAAATCCACTGAAAACCAAATCGGTTTACGTTGCGGATTTTTTTTGAATTTTTCAGGTCAAAAAACGGGAAAAACGGCTTTTTTTGCATTGTTAAGCCTAATAAATGGAAAAACAATACAGTTTTTTGGCAAAACCAATGCAAGCATTTTGAAGCTGAGGGAATTCCCGACATAAAAATTATTTGGGCTCTTTTAATCCAAAAAGTTTCATTAAATGAATTTGAATTGGAAAATTTCCCTTTTCCCAGTCTATAAATATTGTATTTTGCAGGAATTTTTCTCATCTTTGAAAAGTCCCATTTCCTTCCACAAAAAAACGATGATTTATTTGTTAAGTAAGCTTTGAAATGTGAGAAACACCTTGTTTTTGCCTTATTTTGCTCAAAAATGTCTTTTTTATTGATTTTTGAATGTCGAAATTTCATTTTTATCATTTATAAAATACATCAATCTGTCGGAAATTCCCTTAGCTTCAAAATGCATGCATTGGTTTTGCAAAAAAACTGTAGTGTTTTTCCATTTATTAGGCTTAACAATGCAAAAAAAAAAAAAAAAAAGCCGTTTTTCCCGTTTTTTGACCTGAAAAATTCAAAAAAATCCGCAACGTAAACTGATTTGGTTTTCATCAGTGGATTTTGGTTAATTTTGACCCAAATAATAAGGAGGAGAAAGAAAATTTTTTCATGTTGAACTTTTCAATTAAAATCGTTCTAGGCGAACCGTGTGATATAAGTGAGATTTATTTTAAGATAAAATAGTTGGAATTTTTCAAATCAGATTTTGTTTAGGGGAAAAAAAAAACTATAAAATTTACAACTTACAGCTTCTTTTAATTTGAACGATATTTCTTTGGACAAAGGAAAATTTTTTAAGAAAAGGATTTTCTATAAAAATAAATCTTTAAATAAAAAAAATAATTAAATTAAATTAATTATACTTAAGAAGAAAACCTGTCAATTATAAGTTTTGAACTATAACGAAGAAGTTTGTAAGAAATGTTTTGAACACGTGAAGATAACACGAGCAAAGTAAGAAGTTGGTCCAAAAGTTTACAAGGCAAATAAGTAAGGAAACTGCGTCTTAAGCTACTAGCGGCCCTCTACTAAACAGAAAGTCGATAACACTGTTTAGATACAAAATTAATAAATATTTTAACAAAAATTATTAATAATAAGAAGCAATTTAATAAATAATACCAAGAAAATAAAAAGAAATCTCTAGAGTAAATACAAAGAAACAAAAAAAAAAATGGAACACGTGTTTTATTTTAGCTCTTATTGTTTCAAAGTTTAAAACCCATTGACATTTAATATTTATTTTATTTAACATAATCGTTCCATAGTTCGTAATAAGAATAATTTTTCGTTAAACTATATTAAAATAGAAGTATTTATATTTCATTTATTCATTAGCAATACCATTAAAGGCAGGTACACACAGGCTAACAGACAGAATAACCCCTAGGTAACTAGAAAGGCAAGCAATTCAAATACACTCTCTACTCGTATCACATTCTTCACTCCTAATTAAAAAAAAAGAAGCGTATAATTACTAATTTTTATTACTTTTTAATTATTATCGAAACACCATAAAAAGATTTACAAAAAAAAAATTATAAAATAATAAAACACAAGTTAAAAATTGTTAAGCACTATGTAATAAAAGTTAAGACATTAAAAAATATACGATATTTCAAAAATTAATAATCCAAGGTTATTGAAATTATTTAAATATATTCAGAGAAAATAAAATTTAAGATAAAAAATATTGTGACCAGTCCACACTAGTCAGAAAGGTGCCAAGTAAATTTTAAAAAATTATCACACTAATGCTTCTCAAAATAAAATGAATGCAATTAAAAAATAATAATAAAATGAAATAAAGCTATTATTCTTAAGCATCTAATAAGTACCATATGGTTGCAATAAAATGTCGCAACTCTATTTAATTTAAAGTTTTAAATAATAACAATTAAAAACCAAGTTACCTGCATTAATTGTAGATTTTTCAAATCGGTTAATCGTTTTGGTTTATTATCAATTATCGGTTTTTCATCGCTAACAGCTGGTTCCGGATGTTGTTGCAAATCACCATTGTTGTTATTTTTTAAATCATCAGAAGTTGTAGTAGTATTGGCGTCTTCATTATTCTTCACTGACTCCATTTCTTTTTTTTTCGCGAGACTTATTTTTTTTTTATCTTTTTAATAATCACAACTTTACCGAAAAGAAAAAATTTCTTCGATTTTAAATGGTCAAAAGATACAGGATGAACAGGAATGATTTAAGTACTTAAAAATCAGGACTAATAGAGTTTTTTGAAAAAAAAGTTGAGGATTAGGGGGGGAAAAAATCGAAAAACTTGGTTAACTGTAACGTTTTTCAAATTTAAAATTCGGTATAAAACAAAAACAAAAAAAAACTGAGGTAACGATTGACCAAATAAAACCAAAAATTGCGTTGATTTTATCGATAATATCGCTATTAGAAGAGAAGAAAGGAAAAAAGAAAAAGACAAAACGATGATTAAAGAAGGTCGGCCACACGTCCTCTCCGCCCTAGGCTAACAACGCGACCACAAAGAAGTAAAGAACAGCTAAGATAGCAGCAGACAGAAACGGCATGACGGAGAGCCCAGACTTGGTAGGCTGTGGTGGAAGTGAGAGAGAGAGAGACAGAGACAGAGTGAGACAGTGATAGCGACAGAGAGGGGAGAGCCAGCACATTGAACAGCTGATCGCACTGCCAGACTTACACACTGCTACTCAGCGCATGCGCTCTACTTCGTAATCTAGGTCTATCACAATATTCTTAACCCAACGCCTGGCTATTTTTTTTTTTATCATGCTCAGCGTCATCTCCATACTTTACGTTCATTCTTTTATTCTCATTTCCAATCCAAACAAAAGATTATTGAAAAATCTTGTGGTTATACTCATAAGACTCGCTATAATTCTGTAGGTTCTAAGTTCAAAAAACCCTAGAATAGAATAGATTAAATTATGGCGCCCTCAAGGACTACGCCACTGCGACCCCTTTGGATCTATTGTGGCTCCTCTCACTTTCAGACCCGTCCGTTTAATCAAACTCTTAATTCTGGAGAGCGACTCTTGGGGTGAAGCTCCTCAGGCCTTGGTTTTTTTCCTCTCCGAGAAGTAACATCCTTAGCCAGGACAAGCCCCTCACACTGACACAACACCAGTGCAGTGCCGTTTCCTCCTCCTCTTCCTGACAGAATCTACAGAGGCTAGCCATCTGCCAGGCCCATGTGTTCTCTGAGCCTGCAGTGGCCCAGTTAATTGGCCTACAATTATCCTTATAGCACCACACGGCCTTGACGGATTAATTCTGCAGTCAGGCCTCGGCGAATAGCCCCTTATGAACTCCTTTGCCTGTCTCTGCCCAAGCCACCACTCCTGAGACCTACTCTGCACCCCATAAGTTGATGGTCGCAGACTTAACACACTTTGGAACCCCAAAACAGGGTTCCGGGGCCAACGAAGTGTCCCGTAGAGCCTTCCAGGGCCAATAAATCTGCCGCTTCGTTTCCCATATGTCCTGAATGACCAGGTGCCCAAACTAGAAAGACCTTATTTTGGTCACTAATTTCCTTCAGGGCACCCAGACAATCCCCAAACCAGCCTTGAGTTGACCTGGTAGGAACTAATAGCCCGTAGAGCAGCCTGACTGTCCGAGAAAATTACGACCTTACAATTAATAATTCCTCGCCCACTAATCTCGGCAGCACAGAACCTAATTGCAGCTAGTTCAGCCTGAAAAACTGTAGCTAGTTTTCCCTAGGCTAACCGAAAAGCTACATTTCGGCTTCGCCCCGTACACTGCCGCTCCCACACCCTCCTCCGTCTTGGGGCCAACCGTGTACTACATCGAATCTCCCACCATTGGGGGTCCACTTCTCCAAGCCTTCCGGTCCCCAATACAGACTTTGAAAGGCTTGTCGGAGTTATATTTGGGAGTCATAAAGTCCGAAGGCAGGCCCCCAAAATACCCTAAAACTAATTTTTTTTTTTTTTAAATATTCAAATGAAAGTTATAGATTTAAGGTAAAAATTAAATCGTGAGAGATTTCGAAAACAGTCCCAGAAGAATGAATAATATATTCAGGTTTTGGAAATTTTTCTATCAATTTTAACAACACATTTAATCCTTCTTAACAGTACAAAAGAGTTGGACCGTACAACAGAGAAAAATAGAACATTAGAGGAAATCCCTTTCAAAGAAATACTTTAAATCGAATTTTCAGGTTAAAATAATTCTAGTAAAATTTATGGATCTACATACAAACAATTAATACACCTATTGTTAAACAAACTATTGTTTTGAAATTATCAGAAAGAATACTTTGTTCTGTCACCTGGGCGCCTGTCTGATAGACATCAGCAATCACGGACATTCATGCCTGGTTTCACATCAAAACTTGGACAAAACCCTTTACCGAAACTTATCTTTTATTAAAAGAAGTTTATGGTGATGGAATGTTAATTATGGTGCGCGAGTTTTTGAGTGGTTCAAGCGTTTCCAAGATGGCCGAGAAGACGTCGGTGATGATGACCGCTCGGGTCGGTCTTCTACGTCCAAAACGTACCTTATAATGGAGAAAGGAATTGTTGAAAGTAGGTAAGGTCCGCAAAAACTGGATATCACTGATTCTTTATCCGTTTAAGCATGCAAAGAGTTAGCTATTTCTGGCCAGTTTCGGATTTTAATCCATCATAATAAGTTGATTCAGCAATTTAATATGGAGAATTTTAATGAAACTATGATTTTGACATATACTAAAATTAGCAAGTGAAACATATGACAGAGACAGCTTAATTAAAATTGTCTACACCAATTTGATGAAACAACCCTCTTATGATAAATTAAAATCCAAAATCGATAAGAAATAGAAAAAAATATGCGTTCTATGGATTAAAATCTGCGATGAAGTAACTCTTAACACGAGAAAAAATATTTTGATTTTAATGAAAGTATAGATTTTATAAAACTCAGTGACTGAGAAACTCCGAATTTCGTTTCTTACCAACGCTTCAAATACTTTGGGGGAGCAGTTAGACTCAGGTAGCCAGGACAAGTGAAAAGGATGGAACCAGAAATATTACCCAGGCGCTTGTTTGGTGGAACACTAGAAGGAGCCATAAAACAGGTGAATAGATAACACGGTAAAGGTTCTTAGACGAATGGAGTTTTGGGGACTGAAGACTGAAGAGCAAAAGATAGGGATGAGTGACAACGGATCGTTCAGAGGACCCAGGAACTCTGCCTCCGCGATCCAGAGTGACTATAGTGGCATCCGGAATGGAAAATAACTCCTCCAATTATTCAGGCCTAGGTTTTTCTTCTCCGAAGAACTAACTCTGAGCAATACCAGTTCTTCACACCAACACAATACAAGCAACGTTGTTTCTTCTTCTTTGTTGACAGCGGTATTTCCAAGAGTAGAGGTTCGTAGAAATAAAATTTAAAATAGTGTTCAGAGATGAGTCACAAGAATGGGATGTGAATAGTCTAACTTTTGTAAAAACAAAAATACCATTTATTATTATCTAATTTCATCAGCCAATCGAAATCTCAGCCAATGGCTAAGAGACCTACAAACTTTCATAATTGTGAACAAACTTCAGTGGTTGTCCTTGAGTATCATCATACGACCACCGAGTGATTCAATAAAATATTAACTTTATTATACGTAATAATTTTTTATTTTTATTTTTACTTAAGTTGGTTAACCTGTACTTTTACTTTTTTCATAATGATCTTATAGTAATTATTTATTTTCAGTTTGTTTCTTTAGTTTGTCATAATATAGACTAGACGTTTGGTTAAGGGTTTTTGTGGCTAACACTTTTCAATTTGAAACTTCTATGGAGAAGGAGGATAAAGTTGTTGAAAGCAAGTAGGCTGAGGCCCAACCACCGGGCAGCCTAACGCCCTTAGAGCCATCAACCTACTTAGAACAAAGCAGCTTGAGTAAAGTGCTTCGACACTTACCGCCTACAAATACAATCAACTATCACATTCAGGAATTGAGGAGTCAAACTTTAGCATACGACCCTATCAACTAGCGCATTCTACAATATGTTTTTATAATCTTCCCTGCTGTAGAGCCCTAATAATAGAAAGCCTAATATTTTAAAATTCTGTTTTAACTTAAAACAGTTTTTTGTTTTAAACAGAAAAATTTAAAGAATTTAAAAGTATTGTTTATACTTTAAATTACTCTTTAATTTTATAATCACACTCACTTTTCTTAATATTCGCATTGGAACGGAAAGTGAATTAATGTTTGACAGCATAACATAACTCATCAAACAACTTAAACACTTTGAATACTAGTAGAAAGTTTGAATGTGTTCGAATTTGTAAACAGTTAGCACACCTAAACAATATTACCCTATATTTAGTACCTAGATAAACCATAACTAATACTAATCTCGTAGCGATTGCTGTTTGAACAAATAAAGACACTAATGACAGAAATCTTAATAAAAAAAAATCCACCTAGCAAAGTAGTTCTTTTAAATGAAAAATTATGTTCACAAGTTGCAGTCATTTATGTATCTGATGGGACCCAATCAAAATTCGAATGACACTTCATTCATGAAAATCGGTTCACGTGTCGATAATTTGAAACGATTGCTGTACTTCCCCTTAACAAGTGTAAGAGCTGATTGCCGCTTTAATGTTACGTAGGGGAGCCCTAACCAAATTCATCCTACCAAATTTTATCAAAATCGGGCCAAGATTTACAGGGTAATTAGTAATAACAATTTAGGAAGGGGCCTTACATAAAAGGGGGCTATCTCCTCTCCCATTTGCTAATTTCCTAGAATAATTGCTAATCCCTAGAAGAAATTCAACATTTCATTTTCTAATTAATTTCCAAACGTGACTAACGGAATAGTGGGGATGGTGCCAAATCTTACACTTTCTATAATGGCTGGCTGGCTGTTAGGTTATCAACAGAATGTGATTTGTGATTTGAAACATTTGTGATTATAATCTTGTGAATATGTGATATTCATCTTTGTTGCTCCAAGTTATTGGTAAATTACATAACTTAATTGTTAGACAATAAGATTTTCTGTATAAATTTGCTAATTGACAAACATTCAATGATAACCTTTAGTATCAATTATATTACTCAATAATAAGTGATCAGTTCTAAAAGAAAATAGAAAACATTTGTAATTTTAAGCTTAAATTGGTTTCAAGTCTTCTTACCTTTTGTTTCAGATTTCAGCGTGCACCTTTTACAGGATTTTATACCTCCTGACTGACCCTGGTCGCAAGCACAAACACTCGATTTTAATCTGACACTGCAAAGCACGATCTGAAATTAAAAATAATTATATTTCAACCATGTTTTCTAATTGGAAATATAGGAGTTTAAAGAAGACAATACAATACAGAAGACAAATTCAACAAGTCGAAGATTAGGTTTTAAAGGAATTTGAAAAAAAGATTATTATTATTACTATTTCCTATTATCTATTGCAATTTTAGCAGTTGAGTGTGCTTTTTGAGCTTCTTCGCTGGGATTTTTTGAACAATGAAAATATGTTTTTAGTGATTCAAAATTATCAGAAAGGAGAAACTGAAGCTAAATATTCCATTACTAAGTGTCTTCAATAATATATAATTTTTCAGTGAAACTTGAAGTGAATTTTTTTAAAAAAAAGCACAATGTTTTATCTTAGAAGTCAAGATTACTTAATTTGTAAACAAGTAGGTACGACTCTTATTAATTTTGCTCTGAATAATGAACCTCTCCAAATTAGTGAATTATCTCGGTACACCAAAATAATTTGAATTTTTGTAGGAATTTAAGCATGGAAGAAGATACCTAATTAAGATCTTTGTATTATAATTGAAAACCGCCTTTAAAATTTATAATCAATAACTCACTCTCTTGAGTTTATAACTTAAAAAATTCCCATCAAGCATTTTAAAATACATTATCAAACAATAAATTTAAAGTGATTTTTGAAAAGAAGTAGTTAACTATCAATTGGATTTCATTATTTTAATTGTGAAAAGATTAAAATATATTTTTCAATAAATTGACAGCCATATTGAATTTGGATTATCCTTGAGAATTTTCAGTACCCTCATTTTGATTATTAATTTAAAATTTACTATTGATTTAACATAAACAAATATGATATACTTTTGGAGTTGGAAGTCCTTTGAATTACTTATTATTAAATTTCTTGAATTTTGTTTAAATTTCCTTAAAAATATTAAATTAGTTTATACCTACACATAGAATTCCAATTCAAGTCGACATCCCCGAGAAAGACTGAATATAGCAGGGCTGCAACTAACGGAAGATCCTTTCATAAAAATAATTTTCATAAAAAATAATTTAATAACGTTAATATAAGTTGGGCGGAATGCTGATTGAAATATCTTTTTAATATAATTTATTAATTTTTTTTAAACAATCGTTAAGCCAATTTGCTTTAAAATAAAAGTAAATATAAATTCATTGGGATAAAAAAGTTCAAAAATTGTATAATCGTAAAAATTTATTTTTTTAAGGAAATTATTTTAGTATAATTGATTATTTTAGTTATTTCCATTTTAATCGTATTAAGTGGCATTGTTACAGATTTTGTATAACTTAAAGACGCCATATTTTTATTGTACAACTTGTCCAATAAAATTAAGTTGATTTTTTTAATTCGGCGATGTTTTGTGAAGACGCATCAGTTTTTATTCTACGCGATAAAATCATTGCAGATTCTGTTCAATGATTTCTCCTCTTAGCAGTTGTTAGAAGTTCGACTATATTGTCTGAGTGTAATGTAATAAGAACAAAATAATTAATCAGATGATGGAATACCCTTATTATCTAAGGAGTAGTAATAAATAATATAATAATTATTTTTCAACGTCAATATTTGGTAAATACAATTTTTTATTATATAAATGTTCTTATTACTTAATAAGCTTTGTTTCTGAGATTTCGAAAATCTGGTATTATTTGTATATTACCCATTGATAGTCCAGCCTTAGTAGCCTAGTCACTAGGTTGAAAATTGCATCACTAGATTTTATTATCCTTGTCTAATAATCAGCAGCACTAAGTTTTGCGGCTTACAAAGACTGGCTAGCTTTCTATGCTTACCGATATGTGATACCTCGGATTAGGACCATAATCCCCGTCTCCACTATTTCTCTTAGAGAATCCCACAGTCATGTGTAAATAAAGTAATTACTTAATTATCGATTATTTTATGCTTTGAACTCTATTGTACCTATTTTGAAAAGGGCTTGAAAATCAATCTATTCCACAAGTTCAGATTTGAGCCCCAACAGGGGACTGAAACAGTGCGAAGCTTGTAGTTTAATTTCTTGAAGATTGATATGACTGTAGATTATGAACTTTTTTGACAAAATTGATTACTGGATCTTTGACAATACTTCTAAAGAGTCCATATATCATCATGGACTGATGTGTCGGTTATAAAAAAACAAAAAAGGAATCAGTACTATTTAGAAAAGAGAGATAATTTTGTTACAAATAGTTGGTTCATTGTTCGAATATTAAATCAGTGCTAAATTACTGAGGTACATAACTTACTACATACTTAAACAGTGGACTTAAATAGAAATACTTAAATACTGGTTACTCAAGAAACGAGTAGGACTGAAACTTCGGTTGGGAAAACTCAAAACTTGTAGGAAATCTTTAGCGCTTATACATTATCAAATTCTCTTACTGATAATACTGATATCGAAGCCAATGCAGTCGATTATTGTAAGAAATACGATATGTGCACCATTCTATTTTTAAACCTTACTTTACATGCTTACTTAACAAATACTTACCTTTGGAAAAACAGACCTGTTAGCATCACGTCTAAGGTCGTTTTCCTGAGAATGTCGGTTCACTTACACCCTATCTAACAACGCTTACAAAAGAGTGATTGCCTCACAACCTGTGAGTGGAATATTATTTTCTTGTGAGACCGACTATATAAAAAAAATCACATCAGTACACAAATATCAAATTAAGTGCAGGTGTGTTTAAACGTAAATTAAACTAAAACGAACGAGCGATAGAATTGTAAAATCAAAAATTTTCAATTATAAAGTGCACTAATGGAAGTATTACTCAAATGTACTAGTTTGAAGAAAGTAATGCAATGTCACTCTTCAAACTCAAATCAAGATTTGTGCATTTTATATTGAAAAGTATTGTAACACAATAAAGTTCGGTTTAACGGTTTAATAAACCGAGACAATTGGATTTAATATGCTGAATTCAGGTGCAATGTGTCACAAGTGAGCACTGAAGGAATTTTCTGAGGGACAATCTTTTACCTTTACCATCAGCTTAATTTTCAAACACATTTAATTTCAGATATTGTTCGGAGTCACATTTAATTGCTTAATGATATTTTTAGTGGATTAATTGATGCTTAAAAAAAAAAAAATAGTTTGAAGATGAGTTTCTTTTACTAGATGCTCGAAAGTTTTCTTTAAATCCCGTACTTTTAATGTACTAAATCTAATTACCTTTAATGTATGTCTTCACAGGTCGCCCTTAACAGTAGTGGTGTCCAAATTAAAACTAAAATTGCCTTCGGAAAAGATGAAGACCTGGAATTCATTTTTCTTCGTCTTATGAATCAAATTATGAGAGGTAAGAGTAAGTTAAAAAAAAAATATTTATTCTATTTTTTTTTTTTACATATTTAGAATTTAAGTATTCCTCAACAAAAATTAAAATTTGGCTAACATTTATCCTTTGTTATAGACAGCTTTTTTGTATGAAGGTAAATTGCGAGTCCTGATGTTAATTTTAAAAGAAAATGTATTTTTTTTTTTCTAAAAAATAGTCCACTGACTGTCTTAGTGCCACTTTCAAAGCCTTAATAATTTAAATAAATGACAACCAACCATTTATATAATGACAAAATAAATTGTTTCCACAAATTTTACAATACCCTGATAATTATTTACCGAAACGTTTGTATTTGAAGAAAGAGATTTGTTTGGAATTTATTGACCTCCCCTCAATATTCCCCAAAATCAGATCATTATATTTGTTTCTTAAAAGTGTATATTATTACCGTAGTGTGAAATATTTTTGGAAGTATTAGTAGTTTGGAAGTTTTAGTAATTTAAAATAATAATAAAAATATTAAGTAATATAAAAATAAGGGATTTATTCCATTATTTTTACAAATAAGTATTTATTTACATATTGTTTACAGCAATTATAGTATAATTTATGTAGTTATAGAACATGAACATACCACAACACATCAATAAAAAGCTAAACAAAAGTTACTTTAGCATATAATTAAATTTGTAAAGGAGTATAAAATTTAATTAGTTTTAATTCTTAGCATAATTAATAACCTCGGCAGACGGATTCTATCCATGCTGATAAGTGCTACTGATTTATGTTTATCAATTCTGAATAATGTATTCTATTTCTTAATAAATGCACTATTATTATCATTTAT
Source organism: Rhodnius prolixus (assembly GCF_049639745.1). Taxonomy (NCBI): domain Eukaryota; kingdom Metazoa; phylum Arthropoda; class Insecta; order Hemiptera; family Reduviidae; genus Rhodnius; species Rhodnius prolixus. The sequence continues at coordinate 25,646,326 of NW_027411624.1, forward strand.
TATTATTATTTTTAGCATAATATGTTTTTGCTTTTTGTAAAAAAATGTGTCATAATGTTATCTGAATTAGGAGAGTGCATATTAAAACTGTCCGGTAGGACACTTGTATAAGGGTTGATTATCAAAAAGTACACGAAAAAACGTAACGTTAAAAAAACACCCAACTTTGACAATTTTGTTCTCTTTTTCTATAAAAGATAAAATTCTCAAATTTTCTTTAAAATATAGCACAAATCCTCTTTTATAACTGTAATTTTTTTTTTTGTAACAACTCAGGTTCAATAGATTTTGATAAATAAGTTGCTGAAAATGAGCAAAAACTGCATTTTTAGAAAATGTTCTTGTTCTGTTGTTTTTGTTATCTTTTTTTTTTTCTTTTGTAAAAAACTTAATGTTGGAAGGAGTTTATTGTGTTTTCTTTTTACAGTTCAGTCTTGAGGGATGGAGCACAGGGAGATGCAAATGGTTGACGCAAATACGTGCTGCATAATTGTGGTATGCATAATATGATAAGTAAGTAAGAAGTGAACTTAGTATCCAAAGGACAGATTACTACGTGATGTTGGATTTATGCATTTCTTGGAAATTTTGAAATTAAAGGTAAAAACTTTACAATTTTTTGTAGAATTATAGGACGTTTAATGTGATACTTATGAGTGACGATTTTGAAGGCACCCTTAGAATCAGTGGCGTTAAAGCGTTAGTAGCACCTAATTCTCACAATTTTAAGATATATAAATATATTGAAAAGAAAGTAAAATATTTTGGAACTGAAATTGCCTGTACCTTAAATCTAGGAAGTGATTTAGACTTTCTTTTGTTCTTGATTAGTAAATGGAATGACATGGCAAAACAAGTAAATACAAAAAATTAAGATTTATCTAATCTAGTGGCGTAATTAAAAGTTCCCTGTTAGTAAGGATAATGCAAGCACATTGATTGATTACCGTACAAGATGTAGCGAAGGTTGGCTCGCGGCACTCTACCACTCGAGCTAGATCGAGTGAAAGTGGAATTTGAAAAGGTTTAAAGAGAGAGAGAATGACAAGTTAGGGAGAATTGGTTGGGTAAAACGGCACATTGTACACAACGTTGCCAGACCTCTTCTTCTTGTCGTATTACGTCTTTCGTGAAACGTGTTTTTGTGCCTCCTTCTTTCTGATCAACATCGTCATCCCACTATCATCTACATCATAGCTCCCTTCACCAGTAGACTTTTTTTTTTTTTTGCAGGTGTATGCATCCATACTTATATATCTGCTTACATAACTATAATTGCGTATTTATTTTACCTATACGCTTCTGCGTTTGTACATAAAATTGTTCAATAATATCCACTTATGCATGAAATAAATGTATAGAATCAAGGCGTTGACAAAGAGTAATTGAGAGTAACGTATAATCATTCCTGCTCAACTGGTAAATAAGAGTTGTCTATTGCAAAACTATTAAAGTACATCATTAATCAGTACCCAAAACCTTAAAATTTGTAAACCCAATTGATGCCTTATTTTCTGTAATAAATTGAAGAAAAACACCGTGCTACTTGAACTTTTGTTTTATTGATTCTTACTAATCAAATTCTCAGCTTATACATTTACTGTATTTTCAGTGTTATTCAATTTTATTGCTCATTAAATTGGTTTCATATTTCATTCTTATTAAATTTAATAGGTGATCGGTCCTTATTTTGGTTTAAACAGATACTTAAGAAGAAAATTCAACCTGCATCCCTCGCCAAGGAGTGCCCTGAATCGAATTCTCTGTTGAAAATGTTTAAAACAAAATTTACAGCACTTTATTTTAGCACAATTATGTTAAGTTTAAATTTTCTATTTTTAAAAACTTTTTTTTTTTAATTTATTTTGTAATTTACAATCTGCATTAGTATATACAATAAGTGAATAGGTTGTAAAAAAAAAAAGATGAACTGGTGCGGGAAGAGCAGAAGGAGAGAAGCTACCCAGCGGTAGAACTCTCTATAGGAGAGAGGAGAATGTGAGGAGGAGAGAGGAGTGATAGGAGAGTAAAGGCGTTTAGTTCTTCAGACTGCGAGGAAGTCGCGGGCCACTGGCGATTCAGTCGTTGAGGAGTATTGTTTGTCAGAGGAGGCGAGTGACTGTACAAGAGGATTTGAGCAAGTAAAGAGAGCAGTATGGAATTTTTGATATTTCGTCTTGGCGTGTCGGTCTATGAAGGGAATGTTGAGGTCGTGGTGAAGAGTGAGGTTAGTCACCGTAGAAAGGTGCGTCAGCTATCTGTCGGAGGAGTTTTAATTGAAATGTTTGTACAGTCCTTACGTTTGTTGGTTTGGCTGAACCCCACAGCTTTAGTCCGTAAGTCCACCATAGGTTTGAGGATAGTACAGTAATCGTTTGAGTTCAATGGGTAATTTGGAGCGTCGTCCAAGTAGTATGTAGAGCAGTTTCGCACGTTTCGTCATTGCTTGTTTTTTAAAAAAATTAAAATGGAATATCTTCACGATTACAATACTATCTTTTTAAGGGTAAGGGAAAGTTTATATATATAATATAAATACTAATTTCATTAATTATGTGATATCAAAACTAAATAGCATATTGCGAAGGATTTTTATTTTTAAAAACTACTTCAAAATTATTTCTCACATAACTTTTTAAGTAAGGCGTTTTAGAAATAGTACATTAAATTTCTTCTTTTTCATTTTGAACTCTTGTTTGCTAAGAATTTTTGTTTTTTAATTTGCAAAATGTTTCGGTACAGGTGTTGGTGAGAAGCTGATGGAGTGTCATTTCCACGTTGATCTGTAAAGTAGCACACTGCTGTAATGTATCTGTCATTGATCAGGGCACAAATCCTTGCCGAAAAGAGAGAGTCCAGTTTTGAAGGCTTATACTCAACAAATCGAGTACTAAGCATGATGAGAGATATCCGAGACACATTAAAAAACTGGTAAAAATTCTTTGTTTCCAGGATATTATTATTAGACACCAAGAAAGTCCCCTGCATGTACGGATGGCGATCCTACCTTAAGAATAACTGGAGTCAGCCTAGTAACATGAATACTCTAACATTAAGTTGCTTTTTTCTGCACTTTCTTTCAGCGACATCTGGGCCAGCAAAAGTAATTGATCAGTCCCAATATTTTTTGGTTTAGCGTGCCTTCAAACAATAACTAATTAACGTGACACAATCCGATTCACATCTGTACAGACTACGTTTGCTAAGGGAACCACAATAAATCTTACTCAGCCATTTGCTTTACATAATATTCTTGAAAAGGAGAGAGAACTAAATATCGTAAAAATTAAAGTTTTGCCGGACATATAAAACTTGATGAGGTATTCGGTTTTATATCTCATTAAAAAAAAACTGTTTCATTTCTATTATATTTTCGAGTTGTGAATATGTAGGAACATCTGAATACATTTAATAAATGTTTGAAAAGAATCCTCCCTAAAAGAATTTATTAAGAATTTACTTAAGGTTGCTGAATTTTGATCACTAGGATGAAGTCAGGTCCGCTGGCAGGTCCAATTATTAAATTACAAATTCACGTGGTCATATATGTTTTTCTTGCCCTGCCTGAAAAGGAAAAGTAACAAAAATTAACTACTTTCAATTTAAAGTAAAAAGTAAATGGAAGATAACTCAATTAAGAAAATTTTGTATCATATTTTTACTGAACGGCAGTGACACACATAACTCATCTCATCATTTTTTAAGAGAGATTTAAAAAAAAAAGTAATAATAATAACATCAGTAGAGGTTGGCATTTTGACAACGTCCTTGAGTTGGCCATATAGACGTCCTACACTGGAATTTGTTTTCTTTCCTCAATTTTTCTGTTCAATGATAACTGTTCTCCAATTACTCACTAGACAGCAATTACTATTAGTGTTGGCATTACTGTTTTTTGCACGACTATTATAGTTGTTTTTATTCTTTTTATAATAAGGAATAATACTAGAACATTTAGAATACAAATTACATGAATAGAATGTATTTAAACTGGTAGCAACCAGGTGTTCTCTAAGCCAGACACAGAGTGCGCCTCGAACCACTACATTCACTTTATTACGTAATGTTTATCTGCCGTTCTACTATTTATACTTTTTTAATCTCTTTTTTCTTATTAATATATATCAAATATACTTAAATATTTTGAGGTAAACAACTAAATGTTTTATGGCAAGATATCGGAGCGTATGCCCTTATTTTACAATCTCATGATGCATGTAAAAGTCATAATGCTGTCATTACTAACAGTAGGAAATAAATCTTCTACTGATGGATTACATTCCATTTAACTATATTTTATTTATTCGAGTCATTTTCAGTGAGGAAGTCATTAGGCCAGCGGTTGAAGTGATGAGGCATTTTCTGGAATGGTTGGCTTTGCAGCCATATAAGATTGGGCAGAATGTACAATGCACACGGGGGTTTTGAAACAAAGTAAGGAGCATTTGTGAATCAATGAAGTTTTTTTTATTGAAAAGATTGAGTTCTGTAGATATTTGAAGTTTTGGCTGAGCCCCAAAGTACCATTCCGTAAATCCAGGCAGGTTTCAGTATCATGGTGTAGATAAGTCGTTTATTATTTAATGAAAGTTTCTATCGTTTGTTGAGAAGTTTAAATCGTGTACTATTTAAAATAAAAAGTTGAAAATAGAATTTTACCCAATTATTATTTTGAAAGAAGACTTAATTTGAATGTAATATTTAAATTTAAATGGTACAGCTTGTATAATTTTGATATTTATTCAGTTTTTTTGATGATTTGCTTCCTGATATGTGGATTGACCTAAATGCGTACAATATTTACTTAAATGTCAACTACAATATTCCCCATTTTATTGTCAATAAACAATCATCAATTACAAATTACGCAGGATTTCTTATGTAACTAAATGAAAAAACAGAATTTATACAGATGGAAGCTAAATTGTTTAATTTGTCTCGTAACGAGTTGGAAGTGGGCCTGTTAAAGCTAACTGACAGCTATTCCCAGTTACCTGAATATCATACAATCAATTTGCTCTTATTTTATACGGGTAAAAAAAAAAAAATCTTTCAACCAGTATTTCCAGTGCTTCCTTAATAATTAATATTCTTAGCTTTTCATGAGCAAGTTTAGTATTTTCTTAGTAAAATTAAATTAGAATTAGTATTTCTTCTTTGTGATCGTAAAATATTTAATAGTGGGCATTTTATAACTGAAAAATACATCTTAAATTACAACAGTGACAATTTAGTTAACCTGTTAAATATTGAAACTGAATCTCAACTGAACAATATATTCCTATTTACCATCAAATGTTTTAAAAAAAGAAAATTATGTATAAGGTAATGTATCATTACTAAAAAAGTAGCTCCTATATCTTCCGAAATGTTATCTCAGCAAGGTTTGTTTTTATGGTTTATTTAATTAGAAGTTTAATATTTATTTAGTTTTTAATTTTATGAGATAATTTGAGTATTGTATATATTTTCTTTAAAACGCACTCCTTGCTTAGAAGACTTAATGTACTTCCAAGCAATAAATAAATGAATTGAATTGAATTATAACTGAAAAATATTTATTGATAGTTACTTTTTTTAGCACCATGTCAGTTCATAACAGTTATAAGCTGTTGAATACATATTAAAAATTGACCAAATATGGACTCTAGAAGGACGAAGAGTGTTCTTAGAGCGAAGTGTTTAAAATATTTTTAGATCTGATCTAGTTGAGAACAACTACGCAGAATATGCTTGAGAATGTCCTTTTTGTTTTGCGACGTAAAACTTTAGACATAGGAAGTGATACATTCAGTATCAATAGTAATTAGTGAAATAAATGTATAGAATTGATAAAATTATTTTATTAGGTGATAAGATCGTGATAATGAAGTATGCAGATTTTAGTAGATCATTAATAATTCATAGAGTTTTTTGTTTTGTTTTAGGATGCTTTTAAAAATATAGATCTATCTTAGTGAAGATCCTCTATCCTTCCAATTCAACTAGGGGAATAGTAATCTCTATGGAAAAAATTGAATAAATATACGACTATACGTCACGCTCTGTTGGCTAGATAATAGTGGGACGCAAACTATTAACACACGAGGTCTCCCGTTCTACTTCTGTGAAATATTACGCTTTTTAACGTCCGGGATGTTTAATCCGTACAATTAACAATGAATTGGACCCTGGCTGAGCAAAACTAACCTACATGACAGGAAATATATCAAATATGATCACTTGCACGGCTTTCTCTTACTTACCAGCTCAAGGTTCTAACTTTTACATTGTCTTCAAATTCCAAATTCTAAAACATTTAGTTTCACTAACATCATTTAGTATGGTATACGCCACTGAATTGACTCTTCCAAATCGACTAATTAATAACGCACCTGCGTATTATAGTTATTATTTTTAGTACCATTTTATTATTATTATTATATCGGTCATTATAATCTTAGATAAAATGTAAGATATTTCAATAATAAATCTTTATTTCTTTGTAAAAAGTGCAGAATAATAAAGTCTTACATAATAGGAGCTGCATCGTTTATTGCCGTTTGCAGGAGTTGGCTAATATGTTATGATAAAGAAAGGCAAAAATATGGAAACAAAAATCAAAAGAAAAAAAATTAAGTTCTAGCGCATTGAGAATAAATAAATAAATAAAATGAATGGATTCATGAATTGTATTAAAGCAATACTTTACTTTTATATTTTAGGTATGAACGACTCACGTGGAACCCACACATTAGACTTAAAAGACAAGCAATGACAAAACGTGCGAAATTGCTTTACAGGCTTCTTGGACGACGCTCCACATTGCCCATAGAACTCCAACGTTTAATATACAACACTATCCTCAAACCTATGTGGACTTACGGACTAGAGCTGTGGGGTTCAGCCAAACCTACAAACATACGGACTGTACAGACATTTCAGTCAAAACTACTCCGACAGATAGTTGACGCTCCTTTCTACGTGGCTAACCTCACTCTTCACACCGACCTCAACATTTCCTTCATAGACCAACTCGTCAAGACTAAATATCAACAATTCCATACTACTCTCTCGACTAGCTCTAATCCTCTTGTACAGTCTCTCGCTTTCTCTGACATCCTTAATACTCCTCGCCGACTGAATCGCCAGTGGCCCCGCGACTTCCTTGTAGGCTGAAGACCTAAACGCCATTATTCTCCTATCTCTCCTCTCTCCTCCTCTTATTCTCCTCCCACATTCTCCTCTTCCTACACAGAGTGCTACCGCTTGGTAGTTCTCTCCTCCTGCACCAGTTCATCATATTTACTGATTGTATACAATGTATACAGATTGTAAATTACAAAATAAATTGAAAAAAACAAAAACAAGTATGAACATTTAAACTTTTATCAAAACAACAAAATAAAGGGAGAAAACTTAATGAAAATTAAAATAAAAAGACACTTAAGCTTTTAGCTGACCGATTGTAATCTCATATCCCAAATTCTAGGTGTTCCTGTAAAGGCAATCAGTGGCTGATAATCCGAGCTAGCCTGAAAGACTAGAGCAGCAACCCATGATCCTATATTGGAATTCACTTAAAGTCGGGCATAAAAGGAAGTGGTAAAGGACCTCCTGTACTCGTTAAAGAGCACAGTTGTAAGTTTTTTATGTAATTAATAATTTTTTAAAATAAATCTGATGATCTTATGAGGCTTATTTATGTAAGTTTGAATGATCGAATAGTGCGGCTTTTTGTCAAAATTTGTGCAAAAAAATCATGCTCTACCTTGGGCTATTATTCATCGATAAAAGACTAAAATGGACTCGACATAAGCGACAAAAAATGAACAAACAATACAGTCAGCTCTAAAGACAATTAGACAACAGAACATGATTGTTATTAGAGAATAAAAGTTTCTTGTACAACAGTTTACTTCAGGAGTCGCCAAACTTTTTTGTTCATGAACTCCTATATAATTTTCAGTTAATTAACCCCAATAAAAGTAATTTTCAGTTAATTAAAATAAAACTATATTAGGTACTGTGTTTGTACATTTATTTTATGATTTTAAATATTTATTAAAGTAACTTTACATTGGGTAACAATAGTATCATGAAAAATATCTTAATATTTATTAAATAATAAGTAATTATAAATAAGTAAAGTAACTACAGTATTGCTTCTTAATTAATGAGATGGGTGTGCCTGGTGTTTCTTTGCAAGGTTCGCTATATTGGGTTTGAAATTGTTTTTCCTTCCACCTCCTGGCACAGATCGACCCCCTACTTTTGTTAAATAGACTCCTGGAGGGTCTATATAGACCACTTTGGCGACCTCTGGTTTACTTAAACCACTGCGGATCTATGTCATAGGACTCTGTGGTTCTGCCAAGTGGTCTAATCTCCTAAGCATTCAAACTTTGTTATCAAAAATCCTCCGCATAATTACAATGCTCCCTTCTATGTATCCAGCGGGAACCATTCATGTCTTCAATATTACTTTCCTGGTCGATATAACCTCAATTCGCTGTAAACATAATTTCACAACACCTTACCTGTACTTTCGTATTTGTCACCTTTCTTCCCCAACAATTCTTGATGATCCTCATAGACGTCTTAAATGCCATTGGCCACGTGATTTGCTCGAATTAATATATAGGACAGCTATATAAAATTTCTTATGGATACTGCTACCACGGTACAAAAAAACTTCAAAAAATTGTGCACTCGTGGTTAACACTCTTTGAATAAGTTAAACAATTATTTTATTGCATGGGGTACAATAAAAATAATATCTTATTTAATCTTATTAATGATTAGGATTATTTATTAAACCTTTTTTTTTTTTTTGGAACTGCAGGGAAAAAATTGTGTTTGTGACCAGTACTGAAATGCTCTCTTACTCGTTTTCGACTCGTTTCGCAATATTCTACCCTCGTTAGCAAAGAACCATTTTATGCACCAAACGCACAACTATTATTTTAGTGAATACTTACTTAGAAAGACTGTAATATGCACTTGACAAGTTGTATGTAAAGGCAGGCAAACTCTTGCATGCCATCCTCTCATTTTAGCAGAGCTATTTCTGACGGCCATTATGAGAAAACTGGTTGTGAAGAAAACTGTTAGCGAGCCTGTCACACGTGACTTGAATAGTACATTATGAATCCTCTACCAACTTAACTGTAGCTTGTGCCACAGCTGGCTGGCTCTTGGTAGTTCTCAACATACAATAAAAATACTCTACCAAAAATTTACTTAAACACACTTCCAGCTATTTCTATAGACTACACTAATGTGCAAACTTATTTACCTGAATCCATTCAGCTTGAAGGTCCTTATCTTCTGACTTAAAATTTATTGTTTGCTACATGCCGCTTCTCATCTCCCTCAAATCTGCTGAAATTTGGTTCTTGTTTTCTCTTCTTTTACTTACTTTTCTCTGGATGCCCAGATAGATGAATGAAAAAAGATTACTTCTAAATTAATGAATTTTTGATCTTTTATTCCTCTTTATGAAAATTATCTTTTAATAAAGAAAAAGTTTTGATTATAATTTTGTTTAAAGTCGCGTCAACATCTGAGGTCATTGACGCCAGAAGCTTTTTTCAGTGCACTGCCGGCCTCCGTACAGTTACAGACAACACTCTCCATCACCGGACAGAGAGCTGTAAAAAGTCCTAGAAAATCTGAGTGCTAGCAACTGAATTCGATGTATTGATTAATATAAAGAAGTTATTCTTGAAAGCACAGCCTAAGTTGCAATACCTGCCGTGATCATGAAATCAAATGATATAATGATACGAATGAAATCATATTAAATACTAGAAAAAAGAGAGCTGTTAGAAAATTAAAGCTATATAAAAATCATTTTTGCAAACTTCACACCTACCTATTTCTTAACTAAATTTGTAAGTTTAAGATCAGTTTCAAAAATTCAATTCGCCTCACACCTTCTGTAATTTCCAGTAATGTGACAAAATTATTATTAATAAAAGAATTGAAACGGATAACGTCCATTTTATTTTTAGGATAATAAATTTCCTCAATAATAAGAAGCAATTTGTCTGGCGGAGTAGAAAATAAACTTGGAGAGTGTAGTACTAAGCAAACAGGGCGGGCTACAGAAGACATAGTAGGACCAACAAGGAACGGGTGTTCTTACCTTCACATCAGGAGGCCGTGGAAATGTTCATCCTTCCGCTAACTCCACCATGTCTCCTTTTTCTTCGTCAACAACAATCTCTAGAGAGAGGAGAGAGAGAGCAATGTGTTCAGCAGCGCCATTAAAAAGACCCAAACTGCCGTTTTGCCACTTGTTGGCCGGATAACACTTATATCACACTTGTTGCATTTCTTAAGCCTAAAATTTATTAGTTCCTTAGTTAAGATATATTTGACTAAAAGGTATACGAGACGTGTGATGTGTATCTATTTTCCTCCCACTCTCTTTCTGTGGTTATTGGGTTTTACACTTAAAATAATGTGTCAAGATCTTAAATCGGAAAATATTCGCACACAACTTTCTATTATTGCTATTATGTGTAATACAAACTCAATGGAAAACAAATGATTTTAAATATAGCGCTCAACGAATAAATAAAGTCTTCCATTCGTTTAGTTGTCGTCTCATGCACGACATTTTGCCAAACTTAGACTGAGTAAACTTTAACCCTGAATAAGCCTGGCAACGGTTAGCCTGTAACAATTTGTCAGAAAGAAGAAGAAACTGCTCAGCAATATTGAGTACTGTTGATGAGAAAGACTTGAATGACTGAGTTCGACACTTTAGGAAAGAAAAACTCAATTCTTTAAGCTTTCCCCTAGAGTTCCTCTCCAGGCATTTAAGTCTACAAATATAGACAGACTGGAGGAGTGCTCTAATTGGAGGGTCTCACACACATCCTCTAGGTCGCGTGGAACAGCAAACACAGTTTCGAAAACTATTCTAAAGTTACGTCCAATTTTTAGTTTAGATAATTGGAATTTTTAGTTTAGAATTATGGAAGCTGTGGATGGATTCATGTTTCTATTCAGATGTAGGAGATGTAGTAATGTTAAGCCATTAAGGAAATACTTAAATAATATAGTTTACGTCATAATTAGATTTTTTTATAGCTTATTCGCTGAAAACTTTGTTCATATATTTGGGGAATTGTTGTTCATTCTTTTTGGTGACTGATTCATAGTTTCATTAGGACTTCATAATTGTCATTTCAGTTGTGATACAATCATAGGACAGTCCATGTACAGACAAGACAAAAGACACACCAACCCTGTAATGTAAAAATATTACTTTGTAAACTAGCCCTGAAGATGACCTAGTCCCTAGGTCGAAAGCTCGGCAGAATAAATGTATCACGACTGAAATGGCTATTATTTTATCATCCCAATATTTGGGGAAGTTAATCCTAAACGACAATGTAATTAAAACATTGCGTTTAAAAGAACTTAACAAATAACACTAAGCTTTATGTTATTTATACCATTACGAAGTTATTAATAAAGTTGAATTATTAATAAAAGATATTAAATTAGTTCAGCAAATTATTTTATTGTAAGTGTAACAATTAACGTGCCAGAAATAACTGCTATATTATTAATAACAAACAAGTTTGCTGTTACTGTTATAGTAGTTCAGGGTGATTAAGTTATCAACTCGCCTAGAACTCTCTTTTATTGTAGTACATAAAATCAATGTACAAATTTTCTATATACATACTTGGAATTAATGATTTAATCACAACTTTCTCTTCAGGATAGGTGATGCACTAAAAACACCCCCTAAAATCAATTTAAACAAAAAATTAAATATAGACCTATATAAAAAAAAATTTTTTTGAATGTGTAACACTAACTGTAATAACTGCACAGTGAAGTGCAGTATTTTCAGACTTTGATGCATTGGGAAATTAGAATAAAGCAACCGGGCAGAAAACAGAACTCATTCTTGGAAATGTATCCGTCAACCCACAAAACACTGTGCTGAAGATGACATAAACAGGTTTGGATTTTATTGAATTAATTACACATAATAGTAAAATAGATTAAGATAAGTTAGACCAAATATACAATGATACTAGACAATCGAATGAAGTTGATAGTGGCATACGTCGATATTGCAAACACCTTCGTGTTATACGAGGGTCGTTTGAAAAGTCCGTGCAAAGTCAGAGAGATAGCACCACTGGCGCGTATCGAGGTTATGTTTAGTTAGTAGCATCTCTTGGAAGAACACACACCAAGTTTCAGCCAGATCGGTCTATTTCTTTGTGTTTGGCATTCGTTTAAATCGAGGAAGTCGAGTGATTTTCAAAAAATGGACGAAAAAGAATTTCGTGTGTTGATTAAACACTACTTTATGAAAGGCAAAACGCCTCAGGAGACTAAAGAGAAGCTTGATAAACATTATGGTGACTCTGCACCTTCGATTAGAACAGTTTATAAGTGGTTTCAAAATTTTCGGAGTGGCCATATGGGCACAAGTGACGCTGAACGTTCTGGACGCCCTGTTGAGGTTACTACTCCAGAAATCATTGATAAAATCCATGATATGGTGATGGATGATTGCTAGTGCTGTGGGCATCTCGAATGAACGGGTACATAATATTTTGCATCAACATTTGGACATGACAAAGCTATCCGCAAGATGGGTGCCGCGATTGCTCACGCTTGACCAAAAACGAAATCGTGTGAGGTGTTGCAAGGACGGTTTGCAGCTGTTCCAGAAGAATCCGCAGGACTTTAAGCGTCGTTTCGTCACTGTGGATGAAACATGGATACATCACTTCACTCCTGAGACCAAAGAACAATCTAAACAATGGGTTACCAAGGGGGAATCTGCGCCAAAAAAGGCGAAGACCGTTCCTTCGGCCGGAAAGATTATGGCGACTATCTTTTGGGATTCGCAAGGAATAATCCTCATCGACTATCTGGAAAGGGGAAAGCGTTGGACGAAGTGTATAAGCCTAAAAGGAGACTATGTTGAAAAATAAAAAAGGTTCACCCCAAAAAATTAAGTAGTTTTTATTTTTGCACGGACTTTTTAAACGACCCACGTATATATAAAAAAAAAGCCACTTTGGTACGCACAATTTCCTGCAAAAAGTGGCAGTAGACCAAAAAGGCTTTTTGTACTATTAACAACCTTGATGTTGGCGTGCTAAAACAAAAAACAAAATTTCAAGAGAAAAAACATAAACTATTATGAAATATGAAAGAAATAGAGTTATACGCAGCTTTTTAATCAAAAGTGATTTCCCTGCAATTAATTTAATCTATATATCGCGTAGTCTATATTAGAAAAGTAGATATTAAATATAGTTTTGTGCCAAATAAATAATTTTTTGTTTAAAAACTAGCCTTGCATATTACGTAGGTGCACAAATATTGGGTGTTAGTAAAAGTGATTTGACCTTGTCCACGTGTGTGTGTGTTTGTGTTGGTGCTAACAGGTACGATGTGTCCGTGTGTTGTGGCACTACTTTCTCTCCTCCATGTGTATAATACATAGATAGATACACATACAAACATAAAAACACATATATATATTTACACAATCCTTTGATCAAAGTCCTTGAGCAATTTGTTATTAATCTTTTACTAGATACCACAAAATTTGTAAATTTATGTATTTCAGGATTCTGTTAGAGGAAGAAAGATGAAAAAGTTTAATTAAGGTTAGAAAATGAAGAGAGAAGTTTAACTAATAGAGAGTTGAAATTGAAAAGAGATGAGTGTATTTTCGGTTTATCAGGCAGAACTCAGGCTTTTGAAGCTAATTGGAGCCTCAAATTAGTTGGATAAGAAAAGGCTTAACGGCTTTGCTCAGAGAGCTGATGTGAAGCTCTTTTTAGTATCTGCAATGGAAGAAAGGCAACAAGTGAGCGGATATAGTGCATCCCCCAATTCAAGACAGTAAAATTGCTCGACTGAGAATTTATAAATTAAGTGCCGAGAAATTACCAGAAATTGAAAATTGTTGGACAAGTTTCATCATTGTTATTACTATGTTCTAAATTATATTTTTAATAGTATTAAACATCCGTATTTCATCGGACATACTCTTCTACTAGTACTGGGTTTAGGAATACCACTTTGTAAAAACACCTTTTTTTCATAATCAGTGGAATCAGATCTCTCGTGGAAAGTGGCAAAGTTGCAAACCTGCACGATTGCAGTACTTCCTCTTAAGGGGAGTTAAGTGAAAGTAATAAACTTCTTCTTTAAATAAAAATACATCTATTCATAATAGATGTTCGGCAGTGGACAGAGAAAGTCTTTTTACTAGTACTCTTCTGTAGAGGATCTTTTAGATTTAAGGAGCTGTGTACATTACAGCCCTTACTTGATCATTATTAATAATGCATTCTTTAGGTTTAGAATAAAAATTATCCCACTTACAGCTTGGACGAAGATATTTAATTTTCTCCCACTAAGAAAGAGGGCTGTGACAGAAAAACTAATCGACTAGAAATGAGTTTGGTCTAAGAGGGGTTTGTAAGGCGTTCATCAAGTTCTTCAACTATTTCTTCAGTCTAACGGGTGGTGGAGTGTTGCCGAGCTTGAACAAAACTTGCTTTTGCAATCGACTAAAACTACATAACTTAGGGTTACGTTTGAATTCATGATGTCCAGGTGTTAGCTATAAAGATCAGGATTCATGAACAAATCTAAGGACGAAATCGTAATGTTTTAATCCTATCCTGGTGGGCAAATAAAGGAAAAGGAAAATGGTATTTCGTGCCAGAATTCAGGAGGAGGTTTTTCACTTTTAGAAAACTACTATAAACTGTACAGGTGAGAGAAAATATTTGCTGAAAATTAATGTTTGTGATAATAAAAACAAAACTACACCTAAACCTTTGAAACAAGTGCTAATGAAAATAGAAGTGAACAAAGGTTTAATCTATTAAGTTGGATTGTTAAACTGGAATTCGTAAAAAGCAGTTTTGTATCAATAAAGATCAATTAAAAAAAAATCAAATAAAAAGTAGATCAAGTAAACATTGGTATGTTATTTATTGATAGTTGCGCAAGCCTCGCCAGTGTGCTAGACAGGGGACCCTCTGCAGGGGCTAGCTAGTAGACGATAGTGAAAGGTAGGAATCCATCCAAGGTCCTAACTATACAGATAAACCATTCTGTTTAACTACAAGAGAAAAAAATAATAATTTAACCACTAAATAGTTTTTTGTCTAGTTTTATTTTTTCTCACTTACAGCATGGTACATAAGCGATTAGATAAACGGAAAATTGTCTAAATGATATACACTAAACTTTTAACAACTTAGACTTTAGAATGGGTGTGGTGTCTAAATTCTAGGCAATTAGAACTGTTCATGTATAGGCTTAGATTTTTTGATTGAGTGGATGCCCAAATCATAACACCTAAAATTTCTAATGTGGCTCCCTGGTGTTTGTTCATAAATAATGCCATTTTTTCCTCTATCACATTACCTTCTAAAATGTGCTGAAACTCCCTTAAGGTAATTCTAGGTACAGAATATTCCGTTTTATCACCTAGCCAGGCTTTACAGGAAGAGTAGAAGCTCTCCACTCACGTCACGCTCTCAACTCGAACCAGATAATCTAAGGATTAAATGTGAAGTTTTAGGAAAAAGATAGCCGGCAGTCAGATTTAATCTCTAGCATCTCCAGCCTCCTTACCAGTAAAACATTCCACAGATATTCCAAAATTAACCTTTAAATTAAGTGTTAGAAAGTGTTCTAAGAGGGAAAACGTTCCTCCAACTCTATTAATCACCAGACTCTATAGAGAAATCGGATCGGAATGCCGTCTGTTTCGGGTTAACCCTCTCAGAAAGATGGAGAAGGTTACCTTAAAAACGGATTTAACGTTCATGTTGATGACCTCTTTCTAAGAGTATTTATTCCGAGAGAGTAAAAAAGGAACCCCAGCTTCTTGTAAAATTCCAAAGCTGAAAAGTTTACCAAACATTTTTCGAAAAAAAAAAATAGTTCTTTTAAAAGCAATTACCCAACAAAGATAAACAATTTTACCTATCCGTCGTACAGTAGATTTAAAAATTAAAAAAAAATATATATCACGTATTACATACAGTACGTATCTATTTCAGCAAAAATATCAAAATTTTTGCTTTGGACAAAAAAAAAAATTCGCTACGATGTCAGAGCAACACTGCAGAGAACACCGTCAAGATAGTGACGGCAAATTACTTTAGTAAGTTAACAAAAAAAATAATTTTATTCTTTATTTACGTATACGTCAAGAGATCAACATGCTATGGTACTTCAGGCGTTTTTTCCTTCACTTATTTTTAAATTATATTTTGAATATTTTTAAAGTTAAATATCTTCTGCATATTTCTTTCACTTATTTACTTTTTCTTTTTTTTTAATCTAACCGAAAGAAGAGATTTTCCTTTGAAGTGCGCTGCCGATTCTAGTGAAAGAAGAAGTTCCCTTTATATAGTACTCCTTACGATCTTTTAATGGAATTCACTTCACTCAATGCCTTTTAACGCGGACGTTCTAACAATAACATCTTATTCATATCTAAGATACTACATAACACAATAAACTGTCCAGGTTATACTCGTACCACTTGACTTTTACAATAACAGACAATAGTTGGCATTATTCTCCCCAAAACATTACACTCCATATTCTAAAAAAAAATCGCTCCTGCATTGCGCCTGTAAACAATGTTAATTGTTTTTCTCAAACTTGGATATCTTAAATATATTAATCAGCCAACTCAAATATTTTCTTCAAACATTAATGATCACAGTTCCTCTATTCTCTTAATTTGTAATTATTGCTCTACTTTTTATTTTATTTAATTTTAATCATAGTAAGTATTTTATTTTTGATTAATGATTGCAGTTTATTGTAATTATTGGTATATTTGTAATTAATGTATGTTTTCCAAATATTATTTTATGGAATTATAGTTTTGTTCTAACAGTACCACTAACTGATTATTAGTGATTAGTCGGTATCATTACTGATTATCAGAACAGTCAGAGAACTAAATTGATAAAAATATCTTGTATTAATGTAACTGTTTTAATCCTCTTTATAAATAAATGTCAGCTAGTACGTCCAAACAAACCATCCAGACACTAGACAATCCATTCATTATGAATTATTAATTGAACGTAACTACCAAAATAAGTTTACGTTCTAACTAATTGATAATTATTTTTGTTGCTTTAGGCATGGCTTTTTTTCTTAACGATTGTTCGTATAGTACAAATTATAGTACATTTAATTGCTTCTAAATTCTATAATAAGTTCTGTTTGAAACTCTTAACATTGTTCATTCCATGTTAGGTAGTAATCGTAAAAAATATTATGTGTTCTAGATCTAATCAAGAGGCTGATAAACTAGCAACCGCATTTTATGGATCTGAACCTGCCTAGCCAGTTTCGAAGCGAAATAGTTCTGGATTATTATTATAGTGAAGGAATTTGAGTGACTCTGGACGGAGGTCAGATCCGTCGGCAGGATAAGATCTTTATTAGAGGAAATTAATTTGGAAAGTATAAGGTACTTATTGGATTTGCGAACGAAGAACTTTAAGGTTCTAGTAGTGGTTATTGCTTTAGTGCCTGGCCATCCATATACCAACGGAAGGGACAGCAACCCATCTGTACATCGTGTAATAAGAAGGATAGGGTGTAAGGGACTGTGTATCATTTGTTGGCAGAGCCCTCGCTTCCTAAAGGCTAGTTATTTAATATATGTGGCACCAGTTAAGACATTAAGGTTGAATCCAAATCAGTTAAACGTCGGTGAAATTCTTAAATATTTCGTAGACCGACAGACTGATATTTGGGGAAAATTTGAGGTGAATTTTCTCCGGATTGGAAAAAGTGCCTCCGGACGCTCAAGTCCCTTATGTTTTTGCGCTCCTAATAATATTAAGGTATAATAAACACTTGGGATTAATTAATGCAATAAATAGTAAAATTACTTCGCCTTTACATAATTAAAAAAAATCCTGTGTCAGGTTTCACCCCAAATATTTATCTCACCGATATTTGTTAAAGTTGAAATCATGAATTAATTTGTAATAAAAATCAACACAATCAATTAAAAACAAGTTTTCATTCCTTTCAAGGATTTCAAAATAAAAATGGAATGTACACCGGTTGTACTAGTGCGCTATTTACTACCACTATAAACCTGTACAATGTAACATAGAAGACAATGAACAAAACTTTTAAACTCTTAATTATTTTCTAAGACGAATGTAAATTGTTAGACAAGCAAAATGCGCGCCGCAGTTCAATAAGTGTGCTAATGGGACGATCGTGCCTGACATAGTGACATGCAGTGCTTAATAAAGATCTATCCTCTCACTCAAAGAAATAATGCAATAATTATTTTATAAAAGGATGAGTAAATTTTCTTTTATTGCATTAGTTATTTACTGATATTGTTTTTATTGATTAGATGTGAATTTAAAATGTGCATTTCTTTCTTCGTAAAAGTATTTTGATAAATTGAAATTTAATTTGTAATTACTGTATCGATAGTGCCAAAGAGAATCCAGCAAAGCATTTAAATCTACTGTCCCTAAATCTTCTGGCCTTAAATTATTATTATTAGTATTACAAGGGAAAGTGAAAATAAATAATTATATTAAAAAATGAACTTGCACAGTTTACATTACCATAAGTGCTTTAAAGAAGAGACCAGAGTTTCACATTCCTGAGACCTACCCAATAAACCTTGACCTTTTTTGTTAAGTTACTTTTTATATTTAGGTCTTAAACTTTTTCCTCGCTGATTAAATATTTCTTCTGTAGTAGATTCAAGGTTATTTAAATTAAAGAATCAGTTTATTATTTGCAAATTAAACAACGCCCCAATTCCTTCGAAATAAAATGAACTCTTTTCACTTGTTGCCAGTGTTGTAAAAGTGAAATAATCATTAGAAATAATTCTAACTTATTTAGTTCGCAAAAATATTATTTATTTAAATTTTATTCCGTTGTATCAAACTGAATTCTTAATAAGATTTCAATGTCAGTTAAATTTAAGAAGTCACATTGGGCATGAAAGATTTTAAAGGCTGAATGAGCTATTGGTTGCCCTAGATGCAATTGCTCTAGGAAATCTAGTACAACCACCACCTTATTTCAGTGCTTTTCTAAAAAAGCTGGTCAGAAAATTCCGGTGATTTGTTCGGAATTGTGTTAATTTGGTATTTTCCTCAACAGTAACTTCAATTTCAATGAGTTCTATGCTATTTAAAGAAGCGTTTTAAAAAAATTTTGTGTAAAAAGATTTGTGACAAGCATATATTTGTTTTTCCTCAATTATTGAGGAAAAATAATATATTTTTTCTTCAAAAAGAGTTTCAAATACTTAGATCACAATGAAAATATAACAATATAATATAGTATTGTTTAATTCAAATAATCAAATCACTAATGTGTTACCTTCGATCTTTAGTTCTTTTGAGAACTTCACAAAGAGCTGCAAACCTGTACATTTTATTGCAATAATTATTGTTGTACCTTCATATTGAAAAAAATTCAGTGATTTGTTATATTTTTTTTCGACTTATATATCTTCTGCTATGTGAATTATTGATTGATGCATCAGTTCTTAGCAGCAATGCATAAACACTGATGTGCTCAAAGATATATAATAGTATAAGCTAGTATAAAAAGATTTTTTTTTTTTAATGATAGGTTCGCTATCCAAATAAAAACTGTGACCCAATTTTAGGTCACGAACTGAAATATAGTTTGGTAAGTACTACTGCTTTCACTCTTCTATACATATGCTAACCCCTTATGGGAGCTAAGTCTGCATTGTAGAAGCTGCAAGTTTTCCAAAATAAAATGTAGTACATATTGTTGAAAGAGCACTGGTTGGTTCATGCGAATTGAAATAATCCATAGAGAAATGGAAGTACCCGTAATAAAAGGACAGGACAACTTTGAATGTCTAGAGAACCTACGTACTACAGAGCCTGGACAACACTACCGACTCAGAGAGAAAACAGTCCACCATTCGGTAAGCACCTAAATTACTTCCAAACTTAACCAAAAGAAATAATATTAAATGTACATATTGTGTATTATTTTGTTTGTTTACATAATTTTGTATTTTGTAAGGCAGAAATAAATAGCCGGAAAAATTGAAAGTTATTTTTCTTCTTCTTACGGTACATAGTCATTGCAACTTTTATAATATAATAAAGCTTATTGTAATTTTCATGATAATAATTTTTCATTTTGTCTGTTGGAATTTTCTGAACCAAAGTACTATGGAATGTGTCTCTGTCTGTCGTATACTAATTGAAAAAGTTAACGATTGTCTTTTTGTTATTGTAGTTGAGTTATTTCCCATACTGTTTTATTCAGATCTGTGATTGTAATTGGTACTTGTTTGAACGTTCGCTTTTAATTGGTTAATGACCGTTCTTTATCAGTGGTTGGTGCCTTTGGACTAACCGGATAATCGTAATAATATTGATCAGATTCTTCATTAGCTTATTCTACCGATTGTTTATTTGGTCCTCAACAGATCGTATTTTTTGTTCCATCTAAAAAACAATCAGATAATCATTTATCGTCACTTGATCCTGTACTTGCTTGTTCTTTTTCATCCAACTGCTGATGAGCAGTTTAGTTTTTTTTTTTTTTTTTTTTTTTTTTTACTAGGTATGTCCAGTAATTGTCTTTCTCTCAGTGTCTGAATAATTAAACATTACAAAATGAAGTTGCGGAAAGTTACTCTAAACATTAATAATAATAATAATAATAAATAATTACAATCGAGTTTTTCTGAAGTCAAAAAATTAGCACGAAAAAATACGAGAGTAATAAAAAACTATTCTTTTCAGTGAGCATACTTAGTCAGTTAATTAATCAAGATAGTACTCTAGAACTTACAGGAAAGGTGGAACTAAGTTAAAACATTAAAAATTTGCGATTTTAATAATGCAATTTCTTAAAAAATGGGGTTATAAAAGAGCAATTCTTAGAGACTAATGAAAATATAATTCATTGAATGCATTCTGGAGCTTAAGACTGTTTCAAAAGGAAATCATTGCAGACATTTTCGACAAAATTTCATTTAGTGAAGTGGTATTTTCGGTTAATGAATTTTGATTGCTTAGTTACTTGATTTTATTTTGGAATATCTTAATCCTAGAATGCATAGTCTAGGTGTTAATCAACTAAACGTTAATATTTTACGTAATTTTTAGAGGTCCCAATAGGAATATCAAAATAGTTGCTATTTCTCATTTTTGCAAACATACCATTTTCTAAAAATCACTTTTTATGATTCTAGGACCTGTAAACGGATATTAAAGATATGAACTCAATTTTTTAAAATTTGGCAAGATCTTTTACCTAGTTAGAAACGGTAGAAAGGAATCCTGTTATTGAAATCTGTTTCAGAATTAAGAGATAATCGCCTGAACTGAAAGCCTGTAAGCTTTTAAAAGTAGAATAGTATGAGAGCAGCAGTTTGGAAATTATAGGACTTGATAATTCTAAATTATGCCTTAGTGAAAAGTTCAAGGTAATGCGTGGCGGCCAGTAAATAGTGTGGAGCAAGGTCGCCTTCTTAAATATCAGCCACCTGCACTTCCATATACTAATTCACCTTCAGCAACACCCTTCTAACTGCACCGGTCTCTTCTTCTTCTTCCTAATGTTGATAACGTTACTCATGGATTAATATAAAGACAACTTCTATTCAAATAAAGATCTCAGTTTCAGATCTTGAGCACTTCTCGAAGTTTGGCAACCCACAGCCTTCTCTTCATCAAAATTTAAAAATGTGAAATTTAATAATACACTTAACAGAGATCCATTAAAGTTTTATCATAGTCACTGATGACACTGTAAAGTTGCCAGGCAATCCAAGCTCATATTTCTAACCAAAACCTCAAATTATAAAACTAAAAGTCATTTAAAAAACTTCCTCTTTTAATCTTTATTGTAACGATTGTTTTGTGTTTTTCAAATTTACTTTAAAATTGAGTTGTATTCTAAATTCTAAGATTTAAGAAAAATTCATTGCTTAAATTGTTTTCGCCAATTTTTTTATTTAAACATAACTAGACACATTAGAGGTAAAAAGATACCACGAACTAATAGCATTGAGCAATATCTCGTAAGAACTTTTACTTAGCATACTGCCTTTTTCCATTATTACAGTGCTCCTGAAGTTCGCTGCGGATACCTGCGCTTCTATTTCTTATTGTACAAACAAAGAATCAATCGTAAGACCTGGAAGACGAGGATCTAGTGTCATGAGAGCTTCTACCAGCCCGCATCCCCCATTCGCACTGCAAAGTATTGGACTAGCTCTCTTTAAAATTTCTACGCTCCTGTTCAATTTTTTTTTGCTAAATTAAATATAATTTTATGTCCAAATCAGCCAAACCAGCAGCAACTTAAGATTAGAACAAATGGGAAGGTGAACATCTTTTTATTGAGACAAAACCAAAATTTCCCATTTTTGTTTTCCAAATGTCGACCTAAGCTATGAAACTTAAAAACTGAAAGCTTTTCAACCATTTTTAAACAGGCTGATAGCCATTTGATTTAAAAAAATCAAATACATACATTCGTATTAGTTTGATGGAGATAGAATAGAAATAAAATAATAGAAAAAAGGGGGAATATAAAGGGAGAATGGTTAGCATGTTAAACAGAATCGGCTTGAATAGATTACGAAAAAGTAAAGTGGTGTGGGACGAGAGTGCAGACATAAATGTCCTAGTTGAGCGACCTGGACCGAGTGTGAAAGTATTCTGGTGTGTTTAATTCTCAACTTGCTTGCCTTGTGAAGGACGGACTGGTTGGTGGCTGCCCCCTCTAGATTCTCTCCATTATTGTAGCAATACTAGTTTGCCACCGCTATATTCAACTTATATCGCTGTAATTGTGTATGTAACTTGCTGTACTGCTTTGTAGCCTTCTCTCAAATATATACAAATATAAAGTTAATAATAACTTTAAATTTACGAAAAAATAAATTCTAACTTTCCATGTACATAAATTGTTTTCATTCGTTGTAAGTGTTTAACACATTAAACACCCTCTTTAAAAAAAAATGTTCAGATTGGCTTCACAAGGACAACTTATTGAAATAACCCTTGATATGAAACATTTATTTATTTCACTGCTTCTTCAAAATACTTTTAATAACATGATTCTCAAGGAAATATATCACATAAAACTACGAAGTGTTTCTCCTGCTCAGTTACAGTCTCTTTCAGTTTCCTTGCTTTCCCCATGGATAAACCTACAAAAACCTTTCTTTTTTTTAATTACTGTTGTCAATTCAAAAATTTTGTAATTAGATGTCGATGTGTAGATTGTTATAAAGAATATGACAGAACATATAATATAGTAACGTATATTTTTTAGTGAATTAATATTGACCATTTATTGTATTATGACAAGCAAACCTATGTTAAGCAAACTCTGCATTTGGGAAAGGGGGTCTCCACTGATCTATCTGTTATATAAAGTTATCTGTAATTAAATGTAATATAAAGAATAGGCTCTCCTTTTTTATGCTAAGTCTTCCAACTTGAGCAAGTTTGAGAACACAATTTTCCTATCAATCTGTGTCACTAGATCTGAATTACCTGGTTTTCTAGAGAACAACATTAAAGTAGCTTTCATAAAATTCTTTATTCAAGTAACATTACACTTGAAAATGTTTATACAAAAGCCATTAAAAAGACTTACATCATAAATTAAATTTGATGTTCAAACAGGCTGAATTTCAGATGCTAATAAAATGCCTTCCTAGAAGAAAATAAAATAAAGGTTTTTAATTATTTTAAAACGATTTGAATTTACTGAAAGAATAAGTAGATGCATTTGTTGTCTCGTCTATCTTATATTTTTCAACTTAAAACTTAGCGTGCATTTCAAGATACAGTACAACCTCGATTAACCGGGATCATGTTGAGTCATTATAAGAACATCTGGATCGGCGCCGAAACAAAAGTTAATTTTCGGTGGCGACAGGAAAATTTGTTGTCTTCCGATGTAACATAATTGTAGGCGTGGCAGCAACTCTTTTATACCTGATTTTCTTGAAGGATCATTATGTATGTATGTAAAAAAATAAAAAAAGGATTGCCGTCTAAGATAGGAGTTGATCTCTGGGATGAAACGGCTTTATAATTTACATATTTTCACATAGACATCTTCCTGATGAGTCTACCTATGCACCCGTATAATACATATTGTACATACTTATATACATATGTACATTCATAGGCACAAATGTACTATGTAATACTGTGTATTTGGTTTAACCGGGGTTTCAGTTTTCCGTGGTGGGTATAGCCGGAGGTCAGCCCGGTTAATTGATGTACTGTATAATTAAAATTTTCTAGGCTTTGGGCTCAGTTGTGTGTTATGTCCTTATTAACTCGAAACGTATCTAAATTTGGCAGATTTCAGGGGAAGATTTTTAATAGTTTCCCTCCTATAACCTACCTTAAAAAAGAGTAGCTTGGATATTTGAGAAGGACAACCTAGGCAGATTCATTATTTCTTTTTAAATTTAAAGAACTGAGGGAATTAGATTTCTACTAGCTTTTTAGTACTCCACACCCTTTTAAGTAAATTTCCATTATATCAACATCTTTCAATATTCAAAATTTGTATTCTCAATTGGAAAAATAACTACAGTTTTCTTAATCAAAATATAATGGAGTCCTTTTTAATTTCGTGCTTAGTTACTTAAAATCGAATATTGTAAAGCATGTCACAAAAGAAGTGTACCTGTTTACACCGATTAGGTGCTGCACACAATCTTGAAACTTGTGTTCTTTGTTGGATTTGACAAGAAAAGAAGTCCCTATTTCTTTTCCTCTATTATGGCGAAATTCATTACTAAATACAAAGCCTCTAATTTGCACCGAGATCTTCTTGTTCCCTATGTTTCTGAAACTGCAAGATCCTGTTACGTTAAATACCCCGCATCAATTTTCTTACATCCTAATTCTCTAGTTTCCTAAATCATTGCATTGCTCTGAAATCCTCCAAGAAGTGCCTGTGTACCAATAGTGACATATTCTTTTGGAGTTTCGCCAATTGAAATTCTCCCTTCATGCTACTCATGTATTTTACTACGTATCATGTTGTATCAGCTTCACTTATTGCAGAAATGAACTGCTGTTGTGAAAATAAAGTATTAAAAAAAAATAATAATACAAAGCCATGCAAGGATGAATTTTATTTATATTTATAGTTTCAATATATACATATTAAAGTGCACAATAATAATAGAACACCCTCAAGAGAGAAACTCTACCTCCATTTCATACTAAGAAGTTATATAAAATATCAGTCTCATCTGAAAATAGAATTAGAGAGGGTAAATACATTTAAAGAAATATTTTTAAATGAAATCAGAAAAAATTCCTTGTACAAATATATAAGTGGTGAATGTATCTAAAGGAATGTTAACCTGGCTTATAATGATTTCGTAATGCAGCCGTTGGTGATGGCAGAATATATTTATAAAAAGAGTATCTCCTTAGTCTTGTATTGACTTTCACTGGTGCAAGCAGCTATGAGGGCACAAATCACAATGGTGTGCAAATTAGTGATATTGCAACAAGAGTATCCTGCACTGTAGCTAGTACCAAAGTTTGATGTTTCCTTTGATATATGTTTTGACCTTCACATAAATTTACATAATGCTTGTATTATATATTTTTTTGAGAAACTAGGTACCACAAAATCAGATGCCAAACATTCACACGAATTTCTTGATATTCAGTTCTTTGTTTTGGTAGGAAAATAAAAGATCTTGAACAAAACATTTTCATATAAAAGCTGGGGTAAAGTATGGATCTTCTATCTTTATCCTTCACAACCGTTGTAAGTAATAGAATGGTAAATCTTCTTCTAAAACCCGAATAGATGGATTTTAGTATCCTGGACGCAGAGGTAAGAAGAATAAAGCTTTTTCTGCACCAAAAATTTTCTCAGGTATTAAAAAAAAACTATTGCTAGTTAACAACAAAAGTAACAATACAAATTTGTAAAAAGATTGGCTATTTCCTAATCTTAGTAAGCCTGAGAACAATGGGTAACTTTAATCTTTGCTGAGATTATCTATTTCAATTTTCCCTCGGAAAAAAGTTCAGCCAGCAGAAGAATATTCATATCTATATTAGATATTATATATATCCTTTCCCTTTCCCAGAAGTGAAACATAAGTTCTTTACCTCAAATGTGTACCCAAGGATGTTATTTAAAGAAGCAGTTCCAGTTAGGTTGCGTGTATTGGCTAAATAATGGTAAATGAATGACATAATGGTGCAATCTCAAAGGGGGAGGGATTCAAAGACCCCGATCGGACCCAGGGGTATAACAAATGAGATTCAAAATAGTTCCCTAGTGCTGGCTAGCGACGTTTGAAGTGGGTGCAATATCTACCAATTCTCTTACCACTATCATCATCATCCTAGCCTTACCAGGGGATTCAATGGAATCAGCTGAGCAAATGTACCGTACAAAGATTTAGCGTAGCTACTTAGATCTGCCACGTAATCTGCTTATTCATCAACGACGCTTGCATTCAGTGTTTAATGGTAAGAGACAGACACTAAAAACTGTTGACAAATCTTTATTAAATATGACAGCCTTCACAGGAATGTAAAAAAATAAAAAATACTTTTTCTCACCTTATTGTCCAATATTTGAGATGAAATCCTTTAACACTATTACGGATTCATTTACAACTTTTTATTTTTAACATCGATAACAACAATTTAACAAATTCTAACTTAAATAAAGATATGATTGTCTTAAACGAGGACTTTATCAAACAGCAAAATTCATTCACACAATAATTCATTAAAATTTAACAACAAAAAATATTAGCTCCGTCCTGTCAGTCAGGATAATATTCGGTTATCTGATAAAGCTTGATCAATTAAAAATAAAATATTCTTGAGCAGCTTTTCATTAATAGATTAGTATTTGGGGAAGAATGTCCTCAGATAACCATTAAAGTAATTTTAAAAAAATAAATCTTTCCTTGCCGATGCTAATTTTACATTATTTTAAAATTTTACAATATCTAATACAGCTTCTAAACATCTCCATTTAGTAGGAATATAAAATGGTTCAAAAATGTGTGGAAATGGAGTATCAAAACCGGTAACCCTTGTTATTGGTGCCTCCAAATTCAAAAAACATTCCTCCTGAAAACCATGTAAATTATTAGATTGATTGAAAATAATATTTACCGTTACCATCTGTTGCAGTTAACTTATAAATACCTGAATTGTGGTAGCAAGTTCAGCTCCAAATCCGCAAGTTAATGGAGCTTCATGGGAAATAATAACTCTGCCTGTTTTCTTTACTGACTGCAATATTAAGAATATATATTAATAAGTTTTATATCTAAAATAAAAGTTGAGTTTTTTAAAAAAAATAATGACTTATTGTTTGTCTGGAGAATTTTATTAAATTTGGAACAACAGAAACGATTTATTTCTTTATACTGCGCAACAAATTGAAATAATCTAACTTTACCTAATGAAGCTACAATAAATTTGATTTTAGCTTTGTAGCTGTTCACTCTACACTCAACCTTTAATGTCTTATCTTTAAAGTTTCGCAGGGTTTAATAACGTTTATTCACAAATCTATTGTATCAATAAATTTCCCGAGGTTTTTAGTGAATTTATTGTCTGGGCAGTTTATTTAGTTCAAAGAAAGAAATTAATGCGCAGTTTTGTTTAAGAGAAACAGTTCAGTTAAATATTATTTCAAATGATTTAGACTTTAAACTTTCGAAGAAGCTTTCACATGAAATCATTCGCAACATTTCGAAAGTTGATGGCGACTTACGGAAGAAGAAATCTTTCCTAATTTATAAATCTTTTAAATTGACTAGAACTGATAGCAGAGAACTAATTCAGTGTTCTTGCTCTCCTTCTGAAGGGTTTCTTCTTCCACATCAACAATTTCACACTCTAGGACATGAATACTACGTCCCCATATCTGCGCAGAGAAGTTTATCGTGGAGCATTATAGCCACCAATGCTTCTAGATCTTCTTCTTCTTTGATTTTAATACAATGAAAAATCTATGTCTGAGTTGCGGAAGAAGGGTTCTTTGGCTTTACTCGTATATTCAGTGGAAATGTGAATTAAAATAAAGCGTTGCAGGAATCATGATTTTCTTTTTATCATCCTTGGAGTGGGCCCTAACAGGACAAGCTTCTTCTTCACATAATGACAGAATAGTCTTCTTAGAGGAAGTTTCTTTATAGATAAACGTGGAACTAGCTTCAGGATTCTTGACGTTACTGCAAATCCCAACTTAGGAACAATAACACTTACCCTGAAATATATTCTTAAATTTTTTGAATAGGAACTCTATAATAAGTCCATAGCAGGTCTCTTAATATTCTTTCTCGGACAAAAAAGTATCATACAAGTGGGATAAAAGGTTTGCAAGACTGTATTCAGATCAACAAAGACTTCTACATACAAGCACGCACACAAAAATTCAAGTAACTAGTACGTAACAATTCTAATAACATCTTTGTAACACATACATTGTATCTTTATACAAATAAAGTTTAATTTGATAATAACATTCTTTCAAAATCAAGGACCGATTTAAAAAATGATTCCTGGTAAAACCTCAATTTTGAAAACTTTCGAAAACCGCAATGCTTTACCGCACTAGAAAAAGTGTACAGGATAGTCAAATGAGCGTTGGAAGATCATTCCAATGATCCAGTTAGTCTAACTAATTTTAAAAATTGATCACTTTTTTTTTTAATTGCATAATTTGACTTTAGAAAACAAGCTAGTTACGAAAAGATATCAAAGAAAACGCAATATGAAATTTGAGAGTGTAAAAGGTTTAGTTTTTAACATATTTATCAAAAATAAAAGAATAGAGACAATGATAAATTACATTCTTATGGGGATAATTCCATTAAAAACAGTAAATAATGTTTAATCATAATTACCTTAAATATAGTTTCTGAATCCCAAGGCAAAATAGTCATCAGATCAATAACTTCGCAAGAAATATTGTGTTGTTCTTTAGCCATTTGTGCAACCTCACATAACACATGAACTTGTGTTCCCCATCCAATTACCGTTACATCACTACCTGAGAAAATTTAAAAAACTACCATTAGTTTTTTAGTTCGAGAATTTATACAAAAACACGAAGAAATCATTGAACATTCTAAGTCATTTCTAAATAGGTGGACTTTAATGAATGTTACTTATTTCAAACTTCTAGTTTGGTTCAATTTATTACTATTATTATTATTAAAAAAGAAGAGGTAGAGGTAACTATGAAGTAAAGTATCACTAAATAAGTACTGAGCGGATAAAATTTTTAAAATGTGGTTAGGTCGGCAGTGTAGGATAATATCTTAGATTTTAACCGTCGTCGCATGCATGTTTATCAAGCTGAGTCAGCAATTATTGCGAGACGGTAACTTAAGTAAGTGAAGCCGAAAACTCTACACTAAACTGAGTAATCTACCTCTGAAAACATGCATGCTATGACGGATAGAATCGAAGACAAAATTTTTGCAATAGTAAAATCTAAGCATAATTAATCAAACCTAACACTTGGAAAAGAAAACTCTTAGACAAAAAATGCCTAACTCCTTATCATCCCACTTGATGGCTGTGAAATGATATAGAAAGTGGCGTTCTATTAAATTAAGGGGAACGAAAACATTGGAAAGCCTAAAATAGAGTTGAAAACTTTCGTAGCTAAACATTTTAGTGTTTACATCTAAACAGATCATTCATATGTAATTAATACGGTCAACAAAACTTAAAGCACTTTCGTCCAATGATAAAATTCCATAGTTTTTCCTTCTTAGTGAAGGCAGTTGTATGGCAATTAATGTGCCTTTTCCAAGATGTCTTATATAAAAAAGGCTATTAGATTAAAATATTACGGGAATTTCTCGTATCCGTTCATATTAAGCACACGAAATTCGTATAACCAGACAAATAATACGTCAAGTATGCTTAAAATAAATAGCCGTGAAGATGATTTATAAGAACAGTGGACTCAGTAATGCACACTTACCAGGAATGACAACATCAGCTTGGCCCAAAGGTACAGTAAAATGTCCAATTGGAACTTCATCAACAGCAGACCTGTATAGAACCTTTGGTTCAAAAAATATGCAAGGATCTTCATCCTCAATGCAAGCTAGAAGAAGCCCTTTAGCCTTGATCGGACCTCTTGGCATTACTATCTAATTCAAATTACAGAATTAGAATCTCCATAAACTTTTTTAAAAAGTTTAACATAACAGAGAGCATCTTTTATTCTACTTATAAAGGTATAATAGCTTACTTTAAGTCCGGGAGTGTGTGCGAAGTATGCCTCAGGACTTTGAGAATGATAGTGTGCACCATGTCCCACAGCACCACAAGGTGCACGAACTGTCAGCTTACCACAATTAAATTCATTTCCACACCTATATCGGTATTTGGCAGCTTCATTTACTAACTAAGAACAAATATATATTCATAATTACTTTTACAGAAAAAAACATTTTTCGTGATGTTTTTTTGCAGACTGAGCTCAGCTATTTTAAAAGTATTCGGACATGATGCTTTAAGAAATGCTATCTAAGTTAATTTAATAGACTTCTGTAACTACTGAAGAAAATAGTTTACTCACTTCAAAATGCGCTACGTACCCATAATGAAATTAAAAAACTCAAAAGTTTATTTTTACTTTTCCATTTTCCTATTTTTATATCAATAATTCAATTTTACTATATGAAAGAGAGCACATAAAGTCAATTTTAATTGAAGGAAACCAAAATAAATACAAGAATGGGATAGAAATGAAACAGGACGTATAAGCTGCATTGCATTTAATAAAAATTTAAGCCGGTCAATAAAAAGAAGGAAGTTATCCAGTTCATGTACATAATTACCACAATGTGTTAAAAGTGCTTAATACACAAAATTAGCTCAAACATGCACAATCACACATATGACGATAATAATAATAAAATTCTGAACTAGTGATAGGAATTAAAATATAAAATAAATAAATAAATGAAGAGCGTTTTGTATATTGCAAGGGTAATATTTTCACTAAAATCTGTCTTTTTGAAGATAAATTATATTATTAATGCAATCATTTGCAAAATTATACAACTGAATAACTGAAAATTAAAATTTACAAAAACACCAAGAAATAAACAAAAAATAATAACATTCCAAGAAACATTTTTACTATTGCAAAAGAAGATAACATAAAAAACTAAAAATCCTGAACTAAGTTTGACACATAAAAAAATGATGTTAATGGAATTAAAAAAATCATTAAAACTGAGACGCATTTAAAACAGATTCTTGTAACTCCTAAAAACCTTCAAGTCAGACTTTTCTTTTGTGAACTGGTTACTCCGCACCTTTATTATTGTTTTTGAGTCCACTCACACTGTAGTACCCATGGAGATAAAACTACGTCATTCTTTAGTTCTAAGAGAGGAGGAAGCCAATAGCAGATAGGAATTATCACTTCTGGAGTCTCTACCTTCAAGTGTTCTAAGAGAATATACGATCCTTCTGGTAACTGCCCAGTCTCACTAAGAAAACCCCTGGAATAGAGAGAAATCGGCTGAGTGGGATAATCATTCCCCTACATTAAAATGACTTCCTTTATCCACTTCTCAGCTTCAGGTAGATTACCTCAACCCCGACTGTAGGATAAATGCTCTCAACCTATCTCACTCAGTTGGTCTGCTCTGTGGAGTTGTCCGAGGGTCCACAACGATGTGTAGATCGCATTTTGCGTCCCAGTAGGATACACCCACTAGTTCGTATTATTCCACCAAATGTAGGTCACTGACTAATGAATATTGACTAGATGGTTAAACCATTCATAGTACCATAGTAACCAAAACTAGAACCATAACAATCTTACTTTCAGGACTCTCTTGACATATCCAACAAGTTGGCACTTAATGTGCTGTTCAAACTAGTCCTTAAATGAAGGAAGTAGCTGGGAATGTATCGTGGTAGACCAAATACCCTTCATAAAAATTGAAACGCGATAATGTCTGAACTGCTTCCATCTCACACTTGAGCTGCAGTGCAAATAACTGATCGCGAAATTAAATTTTTGAATTAGATGCCACATTTATTTGAGATATTTTTCATTTCAATTATTTATCGTACATTAGTTCTTCCGTCCAAAGGGTAATATTTTCAGAAATTCGCTTTTTTTTTTTTATGATTTTGTATTAAGTCCTATAACGGTGAGAAGATAACGTACGCTTGTGACGTAACTAATTTATATTGGCCAATTGTTTCATAAAAACAAGGTCAGTTACGTAAAATTTTATGCGAAAAAAAATAAATTATGGAATTCACAAGTAAATTAACGGAAACAAACTTTAAATTACAACTTATTTAAGCAGATTGAAACTAATATGAATTATGGTGGAAGTTATAAACAATAAAAATGTGCAACGCAATAAAGAAAATACGTGAGAATTCTAGTCATAAATTAACTATACTAACTAATTAGGACGAGAAAGAAAGTTACCTTCAAGTGAAGTGATAATTTTTAATACCGCAATTAAGTGAACTAAGTTTTAGTCCAATTTGTAGTCCAGTTATTGGTCTTGACTTGGGAAACAGATTTTAATTATTCATTTATTAATACTGAATCATTATATTCTACTGTTACTAAATGTGACAGTAGATCTAGTTACCTCAATAATCAAATAATCCGTTATCAGGCTTTTATGGCCGTTGCTATCAATGCGCCAAAAGGATAAATTAGTTAAAATTATATACCTGGTCAAAAGCAGGAAATATGTAATCTGCAAACTGTATCTCCGAAATAGCTGTAGCACCAGAAACAGCCAAACCAATGCCAAATCCAACAATACCTTGTTCACATAATGGAGTATTAAAAACTCTATCTTTTCCATATTTCTGTTGCAGCCCCATCGTACATCGAAATACACCTCCAAAGCCAACATCCTCTCCAAATACAACTAAGAATTTTCAAAAAAAATTAACTAGTAAATGTTAAATAATTAATATTGTAAAAAAAGATAAAAGATGAAAATATAAACCTGCTGTTGGATCCTTTTCTAATGCCAAATCCAATGCATTTGTAATAGCTTGATACATGTTAAGTTTGTGTTTTTCTCCTGTAAAAATATTATTCTTCCATGAACTCATCAAAAATAAGTATGAAAGAAAAAATTCTTTAAGAAAGATGTGTTATAGAAATTTACCATCAGCTGGAACGTTGGTATCGGGATGATAAGTAAAATGAGCAGCATTTCGCCTCGAAAAATGTGGCTTCTTGCAATTTAATAAACTAACATTATTGTACCTTAAAAACAGCGTTAAACTACTTTTCCACGCAGTCATGTTTTACGAAACGTTGAGCACTTTCTGGTGACTAGTGTGGTGTTATTCTTTCTTCCGCCACGTATGCCTCCAATCACCGAGCAGCTTTCATTCACTGGCCATTCCTAAATCAAATTACGTATGTAATTTAAAATACGTAGTATCCTAACTTTACTATAGAGGGCTGCTTAGTTCTCATTACTCAATCAATTCAAGGTCATTATATAGTTTAATAATGTCTTAATGAACATTGATCGATTCAGTAATATCGATACTCATGTAATTTTTTATTTCTCGGCAGTTTGATAACTCTAGCAAAGATTCTAATTCAAAATTAGTTTAGAATCCTGGGATATCGAGAAAGATAAATTTATTTATATTTTTTAAAAGAATTTAATTTTTTTTCAGTGAAACCTCGAATCACTGTTAACCATGTAGGTTAGATTTAAGTTGAATGAAACATCAAAGGAGAAAGGACTTGATTTGATAATGTCTTGGAATGAGTGGAGGTCATTCCAACGAAGGATGAATTATTTTTAAATTATCTTAAGAGATAAACAATGCCGTAAGTTGTTTGCGCAGATAGTCCTAGTATTTTATACGCCATGTTACTAGACAATTAACGATTTCATGTCAGTGTGGGTTTACTTTGGAAGGTGAGTAGTCCTGATAAAAACAGTAACATTTGTTTACATTAGCTTACTGTTAATTTGAAATATTGTATATTTATAGGCATAAATAATGATGCTTGGCAGAAAACAGAGTTTAAAAGGGGATCAAATCCTTGCTGATTATGGTCCCGAAGAATCTTTGAACGAAAGTGCAGATATTGAATGGGTTAATAAAGTAAGTTATTAAGTAAGTAAATAAGTGATGTTAACAATTAGTAATAAGTAATTCTAAACAGTGAGCTGTGCAATTTAGTACCAGTAGCTAATGTTTCCCTTGAGAGATTGCTAGCGTGCGCCGCTAAGTCCATTGTTCAAAAAGATAGTTGAGTTCAAAATATTTCTACTGAACAGGGAGATGTTTCCGAAATTAATAAGTTTTTTTTTCTTTCTTTTTTGCAGAGATGGGTACGAAGGTTGATGAGATCTTGTGCTTTAGTAAGTCTAGTATCAGTTAGCTTAAATACTCCTAAAACATTTGAGAGATTTCCTCCACTTCAGTATGTGACCTTCTGTTCAGATTTGATTATAACATTTCTATTTACTACTGAAATGATTGCTAAAATGCATATTAGAGGAATACTAAAGGTAATGATATTTGATGTAGTATCTGCTGATGTGAAATTTTGTTTCTAAACTTCTTCCAATATATTACGAATAGAAATTCACATCTTATCAATTTGATTTAAGGGTGATGTGCCATATTTAAAAGATCATTGGTGTCAATTTGATGCAAGTATGGTGTTCTTCTTGTGGGTATCAGTAATATTACAAATGTTTGAGTTGCTGAGCATCGTTCCAAAGTTTAGTTATTTATCGTTTCTGCGAGCTCCTAGGCCATTAATTATGATTCGCTTTATAAGAGTATTTCTTAAATTTTCAATGCCCAAATCTAGAATTAATCAGATATTCAAGTAAGTGTGATTTTTAGAAGCCTTTAATTAAGTATAAAAAAATACATCTAAAAATATTATCATTTTCATTTTAGGCGATCAAGTCAACAAATCTACAATGTAACTCTATTTTTTTTATTCTTCATGTCACTTTACGGTCTTCTGGGTGTTCAGTTATTTGGCGAATTGAAAAATCACTGCGTTTTGAACACCACTGAGCCTGAGTATGTACAATGTATGAAATTTGCTGTAATTTATTTTCTATGATTAATTAATCTTTTTAATAAATTCTCTTCTGCAGGGAGATAACGTTAAATAGTTTGGCAATTCCTGATACATTTTGCTCTACTGATCCAGATTCTGGATATCAATGTCCGGCTGGAATGAAATGTATGAAACTAGAGCTAGATAGATATGTAATGGGGTTCAATGGTTTTGATGAATTTGGTAACTATAATTTTCTAATGAATTTAGCTTTTCTGAAAATTTAAGGAACTATTTGAAGGAAACAATAAAAATTATTGAAACATTGTTTGCAGCTACAAGCATTTTTACGGTTTACCAGGCTGCTTCGCAAGAAGGTTGGGTGTTCATTATGTATAGAGCAATAGACTCGTTACCCGGTTGGCGAGCTAGTGTTTACTTTAGTACTATGATCTTCTTTCTTGCATGGCTGGTGAAAAATGTATTTATTGCCGTCATCACGGAGACATTCAATGAAATTCGAGTACAATTTCAGCAGATGTGGGGCATACGTGGACACATGACCAATAAATCAGCTTCTCAGGTAAGATATTTCTTTATACAAGAACAATCTTTAGAACAATTGGTACATAGAGATGGAATGAACACGTAGAAAATCCTTGGTGAACAAAATTAATATATAATCTGTGATCCATTAATTTTGAGGCAAGATAGTGAGTGAAAAAGTTGGTTTTACCTCGAGGATTTTTTTGAAAATTAATCAATCTGAGGTGAATATCTTCATTTTAGAATCTTCTGTAAATTTTTTAACGATTTTATTGAATTCTCTGTCAATCTGTTGAACTTTCCAAGCATATTAGTTACAATATTTTAGGGATCAAAACTCAGTCTCCTCATAAAACGGTTTTACAGGAATCTATGAAAGTTAGATAAGTGATGGCCAACCATTTTGTATAAAACTAGTTCTTTCGTTCAAGCTTCAGCAAATTCAGTCTAATATTTCGTTGTAATATTATGTGATCTACCAGCAAAGCCACAAAGCATTTTGAAGTACTTATTATAATTCCAAGCAACGGTTTATGATCTGCCTCATAATTTCGTTAAAATAATAATAGGTTTTTATTTTAACTCTATGCCAAATTATTTTTCTGATTTACACTTTTGTGGGACTGAATTAAATGTTCCATCTACATCATAAGGTAATTTACTAAAGACTATTCATAATTCTTTTGTTAATTGTCTTAGAAACTATTTATTTTTAGATTTTAACTGGAGACGATCTAGGATGGAAATTGATAACATTAGATGAAAATAAGTACAGTGGTTTAGCACCACCAATTTGTCAGACTATTCTACGAAGTGCTTCATTTAGATTGTTAATGATGGGAGTTATTTTAGCAAATGGTATTGTTACGGCAACTATGCATTTCAAACACGATGGTAGACCGCGACATGTTTTTTATGAAAATTACTATTATATTGAGGTAATAAAATTTCTATTACATTAAAATTATACTAATACAAAATGGTCTAACAATTGAATCGTAATGCTTAGTTTGCTAAGTGAATTAATTTATAGGTTGCATTTACCATATTTTTGAATCTGGAAGCAATATTTAAAATTTGGTGCCTTGGCTTTAGAGGATATTTCAATCAATCTTATCATAAATTTGAACTTTTATTATCCATTGGTACAACTTTGCACATAATACCTTCACTATATCTGTCGCCATTAACATATTTTCAGGTACTTATATTACTTATCTTGCATTCAAAATATGTCCGTTAATACAATTGCCCATGAACGTTTATAAACTGAAATATTTCTGTTTAACAGTATATATAGATGTATATTATTGTTCTTTTTTTTTTTTAGGTACTACGCATTTTACGATTAGTGAAAGCATCACCGATGCTTGAAGATTTTGTGTATAAAATATTTGGTCCTGGCAAAAAATTAGGGAGTTTAATTATATTTACAATGTGTTTGTTGATTATATCATCTAGTATATCGATGCAATTATTTTGTTTTCTTTTGGATTTTACAAAATTTGAAAGTTTCCCAGAAGTGTGTGCAATTTTTTTAAAACTTTTTGTAATTATTTCCTATAAATAAGCTATGATCAGTATGTCAACTATTTATGTTATTTGTCTTGTAGGCTTTCATGTCGATGTTTCAAATTTTGACACAAGAAGCTTGGGTAGAAGTTATGGATGAAACCATGTTAAGAACAAATGAAACACTGGCACCATTAGTTGCAATTTACTTCATACTTTACCATCTGTTTGTTACTCTGGTTAGTTATTTTGTAATATGTACTACTAACACCAATAATGTCAAGAACAATTCATCAAGTTTGAAGCTAACAATTTTATTCAAACTAGCGATAGCAGTTCTCGCACGGTTTTTTGCACTGTTGCTCTTGAATGCTGTTGGTATATATGAGTTGATTTTTCGCCAAAATGTGCCTTTCTTCGCTAGGGAGTCACGAACTCTAAATTAGATTATATTCTTGTAGGGCGGTCTTATGGCCTATGCCAACGCGACCCATATCGATCTATTGTGGCTCCCATTACTCTAGAGCTCGCCCTTCAGACCCGTCCATGAACTCTAAATTAGATTAGATAGTTTAGATTTGTTTATTCGTCTCAAATAAAATAATTTTAGCATTTACAAAAGAGGTAAAAACATTTTACCTCCTCTAATTTTCTTAAATTTATAATTTTTAGCTCTACTTTTTTAAGAAATGTAAATTATCATTTTAGGTGGAATTTCCTACCAGACTATAACATTAAGGCGGAATAAGTTTCTAAAGAAATATTGAAGTTGTAAAAAAGTGTCTTTTCAGTTCTGGTTTTATTAAGTTGACTTTAACTGTTACGGTATTTTATTTCTATAAATTGACTGCAGGTATAGTTCGTGCATTCCAAAACCTTCGGATAAGAGAGCTCGCATGGTGATCTCTGTGGCCTTTTTATCGGCATCTCAAATCCCTCTTTCAGCGTTTCCCGATGTCGTTTCAAGAGCTATTACCTTGTTGCGCCAGAAGAGATCAAGGGAAAGCCAAACGTCAATGCTATAATGCAGCCTGGATGCCCAAAAAAATAAGAGTCTTTTCGTTTTGAGAACTTTTTTGCATCTCAGGACATTACGGTACATGAGGGTTCACCATAGGCCCATTTTCGACAGGCCTTTCGATGTAAGTCTCTGAATCCTTCACATAGTTTCTCGTTTCCTCTCCACAGGTTATTTTGAAACCATCTGCAAACCTAATAGTTACTTTTGGTCTATGTTTAGTTCAGTCCATTGCCAGTTCGGTCTTTGTTCTTAAGTTCATTTGAAATAGTGTTGCAAACTGCACTTGAAAGGTTACCAGCCGTGCATATTACTGCTCCTGGGTCGACATTATCAATTATAACTAAATCTTACCGCGAGAAGTTTAGGATTGATTTGAGGACTTAATGCATGTATTGTAAACAAAGGTAGTATGACACTCCAATTAGACATTGTCTTATGGTCCACAATTCACTGTAACTTTACTTCGTTCTCTATTTCAGATTGTGCTGAGTTTGTTTGTAGCCGTAATTTTAGATAATTTAGAACTTGATGAAGATATAAAAAAATTAAAACAGTTGAAATTTCGTGAACAAAGTGCAGAAATTAAAGAAACCCTACCATTCAGATTGAGGGTTTTTGAAAAGTTTCCAGATAGTCCACAAATGACTATACTTCATAAAGTTTCTTCTGAATTTATGTTGCCCAAGGTTAGTTGCTTGAATTTTGTTTATATTACTAAGTTAATTTGAAATAATAGATTTTGGTATACATTTGAGTTATATGTTCTTTAGGTTAGAGAAAGTTTCATGAGGCAATTTGTACTTGAAGTGGAAGAAGATGAGAATGATAGTTTGAAAAAAATTTGCGAACCGTACGATACAAAAATTGTTTATCGCAAACAGCGTAGCATTAAATTGCTGAATCCGCTTGTTAAAGTGCGATATATCAGTACTGATCTGCGCAAGGCAGCAATTACAAATATTATCAAGTTAGTAAATTATTGAATTCTTGGGTGGGTTCGTTATTATGCTGATATAACCAACTAGAGAAGTTTAGTTCCTAGGTTAGTTTAGGTTTCGCTTCTTTCTGATTTATTCTCGGATTTTCATGAATCTAGATGTGGATCTATAACTGGAGGTCCACTTATAATAATAATACATTTTTCGACTTTAGTTCAGTTGCGACAAAATCTGAGCTGATGACACTTCAGGCCTTCTGTGCACTGTTGGTCCCAAGTCAATATCTTGTTTCTTCAGAAAACGGTATCAGCGAACGAAGATATCTAAAAGCAGCAAGCCTTGGCTCAAACTAAGTACTGCTGCTTGGGT
The DNA here is from genome assembly GCF_049639745.1 of Rhodnius prolixus. NCBI lineage: Eukaryota > Metazoa > Arthropoda > Insecta > Hemiptera > Reduviidae > Rhodnius > Rhodnius prolixus. The sequence goes on from NW_027411624.1 coordinate 25,685,836, forward strand.
ATACTGCTTAGGATCACTGACCTAATCCCTTGCAAAGTAGAGCCTAAAATTGAATTTTGTTTAAAATTTAAGATACAATTAGGAGAATATTCGTAAAATAAATGCATTAAGGGAGCATCTAAATTGTTTGTACCGATCGTCAGATATTAATAAATAGTTTATTCTTAGATTAGATTAAATTAGGGTTGCAGGCCACCGCGACCCCTATGGATCTATTGTGGCTCCCCGGCTTTAGAGCTCACCCTCCAGACCCGTCCGCTTAATCAGACTCTTAATTCTGGAGAGTTACATTTTCAATCAAATAAAAAAAAATAAAAAACAGGCTGAAAAATTAATTTTGCGCTTTCATCAAACCAGACTATATTTTATGACCTCTGGTAGAAATTTTCACAAATTCTTCATAGAAAATGTTTACTATTAGCTTTCAAATTCTTCCAAGATCTAGGAAAATGATGATTTGGAGTTTGTTTTTTATTCAGCTCGTGTAGTTGAAAAGAATCATTCCAAGAAAAATAATTTGTAACTGAAAACTATGGATTTTAGCAGTCTTTTAATTAATAGCAGTTACTACTTTTATAGCGATTCAAACAACCAGAGACTTATGCTTGGTGATTCAGCAGTGATTCCTGTTCCTGGCGGTAAGGCTGCTTTACACTCGCAGGGTACAATAAGCAGTGCTAAGCAACTCAGGTTTGATCAGAAAAATTAATAAATATAGTTAGTTTTCCATTATAATATATTAATCTTAAAAGTTATATTACATCTTTTGATGTTTCAAACATATCAAAAATAGCTGTCTGAATCGATCAATACGCAGAAGTGTACGCAGCGGTTCCATTAAACTAAAACAAACTTATGAACACTTAATGGAAAATGGAGACATAGGGGCCATGAATAGAATGAGTTCATCAAGAAATAGACCTCACGATCTAGACATTAAATTATTACAAGCTAAGAGGCAGCAAGCTGAAATGAGAAGGTGAGCAATAAAACAGTGGAACCTTTTTTGGGGTTACTAGTTATTTTAAATCAGTATTTGAAATGATTTTAATAACTTAGAAACCAACGAGAAGAAGATCTGAGGGAAAACCATCCTCTGTTCGACACTCCTTTGTTTATGGTGCCTAGAGAAAGTAAATTCAGAAAAGCGTGTCAGATGATTGTCTACGCAAGGTATGATGCTCGATTAAGAGATCCACTCACTGGCAAAGAAAGAAAAGTAAAATACAAAAGAATGCAGTAAGTAAAATCAATATTATTTGTTGCCATTTTTATTTTAATTCTTCACAGATTGTTCTAAAAAAAATACATGTTTCAGCAATTTCTTGAGTTTGGTTACATACCTTGATTGGGTAATGATTAACGTTACTACACTTTCATGCATTTCCATGATGTTTGAAACACCTACATACAGAGTCATGTCGACACCAGTTCTACAAATTGCAGAATATTTCTTTGTCATATTTATGAGCATTGAATTAACCTTGAAAATATTAGCAGATGGTATATTTTTTACACCTAAAGCCTATATGAAAGATGTAGCATCCATCCTGGACGTTTTTATTTATGTGGTAAGTTAGCCTTTCTGAATTGCAATTTTAAATGATTTAACTCTTTGAGGCGCACGATTTTAAAGAAAATAAAAACCCTAGTTGCACAGAATTTCTTTTATTACAAAAAAATGGAAATAAACATTCATTTCCATTATTTTACGTACGTAATCATCCCTCTCAAATAATCATTACTCTCGAAATACGAAAAAAAGAAAAGAAAAAATTAATAACATTTCAATAGTCCTTTTTTAGTATGGGACACTGGTATTGTATAATACCACTTGCAACTAATGCTTTATATGATGTTCATTCAAACACAACTTTTTACCAAAACAAAGCTTTGCAGATAGCACTGTCCTTCAGTTCCATGTTTTGACCCAATTGTTTGTTAACAATATATGAATTAACAACAGCTGCATCCAAATAATAGAACAGTATGCGGTGCCACCATTTTTTACTATCGGTCAAGTTTATAATAAATATAAAAATTATTTCACTTATTTTCGCATTTACCATTGGTGCATAGCACTGCCAACTGAATGAAAAACTTTAAATAACATATTAAGCTGTATGTATGAATAACGTTTCGAGGTGGGTTAAAATATATCCCACCATGCAGCAAATGCTAAGCAAAGGTGGGACAGTTTTTAACCCACCTAGCCGCAAAGAGTTAAATTGAAAGAAAAAAGAACTTTAAAATTGTAATAATTTTTCTTATAGACCAGTTTAGTATTTCTGTGTTGGATGCCAGAAAATGTACCTCCCAATTCTGGTGCGCAGCTTCTAATGATCTTACGCTGTGTAAGACCCTTAAGGATATTCACATTGGTACCGCACATGCGTAAAGTAGTAGACGAATTGTGCCGTGGTTTCAAAGAAATTTTATTGGTAAGTCTGCAAAAAAATGTTAAATTCACTTAATTTCCATTATAATTCTGAAATTAGTTAAAATTATTGTTTTTTTTTCTCCCGTTACTAGGTATCAATATTGTTGATAGTGCTTATGTTTGTATTTGCAAGTTATGGTGTCCAATTGTTTGGCGGCCGTTTAGCTCGATGTAATGATCCAAAAATCACAAGAAGAGAGGATTGTGTGGGAACATTTGAACGTAAAGTTTTCGTCACAAAAATGAAACTTCTCCCAGGACCTGGAGAAGATTACCCATCAATGGTTGTACCTAGAGTGTGGTTAGTTCGTGTTTATATCAGATTTAAAAAAATTGTATTGTATGAAAAGTTACACAATTGAAAATACGATTTGTTAGGTAATGTGTGCTGTGGGTATGGTATCTGTGTTTGAAAAAACTTTTTTCATTGAAGCCAGCATATCCTTTTATTAACAGAGTGGCCACGAAGTTTTTGCAATGAGCATATGAAGTTTTAGAAACATCGTTTTAGACATTGCCCGAGAAAATTCCTAAAAACTGGAATATCGATTTAGTAAATTGGCACTGCCTATTGGCTGATATTGTTGAAAAAGCTCTAAAGACCTGCTCGGGGGCGCATTTTCGAAATATCAAATTTGAACTTACTGCAATTTTTTTATTTTTCAATTATACTTCTCACACACACCCAAATACAAATTCATGAAATATTTTCGAAATCTGGGTGCTACAAACCAGGTGTTGAAACCTAAAATCTAAAAACTAGAGATCACAGTTCATTAAAATGGAAAATTTTTACAAGGTTCCATTCAGTAAGTAACTAAAACTCTTCTTTGGTTACTTGCTGCTAATTTTTGAGAATAGGTTTTCCAAAAAACTTACAAAAAAGTTGTTTCGAAAATTTTAACACCTTAAAACTTAATATAATGTTAATTGCAACTAAAATAGGGCCAACTACTAGAATAGAAAACAGCTCACTTGACTACTAATGTCGACGTTAACTATACAGGCTTTCAAACTCATTCACTTATCAGTTCGAATAGTATTACAATCCAGATCTACTTTGAATTTCGTCATCCTATCGTTCTGAATTTTACAAGTCTCATTTGCATTATATTTGTATACTTTGAATAAATTCTAGTAAAACCAACCATTTGCCCTAGTTCCTTGTATATGAATTGTATGATTTTTGGATAGGGCCAATCCAAGGAGATTCAATTTTGATAACATAGGCTATGCTATGCTGGCACTATTTGAAGTACTATCTTTCAAAGGTTGGCTTGATGTAAGGGATATTCTCATCAAAGCCCTTGGTCCTGTAAGTTTGTTATAGACGCATATTTTGCAAAATATGCGAACATCGATTGTTAATTGTTACAGCTTGTTAACTTGAGTATTATTCTTATAATTGTACTTGACCTACCCCTAGATGTTAAAGCATGAATTCTTTTTTTTTTCTCTCCTTTTTTTAAAATGAATTAATTATTATTTCATTTTATTGTACATTTAAATGCTCAAAAACTATTAATCATGCAACTTGTCAGAATTACATTACTAGGGTAAAAAAAAAAAAAAAAACATTCTTTTACCATCACAGCTTGTTTTAAAGCGATATTTGTAAGTAAATAACTTTTTATTAGAATTGAATATTCATTCAAACATTCATAGAAGGACTAATACATCAGAATGATTACTTTGAGTTTGACTTTTGCTATCACAATTTCTGGACGGTATTACTTCCTTCTTTAGTAATATTTAGATTCTTCAGAATACTTTTCACTGTAAACCTCTGCTCACAAGTAGCAAGAAAGTTGAAAGTTTTCAGTCTTAAAAACAATACGAGAAGGATAGGATTGTCTGAAGCGAAAAGGTTCCAGACAGTCCTCAAAATTTAAATGTGACCCCTCTTCTATATATATGGGTTCAAGTTTTTCAGTACTATTATTATTATTTAAACCAAGTAATTACATCGCGTTATTATCTTGTAGCGTACTTAATCCGTTAGTAGCATGATATTTGTTGTGTTAATTTTTTAGTTGTGATGTGTGGTTTTTGTTCCGCAAGAATGCATGTTTTTGGAAACAAAATAATGTATTCCTTCTGTAAATTTTATTTCGTTAATCAATAAGATTCCATCGATAGTACTTTATGTTAAGTAATATCAGCATTGATATTTTAGTTTTTGTAATTGTGATTTTATGATAAATTTACTGAATAGCGGAATGGTCATATCTTGTTAACATAATAAAAATAAATAACGAATTTTGAAATTAAAAACTATCATCTATTAGCAGTTTTATGTGTGTGCATTGTCAGAATTACCGCATTCTATGTTAATAATGCCTTTGTAATATTCAATGTTTGATTTAATTATTACAGTATTAACCTTATAAAGCATGAACCTCAATTGGCCTCTCAATCCCTCCAAAAATATTATATGTATTTTACGATGTCCGCTTGCCCTAAAGGATGGATGCCTAATTCGTTCAAATCTCTGGCTGGACAGCATGCTACTTAATGTAACCCTGAATATCCGCCTCAGCTCCTATTGAGTATCGCTCAGCATAAATATTCCATCATTGTTTAGTCGAGTTAAGCGTATTTTACTTATGCCTGCTTATTTGCCATGAGGAGGTATGTAATCAATAATAAATTGAATGAAATTTTTGAATAAATTTATACCCTTAAGGAAATAAAACCTAGCACTTTTTTTAAAAATTATTAATTCACTAATTGTGTGGATTTTCTCCGTAGATACATGCTATTTATATCCATATTTACATATTTCTCGGTTGTATGATTGGATTGACTTTATTTGTGGGAGTGGTTATTGCTAATTATTCCGAGAACAAAGGCACTGCGTTGTTGACTGTTGATCAGAGAAGATGGTAAGTACTATTTGTGACTTTGTTTTTAATTTTAAAATCAATTGCTCTTATTTCTTTTTTCCATAAACCACTCTGTTAACTCTTAGTAAAATTAAACTTTTTATAACTGTTAAAAAAGTTAAAAAAAATGTTTAATTATAAAATTTTATTTAAAAAAGAAGTATTAACATCACCGGAATCTTGATTATTGATATGACGAGTCTCACCCGAAGAAACCACTCTTTTATTTCCTATAAAAAGTGACAATCATTAGTTGTTTTTATATAACTTTCATAAATTTCAAAATCTTGTTCTTAAAAAGTGTTAGCTTAATTGAGGTTGCAAAATTGATTGCAGTAAAAATATATAAATTTGCATTTAAATGTAAAAATTATTTTCATAAGGTGTGATTTGAAGAAAAGATTGAAAATTGCCCAGCCATTGCATTTACCACCAAGACCAGATGGTAAACGTTTCAGAGCGTTCATCTATGACATTACACAAAATATATATTTCAAGAGGTTTATAGCAGGAATGGTTCTGATAAACAGTAGTCTTCTTTGTGTTTCTGTAAGTAGTGATACATATATTTTTTTTTCAATTACTGTAGGATTCAAAATAAAAGACAAGCTAGTCATATAGAACCTTAAACTATTTTACTTTTTTGTTTATATAGTGGAGAGAGGAAGAGTTTCATACTGGACCATTAGCTCTTGTAAGTACGATACTTACCTTGGTATTCGTAGTTGAAGTTGTGATGAAAATCATCGCGTTCACTCCCAGAGGATATTGGCAATCAAGAAGAAACAGATACGATCTTTTAGTAACAGTATTGGGAGTTAATTGGATATTTATTAATTCTACTTTTCATGTAAGTTATTCAACTTGAATGAGCATATGATACATTTTAAAGAAACATTTACGTTATTGATGTTGTTTTTTCTCTTTTTCAGAACAACTTATCTTACACAATTGGTTACATTGTAGTTATATTCAGATTTTTTACTATTACTGGAAAACATGCTACATTAAAAATGTTAATGTTAACAGTGGGTGTATCCGTCTGTAAAAGTTTTTTTATCATATTTGGAATGTTTTTGCTAGTATTCTTCTACGCCTTAGCTGGTACCATTCTTTTTGGTACGGTTAAATATGGCGAAGGTATTGGCAGGTGAGTAGTCAATCTTTATCTCTAGTTGAATTTACACTTCTTTGTAGATCATGGCTGCATAACATTAGTGGGCTGTAAATCGAGAGTACTTTTTTAGGGAAGATCCCTCCCCTATTTCTTAGGTTTACAACAAAAGACGGGTCTCTGGCTAACTGATAGCGTGATTTGGGTTCAGTATTTGGTCCTTCATTTTCATTTCTCAGTATCCTCAGTATCATTTCCTGTCAAATGACCGATTTTTTGTGAAAAGAGAACAATTGGCTGTAGTGCTCTGAGGAGAATTTTGGTCCCCCAAATCTTCAAATTTGTGCTCTATAAATTAAACAAATAAATAGTAAAAAATAATGTGCATCCATTCATCCGATGGAATGACGAAGTAAATGGAAATATTAATTTTAAAGGAAACACAAAAAACTGGAATGAAATAATTAGATATTGTCTCAGAAAGGACAAATTTTCGAACTGTTCGGAGTTACTGCAAAATGGTTATACATATTTGTTGCCAACAAATATTCTTAATTTTATCTGTACTTCTCAGTTTGGTTTCTCAATTTGCTTGTTCGTAAGCAACCACTTCATTATTCATTTCGAACTAAATCTCAACAAGTCCTTCTGTCAGATAACTAGATTAAAAGAGAAGAAAATAAATTTAAAGCGCAAAATTTTGTTTATTGTTATTTAGCTTTAGCCTTTAGTTCCTCATCGTGAGCTACGATAAGCTTTGTAACTTCATTGGTTCATGATCCACAAACAAACCAACAAAGGGAAAATTTACCTGACAGATCCAGACAAAGTGTTAAATGAATGATAAAATAGGTTGAGTTATTTCACCCTTGAACGTCAGTTCAAAAAATGAAATGTGAAAACAATTTAATGGCTTGCACAACTTAGTATTTCTGGTTCATCGCAAAGAACACTTTTATTCCAAGTACTCTACAAACGATTGTCCAAACTCTACAAAAACTAACTCCGAAAAAAAATTTCTTTATGTGGTAGTGTTACTGGCTATTCAGCCAATTTTATATTTTAATAACCTTACTTCTTTTTTTTTTTTGTAATTTGCTAGGCGAGCTAATTTTGAAACTCCAGTGACTGGTGTAGCCATGTTGTTTCGTATAGTTACTGGTGAGGACTGGAATAAAATAATGCATGACTGTATGATACAACCGCCGCATTGTACGCCTGCGGACAATTATTGGGAAACTGATTGTGGCAATACTGTAGCATCATTAATTTATTTCTGTTCTTTCTACGTTATAATTACTTACATTGTGCTAAATTTGCTTGTAGGTAAGTCTTCATTACTTCAGTAAAGTTAGAACTTAGCTGATAATAATCACATAGAATAGATTTAGAATCTTTGAATAGGAACACAATTAATTGATTTATTCAAAGACTTAGATTCCCTGGAGTTTCATTCATTTCAATGCCATTATTTCAGCTATTATTATGGAAAATTTTTCATTATTCTATTCAAATGAAGAGGATGCCTTACTTTCTTATGCAGATATCAGAAATTTTCAGAACACTTGGAATGTAGTTGATATCCATCAACGAGGTGTTATACCAGTCAGAAGGGTTAGCAAATTTTATTTTTTTATTACCCGTTGTGAAACATTAAGATTTTTTGCATTGCAATTCTCACAGCTCTTTATGACAAATTTATTTTTTAGTCTTCCAATTTTTTACATATTATACGAATGTGCAGTTCGCTTAAATGTTTGAAACAAAACTGCATATCTTAGAGGAAACAGCACTTTTACCTCGCTCCAAAAATTCTGTTTTTATAGACTAATAAGTTAGGCTGGTTCTACGAGTAGATAATGTGCCTAGTAATTAATATTACCTATATTAAGCCATATAGCTTTAGTCATTTTAAAGCAAATTTCTAAAATAATGGATATTGTAAAAGGATATTTGCATATATTGAGTCTTATGGATATTAACGATTCTAAACAAATTGAATTTCAAGATTGAGGCCACGTGGTGGTTTTTAATTTTGAGCACTTTTAACGTTAAAACAATTCGCTAACAAATAAATAATAAAATAAAAATCAGTACGCAAAAAATAAGTATTCGAAAAAAGTTGAAACACTTCTACAACTCTAAAGTGATTAAATATGTTAAATTTAATATTGACTTTAGGTGAGATTCATACTAAGATTGCTGCGGGGACGTTTGGAAGTTGACCCACAGAAGGATAGACTTCTATTTAAACATATGTGCTACGAATTGGAAAGGCTTCATAATGGTGAAGATGTCACTTTTCATGACGTTCTGAAGTGGGTTCATTTAATTTAACACTTCATCATCGTTACATTTTTAATGTATTTATTGAATTTTTGCTTTACTAATTTTACAGTATGCTTTCTTACCGATCTGTAGATATAAGAAAAGCCTTACAGTTAGAAGAATTATTGGCTAGAGAGGAGTTCGAATATATTATTGAAGAGGAAGTAGCCAAACAGACGATTAGAACTTGGTTGGAAGGGTGTCTAAAAAAGATTAGAGCTACCAGCGGTGTAAGCGTATAAAATAATTTTGATAGATCATACGTAAATATTTCTACATTAATTTTAAAGAAATTAATTTCTGCATGTATCTTTTGCTTGTAGAAGCAACAAAACAGTTTGATAGCAGGATTGCGAGCCACAAATGAATTTAATGTACAACAGGATTTACAGGAGGATAAAACAAAGGAAAACAATGTGGAAAGGGAAGCGGAAACAGAACCAAAGGTATGTTTTAGACGATACTTAATGTACAAAGCAGACTGGGTAATTTTTTTCAACTGAGCAAGTAAACCTGTTGAAAGTTCAGAATTCATTAAAAAAAGAAAAAAATCTGGCTTTACACATACAGAAAGAACTTTGTCTTACATTCCTACTGGCATATTTATTCAAATTAACGATTTTTGCTATCCTAGTAAAGCAGCCTAGTAAAAATTACATGGTAGTTGTTTCTCATAAGCATTAATTAATTAATAAGAATGCAGTATAGAACAGTCGCTGGTATCATTTTCGAAAAATCGCAAAAAACTGAAAAAATAGATGTAAATCGGCATTTTCATTTGGCCGATTTTACAGATTTTATTTTATTATTTTGTTGTGTTTTATTTATTTATTTATTTTTTAAGCAAATTTGAACTTTTAGGCGCGACAGTTGTCAGGCGATTGGAGACTCGGCCTATAAAGCTGTAAGACTTATTGTACTGCGTTCCGGATCCCAGTTTTAGCCTACGATTTTATTTAATGGAATAAAAATGAATTTATTGTAAAATAACCCCCGTCTGAAATAGTAAATAAATTTGAACTTTCTTAGATTTTTCGTTTTGAGTTGTAATGAACAAAGGCAAAAAGGCCAAACTATAAAAACTACTTTTTATTTGGGTGTTCGTCTGTGAATTTCACGTAAAAACTCTAAAGAGCGTCGACTTAATAAAGTTTTTATTACTTAAAATTTGTTTGATTTTGTTTAAATTTTTTTGTCCGATATGTCTTGAACTTACTTGATAATTTCAAGAAGGTAAATAATGAGTTATCCAGACAAAAATTATTTCCATTGTCTTTCTCTCAGTTTTAGATTTTCCAATCATCAGATATCTTAACATCAATTGCTTCTCGACTTGCTCATATATAAGCTTCATAAATGTATCTCTCTTTAATGAAATAACAATAACACCAATTAAGCTTCTTCTGCATTTATTATGAATAGAATTCCATCGCGTTAATTTATTATTTAGTGATATAAGTAGTTGTTATATTAATTTCGGAAATAAATGATTTTTTTTTTCTTAGGAGCAAGAAGGTTTAAGACAGAGAACAAAACCAAAACCAACTTCCGCAGCAATACCTAGATCTGACAGCGTCGGCAGCGCTTCTGGTAGAAAATATCTTGCGCCCACTTTGTCTGATCCATCCACAAGACCGGATAAGGAAAGAAATAATAATAAAAAAAGAGCAAACAGAATATCCGGTTTGTGATTATTTCATTTATTTCTTTATTTACTTCTGAGTTGTTGACAAAATCCTAGTAACCTTTTTTTATTCGACTCGTGCTATAATCATATAATTTAATTATTTAATCATGCTTTTTGGGTTTGCTTGAATTTAATTATTTCTCAGATGAGTAACTTTTTCATTTTCTACTCTGCCGAAGTCTTTGTTTCTCAATTATTAAGAATTTAATTCTTCCATGACTTTTTTTTGGGAGGGAAGTTCTTTATGAATTGTATTGAATATTAACAGTTTTTTACTTTTTTTTGTACTTTTTTTTAAATGTGTGATTCGTAACATTCAAGGAGAAAGTTTGGAGATGTCCAGAACAATGGCCCAACACAGAGAGACGGTGAATAACAAGATAAACATTACCAAAAATACAAACATTACGTTGGAAGTACGTGACTGGTGGGATGAACAATTGGTACATAATTCTGATTCAAGTGACGATGAAACCGGCGGACTCTAACATAAGGAGTTCGACCTCCCAGCTACGGGGTCAAACGTATTTAATGAACTGCTCGCCTTATCATTAGCTTATCATAGTTCATCTGATTCAACAACACAAGGTCGTAAATGTTCTGTGCCTAATTTTAAAAATATTACCGTGCATATGCTGGAACGTTTCCGTTCCTCATCCAGGGCTGAATTAGTCTAACTGATATCAAAAACCAGATTAATCTTTTTGTTTCAAATATAAAATGACATATATATATATATATATATATATATATATATATATATATATGACAATGATTTCATAGTTTCTTTAATGTAAATTTATTTTATTTTTTAAAAATAACTTTGTGGAAATTTACAACTGCTGGTACGATTACTCCAGCAAGAAGAAAAATCTAGCATTTGATACAATAAAGTGAGACCGCCCATTGCAGGCTTTCCCAATAAGTTTAAATTTGAAAAATAAATAAACAAAAAATGAATTAAACAAAATTAAATAAACTATTCAATATCTCAATTCAGTTCTGATTAAAGTAACCACTTGGTTCAAGAATATTAGCTTCGTTGAGATGGATAACTGAGATACTGAAATCGAAAGATATTCCCGAAATCTAGTCTATAAATATAATGCAGTAGTAAACAAATAAGGTAAAATAAGTTTATAAAGCGCGTCATCGTCTGAGGTCAATGGAGTAATGTCATACATCGGACAGTGAGGTGTGAGAATCTCCTAGGCAATGAAAATTTAATTGCCGGCAGTTGGATTCGACCCCAGGATCACCGCGTGGAAATCCAGTTCGATAATCGTTATCCAATCCTTTCATAATTCTAATATTGAGAATTTTATTTGCTTTTAATTTTAAGTTGCAAAAGTTAAACAGCGGAATAACAATGACTCCTTTTATTCAGTTTTTGTATCTAGAATAATAGCTTACCTCTATCACATCAGGGAACGCTGTTGGCTCCATCAAGAAGTTTGTGCCAAACTGATTCCAAAAAAAAAATAAAATAAAATGATGCTTGTATTTATCTTGAATACATTTTTATAATATCTCATACGTGTTTTGTCTTTATTGGGTATTTCGAGGACTTTTGGTTTCACTTACCTCACATTCTCTTTTCATAATTTTTTAATAAAACTTTATTTAGATTTATTTGGAAGGGAGCCAACAATATGAATATTCTAATACAAACTTTTTGTTCCTAAATATCATGAAAGAATATATTATAACCTTATTCTGGTTTGGTTAAAAACTATAAGATATAGTCTGAACTTTTTAGAATTTAAAAAAAGTATTATAGTGCTGTAACATTAAAAAAATTACATTATTGTGTTTTAATTTTAAAGAATTTTATTCTGAATAGGTCATTCTACTTTTTCACCATTTCAGTTTATTTTAAATTTCAGTCTACATTTTATCCTATATTAAAATGGTCTGCCCTTATTTGACAATAGTTTACCGCCATCAAAAATTCAACTGTGGTTAAAAAATTATAATTCGAAAAAATTTGTCATTAAAAGAATGAGTAATTAAAGGTACCAAAGAATTTGCACAAGAGGTTGTTGTAGATTAAGTTTATATTCTGATTAAAATTACTCTACAATCAAAGAAATACTGTAATTTTGCAAAAGTGAATTAAAATAAGTGTAAAATTTCTCAGTGTGCACTGCCTATAAAAATATGTTTAAATTTAATTACTTCAGTTACAATTTGTATCATAAACTCACATAAATCCGTCCCAAACATGAACATTTACTTGTTATTGCTTTTTTTTTTTAAATATAGTTCTAGTAATTATTCCCGAATTTCGGCAGTGATCCATTATGAAAGTAAAACAATATTCTTTCTAAAAATAAATAAATGCCGCAAAACTGATTCAAACATAGACTCAGAAACATACTAACCCTCACTTTGTTGAAATATGGAAATTTTGAATTTAAAGTAGCGGAGAGGGGGATACATTTGAACAGGGGGCACCTTTGAACAGTTTTAATTTTTCGCTAAATATTTAAAACATTTATGATTGGTAATTTTCTCCATATTTTTTGGTAGACCTGTTTTATCATTGACTGAGTTTCCCTTCGTTTTCACTGTAAACAAAAGTCAGAATTGAGGAATGTTATATTTTGTAAGGTGGTAGTAAAATTTTTGTTACAGCTTTGGAAGTGTATTGTGGACAAGGTGTTAGTATTGTTAGTCCGTATTACCATTTTGAATTCATATTTTTAAATCTACAATAGTATTTACAAAAATCTATTTGCTTGCTAAAAGTGTTGGATATTATATTTTGTTTTATGGAAGGAGAGAGGGCACATTTCAACATCACAATGAAAATGTTCCCTACCGACCTGCAAGTTTGTGACTTTTTTGGTTTAATCGCTGAGAAGGGGAAAGTGGTCCGAACCTACATTAAGAAGCGCAACAAAACGAATATTTTGTTCAAACTTCCTAAACCCATCATTTCGGGTACAGCATCCCGAACTGAGTCATTCTTTATTTTTGAACTAGATTTCAGTGGTCTAAAAGACAGTAATGTAGTAGTGAGAGAAATAACTGACAGAAGGTAGATTTAGAGTAAAGTAATATCATTTCTTTCTTTTTTTATATGGTGTTCAAAGCTACCAGTGGGGCAGATATTAAACATTGGACACAACATTTTTAAATTAAAAAAATATAGATATGTATGTAAAGTACCAACTGTTTACTGGTATAGTTCTGTTAAGAAGACTTGAAAGTTGTACAAAACAAAATAAAAAGGTTCAGTAACACGATTCTGAGCACTCTGCAACAGAAAATGTAAATTCTGTTAAAATGTGCCCCTCTCTCTCTTAATTCTCATGTCTCAGTTTAAAAAATTTAAAAAAATAAAAAACATAATGTAAATAATTAAAAGTAAATGACAAAGAGTCTCTAAGTTTACATCCTCTACTGGTTCACAAATAAAATCTATATTGCAGTTATATTGCTGTAAAGAAATTGCACATACTACTGTTAGGAAACTAAAAACGGTCACTTTTGACAAAAAAAATTCTATATTTAGATTAGATTGGTATAGTTTGTTAGCAATTTATTTGAGTAAACGAAATTATTGAGGCTTGAAAATGTCCATTGCGGTTACAAAAATTTAAAAAAATAATCATTTTCAAAATATGTTGAACATTATTATTACATGCTAGCGTCGTTAGTTTTGTTTATTCACTTTACTAACTCACAAATTTTCATGTAGTTAATATTCTGAAGAATGAATGAATTCTGATGAATCAAGAATTTGTAATATTTTACAAGTTAAGACCTTGTCTTCTGTGCTTTTAGTTCAGTGTTTCATTTAATTAATTTCCTTTCTTCATTAGAATTACTAATTTCTGCAACTAATGGTATATTTCAGTCACCTGACCTGAGTACATTCCAGCAATTATCACTTTTTCATTAGGTACTCCCATGTGATTTTTAATAACTTCTACTTGAGATACTGGTATGTCAAAATTATTGTTATTGGCAATATCTTTCATAACAATCTAAATGTGTTAAAATTTCTACTTAGATATCAGGAATTTTTTAGTTATTAAATATAATTATTTTATTGCAAAGCAGTTTTGATCATAAAATATAGAGCAGAATTAGAAGTAAGCTGATCCAATTTGAGATCATGAACTTTAGATTAAAAAACAGACCTAGTTTAATAAAGGCTAATGTTGCAATAAATGCTAGTTCAATAAGGTTCTTCTTCATGAATTTGAATATATTTTCGTAATAGCAGAAAAAGAGCAGTAGTTATAAACAGTCATAGCAGCCATTTTCGTTTGTAAGTAATTCTCTAGACAAGTATTCTGTTTAGATAGACTAGGCAAGAATCGGTTTATATTACTTTTTTCTGATTTTTTTAAAAATAAATTTTTGTTACAATATATTAGGCTCAATTCGTTCTTCTCTTCGCAAGTTTGTTACGAAATATTGATATGATAATGTACATTGAAATAAATATTAAATTTATTCGCTAAGATTTGTACTTTATTTTTAATTATTTGTTTCGCTTCTTACATTATTTTAGTTTCTTAGGTATTTTTCCTGAATTTTGATTCAAATAAAGATGTGTTGAGAGGAATTTGCTACGTAAAAACTGTGGCCCAGTACGTGAAGTCGAAAGTTGAATCTGGCGAAGTAGAAAGAATAGAGAGCTGTAAGCTTTAACAAAGGAGCTCCCAGTAGCAGCTTGGATTAACTGAAACGATGTGATGAACCGGCCATATGGCGAGGCTGAGCACCGTAAAGATTCCCTCTAATCTGCTGCGCGAGACTCCGGAAAGAATGGAGGGTTGGAGGTTTCAGATTGCGTTGGCTTGACGGAATTACCCAAGACACGAAGAATATCACTGGACTGCATGACAGGAGGCAGCCTCTAGAAAAAGGGTCGACCGTCGTAAACATAATGAGGAGGATAAGACCCACAACACTGGGTTGTAGAGCCAGTAAGAAGAATAGGAGTCAACAGATATTGTCGGAGACTAAATTTACGAGGAAAGAATGAATAACAATATACTCAATTCATCAGTGTAATAATCATCTATACAAAACATTTAAATCCATAAAAAATAGATATGAATGTCTTCCAATATTCAATAATTGATCAGCAATAATACGGTACTAATCATTTAGAAATTTATTAAAAAAAAAAAAAACTGAAGAAACAATTTGAGATCAGGGTAGGTTAAACGATATTTATTTTTTACCTTCATTCATGTAAAGAAGGATAGTGAAATATAAATTTAGTTTACTTCTTTTGTACATTTAGAGATTAGAAAAATATTTTTATTATAGTTAATTTAGAATTAGAATGAAATATTTGATTAATTTTGAAGGTTACAGATGATAACTAGGTTTTAGGTTATACATTACATACACTATACATTTACATTCACACATATACTATACAGTATACACTTACACCTTAGAACATTTAGGAACTAGGCAGTAGGTAGTAACACTTATCACATTATCAGTTAATACGATGACATTACATAATACAGTTTCGTGCATTATCTTGGTTAAAGCTCGAAATTAATTCCTTACACTCATATATTCTTAAGTTTTCTAAATGAATAAAGTGTTGTAGTTAATATTTATATTTAAATACAGTTAAGAGTACAATGAAATCAGCATTTAATCCAACAGGTTTGGCAAATAACTAACAACATAACTATTAAAATTCATTCTCTATTTTTGTATGCAAAATTCTCAATTTCTTATCTTAGTTCACCCACATAGAAGGTACAATCCATTAACAGATCAATGGGTGCTTGTGTCGCCGAAAAGACTTGATAGACCTTGGCTTGGACAGGAAGAAGCTGTAAATAAAGAAACCCCTTTTCCAGAAGTGGATCCCGCAAATCCACTTTTACCAGGAGCTGTAAGGGGAAATGGAAATGTGAGTAATCTGTCAATATTTGTAGCATAGAATTTTTATCACATTTAGAAACTATATAAGAAAGGCAATACAGTAATATAGTGGCCCATTATTGTTGCACCTTCAAGGCAACTTGGCTGCATTCTTTTATCTTGAAGTAGAGGAAGTGGCCTAATCAATTGTGCCCTATTAGATCTGTTGATTATTTAAGATTTCTTAGGAGAGATGTTTTGCAGGAAAATCCAATATATCAATCAGTTTTTGTATTCACCAATGACTTCCCTGCAATGAAGCCTGACTTTCCACCACCTGAAGATGCTTTCAATCCATTGTTCCGGATGCGAGAAGCTAAAGGAACTTGTAAAGTTATTTGTTATACTCCAAAGTCCGATACAACTATAGGCATTATGGCTTTACAAGATATTTTCAATATAGTGAACGTGTAAGCATTCTATTGAAACAGATGTTAAAACTTGTTTTATTTTTGTATATTTTTTAATATTAATTTATGTGAATGAAACACATTAAATGTTATGTGTATTGGGTTAAAGCAAAGAAGAATTAACATCTTGTAGCCCCTAAACCTTATGGATATTAATTATCAGAAGCAGAAGCTGCCAGAAATAGAATAAATATATATATTTGTTCTTACCTCCGCTCTTATTTTAATTATTTTAAGATGGATCTCAGAATTAACGAATCTTGGGCAAAATTATGACTGGGTTCAAATATTCGAGAATAAAGGTGAAATTATGGGCTGCTCAAATCCACATCCCCATGGACAAATTTGGGCTTCATCGTTTTTGCCAAGTGAACCAACCGTTAAAGATACATGTCAGAGAAAGTATTATGAAAAACATGGTAGAGCACTTTTGATGGATTATGTGCAACAAGAAATTGAAAGAAATGTGAGTATTGCGTTCAGTTTCTCTAAAATTTACTTAGGTTATAAATGTTTGAACTTGTTATTGTTATAGGAGCGGATTGTTGTTATAAACAATGATTGGGTAGTATTAGTGCCTTTTTGGGCAAACTGGCCTTTTGAAACTTTGTTACTACCACGTTCGCACATCCGCCGAATGTATGATCTTAATCACGATCAAAAGGTGTCTCTTGCAGATATTCTTCGCAAAATTAATATAAGATATGACAATTTGTTTAATGTAATATTTCCCTACTCTATGGGTTGGCATGGTGAGATATTTTTATTACAATTATTAAACTTACATTTAGAATTAGATTACTAATTTCAAGTAAATAAACTGCCAAATCTTAATGTTGTCATCATGTTAGAATTTTATACGTCGATACATTTTATATTAAGTTTATGTAGATATTCTAGTTCAGTTTGTATGTAGGTTGCTTACTTAAACTGCTCTTTTCTTCTGTGTTTAATAATAAGTATAATTAATTTAACAAGTATAATTCTACTTTAATTATAAAGTAGGACTGATAACAGCACAAACGCTTGACATAGAGAAAGATATTTCAGTATCTATTGAAGCAGTTTGAGATGAACTATAACTGCTCGTTTCAATGGGCATGGTTTTTGTTTTCTTTATTCTGACAATCTAGGCTCAAAATGGTAAGGCAAATTTCTTATTAACACTCTCGAAGAGTCAAAAATTTCATTTGTGAGTTGTATTTTCCTTCTCCAGTTATCTATTACATATAATTTAAAGTTATTGTCTTTAATTTTATTTTTAACTTTCAACGTTATTTGTAAAAATTTAAACACTAGCTTTTAAAAGGTTTCTGAAGAAATAGATAACTGTAAAATTAAAATACCTGCTTCTGTATTGAAGCAGCTTCAAGCGGACACAATAATTTGACTCTCCTATCTGATTAATTTATGGCAGGTTCTCGGGAAAGAGTAAATTTAACAGAATACAATACAATATTAAAATTTGTCATTAAGATTGAATTTTTGGGTGAGAAAGAAAAGTCGTGTGAATGGTTGCATCTGATTTCTTTAAAAATTTATTAAGATAACAGCTTAATGAGACCTATCTGAACTTAGGTGCTCCTACCGGTACAATGAAAGATATGCCGATGGATCATTGGGTCTTTCATGGTTTGTTCTACCCGCCTCTGCTCAGATCTGCAACAGTCAAGAAGTTTATGGTTGGGTAAGTTAAGATAGATATTCAAAATATGTTATATAAGAAAATTTGTAGAGAAATTCGATATTAGCTAAATGATCAAAATTAATTTATATTTTTAGATATGAAATGTTGGCGGAACCACAGCGAGATATATCGCCAGAATTCGCAGCCAAAATATTACGTGAATTACCAGACGTCCATTACCTGCATAGATAATCTGAATCAAAACCGTCTCATTTATTACATGAAATACAAAATCCTTTCAAGAACAAATATAATTTTAATTTTTTATTGTTCTACATGAAACCCACAAAGATCGACCTGTTCCTTCTTCAATGTTGTCTGAGGAAATATTGTAGCCTCTTTCAAGAATACACCGCGGTTTATCCACTTAATAGCGAGTATTAATACAACCTATACAAATCCAGTGTTTTTTTTGAGGAGGCTCGTGTCTTTTTGTGTTAGGTTTTTTTCCCTCGAATTTTTTGATAAAACTTTGCATAGGTTTTATTTAAACAGTGTTTAACATTTTGTGAAATTTTGGTGTTTTTATGGTTATTAGCTTGGCATTAATTTTAAAGTTCTTTAAATAGAATTCTTACTAGTGAAGTTTTCCCGTTTAAGTGGTCTCAAGTTTCTCAGTTTATGCTGCATAAAAGAGAAGATAAAATGATTTAGGAAATTATAGGGGCATTTGTTTAGCCAATTGCATTCTTTAGATATTCACGCAAATTATTCTGAACAACTTGTTAATATGGGATGAAGAGGTTGTTGTTATTCTGATTTTCGACATGTTCAGAAATGCAATATTTTTTTTTCAGTGATACAGTATCATTTAAGATTGCTAAAAAGGAAAATTTTATAGGTTTCACCCAATCCCCTCCTAGCAACCTAGTGTACTATCGAACTCAGACGATAACAATAAAAGTTATGAGGAAATAAACAATTTCTCGTCATACTGGCAAACATTTTCCATTTTTTCGGAACTTCTACTTCCAATCCTAGCCGACCTATTTTGTATAATCCAACTCAGATGTAGAAATAGAATGTTGGGAGAACTAAGGGCGACACGCAAAGCTGTATGTAAGTTATTGGTACTGAATTCGATTTTCGGTCATGGCTTTGACTTTATATAAAGTATTAAATGAAAAAAATATATATAATTAGTTGCTAGACCACGACACCTAATCAGAAAAAAGTTTTCTAATACTTTGCGTTTTAGCATATGGCTCTAATTGCAATAGAAAACTTATGCGTCCTGTGTATAACTGTTTTCGGCAGAATTATAACTTACTTGCACACAGAGTAAGCTTCCAGAATCTTTTCAATTGAGCTGTGGATCACATGCTGAATGGTGTTCAAGTTCCATTGATTTTGATAACTTCTATCCAGTGAACTTTCAGGCATAATGGCATCCAGTGGTGGTCTATGGAAGTGGTAAATATAAAAAAAGATGAGGGATGTGCATGGCAAATTTTCCACCTGGGTAATTGACTTAATCCTTCTGCTAAACTCCGATGACAGGTGTTGGTTTATATTGTCTCCAACCCTTGTAGAAAAAGGGGTGAACAATGGCACTTGAAACCCCTCTGGAACATATTGACTACTATCCATATTTGCCTTTTCTCTCAATGGCTACGTGAATTTGAGTACAAAATTCGAATTCTTCAAGAGAAGCCTGGAACAACAGCTGACTTACAAAAAAAGAGATAAAAGGCATTGGCATGAGCCAATTAAATATCAAGTAGAGAATTTTTTTAGTAAACGACATTAACTATTTTCTATTTTAATACAATATTCATCTAGTTAAAAAGCAAATCATTTGGCAAAGTAGAGGCAGTTTTTAGACGCCAACTATTGCCTTATTTTTCAATTTAAGAAAGCGTGAAATTAAAGAATAATTATTTAAAACATTCAAGGATTTACATCTTCAACATAATGACTTTGAATTTTAAGAAAATAACTTTTAAGTCCAATAATACTAAACTGAAAATTTATAAGTCTTAGCTTAAAAGTTTTAATAGCAGGCTGAGGTTGATATATAATCATTTCTTAATTAGTTCTCGGATTCGGAGCTCTATCCTAAACTATTCAGAATGGAATAGTTAATTTGATTCAAGAAGCGCAGTAAAACTTCGGGCATGAAAGCAACACACTGTTAGAATTTTAAGGAATCCATTGAAACTATCCTAATTTCGTGGTTCATCTTTTCTGCTATACTTTCTTTAAACTAATTGCTCGCCCTTGGAAGAATAAAAAATAATTGAAAAATTCAAAAATTTTTTTCTTCCTAGGATCTTCTGATTCCGGTAATACGCTGATAAAAGGCTTAGAGACTAATGGTTCGGATGTTCAACTGACTTTTTTTAAAATTAATAAAAATGAAAATTTCAATAGATACAACAAAAATTTTATTTGCAATGAAGATGTATTATAATTTATTATTTTAGTTATTTGCTCAAAAATGTCTTCCTTTTTTACTTATTTACCAAACTTGTTCATTTACTAACATATATTCATATTTGTTTATAATATAAATAGTTCACAACAGAGTTATTAATCTCTGCAGCAATTAAAAAACAAAACTTATTTTTATGTCGGCTTAATCAATTTGTTTAAAAATTAATTTTATTTATATTAATGTCCTCTCAGATACTTTATTTTCTTAATGACTGTTAAAAAAAAAATCACTTTTTTTACACTTTCTCGTTAATAATGTTTTTGTCACTTTAGGATTTTACATAACTTAAGGGAATCTTCACGAAGAAAACGAAATAATAATTTAAACAAAAGATCGTCTTAAACATTTGACAAAAAAATACATTAAGCGTTTTTTTATGTTACGAGAAGTTCTTTACTGGTGCAATTTTGTTTTTTGTTTCTAAACTGATTTGCATGAACAGCTAACTGGAGTAGCGCTTAATAGATAACCGTAGTTGTAGTAGTATTAAACACGTTGACTGTCATGGTGATCAGGCTAATTAATATAGCGAAAAAATATGCTAATGACTACGGCAACAAATACTAGCCGAGTTAGTTTTTTCACAATTTTGTGGCCAGCATTGTCTTAGAGAGATTGTAATTATGGTTGGTAAAAGGGAATGCGAAGTAAGCAAAAGAAAAAAAAAAAAAAGAAGGAACTAGGCGCTGATCTCTGGATTATGGCATCATTGCCTATATACATACCGAGACATTACCAACCCAAAATTATTTATTAATCACTCCCAGGAACTAAAAAGCAAGAAGACAAGTACCTGGCATAACGCTCTCTCACGTAGGCAGACAACTTCAGATACCTTTTAAGATCAAACGCATACCGACATAGTTTCTTTTATAAGGGCTCTGGATATTAATTATTTCAATTCCTCTCTGAGTCCAAATTAATTTATAAATGTTCACTTTCGAAACCTACCAACACAAAAGTTTTTTAACGTTGTCAAGCAGCCATAAAAATGCTGATTATTAAAAGGAACTGAAATTCGTCAGTCACATATGCCACAATAGGATTATTGGGTGTTTGATTCTTCGGGTTTCTGACTCAAGTCACTAATATTATCTGATTTTGTCATATTTGTGTAAGCATTTTCAATATTTCTCGGTCCTGAACAGGTTTAAAAGAAAACAAAAAAAAACTTGACAATCAACGTGAGAAGATAATTATAAAAAATAATAATAATTTTACTTTATTTAGCAAACATAAGTTATCTAAAATCGACTCGTAACATAACCAAAAAAAGAAATCTCGCATGACTCACCTACTAATTGTAACAGTTATCACCAAAATAATATTAATAATAATTACTTAGTACAATTAAAATATACAAATATTAAATAATTATATATTTTTTATTTGGGAAAATTTTTTTTTTATTAACTATATACATAGTGCAAAATAGCATGTCAAAAAATTTTCCATTCGCTCCCCTTATAAATAATACTGTTGAGCTTTTTCTTGGATTTTCATGATTATTTTAAAACAGTTTCTTTTTTATATGTATAAATTCAATTAAAAAAAATTAAATAATGGATTGAAAATGCTCAGCATCCACCCTTTTTTATTGCTCATTCAGGGCGCCCCATAAAGTAACCGTTACTCTTAAATAAAGGAAATCTAAAATTATAGTTATCTTGTCAGAATAAATTATTTTCTTTCCTAGCCAATCATTTTTTGATCGTGTTAAAAATAAAAGTTTAGGCCCAGTACTTAACTCCAGAAAAATCTCAATTCATTTACTAGTTTAGTTTCACAAATGATGAACATTACCTTGTGCACACAGGTTTTTTTGAAAGTAGAAGCGTCAATGAAGTAGAAACAAAAAAAAAAAAATGTCAGGGAAATATTTAAGGTCAGAGTTAATTATCGAAAATCACAGTTCTGTTGCTCTGCACAGTTATTTGTGACTTCTAATCTTTGGAAAAAAGTACTTATTCTAATAAACAGAAATTACACTAGCTTTGGGAATGGAGATGCAGGAAAAAGACTGTTATTATAAGTTGATTAATATTGTATCAAAGGATTGAAAAGATTAAAAACAGGTGTCCACATAAAAAATTAACGAAAGGTGGCAGGAAATGGTAACGTTAATACAAAGTTCTATCGCTTCTTGTATAGTTACTCCTTGATTTAAAAAAACTGATATATACCCCCTACTTGTTTAGGACACTCTGAACTGCTACGTGAACACAAAATAGAAAATAAAGCATTACTGGAACAATAACAATTCAGTCATCCTAAGTTTGTTTCATTCTAAATTTAATATAAATTACTAAATTATATAATATTTCACAAATTTATGACGCATACACAATTGTTCGAAAAACTTAATTTTAAAAATTTTGGTATTGAAAAATTCCACTCTAAATAACTGCATTTTTAAATTTATTTATTAAATAAAGTATTCTTAAATTAAGTGGGATTATCTGTTTACATGTTTACTGGCAACACACCAAATTGTTAATTTTATTATTATTTTTTTATTTGTACACAATTTTAATTTTTTGTTAGTAATGCTGATAATTATTTATAATATAAATACAATAAGGCTCGCTGACAAGGTCCAATGATCAATTAACCCTAAAGTTTTCCACCGCGTTCTTACAGCCGATTGCTAGATGACAGACTCAGTACCATCCCCACTCTTTTCAGTTTACACAACTCGGGGGGGGGGGGGGGAAATGCTCTTTCTCTCACTTATCGGAGGGACAAAAAATTTGTAAAAATAATATTTTACAACTATAAAAAGTTTTTTTTTTTATATAAATTTACATAATACATTATTTATTTTTATATATATATAAAATTTAATTGTTATTATTATTATTTGTTTTATATTTTATACATACATAAACATAACAGGCTAAAAAATAAAATAATTTTTTTTTTTAGTGTGTACGATAAAAAAAAAAAAAAAAACAAAAAACTAAATGAAGACTAAACTGTTCTGTACATGTTTGGTTTCATCTTCTGTTTGTTGTTTGTTTTAATCCTATATACCTATATAACCTATATTTTAAATTATGTCTGTTTCAGATGTACTCAAAGGTGTAAGATAAGATGTAAATACGTTTTTCTTTGTTGTTTTTTAAATAAGATATTTTGGGCAGGCAGTAAGGTAAAGCTGTTAGTTTATGACTTTATAGGAAATAATCTGGAGTCCTGCGTGTAACGTGAGGTTCACCGCGTCTAGGTGCCGGATCAAACTGAAGGCTGTAACACAAAAAACAAACAGTTAATTAATGTAAGACAATAAAATAAACTGCTCTTTCATTCACTTATTCAATTAGTTTGGCCCACTTTGTACGGGATTTGTTCCAATTTTGTGGATAAAAAAAAAATTAAATTCAACATACTATATTAAAAAGGGATACTCAAAGTAAATCTATTGGTGTTAGTATAATTTTGATTGCGGTATATAATTGAAAATAATTTAATTCGATAAGACACTCATTTTGGCCGTTATCCAAATTAAAACAATTTAAGAGGCCAATTTTAAAGAACACAGTCATCCCTCGCTACTTTGCGGTTCATTTATCACGGCCTCAGTACATTGCGGATTGTTCAAATCCCCTAGCACCTGACAATGAGGCATCATCTGAGGAGCAGTAAAGCTCTCATTAACCTGTGCAGTAAATCATCTTCATCTTCTTCACTTCCACCGTACTGCACACGTGTTTTTCATCGACATTTATAAAGATCAAGCGAAGAGAAGCTATTGTCAGAGGTGAGTTACTTACCTTGTTATAAAAAAAAAGTTGTTTTAAGAATAAAAGAGTTCTAAAACCTTATTGATATTATACATACAATAAAAATGTAAGTATGTTAAAAATGAGAGGGTGACACTACTTCGCGGTTTTTCACTTATCGCGGCCGGTTCTGGCCCCTATTAACCGCGATAACTGAGGGATGACTGTATATCACAAATACCTCAGTAAAATTTTTAACACAGGACATAGATAACTTTGCAGACATCCAGGCTGTATAATTCAATTATCGTCTATAAATATGAAATACTGTTTAAGAACTAGGCGCCACGGTAGCCGAGCGGTTAGAGGCGAGACCTGCAAAGCTAATACGAATTGTGGTACTGGGTTCGATTCCCGGTCTTTAGGCCTTGGATTTTATTAAATGGTTAATAAAAGAAATTTACAGTAAAGTACGTTTGCTAGTCGCCTCCGTCCACGACACCTAATTTGGTAGTTGGACGTTAAGCCCCGCCTGAAAAAAAAGGCGATTACTTTACTTTTTTACTTTACTAATACTGTTTAAGAACTGGGAAACTTCCATGCGAAGTAGAAATTGCATAAGTAAAGTAAGCAATAAAAAATTAATTGTACATATTCATGTAAAATCAATCATTCAGTTTCATTCCTTTTTATGCTCTAAATTGCAAATATTGTTTGATAAAATTGAAATGATAATGACTAATAATTTGAGGTTAACCCATAGAAAGGTACGATTCACTATTAGTTTATCTCATTCCAAATAAATTCTATTAACCAACTAATTGAAATACTTTTCAAAACTTTGGGAAACGTTTCATACAAAAATAGAACACCTAAATTGATTCCTTTTTTGAACTTGAAAGGCGCACGTACATTTCTAGAAAACTGATCATATAAAAAAAAATCTTCAAATACAAATTTCAACCACTGATTCAAGGATTAGGGCATATAATTTTTCATATTATCATGCTACTACTGTAAGCAGTCATATTCAGATACGAATGTATTAGTTTGGATTTCGAAGAAAAAATAAGTGAATTAAATTAATACTTGTAATACAGTTTTGATTCTGAACGCCTAAATCCTTTAAAAGTCCTAAATTTTGGATTATCGCTTATTTAATAAAAAAAAGAAAGAAACATAACTCCATTTTCTCAGATTTTATCAGTTCAAGAAATTTTTGGGATAAAAAAACAGGTTTGCTTACAATGAATATTTTTGTGCATCATCTAATTCCATAATAGCTGCTTGATTACCACATCTATAACAGTAATTAGGGGCCGAGAAAATTGTCACCACATTACGATCATGACACCTGTAAGTAAAGAAAGGTAAATAAGTTTTTATTTAAAAGTCTTTCTAAGAACCGTGATACATTTACAAAAAAGTTAAACAGTTATTTTTTAATTTATATTCGTAATGAAGAGTCAATTGTCAACTCTGAAAGCAATGTATGAATTGAATGAAAACAATTGTTCTAATAACCCAAAAAATTACATAATCGTTTATAAAAATTAGATAGAATAACATTCGCTTGTTGACTAATTGTTTGATTCATTCAATAAACTTCAAAAACTGTTTTTATACAAGTGCTCTAATTAAAAAATATCTATAGACTGTTTATTCGTCATCATAGCACGTACGAATAAAATCAGCTTTATCTAAAGAATAATTTAGCCACTGTTTCATTGGCTAATAAATTCTATTAGAAATAAAACACTAATTTTGATAATTTAATTTTTAATAAATGCTTTATTACCAATTGTATCCTTCCATAACAAGTTGATGTGCTCTAGAAACGAGTGTAAGGCCATTAGAATGGTTAAACGTTTCAGAAATATCCTGACCAAATGTATAACCAGCGCCTCTTGGAGAAATACCCCAGCCACCTCGATCGTCTGGATCTGACCATAAGAGATCACACATTGGACCCTAGAAATTGTAACGTTAAATAATGCAATTAAAAAAAAAAAAAAAAGTGAAAATAATTACTCTTAGAGAGCATTATTCAGACCAGTATTAAATTACCTCATGGGGTACTTCTTGAAGACGATCTAGGGCACGAATATGGTCTAGCGTATCAATAGATGGTGATAGACCTCCGTGCAAACAGAATATCTGTCCATTGACTAATGCGGTTAATGGCAAATAATCAAATAGATCTGTGAAATATTTCCAAACATTTGCGTTACCATACTTGCGTAGGCACTCATCGTAAAAACCATATACCTGGGTAATCTGGCGTGATTCGTGATTACCACGCAATATTGTTATTCTTTCTCGGTACCTAACCTGTAAAAATTAGTAAATAGGTAAAATTAATTACGTAAATTATATATTTAGTGTATGAGTATAAATATTTAATATATACTGCACAAATCGATTAAACCACTTTTTGAAATACCTTAAATTTAAATGTAAGAGCACTTGGTTCAGTCAGCTTTTTATAATTACCAAATAGTAAATATTACCACCATTAAACGACAAAAATTTTATGTTCATTAAGTACTAAATAATTTATTTCAGAAGCTACTTTGTTAATTCCGTGCTATAATGTAAATTGTTGCTATAATTCAACTCAAATTCATGTAGCTGGCACTGAATGGTAATGGTAAATTTATTTGAATTTATATTATAAATGGAATTTAAAAACAAAAAAAATGTACATTATTTCAACGCATTTCTCCACATTTTATTTTTTGAAGTTAATCGAGTTGTGCAGTGAAAGACTCATATAAAATAAAGGCTCAATCATAACTTGGTAGTCTTTACAAGTTTACTTAACTCCTTAGTGATATCTGAAAGATTGATTTTGCGGTTGTGTGAGAACACCTTGCTCATCAAGGGGATATAGAAAAAGATGGCAACTGTTTTGTAAACATGTATTCCTCTTATATCGGTAAAAAATACAAGAAAATTTAAATAATCAATAAATATCCTCATTCAGTACTTCTTTAAATTTAAGACAATACTTATAAAAAGAAATATCTAGTCTGCTCAATTTTTTCTTTGTACTCTTCTTAGACGTTCACACCAGGTCAAAACATATATTCAATAGAACTGGTTCTACGATGAAATGTCAGTGACCGTCACGGCGATGTTGAATCTATTCCTTGTACAGTAAGTTAACTGGGGCTCTTTGTTTTATTGTTCTTGCAAAAACACAACCCCATAACTTGGCGTCAATAACTAACTGGATATTCAATCAACTAACGTAAATATCGTACTAAAATCAGTAAAAAATCTATTGTTGAAACAAATTAATACATTTAAATTTTCTCAATAGCTTTTTTATTTCTTTTTAATTTCTAATTCCTCAAATAAAAAAAATTCTCGAATCTTAAAGACGTTTTAAATTCAAAATTTATCTTTACTGAAAGTTAATATTTGGAGATCTGAGGCAATCAGCGCCCGCTTCAGTTCTAATTCAGATTTTTTTTTGCAATTTTCTCAAAAATTGTTTCAGATTTTCGACCAACTATTATGATCATATCTAATATCGATCAAATGTTTTTATAATGATCAATAATATCGATCACACTTCTAAACGCGGCCATGATGTATATTACAATAACATATTAGTGTGATAAAACGTTTAGAAAATTATAACGTATCCTTAATTTAGAATCAAAATTGGTTTCATTCATTTAACTCTGTAATTCATTCGCTTTTAATCAAGTTATTTTTATATTCAAAAGTTGTTTTACTTTACTACTAATTTTAGTCTCTCTTGCAATATTAGCCCAGGGCTCAGTTCACTCGCGTACCAGCAACTATTAATTCAAACTTTTTCTTCGTATGGCTTCAATTATTATTATAACACAAATTTCTCTCCCACAATTTATTGGAATAATATCTAAATTTCCCAAATTTCAAGAAGTGTTCTTTAAACTAGTGAATTTGCTATCTCTTAAAACAAAAAAACTGTAAGTTTCACCTGTGCACAGGTAATAAACTTCGCTGGCAAATTAGCAAACACTTTCCTCGTCTAAATCCTTAGGATAACAAATGATCAAAATACTTAACCAAAAAAATGGAACTGAATAGATTATCTAACATCTGAAATCGGAGTTTAAAATAAAAATTATAAAAAGAACTCAAATTTCTTCAACTCTTAAGAGGAATTGGAATAGTCATTTCTTTTGGGATCTTATGCCCAATAACAAATAAAATCGTTCCAAAACAAACAACAATGTCTCACACAGAACCCCGTAGTATTACTAGGGCTTACCGAGCCTTCTCAGTCCAACACATCCTTATTCACACCTCTCTTGATTATGAAATGATTTCATTTTATGTACCAACATATAATAAGGCATCCAAGAAAAAGAACTACAGTAAATAACTTACGTAGTGGAGAGTTTACTCCACTAGCCACACCCTTTATTTCTATTTCATACTGAAGCAATTAGACACGGCCTTCAATTAGTAGTTCCTGTGAACCTTAAATAGTATATGGCATTTTTTTTAAGAATATTATTTATTTATTTTATATATTCAAGTCGATCTCTATTGCGGGAACATATTGAAAAAACAATTCCTACCAATTTTGCCCCTTACATAAATCTTGGTTACGCCCATTCTATTTTTAATGTGTTGGGTACGTTCTCAGAAGTGCATAGCAAAATTAGAGCAGTAATAATTCAGTTCGCTCATCAAACTCCCAGAAGCCAGTATTGCTAGAAACGTCTAGCATACAGACATAACATACACCACTCGCTTAGACTTACATCAATTACCATTTTTGGATTAAAAGAAAAAAAAAAAAAAAAAAATATGACTTCACAGATTCACTGTTCAAAAATATAAATTCTGTCCTCATTTTAACTTCTGTAAACAATCAAAATGAACGATCTTATCACATTTTTAATACTGATTTCCTACCTACCGGAAATCCACTCTTGAGATATCCTAGCCCTAATAAATAGTTTTTAGATAAAGGTCAATTATATCAAAAGGACAATGTCAATGTTTTCATAAAAAGAAAAAAAAATTTATTGTACTCATAGATCCTGACAAAATTTTATTGATCAAAATCAAAACGGGAAGAACAACTTTTGTACAGGAAAATGGTTTCTAATACTTTAATAATTTCTTGTAAATATGAAAAACAATACTTAAAAAAAGTAATAACTTATATTTGAATAATTTTCAATGAAAAATGTTTTTCTCGACTTAAAATAAACAAATGTAAATGAATGCAAGGTAAAAAACTTTTGGAATTTTTCTCAATTATATTCAATTAAAAAAATATTGTTATGAACGTAGGACACATTTCTATAAATTTGGATACTAAATTAGATCAATGATATAAGCGTTTATAATGATGAGCAATAGAAAAATTCCTAGCAATTCATAACAGAAAAATTTAGTGACCAAAAACAATTCTCAAAATATTCTTCGAATCATAGTCAAAAACCCCGTACCATCTTTTTGTATTTGATTGGCAGCATCCATTACTCTGACGAGTAACTTTTTCAAGTATGTTAATTTTTATCAGAGTACACGAGCTGCTTTAAGTCATCAAAAAAAAAAAATAAATAAATAAGCAAATTTTAATCGGGTGACCTTTGAGTTCAAGTTACAGAGCCTCGACGACTTATCCTCTGCCAGAGTAATGCCTTGGTTAACTAAGTTATTTCTTTTCTACAGTGGGCTAGGCACCATTGTGATATTTGTTTTTTTTTTTAATGATTTAAGGCGCGTCAACATTCAAGGTTATTGGCGCCCGAAGCTTTTTTCAGTGCACTGCCGGCCTCCGGACAGTGTTCTCTCGTTACAGACAACACTGTCCATCACCGGACAGTGAGCTGTAAGAAGCTCCTAGGAAGAGAAAATCTAAGGGTCAGCAGCTGGATTCGAACCCGGGACCTCCGCGTGGAAGTCCAGTATGCTAACCACATAGCTAATCCCTTCCCTACCATTGTGATATTATTACCCCATTTGGAATGAAGAACATATTTTTCAGAATTTATTCTCCTAGGTAAAGACTTCCAGTCTCCTAGTAACTGAGTATTGAAAATGTCAGCCCAAATGTTAAAAAACTATGCAACGTATTTATCACGACTGTTGCACGGCATGTGGATTTTGTAGAATCTATAAATGATAAGTGGGATTAAAACACCACCCTTACATTAAACCTCCTTAGTCCATCAACACTAGGCCAATATCAATTTTCAATAATCACCAGTTTTCATCAAGGTGTTAACTCCACATATTGGGCGATAATTTTCTAGCTGAACCCGTAAGACATGAAAGAGATACACTTTCCAGCAGTAGAGACTGCAATGACCGGGGCAATTGCCTAGCAAGTTGTCACATACTTATTAGGTGGAAAATTTCCAGAACTACGTTGATTTTAATTTCTTTTATTTCCCAATAATTGCCATTATTATGTACTACACATGTTCCTGGTCTCTTGAAGCCTCAGTATTTACGACCGAATACTTGAAAGGTAGGTTTACGTCTATTCGGAAATCTTTATCCTTCCCTTGACGTATGAAGAACACCGCCATTGTAGAAATCATCAACTGCACTGAAGCTCTACTCCACTAATACTAAATTACTGTTTATAGATTACTGAGTGTATTTTGATTAAAAAAAATCTTAGATAATGTCGTTTGGTTAGTATTTCACCGGTAAATATGCATGAATGCTATAAGTTTTTGCTAAAACTTTGTAGTTCAGTAATTGATCGAAAAATTATTTAAGTTTTTAATAACCTTTTTTTAAAAAAAGTTCTGCAAGTAACTTATTTCAATTATTCTTTATAGATCATCTTTGTATAAATTTTGTTGAAATAATTCTTCGATATTCAAACTTTGAAATATTAATTCCAGATTATGTAATTCAAGGCCTGATGAATTATAAATCTTTGTTTTCCAAACTAATTGCATTTAATTACAGTTAGCCATTGGCAGCAAATTTATATTACGGGCAGATAAGATGTTAAAAAAAAGAAAGTTTATTACATATAAATTTAAGGCATGTAAACATCTGAGATCAGAACGCTGGTGCATTTTCTGAGCACTGAAGGTACCAAAAAGAATTTTCCCAATACAAAAGAACGTGAGCATCGCCAGAGAAAGGGTTGTAAAAACTTCAAATCAAATGGCCGGGACTAACCAAATATTTATTTGCATTTCTCTTACTCTTTCCTTTTCCACAATAGATGTTATTATTATTATTATCTTATCTCGCATTGTTTTAAGATTGTTTATTCCTCGGATATTCTAGGTTTCGTAACATCTTAGTAAAAATGGTTATTATGAAATGTTACGAAACTTTCAATACTCATAAAACAACCGAAAAAACATTTGAGATAAAAGAGAGCAATTAAATTCTCATGCAGAAATTTTAGAGAGCACTCAGAATTAAGATTGTATTAAATTTGGTATTTTAATCATTTCTATAAAGAGCTATTCCAGTTTACAGAACTTTTAAAAAGGGGGAAAAAAAACTTCTGTAAATACATACATATAGGTCTATCACTTTTATGTGAAACATTTTCCACAAAAATCATTGCCGGTAGAAAAGCTTTCCTTGACCATTATTACAATTACACTCGAAAAAAACAGCGGATACCATTTCAACACTACCTTTACTTTTAAAAAACTTTTTCCTGGCCCAATTAATTAATTTTTGGAGAAACTAAAAACAGCGATTCTGTCGACATAAGCCGGTGAACAAACTACAATATTTGAAATCAACAAACATTTAGCCGACATTCTATGTTAATTTGACTATATATTGTCTTAAGAGGAAGAAGTTTGTGAAAGGTGTTCACAAAATTTTAATTCATTAATTAAAATTACATTTGTACAAATTATTAATAGAATTCAAAGCACTAAATATTTTGACAATTTAAAAAAATAACTTTGAAACTAAAATTTATTTCAAAATTAATGTTTTATTAAATATTAATTTCCGACGACTTATTATACATGCCTCATTCAATAAAATCAAATGATTGTTAGTGATTGTGAAATGTGGCGCAAAGGTTTTATTCAGTCAGTTATACTTAGAATGCGATGTGGGATAAATTGAGCTAGCAATTATAGTGAAAAACGTTTAAAAAAGTATGAAATAATCATTTCTATTAATGCATTTTGGGTAATTTAATTAAAAAAGACAATTCTTTGAGAAAATAGGGAATTGAACGAGCTAACCTAACAAGATGGATGAGTAATAGATGTTATGAAAAATACTGTAACAAGAAAATACGCTCAATTTATATTTCCCTTATGACCTTATCTGTTGCAAATTAAACTATACAAGCATATAATAAATTATCAGAGATAAATCTTGAAACAAGATAAGGTAAAAATATTTTCCTTAACACAGAACTTAACTTGTGGAAATTGTTAGGTAATATAACGTTTAGAACCTAATCAAATTAACAGAACGAAACAGTTTTATTTATTTATTATTTGTTCGAAAAAGGCGGAAGTTAAATTTATAGACCGTGAAAATGATAAGTACAAAAAAAAGAGAAGATTTTAGCATTTAAAAATATATTCAAGCAAATTTATATATAGAAATATAAGCACTTATACTCTTACATCGTATTTATTGTGAGGCAATATCAATAAAAAAGAAATTATGCAACTTCGGATTTTTCAACGAATAAACTTTTTTACTTCAAATTAAGAATTGTTGAAACAAAAAATAGATAAATAACTAAAATATATGTTAGTTGTACTTACCTTTAAAGCTACAAGTAGGGTAACTGTTTCAACTGAATAATACCCACGATCAACGTAATCTCCCATAAAAAGATAATTTGTATCTGGTGATCTTCCTCCTATCCGAAATAATTCCATTAAATCGTGGAACTGTCCATGGACATCACCGCACACTGTTACAGGACATTTAACTTCTTGTACATTTGATTCTTTCGCTAATATCTCTTTCGCCTGAAATTACAGAAACACAAAAACTAATTTAAGAAATTGAATTTAAATAAAGCACTACTTTTAAAAAGGACATATAAAAGAAAAAGTAAAACTGAATTTTATTTGCGTATATATATTAATTACCTTATCGCATAATGTCTTCACTTGGCTTTCTGTGAGTTGTTTGCATTCATTGAGTTGTTCTATCCACTGATCAAGTTCTTTTAAAGATGATTTATCTTCCATCATCTTGGATATTTAATTAAAAATTAAACTTCTACAAAAATATTTTTTTGTTTCCTCTCACTATTTATTATTACTCTTTTTGTAAGCAACACAAATAAGCGTACATTAAATAAAATGGCCGAAAACGCAAGTATTCAGTGAATCCTCTCCTCACGAACTTTCAGTGATGCCAACTATAAAAAAGGTTCGTCAAATATTGTTTAACTTATATACTTTTTTAACAATTTTAACATCAAAAAACTTCAATAGGTAATAATTATTAAGATGCATATTACCAAAATATTAAACTACTTTTTTGTTTACATAAACTTAAGATTGCGATATGTAAAAGGTTCCTATTGTTAATTGTTGTTAGACGTTCGAGTACAATTCAATAAATGATATCCTTGGAAACGTTCTACTAATTTGTTCTTGAGAAAAATCAAATAGAGACAATATTCTTAATATTTTTCTCACTATATACATAGAGAATTATATTAATGTCTAAATAATTGTTTTTAACTAATTTACAAAGCTCTTAATTTTATTTGTATAAATAGCAGGTAATTATTTGTAGTGTTTAAGGCATTTGTAGTTGAACGTGTCGCTGCGGTGGCTGGAAATTGAAATAAAACGCTACTGCCATCTTGTATCCTTCTTTTCAGGGCGCAACGTGTAATGTGTATGGCCTTATATTAGGCCATAGTTATCTGTGTAATCTTGGTTCGTATAAGTGTATAAAATAGACTTTATAA
The DNA here is from genome assembly GCF_049639745.1 of Rhodnius prolixus. Classification (NCBI taxonomy): domain Eukaryota; kingdom Metazoa; phylum Arthropoda; class Insecta; order Hemiptera; family Reduviidae; genus Rhodnius; species Rhodnius prolixus. Next base: position 25,720,372 of record NW_027411624.1, read on the forward strand.
ATGTCTGAGACTCTGCAACTACGGGGAACTCTTCGTGGCCATAATGGATGGGTCACACAAATTGCTACGAATCCGAAATATCCGAACATGATTCTATCATGTTCAAGAGGTAAACACAAAATGACTTAATAATGCTTTACTTTTTCAAGCATTGTAGTTTTTCCATTAATTCTTTTTTGAGTTTTTGATTAACTGTTTTTTTGAAACTGGTAATTTATGTGTTCCTATTTCGTATTTTGGCCATAGAACTGTATATAACCTTACTGAGGTGAGATTTTTATGTTTATATTTAATGTTATTTAATCAAAAAAGTACAATTTCACCCTCGGATTCCCTTTATAAAAGTTAATTAACTATGAAAGTAAGGTTAGTGTGGTGTAAAACAAACAAAAGGTCTATTTTGTTTTGAAAGTCAAAATACCTGAGAACCGTCCATATGAGGTGGTAAGCTCCTTTTTTTTTTAATGGTTAAGATTGTATTTAGTATGGTTTCTTGCTGTTTTTTTTATAGGTGATAGGTAAAATATGATTTTTATTTAGTTTTTTTTTTTTTAAATTCCTAACATTGTACATCAGTCACACTAGTGGGCAATTGAACATAACTTTACTTCAAAATACTGTATTCGTTTTTTAAATATCTGTACTTTTGTTCCAGATAAGACTTTGATTGTATGGAAACTAAGTAGAGATGATTCGAACTATGGTGTACCTCAGAAGAGGTTGCACGGCCATTCTCATTTTGTAAGTGATGTCGTACTTTCATCCGATGGTAATTACGCTCTATCAGGTTCCTGGGACAAAACTTTGCGGTTATGGGATTTAGCAGCTGGTAGAACAACAAGAAGATTTGAAGATCATACTAAAGTATGGTGACGTCTCAGACAATTACTCTATAGGCTCTATATATATTTAATTCAAAATCCATTTTCTCCTTGTTACTTGTGATTTTTTTTTATCTTTGTAGGATGTATTAAGCGTGGCATTTTCAGTTGATAACAGACAGATTGTCTCAGGTAGTAGGGACAAAACCATCAAGCTTTGGAATACATTGGCAGAATGTAAATACACTATACAGGTACCCTACAAAATGTTACACAATAGTTTCTTTTTTTGCTCTCATTTACTTCTTGTGTTATTATTAAAAACGTTTTCTCAGAAAACCACCATTTGGAGGTTTTCTGACTAGAGACTTTGCTGTAAAACAATTAAGTTGCAAGAGTTCTAATTCAGAACATATAATAAATTTTAATATTAGAAGTGGAAATATGTATCTGTCAGTTAATCCTCCAGTCCACGTTTTTATTTTTCAACGGGATCAGTTATTGGTTGTTATTTTGTTAAGTGATAATTTGAGTTATAAAGCTTCTGCCACACCTCTTTTGCTGAAGTAAGGGTTGGAAGAATAGAGTATATGTATGATACTAGAATTATTAAAAAATATTTTAAAACAAATTAAAAAAAAATTGAGTAAAGCTTAAAAATGAATTATTTAGTTAGTGTGCAACGAATTAGTATTATTAAATATTTATTTTAAGGGCTAGAAATGAACAAATGCGTATACAATTTAAATTTTAAAAGAAGTACTCTAAATGCATGTACTTCACTAATAAGAGGTTTTCTTCTTAAATTTATTTGTTTACGCATTATTTATTAATATGCAATAAATGTATTTAACAATTTTTCCTCCTTAGTATAAATGTACTGTTATAAATATAAATAACTGTTTCTAATTAAAATTTACCTTTCCACTTTTAAAACAATGCCCATCTTCATGATTCTCAAAGTCCAGGCAGTACTTGTTTTTTAAAAAAGTAATGTTAAGTACTTTTTTTACACACTAATTTTTGTTACTTCATTTTTTATTTTTCTATGCAAACTTTCTTACACAGAAATTGTAGTAAGACAGCTTTTCAAGTGGAAGTCAAATTCTTTAATGTGATGAAAATCCAAAACTGTTCAGAAAAAAAAAAGCATGGGTGGTACAAACCACATTTTCAACCTATAAATGACTTGCCATTAACAATTTTTTGGTCAATTTACAGGATGATGTTCATAGTGATTGGGTATCTTGTGTAAGGTTTTCACCCAATCATGCTAATCCAATTATAGTTTCTTGTGGATGGGATAAAGTAGTAAAGGTATAAATATAATTTTGAGAATTTAAAAAAAAATTATATTCTATTGTTTACTTTTTTAAAAATATATTTCTTATTTTTTACACTAGGTGTGGAATTTGACGAATTGTAAGTTGAAAATTAACCACAATGGACACACAGCTTACTTGAATACAGTTACTGTATCACCGGATGGTTCTCTTTGTGCTTCCGGTGGAAAAGTATTTTATTTTTATTATTCAATAAAGTTTATTATCAGAATTACATTTCTTTATTAAATAATGTTTATTTTTAAGGACTGCAAAGCCATGTTGTGGGATTTGAATGATGGCAAACATTTGCATACTTTGGATCATAATGACATTATCACCGCTCTTTGCTTCAGTCCAAATAGATATTGGTTGTGTGCTGCTTTTGGTCCATCAATTAAGATTTGGGTAAGTATTAAATTTATTTAATATAAAAAATGCTCTTGGATTTGTTACAAGTCTTTGTTTCTTATGGATTAGATTTTCTAATCACTTGTAAAAACGGAAATGCCTGTTTAATAGTATACAAATACGTTGATGTTATCTGATGTATAATCCCTTCTAAATAAGAAAGGAATCTTATTAAAAATGTTGAATGTTCCTAGCGTTAAAATGATGATTCAGTACTCTCTCTTGAATTGAACATGATGGTTTCGGATATGGGTCTGATTAACGCTCATTCATAGAATCAAACTTGCTATTTTATTCCAGGAGTGTTCATTATAACTTTTTAAAATCTATCAGAATTTCGTTACAATGAAAAATTATTTAAATTAAACTAAAAATTTTTAAAAAAGATATAGAGCACACATGGAAGAAAAAATAATTACAATTTCAGTCATTTTTTTTATTATTTTCGAAGCCGACCTAGAGACCAGGTCATCTGCAGAGCTTATTGACAATATAATATTTTTACAACGTTATTATTAAGTTGTATCTTCTGTCTTGTCTGCATATGAACAGTTCATTTTAGCAGAGTTTATCCTGGAATAGATCAGACTTAAATATTATTTAAATAATTGAAACCAAAATTAACGTGATAGTAGTATAGTGGAAACTGGTTGTTGGTAATTGGCATATCTGTAGCTCTTACAGTTGTTCCTAGTAAAATTATTATGTCTATAGAATTTTCCACTTCTATATCTGTATCTCTGACTATTTATTATTTATTAGAATTTATTAATTAGGCCTTTGGAAACTTTTTTCAGATGGTTTATTTCCATTGTATTTAAGTCAATCAAAATTGATTTTTAAATGATAAGGTCACTTTCCAAAATAGTTTTATTATTATTAGCTTTTAGAAAGATTTCCAAAAAATCGATTAAGGTGATCGACCTTAATTTAATCCTTATTTTTATAGAAAATTTAATTATGGAATACATAAATGAAACTCTTTGTGTGTTCACACTGTAATGTTTTATGGTCTTATGTTAATTTCACATTCATTTTTTTTCTCTGCACTTGTTGTTTTCAAAATCCTTTGTTATTGACAAGAACTTTGCATGATAACCATAACAGACAAAAAGAAATTGTCATGTTTCAACGTGGATATATATATATAGGTACGAGTGTAATACAATATGAAGTGCTCTTTACTTTACCATTGTATTTGTTGTTTTTTTACTTTAAGCTTCTAATATTAAATACACGAATTCTACATGATGATAGCCATAACTGACAATGAAATTGTTATGATTCGTTGCGGATATGGGGCTGATAGAACATGAAATACTTTTTATTACCTCAAAAAATGTTTAGCTTTTGCTTTTTAGAATCTTATTTAATAACGAAAAATTGTTGCAATGAATTAAATGAATCAGTTTTTGTAATTATTTTTTTCCACGCCATAATAAGTTTATGAATTCAAATGACTTCTGAAGGAAGTTTGCTGTTTATAATACGTGTTCCATTACAACTGCGGGTTAGAATGAATGCTTCTCATGAATTATGCAAAAAATCGCTTTCGATGTAGCGATTGCTGTAACAGATCCAAAACTAGCTATGGAATTGCCATTGTTAAGGCGTGTGCCCTTTGACGCTTTCCCTCTCTCTCCTTTGTGCTTTCCGTCCTTCTCGCACAGGGTCTTTTCTCGCAATATGCGTTATCTCGCGTTACTTCCTTCCTTTGTTGTTGCCGCCAATTATCTCCTTTTTTCCTTCGACTTGTATATTTATTTCTCCGTTCCCACGGTATCGAACCTTCCCCTGGTGTACTTCTTACCGCATCGCAACCAGCTTCGAGACACTTCCGCTGATATCTAGCACTTCGCTTCATCTGCATCTAGTGCATTGGTTGTACTATTATTACCCCTGCCTCATCTGCATCTAGTGCCCTATTACCCTTCACTCTTCCGCTTCACCCCATATCCAATTCTGATACGCCTCTTTGGGTCTAAACCCAAATATTTCTTCTAGGAGCTCAGCTACACATTACACACACACACATCTTTACACAATTGTTTACCTAAGCTCCTTAATAGTTCTTATTCCCTTCTATCGCTTATTTAGAGATCCTCCGTGTCCTGGCGGATGCTGTGTGCACTCGCTTCCGGTACTTCAAAGGTAAGTGTTTTCTTGACCATTTTCATTACTAAATATTTTCTTTGTATTTATCCCCCCTCGGGCACATATAGATTTAAATGACGTTTACGTCATCTTCCCCTCTCCGCATCTGGGTGTAAGCCTCACGCGCTTATAGCCATGATTCATTTACCTATTAAGTAATATGGAGATATTTGAACTAAAGCTGATGGATTATGAATTGATGAACTCCATTCCATTCCATTATATGTGATATTTTACTGTATGTACAGTATATTATGCATCCATTTCTTCGCATTTATTTTTACTTTTGCGGTCTTTTGTTTCACAAATTCTATATGATGAAAGCCATAACTGATAATGAAATTTCTGTGATTCATTGCGGATATGGGACTGATAGAATATTATATGATCTTTCCACCAGATTCCAATTGCAATAATATTTCTCATAATTTTTTCTTCAGTTTGGGGCTTTTTTAATTATATTTTGTATTTCCAATTTATTTAAGCTAAATTCGTTTTGAGATTTAACTGTGAACATGACTTTTAAAATTCTCTCTCTTTATTGCGTATGGCTAATCTCAGCGTAAATCACAAAACGAATAATCACAGAAAGTTCATATTGATATTTGGTTTAAATGCCAAGAGATACTTGGTTCGGGTGTCCAAGAGACCTAGAGCGGAAATCGAACCCAGATCTACAATTTCTAAAAATGCCGCTTTTGACGATCAACTTTAAACAACTGTCCTGCCGGGCAGTTTTAATATATCGTATCCTTGCGAACCGCGGCCTCTAACTACTAGACTCCCGTAGCGCCTAATTTCGGCTTGTAGTTTTATAATTTTTATTTAATTTTTTTTTTTTTAAAGAAAAACCCTTAAAGCAGTTCTAGTGGAAGACGGGGTTCAGCTTCCCTTTACAGTATGATTTAGGTGTAAAGTGCGACCTCATAATAATTAAATAATTTTAATTTCTTAAAAATTGCTGTAAGATAAAAATCATGTAAATGTTTGCAAGTGATTTGGTTTTAAGAATATTTTAATTATGAAAACTAAAATAACTTTTTTTTTTTTTAATACTCAGGACTTAGAAAGCAAAGATATGGTGGAAGAATTGAAGCCTGAAATAGTTCAGTCGCAAGTTCCGAAGGCCGAACCACCTCAATGTTTGTCTTTAGCGTGGTCAACTGATGGACAAACTCTCTTCGCTGGGTATACTGACAATATGATAAGAGTGTGGCAGGTGTCTATATCGACACGCTAACAAATGTAATTTTGTGATGTAAAAAAAAAAAAAAAAAACTTTTATAAAACTTGATTTGTATTACATCCTTTATTCTTTATTACTAAGCCAAAAGTGATCTCATTTATCGTATCCATTGAAATAATCATTTATTAAAGAGGACAGTTCTATTTCATTCATCCTCTATGGAAATACAAGATTAACGAAAGGTAACTGAGATCTTACGTTTATTAATTTATTTTCAAATTAAATTATTATTTAAAATATTCCAAGGGATTTAACATTATCCTTTCCAAAGTTCCTACGCATGTATCAGTGAAATACATATTTAGCTACATTGACTAAGCATAGGCGAAACCAATTGTACCCAGTGCCAAACTACGTAAGCACGACTTTTTGCAAACATTTAGGACCTGCTCTATATCAAGATTAAATAGAAGAAGAGAGAGAGAGACAGCAGCCCTGCTTTAATCCTTTTTTAATATGGAAACTTTTGGAAGTGCGAAATAAAGTAAGAAATAGTCAAATCGTACGCCAATCTACGGCCTGCGGATTCCTACCTACTCCCACGTCAGGTTTCTGAAAAGCAGCTTTTTCAACTTGCATGTTTGTAAATGTAAAAGTTGTATTGAAACATTTGGCTAGAAAATTAATTTTAGGCTAGTTCTTGGGAGATAGTAATACAATTGAGAATTTTGTGAAACCAAAATTCCAACTTTTGCTAATCGGCAGACCAGGAGTGCCATATCTTTAATTTTGTGCACGAATAATATTTATAAGAAAAGCAAGTCAAAACAAAATCCCGAGTTGGAGAATACCAGCCAATAACAAGCGCCTATTCAGGACAGCTTCATGTTCTCGCCACTTGCCGAAGAATAGGTTTCATTTTTTGATCATAAATTAATCTAGGATGGGGGGGGCAATTCACTGCCACCTTTCATTATATTTCGTTTTTAGAACAAATACTTAGTTGCGAGAATTGTGGTAAGAGAAAGTTGAATTTTCGTTTTCATCAGGTTTTCAAAAATATTTTTAAGTTGTTCATGCAGTCATAATATTATTTAAAAAAATGTACAAATTTTGTATGAAGAATTTCCAAGACCCATTTTCATTAATATTATTCACATAATTTTTAAAATCTCTAAAAAAACAAAAGAATTAAAAAAAGTCGTCAGTGATAAGGCTGATGTGTGAGTCCAACCAAGCAATTCTTTTCACATGTCAAGCAGTTGTCAAAAAAATTGAGATTTCTATCAGTAAATAAGAAACAAGTAGGAGCTCAACCGAAGGTTACGTTTACTAGTTGTCATAGTCCCTTATGTTGGAAACTTGGGAGGTTAATTTAATTGATGGTTATAGTGTAAGCAACCTCTCTAGAACGTCGTACCACTTTTAAAGCTAGTCGTTTATTTATTTGCAAATTAATCGAACCCCTGATACTTCAAGGGAAATAATGGTATATTTGTCGAAGAAGACTGAAAAAAAGTCATTGATATCTGTCATCAAATCGATTTATGTCATCAACTCTTTTATTTGTTTTTGTCTTTTATAAGTGCACAAGTGATTTGCTGCATTTGATATTTAATTGTAGAAATGGCCCAGTTAAGATGGATTCAAAGAACATCAATAATTGGTTTGACTTTTGTTCATACTTTATGTCTAGTTTACCGAAAAAAGAAGCTAAGACTTTGGAAAAATGAATTTAAAAAATTAAGTAAGCAAAATTTATATTAACTTATTACTAAACAAATTTATTTTTAAGAACATCTCCCCACGTAATGAATGATATGCTTGAAAACTATTGCTCTTCCTCAATTATTTTTTAAATGTGAAGAGTAAACATTTATATTTAAATGATATAGCAACTAATTTTTAAAAATAGCTTAAAATATGTACCTAATCATGTTTCTTTCCTATTATCTCTAGCACTTTGTCAACCATTGACGAATGTATTTAAGTTATTTCCCTCCTAATTTAAACTAAGTAGTTTAGGATTTTTTTTAATACTCTAAGAATCTTTAAGCTAGTTTTTTTTTTTTTTTTTTTTTAGGTTTTGTATTTTCATCCAACTTCATAAATTGCTTCTAGTTTCCTAGAGAATGATTATAAAACCATTAAATTAATATCGTATATAGTTAGATTGCGCGGTGCGTGTGAAACATTCAAGAGGAAATTAATTTCAAAACCGACGAACCACTTTCCGAACATAGATAAAAATGATTAGTTGTGAATATTGTGTGCAGTTGAAGTCATTGAAACTGTTCACTATTGCTTATGTAGAAAATTGGTAAATATTTTCTTTTGACTAAAAACAAAAAAGTAATTTCACTAGAATATTAAAAAAAAAAAAGAAGTTTTAATTGGATTTTGTATTAATCTGTATTTATTTATTTTATAGAAAACTCTCAGCCATTTTCTGAAACACGAGAAATGCAGCTACTTCAATTGCGACAGTCGTAAGAAATTTATTGGAAGGGTTAAAAAAAAAATGCATTACATACAATGAGCATTACCTTGTATTATTGTGAGTTAAGATACAATAATAATAATAATAAGTTCATTTACCGGGTTCGAATCCAGCTGCTGACCCTTAGATTTTCTCTTCCTAGGAGCTTCTTACAGCTCACTGTCCGGTGATGGACAGTGTTGTCTGTAACGAGAGAACACTGTCCGGAGGCCGGCAGTGCACTGAAACAAGCTCCGGGCGCCAATAACCTTAGTTGTTGAAGCGCCTTAAACATTAAAAAAAAAAAAAAAAAAAAAGTTCATTTAAGTTGAGCGAAGGAAATAGTTTTCTTATATTTTAACTACTTGATTGAAAGAGAAACGAAAAAAAAGTAAATTAACTTTTTCATTTAATCTGGTTATTAACAGAAATTTTTAGCAATGTAATACCCTTAAAACCATGCTTTTGTACCGTAGAGATGTTATTGCAATTGAAGGTTTAAAAAGTACTAAGTTCATGTCAATATTAGATACAAAGTTACACATTAAAAGCTTTTAACTCCTCAGTTGTTGAATAAAATCATGTTGCGTGTTACTCTACATCCTTAGACCGAAAACTAAAAAAGTGTTTTGGAGGCCGTAAAAGTTAAAGAAAAGTAACTTATTAAGTTAAAGCAGTTCAGAGTATTTTTTTTTTTTAATTTTTTTGTTCCAATTATTACTAAGATGAGCGCCTCTGAAACTAACTCTGACTGCACAACTGGTCGTGAAAGCTCCTTAGGTAGTTCGCGTGAAGATTTACAAGATTTTGCTATTTCTTTAGGCCTTAGTTCAGTAGATTCTTTAACACAAGAAAGATTTAGAGTTGATCGAAGAAGATTGGAACATTTAATTTTTGGTAAGATTATTATTTGATTGCCCTCTTAAAAAAAAATAATAATAATTTTTCAATACAATCTTCATAGTGAGAAATATTCTGTTTTTGAGGTTTGGAAAACTGAAGATAATAAACTTAAAAATATTTTATTTGTATGAAATCCTATATATTTTTATTTTTTTAGGAAATGCACCAGAAGCCGCATCTGAATATTTCGACACTGTAAGTCATACCTAATTATTTAATTAATATTTGTAAGATTGTTTGTAGTAATTACATTTCTTAGGGCATTAGGATAGTTAGTAATTTAATAATAATATTAATAATTCTTTGTAAAATCTATTTGCGAACAAAATTCATTAATATTTTTTTTAATTAGAGAATAATAAATAAAAGAAAAGAAAAAGAAGCAGTATAATTTTACTGGATGGCAGGTTAATCAGAAATCAAAAGTTATGAAATAGGAGGAAAAAATAAACTTCTGCGAAAGGCAAGACATCATCCCTTACAAGAGTATGAAATAAAATTCTAGTTCTAGGATCAAATTAATGTCAAATTAACTACCAATAGTATAAGGGAGACTTTTATAAGAGTTGACATACCAACAAATGCTGTTAAATATCTTGAATTTATCCGTCATAGCTTGCTTGGGGAAGGCAAGATTTCGGGTTAAAACTTCAAGCACCCTGTAATAAATAATTAGTGCTTTTGGTTTAACTATGGAAAAGTAATAATAATAAATAAACAAAAACAAAAATTAAATGTAGTTAATTGATGGTCAAATTGCATTAATATTGGGAAAAAGTGAGCATGAAGCGTGCATTTGATGATACACTACATGTCAAAATCTTTTAAAATACTTACCGAAACATAATTTCTCATTGTTAATTTTTAAAATTTTGTCATGATTATAATATTTTCTCTGATATCATTATGGGCAAAAACTAATTATTTTAATCCCCCACTAGAAATTTAATAATATAATTTTTGATAGACAACAATTAACTGTCCATTTAAACGGTTTAAATATCAACTTCTTTTTGTTTCCTAACATCCTTTTGAATGTAATTTAAAATTAGGATGAACATTTTGAGCACATACTTTACGTTGTGATAGTTAATTTATTGAGACATCATGAAGGCAGATGAACGCTCCCGAAACCATATCACCATAAAATTGCTGGTTTTCACAGATATAATCTCACATGTTTGCTATTCTGTGAATTCGATCAGCTACTCATTCTCCTATTCTATTTTTATTTAACAATATTATTAATTTTTTTTTCTTGTTTTAAACAAGATTATGCAAGAGACCAAAACGCACATTGCATGGCCTTCCCGACTCAAACTTGGTGCAAAGTCAAAGAAAGGTATTTTCATTTTATTGTTATTTTAGAATGAAATACTTCATCTTGCTTGCCTTTTAATTATAATATGTTTTGTAGATCCTCACATAAGAGTTATAGGAAGAGCGGAAGATGTAAAAGCAGCTCGCGAAAGGATAGTAGCAGCACTTGATACCAAGGTGATGTTCATTTATATAATGGTCAAATGCCACAAGATTTAATTTCGCACTTTGGTTAAAAATGTTTTCATATTTTTCCGTAGAGTAATCGAGTGAATATGAAGATCGACGTGAGCTACACAGACCATTCTCATATAATCGGCAAAGGTGGTTTGACAATTAAAAAAGTAATGGAAGATACTGGTTGTCATATACATTTTCCAGATTCCAATCGTAATAATCCAACTGAGAAAAGCAATCAAGTTTCTATCGCTGGCGAAGTTTGGGGTGTTGAAAAAGCAAGGGCTAGAGTTAGGGTACATTTTGATTTTTGTTTGTTTGTTTTAAGTTTATGAATGTGAAAAGCTTCTGTTCTTGATAAACCAAAATTGTTAAATGTTTTTTAACATTTATGAACTAATCCATACAGGAATTAACTCCGTTGATCTTCTGTTTTGAATTACCTATACTTGGTGCATTGTCGTTGGCTTCTGATTGTTATTCTGCCTATATTAAATCACTGCAAGAAAAATATAATGTACAAGTAATGTTTCGCACTAGACAGAAATTAAACTCGACGTTGGTGGTAGTAAAAGGTAGTGAATGGGAAGTTGCTAGAGTCAAAGACGCAACACAACTACTTATCAATCAGATGTGCACAGCTTTAACTGTAAGTTTTGCAATATGTTTGGTTATTTGTGCTTGTGATTTATTTGTACATTTTCTGAAATAACTTTATTGAATAGGATCAAGTTTTGGTACATATGATGGTAGAAATATCACCCCAACATCATAGCATTGTATTAGGCAAAAATAATGAAAATTTAAAAACTATCATGCAAAATACTTCGACTCAAATTATATTTCTCGATCCAAGTGACCCAAACATACCATCGTTGAAGAAAAGTAACGTGACGATTACTGGTTCTATACATAACGTATACAAGGCACGTCAACAGCTAATTGTAAGTATTGATATTTACATTTAATACACTAGTTTGAGATATTTCATTAAGTTGCCCACTTACAGTAGCAATCTTAAATGTATGCTTGTACAGCTCTTCTTTTAACTCTTTTTCAAATGGTATTTAGTATTAAGGTGGCAAAAAAACGTGTAGTGCCGTTTTTTGTTCTGTGAAAGCCAAAGGCTAGCCGATGGCAGGCGCAATTGAAGCTTGTGTTTACAGTCTATAGTGGCCCGTCAAGAAACCTATAATCGTTCGAATGGCCACAAAGCCTTGGACAGCATACTTTAGAAAATTAACAGATGTTGACGCGCCTTAAATTTAAATATATATAGGAAAGCAAGTTTCTAATAATAACACATAACCTTGACTAATTGTCTTACAATTTTTTTTTTTCTGGATACACTTCAAATTTATACTTCTTATGTAATTCAATTTCATCATTTTATGTCTGAATACAAGAAGGGACTCAGGAACCGTTGAAGATTTGACCATCCCCTTTCTCAGAAGATAAGGAATTTATTAGTAACTGTCTGAGAGTATTTGTTTTAGGGCTCATTACCAATTGTATTAATGTTTGATGTACCTGAAAATTCTGTAGCAATCAATTCTGTTCAAGTGTCAGATTTAATGACAAAACTAGATGTCCTAATTACAGTACGACATAAACCAAAACAAAACGTATTTTCCTTTATAATAAAGGGAATTGAAAGAAACGTTAGTAAGTATATTTTTGGTAATGCTTTAGTACATTTGGCGAGGCCAATAAATTTTGTACTAAAACTACTTAATAATTTTTTATTTAGGTAGCATTTACGAAGCTAGAAGAAAATTGATCGCTCCTAACGATCCACCTTTGAAAGTTGAAATTCCATCGACCTACTTCATACCGAACGCAGGACCATTGTTTAAGACAATATGTTTGTAATTCTTTTTTCATATCGATATATTTTTGAAAATTAATTCTTTTTCATTTTTTTATACTCTTTAGATGCTTATGAAACTAAGTGTTCAAAGAAAAAATGAATGTTGTAATTATTACTATTATTATTATTATTTAGGGAATTTTCCAGTATATCCAGAACTACCATCTTCTCCATTGATGCTTGGACCTATTGTTCAGCAAACTTCTCCAGGAGAAAATGTTTGGCCTTCATTACCTCATTTAATGATGGCTGCACAACATGTGCCAGTTCTCACTTCATTATCGCAGCCAACTCACCATCGTTTACACCAACACTTACAACAACAGCGTCATCATCTAGATCATTTAGGCCATTTCTCGTATAGTTCGTTGTCTTTACCCGAACTTCCAGGTAATGAAAACCTGAATATGAAGAAGTTACCTTTACGAATTCATATAAAATTATTAAATTCCACTAGACACTTATAAATCTCATAAAGAGAAGTTGATTTGACCAGAATTAGTTGCGATTAAGCAAAACCTTCTGATCTAGATTACTAATAAATTACTTTTTTGGGTAATTGTAAGAACACTTACAGTTAATAATTTTTACTTTCTCTTTTTAGTTGAGAGGTTCGGATAAATAATACAAAAATGAATTTTTGCAAGTGTTTTGATAATTTTATTCTGCAGTATTTATCCTGTCCTGTCTTAGAAAAAAGTATCTTAAAATATAATATGTTCGCAAAACTGTAACAGTCTCAAATCAAAAGAACATCAATAGCGGTATATACTAATAACAAATGATTATTTTAGGGAAATGTTTTGCTTTGGTAGGTAGCCCATATTTTTTAAAAATTTATTTCTTAATTACTAAATGACAGATATTATTTAACTATTCAAACTGATCAGTTGCGTGTACACATGACTCAAATAAAATAAATACGACAACTCAGTCAGATACTATTTGCTTTAGAAAATTTTATTGTCCATAAATATATGTATGCCAAGGTAGAACAAAAGCTATTTTTTTTTAAAGAACAACAATTTGCCTGTTAAATCAATTTGATTTTCTTATTTTTTTATTGTACTGTAAAAACACTTTTTTAATCAAGTTTCCATAAAAATACTTTCTGCTTAATTAGTGTACTCCTCAAGTAATACTAGCAGCGTATCAAGCCCTTGTGTTAGTCCTCGAACTGTGTCTCCAGTTCCTCACAATGTTCCTGAACCGGCCAAAATAGGTAATTGATTTCTTTAACGAAATAAATTATTTAGGATATGTGCACATGATTAATATAACTAAAAGAATAAGGGAAGGGATTATCTCATAGGATACTACACTCCTATGCAGGGATCCATTGTTCGAAATCAGCTGCCTGCCTTTAGATTGTCTTTCTTCCGAGAAATCCCTTGCAGCCTAATGTACATTAATGGATTATGTTGTCTGTTACAAAAAAACACTGTTTGAAAGCTGGTTATTATCGAAAAAGCCTTTATGACGAATGATGTTAGTTGTTAACGTGCCTTAATTAGTAACAATAACGACATTTACTAAAGGCTGCTATTTTCTCTAAAAAAAAGCTTTAGCAGTAGATACGCTCGAAAAATCGAAATTTAAAATAGTTAAATTATAATATTAGATTATATTAATATTAGATGAATGCAGTTTAGTATGTTTTTTAAGTTTACAAAGCTTGAGGAGCGAAAAAAAAGAATATCTTAGGTATAATTACAGATCGGACAAGCTGTTGTTTCCACTATTAAATATAATTATTATTTATATTAAACAAAAGTTGCTAATCAGCCAAATTTCAATAAGATTACATTCGAAATTGATGTGTTTTTAAAAATATGAGAATATGCACCTAAGACTGCAGCTCGAATTTGATACATTAGAAAGATCTTAATAGAATAGATTAGAACTTAATAGATTAGTGTCTGTGCAATTAGAGCATTTCTTTACCTAGTTCTTGCACAACTTATATTTTCCATATATATCAGTTTCGTTAAAAATGAAAAGTTTCTTTAATCGTGCTGTCCCAACAGCTCAGTGCACTAATGTTTATTTGTATATAATATACAACTCTGTGGGAATGGCTATTTCAGACAGTACTTCCCGCTTTAGTGATCAAGTTGAACGAAAAGCTCCAGGTTTTGATCGACCAATGCTAACACCAGGTGATTACCAGAGGAAAAAGATTCATGCTCATCAAGGTAACTATCCAATTTTCATAGAAATGAAGTAATTTCTTAATATATAGGCTTTTCCAAAGCAGCTTTCCTCCTATGACACTTAATTTTAATGAAATCTTTAGAGGTTTTTCTATATGAAAATAAATCGTGTAATAATTTATACGACTTTCTTTTTCCTACTGATTTCAAAGTTCTTACTCTCAAATTTTCTTCAATTACTGACCGTTTGAGTCTATTTACTACATTACTAAATCTTTAATTCTGACTTGTAAGGTCCTCACAAGTTCTTTAATGGTGACGCTAGCCATTCTTCCTACTTGATTTTATTTTAACTTCTATAAACCTACCTGGAATTTCTAATTCTATGATATAGCTAGATGTTTTTCTTTCTTTTCGAATCTTGCCCAGAACTTTCCGAACATTATCCGATTGTTTGGATTTAACTTCTCAGTTTTCAGGAAAAAGTTGAATTAGATTTGGTTCTTAGTAACAGCTAATTTTATTTCTTTTCCGAGAAAATATTACTTGTCTCAATAGAAAGCTTTTTGATGATATTAGTTCGCTCTTAAATTTTTTCCATTTAAGCCAAAACCTTAAAACCTTTCCATCACTATTTACTCATAGCTATCGGATAAGTCTTCGAACTTGCAATTTTTTCTTGTTGGACTACAAGAACATGAGTATTTGTAACGGCGGAGGATCTGTACTTATTACCTCTTCTGCTGTGCAAAATACTTCCAGCATCCTGGACATCCGTTCTTTGGAAGAGATATTTCAATTTGTTGAGAGAATTTTTATAAGTGAAAGTCAATTGAGAGACTTTTTTTTTTGTTACAATAGTTACAATAGCCCTACCTATTATTTATTAATTTTTGTACTTGTAGCATTGCAGAAACCAGTCAGTTGCAGAGAAATTCGAGTGCCAAATTCATCATGGTTTGGTTATGGCTTTAGTCAATCTAGCCCTACAGCTGCTTTAAGAGAACAAAAAATTATTGATGAAAAGAGAGCTGTACAGGTAAATCTTTATTTTAATTATTTTCAAGTGAATCTTTGTGCACTGTCAAAGATTCACTTTGACTACAGTCAAAATCGGGATCTAAAAGATCTGTTCTATTATCATGAGGAGATCGCATTTATTCATGGTTATTTATAAAGAGGAAACGAAATTATTTGGTGGAGATTCGTCTTTAATGGACATTCTAAATGTATTTATAGGAAAAAGCTGAATAGGGAAATAGAGATTTGAGTGTGCGTCTACTCCGTTTAGTGGATTTAGGATACAAGTAATAGTGTCTGGAATTCATCCAGAGCCAAACTCTCTGCGCCCTAAAAAAAATAATCTATGCTTTCAAGGTTTATGAGTTTATTTTTTAAATTGCCTTTTAAAATATAGTGTAAGTCTTTTTAGAGGAGAGTGTATTTGTGATAATGTGCTAGAAAACGCTGAGGTTCCCTTCTCTAGTGCCAAGATTGCATTCAGCAATAATTCTGAAGTACCTGGCTTTAGCGTGCGAGTTTTGGAGGTGTTATAGATTAGTTGACTCTAAATCTTGAAGAATACACTAATAGTTAAAAATGTAGCTGCTCACAACTTACTATTAATACTTTTTTTGACCATTATACCTGTTGCTTTTTTTCTTCCCTTCCCTAATTTCACTTATTATTCTGATTAAAATTTGAATGGGTTTTATTTTCCTTAAAGGAATGGCTGGGCAATGGAGGAGTGGAAAATGATTATTCTTCCACACAAAATAATTTTGACATTGTATCATCTCGTACGAATGTGTCAGATGATCAACCATCAGTTAGTAACTATCTGGAAGCTGTATCGCAAGCAACCCTCTCGTCAATAACAAATCTGGATTCACAAGATCTTTATACAATACTCGCCACAGTCGGATTGGAGAAATATTCACGTATGTATTTAATGTTTGTATTCCTTTTATTGATATTAACTTGAATTTTAAATTAAAAATCTAAAAATAGCTAACAATCTATAATCTACGGAATAATTGAGCAAAGTGAATGACAACATGATCATCCAACCAGCAAATCAATGGGAAATGAATTTCACTTTACAGGTACTAAAAAAGGTAACATATTTACTCACTGTAGCAATCATTGCAAGGACGATTTTTTTTTAGCTGTATACATGTAAATGAACAAATGAATACATTTTTAAATTTCACCTTCGAGAAAACAGGATAACCGAAATTAGCAAGTTTAATTTATTTCACGTTCTAAGGTTTAATGTTTTATTTGATTTTATTAGTATAAAATAATACATTTTTCCATCAATATTATCACTTTTAACAATTACATTTCAGATTTATCCTGTGATCTGAGTATAAGTTTAGAAGAATAGTTTGAATTTAGGAATATGAGTACATATTATGCTAATATGTACTTGATATTATGCTAATTACCTTGTGAAATATTTCAGGGAAAATTGATACAGATTTTGGCAGTCAAAAAATTGTTTGTATTTTATTATCATGGTTATTCTCTTAAATATATTTACTTTTTTTTCTCAAATTACCAACTAGAAGTAACCTTGGAACAATTCCAGAAAAAAGAGTAAGGTTATAGTACGTATATTCGACTCCAACGAGGAGATAGGAGATCACGGGTTCAAATACAGCTGATGGCCATTATATTTTCTCTTTCTCAGAGCTTCTTACGACTCACTGTCCGGTGATGGATAGAGAGAACACTGTCCGGAGCCAATAACCTCAGATGTTGGCTCGTCTTAAATAAAAAATAAATAAATAAAAATTCCCGAAGAAATTAATAGTAAGTGCACATACCTTTCTAATTTTGTGCATTCCTTTGTTTCAGAATTATTTAAAAAACATGAAATAGATACGTCTACTTTTCGGACGTTAACTGAAAATGATCTGAAGGAAATCGGTATTTCTATGGTAGGACCAAGACGTAAAATTATGATATGTATTGCTGGTAAGCAATTAAAACTATTTTTTCGTATACTGACATTTAATTAAAATTAATTTATGTAGAATACGCAAAGCATTTTAACACATTTATTAAATAATTTAAATAAATAAATTACTTAGTTAGTTAAGAGGATCACTTTCTAATTGACCATTCTCAAGTTCGCTGGCTTGCTTACTCCATGGTACGAGGATCGTTCTAGCCCCTTCTTCCAGCTAGATTTTTAACCTCTATATGTGTGCTTTATTCGCTTGCTTGAAATTTAAAGCTTCAAGGGCAGCCTTCATCTTGGATTAGTCTTCCCTTTGGACATCTACTACCAAGATGTTTTCGCTTCTGTTTTTTCTTCATTCTTCTGTAAAAGTGCCCTGTCCAGATGTCAAGATACCTTAGTATTTTTTATTTACTTATCTCGCCTATGTTTAGATTATATTATATTTGTTTAGAGAGTGGCAATTAGCAAAAATTTGTACGAATGATAAGATCTATTGTGTCTTCCAAGGATCTTAGGAAGAAAGGAAGGTAAAGAGTCACATTTGTGTGTGTGAGTGAAGGCCTTCAGAGAAAAGGACCTCCTAGGAGTTTCCGGCATTAGTAGCGGAGATGGTCATGTGGGTCACATCTCATGGCAAGTATTTTGAAGGGGCAAATTAAAGTTATCGAAAATTATAAGTTAACCTGCTTATAAACAGGTGCAAAAACTTTTAGGATAGAGTTCGTTTAAGAGGATGAGACTTGCACAATTTTGGGGGCAAGGTAAATACTGAAGAGTGGAAATTTCTGCTAGCATAAGCAAAATAAATTCTTCTTTTAAATAAATTAGATAAATTCTTTGAAGATTTACTGTAATTCCCTCTCAAATTCAATTTGCTTGATCTAAGTGATAGCATATATAAACATGTTCTAAATTTTGAAGTTCTTCTCAATTTTCTTGTATAAAAATGTATTTTCTTTTTATTGAAATATGGATATTGGATCCGCAATAGTGAACAATCTCAATTTCATCCGTCATACCTTTACTTTTGCTATGACCGAATCCTGATTTACAACCATGTTAATAAGAATTTAATAGAGATAGCTTAAGTCATAAGGTGATGCAGGGTGACAGAAAGTACACTTAGTAAAAGTCAAAATTCTCTACATTAACCTGATGATTTATTCTCTGAAGATAGATCAACAAATGATAATTGGCATTATAGATAGTTTTTGTTTTTACTACATTTATTCTGTTTATTCGTTGAGGTTTATTTGTTTTGTAGAACTGAACAATAGGGAAAGAAACCCTATGCGCGGAAGTGCTGCACCAGGTGCTGAACGGAGAAGCTCTTCAACAACTAGTTTAAACGAAAATTGGTGAGCAGCAGTCGATCAGCAGTTTCCAGTTTCTTAAGATATGCCATATTAGCTGTAATAGTAAAGAAATATTGATATTATAGTTGCATAAATTACGTAATTAGGCGATAAAAATTGCATGTTATTAATAGTTTGTTATTTATTTATTAACAAATTTCAATTTAAAAGGAATATTTAATTAAAAATGAATAAATAAATATTCTTTTTAAAAATTTAAAACTTACCTATATATTAAATTGCAAAAATTTTACACAAATTCTTTTTATTAGTAAACAAGCTTTATTTTAATTAAAATGGTTTAATAACATTATAAATGTGAGTAATTTATATTTAATATTTAAAAAGTTATGAAGCTTGCTGTAAAGAATTTGTGTGGCTATCTATTCTTTAATTCCTTTTTCTTTTATATAAATATATGTTGTGTTTTTTGTGAGGAAGTTTCTATTGTAATCTTATTATGAATTTAAAGTTTTAGTATGAAATACAAATTTGCAATTATCAATTCATTATGTGATATTATTTAAGAAAATTTATATAAAATTTCATAATTTTATTCAGTATAAAAATTTTGGGGAATTTTTCTGGCGAGTCAAATAAACATTTTTAGGTATTATTTAGGAGCGTATCATCAAATAAAGCATTTTTATTAATTGTCGGAAATAGCTTTTTAGTCTAAATTAGTCTTTTAAAATAAATAAATTCTGAATTAATTACTCGTGCTTAGAAAAAAGAATGTGTTTTCTAAACAATAAACATTTATAAAAATTACAACAAAATAAGTATGATTTTTAATAACTAAATTATTTTTTCTTTGCACGGTAATTTCTTCCAACAATTGCTTTAATTTTTTTTTTTTGTTGTACAATTTTTGTTAGGTTATGTTATACATTATTAACGAATACCATTTCCAAAATTTAAAATCATTGTTAACAAATATTTGTAATTTAATTTTTGCAATGAAAAAGTTCGAATAATTTTTTAATCATGTTTAATAGATTTAATTTTATTGCAACGACTGTCACAAATTTATCAATAAAATTCTCCAGCCTACTGGGCGTGATGAAATTCTGCTTGTGTTTAGTAAAAAATTATTCATTGAAAAAAAAATAAATTAAAAAAATAAGCTTATTATAAATTGTTATATCTGTTACTAAATAAGTGTTATAAGTAATAATATATTTATCTAAAGTATAGAAATAAAATTATGTAAACTGCCCGGAATATTCCAATGTCTTTGCAATTCAATGAGGTGACTCATTCCTAAATTTAATAGTTTTTAGTATTCCACTGTCTTTATAATTCATTACTTTCGTTTTCGTTCTGATCTTTGAAACGACAATTATTGATATAGCACTTACAAAGGAGTAGCAAAGTATGGTTTGACAAAATATTCCTTTTTAAGTCCTATTTCTATTTCAATTCTAGGCTTTTTCATTCCCAGAGAAAGATGGTTATAAAGAAAAGAAATAGGTCCAAGAATACTATCCTGAAGAACTACACGTTAAAAAAGGAAGAGTAGTAGTTTCCTCATGACCATGAAAATATCTATTAGAAAGGTCTTATATTAAGTTTGTAAGCACGAGAAAGAATGTGTTTAAGTTTCCACAGGAAATCTAGACTTCATATCTGAATAAATGATTGTGGATTATTAAAGGAGTAAATCGATGAATTGGTAAGGGTTGAATTGGCGAAGGAAGTTGTTTTGAGAGTCAAAAAAAGAATGGATATTGTTAAGAAGTGTTTCTAATATTTTGTCCATTAGGACGTCAAAAAATTCGAAGAATGAGGTTTGCAGAACTGATAATCATTTTAGTTATTTAGGACTTTTACTGGCAGAGCAGAACAGAGAGGGTCATAGAAGTATGTACCACTTTTGCTATAAAATATACTACGTACATTTTGGTAGTGTATGTGAGTTAGAACATAACCAGAAGGTTTCTGGAGAAAGTTGTACAAAGAAGTACGAATGATAGATGAACTAAACACTTGAAAGGAGCGGAAAGTGATGAAAGAATTTAAATTTAAATCATGGTAGTCATTTTGCCACAGCCATCCATATTAAACATTGATTTAAACGCCGCCATGTTTGGTGATTATATCTAGTGTTTAAGAGGCAGTGGGTCAGTGACGAGTGTTGGTGTGAATGTGGTATCGTTAGTTATCAGTTTCTTTGCTAAGGAAAAGAGAAATTAAGTCATGATATTTGATTAATTTTCCTATTAATATTTTGAAAAGAGAATGATGTGGAGGGGCTAAATATTTTGGGCGTATCACCATTGTGGTGCGCAGTTAATTTTTTTTCACGGGACCCTTAGTGCCCTGTTGCATAGAAACGTAACTAAGGTAAGCGTTTATCAAACATTTTCTAATTAACCTTTGTCTTTTAAATAAAGTACAGAATGTAATACTTAATTTAAATGAAAGTAATAGGTTTCCAAACTTAATGATTTTCAGTTAGGTTATTTCGTATTTCTTGTCAAGTGTTCGGTAGAATGGATTTTTTCTGAAGTGGATTTTGTATAGACGGTGAAATCAATTCATGTGTTGCGTTACATGTTTTCTAATTTCAATCTTAATTAGTTTTGTTTCTCCTGAAATTATTTATAAAACATTGAATGTAAGGTTTAGGTTCCTGGCATCATTTAATGTTTAAAATTCATTTCCTTTTAATAAGATAATTTTACAATAAGATATCTGCTATCGGCTTTTCTGATAATGTATATTGATAAGTATTGGGGGGTTAATTGAAGCTTAGGTTAGTTGATTTCTTCTGCGATCTTTTGATTCTGTGGTAAATGGAATTTGTACTCTTCTCTTGTGGCATGTTTAGTAATTTTATTGTCAGTGATCACTTGAAAAGTTATTAAATTTTTGTATAAAAAGAAATTTTACCGGTTTTGTTAAACCTAACCTTGTTGGACAGTGGAGGTGATGAATGAAGGTGTAGGTGTGGGATGCTGGACTCATGTATTGATCACTCCTCCTAACCACGCCCCTCCCTCGCCAAAAACCGAAAAGCTTGTTATACGTACGCGCACATCTCTCTTTGTAACGCACGTACCCCAAAAACAACTGCGGATCTTTCACATCTTTGCCGGCAAATCAGCCATCTTGAATTTTCCATGAATACCTCAGTGTGGAAGGCTTTTTTAATTTTCTTCAGTTTTCTCAGATAAACAAGCATATGTCGTGCACTAACATGTGGCTCCCATTGTAACTGATTCAAGACTCCAATGGTGAGTTAATTTCCAAAACTATCAACGTTTTTTGAACCACAGTTTTTTAAAAGTAAATAAAAATAAAAAAGTTCCAAATCTTACGTAAAATTAAGTTTTAAAATCTTTCTTTACTTGAGTCATAACTTCTTTTGAATTTTAAAAAGGATCACCCGTATTCACAATTTATTCTGCTGTATTTAATTAGTATTATATTTTTATTAAGAAAAGCAGAATTCATTTTTATCAAATAAATCAATATTAAAGGAGTTGATTAATTTCTCCTTAATATTGGAAATTTAACAATGCATTCTCAATTAAACATTGTTTTAAAGTTTTTCTGTTTGAACTGTTAGATGAAAATTGCAGTAAGAAAAAGATGTATATTGACTAGACAAACATATTTATGAAATTTATTTTTTTTAATGGCATTTCCATAGTCTTAAATTGAAATAATTGGATGTACCAATTAATAGCATCATAAGATAAAGCAAAAGAAATTTTAATTATAGATAATAATTTTTTATTTCCAGTGTGTACAGTACAACCTGTATACATAAATAAAATACGAGTAAGAAAATCTCTTCAAACTTTATAATTTATTTGTAATTTTCACTTTTCTTCTGGAGGGGATTGCCAGTTATATGTAATGAATTTATGCTAGGGAGATAGTTTATTTTTTGCCATTAAACTAACAAAACTAGTAGGAATATCATGTAATTTAGTATTGATAAAAATATCTTAAAGATCTGCAGAGAATTATTTCAAGGGAGTTTGATATTGATTTAATACTTGCCTTACAAAAGCAATAGTTATTTTTGTAAAAAAAAAGTTGGTGGAAGGTTTATTAGTTCATTTCCCATTTTGTTAGAATTTCTTTCTTCTCTTTTAGATTTAAAACGTTTTTGGATTACTAATTTCAAGCAACTAATTTTATTTATTTATTTTTGTGATATGTCCATTTCAAGACTTCATTAAATTCCTAATTTAAAGTAAAAATAAGTTAATAATAAGCGATTAATTTGAAACCAATACAAATAACAAAGGGTCATCATATTATTGTCCCACTCTTCATCGACTTAGTAGAGTACAGGCCAAATTCGACTAGAAAGCAGGTCACTTTTGGTCCACCCTCAGCTCTCTCTTACAACTGAAATTAGGGACACATATAAATCGCTAAGGTGTGTTGCATGCTAACTATAATTCCATGTGCCGGGCAAGGTTGGGGAATTTAATATATGTGACGGTCACCAATATAGAATGGAATTCTTACAAATTCGAAGTTGTGCCAGCTCTTCTTTAAATAAATATCTTGGTATGCCTATTTTCTCTTATTTCCATCATCTTTGTTTTTGGTTTCGTCTATTTCTTGTTTTGTTCCAGATATCGCATATTACTAAAGTTTTTTTAACTTTTTGATTTAATTTTTTTTTTCTACTTTTACTACTAGGTAAAGGAAAGAATTTGTACATGTCTGTTTCTAGTTTGAACCAGAAATATCTGCTTTTAGGACTCTTGAGTCAGAAAAAAAAAAATGGCACAATGTTTGTGAGATTGTTTGAAAATTTACCTGTAAAACGAAAAATCGCAGAAAGATGAAACCTGTTATATTGATTAGGTCACATCTAGGGTTCCAAATTTAACTTTATACATATGATAATGTTTAATCTGTATATGCTTTTGATTCAATCGATTTATTTTTTTTCAATCGATGCGCGTCATAAACAAACTGAATGTATAATGTCTATTTGGACCTTTGAAGAATAAAATAAATATGACTAAACTGTTGAAAAATGTGATCTAGTCTGCAGTGCTGGATTTTATGGTTGATCTTATCCGTCTTCTTAGCAAGGCATGTTTATTGTATCTCTGATCAGTTTCGGACTTATACGCATCAGAGATACGTACGAGGTCTGTAAATTTAGTAATGAGACTGATTTTTTTAAAAATTTTTATTGATTTTTTAAAAAACATTTATTCAAAAAGAATTATAATTCTGTATTGTCCCCTTCAAAATAACTTCCTTCTGAAGCCACACAGCGCTGGAGACGTTTCTTCCACTCCTCATAGCAGTGCTCCAACTCCTATACTGGAATAGCCTTCAGCTGGTCGGTTACAGCCGTTTGAATGTTTTC
The DNA here is from genome assembly GCF_049639745.1 of Rhodnius prolixus. Lineage (NCBI taxonomy): Eukaryota > Metazoa > Arthropoda > Insecta > Hemiptera > Reduviidae > Rhodnius > Rhodnius prolixus. Next base: position 25,744,847 of record NW_027411624.1, read on the forward strand.
GACTGTCTCAAAATGAGTTCCCTTGAGGTGATTTCTCAACTTCGGGAAGAGAAAAAAGTCACAAGGAGACTCAAGTCAGGCGAATAAAGAGGCTGAGGAGCCACAGGAATGTTTTTACTGGCCAAAAACTCGTTTAGTCTGTGTGACAAGGAGCATGATCGTCATGCAACACCCAATTGTTCTTGTTGTTTGGTCTCACACGAATGACCCCTTTTTCGAAGTTTTTCGAAGAACCTCTCGGTAAAAGTGTTGATTGGCAGTTTGACCTTGAGGTAGGAACTCTTTGTGGTTCTTGAAAAACTTCGAAAAAGGGTCATTCGTGTGAGACCAAACATCAAGAACAATTGGGTGTTGCATCACGATAATGCTCTTTGTCACACAGCAATTTCAATAAACGAGTTTTTGGCCAGTAAAAACATTCCTGTGGCTCCTCAGCCTCCTTATTCGCCTGACTTGAGTCGTTGTGACTTTTTTCTGTTCCCGAAGTTGAAAAATCACCTCAAGGGAACTCATTTTGGGACAGTCGAAAACTGTAACCGACCAGCTGAAGGCTATTCCAGTATCGGAGTTCGAGCACTGCTATGAGGAGTGGAATAAACGTCTCCAGCGCTGTGTGGCTTCAGAAGGAAGTTATTTTGAAGGTGACAATATAGAATTGTAATTCTTTTTGAATAAAAAAAATCAGTCTCATTACTTAATTTACAGACCTCGTATATTTAAGAGTTTGGTTTATAGATTTCTACTTCACTTAGTCAGCAAGTATAGAGCTAGACGGAATAGTGATTACTGCTAACCATATTGTTTAATCTATCTTTTTATTTTCATTGATTAATAGAATGTGAGTCAAATGTTTATAACGTAATAATTATACATTAATTTATTATATAAACCTTGCCTAGCCTAGAAATAATGCTACTGCTAAACAGGTTTAAGATAGTGTTAAAAAACACTTACTAGAATCCCATGATTTGCAATTCATGTCGATAATTGGGAAGTACGTCATTTTGTAATGTATTTCCCAGTTACTCGTAATTTTTTTTTCAACAATATGAGCAGCAAATATTTTAATCTGACACATAAAAATGCAAATAAACTAAATGCTTTAAACAACCTTAATAGAAGTAATTAGACAATTCAATTACAAGTAGTTTTTCAGATTGTGTAAACTATAGTTTGCTAAAATTAGTAATTTTAATTATTATTATTTTTTTTTAAAGCTAATTTCCCAGTATAACAAACTGGTTATCTTTCCCAATTTATTAAACAACTGGTTACAAGTGTGGTATATTGCTGGGGAACTCTCGCCGTCATCGCCATGCTAATAGAATCATCTAAAAAACTTGCCGCAGGTTCGTTACAGGGGAAAATTGGATAAGCTAGTTAATTTCAATAAGTGTTTTAGAAGTTCTAGTTAGGAAACACTTCTCACCTTAATTCCCCCCATACTAGATGTTCTAAAATTTAATTACATATCTATCTAGTTTTCTCTCTTGAGTGATCTAGTTTTCTCTCTATAACCGAGTTAGTAAATTTTACATATTTTTTTTTTAAAAAAAAGATGAGTACAAGATTTTTATTTATAATTTAGGTTCTAATTAATACAATTTTTGAACTCTTAATTTTTAATGATTACTAACCTTATCTAGATTATTAAAACAGGTATTACAGCGAAATGGCATTTTATGAGGGGGGGAAACGTGCCCCCAATCATCCTTAGAACACCCTACGTAAAACATTTGCTGTCAAAAATTATTGATGTGCAAATATGTAATGTAGATACAAGATTTGAGTAACCTATTAAAGAACCCTGGTTTACCAGGGCTAACATGATTTATCTATATTTTGGACACATACACAGATTTATTTTGTAACCATCTAAACCAGCGGTTCCCAATCTTTTTCCATTAGTGTACTCCTTTACCTGATTGTTTCCTTAGTGTGTACCCCTAACATATAGTATAGGGTGTTCATTTTAAGACGGCTCAAATGCCATTTCATGCTTAAACGGTTGTTCTGAGCGAAGAATGGTAGAGGAAAAATTTGTTGCCCGTCACCTCTAGTTTCAGAATATGTGATTTGATTTTAGATTCCTGCCCGCATACGCGGCTGACGCGCGACCAAAAGTGAGGATTTGCAGTTGATCCCCATTTTCATGTACACAGTTTTAAAGAGTATATAAAGTTATGAAAGAGACAGGAAACCGCAATTAGATATCTTCAAAATTAAAGGTGCTAGGCCATTTCAAAATCTGGATATTTATTAATCATATTTCAATTTTTTAACTTATCAAAGAGAAAGAAGAGCACGCGATAGGTCATTTTTATGTATTTTGTTATCCCCTTTCTACTAAAAATATTGCCAAGGCAGTAAAGCTAGTATTTTTCTTAATATCGGGAAATAAGTCGTTTTCCGAGTGATTTTCTAAGACAAATCAAATGTTAAGAGCTTTAGATGTTCTCAAGCATGCACAAAATGGCTAAAACTTAATTCTACATCTGTTACAAACAAGAGGGTTTAATAATTATTTGGTAATTTTGGGGAGAGTTGCGTTTAATAACCAAAAAAATTGGAAACCTCCTGCCGCATATTTAAGTGATCAATATCTTTCATGTAAAGGATCAAACTTATTCCTTAATTTATCAAATAATGCACTTTACTCAACTTGTGAAGCATGTACTGTGCCTTCAAAGATGCCTCCTCTGGCTCGCAAGCCAGGTTAGCCTGGAGGTTATCAACTGCTCACTGTACCTGAGGATATACAAATATATTTACTTTTAAAAAAATACTGCAGTATCGAATGAGTACTTAATTCTTGTCAATTTATATGTTATTCAGTTTTATTATAATAATTTTGTAATTAAGTTGTAGGAATCATTTATTATATTTTTTTCTTTCTCATTAATAATATATCTGTATAATTTTTATATCTTCCGCCATAATAACTTCTTTTTTTGCTTACCCCAGGTTAGGAACCACTGATCTAAACTCACGGGATCTGAAAACGGATCTTTTTTTGGGGAAAAAATACTATTTCGAAAATTTGGCATGTTCGCATCATATTTTCCTCATCTGGTAAGAAAATCTAGAAATAATGAGGAAAATTTATATTTAAATCGTAAGATTTCTTACATTCTGTGTTAAATCATCAGTCAAATTACATTAATATCAGCTTCCTGTATCTTTAAAGTTATTTATTTTTATTTTATTTTGTATTAAAGCTTTTCATAAATATGGGAAATTTATTTTAAAGTTTCGGAGTAGAAATTCTACTCCAACTTACGTCATAAAGGCAGCCATCTTCCTTCTATTCCTTTCTAGTTATTTATTTTTATTTTATTTTGTATTAAAGCTTTTCATAAATATGGGAAATTTATTTTAAAGTTTCGGAGTAGAAATTCTACTCCAACTTACGTCATAAATCTGGTAAGAAAATCTAGAAATAATGAGGAAAATTTATATTTAAATCGTAAGATTTCTTACATTCTGTGTTAAATCATCAGTCAAATTACATTAATATCAGCTTCCTGTATCTTTAAAGTTATTTATTTTTATTTTATTTTGTATTAAAGCTTTTCATAAATATGGGAAATTTATTTTAAAGTTTCGGAGTAGAAATTCTACTCCAACTTACGTCATAAAGGCAGCCATCTTCCTTCTATTCCTTTCTAGTTATTTATTTTTATTTTATTTTGTATTAAAGCTTTTCATAAATATGGGAAATTTATTTTAAAGTTTCGGAGTAGAAATTCTACTCCAACTTACGTCATAAAGGCAGCCATCTTCCTTCTATTCCTTTCTAGTTATTTATTTTTATTTTATTTTGTATTAAAGCTTTTCATAAATATGGGAAATTTATTTTAAAGTTTCGGAGTAGAAATTCTACTTCAACTTACGTCATAAAGGCAGCCATCTTCCTTCTATTCCTTTCTAGTTATTTATTTTTAGTTTTCACCAAAAAATAATTGGTCGAGCCTAAATCTAGTTACCATTGGTATGGACTTATTGTTTTTGTTTTTCATTCTTCCATGCTTCCAAAAAAGAAATTGGTTTTAGAAATTGAATGAGGTTCGTTGGAGGAGGGGGTCAGCATTTCTACAAAAAAAAAAAAAAATGGAAGATGACCGGAACTTCAAAATTGGTATTTAGTTAAAGCAATATGGCGGAACTATGTTTCAGTTTAGAATAGATCGTCCTTAAGTATCTTTTAAACGAATTTGAATTGTTTCATTTTTCTTTTTGCCATGTTTTCGTGAACAGCAGAAACGATTTTATTCAGATCCATTTTTGAAAATTAAACCATCTAACTTAACTATTCAGTTCCGGCACATTTTTGGAATACTAACTACAAATAAAAATCAAACTCCTTAGCTAATGATAGATTCATTCTTCGACTAAATGCTGCCAAAAAATTATTTGTAGACAATAACAAGTTATTACAGATTCTTATTTATTATAATTAAAATTCGTGAAAAATTAAAAATGTTTAAAAAAAAAAGAAAAAAGGTACTTGCATCTGAATAGAGCAGATTTAAGAGATAGAATGCATTCAAATAATCAATTTTTATGAATGATGGTTCTAGATAACGTATGTTGTGCGGGTAGTATATCCCCTTTACCCCCTTGCTTCACTAATGCAAGTCGCGTGCTATCCCATCCCAAGGTTGTAATTACATTCTCTGCCAACAGATGTAATCATTTTAGTAGAGCTTGTTTGAAATCTCATTCAAAATTGATCTTTTTTACTGTCGTTTTTATCTATTCATTAGTTTAATTTATTTTTTTGAATTTTTACAATTTTTCTTTACCTAAGTAAGACTAGGTATTGTATTATTGTTCGTGCAGATTTTCAATTCCTTATTTATTGATTCTTTTATTCCACTAGAAAATAACTGGTTAGAGGTCGCTAAGTTTGAATTTTTGACGTGAATACGTCTTTAAATTTGAATCATATGGTGGCAATCCAAAAAATCTAATGATAACAAAATCGGGGGATACAGTTTGGCATTATAGTTTCGAATCTATCGTCTACATCCAAAATTAAATTAGACCATTGGATAGCTAAAGGATCAAAGAATTCATTACTATAAGCGAGGACTGTGATACATCGGTGGAGGGGGAAGCGCCGCCATTTTGAGATAATTTTGCTGCGTATCGAGATTTGCAATTAGCATAACTTTTGACTCGGAGAAGCAAAGATGTTCGTTTAAGTTTTAATCGTCAGCTGTCGTCACAATATAAATCAATTCTGTCAAAACATTTCTGTAAAATAGTGACCGTGAATAAAATAGAGGTGTTAGAATAAAAAAAGATTATCAAAAATATATAAAGTCGGCCTTTACGCGTCGAAAAGCCAAAACCAAATACAGAGATCGTACGATGGTCGTTTGAAAAGTCCGTGCAAAGTCAGAGAGATAGCACCACTGGCGCGTATCGAGGTTACGTTTAGTTAGTAGCATCTCTTGGAAGAACACACACCAAGTTTCAGCCAGATCGGTCTATTTCTTTGTGTTTGGCATTCGTTTGAATCGAGGAAGTCGAGTGATTTTCAAAAAATGGACGAAAAAGAATTTCGTGTGTTGATTAAACACTACTTTATGAAAGGCAAAACGCCTCAGGAGACTAAAGAGAAGCTTGATAAACATTATGGTGACTCTGCACCTTCGATTAGAACAGTTTATGAGTGGTTTCAAAATTTTCGGAGTGGCCATATGGGCACAAGTGACGCTGAACGTTCTGGACGCCCTGTTGAGGTTACTACTCCAGAAATCATTGATAAAATCCATGATATGGTGATGGATGACAAAAGAGTGAAGGTGCGTGAGATTGCTAGTGCTGTGGGCATCTGGAATGAACGGGTACATAATATTTTGCATCAACATTTGGGCATGACAAAGCTATCCGCAAGATGGGTGGTGCCGCGATTGCTCACGCTTGACCAAAAACGAAATCGTGTGAAGTGTTGCAAGGACGGTTTGCAGCTGTTCCAGAAGAATCCGCAGGACTTTAAACGTCGTTTCGTCACAGTGGATGAAACATGGATACATCACTACTCTCCTGAGAGCAAAGAACAATCAATCTAAACAATGGGTTACCAAGGGGGAATCTGCGCCAAAAAAAGGCGAAGACCGTTCCTTCGGCCGGAAAGATTATGGCGACTGTCTTTTGGGATTCGCAAGGAATAATCCTCATCGACTATCTGGAAAAGGGTAAAAGGGTATTACAGGTGCATATTATTCATCGTTATTGGACCGTTTGAAAACCGAGCTGCAAGAAAAACGCCCACGATTGGCCCACAAAAAAGTCCTTTTCCATCACGACAACGCACCAGCTCACACCTCAGCAGTTGTGGTCGGAAAATTAATGGAAATAGGGTTCCAACTCGTTTCACATCCCCCCTATTCTCCAGACTTGGCTCCCTCGGACTACTATTTGTTCCCCAATATGAAGAAATGGCTGGCGGGAAAAAGATTTTATTCTAACGAGGAGGTGATTGCAGAAACGAATGGCTATTTTTCAGACTTGGACAAATCCTATTATTCGGAAGGGATCAATAAACTAGAGCAGCGTTAGACGAAGTGTATAAGCCTAAAAGGAGACTATGTTGAAAAATAAAAAAGGTTTACCCCAAAAAATTAAGTAGTTTTTATTTTTGCACGGACTTTTCAAACGACCCTCGTATATGGTTGGAAAGGGCTTCTCAAGAACAATCGAATGGTAAAAGTCGCAAAGCCGGTGTAGTCCGCCATATATCGCAACATCAATAGCTTCACTGATTGTAATAGAGTTAACATTGACATTTCGGAAATTTATTTGGAAATGAAAGACGCAAAAGCTGGTGATGTCTGTCCAGTAAACGAAAAAGGCCAATGGCATTCGTACTCGGGTGTGTGTATATCCATCCGGGCACAGCGTTAGCAGAAATTAAACTCTTTATGTTATGATCGTTGTTAAAATATTCCAAAATCATCGCTAAAATTATACCCGATTACGAGCCTGATCTGACTACACCAATTATGATAGTTGGAGACTTTAATGTTGATATCTCATAAAACCGCTCATTGGCCGACTTCATGCTCAGCGAGTTCAATTTGTCTTATATTGAAACTTCTCCAGCAACGTTAGGTAATACCTATATTGATTTAACGTTTACCAGAAATCTCGATGTATCTTGTATGCCATTTGTGTCGTACTTTTCGTATCACAGACCTATAATTAATAAAGTTATATTGTAACACAGTAATTATTTGTTTCCTTGATTTCATCCTAAATAAAAATATTTTATATAAAAAATATAACCCGTTACGTAAACGTATTCACGTACAACACACGGCCCATGACACAGCCACAGTAGAGCTTTTTTCTTTTTTTTAAGGATTTATTTGAAATCTTTGTCTATAATTATTAGACCTCTAAAGTGCTATTATTGCCTTTTGTTTATTACCTTTGTAATATTTATTAGAATCAAATGTGAGGCTGAATTTACATATTTAACTTAAATTGGCTGATCGAACTTGCCACAGAACTTGCACTCTTCTGCTTATTTTCATTACTTCTTTCACGTCTGTAGTTCCGGTGTCCGTATGTCCATTTCCAGTCAGACCTTCCTGCTTGTATAAATGGCTTCCGGTGGAAGGAACAATAATTCAGCTTTTTTTTTTCTTTTTTTTTTTAATTTAAGGAGATAACCATCATCTAGAACCTTTGCACATCCTCTTTCAATGTACTTGACGGCCTTTGAACACTGTTCTTTCGTTGAAAACAACTATTTATTTAATTACAAAGGACTATTTATTGTAAACAAGATTTGCTAAATACTTTTAAGTATTCACTTGCATTTGTACATGTCACTCTGTTTCCGCCTATAAATTACTTGCATACTAGCCCACCCATTGTGAACATTGAACTCTTTAATTATTTTTCTCTTTTGTATTTAAGAATTTCTCCATATTCGTCTGAGAATTTAATATAGAATTGTATATTTATTGTTTACAAAGACTTTGTCTTATAGCAAAAGTTAGGACAAAACGTTATTTAAACATAGTACATAAGTTTAATCAGTAGAAATAAACAAAAGTAATCAAACTATTCATAAAACACAAACTAAATAACTTTTATACAAAACATTTTGTAAAATTGTTTATAAATTTATGGACATCGCGTAATCATCATGTTTATTTCTCTTTTGAACATATTTATGTATATAAATAACTGAGAAGCATTGTAATTACTAAAATAATCGATTCAGGAAGAACTTAAGGACAGAATCAGAGAGGAAGTTACGGCAATACTCATCGCAGAAATGTGCAGAATAGCGGTTAAAAACTTCAGAATTCGCCTTCAAGAGTGCATCGCGGCTGACGGCCGCCACCTACGTGATATCATCTTTCAAACTTAATGTAAAAAACTAGATTCTCTACTGAATTAAACAATATAAACATAATTTCTGTAAGTTGAATGGTTTTTGTTTTACATCCCTTTAAAACCGGTTCATACCTTTTGCCCCACCCTGTATTTGTGCCTGAATGTGGTTAATACAGAGAATATAATCAGGAAATGGTGTAAAGTATCAGCTTCGCTAGATTTACTGAGTTCTGTAAAGATTTAAGTTCTGAGAGCTCATATTTTGGTAAGAAATATAATTTGTTTGTGTTGTACTCTGAATTAGTATGGATATTAGACTATTCTTACCATAGAAAAAAGACTGGAATTGGTCGTTGAGGGAACAAATAGTGCAGAACTATTTGACAAGCTCTTCGAAATCAGTCTCAAATCTGTATTTATATTCGAGGACAAAAATTTGTATCAGAACCTTTTTATTTTTAGATATTAATAAAGTACGACAAGAAAAGCTTTGGGCTTTTTTTTAAAAAAAGAAGCAGCCACGTGTGCACATAGGGTCGGTGTTAGAGTGCGCATGTGTGGGAGCGGATGGCTCATTGATCCTGTGGTGTGACGTCAGTTAGGGGGGTGGTATTCGTCGCGCCACCCCCGCCGACTAGGGGGATGGCCTGGCTAGTTCTTTGGTGGTAGTACTGGCCTTCAGACGACCACCAACAGCAGCACCAAGTGTGCTCTTGCAATTGGCACCTCTTCTACCCATTACCTGCATTCTTGGTTAACTCGTTAACCATGCTTTCGCTTTTCCAAAACTGCCCTACAGGAGTTAGAGAAAGTGTTTACAAACCATTTCGATCTCTATATCGATTTATTTATTGAAAACGCATACTTTTACTTACTAGTTTTATACAGTGTTTATTTAGGCTAATCTTTTGTCCTTTTCAAAAGCAAATAATCTGTTGCACACTTTTTTTTGGCATTAATTTATTCTTTCAGTTCTCAGGATGCCCTTTAAAAACACGCTTTGGAAAAATATTTCAGGACACGTTTATCCTTCCTAAAATTTGAAAAATCACAGAACGCTGTTCGCCAATGTACATATCATGTCGAGTATTAAGTTTTAAAAAAAAATCTAGGATGGACACGCAATGAATTTCTCACTCTAAAATAATTTTCACCGTTCTGATTCCGTAATTTTTTTTAATTTAAAAAAAAGAAAAAAATTTATATTATCTTTTGATGACCGTAAACTATTAATATTTAGGATTAAAGCTAGCAAGGATTCGGTCAAAATAAAGAACAGCCTCTCCGTCTAAACACCAACAATTCGACAAATTTATTGTCTATCAGGGCCTGGATGCCACAAATTAGAAATTAATAACTCAACAATTAAATCACAAGGATAAAAATACACACCTTATTAAAAAACTAAAAAAAATTGATATCAATTACCATTCGTTAGAACTTACCTGGTTATATGAGAAGAACTATGCATGCGCCAAATCCTAACGACCGACAGCTGTGCAGCGTAAAGCCTTCTCTTTCGATTGCAGCGTCTCACGTGTTTGTAGAGAAATCTGTCTGACCGGAACCGTTGTTTGTGTAAGAGGAGGTGTTAGTTTCGTTTTGCCGAAAACATGATACTACACATGTATAGTAGAGTAACGAATAGTCGTGAAATTTCACATGAAACTTGGTAAAACCGCTACTGAAACTTATCTTTTATTAAAAGAAGTTTCTGGCGATGAATGTTGTATCACGTGTTCTAAGTTTGTGAGTGGTTCAAGCGTTTCCAAGATGGCCGCGAGAAGACATCGGAGATGATGACCGCCCGGGTCGCCCTTTCACGTCCAAAACTAATGAAAATATCGATTATAATTAATCAACATTACTACCGTGAGGTGCTTGCTCAACTCCTGCTGAAAGAGTAAGGAAAAAAACGGCCCGATTTGTGAAAGAACAAGTCATGGGTTCTCCAACGCAACACAATGCGCCAGCTCACACTGCATTGTCTGTCAAGACGTTTCTAGCCAAGTACAACATCCCAGTTTTATTCGCCTGACCTGGCCCCATGTGACTTTTATCTGTTCCCCAAAATCAAATCTGCGGTTAAAAGGAACACGATTTCAGTCCGTTGAAGCTGTGAAAGAAAAAGCGGCACGCGTCATGCAGGAGCTGACAGAAAAAGACTTCCAGTACTGTTTCGAACAATGGTAAATTCGCATGGAGCGTTGTAGGGATAGGGGAGGGGTGTATAGTGAAGGTGATAATAACTAAATATGTATAAATTTAAAATAAAATGTTTTACAGCAATAGTCTCGTTATTTAATAGCCACACCTCGCATATACATACATACATACAAATCTAACGCGGCTTACTTGCCCACCACTTTATAGTACTTTCTAGTTAATACCAAAAATGTTTCATGTAACTCTAGTCATTTGTATACAGGGTGTACCGGAGGAGAGGTCGAAACTTTGGGAGGTGATACAGCAGCCGAAATGCAACAAAAAATATTCTATTCACTTTGGCCCGATTCTCAATAGTGTCCAAGATATTTAACATTTTTAATTTTTCCGTCGATATTCGCGTTTTTCACCATAAAAACGGCCATAACATTTCTGTCCTTTATCCTACAACAAATCTGCTTATTCCGAACGAAAGAGCATTAAATTTCCTATAAATTTGCTTAACCCAGAACCTCAAAACGTTTTCTTAAAAACAAGTGAATTTTTTTTTTTTTTTTTGGCGCATCAACAGCTGAGGTCATTAGCGCCCGGAGCTTTTTCCAGTGCACTGCCGGCCTCCGGACAGTGTTCTCTCGTTACAGACAACACTGTCCATCACCGGACAGTGAGCTGTAAGAAGCTCCTAGGAAGAGAAAATCTAAGGGTCAGCTGCTGGATTCGAACCCGGGACCTCCGCGTGGGAGTCCAGTATGCTAACCTCATAGCTAATCCCTTCCAATTCGTTCTCAACGTTTTTTGTTTTAAATTTTCAAATGTATTTTTTTATTGATTAATGAATCAAGGAGTCATTCAAATAAAATTTTTTAGTTTCTTGACGACAATTATTTTATTGGCATAATGGAGGTTTTTTTTTTCATTAAAGTTAATTGAATTTAAAAAAAAAAATTGTATCTCTTTACAGATTGTTCACATTATCGAAAGAATGATTCCTTTCTGTTAAGGGGCGCATTCAGCAGACAAGAGCGCTACCCAAAGGGAGCGCTTTATTTCTCTGAACGCTCTGCTACTAATATAACCTAAACATAACCTTTTTTCGAATTAATATTGGCGAGGAATTGGTCAAATAAAAAACAACTCGTCTTTTAAATTAAAAGGTGCTAAGGCCATTTCAAAATCTAGTATTTATTAATCATATTTCAATTTTTTAACTTGTTATCAAAGAGAAAGAAGAGCACGCGATAGGCCATTTTTATGTATTTTTTCATCTCCTTTCTACTAAAAATATTGCCAAGCCAGTAAAGCTAGTATTTTTCTTAATATCGGGAAATAAGTAGTTTTCCGAATGATTGTCTAAGACAAATCAAATGTTAAGAGCTTTAGATGTTCTCAAGCATACACAAAATGGCTAAAAATTAATTTTTGCATCTGTTACAAACAAGAAGGTTTAATAATTATTTGGTAATTTTGGGTGAGTTGCGTTTAATTACCAAAAAAATTGGAAAAATTTCAAAATTGTTTTTATAAATACACGTACTTTGGCTAGTAGCGATCACCACCGCTCCGTCGAAGGAGCATAGAAAATTTCCGCTCCATAAGATGGCGTCCGCTGCCACAACATGTTGTGGAGAGCGATGCTAAAAGTGCGCCATTCGGCGGATAGTTCCGTAGCGCTCTTGTCTGCTGAATGCGCCCAATGTAAATCTATTTAAAATTTTAATTTTTTATCATTTTTATAGGGGAGGGGGGTTTGGTGTAGGCTTCTATAAGGTTACAGTGCAGGGTAATGTAAGGTTACACATTGTTTAGTGGGTGTTACATATGTCTTAAACCTTTAGATAAATAGAAGTATTATATTCTTATTTTATTACTTGTTCAAAGCTGGCGTTCTCATGTTTCCTCTTGATGTAATCCCTACCTAATGATTAAATGGACTTAATTGAATAATTATAATTAATATTAGAAAAGATTTGGTTAAAGATCTGGAAAATCAATCCTTTGGTGCGTGCGCTGCCATTTGATCGTTGAATACACTAAATCAACTGTGCTTAATTATATTGAAAATTTTGTAATAAAATTTTCTCTCGTGCTGTAGCACTACTCATTTGTGCGAGTGGAGAGGACGAACTAGAGTTTGGCAGAGTTTAAGAGACCTTGTTACCGCCTCCAAGATGGCTGGAGGCGGAGAGTACTTCCGGAGAATGAAGCAGTTTTCTCATTAGTAAACTCTCTTCAGGGCAAGGCCCCCTTTTTGCCTCTCTAGCGCTTACCTCCGCTCACCTCTCTTATCTTAGTGTTTATTTTTTATTTTCTCTCTTTTTATATATTTTTTTTCTCAACTTTTTTTCCTTTGTGCGTTTTAAACTTCCATATTTCATTTAAATAAAAAGATTCGCGATGTTCTAACTTACGAGGTGTGTTCAAAAAGTAACGGGAATTTTCGTTTTTTGAAAAAAATATTTATTTATTCATCTACATTAATATTGTCGCCTTCAAAGTAGTCCCCTTCGCATACAATACACTTGTGCCAGCGCTTTTTCCAATCCTCGAAACACTTCTGAAACTCGATCTTTGTGATAGCTTTCAGCTCTTTCAGCGATTCGCTTTTAATGTCATCTATGCTTGTAAAACGACGGCCTTTTAATGTTCTCTTTATGTTTGGAAATAGAAAAAAGTCACATGGAGCCATGTCTGGCGAATATGGAGGCTGGGGCATCGTTAAAGTTTTGTTTTTGGCCAAAAATTCACGAACAAGCAATGAAGTGTGAGCAGGTGCATTATCGTGGTGCAAAATCCATGAATTGTTTTGCCACAAATCCGGGCGTTTTTTTCGGATTGCTTCACGCAAACGGCGTTGTACTTGTAGGTAGTACTCCTTATTGATTGTTTGACCTTGTGGCAAGAATTCATGATGCACTATGCCATTAAAATCGAAGAACACAGTGAGCATAACCTTCACATTCGACCGCACTTGTCGAGCCTTTTTCGGTCTTGGCGATCCAGAATGCCTCCACTGGGACGATTGAGCCTTAGTTTCGACATCATATCCGTAAACCCATGTTTCGTCACCTGTTATAACACGTTTCAGTAGATCCGCATCGTTGTCGACTTCATTGCGTGACTCTTGAACAACTTCCATTCTCCGCTGTTTTTGTTCGAAAATCAACAATTTTGGAACAAATTTTGCTGCCACACGTTTCATACCCAAAACATCCGAAAAAATTTCATGGCATGAGCCAATTGATATGGCAACATCATCAGCGACTTCTCTGATTGTGATTCGGCGATCGTTCATAACCATTTCTTTCACTTTTTTCACGTTTTCATCGGTTGTTGATGTGCTTGGACGTCCAGGTCGTTCGTCATCTTCAACGTTTTCGCGGCCATCTTGGAAACGCTTATACCACTCGTAAATCCTTGTTTTACTCATAGCAGACTCACCATATGCCTTTATTAACATTTCACACACTTTATTTCATTTTTTACGCAAAATTTAATACAAATTCTTTGATCCATTTTTTTTAACAAACAAAAATCGCCAAGCTCGAAAAACACGTCTAACCTTAACGGCTGCCACTTAAGAAGTAAACAATGAATATTACTGAAAATTTTATCGTACTTCAGGGGCATGTGTACCAACATAATAAAAAAAAAAAATTTACAATCAGACTCTCCAAACCCGCGAAATTTAAAAATTCCCGTTACTTTTTGAACACACCTCGTAGACAGCTTCTTCCTTGCACCATAAATTTGCACTTTTTTTTTTTAATGCTTCAAGTGAATTGTGTTTCTAAGAAAAGAGCAGGAAGTAATATTTTGCTTATAAAGTCTTTACTGGACAGCTCTTTCCGTTATTGCACTTTTATTGGTGACTCAATTGTCGTCAGTTTTCTGATATTGTCAGAGATAATGTAAGCATTTTTTATGTTTCAAATAAAAATGAGTTTTTGGACACTTTTTTCTCACTCACAAACACAATATTTCAAAATTTGGAGTTTTAACCAATAATAATGAGCACCTCCAAAAAATTCTCCTCTCCTCCAAAATAATGGTTTTAGAGTTTTATAGCGTGTTTCTGTCTTCAAAATAACACACAAAAATAGGAAAAAAATACTCTAAAATCTCTTACAATATTAAAGATTTCGGATGAAATAAGTCAGACGGAAGTGCTACATTACTTTTGCATTTTTAAAAATATTTTAGTCGCATAGTTCTCGAAAGTGGTTTGTTCCCTTTCAGGCTTCTAACAGACCTTCTAGAACCGACATAAACCTTATACGAGGGTCGTTTGAAAAGTCCGTGCAAAGTCAGAGAGATAGCACTACTGGCGCGTATCGAGGTTGTGTTTAGTTAGTAGCATCTCTTGGAAGAACACACACCAAGTTTCAGCCAGATCGGTCTATTTCTTTGTGTTTGGCATTCGTTTGAATCGAGGAAGTCGAGTGATTTTCAAAAAATGGACGAAAAAGAATTTCGTGTATTGATTAAACACTACTTTATGAAAGGCAAAACGCCTCAGGAGACTAAAAAGAAGCTTGATAAACATTATGGTGACTCTGCACCTTCGATTAGAACAGTTTATAAGTGGTTTCAAAATTTTCGGAGTGGCCATATGGGCACAAGTGACGCTGAACGTTCTGGACGCCCTGTTGAGGTTACTACTCCAGAAATCATTGATAAAATCCATGATATGGTGATGGATGACAGAAGAGTGAAGGTGCGTGAGATTGCTAGTGCTGTGGGCATCTCGAATGAACGGGTACATAATATTTTGCATCAACATTTGGAGATGACAAAGCTATCCGCAAGATGGGTGCCGCGATTGCTCACGCTTGACCAAAAACGAAATCGTGTGAAGTGTTGCAAGGACGGTTTGCAGCTGTTCCAGAAGAATCCGCAGGACTTTAAACGTCGTTTCGTCACTGTGGATGAAACATGGATACATCACTACACTCCTGAGACCAAAGAACAATCTAAACAATGGGTTACCAAGGGGGAATCTGCGCCAAAAAAAGGCGAAGACCGTTCCTTCGGCCGGAAAGATTATGGCGACTGTCTTTTGGGATTCGCAAGGAATAATCCTCATCGACTATCTGGAAAAGGGTAAAACTATTACAGGTGCATATTATTCATCGTTATTGGACCGTTTGAAAACCGAGCTGCAAGAAAAACGCCCACGATTGGCCCACAAAAAAGTCCTTTTCCATCACGACAACGCACCAGCTCACACCTCAGCAGTTGTGGTCGCAAAATTAATGGAAATAGGGTTCCAACTCGTTTCACATCCCCCCTATTCTCCAGACTTGGCTCCCTCGGACTACTATTTGTTCCCCAATATGAAGAAATGGCTGGCGGGAAAAAGATTTTATTCTAACGAGGAGGTGATTGCAGAAACGAATGGCTATTTTTCAGACTTGGACAAATCCTATTATTCGGAAGGGATCAACAAACTAGAGCAGCGTTGGACGAAGTGTATAAGCCTAAAAGGAGACTATGTTGAAAAATAAAAAAGGTTTACCCCAAAAAATTAAGTAGTTTTTATTTTTGCACGGACTTTTCAAACGACCAAATAAACTAATAATAAATTTATGCTGATATTTAAATAATATTGATTGTTAATTGATTAAAAAATATAAAATTATGTTAATTTGTAATAAGATTCAACTTTAATTAATTTTTTTTTGCAAAATGGAGTCGTTTCACTTTACAAAATCAACGGCTCATATATTAATATGTTTAAAGCCACTATGGAGGAACAAATTGGCCGGAAATAAGGTAAAAATCCTAGCGCTAGAGTTTCTCGGAGACATATACGCAGCTTCAGAAAATATGTTCTCCGGAATGGGTAGTAAATATTTTTGTGTTTTATTTTTACTTTCTATTTTCCAAAACTAGCTCCAACGTTTCGATTTTCAATTTACTTGGAACGCTACTGTTTATTTAATGACTTTCTTTTTTTGTTATTGATCTTCGCGGTGTCGTGATGTTTAGCTGGGTGGAGTCAATATTTATACCTCATAAGATCATTTTTAGGTTATTCAATTTTTCAGCATTTAACAATTGATTACTGTTCATTATTTTTGGGTGACTGAATAATAGTTTCAATAGGATGAAAAATTAATGCCAGTTTCAGTCATGATAAACTTTATTACGCTGAGCTTTCGACCTAGAGACTAGGTCATCTTTTGGGCTGTGGAACATATTTACAGTGTGTTAACAATAATTATATTACAATGAATATGTAAAATGTAACGAAAATTTACAAAAATATTTACCTAATTTACAATATACTGTTTTACATCATTAGAGGGTTGGTGGGTCTTCTGTCTTGTCTGTTCATGGACTGAGTGTGATCGGTCTGTGCGTGATACGTGTTTGGTTGTAAGGAAGTCAGTGTTGCCAATTGTCAAGTATTTTGTAGTAAGTTGGCGTTTATGTTGTTAAAATTGTTGGTGTCAGAAATCAACACACAAAAAAGGAAAGTGCTAGTAATGATATACATATCTAAGATAGAAAACAGTCAAATTTCAAAACTGACAATTGGCAACACTGACTTCCTTACAACCAAACACGTATCACACACAGACCGATCACACTCAGTCCATGAACAGACAAGACAGAAGACACAACAACCCTCCAATGATGTAAAACCGTATACATATTGTAAATTTTCGTTACATTATACATATTCATTGTAATATAATTATTGTTAACACACTGTGAATATGTTCGACATCCCTGAAGATGACCTAGTCCCCTACGTCGTAAGCTCGGCATAATAAACATATATCATGACTGAAACTGGCGTTAATTTTTCATCCTATTAACAATTAATGTTGGAATGTGGAAATACTTCCAAATTTTAAAATATAAAATCCTAAATTTCCATCCTCTCAAGTTATTGTTACTTAAAAAAAAAATAATTTAGAGAGAAGCTAGCAATTTGATTAATGAACAAAATAATTAAAATTTTAGTGAAATAAAGTTTAATTCTTTTAATAAAAATTAAAATATCATGAATAATAATAAATAAGTTTAAATTTTGAATCAAAAGAGATAGTTCAGTTGACTTCATGTTCACCATATTAGTTTACAGTTACAAGAAGCGTGTGATGTCACAGCGCCTCGTAAACTCCATATTCCATGAGAAACCGTTTCAAACTTAAATGATAGATCTCTCCTAGGTTATGCTTAAATTCAGTAGTGCGTAACCCTTTTAGGCATTAGCCTAGAAATTAACACTTAACTTTGCTTTTGAACTAAATTAACCAACCGGAACTGAATTAATTTCTCTCAGTCTTTTGTGGTTTATCCGGAAGTTGATTATACGAGATTTTCTTTTTGCTTGACACGTACTATTTTTGTATTTAAGTAGTTCTAATTTTGGATCCTCAGCTGTCTGAAGAACGGTGGATTTTAAGAAATCGCTTAGATATTTTGAAAGCTAAATATTCGTCTTCTATTCTCAATGTATTTATCAAAAACAAAAATTATTGATGCACTCGATTTAAATTTTTTTTTTTCAACTTCTCGTGTCATAAACAAGTTGATAACAATAATCAGCCAATAGACAATAATGGCAGCAAAAATGGATTAAATAGTGAGCTTTAAAGTGGTTTTTGCTATTTTTAGTGTAATGATTAACGATTTGGCGATGTTTGATGTTAGTACTGGCACTCAACACCCCCCCTCCACAGGAACTTAGTTCTGGGGTGAGCGATGATTCCTGTTTATAAGAAGAATGGTAACCACTGCCAGGACTACCACCAAGGGGATGTAGTTGATGGGGAAGTAGAAATAATTTGCTACTGACTCATCAATCCTAGAGGTCGTTGAGAAGGGGATGGTAAAGGGCGAACCGTTATGGGCACTTGTCAGCGGCGTGCTGCCAGTGATGGATTATTTCCCAATGTTTATACTGGGTCCCATGGTTTGTCCTGCAAGAAGAAGAAGAAGTAGAAGGGTCTGCACCATAAAAATTATCTGAACAGGAAAATATTATTCAAACAAAGTAAGGAAAATTTAAAAGAAATAATGGTAAACCTAAGAAGGGACTTGGTGGATTTGTAGATAGCGGAATCCTAGAGTTAGGGGGAGTTAAGCAAACATAACAGCAAATTACCAGTGGACTTCATCTATCAAGTTCTTATCAAGTAACCCGGCAAACTTAGTTGAAATTGGTTTCCTGTACTGGGATCCTAAACTAAAGGGAGATTTCCTTTTTTGTATTATATGGTTTTTTGTGGGAGAATTTTCTACTTAGCCCGCCAAAAAGTTTTAATTTGATTTTGGATGTAACGCGTTAGCATAGTATTTAGTTTTTAACTTTTTTCCCCGGAGTATATTGATTTTAGTTGGACGCTGAGAGGAGCGGTGACGTCTCCCTATATAGTTTTACTATTTTACTAGGTTTACGTGAACAATTTTGAAGACATGTGACGACCATCTTTTCAATTACATAAATACTAAAATTGAAGAAAATTAATTTCCGCTAAATTACGTCATTAGAAAATCTGGTTACGGATTCACAGGAGATTTTATATTTTTAGGTTGAACATATCTTTACTCAAATTTTTAAATTCGTTTTTTTTTGAAAATTGATTTTAAGAGAAACTTAGATGGGAACTTTGAAATTTCTGGGTAGCTAGCTGGGAAGTCACAATTTCCCCAAATGCGCTTTTGTTCGTTTTTGTAGATTGCCTTTATTGTGGAAACCAGATGATCTAGGTTGCATCATGTTATTGCAGTTCCAGTCCCCCATATAAATAAGTGTTGCACTTTTCTTTTTTTTTATTTTAAGGAGCTAAAAAATATAATTTATTTTTTTATTATTTATTTATTTAAATTAGAGTTTCCATTGGATAATTGCCGTTTGACTGAAAGCGAAATATTTAATTAAGAAAAGCCTGCCAGACTGCACAGTTGATAGGCTGATGATAACTTGCTACTGCAACTTAGTTCGCCCTTTAACACAGTTTGTATTGATTACTGCAGATGGGCTTAATTTAATTTGGATACATGCTAGACCCTAGTGCCGGAACTATTTACTAATATAGGTGATCATTTCCGCGTTTAATTGCCCGTCCATTCATACATAGATATATCTTTATCTATTTCTATCCTGTAGTCCATTGCCTGATACTTTAAAAACAATAATAATAAACCTTCTGCCCTGTTACATTATTTTATTTGTAAACTTGGAACCAAATTTATAAATTTGTAGAATTTAATACAATACAATCTCGATTAACCGGCCCTTGGTTAACCGGGATTCGAATTAACCGCGGGATCATGTTGAGTCATCATAAGAACACCTGGATCGACGCCGAAACAAAAGTTAATTTTCGGTGGCGACAGGAACATTTTTTGTCTTGTGATGTAACATAATTGTAGGCGTGGCAGCAACTCTTTTATATCTGATGTTTGTATGTATGTAAAAACCCAAAATATGGTGCAATAATTACTAAATTTCGTGGGATTTACCACGGTCTTACAAAAGACTATGGGATTTACGTGTCGTAAATGGTTGATTTCCAGCTTCACGGTTATATGTAATATTTTTATGGAAAATTACCGGCGTTATTTTTAATCTTCCCAGAGAGCAGCCTAATCTCAAGCTAGACTTCAGTAATTGTATTTTGGATAGATATAAATTGTAACAATGATAAAGATCCTGTACTGAATCTTAATTGTATGCGACATGTTTAATAGAGGTCGACCGGTGTCGATTCTCGAAATCAGCTGATCAAGTATATACATACATACAATGACGTCAGATGAAGATTGATCAAAACAGCTATTGGCTAAATATTATTGCATGCTATAATTGCGCATGCTCACAAACTTTTGCTGTATATCGTATGCCGCCCCCATTATTCAACCGCCTCCACAGTCACATACACACATAACATTAGAACAAAAGGTAACATGGAATGAAGAAGGGAAGACAAACAACTTACGTGATGAACTGCAACTTTTTCACGATACACCTGCATTGGAATTCCAACAATCCGCGGGGAAATCTTCTTTAAAAAAAGAAAAAACACAGTGATTTCTGAACTGGTGGAAGATTAAAATGCAACCGACCTTCGTTAAAAATCGGTACTAGTATTTCTTTCTCCTGCCCTCTCCATTGGTTCTATTTTAAGATCGCGTGCTGCCCTAGATACCCGTAGTGGCCTATATATAACACACCCTTTTTCAATTGCTACTTCGAACTTAAGTACTCCTTACTTAATTGAAAACCTGGTGTGAAAGACTGAACTTGACTTGCTGCAAATCCTCTAGTTCTAATTGCCAAGTTTTTCTTTACCCATAGAATTCTCCATTTACTGTAATTACCCATTATTGTTACATACCTATAGTTGATATTATCAACTTCTGTATTACCATAAGCGCCATGCAGAATATTTATTAAAAGTGGGGAAATGAAATCACTGTTAAGTGTTATTGACATCATTTCGAATTTAATATTGTTAGTATTAATACTGAATTTAGCAATATTTAATAATATTTAGCAATCACGTATGATTAATGTTAAAAATGAACATACAGCGCTGTACGGCAATTTCAACTTACTTCGCTGAATTTTAGTTTAATAATATGTTATATTAAGCGAATGCTGAAAAAAGTATATTTTGATCCATTGAGCTATACTACGGATTGAATAATCAGCAATAAAAGACTATGATAAAGCAAATAAATCACTATGGGCAGATACTTTCTCTTTTTCTATGACTTTTTCCCACGTTTTCAGTAAGAATTCGGTAAAGAATTCATTTAAATCTGAACAGTACATAAAGAAATATAGAGGTTTGAAATTTAAACGATTTGCCAAATTCAACCTTCCATCTCTTAATAAATATTTATCATCACTAAAACATTGCAATTTATACAAGTTATAGAGCAAACTGTTTTCTAGAATTAAGTAAAAAGTTAATTGAAATCGGAACAATACGAATAGAGATATGGACGTTTGAAATTTTAAACTATTTACAAAACATCCAAAATTTTACCTCCTATATCTCATCACTAGGGAACGGATTCGTATGTATTTACATATTTTTTTCTAGGCAATTTACAGACGTTTTTCTACTAGAAGTATTCATACTGACACTTTTTAAGCCGTTTGAGCCTACTTTTATTTCACATATTTGGATGTTATCGCATATTTATACATATTTGATTAAAATAAATAAATATTTCTACATATTTAATCAAAATATGTACATATTTTTCATTTTGGGCATATTTTCATAATTGGGAGGTGGTTGACAGGAACTGTGAACCACAGACTGTAGGGCTGTGAATCACAGTGGTTAAAAAAGTGTTCTTAAAAGCACCAAGTCGCATTAAAATGCTAAAAGATCTCTATCCAGACTTGTGCCTTCCACCAGAACCAATATTGACAAGATGGGGTACTTTGCTGGAAGCAGCTGAGTATTACTATGAAAACTACAATAAAATCAAGAATGTCCTTTCACATCTCGAAGACGAAGCAGTAGCGATAAATACAGCCAAGTCTTTATTCGAGAAACCTAATTTAAGGAACGACATTGCATTCATTTCTGACAATTGCGTATTTCTTGCACAAGCCATTACCCAACTTGAGTCCCAAAATGTTCGACTGACAGAAAACGTGTCCAACGTTAAAAAAGTCATCGAAAAGGTGGAAGGAATACCTGGGAGTAAGGGAGATCTGATCAGATCAAAACTGGTAGAAGTACTGAGCAAGAACAAAGGGTGGGAGTCCATCTGCCAGATTTCTGATATTATCAGTGGAACAGAAGTCACCTCAGAACATCGTGTACCCTTTACAACCAACGAGATAACTTCTTTCAGCAAGGCACCTATAACATCTGTAGATGTTGAACGATCTTTTAGTCGTTACAAGTCCATCTTACGCCCAGATCGTCGTCACTTTACGTTCCAACATTTGAAATTTCATGTGGTTGCAAACAATTTCGAAGAGTGAAGTTTTCAAAATTGAAAATTTAACACATCTTTTTATAAATAGTAAAAATGTTCTTTGTTGTATAAATCATTATAACTTGTAAACACAAATTATTTTGTTCCTAATAAATTATTATAAATTGTAAAAATGTTCTTTTCTTGTATAAATAATTATAACTTGCCCCCCCCCAAATTCCATTTTCATAAAAAAAAATGTCCATTTTACTTAAATATTCCAGAAAATATTTTAAGAAAATCACATATTTTCCACATAATTGACGAAAATAAATGCATATTTTAGTTAAATATTTGGCATTTTTAAATACATAAAAATCCGTTCCTTACTCATAAACTATAATCACTAAAACATAGCAATTTATATCAGTCAAAGAGCTAACTTTTCTCTACCATTTGGTACAGAATTCATTGAAATCTAAACAATACGTTAAGAGATATAGACGTTTAAAATTTGAACGATTTGCAAAACTTCCAAAATTTCACCTTCCAAATCTCAATAAATATTATTACTAAAACAATACAATTTATACCAGTTACATAGCTAACTTTTCTCTACAATGGGGTAAAAAATACATTGAAATCTGAACAATAGGTACGTAGAGAGATATAGAGGTTTGAAATTTCAACTATTTGCAAAACCTTCCATATCTCAATAAATATTGTGCATACATAAACAAGACCACCAAATTCATGCAATTCGAAACAAAATGTAATGTTTTAAGAATATCTTATTATGAAATAGTAAATATTCCATACTTGAAATACTAGAGTTTACTCACAAGGAAAGTGAATATTGACATAGTGTCAATATCGAGATCTTATTTACCATCCATCTTGCAACATTATAATTATATTTCTCTGGAACTTATTTTAATAATAACTACTTAGTTACTTCTCTATGGGGCTCTAAAGTTGTCTAAAGTTCTGTGAACCATTCTTCGCCATAACTTGCGTAGTAATGTTGCTTCCACCGCCTCCATGCCTGTGGCCATGAAAAACTTTTTCTTTCTCTCTAATACTCTCCTAGATCTTCCACTCTGGCCGGCTGCTTTGTACACTTTGATTTCTCTAGAAAGAGTTTACCACAACTTTTAACCGTACCGTGAATTATTTATGTATTCTGATACTTTTTTCTCAATTTCCTTTTTTTCGTGCTCAAGTTTTGAAAGGAGAATTTAATAAAATTATAAGCTCTTTTCTTAAAGTGTTCTAAAACAGTTTAGTTTTTCAAAACTTTTTCAGTTTATTCAGATTTTTTCTGTTTGCCTTAAGAAATTTTTATTTTAATCATTTATTTAGTTACAATCAACGCATTTTGCGTTATAAGCAACAATGATAACAATAAATAACAGAATAAAAGCGTGGAGAAGTTACCCAGCGGTAACACTCCAAAAACATTTTACTTTCTACTGACTCTCTTCATCAGAGAGGAGATCGCGAGGCCACTGTCTTTTAAGACGTCTGGAAGTGTTCTTGAAGATAGATGTTGTACTAGTGGATTGTGATGTGATTGAATGCTAAGATGGAATTTTCTGTATCGTGATTCAGCGACTTGTGTGACGAAAGGAATGTTCAAGTCTGTGTGAATGATTTGATTGGTGACGTAGAAAGGAGCGTTTACTATAGAGCGAAGAATTTTAGATTGCAAGGACTGGATCCTTTGCAGATTTGAGCGTTTGGTTGAACCCCTCAGTTCGATGCCGTAAGCCCAGACTGGCTTTAGTATACTTACATATATTAGTCTTTTGTTGTCCAGAGTGAGTTTTGATCTGTTGTCGAGTAGTCTTTTCAGTTGTCGGAAGCGTCTGTTAAGTTCTGTTCTCTTAAGTCGAGTATGAGGGTTCCATGTGAGTCTTCTGTCAAGGTAAAGCCCAAGGTAGCGGACTACGTTGACAGCAGGTAAAGGAATAAGATTGTAAAAGACAGGAGGAAGAGTGATGCGTCGAAGAGTGAAGGTAATATTTTGAGATTTAGTTTCGTTCAGTTTGATAGCCCATTTTTTGAACCAATTTTCTAAGAAGGTGAGGTGAGTCGTAAGGTTTCTATGAGCTATTATTGGGTCTTTGTCAGTAGATAAGATGGCAGTATCGTCAGCATAGGTGAGAAGAGTAGTTTGAGGGATGAGTAGGTATGTCTGAGGAGTAGATTGTGTACAGAATGGGGCCTAGTATGCTGCCTTGCGGAACTCCAGCGTCAGCATGGCTGAATGGAGAAAGAATAGTTCCTACCTTCACTCTAAAATGTCTGTCAGTCAAGTAAGATTTCAAAATGAGGAAATAGGTGGCTGGAAGGATGGTCTTGAGCTTCCAGAGAAGTCCAGTGTGCCACACCCGATCGAAAGCCTGCTTCACATCAAGGAACGCCTTAAGAAATAAAATTAGAAGTTGAGTAATATCTTTAGGAATTCAGTAATTTTGAGGAAGGAAACAGCATGACTTACTTGTTTACAAAATAAAATGACTTTCTAACCGCCAAAACGTACGCTAAAAGCCCATCGAGAAGAATATTTGTGGATCCCTTGGAGAATATCCAATAAATGCATAACGTCGACTAATAGTTTGGCTGCATAGTCAGAGGAAATGAGACATTAGAAAAGTTAATATGCCCAAGAATATGGTAGAATAAATTACAAAAAAAAAATTAATTGATGACATAATTATTGATGAATTATTAAATATGAATTAATCATATTTTGAGATACAAGTGGCGTTGTACTTCGAGCGTATGGCGGAGGTAGTAGGGAAGATGAATCATTTGGTTATCTGCTTTAGCGTTGAATTGGTAATTAGAAATTATTATTACCCTAGTCTGCGTATACTGCTACGAGGGACACTATTTATATTTTGAGCCTAATAATAAAAAAACAGTAATTTGTCATTGAAAATGACTTTATTGTTTTTCAAAATATTCTCCTTTATGATCTATACACTTCTGCACGCGTTCGAACCACTTGTCAAAGCATTTTTTCCTTTCCGCTTGAGACACCTCCAAAACATGGTTTTTGAATGCATCAACGGCTTCTTCTGCCAACGAAAATCGTTGTCCACATAATTTATTCTTGAGGTTCGGAAACAAAAAGAAGTCATTTGGTGCCAAATCAGGACTGTACGGCGGATGACCCATTAATTAGATTTTTTGAGTACTCAAATAGTTGGTTGTTAGACAAGATGTGTAACAGCTGGCATTGTCTTGATGAAGAATGATCCGACGGAGCTTGTTTGTTTTCCTTATTTCATCGAAGACTTCCGGCAAACAAATGGTTGTGTACCATTCAGAATTGACCGTTCTACGTTCCTCTAAAGGCACTGTTGCCACATGACCAGTTTTTCCGAAAAAAACAGGCGAAGTGCTTTGAGCGCGAACAACTTTTGTTGGATTTGGTTCATCTTGAAACACCCATACAGTCGACTGCTGTTTAGTTTCCGGCTCATACCCATATATCCATGATTCGTCACCTGTTACAATCTTATACACGTCTTTTGAAGCACCGCCATTGTATTTCTTAAGCATTTGTTTGCACCAATCGACACGAGCATCTTTTTGTCAGATTATGTGGGATCCAACGAGAACAAACCTTTTTCACGGCTAAATGATCATGCAATATTTTATATATGCTGGTGGAACTAATGCCTAAGGTTGCCTCAATCTCACAGTATGTCACATGACGATCTTGCATTATTAGTTTTTTGCACAGCATCAATGTTTTCTGACACAACAACTGATTTTGGACGACCTTCACGACTTTCGTCGGTGAGCGAACGACAACCACGATTGAATTCGTTATACCAGCGTTTCACAGTGGCTTTAACGCCAAAAGTGGAAGTAAGTTGATCGATGCACTCCTGTCTTGATAATCCTCGTCGAAAGTCGTAATAAATCATTGCACGAAAATTTTCACGAGTTAATTCCATTTTTTTCGCTGAGACACAATTTTCAAGTGACTGTAAACAACACAAATCGCGCTCAAATAACAAAACGTTCTGAAGAAGGTTATGGTCAAAAATGTCAAACTTTCAAGTGGAAACGTTAGATAACACCTGACAACACTCAGTGTTGCCAATGCTCAAAATATAAGAAGTGCCCCTCGTATTTCCTTATTGTGACTAGAGATTTTGCATTCTACTGTTGGCATGTTGTTGTATTAGCTTATAACCAATAAAATCCTAGTACTCGGTACCACGCTGAAGAAGGAATGGTCAGTAAAGCCATTAAAGGCAACATAAAAACTTCTATTGTGACTCCCTTGATTGTGTTCGACGCACTAAAATCTAGCGTCTGTAAATAAGACTGAATGTGCGATGACGTTCTTAGTACATCGTGGCACTCCATAAATAAGCGTTTGGACAGAATTAGCTAATCGGAATTGACACTTCGCTGAATCTATGTCCCTTTTGAGGGGAGGGGGTATTTTTTCGAAAATATTATTATTTTAATATTATTATAATAATAATAAATGGCTCCAATATCTAAGTATGTTCACCTTGCTGCATTACTGTTATTGGAATATTTACGTGGGAAATTGCTACTTAAGTTAGTTTTGGCTGTGAGAAAAAAGTACCATTTTTAGGACTCATTACCATTATACCACTAACAAGATATTTTTGTTTTTGTTTTTTTGGCGTTTATTTTTGCTACAATCAGCGCGTTGGCGCTATAAGTAACATAATAACAATAAATATCAGAAGTATTCGAGTGAAGAAGTTACCCAGTGGTAACACTCCAAAACATTAGACTATTAGTCGTTCTCTTCACTTGAGAGATCACAAGGCCTCTGTCTCTTAAGGCGTCTTGTCCGGGTTATCAGGAAGAGTTCTTGAAGAAAGATTTTGAGCTAGAGGATTTAATATGAGATTGCAGGTTGAAGTGAAGTTTTCTGTATCTTGTTTTAGCAAATTGTGTGATAAAAGGAATGTTAAGGTCAGTGTGTATAGTCCAGGTTGGAGACTTAAAATGGAGCGTTTACAATAGTTCGAAGTATTTTAGATTGAAGAGATTGAATCCATTGGAGATTTGTGCGTTTGATTGAACCCCACAGCTCTATTCCATACGCCCAGATGGGTTTCAAAATAGAAGTATAAATCAGTCTTTTGTTGTCCAGAAAGAGTTGAGATCTTTCATCTAAAAGTCTTTTAAGTAGTCCATAGCGTCTGTTTAGTTCTGTTCTTTTTAGTCTAGTGTGGGGGTTCCAAAAAAATTAAATTCCAAATTTGAAGAAAATCGAACGAAAAATCTAAAGAAGGTTGGATAATTTTATAAATGGGTAGGGTAATTTGGCGACGTAGTTTATGTCAGTTGTAATAATTATGTTTGTAACAGGTATGGATGCTGGATTACATCTGGACACAAAATATAACATCGTCTGCTAAAGCCAAAGGTAAAGAACGTTTTCTCATCTATTCTATATTTTATGTCAATAAAAGATACGTTAAATACTTTTAAAATATTTTTTATTATTTATTTATTTGTAAATACAAATACAAATAAATAAACAAATACAGGGTGGGGCAAAAGGTATGAACCGGTTTTAAAGGGATGTAAAACAAAAACCATTCAACTTACAGAAATTATGTTTAAACTGTTTAATTCAGTACAGAATCTAGTTTTTTACATTAAGTTTGAAAGATGATATCACGTAGGTGGCGGCCGTCAGCCGCGACGCACTCTTGAAGGCGAATTCTGAAGTTTTCAACCGCTCTTCTGCACATTTCTGCGATGGGTATTGCCGTTACTTCCTCTCTGATTCTGTCTTTAAGTTTACCAGAGGCCACTTCACTCCCCTAAAGTGACTGTATGGTGTGCAGTATCCCAATTTGGGATTATTGGTCCTTACTTTTTCGAAGATAATGGGCGAACCGTCACTGTCACCGCTGAGCGCTATGTGACAATGTTGGAAGAGTTTTTTTGAACCTGAGCTGGAAGAATTGAGTGAAGCAACTAATCTGGGAGACATCTGGTTCCAACAGGACGGGGCTACATCCCACACTGCTAGGATTTCAATGGCAAGATTGAGGCAAGTGTTCCCCCAGCGCCTCTTTGAGGGGTGACGTGGAGTGGCCTGCGCGTTCACCAGATTTGAGCATTTGTGATTTTTTTTTCTTTGGGGGTACATAAAGGAAAAAGTTTTTAAACATCGTCCACATACCCAGGAAGAACTTAAGGACAGAATCAGAGAGGAAGTAACGGCAATACCCATCGCAGAAATGTGCAGAAGAGCGGTTGAAAACTTCAGAATTCGCCTTCAAGAGTGCATCGCGGCTGACGGCCGCCACCTACGTGATATCATCATTCAAACTTTATGTAAAAAACTAGATTCTGTACTGAATTAAACAATATAAACATAATTTCTGTAAGTTGAAGTGTTTTTGTCCCCACCTTTTGCCCCACCCTGTACAATAATGAAATGAAACGAGCAATCTTGATAATACAAATAAAATAAAAAACAATAGCATTGGTTCGAATCCAGCTTGCTGACACTTCCTAGGAGCTTCTTACAGCTCACTGTCCGGTGATGGACAGTGTTGTCTGTAACGAGAGAACACTGTTCGGAGGCCGAAAGTGCACTGAAAAAAGCTCCGGGCGCTAATAACCTCAGCTGTTGATGTGCCAAAAAAAAAAAAATATTAATGTAATTAAAACAAACAAAAAAATTAATAAAAATAGAAAATAAAAATATTTGTAGATGTTAGCCAAATAAATAGGCAGGAAACGTATTGAATAAGTTCTGCAACTTCCTTCGCTGTCTGCCTTAGTTTTTAGTAATTTTGGGTATTTTGGTATTCCCTCATTAGCGAGAAGTGGAAATGAGCTTTGGACGTGATACTTAAGGCAAGGCTCTGATGAATGAATTAAGAATGTATGTCAGTGACATAACCCGTCCTGGTGTGACGCAATGAAACCTTGCAAGTTACCCATTATACCACTTCCATAATGTATTACCATTCCCTTTTATATCCCATTTTTTATTAGAAAAAAATAAAAATAAATAAAAGTAATTATTTTATCATATTAAATTTTTTCAAATATTATGTGTTATAGAAAATTTAATCTCAAAAAAAATTGTAACAATCTACTCCATTGTTTTCAGTAAAATTGCCCTTTTTACGGCACCCCCTTAAAATGGTTATATTTACGAGGGTCGTTTGAAAAGTCCGTGCAAAAATAAAAACTAATTAATTTTTTGGGGTAAACCATTTTTATTTTTCAACATAGTCTCCTTTTAGGCTTATACACTTCGTCCAACGCTGCTCTAGTTTGTTGATCCCTTCCGAATAATAGGATTTATCCAAGTCTGAAAAATAGCCATTCGTTTCTGCAATCACCTCCTCGTTTGAATAAAATCTTTTTCCCGCCAGCCATTTCTTCATATTGGGGAACAAATAGTAGTCCGAGGGAGCCAAGTCTGGAGAATAGGGGGGATGTGAAACGAGTTGGAACCCTATTTCCATTAATTTTGCGACCACAACTGCTGAGGTGTGAGCTGGTGCGTTGTCATGATGGAAAAGGACTTTTTTGTGGGCCAATCGTGGGCGTTTTTCTTGCAGCTCGGTTTTCAAACGGTCCAATAACGATGAATAATATGCACCTGTAATACCCTTTTACCCTTTTCCAGATAGTCGATGAGGATTATTCCTTGCGAATCCCAAAAGACAGTCGCCATGATCTTTCCGGCCGAAGGAACGGTCTTCGCCTTTTTTTGGCGCAGATTCCCCCTTGGTAACCCATTGTTTCGATTGTTCTTTGGTCTCAGGAGTGTAGTGATGTATCCATGTTTCATCCACAGTGACGAAACGACGCTTAAAGTCCTGCGGATTCTTCTGGAACAGCTGCAAACCGTCCTTGCAACACTTCACACGATTTCGTTTTTGGTCAAGCGTGAGCAATCGCGGCACCCATCTTGCGGATAGCTTTGTCATGTCCAAATGTTGATGCAAAATATTATGTACCCGTTCATTCGAGATGCCCACAGCACTAGCAATCTCACGCACCTTCACTCTTCTGTAGTCCATCACCATATCATGGATTTTATCAATGATTTCTGGAGTAGTAACCTCAACAGGGCGTCCAGAACGTTCAGCGTCACTTGTGCCCATATGGCCACTCCGAAAATTTTGAAACCACTTATAAACTGTTCTAATCGAAGGTGCAGAGTCACCATAATGTTTATCAAGCTTCTCTTTAGTCTCCTGAGGCGTTTTGCCTTTCATAAAGTAGTGTTTAATCAACACACGAAATTCTTTTTCGTCCATTTTTTGAAAATCACTCGACTTCCTCGATTCAAACGAATGCCAAACACAAAGAAATAGACCGATCTGGCTGAAACTTGGTGTGTTCTTCCAAGAGATGCTACTAACTAAACATAACCTCGATACGCGCCAGTAGTGCTATCTCTAGGACTTTTCAAACGACCCTCGTAAACAGAACGTCATCATTCACACCGAGTAACCTTTTATTTCAAACATTCCTGAGTAAATAGGGAAGAATTTGCTGTTAGTGTTACTGAATGTCAACATAGAAAGCTCGAGTTCGAATCCAGCTGCTAGCCATTAGATTTTCTCTTTCTAGGTGCTTTCTGAGCTCGTAAATTCATTCCTACCGTAGTTAGTACTCAAATCATCAAGGTTGTTAAGTTTTTGTTCAAATCTTTTGCTTTGATTAATTCATTTTAGGGCAGTACTCTGCCCTATATTTCTTTTTTGTTACTTGGTAATTTACCTGTAAAGTACTTACAATGATACTGTTATTTCCCTTAGGGAGGGAATTAGTTTTGGAGACTACTCTTGATTGTCACTTCATTGTCTTTTTTTTAAAATGATTTAACCAGTTAAGCGTGAAATTTAGTTTTTAAAAAACCCCCCACAGTGTGCGGAATTAAAATCACGACAATGACGTGTATAATACACGTCGAACGCAGCAGGGCAAAACAACCAAAAGTTTATAAAGTTGTAATAATCACTGCAAGCACTTTTTCCTGCAATCTCTGTCTGTGGCTTACAGATTACAGAGCATTCTATGTTCATTCAAAAATCTTGCACCGCTTCACGTATGCATTGTTCTAGTTAACTAGAGACGAAAGAGCTTTTACAAGGAAGAAAAGAGCTTTTTGAATTCTGTGCAAAATGAAATCATGCTCGTACTGAGGTCTCTATCTAAGGTAAAAACGGGCATTGCACAAGGGTTGAGAGCTTCTATTTGTGTGCGTAATTTCCAATCTCTAATGCGGAGACCAAACATGTACCAACCACTTCAACATTTGGTTGGCTTCCACCGCAGTTCTATTCGTAAGATAAAGGAAACATCCCACCAAATAATATCCTTTTTGTATTTTATTAAAATTTCGAGGTTTTATAGTTAATGGTAATTTTATATTTTTCACAACGAGTATACACGTCGAACCCACCGTAACAGAGATTTGGTTTGACGTGTATACACGTCAAACACGCTTAACTGGTTAAGGCGTATCAACTTCTGAGGTTATTGGGGGTTCGGAACTTTTTTTTTAGTGCATGCCGTCCTCCAGACAGCGTTCTCTCGATGCGGACAACACTGTCCATCAGCGGGCAGTGAGCTGTAAATAGCTCCTAGGAAGAGACTTCCGCGTGGAAATCCAATACACTTATCACATCGCATAGCTTTTCCACTTCATTGTTATGAAGTATTGTTTTGCAAAGGGCATTGTTTCAGAAAGAGTTTTAATTTGTTTTGAAATTCGAATTTAGGAGAGAATGTATTAGAACTTGGTGAACTTCTATAAAAAGAAAACCGAGCTTTTGGTCAAGGATTTCTATCTGTTGGACAGCTGGAAATATATAAAAGAAATATGGCGGTGAAAGCGAGTAGATTAGGGCGTAAAGAAGATTAGCTGATAGGTGGGATGTTAAAGGGAATTTATGGTTCCTCTCCCCGTCTTGCCCAATGCCGGAGCAAGGAAATCCCACTCCAAGCCGCGCTCCGGCATTAGACATGACATCATCTTGTTTCCCCTCTTCATCTGATGAAGAAAATCTTTCTTTGCCTCGCTATTCCATTTACTTTCACATTCATTTAATCCATGATACTTAGATCTGTCAGGTTAACATTCTCTCGCTTTTATTAGTATGATGACAGTTTGTGTTTCAAGTTGGTGTTTTGGCCCAGTACTTCGTTGTTTCTTCTTTCAATTTCTCAGTTTATGGGCGCCATTGCTCAAGACCGACAATACTCTGAAATTTTAAACTTTCAATAAGTGAATTTATGCAGACATTTTGTGCTCGGCTGTATAATACGTAAAAATGGAGGGAAGAACGAATATTGCTAATTTCAGTCATAATTTAAAGCTTAGGACCTAGGAACTAGGCCATTTTCAGAGCTTATATTTTGTAACAATTATAATTTATTGTACATCGTTCAAGTGACTTGGGTCCTTTCGTTTAAGATTTTTAGTGCATCCACAACAGAAGACAAACCAATCTTTATTATTAACATTGTAATTTCCAATGTTGGCCATCCAACTGTGACCATCACTAGGATGCGGATGAAGTGACTTCGAAGGATGTCCTTTTCTATCATGCGTAAGGCCATAATATAATCGCAAGGTCATTGACGCTTCTGCCTTCAGGATTTGGGTAAGATTCGTGTTTTGAGCTGGTTGAACTGTTTGCAAAGTTTTTGTTCCAAACTTAAGCTTGTGTTTTAATTACATTTGTATCTTTAAATTTCATTTAGTTTAAAAAATAATATTATTTTGCATACGTTCAATTTTATTGATTCATTATTTACATTAAGATATTTCATCTTTGTATTTCTTTTATTTTTATAAATTGAAGTGTATCTCTTCAAATTATGGTGGATCTTCTTTGGCATTTGAGACGCCACGGTGACCGAGCGGTTAGAGGCGAGGCCCGCAAAGCTAAGATACATTGTCGTACTGGGTTCGATTCTCGGTCTTAGGCCTTGGATTTTATTTAATGGTTAATAAAAAGAATTTGCAGTAAAGTACGTTTGTTAGTTACCTTCTTCCACGACATCAAATGTGGTAGTTGGACATAAAGCCTGCCTGAAAAAAAATAGGCATTACTTTACTTACTTTGTATATACTCACATTACAATATAAACATTATAATTAGATTTTTGTCCGTCAAGAAATTATTAAGTTACAATTATATAGTTGGGTGCGGTCAGTAGCAGTTAATTGAGGTCAATGGACAAAAGAAATTGATCATACAAATTCAGGGTTCTCCACAGGGTAAACTACACAAAAGAACACAATGGACATAAGATTGTACAAAAACCAGCCAATCTTCTGAGAAGAAAAGAACCAAATTTCCACTGTTACCCTCGATGCTTCGCTGCTCGTTCCTTATACCGGTTTATTGATTGTTATCTAGTTCTATGTTGCCTTTTTCTAGTCATTAAAATAGTAATTTCAGTAGAACTGTTGAAGTGGTGTGTTGGTGTTGTTTTTGTAAATGGAGAAGCTGTCGTACGGTAATAATCTCGTCGAATATCAGACTGTGATTTGTTTCGCAGAAGGTCGCTGTCGAAGGTCGATGTCCTGGAGGGTTGTTGAAAATATAGTAGAGGCGAAATTTGGTATATAAGGAGGTCAGGTGAATGTACGAAATCTTGAGATTTTTGGGGAGAGTAGCTTTTGAAAAGGTATTAAGGAACTTCTGTAATTTGATGAAGAATTTTAAATTGAAATACTTGAATTTTCTATGAAATTTTAACGCTAGATTAAACCTCACTGTTGCAAGTCTGTAGTTAGGAGTCCATATCAGTAGTTTGTTTATCAATGTTAATGTTGATCGTCTACTAATCCTTAATCCCACAGTTTCTAGTTCTATTCTTTAAATGGTTTATCCGCTCATACCAAAGGAAATAGCTGTCCTAAGGTGCTTCACGCAAACAGACAACAGTTAGGCCTTGGGCACACAGAAAGCGGTCTGACGATCTCCGACCGAGGCGGTCAGGCGGCCTAGTTGTATTACACAATGTTGCATCATCTCTGTCAAACAGAACGCGGGCTAGTCTTTGTCGCGACGACAAGCGATCTGGAAGTACAAAATTTCAGATTTCAACGTGCTCCCCCTTGCCACCTAGTAATACGAAATAAAGATTCCAATGTTAAGAAACTTTATTACTCATTTTCTATTCCATTCTCGCGACATACGAAAATACTAGAAGAACCTATCTTCATGTGATTCCAGTTCGATACATAAGCGGCGGTATTCCCCTAATTGTTCTCTCTTCTTATCGATTTCATGCACCCAACTTCGTCTTTTATTCTTTTTGCTTTGCAAAGCTAATAGCAGAAGGAGTTGTTCTTCGACCGAGCTCATACTCAATATATACAAATTGAAACAAATAACAAAAAAAACGCACTACTACTACTCAAGAAGAAAGCCATCAAACTGGACCGCTCTAACAAAGATATCGCGTCCTGTGTGACGTCCTCATATCGCAGACCGCCGCGACAGACAAGTGTGTGCCCAAGGCCTAAATACTGAACCTAGGACAACACCTTGCAATCTTGCTTCACCTAAGATTTATAACAATACTGAAATAATGGTTTTGGTTTTCGACCGCTGTTGATTGATGATTTTTGGGGAATATTGAGGTGCGGTAATAAATTCAAAAACCAATTTCTTTCTTCATACCTAAGTTTCGGTAAGTATATTATCTTCTTCAGGGTCTAAACAGAAGGTATGTTACACTAATATACATAGATATGAACTCCCCAAATTTTATAATGTAAGTCATTTTCAAATATTTTTTTTCTAGATAATTTCAAAAAATTTTATATATTTTTTATTTTACTCAGTTTGTATCTATATTAGCGTAACATTCCTTCTGTGCAGACCCTGAAGAAGGTCTTTACCGAAACGTTGGTATGAAGAAAGAAATTGGTTTTTGAATTTATTGACCGCACCCCGATATTCCCCAAAATCATCAATAGTGAAATGGTATTTCACTTGGAAGTTCTAGTAAAGTAATCGCGCCTATTTTTTCTCAGACAGGAAGTCAAAGGCCACATTAGGTATTGTGGACGGAGGCGGAAGCACATACTTTATAATTAACCATTTTTTCAAACTAATGAATAGTAGCTGCCCGCGTGATTTCAAATGGAAATCTCCTACCATATATCAAAGCTTCATAGTCACTAACATTGTTTAAAAAGCTAATTATACTTATTTCGTGCCAAATAGTTGCGAATATATTTGTGTGCAGCAAGGCTGATTAGTATAACTTTACTGGGAGAACAATACTGTAAAGGGCGTTCGCCTATTAGTTGTGAAGGGCAACCCTAGGTAATGTCAGGACATGCACTCCCTCTAGCTGGAAATCTAATTACTTATCTCTTAAGATCATATCTTCACCCACCACTGACCCTGCAACCAGCTCGTCTCTACACAGGACACACCAACACTATATATATAAGCATGTAATTCTCTTTCGCTTAGTTAAATCTGGATGTGTAGTAGTCGCACGTTACCCATTGCCGGGACCCCCCCCCCCAGAACATACACTCATTGCTGGGAAAACCTGGTATTCTCTTTGGGCCGTGGTAGATATTCAAAATTATTGCTCCCATTTGGTTTTAAGAAATTTATGATAATTGCAAATTGCAAATACTGCTCCCTGGGGTGAACTATTGAGTACATTGTGAATATGCAATGCACAAAATATTTTACAATTACCGAGTTTAAGAACAAAAGAAGTATGCAAACTGAAATAATTTGCAAATTTCATTTTTAGCACCAAACTCGTTTTATTGTTTTTAAAAAATGAATAAGCATTTCTCCAACACAATGAATTTTGACGACAAAATAAATGTGCGGGAATGATTAAGTAGAATTTATAAAAAGGAAATGGAAAAACTCAGAAAATTGATCGTAATTAGCTAGTTTCATAGTTAGTAAATGTAAGTTAGGTAGCAAAAAAGTATTGCGCATATTGTAAAGGAGATGAAGGTATGGTAAAGTAGGTTGGTCCTTCAGTATGGTAGTGAAGTGCAAGTGAAAACTGCAGAGATTCCTTGAAGAGAAAACCCCTAGTTATAGTGAAGATAGAGGAGTAGAAACTTGAGTGTAGGTTAGCGAGAAGAGCAGGTTGGTGGGAAACTAAAGGAAAAACCAGTATGGCAGCATTTTGGTCCAGGGCAAACGGGGATGCTGCTGCTGATAGGAGGATATTCAGTAGCTCCATAGCTAGAGGAGTTTGGCCTTGAGATCTTCTCCCCTCTTATCCACCACTCTTCGAGTATTTTTTTTTTTTTTTTTTTTTTTTTTTTTTTTTTTTTTTTTTTTGGCGCTGTTATAGTCTGTAAGTAGTGGGGTAGATCATTGTTTTAATGCTGGAACAGGGTCCAGTTGCGGCTTACATCCCGCACTGTTCCCAAAGTGTTCGCGTTGTCTCTCCTAGGTTCCTGGTCTACTCATGCATTAATCACGTATTTTGGTGTGGGGATAAGTTGCTTGGTTGGGGTTTAATTTTTCGTTTTAATGAGATAAATCTGTGACTACAAGTTCTCTGTAATTAGGTGATCCATCAGATTTTTATTCATATTTTTGTTTTTAATTTTTAGAGGTAATAAGCCCCTCACAAATTGCATTTAAAAAAAAAAACAGAAATTCCAGATTTCCCCGATTCTTAATTCCTCAAAAATATTTTTTGCATAAAAAGACAAAAAGATTGGTAAAATATGTTTTTCTGCAACCATGTAGGAATGTTCTCATTACTCATTTAAAAATAGCTATGTAATTCCCAACTTTACCTCACTAGTGGGGAAACATTCCCATTAGAGTCACTTTCCTCACTAGTGAGTGGAAAAACTTTATTGTGCTTCCTTGATATAAGAAGTTTTGTTATTAAATATTTTCTGTAAAACTTTAATAAGCTTATTTAAATTTATTTTTCTGCAACCATGTGGGGAAGTTCTCATTACTCAATTAAAATCAGCTGTGTAATGCCCAACTTCCCACACTAGTGGGGGGAAATTCCCATTAGTGTCACTTTCCGCAAAAGTGAGTGGAAAAACTTTATTGTGCTTCCTTGATATAAGAAGTTTTGTTATTAACATAAATATTTTCTGTAAAACTCTAATAAGCTTATTTAAATTTATTTTATTTAAATAATTAAATAAATAGTGTTACCTTATTGAAATTTAAAATGGATTCTAGTGATTCCTGTTTAGTTTTTTTTAGTTAATAACCCTAATGGTTGCAGAAAAAATATAATATTTAACTACTTTCCACCCTTGTAAAATAAATAACTAATACATTTGAACCTTCTAATCTGGAGAAGAAAGAGAAAAGTTAGGTGAGTAGGATTGGAATGCAGGGAAAAAAGGAGAGGAAAAACCTGCAGCTAGTGTAGAGAGTTAGAGTTGGATATGTTGTAGTCTTCTGTGTCCTGTATGTTGTAGAAGGATCTGTAGGAAGGCTATGTCGCGGCCGAGTGGATTGGGATGGCAGTCTAGGATGGAAAAGAGTTTCAGCAGACGATTTTTGGATATAGGAGTGTACGGGAGTAACTTCGGTTACCTTTACATCCGATTGACGACGAATTTCGGCTGAAATCGTTGTTTTGGAAGCAACAGTTGTCACATGAACCATATATTAAAGTTTCAATGATCTCATATTCTCGTAAAATGCAAACACTGAGAATGGTGACTCGTAAAATATTTTCAGTTTAATATCAATTTCAAAACTTTGATCCAATAGCAATATTTGTTTACTACTAGAAGTACTAGAAATTAAAAAAATCGTGAAAAAATTTAATGCATTGGTTATAATGGAACTCAAACCATTAAACGGTTCACTTGCAGTATTGTGCACCTCCTTCCAAAGCATGAGAAAACGGAAGCAGAGATCTGTCCGTTGCAGTATAGATAGGAAATGATACACTGCAAAACTACTCGATTTATGGCATTACTTTATACTAATATTAAACCCTTCCGTTGCTAGTATATAGTAGTATGTTCTAAAATAAATACGGCTTTATAACCTATAAATTATTACTGTCAGAAGGTTATTTTATTGTTTTAATGTTTACCTGCAGAAAGGAAAACTTTTTGAATCCTATCCATTTTATTTTACTTCAATTTATTACTTGGTTATTTTCATTTGTACTATTTTTTGGGTAGGTTTGTAGAGAACATAAGTTTTGTTTTGATCAAGAATATATTGTTATTGTTCACTGAATAGTTCTCGACTATTGCTGAGAAGAGGCTTTTTCTAAAGATGACATTTTTATTTTAGTTATTTTGGTCAAAAATAGGAGAAATTAGAGAAAGTTTATTATATTTGGAGAATAAATAGTTGGTTAAAGTGAAATAGTTGGAATCTGACATTTAGCTAGCGGCTAGCACCGCAATGCATTAATGTATTGCGGATAGTGGCTAAGATTTCCAGTCAGGTTTTTTTAAATAATCTGTAATACAGAGAAATTTATTCGGGAGTATCCGGTCCTATTCCCGCTAGTTGCTACTAAAAATTTACTATTTTAATTGAATCAATATTTAAATATTTCCTAACATTTTCTCAAATATTTCAGTGAGATCAGAAGTAAATGTTTAAAGTGCAATTTGTAACCTTTGACTTCCTTATTTTAAGACAATCTACTTTAAAAATTGACTACTGGTCCAACTAAAAGAGTTTTCAATGACTTAAACAACTTGATAAACTAACACGGTTGAGTGCTCGTAAACA
Source organism: Rhodnius prolixus (assembly GCF_049639745.1). Lineage (NCBI taxonomy): Eukaryota > Metazoa > Arthropoda > Insecta > Hemiptera > Reduviidae > Rhodnius > Rhodnius prolixus. The sequence goes on from NW_027411624.1 coordinate 25,784,029, forward strand.
CGTTTTCTTGTAAAACAAACGTAATTTCTCATACGAAGATAAAAGGAATCCTGGAAAATGATATACCGTTTGAAAGCCCATTAGACAAGGAAACTTTTGTAAAAAGTGCCAGCACCTAGGTCTGAAAATGATCACATAAGGGCCTAATGAGTTTTCTTGAAAATTTCTATTACTTTTATTTTCCTAGGTTCCGGTGGAAGATTAAGGCAGTTTGGAGAATAATTTATGCTTCAAAATGGTGTCAATTTTTAGGAAATTTATCTGTCTTTCTAACCGTGTCATCAGAATCAAATTCGGACTAAAACTTGCTGTGTAATAACATTTTTATTGGAAAAAAGTAATGATTTTAGAAAAAAATTAAGTAACGTCACTCAAGAACAGTGGGAAATATGAAGTTGGCCAATACGTCATTGAACTCCACTTTAGATGTACTACACAACAGTAGGCCTATTGACAATACTTACTGGTTCACCCTGTATAGTTTTTTAAATAAATTTTAGAAAGTAAAGTATCTACTGCAATAATGCCGAATTTTTTATTTGAAATTTTTATAAATAACCGTTTTTGACGTCCTCAAACAGCGAAAAATGCTGTTAAGGAAGTGACTTATATTTGTGTGAGAGAGGAGACAAAATATCTCTAAATCTAAAACTTCTACGAAGTTGAACGTTACATTTTCGCTTCAGTCCCCACCTGGGGACCTGACGGAAACTTAACGATCAATGTCCCTCAAGCGAAAGGGCCATTTTACTGAATTAAATAACTCGTAACGATTAATTTTTTTAAAAAACATTAAGTAGATCGTACACAAAAACTTTGTCAGAACGAAATCCTTAGAAGATAATGTAAAGTTTTTACTGTGAGATTATTTATTTTTATGATTTAAGGCGCGTCAAAATCTGAGAGGTTATTGACCGCTCGGAGCTTTTTTTTTTTCAGTGCACTGCCGGCCTCAGGACAGTGTATTTTCTAGTTACAAACAACACTGTCCAATACCTGTCAGTGAGCTGTAAGAAGCTCCTAGGAAGAGAAAATCTAAGTGTCAGCAAGCTGAATTCGAATCCGGGATCTTCGCGTGGGAATCCAATACGCTAGCCGCATAGCTAATCCCTTCCCTATATTTATTATTGAATATTTTCTTAAAATTTTCAAAATAACTCAGATTTAGTTTCTCGATTCACTTCCATTTCATAATAATAATAATTACAAGAATACTCAATTTTTTTTAAGAGTTGTATACTATATGTGGCTCTAGTAATTAATATATTTAAAGCAATTTAATAATTTAAATTTTTTATTTTTGAGACCTGCGAAGCTAATACGCATTGTGGTACTGGGTTCGATTCCCGGTCTGTACGCCTTAGATTTTATTTAATGGTTAATATGAGAAATTTACAGTAAAGTATGTTTGCTAGTCGCCTCCGTCCACGACACCTAATTGGTAGTTAGTTGGACGTTAAGTCCCGCCTGAAAAAATAGGCGATTACTTTACTTACTTAGTTAGTTATATTTAAACCTAAAGTTTTCTGTAAAATTAAACTGTAACAGTCTCATTGCCTTTCATAATACTTAATTTTAAATTTTAGAGAAATTGTTTTTTCAAAGCTCCACTGTCCATCTTCAGGCCAATAAATAATGAAAACAATAGTTTTTTTGTTAAAAAAAAGATTAGATTTATAGATGAAATCCAAATTATGTCTGTTTTCGATTTGCTACCTGTTGCTTGATCTCAATCAGCGTTAATGAAATTTGAAGGTGAAATTATAAACATGAAATTGCCTAGAAACCAACAAATAATCTTTCAGTTTTAAAATCCTTTTTTTTAAAGGGTCGCCAAAATTTTAAATTTTTTGTTTGATTTATTTGTCCCCTGATACACAGAGAAGGCATTTTTCCCCCTTTGAAAACTCATCCATGTGAATACACAATTCGCACGGTGTTCTCTAATTGAGGGGCAGAGAGGAGAAATAGGGAATCTCACTTTTCTTAACGCTTCAGAACACCTCAAAAGGGCGACTGTAAGGGTGGCAGGCACCCTGGCGCTCATTACTCATCAACCTGCTTCATCAACTCCACTCATATTTATTATCTTCGTCGCAACTCTCAGCTTGCCAGCTTCATAATTATGGACACTTAATTAAAAAGAAAACCAGGACTTTACAATCTCTGGTGCTCTTGTATTGGTAGAAGTGCCTAATTATCAGCTGCATTAGTTACTATGGACTTGAACGTGGAGACACCCTGGACAATGATCGTATTCAGTGAATCTGTGAACCTTTTGCTCTTTGAGCGCTATTTTGGTTTGTTTAATCCATTGTCCGGATTCGGATAATTGGACCAATAAGATGTAGGTTGCCGCTCTGTTATTATTTTTTTTAAAGTGGTTCATTTTGCGTCATAACTTCGGCTTGGAGATTCCAAAATGGCACTAGATGCAATCGTGATCAGCAGTAAAGATTCCTGGATCACGTAGCTCTTCCATTATCTTTTATTTAGTTTTATCGATTCCTAGATTCCCCAGATTTCTTGGAGTTCATTGAAAAGAGGTTCACAAGCGCTGACAGTTCTTTTCAGCTAGAACTTCAATCTCCCAGAATAGCCTACTGAAAAAGGTAAACTACTCGCCGAAGACTGACTGTTTTCAGACTACCGACGTCAAAACCGGCAATTTTGCACCAAAGTTAGGGCATGGAGCTCACACGGCTGCGGACCAAGACAAAGAAGACACAAAAACACCCAGCATACGGTTTGACTTGATCTCGACGTATAATCTGAAGCGTTTTAAGCATAATATAGGGCAATATTAACCTCGAAATATACACCTAATTTAGTGTTATCAAAATCATATCAGCGAGTAGCGTAACAAAGTCAACCTTACCCTGTCTTCAAGCAGATCACGTAGAATATTTTACGTACATCAGGTCCACTTACCGCAAATAATTGCCTTTACTGCTGTTATATGCAAATTCAACTTGTGCGATGCTGCGATGCCCTATTCCTATTGGTCGAAGTAGCATAGCTTCAATATTTTGAGGAGCAATCAAATTTATTTTAAAAATTCTTAGCTTCAATTTTGGGTGTTCCATTTTTTTAATATAGGGGGTGTGGGGGGGCACATTTGATCAGGGGGCACCTTTGAACAGTTCTAATTTCTCGCCAAATATTTAAAACATTTATGATTGGTAATTTTCTCCATATGTTGTGGTAGACCTGTTGTATAATTGACTGAGTTTCCCTTCGTTTTCATTGTTTGTAAAGTCCAGAATTGAGGATTGTTATATTTTGTAAGGTGGAAGTAAAATTTTTGTTCCATCTTTGGAAGTGTATTGTGAAGATTGTAGTGGGACAAGGTATAAGTATTGTTAGTCCATATTAACATTAGGAATTCGTATTTTTAAACCTAGTATTTGCAAAAGTCTATTTGCTTGCAAAAAGTGTTGGATATTATATTTTCTTTTATCGTTGGAGAGGGGGCACATTTCAACATCACAGTTAAAATGTGCCCTACCGACCTGCAAGTTTGTGATTTTTTTTGGTTTAATCGCAGAGAAGGAGAAAGTGGTCCGAAGCTACATTAAGAAGCGCAACAAACCGAATATTTTGTACAAACTTCCTAAATCCATCATCACTTCGGGTACAACATCCCATACTGAGTCATTCTTGATTTTTGAACTAGATTTCAGTGGTTTAAAAGAGAAAGTAATGTAGTAGTGAGAGAAATAACTGATAGATGGTAGATTCAGAGTAAAGTAATATCATTTCTTTCTATTTTATATTGTGTTCAAAGGTACCCCACCAGTGGGGCAGATATTAACATTTGACACATTTTTAAATTAAAAAAATATAGATACGTATTTAAAGTACCAACTGTTTATTGATATAGATCTGTTAAGAAGACTTGAAAGTTGTAGAAAACAAAATAAAAAGATTCAATAATACGATTCTGGGCACTCTGCAACAGAAAATGTAAATTCTGTTCAAGTGTGGTCCCCCTCTCCACTACTTGTATCCTGTCAGGAATATGAATAGTTTTCTTGAGATTAAATAGAGTAATATATTGATCATCATGGGGGAATCATTGCTCCTTTTTTGATGACGCCTGCGCAGTTCTTGCGTGTAAAAGATATACACATCTGTTGACTGTTCTAACAAAAAAGGGCTTTCAGACAGAAACTTGTTATTCGCCGCCTTTACAGACTAATACAACGCCTACGATATTCCAGTTGCTACAGTCTATTATAATAAAATGTACTACATACTGTGCGAGCGACATCAGAATGGAGGGTTTAGCAAAATAGTGAAAGACAAATATGATGGGTTCTGTCAGTAGCAGAGATTGTCGACTGCTCCTACTTTCCAGGTATCCAGGTTTTTGATTGCCTAGTCTAAATATATCCATCTAATGCACATGTCATGTGCATTGGGCTTCTTTTTGCTCTTTTTCATCATCTCCTCTGCAGTTATGGCTGTAACTCCCTTCTAGTCACTTTATATTCGTGATTTAGGCCCTACATGCTACTTCTACTTTATTTTTCTAAAATCAGTAAATGAGCCGTTCGCTGCACAAATCGATTAGCTCCACTTTTTGAATTTAAGTGTCAAAGCGCTTGGTTCAGTCATAGTTTTTTTATTTTGCGATAAATTTCTCAAATAATAAAAGATTAACACCATTAAACGGCAATTTTTTAGTTTTTGGCCATTGAATAATAAATAATTTATTTCAGTAGCCATTTTGATTAACACATTGTTCTAATGTTAAGCGTTAAGTGTTAATGCCAAGAGTTACGTATAAATCCTAAATAATAACCCACTTTATGTTTAATTTTGAATTAATATTAAATAATATGATGTAAAATTTATCGTAGATTGTTTTGTGAACAGTAAATTTATGTGATTTAGGTGGCACTGAGTGCTAAGTGTGGTGGTTATAATGTGCATCTATACTGGGACTGAGTCATGGCCGTCATCAAATTATTATTGTGTGTGCATATAGTACCTGTTGGAAGTGCATTCTGACCTCTCTCTCCCTCATATATCTAGCTGCATAGTTCATCATTCACCTAGTGCATGCTCTAGGTTAGATATACCTCATTATGTACATACCTTATTATGTATTACATTATGACATACGTATATGTTGTATAGATTCAAATAGTGGCTAGCTTCTTGTATTAGGCCATAAAATATTTTTTCGAATATGATTGTGGGCAGTGTGGGAGGTTAATTGGTGAAGAAGGTTATTTGTGGTTTTATGCTGGGAAAACTTCTAATCCCTGGATTCTCAAAATGAGTATTTCTTATTTATTGTAAGTGAATACTAATTATTGAAACTTTGGCATGATTGTAATACTTCTTACAAACTGTAAGAGGTAAACAGTGGGCAACAGATAAGCAAATTCTAGGTGAAATTAGATTAGTTAATAGGCTTTTGTAAGTCAAGTTTATTGCCTTGATAGATCAGCATTTTTATTTTTTCAGTCCACATTTAAATGTTGAAAAAAGCTGTACTCCCAAGTAGAGCTGGGCAGAGTGGCTGTAGCAAATGTTTGTCTAATATTGGTTAAAAGCTTTCGTAGTAAATAGTCCCAAATCCTGGAGGTTTTCCGTTTTCCACCCCTTCGCCACTCTCGCCTCAAGGAAATAAACGAGAAGTTTTTCCCCCAAGGATTTTGTGCACCGTAACAAACCGTTGAAAAGCGTCAGGAAGTTAGAATTGGCAGCTTTCCAAGCACTTACACATTATTGGCCTATTTGCTAAATGTCCTCCCACCAAAGACATCTTTATTTACCTAACCATCCATTCTAATTTGTCCAGGGTATTTTATTAAACGAAAGCTAGTAAAGGTCTTAATCATTCTTTAACTCTAATTGCAAGAAACATTAAAGAGTTGATGAAAAGTAAACTCTATTTTTTTCTAGGCGTTTTACGACCATTATGAACGGGTGCAGCTAGCTAACAATAAGAGGTGTGGCTATTAAATAACGAGACTATTGCTATAAAACATTTTATTTTAAATTTATACATATTTAGTATATATCTATATATATTTAGTGTATATCACCTTCAATATACACCCCTCCCCTATCACTACAACGCTCCATGCGAATTTACCATTGTTCGAAACAGTGCTAGAAGTCTTCTTCTGTGAGCTGCTGCATGACGCATGACGCATTTTCTTTCACAGCTTCAACTGACTGAAATCGTGTTCCTTTTAACCGCAGATTTGATTTTGGGGAACAGATAAAAGTCAGATGGGGCCAGGTCAGGCGAATAAGGCGGCTGGCCTAAAACTGGGATGTTGTACTTGGGCTAGAAACGTCTTGACAGACAATGCAGTGTGAGTCGGCGCGTTGTCTTCCACAAATCAGTTTTTATTACCTATTAAGTCAATTTTTAATTTGTATTAGCGCTCTAGCATTCTTCATCTTCTAGTTTTAGAAGAGATCTAATATAATATTGCTTTACAACTGGTTTTACATACTTTTTATATTTAATATTTATTTTAAATTTTTGTTTCTTACATCCAGTTTTCAATTTTATCTCATTTACCATGTATGTAAATATACCTACCTACCTTACCTACTGAGTAAATATTGTAGCGCGACTCGATTTGTATGAGGCAAACAAATAAATTCTTAATAATTTTTTTTCTCTTCTCTCTTTGCAAACAAGAATATTTTCCTAGAAATATTTTATTATTATTATTTTTTCTCATGAAAAAAAATACGAGGGTCGTTTGAAAAGTCCTAGAGATAGCACTACTGGCGCGTATCGAGGTTATGTTTAGTTAGTAGCATCTCTTGGAAGAACACACACCAAGTTTCAGCCAGATCGGTCTATTTCTTTGTGTTTGGCATTCGTTTGAATCGAGGAAGTCGAGTGATTTTCAAAAAATGGACGAAAAAGAATTTCGTGTGTTGATTAAACACTACTTTATGAAAGGCAAAACGCCTCAGGAGACTAAAGAGAAGCTTGATAAACATTATGGTGACTCTGCACCTTCGATTAGAACAGTTTATAAGTGGTTTCAAAATTTTCGGAGTGGCCATATGGGCACAAGTGACGCTGAACGTTCTGGACGCCCTGTTGAGGTTACTACTCCAGAAATCATTGATAAAATCCATGATATGGTGATGAATGACAGAAGAGTGAAGGTGCGTGAGATTGCTAGTGCTGTGGGCATCTCGAATGAACGGGTACATAATATTTTGCATCAACATTTGGACATGACAAAGCTATCCGCAAGATGGGTGCCGCGATTGCTCACGCTTGACCAAAAAGGAAATCTTGTGAAGTGTTGCAAGGACGGTTTGCAGCTGTTCCAGAAGAATCCGCAGGACTTTAAGCGTCGTTTCGTCACTGTGGATGAAACATGGATACATCACTACACTCCTGAGACCAAAGAACAATCTAAACAATGGGTTACCAAGGGGGAATCTGCGCCAAAAAAGGCGAAGACCGTTCCTTCGGCCGGAAAGATTATGGCGACTGTCTTTTGGGATTCGCAAGGAATAATCCTCATCGACTATCTGGAAAAGGGTAAAACTATTACAGGTGCATATTATTCATCGTTATTGGACCGTTTGAAAACCGAGCTGCAAGAAATACGCCCACGATTGGCCCACAAAAAAGTCCTTTTCCATCACGACAACGCACCAGCTCACACCTCAGCAGTTGTGGTCGCAAAATTAATGGAAATAGGGTTCCAACTCGTTTCACATCCCCCCTATTCTCCAGACTTGGCTCCCTCGGACTACTATTTGTTCCCCAATATGAAGAAATGGCTGGCGGGAAAAAGATTTTATTCAAACGAGGAGGTGATTGCAGAAACGAATGGCTATTTTTCAGACTTGAACAAATCCTATTATTCGGAAGGGATCAACAAACTAGAGCAGCGTTGGACGAAGTGTATAAGCCTAAAAGGAGACTATGTTGAAAAATAAAAAAGGTTTACCCCAAAAAATTAAGTAGTTTTTATTTTTGCACGGACTTTTCAAACGACCCTCGTATATTCTAAAAGAAATCTCGCGGATTTCTCTTGCCGCTAATCTCAAGGTTAATATCCTTCAAACTCGAAATATTTCATCCATTTTATTTCTCACCAAAAATTATAGTTTGTAAAACCGTGAATCACATTGAAATGTAACCTTACTGGGGAGCATAACCTGGATTAATGGTTTACAGTAAAGCCTAGGAGAGTCTTTTTACTTATTCTAGAAAATGTCGGGTTTTCGGATAGTGTTATTCTCGTTACAGAGAGTAACCGGACATGGTTGTCTGTGAGGAGCTTCTAGTGAAGAGGATACCTAAGGGTCTATAGAGCTTCACGGGAGAATCCAATGTTCGCTAATTTCTGAGTTAAATCCTTTCTCTAATCATGTGCGATTAGATTTTTTTTTTTTTTTAGATTTTAAAATGACGGGGCGGGACCCTATCCCCACGGCACCGCAGCCACAAGAGGCTTATTGTGCCTTCCCGTTAAACCTAATAGGTGAAACCTCCCCTTCTAAGAAGGTCGAGAACTTTCCCTACTAGTTCCTTCTGCGCTATTATCTCCTTTGGCCTCAAAGTTCCAGAGATGTCATAGCGCAGTCTCTCAGATTGCGTTGCAATCGAACAACAGGTGAGAGGCCGTTTCCTCCTCTTCCTGGCACAATCTGCACAATGGTTCCGAGCTTGCTAAGCCCTATCTTATGCAGGTGCTTTCTGAACCTTCCGTGCCCTGTGAATAGACCTGTAATCAGAGTAATCTGATTCCTGCCTAAACCTAGAGTCACTTTAGTTCTTTGTTTGCACAACAAGGGCATAACCCTCTTGCTGTGTTTGACTCCAGGAAGCATCACCCAGTACTTTTCATGTTCTTTCCATGTGCGATTAAGGATTACCTTAATCCCGGCTTAATCAGACAAGTCCTCATAACGTCACTGTTGGATTTCTAGAAATAATTTTTGAACGGAAGGATCAATATTAAGGAAATTCAAATGTTTGAGAAACTATTCAGATGTTTAAATCATACGCATGGGAAATCTAATGAAAGCCGATGTTAACATGATTTTTTTTAAACAAAAAAGTATACATTTTAATCGATTCATATTTTGCCTAGAGATATCGATTACTAGTAAGGTTTATTTTCTGTAATCATGGGAAATTTGAAACAGTCCATAACGTAACAATACCTTCCTATTTGTTTGTATTAGCACTATATTAACATAGAGTCTCTTTTGTGGCTGTATTTTGGAATCTGGTGCTATGTTTTGTTCTCGAGTATAGGGTAAAGAATAGAACGCGAGCGAACCTTTACAATCTAATACAAATAAGGTGCGTTCGCTACTGATTACATTTACAACAATACGTATCGTTCCACCGGCGAACAAGCCCAAAACTCTTGTGGCCAGAGTGGGTTGTCGTATCCCCAAATACAACTACAACTTGCAGTCGGTTGGAGTGAATCTGGGGTTCGCTCCGCTATTGGTCGGCCAAACTCGTTACAGATCGATGATATTATACTCTTTTATACAACAATCGCAAACGGTTATTCTCATCTCTTTCTAGCTAACCTCTTTGTATTGGCCATCAGAGTAGGTGGGCACTTCAATGAACTGGCCGCTTTTCTGTGATTCTTCCATGTTTAAGCACTTCACCCAGTTGGGACAGTCGTCTCTTCAGTGTTATTTATTCATTGTTCTTTTGGTCTTGTTTGTACAGTAATCATGTACTGTTTTGGAGGACTGTAATAAAAAAGAAAACCAACATATTGGCATCCATGTTGGCTTATAATGCCTCCGTTGCTAATTTGATGGGAGAAACAGCCTTATCCTTACAGAAGTTCCTGCGTATCAAAGAAATAGTTGCTTTGCAACTTCTTCGTGACCCCAAGATACCTTGAGTTCTGCATTCAGAATTAACCCTTCCTTGAAATAACGCTGTGGTAACTGAATCAATCTTCGTTAAATTAGTTGAGTGTAATTTACGCAGAGTAGTACCATACGTAACATTAATTGTGGCACTTTAGAAGGAAGTCTACTCAACTCTGCTGTAGCGGAAGTGCCCTTCATCGGATTTCCCTTGAAAAATTTGTTTTGAACAAAAGTTAATCTACAATTATGACATGAGTATGGGGCGTATGTTGGTCTAGTGGTCAAGAGCGTGGTTTCGTATGTGGGAGATCCCCAGATCGAATCCTGTGTATGACTACTTTTTATTTGTTAGAAAAAATTGTTTTTAAGTATGAGCTTCCGCCCCCCGTCCACGACACCTAATTGGTAGTTGGACGTTAAGCCCCGCCTGAAAAAATAGCAGATTACTTTACCTTTACACCATATATATCACTTCAATCAATCACAAATAAGTAGAAGGTGACTTCCAGGTGCAAAACCCAGGTACGCAACAGTGACCAAAATGTTGATGTTTATTAAGTTAAAAAAAATAAAAAGAAGTTTATAATGCCGTTCACTTCAAGAGATATATTAAACCCGTAATACTCACGTGTTGTGCGGGTAAGAAAAAAAAGCATTCCTTTTAAATAAAAGGTAATTTTCTAGCAATAGAAGAAAGTAATGCAATGTTGGTTTTGCAGCCATTTTTATTATAAAGAAAATATAAAATTGTCAAAATTTAGTTTACATTTTTCAAAATATAAAGAAAGTATTTCTTAGTTAAGTAGACTTATTAAAGTCTTACTTCACTTAATTGATTCTCTTGATTTTTATTTGTTAAATGACCCTTGCAGAGCAGAGATATTTTTAGAAGAAGGAATATGTAACGCCTCTTCTTCTTAGTCGATTGCCTCAACCACCCTATAATATAGAGGCTTTCCAAAAGGACTGCCAGTGGTCTCTGGCATCCACCAAGGTGCTGGTAATCTTCGCTGTAAAAAACTCTTTTAACATTATTCTTCCCACTTGTTCTTCCTCTGGGACGCTTCTCTATTCTTTTGTGGGCGACAGGTTTAGTTCATCCTGTATACATGTCCCAACCATCGCAGCTGTCCTTTTTTTTCAAGTTGTTCAGTTTTCAACGAATTCCAGCGATCTCGTCTTGTTTTTTCCTTCTACTATTCTTAGATACTGCATTTCATAGGCTTGTAGTGTACTAATATGTTCTAAAAGAAAGCGCATATATTTAAATAGAATAAAAATATATCAGTAAGCAATTTACGTTTAAATGATTGCTTAATTTTCTTTTAAGACAGTCTATTAGACGTTTCTGAATCCTCTGGTTTCCTTCTTCAGGAACTGCAAATGAAGTATTTTTGGATTGAAAATTAAATTAGGATCAATAATTGCCAATAATTTGCACAGAAATACGATTCCTGGGTAAGAAAGTTTAATGTTATTGTGGGAGTTGGATACAGCGAGATGGCAGATGTGAACAAATATTTAATATTATTATTTTTGTAATGCCCCTGCAACAAGTAAATCAAATGACTGAACATGTAACATGAGAGGAGTTACCATTTATCGATAGCTCTCTCCAAAGAATCAATTATTGGGCTGGATCGCCGGGTAAATCGAGAGGCCAACGACGTTTCAATCCATCGGTTGGGATTTTCAGTAAGAGATAAAAAGATGAAAGATGTTCAATGAGAGAATTGGGATTCGCTGAGGAAAGGCTAGAGTGAAGAAGCTTTTTTGTGATTAGGTATTGAATAAAAGGTACTTTTAGATCGAAATGAATGATTTTGTAAGGGACTTAGTTAGAGCATTGATTTTGAGGCGTAGAATTTGTGATTATAGAATGGCTCCTCAGATACAGAGAGCAGTTAATAACCTCCAGGCTAACCTGGCTTGCGAGCCAGAGGAGGCACCTTTGAAAGCACAGTACATGCTTCACAAGTTGCGTAAAGTGCATTATTTGATAAATTAAGGAATAAGTTTGATCCTTTACATGAAAGATATTGATCACTTAAATATGTGGCAGGAGGTTTCCAATTTTTTTGGTAATTAAACGCAACTCTCCAAAAATTACCAAATAATTATTAAACCTTCTTGTTTGTAACAGATGTAAAATTAATTTTTAGCCATTTTGTGTACGCTTGAGAACATCTAAAGCTCTTTACATATGATTTTTCTTTGAAAAATCACTTGAAAAACAACTTATTTCCGGATATTAAGAAAAATACTAGCTTTACTGCCTTGGCAATATTTTCAGAAGAAAGGGGATGAAAAAATACATAAAAATGACCTATCGCGTGCTCTTCTTTCTCTTTGATAACAAGTTAAAAATTTGAAATATGATTAATAAATATCAGATTTTGAAATGGCCTAGCTCCTGTAATTTTGAAGATATCGAATTGCGGTTCCCGGTTTCTTTCATAACGTTTTAAACTCTTTAAAACTGTGTATATGAAAATAGGGGGTCAACTGCAAACCCTCACTTTTGGTCGCGCGTCTGCCGCGTGTGCGAGCAGGAATCTAAAATCAAGTCACATATTCTGAAACTAGAGGTGACGGGCAACAAATTTTTCCTATACCATTTTTCGCTCAGATTGACCGTTTTAGCATGAAATGCATTTGAGCCGTCTTAAAATGTAATAAGAATTGTTTGTTATCGTCAATTTTGATCGTCTTTGAAGGAGTCTTTATTATTTCTTATAATTATTATTAAACAAAACTAAATATATTGAAAACTATTTTATTTATTGAGATATTAAGTATTAGAGACAAAGTTTCAAAACATCAAGACTTCCTTCCTGTGCGAACTCGAGCTAAGAAAATTCAGTACGATTCCGAATGCTTTCCTTACCTGGTAAGAATCTGAAAAGAAATGCTAGGGTAAGAAATCTGGCGATTATTAAATGGTTAAGTAGGATTTGAGTTTAGGCTGGGGGCAGAGAGCTTCCAGTATGAGGAGCGGCTACAGTAGCCGCCCCTTAATCTCCTTCCATGCCTTGTCTATCCGCCCCCAACATATTTACCGCAATGCGTCTCTTATGTATCTACAACTGTTTGGACGATGAACACCCATATATATTGAGTTATCACGTAATTTTACACTAAAAGATTATTTGAATTTTATTTGTAATAAAATTATTAAGGATAAAAAACAATGCTTAATCTTTCCAGCAGTGTAATTTGGTTTTTACCAATACTTCAGTGAATTAAAAAATGTGGTTAGGCCCCTCACTGCTGGTTAATATCGCTGATTTTATTCCATAGTTGCGATTGTTTTTTTGGTATTCCTGATCGGTTTCAGGTTTAGTAGTAATCAGTTTGGTGTAGATAATTTGGCTTCAACTATGTTTCCGTCTCATATACTACAGTTGCTGACTCATGTGTACTATTAGCTCATGAAATCATCTAGTTGTTTGTGTGTGAGTAATATACGTATTCTACGTAATTCAAAAATAAATAATTACAATATGATTAAATTCTATATTTCAACTCAGATATGACAGAGAGGATGCCACGATAAGGTTATTGTCTAGAATGCAAACATATCGTCGTTGTCAAACTAATTGCTATGTGACTCTAAGCATTATACGGTGAACTGTGGTCGCTAAATATGAATTGTGCATCAACCAGAATATTGTCAGAATAAAAACTAAGAAAACTAACGTAATCAAGTTAGATTACGAAGCATCTAACCACCAATTTTCAGTCTATCAGAGCTGGTAAAAAAAAGGTGATCTCACTGTGAATGATATCGGAGGATTTTTATACAGGTCTAATAGTGGAAATGTGCTTCAAACTTCGCCTGCCCACATGATTAACATATATTATAATACTTCCTCAACGAAGACGTCTTCCTCGAGAGTATCCTGAACCTTCAACATTGTACGACGGCCCTTTGGAAATAGCTCGATCTAAGTTCAATCAGTTATAGAAAGTTAAACCGTTTATTGATCGTGACTATCATCCATTTTATGATTGTTAAAAGCAGGGGACCCCAAACTTTTTATTCACAGGGGGCCAGTTCACTGACCCTCAGACCGTTGGAGGGCCGGACCATAAAACAAACTATTTTAAAGTGAAAAAACAAAAAACAAAACGGGAACAAATAGAATATTTAAAATAAAGAACAAGTAAATTTAAATCAGCAAACTGTCCAGTATTTCTGTGGGAACTATGGACCTGCTTTTGGCTAATGAGATGGTCAATGTCCGGTTTAGTTATAGTGCTTTTGACTTTCTTCCTACTTCTGCTGTTATTTTGCGGAGCCGTGACGCCGGAAGTAGTACTGTACCTGAGCGACGCAGCGGTTTGCGGCACCACCACATATAGTGCTCCTCTCACTGACCACCAATGAAAGAGGTGCCCCTTCCGGAAATGCGGCTGGGGCCGGATAAATGGCCTCAAGGTGCCGGATGTAGCCCGCGGGCCGTAGTTTGGGGACCCCTGGTTTAAAGTATAAGTCTGATAAGTCCAGTTTTTCATTCAACCATAATAAAATACTAATGTAAATTAGACATGTTTTTAGGTGAAACATATAATCCGTTCCCCAAAATCAATGTCCGTGGTCACTATGTAGAGTGTCCGTTAGACGGAGGTTCCTTTATGTAGAAAGTGTATAGGGGTAAAACTGGGAAATCCAAAAACTGTCCGCAAATGGAGGTGGCCGCTAGTGAGAGTGCCCTTTATGGGAGGCTCGACTGTATAAACTATCTATACAAAAACCTTATGTGAATACTGACTAAGCTAGTATAGTGTGTGACTGAAACAATTTAGCCCAAATATACAAATGTTCAGGAATATACAAAACTTTTGAACAACGACGGTTAAAAGCAAAGAAATAACTGTTTCCTCCATGGACATAATATATTGCTACATTGTCGTAAGAGATAATTCCTCCGAAGTAAGAAGTCAGGGCGGCGATAAGTTTGCTGTAGATGTTATCTTTATTCCCGTGGGGGCGATAGTTCCTTCCACTTCTTTTCTCACTTGGTTGGCTCTTTTCTCTTCTACCACGTTTTTGCAATTTAGCCGCTTTGTTTATTTCATTGATTTCTGTCTAGCCGAGATTCTCACAGCAGAAATTAAAACTGTACACTCTCTCTAATATCTTTAATAAATTATTCAGAAATATAATCTTGATTTTAAACACAGGCGCCACGTTAGCTGAGCGGTTAGATGCGATACCTGCAAAGCTAATATATGTGGTTACTGGGTTCGATTCCCCGGTCTTAGGTCTTGGATTTTATTTAATTGTTTAATACGACAAATTTATAGTAAACTATGTTTGCTAACCGCCTCCGTCCGCTACACCTAATTTGTGTAGTTGGACGTAAAGACTGCCAGAAAATATAGGATTTCAAACACAACTTCTTTATATTGTAAATGAGTCCCCTTGGTAATAGATGCTAGTCTCAAATTTAGAGAGTATTTGCGTAGAATGCCTGCCTTGTCCTTGAACCTCAATGCCCTAAATGGTTCCCACCAGAAGTCAGAGTGATATTTGGGGGAAAAAACAGATCATCTTTTCCCTATTTAGATCCCTATTTAGCACTTCTACGCTGTCTACAGTCCACAAAGTTCATCTATAAAGATGGATACTGTGAAGCCATCCATTCCTGAAAGCTAGGAAGACTTATCCAGATAAAGGACAACAACATGTCCTGGACTATTAAAACAAAAAGGTATGCCCAATTTGGACGGCATATTTATTTCATCATTTTCTGAAATAATCTATATATCCTGGCACCGAGTATATCCTTAACAGAAGAGACTTCTTTCAGCCTTCTTGAACATACTAGCTCCAACCTCGAGATGAAGACTTTCGACCGTCCAGGAAGGGGGGAAAAATTATATTTTTCAAGGTGAATTCCATGCTCGCTCAACCCTCTTGCTAAGTGATTTTGCGGTCTAGAAATCGACCGCACCTCTTTCTCTCATTTTATCGTTCCAGTTATCTAAACTCATCTTCATCAGCTTTATCATTTTCTTACAGATAAAACTCCAGTAGTACCTCATGGAATCTTGCTTAAAGACAACAGTCAAGCTCGATGTTACTCGGGGCTCGAATATCATCCTGATGGAAATAATTTCCAACAATCAGTCGATTCCTTCAAAATTCCAGCCATGTAGCCACCAACTCTCTGCTTTCACCATAACCTTTACCAATGGATAACAGTAGTAGTCATCCGTAACCTTAAAGATCAGACATACAACACTACAGCTTATTCCTCTGGCTTCCTCTTTCGTCTCCCAAAAATCTACTATTTATTGGTAAATTCTATTCTTGAGTGAACTTCTTCATTCCTAGCTTTATCATTTCAGAGAGTAAAGCGCCAATTCCCGGGCATCTTTTTTAGTCCCATTATAATTTCTTCGACTTCTTATTGTTCAGATATTCTACATAATCCATTTATCGGGTGGCTCTCTAAGAATATAATAAGTAATTTCAGGTATCTTATTGCAGAAAATTCAATTTGATGAATTAGGTTCAATAAGTGCCGAGAATACTTTTTCTTTGAATTGATTCTTTGTTGAATTGCAGTAATTGAAAGAAGTTTGAGAATTTTAATCGAATTTTTAAGTATTTTGCTGCGTAGAAATTGGCTTTTAATCTTATCTTCTTTCCCTATCAGAGTTCAGAAGGGCCTAAATGCCGAATTAGATTAATGGGAAATCTAATGGTGTACAAAAAAAAAGATTGGTTACGTAGTTACTTAACTGCTTTAGAAGCAAACTTATACAGACTTGAAATAAAACTAGATCAACGTTAAATAGTGTAGAATTGAGAAGCCGATATCGACTGGTTGTACAGAAATGAGGTCGGTAAGTTCGTGTTAGCCTCTCGTATGGGACTCGGTGTCCGTAACTAGCCTAACTATAGCCATAAGCCACCGTCCACATATTGTGGACATTATCCTCTATTACATTTTCTTTATATGTTCTAGTATTTTTGTTTTAGTTACAGTAATTTCTTTTTGTGCTTGTATGAGGGTGTTTTTTGCTGATTTAAAAAGGAAGTTAAGGCTGTAATTTCCTTCAACTGTTTCCTTTTCAGCAACTAGCTTCCGGCTTTCTATAGGAAGCAGAATTATCTCTAAAAAAACTACTAAAGAAACCTCTCTTTTTATAGGAACATAGTTCATTTGCAATTTCAAAGGTTTTTGATATTCTCTGAGATTATTGATTAAGGATTGAAAGACTTTTTTTAAGAAAATCTCCAAAAAAAACCTGGAAAATCTTTTCAGAAAAGCGGTATTCCCAGTTGGCCGATTTTGACTAAAACCTGAAAGTTGCGTTATTTGTTGGCTCCTAAGCGAAATATCAAATTTGATCTGTCTGGGATTCATCATTTTTTTACTTAAGGGTGGTTAACACCCATTTACAAATAGAAAGAGAGAAATAAATTTGTGTAAACCCTTTTTTCTGTCGCAAGGGTTCTTAAAACGGATATACAGGGTGTATGCGGAGGAGTGGTCGAAACTTCGGGAGGTGATTCAGCAGCACAAATGCAACAAAAAATATTCTCTTCACTTTGGCCCGATTCTCAATAGTGTCCAAGATATTTGCATTTTTAACTGTTCCGTCGATATTCGCGTTTTCCACCTTAAGAACGGCCGTAACTTTTCTATCCTTTATCCTACAACAAATCTGCTTATTCCAAACGAAAGAGCATTAAATTTCCTATAAATCTGCTCAATACAGAGCCTCAAAACGTTTCTTATAACAATGAAATTTTTACTTTAATGTCTAAAAAATTCTTTCTCGATGATTTTTGTTAAAATTTTCAACTGCATTTTCTCAATGGTTAATGAATCAAGGAATCACCTAATTGCAGGAAAAGTTGCGCATTTATTGAACTTCAAGACCATATGGATTTTTTTGGTTTTTAATAAAGCCCTACCCGGAACAGAGGGGTGTAAATGTAGAAAATCGGGATTTTGCGTAACCGACTTTTCACTACTAATTTACTCAAATGTCAATTTTTGGAGAAGAAACAAAAGAAAAGTAACCATTTTAGTTTTTAACAATTATTATTTAATAAAACGGAAGTAAAAAATACAGTAGCAATAAAACACCGTAGTAATAAAATACAATAGGTAGGTGCCGTGCCGTACCTAAAATTGCTACAAGAATTCAAAATTTTCAACTTCCACCACAAAAATTTAATCCTCATTACTCAGTTATTTTTTATTTATAAATATCTTTTATTTTCACGTAGTTCCATTGACGCAGAGATACGATTCACAATGTTTCATTGTCGCTGATATGCGAAGCTTTTTATTGGATGCCTTATTAAGTGCATTAAATTAGTTTATCTCAAGTAACTAATGTTTTATTTCTTTTCAGGGGATGCTGATTAGGTGGCAACATCTCTTCTTCTTAATACTCCTCCTCATCTGATAATGGGCAGTTGATGGTATGTATTTCTTTAGTATTTATGCCAATATTTTGTTTATCTTCCCTGATATACGAGTATTATGTACTGTTTTGATTTTTATTAAGGTAAACTACACACTTAAGAAATTTAAAGAACAACTTAGACTACTAATAATCAAAATATTAGCGGCTATTATGTATAATTTTTGTAAAATTAAGTCAAAGATTAGAGGTAAAATTTTCAGTTGTTTTGTAATTTCAAACTTACAAAAGTACATATTGCAATTAGAGTGCTGTCATACCATTTATTTTTTTACAAATATCGATTTTTTGCCATTCTTCAAACCGGAATTCATTTCATTTCAGTGATGATTTAGAGAGCAGTGATGGCAGATTTTGTCGTCACTGTTTATCTGGTGTGAAAATTCATTCGACCAGAGCAATTATCTTTCTAGTTGACTAATTTTAAATGATAAATGTTAATTATACTCGTAGGTTTTTGATATTCTCATGAAGATAGAGCAACTGGTTAGGTCTGCCTTAAATTACTGCACTCACAGTTCAAGGAAGTGTGCCTAGAATATCTTGCAGCTCCATCTTTAAATCAAAAGTACGTTTTTAATCACTCTATTGCCATCAAAACTACTAAAAACCTTAAATCTTTTTTTTGTTTGCTTTTTTTGGCATTGGCTTTCGCCGTACAGCCAGCATCGTCTAGGTGCTTATCACTAGAATATCACTCACTCTCCATTCTTACTTATAAATACATTCGCTTCACACATTCATCCCTCTACTATATACAACTATTTACATAAACCTTACAACTAATGGATGGATCAGAACTCTAACATATATTCCCGCCATCCTTATAGCTTAAACGAAATTAAAATCAAGGAATCCTTCACTAATCATTTTCTTGCATTCATTCTAATCGGCTATAACTTTTAAATACATTCATATTTCTTTGCTAGCTCTGCTACAGATTTAAGCACATAGATCTTGGTGGAGAATATTATGTCTTCGTAGCGAAATGGTGCATCTAAAAACCTGTATATGTCGTCAAACATTCGTTTCCTTTCTACTACATAACGTGGACATATCATTATTATATGTTTGAAATCCTCCTCCTCATTGCAATCTACGCAAAGAGGAGAGGACCTTTTGTTGATCCTGTGTAGATACGATCCGCACACCGCGTGGTTCGCTCTCAGCCTGCTTATTGTCGTAACAAACCTTAATTCTTAAAAAAATGGAGTATAATTTAAGGAGTTAGTACACCAACTTTAATGGTCATTGTAATTCTCTGTGAACTCCTTAAAAGCATCTAATTTTCTCGCGAAAATTCTTCTAGCCTAGTGATAGACATTTTGGTAGGATAATACGTGAAAGACTGAAAATATTGTACGTAAACGGGGGAATACCAAATTTTTAGAGTTAAAGAAAGAAAAATAAATGATTAGCTAGAATCGATAATTTACTATATTGTTTGAATAAGCCAAAAGGATATAATGTAGAGGAACTACTATTGTAATAGAGTAATATCGAGGTAGCTGTGGCAGCGAATTGGCCGTCTCCAAAATTATTTTACAACACTCATGGGACCAGTTTGTAACTATTTCACGTTACAACAACAACTCTCCCTGTTCATTCCACCAAACTAACAATCGTAGCAGTTGCTACTGAATTCCGGACTCCATAGCTTCTATCACTTTTCACTAAGATTGACCTGCATCTGTTTCTTTGACAGTTGGGTATTCCACTCTTCAGATATACAAATTTTGCTTTTTGTTTTTGCTGATAAAATATCCTTTTCCAATAATATCTTCATGAACATCTAGACAAAATAATTGGGTAAAATATTAGTTTTTAGATAGGACAACTTAAGATAAGTTACTAGAAACTTGGGATTATTCGTCAAGATATTTTTATTAAAAATATTTTTGTCTCAATCACTAAATAAGGACTCATTTAGTAAAATAAATTCAAATTTCATTGCTAAGCCTCTTCATCTTTATAATTATCACGTTACAAATAAAGTAATGTAGTATAAAATATAATAGTTGTTAAATTAGTTAATAATAAATATGTTTATTTAAAATAAATGATAATGCTGATTTTATTATTATTAATAAAAACATTTAAAAAAATTCTGCTCTGAACGAACTCCGCCTGCCTGAATTGCCTTAAAAAAAATTCTGCTCTGAACGAACTCCGCCTGCCTGAATTGCCTGTGATTCATAAAATATTATTAAAAATGCTTCATTATCTGTAAGCAGGAAAAGTGAAACAAAAAATATAGAATTTCTTTTAAAAAGAACAAATATATGAAAACATTCTTTGAATTAGTATAATTTACTGATAACATCTATGATTAGTACTTAATTAAATTTTTGAATTATTAAGTCTGTATTAGAATGCATTTATTAAAAAAAAAAATTTAAAACAGTTGCCCCCCCCAATTTACCATTTAGTTATAATAAAGTTCTTCGAACTCTTTCAGTACTTTTTTTTGTTAAAAAAACTTTTTCAATTAAGTCCAAATTACAAATAAGTAAAACTGATTTTCTTAACGAAGAAAATGTATGCTTTTAATCAGAGCTTCACAGCGGTCCTTAAAGATCAGATTTACATTTACGAAATAACGTAACGTATAAATTTAAACTTTTGTATTATAGAATACAATTATACAATAAAAGTTAGCAATACATTTTAAATATTATAAATAAATAATTATATTATAAATAATGTTATGCATGCTACATCCCTGTATTGTAACCTGAAGAAAACCTTACACTCTATTCTAATATCACGATGTGGGCTTTACGCAGTGATCGATTTGAATTAGGTGTAGTGATGAATATTTTACTCCTTAACTTATATAATATACAGAAAACAAGTATAATTATTTAAAATTTACTAATTTAATAGTAGCAACCAGTTAACAGCAAGATTACCTACCACTGCTAATTATGGAAACATTGTAAGTACAGTAAACATCAATGTTAAAAAACATTTCCCAAAATTATTTTAAATACAGTAAAAGCTCCTTATTCGCGCTTCCTTCATTCGCGTTTTCACTATTCGCGGATTAAAAAAATGCGACCCAATTCCTATATTCGCGGAAGTACACTATGATAATAAAAGGATTCCAATAGGTATCCAACCCAATATCCTTTGTAAATGCCGTCAAATGGACTAATAAAAAAAGTAAAATAGATCTTAGTATTACAACTTTGCCTAAAGTATGTTGTTAAATGATATCGCCGAGGACTTTGACATAAGCCGCCTTCGCCGCGATCGGTGTTTTTGAGAATGTAAACGCACAGAATGAAAGCAATTGTTCGTGATCCAGCAATAGAAAAAATGGAAGTGGCGTTGCCATTATGGATCGAAGACCGCATCCAAAAAAAAGGGTGCCCCTGAGTGGTCCAATGGTCCGGGTGAAGGCAAAGTATCTTTACGCTCATTTTAAAGAACCTGATGGTAGTTGTAGTGGGCAAGTTCAAACTTTGACTGCAAACAAAAGCTTTTAAAAACTGCCAAGCAAGAGAAAATTACAAAATTCTCCAAACCATTGCCTAAGCCTTAAGATAATTAATGAAAATGTTCAAAAACTTCAATTAAATTGATTTTTATATATATTTTTTTTTTTTTATTTTGTCACCTAGGAACGAATCCCGTATAAATTACCATTCCGTATTCACGGTTTCTGTATTCGCGTCATATTTATGGAACATATACCCCGCGAATAAAGAGCTTTTACTGTATATCTTAGCGATTTGAGATTTGTTTCCTAATTTTGAAACTTCTAAAGCTGGGTGGGTAATCAATATTCTGAATTCAATTTCCACCAACCTAGCCTAAGAGGTTAGCCTTTTCGTCGTAAGTTTGTTATCTTCTGAATTATTGAAACGATAGCAAGAATATTGAGCACTTATTTTTCTTATTCCTACACTTTTATTGCAAATAAATATTTTGGGTTCGTCTCCCGTGTCTAATTTTTTTTTTTTTACCTGTTGGAACCTATATAAAATTATGAATGTTAGAAGATAACGTTATCGAATGTGGTAGATGTTTATATAATAATAGTTAGACTTATCTAATGTTTCCAATTTAAACTGATCAAGGTAAACCTATTCTAAAACATATTAAAATTTATTATAAGAAAGCACAGGTGACCGTTTTTCATTATTTTAATAAACAGTGGTAAGGTAAAATTAGAAAATTATTCTTTTCTAGTAGATGTTGCGCAATGTAGTGTCCTCAAGGCTTTGTGGAAATGCTAACATTTCGTTTACAAAAACAAAAAGCAAACAGGCGACTGAATGTAAATTTTAATTTAAACCGTAGGTTTTCTTATCTAATTTGTGTAAACATTAACAATGAGCTGCAAATTAAAGTATCCGAGAAAGGCCTTTCAACTATTTACTTTCTTACTAATAAAAAGTAAATACATCAGATCTGAGCCAGCTAATTTGGTTTGGTTATTCAATAATAATAATATTTATACTTCATATGAAATATTTACAAATTACAAAATGAAATATTGTACGGCTTGGAAAATCCGTCAGCCGGAGTTGATGTTACTATAATACAAAGAGAAAAGAAAAACAAATAAACCAAAAAAAAATAATAGTAATAATAAACAAAAAATATAACCGACCTAGAAATAAAAATAAAACGAAATAACCAATATATAACAGAATTATAAATTAATAATTAAACTCCTGAACCAGCTGATAACGATAAGACCAGGCATGGCGAGCATATTTAACAAGAGGTTGACAATTTCGCGTTCCATTTAGGAAAGAAATCAATTGTTCTCTCGTAAGTACTGAACATCCGAGATAGAGTCTCCGGATCTCAGAAAGAATTGAGCAGTCACCAAGAAAGTGAACCACGTCTTCAATGCACCTTGAATTACACAGAGAACAAAGTTCAATCTCCCTAGGCAGCCATGGCGTATGATTCAGGTAGACAAGCTCACATCTTAACTTAAAAATCCAGCGGAGTTCAGTTAGAGTTAGACCCAAGGAGTTATCTTCATTCAAGTGACAAAGGCTAAATGAGTGGTCAAGTTCTCTGTATAAAAGGAAGCGGGACGAAAGAGAGACGCGGTCCAGAAACCCCCGACGATGAGCTGCTTTCATCTTAATCAACAGGGAGGCTAATTGATCCTTCCACGCAGGTATATTTTCCACAGAGGCCACAAAATCGCAGGAATACTTCTGAGCCAAGTCTATCCAATGTCGAAACCAGAAAATCTTTTTATTGATAATCTCCAACGCTAAGATTCTCGTTAAGCGGCACTGGGGGAGATCTAAGACTCTTAAAATATATTTAAAATGGAGTTTCAAAGTAAATACCTCCAACAGGTCCACAGCGGTCTCAATGTAAAGCATATAATTAGGCGAAGATGAAGGAAGTGCAAATAATTTTTTAATAAAAAATCTTTGGAGACTCTCTACAACATCATACCTTTGAAATCCCCAGACCTGGGCAGCATAACATACCACTGAACGACAGATGGAGTTAAAAACTTGGAATTTAAATGGAAGAGGTATAGTACCTTGCGAGAGATAGCCAGACCAGACGAGATTAAGGATTCTCTTCGAGGATGCCGCCTTCTCTGCATGATGGGTATTGAGCGAAAGACGAGGCGTCAGGGTTACACCCAGATATTTATATCTATTAACAATCTCCACTGGATGATTTTTGTAATTATTCAATAAATCTACTTGTTTTTGTTTTTTTTAACATTATTTCTATTTTTTGCTGGACGTTTCGGCCAGTAATAGCCATTCTCAGCTCTTGTGAAGTTTATTTTTCTTTTTAGAATATATTTTTTGTTTTAACCTTCTTCCAGTTATCTTTTTAGATGAATTCTTTTATTTTATTTTGTAATATTTATTATTTTAATTTCGTGGGGTAGCCATGCCATCTTTATCATGTAGAATGAAACTTATAACAAAAAAAGAAAACGAAAAATTATTAGAGTTGAGTTGACTGATGGAGGTTGAAACGTTCTGAAATAATATGATAATAATAAAAAATAATAACAATTAATTCAAAAAGTCTGGTCAGAATAAACAACCTAAAACTGTGGTACTTTAAAAGGTTTTAATTTCTTTTGGTTGTGGTGGTCACAGTGTTAATAGGCCTTACAATACCAGGATCTCGGGATCCCGAATACCGGAATCCCGGACGATTTTTGTCCGTAATTAAAAACCGGTATTTTTGTATTACATTGGTTGATAAAAATTGAATTTATACACAATTTATCATTTTTCAGATAAAGAATTTAATTTATTATCTTCAATTATTGCTGCTCTTACTCCTGTAAAATTAACAGTAGATGCATTTTGCCGAAAAGATGCAAATCTTTTGACGGCTGACGCTTCTTTGACATTTATGTTAAATACTCTTTCCCAGCAAAAATCTACAATTGCATTAGAATTATTGGAAGCATTAAAATCTCGAATTTTACTGCGACGAACTGAATTATCACAACTACTTCAGTATCTGCAAAAAGGCTCACAAGATGTTGTAGAAGTATTTAAACGCATATCCAAATTTACAATCATTAAAAAAATTGTAAGCTTAACAAAACGGCTCACACATGAAAATCTAGAAGATACAGAAGATATGGAAGTTGTGCAAGAAACATCCCTTCCAATATCTTTTCAAATTAGTAACGAAACAATATTAGAATCTGACAAGGTAAACGTAAACGCATTAAAGAGAAAACTACAGGCAGCAATAGACGAAACACTAAATACTTCACCCGTGCCTGCGTTTAAAAAAATTCCAAGTCTGGAACAAAAAATGAAAGATGAAATTACTTTTTTTGAAAAAACAGGAACCAAAGGAACGTATTTACAAAATGTGTATGATTTCTTAATGACAATAGTGCCGACAAGTGTAGAATCAGAAAGAGCTTTTTCAGCGGCTGGTTATACGAGGGTCGTTTGAATGTCCGTGCAAAAATAAAAACTACTTAATTTTTTGGGGTAAACCTTTTTTATTTTTCAACATAGTCTCCTTTTAGGCTTATACACTTCGTCCAACGCTGCTCTAGTTTGTTGATCCCTTCCGAATAATAGGATTTGTCCAAGTCTGAAAAATAGCCATTCGTTTCTGCAATCACCTCCTCGTTTGAATAAAATCTTTCTCCCGCCAGCCATTTCTTCATATTGGGGAACAAATAGTAGTCCGAGGGAGCCAAGTCTGGAGAATAGGGGGGATGTGAAACGAGTTGGAACCCTATTTCCATTAATTTTGCGACCACAACTGCTGAGGTGTGAGCTGGTGCGTTGTCGTGATGGAAAAGGACTTTTTTGTGGGCCAATCGTGGGCGTTTTTCTTGCAGCTCGGTTTTCAAACGGTCCAATCACGATGAATAATATGCACCTGTAATAGTTTTACCCTTTTCCAGATAGTCGATGAGGATTATTCCTTGCGAATCCCAAAAGACAGTCGCCATAATCTTTCCGGCCGAAGGAAGGGTCTTCGCCTTTTTTGGCGCAGATTCCCCCTTGGTAACCCATTGTTTAGATTGTTCTTTGGTCTCAGGAGTGTAGTGATGTATCCATGTTTCATCCACAGTGACGAAACGACGCCTAAAGTCCTGCGGATTCTTCTGGAACAGCTGCAAACCGTCCTTGCAACACTTCACACGATTTCGTTTTTGGTCAAACGTGAGCAATCGCGGCACCCATCTTGCGGATAGCTTTGTCATGTCCAAATGTTGATGCAAAATATTATGTACCCGTTCATTCGAGATGCCCACAGCACTAGCAATCTCACGCACCTTCACTCTTCTGTCATCCATCACCATATCATGGATTTTATCAATGATTTCTGGAGTAGTAACCGCAACAGGACGTCCAGAACGTTCAGCGTTACTTGTGCCCATATGGCCACTCCGAAAATTTTGAAACCACTTATAAACTGTTCTAATCGAAGGTGCAGAGTCACCATAATGTTTATCAAGCTTCTCTTTAGTCTCCTGAGGCGTTTTGCCTTTCATAAAGTAGTGTTTAATCAACACACGAAATTCTTTTTCGTCCATTTTTTGAAAATCACTCGACTTCCTCGATTCAAACGAATGCCAAACACAAAGAAATAGACCGATCTGGCTGAAACTTATTGTGTGTTCTTCCAAGAGATGCTACTAACTAAACATAACCTCGATACGCGCCAGTAGTGCTATCTCTCTGACTTTGCACGGACTTTTCAAACGACCTTCGTATTTGTACGAAAATTCGGTCCTCGCTTGATGATGAAACGATTGATTGTTTATGTTTTTTAAGAGCATACTTTAATAAACAAAACGCAAGTTATTAATATTGTTTCATAAATACTTTCAATTAATTATATTTTTCGCTTCTTTAATTACATAATGCCATGCGAGCCTATTATATGTAAAATATAACATAAAATTTAATATGTACTTTTTTTATCTACCTATTCCTACTCTCTATGTAATAAAATTAATAATATCTACTCATTTCAGAACAATATTTATTAGATTTCAGCAATAGTTTGTTAACAAGTCAATATAATATCTGATGTAAGTAAAAATATAACTAGTAAATTTTTTATTAATAATACCGGTTTTAATACCGGTATCCCGATATTTCAAATTTCAAATATCAAATACCGGCATTCAGATTTTACTTCGGTATTGTAAGCCCTAAGTGTTAATCAGCAATTTGATTGGTGTTCCTTTTTTATTAATGCCAAAAATTGTAATCACTTTTATTGTTTTTTTTAATTTTCACTACAAATAAATTTTTTGTCCATTGCAGGTGCGAATGCCGTTCCTCGTTGGCAAGATGAGTTCTCGGCTCTCCTCCCTTTTCTACACCGTGGAGGTCGGAGATACGAAATTCACTATATTAAAGCGATACCAGAACCTCAAACCAATAGGATCAGGCGCTCAAGGAATCGTTTGGTAAAAATTTTAATTTTTGAAATAGTAAATAATTATGTCTATATTGAATTGCTCTCGTTTTTATTGACTATTAATGCTCAAAAGTAAATACTTTTAGAGGTTTTAATTTAATAAAGAGTAGTGTGTAGCCAGACTATAGTGATAACTAAGGAACGGATTTTTATGTATTTAAAAATGCCAAATATTTAATTAAAATATGCATTTATTTTCGTCAATTATGTGGAAAATATGTGATTTTCTTAAAATATTTTCTGGAATATTTAAGTAAAATGGACATTTTTTTTTATGAAAATGGAATTTTTTTTGGGGGGGGTGCAAGTTATAATTATTTATACAAGAAAAGAACATTTTTACAATTTATAACAATTTATTAGGAACAATGTAATTTGTTTTTACAAGTTATAATGATTTATACAACAAAGAACATTTTTACTATTTATAAAAAGATGTGTTAAATTTTCAATTTTGAAAACTTCACTCTTCGAAATTGTTTGCAACCACATGAAATTTCAAATGTTGGAACGTAAAGTGACGACGATCTGGGCGTAAGATGGACTTGTAACGACTAAAAGATCGTTCAACATCTACAGATGTTATAGGTGCCTTGCTGAAAGAAGTTATCTCGTTGGTTGTAAAGGGTACACGATGTTCTGAGGTGACTTCTGTTCCACTGATAATATCAGAAATCTGGCGGATGGTCTCCCACCCTTTGTTCTTGCTCAGTACTTCTACCAGTTTTGATCTGATCAGATCTCCCTTATTCCCAGGTATTCCTTCCACCTTTTCGATGACTTTTTTTTAACGTTGGACACGTTTTCTGTCAGTCGAACATTTTGGGACTCAAGTTGGGTAATGGTTTGTGCAAGAAATACGCAATTGTCAGAAAAGAATACACTAAGTGACCGAACGAAATTAATTGGACACTTCAACGAACGAGCTGAAAGAACAGACAACTTCAAAGAACTAACAAGTGCCCGTCACTGTTTAGCAGCATTCTGTGCAAATTACAATAACCATTGTACCCACTGTGATTCACAGCCCTACAGTCTGTGGTTCACAGTTCCTGTCAACCACCTCCCAATTATGAAAATATGCCCAAAATGAAAAATATGAAAAAATATGTACATATTTTGATTAAATATGTAGAAATATTTATTTATTTTAATCAAGTATGTATAAATATGCGATAACATCCAAATATGTGGAAATATGTGAAATAAAAGTAGACTCAAACGGCTTAAAAAGTGTCAGTATGAATACTTCTAGTTGAAAAACGTCTGTAAATTTGCCTAGAAAAAAATATGTAAATACATACGAATCCGTTCCCTAGTGATAACCAACTAGAGTGAGTGAGTAGAAACGTTCTTTCCTTCTGGTTATTTTGGATAGATTTATAGTTAGTTGACTTCTTCGGGAGTTTATAACAGTGCATTGTCTCCAATTAATTTTATTGCCCGGGGGATTCGGTCTTGTGCTCTGGGATCGACACTAATCAAATTGAGTGGCAAACAGATTTTTTAAAAGTAATAATTCAGATATTTATGCAGAGTCAACACTCATAAAGATCTTTCTATATTGTAAGTTATCTGTGGCGTAAAATTTCAGTGTTCGAGAAAGTTTCGCAGTTACTCTATGAAGTTATAACTGGTATAATTACTTGTAAGAGTAATCTCTATCCTAGCATGGAGCCTTTCAGTAAATGGTAATACTGTGCTCATGTTTATAGCAGGTTCCCTAAATCTCGAACCAAATTTTTGCGGTAGAAAACCTATACGAGGTGTGACTATTAATTAAATAACGAGACTATTGCTGTAAAACATTTTATTTTAAATTTATACATATTTAGTTATTATCACCTTCAATATACACCCCTCCCCTATCCCTACAACGCTCCATGCGAATTTACCATTGTTCGAAACAGTGCTGGAAGTCTTTTTCTGTGAGCACCTGCATGACGCGTGCCGCTTTTTCTTTCACAGCTTCAACGTGCGACCGAAATCGTGTTCCTTTTAATGCAGATTTGATTTTGGAGAACAGACAAAAGTCATATGGAGGTCAGGTCAGGCGAATAAAGCGGATGAGGCCTAAAACTGGGATGATGTACTTGGCTAGAAACGTCGTTGACAGACAATGCACTGTGAGCCGACGCGGTTGTCTTGATGGAGAACCCATGACTTGTTCTTTCACAAATCGGGTCTTTTTTTTCCTTACTCTTTCAGCAGGAGTTTGAGCAAGCACCTCACCGGTTGATGTTGATTAATTATAACCGTTTTTGACGTTGAAGAGTGACCTGGGCGGTCATCATCTCCTACGTCTTCTCCGGCCATCTTGGAAACGCTTGAACCACTCAAAAACTTGCGCACGTGATTAACATTCATCACCATAAACTTATTTTAATAAAAGATAAGTTTCAGTAGCGGTTTCACCAAGTTTCATGTAAAATTTCACAGTCCATTCGTTGCTCTACTACATGTGTAGTAGTATATAATGTTTTCGGCAAAACGAAACTTCACACCTCTTACACAAACGACGACAGGTTCCGATCAGACAGATTTCTCTACAGAAAACACGTGAGACGCTGCAATCGAGAAGAGAAGGCTTTACGCTGCAGAGCTGTCGGTCGTTAGGATTTGGTGTATGCATAGTTCTTCTGTAGCAGCATCAGTTGACACCTCGTATTGGAAATTTTTAACACGTTCAAAATGCTTTTCTTAATCATAAAAAATTAAAAAATAATTAGGATATAAAATGAGAGCAAAGAGATTTAGACATAATTTCTGTAATTTTTTTTTGTATTATATATGAAAATCCATTAAAAGACTTCTTGTTCTCTCTTCACATATTCGATGATACCTTTGGTGTGATTAAATCGATTTATTTATTTTTACTTGTAGCACACTTCTTTCTTTATTTACAATTATTAATAATTAATAATTGTTTTAAATAATACAACAGGCACGCTATAACGGATAAAATCGAGCATTAGTATATAGTATTCAAATATTTATTAATAGTTTATATCATTAGCAAAGATTTATTGAGCCAGCTTCCCTTTTAAATGATAGTTTTGCTCCTTAGTTAATTTACTATTTTTTTTATTTTATAATTTTTTTTTTTTTATTATTTTTTTTTTCTATTACATTTTTGTTTCAGTTGGTGACTTCGTGGCAACGTTTTCTTTTTTTTTCTTTTTTTTTTTATACTTTTGTTAACTGTTTATTTTTATATATTTATTTATTTGTATTTTTATTAAAGCACGTAGTCGTTTTGGTTAAACTTAAAGAAATAAATGAATAAAGACACTTACTTACCTTAAGCATGATATAGATAGTATAAGTGATTGACTATGTAGATATTAGTGCATGGTGCTGTTGTAAAAAAAACAACAAAAGCAAGTGATTTAAGATTAGTTTTTTATTTATTATAAATATAAAAATTTAATTTTAAAATTCGTAACGATATCTAATTGGTGGCAGTGTTTTTATTTTGAGAATATAACTTAAAAAAAATACATATCAACAATACAAAAAAGAAAAAGACATAATTAGTTTTCTATCTCTCTCTCTCTATATCTCAATATTTAATAAAAACATAAAATAATATAAAGTGGTGACTGGTGGTACTATATAATGGAGGAAGATATGGAATTCTACACTCAAGAATTCGATAACACTTCATTTACTGTTCCCCAGAGATACAACCGACTGAGACCCCTGGGCATCGGGGCACAAGGCACTGTCTGGTAAGTGTAAAACAAGATTACCTTGATCTTAACTTTTCTCTTCTCTTGTTTTTTGTTTTTGTTTTTTTATTTACAATAACCTTTCTCTCATCAAAAATTGTAACATTTGGTCTGATTTTCAAATTTAAAAAAAGTAATTACCAAAATAGAATAGAATTTGGTTTAGTAAAACAATAAACAAGCATTTGATTGTGATGTCCATTTTGGGCTGGATAACATCAGAGGCATAAATAAGTAAAAAATTTTTTAACTATTTCGAATTAAATATGCTGGGTCATTCCATGTCAAATCAACACAAAAAAAAGACCATTTTTGACCTCACCATCTCGGATTTTCTTGAAATTTGGCACATGTGTACTATTGGTATAGACTTGGAAAAATATGAAATTTTACTGTGATATGTCAACTGGTTTATGAGTTACAGGGCTGTAAAGTTGCCAAAAATGGGCTGAAAAACAGGAAACCCCGTGTTTTTTAATTACTGTAGAAGCTTTCCTAATTGAGCTACAGACTTGGGATTGGTGTCATTTTATAGCATATATAATGCCCTTTCCTGTGATATGCGACACCATATGGGTTAGGATAAATAAAGTTTGTTAAATTTAAATTTAAAACTTAAATTTTAAATTTTTTAAAAAGTACATATTTTAAAATATTAAAATTAATTCTATAAATAGCTAGTAGTGTTATGAATCACTGGGCAAAATATTAATTTGGGACGACAATGGCTTCATTATTAAAAAAATTTAAGACTAAAGCTCCTTTTCATGGAAAATATATTTTAATAAAATTAAAGTAATAAATAAATTGAAAATAGTAATAATGAATCAATGAATCATAATTAATAATTATTAAGATTTAAAATATTGATTTTGAAATCATTTTTAGAATTAATAATTATGATTACAGTAATTAATCATATTAATTAGCATATATTATTTTAATGAAATTATGCAGTGAATCAAATTATACAAAAATAATTCAATTCAATATCTTTGTTCAAGAACAGTCTTCTTTGGCTGAGATAACAGCCTCTTTAAGTTGGTTTAAGTCGGCAAAGAGCCTTGTGATTGCGTAAGGGGATTCGGTAAAGAGTCTGGCAGCTCGTACCAGTTTGCAACGACTCTATGAAAATCAAATTCAAACTTCACTACAACTTTTTGAGTGGGCAGTAGAAAACATCACCAACATAGGACTTTGCATATTCAACCCAGGAAGACTATGTTGAATCTGAGTGTTTTTTAAAAAATCGGTTTGCTCAAGCGTTGGCTATTAAAGGAACACAGCAATACCATGCTTTCATTCCCAGAAGTAAATCCAAAATATTGGTTAAAAACTTTTCTATGAACTCAGAAGCTTGTGAAATGGAAGTTTCAAAATTCCCTGATAAACTAAAATTAGCCGAAATATCAGGTTATATCAGTGTAGTCTATAAAGAAACTGGTGGCTTGGATATTTTTTAGAGAAAAATGAAGAACTTGATGAAGTAAAAGTAACTTTTCTTCATCCAGCTGGTCCCTCTAAATCATCTCGCATCCAAGAAATGCCGATATTCTTAGGGTCTCAGTAGTGGATGTTTTGATAAAAATTGACCCTGTGACTCTGACTGGAAGAACTTACATATGTCCTACTAGAAAGTGACGCATGTCTAACAAATGAAGCCTTTTCAAGCTTAAAATAATAAAGAGATCCTATTACTTAACAGTATGTTTTACTTTGGACTTATTAGTGGAATTATTATTAGCATTATTGTATTAACATGAATTCAGAGTTGAATTAATCGGATTGGAGCTTTATTCTTAATTTTTTTTAACAATGAAGCCATTGTCGTCCCAAATTAATATTTTGGCCAGTGATTCATAACACTACTAGCTATTCATAGAATTAATTTTAAAATTTTAAAATATGTACTTTTTAAAAAATTTAAGTTTTAAATTTAAATTTAACCAACTTTATTTATCCTAACCCATATGGTGTCGCATATCACAGGAAAGGGCATCATATATGCTATAAAATGACACCAATCCCAAGTCTGTAGCTCAATTAGGAAAGCTTCTACAGTAATTCAAAAACACGGGGTTCCCTGTTTTTCAGCCCATTTTTGGCAACTTTACAGCCCTGTAACTCATAAACCAGTTGACATATCACAGTAAAATTTCATATTTTTCCAAGTCTATACCAATAGTACACATGTGCCAAATTTCAAGAAAATCCGAGATGGTGAGGTTTAGACCCCGTGTTGATTTGACATGGAATGACCCTGCTTAATAATGAAGTAAACAAATTTTAGTTACTAAGAAATCTGAATATGATTAACCAATGTTACTTCTAATAAATTTAGCAGATATTTTAAAGGGATTCTGCAAAAAAATCAATTAAAATATTGTCCACACTTAAAGCATTTGATTTTGTGTTAACTTACCTGATTTCTTGATTGGATTATCCCACTTGTTGATGCTTCATTATTTGTTGTTGATAAATTTTCTCTTCCAATTGGATGGATTTCAAATTAAGAACATCAGTTAAATGCCATGAAATAAATTGGAAAAGGCACTTGCGAGGACATATTAAGAGAAATAATAGATGTCCAAAGGTGTGAAGAAGACTTCGATGCAGGAAGATTTATTATTTTTTTAAAAAATATCAGAATTAAATCTAGAAATTCTGTCGATTTTTCTCATTTTCTTAAAAAAATGCATTTTCGTTACAAACACCACTTTCGAAATAAATGGAGAAAGCTATGTTTTCTTTTACAAGCATTGCTTCCAAAACGTTTATGGAGTGTGTAATAAAAACCCCTGGAAAGTTCAGATAAATTAGAGAATACTTACAATACCGTAAAGTAGGGCAGACTATATTTTTACCAGAACTGGCGGACACATTTACATTAACTCTGCAGGTTGTTTGTTTCGCCTTTGAAGTAGGTAAAATAACCTTTACAAAACCTCTGTCAAATTAGCGAAGTTTTAAATTTTAAGCTTACTGCTCGCCCAGAATATTACCCAAAATTACCTGCAACCCTCTAATATTTCTATATTTTACGTTTATTGCTGGTAAAATGTTTTCTTTGCTAAGTTACAATTAAATCCTTTGGAGATAATAAATGATTGACTTCCTGCAAGTTTTTGGTTTTTGAACTGAAATGAGCTTACAGGGAATTTAAATTGATGGAACTTGTCAATCATAAAAATGTTCTCTCTTTTACCACACACTGACTATTTTAAAAAAAAAAACACACATTTTTTGTACTAAGAGACATCGGCTCTTGTGTAAATCAAAATAGACAGTTTGACAGATCGCCATTCAGGCTTTTACCTAAAAAACAAAACAAAAATTTCAAAAAAGGCATGCCATATAACTTAAAATAATAATGAAAAAATGTTGTAAATGTTCTAACTTATAATAATAATAAATTAAAATATTAATTAACAGTTAATATGAAATTAAATTTTATTTGTAATAATGCATCATTTATTCATTTCTGAGTTTAACAATAATATAACAGATTGACTTATGCATGTTTTCAATGTTCGCATGAATTATTTGTTTCTTTAGTTTTGATTAAAACTATAACGAACTCCTAAGTAGTTTTTTTAGAATTGAAACTTCAAAGATTAGTTATATTTACATATTTATTTTACTATGCACAACCATCTTATTTAGATTTTTGTTTCATGTATGATTAGTATCTCATCCTAAGTTGGTAATAAGTCATTATTTACGTTAGAACACACTCACCTTGTAATTTTTATTTATTTATTCATTTTTGAGGATGCTGGACTCAGTCGCGTTTCTAAATTATTTTACTTTTTCTTTTAACTTTAAGAACAAAATTTCATAATAATCAATTATAGAATGACTTATCATATAAAATGTTTCCACATATGATTAATCAACGTTAAATGACTCAAGAGATGACACATCGTGCAAACCAACTTCTTATAATTAAGAAAATATTTGTTTTCTTCGTTTTACACATTCAAAATTTTATTGTTTCATGAAAACTTAAATTATAAAGGTTATTGCTTCATATTTCAGTGCTGCTTTTGACACAGTTACACAGCAGAATGTTGCCATCAAAAAATTATCACGTCCATTCCAAAATGTAACTCACGCCAAAAGAGCCTACAGGGAATTTAAATTGATGAAACTTGTCAATCATAAAAATGTAAGTGTACCATGTAGAATTGTGAATCAAATGAATCTTTAATTAGTTATGTTAGAATTAATCAAATGTATTATTTTATTTTCCAGATAATTGGCCTGCTAAATGCTTTTACTCCGCAAAAATCATTGGAAGAATTTCAAGACGTTTACCTAGTCATGGAACTAATGGATGCTAATCTTTGCCAGGTCATCCAAATGGATCTTGACCATGACAGAATGTCCTATTTATTATACCAAATGTTATGTGGAATTAAACATCTACATTCAGCTGGAATTATTCATAGAGTTAGTAATTTAATATTGAAAAAACTTTACTAAAAGAAAAGCTGTAATGTTCGTGTCCGAAAATGTTTACACATGAATTGCAGTTAAGAGTGAAGCTAAAATTGTCTAAGTAGCGTTTTCATGGTAAAAGATTCGAAGTTATTGATCTTCACAGTGCAATAAGCATATGAAGTTTTAAGATATTCGTTGTTTTTTTGTTTTTTAATTTTTATAAATAAACTCAAAAATCGATCCAACAAAATGGGTCTGCCAGCTAAATATCAGGTCCTACGATGAATATAAAATGTCTCATTTCAACTTCCTATGATTTTGGTGGCGGGAAGTTATGAAAACAATGCTGCAACATCTAGCACAGATAAATATTCAAGAACAGTTCTTAAACTTAACCTTAGAGGCGAATACAGAATCAGCACAGACTAAGATATAAGCACCTTCTCCCTCTATACAGGGTGTATACAGAGGAGTGGTCGAAACTTCGGGAAGTGATTCAGCAGCTCAAATACAACAAAAAATATTCCTTCACATTGGCCCGATTCTCAATAGTGTCCAAGATATTTGCATTTTTAACTTTTCCGTCGATATTCGCGTTTTCCACCATAAAAACGACCGTAACTTTTCTATCCTTTATCCTACAACAAATCTGCTTATTCCAAACGAAAGAGCATTAAATTTCCTATAAATTTGCTTGGTACAGAGCCTCAAAACGATTCTTATAACTATGAAATTTTTACTTGAATGTCTAAAAATTTCGTTCTCGATTATTTTTGTTAAAATTTTCAACTGCATTTTCTCAATGGTTAATGAATCAAGGAATCACATAATTTCAGAAAAAGTTGCGCATTTACTGAGCTTTAAGACCATATGGATTTTTTTGGTTTTTAATAAAACCCTACCCCGAACAGAGGGGTGTAAATGCAGAAAACTGGGATTTTGCAAACTGACTTTTCATTACTAATTTTCTCAAATGTCAATTTTTGGAGAAGGAACTAAAAGAAAAGTAACCATTTTAGTTTTTCACAATTATTATTTAATAAAACGGAAGTAAAAAATAAAGTAGTCTCAAAATCAAATCTCAAAATTATATTGTGGACCCTTGAATTAGATAGAAAGCCCTTGGAGGCTAAAGGGTCGCAGATTTAAGAACCGTTGGTTTAAATATTGAGAGTTGCGGAAACCACTGAATGGTCAAGAAATGTAAATAGAATTAAAACAATTTTTTTTTAAAAAAAATTGTCAATTCTTATAGATTGATTTATTTTTGGAATTAATTAAAATTTGTTGACATATTTACAGGATTTAAAACCAAGTAATATAGTGGTGAAATCGGATTGTACACTAAAGATTCTTGACTTCGGATTGGCAAGGACCGCTGGTACAACTTTCATGATGACACCGTATGTCGTAACTAGATATTATCGGGCCCCAGAGGTAATTAATTTTGATAGAAGTATAATTATCTCTTTATATTCTCATAACGTAAATATTTGGCATGAATCACATTTTAGAATTTTTTTTTATACAGGTTATATTGGGCATGGGCTACAAAGAAAATGTAGACATCTGGTCTGTAGGATGTATTATGGGTGAAATGATACGCGGTGGTGTATTATTTCCTGGTACTGATCACATCGACCAGTGGAACAAAATAATTGAACAGCTAGGCACGCCGTCTCAAGATTTTATGATGAGATTACAGCCAACCGTTAGAAATTATGTTGAGAATCGACCTAGGTACACTGGCTTTCCTTTCGATAGACTATTTCCAGATGTACTCTTTCCGTCAGACTCTTCTGAACACAATAGGCTTAAAGGTATTTAAATTTTCATGTTTTTTTAAAATATTATTTTTAGTTTATCATTTCTTCAAAGACTAATATCAAAACGATTCTTTAGAAATTACTTCTGATGTAAAGTATTTCAAACAAAAGATAAATATTTATTTAATTCGACGACTAGAAAAAAAAATCTTCCAGGGGAGCACAGCATCAAGTCAAAGGATTTTCTGCTAATTACTCAACATCTAATTTCGTTCAATTTTGTCAATACTTAAATCACAGTAATATTACATTTAGAACATTGGAATAATGTAATATTACTTATCACATTATTATATGCATTTCAGTGAAAGAATGAACACTTTCCAGTTTTTAAGTAAACAAAAGGGCAAATATAACCTTAATGAAAGGTAAAAAATGCTGTCTCACTACAGCTACTGTTAAGTTCCACCCCCTGAGGTGATTCCACTGCCTATTAGAGCCATAAAGTAGTAGGTGTATTTTTATTCGTGTCAGGGACTCTTAGATTAAGCCAATAGTTGTATATTAGATTTTTTAATGAATGTCATTGTTGAGTTCAACTAAAGAAAAAACGTTTTACTGTATTTCTCATTACCAGCCTAACAAAATATACTTTATTATTGCAGCAAGCCATGCACGCGATCTCTTATCACATATGCTTGTCATCGACCCGGAGAGGAGGATATCCGTTGATGATGCTTTATTGCATCCTTATATCAACGTTTGGTACGACGAAGGGGAAGTTAATGCA
The DNA here is from genome assembly GCF_049639745.1 of Rhodnius prolixus. Classification (NCBI taxonomy): domain Eukaryota; kingdom Metazoa; phylum Arthropoda; class Insecta; order Hemiptera; family Reduviidae; genus Rhodnius; species Rhodnius prolixus. The sequence continues at coordinate 25,821,996 of NW_027411624.1, forward strand.
GTAAGTAGAGAAACTATTCTTCATTCTATTTTAAGTCGAGCATTGAAATGTAGGACGATTTGCATTTATAGTTTTTTAATTAAAAGTATTGTATTATCAAAAATGATTCAGAAAAGCATTTTAATTGAATTCGAGTTTTCACTCACAGTTTATCCTAACCAAAGAGGATTTTTATTGAATAAGATTCTTACATGACCAAAAAATAGGCTCTATGCATGGAGGACATTCAGTAATAAGCTTTGATCAATCCTTTCTATTTTATGATGAATAGTCACGCCTTCCTGCTTTTTATTAAAAACAATTTAGAAGGTATAGTAATGCCTATATTTGTCAGGCGGCACCATGTAGGTGTCTTGGACGGGGGCAGCTCATGCATTATTATAAATAGTTTTTGTCTAACAAATAAAAAGAATTCACGGAATCCGAACTGTTTATTTAAACAGTTATAAACATTATTACAAAGCGAAGTACTATATTGTGTAATATTTTAACAGAAAATATATTGTAGTATACATTTATAGTCCAATAGTAAATCTAGGCATTTGTTTTTTTTTTTTTTTTTAAATATACTTGCTTATTATTTGGCTTAATGAGGCATATATGTTGTGACTTGTGTCTACTTAAAAACGTTTTATTTAATAAACAAAAAGAGCGACGCCCCCTTGCGATTGTCTCGTGCCCAAATGAGAGCTCACCACACGATTTGGAAAACGTTGGCTTAAAGCTCCGAAGAGAGATATTAATTTTTAGTGTAACCCAAAAAAAGGACCTGATCTTGAATATTTCACCCTTTACTGAATACATCGGATGGCTGAATGCATGTGTTACATAGAACATTAAAAGTAGCAGTCTATTTTGATAATTTTTTATACCTTCACATTTTCAACTTACAAAACAAAGCCACTTTATAATTAACAGGGTAAGAATAGATGGTTTTGTAGAAGGTGCTTTTTTTTTTGTGCTCTCTGCTCACAGATGTGATGAAGTCATGATGCGCAAATCACGCAATTAATAGCTGAGTTTTAGAAACTAAATTGAACATATCAGAGCTTGATATACCCAGAAATAATTGGAAAATTTATTGTCACAATATTATGTGATAAGTATGCTGCGTGATAAGTGCTGCATGTACTGTAAGATTTTTACTTGATAGAACTAAATATACTTCATTGCTTCATGTATCTACAAGACAATTGAAGTAGATAAAATTGATTTTTAATTTTGCATTATCGTAGTTTTATAGAAAACATGATGAAGTATTTTGTGTTTCAGCCGGCACCAGGTCCGTATGATCATTCAGTAGACGAACGAGAACATTCAGTAGAACAATGGAAGGAGCTGATCTATCAAGAAGTTATGGAGTATGAACACACACATAATAGTAGTACCCCATCAAGAGCACAAGGTCCGAGCAATGCTCCAGCTGAGGATGATCCATCAAATCGACGGTAGAGCATCCTTACAACTTTTACCCTTATTACACAACACACCGTATTTTATGTCTTATAGTAATCTTCAGCCAGCAGAAAGAGCCATTTTATTCTCGCCAAGTAATGAACAGAAGAAAAAAGTAAACTAGCAAACATTAAGGCAAGTTAAAAGCGTTATTATTTTTAATCAAAATTTGCCCCCTCTCATTTGTGCACATGTACATTATTTATTTTCAGTAGTATATTAGACAATTTGGTAAGCTGTGGATCGTTCATTGAAGATAGTATAATAATTAATAAAAGTCGACACTCGAAAGGTCATTATCTCATCCAGATTAGTTTTATTTATTTTTTTTTCAAGTTGTATAAAACAAAAATAGGTATGAAGTGAACCTGGAATGGAAGGGCGATTACAACGAAAATTATGAATATATGCGCCACGGATTTTGGTTAACTTGTGCCATACAGATACAAAGAACTTCATTAAATAAAACGGCGATTTATTATTGTAAATACCCAAGATTTTAAATTTACAAAATCAGAACAAGAAAAATCAAGTTACGCTTTAAATAAAATAAAGTACGTACTAGTAATTATTTAAAAAAAGAGCTCCAAAATGTATCGCAGCTGTGCTCTTAAAGCCTGACCTGATAATATTTAATACAAAAACAATCGTCCCCCATAAATCATATATGGTAATGCTTAAAAATATATAAGAAACTTTATGTAATAAAACTTTTATATATATATATATATACATATATTGCAATGAATTGGTTTATTATATTATTATTATTATTTGAAAAAAGTATTTTTTCGTTTTAATATCGAATTAAAATTTTTCATTGTTCGTATAAACAGAAAATGAGCACTGTGTTCGAGAGTTTTTACTTTTTGTTTCTTTATTTTCGTTGTAATTTTGTTTAGCTAATTTGAATGTAGAATGACAGAGACGGATGGTAGTGTTTTTTATACATTTTATGAGCGCTCGCTTTATATATAACTGGAGGGACTATGTTTAAAACGTTTATTTAATTTAATTTTATGATTAAGTGAGAGAATATTAATAACTTAAAATAAGTGTACATAAAATAGTTGGGAAGTATTTCATGATTTATAAATAAAACGGAATGTATACAGTGTAAAAAGAAACAAAAAAAAAGTTTTTGTTACATATGAAAAACAATTAACTAATTTTTTTAAGTGCAAAAAGTCCTAAAATAAACATTTCCATAATCTAGTGTTGCAAAATTAAATATCCGCACATATGCAAAAAAAAAAAATCAAATTTTTTTTGGGATGATAACAGGGGGTAATATTTTGGACATTAGAAATCTATTGCTCTCGGGTTAACATATTGAAATAAACTTGGGAATACAAAAAAAAAAGAAAAATTATATACGTATAAGTAAATATATAGATAACAAAAATTGGAGAATACTGTTTCCAAAAGGGATAAAATAATGCAGATCATGGAATAATTTCAATCAGACTATTGAATTGTTTATAGCGCACTGCAGAGCAGTTAACGTATTTTCAGTGTACCTGATTGCAGACAGTGAATCGACAATTTAAAAAAATACCGCAGTATTGCCAGACATCCTTCAAAATACTTTTATAGAGATCAAATGAAGCATTTTATTTTACAATGTTTTTTTTTTTCTTTTTGTCTTTTACTTTAATTTTTTAGGGCAAATCAAAAGCCCAAAAAAACTTACAGAAATTCAGTAATAAATATTTTTAAAAAACTCTAAACCTGTTTCTTCTAAAATAGATGAAAATAATAAATATAGTTATTATAAAAGAAGAGAAAGCCTTGTAAAAATAGCAAGAAAATAAATAAATCCTTAGATATTTAATTAAAAATACATTTCTTTCTAGGTTAGTTAGGTGGAGCAGAATATTAAATAAAACAGCTGTTTAAATTTCATTCCAAAGCTTTTGTCGATACTTTATATTTTCTTTTGCATTTTTTTTTTTTAATTAAAAAAATATATATTTCTTATCCTGAGCAACTTCTTAATGGTAATAGGGTAATGAAAAAATATTCGTTTATTTTATTAATTTTTGTATTTGCAAAAATAAATTTAATTCTAGAATTAACCTTTCAGTTTTATTGTGATGAAGGCAGTTTTTTATTCCCCGTGAGAATATTCGTTATATTGTTATGTATAAGGTTTGTTCCATCAAACTATTTCTCGTTAAATTCAAAATGACTAGTTATTTTAGTTGCATCCACAAAAGAATTACCCTGTATCCAACACAGTGCTGAAGTTTCTTTTAAATTCTTTTACTTCTTCCTAGAAACGTTTAACATACAATCAAGTCTCATAAAATTTTTATGTTTCTCAAAAATTATTTAAATAAAAAAAAAAATGGGCACTAAATTGTTCCTTCTTAGCAGCGAAATAATTTTATTTTATTTTATTTTTTGTCATCGATAAAGAACAAATTAAGGTAATTATTTTTAAGGAATACTATTACGACAAAAAATATTTGTTTTTTAAAAATCCACTGCCCCGTAGATATTAAGAACTTTGACGAAAGATTTGTCGGAATTATTCTGTTTGACTATTTTGATTAGAAAAATCTTGGGCAACTGTTAATATGCTAAAGAACGATTTTGTAACATGTAAATATGTGATAATAAAACAAGATTTAAAAAAAAGAAGAAGCTGTTTTAAAACATATTGGTAGTTAAATAAGAATAGAATAAAGTAACGAAAAATGAAATATAATTAATAAATCTGTAATTTTAAGAGAATTAAACTTGCACTTTTCTTTTGATATAAAGTTGATATAAATCTCCGTCATTCTTGAAACATATTTTCATTTATTTTTCTCTGACTTTTTAGACATTGTATCTTATACTGTGTTCTTTAGTATTGACATTAATCATGACTGCAATTTGTCAGATTTTATTTAGGTATTACCCTAAATTCATGGTTTGGAAGTTCTATCAAAAATAAATGAATAAAAAGTTATGTAGAACGAATAATTTTCTTGTCAGCCATTTGATTAGCCTTATCCAAGCGTTTACTTTCTATTTTGGTCAACTTCGTGCGCGACTGAAAACGATCGTATCTGAAAGTTTTCAAAGTTATGTGTGTGGTGGTCATCTAGACGAAGGAAATGTGCGTTGTCAGTTATCTCAGCGACTTCCCTTCATTTATTTATTTTTTTTATCTTACGATTTCGAAAACAAATAGAATTCTTGAGAGATCCAGTAATCAGATTTCATTGCATTTTAACTTAATACGTTCACAAATTTTTTAACTACAGATGATAAAACATGTTAACATTATCGTTTCTGTTCTATTTAAAAATTCGTTTACTTCTCTTATCTAATAAATGAAAGATATAAATTTTATTTAAAATATAGAAGTTATTTTAACAAAAGTTATAAAAACATCTTTATTCTAACCTAAATTTTCTCTACTTTTCACTGAGCTTTTAAAATATTACCATTTGGAAGTTTAAAACTTCTGGTCGAATTACCAGTAGTAGATGAATGCTTTGTCATTTTCTTTGGAAAGGAGTTGACGTGTTTTTAGTTTATTTTACTAGAAATTTATATTTTTAAATCTACTATTTTCAAAAAAAAATAAATAAATAATACAAAAGCATTTGTAACTTAATTTTGAAAGATGTATTTTAACTCATTTTTTCTCAACCTTTTCCAGCTCTGTTTCAGTAATATGTTGAGAACAAATGCTTGCATCGTGTTCCTACTTTGTGTTAACTAACTGCTTGGAATATTCTTCGGTTTACAAATTTTATTATTTAACATTATGTTTTTTATTTATTGTTTTGTTCAGAATTTAAAGTATAAAATTTCGAGTTTTCAAATCTAGATTTATTTTTAATTTCCTAGAGGGTTATCATTTTTGTTTATTTATATCTTTGTTCTTAAAATTCCCATTTAAGGTAAAATACTGCTATCTTATACGAGCTCGCTTCTCTGCAGGTACGTTAAACCATACAGATGAACAGATCAATATTAGTATTATCCCTATCTGGAGCAAGTGTGTGAATAGCCAGAGGAATGCCGAATTCCCTGGATGATGAGTGGACAGTTCTGTATAAAAGAAGGGACTAAATAGAAAATAGTTAAATTTAAGATAAATTCGGAGAGATATTTGTATCAACTTTGTGAGATTTATTTATTTGATAGCACTTCATAAAAACTAAGAAACTTTTAGTCGGTTACTAAAATGCTCATTTTTTCCTAGTTATTTTATCTCACTTACAGGGATTAAAATAATGCTTACAGCATACTTCAAGCGATTACTCATGTTTGTGGGTAGATTTCTCTTTGTAGCAATGTAAAATAACTTGATCTTGAATCTTTCGTGTGACTTGTGACTTTCATAACTGATGAAAATGCTCGCCCCACTGTGCTTGAGGAATTGAAACCGAGAGAGAGTCTCAATCTTGTAAAGCGCAAGATCTCGCGCCGCCAAGATATCACTTATTAAAAAACCTTAACCTCTCTTCTCAAGCTTCGCAATTAGCTAGCACCTTATTTTTTTAAATTTTTTTATTTATTAATTTTTTGTTTTAACATTTGACTAGATTGTTTTCATTATTTTCTTTGCAGACATAAATTTCACTAGCTTGAAGTATGTTTTCGTACTTATAAAATGAGTGCAATCGTGTAACATAGTAAGCAGATGTTTCCTGCATACATGTAGGAACTTTTTTCAAATCCAGGTGATGGTATCTAATCATCTTTGGTTCAAAATAATACAAATTTAAATAAAATGATAAAAAAAAAGGTTATGTATAAAAATATACAAAGAAAATTACAATGTTATATACACGGAGTGATATTCTTATAGTTTTATAGTCTATATATTATATAAATATTAAATATAATAAAGAAGTTTAAAAATTAAAAACAAACAAAAAAAAACAATATTTTAAAGGGGATTTGATATATATAAAACCTTTTAAGCCGTTATACTTAAATTAATAATAATAGAAGTCCGATCCATATTATTTTCGATAAAATATTTTTTGTCGAAAATAGACTACGTCGTGTTTATAAAAATATCTTAAAAGAATTTAAAACTAAATAATAATTAAAAAAAAAAGTATGTGTTGTGAGTTGGTGTATCTTTAGGAAATAAGACGAAAAAAAAATTGTTAGCACTTATTAGCAGGGTTGACTTTTTTTATTTATGTATTGATTTATTTTATATTGTCCTCATTTTATTGTTTGTATATTCATTTTTTTCATTACCTAGAGAGAGAATTGTAAGAGAGTATAAACATTATTTTTATTATATCTAGAGAAATATGTTCCAAGTTCTGATTTGATAAAATTTATTTGATTAAATTAAAAATGTAAAAGAATTATTATTAACAAAAATACCTAAGATTTAGGAGAAAAAAATAATGTAAAAAATCCCTCCACTGTGTGGACGCAATAATATATTTTTTGATTTAAAAAAGTAAATAAATAAAAATTAACATAAAAATAAGGATAAGTCGAACCCTGTATATGTTAACATTTTGATTACCTCTTTTTTTGTAAATAAAATCTTATGACCTATAATGGAGCAGGTTATAATCTCACACATATAATCACAAAAAAACACAACTATATTTACATATATAATTATAATATATGTACTAGCCAACGCTAATAAATTATCTCTTTTCTTTTTTCAGTTTTGGTGAATTTTGTATTATAAAAACAAAATTTTATTTTATTAATTTTTGTTTTACTTTTTTAAGAATTAAAAATGTATAAAAAAAGTTATAGCTTTCATTTAAAAAAAAAAAAAAAATTAGTACGAAAGTGATACATAAAAATAGAGTGTAATGAATACATTTTTAGGATTAAAATTTTTGCTAATATATCTAAAAAAGAAAAAGAAAAAAATATTGCACTTGGCAAAAAATGATTTGACGAGATAGTAGTCATACAACTCTTATAAAAGTAAAGTTTAACTCACATGTGATTTTACGATGAGGAAAAAGATCAGTTTACAATCCGAATACAAATATTCACTGATTACTTATATATTTATTAAAGAAGAGAATCACTTCCGTTTTAAGTATGTTTAGCTGAAAACTATTTTTCAAAAAGAAAAATTGTGAAAAAAAAAAATCCTCTGTAATATCCAGTAATAAGTAGCAAGATTTATTTTGATTATTTTACGACTTGTACAGAGTAGTTTTTAAATATATTTAGGAATTTTGTCTATTTGTTTTGTTTTGTTTAAGGTAGGAAGATAGCCAGGGATTAATTACCTAATTATAATATTATCTATTATATAGAAGTAATAAAAAGATACAAAATTCTCTAATATGGGTGAAAAATGACAAAAAATATTTTTTACCATAAATTTCGTGCTAGCTGTTACCACCAGTATTTCTTTTTTTTCTTTTGTTAATGTGTTAGTGCAGGAGATAAATATATTTTTTTCTTACTGTCGTTCTTTTCAAGAAGAAGAGTTTTGAAAGAATAAATTGTTTTTTTAATTCATCCCCGTCTTGTATTTTGTCGTGGATCCGACTTAATTCAAAACTAGGTTAAAAAATATATATATTAAAAAACAAAAAATGTAATTTTAATAAACCCATGATTATACAATCACTTTTATAATATGTTTTTATTTTTTGTTATTTTTATTTAATTTATTTATTAAAATTTATTTCTCGCAAAGGACCCTGTTCACCACCTATCCATATTGTGCTACTTCACTGTGGTATTTAAGTAATGAACAAAGCTTCACTCAACTATATCGCCCATACTAGAATTATGGTAACTAAACATCGTTCTCTTCGTAATGAGCTGTCTGTCTGGATACATACTAAATTATGAACCCTTCGATTGGGGTAGGTAGAAAAGAAAAATAAAAACTTGACATTTCTTTGAAATCACTTGTAGATTCTATTTTAGGAGATGCCTTGAGACGACAAAAGCTAACGGCAGTTCTGAATATCTTAAATTTAAAAAAGGTAAAGTAATTGCGTATTTTTTCAGGCAGGCTTTAGCTCCAACTACCAATTAGGTGTCGTGGACGGAGGCGATTAGCAAGCATACTTAACTATAAAGTTTTTTATTAACATTAAATAAAATCTTTAAACTTAGCGCTGTTTAACGTTACTGCTAACAAATAATCTTCTTTTAATATTGTTAAAACCGCTGTGCCGGGTGTACAATGGAGTATTTGTGGTTGACCTACGTACTAAATTATACAGATTTTTCAAAAGAAAATTACAAATTCATGTTCCTTGGACGATCTGAGAAGTTATTTATAATGTAATTTTCACTTTACACCATTTTTTAAGAAAGATTTGGGTATATTTCCTACACGAAAAAAAAACCTCTCATTTTCTCAGATATCAAAATTCAAAACCAGATATTCTTGTTGGTTAATGCTGAGGATGGCACCTGCTCAAAGGAGCAATAGCTCCCATTATTATTCAGCATTACATCTCTAGTACTAATTGAGAGTTTAAAGGTAAATTATTCTGTAACAGTATATAATATCCTGTTGATGGAAATACGATATTTCAGGAGCTACGCATATACATGCCAAAACAATAATTTTCTGTGAACTGTTATTATTGCTACTTAACCGTTAATGCCAGATTTTTATTTTGTTTAATAATGAAAAATTATAAATGTATTTTTTTTTTCACTATCCAGTGCTTTTATCCATTGGCTTTTGCAACCCTTTGCAGCTGCTTGCTGCCACGAAATGCACAGCTATCATCTGAAATGATTTCCTCTATGGTTCCTTCTTTACATCCGGCAGCACGCTGGTAAATAATAGTTGAGTCTCATCATTCTATTTCGTAGAATAAAGTAATCAAGGAAAACTACTCCACTCTTCTTTGGAAATGTGCATCAGGTAGATATATCTATTTTTTTTTAACAGACTACAGTTTTTCAACCTAATCTAAAATATTGTTTTGTGATAACTTATTCCAATACTTTTCTTTGAACCTGAATAAGTAATGGGGGTGATCTCCTAGAAGCGTGGCTTATAAATGTTATGTTTAATTTTTATTTTAGTAAGCTAAGTACAGTAGCAGCGTTCGTGGTAATTTGCTGTGAGTAGCTCCCATTAGTGCATCGTGCCTTTAGTTTTGGTCTTTTTTGTTTTACCTTTATTTGTGATGAGTAAAAAGGCACTTGCTACGAATGACCGGCACTGGCCAGCCTGACTCGTTAATATCGTAATTATTAGCCTTGTCATATTCTAATGCTTTCATGTACAATTATTTTAAACGCCAACTTTGGTTTAGTAAAAGTTTTAAGAATGGTTGAATATATATAATTATAATGCAGCCAAAAAAACTTACGAATGGAATGTCCCTCCACATTTTCAACTTGTAAAGGAGTTTTAATTATTTGAATCTATGAAAAATCTGCCTAAATTAATTTCAAGAAACAAATTACTCCATCGTTTACGAATACTCGCAAATTATAAAAAGTTCTAACACTTGCCATCTTAAAAACATTTTATTGAAAAATGATCACATTCAAGTTCATAAAATAAATTACACTTACTTTTTGTTGTACATGCAAAATTCAAGAAATAACAGGACCTTAGTTTATTACATTCTGCTAACTCTTTGTACAATATAATCAAAGCTCTTAGAACATCTATCAGCTTATTTTAAAGACATTAACATGTTGATGTCTTTTCACAGTGAGGCTTTCCAGTTTTCTATCATATAATCTTTTGAAAGTAACAATAATAAATACACAAGTGATGCACATGTACACGGTATAATCTTGAAGATCAGATTCATTTAACTTCTGTTTTCTCTTTTTATAAATCCTTTCCTATTGAGACATTAATTTATTCTATTAATCCATCATTAGGTGGTCTCTAAGGGCTCAGGGAGAGTAGCAAGCTACAACTCGCCTTTACCTTTAGCATTGAATATTGCGTAAGTTATATGCCATTTTTTTTCGCTTGTTAACTGTAGACAGGACCCACACCTTCAAAATTATCGACAGATTTTAAGTAAAATAGTCTTGCAAATATTTTAATTAATAGTCTTGCAAAATTATCTTTAAAAAATAATTTCTTACCGCTGAAAATCATGCCAATATGATCTGTCTCCACCCGACGAATATTAAGTTCTTCGTAAAAAAATTTATTATACTCATTTTCAGTAGCAAAAACATTCTATTCACAAACTAAAAGGAAGTTTGTTAATATCATTGTTTCAAAGATCCATTAAGTGCAGCGGATTTTAAACTTATACTCCTCAATCTACAGTCTATCTAACAAAACAATAATAATATTATAATAATTATCATTATCAAACAAACCTTATTTCAAGAAAAATAAGCAACATATGGATCATACTGGAAGGACGTTCGTTCCCAATCAACCAATCCACAGATCAATAGTGAATCACGAAAAGTAAGGACTCCTCTGAAATCAGAATAATTAACAAAGTAAGGATTCGCGAAAAATAAGTTAGTTTTGTTCTTAATTATTCCTCCTTCCTGGGTCTATTGGTGGCCTACATCAGGATTTTCTGAAGGTGATTCCGTTATCTTCTAATGTTAACCTCAGGCAACTGAAACCCTCTCGAAATTTCATGACGAATGATACAGTAGAACCAGAAATTAACAAGAAAATCACTGATTTTTTTAAATGATTTTTCCGGCAACAGCAAAATATACTCATAAAAATTCTTCACTAATGAGAAGTATGTGTTTAAATCCACAGATCCTTTAGAAGCAGCGGTTTATGTATCTTGTATGTTATACCCACTGGTCTATCTAGCCAATAAATAATAATAATACAAATATTTTAATAATAATGAATAAAACCTTTTTTCAAGGGAAGTTTTATCATCAACATAATTCTTCATTGCTGTAACTTTCAAAAATGCACCTGATGAATCACACTGGAATAATATCGCTTTGCTGTTATTCTGTTATCCTTCCCAAAAATCAAAATTAAACAAAATAATTGTCACACTATAAACAAATAACTTGCTTCAACGTAAGGCAACAACTAAAAATTGGTAAATGTGGAAGGTTATTTTTTACATTTGTTTCAAAAAGTCGCCACTGGAGTGCTCTGCAAACTGGAAAAAAGCTTTAACGTCCTCAAAACATGGCCAAAATAAATATAGGTTTTTCAAGTGCTATTTAGTAACAATATTGTGAATTTTAATCAATTTACAGTCTAAAAGTCAGAAAAAGTTAACCAATTTTCATCATTTTTTTATTTAAAAGTATATAATGTAAACTATTTAATATAAATTTTTAGAAAGAATTTAAGATGAGATTGCACTACTTTTTACTATAATTTACAAGCTTTCAGACACAAGGTATTCTTTAACTTGTTTTTCTTATAATTTAGAATATAAAAATGTGCTTATGAAAAACGTTAATGCACTATGTAAATAATTAGTGATTCCGACTTTTTCAGCTGTAAAGATGTGGCTTTTGGTTCAATTTTTCAAGGGAACGTAGCACATTTTGGGAACTGAAAAATTATTGTATTATATCTATCCTCGTTTTCATTTAAGTACAGTTTAATTTTAAAAAACAAAGAAATAATATTGGGTAAAAACAGAAAAAATAAAATTAGTTTTAAAAAATGCCATCAGAGAGAGGCAAAATCAGAAAAATAAAAGAAAATTAGTTTTAAAAAATGACGTCAGAGAGCGGTAAAAACAGGTAAAAATAAATTAGTTTTAAAAAAAGCTGACAGAGAGCGGTAAAAACAGGGAAAATAAAATTAGTTTTAAAAAATGCCATCAGAGAGAAGCAAAATCAGAAAAATAAAATAGAATTAGTTTTAAAAAATGCCGTCAGAGAGCGGTAAAAACAGGGAAAAATTAAATTAGTTTCAAAAAATTCCGTCAGAGAGCGGTAAAAACAAAATAGAATTAGTTTTAAAAAATGCCGTCAGAGAGCGGTAAAAACAGGGAAAAATTAAATTAGTTTCAAAAAATTCCGTCAGAGAGCGGTAAAAATTAAATTTGTTCAAATATTTGCCACCAGGTAGCACTTAACCTTTATATAGCTGTAAAACACAATTTCCCTTCAGTACGACTTGAGCGATGCAGGGGAGTGGATCGCTCTGTTGCTTCGACTTCTTAAACCATATCTCTATCATCAAATATGAAAGTATCATGGAATATTATGAGTGTCTAGTCTAAAACCTCCTATTATAAACACGATTTTAAAATAAATAAATGAAATTCAACCATTATTGTATTATTTTCTTAAAGGATGACAAGCAATAAATAATAAATTAATTTCTTCAGAAGGTGTTGAGGGCGGCCAGTTAAAAAAAAAATAAATAAATTCGTCCCGCCCTCCCACCCTGCAAAAATCACCTACCTATATAATCTGGCAAAACTATTGCACACTCGACAAGCAAGAAACATTTTATGCATTTTTCTCAGCATAAAACAATTTATTTTAGCTTACTTCCGGTATCATTAATTAACACGTACCTAATACCATCTAACTATAATATTTTCTAATTAAAAAAAAGCTCAAGTTAAATAATAATTAATAAAAACAATGAAGTTTTAAATAATTAACTTTAGTTCATGCTGTCACTCCTAGGTAACAGAACAATCACTATTTTAACTAAGAAAAATCAAAATAAGTACTTATTTTTTCCACCAGGTAGCACTAACACTCTATAAATACAGCTGCAGAGTATATGAGCCGTTTATTTTGAAAGTGGCCTAACTCCATTCTTGATAAGAAAACGCATATTATTCACTTAATAATTGCCACTATTTTAATAGGAACTATAAATTTAACACCTTTAGATACACTTAAGCAGTATGACTCATTAGTATCCTGTACGTATATTTTAAAATTCATTGAAACGCAAACCCTTAAATATCTCGGTTTGAAGATAAATGGAGTTAGGCCACTTTCAAAATAAACGGCTCATATATAGAGTATATATACTCTATAAATGGCAGAGATAGGCGCTAATATAGAATAAATAATTTAAAAAAAAGAAAAAGACTACCCATTTAGTTCTTACCAGCAGCTAATGTAGTTCCAAATAATTTACATGCTGCAGATACTAAACTCTAAATTTTAGAAGAAAATAAGAACATTTAGTGATAAAACCACATTTACTAGACTTTATTGCCATAGTTTAGTTGAAAAGAACCATTATTGTATTTATTCATTATGTAAAATAAATTCCAGTTTCAAAAAATGCTGAAAATTTTTCTTCTTTACTCAGTCTCCATTTTCACTACAACCTTACCTTAGGAATGTCATTAAAAACCATTAATTTTGATTTTTATAGATATGGGATTGTTCCTTAATAAACTATAAGGATTTCCAAATATTTCAACAATCTCTGGCCAAAAGATATCGATCTTGTGCTATAGATTCCTCTTAAAAAACAAAGTTAAGGTTAATCTAGAATTTAGGATAGGAATGTTTCTTGAGACATTATGTAAAATATTAATTATTTCTCTGCAAATGTTTTTTTAAATTATACTTTGTAACTATTTAGTGTTTTAAGAATTAGAATTAAATATTAATTTTACCTCTACATGAAATTTCCTTTAAAAATTTAAGTTGTAATTAGCTAACCTTATTTGTGTATAAGATAACAAATAAACAAATTATTACAAAAATTGGAAAAAAATTCATTACTAATTTTAGAGTCCCAAATATTATTTAATACATTTTAACTCGTGAATCTTCTGCAATAAGATATGATACAGTGAGTTAAAAGAATATTTGCAATCCTCAGATGAAATTCTCGGAGCCATTTAATACAAATAAAGGCCTGAAGCAGGGAGATGTTTTTGTCTGCCTTCCCTTTAATTTGGCACTAGAACGGGTTTTAAGAAGGTCTGTCATACAGACAAGTGGCATCATTCTAAATAGAATCATTCAGCTGTAGCCGTATGCAGATGATGTAGATCTAATTGGTCGATCAAGAGATGCGGTCGAAAATGTTTTCATCGAATTGGAGAAAGCTACAACAGAAATAGGTTTTGAGGTGAATCAAGAAAAAACAAATTACATGTATGCTTCTGGAGCAGAACAGAATCAGAATAAATTAAATATTTTGTGATAAATGTTTGGTTACAAATAAATATTTATTTATTAAAAACTGTTATTTTTTTATTTTATTCGCTGAAATATTCAAATTTACTTTTCATCGTAGTTTCAGAGAAAGTACATTTTATTTGTTGGTGTTACATTAAATTAGACAGGTTGCCTGGTAAACAATAGTTGTTAATAATAATTATAATAATAAGACACTTTATTAAAATTAATTTACAAACTTTACAATGGAAAAAAAAAAAACAAAAGCGTTCACGGCTTGGAAATCCGTCAGCCGGTAAACAATAGTTACTATTTGACAGAGGATTGGAGAATCAAACAACTAGTTCATCACAAATATAGTACAAACGTAACGAACATAGCGATAGGAGATGGCAACATGATGTCTTGCCTCCCTCTCAGAAAAACTATAAAAAAAGAATATGCTATTTGGTTTTATATTATTTACTAGTAAATGCTTTCCAATAAGTTCTAACATAAATATAATATATAATTAGAAACAGCTGAAACTGGATTTTAAAACATAAATGAACTAAAAGTTGACTTGAATGCAGTCAACTACATTCTTAGAATACTTACATTAATACAATGTAAATATTTGACCAAATCAGATTTCGAAATATTTTGTATTACTTATAGACAGTGTGCTCTTTGCTGAGCCTAATATGATTAAACACCTTTTCGCACTGAATAATCGGAAGAGTTGAGTTTAAAAATAGAAATGATATTACGCTGCAGAACGATTACTTCTTCACTCATATCATGCAGAGCATAAGAAGATGATGCTAGGCCTCTTCTACAGCTATCGTTGAATGAAGATATCTTGGTAGAAAGTAGGCTTAATTTTCAGAAATAAGTGAAATTGCCAAAATAACTCACTCAATTTTTTAAATTAGACCTGAGGCAGGTAAAGATATGTCAAAGGTACGAGTATTTGGAAAAGTTTGCATATACCACCAACTTAGAAAAAAAAACTACGTGCCTGCAAAAATAAACAAAATTAATAAAACGTTTTACATTAGCTTTGTTTCAATAAATTCATCGAAAAAGAAATTAATAACAGGATTTAAACAAAGCAAAAACTATAAATGGTACTAGTGATTGGGATTGGGAGGAGTTTCTCAAAAAAAGATATGAAAAATATTAGATTATTCTATACCTTTAGTATTTTTTATTAAATTAAAAACCAACTTTTAATAAACTGGAACTTTTTTCCTTCCCTGTATTTCCTTATTTAAGATCAATGTTCCAGATATTTGTTCAGTAAAAGCGAGATATAGTAGATAGTACACTACACCATCAATTAACAAAACTGTAAGAAAATCTTCAAAAAATAATTCATTTAAAAAAGAGTTATTACCTGTTTAAAGACCACTTAAAATCCACTTAACCCACTTAGAAAAAATACCTGTTCGTTAGTTGAAACAGCAATGCTGAACAATACCATGATGATTTGTTCTCTCATGAAGATAAAAAATTGGGAACAGTTCAGAATAGAAAAAATAAACAAACATGCTTAGAAATCAGAGAAAATCTCGCAACGTTTGATAAATTAATATTTTTGCTGAGAGGTATCTCCTTTATCAAAACTGATAAGAGATCAGCTTTTAAAAAAGAATATATGGGCGAATGAATTTTCATGCTTTTGAAGAATGTTAAATTATTATAGTGCTGCCGGCAATGCATACGTTGAGGTAAATAAAATTAATCTTTTCGGACACACATTTCTTTTAATAATAAATTATTGTACCTTCAATGAATGACACTATTACATCAATTTTTTTTTTTCAATAACTTAAATAATCCTGAAGTAAACTATTAAATCAAATCACTTTTACTGATGTTATCTAATAACAACCCCCCGTGTGATGCTACAAACTAGTAAACAAAATCAGAAGGTTAAATAAAATAAACTGGGCCGAAGAATACCGATAATAGCCGACTACATTCGGGCAGATGCAGTTGTAACAGATAACAGAAGGTAACAGGCGGCTAAGGCAGCATGGGTTCTGACCCATGTAAAATCTTTGTGTTAGTGACTAAATTCTTGGAATTACCTCACTCACACAAAGATTTTACATGGGTTAGAACCCAAGCTGCCTTAGCCGCCTGTTACCTTCCACTATCTGTTTCAACTGTAACTAGCCGAATGTAGTCGGCTATTATCGGTATTCTTCGGCCCAGTTTATTTTATTTTATTCAACTTTCTCCTTCAGTTGACTAGTTGAGAACAGAGAGAGAACAGGTAGCGCTTTTATTTAGATTACCTCGGGGCGTAATTCCCAATTAAAGTATTTTACAATATTTTAGCATAATATTATTCTGATTACTTTATCAACTACGATTTTAATATAAATTATTCCATTCCAACCCAGTTAAGGTTTCTAACATCTCATTCATTAATCTAATAAGAAAAACCTCTGCAACCATTTATTAGTTCGTAGGTTTTTTTTTTAGTATTTCCTTCCCTTAATTAAGATTCCAAAAAATCAAGTAAGCTTCAACAAGGAAAATTAGATTAAGTAATTACTGCACATTTGAGACAATAAAAAATTAATTAGATTGTATTTAATAAATTTGTGTAATCATATTTTCAAGGGAAGGAAGCAGGGAAACTAGGAACAATAAAATTACAAAACATTTTGTACTTTTTCCTTTTTTTCTGAACCTTCCCATTCAAAAATAGCCGACCCAATGTGTATAATACAAGATTGACAAAAAATACATTAGAATCAGAAAGAAAAGAAATTCCAGTAAAACTAATAACAATTTAAGGTATTTAATCCTTTTTCTTGAACTTCCCTATCTAAAAGTAGCCGACCTAATGTATTTAATATATGCTTGGCATAAAAATACAATGTTAGGGAAGGAGAATAAGGAAACTGCCGTCAAACTATGGTAGATTTTGTATTTTTCACTTTTTTCTGAATCACTACATCCAAAACTAGCCGATTTAATATGTACAATATAGACTTGATATAATAGCAAACAGTTAAAGACGAAAGCAAGGAAATTTGAACAAAGCTACGGAAGATTATAAACACTTAAAACTAGATTAGGTTCAATATATATTTGATGTTTTAATAAATCGCCTATATTTTTAATTATGTTCTCAGGCAAAATGATCTACTACATCTTTGTAGTTAGTATTAAAATGTCATAGTCAAGAGTGTTAAGCCCAGGCTCACGATTCACACAAAAAAAGAAAGGTCTTAACTGTAGAAATAGAGGCTTATTTTTTTGACCTGAAGTTTGTTCGCCAAATGTTTCTGAACATTCCGTTTCAAAATAATAAAACATAATTTCTGTATACTTAAAAATCTATATTTTTAGATATTGTCCATTTTCCACAGAAATTAAGTAAAAGGGTTTATCAAAACCAATAATATTGCTGAAATATGGATTAAATTTGCAGGGCATAATTTAGAAAAGATGTATGAAATGTTAAAAAGTGAATTTAAAGGAAACTTAAGAAGCATTCTATATCGAAAATATCTATAAAAACCGGATTTCCAGAACTGTATAGTGAACTAAGTCCGATCTCGGCGCCGATATTATATCATTAAAATGATTCTAATCTAATCACTACGTCACTAAAAGTGGGAGACGCGTGTTCAGCCTAAAGTTCAGTGAATTTCGATTTAAGGATGCTTATACGTGTTCTCAGTCAGCTAGAAAATATAATTCTTCTCAGTGGAAACTGTCCCCTACATCGAGGGACACATTTACAAACCAATCATCCAACTAATTCTCATTTATTTATTAAGATGTATAATTTACAAAATTGTCTTTTTTTATTGTTGAAATAACACCGGTAAACTACCCATAAATGAACAAAATATTTATGAATTAATCTCTTTTACAAACATTAATATATCTATTTATCTATAACGACTGATTCTTTTAATTTTACAACCTCAACCTTTTGAAAGGTTCAATATTAAATAGAATAACATTCTTGAACTTGACCGATAAATATCTGAAGATTCAGAAGTGACCTTCAGAAATAAAGAAGATACAGTCAACGAACTGTTTTGTGTGATAGATTGCTATAAAAATTTTTAGAATACAAGAAAAAATTCCACTAATTATTATTGATTCTATAAATTATTTGTTTATTCTACAATTTGGAACAACACAAGCTTATCTAATTAGTTTCAGTAAAATATTTAAAAGCACTTACATTGTGCGACAAGTACCGCACGACAATTCCAACTAGTCTACACCTCATCCTTACATTGCTAATCAAATATGAAATAATTTAAAGAGGAAAATTTGTGACGAACTCCTCTAGGCAAGATTTTAAATTTAAAAAGCTGAAATTAACATTTACTGATTTTATTTGTGATGCCAAATTACTGAATATTCCTAATTTAGTTTTATTCTCTACGTGACGTTTGATTTTAAGAAATGTTTATATTAGGTTCATCTGTGACATCACTCTGTTTTGCTGTCAAAAATGTAACTATAAAACCAAAAAAGCAAGTCCTGTCGCCATTAGGAGGAACAATACGTTACAGAAAGCCACTTTGATCCCATATAATTGCCACAAATAAATATTCCCAGATCTAATCCAATTAAGTTCCCAACAGCATTTGGGATAAATGTAGGAATACGATTTTCAGAATGTTAATGCTAAGGCATAATAGAAGCATATCTGACATCAATAAAAAAGTAAGAGGTAGATCCACAGTTTCGTGATAATTCCAGATAGCTTCTGACTTCATGAAAAACCACAGAACATTAAATTTAACCAACCTTCCTGAGATGTAGCTTCGCTTTTATTGCAGTCGGAATAGTTCCATAAGGATTAGTCTTTTATCTACTGAAAATAAAAAGAATCTTAGGTGAATATATTCGTATCGAAATTTTTGTTTCGGATCTCATAAACCTATATGATTGGAGGGAAAAAAGTTATAAGAAATTATTATAATTTTGTTTATTTTTATTTTTTATGTAACCCAATAGAAAGTAGTTCAGTACATAAAGATGGCGCCTGCAAAACGTTAAATGTGAAAATGTTTGTAAGATAAGCTCGAGCTCGCCTGTAGTACCAAGAGCTCAATGTTCACATCAACTACCTCTGAATCCAGCTACTGGCCCTTACATTTTCTCTTTCTAGGAGCTTCTTACAGCTCACAGTCCGGTGATGGACAGTGTTGTCTGTAACAACAGAAAGTACTCTGTAAAAAGCTCCGGGCAGCATTGACCTGAAATGTTTTCGTGCTTTGAAAAAGAAATCTCGCAGGGATTCAAGATCTCTGATGAAATGGCAAGCCCACTTTCCCCAACAGTTTTACTTACCATAGCAACTTTTGTCAGCAATAATAAGTTAAGTTCATTTTACGCCGATTTTTCGAAGAGTTAGAGGTAAAATAAAAACAGTGACAGGGTAGAAACAAACTAAAAAAATAAATTATATATATGTATATACAATTATTAAAAAAACTTATCGCATATTATGGAAGATAAATGTTTAGAAAAAAATTAATCATACCATTTTATTATTTAATCGTACCACATTTGTTACTAATAATATTATCTTTTTAATTTTTTGTTTGATATTCAAGCTATGATTTCTTTTTTTCACTTAAAAAAAATAGCCTATTAATAAAATGATTTGCCTCTGCAATTTATGGCACCTTATATAACATGGAGAATATCAACTAAGGAATACAGAAGTCAACCACTTTAAATAGAGAAATAATTTTTATATTAATAACATTTAAATAAACAAAATGGCATTTTCAATATCTGCAGCAAATGCAGTGAAACAAATTTTTTGATACTTTATTAATTATTAAATTATAAATATTGCACTATTTATCTATAAATATCATATACATTGTGTAAATGTGTATATACATTAAAATAAATATATTTAAAATTTAAGGTACTTTTAGGAGCAGTCAACAGTTTAGAATCAATTTGAAAATAATTTATTTCATAATAAGATCAGATAGATTATTATCTGTTAAAGTATACATATCTACCCTATTTTATTTTAATATACTTTCTGTTGTTACAGACTACACAGTTCATCACCGGACTGTGAGCTGTAAGAAGCTCCTAGAACAGATATACAGTCGAACCTCGCTTAACGAGCATAATTCGTTCCAGAACCTTACTCGTTACGCGAAATACTCGTTAAGCGAAACAATTTTTTTATATAAATTAAAATAAAAGGGGATAATTGCTAGATCAGCCACACTTACACCATTTTCTCGTTTCTCAATGATTTTACGTTTCAATTCTAACGTTATTTTAATTCTTTTCGAAGCCATTTTGTTAGAGGGATAACAAAATAAACACAATAATATTTAAACACAAATATCACTATATGGACTTCCCCTATACACCACTCATTCGGTGAAGTTCGGTTTCGACTGTATCAATGCATTAGATACGTGGAGAATATGAAACGCATATGCGTAAACAGGAATGACTAATCGAAGAATGCGCAGTTTTCGATGAGACAGCGAAAACTGCGCAGTCAGCGAAATGTCATTAGAAAACTATCGTTATGCGAAACATCGCTCGCTATAAGAATCAATTTGTTTTACTCGTTATGCGAATTACTCGTTAAGAGAGGTGCTCGTTATGCGAGGTTCCACTGTACTTTATATATATATATGTATATATATCAGGTTCTGATTCTGATTCTGATTTATTGCCTATGAATTAGAATTTAGTTCATTCAGTGTTACAGATCAAGGTTTTACGAAGTAGAACCAAGTTTTAATTATATACATATAAAATAGTATTTTTTTCCCTTAACGAATGTATTAATGTAGATTTTTGTGACCATACCCTATTTTATTTTAGCAGACTTCTAACGCATTCCTTAGCACTCGACTATTAAGGTTCAGTAGAAAGCAAAAAGTTATTAAAGTTAGTAGAACAGTGGTTCTGATTCTGATTGATTGCCTATGGATTAGAATTTAGTTCATTCAGTGTTACAGATCAAGGTTTTACGAAGTAGAACCAAGTTTTAAATTTGGCAAGTGAGCGGTACAAAAATTGAAATGGTTTAAACAGGGAGCAATACTATGGCAATTACAGAAATATAAGCTTTAATCTCTAAATTTAAATGTTGTTATTCCATCAGCGGACACAACATTTGAAGAAGGGTTTAATATTACATCAAAATAATGGATTAATACCAAAAGTAAAATTAACCACCAGCAAAATTAAATATTTACTTGTACACACATATATATAAAATATATGTGGTTGCTCTCTACATCAAATCGTTTTGAATTTCTACAACTACAGATATTTCACTTTTAGACACGTTAATGATGCAGTGACAAATATAAAGTTGTATAAGACACATAGGAGCATAGGGACAGTATAGGATCTCTGGAAAATGCTCGATTACAGTATACCAAAATCAGCACACTATTCTTAATCTGACAGCTGGACTATCTATTTAGTCTACTAATTTTGTGCTTTAGAAGAAGAAACATTTCTAAACGAAAGTATCAGCATTATAAATATACAATAGTCTAGAAAATCATTTGTACTAAACTGTGATTGCACAACTTCCTATTTGACAGGGCATGATAATAAATAAATTTTAATGTCAATTTTTGAAACTTTTTTTATAGAAATTATTACATGCTCACGTAATTTAGAATCTGTATATTAAGAGAAAGAAAAACATTACTTGAAAAAGAAGTCAAGCTGAAATAAGTGACCTTTACTCAACATATTGTATTATATAATATTGAGTAATTAATCTTTGTAAAAACATATTACAAAACGAAGGAATTTGCCGGATTTAAAAAATATTGAGAACTGTACTTTCATCGAAAAGATCCGTATGTGTCCCTTTTAGGACAGGGATTCTCAATAATTTTTGTATCACGGGCGTATTTGAAATTGCAAAAAATAGTTGCAGGCGTAATCGGATTTGAAAATAAATAAATAAATAAATGAAAAATATCATAATCATGATAGCTTGGAAAATTGATCAGTTTTTCAATTTAACGAGTTTCGGAGCAATAATTTTAAAATTAAAGGAACTTTTTACTTTTTTCATTATTTAAAGACTTTGGTGTGGTTAGAAGCAAATAGCCTCGCGGGTACAAGACCAAGAACCTCTTCTTTAGGGTGACAATTTTTAAATGGAAAATGTTTTCGAGAACAATTCATTCGCTAAGGAATTTCTTAGGGTGCGTTCCACTAAGCGACCACAACGACCACGCTCACGACCGCGATTTTGCCCGTTCCACTTGCTTGCGAGCGTTGCGATCGAAAACCCAAGTGGAACGGACTGTGGGCGTTTTAACCGTTCATGTAAACATTACATATGGCGGCTTCGAAAATAAGTTAGAAGCTTGAAGAGGTTATTTTTTAATTTAAACCCCATTTATAAGCAGTTATAATAAACTTTATTAATTATTGGTAAAGTTGACTTATATTAAAAGAATATATATAATTCAATTGTTTATATTACATTTTGGAGTATTTATAAAATTTACGTTTAAATAAAATTAAAGTGTCTTTTGTGGCAACAGTTGGATATTTATTAATAATGCTTTAGAAAGTTCTTTATCTAGTTCCGATTGGAGTGGAATGCAATTTTACAAAATCGCAATGATAAAAAGCGAAAACTTAGGCCACGTATTTTTAGCTATCAGAGTAATTGATCTTTATTCAGATGAAGAATTTAAAAGTTATTTCAGGTAAATGATTTTGTGTTATTCAGTGATTTAGTGTGTAAAGGGATAAGTAATTATTTATTTATTTATTTTTTGTAGACTTTCGAGAAACACATTCTATTATTTACATGAAATAATACTTTCATTTACATAAGATAATTTTTTCGGTCGCCATATTTTGTTTTAAAAAATTGCGCCAACTCTGAACGCCCACTTCGACCCAGCTCTTAAGGTGGGGCGTTGTGGTCGTTGTGTGAGCGAAAATAGTGACGTTTTCGCCACGACCACAACGACCGCGGTCGCCAAGTGGAACGCCTGAAAGTATGTTTTGGTCGTTGTGGTCGCCAAGTGGAACGCACCCCTAGTTATGCAAAGTACATAAGTAAGCTTAACAAAATGGATAAGTAAAGAAAAAAGAAGACCACACTTACGTATTTATTTTTTTTACCCTTCAAGTAACTTTCTTGATTTCTGACGATATAATCATCTTTATAAGAAACTTCTTTTCTTTTTTTTTAGTTTCAGAAACTACATAGTTCATTTTTTACAAGACCTTTTGCCACATACACTTTTCTATTTTGTAACTTTTGTGGAAGATGCATCACTTTCGACAATTAAGTAGTCAATATTTTACCAATAACAATATCGTTCTATTATGAATAGGACTTGTTTCTTGTTCGGCCTCAGTGTTAAAGATCAGCTGATATTATCAGTGAATCTTTTCAAATGACGTTACTCCGATGACGAAAACTCTGCAGTAACCTGAAATATTTTTTAATTATTAGACAAACAGTTATTTTGTAAGAATAAGTAAACACAAAGAAAAAATAACTGGAAATAAGATAGAACCTTTTGCAAAACAAAGCCTACTAAATGTAATAAGCAAACATACCAACAGATTATACTGAGACGAAACAACAGGCTAATCTCAACTTATTCTCCTGAAAACTAATTCGCTACCTAGGTATTGAATATTGACTAGTGTTGAATAGACATATTGAACGTCTTGAACTATAAACAAACAGAACTGTTGCGAAAGCAACGTAACGAAACTACTTATTTACTCAGATCTTCCATGTAATAATTTTCAAATTTTTAGCAATCTTATCAATCAAATGTTGTTCGCCAAATTATATTTGTTCCATTTTATGTCTCTATCCAGCAAAATGATCTCAAAATTTCTTGAGTAACTGAAGCAGCAATATATAGATGTACAAAAATTCTTTAATTCTTCAGCTGATTCAATTCTTTTGCCTCCACAAGCAACCATATCCATGTACGATGTAACAAACTCCAGCGGTCCAGTGGTGGCTTCTCACTCCCATATTCATCTGGCCAAAAAGACTTTTTACACTAGATTTAATCACTTCACATAAAATTTATTAATTTATCAGACATAAAACTTAAGGTTAACAGATATTATGCCTACATTAGTAATTGATATCTAAGTTTCTTATGGGCCAAATTGGTTCAAATATACTTCTTGGAAACTGGCCTGTAGATACATACATAGACATAACCTTAGTCCAAAACTAGAATTTAATGCAAGATTTTTAAACGACTAATAACTATCTGTTTAAAATGAAACTTTCACCAGATCTCGTAATGATTTTGGTACCAACAAGAAAATAAAACCAACCTTAATAGTTCATAAAGGCACAAAATAAAACAGGCTAGCAAGGAAGAGCTATTTAATCTAACTTTGAGAATTTTTTTATTTAAATCTCCAAACCACAACAAAATACATTTTCTTTTGGTGGAAAAAGGTTCACAGAAATCTAAAAAACTGTTAGTGTACATTGGAAAAAAAATTAGTTGTCGAAGCTGGATTAGAAGAAGTTTAGCGTATTTCTGGTAAACACATGTTTAAAGATAGTTTTAAGGATCAATCTGTTCAAAGTTTTGGGCAGGGCGATTGTTTAAGATTGGATTCTATTCGTTTTAGTTGATACAAATATTTGTCATTTTACATTAATTGCTTCCCAACATTTTGGGAGTTAAACCTAGAAATTTGAAACTAATTCTTAATGAACTTCTCTGACGGGAATAGCAATTTTTGTATAGTAAAAATAAAAAATGTATCTGCCAAGACATTGTAGTCTATTGTAGTCTTCAAAATGAGGCTTTAAGAGTTAAAAAAAAAAAATACTTTGATTACTTTCGATAAGTATTAACCGTTCTCTATAGAAGAAATAACATAGGAGATCTTTGTAGGAAATCATAACGTGGAATATTTTTTTTGGATTAACTACCTCCAAATAAATGTGAATGATATCATTATCACAAAAACTGGCTATTATGATTAGCAGCTTCTATTTTCTGATAATAAGATAGAAACCACAAAAAAAAATTGGAACGGTGATTTCATAAAAAAATAAAAAAAATAAATAAAATTAGTGGTAAAAAAATATAATGTTTGGAAAAAATATATATATATATATAATATTTAAATATAATAACATTGATTATTTTACGGATAAATAAATGAATATGTTTTATATCAATATGGAAAAATTTTTATGTGATTAAAATGTTTAAACAATAAAAAATACTCTGATTACAAACTGGAAAATTATTATTCCTTTTTGTTTATACGCCCTAAATAGAATGAACTCAAATTGAGATATTTATTAAATGTACCTAAACTTCGTCGACAATAAAATTTGGAAAAAATCCGATGCATTCTTTTGGTTAAGAATTAAGGATGTCCATTCATGGATTAGGGAAGAAAAACCAAGGGTACTATTGTTGAAATACGAGGGTCGTTTGAAAAGTCCGTGCAAAAATAAAAACTACTTAATTTTTTGGGGTAAACCTTTTTTATTCTTCAACATAGTCTCCTTTTAGGCTTATACACTTCGTCCAACGCTGCTCTAGTTTGTTGATCCCTTCCGAATAATAGGATTTGTCCAAGTCTGAAAAATAGCCATTCGTTTCTGCAATCACCTCCTCGTTTGAATAAAATCTTTTTCCCGCCAGCCATTTCTTCATATTGGGGAAGAAATAGTAGTCCGAGGGAGCCAAGTCTGGAGAATAGGGGGGATGTGAAACGAGTTGGAACACTATTTCCATTAATTTTTTGACCACAACTGCTGAGGTGTGAGCTGGTGCGTTGTCGTGATGGAAAAGGACTTTTTTGTGGGCGTTTTTCTTGCAGCTCGGTTTTCAAACGGTCCAATAACGATGAATAATATGCACCCGTAATAGTTTTACCCTTTTCCAGATAGACGATGAGGATTATTCCTTGCGAATCCCAAAAGACAGTCGCCATAATCTTTCCGGCCGAAGGAATGGTCTTCGCCTTTTTTGGCGCAGATTCCCCCTTGGTAACACATTGTTTAGATTGTTCTTTGGTCTCAGGAGTGTAGTGATGTATCCATGTTTCATCCACAGTGACGAAACGACGCTTAAAGTCCTGCGGATTCTTCTGGAACAGCTGCAAACCGTCCTTGCAACACTTCACAAGATTTCCTTTTTGGTCAAGCGTGAGCAATCGCGGCACCCATCTTGCGGATAGCTTTGTCATGTCCAAATGTTGATGCAAAATATTATGTACCCGTTCATTCGAGATGCTCACAGCACTAGCAATCTCACGCACCTTCACACTTCTGTCATCCATCACCATATCATGGATTTTATCAATGATTTCTGGAGTAGTAACCTCAACAGGGCGTCCAGAACGTTCAGCGTCACTTGTGCCCATATGGCCACTCCGAAAATTTTGAAACCACTTATAAACTGTTCTAATCGAAGGTGCAGAGTCACTATAATGTTTATCAAGCTTCTCTTTAGTCTCCTGAGGCGTTTTGCCTTTCATAAAGTAGTGTTTAATCAACACACGAAATTCTTTTTCGTCCATTTTTTGAAAATCACTCGACTTCCTCGATTCAAACGAATGCCAAACACAAAGAAATAGACCGATCTGGCTGAAACTTGGTGTGTGTTCTTCCAAGAGATGCTACTAACTAAACATAACCTCGATACGCGCCAGTGGTGCTATCTCTCTGACTTTGCACGGACTTTTCAAACGACCCTCGTACTTCCTAATATTTTTACCACAATTTTTAATATTTAACATTGAAATAAGTATAGCATGACTAGAAATTAAATTTTTGGACTATTGTTTTAAGGAGACTATTCTGTATTATATGGCAGACAATATAGAACTCCATTTTAGAATTTCTAGGTGAAAAACAGAAACGACCACGGCGCCAAGGTAGCCGAACGGTTAGAGGCGAGACTTGCGAAGCTAATGTGTATTTTGTTACAGAGTTCGATTCCCTGTCTTAGGCCTTGGATTTTATTTAATGATTAATAAAAGAGATTTACAGTAAAGTATGTTTGCTAGTCGCCCTCTGTCCACGACACCTTAATTGGTAGTTGGACGTTAAGCCCCGCCTGAAAAAATAGGCGATTACTTTACTTTACTTTTAACAGAAACCACCATGCAAGCGTTCCCATTTTATTTGGAAGGGAAATGGTTTTGTTTTTGTGGAATGTGAGAGTTCAGAATTTCCAGTAAATGTTAATTTATATCCTCAAGATACTTACTTGCCCTAAATTCGGCTAAATTTTGTTTGCCTAATGTTAGCATAATGGGCCTAGAGAGGCTATGGATGGCTTGGAACATTGTTCCGCCCACAGATGGCAAATATCAAAATGAAAGAGAAGATTACCGGATCAGTTTTCTGATTTCTTAGCTTTTCTCTTCTTAGTGGTTCATTCTCCAATAATGGACATGATGTCAGAAGAGCACTTAAGACGGCTTCGGGCGCCTTTAACCTCAGTTGTCTCTTCTTTACACAATAAAAAAACATGCGTCAAAATAATAAGGTACCAATTACCAAAGATATTGAAGTGAATAATACTATTGTTTATATGTGAAAGTAATGTACACACTTTAATTATACGAAAGAATAGCGTAAATTAAACCTTTTTTGAGAAACGCTTAAACAAAAAGAAACATATGTTCCTAATACACTCTTCTCAGGCAGTTTCTTGCCTTCTTAGATAATTAAGGGCAATAGTAAAGTAAGATCTTCTGTAATCAACACTAAGCCACACTTTAAACTGTAGTAATGTGCTAGTTATTTCTGATGCAGAAATTAAGTGCTCTTTGTTTTAAATATTTTTTTTTTTTTTTTTTTTTTTTTTGCGCATCAACAGCTGAGGTCATTAGCGCCCGGAGCTTTTTCCAGTGCACTGCCGGCCTCCGGACAGTGTTCTCTCGTTACAGACAACACTGTCCATCACCGGACAGTGAGCTGTAAGAAGCTCCTAGGAAGAGAAAATCTAAGGGTCAGCTGCTGGATTCGAACCCGGGACCTCCGCGTGGGAGTCCAGTATGCTAACCTCATAGCTAATCCCTTCCCTTTTTAAATATTATATTTAATTCTTTTTTTAATTAGTAAAATATTTTTGAATACTACTGCAGATAGTGATGATGGAAACATTCCAAGACATGATTATGATTGTTAATCCTAGACATTTTTCAAAAGTAACTTAAGAAATATCTACTTTGATTTTGGGGATTGAATCTAAATTAATCACTTATCTTAAAAGAAATAAAGAGAATGAGATTTATCGCTAGAACAGAGTCCATAAAGAAGCTGAATATTGAAAAAAAAAAAAACAATAAATAGATAAATCTATCGTAGAGATATCTCTAATTGGGCTGGGTTCAAAGTGGTGATGAGGGGTGAGTACCAAGACATTATCTAGAAATTCAGAAGATATATATAGAGAACATATCCGTGTGTCCAGCGGTGTATACCTTGCTAACACCATTACTGCACCAAGGTACAGTAATGAAGTTTGCCCTATTAGTACTTGGCCTTGCTGTGGCCACCACTTACTCATCTATTGTTTCTACCAAGCCAGAAAGAAAACTAGGTAAGATATTTTCGTAAAAACAATCACAAGATAGAAACTTCAGTTTTTGTTTTAACAATAAATCTATTTATTTTTATTTTTATGAGAGCTTCAATTTGAAAAAATAAAAGATGAAATATGAATTCATATTCATTACATTTTCTCATTTTTCCAATATAAAATTTTTCATTTAATTTACAGCGGATACAGATTTCCTTAAAAGGCAGGAACTTGTATTAAAATTATACGCTGGCGTAGGAAATACAGAAACCTTCCACAATGATTACACCGAATTCGACTTCCAAGCTCATGCTGGAGATTTCCAAGTAAGTAAATATCCTTTCTTTAAGAAAAAAAAATGTATATTGTTCCACAGATTCTAGTACCTCTGTAAGGAGAACGTAACAAAGATTCTAGTACAATGTAACTGCATAAATTGAGAATTGTTTTTAGGAGTCTTGGGTTCAATTTTATTGATCGGTTTCGGACTTTCACCCATCTTGAGAGGTTGATTATGAAAATTATGTCTTCGTCTGACAATGGTCACTGGAGTTAAATTCTCTGCAAATTAATCAACCTCTGATGATAGATAAAAGTTGTAAAGCGATCAGAGATTTAATAAGAATGCGTGATAAAAGACAAATAAAATTAGTGAAATTATCCAGCTCTGCAGACTTAACTAAATTTACACTACTTTTTGTATTTCAAATAAAACCAAAATAATGATTACTACCTCCAAATATTTCTTTTTATAAGACCTAAAGAGGCCATTTTCAATATAACAGCATACCGATTATAGTAATTCAGGACTTATGATTTAAAGATGCCAATTCAATGTGCTGTTGATGTGATGTTGAAAATTTAATCGAAATGTCTCTTAACCAAAAACTATCTTGAGAATACAGTGGAGTCTCGGTTATCCGTTATGACCGGGACCGGACACGTGACGGATAGTCGAATAATGGAAAAAACAGGAAAATTTCCAGATTCTTTTGTTTAACGTGTATAAAACTTTATATTAACTGGTTTACATATTTTATACGTTTATACGCTTAAGCCTTAAAGGTCAGCTATCTTTCATTATTCAATTCATTCTATTGTGTATTAAAATTAATGAATACAATGTCTGCGACATCTAATCGGTTTTGTGGGCGGTTTTGTTAGTGGTTGATCTTTTTAGGAAAAAAAAACCCACAAACTGTCGAATGATGGACACGAGTATGTACCTAAAAGACAAAGGAAAAAATCTCAAAAGTTTTCTTTTTAAAATAATTTTTTGGTTTGTTTTTTTAATTTTTAAATACTGAGGAGAGTGACGGTTAATTGGAATAGACGGATGAAAGGGTGACGGATAACCGAGACTCCACAGTATATGAATTTCTCGCTGGCCTGATATCCGAGTTTGAGTCCAGACTGTACTACCCTTAGATTTAGTTTTAAAACTAAGAGCCTCTACTGCTGATACGGTACTGAACTGAAGTTACTCCGGGCGCAAAAACATAGACTTACAATTTCCCAACCCGGAATTTTCCCACCATATTTGATCTTCGTAAATATTATTATGCAGCAGTTAGAACCGAAAGAATAAAAGACACTTAAAAGATTTGTTGAAAAACAATACAAAATTGAATGAGAAATTTCATTCCTTAAATTGAAATTTATAGGAATTCTTGTAGTACACGAATACTTATTTGATGACTAACGGCTTTTTGTTCAAACAAATTTATTGTAGTTCTCAATAAATTTCCATCCAGAAAAAACTCAATTAATATAAATATAATTGCATGATCTTGCATTGCCTAAAAACGATTCCGAGTATATGCTTTACCTGTAGAGATAATTTTTTTGTTTTATTATATTCACAGCTCTATTTTCCAAGCATTTCTGTCCTGAGCTCTTTTTTTCATTGCCTGATTCCCATCTTTTCTGAGATCCTCCTTCATTTCCTCCGTCCACCTACATCTAGGTCTTCTTACTTTCCTCCAGTCGGTCCTTTTACAGCTTTTTAACTACTCGATAGCTCTCCATTTTCTCGGATATTTCCCAATCCATTCCAGTCTTCTTGCTTTAATAACCTCGGCATTCAAATCCAATAGTAAACAGCCGTTCATATTAATATACAATTCACATTCAATAAAATAGTAACGAAAATTTATATTTTTAATTTTTTTTTTTCAGAAACCAGAAGTTGTGAAAGATTTCTTAGAAGCATATCACCATGGCTTCCTACCACAGGATGGCATATTCTCCTTGTTCTGTCACCATACCAGACATGATACAGTGAAATTATTTGATCTGTTTTATTTTGCCAAAGACTTTGATACATTCTATAGAGCAGCCAGCTGGGCTAGGAAACATCTTAATCCAGGGCAATTTGCCTATACTTATACATTGGCTTTACTTCACAGAGAAGACTGTCAACAATATGCTTTGCCACCACTCTATGAAGTATTCCCTAATTTATTTTTACCTGCCGATACTTTACACCAAGTGTTTGAAGCTAAATTATTAGGTAAATTGTTTTTAATTTTTCAATTTCATTGATATTGCTAGATTGTCTCCTTTTTTTTTCATTTAAATATCTGTTTTGAGGAACCATTGAGTCCGAAAAAGTAGTTTTTCGATATTGGTTTGTTTATGAGTATGCTTATATGCGTAGCAGCTTAACTCAGTTTGGGAAGTCATGGATACTTAAATATGATTATTTGAATCGGTGCCACCATTAAACGCGGTAAATAAGCTTTAGAGTAAAATTTGCTATCAGGAAGAACCACTTTAAATTCCATATTTTCCAAGTTTTCTTTTTTGGAATTTCCCCGAAAACGACTCTAACGATTTTCTATAACTTTGAAACACTTTCCCCCCAAAAAAATGCTTCTTTTGGAGTTCTGGGAGAGAGGTAAGCTATTTTTTTAAAGTGGCATTCCAGAAAAATTAAGCGACCTCGTCAACTGGTAATATTAAAAGGAATTAAATATTTAATTAAAAATTTAAATAGGATTTGTATTTAAAGAAAGCAATATGCAAAAGTTAAAAATAATAACAGTAATATAGAAACTGTGTTATACTGAGTCTACAACGGTAACTAGTAGACTATGGAGCTTCTAATACACGGTTTTAAGTTTGATTTTATAAATCTTAGAACATATTTTTATTATATCCCTTACCGGTTTAGGACTTTCAGCAAGTTGTAAAATGGGACGGAAATATAAGTGATGGTGAATTCTCTTCCAAACTGATTGATCTATCTGAGGTGAAGGATGGAAGTCCATAACCGGTCAGGGATATAAGTAAACAATGAATATTATAAAATGAATGATATTATCCATTACTGTGGAGTAAACCAATCTGAAACAGTTTCAATATACTGCCAACTTAACGCATCATTTTTCTGGAAACTTCTTGAGTAGTGATTGCTGGTAGAGTAAAAAGTTTTAATACGGATTTTAGATGCTAACTGGTACTGAAAATTCTTCTAAAATCACGACATGCAGCAAAGGCTTTAGCAGAATTTCTTCTTACAAACTCGCTGAATTCTATTTCTATTGTTAAAGCTTACCATGTTGGTGAGCTTGCAATCAGAAGATGCTTGGAATAGTAATGTTTCCATTATATTTTTCTTTAGAAATTAGAATGTTACTATCTTATAGTTTATACCCTATACTTTTTGGGATTCTGACGATCTGTGGTCTATATACTATCTTTAAATGTGCATTACTATAGTTACACTGTAGTTATTATGAGTTACAAACTAAGAATCAATAAGTAAAAACTAGTTCCTGTAAGAACTGCTTTTACGCTTAACATGAAACGTTCCAACTTGGATAAAAATTTGCCACTTGTAATGAGGGTAATAATTATAATAAGGAAAATTTGTGTAATAATTTATATTATTATTTTTTTTGTAGGGGTTAAAGAAAGAAAATTCACTTACAACAACACTGGATACGAGTACAACTATCACGAAAACATGTTCGGAGGTCCACTAGATATGGATGCAGCTGGACATTTAGAATATAAGATCAGTTACTTAAGAGAAGATGTTGGTGCAAACAGCTGGTATGCGGTCTCACATCTTAGATTTCCACTATGGATGAATCCAGAAAAATATAGAGGAACTCACTGGCATAGAACAGGAGAAAGTTTATACTATAGACATCAACAGATCTATGCTAGATACCTTCTAGAACGTCTGGCCAATGATTTACCTTACGTAGAACCTTGTCACTGGTACAATCCGGTCAAAGTTGGTTACAATCCTAAAGTTGTGCACATGAATGGATTACCATTCCATACCAGGCCAGACAATTTAGCACCAATCGATACTAACAAGCCACTTGTAAAGAAGGCAAAAGTCTTAGAAAATCGTGTATACGATGCCATAGATTCAGGCGCCGTTTGGGAAGTTGTAAGTGATCTTATCTCTTCTTTTAAATAATAATAATAATAATAATAATAATAATGACAGTAATAATAATAGTAATAGAAGGGATTAGCTTTGCGGTTAGCGTACTGGACTCCCACGCGGAGGTCCCGGGTTTGAATCCAGCTGCTGACCCTTAGATTTCCTCTTCCTAGGAGCTGTCCGGTGATGAACAGTGTTGTCTGTAACGAGAGAACACTGTTCGGATGCCGGCAGTGCACTGAAAAAAGCTCCGGGCGCCAATAACCTTAGATGTTGACGCGCTTTAAATGATTAAAAAAAAATAGTAATAATAATAATAATAAGAGAAGAGATTAGATCAGTGGTTAGCGTATTTTGGATTCCCCTGCGGAGATCCCGGATTTGAATCCAGCTGCTGGCCACTAGATTTTTCTCTTCCTAGCAGCTTCTTGAAGCTCGTTATACGGCTGTCTGTAACGAGAGAACAGGAGGCCGACAGTGCACTGAAAAAAAGCTCTATGCGCCAATAACCTCAGATAACGTGTCTTAATTTAAGAAATAATAATAATAATAATACTCATGAAATTATGTGTTACAGTCCAACTCAACATTCCTACCACTTAGCGGTGACGATGGTACAGACTTGCTAGGAAGAATCGTCTTTGGAACAAGCGATAGACCGAACAAGAAATATTTTGGCTGTTATTATTGTGCTGCTTTGGAAGCTCTCGGCTTCGCTTCTCGTACCATCAGTGACCACGAAGTAAGGAATATTTTTAAAAACATATTAATTGGTGCCTCACTGAAACCTACTCCGATTCAGGTCTAAACCTTGGGCCCCTTTATCTATAAATTCGGATTCAAACCAACTGCCTTCCTTCCCCTCTTAAGAGCTAACTGTTGGTTATCTTTTTTCTTCATTCAATCACACAACATGTGCTGAATGGCTTAATAGGTAATTTACCAAAAAGAAATCATCTTAAAGTACTAGCATTGTTGACTTTTCCTCCTAATTGGTCAGGATTTTTCATATTTAACAAAAAAATGTTTCTTTCAATTAGTGACAATATTTACCCATCACGTTTGTGAAATATTCATCAGGAATGGCTTCTAGCAAACTGTATTTTGTTATTTATAGTTTCGCAGTGAATGATGCAATCTTTGATGGCTGTTTCACAGCTCAACCTAACAAGTTTGGAACTTCAACAAACGATTTTGAAAATGATTTATCAAGCACAAGAAATAATTTTTCAGGATCATGCAGATATTTTCATAATTTCTTTAAAATTTAATCATGAAGCAGCGATCACCATGAAATTCCGACCAAAATAGAGTCCCACCCTTTAAGGAAAACAAGGAACTGTCTTCGCCTTATGACAAAAAAAAAACAAACAACAAAAGAAGTAACCTTCCATGGTGAATATGTATCGTAGAACTGTTCTCATGATTAATAAACTTGCTTTTTAGTTAAGGTGTAAAAATCCATTTAAATAACAATTAGAAGCTAAAATTTTACGTCATAAATCAACTTTACATCTTTTCGAAGTAAATAAGCATAACAAACAGTGGGATTCTTTGACATTAACAGCTAAAGCTATTTCTGAAACTCCAACAATTATTTGTGACGTGTGACAGTAACATTAAATTCGGGAAAAGCACAGACAATTGTAGAGAGCGGCGAATACACTTGCTGCAGTGTTATTAAAAGGGATTAATGGCTACGAATCCAAATAAAAATCCTCTTACGATTTAAAAGACCCATTGCGGCTGCTTAGATCTCTATTTACATACAACAGATTGTCATAATGTACAGAATGGATGCGAGATGGAGTTTGCCTGATTATGTACTCTTTTAATCCCAATGGTTGTGCACACTAAGAAGTATTTCAGTAGTGTATGAGCAATGTGTTTTCATAAAAGTATTACTTTTGTTGTAAGGGCAGTATAACTATAGAGTCTTGAAACAAATTATTTTCAAATTGAATTTAAAAAGAAAGAAATGATCCACAATATATTTTTTAAAAAATTTATAAACATTAAAAGTTCCCCTATGATCTATGAGATAACAAGAAGAGTATGTTCCCTTTACCAGAGATCAAATAAAAGATTTTTAATAAAGATTTTCAATAGTACGTAGGTGGTGCCCTCAGCAATCCAGCAACAGCCTTAAGAGACCCATTATTCTACCAATGGCTTGGCCGACTAGTCAAAATGTTCCAGCACTACAAGCGAAAGCTGCCAGAGTATACGCATGAACAGGTACTGATTCCTCCTTAATTTTTAAATAATTTGATCCATTTTCAAAAAAAAGTTTAAACAGATATTCTGGATTTTCGAAGTATTAACCAAATAAATTAGAACTGAAGTAAGAAGTAACCAATATTTGCTTTGCACAATCGCATTAATAAAATTATTTATATTGCAGTTGACTTTTGATGGTGTAAAAGTAAAAGACTTTGAAGTTGACAAACTGGTAACTTATTTTGACAATTTCGAATTCGAAGTAACAAACGCTGTACCAGTAAAAGAGCTTAAGGAATACGAAGACCTGAGATACTATGCTAGGCAGTTTAGGCTCAACCACAAGCCCTACAACTACAAACTTACAGTAAATAGCGATGACTCAAAAGAAGCCCTTGTAAGAGTCTACATTGGACCAAAATATGATTCAGAAGAGCGTGAACTACATATTGAACAAAGCAGACTAGCCTTTGTGGAAATAGATCGTTTCCCAGTAAAATGTAAGCGCTTCATTCACGATATGAAAAATCATATTGTTATGTTTTAAATTGATTGGCCCATTATTAAATTTAATATTTTTCTGAAAAAAAAATTTCAGTGGTTGCTGGAGAAAATGTTTTGGAACGTAATTCTAAGGAGTCTCCGTTCTTTGTATCCGATCACGAAGGATTTAAACACCTTTACAATAGAGTCCACAATGCTCTGAACTCCGGAGAACAATACTATTACTCAGAGGTCTGTATTTACGGATGATTTCTTTATAAATTTAATTGAATCAAAATGACAAGCACTGTAACCATGTAAAAAACTTTAAATTTTGTTTTATTATTGTTTTCTTTATTTCAATCCCTACAGGGAGTAAGAAATAAATATCCAAATAATAAAGAACTCGCCTCATTCTATTTCAGAGATACACTTGTGGAGTACCTAACAGATATCAACTGCCAAGAGGTTCCAAGAGTGGTCGACCATTCACCGTTGCCGTAGTAGTCACTCCACATGATTTCCATTACAGTGGAGTGGAGAAAGATTTCTATTCGCCGTGTGGCAGTTCAAAACTGTTTGATGGACGTCCACTAGGTTTCCCATTCGACAGGCCGGTTCATGAACATAACTTACATGTTCCTAATATTTTCTTCAAGGAGGTACATGTTATGCACAGAGACGAAAGCGATGTGAACAGAAGTCAAAATTGATCGAAACCGATTCAATTTCTTGTTCAATTATCTTTTTTCCAAAACAAATACTGAATTAAGTTCATTAAATATTGTAAATTTCTTTTTTCAATAAAATAATTAATACAAAAAAAAATCTGTTTTATTTTGACTCTAACACCTAAAAATTAAACAAATAAAAAGTCATATGAAACATACGTACTGTCAAACAATGGGTATTCTTTGTGTAAATCTGAGAAAATAACTTTCTGAGCAAGCGTTCTCCAAGGGAGTGTCCTAGCTTCTTTTCTCTTTCTCTATTACAGAGCGTACAAGAATTTTATTCAACTAAATACCTTAGTTTAAATCATCGCCGATGATACCATTATTTTCTCACCAAACCTCGAACCTGTCACATCATCCTGTAGTTCATATCACATTTCTTGAGTACTGGCTTTTAAAATAAAATGAAAATTTTAAAACAAAAGTGAATGTAAATTAATGAAAATAAATATCATTTACTTTGAATCGTAAAACTCTTCCTTCTATTTAACTCCAAGGAATTTCCATTCCTTTAACCGATCTTTTGCATTACCTTCTCGAGGTTACATATTCCGAGTCAAAAGACACAAATGGAACCTTATAGCCTAATCAAACGTACTAAAATCCAAAATGTATTTTAAACTTCTCTCCAGACTTTTTTGTAAGTGCTAATAATTGTAAATGGCCAACAGAAAACTTGCTTTACATCTTCTTTTTAAATGTATGAACTTACAAGTTTAAACTTTTTACGGAACTGTTAAACGTATCCAGATTATCCAGTCAACAATTCTACGCCAGATTACTCCCCATTTTCTAACCAACCTTATCCTACGCACAGTATGCACCCAGTATGCAAGACTTATGATTACGGTAAGAATATCTTGCCAAGGATGGGCGGGTGTTGGTCTAGTGGTCACGAGCGGGGCTTTGCAAAGTGGAAGATCCCTAATTTGAATCCCGCGTATGACTACATTTTAAAAAAGTATTATGGTTTTTTAAGTAATAAGAATGACTGCATACGCAGGATTAGAACTGGGAATCTCCCACTTACAAAGCCACACTCCTGACCACTAGACAATACCCTGGCATTATTTTCTTACCGTAATCATAAATCAAGAAGTCTTGCATACTGGGTGCATTAAAATGATGTGATGATTGCTTTTATTTGATGATAAAACAAATTTATCCTGATCCTCCCACAACCATTACATTGCACTACATTTCTTAAAATCTTCAATTATTATTATTTTTGTCCTTAGCGTCACCAATAACATTTTTTGCAGACAGTAGTCCTTTTAAAACGTGTATTTCTGGAGGAAAATTAATATTGAAAACCGATCACGAATAGAAAAAATTGTAACTTTGATTTGAAATATCTCGACAAATATTACGGATATCGAAACGGAGCCAACGTCATTTTTCACAGTTTTTTATGTAGTTTTCATAATCATTGTCAAAACCAGTAGTCCTTATGAAACCCCGATCAGGTTTTTGGCCGTAACTCCGCCAAATATGAAGATACAGCATTGGGGGTGGAAAATTTGAAAACTAGACCGAAAAAACATATAGTTTACTTCGTGGGTTTTTTTCGAAATTCCGCTTTCCTAAAAATAGCGATTGGTGCGTTTTAAATGGATCACCCTTACTTAGTTTAAAGTATAAACGAACTTTTGTTATTAGAAAAATTAATAAAAGAAATTATTTTTATTTCTAAAAATATTTTGGGTAATCTCTGCCTTGGAGAACAAATGAAGCTACGCCAATGGTTCCCTACCAACTAGATTTTAGTATTATGAAAGATTTTGTTGTTTGGTCTAGAGGTTAGCTCGCTTTGTAAATTGTTATAAATTGTAAATAAAAATTAAAAGCCCACGAGATGAATGAGCGGAACAGTTCACGTACCTTTATTTCTAATTATTGAAGATATTGAAGTTATCTTTTAGCCATACTCATTTTTTAGTAACACTAAAATTAGCGAGTAAACACTATTGGGCAATAAAACACTCTAAAATTATTTACAAATTATTTTTCAATTTGTTCAAAGATAATTTGCAAATTAAACAAAAATTTTTAA
The DNA here is from genome assembly GCF_049639745.1 of Rhodnius prolixus. Lineage (NCBI taxonomy): Eukaryota > Metazoa > Arthropoda > Insecta > Hemiptera > Reduviidae > Rhodnius > Rhodnius prolixus. The sequence goes on from NW_027411624.1 coordinate 25,860,918, forward strand.
ATGAATTTGTAAATTAAAAATAGAAGTGGAAAAATGTAAGTTGATAGAGACCGTAGTAAGACTGTAATACAATAATTATTGGATTTTATTAAGTGTTGACAAAAATGTGAAATGGAGAAATTTATTAACAATTATATCTATTGCAAGAAAATTCGTGTAACTTTATTTTCATGACGATAGTTTCGTCAAAACAATTTCGGAGGTTGAGAATTTTTGTTTTTCTTTTCATTTGGAGCATGTGTTAGCAACCCAATATAATTTTGGAGTATATCTGCCCAGCCTACATATGCCGGAAGAGTTATTCATGCAGACAGCAGACAAGTGAGGCTTTTGATTATACCAATCCTAAAAAACTGTGCTAATTTAACATTTTTAGTACAGCTGGAAGCACATGCATGGCGAGAGCCTGGCAGATAATAGCCTTTGTAGGTTCAGACAAGGAGGAGGAGAAAGCGGCACTGCATGTGTTGTGTCAGTGCGAAGGGCTTGTCATCTAAGGATGTTACTCCTGCGGGAGGAAAAACCAAGGCCTGAGAGCTTTACCAAGAAGCCGCTCTCCAGAACTACTGGAGAGTGGGCTCTAGAGTAGTGGGAGCCACAATAGATCCATTGGGTCGCGGAGGCGTAGGCCTTCAAGGCCGCTCTGCTAGAATCTATCTAAAGCTGGTATGCGTCTCGACTTAACGAAAATGGCAGTGGTTTATCTAAAAGTCTAGAACATAGTTTACCTTCTGCTTAGTATATATGACACCTACTCAAAGTATCTCGAAGGCGCGATTTAAAAAAACGATAGTTTTGTTAATTAAAAAAAATCAAACAAACAAATTGTCATTAACGTTTAGTAAAATCGCATTTCGATTAGTGCATTTCGTCTAAATTCTTACTGTCACATGAAGATCTAAATAAAACTGTATCGCGTCTCATGGAAGAACGTGAACGGAATTTCAATTCTGCGACATTATACTACTTCCGAGACATAGTACTCTCACACAGTCATACACACTTCACTCAATATTCGACTGACAAGGTGTTTAATTTTAGGTTATCACTTGAAGGAAATTCATTAAAAAGCCCTTGTCATTAAGATCATATTTTTTCCATCATCAATAAAAAATTGTAATTATTCTAAAATGATAAGATTTTAATTGAATATTGATTAGTTTAAATTTTATATTATTTCTACATTTAGAATATAAATTCTCACTTAAGTGTCAGTTAACTTTGCGATAAACAATATCATTGTCCTTGGGCATTCACAACATCCCGTTGCAAAGAGGACGTTACCCGAGTAACAAGATTATAATACATACGTTGATAAAAATAAGATTCTTTCTTTATTTATCTTGTATGCACTATATAAGCAATTACTTGTAAATTGTATTGGTAGTGATTAATGCAATGTTGTACTGTCACTTAGGCAAGATGAAGTTAACTGGACTTTCCATAGGCATTTTGCACATTACTCTATTTGCAACTGTTACCTTAATCAATGCGGAAAGGAAACAGGGTAAGTGCTTTATTAATCGTATTAAGGGTTTAAATGTTCACAAATATAAATTTTACTAAAATAGAAGATTATTTTATAACTTTACAGTAAGAACCTTTTATTATATAAATTGTAGGAATTGAGCCATTAAGTAATCTTGACATTTTAATGGTAAAATTATTGTTTTCAAAAATTTGAAGAATTTAATAAGAGTTTCAGGTATACTTGTGTATTTCAACATAGTTTAGATAAATTATTTTATAAATTTAATAACTTAGTAAAATACTTTATCACGAGAGAATGTTACAATAATGTACAGTTACTGTCTGTCTACCATATAAACGGCAAGACTAAAGATTGATTTCAAATTCTTATTTTTCTAATTAAATATTTAGATAGTTTTTTATATAGTATACTTTAATTATTTAGTTAAAATCCAAACAAATGTATAGCACTGACAAAAGAAGCTACAGCAACCATGGCTAAACAAGGCCACTAATTACATTTAGGCCATAAAAGACTACCCAAAATTTTAAAGGAGCTAATGTTCAATCTAAAAGGCTTTTCTGGGATAACCACTTTAAAAGCCTTGAAATACTTATACAGTCGAACCTCGCTTAACGAGCATAATTCGTTCCAGAACCTTACTCGTTACGCGAAATACTCGTTAAGCGAAACAATTTTTTTCATATAAATTAAAATAAAAGGGGATAATTGCTAGATCAGCCACACTTACACCATTTTCTCGTTTCTCAATGATTTTACGTTTCAATTCTAACGTTATTTTAATTCTTTTCGAAGCCATTTTGTTAGAGGGATAACAAAATAAACACAATAATATTTAAACACAAATATCATTATATGGACTTCCCCTATACACCACTCATTCGGTGAAGTTCGGTTTCGACTGTATCAATGCATCAGATACGTGGAGAATATGAAACGCATATGCGTAAACAGGAATGACTAATCGAAGAATGCGCAGTTTTCGATGAGTCAGCGAAAACTGCGCAGTCAGCGAAATGTCATTAGAAAACTATCGTTATGCGAAACATCGCTCGCTATAAGAATCAATTTGTTTTACTCGTTATGCGAATTACTCGTTAAGAGAGGTTATGCGAGGTTCCACTGTACTTATTTATGATTATATCAATTACCATTTAGTAAAAATATACTGCAATATATTTGTCAATTAGATTTAGTGGAAGTAGGGGCAGTAGCTTTTCCACATTTAGAAAGTAAATCATAGTTTACTGTTAATCTTCTAGAATTTATCAGTATTTGTAGATGGTTTTATTGACTTTCTCATTATCTTTCTTATCTTCTTTGCCATATTTCTAATTTTTATCAATTAAAAAGTTTTATTTAATCAGTAAAATATTTTATTTATTATCAGAAAAGGGTTATTACAGGGCGGTGGATCTGAAAGCAAATGTTCCTCTTTCGAGTCCAGGCGATGCTGCCTTCAGGATTTCTTTTTCTAAAATCCTCTACAACTTACTGCTAGGTGGTAGGCATTGTTGGTATCCAATACGAGATAGTATTAGCAGTGGCGTTGAGAATGCCTTTTTTTCTCATGCATCCTTCTACGCACTTTTTGTTTGGTAAACTAAATTCTCAATAAATTTACTGTCTTTTTCAATTCTAACGTAACCCTACTGAATAAATAAGAGCTTAAGACTATAAAATGAAAGCGTAGACACTACAGCACATTTTCATTGGAGAGAGTAACTGTCAAAGAGTTATGACAAGACAGTTTTAAAAGAGTTATAAAGGTTAATCTTGAGTAATAAACTGTCCTATATTATGTTACAGCTGATGCTAACTTCGTTTTACGACAAAAACAAATACTGGATCTTTACGTTGGGATAGGGCAATCTGACTACGATTACTCCCTGAATGAGTATTCTGATTTTGATATTAACGCTAACTTGGATAGTTTTAATGTAAGCACTCTCAGTCTTTTTGTTAGTATTAATAAAAATAAATTTTACTAGCATTATCTTTATTAATAAAAGATGCATACTTTCAGAAACCAACTATAATAAAGGAATTTCTCAAAGCATACGATCGCGGCTTTCTACCAAAAGATGCTCTATTCTCAATGGGTAGTCCACAAACAAGATCGCAAATAAGAAAACTTTTTGATTTATTTTATTTTGCAAATGATTTTGAAACATTCTTTAAGGCAGCAAGTTGGGCTAGAAAACATATAAATCAAAATCAATTTGCATACGCATATACACTCGCTTTATTACATAGAAATGATTGTAGGCATTTCTCAATACCACCATTGTATGAGATTTTCCCAACATATTTTGCACCCACCGACCTAATGCATCAAGTATATGAAGCTAAAATAAAAGGTAATGTTAAATATTTATTAAATAAGAATATCAATTTCTGATTCTGATATCCCATTAGCACTGGAAAAATGAAATAAATAGTTATTTATTTAACAATTGTGGAAAATACTTTACAATCGAGTTAAATATTATTTTTTTTCTGCAACCATTAGGGTTATTAACTAAAATAAAAAACTAAACAGGAATCACTAGAATCCATTTTAAATTTCTATAAGGTAACACTATAACCTTTTTAACTGCTATAATTAAAAAAATCTAATTATTTATTAAAATATGATTTTTATTTCTATATTCCTTTCAATTTTTATTTTATTTTTTTAATATTCGTTTTTTAATTATTTAGTTACGTTAAATAAGCTTATTAAAGTTTTACAGAAAATATTTAATAACAAAACTTCTTATATCAAGGAAGCACAATAAAGTTTTTTCACTCACTAGTGAGGAAAGTGACACTAATGGGAATTTTTCCCCACTTGTGAGGTAAAGTTGGGCATTACACAGCTGATTTTAATTGAGTAATGAGAACATTCCTACATGGTTGCATAAAAAAGTAAATTACTTGGTTACCAATTAAAGGAAAAATTTGGCCTCCCTAGTCCGATAACGAAAGAACCCTGCCCATTCTGGCAGTGCACGAAAAAACATAGTGAGCATACAAGAACCAATGATGGCCCAGGGGACGTACCTTAACCCCTTGCTACAGAAGAAGCCTACATTATTATAATATTTTTGTAATATTCAATGTGTTCGTTTCCGAAAGTAATTATTTGTGAATCCATTAAAATAAGAATATTATTAAATTAGTCAATTTATCAAGTAGTTAATTGTCTAATTCTGAAAATAATTAATTTTTGTATTATTCCAAAAAAATTTAACCATAATTTGACAGCACAGATCATAAAATAGTCGTAATTACGTTTTCAAAGAACTACAGCAGAAAAAAAGATTAAAAATAATATAAGATGTTTTTGTTTTTGCAGACATAACAAAAAAGAAATTTATCTACAATAATACTGGATACGAATACAATTACAACCCCAATGTGTTTGGTGGTCCATTAAGTCAGGATGCTGTAGGACATATAGATTATAAGATCAGTTATTTTACAGAAGATGTTGGCTTAAATAATATGTACGCACTTATTATGCTTAGACTACCATCTTGGATGTGTCCTTACAGATATGTAGGCACAAATTTGTATAAAAGAGGTGAAACATTCTACTTTGTACATCAACAACTCTTTGCAAAATACACTCTAGCACGTTTGGCAAATGGTTTACCATTTACCGAACGTTTAGAATGGGATCTGCCAATAAAAGTAGGATACAATCCAAGAGTTGCTCATTACAATGGTCTGCCGTTGCAGACTAGACCTGATAATCTTGTACCAGAACATTTTAAAAAAAGTCACGTAACTAAGGCAAAATTACTTGAAAATCGGATTCTTGATGTGATCGATTCCGCTTCCGTCTGGGATACTGTAAGTTTATTTGAAAAATTTCTATTATTATTTGCCACATAAGTTTGCATGTGATACTGAATTAGTAATGACTATTTTTTTTTCCATTTCTACTTGAAGGCAAATTCAACGTTGCTTCCACTTGACGATGAAAATGGTCTGGAATTGCTCAGCAGACTTATATATGGTACAACTGAGAGACCTAACAGAAAATATTTCCCTAGTTACTACTGGCACGCCATTGAAACTCTTGGATATTTGGCCACTACCTCCAACGAACATAATGTAAGAAATAAACAGATTAGATAAAGACCATTTCGGAAAATAATTGGAATTTTACTAGAAAATACAAATACTCGTATACTTGTATTTAATATTGTAGAAATAGAGATACCTACAATAATTCCATTTTTAAAAATGTAAAGTAACGACTATTTTTTTTCATACTGACTTTACGTCAAACTACCAAATTAGGGGCCGCGGAAGGGAGTCGAATAGCAAATATACTTTACAATAAATTCTTTTTATAACCATTACACAAAATCCAAGACCTAGACTGGGAATCGAATCCAGTACCACAATATATTTTGCTATTACTTTAATCAATAAAAACCTAATTAAAACTGTTCAGTAGGGCAGTTGTATAAGGGTTGATCGAAAAAGCGTAAAGTTGAAAAATACTCAACTTTAATAATATTTATAAGTAATAAACAGTTTTTATTTTTAGACAGGGGTATGTCCATATATTTTTTAAAAAATATTCAAAAAATTGTAGCATCTGAAGATTTTTAGTAATGCTATAAGTAATGTGCAATTGAGCAATAAATAATTGCTCAATAAAGGAGAAGGATTGTTCTGTTCCAGACTTCCTTCGTACTCGTTATCTCAAAACTTATTTGAAAAGTGTGTTTTTTAATTAATAATACTAGTGTATGTTTTTGGTTTCAGTTTCAAGGTGAAGCATTAAGTACTTTACTGACAAGCGTGAGAGATCCTGTTTTTTATCAATTCGTTAATCGCCTTCTCTCGATCTATGAAGGATATACTAAACAGAGATTTCCTTACACAAAAGAACAGGTAGGTTTGGGTTAAAAATTAATTGTTTCTATAAAATTAGAGTATAATATTCCCTCTACTCACCCCACCACAACCCAAACAGGGTTTGATTAACTTCAAATTAAACATTTACCTAAAATTCTTTTGACCTAAGCCAGAGTGGCGTTTTTTCCACTGGCAATATTCTCCGATAATAAGTAAACAAAATTTGCCCAATTTTATTGTTAAAACCGTTTTAATGAATACTCAAAACGAAAGGATTCGTCACTACCAAGCTAAAAAACAAAATTATGTAATGATGCCAATGCTTAGTTAAACAATTTTTTGTTACTTTTCTTGAAAATAATCATAAAATTTATATTTCAAACTAATAATGCTGCTTTTAGAGAAGTCAATCTTAAGAGCATAGGAGTTGATTCCAGTGGATGTGAGTAAAATTCTGGAAAGCTATAAAAGCAGAATTGATTTTTTTTACTTATTATTAATTATTAATCAAAAATTGATTATTGCACTCTATTAATCAGGTAGATTCTGATTAATACTTAGAAAATGTTCGTAAACAAGGTTTTTTACTTTATTCGCAATTGTTTCAAAACCGTGATGAAAGAATTAAAAAAAACAAAAAACAATAATATACATACATATGTACCTGACTCTAATTAAACCAAAAGTACGGATTTACTTATATTTTCAGATGTAATTTATCCTTTTGTTTAGAAATTATGAAAACATTGGAAACAAATATATTTTTATATTCAGGGTGAACCAGTTAGTATTGTCAATAGGCCTACTGCGTGTAGTACATCTAAAGTGGAATTCAATGACGTATTGGACAACTTCATATTTTCCACTGTTCTTGAGTGACGTCACTTTAATTTTTTTTCTAAAATCATTACTTTTTTTCCAATAAAAATGTTATTACTCAGAAAGTTTTAGTCCGAATTCGATTCTGATGACACGATTAGAAAGACAGATAAATTTTCTAAAAATTGTTACCATTTCGAAGCATAAGTTATTCTCCAAACAGACTCAATCTTCCACCGGAACCTAGGAAAATAAAATTAATCGAAATTTTTAAGAAAACTCATTAAGCCCTTACGTGAACATTATCAGACCTAGGTGCTGGCACTTTTTATAAAAGTTTCCTTGTTTAATGGGCTTTCAAACGGTATATCATTTTCCAGGATTCCTTTTATCTTCGTATGAGAAATTGCGTTTGTTTTGCAAGAAAACGTGTTCACGAACATACAGCAGTGATATTGTATTGTGTTGTTTAATTCATTAAACTCTTGTGGATGGAGCTGTAGTCAATTTTTAAAGTAGATTGTCTTAAAATAAGGTAGTCTAAGGTTACTTATTGCACATAAAAAAAAAAAATCTTAACTGAAATATTTGACAAAATGTTTGATTTTGAAACTAAGCAAATTAGCCTTCGATTATAAAAATAGCACTTGTTTAAAATATTTTCTACATTTATCAAATATTTCAGTTTAGATTTTTATTATTATTATTATTATTTTTATTTTTTTTATGTGCAATAAGTAACCTTAGACTACCTTATTTTAAGACAATCTACTTTAAAAATTGACTACAGCTCCATCCACAAGAGTTTAATGAATTAAACAACACAATACAATATCACTGCTGTATGTTCGTGAACACGTTTTCTTGCAAAACAAACGCAATTTCTCATACGAAGATAAAAGGAATCCTGGAAAATGATATACCGTTTGAAAGCCCATTAGACAAGGAAACTTTTGTAAAAAGTGCCAGCACCTAGGTCTGAAAATGATCACATAAGAGCCTAATGAGTTTTCTTAAAAATTTCGATTACTTTTATTTTCCTAGATTCCGGTGGAAGATTAAGGCAGTTTGGAGAATAATTTATGCTTCAAAATGGTGTCAATTTATCTGTCTTTCTAACCGTGTCATCAGAATCGAATTCGGACTAAAACTTTCTGAGTAATAACATTTTTATTGGAAAAAAAGTAATGATTTTAGAAAAAAACTTTAAAGTGACGTCACTCAAGAACAGAGGAAAATATGAAGTTGGCCAATACGTCATTGAACTCCACTTTAGATGTACTACACGCAGAAGGCCTATTGACAATACTTACTGGTTCACCCTGTATATATGTGTCGCAGGAATGTTAAATAATTGATTTTTTTCTTTGATTTTATCCAGCACTAACCTAACCTGGACCAAACCACATTTTCAATTAATTTTTTAATATCAGAATTTTTGCATAACTGGAAAGCAGAAAGTAGACATTTTATAACGCAATTTTCCAGATTAAAACAAACAAAAACAAAAAAAATGCAAAATTTCTGAAAACGTTTATAAAAATGTTAAAATTTGTTCAATTTTCAATTAAAAGTAATAAACAAAACTTTTTTTACAGTTGAGTTTCCCTGGAGTTTCGGTAATAGATTTTCAATATGACGAGTTTGTAACATATTTTGAAAAGTTTGATTATGAAGTAACTAATGGAATACCAATGAAAGATCCTTACGATTATACCGATTATATATATCATGCACAGCAATACAGATTGAATCATAGACCGTATACTTTTAAAATTACAATAAACAGTGCAAAACAAACAGATGCTGTTGTTAGAGTATTTATTGGACCAAAATATGATTCAGAGCAGCGTTTGCTAAACTTAGAACAAAGAAGACTGGCGTATATGGAACTTGATCTATTCTCAGTTAAATGTAAGTACTGATTACCTAAAATATTTTACAATGTAAGTACTGGATAAGCGATCACTCATTTTCTCTAATAGCACAATATTGCCCATCGTGGATTTTGTGAGAACATCGGTCAAAGATAGGTTGGGCCTCAACTTTGCCAAAAAATGTTTTAGATTACAAAGGTTGGTCTTCATTTCTCTGTAAAGTCATTAAAAAAGTAATAAAATAAAAATTTCAAGTCAATTAAAAATAAATTTTCCTTTAAGGGCAAACGACAGGACTCCAAACAAAATGATAAAATAATTGAATCCGAAATGATAGACAGCATCAAAGATTATGAATATCTGCCTTAGTATGCACGTTTTTCTTCATACTCTCCAGTTACAATTTTCATTCAGTCAAACCCCGAGAGAGACGGTTTATTTGGTAAATTATATAGACCAAGCAAAAATAAACAATTTTTTGTAGCATAAGAACTACCTTAGGGATTATAACCTGCGACAAAACTCGTACAAAAGTAACCTACCTCACTAATACACGATTAACCAATCTCTGATGATGACGAAATGAGATATCAGTAAGAACAAAGATATTTTTGTTCATACAATTTTGCACATTTCTGGGCTTTTTGGATTTGTTTTTTGAGAAATGAAAAATTCTTATGATATATGGATGTATTTATATTTATTTATGGATAAATATCCACAAAACCCAGGGTAGAAGAGAGAGAGGCTTCCTTTAAGAAAAAGAGTATTTTCTATAATTCCAAAACGAAGCTTTAAGTTTCAACTCTTTTTTTTCACAAAATAGGTCACAAGCAACTATCTTTATATATCATTATAATGTTAGTAAGTGTGAAAAAAAGTGTGATTTGTGTCAAGAGGAGGGTAGAAAGTGCTACTATCAAACGCTTCAACAGTAAAAAGGCGTTTGTTCACAAAAGAATCGGTCTTAGTATTTGTAAAATACAGATTAAGCGTACAAACATTTATATTTTCATGAAAGCTATTGGAACAGACAATTCTAAGGTTTAACATTATAGTACCTTCAATTTAAAACGAATGCAACTATAAAGAGGATTGTATCTAATTTATTCAAAACCTTAATTAGCTATCTTTGGATATAAATCTATCAAGGAAATGTGTAATTTGAAAAACTGAAATTTTCAAAAATTGTTCAGCACACGCAAGGCTAGGATTGTAAACCTATGAATTCAAGCAAAAGCAATTTTTATTTTAAAAATATTTAATAAATTATTTTTGTTTCAGTGAAATATGGTAAAAACGTATTTGAACGCAGTTACACGGATTCACATATTTTTGGACAGGAACCTGAAGGTTTCCGAAGTATGTATCAAAGATTGGTGAAAAGCATTAACCATTCGGAACCCTTTTATATAAACGAGGTAAGATTATTATTTTTTATTCAATAATTACCTATTTTATTCAAAATCGAACAAGTGTAATACCAGTTAAGAGCAGATAATGATCGAGTACAATTCTTGAAAGAACTTGTTGTGAGACTTGCTACTTTTCAGAAATTCTTCAGATTTATTACGTCGTAGCCTCTGTATTAATTTTTGATCTCGATTAGTTTCGTACTTTGCTTATCCTCAGCATGTCTTGACAGCAGTGACGTAGCTCATTCAAAATATACCCTTAAACGATACGTACATTAACAATTTCAAATATAAATATATACGAAACGAACTGGCAGCGATAATACAAATTTTTTAAGCTAGCAGAATTCTCGGAAAAAGTCGATGAAAAAGAAAAAGGTAATCATAAAAAAAAAAATCCTATAACTCAGCAACCAATCAACACGTAAGGGAAGGGATTAGCTATGAGGTTAGCATACTGGACTCCCACGCGGAGGTCCCGGGTTCGAATCCAGCAGCTGACTCTTAGATTTTCTCTTCCTAGGAGCTTCTTACAGCTCACTGTCCGGTGATGGACAGTGTTGTCTGTAACGAGAGAACACTGACCGGAGGCCGGCAGTGCACTGGAAAAAGCTCCGGGCGCTAATAACCTCAGCTGTTGATGCGCAAAAAAAAAAAAAAAAAAAAAAAATCAACACGTCTTTATGAATTCAAATGGCAAATCTGTGTGTTCTTAGATAATCTGTTTTGTCGACGTCTGAATCATTTAAACTGTCTAAATTATTTTATTTTTACAGAGGCATTCTTGTGGAGTTCCATACAGATTCCAATTGCCAAGAGGATGGAAAAGTGGTCAGCCATTTGAAATTGCAGTTACAGTAAGTCAAGCTCTGCTAACAGATGTAGAGCAAAAAAATGGTCCTTTAGGACCGTGCGGTACGGCCAATAGTCTAGATAAGAAATCACTTGGTTTTCCATTTGATAGGCCGACAGAGGAAAGTAGATTTTCTCTTCCAAATATTCTATTCAAAGATGTTTTGGTATATCATAAAGAAGAACCTAACTACTACAGAAGTTAAAAAATAAGAAAGAAAATTCAAAATTCTCCAGAAATATTTTAAATTCTATTTGAAAGGTTAAAGCAGTGTTAGACAAAAAAATATATTCTCTTTTAATGATATTAATAATTAATAAGTTATTTTCAGAATTATAAGAAATCAGCATCATCTAATGTCAATCTAGTACAATGCAAAAGTATGTCACAGAAATGTATGAAATGCTATAATTCTTCTATAACATCAAGAATTTATGTTTTGTAACTACCGGTAAAAAATAATAGCAAACTGAAGTACACACTGTAAAAGTTTTAGGGCAAAAATTTAGAGATAATTCAGACCTAAATAATCGCCCTAAAATTTTAAAGCATAACTTCTTCAATTTTTAATTAAGGGAAAAATATAAGACTGAAAAAATATTACTTTTTTAATTAACATTATATGAAAGTGAGGACAAGTGTAACCGGAAAGTAAAAAAATATAATGATTAAATGAATAAATAAATATTAGAATAACTATGACGTCATTATAACAATTTTCTTAATGATACCTCTCCACATTTACAGTTCGTACAGAAGGAATTTTTGGAGAAAGGGTACTAATTTCACTATGAATATAATGTTCTAATGTTGTATTTTAGGATTTGCAATAAAACGCAATGTGTTATAACTGTTGTAAATCATTTTGAAACATAGAAACTTTAAAGCAGGAATTTCAACTACATAACGACGAGAAGAATAGTCCCCATTTATTTATTCTATTTGACAAAGAATTTTCGTACCTAATTAGAAATAAATAGATTTGAAAGTTCTACTCATTTGTTCAAGGTTTTTGTTCGCACACTTACTTCTCGAAGTGATCTATTTATAAACATTGGATATAGTTTACATAATATACATTTTTAGGTAGTTTTTATCTTCTTTTTTTTGTGTGTGTGTGTGTATCCTCTAGTATTTTTTAACTTTTAAGCAATCATACAGCGTTTAAACGAATGAAATTGAAAATGAATTCATTAATTACCATAAGTTTTTTAATTACCTTCATCCTACAGCCAACAACTTCCGTCTTCGTCATCTTCTTTCATTTCGTCCTAGGAATCTTGAACATCAAATTCTATCGGTGGTACTAATTTCCAAGTATGCTTTCCTTGGGATGTACATTGCACGCTCATTTTGTACTGGCCAGGATTGAAAAATACTACACTCCACTCCATTTTAGCACTACCAAGTTCCTCAACCTGAATAGTAATTAAAAACCAAATCATTAGTGGAATAAAAGAAATTTCTTCATTTGCCACAACGTAAGAACAGTTTTCTGCGCCGAAATTAGATAAAGAATCTAAAATACTTTCAAGCTGAAAAATTAAGTAACAAAATTGGTCAACGACAATTAAACAACGTAAATAATTAAAAATTAATCTTTTTTACCTTAGGTAAATATAAATGAGACGGCCCCGCAATAGCTAATCTTGTGTCCAAATTAAAATTACAAGTACCATTTTGATAATCTTGAAATATATGGACGGACAAAGCAAGATCTGTGAGTGACCGAGACAATGAATTATGGGCAATTACTCGTGCCTGGATGCATTCGCCTAAAGTTACTGTAAAAGGACCCGATCCTCCATTTTCACTGACATTCAACCAAATATCTGAAACATAAATTACCCTTGGGTTGAAGAAATTAATCAAAATTAGATGAAATCTTAAATAGTATATAAATATATAAGAAAGTAATTATTATTGAAATAAATTTGTAATTATGAAAAAAATAAAATTTTAGAGAAACCATTTGGCCCTCTTAGAAGTTTTGTTCATCGTAAAAGCCAATTAATTACTAATGAAATCATAGTGATGGAGTTTAAGACTTCTGAATTTAATGTGGATCCATCTGTTTTGCAAATCTCGAGCTTTATACAATAGGTTCTAAACATTCTGGACAAAAATCCAGTAAGATAAGCCTTATCACTGACCGGATTATTGGTTCAGAAAATTGGCAAGTTGGCTGCTATTGCTATTTGGGCGTTTGTGCTTTAAGCACATAACTATTGCTCCTCTGCAGACATCGCCTTTAGGTTTTGTCTAGAAATTGATCATAAGCTTTTCATCTTTAGTGACACTATTTTTAAGTAAAGTATATCAAACTAAGTAATAAGCGGGACATCAGAATTTTTTCTCCCTTTGACTATATGCAGGTCACTGTCCAGTCGAACAAGTTGCCTGAAAGCACTATCTGGAGGTTATGCCCTGAGTACATTCCGATCGTCAATAATCTCAGTTGATATTCACTATAAGTAAAAAAACTAAAACTACTTGAAGAATTGGTCTAATGTGTACAAGTGCATTTACAGAAATTCGCCACAATATGAGTCACCAAAGGTAGATTAATAATTACATTTCTTAAAAAAAAGAGAATACGAACCCCAATTAATTGGAGACATCCTAACTATATCGAGCATGTGCGATGATAATGTTATCCCTTTGAGCGTTGCTTTACCCTGGCGATTACCCATTAACCAAGTCACCTCAACAAGCGATGCGATATGTTCACTACATGCAGTATTTAAATCAACTATCTCTTTTATTGAATCTTCACTCTGAAAATACTGCACAACATATGAAAATAAATCATCATTTTTACAAAAATAACCTTTTAATATCTAAAGATAAAAACAAAGATCTAAAATCTCGTATTATTCTCGATAACCAAACCAAAACAAAAAACAAAACCAACAAACCTGTCCAATTTTTGAAAGTGGACACCTTTCTACTGGAATTGGCACCCTACAAGATTCACCTTCTTCTATTAAAATACTTTTATTTTCAGTATATTTTACTTCAACTTCTTGATTTGTCATGTTCATCACGTCCAGAACCATATAGAAATGGGAACTCCTTAAGAAGAAAAAAAAAAATTAATAAGGCGATTATATATATAAAAACTTATGAGGGTAAGAAGATAGAATTTTAAAAAACATTTCCGGCTACCGGTATCATTTTGTAGAATGAAAAAAAAAGTCAAACAATTTTAAAGAATTTTTTTTTTTCTGCTACATTTAGCGAAATTTATATTTCTGTCATATAAACTTAAATTCATGTGAGGGGCCTTCGTCGCACATCCCTTGGCGTGATAACAACCCTATTTTTATTGACTTGAGATACATGATTCATTACAATTATTATATGGGAGGACACCACAAATAAGTTACCTTAATCATGGCAATCCATATTATTAGGCTTGTAAACTTTAACTGCTTCTTCCAGGAATGCTCTCATAAGTGTAGATTAATAACACTCTCGAGAATTCAAGTTCAAAAGAAAGACAACAAATAAAAGCCGGGAACTAATCATGGCTGAGTTGTTACTCTATTGCGCATGCACTCCAAATAAACAAAATAAATAGGCCACACCCCCGCACACTTATACTCCACTTCAACCGCAATAGCTTCTAAGAATAATAATAATCAAAACATGTGTGCTTAAAAAGCTTGGAAAGCCCCCCATTAATTTGGGAAAATCTCCATCACCTAACAGGCCTTTGAGCAGTGTACAAACTAAACCAGTAGAATATTAGGAATTTTTTTTTGTAAACTGTTGAAGATACTTACGTTTCAGCTGGAAGTACGTCCCAATTAGATATTAGTATAGAATTAATAATATCAACGTGAAGTGATAATGAAGCGACTCTACAATAACCCGCATCTATGCCAGGTTTACCAGAATATTTCACTTTTATACGACATTCGGCTCCCTATAATAAAAAAATTAACAAATTATGCGAAAAGTTCACCTTTCAGGGTAGGGTGACGAAGTAAAGCTACATATATATATGTAAAACCTTAATTGAATTGTCGACATTTAATCGATTGAATTGTGAATTGAGCGAGTTTAAACTGCTAGGGCCTGACCTGAAACATAATAGCTTGCTGTAAAAACAAATATTTTGAAAATTACATGATAATCAGTAATTAGATGAATCACCACAGAATAGAAACTTAACACCATACACTATAATAAACAGTTTTAATCATTCAACTACATTTTGTTCGTCATGAGAGTTTGATTTACTACTTCTCTTCTCTTCATCCAACCGTTTGGCATATCTCAACTTAAAGATGTAGAAGAATGAGAAACGGAATTTTTTCGACGTTCTTCCCTCCCCCAAAAAGACTTTTCTATCGTTTTCTAATGTATCCACCACATACAGGAGGTAACATACATTGCGAGTCCCAGTGAGGCAAAAAACATTTGGTTATCTTAAAAACTTTGAAATTACGCTGTTTCCAGCGTTTTTTTGGATACCAAAGCTAACTACCATGTACACGAGCCGGCAACAACTTCTCCAGATAAAATTATGAAACAGTCTTTCGTTTCTGCATAATGATTAAGGCGAAGAGTTATTTAAACTGCGAAGTAGACTCAAGGAACATAAGTAAATTACTGTCACACTTAAATAAGTTATTAATTTTACCTTATCTCTTACTTTTTTGGAATGTAAGCAAAAATAACTAGCAATATGATCAATCTGACACATCTTAAAGAAGCAGACATACTCGTAGATAATAAAATAGACATCACAAATTTCTTCAGTTTTGTACATAAAGTGTCTGTTTAAAATATTTGTTTGGAACCATTATATTAATAAGATCTATCTTTAAAAAAAACTAATAAAAATCAAAATATACCTAAAAGATGGCGTAGGAGTAGTTAAGTGATCAAAAAGGCCATGTTTAAAACTGGAAAGAGAAGGGTACGAATTCGTACCAGAGAACAAGCTGCTGCGTATGCTTCCACCATCTAAATTGAAGTATAGAATTCAATTTTTGTGTCAATAATAATGAAAAATATATTATTAAATAAAGTTCAACTATTTTGGATTACCTGCTGGATAAGTATTAATAAAATTCGCTGCAGCAAACACTTTTAAAGGAAGAACTATTTTAGCACCTTCAACTAATGGCAATTGTTTTTCTAATTCTGATGTATTACAATTTAATATATTACTGTCCAAAGAAGAATCTACACTTACTTCAATCAATTCTATTTGCCGATTTCCAACATTTTCTAAAACCAATTCACAAACAGCACTGCAAAATTGATATAAATGGTAATTAGTTATGATCGTAATGCCACTTAAAAAGAAATAAAAATATAATTAAAAACTGAAAGACAAAAATTTAAATGAAAACTTCAATGCAATACCTTTCGCCAGCGTATAAAGATACAAGAGATATAGTTTGTTCCTGTTCTCCGCACATTTTTAGTGTTGCCTTAAAAATTTTTTGAAATTAGTGTTGTGAGGAATTTTTTTTTCAATTGCTCGAAAATTATTCGAAAAATCAATGCTCAACAAGGATGTAATTAATTCTTTTTTATGAAAATAAAACTCATTTTATTAATTTTAATATCTGAATTTTATCATTTTTAATATCTTTTTTCTACAAAATACTTACTTGTAGATGAGGGAGTGCAGGAACAACTTCTATTGTAAACTGTGAATGAGGAATTTTTGGTAACGTTTTCAATCTGCAATTACTTTTTACTCCTAAAGTATGAGTTGAGTAACCTATTAAACAATAATAAATTAAAGAGACAATTAAATTCATTGTTCCATTATTTAATTCTTCTAATTTTCTATAAAATAGTTAACCTAGAATTTCCAATTCTCCAACTTCTTTAGGAGTCCCCGAGAGAGTTACTGGATAACGACTGACTTCTGGTGGTAAAGTTACGGTCAACGGTAAAGTTTCAAATACAACCCCATTTGTTAATAATCTCTAAAAAATAAGAGTTCATCTTCTGTGTAAAATATATTAAATATTTGTATAAATTACTTTTACCTCAAAATGGCCAATTAAAGAAGAATTTTATCAGAATTATCTATTAAAAAAATTATTTAAGGCATATTTTCTCAATGGAATTAATTTTAGCATTATTCAATATTATGTACTTAATATTATAAAGCCATTAAATAAAACATTTGGCAAACTATCATTAAAATTATATTACTTTTTATTATTATTTCAGAATTTACCATATTTGAAACTTCAAGTTCAAATGGCAGCGGATTAGTAAGTTCTATTTTAACTTCACATTCTTCTTCAGCCACCCATAGATAATCTGAAAATATTGAGCAAAATATTAATTTTTCTAGGAAATTCAACTGTATGTTCAATATAATTCTTCAATTGTTTGCTTTAATTATACATGTAGATATAATAAAAATAAAATACATACACACATATACATATATAAATATATATCACATAGTATAAATATTATAAATAAAGCAAAGAAAGTTATTCATTATAATTATTACGCAAAGAATTCCACAAATAACTTACTCAATTTATAGTCTTTGTTTGAAGTTTTTCTTTCCATTGAACCGAAATTTAAGGGTGTAAATAAAAATGGACCATAATCTTCTTTAATCTTTTCCAATTTAATCGGCTGTTGGTGAGGTTTTAATTTATGAACTTGGAAATTTCTGCAAAATTAGTTGTTTTTTTTTATTCATGTACTTCCATAAAAAAAACATGGTAAACGAATTACAAGTAATTATTTTAATTTATTTAGATTACTAAATTAAGAATTGAGATAATGCAGAACTCATTAAACAATATGCATGCTAAGTACTTACTCTGCAGTTGGAATATGTATTAGATTCGCAGGTGGAATAACTAAACCTGTGTCAAGTACTAAAGGAATTGGTGAACCCTCACATTGTGCAGCAATATTCTGCAGCTGTAACGCACATTCATGTCGTTCTGCTGGTGTGAGTTCATTCCACATTACCTACAATTAAAGGATATTGTCACTATCTGCGAAGTAAAAAAGAAAAAAAAGAAAAGTAATAATTTACTTGAAGAAGTAAGGTCATATGCCTAGTTGCTAGAGAACTATGTCCGACACGTTTTGCTGCTCCCACTATATCTTGTAACACCTGTTTCTGAAGACGACCCCATCCACGTTCTCCATCTAAGGAAAACAGAACAGCTATCTTTGTAACAAATAAATAAATACACAAATCATAAATACAACTTTTTTCACTAATATCCTACCAGCTTGATAATCTGAAGGATCCAGTGTTAAACCATGCCCGGACAAAGATTGTAACATAAGATTGTAGCACTGATCCCAATCTGTATTTGGATTTCTTGCTGAAACGTAATAAGTAGCAGCGAGGCGTTGATAAAACGATGCCTTACGACGAAATCCTAACTTAGTGTAAAGATCAGAAAGGGTCATCAGCTTTTGTATCTGAAAAAAATAAAACTCGAAAATTTTGCCTACAATAACAGTGATGAGTACAAGCAGTAGGGGAACTTAATTTAAGTTTAGGATTAGGTCATGCCAACAAGCTTTTCTTTAAATTATCTTAAGTACTAAGCCTCGATTCATGAATTATTCTAATTTTGTAATAATACACCCGATATTAATCAAGCAGTTACTTAAAAAGGATATATTTTAATTTTAAACAGATTTTTTTCTTTATCGTTAAGTAAGATCAAAGAAGCAGTTTAAGTAATACAAAAGCACCGTCTCTACCAAAAGAAATATTTCAACGTTTTAATTATAAAAAAGAAATTTTTATAAATGTGACAGCTGTAATCGCCCAAATAATTTACTGTTATAAAATATTGGAAATTGCAGTGATCAATACAGCTGTCAGTCTGCAAGAAAATGAGGCAATTTTTTATCTTTGACGAAGATAATGCAGTGGGAAATTGACTAGCAGTTGAATATGAAATCAGAGCAATGTTAGATGAAGGCATGGTGGCAGCTGGAATCCAGCCATGATTCATGAGGAGAAAATAAGTAATAAGTCCAATATTTTTGCTGAACCAACCAAAATTTCTGCACAAAATTTATTCTAAGACGCTAGTTGATCTTACAGGAAATACACCTAAGATACCGACACCTCAGGGAAGAAATTTGAAAACTTGTGCTAAACTTTCAATTTGAGAATACCAATGGTGCAAAAAAAAAAAACTCTTCATTATGTGGAACAAGAAAGGACCCCTAAGCGTATGAAGGGTTCCATGAAAGAAACAGAAACATATACGATGATCTAAATATTTTCTCACAAGCCATATTATATTTTTTCTATAGTTTAACGAACCACTTTCGAAACAGAACTCCAAAAATTTATTAAAATTTTCTTATTTTAAAAACTTCAAGTATTGTGCACTCCGAAACCGTTTGTAATCCTAAACTAATTGTGGTTAGGAAAAGGCAACAAGTTGTGATAACTATTTTGATTAAAAACTTACCTTTTCATCCTCAGGTAGGTTTAGATTTATAAAAACAATACTTTGTAAAAATGAAGCTGCTTGGAGCACCATATTTAATTCAATAGCTACTCTGGCAGCTTTGAAACAAACTTCGATTTCTATCACGCCTGCATGTTGATACTGAAATTTAAAACAATATGATAAAAGAAAAATGAACTAAAGAGGAAGTGACTATAGTATTTATTCAAAATTTCTACAATCAGTTTTCTCTAGGGGAAAAGATTTAAAGCACTCATCGAGAACCTATTCGGAAAACTGTTCTGAATTCTACTAATCATATTAAGCAACGATTCATCCTTTCACTTTGTTAGGAATGGTCTAAGATCTAAATAATGAGTAGAAATGTATCCAAATAATTTCACGTTTTGCTAACACTTCTAATTGCCCTAAGCTTTGAGCTTAGACCACTGATAGCTTTCATCATAGTTAAATTGAATGCCTTAAGTACTTTTAGGGCAGGTTTTATGCGCTGTTCTATAAGTTACGTTATATAGTTACTCTTAATGCAACAAGAAAACTCAGGCTGGTGCCTTTCTCCGATTTGAACTCCGAACTCGAAAGGGATAAGAAGGGCCTCTTAGCACATTTTTCTCATTTAGCAAATAGAAGTAATGCAATCTGTAACTGGGCTTTTCCCTTTTAATGAATAGTAATCGCTCATTTTTTTCAGGAGGGGCATAACGTTTAACTACCAATTAGGTATCGTGGACGCAAATCATAGTTTGTTTAGCTTAATGAGAGAAATAAAAATTTCAATTCAGTAATTTCTTACCTCAAGTTGATGCATTTTTTCACACAAAATATTTAAAAAAATTATCTAATTAATAAACCTTTACCTTACTATAATGAATTATTGCCTCTCTATAATTTTTACAAATATCTTCATGTGACAGCACGTTATTAGGTCGCGGTAATATTAGTGATGAAGGCTCCAGTATTTCAGTGCCACTAATCGTTTTGTTGTGATTAGATCTGCTAAGGAGGGATTCATTAATTTATTGGAGCTTAATTGACATAATTCGTTAAGAAACAAATAAAAATCCAATACCTCGATTTGTTAGTTTCTTGTAAAGATGCATTTCTCTGAACTATTTGAGATTTCAGAGCATGAGGATATCTTACACACATTGAAGCTGCACTCAAACCTTCACAGGCACCTTTAAGAAAAATTAAGCATAAAGTTAATAAATAGAGAATATTTATTTTCTGATTTACGACTGTTTTCTTGATATAAAACATTGAATTGAAACATTTTTTTATTCATAATTTATGATTTTAATATAACAATTGAAAAAAGATTTTAAAAAATCAGCTACTTGAAGAAAATAGTCATTTTTAACGTCCTATAGGCAATTTCAACAACTTTTATACTACTGAGCATTTATGATGATAAATGGTCGTGTTCTAGAATTTAAAAGTCAGTTGTCAGAGAATGTTAACATTTTCTTCAGGACTGGACATCATAAGCAATGTTTTATGAAAATACTATACAGAAACTTTAAAATGATATAATCTACGAGCGGCCAAAAGCAACACCTAACTGTGTACGAACGAATATCTGCGTAGTGATTCGACTTAGCGCTGAGCGATTATTGTTACTACAGAGTAACAATAACGCAGAAAGTACCCATAAAGGCTTACCAACACCTATACATAAAAGAAGAAATAGCTAATAAATGCACAGCTGAACAAGTTCATCGAGTATCTAAATTCACTTTTAAAAAATGCCACTATCATGGCCCGAGAAAAAGAGACAAATAGAAAAATATAGTCCAGTTGGCACAGAAATGAGATTACGTTAAGTGTTGACAGACAATGTAGCCTTTTAGAAAACACACATACGTTTAAAGGATGATGAGAAGAGCACAAGTTCTAGTCACTCGCCGTTGAAATTCAGAATATTTATTGCAACAATCTGGGGTAGATCCTGTGATCGTTTTAAGCAATGAGACAAAGGTTAAGCTGGAAGCTAAAGTGAAGAAGCAATTGTTAAAATATTATGCTAAGTACCTTAAAATATTCAAACTCAACCCTTGTAAATGAAAATGTCCTCTATATACCACTATTTATTTAAATTCTTCAGATGCGCTGACCTAGCAAACTTACGAGATTAACTACACCATCATGATTCATTACTATTACAACATTCTTTGTACAAACCTAAACATCAACTCATGGTCACGTGGCAGATGCATTGCAGGTTTTGCACACCTTCACAACCCTAAAATATCTCGTTTCTTAACACAATAGTCTTAACAAATCTGATTAAAACTGAATAGATTCACAATATTTTACTTTACTAAGATTTCTTGATAAAAACTTATTACTTGCTATCCACAGCCAATCATTGACTGCTCGAAGATTGTCGGCCGCAGCATTATAATGGCTTATAGCTTCTCCATATAACCCTGCTTGAAGACACAGGTCACCTAAATGTTTAGTCATCCTGCCAAAACTTCTCTTCCTAATACTACGTGATTCCATATCTAAGCCGACAAGATCTCGCCGTTCAAATGGTGCCACTAGCAACTGCACTCTTTCAATCTGAAATAAATGTATTAAGAAATCAATTTTTTAAAAAAACCACAAACAATTTACTTTTCACAGAATTTGCACTAACCTTTTCTCGACTTCGTTCATGTCGTTTAGATTCTAATACCCAAAAAAGCGACGACAAAAATTCCGAAATATTGTTTTCTAAAGATGTGCTCTCTTCCCCATCTGTTGCAAAATATAAAGCTCTGCTTTTAAAGTTTGAAGGTGGGGTAAGAGTTGGGGTATTTGGCCCATCATTAATGCCAAATACAATACTTCTGGCATCGTATAATGTTGATGTATATTTAACCTTATAGCTTTCATGGACCCGGCAAATTTCATTGAATTCCACCTGAGTTTTACATTTACCTGAATCATTTAGAGAATGGTATCACTATCTTGACAAAAAATCACATTAAGTACATAATTATTAAGCATTAACATACCAACAGTAATAAGGCCAAGCAGCCTACGATGAGTTTGAAAGTCTCCCCAGTCATTATTTCCAACGGGATAATCCTTTACATATCGCGCCCATATATTCCTAGTAATTCCAACACTATCAATTATTTTAACATGATTTACTTTATTTATTCTATCAAATACTTTCATAAAACTTTTATTGCTGAATTCTTCACCTAAAAATGGAAAATAGTATGAATACTAAATCACTTAGAAATGAAATTATAAATAATAAGTACAATATTCAAACCTAAGTGTTTCACAAGTATTAGAAGAGTTGCATGATGATGGTATGTCTGCTCATAATCGGGATGAGACATGTTTGGGTCTGATAATGGACTTGATAATATTACACTCACGGCAGATCTCATTTGTATAACTTAACAAACTATTTATTGTCCAGACATTTTTCGAAATCAAACAGATTGAATTTATTATGAAAACTGAATTAACCGTAACATTTAAGTCATTTTAAGAAACTTTGACAACAGCTTTCCTGCCCTAATTGTTATCCCGTTATCTATAGCCCTGCAATTACCTTCCAAAATTAAAATTCAATGCTTTTACAAAAAAATGTTATTTATTGTTTCAAAATTCATTAAAATTTTTATTTGTGATTTTATATAATTATTACATTACCTAATCTATAATAAAATAAAAATAAGAAACGTTCTATTTTATTACTTATCGGGTATATAACAAAGGCGATCTTGGAAGCACAAGCTGCGTAATAACACAAGAGCCAGGCAAGGGTGATGCGATGCGGATAAAGTAGTTCTAGCCATAGCCCACCATTGACATAAGTTATTTCGTTGATCAATGTTTAGAGGTGTGTAGGGTTTATGTGTTATTTAGATTATTTTTTCAATTTTTTGTTATTGCGTTCGATTTAAGTACTTCGGTACTCAATTAAGTTTGGTGATGTATTTAAGGTTATATATTTTAATATTTAGTGCTTTAATATCTGTGGGGATAAGGACGTCGTACGCAGTTGAAGTGAGTATTTCTTTGACATAACCTTTTTTATTTCATTTTTTAAAGAGTACTGTACTTATTTAGTTGCAAAATATTGTATTATTTTTTAAACTTCTTCATTACATTCATCAGTAACATGGCATAAGTTGTTGAAATGGAAAAAGTTTTGTAATTTAAGAAATGGGCTCGTCACAATCCACACCTGTGAAAACAAAAATGCAAATATAGCAGAAGGAATTGTTTACATATTTGTATTCCACAATAATTACTTGACCTACACCTAATATTTATAAATACACTATCATTTCCTATAATAGCTTACTCTCTAATGTAGTAAGGGTAACAGCGATATCGGAAATTTATACCCGACGAATTTCTTTTAATTTTACCTACATACTCTTTTTTGTTACTGTTTGGTATTTTGAAGTAATCTTAAGGAATTTGAAGTTAATTTTAAGTCATTATTAATGTCATTAATTTTACTAATCCAAGTTTACAACCTCACTGATAACAGCTTCCTTAAAAACAATCACTCTTACGGCATTATGATAACGTAGGTGGTGAATAATAAGGTATAGCAAACGTAAATAAAGGTAGCTCAGTTTTTATTAGTAGGAAGAGTTGTAATTCCGCAATACTGGGAGAATCATGCTTCCTAGAATTGTCTGAGGCATACCGGCCTACCAGTTTCTTCAATTTTTTTTCTTTTTAAATATTTTTTTCTTGTGAGTTAACTAACAGCGAGCACAGGAAATAATCGTAGGGCTTAAAATTATAAGGAGAAGAGATGACTGGCACTTTTGAAAATTTTATTATTTTTTGTTACGTAGAACACTGTATTTAAATCGGGTTCTCCACATATTGAGTATGGTGATATAATTTTTTTGTTTTATAAAGGTTGTTACTCCTTATCATTTTTAGTGGGAAAATTTGTGCATTAATTAATTTGATAAGCTATATATTTTTCGAAAGATTGTTATTATCTCGTGATTCTGCCGTTCCAACATACTAACATTAAAGACATAAACAAAAATTCTGAGAATATTAATTCGGGAAAACCATCTTTATGGAGAATTTCGTTTAGGATCACAAATTACTGGTGTGATCGTTTTTGTTATTCGTGCTAAAAGAAACAGATCTGAAGGAGCCAATTACCAATGTTTTATCATTTGAAAGGGTTATATAACGCCGTTACCTTATTTTTTATTTTTTTGAAAGCCATAATTTAAATTATATTTATAATTTGTGCCGTACTCACACTTATGCACTTTCTTTAATGTTTTATCTGTATCTTTGCACATTAAAATGTCTGAAATGATTATACCATTTTGTAATTTTTTACACAGATATATTGTGGGTTTAATGGAATCATACAAAAGTTTGTCAACGACAATATCTGCTCCATATATTTTTCCTCGGAAATAGCGATCGAATGTTGCAAAGAATGGAATTTAATAATCTCTGTAGCATTTTTAGAATAGGTTATCGCGGTAAAGAGAAATAACGATATTATATTAAACTTAACAGGAACTTTGAAGGAAATGAGATAACATGTAACGTAGTGTAGCAGATATTTGACTTCTTGTTTTCTGAAAAAAAGAAAGATAAAACTTTATTTTCAAAAAACCAACATCCATTATTGAGATAAAGGTAAATAGCTTCCAAAACATTAGTGATTAGATACTGGCGAATTTTTCAACAAACATTTGAAATAGGCAACTAGAAATTGAAAAATTGAAATTATAATTTAGATTTTGATAGCAACAAAAATTGTATAAAATTCGTGATTGGAGATGAACGATGGTTTCAAAAAGAAGGAACGTAGAGGAAATAAATTTATTTGCGATTGTAAAATCGAATTATGCAATAAAAAATACTTCAAAGAAATGAAACTTGTGATAGAGAGGAATCAGTTGACACTGCAAGAAAATTATTCTATTATTTTTACCTAGTTGGCTAGTAAGCATAAAATTAATTCTTTAGATAATTATTACGATGAACTTCCTTACTTGTTCAAAAATTAAGCTCTAAACCTCTGGGCTTTTTGACTTCAAGCTTTCATACAAGAAAAAACTGTAAGATTCATGGCGTAGAGATGTATTTCTACTTTTTGCGATGCTATATAATTATAAAATGTATCAATTAAACTTTCGTTTATGAGTTTTCTGCTATCAAAAGTCTTGCGGATCAAAGTAAGTGCAATAGTAGTTCATTTTTTTTGGGGGGGGGGGAAGTTGAGTGCTAGAATTTTCCGTACAGCAGCCATTACCTGGTAACCTGAGAAGAGGTTCGAGTTAAAATTATTTGTGGGTCACTTTTCCATTATAAAGAATAAAACTGGGTTCAAAGCTGCCTTCGTTTTTTTCTCCAAAAAAATAAAATAATTTAGGAGATTCTGTGAGAGCTAAGATGCTTTTCATTTTTATTTATTTATTTCTCCTTCACCTAAAAGACCTATTCCATACTCTGAGGAACTAAGCGTTTCGAAAGATGTATCTGAATAAAGGAAATTTGACATTTTTAATTAGAATTGGAACGAAAGGGCAATCTTGCTTGTATTCATGCCAGATATTTATTATTTATTAATAAATTCTCGAGAGAAAATGAACGACAAAAAAGTTTTTACATTTTTGTGTGTGTGTGAAATAGTTTATGAACTCAGGCGATGACGACACTCATTTTAAGTTTTATATCCACTTTAGAAAGATTTTAAATAGATATTATTGCGTGTTTTTGGTTTTATTAATAGCTATAATGATATAATAAGATTGGTGTTTGTACGATAAACTCCAGATGGATCTGTTAAGTGGCTAACAACTTATATCGTGCCTTCTACGGGGCTATATCGCGTATATCTTTGGATAATTGCCCATCTAGTAACTGTTATCGTAATTATTTCGCATAAACCAAGTTCTTTCCCTTTTTCAAGGAGCTTTGATCTTTTCCATTTGCTGTTAAAAGTGTAATTTTCTCTTATTTTAAATATTTAAATGGGCGCCGCTCGTATGTGTAAATAAATAAACGGTACATTAACTAATATTAATGTTTTATCAATATTTCATTTATTAGATTGATCTTTGTCGACATAGCTAGAATCATGTTTCTCTCTTTAATCGAGACCATTTACGGATTTGCCTTTTTCCTCCCTTATGAGCTTAGTTCTTCGAGTTGTGTTAAGTTTGATTCTATTTAAACGTAAATTAATATTTAAAATAGATAAATATGTAAGATACTTGAATAGTTCAGATAATTTGTCATTGTGATCAGCCACATGGAGGAATTAAAAAGCACTTATTGCAGTTGTTACTATAATGATAAATATTCTTCAAATGTGAATCTTGTCCATAACAATTGTTCCTTATCAATTAAAGTTGCCTTTTTCCTCCCTTATGAGCTTAGTTCTTCGAGTTGTGTAAAGTTTGATTCTATTTAAACATAAATTAATATTTAAAATAGATAAATATGTAAGATACTTGGATAGTTCAGATAATTTGTCACTGTGATCAGCCACATGGAGGAATTAAAAAGCACTTATTGCTGTTATTACTATAATGATAAATATTCTTCAAATGTGAATTTTGTCCATAACAATTGGTGGTTTCTTATCAATTAAAGTTGGAAATATCGTGCAGTTTATTCGAAGAATTCAGAATGAATCATTTAATATGGTAATTATAAATTATTTTTTCTAGGAAATTTATCAAATAAAAATTATAGAAATACAATTCCAAATATATAATTTGTGTAGTTTTAAAAAAAAAGTCATTTTCTACAAAATCTCAATAACCTGAACAGTTTATTTAAGTATAACCAGTTAATTTAAGGTAATTGGGATTTCCCGCATTAGGTTTTGGTTGGGTCTAGTTCTAAATTTAAATTTAAAAAAAATGGATTGAACTTTTTACTGAAATTTAAGAAAAATAAATATTCTAAATACGCTTTTCTGTTCACTTAATTTTCATCATAATTCTAAAACGATTAATGCTTTTAATACAGTTTGATATAATATAGGGGTGAGACATAAAATTGCTCTGATTGTACTTTTTGGAATAAAAAGATTTGTCAAGAACCTCTTCAGTTTTCCTAGCAAGGACAGGAAGTGACAATAGTATCGAATCAACCATATTTGGCGTCCTCTGGTTCACATCTTTGCTATTGTATTGTTTTTTCGTTCTGTTTAGAATATTGCCGCTCCGTAATATGGGGTTCAGTAAGTCGTATGCTCTTTTTGTGATACATCATTGTTAATTGAAGCGTTCTTATTAATGACAGAGCCCAAGTATTTGAATTTCTCATCCCTTGAGATTTTTATGACTTTTATATGTCTTCACCGCTTGTTATCGTCAAAAATAGTTATTGCTAAATTTATCCTTATACGCCATTTTTGATATGACTTTATTATTATGCGCATTATATATTCTATGTCCTCTTGATCTTAAGACTATTATCACTTAGTCATCTGCAACAGCTGGCAATGGAGATGCAGATTAATTGTGATGCTTAATTGTAATCCCCACATCGGTGAGTAAGGTAGATTCCATTTTTTGAAGTGTAATCTGAATATAAATTTAGTAAAGAGTTTGAGACATTGGACACTCTCATCAAATATCATGAAAGCGAGGAAAAAATTGGCAAAATTGGGTGTTTTTCAACATTACGTTTCTTCCTGCAGTTTTTGACCTTCCACCCTTCCTTATATAGCTATCTACGGACAGATTTATTTTGTTAAAAAATGTATTTCGATGAAAAGTTCTGTTTCAAAACTTACGTTGCGGTACTTCCTTGAATTAAGAATAAGAGAAAAGAAAATTAGTTTTAATTTCGCACAAAAATTGCTACCTTGAAAACGAAAAACTTTGTGATGAATAACAAATTTAACACAAATTACTGCTGATCATGGACTAATACACACAAAGGACTAACTGAGTAAGTAGAAATTCTTGCATAAGCAAGTTGTGCACCCATCTAACTAGCTTTGACGTTGAGAATTTTATTTCTCCCATAAGATAAATGGTTGTTTTTTATTGAAAGCAAAGAAATCTGTTATTTTTTTAAGTTTAAAACATTTTAAATGATTTTTTTTTAAATAAATAACTTTTTGTAGCCATAAAAATAACCTAATATTTTATTTATTTATTTATTTGTAGAAGAAACCTAATAATTGGATAAGAGACGATATATACATTGATGATGATGAGCTGGAGGGATCTGGGAACCGAGAGGTGAAGGACGACTTAGAGTCTAGTGGCTCTGGATTTGGACCTGATGACGAGGATGGTGAAGCTCCTTGTTAGTGATGTTTATATTATTTCCCTAGTATAGTCCTTTTTTTTTTTAAAAAAAAAAACTGAATGTAATGCACCAAAGAACCTGGCGCACCATAAACAGTCTGGACTGATGAATTTTTGAAATGATTTCTTATTATTAATAATAATAATTGGATGTAATTAATCAATCACAACTGAAAATCACTCTTTAAAAATGATTTAAAGAAGATTTTTGAAACATGTTATAATTACAGTACCTGTACCAGTGCCAAAATCCAAACCGGTTGAAGAAACAGTGGATGTGCGAGTAGTTGAGACTGACAATACTGCCAATACTAGAACGAATGCTTTGGTAATTATTATTCATAATTTTCATTAAATCTTACTTTAAAAAAAAATTTGGTAGGCATTGTCTTGTCGTTAGTGTTAGTTATGAGAAAAACTTAAAAGGCTTGAAAAACGTATTTTTTCAGGCATAGTCTACGTGGTGTGGCTATTAAATAACGAGACTACTGCTGTAAAACATTTTATTTATAATTTATACATATTTAGTTATTATCACCTTCAATATACACCCCTCCCCTATCCCTACAACGCTCCATGCGAATTTACCATTGTTCGAAACAGTGCTGGAAGTCTTTTTCTGTGAGCTCCTGCGTGACGCGTGCCGCTTTTTCTTTCACAGCTTCAACGGACTGAAATCGTGTTCCTTTTTATGCAGATTTGACTTTGGGGAACAGTCAGTAAGTCATATGGGGTCAGATCCAGGCTAATGAGGCGGATGGCCTAAAACTGGGATGTTGTACTTTGCTAGATGTGAGCCGGCGCGTTGTCTCGATGGAGAACCCATGACTTGTTCTTCCACAAATCGGGTCGTTTTTTCCTTACTCTTTCACGGAGTTGAGCAAGTACCTCACGTTAGTAATGTTGATTAATTATAATCGATATTTTCATCCGTTTTGGACGTGGAAGGGCGACCCGGGTGGTCATCCTCTCTCGGAATTCTTCTCGGCCATCTTGGAAACGCTTGAACCACACAAAAAACTCGCGCACGTGATTAACATTCATCACCATAAACTTCTTTTAATAAAAGATAAGTTTCAGTAGCGGTTTTATCAAGTTTTAATGTGAAATTTCACGACAATTCGTTGCTCTACTACATGTGTAGTATCATGTTTTCGGCAAAACGAAACTAAACACCTCTTACACAAACGACGGTTCCGGTCAGACTGATTTCTCTACAAACGTGTGAGGCGCTGCAATCGAAAGAGAAGGCTTTACGCTGCACAGCTGTCGGTCGTTAGGATTTTGGCGCATGCATAGTTCTTCTGTAGCAGCATCAGTCTCGATATTTAGTAGCCACGCCTCGTACTTCTTTTGAAAGGAGGGGGTCAAACTGAAGTTTAAATTTATTATTTTCCCTCAAGCTTTATAATAAATTATGATGACGTGCCGACCTTTTCATCTTTTATTATCCCACAGAATGCAAAAAGTGAATCTCCTTCGTTGCAGTTTATTCAAGTGAAAATTTGCTATTTTTTTTACTTGACTGTTGCACTTGAGTTGAAACATTAATGTAGTGTGTGTAGCTATCTGGTTTAAGCAAACCTTTGTCCACAATGATGCAATTTTTTGGAAACTGGAGAAGCACCTTTTCACTCTAGTACATAGATCTTTGGAAAGATTGGAGCAGGGTCATTCTCCCAACTGATAATGACAAATTAATAATAATAGGACTATGGAGAGTGTGAGAGATATTGGCCTTTCAGTTTTCCTTGTTTAGAGGTCACCTTGCTGAATTTAAAGATTCTCTTTTTAGAAGTCACTAGTTTTTTTAAAAATTTTTATTAGATGACTCGGCTCCAGGCGCCATTGTTCTCAATATAAAAATATTAAGAATTTTAAGAAAAAAGTATAGTTATTTATAACCTAATCGCTGAGCAAAATCTATCAACCGTTAAAGTCTTAGGCAATTGACCCTTTAGAAAAGGAAAATTAGTTTTTCTTTTCCAATTTTACTGTGGTGCCTTTTTCAGTAAGGATTTCTTTGTTTATTTTTAAAGAACTTGTAAGTTATGTGTTTTACTATTCCGATACCTATTTCAAGTTTGCAAAACTAAGTAAATGTAACGTAAGAGTTGAACGTTGCAAAACGATGAAGTGTTTTTACTTACAATCTACAAGCCTTGCTTGTTAAATTCCTAAAGAAATGATGAGCGAAATCGCCATACAAAATACACTACCCAAAAAAAAGAGGCCTCTAATTTTCAATATTGACCGTCTGTAAGCAAGAATTTTTTTATAAACTACAGTTACTTATATTTGTAGCTTATACATCATAGATTGTTTGTATTTAAACCTAACTTCTGTTCACTGATTACTATATTAGGATGAAACGGACCAGGATCACGTTAAGCCTAATTCAGCAGATATACCTCCAAGTGAGAGTGAAGAAGCAGAAGATAGCAGACACGGAAACGGTGTATCTGTTATGAATACGAAGCACGAAGAAAGAGTTACATCATTCTTCGCACAACCAGGCATTCTTGCAGGTAAAAATTATTATTTACTTAGTTTATGTAATAGTAATAAATACGAGGGTCGTTTGAAAAGTCGTGCAAAGTCAGAGAGATAGCACTACTGGCGCGTATCGAGGTTATGTTTAGTTAGTAGCATCTCTTGGAAGAACACACACCAAGTTTCAGCCAGATCGGTCTATTTCTTTGTGTTTGGCATTCGTTTGAATCGAGGAAGTCGAGTGATTTTCAAAAAATGGACGAAAAAGAATTTCGTGTGTTGATTAAACACTACTTTATGAAAGGCAAAACGCCTCAGGAGACTAAAGAGAAGCTTGATAAACATTATGGTGACTCTGCACCTTCGATTAGAACAGTTTATAAGTGGTTTCAAAATTTTCGGAGTGGCCATATGGGCACAAGTGACGCTGAACGTTCTGGACGCCCTGTTGAGGTTACTACTCCAGAAATCATTGATAAAATCCATGATATGGTAATGGATGACAGAAGAGTGAAGGTGCGTGAGATTGCTAGTGCTGTGGGCATCTCGAATGAACGGGTACATAATATTTTGCATCAACATTTGGACATGACAAAGCTATCCGCAAGATGGGTGCCGCGATTGCTCACGCTTGACCAAAAACGAAATCGTGTGAAGTGTTGCAAGGACGGTTTGCAGCTGTTCCAGAAGAATCCGCAGGACTTTAAGCGTCGTTTCGTCACTGTGGATGAAACATGGATACATCACTACACTCCTGAGACCAAAGAACAATCTAAACAATGGGTTACCAAGGGGGAATCTGCGCCAAAAAAGGCGAAGACCGTTCCTTCGGCCGGAAAGATTATGGCGACTGTCTTTTGGGATTCGCAAGGAATAATCCTCATCGACTATCTGGAAAAGGGTAAAACTATTACAGGTGCATATTATTCATCGTTATTGGACCGTTTGAAAACCGAGCTGCAAGAAAAACGCCCACGATTGGCCCACAAAAAAGTCCTTTTCCATCACGACAACGCACCAGCTCACACCTCAGCAGTTGTGGTCGCAAAATTAATGAAAATAGGGTTCCAACTCGTTTCGCATCCCCCCTATTCTCCAGACTTGGCTCCCTCGGACTACGATTTCTTCCCCAATATGAAGAAATGGCTGGCGGGAAAAAGATTTTATTCAAACGAGGAGGTGATTGCAGAAACGAATGGCTATTTTTCAGACTTGGACAAATCCTATTATTCGGAAGGGATCAACAAACTAGAGCAGCGTTGGACGAAGTGTATAAGCCTAAAAGGAGACTATGTTGAAAAATAAAAAAGGTTTACCCCAAAAAATTAAGTAGTTTTTATTTCTGCACGGACTTTTCAAACGACCCTCGTAGTTCACTTTTGTTTTTTAATTATTAAATGCCTAAGTTCGAATCAATTAGTAGTGTGTTTTAATAGAGTACCTTTACTTTAGGTTTTATTAAAATGTTTTTGGTAAACTACCAAAGGAACTTTTTCTTTTAAAACTTCTTTAGGAAAGAAATATTTCATCAAAAATTAGTGAATCACCGAGAGTTATTAAATAGTTTTCATTTTTGGGGACATACGAGGTGTGTAAATTAAGTAATGAGACTGATTTTTTTAAAAAAAATTTATTCAAAAATAATTACAATTCTATATTGTCACCTTCAAAATAACTTCCTTCTGAAGCCACACAGCGCTGGTGGAGACGTTTCTTCCACTCCTCATAGCAGTGCTCGAACTCCGATACTAGAATAGCCTTCAGCTGGTCGTTTGAATGTTTTCGACTGTCCCAAAATGAGTTCCCTTGAGGTGATTTTTCAACTTCGGGAAGAGTAAAAAGTCACAATGAACTCATGTCAGGCTTATAAGGAGGCTGAGGAGCCACAGGAATGTTTTTACTGGCCAAAAACTCGTTTATTGAAATTTCTGTGTGACAAGGAGCATTATCGTGATGCAACAACCACTTGTTCTTGATGTTTGGTCTCACACGAGTGCCCTTTTTCGAAGTTTTTCAAGAACTTTTTGGTAAAAGTGTTGTTTGACCGTTTGACCTTGAGGTAGAAACTCTTTGTGGACGATTCCGTGTATATCGAAAAAAATAAATCAGCATGCTTGTATGAGAGTGTACAAGAAAATAAATTTTGAAAAGGCTTAAAAGAGAGTTACGCAAAACAAGATACTTTGCAGAGTTCAAACTACATTATATTTAATTTAAACGGCTGGAAAAAAAAAAAATTATTTTAAAGAGATTCGAACAGAATCTATTAAAAGTTAGATTTTTTCTCCCAAATTTCACTAAACTTTGAAAAAGCAGTCTGATTATTTGATACCTTGACTCGGGTAAATGGTTTTTTCAAAGTAGAATTTTTTAATAATCTATCTCAGTTATTCAATAACTGCGAGGTAATTTGAAGTAATTTACACTATGAATCGCTTAGAAAAAAAAAGAAAAAAATACAAATTCAAAGTAAGGCTCTTGTTAATTGATTTTGGGATCAGATTGAAGACTCACCTGTAGTTTATATGTTTTCCAGAGTTTTAATGTTAATTTTTCTTGTTTATAGCGGTCATCGGAGGCGCTGTTGTTGGACTGTTGTGCGCAATACTTGTCGTAATGTTCATAGTATACAGGATGCGTAAAAAAGATGAAGGATCTTATGCATTAGATGAGCCAAAGAGATCGCCAACGTCAAATTCGTACTCAAAAAATTCAAATAGAGAATTTTATGCCTGAGAAAGAATGCCACTTTCCACTCACAACCAACCACAACGTTTACCCTCGCTTCCCAACTATATTCACCAATAAAAGAAAATTCATGTCTAAACAGAATGAAAAGCACATACTACACACATAAAAACAAAAATATCATGGAAATCCACACTGCCCACAAATTCCTGCCCTTTATTCCCCGTTCACTTAAGTCTCCCTTTATTTACTCTGTATTTTGATTTTCTTAAATTTTTTTTTTTAGAAAAAAAGAACTCGCGCAATTTATTATTAAGTGCCATCTTTATTATATATATACGTTATTTGTATAACATTTTTTTAATTTCTTTTTCCTAACTTTTTACCAATACTAGCATTTAGAGATTATTTATTTTTAATGTTTAAGTTATTAGGCTCCCGAACCCCAAACTGTTATATAAATATTCCATTAGAATACCATGTTATTTCAGTGTAATTATTTTTTTCTATTGAGTTGTTTCATTATTTCCAATCTCACCTTTTTTTTTTTTTTTTTCGTAGAATATGTACGTACAAAAAAGTTAATATTTAAACAATTGTTTGTAAAAGAGAAAAAGTCAAATTAATTTTTTTTTTATGACTATACATATATTTTTTTATACAGATTATGTCGAGACACTTATTCCATTCCCAATTATTACTTGATTTCTTATTTATTTATTTATTTAATTTTTTTAATGTCGCAAGTAAAAAAAATTAATGTATACATTTAAAAAAAAGTACTTGCGAATGAACTTTCGTAGGTGATAAAAGTTGTGGTGGAAGCTTTATAAAAACATGAAATTAAATAAATTAAAAAAATGTTTAATACCATACCATCTAATCACTTTTGGAAAACAAGTTATTAGTAATAAGGTAAAAATTACTTAGGGGGTTCAGCATTGAAATAAATAAAATAGTTAATTAGTCCAGGAACAATCTGGAGGTTTGAAAAAGAATTTGTGGAGAATAAAAAAGAAAAAAACAAAAAAATAATTGTGTTGTAATTGTAACTAACAGTCATATGAGTTAATATTGTACTCTTTTTTTTTTTAATATTTAATAAGTGAAAGACATGAAAATTATGAAATCAAGTGGAAAGTGTAAAAAAGAATAAAAAGAAAGGAAAAAATATAAAAATACAATAAACTATATTTCATGAAATTGCTAAGTATATGTCTCTATAAAAGTAAAGTAAAAACAAAAAAACTTGTTGTTAAACTTGGATCTCCTTCTCCCAAATCCTGGTGTAATTTAAAAAAAAAAAACTAATATATATCTCATTCGATATATTATTCAAGCTCTCTAATCAGATATTTAGGAATGTAAGGTTATATGTTAATAAGTTTTATTTATCCTTCATCTCAAACAGAAACAAATTATCATTTACGAGATCGCAAAGAAAGTTATATATTTCAGTTTTATTCTAGTTTCATTTGATTCTAAATCAGAAAAAATTATTAATCAGAATGAGTAATTTATACAGATAATTGAAAAACAAAAAACAAGCAGTAAATCGTTTTACATTCTCCCCAAATTGTACATAAGCTATGTAATGTATTTTTTAATCATTAGTTTCCTTAACATTTTAATTTTATTATATTCTGTGGCGTTGCTGTTTTAGAATTGAATTAAGAATAAAAAGTGTAGTGTATAAATATTTGTAGAGTAAATAATAAAAATATATATCATTTTAATAAAACTAAAGATAATAATAATAATTGTAAATAAATGTGTTCTCTAACTATTATTCTTAATTTACTTTAAAATTGTAAGAGAAATAAAGTTGATAATAATGCCATTAAAATTAATTTAAATCTGTTGAAAGTGAAAATACAAGCAAAATTTGGTATTCTATATTTTTTCAAGATCTTATTTTTTGTTTCATTTTCTTTATCTTCGCTAAATATATATGTATATATACATATATAATAAACATAATATTTGAAAATAAAAATTATTTTTATTGTAGTAAATCAAAATTTGCTTTAAAAGAAAAATAATAATAATGCGATAAATGTTGGAATATATTGTAAACAATTATACTCACTTAAACCGGACAGAAATAGCCCACTAATTGAATACAAATAAATAAACTTCGTGTACCTATATTCTATTTTTATGTGTAGCGTGTTTAAAATGAAGTGATATAATAATTTGGGACACGTTTACTTCCTGTAATTATTAAAAATGAAAATAATTTGGTTGTAAGTTTTTACCATTTAAAAAAGTCAAGTTAAAAAAAAAATATATATATACATTCGGAAATAATATTTTTTATAGTTTCCTGTTTGTTGGTTCGCAAAAACTGTGAAATGCGAATTATTGACTATCCATATTTAGGAATTTATGTTTCAAAGGAAATTATTTTTACTAATTTATGTTAAAACAATACAAAAACTTGAACACAAGAAAAAATTGGAAGACCAAAAATATTTGGATAAACGTAAAAATTAAACACAGACTTTAACCTCCTTTTTTTAAAATAAAGGAAATAAAAAAACTTATCAAGTTTTTGTATGAACATTATCTACTAACCATATTTTGTTTAAACATATGTAAGCCTAATAATTGGTGTCACTGTCTGACTTAAGGTGTCTGACAACTTAATTACTCATCTATTTTCTTTATATTATTTTGGGTAACTGTCTCCATCAGTCTTGCTCTAGTGTCCTGCCTAGTCCCGTGTCACTAACTGAACGTATTTTGTTTTGCTTTTTAATCAATCTTCCTCAAAAAACTAAAGAAACTTCTTTCATTCGCATTTTGAATTACTTGCAGGTGAATATTTTTTTTTGGAAAGACGAAGTTTGGGATACATATATCCGTATATCGGACCAATACATTTGTACCAGATTAAAATTTTTATTTCATTACTCACGCCCAAGATCAGTAAACAAAAAAAAAAAATATATTAGAGAAAAAATTCTTAAATTAGGAACTTATTTGAATTAAGTTGCAGTTAAGTAAAGAAAGTTGCAAATTTGTTCAACAATGCTTATCATTATATTCTGAGGCCATAGTTTTGTACAATTGTACTTTATTCTAGGAAGGTGAATGCTTCTCATTAGAAACACAGTTACCTTTGGTGCATGAAGGGTGTCTGTTTCTTATTATCATGTTCGTACCACTGACTAATTATTGAAATGCTGAGAATTCACCCTTTCAATAACCGATCGGTACTGTGCCATAAATTATTTTACAGAAATCTAGGTTATGATTAAATATACCTAAATCTCAAAAATAAATAAATAAATAAGTATTTCTACAAATTAAGCAAATTTACTTTCAATACGTTTTTCTTATTTCACAGTAAGTTCTAAGTCCGTGATTTGTGGATTTAACAACTTCAGTCTATGTTACTTGAATTTTTAAAAAGAATTATTCCTTAAGGAATATTGATTTCTTTAAATTTAAAAGCAGCTACATTGTTTTTAATGAAACATCTTTCTGAAATTTTATATAAAAAAAATATATTGAAAAGTTGGTACTATCTTGCTACCTCCAATTTCTAACAGTTCTGTAAAATTTGAGATTTCTAAACTTGATGAAATAAGTTTGTTCAATTTGTTTGAATAAATTAGTTAAAACTATTAGTCAAGTAGTATCCCATTTTTTTCAATTGCGTCACTACAAATTCATAAAATTATTTTCAAGAAAATTTTGAAGGAAATGATTTCACTAAGAATAAATTGATTCTTTATCCTCTTCACGTTTGCTTTTCCTTCTCTCGATTTCACTATATGAATTGAAGTCGTAAAAATGAATGTGTTTTGATTATATGCATACATAATACATTATCGTTAATTTTTATATTTTATCGCATCAACATCTGAGATCATCAATGCCTGGAGACTTTTTAATAGCACTGCTAACCTCCGGATCTCTTTCATTACAGAAACATTAACTACAAAATTATATAATTAGCTGTAACAGGCTTCATAAGATGTTATAGCGATATAACTTTCGACCAGAATTAAGACCTCCAAAACACGAAACTATAAAGGAAACATTTAATTGTTCGATTATTACTTTTTTCCAGAACAGTCTTATTAAGAATTATAATATCAGTTCAATTATGTACAATGATTTTCTTTTCCTATTAATATAATTTTATAGATTTATATAAATATTTTTTTTTTTAATTTGTTATTTGTTTCTTATTTATGTCTCTATTTGTACAAATAAATTGTTTTGATTTTTTTTAATTAACTTATATGTTAACACATTGATTCCTTTTAGTTTTTTAAGTTAATATGATATATTTTCCAATTTACTTTGTGTATATTTTAATTTAAAATGGTATCATTCTTTTACCATATCATTATAAATATTATACAAATTTATATAGAATTATAACTGGATGATTTATTTATATATATAATTTGATATATATAAAATCTTTATATATATATATCTTTATATATATAAAAATAATCTTTATATATAGGAAACTTGATATTTTCAATGATATTTTACAAAATGAGAGAAAAAATATATAAAAAGTAAAAACATAAAGAGATATATATAAAGGACTTTTGTGTTCACATAACTCAATTTAGTCACATTTTATTATTTTAAATTTGGAAATGACAATTATTAACTGAAAAACTTGAAACAAAAGCAGAAATTGGACTTTCCTTGTGTATTTGTATATTCATTATATTAAACTATCCGAATACTTAACAAGAAACACAAACTACTGTATATCTATAAATACAAACAAATTAATAAATATGGAGGAAAAAAAAATTTGTTATACCTTAGATGATGTGTACGCATTGATTATTGATTATATTTTTTACGAAAATGTCTCCTTTATGTTCTCTCAATACTATTAGAGGAATAACAAGTTAGCCAGATAAAATGATCGCTCGTGGTTTATAAATTCATGGGTTCCATAAAAGGGTATGCAGTTGCTGTTCTCCATTTTAAACTTAGCGACATTTTCTCACGCTTCTCTTCAGCGCTATTGTTTTAAATTCTGTGTAGTCTCATTCAAACACAAAATACTTCTCAGAAATTGAGTTAATAAACCGTGTTATTAGAGTCAATATCTGGGTCTGTCTTTGAAGCATTTTTTTTTTCTTCTTCTTCTTAACGAATGGTCACTTGTGATGGCAAACTGTCGAACACAATTGAGAAACAGTTGCATATGATGAAAACTGGCACCGATCTTCCAGCAAATGGTTCTTTTTCCTGTCATAATTCGTAAGTGGAAAGTCAATTCAAGTAAGTTGTTAAAGATTCAACAAATAAAGAACAGTAATGAAAGAGAAATTGAGCCATTCATGCAAGAAATCCGAAGATGACTTATTTCCTTGGTCGTAAGATTGGCAAAATAAATAATGATACTAAAATTTTCAATGGCTTTTTGTAAAATATAAGACCTCTCACAGGCGTTAATGTTGATTTTTGATTACCTATTATTCTTTTTGTTTCAATGACACCACTTAAATGATTAGTAGTATGTAATAGTGAGAAGTGAAATTAATTAAAAAATTTACCTGTTCACTTATTGTCCTATTCACTTCTTTCATCAGTTCATCAATATTCACCACATTATTTGTTCCTTTTACAATAGGTATCTCACCATTCTCTTTTGATTCCTTTATAAGATTTCTTGGACTGTTGATACTTTAGTTGGTACAAAATACAGATATTTACAAAACTGTCTAGTGTATGGACAATTCTTGCTAGAGGGCGATAATGATAAATAACCTGTGTTTGTATTTTCTGGTTTTGAAGAGGTAGGTAAGAAGTTTATCTCGTAGAACGCTTTGATTATCTATACAGAATGAATAAACAATCATTTAACGAATAAAATATTACTAGAATAATATTGGCACCCAAGGAGGAAATAATTAGTAATAACTAAATTGAAACTATTAGCGCAATAGAGAAGTTTTATAATCTAATCACATACACCTTCCTGCGATTTATTTTTTCATTACAAACAGTAGTAATTAATAATAAATTAAGTTAATAAATACGCTGAATAAAAACTAGGAGACTAGGACACATGTATACATGTGAGCACAGTTACGTGGTGAGAGCTATGGTGTATCTCACTGCACCGCTAAACGAGAGAAATTTGTCGTAGATTGTATAATAGTAGCGTGTAAGTGGGTTTTGATATTTTACAAATTAAGTTCGGAGCAACAATTCTTTCATTTACAGATTATTATTAACTGTAAATAGCATGTTCCACATGCCTAAAACATCATCAGGATTACCAGGTAACAATCGGCAATTAGCAACATCTGCCATGGATGTCTTCTTTGCAATTAAAAGAACTCCTCTCTCATTCTCTTGTAACGGCTTAACACTTGCCGATTAATGACAAGTACAAGTAAACAGCAACTTCGAGAGGTTGTGGCGAATTACCTGTAGAAAAATAGTGAACAGCGACCAGCTGACACTTAAAATTTTAAGGAGTTCTTTTCTTATGAAAAGTTCTTTGTGCCTTTCCATTTTTCAAAAGCATCGCAATTGGTTGACAGATATATATCAAAGATTTAACAACTAAACTGCTTAACTAGATACACCTTAAGTCGGCTAATATTTTAAAGTAGTTTAGAAAAATGAGAAAAAAATGGAAAATTATAACTAGTTTTACAAGAAATTCCTTATCTTTAACTGGCAGAATTCGATTTTAATGACAGTATTGGATCATATGCATTAGGTCGGTTTGTTTTAAGAGAAGTTCTGAAGAAAGAGAAAAAATGGAAAAGGCTGTCGTGTTTTATGAGAAATTCCTTATTTTTAACTTGTAGAGTTCGATTTTCATACCATGGGATAATAATACCTACGTGGTTAGCTAGTTTTGGAAATTAAATTTTACAAATAATGGAAAAAATGGAATATGGGAGCTAGTTTTACGAGAAATTCCTTATTTTTAACTTGCATAGTTCGATTTTTATGCAAGCGTTTACTCATTAGTAGTTAGGTCGGCTAGTTATGGGAGTAGAAGTTTAGAATAATAGTAAAAATTGGAATATTTTCAATAGTTCTGTTAGAAATTACTTAGTTTTAATTTCCGCAGTTCGATTTTTATGCCAGGTGTAGATCATTTATATTAGGTCAGCTATTTTAAAAATAGATGTTCAGAAAAAAGTATATTATTGGTAAATTTTTGTTAGTTATGTTAAATTTTTTTATTTTTAGCTACCAGATTTTGACTTTTATGCCAGGGTTCACACCAGGAATCATGCACATTAGGTCTGCTTGTTTTGGAAGTTGGAAATAGAAGAGTTATATTTCTTTTTTACTGAAATACATTCATCAACAAAGAAAAACACAGTTGCAGCAGAATCTTTAGCAATTTAGTCTCTCAGGAATTGTACTTTTTTTAATTAAGAATAACAATAGAAATGTATATTTCTTTAAAAGTGCGCGACTTACTTGCAGCTGTTTAGATCAAGTATTTACATTTATTCGGAAAAAGAAATACACTGAAAGTACCACTTTTAATCTACTGATTTTTACAGAACATAGTCTTTTGTGTAGTATTTTAGTAGTAAGTATTAATAGTAGTATTCTATGTTTGGGTTTATGAAATTAGGAAAAATATCTAATATTACGCAAGAATGTTTTATTTCAAGAATTTTATTAATGAAACAACTAAATTAAAATGGAGACAATAAAAATTAATTGAAAATCTTAGTACGGCTTTTTTATAATTTGATCAATAAGTAAATTTTTATTGTCAAACAATATCAGCGCATTGTACATGTACTTTTTATTGGAATATATGTCCATTAAGAAATACTAATGGCATTCTCAAGGGAGCAATTTCTTCAGAAATTGGTGTAAGTGCTCCAATGACAAGGTGATACTAAACACCGCCTGGGTTGTCCATCTGCCCACTGATGACGTGGCCTACTGTGCGTAGGATAGTACTGTCTATTCGGCTGATATCCAGCTGGCCGAGCAGGATATTCAGATATCTCTGGTGCATTGAGAACTTGGTCTGTGTTCACTACTCCTTTGTATACTGGAACTTCGCTGGTTGTAGGAACTTTCTTGTTGACCTGAATTCAGTAAGAGCCATATTTAAATACAGAAAGTCATTCAAAGCTAAGCAATTAAATAGGTCAACACTGTGTTAACCTTTCATTGATGGCCTGCAATTAATTACAATGGAATCTGTACTTTGCTAAAATTGCAAAATATAAAATTAAATATTTTTAACTCAAATTGAAACTACGCCCCTTCAAATGCGTTCACTAAGAAAATCACTTACAAGAAGAAGCCCTTAATTTGTTTTCCTTCCACATGCCTCACGTTTCAAATTAATCAAAATTGATTTCACTAATTAGTTCTCCTAAAGAGCTACTCTTCTCTTTCTGAAGAGGCTGTCTATGGTTCAAAAGATCTTCCAACGAACCTCTCCCAGGTTCAGCCCTTGAGTTTAGAACAGTGCTCTTATTTCATTTTGCGTGATGAAAAATATTTGATTTATTGGTTTCAGAAATTTTTGTAAAAACGTTTTATGAAAGATAAGTTACTGAAAATCATAAAAAAGCTCTGCTTTTTGTAAAATATAAGACCTCTCACAGGCGTTAATGTTGATTTTTGATTACCTATTATTCTTTTTGTTTCGATGACACCACTTAAATGATTAGTAGTATGTAATAGTGAGAAGTGAATTTAATTAAAAAATTTACCTGTTCACTTATTGTCCTATTCACTTCTTTCATCAGTTCATCAATATTCACCACATTATTTGTTCCTTTTACAATAGGTATCTCACCATTCTCTTTTGATTCCTTTATAAGA
Source organism: Rhodnius prolixus (assembly GCF_049639745.1). NCBI lineage: Eukaryota > Metazoa > Arthropoda > Insecta > Hemiptera > Reduviidae > Rhodnius > Rhodnius prolixus. The sequence goes on from NW_027411624.1 coordinate 25,903,972, forward strand.
TCCTCAATTTCTTGGACTGTTGATACTTTAGTTGGTACAAAATACAGATATTTACAAAACTGTCTAGTGTATGGACAATTCTTGCTAGAGGGCGATAATGATAAATAACCTGTGTTTGTATTTTCTGGTTTTGAAGAGGTAGGTAAGAAGTTTATCTCGTAGAACGCTTTGATTATCTATACAGAATGAATAAACATTAAACATTTAACGAATAAAATATTACTAGAATAATATTGGCACCCAAAGAGGAAATAATTAGTAATAACTAAATTGAAACTATTAGCGCAATAGAGAAGTTTTATAATCTAATCACATACACCTTCCTGCGATTTATTTTTTCATTACAAACAATAGTAATAAACACCACTAACTCTTTTGAATACGAAATACTTTATCGTAAACATGGTATTACTTTTAGAGCCATCTTATTAAGCACAACTAATTTTATAATGGCCTTCAAATAAATTTTATAGCAAAAAATTAAATATTGTGTTAAAAATTATGCAGCAAAGTTTCTAAGTTGAAGTTAAAAATTGCTTTATTAAAACCTCAGATATTTCTAAAATGAATTACCTAATCTTTTATTTTAAAAAAAGCTCTGTGTTGGACTTATAGTTTAGCAGCTAATCAAAACCTGAGTTAACTCTCAAATGAATTTTAGTTCCTCTCTTATGGTTAAGACTGATAAGATTTCTATGGATGTTTCGCAAAAGGCGAAATTTCAGCAACTCATTAAAATACAAAATTTTATTAAGTTGTCCATAACTTAATGTCTATATTTCGTGATGGTTCTGTTTCTAATTTGAACTTAATGCACATTTCTTAATTAAGGTTTGGAATTTTGAATTCAGAGAGCCTCAAATATATGTATTTTTGACACAACTATTTCCCTAACCTGTAAATTCCATTTTACAATTTATGTTATTTTTTATGTAAACTCAAAATCGAAAATCTTCTCGCATGCAAAATAAGGAATAAAAGGAAATAAAATATGGAGACTTAAGTTTCATTCAAATTAAAGTAAAGTAATCGTTAAGTAATTTCTGGCGGGGCTTAACGTCCAACTACCAATTTTCATTCAAATTATTTTTATAGATAAGCCTGGATTACCTAGATCTGAAGGTAAATATTTTAAAGAAAAATTAAAATTAATCATTTTTATATTTCCAAGAAAGGTTTTTCCAAATCGAAAGCCATAATGTCATCGTCTAGCGTTATGCACGGAAACCTAATCTAATGAAATTTGATGACATTGCTGACTTAATTTGCGCACATTCACTGGACCATGTATCCTGTGACCTCCCGCATTTTCTGCGCTTCAAGTGTCATTAAAAAGGGCTAGAGCAGCCTTATAAGAAATGGTCTATAAAATAATTTTCTGAATAGACAGTAGCAATCTAAAGTTAACAAAAACAACCGATAAAAAATACTTACTTTAGGACTGAGACTGGAATCCAATATTGGGAACTGTTGGCCAGTCTTAAGTTCAACTGTCGGATCCGGCAGATCAAGTTTAGAATCTATTGAAAATCCGTAGACTAAAAAAAAAAGAGAGAATTTTAAAGAACAATTTAGAAACAATTATATGTAAATAGAGGTAATAAGCTTTTAGTGTGACATTGTTAAAGCATTTCTTTATTTTGTAACCAACTTTGGATTTTCGTACACTCCCTTATCTGGTCCATCAAGTTTGAGTAGTTCGGGTTTCAAACCAAACTTATAAGCTTAAGATAAGATTAAGTCTCAGTGGTAAACCATTTCTTACTCAAAAATATAATACAGATATTAGAACCGTACAAAATGCTGAAACGTTTTTAGTGATTTTTTCTCTTTTTTTTTTTAATTCTCGAATCAGGAAGTTTTTCCGGACCTGCCTTTCATAGATGTACCGTTTTTAACGGAGAATTTAGACTCGTAGAGTCCTGTATTTTGCAGAAATGCCCTAAAAGGCACTAATAATAATAATAATAATGATGATGTTTATTAACAATTCTATATACATAAAACAACACTATTAGACATCATCACAAACAATATAGGCATGGACATCAGTCCGTCTGCCGAGATGTTGCTGATAAACAAAAGTCTCCCTGAATACAAAAATTTAATAATTAAACTCAAAAACTAATTCCCTCCTGTACTTCAGTGCTAATATTGCGTAATTGTACAATGCCTGCCAGCCAGTCGTTACCATTGAGACACAATAAAAACTGAGCCCTGTCCATTACTTCCATCCCTAAGCATTTCCGCCGAAAACCACTCAGAACTGGACAAACGGCAATAAAATGATAAGTATCCTCTACAGCCGGCATATTACAAAGCGAACACTTATGCCGATCAGCTGTCCGGGTCACAGAATAGTTTAATGGTAACATTTCCCCTCTAATCTTCATTATAAGCGACATGAACCTTAGCTTATTCTCATCACAGACATATCTTTCACTTGCTTTCTTGCAAATTCAGGATCTTTGTAAATTTTATAAAATTTTGAATCAGCCCTTTTCCATAATAATTCCTTTTGAAAATCTATTTTCATTAAATCTAACAATTTGTGTACTGAGTCAGAACCTTGGTATATGTTCTTGGCGATACAATCATATTTATTACGTAATTCTGACATCTCTTTAAACCAAAATAGATTTTTATTTATCACATACTCAGCTAAGCGCTTTTTAAGACAAGGCTGTGAATTTAATACTTTACAAACGTAGTTGATATGTAATCGCAGTGTATAATAAAAAAGAGGTGTTCTATCAGAATCGACATAAACAATATAATGTGGGCAGTGTTTGGGCAAGGAGAACAATCGTTTCAAAACATATTTTTGCACTTTCTCTACTTCATTATGGTAACAATAGCCCCACACTTGGGCTGAGTAACAAATAATAGCTCTGCCTAAAAGGCACTATTCCCACTTGAACGTACAAAGTTGTAGGTTTTGAACGCCAAGAGAAAAGACTGTTAAGGCCGGGAAAAGATAGGGAAGGCGCCCTCTATCAGGTTCTGGGTAACTCGCAGATCCAGCAACGCACTTTCTCCTGCGCGCTGTAGCCAGGGTTAATTTATATTGCGGATCACCTCTCACTTACTCATAAGCGCAGTCATTGCAACCTGATTTTAATCACGATAATTATAAGTCCTATTTCAATTCCAAGGGCAGAACTCAAAAAGGTCGCCAGCGTGGTTCAAGTTTTCCCGAATAAATCGTGACTATTGGCATTGTCGATGAATCAACACTTACCATTTTCGGATTTTGATACGCTGTCAACTTTATAGAGTATAGATCAAAGTATCTTAGAATCCTTATGTGTAATCACATCAGACAGAAAGCATATAAAGAAAGAAGAAAAGTTAGATTTGGAAATACTCTCAGTTGCAGAGCCGAAAGTTATGTGCATCTCCTAGAAAAAACGGAGGTAAGCACTATTAATCAGCAACAACGCTACCATGATCTACACCTTTCTAGCCTTCAAAAATTCATGCAGCAATAACTAATTGACATGAATCGAGAATACTTGATCTTATCTTAGTAAAACTTCTCGACCGAGAAGAAAACAAGCAAAGAAGTAATTTAAACTGATTTTTATTTCTTATATTGTGACAATGGTATTCTTTGTCCTTGAAGGACAATCATTTTATTTTATTTTACTAGAGAAAATTTGTCTACTATTAACCATACTTATTTTCCTTCTCCTTTTTGCAAGTAAACAAAATATTTGAAGAATTAGGAAGCAAAATAATTTGACTTCATTCCAAACTTAGCAAAAAACTTCTGCAGTAGAAGTCAGAAAGAAGGAAAGATCAGAAATCGAATTAATGTAAATATATTTTATGAATAATTTGTTCTAAACGTGAGGATATTAAAAAAAAAAAAACAACTTTGTAACATTTTTTTTGTACAATTCCAAATTAAAAATAAAAGGCGTCCTATCACGCACAATATTTTTGCTAATTAACATAATGGAGCGTTGCTGGCTTAATTTCTAAATGAAGAATAAGAGGACCAAATAAGTCATGCTTAGAAAGCCGATAGCAAAATGAATAAGAAGAGCTATTTCTTAATACTAAAAGTTCTAAAAATTACAAAATATGATTTAAACTTAATATGCTAATTACATACAGACTAGACACTCACTTTCGCTAAAGTTTTTTTTCGCTAAGAAAATTGATTTAGCTTTGTTTTGAGGGTGCTGGAACGCCATGTTTGTTCGAGAATGTCATTATATTATTAAAGTTATGATATTACAACTATTTAAATACCGTGAAAACCAGAAATGTGTTCGTGGATAAAAGATTTTGTTTTATTGCATTGGATAATTCAAAAAGTTCCATGTGGACATCTAACTGAAAACTTACATTCTGCTATTTATTGTGTTTCAATAGCTTTTGTTCAAAGTAATTCCACTATTAGTTAAAAAGAAAGAAAACCGAATTAACGTTAAGCTTTAAAAACAACATAATTCAAGTTAGTCATTCTCAATCATTTCTTGACCTTAATATTTATAATAAATACGATAAAATTCAAAGAAAAGCAAAAAAAAAATTGTAAAGCTAAAAATTTGTATAAAACAAAAAAAATACCTGCTTGAAGACAGAGTATAATGTAAACGGATTGCATATTTCTTGTCCTGAGAATTTAAACAGTTATTGAGTTGTATGCTCATCTGACGGCCGAGGAATTACTAGTCCGCAGACACGAAAGCACGTCAAGATCTAGCTCTTCCACCACTTCTTTTAACATACAAGAGGTCAAACCGTACAGTTCTCAACGTCTTCACGAAGAGTTTAAATTTTAAAATTATCATATTGTTTGATAGTAAAGTAAAAAGTACGAAGTACCAACACATAACATACAATTTTATTGAATTGAGCTTTGAAAGTTTTCAATTAATTGAGAATAACTACACTTTTAATAAACACTATTTAGGTTTTTTTAAATAACCTTATTGAAATTCACAAAATTAAGCGTGATTCCTCTCGCAGTAAGTAAATCAGATGTCATAATAGGAGTTACCACCCGTCAGAGCTCTCCAATGCGTCAACTATTGGCCATCGCCGTTTTAATCAGATTGGGATTACCAGAAAGAGTCAAAGACGAAAGGTGGTCAATGAGAAGGTTGGGATGTGCGGAAAGGCGAGAGTCAAAGTCTTGTATTTTTCGGAAATTGTTTTGAATAAAAGGTACTTTTAGATCTGAAAGATTAACGAAGTACCAGGGCTTTGATCCCTTCTCAGATAATAATAAGTGATGGGATTACCTGATAGATTCCAGGTTCGTGTTCAGCTGCCTTCCCTTAATTTTATCTTTCTGAGGGCTAAAATCTGGCCGATGGACATTGAAGTCAGTAACGAGATTGACCGCCCTGAAGCCGACACGACACTGAAAAAGACACTAGGTGCCCATAATTAAAAAAAAAAGACTGCAGCCAATATGTGAAGAAGGAAATGAAATCCCTTTGTCCACAGAAAATTATTTCTCACCCATTTTTTTTTTTAAATTTAAGAAGCGTCATGTAAGATCATTGGTACTCACACACTAGTGAGTAAATGTTAAGTATTTCGTACTGTTCATAAATACTGATTTATATTTCTATACCATGTTGTAGATACTTTCGAATTAAATTTAATGAAGTTAAATACTATTACCTTTTTAAATTACTCTTTTTTATTTCTCTTGGTGATATATTATTGTAAGTATTTCAGTATGTAGTGCTAGTTGAGAAAATTGAGTTTGTGAAAAATATGCTTCAAATGAGCACTAGTTACAGTAAATCCCGCTAGAGGTAGCGGTAGGTTCGAAATGTTTATTATTGAAATTTTTATCGCTAGATGGCAGGATAATGTTCTTGTCTAACACCATCATATGTATTTTTTTAAACAAATTATTATTTTTACAATTTTGATCGGTCTTCTCTACAGAAGTTTTGAACTGCTTTCGTGTCTGCTAATGTAAAAAGGTCTTAGCGTTTTAATTTAGGTTACTAATATTTTTTAAAAACATCTTGGATGTGCTAAATAAAAATGAGTTTATAACTTTTTGGATCTAACAAACGTGTCGATAAACAAATATATGTACTATATCAATAACATTCATATATATTTTTATGTAGCTTACAGCTGGAGATACCATTTTTAATTAATTATCGAAGGATTACCCTTCCGGACTTTAATTTAAGTTTCTCGTTGACCCTGTTCACAAAAAAAAAGATTTCTTTTGGGCAATTTTTCTGGTTCCCTAAATTGTTTGAGCTTTTGCAAATGTTTATGGGAATTTCATAGAGGAAAATAATCTGACTGCTGATTTATGATTAATTTTTAATCGAATTTTTGTTATTGTATAGTTAAAACAAGGAATGTAATCTATCACCTCGTTCTTTTGCTTATTTTGGAACCATGTGCACCTGTATTTCCTATATTAGTAGAGTTATGAGCAACAATTTTAAGGCCTACTTTTGCTTTGGGAATTGTAGTAGATCTATATGGAACAGTCTGAACGCCTTCTTTTGTTTTAGAATATATTGTGGGCTATGTGGAACTTATTTTCTGTTTTTCTTGAAAAAGTTTTGTTTTTTTTAAACAACACTCAAAAATCAGCTTAGCTTTTGAGCTATTAGCTGAATGCATACAAATCTCGTTTTATGAGTAATATTTTCTAGAATAATTGATTTTAAGATGGATTAAGGAAGTTAGATTTTAACTCCAACCTTTCATCACATTCTGGTTGAACTTCTTGCTTAATATATATTTTTGTAATTTAAATTATGAATATAATTATTATTTTATGATTACTAAAAAAAATAAACAGATTTCCTGTTAATTAAAATTAAAATGGTGTAACACGATGAGTAACCTAGGCGAGGATTGCAGAGGAACTGAAGATGCGCGCTTTAACATAGAAGATGTTCAGGACACGACAATCCATAATTATGGAATCCCAATGTGGCTAGCGGGAATGTGGTAAGTGGATTAGGGGATTATAGGGTTCATTTGTAAGGAAAGTAATAGATAAATATATATTTTTTTAACTTCAAACTACGATCTTCGTAATTAAGTGAAATAATTTTCTAGCCGCAGAAAGGCAATAATATTTGATAATGAAAAATATATTGATTAATTTCTACATTTATAATGTACATGCAGAGATTCTGGTAATAACTATCAGGTACTCATGTTTTTAAGTTTAATAGATACCTTCCTTTTTTGTTATTTAGAATACTGGTGAAGTGAGGGACCGTGTACTGTTATGTAGAGTCCCAGCAAGACAAGACAACAAGATAATCATTATGTTGTTTCAGTTATCTCTCCTGAGTTCTAATGGAATAAGAGGTAACCTATGTTTATCCCAGATGAGAGCGGTGGATTTATAGTAATTATGGCTTGAATAAACAAGTTTCATGTTTATCTAAGGAACCATGGAACCAGTAATGTAGTAGAGGTCCAGATTACTTTAGCACAAGCATAGTCCTTGATAACTAACCCTCGGCACTTATTTTTTTTCTCCTTTTCTAATTTGTGGATATCTTTAATTTTATGCTCAGTAAGTGAGTACAAATTTTTAATTGAAATTTTGCATTTAATCTCTACAATTTGAACATCTACTTGTACTAAAGCATTGTTTGTTCTTAATTCACTTCCTTTTTAAGGGAATAGAATTTTTTAAATCATATTACTGAGTAGATCATACGATATAGTGTCATAGCAACAATTCTTGGACGATGCCTGGAAGGAGATTCCAGGAATCAAACACAGTAAGAGGCTCTATATATGCAAAGTCAGGATTAAGGAGACCCCGAAGCTTGGTAGGAACCAGATCAATCTGATGATTGACTTCTTTTCGGAGAACGGTAGGTTGAACAAAAAAAAAACATGTTGACAAAGAAGGGAGGTTCTTTTGCCCAGAGCATATGCATTGACTCTACCAAACCGATGAGGAAACGGCTTTTTACATCCTGGTTGATTGCGTATATGATCTGTATATACAATATGTTGATTACGTATGTCATCACGAAGTTACGAACTATCGAGGAAATTCCAGTATCTTGTAAAAAAGGTAAATTTACATACATTTAAGGGATTTTAAAGCCTTCTGGCTAAAGGTGTAGGACCCAACTCGAGAGTCAATAACAATATCCTCGGAAAGCTTTTACTCTAAAGCTGACTGTTATCTTGTTTCTTGGCTACCGTGGATTAAAGTTCTTCCAGAAGGTGAGAGCTGTTGCTAACACAATTATTAATTAATCAAAGTGGTAGGATTCTTCTGGATACAGTCTTTCAAGAAACATAGAAGTAAGGTTACACTAGGAAAGGTCTTATCCCCAAAAATGGACATACTTTCCAAAATTATTCTTCCAAATGTTATGGTCTAACATTATCATTCTGAATTTTTTGTGATTATATACTTTCTAAATTTGATCTATTTTATAGCTGTATACGTAACGATATACTGGAGGAGATTTGTTTAATGTTATACCATTAACTGCATTCGTTCACTCAATTCTAATTTTAATTTTACCAACTCTAGGCCTCTAATAAGCTTATTAAACAAGAGACCCCAATTGTAAGATATTAAGTGATAATAGTTTGTTTTTATGGTGGGTAGTTAATATCTTACTTATTAACACCATTAACGATAATTGGACAGAATATAAAGCTATTACCTTCCTCCATGCTGTTTAGCTGAAAGTTTTTTGCTTTTAATCATCATGCTTTAATGAATATTTTGCTTCTTAATTTCCTGTTTCCCACAAAAGACTACATATTTTAGCTCTCTTTTAGTTATCCACATCCTTCTTTTGTAAGACATTAAATTGAAGAATTTCTTTCCAAATTAATTACTTCATGGTTAAAATCTTTTTTTTGAGAACTATTATTATGCTGTATTATGGAGGTTAAGCACCAACGAAGGGTTACAAGCAATGTTCTCCACGATATGAATTTGACAAGAATTTAAGTTTTCAACAACAGAAATAAGTGTTTTGAGGAAATAACTTAACAAAAACGCATTAAATTATGAGTCGTCTCTTTTTTTTTGTTTGATTAGATTCTTAAATGTAAGATTATTGAAAAATGGAACTTCTTCGTTGTAATCTTATACAGATAAAGTACTATTTTGGGTTAAGAAAGAACTTTGGAAAACAGCCGACCAAAAATTACATTTATTTTCTATAAGTTCTTGAAAAACACTTATACTACGAGCTAGTATACAGGGTGTATGCTGAGGAGTGTCGAAACTTCAGGAGGTGATTCAGCAGCTCAAATGCAACCAAGCATATTCTATTCACTATGGCCCAATTCTCAATAGTGTCCAAGATATTTGCATTTTTAACTTTTCTGTAGATATTCGCGTTTTTCACCTTAAGAACGGCCGTAACTTTTCTATCCTTTATTCTACAACAAATCTGCTTATTCCAAACGAAAGAGCATTAAATTTCCTACAAATTTGTTCAATACCGAGCCTCAAAACGTTTCTTATAACTATGAAAGTTTTACTATAAAGATATAAAGATATTGAGAATCGGGCCATAGTGAATAGAATATTTTTTGTTGCATTTGTGCTGCAGAATCACCTTCCGAAGTTTCGACCACTCCTCTGCATACACCCTGTATAAAACTATTTTTCACTAATGATATTAGGTTTTATTAGCCGAAAGCTCTTGAAAAATAAAACAGGGAAAAATATTTAAAATATAAGATTTAGATCTACATGTGTGCAAAGCTTAAATAAAATCGTTGAAGTTTCAAGAAAATAAACAAACAGTAAAGTTGATTCTGTCCAAAAGGTCAGATATAGGTCGCATGATGGCACCCTTACAAAATATCAAATTTAAATATACCTCGTTTTTTTACCGTTTTTGAGTTTTGGTAACCACACAAAAACAAGACTCATGGACTCCCATACTTTATACATGCAGATGCTGAAAATTTGTCACGCACTAAGTGACAATAAGCTAATCGTTTGGATTTACTAAGAAGATTAGAAAAGGAAAAAAAAAAATGGTGCATATTTAAAAGATGACACAAATTTTTCAATTAGTAAACAAGGTTAGAAGAAAACAAGAGTCCAGTAGAAAATAGTGTAACTAAATATTATTGCCTTGGGTAGAATGGTTGATTATCCGAGTAATTGCCGGCTGTCAGGGTCCCAATCGTTTGGCCATAATTATCGCAGTCTGGCCACCCAAACTTCTCCGGCCAGCCTCCTAAATCTCATACTCTCTTTTAGAAAGAACCTTCTACTACTTTACAGCTTCTCCTACAAGTTAACTCCCTACCAATCATCATCACAAAACTTCCAAGGAGAACTCTCTTTCTTTCTTTCTCTCTTTGTAGGCCGCTCTCCCCACTTTCAACAGCAATAACAAGGTACCCAGGGCTCTCTGTCAGATCTCTTTGAAGATTTACCGCCGTCCTGCACGCTTACTAACACTGACACTCCACTTTTGCTCTATACAACGTGCTTCTACCATTTGGGGTCCATTTGTGCTGTATACTCGGACAAAAGATCTCTCTTTACCATTCAGCTCATTGTTCTATAAGCAATAACAACGTGTACACTACATTTTTTTTAAATAAAAATCTCTTTTAATAACTCTAACATTGGGACAATATCTCTAATTTTGCTTGTCGTTGAAACTGAAAGTTAGCGGCGAAGTCGTATTTATTGAAAAATGATTGATTTTACATTGAAATATTAGCAAAAAAAAGCTGGGCACATTACTGTATGAAACATAATATCTGGATTAATCCACAGTATATCTTGGAAAATAGAAATGAAAAAAAAAAAATTTGTAAAGAGGATTATTTAAGTTCCATAACACACTGGTAAGGGACAAATATTTTGATTAAATAAAATGTCCACCAATTTACAGTCAGATTGGTTTAAAGATATTTTTTTCAAAAATCGCTTCATTGAATTTAATTTTTTCCCCTGGGGCGAGAAAAATTCAATTAAGACTTTTTTTGGGGGTGAGAGAGTGGTGAAATGAGAGACGGATTTGACCCAAACTTCTACTGACACCTTTGATGGTAGGTATCATGAAAAATAATAGACTTTTTTTTTTTTTTTAACAGATCTAATGATTTTTGGTTAGGGGTCTCTTATCCGTTATAATACTTTTTTAGATTGAGCAACTTTTGGAAAATATATCTGTTTTACTTGTGCCTAATTTCTTGAGAAGTTTTGTCTTCTAATGTATCAAAATTAAATGCAATTTACCAAAACGAAGGGGGAAAAAAAGAACATTCAAAAATAATTAAATAATTGGAATTTCTCTACTATTAACTAAAATACACGTAATTTACTTAATTTACTAATAAAAATTAATGGAAAACAGCCCAGCAATTATCATTAAAGCAACCACAATTAACTGGCTAATAATTTGAAGAACAATTGACGTTCTATGATGCCTGTAGTATCAAAATAATTATTTACACAAACAATTTAATAATAATGATTGTTAAAAGGAAAGTCTGGTTCTCTGTAGATTTTTTATTTGTTTTGTTAAAATTATTGTTTGAAATGTTTTGAGAAATCCCTTAGTCTCATGTTTCGTTAATCGTGTTTATAATCGTATTTGGTAAGTTTCTTTTTCTTTTCTTTTTTGTCTTGTTACGTGCAGTAGAAAACAATTACCAAAGGAACAAAACCAAATGATGATAATAACTTAGGAAAAGGAAGAGACCGCCGGAGTAGTTTTGTTCTGTAGGACCAGAATGTCTGCGTGTAGGAATATAAACTTGGAACTTGGACTGGAAATAGACAAACTACTCGAGATTGGTGAAAAGGTAAAAGGAGAAGGCAAAAAAAAAAAAAGATTCTAAATACAGACAGAGTTACGGTGATTAGGGCGACCCGTTCTTGGGAGTTAGTGTGTGGTTTAGGAATATATAGATTATTTTTATTTTTTTTTTATTATTATTATGGGAACAAGAAGTTTATGTAGAAGAACAAGAAGTTAATATAAGCTGGCTGAAACATTGGAAGGATCTAGAAGGGGGGTTCCTTGTTTGGTTAGTGGTCTGAAATAATGATAGGCTTCATTTAATGATAACCCTCGTCAAGACAAATTGGTCCGTACTCTCGTGGCCTCCGGGTGGTGGCGTAGGGAGAGAATTTTGTAAATCGTGCCTGTGTGTGTGTGTGTAGAGAGTGTAGACAAAGAAAGGCAGAGAATGTAGCAACAAGGAGTAGTTACAGAACAAGGAGGGAATCCTGAAGTACAGGGAAAAAAAAGTATGAGCTGATTGGCTGATAACTACCTTGTCAACTTGTTCTCTGGGGCTGCGATCATTTCACTCTTGTTATAAAAGAAAAAAAAAAAAATCTCATCTTAAAAATCAAGTTTTTTAATTTCCCTTAAAGATTAATACAGTTAACGAGGGAAGGGATTAGCTATGAGGTTAGCATACTGGACTCCCACGCGGAGGTCCCGGGTTCGAATCCAGCAGCTGACCCTTAGATTTTCTCTTCCTAGAAGCTTCTTACAGCTCACTGTCCGGTGATGGACAGTGTTGTCTGTAACGATAGAACACTGTCCGGAGGCCGGCAGTGCACTGGAAAAAGCTCCGGGCGCTAATAACCTTAGCTGTTGATGCGCCCAAAAAAAAAAAAAAAAAAAAAAATACAGTTAACGAGGGAAGGGATTAACTAGGCGGTTAGCATATTGAATTCCCATGCGGAGGTCCCGGGTTCAAATCCAGCTGCTGACCCTTAGATTTTTTTCTCTTCCTAGAACAGGGATCGCGAACTTTTTTTGAGACGTGGGTCAAATTTTGTTCATTTTTTTTTTATTAGACTAGCTCTTGGGTCACTAATGCCCATTTGCACAAGAGTTAAGTTTAAAAATTTTAAACTGAATATTTCCAAAACTAAACATCTTTAAAATTCAGTTGGCTTAACTGGGTAAAACGGGGACGAAACAAGTGCTATGGAAGTCTATCTTTTTACAAACATAACTGAACAAAACCTTACAAAAGTGTGTTTTATCTGAAGAAAAATCTAAATATGGTTCATAAAGCTTTGGGGTTGTCGATTTTTTTTCAACAAACAAAATATGAGTAAAATTATACATTTTATTTGATATTTTGTAAACACAGATAAAGTAAATATTTTGAAAAAAATATAGATATAATATAATATTATCCACACAATTAGAAAATCTAAATCAACCCTCGTAAGCAAACAAATGGTTGCCTAGCAATTGTGGGTCAGTGTCTGACCCATGGGTAATAGCTTCGCCATCACTGTCCTAGGAGCTTCTTACAGCTCACTGGACAATGTTGTCTGTAACAAAAGAACACTATTCGGAGGCCGGCAGTGCACTGGAAAAAAGTTCCGGGTGCCCAAATAACCTCAGATATTGATGCGCCTCAAATCATCTAAAAAAAAGAAAGTAACCTATCTATCAAACTAAACTTTTAAGGTTATACTAAACTTTCACCTTTATTCACATGCATTTTCAATTTCTCTCTTTATAAGTATTGCATTTTTTGATAGATTTTTTTATTTTTATCAATTGATATGCAGGTGTATATCTGTATAGATGTGAATATCAACCATAAACCAATGCAGAACTCAATATGGAGTTTGTGGTTATCATGACTCAAAAGCAAAAGGAATTTCAACTACTTTTTTAGTTTCGAGAATTTAATTATGTAAAACTGAAGTGAATGAAAATCGTATGTGCATTTGCTCCAGACTTCTTTCTTTTCCTTTTTTCCTAATTAAGGTCGTCATCCTGCATGTTACATTAAGAGAAAAAAAAGTACTATACTTTCTTTCATTTGCTATTAATGGAGAAACTATGTATTAATAATTCAAGTGCAACATGGTTGTTATGCAGTAGAATGATGCAGTATGTGGGAAAATAAGGATAGAGAAACTGACTTTAAGAGCATATTTAATCTTAATTTATTGTCATTCCTGTCCAGAATGTAAAAAATGCACTTTGTTATGAAAATAATACTAACAAGTTTATTTTTTCCTGATTAGGATGTCACAGTGGAGTCAGCCTGGTATTCAACTTAGGCGACTTCTTCATGAAATTCTCTTCCAGTTGCCCACAGGAGGAGGGAATGTGTCCACCATTCCAAACCTCTCTATTTGTAATAATGTTCTGACCATTTAAAATTCCATTAGCGCATTACTTATAAAAAAAAAAAAAAATTAAAAGAATTTACAAAACAAGTTGTTGTGTTCTCTTCTTCTACTTCTTTTTTTTTTTTTAAATTCTTTAATCGTTACAGTAAATACTTACAAAGCAGAGGATCTCAGTCACCTTTACGAGCGCGTGTTGGTCTAGTGGTCAAGGGTGTGGCTTTGTGTGCGGAAGGTCACCAGTTCGAATCCCGCGTACGACTAGTTTTTATTTGTAAGAAAAAAATAATTACAGTAAAGTATGAAGCTTCCGCCCTTCGTCCACGACACCTAATTGGTAGTTGGACGTTAAGCTCCGTCTGAAAAAAATAGGCGATTACTTTACTTATATAAGTTTTCTGATGTGAAACACTCACAAAACAATCCTCTTATCATGAGAAAATAAATTTTTCTCGAAACTATTCTGTGCGAAAAAGCGCTAAAAACCATCAAATTTAATCAGTAAAGAGGTATAATAATAATAATAATAATAATAATAATAGTAATAATAAAAACAATAATATTAATAATAAGGAGGGAAGGGATTAGCTATGCGGTTAGCGTACTGGACACCCACGCGGAGGTCCCGGGTTCGAATCTAGCTGCTGACCGTTAGATTTTCTCTTCCTAGACTAGAAGCTAGACCTAGAACGTGATTCTGCACCTGCTTGCTTCCATCGCTTCACTTCTGGAGCAAAACCAGCACTGCTTGGAAGCCTCTCTTTTCCTTGCGCAAGAAGGAAAATTACAATAAATTATAGTATAGTGGTATAGAAAATATCAGAAATCCAGGAAATGGATTAGCTCAGTGGTTAGCATACTGGACTCCCACGCGGAAGTCCTGGGTTCGAATTAAACTGTTTTTTTTAATAGATTTTCTCTTCCTAGGAGCTTCTTACAGCTCATTGTCCGGTGATGGACAATTTTGTCTGTAACGAGAGAAAATTGTCCGGAAGCCCCGCAATGAACCCAGAAAAAAAGCTCCAGGCGTCCATGACCTCAATTCTTTTAAATTGAAAATAAAATAAAATCAGAGATATTCTATCTTTTCTTCCATATATTATTGAATTTTTAAAATATGCAACATTCTCCATACAAATAATCTTACAAAGATTCTGCCTTTGCAATAACTTCCATAACTTTAAGCACCCACCAGTAAAGCTAAGAAGTTTAACGCTTCACTTGCTTGTACTGTGTACTGAATAGATTTGGAGTACACTTGAATGCACATTTACTGCTAAGTAGTAAAAGTAACCTCACTGGGAGCAGACATATTTGACATGCTCAACCTTCTTTACTAACATAACCTTTATACCACATGTTTAACAATGGGTAAAAAGTTAACGCTATTGATAACATAAAAGAATATTATTGAATAAGATATGTTCACTGAGGTAAGTGCACTTTTTTTGCATTAATATATTTTTTTTTGCAACCTTTATGTTATTGAATAAAAGTGCCAAGACTTCAACTACTTTTATGCTTCTTTTCAAAACTGGTAAAAGTAATCCAGTAGCCTTTGACCGATAAAGTCAAATATCATAATTAAAAATTGGGATGGCTATTTTAATAAATTTTATATGTATGCTACATTAAAGCTCAGAATTTCGAATTTTCTCAAAAGCGGGCCCTATGAATCTTAAAATGTCTAATTGCTGACTTAAATATACTAATTTTTATTTTGAAACATATTTCCGATATAACTGGCGGTATCTTTAGGATTAAATCTATAAGTAAAGCTGTATTTTTGGAAGGATTTTGATGAAGCAGAGTCGGATTACCTGTATCTCATGTAATCAGATAATCCATAAAAGGAGAAAATCTTAACTCTGTGACCGAACAACTGCTTCTAGGAGCAGAGGCAGTATGAAGAACTGTCGTATAGCCGGGGTTAAGGTAACTCTCAACCTCACATCTATCTATTTGGTTATGGGAATGCACAAAATATCTAAGAAAAGCTATTGAAAAGGATGCTCCTCGCTTTACCATTATAACTAAGGAACGGATTTTTATTTATTTAAAAATGCCAAATATTTAACTAAAATATGCATTTATTTTCGTCAATTATGTGGAAAATATGTGATTTTCTTAAAATATTTTCTGGAATATTTAAGTAAAATGGACATTTTTTTTTAAGAAAATGGAATTTTTTTGGGGGGGGGGCAAGTTATAATTATTTATACAAGAATAGAACATTTTTACAATTTGTAATAATTTATTAGGAACAAAATAATTTGTTTTTACAAGTTATAATGATTTATACAACCAAGAACATTTTTACTATTTATAAAAAGATGTGTTAAATTTTCACTTTTGAAAACTTCACTCTTCGAAATTGTTTGCAACCACATGAAATTTCAAATGTTGGAACGTAAAGTGACGACGATCTGGGCGTA
Source organism: Rhodnius prolixus (assembly GCF_049639745.1). Lineage (NCBI taxonomy): Eukaryota > Metazoa > Arthropoda > Insecta > Hemiptera > Reduviidae > Rhodnius > Rhodnius prolixus. The sequence continues at coordinate 25,920,502 of NW_027411624.1, forward strand.
AGATGGACTTGTAACGACTAAAAGATCGTTCAACATCTACAGATAGGTGCCTTGCTGAAAGAAGTTATCTCGTTGGTTGTAAAGGGTACACGATGTTCTGAGGTGACTTCTGTTCCACTGATAATATCAGAAATCTGGCAGATGGTCTCCCACCAGTTCTTGCTCAGTACTTCCACCAGTTTTGATCTGATCAGATCTCCCTTACTCCCAGGTATTCCTTCCACCTTTTCGATGACTTTTTTAACGTTGGACACGTTTTCTGTCAGTCGAACATTTTGGGACTCAAGTTGGGTAATGGCTTGTGCAAGAAATACGCAATTGTCAGAAATGAATGCAAGGTCGTTCCTTAAATTAGGTTTCTCGAATAAAGAAAGTCGCTACTGCTTCGTCTTCGAGATGTGAAAGGACATTCTTGATTTTATTGTAGTTTTCATAGTAATACTGAGCTGCTTCCAGCCAAGTACCCCATCTTGTCAATATTGGTTCTGGTGGAAGGCACAAGTCTGGATAGAGATCTTTTAGCCTTTTTATGCGACTTGGTGCTTTTAAAAACACTTTTTTAACCACTGTGATTTACAGTCTGTGGTTCACAGTTCCTGTCAACCACCTCCCAATTATGAAAATATGCCCAAAATGAAAAATATGTACATATTTTGATTAAATATGTAGAAATATTTATTTATTTTAATCAAATATGTATAAATATGCGATAACATCCAAATATGTGGAAATATGTGAAATAAAAGTAGGCTCAAACGGCTTAAAGAGTGTCAGTATGAATACTTCTAGTTCAAAAACGTCTGTAAATTGCCTAGAAAAAAATATGTAAATACATACGAATCCGTTCCCTAATTATAACAGAAGAAAATATAGTCCCAAAACCTGGAATTTTCTAGAAATCTAAATTTGGAAGGAGTGTAGTAAGGGGTTCATTGAGGCACCAATTGTGGGCACGATTTCAATTCAAGTTGGTCATACAAAAAACTTCTAAAAAATCAAATAATGAAATTAAATGTAATAATGACTCTCGTTTGTTTTTAATATCAAAATCAAGGACCATTTAATCAAAACTGTCAGTTTGAAAAGAAATATACTATTATATTGTAAGTGGTTTTTACAATATAAGCTTAATGATGTTTCAAATAAAATTTGTAATGCATTAAGCAACCAACTTCGCTAATTTCTTTTTAACTGCTTTTGAAAGCGGTTCCCCCTAAGATAAATAATGAATTTTGATCGGTAACCCACTCACATAATACTGTTTCTAGGTTTTCAAAATTTCCATAGCGTCATTTCTTGCCGTAGAATTTGCTTTCAATTGCACAGATATCTGTTTTTTCAAGTGCAACCAAGTATGGTTCACTCTCATCTCCTTTATTTCTATTGCTTTTGTTTCAGGTATTTCCATCTGTAATCAATAAAAAATAAATAAATTATTATTGCATTTTAAAACATCTCATGTAAAATTTGTTTTATTGAAAGTATAATAATTATTATTTTTGTAATCCAATTACCTATTATTTGTAATATTATTAAAGTGTAAGTGATTGTTTAAGACAGACTTCATTTAAGGGGGATATTAAAAGCCTTTTCTGTCTCAATCCTTTATTTTAAATTAAGTCTAACGTCTTATTACAAATAGAATCACAGTAAACAAGAAATCCAAAATGACTTTAACGTTAGATTTAATAGGGCAGCGCCTCCGAAACCAACAATTTTACGTTAGGAGAAGAAGCTATTTGAAACTGGTTCCTTTAAGGATAGACCGCGTTCTGGAAGACCATCAACCATTCCGAAGACCCCGAAACTCATATGACCGTTTCAGTGAATCAGCACACTTATCTCGCCATGCTACGCGACTGTTTTGTACCGCAATTGGAACGTTTGGGGCTTCGTGATCGAATCTGGTTTCAACAAGGTGGGGCGCTAGCTCATCTCGCAATTCGTGTGAGGGAATACCTAAACGAAGTGTTCAGAGCAGATGGATCGCCAGCGTTACCGGCACCACTGAAATGGCCACCACGAAGTCCTGATCTGACATCCTATGATATCGTTTATCAGACAACTGAAGACCTCAAAGACGCTGTTCGGAATGCATTTGCTTCCATCACTCCAGCATTGCTGCGTCGCATTTCACATCGCTCCTTGAGGCGAATAATATTGTGCCATGAAAATGACGGTGTGCACACTCCGCCTGGAGTAAATGATGGTTGTAATTTGTTTATGCTACTTAAAAGCTTCTCTCAAGATACACATACTGTTAAAAGAACACTTTGCACGGATTTTTGCAGGGGGTTAATGGGACTTTTGAAACATACTGTATATAATACTTGGAAATACTAAAATCAAAATTTCAACAACTGAAATTATTCATTTAGTGAAAATGGCCTTAAATTTAAAATACTGAACAAACAGATTAAATGTATACCATTAAAATGAAAACTACTGAAAAAAACCTTTAATACAACCTGCGTTCTCAACGTGATGGACAAATGCAGTAAATTGAAATAACTATAGAATTAACTCCTTAACAAAAACTTACAGTTTAAAATGTTAAGTATAAGGGTTGATTAAACGCCAAAAGGTACACAAATCAGCAAGTACCCAACATTTCATTAATACTTCATTAATATTTAAGTAATTTTACTGCATTAAATTTCATTTATTTTTTTGAATTTATTAGAGGTCACAGACCCTTATGCTGGCCATTTTCGTCTACAAAATATTTGTTCAAATAGAACACTATTTCTTAGATTGACTGTAATATCTAATCAACAAACTATTAATCACAGGTTAAAAAAAAAAACTTTATAAAAAAAAATATGAGGTTAAAAAATTCAAAAACTTTTTTCAAAAATGCTTGCACCAACATTCATCAATGATTTTGTTTATTTTATTTATTTATTTTTATTTTTAAATAAAAATCTTCGGTTTAAGTTCGTAATTCGATTAAAGCAATTGTTACTTTATTTAGTAGTCAAGCTTTTTTAATAATAGGTAATAATTAATCTGGCTTTATAGTAAATAATAGTTTTCTTCAATTCTCAATCTAGGTATTCTTACCACAGTGTTATATATTTGGAATATAAGATATGCATATTTTTATGACAGCTAATTATACCAGTATTTTACCTACTATAAGTAAAATTAGAGGGACTACATTAAATTACAATTGAGAAATGAATAATTATTGTTGAATAATTTACTGGATATTACCTATGCGTTATTTGTACTCACAAATACTTCGGTAAGAAGAATTCTAGACTGAAATATTGTTTTAAATCCGTGATTCAAATTTAAACAGTAGCCGACTCTAACTTTGTCTTTTTCTATTTTAACATGCATGTATATGCGACTACTCAGAATAAAGGGCCTAATAAAGATAAATCAGAAGAATAATTTGGAATAAAGCTATAATAAAGTACCTATTTAATTACGAAGACATAATATACATTTTATCATAATTATAACAAAAAATAAAATATTATGAATGAACTAAGGGAAGGGATTAGCTATGCGGTTAGCGTATTGGATTCCCACGTGGAGGTTCCGGGTTCGAATCCAGCTGCTGACCCTTAGATTTTCTCTTCCTAAGAGCTTCTTACAGCTCACTGGCCGGTGATGGACAGTGTTGTCTGTAACGAGAGAACACTGTCTGGAGGCCGGCAGTGCACTGAAAAAAACTCCGGGCGCCAATAACCTCAGATGTTGACGCGATTTAAATCTATAAAAAAAAAATTATGAATGAACTGGCCAGCATAAGGGTCTGTGACCTCTAATAAATTCAAAAAAATAAATGAAATTTAATGCAGTAAAATTACTTAAATATTAATGAAGTATTAATGAAATGTTGGGTACTTGCTGATTTGTGTACCTTTTGGCGTTTAATCAACCCTTATACTTAACATTTTAAACTGTAAGTTTTTGTTAAGGAGATTTTTGGACTTTTTGGATAGATTTTCCTTTTTGTCTGTTTTGCAAAGTTACATATCTGCTTTACAGATTTTATTAAAATTTGGAATAATAAATTCTACCATTATAACCTAAAAAGGTGTTAAGTCCGAACCGTAACTACCACTGGAGCGATCTTTTTAAAGAATGATTATAGTTGCGGTCCCCCAAACCATCCTCAATAACAATTTTTTAGAGAAAGCGTTTTGAATAAATTAGGAAGGTATTTGTACGTAAATAGCAAAATTAAAAAGCGATTTCAGTACTTCCTTTTAAGAGGAGTAAGAAAAATAAACTACGATTACAGTACTTCTCCCTAAAAGGCAAATATTTTGAATCGAATTCATTGATGTAAATAGGTTCACTCATTGATAATTTTAACGATTGCAGTACTTCCTCTTAGTAGGTGTAAGAGCATGGTGGCACTTCACAGCCACGTAGAGGAGCTTTAACCACTTCTTCGTGGTAAATTTTATCCAAATCGAACTAAGCGTAATAGAAATATTGGTAATAATAGTATTAGAAAAGGCCTTACTTGGGTGGGGCAAACTCCCCTCCTTATGAGTCATAGCGACGAGACTTTTAAAGTGCAAATCTGTACAAAATTTCGATTCGAATGACACTTTATTCATGAAAATCGGTTCACGTTTCGATAATTTGAAACGATTACCATACTTCCCCCTAATAAGGGTAAGAGCAGAACGTCGTTTAAATGTTACGTAGGAGTGCCCTAAACCTTTCATCCTGCCAAATTTTATTAAAATCGGGTCAACATTTTCAGAGTTATTAGTAATAATAATTTTGAGAAGGGGCCTCACATATATGGGGCTAACTCCTCCCCCATTTGATGTACAGCGTCGAGACCCCCAAAAGGCACATCTACATAAAATTCCGAAACGAATGACATCTTATTCATGAAAATCGGTTCACGCGTTTAGGCGCTACGTTGTTTACAAAAAAGGTAACAACAAGAAGAACAACAACAACAACAACAACAACAAGAACAAGACCAATTTTTGAAAATGCCGTTTTTGCTCATTTTCAGTAACTTTTTTCTCTTAATATATTAAATCTGGGTCTTGACAAAAAAATTACAGTTATAAAGGAGGACTTGCCCTATAATTTAAAGAAAATTTGGGAATTTTATCTTTTATAGAAAAATAGAAAAAAATTGTCAAAGTTGGGTGTTTTTCAACGTTACACTTTTTCGTGCAGTTTTTGATGGTCAACCCTTATACAACTGTCCTACCGGACAGTTTTAATTTAACAAAACGATCTGTTAAGCTTCCCTCACTAAAATATTTATTATGAGAATTTAAGCCAAATCATTAGAGCGTAGAAAAGAAAATTTTTGAAAACCCTACAAAAGAGAAAACCGTTCAATTCTTTGGTCACCAAGAAACAGTTAACCTATACGTTGCTTTTTTTGGGTGAGAGGGAGAATAATTTTATCGTCGCATTTAAAAAGGAATAAATAACAATTAAGTCTCCGGTTCATATGTTTGTGTGCAAAAATTGGATTCAAGTAAAATTTGATAACACTACACCAATAAAACTTATTTACCTTTCTAATTTTTGCACACACCCCCAAACAAATAAGTTTGTGTGAAGGTTACAAAAAAAAATCGTATAGTAACTTATGGTACTGCAAATCTATCCTTAAAGTCTACGGCAAAAAAGTTATCTAACTAAGCAATGTGATGAGGAGACATCATTGAATTCTTAATGCACTTTCTTATTAATTTTCCATTTTCAAACCCCTGTATTTAAGAAAGAGTTCATAAATAAATACGGCATTTAACATTTTGATAAACATTTTATCGATTGATTTCTCCTATCGGACCGGAATAATCGAATTAAAACTAAGTATCTTAGTAGAGATTTTTGGTAAATTTATTCCAACTTATACAGTTGGTGGAAAACCAGTTTTAATAGAATACAGTGGAATGGTTCCTTCCTCTCATACACAAACTAAATAATGTTATATATAATGATGATGGAACGAAGATTGATTACTAGCGCTCAGCTGGGTCCTAGAAGATTTATGAAGAAAAGTTCCTTCTAAGTAGTTTAATTATCTTTTGGCTGACTGCTATTTAGTATTTTGACGGAAATTATGTTCACTTCAAGTAGTATACTTTAAGAAAGTGTCTTAAAAAAGTTAATACTTTTTAGAAGAGTTGTCTGGTAATGATTATTTATTTTATTTGTATTGATTTACATCAAAAGTTACATTGCCAAAATTGTTGAAGTCATACAAACGGATAAATTGAATCAATGCTGGTTGCATTTCTCTTTTTTATTTTTTTTTTTTTTGCGCATCAACAGCTGAGGTCATTAGCGCCCGGAGCTTTTTCCAGTGCACTGCCGGCCTCTTTGAAATCAGTATAAAATTATTAGAAAATCAGTAAATGAAAAGAAATGTTTGACATTATATCCTTTATAAAATAAGGCAACCGAAAAATTATTCTAAAAATTTTAAAATCAGTAAGAGTTGGTCCAAAGTACGAGGGTCGTTTGAAAAGTCCGTGCAAAAATAAGAACTACTTAATTTTTGGGGGTAAACCTTTTTTATTTTTCAACATAGTCTCCTTTTAGGCTTATACACTTCGTCCAACGCTGCTCTAGTTTGTTGATCCCTTCCGAATAATAGGATTTGTCCAAGTCTGAAAAATAGCCATTCGTTTCTGCAATCACCTCCTCGTTTGAATAAAATCTTTTTCCCGCCAGCCATTTCTTCATATTGGGGAACAAATAGTAGTCCGAGGGAGCCAAGTCTGGAGAATAGGGGGGATGTGAAACGAGTTGGAACCCTATTTCCATTAATTTTGCGACCACAACTGCTGAGGTGTGAGCTGGTGCGTTGTCGTGATGGAAAAGGACTTTTTTGTGGGCCAATCGTGGGCGTTTTTCTTGCAGCTCGGTTTTCAAACGGTCCAATAACGATGAATAATATGCACCTGTAATAGTTTTACCCTTTTCCAGATAGTCGATGAGGATTATTCCTTGCGAATCCCAAAAGACAGTCGCCATAATCTTTCCGGCCGAAGGAACGGTCTTCGCCTTTTTTGGCGCAGATTCCCCCTTGGTAACCCATTGTTTAGATTGTTCTTTCGTCTCAGGAGTGTAGTGATGTATCCATGTTTCATCCACAGTGACGAAACGACGCTTAAAGTCCTGCGGATTCTTCTGGAACAGCTGCAAACCGTCCTTGCAACACTTCACACGATTTCGTTTTTTGTCAAGCGTGAGCAATCGCGGCACCCATCTTGCGGATAGCTTTGTCATGTCCAAATGTTGATGCAAAATATTATGTACCCGTTCATTCGAGATGCCCACAGCATTAGCAATCTCACGCACCTTCACTCTTCTGTCATCCATCACCATATCACGGATTTTATCAATGATTTCTGGAGTAGTAACCATAACAGGGCGTCCAGAACGTTCAGCGTCACTTGTGCCCATATGGCCCCTCCGGAAATTTTGAAACCACTTATAAACTGTTCTAATCGAAGGTGCAGAGTCACCATAATGTTTATCAAGCTTCTCTTTAGTCTCCTGAGGCGTTTTACCTTTCATAAAGTAGTGTTTAATCAACACACGAAATTCTTTTTCGTTCATTTTTTGAAAATCACTCGACTTCCTCGATTCAAACGAATGCCAAACACAAAGAAATAGACCGATCTGGCTGAAACTTGGTGTGTGTTCTTCCAAGAGATGCTACTAACTAAACATAACCTCGATACGCGCCAGTAGTGCTATCTCTCTGACTTTGCACTACTTTTCAAACGACCCTCGTAAGCCCACACTGCAACCAAACTTTCATTTAACGCACATAACGCATGAATTGTACACCATGATTCTTGTGAATAAAAATTGCATATATTATTAAATACTTTCTTTATTCCAGACACATGAAATGGAAAAGAAAACAAAAATTAGCTAAGTACCAAATTTTTTCGCCAAAACGGACATTCTAAATCAGTGTTGGGCGTGGTGATATCTACAGTCACAATCACTTCCTTATTTTACGATTCCTCTGGACAATTCCCTCTAAAGAGTAAGTGGTGAAAGTATTTTACACTTTGGTGGCCCAGTTGAGACAAAAGAAAATACTCTGTACCGTCTTAATCCTATATTTGACGAGTTAACCAGTTCTCAAGCAACGCTAAATATAGTCACATTTTTACTATTCATAAATTAGATTTAAATACGTAGTCACACACATGTGCGAATATAATTTACATTAATATTTATGTTTCCTTCATTTTAGTGTTTAAAGAAATAAGATTTTTAAATTCTTCACAATTTATTATACATATATGTATGCTCATGTTTACACAATTACAGAAGTTTTATAGTGTCTTTTAATAACTTTATGTCTTTTCGTTTTAGTTTACTCTACCACCCTTAAATATAAGTGAGAAGTATTATAAGCACTATAATAAAACGGGGGGATGGATTTTAGAACCGTAAATTATGATTATTTGTATTTTATGTTTGAACAGGGACAGCTCTAAATTTACTCTAAATGTCTATTTAAAATTAACTTTGCCTAATTTTAATTTCGAATATAATTTAAATATCTTTTAAGTAGCGAACACTTTTAATAAGAGATATTTTTTATTAAATCTCCAAATTCCTAATAGATGCTAACACTCGTATATATCATAGTTTCAAATTGCAAGTAATATGTATTAACCAAATTAGGTTAAATTATTTCAATAAAAGCCTCTAGTTCTAGCAAAAAGCACTCATTTTTCCAGATTGTCATGGTAACAACATAAAAAAATCATAAAATAATACTAATGAAACAATTCATACCTAAAAATGATCCTGCTTGTTAAGTTATATTAAAGATGATTTAATTATTAATTTCTCTAATTTTCTAGATTATTTGAAAATTGCAGCAGTACATTACTATTAACTTTACAATTAACAATAAAATAAACTTCACCCTAATTTAATCACACTATTAGAAGAGCCGCGAGAATGACGTCATTTAAAAATTATTGAGAATACTGAACCAAAAAGACTAATAAATTAATGAAATTTATATTTAAAAAAAAAATTAAAAGTTTTTATTAATTAAAACTATTAATTATTCCTCTAAATAAATTGTTAAATTTAATTTTTAACCTTTAACTTTTTGGTCGTAACTTGTTACTCCGAAAAAACAAAATTGTTTCAATATTTACTTATTTAATAATTTAATTATTTATTTAAGTAATAATTAAATAATAAATAATTGTATAGAAATTTAATTTATATGTCCTTAATTTTCGAACGGATCAAGATAATCTGCCATGTTCTTCCGTTGGTCGTTTTTTGCTCGAAGTGCTGAGATGTACGAACAATAATTGCGGTATGTATGATTACTCTAATAAATTCTAGGATAAATTAAGATTCTGAGAAGATTTTATGCACAATTTAGCCTTTAATTTTTTTTTAGTACAGATTGGAGATTACAAAAAATAGAAAAAAAGTAATTAAGCTACCGGTTTTTTTTTTGTTCAACATGGCGGGCAAACCTTTATTAGTACTTTTTTAGATAACTTCATCATTTAAAAACCTCAATGCATCTTTATATATTATATAAATGGTACATTAAAAGATTTTACAATTTTGTAGATGTTAAAATTTACTTAAATAATGGCGGAATGAAGGATTTATGAACTACTACATAAACGTATAAAATGAGCCTTCTGTTTCTTTTTAAATGGCTTTTAATTTAAGCAACATTATTTTTAAAATTTTAATGAGGTTGTACGCTATAGCATGCATGAGTTCTTCTTTCTTACTTGCTCCGAATATTTTCTAAATACAGAAATAGGTTTAATATTCCAACTAACATTTTAATTAAAAAATTAACACTTGCCTGATTTTTGGTTATACTCCTTAATTCTGAGTTCTACAATTGAGCTAAAAGTGTCTTCAGAAGTCACAAGCCTTATTAAAGTAATTTTAGAAACGAACTTCAATTATCACTGCTTGCTTCATTTGAACAGGTGAATTTAATTTTTTCAAACATCTTAATTCTTATTTAGGAGGAATTTACTGTATTTTTCATACTCCCCTCACTATTATTCTTCATTTAAAACAACACTTTTTGCCTTTCAACACTATAAACCTCTTATTACACAGAAAATTTTAAACATTTTTCGATTCATAACTTCCTCTGAATTGTCCATTAGAATAATTTGCCTTCAAATGGTTATTTCAGTAATCTATCACGTCTTTTTCATAGATTTTTCTGGTTCTCATGAGTTTTTCTTTTAATCCAGACGGGAGCCTGCAACATCATCAACCTACAAAAAGCACGAGGTACAATTTTATTATTCTTTTCTAAGATAAAATTTTCGGGTAGAAGAACATTCTGCAATGACAATAAATGTCTTTTTTCAAAAACTTTCGAGACTCTACGTTCCAAGAACCGTTATTTTGCCTTCCTCAGAAGCTTTAAAGAGCTTTGAACAAAGGGTATTAAATGTGATTTTTTGCCCATTGATGGACAACCTATTCATAATTAAGACTTGAATTAGAAGGCCAGACATTATCTCTATTTTTTAGCAGATATTGAACATTAATAATCAATTAATTAATATTGTTGCACAGTTTGAATTACAGATTTAATAAGTAACAGGCCAATTTGTGAAACTTACTAAAGACCACTATGATTACATTTTCCCTACCCATATATTTAATGTTGTTTAAATAACTAATGATAAATTATTTGTAAACAAATCTTTAATGTATATACTGTTCAGTATGAAGCCAAACTTACATTGGTAGTTTATGGAGTCCAGATATTACTTACTTTGAAAAATTATTAAAAATAATATCAAAACTTGGCGAGAAGCGAGAACACACTACTTTTCCTGCACTTTTCGTTTATCTAACCTCAATACTTTTTTTCACTAGGAGCATGCTACCATTGTTGGTTCGTGTACAGTGAAAATTTAATAGATGAGTACATGGTGAGACCTCTAGTGTCTTACAATGCAACTTATTACTCTAATTAAGTTGGTGTAATGTACCCTACAGATTTTCTTTTTCATAAATTCTCTCTAATTCTCAGTATTTTTTTCTCCTTTTTAATTATTTATAATTTATAACTGCAAGTGCAGAAGTAAAAGCCCAAGTTCCTAGTGTAATAGTGACCCACCAAATGCGATATTTATTCATATGTACTAGAATTTATAATTATTATTAAAAACAAAATAATTTCATTTATTTAAATTAATTATTAAGCATATTTTTTTGATGTAAGGGTACTGCATTATATACAAACTGGATCTTTTCACCAATGGTGTGCACAATATATTTTTTGTACTGAGTCAGAGTTAAAATGTAATAATAATTCCGTATTTGTATAATTTGTTTTTAAATAGAAGCCTTGTTTATGAAGATCTGATTTCCCTTCTTGGGTTTGTGCTAGAATAACACTAGAGAAGTTAAGGAGAGAGAATCTCTTCCACGAACTGTTGTGAATGTACATTGATAGTCTGTTATGTAAAAAGGGTTCATTAATTTTTGTGTTTCACTGAATAAAATTCAAATATTTCTTAAGTTGGTCACATTGCTTTCTATCCGTAGATACGTTTAACCTTCAGCTGACTTTGTAGTTACCGGCAGCTATATTTTTTTTTGTTCTTTAACTTTTGTTCGGTAACGCCAATATATTTTGAACTGCAATTTTTTGTGTGATTTGATTTTAAGTTATTCTTAGTGAGTGGAATTGTTTAAAATGTAATATACTATAGTAATACACTTAATATTAGTGCAAAAAAAAGTTGCTAAAGCTGGTGGTGTTTAGTAGCAAGTCATATTGTCTTTTCATAAGGTAGGACCTTTTTTTACATAACAATACAAATTTGATTTGTAATTGTTACAAATTTTGATTATTAATTTTATAAAACGAATCATTTAAGTCTATCCTAACAAAAATAAATGTAATAGTTGGCAACTTCAAAGATGAATCGTTGCTTGGTTGAATGCGAAGTATTTCACAAACTTAAGTGATCTTTGATATTACTAAATGTTCTTTGTATATTTAATAATTAATTTTCAATTATAAAAAATTATTTAAATCATACCCTGGAGACTGAGTTAAGTTTAACTTAATTACCGCCGTGAGCGCTAGCTATTATCCAAGATACTCAAGTTTCCATAACTACTTTTTCCATTGGATGAATTCTTTCTTTTATTGTAATAGATTACTATTAGATATGATGAGTTTTGGAAAACGTCCTTTTTGATTTTTTTCGAGAATTTTTATTTTAAAGTGAAAATCCATTTTGTGAAGCGCTACTTTTAATTTCGTAGTACTGTCCACAAATTTGGGACCTCAATAGTTTATTTCCATTGAAGCAAATATTGAAATTTTGTCACTATTGGGGTATTTCCACATACTTTTAGGGGCACTAAAAGTATAATGTTCGATTTGTATGAAATAGTTTTATGGGTTGGTTAGTGGAAAGAAGATGTATGTGAGGAAATGTGATCCTTTGATAAGTGCGCAATATCATCATCGTCATCATCACCAGTACTAGTAGTAGATATGTGCTGAAATGGTGAGTACGTGATCCAGTATTGTATACGTGATGATGTGCACAGACTTCATTCAACTTAGCACTGACCACAATGACCATATAACCATCATCCTCTTCATCACACAGCATGGGATATACATACAAAAACCTGGCTAACAGTATGTCCGGCGATTTAGTTCGTACAATCCTCTCTATAAACCTTCCACACTGTGTAATGATCGCGTTATCCGTTCTTCTCGCTACTCTGGTCACTGTTCTTTAGCTCTAGTTGTCAATATTCTCACAAAGAAAGAATTTTATGGAAATAAACTTAGTAAAAGTAGTGATGACAGGGTGGTCCATAGACACTGCCGGCATTGCTGAGGACTTCAACGACCCAGTCAGGTGTTTAGGCACCTTAAATGAGAAAATGATATTACTCATGAGACAGTAGCACCTTTGCCCATCTCGCAGCAAGATGATTGTGGACGAACTCTTGAAACATGTTCTGCTGAGGGACCACGAGAAGGTAGATAGGATTTTGCCCTCTCTAATCGTGAAGGGACAGCTATTATAATTAATATATTGAATAGATAAGGTTCGAATCTTTCCATGCCTTATGAGGAAAGCCTAGAGTAAAAAAGTGGGTTAGTTCTCTAACTGAATTGTGGTAAAACTCCATTGTATTATAATTTTTCTCTGTGATATTACAATCAAGATTTTACTTCAGACTCCATTACTTTTTACGTATGATTGGTGGAATTTTGCTGCAGAACTTCAATAGATTCTGCCAATCTACGTACGTTCACACCCACAAAATATTTCTTCTCGTGTGCGTGCGCGTTTGAAAGTGATAGATAGTAGCACTTTCTACAATATCACTGTTTTCTAAATTAAACGGAATTGAATAGAAATGTCCGAAAATTTTAATCAATTTAAAACAAACTTATTAGTTAAAAATTTTTCGAATGCAAATTAATCTTAAATCTTAAAGGCAGAGCCCGTAGAGGAAGATACCGCGCTGAGGCCCGAACGGGCCCAACAATACACTTAAATGGTTAATGTTAATAAAATAACCACATGTATATTGTAAACAGAAACATCTAGAAATGTCCATAAAGAACATGCTTGTTCGTTGCAAATATAAATGTTCTGGGAATACGTGTATACTTTCATAAAACGGTAACAAGTATTCCGAAATATTTTTTTAGTCAACAATAACGATCTATGTACGTATAAAAGAAATATACATCGAATATAAAACTTTTATGTTGCGGTCGTAGTTGATTTTATAGCGTGGTAATAAAAAAACCTGCCGAAAGACATTCTGTACATATAACGACGGGATGTACTAAAAGGGAGGAGATATACGATAATGATGCCTAACTATAAATGAAATAAGATTTATTACTGTAGAAATATCAGTATTTTATATTTCGGTTGTGGTTATATTGAGGATACAAATATTCAATTAATACCCGCATTGTTTTTGCTTCGTTTAACTAACAAAAGCGATGGCAGTGGACAAGCTTTGACTAACTGATGGATTTCTATTTTTTATAGAAAAATATTTCTAATGTGACTAAAAAATGTCTTCCTCGTTTATTATCAACTGTCCGGTTGGGAGATTAATGGTCAAAAAACAACCCAAATTTGAAAATTTTTGCCTCTTTTTCTATAAAAGCTAAAAATGCCCAAATTTTCTTTAAAATATACAGGGTGATCCATTTAAAACGCACCAATCGCTAATAACTTTTTAGGAAAACGGAATTTCGAAAAAAACCCACGAAGTAAACTATATGTTTTTTTCGGTCTAGTTTTCAAATTTTCCACCCCCCGACGCCGTATCTTCATTTTTGGCGAAGTTACGGCCAAAAACCCGATTGGGGTTTCATAAGGACCACTGGTTTTGACAATGATTATGAAAACTACATAAAAAACTGTGAAAAATGCCATTAACCCCGTTTCGATATCCCTAACAATTGTTGAGATATTTAAGCCTAAAGTTCCCGGGCCTTCTCTACGATCTGGAAGTGAAGCCAACGTTTGTTGGCTCCACGCGCTGGTTGAGCGTGATCTCAATCCGCCTCTCTGGAAGCCAAGCAGGGGAGTGCCTGGGTGGCACTTCTGCCACGCAAAGGCTTATGTGCTAGGCCTCTCCGTGGTGGTGACATCCTTCTCTTGTAAAACGACCCTGTGCTTGCAGGGGGTCTGGTATATCCGAAAGGATAGGAACGGACCTTAAAGAACCCCTAGTACTGCATAGGAACGGGTAAGAAGGGAAGAATGTCCAGTGATGGACAGTGTTGTCTGTAATGAAAGAACCTGTCCACAGGCCGACAGTGCACTGAAAAAAGCTCCGGGCGCCTATAATCTCAGATGTTGACGCGCTTTAAATTATTAAAATATACTATAGGGTGATCCATTTAAAACGCAGCAATCGCTAATAACTTTTTAGGAAAACGGAACTTCGAAAAAAACCCACGAAGTAAACCATTTTTTGGTATATTATAAACTATATTTTTTTGATCTATTTTTCAAATTTTCCACCACCACCCCCGATGCTGTATCTTCATTTTTGGCGGAGTTACGGCTAAAAACCTGATTAGGGTTTCATAAGGACCACTGGTTTTGACATTGATTATAAAAAGTACGTAAATAACTGTGAAAAATGACGTTAACCCCGTTTCGATATCCCTAATATTAGTTGAGATATTTAAGATCAAAGTTACAATTTTATCTATTCGTGAACAGTTTTCGATATTAATTTGCCACCAGAAATACACGTTTTGGGAGATCCCCTGACTGCAAAAAAAAAAGTTATTTGTGACGCTAAGGACAGAAATAATTGTAATTGAAGATTTTAAAACATGTAGTGTAATGTAATGGTTGTGGGTGAATCAAGATAAATTTGTTTTATCATCAATTGAAAGCAAATCATCACATCATTTTAATGCACTCAGTATGCAAGACTACTTGACCTATGATTACGGTAAGAGTATCTAGCTAGTGAGGGGCGGGTGTTGGTATAATGGTCAAGAGCGTGGTTTTGTAAGTAGGAGATCCCCAGTTCGAATCCCGCGTATGACTACACTATATTAAAAAAAGTATTGTGATTTTTTAAGTAGTAATAAGAATGGCTCGGGAACTTTAGGCTTAAATATCTCGACAATTATTAGGGATATCGAAACGGGATCAACGTCATTTTTCACAGTTTTTTATGCAGTTTTTATAATCATTGTCAAAACTAGTGGTCCTTATAAAACCCTAATCGGGTTTTTGGCCGTAACTCCGCTAAAAATGAAGATACAGCATTGGGAGTGGAAAATTTGAAAACTAGACCGAAAAAAACATATAGTTTACTTCGTGGGTTTTTCCGGAATTCCGCTTTCCTAAAAAGTTATTAGCGATTGGTGCGTTTTAAATGGATCACCCTGTATAGCATACGAGGGGGTACCCAAAAAAAACCGGAATTATTTTTTAAAAGCTATTTATTTACAAATTTTTTACAGAACAACCTTATCCCCTTCAAAATACTCTCCATTACAACTAATACATTTGTCCCACCGGTGCTTCCACTGTTCGAAACATTTTTTGTAGTCATCTTTAGAAATGGCTGACAGCTCCTTCTTCGTTTTTTTTCTTGACCTCTTCAATGTTGTCAAATCGGTGACCTTTCATGCCCTTTTTCATGCGTGGAAATAAGAAAAAGTCGCACGGAGCCAGGTCAGGCGAGTAAGGTGCGTGGGGCAGCGGAACCATGCCATTTTTAGCCAAAAACTGTGTAACAGAGATGGCTGTGTGTGCAGGTGCATTGTCGTGGTGGTAGAACCAGTCTCCTGTTTGCCACAAATCGGGTCTTTTTTGGCGAACACTATTGCGCAATCTTTTCAAAACTTCCAAATACAAGGTTTGATTGACGGTCTGACCTGGGGGGACAAACTCTGAATGGACTACGCCTTTGGCTTCAAAAAAGCAAATCAGCATTGTTTTGATGTTTGACTTGACTTGACGACATTTTTTTGGTCGGGGTGAAGATGACGTCTTCCATTGGCTCGACTGTTGCTTTGTTTCTGGGTCATAACCATAGCACCATGACTCATCACCAGTAATGACGTTTGACAGAAAGTCTGGATCAGTTTCAAGCTGTTGTTTCAAAGCACGACATGTTTCAACTCGATGTTCTTTTTGATTGTCAGTCAGAACTCGAGGAACAAACTTGGCAGCAACCCTTTTCATCCCCAAATCTTCCGTTAAAATTCGCTGAACCGAGCTCCAAGATAACCCACTACTCTCTGACAGTTGATCAATTGTCTGTCGACTGTCTGTGAACACCAGCTCTCGAATTTTTTCAACATTTTCGTCGATTCGGGCAGTTGATGGACGTCCAGAACGAGGTTTGTCATCAATCGACATGTCGCCATTTTTGAACCGAATAAACCACTCGTATACTTGAGTTTTTCCCATAGCGTCATCTTTGTAAGCTGTTTTCAACATTAAAACACTTTCAGCAGCATTTTTCCCGAGTAGAAAACAAAATTTCAGAGCTGCACGTTGTTCACTTAAACTTGCCATCATAAAAAACGAAAAAAGAACAAAACAGCGCTGGTAAAAACAATCACTGCAGATGAACAGAACAAGCCAGGCAGACAACACAGGCAGGACTGAACTGGCAAGGAATTGCGCTATGCACGTCTAGCGGCAGAAATGCGTACTACATAAGCTCCCCTCGTATACTAGTTTATGCATGTAATTTTTTTTTTCAACAAACAGATTTATAGATTTCGTGAAAAACCTTGCCGAAAATGAGCAAAAAAGACATTTTCAAAAATTGTTCTTATACTTACTTTTTCTTTTTTTGTTAATAACTTAAAGTGGACCGATTTTTTTGAATAAGGTATCGTTCAATACGGACTTTCAAGTTGATATGCCTTTGCGGGGGGTCTGGAAGTTTCTCGTTCTATGGGAGATTAGCCCCTATGTATGGAGGCAGGCCCCCTTTTATTACTACTATTACTAAAACCTTTTTTTAAAAAAAAATTAAGCATAAGGTTAAATTAAACGACAAAAAGTTGCAAAATTAGTTCCATTTATGGGCATTGTTTAATAAAAATCAACTACTATTTAATACGAATTCCAACCAACATAAGTGACTTTATGTACATTCATTATACCAAGAAGTAATCTTTGTCAAATTTATGTAATTATAAATAAAGATTTATTATTATTAATACAAATTCCCAATATTCAAGAAAACATTGGTAGCGGATTAGATAAGGTCGTGTGAGTCTGCATATTAGAAGTTAAATATTAAATTGGAAATAAAAAGCTAATAATGGTCAACTAAGCCGAAAATTGCCGACAATAACCGATCACATTCGGCTTGTTAAAGAGAAAAGAGAGAAAAGTTTAATTAAAAAAGCACGGCTAAGGCAGGTTGGGTTACAGATCCAGTGATTCTTAGAAATCTCTTCTTTTTCCAACTAATTTTGCTCTGTTCTAACCCATCGGTCTTTAATGGCATAGGTTTGGGACTGACTTTACTACACTGCAGTTAGTTTATCCACTATATCTCGGGAACGGAATGTCCTAGAGACTTCAAATTCGATATTTCATTCAGTGGCCACCAGCGGAAGTGACAATAAATATTTGGTCTAAATAGCTCCACCGGAAGTACCACTTTACTGAATAGATTTTCCACTTTTTTAAGGTTTTCTCAAAAACCGCTTCTTGGATTTCCTTCAAACTTGGTATAATTATAGCTCACAAATAGCTCTATAACTTTTATTCGAAACATTTCTCTGTAATACTTCGATTAAGGGCACTTTTGGGGGAGGGGGTGGTGGGTTATTCCGGTAGAATGCCAGTACGCTGTGTTTTATAGACTTATTTCCTATTAAACAATATTATCATTAAATTTGAAACAAGAATTCTGTATTCGAAGACAATTGGTCGACCGGAAATAGCACTCAAGTTCTGTAACGTGCTGCCACCGATCGTCATAATTCCCCTTTCTCTGGCATCGATCTAACGCTAAATTCTCGTATCTAATTATTAAGTTGAAACACAACCGTTATTATATCTTTAACAGTACTGTTTGTTCTATTTCTGTTTAAATAACTACTCTACTTCCAATTGCTTCAGCTTGTAAAAAAGAATAAATTGTATTGTCTGGTTTATAGGCATTATTTGTTAAATTTGTTTAACAATTATTATACTTCATTCGGTAGCATTAGTGCAGTTAAATTTAATTTCTTTAATGCCAGATTTGTTTTCTCTAATATTTTTACAATAGAAATAATCTTATTGGTTTTTCTGAAAAAGAAAAATGTTCTAATTTTCAATAAATACACCAATAAATCGGTCTATTGTTGGAAAATGGGAGAAAAGCTATAGAAAATTAAGTAGAAAAGATGTTAGCCCTATATATTGTAGTAGAAGCGATTGTCTCTTGTGATAGTGGGTCTGTGGTGGAGATTTCCAGTGGAACATGACAGTAACAGCAGATGGGGGTTGCTATAGTGAGAGGGAAACATGGAATACCACTGGCACTGGGAGCTGACAGACCCTCCGAGAGAATGGCCGTACAGCAAGCTGTGTCACATTGCATACCAAGTACGAACTGGAGGGTGATGTACACGGGCCAAAGTTACTCATTCCCTTGATCAATACCTTATATAGTACCACGGTTCGACGGTCTGCTCTATGGTTCTGTCTCACTTCCGCCCTCTGGAGGCCACCTCATTCTTATTACCTCCTCCTTCGCTACAACCTCAAGCATAGCAGCATAGTTATCCTCTATAACTCCACATTAAACCTTTACTATAATAATAATCATTAATATTACACAGAGTTGGGATAAATTTAAATTTATATCATTATTTGGATAAAATACCTGTTAATTAATTTAACAACTTTAGCTCAAAGATTTTATGTTATAGTTCAGTTTTATTTATTTATTTATTTATTTATTTTTTTTTTGCGCATCAACAGCTGAGGTCATTAGCGCCCGGAGCTTTTTCCAGTGCACTGCCGGCCTCCGGACAGTGTTCTCTCGTTACAGACAACACTGTCCATCACCGGACAGTGAGCTGTAAGAAGCTCCTAGGAAGAGAAAATCTAAGGGTCAGCTGCTGGATTCGAACCCGGGACCTCCGCGTGGGAGTCCAGTATGCTAACCTCATAGCTAATCCCTTCCCTTTCAGTTTTATTACAAAATACGTAAAATAATTTGTTAATTTCTTAATTAAAAAAAAACAAGAAATAAACACTAAATAAGTGCAAGATCCAACATGACTGAAATTCTATTCCAATGTTAAATTTAATGGTACTAGCTTATCACAGAATCCTATCTCTCAGATCGTTTCTCACAAGTTACTCTAGGCTGTCCGTACCAATCTTCTTACCGCCGACGATTCGGCTATCCTTATCCCATAAATTAGATCCTTTGCCATTCAACTCAATCTTTATGGCTTTCGAGAATATACCCTACAAATGGAGAGTAAAGGTCAACGAGAACCAGCCAATCTCATTACCCTGAACCCTAACGTATATTATAGAAAAATGTATTACTTTTCTTTAATATCAGTTTGCCTTTGGACTTAAATCACCTCCACTCACCAATCTATCTGAACCGAATTCCTATCCTTCTGGCAGATAAATGCAGTATCTCGGGGCAGTATCTTGACAAAACTCTTCACCCTGGAATCCTCCAAATTTGACAGGAGCTTAACATGTTATCGTATAGTTCAAAAGACTAATGTCGACTTACGATCCAAATTGACTCTAATTGAACAACAAGAAACTCTACACAGTCTTCACTAGCATTAATCAGGACATAAGGACATGGAACTGTATAGTACAGCTAAGCTATTCAATCTTAACCTCATCCATTTTCGACAGTCAAAAATCTTGCGCACCAAAGGTTAACGCAACTACACTTAACCCGTTATTTCATTTGAATCAGTTCTAACACTACATTCCGCTAGCAAGCATGTCCCAAACTATCGATGCCCTAGCAATCAATCTCCCGATCGCATGACAGAAAATGGGCATCTCCATTCGTATTTACTTCTTCGATATCTCGAGTTAGCCACACTTGTTAGTGAACATTCAACGACCCTCATTTAAATAATTCAAACCATTTTCCTGTATATATCTAAAATATGTAATCTAAGATTGTTGCTGATTGGCTGTTATAAATTAAATAATTTAAACAAAATTATTGGTTACGAGGACCATTAATGGACAGAAGCCTCTACTTTTTTTGTTTCTTTTTGAGTTGCTCAAGTTCCTTCATCATTCCATTTCAAGAATTATCTTTCCTATTTTCCCTGCCTTATTCAATAGGTGCCAATCCAGTTATCCTTCTTAAATCCTAAATCCATGTCCTATACAATTCCATTTAAGCATTCAAGTGGCTTTTACCAGGACAGTTGTTTGTGTTCTTCTTATGATTTTAGAATTTCAACCCTCTTTATTCTCAACATACTTCTTTCTATCGGACACTCATTTGCTCTGAAGAATTTGCAGTTGGCACACTTTTCTTTACTGTTTTTCAGCATTCGGATGTTTCAATAGAAGGCCTTTATATATTTATACAAATTGATGTAAGACTGGATTAAGTTGTCCAATTATGTGACTTTTCCGTTGTCCAGCGTAGGCTAATGGAATGGACACTGGCTAAGCATCTGCCACACCAGTTTAAAAGCTCCATTGGTCGTATGTGGAGGGCTCCAGAACTAGATTTTCGCTTCCAGGTCTGAGAGTATATTCACTTCTAGAAACTGGATGTCCAAAGACACGATAGATCTTTCAGGGTCGCAAAGTGTTTCGCTTTACGAGGTGTGGCTATTAAATAACGAGACTGATGCTGCTACAGAAGAACTATGCATGCGCCAAATCCTAACGACCGACAGCTGTGCAGCGTAAAGCGTTCTCTTTCGATTGCAGCGTCTCACGTGTTTGTAGAGAAATCTGTCTGACCGGAACCTTCGTTTGTGTAAGAGGTGTTAGTTTCGTTTTGCCTAATACATGATACTACACATGTAGTAGAGCAACGAATTGTCGTGAAATTTCACATCAAAACTTGATCAAACCGCTACTGAAACTTATCTTTTATTAAAAGAAGTTTTTGGCGATGAATGTTAATCACGTGCGCGAGTTTTTTGAGTGGTTCAAGCGTTTCCAAGATGGCCGAGTAGACGTCGGAGATGATGACCGCCCCGGGTCGCCCTTCCACGTCCAAAACGGATGAAAATATCGATAATAATTAATCAACATTACTACCGTGAGGTGCTTGCTCAACTCCTGCTGAAAGAGTAAGGAAAAAACGACCCGATTTGTGGAAGAACAAATCATGGGTTCTCCATCCAAGACAGCGCCCGGCTCACACTGCATTGTCTGTCAAGACGTTTCTAGCCAAATAGGACATCCCAGTTTTAGGCCATCCGCCTTATTCGTATTAAGCCTTTCCCCTATTCAATTTACCAGTTGCTTATTTATTTTTCTAGTTCGGCTCTTTTGTGGTTTAAAAGGAACTTGAGACTTTTATCAAGTAATTCACATTAGTCTTTATACAATATTAATAAACTCATTGGGCGATATCAGAGTTGAATGATAAGAATTAGGGACTGCACGAGCAACATCAGTTATACCACTTTAACGAGAGAAATACCACCTAGAACTCAGGTAGCACTCTCCAGGTAGTTTTATTGGGTGAGGAGGAACAGAGAATGCTCATTAGTGATGAGTTGATTCAGAGCCAAATTGGCAGCACTTCAAATGGGCTGCACTTATTGCTGCTGCTCGACTGGCCTGACACTGCCGGTAGGCGTCTGGTTTGACATGGCCCCCATTAAAGTGATTGTAAAAGCACAGTCCTCTCTACGTAACACCATAATATTTATTCTCTCTGTTTCCACTTATACAAAGTCTACAAATTTCTTTTATCCAATGCTGGACGGTTCTGCCAGTAGCTAAGTCTCCACAGAATTCAATTCAGTTCTTTAATGTTTATTCATCTTTTTCATGCTCCGAGATTGAAGAAAGAATGTGACCATGTTATGGAATGATTCGGGATAGAATAGAAATCCGGTGTTAAGCCGCCATCGATGGAGAGTTCCAGCAACAGCGAAAGATTGGTTCTGTGTATAGTAAGCGTTTTTATGTATGTGTACTTGGTGTGAGTGATTGAGAGAAGTTTGCTGAACTGAACAGTTCTGGAGGAACACTACTGGGTGTATCCGTTCTCTGATTGATACAAAGACTTCCCTTCTCTATCCACCTGGAAATTCCTCGATCGTAATAATAGGGAATTTCTCTCTAACTTCTCGTTTGTCTCTGTGTGAGAAGAAATACCGGAAACCGTGCTGCGTGATAAGAAAAATCGCAATTTACAGAGTTGTTTTTAGTTGAATTGATTTTACTTGCATTGGATATTCTTCTTTTTTTGCGGTAAGGTGTTAGACCATACCTTAGAATAGTGATGGCAAACCTATGACCGGCGCAAGCTTTTTCACTGACCCACAATTGCTAGGCAACCATTTGTTTGTTTACGCGGGTTGATTTAGATTTTCTAATTGTGTGGACAATTTATATTCTATCTGTACTTTTTTCAATCACGCATTGACACAAAAGCAATTTAAATGCTATCTATAACCTTTAGTTTGATCATTACAGTTCTAAAACGCAAATGATGACAATTGCTTTTGTAGTATTTGAAATAAAGCAAAAGTGTTTACAAAATATCAAATAAAATGTATAATTTTACTCATATTTTGTTTGTTAAAAAAATCGACAACCCAAAGCAAATAACTATATTTAGATTTTTCTTCAGATAAAACACACTTTTGTTAGTGTGACATACCTGTACAACCCTCTACATTACTCTGTACATATGCAGACTACATAGCCATACTAGCCACAAGTACACATCCTACATCAGCTTCATACAAGTTACAGACACACTTACATAAAATAGAATCCTGGGCAAAGAAGTGGATGATTACAGTCTCTCGCCTCCTCTGACATCCCTAATAACAATACTCCTCGACGACTGAATCGCCAGTGGCCTCGCGACTTCCTTACTGTCTGAAGAACTAAACGTAATTATTCTCCTATCTCTCCTCTCTCCTCCTCACATTCTCCTCTTCACATTCCCCTCTCTTCTGTAGAGAGTGCTATCGTTGGGTAGCTTCTCTCCTCCTGCTCTCCTCCCGCACCAGTTCATCTTGTTTACCTATTTACTTATTGTATATATTTATACAGATTATAAAACACAAAATAAATTTAAAAAAAAACTTTTGATAGGCTTTGTTCAGTTAAATTTATAAAATGAGACTTCCATAGCACTTGTTTCGTCCCGTTTTACCCGTTAAGCCAACTGAATTTTTTAAGATTTTTAAACTTAACTCTTGCGCAAATAGGCATTAGTGGCCCAAGAGCTAGTACTGAAAAAAAAATGAAAAAAATTTGACCCATGCCTTAGAACATGTCGATTCGATAGTGCTCTAGTATTAGTTGGTTAATATATTTCAGTCTTCAGTTTTTGGATGTACACACACTATCCATCAATGCTAACTTGATGGTAGTGTAAGAAAGAGAGATTGATGGCCAAAATCCTCCGTTACTCCTCCTCAGATTGTACCTATCTCTCCTCTGAAGATAACAGAATGGCAGGGGTTTTTCTCCCTATTAGGTGTAAGGAGGAAGCTCGTCCGTGAAGTTGTTGTATAACAGCAATCGATACTCCATCAAAACCTCATTTCAGAATCTCCTACATCACTTCAACTCAACTGTATCGTACACAAGAACATGAAGGATAGTCTCACTAGAGTAAAGGCTAAAATGTGATAGGGTAGCGCAAAGGAGAGTTGCTACTACTAGGGAACTGCCACCGTCTCTATTTACCCAGAGGGTGACAAGTAATCGTCGGCTATACAAACAATCATGATTGAACAGGGAAAAGTGACGCGTCTCGCCTTCGCAGTACAGTTTGGGGATCGTTCCTCTAGAAATTGCGACTGGCTTTTACTTCTTCAGTTTTCTCAGATGTTCCTAATTTTACTTTCATTCAATAATTGATTTTGCCCTCAAAATCTGTACCATTTATCACATGCAGCGATACATCCTTATAATCCCTTATAAAATACATTCAGATCCCAAATACGTGAATAATTTATGTTTTATATTATGAATATATAGGTTTCGTGACCGTAAATTGTTAAACTTAGGATTCAAGACTGGCAAGGAATCGGTCAAATAAAACAACTCCGTCTTTTTGCCAACGTTTCGACAAATATATTGTTTTGTTTTTGTATTTGTAATATCCAGGCCTTGAAGAAGAAGACAATACATTTGTCGAAACGTTGGCAAAAAGACGAGTTGTTTTATTTGACCGATTCCTTGCCAATCTTGAATCCTAAGTTTTATATTATTTTATTTTTTAAATTTTGAACGGTTGGGTTCAACCAAAACATTCAAATTCACAAATAAACCCAGTTCTTTCATTCAAAAATATTGTAAAAAAAAAAAGTAAAGTAATCGCCTATTTTTTCAGGCGGGGCTTAACGTCCAACTACCATTTACTAGGTGTCGTGGACGGAGGCGACTAGCAAACGTACTTTACTATTTCTCATTTAACCATTGAATAAAATCCAAGGCCAAGACCGGGAATCGAACCCAGTTACCACATATGCATATTAGCTTTGCAGCTCTTGACCAAACATTCAAATTCACAAATAAACCCAGTTCATTCATTCAAAACTATTGTACTCCGTCAGATTACGAATTCTCCATTTTATGTCTCTAATTTCTACCCTCCATAGCGACCTCAAGTTCTCATACGTAACAAACGAATCTAAGTCTAAATACAGCAAAATTCTTTGAATCTCTCTACCTTTCTACAGAAATCCTCTTGTTCCTTGCCTTGCCTCAACAATGATTCCTGATCATCCTCCACAAAGATTGAAACGGCTGTTGTCCTCGTGGCCAGCTCCAGTAATGTAAGGAACTCCAGCTAGAGTGTTGCCGGTGGGGCAGCATATTCATTGATTGCATTTTATTTTATTCTTTTTGTAGATTGTGAATAGCAAATAAATTTTAGTAATTTAATTAAGGTCTTGACAAGTCACTAACCATTAAACATGAGATTATTATTATTTTTTTTTTTTTTTTTTTTTTTTTTTTTTTTGGCGCATCAACAGCTGAGGTCATTAGCGCCCGGAGCTTTTTCCAGTGCACTGCCGGCCTCCGGACAGTGTTCTCTCGTTACAGATAACACTGTCCATCACCGGACAGTGAGCTGTAAGAAGCTCCTAGGAAGAGAAAATCTAAGGGTCAGCTGCTGGATTCGAACCCGGGACCTCCGCGTGGGAGTCCAGTATGCTAACCTCATAGCTAATCCCTTCCCTATGAGATTATTATTATTATTACAATATTGTATTATTTACTTGTGTGACCCACAATTAGCATTTTTACTGCTGCACAATCCCAAAATATTCACCAATATCTTTGCAGCCTTTATAGAGAATCGCTCGTCCTCTAATGGCTCAAACAAATTAGGCTATCCACTGAACGCTAGTGTAGCAGAAAATTAATTAGCGACTATAATTGTAATAATTAAAGTAATAAAAATGTCCATGAGTGTTGGCAACAAAGTACCCACGCGCAGTTTCACAACATTCTAGCTCCTTCTTCAAGCTGAGTAATATCCTCCATTAATCTTCTTTCAGGCCAGGATTATTAATTATTTCAAGTACAAATAAAAATGTAATTATTTTTTTTTATATAGCAATCCTCCTTTCGTCTAGATTGTAAACAAATCATTTTCATATTTTTTTCTAAGTTGAATATAAAATAAATCATAATTAAAATTTATAATATATGTTTCATTAGAATATGAAAATTAAAACAAGTATAATAAATAATGCATTGATGTCGTCACAGATCGGTTGGTAAACTTCTTCTTTAATATAATCAATTTTAGATATTAATATTGAAATTGTAAATTA
Organism: Rhodnius prolixus; assembly: GCF_049639745.1. NCBI lineage: Eukaryota > Metazoa > Arthropoda > Insecta > Hemiptera > Reduviidae > Rhodnius > Rhodnius prolixus. Next base: position 25,946,996 of record NW_027411624.1, read on the forward strand.
GGTAGGTTGTTGTTTATAGCGCTATACCAATATGTATGCTAACGTACTGCTATTTATAGAGGGCGCTTCTACGGATTACTGACAGTATTTTAGAATTTAATTTTTCATCTTTAGACTACCTTTTTATTACTGGTTGCATTATACAGGGTGAACCAGCAAGTTAATGTCCATAGGCCTACTGTTGTGTTGTACGTCTAAAGTGGAGTTCAATGACGTATATTTGGCCAGCTTCATATTTTCCACTGTTCTTGAGTGGCGTCACTTAAAACATTACTCTTTTTTTTGCAATAAAAATGTTATTACTCAGAAAGTTTTAATCCGAATTTGATTCTGATGACACGGTTAGAAAGGCAAGATAAATTTTTCTGAAAATTGACACCATTTCGAAGCATAAGTTTATTCTCCAAACAGCCTCAAATCTTCCTCCTGGATACTGGAAGAATAAAAGTTATCGAAATTTTGAAGAAAATTCATTAGGCCCTTATGTGATCATTATCAGACCTAGGATGCTGGCCACTTTTTAGTAAAAGTTTCCTTGTCTAATGTGGGCTTTCAAACGGTATATCATTTTCCAGGATTCCTTTTATCTTCGTTATGAGAAATTACTTTTGTTTTAAAAGAAAACGTGTTCACGAGCACACAACAGTGTTAGTTTATCAAGTTGTTTAATTCATTGAAAACTCTTTTAGATGGGCTAGTAGTCAATTTTTAAAGTAGATTGTCTTAAAATAAGGAAGTCAAAGGTTTTCAAATTGCACTTTTAACATTTACTTCTGATCTATCTGAAATATTTGAGAAAATGGTAGGAAATAATCTTTAAATTAGACAAAGTAAAGTAAAGTAATCGCCTATTATTTCAGGCGGGGCTTAACGTCCAACTACCATTTACTAGGTGTCGTGGACGGAGGCGACTAGCAAACGTACTTTACTATTTCTCATTTAACCATTAAATAAAATCCAAGGCCAAGACCGGGAATCGAACCCAGTTACCACAATGCATATTAGCTTTGCAGGTCTCGCCTCTTAACCCGAGCGGCTACCTTGGCGCCTTAGCGCATCAACATCTAAGGTTATTAGCGCCCGGAGCTTTTTCCAGTGCACTGCCGGCCTCCGGACAGTGTTCTCTCGTTACAGACAACACTGTCCATCACCGGACAGTGAGCTGTAAGAAGCTCCTAGGAAAAGAAAATCTAAGGGTTAGCAGCTGGATTCGAACCCGGGACCTCCGCGTGGGAAATCGAGTACGCTAACCTCATAGCTAATCCCTCCCCTAAATTAGACAACCATAAGTCTACATTATATAAATTAAATTCTATTTCCAGTTCATAGTCTGAAGCTATACTATTTAATTCTTTAAACAAGAGACTATTGCATTTCATGATTTCTAAAGTGACTAATTTAGCATACCTATTATTCGGGATAATTAATAGTTTTGTGTATATAATCTAAGTGGAGCTGAAGTGGGTATACAAAAGAAGTTAAATGTAATTCTAAATAAATCAAACTTTAAAATATGGTATATCAAAGTATACAGGGTGAACCAGTAAGTATTGTCCATAGGCCTACTGTGTATAGTACATCTAGTGCAATTTGTAACCTTTGACTTCCTTATTTGAAGACAATCTACTTTAAAAATTGACTACTGGTCCATCTAAAAGAGTTTTCAATGAATTAAACAACTTGATAAACTAACACTAATGAGTGCTCGTGAACACGTTTTCTTGTAAAACGAACGTAATTTCTCATACGAAGATAAAAGGAATCCTAGAAAATGATATACCGTTTGAAAGCCCATTAAACAAGGAAACTTTTATAAAAAGTGCCAGCATCTAGGTCTGATAATGTTCACATAAGGGCCTAATGAGTTTTCTTAAAAATTTCTATTACTTTTATTTTCCCAGATTCCGGAGGAAGATTGAGTCTGTTTACAGAATAACTTAAGCTTCGAAATGGTATCAATTTTTTGAAAATTTATCTGTCTTTCTAACCGTGTCATCAGAATCAAATTCGGACTAAAACTTTCTGAGTAATAACATTTTTATTGCAAAAAAGTAATGATTTTAGAAAAAAAAATTAAAGTGACGTCACTCAAGAACAGTAGAAAATATGAAGTTGGCCAATACACGTCATTGAACTCCACTTTAGATGTACTACACACAGTAGGCCTATGGACAATACTTACTGGTTTACCCTGTATAGTAGCTTTAACAAACTTTAAAATATGGTATTTGCAACTGAAACCCATTTTCAATAAAATTATTTTGCTGAGTAATTGAGGTCATATCAAACTAGGTAAATCTATATTTATGAAAACCAATATCCAAAATGTAGGCTAATTATAAATGCAGCGTGGTGGTGACCCTGTAATCTATCTTATGAGAGCCATATAATCTCTGTGGGTAATGTACAAAGAGTGATGTCACCATAGTTTGAAGGACTCTCCTCCTCACCAGAACCTCCTCCCCCAATCACCAAATACCCATGAAGATTTATGATCGTTTGTCCACCAAGCAATATGAATGGTATACTATCATTTATTTAATGGAGACAGACAGGAATCAAATAGACCTTCTTCTTTACCATTTGTCACATTTAAAACGGGGGCCACTTAAAATACGCTAGTGCGCGTGTGTATGTGTGTACAATATATCAAAACTTGTCTATTCCACGGTGATATCGAAGGCAGTGCAAATCTACATTTGGAACCTTGCTGATGAATCAGTAGTCAGTCAATTGTTTCATAACAAGCACATCTACTTATAGACGGCAAGTTTTATTTTCAAATATTTATTTTCTTATACTTCCTTCGTTTTCATCTCTCTTAAAAAGGAAGCACAACAATCAAAGCAGGCTTTCAATTTTTGGAATTTCAACAAAATAGCCATAAAAAGTACATTTCAAAACTTTGGGTGTGTTCAGCATAAGTGAAAAGCGGAAAATCAGCAAAGTTTAAATTTGATATTACGTCAAGATATGACCTGAGACGCGATCATTTTCAGGGTAATCAGAAAACTGTAAGCTCCCCTTTGTGGGGCCATTTCAGAACTTATGTACTGCGTCTCCAACTATATTAAGGGACTTTAAGATTAGATTCTATTGGGGTTGGCCAGAAAGTCCTGAGTCATAGAGGGGTCTATTGAGGCACCCTCTAATTAGAGCCTCCCTTCCGGAGACCTTTCTGATAAGAAAACTGGATCCTGAACTTAGGATTTCCTTGTGGGGATTCTGGAATGAATTTTTTTTTTTAAATTTAAATACAATTTAATTATACCTTGCACCGAGATTTCCTTGTTCCCTATGTTTCACAAGCTGTAAGATCCCGTTACATTAAATTCCACACGTCAATCACCTCACATCCTAATCCTCTAGTATCCCAACTTACCACTCTACCAGGAAATCCTTCCAGGCGGTTGAAGCGCAGGTGGCCACGCGATCTTCTAAATGAAGTAAGTGCCAGTGTACAATAGTGAACTGTAACACTTCGGGGTGAATTCTCCCCTCATTTATTCTATGCATCACCGTTGTATCAGCTTCACTTATTACAGAAATACGAGGTGTGGCTACTAAATAACGAGACTGATGCTGCTACAGAAGAACTATGCATGTGCCAAATCCTAACGACCGATAGCTGTGCAGCGTAAAGCCTTTTCTCTTTCGATTGCAGCGTCTCACTTGTTTGTAGAGAAATCTGTCTGACCGGAATCGTCGTTTGTGTAAGAGGTGTTTATTTTCGTTTTGCTGAAAAAATATGATACTACACATGTAGTAGAGCAACGAATTGTCGTGAAATTTCACATGAAACTTTTTGAAAGTGCTACTGAAACTTATCTTCTTATCTAAAAGAAGTTTATGGCGTTTGAATGTTAATCACGTGCGCGAATTTTTGAGTGATTCAAGCGTTTCCAAGATAGCCAAGAAGACGTCAGAGATGATAACCGCCCGGGTCGCCCTTCCACATCCAAAACGGATGAAAATATCGATTATAATTAATCCAACATTACTACCGTGAGGTGCTTGCTCAACTCCGTGAAAGGGTAAGGAAAAAAACGAGCCGATTTGTGGAATAACAAGTCATGGGTTCTCCATCAAGACAACGCCTGACCTGGCCCCATATGACTTTTATCTGTTACCCAAAGTCAAAGCTGTGAAAGAAAAAGAGGTACGCGTCATGAAGCGGAGCTGACAGAAAAAGACTTCTGACCACGGTTTCGAACAATGGTAAATTCGCATGGAGCGTTGTAGGGATAGGGGAGGGGTGTATATTGAAGGTGATAATAACTAAATATGTATAAATTTAAAATAAAATGTTCTACAGCAATAGTCTCGTTAGTTAATAGCCACACCTCGTATACTGCAGTTGTGAAAATAAATAAAGTCCAAAAAATACAATTTCAATTTTGGGAGATTGCCCACAATTGCTAGAACGCCTAGTTTTTAATTATTGCAAGCCTTTCAAGTAGATAAAAACAAGGCGAAGGAATTTAAGGTTAATACTCCATTAGCCAGCTCACATACCAATTGTAAATAAGATATCTGAGTGCACCATTACTGAATGGGTTTAATTCTTCACACGTTAATTACGATCACAAGCCAGCCGAAGATGCACTATACAACTAGAGAGGTATATAAGTAGGGCGGCGAGAGTATGCTGTGATATACCCCCCAAAAAAGGGGGCCTTCCCTCTTCGGTAAATAACATCAAGAGGGAATGGAAGAATATATATCAATGTAAAGGATGGGCTGGATAAGAACTAGGGGAAATTGGTGTTTGCTGTGTAGATGTGTAGTGCTGCAGAGGCTGCAATGGTACCCACTCACCAGCAAAGAGCCCAGCAAATAATATTAGGGTGTTAAGACTCTAACCGAACTGTAGACAGCGAGCAGGACAGAAGCTCTCCCAGTGGATTCTCTTTAAATCCTAAATGGCCGTCGTCAGTTCCGGCACATGTACGCGTACTTCTTTATTTACACTGCCATTTCGATCATACAAACCTCTTCCTCTTACGTCAGAGCGCCCTTCAACTGAAGCGTGCTTTTGGCTCTTGTTATAACTGGAACATGTGCTTCTCCTCCATTTTAGTGTTACATTCACGAAGACACTAAGCGTATCTGAACGGAAGAAAATGCAGAGGCTTTTAAAAGGCGAAAATATTTGCTGTGATTTTTCGTTTACTGCCACAAAACTGTTTATATCAGCGAACACTTTCTTTACACAGTTCAATTGCTCTTACTACTGTACAGTGGCGTAGCTACGGTGGGGAACCAAAGAGGGGCACAGATTCCCCAAAATATTCTTTTACTGACCATTTTTTCTTTGTAATGCCGATTATTTAAGGCTGGCTTTTACATCTAACTACCAATTAGGTGTTGTGGTCGAGGGCGGAAAGCACATACTTTACTATCAACATTATTTTCTGACCAATTAAAAGAAGCTACACGTGGGATTCGCACTTACAAAGCCACGCTCTTGACCACTAGACCTACACCAGCCCCTCCCTGGCAAGAGATTCTTACCGTAATCATAGGTCAAGAAGTCTTGCATACTGGGTGCATTAAAATGATGTGTTGATTGCTATTATTTGATGATAAAACAACTTTATCCTGGTTCACCCAGAACCATTACATTACACATTCTTTAAAATCTTCAATTATTATTATTATTGTTCTTAGCGTCACAAATAACAATTTTTTGCAGTCAGAGGAGCTCCCAAAACGTGTATTTCTGGTGGAAAATTAATATTGAAAACCGATCTCGAATTAGATAAAATTGTAACTTTGATCTTAAATATCTCGACAAATATTAGGGATATCAAAACGGGGTTAACGTCATTTTTCACAGTTTTTTTTATGTAGTTTTCATAATCATTGTCAAAACCAGTGGTCCTTATGAAACCCCGATCAGGTTTTTGGCCGTAACTCCGCCAAAAATGAAGATACAGCATCGAGGGTGGAAAATTTGGAAACTAGACAAAAAAAAAAAACCGTATAGTTTACTTTGTGGCTTTTTTCGAAATTCCGTTTTCCTAAAAAGTTATTAGCGATTGGTGTGTTTTAAATGGATCACCCTATAGTATATTTTAATGATTTAAAGCGCTTTTTTCAGTCATGTTTTTTTCTCCCATTTCAGACAACACTGTCCATCCGACCGGTCAGTGAGCTGTAAGAAGCTCCTAGGAAGAGAACATCTAAGAGTTAGCAGCTGGATTCGAACCCTCGTGAGAATCCAACACGCTAACCTCACAGCTAATCCCTTCCCTACTCTCATAATTCTTAGTAATTATAGTATTAAATTCTGTTTAAAAGTAATTTGCTATTCAGTTCCATATTAAACCTACCAAATTTTTGGACGGTGAAGTGGGGGAAATAATGATTGAGGTGGGGGAAATACTGATTGAGGTGGGGGAAATAGTGATTGAGGTGGGGGAAATGCGCCCCACTAATTCGAATTAATCACTACTGAATTAATTGAATGCGTTCTTACCGTAATAATGGTTTTGAAAGGTATTGTTTGCTAATTGCTCTTTCATTTATTAATTATTTATACTTGACCTGATGTTTGAATTATTCAGTATCATGTCCGTAATGCAGTAATTTCAAGGTGTTAATACTCCGTATGTTTCAATTTGTTTTATTAATAATAATATTTATTTATAAAGTGGAATGTTGTTTGTTGTTGATTTGAAATATTCCATTAATTATTTTATAAAAAGAATCGTTAAGTTGTTCTTATTACAAAGACCCCTTCCTGTCGCTTATTCAATTAAAGTTTACTGTAATACTCTATTCTGTTTAACCAGTTTTTACGAAAAGTTGAAATAAATGACCTTAAGTCCTCGAAATGATAAATCTACGCTGCCATTTATTAGGTCTTAAATACCCAAAGTCGGCTGTGTAAAATTGCAGCTTTCCAGATGGCTTTTGCAATTGTTTTTTTTTTTTTGTCGATATTCTGTTCATCGTCGTAACGTCCCCTGGACTTGCCGCAGAGGATTAAGCAATTAAAACCTTATGCCTATCTTTAGACTTTTCGGCAATGCGACTTAAATTGAAATTTTGTTTCCGTAAGCTTACTACTTCCGGCTTGAGGTCAGACTTATCCATCAGAATTTCCATTCTTAGCAACCTCCACCTCTTAAACTTCTAGAAGCCATCAGCTGTCCAATCTAATTTTTCCAGCTTCATTATATTGTATATCTTCCATCTACTTCCTCATAGATGCTAATTTTGCTACTATTTCTGGTCAATTCTTAAGAGTCCATACTGAATTAAAACTGTAAATAATTTATTTAAATATTTATTGGAATCAATCATCAACTATAATAGTTGTCATTTAGGCTAAATGTATTTTTGGAATGTTTAAAATTAATGTGATACTTTTTGATGGAGTCTAACAATTAGTTAACCAGCAAATTTCTCTTAATATTAAATTAAAAAGTATCTGAAAAACCATAATACGAAAAAGGCCGTAAAAATATTTCCTAACTTTTTTTTAATTAAATAATAATAATTTTTTTTTTCTGAGGGGGAAACGTGCCTCAGGCACCTTTCAGATTAAGTCTGGGTGTGTGGGGCTCTACCCACTAAAAAAAAAACCCTCTTCTTCAGGCATAACGTCCATCCCGGAACCGCCATAAGTATTACTTCAAGGTGGTGCCTCGTATTGAATTCAACTATCTTAATTTACAAATTGTCTGGGCCGTAGATCTTATCGACGGTCTAGCTCCATCTTCTTGGTTCTTAGCACAGGCCTAACAAAATAGGAAACTTCCTCTCATAGACCTGGGCTAACCAGCATAGTTTCTACTATGTTGTGCGGTGAAAGAGGACCAGTTATTTCCTGCTCTTTCCTCCGCCCATCTTTCTACATTCGAAGAAGGTATGGTTCGCATAATCGTGAGCTGAATCCCCTTAAATACAATCTTGTTCTGGCTACCTTACCCATTTTGCCAAGATATGAGCAAAAGTATCTATGACCGGTTAGGAACTGGGTTAGATAGTAGACTACCTCGCCGTGTCTCCTATCCGCCCAAGCTGCAGGATCTCCGATGAGACTAGCTGTCCATCGACCCCGGGTATCAGCCAACCATCGATCGCGCCAAGCCCATTTTAACGAACTCTCTTGCTTGCGCCTTAGCTACGCTTTTCCCCAGGACATCCTCCTGCAAGTAGATTAACCTTCTAGCCTGAGCGAGCAGATCTATAGATGTAGCTCCAGCCACCACTAAAAACCGCCGGTACAGACAAAACCATTCTGTATGCACTAGCGATTCTAAGTGCACCCCTTTTTTTTTGTACCATAACCAACCGCTTACGGTAATCTTTTCTTTACTGAGTACATCAGCCCAGATCTCGCTACCGTAAAGAGAGATTGCATTGGCTGTAGACATCAGTAATCGTCTTCTGCTAGCAATAGGTCCTCCAGTGTTCGCCATCAACCCGCTCAACGCGGAAGTGACTTTAGCGGCTTTCATTGCTGCATGTTTAAGCTGGGCGCCAAACGTGAGCTTTATGTCTAAACGTACACCAAGATACTTGACTTCTCTCTTCGTTTCCACGGCCAAGGCCCCCACCTGTACACGCACATTTGTGGGAATATGTAATAATAATAATAATAATAATAATAATAATAATAATAATAATAATAATAATAAAAATAATATTTATTTACAAAACTTTACATAATTTATACCAAATTGAATGAGAAACAGAAATTGAGGTTTCAAGCTTACCGCCTGTATATTAAATAAAAAAGATCGCCCTAAACCTAAAAATATAATACAGTCGAACCTCTCAATAACGGACACAAAGTGGCCGCTGTTTGGAGGTGGTCGTTAGAAGGAGGTAGGCAAGTTTCATAATGAAAAAATATGGGTTTTTTTCCAAACATCTGTTTAAAAATTGTTTATTATTAATAGATTTAAAAACGTACATAATTGCGTAATTATTTAGCTACATGATATGCATCAAATTCTTCATCATACAATCATACTATCATCTATTATTAGAAAAATAGAACAAACCTTTCGGCAAGTTGACGATGTCTCGATTTGGTTTTTGCAAAATCTTCCAACACATTTATTTTCTCTTCTAGAGTTAACCACTTTCGTTTGAGAGACATATCGGGAAAAATAATGTTTTTCGTCCAAAGTTATATTGAAAAATGATTAAAATGGTACTAGATGTATGGAGCTTATATAGGAAACTTTAGGAAAAACCAGAAAAAAAACAAAAACTTGAGAGGGGATAATTATTTTGATCACCGCGTCAAACGAACTTTTAATAAAAAGGTGGTCGTTGATGGGAGGTGAAACATTAAATCCGTTCCCCAAAATCAATGTCCGCGGTCGCTATGTAGAGTTAGATGGAGGTTCTTTTACATAGAAAGTGTATAGAGGTAAAACGGGGAAATCCAAAAACTGTCCGTAAATGGAGGTGGCCGCTAGTGAGAGTGTCCTTTATGGGAGGCTCGACTGTATTAAGTTTTAGGCCATAGCTTCTATCCGCACAAACTGATAACAATACGCACATTCTATTTGCGGACATTTGAACCTTACCTCTTTTAATTAAATACAATTAGATATATTAAATTTTGGATTGAAGCCAGTTTAGTGTCTGCTGAGTGTCTATAAACCTTGGTAATTTAATGATTAGGGAAAAAGTTGTATAGGATGCAAGTTATATTTGGATGGGGCTATTAAGGGGAACTTTTATGTGCCCCAATAAAGAGATGAGCCTGAGAGAGGACAGTAAAAGCGGTTTGTGGGGAACGGTGTGTATAGGTAACAACGTTTCACCAGTCATTCTGGCCCTTCGCTTCCAAGCAGGGAGGCGGGCGGTAACATCGAGCGTGCACTGCCTACCGCTAGGGATGGTGCGGCAGTCTAAGAGAAATGCCCTGTTTAGTATTGGACCGGGTAGCTCCCAGCTACCTGCACTGTGCACATCACTGCCTCTGAGGCCTGGCTGGCGTGCTGCCTCCAGTGCTGCAGAGAGTGGAACTATGCTACCGCCTCCACACGGCGCGGCCGGCCTGAATCTCGCCTTCTACAATTTATCTCTCTTCCACTCCAACAGATCTGCACCACGACGCTATCTTCTTTTTTCCAAGCAGACCCACCCACACATCAACTCCGCTCGTTAAACCAAGCCATGTCTTTGTCCAAATTAGCTTTCACATTAGTGTAAACCTCCACCTCGCCAAGTATTTGCATTTATTTGCATCATTTACTTTTACATAATCTTCACTGTCTTAAAAAAAAAAAAAAAAATCTACCATGCTTAACATTTTAAAACAATGGCTATGTATTTTGGATACGCTTTATTTAAACTAAAAGAAATTCCAAATATATATCAAAAGACATATACAGGGTGACCAGAGTTATATGCTCCACCCACTTTTTTTTTTAACGGCGGGAAATTTCGAAAAAATAAAAAACACGTATTTAATCATTTTTAGTCTAGTTTATTTTCAGTGATTGACCCATTTTTTTAAACCCCTGTATCTCGAGATACAGCATCCAACTTTGTTTTTTCAAATGGAACGTTATATTTTTGTGCATATTTTTATAGTATTTGAGCTCCTAAAAAAACAAAAAAAATTTTTTGAAATCGGTTAGGTTTTTCAAAAGTTATGGTAATTTAAAATATGGAAAGCAAATTTCAGTTTATTGTCAAAATTACTTTTTTTTTTTATAAAGAATCTGTTCAAACTGGGCACAATCAACGGACAGGCAAGCCAAAACTCTGGACTTCCACCCTTTGCTTGTAGCAGCACTTATGGTGGCGAAGTCATTCGACGTTTCAGATCATCGACTGAATCCTTGGGATTAAGGTTACTGTACACTTTATTTATTAGATATCCCCACAAAAAATAGTCCATTGGGGTTAAGTCCAGAGATCGAGGTGGCCATTGGATGGGACAATGGGTCTCTAAGCACTTTTCATGGAAATTTCTGTCCAGGCAACCTCGAACAACTCTCGCTTTATGTGCCGGGCAACCATCTTGTTGAAAATACTTATCTAGCCGATGTTGTAGATGAACATCTTCTAGCAGAACTGGCAAAATGTCTCTTAAAAAAAGTTGGATACCTTTCACCAGTTAAGTTCTCTCTGTAGAAGTATGGGCCGATTAGTTGATTTCCTAAAACTCCACACCAAACGTTTGTAGAAAAAACAACCTGAACGTCCAATAACTCTAGCCTGCCTAGATCTTGACTTCGCCACCATAAGTGCTGCTACAAGCAAAGCGTGGAAGTCCAGAGTTTTGGCTTGCCTATCCGTTGATTGTGCCCAGTTTGAACAGATTCTTTATAAAAAAAAAAGTAATTTTGACAATAAACTGTTTGTTTTTCATATTTTAAATTACCATAACTTTTGAAAAACCTAACCTATTTCAAAAAAATTTTTTTTTTTTTTTGGAGCTCAAATACTATAAAAATATGCAAAAAAAAAAATATAACGTTCCATTTGAAAAAACAAAGTTGGATGCTGTATCTCTAGATACATGGGTTTAAAAAAATGGGTCAATCACTGAAAATAAACTAGACTAAAAATGATTAAACACATGTTTTTTATTTTTTCGAAATTTCCCGCCGTTTGAAAAAAAAGTGGGTGGAGCATATAACTTTGGTCACCCTGTATATAAATGTATTTTATATTCAGTTGATTTGGTGGAAATAGATATAACTTACAAACATTCTTTGGAATTAAAGTTCGTAGCTAGTAAAACTGCAATTAACCTACCTATTTTAATTATTATTACCAGTTAACCGATAAGTAACTAACTTATTCTTGGACGACGCTCCAAATTACCCATTGAACTCAAACGCTTAATATACAGTACTATCCTCAAACCTATGTGGACTTACGGACTAGAGCTGTAGGGGTTCAGCCATACCTACAAACATACGGACGGTACAGACATTTCAGTCAAAACTACTCCGACAGATAGCTGACGCTCCTTTCTACGGTGACTAACCGTAATCTTCACAACGACCTTAACATTCCCTTTATAGACCAACTCGCCAAGACTGAATACCAAAAATTCCACACCACTCTCTCGTCTAGCTCTAATCCTCTTGTACTGTCTCTCGCTTCCTCTGACATCCCTAATACTCCTCGCCGACTGATTCGCCAGTGGCCCCGCGACTTCTTCGCAGTCTGAAGACCTAAACGTCATCCTTCTCCTACAGAGAGTGCTACCGCTGGGTAGTTTCTCTCCTCCCGCACCAGTCATCACAATCTTCATATTTACTTATTGCATACAATGTATACAGATTGTAAATTACAAAATAAATTGAAAAAAAAACTATCATAATTCTTGTACAATTCAATATTAGAAAAATTGTAATAGTTTTAACGTATTAAAACTATCCGATAGGACTGAACGGCACGGAAAAGCGTTAACGTTTAAAAAACACCCAACTTAAACAGTCTTTATCTTTTTCCCATATTAAAGTTAAAATTCCCAAATTGTCTTTAAAATAATGAGCACAACCTCGTTTATAACTGTGTAACCTTCGCAAAATTAAATAGAATAGAATAGAAAAATTCTGTATTTCGTGTATTAACACATTACAGAGGTTCTGTGCTAATGACATTTGAGTAATCTTGAAATTAATAATAATGTAAATACTAAAAAGTAAATAAAATACATAAACTCAAATAAATTTGCAACTGATTCCAGTATCAAATAACAATAACAATAATAATAAATAGAAAATAATATTAAAACAATACAAATTTAATAATAACAAGAAATAACCAAATAGTGTTTTCTACATATAGTTTCTAAATAGTTTATCTAAATGAATAGTTTTTAGTGCAAAATAAAATAGTTTTCGAGAAATAATTAAAAATTGTGATAGAAGTCATGTGAGTCTAAACCACAGATTTTGTGGCATCAACTTTTAAAAATAAAATGCGTGGCTTTATTGATTTCCCATTTGTATAAAAATACTTCAAGCGCAATTCACGTTTTTTACATTATAGAGACGATTATAATTATATATTTAAACTAAAACAACAACAATATTATGACATCATTACTAAAAACAGACAGTTTATTGTATGTAAATCACGATATTTCCTAGAAAATAACCATAACACTGAAATTCAAATCATTAGATATTCATTATAAAAATAAAGGTGAATATATAATTGAATTTGTTGGCGCCATAAATAAGATTATAATAAAAATATAAAGCATTAAATAAATGTGATTAGTTCATCTACATACAATTGGTAATAAAATAAGAAATTAATTCAAGCCGAATAAATAAAGTAAATATTGAAATGTGGGCGGACGAAAACTTTGTATATCTCTGTCTCTCTCTTACTACAGGAACTTGTAGCTTTAGTTTGGCTTTCTAGTTAAATGGAATTTTGATATTTCTCGGGATTAATACTTTAGTGTTGAAAATTGTTTAAATCTAACTCACTACAAAGTTACCTCTTGAATTAATTTATTAATTTAGTTTTGAGCTTTTTTTAATATTGTTTATTAATAATTTATTGTTTCTCTTCAGAGAAAATCACTCATAACTTTCGCTTATCTCAATTCTGGAACACTCTTCTCACGACATTGTTATTTGATTAAACTCGCATACCACTAGGCAGTTCATCATGCTAAATTGTACCACTTCGTAGAAATGATTGCATTTCGTGAAATTGGTTATTCCGAGTGTGTACTGTACTATTATTATCTTTATTTGTATAGAGATACAATGTATCTAATACAAAGGAGTTCTAAGTTCATCTTCACTTTATAAACTTTGTAAAGTGTAAGATCTTAGTTTTAAAACTTTTTTAAATAATTAAAAATTGCTTACATATTTTTCTCTTCAAAATTATTAATTAATTTACAAAGTTCTTTTTTAGGATTATTATATTTGTTTATATCGAGTGGGATTCTAAAACTTTCATAGACTTTCATAAAAACGTATCTATGATATTTTTATGATTTAATTTGTTATTTTTAATGTCCGCCATTATTTATTATTTTTCGCGTACTACCAACCAGCAACTCGCGAACCACCAATGGTACGCGTACCTCAGGTTGGGAATCGCTGGATTAGATAATTGATAATTGCAAAGATAATTGATTTCAGTATTAAACATGTTCATTCAACAAAGTATTATTGTTGAAGGAAAGATAATTGGTAGATTCACCTTATTTTAACCGCGAAAACGTTTTAAACCAAATTGGTTCTAATACAAGTTTTTTTTGTGAGCAAACCTATTTTGATGTTTATACCCGTTTTTATGGTAGAATTGGGGTTAAATTTTAAAGGCGACTCAATATTCACAGAAAAATCCATGTATACAGAAAATTCGCAATTTGTAAATGTTACAAAAAAAATTAAAATAAATAACCAAAAACAGTTTTAATAATCGTGGTGGCATTGGTTAGGGCGCATTTTATTAGAATGTTTTCATATTTAGGTGCTCTACGTGGACAGCATATGTAGTTAATTGAATGTTTTTGCTTTTGTACAAATTCTTTTATTAAATCCCACAAAATATTGTTAGTTATAATTGGATTTTATTGTGTTCATGGTTTGTATTGTATTACACGCCACAAGTTTTATTAGTTTTATCAACTTAGCACATTCTCTCTCTGTCATACTTTGTTTTGGTGTTGATTTCTACCTGGAAAATGAGAAATTTGTATTTAATTAGAACTGGTTTTAGTTGACATTTTCCACATTTTGTGTGGGTTGTTTTGATACTTCACTGGCACCTGTTTCTTTCTTTTTGATTTCTCTTACCTCTACTATTGTTGTAATCGTGCAAATTTTCTATTTTGATGTTTCACCTTTAATAATCGTTTTGAAGTCTCCTGATTATGGTAATGTGGTGTTTACTGATTGGTGTGTTTGTGACTGATTATTAAGAGAGAGACTGTATGGTGTGTGACGTCAGAAATAGAAATATGGAGTGCATCCAGCTAGTTAAGACTAAGAAAACGTGGCGAAGGCGCTGGGATGTCCCAAAGTCCTTCCACAGCTTGTCCTGGCAGACATTTGTTTATCTTCCTGTAGTCAGCAGGATAGGCGGACAGCTCTTACGGACAGCTGCTGGTCGATCTGGTGTGAACACACACACGGGGCTTTTCTCGTACCTACTACACTGTCAAGATTGTAACTTACAAATATTCTTCAAAGTTGGAATACTGGATACATATCAATTCTTAGATTGTAAAAATCTTACATTAACCTTAATGTAACCTTACCGGGAAGCCTAACCCCCCATGTATTAACCTAAAATTATTATTATAATGATTATATTATTGTTATTATTATGATTTTATTATTATTATTATATTATTTTTTATTTTTTTTTAAATGATTTGAGGCGCGTCAACATCTAAGGTTATTGGCGCCCGGAACTTTTTTTCAGTGCACTGCCGGCCTCCGGACAGTGTTCTCTCGTTACAGACAACACTGTCCATCACCGGACAGTGAGCTGTAAGAAGCTCCTAGGAAAAGAAAATCTAAGAGTCAGCAGCTGGATTTGAACCCGGGACCTCCGCGTGGGAGTCCAGTATGCTAACCTCATAGCTAATCCCTTCCCTCATTATTATTATTATTATACAAACACTAAGGCCAATTTCTAAAAAGCTCTATTTCGAACTCAATGGATTTCAAAAAAAAAGAAATTGTGAAAACTTCTAGTCTTTCTTTTCCTTAGAGAATTATGAGAATAATG
Organism: Rhodnius prolixus; assembly: GCF_049639745.1. Classification (NCBI taxonomy): domain Eukaryota; kingdom Metazoa; phylum Arthropoda; class Insecta; order Hemiptera; family Reduviidae; genus Rhodnius; species Rhodnius prolixus. Next base: position 25,962,704 of record NW_027411624.1, read on the forward strand.
TTGATTTAAAGATATTATAGGTATACTTCTTTATCTGTGCAGGCAGGGAGTAGATCGCAGCTTCATCCAAAACTGGACCTCGTTCATCTGTGTTGGCTGCCGCTCCTATAAGGTTCTGCTAAACTATGGTAAGTTTCATTTTCATTCTTTTGTTTCGATTTATATGGCACACTTAACCAAACATTTAAATTTTTTTTCTACTCGTTTATTGGTGGTAGTATCAGCGCGTTGTCGCTATAAGTAACAATGATAGAAGTGAATGGTAGATACGAACGAGTGGAGAAGTTACCACAGTGGTAAAACTCCAAAACACTGAACTATTAGACCCACTCTCTTCACTAGAGATGCGATCACTGTCTTTTCAGACGTCCTGTTGGGTTAGTGAGGAATAGTTCTAGAAATATTGGCGACTACATCGAAGTTATGTTAAAATCTGCAAATATAGTTTCATAGTCATCTAGTTTTCTACGATTGATTTAATTTTAGGGTTAATACAAAATATCCATCATTGTCACTTATAGTTAGTCTCCTAATCGTGAAGTTAGTAATTGGAGCAGCATTTAAGAAGGTTTCTCTGTGTGTTAAAGAACAAGGGTGCCCAAAATTTGCCATAATAATTTAAACATTTTACTAAGTTATAATTTAAATTTAAGTTTCAATCGATTGCATTATTTATAACACAATTTTGTTTGTACATTACTGTAAACATTCAATCTTGTTAATTAAGTTCACGCAGCAGTAAACAGGACAAAAGAGTTCCATTACTATGGATCGAAGTAATGTAGATTGAAGAGATTAGAGATCTGTGCGTTCAGTTCAACCCCACAGCTCTGTTCCATACGACCAGATGGGTTTTTAAAGTAGATGTGTAAATTAGTCTTTTGTTGTCTAGATAGAGATTAGATCGTCTAAGAGTTTTATAGTTATTGAAAGCACCTTTGGGTCATTTCGCTGGGGTAAATGTTTTGGCGGAGGATTTACTTTGACACTCAACTCCTCAACAGTCGGAAATCGCACCAATCTTGAATGTGCACAATATAAAACTAATTATAATTGTTGATAAGTAATGAAAGTATAAAAAGTATAAATCCTGAAGATGTTCTTAGTATGTATGTTACCTAGGTAGAACGCTTGGCAAATAGCTGTAGTATCTCTTTTACCTTAACACTGCATTGCCAATCCGGAGTCAATTTGACTCCAAAAAAAATAGGAATGATCTCTGTTTCCCCACATCTTATAGCTATCCCGAAATGCTCTTAGATATGCTATCCCCACTCTCTCACCATTCAATAGTCACGAGCTGAAGACCGTGGAATTCTTAGTTTCTTTTTTGCAGATTAGTTTACTTGAATCATGATGAGTCATTTTGACTCCAGATTGGCATTACACGTAAACATATCGGAGTCATTTCAACCCCTGATTGGTAATACAAGTAGATTTTCTGTTATCAACTTGACTCCAGATGATAGCCTAAATGCTTATTTGATAAATTTACATAATTTTCGTAGAAAGTATCAAGGCACAAAAAAAAAACCTCTTTCTAGAATTGATTTTCTGTCCGAATTGCAGCAAAAACTTGCAGCGAATCGGGTAATTTCCGATCCGTGTCAACAGCGCACACAGTAATTGAAAAAATAATGAATGTAATTAAAAAAATGAAAAAGTCCCTGATTAGAAGGCAGCCAATCAGGATTCTAGAAAATACTGAAATTACTGCGATCCTAAGTTGAAGTTAATTCCTTCTGCGTGAAATGTTAAAGCCGATTTGTGGACAAAATTTGTTTTTTCGATTTTCCGCTGGGCCTTCACAAACGCGGTGATGCTTGGCTCCCCATACAGGGCGTACACCTCTTGATTTGGCCTTCTTTTCCAGCTCTGGTTTTCCCTTTTCGGCCCAAAGATCCGTCTTAGGACTCGCCTCTCGAACCTGTCAATCCTCTCACAAGCTGCCTTATTCAGTGTCCATGTTTCGCTTGCGTAGGTCACAACAGGCCTTATCAAGGTCTTATACATCTGGATCTTTGTTCCTCGGTTGACCAGGCTGCTCCTCAATATTTTATATAGACCGTAGTACGCTCTGTTTCCCACTGCTATCCTTCTTCTGACTTCTTCTTTTTCGCCGGCTATGTCCGAAATGATAGAGCCCAGGTAGGGGAAGTTGGAGACAACCTCGAACTCGTAATCCCCAAAGACGTAATACGTCGCGGGAAGCACCAGAGGCTTCCTCCTAGCCACCAGCACTTTTGTCTTTCCCTCATTAACGCGGAGCCCGACTCGCTTGGCTTCTCGCTCCAGCGTGACGATGATACTTTTTACGGCTGCCAGGGATCTACCAATGATCACCACATCATCCGCATACGCCATGATCTGAGAGGTGCGATCAATCAGCGTGCCATTGAGGTCCATCTCAAGAGTCTTGCATACCTTGTGCAGCAGCCAGGAGGGGCGACATCGGATCACCTTGCCTGAGCCCGTTTCCGATATCGAAAGCGTCCGAAAGAGTCCCGCTGGAGATAACTAGTCCTCTAGAACCTCTTAATTCCTATTCTTTCTCATCCTTTAATGCAAATTTTATTATTAAAATTGAAATTAATATAAAAAAAAGGTAAAAATAAATTATGGAGTCAATATGACTCCTACATTGGCAATAACTGATAAGTTCGAGCATTGGCAATCCAGTGTTAAGTGAATCAGTCGCCAAAAAAACGATGAACAATACGGACAAATTATTTCTTTATTATATAATTAACAAGAAAAAAAATAAATTGTAGTCAGAGAAAACCACGTTAAGATAATGTCATGAGAGTGCCCCAAACAGATATTTTACTTTGATAAAACTGTTTGACTGGACTATAAAATACTAAATCTAAAACTTGAAATATTCAGCCTTTGTCGAGTGATTCAACCAATTAGCTAGATAATATTTATTGTAATTAAGTCTAATTAAATATTGTGTCTCATTTTAATATACATTGCTTCAACTTCAGTTTTCAATTAAATGTGAAAAGATTTTGTGATTAGTCTTTTTTTTTTAATTAAAAAAAGAGGATTAATTAATTATAAAATTAACAAGTGAAAATCTAAATCCAGTTTCCTTTTAATTTCGTTAAACCAATGGTGGAGGATTGCTTTTTATGTGACACAAAGGCGGGTGTTCCAGAGATAGAGAGGGCAAGGGGGTGAAGGAAAACCTTTTTAATAAAATTGCTGGCTGGCTACCTTAATTGTAGGCGAGCAAAGCGAGGAGAGAACGCTTTGAATCAGAATTAAGCTTGATTGATTTGAAAATGGCGGCCAGAGGAAGGGTTCTCCATAGAGACAGAAAGTTGGATTGAATAATTTGTCATAATGTCCTCTACTATAATTTTTTTTTTTTTTATAAAGAGAAGTCTTTTATTAAATATTGCCCTTATACATAGTTTGTAATTATGATGTAAATATTACTGTCTTTATATTTATACTAAACACTCACATATACGAGGGGGTACCCAAAAATAACCGGAATTGCGTTGCCGCGCATGGAGCTTATGTAGTACGCATTTCTGCCGCTAGACGTGTATAGCGCAATTCCTTGCCAGTTCAGTCCTGCCTGTGTTGTCTGCCTGGCTTGTTCTGTTCATCTGCAGTGATTGTTTTTACCAGCGCTGTTTTGTTCTTTTTTCGTTTTTTATGATGGCAAGTTTAAGTGAACAACGTGCAGCTCTGAAATTTTGTTTTCTACTCGGCAAAAATGCTGCTGAAAGTGTTTTAATGTTGAAAACAGCTTACAAAGATGACGCTATGGGAAAAACTCAAGTATACGAGTGGTTTACTCGGTTTAAAAATGGCGACATGTCGATTGATGACAAACCTCGTTCTGGACGTACATCAACTGCCCGAATCGGCGAAAATGTTGAAAAAATTCGAGAGCTGGTGTTCACAGACCGTCGACAGACAATTGATCAACTGTCAGAGAGTAGTGGGTTATCTTGGAGCTCGGTTCAGCGAATTTTAACGGAAGATTTGGGGATGAAAAGGGTTGCTGCCAAGTTTGTTCCTCGAGTTCTGACTGACAATCGAGTTGAAACATGTCGTGCTTTGAAACAACAGCTTGAAACTGATCCAGACTTTCTGTCAAAGGTCATTACTGGTGATGAGTCACGGTGCTATGGTTATGACCCAGAAACAAAGCAACAGTCGAGCCAATGGAAGACGTCATCTTCACCCCGACCAAAAAAATGTCGTCAAGTCAAGTCAAACATCAAAACAATGCTGATTTGCTTTTTTGATGCCAAAGGCGTAGTCCATTCAGAGTTTGTCCCCCCAGGTCAGACCGTCAATCTAACCTTGTATTTGGAAGTTTTGAAAAGATTGCGCAATAGTGTTCGCCAAAAAAGACCCGATTTGTGGCAAACAGGAGACTGGTTCTTCCACCACGACAATGCACCTGCACACACAGCCATCTCTGTTACACAGTTTTTGGCTAAAAATGGCATGGTTCCGCTGCCCCACGCACCTTACTCGCCTGACCTGGCTCCGTGCGACTTTTTCTTATTTCCACGCATGAAAAAGGGCATGAAAGGTCACCGATTTGACAACATTGAAGAGGTCAAGAAAAAAACGAAGAAGGAGCTGTCAGCCATTTCTAAAGATGACTACAAAAAATGTTTCGAACAGTGGAAGCACCGGTGGGACAAATGTATTAGTTGTAATGGAGAGTATTTTGAAGGGGATAAGGTTGTTCTGTAAAAAATTTGTAAATAAATAGCTTTTAAAAAATAATTCCGGTTTTTTTGGGTACCCCCTCGTACACAGTGTTGAAAAGAATATTAAATTTATTGGTAGAGAGAAAATGTACTTTATCAGTCTATACTTTTTATTAACTGTATAGAGCAGCGTTTCCCAACCTGTGGTAAGCGAGTTGCTGGTTGGTGGTACGCGAAAAATAATCAATAATGGCGGTCATAAAAAAATTAAAGCTTGAAAACCGATTATTTTTTCAAAATTGAAAAAATAAAAAGTAATAAATAATGCCTATTATTCAGACTAAAATGCAATTTATTGTCTTTAATTAATAATTTTTTTAAATTAATTAGTTAAGTTACACCAGCGCTAGATACGCTATAAGTAACAATGACAATAACTGGCACCACTACAAACTCCACTAATTGAGGGGAGAAGTTACCCAGTGATAACACTCCCTAAGTCGTCTCCAGGGCTAGCTACTCTCTTCAGAAGAGAGAAAATCGCGAGGCCACTGGCTGATTTTAATCGTCTGGGAGGATGATCTGGAAGGTGATGAGATGATAAGTGGCGGACAAGAGGATTGGAATGAGCGTGCAAGTTCTGATGAAAACTTTTAAAGCGAGTTCGTGCAACCTGGACCTACAATTTCCAGGTCTGTGTGGATAGTTAGATTTGAAACGTAAAATGGAGCTGTTTAACGATAGTGCGGAGAATTGAATTCGTTGAAGATTGGACCATTTCGTTGAACCCCACAGTTCAATACCGTACGTCCAGGCGGGTTTTAGTATGGAATTGTAAATCAATCGTTTGTCATTAAGTGAAAGTTTTGAACGTTGGTCTAGCAGTGTTTTAAGTAGTCGATAACGCCTGTAAACTTCAGTTCATTTAAGTCGTGTGTGCGGTTTCCAAGTCCAGTTTTTTGCCCAAGATAACGGGACAACATTGGCAGGAGGAATTGGAATTGAGTCACAGAAGATCGGAGGAAGAGTGATGCGGCGGAGAGTAAAAGTAATATTTTGAGATTTTGTTTTCATTTAACTTGATTTTCCATTTTTCTTGAACCATTCCTCAAGAGAAAAGAGATGAGTTTTGAAGGTTTCTGTGTGCAATTACTGGATCAATGTGAGGAGAAAGTATAGCGGTATCATCTGCATAAGTTAGAAGGACAGTAATTAATAATTAGATACGAGAATTTAGCGTTAGATCGATTCCAGAGAAAAGGGAATTTTGACGATCGGTGGCAGCACGTTACAGAACTTGAGTGCTATTTCCGGTCGACCAGTTTTCTTCAAATACAGAATTCTTGTTTCAAATCTAATGATAATTAATGTTTAATATGAAGTAAGTCCATATATTACAGAGAACTGGCATTCTACCGGACTGACCCACCAACCCCTTCCCCAAAAGTGCCCTTATTCGAAGTATTACAGAGAAATGTTTCGAATAAAAGTTATAGAGCTATTTGTGAGCTATAATTATACCATGTGGAGAAAATCCAAGAAGTGGTTTTTGAAAAAAAGTTAAAAAAGTGAAAAATCTATTCAGTAAAGCGGTACTTTCGGTGGAGCTATATCGACCAAAAATTTATTGTCGCTTCCCCTGGTGGCATCTGAATGAAATATCAAATTTGAAGTCTCTAGGATATTCCGTTCCCGAGATGTAGTGGATAAACTAACTGCAGAGTAGTAAAGTCAGTCCCAAACCTATGCCATCACAGACCGATGGGTTAGAACAGAGCAAAATTAGTTGGAAAAAGAAGAGATTTCTAAGAATCACTGGATCTCTAACCCAACCTGCCTTAGCCGTGCTTTTTTAATTAAACTTTTCTCTCTTTTCTCTTTAATGAGCCGAATGTGATCGGTTTTTATCGGCTATTTTCGGCTCAGTTGGCCATAAATATTAACTTAATTTCCAATTTAATATTTAACATGTACACTCACACGACTTCCTTTTACTACTACCTATAAAGTTCGTTTTCTTATTATTATTTAATGTTTATGTAATAAGCAATCCCTCTCAAAATGAAGGGCACAAGAAGTCTAACTTCTTTGCAAGAAATTTACCATCATGTGCGGTATATAGATAGTTTGTTAATTCGTTTTCTGAGTGTGTATACACATTCACAATATATTATATAACAATAAAATTATATTAAAACACAAATATGAAAAATAGTTATATCTTGTTAAATCGTTATAGGTTTTATATAAAGTAATTTGCGTACGGGTTGCTACAGAGGATGGATTATATTGGATGTTTGGGTAAGCTGAACAATAACACACCTGCTTAACAAGGCAAACAGTGATGTGTGAGCGTGTGTATTTGTGAGAACAGCCTCCTCGTTGTATTTATTATATGCCACATAACTAAAATCAACAAGAATAAATAAACAACCAAAAAAATACTATAACGAGCAATAGAGAAGGATGGAGCGATTGTAAAAAACAAAGCGAAGGATAGAATGAGAAAGATTGACTGGGATTGTAGGGTCAGAAAGGAGAAACAAAACACACACACACACACGAACACAAACACAATATGTATATATATGTATACACAAAAAAAAAACAAGATGCCTCTTGTTAACTGGGATGGTAGTTTGGTTATACACAAAGTTTCCGTATATCTTCGTTAAACATCGTCTTAGTTCGTTATTTTTTAACTAGCGAGGGCAACGGACGCCATAATATTGTCAGTCTAACTACTGCCTTCGTTGGCGTCTAGGTTATTTCTGGTATGAAATTCTTGCGCGTCTTTTGATTACTTTTTTTTTTCTCAAACAAATGTTTTGATTCTTTCACATTTTAATTACTATTGCTATTACTTTTATTAATGTTTAATTCATTGCCCTAATAAATTCATGTCCATTTAAATTTGGACAGTTCAAACTTATATTCCGGTATTATTTGTTTGTAAAATCAGATACAAATATCTATTATTTCTACCTTGCTGTTGCATTTTTCAAATTAATAAAAAAAACAATGAATATTCACAAATTGAACGTTAATTTTCTATTAGAATTGTTATTTTATTTTATTTTTTTATCCATGGATTTATGTTGTGCCAATTTGGATCTTTATTTAAATCTACAAGAAGTAAAACGATTATTAGGTGAGTTTATTTTTCTATGTTATTTTCGTTTGTAACCTTCCTTGCACATATTTTATATAACCTTCCAGTTTTTTTAATGCTTCAAATAGTGATAAGTTGATTGTCACGTGTGAATTACTAATTCTAAACATTAGTTTATTACTGTCATTTATTTTATCATATAATAATTGTTACCAATAATAATTTTTAAATGATTACAATTTGATGTGATAATTTTTAACTACTTTTTAATGATTCATTCGCGCTTTAGATAAAGTTATTCTAGATAGATTGTGTATGGATGTTGTGTATAAGTTCCTATAATTTTTAATTCTATAAAATATCTTCTTATAAACCTATTTTTAATTATTTTTGAACTACAAGCACATTTACATACCTAGTTTACTGATATACTTTGTAACAACTAATGTAACCTTCTGTTTACAAAATTACTGGGTAAGTTGGTAATTAAATTCTACAATAGAACAGTTTTATTTTATGTTATTGTTTAAATTTTTTTTTCTTTCCGTATTATCGATCACAGGTTTTTTTTAGAGTATTGCGTAAACATGATTTTTTGATCTAGTTTAAATAAAATCTCCAGGATATGTTAAACAATATTTTTTTTTGTTCTTGACATAATCACATTTTAGATTATGTCACTGATTACGCTCATTTCTCATAATATCATTAAGATTTGTTAATGAACGATTTCTGTTCATTAGGCTAATTATAACAGTGATTCTAGGAAAGAAGTGTGACAAATTCAGTGCCTTTAAATTTGAATACTGTAGGCCATGGTCTTTACTATAGGGTTAAAAGTTTCTATTTATTTAAGATTTCTGATTACCGGCTAGTCAGCGGTAATTGTATGAGATTTTATCTTTATTCGTGACTAATGCCTGAAAATAACTTTTATCAAAGCTAGTTTGTATTTTTTTTTTCTGTCATTGTTTTCAAGCTGAAAATATGAATTATTCTTTAATTGGTCCAGTTCTCATTAACGTTCTTTTTAGGAAGAAAAGTTTTGACGGACAAAGAATCAGCTTATAAAACTCTAACTTTTGTTAGTTTTATTCTTTTTATTAAAGGTCTAAAAAAAAATATTTGTGGATGATGGAAATCTAATGATGATGGATTGTTAAAAGTTTAATTTGTTTTACTGTCCTCAACTGGCGTAGGAATACAATCGCAGTTTTATTACATTTTTTTTTAATTTCTCAAAAGACTATTAGCCTTACAAAATGTATGATCTGTATAATTCATACATTAGCGTACACTTATCGAGTCAAATAGTTGCTAAAAAGATGGAATATCAGAAGTAAGGGCCCGCAAAGCTAAGATGTTTTGTGGTGCTGGGTTCAATTCCTAGTTTAGACATTGGATTTTATTTTTAATGGATAATGAAATGAATTTATAGTATGTTCATTGGTCACCACTGTCCGCGACACCTAATTAGGTAGTCTAACATTACGCAGGGCATTACTGTTCTATATATCTATTAGGTTGAATTTGAGAATTCTTAAACCTAAGTCATAGTGAGGCTTTACACCAGAAATTAACATGTAGGCGTGGTTAAGTTCAGTATCGCTTGTCATTGTCCATGTGATTAACGTTTTTTGGTGTTAAGAGAATTATATGCTGATCTGTAGGGAATGGAATTTATATTTTACTAGTTGTACGCACATACTAACTTAAATATTGTAAAAAGTCAAATTGAAAGGGACAAGTGTGTTTAGTAGTGTAAAATGTGTGGACTGTTATAAATAGCAAAGTGACAGCTAGTCTGTCTTCATAATGCCTGACAGGTACAGTTAAAAGCTCCTGCTGTGGGGAAAAGAGAGAATGTGTTTCTCTGCTTAGTACCTGGGCCCTTAAACTGTGGCAAAGGGGACTTTGCGTAGGGTTGGCTTCAGAGAAGAGTTGAATTGAAACGATTCTTTCCCTTAGTGTGAAGCTAGAAATGTTCACTAGAGTTTTTGTTACTTTCTTCGTACTTCATAGTTCAGTTGGTTTCTTATCCCACTAGAAATCCAGACTTAGTGGCCAAAATTCTTCAGCGATAAGTACTACTTTAATAGATGAATTGATTATCTAGGAAATCGATTTTGTGTAAACGATATACCCTTGAAAAATTCGATTAAGTGCTCCTGCCCTCTTCAACAGCAATCCTCTTCCTTATACAAATCTGGTGCACTAGCTCTGGCTCTTCTTAGGCAGCCGACTCAGTTGGAACCCGTACACTAGACTTAAAAGACAAGCAATGACCAAATGTACGAAACTGTTTTGCAGACGAACTATTTAGACGAAGCTTCAAATTGCCTTCAAAACTTAAAAGATTGATTTATTATACACTCCTTAAGCCTGTTTAGAGGTTCAGCCAAACCTAGAAACATACGAATGTACAACATCCTCCATCAAAACTACTGCTATAGATTGATTGATTGCTTTAGACGGGCGTACCACCAGAAAGGGGAAAGAACGCCCATTGTTCCCCACTGCGATAGATAGTTGCCGTTCTTGTACTCTTCACAACGACCACTGTAGAGGATGTATCCCATTCGTACAACAACTCGCCAAGACGAAATATCGAAAAGTTACTTGCTCTAATCCTCTCGTGCAGTCTCTTGCCTCCTCTGACATCCCTAACAATCCTCCTCGCCGACTGAATCGCCAGTACTATCCTGCTCTCTCTACTAGCACTAATCCTCTCGAACAGTCTCTTGCCTCCTCTGACATCCCTAACAATCCTCCTCGCCGACTGAATCGCCAGTACTGCTCTCTCTACTAGCTCTAATCCTCTTGTACTGTCTCTCGCCTCCTCTGATATCCCTAACAATCCTCCTCGCCGACTGAATCGCCAGTACTGCTCTCTCTACTAGCTCTAATCCTCTCGAACAGACTCTTGCCTCCTCTGACATCCCTAACAATCCTCCTCGCCGACTGAATCGCCAGTGCTTTGCTGCTCTCTCTACTTGCTCTAATCCTTTAGTACAGTCTCTCGCCTCCTCTGACATCCCTAACAATCCTCCTCGTCGACAAAATCGCCAGTACCCTACTGGTCTCCCTACTTGCTCTAATCCTCTCGTACAGTCTCTCGCCTCCTCTGACATCCCTGTCAATTCTCCTCGCCGACTGAAATCGCCAGTGACCCCCGAGACTTCCTTATGGACTAAAGATCATTGTCATTGTCAATTTCCTGTCGAGAGTGCTACCGCTGGATAGTTTTCTCTCTTCCAGATTATTTACTTATTGTATATATTTATTTATTTACTATAAATGCAATTGACTGAATAAAATTTAAAAGAAAAACTGGTATGGAAAAAATCTAGACTTTTTTTTTTAGATTTAATGGGATTCCTCAGGTCCATTGTTCGAAAACCTCAGGTAGTTAGTAGATAATCCTTTCTAAATGAAGCACTTTACAGTTAAAACTGGGGAAGGGTGAAGGTGTAACTTTATTTTACTAACTTGCGCCCGGGGACGTGGAGCCCTTTGTCCCTAGCCAGGAACGGTGTAAATCTTGATGAGTGTAGGTAGTTAGTTGATGGTCCTCGGCCGGCACTTAACTGTTGACCCTGGCCCATTGTCTGCTACCACCACTCGTCCACAGTTTGAATCGCCCAGTACACCCTCTCTATCTCTTCTAACTGGCGTTCCAACACGAACTACCAACACCTGAGCGCGACTATTCTCTTGAATTTCCTTTACTATTAAAGACATTGCCACTTTCCCCACTGATTATTTCAATTACCACCTTCTTTTCTATTTTTGATTACAATCATTGTATTAGATTGTCACTCTGGTTTTAATAAGCTATAATCAATAAAAACCTTCATCGTAACTTTTTTTGATTGCTCGCCCAATCAAAATGTTTCTTATTATATTGTAATTGTAATTTGAGTAGCAGAAGTTCCTTAAATATAGAGAAGTATCTTCAGTGGAGCACAAAAGCCAATCATATTGTAAAAATAGAACTATAATACCTTCAATTTGGAAGTTTTTTGATGATTATTTTTTAAGATAAATTTTTTCCTCCTCCTAATTACCTCGAATTTTTTAAAAAAAATTAAATTCAAAATAGTATTTTATAAATATCAAGGCCACTTATAGAGGGAGGCCTAACTCTCGCGTCGACCTCTGCCTTGATCATAACTGCCCTAATTAGCGTTTTCGTGGGTTTAATTGTTTATAAATAACAGTTGATTACATGTGACCAATGAGAATTGAGAGTTACAATGAGAAATTTAAAAGAAAGGCGTTAGAGTCCGATTTGTTATAGATCTAGAAAAAAAGGGGCGTGTCAGGTTGGTCTAGTGGTCAAGAGCGTGGTTTTGTAAGTGGGAAATCCCTAGTTCAAATTCCGCGAAAGGCTATTTTTTATTTGTTAGAAAAAATAGTTTATAGTATGAAGTTTCCGCCCCCCGTCCACGACGACAGCTAATTGGTAGTTAGACGTTAAGCCACGCCTGAAAAAATACGCGATTACTTCTACTTTTTAGACAGGGATCCCCAAACTTTTTACACAGGGGGCCAGTTCACTGTCCCTCAGACCGTTGGAGGGCCGGACTATAAAACAAACTATTTTAAAGTAAAAAAAAAAACAAAACGGGAACAAATAGAATATTTCAAATAAAGAACCAGTAAATTTAAATCACCAAACTGCCCAGTATTTCTGTGGGAATTATGGACCTGCTTTTGGCTAATGAGATGGTCAATGTCCGGTTTAGTTATAGTGCTTTGCCTTTCTTCCCACTTCTGCTGTTATTTTTCACTGTTTTCGGAGCCGTGACGCGTGCATCCCGCGAGTCATCGGAAGTAGTACATGAGCGACGCAGCGCTTTGCGCTACCACCATATATCACGGTTTGCCTAGAATGATTTTAATTGAAAAGTTCAGCAACATGAAAAATTTTTCTTTCTCCTTATTATTTGGGTCAAAACTAACCAAAATCCAGTGAAAACTAAATCGGTTTACGTTGCGGATTTTTTATTTTTATTTTTCAGGTCAAAAAACGGGAAAAACGCCTTTTTTTGCATAGTTAAGCCTAATAAATGGAAAAACAATACAGTTTTTTTGCAAAAACCAATGCATGTATTTTGAAGCTGAGGGAATTTCCGACAGATTGACGTATTTTATAAATGATAAAAATGAAATTTCGACATTCAAAATCAATAAAAAAGACATTTTTGAGCAAAATAGGGCAAAAACAAGGGGTTTCTCGCATTTCAAAGCTTACTTAACAAATAAATCATCGTTTTTTTTTGTGGAAGGGACTGGGACTTTTCAAAAATGAGAAAAATTCCTTCAAAATACAATATTTATACACTGGAAAAAGTGAAATTTTCGAATTCAAATTCATTTAATGAAACTTTTTGGAATAAAAGAACCCAAATAAATTTTTCTGTCGGAAATTCCCTCAGCTTCAAAATGCATGCATTGGTTTTGCCAAAAAACTGTATTGTTTTTCCATTTATTAGGCTTAACAATGCAAAATAAAAAATCCGCAACGTAAACCAATTTGGTTTTCAGTGGATTTTGATTAGTTTTGACCCAAATAATAAGGAGATAGAAAAATTGTTCATGTTGGTGAACTTTTCAATTAAAATCTTTCTAGGCGAACCGTGATATAGTGCTCCTCTCACTGACCACCAATGAAAGAGATGCCCCCTTCCGGAAGTGCGGCAAGGGCAGGATAAATGTCCTCAGAGGGCCGCATGTGGCCCGCAGGCCTTAGTTTTGGGACCCCTGTTTTAGACCAAAAAAAAAAAAAAATCAATAGATTAAAGTGGCAGTGGCATTTCCGTTTGAATGATTCTATCCATTGTTATTATTATTTTTATTACTTCCTCTCCGATCTTCTGGTGGCCACACTGCCACAGTTTTCAGGTGTTCCGGTATATGTATATATTCACGAAATCAATTTATTTTGCACGCTAAATGTATTACACACACATAGTGGTTACAATACACGATGTTGTATTACTACCAACTGACTAAAACACATTATTCATAATCAAATAGTGGCTCTCTGTACAGGACCTGTCTCGAAAGATAATTTAGTATGTTTTGATTTGTGCCATTGTAGTCGCTCGCACCATTGGCTAATTGTGCCGGTGTCCACATTTGTTTAATTAATATTCAACGATAAATTTAATTTAAACGACATAATGTGAGATAACTATATAAATCTGTTCTAATAAATTTTGGTGTTTGCCTTTAGAAAATAATTATTAAATTAATATTCACTTTCTCCAGAGAAAGTATTGCCATGAGTTACTTTTGTTGGGATAATTTTTTTTTTATCTCTTTATTTGTATTTTCGAGGAAATGATTCAAATAATTTGGAAACACATTTGATCAACTTAAAGCCTAATTTAAGAACTTACTTAATAATATAAGAGTGGTAGACAGAATTGTCACAAAAATAATAATGGATATCTAAGATTTTAGTTGAATAATGGCCAGGGGCAATTAATTCAAATGGTTTATAATAAATATCTTATCTCCGTGTTTAGCCTCATCTTTTTTTCATGAGAATTTAGTGGAGATCTTTGAGCAGCTAGAAGTGGGAATGGTGCCAACTGTATTTGGGTTTAGATCACGTTATGATGATATATTGTTAGATTCTTGGAGAGCTGCGAATAAGTGTACAAATTGTTCTCTATTTATTTTGGATGGTATTTTTAGATCGGGCCTAATAATAGGCGCACGAGGGATGTAAATTGGGAAGAGCTAATTATCTAATGATATTAATCTCAGTTTATTGTACGAGGTGTGGCTATTAAATAACGAGACTATTGCTGTAAAACATTTTATTTTAAATTTTATACTTATTTAGTTATTATCACCTTCAATATACACCACACCCCTATCCCTACAACGCTCCATGCGAATTTACCATTGTTCGAAGCAGTGCTGGAAGAAGTCTTTTTCTGTGAGCTCCTGCATGACGCGTGCCGCTTTTTCTTTCACAGCTTCAACTAGGGCTGAAATCGTGTTCCTTTTAATGCAGATTTGTCTTTGGGGGAACAGATAAAAGTCACATGGAGTCAGGTCAGGCGAATAAGGCGGATGAGGCCTAAAACTGGGATGTACTTGGCTAGAAACTTCTTGACCAGAAACAGTGTGAGCCGACGCGGTTGTCTTGATGGTGAACCCATGACTTGTTCTTCCAACAAATCGGGTCGTTTTTTTCCTTACTCTTTCAGCAGGATTTGAGCAAGCACCTCACGGTAGTAATGTTGATTAATTATAATCGATATTTTCATCTTGTTTTGGACTTGGTGACCCGGGCGGTCATCATCTCCGACGTCTTCTCGGCCATCTTGGAAACGCTTGAATCACTCAAAAACTTGCGCACGTGATTAACAACATTCATCGCCATAAACTTCTTTTAATAAAAGTTTAGTTTCAGTAGCAGTTTCACCAAGTTTCATGTGAAATTTCACGACAATTCGCGTTGCTCTCCTACATGTGTAGCATCATGTTTTCGGCAAAACGAAACTAACACCTCTTACACAAACGACGGTTCCGGCCAGACAGATTTCTCTACAAACACGTGAGACGCAGCGACCGGTCATTTGACCGGCTGAATATTTTCAATTTATTTACTTATTTTAATATTTTATTTATTTATTTTGTATTGGTAACAGAATTCTCTCGAAAACTCAACTTAATAATGCATTTATCGGATTATTGTTTGCATGTGGTGCATATGAGGCCAAAAATGTACGATATTGTCCTTTTCTATGGTACAAAAAATAGGGACGAACATTCTTCTCAAACACTATGAGCAGAAATGTATAGACGAAATTTAGGAGGTTTATTCGAGTGGATCAAAGAAATAATTGTTTACAAATCGATAAATTTGCTTTAATTTCTAAATTTTGGAACAAATTCGTAGAGAACAGTCAAAACTGTTCTAACCAAGAGCATATATCTCTTCCAAGGACAATTGTTCCCAACAAAAAAAGTCAAGAAGCAGATTTACTCAGTACATGCCAAATAAACCTTACAAATTTAATAACAAATCTTGGCTAGCATTCGATATAATAAATGGCTTTCCATATTTGGGAAAACGTGAAAGCAGAGAACCTTCAAGTTCCGCTTTTGGGGAGTATGTCGCTCTGAAATTAGCAGAAATGTATACAGCTCGTGGAGGAAATATAACCGCGGAAAATCTCGGAGATCGCCTCAACAAATAGTTTTCAATATCCTGGACTTAGCCCCGGGATAAATTCATGGATTTTGTGTCAAAAACTACCGGAAGTGAGATTTCAAGGCAAAACTTTATATTTCTATTGCAAAAGCATGACAAATATTAGTACTCGAACAAGTGGTCGGAAAATAGTCAAATAAGATTCTGCAAAGACAATAAGACTAAAAAATGCTGTCTAAACTGTAAAAAATACGTACGCGGGAAATTAGCAATTGAGAAGCCTATAATTATAAAAAAATGATGCAACAAAGAGTAAAATCTACGAGATTTATTTTTAAACAAAAGCAACTATGCTTTATCATTGTTAACTAATTATTATCTTTATTAAAACTGTCCGGTAGGACAGTTGTATAAGGGTTGATCGTCAAAAAGTGCACGAAAAAGCGTAACGTTGAAAAAGACCCAACTTTGACAATTTTTTTCTCTTTTTCTACTAAAGATAAAATTCCCAAATTTTCTTTAAAATATGGGGCAAATCCTCCTTTATAGCTGTAATTTTTTTGCAACAACCCAGATCTAATAGGTTTCGAGAAAAAAGTTGCCGAAAATGAGCAAAAACGGCTTTTTCAAAAAATGTTCTTGTTCTTGTTCTTCTTGTTGTTGTTGTTGTTGTTGTTCTTGTTACCTTTTTTGTAAACAACGTACAGCCTAAACGCGCGAACCGATTTTCATGAATGAGGTGTCATTCGATTCGGAATTTTATGTAGATGTGCCTTTTGGGGGTCTCGACCCTGTACATCGAATGGGAGAGGAGTTAGCCCCCTTTATGTAAGGCCCCCTCCAAAATTATTATTACTAATTACTCTGTAAATCTTGGCCCGATTTTGATAAAATTTGTTAGGATGATAGGGTTAGGGCTCCCCTACGTAACATTAAAGCGGCGATCAGCTCTTACACTTGTTAAGGGGAAGTATAGGAATCGTTTCAAATTATCGACACGTGAACCGATTTTCATGAATGAAATGTCATTCGAATCGAAATTTTGTACAGATTTGCACTTTAAAAGTCTCGACGCTGTGCCTCATAAGGAGGAGAGTTTGCCCCACCCAAATAAGGCCCTTTCTAAAACTATTATTACCAATATTTCTATAACGCTTAGTCCGATTTTGATAAAATTCAGCTCGAATAAGTGGTTAAAGCTCCTCTACATTGCTGATGCTCTTGCACCTACTAAGAGGAAGTACTGCAATCGTTTAAATTATCAATGAGTGAACCGATTTAAATCAATGAATTGTCGTTCGATTAAAAAATCTTTGCCTCTTTGCCTAGAAGTTCTGCAATCGCAGTTTATTTTTCTTACTCCTCTTAAAAGGAAGTAATGAAATCGCAGTTTAATTTTGCTATTCACGCACAAGTACCTTCCTATGTTATTCAAAACGCTTTTTCAAAAAAAGTTGTTACTGAGGATGGTTTGGGGGACCTTAACGATAATCATTCTTTAAAAAGATCTCTCTAGTGGTAGTTACGGTTCCGACTTACCATCTTATCAGGTTATAATGATAGAATTGCTTATTCCAAATTTAAAAAAATCTGTAAAGCAGATATGTAACTTTGTAAAATAGACAAAAAGGAAAATCTATCCAAAAGGTACAAAAATCTCTTTAACAAAAACTTACAGTTTAAAATGTTAAGTATAAGGGTTGATTAAACGCCAAAAGGTACACAAATCAGCAAGCACCCAACATTTCATTAATTCTTCATTAATATTTAAGTAATTTTACTGCATTAATATTCATTAATATTTTTTAGAATTTATTAGATGTCACAGACCCTTATGCTGGCCACTTCATTTATAATATTTTTTTGTTATAATTATGATAAATCACACATATGTACATGCATGTTAAAGTAGAAAAAGACAAAGTTAGAGTAGGCTACTGTCTTGAATTCGTCTTACCGAAATATTCGAGAGCACAAATAACACAGAGTTAATAACAAGTAGATTATTCAACAACAATTATTGATTTCTCAATTGTAATTTAATTTAGTCCCCCTAATTTTACTTATAGTAAAATACTGGAATAATTAGCTGTCCTAAAAATATACATATCTTATTTACTTTATATTACATATTACATTTTTTTTTATAAAAAAAGTTTTGAATTTTTTAGCCTCATAATTTTTTTTTATTTTTTATAACGTTTTTCTTTTTATCCTGTATTTAATAGTTTGATTATTATAAATAACTACATATTACAGTCAATCTACAGTGCTACTTGAACAAATATTTTGTAGACGAAAATGGCCAGCATAAGGGTCTGTGACATCTAATAAATTCTAAAAAATATTAATGAATATTAATGCAGTAAAATTACTTAAATATTAATGAAGAATTAATGAAATGTTGGGTGCTTGCTGATTTGTGTACCTTTTGGCGTTTAATCAACCCTTATACTTAACATTTTAAACTGTAAGTTTTTGTTAATTCTAAAATAAGAAATTTAAGAAATTTTGAAAGTCCGGTCATTTGACCACTCACGGTAGAAATAGTTATGCATAAATGGCGGTTAGGTTTAGTGTTAAGTTCACAATCTTGTGAATGCTTATTAGAAACATTTTCTTGAAAAGTGAATTATAATAGAGGTCTCTGGAAAATTAATTTTTGCTGTGAGGTTTATTAAATCTATCATTTTGTATTTAAGACAATACCATTCTTTGGAGGGAACCAAAGCGAACCAATATTGTTATTTAGAACTCAAAGAAAATGGTAGTCAAATAAAGACTAAAAGGGATTCAAGACAGAGAAAGAATCGCAAATTTCATAACAGCGATATTATTATTAAAGGTAACCTTTTTAAAGTGTTTGATGTTCTGATTGAAGAAGTTAGATTGTGAATGTATATATATGCAACTAACTTTGATATTACAAGCTGGGAAATGTGTTGGGAGAGAATTGAGAAGGGTGCAACTGACAGACAAGTAACACTGGAAACTGTGTGTCTCCATGACAACTGTGTGGATAGCATTCTATCTCGCTCTATTATTGCTGTTACTCTTCGTATCTCATATAGCCAGCCATTCACCCTAATGCGCGCTGGCTGTACCCAAACTGAGGTAACACCCTTTTAATTAGAACTACCGTACTATTCCCATTTGCTCCTCTCTCTCTCTTCATCTTTCAAACCCACCAATCATCTCGCAAAGTATATCGCCTCAAGCATTCACCAAATCTATCGTATGGCGGTTTCAGTATCTTGTATTTTTATATTTAACCAGAGATATCTACTCTTATAATCTACTGTTACATACGGCATCGAAGTATCCAGACCTCCTGACATTACAGTCAAAAAATACTTCGAAAACTTCTTAACGCTCCGTTCTATGTATCTAACCTCACTATCCACAATGACCTCAAAATCCCTTTCATCACACATCTTGCTAACACTCGTTTTCTCAAATTTCATTCCACTCTACAGCAGTTCATCCTAACCCTCTCATAGAACACCTATCTTCCTCCACATTACCAAGGTAATCCTCTAAGGAGATTGAAGAGAAGATGGCCTCGTGATCTACTCTTATCGTGAGAACAGTAGACGAGAAGCACATTACTGGAGTGTCACCACTGGGAGCCTTCTCCACTCGTGATTTTCACGTATTTGTTTTTATCGTGTACCACATTTGCTTGTTGCAACAACCGTTGCAGTTGTAAATTCCAATAAAAGATTTAAAAAAAAACAGGGATATTTAACTCCTGAAGAATTTATTACTATTAATCAGGCTACTTTTTTGGGGATAAATTAAAAATATCTCCGAAAAATGCGAAGCCGTACAAAGCATTCTTTTAGCTAGTTTATTTATTTTCACAAAATTTAGAACAATTAACATTCGTGTTCAGGAGCTTTCAGGCGTGGGTGGAAAAGTTTAAAAACTAGCTGCTAAAGCTTAAGCAGCAAGCATCGCTTAGGTAGTGCCCATGGTCCGATTTCCAGTGATTTTTTTTTGGGAGGAGCAACTCATTATCAACATCCTACAGTACTCATGAAAACAAAGCCGAGATTACGGTGATGAGGAAATTGATCAGGATAGCAAAAGAAAGGCGTGCTCCTTTTTTTTTTAAAGACAACGCTCAACCTCTTACGACACAATTGATCTGGAAACTATTGTCAAAATGGGTTAGGAGCTCCTACTTCATCCTCTTTGCAGCCCTGATCTTACCTCCTTCGGATTTCTATCTGTTTGGGTCCGATAAAAGTGGCTTTGTGTGGCTGGCATCAAGTTCAACATGTTGTGCCCGTAGCTTCTTTCAGTTTTCTCGTTGTAGACAACCACTGTCCATTGTCCACAACATTACCAGGACAGTAGCTCCTATAAAGAGTAAATCTGACGGTCAGCAGCTATGCTCCAACCTAGGATCCCCGCGTCGGAATCCTGTATTCTCTAATCACTCAATTAATTACTTACCTCTTTTTTAATAACAACTAACATTCTGTTAACGGATAAAAGCAGCGATATTACCCACCCAGCATTGCGAACCCAATCACAGCAATGTTTTATGGAATTCTGAAATTCCCTTAATTTAATAAGATTATACTTTATTCTCTTTTTCGTATTTTCAGAACCTGATTGACCATTTGCTTGGTGGTTGTTTAAAAAAAAACCTATTTATATGATTCTTCTAGCTTCAATATTCTTATTTCTTTTTAAAATCCCTCTTCATTTTGTTCTCAAACTTATCTAATTGCGCTTTTACCGCTTCTCAGATTCTGTGAATTTAAAGTGTACTTTTTTATTGATGAACAACCATGGAAATTTGACTATGTTTTCATTCCATCATCGAACTAGATCATATGCATTTATTAGGTCCATTGCCTAATCGAGTGTAGTGCAGGAAACCCCTGGTCGTTTCATTATGGTTCATCTCTATCATAAATTAATAAAAGATTTGCTTTCCAAGTTTATCTTTCTAATTTTGTGCTACAAGACGGCTAGAAGAAAGTATATTAATGATTTAAAATTTACAAACTCTGAAGAAGTTGGAAGGAAAATTTCCACAAAAGGCGAACAGATTTAAATTAATTAATTTCCTCTGAGGAGTGGGTGGGAGATCTTCAGCCATTACTAACACGCACGATATGATTTACTGCTGCAATGCTGGGGGCTTCACACACAGCTACTCTGAAGCGCTAACATCATTCAAGATTAATGGGCGTTAGCTGTACCTTCCTGGTTTGGAAGAATTCAGCAGTTTTGAGAGCTATCCCCACGTGTTTTAGCTAATAAGCAATAAAGGGAAGGACGTTCATGGAGTAAAGAAGTTTATCGTCTCACATGATGGTGTTACGCAAAAGTTGGATTCAGGTTTCTGCATTATATAACGCTCTGGATTTTTCATCTCACCCTCTGCTAAACGGTTTATCCCTTTAGAATCTCTATGTGAACACACATATACATCACGGCTTTGTTTTTAGAATCAAGCTCTGCTTATTGCTTGCCTCCGTGATGATGCTAATCAAACAATCAGCACCCCTCATTTTTACTTCATAATCAGCATTACTTTTAATTAATTTTGGGCTTCAACTGTTTGGTTTAGCCAGGGTAATATATTAAGAACATATACATCTCCTTAACAACGTACAGTTTAAAAAGTTCAGTATAAGGGTTGGATAAATGACAAAAGGTTCAAAAATCACCAAATACCTATCATTTCATTAAATTTAAATAGTAATTTTACTGCATTAACATGTCATTAATATTTTCTAGAATTTATAAGTACCAATGTTTTAGCGATAATATTTATTGAGATACAGAAGGTTAAATTTTAGAGGTTTTGTATATCGTTCAAATTTCAAACCTCTATATCTCTCTTCGTATTGTTCCGATATTAATGAATTCTTTACCGAATTATAGAAGAATGTTTGCTGCATAACTGGTATAAATAGCAATGTTTTAGCGATAATAATTATTGAGATACAGAAGGTTAAATTTTAGAGGTTTTGTATATCGTTCAAATTTCAAACCACTATATCTCTCTTCGTATTGTTCCGATATTAATGAATTCTTTACCGAATAGTAGAGGAATGTTTGCTCTATAACCGGTATAAATAGCAATGTTTTAGCGATAATATTTATTGAGATAAAGAAGGTTAAATTTTAGAGGTTTTGAAAATAGTACAAATTTCAAACCTCTATCTTCGCATTGTTCCGATTTTACATTAAGTACAACTAGTAAAAATAGATGAATGTACAATTAGTATGTGCGTTTGTCTTTAGCATTATTGCACATACTCTAGGCTGATTTCTTGAACAGCGGGTGGCCATCCAGTGATGAAGCCGTAATAGGCCCCATAAGGCGTTAGGCAGCACTAACTCTCTCAGGTCAGGCATCCCCGATGGTACATAATGGTCCATTCATTTTGTTTTGTTAACGTATTTTCTGAAACAATTTCATTAAAACTGTCCGGTAGGACAGTTGTATAAGGGTTGACCATCAAAAACTGCACGAAAAAGCGTAACGTTGAAAAACACCCAACTTTGACAATTTTTTTCTCTTTTTCTATAAAAGATAAAATTCCCAAATTTTCTTTAAATCTTACTCCAAACCCTCCTTTATAACTGTAATTTTTTTGCAACCACCCAGATCTAATAGGTTTCGAGAAAAAAGTTGCCGAAAATGAGCAAAAACGGCTTTTTCAAAAAATGTTCTTGTTCTTGTTCTTCTTGTTGTTGTTGTTCTTGTTGTTCTTGTTGTTACCTTTTTTGTAAACAACGTAGCGCCAAAACGCGTGAACCGATTTTCATGAATGAGGTGTCATTCGATTCAATATTTTATGTAGATGTGCCTTTTGGGGGTCCCGACGCTGTACATCGAATGGGAGAGGAGTTAGCCCCCTTTATGTAAGCCCCCTCCAAAATTATTATTACTAATTACTCTGTAAATCTTGGCCCGATTTTGATAAAATTTGTTAGGATGATAGGGTTAGGGCTCCCCTACGTAACATTAAAGCGGCGATCAGCTCTTACACTTGTTAAGGGGAAGTATAGCAATCGTTTCAAATTATCGACACGTGAACCGATTTTTATGAATGAAGTGTCATTCGAATCGAAATTTTTTACAGATTTGCACTTTAAAAGTCTCGGCACCGTGCCTCATAAGGAGGGGAGTTTGCCCCACCCAAATAAGGCCCTTTCTAAAACTATTATTACCAATATTTCTATAACGCTTAGTCCGATTTTGATAAAATTCAGCTCGAATAAGTGGTTAAAGCTCCTCTACGTTGCTGATTCTCTTGCTCCTACTAAGAGGAAGTACTGCAATCGTTTAAATTATCAATGAGTGAACCGATTTAAATCAATGAATTGTTCGATTAAAAAATCTTTGCCTCTTTGCCTTTTAGGGAGAAGTACTGCAATCCTAGTTTATTTTTCTTACTCCTCTTAAAAGGAAGTACTGAAATCGCAGTTTAATTTTGCTATTTACGTACAAATACCTTCCTATGTTATTCAAAACGCTTTCTCAAAAAAATTGTTATTGAGGATGGTTTGGGAGCCGCAACTACAATCATTTTTTAAAAAGATCTCTCCAGTGGTAGTTAACACCTTATCAGGTTATAATGATAGAATTGCTTATTCCAAATTTTAAAAAAATCTGTAAAGCAGATATGTAACTTTGTAAAATAGACAAAAAGGAAAATCTATCCAAAAGGTACAAAAATCTCCTTAACAAAAACTTACAGTTTAAAATGTTAAGTATAAGGGTTGATTAAACGCCAAAAGGTACACAAATCAGCGAGTACCCAACATTTCATTAATACCTCATTAATATTTAAGTAATTCTACTGCATTAATTTTCATTAATAAGTTATTTTTTAGATTTTATTAGATATCACAGACCCTTATGCTGGCCACTTCATTTATATTATTTTTTTGTTATTATTATGATAAATCACATATACGTACATGCATGTTAAAGTAGAAAAAGACAAAGTTAGAGTAGGCTACTGTCTTGAATTCGTCTTACCGAAATATTCGTGAGCACAATTAACACACAGTTAATAACAAGTAGATTATTAAACAATAATTATTCATTTCTCTATTGTAATTTAATTTAGTCCCCCTAATTTTACTTATAGTAAAATACTGGAATAATTAGCTGTCCTAAATATATGCATATCTTATTTACTTTATATTACATATATACAACATTGTGGGAAGAACACCTAGATGGAGAATGTAATTGAAGAAAACTATATTATTTGCGATAAAGCCAGATAATTATTACCTATTATTATAAACGTTTGACTACTTCATACAATAACAATTACTTTAATCGAAGAATGAACTTAAACCGACGATTTTTATTTAAGAAATAAAAATAAATAAATAAAATAAACAAAATCATTGATGTTTGTTGGTGTAAGCATTTTTTTAAACAAGGTTTTGAATTTTTTAGCCTCATATTTTTATTTTATTTTTTATAACGTTTTTCTTTTTAACCTGTAATTAATAGTTTGATTATTATAAATAACTAGATATTACAGTCAATCTACAGTGCTACTTGAACATATATTTTGTAGACGAAAATGGCCAGCATAAGGGTCTGTGATATCTAATAAAATCTAAAAAATAACTTATTAATGAAAATTAATGCAGTAGAATTACTTAAATATTAATGAGGTATTAATGAAATGTTGGGTACTCGCTGATTTGTGTACCTTTTGGCGTTTAATCAACCCTTATACTTAACATTTTAAACTGTAAGTTTTTGTTAAGGAGATTTAAAAAGTGCTTATCTTGTTGTATCCTAAATATGTAAGAATGGTTTTTGAACTGTAAAGATAATTTATTTTCTTGTAAAAACTAAATTTCCATGGAAGTGAAGGAAAAAGGAGCCCCTCTGGCTGATGGTGTAGCAAATTGTTTAATTTAACAGTAAAGGAGGACTGTAATTTTCTTATGTAAACGATCCGGAAATGGTATTTATGTAGCTACGTAAACATATGGAAATACATATAGTATTCGACGTCTGCGTATTAAAACAAAACAAAAAGACTATTAGTCTTTTTACATAAATAAATAAAACATATTTTTGTTATGTTAGTGTTAATGAAGTAAACTAGTTGTGTTTGTATATTGTTCCTTGTATGTGGAAAGAGAGAACAAGACAAAAAAGAGTGTTTATGAAGATGGTGCACTGAGGAGGAGAAGAGACTACAAACAGGAACAAAGCCTTGCAGTACTAAACAGTGCAGGCGCCAATCATCCCAGTCCCTCAGTCTCTCTTCCTCCTCATACTATTTTCTTAGGAGTTTTTGTTTGTCTGTCTGTCCACTATACGCACGTCGTATGTTTGTCCATTTTCTACAGTTAAGCAGCATCTTTCACCCATCTCTTTCATTATGAAAACTGTTTTTTTGAAAGATTAATGCATTTTTTTCTTCTTACTTTACTTTGAAATACAGTTGAAAATGAATTTAGGCACCGTGAGACCCCATTTCTTGGTTCCGTTTCTTCCACTTTCTCTGTCCAATTGTTTTCCTACTTTTGTTTCTCCTCTCCAATCAATTATATACTATTAATGGGTTGCAGTGATAATGACTGGCGATAAATTATTCCTGTATAGTACGGTAGATGGTGGGTACTTTGCTCTATTGCTGAACCCAGCAGCACACAAAGGGAACCCAGAGTGGGTGTAGGGCTGAACCCAGTCTTCTCTTTAACCCTTTCTTTGGCCCTTTTGTTTTATTATTACTTTGGTTTTAAATTCCCTTCGTTATGGTTGCATCTTCAATTCTTTAATTCTATTTTTAATACCCTAAATTTTCTGTTTTAATAATAATAACCCTGTTTGTTGCCCTTACCTACTTCTAGTACTCCGCTACAGTCAGGGCCGGATTTAGACGAAAAAGGGCCCTAGACTATTCCATTTATGAGGGACCCTTTCACCTCCCATTTTTAAGTTTGTACGAGTAAATTACATGAGAGATTATTAAATACATCACTGTTGTGAATTTCACCTTATTTTCGGTTCAGTGTTTTAGTGTTCACTGTTTTTAGAATAGTGTAATTTTAATTTTCCTACGTAATTAATACGAAATTAGAATTGTTGACAGTTCATTTTTTTTTTTTGTCCCTCTTATAGTAAGTGTCCAATTTTCGATTTGGCAATTTCAAACTTTTTGTGTTTTCCACATTGACCAAAAGAGTGGTTGTTAGAAATTAGTCTGTGTGTCGTAATAGGGTAAAGTGCCCAAATTGCCTTCCCCTTAAGTATATTGAATTTTTATTGTAAAATAAAAAATAGTAATAACTTCGAGGGAAGGGATTAGCTGTGAGGTTAGCATACTGGACTCCCACGCGGAGGTCCCGGGTTCGAATCCAGCAGCTGACCCTTAGATTTTCTCTTCCTAGCTCACTGTCAAGTGATGGACAGTGTTGTCTGTAACGAGAGAACACTGTCCGGTGGCCGGCAGTTCACTGAAAAAAGCTCTGGGCGCCAATAACCTTAGATGTTGAAGCGCCTTAAATCATAAAAAAAGTAATAACTTCGACAAAATTTCTATTGTTACCTTGAAGTTTCAGTTATTGATTTTTGCAATAATATTGTTACAAAAATTCAGACAAGAAACGCAAAAAATATAATTTAAAAAAAGTACACTTTTACGTAGTTGTTTAAAAAAGTGATCTTAATTTCGTCTCCTCGGCCACAAGTAAAAAAAATAAAAATATTGGGTAATAAAGAATATTGTGTTTTCTTATAATACTATATATTGATACACAAATCTCAAATAAGATGAAAAGTCAAAACTCTGAACAAATTTCACTGAAAAAACTGGCATGTCTTTTGTTTGAGAAATAGCCGAACTCATTTTCAACCCGCTTTTTGATTTGTTGCAGAGAAAAGGTGAGGCAAATTGTTCTTCTTAGCTAACTGAAACGCCAAACGAGACAAGTCTCCGACAGTTAACCCGTAGAAGTTTTTTCTATTACCAGGAGACAGTATTCTGCAAGCATTTGCTCGATGACTTTGAAGCAGAACTGTTGGACGGCCAATATTGCTATTAACCATATCCTCTGGTTCTCTAATGAGGATTTGACATAATCCTTCAGCGTTGCTCTTGGAACTTGGAATGTCTTTGCTGCCGTTTTGTGTCCCATTTCTTTTTTATCTCACCGCCTTCACTGCTTCTACCATTGTCTTAAGATTCCATTGCTTACGTTTTGCCATCTAAGACGAAAGCAAATAATCAACTGTTTTCTATAACTTTTTCAAATATGAAATAAAAATAATGTTCTAAATTTCGTTCCCGGGACGGAATCAGGAACAATTACATTTTTAAAGATGGCTACCACTATCGAAACAACACACGAATGAACTGGCGTTTCAAAATAAAGACAGTATGTGACATGCCCTAAGCAACATCAATATTTTATAGTGCTGCACGAGAAACGAGACGAGACTTGAGCAACCGAGACCGAGACCGAGACATGATATATATCTCGTCGAGAAATCTCGGTCTCGTCTCGGTTTATCAAATATTAATTTTTAGCTACAAAATTATAAAATTGTGTTCTTTATTAATAAATAATCATTACGGGTATTGAATTAATTATTAAAAGATACGATTTTATTATATATGTTCAATATTACTACATCTATTTGACTTCGAATTACATAAGTAAGTAAAGTAAAATAATCGCCTATTTTTTCAGGCGGGGCTTTACGTCCAACTACCAATTAGGTGTCGCGGACGGAGGCGACTAGGAAACATACTTTACTGTAAATTTCTCATATTAACCATTAAATAAAATCCAAGGCCAAGACCCAGCACCACAATACACATTAGCTTCGCAGGTCTCGCACCGCTCGGCTACCGTGGCGGCCCCCTTCGAATTACATAATTTTTACATAAATTCACTAAATTTCACTATTCATATCATTCATTTATTCAATTTCATAAATTTCACTATTAATAATCTAATACTTTGAACTTTGATATTATTTGAATTATATTTTAGAATTTTGGAATTAGTGAATTTGAAAAAAAAGACTATCTATGCATCTAAAAAATATTGCCACAAATTTTCGTTTTTAAGATACACTTTGCCCAAGCATTGATACATAAAAGAGCTTTTACTGAGTCAGAAGTTAGAGAAGATCTTCTATTGGTCATTATCATCGCAGCTTGCGAAAATAATCTTTCCGATGGCACCGAAGTTGCACAGATACTAAAAATATCTTTCGCCATTCTAGACAAATTTTTGAAGGAATTCTCAAGTGTTTTCCACCATTCTAAAATGTCACCGTCTACTGGTGCTTGGTCTAATTTGGTGTAATTAATTATTTCTGTCTTCCATGCTTCGGTGATATTTGCTGATTTTTGAGCAAATGGTGCAAAAATATTGTAGCAGTCGTCGTCGTCGTCAAAAGGTGAATCATCAGATTCTTTATCTCCACCAACAGCCATAACTAATGGAGCGGGAAGTTTGTTGGGAGGTGTATTTTTTATTTCACGAATCGACTTGTTATAGCAGGCAGATATGTTATTTGGGTCTTTCATTTGGCGCGTTTTTAACATCTTTTTGAAATTATATAAAGATATATAACAGTAATAGTAATATATGATGCATTTAAGTGTAAGTAGTTGTCTTCTTTTACACACATTTTCATTACCAATATATAAATTAAAATAATTATTAGAAAATAATAACATTTTTTGAAAAGATTATTAATAGCAAACCGCTTTTAGTACTTAAACAAAAATTCAAAAAACCGAGACCGAGACTTGAGCGACCGAGACCGAGACCGAGACCGAGATCGAGACTGCATAAAGTCTCGCCTCGTCTCGGTCTCGTGCAGCACTAATATTTTAACGAACCTTTAAAAGACTGGAATACGTTTTGAAACACTACAACTTACTAACAATTTATTATGACTAAAAATATAACACTTCAAAAACTCGGCTGGAGTTGAACCGTACCCCGAGTTGACGTTTTTCCAAACGATTACTGCTGCTTCAATATAGCTTTCTTAAAATTGCCATTAGTGTGCAATACTTGGCGATTGTTTTGAAAAGGGGGACGAAATTTGGGCACTTTACCCCTGTGTGGTCGGTATAACTTCCAAAAAAAAGGAAAAACATTGCAGAAATTTTCCACATTTGATGTGTGGTTCAGTTGGTACACGCTGAATTCCTGAGAAAATAGGTTATTGGTCAATATCGGCCAACTGAAAAATGCAGAACAACTGTAATTAAAACATAATTGATTATTGAGGTGCCAGCCACTTAGGGCTTGTGATTATTGGGGCCCATATGTATGTATATACGGATTGTATAAGAGCGAATTATTGCGTATAACTATCTAGTCATCCATTTTATTGAATCTCTATGCCAATGAAAACAGCATTCGACCGAATTGAAACGATAAATGGAAAAGGCAAAGGCAAAATTGGAGAACATTTTCACTCTGTTATTACGTACGATGATGATTCAAACCCCCAAATATAATTTTTTTTTTTTTTATCGCATTTTTTTCCCCATTTTCTCAATTACTATTTTTTGCCGAGCGATATACAGTTGATTTGTTACAAACATACGAACGGATGGTCAAAGTGACGCAAATAGGCTCTCTGCAGGAGTGCCAACTCGTTTATAATTTTTTTTTTTGTAGCCCTCTGGTGCGACCAACAGTAACTAGCGCCTTCTCTCTCCATCTTCCATCAGCCTCCATTCACAGCAACCCTTTTTTAAACCATTAGTTCCCTCCCTCCTGCAGAGTGGAGTGAAACTCCAATGAAAAATAGAAATTTTTACAAATTTCGTTTTTTTTTGTTTCATTTTATTTCTCTCGGGTTTGCCCCATTTTTTCTCTTGTTGTTGTCCTCTTTCTCCTTTTTCATTGTCTATTGTTGTGGCGATGTTACCAACCACTTTCATACGCACATTGTTTACACTATTTATTTTATACCAAGTTCACCTTTTCATCGCTAGTTGGTCTGGTCGTCATGAAGCGTAATTTTGTAAGTGCGAGATCGCAAGTTCGAATCCCGCGTATGACTACTTTTTTTTTTTTAGAATAAAATTGTTTATAATAAAGTATGGAGCTTCCGCCCCCGTCT
Organism: Rhodnius prolixus; assembly: GCF_049639745.1. Classification (NCBI taxonomy): domain Eukaryota; kingdom Metazoa; phylum Arthropoda; class Insecta; order Hemiptera; family Reduviidae; genus Rhodnius; species Rhodnius prolixus. The sequence goes on from NW_027411624.1 coordinate 25,992,796, forward strand.
ACGATACCTAAGTTGGACGTTAGGCCCTGCCTGTGAAAATAGTCGATTACTTTACTTATTTTCCTCTTCATAACTTTTAGAACCCAAGTTTTTATTATCTTCTTGGTCCATCTTTCTCCAAGAAACCATAGTAGAAATCTGTTTTATGGAACTTTACATTTTCTGCGAAGAAGGCACTGGTTTGGCTATAATCTTCTGGATGTTACCTTAATAATAGTGAACGATATACTCTGGTGTATTTTTGTTTCTAAAAACTTTTAGTGAGATTTTTACAATTGCATAGAAATAAATGCAATAAAGTAATAAATCAGATGATTTGTGATAGTCCTTAAATGAGTGTGCTGACAGGCTAAAGGCCAACAAGACAATTATTCTGACAAGACACCCGTAAATTACGGCCATCCACCAGGATATGCAGGAAATTCACGTCTGACACTATACGTAGTTAGACGCGGAGGCCAAAAGACACTTCAAACTTTGTGAAATATTAGTTTGGAGGGTGAAGGTTTTAAGAACTTGGGCTAAAGGATAGTTATGAATGGTATTTGAAGTAACGAGATTTGGCGATGAAAGAGGCGAATCAAAGAAGTCCACCATCGTATCATAATAAGCTTATAGACAAATGATTTTGGGGAATCTCGAGGTGCGGTCATAAATACAATCATGATGTTCAACAGTTATGATAATATAGCTCAACATTAAACTACACAAACTTTTTTACAATACCCTGAAGAAGGTAGTAAAAATTACCGAAACGTTGGTATAAAGCAAAAAAGTTTTATTTATTGATGACCGCACCTCGATATTCCCCAAAATCATCAATCAACAACGGTCGGGGGGAAAAAAACCAAAACTTGTAGACAAATTCAACCAACTGCAAGTGCCACTTGATTCAATTTTTCAGTTATTTTGATATCTTTTTGATGTGCTACTCCAAAACATATAGACTATTAGTCACTCTCTTCACTTGAGAGGAAATCACTAGGCCACTATCTTTTAAGAAGTCTTGCCCGGGTTGTCAGGAAGAGTTCTTGAAGAAAGATTTTGAGCTAGAGGATTTGTATGAGTTTGTAGGTTAAAATGAAGTTTTCTGTATCTTGTTTTAGCGACTTGAGTGGCAAAAGGAATGTTAAGGTCAGTGTGTATAGTCAGGAAAAACTGGACAACCGTAAATGCATTTCACTAAATAGATTTTTTTTTTTTAATTTTAGGCTTTTTTTTCGAAAAGTTTTTCTTTTAAAGTGGACGTGTACACTAATTGGTCTTTTATCTTTTTATTTGAAACTGTAAGATCCATAAGATTTAATTACGTGAACTATCTTCTTTATTGTGTAGGACGTGAATATATGATCATCAACCAAATATATTGTATAGTTCTCAAACGATAGCGATTTAATAACTTATTTCAGTAGATTAACAATACGATTAACTCGATTTTACGAGTAGTATACCCAGGAGTTAATTATGAAAATTCCAAATTTGAATATGGCTGGAAGTACATTAGTAATCTGAGAATAACAAAGAGAGAAAAAGTACCTGATGAGTTTCGAAGCACCATATTTGACTGAAATAGCCAAGAATATTGGCATTTATCCGTATCCGGGCGCTCTAAAAGAAAAGGAAGCTACAAAATAGATACAAAGCCTTCTAGATTGCCAAAGTTATATATACATTTGGTCCTGGTGCAGCACATAAAATCAATAAGTAACTCATATTGACATCCATTTTCTATATAATATAGCGCTGCTTCCATACAGGAGAGCTCCCTCCTCTGGGGAGAATATTACTTCTAGTGCCATATGGCCTCCCGTGCGCTACCCTTCTGGTGACAGAACTTCAACCTTCCAATTGATTTAAATGAACTTGTCACCCCTATGTATGGTTGCGTGCACCATTATTCGTTGGTTAGGAAATATTTTATTAAGAATCTTGTTCATAATTTTGTTATCAGATTATTTGCAAATATTGCCAGCATCTCTTAGAGAAAATTTATTGTTAAAATTTGAGACAGGCCAGCCAACACAACATGTCCGAAAGCTTATTAATTATTGCATATCAGATCTAAACAGACGCTATCAACAACTTCTACTCTTAGACGATAGATCAAAACTCTCTCTAGACAACAAAATACTGATTTATACTTCTATTTTTAAAACCCATCTGGGCGTATGGAATAGAGCTGTGGGTTTCAACTAAACGCATAAATCTCCAAAGGATTAAATCTCTTCAATCTAAAATACTTCGAACTATTGTAAACGCTCCATTTTATGTCTCCAACCTGACTGTACACACAAGTCGCTAAAACACGATACAGAAAACTTCATTTTAACCTGCAATCTCGTATAATAAATCCTCTAGCTCAAAATCTTTCTTCAAGAACTCTTCCTGATAAACCGGGCAAGATGTCTTAAAAGACAGTGTGGCCTCGTGATCTCCTCTGAAGTGAAGAGAGTGGACTAATAGTCTAATAATGTATTGGAGTGTTATCACTGGGTAACTTCTTCATTAGTTCACTTCTACTGTTCACTGTTTCTTCTACATCCCTTCTTGGCAACCCGATAAGACGCCTTAAAAGACAGTGCCCTCGTGATCTTCTCTGAAGTGAAGAGAGTGGACTAATAGTCTAATGTTTCGGAGTGTTACCACTGTAGTAACTTCTTCACTTCTATCATTGGTTATTATAGCGCCAACGCGCTGATTGTAGCACCAATAAACGAGTAGAAAATAAATTTATTGCATTGAGAGAAAATGGAAAATGTTTACATCAAATATTTATTTTCTAATTTCTATTCTATACAAATGTTTTGTAGAAGTAGAGAGCGGTAAGGTAGTACTATGCGGTAGCTGTTGTGAACTGTATAGCGGGGATTGTAGACTCCGTTGTTGTATGCTAACAGCTAAAGGGAGATATTTGACAGCGTTCGGTGTGGCCAGCCAGCATTGTGACGAGAGTGTGTGACTTGCCAACTGTATAGCAGCTTGTCACTACAATATGAACAATAGTTTATGCTAAATACAACGCCTTCTCAATAGTATATATATAGTGAAGTCTCTCTCTCTCCTGCCCAGCTGGTGGAACACGATTTATGGCGATTTTACTTCCCTCTTTAGACTGCGCGTCAAACTGTCTGCGCATAGTGCTATATAATACCCAGGTCTCTAATCGTAAACTACATTTACCTATCCAACTACGGGGCTATTTAAACCTGACACGTCACTGATTTATATTAATTATTATTGCCGTTCCCTAATAGAAATCTTTTAATATCATCTTAGGTGTTAGAAATAATAAACTCATATCTCTTTATTATGTCTTCACATTTAATAGAAGCTTTTTGCCTTAAATTGATTACAAACACTCCGAGCATGAGACAGTACCTCACTCTAACTTCTGTATTCCTCAAGATTCTCTTCAATTATCGATGGTTACTGTACAAACTGTTAGTTGACATCAATATAGATTTATTACACATTATATTCAGATGGAAGGATGATCTAAATGCATTATGTGGGGTACTGTGGAGCAGAGTGGCTCAAAATAAAACTGCATGGAAGAAACTAGGAGAGGTTTGGCCGCTTAAGATGGGCCTAGTTACCAATTAAATTATTTTGTTCTTATTCTTATTAATTAATTATTTTTTATTTTAATCTTCTATTTTATTTTATTTATTCGTATTTCAAGTTTATTTTTATCTTTTAGGCTAAATATTTCGTTTTGTACTAGGTTACTTTGTAGAATCTTTGAATTTAATTTTCTGTTTATATATATGCACTTTATGCAGGTTGGGAAACATGTGCTGTGCCTTCAAAGTTGCCTTCTCTGGCTCGCAAATCAAGTTAGCCAGGAGGTTATCTACAACTGCTCTCTGTATCTGAGGAGGCACCTTTTAAGACACAGTACATGGCTGCACAAGCTGCGTAAAGTGCATTATTTGATAAATTAAGGAATAAGTTTGATCCTTTACATGAAAGATATTGGATCACTTAAATATGTGGCAGGAGGTTTCCAATTTTTTTTGGTAATTAAACGCAACTCTCCCAAAATTACCAAATAATTATTAAACCTTCTTGTTTGTAACAGATGTAAAATTAATTTTTAGCCATTTTGTGTATGCTTGAAAACATCTAAACCTCTTAACATTTGATTATTGCTTAGAAAATCACTCGGAAAACGACTTATTTCCCGATATTAAGAAAAATACTAGCTTTACTGCCTTCGCAATATTTTTAGTATGAAGGGGATGGAAAAATACATAAAAATGACCTATCGCGTGCTCTTCTTTCTCTTTGATAACAAGTTAAAAAATTGAAATATGATTAATAAATACCAGATTTTGAAATGGCCTAGCACCTTTAATTTTGAAGATATCGAATTGCGGTTTCCGGCTTCTTTCATATCTCTTTATACTCTTTAAAACTGTGTATATGAAAATGGGGGTCAGCTGCGAACCCTCACTATTGGTCGCGCGTCAGCTGCGTATGCGGGCAGGAATCTAAAATCAAGTCACATATTCAGAAACTAGAGGTGACGGACAACAAATTTTTCCTCTACCATTTTTTGCTTAGATCAACCGTTTAAGCGTGAAATGTATTTGTTTTTTTAATGATTTAAGGCGCGTCAACATCTAAGGTTATTGGCGCCCGGAGCTTTTTTCAGTGCACTGTACGGCCTCCGGACAGCGATTTTTATTTATTTGGTTAATTTGTTAACGTTTCTACAAGGAAGTTATATTTTGGTTTAAAAAGGAGAAAGGCCAGTTTAAAAAACAGTAATAAGAAAGTAGAGAAATAAATTAGACGGCAGATGTATTTGCAGAGTGAAATATTATCGCAACAAGTAGGCGGCGATGAGGGGAGCCAAGCAATAAGGAAAAACAAAAAAATAAAAAGCAATAAGTTAAATGATAATAACGTTGTGCCTCACACTCCTGTAAGTTCTGCAAGGCAATATAGCCTAGCGGCCGGCCTGTAAGCCTTACAACACTAAGTAAAACAGGACAAGAAACATTGGCCACAGACTTGCCTACTTCTTCTTCGCTGGGGTTTGGTTCTATTCTTCGGCGGCGACAGGTGTAATGGCGACATTTTAATACATATGTTTCTTTCACCTGCCTAATGAAAGAGCCAGAATTTTTTTAATTATTTTAAGCGTTTTCTGCTTAGGAAGTTCTTAAGAAATTCTAACTTGAAAGCGTAACTTTAATTAAAATTTATCATTCAAAATTAAATTGGCTTTTTTTTAAATTTTATTTTAAAAAAGACCAAAAAAAAAATGGCCTGCAGCCTAAATTCAGAAAATGGTTCAGTGAATTGTCAGGTCCGCTCTACTGATTTTCACCTAATTTGAATTTATACTTATTAAATTCCTATAAATTCTCTGTTTTGGAGGCATTGGTAACAACTTGTCACATATCTTACATTTTATTTCATTTATTTCGCCCAAAGTTTCGTCCTAACTTGGACCATCTTTCAAGCCTAATACAGAGTTCCATAGTCCAAACATTTTTTTTTTTTTAAATATTTTAGAATTATACAGGGTGAACCAGTAAGTAATGTCCATAGGCCTACTGTTGTGTAGTACATCTAAAGTGGAGTTCAATGACGTATATTTGGCCAGCTTCATATTTTCCACTGTTCTTGAGTGGCGTCACTTAAAACATTGTTTTTTTTTTTTCCAATAAAAATGTTATTACTCAGAAAGTTTTAGTCCGAATTCGATTCTGATGACACGGTAAGAAAGGCAGATACATTTTCTAAAAATTGATACCATTTCGAAGCATTAGTCAATCTCCAAACAGCCTCAATCTTTCTCCTGGATACTGGAAAAATAAAAGTAATCGAAATTTTTGAAGAAAACTCATTAGGCCCTTATGTGATCATTATCAGACCTAGGTGCTGGCACTTTTCATAGTTTAATGGGCTTTCTATCAGTATATAATTTTCCAGGATTCCTTTTATCTTCGTATGAGAAATTACGTTTGTTTGACAAGAAAACGTGTTCACGAGCACTCAACAGTGTTAGTTTATAAAGTTGTTTAATTCATTGAAAACTCTTTTAGATGGTCCAGTAGTCAATTTTTAAAGTAAATTGTCTTAAAATAAGGAAGTCAAAGGTTACAAATTGCACTTTAAACATTTACTTCTGATCTCACTGAAATATTTGAGAAAATGTTAGGAAATATTTTAAAGAAGTACTTTAACAAAAAATCGTATAGTTTGTATTTTCTCCAAATTACAATTTCACTCATAACTGCACTGTTAAGATATGAATGTGAATAAGCCTTAACAACCCTTTGAACCCACTAACAGACAATCCTTATATCGGAATCTGGAATTAACCAATACAACTAGGTATTTTATAAATAAACTTCCCTGATCTGTTAGACTTGGTTTTTCAAAATTTTCTATTGTACCCTATTTGAAACTAAGAAGTAAATTAACCTTCGATTATAAAAACAGCACTTGTTTGAGATTCTGGGATCGAATCCAACTTCTGGCTCTTAGCTTTTTTTCTCTTCCTAGCAGCTTCTTGAAGCTGACTGTCCGATGATGGAAAATGTTGCCTGTAATGAGAGAATACTGGAGGTCGACAGTGCACTGAAAAAAAAAAGCCCCGGGCGCCAATGACTTCAGATGTTGACGCGCCTTTAATACAGAAAATAAAATAAAATTTAGTGTCCGTAGCTTTTGTTAAGAACACTTTCGATTTACAGACTTCCGGATTTCATTATCTCGTTACAGTCATAAGGTCCATAACTGTCTACTACCGACACTCAGCTATTTGAAGCTCTTGTAATTTTTTTTTTTGCAACAACCCAGATCTAATAGATTTCGAGAAAAAATGTTGCCGAAAATGAGCAAAAATTCTTGTTAACGTTGAGAAACATCGAAATGTCGAAGATATTGCGTAAAAAGAGATTTTATTTTTGTGTTATTTAGGCACCTTTAAAACGAAATTAAAACTGTCCGGTAGGACAGTTGTATAAGGGTTGATCTTCAAAAAACTGCACGAAAAAGAGTAACGTTGAAAAACACCCAACTTTGACAATTTTGTTCTCTTATTCTATAAAAGATAAAATTCCCAAATTTTCTTTAAAATATAGGGCAAACCCTCCTTTATGACTGTAATTTTGTTGCAACAACACAGCTTAAATAGATTTCGAGAAATACGTTGCTGAAAATGGGCAAAAACGGCATTTTCCGAAAATGTTCTTGTTGTTACCTTTTTTTGTAAACAACGTAGCGCCTAAACGCGTGAACCGATTTTCATGAATGAGGTATCATTCGATTCGGAATTTTATGTAGATGTGCCTTTTGGGGGTCTCGGCCCTGTACATCGAATGGGAGAGGAGTTAGCCCCCTTTATGTAAGGCCCCCTCCAAAATTATTATTACTAATTACTCTGTAAATCTTGGCCCGATTTTGATAAAATTTGGTAGGATGATAGGGTTAGGGCTCCCCTACCTAACAATAAAGCGACGATCTGCTCTTACACTTGTTAAGGGGAAGTATAGCAATCGTTTCAAATTATTGTAGCTTGAACCAATTTTCGTGAATGAAGTGTCATATTGAGAGTTTTTAAAAAATGTAGTTTAAACTTCTAAATTGTTTTTACCTATGAAATTATGTAGTTCTGTATGCGAAAAGTCGAAGTTTACCATTAACTAATTCAAACTTTACTCTTCTTAGATTATTTCAGTCAGCACTAAAATAAAGTTATACCTTAAAAAATTATAAACTCTACTAATTAACTTATCAGAGCGGAGTACAGAGTAAGAGTTTTTATCTGTTCGCAGCATCTTGTGTTTGCAAACATTAATCTCTCCGTCTTCTAGTTTTAGCTTCTACTCTAAATAAAATTAGAGATAAGGAGGAACGTAGTGTGCAAAGCCGGAGGAGAAATTAATTCACGTAATAATTATCACCATACTAAATGAATGCTGATCTTTCTGTGCCGGTGCCGAGGGTTTGACCCTGGACCCTTTTAGCTCTACTCTCGCCCATGGTGGGCTACCGCAGATATTTAGCCCACTTCTAGATGAATGTTACAATTTATATTCTCATATAATTACTAACGGTATAATTTAGTTATAATTAGGGTAACAATCGTTAAGTTCACTTATTAATGAATTATTTTTACTACTTAAATATCTTGTTAGTATCAAATTGTCCACTTTATGGGCTCTATGAAGCCACTTTACGTTTGACTAATTGTTTTATTCAACCCCAATAGGCTTGAATTGGTTCCTTTATACATAAAAAAAGTCAAAAAATTGAATTTTTCGAACAAATTTCAGAACAGACAAGACAGAATACACACCAACTCTCTAATGATGTAAAACAGTATATTGTAAATTAGCCCTGAAGGTGGTCTAGTCCCTCTAGGTCGCAAGCTCGGCATAATAAAGTTTACCATGACTGAAACTGGCAGTCATTTTTTCATCCTATTTAATTTTTATTAAATTGCCTGAGAAAAGCCATAAGAAAATAAGTACCAAAAGTAGACTCATCAGACTAGATGGAAAAATTGCAATTTTCAGTTTTGAAATTATAAAAATGTTCAGCTTTTTGGTTTTCACGAAGCCCTCGCTGAATGGATAAAAAATGAATAAAACAAATACTGATAACGTTATGATCAAGTTACGATCTAGTATGCACTGATTGTTACAAACTTTTAATCTAAAAATACCTTCTCCTAATTTGTTTGTTTATTGACATGTGTCTGCCAAATTCAGTAGCTATTTAATTAGTTAATAAACATTTTCCCAGGACCTCCAAGAATGTTGTTTTCGTCCACTTTAGGGTATTAGTGTTTACAGGGCTAGGCAAACATTGGAATTTAATTTATGTGTGGCCAGTATTTGATAAAACCAGAAAGTCAATACAAACTTAGAAATAGGTTCCTCTCTCTCACAAATGTGTATCTCTGTTAGTGATATATCTCAAAACGATAAATTGGAAGAGAAATAAAGAGTGGTTAGATCCGCAGTGCTGTATAATATCGGTGATTGTTTTATGTATGCTAGACAGCATACTGTGAGATGGAAACATACTATTTGAGCTCAAATTCTCTAACCACATCGATTAATCAATCATTCAACCCCTAATGATGGATGTAAGTTCGAAAACATTTCGAATTTTTTTTCTTTTTAAAGAACCATGAATGAAGGATAAAATCAGCAAAAATATCTCCAACTTCAAATTAATTTTCAAAACCATAATGAGATCGTAACTATGCTATCGAAAATCTTTAATTAAACATTCCACTTTGCGTTTAGATAAAAAAGTGTAATTTATTTATCTATTTGTTGCCTGAACATAATAAAAATACAAAATGCATGTCAAAATATCTCGCGTCTTCATAATACAATGAAGTAATAGTTATTTATTTAACAAGTGTGGAAAGTAGTACTTTTCCTCACGCGAGGCAGGGTTTGCACGCACGAGCGAGCGAAGCGATGCGAGTGCAAGTGCAAATTGCCGAGTGTGAGGAAAATACTTTACACTAGAGTTAAATATTATATTTTTTCTGCAACCATTTATTAACTAATAAAATTAAAAATTTCATTTTTACAGTCTACAAAAAGTAATTTATTTATTATAAACATTTATTGTTATATTACAATTATTTACATTACTTATTGATGATCAACCCTTATACAACTGTCCTACCGTACAGTTTTAATTACATTTTCTGCTGTTTCTTTTATTGATGGAGAAATTTCTATAAGGTAACACTATAACCTTTTTAACTGTTATAATTAAAAATATCTAATTATTTATTAAAGTATTATTTTTATTTCTATATTCCTTTCAATTTTTATTTTATTTTTTTAATATTCGTTTTTTAATTATTTAAATAAAATAAATTTAAATAAGCTTATTAGAGTTTTACAGAAAATATTTATGTTAATAACAAAACTTCTTATATCAAGGAAGCACAATAAAGTTTTTCCACTCACTTGTGCGGAAAGTGACACTAATGGGAATTTCCCCCCACTAGTGTGGGAAGTTTGGCATTACACAGCTGATTTTAATTAAGTAATGAGAACTTCCCTACATGGTTGCAGAAAAACAAAATATTTAAATGGCTGTGATATAAATAATTTACGAATTATTATAATAATAATACTTTTACATGTGTCTTCTTACAGCTCACTGTCCGGTGATGGACAGTGTTGTCTGTAACGAGAGAACACTGTCCGGAGGCCGGCAGTGCACTGGAAAAAGCTCCGGGCGCTAATAACCTCAGCTGTTGATGCGCAAAAAAAAAAAAAAAAAAAAAAATTGTTCACTACAGTTCAAAATCACTAATGTCATTATTGAAGAAAATACACCCAGTTTCCATAGATTTGTTTCTTTCTCTAAATAGATATGGAAATCACTGTAATTTTCTAATTACACTTTTTCCACCAGAAAAATCCATTTTGTGATTCTCTGAAACCGGAAAAAGTGATTCTAAACGAATTGCGAATAAAATCTCACAAATTCGGAAGATCGTACACATCTGTAACTTTAAATTTCAATTATATTCCATCGACTGGAATTAATGTTCGAAATCCATCAAATGAAAGTAGTACTTAATTTGAGGGATTTTGCACTTTTTTTTTTGAATTCTCAAATTGGTTCCTTATCCAGCATCGTCTATGTATACAGCCAGAGCATCGTCTATGTATATAGCCAGAGCATCGTCTATGTATACAGCCAGAGCATCGCCTGTGTATACAGCCAGAGCATCGTCTAGGTGCTTATCACTAGAATATCACTCACTCTCCAAATACATCCATAAATACATCCATCCCTCTACTATATACAACTATTTACATAAACTTCCTTACATATTCCTGCCATCCTTATAGCTTAACCGAAATAAAAATCACGTAATCCTTCTCTAATCATTTTCTTCCATTCATTCTAATCGGCTATAACTTTCAGTTACCAAAAATAATGAACAGTAAAAATTAAATGTCAAATTATTGAATTTTTCTTTGCAATCTTGATTATTGTTTGGAAGAATATTTGACGATATCCTATTTACCAGTATAAGTAGAGTAAATGCTCTTGCAATGGTAGTTCGTTAGCAATGATTTGCAACTTCTTTTAAGAAAATGGTCCCATTTGCAAAGTGCGTATTGCAAAGGACCCATCTAATTGCAAACTGTCTCAATATCGATTCTGCGTCACACTTTACAGTCTTCTAGTTAATTGTATTTACCAAAACCGAATTTAAAAGCGTGTCTTCTAATCTCCGTAAGGAAATTGAATTTACAACATCTGTTACTCGGAGAAGTAAGATGATTGTCTCAGTCTTAGTTATTGTTTCATTCAACTAGAGAATTTCTTACAGAAATTAATTCTGTATTTAGTGATTAACTGTAACTAAGGTATAAAACTTATTTTGTTTGCCCCCAGTTCTCACGATTACTTGACAAATGTTCCCATCTTACTCTAGACAATAAAGTGCTCATCTACAACACTATATTGAAACCTTTAGTTACTTACGGAATAGAAGCGTGGGGCTCTACCAAGCGCTCTAATTATTACCGACTACAAAACACTCCAATCCAAAATTCTCCCTAGAATCGCCAATTATTTTACACTTCCAACCAGATCATCCATAAATATCTCAATGTTCCTTTTGTTCGCGACCTTATCACATCTCGGTACAGAAAATTAAAAGTAAATACACATACTAGACTTAAAAGACAAGCAATGACGAAATATGCGAAACTGCTTTACACACTTCTTGGACGACGCTCCAAATTACCCATTGAACTCAAACGCTTAATATACAGTACTATCCTCAAACCTATGTGGACTTACGGACTAGAGCTGTGTAGTTCAGCCAAACCTTCAAACATAAGGACTGTACAGACATTTCAGTCAAAACTCCTCCGACAGATAGTTGACGCTCCTTTCTTACGGTGACTTCCACTCTCCACAACGACCTCAACATCCCATTCGTACACCAACTCGCCAAGACAAAATATCAAAAATTCCATACTGCTCTCTCGACTAGCACTAATCCTCTAGTACTGTCTCTCGCCTCCTCTGACAATCCTAACAATCCACCACGCAGACTGAATCGCCAGTGGCCCCGCGACTTCCTTGCAGTCTGAAGACCTAAACGTCATCCTTCTCCTGTAGAGAGTGCTACCTCTGGGTGGTTTCTCTCCTCCTACCTTTCACGCATCCATTTATCTTTCATTCTTTCTATTTACTTATTGTATATATGTATGTACAAGTTGTAAATAACTAAATAAATTTAAAAAAGTAATTTATTTTTATGCACAATTTAAGAATTGTTTATTCTTAAATTTTCTGCTTAATTGCTATTTAATCATTTCTTTTAGAAGTAATCTCTTATTTTTTGAAATTTAAAATTCAATTCTGTTTGTTAAAGTTAATATTAAAACAATTGATGTTCCTAAAATAGCTATTTCATTGTTTCAGGTAAGTGACCAAGACTGGTTATCTCTGTATTCTAGCTGTTTACTGTAAGTACTACATTTAAAAATGTATTTTCCCGTAAGTGATGTTGTCCCCGTCATTCTTTTTGTAACAAACAATTGTCTAGTTGAACGCTTTTTTAAATAACAAAAAACTTACAGTTTAGAAAGTTAAGTATAAGGGTTGATTAAACGCCAAAAGGTACACAAATCAGCTAGTACCCAACTCTTCATTAATACTTCAGCTAGTAATTTCAGTTGCATAGAAACGTTGGAAAAAACATTTATTTAATTGATATTTTATCACAATTGATATCATTTAAATAATTTTACTGTATTAATTTTCATTAATATTTTTTAGAATTTATTAGATGTCACCAGACCCTTTTGCTGGCCATTTTCGTCTAAAAATTATTTGTTCAGTTAAGTGTAGAGCCCTTCTAACTCTTAGGTTGATAAAAGGTATTAAACTACTGATGCACATGTTTTTAAAAAAATTTATTAAAAAAATAATAGTTATGATGTTAATTATTAAAAGAATAAAAAGTGCATAAATAGTAGTTGGTAACTGAGTCGAAAATTGCCGACAATAACCGATCGCATTCGGCTTGTTAAAGAGAAAAGAGAGAAAAGTTTAATTAAAAAAGCACGGCTAAGGCAGGTTGGGTTACAGATCCACTGATTCTTAGAAATCTCTTCTTTTTCCAACTAATTTTGCTCTGTTCTAACCCATCGGTCTTTAATGGCATAGGTTTGGAACTGACTTTACTACTCTGCAGTTAGTTTATCCACTATATCTCGGGAACGGAATATCCTAGAGACTTCAAATTTGATATTTCATTCAGTGGCCACCAGCGGAAGCGACAATAAAGTTTTGGTCAAAATAGCTCCACCGGAAGTACCGCTTTACTGAATAGATTTTTCACTTTTTTAAGGTTTTTTCAAAAACCGCTTCTGTGATTTTCTCCAAACTTGGTATAATTATAGCTCACAAATAGTTCTATAACTTTTATTCGAAACTTTTTTCTGGATTACTTCGATTAAGGGCACTCTTGGGGGATCCGGTAGAATGCCATTTTTCTACTTTCGTTTTTTCCGTGATATATTCATTAATACATCCTCTTAGAAGCACTTAATGAACATAAAGAATTAATAATGAAGCACTAATTTATTATAGAAAATATAACAATGAAATGCAGAAGATTATTTAAAGTGATAAGTCCGGAACAGGCTCAGTAACTAGTTGACTAAATCACTGCCTTATATATATTATAATGTTGTTAGGATGGTATTGAGTTTTATAAAAAAACTTTCTATACAGACTGTACATAAATAGTGAGCCACAGAAGACGGAACGTTTGCATGGTGGCTAGAGAAAGGAGTACAGTACAGTCTAAAGAAGAAGATTGTAGTGAAGAAGGAAGTGTATTGGATGTGTGTGTTTGTAAGTGTTCATCTGTAGAAAACAAGGTGGAGTATATCTAGTTAGCACCTGCTTCTCAACAACTTATATCTCTACACGGGGCACACACATCGATTATAACACAATCAACTTAGATTGAAATAGCTTTAAGACCTCTACAAATCTAAACAACCTTTTTCTAAACTAACTTCACCACGAACATACTACCACACTATGAAAGTGCGGTAAGAATCACGCCACAACGGCAACCACTACTACTACACTTCCAATTCTTACTACTTCTCACACATACTAAATCAACTTTTATTAATTACAATAATAAATCTACACTTCAAACATGTTTTAAATATTGGTTCGTATTGAATTAAGATTATTCACAGCTTTAGGTAATTTATATCTGAGAAATAATTGGGGTGGCTTTTTTTTTAGAGTTTGGCTCAGTGTGTCCAACTGACTACGCTTAGATTTTACTTTTTCTAGGACATTGTTTACTGTCCATTCAGCTGTAACGAGAGAACACCATCCCGAGTCCACTGAGAAACTCCGTCTTACAACTCATGTGTGTATAAGTTAAGTGATGTCAGACGTTAATGCGCCTTAAAATGATTTTTTTTTAAAATATTGAAATGTGGAATGGTAAAAACATTTATGATTGGTAATTTTCTCCATATGTTGTGGTAGACCTGTTTTATAATTGACAGAGTTTCCCTTCGTTTTCATTGTTTGTAAAGTCAGAATTGAGGGATGTTATATTTTGTAAGGTGGAAGTAAAAATTTTTGTTGCATCTTCGGGAAGTGTATTGTGAAGATTGTAGTGGACAAGGTGTAAGTATTGTTAGTCCACATTAACATTTGGAATTCGTATTTTTAAACCTAGTATTTGCAAAAGTCTATTTGCTTGCAAAAAGTGTTGGATATTATATTTTCTTTTATGGAAGGAGAGGGGGCACAACTGTCAACATCACAGATAAAATGTGCCCTACCGACCTGCAAGTTTGTGACTTTTTTTTTTGTTTAATCGCAGAGAAGGGGAAAGTGGGTCCGAACCTACAATAAGAAGCGCAACAAACCGAATATTTTGTACAAACTTCCTAAATCCATCATCACTTCGGGTACAACATCCCCCGAACTGAGTCATTCTTGATTTTTGAACTAGATTTCAGTGGTTTAAAAGAGAAAGTAATGTAGTAGTCGAGAGAAATAACTGATAGAAGGTAGATTCAGAGTAAAGTAATATCATTTCTTTCTATTTTATATTGTGTTCAAAGGTACCCCACCAGTGGGGCAGATATTAACATTTGGCACAACATTTTTAAATTAAAAAAACATAGATATGTACGTAAAGTACCAACTGTTTATTGATATAGATCTGTTGCAGAAGACAGTTGAAAGTTGTAGAAAACAAAATAAAAAGGTTCAATAATACGATTCTGGGCACTCTGTAACAGAAAATGTAAATTCTGTTCAAATGTGCCCCCCTCTGCATTATGTCAACATAAATGATCATTTTTATTCGAAACGTTTCCGCTGTAAAATTGAATTTTTGATGGTTTGTAATCTACCTTAGTACCCTCTGCAGAGAAATTAAAGAATACCAAGATTAATTAAAAACAATATTTAACCACAATTCTTCTTATTTAAAGAAAATCTGTTGACTTTGGTAGCAACTTTGACGTGCGTTCGTGTCTTTTATGAGGGGGGCATTATCTGAAAAACGATTTTATTAAACAGTGAAAGTCAAAAAACTGTGACCAATATGCTGAGTCAATCTCTGATGATGCATAAAAATCTGAAGCCTGTCAGAAGTAGGAAAAAGAAAACTCGGTATAATAGCGATTAAAATCAACTATTTTATTCAGCGGTCCCAACAATATTTATTCTTCGAAAGTAACTAAGGTTTAACGAGAATTCGAAGTCACCCATGTAAATTGTAAATTCTTACGTATTAAATGAAAAGTAACATAAACTCCACGTTTTCTGGCGGTATTTATGGTAGTTTTAAGTACCGTGGAGCTAGGCGAATAGCAAATGTTCTTTACTTTAAATTAATAAAAGGCTTAGAACTATTTCAATATTTTTTTAATGATTTAAGGCGCGTTAATATCGAAGGTTATTGGTGCCCAGAGCTTGTTTCAGTGCACAGTCAGCCTCCGCACAGTATTCTCTCGTTATAAACAAGACTGTCCATCACCGGACAAGCTCCTAGGAAGAGAAAATCTAAGGGCCAAACGCTGGATTCGAATCCATGATCTCCGTGGGGAAGATAAGATAAGATTCTAATCGGGCGGCCCTTAAGGCCCCATGGATCTATTGTGGCTCCCACTACTCTAGAGCTCGCCCTCCAGAACCGTCCATTTAATCAGACTCTTAATTCTGGAGAGCGACTTTTGGGTAAAGCTCACAGGCCTTGGTTTTTTCCTCTTCGAGAAGTAAACATCCTTAGCCAGAGACAAGCCCCTCACTCTGACACAACACCAGTGCAGTGCCGTGTCATCCTCTTCCTTTCAGAACCTTCAAAGGCTATCATCTGCCAGGCCCCATGCGATGCATGTGTTTTCTGAGCCTGCAGTGGCCGGTTAATAGGCCTACAATTATCCTTGATAGCCCTACGGCCTTCCTGGATTAATTCTGCTGTCAGTCTTGGCGAATAGCCCGTTATGAACTACTTCGCCTGTCTCTACCCTGTGGTGGCAACACACCACTCCTGAGACCTACTCTGCACACATAGTTTAATGGCCGCAGTCTTAAGACACTTGGAGACCTTGAAAATAGGGCTCCGGACTCCGCGTGGAAATCCAATATGCTAACCGCATGCTTTCTCCTTTTGTAGGGGGTGTAGGCCCTCTTAACTATATGAAGTGAAGCTTCCATATCCTTCCAACGTCATTCTTATCTACCTTCCTTCCAAAATGGCGGAACAATAGCTCAAAATTAGGTATTTTCCGTGCCTAACAACAATCTTTTTACGGTATCGATTTCCAATATTCTTGCCACGGTCTATCCCAGCCACATCTCAATCGCTATTTGGTCGACAGATACTACACCAGTTTTACCAAGTTGAATCTTCCTGTTCTGAGGCAGTGAGAGTTACTGAGATGTCTCCCTGTTAAATTTATTATTAATCCCAACTCTGAGCCGCCCTTACTCGTCGCTTCATTCTGGAGAAATATTATTGGATTTATTAATTGCGTTTTAATATTTTCTAATTGATTAATGTAATTGATCTAATGTGGTCGTTCCATAGATGCATTTGTTGTGCAGTATGGTTATTAGTTCTTCGATATGTTTTACTAAATATTTGGTACTTTCTTCTGATGTGATTTTGAGTAGGCAATTTTTCTATAAATTGGCTATAAAATACTTAAGTTTTGAATCTTAAAATTAAACTTAATGTACATTAAGTGCCGGGTACATTAAATGAGCCAGTTCACTGCACAACTCGATTAACTCCATAAAACCAAAAAAGTGAGAAATGAGATGAAATATTGTTATTATTTTATTGATTGCTTAAAGAAAGCAAGGTTCTCAAGCAAGGAGTAGACACAAAAGAAACATTAAACCAGTATAAAATAAGTGATTAATACAATACAGACAAACCTCTCAATAACGGACACTGGCGGGGGAAAGCAAAGTGGCCGCTGTTTGGAGGTGGTCGTTAGAAGGAGGTAGGCAAGTTTCATAATGAAAAAATATGGGTTCTTTTTCCAAACATCTATTTAAAAATTGTTTATTATTAATAGATTTAAAAACGTACATAATTGCATAATTATTGCAGCTATATGATATGCATCAAATTTTTCTTAATTATCCAAAACAATTATCAAAAAACTACATATTATTGACTTAATTAATAATTTTTATAATAATCATCATATTTATTTATAACAATAATAATTTATGGTAAAACTATCATACTATCATCCATTATTAGAAAAATAGAACAAACCTTTCGGCAAGTTGACAATTTGGTTTTTGCAAAATCTTCCAACACATTTATTTTCTCTTCTAGAGTTAACCACTTTCGTTTGAGAGACATATCGGCAAAAATAATATTGTTCGTCCAAAGTTATATTGAAAAATGATTAAAATGGTACAAGATGTATGGAGCTTATACAGGGAACTTTAGGAAAAACCAGAAAAAAAAGAAAAACTGGAGTGGGGATAATTATGTATTTTGATCACCGCGTCAAACGAACTTTTAATAATAAGGTGGTCGTTGGTGGAAGGTGAAACATATAATCCGTTCCCCAAAATCAATGTCCGCGATCGTTATGTAGAGTGACCGTTAGACGGAGGTTCTTTTATATAGAAAGTGTATAGGGGTAAAACGGGGAGATCCAAAAACTGTCCGTAAATGGAGGTGGTCGCTAGTGAGAGTGTCCTTTATAGGAGGCTCGTCTGTATTTACTATGAACATTACTATGAAGTAATTATTAATATAATAATGATTTATAAGTAATTGTTATAGCTAGTGATACCAAAATGTAAGATTATAAATGATTAAAGATTTTAATATCCTGATAATTATTAAATGAAACCAATTAACTGTAAAAGTAAAGAGTTTCTATAAATACTAGTATTTAAATGAAACAAAATAAAGAAATGGACAACTTGACATAAACTGAAGCAAACAAAACTAAGAACTGGTTAACAATTACCTATAATTCAAAATTTTGACTACAAAATTGAAAACAGTATTAATTTGAGAAGTGTTCATCAATGTAAATAAATTGTAAAATACTTTTCAGTCCTCTCTGGTCTCGGAGTGTAAATATGCGGAAATGAAATCTTTTCTAACGCCTTCGAATATTGGGGCACTCCTCGCTTATAAGCTGGCTCAAATGGTGTGCCTTTCAAACAGGAGAGGGAGAGTGCGAGAAAAAGAGGAATTAGAAGCCCCCCCGCAGGTGGTATGATATTCCCAGAGGAGGCCCACACAGTCCAACTTTTATTTATTATAAAAATTAAACGACACAGCTCTTAATTAATTAAGTTGTGAGCTAACTAATCCATTCTCCTACCCACCTGGGATACTTTATTTCTAGCCTAATTAAACAGGATTTGTCTGTTTGTTTGTTTTTTGTGACGTAGAATTTTGTTTTTAATTTTTTTTCCCATTTTGTTTTAATCTTTGGCTCTTTATTTTATGATCTAGTTAGTCAGGAACAAGGTAACCAGAGAGAAGTTAATTTTTCATGTATTTGGATAAAACGGAAAATTGCTTTACTTTATTAAGAAAAGGTTACTTATATACTGTTACAGTGCTGTATTTATTGGTAAAGGAGAGTGAATTTTTTTTAGCACGAGTGGCTGGAACAAAAGAATATTGATGGTTGAGTCCGCCTTGCAGGATACTATCTTTAATTTATATCCCCGTCGTAGCATGTATGTTTTTCCTTGTTGCTAACCAATTTCGGACGTTCATATGTTGTAACAGTGTGGGGAGGTTCTACCTACAAAGTTTCAATCACGTTGCAAAGGTGCCTCCTCAGATACAGAGAGCAGGTTAGCTAGGAGGTTATCAACTGCCCTCTGTATCTGAGGAGACACCTTTGGAGGCACAGTACATGCTTCAAAAGTTAAGTAAAGTGCATTATTTGATAAATTAAGGAATAAGTTTGATCCTTTACATGAAAGATATTGATTGATCACTTAAATATGTGGCAGGAGGTTTCCAATTTTTTTTGTGATAATTAAACGCAACTCTCCCAAAATTACCTAATAATTATTAAACCTTCTTGTTTCTAACAGATGTAAAATTAATTTTTAGCCATTTTGTGTATGCTTGAGAACATCTAAAGCTCTTAACATTTGATTTTTCTTTGGAAAAATCACTCGGAAAACGACTTATTTCCCGATATTAAGAAAAATACTAGCTTTACTGCCTTGGCAATATTTTTAGTAGAAAGGGGATGAAAAAATACATAAAAATGACCTATCGCGTGCTCTTCTTTCTCTTTGATAACAAGTTGAAATATGATTAATAAATACCAGATTTTGAAATGGCCTAGCACCTTTAATTTTGAAGATATCGAATTGCGGTTTCCGGTTTCTTTCATAACTTTTTATACTCTTTAAAACGGTATATATGCAAATGCAGGTCAACTGCGAACACCCACTTTTGATCGCGCGTCAGCCGTGTATGCGGGCAGGAATCTAAAATCAAGTCACATATTCTGAAACTAGAGGTGACGGGCAACAAATTTTTCCTCTACCATTTTTCGCTCAGATCAACCGTTTAAGCATGAAATGCATTTGAGCCGTCTTAAAATGAACACCCTGAATATATTTTTTTAGGATTGCAACACATTCTTTATTCCAGTATAACGTCGAAGTAAAAAGTAAAATAAATCAACGACACTGTCCGGCTAAGAATTCAATGAAATAAACAAATAAGAAATGTAGTTTGAAAATGGTGTTCTGTAACGGAAGGTAATTTATGAGCCAAGGGTATTATACAGGTGGCAGTGTGACATAAATAAAGATCTGCACCATTATGATGGCGGAATGGTGGTGTTAGGGGGCGCGGTGGAGAGGGGTTCAGAAACTCCCTCTTCTCATGGTTCATATTTAATACTTAGCCTATCATATAAATCTGACATTAACTATCTTGACAGTAATCTTATTGCCTGTTAAACATATAAATAGAAGTAAATAATATAAACAACTTGAGAAATAAGCGAATTTATTGCCGTAAAATAAGGACGTTACTCCGCAATTCGTTTAATGCAATGGATATACGATGTATTTATTTTCATGTATTTTTCTTCCAAAATGGAATTATATTACTGAATTTGACAAAATTTGGCGCCGAATATTTACACTAACATCCAAGAACCTTAACATTTCATTTTTCAAAGGATTTCACAGCATCTCACAGTCCTGTATCCTTTCCAAGTGCATCTCTTTCCTGGAAGGTTCATTATATTTTCAAACTTTCATTACACCAAAATAAAATTTAGTAAATGTGGCAGTTTTGGGGTAGTTCGATTATTTTATGGTATATTTGAATTATTTATTTATTTGCAACTGTACAAAATATACATCTAGCAAAAGTGTAGTGCAAAGAAACATTTGATTGTGCCACAGAGCTGGCTCAGTGCCACAACCAGGATGACGGGATGAGAGAAACCAGCCAGCGCTGGAACTCTCTAGGAACTTGGGGTTTAGGAAGCCATGAGGTCACGTGGCCAACGCCGTTTTAGACGACGTGGAGGATTGTCAGGATGGGACGATCGTGGATAGTGATTGATCCAGAGGATTTGGGTGATCACAGAGAGTTTGTTGTGGAAATTTAGGAATCCGGGTGTGGATTAACTTCATTTACATACGGAATATTGAGATCATGATAAAGGGTGCGGTTGGAGAATGGTGCGTTAACGATTCGACGGAGGATTTTAGACTGGAAAGATTGGTTAGATTGGATGTTGGATGGTTTGGCGGAGCCACACAATTCTGCTCCATATGTCCATATTGGTCGTTAATAGTGTTTTGTAAAGTGTAAGTTTGTTTTGTACGTTCATGGAGGATTTCGGTCCAAGGAGTCTCCTTAGTAGTCCGTAACGTCTGTTCAGTTCTTGTCTTTTAATTCTTGGGTCGGGGGTTCCAGGTTAGACGGCTGTCTAGGTATTTGAAAAATAGTGGTTATCTTTTACATTTTTTTAATGTTTCAATTAATTTAATAAATCCTAATTGAAGTTTTGATTAAAATTAAAATATATTTTGTTAAATGAAATTTGATAGTGAAGTTGAAAATTTAATTTAAGGTTTGAATTTGTACTCGAAACTCACAAAAAAAAAAAAATGCAATTTTATAATATGGCGCGGGGTCAAGATTTTTCGATGTAGCCGGCCAATAATAATTCCAAAAATTTTGGTAGCGATTTTAGGTACGGCACCTACCTATTGTATCTTATTACTACTGCGTTTTATTGCTACTGTATTTTTTACTTCCTTTTATACTAAAATGGTTACTTTTCTTTTTGATGCTTCTCCAAAAATTGACATACGAGGAAATAATTAATTTGATATCAGTGAAAAGTCGGTTACGCTACTTTGTACGCAGTTCTAAATAAAATGTTTATTCATATTCGTTTTATTTGTTAACTTGTAACAATTGTTCTTTAGCAACTGTAGGAAATAAAAATATTATAAGAAAAATTAGGTAATCAGATGAACTGGTGCTTGCTTACTAAACTCGTAGAAAACATTGGACATAAATGTTATTAACTACTGGGTTCGCTGTTCGCCGCAGTCGTGCTGCTATTTATGTCATCTAGGGTTGTTCTTGGATGATGATGGCTTGTTACAAGAACAAAAGGAAAAAAGAAAAAAGTAAGAGATGGGAAATGAAGTGAACCTGTCAGACATAATTGTCTGTCTATATACAGTGTGACCAACAATGTGCGAGACGCGTTAAGTGGCGCGAACAGACGTACTTACGCACAACCAGCGGGGCCATGTCATGTTAATATCGCCATCAGCGACCGCGGAGTCCGGCGGCGACGAGTTCTCTTCTTGTACACCATGGACAGCACTTGTGGATGGTTAGGAGTGTGCGCGTCAGAGGAACTGTGTCAACTAGCAATCATGGAATTCCTTTCCCTTCTTCTGCTCCTAACATAAAGTTTTCTTTTTCATGTATATATATATATACATTTATACGAAGAAGAACAGCATCTAACAGTTATACACTGCATTGCATAACCTTCTGATCAACTTGATGTCTGTATATCCACATAGCTAACATATTTCTCACTAAAAAATACTATACTTGTCTCTTATTGCCGCATTAAATAAAATCTAAGGCCCCTGTTGAGACCACGCCTCTAAGCAATCGCTTTCTGTATGTTGAAATGTGCATTTCACAAAAACAAATCATTGCAAATCTCTTGATATTCGTATTTGGCATCAGTAGTAAAAAGTCCAATTTCAAAATAAGATTTCCGTCCGCCAGCACTCCAGACTTCGACAATATTTAGATCGTTCAATTTTTGTTTTAAATTTTAATGTTAACTGGATTCAGAATGCGAGATTCTCGTAGGATCCCAGTACAGTTTTAAATAGAATAGAATCGTTTGAGCGTTGATTTCATTTTGTTGAATACATTTTCTAGTTTGCACAATTTCAAAAGAAAATTCCTTGAGTAAATTACGGTCAGAGAAAGTCGAATGATTTTTCGTAACTTATTATTAATTATTGTTTTAGAGAATTATTAGAAATAGGATGAAAAAAATAACTGCCAGTTTCAGTCACGATATATTTTTTATCATGCCGAGCTTTCTACTTAGGGGACTAGGTCATCTTCAGGGCTGTGGAACATATTTACAGTTTGTTAACAATAATTATATTACAATGAATATGTATAATGTAACGAAATTTACAAAAATTATTTACCTAGTTTACAATATGTATACGGTTTTACATCATTAGAGGGTTGGTGTGTCTTCTGTCTTGTCTGTTCATGGACTGAGTGTGATCGGTCTGTGCGTGATATGTGTTTGGTTGTGAGGAAGTCAGTGTTGCCAATTGTCTAGTATTTTGCAGTAAGTTGGCGTATATGTTGTTTAAATTGGTGGTGTCAGTTTTGAAAATTTAGACTGTTTTCTGTCTTAGATATGTTATGTCATTTCTATTCTTTATTAATTAGAATTATTAGCTTAATAATTAAAAGGTTAACGGGCGATCGTTGGTCTAGTGGCTATGAAATGTGGCTATGAAGTGGGAGATCCCCAGTTCGAATCCCGCGTATAGCTACTTTTTAATTGTTAAAAAAAAATTGTTAATAATAAAGTACACCACTTCTAACTGGTAGTTGGACATTAAGCCCCGCTAACAAAAAATAGGTAATTATTTTACTTTATTAAAACTTAAATCTCATTTGGTCCAATTTTTAATTTTTTAAAATTAAGGGACACTTTTAGCTACAACAGTTAGGACAATTCAAATCTGATGTGCTATTTTCAGAACCCTGCTTCTGAAAATGTGGTATCAGCCGCATCATCTTCAGCAAAAACGTTCATTCAAGATCATAGTTTACAATAAAGTCTAAAACTTATCGCCAATAAAGTTTCCCCTGCATCATTGAACATAAGCTCTAAATGGGGTATCGTCAGGACCTTGAAAAAGAGGCCATTTAGTTTCTAGACTATTTATTGGCTAATTCATGTTCACCGCCAATAATAACAGTGTACTATTCTGGGCTTTGAGCGATAGTGCTGCTTATTTAGCGCTAACCAAACAATTGGATGCAGATCATTTCAGCATCGGTGCGGAGTTGTTGGAGGTTATGAAAAGGTGTCAGCAAGAGGCATTATTTCAGGCCCAAGTCCCCACTTTACTGGGCAGCGAGACGTCGAGTTCAGTGTAAAGTGTTTAATGACACTCTCAGGGAATACGATCTGTTGTAGTATTCGCTTTGTATAAGCCTCCAGTGTGGTTATTTCGAACCTCTTAACATTATTTTACCATTGTACATTATACGAGTATGTTCAGATTTCATTTAGAGTAAAAGAACTTCTATTTTGTTTTGCTTAGCTTCGTTCTCAGATATTTGATACTTTAAAAAGTGAGGAATTCAATCTCCTTTGTGTCTAGTGCAGGGTTTAGGAAAATGAACTGACACCTCTATTTCCACCTCTCTTCAGCTTTGATATCCTTGTTAGCAGGACATGTCACCGTAAATCCCCTCCGCTCTACCTTCTGCTTTCAAACTACTGTCAGATGTCTTCTGCACAACTTCAAATCTTCACTCTGTTCACTATTGGACTATTCATCTTCTTCCCCTAACAGACTTAGTCATATTTCCACTCCCAGTGACTCAGCTTTCATTCAAAAAAGAACTATGGGTGCATATCTTTCCCTATTTAGTTCTTCCTGGTCGAGAATTTGGTAATTTCTTATCCTTTAGTTCAGAAGTATCAAACTCAATTTAACCACAGGCCACTTGGTGCAACAGCCAAGATTCACGCGGGCCACAACATGTTTACAAATTTTTCTTAGTTTTCCAAAATCTGGAATCTCAGAGACTGAGAACAGACAATCTTCATTAAGGGAGATAGATGTTGTATCAGTCAACCTTGATCTGTATGACGTTTTATTCAATTTCATAGACGGAAATAGTTGCTCACACAAATACGTTCTCCAAAAATAACATAATTTATGCAGCAAACGTTTTTGGATATTTGTCACTCTAAATATAAATACAGGGTGTCCCAAGCTATATGGATAACGACTTTTTCTCGGAAACTAAGATAGCTAGAAAAAAACTAAAAAATACGTGTTCCTTTAGTTTTTTGTAAGGAATCCAAATTTATTTTGTAAATTTTTTTCGGTGCTTTCAGAAGCGAGATACAGGCACCAACTTCATTTTTTCAAATGGGAAGGTGCGGTTTTTACTTCAGGAATAGATTCCTCTATTTTTTTAAAGAAAAATTTACTTGAACGGTTTTTTACTGTGAGCGATATTTTAGAAGTTATGAATGAAAACATGATTCTTATAAGAAATGTCAAAATGATAATATTACAACGGTTTTTTGATTGAATAAGAAGAAAAGTACTATTTTATTATAAATTTTACTCCTCATAAATATTACAGATCATGTTCGAAATGGCCTCCACCACTAGAGATGCATAGACATGCACTTTCCTGCCAATTGCCCCTTACTGCCAAAGAAATAGATTCGGCTTTAACCGACTTACACGTATCTATTATTCTCTGCTTTAGTTCATCTACAATTGCAATTCCGGCTTGATTCTGGTACACCTAGATTTAGAAATGCTTTTAGGTAAGCAGAAATAAGTCTCTTTACATGCCTGATGGTGTTATATCGACACGGAGGGCGATTCAGTGACACCTCTCTTTCTTTCCTTATTTCTGCTTTTGAGAGCAAATTCCAATTTATTGAGTAACTAACAAACTTTTATCTTACAATTTATTATTTTAATTTTCCGCAAATCTATTAAAATTACTTCTCTTGTTCTTATCCTTTCTAAGAAGAAATCTCTTCTTTTTTCGTTTTTTGTCCCAATTTGAACTCACTGTAGGAGACATTTTGTTTTAATTTGGAGTAGAATGAATTATAGTTGGTTGTACGAGGGTCGTTTGAAAAGTCCGTGCAAAAATAAAAACTACTTAATTTTTTGGGGTAAACCTTTTTTATTTTTCAACATAGTCTCCTTTTAGGCTTATACACTTCGTCCAACACTGCTCTAGTTTGTTGATCCCTTCCGAATAATAGGATTTGTCCAAGTCTGAAAAATAGCCATTCGTTTCTGCAATCACCTCCTCGTTTGAATAAAATCTTTTTCCCGCCAGCCATTTCTTCATATTGGGGAACAAATAGTAGTCCGAGGGAGCCAAGTCTGGAGAATAGGGGGGATGTGAAACGAGTTGGAACCCTATTTCCATTAATTTTGCGACCACAACTGCTGAGGTGTGAGCTGGTGCGTTGTCGTGATGGAAAAGGACTTTTTTGTGGGCCAAACGTGGTCGTTTTTCTTGCAACTCGGTTTTCAAACGGTCCAATAACGATGAATAATATGCACCTGTAATAGTTTTACCCTTTTCCAGATAGTCGATGAGGATTATTCCTTGCGAATCCCAAAAGACAGTCGCCATAATCTTTCCGGCCGAAGGAACGGTCTTCGCCTTTTTTGGCGCAGATTCCCCCTTGGTAACCCATTGTTTAGATTGTTCTTTGGTCTCAGGAGTGTAGTGATGTATCCATGTTTCATCCACAGTGACGAAACGACGCTTAAAGTCCTGCGGATTCTTCTGGAACAGCTGCAAACCGTCCTTGCAACACTTCACACGATTTCGTTTTTGGTCAAGCGTGAGCAATCGCGGCACCCATCTTGCGAATAGCTTTGTCATGTCCAAATGTTGATGCAAAATATTATGTACCCGTTCATTCGAGATGTACTCGTTCATGATTGATAAAATCCATGATTTCTAGAGTAGTAACCTCAACAGGGCGCCCAGAACGTTCAGCGTCACTTGTGCCCATATGGCCACTCCGAAAATTTTGAAACCACTTATAAACTGTTCTAATCGAAGGTGCAGAGTCACCATAATGTTTATCAAGCTTCTCTTTAGTCTCCTCAGGCGTTTTGCCTTTCATAAAGTAGTGTTTAATCAACACACGAAATTCTTTTTCGTCCATTTTTTGAAAATCACTCGACTTCCTCGATTCAAACGAATGCCAAACACAAAGAAATAGACCGATCTGGCTGAAACTTGGTGTGTGTTCTTCCAAGAGATGCTACTAACTAAACATAACCTCGATACGCGCCAGTAGTGCTATCTCTCTCTGACTTTGCACGGACTTTTCAAACGACCCTCGTATATGTATGCTTTGTGTCAGTGTATACTACTAGAGGCCCAGACACACTAATGAAATGTATAACTATATAGAGAGTGATGTATATATAGGGTGGTTTCAAACTGGGAAGGCTTTGCCCTACGCTAGTGACATGGCCAACTAAATCATGTAACAAACAAGCCAAGAAGATGTACACACCCCAGGTCTCCCAGGTCAACATTGTGCTTGTAGGGTTCTATCTTCTCTCCTTGTCTATATCGGCCGCTCTTCCTCCGATAGTGAGATGCAATATTTTATGTGTGTGAATGCGTATATATATCTGCTAGAAGGTAGCAGAGTTCCATGTTCACCATTATGCCCAGATAGATATTTAGATATGGTAACAACACAACCTTAAAGAACAACAAAATAACTAGTTGATTTACAGAGTATAACACTACTGTGTTGGCTGTACATAGAATGTAGATAACAGCGTTAGGCAATAGTGTAAAATATGCTGCAGTAGAGGCGTACATATAGATATACGGCACCACCTCTTCATAGTATATATATATAGAATGATGCATAGAGATTGGGAAGGCAGTGGATTTTTTTAAAAGTGATAAAACATTCATCATTAATCATATGTTGTTTGTACTTATCGCTTCTTTTTCTTGCCCTGTTGTTGTTGTTTTCTCCAGTTAGTGTGAGTCAAATTAAGGAGGATGAACTGGTCGCAATGTCCTATATTCTATGCCGTAGGCCGTAGTGAACCTATCTGGGGTTTTCAAGGTATTATGGCAAAAATTGCTTGATTTCTATTACACATTTATTGCTTATTTTTTTTTTCTAACTTTTAGGTTTCCATTACTGTAAAAGTAAAGTAAGTAAAGTAAAGTAATCGCCTATTTTTTCAGGCGGGGCTTAACGTCTAACTACCCAATTAGGTGTCGTGGACGGAGGCGACTAGCAAACATACTTTACTGTAAATTTCTTTTATTAACCATTAAATAAAATCCAAGGCCTAAGACCGGGGAATCGAACCCAGTACCACAATGCGTATTAGCTTCGCAGGTCTCGCCTCTAACCGCTCGGCTACCGTGGCGCCTTTCATTACAGTATTTACCAAAGTATCGTAAGCATAATTTTTGTCTCTATCTAAACGTTTCTTCTTGAACGTCGCAGTTTAACTGAGAAACTTGGTGGTAATTATCTAACTATAGCGGTAATGAGAACCTTATGCAGTGCCAAAAACGAAAGAAATCTGTACATCCTAATTGCACCCCTCAAGTTCAAAGGGAAGTATTGGAGGATATGGAGCTATAAGAATGGTCACATTTCAAGGCTACTTCCGCAGACTTTCTAAGCATAGCATTCCCCCCATTTGATCACTTTGTCGGGGCCATTCTCATTTCAGGCTGTGATAATTAACGGGGACAATAGTGTGTCCAATTTTAATAAGAGCAGTAAAGTAGTAAGTAAAGTAAAGTAATTGCCTATTTTTTCCAACTACCAATTAGGTGTCGAGGACGGAGGCGACTAACAAACATACTTTACTATAAATTCTTTTATTAACCATTAAATAAAATCCAAAGCCTAAGACCGGGAATCGAACCCAGTACCACAATACATGTTAGCTTCACAGGTCTCGCCTCTAACCGCTCGACTACTGTGACGCCTGAAATTTTAAAGAATAGATTTGCTCATTTCCAACCCGGCTTATTTACATAAAGTTTTTGAACTTAACTATTTTTTTGTTTTGGGATGTTCGCCGTCTGATTGGTGGAAAACCCGTGATTGCCTCAGTTTCACCATCTACCAAGTGATGCAGTTTTTACTAAATCTTCACAGCAGTCGGTGAATTCTGAAGAGCATAGCTAGACTTTGCCAACCCTAAGTAGTGAGATGTTTGCTTTTGTTTTAACCAGTTAAGCGTGGAATTTAGTTTTAAAAAGACCCCCACAGTGTGCGGAATTAAAATTAGACAATGACGTGTATACACGTCGAACGCAGGGCACCAGTTAAGCGCGAAACCAAATCTCTATTACTGTGCGTTCGACATGTACACGCGTAAAATTGCCAAAAACTCGAAATTTCAATAAAATACAATAAGAATATTATTTGGTGGGATGTTTCCTTTATCTTACCAATAGAACTGCCAAGTATTTTATACGGAGGGAGGTGGAGGGAGTCAGCCAAATGATAAGTGGTTGGTACATGTTTGGTTTCCGCATTAGAGATTGGGGAATTACGCACACAAATTGAAGCTCTCAACCCTTGTGCAATGCCGTTTTCACCTTAGATAGAGGTTCAGACCTCAGTACGAGCATGATTTCATTTTGCGCAGAATTCAAAAAGCTCTTTTCTTCCTTGTAAAAGCTCTCGAGTCTATAGTTAACTAGGCAATGCATACGCGAGAAGCGGTGCAAGATTTTGAATGAGCACAGAATGCTCTGTAATCTGTAAGTCCCCAGAGATTGCAGAAAAAGTGCACTGCTGTGACTATTATGACGTTATAAACTTTTGATTGTTTTGCCCTGCGTTCGACGTGTATACACGTCATTGTCTGATTTTAATTCCGCACACTGTGGGTTTTTTTTTTTTTTTAATTAAATTCTGCGCTTAACTGGTTAATTGATTTTTGCTAAAACGTTCTATTATAGTTTAAAGTTTAATATGGTCCCAATAAACAAAGTATAAGTTTAGATTTAGTAACAAGACTTGCGAGCGACTCGTGTTTTCAAGAAAAATAGTTAATACCCAAAATAGTTGAACGTAGTTGTTGTAACGCTTCATAAATCCATGTAAAATCCTGGTCAGCTTAAGCAGTCTACTGGTAGTTAGAAAACTTTTAACCGATATGGGGTGGTACGAGCAAATTTCAGGCTTAAAATTTGGTTTCGGAACACTTTAAGAATATGATTTAAGCTAGAAATCTTAAAAAAGTTCTCTATACCAGACGCTTTAAATCCTCCTTCTGCGTAAATCCCCTTGGGAAGAGAGAGTAGCTTGACGCTTCTTTGCAATAACTCATTTTGCAATTTCTCTGCTTATTTTTTAAACAGAATATTCTGGAAACAATCACAGTGAAGGGAAACTAGGGCAGAGTTTAAGTAACAACCCCAGCCTTACCACTCCTCGATTTAACCCTAGAGTACTGCAGCAAACTTTCAACGAACAATGTTCGCTCAAACATCCCTTATAGTTAGTCATCGCTGTGAGCCAACTTTACTTTGTTTTTTGTTTTGCTTTGTCATTAAGAAAATTTCTTTTTAAAGAGTAGTTACAAAAAAAAAGATATTTAGTTTCTCTTAGTATCTCCAAACACAACAAATTCTGCGCCATTTAACAAGTGGTCCATACTACGTATCTAACAGAACTATTCACCCTGATCTATAAGTATCTTTCATTCAAGATTTCAGTCATTCATTAACATTTGCCTATCATTACATCGCAACCCTCTCATTGACTTGCTTTAATCTTTGACTTCCAGATAACCCTAACCTTCGTCTGTGAGGTTGCTGTCCTCTTATTTCACTTGGCGGTTTCATTGGAGAACCACCAATGGGTATTGGGTAACATGTTATTGTACAATATGAAAACTATCCAATAAGACAGTTGTATCATAAGGGGTTGATCGACAAAAACTTGCCGAAAAAACGCGTCTATAAGTGGCATTTTTTTTGTAACAATACAGATCTAATAGATTTCGAGACAAAAAAAATAAAATAAAATACAGATCTAATAGATTTCGAGACAAAAAAAAATAAAATAAAATACAGATCTAATAGATTTCGAGACAAAAAAAATAAAATAAAATACAGATCTAATAGATTTCGAGACAAAAAAAATAAAATAAAATACAGATCTAATAGATTTCGAGACAAAAAAAATAAAATAAAATACAGATCTAATAGATTTCGAGACAAAAAAAATAAAATAAAATACAGATCTAATAGATTTCGAGACAAAAAAAATAAAATAAAATACAGATCTAATAGATTTCGAGACAAAAAAAATAAAATAAAATACAGATCTAATAGATTTCGAGACAAAAAAAATAAAATAAAATACAGATCTAATAGATTTCGAGACAAAAAAAATAAAATAAAATACAGATCTAATAGATTTCGAGACAAAAAAAATAAAATAAAATACAGATCTAATAGATTTCGAGACAAAAAAAATAAAATAAAATACAGATCTAATAGATTTCGAGACAAAAAAATAAAATAAAATACAGATCTAATAGATTTCGAGACAAAAAAAATAAAATAAAATACAGATCTAATAGATTTCGAGACAAAAAAAATAAAATAAAATACAGATCTAATAGATTTCGAGACAAAAAAAATAAAATAAAATACAGATCTAATAGATTTCGAGACAAAAAAAATAAAATAAAATACAGATCTAATAGATTTCGAGACAAAAAAAATAAAATAAAATACAGATCTAATAGATTTCGAGACAAAAAAATAAAATAAAATACAGATCTAATAGATTTCGAGACAAAAAAAATAAAATAAAATACAGATCTAATAGATTTCGAGACAAAAAAAATAAAATAAAATACAGATCTAATAGATTTCGAGACAAAAAAAATAAAATAAAATACAGATCTAATAGATTTCGAGACAAAAAAAATAAAATAAAATACAGATCTAATAGATTTCGAAAATTGATAAAAAAAAAACCAGCATTTTCAGAAAATATTCTTGTTCTTACCTCAGTCACTAGACATACTTGTTGCAATTGCACCTGCATTTGTAAATTTCAAAAAAATTATTAAAAAGATAAAACTGCTTTACAGTCTTCTTGGACGACGCTCCAAATTACACATTGATCTCAAACGCTTAATATACTCGTACAGTACTATCCTCAGACCTATGTGGACTTACGGACTAGAGCTGTGGGGTTCAGCCAAAACCTACAAACATACGGACTGTACAGACATTTCAGTCAAAACTCCTTCGACGCTCCTTTCTACGGTGACTAACCTCACTCATCACAACGACCTCAACATTCCCTTCATTAACCAACTCGCCAAGACTAAACATCAATAATTCCATACTGCTCTCTCTACTTGCTCTAATCCACTTATACTGTCTCTCGCCTCCTCTGACAATCCTAATAATCAACCTCGCAGACTGAATCGCCAGTGGCCCCGCGACTTCCTTGAGGTCTGAAGACCTAAACGTCATCCTTCTCCTGTAGAGAGTGCTACCTCTGAGTAGTATCTCTCCTCCTGCTCTTCACGTACCAATTAATCTTAGTACTTCCTGATTTACTTATTGTATGTACAGATTGTAGATAACTTAATAAATTTTTTTTAAAAAAAAGAAAAGAAAAGCGTTACTCTTACTAGATAAGGAAAGTATTGTGATTTTGCAAATTTTCAATTTTCCGAAAATAGTCTGGTGCGAACCCACAAGAGATTTAATTGCTTTTCTACTATTTACCGGCAATGTCCATTGTTCGTCATGTTTCAACACGTTCGGCTTGGAAGATTTATAAGAATCGATTGTCAAAAAAAAAAAAAAAACTTAAGTCTTGCATTCAACAAAATTCTTGACATTTCAATTTCTTTGGAACTTATCTACAAATTAGGATCCATATATTCGAGCACTAAAAAATTATTGGTTGTTCTATAATTAAAGTGACAAGTCAGAATGCGGTTGGTTTACCGTTCCTTGCACACCCCTGTAAGGGGATTACCTGTGCGTAATATCGATTTTTCCAATACAATATGGAA
This sequence comes from Rhodnius prolixus, assembly GCF_049639745.1. Taxonomy (NCBI): domain Eukaryota; kingdom Metazoa; phylum Arthropoda; class Insecta; order Hemiptera; family Reduviidae; genus Rhodnius; species Rhodnius prolixus. The sequence continues at coordinate 26,025,724 of NW_027411624.1, forward strand.
AGTTGGAGTCCTGAGGGGTTTACCAGTTGTTAATTTATTTATGTTCTTGTTTTATTAGTGAGAGGGGTGCTCAAGAGGGGTGGTAGCGGGAACAAACCTATTCCACCTGTAGTTACATCCCTCTGGTGTTCGTCATGTTTCTCTATTTACATATTTAGGTTTTACAAGTATTAGGTTCATTTAATAATGTGTTTACATTGTACCATGAATGTTACATGTTTAAATTCAGAAATTTAAACAAAATGTTTTAGATATTTTTCTACAGATAGATATAGATAGAGTTTCACCAATGGGTGAATGCTTCCCTCATGCTATTCATGTATTTATTCTATGTATCACGATGTATCAGCTTCATTTGTTGCAGAAATATACTGCAGTTGTGAAAATAAATAAAGTTAAAAAAAAAAAATATTAAAAATATACATGGTGTTCATATTAAGACTGCTCAAATGCATTTCATGCTTAAACGGTTGATCTCAGCGAAAAATGGTAGAGGAAAAATTTGTTGCCCGTCACCTCTAGTTTCAGAATATGTGTCTTGATTTTAGATTCCTGCTCGCATACGCGGCAGACGCGCGACCAAAAGTGAGGGTTCGCAGTTCACTCAACTTGTGAAGCATGTACTGTGCCTTCAAAGGTGCCTCTTCTGGCTTGCAAGCCAGGGTTAGCCAGGAGGTTATCAACTGCTGTCTCTATCTGAGGAGGCACCTTTGAAGGTACAGTACATACTTCACATGTTGAGTAAAGTGCATTATTTGATAAATTAAGGAATAAGTTTGATCCTTTACATGAAAGATATTGATCACTTAAATATTTGGTAGGAGGTTTCCAATGTTTTTGGTAATTAAACGCAACTCTCCCAAAATTACCAAATAATTATTAAACCTTCTTGTTTGTAACAGATGTAAAATTAATTTTTAGCCATTTTGTGTATGCTTGAGAACATCTAAAGCTCTTAAAATTTGATTTTTCTTTGGAAAAATCACTCGGAAAACGACTTATTTCCCGATATTAAGAAAAATACTAGCTTTACTGCCTTGGCAATATTTTTAGTAGAAAGGGGATGAAAAAATACATAAAAATGACCTATCGCGTGCTCTTCTTTCTCTTTGATAACAAGTTAAAAAATTGAAATATGATTAATAAATACCAGATTTTGAAATAGCTTAGCACCTTTAATTTTGAAGATATCAATTGCGGTTTCCAGTTTCTTTCATAACTTTTTATACTCTTCAAAAGTGTGTATATGAAAATGGGGATCAACTGTTAACCCTCACTTTTGGTCGCGCGTCAGCCGCGTATGCGGGCAGAAATCTAAAATCAAGTCACATATTCTGAAACTAGAGGTGACTGGCAACAAATTTTTCCTCTACCATTTTTTGCTCAGATCAACCGTTTAAGCATGAAATGCATTTGAGCCGTCTTAAAATGAACACCCTGTATAATTCTGGTTGGTTGTGATTTAATTCAAAAGCTTATTGTCATATCCGATAGTAGAACCCTAACTAAATTTAAAATTGGAATTTACTATGACTTTTCGTGTTCGAGTAATGTTGACTATACTCCACAGACTGAAACGTAACCATTTTGTGAAACAAAAAATAGCTTTTGAGATTCAGAGGACCACATGTCATAAACGCAATGCTTACCTTACTTTACAGTATAATTAAAAAGATATAAAGTAAAATTGAAGAATTTATAGCAGCCTAGAAATTATATTTTTTTAATTATATTACATTAAATGTGATAATTAATAAAACTGTAAAAACATTAAATGAACTTGCCAGTTAGAACTGTGGGTAATTGTAGCAAGGAGAAGGTTAGCGAATTTTTAATAAATCTGTACCAGTGAAGACAAAATAATTTAATTTTAGTTATTCAGAAGGTCGAGGAATATGAGTTGCTCATAAATTTTAATAAAGTTTAGTACTTTATAATGATTGCATTGTGTCCACATTCGCTATAAAATATATGTACAATGTGTGGTGTGTACATTAGGTTTTGTTTAAGTTCGCTCTTTGTTGCGAATAGCGAAAATATGAACAATAGAATAATTCTCTGGGGCTTATCGTGTGTTTTTTTTTTGTAATTATTAAATTATAACGAACTGTTTTAGTTATTTTTCTTTGTTTTATGAACGGGCCTTAAAAGATGGAGCAGTAGATACCAGCATCACTTTCCTAGAAATGTTATTTATTAAATGTATGTACCGAGTATTTTATAATATAATGCTCACTTTCTCTCACTTTTTATAGTTGGAAGTATTACAATCGTACTTATTTTTAAAGGTTACGAAAATCTGCGAGCCCACCAGTTCAACTGAACGGTGTAACGATTCTTCCAGCTGACGTAATACGATACTTAGGACTGTGTACATTGACAAGAGACTCACGTGGAACCCACATACTCGACAAGACGTGAACAGACGCAACAAGCTACTTACTAGACTACTTGACCACAGATCTAAACTCGACTTGAATCACAAACTGACAATTTACAAGACTCTGTTAAGACCCATATGGACATACGGAGCAGAAGTGTGGGGCTCAACCAAACCCTCTAACTCCAAACGCCTGCAGACACTACAGACTGGAGATGATTTAGACGGTCCAGCTGGATGAAGAAAAGTTACTTTTACTTCATCAAGTTCTTCATTTTTATCTTAAGCATATCCAAGCCACCAGATCCTACGGAAAATCCTGAATGCTCCATTCTACATTTCTAACCTTACCATACACACCGACCTTCAACATCCCTTTCGTCACTGACCTAATAAAGTCTCGCTACCGCAAATTTCACAGCCTCCTAGCTCTCTCCATCCTAATCCTCTTGTCCAACAACTCTCCTCCTCTCGCTCTCCCGACAATCCTCCTCGTCGCTTGAAGCGGAAGTGGCCTAGAGATCTATTGTGATTAAATCATTGTGAAAGAGTTTCACCAGTGGGGGGTGATTGCTCTAACCATGACTTTACAAGTGAACTGACCCAATAAGATCAAATTTACTTGATGCAACAATTGTTGCAGTTGTAAATGTACAAATAAAGTGGAAAAAAAATTAAAGGTGGAGATTTTTACAGTAAATAATTTTTCTCCTGAATACTTGGACAATTTTTGTAGCACATTTTGTGTGTGTCTGATTCGGCCAAGTTGTCATGCGAAAGTGCTGCTCTCCTGAGGCAATTTCTCTTTTATTTAGAACATTTCCGCGAGTAAATTCATTTTATTATTATATCCAATATTCGAGGAGCTTAATTAAACATGACTAACAGTCTAATGTTTAAAAACGCTTCTGCAAATAAAACACGGAAATCGTGTTTCACGAATCTGGTGGAATCGTGCTCGAAGTATCATTGGCCTAACCTCCACTCTCCACTACCTTTACTGCTCACTCAACTCCTCGGCAAACTCGTACGCTTCCTTTTGGGCGTCCCTTAAATAATTATTTATGCAACGTGTTCGCATTCTTTCTCTAAAAATCTGGTTTCAACCGGACTTTCTTTTAGCCCTTTTCACGTTAATTATTATTATTTTTCAAATTTATTATTTGTTGTAGAAAGTATTGGACTTAAATGTTTATTATACATTTACAATTTATAGAAGGAACCATTTTCGTTCGCCAAAAAATATTTATTCCCGTGAAATATTCGATTCAACAAATCGATACTTCCAGTTCGATGATTTGGTAAAAAGTTTGCCTAAAAGCTTTTTGTAGGATTTTGTAAATTTGAAGTTCCTGTAATCTTCTGTTTTCCTTTCCACTGACCACACTCACCAAGGAAGACACAGATTAATCTACCAAAAAAAAAAATAATTTTTTTTTTACTCAAAGGAGCTCAAAACGGATATTTGCGAGTGGAACTCAATTTTGAAAATTTGACGAGATTGTAACACTTTCTCGTCTTATCTAGTGTAAAAAAATTATTTATGGAAAGCGTACAAAAAATTAATTTAGTAAATAATTTGTTAAAAATAACTACGTATTATTTAGGGTTTACGTCGAAGACAGCACAGAGAATATATATAGCAAAGCTTTAGGAGGCGTTCAGGAAATTAAAATGTTTCAAATTTCTGCTTAAGCTTGAGTTCCCAAGCAGTTTGACGTGTATACACGTCAAACCAAATCTCTATTACGGTGCGTTCGACGTGTATACTCGTTGTGAAAAATATTTAATTTAATTAACTATAAAAACTCGAAATTTTAATAAAATACAATAAGAATACTATTTTTTGGGGATGTTTCCTTTATCTTACCAATAGAACTGCGGTGGGAGCCAGCCAAATGATAAGTGGTTGGTACATGTTTGGTCTCCGCATTAGAGATTGGGGAATTACGCACACAAATAGAAGCTCTCAACCCTTGTGCAATGCCGTTTTTACCTTAGATAGAGACCTTAGTACGAGCATGATTTCATTTTGCACAGAATTCAAAAAGCTCTTTTCTTCCTTGTAAAAAGCTCTTGCATCCTCTAGTTAACTAGGCAATGCAAGACGTGAAGCGGTGCAAGATTTTGAATGAGCACAGCAATGCTCTGTAATCTCAAGCCCCCAGCAAAAAGTGCACTTATGACGTTGTAAACTTTTGGTTGTTTGACGTGTATACACGTCATTGTCTGATTTTAATTCCGCACACTGGGTTTTTTTTTAAAAACTAAATTCCACGCTTAACTGGTTAAAACATACGGAATAGTAGAGAGATTGAAAAATATTTCACATTTGTAGGTTTGTGAATATTAGACTAGATTTATTCTAGATGACAAATGTTGTATTATTTACAAGGTACTTTGGTTTCTCAATACTTTATTGATTACAAATAACTTGTAGCTCTTTTATTGAAATAATTAATGATCTATTTGATAGATTGAGCTCTCTCTAACTTACTAAACAAACTGCCATTTTTCATAATAATAGTTGCGGCTCGGAGAAGAGTGTATAAAAAAAAAGAAGCACCACCCGCCCTCTATACTAACAAGACGTACAAGATGAATGAAAAATGACTTTTTTTCTGGGACCCATTATCTGTAGAAGAGGAGAAGCGTTACGCCTACACTAGGAACTTCTCTAGATACTGGGCGGCACTACCCGTAGCACAGAGTGCACTATTGTAGTGAGAAGATCTGTCTATCTCTCTGTCTATGTAGTTGGAGTGGAATCCTTAAATCATCTTGCATCTGTTATGTTCGTGGAGTGAACACTGAAGGAATTCTCTGCATTAGTCCTTCTGGATCCTCTTGACAGCGTCCCTTCGGTTTTTCCTCGCAGCTCTCACTCGTGCACAATTTATTTATTTATAAAAGACTGGGTCTTCTTGGCAAACATACAATCTTTCTGCTGTCAACACGTAGTGTTTTTTTTTTAAATCGTATTTTCTTTACCTCATATCTTTCATTCTAAACTTCATGCTCAAATGGATTTCTTTAAACTTCATTGATTTAAACATAATTTGGCAATTTTATTGGTGTTCCACGTTTCCACTAGGGTGTCCTTTATCAGGAGCTTGAGGACGAAATTTATAAATCTTGAAAGAAGAGTTATTTATAGTAAACAAATGAGAAAAATAAAACCCCCCAAAAGAGGGGACAGATTCATTTGAATAGCAAATTGAAAATTAAAAATATTATATTTCATTATTTCAAGAAAAAATTCTAGCTTTAAGTAAGTAGTAAAGTAAAGTAATCGCCTAATTCTTCAGGCGGGGCTTAACGTCCAACTACCAATTCGTGGACGGAGGCGACTAGCAAACATACTTTACTGTAAATTTCTTTTATTAACCATTAAATAAAATCCAAGGCCTAGACCCCGGGAATCGAACCCACTAAACCAACAATACATATTAGCTTCGCAGGTCTCCTTGCGCAGTGGCAATATCGTAACCAATGAAGGTCTCCTGAGGTGCGATTATTGCTAGTTGAAAACTTTTACCAAATTCTAGCTTTATTTCTTTCATATAACAAAAGATATGTTCAAAAAAATATTCACCTCGAAATCTATAATTTGTCGTAATTTTTACGTCAGATTTACGGACGATTTCCAGTGGCTTTGTGGGTCTACCACGGTCGGCGTCTTCTTGCCCTGCTCTAAAAAAGAACCTCTACATAAAATTTTCCATTTTTCTGGCAGAAACTGGTTTTGATTTTGTGAGTGTGTGTGTAAGGAAATCCATCTTAGGATTTCTTTCAACGGAATTTAAGAAAAAAAAAAAAACAACTGAATCCCTAAAAACTATAATGCTTATTGATTATTTGATTTTGCCATAAAAATAAAGGAAGAAGAAACAAATCTGTGAAGAGTTTAAAAATATTTTATTTATAAATAACTTTCATTGGCTGGAGCTTGGTCTCCATCTTGTGGGCGTGGTTAACTCAGGAATCTCAGCTTTCTTATTGGTCAACCAAAACAGTTATATTTCACAGCTTTTTTTTTGTATTAGTTAATTATTTATTGCTAATTATTTCCATTAAAAGTTAAATATAGTTATTTATTTAACAAGTGTGGAAAGTAGTACTTTTCCTCACGCGAGGCAGGGTTTGCACGCACGAGTGAGCGAAGCGAGGCAAGTGCAAGTGCAAATTGCCGAGTGTGAGGAAAATACTTTACACTAGAGTTAAATATTATATTTTTTCTGCAACCATTTATTAACTAATAAAATTAAAAATTTCATTTTTACAGTCTACAAAAAGTAATTTATTTATTATAAACATTTATTGTTATATTACAATTAATTACATTACTTACGTATTTACATTACTTATTACATTTTCTGCTGTTTCTTTTATTGATGGAGGAGTGTTTTCTAAACAGGCATCACTAGAATCCATTTTAAATTTCTATAAGGTAACACTATAACCTTTTTAACTGTTATAATTAAAAATATCTAATTATTTATTAAAGTATTATTTTTATTTCTATATTCCTTTCAATTTTTATTTTATTTTTTAATATTCGTTTTTTAATTATTTAAATAAAATAAATTTAAATAAGCTTATTAGAGTTTTACAGAAAATATTTATGTTAATAACAAAACTTCTTATATCAAGGAAGCACAATAAAGTTTTTTCACTCACTAGTGAGGAAAGTGACACTAATGGGAATTTCCCCCAACTAGTGTGGGAAGTTGGGCATTACACAGCTGATTTTAATTGAGTAATTAGAACATTCCTACATGGTTGCAGAAAAATGTATTTTTTTTGGTTAATTTTTCATCCTTGGGCATTTAAAGTTATCTGGATAAGAAATGAATGAATGAATTACGTAAAAATAATAGTTTTTCTTTAGTTATTTTATATGCATTTAAAGAAAGCATTTTACTGGCTATTTGCGCAAAGGCTTGGAGAAGCTTTTTTAGTTTCTTTAACCAGTGTTACTGTTGCTGAATATCTCTTGACCTGGTCCTCCACAGCCTGGGAACTGAATTTTGTGGATCATCCTTCTCTATAATTTGGCTACGGAAGTGTACGTCTGTCTCTACATACAATATTTGGGAGTCAAAAATATTATAAGTAAGAACTCTTGAGAATATTTGTAGTGAGTGGTCACATCAGATAGTTTTAAATATTTAGTATTGACTTCCCGTTTTTGAAGCCCCTACTTACAAACACGAATTGCACTGAATTATTAAACAAAAATTAGCCACCACAGCTACGAGTAACGTGGAAAATTCTTTGTGTAGCTTAGAGAGCATAAAACATGGTCCCTTTTAATTTGTAGTGGATACAAGTTTTAGTATGCAAACTAGGGGAATGACAGCAGTTAGCCCTGTGTTCGTTGTTTGTTGTTTGTACTGAAGAGGTCGTGCGCACCGATTGTGTAAACTTTACTTCTAGTAAACAAACAGATAGAAAGACGAGTAAACTAAATGTTTACTAAAACTGAGAATAATTTAGTAGTAACACTAGGGGTATCAACTAGAGGATTGTAGTTTAATGCCGGCTATGGAGTTGGTACAGTTTCATGGTTGTAACAGTGTTCATCTTCCCGAGTATTTGTTGATCTATCTTCAGTTCTTCTACAGCATGAACTGGCTAGTTATCTTATATGGGGAGGTTGTAGCCAAGGTGAATTGTTAATTTTATATTACTCAAATTTCTCCTAAAGGAATCCTCCGAATAACAGATTTATCTGCAACGTTGACATTAAATACAAATTGGGCCATGACTCAGTATAGAGTAACTTCTTGTAAAAATTTGAATTTTGGGTGAAAAATCTTCTTTTTTTTTTGTAAGTCAAGTGGCTCGAACTCACTGTAATAACTTTCATCAGAACTTACAGTCTCATCCCAATCCTTTTGTCCACCATTTTGTCATCTCATCACCTTCCATATCATTCTCTTAGGCGATTAAAACGCCTGTGGCCACGTTCGATTTTCTATCTTCTGTGGAGAGTAGTTAATTCTGGAGATGACTTAGGGAGTGTAACTTCCCTCAGTTAGTGTGTAGTAGGGTCAGTTATTGTCATTGTTACTAATAGTGTAGCTAGCTAGTAATAATAATAATAATTCTTAGGAGCTTCTTACAGCTCACTGTCCGGTAATGGACAGTGTTGTCTGTAGCGAGAGAACACTGTTCGGAGGCCGGCAGTGCATTGAAAAAAGCTCCGGGCGCCAATAACCTTAGATGTTGACGCGCCTCAAATAAAAAAAATAAAAAAAAATAATAATAATGATAATGATACTACTACTACTAGGGAAGGGATTAGCTATGCGGTTAGCGTACTGGAATCCCACGCGGAGGTCCCGGGGTTCGAATCCAGCTGCTGGCCCTTATATTTTCTCTTCCTAGGAGCTTCTCAAAGCTCACTGGCCGGTGATGGACAGTGATGTCTGCAACGGGAGAACACTGTCCGGAGGCCGTACAGTGCACTGAAAAAAGCTCCGGGCGCCAATAACCTTAGATGTTGACCCGCCTTAAATCATAAATAAATAAAAAAATAATAATAATAAACAACTATTAATGATAACCATCATCATAACAATAACAATAATAATAATATGAAGTTCATTTCCCAACAACTAAACCTTTTTTAATTGGATTATAGTACGAGCTTATTATAGGGAAGTCTACTTAAAATTACACAGGCCTGCGTTTTTTAACTTTTGAAAAATTGTTTTAAATGTGATACTTGATTTTTACGTATTTTTGTGTGCTAAATCCAAATATGAACTCCATTTTCCACCATCATGTAAAAATTTTTCACAAAATCGCTTCACATTTTACAAAAAATTCGTGAAAAGCAATAGTATTTAAAATTAGATTTTATTTGCAAATGATACGACAAGTAAAATTACTTTAAAAAGCAATTAAATATAATGAAAATACACAGTAAAATACTACTTAATTCTTTAAAAGTCCTTGTAGAATCGTTTCCTTATCATTTCCACGCTCCTTTTGGTGCTTTGTCTTCGGTGGCCTCGAAGCAGGTCGTTCCTTTCCAACATCCAACAGAAGTCAGCTATCATGCTTACGTTCCATCTTCCATGGTATCTCTTCACCATTTCCATTATATCTTGGTGGAATCTTTCCCCCTGCTCCACACTTACTGCACCAAGATTTGCAGGAAAGTAGTCAAGGTGCGAATGTAAAAAATGCACCTTTAAACTCATGTTACAGCCTAAATTTTTAAATTTTTCTAACATATTCCTTTACAATATTTTTATAAACTTCATCTTTTTGTTGCCAAGAAACTTAGTAACTACTTTCTTGAAGGCTTTCCAAGCTTGTTTTTCCGCTTCCTCCATTTTAAATTCAATATTTTCTTAGTTGTTTTTAACCATAAAGTTACCACAAATATAACAAAAAGAGTCAGGCGCATCGACACAACCTCTTGAAGCCATTGCAATTTAATTTAACACTTGTACAACAAAAAAATAAATAAAATTTGGGTGTTGGGAGGGAGACGCGCAGTAACAGGATCAGATATGTCTTGAGGTGACAGAGGTTGTATTTACAGTTTTGTTATAAATTTACCATTGCTTTTAAATTCTTTATCATTACGAGGGTCGTTTGAAAAGTCCGTGCAAAGTCAGAGAGATAGCATCTCTTGGAAGAACGCACACCAAGTTTCAGCCAGATCAGTCTATTTCTTTGTGTTTGGCATTCGTTTGAATCGAGGAAGTCGAGTGATTTTCAAAAAATGGACGAAAAAGAAGTTCGAGTGTTGATTAAACACTACTTTATGAAAGGCAAAACGCCTCAGGAGACTAAAGAGAGGCTTGATAAACATTATAGTGACTCTGCACCTTCCATTAGAACAGTTTATAAGTGGTTTCAAAATTTTCGGAGTGGCCATATGGGCACAAGTGACGCTGAACGTTCTGGACGCCCTGTTGTGGTTACTACTCCAGAAATCATTGATAAAATCCATGATATGGTGATGGATGACAGAAGAGTGAAGGTGCGTGAGTTTGCTAGTGCTGTGGGCATCTCGAATGAACGGGTACATAATATTTTGCATCAACATTTGGACATGACAAAGCTATCCGCAAGATGGGTGGTGCCGCGATTGCTCACGCTTGACCAAAAACGAAATCGTGTGAAGTGTTGCAAGGACGGTTTGCAGCTGTTCCAGAAGAATCCGCAGAACTTTAAGCGTCGTTTCGTCACTGTGGATGAAACATGGATACATCACTACACTCCTGAGACCAAAGAACAATCTAAACAATGGGTTACCAAGGGGGAATCTGCGCCAAAAAAGGCGAAGACCGTTCCTTCGGCTAGAAAGATTATGGCGACTGTCTTTTGGGATTCGTAAAGAATAATCCTCATCGACTATCTAGAAAAGGGTAAAACTATTACAGGTGCATATTATTCATCGTTATTGGACCGTCTGAAAACCGAGCTGCAAGAAAAACGCCCCTCGATTGGCCCACAAAAAAGTCCTTTTCCATCACGACAACGCACCAGCTCACACCTCAGCAGTTGTGGTCGCAAAATTAATGGAAATAGGGTTCCAACACGTTTCACATCCCCCCTATTCTCCAGACTTGGCTCCCTCGGACTACTATTTGTTCCCCAATATGAAGAAATGGCTGGCGGGAAAAAGATTTTATTCAAACGAGGAGGTGATTGCAGAAACGAATGGCTATTTTTCAGACTTGGACAAATCCTATTATTCGGAAGGGATCAACAAACTAGAGCAGCGTTGGACGAAGTGTATAAGCCTAAAAGGAGACTATGTTGAAAAATAAAAAAGGTTTACCCCAAAAAATTAAGTAGTTTTTATTTTTGCACGGACTTTTCAAACGACCCTCGTATAATTCACAATACTTTATTCAGAGTATTACTTTCTTACACCATCACGACTAAAAATACTTATTACTATTCATGTAAATAATTGTTTTGTAAAAGGACCCTTTACAATAGGCCAACACCTGTAGTATACAACAAATCTGAAATTGTGGAAAAACCCTAAGAAATGGAATTTTTTAAATATTTTTCCCATTTTCAGCACCTAAAAATCTATTGAAATCACACAATAGATTCCAGACAATTTTTTCATCGCAGGCTTATGTTATTCAAGGCGTACTTCCGGCTTCCGGGACTTAGATCCCTAACTTAGGTTCAAGTTAATACCTTCACGAAATATAAAATTTGAGAGTTTTTCAAGCTGGTGTGTCCTCTTACATTTATTAATATATAACGCACACAAATACCTTCTTTTTTTTTAGAAACCACTTTGGATTTAGGGGATTCCAAATTCGGATATTACCGATTAAAACCCAAAATCGAAAAAAATCTTCACCTTTTACATACCTGCTCAAATTTCCGTTACAGGGTCTTTGACTGCTAACTTTTCGTTTGATCTCGTTGATATTAACCAAATGAAATAGAAAATTTGAACTTTTATAGCGGCTGCGTGTTTACAAACATAAATACAAAAATAAATACTCAGGATATTTATTTTTATTTTTTAAACCCCTTGATCTGGGCCTAGGTAGACTTCAAAACTTATATGTAAGCTTGTTTTCAAATATTTAACATCTTACCAAGTAAAATAAAATGGGATTTAACTGTCTTCACCCTCCTTTAAACTGAATTAAATTCTTTCTCTTAGTGGTTTTTATTGGATTAATAAAACTCGTTCTGTTTGTAGTTTAGAATTATCTTGGAAATTTAATTAAAACTTGTTTTGTATCACGTATTAACTATTTCAACAAAACTCTTCTTGGAAATAAATAAGTTTAGAATGAAGAGTGATGGAAGAATAAGAAGAAAACAAAGAATTAAAAACAAAACTTAAATGTTTGGTGTAGATTAGAAGTTATAATTTATGTAAAGTACTGAGTGAATGGATTTTACACGATAGGAGATATTCTTTTCTCTACATACCTATATATGTATATACATAGTTTTAAGTTGTCAATCAGACTGACAGACAGGTGGTACATGCCTGTTACTAATGTCAGTGTGTAGAGAATGGAGAATGGGTAGTTTATGTCCTAGTCATAACATATATCTAATGTAAATTTGACTTGTGTTTACTTTCACGCGCGCTTACACACTTATACACACGCGCATGCGCATTAAAACTTGATTGCATCTCTACCAGACCTACTTGAATCTTTTCCTCCAGCATTACTACTGGCTGGCCATAACCACTCCTCCACCTCTTCTATCCAATACATTTATTTTTAATTTACCAATAAATTGCTGTAAAAAGCTTTTTTACTCTCCATAAATATTATCCATTAGTAGATTATTTCCTTTTAACTCGTTTTCACAAGTCAATTAACCCCCCACCCTTGTACAATATACATCATTTCTATGTATTCGTCCAAACACTTAACGCCTTAATTGGCAGCAGAAGTTGCATATTTCTTTAATTCCAGAAGTATAATAATTCTTTGAAGTCGATCTTTTTGACGTGAATACGTCTTTAAATTTGAATCATATGGTGGCAATCCAAATAAACCTAATGATAACCAAATTGGGGGATACAGTTTGGCATTATAGTTTCGAATCTATCGTCTACATCCAAAATTAAATTAGACCACTGGATAGCTAAAGGATCAAAGAATTCATTACGATAAGCGAGGACTGTGACGCATCTCGCGCGGTGGAGGGGGAAGCGCCGCCATTTTGAGATCATTTTGCTGCGTATCGAGATTTGCAATTAGTATAACTTTTGACTCGGAGAAGCTACGATGTTCGTTTAAGTTTTAATCGTCAGCTGTCGTCACAATCTATGGATTGTATATAAAACATTAGTGTAAAATAGTGACAGTGAATATAATAAGGTGTTAGAATAAAAAAATATGAAAAATATATAATGTCGCGGCCTATACGCAACGAAAAGCCAAAACCAAATACAGAGATCGTATACGGTTGGAAAGGGCTTCTCAAGAACAATCGAATGGTAAAAGTCGCAAAGCCGGTGGAGTCGCCATATATCGCAACATCAATAGCTTCACTGATTTTAATAGAGTTAACATATTGACATTTCGGGAATTTCGGGACATTTACTCCTCAGCCTCCGTATTCGCCTGACTTGAGTCCTTGTGACCTTTTTTTCTCTTCCCGAAGTTGAAAAATCACCTCAAGGGAACTCATTTTGGGACAATCGAAAACATTCAAACGGCTGTAGCCGACCAGCTTAAGGCTATTCCAGTATCGGAGTTCGAGCACTGCTATGAGGAGTGGTTGAAACGTCTCCAGCGCTGTGTGGCTTCAGAAGGAAGTTATTTTGAAGGTGACAATATAGAATTGTAATTCTTTTTTGAATAAATTTTTTTAAAAAATCAGTCTCATTACTTAATTTACAGACCTCGTACATGAAATTCTGAATCGAATGACACCTCGTTCATGAAAATCGGTTTACACGTTAAGATGCTACGTTGTGTACAAGAAAAGGTAACACCAAGAACAAGAACATTTTTAGAAAATGCCGTTTTTGGCTCATTTTCGGTAACTTTTTTCTCGAAATCTATTAGATCTATGTTGTTGCACTGGAGAGAAAACAGTATTGCTCAGGGGCATTCTTAGACGTAAGCCAGGCTTTCGACCGTGTTTGGCATCCTGGATTACTGTTCAAACTAAAAAAGCATCTTTCCTCAACGTACTACCTCATTCTGCGCTCCTATCTTTCAGATAGGTTCTTTCAAATTAGTACTGGCTCAGCAATCTCTTCTTTCTCCACAGTGGGGGCGGGAGTGCCGCAGGGGAGTATACTTGGCCCCGTTCTCTACACAGTATACACATCAGACATACCTGTACAACCCTCTACACTACTATGTACATATGCAGACGACACAGCCATACTTTCCACAAGTACACATCCTACATCAGCTTCATACAAATTACAGACACACTTACATAAAATAGAATCTTGGGCAAACAAGTGGCGGATTAAAATGAACCCACAGAAATGCCAGCATGCCACGTTTACTCTCCGGCGGAGCTCCTGTCCACCTGTCCTCTTCAACAGCAATCCTCTTCCTCATACAGATCTGGTGCGCTACCTTGGGCTCTACATAGAAAAGCGACTCACGTGGAACCCACACACTAGACTTAAAAGACAAGCTATGACAAAACGTGCGAAACTACTTTACAGACTTCTTGGACGACGCTCCAAATTACCTATTGAACTCAAACGATTAATATACAGTACTATCCTCAAACCAATGTGGACTTACGGACTAGAGCTGTGGGGTTCAGTCAAACCTACAAACATACGGACTGTACAGACATTTCAGTCAAAACTCCTTCGACGCTCCTTTCTACGGTGACTAACCTCACTCATCACAACGACCTCAACATTCCCTTCATTAACCAACTCGCCAAGACTAAACATCAATAATTCCATAGTGCTCTCTCCACTTGCTCCAATTCTCTAGTACAGTCTCTCGCCTCCTCTGATATTCCTGACAATCCTCCTCGCCGACTGAATCGCCAGTGGCCCCGCGACTTCCTCGCAGTCTGAAGGCCTAAAATAAATATCCTGTAGAAAGTGCTGCCGCTGGGCAGTTTCTTTCCTCCTGCCTTTCACGCCTCTATACTTCTATCTCCTTATTGTATAGTGTATTATACAGATTGTAAATGGCTAAATAAATTAAAAAAAAAAAAAAAAAAAAAAAAAAAAAAAAAAAAAAAATACAGTTATAAAGGAGGGTTTGCCCTTTATTTTAAAGAAAATTTGGTAATTTTATCTTTTATAGAAAAAGAGAAAAAAAAAAAAAAAAAAAAAAAATTGACAAAGTTGGGTGTTTTTCAACGTTACGCTTTTTCGTGCAGTTTTTGAAGATCAACCCTTATATGTACAACTATCCTAGCTAACAGTTTTCATAGATGCATATAATTTTTTTTAAAAACATTTTCCTTAAGTGCTTTCCGTACTTTCTCGACGATTCCACTGTTCTTCCGCCTATCGACGGGTAAAATCAGTTTTATTATATCAGCTCCTAACTTTACCTCGTTTTACTACTAAATTATTAATAAGGCTTCAACTTTTCTAATTAGATTTTAATGATGTACGAACATCGCTCAGCACAACAGAGTACTCCACAACCACCGCCGACAACACAACAGTCAAGAAACTTTCCTCCTCTGCATACTCCCATCACTAACCAAAATCTATCATATGCAAGGGTGGCCGCGGGACCTCAGCCGCCTCCTATTTCTCAAATGCCCACGACCTCATCCACAGGAGACATCAATACACTTCTCACAAGCTTCTTAACAGACTTCAAATCCCTCATCACACCTCTGATATCTCTCCTTACAACTGTCGTTTCCAGACTCCTTCCTAACCAATCTCCTTAATGGCTCTTTCACAACACTCTCTTACCATCATCCTCTGGAATTCTAATGGACTGACTAACCGCAGACATGAACTAGAAATATTACTACGAGACAAACGTATTGACATCGCCCTTATAACTGAGACGCACTTCACTGACAGATCAAGATTTTTCATCCCAGGATACACGACTTACAAGACCAATCACCCTGACGGAACTGGACACGGAGGAACTGCAATACTTATTCGAACTTCTTTACAACATTTCTTAATACCCTACAACGCTACACCCTTCCTACAATCTACAGTAGTCTCTTTACTGACAGAGCCCTTCTCCTACACTTTTGCAGCTGTTTACTGTCCTCCTAACCACAATATCCATCAAAACGATTTCTCATCCTTTCTCTCTTCTCTTGGGTCTCGTTTCATATGTGGTGGCGATTACAACGCTAAGCATCCGAGTTGGGGCAGCCGGGTGGCGAATCCGAGAGGTCGAACTCTTTGCACTATCCTCAATCAAAATAGTTACATTTCCTTATCCCCTTCTCAACCGACTTACTGGCCAACTTCTCCTCGCAAAAGACCTGACCTTCTTGACTTCTTTATCTGTTCTAATATTACCTCTTTACACACTGACATACAAACATTAAACGACTTGTCTTCAGATCATAGCCCCGTCATTCTAACCCTTGACATTCACCCGAAACAAGCTCTTCCCCGACAAACCCTAATAAACGGAACTATTGACTGGGACTTATTTCGAGAAACTCTTGACGAAAAACTGAACTTAAATGTGTCCTTAAAAACTCCTCAACAACTAGACGATAACGTGGCATACTTGACTACCGCTATTCAGCAAAGTATTTGGCATTCTACTCAACGGACTTCACATAACAGAACTGCACCATTACCTCTCAATCTACCTCTTCACTTGAGAGAACTGATAACGCGCAAACGTCGCGCTAGAGCTCTTTGGCATCGCACCAGATATCCCTCTCACAAAAGACTGTTTAACCAACTTACTAGAGAACTGACAACAAAACTAAGGGACTACTTTAACGACCAATTCTCTGATTATACACAATCACTTACAACTGAAGACAACTCTCTGTGGACAGCAACCAAAAGAATTCTCAAATACAGAAAAACTTCTCACCCACTAAGACGCCCGGACAATTCTTGGGCTAAATCCGACGAAGAGAGAGCCCAGTACTTTGCCGAACATCTTTCTACAGTCTTCACTCCTCATCCCGACGTACAAGACTTACAACATACTGAAAATATTCTCAAAGAACTGGAAATCCCTCTACAACTTTCACCTCCTCCTAAGCCATTCACTCCTAAAGACATCATGGACGTAATCAACTGTCTTCCCAAAAAGAAAAGTCCGGGCTATGATCTGATTACTGCTAACATCCTTTTACAACTCTCCAGGAAAGCAATAGTATTTCTAACTACTCTCTATAATGCTGTACTTCGAACCACTTACTTTCCTATTCTCTACAAATTCTCTTCTGTAACAATGATCCCTAAACCAAATAAACCTTCTCATTTCCCCAACTCTTACCGACCAATCAGCCTTCTACCCATCCTGGGGAAAGTCCTCGAAAAACTTCTACTACTCCGCCTCCAAACTGAAATAGCCCCTTTAAATATCATTCCTGACCATCAGTTCGGTTTTCGGAGTTGCCACTCGACTGTTCTCCAAGCACATCGAGTAGTTGATGTAATCGCTACTTCCCTTGAATTAAAGCAGTATTGCCCGGGTGTCTTCCTTGACATATCTCAGGCATTCGACCGGGTATGGCACGCAGGGCTGCTTTATAAACTCAAACGCCTACTGTCTTCTACCTTTTATCTCATTCTTAAGTCTTATCTCTCCGACCGTTTCTTCCAAGTTAAACAAGGTTCTTCTTCTTCTCTTATCCTTCCAATACTTGCTGGAGTTCCTCAAGGAAGCATTCTAGCCCCCTTACTTTATATTCTCTATACTGCCGACTTACCAACTCACCCGACTACAATTACTTTCACATTCGCCGACGACACTGCAATCCTTTCTCCTCATCTAGATCCTGTAATAGCATGCCGTGCTCTCCAAACTCACCTAAATCTTCTCGAGCCTTGGCTGCAAAAGTGGAGAATCAAAGTGAATGAATCAAAATCTAAATACATAGTATTCACTCTAAACAAGAAAACTCTCCCTCCTCTCTCCTTCCACAATACTTCTATACCAACGACTAACCAAGTACGATATCTCGGACTACATCTTGACAAACGACTGACGTGGAACCCACACACGAGACTCAAACGAATTGACCTCAATCTCCGATATAAAATGTTGAAAAGGCTACTCGACAAACGATCAAAACTGACCCTGACGAACAAACGATCTTTATATACCGCTCTACTTGCCCCAATATGGACGTACGGAATACAACTCTACGGAAGTGCCAAAAAATCGAACATCAACCGACTTCAGACCTTACAATCAAAAATCCTGAGAACAATAGTTAACGCTCCTTTCTACGTCTCCAATCATACAATACACACTGATCTCAATATTCCTCTCGTTTCTGAAATAGCACAATCTCGCTACACAAAACTCCACTCAAATCTACACAGTCATTACAACCCTCTTATCCACAACATGTCTACCACAACACTTCCTTCTAATCCTCATCGCAGACTAAAGCGGCGGTGGCCACGCGACCATCTCAACACAACGCCGACCTCCTAGGATGGTTGCTGTGTAAGCTTGCCAATCAGGCGAACTAACGGCTTCCATCACTGGATGGTCGTCGTTCACTCCACTCACGCCTCTTGGCGCACATGCATATGCGCGCGCGTGTATATAAGTGCATATATGTGCGTGCCCGTGTATTTGCGCCATTTCCTTACTCTCATCCCTTTTGCTTGTTATATCTATTATAGTTGCAAAATAAATAAACAAATTAAAAAAAAAAAAAAAAAAAAAAAAAGATTTTAATGATTTTATTTTTTATTCTTTTTTTCACCTAAAAAGCGCCTTTATGGTGAATGAGTTTTGGTAGATCATTTGCTTTTTGAGTTGAGTTTTAAGTTTCAAGGAAAGAAGTTTATTTTCGTCACGTGTTCACACCAAATTTTGTGTTTTTTATTCAACTTTATGGGTAATTTCAACTAATAATGAATTTCTAGTTATTGTCTTGGTCTATTAGAATGTTAGTACCAATTGAATAGTTCTTTATAATGGGACTTAATTAAACACTATCTCGCTAACTGATCGAACTTTCCACACCTTATCATATCTCAATAATTACGTTTTATTTAATTGTTATGGCCGTGGAAAGCATAAAATCTTAACGAGAAGATAATATTTTTTTATTATTTTACTTCAATTTCTTGGTAAAATTACCTGAACCTGTTGGTCAAACTATAGTAATGAATTACACAGATAAGTGGTGACGTTAGCAATTATCAAAGTAATTAACAAATAATTACTCATAAAATATAGGATTATCTTTATGACGTCTAACCAGCTTATTATATTGTGTTTTCAATCAGCAGTCTTAATGGCTTCCCGAGAGTATGGTTTTCTTCATCTAAAAACATTCGCCCCTCCACTATGTTTTATGTAACCAATTAACTAAGTTTACATTTTTTATTACTTAGGTATTGCAAAAAATTATATATGTCTCCCATTTAACCATCTGCTTATTAGGTAGTCACTTATCTTATTACTTCTTATTGGTGGAATTATATGTAATAGTACAAGTATTTATAAAATTCTGTATTTAACCAGTTAAGCGTGTTTGACGTGTATACACGCCAAACCAAATCTCTGTTACGGTGCGTTCGACGTGTATACTCGTTGTGAAAAATATAAAATTGCCATTAACTATAAAAACTCGAAATTTTAATAAAATACTATAAGAATATTATTTGACGGGATGTTACCAATAGAACTGCGGTGGGAGCCAGCCAAATGATAAGTGGTTGGTTCATGTTTGGTCTCCGCATTAGAAATTGGGGAATTGAATTACGCACCCAAATTTCTATTTTGAGCTTCTGCTCTCAACCCTTGTGCAATGCTGTTTTTACCTCTTAGATAGAGGTTCAGACCTCAGTACGAGCATGATTTCATTTTGCACAGAATTCAAAAAGCTCTTTTCTTCCTTGTAAAAGCTCTTGCGTCTCTAGTTAACTAGGAGATGCAAGACGTGAAGCGGTGCAAAATTTTTGAATGAGCACAGAATGCTCTGTAATCTGTAAGCCCCCAGAGATTGCAGAAAAAGTCGCTTGCAGTGACTATTATGACGTTGTTTTGCCATGCGTTCGACTTGTATACACATCATTGTCTGATTTTAATTCCGCACACTGTGGGAGGTTTTTTTAAAAACTAAATTCCACGCCTAACTGGTTAGGGAGAAATATTTTTTTAAAATTATATTAATTGCAAAGAATACCATGGCTTCTTAGTCTTTATTCCTCTTTTACCACCTTTATAGTGGTGTCGAGGCTCTGCAAGGCTTTCTTCTACCGCCTCTATCCTGTGTCATCTCTTTCCTTCTTCTAACTCTCTGGAACATCCTGTTCTCAAAATCCTCTCTTCCTGTAACCTTCCACTCTGGTTTTCATATACTCTCCTCCGCTAGACTTCTCTCCACCATTCTTATAATATGGCCAAAGCAAAGCAACTAGCTGGATTGCTACAATCTTTGCTGCGGGCTTTACTTTTAAGTTCCTCTCAACACATAGAGGTGTGGCTATTAAATAACGAGACTATTGCTGTAAAACATTTTATTTTATATTTATACATATTTAGTTATTATCATCTGAAGGTATTGAAATATACACCCCTCCCCTATCCCTACAACGCTCCATGCGAATTTACCATTGTTCGAAACAGTGCTGGAAGTCTTTTACTGTGAGCTCCTGCGTGATGCAGCTTCAACGGACCAAAATCGTGTTCCTTTTAATGCAGATTTGACTTTGGGGAACAGATAAAAGTCATATGGGGCCAGGTCAGGCGAATAAGGCAGATGAGGCCTAAAACTGGGATGTTGTACTTGGCTAGAAACTTCTTGACAGACAATGCAGTGTGAGCCGGCGCGTTGTCTTGTTGGAGAACCCATGACTTGTTCTTCCACAAATCGGGTCGTTTTTACCTTACTTTTTCACGGAGTTATGCAAGCACCACACGGTAGTAATGTTGGATTAATTATAATCGATATTTTTATCCGTATTGGTCGTGGAAGGGTGACCCGGGCGGTAATCATCACCGTCTATCTTGGAAACGCTTGAATCACTCAAAAACGTGATTAACATTCATCACCATAAACTTCTTTTAATAAAAGATAAGTTTCAGTAGCGGTTTCACCAAGTTTCATGTGAAATTTCAGGACAATTCGTTGCTCTACTACATGTGTAGTATCATGTTTTCGGCAAAACGAAACTAAACACCTCTTACACAAACAACGGTTTCGGTCAGACAGATTTCTCTACAAACACGTGGGACGCTGCAATCGAAAGAGAAGGCTTTACGCTGCACAGCTGTCGGTCGTTAGGATTTGGCGCATGCATAGTTCTTCTGTAGCAGCATCAGTCTCGTTATTTTAATAGCCACACCTCGTATACATTCCTGACTTTGTCCCCTTCTTGTTTTTCCCCTCAATTTTTCACCAAAAATATCGCATTTCCACAGCTTGGATAGCGCATTTATGGTTTTTCTATGATTCAAATTTTCTAACTATACTAGAACCAAAAAAAAACAATGATTTTAGAGTAACTGCCAAATTATAGCATACGGCGGCGGATTTCCTCGGAGTTAACCACCATTTTGAATTTGCTGCTTCTTAGAATTTTCGATAGAAAATTCTTTTAAATTGAAATAGGATTCTGCGTGGTAACAAGATTTAGCCTAGATTTATCTATGGATCTATGAAACACCCTTACACGCTTATATATATGTACATAATATAACACCCTACTTCTCTCAGGGTGTACGCTGCTCAGGGTGGTTGGCTGTCAATTTTCCACTTGGTATTAAATCTTCTACTTTACATAAAAATTGCTTCTACATTCAAATTGGTCTGTTATTTATTTATTTATTTTATTTTGACGACTGTTGCCTCACTTCTTCCATTTAAAAAAAACATTTTTAGAAATATTTCCTTGAAAATAATTTTAATGAGTTTTTCTGCAGATTGGGAGGTTTTCCTTTTTCCATTTATTTATATTAAAATCGGGAAAAGTGAGTGACTTTTATTAAAATCAAGAAATGGGAAACTTTTTATTCGATTTGTTATTGAATTTTTTTTTAAGTATTAACGAGTTTTCAGCAGATGACTTGCTTTTATGTTATTTTCTTGATCTCTTACAGAATAAATGTTTTATTTTTGAAGGGGGGAGGATTCAGGATGGATTTTTCAAAATGGTATTAACTTCTGGAAAACTGAAAGAGGAATTAATTTGAAAGCATTCAGTTAGAAATGGAATTTCTGTAGTGAATTATTTGGGCTCATTATGATGAGTTTATTGTTAGAGGGAGAGAATATGAGGGAAGGAAAGAGAAGGAAAATGATTTCGAAACTGAAACTCTCAAAAACCGTTAATGGAATTCTCAAATTTGGAAGGATTTAATAAAGAAACTATCAAGAGAAAATTGCAATTAAGTTGGATGTTTTTTTTTTTATCTTTTTCCTAGAAAACCGTTGTTTTTCCTTAGAATTTGTATGTGATTTTGGGGAGGGGAAAAACAAATATTTTACTCAAAATATATGTTCATTTTCAGGATGATATTCCCCCCAAAATGAAATACCCCTGGAATATCTAAGCATTAATTCTGTTACTAATGTGCCTAGTTTGAAGTTTCCCTGATGTTCGGAGTGTTAATTCTTTCCCATTATATTTTGTGATTAACAGATAAATTAGTTGGGGACTTACTGTTCATTATTTTTGGGTGACTGATTCATTGTTTAAAGGATGAAAAAAATAAATGCCAATTTCAGTCATATTTTGTATTTCTTTATTATGCCGAGCTTTTGACCTAGGGATTAAGGTCATCTTCAGCGCTAATTGACAATGATGTATTTTACATCATTAAAGGGGTTGGTGAGTCTTCTTGTCAGTCCATGAGCAGACAAGACAGAAGACATGCCAACCTTTAGTCCATAGGTCGAAAGCTCGGTATAATAAGAAAATTCAAAATTTGACTTTAATTGGTAGTATTTTTCATCATATAAGTTGGGGACGTTTGACCGTTGTTACTAAATACGTTTTGATAGATGGCTGAAGTCAAAAAAGTGCAATTTTCTTTAAAATTCGACGGTTCGACCACAACTGGGTGACCTTCATCAGGAACCTGGAAAGAGACTTTTTGATGTAATGGAAGGAGGATAGTGTTATGGGTAACTTTCTACCTTCCATAAAACCACAAATACTCTAAAGAAGAGCACAAGAAGTGTCCGAAACCTCAAAGGAATAACGTTTTTTAAAGAAAAAAAAATTTGTTTTCCCGGCCTCTTTAATTGGGTTTCTGGCTTCAAAGAAAGGGTTTAGGCATAGACCTGTCCCAAAGAAGAGATCTTTTCAGGTTTATAGCTTTCATACTAAGAGGTGAAAATAGAAATACTAGAGGTCTAGCGATTAAAAAAGGAAATGGAACAAATATTTAATCAGCAAGAAAATGTTATTAATGTATTTAGAGAGCAAACATTGTCGCAATACGATGTTGTCCAGTATGAGAAGGTACTTAAAAAGATACGGCCGTTTTCAGGGTCTCTGTAAGGGATCGTCGGCAAGGTGCGATATTTTAGTTTTAATTTTCTTCATACTAGACTCATACGGAAAGAACTAAACAAGACGATTCAAACTTCTCTCTAGACTTCTCTCACTACAGAATAAACGGCTAATCTACACCATGATACTGAAACCTGCTCTGGACTTACGGGATGGAATTTTGGGGCTCAGCCAAAGCTTCAAATATCTACAAAATCCAATCCTTCCAGTCAAAAACACTCCGTAGAATCTTACGTCTCCTTACTTTGTTTCTAACTCTACCTTGCTCCGAGATTTCCTTGTTCCTTATGTTTTAGAAGCTGTATGATCCCGTTATATTAAATTCCACACATCAATTACCTCATATCCTAATCCACTAGTGTCCCAACTTGCTGCTTTACCAGGAAATCCTCCTACGCGGTTGAAGCGCTGGAGACCGATCGCGATTTTCTAAATGAAGTGAACTGTACCTTTTTGGTAGTTTCACCAATTGGTGAATTCTCCCCTCATGCTATTCATACATCAAGTTGAATCAGCTTCACTTATTGCAGAAATATACTGCAGTTGTGAAAATAAATGAAGTAAAAAAATTTCTTCAATTTAGGTTCATAATGACACTAATGGATTTCTGTAAATTTGGTATACCAACGCGTTTCACTCTTATTTGGGTACTATTTGTCAAAAGAATTGATTTGTACGGTATTCCGTAGGAGAGATGTGCCATTGAAAGTGCCGCTTCATTACACTTTAGGAAGACATTTTGTTTAAATATTTAATTGTATTCCAAAGGGATGTTTGTCCCTTTCTTTGGACTGAAATCAGTTAGAGTGGTAGCAGAATTACTACCGTACAGAAAGACGTTTAAGAAATATCTCTTCATCTTGAACCCGTGGGTACACCAGTGATTCTGAGCGGGATCGCCTTGGTGTGGGTGATAGTCGTGACAAAGCTACCACCGTGTATCCATACGTGCGCGTATGTACATGAGATTTATAATGTTGTGTGTGTGTGATACTCCTCCGTCTCCCACCGCAAGTATTGTTCCTCTTAAGAACCTTTCCATGGCCACATCTGTTGCACCTCTTAGTCGTGCTATACAGTTACCTCTCAGCTACATTCCTTGTTATCTTTTACATATACAATTTTTCCATTTCTTCTCTCTTTTTAAAATTTCCCACCTTTCCTTCAGGCTAACACACATATATATAAAAAGAAAATACTTAAGTATGCATAACTCTAGAAACCATCTTGCTCCTTCGCTAATGTAGCCCCATTATTGCTTACTTTAATCTTGGCCTCAATTACCCTCAGCTACTAGGGCATCCATTTTTTTCCCCATTCTGGTTTGATCCTATTTTCACCAGAGCCGTAGCAACACTACCCAACTCCTTGTCTTCTTCTCTGTTCCTCTTACGGTTTTATTCATATTTTATTTTCTCATCATCTGTTCTTTCTCTTCCACCCCTGCTGTGCACCACTTTTACCAAGACTTGAAAAGCATAATTTAAAGTTAAAGCACTGCCAGAATTTCAGACTTTTTATGCCGTTTATACGTCTTAAGTTTCTTTTTGCATGTATTAAAATTTGATTAATATTAATGAATTATTTTTTGCTACATTTGCGGAAGTCAAACCAATTAAACTTGAGTGTCAAAGCTCAGTCATAGCTTTTTATATTTATAATAAATTTCCCAAATAATAAAGATTAACACCATTAAACGGCAAACAATTTTTGGGCCATTGAATAATAAATAATTTATTCCAGAAGCCATTTTGATTAACTCCGTGCTCTAATGTAAATCGTTGCAATAATTCCAACTCAAATTCATGTAGCAGGCGCTGAATGGTAATGGTAAATTTATTTGAATTTATATTGTAAACGGGATTTTTTTTTTAAATAAAACAAAGTACATTATTTCATGTCAGTGATGAGAAGTGTAAATTTTGTGACGGCTTGGATTCACTGACCCATTCTTTTAGTGGAGTACCCAAAAGATTTCATTTCCGCATATTTACACTCCGAGACCAGAGAGGACTGAAAAGTATTTTACAATTTATTTACATTGATGAACACTTCTCAAATTAATACTGTTTTCAATTTTGTAGTCAAAATTTTGAATTATAGGAAATTGTTAACCAGTTCTTAGTTTTGTTTGCTTCAGTTTATGTCAAGTTTTCCATTTCTTTATTTTGTTTCATTTACATATATTATAGAAAACTCTTTACTTTTACAGTTAATTGGTTTCATTTAATAATTATGTTTACAAAAAAGGTAACAACAACAACAAGACCAATTTTTGAAAGTACCGTTTTTACTCATTTCCAGCAACTTTTTTCTCAAAATCTGTCAGATCTGAGTTGTTGGAAGAAAATTACAGTTATAAAGAAGGATTTGCCCTATATTATCAAGAAAATTTGGGAATTTTATCTTTTCTAGAAATAGAGAAAAAAATTGTCAAAGTTGGGTGTTTTTCAACGTTACGCTTTTTCTGGGCACTTTTTGACGATCAACTCTTATACAATTGTCCTACCGGACAGTTTTAATTAGGATATTAAAATCTTTAATAATTTATAAGCTTACATTTTTGTATCACTAGCTATAACGATTACTTATAAATAATTATTATATTAATAATTACTTATGCTCATAGTATCTATTGTATTAATCACTTACTTTACACTGGTTTAATGTTTCTTTTGTGTCAACTCCTTGCTTGAGAACCTTGCTTTCTTTAAGCAATCAATAAAATAATAACAATATTTCATCTCATTTCTCACTTTTTTGGTTTTATGGAGTTAATAGATTTGTGTTGTGAAACGACTCTTATTAGAATTAAAATTCTGGATCATTTTTGCGACATGCTGGCCACAGACAACACAGATCTGTTCATAAAATCCACTTTTTTTTGGACTCAGAAGACCACGAAATGGAAATCCCAATGTTTCCTCTTACTTCGTACAGTTTAGAGTAAGAGAATTTGGAAATCTCATGAAAATTCCTAGTAAGCCAACTTTTTCCTCTTTTACATTCTCGGGCAGATTATTCAGAGTCGTTTATGTGAAGTATTTATGTTAAGTGATGCTTTGGAAAGTTTTACTGTAATAAGTTTTGCTTTGAACGAACAGTAAATAAAAAATATAAAATAAGTTTGTGTTTCTACTTAAAAATAATAAGTTGTACTTATTATTTAAAAACTTTTTAAATTTTTTAGCGAATAAAAATAACCTTGGCAAACAGCTTAGTTTCAAAATAAGAAAAAAAAAAAAGGATCTCTAGATAAGAACGAGGTAATACAGAAAAATAGTGTACATCAAGAGATTGATGTTCTTGTGGTCACCAACATCTCGATGTAGCAGAAGAAGTGGAGAGTTAATTAGTTGGAAACAGAAAGTTAGAATGAAGAGGAAGTCGATAGATATTGTCACCAAGAACAAGAAGAAGCTGGAGGTAACCAGGACATGCTAATGAACAATATGTTGGCTGAACTGCTCCCAGGCGGTGCTGTACCCGAGGAGATAAATCTTGCCCTTCTAATGAGACACCCTCTCTAACCTACCTGTTCGGTAGAAATATTACTGTGGACTCTCTGTTCTTTGTTCTAATTTTTCTTATTTTTTTTGTTTGTTTTTTTATCTTCGTTCTCGTTTTATCAAGTTGGCTGTGGTGGAATGGAGAAGAGGTTTGCCTTAATTAAAGGAAGATATACTTACCCGGCGAACATTATCTCTCCTTCATCTCATGAAAGTAAGATCTTATTTAGAAGGGAAAGAAAATTAAAACTATAATTCAGAGACATTCTTTCATTTTTTTTTTACTGTAATTAGTAAACTAGACTAAATTTACTTCATTTTTGGAGTTCTTATTAGGGGGTTTAGTTGTTGGTCTTACTTAATAAGCCTTCTCAAGGGCAGTGGCTTATTTCACGTTTCTAGGAAACAGTAAGCAAGCTTCTTGAATGTGACCGTCCTGCCAGTTCACACAAAGTACTGACCATACCGTTATCTATGCCTAGCTGAATGGGAGGTGAACATAGCCTGCGGTTTACATCCAAAAAACAAATATTTATAGTTGAAAGAAATGTTCTTTTTTTCTAAATGAATGCGTGATTAGAGCGGTTCCCTATGTGTGATTTTACCCTTTGTGTAGGCAGGTAAACTGAAATCTCCCATTTCTTAACTATTAGTGGCTTTCTTGTCAAAACAAGTCTACCCTATAATTTACTTTAAAGATTTAAATTTCGCTGTAATTTGAATTTATTAATTGATTTTTGTTTTTGTATTTGTTTATTTATTTTACAACAGTAATTAGTTTACAATAAGCAAAACAGATGAGGGTAAGGAAATAGTTCAAATATATGTACATGAGCGACCAGAGACATGAGTGGAGTGAACGACGACCATCCAGTGATGGAAGCAACGTTAGTTTCCCCAGGTTGGCAAGCTTACGCAGCAACCATCCTAGGAGATCGGCGTTATGTGTTGAGATGGTCGCTTGGCCACAGCCGCTTTAATCTGCGTTGTGGATTTGAACGAAGTGTTGTTGTAGTGACTGTGTAGATTTGAGTGGAGTTCTAGATAGCGAGATTGGGCTATTTCAGAGACTAGAGGAATATTTAGATCAGAGTGCATTGTGTGTTTGGAGACGAAGAAGGGAGCGTTAGACTGTAAGGTCTGAAGTCGGTTGATGTTCGATTTATTTGGCACTTCCATAGAGCTGTATTCCGTACGTCCAAATTGGGGCAAGTAGGGCTATATAGTTTTCTTTTGTTCGTCAGGGTCAGTTTAGAACGTTTGTCGAATAGTCTTTTCAACATTTTATATCTGAGATTGAGATCAATTCGTTTGAGTCTCGTGTGGGGGATTAATTGATTTAAACATATGAACGAAATGACAAATTTTATTCCTTAAACCTAAGATTGAATTCATTAAAAGTTTTTGGTTAGGTATATCCCCACTCTTGTGACCTAGCCGAGGATGAAGCAGTCTTGAGCAGGGGTCACCAAAGGCCAGCGTCGTCAGTATTCCAGGCTCTCGACGATACTTAAATTTGCTTGTTAAAATGTATGGATCAGGAGACGTTGAGATATATTTTCAAAAAGGAATTAAGCGAAGTCAGCGTATCGAACAAGACTGAGCGATGAACATTTGAAAGCAGTTCTTTTTGATTGGATACTGCAATTTCCTACCAAACATTGATGATATCTTGTAAGGTAAACGTCAGTTTCAAAAAATCTCACTAAATTTGCTGTTTAGTTTGTGAGATTCGGACTTTATGCACCCTAGGTCGCTTTCTTTGATGACTTTTTGCAGTAAATAAACATGTTGGTTGATTGCCCTTGTTTTCTTCGTGCATTGCATAATGCACTTGCCCATCATTAACACGGGGAATGCTGAACTTGGTTTTTCCTCTTTTTCACAGAGCTTTCGTTCTCGCTTGCAAGTATTGTGCATAATGATAAGCTCGCGCTAATCATTTTGTCAGTTAGTCAGCCCACTGTGCCAAAAAAAAACGTTTGGTGACCCCTGCTCTGGGGCACCACTCGAAATGAGTTGTTCTCTTCGAATGCATTGTTGACCTCTGATCTAAAAAAAACCTAATAACTCATAAATACACCAGCAAAAAGTTTAATAATGAAGCTAATTAAAGGTTTACCTGGGGCTTGGAGCAAAAAAGGAAGTAATTAAAAATTAATAATGAAACCCTGGACTGATGTTCCTACTCTTTGCACTTATTTAT
Source organism: Rhodnius prolixus (assembly GCF_049639745.1). NCBI lineage: Eukaryota > Metazoa > Arthropoda > Insecta > Hemiptera > Reduviidae > Rhodnius > Rhodnius prolixus. Next base: position 26,054,943 of record NW_027411624.1, read on the forward strand.
TCATATTCTTTTAAATTAAAACTCAGCTTTGAAAGAACGGCTGCTGCTACTTTTCATTTATTAAAAATAAAGCGCATAAACTTTATAGATAAAGGCATGAAGCCGGGTAGTAAGATGGAAATAAATATATAAAGAATAAAGTGGAAAAGGTATTTGAAGAAAATAAATTAATTCTTGTCGGTAGATTTATAAATTACTCCAGAATTGAGATATTTTTCATTGTTTTTTTTTTATTTTGTTGTAAATAATATTATATGGAATTTAATAAAAGATAAGCAGAATGTTAACATTATCTATATTTATTCCTTTTTACTAATAATTTCTCTTTAACATCCGCTTTAGATTTATTTTATGTCTTCTTTAATGTTTTAAACAAGTGTTTGGAATCTCAGTGTTTCTCAGTTCGGGATACGTAGCTTTTCAGGTTCAAAGTTGCAAGCTTTATTATTAACAAACCGTCAATTTGTGGATACCAGCGATATATTTGGATTAACTGGGAACTAAATTGACAAAACGATAGATGCGCTAAATTTAGAACTGTTTATTTACGTTTTAAAAAAAACTTGGTGGCTTGTTAAGAGTCTAAACTGTAGACCTAGTAGGTATCTCTTCATGGATTTAAAAAAAATAAAAATAAATAAACATAAAAACCCCACTCGCAATTGCTGTCTGGAGTTGCTCTTGTGTATTGGCTATTAGTACTGTATCGTCGGCATGAAAATCATAGCCTGTACTTGTCCCGGTGTCATGTTTCGGTATCCTATCAAGGTTCTAGGAGTCCTTCGTTTACATATTTTCCAAATTTTGTCCATATACGAGGTGTGTTCAAAAAGTAACGGGAATTTTTAAATTTCGCGAGTTTGGAGAGTCTGATTGTAAAATTTTTTTTTTTTATTATGTTGGTACACATGCCCCTGAAGTACGATAAAATTTTCAGTAATATTCATTGTTTACTTCTTAAGTGGCAGCCGTTAAGGTTAGACGTGTTAAGGTTAGCTTGGCGATTTTTGTTTGTTAAAAAAAATGGATCAAAGAATTTGTATTAAATTTTGCGTAAAAAATGAAATAAAGTGTGTGAAATGTTAATAAAGGCGTATGGTGAGTCTGCTATGAGTAAAACAAGGATTTACGAGTGGTATAAGCGTTTCCAAGATGGCCGCGAAAACGTTGAAGATGACGAACGACCTGGACGTCCAAGCACATCAACCACCGATGAAAACGTGAAAAAAGTGAAAGAAATGGTTATGAACGATCGCCGAATCACAATCAGAGAAGTCGCTGATGATGTTGCCATATCAATTGGCTCATGCCATGAAATTTTTTCGGATGTTATGGGTATGAAACGTGTGGCAGCAAAATTTGTTCCAAAATTGTTGAATTTCGAACAAAAACAGCGGAGAATGGAAGTTGCTCAAGAGTCACTCAATGAAGTCGACAACGATGCGGATCTACTGAAACGTGTTATAACAGGTGACGAAACATGGGTATACGGATATGATGTCGAAACTAAGGCTCAATCGTCCCAGTGGAGGCATTCTGGATCGCCAAGACCGAAAAAGGCTCGACAAGTGCGGTCGAATGTGAAGGTTATGCTCATTGTGTTCTTCGATTTTAATGGCATAGTGCATCATGAATTCTTGCCACAAGGTCAAACAATCAATAAGGAGTACTACCTCCTTCAACGCCGTTTGCGTGAAGCAATCCGAAAAAAACGCCCGGATTTGTGGTAAAACAATTCATGGATTTTGCACCACGATAATGCACCTGCTCACACTTCATTGCTTGTTCGTGAATTTTTGGCCAAAAACAAAACTTTAACGATGCCCCAGCCTCCATATTCGCCAGACATGGCTCCATGTGACTTTTTTCTATTTCCAAACATAAAGAGAACATTAAAAGGCCGTCGTTTTACAAGTATAGATGACATTAAAAGCGAATTGCTGAAAGAGCTGAAAGTTATCACAAAGATCGAGTTTCAGAAGTGTTTCGAGGATTGGAAAAAGCGCTGGCACAAGTGTATTGTATGCGAAGGGGACTACTTTGAAGGCGACAATATTAATGTAGATGAATAAATAAATATTTTTTTCAAAAAACGAAAATTCCCGTTACTTTTTGAACACACCTCGTAGATCAGTGGTTCCCTACCTGTGGTCCGCAAGAACTAAAATATGGTCCGCGAAACACTTAACATTTTTAAAATAATAATTGAGTTTAAAAAATTTAAAATTATTTTTTAAAAATAATCTGAGAATGGAGGATGGATAGAAGGCCAAGCAAATGCTGGATGCCAGACATATTGGCAAGAGAGCAAGAGGCAGACCTCGTACTATGTACAAGGAATACATTGAAAGTCTCGGCCGAGCTAGAGGAGAATCTCTTGCAGGGATGTGAAGGATGGCACGGATTAGGGGTAGTTGGAAGGGTTGGGGCTGCTCCTCCACGCCTCACGGCACAAAGGAGCTAGCGAAAGAAGAAGAAGAACATAAAAACCATCATTGTTGTGGGCATATGACTAGGAATATCCTAGGTTGTTCTACCGTATTCGAACAAGATAATCAGGAATCGAGCAGTGCAGCAGTCACTGAAGGCACACTTCCTGGGCTGGGCTAAATGGTGCTAGCTTCAAAAGAGTACCTCCAAAGATACAATAAAGTCAGCAAGATTGCCCACATGGTGCAGAGAACAGCATATGCCCACACAAATGTGAGACTTCCACCTAATCTCAATAACGCGAAAGATCCATTGCTGCTAATCTTGCCGTAAGACCATTAGGGTAAAAATTGATCAGCTTATGGTTGTATTAACTTAACAGAGAAACATTCCTATCTAGATTTTTGGCCCAAATCTGGTCAGTTCTATTGTTCATAATTCAGTTTGTAAGAATATCTTTCCCATGTATTTCATACACAGGATGGAATAGAACGCAAAGCAAGTTGGAGGTGTTAAAAGAAAAGTAAACAGATGGCAGTATCCTGTGAACAGAGAGGTTCTGTCGAGGAGGAGGTATTAGAGGCAAGACAGAGATTTGAATGAAAACAAAATCCTTTAAAGAAACCTGTTTTGAATGGAAGTAGAGGACTGGGTGCAGTGAAGTGGAGTGAGAAGAAGGTATATATGCCTGGGAGCTCCTTGAAACTTCCCGCCTACATTAAGATCCCGCCTGACCTTCCCGCTCTTTGTGAGCTGCATATATATTCATGGACGATGTATAAGGCGAGTTGAGTTTCGTGTTTTTAAGTACGCGTTTTTGCTCAATACAGCTGCTTCTTCCTCTTTCAAATCACGACGTACCTTCTTGGACTCCGGATGCTGCATATCCACTTCTCCCGGGTAGTAGAATACTTCCATAGCAATCTGTGAGCAGGGGGTCAATTATTTAATTTCTCAAGGCACGGATCTTTAGATATTAATATTGTCCTGTTCACTTAACGAGTATTTGCCAAGTCTCATTTCCTCCGTAGATTTCTTTAGTCCCTTGTAAGTCAAACTGTTAAAAATTCTTTCTTTTAACAACCATCATCCAATTACTTCATCTCTTCCTCTACGTTTTGGAGTTCGCCCTATTACGTTCTAATACTCATTGATCACGCGAAAAATTAGGTTATATTTTTTGTGGAAAACAAAATGCATTTCTTCATTAAATTAACATGATCTTATTTTGTTTTATCTTTGAACGTTTGTAAAACTATAAAAGCAATTTTTGAAAATACGAGGTGTGGCTATTAAATAACGAGACTGTTGCTGTAAAACATTTTATTTTAAATTTATACATATTTAGTTATTATCACCTTCAATATCCCTACAACGCTCCATGCGAATTTACCATTGTTCAAAACAGTGCTGGAAATCTTTTTCTGTGAGCTCCTGCATGACGCGTGCCGCTTTTTCTTTCACAGCTTCAACGGACAGAAAAGTGTTCCTTTTAATGCAGATTTGACTTTGGGGAATAGATAAAAGTCATATGGGGTCAGGACAGGCGAATAAGGCGGATGAGGCCTAAAACTAGGATGTTGTACTTGGCTAAAAACATCTTGACAGACAATGCAGTGAGAGACAACGCGCGTTGTCTTGATGGAGAACCCATGATTTGTTCTTCCACAAAATCGGGTCGTTTTTTCCTTACTCTTTCAACAGGAGTTGAGCAAGCACCTCACGGTAGTAATGTTGATTAATTATAATCGATATTTTCCTCCGTTTTGGACGTGGAAGGGCAACCCGGGCGGTCATCATCTCCGACGTCTTCTCGGCCATCTTGGAAACGCTTGAATCACTCGAAAACATTCATCGCCATAAACTTCTTTTAATAAAAGATAAGTTTTAGTAGCGGTTTTACCCAGTTACGTGTGAAATTTACTACAATTCGTTGCTCTACTACATGTGTAGTATCATGTTTTCGGCAAAACGAAACTAACACCTCTTACACAAACGACGGTTCCGGTCAGACAGATTTCTCTACAAACACGTGAGACGCTGCAATCGAAAGAGAAGGCTTTACGCTGCACAGTTGTCGGTCGTTAGGATTTGGCGCATGCATAGTTCTTCTGTAGCAGCATCAGTCTCGTTATTTAATACCCACACCTCGTAGTTTACAACATTCTTATTTGTCAAATTTTGAATTTGGCCAAAACCTTTGATGAATCATTTAATTAAAAAATATATAATTACCTAATTAAGGGAACATCAAGTTTAAACAGTCTACAATTCTTGTATTTTGCTGTTTAAATAATGGTAAAAGCACCAGCATACTGTTCAAGACAAAACCATTCGGTTAGTTTAGTATCAGGGCTCCACAGTAAACACAGAAAACAGAAAACTAATGTTGAAAAGTAGTTCCAAATTCTCAAATACTATAGGAGATTAAATATGTTAAACTAGAGATACGAGTATATGAGTGGCTACGGAGAATCTGGCGTACGACTTATGGACCAATTTTGGTCTCCAATTTAACGTCAGCATGTGTAAAGAAAGACCAAGATATAATATTCTACCATAATGGTGCTACATTATTGGTTGTGATAAAATGGTTTAGGTTTATCCCCCGGTGACGTAGTGCCGTACTTGGCGTGCGGCTCTCTCTACATGGTACAGTCTAGCCGCATAACATGCATTCTGCTGCACTTGGTTAATGTTTATTAATAGTGGTATCCATGTCTTTTTGGATTTTATATATATTATTAATATTATCTTTATTTTGGTCATATGAAAACCTATTCAATGATTACTGTGGTTTAAGTATGGAGAATGACAAGTCTAAAAGGGTAAATTATACAGGTTGTTCCAGCAAAAGTCCTTCTTCAAAAAAAAAAATGGCGATTGTACATTAAAAGTGGGGTAAAACGCTCTCCTATCTCAATCCGGTTATGACGTTATGATTTTTTCTTCGAAAAATCGAGATCTTACGTCATAACAGCGCACTTTCTATTTCAATTTTAAATCATATTTATCTATTCATCAAATTTCTTGTAAGAAATCTGTATTTATTTTTATTAATCTTAAATAAGTATTTATTGAATCAAATCAATTAAAGAAATATTCCAAAAATTGTAGTTTTTGAACTGAAATTTAAATGAACCAGTTTTTATTAATTAATTTATTTAGGTATTTACGAGGGTCGTTTGAAAAGTCCGTGCAAAGTCAGAGAGATAGCACCACTGGCGCGTATCGAGGTTATGTTTAGTTAGTAGCATCTCTTGGAAGTACACACACCAAGTTTCAGCCAGATCGGTCTATTTCTTTGTGTTTGGCATTCGTTTGAATCGAGTGATTTTCAAAAAATGGACGAAAAAGAATTTCGTGTGTTGATTAAACACTACTTTATGAAAGGCAAAACGCCTGAGGAGACTAAAGAGAAGCTTGATAAACATTATGGTGACTCTGCACCTTCGATTAGAACAGTTTATAAGTGGTTTCAAAATTTTCAGAGTGGCCATATGGGCACAAGTGACGCTGAACGTTCTGGACGCCCTGTTGAGGTTACTACTCCAGAAATCATTGATAAAATCCATGATATGGTGATGGATGACAGAAGAGTGAAGGTACGTAAGATTGCTAGTGCTGTGGGTATCTGGAATGAACGGGTACATAATATTTTGCATCAACATTTGGACATGACAAAGCTATCCGCAAGATGGGTGCCGCGATTGCTCACGCTTGACCAAAAACGAAATCGTGTGAAGTGTTGCAAGGACGGTTTGCAGCTGTTCCAGAAGAATCCGCAGGACTTTAAGCGTCGTTTCGTCACTTTGGATGAAACATGGATACATCACTACACTCCTGAGACCAAAGAACAATCTAAACAATGGGTTACCAAGGGGGAATCTGCGCCAAAAAAGGCGAAGACCGTTACTTCGGCCGGAAAGATTATGGCGACTGTCTTTTGGGATTCGCAAGGAATAATCCTCATCGACTATCTGGAAAAGGGTAAAACTATTACAGGTGCATATTATTCATCGTTATTGGACCGTTTGAAAACCGAGCTGCAAGAAAAACGCCCACGATTGGCCCACAAAAAAGTCCTTTTCCATCACGACAACGCACCAGCTCACACCTCAGCAGTTGTGGTCGCAAAATTAATGGAAATAAGGTTCCAACTCGTTTCACATCCCCCCTATTCTCCAGACTTGGCTCCCTCGGACTACTATTTGTTGCCCAATATGAAGAAATGGCTGGAGGGAAAAATATTTTATTCAAACGAGGAGGTGATTGCAGAAACGAATGGCTATTTTTCAGACTTGGACAAATCCTATTATTCGGAAGGGATCAACAAACTAGAGCAGCGTTGGACGAAGTGTATAAGCCTAAAAGGAGACTATGTTGAAAAATAAAAAAGGTTTACCCCAAAAAATTAAGTAGTTTTTATTTTTGCACGGACTTTTCAAACGACCCTCGTATGTATAATCCTGAATTTTTTTAAATCTTACAAAAACAACTGCATTTAATCAGCTTTTAAACGATATATTGGAAATAGTAAAAAATGCCCTTCATGCCTCAAAAAGATGCTCTCGAAAAGTTAAAGAGCTTAAATTCACGTTCAATATTTCAAACTTTTGAAATAAACATTATAGCCTAAATGCCAATATTAATGTTGATGAGTTTTTGATCATCAATAATCGCACAAAATTCATTCTCAAATGTTTAATCTAACATCATCAACATTAATCATTGGACAATTATTCTACAATGAATTTTCGAGTGATCTCTATTCGTTTCCTCTCTGAATTTAAATACTTTTGAATAGCTAGAAAATTTGTTGACTTCAAAGCAATCATTAGCTTAAAATTCATTTTTCCTACTGTGATGCTGAAAATCTGCTACATATTTACAACATGGTTACTGATTTGAAAATGAATGTTCTTTGCGTCATGAAGTTAGTTTCGGCAAATAATATTTTGCATTTATCTGTTTGGATCATTTATTATGTAGACAAAGTTAAAACATTAAAGTTAACTAACCTTTGCATGACTTATTAACTTCAATTTGCAATTTATTTCATTCTTATTTTATGATATATCCACGTTAAAAGTATTGTTTTATTGCATACCATTACGGTGAACAGAGTGACCGATATTTAATTTATGGTCTTTCAAATAATTTTGTATATCTGTCTGTAATTATCAGTGCTGAAGTGTGAAAGAAAAAAATCCAATGCCTGCCAGTTATATTACACAAATAACTGTTGGTAGTTCTGTCTGAATTGTTCACCAGTTTGTATTCATCTCCATCATGAATCTACCTTGAATAGTGTGCCAATAATTCAAATTTTATTTAAAACAGTTTTATTAAAGAATAGATAACCTACTGCAGCTGTATGTACCTAACAGCAAAATGGTGGCACCACTGTGTTTGTTTTATTGCAGCCAGTCTTTTTTTTTTTAATTTGCAAAATTGCATATAAAAAATATTTTACATCTTGTTTCTTTATTCAAATATATTCAAGGGACAATATAAATCTGTAGATTAAAATGTTTGCCAATTGTTTTCTTTCAAAAGCTCTCTTTCCAAGTTTATGCAGTTTCCGGCCGCCATTTGTTTTACAGACTCTGTAGCCCACTGCTCATTGTTCTGTACTGAGCTGTAATTTTTTTTTCTTTCAGATGGTTGAGTTTCTTGTTTTTCCTTAGAATATTAGACAAAGATTGCTGCTCCCTTTCTGTTCTATTAATGTATAAACATACGAGGGTCGTTTGAAAAGTCCGTGCAAAAATAAAAACTACTTAATTTTTTGGGGTAAACCTTTTTTATTTTTCAACATAGTCTCCTTTTAGGCTTATACACTTCGTCCAACGCTGCTCTAGTTTGTTGATCCCTTCCGAATAATAGGATTTGTCCAAGTCTGAAAAATAGCCATTCGTTTCTGCAATCACCTCCACGTTTGAATAAAATCTTTTTCCCGCCAGCCATTTCTTCATATTGGGCAACAAATAGTAGTCCGAGGGAGCCAAGTCTGGAGAATAGGGGGATGTGAAACGAGTTGGAACCCTATTTCTATTAATTTTGCGACCACAACTGCTGAGGTGTGAGCTGGTGCGTTGTCGTGATGGAAAAGGACTTTTTTGTGGGCCAATCGTGGGCGTTTTTCTTGCAGCTCGGTTTCCAAACGGTCCAATAACGATGAATAATATGCACCTGTAATAGTTTTACCCTTTTCCAGATAGTCGATGAGGATTATTCCTTGCGAATCCCAAAAGACAGTCGCCATAATCTTTCCGGCCGAAGGAACGGTCTTCGCCTTTTTTGGCGCAGATTCCCCCTTGGTAACCCATTGTATAGATTGTTCTTTGCTCTCAGGAGTGTAGCGATGTATCCATGTTTCATCCACAGTGACGAAACAACGCTTAAAGTTCTGCGGATTCTTCTGGAACAGCTGCAAACCGTCCTTGCAACACTTCACACGATTTCGTTTTTGGTCAAGCGTGAGCAATCGCGGCACCCATCTTGCGGATAGCTTTGTCATGTCCAAATGTTGATGCAAAATATTATTTACCCGTTCATTCCAGATGCCCACAGCACTAGCAATCTCACGCACCTTCACACTTCTGTCATCCATCACCATATCATGGATTTTATCAATGATTTCTGGAATAGTAACCTCAACAGGGCGTCCAGAACGTTCAGCGTCACTTGTGCCCATATGGCCACTCCGAAAATTTTGAAACCACTTATAAACTGTTCTAATCGAAGGTGCAGAGTCACCATAATGTTTATCAAGCTTCTCTTTAGTCTCCTGAGGCGTTTTGCCTTTCATAAAGTAGTGTTTAATCAACACACGAAATTCTTTTTCGTCCATTTTTTGAAAATCACTCGACTTCCTCGATTCAAACGAATGCCAAACGCAAAGAAATAGACCGATCTGGCTGAAACTTGGTGTGTGTTCTTCCAAGAGATGCTACTAACTAAACATAACCTCGATACACGCCAGTAGTGCTATCTCTCTCGGACTTTGCACGGACTTTTCAAACGACCCTCGTATACATATGTATATAATTATTATAATTTTATTTATTCATTTTTTAAATAACTCTTAAATATAATGCAATAATTATATTTTTATTTATAATCTTTTCGGTTTTTATTTTGGGTCATTTAATGTTTAATTTTGCAACCTAAATTCATCTGAAGTAATTCAATTATTTTTCTGTTTCAGGTTAGTAACTGAAGATTTCTTTGAGATATTGAGTTGCAGTTAAGTAATACATTAATATTTATTTTAATATCTCTTTTTAAACTTCTAACTTATAGTATTTACTCTCAGACGGAAAATCCTACCTCCCATCATCTTGAACCAAACTCCTATACCAACTGTGGACAAAGTACGCTACCTTGGACTGCACCTAGACAAACGGTTGACATGGAATCCCCCATACTAGACTGAAAAGACAAGAAACTAACCAAAGCTACAAACTACTCGCCAGACTACTTGACAAACGTTTAAAACTTAACCTACATAACAAAAGACTCTTATATCTACTGTTACTGCGACCTATTTGGTCCATACGGCATCGAAGTATGGAGGATCGACTAAACCGTTCCAACTCTCTACGCACCCAGACTTTACAGTCAAAAATACTACAACTACTCAACGCTCCATTCTATGTATCTAACCTCACTATCCATAATGATCTCAAAATCCCTTTCATTACAGATCTTGCTAAAACTCGTTTTCATTCAAATTTCATTCCACTCTACAGTAGCTCATCCTAATCCTTTAATTGAACACCTATCTTCCTCCACATTACCAGGTAATCCTCTAAGGAGAATGAAGAGAAGATGGCCTCTCGTGATCTACTCTTATCGTGAGAGCAGTATAGCAAGAGCATGTTACTGGAGTGACACCACTGGGTGCCTTCTCCACTCATGATTTTCTTTTACTTTTTTTTATCAGGTACCATATTTGCTTGTTGCAACAACCGTTGCAATGGTAAATTCCAATAAAAGATTTAAAAAGTATTATTATATAAGAGAATACTTTGAGAAGTATTATTTAGCTTGAATCATTTCTGCTTTCTGTTATAAAATTGTCTACTCAAAACTAATTAGTCTGAGATTTATACTCTTGACAACTCCTTCCAATTAAGACTTGTATGTGTGATTGATGATTCCAGTGCTTTTTAGAATAAGCATGTCTGTTGAATTTTGATTGTGAGTACGCTTCATTGTCGATTCGCTTCCCCAGTCTTCATCCTTGATATCGATCCAGCTTTTCTGTAATTATTCCCTAAACATGTAACCAAGGGATTGATCGTTTAAAGGTTTGCCTGTTTTTAGTTGAATATCCTGTGCCAGTCTCGTGCTAGCTCGAAACTGTATCCAAATTTCACACTCCTTTTAGGGGAATTTGATCCTTCTCTGTTCCATTACACGGTAGACATTGTGGCCGCCACTGCCATCACAATAAATATATATGCGTCATTCGGGAATAGCCGAGTTAATGTAATTCTTTTCTTCCTTAGCACTAATTCTACCGCAACTGGTCGAAGGAATTTTCCACTATATTGGCTCCAGTTTCTTACCCATTGGCCGTTTCTTTCAGAGAATACTTTTACGTTGTTCCCTGATTCTGCTATTTCCCTTATTGGACTTTAGGGCGATTTCTTGGAACGGGTCTGCTACTATATATATGTCAGCGTATCGTTAATAATAAAAAAATATCTTGTGAATAAATATGAAAATAATTCTTTTTGTAATTCTTATTTTTGGTAATTATAATGAGTTATTCTGACTGAATATAGTTGAAATGGAATCATGTTCACCTAACTTATTCTGTGTATAAAATTATTTGAAGCTAGATGGTACTGGAGAGGTACCAGTCAGTTTTGAGGAGGAGGTAACCAAGATACGGAGAACTGTACCGTCTGTTATAATATTACTGTGGCCATCATCCTGCGGTTTGGTGTCTGGTTCGCACAGCGTGTGGTCGGTCGGTCGGCCATCTCTTCCAAGGATCTCTTACTCTCTCCTTTCATTGACTTTATTGCTCCTTCTCTACTAAACACAAAATATCATTTTTTATTTATTATTATTATTATTATTTTCTTTCTTTAAAAAAAGGGCATTAACTTTTATGTTATATGTAGATTTCTCTTCTCCTGCTTTTCATATTTTAATAATTTTATATGTGTATTCTTTACCACAATTAAAGAAGATTTATATGTCTCTTTTATTTACTTTAAAATAAAACGTAAATATAGCAAGTGGACAGACCTGGGCATTATTAAAATTTTTTGTTTTTGGGAAGGGCCATAAAATATTTTTTAGATACTATTTAAATAAATATTAAAATACAAATTTGAATATACACACACCACTAACACCCACATATTCGAAAGGAAACATGTGCTTGGTAGCAAGTTGATAGTGGAGGCAGTGGACGATCTTTAGAAGAACAATCTGTGATTGGTTGGAAGAACTTGTGACCAGCTCACAGTGGAATTATTATTCGTCCATTCGGTTTCATTAATTATGTCTTATTCAGTTTTGAGATTTTCCCTAAAATAACTCCTCAGATTTTTATTTTATATTACATATATTATGATAATAATAATAATAATAATAATAATAATAAAACAGCGACTAGCAAACATACTTTACTGTAAATGTCTTTCATTAACCATTAAATAAAATCCCAAGGCCAAGACCTGGAATCGAACCCAGTACCACAATGCATATTAGCTTTAGGTCTCGCCTCTAACCGCTCGGCTACCGTGGCGCCTAATAATAGTAATAATAATAATAATAAGGGAAGAGATTAGCTATGCGGTTCGCGTACTGGCTTCCCACGCGGAGGTCCCGGGTTCGAATCCAGCTTGCTGACCCTAAGATTTTCTCTTCCTAGGAGTTTCTTACAGCTCACTGTCCGGTGATGAACAGTGTTGTCTGTAACGAGAGAACACTATCTGGAGGCCGTACAGAGCACTGAAAAAAGCTCCAGGCACCATTAACCTTAGATGTTGACGCGCCTTAAATAATTAAAAAAAATTAGTATTTATAGTAATAATAACTTTATATTACATGTACTAAGATTTATTACTTTTACTTGAATCATTTTTCTTAGAAAATTCGTTTTATGGCAGTTCTTGGTCAGGTTAGGGTAGGTTTTCTTGTAAGGTTATATTTCAGTGTATCGTACGGCTCAGCAAATTCTATTATGTTCGTAACAGTCAATAATGGCTGAAATGTTTAAAGTTTGAAGACAATTAATGAGTTAAAATTCTTAAGAATGTCAATGAGAAAAAGTCCTGTGAGTATTTTTGTATACGTTTTTAAATCCCCTCTATCGGATACGTCTACCCTGCATATTCCAGAGCTCTTTCGAGGGAAAATTAACACGTACTCTACGTAGATAAATTCGACGTAGAGATTATTATCATAGTTGAAACATTTTTTTTTTTTTTTGTGAAGGTTCAATATGGTTGAGTTCTGTTAACATATATTTTAGAATATGTATTTATACACAGCACCAGACCAGCTGCTCTTCACGTAGAAGGGACGAGCCAAGAAGACGAGGAGGTATCACAAAATAAATAATGAGGTTGGCCAAGATAAACATGAGCATGCTCCTCTTCCTCTCTCCGCCCAACTTGTTCTGGTCTTAGTACCTGGCATGGATGAAGGAGGTTCCTCCGTGGATCTTGTTAGATCGGTCATGTTGATATGCATGAACAAGCAGCTCCTTCCCTCTTTTATAACTTTAACGAGAGCCTCCTTCTTGTTAGCTTTATTTCTCTCAAATAATTTTACCTATTACATGCAGGACGTGAATGTATTTCTTTGGCAATAACTTTTTGTAAGGTTTATGGGAAAGCAAGAAGGACAGCACTAACTCTTCTGCATAAATCTCCAGACATTCTTCTGGTTTTGTGTGTCATATCAGTAAATGGTTGGGCCACTATTTATACGTAGAGTTGGAAATATTGCCAAAATTTAGAGTAGTTTTATTACAAGAGTTTATTTTTTCCGTGCTATCTCCTCCATCTTCTTGCGAGTCTACTTATCCTCTCCAGCGAAGATTTCTTTACCTTGATCTCGAAGCCAGTTCTTCTATTTTCTTTGCCTCTTCGTAACAGTTGAACTTGATGCCAAGTAAAACTTCATTCACCGGAACTGGCTGATAAATACATTAACCGCGGCAAGATTAGGGCTGTAATTAGGATGAATTAGGAGCTCCCATCCCACTTTGCCAATAGGTTCCAACATCATTTTTGCCCTATTAGATCGAACGTTATCTTGAAGAAGAAGCACGGCCTTTGACTTTGTTCTCCGTAATCCTCGGAACATTAGCTCATCACTCACGCTTTTGCGGCCAGTTATAGAAACTTTTCCTACCGCACTTTAATATTTGCCCGGTTCATGAAACTGCAGCCATACTGTTTGTCCAAGAGAATATTAGCAACGTTTTTAACCATTTACAAAAGTAAAAAATCGGATCACAGAAAGTGGTTCTTCAAAAGTAATTTCTTCGAGCGGGGGCACGCCATTGTAACTAAGAGCTTTATTTTCGCGTAAATATTAATCGAACAGCTTACTGACACTCTAAGCAAGGTTGCCAACTAACACTTGCAAAAATTTCAATTCCCTGCATTTATATCAATTTCCTATCTTCCCTAAATATGTTTTTCTGTATATTTATTAAAGGACCTTCATGTTATATCCTACATTGAAGACATGAATTCTAAATTTAATGAATGACTGAAAAATTTGAGAACTGTAGCACAAAAAAGTTTTATAAGCTTTCACATTTTGATTATTTAATTTTTAGAAATTTAAAGTAATATCAACGTTGGCAAAATTGTGTCATTACTAATCGGTAGAATTTATATGGCGTGGTGATCAAGAAGCACATGATCACAGATACGTATTCCTTGATAGTTAAAAACTGCTATTTCGTAGTTAAAATGCGATATAAACAGTCAGTTGAACAAGAGTATATTAGCCCACAGTACAAGCATGTTTCACGTTTACTTTCTGAACTGTTTAATTACAGCATGCTGTTTAAACTACTTAGTGTACATATTTCCACTGATATACACAGATGTAGTAACATTAGCATTACCAACTGCATTCAACTGCTAGCTCGAATGTAACTTCTAAACGGCCAAATAAATCTTATAAACGCTCGCATTAAGCCAATTATCTGCTAGAGATAGTTTCAACTTTCTTTATCGTCTACCAATTAGTTAAAACTGATTCGTTTTAATTTAGTTACCATGGAAACATACTTTATCGGGTTCACTAGGGGAGGGCACTGTAAGGCCCCCTCTCCAATTTAGTTCAGATTATCACTGTTTACTCTTAGCAGAATATTAGCCGATAAACGGATCCAGCCGTTCTTCTGGATGGGCCTCGAGGCCCAAATTTTTTGATAGGAAAAAAAGTAAATGAAGACAAAGTTCTCGAGAAACCTTCCCCCTCAAAACTGAAAAAGCTTTTTCGCAAATTAGCACTTCCATTTGACGGAATTTGTTTTTTGTTCAGGACCTAATTTTGAATTCCCCTTGGCATGAAAAGAAATGTTATTATCGGTCTCTTATAGACATAAGATTTCATATTTATTCATTAACAGTAATTTTATCTACAATTTTTGTAGTAAAATTTAAAGCGCAGGCGTATATCAGCATTTAGGTCATCGTCCCTTGGAGCCTTATTCAGTGTACTTCGGAGCCTTCAGAGAGATTTATCATTAAGACAAGTCCATCACCGGAAATTGGGCTGTAAGAAGCTCCTAGGAAGAGGCAATCTAAGGGCTAGCAGCTGGATTCGAAATCGCCTCACCGCTTGGTATCGAGTACGGTTATCATTAAGCTCATCCTATCTCTTTTGAGATTTTACCCCGTTTTTGAGTTGTACACAATGTACAGGGTGTTCATTTTAAGACGGCTCAAATGCATTTCATGCTTAAACGGTTAATCTGATCAAAAAACTGTAGGGAAAAAATTTGTTGCCCGTATCCTCTAGTTTCAGAATACGCGACTTGACTTTAGATTCCTGCCCACATACGCGGCTAACGCGCGACCAAAAGTGAGGGTTCGCAGTTGACCCCCATTTTCATATACACAGTTTTAAAGAGTATACAAAGTTATGAAAGAAACCGGAAACCGCAATTCGATATCTTTAAAATTAAAGGTGCTAGGCCATTTCAAAATCTGGTATTTATTAATCATATTTCAATTTTTTAACTTGTTATCAAAGAGAAAGAAGAGCGCGCGATAGGTCATTTTTTATGGATTTTTCAACCTCTTTCTACTAAAAATATTGCCAAGGCAGTAAAGCTAGTATTTTTCTTAATAACGGGAAATAAGTAGTTTTCCGAGTGATTTTTCTAAGAAAAATCAAATGTTAAGAGCTTTAGATATTCTCAAGCATGCACAAAATGGCTAAAAATTAATTTTACATCTGTTACAAATAAGAAGGTTTAATAATTATTTGGTAATTTTGGGAGAGTTGCGTTTAATTACCAAAAAAATTGGAAACCTCCTGCCACATATTTAACTGATCAATATCTTTCATGTAAAGGATCAAACTTATTCCGTAATTTATCAAATCATGCACTTTACGCAGCTTGTGCAGCATGTACTGTGCGTTCAAAGGTGCCTCCTCTGGCACCCAAGTTAGCCAGGAGGTTTCAACTGGCCTCTGAATCTAAAAAGGCACCTTTGAAGGCACAGTACATGCTTCACAAGTTGAGTAACTTAAGTTCGGGATCTCGACAATATGCCCTCAAAAAGCCTTCAAAAGTATAAGTTTCTATTTTATTTAAATTTCTTTCAGAGATTAATGATATTTTGACAATAATGACAATATACTATTATAAAATAATGTATAACATCGTTCAAAATTCTCTACGGGGTCAATCCCCATACAAAACTTTTTATATTGAGTGTACTCCTATTATAAAGAGTAGAATAAAAAATAAATTGAAGTTCAGCTTAAAATAAAAAAGTAAGAGGTAAATCTTATTTTTAAGAAAAAATAATAGTTTAGTTTTATAAATAATAATAATTTTTTAATATAATTAAATTTGTTGAAATTTTGCCTCCTACTCCTAGACGAACCTAGATAAATTTAAAGCTTAAAAGAGAAAAATTTAAAGATATATTACCATTTTTGAGCTAATTATTTAAGTTATTAAGTTATTTTCCAAGTTTAATTTTATTATTTTATACATAAATATTTATTGTTATTATTTTCATTCTCATATTAAAGAAATTATGTTGATCTATGAGGAGTTAGGGCCTTAATTCTTTCAACTCGATAATATGCGCACAATCGTAAAACGAAGTTGGAAATCTTAAGTTTGATTTTGAAATATTCAAAATGCGCCCAGAGGTTTTTTTTTTTTCTCTTGAGGAAGAGAAAATATAAGGGCCAACAGCTGGATTCGAACCAGAGATCTCCACGTTGGAGTCCAGTTAATCACTGAATTAATCCCTTCCCTTTCATATTTTGTAAATCTCCCTGACTGGACTCATTTAAGAAACATCCATGGAAGTTAACAGATAGTTCCTCATCATATATTGCAAGAGTAAAGTATTCCCTAGAAAAAGTTATTTAAATGACGTAAGTCTTGGACTGTTTCCATTACCGCATGATTCTCTTTGCTCATGTTAAACCATTATAATTCAAAAACTTCTTTGCATAACTCGCGATATACTATGGCTGGGCGTATAAATTTGTTTAGCAACTCTTCTCCATACTCTTTGGCCTAGGTTAGAGGGCATGCTTGAGGTATCGCATCACTCAGGAACTTTCTTTTCCTCGCTCAACTTTAATCTCCCAACAAAAGTTTTCACCTACTTTTTATGTAAGTATCACTGAAAAAAAACTGTAACATATCTAAAAAGAAATTATAAGGGAAATATACTTTTCTCTGGGTATATATTTTTACCAGTAAGGAAAACTGGGAAACGAATTTAAATTGCACTTTTTTTTTCTATTAAATTTCGTACAATGCTTCACTATTTAATTGATTAAGATCCGCTTTTTTTATAGATTCATTAAAATTGATTCTATTTGATTCAGGTTACGTTTTTATCTAGGTCCAGTTATTTTCATACCTTTTTAATCATCTTTTACAGTTCGTAAAGCTAGTTTTCAATATTCTAAACCAATTATCCGTGTTTGTTGTTGGCCGCCAGATTTATTTTAAACTTTTTATAAAGTGTTGTTTTCTAATTTTGAAACCTAGAGAAACGTTGGTGGAGACTGCCTGATTTATGAAAAGGTTGTTAATTATTTTGAAATAAAATAACCTTTATAAGTTCTTATGGCCTTAGAGTGTAATACTCTGGTTGCTGAATGTGAAAACATCCGTCTATAATATCATATGTCTTTGAAGACATCCTGAAGATAACGATCGCCTTCAAGCGGTAGTACAAAATGAAGCAGATCTCTTCAAAGTACGATCTTTGCGAAACGAACTACAGGGTGACCCAAGGTATACGGATTTTCTCGGAAACTAAGATAGCTAGAAAAAAACTAAAAAATACGTGTTCCTTTAGTTTTTTTGTTAGAAATCCAAATTTAATTTGAAAATTTTTTTCGGTGCTTCCAGAAGCGAGATACAGGTACCAACTTCATTTTTTCAAATGGGGAGGTGTGGTTTTTATTTCAGAAATAGATTCGGCTTTAACCGAGTTACAGGCATCTATTATTCTCTGCTTTAGTTCATCTACAGATGCAATCCCCGGCATGATTCTGATTTAGAAATGCTTTCTAGATAAGCAGAAATAAGGAAAGAAAGAAAAAAGTTATGAATAATCACCTTGTTTTTCGGGTATCCCCAAAGGAAATAGTCCATAGGTGTCAAGTGCGGTGAACGAGGTGGCCACTGAATCGCCCCCCCGTGACGATATAACACCATCAAGCATGTAAAGAGATATTTCGAAGGCAATTTGATGGGCGTTGTTATATCTACACGGGGGGACGATTCATTGGCCACCTCGTTCACCAGACTAAATCTAGGTGTATCAGAATCAAGCCGGAATTGTATCTGTAGATGAACTAAAGCAAAGAATAATAGATGCCTGTAACTCGGTTAAAGCCGAATCTATTTCTTTGGCAGTAAGAGGCAATTGGCAGGAAAGAGCATGTCTATGCAGCTCTAATGGTGGAGGCCATTTTGAGCATGATCTGTAATATTAATGAGGAGTAAAATTTATAGTAAAATAGTACTTTTCTTCTTATTCAAATAGAGGAATCTATTTCTGAAATAAAAACCACACCTCCCCATTTGAAAAAATGAAGTTGGTGCCTGTATCTCGCTTCTGGAAGCACCGACAAAAATTTACAAATTAAATTTGGATTCCTAACAAAAAACTAAGGGAACACGTATTTTTTAGTTTTTTTCTAGCTATTCTAGTTTCCGAGAAAAAGTCGTTATCCATATAGTTTGGGACACCCTGTATATAATTCTTGAATGAAACAAGATTGAACCGAATTAATTTAAACCGAACCATATTGGGGCTAACTGATAATATCACGTCTTGGGTTTTCACGAAAGATGATGAACACATGCTGAACTTTTGGGTGATGAACTTTCTGCGGAAAATCTTTGGCCTATTAAGAGAAAGAAGTAGTGGAGAGAGGGGGCACATTTGAACAGAATTTACATTTTCTGTTGCAGAGTGCGCAGAATCTTATTACTTGAACCTTTTTATTTTGTTTTCTACAACTTTCAAGTCTCCTTAACAGATCTATATCAATAAACAGTTGGTACTTTACATACATATCTATATTTTTTTAATTTAAAAATGTGTCAAATGTTAATATCTGCCCCACTGGTGGTGTACCCTTTGAACACAATATAAAATAGAAAATGATATTACTTTACTCTGAATCTACCTTCTATCAGTTATTTCTCTCACTATTACATTACTTTCTCTTTTAAACCACTGAAATCTAGTTCAAAATCAAGAATGACTCAGTTTGAACAAAATATTCGGTTTGTTGCGCTTCTTAATGGTAGGTTCGGACCCACTTTCCCCTTCTCTGCTATTAAACAAAAAAAAAGTCACAAACTTGCAGGTCGGTAGAGCACATTTTAATTGTGATGTTGAAATGTGCCCCCTCTCCTACGATAAAAGAAAATATAATATCCAACACTTTTTGCAAGCAAATAGGCTTTTGTAAATACTAGGTTTAAAAATACGAATTCCAAATGTTAATATGGACTAACAATACTTACACCTTGTCCACTACAATCTTTACCAATACACTTCTAAAGATGCAACAAAAATTTTACTACCACCTTATAAAATATAACATTCCTCAATTCTGACTTTACAAAACAATGAAAACGAAGGGAAACTCTGTCAATTATAAAACAGGTCTACCACAACATATGGAGAAAATTACCAATTATAAATTTTTTAAATATTTGGCGAGAAATTGAAACTGTTCAAAGGTGCCCTCCTCTCCCCTACAAGAGAAATAAGGAATTCAACGGGTACTTCCAGGAGCAGGATTGGTGGATTGGATAAGAAGAGGGAGATTAAGATGGTTTAGGACTGTTGTGAGAATGAAGTGAACTAGAGTCCTGAAGAAATTCCTGAAGGAGCCTTTTTGGGAGAAGGAAGACGGTGGAAAAAATGCATTAGAACTAGGAAAACTGGGGTGTTGGTGGAAAAAGGGTTTCTGATGCAAAGGTCCTTTGAGATAGTGCCAAGAAATAGGGTCTCTAGTATTGTACATCAATGGGAAATATGTATAATCAGTTGGAGTTCCATATTGGCAATTTGGAAGGTCGTCCAAGTAATCGGTGAAGAAGTTAATTAAAAACAGATCAAATTAAAAGAAATTTCAAAACAATTTAAAACATAAATAGGAAAATTTTGTACTAACGGAATATTCAATTTGAGGATTAACGATAAATATAAGCGTAGGACCAGAACTTCCATTTAGATGAAGAGATAACGTTTAATATATGAGGGTAGTTAAATTAGTTGTAGAGATCGGATGTAAAGTTCTCCAGTGCCGTCAATATTGTTTAGGACTTGGAATTTGAATGTAGTTTACTGTTTTAAGTGCTGATTGCTGTCATGAACAGATTTACTCTGATCATCACTTAACCTCCTCACTTAACACTTAATTAAAAACTGGTATTTTGCTTTGTTTGAGTAATTTGTATTTAAATTTTTTGTTTCTTTTGAGATTTTGGCACTGCAATAATAGTGTGGATATTCGGAAAAAGCGAGCTGATATTATTACGAGGTGTGGCTATTAAATAACGAGACTATTGCTGTAAAACATTTTATTTTAAATTTATACATATTTAGTTATTATCACCTTCAATATACACCCCTCCCCTATCCCAACAACGCTCCATGCGAATTTACCATTGTTCTAAACAGTGCTGGAAGTCTTTTTCTGTCAGCTCCTGCATGACGCGTGCCGCTTTTTCTTTCACAGCTTCAACTGGGACTGAATTCGTGTTCCTTTTAATGCAGATTTGACTTTGGGGAAGATACAAAAGTCATATGGGGCTAAAACTGTGTTTGTATTTGGCTAGAAACGTCTTGACAGACAATGCAATGTGAGCCGTGCGCGTTGTGTCTTGATGGAGAACCCATGACTTGTTCTTTCGCAAAGCGAGCCGTTTTTTCCTTACTCTTTCAGCAGGAGTTGAGCAAGCACCTCACGGTAGTAATGTTGATTAATTATAATCGATATTTTCATCCGTTTTGGACGTGGAAGGGCGGACCCGGGAGGTCATAATCTCCGACGTCTTCTCGGCCATCTTGGAAACGCTTGAATCACTCAAAAACTAGCGCAAGTGATACAACACTTATCGCTATAAACTTCTTTTAATAAAAGATATGTTTCAGTAGCGGTTTTACCAAGTATCATGTGAAATTTCACGACAATTCGTTGCTCTCTACTACATGTGTAGCATCATATTTTCGGCAAAACGAAACTAACACCTCTTACACAAACGATGGTTCCGTTCAGACAGATTTCTCTACAAACATGTGAGACGCTGCAAATCGAAAGAGAAGGCTTTACGCTGCACAGCTGTCGGTCGTTAGGATTTGGCTCTGCATAGTTCTTCTGTAGCAGCATCAGTTTCGTTATTTAATAGCCACACCTCGTATGTGCTTTTAAATTTGGATGTTGCAGTCTGTGCACGACCACCATAAAAAAACAAAACCTTAGCGATTTACGGAGTATAGTACTTTTATAGGGTGTAGTGACGTTTACCTGTAATATTTGATAATCATTAAACTTACATAATTTTTAATTAAGTTACTATTCCATAAGAATTCCAAGTTTTAAGATAATTGTATTACATAAATGGTGGTAATAAAAGACTTGTGAGTGTGCCCATCATATTTTAATTCATTGTATACCTCCTTATTCGGGTAAAAAAGAACCCTAGGGTTCTAGGGTGAACATGCACTACATTAAAAAGTCTTTTAATTATGGGTGAAACAGCATTGTAGACAAATTATTATTATTTTTTTTAAATAAAAAATTCTAAATTGGAGAAATATAAGTAGAAACCGTGGTTTGAAGGATCACAACAGATACGAATTATAAATTCTGTACGTGACACTGGCCAGTACATTTTCAGAATTACAAAATCACAAAGAAAGAAACGAAGGGCTCGAATGGCAGCGGTGCGTGATTAGGGTGGCCAGATATAGAGAATATTGGATAAGGTCATGTCTAGAATTCTTAGTCTAGTTCTCCCTTTTTTTAAAACTCGAGAGGGTTGCTTAGAAAAAAGAAAAAGGGAAATAATTTCGTTTTGACCGAATTACTATCTAGACATTAGATACATAGGAAGCTGCTGGTATAGCCACTAATCGTAATGACAGGCAGGATCTGCTCCTCCCGTGAGAGTATTATCACTATCACTTGCTGGCATGAAGTACGAGTATATATGTTGGTATAGAGGAGCCCATAGCAGTGAAACTAAAACATTCTACCAGCGTAGTGATGCTGTTTCAGCCCCAGTAGGGTACGTGAGAAGAATCTATTTTCTTCTTTCTTTTTTTATGCCTTTCTCTTCGGGGTCTTCTTTTGCTACGTGGCAAAAGACGGCGAAGTAAAAGCTTTCTCTGTAATATAGAATGAAAAATGAAGGAAAGGAAAGAGGACTAAGCGACATCATGGGGAGGAACAGAAATGGGGTGAACACTAGGGGCTGGTGGAAGACTTACAACTATAAAAAGGATCTTGCAAGAGAAACGGATTTACGGAAAAGAAAAGAGCGATACAAGTGTTATGGTTGTTCTGAAGTAGTAAAAGGGTATATCGAGGTTAGAAGCGGAAATACATTCTGAGGAGCTGATGGAGCTGATGTTAGCATTCTTCTGCTGCAGCGCTGTATAATCGGAGTAACCCATATTGTTCTATTTGTTACAAAATCAGCTGTTCTTTATTGGGGATATAGCTCAGCCACTCTGGATTTTTCTGCAAACTTTCCATTCTTCCGGCTGTAACAACAGAAAGTAGTGCTATCCTGAAAGAGATTTCAAAATATAATCAGTTTTTAGGTCTCTAGAGGACCAAAAAAAAAAGTATTCTTTTTAAATCATTTAACCCCAATATACAATACAACTCTACGGAAGTGCCAAAAAAAATCGAACAATTTAAAATAATTCTGCACGATCTCCAAACTATGTATATAAGGCAATTGCCTTAAAACTAATAAAGATTGATTGATTGATTGATTTTGAAAATACAATACCTCCACGTCTCGTGATCCATACATTTTAACAAGCAAATTCAAGTATCGTCACGAGCCTGGAAGACTGTCGGCGCTAGCCGTTGTTTGGTGACCCCTGCCCTAGACTGCTCCATCCTCGACTAGGTTACAAGAGTGGGGGATATAACCGCAAAATTTCAATGAATTAAACCTTAAGTTAAAGGAATAAAATTTGCCATTTTGTTCATATGTTTAAATCAATTAATCCCCCACACGAGACTCAAACAAATTGAACTCAATCTTAGACATAAAATGTTAAAAAGACCACTCGACAAACGTTCTAAACTGACCCCGACGAACAAAAGTAAACTATGTAGCCCTACTTGCCCTAATATGGACGTACGAAATACAGCTCTATGGAAGTGCCAAAAAATCGAACATCGACCGACTTCAAACCTTACAGTCTAAAATCCTGAGAACAATAGTTAACGCTCCCTTCTACGTCTCCAATCACACAATACATTCTGATGTAAATATTCCTCTCGTCTCTGAAATAGCCCAATCTCGGATACACAAATCTACACAGTTATTACAACCCTCTGATCCACAACATGTCCACCAAGAACACTTCCTTCAAATCCTCATCGCAGACTAAAGCGGCGTTGGCCAGGTGAGCATCTCAACACATAAAGCCGATCTCCTAGGATGGTTGCTGCGTAAGCTTGCCAACGTGGCGAACTAACGGCTTCCCATCACTGTATGGTCGTCGTTCACTCCACTTACGTCTCTTGGCGCACATGCATGTGTATGAATGTACATATACATATGTTAAGTGCATGTGTATTTGCGCTGTCCTTCTCATCTCTTTTGCTTGTTGTATTGACTAAGTTGCTTTCAGCAAATCAAAACATTTCTTCAAATCTCTTTCCAATTATCTAGAGTAAAACCGTCCATAGCAAAATTATTTTTTTACATTTTTTTTTTTTTTTTTAATGATTTAAGGCGCGTCAACATCTAAGGTTATTGGCGCCCGGAGCTTTTTCCAGTGCACTGCCGGCCTCCAGACAGTGTTCTCTCGTTACAGACAACACTGTCAATCACCGGACAGTGAGCTGTAAGAAGCTCCTAGGAAGAGAAAATCTCTAAGGGTCAGCAGCTGGATTCGAACCCGGGACCTCCGCGTGGGAGTCCAGTATGCTAACCACATAGCTAATCCCTTCCCTTCGCAGTACTATTATAGTTAACATTGTAACTGAATATTTGTAATGACTTGAATAATAACAATAACTGTTAGTATAACAATTATTTTGCAATTTAAGGGGCATCATGATTTGGAGTCAATACTGGCGCCCTTAGCCTTTTACTCTGCTCAGTTGAAAGTGTTCTCTCATTGCAGACTAAATTTAAGTCACATTAGGTACAACAAAATTCCGCATTTTGATCTAGTTTAATACGGGGCTTTTGTTTTTTTAAGTACGAGTACCGTTTATCGTAGAGTATCGTAAATACCGTTTTGAAATTAAAGATAAACAAGTGTGCAGTTCTTAATTTTATTTTTACATGAAAGTTAGTACTTTCTTCTTCTTGCATCTACTTTTCTACGTAATTTCCACTAATATTAAATCACTTATCGTGTCGTACAACCAGCTCTTTGAATCCCAGCGTCGTAGAAGTCTCCCGCCTGATTTGACAACCACTGCAATAGGTTTCTTTTGATCTCATCATCGACGTCATAGCTCTGACCACCCAGATGCATCTTCAAAGGTATTAGTCACTAGGAGGTACATCGTGACTGTACTGAGGGTGATGTTCCATCCTCAGTCAACATTATCGGTACCCAGCGTGAACACAACTTTCCATAATTTAAGCGTCCGGTTACAATTTTCATAGAGAACACTTCTTGACACAAAGAGGAAACTCATTTGATAACAATGGTGTCGTAAAGCATTCTGTTCTCTTACACTTTTTCCTCAACTTTTTGCACCATATCTCCAGTAAATGACTGAAGGTCGCCCAATTCGTTTCACATCATGAACATTCGTGCGGCCATCTTTAAAAGTTCTAACCCATTTCCTTAACATTCTACTGCTCATAATGTTTTCTCCTATAACTTCTCTGATCTCGAAAACGAATCACAGCGCGTTTTTCACAGTCGGCGCTATTCTCAATCGGTGGGAGGCACTTTAAATACTCAAAGGACAAACGGAAACAAGGTCATATCTATCCGTAATAGCGTAGCACTGCAGCGGCTGAATTTCGAAGCAGTACTTACTTAAAAAAACACGCCTCGAATTTTTAAAAAATGTGGAATATGAAACAGAAGATTGTCTTCTTTCCACTGCGTCGACTAAAATTTAAATTGAACATTTCCTTGGAGCACTATTTCCATTCATGCCAGAAGTATTTAATGCTATTACAGACTCCATTGTGCCCATTTTAGAACCATTGTTATGTAAAGAAGAAATAGGTTAAACTAACTTCCTTGTAAAAGCAATAGTTTAAACTGAGCGTGACTTGACACAATTGAGGGGAGGTAAATATTATTTTGTATAGCTCTATCTGCAGCCAGTGTACACACAACTCCCCAGCTCTAAGAAAGGAAGAAGATAATTATAAAAATGTCAAGAGGGAAGTTGTTGGCAGTGGCTGAGTGGTTGGAAGAGATGAAGTTGGGCCAGGTAGAAACAGGAACCTCCTCCAGGTCAACTTGTCTTTCACACAGTCTTTTGTGGAAGCCAAACATCTTACACACCTGTGTATTAGTGTGTATATCGTATGTTACGGACGATTTTTGTGCATAAAAATAATAATGTAAACTAGTACTTCTTAAACTATGGGTTACCTTGGGGAGTTGCGCAAATATATTGGGAACTGATAAATTACCACTTATTACCATTTGAGTAACAAGTAAATAGAAAAAAAACAAGTTTTGTTGGTTTACATCGGTAACTTGCTAACATTCAGCAAGTAGTGGGGATATATGTTGTAGTGATCCTATCAAAGATACCTTGGCGAATGAAGTATAAGTTTGTGGTTCTGTGGCAGTGCACTTTTCAATGGAGTTTAGGTTTCGCCCAATTGTACAGTGTTCATTAATATTTCAAATACATGGCGCCACGGTAGCCGAGCGGTTTAGAGGCGAGACCTGCGAAGCTAATATGTATTGTGGTACTGGGTTCGATTCCCGGACTTAGGCCTTGGGATTTTATTTAATGGTTAATAAAAAGAAATTTACAGTAAAGTATGTTTGCTAGTCGCCTCCGTCCACGACACCTAATTTGGTAGTTGGACGTAAAGCCTGCCGGGAAAAATAGGTAATTACTTACATGGTAAATGTTAATGGCTATAAAGTTCTACGTTTCATACAAATTATAAACACCCTTACTTATTTACTATTTATCTTAGTTGAAATTGTACTCTAAAATGGATAATTGGCTAAATCAAGCTAAGAAATGTGATTCTGAAAAAGAAGAAACCAAAGCGACTTCGAGTACGTCGGAAAATAAGTCGAAAATACAAGAAAAGAGCCAGATTCGTCCAATAAAAAAGAACCTACAATGAATCATTTCTGCAATACTGGTTTACTTTTAATAATTATTACGGTAAACAGCAACCATTTTGTATAATCTGCTTTTCAATTGGGTAGTTAGAAGACCACAAATGCTACTACAAATTTATAAACAATTTAGTGTTAATTGTAACTTATTTTAGGCATAGAATTGAATTTAGAGATTCAAACGTTTGGATTCGATGAAGACCCTATTTTTTTTTTAGACTACGTTGTAATAAATTAAACACTAGTTTAAGAACGTAAGAATGTGTTCCTTCGCAGTAACCTGTAGGCAACAAATCTTTCAATTAACTTCTAAGAGGCGCCACGGAAGCCGAGCGGTTATAGGCAAGGTCCGAATAGCAAAGATGTTGGTTAGTGGGATCGATTCTCAGTCTATATCCTACGATATTATTTATTGGTTAATATGAGAAATTTATTGTAAAGTATGTTTGTTAGTCGCCTCCATCCATGAGACCTAATTTGGTGGTTGGACGTAAAGCCTGCCTGAATAAATAGGCGATTACTTTACTTCTTAAGTTAAAAATTAAAAGAAAATTTTGTGATTCTAACCAGTCGCAGTGTGTGGTTGGTTCATATAGCTTTTTCTTCTTATTGCCTTTAAACTTCTAGTTTAACAAATCCCAAATGTTAGCTAGCCAACATGTGGCTGGTTAGTTTGTTTTATAGAAAATTAGGGTCAGACAGGTGTCAGCTCTAAAATGGAGTGTGATCTATCTTCATAGGAGCAGGTAGTCTGCTTTCTGACTACCTGAGCTGGGCACTAACTCCAAACCTATATCTCAACGCCCCAGCAGTTCTTACAAAAAAACCAATTTATCTCAACAAACAGGACAAACTTAACCTATCCGAAGCTTTTTTGTTTTCTACTTTACTAATAATAATTTCCACCTAAAATAGAATATATTATTCTGTTGATTGATTGAATCAATTCCAAGCCAAGCTTTACAACTACATTGCAGATTTCGTTCCAATCTAAAGCTATTCTCAAGTTTTACCACCGCATACCAGTTCTCATTTCCTGATCAAATTTTGATTTTTAGCCTAAATCTCATACTATTTATTTCGATAGGTCATCAGGTTCAGGATAGGTCCATCTTTGATTGAACAATATGGCTATCCAAATTCCTTTTTCTCTTGGCAAGCAGCTTTTCTGGATCATTCATACCTGTTTTCTCTCGTATTCAAGCGGAATAAGAGCGGAAACAATATTACTGTGGGGCCTTTCTCGACGTGGCTCAGGCCTTTGTTCGAGTCTGGCACCCAGGACTATTGTGGAAGTTAAAGAGAGCTCTTCCATCAACTTATTACTTTAATTACACTATCATTTCTTACCGACCGCTTCTTTAAAGATAAGTTGTGGATCTGGCTCTTCCGACTACCCTCTAGCACAAGCTGGTGTACCTCAAGGTAGTATTCTCGGACCGCTTCTCTACACTGTGTACACATCTGACCTACCAACTGACTCTGCACACACTGCTCTGCACTTACGCTGACAATACTGCTATTCTCTCTTCTAACTCAGACGCCACTACAGCTTCCTCTTATCTACAATCTCATCTACACAAACTAGAACCCTGGGCCAAAAAGTGGAGAGTCACATTGAATATGCAAAAGTGCGAACAGATAACTTTTACACTGCGTCGTAATTCTTGTCCCTCTATAAGTTTTAACTCAATTCCTCTTCCTTCTGCTAATTTAGTTCGCTACCTTGGGATGTACATCGACAAAAGACTAACGTGGAATCCGCACACTAAGCTGTAAAGACTTGAACTCAACCGACGAAACAAATTACTACTGCGACTAATTGGCAGACAATCTAAGCTGCCACTGGAACATAAAAGACTAATATACAACAGCGTACTTAAGCCGATCTGGACTTACAGACTTAAGCTGTGCGGTTCAGCCAAACTTTCTAATTCACAAATGATCCAGTCCTTCCAATCGAAAATACTCCAACGACCTCAAAATCTCATACGTAACTGGCGAATCTAAATCTAAATATAGAAAATTCTTTGACTCTCTTCCATTCTGTACAAATCCTCTTGTACAAAATCTCGTCTCCAAAACGATTCCAGACCAGATAGAAACGCTGTTGGCCTCGTGGCCAGCTCCAGTAGTGTAAGAAACTCTAGCGAGAGTGTCGCTCTCGCCGGTGGGCAGCTTTTCTCCTCAAGAGGAATCCCGGCCATGAAGCCTTCCATCATATTCACTGATTGCATTTTATTCTTTTTGTTGATTGTGAATAGCAAATAAATTTTTAAAAAACAAAATCATTTATTACTTTTCGTATTCATTTCTTCATATTATCAGCATACATTTTTCTCCTCGTTTTCCCTAAAATTTAAATCTCTTGGTGGTTTATTGCTCCATTCCATTACGAGTCTGAAAGTGTGTCTATGCCGAACAAAAATGCTAAAACAAATGTTTGCAGCATATGTACCGACTGTGTTGTAAACTAGGCAGATTGCTACTTAATCCCACCATAAATAGTAATTAAATTTGATTCAAATTGAACCCAAACAGGATGACAATGTTGTTATGTAGAGGGGTTAATCAGTTGGTGCAGTTCTAATCAGGACATTTCTCCCACAAGTACGAATGCTCGGCCCCTTGTTAACCCTTAATATGACCAAACATTGTTCCAAATAGATTACCATTCTCTCCTCTGCTATTTAATGCAATCAGAATTTAAGCTGATGGTATTCACTGTGGCAATTGCAAAAGTTAACTGGTGGAGGAGGGGGCAGATTTGTATTACACAGTGTAATTCTGCATAATAAATGTTTTATTTTAATGTGCATTATTTTGTAAATTAATGCACCCTACTAAATATGCGCACCCGCCCAGTTTTCGGGATTTATTTAGCTAATGAATGGCTACTTGTAATTAATTTGGCATTATTACCACATTTGGCTGTAATAACAAGCTATCACAGAAATCCTCCGTAATTATCTATACAAAATGCTCCAATATCCGCTCCAGGTTCTGCTGTTTTCCCACATTGAATTTTTTTGAATTAAACTCTTATCATTTGAGTTACTCAGAACATGAAATATATGTCCCGGTGAGAATGAAAGTGGCCTAAGTCCATTTTTTATTGAAATCAAGGTAACGACAGCTTTGTATTCTAGTTACTACAACTGTTTTGTTTAGAGTGACAATGCACTAAGTTCTTAGTGCACTTATTGGCCATCAGGAGAAGCACAAAGTTTTTGTTCTTAATCAAAAGCTCATACTGTTGAGAATGACAGAGGCGTAAGTCCACCAGATTGTTTGTTTCTTTATGACTGTTTTCTTGGTGAAGTTTATTGTCTTGAGGTGTTAATTAGTGAATTGTTACATGGTTTTCGTTAACTGAAAATTAAAAATAAGCCTTAGTGTTGGTGTTATTAGTTTTTTTTACTTTCACAACTGCAGTATAGTATTTCTGCAATCAGTGAAGCTGATACATACAACATGATAATAGATAAGTACATGAATAGCATGAAGGGAGGAATTCACCCATTACTGAAACTCCCAAAGAGGTACAGTTCACTTCATTTAGAATATCGCGTGGCCACCTGCGCTTCAACCGCGTAGGAGGATTTCCTGGTAATGCAGTAAGTTGGGACACTAGTGGATTAGGATATGAGGTAATTGATGTGTGGAATTTAATATAACGGGATCTTACAGCTTCTGAAACATAAGGAACAAGGAAATCTCGGTGCAAGGTGGAGTTAGAGACAAAGTAAGGAACATTAGCGATTCTACGGAGTGTTTTTGATTGGAAGGATTGGATTCTATAGATACTGGAAGCTTTTACTGAGCCCCAAAGTTCCATTCCGCGTGTCCAGACAGGTTTCAGTACCATAGTGTAGATAAGTTGTTTATTCTGTAGTGAGAGTTTAGATCGCTTGTCGAGAAGTCTAGAGAGAAGTTTGAATCGTCTGTTCAGTTTTTTGGGAGAGAGATGACTGTTGATTGAAGAGAATTGGGATCAGATTGTGTTGAAGACAGTTTTTTTTATTAGAATTGATCATCAGAGTGAACAGTTCTGTGGATAGTGTAGTCGGTAATGTTGAAATAAGATCTGCTAGTAAAATGAGTCTCAGTGATAAGTCTTTTGCATTTTGAAGCATTGGCTTATGGAATAAAACCCTTATCATTGGTTTTAAAATGCCGTTGTGTTGTAACCTTGCGCCAGATATGTTGAGAATGACAATAAAGTAAGTCATATTTTTTGCATTTTCTAAAATAATTTAAAATCCCAATGACATTCTAATATGCACCAAAAAAATTTGATTCTATGTAATAATAATAAAAACAAAAGCAATAAAGCTATTTTTATTATCTGCATGGTTTTACTAAGCAAAACACAAAACTCGTTTTATCTCAAAACTGCTCAAAATGGACTTACGCCACTTTCATTCTCACCAGCTCATGTGTTTTCAGCGGTTAAGCTTTCCAAGGAGAGATGAAGATAGGTTAAAAGTGCGGTTTCAGTTTGATAGGGTGCCACGGTAGCCGAGCGGTTAGAGGCGAGACCCGTAAAGCTAATATGTATTGGGGTACTGGGTTCGATTCCCGGTCTTAGGCCTTGTTATTTAATGGTTAATTTGAGAAATTTACAGTAAAGTACGTGGGTCGTTTGAAAAGTCCGTGCAAAAATAAAAACTACTTAATTTTTTGGGGTAAACCTTTTTTATTTTTCAACATAGTCTCATTTTAGGCTTATACACTTCGTCCAACGCTGCTCTAGTTTGTTGATCCCTTCCGAATAATAGGATTTGTCCAAGTCTGAAAAATAGCCATTCGTTTCTGCAATCACCTCCTCGTTTGAATAAAATCTTTTTCCCGCCAGCCATTTCTTCATATTGGGGAACAAATAGTAGTCCGAGGGAACCAAGTCTGGAGAATAGGGGGGATGTGAAACGAGTTGGAACCCTATTTCCATTAATTTTGCGACCACAACTGCTGAGGTGTGAGCTGGTGCGTTGTCGTGATGGAAAAGGACTTTTTTGTGGGCCAATCGTGGGCGTTTTTCTTGCAGCTCGGTTTTCAAACGGTCCAATAACGATGAATAATATGCACCTGTAATAGTTTTACCCTTTTCCAGATAGTCGATGAGGATTATTCTTTGCGAATCCCAAAAGACAGTCGCCATAATCTTTCCGGCCGAAGGAACGGTCTTCGCCTTTTTTGGCGCAGTTTCCCCCTTGGTAACCCATTGTTTAGATTGTTCTTTGGTCTCAGGAGTGTAGTGATGTATCCATGTTTCATCCACAGTGACGAAACGACGCTTAAAGTCCTGCGGATTCTTCTGGAACAGCTGCAAACCGTCCTTGCAACACTTCACACGATTTCGTTTTTGGTCAAGCGTGAGCAATCGCGGCACCCATCTTGCGGATAGCTTTGTCATGTCCAAATGTTGATGCAAAATATTATGTACCCGTTCATTCGAGATGCCCACAGCACTAGCAATCTCACGCACCTTCACTCTTCTGTCATCCATCACCATATCATGGATTTTATCAATGATTTCTGGAGTAGTAACCTCAACAGGGCGTCCAGAACGTTCAGCGTCACTTGTGCCCATATGGCCATTCCGAAAATTTTGAAACCACTTATACTCTGTTCTAATCGAAGGTGCAGAGTCACCATAATGTTTATCAAGCTTCTCTTTAGTCTCCTCAGGCGTTTTGCCTTTCATAAAGTAGTGTTTAATCAACACACGAAATTCTTTTTCGTCCATTTTTTGAAAATCACTCGACTTCCTCGATTCAAACGAATGCCAAACACAAAGAGATAGACCGATCTGGCTGAAACTTGGTGTGTGTTCTTCCAAGAGATGCTACTGACTAAACATAACCTCGATACGCGCCAGTGGTGCTATCTCTCTGACTTTGCACGGACTTTTCAAACGACCCTCGTATGTTTGCTAGTCGCCTTCGTCCACGACACCTAATTGGTAGTTGGACGTTAAGCCCTGCCTGAAAAAATAGGCGATTACTTTACTTTTTCCAGTTTAATATTCAGTTTTTTACAGAATGGATATCAGTAAAAATTAAATAGGTTTTAAAAAAGTTCTGAGTTAACCACCTGACTTTTAGTCAGAGAAATTTGGGGGTTTGTATTCACTTCAAGTTTTATTTATTTATTTATATAAATTAACATATCACCCTCTCTATCCAACAGATGACGTTCAACTTCTGACGAAATTGCCTTTATTATATTCAAGTTAAACTATAAAATAAAGTAAAAGGCACCAGCTTTACAGCTTCATGCTAATCTCTCAGTGTGTTTAAGTTCTAAAGCTCTGACGAAACTTTACACGCCATGGTGTCATATGTTTGGTCGCTTAATTGCGCTTGACTAAATCTCTTTTTTTTTAGAAGAAGAAGTGGGGAGAGGAAGCGAACTAGTGTGTGACAGAAAGGGGAAGTTTATTTAATGAGTTCAAATCCATCTCTAGAAAATGGCATTGAACGAAAATGTTAAAATTTTTACTAAATTGGAATACTAACTTAATTAAATATGGCTTCATTTTGTTACTATATTGATTCTTGTGCTAAGCCTAAAGAAGCGCAGAGAAATGTTTATTGCGTAAAAGATGATAATGATTGATTGGTTAATGATTGCTGACCAGCTGCCTTCACTTCCTGGACTTCCTGCTTCTAAAAATCAAAACATAAAATCAATAGTTCAGGCCAACCAATTTTTTTCATTTATTTCTCCAATCACTTGTTACACAACTTAATTTGCAATCGATTTCTCACAGAAATAATAATAATAGTAATAAATAAATGTAATTTTAGAATTTTTTAGAGAATAAGTTTTTGATGAACTGAAATTCATTAAATATTTTTTTATTTAGACCTTGTTAAAGAGGCGAAGTTTAAAGTGGTTTATGAGATGCGAGCAAAATTGAGTGGATAACTGTTTTTCCTCAGAAATATTTAGCTTAGGAAAATCTAATCTCTAGTTTTTCATTTCTTATTCGTTTTTCTGTTCTCAGACTATTTCTACGCTGTCCTCTTTATGTGACCAATATTTGCGCTATCACCTGCTATCACATTTCACCTGCCTAACGCGCTGGGGGTCTTCTCTCTCTTAAACTGACTTCCATCATAGTTTCTAGGAGAATCAAATCTCACCACTGTTCTGATAGGGATGCTGTTCCCGCACGCTTGATTAGGAAAGTTCTCATTCTTCTACTTCAAATACTTGCATAGCGTTCGGCGTTCAGTGTAGTCCCAAATGTTGTATGTTGCCATCAATGTAGCCTAGGTTCTGTGTACAAGGTGTGGCTATTAAATAACGAGACTATTGCTGTAAAACATTTTAGTTTAAATTTAAACATATTTAGTTATTATCACCTTCAATATACACCCCTCCCCTATCCCTAAAACGCTCCATGCGAATTTACCATTGTTCGAAGCAGTGCTGGAAGTCTTTTTCTGTCAGCTCCTGCATGACGCGTGCCGCTTTTTCTTTCACAGCTTCAACTGGGACTTAATTCGTGTTCCTTTTAATGCAGATTTAACTTTGGGGAACAGATAAAAGTAACATGGGGCCAGGTCAGGCGAATAAGGAGGATGGCCTAAAACTGATGTTTGTATTCGGCTAGGAACGTCTTGACAGACAATGCAGTGTGAGCCGGCGCGTTGTCTTGATGGAGAACCCATGACTTGTCCTTCCACAAATCGGATCGTTTTTTCCTTACTCTTTCAGAGTTGAGCAAGCACCTCACTGTAGTAATGTTGATTAATTATAGACGATATTCCCATCCGTTTTGGACGAGGAAGGGCGACCCGTGAGGTCATCATCTCCGACATCTTCTCAGCCATCTTGGAAACGCTTGAACCACTCAAAAACTTGCGCAAGTGATACAACATTCATCGCCATAAACTTCTTTTAATAAAAGATAAGTTTCAGTAGCGGTTTTACCAAGTATCATGTGAAATTTTCACGACAATTCGTTGCTCTACTACATGTGTAGTATCATATTTTCGGCAAAACGAAACTTAACACCTTACACTAATATTTCTGTAGAACCAATTAAAAGTTGAATTTATAGCAAAATCTATATCTTTGCTCCAACAAGAGGTTATTGAATGCGCTAATTCAGTCTTTTTTATGTTTTATAATGATATTATGGTCCTCACAGTTCCAAAGATGTTCCTTACCAATACACTAGCTAGATTACTTTTTAGTTGTAGTGCCCAGTTATAGGGCAGTCTTCGAAAGGCAATATAAGGCGTAGCGCAAGTACGCAGTCACCGGCTAACAGAAGCCAAAATGGTCTTTCTTGACATTAATTAACTAAGGTTGCCATTTTACTGTTATTAACAAAAATATATAGTAAGCAGAGCAAATTATTATGCGCTTTCTTTATGAATGGAAGCCGACTTTCTTGAATAATATTCTTTTCTGATTGTTTATCCCCAAAAAGGCAGAAAAGCGCGTGCGTAAGAAGTCCCTAGTGACAATAACAGCAGCCCGTTGCCCAATGCCTCTATACATCTAAAGGCGGTACCCTTTAAGCTACAATTTATCATCTTTTTTTGTACCTTTAGGTAGCCTCAGTATCTTAATGCTCCCAATATAATATTTAACTGAAGGAAATTCTGAACGAGCCACCGGATGTAGTAGATAAAGAGGGGGAAAGTGGAAGAATATAATTTTCTATTCTTTATTGTGAAATATTTATTATGGTGAACCTTATTGGCTGCGTTCTATTTGGCGGCCATGCTTCTTTATATTTCATGCTGTTTTACGATCTTACGCTCCAGAATATATATTTAATTTTATTCCAGTTCATATGAATGTTGAATGTAAATATATGTGCCCTCAGCGGCAGTGGGTGAACTTATATAGAGTTATATTCAAGACATTTCCTTGCTCACTTCACCAAATCCAAAGCTTGGAGAATTTCTCCTCTGTTGGACTAAGCATTTAACTACCTCTGATTTTCCGTTTATCCATTCCCACTTCTGAGATCATCGGATTGATTGAAAATTTGGTTTAATCCGCATTATTGGATATCGTTGATTCTATTCGTCGTAATACGTCACTTTTTACCTCATCAGAGGTAGATAAAGTAAGTTTTTGGTAGAACTTCACTTTTTTTCCATCTCCGTTGTGCAGATTGAAGAGGTTGGAAGATTGGATAAGACCAGGGAGATGTGGAAATCGCCTCTCACCTGTTATTCTTAAATCAACTGGATTATAATTTAACTTCGTAAAACAATGCACTACATTTCAAAAGTCTTACCTGAGAACCACAAAGCTTTACTTCATGAAACAATTTGCAAAAAATACCATTTCACTTGTATTTTACTGCAGTTTTGTTGACCACAGTTCATTAGGTACTCTTGTATAACCTCCTCCTGGCTGTTATTTTCATTAAATTAATGTGTGTACATTTTACACCTTCTTTGTAATGCTTGGCAAGGCTGACGGACTCGGTGTTCCACATTTCGCTTTGTTCTACACAACGTTCCATTGTTAATAGCATCCATCATTCAATTCATTTCCATGCTTACTGGTGTAATTAATTAATAACACCGCAACTTCATTTACCTATTTTATTAACTCACTCTAATTAATCTTTCATTTCAACCATTCAATTGTTTCTTTTTTAATTCTTACATTTTTATTTCACATTTCTGTTCTAATTTTTTGGTACATTGTGCGGATGTTTTTTTAATCGGTTCTTTACGAATAGTTTTCAAACATTTCCCATGACCTTTTATAGATAATTATTGGTAATTAAAATTGTGCTCTAAATAACGCTCGTAGTAGATAGATTAAGTTGTTTTGTTAGCAATGGCGGAGCTTTCTTTAGGCTTCAACACGGAACTTGCCTCTACTTGGCTTAGTTCATCACTCTACTAATATAAGAAGTGTACGAAGCTAGCCGATCATCTACCTTGTAGAAGTTCACGACAAGTCGAGTCACAATTTCGCCATACGGTTAATTTTTAACAAGAAAACTCTATTGCTCTGCCACTTTTCCATTCAGAAAATTCGTCCTTCAATCCTAACAAGGTCCAGGTTTTCTCAACTATTTGCTTGTTTTTTGTGAATTTTTTCTTTCCGATCTCCAAGTACCAGAGGCTTCATATTGCGTTTCAAGGGTTCCTGGTCCAGTCCGGATAGGGTTTTAGAGAAATTTTGCTCAATCACACAGATAAACACCATGTCGAGATGTTTTTTTACCTATCTAGCTTTATAAGAAGGCCTCTAAAGCCAGATTTAGTCGGTCGAATAATTTACCGACGGGACCGCTGTAGGTGGACCAATCGCTGTACCAACAGAGGCTGTGAGATGACTCATGCTGTGCAAATGTTTGGTTTTATAGCGAATCTGAAAGAAAATTCTATCTTACTCAATCTTGTTGACTTTTTCAATTTTTTGAATAACAATAGGGTAAAGTAAGGTGAGATGGCCACCCTTTTTATTTGGAGGGTGCCTGCAAATTTTTGGTAAGGGCTAGGCTTACTTTATTATTATTTTTGGAAACCTCATACGCTCACAAACACAAGATAAGGAAAAAATTTCAGAAAAAATGCTAAGGGAAACATTTTTTTATTCTTACAAAAAAAAAATAGCAATTGGCCATCTATCCCCACTGGGCTGGGTGAGTTGGCCAATGTGACTTGGGAGAGATGGCCATATATTGTAAATGAAATTGCACAAGTAAAACGTAAAAATAACAGAAAAAAATGAATGGTTACTTAATATTTACTTATTATTCTTCTTTTTAAATGCGCTTTTACTACAATTTTGGCAAGCGTATGCAAAAGAAGAGCAATTTTCGTGAAACCACTTCCGGCATATTATGCATTCCAACCAATCTTTTTTCTCTGTTCTTGTAGCTTTTCCCATATCCTGTACATTCAGTTTCATCGATTTTTAAAATGGCATCACTTTCCTCTTCAAATTTGATTCCTGTTTCGTCCTCTTCATCGGAACTTGGGGAAGGTGAGCGTTTTCTTTTTCGGAAAATCCTTTCTTTCAGAATTGTCTCTTTGGGGATGGTATTTCTTGTTGGTTTGGATTTCTTCGCAACTCTGTTTTTCACAATAGCAATGTGCTCGGGTAAAGTTAATAACATACTTTTAATTTGGCTATAGTTTTTATTTAAATAAATAGTAATTATAGTGAAGAAGGTAAAATGGGTTATGGCGCTTGCTTTTAGTAATAAAAGTTGAATTCTAGAACGGGGAAGTTTTGTTCTGGGTTTCTCTTGCTCACACAGACGAACACACTATCTCTGTCTGTGTGAGTATTGAAAATAAGCAGAGCAAATGTAATAAGATTTCCTTTCAGACCACAGAACGGTTTTTTTTTTGTTTTTTTTCTAAACTGCGGCCTCTTGTTTGGTTTGGCGTGCTAGTGGAGGAGTTGCTGAACTGTACAGCAGAAGTGGAGTTACCTTTGTGCCATGAAATACGAAGCGGTAATTCAGTAGTACCCCTGGTTCTCCAGTTTGAGATCACCATTTGCCGGCTATACCAACTTCTTTTTTATTATTACCTTATTTTTTTCCTCTTTCTCAGTACCTTTGTTTGTGCTTCGTGATCAAAAAAAGCCTGCAGAATGTTTGATCACTTTACATTGCTGCATATAGTTTGGTTACACTTTAAAACCATTGAAAGTCTAAACCCAAATCTGTTCACTCAGAGTGCACCACTTTCTGGTAGCCAATCACACTTCCATCTCTTTTCTCACCAATCTTATCCCATTGCTGAGCAACAGAACATCTTATTCTCCGCCTTGTAACCCCTTTTTATAGCGAACTTGCATCATCACAAGAAGCAAGTTTGGAATAATCACGTGACTTTCTTCCCTCGTCCACTTCACGCGCATTCGCCGACTTAGGTGACGGAGGCGAAACACGTTGCACAATTAAGAAATATTAAGCTGCCCGGAAGATAAAGGGACTCCTACAGATGGAATTATGAGTTTTATTCGATTGGATCAAAGAAATCATTGCTTGCAAACCGATTAATTTGCTTTGATTTCTAAATTTTGGAACAAATTCGTAGAGAACAGTCAAAACTCTTATAACCAAGATTACTATCGATGAACAATTGTTCCCAACAAAAGTCAAGATGCAGAATGCTAAATAAACCGGACAAATTTGGTATCAAATTTTGGCTAGCATTCGATGTAATAAATGGCTTTCCATATTTTGGAAAACGTGAAAGCAGAGAACCTTCAGTTCCGCTTGGGGTGTTTATCGCTCTGAAATTAGCAGAAATGTATACAGCTCGTGGAAGAAATATATCCGTGGAAAATGTTGATGCCCTCAACAAATAGTTTTCAATATCCTAGACTTAGCCCCGGGATAAATGCAAGGATTTTGTATAAAAAAAACTACCGGAAGTGAAATTTCAAGGCAAAATTTGTGTTACCATTGCAAAAGCATGACAAATATTAGTACACGGACAAGGTGATCGGGAATTAGCCGGGAATTATTAGAAGATACTGCAAGACTAAAAAATGCTGTCTAAACTGTAAAAAATATGTATGCGGGAAATTTGCAATTGAGAAGCCTATAATTATAAAAAATGATGCAATAAAGAGTAAAATCTAAGAGATTTATTTTTAAACAAAAGAAACTATGCTTTTTCATAGTTAAATAATTATTATCTTCATTCTAAAATAAGAAATTTAAGTGATTTTAAAGTCCGGTCATTTGACCGGTCACGATAGGAATAGTTATGCATAAATGGCGGTTAGGTTTAGTGTTAACCCTTTAGCTACTGAAGACGAGCATACACCTGGCCCAGTGCCTTACCTGGAGGCGTGCTGGCGTGTATAAAACACGCTGACTCAGTTCTGTGGACGTTTGGAAGCGATATGTCTGCCATACTAAGTGGAATCCCAGAATGATTAGGTTTTAAAAGACAAAAAAAAAGAAGTAGGAATTCCTAAAAATATATTCTTACGTTCTCCAGTCTTTGAATCCAGATACAGCAAAACTTGTACGAGGAAATCGCTGGCCGAGTTTCGGGTAAAAAAGAATAATTTTCGTTTTATAAATATAATTATATAGTGCAGTGGTTCCCAACCTGTGGTCCGCAAGAACTAAAATATGGTCCGCGAAACACTTAACATTTTTAAAATAATTGTATATTTATTGAACATGCGGCCGCGTGTGCGGCGACGGCGCGGTGAATGGGACGTCGAACGAGCTTAGAGCGTCTAAAAACAAGTCCAGGAGTCGACTAAAAGCAAATAATGATGTGCGTGTAGCTTTGAGCAATATCATCAATCCCATCCTTGTTAAGAAAATGCAAGCTCAAAAAGCGCATTAATATAACTGAAAACATAATCACAATGTTAATTGAAGCAACGTCAAATACTTAAATATGTCTGGTTCAGTAACAATTGCATTAAAGTTCGACAAAATGAAAGTTCTGCTGTAATTCAAATTAAATGTGAAAAGGATCTGTCGCAATTTGTACCAACATCTGATGTTATCAACACGCCTGAAATTTTGACAACTCCCGGAAATAGCAATTCTACAACTCAATTGTCAATGATTAAAACTCCAGGTAAAATCTCCAGGACCAGGAAAAATCCCAACAAGAGGACGAAAGCTTCAGATTCTTTTTTAGGACAAAAGCGTTAAAAACATCCCCCTGCAACCTAGTGGCGAATGAATTCAGAGTGATTTTTTGGAATATTAGAGGTTTGACTACTTTATATAATCTTGATTCAGATGAAATTAAGTTTTTGTTGTCAGCAGACGTGATCTGCCTGTTAGAAACCTGGTGTTGTTTAGAAAACGTTAAATTGCCAAATTTCTTTTGTGATTATTCGATATTTAATGACACCGCTAGTAAATATCACAAAAAAGGTAGAGGTTCAGGAGGTATTATTGTGTTGGTCCGTTCAAATTATAATAATATTACTAAAATTTTTCATAAACACGAACATTGGTTTTCTTTGCTTATAAGCTCTGATAATGAGTCGTTTCTTGTTTGCGCCAATTATTGGCGACCTAATTTAAGTGATGAGTTAATTGTAAACAGTTTTAAAGATCATTTAAATGACATAATTATGGAATTTGGTCATATCAATATAATAGTAGGTGGCGATTTTAACGCTAGACCGGGCCTTTTAAATGATTTGGAAGAAGATATTTTGCTAGGATCTATTTTTAATAATTGTAGAAGCTCATTAGATCAAAAGTCAGATCGTAGAGGTGTTTTGTTAATTGATACGATGGAGGAAAATGGATTTATTTTGTGCAATGGCAGAAGTCCGTCCGATATTCCGGGGCAGTTTACGTATTTAAGTGAGAGAGGTTGTAGTTGTATAGATTTATTATTTATCAATTGTAATGCTCTTTCTATTTGTAGGGACTTTGAAATTGTTAATACGACTGGTAACTCTGATCATAGTTTGTGTTTATTAACTTTGTTATGTATTAACAAAACTGAAAAGAAGGTTCTTTCTAATGAAAATAATTTAACTTATTATTCCATTGATCGAAGAAACGTAAACAAATGGCTCGATTTTATACAGAATATTGACGTTTCAACCAACATTTATATAAACAGTGATGATGTTGATCTATTATCTTCTAACATAACTAACACTCTTTATCTTTCACTAAACGAAGCGGGCATAATCAGGAAAATTCATAAAATAGGCTATGTTGGTAATAGTCCTTGGTTTTCATCTGCTTGTAAAAAATCAAAGGCTAATTTAAACCGTCTTTATAAACTATTTAAGAAAAATCATTCACAGCAATCTCTGTCAAATTATTTGTGTGCTAAGAAGAGCCATCAGACCCTTGTAAAACATTCCAAACAACTATATGAGGCAGAATTAAAAAATACATTTTCTAGTGTTACCAATTCAGCTGAATTTTGGAGGGCAGTAAATAGGTATCGCGGTAATAAAATACCTGTAAATTGCATCTCAGATAGTGAGTGGCATTCGTTTTTCCTTAATATCTACCCAAATAATATTGATTATAATTTTACCTTTTTTGGACACTTTCAGCCGGAATTAGATCAAGATATTAGTTTAGAAGAACTGCAACTAAGCATATATAAGAGCGGAAGTGGTAAGGCTCCTGGCGTTGACCTTATACCAAATGAGGCCTTTAAAATGTTGACCCCGTCCTGGGAACACCTTTTATTACAACTTTTCAATTTGATATTCAAACAGGAGAAGATCCCTCAATCTTGGTTCGCTGTGAAAATGAAAATGATTCATAAAAAAAGTGATCCTAAGGATCCACTCAACTATCGAGGAATCGCTCTTATTAACAACATTGTAAAGCTCTTTACGCAGATTTTATATGACCGCTTAATAACATGGTGTGATAAATTCTCTTTAATTCCAGAAGAACAAAATGGCTTTAGAGCAGGCAGGGGCTGCATTGATGCCACTTTCACTCTTTCTAGTGTAATAAATCTTAATCTTAAATTCAACAAAAGGCGGATTTACATAATTTTCGTCGACCTTAAACGAGCTTTCGATTCTGTTCCTCATGGATTGTTGCTGACTAAATTATATAAAATGGGAATTAGCTCAAAGATTATTCGCATTATTAAAGCCTTATATGAGCACTCGTATATAACCTTATCGGGTAATTATGATTCTGATGAAAATGTTAATATCACTCAAGGGGTGTTACAAGGGGAGAAGCTAAGCCCTCTGTTTTTCAATCTTTATATTTCTGACATCGTGGAATATTTCAGGGATAATGGAGCAAGGGGAATAAGAATTAATAGCTCTAATGAACTCCTAATGTTGCTATATGCTGACGATCTAGCGATCGCCGCATACTCCCCGAGAGATGTACAATTTAAACTTAATTTGCTTAAATCTTATTGCGATGTTAATTTATTAGAAATCAACACGAGTAAAACTGTTGTCATGCCTTTCTTTAAGGGTCGGCCACCGAAAAATATTCCAAATTTCTTCTGCAACAATAAACATATTGAAATAGTCCACACCTTTACTTATTTAGGAACCACATTCTCCACTTCCGGTAAATTCTTACAAGCTGCTCAATTTTTTAAAACTAAGAGTATGTTGGCTGTCTCTTCGGTTCTTTCTATTTTAGCCAAAATGAAATGTGACTCTTGGGAAGTTAAAAATTATTTATTTAACTCTCTAGTATCCAGTGTTCTCCTACATTCATCTGAACTGTGGGGATTCAAATATGCCGATATTGCCGAGAGAACACCTCTAAAATTTTTCAAAACTTTGTTAAAATTATCCAGGAATACTCCAGATGCATTTGTCAGGTTGGAGGTTGGCCATACTCATTTAATTTCAAAAATTTTTAAACGTACGGTCTTTTTATGGCAGAAAATCTTAGCCATGCCCGAAAATAGATTGCCTCGTATCTGTTATGCCGCGTTGCTTGACAGCATTGATAGCCCTAGCATCCCTTTTAACTGGACCGCTGATTTGCGAAAGCAATTTCAGATTATTGGCTCCGATGATGTCTGGGAAAAACAGTACATACCCGAGGGTAAACTGACAGATATCTTGGCAAGATTCAACAATAATCTAATTAGTAAGGATGTCGAATCTCTGTTAAACGCCAAATTTAACACGTTCCTTAGGAATATTAGCAGTTTTGGTTTAGGTGAACAATACATTCACTTTAAATGTCATATCGATATGATCAGAGTTGCCAGTCAACTAAGATTAATGTCTGAGAAGAAGCCTCAACTGTATATCCTCGGTAGGGTTTATAAATTTAATACTGGTTCCTCCTGCCCGTTATGTGGAAAAGATCAAGATGATCTAATTCATTTCTTGATTATCTGCCCGATTTTGGATGTCCTAAGAGCCAAGTATCTGCAGGCGCAACACATTAACTTTTCTCCCAGTATTCAGCCTAAAACTGTGTTGGAGAACCTTTTATTTTTTGACTCAGTAAACAAAGTTAAATATATGTATTTTTTTATAATTAACTCACTAAAAATTAGAAATTTGTTCTCATTAATTTAATA
This sequence comes from Rhodnius prolixus, assembly GCF_049639745.1. Lineage (NCBI taxonomy): Eukaryota > Metazoa > Arthropoda > Insecta > Hemiptera > Reduviidae > Rhodnius > Rhodnius prolixus. The sequence goes on from NW_027411624.1 coordinate 26,098,639, forward strand.
AGTTTTTTTTTGTTTTTGTTTTGTTTTTTTATATAATATATAAATAAATTGTATTATATTTACATATGTACTTATATTATTATTATTTTTTTTTTTTTGTAAACTGAATTTATTTTTGTTTTTGTTTTCTTTCTCTTTTCATGTATCTTTTGTATTTTATCCATGTAAAGGCACGGGTCAACCCCTTGCTACAATTTATTGTATTATAAGCAAGTAATAATAAAATAATAATAATAATAATAATAATGTTAATTGAAGCTTATTTTTAAAATCTAAAATTAGTTGACTGTAATATTGAACCTTGTGGTCCCTGCTAACAATAAAAATATTAAAATGGTCCCTGTTCATAAAAAAAGTTGGGAACCACTGATATAGTGTTTTAATTATTTTTGAATCCTCACTTCAGAATATAAATTTAACAAGATTTGTAAATACGATGTGGCCCGCGTGAATTTTGCCTGTAGCACCAATTGGCCCGCGTTTAATTTGAGTTTGACACCCCTGCTATTAAGGAAGACATTAGCTCAGTGACTCACAATGATTAGCGTGCTGGATTTCCACGCTGAGATCCTGGGTTCGAATCCAGCTGCTGTCATAAAGATTTTTCTTTTCTAGCCTCAATTAAAAACAAATTATAAATTGAAATGGAACTTATAATCAAAAATGTTAGACAGCAATGTAATGATAAATTATACTGATGCTTACTTATTGTTAGTTTTAAAAAATGATTCGTTCTTTTTATTCTGTAGATTTAAGCTGATGATGGCCGATTAAAGTGCCGGAACGGTTACGTGTGGAAGAGGGAAAAATGAAATATGGATTTTCTTATGAAGAGACTAGGAGTTGCACACGGACAGTCAACCAGTACACATGTGTATTATTTGTTCTGCTGTTAATGTAATTTTTAAACGGTTGTAGCGCAATTTTCTGTGTGAGTTTTATATCTACAGATCGGGTTTACTGAACTCTACCTATTGATAAAATTTTTTTAGAATTTTCATCGAGAAAATTTGAAGAAAATTCAGTTTAAAGTGGTTCTCAAGGTCAATTACTCTGATTTATTTCAAATAGTTTGAAGCAAGTTGGAGGGGATTATTTGTTGATATTTGGTGAAGTTTAAACTGTGTTCAATAATAGTGCGGTACAGGTGGATTGGTGATTTAGTAGTGGGGGAACTATCTCTGTCTCGCTCGCACCATTCAGCCAGCTCACTTATAACCAGCATATTTTTATATGGTCGCGTAATTACTATATCTACTTCATGAATAAAAACGAACAAAAAACGGATAATTATTTTTCACCACAAGTATCGACAACTCCAAAAAGAAGACGGGCTAGAAGCTCGCCAGAAGAATTAGCTAAGAGAAGGTCGTATTGTGATACAGTAGCTGAAAAAAGAGGTATGGAATTAAATTTAGAAAATATTAGTGCCTTATTGGACACTAAACTGAATTCTTTCTCTTTGTCATTGCCGTCACGTGAGGATTTCAAATCATTAGAGAGAAAAATAGATGCTCTTATGGTGGAAAATCTTAATTTGAAAAGAGAAATTACGGAGATGAAATCAAGAGAAAAGAATATGAGTAACCTCGTTGAGAATTTAATTAATAAAAATAAATCTAGGAATTTAATATTCAGAGGTCTTGAAGATCATCAGAATAAAAATGCAGATGAATTAGTGAAGGAAGTTTGTGTACAGGTGCTGGGTGTGGAGAATTTGCAGCTATATAGAGCGTATAAGATGAAGGTAAATAAGATGATTATAGCGGAATTTAATAATGAAGGGGCAGTGTATGATATTCTGAAGAAAACAAGGAAATTGAAAGGAAGTGGTATTGTAATTCATAAGGATTTGGCCAGTAGTACAAGAAGAAAAAGAGGCTGTTTATGGAAGACAAGAGTGAAGATTATGGAAATTGATAAAAATGCTCGTGTTCGAATGAGAGATAACTACTTTCTGTATCGTGATAAAAAATTTGTATGGGATATGGATGATGGCTTAAGGTGTAATGGAGCAGACGGCATTGTGGTACTAAAGCGGATGATTGGTAAAGATTTTACAGAGCAGGTGGAGAGAAATTTCAGAGACATACTAGTGGCGGATATTCATCGTGGGGGAGCTACACGACATGGTTTACATCCTCAAGGAGGAATGGAGACATCAGAGAAGAGTATTGCTGTTTCTGCATGACGGAGTGCTGTCTGTCTAGAGTCGAAAGTGTGTGAGATAACCCAATTTTTCACTTGACTAGGAGTTCCAAGGATAGAGTTATTAATGGAAGGGGATCAAATCTTCTTGATCTGTGTAATGATGGCTTTAGCCCTTTTCCTGCATCTGCGCTGATACCCTTTCTAAACGCCTTTTCTGAGAATGATTGCAGACGTTTAATCGACTTTGCGCGACTGGCTTGGCAATATCGCCGTCGTATGATTTGGCCATCATAGTATTATTGCCTTCAAGGCTTGTGTGAATTTCTTTCAAATATATTAACTTCAATATTTATATTAAATTCTTTATGTTTTTATTTTTGCCATCTTGTAGATATTTCTCATTTTCTATTTTATTTATTTATGTATTTTCTTTGCTTTTTCCAGAGTACTATAATTTTCTTTTATTTTCTATTCTATTTATTGATGTATGTATTTTACTTTTCTTTTTTCAAAGTATGTATAATTATCTGTATATTCTTCAGTTTATTTTTCTTTTCTTTCTTCGGAGTACTATAATTTTCTTTTATTTCCTATTCTATTTATTGATGTATGTATTTTACTTTTCTTTTTTCAAAGTATGTATAATTATCTGTATATTCTTCAGTTTATTTTTCTTTTCTTTCTTCGGAGTACTATAATTTTCTTTTATTTCCTATTCTATTTATTGATGTATGTATTTTACTTTTCTTTTTTCAAAGTATGTATAATTATCTGTATATTCTTCAGTTTATTTTTCTTTTCTTTCTTCGGAGTACTATAATTTTCTTTTATTTTCTATTCTATTTATTGATGTATGTATTTTACTTTTCTTTTTTCAAAGTATGTATAATTATCTGTATATTCTTCAGTTTATTTTTCTTTTCTTTCTTCGGAGTACTATAATTTTCTTTTATTTCCTATTCTATTTATTGATGTATGTATTTTACTTTTCTTTTTTCAAAGTATGTATAATTATCTGTATATTCTTCAGTTTATTTTTCTTTTCTTTCTTCGGAGTACTATAATTTTCTTTTATTTCCTATTCTATTTATTGATGTATGTATTTTACTTTTCTTTTTTCAAAGTATGTATAATTATCTGTATATTCTTCAGTTTATTTTTCTTTTCTTTCTTCGGAGTACTATAATTTTCTTTTATTTCCTATTCTATTTATTGATGTATGTATTTTACTTTTCTTTTTTCAAAGTATGTATAATTATCTGTATATTCTTCAGTTTATTTTTCTTTTCTTTCTTCGGAGTACTATAATTTTCTTTTATTTCCTATTCTATTTATTGATGTATGTATTTTACTTTTCTTTTTTCAAAGTATGTATAATTATCTGTATATTCTTCAGTTTATTTTTCTTTTCTTTCTTCGGAGTACTATAATTTTCTTTTATTTCCTATTCTATTTATTGATGTATGTATTTTACTTTTCTTTTTTCAAAGTATGTATAATTATCTGTATATTCTTCAGTTTATTTTTCTTTTCTTTCTTCGGAGTACTATAATTTTCTTTTATTTCCTATTCTATTTATTGATGTATGTATTTTACTTTTCTTTTTTCAAAGTATGTATTATATAATTTTCTTTAGATTAGCATGAATCAGATATTCTGTTTTATTTCTTTTTCATTTTTTATTGTTATTATTTTTATTATTTTTTTTATGCTGTTAATTTTTATTTATTATTCTTATTATTATTTATTTATTTTTCTGTCTAATTTAATTTTTCCACTGTCTGTTTATGTAGTGCTTATTTTGCTTTATTAATTTTGTGCAACCCTCCGGCAGACGGAACTTCCATGCCGTAGAATGTTTTTTTTATTTATTTAATTGTATTTACTTTCTTTTTATTACAAATAAAACATTATTATTATTATTATTATGAAGAGACTAATTTCTGAAAGTAATTTAAGGGAATAATACCTAAAATACAAAATTAAGTCTGTACCATACAGAAATATTCCAAAAACGTCTACTTCAAATAGAAACCGTATTTCTGATGCATGTTGTAAATCAGACTTCTGCATAAATGCATTTCTCCTTTCTGGTCGGCTTTGTAAACTGATGTTCGTTAATTTCTAGATTAATTGTTAATTAAAATTTGGAACTAACCTTTAGTCTATCAGTATATACTGCAGTATAATGATTATGTGCACTAGTGACGTCACCATTATGAATTGTACAAATTGATTGAGCCACTTTGTAGCCCATTCGCCTCCCGCGAGGTCATCACGCTACTCCAGCTACAAGTTCCTCTCCGTATTTATGTGCTTGACAGCGTGGCCAAATGTATTGTATATCACACAGTTTGTGATTGACACCACTGTGCAGCATCCTGACGAAGTTCAGCTAGCTTTTCCTGCCTCTCTTTCTACCCCAGAGTTACAAGTTTTGGTTTTAAATTTTTATTTTTAAAAAACAACAACTATGCACTAACTGAAGGTGATATTTAGTTAAAGTTTGTGAATAATGCATCCCATAAATGTCAAGCTTGTTATAAGTAGTTTTACTATGTTTCTCCGCCCTCTTAAATGCTGTAGATTAAATTTTCTCACTTTTCACTCAAATTTATGTGACGCTTTCCTTTTACAGTCTATTTTCCTTTACCCCTCTTTTTTTGCCCCTCCGGACAGCTATAAAGTATCTGCAGTACTTCTGTATACGCTCGCCATTTTTCTACTATTTTAATTTCCCGAGTACATTTCTTAAAGTTATTTTCCATTTCTTTACTTACCGACTAGTTTGAGATTTCTTTAACATTTTTGTGCTTCTTTTAGCAAACTACTAGGCTCGCCGTAAATTTGAAAATAAGGGCAAAAATTTAAAGAAAATTATGTGAAACATTTACACTCTCTCCGCATTGAGTAACATAGTCGGTTCAAAATAGTGAAAGAAGAAGGTTACATTAAAGTAGTATTCGCCTACTTTTATAAGTAGCTATGTCACCAACACGGTTAAATATGAGTGTAAAGTTGGACCTATCTTGGTTTAGTGAATTGTTTGCTTGTGATCTCTAAGTCTCAAAAAAAATATAATCGAAAAGTTTTGGTTGGAGATACTCAAAAAGGTGGTCTCGCCAAAACATGATTCGAACCATTAGTTGAAAGGTGTTATAGTGAATTTGATTTAATTCATTGAAATTAAATTAATTCGGTGATTCAAAATTAAAGTTCAATTAAATTCTCAGAATACTTTAAATGTTGCAATTTATGTATGTACACGGAGGAGTGGTCGAAACTTCGGGAAGTGATTCAGCTGCTCAAATGCAACAAAAAATATTCTCTTCACTTTGGCCCGATTCTCAATAGTGTCCAAGATATTTGCATTTTTAACTTTTCCGTCGATATTCGCGTTTTTCGCCATAAAAACGACCGTAACTTTTCTATTCTTTATTCTACAACAAATCTGCTTATTCCAAACGAAAGAGCATTAAATTTCCTATAAATCTGCTTAATCCAGTCTCTCAAAATGTTTCTTATAAACAAGTGAAATGTTTACTTTAAATTTTCAAAAATTCGTTCTCGATGATATTTGTTAAAATTTTCAACTGTATTATTTCAATGATTAATGAATCAAGGAGTCACCGTTCATTTATTGAGCTTCAAGACCATATGTTTTTTCCCCCGTTTTTAATAAAACCCTTCCCCAAACAGAGGGGTGTAAATGTGTAAATGCAGAAAACTGGGATGTTGTGTAACCGACTTTTCACTGATATCAAATTATTAATCTACTCGTATGTCAATTTTTGGAGAAGGAACAAAAAGAAAAGTAACCATTTTAGTTTTTAACAATTATTATTTAATAAAACGGAAGTAAAAAATACAGAAGCAATAAATCACAGTAGTAATGAATTACAATAGATATGTGCCTATCTAAAATAGCTACGAACATTGTTCGAATTGTTACGCAATTGTTTTTATGGTGGAAAAACGCGAATATCGACGGAAAAGTTAAAAATGCAAAAATCTAGTGAATAGAATATTTTTTTGGTTGCATTTGAGCTGCTAAATCACCTCCTGAAGTTTCGACCTCTCCTCCGTGTACACCCTGTATATTGCCCATGTTTGTATATGTGTTATGGTCGGCACAATATCTAATTAATAAAGTATACCCTTATACATAACAATGTTAATTTTAGGGCTGCTTGGAAAAATAAAAAAATTATTTCGTGGAAACTACCTTGTTAAAAGGTAAATCATAATTTTCATTTTGTTTTAGATATTTTGTTTTCAAGCGTTAAAAAAAGGAAGAGGAAGAAAAATGAGTTTTCCTTCACAATATTACATTAACTCTCTCTCTCTCTCTCTCTCTCTCTCTCTCTCTCTCTCTCTCTCCATTTCCCGGGAAAAAGAACAGTGAGTGGGAAATTGCTTTTTAATTTTCCAATTTTCTTCCCACCTCTACTCCGTTCCGGTAGCTTCGCGCGCTTCTCATTTGTTGCTATCTGTGAGATTTCAAGAGGAATGAGGTCTTATACCGCCGTAATTTGGCTGTAATAAAGAAAGATTTCGGTTACTATGAGAGATTATATTCAGCTAAATACTGATCCGAGTGCACAATATTTAGGCCTTGGGCACGCAGAAAGCGGTCTGTCGCGGCGGGCAGCTATCCAACGGTCTGCGATATGGGGACGTCACACAGGACACGATATCTTTGTTAGACCGGTCCAGTTTGGTAGCTTTCTTCTTGAGAAGTAGTTGTGCGTTTTCTTGTTCTTTGTTTTAATTTTTATAGCTTAAAACCCTTTCACTACCAATTATGTTAAATATCTTAAAAAACCTATAGTCACTTGCATGTCGATAATTAAGTTCTTTTAAGCACATTTTTCGAAAAATTGTATAGAATCTGGTATTAGGAAGGAGGGGGTGGGGGTGGGACATATTTATCCCAATGGTACAATGCGTTGGGACAATTATGTCCCATGGTCAAAGACGATCGAACGAACAGTAATCAGATAACTTCCTTTTTGGGAATAAAACTCTAATTTATTGATGTGTTAATAACAATATTATAAAAAAATATACATTTGAATACTGAAGGGTTCAGAAATTATGAATGGTATGGCGCAAAACACAATTTACATAGTGGAACATTGCACATTGTACAGATGGTTTTTGTTCTTTTTTCTTTCTTACTTGTTTTTGAGCAGCTGGCACATCTTCTTCTAGTAGAACCTTCAACTGGCAAGTGATCTCCTACATTTAGCATTAATTTTTTTAATTTTGAAGGACGCCCAGAACATCTTTTTCGCTTTGTGCTTGCTGCCATTTTCCCAATAGCCATCATCCTTTCAGACAACGGCACAATAAATTGCAACAGTGGAGTTTTCGTATTGTGGATTTCTTTATGTATAATCCAAGCATTTACTACAGCTGTCATCAGTAACTTGTAAAATACTTTCTTCCACCACTTCTTTGACTTTCGGTTGAAGTCGTAAACACTGACATTTTGATCTGCTAAATCAATACCTCCCATTATTTTGTTGTATAATGAAATAGCAGATGGGCATTCCACTAGCAGTTTCGTACCATCCTTTTGCTTCCTAGTTTCAAAAGTTATTGTGGCTGGCTGACAGTTGCTAAGTACCACTACTTCTTTACTGTCCATCCACCTTGAAGCTAGAGTGCCAGCACCATTTACACGGAATTCGTGTCCCCACTTTGATAACTTTTTATTATCAAATTTAGGCATGTTCTTTCTACTTAGGATGCATGTTCCTACTGCGGGATATTGAATTGTATCCATCAGGTTGACTGAAGTAAAAAATCGGTCAAAAGCTAAGGTAACGTCAGGATTCCGAATAGTTGAAGCTAATTTATTCACAACTTTTTCTCCCAGTGTCATCTGATTTGAATTCTGGTCATTATCTCTCCCAGAATATACATTCAAATCATATGTATAGCCAGTTTTAGCATCACATCTTTCCCAGATTTTTATGCCTCGTTTTATTGGTTTGAGGGGTAAATATTGTTTGAGACTAGAGCGTCCCTTGAATTTTGCCATTGACTCATCAATACTTTGGAACGGGCTATCCTCTCTTGCTTTCGGAAATGTGTGTTTGAAACAGGAAACTAATTCATCTACATAGTAGGTTTTTGAAGTATTATCTCCTTTTTCTGGGTTGTTGAAATATAATTTAGATAATAGTAGCTGGCATCGATTTCTAGATATGGCACTTTTGATTGCTTGGTTACCCAAGGATGGATTCTGGGACCAATAGTCCGAAAAATTTGGAACCTTGTTGTAAGTCATTACAAGCATTGTTCCAACCAGCAGCATAATTTCTGTGTGTAATTTCATAATCTGTGACTGTGATGTTTTGTTTTTTTATGTTTCTGCCCAAAATTTGCAATCGTGTATTTGTACATTGGGCGATGAACATAAACAGACTCTTAGGGAAAATTTGTAGAAAAATGTCCAATTCTGTGGATGATTTACTGAGGGCATTATTCAGTATTGCAGGACTTCTCTTTTGGGAAAGGGATAATCGTGGATCTAATGCTACTTTGGGAATACTCCACAAAACGGTTCTTTCACCTGAACTGGATGGTATGCCTATTACATCTGAAATTTTATCTTCGTCATCTGAGTCTTCTGAGGTCAAATCCACATCGTTTTTCTTTGAGGGACCTGGTTTGAAAGTTGGGTCTTGATCACTGTCTGACCCTTCGGAGGAAGTGTTCAGATCAGAGGGAAGTGGTTGTTCTAATAACTGCTGAATTTCTTCAGAAGTCAAAACCTTCTTTCTATTCGCCATAATGAAGATGACTACCACTGGGACAAATACAACCCACCGAGAAACACCGCTGGTACATATACGTCCCAACTAGCAACAATTATTTTTGCGATCTGAAATAACATAAACATTGCTTACTAATGAAATTATATTGATCGGGGGAAATTATAAAATCGATAAATAAACATTTTACAGCTACTCACCTATAAAATAAGGAAAAACTCACTAAAAGTACGGAATAACAACAACACGTGTCAACAAAAAATGAAAAACCAAAACAAATACTGCTATCTGTGGTAGAAAGTTAAACTAACACATTCAAAGGACCTGTAAATACAATTGGGACAGTTCAAACAGGGAATAGAATAGTAATACTTCCCATTGATAATGAAGAAAAAGTCGCTGGGTACTATGTGTCCCGTTGGTAGTGAAAGGGTTAATTTAATGACCTCAGACGAAGAACAACTCCTTCTGCTACTCCTTAGCAAAAACTTACAGTTTTAAAAGTTAAGTATAAGGGTTGATTAAACGCCCAAAGGTACACAAATAACTCCTCTCCCATTCGATGTACAGCGTCGAGGCCCCCAAAAGGCACATCTACATAAAAATTCCGAATCGAATAATACCTCATTCATGAAAATCGGCCCACGTGTTTAGGCGCTACATTGTTTACAAAAAAAGGTAACAAGAAGAACAAGAACATTTTTTGAAAAAGCCGTTTTTGCTCATTTTCGGCAACTTTTTTCTCGAAACCTATTAGATCTGGGTGGTTGCAAAAAAATTACAATTATACGTAAAGGAGGATTTGCCCCATATTTTAAAGAAAATTTGGGAATTTTATCTTTTATAGTAAAAGAGAAAAAAATTATCAAAGTTGGGTGTTTTTCAACGTTACGCTTTTTCGTGCAGTTTTTGACGATCAACCCTTATTCAACTGTCCTACCGGACAGTTTTAATTAGCTTTGCAAAGCAAAAAGAAGAAAATACAAAGTTGGGTGCTTGAAATCGATAAGAACAGAGAACAATTAGGGGAATACCGCCGCTTATGTATCGAACTGGAGTCACATGAAGATAGGTTCTTCTAGTACTTTCGTATGTCGCGAGAATGAAATAGAAAATGAGTAATAAAGTTTCTTAACATTGGAATCTTTATTTCGTATTACTAGGTGGCAAGGCGGAGCACGTTGAAATCTGTAATTTTTTGTACTACCAGATTGCTTGTCGTCGCGACAAAGACTAGCTCGGCGGTGGTAGACCGCGTTCTGTTTGACAGAGATGATGCAACATTGTGTAATACAACTGGACCGCCTGACCGCCTCGGTCGGAGCTCGTTACCCGCCGCGACAGACCGCTTTCTGTGTGCCCAAGGCCTTAGACGATCACAATTGTGCCCATAAGAAATGCTTTAGTTGGAGAGTGTTGTGGTCAGCAGCTCGAAAATTTGGTTTAGGTATTTCCCTAAAATGTTTTTGGTAGATTAATTGACATTACTATCAGTTTCAAATAAAAGATTTAGAAATATAATATGTGTGTTGTGGCCAATAAGTATGGCCGAGTTTAAGCTAACTTATAGAAACCACTATTTTCCAAAAAAAAATTAAAATAAAAATAATTTGGTATAAAAAGAGTGCCCTGTACTGCTTCAATTCAGTTTCGCCAATTTCCGTTATTCATCTTAAGTCGAAAGTTAGTCGTATTTCTCAATTGATAAGGCCGTTCATTGCTTAATTTCTCACGATTAATTCTGTAGCTTGGTGCAAGAAGTGCCAATATCCAAAAAAGGATTACGAGTGTATGTCCTCTTTGGTTTACCAGGAGGGGGGGAAATATTGATGCTAAATTTTGGCATTGGCACTAGTAAGTTTTAGTAAATCAGTTACTACTTTGAAATTGACTTCGGCACTCCTTGCAAGAAAAATTCTGATGGTTAACATATCAAAACAGATTTTTTTTACCCTTTTTTACCAAAATCCGACATTGGCACTTCTTGCACCAAGCCACAGAACTAATTTTGTCGGGAGTTTCCTATCAGTTTAACATTTTACTATAAAAAAGTTATTTTTGTGGGTTACCCATGGTTCTAACATTTCTTTCTATTTGTCTTATTCTCGCAGATGTTCCGCAAGGAACTGTGCACGGTATGTACAACTGACATACTCATCTCGCCTTTCACCCTAATTTCCACTTTTGCTGGCAACACTGCATTCGTCAGTCGACATTGCAATCCCATCTTTTACAAATCTTCAAAACCATTTGACAATCTTTAGGAAATTTAGGTCCCAAAAAAAATGGAGAACAAAAAATTTATGAGGCATAAGGCCAACACTAAACTATTATACGGATACGGACTTAAAATACCTCGGATAAATGAGCCGTTCAATGCACAAATCGATTATCTCGACTTTTTGAAATATCTTTATTTTTAAGTGTCAAAGTGTTCAGTCATAGCTATTTTTATATTTATAATAAATTTCCCTAATAGATTAAAGATTAGCACAATTAAACGACAAAAAATTTTCGGGTCATTGAATAATAAATAATTTATTTCGAAAGCCATTTTGATTCAGCTGCGTGCTTTAATGTAAATCGTTGTAATAATTCAACTCAAATTCAGTAGCAGCCGCTGAATGATAACGGTTTGAATTTATATTAAATTATAAACAGGAATTTTGAAAAAAACTACAATGTACATTTTCATCGCATTTCTCCATTTTTTGTTTTATGAGTTAATCGAATTGTGCGCAGTAAACGGGCACATATCAGAATAGAGATTCACTTGCTGACCACGTGCATTGATAGAATTATTTATCGACAAACGACTCACATGAAAACACCTCCCCAAACCCGACTGAAAAGACATTATAATCGATATTCTACTTAATGATATTTGAAATCTATGTAGACCTACATAAGTGTGGTTCAACCATACTTTCTAATTGTCGCCAAATTAGATTAAATTCTTTCAGTAGAAATAACACCGGGAAAAATCATTCGGTAATGGCCGTTTCTACGTGGCAAACATTAACCTGCATCAGGTCCTCAACATTCCTTTACTTTCTAAAAAATCAATCCGATTAGTCCGCCAACTTGGGGTTGTTCTTCTCTTCCAAGTGACTCCCTGGAATGACTTTTTAACTATTTTTCAAATTTATTGTTGTAATTATTTACAGATTTAACTGTATAATATTTGAAAAAATAATTTTGTAATAAAATAATATTTGAGTTTAGACTTTTTTGTCTACTCTTATAATATATATTTTATAATAAATTGGTACTCGCAGCGTAAAGTTTAGAAATGTAATTTATACTGAACCTAAATAAACACTCGAAACTTTAAATAGAAATTAATTTTGTTGACTTTAAAGAGGCGATAGCTGGACCTTTAACGGCGGGCGCCCTTTCGTATTCGGTTGGTTTGTGAACCCTTACAAGTACATAAGTACTAACGGCTAACAAAATCCTTAACTCAAACATTTAACTAGGGACGTGGTGGTGTCAAGGGAATTGGTCCTTTTGATGGCTGGGTTGCTGCACAGAACTCAGGCAGTTGAGTTCTGAACTTCGAACTAAACAAAGGACGCCCTGATTTGTATTAACTCAAACACTTAATTTTATTTGTTCAAACTAATAATAACTTTTCAATTTATTTATTTTATTTTATTTTTTGATTTTCTCATACTAGATAAGGATATCTTTGCTATTATAAGAAAAGTTTCAACGGAAACACCTTCTTTGAAAGTCTGCGACAATGTTTAAAACAAAATTGAAACTTAATATTTAGTCCAACAGGAAAACCTAACTGTAGCTTTCCAAAATTCTTAACCCAGAAGTAGATTTGTTTCAAGATTTGTACATTATTTGCAACAGTTTCCCCCCCAAAAAAAAATTATTAAAGGCACTTTTGGGAAAGTGGTTTGAATTTACTTAGGTCTGAAAAGCTGTTTCTGCATTATGCACAGTCGTATTTCTCAAATTATTAATGAGAAATAAATGATTCATAAAATTCCGGGATCCGGAAATACTTTAACCGGATATACGTCCCAAAATGAGTTCCCTTGAGGTGATTTTTCAACTTCGGGAAGAGAAAAAAAGTCACAAGGACTCAAATCAGGCGAATAAGAAAGCTGAGGAGCCACAGGAATGTTTTTACTGGCCAAAAACTCGTTTTTTGTTTTTTTTTTAAAGTCAATTTGTAACCTTTGACTTCCTTATTTTAAGACAATTTACTTTAAAAATTGACTACTGGTCCATCTAAAAGAGTTTTCAATGAATTAAACAACTTGATAAACTAACACTGTTGTGTGCTCGTGAACACGTTTTCTTGTAAAACAAACGTAATTTCTCATAACGAAGATAAAAGGAATCCTGGAAAATGATATACTGATAGAAAGCCCATTAAACAAGGGAACTTTTATGAAAAGTGCCAGCACCTAGGTCTGATAATGATCACATAAGGGCCTAATGAGTTTTCTTCAAAAATTTCGATTACTTTTATTCTTCCAGTATCCAGGAGAAAGATTGAGGCTGTTTGGAGATTGACTTATGCTTCGAAATGGTGTCAATTTTTAGAAAATTTATCTGCCTTTCTAACCGTGTCATCAGAATCGAATTCGGACTAAAACTTTCTGAGTAATAACATTTTTATTGGGAAAAAAAAGTAATGATTTAAAAAAAAAAAATTAAAGTGACGTCACTCAAGAACAGTGGAAAATATGAAGTTGGCCAATACGTCATTGAACTCCACTTTAGGTGGACTACACTCAGTAGGCCTATGGACTTACTGGTTCACCCTGTATATGTAAAAATCTTTAGTTTAAGTTTTAGAAATGCATAGAAGTATAATATTCTCTGGAGAATTTTTGCGGTGTGCTGGAGTCCCAGCCACGTTGATTGCGGTTAGGTAGGTGGTAGTTAAGGTACTGAGCAAGGGTATTATCTTGCTCACTATCCTGTGGTTTCTGTTTACAATTACAATACACAGGAAATATCTGTAGCTCTTCTTCCCACACTCAGTGCGACCGTCCTGGCGGTTGACATATTGATTTCCTGTTTTTTTTTTCCACTGGTATTAGTGTTATTGCAAGCGTTATAATGTGCAGAGCTCCCATAACTTAAGTGCATTCCATTGCACAGAATCCCATTCAGTGCGTTTTAAACCACTATACTTGTTGTAATATTTATAAAAACAAATGGAAAATAAGAGATTACATAGCTAAGCCATTACATTCTAAATGTAGTTTTGTTATAAAGCACCAGGAACACACAATAGCGAAAATATTACATATCTCAAGTGTACATAGTATATACGAGTATATACGTATATACTATGTACACATGTTGGCTCTCCGCTGGCAGAGTGGTAGTCCTTACTAGAAAGCAATTCGATACTTTTATACAATATCTTGTGTCAGAGACCCCCCCTTTTTTTTTGTATAATTTTTATCCTTTTTTTTTTTCCACAACTGTGTTCTTGTTTTTTGAATTTAAAGTGTTCATAATATTACCAAAGAGTGTTGTGTTGCATTTTATATAAGTTCTGCGGTCCCGGGTTACCTGAGTAGACCTCGAGTTTTCTCATTATATTTTCTTTATTATTCATACGATGATTTCAACTTTGGCTCGCTTAAATTTTTTTTAGAGCATTAGTAATTCAATTTTTTTGTTTGTTTCAGAAATATTGATGTTTTCTGTTTAATGAATAATGTGTTCCCTAATTGATCAGGACCTCCTTTCATTAATTTGTAATATGTATTACATTACTTTATTTTCATCCGATGTCGAAAGTAATTTAAGAAAAGCTACTCAATTCTTCATTTATTAGTTTAATCCCTTAATATTGCGGCCGCAGATGATTGGTTACACAAAGCGTTTTCATAATCGGATTTTATTGCTGAAAAAAATATTTTCAATCTCTTTTAATTGATATTAGTGAACGATGATGTCTAGCTTGCTGATATTTAATTATTTACTCCTAAATTAAATAATCAATATTTAATTTGGATTCATTGAATAATTTAAAATTTTTGTTACAGGTAAGTTAACAGTGAATTACCTTAAGTGGAAATCTCTGAATGTGAGTTAAAACTTATTATTGCATTTACTTGAGTTATATCGTGCTGCAATTCATGAAAATTTACACTTGGTGTCTTAAGTGAAAAAAGTATGTTTAACGTTTAGATTGCATTCACTACTCATTATTACCTAGACTTACGAACCTGTAAATTAAAAAGACGTTAAAACGATTGGAAATGTAGATGTTAAATTTATAATAGTTGAAGGGGTTGTAAAATTTTTAACTGTAGAAAAAATATTCATAAATTTTCAAATTTTTGAATCTTTTTCTGTGCACAAAATAAAGCAGAAGGTTATTTCGTATATTTCTAATAGAAATAATGAAGTAAAATTGATTTTGCTATATTTAAAAATTTCATATAACAAAGTATATAGGGTGTACACGGAGAAGAGGTCCTTTGGGAGGTGATTCTGGGCATCATTTGCCACAACAAATAAAATCTATCTACGGCTCGATTCGGCACCTATTTTTTTTTAGATATTTTTTAATTTTATGTTGCAAGACTTTAGCTTTAATACGAGGGTCGTTTGAAAAGTCCGTGCAAAAATAAAAACTACTTAATTTTTTGGGGTAAACCTTTTTTATTTTTCAACATAGTCTCCTTTTAGGCTTATACACTTCGTCCAACGCTGCTCTAGTTTGTTGATCCCTTCCGAATAATAGGATTTGTCCATGTCTGAAAAATAGCCATTCGTTTCTGCAATCACCTCCTCGTTTGAATAAAATCTTTTTCCCGCCAGCCATTTCTTCATATTGGGGAACAAATAGTAGTCCGAGGGTGCCAAGTCTGGCGAATAGGGGGGATGTGAAACGAGTTGGAACCCTATTTCCATTAATTTTGCGACCACAACTGCTGAGGTGTGAGCTGGTGCGTTGTCGTGATGGAAAAGGACTTTTTTGTGGGCCAATCGTGGGCGTTTTTCTTGCAGCTCGGTTTTCAAACGGTCCAATAACGATGAATAATATGCACCTGTAATAGTTTTACCCTTTTCCAGATAGTCGATGAGGATTATTCCTTGCGAATCCCAAAAGGCAGTCGCCATAATCTTTCCGGCCGAAGGAACGGTCTTCGCCTTTTTTGGCGCAGATTCCCCCTTGGTAACCCATTGTTTAGATTGTTCTTTGATCTCAGGAGTGTAGTGATGTATCCATGTTTCATCCACAGTGACGAAACGACGCTTAAAGTCCTGCGGATTCTTCTGGAACAGCTGCAAACCGTCCTTGCAACACTTCACACGATTTCGTTTTTGTTCAAGCGTGAGCAATCGCTGCACCCATCTTGCGGATAGCTTTGTCATGTCCAAATGTTGATGCAAAATATTATGTACCCGTTCATTCGAGATGCTCACAGCACTAGCAATCTCACGCACCTTCACTCTTCTGTCATCCATCACCATATCATGGATTTTATCAATGATTTCTGGAGTAGTAACCTCAACAGGGCGTCCAGAACGTTCAGCGTCACTTGTGCCCATATGGCCTCTCCGAAAATTTTGAAACCACTTATAAACTGTCACCTTAATGTTTATAAAGCTTCTCTTTAATCTCCTGAGGCGTTTTGCCTTTCATAAAGTAGTGTTTAATCAACACACGAAATTCTTTTTCTTCCATTTTTTGAAAATCCCTCGACTTCCTCGATTCAAACGAATGCCAAACACAATGAAATAGACCGATCTGGCTGAAACTTGGTGTGTGTTCTTCCAAGAGATGCTACTAACTAAACATAACCTCGATACGCGCCAGTGGTGCTATCTCTCTGACTTTGCACGGACTTTTCAAACGACCCTCGTAGTTTAGAGAAACTGTTTGCTAAAAAGTAGTAATACCTTGAAATTGCTTTCATTAACCTTCGATAACGGTCTCCCATTTTCAGAGATACCTTCAGCGGTAAATAACATACGGAATCATGTAGTTGAATAACTAAGCTCTGCGAAGAAAGGCCAGAAAATGCAAGTGAAATAATTTTTTTGATTTTTTGTTTTTAAAGCAAAACTGAATGGGTATGGAAATTATGGAATTGAAAGATAACTTAAACATCTTCGAGTGAAAAGGGAGTCAGAAGGAAGAAAGCATAGAGAGATGGTGAAGGATGGGTGTTTTAGTTGGCTGGTGAAGAAGTGGATTTCCCCATTTTCTTTTTCCAATCCTGAAGAATAGAATGAATGGACCGATGGGTTAAAGTGTATGGTAACTCTCAGAGAATTCTGAAAAGAAATACAATTTAGAAAGCTGTTGGTAAATTGAGAGGCGGGTTTAAGGGTGATGGACGAGTCTAAACCAAATGAAGAGGGGAAGGAACACTCAGGGATAGGGGCAAAGAGGATACCAGTAGCAACCGAAGGAAGTACCAACACTGATAGCAAAAGTGTTGTAAGTGGAAGCTGTAGAGATCTACGACCCTTCAACACCAATAACATTGACATGTCAACTAAGTTCAGTAAAATACAAAGCACAGAAAATTTATAAATACTTATGAAACTTTGCGAATATGGCGTAATGGAAAATATAGATTTCTTTGGAGTTAAGTTCAAAAAAAGTTCACCTGGATTTTGACAAGAGCAAACCAAAACTAAGTAAGTATTGAAGGAGTTTTAATTTGATTTCCATTTAAACAGAAGAAGGTTCTGTACTGAATGTTTCGGTCCAAATCCATTACAGTTATTAATACAGTCGAACCTCACATAAAGGACACTCTCACTAGCGGCCACCTCCATTTACGGACAGTTTTTGGATTTCCCCGTTTTACCCCTATACACTTTCTATATAAAAGAACCTCCGTCTAACGGTCCCTCTACATAACAACCGCGGACATTGATTTTGGGGGAACGGATTAAATGTTTCACCTCTCACCAATGACCACCTTTTTATTAAAAGTTCCGTTTGACGCGGTGATAAAAATAATTATTCCCTCTCAAGTTTTTGTTTTTTTTCTGGTTTTTCCTAAAGTTTCCTAAATAAGCTCCATACATCTTGTACCATTTTAATCATTTTTCAATATAACTTTGGACGAACAATATTACTTTTTCCGATATGTCTCTCAAACGAAAGTGGTTAACTCAAGAAGAGAAAATAAATGTGTTAGAAGATTTTGCAAAAACCAAATCGAGCCATCGTCAACTTGCCGAAAGGTTTCTTCTATTTTTCTAATAATAGATGATAGTATGATGATAATTTTACCATAAATTATTATTGTTATGAATAAATTTGATGATTATTATAAAAATAATTAATTAAGTCAATAATATGTAGTTTTTTGATAAATTTTTTTGATAATTAAGAAAAACTTGATGCATATCGTATAGCTGCAATAATTATGCAATTATGCACGTTTTTAAAAATTGATTATTGTAAAAACTGAAGTTTATTGAACGGCTTCACCGACCTTTTATCCCCTTAAATTGCTATCTACAAAAAAGTAGATATTACTCTTACTATAAAAACAAAATAAAATAATTAATCTTCATTATTAAATCCATAGAAACAGATAATATTTGAACAAAATCACTCTAACTGCACTTCTCAACAATTTTTGTCACATTTTGCTAATTTTTACTTGTTCAACTATCTTAAATTCTATGATCTTACCTACGGACAATTATGTTCGACCATTATGGCTTTTTTTCATTTTATTCAATCAGTACGCGTCAAGGATTTCTGAATTATTAAAATAAGTTAATTAGGTATCCGTGTATGCTACATACCGGATCTTGTTTGGCGCCTCCATTTCTCCTGATATTAGTCCACCGCAGGATAATATAAATCTTCCTTTCAAAATGCCCCTCTTGGTGACCGCTTAAAATATTGTCCACCAATTATAATTCAAGGTCTTCAACAAATTAGCGCCATTTTTTTTTTGTAATAAAATTTTAAATACAGTACAACAGTAGAGCTTGAAGGTTAAGGCTGGGCACATCCTTTTTGCTATATAGTTACTCTAAATTGCAAATCGTCCAATTCTTTGTCATTCCTAACGACTCTTCTTGTCTTTAGCAGTCACCAACACTTCTACAGCCAGGTACTCCATAATTACAGCCACACATGTCGCCATATAAGTCTCAGAGTATGGCTCATGTAATCTTGCGAGTTCTACCCAAATTTTCATTGAACTTCACCCTTTTCTTTGGTCAAATTATGAGATTTCTTTAGTATTTTTTCCCCCCTTCTTTTTAAAGAAATAAAAATTAAAATAATTACGCACTTGGATTGTTCAAACACCTGTCATGTCGAAGAGAATTAATTTTGTAATATAGTGTGTTGCGAAGACTATATATAGTCTAATGAATAATGCTGAGGAGTGTCCTACCCTGGTAAATGAATTAGAAGTTATAATGCAACCGCCCACGTATACTTCTGTATAGAAGCCTACTCGGATAATGCTGTTATAAACTTTATTACAGTGGCACTCTCCTCCATTCACTGTACCACTTTACCTAAAACATTACAATGGACACAGAATTTAAGACATTTATTACTGCAGACAAAATGGTAATTTTGATTTCAATTTAACTCCTTTGAACATTACACTGTAGGCCAATTTAATCCTTGTAATAACTAAGACTACTCTAGTAATAAAGTGCTCATTGTTATTAATAAATAATGAATTATATGTTAAGGTTCAGAAAATTCGAGACTTCTTGTGCGCTTTTGGTATGCGAGATGTGGCTATTGCTAATAACGAGACTATTGCTGAAAAACATTTTATTTTAAATTTATACATATTAAGTTATTATCACCTTCAATATACACCCCTACAATGCTCCATGCGAATTTACCATTGTTCGAAACAGTGCTGGAAGTCTTTTTCTGTGAGCACCTGCATGACGTGTGCCGCTTTTTCTTTCACAGCTTCAACGGACTTCCTTTTAATGCAGATTTGACTTTGGGGGAACAGATAAAAGTCACTTGGGGCCAGGACAGGCCTAAAACTGGGATGTTGTACTTGGCTAGAAACGTTTTGACAGACAATGCAGTGTGAGCCGGCGCGTTGTCTTGATGGAGAACCCATGACTTGTTCTTCCACAAATAGGGTCGTTTTTCCTTACTCTTTTACGGAGTTAAGCAAGCACCTCATGGTAGTAATGTTGATTAATTATAATCGATAATTTCATTTGTTTTGAACGTGGAAGGGCGACCTCGGAAGTCATCATCTCCGACATCTTCTCGGCCATGTTGGAAACGCTTGAACCACTCAAAAACTAGCGCAAGTGATACAACACTTATCGCTATAAACTTCTTTTAATAAAAGATAAGTTTCAGTAGCGGTTTTACCAAGTATCATGTGAAATTTCACGACAATTCGTTGCTCTCTACTACATGTGTAGTATCATGTTTTCGGCAAAACGAAACTAAACACCTCTTACACAAACGACGGTTCCGGTCAGACAGATTTCTGTACAAACACGTGAGACGCAGCAATCGAAAGAGAAGGCTTTACTCTGCACAGCTGTCGGTTGTTAGGATTTGGCGCATGCATAGTTCTTCTGTAGCAGCATCAGTCTCGTTATTTAGTAGACACACCTCGTAACAGTATTGGGAGGATACCAAGTTCTTGAAATTCAGTTTTTGCGGAATCTTTATTACATTTATTTGGACTGCAACTTTTATTAGAAGTAGTGTAATACCTATTTTGTGAGGCAAGTTTTATATCCAAGTACCCAAATTGGACGCAGGCAACTATCAAAACATATTTTACTAATAAATTTCTCACATTAACTATTTAAATAAAATCTTACACTTAGACCGGGATTCGAACCCAGTAATCTAGCTTTACAGGCCACGCCTTTAACCACTCGGCTATCGTGGCGCCTATTCGTTTTAAGTATTTTCGCATAGAAAATTCGCAGAGGAAGTTTTGAATCTGTGCTTGAAAATTTAGTTTTTAAAATATCCGTTTTTTAGTTGGGAAAGTGGGTTTTAGAAAATTCACTGTCTCTCTTTCCCGTCTCGTGTTTAAAGAGCTCTCAAAATCGAAAAATTGTGGGAAACTGGAACGATCCCACTTGGGGATCAATTTTAGGTTTAAATTTATTAGTAAAGTAATCGCCTATTTTTTCAGGCGGGGCTTAACGTCCAACTACCATTTACTAGGTGTCGTGGACGGAGGCGATTAGCAAACGTACTTTACTATTTCTTATTTAACCATTAAATAAAATCCAAGGCCAAGACCAGGAATCGAACCCAGTACCACAATGCATATTAGCTTTGCAGGTCTCGCCTCTTAACCCGCTCGGCTACCGTGGCGCCTGGTTTAAATTTATTATTTAATGATTTTATTAATTATTTTTTTGTCAACTTTTTATTGTTACTGGTTTATAACTTTTATTTGAACAATGTTCCCAAAAAAAAGGCGAATAAAAATACATTTTTGAGAAAGAAAATAATTGCTATACTTAGGCCTGAAGGTCTGTTTCAATAGAATCTACGATCCTAAGACTTCCATGTTTTGGAGCAGTTCTTCTACATTTTCATAGTTTTAAAATCTGTGAGTAACAGTTAAATATGTGTTAAAATATTTAAAAGCTCCAAGATGATTGGTGAGAACTTGATGAAATTGCAGAAAGATGAAAGATTCCCACCAGATTCTTTACTTTCAATATGGCGTTCGGCTGATACTTTACAACTGACCTTTCTTACGATGTTTTGCATTGCTAATTCCAATTAAATATTAATTTTTAATCAGCTTTATATTTCTAACTTATTTTATCTCAATAAAGTGATTTGCATTTAATTTAGTGTTAATTCAAAATGAAAAAATATAGTTAGGTTGGTAATTGGATTATAATAAGCACTGCATCCGCTCCTCCTTCTGCCGCCATCTTCCAATTTAATTAACTAAAAAATTAATTGCAAACTGTTATTTCAATAATTTGATTAATTAAAGTATTCAATAAAAGTTGAACATAATTTACATTTAGAATTAATTTGTCTACTTTTTATTAGTTGTTTGATTATTTAGAAAATAATAACGATGTGAGAAATATATAGCCATAAAATTATTAATTTTAATTAATTATTTTAATAGTTTTACTGCGTAATAACAGTAATTATAGTGTATTTTATATTGCTTCATTAGTACATCCGGTTTGGTAGTAGAACCTTCATTGAATTTTGCAAATATTTACTTATTTGTTAATGTATAGATAAAATTCAGTTAAATGTACAAAAATTTTACTTCCTCTTACCAGTTAAGTAAAGAAGTATTGTAATCAAGCCAAAGTTTTGACACTAAGTTATCATAGGAAACATCCAAAGTGGTTTGTAGAAATTTGGTTAAATTGTGAGAAAATATTTCAAAAAATGGAGAATAGCATGATGATCGAAATTATTACATATCGATTTAGATTCTCCGGCTCACGGATAATTAAGCCGTCTTCCCAACGTAAATATTGTAAATTAATTTAATTTAAGCGTATTATTATTATTACCATTATAGTTATTACTATTATTATTATTATTTTTTTTTTTTTTTTTTTTTTTTTTTTTTTTTTTTGGCGCGTCAACAACTGAGGTTATTAGCGCCCGGAGCTTTTTCCAGTGCACTGCCGGCCTCCGGACAGTGTTCTCTCGTTACAGACAACACTGTCCATCACCGGACAGTGAGCTGTAAGAAGCTCCTAGGAAGAGAAAATCTAAGGGTCAGCTGCTGGATTCGAACCCGGGACCTCCGCGTGGGAGTCCAGTATGCTAACCTCATAGCTAATCCCTTCCCTATTATTGCTAATATTATTATTATTATTATTATTATTATTATTATTATTATTATTATTATTAATTACATTCTCAGTGGGTCCCGACAGTAACTTTTCGATTAATTTAATTAATTCGATTATACTTTGATGATATTTCGAGATAGCGGGGTTGCATAAACTTCTCTCTAAATTACCATTTCAGCATAAAGTTCTGTATTTTGCCTTATAAAATTATAAAGAAGAGGTCAGTGTATTGCTAAAATTGTGAGTTTAAAGAATAATTTTTTTGGAGCATTCTGAAGACAGGCTATTCCCGAAAAATTGTTACTTGTAGCTAATGTGCAGTTTAATAATTTAGTAATAATTATAAATATTATAATTTGAGTAGTAATAAAGTATGTCTTAAAAATTGTGAGTTGGAAAAAGGGAACTAGATAGAACTTCGAGAATTTCGAGAGAATGGTCAGTGCTCCCAGCAGGCTTTGTTATTTTTGTTGCCAATATCAGTAATGGATAACTTTTATGTTGCTTGTTGAATCGACGCTCATGAGCTAGCCAGCGAGTAACTTTGATGAAAAGATGAAAGTAGAGTTATTGTACATTGCAGTGAATAGGACCTCAGTACAGACAGCGACACCAAAGACAATAGATTGGAGTAAGAGGTGTGACGTGTAAAGCTGGGCTAGCGTTCAAATTACGCGTATTTGACGACTTTTGCGGGCTCTCTTTAGAATTGCAGAGAGAATTTCAGTTCTCTTGCTTTCACGTCGAGAGACTACTATCCACTCTCATCGCTATTGGGAGGCTCTCAGCGTGTAAACCCAAACATGACATTACTGCACCTACGTTGATGTGGCGTTGAAAATGTTGGTAAAACCTCCTCTTTTCAACAACGCTGTACTCTCCCCTTCCACTGTAGGAACTATACAGCAACAACAAGAGTCCTCGTCTGTGTTGGCCATGTCGCCTAGCAGAGGGTGACAAGAAGAGCAACTCAACCCTTCAATGTTGGAAAGGCCTTAGCCCTACCAAACTTTAAGGAATCAATTTTATTCATTCACTATACTTAATTCTCTGCCTTATATTATATTTAGATATTTGGGGGTTGTTCATTTTTTCTTTTTTCTTCATCAATTTCTATCGTCAATACATGAAACAATTTCATTGCATGCCCAAAAATACTTGTTTTTCTCTCGCATTTGTATATTACGTACGAACATATATCTCAGGAGATTAGTTTAGTTTACTACCTTGTGTGATCACAGACAAAAACCAAAATATTGACAAGAAAAGTGTTATTATATGTATATTAAGATTAAGATTTAACAGCAGCCACAAGAGGCTTATTGTGCCTTCCCCTTTGGATTTAATAGACAAAACCTCCCCTTCTAAAAAGGTTGAGGTCTTTCCCTACCAGTTCCTTCTGCGCTACTACTTCCTTTGGCCTCAAAGTTCCAAAGATATCGTAGCGCAGTCTCTCGATTGCAACGCAGTCGAATAGCAGGTGAGAGGACGTTTCCTCCTCTTCCTGGCACAATCGGTTCCGAGCTAATAAGCCCCCACCTTGTACAGGTGCATTCTGAACCTGCCATGCCCTCTGAAAAGGCCTGTAATCTGGAGTAAACTGATTTCTGCCCAAGCCCAGAGTCTCTTTGGTTCTTTGTTTGCACAACAAGGGCATGACACTCTTGCCATGTTTGACCCCAGGAAGCATCACCCAGTACTTTTCATGTTCTCTGCAGATCCAATCTCTGAGAGCTTCACGAATACACCCTTGGTGAACCCCAGGACTGGTTCCGGGCCAATGAAGGAGTACTAGCTCCATTCCAGCCGAACTCGATCGTGCCGGACATTATTATATAGTATACGACGTGCAGCTACTAAATAACGAGACTTATGCTGTAAAATTTTTTATTTTTAATTTATACATATTTATTGATTATCTCCTTTAATATACTCCCCTTCACTATCCCTACTCTGCTCCGTGCCAATTTTTCACCGGTGGAAGCATACTTTTGTAAGCTCCCTCAAGACGCTTGCCGCTTTTGGTTTTACTGTATCAACCCTACCAAAAGGTGTCCCTTTCAATGCAGATTTTGATCTTACGGAACAGATAAAAGTCACATGCAGCCAGGTCAGGTGAATAAGACCGGATGGTCAAACACTGGGATACCATGCTTGGCGAGAAACTTCTTAACAGAGAATGCACTGTGAGCCGGTGCGTTGTCTTGATGCAGAACCCATCAGGTCTGGACTAGGATATCAAGGTAGTAATATTGATTAATAGTTTGACCTTCAGGAACCCAGTAGAGTTACACGAAGAGCGACCCGAGCGAGCACCAATCTTCAACATCTTTTCGGCCTTCTTTAAATCGTTTAAACCTGGGGTGACCAACTTTTCTGTATATAAGATCTACTATTATCTTAAAAGTGTGTCGCGATCGAATTGTTGTCATAGGCGTAGTCTAAGGGGTTGAGAAGGGGTGTGAAATGCATACTATGTTTATACACTGTGTTTCAGTATAAGGTGCATTCCAGCGAGGTATGGGTAGATAAGTACGAGGGTCGTTTGAAAAGTCCGTGCAAAGTCAGAGAGATAGCACCACTGGCGCGTATCGAGGTTATGTTTAGTTAGTAGCATCTCTTGGAAGAACACACACCAAGTTTCAGCCAGATCGGTCTATTTCTTTGTGTTTGGCATTCGTTTGAATCGAGGAAGTCGAGTGATTTTCAAAAAATGGACGAAAAAGAATTTCGTACGTTGATTAAACACTACTTTATGAAAGGCAAAACGCCTCAGGAGACTAAAGAGAAGCTTGATAAACATTATGGTGACTCTGCACCTTCGATTAGAACAGTTTATAAGTGGTTTCAAAATTTTCGGAGTGGCCATATGGGCACAAGTGACGCTGAACGTTCTGGACGCCCTGTTGAGGTTACTACTCCAGAAATCATTGATAAAATCCATGATATGGTGATGGATGACAGAAGAGTGAAGGTGCGTGAGATTGCTAGTGCTGTGGGCATCTCGAATGAACGGGTACATAATATTTTGCATCAACATTTGGACATGACAAAGCTATCCGCAAGATGGGTGCCGCGATTGCTCACGCTTGACCACAAACGAAATCGTGTGAAGTGTTGCAAGGACGGTTTGCAGCTGTTCCAGAAGAATCCGCAGGACATGAAACGTCGTTTCGTCACTGTGGATGAAACATGGATACATCACAACACTCCTGAGACCAAAGAACAATCTAAACAATGGGTTACCAAGGGGGAATCTGCGCCAAAAGAGGCGAAGACCGTTCCATCGACCGGAAAGATTATGGCGACTGTCTTTTGGGATTCGCAAGGAATAATCCTCATCGACTATCTGGAAAAGGGTAAAACTATTACAGGTGCATATTATTCATCGTTATTGGACCGTTTGAAAACCGAGCTGCAAGAAAAACGCCCACGATTGGCCCACAAAAAAGTCCTTTTCCATCACGACAACGCACCAGCTCACACCTCAGCAGTTGTGGTCGCAAAATTAATGGAAATAGGGTTTCAACTCGTTTGACATCCCCTCTATTCTCCAGACTTGGCTCCCTCGGACTACTATTTGTTCCCCAATATGAAGAAATGGCTGGCGGGAAAAAGATTTTATTCAAACGAGGAGTTGATTTGCAGAAACGAATGGCTATTTTTCAGACTTGGACAAATCCTATTATTCGGAAGGGATCAACAAACTAGAGCAGCGTTGGACGAAGTGTATAAGCCTAAAAGGAGACTATGTTGAAAAATAAAAAAGGTTTACCCCAAAAAATTAAGTAGTTTTTATTTTTGCACGGACTTTTCAAACGACCCTCGTAAAATATATATTTTAAATCATTTTATTAAGGTTTCGAGATATAGGCTCATGAAGAAAATAAATTTCCAGATCCAACTTTTGATAGCAGCATTCCGTACATGCGGTACCTAAAAAATTCGATTTTCCGACACTTTTTCAAAATGGATTTTTACTAACTTAAAATGCAATTTAATTTTACTAACTTAATCAACTGCAATGTATAAGTTGTTGTACTATTTGTTCGTAAATACGAAAAAGTTGTTATAAAAATGCGCAGTATGGCTGATAATTTGATTTCAATATTTCACTTTCGCGTTTTTTTGGGCCAGGAAAATTGATCATGAAAGAATAATATGACTTACTTTTTGCTAACCTATCAATAGCTCGCTGAGTACACCTCGTCCTGAAATATAGATATACGGCTTATCTACCTACGTATAGAACTACAACAATAATTATTAACTCAAAAAAACTCACATCCAGGGGAATTAAAAGAACATGGATAATTATTAACTCCATTACCATGTACAATACTTTATATAATCATAAGTTTCGTGGCCGTTTTTCCAAGTTTCACATGAAATTTCACAACTCTTTATTCGACTAAAATATTTACCATTTTTTCAGGCAAAAAAAAAAACCCACAAGTTACGGCAGTCGATAGAGCAGGCGTCAAGCTAAACAGCGGTGTGGCTTACAACTTTGTCGCATGCACAGTTGGCCCGCAATTGCTCGAGTCTCATTATTTAAATAGCCACACCTCGCAGTACAAATGGTTTTCATGTTAAAGTTTGATTTTTACCACTTACAATTTCATGACTGAAACCCTGCAGTTTTAAAACTGATTTTTCTGTTTGTTTTCTGAATGGAACCACTTATAAAACTAGATCGTAGATACAATTATTTAGTACTACTTGCAAAGAAATTTCCTGATGTTTATTTGAATCCCAAAATATACCCAAAATGAATAGAATAATTTACCAATGTAGATTGGTTAGTATTGTTTGTATAGTATTATTTGGACCGGGGCTTGTAATACCACTAACCCGGAAGTATTTACAATGTTGTTGGCGCTGTATTTGTTTTTTTTTTTTTTTTTTTTTTAATTTAGGGCAACTTTCCAAGAAAATGTTTCTGTGTTGCTTTTCCGACCCAGGAGTTGTAGTAATGGGATAGCGGTACCCCCAACAAGGAAAGTGTGGGGATAGAAGTGCGAGTGGGAGATGGGTATCCCAGGGGAATCTACCAAGTTGGGTTGGTGGAGCTACTTCCTTTATTTAACATTTTACGCTTTGCTTATTATTTGTACCTTATTGTTGTTTTTGCCATTCTTTTAGCCCTTTTGTCTTTTTCTCCATTTAAAGGAAGTGGGGTATGTGCCAACTTTGATAATAATTTTTAGCGATATCATCGGGGCTTGTTAATTTTTACAAGTTAGCTTTTATATATTAATATTTCTGCGCTTCTTGACAAAAAAAAAACAGTGCTAACCTTTTCTCTAAAATTCAACGGTAAAAGAGATTCTACCGAATGGTTCTTAGAACGGTGTTGATGGCACCTTTCTAGATCTTTCTGGAATTTGAACCGTAATCTTAGTTGAAGATTCATTGAAAAGGATTTATTGAAAATATGGTTAGATCCAACAATGCTGGGTAAAATATTAATTTGTATCGGACTTTGCATTCATGTGTATTGTATTCCTGTCTGGTTTCGGATTTTCATCCATTGTAGAGGTAAATTATTCAGTGGGTGTAGAGAATTGAGTCTGAGCACATACACAGTAAAACCTGTTTTTGTGCGGTCGATAAGGACCGCATAAAAACAGTTCCAATCAGAAAATAGGTCAAAACTACGAAATAGCGAGAAATTGCTTTACAAACAAAATAATTAAATCACCATGGTAACATTTCAAAAAAAAAAAAAAAAATTATTTCCTCATTTTAAACATGGAGACATTTTCAAAATATGTACAAAATGAATTCAAAGCTACACGTATTAGTCCAAAACGGACATATTTTTTTGTTGAACTGGTTGTTCGTAATCGCTTTCATCACTTGGATATAATCCGCTGTCATAGAGACCAGTTGTTCTTGTCCGTTTTCATGATCTGAACTATCGAGTAGTTATCGAGATATTTGAAGTTGAAGTTTTCACTTTATAGAAAGCAAACTAACTTTAACACTAAATATCTCGTTTTCTGCTCGATAGATTTTTAGTAAAATTTACACAATTATAGACAATAGTCGTCTCCATATACTAATAAAATATAAACAAAATCTACCGAGTAGTTATCGAGATATTTGAAGTTGAAGTTTTCACTTTATAGAAAGCAAACTAACTTTAACACTAAAAATCTCGTTTTCTGCTCGATACAGTTTTACTAAAATTTACACAATTATAGACAATAGTAGTCTCCATATACTAATAAAATATAAACAAAATCTACCGAGTAGTTTTCGTTATTTTTGAAGTTGAAGTTTTCACTTTATAGAAAGCAAACTAACTTTAACACTAAATATCTCGTTTTCTGCTCGATAGATTTTTACTAAAATTTACACAATTATAGACAATAGTAGTATACAAATACAGGTGAAATATAAACAAAATTTATCGTGTAGTTCTCGAGATATTTGAAGTTAAAGTTTTCAGTTTATAGAACGGAAACAAACTTTAACACTAAATATCTCGTTTTCTGCTCGATAGATTTTTACTAAAATTTACACAATTATAGACAATAGTAGTCTCCATATACAGGTGTAATATAAACAAAATCTACTGAGTAGTTTTCGAGATATTTGAAGTTAAAATTTTCACTTTATTAAAAGGAAACAAACTTTAACACTAAATATCTCGTTTTCTGCTCGATAGATTTTTACTAAACTTTACACAATTATAGACAATAGTAGTCTCCATATACAGGTGAAATATAAACAAAATTTATTGTGTAGTTCTCGAGATATTTGAAGTTTTCACTTTATAGAACTAATAATTTCAATATCATTTACGACTTCCTCCTTTGTCATTTCGATAAGATTATTTTCACTGAAAGTGTCTAAACTTTCTCCTTGCGCGACGATTTCTGATGATAACGTGGACGAGTTTTCGGTTACATTCATTATTGATGATGACACATTCAGGCTTTCCAGCACGAATTTATAGTCTGTTTTTTTATTTCAGCAACAGAAATAATAAGAGAACAGCTGCAGAAGCGTGTATACATTGAGCAAGCCTAATGAAATTGGCTAATTTAATATTTAGAATAATAAATCGAACTAAACAAATCGCAGAAAAAGAAAATCGCGTTAAAAAAGACGTCACAAAAACTGGCATGGCTGTATTTTAGGCAAAATGAAGACCTCAGGCTAAATAATTTGAAGCTTTTTTATAGTTATTTCTTCATTAAAAACGATTATCATCTATTGATAAGAATAATGTACCATTTCAAGTTATATTTTTTAAAATATACTAATCGTAAATAAAGTAATTAGTAATTTTTGAAGTAAGTTGAACTTTCTTCTAACCCTGTGATTTAGAAGGCGTATGCATTTCCAACCCTCTTTAGAGTAGAAATATATAAATAGAGCGGCCAGCAGGAGCCGGAAACTACAGGGTGTTTGCTATCACCGGATTTCAGTTAATGGCCTCCCCGAACAACTAACTGCATTCACCCTACCGCATGAGACGGTTAACACTTGGAATAACAATACTACGAGTATAATTAATACGCGTGTTTGTTCTATGGCTATTTTGTTAAAGTCCACATTTCTATTTATTTTACTGCTTTTAGAAATAGGTAGTGATTTAGGTATCCAGGAATTTGTTTTAATACTATTTCTTCTGGCATTCTTTCGCTAAAATATTAATAATAGTTAATTTATTTCCAAAAGATAGCAGCATTACAATGCTGAGGAACAGAAGAAAGTCAAATTATTTTTCTGATTGTGCTGAAAATCATTGTTACTAATTATAATTTTTTTTTTTTTTATCGTAAAAACATTTTTCTGTGCATTTGCATTTCGTAACTTTTGCATTTCATCTTGCTTTATTTATTTGTTTATATTTTATTCGGTGGAATCTTATAAATATATTCTGTCAAAAAGAAAATCTTTGTTATGGACTTGCTCAGTTCTGTGCGGATATTAATAAATCATTGGCGATGCGGAAACAGTACTTACTCACTTCTAACAGAACTATACGACACTCTTCCTCGTATTCGATTCGTCAAATATTCCACTGTGCTCTGCAAATAGAAGCTCGGAAGGGTTAATATTTAAAGCTGTGCTTTCCATTGTTCCCTTAGCGCAGCTTTTTTTTGTAGGAACAAAACCTTTTGTGCGCTCCTCACTGGTGGAAATCCATCCAATCCATATAGTTGGATCATTCCATAATAAATTTTTCATTTCTTTTTTAAACCAATAAATTCGAAAGTTTTCCGAATAGGAATTGTACTCTTTTCAATTTTCGGCATGCAACATCCACAAGTAAATCCAAAAGGTCTTGTTATTACTACTACTAATAATAATATTGTAATAATAAAAAACTTAAATTCCATTAATCTCAAATAGAAGCCTGAAGGTTTTCTCCTGTTTAAACGAAAAGCATTTTCTTCAAGCGATTTTTTTTCACGTTCTGCTCTAGAATTTCCCCCACTTTGCTATAATGCAATAATAATTTGTTGCATAATAACAATACGTCCAGTAATGCAATAATACGTTTTTTAAAGGAAATAAATGAATACAATTTTTCCTTTGATTAATATTGACAATGTAAATTGGCTCCGCAGTACTAGATAATATCGCTGATCTTATCCTGTGCTATGGCAGGTTTTACCTGTTCGGTTTCAGGCTTCATCCATCTTCAGTGGTTAGTTTATCATTAGGTATTTTTTTATTATTATTTTAGAGCTTGAATTTTACTTCCTAAGCTTTTTCACACGCTATATTTGCCGACTGAGTAAAGTAAAGTAATCGCCTATTTTTTTCAGAGGGGGCTTAACGTCCAACTACCAAATTAGGTGTCGTGGACGGAGGCGACTAGCAAACATACTTTACTGTTAATTTCTTTTATTAACCATTAAATAAAATCCAATGCCTAAGAACAGGGAATCGAACCCAGTACCACAATACATATCTACCGTGGCGCCTATGGGTCCGATATGTCCAAGTATACCTAGGTTACTAGCAGTGTTCCCTCTAAGCTGTGCGCATGTGCGCGCGCACATAAATTTAAACATAGCGCACATGAAAAATATTTGCGCGCACAAAAATTTTTTGATTAAAACGAAACAAAGGAACCGATTGCAGGAACATATGGATATGCTGATGAGAGTAAAATCATATATGAATGACGGAAACAATGGAAATTTAAGTTAAATTTATGCAGAATGGTTAAAACCAAAAGACAGGAGAGAGAAGTTATAAAATAAATGCCATTCATAAAAAATGTAATCCTTAATTCTAAAATTGTTCAATAATAAGTAATTGTGAATTGTCGTTCTTGTTTGTTTGTTTTGACGAATGTGTTAATTTAAAAAATTAGAAGCAGACAACGTTATCACATTGCAAGTATTTAAATTTTCTTATTTTCCATTTGAATGGAAAAGGGAAGCCACAGTAATCAGCTAAATTCTGTCTTCACGATCTAATGATTTGACTTGATTTTAGGGTAGATTTTTCATTGAGCTCCGTTGTAATGTGTGGTATGCTGTAAGATCGTGTCAATGCGTATAAGTAGGTACAAAATTTGGCTGAATATTAATACTATTATTGTATTGTCTTTTTTGCACTTTTTTAAATTGCCGCACAAACTTTGTTTATTTTGGAATAAATTGCACAAACCTAAAAAAGTGCGCACACAGGTCACAAAAAATTAGAGGGAACACTGGTTACTAGATATGGCTTAGCCATCAGCGAACTCAAGTTAGGTCTAAAGACAAACTCGAAGCCCAATACAAAACACAAATATTTCAATGTTAAACAAATCAATTGATGGATTAAAGTTGATTGTAGTATGTGGGTGAAGCTTCTTGGTAAGTTCAAATCAAACTCTCTACAATTAGTGATAAGCCAACTTCTGTTGATTAGTACTAAATCGGTGAGAAGTGAGGAAAACGCGTGCTATGATGAATAAAATTAACCATATTTGAAATTTACTCTTAACCCGTTGCCGCACACTATTGTTTTGATGATCGAGCTCAGAAACACACTTTTTTTTCTAAATTGTTTATGACTGCCAGATGGAATCAAGTGTAAGTTGTATGTTTGGAAGTAAAAATTATCACATTTGGCCACGGTTTTTCCAAAAAAACCTCTCGACGGCTATAACCGTCATTTGCTCATTTTTTCTCTTTCCAGAGCAAATGACGGCTAAGACCGTCGTGACGACTATACAGCATTTGCTTTACTAATTCAATAATTAACAAATGCATGCGTTAGTACACTTCGTACTAACGCTGTACTTTTTTTTATTAATTAAAATGTGCACGACGGCTATAGACGTCGTTTGCCTACATACGAGGGGGTACCCAAAAAAAACCGGAATTATTTTTTAAAAGCTATTTATTTACAAATTTTTTACAGAACAACCTTATCCCCTTCAAAGTACTCTCCATTACAACTAATACATTTGTCCCACCGGTGCTTCCACTGTTCGAAACATTTTTTGTAGTCATCTTTAGAAATGGCTGACAGCTCCTTCTTCGTTTTTTTCTTAACCTCTTCAATGTTGTCAAATCGGTGACCTTTCATGCCCTTTTTCATGCGTGGAAATAAGAAAAAGTCGCACGGAGCCAGGTCAGGCGAGTAAGGTGCGTGGGGCAGCGGAACCATGCCATTTTTAGCCAAAAACTGTGTAACAGAGATGGCTGTGTGTGCAGGTGCATTGTCGTGGTGGAAGAACCACCAGTCTCCTGTTTGCCACAAATCGGGTCTTTTTTGGCGAACACTATTGCGCAATCTTTTCAAAACTTCCAAATACAAGGTTTGATTGACGGTCTGACCTGGGGGGGACAAACTCTGAATGGACTACGCCTTTGGCATCAAAAAAGCAAATCAGCATTGTTTTGATGTTTGACTTGACTTGACGACATTTTTTTGGTCGGGGTGAAGATGACGTCTTCCATTGGCTCGACTGTTGCTTTGTTTCTGGGTCATAACCATAGCACCATGACTCATCACCAGTAATGGACCTTTGACAGAAAGTCTGGATCAGTTTCAAGCTGTTGTTTCAAAGCACGACATGTTTCAACTCGATGTTCTTTTTGATTGTCAGTCAGAACTCGAGGAACAAACTTGGCAGCAACCCTTTTCATCCCCAAATCTTCCGTTAAAATTCGCTGAACCGAGCTCCAAGATAACCCACTACTCTCTGACAGTTGATCAATTGTCTGTCGACGGTCTGTGAACACCAGCTCTCGAATTTTTTCAACATTTTCGTCGATTCGGGCAGTTGATGGACGTCCAGAACGAGGTTTGTCATCAATCGACATGTCGCCATTTTTAAACCGAGTAAACCACTCGTATACTTGAGTTTTTCCCATAGCGTCATCTTTGTAAGCTGTTTTCAACATTAAAACACTTTCAGCAGCATTTTTGCCGAGTAGAAAACAAAATTTCAGAGCTGCACGTTGTTCACTTAAACTTGCCATCATAAAAAACGAAAAAAGAACAAAACAGCGCTGGTAAAAACAATCACTGCAGATGAACAGAACAAGCCAGGCAGACAACACAGGCAGGACTGAACTGGCAAGGAATTGCGCTATACACGTCTAGCGGCAGAAATGCGTACTACATAAGCTCCATGCGCGGCAACGCAATTCCGGTTATTTTTGGGTACCCCTTCGTATCAACAAAGATCGGACGGCTTAAATACGGGTTAAATACGGTAAAAGATCTAGAAATTTATAAAAATTTCCATCTTTTTTTTTAAATTCTTTGGGTATACACACATAAAATGGGCTTCAAAAAGTTTTTTGTGGGAACTTTAATTTGTTAAAAAGCTCAACTTTGTTCACTCTTTGAAGGAAGTTATATTCATTATAATACGCAAACTTACGCTCTTCATGCAAAACACATTTACACCAGAAAATATGTTCGTGCTTATACTAATGTTAGACGCCAAAAATATTTTCCATTTAATTTAATATGCACACCTTTATGTGTTGTGTTTCTTTTTGAACAAAAAAAAACGGGTATACAAAACATACTCGTTCATTAGAAAAACTGGTCTTTCATCATCTGATTAGCATAAATTGTGGTCTATACATTCACATATAACAAGCTGTGTATACTCTTGGTTATATACGAGTATTTCTAAACATACATCACTTTCTACCATTCGTGTTTGATAAATTTAACATTATTTTTTTTTTGTTTAACCATTTTCTTTTCCGTCTTTTTATTTATTACATTGTGTATTAATTCTTTTTTATTGGCTGTTTGAGCTTCTTGCTTTATTTCTATTTCAATTTCTACTACTCCATTGGCTATTTTATAATAGCTATAAACCAATCATTTTTATGCATCCACCAGTCTATTTTAACATCTGTAGCTGACTTGGGTTATTATTTTTATGCTAATCCTATGAGAACAAATACAAATGTTTATCGCAATCTATCTATCTATCGTTCCAATCATAGTCCATCTTCTTTACAATCGTAAATTCTCTTGCCTAGTACTTACTAATCTTTAACTGCATCTTTCTAAGGTCTATGAAATTTAAAATAGAATAAAAATCTTCCTGTATTGATAGAGCATCACGTTTAAAGAGAATTCAATATTGATACCCAGAGATGATTGCTCAAACATGTCTTCAGAGAACAAGATGGGTGACCTTGCATAATAGCATGAGAATTCTCTTAACTCTCACAATAAAATGGAATTAGAGGCGATTGATTGGTTCTGTTGAGGAGGAAGACACTAACTTCTCAGCTTTTCCAATTTCAAATACTAAAGATAAACTTTATTTAGGAATATTTACATGTCTTACATAAACATGAAGAAGTTCTAAAGTCCTTAACCTTCTTAGATTGTTTGTTTAGTGACGTTGTAGGGGGTGAAGCAAGAAGAGCAAGGGAAACACGAGTGAATAAACTGTAGCTAGAGGAGAATGTTATAGAAGGTTTTTATGTATAAGTAGTTCTTATTCTTTTAGTATCTGTAGAAAATGGAAGTTAGCTAATTCGCGGTAGAATGTGGATTCAGATGGTGGTTTTAGAGAGAGCGCTGAAGATTGAGAATTCAATTCTTATGTGTCGCGATAAGTCAAAGAAAAAGGAGTTTCTTGAATTTCTATTACAGGCTTCAGGTGTTAGGGAAATGGAATGGTCTCAGGTAACTATTTCGTGGCTGAGTGTGTGAGGATGATAATCTAGAATGGAGAGGAGTTTCTAAGTAGACGATTCTGGATCAAGAAGTACAGTCGAGCCTCCCATAAAGGACACTCTCACTAGCGGCCACCTCCATTTACGGACAGTTTTTGGATTTTCCCGTTTTACCCCTATACAACTTTCTATAATATAGAACCTCCGACTAACGGACACTCTACATAGCGACCGCGGACATTGATTTTGGGAAACGGATTATATGTTTCACCTCCCACAAACGACCACCTTATTTATTAAAAGTTCGTTTGACGCGGTGATCAAAATAATTATTCCATCTCAAGTTTTTCACTTTTTCTGGTTTTTCCTAAAGTTTCCTATATAAGCTCCATGCATCTTGCACCATTTTAATCATTTTTCAACATAACTTTGGACGAACAATATTATTTTTACCGATATGTCTCTCAAACGAAAGTAGTTAACTCTAGAAGAGGAAATAAATGTATTGGAAGATTTTGCTAAAACCAAATCGAGCCATCGTCAACTTGCCGAAAGGTTTGTTCTATTTGTCTAATAATAGATGATAGTATGATGATAATTTTACCATAAATTATTATTGTTATTAATAAATGTGATGATTATTATAAAAATTGTTACACAAATTATTAAATAAGTCAATAATGTGAAGTTTTTTGATAAATTTTTTGGATAATTAAGAAAAATTTGATGCATATCATATAGCTGCAATAATTATGCAATTATGTACATTTTTAAATCTATTAATAATAAACAATTTTTAAATAGATGTTTGGAAAAAAAAACCATATTTTTTCATTATGAAACTTGCCTACCTCCTTCTAACGGCCACCTCCAAACAGCGGCCACTTTGCTTTCCCCCGCCAGTGTCCGTTATTGAGAGGTTCGACTGTACATGGGGGTTATGGGAGAGACGATTCTGGTAGTTAAGGAGAGTTATTCAGAAAAATAATTAGACTTCAGGTGGTGCAGGCTAAGAGTAACATCCTCCTGATGACTACTAAGTAGAAGAGGAGTTTTGTTCTGGGCAGTCGCCTAAGAATCTCGTGAGAGTAACGGGAAAAGTAGCCTTGTAGTCAGTTTACAGGAGTTCACTGTGTCCTGAACTTGAGTAGAAAAGGTCACTTTGTCGTCCAAAGTTAAGCCGATGAATTTGGAGTTGTGGGGAGAAAACCCTCTCGCAGGTATTTTTGTGCACCAATTGATAAGAAACTTTTTTTGGAGGGATTTTTAAGAGGAGCTTATGTAAAATTTTAAACGCCATATAGTCAATGCACGCCTTTAAACATTATTATAATATTCTTTGTTTTTTTTTTTGTTGATGAGATAATATATCTAAATATAAGAGATTCATGAGGCGGGTGTTGGTCTAGTGGTCAAGAGCTTGGCTTTGTAAGTGGGAGATCACCGGTTCGAATCCCGCGTGTGACTACTTTTTATTTGTTAGATAAAAAATTGTTTATAGTAAAGTATGAGCTTCCACGCTTGTCCACTTCACCTAATTGGTAGTTGGACGTTAAGTACCGCCTAAAAGAAAAGGTGATTATTTCACATATGATTACTTCAGAAGAGATTCAAGGATGTGTGACTATTGAGAAGATTTAAGACGAAATCTATCAATTAAAAATGGAATCTAACTTGTAGAGAACGGAGATAATAATTAGATGAGTGTCCTCATCTTCCGTTACTTTAAACAGATCGCCTTCGCAGATCTTTCTCTCTTCACCATCTATCTACTCCTTCATAAACTTCTGAAGAGAATACATAGTTCACAGTGTGTACGTGTGTTTGTGTGTCTGTGAACTAAAAAAGAAAAGACGTGCATTAATACTCGCAGATGGTTGAGATTTCACGCTTGTTATAAGATCGCTCTGCACAGGAGCGTGTGGGAGATGAACTGGACGAACAATAGCTGCTAGCCGGCTAACCCTCCCGTCTCTTCATCTACTTCATCCTCATCGTCCTCTTCCTCTTCTTCTTCTTCTCCTTCTCTGTTGCTCAAACAGTACACTTTATCAACAACTCTTTGACTATGATGCGGATTAACTGGAATTTATGATATCCTCACGCCTGTGTTGGTGGTGCCTTCAACGTTTCTTCTATTAGCACCGCCATCACCGCTATACTCTCTCTCCCACTTGTACAGCTAACTCATCATCATCTTGTTCATCGGCCCGGCTGTTCCTGGCCCAAAGCCGCCATAACTAGACATGTTTTGATTACAAAAGTATTTATATGGTGAAAAGTTATGAATACAAATTGGTATCCATTTTTTGTTTGCTTTTTAAATCATACTTTTTCAAATATTAGAATTATTTATTTATTTCAATTTTTAATTTAAAAATAAAAGTTCTTTTTATGCGCATACAAAAAGAAAAAGAAAGAAAGAAAACAATTCAAATTGGAATGATGCTTATCAAGCTTTATCCCAAAAAGTATACCTCCATTTAATATTTAATAAGCAGTAATTGGTTCATCTAATTGTCTGAATATTCACTTTTTGAGTGAAGCTTATAGTGATTGTTTCCTAAAGAAAAATAGTGATAATCTTTTAATTTCAACTATTTCATCTCTCGCCAACAAGACTTAGGAATTCCCAAAAAGTCAGGCAATGCCTTCTTGATTAGGCGTTCCGGATTATTTTCCTCTCTCACGCAGTGTACACGTGCTATTGGCAAAGCCATCCTAACAACCATGTATCAAATATCAGACCGATGTCGCTGAACGTTATGAATGATTAAAAAACAAAAATTGTGAATAGCATAAGTTAAAATTGGCTGCGATCTAGAATGCTTCCGTCTGGGTTATTCTATTAAATGACTTCACAATGGACAAAGACTTTTTGTTGTCATAATCCGCGAAAGAAAGTGATTGAAAATAGATGAGTTTACAGTGAGGGGGGGAGGTACTTTTGCAGACATGTGAATCCATTGCATTCATGCAATAAAAGAATTTAGGTTATTTAAGACCTAAATTTGTTTTATTATTTTTTACTTTTATCATTTTAAAAAAAAAAATAATAATTTTTTTGGAAGTTCTCAAGAGGGTTTGGGGTTGGCTTCCTGTGCGGTAATTTACTAATATAATGTTGGTAAGACTTGAATATGAGGTCTGTAAATTAAGTAATGAGACTGATTTTTTTTAATTTTTTTATTCAAATAGAATTACAATTCTATATTGTCACCTTCAAAATAACTTCCTTCTGAAGCCACACAGCGCTGGAGACGTTTCTTCCACTCCTCATAGCAGTGCTCGAACTCCGATACTGGAATACCCTTCAGTTGGTCGGTTACAGCCGTTTGAATGTTTTCGACTTTGTCCCAAAATGATTTTTTGGATTCAATTTGAAAATGACCCCCATTTTCTGGAACGTGTCATTACTGGTGTCGAGTCTTGGGTGTTTGAGTACGACCCAGAAACCAAGCGCCAGAGCATGGAGTGGCACACTTCAACCTCTCCAAGGCCCAAAAAAGCAAAGATGGCTGATTTGTTTTTTCTGTATCCACGGAATCGTCCACAAAGAGTTTCTACCTCAAGGTCAAACGGACATTCAACACTTTTACCGAGAGGTTCTTCGAAAAACTTCGAAAAAGGGTCATTCGTGTGAGACCAAACATCCAAGAACAAGTGGGTGTTGCATCACGATAATGCTCCTTGTCACACAGCAATTTCAATAAACGAGTTTTTGGCCAGTAAAAATATTCCTGTGGCTCCTCAACCTCCTCTTATTCGCCTGACTTGAGTCCTTGTGACTTTTTTCTCTTGCCGAAGTTGAAAAATCACCTCAAGGGAACTCATTTGGGGACAGTCGAAAACATTCAAACGGCTGTAACCGACTAGCTGAAGGCTATTCCAGTATCGGAGTTCGAGCACTGCTATGAGGAGTGGAAGAAACGTCTCCAGCGCTGTGTGGCTTCAGAAGGAAGTTATTTTGAAGGTGACAATATAGAATTGTAATTCTATTTGAATAAAAAAATTTAAAAAAATCAGTCTTATTACTTAATTTACAGACCTCGTATGAAGTTTAAAGAATAATTTTTTGTTAGAATAGTAGTAAGGGCAAGCAAGATAGATGTAAGTGTTAACAGCAAATTATTTGTACATTGGAACTCACAGATCAGCGTTAGCGAAGTTATGCCGTATTCTTGTATATTTATCTGGCTAAAAGAAAAGAAGAGCTGTAAAAAGAGTTGCACGGCTTAGTTTGTAGAGAGAGCTCTCTAGCAGTGAGCTGGCCGAATGAGAGTATATGTAGAGAGAGCATCCATGGCCGAAGAAGAAGAAGAAGAAGGGCAAATGATGGACGAGGTATTAGATAGTAGTAGAAAGAATGATGGTCGGATGCAATTTAGCGGCCTGTAATTTGTAAAGTCTGTGAACTCAACACCCTTCTATCTATATCTCTCTCTCTCTCTAGAGATCACTTCTTCTAGAGTCTGTGGGGTGCAAGAACTGTGCGGCAGAGTAACCACCTTGTCACGACTCACAAACAAACAGCCTTCAACACCAACTAACACAACGCTAACTCTTCTCCACTCCTCCTTGCAACTAAATCTTAACTAGGATACAATACCAAGATACATACCCAATATAAAGTTATGAATGTTTTGCGCATATAGTATTTAATGTTTTACAAATTGTCTTTTATTATCTCCTTTCCCTACTGAATATGCATTTTCTAAGAAGCTACCATATTTTGGTTCCATTCTTCATTTGATTCTAGCCTCCCATAATACGAAGCTGTACCTTCACTGTATCCTTAATGTTATATCTTTTTAATTAAATTGCAACATCTGCGGTTATTGGCGCCCGGAGCTTTTTTCAGAGCACTGCTGGCTTCCGGACAGTGTTCTCTGTGTTACAGACAACACCTTCATCTCCGGGCAGTTAGCTCACTGGAGTGGTAGAGTAGTGACATGGAAGAATCTGTTATTTGATTAAGTGAGTAATCGGTGGAGGCTGATTTACAATTAATCTGAAAGAAGTGGTCAGTAAGGAATGATTTCATAATTAGGTGATAGGTAGATTAAAGACTTCTTTTTAGCTTCCACAATAATCTTGGGTGCCAGACTCGATCAAAGGCTTGAGCCACGTCCAGAAAAACCTCGTTCCAAATTGAAAATAAAATAATTAAATTTTTATTTCATCAAAAAATTCAAAATCACATAGTTTTAGTATTATCCAATTAAATTCTTTATTCACCTTTCCTATTGGTTGCGCGAGAGAGATAGAGAATAATATGTGTTGATCTAATGAGATTATTACCGATATGGAGTGGCGGATTGGGCGAGTAAAACAAACATGTCTGCACAACCAACCTATCCAATAGCTCTAAGGTAAACACACGTATAAACAGGCTGAATACAATCATCACTTTGAATACATGATTATTAATTTGACGGTGTATGCAATGGCCGCCATATTGTTTGCATTCCCTATCGTGCACTAACAATAATTCTATCAATAATTACATCTTGTGTACACATAAGATTCCTAAAGTAAGATTAAAGAAATAAATAAAAATTATTAAATATCTATATAATGTATATTCCAATAAAAACATAGATTAGTGGAGAACAGGAGAGAGGAAAAAAGAAGAAACCTGACCTTAAGGTTATCTTCTTTTCATAACCTTTATAGAGGTAGTATTGTACTTGGTGGTGTTCCAATCTCTCCCACGTAAATATCATGATAGTAGCGTCTGTATGTGTATAAAGAAGAGACCAACTAAGAACAGAATACATAATCAAGCGAAGCTTTGGACAGAGGAGAAATAGTTTTATAAGGCAGTGGCTGATTCCCTCCAGGCAGGGATGTTGTGTTCTCATGTAGCTCTTAAATCTAGAGAAGAATATTCTATTGGTTGGTCTGCAGCTGTATAAGCCTCTTTCTTCTGTTTGTATATGAGCCTCTCAGTAATACTTGCAAGAAGTCACGCCTCCTGCTAGCCATCTACTAAATAAAACAATCCACAAAAGTCAAACTTAATTAACTATCGCATCACGGCTTGCTAGATATTTCTACCTCTCTCTTTTTTTAAAAAATTTATTACATACATATATTTGAAATGAACCAATTAAAGTTTGTAATATATCTTTACAAAATGTAAGAGAGATGTATAGTAAAGGTTTAATAATGCCAGCTGAGATTGTTAATGCAAACAAGACTTTATTCCCGGGCTGTGATATGTGTATAGGAGCTGTAAAAAACAACCAATCTCTCATCATCACGTAGTTCTCATCCAATAAATATAATATTTATTTCATCTCAAATATTGGCTTCTTTTTTTAATTCTGAAATTGAATTCCCTTATTTGTTTTCTGTAACCATGATGAAAAGAGATGAAATTATTGACCTTCTTTTATTTAATACAAGGTAAAAGGAAATATGACGAT
The DNA here is from genome assembly GCF_049639745.1 of Rhodnius prolixus. Classification (NCBI taxonomy): domain Eukaryota; kingdom Metazoa; phylum Arthropoda; class Insecta; order Hemiptera; family Reduviidae; genus Rhodnius; species Rhodnius prolixus. Next base: position 26,140,915 of record NW_027411624.1, read on the forward strand.
AGTATCAAATTTTTAAAAAAATAATTTTTCAACGTTTTAAACGAAAATATCTCATTTAAGGTCCCCTGAATCCATAAAATGTGGTGATATGCAGAAAGTGACGCCGAGACGGAACAATCAAAGCTGGATAGTCCCAGCAAAAATTTAAGGTATCCTATCTGCTGGGTTTGTGGGTCTGATATCTAGTTATAGTTACATAGTAGAGGATTGAATATGGGCGGGAGAGAGGGACGACTCTTGGCTCTGAACACGATGAATGAATTTAAATGGAAATTTAATTTTATTGCTCAGTGCGTCCTACTATCCTGAGGGAATTTTTTGCAAAATGCAACTCCTCACTTCTCCTGCACTTGGTTGCATGACTGCGCTTCTCGTTATTTAAATTTTCAATTAAACCTTCACCAATCTGTTCACTTCATTAATATTAAACTGATATCATGATCAGACATGTTTTATTCCACAGTTTTGCCTATTTTGTTTGAAAATTAAATTATTATAAAATCGTTTACATTAAAGTAGTTAGTTTTTTCGTCTAATTTTATAAGTGGCAATTTTATAAGGTTGCTTCAATGTAACATAAAGTGAGATTTAATGTATTGTGTGAATAAGATTAAAACAATTAGTGACAAATTAACTGAGTAATGTATCCTTACGTTGGATCTTTCTAATCCTGGAACGTCCTACAAAGCAAGGTTCCACCAGAGTGGAATAGCAAAGGTGAAAAAGAATTAGGTCAAATTACCTACTTCACTAGCATGTAGCAGATAGATTGACAAAATAAAAGACTAATACATAAATAAGTTAAATTTAATGCGGTAAAAAATAAGTCAAATATGAGTTTAATTTCAACAATTTCATCTCCCGCCAACAAGACTTACGAATACCTTAAAGTCAGGCAATGCCTTCTTGATTAGGCTTACCGGAGTATTTTCCTCTCACGCAGTGTACACGTGATATTAGCAAAGCCATCCTAACAACCATGTAACCATGTATATAGGATGGTCCTATATAAGTCTAGTGAGTCGTCGTCATTGTTAATTGTGAATGTAAGGTAGTCCTTTATAAGTCTAGGGAATCTCCAACATAGTTAAATGTGAATGTAGAAACTGCATTCGTGTTTTCAGAAATTGCCACTAGAGTTCTCTACCGGATGGAATATAAAGTAAGCTAACAGCCTCAGTAATGGCGGCTTACAAGTCTGCAATGTGCTTATATCTCTTTTATCTATTTCACGATTAAACAATACAAATTCTCAACTTTTTTTTGCTTCTTTTAACGATAATTGTATAAAACATTAAGAATTAATCCAAAATAAATATTATTTATCATATTTTTAAAAGGAAGTTTTTTTTCTTGCCTAATTCGAAAGTTTATCAAATACCTATGGGAGAAATGTTGGAAAAAAAATTTTAAATTAATTATTTCCTTGAAATTATTACGTTTAAAGTATTGACCAATCACAACGGATTTTGGTTGTAGACTGTGGGCGGATCACGCCCACCACTAGTATAATCACGCCCACCTCTAGTGTAATCACGCCCCGTCCAATGGAAACGATTCACGGCTGGTCAAACTGTATTATTTCACTTATTTTTCTAAATCTTTTAATATTTTCTCGTATTTTATTAACTTTTTTTTTTGTTATTTTAGAAATTAAAATAATCTTACGTAAATATGAGGAAATATGCTAACAAATTATTTTAAAAAAAATATAATTCCCAATTTTCAAGAAATGTTTCATAAGTGAAGATCGTTTTCGAATAGTTTTCACCAATATTCGACAGTTTCTCTTTACTTTCTCATGAAAAGAATCTCTTATGAACACCCACATGACTTTTTCTTACCATAATTTACGAGTTCTGATTAGAATTCTGAATTTAGAATTAAATTGTATTTTTAAGCAGTGTCCATCTCGGATGCTAGCTTTCTTTATTCTGGTCATTTTCGAGTTTCATTCATTTTCAGAGATTGATTCATAAGGTTTTGGTTTGGAGGAACTTGACTAAAGCTTTATCTCTTAATATGCTAAGTTTTGACGTCAAGACAGAATTTAATTAGTAGAAGTCACAAAATTTTACATTATCTCGTAATTCCACATATATTATTCTTTTTATCTCATAATTAAATGTAATCATTACTTTGATAATTGATGATCATGTGCAAGGATTGAGCATCAACAAGAACAAATTTTAATTGATTAGCTCGCAATCTTATTTTTACAAACTTTGAAAAAGTTTTACCTTTTTTAGTAAAAGAATTAAATAAATATCTAAATTAAGTTTTACGCGCTCTGCATTTCCAAGCCTCAATTTTGCAGCCCTATACTATGATTTAAAAGCAGAGGAGATCAAAGCCTCCTGCATTGGACACACACTTCAATTAATTTCAATTTTCACGAAATTCTTTTTTGGACTTTATCAAATATTGAAATGAAATTGATTTTTTTTTTTCTAAAAGCTGACCTTTTTCCTAAAAATTCTACTGGAAAATTGCTTTTCAGTTGTTTTGTCTTTAGTGTTAATTTAATTGCAAAATTTGAGTAAAAAATTAAGGTTCTGCGATTGACGCTATAAAATTAAATTATCTTATTTAATACTGGAATTAAGGGGAAGAAAATTGACTAAAGTAGTAATTGATTTACTTTTAGACGAATATTAGTATAAAGGAGGCAGATATATTGCAAGGCTGTATAAACTAGAAAGGTTACAAAGGGCTACCCACTATTTAGTTGGAAGGGTTAAAACTTTATAGGGATTTAATCTGTTATCTTAAGTAATTAGTACAGATCTGGTTAGCTATTAACAACAACAAAGACCAACAATGGCTGACGTGGAACTATTTTATTAATAATAATAGTGTTCTAAACTGAATGGTTTACTTAATTAGGCCATTTTGCATTAAATGTTTATTTTGAATGGTTATATCAGCCATTAAATGGCTATATCATAATTAATTTTATTAAATGGTTCTCTTATAATTTGCTCTCGCAAATACTGGATTTTGCGAACTAAAATGAACGCAGATACCGAAATAATGGGATTTTTTTATTCCCTTTGACGTTATCCAAGTAATTTATTTCCAATCCAAGTAATATTCAAAAACACCGTTATCCTGGTATCTGTTTGATCTCACATCTTCAAGCGTTTTCTAATGAAATATGATTTCATTAACATTTTGAGAAATGTTTTGATAATTATTCGAGTGTAAATATAAACAGTTCCATGTGGTTGAAAAGGCGGAAGACTGTTTTTGAACAGCTTTCTGAAATTTGCTTTTACCTTATTATAACTGCTAAATCAACATTAGTATTTGCAATCAAAATAGGAGATGCCCCCTTAACTTTGAGCTTTGTGTAAGTTGTACTTTCATTTAGAACAGCTTTAAGGGAGTATATTGCGATTGTGAATTGCTGTATGAAAAATCATATTATTAGATCATGTTTTGTATAATTACGAACTGGTTTGTCCAATTCGCACATCTAATTTTGAATCGCCTTCTTTTTACCTTAATAATGAACATTTTGAGTTGAATAGCTCCAAAATATGACCAATGTGTATCTCAAGTAGACCCGAAAATTTATTGCATTTTTTAATTGAATGTGTATAAACGAGCCTACGAGCAGATAATTTTATAAGTATATTGACAAAAATGTCACTAATCTTACAAGTTTGCATAATATATGTTATTAACAGTTAATTCTAAAGAGAAAATAAATGATATTTATTATTTGGCAATAAAAGCATTGAAAATTCGACAACTAATATTGTCATAATAGGTTATATACGAGGTGTGTTCAAAAAGTAACGGGAATTTTTAAATTTCGCGGGTTTGGAGAGTCTGATTGTAAAATTTTTTTTTTATTATGTTGGTACACATGCCCCTGAAGTACGATAAAATTTTCAGTAATATTCATTGTTTACTTCTTAAGTGGCAGCCGTTAAGGTTAGACGTGTTTTTCGAGCTTGGCGATTTTTGTTTGTTAAAAAAAATGGATCAAAGAATTTGTATTAAATTTTGCGTAAAAAATGAAATAAAGTGTAATAAAGTGTGTGAAATGTTAATAAAGGCATATGGTAAGTCTGCTATGAGTAAAACAAGGATTTACGAGTGGTATAAGCGTTTCCAAGATGGCCGCGAAAACGTTGAAGATGACGAACGACCTGGACGTCCAAGCACATCAACAACCGATGAAAACGTGAAAAAAGTGAAAGAAATGGTTATGAACGATCGCCGAATCACAATCAGAGAAGTCGCTGATGATGTTGCCATATCAATTGGCTCATGCCATGAAATTTTTTCGGATGTTTTGGGTATGAAACGTGTGGCAGCAAAATTTGTTCCAAAATTGTTGAATTTCGAACAAAAACAGCGGAGAATGGAAGTTGCTCAAGAGTCACTCAATGAAGTCGACAACGATGCGGATCTACTGAAACGTGTTATAACAGGTGACGAAACATGGGTTTACGGATATGATGTGGAAACTAAGGTTCAATCGTCCCAGTGGAGGCATTCTGGATCGCCAAGAACGAAAAAGGCTCGACAAGTGCGGTCGAATGTGAAGGTTATGCTCACTGGGTTCTTCGATTTTAATGGCATAGTGCATCATGAATTCTTGCCACAAGGTCAAACAATCAATAAGGAGTACTACCTACAAGTTCAACGCCGTTTGCGTGAAGCAATCCGAAAAAAACGCCCGGATTTGTGGCAAAACAATTCATGGATTTTGCACCACGATAATGCACCTGCTCACACTTCATTGCTTGTTCGTGAATTTTTGGCCAAAAACAAAACTTTAACGATGCCCCAGCCTCCATATTCGCCAGACATGGCTCCATGTGACTTTTTTCTATTTCCAAACATAAAGAGAACATTAAAAGGCCGTCATTTTACAAGCATAGATGACATTAAAAGCGAATCGCTGAAAGAGCTGAAAGCTATCACAAAGATCGAGTTTCAGAAGTGTTTCGAGGATTGGAAAAAGCGCTGGCACAAGTGTATTGTATGCGAAGGGGACTACTTTGAAGGCGACAATATTAATGTAGATGAATAAATAAATATTTTTTTCAAAAAACGAAAATTCCCGTTACTTTTTGAACACACCTCGTATATTGATAATTTGTATGTTATTATTAACTATTATTGCTATTATTAATATTCATTTTTCTGTAATATATCGTAATTATTTCCGTACTCTGTCTGACCTGTTCTTATTGCAGCAAGAAACTGAGATTAGCATAATCTGCAATGCTATTTTCTTAATCCACAAGTGTATGTACAAAATTATAACCAGACTCATTTGTAAAGAGTGTAGCTCTAAAGACAAAAAAAATCTATTCTATTCTGTTTACAAATTAGCGAATTTGCGTTATAGGTGGCATTTTAAAGTAAATTAAGATAAATTTTCCTCCAATATGTCCATCACCTAATTTCCGCGCCTGTAATTTCGTGCTAGATAGCAATTGGTGTATATCTTGGAGCATTTAATGGCAAAACTACAAGAACTTATTTGGCATCCTTTGCAATTTTTTTTTAAAGTTAGTCTCGCAAATTATACTTCAAAATAGAGCCGAATAAGTCAATTCGTAGGATGCGGATAGCCAATCATTTTGACTTAGATTTCTTTGGCATTGATAGTAGGTATAAAAAAAATTTGTAAATAAAGCCAGGTGTCAACAATTTCTATAAACCATTTGTATTATTAATGTCATTTTTTTTTTTTTTTTATATTAGGCGCGTCAATATCTGAGGTTATTGGCGCCCGCAGCTTTTTTCAGTGCACTGCCGGCCTCCAGTCAGTGTTCTTTCGTTATATACAACATTGTCTATCACCGGACAGTGAACTGTAAGAAGCTCCTAGAAAGAGAAAATCTAAGGGTCAGCAGCTGGATTCGAACCCGGGACCTCCGCGTGGGAGTTCAGTACGCTAACCGCATAGCTAATCCCTTCCCTTATTAATGATATTATTATTGTTTTTGTAAATTTGATTATTGATCCGTTTTTAAATTTAAAATCAAATAAAAAATATTGGTCTAACTAACCCTTATCTATTCCGATCTACAGCTCACTCTCAATATTCCTCCACTTGCCACCAGAAGAATTTACTACGATCTCTCTTTCCTCTGTAAACTTCTCCTTTCTCAAATTGATTCTCCTTACCTTCTTTCTCTAATTTCTTTTAATATCTCATCCCGTACCACACGACATTCTTCTCCGTTCAATGTACCGCACTGCGAACATAATTACGTTTTTTACTTCCCTATCTTTCGTATGATGCGGATAGCCAATCATTTTAACTTAGATTTCTTTGGCACTGATATACAAAATTTTCTAAATAAAGCCAGATGCCAACCATTTCTTTGAACTATTTGTATAGTATAAATCTTTATAATAACCTCTAAAAGGTACAATAAAATGCTAAAGCCTAATTATAAACCTAAATTATAGACTGAGAACTATTTGTATAGTATAAATCTTTATAATAACCTCTAAAAGGTACAATAAAATGCTAAAGCCTAATTATAAACCTAAATTATAGACTGAGAACTATTTGTATAGTATAAATCTTTATAATAACCTCTAAAAGGTACAATAAAATGCTAAAGCCTAATTATAAACCTAAATTATAGACTGAGAACTATTTGTATAGTATAAATCTTTATAATAACCTCTAAAAGGTACAATAAAATGCTAAAGCCTAATTATAAACCTAAATTATAGACTGAGAACTATTTGTATTATTTATGTTATTTTTTTTTTTTTTTTTTTTTTTTTTTTTTTTTTTTTTTCTGGCGCATCGACGTCTGTGGCCATTAGCGCCTGCTACACATTTTCTTTTCTTATTCAAAGGCCACTAGAGCTGGGAAGGTACCCTATTGTCCTATCAGGCTGCCACACACATATCTTGCTCAGCAAGGCAGGGTGGAGCCTAGGCAAACGGAAGCAGACCGCGCTCCCCTCTTACATCATCGGTCTAGCCGACGAGGGGGAATGCGGTTTCGCCGATGGTACCATCCCTTACGTTCACAAGTTGACATTTTCTAAAATTCATGCATTTAAAAGTACTTTGGGTTTTGCTTTAACAATTATAAACATGTGTGTAAGACTTATATAGTAGTATATGACATATGTAACAACGACTTAATCTAGTTCATGTATATAGTCTATCCTAAGGAGGCTATTTCGTAGAATCTAACTCAAGTGTGCAGTACTTTTAACAAATGTTCCTGCACACTCGAAAAGTGACCTAATCCTAAATGAATTTAAACCTAAGGGGGTTGAAATACTTTTATAAATTTCTTTCAACCCCGGATTAAAAGCCTAAATCTAACAGTCATACCAACATTCTCGCAATAAATACACGTACACTGATAAAATCATTCATGCTAATAAATACGTTCACGCTAATAAATACATTCACGCCTATAAATACATTTACATCAATAGCAATCTCGCAAATAAATACTTTCACGCCAATAAATACACTCACGCTATTAAAAACAATATACTACTCATTCACACAAGGGGAAAGTACTCGATATTCCTTTCCCCTTTAAAAGAACTAAACTATAAACTAACCTAATCTATATCTAAATTTTATCATAATAATTTATACTTTTTAAGAAATCAAATAGCCTCCTTACATAAGGAGAACCCTCTTGGAGAATTGCGCGCTGGTCATGTGGCAGGCCTGCTCTTTCTCTTTGGCTACGCAGTGCCTGACACCCTTCCAACACGTGCGACACTGTCAGCCTTTCTCGGCATCGTGGGCACCTCGGCCTTCTTTCGGCATATTTATGTTATTAATATTATTATTGTTGTTTCAGTAAATTGAATATTGATCCGTTTTTTAATAAAAACTAAAATAAAATAAAATCTAGGTCCTTGTATAACAATATTTTATTTAAAAAAGTAAAATTGTTTCCCGTGGTGCGCGTGTTATTTACCGTCAATGTCGGGGTCGAGTGTCGGGTGAGAGTGGGTTTCATACCTTTTTGTTTTTTCATAATAAATGTGGTAATATCCAGCCACCATTTCGGTGAAAATTGAAACAGATCTGTAAGTAGAGTGTGGAAATAGTAAAGTAGTGTATAGAGGCTGTACAGAGTATTGTGTTGCCGATATATAAGGTGACAGAACGGTAGATGACAACCTCCATGGTGTTTATTCTTTCCAGTCTCTTGTCATCGGATAGCATCCAAGCCAAGGTTTCTTTCTATACTCGCTGCCTTGAAGATGTCGCTTTTCGGGTCAAAGAACGCCGCTTACGTGAGCGGCGGGTATGTTTTGGTTCATTATTTCTCTTGTTCAGCATTTCCTTGTGCCATCATCCTATTTTTCCTCTTCTTTATCTTGTTCTATTTACTGTTTGCTACAGGAGATTCTAATAATAGCCGAAGGAATAATTACTTCCGTGTTGCTGGCTGAAAAACTTTCATCTGCCGGCCGTCTGGTTTAAGAGACAATGAAGAACTAACCACTATTTGTTTATTAATTTTTATAACTGTTTCTTCGTCTAGTTACATTGCTGTTCGATGTTCCTTAACTAGACAACATATCAGCCTTATTGAAAAATTACCGTAGCCCAATAACTTCTAGTAAATACCACAAAAAAAGAGTTTAATTGTACTTCTACTACGAATTATATTTCAAAAATTACAAAGTGTTGCTACCAGATAAACGAGGTGTGGTTATTAAATAGCCAGACTATTGCTGTAAAACATTTTATTTTAAATTTATATATATTTAGTTATTATCACCTTCAATATATACCACTCCCCTATCCCTACAACGCTCCATGCGAATTTACCATCGTTCGAAACAGTGCTGGAAGTCTTTTTCTGTCAGCTCCTGCATGACGCGTGCCGCTTTTTCTTTCACAGCTTCAACGGACTGAAATCGTGTTCCTTTTAATGCAGATTTGACTTTGGAGAACAGATAAAAGTCACATGGGGCCCCAGGTCAGGCGAATAAGGCGGATGAGGCCTAAAACTGGGATGTTGTACTTGGCTAGAAACGTCTGGACAGGCAACATAGTGTGGGCCGGCGCGTTGTCTTGATGGAGAACCCATGACTTGTTCTTCCACAAATCGGGTCGTTTTTTTCCTTACTCTTTCAGCAGGAGTTGAGCAAGCACCTCACGATAGTAATGTTGATTAATTATAATCGATATTTTCATCCGTATTGGACGTAGAAGGGCAACCTGGGCGGTCATCATCTCCGGACATCTTCTCGGCCATCTTGGAAACGCTTGAACCACTAAAAATCTTGCGCACGTTATTAACATTCATCGCCATAAACTTCTATATATTATCACTACATAAGTTTCAGTAGCGGTTTTACCAAGTTTCATGTGAAATTTCACGACAATTCGTCACTCTACTACCATCATGTTTTCGGCAAAACGAAACTAACACCTCTTACACAAACAACGGTTCCGGTTAGACAGATTTCTGTACAAACACGTGAGACGCTGCAATCGAAAGAGAAGGCTTTACGCTGCACAGCTGTCGGTCGTTAGGATTTGGCACATGCATAGTTCTTTTGTAGCAGCATCAGTCTCGTTATTTAATAGCCACACCTCGTATTTATTTTTATTTCGCACTGTGTTAAAACAATAGATGAACTTTGATGTTGGATCTATTTATTAGTGATACATGTGTATACACATCTGCATATAATTCATGATTTTGAGCCTTATGGCCCACAACCTAGGCTCAAAATGTACCTATACAGCCTTAAAAAAATATATTCTGGTGTGAACACGACTTGTTTCTTACAATTATTCTCAAGGTTCTAACAAATTCTCTTCAAAATCCGAATATATTTTGGATCACATTTAATTCTTACAAATATTATACTAGTTTTGTAACCTACTTTGTCAATAAGAAGCAGCTTAGAGATTCAACCCTTCCTAACCAAGTTAGAGAATCGGCAGTTGTGAGGTGGTTTGGCCACGTTTGCAGGAGAGGTAGAGTGGTGAAGATTAGGTGCTCGATGGAGTCTAAATCTTGAAGGGCGCAGACCACAAGATTTGGCTATGTGGACCATATCGAACTATTGGCCCAAAAGCGAGGTCAGACAAGGTAATGTATCTGAAGATTGGCAAGTAATAGAGAAGAGTACATCCGATGGTTAAAGGCCTAAACTATCTAAAGCTAGACGCTGAAAGGTATAAGAGCTAAGACATGTGACAAGGAAACCCTCTCAAAAAAAGCCCCATCTCCTTCTCGAGAAACCAAAAAAAAAAAGAAGGATTTTACTATGAAAAATGAGAAAAGAAAAAAGATTATGAAAAGTGAATGTAATGTTTATACGAAGTTTACTGAAAAATTTAGCAGCCATTTGCGAGAAAAGGGAAACAATCTGTTGAAGTAAAGGCATACTTCCGGCTTGATGATTTTTTGTTTTTTTAAACACGGTTTTAGCTGCAACTCATTTAACACCCTTTGAATTTATTCTAGTATAAGGAGCATGTATAAAAATGGGATTTCAGAGGGTAGGGCTAACAATCTCCTGGAACCTAAATGTCGGAAAAGACTTAAACCTCCTTTATATTTTGTTTCCTTACTGATCCTATATATAAAAAAATTAGAACACAGTAGCCAATGCGATCAAGGGGTTGACCTACTTCAGTATCCTTACACAGCCAAACACCTGCTGTTACATAAGAACCCATTACTCGGTTTTCTAGATACATCCGTGAAAACAATTCAGCCTCTCTTGGTCCAGTCGTTAGAGAATCCTTAGCTCCTTAAACTATCCTCACTTTCGTGGTAATTCCTTTTAAGAAAAAAACTTCCTTTTTGCCACCAAAATCTGTCCGAGATTTTTGGCTCGCGTACCACTTGGTAGTTACGTCATGCTAAATTGTACCACTTCGTAAAAATGATTGTATTTCGTGAACTTTGTTATTCCGAGTGTGTTATTTTATTATTATTATCTTTATTTGTATAGAGATACAAAGTATCGGTTACAAAGGAGTTCTAAGTTCATCTTCACTTTATAAACTTTGTAAAGTGTAAGATCTTAGTTTTAAAACTTTTTTTAAATAATTAAAAATTGCGTACATATTTTCCGCTTTAAGATTATTAATTAATTTTCAAGGCCCTTCTTTAGGATTATTATATTTGAGCACAAATCTTCTAAATTAATTAAAACTGTCCGGTAGGACAGTTGTATAAGGATTGATCGTCAAAAAGTGCACGAAAAAGCGTAACGTTAAAAAACACCCAACTTTGACAATTTTTTTCTCTTTTTCTATAAAAGATAAAATTCCCAAATTTTCTTTAAATTATAGGGCAAACCCTCCTTTATAACTGTAATTTTTTTGCAACCCCCCAGACCTAATAGATTTCGAGAAAAAAGTTGCCGAAAATGAGCAAAAACGGCATTTTCAGAAATTGTTGTTGTTCTTCTTCTTGTTGTTGTTGTTGTTACCTTTTTTGTAAACTACGTAGCGCCTAAACGCGAGAACCGATTTTCATGAATGAGGTGACATTCGATTCGGAATTTTATGTAGATGTGCCTTTTGGGGGTCTCCACGCTGTACACCGAATTAGAGAGGAGTTAGCCCCCTTTATGTAAGGCCCCCTCCAAAATTATTATTACTAATTACTCTGTAAATCTTAGCCCGATTTTGATAAAATTTGGTAGGATGATAGAGTTAGGGCTCCCCTACGTAACATTAAAGCGGCGATCAGCTCTTACACTAGTTAAGGGGAAGTATAGCAATCGTTTCAAATTATCGACAAGTGAACTAATTTTCATGAATGAAGTGTCATTCGAATCGAAATTTTGTACAGATTTGCACTTTAAAAGTCTCGTCGCTACGCCTCATATGGACGGGAGTTTGCCCCACCCAAGTAAGGCCGTTTCTAAGACTATTATTACCAATATTTCTAAAACGCTTTGTCCGATTTTGATAAAATTTAGCACGAAGAAGTGATTAAAGCTCCTCTACATGGCTGTGAAGTGCCATCATGCTCTTACACCTACTAAGAGGAAGTACTGAAGTCGTTAAAATTATCAATGGGTGAACCTATTTACATTAATGAATTGTCGTTCGATTCAAAATCTTTGCCTCTTTGCCTTTTAGGGAGAAGTACTGTAATCGCAGTTTATTTTTCTTACTCCTCTTAAAAGGAAGGTCTGAAATCGCAGTTTAAATTTGCTTTTTACGTACAAATACCTTCCTATTTTATATAAAAAGGCTTTCTCAAAAAAATTGTTATTGAGGATGGTTTGGGGACCGCAACTATAATCATTCTTTAAAAAGATCTCTCCAGTGGTAGTTACGGTTCCTACTTAACACCTTATCAGGTTATAATGATAGAATTGCTTATTCCAAATTTAAAAAAAACAGTAAAGCAGATATGTAACTTAGCAAAATAGACAAAAATGAAAATCTATCCAAAAGGTACAAAAATCTCCTTAACAAAAACTTACAGTTTAAAAAGTTAAGAATAAGGGTTGATTAAACGCCAAAAGGTACACAAATCAGCAAGTACCCAACATTTCATTCAAGCTTAGTTGATATAATTTAAGTAATTTTGCTGCATTAGCTTTTCCTTCACATTTTTTAGAATTTATTAGATGTCACAGACCCTTATGCTGGCCATTTTCATCTACAAAAAATTTGTTCAAGTAGCACTGTAGATTGACTATAATATCTATTAATCTATAATAATCAAACTATTAATCACAGGTTAAAAAGAAAACGTTAAAAAAAATAAAAAAAATTACGAGGCTACAAAATTTAAAAACTTTTTTAAAAAAATGCTTACACCAACATACATCAATGATTTCGATTATTTTATTTTTAATAAAAATCGTCTGTTTAAGTTCATTCTTCGATTAAAGTAATTGTTACTTTATGTAGTAGTCAAACGTTTATAATAATAGGTAATAATTATCTGGCTTTATCGCAAATAGTATAGTTTTCTTCAATCACACTCTCAATGTAGCTGTTCTTCTCACAATGTTATATATATGTTATGTAATATAAAATAAATAAGTATTGCATACTTTTAGGACAGCTAATTATTCCAGTATTTTACTGTAAGTAAAATTAAATTACAATTGAGAAATGAATAATTGTTGTTGAATAATGTACTTGTTATTAACTGTATGTTATTTGTGCTCACGAATATTTCGGTAAGACGAATTCAAGTCTGAAATATTGTTTTAAATCCTCCGTGATTCAAATTTAAACAGTAGCCGACTCTAACTTTGTCTTTTTCTACTTTAACATGCATGTATAAGATGTGACAACTTCAGAATAAAGGGCATATTAAAGATAAATCAGAAGAATAATTTGGAATAGAGTTAAAATAAAGTACCTATTTAAAAACGAAGATATAATATACATTTTATCATAATTATAACCAAATAATATTATGAACGAACTGGCCAGCATAAGGGTCTGTGACATCTAATAAATTCTAAAAAATGTGAAGGAAAAGTTAATGCAGCAAAATTACTTAAATTATATCAACTAAGCTTGAATGAAATATTGGGTACTTGCTGATTTGTGTACCTTTTGGCGTTTAATCAACCCTTATACTTAACTTTTTAAACTGTAAGTTTTTGTTAAGGAGATATCTTTTAAGCATTCAACTACCACCTGTAAGTACCAATTAAATTTAATGTTGCTTGGATGGAGCTTACTCATTACAATCCAGTATCTTTAAGCAGATTTTTACATAGTTATCATTTAAGTTCTGCCACATGATAATTCTATTAAATTTTCTTTATATTTTAACGATAATGATGAAGCTTTTCCTAAGTTTTCTTTGTAGAAGGGGTTTGAAATCCAATAATCATATTTGTGTTTTCGGGTTTTGGAAAATACTCCATGAAAGACAATTTTAAAATTCAGGTTATCTCATGAGAAACACATTCCATTAAAACTGTAATTTTGAACATTTTGAACACGATCGCAATCCTGTGTTAGGAGAAAGAAATAAACGAGAAATTATCGATGGCTATATTAGTGTTCTTATTTTTCCGAGACACAGGAGAGAATGTGGATTTTTATGAGCTAAGTGATTAGTAAAGACTGACACACAAACTAGAGATGATTGGTGGAGGTGGGGGCGTTGCGGACCAGAGCCAGAGCTCTATATTATTGCTGCTTTGCTTTGCAGGCACTTTATACGGATGGCAGGCAATCTCTAGCCTGTAATCATCTCCACGAGACCGACCTTCATCTTTGTGTGATGCTGCTCGCGTCTCTCCCGCAACTTTATCACACAACATCAATTGTACCACTTTTTAATCATCTTTAATTTCTATCCAACATTCTAACCGTACAGAATAGACCGTACTCACTGGCGAACTAGATGGAACCCGTCCACTCTTGCCATTCTTAAACAATCTCGTCATGAACAACATCATTCTCATGTAACTAAATCATCCATGGACCTCTTGATCATCCACCCTCCACGTCTTGTATTTATTTGTTATAGAAAAATTTTATACTCCATATAACTATTGCTTAATTTACCTTCAACCGTTTTTTCTCGTTATTTGCTCTAATCGTTCTGCAAGTTACTTGAACTGGCGCAACTTCAACTCACAGTATTTAAGTTGTAAATAAATTTTCCTCAGATTACCAATTTTCACCAAATATTTGGTCATCTTTAATATTATAAGGATGACGAAATGAAAACATCATCTATGGAAACCTCAAGAAGAATCGGCAGTTGTACTTTTGAGATTTCGTTTACATTTCATAACATTTAGGCAATCGATGGGAACTGTTCGTTGATGTTTTAAAAAGAACTCGTAAGCTCTTCTGATCCCACGGTTTGGATTTTATTTCTTGAAGAATGGGAGGTTTTTATAAGCCAGGTCTTGTATGTATAGATTTTGATTCATTTGTAAAAAAAGAATTTAATATAAATGATACGAGGGTCGTTTGAAAAGTCCGTGCAAAAATAAAAACTACTTAATTTTTTGGGGTAAACCTTTTTTATTTTTCAACATTGTCTCCTTTTAGGCTTATACACTTCGTCCAACGCTGCTCTAGTTTGTTGATCCCTTCCGAATAATAGGATTTGTCCAAGTCTGAAAAATAGCCATTCGTTTCTGCAATCACCTCCTCGTTTGAATAAAATCTTTTTCCCGCCAGCCATTTCTTCATATTGGGCAACAAATAGTAGTCCGAGGGAGCCAAGTCTGGAGAATAGGGGGGGATGTGAAACGAGTTGGAACCCTATTTCCATTAATTTTGCGACCACAACTGCTGAGGTGTGAGCTGGTGCGTTGTCGTGATGGAAAAGGACTTTTTTGTGGGCCAATCGTGGGCGTTTTTCTTGCAGCTCGGTTTTCAAGCGGTCCAATAACGGTGAATAATATGCACCTGTAATAGTTTTACCCTTTTCCAGATAGTCGATGAGGATTATTCCTTGCGAATCCCAAAAGACAGTCGCCATAATCTTTCCGGCCGAAGGAACGGTCTTCGCCTTTTTTGGCGCAGATACCCCCTTGGTAACCCATTGTTTAGATTGTTCTTTGGTCTCAGGAGTGTAGTGATGTATCCATGTTTCATCCATAGTGACGAAACGACGCTTAAAGTCCTGCGGATTCTTCTGGAACAGCTGCAAACCGTCCTTGCAACTAAACATAACCTCGAAAGGCGCCAGTAGTGCTATCTCTCCGACTTTGCACGGACTTTTCAAACGACCCTCGTATAATTGATAAAATGCAAAGCAAAATAGTAAATTCTTTTAAGTTAAAATCAGTAAATAGTCAAAATCATACATTATATAAATATTTGGAGAAAACCAATTATATTTATAGTGGTATTGGACAGCCAGGCGGCAGGTCATTAAAATCAGGGGAGAATTGTTATATCTGAATAGATACCGTATGGGTGACGCTATAAAACTCGTGTTCTTTGTGCAATATAAGGGGTAATGAAGATTTGTACCATTTCGTCTGTATTTACCCTATACTAAGAGAGTTTCGCTTGCGGTACTTTGGTAAGGGAAAATTATTTTATGCTGAATTTCTGGGGTATCTTAACGGCAGAGACTGGTGAGTACTGAATAATTACTGTAAATCAGCGTGGAATTACAGATATGTGCTCATACAAGAATTTAATTACACTTGATTTGTTAGAGCATTGAACTTGATGTAAATTGCAAATCTTGTTTGTATTCGATTTTTTCCCCCTATTATAGATTATTAATTCAAGTCTTGTCATTCTTAGTTTTTTATGTTGCTCTTATTATAGTTTACAATTGTATTTAGTTTGATTTGCAAGAATTTTTGCTTGTTTATATCTTCTTTTTTGTTTTGTATTTTAATTAATGTATACATTTATTTAATTTGAATTATGGCAACTCCTCGGACGGTCCATGAGACCACGAGTAAGCCGGTTGAAATTTTTATTTATAATTTATGTAAATTGAAAATGTATTTTCTTCAATAAACCTATTATTATTATTACAGTCGACTCTCGATAAATTGAAATCCAAGGGACTACAAGAAAAATTCGAATTATCGAGACTTCGAATTATCAAGAAGGGGGGAAAAAATTCGAATTATTAAGAGTTTTTATTATGTATATATGTACAGTGACTCCCATTAATATTGGGACACCTATTACAAAATGATTTAAAAGGAAAATGAAAACAACAGACAAAAGTTTGGATTTTTTTTTTTTTTTAAATAACATTAGCAACATCTGTGGAAATTATATATAAGTATAAATCGATGAAATTCCAAACTGTTAGGTAGCACTTTTTGAAAAAGTGTAAAATAAGGCTCTCAAAAATATTGGGACACCAGAAGTGCTAGAGTTTAAATGTTCAATATTTAAAATCTCCTACTATTTAATAATTGGTTGGTAATAATTTAATAATTGCTTTTTGACTTACAATAGCCCTCTAACGATCAGGCATAGGTGAAACAAGTTTTTGGTTAATTCAGGTGGTGTTTTTTTCCCATTCTTCCAGGAAACATCGTTTTAATTCATTTTTGTTAGATATTACTCGTTTACTTAAAGCACTGGCTAAATATTGCCATAAATGTTCAATGGGATTAGGATCTGGTGACTGCGGAGAGGTTTGGAATACTTTTGGGCAATTATATAACAGTCACTGGCGTATCACCCAAGCCGTAGGTTTGGGGTCGTTCTCTTGGTAGAATTTAAAAGACCCTAAAATACCCAATTTTGGGGCATTTTTTTTTCAAATTATTTTTTAATATATTACTATAAACCATTTTGTCCATCACTCCATCAACAAACATTAATTCTCCAAATCCTGATGCGGACATCTAGCCCCAAACCATAACTGACCCACCTCCACCCGGTGGTGCAGCTTTAAAACCCTTTAAAGTTGGCTGTAAATTCTTCTTTTCGAGTTCAGCATTCGCTTTCCTCCAGACCATAACCCTTCCATCTGACTGAAAAACATTAAATTTTGATTCATCGCTAGAGTATATCATTCCAAAAGTCTTTATTTTCATTAAAATATTTTTCGGCAAATTTCACTCTCTTAACACGATTTATCTTACTGACAAAAGGATTCTTCCAGGCTACTCTACCATGATAGTCGAGTTTTCTTAGCACTCTCCGAACAGTTTCTGCTCCATTTTTGCTCTCTGAACATGTCAAAAATTTCACATAGAAGTTTTGGAGCACTAAGTCGGTGAGCTTTTTTAATTCTTTTAATATATAACGCTGCTCTCTCTCAGAGAGCAGTTGAGGACGGCCTTTTTGTGGGGTTGAAACAATTCTTTTTTCTTTTTGGTAACGCTGAATGATGTTCCACACAGTAGATGTTTTAGGTCCGATTAGTTTTTCCGTCCCTCTAACACTTTTAATTGTCTTTGTGCAAAGAAATTACAATTTTTCTTTGTTCAATCGTTGTATTTGTATTTTTGCGCGACATGTTATACCTGGCTTGATTTATATAAACTAATTTAATTATTAATTTCATATTGAATATATGCTTAAGGTAAATATTTACAAATTGTATAAATATTCGGGCAAAACCTTGGACAAACTATAAATTATAATAGTGTCCCAATATTTATGAGAGGTAGAATTTGCACTTATTATAATATATATATTTTTTAATCTACCAAAACATTTTTATGTACTTATTTAGAATGTAATTTTTATGTACTTATTTAAAATAGTTTTTATTTAATTAATAGTAATTATAAAATGAAATGAATTTATAAAAATTTGAATAAATGGGTGCCACTTTTAATTTTCGTCAATTTTTAACTTCTGTATGTACTGTCCCAATATTAATGGGAGTCACTGTATGTACATACGTATATTGAAAATACGTATGAGGTTACCTAAGTCTTAGTCATATATAGCCTCAAGTAAAAATAATGAAAACGACAAAAAAGAACAAAAAAAATTACATATGTATTAACATTTCAATAAATAATAACATACATAGGTATGTACCTAATTAAAAAAATGAAGAACAGTTTTTGTTACAATGTGGCTTGACTTAGTCAAGTGACTTAGAATTGTAGAAAGCGTTGATGGTGGAATATTGAAAGTTTTGGCGATATCTTTTTCTTTTCGAACCACTTTCCACGGCCACGATAATTTTTTCTTTTTGTCGGACACAGTAAGGGAGACGTACTTCCCCTTTGCACTCATCGTGACAAACTAAGAAAGAGAATTGGAAAGTTAAACTGGGCTGAAAGGAGAGGGAAAACATTACGCAGGAAATGAATATGCGGAAAATGAGAATTAAACATTACTAGGGAAAATTCGAATTATAAAGAGGGGAAGCGGCCTCGTTCGAATTATAGAGCCTTCTCTCCCCCTGTTGTTAAGAAAAGGATTTCGAGTTATCAAGCGTATCTAAATACACTGATTTTTTTCGATTTAAGTTAGCAGCTGTAGAGTTCGAATTATCGAGAGTCGAATTATCGAGAGTCGACTGTATAATTATTATTATTATTATTAATATAAGCCAGGTCTTACTGCACTTATCAATTTTGCTACCAGTCTTTAAAGAACATTAAACATCGTTGCAATTTCTTGAGTCACGTTACTTACTACAGCCAGAGTGCCTAGCTTCTATAAGATTAATAATTACGGCCACCTTCGTGGGACTTTTCCATTATACTTCATTTTTGGATCATTCTGTTTGTGAAAATTTACTTCAAACCTTCTGATTCTATGGTGAATTCAATCATGTTCTCAAGGACTACAGCTGTACATTTAAACGAATCACAATAAATCATTGAAGTACGTTGGTATAATCTACCGTTTTAGCGATAACTCCGTTCTTCGACTTGTAGTGGGTATATAATTATAGGTTGAGCCATATTTCTCAGTTACGGCCCATGATATAATAAATAATAAATTTAAAAGTAGTAGCCAAAAGTAAAATGCATATTATCTACAACCAGCCTTGACCCTTTTTGTGAATATTCATGAATGCAAAAATATTAAATATGGATGGTTAATTTTTAGGCTAGGGTTGTAGGGAGGTAAAAAAAGAATGCGAACAGAAGTGCGGAGCGTTTACTGGCCCTTCGCATAAATACCTGAATATATAATCTAATAAATCTGGAATATATATAAAGCAAAATAAAATATGATAATAAGAAAAACTTTTTTTCACCCAAAGTACAAAACAGGGGAGTTGGTAATATGAGAAACTACGGCCCAGGTAAGGGGATAAAGGTGTGGTTTAATTGCCTTTTCAAAAGTTTTGTTAAGTCCTCTACTACGGGTTACCACAGTGTGGGAGTCTGTAAAGACTTAAGTTCCATAGTTAACCTCTTCTCTTTTGGCCCTGCCCAGTCATCATAGGCCCTTTCCATGTCCTTTATACCCTATAGTGCATCTCCTCCACACTATACTCTTCTCACAAAGGTGGAAGTTGTTAGCAAGCAAGTCCCTTTAAACTTACCTTACTGTCAAGATAGTGCGCGCTAAGTAAGGGGTCCTTTAAGTAAGTTGAAAACTTTGGATGGCTAGAAAGTGAGGATACAGAAGTCTACAAAGTGTAGGTACACACACACACATATATATATATATATTAGTTAAAGGGAGAGCTTGCGCCAGAAATATATATATTCTTCGTCCAATCTTCAACTTCTTGGCCAGCCATTAGTATAAACATAATTTCAAATGAAATCTAACCCCCCCTTAACCATTCTGTCAGACCGCTAAAGTTTCTGCTTTATCTGCCATTTCCAATTTTATAGATGGCCTTTTAAATATAACTTTTCAGTAACTGTCGTTCAATTCCGTTTTGATTTCCATATATTACTGCTACTTCTAAAAGTTCAATTTGGAGTAAAATTTACATTAATTCTCTCTGCTTTTGACAGTCTGGCAATTCCATCTGTCTTTTGATTAAATTCTCCTCAGTTATTTTACAACTTTTCGGCAGAGACATTTTACAAATTTAGTAAAAATATATTCTTTAAACGTCTGTAAAGGTTTTCAAATTGTATTTTATGGTTTGAGGGAGGAAAGAGTATATTTTGGCGTTGAAGAAAAGTTGCGAACCTCTCTAGCTTTTCTATTCATTTTCCATTCGATCAGATATTTAACTTCCTCAGCAGCTGGTCTGAATGATGACTGGCGCTCTTTACATCACTTCTGAATAACAAACCAACAAATAACTGGTTGTTTAACCAACTCAATTCAAATAACCAACAAATATTCTTTAATTTTTCTCAAACAGTGTTCGAAAAGATCTTCTCTAAATAAATCCATTTAGTTTATAGGTTATCTTTTTCTGTCAATTATTATTACGGTAAAATTAGTGAAGAAAATTCAAATTTCAATTAGTAGTAGGGGTGAGAGGGAGGCACCTTTGAACAGTTTCAATTTCTCGTCAGATATTGAAAACATTTATGATTGGTAATTTTCTCCAAATGTTGTGGTAGACCTGTTGTATAATTGACAGAGTTTCCCTGCGTTTCCATTGTTAGTAAAGTCCAGAATTGAGGAATGTTATATTTTGTAAGGTGGAAGTAAAATTTTTGTTGCAGCTTTGGATGGAAGTCTATTGTGAAGATTGTAGTGGACAAGGTTTAAGTATTGTTAGTCCATATTAACATTTGGAATTCGTATTTTTAAATCTAGTATTTACAAAAGTCTATTTGCTTGGAAAAAGTGTTGGATATTGTATTTTCTTTAATGGATGGAGAGGGTGCACTTTTCAACATCACAGTTAAAAAGTGCCGACCTGCAAGTTTGTGACTTTTTTTTAGTTTAATCGCAGAGAAGGGGAAAGTGGTCCGAAGCTACATTAAAAAGCGCAACAAACCGAACATTTTGTTCAAACTTCCTAAACCCATCATCACTTCGGGTACAACATCCCGAACTGTGAGTCATTCTTGATTTTTGAACTAGATTTCAGTGGTTTAAAAGAGAAAGTAATGTAGTAGTGAGAGAAATAACTGATAGAAGGTAGATTCAGAGTAAAGTAATATCATTTCTTTCTATTTTATATTGTGTTCAAAGCTACCCCACCAGTGGGGCAGAAATTAACATTTGACATAAAAATTTTAAATTAAAAAAATATAGTAAAGTACCAACTGTTTATTGATATAGATCTGTTAAGAAGACTTGAAAGTTGTAGAAAACAAAATAAAAAGGTTCAATAATACGATTCTGGGCACTCTGTAACAGAAAATGTAAATTCTGTTCAAGTGTGCCCCACCTCACCACTAAATTTGAAAATTTTTCGCTATTTCTGTGTAGGAAAAATCAGGACTCATTTGAGAAAACTTATCTTTCATATCTTCTACAATAAGTAACTATTCTTAGAACATGGTATTCTTAGTGTAGTTTTTAGTGTTCAGTTTTACATTCAGAACTGTAATTATCTCCAGTTCCTACAAAATCTCGTAAAAATCAAGTTTCTCAGAGATCTATTTCGAATAAAATGACAAAATTTTAGTAAGCAACTATTATTAGCCTTGGATTTAATCCAGGATGCCACCAAGAATAATAATTGAGACTAATTAGGATGCTTTTCTAAGATGATGGACTGAGTCTTCTATTTTCTAAAGTTATCAAGTGGGTGATGATAGCTCAGTAGTGTTCTTATAATTTTAATTTTTTTTTCTTTTTTCTTTTTTAAAAGATAAACTTTGCTTATATAAAAGTTTTATATAAAAGAGGCGAGATATTCCTTAGATTAGCAGATGGTGGCACAGCTAGCGGTAAATACAGTACTCGTCCTGAAGAGTCGTTTCAACGTTTCCACCCTCTGCTTTAGTCGTAGAGAATGTTTAACCTCTCCACTACTATATATTGGTTTTCCCAGCTAGTCTTTGAACTAGATGGGTAAAGTCCCTTAATGAAAGTTTTCACCATTTCATCAAAAAAAAAGAAAAGAGACTTCTTCCTTTTTTTTGTCCTTAAAGAAGTTCTCCGCCATCTTCTCACTTCTTCACTTCTTCTTGGAGGTAACACCATTTCAATGGCTCTACCTTCCACCAATCTATCAACACATTCTATGGAATAAGTTTTTCTTTATGAAAAACTTGGGAAAACGTTTCTATTGTTGGTTGTAGAACCTTGCAATTTCATCTTCCTCGCCACTCTCCATTTAAATTGATTCTATAAACTCGCTTCTCTTTCAAACCGTTTCTATTCATGCAAAACAATAGAAGGCACTTGTATTCAAATATTTCTGGCCCTTTAAAAACTAATAATTACTTATTTTAAAGTTATTTCTCTTTGTTACCATTACTAGAACAGACTATTTTAACTTTCCAAATTTAGTGTACCTACTGTTACTAATTCCCATCACCTGGTGATGTTTTTATCGCTAAGAATCTTGAATCACCATTTGTGATGTGCAAACTACTGGTATGAAAATGGTGCCGCAGTAGTCAGACCTATAGGCAAGGCTGCAAAGCTAAGATGTATTGAGGTACTGTGTTCGATATATGGTCTGGGCGTTGGATTTTATTTTGTGTGTTGAATGAGAAGATTAATCCCTCTTTACTTGGACATGAGTATTATTGAAATAATGATAGCTTCGTATTTGTTCTCTGATCAATGACCTGGATTTACAAGCAGTGATAATCAACAAGGCATAGAAAAAGACCTTATTATTAGTTTCTACCTCAAGATCAAACGGTCAATCAACACTTTTACCGAGAGGTTCTTCCAAAAACTTCGAAAAAGGGTCCATTCGTGTGAGACCAAACATCAAGAATAAGTGGGTGTTGCATCACGATAATGCTCTTTGTCACACAGCAATTTCAATAAACGAGTTTTTGGCCAGTAAAAACATTCCTGTGGCTCCTCAGCCTCCTTATTCGCCTGACTTTTGAGTCCTTGTGACTGTTTTCTCTTGCCGAAGTTGAAAAATCACCTCAAGGGAAATCATTTTGGGACAGTCGAAAACTGTAACCGACCAGCTGAAGGCTATTCCAGTATCGGAGTTCGAGCACTGCTATGAGGAGTGGAAGAAACGTCTCCAGCGCTGTGCGGCTTCAGAAGGAAGTTATTTTGAAGGTGACAATATAGAATTGTAATTCTTTTTGAATAAAAAAATCAGTCTCATTACTTAATTTACAGACCTCGTATCTTAAATTTTGTTACGCGTAATTTATATTTACAATAAGTACAGTTGTTGAGGGCAATTATAATAATAAGAGTTGGCCATTTTTTCCTTTTAAGTATAGTATTAAAGTATGTGGACCAATTGTAAATTTATTTTATAAAAGTAGCACTTTGTTATTTTTTAAATTTAATTAAAATCAGACTAAAGAATAAATGGATTTCTTTTCTTTCACACGATTTTTACATCCTCTCGTTGATTGTTTTGTTTAATTAAAGTGTCAATTTAAAATTGTTACAGACAGAAATGATTTATGTTAGCCGGTTGGCAGTTTAAATCACATCAATCACTGTTCGTAGATTTTATTATTGGTAAATGAGAAACATCCTTTCAAATATTTCCTGTCTTTTCTGTTCGTTTTAAATCTTACTTTTATATTTCCTTCAAATGATCTGTTGAGTAAAAATAATTCTTATTTGGCAGTATTTAAAGATTTAAAAATTTCATAAACAAAAAACAATGCTAAAGTTATTATAACCTAGAGAGTTATAATTAGGGAACGGATTCGTATGTATTTACATATTTTTTTCTAGGCAATTTACAGACGTTTTTCAACTAGAAGTATTCATACTGACACTTTTTAAGCCGTTTGAGTCTACTTTTATTTCACATATTTTCACATATTTGGATGTTATCGCACATTTATACATATTTGATTAAAATAAATAAATATTTCTATATATTTAATCAAAATATGTACATATTTTTTCATATTTTTCATTTTGGGCATATTTTCATAATTGGGAGGTGGTTGACAGGAACTGTGAACCACAGACTGTAGGGCTGTGAATCACAGTGGGTACAATGGTTATTGTAATTTACACAGAATGCTGATAAACAGTGACGGGCACTTGTTAGTTCTTTAAAGTTGTCTGACGTTGTCTGTTCTTTCAGCTCGTTCGTTGAAGTGTCCAATTCATTTCGTTCGGTCACTTATTGTATTCTTTTTTGGGTGAAATGCCACGAACATCGGCCTCAAACAAACAACTGGTTGCTAAATATCTTCGCGAGTTTCCAGCAGAACTTTTTCGAAGTGATGGAGACATTTTGTACTGCACAGCTTGTGACAAGCGCGTTTCTTGCTCTCAACGTTCCCAAGTCACCCAACATATTGCCACCGGATCGCACATAGAGAATAAAAACAGAAAGAAAGAGAGGACGTCCTATCAAGCCTTCCTTACATCTCCATCATCAAGTAAGTCTACTCTGAGTACAGATCTGTGTCGGGCTTTGGTTAGAGCAGATATCCCTTTCCATGAATTTGGCTAATAAATTGGGATGTGTTTTCAGCGAAATGTTTGTCTCAGTGGAGCAGCTAAAAAAGGAAATGAACGTTATAAGGGAAGGATTTCCAGTTGACTTATAAACAACGAGCCTCCAAATGGTATTTACCACAACATATAAAAGAGGCTGTCCCTGGAAGTGGACTACTTGAATCTGGGACTGGAGAGGTCGCAAATCAGTAGTTCGATTAAAGTCAAATTTAAATTTCAAACCACATACAGTTGGAGGGAATTACAGTTGCAAGATGTGTGACCTTAGGGAAGCCGAGGATGTTTTCCACTTCTTGGGACGTTGTAGAATTCTTAAAATGTTAAGAATGAGGTTCTTTGGGTGCACAGACCTTATCGGAAGAGGAAATGTTGAGGTATTTGAATGGCGCAAATTGGGCGGTGTTGGCTGGCTTTATAAGGAGACGCTCTAGCCTATCGTTCCTTTTTGGTTAACCAATTCAATTACTAATTGGTGGATGGATTAATGATGGTGTAAAATAAAAATATAATTTTAAAGGGAAAAATTCTGTTAATTTTTTTGTTTTCTTATTTACATTTTGTTATTGTACACTTTTCAGTTCAATGTAAAAAAATATACATCGTTATTTGAAATTAGCACTCCTGACAGGCAGCCAATGGCTATGTCAGCTATTACTTTTGTTAAATTCTTTCTTTGTAAACTATCTGTGGTGTAAATAAAAGTTTATCTGTCTATCTATCTAGTTTTATTGCTAGCGTAGAAAGGTGCGTTTTACGATGGTGCGTAGAATTTTCAATTGAAGGGATTAGATGCGGTTGAGAAAGGAAGCACTTAGCTGTAGTTCTCCAAGTCCTTATGTCTCAGATTAGAGTTAATAGGGGATTTGTAGAGTTTCTTGTGGTTCAATTAGAGTCAATTTGGATCGTTTATCAAGTGACTCTTTTGAGGATTCTGTTAGTTAAGTTGAGTTCATGTCTTTGGTTCTAGGTGAAAGCTTTTATCCAGTTGGTGTCCGAGATATCACCGGAATGATATCTGGTTCAGATAGATTAAAGGGAATTCTTTATGATAGAGAGGTTATTTAGTTTGATTTAGCGAATCCAAATTAAAAAAGAAATAGTGTTGAATAATGATATAAAGTTGAAATTGTATATTTAGCATTAAATCTGTGCAGTGGTTCTAAGTATATAACTTCATCCTCTAACAGCTCAGTTGCTAGAATTCTAATTATTTAGTTGTAATTTGTATTTATTTGATTTGCTGTTATGGTATATGTCATATGCAATATCATAACGAATTATATGATATTTGCATAGTTGAACACACGATGTTACAACAGCTCTCTCCTTAAATAGTTAAACACTTAGTGGAAGGCAAACTCATTTGTTTAAATATGTAGCAATGTAAACAATTATTCATATTAACTTTCAGCTCGTAACATTCTAGAAGCGCCTGTTTTGGCTGCTGCTTGGTTGGCTCTATTTAGTTCTAAGACAACACCATCTATCTCTCCCTCAAACCCTACTTACTGTAACTGTTGTTGTAGTTGACATTTAAACCAAGTTACTCTTCCTTATAGTTCGCGTTGTTTAATTCAACTGCTCTCTTATATTTCTGAATATAATCTACACGAAGAGGCCAATATTTAGGAATCTTTTGATATTAAGGCCCTTCAACATTTGTGGTCATTGCCTGTAAAGTCGGCCATCAGTGTTACTAGCAACACTTACAGTACTACAAATACTAAACAGGAACTTTACTTAATTTTCATTTTGTATAAATATTCCTTGGGTTTTACTTTTTTAGGACAATCATGTTCTAATTACGTTTGATCGATGAGAGTCATCTATCTCCTTTAAGGGTATTTTTATCCCGATACCACCTTCGTTTACGAATAGAGGGGATGTTGGCACTACTGTGCAGTCGCTAACTCTCTACCATTGTAATCGATTTCTAAAGTAGGCATTGAATTTATAGAGACTATCTAGGTCCTTTCTTCAAGAAAAGTTATCGCCCTTTATCTTAGTAGAAATCTTCATAATGGCTGCACTGATTACTGGGAGAATATCTTCCTATCCTCCGAAGAGCATGTTTGATTGCCACCCGCATGGTCATAAATTCGCCCCGGCGTTTTCTCCCTTACTTCTGCCCTTAATCAAAAGGACTTTTTCCCCCCATTCATTTGTTCTACCAATTTATTTCTCTTTTTTCCATCTGTTGACCCTTATTTTCAGTGCTTGAACTTGCAGTTATAAGTTAGTAGCTGTTTCTCTTCTACTACTACAATGGCGCTGAAATCTATCTCCTGGGTCCTGGGCCTTGGCCCAATATCTTATGCCAGTCTTCTCTATACTTTTAACTGCTACAATACAGTTTGGATTGCTAGTCTTCTTCTGCCACACAAACTGCGGACGTTGTTCCAAAA
Source organism: Rhodnius prolixus (assembly GCF_049639745.1). Classification (NCBI taxonomy): domain Eukaryota; kingdom Metazoa; phylum Arthropoda; class Insecta; order Hemiptera; family Reduviidae; genus Rhodnius; species Rhodnius prolixus. Next base: position 26,168,179 of record NW_027411624.1, read on the forward strand.
GATATAATCCTTCCTGGCATTTTAATATTGTCCATGCTGGGGGTCACATGTATATCGCAGTCGTTACAATTGAATGTCTCCTTAACAGATCATCACTAAAATTCTATCTTTACCACTCGCATGTAATCTAATTACGTAATCTGATTGCTTAAATTTGTGTTACAGGTAAGTCGAGTTGATTTCCTGATTCTTGAATTGAGTATCTGTAAGTAAGTTATATATATATTTATTTTCTCCAACTCTATTACGGGAAGGTAATCAAATAGGTTAGGTATCGATTTTGAGTATCTGTTCCAAGGTAATTGCTTCATATCTGATTTAAAGTCTCCTGAGTATGAAAATTAGTTATTACAAATTCTCCTGTGTGAGTTGCCACCTGGCTGTAGAGTACCTAAACAGTCAGGAAAGATACACCAACCTTAGAAGTAACAATGTAAATAATATTATAATTGTCACCAACCATAAACCCTGAGGATAATGTTGTCCCTTAGATCGAAAGCTTGGCAAAAATAGACTGAAACTGGCAAAATTCTTTCTTCCTTTTAGATTAATGAAATCATCCAACAAAAACGAACGATATGCTGTACAATTGCAGTTTAGGTATTAAGTAATATTTTTATTTCAGCTTTACAGTTTCTGTAAATAAGAATAGAGGCGGTACAGAATTCAAGTTCAGAAAGCCGTAATGTCAATTATTGTTTTTTTTTTTGGAAAAGTAGGAGCAAAAAAAATGGATGAAGAAATAAAAAGGAAAATATTTCATGGAAGAAATAACCAAATCTTATTCCGTCAAGTGGAAGAATCCCCTCGGTGGTACTAACAATGGAATAAATAATACTCTTAGAGTTGAAAGTTAAAGGAAGATTAAAGCGGACTTAGAGGTAGGAGAGAGAGATTGTGGATGCTGAGGGAAGAGAGATTACAGCCTCCCCCCAGACCTGCTCAGTTAGCTTTGAAAATTCGGCGCAATATTGCCGACAAAAGGAATGTCACTGGGTATAGGTGGTAAAAATTTTGACAGGTCGGCCTTCTCTACACTATACAGGATAACATAAATATAACTACAATAAAAAAAAAATAAATAAAGAAGAAAAACCAAGAATGACATGCTTCTAAGGAGATCTTGTAGGCCGTGAAATGTGAAATTGCCAACATTATTGTGAATGACCATAAATAGACGGCAATTGGATTGGAGACATATTGTTGTCCAAACTGCTGAAGATATGCGGCTAATCAAAAGATTACTATCTGTAATGTTCGATCAAAATCAAGAAAATTGTCCCTTCTATTTCTTGTGATCTCTGTAGTTGTCACCTTTTCTTTTCTTTGGTCTCTGCTTTGTTATTCGTCACCAAAATTGGTGCTACCTTTTCAGCTGTTATTGTAGCGATAAACTGTATTTTTATTGAAATAACAATGGCATTCCCAGATCATTATTACATCTGTAAGGTTTATTTCTATTTTTGAACAGTAGCCGAAGTAGTCAGATATTTGTGAAAGTTAATTACTTGATATTAAATTAAAATATTTGATGTTTCGCTTAGAATGCCGATTAACCTTTAATTTCCGACGTTCGGCAGAGTACAGTCTCTGAAAAAAAAATTAAAAAATAATAATCACAATACAATTGTCAGTGGCGTAGCTTTCCTTAAGGCTGAGTCTACCCAAAGTAATTTTCTTTTAGAATTCCTTTATATCTAATTCAGCCTAGAAATAATTCTATTTCATTATACTTATGCAGGTTAGATTAACCAGTTAAGCGTATAATTTAGTTTTTAAAAAAAACCCACAGTGTGCGGAATTAAAATCAGACAATGACGCGTATACCCACGTCGAACGCAGGGCAAAACAAACAAAAGTTTACAACGTCATAATAGTCACTGCAAGCACTTTTTCTGCAAACTCTAGAGGCTTGAGATACCAGAGCATTCTGTGCTCATTCAAAATCTTGCACCGCTTCACGTATATGCATTGCTCTAGTTAACTAGGGGACGCAAAAGATTTTTAGAAATGAAATCATGCTCTTACTGAGGTCTGAACCTCTATCTAAGGTAAAAAACGGCATTGCACAAGGGTTGAGATCTTCTATTTGTGTGCCTAATTCCCAATCTCTTATGCGGAGACCAAACATGTACCAACCACTTATCATTTGGCTGGCTCCCTCCACCTCCCTTCGTGTAAAATACTCGGCAGTTCTATTGGTAAGATAAAGGAAACATCCCACCAAATAATATTCTTATTGTATTTTATTAAAATTTCGAGTTTTTATAGTTAATGGCAATTTTATATTTATCACGAGTATACACGTCGAACGCATAGTAACAGAGATTTGGATTGACGTGTAAACACGCTTAACTGGTTAAAGAATCATTTTGAATTAAGTTCTTGCTCTACGATGTCAGAACGTACAAGAATTATTTTACCAAAAACTGGCGCTCTCGCACTGCATAGTTGTCCACTTCAATGGTATAGCACTGAAGGTCCAAAGACAAGCCTTTCGGCTACCTTCAGGAGTTGTTGTAAAGAAGAGGTATACTTAAATCGCATTCATTTTGTACCAGAAAACATTATTCAATTTTAATGCTCTTATCTTTATTCCAGATTTGTTTTGGTTATAAAAAAGTAAGAAAAATAATTTCAAAGAATGCCTTGCAAATGCTTTTAATTTTTTGAAATCATTATGTAATTTCTACATTGGCTCTGTCAACAGTAATGCAGCTTCAATTAAAAATGACGTGTTGCAAAGAAATATAAGCGGAAAAAGAGCAATTTGGTAACTGATTCCCGTATTATGGAGCGGCAATATTCTTAATGGTACCAAAAGGTAATATGTAGTAGCTTGGGACAAAGTATACTACTATATGACGCTGAGAGTTCGACCTTAAAAAAGAAAAAGCTTCTAGCGACCGATACGGATAACTGGAGAAGAACTTCACCAATATCAAGTCTTGAAACAGTAAGAAACAATGATATTAGAAAGAAAATGAACCTTTCAAAAAATGTGCTACAGAAGGTGGTGGTATAAAAGATTTAAAAAGAATGGACATTGGAAGAATAGCTAAGGGAATCCTAGACTGGGAAGCCGAAGGAAGAAGTAAAAAGGGCAGATCCAAGGAAAACTGGATAGATGACGTCAGAGAAAGGTTACGGACTGAGAGAAGAGGTTATCTGGGGTAGCTCCAGTTGGAAGCTGAAATAACAAGAAATATTTGGTTGCGGAAAACCTCAGTATTGAGGAATTGAAAGAAAGAAAATCTTATTTATATTCAGCTCAGGAAAAATTTAAAGTTGCCCTATTTATAAAAGAGAAGAAATTAAAAAATAAATAAATAAAAGGCCGAGATATATCCTGCCTCCTAGATCGCACTAATAGAGCCACTAATATTACGGTAAATAAGTAGCTTAGAAACTTTTAAGACTTACTTAACTTCTTGTTCTACTAATTAAATGGCTTCGAAACTTTTCCTTGCATTTCTCTCTGTTCAAATTTGACCTGATTTACGTTTTCTTAATATATAATTTACATTCCCTTAATTTTTATGCACACTGACTCAATATCTTTTTGTAAATTTAAGGCGCGACAATGTATCTGAGGTCAGTTGGTCTTATTAAATATTTAAAACCTAACAGCTGAATGAGAAAGCGAGCTGTCAGGTTTCTCGTTAATTTTTATTATTATTTTTGTTTTCCTAGGTCAAAATATTTCATTAAAATTCTTAAATCTTTTGAATACAGTTAAAGATGTACTGTGTAACAACATAAAACCAACCAAAATCTATATCTTATAGCCTGGTAGCCATTTTAGAATAGATTTTTTAAAAAATACTGAAAAATTACTTTAATAAAGTAAACTATACGCTTTTGGCCTGATTCACCTGCCTTATTATTTCGCGTCTTCTCGTGTCACCTGAGTAAAGTACTAGTACGATTTGAACTGCCAGCGTTTTATCCCAATATGCTAGATTGATTTTCAATTGACCTCTATATTTAATTATATTTCATCCTAATCCATGTATATACTTAGGGTAAAGTGCCCAAATTTCGACCCGCTTCTTCTTAGCTAACTGAAACGCCATACGAGGCAAGTCACCGACAGTCCAAATTTCGACCCGCTTCTTCTTAGCTAATTGAAACGCCGTACGAGGCAAGTCACCTACAGTTAACCCGTAGAAGTTTTTCCTATTGCCAGGCAGTATTCTGCAAGCACTAGCTCGATGACTATGAAGCAGAACTGTTGGTCGGCCAATATTGCTATTAACCATATCCTCTGGTTCTAATGAGGATTTGACATTATCCTTCAGCGTTGCTCTTGGAACTTGGAATGTCTTTGCTGCCGTTTTGTATTCCATTTCTTTTTTTTCTCACCGCCTTCACTGCTTCTACCATTGTCTTAAGATTCCATTGCTTACGTTTTGCCATCTGAATCGAAAGCAAATAATCAACTGTTTTCTATAACTTCTTCTAATATGAAATAAAAATAATGTTCTAAATTTCGTTCCCGGGACGGAATTAGGAACAATCACATTTTTAAAGATGGCTACCACAATAGAAACAACACATGAATGAACTGGCGTTTCGTTGAAGAATTTCAAAATAAAGACAATATGTGACAGGCCCTAAGCAATATCAATATTTTAACGAACCTTTAAGAAGACTGGAATACGTTTTGAAACACTACAACTTATTATGACTAAAAATATAACACTTCAAAAACTCGGCTGGACATGAACCGCGTACCTCGAGGTGACGTTACCAAACGATTACTGCTGCCTCAATGTAGCTTTCTTAAAATTGCCATTAGTGTGCAATACTTGGCGATTGTTTTGAAAAGGGGGACGAAATTAGGCGCAGGGACGAAATTAGGCGCAGGGACGAAATTTCATGTAAAACGAATTTCTAAAAATCACTTTTTTGAACTCAGAGTAATACTGGGCAGAGTTGGTTTTTGGTTTCTTTGCAACGTTTTCTTTTTTTAAACTTAAGCTAGATCATTAATCTCCCGATGGAGTACTCAGCGCCCTTAAGCTTCAGCTCCTCTTGCAAAAATACAAACATTTAGAGAAACGAAATAGGCCCCTCTCCTTCAAGTAGAACAGGCAATATCTCAGTGTAGCAAACTTCCAGACATTATACAGATATCAAAGGTGGTGGTGTGTTTAGCAGTTTAGCTATAAAGGTTTACCTTGCTCCATTTCAGTTTCCTACCAACCTGCTAGACATTGCTAAACTTTGCATACAATAGTAAGTAATAAACTACATCAGAGAGAGACACATGAGCATTTAATTGGATTATCCTCTGCCATAACTTTCTCACTTCTAGATATTTACCTTTTGAATGGAAACTCGGATGTTCTCTAATTATAGAATTCCTACTAGCGGATAATCTAAATGATCAAAATAGCGGTTAGAATTTACTACAATAATAAATTTGTATAATTATGTGCGTAAAACCACCCACATTTCTTATTATAACAAATGTTTTTGAAACCCACAACAAATAAATAAACATCTGACTGTCTAAAATCTACACTTTTTGTATAATAAATTATATATATAAAGAGAAAGGGAGAGATAAATAAAGAATTATAACCATTTTTTCCTCCATCATTTGAAGGTAAGAAATCATTTCTCAAATTCTTTGCTTGTTTTTATATTACTTTCCACCTTGTTTGATAGATTATATACGTACGATACCACATTAAAAACCATCCTTTTTTTGGTTGCGTGCTTTGTGAAAAGTCACGTATGTATTTTTGTACATATTATCACGTATCCATATGTAGTATATATATATTGTATAGTATAAAAGATAATTTTATTTGCTCTAAATGGTACAATTATTTTTTAAAAAATAATATAGCAAGAGCTTTTTTAGGTGATCTAAATATTTTCAAGTAGTTTAACACAATCTATTCAGTAATTTAGATTAAAAAACATGGCTAATGCGCGAACAAGACCAAAATATAAAATTAAATAAATAGGCTTTAATTAGTACTAGGATGTAAGGTCGCGCTACATAACTTTGGTCCCACAACTAACCTTTCGCAGATTTAATTACTACCCTACAATTATGCAGAATAAATAGAAAGAAATTTTTCATAAACATCCGTTAGATGTCAAGAATATTTCTTGAATAGCTGACTTACTGGGAGTTGCTGCTTAAATGTAGGGCTATGGTTAAAAGCACAATTTACTTGTGATGAACTTGAAAGTGTTAATTTTAAAAAAATAAATGATATAGACATATGAGATATATCCACTATACTACAGCACTGGAATTACTGATATTATACACAAATATGGTGATAGATGGTGTCTACAATTGTGCTAAATTTCATGTAGTTCGTTGCTGTGGTAAACCCAATATTACCATACAAAGTTATGGGGTTCGTGAAAGAACTAACATAAGAAAACTTCAACTATATAACTATATTTTCTATACTATAATACACAAGACTGTACTATAGTATAGTGTATAACAGAAAGAAATTTCATACTAATACGTTATACTTACAAAGAGAGATATAGCGGGCACAATTTAAGGGCAGTTTTGGAGAAGAGGTGGCAGGCCTTTCATGAATGAGGTGTCATTCGATTCAAAATTTCTTGATTAATTCATTTGACGAAAGAAAATTTAAAGTTAACTTTATGCCAGTATGCCACGTTTACCCTCCGGAGGGGCTCCTGTCCACCTGTCCTCTTCCTTGTACAGATCTGGTGCGCTACCTTGGGCTGTACATAGGCAAACGGCTCACGTGGAACCTAGACACTAGACTTAAAAGACAAGCAATGACGAAACGTGTGAAACTGTTTTACAGACTTCTTGGACGACGCTCCAAATTGCCCATTGAAATCAAACGCTTAATATACAGTACTATCCTCAAACCTATGTGGACTTACGGACTAGAGCTGTGAGGGTTCAGCCAAACCTACAAACATACGGACAGTCAAAACTCCTCCGACAGATAGCTGACGCTCCTTTCTACGGTGACTAACCTCACTCTTCACAACGACCTCAACATCCCCTTCGTAGACCAATTTTGCCAAGACTAAATATAAAAAATTCCATACTGCTCACTCCACTTGCTTCAATCCTCTAGTGCAGTCTCTCGCCTCCTCTGACATTTCTGACATTCCTCCTCGCCAACTGAATAGCCAGTGGCCCCGCGACTTCCTCGCAGTCTGAAGCCCTAAAATTAATATCCTGTGGAAAGTGCTGCCGCTGGGCAGTTTCTTTCATCCTGCCTTTCACGCCTCTATACTTGAATCGCCCTATTTACTTATTGTTCAGTGTACGATATTATACAGATCGTAAATAACAAAATAAATTAAAACTAAAACAAAAAAGACAACTTTTATTATATTTAAATGAATTAATTTTATTATTTTAAACTATCATTAAATTATTCCGTGCTGAACTGTTTCTTGCCTTACGTGTAGTCTTTTTGTTTGTTTTTTTTTCATCATTTTGAGGTTAGACGTTCGGCTCATGTCGTCATATTACTCGCAAGAAATGAATGTCTTTTCGCAATAGTCACGCAATAAATTATTTTATTAATTATTTGGCTATAATTTAATTTATATATGAAAGTGGATTCTTTCCACCATGTAACTTAGTTGTTATCGAAGTGTGTTACAAATTGTGGTACTACTGATATTGTGGTAGTTCGAACGTTGAGAGTGAAAAACAACTGCTGTCCAGAAGCGCTGGGAATGAAGAAAGAAAGATGGTATGTTATATAGCAGGAGCAGTACTTTAAATAAAGAATTGCGAAGCAATGTTACAGTTCCTACTACTGGAGCGACTTGAAGCCCGCATGGTACCGCTTATCTTTTAGCTGCAGCAGCCTTCTGACAACATTAGGTTGTATATTTCTTCTCCTTTTTCTTTTTTGGGAGAGAACACTGCGAGTGAAGTTAGGAAGAAGGTTAGTCCCCATTCTCTTGTGTATGTATAGTGGTGCTCCCTAACGACCTCTTTACTATGTATCAGACTACTATGCTTCTTTCTACATGCATGCATGTGTGAGTGTGACTTCCTTAAGCCTGTAACCACCGCATAAATATTGTAACTACATGAAACTACCACATTATTGAGAACATTATTCTACAATTCTCAGGTTCATACTTTGGTTTTTTAGTTTTCTGGTTTTATAGTTTAGTGTTGAGTTCAGGAAAATCTTATATCTTGCTATCTGCCGTTTAATCTGCTCTTCTCTAGAAATGACCGATTTGCCAAGCTGATCGCCACGATTCGGTCACCCTTCTTGACATAGGTGTGCCGTTGGTTGGGTTTCTCTTTGGTACTAGTACAACGCACCTTATTCCTAACTCTCCATTCACTATCTCTTCCTAATTAAGAAAAGTATTGCGATCTGATCAAATGTTTTCCTGGCAAATATCCTTTTTTTTTTTTGGATTCCCTGAGTCCAAAAAAGTGTTTTTTTTAAAAAAAAAATAAAAAGTTTTGGTTTATATGTCAACAAAATGCGCCAAAAATGAAAAATTACAGGTAGCTGCAACTTTACATTTTGATTGCCCAATCAGATGGTGCGACTTAAAACTCAGCGACTGCAATAATAACTTTTTATGCACTTTGTACATTTTTGTTAGGAAAATTTGATTAAATTCACTTCTGGTAGCGCAGGCTCAGTCTTCTAAAGTTAAAATTTGAGTATAATGCACGGTCTTGTGTCTCTTTTATATTATAAATGGCTGCTAATATATCGATTTTAAAGAAAATTCTACAAATAGAAATGGAATCGATTTATTTTACACTTTTCTGAGATTATTTTAAAAAAGGCTGCACAGTATATAGTTCGACTTAAACTTCGATTGAATTCGTTTATAGTTTATTTTCTATTTTTCTTCTCAGCCAGTCACTTTGGCAATTTTGCGTGTTAAATAGTCAGATTAATCTAGAAGCTTCTCAGTTAGCTTCTACCACGCGAAATTACTATCTTTAACTCTAGTTCCTTCTAGTCAATAGTAATTTACATATATTTATTCTAGCTATTCGGTTTAACCTCGGTTATACACTAAATTACAATTACTAATTAAAAAATTTGCAATTAAATTACAATTGTCAATTTCATTAGTTTCAATTGAGGCAAGTATCTGTATTATACTGTAAAATTAAAAACGTGTAAAGTCTAAGATAATCTCTGTTCAGAATTACAAATTTTGGAGAAAAAAATTCAATTTATTGTTTTTAAACTTTGAACATTCATTATGCTCATGTCAATTACGTATTATTTGATAATTTTGTTTTAAGGACATCATTTCTTGAAAGATAATTGGGTAGATTCTCTCTGAAGTACAATTTCATAATATAATACGAGGGTGGTTTGAAAAGTCCGTGCAAAAATAAAAACTACTTAATTTTTTGGGGTAAACCTTTTTTATTTTTCAACATAGTCTCCTTTTAGGCTTATACACTTCGTCCAACGCTGCTCTAGTTTGTTGATCCCTTCCGAATAATAGGATTTGTCCAAGTCTGAAAAATAGCCATTCGTTTCTGCAATCACCTCCCTCGTTTGAATAAAATCTTTTTTCCGCCAGCCATTTCTTCATATTGGGCAACAAATAGTAGTCCGAGGGAGTCAAGCCTGGAGAATAGGGGGGATGTGAAACGAGTTGGAACCCTGTTTCCATTAATTTTGCGACCACAACTGCTGAGGTGTGAACTGGTGCGTTGTCGTGATGGAAAGGGACTTTTTTGTGGGCCAATCGTGGGCGTTTTTCTTGCAGCTCGGTTTTCAAACGGTCCAATAACGATGAATAATATGCACCTGTAATAGTTTTACCCATTTCCAGATAGTCGATGAGGATTATTCCTTGCGAATCCCAAAAGACAGTCGCCATAATCTTTCCGGCCGAAGGAACGGTCTTCGCCCTTTTTTGGCGCAGATTCCCCCTTGGTAACCCATTGTTTAGATTGTTCTTTGGTCTCAGGAGTGTAGTGATGTATCCATGTTTCATCCACAGTGACGAAACGACGCTTAAAGTCCTGCGGATTCTTCTGGAACAGCTGCAAACCGTCCTTGCAACACTTCACACGATTTCGTTTTTGGTCAAGCGTGAGCAATCGCGGCACCCATCTTGCGGATAGCTTTGTCATGTCCAAATGTTGATGCAAAATATTATGTACCCGTTCATTCGAGATGCCCACAGCACTAGCAATCTCACGCACCTTCACTCTTCTGTCATCCATCACCATATCATGGATTTTATCAATGATTTCTGGAGTAGTAACCTCAACAGGGCGTCCAGAACGTTCAGCGTCACTTGTGCCCAAATGGCCACTCGGAAAATTTTGAAACCACTTATAAACTGTTCTAATCGAAGGTGCAGAGTCACCATAATATTTATCAAGCTTCTCTTTAGTCTCCTGAGGCGTTTTGCCATTCATAAAGTAGTGTTTAATCAACACACGAAATTCTTTTTCGTCCATTTTTTGAAAATCACTCGACTTCCTCGATTCAAACGAATGCCAAACACAAAGAAATAGACCGATCTGGCTGAAACTTGGTGTGTGTTCTTCCAAGAGATGCTACTAACTAAACATAACCTCGATACGCGCCAGTGGTGCTATCTCTCTCTAACGACCCTCGTACTGCCCTGAGTCTTGTAGTTGGAAGAAAATTCTACAATTTATAGTGACAGTTTACTAAATTGAATAAATTTTTTTGAGGAAAATATTCTTTTAGGGCCATTCTGAAAATTTGGAATTTGAATAAATTTATATTAAATTATTGTAGCTCTCTTTGTAGCATTCCTGTGTGCTTACATCCCCTCTTTATTTGGGTTAGGGGGAGACAGGTAATCTTTGTAAGACGTTATTAACCAGTTAAGCGCGTTTAACGTGTATACACGTTAAACCAAATGGTAGTGGGAGCCAGCCAAGTGGTTGGTAGATGTTTGGTCTCCGCATTAGAGATTGGGGAATTAGGCACATAAATAGAAGCTCTCAACCCTTGTGCAATGCCCGTTTTTACCTTAAATAGAGATTCAGATCCTCAGTACGAGCATGATTTCATTTTGCGCAGAATTCAAAAAGCTCTTTTCTTCCTTGTAAAAGCTCTTGCGTCCCCTAGTTAACTAGAGCAATGCATACGTGAAGTTGTGCAAGATTTTGAATGAGCACAGAATGCTCTTGTAATCTCAAGCCCCTAGAAATTGCAGAAAAAGTGCACTGCTGTGACGATTATGACGTTGTAAACTTTTGGTTGTTTTGCTCTGCTGCGTTCGACGTGAATACACGTCATTGTCTGATTTTAATTCCGCACACTTGTGGGTGGTTTTTTTTAAAACTAAATTCCACCGCTTAACTGCGTTAACAGATTGTTTTTTATCATCGATTTAGTTCGAGTGAAAGGAGAAAATATGTATTTAAAAGAAAAGCAACAGGTGGGCAAAAATTTTGTGTATAGATTACTGGTTTGAGTATAAATTATCTATTCTGTATGCTTGTGGAGTGTTTTACCTGTTGAGTTGAGAGACCAGGATATGGTAATTACCAGTGGTCGATAGAAGAGTATCGTGGCTTCATGTGTTCCCCTTCCATACGTCCCTGAACCATTCCAGGACTAACAAGAACAGAACTGGGCTCCACCCATCGCTTCATAGACCAAAAAGAAAAAAGTTATTATAATAATAATAAAAGTTAGCCGACATCCTTGTTTGTTTTAGACTATCGTATACTTTTTATCCTCTCCTTTGTAGCTCTAGGAATACCTTAACTGGCTCCAATTTTCGTTAATTGGTCCTCACTGGAAATGAGGCAGCGTCATTCTCACAGTGAATGTAGTCTGGAGACTACCAAGTTAATGATAGGGCTACAACACTAGTTATAATTCTTTAATGCAATCTCAATAAATCTTCAGATTAATAACTCAACCGCTTTTTATAAATAATAATAAAAAAAAAAATTTAAGGTAGATTGCATGTATTTTAGAACATTCCGGCAGGAGACATTCTACTTTTTGCACGCACATTAAAATCTACAAACATGAACAATCATCATAAAGAAATCTCCTAACTAAAAGGGAGTTGAAGGGTCCACTTAGGTCCCCTAGTTCTTGGTGCTCATTGTGAAAGAATTTTCGAAAAAAAAATGTTTGTAATTTTTCTTAAAATAGAGAAAAACTTTTCTCATTATTATGCCACATCTTAGGGTCGCCTGATAGTGTTACCTAGAAAATAGATGGTCCATAATTCGATACTCTCGCGAAAATTGCGACAAATCTTGTCCTTATTTTCCAGATCTAGGAAATGACATGCGAAAAATGGCTAACCAGTTGAAGGGTATTCTTGCTTGCTTCATGTTGTTTATTATAGTAATTACCAGAAGATAAGTTGGTTACATTGTGGCTGCACGCCAAATTATAATTTTATTATAATTAAGTAGAAAATTTAGAGCAACAAACGTTAATTTTGGCAAATACGAGGTGTGGCTATTAAATAACGAGACCATTGCTGTAAAACATTTTATTTTAAATTTATACATATCTGGTTATTATCACCTTCAATATACACCCCTCGCCTATCCCTACAACGCTCCATGCGAATTTACCATTGTTCGAAACCGTGCTGGAAGTCTTTTTCTGTGAGCTCCTCTGCATGACGCGTGCCGCTTTTTCTTTCACATCTTCAACGGACTGAAATCCTGTTCTTTTTAATGCAGATTTGACTTTGGAGAACAGATAAAAGTCACATGGGGCCCCAGGTCAGGCGAATAAGGCGGATGAGGCCTAAAACTGGGATGTTGTACTTGGCTAGAAACGTCTTGACAGACACAATGCAGTGTGAGCCGGCGCATTGTCTTGATGGAGAACCCATGACTTGTTCTTTCACAAAGCGAGCCGTTTTTTTCCTTACTATTTCAGCAGGAGTTGAGCAAGCACCTCACGGTAGTAATGTTGATTAATTATAATCGATATTTTCATCCGTTTTGGACGTGGAAGGGCGATCCGGGCGGTCATCATCTCCGTTGTCTTCTCAGCCATCTTGGAAACGCTTGAACCATTCAAAAACTCGCGCACGTGATACAACATTCATCGCCATAAACTTCTTTTAATAAAAGATAAGTTTCAGTAGCGGTTTTACCAAGTTTCATGTAAAATTTCACGACAATTCGTTGCTCTACTACATGTGTAGTATCATGTTTACGGCAAAACGAAACTAACACCTCTTACACAAACAACGGTTCCGGTCAGACAGATTTCTCTACAAACATGTGAGACGCTGCAATCGAAAGAGAAGGCTTTACGCTGCACAGCTGTCGGTCGTTAGGATTTGGCTCATGCATAGTTCTTCTATAGCAGCATCAGTCTCATTATTTAATAGCCACAACTCGTACTTTGGTTCTTGTAAGTTTAATTTTTAATCCAATTCTATAATAGATTTGATATGACGATTAGCAACTAAAAGGTGAATTCTTCTTCTCGAAAAATTTATTAAAGTTAGCTTATTGAATAATTAATGAGAAAGTAATAAAAGCGATTGATTTATTGTAATCGAAACTATTACTTCAGCATTCAGACTTAAATGCGTCTTATTAAAGTATAGAAAAAAACTCATTTTGGCTAGTAAGGTAGCATGATCCATCTGTTTTGTAAATCTCGTGCTTTGCATTCGTATTACTTGCAAAGTTGTCATACCCGAACTTTTTCTTTAGAGTTTGCAGAATTTGAAGATGGAAATACCCATCTATCTTATGATGGATTGTCTAGGGTATTAGGAGGCTAGGTTTACGATCTTGGGTAGGAATAGGTTGACAATAGATGAGCTTAGGCTGTCACTTTTATATGTCTTGTTTCTCAATTTGTTCTCTGTCAGCTGTTAATCTTAGATTCTGCTTGTGTTGTTATATATTAATTTGGCTAATGCTTATAAAGCTGCCTGAATATCAATTCTTAAATCCTTACCTCCTTCATATTGTTTTGGTTCCTCTTGAGCGATTCGTAGCATTCTATTACTCCAAATAGCCCTGTCTGGAAAACTGTAGCAAATCACCCAAATGCTACAGTCTTTTACTAAGACCTCTTTGGATCCAGACACTTGTTCTTGGCAAATCCTGCCTGGAACCCTCTGTGAAATTGAATTAATCACGTTCTCTGTCTCCGTTAATCGTACATTAAGGTTTTCTTCCTGAGGAATGTGAACTTTGTTGGTGAACTCATATTTTTGGTAATAGTCATATCCAAATTCGAGACATATCCACCTGTTCTTGAGCGACAGGCCTCCACGAAACCCACTTTTCCTTTGCATGTAAGTCTCATCATAAAATTTTTTCATAACTTCTCCTGCCACTAAGCATTGAACTGGTTCCAGCATAAACATATCCTCCATGCTAGAATAAGCGTAGTTCTTGCAGTTTCCATATTAGCCAGTGCAGGTTATAATACGTTGCACCGCATGTAAACTTTTAATATTCCCTCGTAGAAGAGCACCTTATATTGGGTCCTCAGAAACCACAGAAGTGGTTGACAACGATAGAGATGCTGTATTTTGATTTTTTTTTTCTTTCTGTTACAGGTTTATCCGCAGAACTGTATTATGTAAGGAATGGGATATTAAATGAATACGCATTGAACTTTGTGGTACCAGTACCAGCGACAGTAAATGAGCTTCACTTCACATGGCAGAGTTTAGCGAGCCGGCCGGTAAGTGTATGCCCATTTGTAATTACTTAATTTTACTTTAGCTGCTACAACGGAGTTTGTTTCATTACACGAAGTTAGTGGGGTTAAAATGGCAGATAGATTAAATTAGATTAGATTAGACAATTAAAAGTTTTATCGACCACTCACACAATGAATCTATTTTATGCTAAGGAAGGTTAAAAGACATTAAACTATGATTTTATGATTATGACAACTTTATAAATTTGTGAGCTCATAAAACGATAAAGATGTCGTATAATCTAGTTCTTCAGATTTGTCGATAACTTTGGAACACTTGTTAAACGTTAATAAACGAGATTAAAGAATCTTTATAGACCAAACTGATGAAGACACAGGTTGAATTATTCTTGAATGCAAAGGCTTTTCAAAAAAATTGTTCCACTGAATTGTATTTCAGTAATATTGGTCAAAATTTGGTAATTATTTAATTAAATTGTATTTATTGCTTATAAAGACTTGGTCTTACAGGAGAGTGTGGCAAAAATGATCTCTTATACATAGCTTAGTCGGTACAAAAAACAGTATACAATTTTTTACAACTTTTTGAACCCAAAAGTAACTTAATAAATAAAGCATACTAAAACAAAAGAACTGTTTTGTACAAATGTTTATAAATTTATGGACAATAACAGAGATCATCATGTTATTCTTATTTTAAACATATTTTAGAGATGGGCACTGATTAAAAGTACTATTTAATCATAAATTTAACTGATTAATTTTTTAAAAATTTTAATCAGTATATAATCGTACTTTTAATCACGGAATTAATTTAATTTCAGTCGTTAATCGAACTAATTTAATCATGTATCACTATATAACTAATGGTTCGAACCACGTTTTGGCGAGACCACCTTTCCGAGTATCTCTAACAAAAACTTTTCGATTAATTATTACAGACTTAGACTTCACAAACTTACGATTCACTAAACCAAGATAAGTCCACCCTTACACTCACATTTAACCCTGTTGGTAACCTCACTAGACCCTACATAGGACCATCTTATACTCTCATTTTACGACGGGTTAAATAAGGTTTTCTAAACTTCCATTTTAGATATTTTAAGGTTTACTACCTCTAAGTATTTGATTATTAAATTTCTAACCAAACTTCCAAGAAGAAAGCAAATCAATACCCCGGAAGTGCAATTTTAAAGAAAGGCTTTTCTTGTAATTTACTATGAATTTGCCAAACGGATTCATTAGAAGCTGATCTAATGACGTACTTAAGCTTAAATATCTTGTAATTTTTTCTCAATTAATACTTAGGGTCAGAAGGAATGTGTCGCCATTGATCTCTAGCAAAGATTCTATTATTATTTATTGTTATTACTCTAATTATTTAAGTTTGATACATATTTAGGCACCTCTGGAGAAGAGATGAGTAATGTTTTTCTCTGTTCGAAGTGCGAACGCATTCTTAGCCATGCTTTGACAATACTAGCCTTCGGTTCGTGTTGTAACATATTCTTAGGATAAAACTCACTACCCAGCAGTTGGCTACACAATATTTACTTATTGTTGTTCGCTTTTCACTCATTGTTCAGATAATGCCCTCTCAAGATTTTTAAGTATTGCAAAATAAATAAATATTTTCAATGCAGGTGTCATTTGTTTGAATGATTACAATATTTATCAGAAGTTAGCTATATACTATTAGTTCATTCAAGAAAGATAAGCTAAAACCGGATGATAGACAAAGGAGAAGAAACCTCCCTAAGCAAACAAAAGGTACATCCTGTTTTGACTTCATGTGTGTAGTCCACTGCTGTGTGAATATACATTAATCTTATCAGTTCTTTGCTGTTCACTGCTTGCTCTGCACAACTCTGCAAGATAACTTATCAGTCTACCACTCCTTCCGTCTACTCATTTCTACTCAAGTCCATATCTTCTCCACTGCCTTCTATATCGCTTAGTTTCTACTTAGAATAACTAAAGTAAGTTCTTTTTTATTTTTTTCTTTTAAATTTCCCTTTCATAGTTTTGGGTTTAGAGTTTAGGGTCCTGCAAACACGTACGTTCAGCTCTCCATCTAAAGAAATGTGGTTAACTCATACCAATATTTTTACGACTTGTTTTTGAAATAGATTCCTGAGAAAGTATGTTTTAGGGTTAAGGAAAACTGATTTTTCTTTTTCAAGGTATTCTCAGCTCTGCAGTTTATTGTAGAATTAGATTTATTAGAGCCTACCACTAGATACGGTAAAAGACCCTTTTGTACCACTTCTAAATATGCTCTGAAGAAGGCAGATAACTCTCAGTCGAAAATGTGGCGAAAAAGAAGTTTAAATTTCATTTACGGCTAATTATGAATAAACAAAAAATTAATCAGCATAAATAGCAATAGAATCAGCGCGGTTAGAGCAATATACAGGGTGATCCATTTAAAACGCACCAATCGCTAATAACTTTTTAGGAAAACGGTATTTCGAAAAAACCCACGGAGTAAACTATATTTTTTTTTTGTCTAGTTTTCAAATTTTTTTACCCCCGATGCTGTATCTTCATTTTTGGCAGAGTTTCGGCCAAAAACCCGATTGGGGTTTCATAAGGACCACTGGTTTTGACAATGATTATGAAAACTACATAAAAAAAATTGTGAAAAATGACGTTGACCCCGTTTCGATACCCCTAATATTAGTTGAGATATTTAAGATCAAAGTTACTATTTTATCAACTCGTGAACGGTTTTCAATATTAATTTTCCACCAGAAATACACGTTTTGGGAGGTCCTCTGACTGCGAAAATGTTATTTGTGACTCAAAAAACAGAAATAATAATAATTAAAGATTTTTAAAAATGTAGTGCATTGTAATGGTTATGAGTGAGTCAGGATAAATTTGTATTATCATCAAATAAAAGCAATCAGCACATCATTTTAATGTACCCAGTATGCAAGAATTCTTGACCTATGATTACGGTAAGAATATCTTGCCAGGGTGTTGGTCTAGTGGTCAAGAGCGTGGTTTTGTAAGTGGGATATCCCTAGTTCGAATCCCGCGTATGCAGTTATTCATAATACTTAATACATCATAATACTTTTTTTAATGAAATGTAGTCATACGAGGGATTCGAATTGGGGATCTCCCACTTACAAAACCACGCTCTTGACCACTAGACCAACACCCGCTCCTCACTGGCAAGAAATCCTTACCGTAATCATAGGTCAAGAAGTCTTGCATACAGGGTACATTAAAATGATGTGTTAGTTGTTTTTATTTGACGATAAAACAAATTTATTCTGATTGACCCATAACCATTACATTACACTACATTTTTTAAAATCTTTAATTATTATTATTTCTGTTTTTTGCGTCACCAATAACATTTTCGCAGTCAGAGGACCTCCCAAAACGTGTATTTCTGGTAATATTGAAAACCGTTTACGAGTTGATAAAATAGTAACTTTGATCTTAAATATCTCGACAAATATTAGGGATATCGAAACGGGGTTAACGTCATTTTTCACAGTGTTTTATGTAGTTTTCATAATCATTGTCAAAACCAGTGGTCCTTATGAAACCTTAATTGGGTTTTTAGCCGTAACTTCGCCAAAAATAAAGATACAGCATCGGGGGTGGAAAATTTGAAAAATAGACAAAAAAAAACATATAATTTACTTCGTGGGTTTTTTCGAAATTCCGCTTTCCTAAAAAGTTATTAGCGATTGGTGCGTTTTAAATGGATCACCCTGTTTATAACAATGATTGCAACTAGAACTTTGAAGCAAAAGAATATTGATCTAAATTGTCTTATTTTATTGATAAATTCATATATAATTAACAATAAGGTTCTTAGGAACGAATTGTTCAATGTTATCTATTGTAAGAACAAAAGTGAAGCCCTAATTCCTTATTTTTCGTAATTTTGGTATTCGATGAGGTATCTGGTTTTGCAAAAAGTTCTCAGAAATTTAAAACCTTACTAAAGGCGATTACGGGAAGGTTTTTCTTTCTGGAATTAATTGTTGCATGAAACTGTTTTGAAAACAAAAACAAAACAAATCTTTTGTACTTATTTCTATTGAAATTGGATACTCAACTCAATGGAAAAGGTTTATTTAAAGCTTTAAAATTAGTAAACTAGGTTTTAGGGCAATAAAACGGAAAAAGTACTTTTCGATAGCTTGATTTTATTTTTTGTTATTAAATAAAAGAAAAAAGTACATTAAGGCGATTACAACCCTTCATTTTTACCAGCAACTGATTTTACAATTATCATTTTATATCTATCAAAAATAATCGCTTGCTCCTTCTGTCTTATGCAGACGATATCGTGTTATTCGCGAGTTCTTTACCGCATGTAATTGAAAAACTTTCAATTCTAGAAAAATATTGTAATGAAAATACCCTTTATGTTAATTCTTCTAAAACTAAAATTGTCTATTTCTCTAAAAGTACCCGCCCGAAGAAGTTTCGGGGAGTGTATTTCGCTGGTGAACCGATAGAGATAGTAAATTCAGTGAATTACTTGGGATTGATTGCCTTTAAGTGCAACGGGTAAATTTTTTCAAGCTTGTAAGTATTTCAGCGCAAAAGGTAACTTGGCAATAACCCGTGAACACAAACTTTTGATAAAATCCCGCACTCCAGACACAAAAGTTAGAGATAAATTATTGTACGCTTTAATTAGGTCTACTTTGTTATATGCCGGAGAATTGTGGGCATTTAACTACTTTGATGAAATTGAGAAAGTACAACTGAAGTTTTTTATTAAACAAATTTATAATGTCAGTAAATTTACGCCAAATAGTATTGTGCGTCTGGAATATGGACTTGTCCCTTTAAAAGTTAGAATATTTAAAAGTATGGTTACCCTTGCAGTAAATATACGAGGGTGGTTTGAAAAGTCCGTGCAAAAATAAAAACTACTTAATTTTTTGGGGTAAACCTTTTTTATTTTTCAACATAGTCTCCTTTTAGGCTTATACACTTCGTCCGACGCTGCTCTAGTTTGTTGATCCCTTCCGAATAATAGGATTTGTCCAAGTCTGAAAAATAGCCATTCGTTTCTGCAATCACCTCCCTCGTTTGAATAAAATCTTTTTCCCGCCAGCCATTTCTTCATATTGGGGAACAAATAGTAGTCCGAGGGAGCCAAGTCTGGAGAATAGGGGGGATGTGAAACGAGTTGGAACCCTATTTCCATTAATTTTGCGACCACAACTGCTGAGGTGTGAGCTGGTGCGTTGTCGTGATGGAAAAGGACTTTTTTGTGGGCCAATCGTGGGCGTTTTTCTTGCAGCTCGGTTTTCAAACGGTCCAATAACGATCAATAATATGCACCTGTAATAGTTTTACCCTTTTCCAGATAGTCGATGAGGGTTATTCCTTGCGAATCCCAAAAGACAGTCGCCATAATCTTTCCGGCCGAAGGAACGGTCTTCGCCTTTTTTGGCGCAGATTCTCCCTTGGTAACCCATTGTTTAGATTGTTCTTTGGTCTCAGGAGTGTAGTGATGTATCCATGTTTCATCCACAGTGACGAAACAACGCTTAAAGTCCTGCGGATTCTTCTGGAACAGCTGCAAACCGTCCTTGCAACACTTCACACAATTTCGTTTTTGGTCAAGCGTGAGCAATCGCGGCACCCATCGTGCGGATAGCTTTGTCATGTCCAAATGTTGATGCAAAATATTATGTACCCGTTCATTCGAGATGCCCACAGCACTAGCAATCTCACGCACCTTCACTCTTCTGTCATCCATCACCGTATCATGGATTTTATCAATGATTTCTGGAGTAGTAACCTCAACAGGGCGTCCAGAACGTTCAGCGTCACTTGTGCCCGCCCATATGGTCACTCCGAAAATTTTGAAACCACTTATAAACTGTTCTAATCGAAGGTGCAGAGTCACCATAATGTTTATCAAGCTTCTCTTTAGTCTCCTGAGGCGTTTTCCCTTTCATAAATTAGTGTTTAATCAACACACGAAATTCTTTTTCGTCCATTTTTTGAAAATCACTCGACTTCCTCGATTCAAACGAATGCCAAACACAAAGAAATAGACCGATCTGGCTGAAACTTGGTGTGTGTTCTTCCAAGAGATGCTACTAACTAAACATAACCTCGATACGCGCCAGTGGTGCTATCTCTCTGACTTTGCACTGACTTTTCAAACGACCCTCGTACTTGGGTTGCCCCAACACGATTGCCACGCATCTGCTTTGACGCTCTTCTCGCTAGGGAAACTCTTCCGTTTAATAAAGTTCAATACAACTGAGTTACCCAGTTTAAATCAATTTTAAACTCCATAGGTGCTTTAGATTTTATGCAGGGAGATCCCGTTATTCTTAAATCCCAAATTAAAAACTTAGAAAAACAACTCTGGAATGATTGTTTAAGTAGAGATATCGCCTATGTAATTGACCGATGTAAATATAATATTTTGTACGGTCACATAAGTAGTCTGGGCATCAATGAACAGCATCTATCTTGGCTTATTTCCATAAAAAAAATTCGCTTAATATCCCAGCTTAGATTAGCAAACCTCAATAAAACAAAAATCTATTTCAACTCTTGTACTTATGTCTTTTGATAGCTCCAATATATGCACTCTTTGTAAAAATAACCTTTCAGACTCCTTGCTGCACTTCCTTTTCTCCTGCCAGGTCTTTCAGTCTATCCGATCACATAAATTAAACAACTATATTGCAACAGCTTTACCTGACCCAGAAAACTATGTGAACCTATTTTCTATTAACTCTGTAAATCAAATCAATGCTATATGTGATTACGTTAAATTATCTTTACAAATAAGAAGTTTTTTACTCAATGAGTGGTAACTTTTAAAAAGCTAAGAAAGCTAATGAAAGCTAAGATCTGACGTAAGACAGAAAGGAAAAGAAAAGCCCTTGGGAAGTTCATATAATTTTGTTGTCACGAATTTAAATTTATTTTTTTGCGTTTATTTACCATTTATGTATTATTTTAAATCAATGTCAAACTCCATGCTAAGGGGTTAAGCCCCCCAAAAGCAGTATGTAATAAATAAAAATAAATAAATAAACTTATCAAAAATTGTACAGTTCCAAAAGGTACCCAAGTTGCTAAATTTTGATGAACAAAAAGAAGAAGCAACTTCGGAAGGTTCTTGTTTCTTGGTAATTAGTGTTGAGAAAAATACTAATACAAAAAAAAAATTAAGTAATGAACTTCGTTTTCTAAAAAAAAACAAACCTGAAGGTTAATGATGGTGAGTGAGACGTTACATTAGTTTTATGTCTTCATCGAGTCACAAAAGGAAACATTATAAGAGCATTAGACTTAGATTTACTAAGATGGAAAAAGGAAAATAAAAAGAATATCAGAGCACATTAAAAGCAAGAAAAGATAAAAGTCGGAGAATTACTTCCTTGAGGAGGAAGATATACGCTGTAATTGCCTCTGTGCAACACGCCGCACCATTCTTCCCCAATATTATTTTTATTTTGCTTTTCATACAGAGAGAGAGCGCTTCTTTTCTCCGTTCAGAGAAGAAAGAAAGTTTTTAGGAACATCCAAAACGCACTCGTAGGTGGCACGGCTCTTCGCTAAATTCAATTTATATTCGTTGGAAGATACCTAAGATGAAAACGTTCGGATGGGTGTCGCAGACTCATAGAATGTAATTTCTTCGTTTTAAAAGAAGCTCTTCGTTGGCCGGGTAAACATTTGTATTTTCCAGTTTTATTCTCTCTCTTGTTCCTTGTCTTTTTACAATTAAGAAGCGTCAATCTGAGCTCGAAGACTTGTCTTTACATCGAGAGATGTAAAAGGTTTTTACTAAAAGTTGTTTTTTTTTTTTCAATAACAACAAAAATAATACTCGTAACACTTTTCTCCAAATTTAGTACACATTATTATTTCTCTGTTTCTTTGTTCTTGATAAGAACAAGTATTTGTACATATCAAATATTTTTAGCCAGGGTTAGCATGTTTAGGTAAAAAATATTTTGAAAAAAAAGCAACTATAAGTTAAAAGAAACTCGAACTAGGTTGATAGTTTGAATCTTTTAGGTTGAGATTTTTATCTATTCAATTATTTTTTTATTTTTTGGTAATACACTGCTTCTTAAACAAAACCATGAACATTAAAAGCAATTAGGGCGCCACTGTAGCCGAGCGGGTTAAGAGACGAGACCTGCAAAGCAAATATGCATTGTGGTACTGGGTTCGATTCCCGGTCTAGAGGCCTTGGATTTTATTTAATGGTTAAATGAGAAATAGTAATGTACGTTTGCTAGTCGCCTCCGTCCACGACACCTAAATGGTAGTTGGACGTTAAGCCGCGCCTGAAAAAATAGGCGATTACTTTAAAGCAATTAAAAATATTGCAAATTATTAAAATTAAATAATAATAATGAGAAAAAATAAGTAAGTAAAGACGAAAGGGCTTGTTACGATCTAATCTGTCAGTTATTAATAGTTCTAGCTTGGTAAATAGTGTTACTTCTGAGTGTAATCACTTTTAGTTGTAAGGAAATTCATAAATAACAATTACTGTACGAATTACATAACGGGAAATGTGGTAAGTCCCGAACATTGAATGCGTGTTCTCGACGGATTCACAATTTAATGTTTTTATCCACTGTTTTACGAGAATTATTTTTAAGGTTAATTTTTTTTAGAAGCTGCAACAGTCAATAATATAATAAGATTCTGTGTTAATTATTATGTATTCTTCATTAATTTGATTATAGTGGTAAAGGATCATATGAGATTTTTTTTTTTTTTAAATTTATTTATTTATTTGCAACTGTATAAAATATACATCTAGCAAATGTGTATTTACAGATAAACATTTGATTGTGTCACAGAGCTGGCTCAGTGCCACAACCTGGATGACGGGATGAGAGAAACCAGCCAGCGCTGGAACTCTCTAGGAACTTATTGGGAGTTTAGGAAGCAATGAGGTCACGTGGCCAACGCCGCTTTAGACGACGTGGAGGATTGTCAGAATGGGAAGATGTGAATAGTGATTGAGCCAGAGGATTTGGGTGATCACAGAGAGTTTGCTGTGGAAATTTAGGAATCGGGTGTGGATTAACTCATTTACATAGGGAATATTGAGATCATGATGGAGGGTACGGTTGGAGACATAGAATGGCGGAGGACTTTAGACTGGAAAGATTGGATAGGTTGGATATTGTATGGTTTGGCGGAGCCCCACAATTCTGCTCCATATATCCATATTGGTCGTTAATAGTGTTTTGTAAAGTGTAAGTTTGTTTTGTACGTTCATAGAGGATTTCGGTCCAAGGAGTCTCCTTAATATTCTGTAACGTCTGTTCAGTTATATGAGAAATAAGGCTTTTATTTAGGAAGTTGAAGGAGGCGCCACGATAGCCGAGCGGTTAGAGGCGAGACCCGTAAAGCTAATTTGTATTAAGATACTGGGTTCGATTCCCGGTCTTAGGCCTTGGATTTTATTTAATGGTTAATATGAGAAATTTATAGTAAAGTGTGTTTGCTAGTCGCCTCCGTCCACGACACCTAATTGGTGGTTGGACGTTAAACCCCGAGTTAAACGGTAGCCGAGCGGTTAGAGGCGAGACCTGTAAAGCTAATTTGTATTGTGGTATTGGGTTCGATTCCCGGTCTTTAGGACTTGGATTTTATTTATTGATTAATATAAGAAATTTACAGTAAAGTATGTTTGCTAGTCGCCTCCGTCCACGACATCTAATTGGTGGTTGGAAGTAAAGCCATCCTGAAAAAAAGAGTTTCAGCGGCCCTCCATTATCACTTGTGACCAAATTTTGGCCCCCAGATCTCAAAAGGATTGTGCTCACCTAGGTGGACTTAAAAGTCTTAAATGTTAGTTCATCTTATGATTCGCCAGGATTACTTTCGAAGAACAACCAATGCGGAAAATCGACTACCTTTTTTTTTTGTTGAAATTCTGTATCCTTTGACAGCAGGCTTATAGTTTGGTACAGATTTTTTTCGCCGACAATATAATAATTTTCGAAAAGTGTACCTAAGAAATTCTTTTTTGTGTCTGTGTTTTTTGAGGGAAAAGAAAAAAAATGAATCCCGTTGGCGAAACATGAAAGCGAAGCGGGAAGAAATGAACAAAAAAAAGTGTGAACTATAGTTTTTGTTTTGGAGTAGAAGCTTCTATTGTCGTCATGTACTGAATGAGGATTTTTTGATGCTAGTATATAAAGGAAGAATAGAATAATGGACAGCTGCCTTAGAAATCTTTCTGCTCCTACATGGAGTATATATACTACAGGCATTACACCACTAGGATGGCGGTAACCATTCAGTTTCACCTGCATCCTCTCACAGTGCTTTTAACCATCAACTTTTAGCGTATTTATTAATAATAATTATTTTATTAATTAATTGCACAAAAAACTAAAAAATTCTCAAATGTTATGGATTTATCTGAAACTAAATGTTTTGAGTTCGGATCGTTGATGATAATGATAATACGTTTTATTTAGAAAAAATATAAATACGTAAGGATACACTGTATTTGGGCGAAAACCTTGCAGGTGGGTGGAGTCCGGGCACTCAGTGGTATTCAAAGGCTAGCTTGCCTGAGTGTCACTGGGGCCATGAGGACTTCCCCTACTGCGGCCTTGGGGGTTTCATTAAATTTGCCCCATTGCACATATATATTCAAGGCGTTGCTAGAGCCGTTGTCACTAGGCTTATGAAGGGACAAGCTCCTATTAGCATTAGGCATGGAGGAGCGTATCAAGAGCTATTTGAGGAGCTGGAGGCTGACCCTGTTTTGGGCCTGCCTTCGGATAGTATGACCCCCAAATATAGCTTCGACAAGCCTTTCAAAGTCTGTATTCGGGAGGCTTGGAGACGCGGTCCTGGTAGGAACTAGCTACGGTTTTTCAGGCTGAGCTAGTTGCAATAAGGTTCTGTGCTGCCGAGATTGTTGGACGAGAAATTATTAATTCTAAGGTCGTGATTTTCTCGGACAGTCAGGCTGCTCTATGAGCTATTAGTTCCTACCAGGTCAGCTCAAGGCTGGTTTGGGGATTGTCTGGGTGCCCTGAAGGAAATTAGTGACCAAAATAAGGTCTTTCTGGTTTGGGCACCTGGTCATTCAGGACATAAAGGAAACGAAGTGGCAGATTTATTGGCCCGGGAAGGCTCTACGGGACACTTCGTTGGTCCGGAGCCCTATTTTGGGGTCTCCAAGTGTCTTAAGACTGCGACCATGAAACTATGGGTGCAGAATAGGTCTCAGGAGTGGTGGCTTGCCACCACAAGGCAGAGACAGGCGAAGGAGTTCATTAAGGGCTATTCGCCAAAGCTGACTGCAGATTTAATCCGTCAAGGCCGTGTGTGGCTATAAGGATAATTGTAGGCCTATTAACTGGGCCACTGCTGGCTCAGAAAACACATGCATCGCAAGGGGTCTGGTAGATGATAGCCTTTGTAGGTTCGGTCAGGAAGAGGAGGAAACGGCACCCTGTTAAGTGAAGTTCACAACAGTTTCCGGCGACAAAAACCTCTACCCCAAAATAAAAGGGTTCGCCACACCAGAACATTGGACAGGTGCATAGAAAATGAAATAGTTGGATCATTTATCTTTACCGTTTTCTTGGTTATGTTGGTTTATACCAAAGAATACCCAGTGTTCCATTCCACCAGCCCTAATGAAAGAAATCAATTCAAATTTTTAAGTATAACATTTTCAATATAATAAATCCTTTCCGTTAAGAGTAACTCTAAAAAAAATACTAGGTTATCTTAGGTGATCTGTCATTTACCTCTGATGGCTACTGCTTACATGTTATTTGTATTTATGTATACTATATATGTAAGTGTATACGTATTTATTTACCTCTATAATTTTCGCTTACTGTGTTTATTATACAGTTGCGAAATTAAGGAAAAATAAAATATATATATAGGTATATATTTTTATATTAGTGTATAACTTTTTATTTGAAATATTATTTACAGGACCCTTTAATTAGGACCCTATGTAAATGCGGTCTACCTTTTATGTACATTTCACCTCTAGGTTAGTTATTAATTCACTGATGCAGAAATCTCTACCTTTCCGGTAAAACTATTATTTAGTGTTGAGGGTTTAGTGAGTTGGCTGGCTTGTAAAGTATAATTTTAGGGTGTATAGTTTATATTCCTGTTCTATTATATTATAATAATGGAAGCATAAATGTGTTGTTAATATTTCAAGTTTATAAAATATTCAAAAAAAAAAAACAGGTGTACCAACTTTATCGAATAGATTGTTTTTACATTTTTCTGAAATTTGTTTTAAATAACTTTTATTCTAAATTCATGTGCAATTTTTTTTAATCTAAATATTGTTAGTAATAAATTTATTTTCAAATTCGGAGTCCTGTAGACATATAAGTTAGAACTTCATTCTAGTAGTTAGAGAATGAACAGTTGAGTTATCGTAGTTAAGTTGTATTTAAGTGTAAGAAGTTGTTTTAAGAAAATGATTGATGCAGAGTACCGAATGGACAAGAACTAAGCTCATCCATTATCAATTTCCTAAATCTTTTCCCACCACTCTCATATATATTTAGTCATTTGTGGTACCCAACTAGGAGAGCCTACAAGTAGACAAAGATTAACATCACTGATATAAATACTTGTCACTGTGGTACATGCAACTTGTAGCTAGAAAGCCTCAACTCTTAGCTATTTATCACTGTCTGGTGATTGGTCCACTAAAATGATCTTAGTCGACTATTTCTCATCATATTCCCTAGCCACACTCCTTTACCAATGTCTTTTTTTTTATAGCCTATAACTAAATGGATTATATTTATCATAACCAGCAGCGTTTATCGGGTGAAATTCATTGCCTTCATTTTATTGATTGGTAAATAACCTTCAGATAATAAAACTTGAATTCCCACCCATTAAGGCACATTTCTTTTTTTTAAATTCGTTTTCTTTATTCACTTAACAATGTACGACATTAAGGCGCCACACTACATGCGGTCATAGTTACGAGGAAGTAGCAAGTAGAATGGAAAACAAATAAAAAGAAAGAAACAAACCAGAAGATATGAAACAAGGAGTTACCTATAAACGACAACATACCTCATGAATTAAAGAAACACTTCATGAATCGTTCAGCGTTACTGTAGTGGCTATAATATAACAGTTTTTAATTTAACATTTCGTTATGTACACATTTTTTTTTCTTAGAAGTTTACGGCAAAATGTTTTTGGAAACAAATCTGGATATTTTTGTTCCAAATTTCAGATACTGCTGGTACACCTTATCATACTTAATGTAAACAAAATTCTTGCTTGAAATACTTACATTCGGTTACTACCGTAATTACATCTAAATTGTTTAATTTTTCTTCTAACTTTTGGTTTCCCTAGAATAAATTAGACTAGACGAGATAAATGCTCGGGATTCAACCAGTCTGATATCTGTCCAAAACACTTTGAATCATGATTATTAATTTCAAATTAAGATCGCAATTAAAAGTGTAATAAAAATAAAAAACTGGTTTGTACGTTATTAAGTATTCAACTAAAAATTATAGATCTACACATGTATATCATATCTACATCCGAAGTATAGAGGAAATTATATGAGCAATGTTCGTAAGTCTTAGAAACGTAAAAACATCTATCCATTAAAGTGTCCCTTCCCTTGTGAAATTTGACCTCAAATTAGGCATTTTAGCAACTCATTATAACCTACCTTAATATTACAATACAAAAAAATGTAGAAATGCGTTAAAAATAAAATATAAAAAATCTTGGATTTTCGAGTTATTTTGTTTAAATACAAGATGTAAAGCAAACGGCTAAGTATATAATTCATCACAGTTCCATAATTTAAACCCAGTTTAAAAATATATGTACAATATTTACCTGGAATTCACTATATTTACACTAGCACAAGGTTTACCAATGCCAGCTCTGTAACACTCCATCCTAATTAAGGTGGCACTCGATTATTTACAATATTTACATATTTACGAAGTACAAATAAACGACCGCAACGCCCAGAATAGCCATGCCTGGCCATCATTAATCTCCCACACTTCCCTCAGCCTCTTCGCATCCATATTAACACTCGTACCTAACTCTGCATTAATTCTAATCCTAATAAATGCAACCATTCCTAATGAATGCATAATTAGTAACACACAAACATATGTTACATACTTATTTGATATTCCTCCTCACACTCACCCATCAAGAGGAACAGGAAAATCTCAGTTTATAAGCAGACAGAAGATATCCCTTAACCTTGTAACATTATAAAAATTACTATAATTGTCAGTAGCAAAAGCCCACAAGATGAGTCTCTAGATCTAAAGCGCGGCAAAAATAAAAAAATTATGACTGAAATGGGCAAATTTTTTGTTCCTTCCGACTTAATGGATCAGTCACCAAAAACGATGAATATTGCTTTCTCCCCAAAATAGATTGTGCTAAGAATGAATACTACTTTAGTTCATCACTAGAGTAAAGTAGATATGTATATAAAAAAAAACTAAGAACAAAACTGGCATTGCACATTAAACATAATAGTTAATGTTTCAATTTTGTGTAAAATATAAATTCTAAATTCCAATATCAAAAAAACTTCATTTTAAAATTTAATGAGAGAACATAATAATCAGTCGTTGTGAAATAAATTAAAGTCCAAAATCAAATCGTTTAATCAAAGGATTAATAGAATGTTAAAACCGAGGCGGTAAACTTCAATTTAAAACTCTTATCACCTAGCGCATTCTATAATCCTTAACAAAAACTTACAGTTTAAAATGTTAAGTATAAGGGTTGATTAAACGCCAAAAGGTACACAAATCAGCGAGTACCCAACATTTCATTAATACTTCATTAATATTTAAGTAATTCTACTGCATTAATTTTCATTAATAAGTTATTTTTTAGAATTTATTAGATATCACAGACCCTTATGCTGGCCATTTTCGTCTACAAAATATATGTTCAAGTAGCACTGTAGATTGACTGTAATATCTAGTTATTTATAATAATCAAACTATTAATTACAGGTTAAAAAGAAAAACGTTATAAAAAATAAAATAAAAATATGAGGCTAAAAAATTCAAAACCTTTTTTTATAAAAAACTTACACCAATGATTTTGTTTATTTTATTTATTTAATTTTATTTTTAAATAAAAATTGTCGGTTTAAGTTCATTCTTCGATTAAAGTAATTGTTATTTTATGTAGTAGTCAAACGTTTATAATAATAGGTAATAATTATCTGGCTTTATCGCAAATAATATAGTTTTCTTCAATTACATTCTCCATCTAGGTGTTCTTCCCACAATGTTGTATATATGTAATATAAAGTAAATAAGATATGCTATATTTAGGACAGCTAATTATTCCAGTATTTTACTATAAGTAAAATTAGGGGGACTAAATTAAATTACAATAGAGAAATGAATAATTATTGTTTAATAATCTACTAGTTATTAACTGTGTGTTAATTGTGCTCACGAATATTTCGGTAAGACGAATTCAAGACAGTAGCCTACTCTAACTTTATCTTTACTTTAACATGAATGTACGTATATGTGATTTATCATAATTATAACAAAAAAATAATATAAATGAAGTGGCCAGCATAAGGGTCTGTGATATCTAATAAATTCTAAAAAATAACTTATTAATGAAAATTAATGCAGTAGAATTACTTAAATATTAATGAAGTATTAATGAAATGTTGGGTACTCGCTGATTTGTGTACCTTTTGGCGTTTAATCAACCCTTATACTTAACATTTTAAACTGTAAGTTTTTGTTAAGGAGATTTTTGTACCTTTTGGATAGACTGTCCTTTTTGTCTATTTTACAAGTTACATATCTGCTTTACAGATTTTTTTAAAATTTGGAATAAGCTATTCTATCATTATAACCTGATAAGGTGTTAACTACCACTGGAGAGATCTTTTTAAAGAATGATTGTAGTTGCGTTCCCCCAAACCATCCTCAATAACAATTTTTTTGAGAAAGTGTTTTGAATAACATAGGAAGGTATTTGTACGTAAATAGCAAAATTAAACTGCGATTTCAGTACTTCCTTTTAAGAGGAGTAAGAAAAATAAACTAGGATTGCAGTACTTCTCCCTAAAAGGCAAAGAGGCAAAGATTTTTTAATCGAACAATTCATTGATTTAAATCGGTTCACTCATTGATAATTTAAACGATTGCAGTACTTCCTCTTAGTAGGAGCAAGAGAATCAGCAACGTAGAGGAGCTTTAACCACTTATTCGAGCTGAATTTTATCAAAATCGGACTAAGCGTTATAGAAATATTGGTAATAATAGTTTTAGAAAGGGCCTTATTTGGTTGGGCAAACTCCCCTCCTTGTGAGGCACGGTGCAGAGACTTTTAAAGTGCAAATCTGTATAAAATTTCGATTCGAATGACACTTCATTCATAAAAATCGGTTCACGTGTCGATAATTTGAAACGATTGCTATACTTCCCCTTAACAAGTGTAAGAGCTGATCGCCTCTTTAATGTTACGTAGGGGAGCCCTAGCCCTATCATCCTACCAAATTTTATCAAAATCGGGCCAAGATTTACAGAGTAATTAGTAATAATAATTTTGGAGGGGGCCTTACATAAAGGGGGCTAACTCCTCTCCCATTCGATGTACAGCGTCGGGACCCCCAAAAGGCACATCTACATAAAATATTGAATCGAATGACACCTCATTCATGAAAATCGGTTCACGCGTTTAGGCGCTACGTTGTTTACAAAAAAGGTAACAACAAGAACAAGAAGAAGAAGAAGAACAAGAACAAGAACATTTTTTGAAAAAGCCGTTTATGCTCATTTTCGGCAACTTTTTTCTCGAAACCCATTAGATCTGGGTGGTTGCAAAAAAATTACAGTTATAAAGGAGGGTTTGCCCTATAATTTAAAGAAAATTTGGGAATTTTATCTTTTATAGAAAAACAGAAAAAAATTGTCAAAGTTGGGTGTTTTTCAACGTTACGCTTTTTTGTGCAGTTTTTGATGGTCAACCCTTATACAACTGTCCTACCGGACAGTTTTAATTAGTAGGTTATGCAATAACAAAAGTGCAGGAAAATATGAATCTACATACAGATAAGTACAGTGGTGACTTGAGTGTGTATGAGGGCATTAGAAGTAGAGATCAGTTTTGTTAGGAGAAAGCCTAGAGCAGGTAGCATAAATAGGTTAAGTATTACCATCAAAGTCTTTCCAGTTCTGTTTTAATTAAATGTTGTTCACTTGTTTGTTTGTTTTTTCTTTCAGTTACCATACACCATATCGGTTGATGCATCTGACACTCAGGCCATGTTACCAGCTAGGCTAAATATTTCCAACCAAGGAATGGTGCCTACAGTCGTGCAAACATTTTCTATAGTTCTTCCTTGTTCTGGGCTGACTAATGCTGAAGTAGACCTAATCATCAGTATTAATGTTACCATCAACAGAGCCACCAACAATGTTACTTCTCTCAACTTTAAAAGAAGAAAAATATGTCTAAAAGGTTGGTTAACTCAAATCATCTATTTTTCGTTTTTTTTTTTACTTTCAGGATAAATATTTATAACCTCCTCTTACTAAATAGCAGCAGATAAAAGACTTAACCTAGCCCTAAATTAAATTTATTATTAAAACATTTGTTTGGCTGTAGGTGCAGCACTATCTGTTGGTCCCGGCATGGATGTAAGACAGGACGCGGTGAACCCGATGGACGATAATGAAGCACCACCAGCTTTATATATTGCGATCAGTGCAGCGTGTGCTTTGGCCACATTGTTAGCAATAGCATTGCTGGCATGCTATCTCAGAACTAATAAGGCGGCGTTGCATAATTCAAGGTAATATTATTATGTTTCTGCTTTAATTATTATTAATTTGTTTGCATTACTATGTTAAGTGCAATAACTAATCTAAAACTTTTGAAAAATACGTATACAAAAGAGATGTTTAGTTTAAAAACTTAAAGTAATAATAATAGTAGTTCATCTTACGTAATTACCGCATACTCTTTGAGCAGCGGCAAGCGACCAGATTTTTTATCCTTTAACTACATCAATTCGCTTCTCAAGCTTATTGCGTTGTTTGAGCAATTTTTTTATGACAGCAGGGCAGGTGGAGAATGCTTTTAGTGTGTTTTTTTTCTGAAAAGACCAAATCTGTGGTTGCAATGTAGCGTGAGTTTGGTGCCTGGTTCCTAAACCACACAGGTGGTACTTGTATGTATATATATATATCCCAAGATTGAAGCCAAAAGTCTCTCAGTCGATTTTTGAATCGGCTGAGATCAGGGAGTGCTCGAAGCGGTTCAGTGTTTGGCTAAGTCAGTCTTGAAAGTGAACACGTCAGGCAGTTGAATGGCAGAGTGGAAGATATTCATAAGCGGCTCTGCCTAAAACTGTGTAAGCTATAATGGATAAGCACTTCTTGCCTCTGATAGAATTAGATGAAAGCCAAAACCACAAGCTTTGCGAAAGAAGTAAGGTGAAGAAGAAGTCTAAAAACTTTAATCTTTAATTTCTAGGGAATCCAGGCTTGGTTCGAGTAGCAGCGGTGGACCATTTCTGCAGCCTGCGCCTGTTCTAAGTTGTGGATCATCCAGTGGTTCGTGTGCAAGTTCAAGATTAAGAACTACAGCCAGCATCCCGCCAACTAATCCTGCAGATCTCCACCACCGGATTGCACAACTTACGATACAGAGGCAAGAAGCACTTATAAAATTATTCATAATTTATTCTTAATTACTAAGTTTTAACTTTTCAGTATTTTATACATAAAATTAGTAGTTCAATAACAATCAGCAAGGCTCAGGATTACCTATTATTGCGTTCGGAATTATTGATTCCAAACCCTGCAGCTATCTGCCAGTAATTTGTGGTATTTGCAGAAATCTTCCTTCTATGTAGTTCAGTCACTGTGTAATCTTCCTTTAAATACTTCCTTCGCCCTCTTTGTGCCATTGATTGTGTACAGTAGTTTTTAAGCTTCTGTCTTAGGCTTAAATGTAACTCAAAATTTTGGTAAATGCTAAATTTTTTTTATAAATTTCTAGATGTTAAGAGTAATCTTTCATCCAAATTAATGCTCTGTAAAAGGTAAAGAAGGGTCTTTAGACCCTAAAATGCTGTAATTTTAATAAGTTTTTTTTTTTATTCAAAAAGAAATTATTTTAATAAAATTGTAACAGTAAATCTGTAAGAAGAATTACATTTCTTTTCTAGGCAATGTTCCTTATTTGCAAGGTCGCCTCAACTAGCTTATGAGCTTGGATCTCCATTAATAATTTATTTATTTTTTGAAAAATTTCCAAAATAAAATTTTAATATTGCCCATTTACAAAAAATGTCTTCACACTATCGTCTGGACATTTTTGTTCAAGTAGTGGTAGGGGTTTTAGGAGGAAGATAGTCTAAGTTTTCTTGAATTTCCTTTGTTTCCTTGAAGTTCTCTGTTATTTTTTTTAACGCTTTTTACATTATTAACACTTTTTTTTAATTACTTTGATTAATAGAAATTTCAGTAAGACTTCAAAGAAATCAATGAAAATTTATTGCTTTATAATCACAAATTACTAAGAAGACTAACATTTTATGTTTGTCCAAATAGGTGCAGAGTACGTTTGAGGAGTATTGTCTTGGAAGGCACCTTTGGAAGAGTTTATCGTGGTACTTATACTGAAGAAGATGGCGTTGAAGAGGAAGTACTGGTTAAAACTGTAACTGGTAATAATTATTCTTGTTCTTAATAATGAATATGTTCAATTAAATAAATATAAAAAAATTCATTAAAAATATGAACTAGTGTGTAAACCGTCTGACTTTAAAATTTATTTAGTAGCCAGAGAAAGTCTTTTCAAAGTATCTTCATTTTTTTTGCTGTCGACAATGGTCGTTTGGTGCAACAATATTACTAAGATACAATATCGTAAAAAATATACAATAAAATTAATGAAAATATACTACAGCAAAAATATTTTCAAAAGACTTACTCTGGTGGCAAAGGGCGAAAGCAACTTCTCGTTAATGAAACTAGGAAAATATGTTACATTTAGTTGAAAATCTGATTTTAGATTACATATAAAATCTCAGATCCTAGCGTGTGTTCTGAAATTCAATCTATATTTTGTGTGAAATTCGTGTATAGTGTTTTAGAGAAGGACACATGACTAGATCTAAAAACAGGTCTTCTGGAATATCTCCTTGGATTTTTTTATTAATAATTGTTATAGTTTTATTTTTTTTTTAAACTTTGCTACTACAATGTGGTAATATTTTAATTTCAGATCAAGCTTCATCAATCCAAGTATCATTGCTACTACAAGAGGGAATGACAATGTACGGATTAAGCCATAAAAATATATTGTCGATTCTTGGTGTCTCTATTGAAGATCACACTGCACCATTTCTTATATACCCACATCAAGGCTATACTAACTTGAAAAGGCAAAATATTTTTTATTTATTTTTTTATTTTTTTTTTGGGCGCATCAACAGCTGAGGTTATTAGCGCCCGGAGCTTTTTCCAGTGCTCTGCCGGCCTCTCGTTACAGACAACACTGTCCATCACCGGACAGTGAGCTGTAAGAAGCTCTTAGGAAGAGAAAATCTAAGGGTCAGCTGCTGGATTCGAACCCGGGACCTCCGCGTGGGAGTCCAGTATGCTAACCTCATAGCTAATCCCTTCCCTATATTTTTTATTTATTAATTTAATATTTACACATTTTGAGTTTCGGCCGATAGAGTTTACTGTGGGAGTTTTTAATAATATCGATAATTTTGTTGTCTTCAACAATTCTAAAACAAATAAGGCGTACATGTATTTAACTTTTTTATTAGATGTATCTAATTGCAATTATTCTATTGTCAATTCTTGTGCATTGTAATAACACACATTTTATGCCACTTTTGAGATAATAAAATCATCGAAACGTAAGCGGAAATTAATTTGATTTTACTTGAGCTGAATCTCAAAACTTTTAAAAAATGTTAGCAGTATTCAGATATAAGATACTAAAATAAGTTTTCGTTTATGCATAAATTACTGTTTTGACTATTTTTAATTTTTAAGTTTGTCAATTGTTTCTTTATGTTAATTTTATTTTTGTAGGTTCCTCCAGAAGTGCAAACTTTGCCCAGAAGGTGTAGCTCATACGTTAACCACTCAGGAAGTTGTAGATATGGCCCTACAAGTTATTAGCGGTATGCAATATCTTCATAAGAAAAGATTGTTGCATAAAGATCTGGCGGCCAGGAATTGTGTGTAAGTATTTTACTTCAAATTCGATTAATAAATTTGACTGGGCTGCACTTGTGAGACCCAGCTTCATAATTTTGAAGCGCAATTTATTTATTCTTATTGTAGTAACAAAAGATTTTCTTTGCATTAGTTTCTAATCAAAGAATAGCAATAATTATAGTAGGCTAATGATTTCTTCGTTGTTTTAGTGATATATCAATCATATATTTTAATTATAATAAGTGATTAGTGAAATTGAAGCTTTACAGAAAATGAATAAGAATTATCTTTTTCTTTTCATAAAATTGTATCCATTGTTACGAATGTATTATTAACAGTGGCGGCTAGTGCCTAAAAATTTGAAGGTTGCAGCCTTTAAAACAGGTTTCAGTTCTTCGCCGTTCTGTTTCTAACATTTAGGTAACATTGTGGTGTTAAGGCTTTAAGGCTTCCAATGATTTTTTTTTAAGGCTATCTTCCTTATAAAGGAAATTCTCTTTCAAGATAAGGCCTTTTATTTACAGCAAACAATGCCAAAGCCTTGTTCGAAAACCCAATACCTGGATAACGATTATATTATGGCTTTATTTAGATTTAAATATTTTCATTAACTTTTAATAGTTCAAACAAAAACCCTGCGTACAGATAATAACAAATGTAACACAAAGTTTTGCTCAGACCAAACTAAAGTCAACATTAAATGGAAATAACCCTTTAAACAGATGTTTAAAAATAAACTAAAGAAAATTATAAACTTTTGAATTTAAATTTTAATTAAAGATTTTGTAGCTTAACCTGTCTTTAAATGAATCGCAATTGAATTAAAAGAAACGCATGGAACTTATAGTAAACTTTTGTTTTTTTTTAAATATAGCATTGATGACAAACTAAGGATACAAATAGCAGACAATGCATTATCCAGGGATCTCTTCCCAGCTGACTACCATTGTCTGGGTGATAACGAAAATAGGCCAGTTAAATGGTTAGCTATTGAAAGTTTAACACAAAAAACGTTTTCAATATTTTCTGACGTGGTAAGTTTAATTGCATTTATCTTTTCAATGAAACAGTCATTGCTTCTGATTGTAAACAATTTGCAAGATTGTTTATTATTCAATTTAAGCGATTTTTAAATATACATTTAATTCTATGATAATTTGCAGTGGTCGTTTGGTGTACTATTGTGGGAGTTGACAACTTTGGCACAACAGCCCTATGTGGAAATAGATCCATTTGAAATAGCAGCCTATCTCAGAGATGGCTACAGACTATCGCAACCAGTCAATTGTCCCGATGAACTGTAAGATCTTCCTAGATATGTTTCTACGAATACCTTAAATATATCAGCATTCACCTAGTTAAGAGTTATTTTAAATAGAACTTTTACACAGAGTGGGCCCTTCGGCTAAAATACAAAGTCACTTTATTATTTTGTCTTGGCGCAATGCCAGTAATTTCAATTTCAGGCTTTTAATGTGACGACATACACGAATAGAGCAAAACTCAATTTAGCCACGGAAAGTTTAATAAATTGCAGACTTTTGACGTTTGTAAATGTGAAATTAATCCCTGAAGATTCAATTTTGTTATAACCGAATTAAAAAGAAGCACAGAAAGTTTGTGATTGTGATGTAAACTAGAATTTAGCGTGTGGGTTCGCTAAATCCCGAAGTTGCATAACCTCTGCAGACCCTATATGAATTGTGCATGAATGTCAGGGAGATGTCAGTGTGGCAGATGAAGTACATGCAGATAGATTTGGATTTTCTTAAGAGTCTACGTCATACAGCTAACCCATGAGGTTAAGCGACTAGTAGAAATATATTCATATAAATTTTCTATTTTAAATGAGAAAATTTTCTTCAGAATGATGTGGAACACAGTTTCATTTAATGATTCAAGCGTCCAGTTAGTTCCAGAAACGAAAGTATGACATAAAGTTACAGACGATCTGAATTAAGACATTATTTAAAAATAAAATAACTTTCTAAAGATTCCTCCTAGCTTCCACCTTCATGAAATCTACTTTGCGACAAATTGCAGTTAATTTCCATGTTCGCGATAAACTTATTTTATCAAACAACTACTTTCTCTTCTGATTTTCTGCCGTAAAATAAAAAAAAATTAATTAGTAAACAATGGTTGTTTTGAAAATTTCAGATTTGCAGTAATGGCCTACTGTTGGGCCATGAGTCCCGATGAACGACCCTCTTTTCCACAGTTACAAGTTTGCCTACAAGAATTCTATACGCAACTCACAAGATATGTTTGAAAAGAAACTTATCAAAAGCCATTCTACCAATGATATTAATATATAGTTTTATTGTAATTTTTACCATTGATATTCTTAAATGTGTATAATTTTTAAATGAAATTTTCTTCGAAAAAATAAATTTATTGATATGACTTCAATGACATATGTATACGATTTAAACAAATATTTAATATAACAGTAGTTTTGAAACAATTATATTGACGTAAATAGGAAGTATTTTACAAAAATTGTCTTAGAACTAGTTAAAAACAGTATATATATACACATTACATATTTATTTCCAACATTTTAAAAAAAATTAGCATAAACTTTTATTTTAAATTTGCATGCCTACAATTTTTAAGGCTGTAAGAATTTTGAATGGTACAATGTTAACTATTTTCTCGTGACAAAATTTTATTAGAGAATACCATTTATCGTGTTATTACATAAATAGTAGAAATGATGAAGTATTTTTCAAATTATATATAAAATTTATAATACCATTAACAAATGACATATATTTTAGGAAAAATTTTGGGAAAATTAATTTTAGTTTGGTTCTATGAGGGTAGTATTATTATTTCAAAATAATATATGAGGTCACCTTAAAAAATAAAAAATAAATTTTTTGTAGTATTAAAACTTTTTTATTTTTTTTTACTGGCCACGATTTTTGTTTTTATTTTAATAGCTGAACGTTTTCTAAAACCAGGCATGACAAATTTTCTCCTTTGTGTAATAACAACTAATGTAACGGATAGCACCAAGCGTTAGTAAACATTCC
Organism: Rhodnius prolixus; assembly: GCF_049639745.1. Lineage (NCBI taxonomy): Eukaryota > Metazoa > Arthropoda > Insecta > Hemiptera > Reduviidae > Rhodnius > Rhodnius prolixus. The sequence continues at coordinate 26,207,104 of NW_027411624.1, forward strand.
TTTGACAAAATCGTTTAATTGCACTTATTGCAATTTTTACTAGATTTCGACAGCATAAGTAATAAAATCTTCCATTTTTAATAATTTATTTTTTTGTGTTGGGACTAAATTTATTAAGTGACAATATACCAATGTAAATTATGTTAAAATATATTTAAATGTTGTGAAAATAGAGAAAATTGTACAAATTTTATCATCTTAAAAGGAAAAATTATAAATATAGATAAAAATATATAAATTTGTGTTGATCCTATGTGTATATAACGAATTTGTAAAGTACTTATAAATTCTTTAAAATTTTATTTTATATTAAGAGACTGATAGCCTTTTCATTACCTGGAACATTACTTTTCGGGCATCTGAGCTAAAATAAATATTACAAAAAATAAAAAAGGCAACAAAACAACTAAATTAATAAATGTCATTTAAAAAAAAAAAATAAGTAAATAAAAGGTATTATTTATTTATATTAATGATTAAGTGTGTTTGTAAATGTTTGTTTATATGTATGTGTGTAAATTTTATGTAAAGGAAACTATCAAAGATATCAACTCCATAGTTGGTTACTTTTTTAAATTATTGAATATGTTGTACATGATCTCATTATTATTTTTTTAATTTTCGTTGTAGATATTTGTAAATATTATTATTTAAGTAAAATATTTTTCTACTGTAAATATATTATCGTAAAGTAACCAGTGATTTTAAAATAAGAAGTAAATATTTAAATAAAACAAAACAAATTATGTGTCTTAAAAAAACGTTTTTTTTGCCAAGTAATTTTCCAGTCCCTTCCATCTTTCCCTTTTACTTTATTGAAAATGAATTTGTTATGAAAATTAAAGTATTGCGGTCTTTTCATTTTTTTTTTTATCCTTCTATTCAAATGGTATCTTTCCAAGTGGCATTTCCTCTCCTCATCTTATACTTGATTGAACCTCTTCCTTAGGCAACCTCCCATAACCATATTCCTAGGTATCTTTCCGGACCCGACTTATATGAAAATGTGACTTCTGTCGTCTGAACAAGTTAGGTAATACAATTTTTTGGTTCAGTTTTACTTTGACCATCACATTTGAACTTGTAATTTGCAAGATAAGAAATGCAGATAAGAAGTTTAAGAGCTCCAGCTTTTTCTTCTTTTTTAATCATAACATAATATTTTAAAGCTTAATAGATGAATATTTCTTTCTTAATGAGTAATTATCATTTTATTTGTAAGGTTTAGAACAAGGATGAGCAACACGCGGCCCGCCAAGCATTTCTAAAATTGAATTTATTTTATCGACTTCTCCCATCAATATATTGTTATAAAATTAATTACAATAACATACTAAACCGAAATATTTTTTTATGGCGAGTTACACACTTGTCGGTGACTTGTTCAAACATGCAATACGGACGCGATGCGTTTCGAACGAAGTTTCGTAAATTATTAATAAGAGTTAATCTATGTGCGGCCCGCCAAAAAAAAAAAAAAAAATAAATTGGCCCATTGATTAAAAAGGTTGCTCACCCCTGGTTTAGAAGAATATTCTTTCTACCCATCTTCGTTTCCCTAAAATCTTTCGTTTTAACTATCTTGAATCCTTCCCTCATAATAAGGTAAAATCAATCTCCCAGTGATCTAGCTGAATAATGTCGAAACTGCATTGCTTTAAATCCTAAAATTCAGTGAAGCCTACTTTAGATTTTTGTGTTAATATAAGACTACATTATTAATTTTGAATTTATTAGACTAATTGCAAATTAGAAATTTTAGGTTCTTTGAGTTAAAGAAATTTAGTTTTGTTTTATATTAACTGAGAAAGATAACTTTTAATGAAATGTATTAATAAATTGCACAATTATACGGATAAGGCGCACTCGTTTAGCCCATGACTAGTAGGTATGTACACTTTCACGCAAATTCTAAGTTGCAGAAAATTACATTTCACCAGGTGCAGTAAGAGAGGTCCTAGTATGATTAAGGTAATCGATATTTAGTGATACTTTGGAATTTTTGGGAAATTGTTCATAAAGTAAAAAGTCATGTAAAGATTCCAATCTAGGTTTTTCTGTTTTCTGAAATTTAAAAACTAAGTAATGATTTGATAGGAGAAAGGAATAATAGCAGCAAAGGACATTAGCATTAAAAAACAAGATCATGAAAGTGAAATGGTGCGCAACATTGGAGAAAGGTATTGCTATCGTGAAAGTAGGTTCGTCTTATTTGCACTTAGATGGTCATTCGGACTGACATTCCTTGGTCTGTTTATCGGTTAGTGACTGTGTGAAGTACCTTTTATATTGTGGGTATTTTGTTTTGTAAAATTGTCTATACCTGTGAAGTACAGCAAATCTGGTAAACCATAAAATACCACATATTCCCAGTTACTTTTTAGAAATGAATTTCTAAAAATGACTTTCTTTTGTATCAAAAGAAAGAGTACATAACTTGATTATCCAGGAAAACTCCACTTCCAAGTGTTACATGAATGATTTTTGTTTTATAGAAAACTTAATTTTAAGTGCCTTATTTCAATCTAATTACCTCCTGTTTTATAAAGTAAGTTAATGACCAATTAGTCGTCTTTTAATAATATATTTTAATATAATATTCAACATAATTTATTTTAATAATTTTATTTAGCAACCTATTGTCCCTCTGTACTACTTCAAAAGAAACTGGTACAGAAATTACTTTAAAGGACAGCGCAAGGAGACTTTCTCAAATATACTGTCCGCTCGCTAGTGTTAGATAAGAATCGGCAACATCCTCTCCAGTTTAAGATATCTAAGAATTTCCAGAATCTGAGAAGACCTTTGGATTACAGTTATTGATTTTACCAAAATGTTCTATTTCTAATTCCTGTAGAACCAAAATTTTTGAAGTCGTCTAAAAGAATTCAATTTTTTCACTTGGAAGTTTAGAAAATAAACCTTTTTTGAATTTATAAATTCATCGACAATTTAATAAGTAGATAATCATTCCTTTTATTGATAAAGAATAAACTATTTTCATAAATGTAAGATAAATAACGTTCATGCTTCGTTACTCTAAACTTAAGGGTAACTAAATCAAATTATTTTTTTTAAGAAAATTTATCAAATTAGGGTTAAATTATTTGTAGCGAAAGAAAGCAATGTGTGTGATTTATGTCCTCTCAAGCCCAGTAAGATAGTAAAAACAAATCATATTCTAAGGGCCTTCTACGTTATAATTTAGTTCGGGCGAGTATTTGACTTTTGAGGAAAAAGAAAAAAACTATTAACAATGAAGATTTAAGTGAATGAGTGCTTATGGTAGATTAACGGTTATATTAAAGCCAAAGCACAGTTCGCCACCTAAAGCATTAAGTGGTGTGACCTCAGTCCTGTTATAGACAACATCCTAACGGGCGGAACTGGCCTTAGTTCCCTATCTCTTCTGGCCTATTTTTGCATATTTGCTCCACTGTACGTATGGCTAATATAATTCTACCTCTACTATCCAGATGAACACAGTTACTTTTTTTTTTTTTTGAACTCCAGTTGCTTTCACCAACATGAAATATACGTATGTATATTCTGCACAACATAACTTCTTGCTTAGCAGTAGACACTAATAATCTTCTAAATACTAATGTGGACTTAAAACAATATTGTGGGTATTAACTACTATATGTGTTTCCTTATATCCGTGCATTGCATTTTAGAGTCTCATCTCATCTTAGAACCAAATCATATTTTGCTACGAGAAATTATCCAAATTGAAGTTTTAGACTTCTGTAAGAGATGTAAGTGCGAAATTTCAAGGAAATAGTAAAAGCATTTCATGAAAGCCGTAATTCTGCAAAAACAAAGAAGTTCTTGTTGAAATAAGAATTGAAAAAGGATCTGCTTGAGACACATGTTAAAAGGAATATGCATTAATTACTAAGTAATATTTTCTGTTCAGCGTGACTATTTGTAAGAATTAAAAAATAAAAATAAAAAACATTAAAAAGACAATTACAATAGAACTCCATTAAATTATTACTAAAGTTAGATAGGTGTTAGTAAGCTAGCTTTCCATACTTTCTTAAAGTTCTTTCTAAATAATTATAAAACCAAGAAGGATTAGGATAAGATAAGTAAGTAAAAACATGAGTAAGCAATAATGGAGTAAAATTAAATTTTCTATTCTGAAAATATATTAATAATGAGTCTAGGAATAAAAGAAGTGCAACTCACCATTGTTTAATACGAATATTCATTTTAAAATTAAATAACTTGATATTCGCCGTTGTTATTAGAGATGTGTTTTTGACTCATGATTTTAAATTGAAAGTTTACTTCTTAAAATATTATGCCTTCCTTCCAGACCTTACTTTTGGAGTCCTAGGACACAGGTCAAGTTCTGGCTTTAAATAATTGAATGAATTTCACTTCAATTATATAATTCTAATTGTTAATTTGTCTTCGAAATGAAAATAAAGGATAAATAAATAAAGGATTGAAAGAAGAAAAACTTTATATATGGTTTGTCGAGATAATTCAAGAGATTCATTTTCCACAGACTTTTAGACCTTGGCTCTGATGTAAGAAGTTAATGTTCATAAAAGTTTATTTTAAAAGATTTTTTTTTTGAAATTTTGTTATATATGATTAAGAAAAGTATTGATATCTTATATTATTTAGTGATGCTGTGCATGTGGTAGAATATGGAGGGCGGCATTTTGTTTTGGTTCCTCTTGTTTTTTTGTCGTGAACATGCAAATTAGCCTTCGCTAAATGGTTTAGATTTGTTTCTTTGTGAACGTATGATTGTTACCTACGTTGTTATTTGGTATGTGTGCCTCTATGGGCTTATCAATTGTAAGTTTACGTCTTTTGAGAGTGTTACTGTCAATAATTAGCTCTTTACAGTCATCATGGTTATTAGTTCCGCAAATAAGACATTCCAAAAGAAGGTAATTGGATTGTTGGCTGCTCTCTCTTAGCTCTGATGGTTTTTCTTCATGTTGTGTATCTTAAAAAAATGATTCAAAAAATGGTATGTTTTCATCAATGCTATCCTCAACAGTCGAAGATTTTAATTTTGATCCTCTCTCACTTAGCTTACTTCCATCCCTCTTACCTATTATGCTCAATAGCTTCCCTTTTACATGCTTAAAAAAAAAAGAAAAAAATACAAATAAGAACAAGAAAACAGAATATTTGAAGTTTTTGGCCGGCATTAGGAGGATATTTTAAGTTTCTAATTTTTAGCACATGTTGTCTCAAAACTATGGTTTTTCACTCATTTTCACCTGTGGGACTTGTTAGAATATTAAAAATTTGATTCTCTAAGAAATATGTTTAAAATAAAAAGAGTGAGCAATTTCAGTGCGACATGGAAACATGATTGAAGGCAAATAAAAATAAAAATGTTTCTGAGTAAAATTATACGCGAAAAAGGAAGTGTTTTAGAGCAATCTTACAAAATTAAAAAAAAAAAAAAAAGTGCTGTAGGTGTTAGAAATGGCAAAAGAAAACGAAAAACACGTTACTTTAGGTAGAAAAGTTCGTCTTGAATGCTTTTAAAATCGAACAATGAGAGGCAAATTTTAAAATATAAAAAATACAAAAGAATGAGCCCCCTTTAATCAGGAGTTTTAACAAGTGTTATAAACAAGTGTTTATACGCCTTGTCACTTGTAGTATTTTTGTAGTCTGAAACATTTAGCGCTTTTCAAGAAGTCTCAATCCCTTCTTGGATATTATTAGCAGGGTGTAGGCACTTACTACTAAAAGTCTACTTTGAAATTATAACTAAGCAGTTATTGCTTGAATTTTCTGAAATGAATTTTGCGAAAAAGTGTTTCAATTAAGCGCGATTTGGTGTATGCATGCTCAAAGAAAAATTTCTTTTCGTTTTAACGTAAAAAAAAAATTAATCACTTTCTCAATGGTCAAAGTTAATCCAGATTACTTTGATGTGAATGTCAGTTTTGCTTCACGGAAATTGGATTAGTCATTTTTTTCAGGGATCTTATCACTTGCTAGAGTTATTCGATTCGCTGAATACTAAATACTCCATAGGTTTGCATAGATATTGATATTTGCAAAAATTGGTACTAAAGGAGAGAATAGATCTTACACATCGCTGACGATTCGGAAACGCTGTTAAAATCTAAGGATCTTTGAAGAAAAGGTTATATATGTACAATAAGTAATAAAAAAACAACATTTCAGTATATTTTAAAGAAATATAGACTAGAATTACAGTTACCATCTTTTGATTTAAATAAATAAAATTCATTTCTTCCTTTCTCTATGAGAATTAAAATTTGTAAATTCAATCAGAAAGATTATTCGTTCTGAGGTTCCTTCACTTGATACTGTGGTATTTCTTTGATATGTCCAACTGATCTTGATACACCTTTACTAAATACTTTTTCAGATTTTTCCTGCGCTAATGGCAATTCTTCAGGATTGTGTACATCGCCAGTCTTTTCATCTTCAGGCTTGCTTTGTTCATCAGGTGACTTCGTTGGGTATTTTCTTTTGTTTTCTCCATCTTTGGTGTGTTCTTCCACTGGTTGTTTAGTTACTACTTCCTCTTTTTCTTCTTTAGGTTCTTCTTTTGGTTTCTCATTTATATTAGGACTTTCAGCGTGTACTTCTTTATTTTCAGATGCTGATGTTGCTTGATCTCTTTCAACCACTTTACGAGCATGGTACAGTGCTTCTACATCAGGTGGAACGTTACCAGTTTGTATGTAAACTGGCACATAACCGGGTATAGCAGGAAGTAATTGTTGTTCTACAGGTCTGCATTTCCCTGCCAGCAGAATACAAAAATAAATCAATACAACTTTATATTAAATTTATGAAATGTATGGAAAAGTGCAGATTCAGCACAAGACAAATGAGCTCAGAATTGATAAATGCCTTTTCAGAGCTTACATGCAAAAAGTGCATCTAACAATTGTAGTGGATTTTTAATTGAAGGTTTGGCCTTATTGGTGTGATCAGGACGTTGAATAGTTTGTATGCTCAACATTTAAAAGTGTGTCTACAACCTACATTTCATTCTCCTACAAAAGCATTTAAAACTTTTGCAAAGGAATATATAAAAATGACCATTTGAGTTTATTAATATTATTGAAAAATCAAATGTGACATTTACAGAACAAAACCAGAAACAAAAATCTGGTTTAACATCTCCAGATTTCCTGTAAACTTGGATTTATTAGAAAATGTTACTTCTCTTATTAGGATTATTCTGATTCATTAATAAAAATGCACTTTGACGAAATGCAATATAAATAATCTTTTTATTTAAGATTTTTTTTTTTCAAGTCAGTATGGATGGTGAGGTTTGAGTTGTAAAAGAATGTATTGACTGTATGTACTATTTTGGATTTTTTAAACATTGAATGCGGTTGAGGTTTGTGCGTTTGGCAGTCCCGTAAAGTTTAGAGACATCTGAATTTCTTAAAAGTTAAATGGAAACTGTTGCAAAAATTTTCAAAAAAAATTAATTTAAGAAGAAAAAAAAACTCCGTAGAAAGAGCTGTAGACGAATAACGCTCATACACTTCAGATAAACTGCAGAAATTCTCAGTTAAGTAATGTCCGTTGTGTAATGCAACTTTCTGTAATTACCGATCATTTATTCCATGAAATCGTAAGGAAACTTGCAGGCAATAAAAATAATCCTAGATTCTTATTCATTTGGAAATTATTTAAATCTGAAGATAAAAAGTACTTTCACATGCAACACCTACATATGTATGTACATACATGTTGATTGATTACTCCATTACATATTAAAAACTAATAATAAATGTCTCAGTAGCAGTAATTAGTTATGCTTTTTTTTGCAACGCCATGCAATCGAAAGGCATATATTTTACGCGACATAGTAACTCCCAACGTAAGGTTAGTTGGGTAAAGGAATTTGTATATGTAGAATAGAGTGCAACGCTCATTTAACTGTGTATAGGAGTAGGGGATTGGTTAAAGTTACCTCGCCAGATTAGGTTATCATTTGACCTATTTTTTTTTTTTTTTTAATGTAACAGCGCCTTTTGCAGAACAGGATTTCGACGTAAGTACGTAATCTATGTATTCTGAAACACTTGTAAGCTAAAAAAAAGTTGGAAATCGCTATCATTCATTTCTTTTCGTGGTACATGCACAAGCTGTAACATTTACTATGGAATAGGATTGCTTTTTAATCTGCTTTGGTCATTGAAGGCAGCAAAGTGTTAAGCCTGAATTAGAACATTGTTTCATTAAGCCTAAATAAAACCGAATGTGCGCAATTAGTTATAATGTATTTATTGTTTTGGCTTTTTCAGGTAATGGTGAACATAGATTTTCTCTTCCTAGAAGGCTTTACAGCTGTGTGTCCAGTGATGATCTGTCATTTTAACGAGATTACAGAACACATGGAGGTGTCAGATGGAGATGTCAGAACACATTGACCTGCACTGAGAAGACTGCTAGCGTCCAAGTGTATCTGACGAATTGAAGTGCCTAATTAAAAAAACTTCCTAACTGAGGTAAATAATAATCAGTAATTCGTAAAATTAACGTATCAAGATATTTTTTTTTTTTAATTAGGACCCATGAACTCTTTTTTTCACTGACTGTCTTCAGATAAATTCTTTTCAAGATGTAAAAAGTATTATAATTCCTGATGGTCGGTATTGGACAATACCAGCAAAATATGTTCCATCTGTCATCTGTAGATTGTTTTTTTTTGTTTTTTCTTACGGTAAGTAGTAGAGAGCACAGTGTTTTCTTAATTTTCAACGCACGCACCAAATACTAAATCCTTTCACTTTTAATTCAAACATTTTACCTATAAAATTCATTTTAAAGGGATTTTGGGGATATGGCATGTCACAATTCCTTCTTTATTACAGTTTTATTAGAATTACTTATCAATTTTATTTGGATAATATAAAAACCAACTGTAATTTAATTAAAGTTTGAATAAAAATTTGTAAATGAACTAGTCGTGCGTGGTACTACACGATCACTATTTATTGTTTTTTGGCTAGTAAGAATCACGTTTCAAAATGATTTAAACTATGAAATAGAATTAGAAGTTTTGCAGTAGCGCGCTAACGATAGAAAGAATGAGGAACTCTGTTGATGGCACAATTAACCATAATGGCTGAACTGCTGTCAGCGCCCAAATGTCTTATTCACTGTAATAAGGTAATGATGTACCTATGCATTATATTATTTTGTACCGTTATTAATTTACCAAAACAACCGGTACAATAGTAATGATGTAATTTGGAACATCAATTATTAGAATTTAGGAATATTTTAATTGCATAAAATTATTTGTTAGGAGTAATATTTTATTAAACCTGTTACGAAGCATAGATATGTGTATCACATATGTATATTTATTAATAATCCACTGTAACTGGCATTTCTCCTCGAACAATAGAAATTAATAGGGTGTAAAGTAATCGAATTTTTTTTTTCAGACGGGCTTAGCGTCTAATTACCAATTTGGGGTCATGGACGGGGGCGAAAGCATATACTTTACTATTAATTAGTAATTAAATTAGTAGGGTGTACTTTCTTATACTAAATAAATGTTTTTCTAACTAAAAAAGTTCCATGCGCGTTAAACACCATACACAAACGTATTTTGTTTACGAACCCAGTATTATATTCATTTTTCGGCTACTTAATGTAGATTCCATGAATCCCCTACTTACTTTTTGAATACCATCAACTAGATAAAGCGTACAACAAATTGTCCCAGCATTTGGCAGAATTTTGTACCAGCAGGACAACGTTTGGCCTAGAACTGCCGTCAAATGAAAGAAAAAGTTGAAAACTTGTTGCTTAGCATCATCCGATTAACTTTTTTTTTTTTGTCAGTCCTGGTTCATTTTCTTTGTTAGAGAAAATTTAATTAGTTCACTGATTGTAACTGGAATGTATGCGGTTTTTATTGTTACAGCTGTCAGGAATGTAGCACATAATAGTGAATCACGGTAGCTATGTACTGAAATTTTCTGCAAAATCTTGTGTAGGCATTCACAAGAATGCCATTCTTTCTCACACTTAGAGTTAATTGACGTAATTTCTTGTTGAATTGTTCTGAAGTATGGCCTCGTTAAATGAAGAGCAACGTTCTTTATTCTAATATAAAATCTAATATAAAAAAGTTGAGGGTAAGTCATTTTATTATTATACTGCCATAAACTCCATTTTGTCACTTCCTGAGAACAAGTTTTATAAATAAAAATGTTGCGCCTTTCTGCAATATAAGAAATTTAAAGAAAATCGTTAGAGTTAATATTCGAGGTGTCTTAAACGGAATTGGACTAAAACGGAATAACAATAACAAACAGCACATTCTGCTACCTTTCGTTTTTAAAATTTGTTAAAAGACATATAAAGCATTCGCTAAAAAAATTGATCTTTATCAATTCTGAATTGCCAGGGAAGCAAAGTTCTTCGTAAAGACTTCGAGTTTGGTGTAAAGAATAGCGTGTATACCAGAAGGTATTGAAAGCTAATGGCCTCCATGATAAAGAAACTGCAAGAAGTAAAAAATTTATGCGCTTAGGAGTCTACTAACAAACAACCACAATGAAAAATGAAGGAGGCCAAGTTCAAGAAGCAGCACTCTGGAGAAAGTAAAGTTAACAGATCCCGTTTAACTGGAGTTATTTGGAATTAATTTTAGTAGTACCTTTAATGTACTACCTATAATAAAGAATTTTGGAGGTTCCCAATACGTAAAAAAGTGATTCTTCTTTACTCTTGCTGTTGTATAAACCAAATTCCGTCATGTCATTCTTTTAAGGAAGCCAAAGTTGGCTAAGTAGTAAAATGTGCCACTTTACTAAAAGAGTCATTCAATTTTTTCGAAAATTAGTCTCTTGATATCCTCTAAATTAGGATACCCAAAAATCTCCAACTTTTATTTCCTACATTTGTCTTAGCAAAAAGGCTTCTAGGTATGAACTATTCTGTAGTCCGTTGGCCAATTTGGAAAGACCTTTCTCTTCATTCGACCTAGGAATCGAGCAGAGACAGAATAATCATTTTTTTTTTGGCGAGGGTTTTGCTTTTTTTTCTTCTTGCCAACCTAAGGGCTTCTTATGATGGTCAAGAAATTTACTGGGTGACATTATTATTATTGTGATTCAGCCAAAATTGATGGAGTGAAAAAACGACCTTGATCCCTCAGAGAGTTGGGTCGAAAAATGAAGTGCTCGTTAGATACAGGGATATTAGAACTTACTTCCATCTTGCCGATTTGTGGGGCTACTGTGATTTTAGGTGGCTCAGTTCTAGGCATGGATTTTTTCTGCGATAGAGTTGCTGTGGTGTCAGCCTAGGGAGGTTATGGATAGGATAGGACTATAACTCCCCATAGGCGATTAATAAATAATTTTTAATTTAAAGAGTTGAGTCTAGTTTTATTAGTAGTCCAGGTACCTGTTGATCTAACCTCATAAGATATATGGAATTTTTTTTTAATTGGCCAGAAAATATAGAAAACTAACACTACTCGACAAATAAAATTAACATTTATTTAATTTACTTTATATGTAATTTATACATTTAAAATAATTTGTTAGACGTAAATTTTAAAAGCAGGTATGAGAATTTTTACACTAATCATTACTATTTTAACCAGATTCAAAGAAAATAACTGTTATAAATTTTTTTCACTAGAGGGAAATAAAAAACGTACCTGATCCGGGAAGACCAAGAAATAAGATGGGCAACAACTTGATGAAGTTCATGGCTGTAGTGGCAAGACGGCCGGACTTGTACAGCTCTTTTATAGCTGGCCCCAGAGATAAAGAGGAACGACCACACTCTGTTCGTGGATAATTCTGTATGTGGAGAAGAGAGAGTGAGAGAAGGAATCGAGCAGAGCAAATATTAGAAGTGGGGCGCCGCGAAGTGAGAGGTAAGACCAGATTACCGCTAGCTGTGTCTTGTTTCTAGCCAAGGAATATGATGTTGATGAAGAGGAGGTTATACTTGCTGGCCTGTTCAGGTAGCCAACCTTGCACTTGGTGACACCCACACTAACAGAGCTGAACGGAGTTGGTTTTATGTTTGGCCGACACCAATTAAAGCGTTAACTATTTTTATTTCCTTCCATCATTTTAAAAAATAAATTCTCTTTATACTGTTTAAAAAAAATTTTATTATAATTTTTTTCCATCGAATATGTTAGTCAAAAGTCTCGTGTTATTTTTTATTTATTTTTTTTAAGAAACTAAAGTTAAAGTTTTAGCAATTCTTCCTCTGCTCATGAAGCGCTCTCTTATTATGTGCCTCTTTGATTGCACAAGTAGGATGTACTGCCCACATCTTGGGACTCTTCACGGCTGTGCCATTAAACTGAAAGCCTCCATATCCCTAAGAAGTAAACACCTGGGTGAAACATCTTCACGACTTGCTGTTATTTTGTTACTTTCTTTTACATCAAGCAACAGGAAGAAGATTTGAAGTCCCCTGCGTTTAAAAATAGTTTTTGGCACAAGAGTTTTGTATACATGAACTGGACAAAGTCGTTGAAAGATCAAAACTTGTATTCCGATCTACTAGTATTTCGACTTCTTAGTTCCAGCCGAAACCATCAATCGTAAATACGTATTTGCTGCTAAGATTCTTTAGTTTTCACGATTTTATCTAAATCAGCTCCAACAATTTTCTTTAATCTTCGATACTAATTACCTAATGAATATTTTGTTTGATACTGAATAGATACTTCTTTGCATTTCTTTTTTGCGTTATTTGTATTTTCTGGAGAAAATTCTTAGTAGTGCACTTAAAAGATTTAAAATTGTACGTCGAAAATTTTGAAACAGTTACCTCTTGCGATCCCGAACATTACGTATTCTCGTTTTTTCTTGAAAATCACTCCAGAATGTTTCTTGAAACCTAAAATACGAGTAACCACTAATCTATATAATAACTAACTAATCACCCAAAGTAGTTTCTTTTGCTTTTATTTAAGTATTAAAACATAAAACTCCCTCTAGCTAGATTATTCTACCAACTTCCTGTGTGAAATAAAGTTTTGCTCTAACAAAATAATGTGAAAAATATGTATTTATTATTTGAATTTTTTCTACATATTTTAATATATCGTATTTATTTCAAGAGTATTTATTTATGTATTTACTTAAGCGAATTTATATTTATAATATTATTATAAATTTCATAAATTGTTATGCAACATTTCATTCTATGTGCTTTTTATTGTTTCTTTTACAATAATGCATACTTAATTGCAGCTAGAGTTAATTTGGCACTTGCTTCCTAGAATATGAAAGTATTTTGCGAATATATCCAACGAACTTGGTGACGTTACTTCACGGTTTGGTAAAATACTAACCTATTCGCTTTGAAAACGTGGAAGTCAAAGTTGTGGCTTATTGCAGAGTAATTTCATGCTTGAACTCCTTGACAAAATTATTGTTTTCTCTCTTGTTCGGTCATTTGTGATTTTTGAATGATTTATTCTTCAAATTCAAGCAGGCTTTGGGGAGGCCTTACACAGTAGTTTCACATTGTTTCTATTAAAAAATATTGTAATTATAAATATTGACAATGATAAACTTAAGGTTAAAAAGTTATCTTTATTAATTAAAGTTTAAATAGAAAAAATATATAGTATATATGAGTTATGAAGGCTGAGCCTTAGAGGAGTGCAATACAAAAATAAAAAAATTAAATAATAATTTTCTACAATTACAGTTAAAACAGTTATAATACAGTATTAAAACTAATACTATATTATAAAGAGAAAGAGGCTAGAAAGTAAATAAATCAGAGCTGACTGTTAAAAATAACCATGACATTAACTAAGCTCAGTGTAATAATGTCTTCAATATAAGAGACTTCAATCTAATGGCAAAATTTGTAAAAGTATAAATTTTAGCTACATGGCTATGTAATAATATCATATAGGCTATTATTAAATGCCGATCTAGATAGAGAGTCAAACTGAGTAATCAGTTGACAGCAAAAACACTGTAAACAGAGCAAAATACAAAAGAAGAGTTTAAATCATCCACACACTTTTGACAAAAAGGCAAAAATTATTAGGATAAAACAACGTGTTTTAGCGAAATTACTGGTAAATCTGAAAATCTATTTTAACATACATTCTTAGCTGAGAGATAAAATGTCTCATTTCAAAACTGATATTAGCTGTAAGATAGGATAATCTTAAGATAAGATAGGAAGGTTTTATAAATGGCCAGGAATTTTAAATATGTTTGAAAATGAAAGTGAAAGTGTGATAGAAAATGCCAGAAGTGTGGAATTTAAACCATAGAAGAATTTGAACTCTGTTCATTGTGCAAATATCTGGTTAATAATGAGTGAGGAGCACTTCATCCTTTACTAGAACATGGAAAGTGCAAAATTTAAATCTCAAAAATGGATGAGAATTTTACTATTCCATTATTATTATTTTATTTCTACTCTTACAGTTTGTTGAGCGAAAAGAGAATATAAAAAATTGTAGCAGCTTATTGTTACTCAGCACTTTCTCTGTTAAGCTAAGTGAAACTATTCCAAACAATCGAATTGAATTTTCATGCGATGCATTATTTGATAAAGAGTACTTGCAGCTTGTTTGCTATATATTAATTATTATGCAACTACGCTTCTGGCTTTTTGCAAGTTTCTTGTGGTCCCATTAAACTATTTCTGTTATTGCCTTAAGCCCAAATAGATGTACTCATCAACTAGCCCTTCAGACCTTGAAAATTGAATATGTGTGTGTGTGTGTTACATTTCTATATTATGCTATCTACATCAGAAAGGTAGTTTGTTCCTAGGCCTTTGCATTCTCTCGGTACCTCCAATTTCAAAATTTATCGCTGAGACACTCTTTCGAAATAGCCCCCACAAATTTCGGACCCTTAATTGGTGGAATCATACCAGGTTCGCTCGCACCAGAAAAGGATCAAGCCGCCTTAATGTGAATTAATTTTTCATTTTAAACTGTTGCCCAATCATATTAGGTTTTCCTTTTTCCATTTTACACATTAATGCGGGTTTATCCTTTCTTTCAGTGGTAACATTCTCCAATTCTCTTGGTTGTGCCATTTTTCAATCTTCTACTTGTCATTAGGTTTCCAATTTCATCTCCACCTTCTTGGCGCACTGTTTATTCTCTCGTTCCTTTACTTACCCCAATTCCTTTCCATTTCTGTCAGATATCAAGTGGGCATCTTTCTACGTACCATACTGTCATTTCTTCCTTTTTTCAGTTTTTGCTAATACTGCAGCTTTTACTTTTAATTCCTGTTGAAAAGTAATTTTAATCATACCTTATTCTGCTCATTCTTATTATTAAAAAAAATCCACTTTCACTATTCCTTGGTTTTCAAAGCTTTTTTGAGTGACAGTCCAGGATTCTTCACCATTCGTGAGATTTCTTCATTGATGGAAAATGTACCTTTCTTGTTCTTTTCCTCCGTGTAATGTACTTATAATAAATTAATAACTGATCGGTTCTACCAGAGGTCGTTATCCTGATCCATTTACAAAACGATAATAACCTTGAGCTAGAAGTCTAGAAACTAAAAGTAGATTTCAGCACATTTATTGCTTTCTTCTGATTAAAATAGCTTTTATTGGATTTAAAAGGTGGATAATCATGAACATAGACAGCTCATCCATTTAAATACATTTAAATTTACATGAAACTAAGAATTTATACCGAACTGTTAGTTGACTTCACTATTATAGACGTTCACTATAGATAATGTAACAGTGCTATTAAGAAACTGGGTGTCGCATCTCATGCACATCCCTCAATGAAATTTATAATACCATAGGAAAAGTTACGATTTAAACTAGTGGAAAGGCCTTACAATTGATATTTCCAACTTTTTACGATTTTTTTTGGCGACTATCTTTTAAATTTAGGCAAGTATCAAAAAGAAACTTAATGAGCAACTTAACCTTTAATTCCCTTCCCCTAAGAACCTGCTTAAATTAAGTTTCAAAGAAAAATGTCAAATAAAGGTAATACACTTGCATTTGAATTTAATGAGCCTTCAAGAATAAAGGAGACCATTGATACATATCGAGATATGTATAAATAGCAAAAATCTGCTGAATAGATTCAGTAAAATGGCTTTCAGTTAACCAATTTGCTTCAAATATGTAATCTTACTTACATACTTAATTCCTACTAATATTCTAATACTAGAAATGTGCATGTACATTGCTAGTGGTCTCAAGCTGATACATGACTTCTTTTTCTCATCATAATGTCATTCATTACTCTAACGAAAAAATATTCGAGAAATTTCAAATTTTCTTTAAAGGGTCACATTCCTTAAACATAATACAATATTATTTTTCTCTTACCGTAATTTATGTTCAATAGTTTAAAAAAAAAGAAGATAAAATTGACGTCACATAAAAAAGTCTTTACTCTGCAACATACTCTTTCAGATTATTTGTTACTATTTATTTTATTAAACTAGAAAAAAAATTAAGTAGTTTAGATTTAACTCGATAAAGAAACGTCCCACGTCCGGACGCTTATAGGCTGTTTTTATATAAGATGTAAAACTAAATCGGAAAAAGCCTAAATTTGATAGAATGTACGTTTGCACTACTTTCCATCTATCTATTGGTTTTGAAGAAAGTCTATTCATCGAAGCTTGTTTCCGATTAGTTGCTTTTTCCGATTAAAAAAAAAAATACATTTAGTAAATTTGTATTCTTAAAAAACTTATTTTACCTCTTATACTACCCGAAGGGAAGCCCATCATTAAACTCTAAATTCTTAAAACAGTGAATTGAAGAATTATTCACTGTTAACAGTAGATATATAATTACGTACATATACTCAACTCTTCGTTTGTTTTGTTGTTTTTTTTTTCAGAAAAAAATATGTATAGAGGAGCTGTTGGGTTACAAGATTCTTACATAAAATCAAAACTTGTTCTGCCGGTACAAAGTGATGAACTATATGTGAAGTACTTTTTGTTTGTAGAACTAAACTTCATCTCTGAAGAAATTCTATCAAGATAATGAGAAGTACACAAGGAGAAAGTACTGTCAGTGTTTTACTTCAGGTTTTTGTTTATCATGTTTTCTAAAGATCAGATAATCTGAGAGCCTGTGATTAACTATCACTTAATTTCATTATTGAAAATTTTAAAACTATAAAATTAATTAATAACAAAAAAATCTTTTTGACCATTAACGTTTTTATGAGTAAATACTTTTTTAATCATTTTAGAATGGAAAGTTAAAGGGGAAATTGATAATAAAATTCAATAAATGTTTGTTATTTAGAAAACAATACCGGATCGTAATTATTTTCAATAATAGTTTGTTGATTATTGAAGTATAACAAGCATTATATATTAGAGAATATTGAGACATAAAAAGGGCCCGGATAAAACACCATAACATTGAGCGAATGATTAAAAAAATAACAGTTTATTATACACCTCTTAATTTTACACTTTTGCACTGTTCTATATAATTATCTTCCCACTAGCAATGTAATATATTAAAGCTGCAAAATAATTTTCACTTTCCCATTTTTTGATCATGTACTTAATTTTAATTGTAACGTTGTAGAAAGCTGTTAAGTTGTAAGACCTGTTCAGATTATTTTTTCTAGTGAAACTTCTTCATTAGAATTAAAGATTTGTCATGTGTTTGATATCAATTCTAAAACAGGTGACAAGCTGCTCTAAAGGTAGGATCCTTTTGCTTCATGGTAAATTTGTTTTAAGTCACGTAGAAGATCTCTCGTATTGTACTTAAGAACTTTTTGTTTTATTACTTATTTGGAAAAGGAAGGACTTTTCAGTTCAAAGGACAAAGCAGCAGACCATAAAAGTCAAAAAGCCTAACTTGTACTTCAAAAATTTCTAACAAGGTTCAGTGCTTAAAATATTCTCTGATCAGAGAACCTCTTGGCAATCTGAAAAGAGTAGCATTCTGGTGCATGATCTGCTGCATTATTATTACTTCTAATGCAGAAAAGATATGCATATCACCTATGCTTATATTGTAATTGAAATCTGTGATGGTTAGTCGCAGAAATCAGTTTATCTCTTCCACGATCAGTTGTTTCACACTCAAATGCATTAAAATCTTACTTATCTTCTTTGCTCCACCATTCACTTTAGACATACCTCTACTTTTAAAATGATCTTACTTTATGTCCCCTTGTTCACTTTTTCTGGGTCATGGTTATCTGACATTTAGGCGGTGACAGTTGTTCTACTCACTTCTGTCTGGTTCATGTTCAGGTTGGTAACGAAATGAATTGCTTTTTGCATATCGCTGTTAATTCTAAACCTTCTTTCCCCATAGAAGGCATAATAACTAATTACTCAGTGCAAATTACTCATAGTTACCATTTGTACACTAAATATATTTGATTTCGTTAATCATTTTCGATATTTAATGTAACGTTATTCAATTTAACTTACGTCCACGCAAACCTTACGCCAACTTAAAATCTCACAGCTCTTGATGACCATAACCAGACAAATTTCTTTCCATCAGTCTAACGTGCGATGAAAAGTGAATTTATTTTGAAAAAATAAAGATAAAAAAAGCATTACCTCTTACAATACCCCACTTTTTACTTGGTAAAACTTTACTCCTAAAGAGAGGAGAAAAGGTGTTTGGTGTCATTACATCTAATATAGCCCAAATATCAAAAAAAGTATTGAATCATTGGTTCACTTGTTGAGTTCAAACAAAATTTATTAAAAAATAATGATGTCGATTCATTTACGGAGAGGAATTATTTCATCAGATATTTTCAATGTTAGTGATAAGTAGTTAGTACTTATACTACTGTCATGGTAATTAGTCAGCTTGCAATATTTTACGATTTCTCTTAGGGTTATATAATTCGCTTTTAATTATTTGTTTCACGGAGATTTAAATGGTCAGGGGAAGAATGCATGCAGTGAACAAACAGTGATTTATCAGTATTAGGGCAGAATTTACGGATGCTTAATTCTTTTTATATTTAGTTGGTTTGACGAGAAATGAATATGGATTTCTTGTTCTTCGTGTTGTACTTAATTTCAGTCCATTTCCATTTACAATCACATTCCTTTGCCTTCAATGTAATGCTCTTAATTATTTAAAAATATAAATTAAAGTTTTCAGATTAAATAAGTCTGAAAAAACAACATGAGAATTTAGGAAGGCAAAATTAATTTATTACTTCTGTGGGAAGTGCTTAACTTGTTATTATTTTATGACCCCAGTTTTACCGTCTTTGTTATACTTTTAGTAATTAAGTGTAATTGTTACATTAACTGAAATAACAGTATTCCATTATAACCTTCATTATAGAGGAAACCGTGCCAAGACACTTCTGAACTTGAAAACCGTACAGTTTTTCTGCACTAAATGTTTCTTAGTAATACTGTTATATTGCTAAATCATTTTGCATTGCGCTCTGGTAAATCATTTTTCTTTTTCATTTGTTGTTATTAATTTAACTTTCTCCGCTTTGGTGTACGAGTAAATAAATCAAGAGTAAGTTTCGGTAATTCTTTTTTTTAATGATTCGACAACTAATTTTATAGTCATCCGGCTTTTTTTTTTAAATATTATTTTTAGAGTCTTAAAATGAAGTTGCACGAGAAAACAATGAAATGCACAATGAAAATGCGAGTTAAAGCGTTAAGTGTAAATATGTTATAAGGCTATATACATCAACGGTGGTGACATAAAGAAATGAATCCATTTAATAGTATTAGATTTGAAAAAGATTCCAGAGTTCCTGTAAGGATCATAATGAAGAAAGAGTAATGATGATTTACATTTTTGAAATTTCTTTTTTACTAGTTACAGAAGGAAAATAATCCAAGATTAAGTCTGATTTTATAGTTTTAGCTGAGTTATTCAGTGTTTCAAATGTGTCAAGCATGTGTGTGTTATTCTGCAATTAAGAAAAAGTGGCTTACTAATTAGTACTCTATCATAAGTTTGATATACTTCAGAAAGCTAATGAACTACATCGGTTCCGTTTCCTTTTGTTTTGTTACTAGCTGTGAGAGAAGAGCAGTTATTTGATTGAAAATTTAATTTTTTCTGAAATTACGGTTTTTGCGTTGAGGAAGAAAATATGTCACTTGCCTTTTTGTTACTTTTGTATGAGACTTATTTTAGAAGCTGTGGAGAAAATTCATTAATGAATCTGGGATTTAAATCTTTGATTTGGAAAATGTTGGGCTTAATAACTTTCATATTTGTTCATTGGAAAAAAGTACAAAAAGTTAATTTCCAATTCTAAGTATATTTGATATTCTCATTTGCGTAGTTGTTTTATAATAATTGGAGAGTTTTTTTTTCCTCTGTAAATGTGCATAAATATTTTATTTTGTAGTCACGCAATTTTAAAAAGTTGTTGAGGATGAAAATTTCGCTAAACTATTTTTTAACTTTAATTCTTCCAGGATATATCTTCTTAGCAATTAATTTAATTGTTATATCAGATATTATTGCGTCAGTAATTGCATTATTTATTTAATTCAAATACTTGGTTTGGCATTCTCTAACATGGAACATAATTTCTCCATATATTAAACGACTCACTAGCAAATCTTTTTCATAATCTGTTAGTGAATCATCTGTTTTGGTAACCGACATTGTGTGCGGAAGACATACAAGATATTGAGAGTGGAAGTGAAGTTTTTAATCACTGAGACTGAAAACCAAACCTAGCAATTGGATGAAAAATCCGAAATCGGTAGGAATTAACAAAAACAAAATGAATAAAATTTAGATATTTTTTAGGCCTTTATTAACGTATTTTGTGGTAGAATTTTGTATCTAATCTAGGAATAGGAATGTTATTTAGTTAGCGTGAGTCAAGGATATGGATAAGAAGGGTATTTTGGCTGTAAAATTTATTTATTTATTTAAGATTATGCTATAAGCTTTTAGAATTCAGCAGCCAAATTAGTCTCTTTGCTGCCCTGTGAATTCAGCCTCAAAAGCAAGCAATGTGTTTACTTTATATAAGTTTGTATCCCATAAGTAAGTATGTTTATATCCCATACCATACCCATACTGTCATATTGCCATACCGTCTCAGAACAGTAACAATATGTGGTTAACTTGCCTTCACTAATATAATGTATTATTTTTGCAGGATAGGAGAATAAGAAGAATTATAAGAGATCACTGAGGTAGTGAAATTTTGCGTATTACTCGTAAAATGATATCTTCAATAAGAGAGTTCGCCACACACATTATTCTAGATGATAGGCCTGTATATTTAAAGTAACTGTTGTGGGAAGAAAGAAGATCGGGTCAGCTAATCATGTTATGGAAGAGTTTAAACAGCAAAATCAACTTGTTTGTTCATGTCGAGTAAGTTGGATAAAACGTTTAAATTCCTTAGTATGAGATCAGCCTAAGCCGGTCCTCATCTACGTGCATTTCAAATGCTTGAGGAGTGTATTTTATTTAATTACATTCTAATACAAAAATAGTAAGTATGGAATTAAATTAAACACGAACATTCAATTCTTTGTTTAAACCATATTTGATTATCCGTTTATAATTATGTAATGTAGTTAAGAATATTGCAACTTCTAAAATTGTGGCCTCGCGAAGTTTTGTATAAGCGTACCAGCTCTTGCTTCTGTTTGAATTCTAACAGTTTAGTAAATTTCAAGGTAATTTTCATATACATTTCACTCGAAAAGTAACATGTTTTGACCTACTTGTGTCTGCAGTAAGTGTAAGCCTGAATAGCCCATTTTGTGTAACAATAACCTACTTTATTTTTCTTATTTCTTTCTTTAAGGAAAATTTCGTTTTTATTGCATTAGATTGTGGTGAATTCTGTCATTCTTTCGCCAACAATGTGCCTTTTATTGTCTATCTTTTATTGTTACATACTTTTTAAGACTGGTTATTTCCTAGTTATTATAACATTTCTTTTTTCGTTAAAATACCGCTTTGTTTTTTTTTTTTTTATTTAATGCCTCTTCATAATTAGAAGAACAAAAAAAGAAACCATAAAATTTAATTCTTGACAGCAAAATTTTAACAATTTTGTTCTGTTAACGTAAGAGCAAGTTTTATGTATTTAAAGTTTGCTTTTGATCTTGTGGGAACGAAGCTTAAATTGACAGATTTTTTTTTTACTAGTAGATGCTTCATTTCATGAACGATTCAGTTTTAATACTGCTCCACAAAATTAATTTCCTTTTTTAAAAAATAGTTTGCTAATACTTCGTTAACAATGCGCAAAAACAAAAAATATACTTTATATGCCTTTAAAACGAAGTAGCTGTAAAGTAGCTGATGTTGCACCAATAATGTCGCAAAAACTGGCTGGGCAAGATTACTATTGTAGGTGTACAAGTTTTGCTGTAAGGGTCGAATAACGGTCAACTGTCCATACATGCTTAAGTAGTTGAATATTTATTTTAGGGGATTCTTTCATTTTTAATTGTAATATTGAGGGAATATAAGAAATATTACTGAATGACGTAGACCTACCTAGAACAAGGAAGTTTTAGTTATCCTTTAGTTTTATTACCTTTTTTTATTTGATTAATTGCTTCTTATTATAATTCTTATTGTTCTGGTAGCGATTTTTGGCAATTAGGTTATTCCACAAGTAGCATGAAACCGGAAATCAATGAACCTCTACAGGGTCCTGAGTAGCTGTTTTTACTTTCTCTAATTTCTCCTAAGTATTGCAATCAGGCGGAATTTTTATTTTCATTTTCATCAGGAGCACACTGTGTGTTTAAGACTTTATTTCATTTAACTTGGTTGGTACCTTTATTGCTTCATATTTTTGTTGATCAACATCTACTTACTGATTTACTTAAACACTTGAATAATTTTATTGGTTTCCTTATTTTAAAATTTATTTAAACAATTTTTGTATTTGAACATTTCGTCGTCCTTAGCATTATCAATTGAAATTTGTCCCATTAATATTTTGAAATGAGGAAATTGGCACAGTTCAATTATTATTATTAAAAAAGTTTCGCCATAAAAAACGTGTTAGTACTTTGTATTATAATTTTATTTACTTAATTAGGTTGCAATGGCCCTAAGGGGTTTTGGATAGTTTTAGGGTTTTCTTTCCTATTACTAACAATAATGTAGTTGCCACGATTTTATTAAAGCTACACTAACTGCTGTCTCTCAACTTTGATTAAATACTTATTTCAAGGCCAATAATTTAAAGTTCCTTAACAACCAAGTATTTTTTTTCTAGAAAATTGATGTTAGGACAGTTCAGTATGTGTTGGGGGTAATTAGACTTCCTTTCTAAGTTCCCATTTCTTTCACTATACGGTTTTTGTCATCTTAATAATATTAGTTGAATTTGAATACGTTTTTAAAATTCCGAAGGCAAGGTTACAACTGAGATAAATTATAGTAGGTGGATATTCTAATTGTTTGGCATCAAATTTTTACTCTTTGCTTTTTCTTTAAAAAGGCTTTGTGTACATTTCATGATTGCCTTCCACCAATTATTAACAACAGATTTTGTTAAATTAACTGTTTAATATCTCAAATTGCTGAGTAGCCAAATATAAGAAAATTGGATTTTCCATACGTTTTCAGTCTTTATTCATTTGATTAATTTCTGAAGTTGGGAGTAATAATCTTTTAACTTAACTAATTACCGATAATGCTCACTTCAAAAGCAGTTTTGACAGATTTCATAGATAATGTTTTCTTAGTCCCGCTAGATGGCAGAGAAGTGCAGTTATAGTTGCAATACAATATTTATTTATTGTTTCCAGTACAAATATTTGATAGAGTTCTCGCAACATTTTATTTAATCAATAAAAATCCTTTTCTGTTTTCATTTATTATGTAATATTTTATTCTTATTGACTCATCTGCAGAAAAGTATACTATAATAGTAGTCAATAGTAGCTCTTGTATCCAGAGTTCCAAATGTTTGAAATTTAGAAAAAAAAAACGTAATAAGTAAAATGCTAATCCATTAAAACTTATGCTAAGCTGAATTACATTACAAAAGACAAATTTTGACCCTTAAATTAATAAGTTCATCTGAATAATCTCTAAAAACCATTCATCTTAATAAAATATGTTCAAATTATTTCATTGTAGAGTTCAATATATTATTAATTAACTCATATTAAGGGCAAACTCAATTTAATTTTAATTTAAAATTTAAATAGAAAGTCTACTTTTCAATCCTTTATTTTTTATGTTTCTAGTTTTTTCTCTATTTCATTGGGTTTTCTTCTATCTTCCTTAAAAAATAAATAAAATAAAATAAGAATATGAATAATTATTAAGTAACAAACGTTAATTTTAGATTGAATATAATGGATACTTACCTAAACTTTACTTCTGTTACTTAGACTCAACGTCCGTATGAAGAAGCACTGGCTGAAGCATAAGCATAGGATCCTCCGCCTCCTCCGGAGCAACCTCCGCCCCCGCATCCGCCACCGCAACCACCTCCGCAAGGTCTAACTCTCTTTTTTTTACCACATCTGCTTCCGCAGCCGCCACTAATGAGCAATTGTTGAATGTAAAGGTATCTTTATAACTATATTTTGGAAATTATATTAATTATTTATCATAGACTGAAAGAACAAAAGCAATTGATGTAATGTATCCAAATAAAATTTGGGTACCAATGATATGTTACACCAGCAACATTCTATCGCAGTTGCAAATGTACCAATACTGAATGTGTACACATTAACAGTAATCGATTAATCGTCGTCTTACTTTTGGTTTCTGCTTATACACGTTTCAGTTTTAACCGTCTCGATCAGAACACTTTCGAGAATTAATTGTAAGAAAATTAAGATCCTATGTTTTTAGATGAAAATTTGACTTTCAGTTCGGAGTATCAAAGTAGAAGATTTCATTCAATTAATTAAAAAAAGCCGTAGGTTGCTAAAAATTTGAAAATTGAAATTTTGTCTGAGAAACATTTGTGTTTCGGTTTTTTGGAATCCTAACTATTCCTTAAAAGGCGCAAATATCAAACTTGCGTATGGTCGGTGCCCCTCCCTTTCTCTAGAGGGTTCCTGATGATTTTTGGTAAGATGTCAAAGTAAACTAGTCTTTAACAGTAAGCAGGCTCTCCTAGAGAAAACTTCTGCATCACAGAGAAAATTTTATTACTGGTGGTTTGTAATAAATCGTGATTCTAGCGCTTAGATGATGGAAGTATTCAATTACATTTTATTAACTCCACATTAAAAGTAAATAATGATTCTGTGAATTATCTGTTTTATTATATAAAATTATAAAAAGAATCATTTATTTATTACTCATAATTATTTCTTATTAGTACTTTACTTTTAGTGCGTTAATTTCCTAGAAAAATCAAGAACTCTCTTCTGGGATGTTTTAACTTCCTCGATTTACTGTTAAGCTTTATTAGAGCAAGTGTAGCAGTAAAAAAAACCTTGTGATAAATTATTAACAATTATGAATAATAAATTGGATAAATTTTGTCACTAAATTGAAACATTAACAAAAAAGATAGTTCTTACTTCTTTATAGTGAAGGATTTCCGTAAATTATTGCAATTTATTAGCTTACCCTTTTTTAATAATTACTGGAACAAGTATCACCCCTTTGCTTCCACATTTTCCGCATGAAGATCGTTTTTGAATTGACTTTTTACTGGATTCCTATAAATAGTAATATTAATCGTTTAATTAATTCAATTTTTTCACACCATTAAGTTATGTGGCAATTAGAAAGATGAAATAAGTTTAGCATCGCAAACTAGGGTTCGTCTGGGTCAAACATATATAGATTCCATAAGTAAAAGCCATGTGTAATAAAGTATTATAATTATTATTAAGTAAAAGCCATGTATTCATTCTCTTGTTTCAATTGACTCACTTATATTATTGCATATGATGTCAGGTATTGAAGGAGCTGTACGATACAGGGCTCTTGTCTAGTATATTTTTTACTCGCGTTTTAAAAAAAATATCAGTTGAAGTCAAGTTCTCTACACAAATTTGATGTCCTAACATTATAAGATCCGTAACAGTCAGAGTGGATTAATTTAAATGATACATAAGAAATCTTTCCATTGGATGATAAACTTTTTGATGATGCTGTTGCAAATGGCTGTTTTGATATAGATCTCCATCTAATTCATTAATGATTTCAGGTGGATTCGTGGTGTCATCCTTGTCTATTAACTTTGCTTTAATTATTTCTGGAACTAGTGGAATATGTGATGATGAAGATTCCTTTAATAGCGTTCCTGTGTTACTTGATGGAAGTAAGTGGTTTATTATTCTGTTTTTTTCTTGCGTCATAACTGAAAATTTAACAACTTCTAGTATAATAAAATAGGTTCTTAAGGGACAAAAAAATGATTTACAGTTCACTGTTCGTAATTTGTGACCAATTGGTTAAAGACGGTTGGATCTTGTTTTTCTGGTTTAATTTTGCTCCGAAGTTAAAAATAAACTGTTTATTGTTATACGAGTGTGTTCAAAAAGTAACGGGAATTTTTAAATTTCGCGGGTTTGGAGAGTCTGATTGTAAAATTTTTTTTTTTATTATGTTGGTACACATGCCCCTGAAGTACGATAAAATTTTCAGTAATATTCATTGTTTACTTCTTAAGTGGCAGCCGTTAAGGTTAGACGTGTTTTTCGAGCTTGGCGATTTTTGTTTGTTAAAAAAAATGGATCAAAGAATTTGTATTAAATTTTGGTAAAAAATGAAATAAAGTGTGTGAAATGTTAATAAAGGCATATGGTGAGTCTGCTATGAGTAAAACAAGGATTTACGAGTGGTATAAGCGTTTCCAAGATGGCCGCGAAAACGTTGAAGATGACGAACGACCTGGACGTCCAAGCACATCAACAACCGATGAAAACGTGAAAAAAGTGAAAGAAATGGTTATGAACGATCGCCGAATCACAATCAGAGAAGTCGCTGATGATGTTGCCATATCAATTGGCTCATGCCATGAAATTTTTTCGGATGTTTTGGGTATGAAACGAGTGGCAGCAAAATTTGTTCCAAAATTGTTGAATTTCGAACAAAAACAGCGGAGAATGGAAGTTGCTCAAGAGTCACTCAATGAAGTCGACAACGATGCGGATCTACTGAAACGTGTTATAACCGGTGACGAAACATGGGTTTACGGATATGATGTCGAAACTAAGGCTCAATCGTCTCAGTGGAGGCATTCTGGATCGCCAAGTCCGAAAAAGGCTCGACAAGTGCGGTCGAATGTGAAGGTTATGCTCACTGTGTTCTTCGATTTTAATGGCATAGTGCATCATGAATTCTTGCCACAAGGTCAAACAATCAATAAGGAGTACTACCTACAAGTTCAACGCCGTTTGCGTGAAGCAATCCGAAAAAAACGCCCGGATTTGTGGCAAAACAATTCATGGATTTTGCACCACGATAATGCACCTGCTCACACTTCATTGCTTGTTCGTGAATTTTTGGCCAAAAACAAAACTTTAACGATGCCCCAGCCTCCATATTCGCCAGACATGGCTCCATGTGACTTTTTTCTATTTCCAAACATAAAGAGAACATTAAAAGGCCGTCGTTTTACAAGCATAGATGACATTAAAAGCGAATCGCTGAAAGAGCTGAAAGCTATCACAAAGATCGAGTTTCAGAAGTGTTTCGAGGATTGGAAAAAGCGCTGGCACAAGTGTATTGTATGCGAAGGGGACTACTTTGAAGGCGACAATATTAATGTAGATGAATAAATAAATATTTTTTTCAAAAAACGAAAATTCCCGTTACTTTTTGAACACACCTCGTATATAGTATCTGTTGCTTTGAGTTAAATTTAATGAACATTGATCCGTATTGTTTACTTTGTAATAGAACGTAGTGGATGGCTAGGGTTTATAACTCGGTCACATGAAAAGTATTAATCAATTCCCAAAGATGTCCGATCAAACGAAGCTTGAATTTGTGTCTTGAAGAATAAGAAATGCATTAATTGTCATTAAAAAAGAGATAAAGGTTTATTTATTTATTTATTTTTTACATGATTTTGAATTTCTAAATTATCACTTCAACTCACGGTTGGCTATTACAGCGCTGCAGAATTACATTGACTAAATTTATCTTCCGATTGTATCTAATTCATACTCCCATTTTTGAGTTTATTACTTTTATTTTATAGTAAAAATACTAATATAAGAAGAAAGATTCTTGCCAGTTTTTGGAATAATATTTTTGTTTGAATGCGTGCTAAAATAAAAAATGTCTTCCTCTTGGATTAATGAATCAATCACACACACACACTCACACACAAAACTTGTGAATAATATACTTTGTATAATATATATATTATTTTATTTATTTATTTTAAGTTTTAAAACTTATAAAAGCTTTTCTTTCAGTGAGTCTTACAAAGAATCCATTAAACCAGTAAGGCGCGTTTGAGGCGATTACACGTCAAACCAAATCTCTGCTACGGTGCGTTCGACGTGTATACTCGTAAAAAAATATAAAATTGCCATTAACTATAAAAACTCGAAATTATAATAAAATACAATAAGAATATTATTTGGTGGGATGTTTCATTTATTTTACCAACAGAACTGCCAAGTATTTTATACGGAGGGGGTTGGTGGGAGCCAGCCAAATGATAAGTGGTTGGTACATGTTTGGTCTCCACATTAGAGATTGGGAATTACACACACAAATAGAAGCTCTCAACCCTTGTGCAATGCCGTTTTTACCTTAGATAGAGGTTCAGACCTCAGTACGAGCTTGATTTCATTTTGCACAGAATTCAAAAAGCTCTTTTCTTCCTTGTAAAAGCTTTTGCGTCCCCTAGTTAACTAGGCAATGCATACGAGAAGCAAGATTTTGAATGAGCACAGAATGCTCTGTAATCTCAAGCCCCAGAAATTGCAGAAAAAGTCGCTTGCAGTGACTATTACGACGTTGTAAACTTTTGGTTGTTTTGCCCTGCGTTCGACGTGTATACACGTCATTGTCTGATTTTAATTCCGCACACTGTGGGGGATTTTTAAAATTAAATTCCACGCTTAACTGGTTAAGGCAATCAGAACACATTTGACACGATAAATTAACTATGTTTCTCAGCACGAATTTTAGGTGTGAGTGTACACCTAATACGAATTACATAGGGTAAAAATTTAAAACATTTACGAAAATATTTTTATAAGAACTTCAAAATAAGATTTAGTCAATTAAAATATGTAAATTTTACCTGGAGGTGCCAAAGTATCTGGTAGCGTAGCTGTAGAAATACTTTTAATAGTAAACATTAACACAAAGATAGTCAGTGCGTATTGAATAATAAAACCCATGATGTTAATGATATAAGAACTGCACAATAAAATCTGATTTTTTACCTTCTTGTAAATGCTTTATATTTAGACTACCTTTAACATGTCCCCACTTGAGTCAGAATATAATAGGAGTATTATTTTTAAAATAATTTATTTCTTCCATTTAATTTTGAAGGAGGGATTCCCATAGAGAATTTTCATTTAGTCCAGCATTTATCTACAAAATAATTGGTTTATTAATTGCTTATTCTTGAACAAAATTTTAGCCAGGAAATGTATTTTCCTACCACCTAGCTTCTGGCTGGTAAATTAGTATTATACTTGCATCTTCATAATAACTTTTTTAATCAAAGTGCTCGATCATTTGTAGAACCTTGGAATCTAAGTCTAAACGTGCCCATAATTAGTCCATGGAACCATAATTGTGTCTACATTGAGTCTTGTGCATAGTAAAGAATTTTTTTTTACACCAAACTATTCTCGAAATATCGATAATAAAGTTAATGAGTTTTTCTAGATAAAGGGTAGAAATGCAGAATGCAGAAGTATGTGGAAAATCCATGCACTAAAGTGAGGCCTCCCGTTGATTGATTTTATTATTCTACGACCTGGTTTCATGATTTCATAAAATGATATATGAATTTTGAGATTCTTGCGATTTTCGTTTGTGAACTATATAATTCTCATGCACATAACATTTTCACAAATAAATATGGAAAAAAAAATTCAGTATTTATACACGTTTGCAGTAATTCCGCTTACCAGAAGTTAGAGAAGGTACTAGAATTTTTCACAAAAGATTGTTAAAACTTAATAATTTTCAAGGTGATTTACTTCTGCACAGCAACAGAATTGTGAACATATATTGCTTTAAATGAAAGATTTAGTTTGCTGTTTGCTTATATGATATATTCAAGTATAAAATACAAAAATTGCTCATTTATTCATAAATATCTTCTTACTTTATAATAACTAATTATAAATATACTATTAAAAAAAATATTGTATTTATTCCAAAGGCAATTTACAAGGGTTTAGCACAGGGGTAGGCAACCTATTTTAACTAGAGAGCCATTTTTCCTTAAATAATTTTAATAATTCTTACCAAGAGCCGCAAGGATGATAATGTAAAAAACTCTGAAGATCATATGTATTCACAAATTATTACTTTATGATATTCAATAACATTTAAATGTTTTATATATTTATTTTCACATATTGCAAAGCAAATAAACAAATAACTTAACGAATGAATAGGCGGCATTCTTACAATATAAATCAAGTACTTTATTTTGATATTGTATAATTTAATTCTATTCAATTTCGAACCTATCACATTTATTATTATTTTTGAAAAAATACCTTTAATAAATGGAATTTTCATTCATTTCAATAAAATTGAAATATACAATATATTTTGGGCAGGCTGAAGAGCCACACAATTTGGATAAAAGAGCCGCGGATTACCGACCCCTGGTTTAGCACATTTGTTTTTATTTTGGTGCTTATAATAATTGGGAGAATACATTGTGCACCAGGACCTTTGTTTTCTGAAACCCGATTTACCCTTCAGCAAAATGTTTAAATTCACACGGTAATTATAGACGCGATTAGTTAGCGGCAAGTGTTGAACAAGAAGATGCATGCAAGATAATTGTTAGGACCAATTCTATTATCTTTCTTGATAAGCATTTTAAGCACAGCTTTTCAGACCATTGCTGGAGATTTTTTCAGTGTTTAGAATCGTTAAGCAAATAATGCTTCTTCTTCGGGTTTTCAAAATCTTTTAAGGCAGACTGTTGTTTCTGAATGATCTATTATTTCTCTACTGTTTGAAATAGATACGAGGGTGGTTTGAAAAGTCCGTGCAAAAATAAAAACTACTTAATTTTTTGGGGTAAACCTTTTTTATTTTTCAACATAGTCTCCTTTTAGGCTTATACACTTCGTCCAACGCTGCTCTAGTTTGTTGATCCCTTCCGAATAATAGGATTTGTCCAAGTCTGAAAAATAGCCATTCGTTTCTGCAATCACCTCCTCGTTTGAATAAAATCTTTTTCCCGCCAGCCATTTCTTCATATTGGGGAAGAAATAGTAGTCCGAGGGAGCCAAGTCTGGAGAATAGGGGGGATGTGAAACGAGTTGGAACCCTATTTCCATTAATTTTGCGACCACAACTGCTGAGGTGTGAGCTGGTGCGTTGTCGTGATGGAAAAGGACTTTTTTGTGGGCCAATCGTGGGTGTTTTTCTTGCAGCTCGGTTTTCAAACGGTCCAATAACGATGAATAATATGCACGTGTAATAGTTTTACCCTTTTCCAGATAGTCGATGAGGATTATTCCTTGCGAATCCCAAAAGACAGTCGCCATAATCTTTCCGGCCGAAGGAACGGTCTTCGCCTTTTTTGGCGCAGATTCCCCCTTGGTAACCCATTGTTTAGATTGTTCTTTGGTCTCAGGAGTGTAGTGATGTATCCATGTTTCATCCACAGTGACGAAACGATGCTTAAAGTCCTGCGGATCCTTCTGGAACAGCTGCAAACCGTCCTTGCAACACTTCACACGATTTCGTTTTTGGTCAAGCGTGAGCAATCGCGGCACCCATCTTGCGGATAGCTTTGTCATGTCCAAATGTTGATGCAAAATATTATGTACCCGTTCATTCGAGATGCCCACAGCACTAGCAATCTCACGCACCTTCACTCTTCTGTCATCCATCACCATATCATGGATTTTATCAATGATTTCTGGAGTAGTAACCTCAACAGGGCGTCCAGAACGTTCAGCGTCACTTGTGCCCAAATGGCCACTCGGAAAATTTTGAAACCACTTATAAACTGTTCTAATCGAAGGTGCAGAGTCACCATAATGTTTATCAAGCTTCTCTTTAGTCTCCTGAGGCGTTTTGCCTTTCATAAAGTAGTGTTTAATCAACACACGAAATTCTTTTTCGTCCATTTTTTGAAAATCACTCGACTTCCTCGATTCAAACGAATGCCAAACACAAAGAAATAGACCGATCTGGCTGAAACTTGGTGTGTGTGTTCTTCCAAGAGATGCTACTAACTAAACATAACCTCGATACGCGCCAGTAGTGATATCTCTCTGACTTTGCACGGACTTTTCAAACGACCCTCGTAATTGCAACTCCTCCAGTACGATTTTATCATTTAATAGCAGGTTCCCCATCTTACCCACGAGATTTTGATTGAATCTTAACACTTGAATCAAACTATTAGTTTGATTGACTAAAATTGAATCAGTTGAAATCGCAGTAGGACCTCACAATGCGTGGCAGTGTCTCTTTAACAGCCGGCCAAAATTGCTTTTAAAATAACCTAAGTTAAAATTTAAAATTTGTTTAATAATTTTTTTAAAAAACCTACACTCTTGCTCAAGCAATATCTAGTTTTCTATTACTTCTAAATAAGTTTTTTATATTTGTCATCTACTTGCAATTATTGTTGGCATCTTGGACTTACCACTCAAGCTGCTGCCACACTGCTTCTTGATACTTTTGTGTGTTTAAATGTTGATCGTTTAACTTGGTTCTGCCAATATTAAACTCAAGAGAATTGGATCGAACTTAATGAATAAGATCTTTGAAACAATTTGTCTTCCTTCAATACTTTTTTTACCTTATTTGTTTTTAACAGAGATAGCCAATTATATCCATGATGAATATTTTATAGTCCCTCTTCCATGAGAAAAATGATATCATCCAATTTATGAGTCTTATTTTGACAACAACAACAACATTCAATGCTCTTTCTCTTTAGCAGTTTCTGGATAAGAAATATTCTTCCTATTAGTTCCAAAAACAACCAACCAAACCTAGCACTCAATATTTAATCAAAAAGTAGGATTTTCAAGCGGATTCATCTGTTGAGACTCTTAAGTTGTATTTTAATAAATTCATGAAAACATAAGTGATTTTGTACCACCACATTTAATTGGCTGAAACATATTAGATCACGTTACAGTATGCAATCAACAAGAAGGAGATAAATAAGTATTATTCACTGTGGTTTAACAACAATTTATTGCGAACAACCTGATTTTTTCCTAAGTTTTAAAAGGATTTTTTAAAATAGATTTTTACGGATTAAAGATCGCATTTTCATACTTTCTGGGAAGAATAACACTAGTATAAAATTAATCCATATTAGAATAAATATTTGTAACTGTCAGATGTTTAACAACAGCAAACAATAAAAAAAGTATAAAAGTGTTCTAAAATTGATGGGGAATAAAATTAGACAAAAACTGTTCTAATTTCTCCAGGTGTTATTGCTTTCGTGAGACAGTAGCAGAGAGCCTGATTAGAAGGATTCTTGATCGGAAGACATTTTTATTTCTTTCCTGGAACATATATATAACAAATTAGTTGAAAAGATTAGAACCAATTGGCATTTTATTTGTTTATTTAGTGCCTACTTAAGGGAAATGTTTTAGACAGGCCTTAATACTGGCAACTTATACCATACTCGGTTAGGTCTGTACCAATTAATGTTAAGTTACTATCATATATAGATAAGAAAGCTCACCATAGCTACTTGATCCTGCGTATGCTTGGGCTGACGAATAGGAGCTACTATAGGAACCACCGCCACCGCCGCCACATCCTCCACCTCCACAGCCTCCTCCAGAGGGGTAGTAGTTACCACATCCTCCGCCCCCACAAGGAGATGGTTTGTACCCACCACCACATCCTCCGCCTCTACAACCGCCACCTCCACCGCCTCTATATTGGCAAAATAATTTTTAAATTATTATAGTGTTTATAGTAAAGTGCTTCCTTTCTCTCTCAGGATTTCTGTCAGCTGTTGCGCGGCAATATAATTTTCAAAATTACATTATAGATTGTGCTTTTTAAGTGCAAATAATCGTTCTGTAAAATAAAAAAAAAGAATTTATTTGATAAAACTTTATAGCTAATGAAAATATTAATATTGAGCACTGAAACGATTTGTTGGTCCTCAGTACTAAGTACAATAAGTACCTAGTATTGCTTCATACTTTAGCTCTTGATTTCAGACAGGCAGAAACTTTCTAAAAAGGTTAATGTAGTTCATTTAAATTTGTTTTTAATTTTTCCTCCATCCTTCTTAACTGATTTTTCTGATCATTATTTCTGATATTTATGTCTAAAAATGATTTCTCTGAAACTGCGTTCTTAAGTGTGAATGAAATTTTGGGTATTTGCTAATTTACTAAGTTTTATTATTTGGGCAAGATTTACACCGTTATTATTAATAATAATTTTAGAAAGAGCCTCTCCTAAGAGGGGGAAGTATCGTTCCAAAGTATGTTCAACGTTGGGCCCTCCAAAAGCAGATGTACTTAAAATTATGAATCGAATGACTCCTCATTTACGCTTTTAGGTGCTACGGTTTTACAAAAAAAATGGAGTAAATAAATAAACTAAACTTTTTAAATCTATGTTCCTATGCATTACTCTTCTAAAAAAAACAAAAACAAAAACGGTAATTGGACAAAATTTTAAATAAGAGCATTGTTTTGCATTTTAATATTGGACAATTTTGTATAAAAAGAATTAGAAGCCAACTTACGACACTGGCACGACGATCACAGGTATTCCTCCTCCTCCCCCATATCCTCCACCCCCATATCCGCCGCCTCCATGACTACCATAACCACCTCCATAGCCTCCTCCTCCACACTTCTTACAATGTGTTGGAGAACGCTTTCTCAAGGATTTTCCATAACCCTAAAAATAATGTAGTAGATCACATTAATAAATAGCTAAACATTGTTAACAAGAAAAAGTAGAGAATCTTGAAATTTTTAATTTTGATTGAGAATGTGGTCTTTAAGATGTCTTGAATTCATCTTAAAATGTATCCAAGGGTAGTGATCTCTTCTTTAAATTGATTGCGGTGCTTTACAAATTAGAAAAGTGGCGTCGATCGCCTGGTTCAAGTCCTGTCATCTGACAGGCAGGATACTTTCCTTATGCGAAACTCTTTAAATTTATGACCTTCCCTAGGAGCAGCGCTACACTCAACAATACTTTTAACTTCTGATCTATTGCCCTTATATGCACTCAGAGACATTGGAACTCTTCTTAACGGAGGCAAAGAATTTGACTATCACCTAACGGTTCAATTATTTTGCCCAATCTTCGGAAAGTCTATCCTTGAACTAAAATGCCTATTCACAGAATAAAATAATTACTTTGAGAATACATAAACACATCGGCCGGCCACCATAGCGTCTAAACAATCTTTTTGCATAATCTCTATTTCTCTATCAACAATAAAAAAATTACCTGACTTGGTGCCAACGGGGCGGGAGCTAAAAGTATTTGACTAAGAGGTCCTGGAGTTTCTTCCTCGTCGGCTATGTCCCCACTTGGATGTTTTATTTGGGGATTCTCAATAGCTTGTTGCAATGGATCTGGAACTGTTAAATTATGGCTTGAATATTGACAAGAATTTAAAAATATAAAACACATATATGGATTTGCAGGTTAATGAGAGCAGAACTGAAAGTATGTGCTCAATTGTGGAAACTGTTCGTTTGATTAGAGATAAAATCTCGTAAATGATGAATTGAATTCAAGTCTACTCATGAAATGAGATAATCTGTGAAGTTAACAAGTAGCCGCATACATCTACTGCTTCTCAAGTTCTTCTGCAAAGGTATGTGAGATATTATAGTGAAATATTCACCTTACAACTGTAAGACATTCAATGAGCTCTTCCTAAACTCAGTTCGACTAGAAATTGATTGCATATTTATAGTTTCAGTGGATTATTGAATATTTTTAGGGGGATTACAGTTAAGAGAAGACTAATTTTGTTGGAAATTAAATAATGGTGTGTCTGTGAATGAAATAGTAAAGATGCAACAGTAATCTCATTGTCTGCGCATGCTTAGATTACCCTATCAAACGTTCAATTACCCTATTACCTTGAAGTCTGTGAACAGCACAAATATTCCAATTGTTTAATTTCTTTTTTTGCGATTCCGCGATTAAGAAAGATTTATTTTATTTAATTGGGATTAAATACAAAAAATTGTCTTTAAAATTTTGTTTGATTTCTCACCGTTACTTTGAGTATATTTCTTGTTGGAGCTTGATTTTGTCTTATAAGTCCTGTTGGAGGGATACTTAATTTTTGCTGCAAGATTCATTTTCAGATACGGTTGCTGCATTAAGTGATATGCAGTTAAAAGGGTTGCCAAAAATTTTAGTTGTAAGAAAACGGGGATTAGAAATGCAACTTTCTAATGTTTATTTTTTATTACTCTTTTAAAGAGGAACATGACGGACTGCATAAAATTTTTTGAAATTATTAGAATTTCAGCAAGTTTCTTAAAACATGAAAACCGTCAAATGCTCAGAGCATTCCAAATTAAATACAACTACAAACACCCACAGCGCTGCTTCTGCAAGATGTACAGTTTCACCATCTATACATCGAATTACAATTTAAATATTTGATAAAACATCAGAACTGAAAAAAAAGGTGTTAGAAATGAAATTTTGCAAATAGCTTTTGAGTTATTTTTAATTTTCTGGAATATTGTTTTTTATTAAACTTTGTTTAATGTAGTGTTTTTCCCGGAAAAAGCGATTTTAACTTGAAAAGGTACTTCCAAATTTAAAATGCTACGAGTATATGGGAAGCGAAAAATAAGCTTGCCAAATTTACTAGCTGCAAGTATAAATAAATTGTCAAGCCCTACAGCTAGTTAGTTACAACTGAAGTTGCAAATACTTAAGTGAACACTGTTTATCAAAATCCAGTAATACTAAATGATTCAGAAATTTGATGATTGAATTGAAATAATTTCAGAACAGGAAGCGATGTAAATGTTTCACATCAGATTTTCATTTACAGCATTTTGCTAATAGCATTAGGCTTTTGTAAACTATTGCAAAATTGTAAAAAATTTGGTAGGTGATAATTGATATAATTCTGTATCTTCCTATCCATTTAGTTTCGTACAATGCAGAAAAGTAAATTAAAATTGAAAAATATAACATTTTGCACACAGCAATCAATTTTTAAAAAGAAACTTACCTTTTCGCGGTTGGTAGCTATCCAACTGGGCCGGCTTGGCAGTAGTGGTGGCTGTGATGAAATACAAACATGCTAGAAGTATAAAAACCGAAGCATGATTATTGCGATTCAGTAACCAATTGATGGTCATAGTCATTTGGTACAGGAATTAACACCGATTTCTGTGTTATATGAGTCCTATCAAATAGTCGTACCTATATACTTGGGGGCATCCCCCCACAAAACTCGTCGCATGTCTACCCCTCTCAGGAAAACCTCCTACTTCACATACTAGCTATTAGAGGGCGACATTGTGTGTGAGTTTGAAATGTTGTGGGGTAGGGAATCCCCGTGAAATGAGATGTTCTGTACACATCATCGTATAAATCCGTACTTTTATCTTTTTTTTTTATTGTTATTTCAGTAATTGGTACATTCTAAATTTTACATTAGAATGATTAAAATCTGGGAAAAACATATACCTTGAATGTACATTTTTGTTTAACATTTTACAGGATTTCTTCTTATAAATTAGTTTACCATGAAAATAATATCGTGTTTTTTTTTTTTTTTTAGAGTTTCATTCGCTAATTACTGTCTGGAAATTACAACAGGATGTTCAGTACTAAGTTCTGATCTACCTTAATAGTAATAATTCTCAACCAAACACTTCCCGGATGTAAGGGATGGCTCGCGAAGTATTTTCGATTGTTAGTCCGGCAGGTTCCTCACTTTCAAATCTTTGTTTTACTTAAATTTTATACTTCCTTATGGTCGAAATTGGAGTTTATTAGCTTGTATACAGTGAGTGGTCTTGGGAAGTGAATGTTTCAAGTTTGTTATATGTCAAAATAGTCATAGAATGGAATTTCAAATAGTGAGATTCGCTAAAGTGAAAACAATTGTACTAGGCATTTGCGATAAGGCATTCGTTAGACCTGTATATTATCAGTTATTGTATCAATGTAGAAGCTCAGATTATTTTTCACTGCAAGTCTACTTGACAAGGCAGTTATCATATCACACTGGTAGAAGTATTTTGTTCCTTGGACCAAATTTCATTAGAATGAAAACGGGGCTCTCTTGGACATAGTATTGTTAAACATTTTCATTAATAAAATTCTTCTAAAAAGCCTAAATGTCAGCAAAAGGCGTTTTAAATGAAAATAAATTTGATTTATTGGCTTTTATAAATGCAAAGATGTATTCAATCAAAATATGGTAAAAATGTCGGCAGAATTGCTAAAAGTAGAAGATATGAGATTTAGCTGAAAGTTGAAGGATAAAAAAATCTTGGGATTGAAAAAAAAGGATTATTCATTTATTATTAGTTAGAAAGTGAAGTTTGTAAGAGAGGCTGTGACATTTCAGCCGATTGAGAAAGAGACTATACGTAAGGAGAAGAATTTTAGAACATGAATTCCGAATGTGATACTTTTTATTGTTGATTGTAAATTAATAAGTATAGGATAGAAATGGTTACACAAACTCTCTGTCATTCGTTATAACTTCTGAGTATTTCACAATGATATTAAATTAGATTATAAAGAAGTAGAAGTATTGCCACTTACATATTTTAACAACTATTATTCTGTAGTCTTGAACTCTCTGAACTTTAATCAAAAACAAGTGCTACTCACTTCTCAAATGACCAAACCAACTCTGGTCAGTGCACTAGTTTGCCTCAGTGAATTCTTTTAAGCGATAAAAATAGTTGGTTAATACAAATAACCAATTACCAATCAGAAGAGCTTTTCTTTCATTCAATGATGACTGCATTATGTCCTATTTGTGTATTACCGTCCTAATCATATCATGCTCAACTCTGAAATCTTCACGAATTAATTTTTCTCTTAAGTTGATTCTTAGTACTATCTGCCGGATTATTTACATTCAAAAAATGCATTTCTGTTATTGTCGATGCGAACATTAATCAGATTTCTTAAATAGTGACAAGAAATTTAGCAATGGCCCAATGAATTGGTTCGTTATATTTAGTAACCAATCACGCACAACTGGTCGGATTTATTTAATGAACATTCCTTGAGAAAAGGCGAGATTACACAAGGTTTGTGGTTTTTGATGAAATGAATAATTAGTTATGACCTAGTCCGTGCACAAGTGAATGAAGTATTTACAAAATATTGTATGTATATTGTTTGTTTAATAATTCAATTTTGTTATTATTAATTATGGACTAATCTTGACTTTGGCTTGCGGTTTCACGCGATAAACGATCATGATGGGGTTTAACTTTTATTTATGTAAAAAACATATATTTGTTAAAGATATGATATTCAATTACCACATTTGATGTAATCTATAATACTTTGTTGCTTAGATATGGTAAAGTTCACAATAAAGACAAAAGTCATTTATGTCTCGGTCAAGGATGTTTACATTTTGCGCTACGCAATTAATAGTTTTTTTTTTTTTTGTAATTTACTACGTGTTTAGAAGTGTTTAATGTTGAAATAAACTACATAGTTTAGTTCTTATTTTGAAGATGTTTCTCTATTCCAAGTACGTCACTGAAAATAAAAAAATTATAAATGTACAGTCAACATAATGCAAACAATCGTTGCTGTTTTCAAGGACATAGTTCTATGAAACAAACCTCTAACCACTTTGAGAATAGAAACGTATCAAAATAAACCAGTTTTTTAAAAATTAAAGTACTACTTAATTTATTAATGAATTTATGTACAGGAAATATCCAGCTAATTAAAATGATTGAAATAAGTAGTTTTAGGTTTTAATAATAGTGTCCACACATAGAATATCGGGCACTAAGGAGCTGTATAAGAAATCTCAAATTTTATTTGCGGTTTTGAAGACTTTTTGGGACGTACTTAGCACATTGGGTACTTAGTTGTTTGGTGAAAGAGTGCCACTCATTTTAATGCTTTCAGACGACCTTGATGCCAGCTACTGTTTAGTGTTTAGTCAAATCTTTCGACCGAGGGATAGGTCTTTTTCAGGGCTTATACTTATAATTTGTATTGTATTGTTTACATTAATGTTCGTTACAGTTTTTGACTTCTGTCTTGTGTAGGTACCTTACATCGAGAAAAAGTTTAAGATCCTGAATGAAGTGAACGCTATCATCATCTTAGCTTTGAGTCCCCGCATCTATTCTCAAAGCAGTTTCGAAGTGACGCTTCAATTATTCACGACTTTTCTGTCCTAAATGGTCCATTTCTTGAACTGAGAACGCCCGCAAGGGCGAATGCAGTTACTATTTGAAGACCTTGAACGATTCTGCTAACTAAGTAAGTCTAAAGAAATTAATTAAAAATTATCGCAATCGAACTCTCTCACTCTTTGCCCACGGAAAATAAGAGAGTTTCGTCACGATAATGGTGACTCGGAGATAGTACAGATAGCCTGCTACCTGAATTTCGCTCAATATGGCGACAATTCGGTGGTCGTCGGGATCCAGCACTTGACGTAGTCATACGTTTGGACCCATAAGCCCTGAATACTGTTCCTGATCTCGCCTCTTTCGGCTCTTGGAGCTCTTGGGTTTGCTAGAAAGGTATTAAGAGGCCAGTATGTAACATTTTACTCTATTCCATCCACCTTAGTCAATAGCACCGATGATATATTGATGTATTATAATAATTGAAGACTTGGTAAACATCTTAATAGGGTCTCACAGTAAGTGGATGTAGTCACAGCGCGCAGACATTGTGAGGGGAATTAGGAAACTTATCGTTCATCCTGCTTAAATTGCACCTAAAACCAGAGGTTTTTAAAACACAAAAACGACGGGTGGATGAACCCTGGACCTTGTAAAATGAGCTTTCTCCTACCAGAAGTACAAGGGGACGACACAATATGCCTCTTTTAGCTAAGGAATTGGAGCGCTCATGAAATCTTAGGTCCATTGCACACGGTCAACAAAAACTTAAGTACTTAATGAATAAAAAATGAAATTAAAATTGCTTTGCGTAAGCAATAAATCTTTCAACCAATAAGGATTAAAATAAGAAAATTAAATCAAAAGTTTATAGAGTTAAAAAAAATACTAATAATTTAAGACCTCATGCAAAAAGTCTAAGAAAAATACTTATTTTCGTAATTTTCAAATTCCAGTGAATCATTTCCATACTTTTTCTGTGTATTACTTGTTGATAGATGTGAAAACTAATATTTATAAATAAATTAGATTGAATGAGCTAGCTTACAATATCATAGTTTTTTAAATTCAATATAAATTTCCATTTTTTTGGGTAGCCTATCTAACTAGATACTTAACATTCCTAAAGTGCTTCTCAGTAATGCTAAAAATTTCAACAGTAATATAAAAAAGGTTTACATACAGGTAAACCTCAAATCTCTTCATTCAAAAGTTTATACGAACTTTGATCTAAATGTTTAGTTAAGCAACAAGAATTTAAAAACGAATTAGATATACAATTACAATAATTGCAGTCATTTAAGTGACTTCTTACAGTTATTGAGATTTTTCGTTATTATTATACAAATAGTTGTTAAAAACTCAGTTCTCACTTTTGTTTGTAGACCTGATGAAGTAAATATTGTATAATGAGGGAATGAAATGGTAATGAGTTTCTGATTTGTTCTAAGTATTATACCTAAAGTACCATTTGAGAAAAAACGTATAATTT
Source organism: Rhodnius prolixus (assembly GCF_049639745.1). Taxonomy (NCBI): domain Eukaryota; kingdom Metazoa; phylum Arthropoda; class Insecta; order Hemiptera; family Reduviidae; genus Rhodnius; species Rhodnius prolixus. Next base: position 26,249,035 of record NW_027411624.1, read on the forward strand.
ATTATTATATTTTTCTAATCATATTTTATAATTGTATTTCCCTATAGGAAAAAAAAACTAAGCATAAATTATTGTTAAAGCTATTTTATTTACTCTTGTGGTTATAAAGTAAAATAATTTTTTAAATCATTGCAAATTCCATAACAATGTCTAATGCGAGTAATATAAATTTATGTCTTTGGTTGTCGCCATTTTCTAATTTCTTTTGTCTGAATGATATTAAATTGCATTTTATAATATTTTACTTTTATTTTACAGATGACCACTTGAAGCATGAACAGTTATGGCAATAGTTCTAACTTCTTCATGACTGCCAAATAATGACTCCTTGAAGGCCAAATATAAAGATATCTGATGATATGATTTTCGGGTTGTGGTGGATAACTGTGTAAGCTGATTTAAAACCAACTTTGATTGCGCAGTTTGTATATAGTTCAAACAGTTCAGAATAAAGAAAATAGTAAACTAACACATATAAATTCATGGACTTTTTATGTTTTTTAGTTCGCCTTCTGTTTTGCTATAATCACTAACTACGAAATACTTACCTATTTTCTCGTGTATTTCCGGAGAAGAAACCATTCTCAGAATCTAAAACTCCTTTCGCAGAGTTTTTTAAAAAAAATTATTTTTGATTTGTTTTTTTGTTGTTAATATTTCGGCTGTTCTACCATTATGTTTTATTTTGTTTCCAAAATGATTACCAAAATAAAAATCTAATTTAATGTCTATAGTGTATTTAATTATTAAACTGGTGAATCTGATTCATATTTTTTAAAACGTTTAAATACTTACATATAATAGTGAGTGGTGGTTCTTCCGTAGACGGTTAGGTTATGAAACTTACATAACAAAGGTCAAGCGCATATTAAACTGGGACAACTATAAAATTATAAGGCCCTTATTAGGATATCTTTTGGTTTACTCCTCTTTACTAACTTAATAACTGTTACTCAGCAAAATTCAAAAATAAAGAAAACAAAAAATCTATGCTTTCAAAATCGGATTTGCAAATTGTGCCCAAGCAGGGTATTGGGATTTAGTGGTTTTTGTTCCTTCTTTTTATTTTGAATTTAAAAAAAACCTAAATTATGGCCAACTTAAAAAAAAAAAAATCTACTTATCTGTAATTCTTTAAAACTCAGCAAAAATGCTGCTCTTGATATTTAATCTCTGACTTAATACAAAGTTGGTTTGAGATTCGATGATACTTATTTGTAACAGATACTGTGGTTGCAGTTGTTTATGACATGAAAAGACAATATTGCTGTGCTTTACGGAATAACACTCTTACTAAAAATTTGGCACTGAATAAGAAAAAATTACCATCAGCAAAAGGTTAGACCAGTGTACTTTTGAGTTGAATCTAGAAGCAAACTCCCACTTTTGTTCCTGTGTATCATTATTAGAAAATCAAAATTGAATATCTCCTCTTAATGATTTCAGTGAGAATCGAATTTTTTAAGGATAATAAGCGGAAGTGTATAATTGTAGGTTGCCATATTTTTTTTTCTAACAGTTTGCGATTTTGTGCGTTACAAACATAACCACTACAGCCATTTAACCTTTATTTCATTCAAAACAAAGGAAAAAAAATACAAATTGATTGAACTATCTTTATCTTATCTAGTACTCTCGTTTTGTTTGTGGCCAACTGCAGTTTACCTTGATGCAGTACCTAATATCTATGTTATTGACCTACATTCAGTTTTCACACACGAACTTTTATTTTTTTTCTATGAAAATCTATCAAAGGATATTGGGATGAAATTGTAAGTCGATTGCTTACCCCCCAAGTAACTGTCTTTTCAGCCCAAAAACTCAAAAGAACAGTAGTGGTAGACTTAGGTCAATACCAATAGGAATCGCCAAGAATATGTCCATCCACCAATCGAGAGACTCTCCCTTCCTAATCAGAAACTATCTTTGATATCTATGCATGACTCGCCGCACTCACGAGAATGTAAGTTATATCATTGAGAGTCGTAGCTGATTCCGCCAATATTTTGCTCTTTAATTGGTAATAGAAATAATTTGTCCAAGATGTTGCATTTTAGAACACTTCGGTGAGATAGATGAGTATATAGTTCACTAAAAAACTATTTCTCTATAAACTGTGTGGTTTTACCATTTTTAGAATATTGTTGGAGAGTAAATTTGTTACTTAAAAGTGTAGTTTGCGAAAAATCATTGGATCAGAAATTCTAATGTCTCGAACGATTTGAAGTTTTCATGGGTTTCTAGATTAAACGAGCAAGTGTCTTTTTTCTTGTTATTAACTCAAATTAAGATCTTTCACTTTTGTTTGCCATTTTTTTATTCCGTGGAAATCTATCCCTTGTAAATAGCTGAATCTAATCTAAGAGCCAAAATAGATCCAAGAGGGTCGCAGTGGCGTTGGCCTTGAGGCTGCCCTAGCTGAATCCCTTGTAAATAGAACAGTGAAATCTAAAATATGACAACTTCTACTGAAACCTCGCATACTTTAAGACATTGCAGATTTTAAATTAATTTTTCGTTGTATTTCGAATTTTATTCATATTTTATTTATGAAATAGTTAAGTCATGTTTATTGTTAAAAGAATAAATGTTGGTTTGTAGAAGGTGAGCTTTCCTATCTATTATTGAGTTGTACTTGAAACTATGATTTTAGTTAGTGAAAAAAAAAAAAAAAATCGTGGAAATCAAGCTCCTACCAGTGGGTTTTCTTTTTATTTTAGATTTAGTCTTGCTGTTTTGTTTGTTATTTATATCTACCAATTTGCCGTATTCTAGGTTGATCTGATGCCGAATATTCAAGAACTGACCTGTAAAAAAACTTGATAACCGCAATAGCTGAAATGTTTTTGCATTTTCCTAGGTAAATAGAAAATTCTTTTACAAACGAGTCAATGCTGAACTCATAAAAATATATATTATACTTAAAAACAAAAAAAATACATCAAGGTCATTAACTTTCTAAATAATGTACATAATAATCTCTAAATTTATAAATAATATTTTAATGAGAACTTCATTTTTATGATTTTTCTCATCATTTCAACTTAGTAATTACTAACTTACAAAACTAAGATTTGATCACAAACACTGACATAGTAAATACACGCTTATGCTTGTACATATTTTTACAAAAATCATTACTCTGGGAGTTAGTTTTTGTTCAATATATTATAATTATTTTGTTTATATTAACTGATCACTTTTTATGTCCGTTAGTTTCACAAGAACCTTCGCTGTAAAATATCTAATAATATTCACCGGGTGCACATCATATCTTAACATTATGAGGTGAGGATATTTTTTTTTTGCATCCGGCTGAAGAAAGTTTTTAAAAATATTTAAAAGATGGCACACTTATGTATGTATAGCTTCCCATCCTAAAGGAGCTTGATGGAGGAGGACACAATTAGTACTCTGAAACACAGACCGACCATAAAGATTTTTTTGGAAAAAATTTATTTTCTCTGGCCTTAATGAACCTCATCATACTTTTTTAAAAGGTACTGTATAAGGACTGAATGACAGTAACATGTCTATTTTTTAAATTATACCTTAAAATAATTATCATTACTGCAAATTTAAATTTCAAGCATGATCCACTTTACTTGTGATAATAGGACAATTGTTTATCAAGAAGTTTATCAACAAATAATCTAGTTTAACAGCACATATGTCATACTAGATAAGCTCTCATGTTTATTGTATTTATTTGTTTTAAGTTGAGGTGGAGATGATGGGCAGATTTGAGAGATGGATATTCGAATGATACGAGGCAATGGAAGGAACAACTGATTTGAGGCAACTCTTAAGGGGAAACGCTGGTAAGTAAAAGTAAGTTTTAAAGTAGATTTCCGTAGATCAGTGGTGGAGAAGTTGCTTTGAATGTTGTTTGAGAAATTTAACAGTTATTGGGACTTCCATGATTACATTAGGCATCTCTTGTTTATTAACTGAACTTATTCTTAGATTAGCAAATGACTAATACTTACTGCTTTTTTATTCTAGAAATAAGTGTTGATTCTCCGCTTGAACTTAACGGCCATACCCGATCTTTTTACCGCCTCCGCTGCCTCCTCCACAGCCACCACCTTCACCACAACTTCCACCACCTTTTGAACCTCCAAAACTACCAGCCGAGGCTGATGCTGTTGCTGAAGCATGACTACTGCTTCCGCTACCTCCGAATCCACCACCTCCGTGAGAAGTTCCTCCTCCATGACCACCACCAAGACCACTTCCTCCTCCAAGCCCACCATCTCCTCCAAAACCGCTACTACCACCTCCAAGACCACCGCCGCCACCACCTCCATGACCTAAACCTCCTCCAAGTCCGCCACTGCCACCGTGACTGCTCCCAAAACCACTGCCTCCGTGACTGCCGCCAAAACCACTTCCACCTCCAAGCCCTCCAGCACCTCCATGACTACCGCCAAAACCGCTATCACCACCTTGACCACCACCGATATCACTTCCTCCTCCCAGGCCGCCACCAGCACCAAGTCCTCCACCTCCTCCATGTGCACTGCCACCTCCTAGACCACCGCTTCCTCCGTGTCCACTGCCGCCTCCAAAACCACCACTTCCTCCGTGACTACTGCCACCTCCATAACCACCACTAAGACCACTGCTTCCTCCATGACCACCACCAAGACCACCACTTCCTCCTCCATGACCTCCGCCAAGACCACCACTTCCTCCTCCATGACCACCGCCAATACCACCACTTCCTCCTCCATGACCACCGCCAAGACCACCACTTCCTCCTCCATGACCACCGCCAAGACCACCACTTCCTCCTCCATGTCCACTACCAAAACCACCATTTCCTCCTCCGTGACCACCGCCAAGACCACCACTTCCTCCTCCGTGACCACCGCCAAGACCACTTCCTCCTCCGTGACCACCGCCAAGACCACTTCCTCCTCCAAGGCCACCTCCTACACCACTTCCTCCTCCATGACCACCTCCAAGACCACTTCCTCCGCCATGACCACCTCCAAGACCACTTCCTCCGCCGTGACTACCGCTATGACCACTTCCTCCTCCTAATCCACCATTAAATCCGTAGCCACTGCCAAAACTACTGTCGCCTCCAAGTCCGCCACCTCCTCCATGGCTTCCACCTCCTCCCTGACCACCTCCACCTAGACTTCCACCTCCTCCGTGACCTCCACCTCCTCCATGACTTCCACCTCCTCCGTGACCTCCACCTCCTCCTTGACCTATTCCTTCTCCTAGTCCGCCACTTCCACCTCCATGGCCTCCACCTCCTCCAAGGTTTCCACCGCCACCTAAATCATTAAAACTTATTTGAAGTATGTGTAAACAATTGAAAATTATTATTTATGACTGGTGTTAAGTGGTAGAAATACCCAATATAGTTCTGGATTAACTAAACGATCGGATGTTTTATTACACAAGAGTCGTAAAATCTCTTTACTTTCTTGTTTTGTGTATACATTTTTTCCTGTTTAAGTTTATTTAAAAAAGTGTAGAAACAGAATAAGATTGTTTAACAAGCTGAGGTACTTACTTCTCTGCAGGGAACAAAGAGAAGAAACATTTTGGGGACTATTTCCTATTTTAAGGGGAAGCTATTAAGTTTTGCATTTATATACTAATCTTAAAATATGTGTCATTAAAATTGCTTACACATTCATCTTTTTCTGTTTGTTTGCTAACCGTAAAGAAATTTATACACATCAGCTGTATCACTAACTTCATTAATATCATTTTTGAAAGTTGTAATTACCTCCAGCTCCTATTAAACTGCCACTGTGCGCGCCGCCCAAACCGCCTCCGTATCCGCTTCCACCACCACCTCCACCGCCTCCTCCAAATCCACTACCTCCGCCGAATCCGCTACCTCCAGATCCTCCATGGAGCTTACCTCCTCCGCCACCTCCGCCTCCTCCACAACCGCCAGGACCACAGCCACCACCTCCGAATCCTCCGCCTGGTTTATTAATTCCACAGCCGCCAGGCCCACAGCCACCGCCACCGAATCCACCATCGCCTCCAAATCCGCCACCTGGTTTTCCAATTCCACCTCCACATCCTCCTCCGCCACAGCCGCCAGCTCCTATTCCATCCCCTCCAAATCCACCTCCACCTTGTCCGAATTTTCCGCCCGAGCTAAAACTGCTAGAAGAAGCTGAGGCAGATGAAGAAGCATGACTACTTGAACCGCCTCCCCCAAAGCCGTAGCCTCTCTTTTCTCTGACTAGTACTTCCTGTTCTTCTGTTTTCTAAAATATTATTGAAAACTTTAATAAACAGAAATGTTTTCAGAGAGCTTATTTAGTAGAATTTTCAAGAAACATTTTTAGGTTTGGAACATTTGGATACTTTTTCAGATTTTGTTATTATGGATTTTTCAAATTTTGTTTTATATTTAAAGGTTTTTTTCAGGTGGTTTTTTACCTTCGAATATAACGGTTGTTCTATTTTAACAGGAGCAAAAAATTCGACGTTTCTTCGGTATCCGTCTATTGGAGGGGAGACCAAAACGTTCTGTCAATAAAGTTTTTATTTTTAATAAGTTCCTGTTCTTTATTGTTCCTTGCCACTTTTGGATAACCATGAAATTTCACCTATGGCTACGTACTAAACAACTTAAATGTGATCAGTGGTACTTTTCCTTCTTTTAGAAAATATCAATACTTAAATAAGCATTAATAAAAACATAAATCATTTTTGATGTGTCCAGTTTAAATGATTTTTTTTTTTGTATTAGCCAATAAATAGTTTTGATTAAAAATATATTTACTTTCTCTTCATCAGGTGACAGGACAGGTCGGAAGGCCCTTACAAATATTACATCTACGGGTTTTTCATCCGGTTTGTTTTTATTTCTCAATCCGAGAATATCAATGAGCAGGACTACTGGAGTTCCTCTTGTTACTGAAGAACCATCGTCAGCCGGGTCACTGAGCTCTACATCGGTGTTTGGATCTTGGGTTACACCATTATCATTTTCGACTGAAACAAGTAATATAGTTATTGTTATTGTACGTGATTGTTCATTTAGATACCCCAATTATGATATGAACTAACAAGGTCAATACCTACATTTACAAATTGTACAAAAATAATGATAATTATTTTGTTTTAAAAGACCCGGAAGGAAGTACTTGTTCATAAACTAAACTATATATTTTCATATTTACGGGAATCCGTACTTTCTCAGAAAGATATCGACCAGTTCTCTGTCCAGTGATGAACATATTATCATATATAAACATATTTTTCGATATTGTCTGCATTGGGGAATACTGAATGCAAGCCGGTTGTTCACATTCGGACGATATCTTGGGTTGACTTACTATATAGTAAGCAATGAGAAATTGTGATAATGTAACGAGATCAGTACATGTTCAGAGCGGTGAATCTTTTATAGAACCATATAATTCTAATTAATAAACAGTTTTTAGTTAGTTTAAATAGCTGTCATAATTTCTTACTATTTCTTTTTTGCATATTTTGTAATTGCTTCTATATTAAATTTATAAATTTAAGAATCTTAAATTACCCTATTGAAAATTATTTATTTGAAAGATTTTATGGAACGATGTACTTCAAACGACCTTCCTCAAACAAATTACGTGGCGATCATGATCTGTGGTAGTTTGTCAAGGTTATTCTCTGCATCTTCGGGTTAGTTAACATATTATGTCACAATTGCATTATTTCTGATTCGTGATTTAAACCACTGATTCATGTATTTACTTTTTTTTAGTTCCGCTTAAAAATTTCCAATGTTTATAAAAATTTATTTGTTTTTGAAAACAAAAGTATTGTTTAAGGCATTGTTCATCAGACTACTTTGTAATTGAAAATTGTATTCTCTTACTAAATAAATTCTTAGCTTAAAGGATATTCATTTCCCAATCTTTCTGTGGTTCTTATGACCCCTGAGAATATCTCAGCTTTTTACAATACCTCCAAAGACACCATTAGAATGTTCTCTAATGAGTTAGAATGCATTTTTGTTATATAAAAAGCTTTTTCAGATGTTTATGAGGAATTTGTTTGCTTCTTATGTTCACTTGTGATCTTTTCTGATTAAATCTACCTAGAAAGGACTTGCCTATATCATTCCTGGGCTGGTTATCCTCAACATTGCACATTTGGCTTCCTTCTTTTCTACCAATTAAATGTCTTAAACAAACCTAACGATGTGTCCGGCGTGTATATAAATTTATGCAGTCGTTTTAAAATTTAAATGCAAGAGTAATAACACAATTATGCCTAAAGTACCCACAGATTCATTGAGATTTTGTTTTCATTCAAGGCAAGTCATCATCTGAGAACATTAAAGCCCGTAGCCCATCTCAGTGCACTTCAGGCCTCCGGACTTAGTTCTCTCGTTGCAGACAATATTTTCCATCAGCAGTATGGGAGTGAAAATCTAAGGGTCTACACCTTTTTTTTTGAACTCGGGATCTCCGTTTGGTAATAGTTACCACTAAGCTAATGGATATTCCCTAGCAATTTTCTTGTCAGTTTTAAGGATATTAAATTTTCTAAAATAAATTTATTGTCTTTTTCTGGGATGTAGAGAAAACAGTGATGAGAAATTCTTGTGGCTTTCTCTTTTTTTTCTCTTTTGGGCTAGAAACGGTTGTTGACCTGTGAAGAGGTTGTTGCACCTTTCTTAGCCAGATAGTCGGTCATCTTTCTACTTATCCAAGTCACGAAAATCAGGTTAGTGTTTAAAGATTAATTACGTTTTTCTAAGTAAAAATTTCCCTTTAATTTTATTAAATTTTCCTGGTGAAATTTAAACGTTAATAGTAAATTTGATAATAAAAGCAGAGAAATGAAAATTTATAGTTGTTGCTGTTTCTTTACTAATCCATTATCAACAGTTTGCAACAAAACAATAGGCTTTTTTATTAGTTGATATATTTGAAATTTTGGTTTAATTGTTTAATGGGCAATTAATTTAAACAAAAAATTGTCCGCAGTATGATATCTCCTTCAACGCGGTTGATTATTTTGTAAAGGGGAAGTTTTCAAGAGTTAGAAATTTGTAAAAATTAATTAGCTATATTGCTAATATGATTACTAATTATAAAAAAAAAAAACAACTACCTAAAATAATAAGTTGTTTCAGATTTTATGAAAATCTTTAAAAAATGGATAACCATTCAGAAAAATTTTTGAACCTCCAGTGACGAGGTGAAGCCGAAATCGTGTTTCATGTGGTAAAAACAAAATTATTGATCAAAACATTTTTAAAATAGTTTTACAAGTTTTTGTAATTATTATTCATTTATTTATTTATTTTTATGATTTAAGGAGCGTCAACATCTAAGGTTATTGGCGCCCGGAGCTTTTTTCAGTGCACTGCCGGCCTCCGGTCAGTGTTCTTTCGTTATAGACAACATTGTCCATCACCGGACAGTGAGCTGTAAGAAGCTCCTAGGAAGAGAAAATGTAAGGGTCAGCAGCTGGATTCGAACCCGGGACCTCCGCGTGGGAGTCCAGTACGCTAACCGCATAGCTAATCCCTTCCCTCCCTCTTATTATTATTATTATTATTACAATATTTCCTATTTCAAATATATACTGAAGTTTTTAAAAATTAAGGCTTAGTAACGATGTAAACGAACTACGATTTTGAGAGAGAAAAAAAAAAGCAGTTATAATAAATTTAACATTTTAAATTTGATGGGCAAAGCGACTTTTAAATCAAATTGTGTTGGAAGATTGGGATAACTAGCCTACTTTTATACTTATAAAACTGTTCATTGAAAATCTAATTCGTTATTAAATTATTATTAGAAAATGTATTTCCAATCTTTCCAATGTAATTTAGCTGACAATTAATAATTAAAAATGCACTGATTACAGTTAAACATTAATTATTAAAATACCATGAGTTCAAATTAAAGAAATTAGGGTAACTAACCATTGTCCGGTGACGAGTGGGCAGAAAATATGATAAAGCCCAGAGCCACCACCAGGTGCAGCACCGCGTCAGTTCTACACCACCTCATATCTGATGGCTTGTACAGTTTGCATTGCAGATTTTATACCCAGCCGTCGGGGAATCACCTCCCAGATATGGACCCCTCTTTCCCAAATAAAATAAAAAAATAATAACTCCCTCCAATATATATTATAATAATTGATATCTGCAAGTAACAATACTTAGTTTTGTGGTTTCTTTAGTTTTATTTTTGATCGTGTTTAACAAAAGGCAATACCCATTCATGTACAGCTTGAATATCTCCTGAATTCTAATTATAATTCAACAAGCAATTATATATTGGAAAATTTAATCAAACATTAACAAACGTGCCAATAAAGTATTTCTACTTTTTGTTGGGTCTACAGGTCTTATTATTATTTCACATTTTTGACAATTTGTATTATAAACGTTAAATTTATATCTAGCCTAAACATTTATGCTCTGCATTATCTATAAATTACATTTTTGTGGAATGTCAACAATCTCTTCGTAGAACTTCTTTTAAGACCGTACTAACAATTTTTACATTTTTATTTATATTCTATCGCATCCTTGACACAACCGTTTTTAAAGGATTTGGGCCTCGTCCAGTCATTTCTGTCTTAAGCCTTTATTTTGAACCGTTAAATACTAATAATTTGTGGTCATCTTGGCCATTTTCCTGCTAATCCAAACGAGTTCTTTCTCTCTTTGAGCCTTAGAGTGTGCGCCGACGCTAGAGGAGCCCCTTAAGAAGTATATTTTTCTCCGTTCTCTCCACATAACTTCATCATTGGAGTCAATATTTTTTTTGCCACACCACTTCTTTTTACAAAGATGGGTCAAATACCTATATTAGGGTCTTCCTTTCTTACAATTCAAGTGGCCTTTCGCTCTCTATAATAATAGTTTTGTATACTAAATCTTGGTGGCAGTGAACAAAGACTTAACAGTCGAGCAATTGTCCAAGATGTTGATTTTCCAAGAACTAGATTTTCCCAGACCTCCAGAGTAAAAGTTACATGGAGCAATTTCGGATGAACTCGAAGGACACCCAACGTCTCCACCCAACGAAATTAAGCTCCCCGGGAAATTTTTCTTTTAACAGTTGTTGCTTATGTTAAAGGAAATTTTTTGAAAATTGATAATTAAATTTTGTTTTTTTGTTACTTGTGTAATTCAGAAAACAAAACATTAAGGCTCACTGATCGGCAGCCACCTGCAAAACTATCAGCTGATATGAGACTGGAAATGGCGTGCATAACAGACTAGTTTGGCCTTGACAATTTTTTTAATAATTTTGGTCATTATCCACTTGAAAGGAGAAGAAACTACTGTTTTCAGTTTGGAGGTACTCTTTTTTTCAATCATGTTTGTTAGAACAATCCTAGCACAATCAACTTAATATGAGAGAACTATCAACTTCACTTTTCGTCTTAAAAAATTGAAGAACTCATTAGTAGAATAAAAATATTTAGATCAACTCTTGGAATTAATTACCCATTAGAAAATGAATAAACATTACTTAACCTTTTAAAATCAATTTTAGGTAATTAATAGCTATAATAACTTATAAAATTATATTAATACATATTGAGAACTCTCTTCAAAGCAAGAGAAATAGATACGCTCTTGGTAGCGCCGCCCTACAGTTGCACGTTGTTGTGGCCAAATAATATTGTCCATGAATCTTTTTTCTCCCGTGATCCTCTTCATGAAGAATAGTAGATGAATTCATTCTGGAAAAAATCTGATCCCGCAATATTAATCTTCATGGCCACCTTTTCATTTGAGCCCCCCGCATACAGAATTATAATTGGTTAATTTATAACAAATCGCTCATTATTTGAAGGACTCAAATGATGGCTGGTTTGAAAGTAACTAGAAATGCACAGTGAAGAACATGATTATCCTCTACTTAGTTCAAGTGGTTTATTCTGCTGAAACTAACGATGAATTTCGGCGGACTGAAAATAGTCTTTATTCAATTCAGGCTCCTTGTAGACAGAAGAATATATTTTCAACATATTGGATATTTTAAACTGAACTTACAAACTAAAGAATTAAAATAAAATTCTTAAACAATACCCAATGAATCAGCAAATATATTTGCAAACCCTTCTTTTTTATCTTGCAATTCTGACGAGTTATATTCAGTTGTTTTATAGAATTTGAGACATTCGTCTCAGTTATTTTGAAATTGTTTTTGTGTAAAACTAATCAAATTTTAATACATAGACTACAGAATAATTTAATGTAGTTGTTAATTTGAGATTAAAATTGCCTAGGCTAAGTGGTTAACGAGTATAAATATTAGTTGTTTAGTATTTTTAATCAAAAAATGTTATTAATACTGCAGTTAAAAAATAGTAAATTCAATTCGACGTAGACGAGTTTCAGGCGAAATAATTCTTAACGATTAATTTTTAATTGTCACGAATTAATGAAAATAAAATGCTCATACTATTAACGGACAGGCGTTAGCTAATAAATTACATATTTCTTTACGAATAAAACAAAACAAAAAAATAAATGGTACTAAGAATTGATGTATCTTTAGAAGGCGTATTCTATACACGAATTCTTCTACAGGTCAGTTCACAGTAATAATATGTTCTGAGAACTCTATAAACAAAATATCTTGTGGAAGGACACGATTTACAACACTATTTATCTAATAATAAGTATTATAGTTGCTAAGTCCTGTAAGTAGTATTGGGGAATCCCTACCTTTCCAAACGTCGGCTCTGAACTTGCGCTTTATCATATAGTTTGATATTATCGTTAAATCTTATGCATTATTTCAGAAGTACCGTAGGCAAGAACCTGCTTGGATTCTAAACCTGTTGTTTTAGAATCAGGTTTTTGTTTAAGACATTTATTTTTAAGAGAAGGGTCTCAATCCTTCTTTTAAAATAGTTTTCTCTTACAGCATTTTTAAAATCACAGGTTTTCTTCTCACGTAGATAAGTTTATTATTATTATTATTATTATTATTTTTTTTTTTTTTTTTTTTTTTTTTTTTTTTTTTTTTTTTGGCGCATCAACAGCTGAGGTTATTAGCGCCCGGAGCTTTTTCCAGTGCACTGTCGGCCTCCGGACAGTGTTCTCCCGTTACAGATAACACTGTCCATCACCGGACAGTGAGCTGTAAGAAGCTCCTAGGAAGAGAAAATCTAAGGGTCAGCTGCTGGATTCGAACCCGGGACCTCCGCGTGGGAGTCCAGTATGCTAACCTCATAGCTAATCCCTTCCCTCTTTTAATTATTATTATTTTTATTATTATTATTTTTATTATTATTATTATTTTTATTATTATTATTTTTATTATTATTATTTTTATTATTATTATTTTTATTATTATTATTTTTATTATTATTATTTTTATTATTATTATTATTTTTATTATTATTATTATTTTTATTATTATTATTATTTATTATTATTATTTTTTTTTTTTTTTTTTATTCTGGGTTCTACTCTTGCGCTCCCAGGCCGCCGGACAGTACATTGGCCCGGGTCGGAGTAGCCTTCACGACCTGGCCAATGTAGGTGGCCCGCGAGCAAGCACCCGTCGAGTCCTGTTGAGCGTCATCCACTCCACTCTGCTTTATGGGGCGGAAGTGTGGGCGGATGCTCTCAATAAAAGGGCGTACAGAAGGAGGCTAGCCAGGGTTCAGAGGCTCGGTGCACTGCGGATTGCCTCGGCCTACCGCACTGTATCCGAGCCTGCAATAATGGTGATTGCTGGGGTTATCCCTATTGCCCTCTTAGCAGGAGAGCGTAAGAGGCTTTATGAGAGGAGGGCGGAAGGTAACAGGGAAGCCGTGTCCAGGGAGGAGCGCACCCAAACCGTCCTGGAATGGCAGGCTGCCTGGGTCGAGGAACCGCGTGGCCGATGGACCGCCAGGCTCATCAAAGATATAGGCATCTGGACGGGGCGGACGTTCGGAGAAGTGGACTTCTACCTTACCCAACTCTTGAGTGGGCATGGCCTTTTTAGAGCATACCTCAAGAGGATGGGTAAGGAGAGTCAAGAAGATTGCATATATTGTCCAGAAGTGAGAGACGACGCCTACCACACATTTTTTGTGTGTGAAAGGTGGGGTCGCCTCCGAAGAGATTTGGAGTCGATGGTCAGGCGGTTGACTCCTGAGGTGTTGGTGGAGGCGATGCTCTCTTGCAGAACTAATTGGTCGCTAGTGGCTGGTTTTGCAAGAGAAGTACTCGTCTCCAAAAAAAGAGACATGGAACACCATTTCGGCAGGGTCCCCTAAGTAGGGGCAGGATTGAGGCCTAGCCTGATGTAATGCTGACATCACAGTGAATCCAGGCTAGGTCCGGCAGTAGGGGGGGTGTTTTAGCCGGTAGGCCGCGAGGGAGTCCGGCACAGCGTGCGTAAGTAGCATTTCACCCCCTCTTAAAAAAAAAAAAAAAAAAAAAAAAAAAAAAAAAAAAAAATTATTTTTATTATTATTATTATTTTTATTATTATTATTTTTATTATTATTATTTTTATTATTATTATTTTTTTATTATTATTTTTTTATTATTATTTTTTTTATTATTATTATTTTTATTATTATTATTCTCCATTATTAATGCTTACGGCGGTTCCGGGGTGGACGTTATGCCTGAAGAGGAGGGGGTTTTTTAGGTGGTAGAGCCCCACACACCCAGACTTAATCTGGAAGGTGCCTGTGGCATTTTTCCCCCTCGGGGGGGGGAATTCTCCATTAACGCTTCCTGCTCCCCACTCTGCTGCCCAAGCTCAATCAGAACGTCACCTTTTTTTAAGTACGTCGCAAAGATTGCACAGACATACCGACCTCTTCTGGATTAATATATTCGCGAATCTTTTTAAGTACTCCCGCGAAAGTCTCTTCCATTGATTTGTTGGCCCAGGAACGTAAGATGGCTTACGATCTAAAGAAAGTCCTCGGAAGATCGGAGGCGAAGGTGGTGGCCAGGGATCACTCAATTCGGTCCTGACATCAGAGGTGGCGGACGGATACCCGAGGCAGATGGACTGCACGGCTCATTGGCAACCCTTCTGTGTGGGCCGGAAGAGAGCATGGCAAGGTCGACTACTACCTCACCCATTTTCTTACAAGGCACGGGTGTTTCACCTCGTACCTAGAATAGGATGGGGAAAGTGGAAGACCCGTCATGTATCTTCGGAGACTCTGACCTCGATGACGCCCGTCACACATTCTTTCTGTGTGATAGATGGGTGCCGGAGAGGGAGAGATTGGAACAAGAGATCGGGAGAATCACGCCCGAGAACATAGTAGGGATTATGCTCTCTCACAGAGACTGCTGGGACCGGGTGGTTACCTTTGTTAAGGTAATATTAAAAAGAAAGAAACAGGAGCTGGACTTCCGTCTGCTCCTGTCGGAAACTTTTGGTAAATTTTCGATTCTAGGTGCATTGCCAACTGTTTAGCCGTTTACAAAAGAAAAAGTAAGTAATGTTTCAAAGTCCACACGAAAGCATAGTCGTTGAAAGCGAAATATAACTAAACAATGTACCGAAGAAATAAAACAGTCCTTTTTAACAACACTCCTTTATACTATTTTAACGTGTGCTAAAGTCGAGCGTGGGGTTCCAGATGATCAAACCAATCATTGACTAAATCCACCTTCACTTTAAAAAGTGCGGTTTTCTTCAGAAATGCTAGTTGGGTGAAGACGATTAAGTTGGAACGTCAGAAGTTTGTAAAACCAAACTAGTGCAATGTATCCCAAAATACTTGTGGCTCTAACTGTCTCAGGCTGAATGCTGAACAATGACTATGCTCTTCTACTGAAACAAATATTGTTGTGTTTTCAACTCGCATTGGGGAAAACATTCAGCTTTACACCCGGCGTTAGAAGTGTAACTTCTGCCTCGTTTTCAAGTTTAATTTATTATTAGCTGGTCCAACATTTCTTTAATTTCAGATTTATTTGAATAATTATTTAAAAAAAAAAACTCAAAAATGTTAGAGCTGGAGCATTTACTCTCAGTTTTTGATACTGTAAAACAAATAATTTTTATTATTTTTTGCTTTTTATTAAATAATATAATAACTCATCGGTTGATCATGAATTAGCAAATTATGTTATGCCAATATTTGTTATAATAATAATAATATTTTTTTTTAGAAACTGAAAAATGGCTGCCACATGTGTGCGTTATCTGCGAATGTATAACATATTTCATACATGCAGTACTAAAACTGTACTTCAATCTAAAATCAGACGAATGGCTGGAAGTTGCAGAATCCGAGGCTTGCGGTGAAGCGGAAAGAGAATAATTTGAGTAGCAATGGCTAAGATTTTTATTGTGGAGGTAACAATTTTCTTTTTAGAGTATGGTAATGTGATTTGCTGTTTTAGAAAAAAAAGTATAGACTCCTTTTTTTATTTCTCAAGGGTGTAAATCAAAAGGGCCAAATCCAATCGAACCTCTGACTTATTTAGTTTCTGTTGGGTATACAATTAAAGGGATTGGTATTAAAAGATTAATAGTATTTCCGATTCGAAGTAGTAATAAGATTTAAAAAAAAAAAAAACGGTAATTCTACTTCGTAGTATGTAAATGTTTAATTACAAGAAAACTATTTATTAAAGATATAGTAACCTTGGATAGTAATTGCAATTATCATTTAAAAAAAAAACCAACAAAAATCTTTAAATAGGTTTTCTTGTATTTTCTTCAATTTTCATTATAAATTTCGACTTTAGTTAATATTTTCTCAAGTGAGAACTAAATATCAAATAACGGAGGGACAAGAGCCGAGCGTTTAGAGGAGCCGCGTCCTGCATCGCTAAGATGAAATATGGTGCTGTGTTCGATGATTCTCGGTTTGCCCGTGGATTTTATAAAAAACTTAGTGCGTAATTAAAGTAATGTTAGTTAGCTATTATTTTCCTTGCCCAAAATCTTACCGGAGTTGGATGTAAATCCGCTTAATTTAATTAATAGGCATTCTTTTCATTACTTAAAATCACATATGGCAGAGGAAACAGTTTCAGTACCTCCGTACAGTACTTTCTCAAACCTATAATTTTCATTTTTTATTAATTTACACTTTTACAAAAAGGATCTTTATAAAGTTTTTCAATCTTCTACTCAACTATCTCAATACGTAAATTAAAAACTATTACTAAAATACGAAAGTACGAATATTAGTAAAAATATTAAAGCACTGTTCTGAATGGGACGAAATACTTGTATTTCTTTCTCAAAGTTACCAGAGTTATTTTACTAGAAATTATCCTATTTTTCCCCGAAGGGTTCAATTTTTACCTTATGTGACTTACCCTTAAATTTACTCAAGGTGAAGTTATTGTTGGTCCCAACACATATATCAGGACCTGACTGCAGTCGTCCCAGTTCCACTTCAATTAAATGGCTAGTCATTCATTAAGCCGAATTCAATTTTTTAAGTAACAAAATCTTAATTTAAAACCATCTTTAATTTAAGTTAGAGAAAATTTTGTGATTGAGAGAGATTCTACTGTTGAGAGTTCAGGTGATAATTATATTTTGTTTTTTGATATAAAGTTTTTAATTTTGATTTTTATAATTTAAAATTTCAAAAAAGATATAAATTAATCTCATACTGCTTCTTCGCCTAACATTGTGCGCTCTTAATATGAATTTCAAATCATAATATGATAATAATCGTAACATATTACCTTGCTTCTTAAGTGTTTCCTTTAATTACCTCTATCCGGATATGTGGTGCTCTGTGTACAATTATTAACACCAATTGTTTGCATTTAGATATTACAAATGTAAAAAAAGATGTTAAAGAATCATGGAAATTGATACCTCTTTATAAAATCAAAAATTGTTTCATTAATAATCTTCATTTTTTAGATGGATGGCTTTAAAATAAAATTTCTTTCAGTTCTATATTTACTTAAGAAAAGTATCGATCATGAAAAACTATGGAATTTCAGTTTTCATCCGAACATTACTTACAAATAGATCAGTAATTTTTATAGTGTATTTATTTAGGGCATTCTGAAAACAGTTATTTAGCTAATAATTGTCATTTTCGTGTTATGTACAGTTTTATAATTTTGTTAATTTTAGTAATAATTAAATATATTTTTTAAAATTCCCAGTTTAAAAAATGTGATTAAGTTAGAATCTCGAGAAACTTAGTAAGTGAAACTCGTGTTCAATCTAGGTTTTGTTTTAGGTGCATGATATAAAGATGCTAATGCACTTTATGTGTACGAGTATGTGTGGGACTTCCACAATTACCTTGGCTAAAGCAATTAACAATCAGATCCTGGACTAAAATTGAATGAATAAAAAAAGAAAAGAAAGAAATAGAACACATCCTTTAAAGCAAAACAATTTCCCAAATCCTTTTCTAGGCGGATGTTGAAAGAGTTGATTAATGAGAATTCATTCGGTAATTATTAAGTTTAAAAGTGTTATTTTTATTTTTTTCTTACCCTTCATACGTTGAAAGTTGAAGATCGATACCAATTTTACATGTACTATGAAACCTAACAATGAGCTTCTGGACAAATCGATCAATCGAAAGTGTCACATTAATATTATTATTTTTTTTAAAGGGAACTTTTATGGAAGATTCGGTCATGCTTTTGTTAAGTGCTATTTCTATGTAGTGCACTAATTGGAATTAAATATCTTAAGTTGAATTTCAAAATAGAAACGTTAATGAGAGGAATTCGGAAGCGATAAAATTAAATTCTTCTTTAAGTGCTGTTTCATTACGAGTTGAATATTGGTGAGTATGATATGGTAAATAAAATTTCGATAATTATGTGCCTTAATTACATAAATAGCGGCTAGAAAAAGGCATATTAATTCACACTAAATATAAACCGAGTTTTTTTTTGTCTCGATCATAAGTCCTAAAAATATGGATAACCAACTAGATTATTGTACAATAACTTTAATAATCCGGTAGGCTGGATTTCCCTATTTACCGGCTACACACCAGTTCCTTATTTCTATCATTCTGAGTTTCCAACTTCATCATCTAGAAGATGTATCCTTGACCATGGCCCTGACCGTGTACCCACACTAATTCCGTTTGTGCAAACAATTTTCCCCACTTCTTTTCTTTTGTTAAAACGAAGTAACTTGATTCTGTTTTATTTACAGTCAATCTCATTGTTAAACAAACACTGTTGCAGCACGGCAATCGTAAAAAATTCTGCAAATAGTCACGCAAACTTTCTTTAACTAGTAAGAGTATAAAAGGGGCGAATTTTTCTCGCATAGATGTATGGGCGAAATGAGACAAAAGAACACTATCCGGAGGCCGGCAGTGCACTGAAAAAAGCTCCGGGCACCAATAATCTCAGATGTTGACGCGTCTTAAATTAAAAAAAAACATAAATAAACAATAAGCTATTTATTAGGTGTAAATAGTTCACGAAGTTAAACAAAGATGCAGATGTTTCCCCAAATTTCGTAAATCACTCAAAATTTATCATAAAGTTGCACTATTATATAATTAACTTTATTTAAACTTGAAATACCTGTCAAATTTTTAATTTTTTAAAAATTTTAGTAGGCGAAGAAGCACATTTGGGAAAGCTAAAGCTTAAGATAAATCATTTCATAGCGGACTGTTTTGGAGGGTGCTCTATGGGTGGTGCACTCAGGGGCAATGGAGTATCTACTGTTTTGTAAACGGGTCTGGCAGCAACAGAAGAGTGCTGGTGGAGTTATAACTGGGATATCCTTAAATACAAAATCTCTTAAAGAAGCGACTTGGCTAGTTCCCCCTCATGAATGTGGCTGAAGGTAGTTTCAGTGTTTTTGTGTAAGGAAATCCTGTAGTTATAAATCTTTAGTGCCGTATAATTTTGGCTTAAATAATTGAAAATACATAGAGATTTATGTGAAAAAGTCGTGTTTTGCTAAAAATATAATTATACAGAAAAGTTAAATTATACTTAATTAAATAATTGTTGATATCTTGTAAATAATGTATGTTTTTTTAAATGGCTAATACTATATTTTTAGCTATTGGTTTTTTAAACTTTACAAAACGTTTAATTTTGTAAAAATTTATTTAACCACATTCATTGTTACATGCTTTTGTGAATATAAATTTTTTCCAGAAATATTCCAGATTTTTCCTTGTTACATTTAAATACATGCATTTGGGCTGCACTCAATTGCAGGATTTAAATTTAAATTTTCAAATTCGAAAAAGTAAATATTTGTGCCATTGGCAAGTCTTTACGTTTATATTAAAAGCATTAACATATTTAAACGAGTTTCAGGTAATGATAACCAATCTGTAAGGAATGTACAAAATTATTCTGCTAAATTTTCCAAAGCAAATATAGAATTTACTTCTTCTCCAGGAACTTGTGGAACTTGTTTGATACTAATGGTAGCTGAAGTGTCTCTGCAGTATGAATAGCCGTCGCATTAACGTTTCCAGTGGACGTTGAACTTTGTACGAATAAGTTAGATCCTGAACTAATTTCGCTGGCAGTTCCATTTACTTGACTTGGTGAGGAGATCTCACTTCCAGTTAAGTGTAACGTGCCTGTAAACATTTGAACACTTTAAATTGGCAATCATCATTGGCTATTTCAGGTACTGTTTACAAGAAACAAGTAAGTTCTAAGAGGTTGTGTGTATTGGTATGATTTGTACCTTGGCTTTCAGAAGATATTACATTTCCAATTAAACTCAACAGATTTATAAAACGTAAGTTAAATACTTTTATTTATAAATTGATTTTATTAAATACTTCACATGGATAATAGTGACTAAAAGTTATATTAAATGCAAATTTCAAGTACTGGAATGTCTATAATGTAATAAAGAGGATATTTGTAGTATTCTGAACCTAATAATTGCGGAAGAGTTGAATAAAATTATATTTGATATTTTTTGGAGTAGAACATTCGTACCCATAAGCAACATCTTGAATTGAGGAAAAATATACAATCCTTCTTACTCTCCTTAAATATTAGTTTGGATCGCAAAAATAATAAGGAAAATTTCATATGTAATGTACAAAAAATCGAATCCCGCGATTAATTTTTTTATCTCTATTACACCTATCCCCCGATTTACACGGTACTCGATTTACACGATTTCACTTTTACACGGTTTCTTAAAATATGAAATTAAAAAAAAAAAATTCCACATTTTTTAATTCCGTTCGATTTGTTTACATTGGTAGTAATAATTCTAGGAATTCCATTTATTCCAACCTAAAAAGTGGTACAAAAACTGTATTCCTAATTTGTATGTACTAAGGTCCCGGTGCAATGAGAGCCAGTCCCAATCCGTCGCTCATCAAGTCGACAAAGTTTGCACTAGTGGAATGATAGCAACGAGATTTTGTAGAAGCAGGAACTGTAAAAAAACGCGTCGCTCTCATTATATTAGGGCTCTTATGATAAAACTTTATACATATTCATGTGATTTAGTGAACTCAATATGAGGAGGTCTATAAGGATTTGACCACAAACACAATTGTCAATTACGGATTTCATTACGAAGGTTCAGCGATCTGAAATTGCTTCTTATTCATCTAACAACGAAAGTGAATTGCACCAAATACTATCGAGTGATGAAAGTGACATCATAGTAAACAGAAATTTCTTTCTTTCAAACGAAGAGTCTATGAAAGTGATAGCAGTACATAATGAAATTTTTAGTTCAATTTTTTAATTTATATTTCTTGTTTCTACACGTAAAATGAATTATTTACACTATTATTATTTTTATTTTTTTAAGATGTATTTAGTTTTATTTTACTTTGAAATAAATAACTGAATTATACACATTTAGTTTATTTTCGATTTACACGGTTTTACATATAAAAATCATCGATTTCGATTTACACGGTTTTCTCTGGAACCTATCTTCCATGTAAATCGGGGGATAGGTTTACTTAGTTTAAAAGGCAATTACATTTAGGAACGCTTTAGTTTTTATAATTATGTGTAATCGTTATTAAATCTTCTAGAGAGTAAGAGGGTGAAGCTTGAGAGCTGCAACGTCATTATGGGCGCCTTAAAATTAAAGTGAACGAGTGATATTAAATTCTTCTCTTTCAAAATAAAAAAACAAACAAAAAATTTTGGACAGATTGGAAAAAACATGTAGAGGTAGTAGGAATTGGAGTAACAAGGAATTGTAAAAGGAAAAAAGTTACATTACTCCATTTTTTTAAATTAAAAACTATTTGCGAGAGCCCTACATAAGGAAAAAAAGGATCCTCTTTTTTGAATTATTTCTGCCAATCATTGTTACCACGAAATGAAAAGAGACTTTAGAAAACGTCAGAAAAGCTATTTCGATGCTAAACTCGAAGGAAGAAAATAACTACTAATACGAAATCAGTTCTAATTACAAAATGTTTTACATTAAGGATGAAGACGTGCCAAACAGTAACAGGAATGAGAACGGTTATGTTTTTTTGGAGGCATATATAGAAGATGGTAAGAATAGAGAATGGAATCCAACCCGGAGATCTGGGATTCGAATACAGCTTATGGTTCTTAGATTTTCTCTTCCTAGGAGCTTCTTACAGCTCACTGTTCGGTGCTGGCTGTAACAAGTGAACTCTGGACCGGAGGCCGGCAGTGCACTGAAAAAAAGCTTTGGTCGCCAATGACCTTATATGTTGACACGCCTTAAAATAAGTAGAACATTGAAGCTGCAAATGCACACAAGAACAATGTTGGTAGAAAAAAGAGAGCATCAATTATGGCCATTAACTGCAAAGGAGTATCTGTAGATGATAAAAGCCTGGTAAGATCTACTTCAGTAAAAATTCAAGAAATAATTCATATAGTTTTAAGAAAGGAGAATATATGAAACCTTGACTACAATTTTAAATAACTCTACCAAATGTTGAGACTTTGTTTATATATAATTCACAGTTCAAATAAACAAAAATTAATTATTTGCAAATTACAAACCAGTAGTATTGAATTTGTCATTGATGAAGCTGTAGTGTGCAGCTGTATGGTTAAATAAATTTGGGAACAATTGTCCACCGAACAGTCCCCAGCCAGGTGCTTGAAAGTCGATACTTCCGAACACCAGTTCCAATAGATTATGCCAAGCAGTTTGCAGCGGTATTAAGATTTCATCTGGAATGATTATTGGAAAACCGGTCTCTCCTCGGAACATTACTTGCCAGTATGCATCGGATAGATAATTATCTCTCACTCCTAAATGGTATGCAAAATAAATTATAATCAAATTTAAATTTTAAAAAAGTGAAATTTTACTTAAATGTCTTATTTTATATTATGGGTCTAGGTTTGTGGGAAAATGTTTTAATTTTAAAGGTTTTTAGAAAAAATTCAAGGCTTCTTGTTATACAATTTCAAGAGTGACCTCATGAAATTAGATTTATAAATGCCTTTATGATTGATGTGCTTCCGGGACCCTGATCGTGCACCTCAAATCTCCAGATGTACCTCAGCACATATTTAAAGTCGTCGGATGATCAAGCATTCTTTCTAGCGGAAAGTACATTTTTTGTTCTTCTCTTTGGTTTCTAATCTAAAACTATTTAGCCACACATTCGAAGTAACTCCGACTTGAAAAGAGATAAAAAAAAGATCAGTAGTGTAAAGCCTAAACCGTACAACTCAATTAGAAGGAAAGGAAGCTCTATAATTCTATGTAGCCTGAGCGCAGTGATAGAAAGATATATTTTAGTATAAGATTACGTGAAGGGTTGGGCAATACGGTAGTTATTGTTCATGTATATCTGCACAAATGTATGTAAGTATTAAGGGCGCTTTCATAGTTAGGTTAATCCAGTACTCATTTTTTCATTTAAAAAATTTTCTTTTTTTTAGGATAAAACACAATAACTTTCCTAATAGAGATTGTTTCTGAGAATATGTTTAATCATTTAGGTAATAAGAACTCTTAAGGCTATAAAATGTAGATTAATAATCAAATAATTACTTTAATCTTACAATTCTTTGAGGTTCTCTATAACCACGGTGCGCCTGTATATATGTACATATATACGATATATTTTTCCTTTTTTTTAAAATAATTAAATTTATTACAGTTTTAATATTTTTATGCTAGTTTTCAATTTTTAAAAGATTGATGTTTTAAAAACTTTTATTCTTTCACTTACCAGATATAATTTTATATATTTCTTGGTCAATTTTTTCGTTACATGATTTTGTATTTGGACACGAACATTGAACAATTGTAGCTAAATTTCTATGTCTCTGTTCTACTTGTGATAAACTGAATTTCATTAACTTTAATACTCTGACCCCCACTCCAAAATCAACATTAGGAGCCAGTGTGGCAAAATAGGGATTTATAAATTCTCTTAAAACGCTATCGTCGCCATCTTCAAAAAGATCTGGAACAGGACAGGAAGATTCCCCAGTCTTTGGACAGGCACAGTTTATAAATTCCTTGAATATTGCCTGTTTAGCGTGTAATGTGTCCAAATCTAAAGTCATCTGTAAGCATAAAATAAAATAAATATTTTATTACTATTAATTAAATATAATCGTCATTAACTTAAATATCATTTCATTCTAAATTGTTCAATTATGCAATTGTTAATGTCGTTAATAGTTAATGAATTTAATACCTTTTGTAATGCTAAATTGAATACTGCAGCCACGAATTTAGAATTTTCATATAGCCTAGTTTCTATAACTCTTTCAAAATATTCATTCGGAATTAAACCTCTCATTAAATGCCATAAAGCGTATAAATCTGGCACTGGTGTTGGCGAAGGTACAATAATGGCTGGAATAGGCACTTGAAACAGTACCGGAGATCCATGTAACTGAGCTACGTTATACAAGTTTTTTCGCTCATCTCTAAGACTTCCGGCCAACGAGATACCTGCAAATAGTTTATATCTTGATAATGTGTTGGCAAAAAATTTGGAATCGTAGGAGTCAAACAGTTGATGAGAATGATGAAAAACTAGGAATATGTTATTCGATTTAGTGAATTGCAACAGTTAGTGGAATAGAAATAACTAACTGCCTGCATGCATTCACAGCCCTAAACGAAATTAGACCTTCATTGTTAGGATTAGTACAACTTCATCGGTACTATGCGTCCCGTTTTGAAATTACGGTTCCGGCGACCCGTCTAGTTATTATTTTGCCCCGGTTATTTCATAAAAATAGAACTAAGTATATGCTTTAAGAGCACTATACATGTAATGTTGATAAAATATAAATAATAGAATACATTTTCAGCCTGTCAGGCTCATTTGCAAACATGAAAGGCTATACCTTCAATTCTCTAAGAGTTTGTTTCCTCCCTAAAAAAATACAAGTAAGTGCAAACACAGTGTGGACATTTAAAATTATCACTGGCAATTAAGTTTGGAAATAGAACCTGTGGTAGTTTTAGTTTAGGACTGTTTTTACTCAGAGTCGATGATCTAGTCCAGTCTCTGTAGCACGAAGCTGCCACATAAAGTCTTCTTTTGTGAGTACTTCCATCTCCCGTGGATTTATTCATTGTATGAACCACGTTGGTCCCAAAGTGATACGCATCACTATATCTTGAAAGAACTTAAAACTTACTACCGCCTAGCCATACGGAGTATGGAAAAGTCAGCAAAGATCAGAGTATAGAAATACATAGACAAGAGGATCGAGCTGCCTGAGAATTTAGTAGATCATCTCAGGTAGTTCAGGTTAGTCTCGTGACGAACAATAACGTTTGAAAAACAATAACTAAAGGAGTAACTCTCAGCTTTTTACCTAAAGAGTGTTTAATAATAGGAGTATATGATAAATGTTAGCATAACATACATTAGAAGGACAAATTGTTTCAAAAAACTCTACAAGGTAAATTTAGTCATGCAAAATTGAAAAGTTTATTTATTAAATTGTTATGTAACAATTAGTTGTGAAGGTGCTCGTCAGATTCTTTTTGGGAAAGTGTGCAAAAGTAAATTTATGTGGGTATGCATTAATTATTTTAATTTTCAAATTTGTTCCTAACTATTGAGAAGTAAGGTGATGAAGTTGAGTAAAACTTAATAATTAACCTTCCTGGCTCTTAGATTTTCTCTTCCTAAGAGCTTCGTACAGCTTACTGTATAGACAGTGTTGTCTGTAATAAGAGAACACTGTCCGGAGACCGGTAGTGCACTGCAAAAACCTTCAGGTTCCAATATCCTTTTTAAGGGCAGACTGTCCAGTATTTTTGATGCACTTTTGCGCTTAAGATATAAATTTAAATCTTGTATAATGATGGTTTGAAAAAATTCCCAATATCCTGTTTGAGGTTTTATACTTAGCGATAAATTAGCGGAATCACAGCAAATTGTATTGAACTTGACCTTCGCTAAATACTGTGGTTATAGAATTATTGGAGAGTCAATAAAACAGTGCCTATCATAGAAATAAATAAAACCAGTACTATCTTTCCCCTGGATATAATTGGCACGTAGATTATTTATTATACATAATTGTTAGTGAGAAACGGTCAAAAGAGAGTAATGGAGGAGGATTCTTGTTAAAAATCGTGTACTTTACTTTTGGTGGGATGTTTTTTCTTTGCAAATGCTTAGAAAACACGCAGTATTCTCATAAGTAAGGAAAGTACCTATAATTAAAATAGTGTATGAAAAATTATGTTGGAACTGAGGGTTGTTTATCCATGGCGAAGGTTGGGAAGAGATGTTGATGTTATATTACACTTTAAAAAAAGATCTTGTCAATAAATCGATTCTGTTCAAACGATTATTCAAATAAGAAAAGAATTACCAGTGAGAAGCAGATTAAAAGAAAACATGAAAAATTATGAAAGTTTTAGATTTTGTGGAAAATGATAATCTTACCGTAAAATGAGGTAACGAAGAAGAACGATAGCGCTAAAGTAAAAATACAAACTAAATAATCTTCATATGGAGAAGTGGACTGACTAGACTTTTAGGTACATGGCGTCTCTGTAGACATCTCTTCAATGTAAGCACCACAATAGCCGTAGCACCACAATTATTACTTATTAGTCCCGTCCTCTAGACGAAGTTGGTGTGTGCAACACTTGGAGCTAGCGGACCTCTGGCAATCTCCAGTTCGTCTTCACGCCAACTCCTTTACAATTAGTTTTACAATTATTTACCTTCTACGTGTAAACACTGGTACTCTAGCGATCACAATAGATATTTTAAGTCGCAGTTGACCTGGTTTTAAGCACCTCCTTCAGAGCAGAATTCAATTGAACCAAATATTTGTTTATTGAGGGTACCAAAGAAATACCCCGAAATTCTGCTTTCCGAACACTGGTGTATTATAGCCCTCTTGTACATATTTTAGACTAGCCATCCTTTTTTTTAAAAAAAAATAGGTTGTAAATCCAATGTTCATTGCTTATCTATTAAATAAATTTAAAAAATTAAATAAAAACTGCATTACCTAACTTCTATTCTAAATTTCCTTTCAATTTGGCTATACTACAATTTAATTATCCTTGTAGCTCGTACTGTAAAATGGGTGAGATCAAATTATGAAATGGAAACATAACGGCCAAGTTTTCTGAAAACCCACCTTCATTTTTTAATTTAATTTTTTTTTTTGTTTTGCAAATATTGAGAATTTCTTCTTTTTCTCATCAGGCGACTTAAAAAAAAAGAAAAAGTATTCTAATAAAAAAATCTATTTAGAAAATCTTGCTTCGAGCTAGGCAGCCTCTTTACAGCTTCTAAAAAGTAAAAGAAGGTAAAGTAAAAGATGCATCCTGAGGCAGATGATGGCGGATGATACCAGCAATGCCAATCCAATAACTGACTCAAAGACCTTTGCATTGAAACATTAACTGATTTAACAGGATACAGAGTTTGAATTCTTGGCTATTTTTATTTTTTTCAGCAAGAGAAACATTTGCGAAAGCCAAATTTTGAAGAAAAAAAAATAATAAGACAAAATCAACAAAATGGATGTAGAAATACTGGAATTAAAATGAATAGTTTTAGAAAATCAAAGAATATAAAATTAATAATCAATTTTGTAATATCACAACTAAAAATGTGCCCTAAAGCTAAATGGAAAGTAATTTAGTTTTAATACAATAAGAACTCACTAATCATTCTATCTTCTCCTACATGGTCAGTTTAAGAGATTTTATTTAAGAAATCCTAGAAATTATAATAATGTTACAATATCTAGAACAAGACTAAGCACATCAAATTTTCACTCTCAAAATCCATGGCATTGGACCAACTGATCTTCGTTTGTGTCTACATTTTTTCGGTTGTTCTCGAAGAGTTCATTAAGTGGCTCATATTGTAACAAATTTTCGGTAAAGCATCACAAAAACCAACTTCTGAGAATGCATTATGATCTGCCGGATTCTGGCACAACATAAATTGTTAGGGGTTATTTTAGTGCTGCTGGTTTGTCGTTGCAAAAAATGTTTGGTAATGAATTTTTATACCACAACCAAAACCACTCTTATTGTGTTAAATCACATAAAGTAAGGCTATAAGGAAGTTTTATTTGGATCCTTGATAATTGTTTACATTAATTTAATCTTCAAAGATAATTTCGCCTCTCTTTCTACTCTAATAACCTCTTTAGTCGCAGTGTATGAATCCCTGGCATGATACAAATAAACATAATTTTAAAAATGGCATAAATCTTTCTCAAAAGTGTTCAAAAATAAACTTCCCATTTAGTATTTTAAATGTAAATTTTGGATTTACATGATCGCAATCACGCTCAAAGGTGATTCCCATCTTTTTATTACTTTTTAGTACTTTTTATTACCGTTATTATTGATATGTACTAAGATATTTGGAGTTGTGTTCATGATCAGTCAAAATAATTGCAGCAAAACATTACTCACCTAGAGGGCTGCTCACCAGACAAAAGCTTAAGATCACTATAGTTCTCTTCATTTTTCAATGAATACTGAAATGCCTAATTTTTTTCTGAAACTCACCAAATTTGTTGGAATGGTTTATATCTTGAAACTCATTAACTACTAATTCATTAGTAAGATTTGATGGGTTGTTTACCAAAGCTTTACCTTGATGATCATTAGCACTTATCAAAAATAATTTTCTTGTCAATTAAGAAATATGTTTTGTTGTTTCGTAGCAGGAAAGGCTTATTGGTTTAAATAAAGCACTTTTTGGGTACGAACAACAATCTCTTGGTTCTATAAAAAGTGTCCACACACAGACAAAGAGAGAGAGAGAGAGAGAGAGATTGACTCCAGTATTAACTCAAAATATTCCGACTCCTCGTTTAGGTACCGCTAGCGAACCCTGTAATTGAGATTTTGGACAAAATCACGAGATTTGGTAAAAAAATAGTAACTTAAAGTAACATTATGACTTGTGGGGGTTTGCTGGTGAATAAAAATAGTATTATTTCTTTGTTGTTCCATGATTTATTTAAATTTAAAAAAAATAAATAAATGCATTGATTACAATCAAATCAAAATGTAATTTTTTTTTTTGTACCATTTTAATGTAATCTTTAGTTATATTTATGTATATTGATTAGGGGGTTTATGCTCGGCGTCCAAATAGTTCGTGGTATTTCTTTCTAAATATTGTCAAGGATTAAATCCCTTATTGGAAGAAAATGGTCTGATTGAAAAATAAACAACCCCGTGGCCTGAACAATGAACCAACTCCAAATGTACTATATTATCATTTTATTTCTTTAAATTATTTTATATAAATGCATAAATAGCATTAGTAAGCTCTGTCTTATTTTTTATATCCTATCAATTTCGAGATTAACGAACTATGTGATAGCTTGTTGTATTTAAAGATAGTGAATTTTTTGTTTTTAAATTGCCTAGATAATCAGTTGGGTTTTACTATAATTCATACTATTGATTTGCTCTGCCCTTTAATTAACAGCTTCATTACAATCTTCTTCTGATTTGGCGTCGTTTTCTTGCCAAGACTCCACCTCTTTTATTATATCGTCATTCATTTCTGTAATCACAACGTCCGTATATGAAGGTTCGTCCTGATCCAGATCTGAATATATTTCGTTACTATATAACTCATCAGATAACATGTAATTGTAGCTGATTTCATTTAAAAAATCATCCAAACATCCTTCATCATATGCTTCATCATCATCGTCGTCGTCGTCATCATCATCGACGACGTCCTCGCCTTCGTTGTCTTCATCATACTCGAAGCCCTCTTCTTCATCAATGTTCTCGTCCACATCATTAATTATTCCATCCACTTGCGAGTTAATATATCTTTTTAAGGTGATGTCTCCTATTTCATCGCTGTTTTGTTCGGCTGATTCGGAATCACTATCTGTCTCAAAAGATGAAGAACTGTTATCTGATATTTCTTCTTCACTCTGTGAATCATCTATATCGGTGTACATTTCGTCTTCCTGTTCACTGCTAGATAAATTTTCTTCATTATCACTGTTGCTTGGCTGTTTTGTTTTGAAAATTTTAATCATAATGTCAGAATTTTCTTTTACATCTTTTTCATTTAGAGCATTATTTTTAGAATTCTTATTATTTTTGAAATTCTTGATAATTGGAGGTTTTTGCATTTTCTTTACAATTTCCGTTTCAGAATTTTTCATCTTTGTGTTTTCTAAAAACAAAAAATTTCGCATTTAATTTTTTTAAAATAAACTTAATCAGCAATCTGTAATTCTGAAGCGAATGGATGGCAATTCTTTTCACTAGAACCGCCTTCAGACTATGTGAAGAAATCAAGTTCTCATTCTTATTTTTCTCATAATAATTTTTCTACTTTTTTTTAAAGATGAAACATCGCAGCTATTTGATATTTTTCAGAATTAGAGTATTCAATAAGGCAAGCTTGGAGGAGCAAAGTAAATCTTGTGTGTGGTTACCTAAGATAGCCATAGAGGTTGAAAATTTAATGACGATTAAGCAGAAACCAGAAAAAGTATGGTAACTAGCTGAAACTCGAACATGTTTTAATGTTCGTTAGATATTTTTCTCGACAAATTCATTAATTAGATTAAAATTGTATGGTGGTATGTATGGTGAAGATCTAAGAACATGGTGAAGGTTGGGCTGAATGAACAGGAGTTGTTTAGAAAGCCAAGATAAAACGGGATTTGGGAGCACTTGATTACAATGCAATAATACAGTAGTCTAATCACCTACAAACTTTGAAAAAAGGTATTTATTTGTTTATTTATTTACGAATACCTCCAGCCATTTTGGTGGAGTTTGAATAATACTTATACTATGTATCAACTTTTTTTTGCAGCATCCTGTCCGCAAATTCTACTGTTTTGTAAATGTTGTGTAAATAACCATTAAAGATTTTTAATAAGAAGTAACTTAAAGCTGGTGTGGGATAACTCGCCTATGGTGGATGTTTGTTTGTCATGCACTAGATATAATACTTACTAAGTAATCCGATGCATCAACTTGTACTATTCTTAGGAATTGACACAAATTAAGAATTAGCAATCACCTGATAATTAAGTCAACGATTAAGGAAGAGATGTTGCCTTGAGTACTCACCTCAAATAGTTTAAGTATAAGCAAATTATATTTTAGCGTTATCCATTTTTATTCTTTAATTCTGAATATGTCCAAGTTATTAACTTGATTGAAACTTTAAACATATGTTATTATATTGAAAATGTGGTTGGATCCGCATGTTTATTTTACATCAGATTTCGTTCAATTAATTAATTTAACATGTATTTAATGAGTATTATTGTTCTTCATTAATAATATATATTTAGTAAATAATTTAGCGTGAAGATGAAGCAGGATTTGGTGAAACATTAGTATGGAATCGTCTTTTAAAACCTTCCTCCGTTGCTATTGGACTTTCTCCCAATAAAAGAAACCATACTTTTATTAAATTCTTACATTCTCTAATCACTATTTTCGTTTAAATCCCTGATTTTCCTGCACCTAATTTCTGCACAGAATGTTGCAGAACCAATTTGGTGTGAAGACTAATGTTTAATCCAAAATTGCACGAACCATTATACATACTATCTGAATACTTAACGCACCTGCCTTGATCTTGGTAATTATGCACCTGTTTTTCAGGCGGAGTTGGCTGCCATTGTGATGGCAGCTACCTTACTCCGCTGGAACGGATTTGCCGATACTGATATTAGGTTCTTCACGGATAGCCAGGCAGCAATGAAAGCTTTGGCCTCTCCTAGTAACAACCAAATTTCGGTCAATTCTTGCCATGCTACTTTTAATCTGTTAGGAGCTTTTAATACTGTTTCGGTTACTTAGTCACCTGGACATTCCGGGTAACTAACTTGCTGATGAAACAGCAGAGGAAGGAGCTGCGTTGTTAACAATGACATCTCAGCCCATTATCCCTTTATCCTATCAACGTTGTAGAACAGAGGTGGAGCAGTGGATTTTAAAGGAACATCGGAAACGGTGGAGATCCCGAGCTGACTGCCGTTAAGCTAAGGAAATTTTTGGCCTGTCAAAAACGGCTATAGTTGGTTTTAGCAGGTCCCGGGTCCGCCAGTTGGTTCGGGTGTTGAGAGGACATGCGAATTTAGCGTACCATCTTTTCAAATGCGGCCTTACCCAGTCACCAATTTGCGCTGGCTGTGGTGAGTCCAATGAGACTATGCGGCACTTTGTAGAGGAGTGTCCAGTTTGTTCTAAAACTAGTTTCCTCGTCTTCGGGAGGTTAGTTCAGGAGATTGTGGCATCTGGTAATCTTAACGAACTTTCTAGGTTTATTTAGTGCACTGGGCGATTGAGTCGCAACGCTCCCTAGTGTCCTGTTGCTACTTTATTAGTTTATTGTATTGGCATCTGGCAATCTTTAGCCGGATTTGTTGTTTTAAAGCCCCAGTCTCATGAGATGAGGGGTGGGCGGGGAACAACGGTCATTTTGGATCGCCTATGTTCCTTCCCCCTTGTGGAGGAACCGCCCTTCTAATACAATCTACAATCTGAATTCCTAATGTTAACTCCTAACTGTTCCGAATATCGTCAAGAAAATTCTTCGAAAAGGAAAAAGAAAAGATGGTTCACCTGTTGAATGAAGACAGGAACCATCTTTAAAAAAAACCGTACCACATTAACTTTTCTGATCGGTTTACATAATTTTTTCAAAAAGTAATGTAAAAAATTTCCTCTGAATTTAGAATCTAGTCGAATATGTTATAAACTGTCACATTTTATATTTACATTTTTTCCAGTAAATAGGTTTTAGGTATAATTCTGGAAATAAAATGTTTTGGAGATAACTCTGTTGTGGTTTCGTATATAAATGTATATATATATACACTACGCGTTAATGCAGTCTAGTCTAACTACACTTTTCTGACGCTGATATCCTGTTCCACGAATGCTGACTCTGCGGAAACGTTTCTTCCGTTTACACATGGTGAACTGACAACATTCTGATTACTTGACTGGACTATCTTCAGCACCACGATACAAAATCAAAGTATTGGATAGCTGCTGTTCTTCCCATTGCAGTCAAGATGAAATGGAAGACCAGTACTTTAAGCTATTCCTACTTCAATCTTTCATCATTCATGACGCTAAATAGCTAAACAGGAACTGAAAAGCCTAGTTGCTAACAGCTTGACTTTAGAAATAAATACTGAGTATAGAAATACCTTTGGACAAATTCTTAAGCAATACAGTTGTCTCTTAGAACATTTTTCATCTTTCCCTTTCGCTTTGTTGTGAACCTCCCAGATTCAGTAGCGAAGCGCCTTTTATTTTGCAGATTCATTTGGAAGGAGAATGTGACCGCATCTCTTAGAAGTTGACTGACAAGCCAATCTAAATAGTAACTTTACTAATTTACATAGACTCAATTTAAGAATACTTACCACGTCAAAATTGTAGAGGCCTCATGTAATATTTTTCAGACCTCTGAAAATGCCAATTTACACGCTATTATTTCTAACGCTACAGATATTTGGAGGATAGCAAGTACAAATATTTGGTATTACTAGCAATATAATTGCTTGCTATCTAGATAGTTTACTATATAATACATACATAGTTCAATACAAATA
Source organism: Rhodnius prolixus (assembly GCF_049639745.1). Taxonomy (NCBI): domain Eukaryota; kingdom Metazoa; phylum Arthropoda; class Insecta; order Hemiptera; family Reduviidae; genus Rhodnius; species Rhodnius prolixus. The sequence goes on from NW_027411624.1 coordinate 26,282,981, forward strand.
TAAAGTAGTAATACATAAATTGTGAAAATTAAAGTTTGCAGGAAATTCGCATATTAGAATTATAATTGTTGCGGAAATACAAAATCGTAAAAATGAGATGTTCACTCCTAATTTTTGTATTTGAATTAGATTTATTTTTTAATTTAAGGAGATCTCAGATGCTCAACATGAGGTTCCAGTCAGAATTTACAAAAATACCAGATTAAACTTCTTCTTTTTTCTCATCTTTTATGCAAGGACAATCAGTGCTTCAGCGTAATTATGGTTTATTAGTTTTTTAAAGTGCAGAACTTATTATTAGTAAAAAAAAAAAATTCTTATGTAATAATAATTTTATTTCTCAATATTTCCATATACATATTTGTCTTGGCAAACAATTACAGAAACAAAAACAGCTGTGGTTATTCCAGCTATTCAAGACCGGAACTTTAAAATTGTAAATAAATAATTCATGAATTGATGACGTTAATTAATTCATTAAAAGCGAATATTCTGTTGCTAAAATACATAATTTTTTTCTCTCGCTTTTCTGAGAGGAAGTATCTTGATCGTCCAATAATTGTGGTTTCCCCTGATTGAAAGCGAATGTTTTGGTAACGGCATTCGTCTGCGGTTATGAAGCAAAAGAGGTAGCAGAAGGAAACTCAAATTCGTTTCGCCGCTTGTTGAACAGTCATGAATTTTCATCAAATTTCACAAAAAATTGTTTTTACAATATACTTGGGAAACAAAATTTTTCATTTCCTTCTATATCCTCTAATGCCTGTAGAGCTTAGGTTTAGGGCAGGGATGGCGAACCTTTTTGAGACGTGGGTCAAATTTTGTTCATTTTTTTTTTAGTATTAGCTCTTGGGTCACTAATGCCCATTTGCACAAGAGTTAAGTTTAAAAATTTTAAACTGAATATTTTCAAAACTAAACATCTTCAAAATTCAGTTGGCTTAACGGGTAAAACGGGGCCAAAAAAGTGCTAGGGAAGTTTCTTTTTACAATCATAACTGAACAAAATCTTACAAAAGTGTGTTTTATCTGAAGAAAAATCTAAATATGGTTATTTGCTTTGGATTGTCGATTTTTTAACAAACAAAATATGAGTAAAATTATACATTTTATTTGATATTTTGGTAAAAACTTTTGCTTTATTTCAAATACTACAAAAGCATTTGTCGTCATTTGCGTTTTATAGAACTGTAATGATCAAACCAAAGGTTATAGATAGCATTTAAATTACTTTTGTGTCAATGCGTGATTGAAAAAAGTACAGATAGAATAATAAATTATCCACACAATTAGAAAATCTAAATCAACCCGCGTAAACAAACAAATGGTTGGCTAGCAATTGTGGGTCAGTGTCTGACCCATGGGTCATAGGTTCGCCATCACTGGTTTAGGGTGTCCAGGAGAACAGTTAACACAAATACCTCTTGACACGACCGAAAAATAATGGAATTCGAAAATTACCGTGAGCAACATAATATTTGTATTCTTTGGAAGTAGAATTTGCAACTACATCTGAAATCAATTTCAGTATGAAAATTTCTCCTGGGCATTATTTGTTTAAAAATAGATATTTTTTAAAAGTAAGTCATCTATTACAACAATATAAAACCTATGCAGCAAGTTATAATGATGTTATTTTCTAACTAAATTCAGATCTTGCTTGATTTCAAGAAAATTCTACGTCAGTATCTGTCCCAAGGTTTTTCTATTTTCACTATGCTAATTATTTTAAATAAGGTAATTATGAAGTTAATAATTCTGTATACTAATTAAATTGAATTTTTCTCGCTTGTCTTAAAAAAAAAATCAGATCAGAATAACTAACTCAAGGTTTTTATGTTTTAGCTATGCTAATTTGAAATTAGACAGCATATCTTGCGCCATGGTTGTTCGTAGAAGCCGTTCTATTAATTTCTGCTGAAAAATTATTCTACAGAATCAGGTATTGTTAAAATGTTCATAAATTTTCTGCTTCTAATGTACTTTTTATAGTTAATGCATGTTACTTTAAAAAGTAAAAGTGATAAAAAGTGAAGTAATGCCTATTTTTTCAGGCAAAAAATTTGTGCGGACAGCAAAATAATTTACTATAAACTCTTATTACTATTAAATAAAATACCAAGTTTAAGAGGGAATCGAACTAGTTGTACAATACATATTAGATTTGCAGGCCTCGCCTTTAACCGCTCGGCTGCCATGGCCTTGTTAATTTAGGAAACCAATTAACGATGCAAAAAAAGAATTAATTTTTGTCTCATCCTAAAGGAGAAAGTTTTAAACGTAATTGCCAAAGTGTTTCTTGATATCTTTACTGGAGTCTTAATCAGAAGAATACTTCATCAAATGTCTTTTACCAGTATTTATTTTAAACTAGAATTGCTTTATAACACCTTTTTTTTTTTTTTTTAAATATGTTTCAGTAAAAATAGATTTAATGGGGATGCATCAGCTATAACTTAAACTACAGTTACAATGCCATTAAAAGTGTCACTAGTTAGATTTTAGTGAACAGTCTTGAAACCAGCTTCTACATAATACAGGTATAAAAAAAGTTCAGCTTAAGTGAGCAAAATATGGTATTTTAAATTCTGGTAAAGTACGGGCAAATTCTAAATCTAAAGAATGTTTCTTTTTTCTTTTTAACTGTTGCGAGAAGTGATCAATGTTTCGTTAAAATTCTTTTTTTGTCAGAAGTTTTTGTATTTGCTTATACAATTTTTTTCTCTTTTTATGTATTTTTTTTTTTCAGATATTCTGCCTTTCAACCTTCTTCAATAAGAAGTCTATGCAAACCCCACTACCAGTCTGCTTGGCGGCTAAAGTTAGGAGGGGGTGTACCAAGAATGATGACTATCTGATGTTGTTTCCAAGTTTGGTATACTCGCAGTGCTCCTTCCATAGCAGTAATGTTGTTAACAACAGTTTGGATAACTCTGATATCAAGTGCACTACTGGTCGCCTCGTCACCAGGTAATAATAGAGCGAGGACCTTGATCGGCCGGCACGCTTACTTTTAAAGATTTCATCATATTCAATAATAGTTTTAAGTATTAGCGTGAACAAGTTTATTTTTATTATTTGTTTTTAATGTGCTGACTTACGATTGCAATGATAGTTCATTAAGTTGAAGTAATGAAATGTAATGTTTTGTTTTGCTTATTATTACAACATAAACCTATCGGCCATTTATAAATCATTTTTTTGAATCTTTGTTTAATTGACAACATCTTAAACTTCACTCAGTAAATTATTTCAATTAGAGTAGAGAATTCTCTTTCCAAAAAGTAGAGAATTTTCTAGTCATTTTTCTTGTATTTAAACATTTGTGAATTTACCACTTTCTAGACTTGTCAAAAGTCAAATTTCTTTGATTGCTCTTAATGTAAATAAACTATCTAATTTTCTTCAAAATGGGAATTTTTAATTACGTTTATGTCTAATTGTAGGTGGCATTTCACTCCCTCTGGGCTCTGGTCCCCGTCAAGAAGATTTTATTTACCTCCATCATCCTAGTGTAACCAATATTTGTTCTGGCGACCGTTCTTTGTTTCTTGGGCTTGCAGAGGAACATCCTTTTTGATACTTCTTCATCTGGCAATCTAAAGAGGTCCTCTCCCAGGTCATTGTTATAAATTTCGCAACTACAGGCTGTATCCATAACAGTTTTTAGTGTGACCTACTTAGCTCCCTGTATTGCCATTCTTAACATAAAACATCGATTACTTTCTTTTATAAGATCATTTGTCTTTCCTTTGAAAAAGGAACCTTGTACCGTTTCATCTTTCTCTTAGATAATACCCAGTTCTTCGTAAAATTTCTTATGGAGCTGTTTTTCCTTTTTTTGTTGATTTAGTACAATCTTAGTAATTTAGTAACAATCTTGATTTAAAAAGACGCAGTGGCTTCGTTTGATTACTATGTACATATTTTCTCTCAGTTTTCCGACATCTTGCGTTTTTTTTTATATCTGCTTATATCAAATCATGGATTTAAACCAATATCGAGGCGCTCTTACATAAAATTTACACTCAACGTTTCTACTTTTGGGACATGTTGTTCAGAAGGCAAGATCTCCCAGTTAAAACTTTGAGTTCAGGTAGGACTTGGATAGTGCCTGAATCGTACATAGTTTCCGCCCTGTTCAGGACGTCCTTAGTCTTGTAGATGAGCTTGCAGGGCATAATCTCTTCATTGCCCGGCTAATTGTGCTAAACAGAGCTGATTCCGTTTTTCTTATTCTCGTACAAGCAGTTAAAAATCCATTCATACAACAACGGTTCTTTTTTAGAATCGTTCAGCTGGAATATTTGATTGTTTGATGCTTGTCTAGCTAGGTACCACCTACATTATTGTTTAATGAACGTGATTATTATTATCAGCACCTTGCAAGAGTTTGAACGCTCTTAATTACAGACAAAAAGTGTTACCTTATTAATTACAAAATCTGACACATCACAAGAGGAAGAATGTTCGGCTACGTCAAAAAAGTCTTTTTTTATAAAATATATTTTATTGGTGCACTACGATTTATGTACCATTTGTGCCCTTCATCAGGAGCTTTTTGGAAGTTAGAGAGTATTGTATAATTCAAGGCCCTGACGAATTATAAACCAGATACAACAGCTTAAGTTTCCTAAATCAATTGCAATTTTTCGTACATGATTTGAAATAGAACATTAGGAGATTTTTGTGAAAGTGTTATTTAGAGAAAATTTGGTAATACCTGTTTGAAAAATCACATTTTATACCCTTCTTCTTTATTTTGCTTAGGTTTCCAGGAAGTTAGCTAATATTTTGTCAGCCACAGCTGATCACAGGCCAAGATTATGTGATTTGATTTAGCTGTTCATCTATTATCACAAGAGCATAAGGGATATATTTGGATGCCAATAAAGCAAAATAGTAAGCCGAATATGTAGTTGAATCTCAACCTAGTCATAGTACTGCAAAATGCTCTACATTCTGAGTATTCAGTAGATTAGATTAGATTCTTGTAGGGCGGCCTTAAGGCCTTCACCACCGCGTCCCATATGGATCTAGAGCTCTAGAGCTCGCCCACCAGACCCGTCCGTTCAGGCTCTTTCATCAGAGACTCTTTATTCTAGAGAGCGGCTCCTGGGTAAAGCTCTCAGGCCTTGGTTTTTCCTTCCCGAGGAGTAACATCCTTAGCCAGTCAAGCCCCTCCTTCTGACTGAACTTCAAAGGTTATCATCTGCCAGACCCATGCGATGCTTGTGTTTTCTGAGCCTGCAGTGGCCAGTTAATAGGCCTAGAGTATTCAGAAAAATCATGGTTTTCATTGGGATGGAGGACGTATGGAAAAGTAGAATTTTCCTTTTAATTTGGGAAACGGTTTTAATGTATGTCACCATTAACAGCCAAAACCAAACATTTTTCTGAAGTGTACCGATGGGGGAATGGCACCTCAAAAGAAATCGCAATCGTTCCAAACCTCATTCCTGTAAATATGGCCTTGGAAACAAGAAAATTATTAGCCTAAAAGTGAAAGAATTTGCAAAGATGAAAATTTTGTAAGATCCATTATCGCAAAACGGAAAAATTGCATCGTAAAACGCATTTCTGGGAATCAGAAATGTTAGAATCGGAAACGACATTAATATTTACCAAAGAAAGTATCCCTGGTTTCTGCTTTCTTTCGTATTAGAAATATTTAATTAAATGAGAAAATATTCTTTTTGTACTCAGGATTCGTTCAAATACATATTTGCTTTGATAACTTAGAAAACTTAACAATGACTAGATATGAGGGAATGAAAGAAGGCATAACACAGAGACGTAATTCGTGTTAACTGATGTTATTCACCTCTGCTATTTTTTTTTTTACTTTATCTTGCTCTTTTCTGTGTTTTGTATTGTGTTAGAATGGTATGATATTTTGAATGAGGAATTAAAAAAATATGCGAATATATTTAGTGAAGAAATGTATTAAGTTATCGTTTCATATTTTCAACATTTGTTTCTCTTACATATTTTATATGCAAATTATTTTTAATTGGTCCATTTGGAAAAGATAAATTTAAAGAAAGACCTTGACGACAACGAAATTGTTATTTTTAAGGATTATTTTATGCTTTACTTAAATAATTGTTGAGAGCTGTCTGTATTTATTTTGAAAGAATAAAGAATAATGCCAATTTTAGTCAATATTTTCTTATTTTGGCCAATCTTTCGACCTTGGGACTAGGTCATCTTCAGGGCTTACGCTGTTGACATTTACAATATTTTGAAAATTTTATAAGCAGACAGGATACACCGATCTTACATGACTGAAATTGGCAGTATTCTTTCTTCCTTCTGTATTACTGACTGAGTCACCAAAAACAATTAACAATAAATTCATTTTTATCATTTCCAATTCAGAACTCTTTATTATAAGAAAAGAACTCTAATTTAACTTGAGAATTCATCAGGTTCTTTAACAAGACATTTCTTTAACATAGTGGATAAACTTTAAAGATGTTTACTCTGTAACTTCTCACTGTAATCCTTGACCGGGATCATATATTTAGAGGACACGCTATACAAAGAAGAAGGTTATCTCATCAATACAATCTGCTGTTAATTATTGTAGTTCTCTGAATTAGCTCACTTGTGAAGAAACTTATTTCCTCTTTAGCTTGTTACTTTTCTCACTTTCCTGTTTAGCTTATTTTGTTTCCTGTGTACTTACAATTACTGAAATGAGAGGAATTGAGGCGATAATGTCAACTTTCTACAAACAAACAACAATTTTTACGAAATGATCAAGGCGTAGGTAAATAGTAATGAAGACGTTAGATGTCGTCTCGGATAGAACATTGGTGATTGGCTTCTGAGCTGTTACTGAGCATTACTGAATGTTTGGTAAAATTTAATGCGTTGTTTTTAGTTGCGTTTCAAATAATTTCCGATCTTTATTTTAAGTTAAGAATTTTATTCTTGAGATTATTGTCTAGAATTTGGCTTTTATCCCAAAGTGTGTACACTTCATTATAAGACTCAGCAATCTTCTAAACGTTAGGAAACATAGCTATATTTTCAAAACCAATATGTCTCTAGGGTCCTTTGTAATATCAATGTTTTTATGAAATCTTAAAAAATAATATAAAATAGTAGGTAATATTTGTTTTAAGAAACTAAAAGACATATATTAGATTGAGAACATTTAAAATTAGTTAAAATATTTTTTGGTATGTAATAAAACTATGATTCAGCATAGTTGCATTAAAAAATAAACGAATAAAATTATTTCTAAAAAAAAAATCCATTTGATTATTATTTACTTCATGGGTATAATTAGTCCAAGAGATTTCTATCTGCGACAATCTTCACTATGGAGTAAGCTACAATCCTATGCTAATAGAAGACAGCACATTTGCATAAAGGGCATTCTTTTACAGATTATAGCCAAGTGCAAAGTAGCGAGATCGGCAGTGAATCGGGCAGTTCGGGATCCTTTAGTTCTTCGGCGCAGACCTCAAGTTTCTCTTCAAGCAGTAGCGATGGCATTTCCGGTAAATTAGATTTACATTATTATTGTTACCTTTTTTAATAAGCATTTGCTCTGAAATATTTCTTACTTATTTTCTTCAAATTAGAACTTTATCTTCATTTCTCATTTGTGTAACTATTTTTTTTATGATTTCTAGCGTGTGATGGAAGTAATTCGGTCTACAAAAAGATAACATGCCAGAAAATTCTATGTCTAGCATTTAATTATATTTCTTAAAAATTTGTTTGTTTTGTTTGTTTAATTTTTTAGAAACTAAAAGCCTAATATTTAATATTTGTTTCAATAAAGAAGCATTTGACAACCATTTTCTTCTCTGATAATATCAAAACAATCTCGTACGAATGGCATGCAAAATAAAAATTAAATAAATGGGTAAATCATTCAATTCTTGTTTAGAGCAATTCCAATTTCTTCCATATCTCTTCTTCCTCGCATAACTTTGTTACATGGATATAATAGTCAGTATGTTGAGTTTGTAATCACTACGTACTATGTAAATCAATAAAAAAATTTCAGGTTCTGGAGGAATTGGAGGAAATACAAGTCCTACTGGAGATGCAGGCCAGGGAGGATCTAATTCAAACAGCGTTTATGGAGATGGCGGTTCCTCTGGTCCAGGTAGTGAACTAGCAGTAACTTCAGGAGGTACGGGTGGTGGAGGAGGAGCTTCAGGAGCTGTGGCTGGGTCAAACGGCGGAGGTGCTGGTACGGCAGGAAGTTCTTCAGGTGGAGGATTTAATTCAGGAGGAAGTTCTGGAGGTGGATTAAGTAGTGGTGGATCTGGTTCAGGAGGAAGTTCTGGAGCTGGATTAAGTAGTGGCGGGTTTGGTTCAGGAGGAAGTTCTGGAGGTGGAGTAAATGGTGGGGGATCTGGTTCAGGAGGAAGTTCTGGTGGTAGTGGAGGATTTGGAACATCAGGAAGTTTTGCTTCAGGAGCGGCGGGTGCAAATGGTGGAGGATTCGGCACTTTAGGAAGTAATCCAGCAGGAGGCGGAGTAAGCGGAGGAGGATATGGGCCAGGAGGTAAATATCCATCAGGAGGCGGAGGATTTGGATCAGGTGGAAGATATCCTTCGGGCGGAGGAGCATTTGGTCCAGGAGGTAGTTATCCTTCAGGAGGCGGAGGTTTTGGATCAGGAGGAAATTACAACTCAGGAGGAGGAGCATTTGGTCCAGGAGGTAGTTATCCTTCAGGAGGCGGAGGTTTCGGATCAGGAGGAGGCTCTGCTTCGAGCGGAAGTCACTTTTCCGGAGGCGGTGGATTTGGCCCAGGAGGAAATCATCCTTCAGGAGGTGGAGGATATGGTCCAGGTGGAAATAATCCCTCAGGAGGTGGAGGATATGGTCCAGGAGCAGGAAATTACCCTTCAGGAGGTGGAGGATTTGGTCCGGGTGGAAATCATCCTTCAGGAGGTGGAGGATTTGGTCCGGGAGGAAATCATCCTTCAGGAGGTGGAGGATTTGGTCCAGGAGGAGGAGGTTACCCATCAGGAGGTGGAGGATTTAGTCCAGGCGGAGGAGGTTACCCTTCGGGAGGTGGAGGTTTTGGTCCAGGCGGAGGAGGTTACCCTTCGGGAGGGGGAGCATTTGGCTCCGGAGGAAGTCATGCGAGTGCTGGTAGTTTTGCTGGTTCTTTTGGCGGAGCCGGTGGTGGTTTCCCTCCTGGATTTCCAAATTTTCCTGGAGGATTTCCGCCAGGACATAATCCGCATGAATTTCATCACTTTCTGCAACAGTACTTCCAACAGTTAGATGATTACCATAGGCACTTAGCCCAGGGCATAGCAAAAGAGTAAGTTATATATTTCTGTTACGCTTTTAAACATTAGCATGGTAAAGACAAATTGTGAGTCTATTACACTAAATAAGTGAAGCAAAAAAGACGAGTTCACCACCTTTCAAGCACATTAGCTTCTGTTTGCTCATTACTCAGTGATTCAAATGCTCCTTTAAAAAAATCTCTAGATCTCATTAGTTCTACTTACGAACTAATACTGCTTTAAAAGGTGACAGTCTCACCTCTTTTATTTCACTTATAAATAGACCACTTGAAATTGATGGGGACATCAAGAAGGCTGAAAGACGGGCTTCTTCATAATTGACTTTAATTTATTAAGCTGGTTCCAAAATTCCCATAGAGACAGTGGTTTAGCCATTTTTTCAGGGATAATAACGAATTGTCCTACCTAATAACTTGAATATTATACTTTCAATATTAAGGGTTTGCAGCAGTGGTTGCATTCGATTAGCGTTTCCATAGGCAAACTAAAATTACATTATTATTGATAACAAACTCTACTCAGCATCACGAACACTGTTATATTCCCCATCAAATAGCGGATTCGTGTGAGTTTGTTTCTATGTATATTTTGAAGATTTTGTTCTAAACTGATCTCTTTATCTTAAATTTGACTGTAAGACGATTTATTACACTTTCAATACGAAATTTCTTTTCTTAATTTGACCTCCATTAGCTTTGTAACCCTGATATCTATCTCTGGGCTACACAAGATCAGGACTCTAAATTTATTTAGTTAATCTTTATCCGAATAAATTAAAACGTTTGTTTTTAAGAAGGGTTTTGATTGAGGCTCTTATAAATTGAAACTAGTAATTTCACCCATGAATTCATAGGATTTTTTTTTTTTTTTATTGTAATGAATTTAGGGAAATTATTATTTCATTGTTAATACTGTATAGCTATTCCACAGTGGCAGTGGTGTTTCTGGTTCCGGAGCTCATGCGTCCGCTACAGGCGAACTTGGATTACGTGGAGGATGGGGCGTGGCTAAAGTTTCTCCACCAGCTCCCGGTGGTCTAGAGGCTCGTTTTGGTGCAGCTGAACCTGCTTCAGGGCCTGTTAATACTGTATCAGGTAGTTTTCCAGCACCTTCTGGAGGTGGTACATCTGGTATATTTACATCTTCTTCGTCAGGATCACAGACTGTAGATGGCAAAACCAAGACTTTTAAAACGGCCACTGTGGGCATTAATGATAATGGTAAAGTTACCACGTATACGGCCCACAATCCTTAGAGGTTCCACGATTTGTTAAAATAAATAAATCGTATTTTTATATTTCGTTTTATAAATTGTTTTAAAGTAGAACAAAAAATTGATAATTTTTAAAATAATTTTAATACAAATATTATCTTCATTATAGGACCTCCTGTATCTTGGTATTTCTATGTTTCTATTTTCTTCCAACTTTTGTATTTTATAATTTTGAACTTGTAACATGGAAAGAATTCAAATTTTACATTTTACAAATTAAATTAAATATTAATATTAGTAAACTGTGCAGGTTTTAAGCATATTCTTAAACAGTTGAACTTAATAGCTCTTTGTGGTAGGTTCTTTTAATTAAAAAAAAATATATATACATATATATTTATAATAAATTTATTTTTATATCAAGAATAAATACACTACTACTTAAGCAAATAAAATTCGGATTATATTACTCCCAAATTTTGCATCTGTCTGTTGGAATTGAGATTCAATGCTTTACTGGGGCATTACTTAAACTCAATGTGGACTTTTTAAACACTTTTAAAACGAGTATACTTAACTGTTCGCTTTATTACAATTTATTTTACATTTTTAAAATAGAAAAATACATATATATATGGAAAGAAATATCTGGAAACTAATTCGATTATTTTAATATTTTACAACATACACAGTAACTAATAAAACTTTTTTGGAATTGCCCTCAATATAAACAAAAAAGGCACATATTATGGGTTAAACAACATTTGATTATTATATCTAGTTATTTAAACTTTTCATGAGTAAACATTGAACAAGTAGCTCTGATAAAATTCTTTGTTATGAAAGATGACGAGATAACAAGAAATATACCATTCAATATAAATATTAAAAAAACAAAGATGACTAGCTTTACAAAAATAAAAACAATCACTACTGAGGAAATAAATAAATTACGGATTTACTTTTTATGAACACATTTTTGTATAAGAACACATATTTTTGTGTTGGCACACATACATAATTATATAAAGGTAATATTCTGGGAATTGGATATGTACATTGTCTTTTACTGCTGACGGAGACAAAATTCAAAGTTTATTTAAAGAAAATTTCATACCAGGCTATCACAGATTTTAAGCATTTGATTTTTTTCTTAAAAGCATTGGAAAAAATTGTACAGGTCACAAGAGCTTCTTGTTGAAGTGTTGATATTGATTCAATTCTATATTTAAATTTCAATAAGCCACTAAACAATCTAATAAAATGAGAATGAGCGCCACCCGATATATTATTATAAAGTTGACAAACATTTTGAACTTTCCATTCAGCTATATGCATACCACGCCGATGACTCCAAGTGCCTCTTCTTTAAGTTTTTGTCCTAATCATCAGACAATATGTACTAATAACACCAATACTCACCAGTGACGAGCTTTTACAGAAAATTTTCTTTTAAAGAAGAGTGTTTTTTATGAGTCACTTTCAAATTTTACCATCCCTAAACTTTCAGTGAATCTCGTAAAAAATGTTTTAAACAAAATAGGAACTATATTCATGAGGCATGACTCCTCTTCTTGGATAGAATACGTGATGTACAGAATGATTCATCAAGTTAGTAATGCTAGATGTATAAATGTCAGCAAATCTAAACAATCGTCTTGAAAAATATGTAGGATTATGATAAGTCCTAAACACACTTCCAAATTGTTTGTTAAATACTTCTTTCGTTTCTAGCCTGTAACGTAATTTGAAATTATTTTAAACAAAATTTGACTTTATAGGTACAAACAATATTTTACTGTTTTTTTTTTGTTGATTGATATTGCACGTAAAAAAGCAAATAATAGTCAATTTCAATCGTAAATCTTAGCATGCCGAGCTATCGACGTCGGGGATTCTATTAAACTATGGCATATCAGTTACCTAGACAACCATGGTTTACGGGAGCTGTCACCAATAAATGGGTTGTTACGACAATAAGCAGACTGAGAGCGAACCACGCGGTGTGCGGATCGTATCTTCATAGGATCAACAAAAGGTCCTCTCCTCTTTGCGTAGATTGCTATGAGGAGGAGGATTTCAAACATATAATAATGATATGTCCACGTTATGTAGTAGAAAGGAAACGAATGTTTGACGACATATACAGGTAATTAGATGCACCATTTCGCTACGAAGACATTATATTCTCCACCAACATCTATGTGCTTAAGTCTATAGCAGAACTGGCAATGAAATATGAATGTATTTTAAAGTTATAGCCGATTAGAATGAATGCAAGAAAATGATTAGAGAAGGATTACGTGACTTTAATTTAGGTTAAGCTATAAGGATGGCAGGAATATAGAGTACTATATTAGCTGTAAGGTTTATGTAAATAGTTGTATATAGTAGAGGGATGAATGAGTGAAGCGAATGTATTTATAAGTAGGAATGGAGAGTGAGTGATATTCTAGTGATAAGCACCTAGACGATGTATGGCGAAAGCCAATGCCAAAAAAAAAAGTCATATATCTTTATACAGTATTGTGAGAATACGCTTTTTACAGTCACAAGCACATTGCAAACAAATAATCATAACATTAAAGAGTAAAAAGAAAAAAAAAAACAAACTGCGAAAGCAAAAGCTCAACCAATGAAATAAATTTACGGCTGAAATTAGTAATAATTTCAGTCTCAGAAATTAGTAATTAGTCTCCTAACTTTTATTTGAGAATATCTGGTACTTTTCTTTCATTCGTAATTTAGAAACAGAATTAAAAAGAATTATATCTGACATAACAGTCCAAATCACACGAATTTTACAATTGAAATTAAATATTCTTAGTTATTACTCTTAGCATACACACAGGGCAAATACACAGAAAAAATTGGGGCCATGTAAGATTTATAACCATGAATCATTCAAACAACCTTCCACCTAGTGTTTTTAATCAGTATGCACTGCAATGTTTGCATTGCTAAATTCAAGGTATTTCTTTAACATATAACTCCTTTACTTCCGTGAGAAATATTTTAGGAGAATATAAATGTAATTATCGTAAAAATCATATTTTAATAAACTTAATGTTAATAATCATTGGGAGTTTTGCATTGATGAGGAAATGAGGAATAGCTTTGGGCGACAGACTTCAGAAATTGATGCGAACGAATTAAAAAAACAGAAATTGCTAATTTGGTGCACCAGTTTTCAAATCAATTAGTTTATATTTACTACGTGTCTGCTAAATGTTTATGTCATGAACAATAGTTTTTCATACAATAGATTTTATGATTCATCATTATTTTACCTGATGCGGTCTCTTTCCTCCATCCATTTTTCTAAAGTGGCTTTGGCATCTGGCTTATCTACATCTTGGCATTCTTCAATCAACTGAGTCAACATTTGTAACCAATTGCAATTTCTTTTAAAGCTTTTTTGATTCAACGTTTCTATTTCAGGCTGGAAAAAATTATACTACGTATAAACATGAATGAGGCACCAAAATCAACTGAAATTGAAGGTTATTCAATAAACGTTTACAGTAAGTTCTTGGATGATTGCTCCAGTTCTCCATCCATGTTCCAGAGTGACATCAGCCAGATCGCTGTACGGATGATCTCCAAAGTATAATACTTCATTGCCAGTCCAACCGGTTAGATCTTGCAATTGAGTTACAGTCCCCTATTAAAAATTAAGATTACTAGATAAAGGGTATTTTCTTATCAACGTAATATTAAAAATATTTTTATTATCTAATATTTAATACGTAAAAAAAGACATTAACCTCATAATAAATTACTCCTTTTTGCAATTTTGTAACTTTATCCCAAAGATGTGTATCCAAATTTTTATCATATATTCTTAATGGTCTAGATTCATCGGTGAAGAATAAAGGTTTTCTAGCATGTACAATTATCAAATCGAAGAAATCTTCCCAATCCGGGCCAACCATTAACTGCATTCCAGAATTTCTATTTAAAAAAAATCAATTTAATATTTCATGAATTTAATTGAGTTACAAGTTTGCTGAATACGAAGGTGAATAGAGTTTGCCTTAGAGAAATACGATGCCAGCTTCTGTTATATATTCTTGAACATATTCTTATTGTGTAAACAATGGCTACATAATCCAAGTTAGGCAAAAACCCAGAAAAGAACATGGGCCTTGTAAGACTCTCTATGCATCATTCAATCAAACTTAAGACGCAATGACCAAATGGTACCAAGGAATATCTTGCAGATTGTTAAGCTATATACTTTTTGCCAATAAACGCATCGTTCTCTAGGATGATATGACATAACAACTAGTATATCACTGCGTAAGTGATACTAGTCTAAGGAATAGTTTCACCATAATACCTAATATACACGCAGCTGATGAATTTCCGATCATTTTGAGTAGATTAAACGGCTAAAGTAATAATTGAAGTAAGCTCCAATAAATAGTTATTAGATTCGATTATCTTTTACAAACTGTATACTTTCAAGCTGATGCGAAAAAATTCTTAGGATAACCATTCTTAGGTTGGGTACAAGAGTTAAGTTGGTTAAGCTATCTCATGTCTATTTTAAACGTATTAAAATGGCAGTATTGATAGGAAGTTGAAATTAAAAGCTAAAACATCAAAGTAATTGTAACGCAACGGAGAAGGAAAAATTTGGCTACCATATTTTCAGAAGCAACATTTGCACTGACTACTGATGATACTAAGAAACTTATAGAAATACAATTCGTCTCTTAGTAACAAATGGTTACATAGTCTAAATTTTACTTTTTATTTATATTTGAAAGTCATTCCAAAAATCTTTCAAGTCGAGCAAAATTTTAGAAATTCTATAAAAGTGCAAAATTTCTTACTTACACAAACTGATAAGGACTATTTGTAACCAAAAATAATTTTTTATCAGCTTTTCGAAGTATTTGAAACCATTCTCTAATACCAGGATTGTCCTCCAGATATTTTTCAACATCTTTTTGAACAATTTTATGCATTATTGGGTGACTTGAACCAACAGATGTCTGGAAAAAAAAAAAATGGTGACTTCATTCTTTTTTATTTTTTGCTAACTTGAAAGTATAATTATTAAATTATATACTGAGTTTTTCGCTTAGTAAACATTCTCTTTCATAAAGTGGGCTGAAAAGAGGCTCTCAGGAACACAGAAAGACTGTTCGTGATCCTGGAACCTCCTATCTACAACTCATATGTATAAAATCTTAATTAGAATATAATCTTACCTTAACATCTCTGTAAAGTATTTCTGGATGGTAATCAATGTTATTTCTCTCAAAATATTCTGTTATATTACAAAGAAGACACATCTCTGGTACAGAAAACAGATCAGCTAATTGTAACATTTTTGAAGAGAAATACTAAAAATAAATAAATAAATCACCTTAATAAACATGTTGAATAAATAAATATTTTATATCATTTGTACTTACATTAAATAAGAAAAATATATTAATTCAAGAAATCAGTGTTTAAAAAAATATATAAAAGTAAGAAGTGTTGAGCAAATACAATTCTACCATGCAAAGCAACAAATCAGAGCAAAACATGTCCATTGTTTGTTTGCTTTTTTTTTATATATATATATATATAAAGCAAATTGTGTTACAAATAAATTAACCGTAAGGTTCCAACTGAACGTATCGACTGCTTTAAGGAAAATGGCTGGTTAAAGCCTGAAAAAACTCTAGTAAACATATTAAATGGTAGGGTTAAAAGTTACTTTTTAAAGTGACATATACACAAATTTGGGAACCTGAAGATTTAGGGCAAGGTATTTTCTTTTTTTATGCCAACTAATGCTATTTTGTAAGATTTAATCTTGTGCCATTTTTATTTGATAAAATTTTTTATTACTAAAATAAAATAAAAAAGAATTGTAGTACGAGTATATGGACGAGTGAAATAAACATATTCAACACTGATTCCTCCACCAACACCTATTATGTATTTATTATTAAAAAGTATTAGGTAAGTGTATGTTTTTTTTGCAAATGAGATACGTGGGCTCAACATTAAATTTTTACCATTTCTTTTTTGTTTTACATAATAAAAGTCTGTTACTATTGGGTTAAAATTATAAACATCAAATTAGAGACTGCTTGTTTCCTCGTCCAATAGTTACACAAAAATTTAATAAATAAAGAAAATCTAAAAGAAATTAGATTAGGAAAACTTGAGAAAACTGGGAAACAATAAATTAAAGTCACCTCTCTTTTGTTTACAACCTTTTTTTTAAAAAAAATAGTTGTGCAATAGCAGATGAATGCCAATTCATGGATTACACTAGAAAAAAAAATATAAAAACACACTATCATTAGTAGGAAATTAGAAGAAACAAAAAATAAATATTTAACTTTGGGGAATAGAAAATTTACCCCTAAATAATCTAAAAGGTAATAAAATGGTTGGTTACAATTATTGTAAAACACAAAGGCGTCCTTACATTTACAACAGAAAGGTAAAATTTGATTATATCAAGTTTTGTATAAAAATGTAAATAAATATTTATTTGTTTATGTGTATATACCCATATAACAGCACGACTGTCAGGTACCAGCTCAAGTGAATAACATCCTACTTCTACAGTAGAATAACCTGGCCAACTCCACTTCATAAAGCCATATCTCACTCTCTAAATGTTTTGTATCAGATATATTCTTTTTGAAAATTGCGTCTGAAGCATTTTAGTTCATTTTTAAGAAGTGACAGAAAATCGTCCCAATTTCTTATTCAAATGGTCATTTTTTGTAACTTGTCTTTTTATAAACTGAAGTAAGCATAATCTGAAAGTAAAAGAAGGACCCCGCTAAGAAACTCTGGTAAACCCAGTGGAGTCCGAATTTCATATCGGGATTAGGAAGAAAGTACCCTCAGACTTTCGTACACCATTAATGGAGTTTATACGTTTTGCTGTAAAAAAAAAATATTAACAATCAGTGTTAGATTTAAATCGTTATTGCTTACTACTTTTTATTATTTAACAATTATATGCTTTTAATTAGTTAATTTTTATAGTTGCAAAGTTAGACTACGATTAATTGTGGTACCAGACAGTAAAGCCAAATGGAGCTTTAACAGGCAGCGGGTTGGACCCACCCAAAAGACAAAAATCACAGGCTTGAGTTGCAAAAATAAAAAAGAAAACTTCAGCTAATTTGTAAATACTATATTGCAATACAGAGCCATGCAGTATGTCTTTTATTACCTTGTGCTATTTTTGTGACAATCAGCATCGTGCATTTTGGACATCAATATATTTTGCGGAATATAGATAAAGCCATAA
The DNA here is from genome assembly GCF_049639745.1 of Rhodnius prolixus. Classification (NCBI taxonomy): domain Eukaryota; kingdom Metazoa; phylum Arthropoda; class Insecta; order Hemiptera; family Reduviidae; genus Rhodnius; species Rhodnius prolixus. The sequence continues at coordinate 26,300,770 of NW_027411624.1, forward strand.
CAATATTTTTTTGCATCAAAAAAAGAAAGAAAAAATTATTTATTTTTATTGTTATTTTTACGAATTAATAATAATGCTGTTAAAACAAAATTGACGCTAATCCATTTTTTGAGTCATTCTACCCAGTTTAGAAACGAAGGTCAAGAATTGAGGAAAATTCTTCGGGAATAAATTAGGATGAAAATTCCTTTAGGATTTCAGAAAACGCTGTTCAATTTTTTTTTTTTTCCTAAATTACTCCTTTTTTCCCAACTGAAAGTGAACAAAATTAACCCATTGAGGTGAAAGTTAAGAAGTTCTATTCTACATGTTTCCTTTACTACCTTTCCTATAAGTTGTATGGCCGATAGGAGTGTCTTTAATATATCCTGCTAGTTAATATTCTGATTTGTCAGATTCCCGACCAGTCGCAACAGGGACGGTTCCCTGAACCTTTCTAAGGCTATATACGAGGTTTGAAAAGTCCATGCAAAGTCAGAGAGATAGCACCACTGGCGCGTATCGAGGTTAAGTTTAGTTAGTAGGATCTCTTGGAAGAACACACACCAAGTTTCAGCCAGATCGGTCTATTTCTTTGTGTTTGGCATTCGTTTGAATCGAGGAAGTCGAGTGATTTTCAAAAAATGGACGAAAAAGAATTTCGTGTGTTGATTAAACACTACTTTATGAAAGGCTAAACGCCTCAGGAGACTAAAGCGAAGCTTGATAAACATTATGGTGACTCTGCACCTTCGATTAGAACAGTTTATAAGTGGTTTCAAAATTTTCGGAGTGGCCATATGGGCACAAGTGACGCTGAACGTTCTGGACGCCCTGTTGAGGTTACTACTCCAGAAATCATTGATAAAATCCATGATATGGTGATGGATGACAGAAGAGTGAAGGTGCGTGAGATTGCTAGTGCTGTGGGCATCTCGAATGAACGGGTACATAATATTTTGCATCAACATTTGGACATGACAAAGCTATCCGCAAGATGGGTGCCGCGATTGCTCACGCTTGACCAAAAACGAAATCGTGTGAAGTGTTGCAAGGACGGTTTGCAGCTGTTCCAGAAGAATCCGCAGGACTTTAAGCGTCGTTTCGTCACTGTGGATGAAACATGGATACATCACTACACTTCTGAGACCAAAGAACAATCTAAACAATGGGTTACCAAGGGGGAATCTGCGCCAAAAAAGGCGAAGACCGTTCCTTCGGCCGGAAAGATTATGGCGACTGTCTTTTGGGATTCGCAAGGAATAATCCTCATCGACTATCTGGAAAAGGGTAAAACTATTACAGGTGCATATTATTCATCGTTATTGGACCATTTGAAAACCGAGCTGCAAGAAAAACGCCCACGATTGGCCCACAAAAAAGTCCTTTTCCATCACGACAACGCACCAGCTCACACCTCAGCAGTTGTGGTCGCAAAATTAATGGAAATAGGGTTCCAACTCGTTTCACATCCCCCCTATTCTCCAGACTTGGCTCCCTCGGACTACTATTTGTTGCCCAATATGAAGAAATGGCTGGCGGGAAAAAGATTTTATTCAAACGAGGAGGTGATTGCAGAAACGAATGGCTATTTTTCAGACTTGGACAAATCCTATTATTCGGAAGGGATCAACAAACTAGAGCAGCGTTGGACGAAGTGTATAAGCCTAAAAGGAGACTATGTTGAAAAATAAAAAAGGTTTACCCCAAAAAATTAAGTAGTTTTTATTTTTGCACGGACTTTTCAAACGACCCTCGTATACCGATACAAGTTTATGAAACAAACGCCGCGCTGTACTGTAGTGAAATACATTTTTCTCTTACAAGCAATACTTCAGCTGTACTCGTTTTTATTTTTATTTGCTTTCCTTCGAAAGAAGTATATTACTACTGATATATATTTCTGACATTAAATAAATGTCAAGCATAGATTTCTACAAAGATTACCATCCAGCTGTACATGTATATTTGTAAAAAAGCACTCTGTTAAATCTAGAGATTTAATTGTATGGCATGACTATTAACAGACTTTTTCTAAAAAAATTCATATTTTCATGTAACCAACAGTAATGCGATATGACGTTAAAAAAAAAAATTAAATTGTGAAGCAAATTCACAAACAAAAAGGATTTTGTCAGAGTTAATTAAATGAAAACACATTTATAAGGTTTCACAATTTCATCCTTGATCTAATCAAATATTTCCAATAGTTAGGGCTTCTTTCGAAAGATCTTTAATCAAGACTGCTGTATGGCTTCTTTCTAAAAGTGAGTCTGCATTATGGCGGTCACAAATGAACATTTTTCAAGGTGATTTATTTATTTTATTTATTTATTTTTTAATAATCTCTCTCTCCTTTTTACTGCCATATTCTCTTAACATTAAAGAACATGCAATGTAATGTAATTCAAGACATTACATAAAATATATTTAAACACTTTACCTGTGATGTTTTACCAAGATTTTCCACATATGCTATTGGTATAGTCTTATTTTTATAAAGTTTTAAGACTTCTGCATCTGATATTGGTGTAAGACCTCTGCACACTGTACCAAGTTGTATTTGTAAAAATGAATCCAACTTCATTAACAAACCTTTTTCAATATCATAGTGCAATCCTCTAATGGCGAAATTTGGTAGGTATTTCATTTCAGCTATTTCTTTAGGGTACTAGAACAGAAATGTTTTAATAAAGTATTAGTGAAAACAATTTGGTCTTTTCATTATTTATTAATAGATTCACTTTAAACTCTCTTTATAGAATCTGTCAGTGAACATTCATTGTCAATATTAACAAGATGAATCAAACGTGGTTGCCGATTTATTCAGCTTATTTAAATCCACACCACTCCGTACACTTAAATGCATTCTCTAGGAAAAATTGGTCATAATAAAGCTGAAGATTTATATGTATGCTACGAGAATTCAAAATTTATACTATTATGATAGATTTTTTGTTCTATTTGAAAAAATCTTCCATCTTGAGTTATGTTAAACATTTTAACATCACAGACCAATTTACCAATTCCTAAAACCCACTTCTTCAGCTCACATATCAGTCCTGTATCTTTCAAGAAAGCCAAGGCAGAGCCAAGCGAAGACCAAACGTAAAAATCATTTGCAAGCACGATGCATGGGTTCTCCAAAGAGATGGAATTAATATTTTTCTAACAAATAAAAAGTAGCAACTAGCTGTATTAAAAACAATTTAATATTCTCTCATATTGAAATTATCAAAACTAAGAAACAGAAATAGAGTTAATGAGTGCATTTTAATTCTATTTTAGACCTAGAATGTACTAAGTTGTGGATTTGTTGAGAAACTATATTGATGCCAAGTGGGTTTATAAATATCAACATATTGTGTCAAGGTAAAATGCAATTTTGAAGGGCATTTCATTATTTTTCCATTTATTTTATTTAACTCAGAAAATGGTAGGATGCTCTAATTACATGTCTAATAAATATAAGAGATATAGGAATTTTACTTAAAAACTTAAAACAGCATATAGCATATACAGAATTGCCAGGTGTCCCAAAGCAAACATGCTGTATTGTTAAAACTAAACATTTGTATTGAATTCTGGCATATAATTCCCCACTATTGGTGTCTTCCTTTGCAAGTTTACCAACAATTTCATTTTCTTTTATACCACAATGACCTCTTATTGAACGTAAAATATACGTACGTAGCACAACAAGTGGCTAAATTTAATAGAGACAAGAAGCGTAGAATAAACTAAAAACTATCTTTTGATTATAGACCACACGAGAAATTTGGAATACATTGGAAATCAAATATTTTAAAAATAACTTCTGGAAGACTTACCTTGTACTTAGTAATAAGTGAATCTTTACCCAATTCATACAATAATAAGTCCATTGAAGGCTTATATACGGCAATCGTATAATCATAATCAAATCCGTAAACTTTAACCTCTTTAAGATCCAATTCATTGCAGGCAAAAACTGCTTTAGGGTTGACGTCAAAGGGCAATTTCTTTGCTACAAGTTGTAAAAGATATGTAAAAACAAATATTTAATTTCTATTTCACTCTACTTTTTTTGTTTAAATACTTACATTCGCATTTCTGCTTGGTTCTTGAATAAGCTTCTGTTAACGATATATTTAGATTTTCTAACAAATGTGAGAAAGAACGACAGTCATTCTTTATGAATTCAAAACTGTTGAGGAAACTTCTTTTCGCGAATAAATGTTTAAATATAGCTGCACTCATGATAATATCTGATAAGACGAAATCCTCCAGGTGCTCTCATTAATGCAACACTCCTACCATAAATTAAGACGTGAAAATTATCACTGGAAACAACCTATAGACACAAACGACTAAACTCACAAGAGCGCTGGGCGCAGGTCAGTAGGTCCATTCTCCATTCAACAATAAACTCCTTTGGATATAGTAGCGCTACGGAATTTAACAGAACTTTGTAAAAGCGGCAACTTCCAAGCAGAACAAGCTTTAGCCATGAAAGCACACAATAAATAACTGTATTTATATAAAAAATAAAATATATAATCAATAATTAATGAAAGAATAAGCAAGGTTGAAATTTTTTATAACTGTAAAGAAATAAAAAAAAAAATGAAGGATACGGACTTAAGGAACAATTAGAGCTTGAAAAATAGAACAATCAAAGAAAAAAAAACGAATGAAGTAGATTTATTTTTAACTTAATTTTGATTGCAAAATACAACACAATTTACTATATATTATATTTTTCCTTTTATTTTTATGAGAATGAATTAACAAATTATTAGCTCGACTATAAATAGTTCTTTGTAATTGAAAAATGACACTTTTGTTCAGATAAAAAGGGAAAGATTTAAATTAGATAAAATAAAGTTTTTTATTTATGTTGTATTACTTTGAACGTATTGGATTCTAGGGAGCCCTTAAAGGCCTACGCCACCGCGACCGACGAATTAAATAATTAATACTACCTGACAGATCCATAAGATAGAGTAGTAAGCATGTAGTTCCCTTAATTGAATGGAATGAAGAATTGTTGCGAGTTAACTTACGAATGGACGTGCTGCTATAAAGAGCACCATGTAACTTCGAGCCAGCGAAGGGAACTGGATCAAGAAAAAATTAAGCACTATACTAAAACCATCTTACAAATAAATTTTCGTACTACTAACTTACTAATAAATGAATAGGTTTTTATTCTAATAATGAAACTAATTTCAATGCATTTTAGACACTAAAATGATACAATAAAGTTGAGATACGCGCTCTTAAACTATCTAATGTAATGTATAGAAGAAAAATTAAAAAATTATATTGTGCCTCAAACACGAGATATTAATTTTTACTTTAATCTAACTACGAAACGTAATAACTCAACTTTTTCAACTATCTTTAAGCTTACTAATTAACTTGAATACTGCCGGTTTTCAATAATTAAAACTAACAAAATAAAACTTACAATACAGAAGATACTGATTTACGATTGGTTGAACTTGAAGAACTAAAAAACTAATAGTGAAAGGAAAAATTGAATCATTTCACAGCGAAAGTGAATACTATGCTATCTAGTGGTGTTTGCTAGAACTACAAAAAATTGTAGTCCCATAAATCGTCGCTAGGTAGCATGGAAATGTACTTTTGCACGTTTTCTGGACACCTATTTCATTACATTTACTATTATCTTACTAGAATTTTTTTTTTTTTTTTTTAATGAAATGTATTATTCGATAGAGAGAAACAGAGTTGTTTATTTTATATTGAATTTTCTTTTTTAAACAGAAATAACAAAATGAAATGTTAAACAAAACAATACCACAAGAAAAAAATCCTCTGTGAACAACCGTATAATTGTGTAAAAACCGAAATTTTTACTTAGATACCAGTCAGAAAAACACTTGAATAAAGTTCCAAAGTTTCCTATTGAATTGTACTAAATATAATCACAGAACTAATAACCACATCAAAAACCGTGATCTAATGATGAAAACCGGAATGGTAGCAACATGATAAACAAGAATATGCACCTAACTCAGCGATTGATATTATTAGAAATATACATACGAAACTGAAGACACTGAATTAATACTACGGTAATATAAACACATTTAAATAGACTTCAACATAAACAAAACCCCAAGGTTTTTGAGAGCCTGTCTGAGTAAAAAAACTTATACCAGAATGGTGCGCAGGTCGAAAATAAGTAAAGAAAGAGGGGACAAAGTTACGAAGCCATGAGCGAAGCGTGACTCAGAGGAAGCTTGCTGAAAGAAGGGAGCGAAGGTGGGGAATAAAAGAGTTGTCAGAAAAGATGAGCGGCCAATCCGTGCTAGAGGAGACGATGAATATTAGATTGCGACTCAAAGCAGCAAAAGCTTTGCATGATCAACCCAATATGTTAACAATTTAGTTACTCACTGAGCAAGATACTTTATCCCTCCCCTGAAATTGAAGGTCCCTTGAGTCCCCTCTTACTTTTGCTTAGCCTAAATAGTAAATTGTGATCTCTTCTTGGAATTGATAGTCAGGCCATGCTCCTGGTAACTTCCAGGTACTAAATCTAGCGCCTGCAATAGTTATCAATTCTCACAAAAAAGTAAACTGATTACCTCTTAGAAGGTCAACCATTAAAGACAGAAGGTTCTATGCAGAATACTTTTTAATAAGCTGGCGCAATTGTAAGTGATAATCTTGAAGACAACGTACAACGGCTCTTTCCTCTCAAAAAGCCGAAAACACGGCTCTTACTGATGCCAAAAAAAAGGCTATGAATTTAAGAATACTAATTTAAGATAGATTACTGAATTATCTAGAAATAAGAAAGAGAAATCGCCCACCACTTCAAGCTATCAAAAAGTGTGGAGGTTGATATCTTCATTAAAGGTTTGCTCAGATCGAGGCACTGAAATTGAATGCATTTACGGTTTGACACTCGGTCATTTCCAAAAATATTAACATGAGATTTCTTTTATTCCTGCAATTTTTGCTAGAAAAAGTTGAGGTTTGAATGTGCTTGGTTAAAAAAAATACTGGAAAATACAGAAATTATTAGTATCAATTTAAACTATAATAGACTCACTAATCAAAACGAAGAATATAGAATAAATTTTATTTTAAGAAACGTAAAAACTAGTTAGAGATTAGTTTATAAACCATTACTTTTTATATAAGTAATGTAATACTGCATAAAAATACTAACCACATTTATTTTCTTCGTAGAGAAGAAAGAAAAAGGTTCTCAGTAATATTTACAGATGAAATATACAAAAATTATGCCTTGTATAGACCTGATGGGTTACTTATTTCTAATCGTACATTTTGTAGAGAGACTATGATGATATAAATAATACTAGGATAGGAATATTTATTTGTTGAGCCCAACAAATAATATATATTCTTGATCAGGTACCTCTAAGTTTTGCATTATGCTTTTGAATTCAATTTAAAATTCATTTGATATTTCGATTTACATTTTCTATGAAATATAATAACCCCCATTATGTATCATTTCAATCAGGTGACCGACTGATTACAATTACACCAAACGGACAGGAGTAATTATTTGGGCCAAACAAGAAAGAATGAGACAATAGTTGTTTACTAAGCGACTATCTTAGACTACTAAGTACTGTGACACAATTAGAATGAATGGAAGGCGTACCATTGTCACATACAAATTATGTATGACAAAGTTTGTCCTGTTAACGTAGAATTTCAAAAATGTCTTCTTGTGTATTGATATTTATTTATGTTTTTATACAATTAACGAATGCCCTAAAAAAAAAGATCACTACTACTAATGAACTTACATAATTAGTTATTTTTTCTGCCGAACTAAAAATCGTACGTTAATTAATAATCAGAGTCGCTTCGTTACCTGTTTGGAACAATGTCGCCAGAATTGATAAACAAGGACATCTTTGTCTGTTTCATTCCATTAAAGCTTAAACCTTAGCTACTAAAAAGTAAAAAGTTCTTAATCAGAGTCTTAATAACTCATTATTATGAGACCAGTATACATAGCATCAGTAGAACCTTGAATTTAGATGTACCCAGAGAACACTAACTGCAGCATCCGCATCAAAATAACTAAGACTGGCCTGACAATGAAAACATGTAACTCTCTCCGACCACCAGTTCAAAGAGGATACCAAACAGTATTTTTAGAATTGTCATCCACAGTACTTTATTAACTAAATTAACTTTTTAAAGATTACTGAAATGCATTACTAATTGAATTAATTAATCAACAGTATTTCATGTTACGTATTTCTGTCATGGGTATTACTGACATTTAAAATTTAAAGCGCTCATTTAATGTAAGTAAGCAAAGTAGCAAATAAACAGGAAAATACTTTGTTTTGAAGTCCTTGTTTTGAGCACGGCATACAAAGAAAGACTGGTTTAACATATAACAATTTTTTCTTCTAAAAAAATGCAACTCGGTTGCGTTTTCCCGATACTTTTATCAACTCTTTAAGTTTAGAACTATTTTTATATTTTTTTAAAGATAAGTTATCCTAAACGAAAGATACCTAACAAATATTGTCGCATTCAGAAACACCAATTAATGGTGTAATACTAACTTATATCAAAATGTTCCCGCAGAGATATACGGGAAGAATGCCAGCATGACAATGAACCTAGTTGTAACGTTGCCAGGAATTTGTTTCCTCTTAATTCGTTGAATTATCAAGTACTAAATTTGTTTAGTATTCAATCATCGCAGAATATCCTTTCTCCAGACATTCCTCAACTAACAGGATTTTTACATCACGTTAATCTGACATTTATAGCAAATCGTAAGCAAAATTGGCAATACGACTATTATCAATGAACGTTGTGTCAGTTAAGTTGTCTTGATACGATAAATCGTTAGCTTAAACTGCTATTTTATTTTAGATCGCGTAAACATTTAAGATATTGTATAATATACAGAACTCTTTAGATATCGAAGCTGCGCTTTCAGTATTCTTTTTTCTTATATTATGTCTTAAAAAAAAAGTTTTGTCTCTTGTGAGATATCTTTCTGTTGAATGGGTACTGGAAACGCGTACAATATCATGGCACTGCATACACTTTTATTAAATGAATTTTATTTGAATTACATCTTCCTTTGAAGTCAATATAAAGCTTTTTTTGGCCTTCTAAACATAGCATACATCCATGCAATTTAAGAATAATAGGCCGTTCCATCTTGAGACCGAAAGAGTAGCTTCTTTCTGCAAGAATTAAGGAATACTTCGCCCAACAATCTGACTGGAGATTTCCATTTCGGTATTACTAAATCTTGAGGGATGGAAGTGAATAAGGCTTTACTTATATAGATTAAAAATATTTGAGGGATATATGAAATAATTGGAAACAAGTTTAAATTCTATATTTCACATAAAACAGCCGTACCTTTGGGGAGGGGGGAACTTTTTAAACGTGCTTCCAAGATTAGGCATGTCCGAAATATAAGATGTTTATTATTATTATTATTATTAATATTTTACTGTTCTACTTCTACAAGCAAAAAAGTTACATTAGAGTACAAATGGTAAAAAATGAAATGCCTAGACAATGCTATCACTACTTGGAATTTTGTTTACTATTTGATGCAATCAAAAACTTATTGTGCTTGTTTTACCCTTCTTCTTTTACAGAGAAGCAAAAATTAAAAAAAAGTACGTGAAAAATAATAAAAAACCTAGAGAAACAGTTTATCTCTCTTTTGGTATAATAGTCTCAGTCGAATAAAATGCTCTATCTTAGTCGGAGGACCAAAGAGAGTGACTGCAGAAACAATTGGGACTGATGCATCCAGTTTAATTAATACTGACCTTTTTAAAAGTTTTTATCAGAGATTGTATAAAATGTAATAAGAATCTATCTGAAGTTTCAGAATATTGAGAAATCGGAAAAAATTAGAAAAGCAGATGGTAGAACAGGGGACTAATCTCTGATATTATTTAGCCCAGTAAAACCAACCTCATGTTGTCAAGTTAGTTAATTCTTGACAAGAAGTCGAAACAACCTCTGGTCGATAGAAGACCACTGGCGTACCTAACAAAACTGAAGCAAACAAAAACAAGTATAACAATGGATATAATATTTGGGTATACGGCACACTTTTTTAAAAATAAAAAATGTTCTCTACCAGAGAAAAACTGTTGCTGTAAATTACAGTATAATATATAACTTCTCACTTCGATCAGTAATTCTCGACAGAGGTTCGAAAAATTTGTGACCGATAGAGAATCTCTGGCGTACCCGACAAAACTGAAGCAAACAAAAACAAGTAGCAATAACAATGTATATACTGGGCAAACGGCACATTTTTTTAAAAAATAATAAATGTTCTCTGGCCCAAAAAAAACCTGTTGCTTACATTATTATGTAATTCTTGTTTTGCACTTTCCAATAAAAGAAAAGCATGTTACTTATACTTATATGATGGGTTATTATTTATAAAATGATTTTAATAAATTAACACTAAGATCTGACGTATTTTTGCATTATATTTTTTAACGTGATTATTAAGTTTATATATTTATTAGTTACTGTGTCCATGATTAATAAGAGATAACAACGTACATAACACTCAGTGATATAAGTTCATAATTTTATAAGCACATCTTTTTTTTTATTTTTTTTATTTTTGCACACGAACACAATTTATTTGCAAGAATTTTTGTTTTATTTTTTATTAAATAAGCAGCACTTATAACAATACTTCTACTGAACACAAATATTCCCATCAAACTTTCAACAACATTAATAAATATTAGTTCATTTTCCAATTCATTTTCTTAAATTTTGTTTATATATATATTTATAATAATTATATATATATTTATATAAATTTATTATAATTATTGTTTCATCACTGGCTCTTCTTGATAATAAGGCAGTAACAATTTGATAAATAAACAGATTATTGCTTCTTGCACGAGGTAAAGGGTAGCCGAGTTGGCGATGAGAGAATAATATATTAAATTAACAAGGAAGAAATATGAGCGAGATACACACACAAAATATTGGGGAAGGAACGCAATCCGACGGCGAACTGGAAATCGACGTGGATATAGGCGCGCACAGACCTCTGAGCAAATGACCAATAGCGTGATGATGATGTCGCAGGTTGTATTTGTATATATTTATATTTTTGTTCATTTTTTTTAGTAAATGCTGTAAGAGACAAACACACAAATAAGCGATTCTTAAGAAAATTTATTTTTAATTAATTATTCACAACTGGGAGTCATTAACTATGTTTATAAACTATAGTTATTAACTCATCTATAAATGAAAACTAAATCGCAAGGGGTAAAAAAAAATTTAAAAACATTATTTACCCTTGTGACTTAGTTTGAATTACTATTAATACTTATAATATAAATAAATATTTGATAAAATGGCTTTTTTTTTAAACTATTTTAATACTAAATTTCAAAAGGTACCAAATTATTGTAATACCTGAAAAGAATGTTATAATTAGTACATAAATATAGTTTCCTTCCAAATCAAGTTTGGTTTTGTACAATTGAACATTATATTCATCAAATATTAATAAGTTCATCATATAAATGAAGAAATATTCCATGATGAGCATTTAGATGATATAACCGACAATTATTCAAAGCCAATCATTGGATTTAAGTTAGGATAAGAATGGGTTTTTAAGAGTGAGGAATGTATGAATGACCCTATTTTTTTAATTGTCGGAAGGCATGTGCAATTAATAAAATTCTCTATCAGCTAATGACATTCCAGCTCTGCCGCTTCCAAACGAAAGCCAGCGCACTATTTTAAAAAGTCCCCTCTAATTCTATGGGTTGGATTAGATATTTGTTAACCAAAAAATAATTTTAAAAGCAGCGTACAATAGTACTGGATTACCCCAGTAATTTACTTACTTACTGGACTCCCAGGCGTCTTATGACAGAAATGCTAAATGAGGGCGTTGGATATTAAAAAAAAAGTAATAATAAAAAGACAATTATTTTTTTGAAGTAAGGATTTTTTTTTAAACTAAAAAATAGTAAATCTAAAATACTAGAGCAGGAAGAAGATGAAGAAAAAAACCAACCTAGTAATAAATAAATCTAGTAGGACTTAGAGAAAACTGGGCCGGCGAAACTACCGATTCAACTCTAAAACACACACATACCTAACGATCTGTAGATATGTATGAAACAGGCACTGATATGGGTTGTGTAAACAATTGGAAGAGAGACTATTAAGTCCTGTTTTCTAAGTACAACAAAGTTCTCCCTCGGGGGTTCTTTACCGGCCATATTTGTAGAAGTTGACTCTATACTTGTTGATCAGTTTCATTCAGGCACTCCCTTGCTTTTTATCATTTTTATTTAATCTCTTATCAAACATTTTTTTTCTTTTCTCCTCCAGCGAGCAGTGATGCTTCAATTGAAGGTGTGCCTTACATGCAAGTAAAGTTCCGATTTCGTCGCTGTAATAAGGGGAAAGTGGCAATTTTGTCCTAAATTGTACTTTATACAACTCATGAGTTCAAGCTAGTTCCTCGGGTTCGACACGTAATGAATTATTTTCATTTCTAGATGGCCGACTCCATCGGATGATAAATTTTTTCCAACTACCGTATTTAGTGTCAGGAGAGGAAGTATTTTAGAGAGGAAAAAAATATTTTTGGACTAAAATAGGGAAGAATTTGGTGAATACCAGTTTTAAGGCGCTGGAAGAATCGCCTTTCATCCTCTCCTGTTAGCTACATCCTAGGATGCATTGCCCAGGGGGTACGACTAGGACGTAGGAGTAGGATTTGCTGGCAGAGCTGACAATTAAAAAAGTCAGTAGGCATTTCTCGATATTTTTGGAAAAGTTCAATTTTCCTCGAGACCCATTACCAGCCATTTACCCCCCAAATATTTTTAGATAAGATTGAAAAATATATTCATTCTTACAGAAACAGAAAGATATACTAGTAAGATAGTATAGACAATACAAGTAACGTTAATCTTATAATGGTTGTCGGCTCACAATTTGTTTTTCCTTGATGAAATTGTGCTGCAACTGAATCAAAAATATTTAACATTGCAAACGAAAAATCCAAAATAAAGAAAATATGCAAATATATTGATTTTCACTTGATTAATTTCCATTTATGACCCACTTAAAAGTTTTAGTTCAACTAAATTTGGTCATTTAGTTAAAACGAATTAGTCAACTGATGTTATCAAGAACTTGCCACTTTGCCAGGCCGTAGAACGAAAATTTGTTTCCGTTGACAGTGCATCAACTGTTTGATTCTTACTTTACCATATAATTGGACTTTGTCCAATTAGAAATATGTACCATTTATCGACTTGCTGCTAACAGATAGATCACATAAAGCCTCTTTAAAATTAATTTAAAATCTTCAAGGTTTTTCCGATGGAAATTCGAGTTGCAGAAATTTATACCATTGCAATACTTCTGGTAATTAGAATTTTGAAAATGCTAAAAATATCAGAAACAATACCAATGTTTATATATCAGTACCCGGAGGTACACCACAATATGTCCAATTTTAATATTTTTACAATAGAGCAAATGAAAGAGTTTTTTCGCGGTTTTTTCTTACTTATAAGCCCACGGGAGTAATTTTGCTTAACTCTTTGTTCGATAATAAGTAACCTAGATGCACCATAAGTGATGGTTGGGTAATAAAAAGAGAAATATTGTATTAGAAACATTAAAAAAAATAAATTTTGAAAAAATGGACTTAGTGTTGTGTACCTTCGGGGTACTGATATATGTTGTGTGAGTTTGGGAAAAGGCCCTCACTGAACAAATAAGCTAAATTGTATTTACTACACTAACAAGTCAGAGGAGTGCTGGACTTTCTAAACGCCAAAAATTGCCAAAAGTATTACTCGAAAATGTCCCACTTGATAATGACCCTGATTTGATGAAGAACATTTAATAACATGGCTTCAGAAAAATTTAATTCTAGGAAAAAGGATTCACTTTTTCGAAACTAAATATATTCAATTAAACAAGACATGATTCAGCCTTTCATTTTCGTCTGTAAGATTAGGCTATAAGCTAAACGGACACATTTTTAATTTTGTTAATCAGTAAATACGGGCCTCCGCTTCAGGATTTCGAGCTTGAGTTCGCTACCTTAGGCCTTTAGCAGCAGTCGGTGCAAGTGTTCTGAATAAACATAAACCACTTGAAGAACGACCATTTTAAACTGATAAAAGACAGCTTCTTTCCAGCTGGGCAAAAAATGAACCTAACATTATAAGGTTTCGTTTTTCAAATATACCCACCAGGTACTTGAAAATTTTGTCTTTTCCAATTTGCTGTCACTCTTTAAACGTTGTAGAGCATAGAATAAGATGAAACTTAAAAGACTAAATTTATCTTGAAGCATTAAAGGAAGAGAAAGGTGAACGAAGTAGTTAATTACGAATGCACAATGAGTTTGCATTATTTACGTCTTGGACGTTAACATATTTTTTTTTGGTAATATACAGATTGACTTGTTGAAACACACACGCATACACTTACGTACATCTACATACATATTTTTCTGGTAGATGCATGATTAACCAATAAGATACAAAAGATACAAATGCATCCATACATCAATCTTCATGTTTAATGGCGGCAAAAATGATTTATCACGACCTAATTTTACAGAAATGATTATTCGTTAAAACACACTATTTACTGCCACAGAAAAATGAACAACAACTCTTTATTTTAAATAATTTATCATGTAAATGATTGACTAAGAAGTTGTGAAGTAGGAAATCTATCTTTGACCGTTTACTCGTATATTGTATTAAATAAGTTGAGACAACTTACAAAGTAAGTTGAGACAACACACTTGTACAAAGTGAGTCCATACGTCAATTCGTTGTTTATTAAATAACGAACGGTGCATCAAGTGAATTAGGTATTACTTTTAGCTCTTTTCAACCCGAAAGGACTATAATTTAACTCTTTTACTCACTTAATGTGGGGAATTATTTTTGTACCAAAGACATTTTTGCCCGACTAGAAACATTTACAACCAGATAGTTTAGATAACTGTATTTAAAGATACATAAGCACTTTTTGATAAGTGGTTATTTAACCATTATTACCCAGAAATCATTGGCAAATTTTCTAGCAATATCCACGAGGATGTCGGGAGAATTTTTGGTATAATCTTGCCAGGGCCTACCGAGATTGGGACAATGTCATTCTCTTCTGTGGTTAGGGTGCCAACAAAGTGCTGTTATATTGTCAACTCAAATTTAACGTGGAAATACCTCACAATAAAATGCGCAGAGACAACACAGTTATCATAACAGCTGAGAGGACGACGGTTGGGAAACTACTAGGTGATGAAGTAGGAAATACCGTCCTTGGAACCCTCTCTGATCCTAAGAAGATATCTCCAATATCTGGGACACACAAGGATGCTGTAACGAATCGCCTGGTACCAGTAAGGGGAACACAATATATCTTTTAAATTACAGAGCACACACAAATCAATCATTGGTTGAAGGTTTAGCCTAGCCTTACTGCATTTTATTACGTTCTTTTAGTAATAAAGTATTATCTTAGGTACTTTTCCGATAGCAGGGCGCAAGCGAAAACCGCCAAATAATGTAGAACTAAACGCGAGCCAAGTCGCAAGCGTTGAACAGTCAACGGAATAAAAGTCTAAAACGTTCAACTATAAACAAATATTAATGAATTGTGAATGAATTGCGCACGGCTAAAGGAAAAGTACCTATCATTATTATTATGTTCCTGAAAATGGGCTCACACCTTTAAGCTTCAAAAAGCGATTTAGAATTGTTTTCGAGCCCACAAACGAAACAGATTAAGACTTCATGAAATAAACCAATAATGAAATTTACTTACAATCTCGTGGGAGTTTTTCTTTGCTTGTATATAATAAATTTTATAATATATTTATCAAAATAACGCCAAGTGTCATGTAGTTTTAACAATTACACTATCGAGTTAGCACAACTTTCTCTGATTATAACTGATATTTGTTATTACACTTTCACTATTATCACCTCTTTCTGACACATTAGCCTCTGCAATTTACCGTTTGTGTTGCTTGTTACACATTTATTTGTAACAAAACTTATGTTGTACATATAAGTTCTGAGACCAACAACTTTCTTTATTTATCTCTTTAACGAAGAAAATCAAAATAATTAACGACCTATTGCAGATTTTCAGTTTCACCAATTTGTACAAACAACTATTTCATATCCACTGAACCTCAAAATTGTGGATATTTTCAATAAAAAAAAAAAAAATGTGAACGATTACAACACTTAGTAATTACGAGGTGTAAGAGAAAGTGATAACCTTGAAGAATGAGTAACTGATAATGGGAGGGACGGATGGGATGTCTTCCAACTACCCCCCATGTCGGATTCCCTTTGCGGCTCTTTAATTTGAAATAAATCACTTTAAACACTATCTCAGCCCTTTCTCTTCCATTTATTTAATACTCTCTCCTAATTAATACCTTTTGGGCAGAACCACCGATCAATTAATTTATTGTATTAAACTTTCTTAAAAATGTCGTCATATAAATTTTAAAAGTCATAAATTCATAATATGGCTTTTAATAGTAATTTATTTTATAAAAAGCAATTAAAATGTTGCATGAATTCCATTTTTCTTTATTTAGGCTAAATTTTTATTTTTATATATTATTAAATAGATGGATGAATGAATCAGTTACCAAAAACGAAAAACTCTACTTACTTAACTAAATTGAAAGTACTTTCAATGAGTAACATTAGTATATCTTTTTTAAAATAAATGAAATGGATGGCAAAGATAAATATCATTTAAATAGAATGCACTCTAACATAACAAAGTATTATTAAGAGCAAGTGTGCATTTTTATTTCAAACCAGTCACGATTTCTGAATTTAACCTCTTTTAAACGAAGGAGGGAAACTTTTCAACGTGTTTAATAATAATATACATATATTAATTTATTCACAACTTTACAGAATTCAAAGTTTTAATACATTTTTAAGAAATAAAATTAGTAAAATGGAAAGTGACTTACTTTGCACTTAAAATGAAATCTATAGATTCATTCTTCCTTGTAATCAATCTTTAATTCTTCTTTAAATGTTCAATTTCAATGCTGGTTAAGCTTTCAGCTCGTTCTCTCCTCTGAAACAGTTTGTACCAAGCTGTTCATATCCAACAACGTTCTGTAAAGTTGAACATTAAATAAATAAATTATAAAATTATTTCTGCCGATAGTGACTCTTTAATTAAAATAAAATAAACAAAAGAGTTTTAAAGTTTGTAGAAAGCTGATGGAAAAACTTGGTCCAAATTTATTTATTTATTTAACATGTGGATGTCTGTGAATGTTACATACTTTTTGTTGAGTGAAAACTAACGCATAAATTTCAAACAAGAAATGCTAGATTATGATACTACATATCTGGAGAGTTTTAGAAGATCTTACTGCTACAATTTCTCTGTTTGACTTTTTGTGCATGAATAAAATATTTCAAAAACGAAAAGTTGCAGAAAGCATAAACCCCGTTTGAAATAGTACTTGCTTCTAATGTTATAGCCGAAATCCATAATAGAAAGTACGACATTAATAATGTAATGTCACAGATTTTTAGCTGTTTCCCGAAAATGCCTCCAGATATTTTCATTAGTCGAAATTTCGTTTATTATTTACAACTATTTGAAAACATTTCCATTGACTTCTATTTTTTTTTTTTTTGAGAAGTCCTTAGAAAAATGATACTTGATGCACCTCTCTTAAGGGCCAATGTAGAGCTATAGTAAGGTACACAACAGAAAGGACCGTTGCAAGAAATAGTAGAACATTACCTATATTTTTTGAAATTTTCTGAAAACAGCTCAACAATTTTCGATGAACTCGACCTTGCTAGCTGCTTCCACATAAGTTGCATCTTGTAACCAGAAGAAATTTATTCCGCATGTTATTCTTTAGAAATGTGAAATTTTCTATTATTATTATATGTACTTATAGAATGTATGTTACGAGGAATCAATTAATAGATACTTTCCTCGAAGTTATAATAAAGGTAATGGGACGAACAGTTTTTATTTATTTTTGTTTAAAATGATTATTGAATGAAGAGAAGCGTAAGAAACGAATGCCTCGGTTGCCCACATCAGTAATAAATAGGCGGCATTACCACGGTTATTACTTATTTAAGTTGAAGTTAAGTGCCTTCTAATTTTTAATCACCGACCAATGATTGTATTTCGTTTAGAAAGTATTACAGCACATTAATACTAACAGAGATTTATTATATGTGTACTATTTGAATACATTTAAAAGATCTTTTTAAGTATAATTCCACAACCTAAGGAAAGATAAAAAAACTATTGTAAAAAAAATTAAAAACAATAACTCTGCAAGTGACCTAAAGTCGTACTTTCCTTCAAATTTTGGTCCTACCTATAGAAATCTAAGTTTCCTTAATTTTACAAAAAAAATGCTAGCAATTGCGGACTAACTTTTACAAACAGTGAATAACTGGTAAACTGTGATTGAGCCGATTTTACAATGGGGACTGGATTTTTTTGTCAAGATAAGGGTAAGTATTGTCTAAAGAACCCAAAAATAATTTATATAATAATAATAATTCTCTTTTGTTGTAAAATTTAGTAGTATATAGGGCTAGGAGTATGTTGCAAATTAGTTTAAATATAGCAAATTAAGTGGAGGTTAGAAGCATTTTTGGAAACCGCAAATGTGCCCCACTGCTAGTATATACAAATATACCTGGAAGTCCATGCAAGTATGTCCTTGCACCAAGAACTATGGCACCGCTATATTTGTCTCTTTCTTGCAGACACCAATTTATCAATCATTGAATGAATTTCCAGTTCAAAATTTTCTCGTAACCGCAATTCTCCTCCTGAAATACGTAATATCAGAAAAAAAAGACAAATGAGGAGTTTTATCAGTCTAGCTTTGGTTGAGTTCGTTTTACAAAAAATAATTCCAATCAAAATGTTTCCGATTCCCTTAGATATTAAATCCTAACATCTCATTCGCTCAATCGTACTAATAATTAAATGCAGTAATTTCTTGTCAAATCGAACACCTGCGTTTTCACAAGCAAGACAAACGGCCCAGACTGTTAGAGAAACATCAAATAAGTTGAGAAAGTAGGGATATAATGATAGATGATTTACATAAAAAAGATAATTACTAAAATATAGAAATTAAACATTAAAATATATTTCTTCCAAAGTGATAAACTTTTCATTATCTTAGTATAAACTTTCTAAAACAATAACAAATCATAAATCTCGAAATAATAAGTAATAATCTTATAAAACGAATCAAATTGAAAATAATTTAATTATAATCGAGCGATAAATAATTAGGAAATTAAGAGATTCATTTTGTACTCCAAAATGTGGTCTTATAGAATAAAAATGTAAGATTTTAGCTCAGTTAATATAAATTATTATTTAAAAAAAAATTCTGTCACTTACATTAATAATGAACACTAACTGATGCAATTGTCTTTAAACTTAAAAGGTTAAATTAACTTTCTATCAACCATAATAGTGCACATTATTCCGGTGTGAATAAAATTTGAGAGTTTGTTTTCTATTATCACTTACAGAACTTTGTACTGTTTGCCAACTAGATTAACCAAAAATATCTGTTCAGTAAGATCATATTCTACTTACGCTTGTATAGGCTTATGAAAAGATCTAAGCGATTTAAAAAAAATAGGCGAGTTGAGTTTAGAAATTTGATAGACTTATTGTTACTTAAAGCTTCAAATAATTAATGAAGTAACAGGGCGTGAGGTTATGGTTTCTAAGGTTGCTGAGTTCTGATTTTTAATAAAAAGGTTCTCAAGTACTCTTTCCTTAGATTCAACTTTTTTGAAGTGAACTTCAGAAGTAGAACATAGTACTACCACTAGAAAACTTTCAGGTGATCTAATCATGAACTGCCACCTGCGAGAATCATTTCGCAACAACTTAAAGCCGAACAAAACAGGTCGCCACCAATGTAACCTCATTGGGACTGGACTAGTACAGTTTAAATACCACTGTTATAAACAATCTCTTAGATTAATGCGGATTCCACTTAAGATCAATATTATCCAATTCCAAAATATGAATTCCAACATAGAAAACATAAGATAAAATTTTAAAAAGCCTGACCCATATACATTATATGCATACTTTAACGTGAGAGTTAAGAGAAAGTAAACAGTTTTATTTGTAATTAAATAAGATAGCTCTATTATTTCTATTATTTTAAATAAGATTCTTAAAATACCTGGCTTACAATGAAACTATAAGTTTGGAGTCAGGTGGGCCATCTTGGTCGTGGTGGTTAACAGTACATACCTTGATGGACCGTATTATTATACGGAGTAAGACATGCTGAAGTGGCCTCAACTTTCTCTTCTCTACAGTAGAGACTCATGGTGCTTGCCATGCTTCCTGCCTAACCCAAAGGGATATGAAGTATGTCCGGTCTGACGAGCAACACTTTCCCAAAAATGGGGTCAAGGACACGCCCGTCACAACCAGCTAATCAAAGCATCCGCTAAGCTCTGTGCTATTCACTTTCTCTTATTGCGGTGAGAACCATTGCATTCTTGTCAGTTTCTCGAAATTGGTGTTTAGTTGAACTAAGGAGAGAGAAAAAAAAAGTAAAAACAATTGTAACTGCTTATTTAAGTAATATACAGAAGACTAGTACATGTATGCAAGCATAGATTTCTAACAATGGCATTCTTTATTGCAGGAAAAGAAGTTTGGTTATGAAGCCTTCCAGTATGTTTGTATCGACGGCTTTAAAGAGAAATTAGTAGCTTGTTGGTTAAAGCGGATGTAGATGAGTGAATTTGAATGAACACAATATGTTGTTTGAATGTGATGAGATGAGCGTAAGGTTTAGTTTTAGAATTTTAGAAATAAGTATTTTGGAGGTTCTCCTAAATATCTAGTGCAGGGGAAATAATGTAGCATTATTTTGGTCTCTTTTTATTGTGTGTACTGAAGTACAAATTATTATTTTATCTTACTCTATTTTCCTTCTGCCCGTACGCTAGGAAGTTAAACAATTCATCCATTTGATCGACAACTTGCACTCTAGCGCCGTCTTGACATCTAAAAACCTCTTGTGCGGGGGACAGCACCTCCTCTTGCCACCCTACGAGTCCATTACAGCTTCCACTGGGAAGTAGTATCTACTAGGGAAAAAATGGTCAATAAGAAGAAAAATAATTATTTCAATTTAGAGTTGGTAAATTAAAGTTTTTAAAAACCCTTTGACGAATACACAAAACAATCAAATCAGCTAGTAAGAAGCCTGAATGATTTATCTATTACGAGCCTAATCAATTTCTGAGCATTAATTAAAATATAGAAATAAGTTAGGAATGTTGCTGTAGTAATGAGAAAAAATAAAACAATAATTATTGTTGTTATATTAAAACTTAATATAATAAATATATGCAAAGATATATGATATATGAATATATACATATATTGTATTTCATATGATGAGATAGGTAAGATTATTTGATAGGGTTATTTCCATCCGCAACTCAGTTCCGTTAAAATAACATTCTTTCAGCTGTAATACAGAAAACAAATAAATCTGTCAGCTTGACTTAGTGTCCCCACCCTTCACTTTTCCTCTTTATTATAGTCACATTTAATTTTATTTTTACGAACATAACAAAAGATTTGAAGGAGAAATTTTGAATAATAGAGAAAGGGTGGGCTAAGATTCCTTTATGAGCCACACAATCATGTGATTTGTATCTTTTGTTTTTGGGTCACAAATTAAATTTGTACTCATTAAATATATCGTACCAAACCACTCTGCAAATTCCAACTACAATTTTAATTCAATAAAAGTTTACTTACTTTTTACTTTCTCATTTGTTAACAATTTAGTATTTAAATAACTCTAAAAGAGTAGCTGAACATGACTGCTGAGCTAATTGTTAAGGTTTAAAAACTGAAAATATTTAGGAAGAAAGGAGGAATTATAAATATAAAACTTATAATTAGAAACAAGTTTTTTGATAAATGAGAGGTTTAAATCATTTGAGATAAATTATTTAAAGATAATTTCAAATCAATAAAGAAAACTGAAATTTAAATACATCACAAAAATATCTCCGTAAACAAAGATGGAATCAATGTTTCTTCAAAAGTGACCTTAACCACTTTATAGGACCAAACGAAATTTAGCGCTTTACACTGTCAATGAAAGACAGTAACTTTTAAATTTTCCTCTCTTAATATTAAGAGACATTACCTGTCTTCAAACACAGTAAACTAAATAAAACCATTTTACCAAATCAATAAATCCCAAAACTTAAAAAGCCAAAAATAAAAATAAATCTAAAGGAAGTTAATTACCTTTGTATTTAATAATTAATTTTGATTTGATATATCATAAATAAACTTATTTAAGATGTAAAAGAAAGCTAGTTAATATTTAGTCAATTACAGTGTAATTAACTTGTGGAGTCATGACCATCTGTTCACTTTGAACAGACACATATACTTATATATTCACAGCCTAAAAGAGATTAGATAAATTACGAAAGTGACTTAAATAAATTGCTTTTATAGTTCAGTCTTGTAACAATTAAATATAAATCTTAATTCTCTCTTATTCATTTATTTTTATTTTTTACACATTTTTTATAAACAAAAAAAAATAATGAATTAGAAAAGAGGAAACAAATAAATCTTTCGTTTCTACTTTTTATATTAAGTTACTTTTAATTGGAAATGGAATCTATCTAGCAAGTAGGTCGTTCAGCAGCTACCATCTCTTTGAAGTAAGCCTTCTTGTGTAGTAGTTTTGTGGCACCATTCTTTTATCAATTTTGTATAGGTAAATGTTGGGCGACACATTAGTAATTTCCTATAAAATCCAATAATTTTCACGCAACATCAATAAAAATCGTAAGTAAAAATGTTACACTAAAGGTTCTTTATGAATCATAAAAAAGTAAATAAAGTAATGAAATTAGAGATTATCTAGTAATTTAATAAGCAGATAAGATCCCATAACTATCTTTGCAGGCCTTTATGAGTATTGTGTACGTGAGAATATAGGGTAAGTTTTGTTCTTGCCGTCAGGCAGAGATAACCACCGCTAAGATTACTGTGGGGGATCCATTTTTCCGTTTAATCTATTTCACTTCTTTCACTTAGACGATTAAAAAGTGAGGCAAACCTTAACCTTTATATAAAAAGAGAGTGAATGAATGGATAAATTAAAAATTTCTGCAAGTACATTAAAATTCGAGATTATTATATCTATCTAATGGTGCTTGTGGCAAGTAGTTATAGATTCTTATTGATTTGCACAAGTGCAATTACACATTTTAAAAAGCGGCTATTGGTGTAGAGAACTGGACTTCACTTATGTTTCCGTTTCGCACTGCACTTGCCTACACCAGTTCTCTACACCAAACTGATTGCTCTACTGTGATGGTGGTTTAAAGTCTGAAACCGGTCAGGGATACAATGAACACGGCAGATAAAATTTAAGATAATAATATATTATCTGATTATGTAAAAAAAAGCACACAAATATTAGGTATTTGAAGAATAAAGTTAGCAGTGTTAAAAAACAACAAAATCAGCGTTGCGTGTATATTATACATTCACTACCTACTAAAAATGAGCCCATTGTAATATCATATATATTTATGTTATCTTAATTTATGTACTATATGAACGTAAAACATTTCACTTCCTAATTGTTATGATTACTATATTTGCTGATAGAGGTGGTGAACATCACGTCACTTTCACCCAGAAGAATAGCAGGGTAGTGTTGTATTGTTCGTAATGATTTATTATGATTTTATCTGCTCTATCAGGATGTTTCATTTCTGTTACAGGGTGATAATAAAAAGAAGAACAAACACACATCTTCATGCTCTCATCTTCGTCTCAATTTAGACATTTCATAATTAACGCTGAGTCAAACTAACGCTTTCTCCAGTAGCCACGTAAAGAGGCAGACAAACAAAAATAAAACTAGTTGATGGAACATCATAATTACAAATTGCATTAAGGAAGTGGGCAGTATTGCGTTTATTTTATGAATTAAAACGGGCAGCTTAGTTTAAGCAACTTTCCATGAGGAAGGATGAAAATTTCTAAGATAAATAGGTCCAGAAGAATTAGAAAGTGAGAATTATGCTAACCGCTCAACTTAAAAACGAGGATTACAAGAACTTCACTTAAATAAAACCTTTTTACCTTTATTTTTACTATACACAATTTTAGCTAATCAACAAGTTTTGTCTTGCTGGACCTTTCAACAACTTATCCTGTTCCCTTCTGTGAAATAGCCATTATTCAGCTTCATATAATTTTATGGATTTACAAAAATTTAATTCCTATTTCTGCAGCCACACTTTCTTGATACACGTCCGTCGCTCAACCTTTTACAGTTCAACATCTTCATACGCTGCATCACTACATTCAGATTTCCATAGCTTTCAACACTTGCGAGTATTTGAATTGATAATTGCTTCTAATTTATGCACCTTTTTTTTGTTAAATCTTAAGAAAATGATAATAATGGTAACATTCACAGTGCTACACTTTTTTTTTGCGTCCAAGGACCTGGGGTCTTTCAGAGCACTCTAATTCCAAAAATTGGTACTATCTCGAATACTTCCACTAACACAGGTAAAGCCAGTTAAAATGAACTACCACTTCATTACAAAAATATAAAACGTAACACAAATTATTTTCTTTCTAATTTTAAAGTTTTAGTAAAAGTTATTCATTAAAATCCTCTTCTATAATCAGTTAACCTCATTCAAGGATAAAGTGGACCTAAAACTTCTCTCATATACTCCCTTTCTATAACTCAGTCGCGCTCTCACTCTATTCCTAGTAAATGTAGAAAGGAAGTCACGATATCTTGAAGGAAAGAAATGCTATAGGAACTGAGATAAATATCTTCAAACTCAGCTTAATCTGCGGTCAGGCCAGCTTAAAAAAGAACATGAAGCAGAGCAGTGGATTTATACGAATACATAATATGTATTTATTATTATAAATAAATATTATTTATTTGTAAATCATTTAATATAGACTCTTTTTTATTTTTTTGTTACTTCACGCGACCATTTCAGACTACTTATGTGAATTAAGACAGTTCCCAGTAGCCTAATATTTCCTTTTCTAGGTATCAACATTTTCAGAAGAGTAAATAGAATAAAAACTAGTGACCCAAAAAACTGATGTGCAAACTATCTTTAAAAGCTGAAAACATGTACCTAGAAATTAAACTATCAAGTCTGCACCTTTTGAGCACAATTATTCTCCTCTTCTAAATATGATTATCAAATTTCTGACAACCTCTAAAACTTTTTTTCAAGATCAAGTAGAAAAATTTGAGTAAAAAAGTGGTTTGCAAATCGAGTTATATCAGGACGAAGACTATTGATAAATTCTGTACGTAACCAGAAAAGCGAACCAAAATGGACTAAAGGCCTTTCAGGTGACTGAGTTGGGTAAGGTGATATAAATTTGAGAAGACGAATACCCCATTGGCCTGAGTTTTTACCACTTTATGTGCCAATGCAGCCACTAAAAAATGGCTCTGGTTGTTCTTATTCGTAATTATTCTCCAGCTGACAGTATTATCAAGCCAAAAATGAATTGAATTTAAATTTTATTAATTTGCAATGATTATATAAATATAAAATAGAGCATTATTACTACTGTAGACACCATAACTTTTCTGTGCCCCAAGAAAATTTTATACAACCTTATTTCCTTGATAAAGCAAACTTTGAGCTAAGGGAGCTTTTCGAATTTACTTAATCTTGCATGATAGAATGTCGACCTGATGACGTTTGAAAATAAAACCAGTTTGAACATTTATAAATAAACTAACAATAATAATAGTCAAGAAATTAAAAATAGCATATATATTATGTTGAATTTTTAAATAAATGAAGACAACCGAAAAACAAAAAAATGAACATCAAAGATTAGTTATTATTATTTTATTATTTAACACATTTAATATATTCTTAGTAGGACATAAAGTAAAGGTTTTACCAACAAGGAAGAGGGCTAGAAGAAAGAAGTTCTTCAGTGACAAATATTTGATCAATAAGATGACTTGCTGATAAAAAGGCAGCACTCTAAAGTGAATACACTCTTGAAAGTAGGTCGTTATTGTTAGAATATAATAAAAACTTCTTTTAAAAATTAGGGACACCGAATGTCAATTGGCAGAGAGTTTTTGCTAAGTCCAAATAATAACCAGTTGCATTAAACTTCGCTACAGCAGAATTTGTACGCGTATTCTCGCTCACTGTTGTGGGTGCTTAATATCTACGATTATAAACGCAAAAACGAGAAATAAGAAAACGTAGAGGCACAAAGAAAAAGATCTTGACACAGTCCTCATCTACCGTTAGGATTCTCTGTTCATAAAAAACCTAACCTGAAATGAATTTGGACTCATCTTTTTCTTTCGGAGATGAGAGAGAATGTGTGTACATAATATATAACATTACCTTACAAATTACATTACCTTATCGTTACTATATATTATATACAAAGCAAGGAATCATTTACATTTTTATAAACAAATGGTTAAAAATATAGCAACATTGCTTACTCTGTGTTATTGATTCAAACTTCACTCGAATTAGGATCT
Source organism: Rhodnius prolixus (assembly GCF_049639745.1). Taxonomy (NCBI): domain Eukaryota; kingdom Metazoa; phylum Arthropoda; class Insecta; order Hemiptera; family Reduviidae; genus Rhodnius; species Rhodnius prolixus. The sequence goes on from NW_027411624.1 coordinate 26,327,435, forward strand.
ATACATCCAGCTCTCATTAATTATAAAGTAAGAATATAGGTCAGCCTAGGGACCAATACATTCACCATCCACCAGTTTATCTAGAGAGACTGATCTCAGTTCTACATCTGCATGATATACCTGTTAAACAGACATTTCCTTTCTAAATTCTCTTTAAGTTGTTTACATCTAATTTTAAATATTTAATTAATTCATTAAATGAAGAATATAATCATAAAAAACAATTTTGTGAGAAACATTGTCACAACATTCTCTTTATAAAATTCTCGAAGTACGAATTTCAATTTTCTTGGGGAAAAAAAGTATCGATGTTTGTAGAAACATTGTACATTGTAGGATCAGCGTACCAGACCTAAAATCGTTCCGGCTGAAACTGAAAGAATATAAGGTGCAATTTTGGTAGTTAAACAATATGTTTTTTTTCCCTAATATAAAGTTGTCGTCAGAATCATGTATGTTAAATACTGAATGGGTACTTAAAAGATGAATTTTAATGCATTAACTTCTCTTTTTCTCCTCAAGAACAATTTTAAACAAAATTAGAGAATATACCATCGCAAAAGAAATGACATCAAGACATAAAAAATACAGGATTTAGATGATGAGAGTCTAGTCTGTAAAGACAGTCTATTTAGCTGGAAAACAATGACACTCTAACCTAAAACCCTTCTAAATTCAATGTTCCAAAAAATCTATTCAACTATACGTTTAATAATATCAAAAATCTGTCGGGAGCGTTTATTCTACTTTCTCTTATCCCTAGTTACATTAAGATTTTTTTTTTTTGTAAATTATTTGTGATTGTTAATCAGTTAATTGCGGTTGGATCTTCAATCATCTAATATATTTCCTTTCACCTATAAGGCAGTATTTTCTTCTTCTGTTATTTATGTCTATCTCATATTGTTTCCTTCTTTTAATAAATGTTGCTATCCTATAGAGGAGGCTGACTAGTCGTTACAGATAGATAATCTTGTTATTATTGATATTCGTTCGTTTGGTCAGTCTATAGGCTGCCACAAGTGAAATAGTATCACAGGTTCTAAACAATTCGTTGACCGTTTCAGCTAACCTTAATGTAAAATATAGATGTTATTCCTTTTTTTGATCAGCCTAATGAGGGTGTTATTGTGTTCCCTAATGAGTTGTTTTTTCGTGTTCTTCTGTCAATTGTTTAAAACAATTGGTTGTTTTCTTAGTGAAAAAAATAAATAAACGAAAATAATAACTGTGGGTAGTAAGCGAGAAGGTAATATAAACAACCACTTCCATTAAATAATAGACCTTATGGAAACGGTCAACTAATTAATTTTCATCATCACTCAAAAAAAGATCATACACATGAGAGAATCTCCCACAATATAATCACTTAATAAACCAGATTTAACAGCAACGACTACTCAGCACCGTGCATTAAACAGACTGCAGATAGAGACATCAATGACAAAAAGAAGTTTAAATGTCTTACATTAGTTTCGCCCACCGATTTTAATCATCTAATCCAATTTTAAATCAACCTTCAGGCGGCCAGAAACGACGCAATTCCTGTATAGAACAAAAAAATCTTATCGCAGAAATGAAAAGACAGAACTAAAATATTTGATGTTCATTATAAGTAATAGTACAACTAAATAATGACTTGCTACAGTGTCAGAAGTTAAGGAAAGTGAATAAATACAGCGTTATGTCCTCTTGGTGATGAGGACAGCATTGTAATACTTTTCCCGGATGACCTGCTGAATAGAGACTTCCTCTCGCACGATGTAGACAGTGACTAATATCAAGACAGCTCTAGAAAGTAATTTGCACCTTTCCCAATGCACGCAATGATAAATAAAATAAAAGTAGGCCATTCGTGCGGAAATTCAGATGTAAAAGAATTTGGTGGAAACTGAAAACTATTTTCACTTTCTCTTACTACAGAAAGACAAATTTCTACGGATTTTTTTTTCCATTCCTGGGAAACTGACAACATATTTCTGGATTTTACAATGCCTAACAGTCAGTAGGAGAAAATAAACTCTTGAACAGTTTAAAGTTTCAAAGAAATTAACAAATCCTTTTCATATGAAGACTTGACAGTTCGAGAAAGCTGAATACTTCATTTTCATTAATATCTAATTTGATTCGCTGTCATAAGATTGCGAATAAATGACTACAATTAATCTAATTAAAACTACTTTGAACAAAATCATACTTAGAGAAAGTACTGCACTGCAAAGTTCACATTTTCCCCCCGAATTACACGTATAGCAAATAAGAAAAATTGTGTAAAAGTAATTTTAAATAACACACATAAATAAATAAATGAATTTAATGTTAAATTTACACGCTCAATGTAGATATTTATTACCTTGTAAGTAATAATTTAAGGGTTAGATTAAGTGGTTTATGGGTATTATTTAAAGTGGAATGGAAATAATAAATATAAGTTGCTGGAATAACAGATTGTAAAAGAAAGAGACGTGTTCTTTGGAATTTAAACTGGGCGTCGTACTTTCACTAGAAAGGAGAACATCCTTCTGGGTTTGGTGAAGCACTAGAGTACATCTTTCTTTGGTTCAAGATCATCACTAATCTCCCAGCTACTCAACTGATCCCAAACTTATTTCAATACGCCTAACCTTCATGAACGTCCACTCATCTTTAAACAAAATAAAATCGACTTTCTCAATATTGGTAAGGAAATTTGGGTCCAACTTCCAAATTGAGTTTTAAATTGGATAAATTCCCAAGTTTTTTTATTTAAACGGAGCGGTACTGTATGAGCAAAAGCTCAGTGTAATTGTTTTTGTGTTAAGTGGAAATTAATATTCACTGTATTCGTAACAGGGTCCTTTATACGGCTATCAAGCATGCGTGAAATGGGCTTTGTAAAGGCAAACATTTCACCATTACACAATAATCCTCCGCAGAGGTCATTTCAGGAGCCTTTGGTACCTGCTGCGAGTCTGAGCTCACGAATATGCTCATTTAACACGAGAAGAATGGTGTAATTTGAATTTTTTTGAGCAGTCTCAGATAGACCCTTTCTGAAAGAAAGAATATTTTCTGAGTATCAAAGGATGTTGATATTGCGGGAAGATTTTATGGCCTTTGGAGAGAATGAGAGACGAAGCTCTTATAAAATACCAATTATAGGTCTCCAAGAATAAATAAAATTCACAATAAAAATCATCTTTCGAGATAAAAATACAAACTAATATTTTAAATTAGTCTAACATACTCACTTAAAGGCTGTAATAATGAAGCTACCAGGAAAAAAAATAAGGCACTTGATTTCAATAACAGAAAGTAAGCATACTTGTAAAATAATAACAATAATTCTATGCGATTTTGTATAATTTATTAGGTAAGCTAAAAAGAATTCACTAAATTCTAGGTAAACGGGACCAACAGTGAAATCTGTCAATGAGCATACATGACTTGCTTTCTCTAGCCAACAATAATCAACATTGTAATTGTTGAAATTCCTTATGAAAATTGTAGGTTAGGAATAGCTTCTTTTATACTATAATTTCTCTGTCTGTCTTCTTCTATTAATATTTTAACTGAATAATTTATTATTATTATTTATATAAAATGACTGTATAAAAGTAAATAATCATTTATCAGTCCTCAAGTTTTTAAAATTGTTTCCCAGTACTCCTAGTTTATTCTAGTATTCACGGCAAAAAAACTCAGTATAATGCTCGAAATCATGAATGCATGCCTGAAGAGTAGAAGGGCTACAAAGAACATGAACGTGATTTAATCTATTGTACGAGAATCTATGATATTCTTGGAGTGAAAATAAAAAGTGATCCAACAAAAGCACTATATCTAAAACATAGGATACAAATAGTTTTGAAACTTTTACCATAAAATAATTTTTCGAGATAAAAATTCACTCGATATTCCTTTACTGAAAATTCCAGTTTTCTAAAAGTCTGAATGTTCAGATATGAATAATCAACCCACAAAATGCATTTTTCTGGGGAAAAAATATTCCAAATAATCTATCCAATTCTGTTGTGATATTTTATGCTCAGTATATAATTCATTTTAGGAGACGACTGCGATGAGTATTAGCGCCATTATGTATTATTCTAGAGAAACTATCCATGGTTTAAGCAATTCCCCGTTAGCAGCACTAAATGCGATGAATTATCTGTACTGCGGTAGGATTTCTTAATACAAATAATACGAAAGAAATTAAAATTAAATCAAGGGGATGGAAGAGGTTGAACCCTTAACCACTCATATAGGTATCAAATAAAAGTTACTAGCCCTTGTTGAAATTAAAAAATTTGCCATAAAATTTAAGAATAATGTCAAAATTGATTCATGAAATGAAGATAAGTGTAAATAAAATACATTTTTATAGTAAGCTAATAACTGACCCGGATAAATTGTCCTGCCTTATCTTCTCCGCTTTACACCACATCCATAAGTGAAATCTGGTAATCGAGGAGAAGGAAGAGGGTGTTAATAACAAAGTGGTTATACAGATTTACATAGTGACTAGATTGTGGCGATGACCTGGTTATCAGGGAGTGCCAGTATACACTCAAGCTCTTACAAAATTCTTGGCGTATTTGCGGTATATTAATAATTAGATCAGTATGTCATTTAAAGGATGATACCAAGATCAATTACAGATATGTATATACGTTTGGAACTTTCAATTAAGAGATATTCTTGATATACAGAATGATATTATGACTTTTCACTTTTAGCTTCAAATTTCAACTATACATTCCAAGAAAACCAATCTTATAAGTGAAGTCAAGGGCGGATGTGTGGACTTTCTTTGTAAAGAAAGTTACTTAATCACATAACAACTGTGAATGATTTAGTGAAATGTGTGATGATCCTAAGCGATTAAAATCAATTGCATTTCCTAGAGTATCTGAGCAGTTGTAGCAAAGCTGTAGGAAACTTGTAGTAAAGAATGTATGTAGAAGAAGATTGAAGTACAATTAAATATATCAACCATAGCAATTCTAGTTAAGAAGTTTCAAAAGTTCAGAGTTAGAAAATTTAAAAAATGACCATAAGCCTAAAGAAAAATTAGCAACAGTATTTTATGAATTGGCACATCCAATATTGCAGACTTTTTGTTGTTTCTTAACAAATAGAGAACAAGGAAAAACTAATAAACTTAATAAAAAATCTGAAGATGGCCGTGAAGGTAGTAACGTTCTGTAGCAGTTTCTACAAATGAATAAAAGGCAAGTATCATCTCTAATTGAAAAAATTTCAAACTGTATCTCTAAAACATATCAACTCTATTAAAGTATACTTTTTTTGGAAAGTGGTGATTTTACTAAGCTTGTTAAAAAAAAGAAAAGAAGAAGAATCCACTCTATTACTATCCACTTATCCACTACTATTCATACGTTTACATCAAACATACTAACATAGTATAGTAGAAGGAGATATGTGATGAGAATTATTGAACTAACCTGAAAAACTGTTCTGTTCTGTTTGATACGTGTTATAAACCGTGCCGGCCAGTTTGCCGTCACAGTGCAGTAATCAAGACAGTAGGTCTGATTCTATCTTGATAATACTAAACTAAGTAAGCTGTCCTACGGCACCAATCATTCAATTACTCCTGTCGAAAGGAAGAGGTAATGGTTTCTTCCGCTTCATTTACCAACTTAAATCTAAAAATTGTAAAATATATCTATTATTAAAAATATAAAGATTGATACATAAATACAATTATTGATAATTAGGTCGATTATCATCTTCCTTAAACTCTCTCTTGTTCCAATTTACTCTGATAGAGTGAGTCTTTCTCCTTTTTATTCTTCCGTCACCAATACATTCATTTACATAATTTATAATGAAATAAAGGAAATATTTTGCTCTCGCTTACCATCTCAATAAAAATTAATTTTCTGCCCTCTTTAATAAAGAAATAATTTGAAAAGATTATTGGTCATTAAAGAGCCCCAATGTATTTATTTCCTTATTTCAAATTACAGTGGAACCTCGCATAACGAGCACCTCTCTTAACGAGTAATTCGCATAACGAGTAAAACAAATTGATTCTTATAGCGAGCGATGTTTCGCATAACGATAGTTTTCTAATGACATTTCGCTGACTGCGCAGTTTTCGCTGACTCATCGAAAACTGCGCATTCTTCGATTAGGCATTCCTGTTTACGCATATGCGTTTCATATTCTCCACGTATCTAATGCATTGATACAGTCGAAACCGAACTTCACCGAATGAGTGGTGTATAGGGGAAGTCCATATAGTGACATTTGTGTTTAAATATTATTGTGTTTATTTTGTTATCCCTCTAACAAAATGGCTTCGAAAAGAATTAAAATAACGTTAGAATTGAAACGTAAAATCATTGAGAAACGAGAAAATGGTGTAAGTGTGGCTGATCTAGCAATTATCCCCTTTTATTTTAATTTATATGAAAAAAATGGTTTCGCTTAACGAGTATTTCGCGTAACGAGTAAGGTTCTGGAACGAATTATGCTCGATAAGCGAGGTTCGACTGTATAACCTTTGCCAAAGAAGACTTTTTCTTTACACACATCCATATACGATATACGTATTGTTTTCATTTTTCATTTTAAAAGTACTCATTTCCTTGAGGGTACAAACGTACTAAGTGAGATTGTTTTTGAAATTATCTTCACAAAATTATTTAGGGAACCTGATTAATGATTGGCATTCATTTAAGTAATTACTTTAGTAGGTTCTAGGTAAACTATCAAAATCTGGCCACATCTTTCAGATACGAATGAAACCAAAACAATATTTATAGTCTAAACATTTGGAACACTAATACATACTATTTTTCATTTCATTTTTTTTTTTCACTACTTCCTCAAAAAATCTTTTACTTGCTTACATATCCTACTGTTTACACGCTAAGTAATCCCCTCATTCAGTTAACAAGAATGGTGTGCCAGTAACTTTAATGGAAAAACAAAATATTTAAAGTAAAATGATGAATTAATCTCTGATGAAAATGAAAATCCAAAACCGGGTAGAAATAGATAAAAAAACAAACATGATGCAAGCAATAATCAAATTTCATATTTGTTTAGTTAGCATTACATGAGATGACAATAGAGATTTTAGAAAACATCTCTAACTATTTCTTTAAACTTCGTATAAATTCATTAATGGAAGCTAAATTTAGAAGATATGTGCAATGCATTAATGTCTGCCTAGTGAATTCAATAACTGCTGATTACCATCGTTCTCCTTTTCATTCCTTCCGATATCCTGTTCTTCCAGATCAGCGTCAGACCGCAACACCCGATGCGTCACGCTCTGACTACTACCTTCTCTCATTTATCTAGTGGGAGCAATTTCTCCCGCAACATTACACTAAAAAAAAAGGTGGGATAGATGCCTCTATTGTCTAATTGATCGTCAATTATCAGCAATTTCTCCAACTGAAAAGAAACGACTATTGTTTTATTTACTGATAAATGTTTGCGATTAAAAGTCTTCCTAGTACGATATTTTACGCAGTATTTTTTTTTATACTTCTTATTTGTCTCTTTATTATAAGAGAAAGTATTTGGCTAATGTGGTGAGGATGGAAAAAAAAATCTCCGGAAATAAGTATTTAATTCTACTTAGCAAGAAAACCAGTTTTTAGCAAAGAATAAGGTCTTAGCAAAGGTCTCTCTCTCCCACCATCAAGATGATTTTTTGTTTTATTCCAAAATACGAAATACAGAAAGTGACTTCGTTTAAAAACTGATTTTATGTTGCTTCAGCAACAATCTAAAAATTAAAATTGCGATTTTTCTTTATAGTTTTTTAAATTCGCAATTTTCTTTAAATCTGCTTATTGATAAGCACGACCTATTAATTTTTGTTTAACATTTTCAAAGATAAATGGATTTTGGAAATTTACTGAGAACCAAAGTTTCGCATTTAAAGGCCATTCTCACAGAATGTACTATTTCTCCATCCCATTCCGACATTTATACATCCGTAAAAGAGCATACATTTCATTATTTTCTAAAAAAAAATTACATAAACTGCCACATAAAAAAACCGCGACTTTAATGCATTTGTATTCATATTTATGCACTTATAATTTTAGCGCACATCACTATACTTTTTGTAAAATAAGTATATATATAAATCTCGAAAACTACTCGATAGATTTCGTTTATATTTTACCTGTACATGAAGACTACTATTGTCTATAAATGTAGGAAATTTCGCAAAAATCTGTCGAGTAGGAATCGAGATATTTAGAGTTAAAGTTTGGTTTCGTTTGAAACAGTGAAATATTTAACATCAATTATCACGAAAACTACTCGATAGATTTCGTTTATATTTTACCTGTATATGAAGACTACTATTGTCTATAAATGTATGAAATTTCGTAAAAATATGTCGCGTAGGAAACGAGATATTTAGAGTTAAAGTTTGGTTTCGTTTGAAACAGTGAAATATTTAACTTCAATTATCTCGAAAACTACTTGATAGATTTCGTTTATATTTTACCTGTATATGAAGACTACTATTGTCTATAAATGTGTGAAATTTCGTAAAAATCTGTCGAGTAGAAAACGAGATATTTAGAGTTAAAGTTTGGTTTCGTTTGAAACAGTGAAATCTTTAACTTTAATTATCTCGAAAACTACTCGATAGATTTCGTTTATATTTAACCTGTATATGGAGACTACTTTTGTCTATAAATGTATGAAGTTTCGTAAAAATCTGTCGAGTAGGAAACGAGATATTTAGCGTTAAAAGTTTGGTTTTGTTTGAAATAGTAAAATTTTTAACTTCAATTATTTTAAAAACAACTCGATAGATTTCGGTTATGTTTTACCTGTTTATGGAGACTACTATTTTCTATAAATGTACGAAATTTTGTAGAATTCTGTCGAGTAGGAAACGAGATATTTAGAATTAAAGTTTGGTTTCGTTTGAAACAGTGAAATCTTTAACTTCAATTATCTCGAAAACTACTTGATAGATTTCGTTTATATTTAACCTGTATATGGAGACTACTTTTGTCTGTCTATAAATGTATGAAATTTCGTAAAAATCTGTCGAGTAGGAAACGAGATATTTAGAGTTAAAAGTTTGGTTTTGTTTGAAATAGTGAAATTTTTAACTTCAATTATCTCGAAAACTACTTGATAGATTTCGTTTATATTTAACCTGTATATGGAGACTACTTTTGTCTGTCTATAAATGTATGAAATTTCGTAAAAATCTGTCGAGTAGGAAACGAGATATTTAGAGTTAAAAGTTTGGTTTTGTTTGAAATAGTGAAATTTTTAACTTCAATTATTTCAAAAACTTTTCCATAGATTTCGGTTATGTTTTAACTGTATATGGAGATTACTTTTGTCTATAAATGTATGAAATTTCGTAAAAATATGTCACGTAGGAAACGAGATATTTAGAGTTAAAGTTTGGTTTCGTTTGAAACAGTGAAATATTTAACTTCAATTATCTCGAAAACTACTTGATAGATTTCGTTTATATTTAACCTGTATATGGAGACTACTTTTGTCTGTCTATAAATGTATGAAATTTCGTAAAAATCTGTCGAGTAGGAAACGAGATATTTAGAGTTAAAAGTTTGGTTTCGTTTGAAACAGTGAAATCTTTAACTTCAATTATCTCGAAAACTACTTGATAGATTTCGTTTATATTTAACCTGTATATGGAGACTACTTTTGTCTGTCTATAAATGTATGAAATTTCGTAAAAATCTGTCGAGTAGGAAACGAGATATTTAGAGTTAAAAGTTTGGTTTTGTTTGAAACAGTGAAATTTTTAACTTCAATTATTTCAAAAACTTTTCCATAGATTTCGGTTATGTTTTAACTGTATATGGAGATTACTTTTGTCTATAAATGTATGAAATTTCGTAAAAATATGTCACGTAGGAAACGAGATATTTAGAGTTAAAGTTTGGTTTCGTTTGAAACAGTGAAATATTTAACTTCAATTATCTCGAAAACTACTCGATAGATTTCGTTTATATTTTACCTGTATATGAAGACTACTATTGTCTATAAATGTAAAAAAAATTGTAAAAATCTGTTGAGTAGGAAACGAGATATTTAGAGTTAAATTTTGGTTTCGTTTGAAACAGTGAAATCTTTAACTTCAATTATCTCGAAAACTACTCGATAAATTTCGTTTATATTTTACCTGTTTTTGGAGACTACTATTGTCTATAAATTTATAAAATTTCGTAAAAATCTGTCAGATACAGAAAAAATAGGAAGAAAGAAATGAAGATAGCAAAAAAGGAACTAAACAAAAACATTTTTATACTGCACCCATATTTTAAAATAAAATTGGAATTAAGGAGTATTATCTGCTCTTACTTGAATAAGCGTCTACAGCATTCTCGGCTTCTCTTCATTAAGGAAATAAAGAAGTTACTGAAAACTTCTGATAACTGAGAACTTACGGTATTTTCAATGTTTACAATAAGTGCATCTGCAGCTCAGAAGCAGTCGTTAGCCGTCTTAAAGTCTGTCAAATGCTGCCCTATAACATGGTTAAACATTAGGTTTAAAAAGGTATGGATGCAGATGTTTTTTAAAATATAAATTTGATCTATATGCTCTTCACTGCTCTTGATTTTAGAAAAGAGACAAGACAAGGCATCTCACAAATCTTCATATTCTTAATAGAAGGGAGACGTCCACTAAATAATTTTAATTACCACGAACTCTAAATAAATAAAATGATATAGCTAGAAAAACGACATTTTGAAGAATCAAATAATTGTATCAAATTATATCAAGACAAAGAACTTGACTACATTTATGTATGTCCATTGACTGTTAATATGTTAAAAAAACTTGTAGGTTAGCTTACAGATTATTTAAAAAAAGGTTAACAATAGATTTAATTAATAATGGAAGTTAATTCAATTTTGCTTTATAAGAAACTAGGTTAATTTATCATTTCCTTGGGAAAAGTAGTTAAGGAAACTCTCCCGCAGATAAAAAAAATAGTTACTATTTTAGTAATTTCATAATTTTATGAGAACTTAGGAAGTAAAATATTACTAGAAAAACATCCCAGAAAACGGTCACTGTTTTATACTTTGTGTTTGAATAAATGGACGGTTATTAGATTTTGGTTGAAAACATCCTGCATACCATTGGCGTACCCACAATCTGATATATAAATTAATGGTGTACTCCATGAATGCAACAAAATTCTAAATACATTACAATTTGAGAGGCAACACGCTTGCAAAAAAAGAAAGTAGCTGCAATGACATCATATTATCAAATGATCAATGAACGAAAGCCACAGTCGAGGGAAAATAGAAAGAATGCATCCAATTTCAAGATATTTTGATGAAGTAGTCCATAATTACAGACTGTTTTCTACGTGTTTTTCGTTTCACTTAAAGAGTTGATGTAAAAAAATGAATTTTGGAAGTTCAGATTTTATTTTTAACTTTATAATTCTATAATATAATATAATATTATAATTCTACTCCTCAGACATACCTACTCATCCTCAAACTACTCTTCTCACCTATGCTGACGATACTGCCATCTTATCTACTGACAAAGACCCAATAATAGCTCATAGAAACCTTCAGACTCACCTCACCTCCTTAGAAAATTGGTTCAAAAAATGGGCTGTCAAACTGAACGAAACTAAATCTCAAAATATCACCTTCACTCTTCGACGCATCACTCTTCCTCCTGTCTTTTACAATCTTATTCCTTTACCAGTAGTAAATGTAGTCCGCTACCTTGGGCTTTACCTTGACAGAAGACTCACATGGAACCCTCATACTCGACTTAAGAGAACAGAACTTAACAGACGCTTCCGACAACTGAAAAGACTACTCGACAACAGATCAAAACTCACTCTGGACAACAAAAGACTAATATATGTAAGTATACTAAAGCCAGTCTGGGCTTACGGCATCGAACTGTGGGGTTCAACCAAACGCTCAAATCTGCAAAGGATCCAGTCCTTGCAATCTAAAATTCTTCGCTCTATAGTAAACGCTCCTTTCTACGTCACCAATCAAACCATTCACACAGACTTGAACATTCCTTTCGTCACACAAGTTGCAAAAACACGTTACAGAAATTTCCACCTTAACATTCAAACACATCACAATCCACTGGTACAACATCTATCTTCAAGAACATTTCCAGACAACACTTCCAGACGTCTTAAAAGACAGTGGCCTCGCGATCTCCTCTCTGATGAAGAGAGTCAGTAGAAAGTAAATTGTTTTTTGGAGTGTTACCGCTGGGTAACTTCTCCACTCTTTTATTCTGTTATTTATAGTTATCATTGTTGCTTATAACGCAAAATGCGTTGATTGTAACTAAATAAATGATTAAAAAAAAAAAAAAAAAAACTTTATAATTGAATGTAATTATGGGTCATGAAGTTAAATTTGACAGCTAAACTTGATTAAAAAACTTGATGCAATTAAATCTAAGCGTACACTGTTTCCAATCTCAAAGGAAGTCTAATTCAGATCAATAGGATAAGGCTAAGTGAGGTTTGGAGTTGGCAATCATTACCTGGACTTCCTTCATAATTTTTCCTTAAACCTTTTCTGTCTTTTAATCTTCTTTTTCTGAGTTCAAGCTTTCTCCTTTTCTTTACTACTTCAGTTCACATTCTCCTTAATTTTTTTTCTTGATTTCTTGAGTTCTGTGTATGGTTATTATACATTTAAAATACCTTTCAGTTATTTCATTTTCTTCAACATTTCATACTTACATACCACCTTCCAACAGTAACATATGAATACACCTCTCAGCCCTTAGCTCAGTATGAGTATGTGTTTAGTACAGTAGTAAGCAAGGCGACGAGGGTACAAGTCTTTGGATAGGTAAATGTATATTATATATATGTGAGTGTGTATATGTGGACATCCTAAGGGGCGGGACTACGTCCTACTTCCGGAGTGGCACACTTTCTCTACCTACACTAGTACCCCACACTAGTCACATTCACACTCATTTACTCACATACACATACGAACACATTATATATGGAAAATATATATATATATATATCTCCTTGACTCATACGTACGCACGGAGCTGGCTCAGCATTATGCGTCCAATAGTAGATCCCTTCAGTTCACCTTCCACAAGTCACACTAATTATCGTAAACAAAATGTTGTTAGATTTACAGTGCTAAATAATAACAATGATTTTATTCATCGCAGCAAGCATCTTCATTGTAAACCTGACCGGTTTCGTACTTCCATCATCAGAGATATCAGTTAGAGATGTCGAAGAGATATCGACTTCATTTATGTTTCCATCTCGCTTTAAACCACTTCCTGTCTTGACAAAAATGCCTTCCTTTAAGGGCCTGATTATTCGTATATTCTGCGGTTTTATTGCATTAAAAATAACCCAGTTGTTAAAAATCGAACTGAAGAAATCTTGTCATTTGAAAATTTGAGTGGAGCAATAAAGAGAAAGTCGTTCTACACAACCATCTTTTCCCCATAATGAAGTCATAGATGATGATCTGCTAGAACTTTTTATTACACCCATTCTGAATCGCTCCTCAAACTAAAAATTATTTGATTATATAGATCGAGTTCTTTTTATGTCTTTCCAGAAGTTTCCAGAAGAACATTCTTACAACTCAGTTCTAATTATCCATCAGCAGCTTTAACGGCTATTATCTCTGTACCTAATTGATAAATAAATACACCAGAACTAAATGTAAAACAAATTTAATGGAATCGAAATTAATTAATAATTGAAGAATGATAATTTGAATCAATTTATTTTATTACGATGTGAATCTAGAAATAAATACTTTTGTCACTGACTTAAAAATGACAATGAATCGTTTAAAAACCGTATTATTTTTTCTTTTATTTTTTTTACCCTTCGAAAGAGTAACCAGAGTTTTCACAAAAAAATACGCGTTTCGAATACCTATGAGCAAGAATCGTCACTGTTCGGAATGTTTTTGTTTTTGGACAACATAACTCAGAAATAGAAAATGAAAAACATTCAAAATTTAATATTAACTTCCGGAGAACGGTATTTAAAAATATAAAAAAATAAATGAATACATATACATATACGAGGGTCGTTGGCCAGGAATGGAGCTAACACTCCTTTCATCGGTCCAGAGCCTGTCCTGGGGATCACCAGGGGTTCGGTTCGTGCGGCTCTCAGAGATTGGATCTGGAGGGAGCATGAAAAGGACTGGGTGATGTGTCCTGGGGTTAAACACAGCAAGACCTTGATGCCTTGGCTGTGTAAGCAAAGATCCAAAGAGACCCTGTGTTTGGGCAGAAATCAGATTACTCTGATTACAGGCCTATTCACGGGGCACGGTAGGTTTAAAAAGCATCTGTGCAGGGTGGGGCTTATCAGCTCGGAGCCGCTGTGCAGATTATGTCAGGAAGAGGAGGAAACGGCCTCTCACCTGTTGTTCGATTGCGTTGCAATCGAACGTTTGCGCTATGAAACCTTTGGAACGTTGAGGCCGAAGGAGATAGTAGCGCAAAAAGAACTAGTAGGGAAGGTCCTCAACCTCTTTAGGAGGGGAGGGTTCGCTTACTAGAACTAAGAAGGGGCTGGCACAATAAGTCTTTTGTGGCTGCAGTGCCATGGGGCATAGGTCCCGTCCCGTCTACCATCTTATCTTATCTTACGAGGGTCGTTTAAAAAGTCCGTGCAAAGTCAGAGAGATAGCACTACTGGCGCGTATCGAGGTTATGTTTAGTTAGTAGCATCTCTTGGAAGAACACACACCAAGTTTCAGCCAGATCGGTCTATTTCTTTGTGTTTGGCATTCGTTTGAATCGAGGAAGTCGAGTGAAAAAGAATTTCGTGTGTTAATTAAACACTACTTTATGAAAGGCAAAACGCCTCAGGAGACCAAAGAGAAGCTTGATAAACATTATGGTGACTCTGCACCTTCGATTAGAACAGTTTATAAGTGGTTTCAAAATTTTCCGAGTGGCCATTTGGGCACAAGTGACGCTGAACGTTCTGGACGCCCTGTTGAAGTTACTACTCCAGAAATCATTGATAAAATCCATGATATGGTGATGGATGACAGAAGAGTGAAGGTGCGTGAGATTGCTAGTGCTATGGGCATCTCGAATGAACGGGTACATAATATTTTGCATCAACATTTGGACATGACAAAGCTATCCGCAAGATGGGTGCCGCGATTGCTCACGCTTGACCAAAAACGAAATCGTGTGAAGTGTTGCAAGGACGGTTTGCAGCTGTTCCAGAAGAATCCGCAGGACTTTAAGCGTCGTTTCGTCACTGTGGATGAAACATGGATACATCACTACACTCCTGAGACCAAAGAACAATCTAAACAATGGGTTACCAAGGGGGAATCTGCGCCAAAAAAGGCGAAGACCGTTCCTTCGGCCGGAAAGATTATGGCGACTGTCTTTTGGGATTCGCAAGAAATAATCCTCATCGACTATCTGGAAAAGGGTAAAACTATTACAGGTGCATATTATTCATCGTTATTGGACCGTTTGAAAACCGAGCTGCAAGAAAAACGGCCACGATTGACCCACAAAAAAGTCCTTTTCTATCACGACATCGCACCAGCTCACACCTCAGCAGTTGTGGTCGCAAAATTAATGGAAATAGGGTTCCAACTCGTTTCACATCCCCCCTATTCTCCAGACTTGGCTCCCTCGGACTACTATTTGTTCTCCAATATGAAGAAATGGCTGGCGGCAAAAAGATTTTATTCAAACGAGGAGGTGATTGCAGAAACGAATGGCTATTTTTCAGACTTGGACAAATCCTATTATTCGGAAGGGATCAACAAACTAGAGCAGCGTTGGACGAAGTGTATAAGCCTAAAAGGAGACTATGTTGAAAAATAAAAAAGGTTTACCCCAAAAAATTAAGTAGTTTTTATTTTTGCACGGACTTTTCAAACGACCCTCGTATCACTCACTCTCCATTCTTACTTAAATTACATTTACTTCACACCTATTTTTTTTTTTTTTAACTATGCATTCTTTTTACACGTGCAGTTAGATATAACTTAGATTTGCATGATTTTCCGAGAAAAGACATCTTGTACATTTTCTGGATAAGATTCGGTTAGGACACCTTCTAAATTAGATTTCATCACATTTATCTACATTAACTCCAGCATATGATTTTTTTTTTTACCCAAATTTAATTAAAACGGTAGATTGGAACTGCTTTTTTTTTTGGTATTTTTCTCGTTATTAATTGTGAATTCCTCGAAAAAGGCTCCATTAGTTTCTTTAACTTTACTTACTCAACAAATAATTTTTTGTGGGAAGGTTTATTAAAATTATAATTATTTTTCAGATGTTATTTTTGCCACGTGCTGTTCCAACGTACTTATAATATTCTTTAATGCATTCGATGCATTCATTTTAAAAGTAACTGACAAAATCTAAGCAAATGATCATGATTCCAGGAATACGATTTTAGAAAGTTTCATTGGTGTACCAATAAACACGGTAATAAATCTTCTAGCAAAGAAACCAGAAGAGTGAGAGAGAGAAGCTAAATAAAAAGCAGAAAGGTAAATTAGAACATCGCAATAATATTAGCGCGATATGTACAGTCTGGTAGTGGAACAGGCGAACCGCCTGCCTTAAGTTGTTATTACAACTATCATTTTGAAATACAGCTTTGAAGTTATTTTACACATGTCTGGTTGAATATATTAAAAATAATTTATACTTCAAACTTATAAGATTATTAGACGTGGTTATTATTCAGTATGTAACTAGGCTGTAAGAATCAAACAAAATATTTTGGGAAATAATAAAAGTAAAACTTTGTAACTTTATATATATACGAGGTGTGTTCAAAAAGTAACGGGAATTTTTAAATTTCGCGGGTTTGGAGAGTCTGATTGTAAAATTTTTTTTTTATTATGTTGGTACACATGCCCCTGAAGTACGATAAAATTTTCAGTAATATTCATTGTTTACTTCTTAAGTGGCAGCCGTTAAGGTTAGACGTGTTTTTCGAGCTTGGCGATTTTTGTTTGTTAAAAAAAATGGATCAAAGAATTTGTATTAAATTTTGCGTAAAAAATGAAATAAAGTGTTTGAAATGTTAATAAAGGCATATGGCGAGTCTGCTATGAGTAAAACAAGGATTTACGAGTGGTATAAGCGTTTCCAAGATGGCCGCGAAAACGTTGAAGATGACGAACGACCTGCACGTCCAAGCACATCAACAACCGATGAAAACGTGAAAAAAGTGAAAGAAATGGTTATGAACGATCGCCGAATCACAATCAGAGAAGTCGCTGATGATGTTGCCATATCAATTGGCTCATGCCATGAAATTTTTTCGGATGTTTTGGGTATGAAACGTGTGGCAGCAAAATTTGTTCCAAAATTGTTGAATTTCGAAAAAAAACAGCGGAGAATGGAAGTTGCTCAAGAGTCACTCAATGAAGTCGACAACGATGCGGATCTACTGAAACGTGTTATAACAGGTGAGGAAACATGGGTTTACGGATATGATGTCGAAACTAAGGCTCAATCGTCCCAGTGGAGGCATTCTGGATCGCCAAGACCGAAAAAGGCTCGACAAGTGCGGTCGAATGTGAAGGTTATGCTCACTGTGTTCTTCGATTTTAATGGCATAGTGCATCATGAATTCTTGCCACAAGGTCAAACAATCAATAAGGAGTACTACCTACAAGTTCAACGCCGTTTGCGTGAAGCAATCCGAAAAAAACGCCCGGATTTGTGGCAAAACAATTCATGGATTTTGCACCACGATAATGCACCTGCTCACACTTCATTGCTTGTTCGTGAATTTTTGGCCAAAAACAAAACTTTAACGATGCCCCAGCCTCCATATTCGCCAGACATGGCTCCATGTGACTTTTTTCTATTTCCAAACATAAAGAGAACATTAAAAGGCCGTCGTTTTACAAGCATAGATGACATTAAAAGCGAATCGCTGAAAGAGCTGAAAGCTATCACAAAGATCGAGTTTCAGAAGTGTTTCGAGGATTGGAAAAAGCGCTGGCACAAGTGTATTGTATGCGAAGGGGACTACTTTGAAGGCGACAATATTAATGTAGATGAATAAATAAATATTTTTTTCAAAAAACGAAAATTCCCGTTACTTTTTGAACACACCTCGTAGAGAATGTTTTAAGATGCACTTTCGTTAAGTTATATACAGGGTGACCAGAGTTATATGCTCCACCCAATTTTTTTTTTTAACGGCGGGAAATTTCGAAAAAATAAAAAACACGTATTTAATCATTTTTAGTCTAGTTTATTTTTAGTGATTGGCCCATTTTTTTAAACCCCTGTATCTCGAGATACAGCATTCAACTTTTGTTTTTCAAATGGAACGTTATATTTTTTGAAATCGGTTAGGTTTTTCAAAAGTTATGGTAATTTAAAATATGAAAAACAAATTTCAGTTTACTGTCAAAATTACGTTATTTTTTTTAATGAATCTGTTCAAACTGGGCACAACCAACGGATAGGCAAGCCAAAACTCTGGACTCCCACGCTTTGCTTGTAGCAGCACTTATGGTAGCGAAGTCAAGATCTAGGCAGGCTAGAGTAATTCGACGTTTCTGATCATGGACTGAAGCCACGGGATTAAGGTTACTTTACACTTTATTTTTTTAGGTATCCCCACAAAAAATATAGTCCATTTGGGTCAAGTCCGGAGATCGAGGTTGGATGCTATATCTCGAGTTTCAAGGGTTTTTAAAAAATGGGTCAATCACTGAAAATAAACTAGACTAGTGTTTTTACGTGTTTTTTATTTTTTCGAAATTTCCCGCCGTTAAAAAAAAAAGTGGGTGGAGCATATAACTTTGGTCACCCTGTATATTTTAACACTAAAATAATCGGTAAAACCGTTTTAACCCAAGAAGTTTTTTCAGTAACCTCCGAAATAAATTTTCCTAGGCGAGTACGCCAAATAACAGAGTGAGAGTTCAATATTTGTAAGCAAGTTAATTAACATTTGAAGAAAAGTTAGATTTTTTGGAAAAGTTATGGAACAGGTCAACAATCAATCAAGTGAATGGATGTATTGACCGCATCCTCACAGTCGGGAAATCCATTTTGCTTTTCTAAATCATTCCTAAAACTTTTTTTTTTTTTTTTTTGAAACCCTTGACCACCTTAAAAGCATAACTTTGAATGAAAATTGAATTCCAAAAATACAATTCTCGCCAACTCGCTTACAAATCTGTTTTCAGAATGAAAAAAGAGCGAGAACAGCACAAGGAAGAACAACTTCTCCGAAATATTTGAATGTTCGTGAGAGAAAGCATTTAGAAAATTAAAAAAAAAAAAAATTAAAAATGACGTCACGAATGTTTGGACGAAGCTGACCCGAATGGCTAAAGACCGGTCCAGCTGAACTAGTTTTGGACTGCGTACCACCGGAACTACTGCCTTACGTGCACAGGTCTTCGCTAAGTTGGCCCCTAACTCTTTTAGTCAAACATAGATTGGTAGTCCAAATTCAATATAAACACTACTTTTACAATCGGCCATTTCTTTAAGTTACTATGAAAGAAATATTTATACTTCTAATTGCGCGGCCCGCAGTTAATAAACGTTGGAAACCTATTACACATATAAAATATTGGGAAGAGAACGTAAAATCCAAAAGGAATTGATTTCTGGAGCTATTTTTTGGGAGCTTGAGTGAATTTGAAATAGTTAAATTTTGCTTTGAAACTAGCACTTTCATATTCAACTTAGGTCTCTTAATTTAAATTAATCTTTTGGCAATAAAGTGAACTTTTGCAACTTGAGCTTCACCGCAGCCGGTTGGCAATCCTGACATCATCTATTATAACAGGGTAAGCGTTCTCTAATAATCTTGAGTGAAAACTCAACACTCTCATAAAGATATTTCTTCAAACCTGCTAATGCTGTTGTTCACGACCACACACATTCAAATACTTTTTTTTTTTTTTTGTATACATGAGAACTTAAAACATCTATTCCGGAAATAAAGCTCAATTAGAAATTTGACAAGATTGCATTGCTTCTAAGGGTACGTTCACAACGGAGCAGTGAGCATAGATGATAGCGGAGATGATAGCAGTGATGCATCAGCGCTTATAGAATAACCTAGTACATTCTTATGTGAGCGTGCACAACGAAGCTTCGACTAGTGACTCATACTCGCTGCTATAAACGAGCATAGATAATAGAATTGAATTTTTCATTTTTCTGCTAGCTGAACTCCAGTATCGGAGCTTCAAAATGGACGTCGAAAAATTATTTAGTGCTGTCTTTACTCATTATTTTTGGTTATTATTTTATTATTTACTTTTAAACAATATTTTGTTTTTTAAACCGTGCTTACATTTATTTTCATGCGTATTTATTTGTTTTTTTTTTCAATAAAATCATTACTAACCTAAGAGTAATCACTAGTTTTTCTTCTGTGGTTATAGGATTTCCATGACAATTTTTCCAAAGTTTTCGTAATTTTGACCATATTTTTTCTAAAATATAGTCGAATGTGGGTGGACCCATCCTCACATATTCAAAAAAACGATCCGGATAATTTCTAAGTTCCTTATATAAATAGTGAAATTCGCCCAAAGTACTTCGTTTTTTATTTATGGTATGTACATGATATTTTCTAAAGCGTTTTTTCTTTAAAATATTCCATTTTGTTGCTGGTGAACATAAAAACTCTTCTTCACTACTCGGACATGTTGCATGTATCACAGCTCTGTTGTGCACACTAATCAGCGATTATATTTTACTCTATCAGTTATCATCTCTGCTATCATCTATACTCACAGCTCTGTTGTAAACGTACCCTAATGCATCAGCGCTTAAAGAAAAACATAATACATTCGAATGTGAGCGTGCACAACGAAGCTGCGACTAGTGACTCATACTCGCTGCTATAAACGAGCATAGATGATAGAATTAAATATTTCATTTTTCTGCTAGCTGAACTCCAGTATCGGAGCTTCAAAATGGACGTAGAAAAATTAATTAGTGCAGTCTTTACTCATTATTTTTTGTTATTATTTACTTTTAAACAATATTTTGTTTTTTAAATCGAGCTTACATTTATTTTCATGTGTATTTATTTGTTTTTTCTCAATAAAACCATTACTTACCTAAGAATAATCACTAGTTTTTCTTCTATGGTTATAGGATTTCCATGACAATTTTTCCGTTTTCTTAATTTTAAACTTATTTTTTCTAAAATATAGTCGAAAGTGGGTGGTCCCATCCTCACATATTCAAAAAAACGATCCGGATAATTTCTAAGTTCCTTATATAAATGGTGAAATTCACCCAAAGTACTTCGTTTTTTATTTATGAGATGTACATGATAAAGTGTTTTTTCTTTAAAATATACCATTTCGTGGCTGCTGAACATAAAAACTCTTCTTCACTACTCGGACATGTTGCTTGTATCTCAGCTCCGTTGTGCCCACTAATCAGCGATTATTTTTTACTCCAACAGTTACCATCTCTGCTATCATCTATACTCACAGTTCCGTTGTGAACGTACCCTAACGAAGTAAGAGAAAGTAGAAATAGTGATATATTTCAGTTAAATCAACTGGTTGATATTTTTAACAAAATGTGTGGCCTCAAATTTTTCTTTGTTAATCAAGCCTGCTATGTTTTCAGAAGAAAAACTTAACATAACTATGTAATAAGTTAAAAAACAAAAAATAAAAAAAGAGAATACACTCAACATAAAGAGAGCTAAGTGTCAGTAATAACACTGCAAGGATAGTCTAAGTAGAGAAGGTACACTCACTAAGATAATATAGAATGACCTTGGAGGTTGATTCCCTTGTCTGAGAAGAGAGAGCTTCATAGGCAGACCACTTAACTAAACTTTCTATCCGACCTTGGACATACACTTCCGCTGTCAATCTTCATTTTCTCTTCCCAAACGTTCACCTCAATGTCGCCCGGCATTAGTTCTTCAGTAATATCCTGCGACATTAAAAATAATTATTAAATTCCTTTAAAAAAAAGTACTAATTAGGAAATATAGACTTTAATTTATTTAACTTGTTGCTGCCATTAGGATGTAGAAAAGAAAGTTCTTAATAGCCCTTTCAATTTAAGATAACCAATCCTACTTAAGATTTTTAAATGTATTCTTTTGAGTTATTAAAATAGTATTCTCTTTTTCGTACACAAGGGTATTTAAACATATTTTCTGTTACCAATACAGTTTTAATTCTTTCTTCTTCTTAATGCACAGTAAAATCGTAAATAAATCTGTTGTGTAACACAGTTTTTACCAAATGATGGTTGGTTTTAATGTTGTATAGGTTAGTTCAGAGGTCGGCAACCCACGGCTCGCGAGCCGCATGCGGCTCTTTTATCCAAATTGTGTGGCTCTTCAGCCTTCCCTAGATACATTGTATTATGTTAATTTTATTGAAACGAATGAAAATTCCATTTATTAAAGATATTTTTTCCAAAATAATTTTAAATGTTATAGGTTCGAAATTGAATCGAACATTAAAAAATAAAGTACTTGATTTATATTGTAAGACTGCCACCGTTTCAATCGTTAAGTTATTATTTATTTGTCTATTTACTTTGCAATATGTGAATATAAATATATAAAACATTTAAATGTTATTGAATACCATAAAATAATAATTTGTGAACACAAAATGATCTACAAAGTTTGTTTACACTACCATCCTTGCGGCTCTTGGTAAGATTTATTAAAATTATTTAAGGAGAAATGGCTCTCTACTTAAAATAGGTTGCCGACCCCTGGGTTAGTTCAATCATGAAACGTCACATTTGATAGCCAGAGATCCCAGCATTCCTGAGCTACATACGTACAATATCCACCGATGTTATAACTGCATTTTTTGTTTTTTTTTACTTCGCATTCTAGCCACATAACGAAAGTATTATCACTTATTTTTTAGAAATTTTCTCAGGAAGATTTATTGTTAAGACATCTTGGAGATAGTTAACGCTTGCTTAGCTTCTCTCTTAAGTGCCACTTAAGTACGATTCTGTCATGTACTGTTCTATTTCGTTGAAATGTTAAAAATTCCTAGAAATTTACAATTGTAATAAGTTGTATCACCTCAAGAACTAGCTTTTTATAGAGTAGAATATGAAAATCCCATTGTCGTCGTCCATGCCTTGAAAGAGATACCAGAGTATTAGAAGCCTCCACATACTGGTTGGACTGGAAGCAGGAAACTACGGCATATAAGATCTAGTCTTCCAGTGGCATGCAAGAATCTAGAGAATCTCTTTAAACTAAGAGACGCGGCAATTTCAGGAACGGAAACCATTATCTCACCAAAGGCAATAGATTATGTATCCATATTTACGAGGTGTGTTCAAAAAGTAACGGGAATTTTCATTTTTTGAAAAAAATATTTATTTATTCATCTACATTAATATTGTCGCCTTCAAAGTAGTCCCCTTCGCATACAATACACTTGTGCCAGCGTTTTTTCCAATCCTCGAAACACTTCTGAAACTCGATCTTTGTGATAGCTTTCAGCTCTTTCAGCGATTCGCTTTTAATGTCATCTATGCTTGTAAAACGACGGCCTTTTAATGTTCTCTTTATGTTTGGAAATAGAAAAAAGTCACATGGAGCCATGTCTGGCGAATATGGAGGCTGGGGCATCGTTAAAGTTTTGTTTTTGGCCAAAAATTCACGAACAAGCAATGAAGTGTGAGCAGGTGCATTATCGTGGTGCAAAATCCATGAATTGTTTTGCCACAAATCCGGGCGTTTTTTTCGGATTGCTTCACGCAAACGGCGTTGTACTTGTAGGTAGTACTCCTTATTGATTGTTTGACCTTGTGGCAAGAATTCATGATGCACTATGCCATTAAAATCGAAGAACACAGTGAGCATAACCTTCACATTCGACCGCACTTGTCGAGCCTTTTTCGGTCTTGGCGATCCAGAATGCCTCCACTGGGACGATTGAGCCTTAGTTTCGACATCATATCCGTAAACCCATGTTTCCTCACCTGTTATAACACGTTTCAGTAGATCCGCATCGTTGTCGACTTCATTGAGTGACTCTTGAGCAACTTCCATTCTCCGCTGTTTTTGTTCGAAATTCAACAATTTTGGAACAAATTTTGCTGCCACACGTTTCATACCCAAAACATCCGAAAAAATTTCATGGCATGAGCCAATTGATATGGCAACATCATCAGCGACTTCTCTGATTGTGATTCGGCGATCGTTCATAACCATTTCTTTCACTTTTTTCACGTTTTCATCGGTTGTTGATGTGCTTGGACGTCCAGGTCGTTCGTCATCTTCAACGTTTTCGCGGCCATCTTGGAAACGCTTATACCACTCGTAAATCCTTGTTTTACTCATAGCAGACTCACCATATGCCTTTATTAACATTTCACACACTTTATTTCATTTTTTACGCAAAATTTAACACAAATTCTTTGATCCATTTTTTTTAACAAACAAAAATCACCAAGCTCGAAAAACACGTCTAACCTTAACGGCTGCCACTTAAGAAGTAAACAATGAATATTACTGAAAATTTTATCGTACTTCAGGGGCATGTGTACCAACATAATAAAAAAAAAAAAATTTACAATCAGACTCTCCAAACCCGCGAAATTTAAAAATTCCCGTTACTTTTTGAACACACCTCGTATGTGAAACAATTGTGAAAAAACATCATTTTGGGCGTACATGGAAATCTGAAAGTTCAGTTTAAAGTTGTCCTTCCTTGCAGTTGTGATGGAAAAAACAGAAAATGGATGTGAAGTATAATGTAGAACTTTTCACTAAGTTTTTGGCAGAAATACTCTCAAGTGTATGTTTAAGTAATGCCCATTTATAAGTTTTGAAAACGCTTTATGTTTATTTTAAAATAAATGATAGTATTAGAGACATGTATCTTCAAACTAGTCTAATGGGTGCACATATCTAGGTAAAAAAGCAGAATGGAATGAAGAAGTCTACACTCTCTGCGGCCCTTCCAAGGATCTAGAAGGAAAGAAACGACAGGTAATAACTACATCATTTACTTCTGATACAAATTAGAGGTTTAGGGTATGCAGGCATGTAGATCCAAGATAGGTATAAAGCCTGGTGAGTGGGTGTTTATCATCACTACGCTACATAACCGCCATGACCTTTCAGAGAGAACATCAGGGGGATGTAAATGGATTTATGAGATGGCATCACTTGGCCCTTCCATCTAATTAGAATTTATGATACCTCAAGTGCGTATGGCCTGAACGGCAATGGAATAATTCATAGTTAAGGTGACTGCTTCAAACTCTATAAAGATGTGTTTCTGGGTATATATATTTTTTTTGGTCTAACTAATAAACATAAGGTAACATAAAAAAAGTAATCTTTGAAATGGTTAAGAGACCGGAGGATGTAAAACTCTTCACTTTTACTCCACTCATAGAAACTATACATTTTATTTATAAAGTTCTAATCTACTTATAACACCTATGTTCTAACTTGTATCATTATAGTTCAATAGTTTCATTCTGAATGCATATCTAACTTTAAAGCAACCCAAGTAAGACCCCCTCAGAACAAACCACACTTAGACTACATTAAACTAAAGATAAAGAAATAGATAATGCCAAATATTCATCCTTTATCAGGTTGGTAATAATTACGAAATCATTAGTTTTGAGATATTTATGAGGTCAAGGTATACTCATAAAAGAGAGTTGCAGCGATAATCAGCAACAATTATTTTTTTTTTTTTTTTTTTGGCTTAGGAGTTTCGTTAAAATTCCAAAATTGAGCAAACAAAGTTGCCATAAAACATAATAGAGAGCACCACTCATAAAATCAATAAACTGAACACCATTACAGTGTACGAGGGTCGTTTGAAAAGTCCGTGCAAAGTCAGAGAGATAGCACCACTGGCGCGTATTGAGGTTATGTTTAGTTAGTAGCATCTCTTGGAAGAACACACACCAAGTTTCAGCCAGATCGGTCTATTTCTTTGTGTTTGGCATTCGTTTGAATCGAGGAAGTCGAGTGATTTTCAAAAAATGGACGAAAAAGAATTTCGTGTGTTGATTAAACACTACTTTATGAAAGGCAAAACGCCTCAGGAGACTTAAGAGAAGCTTGATAAACATTATGGTGACTCTGCACCTTCGATTAGAACAGTTTATAAGTGGTTTCAAAATTTTCGGAATGGCCATATGGGCACAAGTGACGCTGAACGTTCTGGACGCCCTGTTGAGGTTACTCATTGATAAAATCCATGATAAGGTGATGGATGACAGAAGAGTGAAGGTGCGTGAGATTGCTAGTGCTGTGGGCATCTCGAATGAACGGGTACATAATATTTTGCATCAACATTTGGACATGACAAAGCTATCCGCAAGATGGGTGCCGCAATTGCTCACGCTTGACCAAAAACGAAATCGTGTGAAGTGTTGCAAGGACGGTTTGCAGCTGTTCCAGAAGAATCCGCAGGACTTTAAGCGTCGTTTCGTCACTGTAGATGAAACATGGATACATCACTACACTCCTGAGACCAAAGAACAATCTAAACAATGGGTTATCAAGGGGGAATCTGCGCCAAAAAAGGCGAAGACCGTTCCTTCGGCCGGAAAGATTATGGCGACTGTCTTTTGGGATTCGCAAGGAATAATCCTCATCGACTATCTGGAAAAGGGTAAAACTATTACAGGTGCATATTATTCATCGTTATTGGACCGTTTGAAAACCGAGCTGCAAGAAAAACGCCCACGATTGGCCCACAAAAAAGTCCTTTTCTATCACGACAACGCACCAGCTCACACCTCAGCAGTTGTGGTCGCAAAATTAATGGAAATAGGGTTCCAACTCGTTTCACATCCCCCCTATTCTCCAGACTTGGCTCCCTCGGACTACTATTTGTTCCCCAATATGCAGAAATGGCTGGCGGGAAAAAGATTTTATTCAAACGAGGAGGTGATTGCAGAAACGAATGGCTATTTTTCAGACTTGGACAAATCCTATTATTCGGAAGGGATCAACAAACTAGAGCAGCGTTGGACGAAGTGTATTGTATAAGCCTAAAAGGAGACTATGTTGAAAAATAAAAAAGGTTTACCCCAAAAAATTAAGTAGTTTTTATTTTTGCACGGACTTTTCAAACGACCCTCGTACATTGGTTTCTTCGGTATTAAACACATACCAAGATGTATGCGCCAATAGTTTTCAACGGTAAATATATTAATTAAATGAAATAATGCATAAAAAAAATATTCTGTAATAAACTTTCTTTATCTCCTTGGCTAATCTCGAAAGAAGTCTAGCCGAGATTAATTTGTAATTTCAATCCTACACTACTATGATATAACACTCTGTTGCCTTCCCATGCAAAATCATTTTTTATCGGGCCTGGAGTAATTTTCATTCAATTTCAACTTTCTTAACAAAGATCGAACAATACAGAGTGCATTTTTAGTGATTTTTGTAATTTCTTGAACATCAACTAATTTAGATTAGAGCCAAGAAAGTGTTTGCTTAAGGAAGTAATGGTCTGAATTTGTTATTAAGTTAATAGCTTCGCGATTTTACCGCGAACTTCTTTTTAATAGAAATATTTTTTAATGAAGAATATAATTTGTTTTATTTCTGTTTAGAATTCAATTTTCGTGAAACATATGAAAAACTTAAGTAAAAAAGTGAGTAAAAATTAAATTATGCTTATCACTTCAGACAAATAAATGATACGCAAAAAAAGGGCAAAATTACTTACAGGTCCAATTGATCATGAATGCATCCGATCAAGAATTTTCTGAATGTAGTCGATTTACGGATCCAGATGTGGACAATCCAGAAGAAAGACAGGCACTATCCCATTGGCTGTACTGAACCATACGTTGCTAGAATCTGGCACCACGTCGCGACGTCTTGAACAGATATATCAATTATTAGAAAAAAGAAATGAAACAATCAATAATAATAATAACTAGTTTTTCAAAAAAGTATTTTTTTAAAACATATGTATATTATACGTGTATTTTTCACAATTAACAGACAAACATTAGGCCAGTAGCAAGTAGCTAAGTTTTATTCCCTAGTATCAACTTGAAGTGTGGCCTAGTTTCCTGGCCTAAACCCTTGTATCAGTTTTGAATACCCTTAAATAGTAAAAATAAAAACTGGTACTAATGATGCCCACAAAATTAAATAAAACATATTAAATCAATAATTTTCGCGTTAATTTAAAAACTCTTTAATATTCATGAAAGAATTCATTCAAGCGGAGTCATATCCGTCTCGAAATCTGTAACATATATAGAAATCTCTGTAACCAAACACGTGGTATTGAAGATAGTTGCGATGATAGGACAGCAATAAAAATTCTTATTGTACATAAAAGGGTCGCTTTCTCATCTGAAAACAATTCTTATTTCATTTCAACTCAATAATTCAAGGAATAATAAAAGAAAAAATAATAAGCTACAATGTGATTTAAGTAGGTCCAAATGGACGATGACTTACGTACGTGATATCACGTTTTTTCCCTTTAATCATGGTTCTTCTATTCTGTCATTCTCTTGCATTATTATTTCTTGTCGTAACGAAATCGAATTGTTAGGGAATAAATAATAATAAATGGAAGGACAAACTTGACTCCCGATTAGTAAATCATCCGAAAATAGAAAGTAGGTACTGGGCTATAGACTCAAAATATTGACTAGGCAAGATGTTAAGGACTCTATTCAAAAACAGGGAAATAATTCTGGAAGTTTTACCTTATCTTCTTTCCATGTCTCATCCTACAACTTTTGTCTTGTTACATGCCCCGCAAAAAGAACTACATTTTTACATAATTTTGAATTACTGAAAAAAATTAACATTCTAAATTCAGCAAGAGGCTTATTGTGCCTTCCCTCTAAGTCTAGTAGGTGAAACCTCCCCTTCTAAGAAGGTTGAGGACTTTCCCTACCAGTTCCTTCTGCACTATAATCTCCTTTGGTCTCAAAGTACCAAAGATGTCGTAGCGCAGTCTCTTAATTGCAACGCAATCGAATAACAGGTGAGGAGGCCGTTTCCTCCTCTTCCTGGCACAATCTGCACAGCGGTTCCGAGCTAATAAGCCCCCACCTTGTGCAGGTGCTTTCTGAACCTACCGTGCGAATAGGCCTGTAACTAGAGTAATCTGATTTCTGCCCAAGCCCAGAGTCTCTTTGGTTCTTTGTTTACACAGCAAGGGCATGGACACTCTTGCTGCGTTTGACCACAGGAAGCATCACCCAGTTCTTTTCGTGTTCTCTCCAGATCCAGTCTCTGAGAGCCTCACGAACTGCACCCTAGGTGACCCCCAGGACAGGCTCCGGGCCAATGAAAGGAGTGTTGGCTCCATTCCTGGCCAGTAGTTCAGCTACCTCATTCCCCTTAATCCCCACATGACCCGGCACTCATGCTAATCGAACTTTATTGTGCCGAGACAGTAGTTCCAGGGCCTTTCTACATTCCCAGACCAGGGAAGAGGTAATTCTGAAGGAGGCAATGGCCTTCAGCGCGGCCTGGCTGTCCGAAAAGATGCGAACCTCCATAGCCCTAAGATTCATTCGCAGATTTTCCTCAGCACAGGTATCTAACATTTAATTATAAATAGAAAAAAACAACAACGATTCGTCTCTTTAAACAAAGAACGTAATTTTAGTATACAAAAAGGCATTAATAAGATAACCACAACGTAAGGCATGTAGCCAACTCTAATTAACTAATACTTTTCCTTACACAGACACTCAAAAAACGTATTTAATCTCCGCCTTATTTCATAAGCCTCCATTAAAAAAAAAATGTAATAATCATTTTGGATTTCAGAAAAGTTTGTCAATTACATTGACTATTTCTACCAATAAATCCTCTACACATTCCATCACTTTGAAAATCTAAAATGAATGCTATTCTACCCTTTACATGTGTAGTTAGTTCCAAATAAGAGCAATAACATGCAAATAAATTCTTCTAGTTGCTTTATAGTTGGTTAATTTTTCAAAAAAACTAATATAATTGTTCGGTTAAAATCGTACAATATGGCCGGCCAATAAATGTTAACACGGTTAACCGTTATTATAGAATGTGCAACTAAAACTGTAAGGTTTACAGTTTGCTCACATTAACACTTATTAACATGTAATATGTATGTTTATTTAGATTAGTGTATCTACAAATATGCACCGTTTGTAAGCAGCCAGCAGGCTTTCGTTGTCGCTGGCTCCTTAGAGTCTTGTAAAAATAAAAGTAAACGCCTATTTTTTTTCAGGCGGAACTTAACTTCCAACAAACCAATTAGGTATCATGGACGATGGCAGAACGAAATGGCTACTTTACTAACAAATAGAGCAATTTCAGCCAACCCTACGTCCCACTGTGTCTGCCATATGAAATACTCTATGAATAAGGGATACGGGCTCCAGCGGACTTATGAAGTAACATATTTCGTAACCTTTTTTTTCCCAAGTCTCCTATCTTATCGCAAGGCAAGCTAAAGGTGATAATACCAATAGTGTTAACTGGCCAAATTTTGAAATGGAAGTCTACCTTTAGAGAGTATGAACGCAATAACCGTCAAAAGTAGGAATCCTAAGTAAAATCGGCCTTTCATACCCTTTTGATTCGATCTGGAAAAAGAAATTAAGGGTAAATATTACGCTGATTTACAGCCTAGGATTCCCAACAAGCCATGGTTTGTAGAAGTACTGGAAGGGGAAAGGCAATTTTACACAACAATAATGCGACTGAGGTTCAACCATAATCTCACAAATCCGCATCTGCATAAAATTAAGTCATTAGCTAGTCCCAAATGTGATTGCAATAGCGGGGAGGATGGGGACATCGATCACCTCCTCTTCAGATGCAGCAGATATAATAGAAATAGAGACAAGTTCCTAAAGGAATTGGCAACACATGTACGATTTCCCTGTAGCGCTAAAAGTATTTTAGCTATAATGAATCCTGATGCGCTACGAAATTATTTACAAATTCATTAGAGAGAATAAAATAAAAATATAGGATGCAGCGAAACTCCATAGTTGCGATTTTAGTTCTTAATTACTCACACAAGTACTATCATAACTACACTACTAATTACACCACTCTAAGCTCACATCAAATAACGAAGTCACATTCAGAGACCATTGTGTTGTTCTAGGAAGGAATGTCAGTACGCAGCGCTCAAGATATCCTTATCTCATGGAAGCCACGAAGCAGAATGTAGTAGAAGAGTGGCTGGCATGATGAAGAAAGAAGGGAAAGAGGCTGCGCTATTCCTCAAATTGAATATTGGAAAAGATAGGGCTGGTTTTTTTCCACCAACATATTGGTAAATTGAGGCGTTAGGAGCCAACTGTAATTGTTCATACCAATATGTTGTTTTTTTCCAGCCCTCATATAAAGTAATTGGTTAATGTGCAAACAAGACCACTATAACAATAAATAAATAAATAAATACCCTTTTGATTGTTTGGAAATTCGTTTGAGGCATGAACCCTACAGCGCTTTAAGACTAACGAAAAATTATTTCGCAGAAGATTAAATCCTAGACCCTTTAAATAGCGCTCTACTAGGGCTCCAAGGGCACAATAAGTCGACATTTTGGCCATGGTGTCAAAAGAAAAAAAGAAGCAATCCAATGTGATGAGAGGTGCCTTACCAATCATGCTAGTATAAATACTTTTTGTCAATTTTTTTTTAAGAGGATCAAGGAATTCCAAATCGGGTTAGATTTCTAACCTCCGAACGACTAAATGAACGTCTGAGGATGAGTTGACTAAAAAAAAAAAAAAAAGTAAGACGCCATTAATCAGGCGGAACAAAATGAAACTGTCCGGTAGGACAGTTATGTAAGAGTTGATCGTCAAAAGTGCACGAAAAAGCGTAACGTTGAAAAACTCCCAACTTTGACTTTATTTTTACGAGTATAATGTTATATTAAAATCTCTACATTTAAAATAAAATTCTGGTGTCATAGGTAATATTTTTTCTTTCTCAAATTTTTAGTTTTAATATAGCAGAAAGATCGATAATTTACTGTACGGATATGCGGCTAAATAGAACTTTTTTCTAATGTACGTATTTTTCATTAAGAAATCCAACGATCTATTCTATAAATCAGTAAAAAAATTAAGATTTTACCTCTACTAAAACATTTCATAACAGGACACTCTCTAGGCTGCATAAACTCTATCAACTATTTGTTTTATTAAAAGAGAACGCATTTCCTGAAAGTAGAAATTACTTAAACATCATAACTGTGCACCTCCTGAGGCTAATGTGCGTAATAGGATAGTTGTTGAATTAGTGTAGAATTTATCACCATATATCATCCCGCAAATTTCCAAGCTTTTGAATATTCGAAATGAAATGAAGGCCAGATCATTCATAAAAAAGAACTACATTTTTACAGCATTTTGAATTACTGAAAAAAATTTATATTCTAACTTCAATCATGAATTTCCGAAATCTGTTTTAATAACTATTGCTAACAAACAAATTGAAGCTACACAAAATATTATACTTTGCTAATGCAATATAATGTAAGCGGTTAGACTACCCAAAACAAAATCTATAGTAAGTACGAATAGAATGTCTGCTCTATTATTTTCTTTCTATACACAAGAAATATGAGCACATCCCCAAAGAGCTAGTGGAGAGACAATGTGATCATATAATTGGAAAAAGAAGGAGTTGAAAAGAGTGTGTGACTAAAGCGGATAATTTATGAGGATAAAATTAAATTTCCAATCTGTATCGCTTTCAAAGTCCGTCTGTAGAAAGTCGGACACTATTGCTCGCTTATAGCCGACATAATTCAATGTTGAAAGGGCAACTTACATTCAACTTATATTTCTTCTCTTCACTGGCCTAACCATTTTAAATAGGAACTTGCTTTCTGTGCGATAATAAACTAAAACATCTGGTGTAAACAGATTTACTGCAATCTAACATTTTTTTTTTTTTTTTTTAACATTTAAGAGGAAACATTTAACATCACCAAAATTAAAAGTGCAGGCAGTTTTTGGTTCCAAACCTAAGGAATGGTACCAGCTGACAATCCAACAGCTGACAGAAAGTTTGTTTTTACAAGTCAGTTACATCGGATAATACGAGGGTCGTTTGAAAAGTCCGTGCAAAAATAAAAACTACTTAATTTTTTGGGGTAAACCTTTTTTATTTTTCAACGTAGTCTCCTTTAAGGCTTATACACTTCGTCCAACGCTGCTCTAGTTTGTTGATCCCTTCCGAATAATAGGATTTGTCCAAGTCTGAAAAATAGCCATTCGTTTCTGCAATCACCTCCTCGTTTGAATAAAATCTTTTTCCCGCCAGCCATTTCTTAACAAATAGTAGTCCGAGGGAGCCAAGTCTGGAGAATAGGGGGGATGTGAAACGAGTTGGAACCCTATTTCCATTAATTTTGCGACCACAACTGCTGAGGTGTGAGCTGGTGCGTTGTCGTGATGGAAAAGGACTTTTTTGTGGGCCAATCGTGGGCGTTTTTCTTGCAGCTCGGTTTTCAAACGGTCCAATAACGATGAATAATATGCACCTGTAATAGTTTTACCCTGTTCCATATAGTCGATGAGGATTATTCCTTGCGAATCCCAAAAGACAGTCGCCATAATCTTTCCTGCCGAAGGAACGGTCTTCGCCTTTTTTTGGCGCAGATTCCCCCTTGGTAACCCATTGTTTAGATTGTTCTTTGGTCTCAGGAGTGTAGTGATGTATCCATGTTTCATCCACAGTGACGAAACGACGCTTAAAGTCCTGCGGATTCTTCTGGAACAGCTGCAAACCGTCCTTGCAACACTTCACACGATTTCGTTTTTGGTCAAGCGTGAGCAATCGCGGCACCCATCTTGCGGATAGCTTTGTCATGTCCAAATGTTGATGCAAAATATTATGTACCCGTTCATTCGAGATGCCCACAGCACTAGCAATCTCACGCACCTTCACTCTTCTGTCATCCATCACCATATCATGGATTTTATCAATGATTTCTGGAGTAGTAACCTCAACAGGGCGTCCAGAACGTTCAGCGTCACTTGTGCCCATATGGCTACTCCGAAAATTTTCAAACCACTTATAAACTGTTCTAATCGAAGGTGCAGAGTCACCATAATGTTTATCAAGCTTCTCTTTAGTCTCCTGAGGCGTTTTGCCTTTCATAAAGTAGTGTTTAATCAACACACGAAATTCTTTTTCGTCCATTTTTTGAAAATCACTCGACTTCCTCGATTCAAACGAATGCCAAACACTAAGAAATAGACCGATCTGGCTGAAACTTGGTGTGTGTTCTTCCAAGAGATGCTACTAACTAAACATAACCTCGATACGCGCCAGTAGTGCTATCTCTCTGACTTTGCACGGACTTTTCAAACGACCCTCGTATACTGAAAATTCAAAATATGGGGGAAAAAATTGATTTTTTAAATTGAAAAAAATTCCAAAACAAAATTATTTTATTTAGTGAATAAAATAATTATTTCTGCTTTAGTCATTAATAAATAATATAAAGACCTACATTGTAGATGATTCAATACGAATATTAATGTTCAGTCACTGGAGTACATGAATAATAATATTTAGAAATTTAAATGTTTGGTAAAATGTATTGTAAGAGTGACAAAGGGTAGCTGAATTTGGGCAAGTTTTCTATTTGTAAAACACTACTTAATTGTTATGATAATAGTCATCATACCTCCTTAACAGTTTGTAATAGAAAGTAAGAGTACTATACAGAAAATATATGGACTAGAATAGAGAAGTCTGTACAATATAATAATTATGCGAGGCATAATTTTATTATATTTTTAACCTTATCTATTTATGAGTATAAAACATAAAAACGTGCTGCATTTAACTTTCTCTGATTAATAGTATGAGCAAGTTAGTTTAATAGTTAATATGAAAAATAAGTCGTGAATATTGTTGCAATAAATATGTACGAATCCGACTCTTACAGTTTGTGCAAGTCAAAAGTACATGTGGTACAAAACATTATTAGATAATAGTATACTAAGTCAGCGCTCACTTGAGCAGTACTTACTGGTCTTTAACAGAACATTAATGTTAATACAACCCTAAAACGATATTAAAGACATAATTTTTGTGATGTTGCTATTTTTTTAAATGTTTACTCTCTAAATTAATGACTTCGTTTATTTCGACATGACCCGCAGCATTTATATAATACAATTTTTGGTATAAATATACGTTTAATTTTGTTTCATTTTTTTATTTATCCTTTTAATGAAATTTACACCTGTACCCACAGGGTACAATAGGTAAATGCGATAAATGTATAAACAATTAACGTGTCAAACGTGAATGACGGCCATTCAGTGATGGCCGCCATTAGTCACCCAGTTGGTCACGGGGCCAACGGCGCCTCAGCCGTCTTCGAGGATTGGAGGGTAGCGTAGTTGTAGACAGGTTTGCAGCTAAAGGGTTGGGATGAAATGAGAGATTTTGATGAAAATTTTTATAACGGATTTTGGCAAGTTCAGAGATGAATGGAATTTGGAGATCTGTATGGATTGTGTGGTTACTAACATAGAATGGAGCGTCTATTATGTGGCGGAGAATTTTAGATTGGAGTGTTTGCAGTCTATTGATGTTTGATTTTTTAGCTGTACCGTAAAGTTCGAGTCCGTAAGTCCATATTGGTGTGAGAAGAGCTGTATAGAGTCGTCGTTTGTTCTGCAGTGAGAGTTTTGAGCGTTTGTCGAGTAGTCTGACTAGAAGTTTGTATAGTTTGTTTAGTTCGGTACGTTTAAGTCTCGTATGGGGGTTCCAGGTAAGTCTCTTGTCTAGGTACATTCCAAGGTACATGGTCGGCTGGTGGGATAGGTGTATGATGTAAGAAGACAGGTGGTGGAGTTTGACGTTTGAGTGTGAAGACTTCATTCATTTTATGAGAATAACTTCAAATGTATGTAAATTTTGTATTATATTAGTTGGGAGGCAACAATGTAAAAAGTTGCAGATTTTGGCTAGTCTCAGAAAGAATTTAGGTCTATTTCCAAATTAATTAACCCAACAGATGGATATATGGGTAGGAAAGCTTGTTCCAAACAAACTTCTTTGGAACCAGAAGAACGAACGATGCTTTTTTTTTAATAGAAAAGTAAATTTTTGCACAGAATCTAAAGTCTAATCCGCGAAGTAATGCAGAGGAACAACCATCCTAAAAATCTAACAGCCATCATACCACCATCGAGTGATCTTAAGAGCCTAGCACAAATTCAATAGAATGAGAATAAATTCCTCAAGGGAGGAAAATTTACTAGTTGTTATAGATTGTAGGCCTGGGACTTTTATAATTTATACTTTACAGATCTATAAAGAAGAAGATCCTGTTGAAGGTCACCAATGATCTAAAACAAGGTGGTCCAGTAATAATCATTGTTTCAAGAAACTTTCTCCAGCCATTGCGGGCGGAAACCTTCTTAAAAAAATGAATTTAAAAAAAATTATAATCATTAATTATGTTTACAAACTCAGCAAATTGGTTTAGCCCAAAAAACTATAGCCTAAAGCAATTTTTATTCACTAAAAAAAAGGAAGAATATTAATATCAGATTAATATTCTTTGAGAAACTTCTGTGGTAGGTATGATCTTGATTCTTGAAGATACTCAGATAGAAATCTGCATATAAATATGAAATTTATAATTACCCAAAGAATATTTGAGGAAAAGTGGATAAAACCACGAAATCTTCTTGATCAGTAGTTAGAAGTTGGGGCCACCTGAAACAAAAAAGAACAGATTTTTTGTTTAAATTTATTTTTAATTATTTCCTAATGGAAATAGAATATTACCTAACGAGTACAGTTAAAAAAAAAGAGAAAAGACTTCCTGTATTTAGAAAAAGAAATTGTTTCGAAATTCAAATAAAAAAAAATTGCTAACAGAAAAAGGGCCAATTTAAATACAAGATGCTAATAGCATTTCTATGCTAAGTAAGATTACCAAATTGGTAAATATTATTGTTAGCTTTGTTACTAATGGAATAATGTAGGAGGCCATTATGCTTTCACAATGTGTGTACTAGTGCACTCGCTGTTAGACAAGTGTGAGTGCGGGCTGTTTTAAAACCTCACTTTCACTCGCGGGACGATATACTCCAATATGTCAGCTATAAATATATGTATATAAAACTATAAATATATACCTCTACACAATTTTATTATTATTATAGGGGCTCCCATATCTCTAATATAATTCGCATAATCTGTATTAGAATGTTTTTACATTCACTCAGTCGAAAATTGCTAACATAAAAAATAAAATGTTATATTTTCGCTTTTCTGCAGAGCAATCAACTGATTGATATGTCAAACTACTCCGAGATTTGGACATAATCAACAGATCTTAGATACGAATAAAAAATATCCTGAAGTAAATGAAAACGAGTCCAATTTCAGAAAATTAGATCTGTCGTTGTTGCAAAGAACTTTCAGTTATTTAGAATCATTGTACGACATTATAAATAAGGCATTTTCTATATCATAAGAGAACCATCAAGGGCTAAAAAAAAAGTTAGGTTTTTGCGCACAAAAAATTTAGATCAATAAAATCAGATTTACTCTCTCTTTTTGCATTGAACACTCTAATGGATTTTGATATAATCTTAGAAATCTTACAATGTACAAAATCGCTCTTACGTTTTTATCTATCAGGAATCTTGTTTGTATTAAAAAAATAGCACATTACTGGAAGAATTCTTTATAAAGAAAATCGCTTATAAAATAAATGCCCCCTAATCAAAGTTTCACATGGGACTGAAGACATATAACTTCATGGAAATTCTAATAGAGAAAAGGTGATGTTTGAGTCATTGTCCAGTGCTTGAAGAAAAGTGTTTAAAACTATCTGAATTATGGCAGTCATATCATTTTCCTGTCTGCGACTGTTACTATCTCAAAACAAATATTTTATTCGCAGCTGAAATGATTACTGGCTTCAGATACCTTGGACACCCACAACAGAAAGAGAAAGAGTGAGAGAGAGAAGTGTGACAGACGTACAACACAAACGAGAATCCTGTGTTAATAACTTTAGAAGATTAGAAGAAACATAACTAACTAACTCCCTGGCGCTACAGGTCTGTCCGGCCCTTGGCCTGCCGTAATTCAGTCTTCGTAACGATAGTTTTTTTACAAGGTGGGGTGTCAACCCAACGCTCAACCCCCAACCTGGAGGACCAGGATTTTAAGGGGTTTACTCCCCATGGCCTCACTAGGGTCGGTAGCCCTAGCGTGTGTACTGATAATGCCTTTGTCTGTAGTGTAGGGTGTGTAGTATGTTTGTACGTTTACTGTTCTGGTGTGTGTGCATGGTTTACTGAGCTATGTGACCCGTGGGGACGCTGCTCCCCAAGTAACTGCACGCAACAGTTACCCCTTGCGGGAGGCTGCTTGCATCCTAACTGGATGGGCGATGGGGCCGCCAACTCCCTACGCCGGAAGAAGAAACATAATCAATTGCAAAAATGAAGGTTGATGGAAAATAATTATTCCAAATTATTGTAGGACACAATGAATATTCATTTACTCTTTTAACAAATCTAAATGGAAACAGTTTGTAGTAGATAAATTGAAATAGCATTAGCAAACAAAGAATAAGAAACAATAGTTGTTGAAGAGATTAAGAAGAGGATGTTAGGCAGAAGTAGTGCCAAGTGAAATGGAATCACTTACTTTGTGTGTAAGATGTGGTGGAATGCAGTTGGGCTGTTGTTCTTGAAGTCAGAAAGAGACAGGTACGGATGTTTCTGAAGCATAACTCTTTCTTTGCTTTCTCCTCTAATTCGACAGACTAATGGAATGTACTAGCCGTCCTCCATCTTTCTATGTGTGATCTGTTAAACAAGCCCAAACAATCAAGATGTGATAATGTGAAATGAATTTAATTACTTGAATATCAAAGCTATCATTAAGATTGTCTAGAGGAAATGACTTTTTTTTTTCATTTGAAGTTTTTTGTAATTTTTAGAACTAGAATTTAAAACAAATTATTGTTATTATTCAATATATTAAGGTAATCTTTGAGCAAAACTCAAGCTATTCGTTATAAGTACCAAGGTTACATGATAATTAAAGGACTTACTTCTCAACAGATGCAGTTGATACTGAAAGCTCTACCTGCTAGATCGTCTCTTTAACTTAGAATTGATCTAACTACTCCTATCATTCTAACCGTGGTAAGAGTCACGCAAGGTACAACCTTACTCCCAATCTTTATATAGAAGCCCAGAAATTCTTTCTGTCAAATTCCCTATTCATATAGCTATTAACATTATGCACGCAAGTAATAACACAGAATGTTTCTTTCTACACTATTCTCAAATAATCTTCAAAAATCTATTCAAGAATTGTACAATCAACCAACAGAGTATCAGGGCTCTACCATCGTCTTGAAATAAATTTATCGGCCCTCAGATTGCCTGTATTTAAACTATTCTCCACTTTCTATTATTCCAACTATTATCCACTATCATTATGGTTAAAAAAGTGGAATTCCGATTTGTTTTATTTTCTTTAAAGAGACACGAAATTTTCCTTCCATTTAAAACATTTACTGTCGAGTAATAAGCATTTTTTTTTTCAGCAAATACTTTTCTTATTATAAACAAGGCTGGATTATAACCTTCCCGAAATTAGGCGTGCAACAGTTGGAAATCTCTATGATATTAGCAAACCTAGTAAATTTTAACTAATGGGAAGTTGACTTTTTTAAGGTTTTCAAACTTTTTTAATGAAAATAATAATCAAAAGTTAAGAGATTTTTTGTAAGAGTTTAATGTAAGGATGGGAACAGCTCTCGCTATTTCGTAAGAATTATATCTGAACAATAGAAACTCAAGTGCCTGGTTGTAAATGGTCAGATAAAACAATGCTTCCTAGAAATGCGGCTCCTGAATTCATGAAGCCAATTACTTATTGGTTTAATCATGCTAAAAGTGGCTCATGATC
Source organism: Rhodnius prolixus (assembly GCF_049639745.1). Lineage (NCBI taxonomy): Eukaryota > Metazoa > Arthropoda > Insecta > Hemiptera > Reduviidae > Rhodnius > Rhodnius prolixus. Next base: position 26,367,387 of record NW_027411624.1, read on the forward strand.
ATTTAGGCTTTTAAAGCTTTTTTTTATTATCAGGGTAGTGTGATATTCTGGTTTGATTTCCAAGATAAGCTCTGATCAACGTGAAGTGCTCCACGATTGGCTGAAGTTGTCTGTCTAATTATTTTATTTTTATCTAACAGGCAGTACAGCGTAGTAAAACATATACTGGAGAGCTGCCTTTAACAGATTTGCTTTGGTTGATCAAAATTAGAAGAGAATATAATATATATATATGTAAGAGTGAACTATCTTGTTTTTCTTTTTATTTATTTTATTTTAGTTATCTTGGCGCGCTTTTTGTTTTTGAGGAAGGTTAAGGGAGGTTAGCACCCCATAAAAATATTGAATGTGCAGTGTGCAGTTTTCTATTATAGTATTGAAGTGAGGTTTAATTAGGTAAATGACTATAAAAACCGATTTTCTTTTATAGGTGAGCTTTTTACTTATTTGTTTATAAGATAACTTTGTATTATAAGGTAACTTTGTATTGTTAGACTAAAATAAAATCTTCTTTTATAGGAAAAATCGGTATATAGTGAATAACAAAACCCAAACCCATTTACCACATTATATATATATTTTTAACTTTAATCCTCTTATGCCTCAAGCGATAGAAATCTGAAGGCAAACTGAGATAATGGAAGCTGTACGCTCCATTTTTAGCGGAGATTCGGTTCCTTTACTCTGGCCAATCAGTCCAAACTAAGCTGAGCTAACCAATAATTTGAACGTTACATCCAGTTTGTGCCCAATTTAAAAGAACTAGAGAACTGACTAGAACTGGAGTTAGATACTTTTAATGAATAAAATGTCACTTTTGGGTGAGACACTCCGAAGTTGTGATCAGGCACATCGAAATACTAAATTTGATAGTTGGACGTAAAGCGCCGCCTGATGAAAAATAGGCGATTACTTTACATTATTATTTGGAATACCTCTCGATCAGGTATCGATTCACTCAACGATTTATCGTTGAAGTTCGATATCAGCAAAGCAATTCAATACACAATCATGAATGATAAAATTATTTTTGTTACTGTTTGTTGGCAGCATCTCTCTAGAAATTAATTAATGCGAATGAGAGAGAAAAAAATCATAACTGTAGGCTTTTATTATTATGTTTTTACGCGCGGTTCGATATTTTTTTTAAAAAACAAAATTTACGGCTAATAATCAAATTAAAAATTTGAGAAAGAAATAACCTAAACTACTGGCAGAAGCAGTACAATAAACTATTTTATCAATTATGACACAAAGAGAGCTGAATGTAATCGTAAAATGGAATAAAAACCCAACACGACATACATACAGAATGACTGGGTGGTGCGAGAAGGTTCATCGTTACAGTTATAGTTCACTTTCACCTCCAATAGGATCCTGGTGGCTTTGTTCACTCGATCTCTCCCCCTTTTGCGCCCAGCACATTCACGAACACTCACAGACAAGCTGAATTGAATGGGAGTGTAGGTGGTGGCTGATGTCGTTATTTTGAGTAGTAGTGAAATACCACCAACGGTGTGATCGTTGGCTGCAGCTGATTCACACTCACTTTCACCCGGACTACAACGTCAAACAGCTAATATAGAACGTCGACCACATCCTATTAACAATTATAAGAAGATACGACTGCAATTTCTAATGCTACCTACCCTCTTCAAAAATGACATGAGGTCAAATTTATTTTTATACATTCCATTATTTACTAATCCTCCAACAGAATGAGTAATGAAACTTCCCTACAAAAATTTCACTTTTAAATCTATACTCTTCCTGCATTTGCTTGAGATAATGAATAACTAAGTCATCTTACCACTCTCTCTGATAGAACCAAACGTTGTCTTTTTTTTTTCCCTTTCTGATATTCTGTAAGTATTACTATAGTGACTAATTTTTGAAATAGGATTTATATTGGAAATTCATGTTGAGAGGCCCCATCCAACTCATACATTTTATTTTAATGAACTAAACGTTGACAAATTAATAATTATACATAAAAAAAAAAATACTAGATTTTTGTTTACCGGAAACAAAAGAAATTTGTACAAAAAATAAAAAATCTGGACTCACTTCCTTCTCTTACACAAAATGTCTTAATGAGTGACACATTTTCTTCGATTAAATTAAGGAATGGGCATTTTTTGAAAAATTAAAATAAGACATAAATTGAATTTGTTATTTTTTATCCATTAATAATCAAATAAATTTTGTATTCGTTATTTATTCAACGGTACCAGGAATACGAAATTTATTTTTTTCTGCAACCATGTAGGGAAGTTCTCATTACTCAATTAAAATCAGCTGTGTAATGCCCAACTTCCCACACTAGTGGGGGGGAAATTCCCATTAGTGTCACTTTCCGCACAAGTGAGTGGAAAAACTTTATTGTGCTTCCTTGATATAAGAAGTTTTGTTATTAACATAAATATTTTCTGTAAAACTCTAATAAGCTTATTTAAATTTATTTTATTTAAATAATTAAAAAACGAATATTAAAAAATAAAATAAAAATTGAAAGGAATATAGAAATAAAATTAATACTTTAATAAATAATTAGATATTTTTAATTATAACAGTTAAAAAGGTTATAGTGTTACCTTATAGAAATTTAAAATCGATTCTAGTGATGCCTGTTTAGAAAACACTCCTCCATCAATAAAAGAAACAGCAGAAAATGTAGACTGTAAAAATGAAATTTTTAATTTTATTAGTTAATAAATGGTTGCAGAAAAAATATAATATTTAACTCTAGTGTAAAGTATTTTCCTCACACTCGGCAATTTGCACTTGCACTCGCATCGCTTCGCTCGCTCGTGCGTGCAAACCCTGCCTCGCGTGAAGAAAAGTACTACTTTCCACACTTGTTAAATAAATAACTATTTATCAACTCTATTAAAATGAGATTAAAGATAACGGCTAAGAATTTATTTGTAATTGAAATTCTTGAAATCCCAAATGCTAAGCATTCAAGCTATTTCCGGAAAATCCAGAATTTCGGTATCACCTTAATTTCCACTAGCACTATCTAAGTGGAATGCTGTGTATAATAGAGATCCACTTCAGGAAGCGTGAAGCTTATCACTTCCTGGGCTCTCCTAAAATGAATTTTTATGAAAACATGTTTACGGAAAGTAAGAGTATTTTTTTGGGGGGAAAAACATGGAGTACAATTATAGTACTGGGCAATAAACTCAGAATTTAAGCAGTACTTTAACCAAAAATATCCGCTCTCAGAATATCCTTAAACAATATTCTATGCGTCATTCTGATGTAGTAGTACCTAACTGAAATAAAGATTATCTTTTGTTCAACCTGAGTAATTAATTTCTTCATATTCTCAATTATTTTAATTTATATAATTGTTTTAAACTGGGGATACGACTAGTGAACACCTTCCAGACCATTTCATGAATGTTAGTACTGTTTCTACGCAATCATTATAATTTGGCATTTTTGTTAGTTCGCTACCCTTAGCTTTCAGATTCTAGTAGTAATTGCCTATTTTTTCAGGCGGGCTTTACGTCCAACTACCTATAAGGTGTCGTGGACGGAGGCGACTAGCAAACATACTTTACTGTAAATTTCTTTTATTAACCATTAAATAAAATCCAAGGCCTAAGACCGGGAATCGAACCCAGTACCACAATACATAATAGCTTTACTGGTCTCGCCTCTAACCACTCGGCTACTGTGGCGCCTCAGATTCTAGTTTGTTATTCAATTTATTAAGAAGTATTCAATCATCCGGGGGGAAAAAAATTGAACCTACAAACTGCAAAAATAATTTAAAAAATAAATGACTAAAAGAACATTAATTAGTAATTTCACAGGACAGAAAGTATAATATTATAAACCACTTTTTCCTAAACAACGTAGTCCTTTTACTTTATGTTGATTCATAAATAAGGATTTCAAAAGAAAAAGCGAAGTAAATGACGTTTTTGCCAAGTAATTTAGATGGAAAGCTATTGTCTAGCATAGTTCTGACGAAAAAAATTATGAGTCATGACGGTAATAATATGGTTAATGACATTTCTTAATTGCTTGATATTATTTTATAATTAATAACTTAATTTTACTTTCTTTTAGCTGGGCTATATGATAGAAGAAAAGCTACTTTTAGACGAAATTTTCACAAAATTTCAAGTTTATTTTTTTCTTTAAGAAATCTGCACTGCACAAGATTATAAACATCGAACACCCAAGTTTAAAAATTTCAGCTGAAGAATTACTAAAAATAAATTTCTCAACGAAAGTAAGTTCCAATGTCCTAGATATTATTTCTGGCTAGTTGTTTGTCCAGAAAAAAAAAAAAAAAATGAAAGGTCATCTGGACAAATTAAATGTAAACATATACAAAAAATGAAAAATAAAAGGTTGAAATCTTAATGTCACATCCTATTCATCTTTTATCATTTCTTTTTGAAAGTGGGTATTTAAATTACTGTGCTCACCTCTTTATTTTATTTATTTATTTTTAAGCAAGCTCATTTGGTTCTTTGCTGCATGGTTCTCTTTTAACTCGTCAAAGTATTTGTTAATATTTCCACTTGAAAAATCGGTTGGTAAATGGAAGAAACTATTTTGAATACAGTACTATACTTTAAAAAGTAAATTTGTAGAATATTACTAAATAAAAAATACAGTTTATTTACCTACTATGTTAGTTCAATGACCGCCAGAAGCTTAATAATACATCAATGATAAAATTAAGAGAATTAAAAATTATAGCATATATATATTATTGTTTAGAAATAAGTTTATTTCCATTCGATGCACAAATCTGTCAAAAAGAATTCGGTAGAAGGGAGAACTTTCACTCAGAGTCATGTCAGAGCATTTATGTACAGTTTTACAAACTGTTTAACTTTAAAAGAATTAAGTAGTGGTATTTTGTTAAAATTTGGAGATTTGAAAAAATGGTTTAGTAGGGGGAGACCATGAGAAATATAGCAAGAGAAAGACGTGAGTATGTTCGTGCGAGTTTTTGTTTTGTTTTGTGTGGGTGACTGAATAATTCAAATATGGAAGAATTATATAGCAAGTTTATTATTTTACGAGAGTCGTTTGAAAAGTCCGTGCAAAAATAAAAACTACTTAATTTTTGGGGGTAAACCTTTTTTATTTTTCAACATAGTCTCCTTTTAGGCTTATACACTTCGTCCAACGCTGCTCTAGTTTGTTGATCCCTTCCGAATAATAGGATTTGTCCAAGTCTGAAAAATAGCCATTCGTTTCTGCAATCACCTCCTCGTTTGAATAAAATCTTTTTCCCGCCAGCCATTTCTTCATATTGGGGAACAAATAGTAGTCCGAGGGAGCCAAGTCTGGAGAATAGGGGGGATGTGAAACGAGTTGGAACCCTATTTCCATTAATTTTGCGACCACAACTGCTGAGGTGTGAGCTGGTGCGTTGTCGTGATGGAAAAGGACTTTTTTGTGGGCCAATCGTGGGCGTTTTTCTTGCAGCTCGGTTTTCAAACGGTCCAATAACGATGAATAATATGCACCTGTAATAGTTTTACCCTGTCCCAGATAGTCGATGAGGATTATTCCTTGCGAATCCCAAAAGACAGTAGCCATAATCTTTCCGGCCGAAGGAACGGTCTTCGCCCTTTTTTGGCGCAGATTCCCCCTTGGTAACCCATTGTTTAGATTGTTCTTTGGTCTCAGGAGTGTAGTGATGTATCCATGTTTCATCCACAGTGACGAAACGACGCTTAAAGTCCTGCGGATTCTTCTGGAACAGCTGCAAACCGTCCTTGCAACACTTCACACGATTTCGTTTTTGGTCAAGCGTGAGCAATCGCGGCACCCATCTTGCGGATAGCTTGGCCATGTCCAAATGTTGATGCAAAATATTATGTACCCGTTCATTCGAGATGTCCACAGCACTAGCAATCTCACGCACCTTCACTCTTCTGTCATCCATCACCATATCATGGATTTTATCAACGATTTCTGGAGTAGTAACCTCAACAGGGCGTCCAGAACGTTCAGCGTCACTTGTGCCCATATGGCTACTCCGAAAATTTTCAAACCACTTATAAACTGTTCTAATCGAAGGTGCAGAGTCACCATAATGTTTATCAAGCTTCTCTTTAGTCTCCTGAGGCGTTTTGCCTTTCATAAAGTAGTGTTTAATCAACACACGAAATTCTTTTTCGTCCATTTTTCGAAAATCACTCGACTTCCTCGATTCAAAGGAATGCCAAACACTAAGAAATAGACCGATCTCGCTGAAACTTGGTGTGTGTTCTTCCAAGAGATGCTACTAACTAAACATAACCTCGATACGCGCCAGTAGTGCTATCTCTCTGACTTTGCACGGACTTTTCAAACGACCCTCGTATTTTTTTGGGGGGGGGGGCGCATTGACTTCGGGGACAGTAGAACCCAGTTTCAGTTATTAATTTTGTTTAAGGGTTAAGTCGTCTTCATTGTTTAGAAGATCACAGTTTAAACTAAACAAAATTAAGCAACGCGCCTACAAATAAACGCTAAATTTAAGAGTTTAGATTACAACTTGATTCATCAAACAGGGAATCAATATTTGCAATTACTTCAATTGGAAAGAATTATATGCCTAATTACTTCGTCAACAACAGAATTGTTTTTAAATGAAAAAAAAAAAAAAATCACGTTACTTGTCGTGAATGACCCTACTACCCGCTTCACCACTTTATAGAAAGACAGAAGAACTGTATAACAGAGAAACTAGAAAGGAAGTGCTGACGACCTCAAAAATAAAGATCAGATAGCATGCAAGAAGAAGATGGGGTTAGCTGGCCAATACGTGACTACTGTGACAATTTCTAAAACTATTTAAGAGTTTTTAGTATTCTTGTAACCAATAATTCTTCCTTAATCGACTGCCAAAAAGAAATTTAGTAACCGATGATCACATTTTGAAAACTCAAGTACGTCACTTGAATTTTGTTCTACATTAATTTTCCTAGCTATCAATATATTTCATAATATGTCTATTAAATAAAATAAAATAGATTTGAAATTTCGTTTACGTAATTACAAAGTTTTATAGTGCCATAAAACAAAATAAAGGCATTAGTTACCCACATTATTAGGTTTCTATTTGAGTGGTGGTTGAACTGGAATAAATAAAATATTTTTATTAATATGTAAGTTAGAGAGAAGATTTTATTACCTAAGGGCGAAATCAATATCTAGGAAATTTATTAGGTATAAAACTGTTACGTATTTTAAGTATAAAGTTTAAAAAAATCAAATAAAACTTCATCAATAAAGATTAAATATAAAAAGAAAATAGATCTGTAAATTGGGCAACATTTTAATAGCTAACGGACGATCGATTTCAGATCACAAAAGCATTATCAATCAATCTCCTTCTACTTAACAGATTTTAAAATAAATGAACATTTTGGACGAGAAGAGAAGCGCTTAATTTAGAAATTTCACTTCAGACATCGAAATAATTTAGAAGCCCCAAAGAACCTGTTCACTTCACACAGAAAGGAATCGAAATAATAAATTGCTTCTCAACCTGATCGAAATTATGATCTGTAAAATATTGAACTTCAAAGAAATAAGCATTAAAGAACGCATAAATGAAAATTTCTTAAGAAGAAACTGAGTAATCCTTTATCTTCCCTTCAATCAGAATAATTTTTGATTTAGAAGGGATTACCTTTTACTAAATGGGAGGATTAGGTTAAGAGTTCTCGTTGCGGAAAAAATATTGTCAAAGAATGTCAAAGGTGTTTGGTGTTTGAACTGCGGATTGAAGAAAAAAAGGAATCCAGTAAAGTTGAGCTTTTGAAGAATTTAGAAATAGTACCAACTATAGTCTACTAAACTCATTTATATATGTTAAAACATCAATGTGTATTTTCATTTTAACCAATTAGTTAGTATTAAGGGAAATATCTATATTGACTTATTTTCCAAGCCGTAAACTCTTAAATAGTTCTGGGGCTATAATGCAAAACTACAGTGCATTCACTCAGAATTTCGACAAATACCATTCCTGGAGAGATTTGAGAACATGCATTAACAGAAATGAGGCAAGGCGCATGCATTACTGCCACGTCATTGGGCAGTAATACAATTTGTTTATCTTTGTTGGTCGGAGTCCAAATTAAGCAACTACCTTTATTTCACGTCTTATAATACGACAGTTTTAATTTCCAATTTGCAATTTGCAACAAGGGAAGGATTTACGTTTGTATAGTGGTTATAAGTTTGGACTTGTACTTAAGTAGGAGATCCCCAGTTTGAGTCCTCAGAGCAGCCATAACACAGGTCTACAAAATGAAACTTTTTGAGAGCTGTTTTACTTCTGAAAAGTGATTATATACAATTGAGTACAGCCATTTTCAAAAATAGCCCCCCTTTTCTCCTATCACATTAGGTTTTTTTAAAAAATCGAGAATGAAAAATTCAATGTTAATTACAAAAAATACACATTTCTTGTCAAATGTTGATACAGTTTTGATTAAAATGGTGGTTGTATTACTTGGAAATGCGCAATGTTGATTCACTAGAATGTTATTTAATCAATAATAACGTTTTCGTTTGCCTTCCAGTGATCTTTTCTTGGAAATTCTCTTATGACCTGCTGCAGAGTCTTCTCTTTGAAGCATCCAACAGTAATCCGCTATCATTGATATACTCCATCGTCCTTGGTACCGTCGTTCCATCTCCCGGATGACCTGATGCAAGCGTTCGCCTTGTTCCTCGCTCACCGCCCTCAGATTCTCAGGAAATACATCCAAATGCGAAAGTAGAAAGTGCACCTTAAGACTCATGTTGCATCCGAGAATTCTGAATTTCTCAAGCATTGTGGCTACTAATTTTGCGTAGTAAGGATCTTTGGTGTTTCCTAAAAACTTCTTAGTTACATCTATAAAGGCTTGCCAGGCCTTTACTGCTTTACTGCCTTTACAGGCTATCCCATTCACACAAGTGACATGGAAATTTAGTATATCCCTGTTGCTGACCTAACAAAATACCGATTACTTTAAGATCTCCACAGACCATCCACTGATGTCTGTTATATTGTACTTTATCCAAAAGAAGCTTCATGTTATCATAATTCTCTTTTAAGTGGACTGAGTGACCTATTGGAATTGAAGCCAACTGGTTGCCATTGGTCAGTAATACAGAGCAGATGCAATGTCAGGGTATGTTATCCCTTTTTTATTCTCAGCATTGAAACCTTTGAGCTTACAAGTACAAAAGTAGCAGTCACTGCTGTGGTTTGTGGGTTTACACCAAATCATCGGTATACCAAAACGAAGTGCTTTTTATCTTCCTTTTTGTCCAATTTCTCAAATCTTCAACACAAATGCTGCACACTGTATGAGGCGCCCATGACTTGTCTCGAGCTCCTAATTTTATTCCAAAATAAGCTTTATAAGCTTTAGCGACAAATGAGGTTATGCTTTGTCTCTGCTTTTTCACTACAAAACTACCACAAATGTAACAAAACACATTTGGACTGTTCAAACACTGTCGCCTTTCCACACTCACAGAATCACAAAACAGAAACTGACAATAGATGCACACGTATTCAAAGTAAACTGCTTCGTTTGGAAATCTAGCTGGTCACTTAGAGCTTTTACATATTATATTTATTATTGTGAATTAAACTCTCTCACTGTAAATTCCGAGAAAACAAAAATTGTAATATTCCATAAAGGGGGAACATTAGGCAAAACAAATAATTTCTTTTACAATAGCTCTAAAATTGAAATTTGTAAGTCTTTTAATTATCTGGGAGTAAAATTTGCATCATCGGGGAAATTTAGACAAGTAAGCTTATCGTTTCTATCGAAGAATGCCATTGCCAGTCAAAGAGTTAGAAGGTTATTAGGATCGTGTAAGTCTGACTCTTGGGATGCAAAGAATAAGGTGTACGATTCGTTATCTGAAAGCGTGTTGCTGTATATGTCTGAAATCTGGGGATTACAGTATGCTAATGTTGTAGAAAGAGGACAATTAAAATTTTTTAAAATGTTGTTAAGCTTGCCAGTCAATACTCCAGATAGTTTTGTTAGAGTTGAGACGGGACGCTCCCATGTTATATGTAAAATATTAAAACCAACTCTTCGATGGTGGAGTAAATTACTGGAAATGTCTGAGGAAAAATTGCCCAAACAATGTTATAATAAATTATTGCAAATAATAGATTTTAAAAGTGTTCCTTTTAATTGGGCAAAAGATGTAAGGGTAATTCTAAGAGAACTTGGAGCCAAAAATGTATGGGATTGCCAAAATTTGGACAGTGAAAACTTGAAGAGTCTCATTGACAGTATAAACAATCATTATTTAAGTAAAGATATAGAATTTATATTAAACTCTTCATTTAATAAATACTTTCGTAGAGTCAGTAACCTTGGAATACCAGAAGCTTATCTTTATTATAATATAAACTTCTGTAAACTTAATTGATTTCACAATTGAGAATGGCAGGCAAAAAATACTCTAGGATTGTTGTAAATAGGGAGAGAATACAATTCAATAAAGATGTATATTGTAGATGTTGTGGTACAGGTGAGAAAGAAGATCTGCCTCACTTTCTGCTTTATTGTCCAGCCCTTTCTCCCTATAGAGCAATATACCTGGACAAGTACATTACAAGTAATAATATGTTGGACAATCTTGAAAGTATGCTATCTGATTTAGATATTAATAAAATTAACAATGTATATCTATTTGTAATTAATAGTTTAAAATTTATAAAATTCATGTTGACATGAGAGAGTAGAAAATCATTTTATCTGGAAATAATTAAGTTATATATTATGTTTTATGCTGTCTTTGTTAGTCACTATTGTCAAATCAGTATTCAAAAAGCTTTGATCTAAATTTGTTTATTTATGAAAGATATTTAATTTGATTTTCAATGTTTACATTTTTTTTTTTTTTTGTAACAGTTGATATTTTATTTTATATTCCCACTCACTTGCTATGAATGTAAAATTCTAAAAGCAATAAAGATATATATACGAGGGGGTACCCAAAAAAAACCGGAATTATTTTTTAAAAGCTATTTATTTACAAATTTTTTACAGAACAACCTTATCCCCTTCAAAATACTCTCCATTACAACTAATACATTTGTCCCACCGGTGCATCCACTGTTCGAAACATTTTTTGTAGTCATCTTTAGAAATGGCTGACAGCTCCTTCTTCGTTTTTTTCTTGACCTCTTCAATGTTGTCAAATCGGTGACCTTTCATGCCCTTTTTCATGCGTGGAAATAAGAAAAAGTCGCATGGAGCCAGGTCAGGCGAGTAAGGTGCGTGGGGCAGCGGAACCATGCCATTTTTAGCCAAAAACTGTGTAACAGAGTTGGCTGTGTGTGCAGGTGCATTGTCGTGGTGGAAGAACCAGTCTCCTGTTTGCCACAAATCGGGTCTTTTTTGGCGAACACTATTGCGCAATCTTTTCAAAACTTCAAAGTCGACGGTCTGTGAACACCAGCTCTCGAATTTTTTCAACATTTTCGTCGATTCGGGCAGTTGATGGACGTCCAGAACGAGGTTTGTCATCAATCGACATGTCGCCATTTTTAAACCGAGTAAACCACTCGTATACTTGAGTTTTTCCCATAGCGTCATCTTTGTAAGCTGTTTTCAACATTAAAACACTTTCAGCAGCATTTTTGCTGAGTAGAAAACAAAATTTCAGAGCTGCACGTTGTTCACTTAAACTTGCCATCATAAAAAACGAAAAAAGAACAAAACAGCGCTGGTAAAAACAATCACTGCAGATGAACAGAACAAGCCAGGCAGACAACACAGGCAGGACTGAACTGGCAAGGAATTGCGCTATACACGTCTAGCGGCAGAAATGCGTACTACATAAGCTCCATGCGCGGCAACGCAATTCCGGTTATTTTTGGGTACCCCCTCGTATATATTTATTATATTATAGTAAAATATAATATATTATATTAAATTAATATTATATATTATATTAAAAATAAAAGATAGTGTGAAGTATGCAATAACGTTACTAAGACTAAAAAATTAAGACTAAGACTAAAAAAAAATGGTATGCGATAGAAGTAAACGGGTATCATACTTGGTATCAGGATATGCATATTACTTCAAAATGGCTCAAAAACTCAAAACAGCAAAATCACTGTAGACCTGTGTTATTACTATTGTTTTTTTTTTTCGCTTAATTGGTAAAGTTTGAATAGTGAAGTATGAAATTCCACACCCCGTCAACAACATCTAATTTGTTACCATTAACTGAAAACATCAGCGATTACTTCACTCTACTACTTTTCATTATTTCTAGTAGGCAACTTTTGAAAAACAATTTTACTGCACATCCTTTATCAGTATAATATAACAAAAACTAAATATCATAAAAACATTTAACAAGATCTCAATTAGGTATGTTGAAGAAAAATGATCATAGCCTAATTTGAGTGTGAAAAATGTTTTACTTACGAGAAAATATTAGGTGATTGGATCTATGATGCTAGTAATATCATTCGGTGACTGATTTTTTTTTTTTTTTTTTTACAGTGGAATTTAAATCCTCTCTAAGGAAGCAAACTCTGAAGATATATGATTGGCCACTACCGTCAGATCTGGAAAAAACAAACAAAAATTATTGAACAATATAAATGTTCGCATGAGCAGTAAAGATAAAAAACAAATCAGAACTCCCCTAGTCAAGTCATTGTTCATAAAATATCACTGACAAGATTACAATTTTCAAGCTTTCTTCCCCAAGATAATATTAAATTATTAAATCATTTCCGCCTGTATTGTACTAGCGTTCTGATCTATACTCCACCTAACTTCCTACTTCTGGTTATTGTTTCTTTTCTTGTTCAGAATAATGAAAGAATCTTGTTTCATAAAAGGAAATTTTCATAATAAATCTATATGTATAGTACGTATAAATCTATTATAAATGGATTGTTGAAAAAAAAACCTATCAAAATGCTTTATTCAAAATTTTTTTTAAAAAAATAAAATAATAATTACTCGTATAATGTGTCAGATTTCCACGGTTAAATGTTTGGGGCGTTATTTCAGCGTTCTTGGTAAACTGAGCGAAATTCTGAATACGGGCTTACTTACATGAAGGATGTGACTCCCTGCAATGGATAAGAGTAATTATCGAAAACTGAGTATAAAAACCACGAAAATAAGGGTCAGATCTACCACATTTCCGACATTCAGAAAAGAATTTGGGGCCGCAAGTGGGCTACCCCTGTACAATACAGGGTGTATACGGAGGAGTGGTCGAAACTTAGGGAGGTGATTCAGCTGCTCAAATGCAACAAAAAATATTCTCTTCACTTTGGCCCGATTCTCAATAATGTCCAAGATATTTGCATTTTTAACTTTTCCGACCATACTCGCGTTTTTCACCATAAAAACGGCCGTAACTTTTCTATCCTTTATCCTACAACAAATCTGCTTATTCCAAACGAAAGAGCATTAAATTTCCTATAAATCTGCTTGGTACAGAGCCTCAAAACGATTCTTATAACAATGAAATTTTTACTTAAAAGAATTTCGTTATCGATGATTTTTGTTAAAATTTTCAACTGCATTTTCTCAATGGTTAATGAATCAAGGAATCACATAATTTCAGAAAAAGTTGCGCATTTATTGAGCTTCAAGATAATATGGATTTTTTTGGTTTTTAATAAAACCCTACCCCGAACAGAGGGGTGTAAATGCAGAAAACTGGGATTTTGCGTAACCGACTTTTCATTACTAATTTACTCAAATGTCAATTTTTGGAGCAGGAACAAAAAGAAAAGTAACCATTTTAGTTTTGTACAATTATTATTTAATAAAACGGAAGTAAAATATAAAGTAGCAATAAAACGCAGTAGTTGACTACAATTGTTGGTGCAACTCATTTGAATGACATAATGGAGGTTTTTTTGATCAAAGTTAATTAATAATCATTCAAAAATAAAATGGTTATTTTCTTTTTTGTTCCTTCTCCAAAAATTGATTAGTTTTGAATTATTATTAATTAACTTTGATGGAAAAAACCTCCATTATGTCGTTAAAATATGTTGCACAAACAATTGTAGTCAAGAAACTAAAAATTTGCCACAATCCTTTCCCACTTCCTTGTTTGAATAGTTCGAACGATTTTTGTAGCAATTTTAACTAGGCACCTGCCTATTGTACTTTTGCACTTCTGTGTTTTATTGCTACTTTATTTTTTACTTCCGTTTTATTGAATAATAATTGTGAAAAAATAAAATGGTTACTAAAATGGTGGAAATTGATATTTGAGTAAATTAGTAATGAAAAGTCAGTTCGCAAAATCTCTGTTTTCTGCATTTACATCCCTCTGTTCGGGGTAGGGTTTTATTAAAAACCAAAAAAATCCATATGGTCTTGAAGCTCAATAAATGCGCAACTTTTTCTGAAATTATGTGATTCCTTGATTCATTAACCATTGAGAAAATGCAGCTGAAAATTTTAACAAAAATCATCGAGAACGAAATTTTTAGACTTTCAAGTAAAAATTTCATTGTTATAAGAATCGTTTTGAGGCTCTGTACCAAGCAGATTTATAGGAAATTTAATGCTCTTTCGTTTGGAATAAGCAGATTTGTTGTAGGATAAAGGATAGAAAAGTTACGGCCGTTTTTATGGTGAAAAACGCGAATATCGACGGAAAAGTTAAAAATGCAAATATCTTGGACACTATTGAGAATCGGGCCAAAGTGAAGAGAATATTTTTTGTTGCATTTGAGCTGCAGAATCACCTCCCGAAGTTTCGACCACTCCTCCGTATACACCCTGTATTATAGCGCTGGAATTATTGATATTATACTCAAGAGATAGGTGGTTTCTATAATTGTGCAAAATTGTATGCAGTTCAAGATAGTAGAATGCCCAATATTAGGGGATACAAGTAGTGGGAGTTTGTAAATGAACTTACATGAGAAATCTTCAACTTGATATAGCCATATCCTAGGCTTTTCGGACCTTAAAAAATGAGGCATTCCATTAGTTGTTTTTAGGAAGCATCTGTTAGAGATCTCAAACTTTTATATGGACCAACAGCCTGGTCTAAGGCAGAGGTTAGCGAAGGATGTGTAGCGGGTAAGTGATGCTTTACCCCATTACGCTAGTGGCTGCAATATAAGAAAAAGTATAAATATCAGAAGGAATATAAAATAATAAATAACACGGATGAGTTTGTTTCCAATTTAAATCTGAAATTTGTGATATATTGTATGACAAAATTATTGTGACGAAAATTGCTGTATTGTAGCAGCATTATTTTGTATAAAACAGGAAAAAATTAAAAGTAGAAATGCTCACACACACATATATGCATTTATATAGTATATGTATATACATGTGTAAGTTAATACTGAAAAAAATAATTAAATAATTCAATTTGAAATGAGGTAACGAGGCTGAAGGAACCGGAGAGATAGCAACTATGTTAGTAAACGGGATATTTCATCTATTAGAGATATAAAAGAGAATAATTTGTGCGCCTTTGGTTCAATGCTCACTACAGATGATGTCAATACTAATCTCTTAATTACAATTTATAAAAATAATTGAGTAATAAATTATTCTTTAAATTGATAAAACAGATCTTTCATAAACATTATTTGATGTTAAAAAAAAGAAGAAGAAATTAAATGTCAATTATGTCACTCATTAAGAACATTTATTATTTATTTCAAAGCGAGGGCACAACGTCCCTTGAAGAGACAAAAAAAAGTTCACCACAATTTCCTAAAGTTGGCTTAATTTTGGGCTAATTAAAGAATTTATTTTTTGTTCACTTTCACTTAGAACTGCAACTGATTCTAATTGGAAGTAAGTTGAGGTTTATTACATCTGTTTACTATAAAACTAATGTTTTTATAGAGTTTATTTCATCCATAGATAAATGCCCATTTTGTAAAATTGATTGTTATTAAACGTACCTTACGAAGGTAATGTAAGTCGGTTTTAGCTACAAAGACATTTTTAAACTAAGCCCTTCTTGTCACGTCACCATGCTCACTATTTCGTGGAACCGAGCCTGCGTTTACTGTCACGAAACAATTTTATTACAGAGTAATTAAGAATTGAATGATATACCAATTGGAGAAGCATTGAAGGGGCACACATACAAATAAAAGTTCATGTTTTAGGTAGAGAGGTAAGAGATTTTGTCTCATAGAGGGCTAAGTATTTTAACGGAATTAGCACCATGTTGTAGTTAAATAGATATAAAAAGGTTTGACTTAATTTCATCCTGTCGTATATATGAATGGATCCGAAGAGTTTGATGACAAAACTCCGTCATCCAAACCTTTTTATCTTGTTTTTGATCGCTTTAAAGTACAAACTGAAAAAGCGGAAAGAATAAATATCAATTTCGTAAAGGTTGTGAACATTTTTTGACAATTGTAACTTCACAAATAGTATAAATATTATTAAACAGTAAGAGAAAATCGTGCTTTTTGTAGCCACTAAGACACAGTTGGTACTACTTAATCCACCTGATGCACGTTTGGATTCCCCTTTTTAAAACCTACTTACATACGTTTACTTAAAACTTAAATGCAAATTGATAATTTTGTCCGTGAAAATTTGATTAAAAAATTAGTTGAAAACAATTTAGACAAACAACATCCTCCATATATTTTTGAAAAGCCCTGAAGAGCAAGAAGAGTACTTCTAGAAATTAAAAAAAACAAAACAAAACACACTTAAAGGATCCTCTACTTTAAGAATTTTGAAAGATTTCGAGTAAAGATAAAATGCTGAAATGAACAAAATCTTTAGTTTTCGGTGTATAATTTAGGCCATGATTTCATAGCTTTATAAGCAATCAGGATGTGAATTAATTGAGTAAAAAGAGATCATACGAAATTCTAGATATAGATAGCGTTTTTCAGATAGAAATTAAATTATACAGCAAGTACATACATCTGTACTATGACTCAATCACTTTCATTCTGTAAAAAAAAACCAAAAAACTAACAATGGATAGATTCAGTTAGAATATAAACCAGGACCTAACGCTGGTTGATTGAGGAATGACCTAGTAGGGAACAGAGTATAATCAACCCGGACCTTGGTTTATGTAACCGAGAAAACAAAAAAACCTCATTACGCAACGTTGACACATTCCCGACAACCCAACCAAGATACAGATCGTAAAGTTATGAACAATAATAATGGTTTCAGAAAGGCGGGAAAGTCCCAATACATTGCGCACCTTATGCTCCCTCAGCGGCGTTCAGTGTTTTAGTGACGGCGAGGTGGGGGAGCCACTTTCCCCTGTATCTATATAAGATAGTCTGTCATCCCTACCTGCCCATAATAATTTCTTGTACCCATTAACGAAGATTGTGCTCAAATAGAATTCTAGTGTGCAGTAGTATTTAATTTTTGTTTGTAGAAAAGTGTCATCCACTTTTGGATAGTTCTCCACTAAAATTCAACCAATTGGATTAATCTGGTCCACCTGTGCAATATACGTAAGTACATTTTTATTTACTAACCCTGGACATATATAAGTTTGCCGGCAAATTCTTAGTAAATTTATACAACTTGCTTGTACAGAATTTTCATTTTTTTCAACAATTTAAAGTTTTTCCAAGGTTGTTTTAAAGACACTTACAAAAAATTATGTTGTTAACGCATAAATAAATCAAAAGATTTTTTTTTAAATTGATCAGGTCATAAATAAATCCTTATTAGTGATTTCAATCTACGCAAGTAATGATGAGTTTATTGTTAATTCTTGAATCAATTCCACAGCACTTCTTGATTAAGTGATGTGTCAAATTTACAAAGAGGTGCTACTATCTATTTTGTTCTCTTATCATTCACATGAAGTGAGGAAATACAGAAGTTATTAAAGCTTTAAATATTCACTGCAAAATGAATTTTAAATGGTTATAAAACATCACCTCGAACAAGTATAGAGCAAGTATAGTTAACCAGTTATATTTTTAAAATTGATTTTTTACCGGGAACACATTTTTGTGGTCATTTAAACTCACAACGAGATCTGTACGAATGTTTGTGAACTGAATACCTCAAAAGTTTTGTAGGAAGCTTAAAACTTAGTGTTCCATTTTGATACTGGTGGTAAGCGATACTAAGATTCCGCACTAATCCGTTAATAAGAACTGTGACCTATGGGGTTTTTCTGACATGGGATTTTTACATAAATGGCTCCTAAGATAATAAATTGAAATTTAAACCAAACATCCTTCCAGGTTACAAAATAAAGCACGACATGAATGTATCTTTATCAGAAAATGTTTTAGATTTTTTTTTTGCGTACAAAGTTATCAAAAATATTTAAAGGTAAAGA
The DNA here is from genome assembly GCF_049639745.1 of Rhodnius prolixus. Lineage (NCBI taxonomy): Eukaryota > Metazoa > Arthropoda > Insecta > Hemiptera > Reduviidae > Rhodnius > Rhodnius prolixus. The sequence goes on from NW_027411624.1 coordinate 26,385,708, forward strand.
TGGTACTAGTTAGTTATTTGTACTGGGCTCTAAATATCTTCTTAGATATACTATCCTGCACTACTCCCTTCATCTTGGCTTATACTCGTATTTCTGCGACAATTTTTCTTTTATTATAGGACTAGTTTAATTCAAAAATTAAAATTAGTGAATAAGCTTACGAGACAGTACCTATTGTTAATAAATGAATCTTCAAACACTTGAGTACAGAGATGACCGTTTCCGTGTTAAAAAGCTCCCAACTGTTTTAATTACGCTATTCGGCAAAACTGGTACCCGTTAGGACAGAAATTTAAATAACCCAAAATTCAAAATGTAAAATTCAATTGGTTCTGACTATATTGAACATAAAGCTTAATCAATATTTCCGCGGGGTGAATAAAAAAAAAAAGTTTAGAAAATTATTTTTACATATGGAATTACTTTTACTAGACCACAAAAAATGCCATAGAAGATGTACAAATCACAGGGCATTTTATCTGTGGTATAAAAACCTTTTCAAATACAAAAAATCTGAATATACTTGATGTCTTATACATATGGCATTTTTGTAGCACAGACTTATGTTTTGTATAACAATAGTAACTAAATAGCAAAATGTAAATCATTGTATATGACTACTCAATGATAGACCTTAAAGTTGTATTGCGGGTCCTTTCAGAAATTAGAAGTTAATCAAAAGATTCCGTGCGGATTGATAATTAAACTGTTTCGTACACCTCAACAGCCGAGAAACTATATTAATTTATCCTAATTATTTTGTCGTTACTTTTTGAAGTTATCAAAATTTATAACATTATTCAAAATCAAAACCATCATTATTCAAAATAGAAATATGTGGTTACATATTATCTAAGCTTTGGATTTTATTTAACGGTTAATAAAAAAAAACAAAGTAAAGAATGTTTGTATTCACCTTAAAAACATAAAGTGTGCCTTATATTAGAAATAAACAAATACGAGTGGGTATTCATCATAATTAATTTGTTCTAAAAGGTAAATAAGGCGAACGGTCATTGTTCTTGAAAAGAAGTTCAAGGAAACAAAGTGAACTGCAAACATCTTAAGGACCTTGATCAGTAAAGTATACAGTACTACTACACTGACAGTATACTGTCTATACACACACTATGGTGTGTACACTTTACAAATTTTTAGTGATCTGTGCTATAATAGTAGTACTATTGAAATGAACTGCAGGGCCACATATCTGAACTCAGTTTTTAAAGAAGTTTCTTAGTAATTATTCCTCAAACACCTTTTGCCACACGAATTTATTGTATATTTCCAATTAATTATATAAACATTTCTATCGCTTGTAAGTGATAAAAATACCTCTATTTGCTTTTATATATTTTTTTATATTAAAAATAAAGTTATTTTGGAAAGATATCCGCAAAGATATCATTGTATAACACAATGTAATTATTAATTATTTATTAGTGTGTTTATCTAACAGTAATGTTAGGTTTGAATTCTTTATTATTTTATTTCGTAGAATTCAAATGCTATCCATTTTTAAGGCTTGGATTTTTTCGACCTAAAATCTCAGCTTAATTCTTAACAAATCTGATTTAGAGAATGAGTTCTGGTTTTGCTATTTTTGTCTACAAAATTTTTTTTACTTATTTTGTATTAATCGGATATTTTGATAAAGAATGAAATCCTAGCACAGAGAAAATGTCAATCTTTCATTCTTAGATCTCTCTAATCACGTTACTTTTTGTGAACTATAGCGTATTAAAACTGTCCGGTAGGACAGTTGTATAAGGGTTGATCATCAAAAACTGCACGAAAAAGCGTAACGTTGAAAAACACCCAACTTTGACAATTTTTTTCTCTTTTTCTATAAAAGATAAAATTCCCAAATTTTCTTTAAATTATAGGGCAAACCCTCCTTTATAACTGTAATTTTTTTGTAACAACCCAGATCTAATAGGTTTCGAGAAAAAAGTTGCCAAAAATGAGCAAAAACGGCTTTTTCAAAAAATGTTCTTGTTCTTGTTCTTCTTGTTCTTCTTCTTCTTCTTCTTCTTCTTCTTCTTCTTGTTACCTTTTTTGTAAACAACGTAGCGCCTAAACGCGTGAACCGATTTTCATAAATGAGGTGTCATTCGATTCGGAATTTTATGTAGATGTGCCTTTTGGGGGGTCTCGATGCTGTACATCGAATGGGAGAGGAGTTAGCCCCCTTTATGTAAGGCCACCTCCAAAATTATTATTACTAATTACTCTGTAAATCTTGGCCCGATTTTGATAAAATATGGTAGGGTGATAGGGTTAGGGCTCCCCTACGTAACATTAAAGCGACGATCAGCTCTTACACTTTTTAAGGGGAAGTATAGCAATCGTTGCAAATTATCGACTCGTGAACCGATTTGCATGAATGAAGGGTCATTCGAATCGAAATTTTGTACAGATTTGCACTTTAAAAGTCTCGACGCCGTGCCTCGTAAGGAGGGGAGTTTGCCCCACCCAATCATTTATTAGTTTCAATTTTCTATTTGGGTTCTAAGTTGCTTCAGTCACGAAAATTTGGTGAACTGAAAGAGCGAATTTCTCTTTTCTTTGTCGTTTTTTGAAAAAAAAAGTCCAAGATTTTGTTTTTTTGGGGGGAAGGGCCCTTGCATTGCGATCCCTCATATTCTTCATACATCTATAGTGGCGTTAAAATTACTGCATAAATGCTTATAACTTTTGCAACATTTTCAATATTATTTTATTTTTTTTATACTTGGTAAATAATAACTTAAAAACCCTACTCTAAAGAGCCTTTCTTTTAGTAGTGGATGGACGTCTGTAATGTGCAGTTTTAAAATAATATTGTCAGTTTAGATGCGTGAAAGTTGGTTACATTTTATTAGCCTTTAAGTAATTATATGAGTCTGGATAAGTCAGTATTGTGTTTGAAGTTAGTCAGATGTGGGCAGTTCGTCTGTAATATCGCCCTCCATAGCTGATCCCTACCGTTCGTGTACTCACTGTAGGCCCAGATAATGTGATTTTCTAAACAATGAAGTGAGGCTTATAGTAGTTAAACAATTTATATTGATTTTTTCTGCCAAAAGTGAAGAAAACATACTTATGTGTTGTCCCACTAGGTGGATAGAGACTAGAATGTGATGTAAGCAGTCAACAGCACACTTCTACAACATAGAAGTAATAATCTTTAAGATAAATTTTTAAATACAAATAATACAAGAACTAGGAAGGAGTGATATATTTCGAATTTGTTCCCGATAAACTTACTCCCAACAAGCTGATAGGACCAACTCAATAAGTTCCACCATCCGGTAATGAACAATTGCATACAAGGTTTTCCAGAAAGATAAAAATCTTGCCACTATAGGGTACAAAATTAAGAACTAGATGGCACTGAATTTTTTTTTTTTACACTATTATTGTTGTACAGACATTTTTGTTTCGGTACCTTATAAAAGGAATATCTTATGAGTTTCTTGAGATCGAAACTACCCAATATCCTGAAGGAATCCAAAATTTGTACAAGAAAGTAAATAACAAAGGCCTAGAAAATAGAAATTAAACAACTTCATCGAAGCAACACCAAAGATGACGAAATAAATGTGTTGTCGATAATTGCAACTATTTAGTAGATGAAGTGGAAACATCTATTAAAAGTAGTAGCATCACCATGTGGGTCTTTAGAAAGCCATTTATTAGAAAGTTGGCGCTCACCGATTGGGGTGAGGACAAGTTAATAACTTGATGGCACTGCAAAAGAGTTAACGTTTCTGCGTGAAGAATAAAGTTATTCTTTTTTTTTTTTTAAAAAAAAAAACTATTATTTAAAATGAAAAGGATATTCCTTGAAAGATGTTAATGCCAAGGTTTAATTAAGAAGGAAGGTTTCAGTTCGCACTTCTTATAATCTGAAGAGAGGTAGGTTTTTTTTTCTCTCTCCACCTGCTGCTATGATTGTTGTTGTTCATGCTGGGAGAACCACTCTTAAGAGCCGGATCTTCAGTAAAGTGTCCTTGAGAGTAAGAAGTAGGTCAGTGGGGTGGTTCTAGTCGGGAAGAGCTGAAGCGCAGGCGCACTAAGAAGGAGTGGCGAGTCCAGTCGGTATGCCCTCCCCGTCTTACTGACCCAGTCTCCAGCTACTTCTCACTGTGCCGTCTATCAGTGCGTATACCCAACGTTCGCGTATCCATCAACCACCTGCTGTTCCACTACTACCTCATAGGATAACTCACTTATATAAGGTACTTTTTCCATTGTTTTTTTTTCCTTTTATAATTATTTGTACAAACATTATCAATTTTTAACATCAGTAAAAAAATAATTTCATGTCAAAACATTTTTTTTTTTGGATACGGACCAGTAAATAAAAAAGCACACCAGTCCGGAAAGGCTTCAAGGCCATAGAAAGTTGTTCTTTATAGGGTGACCAGCTATGCGTAAAGAAAGGGCTTCCCTTCACCTTGTTCTTCACTATATTTTTTTGTGGGTTTCCACTTACTTTCTAATTAAAAACTTTTATTTCAGTTACAAATATACATGTTATGTTCTAGAAACCTTTCATGCGTCTATTGAAATGAAGAAACCAGTCTTTAAGTTAAAACGCTTAGTGGCATAATCATTGGCCAAAAACAAACGAAAGTGTTCAATCTAGAGACCTCGCTAAAAATTTACGAAATACTCAAATATGAGCTAGATAGCTCTAAGAGTTCTGGTGGATCTGCAGACTTGATACAACTACAAGACTCATGAGCCTGCTGTGTTTGGTTAATGGTTCTGCTCGAGTGAGGTAGATACACCGCTCCAAGTGTTCAGCTCTTATAAAAGAATGAAGTTACACAAATTGGGCGTGTAAGTACTATGGCAATGAACCATATAGCGGCGCTTTTGGGTTTGACTTTTGCATTAGGCTTGCATAGAGTATATCCTTTTACCTTTGATTTAAATAAAAGGGGAATGTAACAATTGATCCTTACAGGACGCAGTGACTATACTGTGTGAACAGTTTAACTCATTTCCCCTTTATTTATATCTACTGAACATAACAGAAAACAAACAAAAAAATTACCCAAGAAATCCTAAATGAAAATTCATTTCTGTTGACAGCAGAAACCTCCAAAAATGTTTCGTTCGAATCCATCATCTGGTGATTATTAATTTATTTACTGGCGTAGTTTCAGGATTTTTGGTAAACTTGTGCAGTCCTTTAAAACACTCTTTGCAGTACAATTTCTTCACCTGAAACATTTAGTAACAATTGTTTAAGAAAATTCATCAATAACAACTAAAAGAATACTGTTTAGTGTAAGTCTGATGAATGTCTCATCAAATCCGATTTTTTTTCTTTTTCTTTAACGCTAAAATCTTATTCATGCAATAGTGACTTACAATTAAATGAAAAATTAGATAATATTTAAAACCATTTATTGGAACCAATCGCAAACTGCCCAATTTTCACGATAAAGAATATCATTTAGATAATATTGCGATTTCTACACCAGCATTGTTTTCTGTTTTAAAAGTAATTTTATTCAAATACAGTTTGTGAACTTTAATACACTGCTCTCTGAATTTTGAAGTTTAAATTGAGACTACCTTTTGCTCCGTGTACCAGTAATACTTATACTTATATACACAAAATATACTAGAGCGTTAAAAATCAATATGTAATATCTTTAATAACAATACAAATATTTATTAATTTCCTTATTTGTGGCGGAACTGCTTTACACACGCATAGAAATGAACGAGCTTTAATAACAATACAAATATTTATTAATTTCCTTATTTGTGGCGGAACTGCTTTACACACGCATAGAAATGAACGAGCTTTAATAACAATACAAATATTTATTAATTTCCTTATTTGTGGCGGAACTGCTTTACACACGCATAGAAATGAACGAGCTTTAATAACAATACAAATATTTATTAATTTCCTTATTTGTGGCGGAACTGCTTTACACACGCTTAGAAATGAACGAGCTTTAATAACAATACAAATATTTATTAATTTCCTTATTTGTGGCGGAACTGCTTTACACACGCATAGAAATGAACGAGCTTTAATAACAATACAAATATTTATTAATTTCCTTATTTGTGGCGGAACTGCTTTACACACGCATAGAAATGAACGAGCTTTAATAACAATACAAATATTTATTAATTTCCTTATTTGTGGCGGAACTGCTTTACACACGCATAGAAATGAACGAGTATACCAAGCCGGCCTATTAAAGGGGTGGGGAACCAAGAACTACGACTACGTCGTGAGAGGGGGTGACCTGGTCTCGAAACATGCATTACCCTCGATCTTGGCCGGATCTGCTACTACCCCAGACAACTCTTGTTTCCTTTTTTTCTTGTCTGTCATTTCAACTTAATTAGAAATTAATGTTTTCTTTTCTCAATAGGGACGACAGATAGAAAAAGGATTCTTTAAATAATGTATCTTCCTAAAATAATAGTTTTCTTTCTGAATAATAATGATAATAAAAAGCTGTGAAAATTTATTTTGCGATCAATAGTGCAAATGATTAATTAATTGCTAAGCACAGCTTCTGCCTGGTAGAATGGGATAATGAATAAATGCTTTCTATTTTGTATACGTTTTCCTCTAATACTACAAATGCTTTGACTACTCTTTAAGTAAAAAATCAGGGGCGGTCACTTATTGGATATTCTTTCACTTCAGTTCCCAGGACCTATCTTATACATTTCATAAAAATTTACTACTTGTATTTTACTATATACAAACAGAGGTGTCACTTTACTCTAATAAATCAGAATTTCGGGAGAATTTAATAGAGAACATTTGTGGGTTACAGCTTCTAAGAATTCCGTGAAAAATCAGTTTTCTTAAAAAGATTTTCAATCAAAAGTGGCAGGTCTTTATCTATTAGAATTTAATTGACAAACATTGAAAACTGATAAAATATTCAACAGTCCTTCATAACTAGGTGGAACAGTAGTTGTTCCATAATTGGACATTTATACCTAAATGTGCCTGGATTGCATATTCTGTCGCCATATATCAGCACTGTGATTAATCCGATAACTCTCAACTAAAAATCAGTCCGACCTGCCTGCAATATTTTTGTTTTTGAATTATGCTGTATATATTAACAGAAAAAGCGTCCAGCAAAGACCATTTTTTGGAATATTAGTACCTCGGAGGGAAAAGGCACCATGTCACAAAAAGTAAATTTTACAGGAGAGCCAAATGAAGATATTTTTCCAAATTCATTTTTTGTTCCACTTTTCTGGTTATACTCTTTCTTGTACTTCTCACCATAATTATTATAGTTGGTATGGCCACTTTAACTCCCATATTTTAAAATATTTTATTTTGATCTCCATTGTGAAAAAATTTATGCCCATGTAGTGCCTTTTACTCTTAAGCAATGAAGTATCATAGCGCTTTTTAAAAATACATAAATCGCTTAATAGTAAACATAGGACATAGTGCTTTACACCTGTAGAAAGAGCAACAAAAAATTTGTAAAATGATGCCAAAATCTGAAAATCGAAAAAAATGGACATGGTGCCTTTTCCCTCCGAGGTACAGATTTAATTTTTTTATTTACAGTAACAAGAGACGAAAACTAAAAAAGTATACTTGGATAAAGATAACTTCAGTTTGGTCTAATTAAATAATGTACCGAGCATGGATGAATTTTTCCTTTTCTGCTTAGTGTAATTGCAACTCTAAATTTCAGGCAATATTGCTGAATAGTATTTTGAAAACCGATAAAATAAATATACTTCTCCTTTGGACAGACAATTACGCAATGTTTATTTGTCACCCGTGCTCCACATCTTATAGGAAACAAGTGTTATCCTCTACTTATAGAGCGCAGTATTCTGCAGTAGACGAGCATATCTTTTATTTGTGAACATACAAATTACTCTAGCATAGCAAATGATGGACTGTTTTCATGTGCCAAGAGAGAAACAGATGTCTACGAGTGTAGGCATCGAGAAAACAAATCTACCAAAGCTCAAATCTTTATCACCAAAATGATTCTAGGAAAGGCAAGAAAATATAACGTCCAGATGTACTACTTACTTTTGGACTTCGCACCAGACTTCAGGTGACTTCGTCACCGTTCGTAGAGAAAATTACATAATGGGTTTTTCTAAAATGAGTGGAATCGCACCGCTTCGAAAGGAAATGCAAAATCGTGACAACTTTCTAACCGAATTCTAGAAGCATGTGGTTTGCTAAGGCGTAATCTAGCAAACAGTACAATATTGCACAAATCGATGGCCATGTAGATGATGTCAACATTATGGGTAGGTCCTTCCTTCACTGAAATGGAAAAACTGATCTGAGTTACTAAGAAGTGGAATTGGTAGTTAAGGAGACCAAAATTAAATATTTGCACGCAACTGCACTGATCAAACCCAATGGTCATGTAAACATAAAAGGCTTAACATATAACGAAAGTAGTTAAAAAACTGAAACTTTTTGAAAAGAAGATTCTTCCTAAAGTGGAAAACCAGGAGAAGACATTCTAATGTGAAGTTAATGTGTCTATTCCAGACCAGGACGTCAATAAACGGATTACGTTGTATAGGCTGCATTGTATTGATCATTTGATTAGTAAGGCAAATGACAAAGTCGTCAGAAAGATAATAGAGAATGGTTGGATCGAGGGTTTATGTGGGAAGATTGACCTAGGGCTGGAGAACGTGATCTGGAACGCTTCTTTAAAGGATATAGGCGGACAAGAGATATTTTGCTGAAATATGTATACCGGGATGTCAAAGAGCCCGAAACCAAGGTCTGTCACACCTCTGGGTACTAGACGAGTAGGACGCTTTAAATTGCAGTGGATGTATGGAGTTATAGTATTTCAGAATCATGTTGAACGCCCGTAATTAGGAAGCCGCATCTTAACTGGAAGAGCTGGCAGACGCGGTGACCAGAGCCTATTGATGACCTGTAGAGTTCATACAGAAAAATGAGAAATCGTCTGTATAGGTTCAGCGTTTCAAAGTGTGAGGGTGTGGAATTGAGAGTTAGGGTTTACCTGAGTTGCCCTAAATCTAAATAGTTGGCCCCACTGCAAAAATATAGCGTTTTGAGTACAGGGATATCATCAAGAATAAACTCTCGAAGATTTAAGGTATACTGAACACTTGGTATGGCAAAAAATTGAACCAATAATTAAATTTTTGTAGCACTAAGCACACCATCTTTTGATTTTCTGCGCTATTTCTTCCTTAGTTACATTTAATTGGGTAAAATGGTATTCAATATTATACAGGTAAAAGTACATCACTGCCAAAATAAAAAAAGATTCTAAAATCCGACATAATTTTCGCCTAATAAAGGAGGTGAGAGAAAGTTTGAAAGGATGCAATATCTATTTGAGATCCAAATTTCAAGACAAGCATGAGATAACTTTATATTTTATGCACTAAATAACAAACAATAAGATCCAGTAATTTATACCGTTCATTACTTCCTTCTTCCATAGTTTTAATGTGTGAAAAGATTAAATTAAAGAAAATGCAATTCACAACAACTGTCTTATATGTTACAAGAAACTGTATAATAGAAAACCACAATACGCGCATTTTATTATTATAATTGTTTCAAATTAGTCCCAATTCGTTTTGTGGGAGTGTGCTAAATTATTTTAGGTCACTTAAATTATTTGCGTACAAAAGTTTACTTTTTTTAAAAGTACTAGGCAAAAAATTGTTATTTTGTTACTCTTTCTTAAACCTGAAAAGAGGAAGTATTGCATTCTCCAGATAAATTCTATTTTGGGTTTCACTAAGCCTACAGTTCTGAGATCTGCTGTTCAAAAAAAAGGGGTTTTGAATTAACACTTATTTACAATAATTAAAATAAGTGGGTAACAAGCAATTGCGGCCAAGGATACTTAAATTCGTTTCGATTCCTATTTAACTTTTAGAAATTTAATTTTTTTAAGTGATATTAAGTTAGATTTATGGTTTAGATTGCAGATGAAATACGAAAATTTAGGATTCGGTACCAATTACTATGAATTGTAAATTTTATAGATCTTACAATTCATTTTTACATTAAAATCTTTACGATTGAAATATGATGATTCGTAAATGGCCTAAGTAACGCAAATATAAGGACTTGTTCAAAAAAGTTTATGGAAATGTTCGACACCACGGTAGCCAAACGGTTAGATACTTAACTCGTTAACATAATGACTTTTTGTGAGGATTCCTGGTCTTGGATTTTATTTAATGGCCAATATGAGAATTTTAATGTAAACTTGTAAAACTAGCCTTCTTCCACGACACCTAATTTGGTACTTGGACGTTAAGCCCGTCTAAAAAAAATGGCATTTCATTCTTTATTTTTGGAGGTTGGAAGGGGGGGGGGTGATTGGGCACAGCCCTCTAGATATAAGCAACTTTAGCAAGTACATACTAGTACATATTATTTGTGGTGATGAAAAGTCTAGATTAACAAACAATGCACTAAATAAGTTGTAGAAAAATATTTATTGTCTTTTGGTAGAAGGAGAGAAGAGGAACTATCGAAAGCAGGTCAAGTTTTGCGATGGTGCAGATTTTAGATTTTGTATTTTCATTTAAGATATTAGTTTTGCATCCTCTGATAAAAAATAAAATTGTCAAAAAAAAAAAAATAATGATAATAATTGCAAACCAAGTTTTCCCATACTCTATTCAATTGTAAAAATTGCTCATATTTGCGTAAGCTTACATTCTTTTGGCGCTATACTGAATTCTCACATTCCTTGCTCTGTTCAAGAGCATAAAACTTTTATTTAAAACACTTCAGTTTATTTAAAAGACTTCCAGTAAATTCAAAATTAATATTTCCAGGGGTCTAACACGATATAAATAAGCTTTCAGAAATCTTTTTCAGAAATCACTTTTAAAATAATAAGCTTATAATAAAATAAAGTAAGCTTAATAAAATAAGCTTTCAGAAATCTCAGAAATTACTTTTAAAGGGAGTTTAATCAAATTTTTTCTATTTATCACCTCAAAAAACGCAGACCAATCAATCTGTTTCCTTTCTTACATAAAAACACTGCCACAATATCTTAAAAACGTTATTTCTAAAAAACTATTTGGATCAATATTGTCAGAGTCTATTACCATAGTCAATTTCGGGAATACCTGTGCTGAAATGAGGTTAGGATAAATGTTGCTTTGTTACAAGAGGTTTGCAGGGCCAAAAGTAACACATACACAGAAAACTAGCTACATATGACGTGAAAGTGTAGTAGGTGGGTGTGTGTTATTAGGCAGCAAGAGCATGGGGCAGTAGGGTGGTTCCAGTAGAAGTGGCTAGAGATATTAAATAATTTTATTACAAAGAGGTTAAGATGAAGTGTGTGATCTAGGCCCACACTAGTGTAGTGCAGTCGATAATATAGGTAAGATTAACCTGTTTAATCTTAAGGGCGTGAAAATCCAAAGCCATTCTCCGCGGTTCGTCCAACATCTAGGCTGCAGCTCCTACTCTGTCCCTCTTTCATCGAGCTCTTCTTCATTACTAAAAATAATACAGACATTTTAATTATCTACTTTATTTAATTGAAAAAATTAATAACTACGTTAACACTGGATAAAAAAAGAAAAGAAAATGATGAAACAGACTGACCACAAACAAATTATTCATATTTCTTTTTCTCGCTAGAGAGAGTTACGGGGACTATATTAGGCAGACAGACGCGCATCGTGCTCAACCAAGTCCTTCACGCTTTCATTCACAGCCACCCACATTTAACTCATTCTGTTTATGCATTCCAAACTTATTCTTGAATAAATTGTGGTAAAATTAATTAATTACTGCTAATTCAATGTTCAACCTTAATAACGGCTAATATGCGCGTACAGATGCAAAAAAGAAGTTATTTATCCGATTGGTTATTGCTTAATTTGAAAAACATTTTTTTTGTATACAGAATTTTAGCGAAGTTTTTGTTTTCACTACTTGACTTGTAACTATTGAAAAATTAGAAAATTGGATAAATAATGTTTCCTTCATCCTTTTTATATTGATCCGCCGAGTGGGATCTATCAAAATGAAGCAAAAATTTTGAATGCTATTTTCCGCGACTTAAGCGACTTTTTTGATAACAGCTTTTCACCTCTAATGAAACCCATGCACTAATACTTTATTTTAAAATTTTCAAGTAAAATTTTTGGATGGTTCTGGGGAAGAATAACGTTAGACTTCCTTCTGTGCTTAGTAGATGACAAAATACGAGGGTCGTTTGAAAAGTCCGTGCAAAAATAAAAACTACTTAATTTTTTGGGGTAAACCTTTTTTATTTTTCAACATAGTCTCCTTTTAGGCTTATACACTTCGTCCAACGCTGCTCTAGTTTGTTGATCCCTTCCGAATAATAGGATTTGTCCAAGTCTGAGAAATAGCCATTCGTTTCTGCAATCACCTCCTCGTTTGAATAAAATCTTTTTCCCGCCAGCCATTTCTTCATATTGGGGAACAAATAGTAGTCCGAGGGAGCCAAGTCTGGAGAATAGGGGGGATGTGAAACGAGTTGGAACCCTATTTCCATTGCTGAGGTGTGAGCTGGTGCGTTGTCGTGATGGAAAAGGACTTTTTTGTGGGCCAATCGTGGGCGTTTTTTTGCAGTTCGGTTTTCAAACGGTCCAATAACGATGAATAATATGCACCTGTAATAGTTTTACCCTTTTCCAGATAGTCGATGAGGATTATTCCTTGCGAATCCCAAAAGACAGTCGCCATAATCTTTCCGGCCGGAGGAACGGTCTTCGCCTTTTTTGGCGCAGATTCCCCCTTGGTAACCCATTGTTTAGATTGTTCTTTGGTCTCAGGAGTGTAGTGATGTATCCATGTTTCATCCACAGTGACGAAACGACGCTTAAAGTCCTGCGGATTCTTCTGGAACAGCTGCAAACCGTTCTTGCAACACTTCACACGATTTGAAAATCACTCGACTTCCTCGATTCAAACGAATGCCAAACACAAAGAAATAGACCGATCTGGCTGAAACTTAGTGTGTGTTCTTCCAAGAGATGCTACTAACTAAACATAACCTCAATACGCGCCAGTAGTGCTATGTCTCTGACTTTGCACGGACTTTTCAAACGACCCTCGTAGAACTTTTGGGTTGCGATGGCGTGGACTTTTAGGCCAACTTCAACTTCAAACGTAAACTTTCTAGGAAATTACCACTATAGTGAAAGAATGGTTGTAAAATCTAAGCAGTATGAAAAAAAAGCAAACTGTAAATAGGTGATGCGTCTTTAAAAAATCTGTGATTTTCGGTATTTACTCAAAAATAACTGTATCGAATTTTGACAACTGTGTTTTTCAGGAGACATTTATCTGAAATATAGTCCTTTAAATTCTCAACACAAGTTAAATTAAAATAACCATTAAATAGAATTCTAGAACCGAAATTATATAAAAATAAAAAAAAGAAAGGCAACTGTTACAATTGCAAAAAAAAAATTACTTTCACCCATATTTTTTTCTTTTTTAATCACAATTTCTCAAAGTATATATTTCCGGTTCCGACTCAATCTACGTTCTAAGTAGAACGCTATCTTGCGCAATTTTAGGAAATGAAGAGTGAGGGCAAAAATTGGATAAAATTTTGGCTTTCTATAAATTATTTTAACGTTTCTTTTTTTTAACTTTAAAGCAATTGAGAAAGAAACTTAACAAATTTAACAGTACCCTCCACAATTCAATCTGCAGGGGTCCTACAAATAGACGTTAGTACTAAGGCTACAATTAGGTCATTGTAATGCTTATTCAGTCTACATCCGAACAACAGGTCCAAAGGTTCATCTGCGAATCGTTCAATATTGAAATATAAAGTTGATAATTGTTGTTGTAACTGATGAACTGTATGAATGCTAATACGGAATAGTTCATGAGGTCCATGTCTTACACTCATGAATTCCAATCACCTTAACTTTGTATAAAAAAGCAATAAAATAAAGGAAAACACGCTTTTACGAGCGTATATATAAGGATTCCAAGTTAACAAAATACTCTACCAACTACAAGCACACTTATATAATATACCACCAACGAAAATTTTGAAGAAACATTAAAGAATACGAGGGTCGTTTGAAAAGTCCGTGCAAAGTCAGAGAGATAGCACTACTGGCGCGTATCGAGGTTATGTTTAGTTAGTAGCATCTCTTGGAGGAACACACACCAAGTTTCAGCCAGATCGGTCTATTTCTTTGTGTTTGGCATTCGTTTGAATCGAGGAAGACGAGTGATTTTCAAAAAAATGGACGAAAAAGAATTTCGTGTGTTGATTAAACACTACTTTATGAAAGGCAAAACGCCTCAGGAGACTAAAGAGAAGCTTGATAAACATTATGGTGACTCTGCACCTTCGATTAGAACAGTTTATAAGTGGTTTCAAAATTTTCGGAGTGGCCATATGGGCACAAGTGACGCTGAACGTTCTGGACGCCCTGTTGAGGTTACTACTCCAGAAATCATTGATAAAATCCATGATATGGTGATGGATGACAGAAGAGTGAAGGTGTGTGAGATTGCTAGTGCTGTGGGCATCTCGAATGAACGGGTACATAATATTTTGCATCAACATTTGGACATGGCAAAGCTATCCGCAAGATGGGTGCCGCGATTGCTCACGCTTGACCAAAAACGAAATCGTGTGAAGTGTTGCAAGGACGGTTTGCAGCTGTTCCAGAAGAATCCGCAGGACTTTAAGCGTCGTTTCGTCACTGTGGATGAAACATGGATACATCACTACACTCTTGAGACCAAAGAACAATCTAAACAATGGGTTACCAAGGGGGAATCTGCGCCAAAAAAGGCGAAGACCGTTCCTTCGGCCGGAAAGATTATGGCGACTGTCTTTTGGGATTCGCAAGGAATAATCCTCATCGACTATCTGGAAAAGGGTAAAACTATTACAGGTGCATATTATTCATCGTTATTGGACCGTTTGAAAACCGAGCTGCAAGAAAAACGCCCACGATTGGCCCACAAAAAATTCCTTTTCCATCACGACAACGCACCAGCTCACACCTCAGCAGTTGTGGTCGCAAAATTAATGGAAATAGGGTTCCAACTCGTTTCACATCCCCCCTATTCTCCAGACTTGGCTCCCTCGGACTACTATTTGTTCCCCAATATGAAGAAATGGCTGGCGGGAAAAAGATTTTATTCAAACGAGGAGGTGATTGCAGAAACGAATGGCTATTTTTCAGACTTGGACAAATCCTATTATTCGGAAGGGATCAACAAACTAGAGCAGCGTTGGACGAAGTGTATAAGCCTAAAAGAAGACTATGTTGAAAAATAAAAAAGGTTTACCCCAAAAAATTAAGTAGTTTTTATTTTTGCACGGACTTTTCCAACGGCCCTCGTAAATTAAAGAAACTAAGAAATTAATCTTGTTAGTTTCCGCTTTCAATCCAAAATTCAATTCTTAACTTTAACACAAGGAACTTGTTTACAAAATATATCTGAATAAAATTAACTTAATAAAATAAAATCTTAAGAAAATCCACAAAAATAAACTGTAGAATTTCTTTTATTTAAGAAAAATGTTTAAGTCGGATATAGTGAAACGATTCGATTTTGTTTACCATCCAAAAAATGGAACAATCTTATAGAAGCTTCACGACGAGTAACTCTCTCCTTTCTGAGATTTCATTTATCTTTACAGTCAAATTTTACATCAAAGTTATTTATTTATTTTCTTCTCTATTTGGGAAAATTACATCTTGAGGAAATGATTGAATCAGATTCCTTTTTTATAACTTTAAATAATTACTGAAACCAAACTTGGCATGTAAATTATAATCTCTTTAGAATGTAACATAAGAGAAGAATTACAATAAATGTAATCATTTTAAAATGATAAAGGAAAAATGACAAGTGAGAGGAAATAAGAGAAGGCATAAGAACAGTCATAGCCCCATTAAGACCGTTAATCATCTGTCCCGAAAAAAAACTTTCTCCTCCGTCTACACATAAAGATATTCTTCACTGTGTCTTTTGTTGCGGAATTTAACCAATCGGTACTGGTTCGTTCGTCCTTTTGTACTGTACAATATCTTTAATAAGTTACGCAAGTGACACAGAAAGTAAGTTTCAATTGATTCAAAATACTGTTTTGAATCACACGCCGCACTTTCTCCTCTGGTAATTTTCACACTTTTAATAAAAGAATGTTCTAAATATAATATGATTTTAAAAAAAAAATAATAATGGTTATTTTCGATCTTTAAAGTACATTGATAAGGATGCTGTAGGCATAATGACCATAGCAGTTAAGTGCCTCACAAAAAAAAAAAAAAAAAAAAAAAAAAAAGATAAGGATGCTGTGCTTCTGACAAAGTAATGTTCCTTGCTAAAAATTGCACATTAAGTAACAAAGATTAAAATAAAATATTATTTAAATTAACAGAAATTGTTTTGATGTGGGACTATGAATAAAGTTGAGTCCAAGGTACAGTTCAATGTTTGAGGTTTGGATCGGGCCAATGCATTTTTATTCTAACATGTACATCAATAATATCACTTTTCTTAAACTCGACACCTTCATTCTACCACAACACGTGTGCCATCAAACTTATGAAATATCTTCTCTCTAATTATTGTTCCCTATCTATTCCGAAAGATCTTCTCCAAAAATTTTAAGGTCCACATTTCAATATATTGATGAGGAGAGTGCTTGAGGATTAACGCAATCCGGTCTTTGGAATAAGTTCTGATGACGACTCTATTGACGTATCGCTGGAGCAATTGTTTGGCTCCATGATCAATAAGATTTTTGTCACTGAAATCTGTAAAACCAATAGCTATAATAGATAGTTTACTGAAGGGAGTAACCACTAATAAATACTTTTAACTTGCAAAGTGTTGATAGCTCACGAAAACACTTATAAATGAGACATAAAACACAAACTCTCTATATGCATTGAGTAACCAAGTCGGTTCAAAAAAATGAAAAAGAAGGTTACATTAAAGTAGTATTTGCCTACTTTATAAGTGTCAAGTCAATCCAAGGTTGGTACAATATAACATAAAGTGATATAACATAACAGTTACTCACAAATTAACTGAGTTATATAGCCTTACGTTAGATCCTTCTAATCCAGAAACGTCCGACAAAACGAGGATACACCAGAGTGGTATAGCAAAGGTGAAAAAGAAGTAGCACAAATTACTTACTTCACTAATATGGAGTTGTGTAGTAGATAGATTGACAAAATAATAGACTAATACTAAATAGGTTACATGTAATGAGGTAAAAAATAAGTTGAATATGAGTGTAGGATGGTCCTATAGAAGTCTAGTGAGTCGTCAACATGGTTGAATGAAAGTGTAAGGGTGGATCTATCTTGGTTTAATGAGTAAGCTTGTGAAGTCCAAGTCTGTAAAAATTAATCGAAAAGTTTTTATTGGAGATACTCAGAAAGGTGGTCTCGCCAAAACGTGGTTCGAACCAATAGTTGGAAAGTTATATAGTGAGTGAATAAATCAATTTCATTAACGATTGAAATTAAATTAATTCGGTGATTAAAATTAAAGTTCAATTAAATTCTCAGATTTAAAAATTTGTTTGATTAAATTGAGTAACGATTAAATTTGAAATTTAGTTCACTAATTAAATGTAATATGATTAAAAGTAAGATTAACTTAGCCCATTAACTTCTGATTAATATTTTAAAAAAATTAATAATTAAATTGTATTTTTAATAAGTTCCCATCTCTGACTGGCACTATAGCTAAGTACATATATTTCCATATTCATATTCCCAATTTATTTCGTGTGATGGAATTGGTATGGGTTAAGATATTCATAACCATAGACATTGGAAGAAGTGGCTATCGCCACTGCTTAAAAATGTAGATTGCTATGAGTGTCAGTATGTGACATTTGCTATGAGTGTCAGTATGTGACAATTCATTAAATTAAAGTTGTTACTCCTTAGTTTAAATTGAGTATATAAATATTGCTTATTAAAATCGTCTTTAGTACATATTAAAGACGACAAGAAAAAGATAAAAATAGCTACCATTATAAGTTTACAGAAATTGTAGAACTACTTTGTTAAAAAGAAAAATAAGTAAGAAAATAGCCACAAGAATAAATTCCAGTACTTTTCAATTAAAAGTAGGATTGGAGAAGGACACTGAAGAATAAAACAGTAATCAATCTTGTTAGTACTAAGCTACTTTTAGTATGTAACTTTCTTGTTAAGTAATTACAACAATAGGAGAGAAAACGGATCTGTTTTTTCTCTCTTCCCTTACTATTTGTAGCGTGCAGAACTAAAAATAGCTTTTAAAAAAGAGAAAATGTAATGTTTTATTAATAATGCTGTAAAGAAAGAAAACTATTTTTACCCAATTACATATATAGAAAGGAGAATAGATTAAAGTCAATTAATTAAATTTATCAGACCGATAACAGAATTGTTATTAAGTACTTAGAGAATCTTCAATTATAATATACATAAGTATACAATACATATACCTCTGTATGTGTGTAGTCACACTTATAATTTCACACTCTGTAATTCATTATTCCCTCTCAGTAAATGATATTAATTTTGATTTTAGAGGTAACAAAGAACCTGTTGATAATTTTTTTTTTCTCTTCGTACGGCTGTTACAGGTTTCCTAGATTTAGATAAAAAAAACAATTGGCAAAAGGTCAGTGAATGAACTAATAATCTTAATGAGGAAAAATCTACTTGTTATTCTGGCACAATGGTTTCTGTTATAAATCCGAACCGTGCGATTACCTCCTCAATGATGAAAAGGTAATTTGTTAATAAGGTAGTAGATACAAAGATGTTAATAAAAAGAATAAATAAAAAAGTACAATAAATAAATACATTTTTGGTATAATACCTCTAATAACCGCATCGCTTTCGTGTAAAAAACTGATTTAAACGCTTCATTTAAAAACTTGAAAAGACCATAATAACTTGACGTTAGGAATAGTTCGATATTTTATTGTGGCCTTCCATGTGCTAATATCTAAAGAAACTGTATACACATGTCTCTTGTTTCCATTTAAAAGTAGACCTAAAAATTTCTTTAAGATGGGCTCAGAGACTTAAAGAGTAATAGCTTTCGATCTAATTCAGTCAGTATGAATTTGAACGAAATTCACTTTGACAATAATAAAATGTTCTCTATAATATTACTTAAACCATTGGATTTAGAAAAAGTTTCAAACCAAAGTGATAGTCCTAACATAAGTTTTTTTTTTTTAAATTCAAATGTAATCCCTGCAATTTTCAAAAACACAGAAAACTGGTAAAAAGCCGTTTTGGATAGGCACATACTTCCAAAATACCAAATATGGTCACATACTCCAAAGTGGTTTGAAGAAAATAGTGTGGTACGTTTTAGGGAAAACTAAACGAACTGAATATCTGTTCAGAGATTTGACTCTCTGAAAAGTGAGGTAACCGTAAATTATGTGATTGTGTCGAAACGGATTTCATTTTGTTAAATTAATGACAAGATAAACGACGTAATACAGTGCCTATCGAGAATATGTATCACTGAAGGAACAAACAGGACAGAACCAACATGATAAACCTTTAACATCATTAATACTCTATAATGAATAATGGTTACGACATAATCAAAACAAAGTAAATAGAATTAGTAACAATAATCAGAATAGTTATGCCATCAGGGAAATCCTAAAGAGAATAACGTTGTTATGTAATAAATATAGACAATAATAAATTTGTAATATAAATTTAATTACTTGAAAAAGAAATCACTAACAACATACCAGGAACCATGTTCATACTTCTTTGCACTATGACAGTTGATTGTCTATTGTGATGCAGTAACTTGAATCCTCCAGTTAGTGTAACAATCGCACGGCATGGCATGGTGGTCACGTACAATGGAGAGAGTTTATAAAAAACGATAAGAGAAGTGAATGTGATAGTCTAAATATATATTTATATATTATATGTGTGTGTGAGTAGGCGAAAGTGACATTCATCATCATAGAAGAGTACTAGTCCTTATTTATAAACATACAGTATAAAAGAGTTTTCCAATAGCTAGAGGAGAATACAAGAATGCGTAAAAGACAGAAAAATTTCACCTAGAGAAAGATAATTGGAGAAATATCAGTTCGAAAAGTAATGACAACTAAAGTGAATCGAGAGAATGTATGTGATGGTATCGTTTTAAATTTTAACCTAAATTCTCAAAGAAACACTGTTCTTTCACTTCATTCTAGAAAGTGAGCTCACTTTAAGATAATAAAAAAAGGTATTTCATTCTATTAAGTAGATTAAACTTAATTGTTTAAATAGAGGAAAAAAAGAAATAGTGGCTACTTAGGAAACTCTAATTTAAGTATCTCGATGAAACAATTAACAGCCCTAGAGAGTTTTTCATTAACAATTAATTAGTAGAAATATATATACAACTTTCTCGTAATCCAGGCAAAAGAAAGACAGCTGTGTTAAAGTAAGGCAGTATGATTTTTCGCACTAGATGTTTTAAAAAGTGAATTTAATTTTTGTCTACAACAATCGGAGTTATTTAAATAATATTTACAAATGATTAACTACTCAATCCTTTTTTCTAATACAAAAAAATTACTCTAACATTCTAACGCTAATTACTAAAACTTTAATCTCAGTTAAATAATTTTAAGACAAAAAACTGAGTAGCTGACATTAAACAATAATGAGGCAATTAATTTGGGATATATGTCAGACACGTTCAAACAAGATAACAGTCTCAGACACTCTCCGTTTTCTTTTTTGTCATTATTTGTTTTTATCTCCTTATTTACTTAGAAGTACATATCTCATTAAAAGAACTAATTTCCAAGTAATAAAGTTTTCTTGCTGAGAATGAATAGCTACAGCAAATTTAATAATAAGCTAGGGCGAGTATGAGAATGACAAGAGTTTCATCAATTAGTTTCAATTAAAAGATCAATAGTTTTAATGAGATAATTTAAAAAACTGATCGTCTTCCCCCCCAAAAAAAGTTTCTAAATCGTGTTGAACATCAATAATGAATGTATTGGAATACGAAATAAGGATCCTAATGCTATGGTAGTAAACTCAATCTCTTTTACCGATTGACAACATAAGATCAAGATCTTTCAAGATCCTCTGACTCAATGTAATTGTTAATGATTTTTTTTCTTTATAAGATTCAATAAGTCTCTTATATTTAATGACTAAGGAACTTGATCATCTTTTAATGATTCCATTCCCTCCATGAACTGTACCTTTCCAGAGGTGGGGACAACAAGAACAGAGACGGTCAATATTTACAATCATGCATGTTCTTAACAGTTTGCTTAAGAAATTTAGGATCTTTAAATACCGCTAGTTTAGGATTAATTCATAACAGTGTCCTTGTACACTAATCTTAACCCATCATCTTTCATTTCATCTAAATATTGAAAGCATTGCAAGATTTTCTGGCGTCGTCTTCTTTGTTCGAGCCTGTTTGTTTCTCAAAAACTTAGTGAATGCTTTAATTTAAGCGCACTTTAAAGAGAACCTTTTATGTAGCTAACAACTTTTACAAGCGATATTTTACGTTTAAATAGTCCTTGTTTTTTAGACTATTTCTTTAAAAAAATAACTTAAATGCTCACTTTTTAACTATCTTAATGACAAAATTATCTTTCAGGATGGAAAATTTAATATTAAATTAATGCAATATGAATGTGCAAATCTAAGCTTAAAAGTTTACTTAATTGCTATTCATAATAAAAAGTTTTTTAATGTTATAAAAAAATGCGAAACGACAATACTTTTCACACAATTAAAAAAACTCACTTCATCTACAAGCTAAGCATTCTACAGACCCAGAGACAAAGAACCACACACATATTTCAATAAAAATGGTTTAACCACCGTTTCATTGATCATGTTTACATCACAAAAGTGCCTGATATTCGATCCAATACCTAAAATAACTAGAAAAAATAAAGAGAAAAAAATAGGTCCACTTTTATACATATTGCGGAAGACTATTAAAACAAGGTATATCTTCACTCACCAATAATAGTCTCCAAATGGAAGGGATTAGCTCACTTATTAGTGAACTGGATTCTCAGACCTGAAAGACGTGTTCGAATCCAGAAGTTTGTCCTTAGATTGTCACTACCTAGGGGCTCATATAGTTCACAGAGATAGACAGTGTTGTCTTCTCCAAAATAACAGAAATATTGGGAGAGTAATAAAAAAAGAAATAGAAAGAAACGAAGGAAAACTTTTTGCCCCTGACAATTTGTCTTACCCTTTGCAGTTAACGCTAATATCTGGAGGCTAATATCACGCTGAAGACTACTTAAATCGAACTATGAGTTAATATCTGTTGCCTTATGTTAATTGTATGAGACTATACTGCCAATACTATAAGTTTATATATTTACGAAAACGTAGAAGCCTTATTTTTTTATAATTACCATTTATGAATCAAAGAAAGCCATCATTGATGAGATAGTTATAGACGGGTGTCGGGAGGATGTAAAAAGGAAGGATGTAGAAAGAAGAAAACAAGATACTTGGTTGAGGATATGGCTGTAGAAGAGAAAGCAGTCATACTAGAAGCTTCCAGTTCTCTCTCAAGAGAGTGCAGTGAACCGACCGGGCGGCCCTAGAGCGGGAGGTAGGCTCCCAACTCACTAGGTCACTAGGCCTGACAACATACACTTGTCTGCCAGTATAAACGTAGCCACTTATGGTTGGGGATATCACAAGGTGCGCCGCTCTAAAGCTCTTCCTCTCTAATAACATAACAATCACCAGCCACTCCCTTACATAGTTATACTAATAAACCATAAAAACTAGAAAACATCATGTTTACATTCATTTATAGTTTAACAAAAATTTCTTTTATAATACACTTACGCCAATTTTAATAGCACTGCTAGATAATTTTGAAGCATGGCCCTTATTATTTCTCTAAAGTTCTCTTGAAAAAAACTACTCTTGGTTGAGACTTCTGTTTTCAAGATCATGTTTTTCGACTCAGTCATCTGATCATCTGAAAAATATGCAAGAGAATCTTTAATTCAAACAGTGGAAATTACTTTCATGTAACGGCCCTCTCTAATGAAAACAATAAATATTATCGGTAATTTTCCCCAAGATTTGTTGGTATTTTCGTTTCAATTTTGAAATTTATTGGACAGTAACTCTTGAAGAAAAAGTTTATTCTTGAGGATTAGAAGAAGAGAATCTTTAAAATATTAATCCAAAGATAAGATAAAATAATTAAATAAATTGATAAAATGCTACATTGCTTTCTCATCGGCTGTTTCACAGTACAGCTGTTTTTAACTAATTTTTGGAAAAGAATACTAGAATAGGAAAGCAATAGGTTGTTTTTTCTTCTTCTTTTTAAAAAATTATAAAAGAAGATAAAGCTTTCACTTGCAATAATAATAACTACTTTACGATATAAAGTAATCGATTTAAATGAAGTAAAAGTAAAGAAATGTTTTATAGAAGTTCTTTTCAATAGAAAATATACTGATTAGAATTGATTACAATCACTGAACCAATTTTGGGATTAAATTGTACTTTTTTATAATTGCAAATTAGGCCCTTGCTATTAGTTGATCTGGGAAGTGAAACTTTATAGCATTCGCTCCCACCGAAATAGACATCTTGAAGCTCCATTTTGTTTTATTGATGATAAAAACTTCTCACCGAGTATTGCCAATTATTGCACAAGTTTCTGATAAGACCTATATTGATTTATGCAGCTCCTTGTTGGAGTATAACTTGCGAGACTAACTTAAAGAAATTGCAAAGAATACAAAACAATTATAAGATTTGCCTGATGCTACATCTATTGCTAATTTGCACTAAATTATAGGCGTGCAATATGTGAGTATGTGAATAACTTATTGAAGGAAATATCTTTCAAAACGCCTCGCTTAACATAAATCTTCTAATTAGTATTATAGCTAATTATGTGATAAAGAGCTCCAAAAACATAAATGAATAAAAACATTTTTTTTTTTCGTTTACCAACAAAAGTTTGTACAATTAGAGCTGGATATCTGTTTTCCCAACAGAATAACTAGAATTTCAAGAAAATAAATTAAGAGACAATGGGAAGAGGATTAGAAGAAATAATCTGGTGCTCTTACAACCAATTATTATTGTATATATCTAAATTTACGCTAAATAAATATTATTATTTAAGACAATTATTTACTCTAAGAACTCAGGAGGTGAATATCAGAGAAGATACCGGTTAGTTACTTACAAAAATATACATAGGCTCTTGAATTAGATTAAAAAGATGAATCCTGATGATTTTCAGGCTGCAAGTATGCAACATGGCTTTGGTCCAGAATTATTTGAGAAGTTATAGAACTGTACGGAGAATAATATGTTAGGCACTAAGGGCGGAAGATTAAGATAAATGGAGCGAGTGCACATAAGGTCTGAAGTTATTCCTGCAAGAACATCTCGGGATACAGAAAGCATGTGGGAGATTCCGAAAGGCAAGGACCCTTCAGTAAACTGAGAGCGAGATAGGGACAAAAACTTATCTAGAAATCCTAATTATCAATTGCTGCTCAAACAAGTTCTCTAGGATGGTCTAAAATGTTTTCTTTATCTCAAAGTTTGCTTCAAAGATTTCTTTTAAACGAAGAACTCATGGACCAAGGAAATAACAGAGTCTACTACTTAAGGAAATAAATTTTTAGGAACAGGAAATCCATTTACAATTTTTTTTTAAAAAAAAATCGATATAAGATACAACCAATTCCATTTTCCGGATCATTAAGTGGTGAAAAACTTGAATAAAAAAAATAATAAAATGTTTGAATTGACTATATTTTTTCCAGTTAATCCGATAACGGTTCCAATTATTCCAATAACATTATCAAAACTACAACCCATCACTTTTATTTAAAATAATATTTACATCAAGGCTTCCTGAGCCATATTGCAAATGGGTGAACTGTATGGTGTCATTATACCATCAGTTTATTCAAAAAACGTGCACCAAAGCACAAACGTGCTCGGAAAGTCACGTTTTGATTTTTCCTTCTCATGTAAAAATAACACGATATGCAGATGTGTTATGTGACTAGTACTTCTGCGACAGAAACGATACAATCCTTGTTTCCGATGAATATCAGTTACATAAAATGCCTTAATGAAACTGATCCTTGTCCACTTTACCCGTACTGGATACTTCTATCATTATTATTATTATTTTTGTTAACCCAGTTAACGTGTGTGTCCAATCAGACAAGAGTTGTTGCACCACATCGTATCAGAGAATGATTCGTTACTAGGATAAATTCAAACAAAGATAAATGGCTGTGGGGAACTGCGACAATAAGAAAAATCCAAAAAAATGTATAATATTTAGAGGAATGATTACTTTAAAACCAATTTACTGCCTGCCATCTGTTATGACTAACAATAACAATTGTTCTTTGAAACCTTTCGTGTCAGTTTATACTTTGCAAATGGTGGAATGAATGTAAAAGTAAACGTGTGTAAAATTCAAATAATAGCACACTTCTTGTTTAGGGTCCATTCTTATTGTATACTTGTTGGGCTGCCAATTAGGCTTCTTCACTTTCCTCTGTAAGAAGCTATACTGCTAAACTTCTGTTTCAGTGTATGATTTTAAAGGACGAATAGAATTTTTAATAAACATAAACGTGTAACAAGCAATTTTAATGAAATTTTGAAATCACAAACCAACGTGAAAAGCGTGTACGATATATGTTATATGTAAATAATACCTGCTCAATTGAACATTTCAGTTCTTCATACAACTGATCTCTTCTTGTTACTCCTTCTGGCCAACAATTTACATCCAGCAACGTAGAATGGATCTTTTCTGAATGATTTCTGGCCAGTTGAACACTTTCGGCCATTAAGGAAAAGAATTATAGTATGTAACTGAGTAGACTCTGCAGCTGTGACTGACTTATCTGTAACAGCAAATGTATAAAATAGGAAAATTTAGGAATTTTGCTTTAATAAACAAATCAGTTTTCTCCGTTTAATTAAACTTATTATTTCAATGGACTTCTTTTATTGAAGAATGTCTAAGGAATAATACATTATTAGTGTACCTCAAATTTGTCTGATTTTATACGTTTCATTTTAATCTACTCCTTCTAAAAAGATAAAAATCTACAGGAAGTAGTAAGTACTGTTTTCTACGAGAATACAAATTCTTGAATCCCTGAACATTATTAAAATATCTACTGTAAGTAAAACTTTAAAAGTTGAAAGTAAATTCGTTTATTACATGAGTTGGTGGAAAGAATTGTGTGTTCGCACCACATTATTTTTTAATTTAATAATAATAATTCGGCAATTGCAGATTTACATCTACTTTGTAAATAAGCCGATAAAACGAAGAAACAATGAAAAAAGAAACAAATCAGAATTTGTTTATATAAAATCCCCGAAATGAGTTGAAGTTTGGAATTTTAATTATCACTGATTGGTTTAATGAAAGATCATTAGCAAGGTCGTACAAAAAAAGAAAGATGGTTACAAAAGAAGACGAAAATAGAAAGAGAAAAGATGAAAAAAAAAACTGTGGGCAATAAAGGTGAAGCGTGCGGTGGAAGGGGGGATGAAGGAGGAAGTGAGTGAAAGTCGCCCACTATCTGAACCGCTAACTGGGTCACCGGTGGTGGCTGTTGCAGAGCGCCCCGGCGTCCAAACATGCTCCAAGCTCACAGTCTGTCAACACCACTTTTACTATGTATACCTTAATGAAATAACCATACTCCTCTATTCATGCTGTAAACTTGTCAGTCTATCATATTAATTTTTGTTTTGCCTTGGTTTTAATTCATATAGAAATGGTGGTTTCAGTTTTTATCAGTGTTTGTGTATTGTTACAGAAACAAGGAGGGAAAACGAACAATCCAGTTGGAACTTTGAAACACGAGCGGCTTGGAAAGTCCATCGTAGTGAACTTTAACCCGTTAATGCCGTCCAGTTGTACCCAACATGCGCCCATCTAGATACATCAAATTGGCATCACAATTTGCTACCTTCTTACTTATTATTTCTCTACAGGTAATAACTCGCATATATCTATAGTTTCATACACAACCCATAATTAATAGATTTATAAAAACATTACCAACAATAAATATGGATATCGTTCAAAACCGCATACCGCCCAAGGCGAATGGTTTTTCTAACTATGCCCCCTGCCAGCTGAAATCGTTAATTTGTATTCTTTGTTTTTTTGATGTTTGCCTTTTCTCCAGAACAAAAAAACAGCTGCCTCTTGTACACCCATTTGTTCTTCACAACAATAACAACCCTTTTTCTGACCGTCTCAGAACTCTTTTTGTGGTCTGATCATTTGGTGTAGTTTGGTGTTCGATAAAAAATAGTCTGGAGCAGCCTCTGAGGGCGGCGCCTCTCACGGAATCTAATTACTCTCCATCGAGTAGGTTTTACCTGTCTGTACTGACTCGTTCCCGTCTGCTAGTGTCTACTTCATTTAGACCGTCTTGAACCATCTTGTTTTAGATCTAGTAAACATTGTCTAAAAGAAAAGAATTACTTTTGCTTCCAATATACAGTCAAAAATAGACCATAAATCTAATGTTACTTTTATTTATCTTGTGCTACAACAATTAGAAGAGGTTAAGACAAATTTAGAGAGTATAGTAGCAATACCGATTTACTCACTTATTAGAAAGAAAAAAGAAGCATTTCAGATTCTTTTGCAAATGAATGAATTCCACAATGAATATATCTCAATAAATGCAAAAGATGATTTTGTTGTTTATTCACCTTTAAGCAACTTCAAAATAAGCGAGTCCACTGATAGCTTTACTGCCGTAGAGAGACGAGTTTTGGAGGAAGTTTAACCAGCACAAAATAAACCGTAGAATATTTGTCATTAGGTAATGTTAATTTTAGCTGCCGTATTTCTTGAATTGTTAGAATTACAAGAGAAGACAAGGGTGTTGCGTAGGAGAAGTGAATTGAACCGAGAACATGGTGGATCAGACTGCTTGTCCTAACATTTGTTTTTATTTCAGATAATGGTCAATGACATAGAGAGCACTCTGTGTTTGTGGAGGTTAATTACCTTAGATTTTTATTCCCCTTAAATTAAATAAAAATTTAAGAGTAAGTTGTAGCGAGATTTTTTTACTTATTCTAAACATTAAAACTGTTTCGATCGAAATTACTTTTTCAAGTGAGATTTAAATGCAAAAGTGTTGAAATAGATGGTAAGAAAATTGTAAACAAATAATCTTTGGAAGCTCAATATTAATTTTTTTACTTAGATTCTTTTAGATACCGTCATATAACTTTCACCGGAAAATTAGTTTTTACCAGCAGTTCGTTTTAGTTTTCCCAATTCTCTTGAAAACAATTCCAATGCTTATTTTTAACGTGGTACATCAACAGCAAACTTTAGACCTACTCACTTTATTTTTATTTTGTATTGACTGTTGAGAGTTATGAAATAAGTATTTTTTTCTTTCTCAGAAAATAATTTAAATTTTCTTATGGAAACTGGATTTTCTTCAAACTTGTTCTTCGCTCACGTGTTTGACTGACCATTCATTTTTAGTTAAAACATTTTTTCAGCATTTTTGTTTGGCTATCAGATCATGCACATTAGCCATTGCTGAATGGTTATGAATAGTTAAATGTTATGGTGATTTCTATGTTATATTTTATTTGTTAGCAAATATACTATATTGTAATGGCATGTACCACTGAATTGTGCGTTCATTGGAATTTCAATGTTATTGTGCTCTTCAGAGTTCGTCACAGACACTTCTGGACATTCGACATTCTAAAAGATCAGTATGGAGTTCGTAGATCCTCTCCCAGTACGCACACGGCTGCCTCTTTACCACTCCTGTTCTGTAGGTGGCAAGTGATTTAGTTCAGCCGTTATCGCATTACAATTGTAAAAAAAAAAAGTCTGACATAACTTACTTTAGAAGATCATGGTCTCTGAGGAATTAGCGATTGAATTGTTGCATAGAAGCATCCTTTGAATAGTTTAATCAATTTGTTTTTTGTACTGCCATTCTAATACGACTTCTGATTTTAGCTCCTGTAGAGCAAGTATGGTTCTTGCCAAATTTTCTCCTTTATTCTGCTGAGATCTGGAAAACTTGTTTTGTGTGACATCTAGATTATCTCAAAGAAGTTTTTACGGGGATGCCTAGGTTTTGCTAGTTATCGCTTAAGTTTTACTGATATCTGGGAGAATTGCTATCTGATTTTCTACAACAATCTTACTCTCAGTCTCATTCTTAAGTGCCTTTAAAAAGTATTATACATTGAGGCGAAAATATTGAAGATGGTAGTGTCTTTTTTTTTTTGGTCTCAGTTGTTATAAAAAGCAATCTTCACCCTTTTAAATTCGCTGTGGTTTTCTACCTGGAGAGTTTGTAAAGCATCGTGTTAACTTTTTTAACACTGAAAAAAAGCTGAGAATGTAATGTTCGTCGATTCGCTAGAAACTGATCGTACAATTCTACTCGTATATTCTGTGTTGGAAAGTTTTTATTCATGGAAATACGTAAGTTTTCTGATAATTTTTGGAAGAAAGGTTGTGTTGACGCTAAAGCATTGTACAAGAAGGGGAGTAGTCCTCAAGTTATTTTTATTTTGATGTTAAAAAAAACTATGAATGTAAATGTGAACACTGGGTGGTCTGCAAGAATATCGCACACAACATATATAATACCATTTAGGAACTTTTAGCAGCGTTTTCTTAATAAATGGGTCAATTTTGGAATTTATGCTATTCAAAAATTTGTTTTATTATGTCTTTAAAGTTAACTCCTATACATTTTATTTTGGGTTAATCGTTTAAAAAAACCATGACTGCAATTGGTATTATTCTTTTCTTTCTACTAAATTCTCATAATTGTATCTTATTTTCTGCAGACTTAGGTACTAAACAATTATAAATATCTGTATGAGAACATTAAAACCTAAAACAAAACTAAACAGCAAGTTAGAAAACGAATTACCTTCCTAAGAACTCCATAACATCAATTTCTTAGAGAGAGAGAATAAAAATAATTCTATCTTTTCTTCTGGATATCACGAGAACTTAAACAAACAACAAAGCATTACTACACGCTTCTGTTTTATCCTCTTTTTGTACCGAATAACCACAGCAACATTCCGGTTAACTGATTTTTTTTGCAAGCACGGAAAGAAGTATTACCATCAAGACAATACTGCGGGCAAAAACGATCATTACTCAGAACTGGTTTAGTAACCAGGCTTAGAGAAACATAAGAACTCCTATCAATTTTCACGAAAAACGACTTTAGCTTGATAAGATTAGTTGTAAGTCTCAAGAAAGAAAATAATAATAGCCAACACACAGGGAATGGATTAGCTACGCGGTAGCGTACTGGACTCCCACGCGGAGGTCCCGGGTTCGAATCCAGCTGCTGACCCTTAGATTTTTTCTTCCTAGGAGCTTCTTACAGCTCACTGTCCGGTGATGTACAGTGTTGTCTGTAACGAGAGTACACTGTCCGGAGGCCGGCAGTGCACTGAAAAAAGCTCTGGGCGCCAATAACCTTAGATGTTGACGCGCCTTAAATTAAAAAAAAAAAAAAAATAGCCAACACCTTCGTAGGTGTCTAAAGTAGATAAATAACTTCATTATTTCTGTTCAAATCTTTACTACTTTTTGATCGTTCCATTAGTAAATTTCTTTAAAGGCTGCTAGCAAGACTGCTAATAGAAAAAGAAAATCTAAAGGTCAGGCACTTACTAAATGTGCGGAATGTACGTTTTTCACGCGAAAGGTTCACGGTTAACTGTCAGCTGGCAATGTATGAAGATTTTTCTGTTTTAATTGAAAAATTAACTCAATCAGATATGAATAGTGATACAGTTTTGGTTTTTCCTCGCACCGTGCAGTGTGATCTTGCAAGAGATAGATCTCTTGGCTCACAAATTTTTGAGAGTGGTTCGGTCAATCTACAGCAACTCTCTTTCGTTTAGCAAATTATGGAAATGAGATTATGAACCCTAATATTTGCACACGGATGAGACTGAATAAAAAGAGAAGAAAAAAAAATTGTCACGTTGGGAAAGTAATCTGATGTGACATACTCTAATTACATGTAAGTTGAAACCCACCAGGCGTACAATATCCTGGATTAACGGCTAAACTCTCTCTCTGTTTAAGCTCTCTCCTCATAACGCCTAAATATTAAAAAGAAAAAAAATAACTGAAGGAGTAAATTTTGTGCGGGCAATCGAATGCATTGTCACTAAATGATTAGTGGAAATCAATTCAACCTATTCTAGATTAATCCATTGTATGTTAATCACATTGAGGGTTCATTAATACAAAACAATCTATTTTGCAACACAAAGTAGATCTTCTTTTTTTCTCTTAATCGAACATTTTCTTTAAGTGTGATCAGAGCAATCGATTGAGTAAAATAAGAATTGGACGTAGAAATATATTAGGTAAGAGGAGAGTAGAAATGCTAATTAAGCTAGTATTAGAATAGTGGATAAAAGAGCAACTTTATGTTCTTTCTTCACTTTGTTAATACATAAAAGAATAAATGAATAAGAAATATAAGAAAATGGAATAGTAAAAAAGGAGAATGTACGTACATGAAGAAAGCTTACGCTGAAGAGAAGAAGGTTGTAATAGTATGTTGACTTTGACCGTGAGAGGCATGGAGGGAGTTAAGAGAGAGATGGAGAGTGGACAACTTTCACGCGGGCACTCTGGCAGCAAGAACAGGAGAGCCACACGGCGTGGTGTGTGGAAAGTGGGCCAAGCACCACATTCCGCGACACACTTCCCCGCCAGTAACCTACACCACAAACACATACACAAAATCCTACCTTCCACTTATTCCTTCCTTCCGTCGCACTCTTCTAAAGCAGACCCAGAACGCATACTCACTCACACACCTGTTCCACAACTGTGTTAACCTCAAAAAACACCCAACACTCCAAACGAATCCGGCCCACCCTTTACATCCTTACTAACATATTTACACTATCAACAATTTATACAAAACATGTTTATCATATGGAACGATTGAACAGATCCTGTAGTACCAGGTCCTTGGATTGATCCTAAGTATATTCACAACCAACGAGCATATAAACTTAATTTAGATAGCAGATCGTACAGGGAGCAAAGTATGTACCCACTCAAGCTATAGGAATATATCTGTACCTCGGAGGGAAAAGGCACCATGTCCATTTTTTTCGATTTTCAGATTTTGGCATCATTTTACAAATTTTTTGTTGCTCTTTCTAGAGGTGTAAAGCACTATGTCCTATGTTTACTATTAAGCGATTTATGTATTTTTAAAAAGCACTATGATACTTCATTGCTTATGGGTAAAAGGCACTACATGGACATAAATTTTTTTCACAATGGAGATCTAAATAAAATATTTTAAAATATGGGAGTTAAAGTGGCCGTACGTAATGTAATAATTATGGTGAAGAAGTACAGGAAAGAGTATAACCGGAAAAGTGGAACAAAAAATGAATTTGGAAAAATATCTTTATTTGGCTCCCCTGTAAAATTTACTTTTTGTGACATGGTGCCTTTTCCCTCCGAGGTACAGATATCTTCTCACAGTACAATCACTCAAATTCAAAAAATTAAATCCAAAGACAGCAAGACTTCTACTTCTGGAAATAGAAACAGGTTATTGGTGAAAATCAGCAAGTTGATTGAAGCGACATATGGAAAAAAGATTGGTCCAGAAAGATTACTAAAATGAGATATAATAAAATATGGGATGGAAACTTGTAAGACTTTCTCTTACAATAAAACGAGACAAAGTTTCTAAAAACTCAACATTTTAGCTTTCCAAGCAGAGAGTACTCTCTTTTTCAGCTCACATCTTGTACAATTTTCATCTGTAACAAATAATCCATCTCACCAATATATAATAAATACAAAATCACTTTTACGGAACAATGTTTCAAAGAAAAGCAATCTTTTATAAAGTGAGCGTTTATAAACATTCTTAATTTAATTAAAATTCTTTAGTAATAAATGTTTCTTGTAGAATCTTGACTGAAATTTTAAAACGCGATTAATGAATAAAATAGAAACACTAAATTCAAAAATAAAAATTCCAATGTGAACTTATTTACCAAATGAACCCAATACTTACATACAAAACGTTCAACAAAATGAAACACTTTCTAAAATATATGTTAAGAGTGTACATTCACTAGAACGATGAAAGAAAGTGTATTCGAGCGGATGCCAGGTGTTTAGAGGGCCAGACAGATGGTTTAAACTTCAACGTACAAAAAAACATATGAACTTAGCGTCAAAACAATCTAATTACAGGGCCAAAAGAATATTGTAAGAATAAATCTTAGTAAAACACCCATAGTGCTTTTTTACTAGAATTTATTTCGCAATTTAAAATTTTTCTAAAAACTGTACTTAAAAGAACCACAGCTTAAATATTGGTTTATGATTTTGTAGATTCAATTTTATGATCGGGGCCATTTTCGACCATTTCATTTTAGTAGTCGTCAGAAATACATTGGATTAATAAAATGTAACTTTTATTTCACATTGTTCAAGGTCACAATTGCAGGCAACCAGTATTCTTTAAAGTGAAGAAATGTTATTGTTTATTAATAATTAGAAAAGGGTACAATGTTTAGATGTGATAAATCATAATTCCAATATACGAGGGGGTACCCAAAAATAACCGGAATTGCGTTGCCGCGCATGGAGCTTATGTAGTACGCATTTCTGCCGCTAGACGTGTATAGCGCAATTCCTTGCCAGTTCAGTCCTGCCTGTGTTGTCTGCCTGGCTTGTTCTGTTCATCTGCAGTGATTGTTTTTACCAGCGCTGTTTTGTTCTTTTTTCGTTTTTTATGATGGCAAGTTTAAGTGAACAACGTGCAGCTCTGAAATTTTGTTTTCTACTCGGCAAAAATGCTGCTGAAAGTGTTTTAATGTTGAAAACAGCTTACAAAGATGACGCTATGGGAAAAACTCAAGTATACGAGTGGTTTACTCGGTTTAAAAATGGCGACATGTCGATTGATGACAAACCTCGTTCTGGACGTCCATCAACTGCCCGAATCGACGAAAATGTTGAAAAAATTCGAGAGCTGGTGTTCACAGACCGTCGACAGACAATTGATCAACTGTCAGAGAGTAGTGGGTTATCTTGGAGCTCGGTTCAGCGAATTTTAACGGAAGATTTGGGGATGAAAAGGGTTGCTGCCAAGTTTGTTCCTCGAGTTCTGACTGACAATCAAAAAGAACATCGAGTTGAAACATGTCGTGCTTTGAAACAACAGCTTGAAACTGATCCAGACTTTCTGTCAAAGGTCATTACTGGTGATGAGTCATGGTGCTATGGTTATGACCCAGAAACAAAGCAACAGTCGAGCCAATGGAAGACGTCATCTTCACCCCGACCAAAAAAATGTCGTCAAGTCAAGTCAAACATCAAAACAATGCTGATTTGCTTTTTTGATACCAAAGGCGCAGTCCATTCAGAGTTTGTCCCCCCAGGTCAGACCGTCAATCAAACCTTGTATTTGGAAGTTTTGAAAAGATTGCGCAATAGTGTTCGCCAAAAAAGACCCGATTTGTGGCAAACAGGAGACTGGTTCTTCCACCACGACAATGCACCTGCACACACAGCCATCTCTGTTACACAGTTTTTGGCTAAAAATGGCATGGTTCCGCTGCCCCACGCACCTTACTCGCCTGACCTGGCTCCGTGCGACTTTTTCTTATTTCCACGCATGAAAAAGGGCATGAAAGGTCACCGATTTGACAACATTGAAGAGGTCAAGAAAAAAAACGAAGAAGGAGCTGTCAGCCATTTCTAAAGATGACTACAAAAAATGTTTCGAACAGTGGAAGCACCGGTGGGACAAATGTATTAGTTGTAATGGAGAGTATTTTGAAGGGGATAAGGTTGTTCTGTAAAAAATTTGTAAATAAATAGCTTTTAAAAAATAATTCCGGTTTTTTTTGGGTACCCCCTCGTAAATACCAATATTCATAATTGGCATGGTCGCAACACTTCCTCGTAATAATTTATGGGAAAGATTAGTATGTAAAATATCAAAGATAAAAATATGCATTGTAGCTACTAACGGAGTATTATTACAACTGAAATAAATGGACTGTTCGCTTATTTCAAACAGAAGAACTTTAATTTACCAATCTAAATTATCAAGGTAAAAAAAAAAAACTATCAAAGTATAAAACAGACATATCTAGAGGGAAAAGTGAATTACTGTTATTATAAAGAGAAAGGAAAACAATAGATATCAGAAGTAATCGGTCCATTAGTCTCAGATAAAATTGGTTTCGATTTCGAAGCTAACCGCTCTTTATATCCCAGGGCCAAGGACGACAGTCAATTCGTCACTCTACCTTTCTCGCCGCAATGAAAATATTTTAAAAAGAATGTAGGTTGGTGATTATTTACACTTACTTCACTAATAAAAACTGATTCCAACAGGGAAAAATGGCCACAAAACTCTTCTTCAAGAAAGAAATTAAATATATCCTTAATACTTAATGATGTAAAAAGTGAAACAAATAATTTTTGAAGAATGTAGAAGTAAACTGGGTAATTTCAAAATTAAGTTAAGAGAGTTAGGTTAATTCTAAGTTAAAAGAAAAATTGTTGAAGCCGTTTGTAGAAAAATCCAAAAATACTGTTGGATCCTCGCAAGGAGTTGCGGCCCCCCTTGACCAGAATTTTCTTTGAGCGACAATTGTCCGTTGGCAGCATTGGTTGTTTGGACGTGGTGGAGATGGTGGCCAGTGCAAGGCTTCTGTTCAGTTGCCCTTTGGGCTTCTCAACTGGTCACTGTAAAGGAAGTGTACGTCTTTGTTCTTTTCTGCTGTCCGCCCGCCAAGATGGCGTTCTAAGCGTGGGTCGGCCTGACCTGTGTTGTGTGAATCAACTGTCTATATGTCATTTTATACAGAATCAAGTTGTGCACATACCAAATGTTATTGTCATGTCAATTAATTGTTAATGTTATGCCAATTAAGTTTGATTAATCTAAGTAAGTCGAAACATTGTCAATTTATTTTAAGTAAGTCATTATGTCCTGGATCATGATCCTCCCAATCTGTCATGCAAGTTCAATATAAAATTTTATTGTATTTGTCTCAATCATTTAAGATATTCTGAGCGTCGGTGGCGTCCCCACCCTTCCCTTTCCTTTAGGAGTTTTATTTTATTTTATTTGACCTCTTCCAAAGATCTTATAAATACGTTTTATCTATTGCGTGAATTTGAACATCCATTCTACCTATCTTCATAACGATATAATGATGTATAGCACTGAAGGAGTACTTCAGTTCAAAGCTTAAAACTTGACCCCTCTCCTCATGAAATTTCCCCCAAATACTATTTTTAAACAGATGTTTTAAATAAAAGAAATATTGTGGAGCTGAGTAGAGCATGCGAAAGTGGTCCATAATCTCCAGAGTAAACTCAAAACACCTCAAAAAATACAAATCTTTTCTTTTATTCGGAAGAATTTCACTATCATGATCCCACAATATCATGGATTTGGAGCTAATTTTGGAGTAAAGATACTACGAATTAAGTGACAATTTCATATTAGACAGACTTGGTTATGAAATGTCCTAACAGTCTACTTGCCGTTTTCGGTTAAATGCTTGTTTTGTCTATCTACAAAATTTAGTATTATTTAGGTTAGTTGCTGAGGTACACAGTTTTCAGATTGTAGGATTTCTTTTCAACTTTGAAGAATTGAAGACTCAATTTTTTGAAATTTCTATAATTTTTTAAACTAACTACTTTTTAACCTACATTTCTATTACATTCATAATTAAAAAAACAACTAACATCAATTTTTAAATCTAGGGTGCGCGTAGTGATGCTCCACTTCTTGACTCCGCCTCATTGCCATTAGAACATCGAGCTGTATATGGACCACCATTGCCCGGACCTCCACCGCCACAAAGTTATGGTCCACCTCCTCCTTCTGGAGGCGGCATAGCACCAGGTCCCGATGATCCTTGGCCATTGGCTACACCGGATATGCCGCAAATCAAGCACCTACAAGTTCAATGTGAAAAAACACACATGAGAGTTAACATAGAATTCGATCGGCCATTCTATGGAATGATCTTCTCAAAAGGTATTTATGTTATATGTGGACTAGTAAAGTTTAAAAATAAATTAGACATACTAATTGGGTTATTTAACGAACTAAAGAACTGGGAATTTCATAAAACAGGAACTTATTTTCCACTAAAGGTTCTTGGTAACATAGCAGCGGGATAATACGCTAAGAAATAAACTATGAGAAAGTCATATTAAGATAAAATCAGGTAGGTAAATGAAGAGTTTGCTTATTTGATACCGTCTAAGGAAAGAAAATTAAAGAAATACTTTTAACATAATGAATATCTAATTCTAAAACATAAACTAATATTGTTATATAAACAAATATCTTCACAACCTTTCTTTATGTTACCCAGGGTTCTACAGCGATCCGCACTGTGTGCACTTGAAGCCAGGCACTGGACATCTCAGCGCTACCTTTGAGATCTTTCTCAATTCCTGTGGCATGTCATCTTCAGCTAACCACAATACCGGAAATGGTTATTCCACACCTAGTGGAAGTTATGTGGAGAATACCATTATTATTCAATACGATCCTTACGTACAAGAAGTTTGGGACCAGGCAAGAAAACTAAGGTGCACTTGGTATGACTATTACGAAAAAGCAGTCACATTTAGGCCATTCCAAGTTGACATGTTGCACGCTGTCACAGCTAACTTCCTTGGTGATAATCTACAATGTTGGATGCAGATACAAGTTGGTAAGGGACCTTGGGCGTCTGAAGTATCAGGCATTGTGAAAATCGGCCAGACTATGACAATGGTTTTAGCAATTAAGGATGATGAGAACAAATTTGATATGCTAGTGAGGAACTGTGTAGCTCATGATGGTAAGCGAGCTCCTATCCAACTTGTTGATCAACACGGATGTGTTGTCAGACCGAAGATAATGAGTAAGTTCCAAAAGATCAAGAATTTTGGCCCAAGTGCTTCTGTGGTCTCATTTGCTTACTTCCAAGCATTCAAATTTCCTGATTCAATGAACGTCCACTTCCAATGCGTTATTCAAGTATGCAGATACAACTGCCCAGAACCAAGATGTGGAGGGGATTACGGAGTTCCCCATTTAGGAGGATTGGTTGGAGACTATGGACTCTCTCACAATTCCATATCAGGTGAATACGGACCTCCTCCATTGCCTGAGTATGGAGCTCCTGCGGCTTTCCCAGACCCTAGACATCCTTCAGGCCCAACTGGTGCCTACTCGGAAAATAAACCCGTAGAAGTAGCAGCTCCTTCATCAACTTCTAACCCACCAAATCCATCTTCACCAGCACCATCGAAGTCTTCCGGTAACAATGATATACATTTACCTCCTCCACCACTTCCGGGACATGCAGCAGCATACACTACTGTTAAGAGAAAAGGAGGTGTCAGCGACGAATTAGAAGGAAATCTAGCAACACTTGGTGGAAGACCTCGTTCAGTTGAAGGGCTTCCTGAAGAATTGAAAGGAGCAAGACGAAGAAGATCTCCAGAAGTATACAACATTGTAGTAAGCCATGTTTACAAGAGGGAAGCGCAAGAAATGACTGACGTTAATACAAGTCGTATCATTCAAGTTGTAGCCCCAGGAGATGTTAACTTTGCACTGAATGCGGGTAGTGCTAGCAACGAAACCGTAGTAATATCTTCGGCAAGTGGATCACCAGATTCAGAGACAATCTGTATGAGTGTACCCAGTTTTGTAGCTGGTCTTATCATGCTCTTAGTCGTATTAGTTGTTGCATGTTTAGTCGCCGCTTTCCTATTCGTCAGAGTAAGGCAAATAGACAGGAAAGGGATGACTACAACGTATATGCACGGCGGTTATGATAATGCGGAATTTGTTAAAGTGGCCAGTTAGTGTCCGATTTTTTTTTTGTGAAACCGTAAGAAAATATATGAGATATATTTGTGTTGTGAGTTCGTAAATATATGTGGCGATCTGTGCGCGATCTTAAAAACTAAACTGTGAGACGTTTCAACTCGCTCACGTGTTATTTATAATTTGATTATTATTGTTTTGAGTTTGATTTAGCACGCAGGTCCCCCTGAGGGCTTAAGTGGTATAATTTAATAATTGTATGTGTCGTGTTTGGCTGTGTTTATTAACTTCAAAATAACGATCTTACTAGGTCCAAAAAACACTCCAAACGCGACACGTAATGCTCTAAGTATGGTCCGTGACCACGAATTAAACCCTTCAAATATCCTTTCCTCCCTATAACCTACAAAATCCTCATCCTTTAAGTTATTTAAATTTCCTAACTAACTCTTCCATCCTTTCCAACTAACATCTCCTAGTCCCTGGCCCTTAAAAAACAAAATGCGAATAAAGACGACAATACCCCAAAGAGTATTTTTTTTTTTAATATTTATATATAAATATATAATAATATAGTAAAAAAATAAAATGTGAAAGTGGGTCACTCATTTACGATATCTGAGAAGGTAATAAATAATAGCTTTGGATCACCTGGCTTCAATGATCCAAAAACTGGTAATCTTGCCAGATTGATGAAGTAAAGACTGAAAACTGTACAAAAGGACCGTACATTACGCCCATCAGGCCTGTCATTATCCAGGTTCACCTTCTTTAAGATGTCACGATGACTTGGGAGGTTGGCAACATTGGTATGGGCGCTCAGTTTAAAGACAGAGTTTATAAATCCGTTTGCTAATGAAAATTTTTGTTGTTTTGTTTTTTTTAATGGATTCTTCACATATCATTTTTTTGAATTACGTAGAAAATAAGAACATAATGCTCTTTACTTGTGCCCCGCAGAAAAAAAAAAAACAAATACATGTGCATGACTATTATAACATGTACAATGACTTGACAACTACAAAACAACTGCCGTTTGGAAATGCAGTGCTCTCCCCGGTGTTGGTAGTTGTTTCTAACTTAGCAAACATTATTTTTTGTAAAAAGTTTAAGCATTTAAAGTTTAGGGTCTAGCTCTAAAAAATATAATACTCTACGTAAGGATAAGTACTAAGCTCTAAAATAAGGTTATAGAAAAACTTGTAAACAATAATTTTTCATAAATTTTTTCATGATCACTCTTGATTAGTATACCATTTCTTATCTACTTTAGTATAGTAATGGGAATGGAAAAATTAATCCATTAAATATCTATGTTGTTGCTTTGAAAATTTTACAATTAAATGATGTGCAAAGATCATCCATTTTAAGTGTTACTAGAGTAGAAAAAAAAATAAATCTAATAATTAACTGAAGCAACATAAAGTAACTCGCGCAATAGTTCTTTATAAGAAATCCTGTTTAAAGTTTGAGTAACTTGGTAAAAGGAATGAAGCGCATTTTATTCTCAAGAGATATTCCTTCTTGGATGATACTACCTGCCGATTAGATGAAGTTCTCTGGAGATTGAGAAATTTGAAATTGTGTTCATATTCATGAAAACTTTAGCTTCCAGATGAACAGATCTAGTTCGGACCCATTTAGAATCTCTACATATCATGGGGCAATCCGATCTTTTTTGGAGTTAGTTCTCTCTCAAGTATCTACAAATGAGTGACTCATTTAATATAAACACAATGTAAGTTATTTGTTAGTGTGTCATTAAAGTTTTTTTTCTTTTTTTGAACTTTGTTTTTTTTTTGTTTTTGTTATTTAAAAGTGCACATTAACAATATTACTGCTGATGTAAAATGCATCCATTTTTTTTAAATTTTGTATTAAGTGTCCTTTGGAACTGATATCCCCTCGTTTCAACACAAATACAGGCACACGTAGTTTTTTTTCTAATTATTTAGAAAACTTCAAAATATTGAAATTGTGTTACAGATCTAGTAGAGTAAAGAACTTTTAATAAAGACGAAAGTTTGTTAATAAGGAACTAACAAACATATGAAGAGAGAGAAAGAGAAAGAGCGTGACTGGAGAAGGAGAGAAATATTGGAGAAAACAGAGTGGTGCACAAAGACAGGTGGCCTACTAGCCTGGACTGTACCTATAATTTCTATTTAACTCTCCTTTCTCTATCAATTATCTACCACACTCCAAACTTACATTCAAAATATACACTCTCACATACACATACACACTTCGCACACAGCAGCTCAGCCAACAATTGTGGCACACCAATACATAACTAGTCATGTATAAGAATTTTTCGTTTTGATTTTGTGTATAAACTTTTTTTTTAATTAATAATTAATAAATCATTATATTTTATATATATATGTTTAAGAAATGTGTGTCTGTGTCAATATAATGTAAACCAATGTGTATTATAATACTCTCTAAAAAAATATTGAAGAACATTTTGTATTATATTAATTCTTATTCTATTTAAAAAATAAAAATTACAAAAAAAAATACTTATTTCTATTAAAAAGTAGTTATTCATTATTTACATATAAAATACACTATCTCTAAATTCGTTTGAGTATTTTTTAGGATAGCTGTTCAATTTTTAGCGATTTATAGCGATCTGAGGCACTACTAAAACGTTTTATAACGTGTCTAGGCCAGGGGTCGGCAACCTATTTCAAGTAGAGAGCCATTTTTCTTTAAATAATTTTAATAAATCTTAACCAAGAGCCGCAAGGATGATGGTGTAAAAACCTCTGTAGGTCATTTGCATACACTAATTATTATTTTATGATATTCAATAACATTTAAGTGTTTTATAAATTTATTTTCACATATTGCAAAGTAAATAAACAAATAAATAATAACTAAACCTGTGTTTGAATGAAAAAGCGGCAGTCTTATATAATTACGTACTTTATTTTAATATAATTCTATTCAATTTCTAACCTATCACATTTACATTTTTTTTTTTTTGAAAAAATATCTTTAATAAATGAACTTTTCATTTGTTTCGATAAAATTAAAATATACAATATATTTTGGACAGGCTGAAGAGCCACACAATTTGGATAAAAGAGCCGCGGGTTGCCGTCCCCTGGTCTAGGCAGATGTATTGGGCTACTGTTCGTTCTCTGAAAAACCCGTTCATCACTTTGATTTTTGTCATCAATACATTAATATTAGTTGCATGTATGTATCTTATGCAAGTTGAATTTACATAGTTTTAAAGATTTCTTTATGGGCTAGGGACGAAGAAAAAATTTTCAGTAGAAATAACAGTAAATATAAATCCTATTCATAAATAAAGAATTACTTTATGAACTACCAGAATTGGTGCTGGCATTTCGTAACATTTGTAACATCCCAAATCATGAAGGTTCGCTTCTCATGAAATTCCTTTTTTCCCTAATGATTTTTCAAAAACTGCAGGCGTAAATTACTCGTAAAAAATTATCAGAATTTTTGGATGTTGATGTAAGTCGCATTATATTTAATTTCCACTAAACTGAGACAATACTAACATGCCTTTAAAATTATTTTTTTCTATCAATAGGTTACTGCAATTTTATTTAAAAAAAGTAAACGAAAATCGCTTAAAATATATCTTATCAAAAGTCACTTTAAAGCAATAAGTACCTACCTAATCCATTAAAGATACAATTGTTAGAATAGTTAAAAAAACTTATATAATTAAATCAGTAAAGACGGCCTGATTGAAGTTGTTACTGGCCTGTGGCCAGTTATGGTTGCGTTGACAGATTGACACAGTAAAGCTCCTCCTGAGACAGAAGGTGTGGTTACCTTCAACAGGTCAACCGTTACTTCTTTTATTTTTTTCCTTTTTTTTCCTTCTGTCGGAAAAATAATAAAAGAAAAACAAATGTTGATAAGAATACTGTATGCCCCTTCTGTTTATAAGACATGTCGACTTGATTAAAATTCTGATTGAAAAAACAGATTGGTGGAAGCAATGGTTGAAATCCAAAGGGAGTTACAAAGAATGTAATGAAGTTTTAAGTTCCAAAAATTGACTCATTAATTCAAATTTTGAAACAGGGGGGGACCAAACATTTGGATCACGGACTTACTTCTTTTTTCGGAATCTAATGCCAAAGATAGGCGTATCAATATGCATTAAAGAAAGTTTGTAATTTAAAATGTACGGAGATTTATTCATTATTATCTGATAAAGTATCCAAAACTATCAAGGGAAATTTATTCCCAATGGTGTAGTGATTGCATAATTACGAGGGTCGTTTGAAAAGTCCGTGCAAAAATAAAAACTACTTAATTTTTTGGGGTAAACCTTTTTTATTTTTCAACATAGTCTCCTTTTAGGCTTATACACTTCGTCCAAGGCTGCTCTAGTTTGTTGATCCCTTCCGAATAATAGGATTTGTCCAAGTCTGAAAAATAGCCATTCGTTTCTGCAATCACCTCCTCGTTTGAATAAAATCTTTTTCCCGCCAGCCATTTCTTCATATTGGGGAACAAATAGTAGTCCGAGGGAGCCAAGTCTGGAGAATAGGGGGGATGTGAAACGAGTTGGAACCCTATTTCCATTAATTTTGCGACCACAACTGCTGAGGTGTGAGCTGGTGCGTTGTCGTGATGGAAAAGGACTTTTTTGTGGGCCAATCGTGGGCGTTTTTCTTGCATTTCGGTTTTCAAACGGTCCAATAACGATGAATAATATGCACCTGTAATAGTTTTACCCTTTTCCAGGATAGTCGATGAGGATTATTCCTTGCGAATCCCAAAAGACAGTCGCCATAATCGTTCCGGCCGAAGGAACGGTCTTCGCCTTTTTTGGCGCAGATTCCCCCTTGGTAACCAATTGTTTAGATTGTTCTTTGGTCTCAGGAGTGTAGTGATGGATCCATGTTTCATCTACAGTGACGAAACGACGCTTAA
Source organism: Rhodnius prolixus (assembly GCF_049639745.1). NCBI lineage: Eukaryota > Metazoa > Arthropoda > Insecta > Hemiptera > Reduviidae > Rhodnius > Rhodnius prolixus. The sequence goes on from NW_027411624.1 coordinate 26,429,588, forward strand.
AGTCCTGCGGATTCTTCTGGAACAGCTGCAAACCGTCCTTGCAACACTTCACACGATTTCGTTTTTGGTCAAGCGTGAGCAATCGCGGCACCCATCTTGCGGATAGCTTTGTCATGTCCAAATGTTGATGCAAAATATTATGTACCCGTTCATTCGAGATGCCCACAGCACTAGCAATCTCACGTACCTTCACTCTTCTGTCATCCATCACCATATCATGGATTTTATCAATGATTTCTGGAGTAGTAACCTCAACAGGGCGTCCAGAACGTTCAGCGTCACTTGTGCCCATATGGCCACTCCGAAAATTTTGAAACCACTTATAAACTGTTCTAATCGAAGGTGCAGAGTCAAGCTTGTTTATCAAGCTTCTCTTTAGTCTCCTGAGGCGTTTTGCCTTTCATAAAGTAGTGTTTAATCAACACACGAAATTCTTTTTCGTCCATTTTTTGGAAATCACTCGACTTCCTCGATTCAAACGAATGCCAAACACAAAGAAATAGACCGATCTGGCTGAAACTTGGTGTGTGTTCTTCCAAGAGATGCTACTAACTAAACATAACCTCGATACGCGCCAGTAGTGCAATCTCTCTGACTTTGCACGGACTTTTCAAACGGCCCTCGTACTTTTCTACTTCATTGTAAAGTCTGAAAGTTAAAAGTAGAACATAAATGTAAAAATATTAAATAGAAATAAGATAATTGTCTCAATTTCTTGTAAAAATAATTAGGTGCATAGCAGAACAATTGAACTAATAAAAAATTGATTGCCATAGAAAAGGCACTTTGCTAGATTAAACCAACAGCTACTTACTATAGACACCTTTTCTTTTTCTAAAAAACTTCAATCCGAAAACTTGAAGTGGAAAAAGATACGATCTTCTACTAAAAAAAAAAAAAATCAATTACCTCCTCATAATAATGAGCGCCTCCATCTCTGTCTCCTATAAAATAGTCTGAAGGGAACATAAATTACAAAACTCAATCAGGGTTGGAACCAGAAGTTCTAGACTTCGAAGTAGGATAAAAACAAGCACATTGATGTCCAGGAGCATAGAATAGTAACCTCAATAGCATAGAAAGGAAGTAAAATTCCATATTTTATTGGATTTCCTTTTTCTTGGCATTGTTGCCCACGAAGGTCCCTAGCCTCCTTAATTTTCCAATTGGGCGATTGATCCAAGGTTTTTGCTAAGTAGGCAAATACCCGATGTTACAAGGTACCTTGGAACTAAAGGGTTTACTCCTTTTGCTGAAGCTATCTCCAAAGAAATGTAACCCTTGGTTATTTATGCCTTGGTGTGTGTAAGAAAGAGTCCCTTTTGTTTGGAGTATTGGGCTAGGAACCCATGAGATTTCAACACCCTGGAAGCTGCATAAAACAGCGATCTCCTTCGTGAATAAAATTAATTTGGTGTGACTGTTCCTAGTATATCTAAAGAAGGCATTTTTAAGAGATTCTTCTCCAATCTTCTAGTACCAACTTTGAAAGGCAAGTCAATTTAGGTACCCATACCTACAGCCTAATATTCGCAGTAACTAACAGGGGAAAGAAGGGACTGGCGAAACTTCAGATTATCCTTTAAGAGGATTACAAAGAAGGGCAAGTAGTCACGATTTGTAGATGATATAAAGTAGAAAACAAATAAATTTTTTTTGTGTAAGTGTAAAGTAAATAAATAATTCAATCTTGCGTTGAATACTTCTTTATATTTAGAGAGAAGCTGGAGAGAACTCACTAGTGTTTTAATATTAGTAGAAATAAAATTATTTAAAATAATTATGCGTCTGTTAGATATGCAAATATAATTTATTAACAGAGTACAAACATTTTTTTGAATGTAGATAGATTTTTTTCAGATAAATATCACCCACTTCATTAAAACAGAATTACTTCTCCAACATTGTACGTTTCTCTAGGACATTTACAATGGGAAATAAAAACTAGAGACTAATTATAGTAGGTGATTTACAGTAATTAGGTTAAAATGTTCCCAACTATAAATATCCTACCTGTTCATTTAACCTTAAAAATTGTATTAGTGTTACCATTAATCCACCACATTATATAAAATGTAGGGCTCTAACATTCACATAATTTCTTTGTTTGTTTCTTTATTAGAGCTTCAACTAAATTGTATAAATGCTGTTTTTTTTTATCAACTAGTTTCAGAAGTTTTATTGATTCGCTATTAATCCTAGTTCAGAGAAAACAATGAAGTAGGGTGATGTTTCTTAAAAAAATTTCTATTTCTCAGCTTATCTTCAGGGTAACTTTTGGTATAATGTGTCTATTCAATTTTAAAGGCATACAAATAGCTATTTAATAAAAATACTAAGTACTATATTTCTTCACTTAAAATAGATACTGAAGTAACGGTTTCTATAAGATTTTTTTTGTTTTAATCTTGGCGATAAAATACTCTAGAAAGCAATGGCAAAATTCGATTCGTTAGGCTGGATATATTAACGATTAAATTTATAATGATGCAATATTGAAAAGATTTGTTCGATCAATAGGACTTAATAAAATATTAGGAAGCCGCAATTTTCCTACCAAACAATATCAATAATTAATTTGACAGTTTTTTTAAATGGGAGTCGAAATTATGTTTCTCGCGTTGAAGAACTTCATTGTACTTTACTTTTTTAATTCTGGAATGAATCGATAAGAGATTCTTTCCTTTTCCAGCGTTAGTTAATCAGACTGCTATATAATTTAACTTTCAAATCTTTTACGAACACATTGCTCTCTAATTGAAAACAGACAAATTCTCTAAAGATCTAGATGAATCAAACATTGAAGGTGGTTGAAAATCTATTAACACTATTAACAACATTGAAGTATGTGTAAGAAAATTGCTGATCCCACAGGTGGTATATTTAAAAAATCTTTTAATATAAGAAAATGGAATAGCATTCACGCCCTAATTACTATTTTACAGCCAACTAACTTAGTTGAATATATATATCGCCAGCATTAAGACTTGTACCATATTATATAGATGGCTCGGGATTCTCCAACTGCAATTTAATGCCACTAATTGATCGCAAATTAAAATTAAACCCGTACATTAGTATGAACTCTTTTACAGGATTTTTAGTAATGATTTTGTATTGGTGATTACGAAAAAATTGACTCTTACATTTAGAGAAACTAAAAGAAAAAAAAATCTATTATAGAATCTCAACAAGGCTTAACTTCAGTGACCACTTTGAAGAGGAGCGAATATACTAATGTAGCTAGGAAATTGGTAAACGGTAAGTGGACCTTTCAAAGAATTTTGAATGCTTATATCCTTAGATAATGTAAAGTTAGAAGTATTGATAAATTTGATTTGTAGTATTGATCTTTATCATTACTATTGAATGGAAACCTCATTTTTTTTTTTTATAATTAAACGATATCAATCTACAACTTTAATTTAAATAATGCTGACTATAATTTAGATTACGAAAACAAAAGTAGTAAATAATCATTCAAGCACTGGCGCAATATAGGCATCAATGAATGTTCAATTGTCTATATTAAGCAAATGATTCTACGTTAAATCATAATACATATTATATTATATATGTATGTATAAATATATATTCACAATTTTTTTCACAAAAACAACATACATCACACGTACATACAAGGAGAAATAAATGATACTTAAACATGTATCATATGAAAACATTTCTTCTCACTAAAGGCTTCTAATTATGGAAAATAGTCTCTTTATATGTAAACTTATTAAATCAAAACTGCCCAACAAAAAAAGAAAAAAAAATACAAAAAAAAACCTTGATTGGGAGGCCCTCACATCAATAACTTTGAATAAAAACAAACCACAAGGATTATAAATTTCGATTATAGATCATTCCAAAGCAATATACAAATCTAGGACAATCTGAATTAGAACAAACCAAATTTCCGCTTTCTATTTTTTTTTTTTTGAAGGGTGGAGAAACTAGTTTAGTACTAGTCATAAGTGTATTATTACTACAGAGAGAAAGGACTAGAACCGCCCTATAATAATATTTATAGTTCTGAAGAGAAACCATTTGAAATAATAGTTAAAACACCAAACGAGGTGTTAATATTATGTGATAGTCATTTTGAATAAATAAAAATTCATCGGATCGATCGAACTCCGATTGAATAAGTAATCTTACTAATTCAATAGGCCGTAAATGTTTAATTGATTTTAAGCTTAAGAAATAAAACTTCCTATTTATCAAGAAGTATATTTGAACTTTTGTTACAAACAAACGTTGGAGAAAAACCTTTTTAAAATAAATTATAAAATTAGTTTTTCTTCCTGAAAAAGGATTAAGGAACGTATAGTAAATATACAGATGATTAATAATTTTGGAATCAGAGAAAACTCTGCAATTATTTCCCATTTTTTTTTTCGTTTTTAATTAATAAAACAGAAAATTTTATTATAGTTTTGTTTGAAGCAACTATTCAGAGAAAATGGCTGATAGAAACTAAGTGTTGTAATGAATTAAAGATATAGAAACCTAAATGGATTTACGAGGGTCGTTTGAAAAGTCCGTGCAAAGTCAGAGAGATAGCACTACTGGCGCGTATCGAGGTTATGTTTAGTTAGTAGCATCTCTTGGAAGAACACACACCAAGTTTCAGTCAGATCGGTCTATTTCTTTGTGTTTGGCATTCGTTTGAATCGAGGAAGTCGAGTGATTTTCAAAAAATGGACGAAAAAGAATTTCGTGTGTTGATTAAACACTACTTTATGAAAGGCAAAACGCCTCAGGAGACTAAAGAGAAGCTTGATAAACATTATGGTGACTCTGCACCTTCGATTAGAACAGTTTATAAGTGGTTTCAAAATTTTCGCATTGGCCATATGGGCACAAGTGACGCTGAACGTTCTGGACGCCCTGTTGAGGTTACTACTCCAGAAATCATTGATAAAATCCAAGATGGAAGAGTGAAGGTGCGTGAGATTGCTAGTGCTGTGGGCATCTCGAATGAACGGGTACATAATATTTTGCATCAACATTTGGACATGACAAAGCTATCCGCACGATGGGTGCCGCGATTGCTCACGCTTGACCAAAAACGAAATCGTGTGAAGTGTTGCAAGGACGGTTTGCAGCTGTTCCAGAAGAATCCGCAGGACTTTAAGCGTCGTTTCGTCACTGTGGATGAAACATGGATACATCACTACACTCCTGAGACCAAAGAACAATCTAAACAATGGGTTACCAAGGGGGAATCTGCGCCAAAAAAGGCGAAGACCGTTCCTTCGGCCGGAAAGATTATGGCGACTGTCTTTTGGGATTCGCAAGGAATAATCCTCATCGACTATCTGGAAAAGGGTAAAACTATTACAGGTGCATATTATTCATCGTTATTGGACCGTTTGAAAACCGAGCTGCAAGAAAAACGCCCACGATTGGCCCATAAAAAAGTCCTTTTCCATCACGACAACGCACCAGCTCACACCTCAGCAGTTGTGGTCGCAAAATTAATGGAAATAGGGTTCCAACTCGTTTCACATCCCCCCTATTCTCCAGACTTGGCTCCCTCGGACTACTATTTGTTCCCCAATATGAAGAAATGGCTGGCGGGAAAATGATTTTATTCAAACGAGGAGGTGATTGCAGAAACGAATGGCTATTTTTCAGACTTGGACAAATCCTATTATTCGGAAGGGATCAACAAACTAGAGCAGCGTTGGACGAAGTGTATAAGCCTAAAAGGAGACTATGTTGACAAATAAAAAAGGTTTACCCCAAAAAATTAAGTAGTTTTTATTTTTGCACGGACTTTTCAAACGACCCTCGTACTACTAAAAGAAAAGGGATTAGCTATGCGGTTAACGTAATGGATTATCACGCGGAGATCCCGGGTTCGATTCCAGCTTCTGGCCCTTAGATTTTCTTTTGCTAGGAGGTTCTTTCAGCTCACCGTCCGGTGATGGCCAGTGTTGTCTGAAACATTGAGGTCACTGTCCGGAGGCCGGCAGGTGCACTGAAAAAAGCTCCGGGCACCAATAACCTCAGATATTACGCGCCTTAGATCATAAAATTAAAAAAAAAACAACTACTAAAATCGAAAATATTTGTACAAAATATGATAGGTTGGGTTTACTGCAGTTTCTACAATTTAAATAATAGTAAGAGAAAACAATATATCGTAACAAAATTATTCCAAAAGTAGTTGATGAAAATTTGGGTGATTAGAAAGTTCGGATTACTAAGAGCACAGAAATTTAAAACTAAAGCTCTATCTGAAGACTTCTTCGAACTTATCACTTTTTAAACATGGTGATCTTCAGATTGAAGTTTATCATTAAAATCTGGCGTCTTGGTCATCATTAATCTGTCCCTCAAAATGTGTAGCAAGACTGATTAAGTAATAGTGATAGAATGCAGTTGAAACTAGATTGCCAAAATTAATGTTCTTGGGAAGCGAAGACCAGGAAGAGAGGGTGCTAAGCTGGACAACTAGCTGATTTTGACATCAGCTTTGCCTTTACACACCTAGCAAACTTTTTTTTAAAAAAAAGGAAGTTAGTTTGATAATTTCTTTGAAACCATGAATATTTCTACGAAATCAATGCATTCACCACAATAAGAACTAAGGTAAGTACGGTTTCTGACTGCCAGAATAGCAATAAACTTACAAAAAACTTGAATGAATAAGATGTACGGTCTTAAATTAAAAGAACACATAAACATATATATATTGCAATGATAAGAAAACAATGTTCCGCTCTACCGCACTGCTCTGTGTTCCATTTTACCATTATATCTTTTTTCTTTTAACTTACATTTATTTATAAAACACTTTCTTATACTTTCTGGCACAAATAGAGAAAGTAAACAAACACAATATAGAAACAATCAAAATACTACGAAGAAAGACAATATGAACTTTTCACCGAGTAATCTGATAGCTTGAGTAATCATTTGAAGATGGCAATAAAATTAATAGTTTGCGCAGCTATTCAAGATGTCTCTTGGTGGGTGGGTGAACGTAGCCCTCCTTACGGGCTATTGCCGACTGAGGAAGCAATGGACGAGTAAAGGGACACCATGTGTAGGTTTTGTAAGGAGGTGCTGCAAGAGAAAGCGGATTTTTTATAAGAAAATAATAACTCCAACTTTTCTAGGATATTATTTCTCTCCAGACTCCTTTAGAACTTCTCAAAAGTTTACAGTTTCTCTCGAACTTCTCGACAGTTGTTGTTACAACCATCCTGAGAGCAGTTGTTGGAAATCTGGTCATACCCTTCCGAAGAATACCTGTTTCTTTAGAAAAACCACACTTACTGCAAATCTTTATTTTAAATCAACATTTCACAGTGGGCTCTGATTTGAGTTGAATCTTAAAGTTGGATCCCCAAATATCCCTAGATGAAAACAGTTCTATGTGAACAGTTGTTTTTTAATCGTGATGGTAAAACTCTTACGAGTTTTAAAATAATCTAAACCGCTAAGCAAAATAAAATGATAGAATGTTTAAAACAGTGAGGAAATTATTAAAATCAAATCACTGGAACCAGCCATTGACAGGAAGGAAGGAAGGTTCGTAAAATGATGAAGAAAGTAGGGAATCATGAAAGTCAACTTGTCAGTGAATTAGCCTCAGTGAGAGGAGCCCCAAACTAGGAGTAGGAGCACTATTAACTACTAGAATTGTAACTAGGTTACAGTAGGCATAATATATACAGTTGAGTGAAGGAAAACGCAGACTGGGTATTGGTTACTTCTCTATGAGGAATCTTCCTCATTTGTAAAAGTAAAGTAAAGTTAGTAAAGTAATCGCCTATTTTTTCAGGCCGGCTTTATGTCCAACTACCGAATTAGGTGTCGTGCACGGAGGCGACTAGCAAACATATTTTACTGTAAATTTCTTTTTATTAACTATTAAATAAAAATCTAAGGCCTAAGACCGGGAATCGAACCCAGTACCACAATACATATTAGCTTTATAGGTCTCTCGCTCTTCATTTGTAATATCCAGTTTGAAAACAACTGTGGAACCGAAATAAAAATGAGTAAAACGTCTAGTAAGTTATTCTAAAAGACACTGGAATAAAGATCCTCTACACTATGCTCTAAGAGCGCAGTCAGTTATCGAACGCCAATTAAATATTTGTATTCAATCTTTATTCCCTTCTTTCTTTTTCAAGCAATGCACAAATGAAATTACATTTTCAGTTCTATTACCTGTTCTGCTTTTTAATAAGTACCACCATAAGGCATCTTTAAACAGCTTTGCTTTACTGCTCTATGCTAGCGATGCAATTGTACCATGTAAAAACTTTACGAATCTATTTCAATGGGTATATTGGAAGAGAACTAGTTCTAGTAGAATAAAAGGATGGGGCATCTACGTAGTACGTCCGATTGGGCACTGGCCTAACCTTATAAATCTGCCCCAGACATCGCGGCAGTTTCATAGGTTAACCCTCCACCACCAACAGCCCTTAGATCTTTGTAACAGGAGAGGTTTTATATTTATTTATTTTTAATTTTTTTTTACAGTCAGCCGTGCCACACCTACTCGAGTTCCTATCGGTTACTTACTACCGCACGCATGCACCCACCAAGAATCCTTGCCAGTTTGACATGATCTCAATCTTATTTTTATTAGAAACATTTTATTTTATAAATTCAACGTTTTTATTGCCTCAGTGAAGGTATATTACACAGCTAATGCAAAGATTGTTTACTTGAGATAAAAAAAATGCCACGTTTAAGAAAAAAAAACGATTATCACCCTTAACGGGTAAAGAAAATTAATAATAATAATAATAAAAATTAAGCACAATGTGAGATGTTACAATAGGTAATTCGTTCCGAGTTTCAGGAAAAGTTAAGTCCCAGTAACTTTCACAGCATCATTAAAGGTGGAAGGTATCAAAAACTTGATTGACGGAGAAATTTAGGAATAGAAAAAGTTATTTAAGCGGAACACTACAAATTAAAAAAAAAAAAAATCATTACCATGTTATTCAATTTAAAACGCGGGGAATCTCAATGATAAGGCCCTCCAATCCAGTGATTGAAAAAGCACACCTTCCAACCATAGGACTTGCGCACTGATCTTACTGTTTAGAGAAATCGATAATGGTATTTGTATTTAATTTTGATTTTGTTTTTCCCACCTTATAATTTAACGAATATTTGATACTTTCGTTACAGGTTTGATTAAATTATTTAAAAATGCCTTCAAACGTATAAAAAATTTAAATTATTAAATGTATAAAACAAATTTAAATTATGTAAAAACACTATTTCAGGTCAATTCAGAAGTCCAGCGAAAATCAAAATTTTTGGAACGTTTTCTAAATAACCCTTATTTAAAATAAAATGTTGAGGTGATTGTATAAAACAGTTATCAGATGAAAATCCATTTGGAGGCTTAATAAAAATGTAAGTAAAACCTCCTAAAACTTCTATACCAATGAAAACCCAAAATTATTTTATATCAAAGGCATGGAAGGTTAAATATAACAGCAAGATTACTGCAGGTGAGAAAAAAAACAAAAAAAAACAGGCTGAATACAATACCTTGATATGTGCTGATAACTAGTGAGTATAATTCTTTGATAATTTTGGATCTCTGTACCTTCCATTCAGGACGTCTACTACCATACTACATTTTACACACTGCTACTTACGGGAGCTTCTATTTAAGAAAGAAAGCAGCTTATTGATTCATAATCAAAATCGGGTCATGGCGCAAGTCTCATCCCAGTTAAGGCTACATAATGGACTGGAGGTGGCTTCTAGTGGTCAGGAAGAGTAAACTAATAATACACAGACTTGTTCATAGATAGCGCAGTTGTTGACTCTGCTTAACTAGACTTAATTCCGTTTTTTATTAAAATGAATTTAAGTATTTATGGATTTACTTGAATTTCAAATAAAGCTAATTATTAAAAATGTAATTTTATGTACAGAAAGTGCGTAGCGTAGCTTAATTATTTCACCTATTCATTCTATACCCAAACATTTCACCGATTGTTTAAATAAAATCTCCAAACATGTCATTTGCCTGGTATACTTTCTTCGTAGAGAACATGTCTAAATCACATTTTTCAACTACTTCACACATTTCAATCATTCGTACACTTAGCGAACTACTATTTAGTTAATTTCAGTTCTGATAAAGCATTAAATGGCTTAACTCAACTACATCTGTACAGAAACATATTTTGTGTAATCTCCACTCTAGATATAATTTCTTACTCTGAAAATTGGACGAAAATTAAAGTTAAATTACTTTCCACATTGGGATAGCCACTCAGCATAAAGCCACCGTGACCCAAAAAGTGTATGACTATCTAGATGTATCACTCCTGTGTGATTGGGCTTAAAGAATGTGAAGATACTGTTAGGTAAAGCTTAAGTTACGAGTTTTTCTCCGCCAAAGTACTGAACTCCAAACCATACACATCCTTTATCTGGAAGAAATACACGATATTGTTGAGATAATTACACATATTCTTCCTCTTCTAGTCAAATCTACACAACCAATTCGTTGTCAGGCCCTGCGATGCATATGTTGTTTAACTCTTCTACAGGGCACGAAAAGAGTCCTAGTTAAGATAGTACGAATACCTTTTCTGCCTTATTGGAGTAAAGTCGTAGTAAACTTATAAAAGAGGCTAATAACGAACTTTCACCTGTGGCCTGAGGTTTTTTCATTCCCCATTGCTACTTTTTTTATCCAGGCATTGTTGGCTACACTACTGCAATTTTGTTGTGCAGTAAATGGCTCAAGTCCTTTGAGGATATCAAGGGAACTACCCAGACCAGACTGGCTGCCTAGTACGCTTATATCCTGAATGACCGCGCAATCAAAAAGTTACCAATACTTTAAAATGTACAAATAACAGTATTTTTACTAACTTAAATTAACTTCATAGAAGTTAACAGCCAGTAGAGAGAGCTACCTCAATGTCTGGGAAAATTACGACTTTGGGATTTAATACCTTTCTCTTATAATCAATGCAGCGCAAATTGCAACTAGCTCTAATTAAAACCATACTTGCAGAGATGCAAGATCCGTAGAAGTGGTCATCTTCCTACAGAAGAAGAGAAACTAATTACATAAATTTAAATGCAATCAATTGAATTCTTTACAAAAGTAGATGCAGTACTGCCGCAGTTCACCTAACAAAAGTTCTCTTCCTTCACTTCAACAAGACCAGCTCAAAGCAAAATCAGGTTACCAGTCAATTACACAAACGAAACGCCAAGTGCCTGGAAGAATGAGATAAAATCTGTTTTTAAAAGTTCATATATCAAACTGTACATAAATCTATATTAAATTTAAAATTCTAGCAAAGATAATTATTTTACGGAAATTTAGTTTGATATTCATTTCAGAATACTTTTCTGTCAGGACACTTGGCTAAAGACAAGGTAAATGACAAGAAACAACTATCACAATTATTTTCAAACAAATTATTGTGCTTGTTATTAATGAAATGACATTTATATAAAAAGAGAGAAAGGAAGAGCTTGATAACAAAGAGGAGAGGAAGCAGTACTCCCACGAGCAGTGAAAGTGCCCACTAAACTGTTATGCCTAAAGCCAAGTGATTAGGAAGTACAAGCTATCTTGGTATTGTTATGTAAGTTCTTACACTTCTGCTTTCTAAAGGGTTTGCTTGTTGTTAACTTCATTTAGTGACTCCAACAGTTCCCTGTCAACTTATTACGTATAAATAATTAACTATATTTTTCCACTTATATCGATAAATAAAATTGCAAACAGGCCACCAAATAGATTACATATTAATTTCTTTTCCTACTGTAAGAGAAAGTGCAGTAATTAGGTAATTACTAATTAGTAATTGAGGAAATTAAATTTTCAAAGGAAATAATGTATTGAGAGATAACCTGACTAAAATGAGAAGGCTTTGATGTTTACTTCCACTTATTACTCATTAGCTAAGGAACGGATTTTTATGTATTTAAAAATGCCAAATATTTAATTAAAATATGCATTTATTTTCGTCAATTATGTGGAAAATATGTGATTTTCTTAAAATATTTTCTGAAATATTTAAGTAAAATGTACATTTTTTTTTATGAAAATGGATTTTTTTTTGGGGGGGGGGAAGTTATAATTATTTATACAAGAAAAGAACATTTTTACAATTTATAATAATTTATTAGGTACAAAATAATTTGTTTTTACAAGTTATAATGATTTATACAACAAAGAACATTTTTACTATTTATAAAAAGATGTGTTAAATTTTCAATTTTGAAAACTTCACTCTTCGAAATTGTTTGCAACCACATGGAATTTCAAATGTTGGAACGTAAAGTGACGACGATCTGGGCGTAAGATGGACTTGTAACGACTAAAAGATCGTTCAACATCTACAGATAGGTGCCTTGCTGGAAGAAGTTATCTCGTTGGTTGTAAAGGGTGCACGATGTTCTGAGGTGACTTCTGTTCCACTGATAATATCAGAAATCTGGCAGATGGTCTCCCACCCTTTGTTCTTGCTCAGTACTTCTACCAGTTTTTAAGTTTGTGGAAAGGGTTATCTGCTCTAACCAAAGCCCGACACAGATCTGTACTCAGAGTATACTTACTTGATAATGGAGATGTAAGGAAGGCTTGATAGGACGTCCTCTCCTTCTTTCTGTTTTTATTCTCTATGTGCGATCCGGTGGCAATATGTTGGGTGACTTGGGAACGTTGAGAGCAAGAAACGCACTTGTCACAAGCTGTGCAGTACAAAATGTCTCCATCACTTCGAAAAAGTTCTGGTGGAAACTCGCAAAGATATTTAGCAACCAGTTGTTTGTTTTAGGCCGATGTTCGTGGCATTTCACCCAAAAAAGAATACACTAAGTGACCGAACGAAATGAATTGGACACTTCAACGAACGAGCTGAAAGAACAGACAACGTCAGACAACTTCAAAGAACTAACAAGTGCCCGTCACTGTTTAGCAGCATTCTGTGTAAATATCAATAACCATTGTACCCACTGTGATTCACAGCCCTACAGTCTGTGGTTCACAGTTCCTGTCAACCATCTCCCAATTATGAAAATATGCCCAAAATGAAAAATATGAAAAAATATGTACATATTTTCATTAAACATGTAGAAATATTTATTTATTTTAATCAAATATGTATAAATATGCGATAACATACAAATATGTGGAAATATGTGAAATAAAAGTAGACTCAAACTGCTTAAAAAGTGTCAGTATGAATACTTCTAGTTGAAAAACGTCTGTAAATTGCCTAGAAAAAAATATGTAAATACATACGAATCCGTTCCCTACTCATTACACAACTGTGTTGGGTGAATTGGACAGCGTATTGGAAGTATTATTATTTCAAAACCAAAAATCAAGGAAATTAAAATTGATATTTGGTTTAGCGATATGACCAGACCAGGGTATCTTACAATAGGTTTTTGGATCACTCGAAAGTGCCAGTTTTCTGATTAAAATTTGTTCGTTCTATTTTCTAAATATACTAACTGAACTTTAAGTAAATACTGGTTGCTCAAATATTCATTTATAAGATGTATTTGAAATCTTTTCAAATGAGAAACTACGTTAGGGTAATCCAGTGAGGCTGGCTTTTGACTTAAGTTCCATTTCGATGTAAAGTATGGTCATTATCATAGAATATTAACCTGAATGAAATATACTGCTAAAATTCTAAGTTTAGAAGCATAGGCGAGAGGGCAAATTCCTAAACTTTTATCCAAAATTTTCTTGTAAACCAATCTGCAAATGTTTTGAAACTTGGTATTCATATTAGGCGCCATTAGGCTTTCAAGAAACTTCTTCTTTGAAAATTTATTTAGGAGTCTTGCGGAGAAGTGGCAAATGGTTTTTGCTCTGAAGTTTCATTTCTTTATAGTGCACGATTTTATCATCAGTATTGTTAATTTAGTGGGCATTAAAGTTTGAGACTAAAATCCACAGTTTGCAAAAAAATAAGGAGAAACTGTTAAATGTACGAGCATTGTGTCGTGCGTGTTTCACACAGAATATATACTTTTTCGAAAGCCTAATGTCTGATTGATAAACGATTTTATCAATTTTTGAATGGTTAATTCTTCAGGGAAATCTGAATATAATCAAGGGTAGCAGTCTTGGAGATTAACAGTTTAGAATTGTTCAGAAAGAGGTTACACATACCAGGGTAGGTATTGTTCGAAGAGGATATTTAAGACGATTTTGGCCAATGTGACGTACAGCATTAATATTTAATACAATTGTTGAAAAACAAAACAAAAAATCATTGAAATTAAATGAACATTTAACTTTTCATTGAAGAAGAAATAAATAGTATAGTTAAGTATGAGAACAGTAAAATAATAAAACATTCGTGTATTCTGTATAGCCATGATTAGTAGGACAAGGTTTTCCATTGAAATGCTATATTTTCCGTGAAGGTAGTAAACTATCATCACTTGTATTAACCTTTTTCCTTACATTTACAATAAAATGACATTCCGCTGTAAACATTCCACCAAAGGTTATTTAATAAACAGTTTCTATCGCATAATTCTCTCTTCCACACTCTTCGCTTCCATAAGCTTCTTCTACCTCATTAATTTATGTCCTTTTTATTTTTGATTGAAATAAAATAATCAGGCGTGATCACACAAGATTAGCTCTTACTCTTCAACAATAATTGTCATAACATGAAGGTGACAATTAACAGGGAAGTCAACCACACGATAAGTGCCCTTAAACTAATTTTTTAATGATATCCAGGGGGTGGAAGCAGTATGCAAACACCAAAAAAAAAACAAGTTTTTTAAGAAATTATTTTAGATTAATGGAACAAAAAGAGCGGCAGAAGAAAATAGAATGTGTGACTGATCTAAGGATAACAGAATGAAAATATAATGTCACAAAGATTCGAAGTAACTGAGAGAGAATTACTGACTTATTTCTAGACATCTGTATAAAATATAACACAGATCTGAAGACTAGAGCTCTAGCAAACGGTTCTCTATTGTTCTAAATTTGATAGCATATTTTTCAAATGAAAATTTTTGTCCTTAGTTTATGTAACTAATCATTTACATGAAACTGTAGGCGGTCTCTTGTGCAATATTATTGCTTGCCTATGCTTTCATTTTTGAAGAGCTTTCTTACAATATGTTAATTCTACATAAATATGGCAAGGTTGTAATTGAAGAGTAACTTTCTACAGAGAATCCCTTCTTCACAACAGAACACAATCCTAATTACCATTCAATATCAGTTTAGGATGAAACTAAATTCACAGATTCTCCTCACCACCAAGAACGAAGTATTTATTAAAGTAATCCTCAACGTTATAACTCCCTCTAACCTTTCAAAATGGAAGATATGTATAGAAATATTTAAAAATGAAAATGAAATTAATATAAATTCTGAAATAAATCGCCAAAGTTATATATATAAAAAAAGTATCACAATTCTTGTTGATGGCTTTTGCCCTGAAGAAGTGTCAAATCAAGTCCGAACTCTCTGCAAATTCAAGTTTTCACTCATTTTGTTCGCATTTATTCATACTCAACCCAGATAAGTAGATATGATGGATTTTTTGTCTCAAGAAAAATCAAAAAACATGATATATATACGAGTATTCCACCGAATTTGATAATTTGTTTTGTTACAATGGTAAGAGAAAGCAAGAAGGTTACACTGGTAATAGGAGAATGGACGACAACTTTCACCATTCAAGGAGTTTCTGCCAGACATAAATTAATGCGCCAAGGTTGGGGTCCAATAAATTGGCTAAAAAAGATTATTCTTAAAGATTTTTAAAAAAATATACGTTTTGGGACTTACTCCTAAGCGGCATATTCTAGCCAAACATCTTCGAAGTTGATTGTAAAATAATTTGTTAATTTTGCTGAATTTATAATAACCAAATTCACAATATTATGTAGACTATTCATTATCTCTCTTCTTCGTGCAGAAAGTGCCGTTAATTGTAGTAGTGTTTGAGTGTTTTCAGTACTGTAATTGCTGTACAATATTAACATTACGACCCTCTGGTGGCCTCCCAAAATATGTAGAACCACCTCGATATAGGAACTAAATGGTACATGCGATGGTGAGAAGAAATAAATGTGATGCACAGTTGGTAATCAGAATGAACAGAAAACCTGTCCGACTATTTTGACCACGCAGAAATTCAACCATGTTCGCCACCAGAATGGTAGATTAATTTGGAATCCGCACATCCGACTGAAAAAACAAGAACTGAACTGAGGCGATACAAGTCATGGACCAAACTCCTCATTGAACCACAGATACGTATAAACTGACAATTTAAAATAACTTCTTCGATATCAATCAGTAAACTGTTGAGATCCACCAAATATTAGAAACCGAAGACCTCAGACGAATCTGTATTCCTCAGAGAATATGTTAATAAAAAGTATAAACAATAAATTGTGGCGATAAAAAAAAAAAAAAAAATGGCGAAGCAAAGAATAATGGCCTCGTAAATTAATCTACATAATACAGCTTAAATAGGTAGTCATTATTATTAGGAGATATCAACATTAAAAAGACATTAATTTATAATTTGTTATTAATGCGCTAATAAAATTTTTATTTAAACTCATTGATTTCTTTTCAATGAAAATTTAGCAGGCAGACCAAAGAGTCTAATAAGTCAAAGATTGGTGAAGGCTCAGTAAATACGCACAGACTTATTGCACGTGTATACAAACATACACTACTATAATAAAAGAGATAATGAAAGCCTTGGAAATGACGGTCCAGATAAAAATAAATATAATTAAAAACAAACTGTGGACAGGGTCACTATGTGACTGTTGTAAATCTCTCTCAAATACAACACACACACACATTATACATTAACAATAATCATTTCTTTTATCTAAATTTTATATGATAAATAAATAATTAATTGAGCCCAACTTTTACGAGTATTACAGCGTTCAACTTTCATACAATAATGGCACGTGTATGCAAAACTTACTATTTTAACAATATAATTATTTGTTAAATTAAGTGAAGGGACGATAATTGATATTCAAACATGATTCGCTGTTTTATTTAACTTGATTATTGCGATCAATTAACATTCTAATTCGAAGAGAAGCTGGGGCCAATAGCCGAAAACACAAGCAGCTTTCGATCAGACAAAGAGATTTCCATAATATTGTCTTCTAAATGTTTTTCTCATAATTACGAGGGTCGTTTGAAAAGTCCGTGCAAAGTCAGAGAGATAGCACTACTGGCGCGTATCGAGGTTATGTTTAGTTAGTAGCATCTCTTGGAAGAACACACACCAAGTTTCAGCCAGATCGGTCTATTTCTTTGTGTTTGGCATTCGTTTGAATCGAGGAAGTCGAGTGATTTTCAAAAAATGGACGAAAAAGAATTTTTCACTACTTTATGAAAGGCAAAACGCCTCAGGAGACTAAAGAGAAGCTTGATAAACATTATGGTGACTCTGCACCTTCGATTAGAACAGTTTATAAGTGGTTTCAAAATTTTCGGAGTGGCCATATGGGCACAAGTGACGCTGAACGTTCTGGACGCCCTGTTGAGGTTACTACTCCAGAAATCATTGATAAAATCCATGATATGGTGATGGATGACAGAAGAGTGAAGGTGCGTGAGATTGCTAGTGCTGTGGGCATCTCGAATGAACGGGTACATAATATTTTGCATCAACATTTGGACATGACAAAGCTATCCGCAAGATGGGTGCCGCGATTGCTCACGCTTGACCAAAAACGAAATCGTGTGAAGTGTTGCAAGGACGGTTTGCAGCTGTTCCAGAAGAATCCGCAGGACTTTAAGCGTCGTTTCGTCACTGTGGATGAAACATGGATACATCACTACACTCCTGAGACCAAAGAACAATCTAAACAATGGGTTACCAAGGGGGAATCTGCGCCAAAAAAGGCGAAGACCGTTCTTTCGGCAGGAAAGATTATGGCGACTGTCTTTTGGGATTCGCAAGGAATAATCCTCATCGACTATCTGGAAAAGGGTAAAACTATTACAGGTGCATATTATTCATCGTTATTGGACCGTTTGAAAACCGAGCTGCAAGAAAAACGCCCACGATTGGCCCACAAAAAAGTCCTTTTCCATCAACGCACCAGCTCACACCTCAGCAGTTGTGGTCGCAAAATTAATGGAAATAGGGTTCCAACTCTATTTCACATCCCTCCTATTCTCCAGACTTGGCTCCCTCGGACTACTATTTGTTCCCCAATATGAAGAAATGGCTGGCGGGAAAAAGATTTTATTCAAACGAGGAGGTGATTGCAGAAACGGATGGCTATTTTTCAGACTTGGACAAATCCTATTATTCGGAAGGGATCAACAAACTAGAGCAGCGTTGGACGAAGTGTATAAGCCTAAAAGGAGACTATGTTGAAAAATAAAAAAGGTTTACCCCAAAAAATTAAGTAGTTTTTATTTTTGCACGGACTTTTCAAACGACCCTCGTATATAGGTGAGAAATTTAAGTTTTCTACAAATCTATTCTAATCTTAAAGTTTGATTCCTTTATCCCGGGTATGACCATACATCGTCTTGTGGACCCTGTGCCCCTTACTGGTGCCAGAAATACCAGGATCTGAGAGGGAAGCTAGAAGTTATTTTCACTTTTATTTTGTGATTACTAAATTCCACCTGCCTTGGAAGATTGAAAACTTCTGATAGGAAATCAACCCAACCCGTTCTTCACTTTTTCAAGTAAAGAACAAAGAAATTAAATTTTTTATTTTACAAAATACATTGTGGCTTGAAGTGAATGTATTAAATCATTATAATTGTATTTGACTAGTAATAAAATCTTATTACTCTGATAATTACACTACAAAGAAGTAAGTAAATGAGATAACGATGTGAAATAATTACATAATCATTTAAATGAGATAACAATAAAAAGTAAAAATAGTGAAATGTAGGATCCAAATGATGAATGGTCCAATAGAAACGAAGAAATCTTTCAGTAGACTGAAATGAATGTTTAAATGTGACTATAATAACTGCGCAGGCTTTAATTCAACACTGAATTTTTAATAATTCTGATTAATATGTATAAAATTTTTATTTCAGAAAATCAGTATTGCACTTGCTCATGGCAGTGATGGTCGGGTCTCTATGGAGTTGCTCCCTAGGGTTTTGTTAGTCTGACCGATACCTTATAGGGAAGGTGTGTAGTGTTTTCTGGATCCATTCCATGCTAGCACTCCACTAAAAGTATCAGAATGCCAATAAGCGTAGAATAGATTTTTTAATAATATTTGTACATTTTCGTAAAAAATAAAAACACGACTAGCAAAAAATAGGATGTACAGGTTTCAGCATATACAGGGTGACCACAGTTATATGCTCCACCCACTTTTTTTTTTAACGGCGGGAAATTTCGAAAAAATAAAAAACACGTATTTAATCATTTTTAGTCTAGTTTATTTTAAGTGATTGACCCATTTTTTTAAACCCCTGTATCTCGAGATACAGCATCCAACTTTTGTTTTTCAAATGGAACGTTATATTTTTTGTTGCATATTTTTATAGTAATTGAGCTCCTAAAAAAACAAAAAAAAATTTTTTGAAATCGGTTAGGTTTTTCAAAAGTTATGGTAATTTAAAATATGAAAAACAAATTTCAGTTTATTGTCAAAATTAGGTTTTTTTTTTTTTTAAAGAATCTGTTCAAACTGGGCACCATCAACGGATAGGCAAGCCAAAGCTCTGGACTCCCACGCTTTGCTTGTAGCAGCACTTATGGTGGCGATGTCAGGATCTAGGCAGGCTAGAGTTATTCGACGTTCAGATTGTTTTTTCTACAAACGTTTGGTGCTGGAGTTTTAGGAAATCAACTAATCGGCCCATACTTCTACAGAGAGAACTTAACTGGTGAAAGGTATCTAACTTATTTTAAAGAGACATTTTGCCAGTTCTGCTTGAAGATGTTCCTCTACAACGTCGGCTAGATATGTATTTTCAACAAGATGGTTGCCCGGCACATAATGCGAGAGTTGTTCGAGGTTACCTGGACAGAAATTTCCATGAAAATTGCTTAGGGACTCATTGTCCCATCCAATGGCCACCTCGATCTCTAGACTTAACCTCAATGGACTATTTTTTGGGGGGGATATCTAAAAAATAAAGTGTACAGTAACCTTAATCCCTTGGCTTCAGTCGATGATCTGAAACGTCGAATAACTCTAGCCTGCCTAGAACCTGACATTGCCACCATAAGTGCTGCTACAAGCAAAGCGTGGAAGTCCAGAGCTTTGGCTTGCCTATCCGTTGATTGTGCCCAGTTTGAACAGATTCTTTAAAAAAAAAATAACGTAATTTTGACAATAAACTGAAATTTGTTTTTCATATTTTAAATTACCATAACTTTTGAAAAACCTAACCGATTTCAAAAAATTTTTTTTTGTTTTTTTTAGGAGCTCAATTACTATAAAAATATGCAACAAAAAATATAACGTTTCATTTGAAAAACAAAAGTTGGATGCTGTATCTCGAGATACAGGTGTTTAAAAAAATAGTCAATCACTGAAAATAAACTAGACTAAAAATGGTTAAATACGTGTTTTTTATTTTTTCGAAATTTCCCGCCGTTTAAAAAAAAAGTGGGTGGAGCATATAACTCTGGTCACCCTGTATGTTGCTGAAAACTAAGCAAAAAGTTGATCAGTTACGACTCTCTTAAATCAGTTATCACAAAGAATCGAGACAATATTCAGTGGACTTTCAACAATAGAGAAATTAACAGTAACAATTTAAAAGAAGAAAAATTATAGAATTCATGGTTGAGGGAAAAAGTCCTAAACAAAGATGATAGCCTAACATATTTCCACTGTGTATTACAAATCGAAACAATATCTTTGAACAATTAAAAAAATATTGAAAAAAGTAAAGTGGCAGTTTGGGTCAATGATTTTTTTTTTCAAATTTTGAGGTTTTTGTCACATTTTTAATTTTACAAAGATAATACAAGTATTAAGTATAATTACAATGAAGTAAACCAACTCTGGAAAAATGTTCCATATAAATGTAAATTTCCATAGGTGCATGAGTATATGAAGATAAAAGAAAATTATGAAAGCCATCTTAGAGAAAATCTGTGAAATTATGTGTCAAAAACTGTGAACTTTTCTCAGAAAAGAGATAAATACAATTGGTCGACTTTGTCCAAAAGTTTCAAAAAATGTTCCTGCTAGGTATCGCCTTATACAAGTAGAATATAATTTTAACTTTCTGTTATTTTCTGTTTTTGAGTTATGGGGATGCACAATTACTTTACACAAACACCTACAAACAAAAACATACAAACCTTCATAATCAAGAGGTGCATTTTGGTGAATATTAAAATTGCAAATCTGCAAGATTTCACTTACGAGTGGTAAGAATAAATAAATATAAGTTTGGAGAGTTAAGCCTTAATTTGGTCAGCTAGTGATTACATAAGTAGGTTTTGTTCCGTTTGTATTAATTTTCAAGGCATACTGGTGAATGTATTTACTAATTTTGTGAGCGCATTATACTGATATAATTGTTATATTCATGTCCTTAAGAAATAACCTATACATTATATCTACAATTAAATAAATTTATGTTTTGCGTAATGTGTTAACTTAGAGACATGGATAGTTAAATATTTGTGTTTATTTAAGTCAGAAGAAAAAAGCTGTAAGCTGTAGGTCGGTAACACCGCAGAGTTCGTGTGCAGGGAGAGAGAGGGTTACTTAAAACCTCGGATATAAAAGACTAGTAGAGAGAAGGTGGATAGGTTTCACCAGAGGCAGGTTACGCAAGTTAAGTGAGAGGGAAAGTAGAGTGAACCTTGGGTAAGTACTGAAGCGCGCTAGGGGA
Organism: Rhodnius prolixus; assembly: GCF_049639745.1. NCBI lineage: Eukaryota > Metazoa > Arthropoda > Insecta > Hemiptera > Reduviidae > Rhodnius > Rhodnius prolixus. The sequence goes on from NW_027411624.1 coordinate 26,451,441, forward strand.
CACCGCTGTTCTCCACTCAGGGCCAGCACAACTTGGCGACTGGAGAGAGCTCCCCCTTGAAAATATAAGTGAAATTTCTGGCTCCAATAGTGTAGCAGCCCCTCAACTAAGTAAAAATTGTCTCAAAAATTGAGCAAATAAAAAGTTAGCGACTGAAACAATAAAAAGAATTCTTTTAAAATAGATGCAGCTTCCCACAAATACACGATGCTTTTATGGAAACCCCTAGAAACCTAAAATTTCTGGGAAAAATGTTTTAATCAAAAGAGAATACATTCAGAATTCTCTCTAACGTTACTAAGAAATATTTAAAGCAAAATCAAAATATGTAATTTTTGTACTCATCATCTTCCAGGCATTACAATAACAGCATTTAGTAAAAAAAAAGAGAAAATGTGGTGGTCTAAAGGGAGCCTTGACTGGTGCCCAAAAACAAGCTAAATAAATCTTACGCATAGTTGGTAACAGCTGACAGAAAAAAGACGTGTGTAACATACATCATTATTATTATATTAGTATTTTTATTGGAAGTGGCAGATAATGTCTTGCCCTTGGCAACAGATTATGGAAAGTGAAGTTGGCCTTGATTGTTATTGTGAATAGCTGATTCTCAGGGACACCAGGGTAGCGCAGCAATAAGCGGTGATATAGGCACCACACACATAAACACACATACAAAGTAAATAATAAAACACCTTAACTTTCTATTGCGTATACATGGTCACCCTAAGAGATGAGTGTGTGTGCACGCGAAAGAGAGGAAGATAGATGAGAACGGTCAGAGAGAATCAAGATGACACTGCAGCACCAAGGTGTAACCAACGGTGTAACCACCGTTTGGTTATCTTAAAAAAGGGAGAACACAAGAGGATAACTAATTATGATAAAGAGTTCCCTATAGAGTACAAAGCCTTCTTAAATCCTCCTAGAATATCTAGCCTCCTTATGTCTACAAAGCTCTGGTAAAGGTGCAAATCTACTAGCTTATCGTGGAAAGCAAATGGAAATGCGACAAATTATTAAGAGAAAACTCAATGAGAATGTTGTCTCGCCAACACCCACTTCTGGCAACAGAGAATCATAGGAATTTGTGAAAGGAACTCCTGAGATAGAATGACACACAAAGACAGTAAATCAGTCCCTAGATAGGTAGGTCAAGGGGTAAGAGAGTCTGTTTCAAGAAGCAGTGAATAAACAGATCTACTGAAGCAGTGTGCGCTTTAATCGAAGTCAATGTACCTATATATCTCAATGGGAGAAAGAATGCACTGCCAAACAAATTAGTAGATCCAATTGTAGATCTTAGTCAAAGACATCACACCATTATACCTATTGCAATATCATGTATTGTAAACTTCAACGAAACATTATCTGAGGTAATTATAGAAAAATTTTGATTTAATAAGAAACAAGTATAAAAATTAAATGCTTACAGATGCTCACCACTGAGTACCCTTTCTTAAAGGTTGTAAATCCATCCCCCAAAGATTCCAAAAGGTTGATATTTCCAAATTCATACAGGAAAAGTGCCAGAAAACCTGAAATTGCCAAGATTCAACTGTAGTGCTTCAGTCAAGTTAGTTATCATAAAATTTAAATTTATCTGACTTATTTAAATAATCAACTAAATATTGTGGAAATATTTGCTGAAAACATGGAAAAACTTAGATCCACAAGTCGTACAATTAAATGCAAAAAAAGGAGTAAAGTATACGAAAGTGTTCGAGTGTGAACAAAAATATATCCTCCACGAAAAATCCCAAGAAGTTTTGACACTCCTCAGGTTTTGATATGGAAGGTTTCAGCCAAATAATGTGAAACTTTTGTTCCATTAGGATGGAATACCTGAATCATATCCCGATGACAGAATATCACTTCCTTATTTTTTTGTGCACTTAAACGTGATTTTCCCAGACACAAGTTTCATGAATTTCTTTCTTTAACATTTAAGAATGAAAGCCTGCTGCTTCTTTTAAACTAACCTACCGTAAAGCCTACTTTGAAATGGCGTTTTACAGAAGTATACGTTCCTTGAGGCCCTTTATTTTCAAGTAAAAAAAAAAATAAAATAAATAAATAAAACAATAATAATAAATGTATGAAGGGAAGGGATTAGCTATGAGGTTAGCATACTGGACTCCCACGCGGAGGTCCCGGGTTCGAATCCAGCAGCTGACCCTTAGATTTTCTCTTCCTGGGAGCTTCTTACAGCTCACTGTCCGGTGATGGACAGTGTTGTCTGTAACGAGAGAACACTGTCCGGAGTCCGGCAGTGCACTGAAAAAAGCTCCGGGCGCCAATAACCTTAGATGTTGATGCGCCTTAAATCATAAAAGAAAAAAAAAAAGAAATGTATGAATAGCGCGTCAAAGTCAAAAATTATAATGCGCTTGTTGATCATTAGGAAATTTTTAAGAAAATTATAGGTAATACTAATAAGAAGTAACTCTTATGGAATTGAGTTTTCAGTTACGCTTTCTGTAAAGTTTCACTTTGGTAGCAGCCTTGCTAATGATCAGTAATTAGAACAATCAGTTAAAATTCCCAGTTTAATGAAAATTGGGGAAATTCATCATTTTGAGTATAAGATTTGAAGTAAGAAAATATTATTTTGTAAGGTATAATTTGCATTTCTGAAAGCAGTATTTTGATTAATAAGTCCTGTAAAAATAAATATCGTTTAACATCTCAATGAAATAACATTTAAAATAAAATTACAACTGTGTATATAATAGGTTAATTGAATTTTTTAAGGAAAATTTTTATCATGATACTCAAGGTTAGAAAACTCATTGGACCGTTCAAGAACATCCTATTCATTAAGTAGATTCTCCTTCCGACCTCTTTTTAATAATCTACTCTGGCAGGTTAAGAACTAATCATAACTGTTAAAAAAACCTCTATAGATGGTATAAAATAAATTTTCCCTTTTTCAATTTTTAGGACCTATCCCCTAGTCTTGTTACAATATGATCTTTTCTGGCCATAAAGAGCCAATCTCATACAGCAAAAACGCGATTGCAAAACAATAAAACAGGAATAGAGAAACCGTTTCTTCCTCCTTCTCCTGGCAAAGCGTACACAGAAGTTCAGGAATGAATAACACCACCATGTGAAAATGTTTTCTGATACTAAGATGCGACCTATAAGGAGAAAAGCCACCATAAATTAACCTGGGTCCTACCTAAAACTAAAGGATCTTCTCAGTCTTTATTTTACGAAATCGGGCTATGTTTGTCGCTATTTGATTCCTGGATTTGCGAGAGCTTTTTTGGCATTCAGTTGTTCGGTTTTCAACTATCTACAGCTGTTTAGGTTAACACATTGCCGACCGCACGAGTTGCAACTGAAGGGAACTATAATATTGGAGTTGATTATAGTCATCGAAGTGCGAGAAACTCTCTCTTGCAAAGTGAGCTTACAATGCTTAGGGTATTCTCTTGATTTAATGCTCTGATTTTGATCCTTTTATAATTGTATATAGTTAAGAGCAAAAAGTGTAAACAGTTACTCCAGACGAAAAAAATTTATATTTGTACAGATATTTGAACAGAATGTACTATTCAAATAATTTGGTAGATCATTTGCACATTGACATTTGCAGTATCTTGCGGTAGAACATTTGTGCTGCAACTCTAGCTACATTTCTTACGAAAAATCGTCCTTTAAGTATATTATACTTAAAACCATGTATTCAGTACTCCATTGCATTGCATTGTCAAACGGAGATTTCTTCGATCGGTCGTGCACTGACATTTTACAAAACGGGGAGATTTTCCCGAGTGGTTGGCAATGTGTTAAGATAGAAACAACAGTTGTAGTGCACAGATAGAAAGTTTTCTTGGTAGTTTTCACATCTTCCCACATGCTCTAGTAATACTATAGTAATAATTTCCCTCTGATGGTTTATAAAACCCAAGAGTATTATCTTTATATTCTCAGTGATTGTTTTGTTTTATTTCTTTTTTAATTTGGCTTAATAAAGATATTATTATTATTACTATAGTAACAATTTATTAGTAATACCAAAATAAGTGATAAAGGAAACTAAAACAGTATATGAGCGAGGAAACCCTGAGAAACTAATCTCGTCGTTACAGTCGGCATGCCTACGAGGCAAGAAAATCTTGCGAAATGGTCCTCCACTGCATGGTCAGAAAATTGGAGTCGGCCGTCTTTAGCGACGAAGTAGTTTGGGAGGCGTTTTTAGACAATGAGGGCACGTTCAACATGAACTATCATCTACTCAACCATTTGGCGATGGAAATGCGTAGGATAGAAACCATGATTAAAAATATGACTGAATACTATGCTAAAGACTGTTAATGGCTCATCTCTAAGCAGACTCAGTATAACTGAGCATGCTGCAGTTCTTAAATGAACTATTAATTAATCTTAAATAACCTTGACCTGTGAGGATATTATATTCAGGGCAAGTAAATATTTCGATAGAGGCCTGGGATCGGCATGACACCGTCTGCGGTGGAGCTCCAGCTAGAAGCGCTGAATATAATAGAAAATACTAGAATAGAATATTTTCAGCAAGGGTTTCATTTAAGAAATCCAAACTATCAAATATAAAATAGTAATTTTGCACACGTGGATTGCAATTCTGATCTTCTGAAGAGATGATGGATGCATTAAATAAAAGGAATTCCTTCAGTTTTTTTATTCACAAATGCTAGAGAAATCTATCGGCTCAAAACTTTAATTAATAACAGTGTAAGATGAAAGAGACCAAGAAAAAGTAATGTTGCAGTTAAAGTGAATGTAGTAAGGAGATTAAACGATTGGTGGCGAATAGTGTTGCGTTGATGAAATAGTGGTGTAAGGGCGAACTAAGTATTGTAGGCTACAAGTATATACAACTGGCAGAATGGCCGTGTCGTAGTATGTGACTGACTTGGAACCAGAAATTCAAGGCTACACAACTGACAGCACTTTCACTTCTCTCTACTCACACACATGCAGGCAATCGCCCCCTCTCTCAAAAAACTGCTACTCGCTCGTTTTGTCCATTAATCTCTTCAACTGACGACAAACTTTTAACATTAATTTTAACCTACAACATTACCGACTATGCTTAACCTACAGTCCTCATTTTTTTCTTCGCACTCAAAAAGAAATACAAAATAAAATATTTTGAATCAAGAAATAATTAATTTTCAATTTATGAAAGTTACCACCTGCAATTTGTTTGTTACAGATGTTTGGCTAAGTAAGCAAATGTAGCCTGACAGAGGGAAGTGCACTAGCACTTCTTCTTCAGATATTTGGAAGCCCCGGTAATATTAAATAAACTAACTTACTCTGACTGCCCAACACTCTCACAGTGTAGGTACAAATTAGGCCTACAAATTCTAGCTTATTATATCATCTCTTCCACATACATAAGCTTTAAAGTTTACATAAGCATTAATTTTTTGCACGTTAAGGAGCCACAACTGAACTTTTGGGAAGCAATGGATTTACTTATGGCTGGCTACCTCTTTTAAGAAATAGTCGTACATTTTATTTTTTTTAGAATTCATCTGAAAAATAAACAGTTATGATTGAATTAGATATTATAGGTTAATTAGATGGCGTCTGCTATTATTCCAGAAGTACAGGAATACTTGTGAGATGTTTCCATACCAATCCTGGCTAGATGGTGCAGCGAATAATTGTGATTAAACCTCATCCTGGAATGTGCTACCAATACTAAAGGAAGAGAACGATTGGGGAGGGCTGCCAATTTAAATACTATTCTGGCAGCTGATGATGGCAGCATTTACACAGAGCTCTTTGAGTTCATAACAAACAACAAGATAACTCTGTAAATATTCAATACATACTACAGAAGCTTCGAAAGAAGACTATAAATGACTGATTTGCTAGCTCAAGAGGCCAATAACAAAGAGCAAAATAAATAAATAAATAGGTTAATTAATTAGATAGTAGGTAATTAGACATTGTATGTGCTGGTTTGAGGTGAGCAAACAAATAAACGGAAAACCGCAGAAAGTTTTAAGTTTAAACCCGTAGTCACATCATTAAGATTTTGGTTAATCCTGATCTACCACAATTATAAACAGTTTTTCAGTTTTCTCGAATTTCCCGAAACGACTCCAACTATTTTTTTTAAGCAATGTCCACAACTGCACAGAAAATTACCTTCTTAAAGTGAATTTTTTTAGGCGTTGTTCCACCATGCTTTTATTTTATTTATTTTTTGAGATATAGCTTTATTACCGAAATCTAAATTGCAATCATGCTAACTAACAACAGAAGAAATTAGAAATTGTAAGACAAATTAGTATATTAGAACCTAATTACTGTTACAGAAAGTCGAATGAGTGTTTCACAACAGTTTTTGCTTCTCAAAAAAGGGGAAATGCAATGCTGGGGAAATTTAGAAATTGAATTTCAACGAAATACATATTTTGTTGACTCATTAACATTAAGAAAATGAACTTAGAACAGGGTTTGTATGTGTTGTACCTTTGTGAGTGTGCAATAAGATGATCGGAATGTATCGCTTTTCCCTTTACTATTACTAAAATCTGATCCTAAAACTTCAGACACTATCTAGTGGGATGGATAACATCTTTCGTTCTTAAGTGACAAATTATTCAACATTATTTTTAAGAATTTCTAAGGGATCTTTAGTTCTGATTTCAGATCATGTCTGATTTATGGGAGAGGGAAAGTTGAACAAATTTTACGGACGAAAGAATTCTATTCATGCTTCTGATATTTGGTCCTTATCATATAAATTACCCATAAGCTTACAACTACCATCCTATACAGCTCGTATTTAATGATGTACACCTTTTTCATTTAATTTTTCAAAACAATTATAACTTTAACAAAAACTAATAATTCAACTTTTAGTTTTAACATGCGACAGGATAAAGTCTGATCTCTTCCTCCCCAAGAATACCTCGTTCAACTATCCTTCCAGCAAGTAAGAAGATAATCCCTCAAATAATTCCTCAGCTAGGATTGAAATAATAAACTTGCGAATTAGAAGGGAAATGTATATTGGTATTGCAGAATAGTTACACGTGACTGGACAATTATTCAGAGCTTAGCTCTGAAGCCAGTCTTCTTTCATATTTAAGGGAATGCATCCGCTGAAACCTAAATTTCGAAAATTTTCGCAATACTTTCTTGTATAATCAACAAAAGAAAATATTATAAAAAATATTACTCGAATCAATATTTTTTCTACCTTAATGCTATCTTCTGTAGGATAATCAAGTTCTAGGGTAAACAAATAAATGGTGGGGGTCAGATTATAAATTCACAGTACTTAATTATGCATATTGAGTACCTAGCTTATTGTTTATATGATTTTCCTAAAAGTGCAATATTAACTAAGAAGTAGCTTAGTGTGGTAAAGATATAGCAAGTAATGATATAAACATTGTGAAATACTTCGTGTGTTAGTTAAGAGTAAAGAATAGAATCCTGAACATAAAAATACCATTCACTTATGTAATCATCGCTAATCCAGAATAATTATTCCTTTTTTTAATTACATCTATTTCTATTGACCATGAAACTTTATTACCAACTAATATCATACAGGATGAAGAAGAAATCGCAACCACAAGTCCCTCTTTTATTTACAATCTCCTGTTGCAGCCTTACGGCAGATTTGTGAAGTGCCAGATTTTAGAGAAATCAGTTGATATTTGGACTCAAAGTTGTATAGAATAAAAATGGGTCACCGAAATTATCACTAAATTACGCTAAAGCCTCAGAAAGGAAGATTTCTGTGATTCTCACACTGCTTCCAAGTTATGCAGTTAAAGCAGAGGCTTTGGATAGCTTATTGCTTGGTCCCTCGCTACCAACAAATAATAAAAATAATGGTTCTACGTCTTTTCATATTTTGCGTACCATTATTGGTTCCACACCAGGCTAATTTATTTTTCTAGTATGTTCCAAAGTATACCTAAAACCAGCATCAAACATGAAATTTTGGTTCTTCGTGAGTAAAAAATTGACAATCAATTCTCCTAGTGTCCAAATATCCGCATACTTATACAGTAAGCAAATAAAGCCTTCTGTTTTCAACCTTTTGAAGAGTCAACGCGTCTACATCTTCTACGCCCGCAACTGTATTTTGGTGTCTTTTTTCCGAATTTTTTATCGGATTGTAAGAAGAATATAAATACTACAGCGTGGATGTCACCAAGAAGTAGTAAAAAAAAACTATTTTGCCTGTAATAACCTATAACTTAAATACTTATAACCAAGAACATAATGAATGCCACATTCATTTATTTATTTGCAACTTTAAAATTTACGAAAATCTAATGATAACTTAGAACAAAATTGCATGAATGACATTTGAAGAAAATGACTAGTGGTATCACGAGACCACAGCGTCAGTAGTCTAAAGTGAGTATTGGGATAAGGTTAGGCTTGAAAGATGTTGTACAGAAGGATTGTGATGATAACATTAAGGAGTTGTGGAATCTTTAATGGCTGAATTTCATCAAATCGGATAAAAGATTATATTTACCACTGGTTTAAAATGCGAAATACTTAACAACTGTAGAAATAAACAGCCTATTCAGAAAAAGAACTGCAACCGAGTATAAAGGGTGCTAGATTATGGTAACAGTTTCATATCAAGGGAGCGACTGGTAAGTAGATAAACATTAAAAGGACTAAAAAAGTGTGCAGCCGGTAGAGATACGTGAAAGTAGAAGTGGGCCAGAGTGAGTTGGTCGGTTGGATGTGTAATCGAGTTACCTAATAGCGCCCTCTCTGTATCCAGCTGGAAAGTCTCTCTCTCTGCATCGCCGCCAAACTCTCACTTTCCATTCACATTCCCTCCGTATTCAGCACTGCAACAGTCTTTACACTCACAACATTATCTAATCGAATTAACGTGTAATTACATAATACTTCAAATTTATATTATATACTTCAGTGAGAACTAGATTATATACTGAAACCCAGGACGGTCTCCCAGTGCAATGTATACATTTTACAAATTCTACTAAATTGAAATATTAATAAATATAAAAATTTAAATACATTTCTGCAAATTAATTGTTACCTACTGACACTGCGATGTTGGCGATATCGGAGAAAGAAAATTGCAAAATATACAACGACTTGGAAATTCATTTCTATTGCTTTTGATGCCCAGAGGGGTTAAATGGAGTGGAGAAAACCCCAGAACCAAAGTTTCAATTTACTATTCGAGCAAAACATTGTTTTACGTATTTAATTATTATTTTTATGTTCGTTTATGCAGATGTTCTAATTCATTAAACTTTTTTTACAATTGAGGTATGTTAAAGCACTTGCACTTGTTTCTTGATTCAGTAAAAAATAGAGAAAAATATAAGTGTTCTCGAAAAACGTATTTCATATTAAGAACAAAACGTTAAAAATTGAAGTGAGTGCATTGCTTCTATGTTAAACTGACTACATCTTAACCATTCCAATTTGCTAATCCCCGTCGCAGCCTTGAATAATTAACCTTCTCTTACTTTATGGCTGAATACGGTAAATAAAAATGTTTACTGTCTGCCTCAGACAATGAGATGGGATGATAATAAGAGAAGATTGCAAGTAATGGAATAAGAAATAGATGACGTCGGTGCAGCTGGGACATCAATGTACAGGGAGCCAGAGAGTCACGCTTGGTGTGTGACGAATTATCAAACATCCTTGGTCACTTCCTCCCGTCCTTCCTGGCCGCGCCGCTCTTCACGACCTTCCCTCCAACTCCCCTCCCTTTCAACAACAATCACATCCCAATTATCTGTTACTGCTCTCTCAGACTACAATTACAACTTATAGACGAGGTCATTCGACGGAAAGTGGCAATTATATTAACGTTTGACAATTGAATACTTTATTTGAAACTGCTGGCAAAATATCTTAAACTTCATCATTCTAGCCCAAACAGATTCATTTTTACAGATCCCTATAAGTTTCCACAGAAGGCTAAAAATATCACTTGTATTTTCCTCGCAAAAAGATCAGACTAAAAACTAGATTCATAATTCTGTTGCAGAAGAGTATTGCGCCAATACCTTATCTAACTCCAAGAGAACTAAAAAGAAAACAAGACCAACTATGAGCTTGTACGGAGATGTGCTAAAGATAAACCGAACCCCTACAAAAAAAAAAAAAAAATGGAGTCGAAAAAATTTTTAAGGCGGCATGATTAAATTTACTAGAAAATTATTTAAAACAATTACCTGGTTTAAAGGTTATTAATTTTGCTTTTACGTCAGCATGTTCCAGATGTGAGATCTTTTAGCTTATTTCTGCTTTTATAGAACGAAATATTTCCGAAAGTGGGAGATTATTCATGAAGTTTTTAGCAATCAGTATCAACGTAAATGCCTTTACCTTTTCCATATCCTAAACCTTTAAAGTCTATCATAAAGTCATCACAAAATTTAACGTCAATTTTCTAAGGGTGACCTAACGATTGGCTGGAGGAAAAAGGATGCCAGCTGGGAGAGAGGGGTTTGAATAGAATTGGAGGGAATGTTTCGAGCTACATACGAATCAGTCATTTTGTCAACGGACAAACAACGCATGGAGAAAAAATATTTGTTTCTTATTTTCAGGATCTCTATTCTTGTATTTCAGTAAAAGAATAGGAATCTATGGACATCAAACCTCTCTTAAGTATCAGAAAACTAGAAGGATAATAATTCATAAATTAAAAAAGGTAATAAAGTGCGTTTGTGAGAAGTTTGGTTAACAGTCAAATACATATACAAAATTTGAAACATAAAATTGCCTTTGATGAGCATTTTATTAACTTGTGAATTTTATTATTTCAATAAATTTATTTTCAAAATAAAAACAAAATTATTTAAAATACTGGTAAATGTTAGCTAAATGGAGAAGAAATTGGTTACAATTATGAAGCAAAGTTTATAGGCAATCAGAATTGGAGCGAGTAAAAACTATCTTAGCCAGTTTTACTGGATCGAATCATTCGTCATATCTAGAAATGGAACTAATAAGACGATTACCAGATTGAAGAATAACACATTAATAGTGAACTAGTTATTTGATAATTATCAGTGCAGGAATCATCTAGCATAAACCTCTCTTTGTATATCTGTGCAGGCATTGTAATTGATGGTAAATTATATACTGTTGATGAAATGCATGTGCAAAGCATACACACCTAGATATAAAAATAAGTATGTTTATGATGCCAAAAGTATAATGAAGGTAAAGTTGACCTTGAAACAAAAGGTAGCGAGGCCAGTAGCCACCAACTTGCTCGCGCTATTCCCCTAATAAACACTATCCTTTTTTTTTTTTAATAACAACTGCCTATTATGTAATAATACAAGTTAGCTCTGTGTGTGTGGTTTGGGTAGTGAGCGCGCTCATCTGTTCAAGGATAACATTACCTGTTGTATTTAGTTGATGCTATTTTTTGCTACCGAAGGTTTTAAATAATCATATTCTATGTATTCATTTGGAAACAATGGGAACTATACAAAAAAAAAAAAAAGTCGGCAATACTTTCCGACATTTCGTCCAAATCTAATGAAACAGAAATTTACAAAAACATTTTTGGCATTCAACATGATTTTTCTTTTAATTCCATCAACTCCCAGCTTCGAAGTCCTTTTTATAAAACTGTCTATGTAATGGGAGTGATAGATGAGAAGTGGATGATACCTGGGGAATAAAATTGATATTTACTACGAAAGCATTAATTTGGGTATATGGTTTACAGAACTTTATTCTAAAACAAACATTCAAAAACAAAAAAAAATGAAATAGAAAATAAAAAATAATACAATTGTTGGTCTAAAGAAATTTCTTATGGTATTTAAAAAAAATTAATTAATTAATAGTGTGATAATTCAAAAGTTACTGAACAAAGCTCAAATCTATAATAGACCGCTGTAAAAATTATTTTTGTTTAAATTCAAATTAATGTCAAGTAAAATTTATATTTTTAGAAAAACAGGTCTTGAATCTGGAGGGGAATTTGTACTACTTGACGAATTAATATCTTATCTATTGTTATCCATGACATAAATACAATTATATATTAAACTTGAGATCTACAAGTTAATATCGATATTCTTACAAGATAAGGTAACTGTAATGGCGAACAGAATTCATTTTATAATGTTAAAATTCGATGTTATAAAACGGAACTAGAGATGCTAATGCAAGTGAAACGTGTTTATTCTTTTATTCCTTAATAATATGAACTAATTGCTTATAACAATAGTATTTTGGCTTCTTAAGAAGATCCTTTCAAGTCCTTTTTCAATGACATAACGCATGACATGCGTACATTTAGCAAAACTGTACAGACAGTCAACGAATCAGTTCTACTTTAGCATTAACCAAAAACTAGTCCAATTTTGTTTATCGAGTTCCTCTAAAATGGTTCAGAGTTTAGTTCAAATTCACGAATTTTTTAACTAAGAAAATTTATTTGAAGGGTTCGCAAAGAATGGAACAGACATCGCTCTAGTGTGCCATATCATGCATGTGCATCCAGAGACATAAGTGGAATGAACGACGACCATCCAGTGATGGAAGCCGAAAGTCCTTCATGGTAAGATTACTCAACAACCATCCTAGGAGATCGGCATTATGCGTACCGTACCGCTGCTTTAGTCTGCGATGTGGATTTAAAGGGGTAGATATCATACCAAGTTTGACAATATTAATTAACCGAAAGAGTGAAAATTTTAGTAAGAACCACTACCAACCAAACTTAGAAAGCTCTTAATGTAACCAAATATTTATGTGAAACCTGAAAAAATTTGGTTTTATTTACACTTTGACGGCACCTGTGGATTTGTGGAAGAGCTGCTAATTAAATATATTGTCAAAATCTGTGCTCAAATAAACTCAGATCAAATATAAGTCCTAAGTCCCACTACTAACATTTATTGTAGCTCCGACCAACTAAAACAAACTATTAGAAATGCAGAGAAGTAAGAACGAGTCTTGAACAAAATTTTATTCTAATTCAGGCCACTTCAAAAATTTATTACCATCAATACAAGCCCACACACTTTACATCAGGTCTCATTAATTTATTTTAGAATACGCATCATTTCTTTGCATAATAAAACAACTCGTTACAGCACATAACTATGCCCTTGGAAAAGTTGAATAGAAAGAAAGACGAGAAAAAAAAAAAAAAACACTATTTTCTTAAGCTTCGCGTGTAATGCCAAGGTTAAATTTTATAAATGGGCCTATTCTAATAGTGGGAGGCGTTTTCTTCTTAGATTTTTAGTACACAATTACATGTCAAGAAAAAAGCAATTCATTTTTGAATCTATAGACAAACTTAAAAGAATTATATTTTAAAATATGTATTATACATTAGAAAGTAGGATTGATGATTTTATCATCAACTGTAAAAGCTCAGTGAATTATTTTTTTGGAATATTAAGGAGCATCAACAAATTTTAGAATAATTTTGAATTTTACCGACATTTTGGCAAATATATTGCCTACTATAGGGTTTGATCCAAACAAATATATACTCACCCAAATATACTCCCTCTCCTTCCCTTTTATACATATCTTTCAATGAAAGCACTATTTCTAAACTTACATTCAGTACATGCTTCACAAGTTGAGTAAAGTGCATTATTTGATAAATTAAAGAATAACTTTGATCCTTTACATGAAAGATATTGATCATTTAAATATGTGGTAGGAGGTTTCCAACTTTTTTTGGTAATTCAACGCAACTCTCTCAAAATTACCAAATAATTATCGAACCTTCTTGTTTGTAACAGATGTAAAATTAATTTTTAGCCATTTTGTGTATGCTTGAGAACATCTAAAGCTCTTAACATTTGATTTTTCTTAGAAAAATCACTCGGAAAACGACTTATTTCCCGATATTAAGAAAAATACTAGCTTTACTGCCTTGGCAATATTTTTAGTAGAAAGGGGGATGAAGAAATACATAGAAATGACCTATCGCGTGCTCTTCTTTCTCTTTGATAACAAGTTAAAAAATTGAAATATGATTAAAAATACCAGATTTTGAAATAGCCTAGCACCTTTAATTTTGAAGATATCGAATTGCGGTTTCCGGTTTCTTTCATTACTTTTTATACTCTTTAAAACGGTGAAAATGGGGGTCAACTGCGAACCCTCACTTTTGGTCGCGCGTCAGCCGCGTATACGGGAAGGAATCTAAAATCAAGTCCCATATTTTGAAACTAGAGGTGACAGGCAACAAATTTTTCCTCTACCATTTTTCGCTCAGAACAACCGTTTAAGCATGAAATGCATTTGAGCCGTCTTAAAATGAACACCCTGTATATAATATACTATAAAGGATGATGTTGGTCTGATTTCATCACTAATTATTTATTTAATGTCTAATATTATCTCCTCAGAATGATGTGTCAATGAGACCTGGAGATATTTAGGACAGAATCCCCTACATAGCTTGGCCTGCTATCAAATTAGAATTATTCAATAATGAACTCCTAAAGGACGATCACTCCTTTAGAATTCTAGATTTCAATAAAGTCATTAGGAAGTACATATAGAACATATTTCTACAAAATCTTGTAGAACCATATAGAATCTTGCCATTTTCACTTTAAAATTGCTGAATACGTGGTAAATAATGGAGAACAATACAATAATAGTAAACTAGTAACTACATGCAAATGTAAATAACAAAAAATGACAAGATTTACATTGAAAAATATGCCAAATCCTCTGGGCAAAAGCTTCGCCAGCTACCAGCCTAAAGAAACAATTTTTTTTTTAAAGCTTAAATTGAAGAAATCACCACAACAATAAAGTAACATTTTTATAGAAGAGAAAATAACGTAATTTCTAATTAATTTTTTAAATTTTCAATTACAATTTTCAACATATTTGTTTCTAATGAATATTTTCAAAAATGGGATACCCTTAAATTTTCTGGAGTATAAGAAATTAAAAAAAATCTTTTAATGCAATTTTCTGAGTTGTGAATTACAAATTTACTTTTAGTCTTCTAATTATTAAAACAAAAATAATTTGGTTTCAATACAAAATAAACTATCTACCACAAAAACACTGTTTCGGAAAGCATGTTGATTCCAGTTTCCCCAAAAGCTCTGCTTTTAGAAACTTTCAGCAGGGCTACACTTCAATCAATTTTAGCATTCTGATTAAAAAAACAAAACAAAAAAAGTACAAAAATCTCTATGCTCTTGATGTTATTTCTTTGTCTAGGAATAATGTAAACCTTACTGAAATATTCCTCAGTCCTAAAGAAATGTTCCTTTGCCTACCAGTTAACCTCTTAATTCTTCCCTTATCTTACACTTTTGTCCTACTTTAGTCTACTTCTATAAATACACCGTCTATCTTTTTTGACTAATCCTTTTTTCTAATATACGAGGTGTGTTCAAAAAGTAACGGGAATTTTTAAATTTCGCGGGTTTGGAGAGTCTGATTGTAAAATTTTTTTTTTTATTATGTTGGTACACATGCCCCTGAAGTACGATAAAATTTTCAGTAATATTCATTGTTTACTTCTTAAGTGGCAGCCGTTAAGGTTAGACGTGTTTTTCGAGCTTGGCGATTTTTGTTTGTTAAAAAAAATGGATCAAAGAATTTGTATTAAATTTTGCGTAAAAAATGAAATAAAGTGTAATAAAGTGTGTGAAATGTTAATAAAGGCATATGGTGAGTCTGCTATGAGTAAAACAAGGATTTACGAGTGGTATAAGCGTTTCCAAGATGGCCGCGAAAACGTTGAAGATGACGAACGACCTGGACGTCCAAGCACATCAACAACCGATGAAAACGTGAAAAAAGTGAAAGAAATGGTTATGAACGATCGCCGAATCACAATCAGAGAAGTCGCTGATGATGTTGCCATATCAATTGGCTCATGCCATGACATTTTTTCGGATGTTTTGGGTATGAAACGTGTGGCAGCAAAATTTGTTCCAAAATTGTTGAATTTCGAACAAAAACAGCGGAGAATGGAAGTTGCTCAAGAGTCACTCAATGAAATCGACAACGATGCGGATCTACTGAAACGTGTTATAACAGGTGACGAAACATGGGTTTACGGATATGATGTCGAAACTAAGGCTTAATCGTCCCAGTGGAGGCATTCTGGATCGCCAAGACCGAAAAAGGCTCGACAAGTGCGGTCGAATGTGAAGGTTATGCTCACTGTGTTCTTCGATTTTAATGGCATAGTGCATCATGAATTCTTGCCACAAGGTCAAACAATCAATAAGGAGTACTACCTACAAGTTCAACGCCGTTCATGGATTTCGCACCACGATAATGCACCTGCTCACACTTCATTGCTTGTTTAATTTTTGGCCAAAAACAAAACTTTAACGATGCCCCAGCCTCCATATTCGCCAGACATGGCTCCATGTGACTTTTTTCTATTTCCAAACATAAAGAGAACATTAAAAGGCCGTCGTTTTACAAGCATAGATGACATTAAAAGCGAATCGCTGAAAGCTATCACAAAGATCGAGTTTCAGAAGTGTTTCGAGGATTGGAAAAAGCGCTGGCACAAGTGTATTGTATGCGAAGGGGACTACTTTGAAGGCGACAATATTAATGTAGATGAATAAATAAATATTTTTTTCAAAAAACGAAAATTCCCGTTACTTTTTGAACACACCTCGTAGTATGTTGATTTCATACATTATATAGTTACCAGCGTTATTAGTTGACTAAACAAAATTACTTGGGATCAAAATCTAATAACAACATGAAAGAGGTTTAGAAAGAGGAAGTTAGACTGACTACGTTTTTTGTTTTTTTTGCTTGCGGATACATCTTAACTATTTACAATATTTTGATAGAATATTTGATAAGAATGAATGTATGGAAAAAGTCCAAACATTAACAGTTGGAATCGTAAAAATTTATGAAATTATCAATTACTTAATCAGCTAGTTACATAATTAAAATTTGCTTGTCTCAATCTTTCCACACAGACAAAAAAAAAAGAAGTCCTAAATCAAAATTATCACTTTGAATCTCTCAATACTTCAAAGCCACGATCCAAAACAAAATAAGGTTGCGATATTAATAAGACGATAATAAAACTAAAAATGATTTCATGTTCATGTTAAAAAGAATTTAAATGGCGAAGATTATTAACTATTATTCTTCTACTGATTTCACATAGGATACACTGTAAGTATTCAATGAGATTTATTGATCTTTTTTTCTCCAAAAAAAGAAAAAGTAATGTAGAAAATTAAAAACACGAATGCCAATTTGAATTGCTGTTTACTTGTTTACACGTAAAAACTTCATGGGAAAATCAGTTTCATCTAAGTATTTGGGAATAGATGATCTCTTTCATAACTTCGTTTAAAAGTGAAGAATAACTGTTTCATCTTAAAGTATTTCCAAATCATTCACATGCATCGCAGAAGGATTTGCAACTATTGCACAGTAATTGTTAAAGGGAATTACTAGTTTATAGGTAACTCATTTCTCTGGCTTTGAAACCTAAGAAGAAGAAAAACACTAAAACGACATTCACTACTTTTGCAATTAATACAACTAAATTGATCACTATGTTTTGATGGACATTAAGTTAAATGTGGAACGTTTAGTTAAGCTTAAATCATAAAAAGAGATGGGATAACATGTTTTGTATAGATCGTACATACTTGACATTAGCCAGTAAGGATCTTTAAAGTTGTATCCATAGTATGCCTTCATAAGGATGTGGTATATCTTTAGGCTTCTTGGCGATCCTGAGATGATCCAGCCTGCCAACATACATCACTTATGTATTAACAATACATCGAAATATAAGACACTTTTATCTAAAACTTGAACCACGTTGGTTGAATTCGTTAGTAGAGTAAGTACCGTTCAATAGTGAGAAACCGCTCCACAAAAATGAATGGCTCGAAGCACCACTTAGGATTCAAACCTTTCTCTTCGGTAAACAAAACTGATTGAGCCACTCTAATAAATTATTTAGGTTCCTAGTTTGTCGAAATAAATATACTTTTCGGTGCAAATAATTAACCCAAAACTTCTCGGTTATGAAGATGGATTTTCAGACTCAACAAACAAGTGTGCAACTTTCTATGAAGTATGCTGATACGCATGCTTCAGCAGCATCTGCTAAACTTACTTCAACCACATAACTGCTTGCACCAGGCTGTACATAGTTGTATGGGACATGTTTATTTCACCAAAATTTGTGACAGTGATAATAATGTAAAGATCAACTGGCATAGCTGCTTTTAAACCGCTACAACATCCTTGTTTTCCAGTTCCATAACACTGTTTTAAAATGTTTAGAAGCAGACCTAAGTCTCTGAAGTTCTATTAACAGAGCCAGAAGGCAGAAGCTCGATTTTATTTAATTAAAGAAGCGATTATGGTTGCCATATTTAGAATAACTCAAATTCACCAATTCCTTTTTAACTATTAATCTCATAGAGCCTTTCATAAGCTATCTCAAACAGAAATCGAAGGAAAAGACACAACTAACCAGGAATCGGAATATATATTTATAATGTCTTTTCAGGACACTAAATATTTTGATTTTAGACATTGTTGCTCCCAAAAAGTTTGAATTTGGTTAAGCGAATTCTAACAAAGACAAATTCTAGCATACTTTTACTGTACACTTTAAAGTCACCTACACACCGTGCGCAAACAACAATATTAAGGAATTCACAAAAGATATTTTTGGTGGCAGTAAATTTTACTTTTTAGCTAACTACAGTAATCAGAAACATTCAGATTTCTTCTCCCAGGGAACTCTTCTAAAATATCTTATCGTCACATATCTTCTAAAAAAATAATTTATTTATACTATATTAGTATAAGAAACCTCCTTTCATGTTCTATTTGTTTCTATCTATCTTCACAGGGGCGGCTTAACCTATAGTGCAGGGTGTGCAATGCACACGGGCGCCGCCGTCTCAGGGGGCGCCGCGGCGCTCCCTGAGATAGCTAAGAGCATCGTCTTGGACCATCATGGTACAACAATGATATGACAGAAGCGGCCAGCCAGCGCGGTGGCGGCAGTTATCAAACGCGAGCGCCCTATGGGCGGCTTCTTTTTCGAACATTTTGTTTCAACTCGAAATAAACCTTATTTCACGTATTTAAAGTTTAGAAGCGGCCAGACAGCGCGGCGCCGGTAGTGCGGCGGTGTCAAACGCGAGCGGCTCCTTTTTCGACCATTTTGTTCAACTTAAAATCAACCTTATTTCACGTAATTAAAGTTTATACTATAAAGCGGGGGGGGGGTCAGGCCAAGGGGGCGCCAGGGTTTCATTGCACACGGGCGCTACACGAGCTAGAGCCGCCCCTGTATCTTCACTTAAAAAAAAAATTATAACAAAAATAAAATAATTAACATTATAATACTTCAATGAAGTTAAAATTGAAGTGTAGGAGTTTTTAAAAAGCCAAACTAAGGAATGTAAGTAAGTAATGGAACTAATTACATTGTTTGGACTACAGTCAATAACAATTACAATAATAATAATAATAATTACAAGGAAGGGATTAGCTATGAGGTTAGCATACTGGACTCCCACGCGGAGGTCCCGGGTTCGAATCCAGCAGCTGACCCTTAGATTTTCTCTTCCTAGGAGCTTCTTACAGCTCACTGTCCGGTGATGGACAGTGTTGTCTGTAACGAGAGAACACTGTCCGGAGGCCGGCAGTGCACTGGAAAAAGCTCCGGGCGCTAATAACCTCAGCTGTTGATGCGCCAAAAAAAAAATAATAATAATAATAATAATAGCAATTTAGTAAATGCTATGAGTATAAAACATCTGGAAAAAGTAATCAACTTAATTTACTTTGTTACACACTTGATTTTATGTTAGATTATTTTGAGGTTCCTTTTAAAAAATGTACTTTACATTTGAATTAGTAAGTAAAAGGCAACAAATAAATGCGAGGGAAATGCTCTGTGGTAATTCCAAACTTGACGGCATCGAGAGAGGCACCGTTTAAGGTGGTTCAGGGCGTTGAAGCAAAGTTAAGGAGAATGGGAATGCGGTGATATTAAACTCAAATTTAATAAATTCTGACAACTTCATTTTACTGAAAATACAAAAGTCCGAAGTAAATAATTACTCTTCTTTTTCGGAGGGGAAAAGTACACTGGTAAGATATAAGGTCATCCACCATTTTTAGACACCATATAAAGCCAATCATATTTTGTCAAAATAAAAATTTTGGAAAATGAAATATATTAATAATTAACAATAATAATAAAAAAAATCAACTCTAAATATAAAATGTATTTATTAAATAAGAGGAGGAAAAAAGGCTAGTGGTCAGTGTGTAAATACTCTTGCCAGACTTGTGTAGTTAGACATGTGGTCGGAAGGCTGTAGCGCAACAATATTGCCGAGTGTGTGTAGACAATCGTCCCAGATGTTTGGCACAGATCGAGGTCTTGAGGTTACGTGAGCCACAGTGAAAGTGACACACCGCTTTCACTATCTCTTGGGCGGGAGTATGACGCAACTAGCTGCTGCCTCTACCCTCTTTCCATATCGACACTACCTCCACCCTCCTCCAGTTGACTATAGACTGTTCGCCTGGCTGGCCTGCCCAGCACACATTCGTTATACAATAGTAACACAAGGGAGAGGGAGCAGGGGGTCTGTATTACGCTAGTACTATCTACTAGCACACATCTGTACACAATAATCAACTACTTAAACGGCCTAAATTACACCTAGTTGATATTTATACCAACTATTATTAGATAACCACATAAGGTTATTTGCCTGTCCATGTTTAGTAAATAATCCTCAACATATCTTACCCTACTTTCTTACTTGTGGCAGTGCAAATTGCTATTGTGTGATTTTTGGCCTCTTACATTTCCAACTGTTTAAAACGTAGGTTAATAAGTGGAGTCAAGTAACTAAAAATTATTTTTAATTATAATTTCTCGACACAAAACCAAATCGGATAAGAATAACCCATTCCTTACCACCTTAACTTCTTCTGTCAATTATCGGTGACAAATATAATTTACTTGATATTCATATGTTGTCTAATCATTAGGTTTTGTAATAATTTGGATTTAATTTTAATTTAATCATTTACGGCCTATGCAAGTTATGTAATTTACGTTATATTTGTTTAATCAAGGTCAACACTTCTGATGATCTATCGACCAGGAGTATTGTTTAATTTACTTTAAATTCAACTATGTAATTTTGGATTGAATATGTTTAATAAAGTATATTATTATTATCATTATTATAATTTACTTGGGCGCCACAGTAGCCGGGCTGTCAGAGGCGAGACCTGCGAAGCTAATATGTATTGTGGTACTGGGTTCTATTCCCGGTCTTAGGCCTTGGATTTTATTTAATGGTTATAATTATATAAATTTACAGTAAAGTATGTTTGCTAGTCGCCTCCGTCCACGATACCTAAATGGTAGTTGGACGTAAAGCCTGCCTGAAAAAATAGGCAATTACTACTTTTACTTATAGTTTACTTAAGAAACATTATTTTACAATTATTAAAGTGTCGGAATTATACAACCAAGTTTTTGACTATCCATCACAAAATAAATTTGTATCAGAAATATTTCCAAATATATGTAAATAACAGCTTTAGATTTTTTGTGTGGACAGTACACCAACTTTCTGGCGTGTCCATTCAATCAAGAATTATTAGCATCACTAATAGGTACACAATAATATAAGAAACTTTGACTGTAGCATGACATCCTGAACCCCTTCTTAAAAATCAATTTTCTAAGATACATTTTTTTATGAAGTAGAGGGCGGAAAAGAACCGTAAAAAGAAACGTCCAAGAAATCCACAGTTCAGTTCAAAATTTACATAGACACTCATTTCAGCAAGTATTTTATCGTAGATTACAAAAGCCTGGAGGAACTATACTAAAAAGAGAACATGAAGCTTCTTACAATAAAAGCAATCCAGATAAGCAGAAGTATAGTAAAAATTTTGAAAAGATATCGATAAATACTTTTAAAGTAGTTCATAGATTTTTTTTTTTGTAAAACTTTAATGCCAAAACTTCAAAATGATATTTAAAAATGGAAATAAAAATAAGAGTAAAATAACTTTAAAAAATAATTCTCTTTAAAATGAATGCAGAGTTTTGTCTGTGTTAAATAAAAAATGAAAGTAAATTTACAATTGAGATAAATTCATATTGGTATTACGACGAAAAGTGCGGTGTATGTGTTGAAAAGAAGTAAAAGTTAAATTAATGAAGCAAGAAGAGAGAGAATGCGAGAGAGAAAGAGAGGGTGAAAGGACGAAGAGAAGAGAGAATATTTCGAAAGACTGTTTGAATAGGGCACCAAGTGAATGTAGACACATCTCACGCTGTCTTAGTCCCTCGCTAGTAGGTTCGCTTACTGAGAGCGCTAAGATCGCTTAGGAGCAGAGACGCCGCCTTGCTAATGTTATGAAACAGAGAAAGGAGCGGAGAAGGTGTACACACTGAAAGATATAGGATATACATTTACCAAGTTGTATTCCCGATTATATGTAAACTGCTATGATATCTTGTTGATTTCTTTAAAAAGGCTATTTAGTTAAATTAAAATTAATTTTTTTTTTTATAGCAAGTACGAATACAAACATTTTAATATAAAGATTTTCTCTTTAAAAATTCTTCTTAAGACAAAAAAAAAATAAAAATGTAGATAGATGGTAAAGTGATTTAGAATTTGGTTTGATTGCTTTAATTTTTAAACTATCTTTTATTCTAGATTTCTTAAAGTTCTCCTGCTCATTAATATTTATATCTAAATTTCTCATTGCCTATTCGAACTTAAATATGAGAGGATTAGACGTTCACTGCATGTCTGTGGTGAGTATGAAGTTAACCAGAAAAAGAAAATTCTGTACAAATTATAACCAACTAATATGTTTTAAGATTACCCGAATTTTTTGAATTGTGTAAAATTTACGAATCAGAATTACATGATAAATTGCGAAAGTCAAAAAATAAATTAATTAATTTATTAATTAATTTGACCATTATTAACGGATTTTTCAAGTTCAATAAAAATAATTCCGTAACACACTGCTCAAATAGATTCCAAAATATATTGGGTTGGAGCAAAAATAATGCAGGTTTTTAAATGCCAAAAAAAAAAAATTATTATAATTTGTATAAAACTAAGATTATTTATTCAAAATATGTTCCATCATTATCAACACATAGTTGCCAACGTGTCAGAAGCATTCTTATTCCAGTTTCTAAAAAATCTTTATTTAAACTCTCAATAAACTCGCGGAAGGCATTTTCGGTTTCACTTCGGTCCCTCAAAATTTTTTCCTCTTAAGAAGTTGTCCAAATGTCTAAATAAGTGGAAGTCCGTCGGCGAGAGATCGGGGGAGTATGGAGGGTGCGGAAGTGTTTCATATTTCAATTCCTGAAGTTTCCTGAGAGTTGGCATTGCGATATGTGGCCTGGCGTTATCGTGAAGAAGAATTGGTCCTTTCCGATTCACCAATGCTGGACAAAGATTTTGCAATTTCCTATGCATTTTGTCAATTTCTTGACAATATGTTTCAGCCGTGATTGTTTCGCCAGTATTTAGGAAGCTGTAATGAATAACACCTGCAGTAGACCACCACACTGTCACCATTACTTTTTTCGGGTGCAGGCTTGGTTTCGCGAAATGTTTTGGTGCTTCATCCTTGTCCAGCCACTGGCCTGACCGACTCCTGTTGTCGTATTGGATCCATTTTTCATCACATGTCACGATTCGATTAAGAAATGGTTCATTTTGGTAGCGCAACAGAAGAGAATTGCAAATTTCAAAACGCCGATGTTTTTGGCTCTGGGTCAATTCGTGAGGTACCCACGTGTCGAGCTTTTTAACTTTACCAATTTGTTCGAGATGGCGAACGACTGTTGAGTGGTCAACACTAACTTCTCTCGCAAAGTCCCGAGTGGTTTTGCAAGGGTTATCTTCCACCAATGCCCTAAGATGGTCGTGATCAACAACAGAGGGCCTACCGCGACCTTCCTTGTCTTCGAGATCAAAATCTCCAACACGAAATTTTTGGAACCATCGCTGCACTGTACATTCACTGATGCTTCCTTCACCCCAAACAACATTGATGTTACGCGCAGTTTGAGCCGCACTTCGACCAAGTTTGAACTCGTAAAAATAAATTTGACGAAAATCTTGTTTTGACATGGTGAATATCGGAGGTCTTAACTCATACAAAATGGAACACAAACTAAACTGATATTTGAGGAAAAACAACATTAATAAACATTGTTTATAATCCATTACCTAGACTGGAGGATTATCTTTGTTTACTTGGCAAGCAGAAGTAAACAAAAGATGAAAGTTCAAAAACCTGCATTATTTTTGCACCAACCCAATAAATGCAAAGAATTTTATTAAAATTTATTATAAACTTATATATACTTATGGTCACAGTTCATAAGTTATAGGTAGATAGAGAATTAATGGATTACAGTTTACTAGAGAGAAGATTATGTAATTTGAATAAATAACTTTTGTAAAAAGCACATAATCATTGTGATTACCTTTTTAACTATAATCAATAAACAGTCGGTTAAATAATAAACAACATGTTAACTACATGTTTAGGTACGTAAGTGCGACTAAAGTGTATATTTAACGTAAATATATTATTTAAAAGAGTTATGATAAAAAGGAGTTATGAACTATTAAATAGTATTTACTCATGTTTTTAAATAAATTTAATAAATACAGAAATATAAATATTAGAAAACCATTAATAATCAAGCGACAGCACATTTCTTCCCCCAAAAAGCGAGGTGTATTTTTGAAAATATAACAATGCAAAGAATGTATTTTTTTATTTTTACTTTTTCATAGGATTTGCACTCGGGGACTATTGGACAAACGGCCTCTTTCAGGCTATATTTATTACTTCACCTCTTGAATTAGCATGAAGAGCAATAATTTGGCCACAGATGACCAAATATTGTAATAAAGGAGTACAGAGGTAAGAAATACACACCCAATACGTTCATAATGTTAAAGGACGGTACAAACTGAACAATAGAGTCGGTTACATAGGGCTAGCTAGTCTCCGCTTGATAACGAAAATGGCATAGATATGACCAGAGGCCTCAACGATATTGGACCCACCCAGCTTGCGAATTTAGGTATTGCGCTGATTAAAAGATTTAAAAAAACAAACAAACAAATTAGGCCTTATTTTTAATGTTTGTGGTAGATAGCATTGCGAACGCCACATTTAGAGAAATCAACAAGAAATTAGCGTTAATTAGAAATTAACAGGACTAACATCAAGACTAATGAACAGGAAAAAAGGAAAAACGAAGTTTTAAAAGAAACGGAATAGCAATGTCTTAATTGCATTTATTCATACCATAGCAGAATTAATCCGTACATATAAAGGGCTATTCAAAACTTAGTCATCTTCAAATTTAGCTAATCTTTCATCCTGCTCCTGAAAATCTCAAGTCTTCTTTATGACCTCTTCCTTACCAAGGAGTCCCTTGCCGCAAAAATGTAATTCAATTCTTCTTCATTAAAGTCTTCCTTTAGATTCTCTGTTCGAAAAGTTCATTCAAAACTTTTCAATTTTCCGCACTTTCAATTGAACCGCCTTAAACAAGTTTGTTTTAATTCTTTCTTCTTAACTTGCTTATAAATCAGTTTAAAAATGTTTGCAAACATTTATTATTGACATAAAAGAAAACCTAATAAAAAGGTAAGAAATAAAAAGAACTAAACTTCTTACGTTTTTATGGTATTACGTTACTTTTTTTTTTACGTACAAAGAACCATTCCAAAATTCTACCGACCTAATTCATGACACCAATGTAACATTTATCCGCAACACTTAACAAGTATTTTCCATGCCAAAACATTTACAAAACAAGATTTGTTGCAGTTGTTTGTTCGCATAAATTCCACTCAGTGAGTACACTTTCTCTTTCTTTAAAAGTTTTGTTAAAACAACAATAGAAAAAAGTAAAAAAAAAAAGCTTTGATTTTCTTTCTTTTAGCAAAAAGTAAATTCTGCAAGGTAAGTAATTTTACCTTCTTTGCGCCACCCCCTCCTCTTAGAAATAATACTTGACAGCAGGTGTGTCCAAAAGAGGCAGGCAAAAATCTTACTGTTCATGGAAGGTACTTTACTTTTAGTTTTGTGTGGTGTAGGTTATATTGGCCAACTAACCTTGAAATCTAAACAAATGAATGCCAAATTGTTTGTCCTATTTGTATTCCAACTTTTCCTTTCACTGTTACCTCCATATTTTGCTTCTTTTCTTAAACATTTTACCCAACGTATTCCCAAAAATAATTTGTAAAATACAAAAAGGGTTTTTAAAACACGCATAAATCATTACTTCTTCAATGTTCTTCACAGATTATTCTACGCAGAAAGTGACGTAGGGCAGAATAAAAATGTACACCACTAAGTGCTTACAACTCTCAGACTTTCTCTTACTGTTATGCCTGCCCTTATAAATACATTAATCAAAATTACTGAATAATTTGCATTATTATCGTCAGTTTTTTGGTCCATAAACATTAGAGCGATTTTTAGCGCAAAACGCAAAGATGCTTCCACTTTATTTAATAGAGTTGGATAAAGTAGTCTTTTCAGTATTTACTAAAAATTACTAGAATTTTTAGATAGTTCAACGTTATTTTTTCCTCCATTGATTTTTTCTTAATGAGATCATTCTCCAGTGCCCCAAAACTTAGCTTCATTTGCATTTTCCGTATTTGTTTACAAATTTCCCTCTTCGAGGGTCGTTTGAAAAGTCCGTGCAAAGTCAGAGAGATAGCACTACTGGCGCCTATCGAGGTTATGTTTAGTTAGTAGCATCTCTTGGAAGAACACACACCAAGTTTCAGCCGGATCGGTCTATTTCTTTGTGTTTGGCATTCGTTTGAATCGAGGAAGTCGAATGATTTTCAAAAAATGGACGAAAAAGAATTTCGTGTGTTGATTAAACACTACTTTATGAAAGGCAAAACGCCTGAGGAGACTAAAGAGAAGCTTGATAAACATTATGGTGACTCTGCACCTTCGATTATAACAGTTTATAAGTGGTTTCAAAATTTTCGGAGTGGCCATATGGGCACAAGTGACGCTGAACGTTCTGGACGCCCTGTTGAGGTTACTACTCCAGAAATCATTGATAAAATCCATGATATGGTGATGGATGTCAGAAGAGTGAAGGTGCGTGAGATTGCTAGTGCTGTGGGCATCTCGAATGAACGGGTACATAATATTTTGCATCAACATTTGGACATGACAAAGCTATCCGCAAGATGGGTGCCGCGATTGCTAACGCTTGACCAAAAACGAAATCGTGTGAAGTGTTGCAAGGACGGTTTGCAGCTGTTCCAGAAGAATCCGCAAGACTTTAAGCGTCGTTTCGAAACATGGATACATCACTACACTCGTGAGACCAAAGAACAATCTAAACAATGGGATACCAAGGGGGGAATCTGCGCCAAAAAAGGCGAAGACCGTTCCTTCGGCCGGAAAGATTATGGCGACTGTCTTTTGGGATTCGCAAGGAATAATCCTCATCGACTATCTGGAAAAGGGTAAAACTATTACAGGTGCATATTATTCATCGTTATTGGACCGTTTGAAAACCGAGCTGCAAGAAAAACGCCCACGATTGGCCCACAAAAAAGTCCTTTTCCATCACGACAACGCACCAGCTCACACCTCAGCAGTTGTGGTCGCAAAATTAATGGAAATAGGGTTCCAACTCGTTTCACATCCCCCCTATTCTCCAGACTTGGCTCCCTCGGACTACTATTTGTTCCCCAATATGAAGAAATGGCTGGCGGGAAAAAGATTTTATTTAAACGAGGAGGTGATTGCAGAAACGAATGGCTATTTTTCAGACTTGGACAAATCCTATTATTCGGAAGGGATCAACAAACTAGAGCAGCGTTGGACGAAGTGTATGCCAAATTGTTATCTAGTGTCATGATAATATAAAACTTTTTTGCTGCATTCGTTTGACGGGTTTTCAGCATTTATTTTACCCGAAAAAACCAAGAACAAATTCAAATAGGTGTTATTACAGATTTATTTCTATTAATTTTTGATACAGCAATTGAAAAGATCACTGACGCTATTTATGCTAGTCCAGTTCAGGTTTCATACAGCTACAGCCTTCTTCTCAAATGTAAATATAGACAGAAAAACCGTGTTGAAATGCGACAGCATCCACGAAACACACACACAGACATATATATTATATATATTAGAGAGAGAGGGTGCTGTTACACCTACTAAGAGTCTTTAGTAAACCAGCAATAATATGACACTAAAGTCAGTTAAATGAATATCTCATGATTAGAGACCGACAGCTGTACACCTTTTTGTAGAATAAGAAAAAATAAAACGAAAAAACAAATCCTAAGTGGGGGCGTAGACAGTTAAGACATATAATATTTATTATACGAGGTAGTGTGGATGTATTGAAGTAAATAAACCTCTTCTACGTTGTTTAATCTAATAAAAGAACTAAGAGAGGCTGAACTTAGGGTAATAAAAACAGATAACTAGTTGGCGGGTGGTATCGTTTGGGAAAAATCATTTGGAAGTCTGTTTTTGGGGAGAGATTCATAAAGATGTCATTAGGATGGTTCTATAGAGTGAGCTAGCGGCTAACATCTTCAGAGTCTATTTGTGGACTACAATAAACTTACACAGACCAGACAGCCTCTGGAATTAGTAAGAGGAGGTAGCACCAACTAGGAAAGGCACTAGTGAATATTTAGGATAGGCAGTTCGTGGTAAAGTAAGTTGCCTGCAGTCGTCAGTAAGTCTTCATCTAATGGTGCAAGAGAGAACTAGGAAACTATAATAAACCGAATAGCCGAGGGTGACTTTATGGTACATAAGTGCTTTCTTTGTTTATCACCTATTAGTTTGTGTTTTCTAAAACCGACATAGAAAAAATGGTTATTATATTTCTTTTAAGAGACGACAATATATGGCAAATGACTCCACGAGAATAATAAGAGAGATATCTCAAAATAGAACATGTTAATTCCCTAATTACATTATTTACATCTGATTCCCTTAAGATTTGGAGGTTTTACAAGTCATTTATTTTTTTAAACACCCTCAAGGTGGTCGACTTTATTGAGCTGATTACCTCTTTGAAAGTAAGACTTATTAAAAAATAGAATTATATTACTCATTTTACCATTCCATTTTTTTCTTTGATGAATTATGAGTTTTATTTTAGAATAATTTGATTTTTCTCTAGGTTTACACCTGTTTTGAGGCGTCTAAGTCAGAAGATAAAGTAGTTTTTAGATATTAATCTCTCTTCTATCTTGAAGTAACAAATCAAATCAGAATAATAGCATAAAGTTCGGATTTATCACTTCGTTAGGTGTTCCTAAGATAACCGACAAGGTTTCATCCAACGGAAGGACCTCTTTAGAAAACTGATTAGTAAGGTTCTTGTTATTTCATATGGTCCTGAAGTTTTTACTTATTTTTTTTAAACTTCGTTTATTAATAAATTTAATAAACAGAAATGTAAATATTAGAAAACCATCAATAATCAAGCGACGGCAGATTTCTTCCCCACCCATCTATTTGTTACGATTAAATTAATTTTAAGGATGGTTTCAAGGGGAATTTCCCTCGTAAAACTTTCACATCAGTAAACTAGAACTTGTTTACAATTTTTGTTGATATTTTCATCAAGTTCCCATTGGGTTTCTTTGTTGATACACTATGAAATAAATTTTTTAGTGATAATTTACTACACTTAATATGAATTTGTCCAATACAACTATGCAAACAGCACATGAGGAATTCATATTTCAAAACCGACTATCAAATGCAGATATATTCCAAAATATATCTGCAAAAGGTAAAAAATCCTACATGTTTTTCTCCTCAATAGATAATAAACGCATTGCTTTCATCCAAAAAAAAGTAAAAATTGCTATAGCTATCGCATAGATCTTCATCCCATAACAAGAATAATGAAGTATTCACACTGCTCATACACCACATTTACAATACAGATCTCCAAGGACGATGTCAAACAATGCATTTGTTCAGAACGATATATCTTTTCTTTTTCCAACAAAATATAATTTTACTTTGAGACTGCAGACAATTATTAACTATACAAAGAGACATTATTATATAATGTAGAGAACACTTGCAGATATTCAAGGTTGGTGGGTGTCTTTCTGGTTCTAGAGTAGATTACTATAATTAATCATTGATGGTACTCATGGATATTTACAATTATCAATATCTCAACTGCGTAAATATTTCACGTTTATTTAACAAAATGGGAATTCTTTTAAACAATCTATTGAAATTTTTCAATAAAGTGATTTGATGACTAGACACAATGTACCAACCAACAAGTGATAAGATCACTTCTTTCTTGCGTGTATTTAATACACCACGAAGTGGTCCGAAGTGGTCTTCAAAAGGCATTGAATAGTCAAAATAATGTTGACACACCTTTCTAGTAAAGCTGATGTGCAAGTAAATTCAAAAACTGGACGCTTACTAGATAGCTACAGTTTTTAATTTTAATTTTCAGTTTAAACTTGAACTTGAAATTAACTCCCGAAGACTCTACTGTTAAATAATTAAAATTAAATTAATGTCGGTAAGGGGCCTAAGATCTAAAATAACTCTTCTGTGATCAGGTAAATCTTAATGAAGGCCAAACGTGCAGGCCGGTTAGCTGTCTTGTCAGTACACCATCAAAAAGACTAACTTATTTATTTTTTCGTATTTTTATTCTAGGCCCGCCTGCTAGAAGGATTGCTCCAATTTTGCGAAAATTCAAACAGAACTCACATTGATTACAGACACAAAATAATGTAAACAGAGGCACTTATACAGGGCGATCCATTTAAAACGCACCAATCGTTAATAACTTTTTAGGAAAGCGGAATTTCGCTTAGGAGTAAACTATATGTTTTTTTTTGTCTAATTTTCGAATTTTTTACCCCCGATGCTGTATCTTTATTTTTGGCGGAGTTACGGCCAAAAACCCGATTGGGGTTTCATAAGGGCCACTGGTTTTGACAATGATTATGAAAACTACATAAAACACTGTGAAAAATGACGTTAACCCCGTATCGATATTTTTAATATTACTCGAGATATTTAAGAACAAAGTTCCAATTTTATCTATTCGTGAACGGTTTTCGATATTAATTTTCCACCACAATTACAAGTTTTGGGAGATCCTCTGCCTGCAAAAAATGTTATTTGCGAAGCAAAAAACAA
The DNA here is from genome assembly GCF_049639745.1 of Rhodnius prolixus. Lineage (NCBI taxonomy): Eukaryota > Metazoa > Arthropoda > Insecta > Hemiptera > Reduviidae > Rhodnius > Rhodnius prolixus. Next base: position 26,482,713 of record NW_027411624.1, read on the forward strand.
AAATAATAATAATTGGAGGTTAAAACCGAATTCGCCAATTTGACGTGACATCAATGCTCTTTTCCATAAATATAATTAAAAAGTTGAAAATAAAATAATAGGTTGAATAAGGAAGGTATTAGCTTAGTGGTTAACGAATACAGGATTCAAACGCGATAACAGGTTTGAATCCCGCTGCTAGCTCTTAGAATTTATGTTTCTAGGAGCTTCTTATAGCTTACTTTCCGGTGATAGACAATGTCTGTAACGAAAGAAACTGTCCGGAGGCCGCTAAAGAACTGAAATAAGCTTCAGGCGCCAATAATCTATAGCTAAAATAGCTATAAAACATGAACAAAAATTGAAAATTATATGAGTATGCTGCTACTGCTACAGCTGGTATTGCATCTTCTGCCACTGCTGCTGCAGTTCATACTGCAACTGCTGCTACATCCGGTACTTCAACTGCTACTACTGCCACTGGTACTGCTGCTACAGCTGGTATTGCATCTTCTGCCACTGCTGCTGCAGTTCATACTGCAACTGCTGCTACATCCGGTACTTCAACTGCTACTACTGCCACTGGTACTGCTGCTACAGCTGGTATTGCATCTTCTGCCACTGCTGCTGCAGTTCATACTGCAACTGCCACTGGTACTGCTGCTCCATCCGGTACTTCAACTGCTACTACTGCCACTGGTACTGCTGCTACAGCTGGTATTGCATCTTCTGCCACTGCTGCTGCAGTTCATACTGCAACTGCCACTGATACTGCTGCTACATCCGGTACTTCAACTGCTACTACTGCCACTGGTACTGCTGCTACAGCTGGTATTGCATCTTCTGCCACTGCTGCTGCAGGTCGTACTGCAACTGCCACTGGTACTGCTGCTACTTCTGGTACTCCAACTGCTACTGCCACTGGTACTGCTTCTACACCTTGTACTGCAGCTGCGGCTACTGCAACTGCTACAACTAGTACTCTGCTCCTACTGCTGCTACTACCGCTGCTACTGTCACTGCACCCGCTGCTACGGCTGCTACTACCGCTGCTATACTGCCACTGCACCCACTGCTACGGCTGCTACTACCGCTGCTACTGTCACTGCACCCGCTGCTACGGCTGCTACTACCGCTGCTATACTGCCACTGCACCCACTGCTACGGCTGCTACTACCGCTGCTACTGTCACTGCACCCGCTGCTACGGCTGCTACTACCGCTGCTATACTGCCACTGCACCCACTGCTACGGCTGCTACTACCGCTGCTATACTGCCACTGCACCCACTGCTACTGAAATTACTATTTTTAAAATTGGAAAAACAAATGTGAACGACTATTTCGAATCAATGAAGAGAAGTTACGATTCATAAATAAGCAAAAAAAAAATCGTTAATAAGAAAAATCTTAAAAAAATAAACTTTAAAACAGCAAAAAACAAACTGCTAGCTTAATGCTGCTACTGCATCAGCTGCTAATATTACTACTACTACTAATATAGCAGCCACTGCTACAGCCACTAAAACTGCTACTGATTCGCCATCAACTGCAACTGTCACTGGTTCTACAGCTACAGCATCTGGTACTATAGAAACTGCAATGCCGCTACAGTTGCTGTAACTACTGCATCTGCTATAGTTGCTGCAACTACTGCTACCGATACTGCATCTGCTACAACAGCTACTTCTGCTAAGGCATCTGTTACTTGTAGTGCTATATAGCTGTCGCAAAAGCTGCTACTGCCACTGCAACTACCACTGGTACTGCTGCCGCAACTTACGCTGCTACTTTTGCTGCCAACAGTGACTGCAACAGCTGCCACAATGACTGCAACTGCTGCTACTTCAACGATACTGCAACTGTTGCTACTTCAACGATACTGCAACTGCTGCTACTGCTGCAGGCACTGCTGTTTTAGCTGCTACTCAAACGATACTGCAACAGCTGCTACTGCTACGGCAACTGATCTTCTGTTTCATCAGCTATGACATACACTCCTGCTGCTACGAAGTCTGCTGCAGCTAAAAAAAACTACCATTTTTAAAGTTAGAAAAATTAAATGCAAACAAGTTTTTGAATTAATGAAGAGATGTTTCGAAAAATAATGTTTATTTATACAATGAATATTTTTTCATTTGTAGCGTAGAAAGAAAAAGTTACAATATAATGTGGTTAGGTCCGTATTGTTGGATAATAATATCTTTAAATTTATCCATGGTTGCACGAACATTTCTTGTACATGTTAACTGACCGGTTTCGGACTTTCATCAACTTGTGCTTTAACTGCTACTGGTACTACTGCTAATGCTACGAGTGATGGCTACTACTGGCATCTACAGCAACTGCAATTGTTTCTACAGCTACTGCTGCAACAGCATCTGATATTGCTGCTAGTACAACTACTGCTGCTACTGCCACTGCAACAGCAATTAAAATTTTTAAAATTAGTAAAATTAAATGTGAATACGTTTTTTGAATTAATGAAGAGATGTTCCAAAAGTATTGTTTGCTAATTATACCACAATAACTGTTTTTTTAATTGAAGAGTATTGACTGATGTGGGCATGATAAATCTGCCAAAATGTTTCATCGTTCAGTATAAAGAAATAAATTACACATAATGTGAATATTCAAAATGTTAGTTGAACGTAAAACGTTTGTAAAAATATATACAAATTAATGAAACCTAGAATTTTTTTTAAATTTTTGTAGTTTATTGTATGAATAATGACTTAAAATTCTAAAGGGGGAGTTTTATTTAATACAACTGTCACGAAAATTTAAACAGAAAAACACGGAGTTACACTAATTTCATTTTTACTGTGAAATAAAAATTGTTAAAAAATGTTGAGTATGTGATTCTAATAATTTAAAAAAAAATCGTAAATAGTTAAAATCTTGAAAACTTTAGAAAAGTAAAAAAAAAAAGCAAAAATGACAGTCAAGAAGAGAAAATAATGTTAATAATATTGAATCGTTGAAAATAATGTCATAATTTTAGGAGTACAACATCCAAATTAAATAAAATTCTTTTTGCGATTTTTTTTCTCATTACCATTTGTCAAAACTTTATTTTTCAAAATATAATGAAGTTTGGCTTTGCCTTGTCTGTTTGGGAGAGTATGAATATATTTGTTAGTGTTGCAGGACTGACGTGAATCGCACATAAGGACGGATCGTTGTACCCGAAGAAGTTCATTGTACCCGGCTGAGTTACACTTTCTCATGACTAGAGAAAGGAACAATTACCTTCCTACGGTCTTTGTAGACTGGTAGTAGAGTAGGGGAGAGGTAATTTATGTGTTGCACTAAACCAAGTAATTAGTTCTATCTGATATATATTTTTTTAAAGAGAATTTTAATCATCGAAAAGAAACAGAATTTAACTGTCGCATTTTATTAAATTAATAACAATAATGAAAACTTTCTCAAGCACTTTTAATCAACATACCAGGAACTTTTAAGCTTAATTCTGAGTTACTAATTGTGTATAATAATTATATCCAGTCAGGTTGTATTTTAATAATTGCCATTCACGTCCATTATACAATTATTATATTAAATAAAAACTATGAATGAGTTCATAGTATTAGATTGCATGAGTTCATTAAATCCAATTTAATAAATCCTTAAAATTTGAACGTTAAACGCCTCACTGACCTTATAACAAATACGTTTTTCAAGCTTCCGACATAATTTTCTTGATTTAAAGTTGAGGTATTAACACTTTAAACATGGAGTGTATCTCCTTAACAAAAACTTACAGTTTAAAAAGTTATAAGGATTGATTAAGCGACAAAAGGTACACAAATCCGTGAGTACCCAACAAATTTTATTCATACTGCAGCTCGCTCGTAATTTCAGCAAGTTAAAAAAACAGCTTGTGTTTACTTAAATTAAGACACGGCTACATTATATTCCCAAGTGAATGACACATCATTCATGGACTCATGCGTTTAGACGCTACGCTGTTTAAAAAAAAGGTACAGCAAGAACCATTTTTGGCCACATTTTTCTAAAAAACTATTTAATCAGAGTTGTTGCAAAGTTTCTGTTACAAACGAGAATATTATTTTTAAAAAAATTTGGGAATTTTAACTTTTATAGTATAAGAGGAAACAATTGTAAAAGTTGGATGTTTTTCAACACTACGCTTTTTCGTCAAGTTTTTGACGATCACTAGCTTATACAATTGTCCTATCGAACAGTTTTAATTAAATATTATGTTGTATAATATTATATATTGATAAGCCATTGCATACTTCTTAATTTTAAAACAATCCTTTCTTTTAGGAATCACACCATCACTTACAATAAGATAATTTCTAATAGAATATGTTTAAAAATAATTTAGGCGACATGATACCTTAAACCTAAAAAATAAACAATAATTAGGTGATAATTAGTAAGTTTAAGCTGCAAGACAGAAGAACGAGTGCCAGGGTATTCGGCACTAATCCAAGGTATAATATTGCGATTAGGAAAACTGGCTACACTCTTTCAGGAAATGCTAGCTAATATATTATTGTTGAGATTATAATTTAATGATCAAATCCTAGTGACGTACCCTGCCAAGTCCAAAAAAAAGTATGTGCATGCCTGCATGGACATTCTGATAAGTACTGTAAGAGGGTCATGACAATAGCGTAATGAGATATCAGCCAACCTGACCGGTAGAGTTCCCATAATACCCTCAAAGCACTTACGCAATATATAAGAAATACAACGCAACAGGGCAGCTAAAAAAACCCATGGATGCACAAAGAAGAGAAAACCTCAGGTAGAGAAGAAGCAGGGGAAATATTTTTGGTGAGCCTCTCACATAAGTTGATTAGCATAAAGTGTTGTGGCATTTCTCCAGGCTTGGAGGCCATTCAGACAATTCTTAGGCCTAAGTAAGTAGAAGATAAAAGAAATGGCACTACACATAATTATTTCCTGTTCAGTGTGACGGCTAAGGGTTCGGTGGTACTAAGGAGTAGTAACTAAAGGCTTTGGGTTTCCCACACTCTTAAGACTAATCAAACAGAAGAGTGCTCCATCTAGACGGAATCACAAGAGATACCCTAACGTGATTCCATACGGTGACTAGCCAACCTCATGGAATCTTCTAAATCTTGTCCATCAATTAGGTTAGAGAAAAGTACTTACGAGGGTCGTTTGAAAAGTCCGTGCAAAGTCAGAGAGATAGCACTACTGGCGCGTAGCGAGGTTATGTTAAGTTAGTAGCATCTCTTGGAAGAACACACACCAAGTTTCAGCCAGATCGGTCTATTTCTTTGTGTTTGGCATTCGTTTGAATCGAGGAAGTCGAGTGATTTTCAAAAAAATGGACGAAAAAGAATTTCGTGTGTTGATTAAACACTACTTTATGAAAGGCAAAACGCCTCAGGAGACTAAAGAGAAGCTTGATAAACATTATGGTGACTCTGCACCTTCGATTAGAACAGTTTATAAGTGGTTTCAAAATTTTCGGAGTGGCCATATCGGCAAAAAGTGACGCTGAACGTTCTGGACGCCCTATTGAGGTTACTACTCCAGAAATCATTGATAAAATCCATGATATGGTGATGGGTGACAGAAGAGTGAAGGTGCGTGAGATTGTTAGAGCTGTGGGCATCTCGAATGAACGGGTACATAACATTTTGCATCAACATTTGGACATGACAAAGCTATCCGCAAGATGGGTGCCGCGATTGCTCACGCTTGTCCAAAAACGAAATCGTGTGAAGTGTTGCAAGGACGGTTTGCAGCTGTTCCAGAAGAATCCGCAGGACTTTAATCGTCGTTTCGTCACTGTGGATGAAACATGGATACATCACTACACTCCTGAGACCAAAGAACAATCTAAACAATGTGTTACCAAGGAGGAATCTGCGCCAAAAAAGGCGAAGACTGTCTTTTGGGATTCGCAAGGAATAATCCTCATCGACTATCTGGAAAAGGGTAAAACTATTACAGGTGCATATTATTCATCGTTATTGGACCGTTTGAAAACCGAGCTGCAAGAAAAACGCCCACGATTGGCCCACAAAAAAGTCCTTTTCCATCACGACAACGCACCAGCTCACACCTCAGCAGTTGTGGTCGCACAATTAATGGAAATAGGGTTCCAACTCTATTTCACATCCCCCCTATTCTCCAGACTTGGCTCCCTCCGACTACTATTTGTTCCCTAATATGAAGAAATGGCTGGCGGGAAAAAGATTTTATTCAAACGAGGAGGTGATTGCAGAAACGAATGGCTATTTTTCAGACTTGGACAAATCCTATTATTCGGAAGGGATCAACAAACTAGAGCAACGTTGGACGAAGTGTATAAGCCTAAAAGAAGACTATGTTGAAAAATAAAAAAGGTTTACCCCAAAAAATTAAGTAGTTTTTATTTTTGCACGGACTTTTCAAACGACCCTCGCAGAATGCCTACAACAGATGGATTCATGTTTCTGTAAAAATGTGAGAAATCAAATTACATTTTACATCTTATATTATTGGAAAAAATTTATTTGTTCATGTATTTACAGGGATGGGAGTCAACAACCCCTAAAATCCGTCTGAGTGCATCTTTGATTATGTCTATATTTATATTCTGGCGTCGACTTTCCAGCAAAAAAAAAAAAATTAATGAACTTCTGAAGATGATTCAATTTTGAAACTGGTTGGTTTCAAGGAGAAGTAACTAAAGATCAAGTAAATATAATGGATGAATGTCAAGTATACCAAAAACACTTCTTTTTTTCATGGTGATACATGAATTGGAGATGCCCATTGCAGAAGTAACAATTTATAAGAACTTCATTTTTTTAAATAAAAAAAAAAATAAACTAACTTCTCTATTACATTCATACAAAAACACCTTCTCAAGGCCACATCTATGTTAAGGTAAACATGGATGTTGTAATTTACCCAGTTTTGCCGATTTGGGACATTCCATATAAGTAAGTGTGGGGATATATTATTAAAGATGCTATAACAGTTGTTTTTTAGTTTTACTGTTTGTTTACTGTGGAACAATATTTACATTCACAAAGTGGAAGTTAAAGTAGTAAAAATAGAAAAAATAAAAAAATTAGCTGAGTTTCATTCAAGGAGTTGATAATCAAATGGAAGGTTTGTTGCACATATAATACGACATTGCTGTCGCCCATGTATAGAAGTTTGACGTAGACAATTTAAGCAAACTTTTAGAAGCCAATGGAAGAAACTACCAGTGGAAGGGGCAATATAAAAATAAACAAGGTAAGAATGAGCAAAAAAAACTGATGAATGGAACATACTGAATGGACACATTTTATTTTTACATGTAAAAATATTTATTTGTTTACTGCTCCATAAAAAGAATATAAAAAGCGCAAACGAATTTAAGGCTGTAATTTCTTGCACATTACACCTCTTATATTTTTTATGGTGTAAACAGAATACAACAATGAAACAAGTAAACTTTTTGAATGAAAAATTTCTATAAGGAGATGTTTCTTATTTTACATTTTTAATTGCACAATTAATTTATAGCTCCTAGGATGTAATGTCGAATTTGTTGCACAATATGTAAATAGTACAATCATTCTTGCATGTGCGAGGTGCTTGGAGCACAAGCAGTTTTCACGAACCATCTACCTTATTGCTCTACGATAAAATTTTGATAAAACACTTGCACGAAAAATTTCAATTTTGAGCTTCCAGTAGCATTGCTAAGCTATTACGTTGTTGTAAAAAAATGCCGAAGATATCGGGAGGACTAGAAATTTTAAACTTTAAAGAGTAAGATGTCCAAAGTTCTCTTACTACAATGCCCTTGTTCTAATTTACACAATGACTTCAATCATTCTATTTTAAATCTCTACATTACTCTGAATCACATTAATTTTTCCACTATCACTATTCTATCTCAAAAAATGACGTAAATTCAATTAAAAGATACAGGAGTTTGTGGGTGTAAAGCAAATTGAAAAATTAATGCCAGTTTTAGTCATTATAAATTTTATTATGCCGAGCTTTCGACCTAGGGACTAGGTCATCTTCAGGGCTGTGGAACATATGTAATTTACAGTGTGTTAACAATTATATTACCACTTAATTCTATTACAATGAATATGTATAATGTAACGAAAATTTACAAAAATATTTACCTAATTTGTAAATTTTCGTTACATTATACATATTCATTGTAAAATAATTAATTCGTACTACACAGTGGGTGGACCGTAATAAGAATAAAATGGCAATTAAAAGAATGCCTACTCATCATCCTCTTGAAAGTTCGCTTAAATCAATTTTCTAACAAATGTCACAAATATACGTACAGATAGAAAGATATACATTTTTGTAATTGATAAACGATTTTTACAACAATTAGTAGGAGTTATTTTCAAAACATCTTAGAGAAGTGAAACATCCATTCAGTCAATCGGAGTGTTCCCGAATCAGGAATCTTCTTTAACCTAGGCTTTTTCTAACCTAGTATCACATTTAATCCTTCTCAGAAATTAGTGATAGAACAGTAAACTGACATTACAATATAAAGTTTAACCATTTCCTCAGACTGAAGTGAAACTTTAGATCCCAAACAATTCAGGTATACAGGTATTCAGTTTTATCACCAAGCTTATCCTACATTATTTACAATCGGATCGAAAACAGCAATTCGATCCCCGAAGAGTTAATGGGAAAGGATGGAGTTGCCGTGAATGTGTTTTTGCTTTTTCATTATTTCTAATTAATGAAACATTAATTAATAATTCAATAATTCTCTTAAGATTAAAACGAAGAAAAGTGTTTACTGTCTTTGATGAATACAAAAGAGCTTTTGAACCTTAATTATAACAAAATAGTTAATCGCTTGCAGTAAAATGACGAGTCTAACTCATAATTGGTTTCCGTACCATAAAGCACAATGACGAGCTACACTCGTCATGCGACTAAAGTTATTGTTGAATATGATAATTAATTTAGTTTAAATGTCTAGTATACTTAATTTGGCAACACTTTTATTACTTGTGGAAACAACACAGATCACTTCAAACTTTGTTTACCGTTAGAATTTCTTGATACAAGTCACGGCCAAATTGTTGTTAGTCTCTAAGATTTCATTCTTGTGAATATTTAGTGTGAACATCGGCCAATATATATTGCTAAAGGAAAATCGTGTTGTATAATAAATACCATAATGGATAAGAGTAGTGCAGACCATGAATATCTAGGTAATTGCAGCGATTATGAAGAATCAGAAGAAATAAGTATACATTTACCTGATACTGATAATGAAAGTAATGAAAGCTAAATATTTTCAAGAAAGCGAAAAAGTGCTAGGAACGATAAATTTACTAATTTTTACACTCCCAAAAGTAGTACTAACGAGTCTTTGAAGAAATATTAAGTTCGATTGAGTTTTGTGCAGTTTATTGCATCCAAGAAAGCAAGATTTGGAATAAAATATAAACTGTGTGAATTAATTAATTAATTTGGTTATTTCATGCAAAGTTTTTCATTTTAAAATCGTACTGGAAGGAGTTAAGCTGACATTCAGAATATTTCACAAATTATCAAAAAATATGAGAGACAATAATTCAATGGTAATTAAAGCCGGAATTGACCTTCTTAAGAGATACTTGCTTTCGGAGGGGATTTTACTAGGGAAAATTTTGAGCCCACTTTTTTTTCCATGCACCTTTTAGTTATGGTAACTATTTTTGCTTCTAGGAGTTTAACCGTACTCTTGTTAAATAAGGTAAAGATTTACGTAAGTATGATCCCATATGCAGATGCTATGGTCTTGCTTTCTTTCCCCCTGTGGATGGGTGCCTAAAAATTATTTAATTATTAAAAATTAATTGTTAATTAGAACTCTGTTCTAACAGAATATTGCGACGAGAATTTAATTTAATGGTGAACACCAGTAAATCGTTGCCACTATTTTTTTTTTTTTAAAGAGTATTATTATTCAAATGTTCAGGTTATTTAATGGACAGAGTTTTCTAAATTTCTCTAATAATTTTACTTACATAATTTTCTCTGTCTGCAAAAAAGTTTTAAGTAGGTAAATATTTTCTGTCAAAAAAAATAGGCGCTATGACTTCTGTTATCTCTCTGTTATATTCATGTAAAAAAGATAGTTGCGAAACAAAGATTACTTTATACGACTATATCTCTAAGTGGGTGCGCTATCTTGCACTTGATTGTGATCAGGGTAGCGACATAAGTAACCTAATCGAAAAAGCGAAACTGAGATTTTTAAAAAGACTATTTATTATAACTTCCAAGGAACACCAGCTTAGAATTACAACGGGAAGTACACAATAAATTTTAATTTTTTTAAAAGAATGTATATTAAAGTAGAGGGAAGGGATTACCACTGTGGTTTGCGTATGAGATTCCAACGCGGAGTTCCCCCTGGTTCGTTTCCAGCAGCTGGCCCTTAGGTTTTCTCTTCATCCTAAGAGCTTCTTATAGAGCTTATTGTCCGGTCATGGACTGTGTTGTTTGTGATGAAAGAACACTGTTCAGAGGCTGGCAATGCACTGAAAAAACTCAGGGCGGAAATAACCTCAGGGACGCGTCCTGAAAAAAAAGTAAAGATACAGGTTATGATATATATATATTTTTTATTTATTTGATTTATAGGACTCACGTCCTGTCTCAAAAACAGTTGGGTACAGCATAAATTAATATAAATATATACAAACATAAGTACAATAAAAAATGAAAGAAACACTTTGAATATGTCATTGAAATAGGTCTAAGGAATAGCTCCTTTGTGGTATTTCATGGTATTTTTTAAGTCCTTGGAAATAAGTAAAAAGATAAATAAAGCCAAAGTAATTAAAAAAGAAATAAAGTAAAAAACATAAATCAATTTTTCAACTTATTAACTCCTCTCTTAAAGAGAAACATTCACACAGATAACAAAATACAGTTTTCATTACATCTCTACTGCACTGAGTTAACACAAAAGGTAAACTGAAAGAAGCTCTGTCCAGATACTTTTCACGGATACTAAAATATGCTGAACAAACCATGAAAATGTGGTACAAATCCTCTTTTAGAACAGATACAGGTTATGATGTTTGGCCATTTATGTGAGCACTATTGGTCATTAGATTTTCTACTATGGTTTCTTAAGAGGGCTAAAAGAAGTAGAAATAAAATAGCATATAACTAGAATTAAGGAAACAAAAGTAGAACATTACACATCAAAATGTACTTGTTGAAAGCAATACTAAGAACAACTATCAACTGACGAGTCATGGTTTGCAAGAGAACTGCAATCCAAGGTCCTGATCGTTTTATCACAACACTAAAGTCTGTGTTGAAAGATTTCTTAGATTTATACTTCTATTTAGTTGTGATTCTGTTTGTGATCACCGCTTTACTGTTTTAAAATTGAGAAGAAATATCCAAGTAAATTAAGCATGTTCCTGTGATGTACAAACGTGGTACTGTCAATGATAAATCTTTGCCTCATTCATCTACAATAATTTCTTGATTATACATATATGTCCTTTTTGGATAACATAAAGGATATTTCCTCTTCTATGTTTTATGTGTTTTTTAATAAGTTGAAAGGGTTTTCTGGATAGCGGTCAGGCTGGCGGGACTTTCTAGAAGTTTGATTTTCTCCGTTTATTTCTGTGACCGTGGAAGAGATATGAAGTGGTAAGGGGGATAGTATTCAGAGCAGATAGGATTCTAACCTGGGGTGCTTACTACTTAATTTTGGGCCGGTGTGGAGATCTCTTGGGAAGTCATTGGGAGAAGATCTGACTCGTATTTAAAAGATCTTCTTCTAAACAACACCACGAGATATTACGCTGCCGTCCCCGACTAATTGCAGCTCTTAAAGCTTTCAAGCTAGGGAGATAGTGGCCAGCTTGCATCAAACAAGAACCTCCCACTAGCTTCCCTGGTCTTCAGGCTTAACGTCTCCTGATAGTCCCACTCGTATCTGGTTCCGGGTCACGATTAGGTCTTGGCATTTTGCCTTCTTATGAGGCGTGATACGTACGTCAGAAAACCTCTCCACAGAGTGTTCCGCTAAAGGTGGGTACTACACTTGTGGAGACTAAAAACAGAAGAGAAAGCTAGTTTAAGATATGAAGCCTCTGACTCCAAGTGCTATAGGAAATAATAAGCAAAAAGAGTGGTGAAAAACCTTAGAACTTACAAAAAGGTAAGCTTTATCCAACATAACGATAGGAAGTAATTCCAACAAGCCTTTTTTCTTCACAAGATAAGATTGAGTTTCTTTGAGCCTCTGCAGATGTCTTGTAAAGATGGAAATGGCTGCGGTAAGAGCTTGGACTTACTCCGAAAGGAATTGTCAGCACGAATACCTTCAAGTTGGTTCAACTCACATAGCAAACAATTACCTTTTACACTGCAATAAATTTCTCTTTAAAATCATTCCTCAATAATATACCCTACAATAATTGAATGTTTTGATGTACATAAAGTTATTGATGATTACTTAAATAGTAACCATTTTTATTCAAACATCGTTTTTAATTTAAAATTAAGATCAATAAGTTCACGGCCTTTACAGCTAGCCGACTAGTTAAAAGGTGCAGGTTAATAAATTACTGTTGTGATTTAGAAATGAACAAGTTAGTTGAGAGAATGATTGCTTATTTAACTGAAGAACATTCTCAAATACACGAATTTATGCTCAAATATCTTCTTTTTTTTAATCAAAATTTATTTAATTTAGTTTAAAGATATTCCGTTATTAATCAAACTCTCTATCTTAGAAGCATTTTTGTAGTCACTTATTTGCCCATCATATAAAACATTTACTTTCATTGGAAACTCAATAGAAGGAATTAGAAGGGAACAAATACACCGTATTTCCAATTTTCGAGCAACAAGTTGAGTAACCAGTGTTGGATATCCTGATGAGATTAAAACAGAATATAATCCAAGAACTACGTGGTAACCCTTTATGTGCTATTATTTTTAATATTCGGCATATAATAAGAAGTTCTCTCTTTCCTCGGAAGCTCAAGTTGAAGTTTAAGGGGAGAATAAAAGTAAAACTTGACTAATGCGAACGAAAAAAGTTTTAACTATAAAGTACATATATGGCAATATGATGCAACACACCTTTACCTTGAGGAGAGCACATAATAATGAATGCTGACGACACACTGTTACATTTAGAGTGTTCCATTATTAGGTTCCTGTATTGTGTACATGAAGTAATTCTTATTGTAAAATATTTACAATAATTAAAATGATCGCGCAATTACTACAATTCTTGTTGTACGTTTAACAATTTAAAAAAAAACTAGCAAATCAAAAATTAATATAAAAATCTCCATATTTAAACTAACAGTTTTAATAGTTTAATTAGAGAAATAGTTAATAAAGTGAAAGGAGTTACCGGGAAGTGAGGAAATGACCGTGGGAATGACACTGAAATTGATTCGCTACGTCTTTCTTCATGTACTACCTTCTTCTTGGAATAAAGTTGGTGCAAGCTGAACGAATTTCTTTTTATAGCTATCTAATTTTTTTGTACGTGCTTGCAAATAATTTTAACATTATTATTATTATATTCAGGAAACGTAGTTTTAAAAATAAATAGTTCACCAGCAATATAATCTGCAAATACATGCAATTATTAATAAAACGACAATACCTTGCGAAGTTCCAGATGTAAATAAAAAATGGGTAACCTGTACAAGCTCGTTTCGATGAGTACAAAAATTTTTATTTTTATTCACACAAAAATACAGTGACCACATTTTCATTGAGACAAAGCGGGACAAGTGGATGAAATGAGAACTACAATTTAGTTATACATATTTTATTGTATACACTCATGTACTTGTACAAAAATGTATTTATTATCAATTACTAGTAACTATAAAAATATTTGTAAAAAATAATTTGAACATCATGATTTTTAATCAAATTAAATTTTTTATTTAAACAAAATTATGATTTTCTTTCGTCATATTTTTGATCCGAGTGAATACTTCGCAATAGATTCGGATCATTTATTAAAATGTCGTGAAATATTTCACATGAATTGGTCAAATTATATTTTACACTTAATATAGATTTTAAAGTTTTAATGTTCAACAACGTTTTTTCAGTTGTCCATATTTTATTGATACTAGAAAAAACACGTTCTGTTGCTGCATTTGTTCCTGGAATGGAGAGCGCGAAGTCTACAATTTTCAAAATATTTTGATTAGGAATATTATTCTATTTAAAATGAAGGAATAACTCCGTCCATTTTTTTGTCTGTTTCCATATTTGCGGACAATCAACATTTAATTTTTTCATATGTAACATATCTTTTTGCCAATGACACCTCATCAAAAAGATCATTTTCGCAAATATTATTTTTTGGAAAATGGTTACTAATATATTCAAAAGATTTTTCCACATATTCCCATAAAATCTCCTTTTTTAATTTCACCCAATTAGACGATTCCAATGTACGAGACGTAACGACAATGATCGAACACCACCGAGTAAATCTAACTGGGTACATTGCCTAATTTAGTTTACCTCTGCATGCATTTTATGTGTTTTTTTAATTGTATTTTTTATTTCTTAATATTCACCATAATACTTAATAAATAATAGGTAATATATTTTTACAGTACATTTAAAATAAGAAATTTTCTAAAAAGCGGGACATTTTTAAAAATCGGCGGGACGCGGGACAGTCCACCAAAAAGCGGGACTGTCCCGCCAAAATCGGGACGTGTGGTCACTTTACACAAAAAGTTAATTAAAAGGTATAAAATACTATCGATTTAGAAAAGTTTCAATTATCGATTTAATAAAGCAATCAGCTAACTCTAATCATTCGAGAATTGGTGAAATTATTAATTAATTTAACATTCAAGCTGTACTTGTTCTGAGGCAATTTTAATAGATTACTTTAATAGATTATTTTAATAGATAATTGGTGCCTTTATTCATAGCACCTTTACACTCTTGCATTTATCACAGAAACTTTTGACGATGGATGAAAATCTACAATCAAACAGAAATATTAAAAACTTGTATGCAACTTCGAATAGAACCAGAATATTCATTCTGCAACCACAATAAAATAAAAAAAACACTATACCGAACCAATAAGTGCATTCTGCCAACACAATGACAAATGTTATAGAAATAGAAATCTTTTACATTATCTGTTGTTTGTATAGAGGAAAAGAAAGAAGATGAAGTTACCACCGTAAGTAGTCACAACTGCAGGAAGAAAAAAGTAGCTCGTAGGAAATAAGAGGATCCGAATAAAATACAAACGCCCTTGGTTAGCCCCAAGCCAATTGGTCTGCTCTTTTTCGGTCTACCAAGGTCCTAAGTATATATACACGAATAGACGCATAGGCACAAACAGAAACAATCTTTTAGTGAATGACTAATCTTTCAATCCACTTTCTGGAATCTTAGCTACAATGGCGACATCAATCACAATTAATCTTCATCATTCATGTCAAACTGTGTCGCCGTTCTTGCTTTTCCATCAAATTGCAGTTCACTTAAATAATAGAAGCAATAATTCGTTTCACATTATTTATTTAATCTATTAGTTAGCTCGTTAGTGTAATACTCATCTAGGTAAAATATAAATTAACCTAATTTAACTGTCTTCTTCTTAACCATTACTTTTATATGGAATCTTCATGTACATACATGGAGATCGCTCCGAAGGTGCACTCAAGAAAGTGCTTCATGGAAGGGAAACAGCTTTGTACGCTTTTAAACTTTATCTACAAAATTTCAAAACAATTTGAAAATGTAGATCATTTGACTCCATGTAGATTGTAAGCTGCACAAAATACGCTTAAAAAGTTTATTTCTATTAATGTAATTCTTTAAGGGCTTGAGTAATTCCTAGCCCTCATTTCCATTCATAATCTAGCTTTACTAATTATTGTTTAAGATGTTGAACCTGCTGCTCTTCTACTTTAAACCAACTTTCAAAAACCCTTCAAATTAAGTTATCTCTTTCCTTTGAAAAGCTGCTCAGAAGCAGATTGCTTTGTAAAATTAGCCTAGTCAGCATCACTTCTACGATTTTCCACTTCTACCAAGCTCAAGGTGATTTAATTTCACTATTACACAAAATCCATTTTATACAACATCCCAAAGGTGTCCAGGAAAATAGATATCCATATGCAACCTAATATTAACCTCTACGCAATATCTAATAGCAAAGGTTACGTTTTAATTTTATTTAAAAGAAAAAGATTCCTATTTACCAAATGTTCAAACTGTTATGCAATCTGCTGTCACTGCATTCTCTTTGCATCCATAGATCCATAGCTCATTATTAAATTCGCATGAAACCCAATCAGCAGAAGTATATTCTTCTTCTGTCACCATCTCCTTGATTCTCGTGAGGTAGTTGCTTTACTGAATTGAAGAGAAAAGTTAGCTCTATAACTGATATAAATTGCAATGTTCTAGTGATAATAGGTAATGAGATGTAGGTTAAATTTTGAGTGTTCAATGAATTCTTTACCGAATTATAGATAAATGTTAGCTCTATAACTGGCATAAACTGCAAAGTTCTAGTTACAACAGGTAATGAGATATAAAAGAATAAATTTTGGAGTTTTTCAAATTCGATCAAATTTCAAACCTTTGTATCTCTTTTCGTGTTGTTAGCTCTATAGATGATTTAAATTAGAACTTTATGATTTTTATAACTAGAACATTATAATAGGGAATGTTATATAGAAGTTGACTTTTATAGTTTTAAATAAAAGATATGAGTGTTATCAGTCTCGAGTTGAACTCAGTTAAAGAGAGACGTTTGCCCCACGTATGTAAGGCCCCCTTTAAAACTATTAATACTAATTACTCTGTAAATCTTAGCCCAAATGTGATAAGTTTTAGCAGGAAGTTAGGGCTACATGACATTAGTCTTATCCTGCTCTTATACCTACTAAGGGAAACATTGCAATCGTGCGTATTTGATGTTTAATGTCTCTTTGCCCTTTTAGTAAGAAGTACTGCAAACGGAGTTTAATTTTGCTAATCAAGTACATACCTTCCTATTTTATTGAAAACGTTTCCGCAGTTTTTTGAAAATTGTTTTTGTGGATTATTTGGGACCGCAACTATGTATAAAGTATATTTTAAAAGATCCCTTCAGTAGATCAGTAGATCTACTGAAATAAGATTTGCTTATTCCAAATGTTAAAATCTGTAAAGCAGATATGTAACTGCAGAAGAAAAATCTATCCAAGCTAGTACCAAACATTTCATTTATACTTCAATAATATCATTTGAGAAATTATACTGTATTAACTTTTCATTAATATTTTTTAGAATTTATTAGATGTCACAGACCCTTATGCTGGCCATTTCATTCATTACTCAACATTTCATTCAAAATTACTCAAATGATATTTATGAAGTATAAATGAAGTGTTGGGTACTTGCTGATTTGTCTACTTTTTGGCTTTTAATCAACCCTTATACTAAACTTTTTAAACTGTATGTTTTTGTTATAATAAAGTACGAACAATGTTCAATAGTTATAGTATTGTATGGAAATAGAGCATGGAATATAATCCATGTACGCTGCACTTAAATATTGTGGGAAGGTGAAAGGAATGAAGGGTTATAGAACAGACATGAGCACATATGTGGGAGTTATAAGAAGAGGCGTAATGTTGCACGGCAAACTTAATATGTAAACATTACATGGTATTTATTTAATAAAATATCTATTGTTCCTGTATATTTTATGTAGTGAGAAATAGTACTTACATAAAATTCACACCATTAGCACTAGCGCGCTCCTTCTTACTAATAATAACCAGTGTCGATGGAAAGTCAATCTGTAGACTAATTCTCTTAAAGTGCGGTAACTTCAAACCAAATTCTGAAACGTATGGTAAGTTAAGTACTGCATATCTTTCAAAATAAATCCTAATGTTAGACTTAACTGATGACAAATGATTCAAATGACTGGTTAAATAAACTTAAGAACTAAAGCATTATAACTTCAATACTCTATGTCATCGAAATTATCCGGTATTCATTAAAGTAAAGACGCTACGTCAAATAAAATAAAAACGAATAATTGCTAACATTTCAAAAACTAATTTGTCTTTTAAAATTGAAAAATGAGTTGTTTTTTAAAAAGATTTTGCAATGGTGATAAGAAACTTAAAGATCAGTTTATTTATAAGGTTCATACTACTACATACATAAATTCTATATATTACTGAAGAAAAGGAAAATCTTTAAATAGTTTAAAAAAGACAACGGTCTAGATCAGTGGTTCTTAACCGGTGTTCCGCGGAACACTGGTGTTCCGCGAACATGGTCCTAGTGTTCCGCGAAATTTCAATTTTAAATGTATTGAAATTTAGAAACTTAGAAAAGATACGAAAACAAAAAATTGTTACTTTTTTTTTTAATTTGAATTTAATGTTAAGTTCTTGCTAAATACGAATTTCAAATTATTTAATGTTAGTGTTCCGCGAGAAAAATATATACATATAATTGTGTTCCGCGTCTATGAAAAGGTTAAGAACCACTGATATAAAGGGTTCAAATTTTTTGGGTCATGAAATTCTGTAAAATTATGGCCGTTCTATATCTCGCACTGTGAACCACGTATTCGTATGAAATTTTGTTCTCTTGTACACATTGTTTTTCTAAATTATAAACTATACTTATTTTGTGCACAGATCTAAAACGGTAGAAGATACAAAGAGTTGAAAATTTTTTGGGTCATGAAATTCTGTAAAGTTACGGCCGTTCTATATCTCCCACTGTGAACCACGTATTCGTATGAAATTTTGTTCTCTTGTACATTTTGTTTTTCTAAATTATAAACTATACTTATTTTGTGCACAGATCTAAAACGGTAGAAGATACAAAGAGTTGAAAATTTTTTGGGTCATGAAATTCTGTAAAATTACGGCCGTTCTATATCTCGCACTGTAAACCATGTATTGATATGAAATTTTGTTCTCTTGTACATTTTGTTTTTCTAAATTATAAACTATACTTATTTTGTGCACAGATCTAAAACGGTAGAAGATACAAAGAGTTGAAAATTTTTTGGGTCATGAAATTCTGTAAAATTATGGCCGTTCTATATCTCGCACTGTGAACCACGTATTCGTATGAAAGTTTGTTCTCTTGTACATTTTGTTTTTCTAAATTATAAACTATACTTATTTTGTGCACAGATCTAAAACAGTAGAAGATACAAAGGGTTGAAATTTTTTTGGGTCATGAAATTCTGTAAAATTATGGCCATTCTATATCTCCCACTATGAACCACGTATTGATATGGAATTTTTTTCTCTTATACACTTTGTTTTTATCAATTATAAACTATAGTTATTTTGTGCACAGTTCTATAGATGTAGAAGATATAACGGATTGAAAATTTTTTGGGTCATGAAATTCTTTAAAATTGTGGCCGTTCTATATCTCCAACTGTGAACCACGTATTGAAATGGAATTTTGTTCTCTTGTACACTTTGTTTTCTCAAGTATAAACTATAGTTATTTTGTGCACAGATCTATAAATGTAGAAGATATATAGGGTTGAAAATTTTTTGGGTCATGAAATTCTGTAAAATTATGGCCGTTCTATATCTCCCACAGTGAACCACGTATTGATATAAAATTTTGTTCTCTTGTACACTTTGTTTTTCTCAATTATAAACTATAGTTATTTTGTGCTCAGATCTATAAAGTTAGAAGATACAAAGGGTTGAAATTTTTTTTGGTCATGAAATTCTGTAAAATTATGGCCATTCTATATCTCCCACTATGAACCACGTATTGATATGGAATTTTTTTCTCTTATAAACTTTGTTTTTATCAATTATAAACTATAGTTATTTTGTGCACAGTTCTATAGATGTAGAAGACATAAAGGATTGAAAATTTTTTGGGTCATGAAATTCTTTAAAATTGTGGCCGTTCTATATCTCCAACTGTGAACCACGTATTGAAATGGAATTTTGTTCTCTTGTACACTTTGTTTTCTCAAGTATAAACTATAGTTATTTTGTGCACAGATCTATAAATGTAGAAGATATATAGGGTTGAAAATTTTTTGGGTCATGAAATTCTGTAAAATTATGGCCGTTCTATATCTCCCACAGTGAACCACGTATTGATATAAAATTTGGTTCTCTTATACACTTTGTTTTTCTAAATTATAAACTATACTTATTTTGTGCACAGATCTAAAACGGTAGAAGATACAAAGAGTTAAAAAATTTTTTGGGTCATGAAATTCTGTAAAATTACGGCCGTTCTATATCTCCCACTGTGAACGACGTAATGATAAGGAATTTTGTTCTCTTGTACACTTTGTTTTTCTCAATTATAAACTATAGTTATTTTGTGCTCAGATCTATAAAGTTAGAAGATATAAAGGGT
Organism: Rhodnius prolixus; assembly: GCF_049639745.1. Taxonomy (NCBI): domain Eukaryota; kingdom Metazoa; phylum Arthropoda; class Insecta; order Hemiptera; family Reduviidae; genus Rhodnius; species Rhodnius prolixus. The sequence continues at coordinate 26,503,084 of NW_027411624.1, forward strand.
TGAAAATTTTTTGGGTCATGAAATTCTGTAAAATTACGGCCGTTCTATATCTCCCACTGTGAACGACGTATTGATATGGAATTTTGTTCTCTTGTACACTTTGTTTTTCTCAATTACAAACTATAATTATTTTGGGCACAGATCTGAAAAGGTAGAAGATATAAAGGGTTGAAAATTTTTTGGGTCATGAAATTCTGTAAAATTATGGCCGTTCTATATCTCCCATTATGAACCATGTATTGATATGGAATTTTGTTCTCTTGTACACTTTGTTTTTCTCAATTATAAACTATAGTTATTTTGTGCTCAGATCTATAAAGTTAGAAGAAACAAAGGGTTGAAATTTTTTTGGGTCATGAAATTCTTTAAAATTGTGGCCGTCCTATATCTCCCACTGTGAACCACGTATTGATATGGAATTTTTTTCTCTTATACACTTTGTTTTTCTCAATTATAAACTATAGTTATTTTGTGCACAGATCTATAAATGTACAAGATATAAAGGGTTGAAAACTTTTTGGGTCATGAAATTCTGTAAAATTATGGCCGTTCTATATCTCCCACTATGAACCATGTATTGATATGGAATTTTTTTCTCTTATACACTTTGTTTTTGTCAATTATAAACTATAGTTATTTTGTGCACAGATCTAAAACGGTAGAAGATACAAAGAGTTGAAAATTTTTTGGGTCATGAAATTCTGTAAAATTATGGCCGTTCTATATCTCGCACTGTGAACCACGTATTCGTATGAAATTTTGTTCTCTTGTACATTTTGTTTTTCTAAATTATAAACTATACTTATTTTGTGCACAGATCTAAAACAGTAGAAGATACAAAGAGTTGAAAATTTTTTGGGTCATGAAATTCGGTAAAATTACGGCCGTTCTATATCTCCCACTATGAACCATGTATTGATATGGAATTTTGTTCTCTTGTATACTTTGTTTTTCTCAATTGTAAACTATAGTTATTTTGTGCTCAGATCTATAAAGTTAGAAGATATAAAGGGTTGAAAATTTTTTAGGTCATGAAATTCTGTAAAATTACGGCCGTTCTATATCTCCCACTGTGAACGACGTATTGATATGGAATTTTGTTCACTTGTACACTTTGTTTTTCTCAATTACAAACTATAATTATTTTGGGCATAGATCTGAAAAGGTAGAAGATATAAAGGGTTGAAAATTTTTTGGGTCATGAAATTCTGTAAAATTTTGGCCGTTCTATATCTCCCACTATGAACCATGTATTAATATGGAATTTTGTTCTCTTGTACACTTTGTTTTTCTCAAGTATAAACTATAGTTATTTTGTGCACAGATCTATAAATGTAGAAGATATATAGGGTTGAAAATTTTTTGGGTCATGAAATTCTGTAAAATTATGGCCGTTCTATATCTCCCACAGTGAACAACGTATTGATATAAAATTTGGTTCTCTTGTACACTTTGTTTTTCTAAATTATAAACTATACTTATTTTGTGCACAGATCTAAAACGGTAGAAGATACAAAGAGTTGAAAATTTTTTGGGTCATGAAATTCTGTAAAATTACGGCCGTTCTATATCTCCCACTGTGAACGACGTAATGATAAGGAATTTTGTTCTCTTGTATACTTTGTTTTTCTCAATTATAAACTATAGTTATTTTGTGCTCAGATCTATAAAGTTAGAAGATATAAAGGGTTGAAAATTTTTTGGGTCATGAAATTCTGTAAAATTACGGCCGTTCTATATCTCCCACTGTGAACGACGTATTGATATGGAATTTTGTTCTCTTGTACACTTTGTTTTTCTCAATTACAAACTATAATTATTTTGGGCACAGATCTGAAAAGGTAGAAGATATAAAGGGTTGAAAATTTTTTGGGTCATGAAATTCTGTAAAATTATGGCCGTTCTATATCTCCCACTATGAACCATGTATTGATATGGAATTTTGTTCTCTTGTACACTTTGTTTTTCTCAATTATAAACTATAGTTATTTTGTGCACAGATCTAAAACGGTAGAAGATACAAAGAGTTGAAAATTTTTTGGGTCATGAAATTCTGTAAAATTACGGCCGTTCTATATCTCCCACTGTGAACCACGTATTGAAATGGAATTTTGTTCTCTTGTACACTTTGTTTTCTCAAGTATAAACTATAGTTATTTTGTGCACAGATCTATAAAGTTAGAAGATATATAGGGTTGAAAATTTTTTGGGTCATGAAATTCTGTAAAATTATGGCCGTTCTATATCTCCCACAGTGAAACACGTATTGATATAAAATTTGGTTCTCTTGTACACTTTGTTTTTCTAAATTATAAACTATACTTATTTTGTGCACAGATCTAAAACGGTAGAAGATACAAAGGGTTGAAATTTTTTTGGGTCATGAAATTCATTAAAATTGTGGCCGTCCTATATCTCCCACTGTGAACCACGTATTGATATGGAATTTTTTTCTCTTATACATTTTGTTTTTCTCAATTATAAACTATAGTTATTTTGTGCACAGATCTTTAAATGTACAAGATATAAAGGGTTGAAAATTTTTTGGGTCATGAAATTCTGTAAAATTATGGCCGTTCTATATCTCCCACTATGAACCATGTATTGATATGGAATTTTTTTCTCTTATACACTTTGTTTTTCTCAATTATAAACTATAGTTATTTTGTGCACAGATCTATAAATGTACAAGATATAAAGGGTTGAAATTTTTTTGGGTCATGAAATTCTGTAAAATTGTGGCCGTTCTATATCTCGCACTGTGAACCACGTATTCGTATGAAATTTTGTTCTCTTGTACACTTTGTTTTTCTAAATTATAAACTATAGTTATTTTGTGAACAGATCTATAAATGTAGAAGATATAAAGGGTTGAAAATTTTTTGGGTCATGAAATTCTTTAAAATTGTGGCCGTTCTATATCTCGCACTGTGAAGCACGTATTCATATGGAATTTTGTTCTCCTGTACACTTTGTTTTTCTCAATTATAAACTATAGTTATTTTGTGCACAGATCTATAAATGTACAAGATATAAAGAGTTGAAATTTTTTTGGGTCATGAAATTCTGTAAAATTATGGCCGTTCTATATCTCGCACTGTGAACCACGTATTCGTATGGAATTTTTTTCCCTTATACACTTTGTTTATCTCAATTATAAACTATAGTTGTCCACAGATTTAAAAAGGTAGAAGATATAAAGGGTTGAAAATGTTTGGGTCATGAAATTCTGTAAAATTATGGCCGTTCTATATCTCGCACTGTGAACCACGTATTCGTATGAAATTTTGTTCTCTTGTACACTTTGTTATTCTCAATTATAAACTATAGTTATGTTGTGCACAGATCTAAAAAGGTAGAAGATATAAAGGGTTGAAAATTTTTTGGGTCATGAAATTCTGTAAAATTATGGCCGTTCTATATCTCGCACTGTGAACCACGTATTCATATGAAATTTTGTTCTCTTGTACACTTTGTTTTTCTCAATTATAAACTATAGTTATGTTGTGCACAGATCTAAAAAGGTAGAAGATATAAAGGGTTGAAAATTTTTTGGGCCATGAAATTCTGTAAAATTATGGCCGTTCTATATATCCCACTGTGAACCATGTATTGATATGTAATTTTGTTCTCTTGTACACTTTGTTCTTCTCAATTATAAACTATAGTTATTTTGTTCTCAGATCTATAAAGGTAGAAGATATAAAGGGTTGGAAATTTTTTGGGTCATGAAATTCTGTAAAATTATGGCCGTTCTATATCTCCCACTATGAACCATGTATTGATATGGAATTTTGTTCTCTTGTACTCTTTGTTTTTCTCAATTATAAACTATAGTTATTTTGTGCTCAGATCTATAAAGTTAGAAGATATAAAGGGTTGAAAATTTTTTGGGTCATGAAATTCTGTAAAATTATGGCCGTTCTATATCTCGCACTGTGAACCACGTATTCGTATGGAATTGTTTTCTCTTATACACTTTGTTTTTCTCAATTATAAACTATAGTTGTGCACAGATTTAAAAAGGTAGAAGATATAAAGGGTTGAAAATGTTTGGGTCATGAAATTCTGTAAAATTATGGCCGTTCTATATCTCGCACTGTGAACCACGTATTCGTATGGAATTTTTTTCTCTTATACACTTTGTTTTTCTCAATTATAAACTATAGTTGTGCACAGATTTAAAAAGGTAGAAGATATAAAGGGTTGAAAATGTTTGGGTCATGAAATTCTGTAAAATTATGGCCGTTCTATATCTCCCACTGTGAAGCACGTATTGATATGGAATTTTGTTCTCTTGTACACTTTGTTATTCTCATCATAAACTATAGTTATTTTGTGCAACAGATCTATAAATGTAGAAGATATAAAGCAGTGGTTTTTAACCGATGTTCCGCGAATATGGTCCAAGTGTTCCGCGAAATTTCAATTTTAAATGTATTGAAATTTAGAAACTTAGGAAAGATACGAAAACAAAAAATTGTTCCTTTTTTTTTTAATTTGAATTTAATTTTAAGTTCTTGCTAAATACCGAATTTCAAATTATTTAATGTTAGTGTTCTGCGTCTATGAAAAGGTTAAGAACCACTGGTCTAGATGATCAAAAAAGTATAACTAAAGTGGGTTTTAAAAAAAAACTCTTAAATGGCGCGAATAAAATACTGAAGTTATACGTATTTATGTAAACATATTCTCACTACTTTTTATTATTTGAAATAAGTTCATAAATATTAAAGTGCATATTGCAAGAAATTTAAAAATTGAAATTAACTGAATAATAAAAATTAAATAAGTTTAATAATATTATAATTCCATCTTCGTCTGATGCTATTTTCCTTTAAAAATTACTCCCCTTGTCTTCTAGACACTAATCGAACTAAATTTGATGTCTGATGTTATTTTTCTGTTAATTATGAGGAATATGAGATCACGGATTTTCAAGGGTGATCCATTCTGAAATTTGGGAAGGGGTTTCACTCAGAATATGGGCCATTCTTCCGTTCAAGAATGTTTAAAGTTTGAATTGGTTTATTTGGAAAGAAGTGACGACTATAAACATTCAAATTAGGTCACTATTAGATCATGTTTCCTTACAGCACTCCTTTTTGAGCTAGATTTTCCCACTAATCTAGAGGCCGTTTAGAATTTAACAGGTTTAAATAATATGATCAAATCTTCTACATTCTTCAAGGTACCATTGTAAGAAAAACAGTAAGGCGATGAAGTTAAGAAGATGTGGAAGATAGAGATAAAGTGTCAGATAATAACCATTTTACAAAATGAAACCTAAAGATCTGCAGATGACTACGAGATCCTAGGTTAACTACTATTAGTTCATTCATATGTTATTTCATTTTGACCCAAACTTCCTTCTGTAATGTTTAAATATTGAGCAAACAACCAAGAAAAGTTAACAATCTTAATCTTTAGCCAGGTTACACGAAAGCAGATTTATTGGCCCGGGAAGGCTCTGCGGGACACTTCGTTGGCCCGAAGCCCTGTTTTGGGGTTCCGAAGTGTGTTAAGAGTGCGACCATTAACTTATGGGTGCAGAGTAGGTCTCAGGAGTGGTGGCTTGCCACCACTGGGCAGAGACAGGCGTAGGAGTTTATTAAAGGCTATTCGCCGAGGCTGACTGCAGAATTAATCCGTCAAGGCCGTAGGGCTATAAGGATGATTGTAGGCCTATTAACTTGCCACTGCAGACTCAGAAAAAACATGCATCGCATGGGCCTGGCAGATGATAGCCTCTGTAGGTTCTGTCAGGAAGAGGAGAAAACGGCACTGCACTTGTTGTGTCAGTGTGAGGGGCTCGTGTGGCTAAGGATGTTACTTCTCGGGGAGGAAAAACCAAGGCCTGTGAGCTCTACTCAAGAGTCACTCTCCAGCATTAAGAGTCTGATTAAGCGGACGTGTCTGGAGGGTGAGCTTTAAAGTGAGGGGAGCCACAATAGATCCAAAGGGGTCGCAGTGTCGTAGGCCTTGAGGCCGCTCTAGTCTAATCTAATAACTGAATGGAGTCATCGTTGTTTAGTTGAGATATACCAGTCTTTCCTTGAACAAAGTTCCAGATAACTAAACCAGAAGAAGTCTTCTCAGTTGGCCAAGTCAATAGTAAGTGCAAAACGGACAAAATAACATTTCTATAAATAATAATAATATCAATTATGGAATGAGTACTATATATAATTGCAAATTTCTAGAGTTATAAAAAAAAAGATAAATAACTAATCGGCGAAGAAGGGTGATGATGATGATGGGTAACATGTGTGCATGTACTCATGGGTTCACCTTGAATCCAAAGTGGAAAAAAAATATAAAAAAGTCCCTTTCAAATATGTCCTTCAACGATAAGCTATTACTTGGATGATATTCCACTTCTTTAGATATATTTATACATATATTATGTCACTGTGAAAAGTACTCTTTTTTTTTTTTTTTTTGGAACTTGTCAAGGATTGTTTTTTGTTAAATTTTTTGAGTGTACAATAGGCAATCTGACTATTATATTGTACAAGTTACAGATTATTTAAACTTATTCCTTTTATAAATTAGTGTTAATAGACACTTTTTTCGATATAAATGAAGGTAAAAGATACTAAATTATTGACCATTCATTCCGTTAATGTTCCTAGAAAATAAGGTTATATTATTCATGTAATACATATAACAAATCTTTATTTCTTCTACAATGAGTTAAGGGTTTAGCACCAAGCATTCTCATTTACTATCCAAAATATCTTTAAACATTCACACCTGTATTTAAAATTGCATCATTTTTGCATCTTGACGTATGTTTTTAACGTTAGAGGATCTCGAAGGCCCTCTTGCCGATCTCTAGGTTTTATTTATTACAATAGATATTATCTTCCACTTATCTCTAACTTCCACATCTTCTCAATTTCATTGCCTAACTCTATATATTTTATATATATTATCCTTTAGCCATTAGTATCAATCATCAGTTCCAGTTCGGTACAACTCTGATATCTAAAATTCTTGATTATTTTCATTCGTTACTTGAGTTTATAAACGGTTGTAAATTACGATTGTTCTTCTTTTCCTCCTGAACATAAACAGTTGGACCGCTCATGAACTTGTAATGCCATTAAGGGAGTGGCACTCAGTGCACAACTACATCCAAGCTTTCTGCCTCTAGAGATCCTTCCTAGCATAATAAATATGTTGGCCTTGTGCCACCAGAAAGTGAACGCAACTATTTATCTTTCCATTGCGATGTTAATCCACATTTTGGATTATAAACAATATTTTCATATTTTTTTTTGAATTTATGGATTAATAAGAGAGGTAATTACTACAAAAAAAAAAAAAAAAAAAATAGGGAGATTCAGATATTATATAGGTGCATGTAGCAAAGTAACTGAATGACCTACAAAATCTCAATGTCATGGTTAATCACTTGTTATTTCATACACCTCACCACCCGCCACCATCATATACTACCATTACTGCACAGCCTCCACAGTGTGCGTGTGTTCGTGTATTTTGTACATTAACTCCTTTCACTTTTTGTAATCACTATTTATACATTTATATTGGCACTATTAGTTTTAAATCAATTTTATTATCATAATTTTTTTTTATTTAGGGCGCGTTTTATCCTGTGGTAACTGGCGCACGGGACCTTTTTCAGCAAAATCGGTAAAAATTCGTAATTTTTAATTGAAGGAATTGAAGATGGTAGGTGTTGGGACCCATTAACTTCGAGTCCCTAAGTTCACTTTAGTTTTAACAGTAGATTGTAAAGCAGTAAATTTGTTGTTTAGGTTCAGTTTCGAACGCTTTTCAAGGGCTGGAGAAGGTGCTCTAATTAGAGGATGCCAAATTGTCTCTCTTTGTCGCAATGGCGTAGGATTACTGGCGAAACCTTATAAAATCTAATCTAACATGTAGCTTTACCTTTTAACGTTAGAGAATACGAGGGTCGTTTGAAAAGTCCGTGCAAAGTCAGAGAGATAGCACCAATGGCGCGTATCGAGGTTATGTTTAGTTAGTAGCATCTCTTGGAAGAACACACACCAAGTTTCAGCCAGATCGGTCTATTTCTTTGTGTTTGGCATTCGTTTGAATCGAGGAAATCGAGTGATTTTCAAAAAATGGACGAAAAAGAATTTCGTGTGTTGATTAAACACTACTTTATGAAAGGGAAAACGCCTCAGGAGACTAAAGAGAAGCTTGATAAACATTATGGTGACTCTGCACCTTCGATTAGAACAGTTTATAAGTGGTTTCAAAATTTTCGGAGTGGCCATATGGGCACAAGTGACGCTGAACGTTCTGGACGCCCTGTTGAGGTTACTACTCCAGAAATCATTGATAAAATCCATGATATGGTGATGGATGACAGAAGAGTGAAGGTGCGTGAGATTGCTAGTGCTGTGAACATCTCGAATGAACGGGTACATAATATTTTGCATCAACATTTGGACATGACAAAGCTATCCGCAAGATGGGTGCCGCGATTGCTCACGCTTGACCAAAAACGAAATCGTGTGAAGTGTTGCAAGGACGGTTTGCAGCTGTTCCAGAAGAATCCGCAGGACTTTAAGCGTCGTTTCGTCACTGAAGATGAAACATGGATACATCACTACACTCCTGAGACCAAAGAACAATCTACACAATGGGTTACCAAGGGGGAATCTGCGCCAAAAAAGGCGAAGACCGTTCCTTCGGCCGGAAAGATTATGGCGGCTGTCTTTTGGGATTCGCAAGGAATAATCCTCATCGACTATCTGGAAAAGGGTAAAACTTTTACAGGTGCATATTATTCATCGTTATTGGACCGTTTGAAAACCGAGCTGCAAGAAAAACGCCCACGATTGGCCCACAAAAAAGTCCTTTTCCATCACGACAACACACCAGCTCACACCTCAGCAGTTGTGGTCGCAAAATTAATGGAAATAGGGTTCCAACTCGTTTCACATCCCCCCTATTCTCCAGACTTGGCTCCCTCGGAGTACTATTTGTTCCCCAATATGAAGAAATGGCTGGCGGGAAAAATATTTTATTCAAACGAGGAGGTGATTGCAGAAACGGATGGCTATTTTTCAGACTTGAACAAATCCTATTATTCGGAAGGGATCAACAAACTAGAGCAGCGTTGGACGAAGTGTATAAGCCTAAAAGGAGACTATGTTGAAAAATAAAAAAAGTTTACCCCAAAAAATTAAGTAGTTTTTATTTTTGCACGGACTTTTCAAACGACCCTGTTGCTTTTGAGAAATCTGACATTACTTACTTCAATTCTTTTTTCAACTTCTAACATTCATATCTTTTTTTTAACTTTATTTGTTTAGTCTTGAATCGGTTCACTTATAATAGGCTTCTTCATTGAATGTCAACAATTTACAGCTTTTCCAAATTAGCAATCCTTAAAAAACACTTCTAATGCGTATTGTCTTGATTTGCAATAACCAGCTGGGCCTTCAACAAAAAAATTAAAATAAAATAAAATAAATAAGAGTTAATTATTTCTCAATTCAATTAAGAATTTAATTAAGAAACTCCTAGAAAAAATGTAAAGTAGTACGTTGAGAAGTAACAAAGAGTATCAATAACTATGGACGTAATTACACGAAATAGAAATATTTCTTATAGTACATCATTCCAAGAAATAGTAAAAACTGTAGCAACTATTCTCACTTGAGTATGTTGTCCTTTTTTAGATAAAATAAAATAAAAAATCAACTACCTCACAATAGTATTCTTTTTTTATTTTTCACAATCTCTTTGGAAAGGTAACAATAATTGAACAGGTATGATGTAATGAACTGGTGGCAGATGTCTTTGAATGCTAAGAAGCTGAGGTATCTCAAGGCAACTTTACGAGGACGATTCGACAATTTAGTTGCACACTAAAGAGAGAGAGATAGAGATAAAAAGAAAGAAAAACGTAAGAGAGAATGAAATAATGAGAGTGAGAATAGATCTCACTAAATGAATCTGACGCAATAAAGTAAATAAAAAGGAAATGAGAACACAAAACTATTGTTAGTTGATTTAGTGAGAATGATTAATAGTAATAACCTTACTATAGCTTGATATCAATTTTAAATTTCATGAAAAAAAAAAAAAGAGTTCAAAAACATTAGTTCCGGTCACAACTACTATTGGAAGTGATTATATAATGAGTTTAGGAGGTTTAATTTGTATTTTAGGCGTGCACCTTATAAACAAAAGTCATTAATAAATTTAATGTCAAATTAGTGGACCTGATTTAAGGAGTGGGAAAGAAAGAAAGAAATACATTTATTAATGTCCTGGGACATTAGTCCCTTAAGGACAACAAAAAGTATATACATAAATTTAATTAAACAAATATTTCTCAGCTGAGTTGCTGCTAAATTAATATATACCTACAATATATACAGAGTAAAAAAAGAAAGAAAAAACTAAAATTTCATTTCCTTTTTAAATCTATACACAAATAAATAAATACAAATTTCAATTGAAAAGAAAAGAATTGGACTACTGCTTACAGTTTAAATAACAATATAATAATTATACAGGGTGTTTCAGGGTTAAGTGTACTAACTGAAAATATGAATTTAGGACCACATTACAAGAAAAAAGTTTCCTCTGAAGGTATGCCCGTTAACGCTTTGTTCACGTCTAAAGATTTCCATTTTATGAATTATTGTTAGGTAGGTTATAATAAAAAAAATTAATAGTGTCTTCCAACTACTTTATTAATAGAAAATAATGACAATTAACAGTAAATAAATAAATAATAAAGAAAATGAGGAATCGGTATCTTTCTTCCTCAGCAGCAATAGCCGAACGGCACTGGATTGCTGTTATTGATTCAATTACTCTTCTTCTTAAAGAATGAAGATCATTGACCAACATTTCATAGAATTTTCCTTTAATGGCACCCCAAGCAAAAACAATCCACTGGTGTCAGATCTGGAGAGCAAGCAGGCTCTTGAGAAAGAGTTATTATTTAGAAAGTCCACAGTGCAAATTCCAAATGTTATTATTCCGTAAAATATTAATATTGGTATGTGCAGTTAGAGACACAAGGTGATTTTAGCAGTTATATAATCAATTTATCATTCGTTCTAAAAAATTGGCCGTTTAGGACCGGTGGCTTAGCCTGCTTGCTCTCCAGATCTGTCACCAGTGGATTGTTTTTGCTTGGGGTGCCATTAAAGGAAAATTCTGTGAAATGTTGGTCAATGATCTTCATTCTTTAAGAAGAATAGTAATTGAATCAATAACAGCAAACCAATGCCGTTCGGCTATTGCTGCTGAGGAAGAAAGATACCGATTCCTCATTTTCTTTAATATTTATTTATTTACTTTTAATTGTCATTATTTTCTATTAATAAAGTAGTTGGAAGACACTATTAATTTTTTTTTATTATAACTTACCTAATAATAATTCATAAAATGGAAACATTTAGCCAGTTCAGCCGGTAGTAATAAGGAGTAATATATTCATCTCGCCTGACATCAAAAATAAAACGTGCAAAAGGCGAAAGATTTATTCGTTTTGAAGAGAGACCAGAGGACCACTGTTCATTACATTTCCACCTTACTATTTAGAATAAAACTTTCCTTAACTAGAGAAAGAAATTAATAGGTTACTCACAAATTAGGCTTTCTAAACAGGTACCAAATTTTGGAGGAACCCTACTTAACTGATACTGTCCTTTCACTGAATTTCCCAACCTCTCTTAAAAGGAAGTTGACCAGATTTTTATTTTTACAGAAAATTCATGTTTTTTTTAAAAAAAAAAAAAAAAAAAAAATTCGGAAGTGCGACAAAGAGATTTTTACAAAAAGGTCTGTACGATTGTGGTTAGGATATCTAAAAAATGAAAAAAAATAACGGGAAGTTAAACTTTGAAATTTAATAACAATTTACTACTGAATAAATTTCCAAGTTTTTACATTTTATTTTCTATACTTTTCACTCATTGCAAATATGATCTCAAAATTCTATTAACAAGGATTCAACGGTGGGGTTGACCTTCACTTCAATTCATTTAAGTAACGGCGCTAAATCTTATATAAATGATACTATTCGAGAACTGACTGTATTGCTACAATTCTGACGTTAAAGAAATCCTTTTAACCTGAAAAATTAATCTATGATTTGTTTTTTTACTTTTCATACATCTTTCTACTTCCTTTTTGTTGAAATCCATTCAAAACCTAAGTACATAAATAGCAGGACAAAAGACACACCAACCTTAGATGTAAAAATGTAAAAAATATTGTACTTGTTAACAGAATAAGTCCAGAAGATCTAGTGCCAAGGTTGACAGCTTGGCAAAAAATAATGACGGAATAGGCAATATTCATTCTTCCTTTTGGATTAAATGAATCAGTCGCCAAAAACGATGAACAATATTCTACAAGGAATTACTTTATTCTTGTTTGTTTGCTAGTCACCTCCGTCCACGTCAGCTTCTACAACCTTTGAATTATTTTAAAGCCTAGCTCTTTACTCTATCTTTAGTACTTGCAAATTTAATTCACTCTACTTGTGATCACTACGAGATTGTTGTACGACTGAAGACTAGTTTACGGGGTACTTTCGGGAAATGGTTGGAGATTTGAGGCCCATATTTAATCTCTGTTAATTTGAACTTTATTAATTTCTCTATTACTGCCCAGTGTCCTGTCAGAAAACTCTTGGCTAATTCCTGGCAAGCGCATCACAGCATTCTTACTTTATTAGTTCTTTTTTCGGGTGAAAAATGGTCAGTGGAAGAAAGTGGATTTTTAGAATAATACAAGAATTTTACAACTGTACGCTACTGCAATAACAACCAAAAATAAAAGTACATTAAGTATGTGCATTAGCTTATAGTGTAGTCGTAATTAGTTCTTACCAAATGATCAAATTATTTGAATCAGAAATAAATCTTTGCTTTATTAGAAAACGAATATTTTATGGAATGCTCAGTGGAACATTCATTTATTCAGTGGAATTTTTAATACAGCGTTTATAAATAATTATAGTGTTAAGATTAAAAAAAAAATTAAAAACATTTCAACTTTTAATTAGTTGCGGACATAAAAATGAATAGTCTGAAATATAAATACAACAAATGGACTTGAAATAGAGAGGGGATGATGACAAAACGTAAAGAGCTATACTCACTACACATACACACACACACACACACACACACACAAACACCCAAACACACACACACACAACGAGCACAGAACATTGTGTTGCACAATAGTTGTTTAGGATAGCAATAAGACTGGGCAGTTTCATGTGCAACAACCATAATAATATTCGCAGGATAGTAAATTGTGTTTATGTGTACTTGTGTACGTGTATAGGTATGAGAAAGCTAATTGAGGAAGCTGTGGGGGTCTTCATTTGCCATTTAAAGTAGATAACGATGAGAGTGTACGGTGGCCAAGGACGGAACAGACTCAAGGTCTGCACGCACCGAGACCTTCACTGGCCAAACCCTCTCTCTACCTCCTGATAGGCATACATATACACACACAGTATAATATTGTAAGGTCCATTATCTGTATGCGCGTATAAACAATACATTACAAACAAATATAGCATACCATAAGAGCCAACCCCAATAACGAACAAACTAGTGAACATTTACAAACGTATATTGGTGCGGCCAGGAAGTATTGCACAGTGTGTGTGTGGTAATAGTATTAAAGCAAAGAACAAAATACCGAGTAGATTATTAAATGAAAACAAACTTGTCTAAGATATCACATTCGCAAATCACAAATTAATTAAAACAGGAACCCTTTTCAAGATTAAGAAAGAAGAAATGCTCCCTTTCAAGGAACAAAAAGCTGGTTACACCTTCTTTTTCTTGCTAATGAATGCACATTACAATTATTAAAAGTGACTACTTTCAGCTTCAAAATTTTCCATTTAAGACAATTGTTGGTGCCAAAAAGCAGCCAATGTTGATGGCCCGACTACTTAACAATGAAGAAAAGTAAATTTGTATTTTAAACAAATGTGGTGTTCACAATTCTCTTATTAAAGATTCTAATTCATGAATTGTCTTCCAACAACGAACGTAATTCGAGAAAATAAACAATCCATTGAGAAAAAGAGGTACATCTATTTGAGAAATTTTCTTTTAACTTGATTTTAGAAGCACATAAACCCACTTTAACAATACACTATAGTTAATATCGTGTATCACAAAAAACGGTACACTGCAGGGAACCTATCTAGCCCTTTTAACTGACAACCTTAATCGAAGAAAGTAAAGTAATTGCCTATTTTTTCAGGCGGGCTTTACGTCCAACTACCAAATTAGGTGTCGTGGACGGAGACGACTAGCAAACATATTTTACTGTAAATTTCTTTTCATTAAATAAAATCCAAGGCCTAAGACCGGGAATCGAACCCAGTACCTCAATACATGTTAGCTTTACAGGTCTCGCTTCTAACCGCTCGGCAACAGTGGCGCCTCCTTAATCGAATAATACGGGAGATATGTTTCAAACAAAAGAAGTAGATAGATCGACACAGATACAATTAGCAGTTAAAGAAAAAGTAAGTAGTTAATGGAAAAATCAAAGTTAATGAATATCGTAGGAACTGTTTTCAAGAAAATCCGAAATTGTTGGAAAAATCTACTCCTTAACTGGTATGTTATTTTATTTCAAATTTTAAAATATACTTCAACATTCGATTCTTATTATTATATACAGGTGGCATGACAGTAAAAAAAATGGCACATTAGAGGAAGCGTCACCACTCCCCTATCTCATAAGTGCCACAGCTGCTTTTTAGCAGCTTTAGGTACCAAAGTAGAGCGCACTCTTCAAGCTATACCATCTAATACAGATTGAACCAGTCTTTAGACTCAGAATATAAATAGGAGTGTTTTTCTGCAAGCACAAAAGAATCATTTCATCTTAAATTCTTCTTACAATAATTTATGTAAATAAACTCTTTTACAACATTGAATTTTTATTATAACAAGTAATTACATTTTGCTTGTAATTTAGAATATGACTACAGAAATAGATGACTGAAATATTATACAGTACCCAAAATCAAAATACTTTCCTAAATTTTACCTAAATTAAGAAAAAGCAGCGAAAAGTTGAAGGAAAATTGAGTCTCAACTTCAAGAACATCACTAAAATCACATTTGATCATTTTTGGGATGGCGTAAACTTCCAGATAAAAGTACAACTATTAGAGTGTAGAGTGAACCCTTTACTGAAGCCAACCAATATTTGCAATAATTCTAAGTATGAAGAAACCTTGGAAATTATAGTAAGAGAAAGTCCCATGGGTGGGTGTTTTTACATCAGATAAAAAAACAAAAAAAAAACTTTGGTAACTTTAAAGAAGTTAATACAAATATAAAATATACAGATTGTGGTGTGGGTAAAAATTTATTATTTTATATTAATATAGTAATAACAGAAATCTCATATTTATTTTACGTTACATAATTAGTTAATTATATTATAACATTTTATTTATGTAAATATAATATTTAATCAAAGAAGTAACAGACAACACCAGTATCGGCTCAAGGCACACAGCCTTCTGTACCCACGTATGAACTTGAAAATATTCTCTCTTTTCATACTTGCGGTACATAATATAGCAATATTTTCACGTGGGCTTGATGAAGGTCATGTAAATATTCTTTAGAAATAAGAAGCCTTCTCTCTGCCTCTCCCTATTCGTTTAGTCGATAGTTATGTAACAGGGGGAGAGACTTTAATAGATTACTGTTGAAACTGATTTTTGTATTATTATTATTTTTATTTAATTATAATTATTTAATTTAGGAATTCATTCATTAATTTAGAGTACATTTTTCAGCAATTCTTGGTTCCATCTAAAAAATATTCCAAAGAGCTGTACGAATCTTACACATGAAATTTTGTAAAATTTCAGGGTTCATGTAAACAGAAGTGATATTAAACGTCAGAATATTAGCAGTGCCCGGATTTGAATGATTGAAGATCAGGAAAGTTACAGAATACAGTTCCTGTTTGACTCTCTAGCAACTTGAAGCCGAACTAGATGGAATTCTTCGCCTCTATCATTTATACAGACACGGCAAATAAGAAATTAATTTTTTTTTTTTTTTTAATGAGGAGCGCAAAAAAACTCGAGGCGTAAGCGCCATATTCTTCCTCACAAGAGTCCGATTGTAGATTAGTTTGGATTAAATACAGAAATTGCTCGTTAAGCTACTCAAAGGGGTCGGAAAAATTGAACAAGATTAAAAAGCAGCGCAAAAGCCAAGGGGATATTGAGATGTAGGAGGACTTCACCACTACTGGTTGCGAACAAATTTTGAGAATATCAGAGGTAAGAAAAAGTAGGATGTACTTAATTGAATTGGTCTCTACTAGCAATAGATTTGTTTACTCAGGCCAACTATTGTTCTTCTTTCCTGATCGCTTCATCAATACAAACTGCGATAAACTGCTATTAGAACTCTTATAAGGAACATCCAAGGAGACCGGGCATTACTACGTGACTCCGCCACATTTGGTATCATTGCATTTTCTTTTGTTGGTTAGTTATTGTTCTTAATCATTGTGATTTTAAATTGGCCCACATTTATGTTGGGACTCTAATAGAGGTTAATAGACTTTAATTAGTGGTAAAGTACCAACATTCTTTAGGCAGAATTTTTGTTTTTATATTAATCATAGACATAGACGACCGTATGTCCGTTGGTGCATCCATTATAAAATTATAGGAAATTATAGAGTGCACAGCACACGAAACACATGCGCTCTAGCTAACGCATTAAAGTAGTCGACTTCAACTGGAGTGGAGCATATAAACAAGGTGAAGAAGTTACCTAGAGCACTCTTGTGATGACATCCCGGACGTCTTTACTGGAGTGTTCATTGGGGCGAACTTACTTAATGCAATCGTAACCCCAGCCTTAAGGAGAGCTGGCCACCCTGCGACATCTAAAATATATCATAAAGCAAATTTTCACATTAAAAATATAACTTTCGTATGTTTATTTTTGTAAAAAGTGTTAAAATTTTAAATCTCTGTTTAGAAATGAATTTTGGGGGTTCCAGAGGGAATATTTTCAAACTGTTACAAAATATTGTTTGCAACTAATCTCATTCAGTATAACTGAAAAAAAAAAAAATAAAATAACATCATAAGAAACATTACACCTTAGTCAACAAAAAACCAATTTTTATCAACAAACCATTACAGAAAAAGAGGGTCCTCGGAATTTGACAATTGTCAAAAGAAAATGAAATTTGACAATTGCCATTTTTGGCTGCTACTCAGAGGTGGCTAGTAAGAAACGTTCATAGTTGCTAGAAAAAGTGATAATCAGTAGGCAAGATATCTGGGAAATATGGTAGATGAGGCAGAACTTCGATCAGAACTCACTTCAATATTTGGAGGATGATACGATACAATGTTTTATGGCATCGAATTAGGTCGTAATTGGAACGAGATTTTTTTAAATCTATAATCACAGTACTACCAAATCCAAATAATTAATTTTAAAGAAAAATTGGGCGAGAATGGTCATCTGAAATGTTTAAAACTGGTGCCCCAGTCTTAAAATGTAGTTTTCATTGGGTTTAAAGCTGCAGAAAATTATTGATTCAAGTTAAAAAATTCGAAAAGAAGAGAATTCATTGGTCATATTTATATAATGGATGCTGTCTAATGTACATGATATTTTGTTTTAAATGCTAATTTGTTTTAAAAATAAACAAAACTTTATAGAATAGTCAGTTACTTATCAAAGAATAAAATATGAAGAATTCCTAATATATTTCTCCAAATGCTATAGTTAACTTTTTACCTGAAGCAAATTTGTCAAACTTGTTTCTTTACCCAAAAGCAGATAAGACAAACCATAAAATCAAAGTAATGGGATTAAATAATAAAAAAAATTTATAAAATTATGTCTTTGGGGCGTATTAACCGGGGCTTTCTTTCACCTGGGCCCAAGGTCTGTTAGACAACAGCCTTTCTCATTCTGTACACCCTAAAATGGAATGCTCTTTTGAGTCCTTGATATGGCCAATATAAGGAGGCAGAATTGGAGGGAGAGGGTATCCTACAACAAACTTGAGAAAGTCCTCAACTACACATTCAACAACACAAACATGCTGGTGCTTATAGCAAAGGTTTTCAGGTTAACGTAATAACATCAAGAATTCCAAGGTAAACACCGACACGAATGGAAACCACTTTCGTTATTTCAAAAATAAACTGATATTAAATGAAAACTATTTACATACATATCGTATTATGTTAACCTATTTGAATGAAATAAATACATGTGATAAATCACCGAATGTAAGCAATTCATTTTATTTAAAAATCTTTTTAGTTAAATTTTCCTTTAAACAAAATTGAATTGATTTATTAGCATTTTAGTTCCGATAAAGAGAAGATCGAATAAGCAGCTAATTACAGTGGAGATAAGCGAGACACCAAAAAGATCACTGTAACAGTTCTTTTTGCTAAGAATGTTAGAGCACCGCCAAAAAAAAAGTATTGAGTGCAAAACTTTATAGCAAAATAAATGTACTTATAGGCATTAAATTTAGAAGAGTTATACTGGCCTAAGCATTATTTTGCACAAAAAACAATGATTTCAATCAATAACTTCCAACAAATGGATTGGATTCTAGAAATCCAACACTGTTATCTGTGCAATTGCACATATTGTAATTGTTACACTATTATATTTATTGGCGGTGTGGTATCCATTTTAAAGACAAACCTAACAGTTACAGGTCACCAAAACTGATAATATTGTAATAACGTTTTTATTACTACAAATGGTTAAACTGTTCAATGGATAATTCCAATTTTATATCAATTCCGTGAATATTAAACTTCCTGTTTTTTGTTAAATAAATTCCAGTTTTTTACAGTCCTTGATATATTATCAACTCATCAAATAAAAACAATATATTTTTTTTAAATAACAACTGAGAATAATTTTTGTAAGTGTGCTCAGCATTTTTACCAAATTATAAAATTCTTGAAACACTTCAGAATAGATAAAAACTAATCAGTTAGATTTAATAAAATAACGCGTTGTTTTCCTGACTATAAATGTATAAGCCTTGGTCGTATTTCTTACTTATAACCCAATTACTCATTTTATCTGGAGCAGTCTACTGTATTTGTCTCTAGGTTGTGGGTGTTCAATGTTATGTTCACTACGTATTTTCGTTTCTCTTTTGCTTTTATTTTTTAGGTGGATAGGCAATGTGAAAGAGCTCTGGCAATTGAAAGTCAATGGGAAGATGACAAAGACCTAAACTCACAGGAAAATCTGTTAATCTGTTAATGCCCCGTCTTAATGATAATGGTGCCAATTTTGCAAGAGAGCTATCTGAGTATCTGAGTATACATTCAAGGGTTCTACCTTCCCTTGCAGACAGCTTCGGCAAAGAATGTGAACCAAGGTCCTCCATTGTTTCGGCGATTACCTAGCGGGAACCTTACCCTGCTAAACGACTCGAAACCGCAATTTGGAAAACTGAGGAGACTAGGACCCTTCTTGAGCTGTAATTCCAAAAAGAGAAGAGAAAAAGAATCTAAGCCATTTGAGTACGTCAGTTTTGTAACAGATAAAAATGTATCAAGATTATTTGTTTGTAGAACAATACATAAAAACAAAGGTGTTGCGCCATTTCATATGGAGCAGCTAATCTTCATCTAAATTCTAATACTTTAGGAAAAAACTAGCGAAATTTCAGATTATTAATCAATTTAATTTATAGAATGTCATCAGAACGTCTAGAGCTTTTTTTTTTAATACTAAATGGTTATAATTTCTGTACTATTCAAAATAATGCCATTTCGGTTTTGCAACTGCAGATGTTTATATTTATAATATATATAAAAATGTGAAAAATTAAAAATACTGTGTACATCTATTAATTAGAAAAGTCTGTTGGCTATTACGAGAAGAAAGGTTGATCACCACGAGACACCTCTGACTTTGTATGTATGTTAGATTTATCTCTGTAACTACAGCTTAATACACAAGTGAAAGTGACATTAACCACCGTGAGAGTAAGGAGGGGGAGACAGTTTTGGCGGCTGACAATGTTACGCACACAACCAAATGTTCTACAGGCGAATGATACTTTACCAATAATAAAAACCGGCTGAAAAGATTACGTGAGTCTGTTACACTTTTATCTAGGTCTCACTTCTCCTTTACCTTTCACATACTTCCTGTGATTTGCATAACTATTGCATTGGTGCATAGAAATCAGGCTGTATTATGGCATCCGCCCTGTGTCTTTCTATTTTTAGTAACTTTTAACTAACACTAAATCGTTGGAGGCTTTTTCAAAGTTACAGTCAGGTCTCAGGTCCCTTGATGAGACAGAATCGTAATACGAGATGTGGCCATTAAATTACGTGACTATTGCTAAAAAAAAAATTTATTATAAATTTATACATAGTTATTATCACCTTCAATATACACCCCTCCCCTATCCCTACAAAGCTCCATGCGAATTTACCATGGTTCGAAACAGTGCAGGAAGTCTTTTTCTGTCAGCTCCTGCATGATGCGTGCCACTTTTACTTTCACAGCTTCAACGGACTGAAATCGTGTTCCTTTTAATGCAGATATGACTTTGGGGAACAGATAAAAGTCGCATGGGGCCAGGTCAGGCGAATAAGGCGGATGGCCTAAAACTGGGATGCTGTACTTGGCTAGAAACGTCTTGTTGGAGAACCCATGACTTATTCTTTCACAAATCGGGTCGTTTTTTCCTTACTCTTTCACGGAGTTGAGCAAGCACCTCACGGTAGTAATGTTGATTAATTAATTATAATCGATATTTTCATCCGTTTTGGACGTGGAAGGGCGACCTGGGCGGTCATCATCTCCGACGTCTTCTCGGCCAACTTGGAAACGCTTGAACCACTCAAAAACTCGCGCACGTGATTAACATTCATCGCCATAAACTTCTTTTAATAAAAAATAAGTTTCCGTAGCGGTTTTATCAAGTTTCATGTGAAATTTCAAGACAATTCGTTGCTCTAATACATGTGTAGTATTATGTTTTCGGCAAAACGAAACTAACACCTCTTACACAAAACAACGGTTCCGGTCAGACAGATTTCTCTACAAACACGTGAGACGCTGCAATCGAAAAAGAAGGCTTTACACTTGCACAGCTGTCGGTCGTTAGGATTTGGCGCATGTATGGTTCTTCTGTAGCAGCATCAGTCTTGTTATTTAATAGCCACACCTCGTATAAAGTTTCAGCTATCTCAGAGCTTTCGTTTCTGAGATATATTGTTAGAAAAAAAAAAAAAATACAGACCATTTTCTTAAAATCACTTCAACTCATGGCATCTCAAAACGAATATTTCCTACAAAAACTTTAAATCTTTAAATTTTTAAAACTTTAAAGTAGAAGTGCACGGCGTTTTTTTAAAAAAATAATACAACTATTTTGGGTAAAATTACGAATAACTAGTTTTCTGGAAACACTTTTTTTGCCTTTAGAACGATTGTTTTAAGTAAAATCTCAATTTGAAGAAATTAGAGGAAGATGGCAATACTTCCCATTATCGAGCAACAAGTTTTATGACCCCTATGTTGGATACTCTGATGAGACTAAAACGGAACATAATCCAAGAACTTGGTATGTGTTAATGCCTTTCACCCATTCTTTTAAAAGAAAACAAACCATGAGTCTCTTACAAAAAAGGAAAGATGTCTAGGAAAGCATCTTGTATCTTTAGCATTTGGACACAGCGATCACATAAAAACAGTGACCTAACATAGTATACAGTTAATATTCCTATAATTTTCTAACAATTTTCTATTTAATCTTAAACATTGTTGGATGGATGGATGTTTTGTTACATTGTCTGTAGTTAGGACTAAAGGGTTATGAGTGTCAGCCAAGGACTGCAAGCTAACAAACATAAATTATGTTTTGGGGTTGACAAATGTTGAAACAGAATGGTTATGGCCGCTCTCCACTGTGCTGCTAAACCTTCTCCTCCTCTGCAAACACAGTGTTGCCTCATTGCGTGCTTTCTAACTTGGTGAAGGTTATTTTTGAAATATCTCGTGAGGTGAATACCACTTTCGAATGGTATCCTTTAAAAATTAAAGCACGTTCTCCTTTAAAAAATAAAAAAAAAACCGTTGCTCTAAAAGGCCAAAACTCAGTTGGTTCTATTTTTATTTTTCCCAAAACTCAATTTACCAAAAATATTACTCTTTTTCTCGCTAAATTCAAATTTCGTAATCATAGAAACTTGAATAACATATTTTTAGAGTGTTTACAAGATAGTAGAAGTTTACAGAAGAAGAAGGGAGCATAAATTTACAATTTAATGATGAATTCATTAATAAATGAAAAACCCAAAACTAAATATCCAGATTATGCACAATGCAACATTCTAAAATTAGAACACAAGCTATTTTTCTGCGTATTTGTAGTTTTAGACCTTTGAATAATTTATTTAAAGTGAGGTAAATTACAGTGTAATTAATATATTACTTTCGTTTAGCGAGTGGTGAAAAACGGCTTCAGACTTAGCCTTTTAACTTACCTTACTTACCACACGCAAGTTCCATCTGTTGAAATAAACCCAGCTAGATCAGTCTCCAATAACTTTAAAATTGTCCTTTGTCTTTTTACAGTTTTTCCCCTAAGCGTAATTCGCATTGTCCAAATTCCTTTTCAATCTACAACGTTAAAAATAAATGTATTAAAAAATTTACAAGACATTAAAAAACAAAAACTTAAAAAATTTAAATGTTACGACACTACAGTAAATCTCAAACCGTTATGATTTTTGGGTGTTCTGTTATTTTAGAAATGGGTCATAAAATTTCGACAGTTCTGCTTACCTAAGCAACATTAAAATATCTTCTGAATTTCAAGAATGACAAATAACATTCAACAGTTGTACACGGTATGATTAACACAAAAATAAAATGTTAAGTTCTCGTTTTTTTTTTTTTTTCACAGAAATTCTGTATAGAATCCAGTTCTTGAAATGGTATGTGTAGTATTTATGAATAATGAATTTTTGCATACAAAATTGTTTACAGAAATCCTAAATTTAAAAAAAATGTACTAATTATATTATTTTCTTAACTAGATTGTTTTTAAATTCATTCATATGTCTAGGGGCCTCAGCCAACCAAACTGCACCATAGATGCAACAATCATGAAGGTTCAAGTCACCATTCAGCAACAAAACACTGAGGTCTGTTGTCAGCAAGTTACATTTCCACAGCCACTTAGTTCTTAACCGTTATTGCTACGTATGCTATTAAGTTTTATTGTGCTCATACTCCGCCCTTAAGCTTAAGCCACCTCAAAACTTGCAAAGTAAAAGATGCTAAAGGTCTCTCTGAACTGAGACCTTCTAGACCAAGTAAGAAAATATTTATCCACGATTAACCACTGAAAGCAAATGAGAAATCAAAACATTATAGAGAATTTAACTAAATATATAAGAAAGCAAATGATGCTCAGAGAGAAATTTCTATTGTTAGTATGCCAAGGACTTCACTCGAACAAGATAAGATGCAACACACTTTGCCTAGTGACATAATTACACATGATTAAATAACTTAAATTTGGTTAAAAAAAAAGTTTCTATTTTTTTATTGTTTGAAAAATAATTACAAAATATAATACTACTAGCCGATAAGACAGTTGTATAAGGGTTGATTGTCAAAAACTGCACGAAAAAACGTAACGTTGGAAAGCACCCAACTTTGACACATCGAAATTAAGAAGAAATGTGAAATATTTAGAAATCTAACTGGAAAAATTCTGACCTGTAACAATTAAATGACATTCTCTAAAAATCAATACAACACAAATGTAAGCGACAAATTTTGTAGTAATCGACTTTGCGCGACATGTTTGGCATTATCGCTGTCGTATGATTTGACCATCGCAGACTTATTGCTTTCAAGGCTTGCAAATATTTCTTTAAAATATTTTAATTAGATATTTTATAAAACAAATTCTTTCATTTTTCATTTTTGCCATTTAATAAGGTACTTTTAGTTTTCTTATTTTTTATTCTATTTATATATTATGTTTCTTTTTTCTTTTTTGTTTTTCTTTTAGAGCATGTATAGTTTTCTTTTGTATTCTTAGATTATTTTTCTTTTTTCAGATTATCTATTTATTTATTTTTTTCTTTCTCATAAGTATGTATAATTTTCTTTTATATTCTTTAGAATAGAAGGTTCTATTGTTTTATTTCTATTTCTTTTCCATTTTTTCATGCTGTCAATGTTTTATTTAATTTTTCTATCTAATATTCTAACTTTTGTACGGTGTGTTACAGAAGTCTTATTTTGTTTTATTTATTCTGCGTAACCCTCCGGCAGACGGAATTTCCATGCCCAAGAATGTTTTATTTTAAATGAAAATGTATTTTCTTTTTATATAAATAAAACATTATTATTATTGTTATATTAGCGCTTGACTTTTAGTTTGTATTGGTCGAAATAATTCATAATTCAACGTTTCTAAACTGTGAGGCTCGAGACAATCGCAAAAGGATGCGCAGTTTTTATCAGAAATATCTTCTTTTTCTTTTTAAATAAAAAAGCAAGAAGCAATACTCTAAACACTTCGTACCTTATTTGGCCTTAAAATAAGCAAGGGATGACGGTAAACAAAGTGTAAGAGGCGGCATAATTTCTAATGAATAAGAAAGTGGAGTGACGATACAGATGTTTGAAAATTTCTGATCTTATCCAAACGTTTGATTAACCATGAGACTTTTTGAATTAAGCAGAAGTCTCGTGGAATTTAATGCTACGCACAAAACCTCTGGCAGAAAAAAATAAATAAAAGAAGTGGTAGTACGTATGTATTGTGTGCACATGAGGTAATCCTCCCCCAAACTTTTGTTGTGGCACAAAGTTGAGTAAATTTCTTTACATCCCCTATCTAGCTTCTTTGTATACTCAAAAGAGGGAGGTACTTTTTTTTTTAAATAAAAGTAATAATAAGAAATAAAACACATGTGGAGAAAAGGGCAGAGGGGATAAATGAGTGAATAGGACGAGCTCGTCTTCGTGATATCACCTCAGAGTGGGAGAACGACAAGGAAAGTCTTTCTTTTGGTTCATTTCCCCAAACCCCACCGATCTGTCAGCTCCATCTAATTCAAGGGTAACCACCTACTTACGCACATGTTCTCGGGCTCACAAACAGAAAAAGGACAGAGAAAAAGATACCTTCCTCTAGTGTCTAGTCAACAAGCAGACTTACAAGGAAGTAAACCCAATTTCTTCTATAAAAATTTGTTTTGTATTCACACGCAACTTTTTTTTAACAGTTATTTTATATTTTAACTCTAATTTACCAATTTTCTTAAAAATGAAGATCTATTTTGGGATTTTAGTCACAAGTTCTATCATATTAGATCTATGACCTGTTCTATGGTAGTCCTAGCGACACAATTTTCTTTCGTCCCCTGCAAACACTTCCCATCAATATCCAATTAAAGCTTAATAATCAGATTTCCAATGATAAGTTTTCCTTAAAATTCCTTTTTAAAAAATAAGACATCTATTTTGTAAAATTTTAATGCCGATTTACCTAATTTCTTTAAACTTGACAATTTCATGAATATTTTAAAATTTAACTGAATGTTGTTTGGCAGACAGTTTATAAGCAGAAATTCTTCTGAACTGGTACTAGACGTGTTAATACGAGGGTCGTTTGAAAAGTCCGTGCAAAAATAAAAACTACTTAATTTTTTGGGGTAAACCTTTTTTATTTTTCAACATAGTCTCCTTTTAGGCTTATACACTTCGTCCAACGCTGCTCTAGTTTGTTGATCCCTTCCGAATAATAGGATTTGTCCAAGTCTGAAAAATAGCCATTCGTTTCTGCAATCACCTCCTCGTTTTAATAAAATCTTTTTCCCGCCAGCCATTTCTTCATATTGGGGAACAAATAGTAGTCCGAGGGAGCCAAGTCTGAAGAATAGGGGGGATGTGAAACGCGTTGGAACCCTATTTCCATTAATTTTGCGACCACAACTGCTGAGGTGTGAGCTGGTGCGTTGTCGTGATGGAAAAGGACTTTTTTGTGGGCGTTTTTCTTGCAGCTCGGTTTTCAAACGGTCCAATAACGATGAATAATATGCACCTGTAATAGTTTTACCCTTTTCCAGATAGTCGATGAGGATTATTCCTTGCGAATCCCAAAAGACAGTCGCCATAATCTTTCCGGCCGAAGGAACGGTCTTCTCCTTTTTCGGCGCAGATTCCCCCTTGGTAACCCATTGTTTAGATTGTTCTTTGGTCTCAGGAGTGTAGTGATGTATCCATGTTTCATCCACAGTGACGAAACGACGCTTAAAGTCCTGCGGATTCTTCTGGAACAGCTACAAACCGTCCTTGCAACACTTCACACGATTTCGTTTTTGGTCAAGCGTGAGCAATCGCGGCACCCATCTTGCGTATAGCTTTGTCATGTCCAAATGTTGATGCAAAATATTATGTACCCGTTCATTCGAGATGCCCACAGCACTAGCAATCTCACGCACCTTCACTCTTCTGTCATCCATCACCATATCATGGATTTTATCAATGATTTCTGGAGTAGTAACCTCAACAGAGCGTCCAGAACGTTCAGCGTCACTTGTGCCCATATGGCCACTCCGAAAATTTTGAAACCACTTATAAACTGTTCTAATCGAAGGTGCAGAGTCACCATAATGTTTATCAAGCTTCTCTTTAGTCTCCTAAGGCGTTTTGCCTTTCATAAAGTAATGTTTAATCAACACACGAAATTCTTTTTCGTCCATTTTTTGAAAATCACTCGACTTCCTCGATTCAAACGAATGCCAAACACAAAGAAATAGACCGATCTGGCTGAAACTTGGTGTGTGTTCTTCCAAGAGATGCTACTAACTAAACATAACCTCGATACGCGCGAGTAGTGCTATCTCTCTGACTTTGCACGGACTTTTCAAACGACCCTCGTAGTACACAATTTTAACTACATGGTCGGAGACAACCTGATATTCTGGAAGAATGCGGTGAATTTCGAAAACATTTAAATAATGCTCACCAGTACCTACCTGTTTGTCCATCTGACTCAATTATTTTATGATATCTTACTATCAAAGAAAGTTCTAGACTTTAAAAACTTTTGGTGTTCTGAAACAGTAAATCCTTTTCTATAAAATTTCTTGCAATAAAACTTTAAATAAAACCAAAAGAAATCAAAAATCATCGCAAGCCCAAAATACAAATTGCGGTTTTTCTAAATTAAAAATATCTTATTTAAATGATTTTAATAGGCCAACTTTTTTTTGAATAGGCTAAAAAAAAAAATAATAATTTTTTAGACTTTTCAGCTCTGCAAATAAAAATATTTCTATTTTACAACAATTAATGAACTTAACAGAACCTTGCTGCAAAAAATATTAAAATTAACAAAAAAAAACGCCTTCCTTTTGGTTGAAGAGAATATTTATAATATTCTTTGTTTACTTTTAATGTCACAGACAAAATGTGACTTTCAATTATTATCATTATGTATAAATATTTATAACCCGATAGTACCGTAAGAAGTCATTAACTCTTTCTAACTTGAATAAAATGGCTGTTCAATATACAATATAAAATTCATTTCCGCTTTACACCTTTACCACTACCAATAAGATATGTCTATTTTTACTTCTCTCAAAGAGATCACTTCAACATTTCTAAACTGTGTTTGCACAAGATATATGTGTTTTGAACCCTCTGAAAATGTGGACGTTTTTAACGCATGGCCATTATTTTGTCTGCGATGTCTGTCAGTTAAAGAACAAATCTTGGAAACGAAATGTCGTAAAAAGCCCAAAATTGGTCTTCAGTTTGTTACTGTATTTAATGGTATATAAAATTAAAATAATACTTCCGAATAATTTGATGGAGTCGCTGCTTTTGTAAGCATCCATAAGCCCAGTTCACTTAATCTGTTCGAGCAACTGAACAGCTAATTGAAAAAGTGAATAAGTTATAATAATTGTACAAAAAGACGTATATATGTTTCTTTTTTCTCTTTATCATTGTATCACGGTTCGCCTAGAACGATTTTAATTGAAAAGTTCACCAACATTAAATTTTTTTTTTTTCTCCTTATTTAAAGTTTATAATTACTTTAAATTTTTATATTTATGTACATGTACATAAATGTCTTTTTTGTGAAAATTTAATTTCTATGAATATCTATCTTTATTCAAATAAAGTAAAAAATGTTGACTAAAAAAACTTAAAAATAATTGAGTAAGTTCTTTACAACCTCTGATGTCAATCACAATGTCTCCAATAGCAAAAACTTTAATTTTTTTTGTTACTAAGCCCTGCAATGCGATAAAAAATTATTTGGGCTCTTTTAATTCAAAAAGTTTCATTAAATGAATTTGAATTGGAAATTTTCACTTTTTCCAGTGTATAAATATTGTATTTTGCAGGAATTTTTCTCATTTTTGAAAAGTCCCATTCCCTTCCACAAAAAAAACGATGATTTATTTGTTAAGTAAGCTTTGAAATGCGAGAAACACCTTGTTTTTGCCTTATTTTGCTCATAAATTTCTTTTTTATTGATTTTGAATGTCCAAATTTCATTTTTATCATTTATAAAATACATCAATCTGTCGGAAATTCCCTCAGCTTCAAAATGCATGCATTGGTTTTGCAAAAAACTGTAATTTTAATGTTGGTGAACTTTTCAATTAAAATCGTTCTAGACGAACTGTGATATAAAAAAAAATTTGTAAATCTTATGGCTAAAAAGGGTTCTCGTTCTCAAATCCGCAAAATATCGCCCAGCGCAAACTTTATGCACCCGTTATTCACCCATTAAACAAACCTTTATTTTACGTCATTAAAGAAAATAAAATTCTTATCACCACGAAGAAAACAAAAAAAACAAGATTAAATAAATACAGACTAAAAATGTTTGCTAATATAATTCAATTTCTTAAACAATGGTATCACACTTAGCGATTATTTGTAAACGAAATCGAATCGCAGTATATTCATTAAATTAAATGAATCTTAAAAAAGAATGATGATACAAGCTGGGAATGTGGGCAATTTTGTTATTATTGGCGGAATGGAAATTCAATAAGTTGAAGTGTTGAAAATAACGTAGAAACCCAAGAAAATAAACAACGTAATATTGTGAAATTTAACGATAAATAAACCTCTTAAAAAGAAAATGCTAAGAAACAAATATGAGTAACTACGTATTATTTAATTACTCAACAGACCATACTCCTGCACTTTCTCTTACTCTTCAATGAGATGATACTATTCTGACGAGCATTTTTCCGAAATAGATATACAATAAAAGCAAGAAAAAGCTTCTAGCCTTTAGCCTTTTTTCTGAAATGGAAGAAAACGGGGTTAAGGCCGCTAATCTGAATTAACTTATCTCGGTCATCGTAGGAAAGCTGTCCAGTATTTTGGACAGGGCTAGTTCCAATAAATTTGTGCTACAGATATTATAAGAGAAGGATAATCAATTCCAGAATCGTGATATGCTAAGTATCTTTTTCTTTTTTTTTTTAAACTGTAATATAAATTTCAGTTATACTGTAAAAGTCTACACGTGGCAACTCAAACCCCATTCATTTAGTTTAGCGAAAGGGCCCAAGAACTTACTGGGAGGGTAAAGTATATCTGTTTTATGTACAACGCAACAATTAACATAAAAATTTCCCTTCTCTAGTTATTAGCAAATAAATATTTTAAAAAAAGAGAGATTTAACGTATTTATTAAGGCAAGCTAAGAAAAAGAAAAAAGGAAGAGAATATTACACTTCGCTCGGTTGTTCAAGGTTATATATATATATGCTCACGATAACACAAATTGATTTCTGGAAGGTCAAGAGACGCCTATAGTGTTTGTTTTCTTTCACAAGTACGCATATTTATTTATTTATCTTTTAATTACAATTTTAGTGTCGGTGAGATAAGTAGCCAGAGAAAGAGAGAAAAAAAAGAGACAGAATGATTCATTAATAAATGACGAGGACAAGGAAGCGTAAAATAATAAGAAATCAGTTCAATAACGTCTCCATTATATTTCATTTAATGATAACAATGGAATTTAATCATTTTTTTTTTTTTCATTATTATAACTCTTAGTTTAGAGTATTTAACTGACGCCTCATTGACCACTTTCATGATTCCTCATCCTCGATACACTTTATTTTTTCTTTGTCTTTTTTAACTACGTCATTAGTTGTTTTTTTTTTTTATTTTGCTTTTTTTTTAACTTGACCTGAAGTGTTTGTGTCATTTGTTTACAAAAATTTTATGCGTTTTAGGCGCATCTGCAAGAAAGGCGCAACACTTCTACGCAAAAATGGTCTTATCTTTGAAAAGTATTTCACAAGAAAATTGTTGTTAGTCAGTTAGATATAAAATTCTTTAGGGTGATGCTTCACAATACTTTTCTCCATCGCAATGAACAAATTATCATATTTCTATAACTTTAAGAATGCAATGAAAATCCTAACAACTGCACTTAAAACATTGGAGTTCGTAGCGATGCCTCATCCGCCTAGGTTTTGTGTATTTTTTTACAAACCATCGTACATCACAGATATACATATTATAAAGTATAGTAATTATAAATCTAAGGTCGCAATAGATTTGACTTTACATAAAAGTAAGCAGAAAGAAGACTCTTCTTAGGTTTAAAGCAAATTGAAAGGAATGGCTTCTGAGAAATATAAGAGTATTGTAAAAAAACCAACTGTTCGGTCCACACGTCATTGAAAAAAAACATTTTCCAGGGTGCATAAGATTTGCTTTAAAGCCACAGCAAATCTTAACAAATCTAATCTACAGAATAACAATCTTTAGTGATATTAACGTACGAATCATTGAAGAACCA
This sequence comes from Rhodnius prolixus, assembly GCF_049639745.1. NCBI lineage: Eukaryota > Metazoa > Arthropoda > Insecta > Hemiptera > Reduviidae > Rhodnius > Rhodnius prolixus. Next base: position 26,533,984 of record NW_027411624.1, read on the forward strand.
AAATAAATCTGTAATTTATTATGTAAAAAAAATCATTAAACGCTATAAAATTATTGCTATACGTACTAACAACAGTAATAAAGTTATTTCCTTGCTCGGCTGACTATGTATTTCTAGTGAAAACTAGATCCAGGAACTTCTTTAATAAAAGAGAGTGAACGCTGTAGAGGAGGTAGTACTTTAAGCACCAAGAAGCCGCTTGAATCAATTGATCACCATTTGGGTACATGCGAGTCTTCCATTTGAAATGCTGAAACATTGTTATTGAATTAACCATAAATATATTTTCACATTTTATCTTTAGAAAATAAATTGTATAAACAGGTAAAGAAAAAGCCCTATTTAATCTTTAACTATTTAGTTTCATTTATTTGATATTTAAGACTTCTTCTCCTATCATTCAAAGGTTAGGAATTGTATTTGTGTACAAGAAAAGGTGGGGTTTATAAAAATTTCAATATTTTTTGCTAAATTTTTGGCCTTACTAATAGTACTAATTATTGAGTATTTTTTTTATGACTGTAGATGGATTCCATGAGATCCGAAATGTCTAATAAATTAAATAAATAAAAACTGTTGACTAGATTTTTTTGGTTTGTTCTCCTCCTACGACAGTTTTACTATGGACAACTGGTATATTATTTTCTAGTTCTACTTTGTAAAACTAGTTTAAAAAATAAGCACTGATGATACTTCAACCCTCAAAGCAGTGACTCTACTCAATAATAAAAGTTTTGTATTGCAACTGTGTAAGGTAAACACCATCGACGGTCTTCGACCATGGCAGTTGTCTTTATAATTTTGTGTTCAAAGATGTATATTTTTATTTGTATTCCTATTTTTAATAAATAAAGGCTATATAATAATAAATATGTGAGGTAAAAGTAATATACACTGAGTACTTTATATCTCACAGTCTAGCCGTCTCTTTTCCCTCCTCATCCTCACAAACAGCCACTTAAACACTCACAACAGACCAAGAATTGCACAAATAATTCATTGTTGTAAAAATATGGCTTTTGTTTAGAAAATAAACATGTCAATATTACGAAATTATTACATTAATGAGGAGTACTAATTGTAGAAGAGAATCCTTCAACAACACATGTTATCTCATGACGGCGATAAGGAAACTAGGTCGATCTAAAATTGGTTGCGTTTCATTTTGTAAAAACTTTGTATTTCTTACATTTCTTTTAACTTATCTCATACCTCTTCCTCATTGGGATTGGGGGCAAAATTCGAACATTCGCAAAAAAACTGTTGAAAGATCTTCAAATTCCGAATAAATAAATTACGTCTAGCATCAATAAGAAGTTATAAGGATTATTCATTTCTTTAGAGTCTTGGAATAGCACATTGGACTCCTTCCAAGAATAGTTTTTAAATCCTAAAATTTGTGGAGGTTCTAAGGAAGATAATGTCTCCTTCAACCGACACTTAGCAATTTACAATAAATCCGCAATAATGTCACACATATTTTCTATAAGATTTTGCAGGATGTCTTCACGAAAGCCATCGACTTTATAATGAATTTTACTCTTATTCTTAGAAGTAACTTAGGAGTAATCATAACTCAGGATATCTTAGCTCTAGGAAAATGTACAGAACTTCCTTGACTTCAACAACTTTTCCGAGCTATTCTTCAGGGTTAATCGCCAGTCAATATGGTGATTTCGGTTTCCAAAAGAGCTTTTCCTCATCTGGATACCTGATGTCATTTGATGTTTAAGTCCCTTAAAATCTGTAACGAATGGGATGGTCTGTAGTGGCTTAAAGGGAATTAAAAAGAGAAAAGCCATAACACTCTGTAAACGAAACGCACGGTGGAAACCTAGTAACCAAATTGGCAATAATTATATATTTTAAGTCTTGATGATAATGAAATTCTAACATGAAAACCAAGTTATTAAATTGAACTGGCCTTATCGTCGAAAATTTCGCAAATGGCCTTGCTATGAACCAGCTTACATACCTGAATTTATGATAACCATTTTCATGTTTTTCTATGTTTTTCGTCAACTTGTAAAACTATATCAATATTTCAATGACGGTAATTAACAAGTTTTTTTTAGAAATAGTGCTGGTTAATGAACTAGAGCTAACATGTAGCATGTTTAATTGTAAGGTAAATCATTAAGCAAAGAAAGGTCATGTCATTACTAAATGTACCACAAGATTTCATATAACTAAATAAATGTACTAAACATTCAAAAACTTTGTCATTTAATAGAATTTAAATATATGTACGTATATATTCCAATCGAGAATCATCTAGCAAACAAATGGAACATTGGAATATGATCTGATTATCAGTCCATTTTTTTTTTTTAATGAAGCGACCCTTTCTTTGTTCGAACGTACTCGTACATACGATAGTTCGTACTAGTTCTTTAATATTTACTATTTATATAAACAAACTTATTTGTAAATAAATAAATATGTAAGTTAATTAATAAATTGGGGCCAAGGGGGGGGAGCCTTTGGGCTTCTATTCCGCCAGGGTGAATAGTTAAGGCTTCACCTTCTATTCACCAAGACCGTCCGAGCGTAGCATTAAGTTATACTACATCCTGCAAGAGGTGGCCCTGCTGGATAACTAAACTCGGCGGATCTAGACATGGATGTCGATAAAAATCCCGGGTGGCTTAGGGTGGAAGTCACTCGTCACCAGGGTGGTGTCCCCGGGGGCAGCTCTGGAAAACACCCCCCCAATCCAAGGTGTGGGATTCCGTGCTGAGGGATGGATGGCACAGGGGTTGTTGTGCCAGTAACGGATCCTCCGGGGTACCAGGCGACCCCCCGGTAGTAAGTAGCCTTACCCGACCATGCGGGGCTCTGGCCGGGCGGACTTTTTAATTCCCTAGCTACTCGTGGGAACAAAATGGACATTAAAACAAAAAACAAAGACACGGGAGGGGTAGTACAAGAACAACAACAGACACTACAGGTACAACAACAACAGTCACAACAACAACACCAACAACAACAACAGACACAACAACAACAACAGACACGACAACAAAGAAAACAAAGTAGACGGAAACAACGGGACCAACTGACTGAAAGGACTGTAATAGGCCAGGGGGGTGGAGGTGAAAACCCCACGACCTCTAAGGCCGATCCCAAACCAGTAACAGCCAAAGGCCGTAAAAATGTGGCCATGGCTGGTACAAGTGGGGAAGCAAAACCCAGCAAAGGCCAAGGGAAGGGGATGGGTAATCCTCCAACCAAAATGGCCGGCATAATTAAACCTAAGACACCTGAGGCCCTAGGGGCGGGAGGTGGACAACGATCTAGTTTTAGGGCAGACTCCCTAGAGGCGATAGAGAACATGTCGGATGCAGAAGTGCATGCGGCGCGTATCTCGGGTAGCTCAAAGAAGAGGGTCATGGCCCTTACTAGAGAGGTTGGAGGTAGGCAATCAAAAGTTATGCACCGACAACTGGAAAGTATGGGGTTGTAAACCTGTGGAGGGCGGTCAGGTGTGGACCTTCTCCATGGACAGGGCCTCATTAGACGAATTGAGGAGGCTGAAAATGTCTCCTTTCTTCGGCTGGGGACAGGTGAAGTTTAGGGTGAAGTCCTCAAAATATCAGGGCCCGGAAGAGGCCAAAACATCAACGGAAGAGGAGGGGTTGATGTTGGAAGCCACAGACCCTGTAATAGAATCTACGCCAGGGGGGCAGAGTGGGCTGGAGGGGGAAATGGAGGCCCTCCGTGCCGCTCTGTCCGAATTACCGGCGGGAGTAGGATATCCCAAAGGAGAGAGGGTGGAAGCGATGGAGGTTTCCGTGGGCGAACTCCCGGGTGGAAGCGGACCCTTGCCCCAGAGGCCTAGCGGCCAGGAGCAAGAGTCAGGATCCGCTGAAACACGGGGGGGAGCCGCGGGAACTCGAGACGTCGCCCCGCCCACCTTGGACGCTTAACATGGTGCTGAAAGTGGTGCAGGCAAACCTTCACCACGCCAAGGCTGCTTCGGCCGTGGTGTGTAGGAGGTTTGACAGCGAGGGGCTAGATTTAGCCCTACTGCAGGAGCCATGGTACCATGGGGGGTTTGTCCGGGGTCTTAATCCCAAATTGGGGAAGACACTATACAGCAAGTCTGCTAGTAGACCCAGAGCCTGTATAGTGCTTAAGTATGGAATTGGATGTACACTTATACCGGAGCTATGCTCTGGAGATTTTGTTACAGTTCTTCTAAATATCATCACCGAGGGAGGACCAAGAAAACTTGTGGTTTGCTCGGCCTATTTTCCCGGTGATGAGGACTGCCTTCCATCTCTGTTAGGCGACATTGTTGCCCACTGCCGGAGAGAGAGATTGCAGCTGATACTGGGGTGTGACGCCAACGCACACAATACTGCATGGGGGAGCACCGACGACAACGCCAGAGGTAAGTTACTTTTAGAATTCATTTCTGGTGAGGGGCTGCATGTGTCTAATATAGGATCAGTCCCGACTTTTGTGACTGCAACTAGGAGGGAGGTGTTGGATTTAACTCTAGCCACGCGTTGCATGTCAAATACCGTAGTTAATTGGCATGTATCGAACGAGCCGTCTTGTTCCGATCATAGGCATATCAGATTCGATATATGCGTCCCGCCCCTGGTTATCAAGAGGCTGCGAAGCCCTAGAGAAACCCACTGGGCGGGATTTACTCAAGCGCTCACAGAGTCCCTAACAAGCTTTAAGGTTGATGTTAGAAGGACGGAGAGCATCGAACAGGCAGTGGTCCATATTAATGAGGCGATATTAGAGGCCTATCAGGATAACTGCCCGGAAAAGATCAGACCACAAAGGTCGAAAACAGTCTGGTGGAATAGTCACCTCGAAAAGAGGAGGAAAGAGGTGAGAAGGCTGTTCAATAAGGCCAAACATAACCAGGACTGGGACTCATATAGACAAGCTCTGACGCAGTACAACAAGGAGATAAGGAAGGCCAAGCGAAGCGCCTGGCGGTCATTCTGCGAGGACATTAAAGAAACCCCTGAATGCGCCAGAATACATAGAGTCTTGGCGAAAGAAGGTACTGCGGGCAGAGTAGGTTTCATGGCTAAAGATGATGGAACCTACACTAAGTCGATGGAGGAAACCCTGGAATTACTCTTGAGTGCTCATTTTCCGGGGTCCACTCGACTATCAGCCTCGGGTGATGAAGAGGTCAGCTCGGAGGTTCCAAAAAGGCCTTCAAGAGCGGATTGGAAGATTGCGACGCACATCGTTCAACCAAATAGGCTGCGGTGGGCGATCGCAAGGTTCCAGCCCTTTAAATCCCCGGGGCCGGATGGAATTTACCCAGCCTTTCTACAAAAGGCAGGGGAGGTGCTAATGCCCTTCCTGTGTAGAATCCTCAGAGGCTGTTTGGCTTGGAGGTTCATTCCTGAAGTATGGCAAAGGGTGAAGGTCGTGTTCCTTCCTAAGGTTGGGAGATTAGGGGACCAAACACCGCAGTCATTCAGACCGATTAGTCTGTCGTCCTTTCTGCTTAAAACATTGGAAAGGCTTTTAGACAGACATATTCGGGACGAAATCCTAAGAATTCAACCCCTTAGTGATCGTCAATATGCCTATCAGGCAGGCAAGTCTGTGGACCTTGCATTAGATGATTTTAATAGGCTACTTCAAAAGTCCCAAGAGGACAAAGAATTTGCGATGGCCGCATTTTTAGACATACAAGGGGCTTTTAATAATGTCTCGGCTATGTCGCTGATTGATGCCCTGTCAAGGAGAGGCTTGGCGCCAACCATCTGTCAGTGGATTAAGTCTAACCTATTAGGCCGCATTGTTATGGCCACGTTGGATAACTGTTCGGTAGAGGTCAGAGTGGTGAGGGGTTGCCCGCAGGGGGGAGTTTTGTCACCCCTTCTGTGGACGATTCTGGTGGATGATCTCTTAGCGAAAATGACGGCGGAGAGTTTCTATTGTCTAGGTTTCGCGGATGACCTGGCAGTAGTGGTTAAAGGACGATTCGCTCATACGGTCTCGGGGCGCATGCAAAGAGCGCTTAATATTGTGGATAGATGGAGTAGAGCGGAAGGTCTCTCCATCAATCCTCATAAAACTAGGGTTGTTCCCTTCACGAGGAGGAGGAATCTGGGTGGATTGGAGCAACCAACTCTGGGGGGAGTTACTATCCCCCTGTCCATGGAGGCCAAATATCTTGGGGTTATCTTCGATAAAAGGCTTACATGGAATTCACACATAAATATGATTTCCCACAAGGCTAAGGTTTCCTTAGGATGCTGCAAAAGGCTGTGTGGGAAAAGTTGGGGATTAAGCCCTAGGATGACGCTCTGGATCTATAAAAGTGTGGTTAGACCCATGGTGTCACATGGGGCGGTGGCGTGGTGGGCGAAAACCTTGCAGGTGGGGGGAATCCGAACACTCAGTGGCATTCAAAGGCTGGTTTGCCTGAGTGTCACTGGGGCCATGAGGACTTCCCCTACTGCGGCCTTGGAGGTTTTATTAAATTTGCCCCCATTGCACATATATATTCAAGGCGTTGCAAAGGCCGTTGTCATTAGGCTTATGACAGGACAAGCCCCCATTACCGTTAGGCATGGAGGAGCGTATCAAGAGTTATATGAGGAGCTGGAGGCCGACCCAATTCTGGGCCTGCCCTCGGACTTTATGACTCCCAAATATAACTTCTACAAGCCTTTCAAAGTCTGTATTGGGGACCGGGAGGCTTGGAAAAGTGGACCCCCAGTTGTGGGAGATTCAATGTGGTACACAGATGGCTCCAAGTTGGAGGAGGGAGTAGGAGCGGGAGTGTACGGGGCGAAACCGAAATGTAGCTTTTCGGTTAGCCTAGGAAAACTAGCTACAGTTTTTCAGGCTGAGCTAGCTGCAATTAGGTTCTGTGCTACCGAGATTAAAGGGCGAAGAATTATTAACTCTAAGGTCGTAATTTTCTCGGATAGTCAGGCTGCTCTACGGGCAATTAGTTCCTACCAGGTCAATTCAAGGCTGGTTTGGGACTGTCTGGGTGCCCTGAAGGAAATTAGTGACCAGAATATGGTCTTTCTAGTTTGGGTACCTGGACATTCAGGACACAAGGGGAACGAAGTGGCAGATTTATTGGCCCGGGAAGGCTCTGCGGGACACTTCGTTGGCCCGGAGCCCTGCTTTGGGGTTTCGAAGTGTGTTAAGTCTGCGGCCATCAATGCATGGGTGCAGAGTAAGGCTCAGGAGTGGTGGCTTGCTACCACTGGGCTGCGACAGGCGAAGGAGTTCATCAGAGGCTACTCGCCGAGGCTGACCGCAGAATTAATCCGTCAAGGCCGTGGGGCTATAAGGATAATTGTAGGCCTATTAACGGGCCACTGCAGGCTCAGAAAGCACATGCATCGCATGGGCCTGGCAGATGATAGCCTTTGTAGGTTCTGTCAGGAAGAGGAAGAAACTGCACTACACGTGTTGTGTCAGTGTGAGGGGCTCGTATGGCTAAGGATGTTACTTCTCGGGGAGGAAAAACCAAGGCCTGAGAGCTTTACCCAGGAGCCACTCTCCAGAATTAAGAGTCTGATTAAACGGACGGGTCTGGAGGGTGAGCTCTAAAGTCGGGGAGCCACAATAGATCCATAGGGGTCGCGGTGGCGCAGGCCTTGAGGCCACCCAAATTTAATCTAATCTAATCTAATTAATAAATTAATGATTGTAAATTAACTGTTTGTATATTAATATTTTAAAGCTGTAAAAAATTATACGAATATTTTAGGAACCATAAATTATTCATTACAGATAATAAAAGTAAGAATACTTTCTCAGAGCCAAAATACCCTCGAAGTAGCCAAATTTGCAGACGCTGGATATTTCATTACCGCTTGAGTTTGAAAAAAGCAAAATTGAGTTCAGGGTAAAAGTCGAGAGGAACCATATTCTACCACGATGAAAACCATTTGGTAATGAACCTCACTTTAGAGAGAAGTCTATATATATATATCTCAGCTCTCCGAGAATCACCTAATATAGAGCATCGCTGTTTTTATCCGTTGTAGCAGGCATGTATATTGGGACCGGTTTCGGTTTTTCATCTACCTTCAGAGGTATGTTAATCGATTGATGTAGATACTTCACTTATAATTTCCATCTCTCACTACACTTGCTGACTTTTTTACTGGTCTACTTCCTGATGAACTACAACGAAATGAACAAAAGTGTGCATCAAGTTATGTTATGTTGATTAATTACAGGCCAAGACTAAGAGCGCTTGCTTTCCATAGAATTGGAATAGAGTATAATATGAAGTAGGAGAGAAGGGTTTAGCTCAGTAGTTAACGCACTAAATTTTGCTTTAATGATTCCAATTCCAGATGTTAGCCCTTAAATTTTCTCTTCCTAGGAGTTTCTTAAAGCTAACCGTCTGTAAATCAAAAGAGTTGAGGGTAGCGAAAGAATCGAAAGCGCTCATTTTAACGACTCTAAAAGGCACTAAGTCCCTTGCCTACGTACGACGATTGTCTGAAGGACAGATATTCCATGAGAAGTAAAATTTATTGGGCAAACGTTCTTACCAGAATTTACTTTTAATTTTGATAAAACAAAAATAAAAAAGCGGATATCGCCTTATTTCATCTTAAATCAGATAAGAGAAAGCAATTGAAGTGGGAAAAGTTTAATATAAAAAAGTGAATTGATAAATAATTGAATTTCAGGAAGTAGAAAAAAAGTAGCGCAGGAAAGGAGGCTGAAAACGAGAATATATATTATGATATAATAAGAGAATGTAGAATAATAAATGGTGGATGCAGGGGAGGCTGCTCTCTTACAGGTTACGTAATGTACAGGGGCTGTATGTGAAAGTACTGTGGCTTGCCCAACCCATGTCCTTGGCGAGGGTCTCTTACTGCCTTTTGCTCCTTCTCTTTCAAATAGCACCACATTTCCTCCAAGCAAACTCCTTCCTTTTTATTAATGCTCTTGTAAGGAGGCATTTTTTTTTCTTTCTGAACTTTAGTATTATTCTAGTCTTTCATTGCATGAGAGATTTCCGTTACCTATTTACTTTCTCTCACTGCGGTAACCAAAACTATGACCACAAAAGTGCCAAAGAAATTATTTCTTTTTAGTTTTTGCATATTAACTCAGATTGAGATCTGAGGCTTCTGTTTGAAGTTCTTTTCATGTTAAATACTGATTTTAAAGAAGGGTTCTGGGACAAGATGCCTTCCTCATAAGTCCCTTTTTATATAACTGCCCTTAATTTTATGGAGCCAATGAACTTATAGTTGAAACTTCAGTTTTAATAGAACGTTAAAAAAAAATTGTCTCACACCAGATTTTTTTTTTGTATATAATATATTCTTCTTTTTAAACAAAGTTCATTGCTAGAGAAATGCTTGTTTTGAGGGAAACTATGAATATTTTTTATAAAATTGATAACAACTGTCTCATTTTTCTCAATGCCCTCGAGTACATCAAGAAGTATTTCCCATTCTTATCCATCTCTACCTATCCTAACCATCTCTTTATAGAAACCAATGAATCATACAGTTAATATTTTAATAATACCAAATTAGAATCATCAAGAAAACTTTGTAAGAAAGTTTAAGTTTCTCACCAGATTTTTAAAAATTTAAGATTTAATTTAAGGTTATCTCAGAATAAAAACAAATCTGCAATATTTCTTCTTTGTTTAAGAATCTTCCAAACCAGAGGTCCAAGCACATGAACCATTTTGGTAAAACGCAGAAGACTAGAATTAAACAGGACAAGATCTAGAACAAGTATAGGTGCAGCTTCAGTACTCTTAATATCACTTCTCTCTTCATACGAAAACAGAGTACTAGTAGCTAATCATTTTTGTTAGTCTAAAGACGACGCCTTATAATACCTAATTAAGCAAATAATTGGCACAGAGCAATAATGTGGCAGGATAATATTTTAAAAATTTAACTAAATTGCACTACCCCAATTGCCACTAAAGTTTTGGTCAATATTCATCAATCAGAAGATAATTACTCCTTTTCCTCTCAGTTTTAGGAATTAAAAATTATAATAATAAACCTATTATCTTTCTTATTTCACTTCCTAACTAACTGTTTAAAGAAGTTCCGTTTGACTTTACAAATTTTCCAGTTCGATAAAGATTTCTGATATTTAAAGATTGTGAGATAGCTGCAACGCAATGCTTACTTCTGAATAACCAATGAATAAGCTCGTTTAAAGACCATAAAGGACACTAAGAGCTTCCTAGAATCTTAAAATTGAAGTCATTTAATAAATCGGATAATCTTCTCTACAAATCTTTCTTTTTTTAATAAAATTATATGCGATTTTTGGATTAGGTTCAACCGTACAGCTGATACAGCTCTTCTTAGGCTTCATCCAACTAGATTAGATTAGATTAGAGCGGCCTCAAGGCCTACGCCACTGTGACCCCTTTGGATCTATTGTGGCTCCCCTCACTCTAAAGCTCACCCTCCAGACCTGTCCTTTTAATCAGACTCTTAATGCTGGAGAGTGACTCTTGAGTAAAGCTCACAGGCCTTGGTTTTTCCTTCCTGAGAAGTAATATCCTCAGCCACACGAGCCCCTCACACTGACACAACACGTGCAGTGCCGTTTCCTCCTCTTCCTGATAGAACCTACAGAGGCTATCATCTGCCAGGCCCATGCGATGCATGTGTTTTCTGAGTCTGCAGTGGCCAGTTAATAGGCCTACAATCATCCTGATAGCCCCACTTCATCCAACTAAGTTTCCTTCTTAGAGGCCGCCATCCTCTAAATCCTAGCTTCAATGATTTCCTACACTCCTAGAGATGACCTCCTCCAAATCAGCTGAGCTCTTTAAATCAGATGAATACGATTCACTCGTTAAAGTTGGTATGATCAGTTATGGTCTCTCAAGTTTTGTGAAATATCTTATAACTACTCTTGCAACCAATAGAGTCACTATCATGATTGAAGACAGATATAATATGGCTTGAATATTGTATTTTCTTTAAACCACATTCCCGTTGCGCCACTCTCTAAATCTTTTATTTATTTCGTCCCACACCTTCCCAATGACGTAACTGAGAATTCAAACGTGTGATCTCTGCACAATCTTGTTCCATTTAATTGTCAAAACGAATGATTTCATTCATCAAAATTTTCTTTTAATTTGTGACGGCCTTATCGAAAAGGTGTAAAAAAATATACCAGCCAATAAGATAACAGCACGTACAAAGATAAACTGCTGCGTACAAGTTAAGAATAGAGCCAGCTAATAAGGAAGCTGTACGCATGTTATAAACTATTACTAGCGTACAAATAAAGGACTACCACCAACCAATTAAGGTAGCATTTTGTACCTAACACCTAGCTGTTGAACAGCTTTGACTTCAAGTTTAGGCCACTTACATTTTTCTTGAAGCTTCTTGAAGTCATGCGCAAAAATAATTGAATTAGAAAAGATGGCCGCTCTTCTACTTTCACTAACATTAGATGAAGATGTGGTTCTTCGATTCTTCTAGCTAAAGCTACCATTCCCAAATGTTGTTTACATAAATTTTGGAAATAAACTTTCATTTGTGACATCCAGAGGAAAGAGATTCCTTTATGATGGGCGCATTGTCTGGTATTCTATGATGGATCTCATTAAGGTCACTTCGATGTTATAGAATTGGTTCCTTGGAGTCTCCAAGTGTCTTCCCTAATTTTTTTTTTTTTTTTGAAGCTATTGGACACCTATTCCTACTAACAAATTTTAATTTAAGTTCCTATTTAGATTAAAAGTAGTAAGTATTCTTTTTGAATTTAACCTTAAAATTCTTATGATGAACAAGTAGATCGAGCGATTTTTGGTCGATCGTGGCCGATTGTAAGCGATCAAACGAACGTACCATAGTTGGGACTCATTAAAACAAATGGCTTTTTAATATAATCTTTCTATCAAACGTTGGCGATTCAGCATTTAAACCAGCCATCGAAAGAATGGAGAGCAGCCTCCCATCAACCATAATAATGTCGCTGTCAAACACACCTCAACTAATAAGATTTTTGTTTTTAGGAAAAGCAACAATCGAGAAAAGTAGCCCAATATTACCGAATGAAATGATTACTTGGGATGATTCTACATAGCTACTTTATGAATAAGCTTTTTTAAAATTCAAAGTTCACGAAACTAAAAATAAGATTAATTCTGAAGATACATTATCATTATCTTTGTCTGGCCACTTCAAATTATGAAGGCTTGGTTGGAGACATGCAGACGCAGACTTCCCATTAGATAAAGTAAATTTTAATCAGGTTTATTTTTTTTTTATTTATATACCTATATATATTTTTTTTTTGGAGGCTACTTTTCAATTAATAAATGTTATTTATAAAACATCATGTTAGTCTAATACCTCGTCTCACATTTCACTTACTTAACACAAGACGCTGATATAAGTGTGTTAAGTTAAAAAAGAGATTAGAAGTTAGATAGCGGCACGTTTTAAAGAAGAAAAAAAAAAAAGTCAATCATTTATACAGAAGATAGCAACCGCTGCTTTAGAGTAAGTAGGTTTGTGCTTTCAACAATGGAAAATTCTTTTAACTTCCTAGAAGCGACAATCTCAGGAAGCAAAACCTTTACCTTTTCCAAAGAACTTGATTATAACGTTAAGACAACAGTCATATACAAAGTGAAGCGAAGTTTCATTACACTAACCACAGACAGCGTTAAATTAAATTGATGACTGAGTTAGTCCGTAATTGAATAGCGTTCGCCAGAGTAGGGTGTCCACGCAGCTACCTGAACTAGCAGGCTGATCCGAGATCTGTTAAAATTAAGCAGTCAAGGTACCTGCCTCGACGACAGTCGCTACGAGACCAACTCCACCTCTTTATAGTATAGGGCGAACAACCAATTGCAGAAGAAGGTGCAAGTAATTCTCCGTCGTCCTACATAAATGTTGTTTTTTTATTTAATTTTAAACTTATAACTTGTAAATCTTTTTTTAAATTATTAACATTTAAAATAAACGCTTCAAGTTAATGTATAGAAGTTCAATAAGCCAGATGCACGGTACATACAGCCAACTCTTACATTTGGTGGACAGAAAAAGAATGCATTATCTAGCTCAGTGATGGCGAACCTTTTGAGCTCGGTGTGTCAAAATTTTGAAAAATCGAAACATAATTTTCGTGGCGTGTCACACATCACAAAAGTAAAGACTAAAAAAATTATAAATATTTATAATTTTTTTATGCTAATTATTAGTTTGCCATTTAAAATACAAAAACCAAAATTATGAAACCAATGATTTTACATTTAGAGGCTACATATTTCATTGATACTTAATATCGAAAATCAAGTTATATATATATATACACGAGGGTAGTTTGAAAAGTCCGTGCAAAAATAAAAACTACTTCATTTTTTGGGGTAAACCTTTTTTATTTTTCAACATAGTCTCCTTTTAGGCTTATACACTTCGTCCAACGCTGCTCTAGTTTGTTGATCCCTTCCGAATAATAGGATTTGTCCAAGTCTGAAAAATAGCCATTCGTTTCTGCAATCACCTCCTCGTTTGAATAAAATCTTTTTCCCGCCAGCCATTTCTTCATATTGGGGAACAAATAGTAGTCCGAGGGAGCCAAGTCTGGAGAATAGGGGGGATGTGAAACGAGTTGGAACCCTATTTCCATTAATTTTGCGACCAAAACTGCTGAGGTGTGAGCTGGTGCGTTGTCGTGATGGAAAAGGACTTTTTTGTGGGCCAATCGTGGGCGTTTTTCTCGCAGCTCGGTTTTCAAACGGTCCAATAACGATGAATAATATGCACCTGTAATAGTTTTACCCTTTTCCAGATAGTCGATAAGGATTATTCCTTGCGAATCCCAAAAGACAGTCGCCATAATCTTTCCGGCCGAAGGAACGGTCTTCGCTTTTTTTGGCGCAGATTCCCCCTTGGTAACCCATTGTTTAGATTGTTCTTTGGTCTCAGGAGTGTAGTGATGTATCCATGTTTCATCCACAGTGACGAAACGACGCTTAAAGTCCTGCGGATTCTTCTGGAACAGCTGCAAACCGTCCTTGCAACACTTCACACGATTTCGTTTTTGGTCAAGCGTGAGCAATCGCGACACCCATCTTGCGGATAGCTTTGTCATGTCCAAATGTTGATGTAAAATATTATGTACCCGTTCATTCGAGATGCCCACAGCACTAGCAATCTCACGCACCTTCACTCTTCTGTCATCCATCACCATATCATGGATTTTATCAATGATTTCTGGAGTAGTAACCTCAACAGGGCGTCCAGAACGTTCAGTGTCACTTATGCCCATATGGCCACTCCGAAAATTTTGAAACCACTTATAAACTGTTCTAATCGAAGGTGCAGAGTCACCATAATGTTTATCAAGCTTCTCTTTAGTCTCCTGAGGCGTTTTGCCTTTCATAAAGTAGTGTTTAATCAACACACGAAATTCTTTTTCGTCCATATTTTGAAAATCACTCGACTTCCTCGATTCAAACGAATGCCAAACACAAAGAAATAGACCGATCTGGCTGTAACTTGGTGTGTGTTCTTCCAAGAGATGCTACTAACTAAACATAACCTCGATACGCGCCAGTGGTGCTATCTCTCTGACTTTGCACGGACTTTTCAAACGACCCTCGTATAGAACAAAAACAGAAAAACAATATAAAATTTATATGAAAAATTAGTAACTTTTTTGGTGCTGAAGTTTGTCTGCTAAATCTTCTATTTCGGGTTTATACTTGGTACATTTCAAAGCCAAGCAAGCACCACTGACCTTCATCTGTTAACCAATTCCGTTTGTTTGTCTTAATATTACTTGGATTGTGAAATTTTTTATCTTAGAAGATGCGTGTCACCAAAAATGAGCTCGCGTGTCAGCTGTCATAGGTTCGCCATCATTGATCTAGCTAAAAGGCTTAATATCAAAAATAGGTACAATTATATTGATCGGCGCTAATGCCCAAGGCAGTCGATGCGCCAAATACATATATATATCAGAATTTTTCTTCTATTTTTTGCAGTGAGATACAAAAATCAGTTTAGTACAGGGGGGGAAAAAATGACAGAATTAAGTAATAACTTTATGGAGCAAATTTTGAACATGTGTTTTACTAATATTAAGATAAATCAACCTTAAAGCAGTAAGGAAATGCAGGGAGCAAAAGAGAAGAACTGAAGCGATGAAGAGACTATAACTGTGGTAAAAAAAAATAAAGAAAGAAAGAAAAAGAAAAGAAATCATAAAAGAGAAGGTCTAAACACAAAAGAATGACGGGGTTACGCGACGATTAGAGCAGGATAGATGAAGTTGATGTGTATAGAGTACTGGCTCGTGTGTAAGTGAAGACCTTGAAGTTGTAAAAGAGAGGTACGTACGATAAAGGAAAAAAAAAAAATAAAAAAGAAAAATTAAGTAGAAAAAGAAGAAGAGAAATAAAAAGCGAACAACATTCGCGCTGCAGTGGCGGCTGACTGTGTCCGTTCGGCGAGAGGTGAGAAACAAGGAACAAGCAGCCCATATGGAGGGGTAGAAGAGACGTAAGTGGCAGTTGGGGAAGAAGCAGGAGTGAGAGTGAGGGCAGAAGAAAGGGAAAGGCGATAATTTTAGTCTGTACCGACCGCTTGTGCAATTCGCACCTACTTAGTTTCCACACACGAGATTTTATCCAGCATTTATTTTGCCAACTGAAAGTATCATCCCGTGCTCATTTTTTTTTTTTTTTAAACGGTTTAATCAGTTTTTATTTAAATTCTTTAACACCATCTATTTTTATATTGTAACAAAACCATTTCATAAAACCTCGCATTAATTTTTTACTTTAAAAACAAAATTTTAAAAATCAATTAAGTCAATCATACACGTGTTTACTAAATTAAAAATACGATAAATTGTGATGTCAATATTCGGTGATGTTTCTAGTGCCTTTAATTAACATGGGATTACTATTATTTGTGGATTATATTTACAATATTTGGTAAGTTTGTAATTTATTTTCGTAGTTTTAAAAAATTTATTTAGCCCTTTTCTTTAATTGAAAAATAATTTAAAGTTTCAACGTTAATCAAAACAAAGTTATGGTTTAAAAAACAAAAAAATTTTTTTTTATCATGTTTAGTGGATGAAGTAAAAACTGCGGTTTACTGAACTACTCTGGGCACAACTTTCACTCTCTGATACTGTGACGTAATGATTACGAGGCCAATCAGTTCCCAAATAGTTTTTTGCCTTCATTTTTTTTTGGTAATAATATATTTTTACTTTCTCTTACTACTTGATAACAGCAAGTATTGCACAAGTATCATGTATTTATGCTTTGACCAGAAATACATTTCCCAAGAGGAAATCTAAGAAGTCCCATAAGTCCTGTCAAAGTGGTTTTTTTTTTTAATTGTCTGTGTGTACAACACCTGTTTTAACACTGTATCAAAAACAGTAATTTGTTGTTTATTTTAGATATCACAATAACACCCAGAATATTTGTATTAGTTACTACCAACAAATCGTAATTTTTGCTTTAATGAAACGTTTTTCGTGCTTCAAGGTTCTCTCGAAAATGGTTTCATGTACTAAAAACTTCTAAATACAGCCGTTAAGGTGTATAGCAATTATTTGAGAAAAAGAAATTATTATAGAGGGTCCTAGAGGAGAATATGAGTTGGGTGCTATAGCCTCCGGGGTAGCCAATTCAGTGTATTAAATCTTTCTAACACGTATTAACTAGGAAGAATCAAATATGTGACTGAAATTTTTAATTAAAAGAATATTGATTGATTGGAAGAGCAACTTTGATGTATTTTATTTATATTATGTACTTTATTTTTGCTATAATTTATTGCTTTAGGGGATTTTCATAAAAATGGCTTCGAATTTCTAAGAAGTTAGTTTCCCAAATATATATTAGCAATTTTATTACTAAAATTTTACTAGGGAATATTCGGTTTTTAGAAAGATTCTACGATAGTTCACTAGTCACATTTCTATAGAGAAATTATAATTTATTTTAATGAACCTACATAAAACTGAAGCTAGCCACCAAAATTTGGAAATATTTTGAAGTTTAAACAAAAAATTTGTAGATTAGAATTTTGAAAACTGAAGTAAAAGAAAGTCATGCGCGATTGACACGTACCAGTTTTATTAAACCAGTAAAATTTTTGACTCGCAACCAAATCCAGTAAATATTGACAATTTTTAAAATATATTTTAAAAATTTATTTAAATAGATAGTGACGGAGAATGGAACAGGATGCTGATTAGGTAATAGCGCAGAAATGTGAAAGGTTTTAATGGGGAAGAATGTAAAAACGAAAACAGTTTGACCTTGAAAACTATTTTTTTTTTTTTTTTACCTTATTTTTTTCAAGCACTCATCCACAAATCTGGCAGTATAGTTTTTTTCGTTTGTCTCTCTAATAAAAAGGGCGATCTTCTTTCAATCAACTAATTGATGTATGATCATTTTGAGTCCCAATAAAATTATTGACAGCACTCCGCAACATTATTATGAAATCAAATTGCCTGAAAAAAAATAAAGTTAATAAGCATGAAAACAATTCACCAATTATTTCCTGCCCTCAGAATAAAAAAAAAGGACAGTTTTTCACTAATTCTGTGTTGGTCGCCTATTATGCAAGACGAATTGTATGGCGTTTGAAGTGTTTAGCTTCCGGCAAGATTTTTGACAAGAATTTACTTTCCCTTTCTGATTTTTTATTTATTTTTCTTCCTTCTGCTAGTTTTCACACTTACTTTCTCTTTAAAGGTTGCCTATTAAGCCTTCTTGAAGTTATAAATTTATGGTTACCGTAATTTTGTAATTACTTTTTCTTTAATATTTATTTATTTATTGTTATAGTGGTCTTGTTTGCACATTAACCAATTACTTTATATGAGGGCTGGAAAAAACCAACATATTGGTATGAACAATTACAGTTGGCTCCTAGCGCCTCAATTTACCAACATGTTGGTGGAAAAAAATCAGCCCTATCTTTTCCAATATTCAATTTGAGGAATAGCACAGCCTCTTTCCCTTCTTTCTTCGTCATGCCAGCCACTCTTCTACTACATTCTGCTTCGTGGCTTCCATGAGATAAGGATATCTTGAGCGCTGCGTACTGACATTCCTTCCTAGAACAACACAATGGTCTCTGAATGTGACTTCGTTATTTGATGTGAGCTTAGAGTGGTGTAATTAGTAGTGTAGTTATGATAGTACTTGTGTGAGTAATTAAGTACTAAAATCGCTACTATGGAGTTTAGCTGCATCCTATATTTTTATTTTATTCTCTCTAATGAATTTGTAAATAATTCGTAGCGCATCAGGATTCATTATAGCTAAAATACTTTTAGCGCTACAGGTAATCGTACATGTGTTGCCAATTCCTTTAGGAACTTGTCTCTATTTCTATTATATCTGCTGCATCTGAAGAGGAGGAGATCGATGTCCCCATCCTCCCCGCTATTGCAATCACATTTGGGACTATCTAATAACTTAATTTTGCGCAAATGCGGATTTGTGAGATTATGGTTGAACCTCAGTCGCATTATTGTTGTGTAAAATTGCCTTTCCCCCTCCAGTACTTCTACAAACCATGGCTTGTTGGGAATCCTAGGCTGTAAATCAGCGTAATATTTACCCTTAACTTCTTTTTCCAGATCGTAGAGCTTTTGCCATGCGTCATAACAACGCTTTCTTAAAGCACCTTCGAAATCCGCTAAATTGAGCACTGGAGTATGTTCCCCTAACAAGATCGCTCTTTTTGCTAGCACGTCGACTTTCTCGTTATCAACTATCCCAGCATGCCCTTTCAGCCAAACCAGATGCAACCTACCCATTGCATTAATCAAATGACATACAATTTCTATAATTATGGGATCAAAAACATCGCCCGGACGTTTTATTTTTTGGAGTGCACTTTTAGAATCACTAAGAATGACTATTATGTCATTACTTTGTATTTGTTCCGCCAGGATTACCGCATTCCAAATCGCTACGATTTCTGCGGTAAATATTGAGACATTATTAGGGAGCTTGTATAGGCGAAAACTTCCCGTTTGCGGGTCAAGTACAGCACAACCTACTCCCTGCTCCGATTTTGATCCGTCCGTAAATAGTAAATAAGGGTTGATTATGATTTCCCTCATGCGCGCTATAAAAGCTAGGTATGTTAAATCCCCCATTCTTCTTTCACCTTATCATATAAATCTAAATGGACGTACGGAGATTCTTTACAAGATACTTCATAGTGAAGAGATCTTCGAGGAGACGCGTGCAACACCTCTAGGCCAGAGTACAATTTCTCCGTTACTCTAAACATTTCACACATTAATGGCGTTTTCTTTTTTAACCAAAACCTGTGTGAGCGAACCACTTCTGAGAGCTCTGAGATTCTCATCAAGGAAACTTCCTTAAACTTAATTATCCTTTTGCTCAAGAACTTTCCCAGCAATATTTTCTTTAATATGCTATCGTGCGAATTTAAGTTTTTAGCAAAAATATACATTTACAGCTAGCTGGATAACGAAAATGTTTTACGTAATGGTGCGCGAAGTCAAAGTAACTCGAAAAAAGGAAAATCTCGTAAGTTTGAATTTTATATTTTGCTTCCAGTACAACTAAGCTAGAAATCTAGTTTATGAACAAATCAATCAATCAGAATTTCTTTTAACTACGAAAACTGACGGTAAACACGTAAAAATTACTATAAGTTCAAACATTTTTCCAAGAAAATTCATTTGTGGAGTTCTGAAGAAATTTTAGAGGCTCTCTTACGTCATTAATGCAACATAACAATGCTATATTAATAAAAATCAAATATGTTACAAAAACATTATTTGGCGAAAGTATTATTGGTTTAGTAGACAACTTTAATGATTATTTGTGATTAGTTTTTTCGAAAACGGCCACCTACTTCACTTTTTTTGTACATATCTAAGGTCTGAAAGTAGTATTTTTATTAAAATCTTTTGAAAAAAAACAAACCAAATTGGTGTAGATGAGAAATAATGTTTGATAATTTTTATGGCATAACAAAAACTAGCATCCTCCTTAATTAACATCTACCTCCGTTATTATTAATAATATACGGATTTCTTGAAGTAAAAAATGTATTTCCTACTTTCTCTGTTTTTTTTAAATACTAAATGATTTGTTTATTTTACGAACAACTATAATAAGTACTTTAATGCTTAAGAATTGTGAACATGAAGTTCACATAATGATTTGTATTAATTAAAAGGGTATATAGAGAAAGAGGGTTATTTTTATAAAAATACGCATGATAGGGGTTCTAAAATAACACTTCAATAAATTACTATAGGCAGGCGCGCCACAATAGCTGAGGAGCAGGCACAGCCCTAGTTTCAATTCCTTATCTAGGGTTCCTCTCTGTGTATCTAATATGGGTCAGAAATATTAATTTGTTTAATGTTGCGATGAAATGTTGAAAAAATCTTATTGCCTTCTTCAGGTAATATAAATTTGTAGCGTTATATGTTAACTACATCATCACAGCTGTGAAAATGTTCGTAACTGTACAACAGTTATGATGATGTAGTTAAATATATAACTATGAATTTATATTACCCTGAAGATAGCAATAAATTTGCTGAAACGTCGGTAAAAAAAAAAACAATAAAAATTCCTACAAAATTTTGTTGACTGCTCCTCAAAATTCCCAAGGATAATGAATTTTCCAGTTAAAAACTGCGAAATTATTCAGTAAAAAAAGGAAGTTTGGTCTTCTTACATAATAATTTATTCAGCTCTTAGTACTTCATAAATTAAGAAAGTTTTTTTTAAAAACTATATTAACCTAATGTCAATTGAATTATAAATTATACCATATAAATCATCTTTGGACAAATGCCATTCTGAAACATCTGGGGCATCTAGTTTCTGTCACTGTGCTTTCCACATCAATATCGAGAGATTACCTGGAACACAAACCATCTTCCATTTAGGAATCTCTAAAGAATAATAATCAGATTTACTTAAAATCATTTTTTTTTTTGAACTGCATTAATATAGTAAAAATTTATTAAAGATTTTTTACGAAGTTTAATACCAACACATTAAAACCAAAAACCTAAACAAAAAGGTAATTAATTTGAAACTTTTCAATAAATACAAGTGAGTAAAAAATTACTCTATTTTTTTAAGGCAGGTATTACGAGGGTTGTTTGAAAAGTCCGTGCAAAAATAAAAACTACTTAATTTTTTGGGGTAAACCTTTTTTATTTTTCAACATAGTCTCCTTTTAGGCTTATACACTTCGTCCAACGCTGCTCTAGTTTGTTGATCCCTTCCGAATAATAGGATTTGTCCAAGTCTGAAAAATAGCCATTCGTTTCTGCAATCACCTCCTCGTTTGAATAAAATCTTTTTCCCGCCAGCCATTTCTTCATATTGGGGAACAAATAGTAGTCCGAGGGAGCCAAGTCTAGAGAATAGGGGGGATGTGAAACGAGTTGGAACCCTATTTCCATTAATTTTGCGACCACAACTGCTGAGGTGTGAGTTGGTGCGTTATCGTGATGGAAAAGGACTTTTTTGTGGGCCAATCGTGGGCGTTTTTCTTGCAGCTCGGTTTTCAAACGGTCCAATAACGATGAATAATATGCACCTGTAATAGTTTTACCCTTTTCCAGATAGTCGATGAGGATTATTCCTTGCGAATCCCAATAGACAGTCGCCATAATCTTTCCGGCCGAAGGAACGGTCTTCGCCTTTTTTGGCGCAGATTCCCCCTTGGTAACCCATTCTTTAGAATGTTCTTTGGTCTCAGGAGTGTAGTGATGTATCCATGTTTCATGGATTTTGACAACTTAACTGAAATCCTTTCTGCTCCTAAAATAATAAAAAAGAAGTAAAAAATATATATGTATAATCAGTCTATTATAGACGATAACACAAGATCTCAATTGGTGTTAAATATGAGAGGAGAGAATTGATTGTAAAGATTTCTAAACAGGTTAGTCCTTATTCTTACCTTTTCACACCCTAAGGAGAGTAAAGAAAATGGAACTATTTTTATTAAATAAGATATATTATTTCATCACTTCATTTTCCAGGTGGTTTTGTCTACGTAACTTAGCTCAATTTTCTTAGCCCAAACTTCTATTGACTCAATTTTGGTTCCAAACAAAACAACCATTTGATAAATTATAATAATCAATATTTATGATTACTATTAATAGTTTAACCAAAAATACAGCTGGCCAATACATACTACAATTTACCATTTAATCGATCCAATACTTATTTTTTGCAGCAATATAAATCAGACATCAAAAGCTGAGCCTTACTCTCATTACACTGAAACACATTTCACAATGATCGTAATTTTAAAATATCTTCATCCTTTGATAAGTTTCTTGTCATTAATTTCATAAAACCACCAACGTTCAGCTACATGGTACATTAAACTGAGGAGACGCCAAAAGTTAAATACTACAGAGGAAATAGGTACTACGCTCGCTTAAACAGATATATAAATGTCTTGTATATAGTACATACAACTATAAAAACCGAAAAATCATCACCTGCGTTTGGCAGATTTTTATCAGAACATTATAAAAGGGTCTGACCTAAATGAAATATAAAATTTGTAAGGCGCCAGCGGTTATTAGAAGTGAAGTCCGCAAAGCTGAAATGTATTGCGATACTGAATTAGATTCCTCTTGGATTTTATTTATTGTTTAATACGAGAACATTATAGTAAAGAACATTTGCTAGTCGCCTTCGTCCAGATTACGTAATTGGTAGTAGGAAGTAAAACCTGCCTTAAAAAATTAGGCATTACAATACTTACATTTTTTTCTTAAAATTTGTATTTTCTGTGGAAATCCAAAATCTTGATTTTTCAGTGAAAGCACCAAATCGATAATCTGCAAGAAAAAAAAATAAGTTAATTGAAAGTATCAAAATATATTTAGGAAATTATTAGCGCTGCTGAACGCAACAATTGATTAAAGTAAAATTAATGTATTTTTGAATTGTCATTTTTCTATTGCTTTTTTTTATCAAAGCTAGTAGATCGCAAAATCAGTAAGTGATTGCAAGCAAAAGTAAAAAAGCTTAAGTACACGATGCAATCTCAATACCAACCTCTCTCAGTTGGCATATAGTTCCTGGACAACAAAAGCACAAGGTGCACGGGATGCGGGTAAGTGCATGCATGGTCTGAAGGCCACATGTGTAATACGCAATTCTCATAACTACTGTTTTCCATTGCTTTGTTTTTTTTTCCTTACATCTCATTTTAAACCTTTTTTTTTTTACTATCAGTAGTAAGGAGAGTTTGGGATGTGTTAGGTTTTCTGAAACTGACTGCCCACCGGAAATACATACTTTATGATCTCTTAGGGTGCAAAAAAAGTGGTGACGCACTTACACAACCTTCCCTATCTCCTACTTTTCTCACAGTTCTGACTGACAAGTTTAAAAGTTGAAATATTTAGTTCTTTAACTTCAAATAATTGGTAGAGAAATCACCACTACGATGCCATTAATACAGAAAATATGTGTGTGTATAAAAGTAATTAGTTAATTAGTAATTTTACCGAAAATGTCTTAAATGAAATTATCTTTGAAATTGAAGTCAACGCAATAAATGAAAAACCACATTTCACAAAGATGAAGACCAATATTTTACAAAGAAAGCTAATTTATTTTTTCTCCTATTAAAAATCTGAGGTTAACTGTTTTTACATGACTTTCTCCTAGATGAATATTGCAATTATCTATTACAATTATAACTTAAACATTATCTTAAAACCAGAGTAGATTTCGTTCTTTCGTATTTACAAAAAGATCTTCTGTATTTCAGCTGCCAGCGCTCATGAAATTGTAAACCGCCAAACATACACTTTTCAGAAACAAGAAAACGCTTAAAATTACTTTTTCTGGAAAAATGTTTCAAATAACTATTTGTAGCTGTTCCCTTTTTTTATTAAAATCAAATTTCCAAAATCTATTCTAAAAAATTCTAAAGTTTTTTAAAATCCTTTAATATGGTAGACACACCACTAAGTAACAAAAAAAAGTCACCTTTGGTTTCGTGAATAAGACTTTGAAGAGTTATAAAAGATTAGGTTTATAAAGTAACATATTTTAATATAGTTGTACAGAGCGCTGAAATAGTGACCAAAATTATTAATGAAAAGTAGCAGCGCTAAATCTCTTCATAAGTGCTTGGATGTTCCTCATTCTATTATTTACGGATTTCCCAGAGGAATTAAGAAATATGATACTTCCAAAATATCTGGTTCTATTCGCAAAAGAATAACTACGCCGCAAGATGATAGTAATATTTTATTAAAAGTTAGGTACGTGTGGTGTGAATAAAAATTGAAGAAGCCCTTTAAAAAGGGAAGTAGTTTAACAGTTCTCTGAGAACCACCAAAAGATTTCTGAAGAAATGTTACAGATAACGTCTTCAGTTAGTAAGTATATAAAGCCTGATAAACTCATTGTAGGTCATATACAAAGAAAAGCGACTGATGGATTCACAATAAAACCTTAATATCGGAAATGATAGCATTATCAAAATAAGAGTACCAAGTTTTAGTTTCATGGTAATTTTCATTGTTTCACAAATTCTAATCAAAAAATAAAACTATTAAAGTACATTCACAAAAAAAAACTTTTGCTTCCGTGGACCTCAAATCATTGAAAATGTAATTCCAATTCTCTTATTATTAAGTGACAATATTCAACGGATTTTCTGCAAACTAGATTTTAGCATCATATTAAATTAATTAATGTAACGATACATAGGTGCTTCAAGCGAAGCGTTCACAAAAATGGCTATTAAAGGAAGCTATAATTCTCTCTCATCGAAAAAATTTCTAAAATCAATCTATATTTAATAAACATTTTGACTACTTAGATGTTCGATTTTAAGAAAATCTCGTTAAATTGATAAACACATTCAGTAAATTCACACTACCAGAAATACAATTTTGTTCTCAGTAGTTGGCACCTAATAAGAAATAAAATTAAATGTGATAGATCCATAACTAAAATGGCATTTTAAGGAGAAGCGTATCAATCCCCTTCCACAGAAAAGTGCTCTTAACAAAAATGTCTTGATAATTTTTTAAAATAAATAGTAGAACTATGTGAGAGCAGTAAGTTGAAAGAATATATTGTTCTCCAGAAAACTGAAAATCAAAATCTAAATATCCACTCAGTAAAGTAGGATACTCGGTTAAAATTTTTATCACGATGTTAAGGTAAGGTCCCTTTGCAGTGGCACAAACGAAATATAAACTTCCTGACAATGTTAGTGCTCATATTAATGTCTTTAAAGATTTCGATATTGGGATGGCTAGAACCATAAATTTTACATAAATGGCAATAGAACAAATCTCAACAATGCAGCTTCTTTAAAACAGTACATCATGAAGAGCCATTCAAAAAGTTACAGCTATAATTCAATTTTTTTTATTAAAATAGTAAAAGATCTGGGCACTTAAGATGGTAATTGGTATGTGAACATCACACCCAACTGTTACCATATTCAGGACAAAAAAAGAACTTAAAGTAATGGCTATTTTTTCAGGCGGGTTTTTACGTCTAACTACCAAATTAGGTGTCGTGGACAGAGGCGACTAGCAAACGTACTTTAATACAAATTTCTCATATAAATCATTTAATAAAATACAAGGTTTAGGCCGAGAATCGATCCCAGTATCACAATAAGTATTAGCATTGCAGGCCTCGCCTCTAATTGCTCGGCTACCTTGGCGCCTCATCAGTGCCAACATTATTAGTCATTAAAATTAATGAAAGACACTACTTCCTTTAGAAAACCACAGAAGAACGAAAATTATTCAGCAGAAACGCATACAATTTTGTCATAACATTATTTTCATATTAATACAATGCATCAAAACCCCAAAAAGGAAAGTGTACTCATCAGTTATTCTGCATGGATCTTGGTGCCCCTGAGGAAATCCCATCTAACATTCACGATGATTCCCTAACCCTCACGCATATGGGATCTGCAGCAGAGTTTACTCTAATTCGATCATTTCTTTCTTTCTCAAACAATTATTAATAAAACTTGCTTTCAGACCTCTTTAATCCATAATCCGAAATATCAAATTTTATTTTCTATAAATTTTTATTTTTGTGATAGCTCCATTCCCAATTTCTAAAATTCACTTATTGGACCCAGATGCCTCAAAAATGTATTTCTGGTGAAAATTCAGTTTTTTAAATAAAATAAGATGTCTATCTCTTCTTAGTAATAACTGTCACATAATGTAATAATTGAAAATTATAATGAATCAATAATCAATTTGAAACCATCCGATAAAAGTTAGGATCAGTGTTAAGTAAATTATAAGTATAGATTTTAATGAATATATGCTCTAAGATGGATAGATGTTACTACGTTTTACTTGTGAAGTTAACACTCCTTGGCTGTTGAGTTATTTGTCAGCATCAGTTGATGGGCCACTCCTAGTTACGGTTCTACACAGATCACTTGCCCTTTCAGTCTGAATGTCCGTTACTTGTCTGTATAGCCTCCTAGATGGAAGGGCTTTCAGGGCTTTAAACTAGTGAAAGGCATTCTCTAACACGTAAACCTCTAGAACCTTCTTTACTATTCTCAATCTATTATTTCCTTTATATAACTTGAAAGAAATATTTTCTCAACCACCTTTTCCTCACTAGCTAATTTTCTTATCATTATTTAATTTTTAACCAATTTTTTTTTTTTTTTGCAAAAGAAAAGTTTACAAGATTTTTCGAAGTAATTTGAAAGCTTTTAAAGACAGGCTTTCGAACTATAGAAGTCGAACGAGTTAATATGTGCGAGTTAGTAGATTAGTTATCAGAGATTGATGAGGAAATAGAGCTTTTGGAGATTAGTGTGGGTGGATGGAATAAGAAATCACCAAAACGAAATTCTCCACGGTGAGAGTCAAAAGTGAAATAATTACTAACGACTAGAATGGTCATTAAAATTGTTAAGCACTTGAAACTTATAGCTAACTTTTTAATTCTATAAACTACATTCTTCAATACTTAAACACTAGCACTTTAAAATTTATAAATATTTACGAGGTAGCAACAGAACTGTTATTTACTATTTACTATAAAAATGTTTTGCGCGTGTAAGCATAAAGCAATTAAAAATTTGGTTAGATCTGCAGTGCTGGATATCGTTGCTTTCATCCTTAATAGCACGCACGTTTATTGCATCCCAGACCAGTATCGGGCATCATCCGTTATCGAAGACCAAACAGTTTGAGACTTGCTTAACTTATGTTTCTATTTCGCATTTCACTTGCTGACTCTTTGATGATGGACTAAGTCCGAAATCTATCAAGGATGAAATAAACATAGTGCTAAGAGGATAAAATCAACTACAGAAAAAGTTATTTTCACAACCGTTTGACAGTCTAAATTTCATGTTAAGTTAATTTTTAAATACAATCGTTCCTGGCCAGTTACGTTATTACTCGCAAAAACACTCTTTAAATTTATATATTCCTAGAGACTGGTGGATGGCACTAACTTAGAAAAATCCAGCTAGTGGTATGTCCCTAAGACTTTTTTTTAAAGTGATTTAAGGTTATTGGCGCCCGAGCTTTTTTCAGAGCACTGCCGGCTTCCGGACAGTGTTCTTTCGTTACAGACAACACTGCCCATCACCGGACAGTGAGCTGTAAGAAGCTCCTAGGAAGAGAAAATCTAAGGGTCAGCAGCTGGATTCGAACGGACCTCCGCGTGGGTGTCCAGTACGCTAACCTAATCCCTTTCCTCCTATTATTGCATCTAATAGATTCTACAGGTATATTGGTACTTACGAAATTATTCTTTGTCGAACTAATATATTCGAAGTATCACATGATGATTCTTAATCAAACTTTTCGATTCTGCATTTAGTTCCACTGCAACAAAGCGATATTAGGTTAGGTTGGCCTCTTTAAATGCAGTGAAACACAAAAGTGGGCTAATACCTGTTAGCAGTCTAAGTATTAAGTAATCAAGGTTATTAATGTCAGGAATCAAACATCACTTTTGAAAACTTATTGCTTCCGAAAACATATTTTAAAGATCAATCAAACAAAGTGACTAAACAGTGACCAAGCATCAATCTCAAGATGCAAGAGGGAAACAAAAAAATGGCGCAAATCACGAATGACGCAATACACTCATATGACATGACTTTCAAATCCACTAATCAATTTCAACAATTTTCCTAACTCCTCTGGAATATCATACTAAGAAAATAATTAAGGACAATTTCTTTCAACAGATAAATGACAATTATTTAAGATAAACCATTAAAATGATCGAAGTAATTGTATGAAAGGCTTGTCACCAGCTGACAAATACACTGCAAAATGTTAAGGGTACTGCGCTAGTTCAATTTAGGAGCACGAGATGGAGGCAGATAGTACTAGAACTGACACTTTCATACATATGTCTTCCAATAGATAGCTTTTGTATCTTTTCTGGACAAATCTTCACCTCGGCAATAGTCACCATTACAACTTTCTTCGAGTGGAACAAAACTTAATCGCTACTGAAAATAGGAAAAGTTTTTGAATTTACTTACTGAAATTTGTATTACTTCATTTGGAGTTTAGTTGATTTCCTCATCAATTTTCATTTCTAAAATCAACTTTCATCGAATTCTTATTTATTTATTTACCACATAAAAGCATTATAAGCTATGTAGATACAGTGAGTTTGTGTAAATGTTATAAACTAAGTTAAATTTTATATCTTTTACTCTTTGTCTTAGCTATTTTGCCTTTCAGCGTTGAGCTTAAGACAGCTTAGACTTAAGCTTTACCTTAGTTAGGTAAATTTTATTTGATAAAATAAAACACATCATTACAAAAAGTAAAATACAAAAAATAACAGTTTGTTGCATCTAAGTACAAACGAAATCATGGAATAAAATAAACGTTTTTATTAAAAAAGTAAAACAATAAGCGGACTTCAAGTACAAGATTTTATTTGACTTTTTACTTTTTTTGAATATTTAACAACATAAACATAAATAGCGTTTAGATGTTCAAGAGAATCTATTCTAAAATGTTCAACACTTTGTTTTAACATCATCTGTAGACTTGACAAAATGACAAATCGATTTCTCTCTATTTTATGGTTTTTTATTCTTCTCTCAAACTATTACGCAGAGGATAGGCAAGTAAAACAAGAAATATCTCCTGTAACTCCAAAGTTAGATCTAAATGTTAGTCTACGAAGTACAAATTTATTTCTATTAATAAAATTTAAGAGTAATGTTTAGGTTCTAGACGGATCCGAGCAATTATTCCTTATTAATTAAAGAGACAATGTAACATTTAATATTACTATGAGAGATGTTTCTAACATAAAAATTATAGGTTGAGTTTATTACATTAGTTATATTTAGATTATCATGTTTCGAAATATCAATGTTAGAAGTAAGCTAGATCTGGTAGCTTACAAGAAAGAGCCTTACTACGCTTCATCACATTTAGTAGTTACCTTTTCTTAATCGTACTTGAGAAAAAATGGAAAATGGCTTGTAAAATAAGAAGTGGTCCAGAGATTTCAGAAATTTCCAGAGAGAGAGTCGACTTTTCGTCTTACTTGACACTTTAGCGGGATACTTTGTTGTAGCACTTGCATTAGATATTCAAAAAAATCAAATTTGCAATTTAAATCATTCTGTTATTTTTGTTTGTCAAATTCTCACCTCACATGGACCTTGTGCAATTTTTTTACCCCTTACTTTCCCAGTAAGAGAAAATAAATTTTAAGTTCCCCAAGATCATTCAAATTTTACAATAACTTCAAAGAATCAGGACCAACGTTTCAATAAAAGAAAGGAAGAAAATCCAAGAGTAAAAAGCGGATGGTTGTGTAATACAATAATTGAGAACACAATGTGGCCAATAGAGCGGCATGCTCGCCTCATTCACTCTAGGACAGAAGGATACGCTTCATTTCCCATCTATTATTACCACTATTGTTAACCTTACATTTCCTTAAATATATTATTTACAATTATTATTAACGATTACCAACAAGGCTGGGAATTGTGTCCTCAATAACTTCCTTGACTTTTTTTTTAATTTTCAAAACAATAGTTAATTTTGTAAAATGATTCTCTTCTTTTCTCTTTCTTTTGTTCATTTTCTTATTTGTTTTTTTAATTAGAAAGTTACATCTGAATAAAATTTTTGTTAGGGGAGAATAGTGCATGATACTTTCGTGGCAGAAAGACATGATCTTTTACTTTTGCAATAATTGAAAAATAGAAACTGAGACTTAACAACAATCTGGTTTTAGATTTCTTAAAGCAAAAATACTTCCGTTTTTAGGCCAATTTTGAAATTTCAAAATTTAAATTGAACAGAGAAATTGAAATTTTTGGCAAGTGAAGTTTATATTTACTGTGTTTCACCAAATTTTACAAATGGTTAGCTATAAGCGTTAAAAGATACTTCCCGAAACATTCAAAGTCTGGAGTTCAAACATCAGTGCTTTACTGTACATTTTCTTTTTATGTAAAGATATTTTTTCTTTGGTGCCTTTTGTATAATTACAGATTTACCCGAATCGTAAGGATAACTGAGCAGTTAAAAGAGAGACGACAAGTAGACATGTTGGATTTGTGAGTTCAATGTCTGTGAGTGAAAGGATATACATATTTTTGTTTTGTTTTTTGTAGAACTTGATGATCGTGTATTTGTCAAATATCAACCCTATTTGGCTGCTTTACCTTATTAATTAATTGATTGATGCCTTGATTAATTTAATTGTCATTGATGGATAAGAAATATTTAAGGAAATGAGAGTTTTATAGTAAGAGGCTGACATTGGGAGCTTCATCAAACTAGCTGACTTCGCAGATCTGGAAATTTGTCATAATAAACCATTACTTAATAATCCCTAGAAAAATGTTTGATGCACATACTCGTCAAGTCAACGGAACAAAGATGAGATGGTCGGTTGGCCATGTAGAAGATGCGTGTGCTATCCTGGAATACAAGCAGACTGATGAGGACGTTAACCTTGTTGAATAACTGAAATAATATATATTAATGATATATATGTATTAATGATATATATGTATTAATGATATATATTAAAGAAATAACAAATTACAGTAGAGTAAACGTAGTAATTAGCAGTATTATTGCACTCATTCATAGCAAAGATCTGATGGAACTTTGTTTGCACTTCCTACTTTTAGTCATTAAAAGAAAATCTAAATGATAACAAACGGCCACTTAAAATACCTGGGCCTCCTGTGCAAGGAAAAAAAAAAGAGAGCAGTAACATCTTTCCCAGTAACATCATCCCAAAATCACATCAAGGATGGTTCATTTCATCTAAAAACTTGGTGAATATCACACCAAATTTCTGAGGGCAGATAGAACTTGGGAGTTCACTATTACTTTTTATATAATGTCACTTGGTGATAAATGTAATCAGCGAGCATTTTCTAAGAAGCTTGAGGTCTCAGTTCCAGGACCCTCTCTTCAAGAACTCCCACATAAAATTAAAATTCTCAGTAAAAAGTTTGATGTAAAATTTATATCCTATATATTTAGTCAGTGTACCAAGTTAAAAGAAATTAAATAGGGGAGGTTTTAATGTGAGAGTGCAAGAAGTTCTTCCTTTGGATGGACTTTATATGTAATTTTGCATTTTATTCTTTTTAGATATTCCCGTTCTCATTGATTGAACATTAAATCCTGATATTTGGGAAGGAATGCCTTTCATTCATAATTATTGATTGTAAATTAATAAAACGAATTTATTGTAACCTCAATTTTGTATTCATGCAGAATCAAACCTTTAAAAGAATCCTCTTAAACTCAGTTTAGGAAAGTCAAAAACTTACTCAGTACTTGCTCTTGCTTATCAAGGAAAAGTGAAACAAAATTCTATATTTTTTTCCTGCGAATATAAATTGAAAGAAATAGTAAATAATAAGCGTCAGGGACAAGAGATTGAGTGGGTTGCAGGAGCAGGCCGTAGAAAGTAAACTGGAGAAGGGGAATTCGTCTACTTCTACTTTTATCGTCTTCAAGGACATCAGGAGAAAAAGTAAAAGGCGCCGTCTAAAGGAATTTGCTTTGTTATTTTGCACGATTCCACTCAGCCAGTTTTTAATTTTCTTTTCTCATTCAGCTTATATAAAAATAAACATAAAACACTAGTTTCTCAAACTACATTATTTTTTCAACCTGATCATTTTCACTCACAAGAACATAAAACGTATGTTTATCTTTGGACAAGAATAAAACACTTTCTTGAGTTGCAATAAAAGGTCTATTCTTCTATTTCCTCACAATTGGCTATGTATTTTCTATTGAAAAATCTTTCCTCTAAAAGGAGAGTTAGGTTTACAGTAGTGAGGTCAGTCAAAACCAAACTAGACAACTACTTCTACCTCCTCAAAATTGCTGAAAGTTTTTTCTTGCTTCTGAAAGAAGGAATAGGCTTACGACAGTGCAGTAATGCATCAGTTTAAAGAAATGGTTGAAACAGTTTACAAGAAAAATGGTAATAACTAAAAAAAAAATCTAGTTAATACAAAGTAGTAATTTACCAAAAAGAACCATCTAATTTTTTTGAAAAAGAACTTCAATAAATATTCTTAGGATATTGATAATGGAATGGACAACACAAAGTATAGTTTTATCTTAAACAATAAAGATAGCAAGGTATTCTGAATTATTTTTTTCGCGAAACTCTCTGTGCTCATAAAAGTTGAAAAATGCTTGTTTGTTGAAAACGTAAATATGAAAATCATTAGAACCTTACAATTGCCTAATGAAATAGAAGGAGATTTAGAGTGCATATATATAAAATGATCTGTTGCAGTTATGTAAAAAAAAAAAGGGATACACGTGGTAGAATGTCTACGCATCGCATTATTGTTGCGCAACTACACAAACAGTGGCTGATATGTTTGTCTGCGAACTGTAAATTTTATTTTGTCGCCAGAAATGAGATCGTGAATTCTGGATATTTTATTCGTACTTAATTTGGATTTAAAGATATTGATAGTGCTATGTATTGATTGACCTTTGCCTGCTACAAAGGGCTATTTAAGGAAAATAGTTTTCAAAAAATAGTAATGTTTATTATAAAAGCAAATAACAAGCCAAGTTTAATTTATATAAGTTTACCAATTAAATAAAAGTTAAGAAATCTATTCTACCTAGGCGCGGGTAGGATGGCCGATTTTCTTGACATTAAGAGTTCTGGCACTGCTTTAATATTGTATTTACTTCACGCATGGTGCTCAGGAGTATGCAACAGGATCAGGACCTCCTGTTAACTTGTTGCAGCGCTAGCTTATTGGCGAACTCTGGTATCCAAGACATGTCTAAGGACTTCTATGTTATATCATCTAACTATCTTAGCTGCGGTGCAACCCTGAGTCTTTAATCTTGGTTACTCTCATATGAAAACTGTTGGACGTTTCAAAACCAACTTTATCTTCCTATTTTTTTAATTGAACGTTAGATCAGAGAAGTTCTTCATTACCTCGGATTCTCCCGCTTCCTGTACACTGCATATTTTAGGAGTATATCTTCCTCAATAATTTTCTTTCCCAAATTCAGAGAATCTTGACGATGGGCAGTATATTTTATCAGTGCAATTAATCTATAATTCTTATTTTGCTCTATTCGTTTGGTGACTTGCAAAACATAAGCTATGGATTTAAAAATTAATTTGATTTTCTGGTCAATGAAAGTGTATACCCACGTTTGCAATATCTAAAATCGGCCACCAATTTACATTATACATTTATAGTCAACCTACTCTGGATTGGATGCCCAATTTTATTACTCTCACATATTATTGAACATTCTGTTACTTTTTACCCAGAAGTAATCCTTTAGGTATTGTAGTTTTTGCGGTTCTTTTAGCCTATTCTTTCAACGATTTGCGCATCCTCTCACTTTCTTGCATAAATCTCCTTTCAGACTCCTATCTACCTGAGAAGTAACTTCAATCTTGCCACATTTCTTTTACTTTTCTAATCACTAATCCTTAACAAAACCAGAGCCGGCTTACCAGTGCAAGTGCCTCTAGAAGCGATGTGGAACACCCTGAAGAAGAGATTAAAGTGAATCAATAATTTAAATCAACAAAGCACTAGATACATGGTTTTAAACAGAATGACTGCCAAAGAAGACGACGGCTAATCTTTTGAATAGCGACCGGGGGCGTGGCCTGTTTATTTAGATCGTTTTATTTACTGGATAATTTTTAATCTAGTTAGCTGTCGCCACATGATTTCCCCCACAAAGGGGCCCGCTAAGGCTCTGTCTCCCAAAGACCCACAAAAACCTAGAGCCGGCCTTGTTACACCGGGTAGCTGAATTTTTAGTTACCATTACAAAATTAATAAACAAATAAGAAATTCGCGTCTGGTGGGGCCTTAAAAGTGAGGATTTCCTCTTCAGTGAACCAGTAATTTCGCCAGAGGAGGAATATACACCGATAGGCCGAAATTCGAATTATGACTGTAAATTGAATGGAAAAATAAGAAATTCTCTTCCAGTTGTGAACAAATAAAGAAAAAAGATTGCAAACAAATGAAGAAAAAAAATTTAATTCTTTCCAGTCAAACTAGACAATAATTCTTTATTTTTCCATTTATTCAGCAATCGTAACTTTAAATTCTTGGTTACGCGTTGTGTACATTCCACCTCAGTTTTAGTAATGAAAAGTATGATAAAAAAATCAAAATCTTTGCAATAAAATCAGACGAGAATCCTTATTTTTCCATTTATTTCGCAATCTCAAAATAAAAGATGGTCTATCTTGTGCGTACAAACCACCATTTGCTTACTTATTAATTAATTTACAGAAGCAAAAATCTCAATCTATTCAATGAAGCTAACCGAGAATTACCTATTTTTTCATTAAATTGGCATCGCCGCTTCTAATTCAGGATACCCTGTCTGTACAATACTCGTCTGGCTTACTTATTAAAACACTGGAAAAAAAATTTTAATCTTTCCAGTCAAACTAAACGGGGATTAAATATTTTTCTATTAATTTTGCAATGGTAATTCCCAAATACGGCCTACTCGTGTGTACATTCCTCTCTTGTCTTAGCTATTGATACACTAAAGCAGAAATCACATTCTTTTGTTCAAAACCTGAGGTGAATTACTCATTTTACCATTAATTGCGCAATAGTACTTCCAAATTTAAGCTATCCTGTGTGTACAATCCACGTCTGGCTATCTATTAATATACTCAAGCCGAAATATCAATCTTTTCCTAAAAAACTACATGAGAATTTCTAATTTTTCCATTAATTCTGCAATCGTAACATCAAATTTAAGGCGGCTGTGTGTGTAAAATCCACAGTTGGTTTAGTTATTAATATACTGAAGCAACAATGTTTAGCTGAAATCAAATACGTTTGTTCACAACGTGAAAAGAATTACTTATTTTTCCAAATATTTTATAATTGTGATTTGAAATTTATGCGTGAATTAGATTATAGAAACTGGGAACTCCGAATTTACAGTTACGATTGCAAAATAAAAGGAAAAATAAGGAATTCATACTAGTTTGACTGGAATGGTTGAGATTTCTACTTCAATGAATTAATAAATAATTCAGACGTGGATTGTACGCACAGGATAGTCCAAATATGAAATTACTGGAAAATTAATGGAAAAATAATGAATACTCGTCTAGATTGAGCGGTAATATTAGGACATCTGCTGCTGTGTATTAATAATGAAGCCAAGTGTAGATTATACATACAGGGTAGACCGATTATGAAGTTACTATTGCAAAATAAATAAATAAATAATAATAATAAAACATTAACATCTAGTTTAACTAGAAATATTGGGATTTGTGCTGCAGTTTGTCAGTAATGAAGCCAAAGATGGAATGTATAACCTCGGTTTCATGAATTTTGCGTTACGAATGCAGATTTAATTGAATAATAAAGAATTCGCCTTGGGTTCGACTAAAAAGATAGAACTTTCTACTTCAGTGAATTGTTAAATATGCCAGTTGTAATGTATACACAAGGTTGCCTGAATTTTTAGTTAAATAAAAAATATAAAAAATTATCGTTTAGTTTGACAGGAAATATTAGGATTTCGGCTTCAGTGTATTAATAAATAAATAGGCCTGGCGTGGATTGTATACACACGGTAGCGGGAATTTGAAGTTACTGTAGCAAAATAAAAGGAAAAATAAGAAATTCATGTCTAGTTTGACTGGAAATATTAAGATTTCTGCAACAGTGATTTAATAGTTAAGCCAGAGGTGAAATGTATACCAAGTATTGAATTACAATTGGAAAAATTAATGGAGAAATATCCTTATTTAGGAGAGAATTAAGAATAATTAAGGTGAAAATAGCTATTCTCGCCTAGTTGGGCCAGAAATATTAGTATTTCTGCAACTGAGTGTTAATAATTAAGCCAGACGTCGATTGAACACACACGGTAGCCCAAATTGAAAGTTATTATTGCTAAAGAAAATGAAATATATGGAATTCAGGTTTAGTTTGACGAGAAATTAGGATTTCTACTTGTGTGTATTAATAATTAAGTCAGAGGTGGAATGTATACAAAGAGTAGCACGAGGCTTGAGTTAAGATTTGGAAAATGAACAGAAAAGTAAGGAGTTTACGTCTATTTTGATCTGAAATATTAGGTTTTTGTTTCAGTGTGCTAATAAGAAAGCTAGAAGTGGAATGTAAATACATGGTTACCAGAATTATGAGTTACAATTGGAAAATTAATGGAAAAATAAGGAATCCTCGCCTAGTGACTTGTAATATTAGGATTTTGGCTTCCGTATATTAATAATTAAGCCAGATGTAGAATGTGTACACAGTTTAGCCTGGATTTTGAGTTACAATTCCAAAGTTTATAGATAAATAAAGAATTCTCGCTTAGTTTGATTAGAAATATTAGAATTTCCGTTGCAGTATGTTAATAATTAAGCCAGAGGTGGAATGAATACACAGGCTCAACTGACTTTGAAGCTACGATTGCAAAATAATAGGAAAAATAAGGAATTCTCACCTAGTTGGACAGGAAATATAGAAATTTCTTCCTCAGTAAAATATACCAGCGGTGGAATGTATAGAAAGGGTTGCCTAAATTATGAGATACGATTGCAAACTTATT
Source organism: Rhodnius prolixus (assembly GCF_049639745.1). Classification (NCBI taxonomy): domain Eukaryota; kingdom Metazoa; phylum Arthropoda; class Insecta; order Hemiptera; family Reduviidae; genus Rhodnius; species Rhodnius prolixus. The sequence continues at coordinate 26,571,109 of NW_027411624.1, forward strand.
GGAAAAATTAAGATTTCTTACTGAGTTTGATCGGAAATATTAGGATTTCGACTTCAGTGTATTAATAATTAGGTCAGAGGTGAATGGTACACAACAGGATAGCCCGAATATGAAGTTATTATTGAAAAATAAAAGGAAAAAGTAGGAATTCTCGCTTAGTTTGATTAGAAATATTAGAATTCCTGCTACAGTGTGTGAATAATTAAGCCTGAGGTGGAATGTATACACTGTGTAGCCTGAATTTGAGTTACAATTGCTAAGTTAATGGAAAAATAAGGAATTCTCGTCTAGTTTGACTGGAAAGATAAAATTTTCTGCTTCAGCAATTATTAAATAAGCCAGAGGAGGAATGAATACAAAGGGTCGACTGAATTTGAAGCTACGATTGCAAAATAAAAGGAAAAATAAGAAATTTTCCACTAGTTTGATTGGATTGATAGAAATTTCGACTTCAGTGAATTTATAATTAATCCAAATCTTGAATGTATAACTCATAGTCGGGCTAATGTCAGCACCCGGCACAACCGGGGAACTGCACGAGCCCACATCGCTTCTAGAGGTCCTCGGCACTTCCCCCCCCCTGAGTGGAAGATTCAGAAGGAGCGATTAAAGCGAATCAAGAAGCAGAATCAACGAAGCACAAGATACATGCTTTTAGACAGAATGACTACCAAAGAAGACGATAGGTAATCTTCAGAATAGCAACCGAGGGCGTGGCCTATTTGTTCGTTTTATGTAATTTTTAATCTAGTTCGCTGCGGCCACATGATTTCCTCAACAAAGGAGCCCGCTGAGGCTGTATCGCCTAAAGACCCACAAAAATCTGGAGCCGGCCATGATCAAAACCAATTCATTTTTCCATCATTACTGTTTCTTACCAACATTATTAATATAAAAGAGGTAAAAAAAAAAAGTCTAGTTACAGCAAAGTTGCACAATGGAGTGGTGCTTTGCTTTTAGATGCAATTCTTAGAATAACCCTCAAAAAAATCAATATTTTTCTTGGAAAACAAAGTTTTTGTATTCAGAAAAAAAGAAAATACGTAGTTTTGGTGAAAACTTATTTTGAAAATTCTAATCGATCTTAATACTTTCTATTACTTTGTAAAACAGAAAGTAATGAATAGTAATAGAAGAAAGAGGTGACACACACATCGGTCGGATTATGATTCTGAAATTTAAAACGAGTAGTAAACTGGTAGAATTATTTGTTAGTAATGTAAGCTGTTTGCACGAGTGAGGGAAGAACTTTTATTTACATAATATGTTGGCCAGTGTGAGGCAGTAGTACGAGGATTGAGAGAGGTAGAATACTGTTTCACTTAATGCGTTTGTTTTGTTAAATTCTCTCATCTTTTTTACTTGTCCTCTGCGATCATTTAGTCTCTCTTTGAATTTGTTTGTGTATATAAATATAGTGGAAGTATGCCTGTGTGTCACACCAAGGCCAAATACAAATGTAGTTCCCTTCCTTTAAAGCAGACTGCCAGCCACACACAACCTCCCCACCAAGGGACACATCTCGCTAAAATGTAGGTGACGCCCGCTATAAATAACACAATTTTATGTAATCCAGCGTGTACCGTATCTGTAACATTTATCATAGCCTCACCTTGTGTCTGTTTATTTTTTATTTGTAGTATTCCATTTCTCAAGTTTTTAGATGAAGAAAAAAGATCGTTAATAATTTTTTTTTATACTCCTGTTTTTATTACTACTTCTTTTTTCATAAGGAAGTATTGTAATCGTGTTTAATTTCCGTAATTGAGTTTTTTATTATTATTTTGAAGAATCCGGAATGTGAAAAACAAATATATTTATCGAATAATCTGTGTGTTCGGCTGCGGGGATAGGAGTGTGAGCTAAATTTTTCAAAAACGAAATGCAAAAGATATGGTTGCAAATATCACATAAATTCCAGAATACTGGATAAAAGCAGAAGTACGACTCTTTTTCATGTTTCTTTCTCATCAATACTTCTTATTGTTGCATTATTTTCCTTTAAATAACATTTGAGAAGATGCAAAGTGCTAGGAAGATATTTTAGTTCTAAACTAACTTAATGCTTAAAATAAGGAAATGCCTATTATTTCGGATAGGATTTACATTCCACTATCAAAATTAAGTGGCATGTACGAAGATGGACGTGCTGTCATACATTAATATGAATTTATTATATTAAATATTGTACCAAATCCAAGCCCTAAACCGGAAATCGAACTCTTAATAACCAACATCACCTCAGCTTTGCTGTTCTCGCATGAATTTGAAAGTTTACAACCACAAATGTTTGTCTGTGTTTTTACATTGATATGGATAAAGTGAAATAACTTTTCTTTTTTTGTAAAATAAGTAAAATTCCATGAAAATTCGTCCGAAACAGAACGCAAAGCGCCCAGAGAACAAATGCACTTTGCAAAACTGTCCGGGTTAACATGAATGTACACCTATCCAATGATGATTCTTCTCTATAATTTGGCAAATGTCAATTGAGGAAGTCTAGCGTCTATTGGCGCTTCAGCCAACGTCTAGGATTGCCTAGGATGTGTGGGGAGTTTAGCTGCAAGAGGATTTTTTGTGGGGCGATAGTGATTTATGTGTGTGATTTATGTTTGTAACGGGAAAGGACTAGATCTTTGATGTAGGGAATATTCAGGTTAGTGTGGAAGGTTAAATTTGATACATATCAGGGTGCTTACTTGCTTAGTGCTTAGAGCTTCTTGGAACTGAGCGCTTGGATGAAGTCTATAGCTCAATTCCGTAATTCCAGTTAGGTTGTATTACGGTTTTGTATATCTTAATTTTATAATGTACTGATAGTTCACAGTGAATTTACAAAATGATCACCACATTGAAGAGAGAGCCACATTGAATTCCAGTATTATTCTGTTACTAGCGAAGAGGTTAGGTTCTTACTATTGTTGATTGCCGTATTTAAATTTACATTCATTTTTGAAATGGCTTAGAAAAATTACTTTTACTTTATCGAACCTTCTGCGAACATGCAGATTTTCGATTTTTAACTTTTACCAAATTACAAATCCCTTATCTAAATCGTCTAAAGCTATTTTATTCCATGGACCAGTAAACTGGAAACATTTCTCTCTCCTCACAGAAAATAAACTTGATTACAAAATTTCCCTAAAAGTATATGTTAACATAGATGCAGCAATAGAAAACTAGACAAAAATACCACAAACTCAACAACTGTTTCTATAAATAATAAATACAGACACAGTGTCTTCATCCAAATTAACCTTCTATTGAACGTCCGATTTCTGGTTAATAGAAAGAGACAAGCAAAGGAACAATGGTAGATAACACGTTACTTTTTGTTTGACTTCAAAACCCTGAACTGATTTAATTAGAGAGCTAACAGCAGAATTACGAATCTACCTTGAGGACAAAATTGTACAGAAAGATCGGATACCGAGAATAACTCGCTCTGAACTATCGTTCATTATCCTAAACGTATCGTTCAGTATCCTAAAATACAATAAAAATTTTCTCTCCACGTCTTCACGATGGGTCCTTTACAAAATCAAATTTATATGCTTCACATCTGAGCACAGTTTTCACCATACTCCAACATCTTTGAACCCACTAGACCCAACAATTCTGCCATTCTCTCCACTCCAAAAACGTTCTCTTCCACTAGCGTTCAGCACGGAATGCATTTTCTTAACCTCAATCAATATTATCTCATAGATTTTCTTTCAGTATCTTCTCAAAGAATGAACGCTTTTCAATACATTCCGTACTTCCGTGTGATTCAAAAAACAAAGAAAAACTAACTAAATCCTTACTTCTTACAGAGCCAATAGAGAAGGCTCGCCATCTTTATCCTGGACCATCTGTTCGGATTTTGCATTCAACAATGCAACGGTATCATCTTGTTGTAGACGTCATCTTCAATTTCTTTTTGTTGAGAAATTACTGTTCTAAGGCCCAACAAGTCATAATTCAATCCTTGGTTAGAGTCTGGCAAGAACTGGGCAAGAACAATACAGTAAAATTGACACACATTACATACTCGTTCCGCTAACGGACATATCATCCCATCTATAGCAACACTCCACTTCTTGGGCTGACTTCAAATGTACATTGAAAAGAATCTCATCTGGAACTTTCAAACACCAGGAACTGATGAAAAGGATCACCTAGACCTACTAAAGTTCAAACCTGTCCCTCTCAAACAAAAGAATAAAATACAATTTGATGATAAAACCTATATAGATTTACAGATAGGAAATGTTGGGTACTGCTAAGTGTTCCATCATTCTTTGCACCCAAATCGACCTATCTAAGTTCCTCAGGAAACTTTTAATGTCTATTTTTATTATGAATAATTAAACAATCCACAAAGACCTGGAAATTTCTGCCTACTACCTAGAATCCTCTTCAAAAAACCAGCTTTTCTCCCGCCAGTTTCTTGCTGATCCTCCACGTAGGCTGAAGAACCTTGATCTAGAGACCTGTTTAGTGGCAGTGATTAAATTATCAAAAATAATCGAACTGAACATATTATTTAGACCCTACTCTTTGTTGGAATTTGATATTTGTCCACATATCATAAATACCTAATGGTATTGTATTCTGCTAAGCACTCCGACGTCGTTCGCATCCAAGTCATACAACTCAAGATTCTCATTTTTAAAAAATGTTTCATTAAAAAAGAACCTCATTAAGTTTTAATTTTATTAAATTTAAAAATTTAAAATTAAATTTTGCAAGGTATAAAGGACGTTTAAAAAAATTCTTAATCTATTTATTGTACTGATATTTGATTGAGTTAGCGCTTCTGAATAGAAGTCCTTCCTTCCGAAAAGAGACTAAAGAAAATGCAAGTTATTAGAATTTATGTATATCAATGGAAAGGTAACAATTAGAAAAGCAAAAGGTGACTCTAAAGAAACACAGGTAATCCTCTCTCAGACACTAGTAAAATAATGGCATGTTTGTGAAAAACTTGTATCTAAACAGCAAAGTAATGTAGTGAATATCTAAAGAAGAGAAGAAGCGAAGTGTTTGTGAATAGTGTAGTACTAGTACTGCCGTCTGGGTGAATGCCCTGGTGCTGTGAGTAGTGTGGCTGGCCTCAAAGAGAAAGGATTCACTCTGTCCTCACTTGCACACCAGGTCCACTCTTCGTGAGTGTGAGGCGGACCTGAGTAGGATGTTGCCTAGCTCTCGCTGCAGCCAACATGGACGACACTGGCTCTACCATTGCTGCAGAGAGAACGGACATTCTAAATGTCCTTGACCTTCTATCAGTATCATTTCCACTTAGACCAATTTTTGCTCTTTTGCTGGCATGTAACCTCTTTAAAAACAGTATCTCTTCCTTGTCAAATTAATCAGTTAATTGTTGTCAATTACTCGACGCTACGATATTCATTTGATGTAGGTGTTGGAATTTAACATTCAAAAATGCGCAAATACATTTTTACGCAAATAAATCGTACAATTGGCCAGAGAAGTCGATGTGCCCACTTCTCAAAACCGCCCCCAAATTTTCAAAAAATCGTGTGGAAACTATCCTGATGACTTTCTCTTACTGAAATTTTCATTGTTGTTAATGATAAATTTTCTTTTACTCCGAATTTTGGCAACTAATTCGTATCCTCTTAGCTGTTAAAGATTTACTGTTATTTAATTAATTGGGAATTACCGTCTAACTCGTCCAACTCCTAAAATAAATAGAAACAAAGGCTCAAAAAAACGTGATATCTCTTCAAAAACTTTGTACTTGTATACTATTTCTATTTACTATTTCAAACTATACTATTTCTCAAAAAGTTTCAAGGCAGCGCTGGTCTGATTTTTGAAAAAAAAAATGCCGGAAACTGATTCCCTTGCAGGATATTCTTGCTTCCGAACACGCGATTTTTCCACTTTGAAATTTTTGCTGGACATTTCCTCCTTGTGAATAGAGTAGAGATGGATATGATCGTAAATTTTCCTTTTATTTGAAAGAGCCTGTAATTATTTATGTCTGCCAACCGCTTTTTTAATCTATTTTCACGCTGCTTTACCAATTTTTTCTTGCGGTAGGCCTGCCATAACTAAGAACTGTGGCCTTCCCTTAGACGAAAAAACAAGCTAAATTTGGACAAGTTAATATTGATTCATATTAAGAGAAAATATGCAGTACTTTTTTTACAATAATTTTTTGGATGCTTTCAATTTATCCAATATGTTTTGGACCAAAAATATTTTGCTTTCGTAAGCGCAACCAAAAATACTATCATTATTGAATTTTTTGTCTAGTGTGTTACAATATTTTCAAAATAGATTAAAAGATTTTCTTCACAGTTTTTCTTTACGTTTTTTAGGGCGATATATATCTTTACCAATCTTTTGAAAAAAAAAAAAAACGCAGATCTTTCTTATAAATCGTACTAAAGTTTTGCGTCAGATTCTGATATCTACATCATATTCTTCAGAATAAAATTTAATGAAATCGGCTACCAGATGTGAGATTCGATATACGTACGAGGGTCGTTTGAAAAGTCCGTGCAAAGTCAGAGAGATAGCACCACTGGCGCGTATCGAGGTTATGTTTAGTTAGTAGCATCTCTTGGAAGAACACACACCAAGTTTCAGCCAGATCGGTCTATTTCTTTGTGTTTGGCATTCGTTTGAATCGAGGAAGTCGAGTGATTTTCAAAAAATGGACGAAAAAGAATTTCGTGTGTTGATTAAACACTACTTTATGAAAGGCAAAACGCCTCAGGAGACTAAAGAGAAGCTTGATAAACATTATGGTGACTCTGCACCTTCGATTAGAACAGTTTATAAGTGGTTTCAAAATTTTCGGAGTGGCCATATGGGCACAAGTGACGCTGAACGTTCTGGACGCCCTGTTGAGGTTACTACTCCAGAAATCATTGATAAAATCCATGATATGGTGATGGATGACAAAAGAGTGAAGGTGCGTGAGATTGCTAGTGCTGTGGGCATCTCGAATGAACGGGTACATAATATTTTGCATCAACATTTGGACATGACAAAGCTATCCGCAAGATGGGTGCCGCGATTGCTCACGCTTGACCAAAAACGAAATCGTGTGAAGTGTTGCAAGGACGGTTTGCAGCTGTTCCAGAAGAATCCGCAGGACTTTAAGCGTCGTTTCGTCACTGTGGATGAAACATGGATACATCACTACACTCCTGAGACCAAAGAACAATCTAAACAATGGGTTACCAAGGGGGAATCTGCGCCAAAAAAGGCGAAGACCGTTCCTTCGGTCGGAAAGATTATGGCGACTGTCTTTTGGGATTCGCAAGGAATAATCCTCATCGACTATCTGGAAAAGGGTAAAACTATTACAGGTGCATAGTATTCATCGTTATTGGACCGTTTGAAAACCGAGCTGCAAGAAAAACGCTCACGATTGGCCCACAAAAAAGTCCTTTTCCATCACGACAACGCACCAGCTCACACCTCAGCAGCTGTGGTCGCAAAATTAATGGAAATAGGGTTCCAACTCGTTTCACATCCCCCCTATTCTCCAGACTTGGCTCCCTCGGACTACTATTTGTTCCCCAATATGAAGAAATGGCTGGCGGGAAAAAGATTTTATTCAAACGAGGAGGTGATTGCAGAAACGAATGGCTATTTTTCAGACTTGTACAAATCCTATTATTCGGAAGGGATCAACAAACTAGAGCAGCGTTGGACGAAATGTATAAGCCTAAAAGGAGACTTCGTTGAAAAATAAAAAAGGTTTACCCCCAAAAATTAAGTAGTTTTTATTTTTGCACGGACTTTTTAAACGACCCTCGTATTTATTTGATTGGAATAGATGTTTTTACAATTTGCTGGACAGAAATACAACAGGTTTATAAAAGCTTGGAAAAGTCAAGAAAAAATGCAAATGTTTACTAAAAAGTTTAAATTTTAAGACAGGTTGTCAGTTATTAATAAGAAAAATTAGGTGAAATGCACATCAGGTATTGAATTTTAAAAAGTCCATGTACAAATCATCGTTACTTTTAGTTGTGTTCCTTACTAGAAGTAAAAAAGACTAACTTCTAAAATACATAGAAATACATTGAAAGAATAATAGGAAAAGTGATCTACTGATGTCAAATGTTAACAAAATTGATGCAAATAAGCTTAAATAGATTTTTATTAGAAATTAATTTTACTGTGTATGAAATAACATCTAGTTCACACCTCCTTTTTCGTTCTACATTGAGATATAATTTTTTTTTTTTTTTTACATGAAGAGGAAAAATGAAAAATTAAGGAAGTGACAAATTTTACTGCTCACAGAAGCCACTAAATATTGGAAGATATAAATAAAAAAAAAACAGTTGAGTTCATATCACGAAGTTGGCGCTTTCTAGTGCCTGCTCAAAGAATTAGTTACATTACATAACACTGTTTGGTGGTAATGACCCACTTCAGGGAAACTGTTTTTACGTTTCTCTTCCTTTTTATCGTTTAATTTCCGCTAAAAAAACCTAACTTAGCATTTGTTTTTGAACTATTATTACTTCTCAAAGATTTTTTGTTTAATTAATAGCTTTGTGCTACTATAAAAAATCATAAAACTTTCAATGTGAATGCGAAATTGTAATCTATGTTTTAAAAACCGATAATTTAAATTCGCTTATTTTCGATTGTAAATGAAAAAATAGCATTCTTAAGTCCGTTACCATTATAAAACTATATGTACAATAAGTTTCATATAATGGAGACATCTACAAATAAGATAAAAGAGCATAATTTACTATGCATATTTCCTATATTTGGAACGACCATAACTGAAAATTATATATTATTTATTTAAGATTGAGCGTTAAAATGTTTATTAAAATATTTTCCAATAATTAAATTATAGCGTTAGATTATAATCTAAGTGGGGTTTAGCCAGCCACCATGACCCTGTAGTTAGAGCACCCTCTCCAGATCTGTCTGTTTGAATAGACTTAAGAGTCTGGAGAAGGGCTTCTGCGCAAAGTATAAAGGCTTGGATTTTTCTTTTATGAAGAGCCGAACCCTCAGCCCTCCATAGGAACGCTGCAGTGTTGTTTTATCTTCTTTCTGACAAAAACCTGCACACGCCATACTCTGCCAGGCCAGTGTGTGTATCTTCATTCTAAAACGTCCGACGAAAAGGCCGACTACCAACCTAATGACCACCTGACCTTCCTTGGAATAATGCCTCAGGAAGATTGATCGACTGTAGGATGAGCTTTTTTCACCAGACCCTGACATGGCTTTTATCTCACCATTCCTACGACTTACTATCCACTCATTCTCTGATGGACACCGTGATAAAACATTTTTCTAAGCCACAAGATGGTGCAGAAAGTGGTTCAAAATTATTGTATCCCAATACTTAGCCATGTTATAGAAAGGGCCTACTGAAAAAAAAAGTCAACCGTAAAATGACCCCGTTTACATTGGGTTTCAGAGAATAATTCTAAAAAAATAAATTTTCGACTCTTTGACATAGATGTCAGCCTGTCACAAGTGTGTATACTAGTCTTTAAAGTCGCTGTCCTAAAAAAAGTTCATTGATATTTTTAAGCACCTGGGCCTACAAGACTATTAGTTCTATTTATTCTCAGTAAATAAGCTTTTTGTGTTGCAAAAAATGAATATAAAAGTAAAGTTTTATCAAAGCGAGCAACTTTGCCATAATTTACGTAATAACCAGACCTGTCATTCCCGTTCATACATTTTATTACACCACTCTACTACAAATAAATATTTATTTATAACTAATAAAAACGAAATTCATAGTATTGGAGTGACAAGATATTAGGAAGATGGTGAACCTCCATCATATAAGTTCTCCAAATATTGCTTGGAACTTGTAAAGATTTATAATTTAAAATGAACAAGTCTTACTCTAATAACTTATCTCCTAAAAACAATAGGGTGCTCATTTGTTATAATGTAATTAGTAGACTGCTGAAGTGAATTGAGGCAGTCTAAAACGTTTACATTCGCAACAACATTTCTCCTTCGACTTTTCAGACTTTAGACAAGAAAGAGGAATAATGTTATAAAAATGAAAATAGGAATAGTGCAGAGCGTCACCAAAGCCAATCCCTAATATAAAACGTTGACACAAACCAATGATAGAAGGCTTTTTACCTATTTCTGTATTTTAGTGTTTTCTTTCCAGTTAATTACATTCAATTTAATTTTCATAAGACTGATTCTATATAAATTTCATCAACTTCTTTTTATTTTGTTATTGTAATTCAAATGTTTATAAATAATATTTATTCAATGTTCTTATTCACAAGTACACTTGTTATAGTAATGGGTTCTTCCTACTATTTAAATAATCAGGTAACTAGAGATATCTAAATTTATATCTTAAACAGTAGAATATAAATAAAACCACAAAACTTGAAGGAAAGGCCGCAGAAATAGTAGAGTTAATAGAAAGGCTTTATTTCTTTAAATACAACAACCAGACCAGACCATGCCAAAGCCAGGAGCCTTGAGTTCTAGTCTGAAACGTGATATGGCACACTTCTGTTTCGCCTTCTCCTGCTGCATAGCCAAATAAATTTTAAATATATCCCAACTTGCTCAGTAACCTAAATAACGACCATACAAACTGGGACACTACTTTGACTGCCACCAAATTTGGTTTTATACGCGTAGTCACGACAAACACCTGGAATTTCTTTTTAGTATTGTCTAAAAATAAATTTGTTAGCAAATAATCTAAAATTTACTTCAGAGAAAACCATCAACCGTCCCAGTAAAATATTAAGACTATGAAATACTTTAAACAAAATATTTAAATAAAAATAAGATCTGTGTCAATATTAAAAGTCATTGTCGCCCGAAAACTTTTTTCAGAGCACTGCCGGCTTCCGGTAAGTGTTCTCTTGTGGCAGTTAACAATGTCCATCACCTTGCAGTGAGCTGTGAGAAAGACAGTTTTAGGAATCCGCACACTGCAAGAGAATCCAGTGCACTAACCACTTAGCTAATTCCTTCCCTAAGTTATATTGAATAAAATATTAAATAAACATTTAGAGTTATATAAGATTAGTACTACTTGGTTCTTTGTTTTCTCTTCTTTAGATTTTAATATTATTATAATTGTATTAAATGATAATTTGTTTGATATTTTATATTATCAATGAGTTTCCAGATGTTCCTCCATAAAGGTCAGTGTTCTAAACCAACTATTGAGATACTTGCACTTGATGAATTCATTGTTTGAATAAAATCAGCTCATATTTACTTGTGATATTTCAGATCTATCCCACAGGAAGCCCAGCCTGATTATTACACTTGAGATAAAAACAAAAAATTTGTGTCAGAAATTAGTCTGCAAAGATTCAATTAAATTATTACTTTTTGATAAAAATCGTTTGTCATTTAGAGGAACATTAAGTATGAGCGTCCAGTTTTGTTTTAAATGAAGTATTTAAAAAAACACACAAAATGTTGTATGTAAGAAATGTAAAGCATGCGTTTTCTCTGAAAACCTAATTTTAAAAATATTATAGCCGCAACTCTTTCTCCGAGCTGTAAAAGATGGAGTTCTATTACTATGCATAGAAAAAAACCTTTTCTTCGCAAAATTATTACAGATTGATTCGCATATTTATTTTGCTATTCAACATACTTCAAGAAAATTTTCTGTATAACTTCTTCTACATAACTTCAAGCACCCAGAACAATAAATATTTAATAATTGGCGATATCAATTACCATTCTAGAAACTGTCGTTCAACGTTACGCATTTTGATTAGTTTGCAGTTTTTAACGATCAACCCTTATACAACTGTCGTACTGGATAGTTTTAAATAAAGTAACTCTTAGGGTTAGGTCCTCTCCTCTCTGCGTAGATTGCAATGAGGAGGAGGATTTCAAACATATAATAATGATATGTCCACGTTATGTGGTAGAAAGGAAACGAATGTTTGACGACGTATACAGGTATTTAAATACACCATTTCGCTACGAAGACATAATATTCTCCACCAACATCTATGTGCTTAGGTATAGATTTGCTATAGAGCAGAGCTAGCAATGAAATATGAATGTATTTAAAAGTTATAGCCGATTAGAATGAATGCAAGAAAATGATTAGAGAAGGATTACGTGATTTTAATTTCGGTTAAGCTATAAGGATGGCGGGAATATAGAGTACTGATTTATCCATTAGCTGTGGTTTATGTAAATAGTTGTATATATATATAGTAGAGAGATGAATGAGTGGAGTATTTATAAATAAGAATGGAGAGTGAGTGTTATTCTAGTGATAAGCACCTAGACGATGCTGGCTGTATGGCGGAAGCCAATGCCAAAAAAAAAACCTTTGGGTTCAAGATGATTTCAATAAACATCCTAAATAAGAAAGTGACCGCTAAATATTTTCAATTTTGAACGATTTTCTTATGTTTTCAGGTAGGAGAGTGGTCGTGGTGGCGGCCACTGTGGAAGTAGTTGTGCTGCGATGTCTCGAGGCGACGTCGGCGGCCTACTGACCCTGCACTACGGCAAACACCATACGTCCGTCGTGGCCGAGGTGAGGCGGTGGTTCGAGGTAGAGGCGCACGCTGATCTGCGACTAATCTGCCAAAGTGGCACGCAGTTGGCCGCACATTGCCTAGTTCTAGGTTCTGCTAGTCCTTTGATTAGACGTTTGCTTAGAGAGAGCCAACCGGGGGAGCCAGTAGTAACATTACATCTGCCGGATATCAAAGCTCAACACATGAGAAATATGTTGGATTTCCTGTATACTGGACAAACATGTGTACCCGTAAGTATGTTGACATAGCATTTTTTCTTTATATATTTTTAGTAGGGTTACACAGTTGACAGGCACTATTTCCTAGTCACAGCCTGTTTTTAGATGACGAATTTCTATCCCTTCGAAATCACTGATTCCATCTCCAGTTGTTATTTTTATATAAATTATGCTTGAAGTTAACTATGTTATTATTAATTAAATTTAAGGAAATCAATAAAAAACATAAACTTTTTATAATTAACACTATTTTCTCTTAACCCTTGAAAATCAAAAAGTTCCTCAAGCTACGAAATTGTTCGCAACATTAGCTTCGTACAGTTTCGCAATGGAAGGATCACTTGGAATGTAAAAAAGGAAAACATTAATGCCCTTGAAACTTAATAAATTGAACGGTTTGGAAAAAAGTTGCAAAGTAAAATGGATGATTTAGAGTTTTTGCGTTCCACCTTAAAACAAAACTACTGCTAATTACGCAGCAATATCGACGAATAAAAAATAGTCATTCATATTACTTATAATTAAACATACGAATAAATAGTATAATAAAATTTCTATTTTTACACTTTTTGTGTTAGTATTTGTCAGATATTTGGCGTGTTTCAAGTTTAACACAAAAGCATCTTATGGAGGACAAATTGCTAAGGAATGACAGCATTTTTTTGTCTCGATCAAGAAATTTTATTACAAACTTATAGTTATTAGCCGAACTAATAATTAAAATAAAATAAATTAAAAAATAAGTTCCAGCTGACAGTTTCGCTTTAATTGGATGTTAATTAATATAGAACAGTCATAGAACTTTTACATAAGACGTCTGTGCAAAGGCTGATTCTCTAATATATATAACTGTTACATAAAATTGTCTGGTTTAAAACTATCTAAAATTTACCCGAAATCTGTTTCCAGCCTGCTGAAATGCCTGGAGTGATTGAACTATTCGAACTGTTGGAAATCAAATCAGAACTCTGGGAAGAAAAGGCAAAAGAAGCGGAAGAACGAAGACAGAATAACATCGGTGCTTCTATCAGCGGTGGCAATGGTAGCAGTTCTAGCGCGAATTCTAGTACGGGTGGCATTAGCATTGGCGGAGGTGCAGGTTCTGAAAGTGAAGAGTCTGTTGGCTCTGTAACAGCGGTAGGACAAGGAAGCCATGAAGGAAATAGCAATAGTCCAACAGATCCTTCCGTATCAGTGGCGGCCAGGTCGTCTCCTGCAGTGACCACGCCTACACGTCGTCGTAGATCTTCATCCACACCAGTGAATTTGTCTCTGAATTCTTCTGAGCCTTATGTAGCTTCACCGCACATTGTTATTAAACAAGAACCATCGGCTACACCGTTGGACAGTACAGACTCGCAGGTTTTACTTTATTAAACGAAATTTCAATGAACAATTAATGTTAGTATAGATACTGTTTTGTTGGTTCCACCTTTTAGGTAAATGGTTAATTAATTATATTTAAATAGAAAAATCTCAAATTCTTGGTCTGATTGCTTATAAGTTAATAAAAGAATAACACCTGTATGCAAATAAAGGGTACATTATGTTTCATTCTACATTTGCAGCGCCCCTCCACCGGGTGTTCTGCATGTTGATGAAGGTAATTAAAACCTATCAGCATTAAATTTCAAATATAGAATTTAGTTAGACCATTCATTGTAACCTTACCATTATTTTATAAAGAATAATAAATATTTTGAAAGTTCTGAAATAAAGTAATAAGTATATTTCTCCAGAATTTTGGACTTTATTGAGTAACACTCACAAGACTTGCTATACTTAGCTTGCTTAATTCTTAAAGAGGCACTAAATGTACAATTGATGAAAAGTAGGAATTATAAAGCAAAAATAAAGAAGTATTCAATTATATGTATAGTACGTATGTGCTTCTGCACATTCAGAACAACTAATTTAATAGTTGGGTGTTTAGCCCCCCTGAAATCACCTTAAACAAAATAGGCATCATCTTCTTCTTAAACTTATGGTACCAAGTTAATTTTCATTAATACCTTCCAACTTCCTTGTCTTAACCACATTCTAATAGAGAGTCATCTTAGAACAAATCTCGTACTTCCATTGTCGTCCCGTTGTTCAGAATTTTCCAGGATCATACTATTTTTTCGTTACCTTCTTAAAATATCTTGGCAGTGCCATTTTGTCGGAACCATACGTATATAGTGTAGACAACTCTTTTAGTAAGCCTCAAAAATATTGTCAGGACTGCTTAGAAAATTATATACAATATTAGATTCATAATTCTGCTATGACCTGAATGAAATGTGCATTAATGGGTTAGTTTCGCTAAGAAGCCAACTTTTTAATAAATCTGTGAATGTAAAAGATCTCTTCGGCCTTCATTTAAAGAAAAAAAAACTATCTTCTTGTTCTTTCATAAAAGATCCCCTTTACATATGTCTACCTGGGCGGGAATGGCTTTTTTTTTCATCCAGTCTGTTACTTAGGCTTCACTCATCTAAATAATGAATAGAAGGGGTTTAAGCTTCTGTCTTGTCTAAGCCAGTTCTTGTATTGAACTTTTTTAAATTGGCAGACGCTATATTTACATAATTCATTGTCCGAAATATCGTTTCTCTAGATCTTTCAAAAGGCTAAGGGAGTCCTTGTAACTCTTATCCTTAGTAATTATTTACTATTGAAAGCTGCCATTATTGTGAATTATTTTCATTTAATTTCTTTTGATTGAAGTTCATGATTTACCTTAAAAGCCTTTCCAGAATACGAACATCTTATTTACAGAATAGAAAAATGTGCATCTTTAATTCGCATGATGAGGTTCAGGCCTACTGCAATACAGTGAAATCTTCCCATGTCGTCCATAAACTTTATTTTCGGCTCTCTCATCACCATTCAAATTCAGCTTTCTTACCTTACTTTATAAGTTTTCAATTTTTGTTGCAAGAATATCAGTTGTTAAAATTATAACTGACTTTTTTTTATTTAACTTTTCTCCTTGAGACGTTGGGCACCAGTAATATATTCTACAATGTAGACAGCTTATTTATCAAGTCCCTGAAATGATATCAGCATTGTTATTTAGATATTTTGATATTAGATTCGTAATTAGTAATTCTGCTTGACCTAAATGAAGTTTTCCTTTATTAATTTGTTATACTAAGAAGCCAAGTTTATATATAAGCTTGTATATACTTTTTAAAAGCGCCAAGGTAGCCGAGCGATTTAGAGGCGCCGCCCGCATAGCTGTGATGTATTTTGGTGATGGTTTTATCCCCGTTAAAGGTTTTGATTTTATTTAATTTGTTAAATGAGAAGATTAAATTAATTATGTTTAGCTATTGTCTCCGTCCACGACTCCTGTTCGGTAGTTGGAACTAAAGTCCGCCCGAAAAAATATTCATTACTTTACTAAATACTGAATCTTCGAAACTTATTTCTGAACTCTGGACGAGAAATTCCAAAATAAAGCAAATATAATTTCCCCCTACAAAACGCTAGATTAGATTTGGGTCAGTATTTCGTTTATTCCATTATTTATCTTTTTCCAATTCATTTCTTGGCTGTTGCTTCGAACATCGTTCTATTCGCCAACAGAAATCGAGCCCATAAACAATGAGAATAGGATGCTCGTTCTTTATTATATTATCTTAAGATATAATAAATTAATAAAATCCAATAATATTAAACGGATTTTTGCTTACTAGAAATAACTTTTAATATTTTAGAACTCATTTCACAAATAATTAAACTTAATTTAAAAAAAAAATCTTTTTTATTTACAGTCAGCTGAAAACTTGAGTAAAATGACTACGAATCAAAACAGTTATTCACCAGGATTAGAAACCAGTAGCGAGGAGGAATCTAGTAAAAGACCTATGGAGCGAGCCAATGCTGGAATGCTTAGGTATCAACCTTATCAAATGAGTCATCATAAAAGAAAGTCCAGATACATGGAAGATTACAGGTATGGCAATGGTTTAACAATGATTTAACGCTTGGCTCTTAAATATTAAATATCTTTAATATCCTAAGTTTAAGAACCTCGTTTTCATTACATTTTATTTTGAGTGGTTCAAAGTTATCATCAAGAATAGATTAAACATAGATAGAAAAGTAGTTTTTTTTCACTATAATATTATCTGCTGCAATATAAATATTTACTTATAAAAGTCTGCCAAGTTAATCTTATATATGTGCTAAATTTTAAATGAACTTAGCATTTAAAATGATAAGTGAAATAAAGCACTTAAAAGATTGCTTTCTATGATTCAGGTAGTGTAATGAATGTTCATGAAAGTAATGAAGTAATGAAATTAAAGCAAAGAAAATGAATGATCATCACAAATACAACCAAAGAATCATTTAAATTAAACTATTTAAATCATTGTACTCAGCAATAAGAATCGTTCACGAATATAAGAAATATTTGCATAAATGATTATTACAAATATACCAGTTGTCTTTTTTATTTTAAGATAATCTACTATATTATTTTCGCACTTTCTGATTTCTACATTTATTTTCTAAAAAAAAATTGGATAAATAGTTTAGATGACTCGGGCGACACTGAATCCAAATACTACCTCTGCAGATCTATTAAAATATTGGTGAATTAAAAATGACTTCTAAGTACTGTTTGACTGTTTATGCAAGCCAGCAAAATCCACTTTACTCTCAAATTGTTTTGTATCCTAACATTTTGGTGTTATGTAAATGTGATATTAAATCTAATAGTTTTTTCTGAAATGTTAGTCAAAACTTATTCCTCATGTGCACATTAAAACAAGCATTTTCCATGGTTGTTGCCCAGATTCAATTCCAGAATTTGTCAGAGTGATATCACGTTAGTAACATCCCTTTCCAAGCTTATCTTAGAAAAATGTGAGCAGTTATTTTGTAAACTACCTTACACACACACATAATTTTCTTTGTGTGGTTCAAGAAGATCTTTTTCATTAAGTCCTTAAATTTTTTTCTTTACATATTCTTTGGCTAATCATAAAATTATATCATTGTGTAAAAACAACTTTTATAAAAGCAATTTTTGCAGGACAAATTTGGAAGATGATGACCCGCGCAAGCTGCCAGAAGAAGCACTTGTACATACAGCTGCAGAAAACTATGTTGTAACGCCTCATCGGAAACGGAGACCTGGCTTCCATAATGCACCTGCACAGAATCCACCGTTTGTACCATTTACTCCTTCTTATATTGATGAGATAGCTGTGTTGAGAAGCCATCATGTGGTGCAAGGAAGACATCCATCGGCACCATTCCTGGTGCCACCAGATCATCCGGCTGCTTTAAAAGCAGGCTGTCCACCAACCGTTGAAGTATTCAGCCGAAGTAGCGGAGGCGGCAGTGGTGAATCTTTAGCATCACAACCACACCTGTCACCGCCGAGACTCCATTATCCTGAACCACCCTGGGCCACTTGGCCACTACCTCCACAAACTACAACAAAAAAAGAGGAACCGTCACCTGTAGCTCACGGTACGTTTTCATCAATCGCAAACTTTTAACCTAGAGATTTCTTCATAAATTGGAAAACACATTACAGTCTAAGATCTAAAAAAAAATAAGGACTAAAAAATTTGATGTAGGTACTCACATAACTTTCTTAAACTAATCTCATGGTTCAAGACCTTAATTTGTATTACATGATTAATTCTTACTATTTAATCTTACTTATTAATTATGTAACTTATCTCACTGAAATGATACGTTAGAGAGAAGTCTACCCATATCATTCCTCCAGCACCATCCTTAACAGAATGCCCTAGAAAAATTATAACATAAAGGATAGATCTATTTCATGTTGAGTACATACTAAGTTTAAAGAAAGTCATAGGATTTATTGTAAATAAAAACTAAAAAGTATAAAACATCCATTCAGTAAAATGATAATCTCGTTTGAAGATTTTTTTAATCTCAAATTTTAATATTACATAGCATTAAGTAGGTATTATAAACCGTACGTTGTATTAAAATAGCACTTGAAAGAGAAGTCCAAGCCCCCTCCCTAAATGCCCTGAAAAGAATTTCTGTAAAAACAAGGTTTGAAACAAATATGACAGACCTATGTAAGTGCAATGACCTTGCAAGCTTAAAAAAAATCGAATTGTTTTTAAAATCTTCAAAAAAAAAAAAAAAAAAGAAATTCCATTCTGTAAAGTGAAGAGGTTTCACTTTCACTGTCAGGCCCTATGAAGAACACAGTTTGCCTTTAGCTCGTTTTTGTTTAAGATTCATCAATATCTGGGAAGCATCCGGAGCTTCAACAGTTAATGCTAGCCTACGGATACTGTTCTTTCGTTAAATAACTCTGTTTCCAGATAGTAGGCTACAAGAGGATTATAGATGGAAAAACTGTACGTAGCCAGCTGAATTTGAACCTGAAGACTACCCTGTTCTAAGTCCAGTGCTTTTCCACTGAGAATTCCTTTACTTGTATTCAGTATTATATATTTAAATGTGGAACTTGACCGAATTTATAAATTTATCCGTTATCAATAGATTTGAAATAAAAAGCTACTTTTACGTATCACAAGATTCTAATAAATGCATTGAGGGTTAACTCATTTCCTAATGTTTTCAAACAGACTCCTACTTCGTTGCACCAATTTCAACCAAATTGGGCACACATCTTTCAGAAGAAACAATACTATGAGGAATTATTTGAAAAAAAAGAAAATGTGAAAATATTTATAACTTACTAATTTGTAAGTTGGACGTTGGACCCTGCTAGTGAAATAGGCGATTACTACTATTTTACTACTTTATATAACAATCACTTGGGCAATCGTTTTCAAAGAAACTTATAAAATTGTCTTGTTTTTTATATTGCTTATAACGCAGTAAGAAATCTCCTTTTCCTTGCTGTCGCAAATAGCCTATTGTTGACCTCATTTTTTCTTGCTTCCTATAGTTGCAGAAATTCTTTAAATGCAAATATTCTGTCGACCAGTAACAATTTATAGATTGTTTTTTTAACAATCTCAATAAAAGATAAATTAACAGTTTAAGGTGAATAAAAAATATTTATTTTTTAGATTAAAATCCTGGTGTAATGTTTCTAACTTGATTAAGCGAAGTCTCTTTATAAGTATAACATTTACATATCGTAAAAATTATACAACATTTTCTTTCATTTTATTTGTTTCAGGCGACAGTGAAGAAAGCAGTAAAACGCCAGCCCGTGAATATCGTTGTGAATACTGTGGCAAACAGTTTGGTATGTCTTGGAACTTGAAGACACATTTACGTGTGCACACTGGCGAGAAACCGTTTGCGTGTCGCCTTTGTGTGGCTATGTTCAAACAGAAAGCCCACCTACTTAAACATCTTTGTTCAGTGCACAGAAATGTAATATGCGCTTCTGGCGGGGGTGGTGGTGTACCTGGTGACAGTGGCGATACAGGAAATTTTAATTGTTGTTTTTGTACACAAACTTTTGAATCATTACAAGAACTTATCAGGCATTTGTCTGGACCTCATAATAATTTGTTATTAAGTAAGAATCTCCCTGAGTGACAATACCCAAAATTATTGCCTTATTTGATAGTATGGTCTTAGGAAAATTAAATAGAATGTTCATTACTTAGCTGAATCAAAGCAGAAAGAAGTAATTTCATTGGATATTCAGTAGCTCTCTAGAAGAAAACATCGAATAGCTCTATATATTCCACTTTCTATCTTTTTTGTGAGTTATGCCCAAGTTTTACAAATTCTTTGAACGGGTGTTTTTTTATTACTGGTTAATGTCTCACTCTCGAATCCCAAATGTACCACAGAAATTAGGAAGAAATTTATTTTTCTTAAATGAAACATGAGTTTTCAGAAGCTTTGCACTATTATACGATCTATGTCGCAGGTTTGCTTAATAGAAAAAAAAAATTCCATTTAACAATGTCCATTCTACTGAACCTTTGAAATTATAGTAAAAATATAATCTTGTATAAATCATCACTTCAGAAAATGCTAACTGCAATCCAGCTAACTTTGCTTCAAACAATAACGTAATTTCTCATAAAAATGCAGTAGCGTACGAAGACGAAGGCTTGGATGTTTCAGAGATGTATTTTTAACTTAGCATAAACAGTTAACAATTATGATCTTAAAGCTATTATATGATTTATTCAAGAGTAATTTTAATAAAATAACTGCAGATAGAGAAAACTAATACCATACTATCCAATGAGGTAATTCTTATTGCTTTTAATATCTACATGACAAGAAACAAAAAGATAATTATAACGAATAGTACCAGTGAAAGAGAATGTGAGAAACAAATTTATTTTTAATGATGTGTGATGTGAGTTACCATTGGATTTTTTATTTTAATTTCTAATTTTATTTTCATAGAAAATAAAACTTTAAATCACGAAGGAAAAGTGTTATTATGGGTTAAAAAAAAAAATAAAGAAAAATTAGAAAAGAAAAAGTAACCCTAGTAACAAGAATGTTCCTGATCGTTAATGAAATCAGTTAATTTTTATTTAGGTAACGGAAATTTGTCTACCTCTAAAAATGCTGTTATATATTTAATTCTAATAAATTAAAAAAAAAAATGTTTAGTGATAGTTAAAAATTCTACGAAAGAAAAATTACAGAAATGAAGAATGTAGAATTCGTAGAAGAATCAGAAAGAACAATAAGTTTATTTTTTAATTAAAAACTAAATAATAAATTAATCAAAGCCCTTTCCAGTATTTTATCAGATCAAATTTTAATGACATCATTGGCTACTTAATTAATTTTATATTTTAAGAGTTGGGAATTGTGGAAGTTTTTAAAAAAAATGTTTTGGAGATATCTACGAAAATCACTCTTAGCATATAATTTGAATCTGTTGCATTCTTAGTTTTCTTTCTTTGTCTGATGTAATTTGCTAACTGGAACGGACTTATAACTCGCATAAAAGTCCATGCAACATTTCTGGGTTTTTACTAGCAAATGTATTTACATGGGCAGGAGTAGGGAATCAAAAAGCTACCATTATTTGCAAATCCATAAAAAATACAAGATCATCGGGTAACATTTTACTAAGACTAATCTGTACTAAGCAACTCAACAAAATATACTAGTACATCTTAGGTAACGAACCTCATTAATTACTAGTACTCAAAAGTAAAATTTAGCAAGCCCACTTCGAAATAATTATTTAAACTGATTTTTTAAAAATTCTTCACCTACGCGTCCAATTATGTTCTGAAGTAGTTGAACTTCGAATTCTTCAACCAGGCTTGCAAGCGATTTACACAACAAAAAAATATTAAGCTGAATAAAATATTGTAAAAAGGCAAAAAACTGTGGTTTTGTCATTGACATTTTTAAATTGCATTTAAATCGCTCTTTTAACTCCAGGTAGACTCCTCCTTTATCAATCATGACATGAACTCGCAATTTGCACTAAAGCCAGGCCAGAACCTACAATTCCTTTACTTCGATTTTTAGCTGGCTCATTCAGCGTATTTTTAAATTTTCCTTTTAGCCTTTTCTCTAAATAGACTAGTTGAGCAGTTGAGAAGTGTAATTTATTTTTCCAATGACCTATAATAAAATTATGTATATTGCTTATTCATCTCTTCGCCAATTTCTTAACCTTTCCTTTCATGATATAAAGTTGTCTCAATAATTCATCGTGATATCTATCCACCTATAGGTCGTCACAAAAACGTACAGTGTCTTGTCAGAAAATATCACTACCAACTTGATTTTTTCCCTGCCCAATTAAGCCTTTACATTTCAAAAAAAAATATTACTTTTAAAATGTTAAATGAATGCACTTAAAATGAAAATAAATACACAAAAAAGTCCAAAGCATTTTTTTTTTTCTTAAGGGCTTCCCTAACTATGAAGAAATTTTGACAAGTGCCTAAATAATATTGATTAAAAGAAATATATAAGTAAAATTGAGTGTGATAGTAAATTTTGAGGCTTTTAAGAACATTTTATTAATTAATGAGTGTACAGTTTCTTGCACTAATATGCAAGTAAAAACTTCATTTCAATGAAATGCTAATTAAGAAAAGCGAAGAAAAAAAATTGGCCAGCGAAATAATAGTTTTTAAAAAAAATCATCATATTGGGGGCAGAAATAAAATTAAAAACCTAAGAGAAATGTTATTTAAAAGAAAGGTTCTGTTTAAGAAGACAATAAATTGTTGGTCCAATTTTATAGTTATAAATGAAAACAAATGTATTCTATAGTGTTAATCCTAAATGTAAATACCATATTTTGTAATTTGTGCACAGTTTTTTTAAATATTTTATAATGTAAAGTGAGCACTAAAAAAGAGATAACAATCCCAGATAAACGAAAGAGATAAAAAAGTAACATAAGTGGCCTTAAATAAAAACAAAATTTAACACAAATGCCAAATAGGTAAATTGAATTCCAAAATTTAAATTAATATGGGATCTTGTTTTTGCAGAATAAATAGTATTTATAAATTTTGTATCATAATAATTTTTAAAAACGAAAAGAAATTGTACTTTTTTAAAAAATTTATTATTTTTTTCCAGCCTGTGATATATTGGTATAAAAACAATATATAATAGTAATTTATAAAAACATTATGTAGATTAAACATGAGCTAGTTGTATTTATGACAGATTATCTTTAAAAAAACATAATAGGGTTTTTAAAATAAATTTTTAAATAAAATTTGGTATGTAATGTCATCAATTTTTTTTTTTTTATGCAAAAAAAGTCGTAACATTGAAAATGTTAGTTTTAAGATTTACTGTAAAATGAAATAGTTTCTATCCTTCAAAATTCTATAAATGATTTGATCTCTTCAATATTGTATAATTTATTCTGTACTTTTGTGGCCAACACAACAAGAACTGAAGTCAATTTTTTTAATTATTGTTTTACAATCATAAAAATGAAACATTTTACAAAGCACAAATCTGAAAATAAAATGTTATAGTTTCATTTATACACATACGTTTCGAGGGTTAGCTTTATATGGTAAGAGGGCGGCAACGAATAATAAACATTTTCATTGTTTTAGAAAGAGTACTTCTACAAAAATGAAACATTTTTTTTCTAAGGAAACGCATGGTTTTTTTCTTACTGCAGAATTTTTTAATTTAATTTAAGATATGTCAATATTGGTTATATTTAGTCGTTTTCAATGCACTGCCGGCCTCCGGTGTATTCTTTGCATGTTGAGTTGCTAGAGGCTTCTAGGAAGAATCAATCTAAGGGCATCAGAATTCTTACCGACTTTAGAAAAAATTCGTCTTAAATTCTCTTAGGTGAGACGTTTGGAACCACATATCGAGCTTGAACCTTATCTTTTCCTTTTTTCCTCTTACCCTTAGATACAGGTGTTTCTCTATATCCTATGCCTTTGGTTCTCTTCGTCACCCTATTTTCTTATACTTATCTTATCAAGTTCATTCCCAGCTAATTCTTAATTACTTAATATCTAACCTTCAACTTTATCGCTTTTAGTTTTTTGTTTTTGTTTTATTTTTAATAAATATAAAATAATGAAAAAACAATTTGTAGGCCTGTTGAGCATAGAAATAGTAAAATAAATCCAATTACCTACTGTATCAAGTGAATATTACTAGATTTAAAAGTAATGTGGTATTTTAAATAACGTTATTTTTTTAGAAAAATAGGTTAATTCCCAGGGCTACACATCTCTCAAAAATGTTCATTTTTATCTGATGGACGTATCCTGTGTTTTTAACCAATGCATCAGTAACATATATAAACGAAATTGTTAATTAATCCTATTGGATTAAATTAAATATTTGTTTATTGTTGTTTGCCCAGCTTAATTAAATTTTATATTTTTACACAGACACTAATATGTCACTAACTGCCTCTTTTCTACTATTTCCCCATATTGTTCCTTTCTTCTCAAGTTTCTCTCCAGATCCCTTGGCCACTAATCCCACGCTGTGGCTTACTCTCGGCATTACCAACCCTTGGAAGAGGCGCATTAATATTCGACCACTTTTAAGCTTAAGTCTATTAGACGGTGTAATTATCTTCTACAAGCAAGAGCTAATTTTTGGCCTCCTAAATGACCTATTAATCCTTGATTTGTGGCTTTCCTTTCCTCGCAGTTTTCTCTAGAATGGCTGTTATTTATCCACATTTATTTGTACCAGTTTATGACTCATATTTATAAAATAATTTCGTTGTTTGATCAGCTGTTCACTCTGCCAACTTAGAATTTTGAGTAGCCTAAAAAATGTTTCCATTAAATAAAATTTGTTCCATTTGACAATTTATGAATTTGATCATTTATCTGGTTATATTTCTGAAGTACCATGAGGTCATGAGTACCATACAATCTGCAGTAAATTTCCATGCGTTTGATGTTACTTCGCCAGAGCCTATTTTCTATTCCTGGATCTCATTTATATAATTTTAATTAGAACATGAAGATTGTTTACAATTTAAGAAAGACACTTTTTTTTTATAACAAAATGAATAAAAAACAGATTTATTCCAAGTACAAATTGTGATGTTTAATTGAATGAGTATATATAAAGTCTACTTAAATTGCTTTTCAGTTTTTTATTATGAATTTTTGTTTCTTAATTTCTTCCACAATTTTGTTAATTTTGGTAAGTAAATGAAGCAATAATAAACAAAAGGTGACGCATTCTTTAATTTATAGTTGTAAGTACAAATAGAGTTAGGCTAAAAATCTTTTGATGTGTTCATTAATTGTGAATCCAAACCCACTAAACAAAATTTGTACATAGTATAAATATATATAGATATGTATAATGTAAGTTATTTTTTCTTTCCTGTAAATAAAAAAAAAATTAATAACTTTAATATTGACTATATATTTATTTTAATTTCTATTTAATCTTTTACTTAAACCATAGCCTCAAACATTTTGATAGTGATTCCAGATCAAAGAGAATATTGAATTAAGTATTTTTTAAATCTAATCGTTATTTAAAAAAAAATTCTCGTCAGATTTTCTCATTTACTAGGACTTATTTACTAATTAAACTGTAAATCTTCTTTCTCATAATCAAAATCTGTCATGTCTTCTGCACCTATTGGAAAATGGAAAATCGTATCATTTCTAACTTACCTATTTGTTGAATATGAGGATCGTTCACTAGCTTTCTGAAAAATTTATAGAAGGTATAAAATATCTAAAATATTACATTTTTGTAGACATATCTTTTTTCTTTATATTTTAAACTTTCATTTTTTAGATTTAAGCCTGGAAAATAAATATAAACTAATTGCAAAACGTTTCATAAGGATGTAACACACTCCTTTGTTATATTAGACCGATTGAGATGTACTACATCCGTGTCAAGAAATTTGAAATTCAAACAATAAAAAAGCCAGGGTTCAAAATACATAAATGTAAACTATTTAGATGATATAGTGCTACGTACTACTCTTACATCACTATTTTGCATACTTTTACTAATAGGAATTTAAAAGTAAACAAATTCATTAGGTACCATTAAAGTTCCTTAGTGGCACTAAGTTCCAGTAAAAAACAATTTTTGTTTGGTTTAAATGTAATGCAATAGATATTATTTGAAGCGGATAAATCCAAGGACATTCTAAAGCAAAAACGCTGAAGTAATAAAAATCTAGTGCCATCGCTCAGTCGACTTTAATTACTAGCAACAGTTATTTTTTGAACAATAAATCCAGGAACTTTCAGAGAAACAAAATATAAATGCAGTATTAATTAAAAAAATAGATACTAAAACTGATATTTCTCCTGATGAAATTTTCAAGAATCTAACTTATACTTTTTTTCAAAACTCTTTGATTTAAACATTTTTTTACCACCATTATCCAGAATGTAATATCGAACTTTATACTGAAATTACTGACCTTAGAGAGAAACCTATGCAATACCACAAAACCAATTCACACCCCGTTCGTTGAAAACATTTTTTTTTTTTTGGGTACAGGAAGCTTTAAAACATTTATTTCCCGTAAAAACTCAATTTTGAAAATTTGGTAGGATAGCGAATTCATTTCTTTACTAGTAAGAGAAATTAAAAATTGAAAAAAAAAAAAAAAATCTTTCAGTGAAGTGTACCTTCTAAGTGAAGTATTTCAATTTCAAAATTTAAGCAACTTTAATCAAGATTTTTTTTTTTATTCCTCGGAATCGTTTTTAGTCACCCTTGTCTTCTTGGATCTTACCAGCAATCAAGAGATCAGAAAACAGATTTCTGGCAGCAAAAATAATCTGTAATGTTACTAATATATTTTTCTGCGTGAGTATGCATGTGTAATGAGTGTCACCTTCTACACTAATTACAATACCGCAGAGTGAAAGCCTGTCCCAATTACAATCATCTATGTATGTTTGGCATACGGACATATTATTAGGTGTTTGTGTCAGTACCGTTAGTTGAAAATAACACCAAACTGTGATGTTTGTTTTTATAATATTCACTTCATCAAACTTTGTCAAAATATTTCTATTTCTCTTTTCTTTTTTTTGCTAACACGACCCATAACATTTATCTATCTATATTCCAATATGATTTAATAATGGATCTTTTGAATGGGCAAAAAAGGTATTAGGTATTTAATTTAAACCAAGAAATTTTTTAAATAACGAATTAAATCTCAGGCCTAATATTGTATTTTAAAAATATTTTC
This sequence comes from Rhodnius prolixus, assembly GCF_049639745.1. Lineage (NCBI taxonomy): Eukaryota > Metazoa > Arthropoda > Insecta > Hemiptera > Reduviidae > Rhodnius > Rhodnius prolixus. The sequence continues at coordinate 26,598,471 of NW_027411624.1, forward strand.
TTTTGATATTGATATCTACAAAAAATAGAACAAAAGAAATATTGTAAATTTCTATATTTTATTACATTAACTCTACGATAGCTAACAATTATTAATTAATAATAATTTTTTTTTTGGTAGATAGCTATCATAATTTGATTTCTTATGTTACCTCATTAAATAAAATCCAAGGCCAAGAATCGTCCAAGGTGGATCCACACCAATGCCCTGCTCCGTTCTGCGCAATTCTGAACAGTTCCGATTAGATCAAAGCTGGTAAGAACCGCTGGAAGAGTCAAGTGTGGGGTTTTCAATTGTCTATAAAGCAAGTGGAGGAAGTTTTTCTTTTGCAGAAAAGAACATTTTCCAACCTACCATGTCGTGGGTACCAGAAACTGAAGAATACCGAGCGAACTTGCACGAACGTTTTTATTTGATATACGAAAAGAAGTGGATATTGTTCGTCACAGTTCAGAGTGACTCGAAGTTGAGCAAAATACCATCATAACTTCTTGCCCCGTACCTCTGGGAACGGTTCAGAGCGGAATCAAGCATTTAGTTGGAACTATCTTTTTAGCTTTAACTAACCGCTTGACTTGAAGAATATTGTAATATTAGCCATAATGTTAGATAAAGAATTTTAAACCTTTAAAATTAAAATTTGTCTTTGTATAGGATGGATGCAAACAATCAAATTCACTCTTCTACAATCAGTGTTTGTAAAAAAATAAAAGAAGTGAAGTTGGAGATAACGTATATTGACGATCTCGAGTCAATCTTAAGTTGTAGATTTGTACACTAGTTCTTCTAAGGTCCTCGTGTAATGAGTGTAGAGGGAATGCCAGCATAAGTGTTTTAGATTTCAGTATAAGGTATTTTTGAACTTATTGGAAGAACCAAAAAACTATGAAGAAGTGTCTTGTACATATCCAATTTTACAGTGCAGTTGTATGTGCCGTATAGTCGAAATTAGCTCATTTTCTAGAAACCAGAAGTAAGAAGCGTGGGAAGACTATAAATCGGTAGTTGTTGACAGAAAGAAGCCAGGAGAAATAAATTGCAAATAATAATAGTTACTACCTAAGAGAAACAGTCAAAAAAATATTTTTTTAAATGGATATTTTGATCATTCTGAGACGTACTAAAGTAAACTAAATTTCATTTTTGTTTTTTAACAAGACGAAGACAAAGATGTGATTTCATATTTAAGAATGATTTATTATTATATTTAAGATTTCATATTTACAAACATATTAAAGCATATACATTAATATGATTAACATCATCTCATTCAATTACATTTGATTAAGTATTAAGTGATTAAGTATTAATAAAAAGAAATTATATTTCCTAATCTGAAGTCTTCGCTGAAGAAAGAGCAACTGTCATACGGTTATTGATCCACCGTTATTCTGACCTTTAAAGAAATAATATTTTGAAATGGAAACTTCCAATTACCTACGACAAAAAAAAAATACAAGAACTTTTGAAAAGGAAACTACGAAATACAGCCTGACACAACTTTTCAAAGTCAATAAAGATTAAAAATTCTTGAAGGCCGGAGAGGTGAAGTAAGAAATAATTGTTATTTACATTTTACCACAGAAAAAGAAAAGTTTTTAAACTGTTAATTGGGTTAAATCTATTCAATAAATAAAAATATATAATGGATCAACTACTCAAGTCTCAAAAATGCATGTCCGGGAGAAATTTACAAAAAATTAAGATCCAGCAGAATTTCCTGAATAAAAAAAAAAGGAAATGTTAATTAGAATCTTCTGCAATCTGAAATTAAATGTACATTGTTATTTTATAGCTTTATGTACTTAATTGCCCAATCTTAGGCAAATTTTTCACAGAAGAATGATTGAGCCGTGTGAGAGAATTTCGCACGCATCTGACGTTCTTCGCTGGTCAATTTTTATCGAATTATCTCAGGAGGGAAATTAATTTTTATATTCTGTGTAAGTCATTACTATTATCTTATAGCAAACAGACCGTCTACTTTAAAAAATAATATAATGTTTCAAGACAAGCAATATAATAGCTTGATTACTATTAAACTGATGAGAATTTTGGTGTAATGGGTGCACTTACAAGGTCAATACATCGTCTAAATAGTTATCTATTTAAACGTCTTCATTTACTAAGAACATATTTAGGAAGGAGATCTTAGAAGAATTCGTCTTCTCTACCTCTCTCTGCCTTTGCACAGGCTTTCTTTAAAACCGGTCCCAGTATGTAGGGAGATTATTATGGCAAAGAGACCATCGACTGGTACAAACGTTAAAGAAGAGAACCGTTCTTCCCTTTCAACTTTAAAGAGGCTCATGTAATTCATGTTAGTTTATTATATTATAATATATTAGAGCTCATGTTAATTTGTTTAAATATTTATTTTATAAAAAAGATTTACTTTAAAAATCACTAAATAATTTTAATTATAAACTAGCTAATTAAAACTGATCTGCATCTAGTAGATAAAGATAGATATCATGGTGATTGTCAACTGCAAGAGTAAGAAATTCTTACACGGAGTCATTGCTGAAACACCAATATTAAAGGGTAAAAATGAAAATAATTTATTAAACAATAATTGGCGATGCTCAGCTTTCTGATCCATCACCCCAAGGCAATGAAACATTAAAGATTGGCCAAGACATAGGATAAATCCAAGTTATTTATGTTGACATTAATAAGGAGTCAGGTTAATGAATTTCATACGGGTTCAAACAACATTGGGAGTTAGTCGATTTGTATAATCCTGTTATTTTCCCGTCATTCGATGTGATTTGAGCCAATACTGTGACCTACAATAACATCAGTACTCCCAAGCAATTCCTGGACTCAATCTAGTAAGATCTGCAAAGGGTAAGTTAGCATAAAGAATATTTTATTGGTTTGCTGAAAAGATGATTGTACATTCTGGTTGATCTATGATTTAATTAATATATAATATGTTGTGCATTGTCCTTGCAAAAAACCATATAAATACTTTGGAACCATAAAGATTCACCATAAAGTTCAGATTCACGTATGTAATTCAGTAAGTTAATCGAGATAATTCCACTGCTGTAAAGATTAGATTTTTCAAATGACTAGAACACAGGATTTCGTTCTTATACATTGCATTGTTTAATAGTTTATATGAGAATTTATAAAAAAAGCTAGTCTGCTAGATGCTTCTTTGCACGGCACCTAATTAGGAAGTAAAGCCCGGCTAAAAAATAGGCATTAAATAATTATACTTAAATGATTAGAAGTTATAGGAGAAAAAACAAATCTCAATATACCTTAGATTTCCATCGTACTAAGCTTCAAGAGGCTATAAAAAAATATAAGCTGGGATTGTGATAACTTCTCTGTATTACCATCTTCAGCTTGTAGTTGTGAGATTAACAAAGAGGCCCAGTATCCCTTTTATATAGTACAGTAATCTCAGATACCCAGCTTCTTCACTTCCTAGAACACCCTACAAAGATGTTTAACTACCAAGTTTTGGGAAAGAATGCGATATTACGCTCCTTAGAACATCTCAGATTCATCTCACATTTATTAACTTGATGGAGAAGTTGAAGTTGGTGCCGCCCGGCTCTACTGGTTCTAAATAAGAGCTAAATGTACCTCTGTTATTTTCAGAGCTTTACCCTTGATAAAATGAATAAATAAACAAATAAAGCATGTTAAGCGAACATAAAAAAAAAACAAATTATGGGAAAATAAAATCTAATTAAAACAGATTCCATAGATGTAATTGTTTTTAGAAACAGTGCGGTCATACCGGCAAAATATGAGATGTAGTGCATATAAATCATAAGGAATGGGAGGTGCGTGAAGAAACTAAACAGTAGATTGTTATGCGATACTGGCTTTAATGTATGCAAAAATAACAGTTTTAATGAGATCGACCTGAGATGATGAATGAGTGTGGTATGGGAGAAAGGAGAAAACGTAATTAGATGTAATAACATAATTGAAGTTCGCAGGAACGATTTTTTTTTTTAGGCTGATGCTTTGGTTCAAGAATACAAATAAATATTAAACTATGGCGTAAACATCTGCTCTCCATTCTATTAAAGAAATGAAAATATTTAAAAAATTAACTTACCCAGAAACCTTTGAATCCGTTTGTGGTGATAACAATTTTTAAAAAAACCTCTAAAATGGCAAGATTGCTAGGATGAAGAGTTTAAATTTAAATCCGGTCATCAACATCTATGGCTATAAAAACAGTTTTCTGAATTCTAACCGGATTTAAGGACTATTGTATAAGTTATTAAAAAACTTCTTCTTCTTCCAACATACTTAGTGGAACGTGGATTTCATAAAATCACAATAAAACAAAAATGTAGATTGCAAATAATTGAATGTGGCGTCATTCATTACTGCTGACCAAAATAGAGCTAGAAATTCTTGGCAAAATATTACAGCACTAAATTCTTTCTTCCTAATAAAGTAGTTTCTCATCAAGTAGTTCTCATAAAAATAAAGATAGCTATAACAAGGGAATCGAACTTCTGGCACACAGATAAATTTACTATAAAAATGATTGCCTACATTTTGAGACGTTTAAAATAAAAGTTAGCAAACCATTTTTGAAGGTACAAAACGCATAGACTTTGTTAAACTCTAGTATTTTTGATTGATTGGCTTATAATTTTTTTTTTTAATGAAATCAAATTATAAAAAAAGCTCCTGATTACCAATTATTAGAGCGGCTAGCAATATAATTTTCTCCCAATTTCCTAGAAGGATCAAGTTTCCTGAGAGCGGCTACAAGAAATGAAGAAAGTGAGGGTGAAGTAATGAAGAAGAAGTTGAAGTTGAAGTACGGGTTTAAAGAAAGAAGAGCAAAGATGGACTTTCTTCTTGTGAAGTCAGTGAGTTAGATGCAGAGAGTGCAGGAGGAGTTGTGGCGCCCTTTAAGAGGGGTCAAGTTCATGGACCCAAAAGGCAGCCACAACTAGAGGGAGTTCGCCGGCAGGGGGTCAGGTGAGTTCTGTACGTGTATATGCACTGTCGTGTTTTTGTTGGGAATAGGCCGTTGGCCGCAACACATACTCAAACATTTACTTCTTTATCTTCACATCTCTCAAACACATAACTTTATACCGCTTTTATCTCACTCTTTTTTTTCTGTACACTCACTCCTTCCATCTTGCTTCTTCAAATAAGCACCCCTGCGGCTATCAAACACCGTTTTAACAAGCTTCTATATTGCTTAGATAAAAAAGAGCCTTTAAAAAGAATCATAGAGAGACAGATAGTTGTAAAAAAACAACATAACACGGACCAATAGCTGGCCGCGAATACTGAAAGAAAAGTTACTGCACAGTCACTATATAAATTTTAACAAGGCTATAAAACACTTATCGGCCCCAGGTAGTTTGTAATTCGAGAGAGACAAGAACAGTAAGGACTCTGCAATTGGAAATACAACCAAAATTGCCTCCAAATTGCGTAGAAACCATCCTGAATGTTTATATGATTGTACTGTTTCTAATAAAATACAAGAAACAGTAAATAAATATTAGCGAAGTTCTGAGCTAAAAAAGATTCTCTCCAATAATCCCAATTAAACTTGTAAGGTTTTTTTTTAAAAAAAAGATTTTGTCATTAGTTACCTCATTTATTTAATGATAATTCTGTCAATACGTTTCATTTCCTAAAAGACTACTAATATTTTCATAATATGAACTTTTAAAACTATTACATTGTTTTCTAAATTTTGCTTGCATCTTAGTTTAACTAATCCCCTCTTAATTTGAAAATTCTTGGAGCTAAGACTATAATAAGCAGTAATACAACTGATTCCCTTTTATATATAACTTAGACATTAAAGAAGGGTTTTATTTATTTGCTTGAAGATACAAAAACCTTAAAAAAAGCTGCTCGTATAACTATTATATGCACTATACAGATGTAGTGTTAGGTTAATGGCCATGTTCTTAGAATCGTAAAAGTGGGCATGTAAATAAGGATCTGGTTGAACAGGAAAACCATCTAAAGAGTGTTAGTGGCTAGTATATTAGCATAGGCTCACTTAAAAATTGATAAATACATCATTGGTATCGTGGAACAAATGTCCTCCCTATGCGCACTCCTAAAAGAATACCAAAGTTAAATAACAAAAAATGAACAAGAAAAATTCTTAACGATTTTATAAAACGGTGAATAATACATACAGTAATCCCCTGGTTTTCAGACAAACCAAAGACGACCATTTGTTGCTTATTATGTCGCCTGAGAACTTATCACAATTTATATTATATGTGTGTGTCTTCAAAAACTAAACCCAGAATCATCTGCCTTATCTTTACAAATACTCTTTAATGATGTAAAATATTACATTATAAAATTAGCCCTGAAGATGACCTAGCCCTTAGGTCGAAAGCTCGGCATAATAAAAATATATCATGACTGAAACTGGCAGTTATTTTTTCAAACTGCGAATTAGTCACCAAAAATAATGAACAGTAATTTACAAATACTGTTTGAAAGTTAGGCAAAAACATATTATAATACAATCTTTTTTTTAGTAATTGTTAAATTTAGTAACTTTAGTTGTAGTCTTTTATTTGAAAATACATACAGATAGATCATGAAACTGTCTTCATTGTATTCTTAAAATATTTAGGAGCTATAAAATAATGAAAGCTGTAGTGTTTAAGCTGGAAATATTAATTGTAATAAATAGTCATAATTGCAGGAATTATGATAGGGAATCAAAACTAAATAAAAATTTTTTTTTAGTATTGATTTGTTATAAACGAATAGAAATTAAAAGGCTACTAGGTTAAGAAGTTTAAGTGTTAATCAATAAGAGAAAAGAGATTTGAAGTGTCCCAGCCAGGCTAATTGCAAAGAAAAATTTCCTTACTAATCACGATTTTTTTTTTATTTAACCTGTTCGACTCGGGTTCAAGAAAAAAAATACATAAAATACTGGTCAGTTAATAGACAATCCTTTTAATTAATCTTCAACATTTTAGGGTCTTTTCTCAAAGAATGATTTTTATACTAATGAATCACTAACAAAACTTCAAACTTGTTATTAAAACTAATGAAAATTATATAATGATTGACTGAAGAAGAAACAAATTCATTTAATGTCTATATTTACATTACGGGCTATCACCCAGTTACAAAGAAATATAATTTAAAGTAACATTTAATAATAACTCAACATATAATAATTTATAGAATATACAACATATATCATACATATATAGTCATAGAATAGAAAGTAAAATATAGACTTTACTTAATAGATATACTTTAAAAAATATACTATAAAATATACTTTAAAAATAGATAATTAATAAATCTTAATGATATCACAAATAACTGGTAAGAAGTTTTCCCTAGCACTAACCATTGCAAAATCAGTTATTTAAAAATAACGTTTCAATTTGATCACGTTGGTGTTGAATAAATCGAAATCAGCGTATAGATTATTAACTTGATCTGTAACTCTTGGAAAATAACTGAACTTACAATAATTAGTACCATAGCACACTTTACAAAACACTTGTTTTTGTCTAGTACTGTTTGTTGGCATATGAAAATTTAACAATGATAACAGTTTAGGACAGTTATATTCTTTTTCTTTCTTTATTTTTTCAATAACAAACAAACAAAACCCATAAGAATAAATAAATGCGAAATTTGAGGAATGTAGTAAGACAGGAAATGGGAGGATTATAATTTAAGAAGTGCCGTAAACTTGTTTTATAATATAACTGGTTCTGCAAAATTCAAACACCTCATCTTTCTTCTAGCAGTGGCCTATAAAAAAAACGAACAAGAAAAAGTTAATAATTTATTTTTGCAAATGAAGTTCATTTAATCCATCAGACTTTAAAGATATGGGGAAACAAATTATTTTATTTAAACATTTTTCATTTTTCTTTGACCAACTGGCCAGTGTTGTTTTTAAGGGTTCTCCAACCCCTCTAGGAAAAGCATTCAATCTAAACAAGCATGATCGTTAATTAAAGGTCTTCGTTCAGGCTAACGTATAAGGCCCATCTGTATAGAAGCATTTCTTAGTTACCTCTTCCCCTTGACTCTAAGTAGGAAGAACTTGAAATGGGCTTGACTAGTCTGTGAAGCGATCTCACTAATTTGGAATCTTTATCTCCATGCAGTAACTTCACATTCTTCTATTGAATGAAAACTTTATGATTCCAGCGGATCAGCCCAGCAGAGCTTATTTTCAGTTCAACCACAATTTTCAAAATGTACTTTTTATAAATGTAAGAGAACAGCGTAAGATATATAGTCATTCACGCAATAGACGACCGTACCAAAACAAAGACTATTATTTATTTTATGGAAAATCTAAATAAAATGCGGGCTATTTAAAAAAAAAATAACTGTCAAGTACCCACATAAAACGTAAAGTGAAAACTGACAGTGGATATTGTTTGGTGCGGACTTGAACTAAAAAACGTTCCTTTAAATAAATACTTGTAACTTCTTATAATCATTCTCTAAAAAAAAAAAAATAAATAAATAAAAATAACTTATTGAATAGGTCATTGTTGACCTACAACTTTTTTCTAGCACCACAATGTTTGCAGTCAGTCTGCAATTCTAGGACTTGTTTGTAATTCGCTAAGAAATACTAAGCACTTGGGACACAAGTTCCGTGCCAAAATAAAAACACGACATAAAAATAAAATGAGACACAACTACTCCCAACTGGCCCAGATCGTGTCTGGCCGACAATTTAGACAAGTGTATCTAGGCAGAGGGTTAGCTTTTGGAAGTAGACAACTTATTGTCTATTGCCAAGGCTGTAAGGCAAAACTAATGTGCAATTTAAAATAATGCATTAATTTATTCTTCAATTTATATTTCTCATAAGTAGAATATAAAATAAAATAAAAAATGCATCTTACCTTTTAAATAATTGTGTTGATTTATCCTTTAATGCCTGTGATTTTTTTATTAGAAATTATAATTAAATTTATTAAATCAACTTCTATCGTTCTGCAGGCCTATTTTTTTTCTTCTCTTGCTTATCCATTGGATGTAGAGACGTAATCATTTATATTTTTTACGATTCCTAATAAAATAATTGTTTTTTGCATAAGGGTTAACTCTTGTCTGTCTGGCTGAAACAATTCCTCCTTAAAAAACAAAGGAAAGAGAACAAAGAATAAGTAAATTTCTTGTTTAATGTGTTTAGGAACAAACATTTTCAAAGAAATCTGCTTGAACTCAAAATTTAAATGAACTACTTCTATTTTACCTTCTATTCTGCGGGCATATTTAACAAGATAATTTTCTTTAACTTTACCTTTTTAAAATTATTTAATCCAACTTTCCACGTGTTAGTTCTCTTGATTTTATGAAAACTTACTTTAGGGAAGAAAATACTAGGAAAACTAAAAGCAAATAAATAGTTACAGTATAATCACCAGTTTTTCTTTTGGCATAATAAGTGAAATGTTAAAAGCATTATCTGGGTGGGGCTAGAATTATTTATATTAAAATCATAGTTAATAAAGTAATTGGGATTAATTATGATAAAATATTAATAAATTATTAAATGAGAGTTATGTCCTGAGTAATATAAATACGAGTGCAACTAGTTGTAAAGTCTCTTTCTTAAAAAACATTGTTCTCACTACAGATTTACCTTCCTAAAATAGTATGACTAAAGCAGAAGGTTAAATGAAATATAACAACCTATCCGAAGAATACCGATAATTGCCGACTACATTCGGGTAATGTACATAGTTGAAACAGATAGTGGAAGGTAACAGGCCGCTAAGGCAGCATGGGTTCTGACCCATGTAAAATCTTTGTGTTAGTGACTAAATTCTTGGAATTACCTCACTCACACAAAGATTTTACATGGGTCAGAACCCATCCTGCCTTAGCCGCCTGTTACCTTCCATGATCTGTTTCAACTGCATCTACCCGAATTTAGTCGGCAATCATCGGCATTCTTCGGGTCAGTTAATATTTGATTTAACCTTCTGATTTAATTGACTAGTTTGTGGCATCGTTTGTGTATTGTGTGTGACGAACAGGGGGGGGGGGGTTATTTGATGTTTACATTATTAAAAGTTATTTGAATTAACAGTTTACCACTGGATTATTTAACCAACTAAAAAAAAATCGATGTAATATTGCCAATTATTTAAGGTACAATAAATTATTATTAAAAGAATTGTGTTTCCGAAAAGATAAGTTTTAATTTCTCTCACAAGGTATGCATTGCCAGCTGCACCACAAAAATTTGTTCCATCTCTATGAATATCATTCATCAAAAGCATGAAAATTCGCCCAAATATTCTTCTTTAAAACCTGATCCCAATATACAATTCAATAAATCCAGTATAAGTGGCTTTTTACAAGATTTTGGTCTAAGGCCAGAAATTGAAACATGTTCCATTAGAGGTATTTCTAAGTTATTGTAAAGCTTTCTGTGGATAGAAATGTTCTCATGATCCTTTTATTTTGTTGACAGTTAATTGATTTTTGTCTATTATTTCAGCTTCTATAAGAGTTTCGACTGATTTCTAATGCAATGAAAACACTAATTTTGATCAAGGAGATACCACTTAACAAATATTAATCAATCAAGTGTTGCCAGATTTTCAATAATTTTTTTAAGAAATTTGGTGCTATTCTGAGCTTTATTGGATTATCATCTCGTGAGAGAACATACATCGTGATGTTGTCTAACATTGATGTTTCATCAAACGAACAGGTATTTTTTTAAGTGGATTAAAAAAAGGCCATATTCTCTAAACCGGCAATAACTCTTTACTGAATGAATTATTTTTTGAAGAATTCCCTACAATTAAGTTAACTGTTGTACAGAATCTCTATCGCTTTTACTGAACACATTTATCTGGAATTAATTTAATAAAAAGTACCAAAGGTATAGCTAGTCAAATATTTTTCACATTGTTCTTTTGAGAAACTCCTCCAAATACTACTGTGATTGATAGTATGTTTTTCTTTTTTAATTCTGTTAATTTATTTTTCAATATGTCATCATCTGTCAACAGTTTTCTGTATGTAACTCATCCAACCTGTACAGCCACGCCCTGAAGAAGGCAATATATTCGTCGAAACGTTGGCAAAAAAGACGAGTTGTTTTTATTTTGACCGATTCCTCGCCAATTTGAATCCTTAATTGTAAAAATTCTTATTTCAAGGAATAGAGTAATATAGTACTACTTTAGTTGAGGAATTTTTCACGACTTTTACAACAGTATGCCTAATGTTTCTTTAAAAATGACACAAGGTTCTATATAAACGTATTGCTTTACTTTTGGTAAAATGTTTGATTAATAACGTGCTCAGGGAATTTGAGTGCAAAGAAAAATTGCTAGAACAAAAAAAATGACATACAAGAAAGCTGTGATTTTGCCAGGATTCCTCTCAGAGATGGTATTCTAATTTTGCCAATCTTATGTCAATTCCTTGAAATATTTGCCCTAGAAAAATTATTATGATTCAATATTTATTGCTTTGATGACTAGTAACGCAACCATTCTAAATATTAAAGAATGCACTTAATAATATTGCTTAAGATTGTGCTTCCATAAATGTGCTATAATAAAAATTATTATTATTATTTTACAAGTTTATATAGTGGAAAACTGGGCATGCAAACGTGCCAATAAACAGATTTTTTGAGGCTGGTGGTATAGGGCCGGCCTGTTCTCCAGTGGTTTGGCTGGTGGATGCCTCTGTAGTTATCTGTCGGTGGTGGGAGTGACTGTTAGGAAGTCTATAAAAGGTTGAAGATGGTCTGTCGCCTGTTCACACTCTGATACGTCCCAGTATTTCCTTCAACATAACAAGTAAGTAAAAAATATAATTCTCATTTCATTTAAATTATTTATTGATTAGAATTTTGAACAATTGTTTCAAATGTTAGAACTCAGCTTAAAGGAACTTCTAATTTGTTTATCCGATATTTCTTATCTGCAACTATACTCTCATTAAAACAAATTATGTTAAAAAAATTAATGTAAAAGAATTCATAATGTGAACACATTTACTTTCCTAATAAACTCGAATCATTTTAAGTTTATCAGGGTGAAAATAAATATGTTGAGAAAACATAAATATTTATTTTATAAGCTATAATAAATAATTAATTATCCTGTCACGAAGGAATTGTAATTAGTAATTATACAGAGTAGTCAAGCTCTCAGCTTCCATTGGGGTACCCTAAGATAGTCTAAGGGAAGGGATTAGCACAGAGGTTAGCGTATTTTGGATTCCGACGCTGAGAATCCAGCTGCTGGGCATTTACATTTTTCATTCCTAGGAGTTTCTTAAATCTCACTGTGTCCGGTGATAAACAGTGTAGTCTGTAGCGCGGCGGTTATCTTCAACGCTTAAGAAGAAAAGACCGTTTTAACAAAAGGAAAATTCTGATTACTTTAATTATACAATGAAGTATTGTAATTAAAAAAATAATTTAGAAATACTACTTTAAAACAATGACAACTAAGGGTGCTCGTTTAATCGCAGCGGATTAGGCACTTTAAGCATTTTTATAACATCTGGCTCGTATTACTTGTTCGAAAAAAAAATCACATTATAATATGACACAATTATATTATTTTATTCATGTTCCTTCTTCTTCTTCGTCTTCTTATTTGTCGCGACAGTCCGTCTAGCGAACCTTGGCCTCCGTCAAATGTTTCCACCGGTTTTCCCTATTTTGGGCAGCCACTTTCCAGTTCCGTACGCCCAGCAACGCTAGGGCATCCTCCTTCACTCTGTCCAGCCAACGCTGCCTCTCTTCCTACCGCCGTGTGGTACCATTTGCTTAAGCCTCTTCGGCACGTCATCATGTTCATCATTTATTCATGTTTAACCTACAGTAATTATAATATTTTGTTTAAAATGTAACATATTAGTGCAAACTCCACTGTAACATACACTTCGTATAAATCACTTCGAAATAAATAATAATAATAATAAGGGAAGGGATTAACTATACGGTTAGCGTACTGGACACCCACGCGGAGGTCCCGGGTTCGAATCCAGCTGCTGATCCTTAGATTTTCTCTTCCTAGGAGCTTCTTACAGCTCACTGTCCGGTGATGGACAGTGTTGTCTGTAACGAGAGAACACTGTCCGGAGGCCGGCAGTGCATTGAAAAAAGCTCCGGGCGCCAATAACCTTAGATGTTGAGATAAAAAAAATCATTAAAAAAATAAAATAAAAAAAATGTAATAATAAATTATAATATGACATGATCACAGTAGATTATCGTGAAAATTTTGGAAATATTTTTCTTCTTCAAGAGAACTAGTGTAACCACTTTTCTTTAATGATCTAGGAGGTCCAGCAAGCTCAATTTTACAGTTAGACCACTTTATTAGAGGTTGCTCCCAGCGTGTGTTCCCATAGATTAAACTCATAGTTGCACACATATCAAACATTTATTTACGCACCGAAATAAATATTAATATTTACAGCCTACTAAGTCTATACAATTAGCCAATAATATTAGTCCATTAATGTTCATTAGAAGGGAAGAATTATGTATCAAAAGAACTATTAATTCTATTCCAACTAGAATTATCACATGATAGTAATAATCAAAGGTAATAGTTAAATAGCTAATAGAAATTAATTAATAATTAGTAGGAATAATGAAAGATTACAGCTAAAATAAATTGAAGGAATTGGAACATAGAGAATCAGTTAAGGAAACTCCTTCTCCAATCATTACCATGGAGCAAATTATTTTTAAATATTCTAACGGATTCTCGTTTGTCCTGGAACGTCACGCCTTGCAACAATCCAAACTGTCTACTTTCGTTTTATGAAATGTTTTATAATAATGAAATACTTCTAACTGCAGATAAATTCATTTCTTCTTATTTAATTAAAACTCATAATAAACTTTCATGCTCAGATTGTGGGTTCCAATCCTGCCTACCCTTAGATTTTTTTTTTTTCTTCTTGAGAACTTCTTCCAGTGCACCGTCCGATGATACTGTTGTCGTACTACCAAGAGAACAATGTCAGAAGGTTTTGCATGTCTTAAAAAACAATTTTTTTTTTTTTGCGCCAAAGACCTCAATGTTGATTGATGCGCCTTAATAAAAATAATAGTAAGGACTTATTTTTAATCAAAATTAAAACTTTAAACAAATCAATATTTTTCTCACAACTGCAAGGATTTGGTCTATGTATGTTTGCAGAGTTGCTAACCAAAATAAATAAAATATATATAAATATTAGTGATTTTCTGGTTATTGAAATTCAGCGGCATAAAATTTTGTATTTTTTTTTTAACTGCTGAGCAGCCACTGACATCTTTGGACTACTTTTGTACTATTTCCTCCAACCAATATGATCACATGTTAAATGCTAAAATATTATCTGTCTGACGTTGCTCACCTTATAAATCCATTTTTTTTTACTGATTATGCAAAATTTGCTATCATTCGCTAAAACGTGCAGAAAGTACCAATCACCATTTGAATATGTGAAACTCATTTTAATTCCACAATCTTTGTTTCCAATAGTTACACCTTTATCTTTTCGCTGCACTTGAAAAGTGCATCCAAGGGTCTTTGTATCCTTCACAAGTTAGTGTGGTTAAAGGCTTTTAAAAATATATTATCTTGAACGTCAAATTTGACCCCAAAGTAAAATTCAATAAAACACCTCTAATTAAAAAAAAAAAAAAAAAATGTTCACAGAATGAAGGAGCTAATTTTGATAATATGTACGTTAACAATTGCAATATCCAGAGCGCAGATGCCTGGTTTCGGCTGGTGTCCAGACAAAAGGGCAATGCCTGGATTCGACATTGACAAGGTATTTTTTATATTAATTTTCTATAACTACTCTAAAGTAATAATGTTTTCATTAATTATGTTTTGGACCACTTTAGTCGTAACTAATTTTGCAGCCGTCAGTAGTAATGTCTGACCTCTAACAGTTTAGGATCCCTCAGCTATATTCACTTTTAGCCAGGCAAAGCAGTCAAACCTTTATAATTTCATTGCCTTTTAGGCTCTATAAGTATATATGTTATATACTATTATAATGATTTGGCTATTTTTAATTGAGAATTTATATCTGGGAGTTGCTCATTTTCAATGGTAATCTGAATATTGTCAACCTCTTGCCTCAGACTCAATCTTGCCAATGAATCCTTTGAAGTGGTTGACAAAGAAGATCATGGTAAAAGTAAGTCGCAGTTTCTGTCACTAAATTCATTGAGGCTTATTATCAGATCTGCTATTATTGTAAACTCTCTACATTCGCCCGTGAATTAGGACAATCGATTCGTAATAATGTTTTTGTTAATGTAAATTATTCTTAGTAAATAGTTAGTATCATTTGTATATAAATATGTACTATCTTTCATTCTGGTTAAACTTTTTGTTTTTACTAATTAAAACCAGTTAGCCAATTGCTCCCTCTTCACTACTCAATAATTATGATTAAATAAAAAGTATATATATTTTTTTGGTTTGTTTATGGATCCTTACTTTAGTATTTGGGAACTTGGTACGAAGCAGAACGTTACTTTACAGTTTTGGAAGCTGGAAGCAGATGCGCCAGGACCAACTACACTAAAGCTGTAGACGGTAGAATTCTTGTCACTAATGAAATCACTAACAGACTGTAAGTATTCCAAACTACATTTAATTTCAATTTTGAGGTTCAATTTTTTGATTTTTTTACAACTTAAAAACGTCCAATCGCTTTACAGTATTGATTGGGAATGATTGAAATTAAAATATGGGTATACCCGAAATAGGAATAATTCTCATGTAAATAAATATACATGCATCGATTACAGAAAAGTAAAGTCCACAAATATCAAAGCATTGTAAAAAGAAAAATAAATAAATATAGGAATTGGTTTCAATATTAAGAATAAAGAATTAAGTTAATATTCAGGCAATTGAAACTATGAATCTTCAAACTAGAAGAAACAGTGAGCAAATAAATAGATGGAATAAGTATGCAATTTGTCTACTGCAGCTTGGTATCGTTTTAGACCTCTACCTTTGCTTATAACTTTTTTATTATTGGCCAATGAGCTCCATAAAATGGCTGTGTTAAGACAAAAAAAAAATACTTCTTCTATTCTATAATAACATAATTCCTGAACACTATTTATTTGTTCACTTTCTTTCAATGCAATACTTAAACACAAGATTTTTGAACGAGCTACTGCTGCCTCCTTTTTTACTTTGATGTCGACGTTCAATATCTTTTTTGTCCAAATTAATTACTACATTCTTTGTTTCACGATACATCCAGCCTGACTTTGAGCGATGTTACAGCCAATTTAAGCAAAACTTAAAATAA
Organism: Rhodnius prolixus; assembly: GCF_049639745.1. Lineage (NCBI taxonomy): Eukaryota > Metazoa > Arthropoda > Insecta > Hemiptera > Reduviidae > Rhodnius > Rhodnius prolixus. The sequence goes on from NW_027411624.1 coordinate 26,614,782, forward strand.
AATTTCTAGGATATTTTTTTGTGTATTGAATAGAGATTCATATAAATAAATGTTTTAGATTTTGCAAAATATTATTTGTTCATAATTAATTGAAGCTTGTAAAGTTACAGAGGTTGTTAAGTTTTCTGTCCTTTTTTTTAGCGAAATTGATGGGCTTTATATAAATGGAAGTTTGAAAACAATTTTACTCGCGTTACGTTTAAGCATCGCAAATAGCTGTGCGATGAAAGGCGAGGCCCGCAAAGCTAAGATGTATTGCGGCACTGGGTTCGATCCCGGTCTGGCGTTACATTTTATTTAATTGGTAATATGAGAAATTCATAGTAAAGTATGGTTGATAGACGCCTCCATCCGCGACACCTATTTGTAGTCGGACATAAAGCACGCCTGAAAAAAATAGCCATTACTTAAAACAGCAGCATCTCATTAAATGCGTTTTTTACAAAGAGATTCAGATATCAACTATAGATTTTTCAGATAAAAGATTCAAAGTTCTAATTGCTTAGATTTCAACAAAAAAAAAAAAAATGTTTTAACTTATTTTGACTTTCATTTCTTACCTTACGAGTAGAGTAAAACATTTTCAACGAAATGAGTCGTCTTAATCTTTTCAAGCAAGTCTCGTCTTTAACTAAAATTTACTCTACCGCTTGTCATGTTACGCAAATGTCGGTATATCAAACTAAACGTCTGTTGAATTGTGTGGATCATGCTTTTGGGACATTGCATCTATGTACAGCAGTAAAATATTTACTTTGAGACGGCACTTCTTTTGCTTTATTTACAAGAATAAATAATTGTGCCCACATTCTATTCAATCGCTTTTTTAATTAAGTGTAAACAAATTGGATTTCAAAAAAGATAGGAATTTTCAAACATTATAGTAAATACTTTATACATTTTTATGTAAAATGTTCTACATTTTCACTAAAACAAAACAAAAACTAATGTCAGCAATAATTAGTTAATTTTTATCTTGCTTACAGGACGGGCATTAAACGTGTGCTTGATGGTGAGATTAGAAATGTTCCAAAAGGGGGTGTTGATTCTAAGATAAGCGTCAAATACTCCACTCTACCATGTAAGTTAATTAGCTATTTCTATTAATTAATCATTTTACATAAAATAGTAACAATAATGCTGTTAAATTAAATATTCATTCACCACCGATTCCTCCTAAACTAATCGCAACCGAAAAGGTTTTGAAAAGGTTCATCTATTTTGGTGACTGATTCATTAATACAAAGGGAAGAAAGATTATTGCCAATTTAATCATAATTTCTTTTATTTGGTTTAATGCCAAACTTTTGACATAGGGACTTAGTCATTTCCTGGGCTTATACATATTAACAATTTTAATTTCGCCTTAAAAGCTGTACCTAAAAATCGGGCTCAAAGACACATTAACCTTTAAAGCTAACATCCACAATGTAAAACAAATAACAATTGTTCATGAGTATAAGTCTTATATGCTTAAGTCCTGAAGATTACCTAGCCCTTAAGTCGAAAAGTTGGTTTCAAATCAAATGAACGAATTATTCCTGAAATTGGCAATAATCTTTCTTCCCCTAGTTTAGTACATACAAATTTTAGCTTTAAAGGAGTATAAGTATAAGTATAATTTTTATTTGTTCTTAGGGTATTCAAATGGAGTATTGGTACAAAATTATTAAATAATATAAAATAACTGAAAACTAAAAATGAAATTATTTCTTACATAAAAGATAAAAAACTGAAGACAAAATAAACAAAATAAAAGACAAAATATTTAAAATAAAAGACAACTAAAAGAATTAAAATTTATAAAGAAAAATAAACTGCTCTTTAATTTTCATTATTAATAATAAATTTTCTAATTTTTAATGCAGAGACTACAATGTAATATAAGTTATTAAATTTAGTAAGACTGTTTATAACTAATAAATTAAGTAAATTTTCCTCGTTATCTTGGCTCAACTTTAATAAATTCTGATAAATATTCGTTCCTGGCAGATCTAAATAATGGGCATACCAACAGAAAATGATATAAAGTGTCTGGGGCATCTTAAATTGCAGCAGATAAAGGAGAATATAAACTAATCATTTAGTATTAAAGAATGTGTTTTAAAAAAAAGTTTTGAAGTTACATTTTTACTGTAAGAAATGTGTAGATAATATGATCTAAATCAACCAAAGTGAATCCTGGTTCTCTAAACATCCGCTAGATGGTATTTCCAGTATTCTTTCTTATACATTTTTTTGTGGGATCAGTAAAAGACAATGTGATTAAATTAATCTAAATATCAAATTAGAACACAAATATAATTTGGAGACATGTTTTTTATAAACTAGAATAGATGGTAAGAGCTTGAAATACTTCTTGATTGTCTTTAAGAATCTTCTTCACTGTCAAAATTAATTATTTCGATAAAGTTATTTATCTATTTGAAGCTAATAATACTAAAAATATTTGAGAGTGTAAGCTATCACTAAAATTTTAATGTTGCTGAACTTTTTTTTTTTTTTAGTCCCAATGGAAACAGAATACATAATCTTGGACACGGATTATGATTCTTATGCTGTTGTTTGGTCATGTTCTGGATTTGGACCATTAGTCAATACTCGTGAGTATATTTGATTAGATTACAATCTTTCATTTAATTCAATTCACTATAGCTTTATGTTTAACCTGTAGATGTTACCGTTGTAGCCTGCTTCATCAAATAAAGCATGTGACAATTGATAGAGTGAGAGAATTTGTTTTGCAGCCTGCGGTTTTTATTATTTTCTTGAAAATGTATCCAATCTAACCGATGAAAACCATTCTATAATGGTAATCTGCTTTGATTCGTCTCTTAAGAGCTCCTATAAATTAGATATATCTTCCTGCCCATTGCTGTTCTGTTTACATTTATATCAAGTAAGCGAATCAAGTAGCCTGGTTTTAATCATAACTATCATTTTTTTTTTTTTTTAATTCTGTATTTTACACAAAAAAAAATGTAAATTGAATATAAAACCTTCATTTTCTGTAGTTGTATCGAGTAATAGTTTGTAGCAAATAGGAGGATTCTCCCACTGAGTGGTTCGGTGAGAACATTCATCATAAAAGTAAGTTGATATTCTAAAAGATTTAATTAATCTCAGTGGCCAGAGAAATCAATATCGAGAAAACTCTCATGATAACTGCAAGTTGTGGTAGGTTAGGTCCTTCTACACAACCAGTATGTAGAGTAGAAATAGAAATCTATTGTGCCTCTAAATTATGTACACATTTCTGGACTTCAAAAAAATGTTATTAAGCAACCAATTTTTGTTAATCTGACTAATAAAATACTTAGATAGGATATTTTTGCTTTTACAGAAACGGCTTGGGTGATGACCAGAGAACGTCTTCCTCCAGGTATAGTTTTGCAGAAAGCTTACGCTGTATTAGATAAAAACAAGATCTCTAGAACATTCTTTGTGAGAGCCGAACAGGAAGAATGCAATCTTGGTGAAGCATTGTCAGAAAAAAGCCGAGCTTCCGATGCAGCCAATCAAAACGTTGAATCTGCTACTACGTCCGCATCTGCGGTAAATTCATCGTTTCACCATCCTTCTGTAGCTCCAGTAGAAACCTCCAGTACAGGAAACGAGGTCTATATGCCACAAAAAAAAGTTGAAGGATCTGTATCAAGTCCAGAGGCTGTCGGTGTTAACAGTGAATCTTCAAATAATGCCGAAGAAACTGTAAGACCAGATTCTAATGATTCTAGCAGGAAACCCGCTCCTGCGGTTACTGCAGGTCCGCCTGCACTGTCTTCTCAGCATGCAGTTGTATCCGGTAGCAACTCTGTTGTCAGTGAACAAACGAAGCCTACTGTTTCAACTTCAGAAGCCATGGAACTAAAGAACTAGGTAACTAATCCTCTTATATTGTCTACCGAAAAATAAGAAAAAGGTAAAAAACATGGAACAAACAAACACGAATCTCGAGCTTTAATTTAGATATAGCTAGAGCATTATTTAATTCATAAGTTTAAAATATATAAATATATATATATATTTTTTTAGTTTTACTTTTTTTAAAAAAATAAAAATTAAATTAAAATTGCGAACGTCTAAATTTCTTTTTGATTTTTACTACCGTACATTTCTATTTCTTAACTTTCACCAGCTCCCCTTTATGTTAGCAATAAAAGTGCTTTAACCTGTCCATTCCATCCTTTATATTACCCTGTTTGGTCTGATTTCAAGTCACGCTTTAAAGTAGTCGATACATAAGGTACTATGTATATTTAAAGATAAAATTTTGTCCTGGTCACTAAAAATTTTAAACAGCTGAATTACTTAAAAGAAGACATTTTTAATTTTTAAAGAAATATAATCTCAACAGAAATTCATTTTTCTCAACAAAGGAATTTTGGGCCATTTTAGTAAAAAAAATCACTAAAAGTTGGTTTCAGTTCCTTCATTCGTAATAACAATCGCCCTTTTTTTTTTTTTTTTTTAATTCTAATTGACAGTTTTTTTTAAGTCAGTCCTAATATTAACTAAGTTTAATAAATATTACTGTAGCTTAAAACGAAATTGGACAAAATCGAAAATTTGTGTACAATGTTTAACAGAAGTCTATAAAAACTGAAAATTCGGTCTTGTACAGTCCAACAAAAAAAAAATACTGTTCACCATAATCTAATTCCTTAATTCTTGAATCGTTGGCTAATGGCCACAGGCATAGGCTCAAAAAAAAAAAAATAAAAAAAAAAAAAATAAATAAATAATAATAATTCCTTAATATTTGGTTGGACAAAATGGAAGAAAATTAAACCTAAACTTATGTAAGCTAGAAAACTATATTACTTAGCTTGCTAGGAGACGATCAAAACTGTCATTAAACCACAGTACATTACATTACACTCCTGAATCGGTCTGGTCTTTTTGGGCACGATTTGTGAGAGCCAACCAAACGTTCGAATATACATCGACTTCAATTTTACATTCTAAAATCTTCGTCTCGAATTTCCATTGCTCCGTAGTATATATTGAATAGAGTGTATTGAATACTACATAATGACCTAAACTTCCTTTCAACCGAAACTTTATCTTAGCTCGTTACAAAACATATAATTCTCCCTCTCAGATCAAATCTTTTAATTCATCGTTTTTATTCTTTGCCACTTCCTAATAATCTTATTCGATAACTAAGCAGCGCTGGCCCCGCGATTTCGTCGGCGTGAGAAGTCACTTAATAAATATCGTATTTGAAGTGTCATCACTGGGTGATAACTTACTCCTCTCACGTTACTTTATCTCACATGATTTACTTGTCATAGAGGATCTACTCTTGTTGTTGTAAATTTCAAGTAAAATTATTTTTTTTAATAATTAAAAAAAGTAAGCAAGTGAAAATGGAACAAATTGCCCACACTCGACTTAAATAATAACGTTTGTTTCATAAAAGTACCACTATTTTTAAGGTAGGGTACAGAATACTGTTTGATGGCCTCTGGCAGCTTTAATTACAGCTAACACACCATGCCCTACCTGCAGTTGCTCTACAGAGTTTATTTTTATCGCACTTCTGCTGTCCCTGACAGTCATCCATTCCAACTGCATTTTATTCTATGTCTGCACTGATTTCCTTTAAACCTGTGTGTATTTGTAGAATGTTTATGTTTTACTAAAAAATAAAAAATAAATATTACATTAACAAACCAAACTTTAAAAAAAATTATTTTTACTAAAAACAGGGAACGTTTAGGGTTTACTATATTAATAATTAAAAATTAAATTCTTGTACTAGGAAATGCCTGTACTGGCAGGCCGTTTTACAATAATTAATTAGAGCTTTAAAGTTAAAACCAATTAAATAGTATATTAACTCTTACCGAGCAAGAGTAGCTTTTTTCAACCACTTCACGCGATACTTTTTTAGGATTGGACAGATTGCAATGAAGTGATAGATGTCCTCCTGCTGTGTACAGTTGCAAAGAAATACATTTATTTTTGAAGACTCACTATAATGAACATATTATGTACAGAATTCATTTAAAAGGAAGAGAGGTTATAGCCAATTTCAGTCATAATTGTTTATTTATTTTTATGCCAAACTTTCGACTTAGTCATCTTCAGAGGTTATACTTCTAATTCTAATTTGTTAAAACATCAAAGATTTCTGTGTCCTCTGTTCTGACTATTTAGGTATCTGTTATTACGTATAAGTCCTGAAGATGACTTAATCGCTTAGGTAGAAAGCTTGGCAAAGAGATAATTGTAAAATTATGACTGAAATTGGAGATATTATTTCTTCCATATGGATTAATGAATCGGCCACCAAAAAAGATGTACAGTAATTAATGTTCATAATATGTTCGACCGTTTTCACTATATTATTTTTATTATTACATTTTGTCTACAGCCAAACCATTGTAAAAACTCTTTGTTTAATTTTAAAACAGATTTTCCCTGATTTTTTTAAAAATAAGGTTCTGAAAATATCGTTTTTTCTGTGTAACGCATTGGAGATGATCTATGCATGCATCCACCATTTTGGGAAAATTGAGGAGAAGCTTTCTGCACATAATCTAAAAGGGATTCTGAAAATAGAGGGAAAGAAATTTATTTTATTTACTTTTTCACACAGTCATATAAGAGGGTGAAAAAAATTCGGATCAGAAAATGATTGACTTATACAAGATTGATTTGTTAATCAGAAAGGTTACTTCACTAAATCATTTTTGTTCAATTTACTGCGATTTTCCCAAGAATAGTCCGAACTGTCTATGCTTTTTACTATCCAGTAAGAGCAGAATTGAGATCAAGCCCAATTCTAGAAATTGAGTCTTCACTGAAGTAGTCGATTAAGGCCCTATGAATTTGAAAAGGGTTTTAGAAACTAGTACATATTTTTAAACATAATTCATACATTCAGAAGAAATTATATTATATAGAAAATATCTGAAAGTTAGGGTAGATCATAACTACTGCAAGAGAAAGTGAGGTAAGTAAGATGCATTTTAAAAAGTCCATTAAACTAATCTTTAAAATTTACATCTGGAAATTCCATATGAAATTAGAAACAAAAATCAGATAAGCAAATGTTCAATAAAGAGAAAGTTAAATTTGCGGTTCACTCATTGGTGGTGGCTAATGAAGGTGGCTATCGGATTGAAGCATTTGTTGAAACTAGCAAACTTGACCTTGATCCTCTGCAAAAAAGAAAACAAAAAAAAATTAATTTAAACTCGTTAGAAAGTGGGGATACAAATCCCTTCGCCCGCACTTTACTGCAAGTGTGAGTGGTGGTAACAGAGTGTTCATCTGAAACAAAAGATAGAAGTACAGCTCCCCGCATACTGACATTCAAACAGAAGAAAGGAGTTTTATAGCAGTGTGACCCAGAAAGGCTACCGTTAACCGGAGCTCCGATAGGGGGAGTCATCAACACTCTGTATTCCCTTTCTTCTTACTTCCAAACGTACGAGTATACTCCTAGCATCTCTTTTCAATGAGTCATTTTCTACCCAGTACTCATAGGTAAATCACATAGCTCTTACTTGTGTATGTACTTAACGATTATCCCTTAGTACAAAGCTTAGATTTGCTCTGGCGTGAAACTCCAGCCAATACCCTCAGTAAACCTCAGCAAGGCTACCTAACCAGTTCATTTATTTTGGTAAGTACCGGCAATTTTAAAGCTAAGTCAAGAATCAAAATTCTTGGTTATAGTTTTTATGTATGACTTTGAAGACATCTGAATTTCAAAACATCAAAAACAAAAAGCTCTTTACAATATTAATAAGATAAACTTTGTAATTACTTCAACAATTTATAGTGCCGATTCTATTCAAAGCTATTTATTTTTATTAATTTCTTTTGTTGAAGGTCTTTGATCTAGCAAAATCTGGAATCTTTTTAAAGAACATTTTCTGCTTCGTTCACTCAGCTCAGTTTTATGACGCATTAAACTTTGTAGAGAAATCCTTCCAAATACCCTCTTTTCGGGTTAATACCATTCTAATTGGCAGTATTTTTTAAACGACATTTTTACTTTGAATATTTAGTCCCTCTTAACATTATAATAAATGAAAAAATAAACTTATTGAACGTTGGAAGCTATATTTGAAGAGACAGGTAGTTACTCCATCATCCCCAGCAAAACTTTCGACAGTTTAGACAAACATAATAGAATCCTTGCAATTTTTCTGTAATCTGAGTAAAGAGAAACGTTTTAAATTTTTTATTAGCACAGTGAAAGAAATGATTAATAAATTTGTATTTGTTTTCTAGTTTTGGCTCATGAAAATTAAATCAACTTTCTAAATTAATCTAACATTAAATTAGAATAAGCGGCAAAACATTACGTTCACCAGAGTATACATAAATTATAAAATATACATGACTAATATTTCCTTGGTTTATTCTACATTGTTATCTAAATTTAATTTTTTTAAGGCAAGCTTCTACAGCTAAAACATTATTATACTATTAATTTCACATGTTATACTGTGAAATAAAAACCAAGGCCTAGTCTGGGAATCTAATCTAGTACCACAACACATTTTGGGTCCTTGCTTTTAACTGTTTGACTGCCTAGATTTGTTCTAATCATAACAGATTCTAGAACTTCTATTAATGGCACATGCTTACTTTCTCTCATTGATATTTTTAATTATGAAGGACCCCGTTTAATTGAGTTTTTGAATTTATTTTCAAATCATGATTTAAGAACTCCTTTACTAGGCGGATTTTAGAAAACACTAACTAGCAAAGTACGCTGTTTGGGTTCTGGTTCAGTCAGTATTACTCATTTTTCAGGGTTAGTTTCACCTGAATCTTGGAACTACAACGAGAAAATGTCATTGGATATTGTAGCAGCAATTTCAGATTAGTCAATCCAAATTGTAATGAGTATTTCTAGAGAAAGTTTACATTTGAAAATCTTAAACAAAAGCAACACTGTGCGGACTCTGAACTTATCGGTGAAGAGGTTGGCATATGTTCGGATAGTCAAGTTAACTTGAAGGGATAAACTCGTGTATTTTCACTTCCAGACTCGTGTAGAAATGTTCTAGGAAACGAGAGAGTTATAACTATTAAAGGAGTTCTTCTAGTGTGGATGCCTGGTAATATGGGCATTTCAGGAAACGAGGAAATGGACAAGCTAACCAAATCGACAGCCTCTCATCAGTCCTGTACTAGATGTTGGAGTGTCGTTTGACTCAATTAAGACAGGTATGGTTGAGCTTTACGGGCTGCCGACAATTCCAAATACATGTTCTAGGCCTGCCCTGGATTGTTGTTAGTGAGATGCTGTGGCGACATCTCTGATCGGTTTCCTCACTGGTCACTGGTTTAGTTGAAGGAAACACCTCAATGAAATGGGGACTCTTTCCCGAATCACTTTGTAGAGTTTATGAGACAGATGAAGAAAATTCACTCATCTTATGATGGAATTTAGGATTTAGGTATATTATCATTTGACGAAGTAGATTAACAGTGGAGAAATTAGATTGTTTTTCCTCAAGGTGTTATTTAATTCATTTGGACTTCTGTTATTCTTGGGTGGTACTACCCTGAATCTGGATTTGGTCCTAATCTCAGTCATTTTCTCATTTTTTTGGGAGGGGTTAGCATTTGGTCCCAGTTGGGCTTTAGGAAGTGTAGGATAAACAAACTCTCAAGTTTGGTGTATTAATAAACAGCTGAATCACAATATTTCTTGGCAAGATCATTGGCCATAACATGAAAAACCTGGAGATGGAGTGTTGGATGAAACATGCCAACAGTTATAAACTTCACTATAATAACCCTGGGAGGAAATATTTTTATAACGGTCCTTGTAAGAAGGCCATCAGCTCAAATAACAATGCAGGGTTAATGCAGAAACAATAGTGCCAGTAATGTAGGAAATATGATGGCAATACTTAAAATTGTTGATTCTCTGAACCAATGGACCATCTCTCTCATTGTTGTGATCTCTCTCCTCTCATTTCATTCCACGGACCAGAGCTTAGAGTTACTGGTCTATTAAAAATAACTTTTTTTAGAAAATAGAGATGCTATTGCAAAAGTAGCTAACATAATGAAGCACTGCTTAAAACAAGTGAAGTCAATTTGCAAAGCAATAAAGGTTCAACGTCGTAGCCTTAACTGCTTTAGGATCCTTTGATGTACCATTTCCCTGGTAAGTTGAGTATGAAGTTAAAATATGTTTACCAAGAATTATTTAAATAATTCTTGCTAACAATTTTCTTTTTAATTTCATCTGAAAATTAATTGAAGACAGAATGCAAAGAAACCCCGGGAATTGTTTGATTATAATTAAATGAGAAACCAAGATCGGAAAAAGAAAGCAGTTAAATAGAAAACGCCCACACAGTAAGCAAAAATTGAAACTGAAATTTAGACCAAACTACTTTCACGTGTGAGCACAAGCTTTCTAGCTTGCTAGCCACTTAATGATAGATGTTACTTTTTTTTATTTATAAAAACTAGCTGAAGGCAGCGCTTTTAGTCTTAATGAGAAAATTCTTCCATTTTTAGAACTTTTATTTTAAATTACGACGAAAGTAAAATTAGAAAATTAGTACACCCCTTAAATCATTTGTTTTAGGAGGAGAAAGTGAAAACCCCAAATCAAATGCTAGTGTCACTAATTTAGAGTTTCCAAACAGTGTAATCTAGAATTATTTCCGCTATATGGTGTAATAATAATGAAAAAGCTAACTTTTAAAATTATTACAGGATCTGAAACTATAATTGAAAAATATTCAGTTTTCGGATTATTACTATGCTTATTCAAGTACTATTGAAGAAAATAGTCATATCCAAAGTCAGTATTCAAAATACTAACCCAGGGAAGAAGAGAGGTACAAAAGGGAAGATTGTAAAGCCAAATCCAATGTGTGCTAGAACGCCTATTTTTGCTCGCCTAGGTGACAACTATTAGAATCTGGGCGTCTGTGAAGATAGAACTTATATTGTTACTTAACAATATTTTGTTGAAAAATTTTGTATAAACGCACACAATATCTTTAACTTGGCCTTTAATGGGCATTGAAATAGATAAAGTGACAATTTCTCTCCTTCAAAAACATCGTGAACAATGTTGATGTACGAGTATGTAAATAAAAGGTCTAATTTGTAATTAAAGCAAATGAACACGCAAAAGTTTTTGAAGATGAAATTGAACTATCCGGATTTAAGTGATTTAAACGGTTAAAGAGCGGTGGCAAAGCTTTAATCAAATACTTTTTTTTTTTGACATTTGTGTCTAACAAAAGAACGAGTTTTTAAATTATTAAAATAAAAAAATAAAATTACTGAGGTTCAGTTTACTGTCAAAGATTTCTCATTTTAAATCTGTGTGTGGCTCATTGCATGGTAATGGGAAGTGTTATTCTCCACGAGAGAACACTGTCTGGTACCAGTGCGAAAGACTGCTGGCCCTAAAAACCCCAAATGCTGAAACCTGCAAAATTAAAAAACCAAAATATAGAATGATCTGGAAATAGTAGTATTAAAACATTCAGGAAATTACTTTTCACAGTTGTATACTTTATTTTCGTACAAAATCTTTCTATAAAGGAAGGCTTATGCGAAGACGATGGGTTAAATTTCTGAAAAATTTGTGGTTATTTTCGCAGACGACTACTCTATATGAATGGTATACTGGTGCACACAAATTTTGAAGTCCACAAGTATCTAACTGTTGAATTATCAGAAATATTTTTTATAGTACTATGTTAGAATAATTAAGATACAATAAATAAAAATTACTGTTCAAGATCGATATATAAGATCACAAAAAATTTAATGTTACAGTAACTGAAATGTTGTTGTTACTTATACTATCAATTTGGGTCGACACAAGTAGTTCACAAGTACCTTACTTGGGTAGCTGTCCAGACTTGAAGACTGTTGACAATTTCGATCAAACAAGGGTAAGTAAATTACTTTAAAAAATGATTAATGTAATTTATTATTTTTTATTTTAAAGTTTCCAATTATTTGCAACATTTTCAGTATATGGGAAAATGGTATGAAGCAGAACGATATTTTTCTTTATTTGAATTCGGTGGAAAGTGCATCAATTCAAACTACACGGATGGTATCGATTCCATTAATATTATCAGCAAACAGACTAGCACGCTGTAAGCTTCGTATTCTAACATATTCCTCTCTATTTTGTGTCACTTTTAGTAGTATGTATTAATTGTTATTAATCATTTACTTAGGACAGGAATTCATTCAACAATTGAAGGTGAAGTTCAAAAAACTCCCAATGGTTTTCTATCAAAGATGAACTTAAAATACCCTTATCTCCCAAGTAAGTTTTAAAGACTATGGATTATAATACTAAAATACTTTCGTAAAAACTAATCTTACACTTTCTCATTGAAATTGGTACTGAAATTAACCGTATTAACGAAATAAACTGATTAAACGTTATCTTTCAACACAAATTAAAGGAGGATCTAATGTCATTATTTTTCACAGTTCAAATAAAAATTGAATTTGCAGTAATTAGCAGCAATCATTAGAAAAAATAAAATCATTCAATAGTTTTGAAAAATAAGTTATTAAGTTAAGCCAACGATAATGTTAAATTAATGAGGATTGCGAACTCTTAATGGCAATAAGTTTCAGGCCTTGTAATTACTTTTGTTACTTTTGATATTTATTTGTTATAATATTGCAACATTTTCTTCGAAGAAAAAGTTATTGTTACGTTTATGCATTCATTGTTTGAATTTTTAATCTCTTCCAATAAAAGTACTAGTGATAATTTTGTTAAGGGTAGTATTTCTGAGTGCAATAGAAACCGTCAATTTTTATCGATTCAGACAATTGTTAGATAAAAAAAATGTTATTTTTAGTATTCTTGACCATTCCAATTACGTCTCATCATTTGATTAAAAACATAATACACCAAATCAATACTGTTCTAAGTTTCAATCCTAGTTTTAACGCACCACGCAAAGGACAACAATTTCGGTAGGTTGCAGTTCAACAAGGAAAGCATTACTTCTAGCGCACCCCTGATAAGAACAACTGTTGATTTCGGCGACTAAGAGCTTCTTAATAAAACTTGATATGCTAGAAACTCACGCAATCTTTTGATGGAACAATTTGCAATTAAAAATGATTAATATACCTATAGTCACTTATTGTATATGTGCTGTAAATCTATTCTTTCTATTAAGATAAGGATTGTTCTAAAGATAAACGTCCTTAGACTATAAAAAGCTATGTCCCACAAGATGACGCGCTTCCTAAATTAGTCCCATCGATAATAAAAGCTAGGATGTAACAAGAAATAGTTTAGCTGAGTTCAGTAAGTGTCCAACTTTAAGAACCGTCAAGGAGCAGAAAGCAAAGGCGAGATGAGGACTCAAGCTTTTTGTCGCATTTCTGCCATATAGTACCTAAACGCTTTCAATTATGAAACTTTATGACACATACAAAAAAATTAATAATAACAATTATCTAATATTATTTTTTTAACAGCATCTTTTAAAAATAAAATTATTAACTCTCCCCTTATCTTTTCCTTAGTGGACGCACCCTATTGGATACTGGACACAGATTACGACAATTATTCTGTCGTTTGGTCATGTTCGAATTTCGGCTTATTTAGCACACGTAAGTAAAATAATATTTAGACAAAAAATTTGATAAAATATCTTCTAAACTGATATTTTTTAAAATATTAAAATTTACAACGGCAAGAATCAAATAAATAATTGATTATAATGAGCTTTGCGAGACCAGTAAAGCTATGTATTGTGGTACTGGGTTCGATTCCCGGTCTTAGACCTTGGATTTTATTTAATGGTTAATAAAAGAAATTTACAGTAATGTATAAGTTTGCTAGTCGCCTCCGTCCACGACATCTAATTGGTAGTTGGACGTTAAGCCCCGCCTGAAAAAATAGGCAATTACTTTACTTTACTTTAATGAGCTTTTTTTTTTTCAGGCAACGCTTGGATTCTAACAAGAGCTCGATTCCCAATACTAGAGATCATGGAAAAGGCTTACAACGTTATTGATAAAAACTTTATTAGCAGAGCTTACTTTATCCGAACTGATCAAAAAAATTGTCCTGATGATTATTAAAAAGTACCGTTTCAATTAACATTAAAAAAACAACAAGAATTTTAATTAGTATTAGTGCACTTTTAGAATGAATTTTATTTATTAACTATACTAGTTACTCTTATTAGATGACACTGAGTAGTAGATTATTATCTAGTGGGAATAGCATTGTGAAGAGAGATGATTTCCTTGAAGCGAACGTTCACTTTATAGTATAGTAAATCCAATTCAAACTTCACTCAGAATAGAACTCCCTCCCTGATTTAAACTTTATCCATTACCATATTAACATTTGTGTCACTTTGAAAGCTCTCGATTAGTTGTTTGATGTAGGCCTAAAATTATCTAAAGAATTGTAACATTATCACTTTTAGGATAACCAAACATATTCGATAAAAATATTAGCATGATTAAGTCATATTTATTTGTTGTAATTGTTGATGTAAATATTTATATTTATTTATTTTTTTTAATAAAAATAATTGAAGTTGGATGTGAAACAAAAGATCTGACCAGTCAGTCATCCGTATATTAATCGTTTCCAACTTTAAATCTTCTCTTTTCTTTCATTATTATTATTGTTTAGTAATAATAAAATTAGATATCAGGTATAACATAAAACACTCAGTTTTAGTATATGTACCGCCAAAGATGTACGCTTTCCGATTGATGTTAGCTGTAAATAAGGTTGATGTCAATGAGTAGAGTTCAGCCACGAAAAGGCGATTTAAGTGGCTATGAATTTTTAGGTACGAGCGGCCATTTAAGTGGCTATTAATTAAATTTTATTTGAAGAGCTAAATGGAATAGAAGATAAACTTACTGAGTTTAATGACTATCTTTAACACTAACTTAGGACCGAGCGTAAATTGCAATAACTAACTAGGTTAAACTAAATATTAACTATTTCTAAAAGAATTGGCTGAACTGAATGACTAGTAGAGTAAGGTCGTAAAGAGAGTTAAGTATCCTTAATGAGTGAATGCAATGTCTGAATGGAAGCCTCATGCGTTGGTGTGGCGTCCTTATTAACTCAGATTTTTGGGCAGCTTCTTTCTATTGTACTACCTGGCTTTAGCCCCTAAAACCTTTCACAGCCACTTTTTACGACTTTTGAATGTCTTAATTCTGTGAAAATGCACTGAATAAAACACATAGATAAATTGAGATCTAGGCCTGAAAATCGAACAAAAATCGTCGCGGAATAGGAATTGGATCCCAGGGGAAGCCTGGAGGAGATACACCTCCCTCTAATTCAGAGTTGAATGTGAACTGAACTCATCGAGGTTTGCTGCAAGGGAGTAATACAGCTTTCAGAAACCGGGTCTATTGAAGGAGTAATACATACATGGCTTTGCCATGTATTGCAGGATACTGAAACTCACTCCACCGGCTTAGCAAGAATAGAATTATGAAATAATAGAGTGAAGAAGAATGAAGAGGAAACACTCCCAGAAAAAAAAAATAGTACAGTAAGAAAAAGAAATGTTTTTGGTTCTGCATGGATAATTTGGGAATTTCATCCTTCGAAGCATGCAAATATTCCTTATTTTCGTCGATCGAGTTTGGCTTTCCTTGCAAAAAGCCTAACCATGTAGTGTATGGATGCGGATGATTTCGTACAGGTAAGAAAATTAGCGATCAATTCTTCCATCTGAGGCAGATCCTAAAGAAGTGCCTAGAATTCTAAATCAAGACTCATCATTTAATATTACTTTCAGAAAATCTCCTGAATATTATTATTTCCTGTGTTAAATTAACATTTAAAAAATATAAGTTACAGGCAGAGAATAAAGAAATTAAATAAAAAGGGGCTTGAAATTTTACAAACAAAGTAACACTGAGAGCTTTCTAGTAGAACATTTGTAAATTAGAAATTAGTAACTAATGTTGCCATTAGATCGTGTGGAAATGTCAATTCATCGGTTTTTGTATTAAATGTTTTATACATGAGTTTTATTTCATTTAAACAACCATAACTTGAAAATGAAATCACATAGCACTATAAATGTCAATTTGAGAATTACTGCTAATAGCATTTTCAATAAATAATTACTTTTTTTTTAATATGTAAGCCCAATTGAGGAAATCCTCAAAGGTGACGATAAAATCCAACTAAGAAATGTTATCGAATATTTGACTGAAATAATATTATATCAGCACATTTAAAGTCTCCTCAGCTCCACCAAACCTCGCTGGACAAGGAGCTATGCTGGATATCGTTAATAGATGCCATTTCACAGATGATAGTTAATTGGTTAGTGTATTCCAATGATTAATTGTGATGCTAGTACTGAAGTACAGCGCCAATTGCCTTGGCAGCTGATGCGCTATAAAAATAAATAAATAACGAAGATCGTTTACAAAAAGAAATAATTTTAATGAAGATTTATTTTATTACATTTATTTTTTCTAAGAATGTGCTCAATAGATTTTTTGTTTTCACAAGATGTGGTATAAAAATAATGGTGTTTTACAGATTCTCCTTAATAACAATATTTTACACATTATAGTTCAATAATAGAAATCCCGAGATTGAGTGCACCAAATATAAGTTAATATATAATCAACTATTTAATGGCATAACACAAGAAAAAAAATTGTAAATTTACAAATAAATAAGATTCATCAACTATTTACAACAATTAAAAAACTAAGTTTAGATTTCTTTAATAACAGCAAGTAAATAAATAATTATAATATATATATATATTTCTGAATATTGTACGTATTCCAGATACACCTAAATATGCTGGTATTTGTACTTTTAAGAAAACAAACATATAAATCTAAAAACTAAAAATACTTTTCGATGCCAAATAATTTCAGTTTTATCTAATTTTAACATTAAACTACATAATCATAAATTACAAATGCAAAATTATAAAACAATAATTCAAACCATATGAATGAGTCGTACTTTTAATAGAAATATTCATTAAGAATTCCTGAGAGCCTTTACTGAATTTCAACAGTTTCAGGGTTAATAAGGGAAACCTCATCAAGATTTTGTAGTAATATTTTTATTAAGCTCTAATTTAAGTTCTTATTAGCCTATTGATAAATAATTTATACAAGAAATCTCTAGGTACATATACTTATATTTTTTTCCAGCGTATATTATAGTAGAACGTTCTTGTATCTGCTTCGAGGAGGTATCGGCGGAGATGGATATAGAGTAACGTTAACATACTCAGGCACCATGGATATGTCGGCCATCTGAATATCGTCTAAATCTAAAGTATGGTTTTTAACATCTAAATTCATATAATCAGGATTATTGCGTAACACGCCATCGCTGTTTTCATCTTTTATTTGAGTAGTCTCGACAATAGTGAATTCTTCTTCAGTTGGTGATAGTAAATCATCATCATCTTGTGCGTCAACTTTCTCATCATTGTGTTCATTACTTGGATCAGGACTAGCCATATCTTCCAATAGTCTTTCACTCTGGCCCAATATTTCAATATCTTTTTTAATAGATTCAACATTAATTTCCTCCTCTTTGATTTCTATTTCTGGTCTGTTCAGGTCGTTATTGTTCTCTTCTTTAATTTTTTCAACATTCTTTTTCTCACCCGGAGGTTTATGCACTTCAGCTAATACAGTTGTTGATTGTTCTACCTTACCAATACCATTTAAAGGCTTTAGGTCAATTCTGTCGGCTCTGTGTACTTCTACAACAGTTTTATGGGCAGTCTTATGGGCACTTCTACGGATTAGAGGTGGCGGTTGAGGTAGAGCATATCTTGTTGTAGGTGCTGCCTTTACGTACTCATCATTATTGTAAGGTTCTTGTTCTTTAACTGATTGCAGACGTTCGTGAAAAACATTATCTCCTATTGTGGTGATCTTATCAAAAGCCAAAATCTAGAAACAAAACAAAGAGCTTCCTTAATAATAAAAGTTTAGAAAATTCCTGAGAAAAAAGTGATTAGCCATTTGAGCGGAAAACTTTATTAAGTTACAACTTTTCCAATTACAGGTTAACAGTGCAGGTTAACTCCATTACTTGGTCGAAGTAGATTTAAAATCACTCCAAAGCCATGTGAAATAATGGATATCACCAAGAGAAAAGACATTTACGGGTAACAATAAATAGCACCCTACATCCGAGGTATGAGATCTAGAATATGAAACAGAAAGAAAAAATGAAACTGATTCTAAGAAATTCGAAATTTTTAATTAAGTCTGAGAATAAATCGAATCTTCTATTCATTAATAAATATGGAATCATTTATTTCATTTAATCCTGTAACTTTTTTTTTTTTTTAATTTTTGGTTAAAGCTAAAATCTGACAAAACTTTTCCATTTCTGTCTGTTTCAGATAAAGCAGTTGTCAAAATCAAAACTTGAAATAAACATTAATGATGCAAAAGTACTTTGGGTAGAGTAAAAAGGCGGATTAGAGTGAAGTTAAATAATGTAATTCCGAATTTAAATACAGAATTATAAGCCATCGAAGGGCAGACTGACCAGCAGTATTAACAATTGCAATGGAGATATTTTAACTGCCATAAAAGCTAAAACGTATAACACTAAGCTACTTTTATAGAACTATAACATAATTTTAAAATGACAAAAAGTCTTACCTCAGTCTTTTTCTCATCTGGATCTGAATGAGTGCCACTATCACCCAAACTTGTCCCACTAGCCGTACTCATCCTCCCAGAAGACGAAGAACCTAAACATTTATAGTAAAGTGAATCACAAGTAGTCAAAAAATTTTTCAAAATTAATCATAATATGCAAAACAAATACTTACTGCAAGAACTGTGCAGACTGAGACTGCTTACTGGTCTATGACACACAGCGTCTGAACCAGGCCTACTTTTATCACCTACTTCACCGTCTGAAATATGGATTGAGTGAAAATTTGTCTCTTGTCAACTGATTTTTAATAGAATAAATTAAAAATGGCAGGAAACGTACTCTTTGGCTTTCTTGTGAAAAATTTCTTAATTCTTTCAAAAGGCGTAGATCTTTTCATTTGTTCTTTCATTGACTGCTGAATCCTTTCATATTCTTGTCTCATTTGATTTAACTGTTCCTAAAAATAGTTTTTTTTTGTCAATTAAAAACGCTAAAGGAATTTAAGACACATATTATGTTTAAAAATCAGGAAAATTAGAAATTACATAATTCACTTGTGTATTACCTGCTTCTCTCTGAAAGATTGTTGTACATCGTTTCTATTTCTCCAAGCTTCAACTAATTTCTCTACTTCAGATATTGTAAAAACATTATTTTTAAAATCGTTGATTATCTCCACTAGTTCATCTTCCGGACTTTTGCTGCAAACACTACTTGAGCAACTTGTGTTCATGTAATGATGACCACCTAGGCACACACAATGCAGTCGGTGAATTTAAACGAACTAGATAGTAGTATTATGGGCATTTTGGATTGCCTGCGTTTTTTCCTCCGTTCTTTGTCATAATCAATCAATCAATAGTAGTATCAACATAATATATATAATAAAGAAAACTTACCGTTACTGTTAATGGAAAGATTTTCAATACTTGGATGGTTAGATGTATATTTCTTTTCAGGTCCCAAAATTTGATCAAAATTATTACTTGAAGAATCAGAGACTATAAACCAAAATTAATATGTGAAAAACTGTCGAGTCAAGGGAAAACTGTTACTTTATATGTATTTTTCATTACTCTTTTCCACTAATCTTTCTGTCGTACCTGGAGAATGCATGTGGAGGTAATGAGAAAATGCCTTGTCTAATGGTGAAGCAGGACTAGATGGAGTGCCTGGGGTTGCGGGGGTGAAAGGACGTGCCTGCGGTGGTGATTGATAACTCTCTATCGGTGATGACGGTGCTGAAGATGAAGGCTGTACTAATGGTTCTGTCTGAAGGGGTAATGGTGCAAGCACCGGTCTAGCTCTTGGCGGCACCAGGTATGTATCGCTTAATGGACGGGGCAGTAAATAGTTTGCATCACTCATCAGATCGCCTAGAATAAAGCAAATCAGGTATTATTTACAAATATATTAATAAAAAAAAAAAGGTCATTGAAGATAGTTTACATCATTAATATACATGTCTATGGCATTGCAGAACTTAAAATTTCTTTAATTCTGCACATTCATGCAACAATTCAAGCCAGAGCAAAAGGCCAAGGGCTTTTTCT
Organism: Rhodnius prolixus; assembly: GCF_049639745.1. NCBI lineage: Eukaryota > Metazoa > Arthropoda > Insecta > Hemiptera > Reduviidae > Rhodnius > Rhodnius prolixus. Next base: position 26,634,993 of record NW_027411624.1, read on the forward strand.
GTTATTCAACAATCGTTTTTGAAAATAATTTCCTTCCATTGATATCCATTTTACATATTTAGGAAGATTTAGGCATAGATAGCAAATCTCAAAAATGAATCTCTTGTGTCAGAGTAAGGAATAAATCTTCATTTTTACAAGAAATACCACTAAAGAATTATAAACTCAAATATTCAATAAAAGAAATTAACTATTTTTCATATTTTAATAAAAATCTGTACTTTATTTAGGTAAACTGTATTGTGCAATGTATGGGCACACAAAAACTACAAGGACACTTTTCTAGTGTGGAGGAATTGCACCTACTCTAAAACATTTTTGAACCAGGAAAGAAATAACTAACTTTAATTATTTCTCAGCTGTACTTGGCTTGGACATATAAATTGGACGTCCTTGGAAGGAACTTGGAGTTAACCAATATGAAGCATACGCGAATAGGTCTAGTAAATATTCTATTGACTGCAAAGCAAAAAAGTACAAGAAAAATTTTAAGGAAGGAACGGGATCTTGACTTGCAGAAGTAGGATATATCCAATCTACAAAATGGCAGGGTGGAGTGTGCAAAATACATTAATTTGTTCCTTGGAATTATTCTAAATTAGTAATATTATAACTTTTTGTTAAAAAAAATAATAATAATAAGTTAAATAACCTTGTCGTTTCTCTGCCACCTTCTTCAAATATGTATACATGCTTGACAATTCAGTCATTTGCTGTAGTAACCAACATGTAAATGAAAAAATATACATACATTTAATAACTGAAGCCTCCATTGATGTGGCTAGACTTACTAAAATTAATAATATTAGTAAGAAGAAATTTGTTATTTGCTAAGTCATTTACTTCTAAATTCATAAAACCGTTTTATTGAATTAAGTTAAAAAGTGTAAGTGTGAACGAAGTAAGTGAACAATAAGCCATTCTGTAATTATAAGTGTCAAAATATTTTAAAAAATTGTAATACGAAAAAATAATGCTGAAGAATCTATTTGCGGAAAGCAAAACTAATGAAAAATTCAATTTTTCATAAATCTTTAAATGTGCTTTAATTTTCCCACAATATTTTATTGTTAACACCCTGTTGATTGTTTAATTCCAATTGCTAAGTATGATTTAAAAATAATACACAGAAATCCATGTACCAAATATCCTTGAAGTGCGTGAGCAAGATTAGAATGTCCAGAACGTTCAGCTATTTCCGCAGGAGTTTGATTATTTCCGTTTCGAATTTGACAAGCAGTTTCCCCACCGGGGCATTCTAATAACTGCCAACATAATTTTTCCAAACCATATCGTGCAGCAAAGTGTAATAATGTTGGAAATTCTTCTTTACCTTTTGGAAAAAAAAGAACATTTGAATTAATAAACAATAAATATATTTAAAACTATAAGGTGGGATGAAACAGATTAGAACTTTATTTCTTAGTTACTTATACTTACTACTGAATTGTCTAGAAACATGGGCATTAAGGATGTTGAAGTTAGGCGGCATATTCTTCTGCAATGCTGCAACTAAACAAGCATCCAACTGTTCTTTTTCACCCGATGTAAGACCTAGAGCCTAAGAAAACAATGTTTCAACCGTTATTATTTTTAACTCTATTTTTTGTAACTACATATTTTAGCTTCATTCACAAAATTTTCAGTTAACTTCAGTAAACTGTTACCTGACACATAAATAACAAAGGATTATCGACAGATCGCAGAAGTTGATCAAGTTCCCTCATTCTGCACTCACATTTTACCAATCTCTGTCCTAATGATCTCCCATTTTTGTCTACATTTACTGTTACCAACATGGACGTTTGTAGACAAGAACCTTTTTATAAAAGTAGAAAAAAAAGAAATGTGAGCACTTATGTTTTAAAATATTAGAATTAGCACAAACTAATTAAAAAATGAGACAAAAAAAAATTACTTGGCATTGTAAACTGAAGTGTGTACGGATTTCTTCGTTTTATGGATGTAATATCCAATTTGTTACCGCTTCTATCCACAGTAATAGAAACTTTATCATGGCTTCCTATTGGTTCATTCAAAAGGATCAGAACTTTGTTTTGGCCCTGCAAAATTAATCTTTACTTTATTTTATTTCTTGGAAAGCTGTTTTCATATGCCAAGAGACTCGGGCAAGTGGGGCAATCGCCCCAGATACCGTACTAAAAGGTGATGAAAGACAAAAATTTTAGAAAATATAATTAATTATTTTTTTGACAATTCTTGAATCTTTCGACCCCGCCTTAAACAGTTTTCTTAATACTAGTTTGGTGAGAAAAACTGCTCTGAAGAAACCTAAATCAACAATTGGAAAAAAATGTAAACATTTTTTATCCTCAATTTTTATTTATAGAGTCACTATGTCATCGACCGAAAGTTTTTAATATTAATAATATTAATTAGTACACTTTAGGTCTTCGAAATGTTTATCTCATTTTCATAAAAGCTGGAATATTAAAAAGTTAACAATTAATACACAAACTTACTGAGATTAAAGAAAAAAAAAAATTAATCTGAACAAATTATAAGTTTTTCTTGTGATCCCGCTCACTCAAAATAAATCACAGTTGGGTATTATTCGTTTTCAAATATATTTATGCAAGTGCACCGACAGAGAAATAGCACGTTTCAAACCAAATGAGATAATAAACTTATTTTGGGAAATTTGGCAGCAACTGCTAGTACTAAATGATTAGGTAAGTTCTTTACTTACAACTTTTATCTTTTTCGGAACAATAGAAAAATGAGCTTTGTTAGCATCTGTATTAATCTGTTGAATAGCTTGCTTCAGTTGCCAAGTTCTACTCAGAATATCCATAGCAACACCCAAAAGATCACCAACAAACATTGGATCTTGATCTTTTACTGTCAACCTTCGCCATTCACTGAATCTAAATAAACCTAAGACAAAACAATAACTAGTGTAAATTACTTAATTAGAGATGAAAAGTTTGAATAAGTGATGTCATGTATTTTGGAGTATACTTACTCGCTAAATGATGTGTATCAAGAGCTTGCGGTGTAACTCCAAGGAGCATTGCCAGAACTGTGGTTGGTTGTAAAAGTGATGCCAATATTGGAACACCTGGACTGGATGTTAACAGTTCTAACAATACAGGACAAATGATCACTATTTGTAGTTTAGAACCTGCTGCACCTTCCACAGGTAATCCGCCGAGTACATCTTCAGCACTGACTTCCGACAATCTGATAAAGAAATTAAAAAAAAAAGATGAAATTCTTTTCTTTTTTCCATCATTTAGTTAATTAGTATGCTACATTAGGCAAGTACAATGAACAAGTAAGAAGAATGCCTATTATTTCAATGTTCTCTTTAACATTCAAGAGAGGCGACACAAGTAAAGGTGTTGTTTCTTTTCTGGCAGATTGCCCCCAGAAAAAAGTTTTATTTTATTTTATCTGATTGGCTTTGGTACCTTTGCCTTGTGTCAAACTTTTCGGGTCATAATAAAAGAACAATTAATCTCTAAAAAAAAAATGTACTCAATCATTAAACAATTTATTTGGAATAAATCTATGAGCTAATTAGTATGTGATAAATTACCACAATAACTAGGTAAAGTTTTTAATTCATTTAAAACCTTAGAATCGCGAAATTTCAAAGTTCTGGTTATGAATAGATCTTTCCATAAATACAAATTTATGTATTATAATCTATTGTATAATCGAAATGACATTTAAAATCAGAAACTCTTAAATCATACTGGTCACACTTGTACCAGGGCACATTTAGATATCGGACTAATGTCACACTCCCCCAGAACTTACTAAAAGAACTTGGCTCAATTAAAAATTACAGATAATTTAATTTCAGAGTTGGTATCTCTGAAAAAAAGATGGATCAGATCAAAAAAATCGTTAAATCGTTGGAGTTAACCTTGAGAAAGTATCGAAAAACCAATCAGTGAAACCTCACTTTCGATTCTTGTGACCAAAAATTTCGAGTTATTTTTCCCACCAAAGCCAACAAAACGATTTTTCTTGCGAATCTCTGTCCTGAGAAGAATATTCGTTCACGACAAATGCACAAATAAGAGCAGCTAGTTGTACATAGATATGCACATGACTCAATTTAAAACTCACTTTAAGAAAAAGGGAACTTCCTATTAAGGAAGATGGGAAGATGCTACCGTAGATTGTTTTACAGTTAAAAATCGCGAACAAATAAACTTAATTTAACAGATGTAGCAAAATATTGAGCAATAAGTTTCTTATCAACTCCATCACTGCGAATCTTGCAAAATAATTTTGTTGAAATGTACTTACTTAAAGGGTTCCCTTTTCTCTTCTCTTGATATTTGTTGGAAACATGATGACAGGTAATTAACCCAGAGCGTTGCAGTGGTACTTTCTTTGCTGCTCACAATAACTATGTCTAACATGGTGCTACTCGGTTTACCTGTTGGTACTGCAACAAAGAAAAACATAGCAATTATTTTTATCGTTGTACTTTAAACTCAATAAACTAAGTCTGGTTTTTTAAATTCCCTACCAAAGTTATATAAAAAAAAAGACCCTTCTAAGTCAAACTATCATTGCCTACTAGTTCAAAAAACTCCCTTAGGATAGTTTACTTTGTGAGTATTTCTTCTATTTCAAAGCGAACAAGGAGAGTATGTAAATAAACAATAAAAGCGAGCTAGCCAAAGATAAAAAGCGTCTAATGGAATAGTTTACCTTCTGTTTATTCATTCTTTGCCAGACCTTTTTTGTAAGATGTTTGTACTCAGTTACATATACTGGAGTTAGTATATACAATAAACTAAAGCCACTGGCTTTTTCTTTTTGTTTGTAATTCTCCTCTACCAAGTTAATCTATATCTTAGCTATTTTTAGTTATAAATGGTAATAGGGAAGTCAGTTAGTCAGCAGGTGAAATAGAATACGGAAGTTTTTAAAAAGAAATTTAATACATTATTTTTAGATTTGTTTATGTATTTTATTCTGTTTATGGTGATCCGACCAAAATGTTCTAGTTGTACCGAAGCGAGAGACGCAAACATATACGATATTTATTAACTTCAATTATACAAATTGCGAGGTCTGTTTCATTGAATTGATATATATTTTAATTTAATTTACAAAATGAGAGATCTTCTAAAAGTTAAAGGATTTTATTTTTCTTTCGCAGCCATGGCAAATTTAGAACCATACAGCCAATTACATATTAACAATAATGTATTTTTTTAAATCTAATCTTGTAGATTCACCAACAGTTATTGTAAACTTCTTTAGATTCAGAGCTAAGTTTCGTGATGTAGTTAAAAAATCTATGTTAAATAAATAAGTACATTTCATACACAAATTACCTTCTTTTTTCTTTACTTTTTCGACAAAGCATAATTATAAGCTCTAAATTCATCAACTCGCCAGAAAATGTTGTTACAAGAACTTACTTTTTTAATGTTAAATAAATATTTTTTTGGCTAATTTCGTAATCAGTTTAGATTATACTTATGGGACGTATTTCTTTTTCATAACTGGTTCTTTATTACATCTTTTTGCAATCAAATCTGTTTCCTCAATGCTTGTAATAACTACATATAATCATACCAATGCGAAACGCACATCACTTTCAGCTTTTCTTAATTTAAACCATTGTTCGATAATTTGGACTTTGTAAATGTCTAGTCGTTTAGACTCTCCCAAGAATTCTTATAAATTTTTTTCTTCCACTTGTGAAAGAAGTCTTCAATATTTTGACCATTTAGCAGGTTTATATTAAGGCCAAATTTGGTAACTTACTTAGTTATTTGAGCGGAACAACTTTATATATTGTTAGTTTTTGAAGGCGTACGATTGTATCAAATAACAGTAGGTCCAATCATCCTGGACTTTCAGAAAATAGCTTCTATGAATGGTGCACTTTATATTTGACCTAGTGAAAGGTTGGGCAGATCTCTTAGGAAGACAATTAGCGGTTCAGACTCTCCCATTTCAACTTTCAACTCTAATATTAACTCTAAATAGAAGAAAAGTGGGTAATATCTGCCTACATTTCATCTGTAATGGGCGCCGTCTAGATATGAAATATACAATAACTACTTGAAACTCATCAAGATCAAATTTATTTCAGTATGAAGAAAAGCAAAATGTGAGATGTTTTTTATCATCCTTGGTGGTAAATATAAATGTCTAAGAATTGCTATAAAATAAGCAGTAAGTTTTCTCCTACTCCAAAGAACACTTAATATTATTCCTACCTCCATTTTTATGGTTTTTGAAAAAATAAAAATATATTATCATATTCAAGTTTTTATTTAATTCGTGGATAGGAGCTAATTGAAATAAAGGTATGTTCTGACTCATCTAGGCGCAGCAACTTTTGTGCTAGTGCGTTGCCATCTTTTATTTGTTTCTCCAAACATAAAATTAAGTGTGGGAAAATTTGTATCCCAACTTTCTTTTGTTAGAGACGATGAACATGTTGTGGTACTGGGTTCGACTTCCAATCTTAGCCTTGGATTTTATTGTGAAAAGAAATGTAAGAAAAGTATTTTTTTCTTTCTACTCGCCTTCTCCAAGACACCTGATCGGTAATGAGACGTAACGCACGCCTCAAAAAATAGGCATTGCTTAACCGAAAATGAATTTCCTTTACTAAATTTGGCGTGATTGTCACTTTGTGATATTATTGAAACAAAAATAAATTTGCATTTTATTTTCTTACGTGTTTTATACTTATGTTATTTACTTATTGAATAAATATAACAACTAGTTACCGTTGAATATTGGAGAAAAACATACAGTTTTGATGAAAAAAAAGACAGTTTACACTCTTCTATAAATAGGAGCCGAAAGCGTTTTTTTCTCTTTAATCACTCTGCAGTTAACTGGACCGGCACTTCTTTTATTACAAGCGATTTCGCCAAACTCATCTATTACTTGAATAGACGGGGAAACGCCATTAAAAACAAAACAAAAAACTACTTCAACTTAATCTTTGAGCGTTAACTAGTACATGAAAAAGACGATGGATAGTGTTACAATCTCTTCAAAGAATTGGAATCGATTAAATAAACTGAACTAAGGTTTCTGTTACACTAACACTAAACAGTAGCGACTAGCGGAGTGGCTCCAGGAGCTGGAACAGGACAAACCCATTGTTTTCTTCCCCGCCACAGGAAGTGACGATAGAGCAGAAAAAAAGAAGGGGTGAATAGGGACGCGGCTAGCATCCGCCTCCTAGAAGAATTATCTAGTATATTTTTTTCATTAATAGGTATTTAGAAAAAAGTGATCATTTGTCATCCAATTTATTGAATATTAAAATATCCAATTATTTTATTAATTGTACGGAAACCTTTCCTTTAAATCCGGGGCCATTGTGATAATTGTGTCGGGGGTCATATTCTAAGAACAGGTTTATCTTTCTTGTCAATTATTTAGATTCAAAGCTAGATAGACTAGAAGAATACTTGGCTTTTACATTTTTTCTCCAGTCAGAGACTACAGAGGGAAAGGCTTTCTAAACAAAATACAGATACAGAACCTTCCACGGCATTAATCTTCGTCTCTGGATGATAGATAAGCATGTAATGTAGTGATTAATAATCTAATCTATGCTGAAAAGAGCTTCTTCTGAAATTAAGTTCTTTTACATACACTAATCAGATTCCTGAGTAGACTGTATTGCAGGGCACTATGGTTTAAGAAGATTCTCTATAAATAGGGGTTTTACTGGATCACTTGTGATCAATTCCTCTTGTGAGTGATTCATTTTTCCTGAGAGGATCTGTCGGTACAGGCTGACAGAGCAATATTTTTGATTTAATTTTTAACAAAGATTTACTTTTGATTGACTATCGCTTCCTTAGAGGAACATACGTGTACCTACATTTTGGCGACAACAAACCTTTGGGTGGTAATTGAATTCCACCAAATTGTTAAATAACTCATAATATCAAAGTGTTCGTGTCAGTTATGTTTACGTTATCTCCAATGCGAGTGATAATTATCACTATAAATTATAATTTATCACCTTTCATTGAAGAGACTTTGCTGCAATTAATTGAGAATTAAGAATCATAACAAACGGCGACAGAGGAATTCATCCCCGTAAGCGAATAGCTTGAAGACGCTCCCCCAAATTAGGGAACCAACTTGCAAAGAAATTACATGACGTGAGGGGGAACCAGTAGTCAGAGATAACCTCTCCATGATATCCAAAATAACCGCAACGCCATCACCATAATCCCAAAGAAGGCGCCCCCAAATTAAGAAGTTGAAATAGTGATCATTACTCCTGCCCTTTTTAAGCAAGCAGGCTCTCAAGAAAAATCCGGGACAAAGCGGAAATTCGGGACTACCACTCCCTCTACCTAGGCACCTTTCCCCATTGCTTTCCAGAGATGTAATCAACATGTATTAATCTTTCCCCCATCAGCACTTAGTAATTACCTAAGAGTGAACTCCAAGAAGAGAAAATGGCGGAAGAACGAGACTCTCGGGTACCCAGTCCAAAAGATTAAATCTCTCATATCCTCTCATAAACCTGGTAACCATGCTGGGAAATTCTTTTTAAGCTCTTGTACTCAGGGAAGCTACTTACTTTGAGGGAACGCCTGGTCCCTTGGTTCCCGTTTTCAACACCTTCTTACACTTGTACTAACCCCTTTGTAAATAAACATCAAATGAATAAAAAGAAATTAAATCGTAATAGACTGAAAATGTGGTTAGGTTAGTTATCGTTGATTTTATCCTTGAAAAACACATGTTTACAGTATTTCTGATCGGGTTTTTATTTTCATTCATCATAGGTAAATAAATTATTCTGGTGTAAATAGACCAATTTCCTTTTGTTTCTGTCCCGCATTACACCATGTGAACTTCGGATAAAATCAACGACAGTAAGTCATGTGAGTGATTACGCGATATTTGTTTATTTCTAATATTAAATAATTCTATATGCGGCAATATTTTTTTAAAAAAATGTCCTCTCAGTAGATGAAATTTGTAAATATCATGTTGGCAAGGACTGGTCTTTGCTCTGTAAATATTTAAAAGATGCCCTACATTATAGGAAATTGTTGTTGGAAGAGTTTATATAATTAACTTCCGTGTTCACCTCCTAAAGGTATAAATTCGTTTTTTTTCCTTTGTTAATTTTTTATTAATTATGAAAGTAAAAAGTTGTTTGTAATTATACATAAATTAGCAACTCGGCAGACGGATTCTGTCCATGCTGATAAGTGCTACTGCTTTATGTTCATCTTTCTGTATAATGTATACTTTATCTTAATAAATACACTATTTTTTTTTTTTTTTTTTTTTTTTTTTTGGCGCATCAACAGCTGAGGTCATTAGCGCCCGGAGCTTTTTCCAGTGCACTGCCGGCCTCCGGACAGTGTTCTCTCGTTACAGACAACACTGTCCATCACCGGACAGTGAGCTGTAAGAAGCTCCTAGGAAGAGAAAATCTAAGGGTCAGCTGCTGGATTCGAACCCGGGACCTCCGCGTGGGAGTCCAGTATGCTAACCTCATAGCTAATCCCTTCCCGTTAGGAAATACACTATTATTATTATTATTATTATTGGATACTCTATAAAGGTAATAAGTATTGTTTGGATGGCGGCGTGTTGTGCAGTTTGTGCAATAGAAAATATGGAACATTTCTTTTTCTACTACCCTATATACGGACCTCTACGCGATCAGTATATATACTAAAGTATTTCCCTTCAATGAACCTTGATATTGTAAGTTTGTTTGTATTTGACAGTACAGACAAGATCAATGACATTGTGTATTATGTGTTGGGTTCATTGAAGTTGAGATATTTAATTATGAATGATACTAGTTAGTCAATATAAATGTTTGTGAGTTTGTTAAATTTTTCAAATGTGTCCAGAGGATATCTTCCTTATACATTGTGCTGCACTATTTGGTTGTTTTTTATTATATAGGTGTAATTTTTCTACTTTTTCGTAATGTATATTATATTTTTACTATATTTTGTGAAGTCTCAACTCTCGTGTAAAACTGCTAGTTGTAACAAATAATAAATAAATAAATAATAATAATTATTATTATTATTATTCATTCTAAAATATATTTTTAACGCCCTTCTAAATCGAAATTACTTCAAAATACCTCTTTTTTCCTTAATCTCAGTTTTAAAATATTTAGTACCAAGTAACAACCGTTAATTTCCTTGTAACTCCATTAACATTAATGTACGTATACCTCTACATAGTACACTAAATGGACAATACATTACTAAACTATTTTCAGAGTTAGAAGCGGGCTGGGAGCACTATTTAGTTTGAAAAGGAAATGTCCCACTAATTATTGTACTTAGTTTATACAATCAGAAACTATTCTGAAAACTTTGTTTCACTAAATTTGTCCCATGTGGAAGGGTGTACATTCCTCAAAGCCCTGATAAGCAAGTAGACCCTCTAGAAAAATCTCAGTGAAGCGGAAATATGATCCTAGGAATTTCCAGAAATTTGGAAAGTCTTCTAAAAGAATTAGTGATAGACTTGCATTTTTTTTTTAAATTGAAAGTGCTGGTAACACAGACGCTATTTGATCATAGCATTTGCTGGAATATTGAACCGCAACAAGATACTAGTCCCCCAACAAAATCTAGAACCCAAGTGGAAGATTTTTAAAGCCAAAATATCATAGTCTTAAATGTGTCTTATAAGTTTTAAAAATAATAATAATTAAAAGTTATTATAGAAAGAAATTATTTACAGATAAACTTTAAATATACTAATAAGGTATCAATAAACTCTAACCCGATACGACAGTACAACCCGATTAGTTGACAAAAGCAACTTATAAACAAGTGAATCGCAGATCATAGTAATATTAATATTACATGAAGGTGCACTGCAATTAAATGGTAGTGCCTAGACATGACGCGGAGGTCCCAGGGATACAACTTGCTGCTCTTATATTAGATAAGAGTCTTCAGATTGTCCAATCAGCCTACTTTGACCATTAGAATCTACAATAGCGGTGCTCATAAATTGGCTTGACTGTAACGAGAGAACAGTTTTTTGTACTAAGCATGATGGGTACAGAGTACTTAAAACCCTCCGTCTATTAGCAATACTAATTCATTTTTCTTGCAGATAAATTAAAATCACATTTGTTATTCAAAAGATGTTTAACCTCGACTATAACAAACTTGGTAACATTAGCACATACGTACAGTTGGAATGGTCTCCATAAGTAAGTGCCCATAGACGTGAAGGTATTCAATTTAACGATGCATTCATCAGCGACGCGCATTTCTTATTTACTTATGTTGTTATGATAGGTAGTTTGATTATAAAAGATAGTGAAAAGCCAGAAGATAGAAAAACAACTTAAATCTATCTCTTTTACTTTGGGTTTTATTACGTTACAAGGAGGGCAAGGTTTTCTCCACTAGCTGTCCTATTTGTCCTTAAGCTTGTTATGAGAAAATAGGACACGGCATCCAATGTAATTTTGTAAACTGTCTGAAAAGAACACAGACAACGTAATCTTTCTTTCTAACCTTTAGAAAAATATTGTTATTTTCAAATATACATTCCACATTTTTATGATTATCTAGATTATAAAAATAGAGTTTTCATTGTTTGTATTATGTTTTAGGTCTCTTGAGACGCACAAAACTTTTCATATAACTGACTCGCACACCAAAATCCCTGAAGAACAAAATTTAAAAAAAAAATAACAAAATCACATGAAATTATAATTTCTCTAACAAACCCGTTCCAGTAATTTTTTTTAAAGTTCTAGAAAATATTTTTTTTTTTTTTTTTTTTTTTTTTTTTACGTTACAACCATAAAGAAATTAACTTAAAAATTAAGTATTAAAATTTTCACAATTTTCTACTAGAATCCAAATGTTCTTTATAGGAAATATTCCCATATTGATTCCAAGGTTCTAGAACTCACTACATAACATTTCAAAAAATAAAAATAAATAATAAAGGCAATCAAAAATAAAAATAGAAGACTATTCAGTATCGTTGAAGGGACCTGATAGTTGACTCTAAATAGTTGTTCACATACCACTAGAACGCAATTGATAATTTTATAAGAAAATACCGTTCTAAACATTCTTGTTTTTAAATTCAGTAACAAATGTTCCCTTCTGAAGCTAAGAATCTTTGCTACATTTTCTCATCTCCCTTTTGGATTACCTAATACATTTGTGATCCCAGATAATCCAATCCGGCGCTTACAAGCGACTTATTAAGGCGTTGAGAGCACCCACTCTCTAGCCCAGAAAACGTGACTCATCTCTTATTACCGTGAATGCATAGTTGAAGCCATAAATATGATTTGGTGATTTTTTATTTTTCAAAAAAAGAAGCAAATTTAGGGGTTACATTAAAATTCATCTCTAGGTTTGTTTACCAGTTCATAAATGAATAATTTAGAACTCTGACGTTTGAAGTGACGTGAGAAGGAAGTTTTACCGGCCGATGCTAACGCATTGTTGTTTTAATTAGAAATTATTTAGTGAATACAAATGTTTTTTTAATGTACTTAAATTTATTTCCTATAATACAGTACAAGATGATAAAAGTAGCATCAAATACAGACCATTTTATAGCTTAAAAAAGGTACATTAACTATTTCTTGTTCAATGATCAGGATTATTGAATTTATTACCTTATATTGTATGGCATTATTATCTAGTAATTCATTTATTTATGTATAAAAGAGCAGATATATCCATTACAAATTTAATTATGAAAATACAAATAAAAATATTATCCAGAACAGATGAGAAAAAAAAATGTTACAAATACAATAAAATAAAAAATCAAAGTAGACATGTTTACAGATGTAAGGCAATAAAATAAAAAGAAATTGATATCGAAGTAGACAAGTCAACAGATATGAAGTACAATACTAATATTTCAATTTATATTCAAAACCAAATTTACTGGAATGAAAAACAAAGCAGTAAAAATAAAATAAAACAGTAAAGAAAATCTGTATGGTCAATTACTGGATTATCTGACCCCGTTAAACTGATTATTATTGGGCTATTGTAATAAAATTGTAGTATACACAGCGAAGGGATTAGCTAATGGTTAGCGTTCTCGATTCCTACGCGGATTTACTGACTACGAATCCAACTGACCCGTAGATTTTCTCTGCCTAGGAGCAACTTACTGCTCACTGTCAAGAAGAAACTCCAAGGACCGGCATTCGAATTTGGGTTCTCAGCGTGGTCTAATTTTTCTTCTTTTGAAATAAGTCTAGGTATTTAACTTAATGTAGATGTAGATAAAAATTCAAGAATTTTTAGTTTTAATAAACTAGAAAATTTCTGTACTTTTTTTTTTTAATATTTCTTGTAGACACATAGATTTCAAAGCAGAGAGGTAAAATTGTTAGTTTATAAGGTAAATATTTAACTTATATTTTCTGCCATTACCTTGACGTAAGAGATCAAAGGATTGCCTTAACCAATCAATTGCTGTCAACCTTCTTAAAATTAGGTAGTAGTTTTTTTTATACATGTAATTAGTATCTTTTTATTACTCAAGGATGAGAATTTTCATTCTATTGTAAAATTAAAAGAAATACACTGTGAATAATAAAGATATACATTTTGAATTATGTACTAAATAGATCTTGAATTCAGCATTATATATCTACATGCACTACAATAAAATGTACGAAGTGTGCCATCCAGCTACCCTACAACCTCGCTATAATCAAGTTCAGATGAAACTATCTCGACAGTTTATAAAGTTACAATACCCTAAAAAAAACTGTTTGGAACAGTTTCACCTGCGACTAAATAATATTTTTTCTAACAAGGAATTCTGATACATTTAATCTTCATGTTAGACCGTACTATATATACTGAAACAGATTTTTTCAGAAGATTCAACTTTCCCTAAGATGCATTCTAACATCCTAAAGTTTATTGGAAAAATGTTTAACGTAAACAAAAATAGACCTGCATATGTGTAGTTAATCAACAGAGTTGGTTCAAAGCTTTTGGCGATTCCAGAGTTTAGGTGGCAACCTTTCTTCCACGCGAAGTGGTTGTGATCTGGAAGCGTAGCTGCTAGCAGGACTCTGGAGGGTCCTGTTGTCCCCCATCGACTAGCTCTTTACTACCTTAGTAAGAACCAAATCATCTCATTGAAGAGATGAGTGTCTCACTTTCCGAGATTTTTCTTCTGGTAAGATATACGAACACTAATGATTTATGCGAAACATTGTGGGACTGGACCAGTCTGCAGTAATAATATCATTGGTATCCGGTAATTTACGTTCATCCAGCATTTTTTAGCTGGACGATTCTTCTCGACATTCGCTGGTGAGGAATGAACGGGGAACAATAATTAATATCTAAACATGTAGGGTACCTCAAGATCACGATCTTGCTTTCAAAAGTTTGAAATTTTACTTGCATACTTAATTACCAATATATTATACAGATGGCAAGGACGTACATTATTACGCTGGCATTGTACTTTAGGGGGAAAGCATAATTCTACTTCTCTCTCATAACTTCTTTTACTTTGATTTTTCCGAGAAAATTTTGAAAATAAAAATTATACATATGAATTATGTAATGGGTGGGTTCTTAAAGATAATCTCTAAATCAAAAATCTGTAAAACTACTTACAAAGAGATTTTTAAGTTGCAATACAAAAAAAAAACAAAACGTAAAAAGGGATTTTGAAGCTAAAATCAATTAAATATCAATTATTAGTTTAATTGGAAAACATTCAAATGAATTTTCTATTATTTATAGAATTCTTTCATAAAAATATTCTTTAAACTTCGAATTTGCTACAATAAAATACAAATTCAAGAGAAAGGACGAGAGAGAATGTTAATTCCTAAAAAACAAATGTTTAAACCTATAGCCATTTAATCATACTATAATTTAGAGGCATTAAAAAAGTAATTTTTGTGTAAAAAACAGTTTTAAAATTGTACTTATTAGCTGAAAAAAAAAACTGTTCATGAAGTAAATTGTAATATGATATTGTGATCATACTGTCGGCATTGGAGTTTAATTTACAAGTATTCTATTATAGAAATGCTAATTAAAACTGTCCGGTAGGACAGTTGTATAAGGGTTGATCATCAAAAACTGCACGAAAAAGCGTAACGTTGAAAAACACCCAACTTTGACAATTTTTTTCTCTTTTTCTATAAAAGATAAAATTCCCAAATTTTCTTTAAATCTTACTCCAAACCCTCCTTTATAACTGTAATTTTTTTGCAACAGCCTAGATTTGATAGATATTGAGAAAAAAGATGCTGAAAATGAGCAAAAACGGCATTTTCAAAAATTGTTCTTGTTCTTGTTCTTCTTCTTCTTCTTCTTCTTCTTCTTCTTCTTGTTGTTGTTGTTACCTTTTTTGTAAACAACGTAGCGCCTAAACGCGTGAACCGATTTTCATGAATGAGGTGTCATTCGAGTCGGAATGTTATGTAGATGTGCCTTTTGGGGGTCTCGATGCTGCACATCGAATGGGAGAGGAGTTAGCCCCCTTTATGTAAGGCCCCCTCCAAAATTATTATCATTAATTACTCTGTAAATCTTAGCCCGATTTTGATAAAATTTGGTAGGATGACAGGGTTAGGGCTCCCCTACGTAACATTAAAGCGACGATCTGCTCTTACACTTGTTAAGGGGAAGTATAGCAATCGTTTCAAATTATCGAAACGTGAACCGATTTTCATGAATAAAGTGTCATTCGAATCGAAATTTTGTACAGATTTGCACTTTAAAAGTCTCGACGCTGTGCCTCATAAGGAGGGGAGTTTGCCCCACCCAAGTAAGGCCCTTTCTAAAACTATTATTACCAATATTTCTATAACGGTTAGGCCGATTTTGATAAAATTTAGTAAGAAGAAGTGGTTAAAGCTCCTCTACGTGGCTGTGAAGTGCCATCATGCTCTTACACCTACTAAGAGGAAGTATTGCAATCGTTAAAATTTTCAATGAGTGAACCGATTTTCATCAATGAATTGTAGTTCGATTCAAAATCTTTGCCTCTTTGCCTTTTAGGGAGAAGTACTGTAATCGCAGTTTATTTTTCTTACTCCTCTTAAAGGGAAGTACTGAAATCGCAGTTTAATTTTGCTATTTACGTACAAATTACCTTCCTATTTTATTCAAAACGCTTTCTCAAAAAAATTGTTATTGAGGATGGCTTGGGGACCGCAACTATAATCATTCTTTAAAAAGATCTGTCCAGTGGTAGTAACTCCGACTTAACACCTTTTCAGGTTATAATGATAAAATTAAATTTATTATTCCCAATTTTAATAAAATCTGTAAAGCAGATATGTAACTTTGCAAAACATACAAAAAAGAAAATCTGTCCAAAAGGTACAAAAATCTCTTTAACAAAAACTTACAGTTTAAAATGTTAAGTATAAGGGTTGATTAAACGCCAAAAGGTACACAAATCAGCTAGTACCCAACATTTCATTAATACTTCATTGATATTATTTTAAGTAATTTTACTACATTAATTTTCATTAATATTTTTTTGAATTTATTAGATGTTTCACAGACCCTTATGCTGGCCAGTTCATTCATTTTCTTTTTCTTTTTTTTTATGATTTAAGTCGCTTCAACAACTTCAACAATCTGCGGTTATTGGCGCTCGCAGCTTTTTTCAGTGCACTGCCGGCCTCCGGACAGTGTTCTCTCGTTACAGACAACTCTGTCCATCACCCGGACAGTGAGCTGTAAGAAGCTCTTAGAAAGAGAAAATCTAAGGGTCTGCAGCTGGATTCGAACCCGGAACCTCCACGTGGGAATCCAATATGCTAACCGCATAGCTAATCCCTTCCCTTTGTTCATTCATAATATTTTATTTTTTTGTTATAATTATGATAAAATGTATATTATATTTTCGTAATTAAATAGGTACTTTATTTTAGCTTTATTCCAAATTATTCTTCTGATTTATCTTTATTATGCTCTTTATTCTGAATAGTCACATATATCGTATGTATGTACATGCACGTTAAAGTAAAAAAAGACAAAGGCAGAGTCGGCTACTATTTAAATTTGAATCACGGATTTAAAACAATATTTCAGTCTAGAATTCGTCTTTCCGAAGTATTTGTGAGCACAAATAACGCGTAGGTAATATCAAGTAAATTATTCAGCAATAATTATTCATTTCTCAATTGTAATTTAATTTAGTCCCTCTAATTTTACTTATAGTAAAATACTGGAATAATTATGTTAGCTGTCATAAAAATATGCATATCTTATTTATCTTATTACAGTCAATCTAAGTTAAATGGTGTTCTACTTGAACAAATATTTTGTAGATTAAAATGGCCAGCATAAGGGTCTGTGAAACATCTAATAAATTCAAAAAAATATTAATGAAAATTAATGTAGTAAAATTACTTAAAATAATATCAATGAAGTATTAATGAAATGTTGGGTACTAGCTGATTTGTGTACCTTTTGGCGTTTAATCAACCCTTATACTTAACATTTTAAACTGTAAGTTTTTGTTAAAGAGATTAAGTTATATAGCAAGCGAGTGGTAATTGGACATCGTAACCCAGTGTACTCTCCATGGAGATATTCCTTCGGGAATTTAACTTCTGCTCGAGTGAAATTTCTGGTATCTTCTAACCTTGATACATGATATCTCTTGTATAAATAATATTGATTTTAATCCATAAATTGGGTAGGAATGATAATTTATATTTTCTCTTATTCTGGTATAAGCATTAGATCGGTATTTCACTTCCGTATTGAAGATTTATTTATATAATTTAATGAAAATTTAATAAATTATATTGCAATTTATTTTAAGAAAATGGTTGATAGAGGCTTGCATACTTCGATTAAAGACAGTCTTTTCAGTTATTCAGGATAATTCCCTTAGTTCGCATTCTTGGCAAACTAAAACTGAAAGTTTAGTCGAATTAGTTTTGCGACATTGCTCAGAGCTATGATCACCAAAATAGTACTAAAGATTGGTAGTGAAGCATTACAAAAAATTTGGGAATATGATATAATTGAAATACTCGATTTTTCTTCGACTAATTGGATGGAAATCTACACAATAAAGAAATGATTGCAGTCAAATGTCCTTACCATTTCTTCCAAGAAGTTTACATATGCAGTTTAAAGAAGCAAAAGAACACCAAAAAAAATTGATTGAAGTAATAGAGGTAATAATAGGAGAAATTGTACATAAATTAGTTACCTTTAGGTAAAGCAGATGTAATTGTCGTACAACTCAATTTGCATCCAGTCAAAGAGGAGAGGCAATACACAATATATGAACATGTAGCTGATTACTCTATGACAAATATAAGGTATTCCTTGTCATATAATTTGAGTTAAATAATAGTAATTTTGAATGCTCCATACACATTGCAATACGTCTCACTTAAAAATGAACAAAACTTTTTGTTTTACAATTCCTGCAAGGAAGGGGTTTGGCAGCTGTTACTGCTTTTATGGTCGCCACGTGTTAAACATTTGTAAAAGAACTTAAAAAGGTTTTTTAAAAACTTCCTAGGCTGTAGAAAAACACATATGACAATGGTTGTCAGGTCAGTGGCGAAATAGTTCTTACACATTTCCAACATTTCTGTTTTAGGAAATAATTTTTGGTCAAAACCACATTGCATTTAAACACACCGAAGTTTATGGGTTTTACACAGATTTTTGAGATTTATTTACATTTATAATGAACACATTTCATTAAAAAACAAATCATTTAAATAAACAAACCAATACTTTCTTCGAAGTTGATATTTTCATTATTTGATCTCAACCCAAGAGGCTTGGACCCAATCCACACTTCTTATTGTCATATTAAATCCCATGCAACATCGTACTCCTCCTTTACAAAGTGGTCATCAGGCCGTTGTTCCTCTACACTTGCTCCGCCTAGAGCCTAGCCAATTTAGTTGCAACATTGAGAAACTCTAGTTCAACTACATGTTCATATATTGTGTATTGCCTCTCCTCTTTGACTGGATGCAAATTGAGTTGTACGACAATTACATCTGCTTTACCTAAAGGTAACTAATTTATGTACAATTTCTCCTATTATTACCTCTATTACTTCAATCAATTTTTTTTGGTGTTCTTTTGCTTCTTTAAACTGCATATGTAAACTTCTTGGAAGAAATGGTAGGGACATTTGACTGCAATCATTTCTTTATTGTGTAGATTTCCATCCGATTAGTCGAAGAAAAAGCGAGTATTTCAATAGTTCAAATAAATGGGTTGTTACGACAATAAGCAGGCTGAGAGCGAACCACGCGGTGTGCGGATCTTATCTACACAGGATCAACAAGAGGTCCTCTCCTCTTTGCGTAGATTGCAATGAGGAGGAGGATTTCAAACATGTAATAATGATATGTTCACGTTATGTGGTAGAAATGAAACGAATGTTTGACGATATATACAGGTATTTAGATGCACCATTTCGCTACGAAGACATTATATTCTCCACCAACATTTATGTGCTTAAGTCGTTAGCAGAGCTAGCAATGAAATATGAATGTATTTAAAAGCTATAGCCGAATTAGGATGAATGGAAGAAAATGCTTAGAGAAGGATTACGCGATTTTAATTTTGGTTAAGCTATAAGGATGGCAGGAGCACAGAGTGCTGCTCCATCCA
This sequence comes from Rhodnius prolixus, assembly GCF_049639745.1. NCBI lineage: Eukaryota > Metazoa > Arthropoda > Insecta > Hemiptera > Reduviidae > Rhodnius > Rhodnius prolixus. The sequence continues at coordinate 26,654,624 of NW_027411624.1, forward strand.
TTAGCAGTAGTTTATGTAAATAGCGGTATATAGTAGAATGATGAATGTGTGAAGCGAATGTATTTGTAGGTAAGAATGGAGAGTGAGTGATATTCTAGTGATAAGCACCTAGACGATGCTGGCTGTATGGCGGAACTCTAGTTCACCTCTCAGTCTTGCGACTGATTCTCCTCTATGTATTCTGAAGTCAACTCTCAATAAGCGATATCTTCAATAATAGCTTATTCGGTTTTATTCAAAAGCATCTAATGAATCTCCTCTCCGATCCAGATTAATCCAGTCTGTCACGAAATAGACCTATGATCTTTCCATACCCTACAGACAGAAATGACTTTTAACACGTCTTTCTCTAATTTTATTTAGTCGATGCGTTTTTTTTTTCTCCTTTTTAACTGCATTCTTAATCTATGAAAAAATGTTCATACATTGGAACTTCTTTTTATTGTAAGTTTTGTACTTATTTTTAAATAAAGTTTTTACGATATCTATCAATCTTTATCTTGCTACCATTCTCCCTCCAATATTGTTAAGCGTTAATTGCAGAATTCTTTCAGCCTGAATAATTAATTAGCTAGTAGGAACTAAGCTGTTCAAGCAGAATTTTTTCTGACTGCAACATATGTATATTATATATTCCTCGTTTTTAAGTTGTTTTTTTTTTTTTTTGCAGTGTTTCTAATTAAGTTGATTTTAGACCAGCAAATGTTTTTTAAAAATATATTTTGTTAAAAATTTACTTGCAACAATTGGCTAAGGCAACAACAAAAAAAAATGTAATTTCTGAGAAAACGTAAAAAACAGAAAACTTTATTGGTACAACGGATACCTCTTTACCCTTTTTCAGAAACTGTAGAAAATAATGTTTTGCAGAAAGTTACTGATCATTAAAAAAGTTCTTGAACCCAAGAGCTGAACCTGATTGAGAATCTACATGGGGTTAAAAAAAAAAAAAAAGATTATTTACTAAGGAGGCTGACTCTAATGTATACAAAAGAGATAACTCCAAGTGCTTGAAGCAAAACTTGACTTGGTAAGAGCACAAGCCAAGGAATTAAAATACTTCGAATAAGAGAGAGGCAACGGTGACACCTTGCGGATAAGTATAGTGAGAAATGCTGTTAAAAATTTCTTTTTATTAATCTTTACAAATCTTTCATTAATTTTATGCATTTCATTTCATGAGTTAGAAGTTTACTGAGGCAGATGAATATTGAAGAAAGGTAAATTATCGGTATACGTTAAAATGATTGCTCATTTGTTGATCTTAATGGCACAATTTTAATAATATGTATATAATAATGCCTTTAGTGCAAATCCTTTGCATTTATACTCCAAAATGTATTGATTATAAATGCATAAATGTAATATAGTATTTCCTTCTCACAGCATTTGAAATGTTAGACAAAAATCAATATTATAACTCTGGGAAGTAAGGCAAAGATGTAATATTAGATGTGTTGATCTTGAGCGTTAAAAGTAGATAAGTAATGATCAGAAAGTTCATGTGTAACATAAAGAAAGTTATATGAAACTTCTATTCTGTACCTTGTTTTGCTTTATGTTTTTTTTGTTTTTTTGTTGTAAGGAAAGTCAACAAGGAAACTTGTTAAATAATTTGTTACACATCAGCCCTCAAGTAAAAGTTTTGAAGAGTAGAACTTTTTACAACGCACACAGCAGCAGATATTCTTTCTGAAAGTTTCGCTTCATTTCCACTACCTTTGTGAGTGTTAGTTGTTCTTGCTTTTATGTATGCCTAAAAATAAAGTGGAAGCTGAAAGGTTGGTTATTAACTTATTTTCCTTTTAAAATAAACGTACTTATTTTAAATGTTAATGTTACGACATATTTTCCCATACATGCATGCATTAACAGACTAAAATTATTATTGAAACAGTTCTTTGAGAAAATGAAAGGGAAATTCTTTTCTGTCTCTTTCATTAAAAATAAACACTTCAAAGGAAATAATTCAACTAAGGCGAATTCTTTCAGTTTCAGGCAACTCACTTGGTAACTGTTCCTTGCTAATTGGCTATTAGCCCATGATAGTTGGTCCATCCCCTAAAGGATTTATCTCATTTTTAAATACTAATTAAACACAATTTTTTGATAGTAGAGTCAGTTCTGTAAAAAATAAATTTAAAATTATAACGAGTTTTTTTTAAAGTGTATGCCAATACTTCAGTCTGTAGAGGTAAACAACCTTTTTTTTTTTATTTCCAAAATCAAGCAATATCAAATTTTACACGAATATCAATATAAATATCAAGTCGGTAAAGACCGGGTAAAGGATAAGAGACAATCCAACCCAAAACTTTCCTAGGATTTCCAGGTTAGAAGGGGAGCTTCAAGATGTGCAGCGCCACATAGTACTTTTTTTGCCACATTTCTGTACATAAGTGCAGAAAAAGGTGAATACTAGGTTCTATTCTGTTAGATTTAAACCTAATTTCCACTTTTGATGCTGATTTGTGAGCATAGCTTATAATAATAACTGTACACATATTTAATATACGACATAAACATAAACCAGCATATTAGCTTTACAAAAATTAAATTGAACTGTTAGTATATATTTTGAGGAAATCCAAACCAAATTCTTTTTCTTCCTCACCAACACAAAAGTTTTTTTTCCTAAAGAAATTAATGAATAGCATTAATAGGTAATTATTATAAGATGTACGAGGGTCGTTTGAAAAGTCCGTGCAAAAATAAAAACTACTTAATTTTTTGGGGTAAACCTTTTTTATTTTTCAACATAGTCTCCTTTTAGGCTTATACACTTCGTCCAACACTGCTCTAGTTTGTTGATCCCTTCCGAATAATAGGATTTGTCCAAGTCTGAAAAATAGCCATTCGTTTCTGCAATAACCTCCTCGTTTGAATAAAATCTTTTTCCCGCCAGCCATTTTTTCATATTAGGGAACAAATAGTAGTCCGAGGGAGCCAAGTCTGGAGAATAGGGGGGATGTGAAACGAGTTGGAACCCTATTTCCATTAATTTTGCGACCACAACTACTGAGCTGTGAGCTGGTGCGTTGTCGTGATGGAAAAGGACTTTTTTGTGGGCCATTCGTGGGCGTTTTTCTTGCAGCTCGGTTTTCAAATGGTCCAATAACGATGAATAATATGCACCTGTAATAGTTTTACCATTTTCCAGATAGTCGATGAGGATTATTCCTTGCGAATCCCAAAAGACAGTCGCCATAATCTTTCCGGTCGAAGGAACGGTCTTCGCCTTTTTTGGCGCAGATTCCCCCTTGGTAACCCATTGTTTAGATTGTTCTTTGGTCTCAGGAGTGTAGTGATGTATCCATGTTTCATCCACAGTGACGAAACGACGCTTAAAGTCCAGCGGATTCTTCTGGAACAGCTGCAAACCGTCCTTGCAACACTTCACACGATTTAGTTTTTGGTCAAGCGTGAGCAATCGCGGCACCCATCTTGCGGATAGCTTTGTCATGTCCAAATGTTGATGCAAAATATTATGTACCCGTTCATTCGAGATGCCCACAGCACTAGCAATCTCACGCACCTTCACTCTTCTGTCATCCATCACCATATCATGGATTTTATCAATGATTTCTGGAGTAGTAACCTCAACAGGGCGTCCAGAACGTTCAGCGTCACTTGTGCCCATATGGCCACTCCGAAAATTTTGAAACCACTTATAAACTGTTCTAATCGAAGGTGCAGAGTCACCATAATGTTTATCAAGCTTCTCTTTAGTCTCCTGAGGCGTTTTGCCTTTCATAAAGTAGTGTTTAATCAACACACGAAATTCTTTTTCGTCCATTTTTTGAAAATCACTCGACTTCCTCGATTCAAACGAATGCCAAACACAAAGAAATAGACCGATCTGGCTGAAACTTGGTGTGTGTTCTTCCAAGAGATGCTACTAACTAAACATAACCTCGATACGCGCCAGTAGTGCTATCTCTCTGACTTTGCACGGACTTTTCAAACGACCCTCGTATGTATTAGAATCTAGAAGACTACCTTAATAATTTAACTATAAGCCCCACTAACTTAAAATTTGATATTTTTAATAAGTTCAGTAATTACGTTACACTGATATCAGGAGTGTACAGTCTAGAGTTTATAACGCTATGAAAAAATAAAAAACGTAAGGCAATTTCCATCAAAAGAATTTTTAAGCTCTGATAACTACACTTGGACAGCAAAACTATAAGAATGAGTATCAGTGGAAAGTATAAGATCAATTCCACGATCAGTTAGAAGAATATCACTCGTTACTCGTTCTATCAATGGCAGAGGAGCTATAGAGGCCTCAATGTTAGTCAAGCTGGATCTGTTATCCACAATCAGTATTAGCCAGACCAGGAGGTTCATAGCTTTGCTTACGCTTAGTAGTCACACAATGAACTTTGAAGCCCGTAGTTGTTACATTAAAGCTCTGTTGCGCTTTTTGACAATATAAATATGTAAGATAAGTATTTATAGAATACTGGCAACTACTTTAGTAAGTTCTTATTTCTTATAGTTATATTTTATTTTTTTATATATATATAACTGCACTAATTTACAAATTAAAGTTTTTTGTGTAACTAATAAATGTAAGTCGTGTTAAGTTTTTACTTAGATAAGCAGTTATTTTCTTTTGTTACATTCAAAATCAATTAAATATTACTATCAGAGGGTGTACAGTTGGAAAATTGTCGAACAAGGAAAATGCTTCAGCTATTACGGCATATTACCCTTGATAATCAATTTTCCGCTTTTATGAATTCTAAATTGTTGATGTTTAATTAATCATCGGTGATCATAAAGTGTTTCGAATTGCTGTACGGATTTAATTTATATTAGTCTGAGTTTACAAGTTGGCTTCTTTATTAACCTCATGTGTGCAAGTATTGAAAAATTTAGGGTACTAATGAATAGTCAAATCAATTTAATTTAATAATAAAATTTGATTATTAATTTAAATTAAGCAATTCTTTGCTTGATTCATGGCTTGTAGTCTTATATCGCTTTTCACTGTGAATTGGATACCTCTTCAGGAATCTCCTATGTTCTTAAGGTTAGACGAAGCTTGGATTGTAACGATTTGCTAACTGAATTTTTTTAGTTATTGAATTACAGAATTGATTATTGCTAACATAAATAACCTATTGGGTAGAAGTCAAAGGGCCTCAAAGATGGGTGAGGATCCGAAAATGATCATGTAATGTACAATTTATGAAATATGAAATATTGAATTCCCTAACAAGATTTTCTCTTGTCAATACTTCCACATATAATCCGATCACGATAGAGAAGTACGGAGCAGAAAATATTGCAAAACATATTTATGAAGTACATTTTTATTGTCCGTAATGAATATTTATAAGACATAAAGAGTTATGTACATATATATATATATATATATAATATAAATAATTCATTACATTGCACCATAATGAAATAGAAAAAAAAAACAGTAATGATCCATTTTGTACTGCGCACTCACACCTCACTACACACTTTTGGACAATTGATCGGATTCACGTCACTATTTTATAATTCTTAGAAACAAATGATATTCACTTCCCGACTTGTTTATTATACTGAACACATGTTAATGTTCTAATACAAGTAAATTTCTTGTCTAGGTAGAGTGAGCCACATACTAAATTTGTACAGCACAAACATCCTAACCTAACGACCATACAAGCACATTGCCTACTTGACTCCGTATAATTTTTAAGGTTAATTTTAAATTCATAATTGATAAAGTAGAAGTTGAAATTAAACTTGAGTGTTACTCTTCTACTGCAGATTAACAAGCTGACAACTGGGATTAAGTGAATTAAGAAATAAAGGGAAAAAATATTTTTTTAAATTTATTGCTTGAGTTTTCCTTGTTGGAGTAAAAGAAAAGAAGATTAAAGAAATAATTAAGGTAGGATTTAAGTAATAATGCAATATTATTATATGAGTAGAAATTATATTATTGTCTAGGCGGAAACCAGAATACAAATAAGAATCCAGAAACTAAAAAAATGCCACCAACTGAATCTATTTCTATTAAAAGGTTAATTTTAGGAAGCTCTATATTCATAAATGATAATAATTTAGATGTGCCAATTAAAGTTGATTGTTAGAGCCCCACAAAAACATTCAACGTTTTCACGTACTCCTATTTTCAAATTTTAAAAGAAATAAATCCAATAGCAACAAAAATCTTTATTTCATATCGTACTCGGTGAATACGTATTGAGATAATCTTACAGCTTTTTCAATACTCCATATCACTGAAAAAATCAACTAAAAATCAGTCCTACGTGCCCTTAGAGAAGTTAACTGGCTACCTTAGAATTCCCTATTAGAGAATTTTGATCTCCCAAAACGTAGAAATTACACTGACAGCCCAAACACTCACACGCTCTTAGGGGCCTGGAGAGGTAATTGGGTTTGCAGCTATTAAGAGTAATTTTCAGCTCTGTAACACACCCACACACTCACTTGCCCCACATAGTATTCTCCTGCAGACTACCACATTGTGCGCACAACCGCTGAGCAACAAAAGAACTTTAAAATAGACATTTTTCTTGGCTTTTCAATCCCTCCTTTTACAAATCTTCACAGAAAAGAACAATTTTCCAAACATCTCGGGTCCACTATAGATATTTAAATCTAACAGTACAAACAAAAATTAACGAGTTCTATCAGTCGGACATAAAGTCGCACATTAAATTATACGTCTCTACTAGCTAAATTTTTTTGGTACATAACTCTCAGAAATTCCGCCCTCAAAATCGCCCTTTGTAAAGAACATATATACACGAGACTTTTCTCAGTTATAAGCAATAGTTTCTTTGTGTACAGATCCATAAATTTAGTAGATATTGAGAGTTGAAATTTGTTTGGGTCATGACACGTCTGAAATTGCGCCCGCTATATCTTCCTTTGTAAACAACTATTAGTTTACATATACAGTACACATTTCTCAGTTATAAGCTATAGTTTGTTTGTTTACAGATCCATAAATTGGGAAGATATTAAGAGTTGAAATTTTTTTGGGTCATGACGCGCTCTGAAATTGTGCCTTTTATATCTTCCTTTTAACAAAACACAACTATTAGTTTGAAATTTTGTTCTTTTATACAATATACCCGAGATGTCGAACTGTCACGCGTTTCAGTGGTGACACGCGTACTCATTTTGGGTTGGAGGCGTCGTCAGAGATAAAAAATGATCATATAATTTTCAATTACATAGCGATTTTTGGAGTACTTGGGTGAAATTAAGTTATTTATTGAGACGCATTTGGCAAATGAGAATTCCTTCATTTTTTAAATGAGACTGTTTTTTTTTAAATGTACCTGCATAGAAAACTAAGTTTGAGTCTTTTCGTTTGTTTAAGAAAGCGTTACTCTTGAGAGTTTTATCGCTGAAGTTTGTACGTAGAGAAATTAGTTACCATCATTGACATACCACTTTGTTTAATTTGCACTGTTTGTTTAATAGTAATTGAAGTTACATGTAGGTAGTTATTGAACTGTTTCCTACTTCTGGTGTTGCTCTGATGTTATAGTTTTTATTGTATTAATATTTTTATGGTAACTTAGTTTGTGTTATTTAGAAAACTAAGTATTCGTCTTTTCTGCTTAAGATCCCAAAACCAGTCTGTTTTGTGCATTTTATCGTGTAAATAAAATTATTTAAAATGAAAAATGTCACTTTATTTTCATACCGAATAAATAATAATTATTCAAACAATTTTTGCCAAGATTGCACCAAAGTTTTCTGTATTCAGAAAGCATTTACAATTGCATAACTACTGTCTATAGTTGAATAATAAATATTTAATTTGTTTTCTGTCATTTCTTAAGGTGTAAAGAATGTAAAAAAGAGAGTTCTAAATTAGTTCCCGTAGTGGTTGTTTGAAACTATGGACAGTAGCACTGAATAAAACATTTCCAATTTGGACATAAATGGAGAGCGTCCCATCTACTCAAGGAATTATTAATGACTGTAAGTTCAGAAACGTTTTCTTATTAAATAAATACAATTTATAATTTTGTTTTTAATATTATATTTATAGAAAAATTGGAAATTTTATCTTTTATTTAAAAAAGAGTACAAAGTGGGTTTTTTGGTGTTGTTCAACATTACACTCTATTGCAGTTTTCTTTACCATCATCGCTTAAAAACTGCTCTACTCCTTAAATTAAAAATAAAATCAAAATAATGTTTTCTACAAATATAAAAAGGAATTCTATGTAAATATTAGGTCCTAATATTAGTCTTCTTAAAGTGAAATAGTGTCCAGTGATAATTGACCCTCTACTTTTAAACCTCTTGTTTAACTAGAAAGGACTAGTACAAGTTCGTATTTAAAATCAATTAGCTATCCACCACGAGACAAAATGAATATCATCGAAAGTCTGTTACCTTTAATCTGTTTCCTTTCCTTCTTTTACCAACCGTTTGGTGTGAAAAATTATGTGCGCCTGTTGCCTGGGGTCAGGTGTTTGTCTTGACAGTTGGATTTAAGAACGGAAAGAGAAGATTGGGTGAAGAAGCAACTTATAGAGGTGTCACACTATCGGTCGTCTGAGGTCTTAACTCAAGTAATAAAGTTAAACGACACACGAGTGGTTCGGAAATGGGTAGCTTTAGATGAGAGAAAAAAAAAAAAAAAAAAAATTCTTGTCGCCTCATGAATGAATAGTAAGGGGCTGTCACTTAGCAGCCGCTTGTACCCCTTTTGCTAGGCTACAGAATGTTTAAAATTCACAAAATAAACATTTCTTGGGAATGCTTACAAAATTTAAGCTTTAGAAAGAAATAAAAAAATATATCAGGTGTGAAATTTTCACACTATCTTATTACACTTATAAAATACCTTAGAAAAATTTAATTTCTAACAAAAACGTACACTATAAATGACGTTTGCAGTTAAGCTCAACATTTTTAGTTAGCATCCTGAGCTTCGTAAAAATGTATTTTACAAAAGATTACAAAATAATCTGGAGTGGCAAAATCGATTTGTAATACGATTATTTCTTATTGCACTTTGTGTAATTAAATTTTGTTTCTACTTAGGATTTGTAAAAATGATGGTTGCTATCAGTGTAATGTATAATATGTTCTCTTTAACAAAATAATATCAGAAAAAAGTATAATGTTGTTTGTTGGAAGTGTTACGTCATAACTTCTCTTCAGAAACCCACTAAAGCAATTTTACCTAGGGAAGGGGTTTCTTACTAAAGTTGTAGGATTAGATTAGATTGAATTAGGGTGGCCTCAAGGCCTGCGCCACCGCGACCCCTATGGATCTATTGTGGCTCCCCGGCTTTAGAGCTCACCCTCCAGCCCGTCCGTTTAATGAGACTCTTAATTCTAGAAAGTGGCTCCTGGGTAAAGCTCTCAGGCCTTGGTTTTTCCTCCCCGAGAAGTAACATCCTTAGCCATACGAGCCCCTCACACTGACACAACACGTGCAGTGCCGTTTCCTCCTCTTCCTGACAGAACCTACAAAGGCTATCTTCTGCCAGGCCCATGCGATGCATGTGTTTTCTGAGCCTGCAGTGGCTCATTAATAGGCCTACAATTATCCTTATAGCCCCACGGCCTTGACGGATTAATTCTGCGGTCAGCCTCGGCGAATGGCCTCTGATGAACTCCTTCGCCTGTCTCAGCCCAGAGACCACTTCTGAGCCCTACTCTGCACCCATACATTGATGGCCGCAGACTTAACACATTTCGAAACCCCAAAGCAGGGCTCCGGGCCAACGAAGTGTCCCGCAGAGCCTTCCCGGGCCAATAAATCTGCCACTTCGTTCCCCTTGTGTCCTGAATGACCAGTTACCCACACTAGAAAGACCTTATTCTGGTCACTAAGTTGTAGGATTAATAACATTCATTATGTCAATTTTCAAATGAAAACTTATCGTGATTACCTAGAGAAATTACTCCGCTACTCGAATAAGATGTTCTGGGCAGTTGCACTTCCAGTTGACTGATATACTTTCACTTAGAGTTTTGGTCATTAAAACTGTCTGGTGGTAGCACAGTTGTATATTGATTGATCATCAATAACTACCCGAAAAAGCGTAACGTTGAAAAACACCTAACTTTGACATTTCTTTTTTTCTCTCTTTTTCTATAAAAGATAAAATTCCCAAATTTTTGTTTAAAAGGTACGGCATATTCTCATTTACAAAACTAATTTTTATTGCAACTACATTGATTTGATAGATTTCAAGGGAAAAGTTGCCAAAAGTAAGCAAAAATGGCATTTTCAAAAATTGTTCTTGTAGTTGTTACTACAACATAGCGCCTAAGCACCTGAACCGATTTTTATAGTCATTCGATTCCGAATTTCATGTTGATGTACTTTTTGGCGGGGTCTGATAAAATTAGATAGAAGGATGGGGTTATTAGGGCTTCCCTACATAACATTCAAGTGCCGTTCTGCTCTTACACCAAATAATGAGAAGTATTGTAATTGTTTCAAATTACATTTTTATCCAAATTTTGGAAATCTCGAAACGGCTTTAACAGTTTTTATTTAACTTAGCTTGCTTCAACTAGTTGTTTATTATTTATTTCAACATTTTGTTTTTTTCTTGAAATAATTTAGAAGCTTAGGGGGAGAATAGAGGGCACTTCAAAGTATACTTCCAAAATTGACGGTAAAAGATGATTGGTTGGGTAACTAGTCACATTTACTTATTACCAGCCAATAATTTTATGGCAGGCTCAACCAACTACCTACCTAGATTACTTTATCTGGATTTTTCTAAATTAGAATTTTAATAATAATGAATTGATTTACCGTAGCAAGAGGAATGTGGATATGAAATGTTTTTACCTCATTAAGGGCCTCGATTTCAGTTGTAATAATACAATATTGTATTTTTTATACAAATGATGTATAATAATGTCACAGCTATAGATTCCTTGAGAAAAGCCTAGTTTTCTTTCTCGCCCGCTATAAATCCCCAGTTATTTAGAGAGGAGTAATGACCTCCGCTAAAAAACAAACAAAACAGTCACAATAGTTACAGATGGATGCTAGCCAATTTTGCTGCCCAGTATCTTTCATCATAAATGCCCATTTTTCTCTTCTTTTTTGTCCCATCCATTTTTGTTTTTAAACAGAACAAAAAAACTGTCCTCATAACAGATGTATGATGTTAGTGTCGAAATATTTGAATTGATTTATTCTGCTCAGTGCTAAATCTGGCTGATGATTTTTGTTAAAAAAAATGTCAATGTAAATATTTTAAAACTAATAAAAGAAAATCTAGTTCAATAAACTGTAGTCTCAATTATTTGGTAATTATTATTTCTTCATATTTTGTATAAGTATATTTAAAATATTCTTTGCCGTTGATATTTACGTTATTTTGTTTTTAAGTTTATTTGTTTACTTCAAAACCTCTGATTTGTGTTCCTCTTTCAGAGTACACATCGTGTTGGTCATATCTCCTCCTGTGACGAGCTAAAAAAAAAGGCAACTTCATACTACATCACCGTCAACACATGGAAGGCTTTTCAAATCATGTACTTCCTACCTTTATTGAATATATATTTCAGCAAAATGGTTGCAATCAATAGAGAAAAAGTTCTGAAATATTGAGTGAAGTCAAAAAAAACTTAAAGGTTGCTGATGGGTTAACGTGAGTATAAAAAAAATATTTCTCAATAATGGGTTGCAAGAATAAATATGACAGTTCTAAAGAAATAAAGAGCACACCAGTTTTGTCTGAAATAATGGAAACAAAAAGTGTTTGAGAGTTGGGGTAGTTTATATAAAATCTGCAGACATACAGACTGGTGTGATGAGCCAAATTTTGATCGGCTCACCGCCAAACAGGTAAAACAACTAAGAGCTGCTATATAGTGAAGGCATACTTCCAAATTATTACAAAACAAAGTAAAAACAACTAGTGGGATGTGTGCTTACATTTTATTTTATCATAATTCTATTAATTTCTTGTATTCTCTTAAATTTTGTAAGAGAAAAGATGTAATAAATTGTTCGAAATTGAATTTTATTGGAAAAACATGTTAGTTTTTAAAGAAAAATTAGAAATTAAAATTGTAATATTTCAGTAAGAGTAAAGAGGGTAAAAGATTTTTACCGTTAACAAATAGACCTTAAGCAAAAGGTACTTTGCATAATACAGTGCAACAGGGCTAAACTAAGTGATGTCGTCCTCAAGTCTCCTAAATTAAAAGAGGAGTTTAGAAGTAATTGTTATAAACTGTATATAACTGCATTTGGGTTGCACAAAACTTCATAACCTAAAGAAGAAAGAAAGGATTTGCTAGTGGTTGATGCTAATAATAATACGATAAAGGGACACTCCCGTTCGTCACCTTGGCCTTTTATCTACCAAGAGTGGTTGTGCAGAAAGAATTTCCATAATAATCAAGGCACTATGAATGGAGACTATAATGTAGGTTTAACATATGCCAGCTTGAGTGGCCTCGATGTGAGAAAGAAAAACATTTATTGGGCGCTGATGACCGCTGCATTTGATGTCATAAAAAAAAAAGGTCATACTTTAATCCGTGAGTTTTCGTTAGTAAGTCCATGATTGGTTTCTGCGTTGAGTTTAACCACAGGACTATAACGTCAGTTTTGGTTGTCTGACAAGTAATCGTGCTAGCACGTGGTAATGGTTTAGGGTTCATGTCTTGGGGAATCCACTTCAATTAGATGTCCATATCGAGCTGTTAACTAATGCTGCATTATGTACAAGTCGTCTGCATGTTTGTGAGTATGAATTTCACATCAGTTTTATTATTATTATTATTTTTTCAATGATTTAAGGCGCGTCAACGTCTAAGGTTATTGGCGCCTATTATTATTATTATTCTTTTGTACAAGTTCAAATTAAGTTCACTTTTCTTGAAAATAATTCACCTCTAATATGGTCCTAATTGAGAATGTAAGGTATGAATTTTGGTACAAATAAATTCACAATAACATATGAGGACATTTGACATTCCTCTTTTATTATACAAGAATGCACAAGAATCAAGAAATATAATGGAAATAAATAAAGTGACCTGCCTAAAAACTTTAGATATACAGTAGAATGGATGTCTGTTTTTTCTACCATCAGCTTTTATAATACACAAAATAAAAACGCGTCATTCTATATTTGGCGGATCTGGCAAGTTGCCGTTCTCAAACCAACCAGACAATACGTCCAGATGTGTGTGCGCAACACCATATCTTATGTGTCGAATCTTCTAACAATAACACTGTCGTTATTAATTTTCCACTGGACGGCCAGGGTGAGAGATAGGAGAGGGGGGATAAAACATGAATTTAATTACCAGTTACCTGTTCTTAACGATTGCCAGTATTGGATCTGATGCCAAAAAAATTAACTAAAAATAGAGGAGAATCAATTATTTTAATCTTTTGTTTTCTTTTTATCAACAAAAGAGAAGTGATTAGTTGAATTACTCTATAAAGACCATTCATCTTGGAAATCGGGAAATATAATTGGATTACGTTTCATTGGTGCCAGTCTGAAAAGGGAAGTGAATTCGTCAGTTTTTCCTTTAATTTTAGTGCTAAACATCCTCTCTATTAACATTCATACTAACAAATCATGCTTAACGTATTGATCCATCTTAATTATATACTATATAATATTTTTCTTTACACTATTCAAGCACTCCAGCTAACGCTAAATGGTGGGTGAAAACGTGTGCCATTGTTTATGTACGAGGTGTGTTCAAAAAGTAACGGGAATTTTTAAATTTCGCGGGTTTGGAGAGTCTGATTGTAAATTTTTTTTTTTTTATTATGTTGGTACACATGCCCCTGAAGTACGATAAAATTTTCAGTAATATTCATTGTTTACTTCTTAAGTGGCAGCCGTTAAGGTTAGACGTGTTTTTCGAGCTTGGCGATTTTTGTTTGTTAAAAAAAATGGATCAAAGAATTTGTATTAAATTTTGCGTAAAAAATGAAATAAAGTGTGTGAAATGTTAATAAAGGCATATGGTGAGTCTGCTATGAGTAAAACAAGGATTTACGAGTGGTATAAGCGTTTCCAAGATGGCCGCGAAAACGTTGAAGATGACGAACGACCTGGACGTCCAAGCACATCAACAACCGATGAAAACGTGAAAAAAGTGAAAGAAATGGTTATGAACGATCGCCGAATCACAATCAGAGAAGTCGCTGATGATGTTGCCATATCAATTGGCTCATGCCATGAAATTTTTTCGGATGTTTTGGGTATGAAACGTGTGGCAGCAAAATTTGTTCCAAAATTGTTGAATTTCGAACAAAAACAGCGGAGAATGTAAGTTACTCAAGAGTCACTCAATGAAGTCGACAACGATGCGGATCTACTGAAACGTGTTATAACAGGTGACGAAACATGGGTTTACGGATATGATGTCGAAACTAAGGCTCAATCGTCCCAGTGGAGGCATTCTGGATCGCCAAGACCGAAAAAGGCTCGACAAGTGCGGTCGAATGTGAAGGTTATGCTCACTGTGTTCTTCGATTTTAATGGCATAGTGCATCATGAATTCTTGCCACATGGTCAAACAATCAATAAGGAGTACTACCTACAAGTTCAACGCCGTTTGCGTGAAGCAATCCGGAAAAAACGCCCGGATTTGTGGCAAAACAATTCATGGATTTCGCACCACGATAATGCACCTGCTCACACTTCATTGCTTGTTCGTGAATTTTTGGCCAAAAACAAAACTAACGATGCCCCAGCCTCCATATTCGCCAGACATGGCTCCATGTGACTTTTTTCTATTTCCAAACATAAAGAGAACATTAAAAGGCCGTCGTTTTACAAGCATAGATGACATTAAAAGCGAATCGCTGAAAGAGCTGAAAGCTATCACAAAGATCGAGTTTCAGAAGTGTTTCGAGGATTGGAAAAAGCGCTGGCACAAGTGTAATGTATGCGAAGGGGACTACTTTGAAGGCGACAATATTAATGTAGATGAATAAATAAATATTTTTTTCAAAAAACGAAAATTCCCGTTACTTTTTGAACACACCTCGTATATATTCAATAAATTAGAAGTTTACTAAATGTTCTTTGTCAGCAGAGTTAATTTCAGGCATTAAAAATTTCTAGTTTATTTTATCAGAGTAAGTGTCTAAGTAGTTGTTCTTTTTACTTTAAATTATATGTACCTGTTTTTTATATATCATTATTCTATATTTTAATCTCCTTAACAAAAACTTACAGTTTTAAAAGTTAAGTATAAGGGTTGATTAAACGCCAAAAGGTACACAAATCAGCAAGTAACCATCATTTCATTCATGCTTAGTTCATATAATTTAAGTAATTTTGCTGCATTAACTTTCCTTCACATTTTTTAGAATTTATTAGATGTCACAGACCCTTATGCTGGCCATATTTATCTACAAAATATTTGTTCAAGTAGCACTGTAGATTGACTTTAATATCTATTAATCTATAATAATCAATCTATTAATTACAGGTTAAAAAATTCAAAAACTTTTTGAAAAAATGCTTACATCAACATACATCAATGATTGTGTTTATTTTATTTATTTATTTTATTTATTTATTTTATTTTATTTATTTTTTTAGATCGTCTTTTTAAGTTCATTCTTCGATTAAAGTAATTGTTATTTTATGTAGTAGCCAAACGTTTATAATTAAAGGTAATAATTATCTGGCTTTATCGCAAATAATATGGTTTTCTTCAATTACATTCTCAAACTAGGTGTTCTTCCCACAATGTTGTATATATGTAATATAAAATAAATAAAATAAACATATTTTTTAGGACAGCTAATTATTCCAGTATTTTACTATAAGTAAAATTAGGGGGTCTAAATTAAATTACAATTGAGAAATGAATCATTATTGTTGAATAATCTACTTGTTATTAACTGTGTGTTATTTGTGCTCACGAATATTTCGGTAAAACGAATTCAACACTGAAATATTCTTTCAAATCCGTGATTCAAATTTAAACAGTAGCCGACTCTAACTTTGTCTTTTTCTACTTTTGCATATATATATATGTGACATCTCAGAATAAAGGGCAAATTAAAGCTAAATCCGAAGAATAATTCGGAATAGAGTTAAAATAAAGTACCTATTTAAAAACGGATATAATATACATTTTATCATAATTATAACAAAATAATATTATGAATGAACTGGCCAGCATAAGGGTCTGTGACATCTAATAAATTCTAAAAAATGTGAAGGAAAAGTTAATGCAGCAAAATTACTTAAATTATATGAACTAAGCATGAATGAAATGTTGGGTACTAGCTGATTTGTGTACCTTTTGGCGTTTAATCAACCCTTATACTTAACTTTTAAAACTGTAAGTTTTTGTTAAGGAGATTTTTGTACCTTTTGGATAGATTTTCATTTTTGTCTATTTTGCAAAGTTACATATCTGCTTTACAGATTTGTTTAAAATTTGGAATAAGCAATTCTATCATTATAACCTGAAAAGGTGTTAAGCCGGAACTGTAACTACCACTGGAGAGATCTTTATAAAGAATGATTATAGTTGCCATCCTCAATAACAATTTTTTTGAGAAAGCGTTTTGAATAAAATAGGAAGGTATTTGTACGTAACTAGCAAAATTAAACTGCGATTTCAGTACTTCCTTTTAAGAGGAGTAAGAAAAACAAACTGCGAATACAGTACTTCTCCCAAAAAGGCAAAGAGGCAAAGATTTTGAATCGAACGACAATTCATTGATGTAAATCGGTTCACCCATTGATAATTTTAACAGTTGCAAGACTTCCTCTTAGTAGGTGTAAGAGCATGATGGCACTTCACTGCCACGTAGAGGACCTTTAATCACTTCTTCGTGCTAAATTTTATCAAAATCGGACTAAGCGTTATGGAAATATTGGTAATAATAGTTTTAGAAAGGGCTTTACTTGGGTGGGGCAAACTCCCCTCCTTATGAGGCGTAGCGTCGAGACTTTTAAAATGCAAATCTGTACAAAATTTCGATTCGAATGACACTTTTTTCATGAAAATCAGTTCACGTGTCGATAATTTGAAACGATTGCTATACTTCCCCTTAACAAGTGTAAGATTAGATCGTCGCTTTAATGTTATGTAGGGGAGCTCTAACCCTATCATCCTACCAAATTTTATCAATATCGGGCCAAGATTTACAGAGTAATTAGTAATAATAATTTTGGAGGGGGCCTTACATAAAAGGGGCTAGCTCCTCTCCCATTCGATGTACAGAGTCGAGACCCCCAAAAGGCACATCTACATAAAATTCCGAATCGAATGACACCTCATTCATGAAAATCGGTTCACGCGTTTAGGCGCTACGCAGTTTACAAAAAAGGTAACAACAACAACAACAACAACAACAACAACAAGAAGAAGAAGAAGAACAAGAACAACAACAATTTTTGAAAATGCCGTTTTTGCACATTTTCGGCAACTTTTTTCTCAAAATCTTTCAGATCTAGGTTGTTGCAAAAAAATTACAGTTATAAAGGAGGATTTGCCCTATAATTTAAAGAAAATTTGGGAATTTTATCTTTTATAGAAAAAGAGAAAAAAATTGTCAAAGTTGGGTGTTTTTCAACGTTACGCTTTTTCCTGCAGTTTTTGATGATCAACCCTTATACAACTGTCCTACCGGACAGTTTTAATTATTTTCGATTAATTCAGGATGTAATGGTTTTAATTTTTATTATTATTATTATTATTTGTCTATTGTAATACAGCCATGCTGGTTACAAGAGTAGTAATACAAGTAAAGAAAATACAAAAATTAAAGAGAATTTACATAACATTACACTGGAATATACTTCACATGAATAGTTTTTACTTTTCTCTCAAACATAGTAGTTTACCTATAAAATTGAAAACTTTGTACATATCTGTATCACCACGTACATTAACAAATTCTCTAATGGCCTCATTCTCGCTCAGCACCGCAAGGATCTGAAACTCCTCCCTAACGGCAGTATACCTTGGGCAACTAAATAACAGATGCCCCAGATCCTCCGTCGCACCCAGGTTGCAGAAGGAACACTCGCGGTCGGTCAAAATATTATGATGTTTCCCCCCTGCCGATAGCCTCATTATATGTACCCCAGCTAATCTAATGGTTTTAATTTAAGATTACTTAATTTTTGTAAAATGTTGTTCATGTGCAGGTCAGTCTCCTTGCCACAAGATGTATTTTTCTTTTTATATACTATACTTAGAAGATGTAACCAAAAATAACGAGAATTATTTTTTACATTATCGGTATCCCAGCGTTATTTCCGAGAAAAAAAATCTAAGAGTTTTAGAATTTTGTTTTTATGTAATCGCTATTTTACACCTTTAGACTCACAGGCTGAAAGTCAGTAGCACACCGTCGTTAATAGGCTTTTCTATGGCTTATAAAAATTAAGCTTGTTTATTGACTAGAATTTCATAAAAGAAAAATGTTTGGAAAATTATTAAAAGATATATAATGTTTTAAGGATACTGCCGAGAGAGCGCTAACACAGTTTGTTTCTGGTAAGAGTGATTCTGTGAGGAAGAAGAAAGTTTCATTGGAAGGTTTTGGCTTTCTGGGTGGAAAAGTTAATTTAAACTCTCAAAAGAGAGGGTAGGATAGCTGTGCAGGGAGCGAGATGATGGAGGAAGTGTTACGGTATAAAAAAAAGAAGGACAAACAGAGACTGAGTGAGAAATGGTTTTTAAGGTAGAACGATGATAAAGCAGGCGAGGAATGGCAATGTAATTTGCCGACGAAAGAATTAAATATTCCATCTTTGCTTGGTTTGCTCCATGCTTTTTCTGCCTTCAGTAAACAAGCTAAATTCTGTGTGTATGTGTATTTGAAATGTAATAAATCTGTCGTAGAATTATTAAGATGATGAAAAATCCAAATATATTAGATTATATAAAGTTATTTTTATTTTAATAAATAAATAACATTTTGTGTTTTTACAGGTTATTTCTGAAATTTTTTGCACCCTTAAACGCTGACTACCTAATTTGATTACTAAAATGGTTGTGAATAATCACTAAATTGGCCAAAGTGATAATATTTATTTACAAATGTGATATATCAACCAACCGAACTGTTTTGAATGCATAGCGTAAACGATAAATAGTAATGGTGGATGAACGAGTTGGTGGAGAGGTGGGTTCAATTAATACTTTTTCATGACAGATTAATACAGATAGAGTTTGGATTATACCCACATAAGATGAATTAGAAAAGTAATTTTAGCAATTACGAAAAAATTAACAATTATAGAAACTTGATTGGGTGAATGTAAAATATTATATGCAGATTACAAGTACTGTAAGTCGACAAATCATCATCAAACAAAAATGTTACGTTATTCTATTTTCAAAAGATAACAAAACAAAATGCATTAAAATGAATTTCTTAGCGTTTTGATATTTTCTCGAAATTAGTCCACTGTTTTTGTTTTGTTATTTTTTTTCTCCAAACATGTATTTAGGATTAATATGTTCAGATATTACCACTGAGGCGCCACGGTAGCCGAGCGGTTAGAGGTGAGACCTGCAAAGCTAATATGCATTGTGGTACAGGGTTCGATTCCCGGTCTTTAGGCCTTGGATTTTATTTAATGGTTAAAAAAAGAAATTTACAGTAAAGTATGTTTGCTAGTCGCCTCCGTCCACGACACCTAATTGGTATTGGACGTTAAGCCCCGCCTGAAAAAATAGGCGATTACTTTACTATTACCACTGAACATAACCTGCGGCCCGCTGGTACATTTGATTCATTCATTCGATTCATTTAAAGGGCTAATTTCTCTTTTTGGCCCCAATGTGCACATGGTAAATTAGATTCCTGAAGGGCGGTCTTAAGGCCTACGCCACCGCGACCCATATGGATCTATTGTGGTTCCCACTGCTCCAGAGCTCGCTCTTCAGACCCGTCCGTTTAATCAGACTCTTAATTCTGGAGCGTAGCTCCTGGGTAAAGCTATCAGGCCTTGGTTTTTTTCTCCCTGAGAAGTAACATCCTTAGCCAGGACAAGCTCTTCGCACTGACACAACACGTGCAGTGTCGTTTCCTCCTTCTCCTACTGACAGAACCTACAAAGGCTAATATGTGCACAACGTATGTCAAACTTTAAACTTGATGTTAAAAAAAAAAAAAAGAAAGAAAAAGTCCTTCGTTATTTCGACAATGAATTTCTAAACACGTTTTACTATTTTAATTTAAAGCGCACTAAAAATCAAAAGTTATTGGAGCCCGCGTCCTTTTTGTGTGTACAGCCAACTGGCGCAGTATAACATATTTTCTCGTTACTGCAAGCTTTCAGTCACTGAACTGTGAGATGTAAAAGTTTTGTAAGAACGGAAAAGGCAAAGACAGCTGGGCTCGAACATTGGATCTCCGATCGAGTACAGAGAACAGTCTAGTACATTAACTATTGGGCTAATTATTTTCTTTATTAAAATCGGCAACTTTTGATGTTCTTTCTCTCAATAGGCAATAGATTATTTTTAATAATGTTTCAAAGCAGATGTTTGCAAAATGGGTAACAATTTTGTTGACAAAATTAGTTACAGAGTTAAGCATCTGCTAGAATTTATTCATTATTTTATTTATTTTAAATTATGCGATTGTAAGTAGGACAAGTAGAAAGAAAAATTTTCACACTTTGTAATCAAATCGTAAGATGATAATCATTGAACTGAATGTTACATAATGAAGAAAACTAAACTTTTCTTAAATAGCTCTGTGATCTGTAATAATAATATTTATGATAAAGAGTTTTAAATTATTGAGGGTTGTTTCTTGTTTGAAGAAAATCTGAGAAAGATAACAGATACGTTGAGGCTGAAATTTCAAGAGATTTGCCTATATAAGCAGTCAGTGCCTTATATATAAATAAAAATGTATTTCAGTAGTTTTACAGAATCTTTCGAAGCTAAAAATAGTGACTTCAGCAAACTGGTACTAATGATATCTGCCAATTCATGAAAGTCCTCTTCCCTAGATAAGTTCATTACTAAATAACGTCCATATGTGTACATTTGTGTTACCCTACTTTTAGTGTTTGTCAGGCCTGCCCTAATATACCTGACCGTGGTTTGAATGACGGCACACACATGGACAACATATGCCAAACAACATTCACACTTGGTAAGGTACCATGAGAAAAACTTTACTTAGCACTATTCAATTATTATATTTCGTCATCTAACTTTAGATTTAAGATTCAGACAGTTATAGCTCTTATTAATTTCAATAACCATTCCTATAACTACCATGGTATTCTGTTTAGAATTTAGATCAATAATTAATTTGACTAAAAACAAAACCCATCAACCGAAGATTCGGGACTATGGAGACTATAGGTGGCTAAAACATTCTTTCCACCAAATAGCCGTCTCATTCGAACTACGATTCTATTCCCTGCATTATACACATTAAATTTAAGTTTTGAATTATTGCAAGAATTTTAATTCCCTACAGTTTATAATCATTATTTTATAAACATTAATAAGAAATACTTAGCCGAACTGAACAAAAGAAAAAGTGTAGTTTTATAGATGTTTTTTTCATTTAAAATAAATAAATTGACATGAAGGACAAACAAGAGGTGGACTTCTAATCGAAAATGTACTAGCTATTCTCTCTTATTTCTTCGGAAACAGAGATCGACGATGTGAATTTATTGAAAGATCAGCTTTACTTTTAATGTGTTTTGATATAACGAGCTCTTTGCTTCTTGGATGTATCAGAACTATAGAACTGTTTCTTTTTATTCAATTAAATAACTCTTATCAATAATTATATTTTTGCCGTAAAGGTGAGAAGTAAAACATAAGCTTAACTATTACAGTTTAAAACTAAAGAAAGAGTTAAAAATATTTCTTTAGACAAATATCTTGAAACAAACCAAATGAAACTCTAAACTTACTGTATCCCTTCTTTCAGACCAAAATAAAAAGTTTACACTTCGTAGCAAACACAATTGCTGGGAGAAGGTTAACTCTGAAGGAATGTTAAACTTTTGTATGTCTTAAGCTCTATAAACATTTGAGGTGAGTATATGTACTTATTTTTTTTGTTAACAATTAGTTCTTTCAAATAAAATCATGTGCGCTAGTTTTCGTGTGTTTATTTAGTTTTACTTTAATAATTTCATACCATTAACGAGCATGCATTTTAATTAAACGAATCTCTTTAAAGTAACCTCTTATATTTGTTTATTTGATCAAGAAACTAATTTCATTTTGGTAAACAATTTCCACTCGGTAGCTGGTTTTTAGCCCAGCTCTATGTTCCATTAGGTAAACTAGGAATCTAATCAAAATAACTTAATAGTTTACCTATCTGCAAATATAAACGATTTCGAGTTACTTTTTTTGCATATGTACCTAGGTACATTCTATAGTATATGAGGCTGAGGTAGATGAAAAGGGAAGATAGGTTTCCGCACTAGTTGGTTATAAATTTATCTTCGAATTTATTACAAATTATTCTTTATGAAAACAGTTGAAAGGTTGCAACGGTTTTTTGTTAAAAAGCTTTTCAAGTTACCAAAGAATACGGCTAATTATATAATCAGTTTAGAAACGAATTTGACGAGTATGTTTTGGTATACATTGAAGTTGCACATAAGTTATATTTTCAAAATACTTCAACTTCCAGACGGTAGGCTCCCCAAACTAATAGCCAAGAAAATTATCGCTAAAAAAATCTTGTGGTTCAAGGATTGAGATAACGTGTGTCGTCAACTGGGAATATCCCCGTTCAATCTAGAAAATTATGATAACTGGAGAAGTAATTTAAATAGTTTTCTGGATATATTAAAGATGAACGAGAGAGAGAATGATATAGCTAGGGCGAGAGAAGGACAACATCATGTTATCTATCCGAGGTTGGATTACGATAAATGGGAATACTTCTGTAATTATAGTATCGAAGATGCCCGCCTAATAATAAAAGCCAGATCAGAATCATTCAATTTAAATTTTAGGCCCTTTGATCCAGAAGCTGACCAAAACTGCACTTTGTGTAACCTAAATGACATAGAAACCGTTATTCATTTTATAGGAGTTTGTCCCATACTGGCGCCATATAGGCTTCATTATTTAAATAAAACAGTTCTCTCGATTGAGGAGATGTGCAGTTTTTTGAATGGTACAGAAAACTGGAGTGACTTATGCAAATATTTAAAATCAGCTATCTCTTATAGAAGATTGATTATTAATGAATTTTATCTCTGATGATAAGTCGTTTTCATTTCTATTTTTGTTCTGTTTTAATATTATTTTTATTTTTTACTTTATCCGATGTTTATTTGTTCCTCATTTAGTTACAGTTTTAAACCATAATAATTTGTAATCGCAACTCGGCAGACGGATGTAATCCATTGCCTTCAAAGAGTTATTATTTATTTTTCTATTGAATTTAGAATTATTATTTGTTCATAAATATTATTGTATTGTAAGATGGAAACATTTCTTTAAATAAACTCTATTATTATTATTATTATTATTATTATTATTCTTTATGAAGGTTATATTTTGTTTATGCTAGCTTTTTGGATTGTTTTATATTTTTTCTTAGATATAGCTCAATTTCTGATCTTTTATATCATGATTTTCCTTAATGAGAAAAGAAAATGTTGAAAAAATCTTTCAACCAGACAGCCAAATCATCCCAATTTTTGTTTATACTTACATATACGAGTATTTCACTTTGATGTAATTTATTTTTTTATTTAGTGTAACTTCGGCATGTACTCATTTAAGTATATTTACCTCTTTTAGGGATGCATTGTATTTGCGATTACACTATACTTTCTTTTTCTTCCTATCCTAGCAGATTTGTCATCATAAGATGATGAACGATTTTTTTATTTAATCATTAAATTGTAATGTAGCGCCCACTTTATAAATGGCTGTAGCGAGAATAGAAAAAAAAATTCATTTTGAGAATGTGAGCAATCTGTGTAGATTACACTTCCCTAGAACCTTATCATGGCATCGGCATCTAAGTGAGATAAGAAATTTCGAATATTTGTCATTTATCGTTTTAGAGTTACAATGGATAATGCATACTGACAGATGGACACGTGCACCATTTTTTTTAAAAAAAACATTCAGACTCAGGGAAATTCAAAACGAACAGTTCCGCTGGAAATTCAAATTCGAAAATCCGTACATTTATAATACTTTTTCTTTAGAGTAAGAGTGCAAAAAAAGAAGAGACAGAATTTCATTTTCATAGTAATTACGGAATTAAATATTTATTCAGAAATAGAATTAACGTATTTATTTTTGTATTTACTAACGGGCCTGTGCAGCAAAACTAGACAATAAAGTATACTTTATCTATCTTTATTTTTTGTCTCATTGTTAAAGTATCTCGAGGATTTATGTATCACTATATTGAATATACGGTCTTACTGTGGAAGTCAAATTTCCTTTTTATTGCTTTTACAACTAATAAATATAATTAATCATGGAAAAGAATGGAACTGTAAACATCATCTTATGTATTTTTAACATTACGAACCAAATTCAATTTTTTGTTAAAAAAAGAAAAGATGTATCTATTCCCACCCACAACAAAATATGACAGTAGAAACAGACTTTCGGTTTACATGTTGGCACCATTTCATATTTCTAGCTGCTTCACTCTCTACATGTTCTGTGTATCCCTCATAATTTATATTCTAGAGATTATTTAAAAATTTCAATATTATAATCTTAGTATATTTCTTTGTTAATGTTTAGGGAAATTAAACAAAAAGCTCACACACAGTATACGAAAAGACAAGATCGTAAAGGATTCTAAACTGTGTGGGAAGATCCTGGAGAGGTATATCTGTAAGAGAAGGAGAGGGAGAAAAAAAAGGGAAGAACACCTGGAACTTTGTCAAATAATGGAAATGACCCGTTATGACGATTTTAGATGCCTTGGATATATATTAGTGCTTCAACATGCCAGGTTATTGCCACAGCTGACTAAATGTTTTAGAAGATTGATGGATGTATGTGTGTAAAGAAAACGAAAAATTATTTATTTTATTTTATTATCTTTTAAGACAAAACGAAAATTAAATAATTCGTAACCAGAAATTCTCCAGAAATTTAGGTGGTTCGCCTCGATAAGGTCCTACTACTAAAAAACATTTAACATCTTAAAAAATCATTACGTTGTTAGATATCAAAATTTCAGGCTGTTAATAATTAATGGATTTCCTAAAATAATCATTTCTTGGTAATATTAATAACCAGTTATAACATTAATTATTAAAAAGTTTTTTTTACATCAAAAACATTAAACAAAAAATAAGGTAGTTACATTACCTGGATCGCATTAAAAGTGCCTGCATTAATGATTGTTTTCGATATTTTAATATACACTGCTCCACAAAAAAAGTGGCGCACTTTAAAAATGCGTTATTTTTTTTTCTCTGTAACTTTTTTGTTCTACATTTTATTTTAGTTAGCAAATATAAGAAGTATAAAGTAACGGGAGGGCTAAAATAAAATAAGAAAATGATCTAAAAGAAATAAAAACCTTTAATTTAACAAAAAAGTACTTCTCAGCAAAAAATGAATTTGAAAAAAAAAGTATTTCTTCCGATTAAAAATAGAGAAAAAGAATTTTAGTAACGTGTATTGCTCGCATTACTGCATCCTATCTCCTCGGCATACTCCTTATTAAATTTCTCACGAAATCTTGTGTTAATTCCTCCCATATCTCCACCAGAGCACCTCGCAACTCTTCTAAGCTCCTGGGAGGATTTCTCCATCTTAATCGCCTACCCAGCTCATCCCAAAGATGTTCAATTGGATTTAAATCCGGGCTGCGTGCTGGTCATCTCAGAATACGAATGCAGTATCGTGGAGATATTGAACAACACAGGCGGCAGTGTGTGATCGGGCATTATCTTGCATAAAAATAAAATTCTCCCCAATAAATGGTGCACAGGGTATCACATATTGCTGCAAAATTTCCCTCACATACAAATCTGCACTCAAGATTGCCGTGTTGAACACGTGGAGCTCAGTTTAAGCCCCCATAGAAATCCCAGCCCACACCATCACAGAACCACCTCCGAATGGTAGTCTACCAGAAATATTGCACGGAGTGTAGCGCTCCCCAGGCCTTCGGTAAACTCGTCGCCTCCCATCAGGTGCGTAGAGAGCAAAACGGGACTCGTCTGAAAAGGGAACGTTTCTACAATCGTTCTCAGACAGTTGCGGTGTTCCCTAGCGAACTCTAGACGGGCTCTCTGATGGTCTGCGGTGAGCAATGGTCCTGTGGCTTGCTTCCTAGGGCGTAAATTCATTTCAGCGAGCCTTCTTCGTACAGTTTCGGCACTGACTGAAACTCCACGAACAGTAAGCAGTGTTTGAGCAGTTTCAGAAAGAGTTGATGTACGATTTCTCAGAGTGTGAATTCTAATAAATCGGTCATCAAGTGCTTCTGTGGCTCTTGGTCGACCCGAACCTTGTCTGCGAGTGCAGAGGCCTGTCTCCTGGTAACGATGGATGGCTCTACGGACGGTGGTCTCAGGCAACCCTAACGTTCGTGCTGCGTACCGCTGACTCCGTCCATCCTCAACTATTGCAATAATACGGGCCACTTGCTCTGCAGTAATCGCCATTTTCTGAGAATTTGCAATGCTTTCAGCTTGAAAAAAGTCGAAACGCGACTGTAGAGGTCAAAAAATTTATTTACTGTTGAGGTAAAGTTCATGTTGTTGTTTACACAAAAAGACCGAAGGGGATTAAACGAGGAATTGCTTCTCTATTTACAAGAAACTTTGGGCCTTGATTCGATTAATTGTTCCCTGACAGTTTATGAAAATAATTAAAACTAATAATCTTTCCCCAAAATGTGATAAAACAAAAAATAAACGCTTTTTTCAAAGTGCGCCACTTTTTTTGTGGAGCAGTTTATTTTCCCTTCTATCGACTCTTAGCTTTTAGCTTTTTACACAAAGTCCGCTTTATTTACAAATGTTGCATTCTTGATTTATATTGCTGAGAAATACGACTGAAAGCTTTTTTATTTTTTTTTAACATCTTGGAATGATAAACAAAACAAGCTTAATATTGTGGAAATAAAATTTCTTAGGTTGGAATCACTGACCTTTGTGTTTATATAACAAAAAAAAACAAACTGCACTTCACTCTATTTGTAACACTGGCGCCTTAGGAGGTCAAGTATCCCAGTATTTTAATAACAAATCCATTTAAGTTTAACTGTTGTTGCATGAGACGTAGGTAAAGCATTTTTTAAATCATAGATCAAGACACCTACCGACAACTTAGTACAAGTCGTTAGATAAGATTCACATCTAGTGGTCGCCTATAGTATGGATAACATCGCGGTGTAGTCCAGTCTCAATTTTGCTGCATCCCTCAAAAAACTTGAGCCCTGAGTAGTGCATCTGTTTTATCGTTAGCAGAGTCGGTTCTGATAACTTATTTTATGATTCACTGAAAGTTTACTTACGAGGGTTGTTTGAAAAGTCCGTGCAAAGTCAGAGAGATAGCACCACTGGCGCGTATCGAGCTTATGTTTAGTTAGTAGCATCTCTTGAAAGAACACACGCCAAGTTTCAGCCAGATCGGTCTATTTCTTTGTGTTTGGCATTCGTTTGAATCGAGGAAGTCGAGTGATTTTCAAAAAATGGACGAAAAAGAATTTCGTGTGTTGATTAAACACTATTTTATGAAAGGCAAAACGCCTCAGGAGACTAAAGAGAAGCTTGATAAACATTATGGTGACTCTGCACCTTCGATTAGAACAGTTAATAAGTGGTTTCAAAATTTTCGGAGTGGCCATATGAGCACAAGTGACGCTGAACGTTCTGGACGCTCTGTTGAGGTTAATACTCCAGAAATCATTGATAAAATCCATGATATGGTGATGGATGACAGAAGAGTGAAGGTGCGTGAGATTGCTAGTGCTGTGGGCATCTCGAATGAACGGGTACATAATATTTTGCATCAACATTTGGACATGACAAAGCTATCCGCAAGATGGGTGCCGCGATTGCTCACGCTTGACCAAAAACGAAATCGTGTGAAGTGTTGCAAGGACGATTTGCAGCTGTCCCAGAAGAATCCGCAGGACTTTAAGCGTCGTTTCGTCACTGTGGATGAAACATGGACACATCACTACACTCCTGTGACCAAAGAACAATCTAAACAATGGGTTACCAAGGGGGAATCTGCGCCAAAAAAGGCGAAGACCGTTCCTTCGGCCGGAAAGATTATGGCGACTGTCTTTTGGGATTCGCAAGGAATAATCCTCATCGACTATCTGGAAAAGGGTAAAACTATTACAGGTGCATATTATTCATCGTTATTGGACTGTTTGAAAACCGAGCTGCAAGAAAAACGCCCACGATTGGCCCACAAAAAAGTCCTTTTCCATCACGACAACGCACCAGCTCACACCTCAGCAGTTGTGGTCGCAAAATTAATGGAAATAGGGTTCCAACTCGTTTCACATCCCCCCTGTTCTCCAGACTTGGCTCCCTCGGACTACTATTTGTTCCCCAGTATGAAGAAATGGCTGGCGGGAAAAAGATTTTATTCAAACGAGGAGGTGATTGCAGAAACGAATGGCTATTTTTCAGACTTGGACAAATCCTATTATTCGGAAGGGATCAACAAACTAGAGCAGCGTTGGACGAAGTGTATAAGCCTAAAAGGAGACTATGTTGAAAAATAAAAAAGGTTTACCCCAAAAAATTAAGTAGTTTTTATTTTTGCACGGACTTTTCAAACGACCCTCGTAGAATCAATTGAGTGGATTGGTCTTTGCGGGACTACATGAATGTAGACTTCCTAAACTTGAGTAGCGCGATATCGGTTAATAGTCTGACTTTGTGTGGAAGAGTTGAATGTGATTTTGTAGATACCGTGATGGTTACACAATGGGGTTACAAAAAAAAAAATATGGTATAAAAAAAAAGACTAAAATTTATTTAACGAAGAGAATATATTCCCATTGCAGTTATAAGATATTTCGATAGCATTGGAGGGAACCTTGTTTTATTTACGGAAAAGCTGCTTAATTGCAGTTAGTAAAATACAAGACAAATAAGCATCAGTCTCTAATTCCGCCATAGCAAAACTGTGAAGAGTTGATCACAATTATGGGTGGAGATGTTCACTTACTACCTCTTCTGTGTTTATCTTATATTCCGGTGTCGCAGAGAATCAACATGTATGAAGATGTTCCATGTAGATTTAGTTTAAGCTACTAAAAATGGAATCCTAAATTGAATGGTATTCATTGCATTAGAGGTTTTTCAAATTATTTTCTCTAGCTGTTGTGAGGTCTGGGGTATATGTGACATAATTTGCCAAAATATAAATGATGTATGTACCAGAAATAGCTGAAGTTCAATTGTGACATTTCACTTGAATGTAGCTAGAAAATATAACCACATGGTTTGGTCTTCAATTGTTGAACTGGAAATAGAACTTCCAATTTTTGTTGTCATTTCTTAATTTTCCAAACCAGCTCCTTGCGAATACCCAGCGATGGGGGAAAAAATACATATTCTAGAAATCCTTATTTATATTGGAGATGTGAAGCTTTTAACCAATTTCTTGCAGCGTGCATTACAAATATTTTGAAGTAGTTTGTCTTATTGAGAAATGGAACCCATAGGCATTGAAATTCGAATTTCTTGGAGGATTTAGGCTTTAATAAACATAGGCAGTCAGTTTTTAGAGTACGGCCAAAAAGTCAAATCCCTTCGGTTTAGCAGAACTACGAGTTTTTTTTCTTAGAATACAGAGAGCTCTATAAAAATATAAAGAAATTTGACTTGTGTTTGTTTATGTGATTTTTCTTTAAACTGAAGATGTTATAAATATCAAACTACCAGTGGGCTAGAGGTTGCCTAGAAAGTTGGGTCTTAAGAGTGAGTAATGCTAGCTGAGGCTAACTATGAGCCTTAATCTATTTTCCTTGATTTTATTCGGCTTTAAAAACATTGAATTGGCTAACATACTGCATTGCCCAGACCCTATAATATTCTAAATTCTCTAATAAGTACTTTTAATAATATCTAATGAATAATAAAATATTTCTTGAACTATCACTTTCATTAAAACGAATTTTAAAGAACTCTTGAGGTTTGCTTTAAAATTAAAAAAAAGAGGCATTTCATTTACGATATTCCTGAAATAATGGTTAAAAGTAAAAACAAGGTTGAAGGTAATAGATTACTAGTTAGATGGAATAAATAGACGCGGAATATTAACTTGTGGTGGAGTGTAGAAGGGGGTGTTTATTTTTAGTTTGTCCACATTTAGTTGTTAGATAAAGTCAAGTCTATTCGGTCCACCTGTTCACTAGCACGGGAGATCCCCAACGATTAGTTAGAAAATAATGGTCCCTTTTTGTGTGTGGGGAGGCAAAAAAACAAAAAATTCAAGATTAATATTTAGTGATGCAATCTTCAGTTTAGGAACACCTAACCTTTGAAGAAATATAAATCTGATATGAAATATTCACATTACTTCACTTATTGCAATATATTGGATGCAGTTTCTTATTACATTGAAGCTAAAGCTTCCCAGTATCAGCGGGGTAAATAACTTATTACACACCACTTTTTACGACTTACACGAATGATAACGGCTAGTAGTTGCATTACACAGCGTTAGGCGTTGACATGTTGGTTTAATTTTTTTTGCTGAATCTAACAGCTGTTTATTTTTACCTTTATTTTTTGTAGATTTTGGGCTGAAACATCAAACTTCAAGGCTTCAAAAAGGATCTGGGTGTGTTGTCGTGCCTTCTTCAGTGGCTCTATTGAGATACTATTACAGTCGAACCTCCCATATAAAGGACACTCTCACTAGTGACCACCTCCATTTACGGACTGTTTTTGGATTTTTCCCCGTTTTACCCCCTATAACACTTTCTATATAAAATAACCTCCGTTTAACGGGACACTCTACATAACGACCGCGGACATTGATTTTGGGAGAACGGATTATATGTTTCACCTCCCACCAACGACCACCTTATTATTAAAATTTCGTTTGACTCGGTGATCAAAATAATTAACCCCTCTCAAGTTTTTTTTTTTTTTTATTTCTGGTTTTTCCTAAAGTTTCCTATATAAGCTCCATACATCTTGTACCATTTTTAATCATTTTTCAATATAACTTCGGACGAAGAATATTATTTTTTATGATATTTCTCTCAAACGAAAGTGGTTAAATCTAGAAGAGAAAATAAATGTGTTATAAAGATTTTGCAAAAACCATATCGAGCCATCGTCAGCTTGCCGAAAGGTTTGTTCTATTTTTCTAATAACAGATGATAGTATGATGATAGTTTTACCATAAATTATTATTGTTATGAATAAATATGATGATTATTATAAAAATAATTAAATAAGTCAATAATATGTTTTTTGATAAATTTTTTGGATAATTAAGAAAAATTTGATGCATATCATATAGCTAAATAATTATGCAATTATGTACGTTTTTAAATCAAATTTAATAATAAACAATTTTTAAATAGAAGTTTGGAAAAAAACCCATATTTTTTAATTATGAAACTTGCCTACCTCCTTCTAACGACCACCTCCAAACAGCGGCCACTTTGCTTTCCCCCGCCAGTGTCCGTTATTGAGAGGTTCGCCTGTATTAGGTTTTAGAAGAGACAATACCATCCATCTATGTTGTCCATTAGTACTGACTGAGTTACTCTAAAGCCTTCTGGATAAACTTTCAAAGCCCTTTGATATTAATAAAATAGAGAGCAGAAGTGGAATTAAATTTGCGTATCATAAGAGAGATTCTTTCACTTGGGTTTCATCAATTAAAAAAGAAAAATAAAAAAAAACCTTAATATAAATTGACCTAGAATAAGGTTAGAAATAAAAGTGGGCCAACAAGTTTGCAGGTATGCGGTCACTCAGCGAAATTTTTAAAAAAAAAATGGTACCATTTATGTCAAAATTATAATTTTTTACGAAATTTGAGGAAAATTTGACTTTTAAAAAAAGTAGAAAATTCCGAAGCCGAAAACTTGGTATTGGGTATCAAATTTGTGCTTCTGATTTTTTTTTGTTTTAGTTTTTATAAAAAAAGATCATGGCGTCTTAAGAAGTAAATAAGTCGATTATTATTATTTTGTTATTAAATTTTTTGTTTTTAACTTTTACTATCACTAAAAAAAACTAGCTTAATGCAAAGCCATCTTTCTTTTGCTCCTTCTTATTTAATAAGCGTTGAAAGACATCACCTTGAAAACTGAGGCACGCGTCCTAGCAATGAAGTTCTGAATAATTAATAACTGATTGTGACAGCGGGAAGGGTAGCCGTATACTTTTACCCTAGGATTGCCTTTAAAAAAATCTCTTGAGCTTTAAAGTACTTGCTTCCGCTTCTTCGTAAATATTACTTCCTTTCTAGGGTAGCTAGCCGTTTTAAGGAGAGAGAGCCCTTCCTAAAGTAGTTAATAATTATTCATATTTTCTATGAAAGAAAACAGTATAAACACCCTTGGCAACTACCCATGGCCTTTCCAACAACACGTGAAGGGCTCAGGTTTGTCTGCCAGTTATAGATCCAAATCGAAAATCTGAATGATCGCAATTTTCTTAATATTAAATGTAAATTTAAAAATATAAATAAAATACTGATAAAATAGGGCCACGGTAGCCGAGAGGTTAGAGGTGAGTCCTGTATAGCTAATAAGTATTGTGGTACTGGGTTCAATTCCCGGTCTTAGGCCTTGGATTTTAATTAATGGTCAATAAAAGAAATTTACAGTAAAGTATGTTTGCTAGTCGCCTCCGTCCACGACACCTAATTGGTAGTTGGACTTTAAGCCCCGCCTGAAAAAATAGGCAATTACTTTACTTTACTATTTACTGATAAAATGAATGCAAACTAAAAATGTTTGCTAATATAATTAAATTTGTTAAACAGTGATGTTGTACTTAACGATAATTTGTACACGAAAATAAATCACGTATATTTGTTTAATTAAATAAATAGTGAAAAAAGAAAGATGTTACAAGCCGAAAATGTTCTCAATTTTGTAATTATTGTTGGGATGAACATTTAAAAATGGTTGGAAATAAAATAGAAATCCAAGAGAATTAAAAAAGTAAAGCTGCGAACTTTAATAAATAAAACTTTTTCAAAAAAAAGAATCCCAAACAATTATGAATCAATTACGTATTTATTGTTTAACATATACACCTACTGCACTTTCATTCTTCTTCGAGGAGATAGTGCAAGCTTGGGAGGATCTGCAACATTTTCGTTTGGAATTTTTCATTTTTGCAGATACAAAGATACTTCTCAGATACCGATAGCAGTTGATATCCTCCTGGCTAACCTAGCTTGCGAGCCAAAGGAGGCACCTTTGAAGGCACAGTACATGCTGCATGTAAAGTGCATTATTTGATAAATTAAGGAATAAGTTTGATCCTTTACGTGAAAGATCACTTAAATATGTAGCAGGAGGTTCCCAGTTTTTTTTTTTTTTTTTTTTTGTAATTAAACGCAACTCTCCCAAAATTACCAAATAATTTAAACCTTCTTGTTTGTAACAGATGTAAAATTAGTTTTTAACCATTTTGGGTATGCTTGAGAACATCTAAAGCTCTCACATCTAAATCACTCGGAAAACGACTTATTTCCCGATATTAGGAAAAATACCAGCTTTACTGCCTTGGCAATATTTTCTGTAGAAAGAGGATGGAAAAAATACATAAAAACGACCTATCGCGGTGCTCTTCTTTCTCTTTGATAACAAGTTAAAAAATTGAAATATGATTAATAAATACCAAATTTTGAAATATACTAGCACCTTTAATTTTGAAAATATCGTATTGCGGTTTCCGGTTTCTTTCATAACTTTTTATACTCTTTAAATCTGTGTATATGAAAATGGGGGTTAACTGAGAACCCTCACATTTGGACGCGCGTCAGCCGCGTATGCGGGCAGGAATCTAAAATCAAGTTACATATTCTGAAACTAGAGGTGGCGGGCAACAAATTTTTCATCTACAATTTTTTTGCTCAGATTAACCGTTTAAGCATGAAATGCATTTGCGCTGTCTTAAAATGAAGACCCAGTATAGAATTTTTCTATTTTATATTTTGGGTTTGTGTCATTTTTATTTTGCGGTGTAATAGTTTTCTTCTACTTTGTATTTTCTTGGTATTCTGAACTCTG
The DNA here is from genome assembly GCF_049639745.1 of Rhodnius prolixus. Lineage (NCBI taxonomy): Eukaryota > Metazoa > Arthropoda > Insecta > Hemiptera > Reduviidae > Rhodnius > Rhodnius prolixus. Next base: position 26,688,807 of record NW_027411624.1, read on the forward strand.
GTGTTCAGCTTACTGCAGTAATCTGTTAGTTTTTTATGCTTACAAATTATTATCATTATCATCGTCGCAATTGTTAATGAAATCTTCAATCAAAACAGCATTTCGGATTAAAAGTAATTTTTGATAATTCAACTCGATCGCAACGCAATACTTTCACTCACTAGGAGAAATAGGAAGCAAAACTTGTTACTGTTCCTCGTTGGGCTAGGCTACGTTGGGGTATGAAGCACCTACCCTCCTAGAAATGTATGTGTACCGCACTGTGCTAGTGTACATCCCATACCCATAAAAACGTACAAGATCTTGTAGAGAAGTGGTTGCTAGTGAGGAGGAGAAAAAAAAAAGGAAGAACAGACAGTTCGTGCACGTGCGGTAAACATCGTCTTCTTAATATTCAATACACCACGTGTCTATTTCCGGTGACTTCCGTCCTGGTACTGGATGCGTACTGCTAGCACTAGCACTATAGGATGTGTGCAGGGAGAAATACGAACATCTGCGTGTATGGTATAGTGTGGCTCGTGTGTATGTGTGTGTCTCAGTGTTTATTTGGTTGCTTGCATGTGCAAGTAGGTAGGTAGATAGGTAAGAAACCATCAGACTCTGTTTGCAAATGTACTTGAAAAAAAGCGTATCCCATCTCATACCGGCCGTAACTATGATTATTGTAGAAGACAGGTAAGAGAGTGCGCGCTGGTCTAACCCTTATGATATCCTGCCTTGGTAAACAGTTCTTGAAAGTATAAACAAGCTTTTTATATAACTGAAGCACATGTCTCTGTTCACTAGCTGCTATCTTTATTTATTTAAGTATTCTCTTTTTTCTTTTCATAAACCTGTCTTTTATTCAAATATTTTGACCATCATTCAAATATTTTGATTTTTTTTTTCCTTGAGAAATGTAACGTAACATACACCGATTATTTAAAATTTACTTAATAGGTAACACTCAACTAGATTTCACTCCTCGTACTTGGATAAGTTCTTATAAATTTATGATGAAACATTTCAATTTTTATTAATTTTTTTAAACTATATCTGAAAACAATCAGTATGATTTGAACAAGTTTCAGAAAGAACATCTTGTTTTTCTGATTCAGTCCTCGAAACTTTACACTCTAACGCCAATATAAAAAGTTCCCGTTAATTATGCACTAATTAAACTAATTCAAATTTCATTTTGTATAATAAAGTACTTCGGTTTTGATAAAGATAATATCCCCCCCCCCCAAAAAAAATATTTTTCCATACTTAATATTGGTTCAAAGCTACACTTACAATATTTATAAAATTGTTGCCATAAAAGTGATTTTAGGAGACTTCTAGTGATAGCATTTCTTTTAAAATTGCAATTTCAGTATACATCGCACATTTACAACCCTTAATATTAAGTTCGTTGTGTTAATAAAATCGACAAATAGAACCAACAGTATAAATTGTAACAAGAGAAAATTTTGTGTTTTCTTTTAGATTATTATTTTGTATCTTTTTTTTTTCTACCATTTTCTTCTATTTACTGAATTTTACGCGTTAGTTCTATATTTAGAGATAATTGAGAATATTGAGAAAATAAAGCAGAGCTTCATGCTTATTCTATTCACCTAAAAGAAAAACATTTAAAAAAAAAAACGCAGTTCAACAAAAAACAAAAATATAAAAAGACTACATGCTATAAAATTTCGTACATCCTGTTTATGAAGTTTTAATGAATAGACATGCATACAAACAAAAAACTAGTTTAGAGAGAAACAGAGAGGAAAAAAAAACAACATTTTTTTACATCATAAAAGTGGCTACCAGTTATCTGGGTATATACAAGGTTTGGGTGTCTGGAATAAATTAAGCCACTGATTGTAAATGTGAGACTGGTGCTGGTTTTAAAGATAATGAATTCACATTCACTTTTTAACAAGCATTAATACAATCTTTCGGTGAATTTTAATTTTGCATTAAAAAAAAAAAATCCATAGTTGCCAAAAACTGTTTAAGTTTCGTTTAAGTTTAATTTTTATAGAGAACGAAAACCCTCAGAATTTCTGATAATTGCAATACTTCAGTTTACTTTCTGTAAAATCGTTTATCAGATGTATTTTTTTGGTCCAAAAATAAAAGGCCAAATAGGTTATATTTTAGGTTAAACACAAATATGAAAGATTTCGTCATTATAATCTAGAATCGTTCAACAATATATCCAATATCCAATCGTTCAACAATATATCCAATATCCAATCGTTCAACCATTATAATTTTTCAGTAATCATCGTACATCATCCAATCCAATTGATGCTTTGAAAGAAATGTAAACACACAGTGATCAGTGTGAGAACCGTAAGAAGGTACATAGTATGTTATGTTATGAGTAAAAGGGAGATGAAAATGTGACTAATTATTTCGTTCTTTTTTTTTATATGTATATTTTCTAATTATAACCGGAAGAACGATACAAAATCTTAAGCACCTACTCACGGTGTGAACACTCATTCAGTTACATAACTTTCATGAGATTAAAAAAAAACAGTAGTTACAACTTATGATATGGTACATCTGGTAATGTATTAATGGGAGGGGAGTATCTATATATTTGTATATATATATAAATATACACTACAATAAGAACACCCATAAAAATAGTTTAACATTAGAGACACACTTCTGGCATGAGCATTAAAAGTGCCTGTTATTGTTTACATTACAAATATATGATTATTTTAATTCTATTGTAACGATTTATATTAATAAATAAATTAATAGTCTTTGAATAAGATTTGTCCATGTACTGCCTGCTTTTCCTGCGCTGAGAATAACGAATTTCGCTGTTAAAATTAACATTGCAATTCATCAATTCATAGCTTAAGAAATCGTCATGCCGTTTATTGATGAAGTGGGCACCCTAGAAGATTTGTAAGATATAATGGTTATGTGGTAAAGTTTAATCCAACTTCAAAATATCTTCAAATTATATGAAAAAAACAAATAAGTTTCCAAGAAAAATATTTTAGGTTGGTAGAAGAATTTTAATTAAACCTCCATTCTATTCTAATAAATGTCAATTTAAAACATAATCAATGAGTTCTTTTCGAGTTCAGAAAATAATTTTTTTTTTTAGTTTTCCGTGCGGATTTTCCGAAGCAAAGACTCGTCAGAAGATATGGCGATAGATGGAAAATAAAAAGAAATAACAGCAAAATTGAGGTAATTTTATTTCAATAAAATTAGTAAATTTAAATGTTTGCGGGAATTAGCGGGGATCGTGATCACAGATTATTACAAGAGTTATTTTCAATTAGGTACTACTAAAGAGGGCCCTTTAAATCCGTAACTATAACAAATAAAGCAGTGCGAACTAATAAATGCAATAAATTAAATATTCTAAATACTACACATTTAAAATAACAATAGTTCAATAAATGTTTTAGCTACTCACCTCATATGTTGATTAATGCAAACAGTTTTAGCGTCACAATATATTATTATTATTTGAACGTTAATATAAAGAACACCTGTAAAGTAACGAGTGCAGTCAACGCGGCAACAGTTGAAAAGAAGTAGCGTGTGAAGAACTAAATTTGGTGGGGGAGAGAATATTATAGTTGGTTACTTGACAAGAGTGATGCTGATGGGTTGGTGGAACTGGTGGGAGTAAAAGCGGATGTCCCCGGTAAGGGTTGGCCGGAACAGCGTTCGTCCGGTCACGAAGCTCTTACAGCTGAAGAAGAAGTAGAAGAGACGGGCTTCTTTTCTTTATTAACCCACCCTTCTGCCTCATATCTGTCATAGGCACAGGTCGTTCCCATCGCTCTTCAAAGTTTACTGGCCTCCCATTTTCTATATGTGTTTAGTTTTGTTTACAAGATTAGCCAAAGTCGTCATAAAAAAAGGAAGAGGAATTATTAATTACAAGACGTGCGCACAAAACTACTTCCGTATATGATTTGCATATTAACACTTTATAGTTGTGAGACGAAATTAGTAACTCGTTCACATTTTGTTTATGTGCACTTTTAAGGAAGTAGGACTTGAGATTGAAGCAAAATATAATATAGTTTTGACCAAACTATCACATAAATATGATGAGAAACCACATAGTTTCCCTTTTTGCAATTAATATATCATTCTTATTTTGTTCGAAGGTAAAATGTCTATTACTGTACAGTGAATCAGAAAGCAACGGTTAACTAACTTGCCTCTTGTCGAGCAGTAGATTTGAGTACCAGATTCTAAACTATTCTTTATATTTATTATTCTATATTATTTACAATCAGAAATAAACAATGTTAAGGGTAAATTTGGTCAAAGAGTAATTTGATTGAGTAACTTGATTTGTCTCTTTCTATGTATGGATGCACTTTAGCCAACTTTACAAACATTTGATAGAAGGTTCCCAGAAATAATCGAAGAAGATATCATGTAAGCCTACTTTTGCAGGAAATTTTTCGTGAATTCACTGTGCTAGTAATATTTAGATCATTAAGTGAAGTAGTGTTTATATTATGGTAAATTAAAGAACAAAGAAAGTAAAGTAATGCCTATTTTTTTTCAGTTGAGTTTTACGTCCAAACTGCCAAATTAGGTGTCGCGGATGGGGGCGATTAGGAAGTTAACCTTACTTAATGTTCTAATTAAATATTAAATAAAATCTAAGGCTTAGTCCGGGAATCGAACCCAGTACCACAATACTTCTTAGCTTTGTGCATCTTGCCTCTAAACGCTCATCTAACATTGCGCTGTTTTCTGTGTTAGTAGGAATACAGTATGATGGTAAATAAAATCTTTCGGAACGCATTCAATAGTTCCCAAAGTTGAAGTATATAAAATATTATTACATTAATTATTTATAATTAAACTCATATTTTGTAAATATTTCATGGTCCGCTAATTGTACATTGAACTGGCAACGTTCTTGCCTTGAGTCTTCTAACATTTTTCTAATTTTTTGTTTGATTTGTTTGTACTAGTCTCTTGTTTCAAGTTAACCCTATTCCAGACAAGATTCTTAGCCTCTGAAGTTTAGAAATTTGGTTAAAATTGATGTAGCTGTTTTATTTTTTAAAAAAAATATTGCACCCAATTTTCGAATAACCAATTTTGATAACTTAGCACAGAAGTAACCCGGGAACTTCCAAACATCTGTGGTTGTAAGATAATAATTCAATATCTGCCTCGGATGTCTTAATTTTATAACCAAAGACAAATTGAAATGCAAATAATATGACAAAAATTAATACTCATTCAAAACTATATCTTTTACAGATTTACAATCAGCTTCAAGCATTACAATGGCATGGTAAACACTCAGATGTTGTTTCGGAGCGTTCAGGTTTTTTTGAAATCTCTCCATTGCAACAAAAGCTTCAGAGATTCTCCGCACATGTTGAAAAATCAAACTAGGAGAGTACAGCAGAAGTAAGTTTATAATTTCTATTTGCTCAAATTACAGAACGTATAGTTTGTTTTCAATTAATTCAGTGATTCATGATAAATATGCGACCTTGGATAGTTTTTTTTTGTAATTCAAGCAAGATCAGTCAACGCGTCAATTCATGATGAGTTGCAGCCTACTAGAAAGTTACATTTAAATACTAAAAAGTATGTGACAGTACTGCTGACCTATCCCACTGTAATTCATTACAGTTTTACTTGCTTACAAGCAACATATGTTTTTTTTTTCATCATTCTGTCCCTTTCTATGCGCAGTACATATGCAACTGCATTTCTAAATTAAGGCATAATGGTGATTGTACAAATTTAAGCTAGATTATACAACTACATAAAGACTAATGCAATTGAAATATTAACTTTCACGCATCCATGTTGAAAATTATTTTTAAATAGCATATTAAAGGAAAACCTCCCACTGTTTAAAGAGAGGCTAATTTGCAAGGAACTTGCAAGGCCAATAAAGAAAAGGGGGAAAAAATTGGTTTTTCTTCGCATGAACAATAGAAAACCATAAAGTGGTTCTAGTTAAAATTTCCAATATATAACGAACTTGAAAAATTAATTTTTCATATAAAGTGAAAATAAATAATCTGCAGTATAAATGGATGTTACTTTAATTCTAGTCTGTGTACAACGGCTAGTTCTTCTGAACTGCCAGATTAATATTCACTACTGGGCTGCGGATATAGGCAATTTATTCTCTATTGTTAAGTGCCCATAAAAATTTCCTTCCTAATGGCCACCGGCGCCAAGAATCACATGTTGATAAAATAATTTGTGAATTAATAGACCTTTGCTTGGAAAGAAAAAAAAAAATTTTTAATAATAATGGACGAGCATGAACTATTATTAATTTGTGAAAATAACTGTGTGAATTCAATGGCTCCCTTGTTCATGTTGAATTTTACCACTGTATTATAATTGTAATTTATTAAGGTCTTACTGGGTTTATATTATGCATTAGGTATATATATATTCACATGCACTAGGTATTTTCTCAGTCGGTAATATTCACCATCGGGAAAAGGAATATCTTTTCATTATCTTCTTCTCATATTATCTTCTCGTAGTATCAAATCGAAGGTTGGCCACCCTGTTTTACCTTCACAGAGACTGGGTATTGTGGTACAGTGACGTACAAGAAAATCAGTGGACAATATGCTGGCAAAGGAGACAATCTTATGGATTTTAATCGGCATAGACCGCCTGTCAGAAAATTAAGAGCATATACAGTTGAGGCTTCAATATGTCTCAAGGATGTTACCGAAGAGATTCGAAAAACATTTTTTTTTAATTGCAAAAGTTGATTAATGATCACTGCCCAAATTTTAAGATAGGCTGAGTAGGGGTGACTCTAAAATAGCTAAGTAAAACTTACAATATAAGTAAGAGGCCACTTAACTTCAAAATATTTTTCAATTACCCGAGAGAATTAAGAATGGGAAATCATTTTTTAGAAATTAAGCGAACATTTTTCAACAAGAATGTTCAGGTTTAGTTTGTTTTTGTTTTAACTTTTACTTTTTTTTTCTTACAACTTACATGAGAAGGGAAAACTGGAGATAACATTAATTGTGCACACAATTAATGTTATCTCACACAATTAATGCTATCTCATTAATTGTGCACACAATTAATGTTATCTCAATCTTAGACATACACTTAATAATACCAGTTTAATAACTAATAGAAATATTTTAACTTTCAATCTGACTGAAATACCATAATTTGGACTGGCATAGTAAACAGTAGCTCTAGCAAAAATAATTTACAGTAACAATAATTGCATGAATTTTATTTTCATCTGTTGCAGAATTCAAAAACTTTCCAAGTGTTTTGGCAGCTTCAAGGTGAACTATGGTAGGGCGAATAACTCCATTAATGCTACTTTGCTGACGTCCATATAGGTGAAAAATAAATTTCATATTATTCAATGGATAAACGAATCTTCTTTTACTGAATCGTGAATCTATTTATATTCTTACATCTGGAAAAGATTAAAACGCATTTAATATCATGGATTTTCATTTCGTAAAATATCGGTAGGTTGATGAATGTGTTTAATCGTAGTTGAATGTATTTCTAAAATGATCAAAGAAGGTCAGAGATGAAGAGTAGCTTCCTGTAGATTGCTTACATTTGAAGATTGTTTAGACATGTTTAATAAACACGTGCTGATTATCCTAGTTATATATATATTTTTTTATTTAGGGCAAACTTTTTCAGTTTTTCTTCTAAAACATTCTTAAATGAGCGCAGGCGCTCATTCTGATGAAGATGTCTACTAAGTAGGACAAGTCTGATATGAAAAGTCATTTTTTTATTTTCATTTTCAATGTTGTAATTGACACACATTCTTAATACTTAATACTCTAACTGAGACTGAAAATTAAACATAGATGTACACTTTTCTTAAACAGCGTCCATCTTGGCAATTCTTTGCCGCATGTGACAGCGAGAACTATCACTTTGTCGTTTGTCCAGTTCTCCTAGCCCTGAATCAGTAGATTGCACGTATTTTCAGCTAGTATTATTAACTACTTGCTCGTAACAACTAAGCTGTTTTCGAAAAGGTGATAAATGTTTGAGATCCAGTGCTGTTAGCAATCTATTATACTAATGATATTTAATGTTATGTAATTTCAAGTACTGATGAGTACTTGAAAAAATGGGAATGGTTTTAAAATAAAGGGAAAGAAATTTTGGAACGATTGTTTGGTCTCAAAACCAAGGTTTAGAACACCACTCCAAATGAAATACTGCAAGCAATAATAGAAATAATGTCAGTACTATCTCTTTATTTAGAATGAATGTGACGAATGGTAATTAAAAATGAATTGAATACATTGCTTAGAAAAAAAAATATGCTTATTAAATTAGAAAAACTAATTATAATGAAATATGTGCGACAGTTAAAAGTTAATTTTGAGCGTTTATTAACTAATATTATATAACACACCAAGCAGTAAGAAGTCTCTTCGGTGTATGTAAGGGTAACGTTAATTAGACGTTCGAGGAGTATAGATTTTCGTATGTTGTTACAGTGACACTAACAAGTGATTGACAAACTCTCCTCTCAGATTTAAAGGCCAAACAATATTGTCAGATTTCACTTTAGCTAAGTTACAAAAGAAAGATGGTTGTTTTTAAAGAAGTTTTGTTATTATTTTAAATGATTATTAAAAAAAAAGATTTACTACTTAGGGTAAACTAACATTTTTAGTTATCCTTAATGTTCTTAAAGAATATGTAAGGTTTTTTTTAAATAGGAGTTTTTATTACAAATAAAATGTATTGTGGGTAAATATTTCCTTTCCTTAATTTTGGATGGGGGATACATCTTTAAACTTGCTTTAAACTACACAAGCCTTTTATTTGTATAATTACAAAAAAATAGAAATTGATCATGTTTGGTGTAGTTTTACTTGGGTAACGACTGCCTTTTTATTATAAAGTGCTGTTTTATTATCTGCTCAAAATTAAGAAGAAATGAATGCTTAAATAAGAAAATTTGTCAATCAGGAATTTATTCATACTGCAACAAGAATTGCGGAATCAAAAATTATGATTTTAAATATCTTTAATCACCGCATCTAGATACAAGTAATTGCACTTGGTAAGATTGTAATTTTTATATTCCGTAATTTTTTATGTAAGATAAAAGAAAAGAATGCCGAAGGGATAAAGACAAAAGAGTCCTATTAAAACAAGAACAAAAACAACAATAGTTTCAATGTCAGAATTTTGGGATATTACGCTTTTTTGTTTTCTTTTTTTTGTTAATAATGACACAAACTGGTTATAACATACATACGAGGTGTGTTCAAAAAGTAACGGGAATTTTTAAATTTCGCGGGTTTGGAGAGTCTGATTGTAAATTTTTTTTTTTATTATGTTGGTACACATGCCCCTGAAGTACGATAAAATTTTCAGTAATATTCATTGTTTACTAGTGATGGGCAGAACGAGTCCGTCTTTGGACTCGTTGGATTTGAATCAGTTCCAGGGTTGGAATCGATTCCAACAACTCGTTCACCGATTCCGGTCTCTGTACTTACCCTATGCATTAGTAAAAATGTCACGCAATTTATTAAAAAATATCATTAAATGTTAGCTTTCCCAGTTAATAACAAAACTATATTTCTTTAACACACATTGAGTACTATCCCTAATTTCCAATTGCACTGATAAATATAAAATTAACAACGTAACACAAAAATTAACATAAAAATAGACTAGTCAATTATAAAAATTAAAGCAATGCTGTTTAGTCATTATCTAGCTTGACCACTGGAAGACTGGAGTTAACGTGCTTCAAGAGGATCCAAGGTAGAGAAACGGAAATGGGTAGGAAATTATTCCCATAAAAAAAATTCTAACCCTTCAAGCAAAATGATAATTACTCATAAATAAAGAAATATTTATTTACTAGGACTTGTATATCAAGCTTTAAAAATATTATCTTACGAAAAGAAAAAGCTGTGTGCTTAATCTTTAACATAGCGCTGGACACTCTTATTCTTATCTTCATTGGGTAAGTTTAACCGTGTACATGACCGTGAGACAGTCAAAGTAACACTGAGCCAAAATTTAGTATTACCTAATTGGTTTACTTACTGCAGTATCCCTCCCACTCTATCACCAATTTCACAAACATTCATCGATTGGAAATAATTTTTAGTTAAATATTCGTTTTATTTGAATACAAAAAACATTATAACGCTTTCTTAAGATGATTTTAATTTTTAAAATTTGTTTTTGTCCATTACTCTTATATAATACGAAGAATTTCAAATAAAATATAATATACAAACACAATGATCTAGTATGCAGGTGGAGTCAGTCCTCGTTACCATAGCAATGGAACCGTTAAACAACTCCGGTTCCAGCTCCAGCAATTTCTATTGGCTAGATTCAGTGAACGAAAAAATGGAACGAGTCCGGTTTCAAAAGGATTTAAATCACTCCGGATTCGACTCCACCAACTCCAGTGGATTTAACCAATGAAAATGCTAGAGCTGGGCCGGAGTCGTTTAACGGTTCCGTTGTCATGGTAACTACGACTGACTCCACCTGCACACTAGATCATTCTGTGTTTGTATATTATATTTTATTTGAAATTCTTCGTATTTTATAAGAGTAATGGACAAAAACAAATTTTAAAAATTCAAATCATCTTAAGAAAGCGTTATAATGTTTTTTGTATTCCAATGAAACGAATATTTAACTAAAAAATATTTTCAATCGATGAATGTTTGTGAAATAGGTGATAGTGTGGGAGGGATACTACACTAAGTAAACCAGTTAGGTAATACTAAATTTTGGCCCAGTTTTACTTTGACCGTCTAGCTGACATGTACACGTTCAAGCTTACGCCAATGAAGATGAGAGTAAGAGTGTCCAGCGCTAAGTTTAAGATTAAGCACACAGCTTTTTCTTTTTGTAAAACAATAAGATAATATTTTAAAAGCTTGATATTCAATTCTTAGTTAATAAATATTATGAGTAATTATAATTTTGAAGGGTTAGAATTTTTATGGAATAATTTCCTACCCATTTCCGTTTCTCTACCTTGAATACTCTTGAAGTAAGTTAACTCCAGTCTTCTAGTGGTCAAGCTAGATAATGACAAAACTGCATTGCTTTAATTTATATTTGACTAGCCTATTTTTGTGTTAATATTTGTATTACGTTGTTAATTTTATATTTATCAGAGCAATTGGAAATTAGGGATAGTACTCAATGTGTGTTAAAGAAATATAGTTTTGTTATTAACTGGGAAAGCTAACATTTAATGATATAATAATATAATAAATTGCGTGACATTTGTTCTTATGTTTAATCGTTCCAAACCTTCTGCTGCCTCATTTTCATTTTTATTTGCCTAAATTTTTTGGGGCGGGGCGGAATCACTTTTTTTAAAAATAGGGATTTGAATCAACTCGTTCCACCATTGGAACGAGTCCGCTCAAATAGCCCATCACTATTGTTTACTTCTTAAGTGGCAGCCGTTAAGGTTAGACGTGTTTTTCGAGCTTGGCGATTTTTGTTTGTTAAAAAAAATGGATCAAAGAATTTGTATTAAATTTTGCGTAAAAAATGAAATAAAGTGTGTGAAATGTTAATAAAGGCATATGGTGAGTCTGCTATGAGTAAAACAAGGATTTACGAGTGGTATAAGCGTTTCCAAGAGGGCCGCGAAAACGTTGAAGATGACGAACGACCTGGACGTCCAAGCACATCAACAACCGATGAAAACGTGAAAAAAGTGAAAGAAATGGTTATGAACGATCGCCGAATCACAATCAGAGAAGTCGCTGATGATGTTGCCATATCAATTGGCTCATGCCATGAAATTTTTTCGGATGTTTTGGGTATGAAACGTGTGGCAGCAAAATTTGTTCCAAAATTGTTGAATTTCGAACAAAAACAGCGGAGAATGGAGTTGCTCAATAGTCACTCAATGAAGTCGACAACGATGCGGATCTACTGAAACGTGTTATAACAGGTGACGAAACATGGGTTTACGGATATGATGTCGAAACTAAGGCTCAATCGTCCCAGTGGAGGCATTCTGGATCGCCAAGACCGAAAAAGGCTCGACAAGTGCGGTCGAATGAAGGTTATGCTCACTGTGTTCTTCGATTTTAATGGCATAGTGCATCATGAATTCTTGCCACAAGGTCAAACAATCAATAAGGAGTACTACCTACAAGTTCAACGCCGTTTGCGTGAAGCAATCCGAAAAAACGCCCGGATTTGTGGCAAAACAATTCATGGATTTTGCAACACGATAATGCACCTGCACACACTTCATTGCTTGTTCGTGAATTTTTGGCCAAAAACAAAACTTTAACGATGCCCCAGCCTCCATATTCGCCAGACATGGCTCCATGTGACTTTTTTCTATTTCCAAACATAAAGAGAACATTAAAAGGCCGTCGTTTTACAAGCATAGATGACATTAAAAGCGAATCGCTGAAAGCTATCACAAAGATCGAGTTTCAGAAGTGTTTCGAGGATTGGAAAAAGCGCTGGCACAAGTGTATTGTATGCGAAGGGGACTACTTTGAAGGCGACAATATTAATGTAGATGAATAAATAAATATTTTTTTTCAAAAAACGAAAATTCCCGTTACTTTTTGAACACACCTCGTATGTATAACATTGATCTAACCTCCTTGACTATCGCCATGTACTTGTTATAATAGAGAAGTATTGAATGAATTGTAGCTTTGCTTCGATCCCTCATTAAATTAATTTTAATGAACTTGAAATCTTTCTGGAATCGCCTTATTTGAGGTAAGCTGGAATTTTCTATTTTTGAAGATGTACGATGAAGCAATGCTTTTTACGTTTCTTTCTCTCATCTTGCTCTTCAAAAAGTGATGCAGGAAATATCCTTCATTCTTTTGACCAAGAGTTTGTACTTCATATAACACAAGTAAATCTTATTTTGTGAAGTCATTAACTGCATACCGAAACGCTGTATTCACTTGTCATGATGACAACTTAGCTAGATTAATCAGCTAAATATTTTAGGTACCCCTCTACCTTCTTTTTTTTTAGGATCAGGCCAACTAAAATTAGAATACCTTCCATGAGATAAACTTCTGTAATGCTGTTGCACTATTTCCCGAACCGTCCTGGAAACCCCTCTAAGCCGTCTAATTTGAAGGACCCTCTGATAAACAAGGGGGAAGGATAAACAAGGAGTTGGTCCTCTTTTCCTACTTGGACATGTATAGTCTAAAAATATGACATCATCCTTTGCGCGCTCCAGTAAACCTAATTCGCACATTTTATCTCTACATAATTTATGCTTTAATTACTGACATTACAGAAGACTAAATGCCTCAGTCGGCATTAGGATAAGTTAGTAAGTTTATCGATTTATTTTCTATTTCGAGATGCAATGTATTAATAAAATTGTAAATTTAATGCATCTTTGATTAAAGTGGACGCCTTGATTAGAAGCCCATTTTTAAACATAAGTGTTTACATGTGAGTATGTATGATAAGATGTATGTATTTTGTTTTCAAGATTGGAGAGCGTTATTTATACTTGGCAGTGTTCTTATTTTTGCAACAAAATATTCCTCTGAATTGCATTTCTGTTCTAATAAATATCTCAAACAAGCAAAGCTTATGTTTTTAGAAATTCAATTAGGCGTATTATGCGATCACGGGTAATAGTTTCAAGCTCGTGATTATTTTCAATGGAACAACAGTGTTGTAATTCTTTGTGTTGCGCAGTGCTTTTGTTTTAAAAAGAGAAAATTGCACACAGTCTGCTTGTTAAAAATAAATTCAAAACAAAGAAACCAAAAAATATAAGAAAATGGCCGTTGGTTAGACTTGTGTGGATGTGATAACTTTGGCCTAAGTTTTACTTCCAACCCTCTTATATGAGCAGAGGCCATGTGGTAGAGATTGGTGCTCGCTCTGGAGGGCGTCATACCACTCTACTTTGTTTCAAGAGCCCTGCCCTTCTGGACTTCACAACACACACTGTACACTCCCTCAATAGTTCAATCTACCGGTCTATAAATACGAAAGCCACTTCTAAATAGACATGCTAGACGTTTTTATGAAGGTTCATTTTGTTACTTATACACAAATTTATATCCCAAATATATGCAGTAGCTGGTAATGTAAAGGGGATCTTCCGAGACAAAACTTTCTAATTATTTAAGGAAATAATGGTTAAAATGGTTCTAGAAGATTTTTTTTATTTTATATTTATTTAAGACTCGTCAACTTCTAAGATTATCGGCGCCCGAAGTCTTCTGAGTGAACTGCTGGCCAGGTTGTTCTCTCGCTGCAGACAACATTGTATCACCGGATAGTGAGTATAGAGGCTCCCTCGAAGAAAACAAATTCTAATAGCGCCGTCTGGATTTGAATACTTGACTTGCTAATCCACCTGTTCGTACATGGTTTAGCATTATCATTATACGAAGGAAATTAAAACCCCCTGCCAGAGGCAGCTTGCAATTAAGTGGTTATTCTGTATGTCCCCAAGACAAGACGGCTTTTAGCAGTCACTTACATTAATAATCCTCAATTCAATATAATGTACATACACTGGGCCAAAAAAGTCTGTGAACACTAACCTAAATTTTATTACTTTTATTATTATCTTATTAGAAACTTCTTTTATTTTCAAATGAAATATACTATTCGATAGACAGAAACCAGAGTTTTTCATTTTATATTCAATCTTTTATTTTTGTTCAGCAGGAATATCACAATTAAATGTTTAACAAAACAACACCCCAAACGAATGCAAAAAAAGTCTGTGAACAGCTGTATAAATATGTAAAAACATTAAGATAACAAACAGAAAAACGATTGAATAAAGTTTCAAAGTTCTCTATTGTATTGTAGAAACCACTACAGTCAGTTTTGTGAATAAATAATCTAATTAGTACATATTTAACCACTAATATGGAAGTTCCCAGACCAATTCGAGAACTTATTGTGACGTTGCGAAATGAAAGAAAAAGTATTCGAGAAATAGGGAAGATAGTTCAAAAAAACCCTTCAACGGTGCATAATATAATTAAAAAGTACGGAAATGTGATTAGTAGGCCACGCAGTGGACGGCCACCAAAACTTAATTCCTTTCATAAACTGCAAATTCTGAAGTCTGTTCGAGAAGAACCCAGGACAAGCGCTCAAAAATCAGTCAAGAATTATCAAGTGGTTATGTGTAAGCGTAACACCACAGACAATTAGAAATACACTGGGCCAAAAAAGTCTGTGAACACTAACCTAAATTTTATTACTTTTATTATTATCTTATTAGAAACTTCTTTTATTTTCAAATGAAATATACTATTCGATAGAGAGAAACCAGAATTTTTCATTTTATATTCAATCTTTTATTTTTGTTCAGCAGGAATATCACAATTAAATGTTTAACAAAACAACACCCCAAACGAATGCAAAAAAAGTCTGTGAACAGCTGTATAAATATGTAAAAACATTAAGATAACAAACAGAAAAACGATTGAATAAAGTTTCAAAGTTCTCTATTGTATTGTAGAAACCACTTCAGTCAGTTTTGTGAATAAATAATCTAATTAGTACATATTTAACCACTAATATGGAAGTTCCCAGACCAATTCGAGAACTTATTGTGACGTTGCGAAATGAAAGAAAAAGTATTCGAGAAATAGGGAAGATAGTTCAAAAAAACCCTTCAACGGTGCATAATATAATTAAAAAGTACGGAAATGTGATTAGTAGGCCACGCAGTGGACGGCCACCAAAACTTAATTCCTTTCATAAACGGCAAATTCTGAAGTCTGTTCGAGAAGAACCCAGGACAAGCGCTCAAAAAATCAGTCAAGAATTATCAAGGGATTATGTGTAAGCGTAACACCACAGACAATTAGAAATAAATTACATGAATACGATTATTGCGGTCGAGTCCCGAGGAAAAAACCTTTAATCAATAAAATAAATAGTAACCGCCGATTGGATTTCGCGAAAGAATGTGTTTCTAAGCCTTCTAGTTTCTGGGAAACCGTAATCTTTTCAGATGAGTCGAAATTCAATGTATGTGGGTCTGATTGACGACAAAAGTGTGGCGAAAAAGAAATGAAGCTACAAAAATGAAAAATATGAAGCCTACTTTTAAGCATGGGGGAGGCAACATTCTGGTGTGGGGCGCATGAGTGCTAAAGGAGTGGGCAAGTTAGATCTAATTAATGGTATGATGGACCAATATGTGTATGTGGATATATTAAGACGCAATTTAAAAAAAAATTCAAAAAAATTAGGGTTGGAGGGAACGTTTGTCTTCCAACAAGACAATGACCCGAAACATACCGCACTAAAAACTCGGGAATGGCTTTTAAATAATACACTCTGGCGCCTAAACACCCCTCCACAATTGCCAGACCTTAACCCAATAGAACATTTGTGGGATGAAATCAGCCGCGAAATAAATAAACGAGGAATAAGAAACCGTGAACAACTAAAAAACGCTATTTTAGAAGAGTGGGATAAAATTCCAACATTGACGACCACAAAATTATTAGGATCGATGAAAGCTCGCTTGTTGGAAGTGATTAGGAACATAGGAGGTCCTACAAGTTTTTAAAATTTATAATTCACGTACAATGTGTAAGAATGATTTATTTCTGCAAAGTGTTCACAGACTTTTTTTGCATTCGTTTGGGGTGTTGTTTTGTTAAACATTTAATTGTGATATTCCTGCTGAACAAAAATAAAAGATTGAATATAAAATGAAAACTCTGGTTTCTGTCTATCGAATAGTATATTTCATTTGAAAATAAAAGAAGTTTCTAATAAGTTAATAATAAAAGTAATAAAATTTAGGTTAGTGTTCACAGACTTTTTTGGCCCAGTGTAAATTACATGAATACGATTATTGCGGTCGAGTCCCGAGGAAAAAACCTTTAATCAATAAAATAAATAGTAACCGCCGATTGGATTTCGCGAAAGAATATGTTTCTAAGCTTTCTAGTTTCTGGGAAACCGTAATCTTTTCAGATGAGTCGAAATTCAACGTATGTGGGTCTGATTGACGACAAAAAGTGTGGCGAAAAAGAAATGAAGCTATGAAAATGAAAAATATGAAGCCTACTTTTAAGCATGGGGGAGGCAACATTCTGGTGTGGGGTGCATGAGTGCTAAAGGAGTGGGCAAGTTAGATCTAATTAATGGTATGATGGACCAATATGTGTATGTGGATATATTAAGACGCAATTTAAAAGAAAATTCAAAAAAATTAGGGTTGGAGGGAACGTTTGTCTTCCAACAAGACAATGACCCGAAACATACCGCACTAAAAACTCGGGAATGGCTTTTAAATAATACACTCTGGCGCCTAAACACCCCTCCACAATTGCCAGACCTTAACCCAATAGAACATTTGTGGGATGAAATCAGCCGCGAAATAAATAAACGAGGAATAAGAAACCGTGAACAACTAAAAAACGCTATTTTAGAAGAGTGGGATAAAATTCCAACATTGACGACCACAAAATTATTAGGATCGATGAAAGCTCGCTTGTTGGAAGTGATTAGGAACATAGGAGGTCCTACAAGTTTTTAAAATTTATAATTCACGTACAATGTGTAAGAATGATTTATTTCTGCAAAGTGTTCACAGACTTTTTTTGCATTCGTTTGGGGTGTTGTTTTGTTAAACATTTAATTGTGATATTCCTGTTGAACAAAAATAAAAGATTGAATATAAAATGAAAAATTCTGGTTTCTCTCTATCGAATAGTATATTTCATTTGAAAATAAAAGAAGTTTCTAATAAGATAATAATAAAAGTAATAAAATTTAGGTTAGTGTTCACAGACTTTTTTGGCCCAGTGTATGTATATTTATCAGGATGAATGTATTTATTAGGATGAACGTATTTATTAGGACGAATGTACACTCATAAGTGTGTGAGTGTGCATGTAAATTTTATGTAAATAAGTGATTTTAAAATTTAGGCTAGATCTCTATGGGGTGCAAGGACTTGATATCAAGTACTCCATCCCAATATTAGTTAGTTAGGTTAAAAGGAAAGAGTTATGGCTACCAATAGGTTAGTTTCGACAAGATTAGATGTTAAAGTAAGTCAAGTAATATAGTAAAGTGTCTATTTTCCGGTATAGTTCAGGTGCAAAGGACCTTCAATGTTGCGCACCTTTCAAAACAAAAAATAATCCTTCAACGATCGTCAAAAAAAGGCAATACCAGAATCGTACATTTTAATTCACAGTTTATGTGGTACGTAATTTACGTAGTTAATGTTCAGAAGTTATGGCATAATATTACTACTGTTAAAGATTTACTTTGTACGTGCACTGAGTACAAAAACCAAAAACATTCGTTTTGTTTGACAAATTGCGGAGTTATTTATAGCAATGGCAACTCAACTGGAATACATACAGATAAAGTAAACAACACATGGCTGGCGCATTACATGTGAACTCTTTTATTTTTTTTTAAATCTTCTTTCTTTTTCATTATTCGTTGTAGTACTTAAAGAGATATTTATGCAGGTTATTATTTTTTTTCTTAAGTTATGAGCGGGAGTTCAAAAGTCTCGCACCAATGTTTGGGTCAAACTTTCGAAACACATAATCCCTGCGAAAAACATGTTTTAAGCTAATGATGTACGCGATGTGATAAAAGGCGACTGTGTTTTTACTTAAGGTATTTTATTAATTATTTATAAACTGATAAAACAACAAAAGTTGGATTAGTGTTTAATCTCGAATTCTTGATCAACAGAACTACTTAGTAGAATTAGACGACCTAAGCACATATTTTACTAACTTAGTCCTGTTTTTTAATCTTGCAATCTTAAGTAATTAAATGCAACAATAAGAGGAAAATTCTTTTTAAGAACAGATTCATAGTGTTAAAACATTTGTAATGAATTACTCATTGAATGACGTATTGAAATATAAGTGCATCTTCGTGCCCCTGTATGAATATTTTTTAAAATAGATTTTTATATACACATTAACTATACAGATCTTTTTCAAATTATTGTATATAAAGGAAGAACTTTTTATCAAGCTTCCCCTATATAACAATTCTTTTATATAATAAATCTTTTAATTTCTAGATATATGGTTGTGAATATAAGGGCCTAAACAATTGTACTCAAATGGTAACATTTGCTGAAATGGATGCTCTCTTTATTAAGGTATTAATTTGAAATTATCAATTTATCAGCCCCTATTGGTTCATGAAAATTGCTTT
Source organism: Rhodnius prolixus (assembly GCF_049639745.1). Taxonomy (NCBI): domain Eukaryota; kingdom Metazoa; phylum Arthropoda; class Insecta; order Hemiptera; family Reduviidae; genus Rhodnius; species Rhodnius prolixus. The sequence goes on from NW_027411624.1 coordinate 26,707,995, forward strand.
TAGCTATTCAATAAAATGAAGTACCATAAAATTTTATTGTTGCTCTCTTAATATAGTTGCGAGTTATTAACAGATAAAAGAAAGTATTATTTGAACAATTTCCTACTACAAAGAGAACCAGTTATTTCAACTTTATATATCCGAGATAATTTAATTAAGTGTATAGAACATAACATAATTAATAAATCTAAATTTAACATTTAGTTTTGAAGTTATTTCATGGACAAGATTTTATAATTTAATTTTGTAGATAAATATATAATAAATAAAAGCGAGTCTTTCTGTTAGTCTGACATATTTTGAAGCCTGTTCTAGTTTGAAACTATTTCCAAGATAATCTCATAAACTAACTTCTATTCGGTAAGCCATCCTTTTGCTTTGACGGAGTTAACTAACATTCTCAATAATATGGCCTCATATTTCTAGGTAAAAAGTGTGGGGTAGAAACACACAAGTAGATATAACAATCATTTATTGTTCTGTACGATACATTGTAGAACATCCTAGGTCAGCGTTTCCCATCCTTTTTTGGCTCGCGTACCACTTGGTTGTACATCATGTTCAGTGGTGAACCACTTCGTAAAAATGATTGTATTTCTTGAAATTTGTTATTCCGAGTGTGTTATTTTTATTATTATTACCTTTACTTGTATAGAGTTACAATGTATCTGTTATAAAGGAGTTTAAGTTCATCTTCACTTTATAAACTTTGTAAAGATCTTAGTTTTAACACTAAGTTTTCTCTTCAAGATTATTGTACTAAAAACGATTCTATTAATTTTTTTCCATCTTTTATTGATAATGATGTTTAAAATCTAATTATTTTCGGGTTTTGGAAAATACTGTATGAAAGGTTTAAAAGAGAGATTAAAGATAACATTTGGACGAAGAACTGGAAACAGCAGTTTACTCTTTGCTAGAGTAGAAGATGGGTTGATCCAGGAAGAGTACATGATTATTCCTTTACAAAACAATGGAAAATTCACTGAGAAATTGACTTTAAATCTACTTTTGTATCCCATTGGGTGAAGAATCTAAAACCTCAGAACAAAAACACCATGCTGAGGTGAATGAAGTCATTGAAATGTGAGAACTTGTTTTAAAGAAAAGAATAGTAACCTTCTCCTAGAAACTGGCGAATAGTATAACCTACCATAATATGGTTAAATATGGTTATCTAAAACAAAATCTTTTTTCTCACTAGGTGCCTTAAAGCATTAACTTTCATCAAAATCACAATTTAATAAATTCAAAATTTTGCAATGCATATATTTTTTTACAGAAATAAGAGAAAGTAAGTTAGCTATGAGAAAGGCAAAGTAATTTTTTTTTTTTTTTTTTCTTTGACGGTGAAGGAGAAAGAGGTGTACGGGCTGGTCGTCTCTATTTGTGAGTGCGGTCATCTATTATTAGATTCTTTATCTAAATATAAGTTTTCTACAGAGTGTTTTGAGTTGTGTTTGTGAAAAATGTAAGCAGTGTGAATAAAGAGAAGGCATTACTGCAGCCAAATTTGCACTTACTCTTTTATCAAACTCCACTGTCCTCTCTTCAAAATGCATTCATTTATATTTTTACAATCTACATACAGGTACTCAACTAATAGCTACATAAAACTTTAAAAGTCGTTGTTTTAATTGTCGAAAAGTTTGACTATCAATTAATTTTTTTTTTTTTTTTTTTTTAATTTATTTGTTAAGTTACTCCAGCGCCTAGATACGCCATAAGTAACAATGACAATAACTGACCACTACAATCTCACTAATTGAGGGGAGAAGTTACCCAGTGATAACACTCCCTAAGTCTTCTCCAAGATTAGCTACTCTCTTCAGAAGAGAGAAAATCGCGAGGCTACTGGCTGATTTTTAATCGTCTGGGAGGATGATCTGGAAGGTGATGAGATGATAAATGGCGGACAAGAGGATTGGAATGAGCGTGCAAGTTATGATGAACATTATTATAACGAGTTCGTGCAACCTGGACCTACAAACGGAATTTCCAAGTCTGTGTGGATAGTTAGATTTGAAACGTAAAATGGAGCGGTTTAACTATAGTGCGGAGAATTTTAGACTGAAAAGATGGGATTCGTTGAAGATTTGGAGCGTCTCGTTGAACCCCACAGTTTAATACCGTACGTCCAGGCGGGTTTTAGTATAGAATTGTATGTTAAATCAGTCGTTTGTTATTAAGTGAGAGTTTTGAACTTTGGTCTACTAGTCTTTTAAGCAGTCGATAACGTCTATTAACTTCAGTTCGTTTAAGTCGGGTGTGCGGGTTCCAAGTTAGTCTTTTGTCTAAATAAAGCCCAAGATAAAAGGACAACATTGGCAGGAGGAATTGGAATTGAGTCATAGAAGATCGGAGGAAGAGTGATGCGGCGGAGAGTAAAAGTAATATTTTGAGATTTTGTTTCATTTAACTTTATTTTCCATTTTCTTGAACCATTCCTCAAGAGAAAAGAGATGAGTTTTGAAGGTTTCTGTGTGAAGTTACCGGATCAATGTGAGGAGAAAGTATAGCTGTATCATCTGCATATGTTAGAAGGACAGTTTCAGGATGGACTGGTATGTCTGCTGTGTATATTACATATAGGATAGGTCCTAAGGTGCTTCCTTGAGGAACACCCGCTTCAATACAATGTTTAGCTGAATACGATGTACCGATATCAATTAATTTAAAAACAAAAATTATTTAGTTTTTTTTTCTTGTGGGCAAACTTCAAAAAAGAATAGTTTGTTCCAATCGTTTATATCAATATGCAAACGTTAATTATTAAAAATTATTATCAGTCTGATGACGAAATGATCTAATAATAATAATAATAATAATAAATTACTGTATTTTATTGTATCATTCAATTTTTTTTATTTTTATTTTTTTATAGGTGGCTGTTTAAAACGTCGCCTGCAAATAAATTGAAAAACGGAAAAGAATGTAGAAGTTTCCGGTCAATCCTGTTCGACCGAGTAATTTCATCTGTCTATTTCTGAAAATTAAACAATGGATCAACATAATGGATCGTGTGAATTTTTCACGCCAGATTTATTACATCCTTTACGCCAAGAACAGGAAATTTTGTTGATTCTTTTGTTAGAACAAATGTAAGTACGAGGAATTATCTGTTACGTAAAGAAATTAAATAATAAAATCTCTCTCTTAATTTTAATAAATTTGGAAATTTTCTTCTAATTTTGAATTTGCTTATTGTTATGTGTGTCAATTTTGATAGTGGTGATAGATAGTAGATTCAGTTTGCTGGTAAAAATCCATATCTTCAGTTTACTAATATTGTTGACAATTTTTCACGATTCCCTTAAAAATGACAAGCGATTTTATTCAAATTCGTTTGTTCTGGATATACTCAATAAGCTTTTTCCTAGAAAACAGTCCAATATATTCCCAGAGAATTACAACTGTAAGTGTGTTCTCTAAATTGTCATGTTAGAACATTGCACGGTTTGATCACCTGTAAATTATTTTAGGCACCTTAAAAATTGTCTGAAAATTCCAAATTAGTTGCAAAAATAGTGACGCAAAGTGCAATGCCATCTAGAGAGTTAAGGACAAATCAAATTTCTGTTATCTTAAAGAGAAAATTTGTCTAGTAAGTTGTAAGACATTGGTAATGAAAGAAATTCTGTTTGTGTTTCACTAATTTTTGTATTTTGTTTACAATTAGAGTAAAAAATATTTTTAGACGATTCTGTACATCCATCAATCTCAATTTGTGCATTTTTGTTTAACTTACGAGTATTTTTCCCAATGAAATATTCCCAGGAAAATAATTATGCCACTATAATTAACATCAATTCATGGTTAGTTGCTTTTATTAAACCTTAATACCAGAATAATGAGGAAATGCATAAATAGGTCTCGTAATTATCTGTCTTTCTTCAAAAAACATTTTGATTTTTTTGAAAAGTGTAATTATGGCGAACTAATAATTAAGTCTTAACATTCATTTTTCTCAGAAAGGCATTCCAAAGTTCTGATAGACATTATATTATTTGAACCTGAAAAATAAATAAATATATAGTTCCTTTAATTTTTAGCTGATGGCAGTTTAGCCGCAAACGTGACCAATGTCTCACCTGTCACCTTCCCCAAAGCTCTCAAAAATCACTATTTTCAGAAAATCAAATTAAATTGTAGAATTGTTCCTTAAAAGATAAGTAAAGTAAAGCCTATTTGTTCGGGACAGTTTTACATCCAATTACCTAATTAAGTGTCTCGATCGGAGAAAACAATTTACTAAAAAGTTCTTTTATTAAACATTAATTAAAATCCAAGGCTTAGACCGAAAATCGAATCCAGTGCAACAATACATCTTAGCTTTACAAGTTCTCGTCTCTTACCACTCGACTACGGGTGCGTTCCACTAAGAGCTCACAACGATCAAAATGTACCTTCAGCCGTTCCACTTAACTACCACGGTCGTAGTGGTCGTGGCGAAAACGTCACTAATGACATCATTATTTTCGCTCACGCGAAGCTCACAACACCCCACCTTAAGAGCTGGGTCGAAGTGGGCGTTCAGAAATTTGGCGCAATTTTTAAAAGCAAAGATGGCGACCGAAAAAATTATATCAGGTAAATGAAAGTATCTCATGTAAATAATTGAATGTGTTTCTCGAAAGTCTAAAAAAAAATAATAAAATGAAAAATTACTTATCCCTTTACATACTAATTCACTGAATAACGACCAATTACACTTTGATAGTTAGTAATACGTGGTCTAAGTTTTCGCTTTTCACTATTGCGATTTTGTTAAATTGCATTCCACTTTTCATCGGAACTTGATGAAGAACTTTCTAAAGCATTATTACGTTGCATTAATAAATATCCTACTGTTGCCACAAAAGACATTTTAATTTTATTTAAACGTAAATTTTATAAATACTCCACGAAAATGTAATATAAAAATTGAATTATATATATATTTTTAATATAAGTCAACTTTACCAATAATTAATAAAGTTTATTATAACTGCTTATGAACGGGGTTAAAATTAAAAGACAACCTCTTCAAGGTTCTGACTTATTTTCGAGGTCGCCATTTGTAATGTTTACATGAACGGTTAAAACGCCCCATAGTCCATTCCACTTGGGTTTTCGATTCTAATACTCGCAAGCAAGTGGAACGGGCAAAACCGCGGTCGTGAGCACGATCGTTGTGAACGCTTAGTGGAACGCACCCTACGTGGCTACTCATTAAAAGTAAGATTTAATAAAGTAATAACCTATTTTAAAACTGGGAAGTTTTGTAGACTTTGCTTATCAGTTCCGTAATATAGTTTCCTGAAATTTTTATTTTTAAAAGGATGTTTGTTGTGGTTATCATTTTAGTTTTAATATTATATGTTGAAAGTTGGAATGATCTCTGACGAGTCTCATTTAGGTTGTTTGCTAAGATCATAATACCAGTACAGATTATGTGATTTCCATTTAGGAAATCATTTTGAATATTGTGTACGAGATAATGAAGTCTTTAGTTTTTTATAATTGCATAGCAGTGTTCATGGCAGTTATTTTGGTGGCACTAGTTGAGGCTATTTAATAATGACTATTGAATAGGTTAATCAAAGAACGATAATTGGTTGAATGTGATAGCGCTCTCTATTTTACTAGAATTACAAGACTGTACTAATGCTGTAAACAATTCAATTTCCATCTCTAACCAGATTGTAGGTATTTGCTGTTTATCGGAATTCTCGAACAAACTGGATAAATCACTTTCACCACTCTAACTAACTTGAATGAATCACCCCTGCCACTCAAACCCAAGTTCTAGTTCCAAAGTTAGCTAATTCTAAGAAGATTATTGGAGATTATTTGTTACTATCTTCTAATTGTTGACAAGAATAGTCTTATTTATCTTCATGGCAGTGGAGATAGAAGCTACTAGACAAACTTGAGCCCGTATCTATCCCCCCTCTCCGTTCACTCTTTCTAGTTGCTCATCTGTTTTCCAAAAGCGCGTCTCTAATACACTATTCTATGTTAATATTGTTCCATCCGCTTGGCCTCTTCTTCTTCATCGCCATCTTTCATCTTCAACTTCTCCTTTCTCAACTCCTTCACATAATCAAAACCATACAACATACATAATCAAACATGGGATGCGTAGAGATTTTATAATTATTTTTACTTTTTCATTTTCTTTTTCTTTTTTATTTATATAAGTTCTTTTCTAGCTTTTGAAGGAAAGATTAATTCAGTGTAAGACACATTGTTCTGGCGCAACTATGAATTTTAATTTTATTTTTTTAAATATAAATTTTAGAACCCGAAAAAAGTAGAGAATACGTTAACCTGATAAGTTTTATTTATTATTTCATCAACGTGAAGCAGCAAAAAATCCTTTGTTCCACTGGCTGTTTACATAATTTTTTTTTAAGGCCGGATAAGGACGCTGTGGGCAAGCGAATTCCTGCAAACCTTTCTTGACTTTTCTGACTAATACCTCAACTGCTTTAAAAGAATTTCTTGTATCGTACAGTCCAACCTTTCTCATGCTCCTGTACAAAACCCAGTGCTTTAATGGTTGCTCTTCTTGGTTTCTCCCATTTCATTGAACAAGATCTTGGACTCTCATTTTCATTGGAAATAAATTGGGATGTTGTATCCTATTTTTTAAAAGATGCAGCAAATAGATTTGAAATTTTGCTTGTACAATGACTGACAGCTTCTTAGAGCTCAAGTTTGAACAATGTAACATAAGTTGTAAGAAAATCATTAGCTAGAATGTGACAGCTTTCCTAAATCTGATGGATAGTAGTCATTGGTAGTTTTACTTGTCAGAAGAATGTGGTCTTCACCACATCATTGCAGTGAACAGTGAAGAATAAATTGAACGTTGAATCACTGTGGAGAAGTGCTGCTTGTGCGGAGCAACCTCTCAGTTAGTTTTGAGAATTACAGTCGTCTAGATACTCTGGCCATTTTTTTTACCACTGGTTGAACAGGGAGGAGATACTTTCTTATGGGGGCATCTTGATTTGGATTCTCTTCTTAAATTTTCTGTCAGCCAAACCGAGGACAATTTTAGTGATTAGTTGGTACGGAAAGCAAGTCAGTCTAATTATAATACTCCTCTACGCAAAATGTCTGGTTTAGATCACGGCAAGCATTGTGTATATAGTAATTGCCAATTTTTTTCAGGCGGGCTTTACGTCCAACTACCAATTAGGTGTCGTGGACGGAGGCGATTAGCAAAGATACTTTACTGTAAATTTCTTTTATTAACCTTTAAATAAAATCTAAGGCGTACAGACCGGGAATCGAATCCAGTACCGCAATGCATATTAGCTTTGCAGGTCTCGCCTCTTAACCGCTCGGCTATCGTGGCGCCTATTGTGTATATAATATGTCCTAAGTTCAAGAAAGAAAACATTTCTTGAATTTTAAGGAATTTCAAGATATTTTTCTATCGCGTCATTGTGATAAGCAATGTACTGTTACTGTTTAAAGCTTTACAAAATTGAAATCATTTCATAAATGGACAAAATTCAAAATTACAGATTTTTTTTTGTTTTCTGCTGCAAATATTATAACACATTACTGCCAAATCATTAAATTAGGTCAAGTTGTTTGCACCATTTATGAATTCTAAACAGTTGTTGCTACTTCTTTCCCTTTACTACGTCATATTTTTGGAAATTTTCCAATTTTGGCTGCTAATGTAGTATATTTATATAATAAGCCATTTGCCTTTTGCCATTTATATCAAATCGAATTTTAGAAAGAGCTCACAGACACTATGAACACTACAGATGTACAAATAAACCAGAGTTTGCTATTAGCCTCCTTCTAAGTGTTCTCTACTGTACTGTAGTGGGTACCGAACCATTGTATTTGGTTATTTTAAGATTGGAGTTCACTATACTTTTGAACGAACACCTTCCCCATCTTGTGAAACTTTAACCAATTTATACAAAAATGGTAACTATAAAAATCAAAAATGATTGTAACAGTTTTTGTAGACGTCTGTCGTGATGCATGGCGTACTAGTATTGTCCTAGTAGAATTATTTATTATTAGATCGTTAGTTGCAAATAATTTAGTGCGAAAGCTTGAATCGTAATGATTAAAGCTCTGTAGAATGATATTTTCATCAATAACATCGACATCTCAAATGTAAACTCTCGCAAAATATCCTCACAAGCGAAGAATAGCTGTAAACAAAAAATTAGTTCGCAATAACGGAAACATTTGAAGAGTCGGGAACTATCCATTGTATTTGGGGGTTATAATAATCTATTATTATCTATGTTTTTCTTTGCAAAAGGCAACTCGTTGCAGATAAAATGTAAATCAGTTTTATAGTTTAGAAAAATGTTTTTCAAAAGTGAAAAACCGATCATTCTTTTTATGAAACAATTTTGTATCGCTTTTTGAAACCTACCTAGTATTGAGGGCCAATAATGTTTAAAAAAAAAAATAAATAAATAAAATAAAACTTATTTAGGCGTTGACTCGAAAATTCTTGTATGGAACTGGAGCCTATGAATCTTATGTCGAAATTTAGCTAATTTTTAATAAAGAAGTTTAGGCAAATATGCCTTGTTGCTAAAAACTGCTTACTTGATAATTTCTCCACCGATACCTATATCGAGAAGTGAGTCGAATGTGAACTCAGTTTAAACAAACAACCAAAACAAGAAATATCTTCACGCATGCAAATTTAAATTTATTTCTGGACTGATGATAAAATTTAATGAGTAAATATTAACATGATTACACATATTTACGGATGCTTGATGTTTCTGTTTACAAATTTAAAGAAAAACGCACAGATACTGTTTACATTTTAACTATATTATTTATTGATTTTTTTTTTTTTTCTCCTGCAGGTTGAGTAACTATGATTTGATAAATGAAGAGTCAAGTTAAGTTATATAGAATTGGAAAAAAGAATCGAGAAAAGTGTTGACTGTCGTGACGAGAATTTCAAACTTAGCCTACCTACTTTTCCAGAAGGTCTAAAAATTGGTGTGACACACGATACAAGACATCCACGATGTCTGTTACACATTATAGGGGTTGTCTCTCCAATTCTCCCCAGGAAGTGATGAACATTTACAGATACATATGTGCCCTATGTATGTTAAAAACTTTTGCTTTTTATTAGTGTTCATTTTGTTACATAAATATAAACGTCACATATCAATTATCCGGTTTATTAGAAACGCCATAGGCTGCAGGCTCCCTTTTCGACGTTTGCTTTATACGTTTTTCTAATGAAACAAGAAACAAGGGTGGTCCCTTTTTAACTACGTATTACAGTATGAAAATAACGAAAGGATGGAGACATAATGGTGAGAATTAGTGTGAAATTGTGTTGGAAGTAGTATATACATCAAAAGGGACTGTAGGTACTGTCTGTAATTACAGATTTTCCTTACTTAGTTATGGTTAAAAAATATATCTAATGATGATTGTTTGTGTAAGTTATATGTAGAAGTGTGTACTCCAATGACTCCTTGATCATAACTTTACATCATCAGCTTGCTGAAATTAATTTTGTTATGCACGTTTTCATGGAGGGGGAAATGGGCTATATTTAGGCACTACAGAGGCAAATGAGCAATATGCAGTAAAACTTCCTTTTGGCAACCCAAATTCGAAATTATCCTGAAAATGGGCTCCAGAAACATATGATATGTTGCCTCTAGTCTAGAGTGTTTATTTTTGAAAATATGACTAGCACCTCAATGCTGAATATTATAATCGATTTTATTTTTTATTATCGAATATTTACACTACATAAACAATTTTGTAACAGGTAAATGTGCAAAGGGGACAAGAACGTTGTCGTGACCAGTTATGAATAATAGTTATTTGCGACAACTCCATTAATTATTCAAAAAGTCTATTCAAATAAAAAAAACTAATACTATGGCCAAATTAGTTTTAACTGTTAGATTTAAAACTTGCATACACAACTTAGTCTCACTTTTTTTTTTTTAAATAAAAAGTAAATAAGTTTTGTATTTTTTTGTAGCTCATTAAACGAAATGGCAGCACTTTATAATACAACTAGAGTCACGATTACCTTTCGCAGAATCATTATTTTCGCCGAGATGCAAGAATAAGAAGTAAGATCTTGGATTCGATTCACAATCAAGATTTGTTCATAGAATTATAGATTCTGTAAGTCGGTAAGCTGGCAAGAGAAAAAAAAGCTTTGAAATGGGCAATTTGATGCTAGTGTTTTCTCATCTTCATGCGGTACCCTGAAATTTGGTCTTTAAACCGATGAGTTGGTAACTCTTTAGAGCAAATTATGTTTTCTTTAAGAAATTAGTGCTTAATTAGAACAATATATTTGGGCCCTTTGAAATAAAATTAGAGAGAAATCCTAAGATATTTTTGCTTAAAATCAAAAATCTTTAGTTATACCCTTAAAGTATTTCTTTACCTAAGGAAATACAAATAAATAAACATACATAAAAAACAGATATGAACTTTTGCAGTTCAAATATAGTATTGGTTATTTATATGTTTTGCAGAGGAAGGTTATTTTTAATTTACCTCAAAGCGAACAATTTTTCTGAAAGTCATTTCATGTAGGTAATCAGCGATAGAGAATATTCTGTAAAAAAAAAACTTTTCTATCTTTTCAAACTCAAAGGAAAAAAAAAAAATGGAAGTACATATCACCATTTATAAAAGTTGAGAGAGAGAGATTGGATTATGATATTTATATGGCAGGTTGTGTTCCTCAGACAAGGCCAATCCCTTGAAGGTCTGGATGGAGAAAAATTCGATCTTTTATATAATCCATGGTATCTCAATATTCTTTTTTGCATAATATCTCCACTGGTCTCCTGGGTTAAAGATCTCATAGCGCATAGCGTTCAGTTAGTTTGCTCAGAAATTGAAAATAAATGTCCTCTCTCCTCTACTTTGTGGAATTGTTTTCTGATCTTGTTAATTTTTTTCTCGAAAAATATGGTACCTACGATTTTCTTGAAACTCATTAAAATGTAGGTCTAGAACTTTTTTCGAGAATTAAATCAACATCCTAAAATTTAATGTTAAAGAAAAATCTCATTTCTATGGATGAAAACTTCCTGATACTAAGTTTTTAGTTCCAGTTTCAACTATTTTCTTGAAAAAATACCCCCATTTCATGATAATAAGTATATATATTTATAGAAGTATTAGAAACTGTAACCTTCCTAAGTGTTTCTCTAATTAAAAATTATCTGGATAATGGAAAATTGAATTTAACTGTTGCGTTCATCTAATCTCAGAACTATTGCTGCTGATGATCCACAAGGCTTTGCACTGAAACCTACCCTTTTTAATATTTGTATGAAAGAATTCGCTAGGCTAGACATTAAACCTAGCTGAACACTCTATGCTAATGACACAGCTTTCTCCATGTTGATAAAATAGCCCAACATCTCACAATGGCATAAGAGTTTGATTTATAAAAAGGGAAGGATAAAAAACAGAATTTATTAGGTTTATTCCCCGAAGACCAGCTACAAAAACAAATTTGTTAAAAGTTTGATGGCAACTCATTTACCTTGGAAAAGCGAAGTGAAGTGACATTGGATAACTGCTAGGTTTCATGCTAACATTTACTAAACGTAACAACTCACTCTGCAATAGATCGTTAAGTCTTATATGTAGCCTTTACCCTCTTCTGAACAGAAACTCACATCTTAGTGGTCTCAATAAGAAACTAATGCAGTAACTATGCTCGGTAATATTATTTGGTTCAAAAACCGCAAAGAGTACAAAATAAATGTTCGCGGTTAGTTGGGTCCTTTCCCAGATGAAACACCGATTGTCCATATACCCACTGTGCTATATGTGGTCTACCACTGTTTATATTAACTCAACCGAAAAGGGTTTATTCAGTCTTAATTAAACAACAATGTACACAATTATTATACCAAAATCTTGGAATATAACAAAGACCCAGTGCTGCACTAAAGATGTAAACACAAAGGGCCGAAGCTGCTCTTGCTGTAAAGTAACTTTCACATCCAAGGTTTATTTAATTATTATTTTTCCTTAATATGATTAATATTTAACTCAAGACAAATTCTAGAATTCTTTATTTAGTGAATATTTGAAACATCTCTTGATGCTGTATTTGTAATTAAATAAATTTCAATTTTAATTAAAACATTCTTAAAAAATGTATTTATTTATTTTTTAGAAGCGAGATGGGAACATATATTGTTTTTCTTTTTAAAGAACCGCTTTATTGAATTGTACTGCAGACATAATACTAGAGAGGATTAAATATATAACTAAAATTTGAAGATAGAAGAAAATTTATTAATTAGACCTGGACGTTTTTAGTAAAAGATAATCCTGTAAGTATGAAGAGCAATTTTTTGTTTTAATATAAGAAAGATCATAATAATTTGAGAGAGTAACGCGGAGGCAGCAAAAAAGTGTAAAAAAAAAAAAAATTATCAAGACATGAACCAGTTAGGAAAGAGTAGTTAGCTGTGGCTGTGGAGACAAGATTGTTAAATTAATCTAGAAGAGGTAGCAGAGTACACGAGCCATTACTTCACTGCTCTCAGATTAGATCAATTTCTGCCCCTTTAACTTCATCTACCAGGGCCCTTACGGGCTACTTGATAGAGAAGAGGTTATGTTAGAAGAACACGCACGACCACCTTCCCTCTCACAGCAGGTTATTATATACTTTATACAGAATAAAGAACTTGTTTTATCATAAGTATCAGATAACCTTGAAGTAAATGCATTAAACCATACGAGTGTTGTCTCTTGATAATAGCAATCGATTGTCACTTCTATATGCCACATGAATCTATTATATAATTTATTTTAAATATGTTCATCAGAACACTGTACCAGTTAAATATAGTAATGCCTGTTCATTGTATTATTAATATTTTATGAGTACTTAAGTCATAGGTTTTGTGGCGTACATTATCTTTAGTTGATATCTCTATTTCACAGTTTTATCTTTTTGTATTTTAAATCTGTTTTTGCTTGTTTTTTGCCAACAATTCTAATTATTCAATTTCTTATACAAGTTCGAAAGTCAAATACTTCTCTTACAGGGATATGCCATTGTATAGTTATTTCAATCAAAGAATTCTGAATTTAATGGTAAAACTTTTTGGACTGCAATCAAGTTTTGGTTTTTCCAATCTTTTTTTAGGATTTTTTTCCATTATTTATCGCTTGTCAAAATTCTTTTGTAAAAGCGCTTTTCATAGTTTGTTTTCTAATAATAAGTACATGGTGGTGGAGTCTAGTTCCATATTTACCTGTTCAGATGTAATTTCATACAGCACCCAAATGGTTTGTCGTTTTTATTTTAGCCGCAAGATGGGGTTGGCAGTTTAACGGGGTTTTAAGACGCTCGTTTTCTCCTTTCATTTACGCAAATATTTCTAAGTCGGAATCGTTTCATATCAAGATCTTTTATGACCGCCTGTTCTGGACCTGACTATTTTTCATAGTATTTGCCACGAAAAATGAAATTTCAGAATGAATTCATCCAAAATGTTACGAAAAGCTATTCTTCTGTGGCGTAATTTACGAACTTTGACAAAATTTACGTGTTCAAGGTCCAGTTGGGATCAGTGGTTCGAAATTTTTTTTTTTTTATGAAGATTGTGTTTAAATTGAGATTTGAAGAAATTTTATTCCACAGGTTTTTTGAAAAATTATAAAGAACCTTCAAATCACTATTAATTTTTTCTGTTAGTGCAGCTTTTTGTAGATATTTCAATTAATTAATTTGGTTAGAAATAAATCCTTAATGTATGTATACTCCCAATAAATTAGTTATAGGCCAGATTATTAGATCAGATAAAGTTAGATCTCATCTATTAATCAATCGGTCGTTAGTGTGCATTGTGAATGCATTTGCTAAAGGGGCGGCTAGTTAGTTGATAGAGAGAACACCTGTAAACTTTCCATGTGACCCATTACAGTAACTGGGCAATAATGTATAAACGCCAATATTGCTTTATAGCAGATGCTATAGAGTTAACGATCTCTCGTTTACCTTGCTTTATTAATAGTAGTCTATGTGGTTCTATTACCTAGTGGCTGTTTTAGAGCGAGAATGGGGGCGTACTCCACGCTGTAACTTATTTCGATCCATATCAATAGATAGTTCTTACGTTCGTTCATTATTTCTCTCTCAGACTTTTTAGCTTATTACTTAAAAAAAAAACAGAGCTGCCTCTAGTTCTGTCTCATTTTAATGTTGCTAGCAATGTTTATAAATCACCTTTTCATGTAAACATATAATGTTTATTGTATTTATTATACATTACGTTCCAGTAAATCCTGTTCGTGCAAAATCTTTTCACGCAATTTCCACCATTTGTTCTCTAGATTTTTTTTTACTGAGCGAGCAAAACGAACCATGTTCGTGCCAACAAATAATAGTTTTAACACAAATTATCAAAATTTAACACACAAAGATAAGGTTTATTCTGATATTTTTATTTGTGCAATAATAATAAAGTAACCAAAAATCTCAGTTGTTGACACGCCTTAAATAAAATAATAATAATAATAATAATCATCATCATCATCATAAATGTCTTGAATAGCGACCATCTGTTGTGTCATTAACATGAGACATTCAGGTTATATTTTGAGGTTATATTATAATTTTTGCGCCACTGAAGTGTGAAATCATTAATTCCTAGAGCTTTTTTTTCAGTGTGTACTTACGGGTAGTTTTCTCGTTACAAATAACATTTTTCTCACATTTATTGTCCATCACCGGAGGAAAAACTAAGAAGAGAAAATCTATGGGCATGTAGTTAATACTACTACTACGTAGCTCTACAGCCCGGGGTGGGCCTTGGCTTCCTTAATAATGCGACTCCAGACATCTCTATTAGCTGTTTTTGTCCTTCATCCTGACACTCCAAGGACACTCAAGTCCTCCTCAACATCATCAAGCCAACGTCTTCGCGGTCGGCCAACTCTCTTCCTTCATGCCTATGGGTACGTTCACAACGGAGCTGTGAGCATAGATGATAGCGGAGATGATATCAGTGATGCATCAGCGCTTATAGAATAACCTAGTACATTCTTATGTGAGCGTGCACAACGAAGCTTCGACTAGTGACTCATACTCGCTGCTATAAACGAGCATAGATGATAGAATTGAATTTTTCATTTTTCTGCTAGCTGAACTCCAGTATCGGAGCTTCAAAATGGACGTCGAAAAATTATTTAGTGCTGTCTTTACTCATTATTTTTGGTTATTATTTTATTATTTACTTTTAAACAATATTTTGTTTTTTAAATCGTGCTTACATTTATTTTCATGTGTATTTATTTGTTTTTTTTCAATAAAATCATTACTAACCTAAGAGTAATCACTAGTTTTTCTTCTATGGTTATAGGATTTCCATGACAATTTTTCCAAAGTTTTCTTAATTTTGACCTTATTTTTTCTAAAATATAGTCGAATGTGGGTGGACCCATCCTCACATATTCCAAAAAACGATCCGGATAATTTCTAAGTTCCTTATATAAATAGTGAAATTCACCCAAAGTTCTTCGTTTTTTATTTATGGGATGTACATGATATTTTCTAAAGCGTTTTTTCTTTAAAATATACCATTTTGTCGCTGCTAAACATAAAAACTCTTCTTCACTACTCGGACATGTTGCATGTATCACAGCTCTGTTGTGCACACTAATCAGCGATTATATTTTACTCTATCAGTTATCATCTCTGCTATCATCTATACTCACAGCTCCGTTGTAAACGTACCCTAAGACGGTACCACGCAGCAGTCTGCCGAGGCATCCTGTCTTCTGGCATTCTTGCAATGTGGCCCCTAACCATTCCAATCGTCGAGTCTTGACGAAACGGACCACATTCTCAGTCCCTATATAGAGTATAAAGCTCACAGTTTTTTCTAAGTCTCCATGTGCGAGAAGTCGTGTCGAAAACTGGACCATAAATCCTCCTTAAGATCTTACATTCAAAAACATTGAGACTATCTATCACATGGCAGATGTGAACGTCCATGTTTCAGCACCGTATGTAAGAACCGGCCTGATTAAGGTTCTATAAAGCCTTATCTTCGAGGTTCTGGACAGATAGGAGGTCTTAAACAATTTCATGTTAGCGAAATAAACTCGGTTTGCAGACATTATTCTCCCATTCACTTTGCTTACCATTCTATTTCCCTCGTTAAGTTCAGACCCCAGGTACGTGAAGCCTTTAACACGTTCGAACGTAAATCCTTTTACTTTCAATTCCTCGCACAGGCCGGCAGTGCACTGAGAAAAGCTCCGGGCGCCAATAACCTTAGATGTTGACGCGCCTTAAATCACATATACAGTGGAGTCTCGGCTATATCATATATATCGGCGTATATCATATATAAAGTGCACTCTGGGCTAGTGCTCATGTATTTTCATGTAGTTAATAGTTAATAGTAATTTTAACCTTAATTAATAAGGATTATTTTTTATTTATTTATTTGCTTCTATTTTTTCTACTAGCTGGAATAGTGTAAGGTCCGCCACAGATGGACGGTTTTTTATTTAATAGTAAAGAACAAAAACATTGTTTATCTTCAGTTTTTTTTCTGTCCACAGAAGTGATAATAATAGATATCTTCAGTGTTTGGCATTAAACTAAATAACAAAAACAAAGGATGAGAGAGAACAAAATAGAAAGAAGGAACGATAGTTTTAAGATCGACAACCTTCGAAAACACCACTTCCTTTTCCTGTGTAGAGGAAATAATGGGATCTGAATAGTAATAGATTTACTATAGAGTATATAAAAGTGTAAAGATTTAGACTAGAAGAAGGAGTAAACTGCATCAAAAAGAGAGAGATGAAATAGTGTATTATTTTTTTTTGTACTGTTTCTCTATAGCGTATTGTATAAAATGTAAGTTTGCAATACTGAGTACAATACTTGTGACTCATTCACACAACAAAATCTAATACAGTTGACACTGATATAGGTACACGTGCTGTACATTTGTAATTACATTGCTTAATTGATACACTCCTCTCGCTACCCCTCACCGTCCATGAACAGAAAATAAACAATCTCTCTGTTTTCTTCCTACAACACTTCACTTGGTAACAAGATTGCGATCAGTAGTTTGAAATAATATGAATACGGTATCTGCTTGAATATATTTTTACTCTTTGCTGCTATGTATGTTAACTAAGTGGCATACTCGTATTATGACCCCAGGCATGCAATTTACACAATCTCATTTATTTGTTTATTTTTCTTCTAAGTTTTTAACCTTCTAAAGTAAATTCATCAAAGTTATACCTAAATAGGATTTAATGCGTTGAAACAGCTTTTAACGCTTTCCCCCCCCCCCCCCTAATAAACTATGTATTAATTATGTACAAGTATAAAACGAAGGCCTAATACTTTTTCTATGGTGATTTATGATAGCGTTATTAATGTGAATAAAAGTTCCGTTTCCGTCCACAAGACTTTTTTTGTATATTTTAAATTCTGGAGATAAGTACCTTGAATTTAAAATGTAGAGATAAATAATATGAGAATTCAAAAACATTTTTCATATAAATTTTCAATTATACGTATCTTCCTTGGTTCATTGTGTTCAACTCACTTTACACAATATCAGCCCATTAAGTACAGAGAAAACATAATTCAACAAGTGACTTCGCTCTGGAATTATACGATACTCTGAAAATGAATAAAATCGTATCTAAAGAATAGGTGAATGTTTAGATTTTACAAATCATATGCGTAAAATGAATTTTACTTTAATTCACAAAACGCACCAAAGAAATATGGATGACAGAAGAGTGAAGGTGCGTAAGGCTGGAAACATAGTGGAGCGGCGAGCAAAGCGGCGATGATAGCGAAGAGCAAAGCGGCGAAAACAAACACTAGAAATAGATAGAGTTGCTCTATCTTCGCTTTGCTCGCCACTATGCGCGGTCCCATATGTTAACTTGTGTTTGATTTCGCCGCTTTGCTCGCCGCTCCACTATGTTTCCAGCCTAAGATTGCTAGTGCTGTGGGCATCTCGAATGAACGGGTACATAATATTTTGCATCAACATTTGGACACAACTAATTAGTGAGGGAAGGGTTTAGCTATGCGGTTAGCGTACTGGATTCCCACGCGGAGGTCCCGGGTTCGAATCCAGCTGCTGACCCTTAGATTTTCTCTTCCTAGGAGCTTCTTACAGCTCACTATCCGGTGATGGACAGTGTTGTCTGTAACGAGAGAACACTGTACGGAGGCCGGCAGTGCACTGAGAAAAGCTCCGGGCGCCAATAACCTTAGATGTTAACCTTAAATCATATATACAGTGGAGTCTCGGTTATCCGTCACTCTTTTATCCGTCTATTCCAATTAACCGTCACTGTCATCAGTATTTAAAAATTAAAAAAAAATAATTTTAAAAAGAAAACGACTTTCTTTTGAGATTTTTTCCTTTGTCTTTTAGGTACATACTCGTGTCCATCATTCGACAGTTTGTGGGTTTTTTCCTAAAAAGATCAACCACTAACAAAACCGCCCACAAAACCGATTAGATGTCGCAGACATTGTATTCATTAATTTTAATACACAATAGAATGAATTGAATAATGAAAGATACCTTAAGTATATAAACGTATAAAATATGTATACCAGTTAATACAAAGTTTTATACACGTTAAACAAAAGAATCTGGAAATTTTCCTGTTTTTTTTCATTATCCGTCTATTCAACTATCCGTCACGTGTCCGGTCCCGGTCATGACGGATAACCGAGACTCCACTGTATATATATATATATAAAAAAAAAAACTAGTCAAAAAAAGTCAAAACAAAAAAGAACAAATTTAATGATTTGACCGTTTAAAATGATTTGGTGCAATATAGAGCAAAGAATGGATTTTAAATATTCTGACTTAGAAGTGATTATATGGTAGAGATGTTGAGGAAAGTTAAGAGGCAATGGTTTGTGATAGGCAAAAAAATAAACTCTATTACGGAAGCCAGCTCAGTTTATAACATCATAATAGTTCGTACCACTGTAAGGTAGCTCAATCTAACCAAGTTCTGGTACATAAGATGGAAGTACGGAAATTGTAAACGATAGAAAGTACCACAAATAATGTGAAATAGATTTTCTTGTGGTGGATATATTGGTGTACAGTGTAATACCCATCTGGTAAACGATGAAAACGCCAGAAAAATGATTTATTCCTTTTTTGTCATTTCTACTACATCAACAACGTAGAAGGAAAAAAAAGAGATTATGAAGTTTAAAGTTAAAAACAAGAAAGAAATAAACTAGTTAAAAACTTTGTGAAAAGTTAACCCAACCCTCAAGTGTTTTTGGCCGAACTGAATAACTTTACAAAATGGAGGGAGGAAAAAAAAAGTTAAAAGAGAGAGTATACATTTCTAGTTGGCATTGGCGTGTTAGTTGGCATTCACTCTAGATCCAAAGGGCAGTTTATTGGTTTGTTTGATACTGTCTATGTGTGTAGATGCTACATTTGTGTGTGTATTTACAAGGGTCTCCAAAACGATAAGATTAAATTGTCCCTCATAACCCATCTGGTTATACACACATATATTCATACCTAGTGACCTTTTTTTTTTCTTTTTTTTTTATTCTAGATAGCCTCAGTGGCCTTCTCTCTCTAAGGGCAAACATAACAACCTCTATATGTTTGTGATGTTGATAACGCGGCAGGGGAGAGACAAAAACAATTTTGTATTCAGATAAAAAAAGTAGTGGAATATCTTTTATTGGAAAAATAACTTTAAAGAGACTTTTCTTGTAGTTACTTGGAAAATATAGAACTGGGTTAAGTGGCCTAGTTACTTGTTTTAGGATCACATTTTTGTAAGCAACCATCTATATTTCGAGGCCACTCACAAAAAAAAACTTACTTAGCTCCTCTAAAGCAAGCAGACTTGAGCCCATTTCAGGATTCCAATTTTTTAATAATAATACTTTATTTAAAAACAAAACGAAACTTGTAACACTACAGAAAATAAGTAGATGCAAAGTATCTAAGGCTTGGAAACGTCCCGATAGGCGGAGGTAATAGTACGAGGGTCGTTTGAAAAGTCCGTGCAAAAATAAAAACTACTTAATTTTTTGGGGTAAACCTTTTTTATTTTTCAACATAGTCTCCTTTTAGGCTTATACACTTCGTCCAACGCTGCTCTAGTTTGTTGATCCCTTCCGAATCATAGGATTTGTCCAAGTCTGAAAAATAGCCATTCGTTTCTGCAATCACCTCCTCGTTTGAATAAAATCTTTTTCCCGCCAGCCATTTCTTCATATTGGGGAACAAATAGTAGTCCGAGGGAGCCAAGTCTGGAGAATAGGGGGGATGTGAAACGAGTTGGAACCCTATTTCCATTAATTTTGCGACCACAACTGCTGAGGTGTGAGCTGGTGCGTTGTCGTGATGGAAAAGGACTTTTTTTGTGGGCCAATCGTGGGCGTTTTTCTTGCAGCTCGGTTTTCAAACGGTCCAATAACGATGAATAATATGCACCTGTAATAGTTTTACCCTTTTCCAGATAGTCGATGAGGATTATTCCTTGCGAATCCCAAAAGACAGTCGCCATAATTTTTCCGGCCGAAGGAACGGTCTTCGCCTTTTTTGGCGCAGATTCCCCCTTGGTAACCCATTGTTTAGATTGTTCTTTGGTCTCAGGAGTGTAGTGATGTATCCATGTTTCATCCACAGTGACGAAACGACGCTTAAAGTTCTGCGGATTCTTCTGGAACAGCTGCAAACCGTCCTTGCAACACTTCACACGATTTCGTTTTTGGTCAAGCGTGAGCAATCGCGGCACCCATCTTGCGGATAGCTTTGTCATGTCCAAATGTTGATGCAAAATATTATGTATCCGTTCATTCGAGATGCCCACAGCACTAGCAATCTCACTCACCTTCACTCTTCTGTCATCCATCACCATATCATGGATTTTATCAATGATTTCTGGAGTAGTAACCTCAACAGGGCGTCCAGAACGTTCAGCGTCACTTGTGCCCATATGGCCACTCCGAAAATTTTGAAACCACTTATAAACTGTTCTAATCGAAGGTGCAGAGTCACCATAATGTTTATCAAGCTTCTCTTTAGTCTCCTGTGGCGTTTTGCCTTTCATAAAGTAGTGTTTAATCAACACACGAAATTCTTTTTCGTCCATTTTTTGAAAATCACTCGACTTCCTCGATTCAAACGAATGCCAAACACAAAGAAATAGACCGATCTGGCTGAAACTTGGTGTGTGTTCTTCCAAGAGATGCTAATAACTAAACATAACCTCGATACGCGCCAGTGGTGCTATCTCTCTGACTTTGCACGGACTTTTCAAACGACCCTCGTATTAAAGACTTTAATATTACATACAAACTTGCAAATATAACAATTAATATTCTAATTTTTTGGTTTTTAATTTCTGTAAAAATAATTGTGATAAATAAATCACAAGTAAACAACCTACCTATTGAGAACTAATTGTAAACAAAAATGGAGAAAAAGAATTGAATAATAAAATATTAGAAGGTGACTTTAAAAATTAGAAAATAGAAACATTTAAAATATATATACTACTATTTTTACAATTAAACCTAAAAGGAAAATGGAAAAATAAAAGAAAACTTATTAAATAAAATAAATAAATTTTTATCTTCCCTAGTCTCTCTCAAGGAAGTCACGATGAATTTAGGTAGAAAAAGGGTCTTAGTAATACCTCTATTCCAATGTATTAATTTCAAAGAAAATTAAGATCCTAGGAAGATATAATGAATTCTTTAGTGGAATCAATAGTGATTTGTTGAAAGTCTGAAATTTCTAGTTTTCTTCTAGTTGGAGATTTAAGGGCATTTCTTAGACTGTCAAATTACATCGAAGAAATTTTTACCTTCTTTTTAAAAAGAGAAATTTGCTCGAAGTACTAAAAATTTCCTCGTCTAAATAAATTTATGTGGAAATATTAAAACATGTCTGGAAGAATGTTAAGATTGGAAAAATTAATTCAAATAAATATAATATCGGCTTATTATGTATTTATAAAGTTATAACTTTTTAGGCACGATTTGCCCGAAACATTGTGCACGATTTTCTGCAGATAAACAAAACATCAATTCTTTATTTACCGGACATATTTGTCAGTTATGAATTATGATTATATAGCACTTAATTTCTGGCCTGAATTGTATCCCAAGTGGCCAATGTCATTGCTGGCTATTTATTTAGATTTCTAGCTAGATTTCTCAATATATTTTGAGATTCAGCTACTTTTGTATCCAAAATTTCACTCTACTTTTTAAAGTAAAATAACTAAAGAAAGTGAGACAACTAAACTCTAAGCTGTTAAACTTTAATATGGATTGCGTGCCTTATAACGTTATCTCTTTGCCCCCTTCAGAAATCTTAAATATTAAAAACAATTGCTGTGTGGTGCCGTCCGGCTAGTTTGAAGATTATAATTATTAATCAACTATTTCCCGTCATGATAACATCATGTTATCGCTGTAATTATCCTGTATTGTAATAAAAGGATACTATAAATAATTGTAATTTATTATGAAATAAAATAGTATGAATTCTTTAAAACACTGTTACTCAAATTTTTGTTTAATTTGTTTCGTGCATATATCAGAAGTTAGGTAGTTATATTGTCGTATGTTGTCTATGACTGGTTAGTTGTTATTAAAATATAATATTGCGTACTTTCAGAAATTGAAATTCAGATTTTTTTTTTTTATAATGTAGCTAAAATTATAAGAGAAAAAAGAAACAAAGATGTTAGAAGCAGTTTTTGTCAAAGAGAAATCACATTTTTGACCCTTTGAGGTTTGCTTCTTTCTGCAAATTAACCTAATAAAATTAAGCTGTCATAAGTTTTAATTACCCGAATAAGTAAGAGCATACTTTCTTTGAAGTAATATGAAGCTTACAAACAAAATATGTTAAGTACGTCAAAAACAGCAAACAGTCCAAACTTCATATTTGTTGTTTGTATAACAATCAAGGCACCCAAAAACAATCTAGCTAGAATAATATGCAGTCTAAATCGGTAAATCTCTCGTTGAGAGAAAGAAAAAGAATATACACTTACAGAGCAAATAAAGTACACTTTAGAAATAGAACAACTTATTGTTTCACAAAAGGGGTTTTGCAAGAGTTTCACAGCTTTTGCCCCAGCCTCCTTTATTATTCATTACACATGACTATTAGCAATTCTGTATAGCCCTTGTCCTTGTATAAGGTATAACGTTACTCTGTGAACTTTTAATTACATTAGCCAAGTATAAACGTCTTTCACTAAAAAGCAGGTAGAGTAGACAAAAGAAAAGAATAAAACAGTTTATCTTATTGATCACAACTTGAAGATTTTAATTTTCCGTTAAATTCTAGTTCTTTTGTAGCAATTTATTTTCTTACAATTAAGTCACTGGTAATTAGCAATATTATTTCTTATGTTTCATTGAATTTAAAGTAAAAATAACTGTCTCAATTTGACGGCGGGAATAACTTTCAATGGCCGAATATCGAATTTCTCAGTCAATTTTTTTGTTTTTTCTTCATACTCAGAACTTTATCAAGGCTAGTAATTATCAGAATATAGTGTCACGGATTTATTAAAATGCAAGTTAAGAGGAAAGATTTCATTTTCCAAAATCCAAACACCTCAAAAAACATTTCTCTAAAAGCAAATAAGGAAGCTTATGTTGAAAAACAAAATTCATTAGAATCATTTCCAAAAAAAAAAGTCTCTTATACGAGTTTATTCCTCACTTTCCTACATTCCTGATGCATTTGTTTTATCAGACACATGTAATCTATCCGCTATTATATAATATTATGAAATAAAAATATATCTTCCAGGTCATTATCATAAAATTTTATATATAGAACAGCTAAATCTCCAGACGAAGACTAAATAAGATTAAGAGATATTAAAAAATAAATAAAAACAAACATTATCTATATTGTAAATGAAACATACTTATGTTTTGTGTAAGATGTAAAAAAATAATAATAATAAGCATACATAATACCAAAAATAGAACACTTACGTGATCTGGATCGCTGCAATGTGGTCAGACTATGGCGTTTAATAGGAGCAGCGGCCAGATTGTAATATCTTGCAGACGTGGGCCCCAACAGGACAGATTCTTGGTGATCGCTAGCACGTCGTTGTTGTCTCCATGCATGTTCATCTGGAGGAGCGATATCTCTTGCACGTGGTGCACCTTGCAGAACGTTTGATGCTTTTTTACTTGACAGACGAAAATAGGACGGATTATCTGTAAATATTACAAAAATAAAGAACTGTAGGTCAGTAATTTCAAGAGTGCATACATATAACAGTAAAGTTAGTTGATGTCTTTTAAGGCGTAGCTAATCGACTCGTGAAGCTTTTTTTTAAGGTGTAATGTAGAATGACGAATTCTCTGTACCAAAATAATGAATCATGAAACCGATGAAGTATTAAAACCCGCCATCGGTCAGGAGTAAGAAACAAAATCAATTATAAAGTTGTTTCTTTATTCCTTGCTAAAAGAATACAACTAGGGCATAAAGATAGCCTACAAACAAATTGCATTCACAATTTAAAAACTGTGCACTAATATTCATTTTGAGGGGAAGCGATTATCCAAGAAAACCAAGGTGTAGTTGTTTAAAACCGCATTAAAAGAAAGTCTTTTGAGTGTTAACATAAAACATTTTAAATAGATAATTAACTGAATCAAATTTTAGCATAGCTAACAAGTGTTTATTATTGAAAATAAATAGCAATGTACCTTAACCTTCCGTTAGTATTATTTTTAGATTGTGGGTCTATTTGGCACAGAATTTCATTATGCCAAATATAACTCGCAGTTTCTCGTCGCACATAAGTAATATAAGATTCCATTTTAGGAATCTTTGTACCGTAAACAGTCTACTTGTCTCTATTCAAGCTTTTATTAACAATTCATAGTTGGTAAATTCTCAGAACCATTTGATGTACAAACATATATTCAATATTGAAGTTTTTATTATTTTCAGTTCATGCATTATTTTTATCCTGAATTTGAATTATTTTTGTAATTTAAAACAATTAGTTTATAGCCGACTGTATGCATTTACAGAAAAATTAATTCAATTCTAATTGGCAATTTTAGCAAAGCAAATTAATAAATGTTTCAGCACGGACGGATGCCCTCATCAACAAAAATTATTTTTCAGTACCAAAGTTAATTATTTAAACTATTTTTCAATTACCTTTACAGATCTCAAATTCAAATTGAAAAAAGCTTATCTAAAAATTTATTCTGAGAGTAGTTTTGTGTAATGTGTGAGTTTTATCTAAAAAACTGTTTGTAAATTCTAGTAAAGAAAACGTTATCATTCTTTAGATTAGAGTTTGATAATCAAGAGTTTGTAGTCTGTATCACCGCGACTCCGTTGTGGCACCCAACAGTTCGGATCCTTTCTTCATCCCTTTCAGTTGTAAAGCTCTTGTTAAGGGGCTCTAAGGCAAAATATGAAGGCGTGGATTCCTCTTTTTCAAACAGCCAAATCAGCCCTTCACACAGACGTGTACTTTTATCTACATCCTGACAGAACCTGTAAAGCATGCATATCTTCTGCTAGGCGCATGCGAGGGGTGCGTTAGTTTAATCTACAATGGTCCGTAAAAAGAAAAAGACTATAACCAAATTAATGGCCGCTCTGCTTTACTGGAACAATGCTACTAATAATATTTGTCGCCTGCCTTTGAACCGAAGTTTTCCTCTTACTAATTCTGCGACTTGTCCATGCACCAAGAAAATCGCTTCTCAACTTGGAAAGACGCTATTCTGTTTTTTTCCGCTAAATTTTGTTTAATATAATTTTTTAACATAAACAAAATGTGTAGAAACAGAAAGTAATGAGGTTTGTTTCCACCAGATTATTTTTGTTTCTTTTTATTTAATCAATCAAAACCACCTACGGAGTTATGAATATAAGTTTGTATAAGTGAGAGATGAGTTATATTTGAACAACGTAATATGGTTAGATAAAGTGATATTAAAGAAGTGATTTGGTGTAATAAATTGGTGGCCTGGCTGGTTAGCCAGTGTGGTTGTGACCTCGTTAAATAAATCCCTTAACAAATACTATTGTCTTTAACTTTGCTTGAAGGATCCTCACTGTGATAAAGGGTGCCTCGACTCTCTGAATGTAATCCTGCACACTGGCGTGTGTAAGTAACATTATTGACTGCGGTGTACAGGGGCTACTGCTACTAACTAGATGATTGCCTCGACCCTAGGATTCAGGCCTCTTTGTGTCCTACTCTCACAGCCCTTTATCATCAAGCTTCCCTCTCCTACTCTCTTCCTCAAATCAAAAGTCTCTCTCTCTGGCCACTAACTATATTTCATTGTTTGATCTCTTCATTCAATGAGATTAGCTATAATTGTAACTAGCCTTCAATGGAAGCAGAATCTTCCACTGCCCATCAAATCGTAATAAGCAAACTACCAGCTACAGGCAGGCCAGCCACTGAAATCTTATTTAATCAGAAAATCTAGTTTAGAACTTATTCACTCGCTTTACAAATTCTGAATTACTAATTTTCAAAATTTACAACTAATTAACAAATAAAAACATCCTTTTTCAATGGTTTATATACTAGAAAATAGGATCGTAAGAATTAAAATAAAAATTTCCTAATTACTAATAAAAAAATCTTAGAGAATTAATTTACATCAGCTTTTAGTGGCCGTAACATATTTATATTAAGGATTTAATTGGCGAGGAATCGGTCCAAAAACAAACTGGTTTTAAAATAGAAACAGTTTTCTGTAACTCAATCAATGCGCATAGCCACGTACGGGAAAAGGCAATAAATTTGTCGAAACGTTGGCCAAAAGACGGAGTTGTTTTTTTTTTCTATTTTTGGACCTATTCCTCGCCAATTGAACCCTTAATAGAATTAATTAGTTATTCAGTTTCTTCAGTTTAAGATTAAAGCATCCGCAAGAGTCTATGATTAGGGACCTAACCCTTAGATTAAAAAACACATATGTACATTTTGACTAGTTCTTTACACTTTTTTTCCAATATGAATTAATGTTATTTATGAAATAATTTGACATAGTAGTTGAGAAAATATGGCAAATAAAAGTATGGAAACTAAATGGATTGCCCTACTTCGTTTTAGTTAGTGAGCCTTCAGTTTAAGGATCTGTAATCTTATGTTTATTGAGTAATTTTTTTTATATATATTATTCTTTATTTTTACTTTTCTTGCTGTGCTAAGTTCTCACTTTTTTAATTCTGCTTCAGAATCATTCGTGATTCTTTATACTTATTTGTAATTACATGAAATATCTTCTTCTTGTGTACTTCATAAGTGATGCTGAACGACCTTTAGAGCTCATATAAAACAGTAAACAGAGCAAATAACAAAAAACTTAACAAAGAAAATAGCGAATGAAAATATTGAGCCATTTCAAAGAAGGTTAGATTAGATTAGATTGGACTAGGGCGGCCTCAGGGCCTACGCCACTGCGACCCCTTTGGGTCTATTGTGGCTCCCCTAACTTTAAAGCTCACCCTCCAGACCTGTCCTTTTAATTAGACTCTTAATGCTGGAGAGCGACTCTTGGGTAAAGCTCACAGGCCTTGGTTTTTCCTCCCCGAGAAGTAACATCCTTTGCCAAACAAGCCCCTCACACTGGCACAATACGTGCAGTGCTGTTTCCTCCTCTTCCTGACAGAACCTACAGAGGCTATCATCTGCCAGGCCCATGCGATGCATGTGTTTTCTGAGTCTGCAGTGGCCAGTTAATAAACCTACAATCATCCTAATAGCCCCACGGCCTTGGCGGATTAATTCTGCAGTCAGCCTCGGCGAATAGCCTTTAATAAACTCCTTCGCCTGTCTCTGCCCAGTGGTGGCAGACCACCACTCCTGAGACCTACTCTGCACCCATAAGTTAATGGTCGCAGTCTTAATACACTTCGGAACCCCAAAACAGGGCTCCGGGCCAACGAAGTATCTCGCAGAGCCTTCCCGGGCCAATAAATCTGCCGCTTCGTTACCCTTATGTCCTGAATGACCAGGCACCCAGACCAGAAAGACCTTATTTTGGTCACTAATTTCCTTCAGGGCACCCAGACAGTCCCAAACCAGTTTTGAGTTAACCTGATAGGAACTAATTGCCCGTAGAGCAGCCTGACTATTCGAGAAAATTACGACTTTAGAATTAATAATTCCTCGCCCTTCAATCTCGGTAGCACAGAACCTAATTGCAGCCAGCTCAGCCTGAAAAACTGTAGCTAGCTTCCCTAGGCTAACAGAAAAGCTACATTTCGGCTTCACCCCGTACACTCCCGCTCCCACTCCCTCCTCCATCTTGGAGTCATCAGTGTACCTCAAAGAAGGTTACTAAGTCTTAAAATCTGAATCTTGTAAAATAGAAAAAAGAGTACAGAATTGAATGGCTACAATAAAGTAACACTTGTAACCGGTAACAGTAAAAAATAACAGCTTTCCTGAACAGAACAGCAATCAGTAATTTAGAAAATTAAATGGTCTTATTCAGATAAGGAACTCAATCTTTTCAGATGAAGTATTAGTTTCAGGCAGATAGCGATGATAGGTTATTTAGTAATATACAAATTGTTTCAGTGTTTATAGTTTATTTTTTTACAATAATTGTTGATTAATCTGTTGTTTTTCCACTGCTCTACTTCTTCATCAATTTTTTTCGTTTTCAAGTAAAGGATTTTTGCCCATTAAGCCATCATGGACTGTAACATTCTGCTTAAAAAAATTTGACACTGAAGGAGATTGAATCGATTGAATGTCTTTTCAGAAAGCAGCCAACCAAAGATTGTACTATTTCTTGATTCGTATCAAGAAAATCATGGACAAAATAAATAATATACATAGTGCAGTGCAATACGTTAATAATTTTGTTTCTCCTTCTTTGTTCGATTCCAACATTTATTTTTCAGAGCTATTCAAGTCAACAAAATTAAGTGATTTCGCTAATACCCGTATATCAGCTCTCTCATTACCCTCTGGTCACTACTTGCCTCGAAGTCGAGAAGTGTCTAATCATGATTTACTCGAGAACGAAGAGGAATCCTCCAGCAACAAAATAGTTTCTCCACAGCTTAGTCCTTTGATCTTAGAAGGAGATCTTAGTTCAACTGTATCTCTCTGGATAATCAAAATAATTTCCTTCCCACAAAAACTGTTGCAAAACACATACTGAAGCAACAATATTGTTCTCATTTCTTCAAATTCATAATCCCGAGCGGATATTTCGATTTGCTCTTTCCTAGAGATGTCCGTAAGTAATTAATCTTCTCTGGCACCAAAAAATAATGAATTTTCTTTAATTTTTTTTTTAAACTCGCTGGATAAGAAGTTCATATGTTTTAACAATAGAATTTGCATTTTTTTTTAGTTTAGATTACAAATATTTTTAAGCAAGTCTACTCAGCCTACTTGACGGGTTATGAATATATTTGTTATAGACGAAGAGCAATAAATTTCATTTTCTACGTATATCTATTTCAGCCAAGTGTTGAAAAAATAAAACTAGAATAAAAAGAACGTAGAGGCATAAATAAAACAAACCTAAAAACCTTTTAAAGGTGGATTGAATGGAAATATATCAGTAAGTATGTTAGCTTATAGCATTGAAGGCTTAGAATAAGTAAGCAGAAAATATCTTCCAACAGTGCGCTCTCTCTGAAGATAAAGCACAAAAGCGAGAGAATATAAAAAAAAATAATCAAATGAAAATAAAGAATATTCATACCGAGGGCTTCCATTGTTTTGGGGTCACGTCTAGCACTGTGTAGAAGTCGGTTCACGTCGCTTCATCGGCCAACAGTGGTGCATCACAAACGAATGGTATCTCTCGGCAGTCCTTCTGAAACACAACCGAACAAACTCGCTTATAATCGGTTACAAAGTTCGTTAAGATAGGCCTCTTTTGTCTTATATTTTTTTACTTTTGTATATCTAATGTACACATTACTTGAATAATAATTGTTTTTAAATTTGATCATATAAATGTTTTTCTTTTTATGTTTTAAGCTGAGATTTTTCAACCAGAACTTGGTTGTTTTTAATTTTTTTTTAATAAAATAAAGAAACAACCAAAATGATAATATATTATGCCACTTTGTTAGATTTTGTTTCAATAAAGCGTTTGTAGATAGTAAACTTATTTTTAAATTATAGGATACCTGAGGACGGTTTTAGTGCTAAATTTGGCGGTAATTCTCATATAGGAACAGCTGAAGTAAGCTTGAATTTCCTACATTTTCTATTAAATGGCTGATATAACAAAAGACCGAACATCATCTAGAGCTTAAGTTTTAAATTAGTCATATTTTAAGAACTATTTCTACGTTAAAAAGGAAATTCATTAAAATGTATTGGTATAAAGTTGAAAAAAAATTATGTGACCAATTTTTGGAAAAGTACGAGGCAATACGATTTAGCGATTGTGATCTAGCACGGAATTTGGTCCAAATAATTCATAATTCACATTAAAGAACTAAGATAAAACTCCATCAAAAAGCAGACAGTGAATATAGAGTGAAGTAGTAGAAAAAGCGTCGTGCCTTATGATGTGATCAGCCGTTGAAGTCACCAATAGAAACCATTGAATTAAGTCGGTTTTAAAGCAGTAAAAAAAAAGTAGTTTAATAATAATGTTACATAATTTATAATCATTAAAATATTATTTAATTTGATGTTTGTTAGTATCCGCCCGCTTACTTGTGGTACCCTGGATGGTTATGCGAGGAGATTTAAGATTTTACGAAAAGAAAGCATAAAATTGAAATGTTCCTCCTGAGGTCTGCAAAGTCAGTTTCAAATGAAGACGTAAGATATTACTAATTAAATAGATCCATCTATTTAAATTTCTAATTAAAAAACCACCCGAAAAAGAGCGAATTGTCTTCTAATTTGACTATCTAGCTGCTGTTTCTGTGTTTGGTAGTTAATATTAAGGCCAATGCTGGATTGTACATCAAGGGTCGATCTAATTTGAAAAATAAGAAGTATAAACCATAGGCAAAAGAGCGAATTATTTTCTAATTTGACTAGATTGCTGCTGTTTCTGTATTTGGAAGTTAATATTAAGGCCAATGCTAGATTGTACATCTGGGGTCGATCTAATTTGAAAAATAAGAAGTAAAAACCATCGGAAAAAGTGCGAATAGTCTTCTACTTTGACTAGATAGCTACTGTTTTTGTATTTGATAGTTAAAATTAAGGCCAATGCTCGATTGGACATCTACATGACAGCAGTTTTTATCTTCTATTCTAGAACATACATACATACATACAAGTTGGAAAAGGAAGGGACTAATGTCTCATTTATTTGGGATCTTTGCCATTCTGGGTTTCATAGAATTTGTTGCTGAAGATTCTGCAGCAAAAGCGGCGACCAGGCTAACAGTTTCAATGGAGAGGAATATACCATGCCATTGAATTCGCCCTGTAAAAAGAACCCATAATAAATCAAAGGAGGCAGCTGGAATGGACGAATGTTCCAACTAATAACCTGTGTGCAATTAAAGAATCTGCACAACCCTGGGACTCTTCTTCTAGATCTCTCTATGGGATGTGGAGATAGTAGTGGATAGCCTGCTTGCAATTTGGCCCATACGGTTGACCCACGGTTACCTTAAGGGTGGCGAACCGATTCCCTGCAGCATTACGTGCACTTAAGAGTGCAACTTATTGTCTCGGAATGTCCTTCTTACCCATGTAGTAGTTGTCAGAACAATATTCTCAATATAATATAATAACAGTATAATAAATGGCCCTAATGACCGTAGAGGTCGATGCGCCGGGGAAAATATGTATATATTATAAAATAAATATTTCACTATAGTAAGGAATAGATTATTGTGAACAGTCTGCTTGCTCATTGCGACGCTAAATTCGTGTGCGCCTCATATCAGATGATTACTAGTTTATTCAATTGCTTAGCTAAGGACATCAAATAGGAAAAATTTATACTAAATCGACGACAATATTGGTCAAGTAAGTACAATAACATTCTGACCTTGTGTTTTGATTGGGTTAAATGAGTCATTAATTGAATAATGATCTTGAAGTTTAGTCCCTAGTTCTTTATATTGGAACTGAGATTGACTTTATTCGCCTTTCGGTCTTTCATTTTTTTTAAATATGTATGTACCTAGTTGCACTCAGCGGAATTTAAACTAGACACAAATACATGAAATTTAAACATGAACTAGTTTTTTAAACCAGTTTTCTTATAATCGTAAGAAGTGGGGAAAAATCTTTGTTGTTTCTCAAATAATAACAATGTCTTGATCAATAGCAACTTCAAGTTTGGAGAATTGTGTACCTATGTATAGTATGCTGACGTATCTTGACGTTAAGTTCTATTGTACACCCGTACCTAGGTTACATACTCTGTTTTGATTGATTGGGCATGGATCCTACAGTTAGAATGTGGTAGACCTTAAAGTCAAAAATAAAAGTGAGTAAAGTAACGCCTATTTTTTCAGCAGACGTTTGCCGTGGCAAACGTAATTGGCTACAAAATTTCTCACATAAACGATTAAATAAAATCAAAGCCTCGACCAGAAATCAACCCTTATAACACAATACATCTCAACTTTTTGTCTTCAGTTTTCATTTATATAATATTTGGTAAATTAAATTTGACTAAAAATTCCCTATTTAACGATAGTTTGCTGTTGATATAATATTGGCGGAATAATATTCTAACAAGTGTTTTTGATTCTCTAAAAATTTTAGTCAGAACGACTAACCAAAATTTAAGTTTTCCGCAAAACGATAAAATAACTTCACTTGCACATTTAAAAATACAAGTGAAAGTAAGCAGTTTTAGCCATATTAAAAACTACAAGTTGTTTGCTATCTTTAATCCTTATACCGATCTATTTGTGAATACCAACAGACTTATCGCTCTACTATTTTTAGAATTGAAGCTAAAACTCACGTCAGGCACTCTTGAATATCCCTACATACATGTACGAATACGGTACCTAAAACATTCTCAATGCAAACAGATTTAATTTTAGGTATTGTTTGGTTGTTTCAAAAAGGATTGCATTTTGTTTTTATCCTTAAAGAAAATATCTTTAAAAAATACCTTTATATTGATCTCTTTTGTTTATTACATTTTTGTTTCATCTTCATTATTGGTTTATCTCTTTTATTATTAAGTGAAGTATTTATGATTTCCGTTTTAGTAGAGGGACCGGAAGTTATTTTAACAGAGCAAAGATATGTTACGCTTTGCTTTAAAATATAAAAATAAGTTATAAGACAAGAGAAAATAGTGAACTCATTACACACCGGAACTCATGGGTGTTTGAATATCCAGTTCTGTAAATGAGAGAATGTTTTTTTTAATGTATTATTTTTAATTTCTTTTCACTTTTTTTTTTTTTTTTGTCATTGTCTGGGTAGAAAACTATTTGAAATATTATCACTCGGGGATGGAGGGTGAAGAAGCGGAAATGAATAACTTTCAACTTCTCCCTGTTTTGTTTTTAATAATAACTATAATAAAACTTTGTGATTGTATACGCTTTCAGGTCCAAGCTCTTAGAGGAGAATAGAATACATACGATATGGCCATGGAATCAAGTCTACAATTAATTTCATCTCGCTTTCAGCTTCAAAGAAATCATACAAATGAAACGTAACCTGCAGGTAGTTTTAATGGTTGTAATAATTTGTAACTGTAATTGTAATTACTGTTTAGGCGCCATGAGTAAAGTAAAGTAAAGTAATCACCTATTTTTTCAGGCGGGGCTTAACGTCCAACTACCAATTAGGTGTCGTGGACGGAGGCGACTAGCAAACATACTGAACTGTAAACTTCTTTTATTAACTATTAAATAAAATCCAAGGCCGAAGACCGAGAATCGAACCCAGTACCACAATACATATTAGCTTCGCAGGTCTCGCCTGTTTAGGTGCCACGATATTCGAGCGGTTAGAGGCGAGGTCCGCAAAGCTAAGAAGTATTGTGGTAATGGGTTCCATTCACGGTCTAGGCCTTGGATTTTATTTAATGGTCGGCTCCGTCCACGGTACCTAATTTGACAGTTGGACTTAAAGCCCGCCTGAAAAAGTAGGCATTACTTTACTTACTACTGTAAACTTCTCAACTATACTGTTTTCAATTCATCATCTGCTTCTTTAAAAGACTTATTACCGGGACACTTAAGAGAGAAACACCAATTTACGTGTACATAAGAATAATTATTTTAATTTAGCCTTCAATAACGGAGATCAATGGCTCCTGGAGCCTTTTCTTAGAATTTTCTTAGTAGCTTTATATAGATGGTTTATTAACTGTGGGATGAACTCGGTGGTCCAGAGGTTAAAAAGAGGGAACATGCTATTCAGGAGCTAACTGCTGCCGAAGAAGCCGGGAGAGATGGATTACATTTAGTGGTTTTGAAGGAACATTGCGAAGTTATTTCCTGGTTAGTCCAGATCCTTTTTGGGACACGGAATTGTACCTTTGCAGGATGGGGCTATCATGCATCTTCAGTGACTCCTATTATCTGCGATAGGTGGGCAACTAAAAAGCAAAGGCTAGGGCATGAGATTAGATGCATGACGTCCGAGAATATCATCTGGATCAAGTTTTCCTGCTTGAGATTGCTGGGTTAAGGTGGTGGCCATCTATGTCTGGAAAAGTCTTGGTGCCAGACTCTTTTTAAAATTGGTATGTTTTCCTGTTTATGGCTCCTCATATAATAAAAACCAAGTACTAAGTAAATTGTAATGATTATTTGAGTTGGACATTGAGAGAATAGAATTTCTATAGGAAGGAAGTTGATGGGAGATAAGTTTTTTGTTGTTTGATAACAAGGTCATAAGAAATGAATTAAACTAGACACAGCCCAAATGGAGGAGGGAGTATGAGATGGTTTAACCTAGACTTCCTGTAGAATAGTGTGTCACTTCACAGACACGCTTGTTAAATCTTCGTAGAAGTGAGTCACTGGATTGGCCAGCACAGCCAGAGATGATCAGCTGTATATAATGTTATCTTTGATGTTTGCGGAATGTCCCGTTTCTTTCTGCTTAAGGCTTGCCGCTTTCAGCTATTATTTAGATTAATTAGCAATCATAACTCGATGTTACTCCTCGACTACAAAAATTCAGATTTTTATTGTAAATTCAAAAATGGGGGAAACTGCTTTGTTTTACTTAAATACCTAAATATTCTTCAGATTTTTCAGTTTTTCCTCTACAATTTAAAGCTCCCGAAAAAACTTAAAAGAAAATCAAGCAATAGAGATTGTTAACACACTGTTGGTGTCTGTAACGAAAGAACACTGTCTGGAGGTCAGCAATGCAACTAGAAATAGCGCCGGGCGCCAATGACAAAAAAAAAAGGAATAGCTTGATGCTAAAATATTTCTTTAGGAACTACTTGTATTCCCCTAAAACTCAAAAAGAAGATTAGGAAGATTGCAATACATTTTAATAGCATTAAGAGAAAGTCAAAATTTAATTTTCAAAAATAGACTCCCGAGTTTTATTTGTAAAATAGCCTACGAATGATTTCCAACTCGAACGTATTGATCAGTGAAGACTCAGGCCAAACTGAAACTCAGAAGCAGAGCCCCGGCGTAAAAACAATTCTTTAGTTTATTTTTGGTTTCAAATTTAGGCGTTTTTCTGTCCTTAGAAGTACAAGGATGATAATACAAGATACTAATCTGAAAAATTAGAAATAAGAGTAATACTTCTTTTTTTATTTGCTTCTGTATAACTGTGGGCAGCTGGTATTCTCTTTTTTTGGAGGGTTCACCAATCCAAAGATTACTTTTTTCTGCAGCACCAAATTTATTTATGTAAAAGTTAACAACTCTACTGGAAGAACTTACTGAAAGAAAAGCTAGCGATCATGATCGTTAATCTGTTATGTGCTAGAAATAGAACGATTAGAATGCAAGATATACAGCATTATCTGCCGTCCGTTTGAAACAATAGATCCTAAATATATTGAATGTTTACTTTGTTGTAGGTGTTGAAGCTAGCAAAATTAAACAGGAATTATTTATTTTCTATTCAAATGTGTATAGTACTCTAATAACCAGTGGCCTTGAATGAAGAATAATTTATAGTTATAATCTGTGACGGTGTGGGTATCATCTTTATATAAATGATGTCTACTAAAATATACAACATCCTCATTATTTCCATTTTAAACACTTTACATTCTTCTTATTATTTATTTTCTACTTCTTATATAGGTTATACTTTGTAGATAGAACTTATATTTCTTTTAGGATTTTTGCCTTTCTTATGTTACAATAACGGCTATAAGTTTCATCATTATTGAATATATTCAATATTTTCTGTTTAGGGAAGGGATTAGGCAATTGGACTCCCAAACAGATATCTTGGGTTCCAGTACAGCTGCCTATTCTTAGATTTTCTCTTTTATAAAAACATCTCTGACAGAGTTAGGCAGTTTTGTCAGAGAGAACACTGCCCTGAAGCCGCAGTGAACAAAGAATCCGGCGCCAATGACCTGAGATGTTGACTCGCTTTAATTTAAAAAAAAAGTTTTCTAATTAATCCTATTAAATGATATTTAGTAGAAATAGCGCAAGAACATTTTTATCTATTTCTTGGTGTATAATCTGACGGCTATGAGAGCTAGTACTGTATTCCAGTCATTTGCTGGAATGGTGCAATTGTTGTAATGCTATTATGGGAGCTATATGTTAATGAAGAAAATTCAAATATTGTAACAAATAATCTTTTTGAGTTCATTTAATATACATGTGGGAAAAGAAAGATTAGAGTAATGCATAGCGTTTCGCCAGAATATTTCTTTATTTAGTTCTCTAAAGCCTTGCGTCAAACTACCCAGCAGTAGAAGACAATCATCAATGTCGACACAAACTCCAAATTTACGACAAAAATAAATTAAGTTTATTTGCATCAAATATAAAATTAAGAGAGGGATAGAAAGAAAAAAAAACTAAGACAGATATTATGATGTAATTTCATTATAAGTTTGAAGAACCAAAGAAAAAGACACCTGCTCGCTGCTGTCTGCTGCTCACAATTATATTTTTCATTTCTCATCCTATTAATTCTCCTTCATTTATAGTTGAATATCTCTTTTTACGAATGAATTCATTTCCGTGAATGAAAATGCTATGATATTTTTCATTAGTAACAGGTTTTTTTGTTCCCATAATTGATGAGTCTCTTGTTCTTTAATAATTTAAAAAATTAAAATGAAAAATGAAAAAAATAACAAATTAATTTGTTTGTCCCTTAAGTATAAATCAGCTTCTTGTCATAAGAGGGCATATTCTACTTATCTTACAGCTGAAAACAAAAAATATTTGTTTTTGGAGAATTCGTGAGTTACTTTCGATGGGTGTCGAATATTTAGACTTTTAAATGTTACTGTCACAATAAATTAAATAAAGTTGTGAATGGATACTATTAAATATAATTGTACGTTTAAATATTCTGTAAATAACTTAATGAAAATAAATACATAAAAATAATGGGGAAAACTCTCGAGAGTATTGGTGGCATTTAGGCGATGAATTATTATGTGATAAAGGAGACCATGTCATCGATGTGCTTACTGTTTGGTTTGATCGGTATATCCGGTGCTACATTATTGTGTATCCTTTACTCAGGATGTAGGTAGAGAGCGGATAGACTCCTCTTTTTTTAAAAAAGGATACGTTCAAATGAATGGGGGACATACATGTTATGTATATTTAGAGATGGATTTGTTTTTAAGAGATTTCTCATTATTCTTTCCAAGTTGTCGTTCAAGTCTTTCTCCAACCATTCTATCTTTAGTCTTATAAAAATATATTGTTCTAGCTAATTTCTTCTGTCTGTCCCTCAGAGCAGCCAGGTACCATCCATAAACTACTTTAAAATGGTGCACAGATGCTGGTTTATATCTGGGAGGGATGCAAAGGGATAGATCAGATGGTTCCGAATACTTTTTAAAAGCCTGTCTAAGGATAAAAAATTTCATCCCTTAAGAGTCTACGAGTGAATTATGAATGGCGTTCTTTAAGCCCTGTTCTTAAAAATATGATGCGGTTCACCACATTCAAGAATAATGGTTTATTTAGACTTTGATGGAGAAAGAACTTAAATAAATTGAGTTATTTGATTTTTTTTTTCTAAATTCAAAGGCAAACTCAAACTTGTCTTTTTATAATTAGATTCCTAGCAAATTAAATGCAATCACTGATATCTAACAGCACCACAATTCGCTTTTGAATCAAGGAGCAGTTCAATATTAAAAAAATAATCGTTATCAAAAAACAGAATGTGAAATTTAAAAAACAAATTCAAAGACCTACCATTTATTTTGAAACCAGTATTTATGATAAGATTCAAAATCTTGTACCCCAAGCACATGTATTACTCTACTTTCAGAAATTGCGAGGTTTGGGGCTATTAAATAACGAGACTGATGCTGCTACAGAAGAACTATGCATGCGCCAAATCTTAACGACCGACAGCTGTGCAACGTAAAGCCTTCTCTTTCGATTGCAGCGTCTCACGTGTTTGTAGAGAAATCTGTCTGACCGGAACCGTCGTTAGTTTCGTTTGGCCGAAAACATGATACTATACATGTAGTAGAGCAACGAATTGTAGTGAAATTTCACATGAAACTGGTCTTTATTAAAAGAAGTTTATGGCGATGAATTGTTTATCACGTGCGCAAGTTTTTGAGTGGTTCAAGAGTTTCCAAGATGGCCGAAAAGACGTCGGAGATGATGACCGCCCTTCCACGTCAAAAACGGATGAAAATATCGATTATAATTAATCAACATTACTACCGTGAGGTGCTTACTCAACTCCGTGAAAGAGTAAGGAAAAAAAACGATCCGATTTGTGAAAGAACAAGTCACGGGTTCTCCATCAAGACAACGCGCCGGCTCACACTGCATTGTCTGTCAAGACGTTTCTAGGCCAAGTACAACATCCCAGTTTTAGGCCATCCGCCTTATTCGCCTGATCTGACCCCATATGACTTTTACCTGTTCCCTAAAGTCAAATCTGCATTAAAAGGAACACGATTTCTCGGTCCGTTGAAGCTGTGAAAGTAAAAGCGGCAAGCGTCATGCAGGAGCTCACAGAAAAAGACTTCCAGCACTGTTTCGAACAATGGTAAATTCGCATGGAGCGTTGTAGGGACAGGGGAGAGGTGTATATTGAAGGTGATAATAACTAAATATGTATAAATTTAAAATAAAATGTTTTACAGCAATAGTCTCGTTATTTAATAGCCACACCTCGTATATGAAAATATGTTCTTACAATTAAAGTACATTCATTTAGGAAAATAAAAATAGTTTTTCTTTTTCTTTACGTTTTACATTTGTTCGTACTTTTTTAATTGCTATTTTAGAGAAATAACTGGCCGCTTTCTTTTATATATATATACAATATTTCAGGAATATTGGAATGTGGATTATAAATCCTTAACAAAAACTTACAGTTTAAAATGTTAAGTATAAGGGTTGATTAAACGCCAAAAGGTACACAAATCAGCAAGTACCCAACATTTCATTAATACTTCATTAATATTTAAGTAATTCTACTGCATTAATTTTCATTAATAAGTTATTTTTTAGAATTTATTAGATGTCACAGACCCTTATGCTGGCCATTTTCGTCTACAAAATATATGTTCAAGTAGCACTGTAGATTGACTGTAATATCTAGTTATCTATAATAATGAAACTATTAATTACAGGTTAAAAAGAAAAACGTTACAAAAAATAAAAAAAAATTATGAGGCTAAAAAATTCAAAACTTTCTTTTAAAAGAAACTTCACCAACATACATCAATGATTTTCAAAAATCGTCGGTTTAAGTTCATTCTTCGATTAAAGTAATTGTTATTTTATGAAGTAGTCAAACGTTTATAATAATTATCTGGCTTTATCGCAAGTAACATAGTTTTCTTCAATTACATTCTCAATGTAGGTATTCATCCCACAATGTTGTATATATGTAATATAAAGTAAATAAGATATGCATATTTTTAGGGCAGCTAATTATTCCAGTATTTTACTATAAGTAAAATTAGGGGGACTAAATTAAATTACAATCGAGAAATCAATAATTGTTGTTGAATAATCTACTTGTTATAACTGTGTGTTATTTGTGCTCACGAATATTTCGGTAAGACGAATTCAAGACAGTAGCCGACTCTAACTTTGTATTTTTCTACTTTAACATGCATGTACATATTTATGTGATTTATCATAATTATAACAAAAAAATATTATAAATGAAGTGGCCAGCATAAGGGTCTGTGACATCTAATAAATTCTAAAAAATAACTTATTAATGAAAATTAATGCAGTAGAATTACTTAAATATTAATGAAGTATTAATGAAATGTTGGGTACTTGCTGATTTGTGTACCTTTTGGCGTTTAATCAACCCTTATACTTAACATTTTAAACTGTAAGTTTTTGTTAAGGAGATTTTTGTACCTTTTGGATAGATTTTCCTTTTTGTCTATTTTACAAAGTTACATATCTGCTTTACAGATTTTTTTAAAATTTGGAATAAGCAATTCTATAATTATAACCTGATAAGGTGTTAAGTCGGAACCGTAACTACCACTGGAGAGATCTTTTTAAAGAATGATTATAGTTGCGGTCCCCCAAACCATCCCCAATAACAATGTTTTTGAAAAAGCATAGGAAGGTATTTGTACGTGAATATCAAAATTAAACTGCGATTTCAGTACTTCCTTTTAAGAGGAGTAAGAAAAATAAACTACGATTGCAGTACTTCTCCCTAAAAGGCAAAGATTTTTTAATCGAACGACAATTCATTGATTTAAATCGGTTCACTCATTGATTATTTAAACGATTGCAGTACTTCCTCTTAGTAGGTGCAAGAGCATCAGCAACGTAGAGGAGCTTTAACCACTTATTCGAGCTGAATTTTATCAAAATCGTACTAAGCGTTATAGAAATATTGGTAATAATAGTTTTAGAAAGGGCCTTATTTGGGTGGGGCAAACTCCCCTCCTTATGAGGCACGGCGTCGAGACTTTTAAAGTGCAAATCTGTACAAAATTTCGATTCGAATGACACTTCGGTCGGTTCACGTGTCGATAATTTGAAACGATTGCTATACTTCCCCTTAACAAGTGTAAGAGCTGATCGCCGCTTTAATGTTACGTAGGGGAGCCCTAACCCTATCATCCTACCAAATTTTATCAAAATCGGGCCAAGATTTACAGAGTAATTAGTAATAATAATTTTGGAGGGGGCCTTACATTAAGGGGGCTAACTCCTCTCCCATTCGATGTACAGGATCGAGACCCCCAAAAGGCACATCTACATAAAATTCCGAATCCAATGACACCTCATTCATGAAAATCGGTTCACGCGTTTAGGCGCTACGTTGTTTACAAAAAAGGTAACAACAAGAACAACAAGAAGAAGAAGAACAAGAACAAGAACATTTTTTGAAAAAGCGGTTTTTGCTCATTTTCGGCAACTTTTTTCTCGAAACCTATTAGATCTGGGTGGTTGCAAAAAAATTACAGTTATGAAGGAGGGTTTGGAGTAAGATTTAAAGAAAATTTGGGAATTTTATCTTTTATAGAAAAAGAGAAAAAAATTGTCAAAGTTGGGTGTTTTTCAACGTTACGCTTTTTCGTGCAGTTTTTGATGGTCAACCCTTATACAACTGTCCTACCGGACAGTTTTAATACTGCTCTAGATCTACGATCACATGCAGAAACCAGTCATTATGAAGTTTACAGAGATCTCGACAAGTTTTAAAAAGCACCGTAACATAGCACTTTACTATGAACGTTTACTTGTGAGGTTTCCCAGTTTTCTTCTTACAAAGTGAAGTAAATATAAATTATAGTATTACTTTAACGAAAGTAAGCATCGTAACTTTTCTCCTTACAATGAACGATTAATAATTGTTAATAAAAGGAATCACTGAGGGATGTGTACGGTCTTAAGAAGCCAAGACTGCTAGTTTCTCTTTCCCGTAGAATTAGAGTGTTGTCTATTACGATGGCCAGAGCTGCCCAGATAAGGAAAAAAAAAATATTGAAACCAATATGAAAAGTTCTTTGCAGTTATTAAGTTGCTAAAAAAACACACAAAAAATGACTTCTTACTGAGACAATTTGACTGTCAATTAAGTAATAGCATTGAATACGAAGTAAGGAAAAGGTACAGTGTTGATAGTAAGGATGGCGCCATTAAATCAAAAGTCAATTAAACAGACGTTATTCCGTCGGATGGTAGAACTGTGAGTGAAAAAAAGAGAACTGAGATATGAGTAATCTCTGTCGGTGGCAGTTTGCTGCCGCTCGATTGGAGTTTTTGCAGTTTAAAAAAAAAAGAAACAAATGAAAATAAAGTTCCACTTGTGATTTTTTTTTTTTTTTTGCTACGGCGCAATAGTTTGGCCGGAAG
The DNA here is from genome assembly GCF_049639745.1 of Rhodnius prolixus. Lineage (NCBI taxonomy): Eukaryota > Metazoa > Arthropoda > Insecta > Hemiptera > Reduviidae > Rhodnius > Rhodnius prolixus. The sequence continues at coordinate 26,750,480 of NW_027411624.1, forward strand.
TTTTTCAAACTGTAAGGTGACATACACCCGTAAATGGGAAAGTAGGGGACCTTGGATGGAGGGAGTAAGAGGGATAGTTTACTTCATTACGGGAAACACTTTATCAGTAGTTGTCACAACGATGTATTGTTTAAATTTGTAACCAACTCCCCACCCGCCAAAACCAACTCGCCAGCTTCTCCGTCCTAGATTGTTGATTCTCCTGGGAGTAACATTTGTAAAGAGAAGAGGTTTTACTGAATATTGTCATCTTGGATTGATTGTCAAACATCAGTAAAAACGTCCAAAAGTCTTTTTTCAGACGTTCCTCCTACTTTATTCTTCTTTCCACTTCTATAATGATTACAAAAGTGTCAAGCACTCTTGCTCTCTCTTCTTCAAACTACTTCTTCCCCTTGGTTTTGTAGCTTACTATAATTAGTTTGGTATTCCTTTTATTTATTATAAAAAGGGATTGTGCTCATTTTCTTTCTTTTGTAAAAATAAAATTGTATTCATCAGTCTAGTATGTACTTATTTCGCCAAATTTTTTATTGTTCCCTGTGGCGTAACAATTCTTTTTTTAAGTTTATAAGGTCTCATCTCACCTTTATGGTTTCTTTGTTGGGTGCTAACTGTAAAGAACAGATTATAAATAGAAACCAGATATTATTTGTCTTGTCATTTAAGTGCTGTCGAGCACTTGATACTCTTACAACAAAATTGATCAACTAAACATTCCATTGTCTATTAATTTGATATTATTACATAGAATTTTTAACCCTAATATTAATTCAATCTTCGTTTAAAATAATTTCTGGAAAAAATAATTACATTAGGATTTGAGTCAAATGTGGTCTTGACGCATTCTATGCTTGCTATTCCGACATGGTGTCGTCTTCTGAGATATGTAGTACTTTTTTGTTTTCTTCTTTTTTTGGCATTGGCTTTCGCCATACAGCCAGTATCGTCTAGGTGCTTATCACTAGAATATCAATCACTCTCCATACTTACTTATAAATACATTCGCTTCACTCATTCATCCCTCTACTGTATACAATTATTTACATAAACTACAGCTAATGGATAGATCAGTACTCTATATTCCTGCCATCCTGTCAGCTTAACCGAAATTAAAATCACGTAATCCTTCTGTAATCATTTTCTTCCATTCATTCTACGAGGGTCGTTTGAAAAGTCCGTGCAAAGTCAGAAAGATAGCACTACTGGCGCGTATCGAGGTAATGTTTAGTTAGTAGCATCTCTTGGAACAACACACACCAAGTTTCAGCCAGATCGGTCTATTTCTTTGTGTTTGGCATTCGTTTGAATCGAGGAAGTCGAGTGATTTTCCAAAAATGGACGAAAAAGAATTTCGTGTGTTGATTAAACACTACTTTATGAAAGGCAAAACACTTGAGGAGTCTAAAGAGAAGCTTGATAAACATTATGGTGACTCTACACCTTCGATTAGAACAGTTTATAAGTGGTTTCAAAATTTTCGAAGTGGCCATATGGGCACAAGTGACGCTGAACGTTCTGGACGCCCTGTTGAGGTTACTACTCCAGAAATCATTGATAAAATCCATGATATGGTGATGGATGACAGAAGAGTGAAGGTGCGTGAGATTGCTAGTGCCGTGGGCATCTCGAATGAACGGGTACATAATATTTTCAATCAACATTTGGACATGACAAAGCTATCCGCAAGATGGGTGCCGCGATTGCTCACGCTTGACCAAAAACGAAATCGTGTGAAGTGTTGCAAGGACGGTTTGCAGCTGTTCCAGAAGAATCCGCAGGACTTTAAGCGTCGTTTCGTCACTGTGGATGAAACATGGATACATCACTACACTCCTGAGACCAAAGAACAATCTAAACAATGGGTTACCAAGGGGGGAATCTGCGCCAAAAAAGGCGAAGACCGTTCCTTCGTCCGGGAAGATTATGGCGACTGTCTTTTGGGATTCGCAAGGAATAATCCTCATCGACTATCTGGAAACGGGTAAAACTGTTACAGGTGCATATTATTCATCGTTATTGGACCGTTTGAAAACCGAGCTGCAAGAAAAACGCCCACGATTGGCCCACAAAAAAGTCCTTTTCCATCACGACAACGCACCAGCTCACACCTCAGCAGTTGTGGTCGCAAAATTAATGGAAATAGGGTTCCAACTCGTTTCACATCCCCCCTATTCTCCAGACTTGGCTCCCTCGGACTACTATTTGTTCCCCAATTTGAAGAAATGGCTGGCGGGAAAAAGATTTTATTCAAACGAGGAGGTGATTGCAGAAACGAATGGCTATTTTTCAGACTTGGACAAATCCTATTATTCGGAAGGGATCAACAAACTAGAAGCGTTGGACGAAGTTTATAAGCCTAAAAGGAGACTATGTTGAAAAATAAAAAATGTTTACCCCCAAAAATTAAGTAGTTTTTATTTTTGCACGGACCGTTCAAACGACCCTCGTATAACTTTTAAATACATTCATATTTCATTGCTAGCTCTGCTACAGACTTAAGCACATAGATGTTGGTGGAGAATATTGTCTTCGTAGCGAAATGGTGCATCTAAATACCTGTATATGTCGTCAAACATTCGTTTCCTTTCTACTACATAACGTGGGCATATCCACTATTATATGTTTGAAATCCTTCTCCTCCTCATTGCAATCTACGCTAAGAGGAGAGGACCTTTTGTTGATCCTGTGTAGATACGATCCGCACACCGCGTAGTTCGCTCTCAGCCTGCTTATTGTCGTAACAACCCATTTACTTCAAGTATAATAATTATAAATTAAAATATAATGTGTTAATAAATGAAAATTGTATTCGAATAAATTATCATTTATCATAAATATAATTAACCGAATAAATCATCTAGTTTTTCCTATTTTCCTGAAAAATAAGCAGTAGGCACTTCGATGTTTTCTTTATGTTTTTTGTTTTTTTCATTCTTGTACATAACTACAACAACTTTTATTTGGAAAATTTTAATGAAAGAAATCATTTTAGGGACATGAATCATTTTTGGAGAATTGCCATTATTCTCTATGGAAAATTTTGAAAATAATTAATTATTAAACATGCTTCTGGTTATTCACTTTCGCTTAATATTGATCGCTTTTAACGTTCTTAATGTTGCATTAATCAGATATTCCCGCTTATGCCAAGAAAAAAAAAGATATACTGGAATTTTAAATTGTGAGGCCTGCTGAAAATATTTTTAAGCTTGATTTCTTTATAAATAAGATTTTTTTTTTTAGAGGACGTTGATTATAAGATGAAGATAACTAAGTTCTGCACCACAGCATCAACAAAATACATTTATTAATTATTGTTAAGGCAGAGTGGCAAAATTATTATAAATTTTCTTTATACAACCCAAACTGTAATTTATGAAAAATTGAAAAGTTAACAGTGTCTAGTAAAAACGTGATTAGACAATTAAAAATTAATCACTAGAATGGAACAGCTGGCCAAAAGAATTTCCAAAATTACAGAAACGAGAAAGTTAGAGTGTAAGTAAAGGGTATAAGATGAGAGATATTTTACAGGAGGAGGATGAAAAATGAATACTGGTGAGCGTAATGAGGAATATGAGAATGACAAGATATAAGTTATGTGAGGATAGAGGCATTTCTAGCCTAATTACTTGGCTTATTTCCTTTAGGTTTCTTAGCAAACTAGAAATTCAGTATTTTTTTGTGAGTAATAACAATTGTTCTGAAAAGATTTCTAGTATTTTCTAAAAGGGAAATAGTTTGACAGCTACGACTGGCAAAGATTATTCTATAAATTCTGTTTTGGATTGTTTTACAGGTTGTCTTTCAACGCATCAACCGGACGTTCAGATAACGGTTTCTGGAGTTAACGTAATGGTTGTTCATTTCTTGCTTCCTGTTTACAGAAATTAAAAAACTTTTTATTTTCCTTAATATCCATTACTTTCAAATTGAGGTTTACATCTGGTGATTCAGTTTTATGAAAGGATTTCCCTTTAATTTTTAGTTCTATGTTAAAAAAAACGGTAATATAAATTAAGCTCCCAGTCTTATCAACTAACCTACTTATTGTCAGAACGGTATGACTTCAGCCGAGGTTATTCACAAATACTTCTTCCGTATAGCTGTCTATTAGATTTATGCGATCAGAAGAGAAATAACTGTCCATTACATCCCGGACTTGCGAGACCAGATGCATCAATTTATTGAAAATAAACATTTGGTAATAGTCGCCAAAGTTCTAGGTTCTACTAAACAAAAGCCAGCAGCGGATCATGTCCTCATTTCGATTCACCAAATATTAAGCTGCTAATGGGCAGCAGTAGAATGTTTTAATAAAATTTAAAAATTAGTGATTTGTACGCTTTGCAAAACTTATGTAGAAGTTTGGAACCCCATTGAACTCAAATCGATCAGTTTAAAATTCACTTCTGTTCGCCCAGAGAGGTTTAGGTACGATGAAAAATGTGTACTTTAGAATCAGCTAAAGTTTAATGTCAGATGAATTGGTAGGAGATAAGTTTGTAGCTATTAAGCTTCAACGAAATTACTACTGAATAAATTCTGAAAGATATCTTTTGCCTGTTGTAACATTTGTCTATAAATCGAATATCAAACAAGTTTATTTAAAAAAAAGAAGCTCTTTTAAACCAATTTTAAAAATAAACTCTACAAATTATATACCAAACATGTGCTTAATTTCTTAAGATACATTTGTTGTCATTTAGTAGGTCTACTTTCCCTGCAGTCGGCAAGGAAACTGCATATCGGACAACTTTACAGAAAGTGGTTTTTCATCTCGCTTATAACTCTGTTTTATGGTCCAAAGATGGTCTGATTTTTTTCCAAAACTGTTAATTGTATCCAAGAGAATATTCAAGAGATCACTATATTCTAAATAGAAATACAGTATTGTACACAATTATTATATTGTTTCTCTTATTATACAGAATATTTAATTTCTTTTTAAGTTTTCTGAACTAATTAATGATAAATTATTCCTTCAAAGAAGTAGCTAATGTTAACTAAATCTTAGATACGAAATACATATTATATAATCTGGTGGATTAAAAACATTATAAAACAAATAAATATGAAAGAAAAATTAAATAAAAAATCTGCTAGTAAGAATTCTTATTTAGATTATTTTTTAAAAGTTAATAAAATTATAAATACAATTATTCATAAATATTGAACACCAACAGAGAAATATTATCCCTATTTCAAAGTGCAGTTGTGTTTCATATTCATTATACTTCAAGTTAAAATGTTTCCGAATTACTACAATAAGAACTGAAATACAAACATACAAAGTCTTTATTAAATCCATCCATTAGTTGTATTAAATGTATACGATGAATAGGGTGGTAAAATAGTGGCTATTAAATTTAGCCACTAACTACTGAAAGGTAAAAAAGGTTAGAACCAACATGTTTCATTTAATTAACAAGTTACGTTTTTTTTGAAACTGAAAGTGGGAACTTAAGACATGATTTTTTAAAAAAATTATAAAAAGAGGCTATTTTAAATATTCATTTCTTGATCAAATCGTACAAAACAATGATTTTAAGTTCATTTAGGGGTAGCTTAGGTAGCTGTTGCGGTTTCTTGGTTACTCTGTATTACTTTTCTAAGAGTTTCTATCTTTTTTTTTTTATGTTAATAATTTGTTTTCTTAAATATGTAAAAATATAATTAGCTCAATTAGCTAATTACAAAATTACAAGCTTACATTCAAAGTTGAAAAGATTTTAGGGTTGTGAGTCTTAAAGGTGATATCCTAAGAATTTACGTTGGCCTTCAGTAAATAAAAATTAAAATATATTTATTATTTACTTATTAATATAACTGAATAAAAGAAAAGTACTCACGTTTGATTGGACAGAAAATATATAAAACAAAAAAAAATCCTAAATAAACGGCTCGTAGTTCGTACAAAAGCAATAACACTGTACAGCGAATGGACTGAGACAAGCGAACGGCTGGTACACTGGCAAACACTACTAGAGGGTTCTTGGCAACAGGCACGGATTTAGAAGTGGTGGGGAGTTTAGGCTATATAGTATAGTAGTTATAGTGAAATGTTCTTTCAAGAGAGGACCCCATATGTCCTAGACAACTATGGCGATAGTGGAACAAAAAAACAAGTAATGAAAAAAAATAACCCTATGGTGAGTTATGTACTCCATCGAAATTGTTGGGAGGTTTTTCTATTATAGGTTGGCAATTATGTTGAATAATGAGTTTGTTAGTCTGTTGTTTTGCGACTGAATGCTTTGAAACATTTTCCTTCGAAAATTAATTATTTGGATAAGTTATCAAGTACATGGGACACTTCGCTAAAAAAGTAAATTTGCTTTCAACCAATTTTTGGCTTTATCTATCACTTCAGAAAGTATTAACTTATTTTCTGAACGTGGAGTGTAAGCTGGTTTAGCAATTGTCTCCGTCCTTGAAGAACTTCTGTATATGGCCCCATAACGGACACATATTGCCGCTTTTGTATTCTTAAGTTGACGGATATTCTCGAGAATAGTTCCAAAAATTTCAGGTTTTTAGTTTTCCATGTTTTTCGGAAATGGCTGGAAAACGGCTGGTAACGCTGTGCACATTATTACTAACTATTCTGACAAAAAGTTATAGTTTTTTATTTTACATATTTCCCTAAAAATATTATTATAGGAAGTTATAAGAAGATATGAGTGACAGGTTTGATAAGAGAGAAGATTTCGATAAGGGCAAACGACCAAGGGCTCGTTACATGATAGTTAGGTTGCTTTTTAGATTGAGCATCATTTGGGTGTACAATCTGCACAAACTACTTTTAAAAAATAAATACTTTTAGTTTTAAGAAAATTTGTTAATTAAAATTACTGTACAATTAGTATTACTTGCTAGATTCACAATTTAAAGTTTTTACGGGTATTATTTTAGTTTCACGTGTGCTATTTTATTATTATTATGAATTCATTAAAATCATCATACGGTATTTTGTAAATTATTTTATCAGCAATAATTTTACAATAGTAATGAATGAATTTAGGCGATGTAGCAGCAGTTGCAGTTGGAGCAATAGCAGATGTAGTAGTACCAGGAGTGTAACAGCCGTTGCAGTAGGAGCAGCAGCAGTAGTAATCGTAGTAACAGTAGTTGCAATAGCTGGAACAGCATTTGCAGTAAGACCAGTACAATTGTAGTTACAGTAATAGTTACTGCTATAGTAAAGCAGCATTTGCTGCAGCTTATTTTTTTTTCAAAATATTCTCATTTAATTATATCAATTTTGAAAACAGTAGTGACAGCAGCAACAAGAGTAGCAATAGATGTAGTGGTAGTAGCAGAAGTTGTAGAAGTGGTAGTTGCAGATGATGTAGTTACCGCAGCAGTAGCAATTGCTGCAATTGAAGTGGTAGCACCAGGAACGTAGCAGCTGTAGCAGTAGGAGCAGCAGCAGCAGTAGCTGAAGCCAAAGTAGTAGCAGCAGTTGCAGTAGTAGAGGCTGTAGCTGCAATAGCAGTAGCGGTTGAAGCAGCAGTACCATCAATAGCAGTGGCTGAATCATCAGAAATAGCAGCAGGTTTTTTAACAGTCACTTATAATATTTATTTTAAAATTGTATTACTTTCTTTTACTACACAAGATAAAGAAAGATGCTTAATGGTTGGTTCATAATACTCCTTATATTAATTCGTTATTCTCTGTTTTGTAAGTATGATTTTTCTCTTTATTTTTTAGGTCTCTGACCGGTTTCGGACAAATACGTTCGTAAAAAAACAACAATGCAGAATCAACTTATCAAACACAGTCACCGGCCGGACAGTAACAATAATCTAATGTCGCTGTGGTTTACACCAATGTTGGGAAGACATAAGGACTCAGGACATCTTAGAAAGAGTAGAAATATACAAACAGCAAACTATTTTACGAAATATTACGAAAGTTCAAATTAACTTTATTTCCGCATGGAGTTGCAATTCCACAGATCCCTAGCACCAGTACTCTAATGCACTTTCACAATGCAACTTACGAGTAGTTAGAGAAGGTTCAGCCGAGAAGGTAATTTATTCTTAACCAAATCTCAGTTTGTTTTTCTCTCCAAACTAAGAATGGCAAACCTCTCATTTTTTTTTGCCCGTCGTACATAGCTTTGCTGCTTTCATCTCTTCAATTATTATCAAATAAATTTCTCTTAGTTGTCACTCTACTTGCTCTTGCTTTTAACTTCTTTTACTTTTCTATTTTTCACTTATTTATTCATTTTTCTTTCGCTTAATAATTTATTTAAATTTTTCTTTCATTATGTAATTGAACCACTATCTTCGGCAGACGGATTTCCATCTATGCCGTACAATACTTATGTATAATACATTTTACTTTTCATTAATTTGGGAAAAATAAGTTTAAAATTATTATTATTATTTTTATTTTATTATTTTTTAAATTATTTAAGGCGCGTTAACATCTAAGGTTATTGGCGCCCGGAGCTTTTATCAGTGCACTGCCTGCCTCCTGACAGTGTTCTCTCGTTACAGACAACACTGTCCATCACCGGACAGTGAGCTGTAAGAAGCTCCTAGGAAGAGAAAATCTAAGGGTCAGCAGCTGGATTCGAACCCGGGACCTCCGCGTGGGAGTCCAGTATGCTAACCTCATAGCTAATCCCTTCCCTATTATTATTATTATTAAACATACGGCATGGAAACTTGTGCTCACAATAGGCAGGTGAAGTAAGGACTCCTCTGTGCTCAGACTTTGCTGTCTAAGAAATTCTTAATATTTCTGTGCAAGAGGACGTACTGGAAATCAATGTTCTCCATTTATTCGATGGTTTCTTTACATTTGGCAACAGGGTCGAAGAAAACTCACTAGAAACTTGCCTAAATTAAATCCCCTGAGTATCTGGGAACATTTTTTTAATCTGAATTTATTGGCTTTATTTTGTTTACGCCTTCTCAATGAATTATTATTCATTTAAATATATTGACCAAAAAATTGGCATGATCAAGATACGCATCTTAAACAAGTTTAACAGTTTCTTTCTGTTCCAGGTATTAGACGATTCATTTTCCTACGTTATTGACAAACACTGGTGTAATGTTGACTTATTTTTAATCATCATATATTTATTATGATCGGATTTGCCAAAGAAAGAAACTTTAGCTTGTATTTTACCAATAACATGAGAGTTATGTTTTGATTTTATTTTAAGAAACTTTCGAACAAGTTTAAGATTTTATTTTATCATTTTGAGTCCTTCTTCCCTAAATAATCAGTTTAGATTTCGTAAAAAGAAAACGAAAAAAGGCTAACGGGGTTAGAAACGAGCTGCCTATGATTCTAAGCATTAATATAAAATTAATCTTTTAAAAATTGTCTAACATATTATCTTTTAGTTATGGTTTATTATTATCAAGATGCGAAAGATGAATTTTATGGCCTGAGAGACCTGAGCTTCTTTTTTTTTTGCGTTTATTTTTGCTACAATCAGCGCGTTGGCGCTATAAGTAACAGTGATAGCAGAGTAACAACAAATAACAGAAGAATACGAGTGGAGAAGTTACACAGCGGTAACACTTCAAAATAGGCTATTAGTCGCTCTCTTCACTTGAGAGGAGATCACGAGGCTCTTAAGACGTCTTGTCGGGTTGTCAGGAAGAGTTCTAGAAGAAAGATTTTTAGCTAGAGGATTTATATGAGATTGCAGGTTGAAGTGGAGTTTTCTGTATCGTGTTGCTGTGTCACACAGCAACTTGTGTGACAAAAGGAATGTTAAGGTCAGTGTGTATAGTCAAGTTGGAGACATAAAAAGGAGCGTTTACAATAGTTCGAAGAATTTTAGATTGTAGAGATTGAATCCTTTGTAGATTGGAGCGTTTGGTTGAACCCCACAGCTCTATTCCATACGCCTAGATGGGTTTTAAAATAGATGTATAAATTAGTCTTTTGTTGTCCAGCGAGAGTTTTGATCTGTCGTCTAAGAGTCTTTTAAGTAGTCGATAGCGTCTGTTCAGTTCTGTTCTTTTAAGTCTAGTGTGGGGGTTTCAAGAAAGTCTTCGGTCTAATAAAGCCCAAGGTAGCGGGCAACGTTCACTTCTGGTAGAGGTGTTAGGTTATAGATGACTGGAGGAAGAGTAATGCGCCGAAGAGTGAAGGTGATATTTTGAGACTAGCTTTCATTAAGTTTAATAGCCCATCTCTTGAACCACTGTTCTAATGAGGAGAGATGTGCCTGCAGATTTCTGTGAGCAAGTACAGGATCATGATTAGTGGACTTCTAAAGACTTGTATTTCCAAATGTTCTTGAGCAAGGAGTACGTACGGCTTTACATAATAATTTTGAAATTTTAACACAACTGGATCAGAGGTTCAAAATTGGTCTTCTTTTAAAGTTGCAAAGGACTTCATTACCTAATCATTCGATTTATCTCTCAGGTTTATCGTTCAGAATTTCTTTAGATCTTTTTCTCTTTAGGCCCCTGATGCTTCAGTTTTGCAACTCTTCTAAAATCCTCTAAATGCAGCCTCACTGCGTTCCTATTAGCAAATCAAATGGTTTGCTAATTATGCATGCTAAAAAACATGCAGTGTTTTTCTCAGTACCAACTCTTAAGCTACTTTTTTTAAAAGTTTTGTTTGAACATCACTTACCCTACAAAAAGGGTTAAGAGCGAAGTATTGAAGCGGCTATTGGCCAATAAAACCCTACTTATGTTGAGTGGTGTGTTTGTTATCTTCACATATATTGAAAACCCTAGCACGTTCGTAGTTTGGTAGGATTATTTTTTGTTTTTTCTGTTCCTTTATTTAAAAACCCCTTGTATGTATGTAATATTTCTTTGGTAAACCGATTTACTGAAGTTGTTTAACCTTCAGCTTTTCAAAGTGGAAGAGGTGCTCTATTCCTAAATTGGTTTTTCATAAGTAATGAAATATTTGTTACAAATGCCAGCAAAGTGCTTAGATTAATTATAATATACTTTTTTAATTATAATTACTTTTTTTTTAATACAGCTGGAGCTTTTTTAATAATCTAGAGATTATTTTACTCATCCCACATTATTTTTTTGAGACAAAATTATTTCAAGGGTGTTTAAAATTAACAAACATTTTAATTAATTAAAATTAAATAAAGGGTGGTTAAAATTATTTGAAATTATTATTATAAGGGTGAGAGATATGTCTCCTGAATTTGAAAACATTTTCAAATTTTTCAATAAAGCTTTCCAGTCAAATTAAACGAAAATTCCTTATTTTGCCACTGATTTAGCCGTCACAACTTCTTTGGTCTACCCTGTGTGTATACTCCACCATTGGCTTAGCTATTAATTCACTGAAGAGAAATCTCAATCTTTCCCAATCAGACGACAAGAATTGCCTATTTTACCATTAATTCTACAATCGAACTTCAAATTCATGGCTACCTTGTCTTTACAATCTTCTTTTGACTTATTATTTAATACTATGAAGCAGAAATCGCAGAATTTTCTGTTAGGCTAGACGGAAGTTCCTTACTTTTTCCATTAATTTTGCAGTCGTAACTTCAAATTCGGGGCTACCCACCTCTGGCTTAGTAATTAAATGTTTGAAGTAGAAATCTCAATCTTTCCAGTCAAACTAGACGAGAATTCCTTATTTTTCCATTTATTCAGCAATCTTAGCGGTTTCGGAACTTTTAGCCACAATTAGCAGTAGATTATTCAGTTTGGTATAAAGTATTCGACTTCATTTATGTAAAATTACATAATTAATCATTACTGACTATAAACCAGCTATAAAGTGTATTAAAAATAACGTCAAGTAATAGAAATTTTAGTATATGCTTTAACAAAGCTGTACAATAAAACTCCAGATTAATTACCCATAATCTGGTTGTTATTCCGCTTTAAGTATTTGTTGGAATCATTGCTAAAGTAAGCGAAAGATGTGTGCACGCCCCTAAACCAGTTCACCTCTCGAGGGTGCTAAGACAGAGACGAGGGTGAAGGCTGTTGTCCCAGGACATGCGCTCTGCTAGCTAGATAGTGTTTGTCCGGGGAGAAGCTGGTCGATCAGCTCTCCTCTTACTGTCGATATATTGTACACCGGTTGGATATTTAATTCCTATTACTGTAGCACGCAAACATTCATCAAGTCATATTAGATTTATAGTATTTGCATACACTTCAGGAAATTCAAATATGGGAAAAATGAAATGTTAGACGACATGTTGTTCAAAAAAAAAAAAAAAAAAGAGCTAAGCATGTTCGGTTATCCATAAGAAGGAATGCCCTGCGTAGTTGTAATCTGAAGGAAAAAGGGAGATAAAATTTTTATAATTTGTTGAATTGTTAGGGTTAACTTGTTAGATAGAGTTATAAATTTCATAAAATTTTACGTAATTATATAAAAAATAATCATAGAAACGTAAACTACTAAATTTGGATAATTTGAGAGATCATTTGCATCCTTACTGATAAGTACTGTTCATTATTTTTGGTGACTGAATCATAGTTTCAATAGGATGAACAATTAATGCCAGTTTCAGTCATTATAAACTTCATTATGCCGAGCTTTCGACCTTGGGACTAGGTCATCTTCAGGGCTAATTTACAATCATTGAAAATGTTGATTCGATTGGCTTCCATCATTATTTTTGGTGACTGAATCATAGTTTCAATAGGATGAACAATTAATGCCAGTTTCAGTCATTATAAACTTCATTATGCCGAGCTTTCGACCTTGGGACTAGGTCATCTTCAGGGCTAATTTACAATCATTGAAAATGTTGATTCGATTGGCTTCCATCATTATTTTTGGTGACTGAATCATAGTTTCAATAGGATGAACAATTAATGCCAGTTTCAGTCATTATAAACTTCATTATGCCGAGCTTTCGACCTTGGGACTAGGTCATCTTCAGGGCTAATTTACAATCATTGAAAATGTTGATTCGATTGGCTTCCATCATTATTTTTGGTGACTGAATCATAGTTTCAATAGGATGAAAAATTAATGCCAGTTTCAGTCATTATAAACTTTATTATGCCGAGCTTTCGACCTTGGGACTAGGTCATCTTCAGGGCTAATTTACAATTTACTGTTTTACATCATTAGAGGGTCGGTGTGACAAGACAGAAGGCACATCAACCCTCTAATGATGTAAAACACTATATTGTAAATTAGCCCTGAAGATGACCTAGTCCCTAAGTCTAAAACTCGGCATAATAAAGTTTATAATGACTGAAACTGGCATTAATTTTTCATCCTATTCTTACTGATAAGGTAAGCAAGCCAGTGCAGTTCAAAGCATTTTTCTTTAGCTTGACTTACAATATGTTTTAAAAAAGATTCAATACGGTCTATATCACTTTGTTATTTCGTAAATCGATGTCGTTTCCTAGGATAGAAAGGTTGGCCGTAAGTTCTCCTCCCAGCCTGGAATACCAGGGTTTTTTAAATTCTAGGTCATCTTTCTTTTAGGCAAGCAGCGTTCCTTCCAACCGCTCAACGTTCGTACCTATAGTGAAAAAGATTACCTTCAGAAGACGGACCTGAATTCAGATTTCCTCGTCACACTAGTTCCTCTAGAATTGAGGATAGATAAAGGTAAACTACCTGACTCTTGCTAGAAAACACCAAAGCATCACTTCGATTTAATTCTAGAATTTGGTGTGGAGCATATTTTTGCTAGCATTTCTTGTTATTTACTTCAACCCTCCAGAAATTTGTTGAAACAATTTTTATTCAACAAAATATTTTTTCAACAAGCTTCTGGCTTATTCAAAAAGCAATCTTGAAATTGCGTATTTCATTTCTGTTGGTCAACTGTTTGAACGGATATACAAAGGGGATTAAGAAAGAATACGCCACGAACCTATTTAATGTCAACTAGCGTGGAAATTAATAAAAAAGAAACTTATTTCAAAAGGAGAAAATAAAAGAACAGATAATTAACATCTGAGCGCAAGGGAGATTAAGAACTTAGTAACTTGTGATGTAGGGAATGGATTTTTCCCGAAATTTAAAGAAATAAAAAAGAAGTAGGTCTTGAACTTTATCTGACTAATACCAATAAAAACTTTTAATCTTTATTTAAAGGCCTGACTATCGTAAACTAAATTAAGATCATTTTTTATTAGATAATTAAATTCGCCAGCTTGGATAATCTGTAATTTTATTCGGCTGTTTTTATGCTTTAATTTTTGGTGTTTTTCTTTGATTCAGTTAAAACTTTTATTTTCTGGTCAAAACTCAATTTCTTGCCAATTCTAATATCATATATTTTCTTATTCTGATTGCTTTGGGAGGATGACCTTGTTGCGGGATGATTGGAAGTGGCTTTATAGGCTGTTCAATTAGTATAAATAGTGAGGTAGGTGCCAATAAAAGTTGAGGAAGGCTGTTCACAGTATCCTTGAATATCGAATAAAAAGCTTGTAAGTGGAGAACATCCTGGAGAACATCCTAGATCGAAAGTTGATTTCTTGATCGTAACGCCTGTTAAATAAAAGAGATACAAAACACTCAATATACATTTGTGTTGCAGGTTGCCTATACAGAATGTTTTGTGTTAGAATTGCCCCTGTTGTGGTAAGGAGGGTGGTGTTGGCTTGGAGCACGTCGTGTGCTAGTAGTGTTATTGTTTCTACAGGGTGTTGGACCTCCCGTGCTATTTTATGAACCTGATATACTAGGCAACACCTGTTGATACCACTGTTCTCTTTCAGTTCTGCTATTACTCTCATTCTCTCGGCACATTTACTCATATCGTATTCCATCTTTTGAATTAGTCTCTTTCTCCGCGATCTCAATATCAAGACTAAATCTCTTCCTTCCGGACTCCTCCTCCCAAACGCTCTATTACATACACAATGTCAAAAATATTTTTATCTCATCACAGGTGTGTGGATATTTCCTTCCTTTGTGGGCAGCATAACAAAAGCCTATTCATAAAAAGGCTCCAAATCAAGTTTTCCATACATATTTAGTTGCTTTGCTATTGAAATATATTTGTGATTTGTTTGCCTTGGACAAATTGGTTTTTTAATTCAGCTGTGTTTGTGAAAATCACTTTTTAAAAAAATAAATAAAAAAAATTGCTTTTACATTAAAGGTAGATCCAATTAATTAGAATTATATAATTATTATTATTTATAGCACTTAGTCGACAAATTGAATTTATTAATTTATTTAAAAACAATTACAAATGCCACCTTAATCGCTTAATTCGTAGAGATTGGTCTGGAAGTAAAAACAAAAATTACATTTGCTTATAAATTCTTGTTTCGAATATATTTATTTTCCATCTAGAGAGTAATAAAATTTCAATGAAAACAGCACTTTCCTGCTAGAATCAGTATGACTTGATATAAAGCGCCTGTAGTAGTGTTATAATTATCTTTAAAGGTTATGACCGTTCGTGTCCTCTCCAGTTGGCTGTCCTTTTGCCTCACTAAACCTAAAAAGGTTATACCAAGTATTTCTGCTCAAAGCTTTGCCTGAAATTAATTCTGCATCACATCTCTTAATTTCAATTTGGGTGTTCGCCCATGTTACTACCCTAGTAGTACAATTACCATCTTGAAAACGTAATAACTGCCAGAATTTTGTAAAAAGAAAAAAAAAAATCATTTTTTTTTTTGGAATATAGAATTATCTACTCGATGAGAATATATTTTATGACCGTGCAGATTTCTGACTTTTATAGTTCTCCAGGAAATAATAATAAACTTAATATAGAGTAATTTTATCTAGTAAAAATTAAATAATGAAAACTACCGCCAAATGTTACTAGGATATTTTTGTTAATAGATCGTCTGAAAATATTTAGTGTTTTAGGATTTAAGTCAAAGAAATGGTGGTGAGAATTAGGAAATTTATTTGTGTCACAGTTTCTGGATAAGAATCTCATTGGTGATTTCGAAAGTAATGTGTTCCAGCATCATTTGTTCATTTGATAGTTAATCGATGAATACTTCATTTGGGATATTTCTCAAAAAAATTTAATTAGATGTATAAGCAGGACTCTGGAGAAAAAATAATAAGAAAACTGGTGATTGAAGCTGGTTTTTCAGAGGCTTAAGGCAATAGAGCCTCTTTTGCCACTTTTTGCCCTTAAAAAAAAGAAAGCCTTTAAGGCAATAAGTACCAATCTGCGAAGCTATATTTTAATCATATTAATTAACCCAGATTTGCCTTACACAAATGCTATAACTAGATGAGATGCTCTCAGTAGATGAAATTTGCAAATATCTTGATGGCAAGGACTGGTCTTTGCTCTTTAAATATCTAAAAACAATGCCCGACATTATAGGAAATTGTTGTTGGAAGAGTTTATATAATTAACTTCCGTGTTCACCTCCTAAAGGTATAAATTCGTTTTTTTTCCTTTGTTAATTTTTTATTAATTATGAAAGTAAAAAGTTGTTTGTAATTATACATAGATTAGCAACTCGGCAGAAGGATTCTGTCCATGCTGATAAGTGCTACTGCTTTATGTTCATCTTTCTGTATAATGTATACTTTATGTTAATAAATGCACACTATTAATGCCATAACTATAACAGTACGTATATTATCGGTGATATTGGATGCATTCAAAATGGTTTTATAGAAGCCAGCAAACTTGTACTTGTTAATAAAGGAGCCAGTATTGTGGTAACCAGGCTTGGTGGAAACTTTGGTTCACTAGAGAGAGGAAAAGGAAACGGAAAGAGTAGGAAAAAAAAAGAAAAAGATTTGATTCTTGGGAAGCAAAATAAAGAAATTTCCAATCCAAAAACTTCCAACAGTTTGCGTTGGCCGGAATATTTGAACTGTGATAGAGTATATTTACTTACTCTTTCTTTTACGGACGTTGTCCTGGTTCAAATCAGAGTGTTAGCTTCAAGTCAGGTCTCTCTTCTCATCTTCCTGCCATACACCTAGTAAGGAAAAGCCTCAGGGTTCTATTGAAATATCACTGTATTTATAAGCCCCAGATCAACAGAGATGAGTGGATGCTGTGCTGGATTTCTCCGTTTGTTTCATAAAAAAAAATTTGTAATTAAATGAAATATTTATTAAACATTAAAATAATCAAAGCTGTAGGCAGAATAAAGCAAATTCTCATTAAAGGCAAGAATAATTCAATGGGAATGTAAACTCAAACTTTTTGAGAGCGTAGTGTCTGCCATAACTTTGTACTGCTCTGAAATATGGGCCATTCAATATCTAGAAATGGTGGAAAAGGTACTGCAGCACTTTTTCAAAACATTGCTGTTATGGCCGCGTAATACGCCTTATCATTATGTGTTAATAAAAACAGGCTGTAAACCTCTTAAAGTTGCTATTTTTAAAAGAACAATTTCTTGGTGGCTCAAGTTGTTACATATGAGTCCAAGTAGGTATCCCCGCATTTGTTTTGATAAACTTCATGAGTGTGGCCTCAACAAATACAATAAGTACTATTGGGCTTTACAAATGAATGTAACCTGCTGTGCCCTATTGGTTCTGAAGAGTTGTGGAATGCCACTAACCCTCAGTTGGTGTAAAATGTTATTAAAGATTTAACTAAGAAATGGTCGAACCACTGGTACAGTCTAGCGGTTGAAAATGTATTGAATTCCCGCTACAGTAACATTTAATAGAAGTGCGAGTATAGCCTGTTGGGGCGATGGAGAGACTTATTTAAAAGCAAATTTATCAATTACAAAAATTAGAATTATAGCTCAAATTCGTCTCTCTCATGTAATAAGGATACTCTATAAAGGTAATAAGTGCAGTTTGGATGGCGGCGTGTTGTGCAGTTTGTGCAAAAGAAATGAAATAAAAAATTTGGAACATTTCTTCTTCTACTGCCCTATACGTATATGGACCTCTACGCGATCAGTACATACTAAAGTATTTCCCTTCAATGAACCTTGATATTGTGAGTTTGTTTGTATTTGACAGTACAGACAAAATCAATGACATTGTGTATTATGTGTTGGGTTCATTGAAGTTGAGATCCTTTATGATGAATGAATAGTTAGTCAGTATAAAAATTTGTAAGTTAGTCAAATTTTTCAAATGATCTGTCCAGAGTATATCTTTCTTTTACATTGTGCTGCACTATTGGTTGTTTTTTATAGGTGTAATTTTTCGTAACATTAATATTACTTTTACATATATTTACATGTATATGAGTGGATTGATTAACTACTATATTTTGTGAAGTCCCAACTCTCTTGTTATCTCGAGTTACTCTCTTGTTATCTCAAGTTACTCTCTTGTTATCTCAAGTTACTCTCTTGTTATCTCAAGTTACTCTCTTGTTATCTCAAGTTACTCTCTTGTTATCTCAAGTTACTCTCTTGTTATCTCAAGTTACTCTCTAGTTATAACAAGTAATAAATAAATTTTAAAAAATAATAATAAATTAAACATTAAAATAGAATAATA
This sequence comes from Rhodnius prolixus, assembly GCF_049639745.1. Taxonomy (NCBI): domain Eukaryota; kingdom Metazoa; phylum Arthropoda; class Insecta; order Hemiptera; family Reduviidae; genus Rhodnius; species Rhodnius prolixus. The sequence goes on from NW_027411624.1 coordinate 26,768,864, forward strand.
AAACAATAGAATGTAAGTAAAAGAAGAAAAATTCTCCAGGTTTTAGGTTACAGAATTGTTTAAAATGCTTTACTTCGATGTAGGTGTAAACTAATGCAACTTGGAGGTTGATAGGAACATTGGTAGAAATATAAAGAAACTAAAAAAAGAAAAAGATGAAGAGAATTTTTTGGAAAGAAGAAGGCGGAGTCAGGTGAAAAGATTTTTTTTCTTGCTCTCTATTTCCCTTTGCACCTGTTGGACATCAGAAAGGCGGACGAGGAGAAAATCTAGATTGGCAAGCAGTAACTAGGAGCCCACCTTGTTATTCTACTACATAGAAGAAGCGCCCCTTTGAGAAATCAATGAAAATAAGTCCCTGCGCCGGCAGTTTTATTCCAGAAGATTATTCCTTTACTTACAATCCACTTTAAAAATGAGTACGCTATTATATTGGGCAAACTGTGAACAAGAATAGACATCTGATAAACGGAAGGTTTGCCGACTACAAGTCTTTTGTTACAAGCATCTGTTTTTAGAACTCCTAATATTCAACCAATAAATATCTTTAGCAAATAAGAAAAATGAGACATGTGAATCATTCTGTATCAGCTAATTCGAGTATACAACGGTTAATCAATCAGAATGTGTAAGGGCTTTCGCTCATTTTTCTGGCAACTGAGATTATCAAACCGATTATTTAGTTTAGGCATTTGTGCGATCTGACGATAGAATATGTATATATTATTCTTTTTAAGGCGCATGAGGTCTTTGGCACCTTCTTTACCAGTAACTAACTATTTTCTCTTTACAGATTACACCATCCATCATCGGATAGTAAGTTATAGTAAGATACTCCCAGGAAGAGAGAATCGTAAGAGCAGGCAACTGGTTTCCTTCGATCGCGGTACATTCATTGCGCATTTTTCAAGGAATATTTGATTCATTTCGAAGAGTGTTCGGGTACATTTACTTTTATATGATTTGTTAAATTAAAAATGTTTACATATTTTCCAGTATTTAGCGATTTGTCGAAAATGTTTTCTTTGATTTCCTCAGATAGGGGTGAAGTTATGATCTCCTCATACTGTACGAACTTAATTTACATTATTTTATCTCACATTAATTTATGAATGTCAAGTAAGTTGTCAAAATTGCGAGTTGGAAGATGTACAACTCTCGGTTTCTTCGAGTATTCAGAAATTTCAGGCAATTTAGCCAATGATTTTCATTTTTCTTTGACATTAATCATGTTAGATTTATCACAATTTTTTGGGGGGGAAACTTTTTTCGAAAAACGATGATTTCATTTTTCTAGGGAAGCAGTAGGTATAGCCACCACACATTTTGCAACAGAATCATTATGATTATATTCTAGATTATTCTCTTGAAGTTAACTTACCCGTCAAATTCTAAATTCCAAGAATATTTAATCACATGATCTGGAAGCAGTGTGATTGTTTCATAATGGATTTTTTAAATGGCAGTTTACTAAAATAAATTTTGTATACATTTCAGTAAAATTTGGAAAAACTTCGAAGAGTTAGTACCAAAACAATTATACGATAGATGTAATAATAAACGTCACTCCGAAAAGACCAATAAAAATTAAAAAATATTTGTAATAGGTTACTACGACATGCCTAATTCTAATTGTAAAGCCGCTCATTAAGATTCAAAGAACTATTCTACGAACTACCTTTAAAAAAGTGTGTAAATTTGTTTCGTGACATTGAACTAGTACCGATTTAATTTTGTAGACAAAATTTTGACCTACAGAAAATTGTTAACCAGTTCTTAGCTTCAGATTATGTAATGATATTTTTGGTTAATGCCTTGGAAAATATAAGGTATAGTAAAATATAAATAGCATGATTTTATGTTCCGTTGATTTAAATTAATGAATTAAGGATTTATTTATTTTATTATTATTATTTTCATTAGTACAACATTTCTGTTCTGTTTGTGTTTATCTTATATTTGATCATTTCTTTTCTTTGCTTATTCTTTAAACGTGAAATTATTGTAATTATATACTATTCAATCTGTTTTATATTGTAATTGCATGGGTCAACTCCTTGCTATGAGTGTACACTCTAAAAGCAATAAAGTATTATTATTATTATTCATTGAACTAGTACTAGAATCGTTGGGCTTAATTATTATCAGAACTGTTGTAGTGCGGATATTCGGCGTTTGGTTAGAATTTGATGAGTTGACCCACCAATACCCGGTGTGGAAACATGAAGATGTGAAGTAGCGGTGAATGTACCTCCGACCGACCACTGTTGGTTTATAATTAAATTGGCCATTGTACTGGAAGAGCAACCCATTGTGACCTGATAGAAGTCCGCCCATTGCAGAGAGCTCTTCTGTCATGACTGACTTGTGTGGTCGAGCTCCTATCACAACCACACAGACCTGATACCCTAATTGTGATGGGTATGACGTATCCTACCAGCTTTACTTCCATATAGCTACCATCAGCAATCACAGTTCATACAAACCCAAGCAATTTGACCTTATTGAATTAAACTAACTCCCCCTCCACCTACCCCTCTTTCTACTGTATTCATTTTATTTTTTTCCCCCATTTCATTTTATTTTTATTATATTACGTAGTGAATATAATCTGCAATACTTCGCAACAATGTGAAAGTCGCATATGTAACTAGGTACATCAACAGCTTTTGTTATTTAAGATTTCGAGTAAATGATGATAGATGAAGCATATTTACCACAGGCCTACTGAATTAATTTTCTCAAAGAGCCGCAGAACAACATCTTTAGGCGCATAAATCTAAAATCATTCAAAAGAATAGTGTATCCTGAGTAGTAAAAATTAAAAGAATTTAAACTGATGAATAAGTTGGATGTTTGGCCTTTGTTACAAAATAAATTCCAATGATTGGCGGCTTTGTAGGATACAGAAGATTTCAGTCTCTTCCGTATTTTACTGAGCTGAGGTTCTTGGAATGGTGGAGACGGCTATTTCGTAGAAGTGGTGAATGTATACTATATGCCGCTTAAAGTACCAAGTACTTAAAAAACACCAAGTATGCAATTATATTCGGTTAATAAAGATATTACGCTTTGAGGTTACGACATGAATTTTTCCTTCACCAAGAAACAAACAGTTCTACCAATCGCACCCATATCTGCCCACAAATGTACTGCTGTCCTTAACAACACTCCAGCAAGGAACACACTCGTAAGGCTTAATACCCTGTAATAATGGCGAATACTTCAGGTCTGCTTTGCTTTACACACCGAGAAGCATATAGAGAAGCACACACTATGGACATGGCTAAAACTAATCTCCGTCCAGTACTCAACACTCGTGGGAAAAGCATCATTCCTAAAGCTGCGCTAAAAACCTACAAATTGAACTTCACCTGCTTTTCAGGTAGACAATAAATGACTTTCATTTCCAACCAACTCTTAATCTAAATGCCGCTTTTGCAAATTACTTAAAGTTAGTCCTTATTCCAGAATAACAACAGGAAAGTTACATTATTAAGTTTAAAAATTAACGTTTCTCCACAATCGTACCCTGCGGTTCTCACTGTAGAAATTTTGATAAGAATATTTAATTTATATTTATTTATTTTATTTATATGCAATTGGAGTCCAAATCCCAAACCAAAGAGTTTGGTGTAACAACAAATGTTAAAGATAAATACAAAAAAAAATTCAATAAACTGTCAAAACATCAAATTAATTATTAAATATTAAAAGAAAAATTGCAGAGAAAATAAGCTTAAAGCAAACCGAAATACAATTCTCGATCTGATTTTTTTTTTTCTTTATTATATTTATTTTTATTATTTAATTTGTATTGACATACTTGCTGATTTATCTCGGTAGTAAAATGTTTGTATGGCGAGTCTTTTATTTAACTAATGTTGGGCAAGCAAAAAATTGAAAAAAAAATGTTGAATCAAGAAATTTGCCCCCGATGTTAACAGAATGAAGCATTAAATTTTTATACTAGAAAAAAAAAAAAGAGAAACGAGAGAAAATTGTGTCACTTATTTAAGAAAAATATAAAATTTTTATTACTAGATAAAATTCTTTTAACAGCTGGTATTGAAAAGCTTTTCAGTTGAATTAACTTCCCCTGTTCTTTTACTTCTATTTACAGGCTCCATTTTAACTTTTACAATACTGGGTTCGCAGCTTCCTCAATGTCAAAGGAACAGCTGATGAAGGAACAAATTGGATTGCTTGCATTAGACTGAAGTAAACCTTTTCTTACCTCCACTTTCTTTTATCTCATTTCGCTTCGTTTGCACCATCATATAACAGAGTGGCTTACACAGATGGGAGATAACACGGTACTGAAGTTTACTTAACTAAAGGTAACATACGTAAACCCACTTAGTTATTCACTTTTCCAGAGCAAATTATATAATTTTAATTTGTGTGCAAACATTCTATTTAGAGTTTTTACCTGAAATATCTGTTTTGTCGTCCCTTCAATACGAAACAGTTTTCCTTACAAATTTGTCTGTATTAGTCTAAGTCTTAAAAAGATTAATTTGGTCGCTAAATGCTGTATTTTTCATCATAATCCAAGTGAATATGTTTGTTTGTTAATTGGAAAGAAACGTTACGATTCCAACCAAAATTATTACTAAATAAGAGAACAAATGAAGAATTAATTTATGCAAGTAATTAAGCAAACGTTCACAAAATGAAAATAAGACTACAAAGAATACGAAAAAACATTAAAATACAATAAAAAGTAGTTGTAATTCTAATTGGATCAATCAGTCAAAGTCTATGAAAGTTTCAGAATCCCACTCCACATAAATAAATATAATAATCCTAAAGAAGAATTTTGTAAATTAATTAATAATTTTGAAGAAAAAAAAAGTATGCAATTTTTAATTGTTTAAAAAAAGTTTTAAAACTAAGATCTTATTGTCTACAAGGTTTATAAAGTAAACATGAACTTGGAACTCCTTTGTAACAGGTACATTGTATCTTTATACAAATAAAGTTTGACTTGAATAGTCTGGGTCAGTCTTCTGGTTTTCAGTGGAGTGTGAGGATAACAAAACTCAGAAAAAAAGAAGCACAAAATTTATGTTCAGATCAGGTACCACCATTGGACCAGATAGTAAGCTATTGGACAAGACTAGCCAGCCGGAATTTGTTTAAACTTTTTACACACACTGCATATATGCTGTGAGCCTTATATTTCCAACATTTTTTTTTTTTTTCAGGAGACTTCATTTAAAGGAGTTCTTATGCTAAGATAAAGTTGAGCTCTACTCTAGCTTAACTGGTCGGTTTACACCCAATAGTTCCTAGTTCACCAACAAAAATCCAAGTTAAAATTGTGTGTCACCCCGTAAATTAGATGGTTCCAAACGCTTTCTCGTTTTTTCTGAATAACGGTTTGAACCCAATTTAAATAATATGTTCTGAGTTAGGGAGGGAAACAGCTAGTATGATACATGCAGGACAGGAAGCTGCCCATTAAGAATGCAACTAAAGAATCTCTTATAAGCGTCCCTTATAACATACATTGAACTATGATCTGGGGTTTGGTGAAGTGGTTATAAGTGCGGGTTAGTAAATGGGAGAGCCTTAGTTCGAATTCTGCAATTAGCTACTTTTTATTTGTTAAAAAAAATGTTATTAGTAAAGTATAACTTCCATTACCTCGTCCTCGTGGATTGTTAAGTTGGATGGTGAAAGCCCCGTATTACTTCTTTTTTTACTTGAGCTGTGATCAACCAGGTTGCATCGACCAACACTTATTTCCTCTAGTTTCTACTGTAAATTTCAATTTTAGCTTAACCATTCATTGAGTTGAAAAACCACTGTGTTCTCTTCTCTTATTTTAAAACTAAACGGTACTGTATTGAGTTGGACCATCACCAGATCTTAGCCTTAACCCTTGTTGGTGTAATTTGCAAATTAGATAACAGAATCTCTCTTCTATTGTAATTAATCAATCAATAATAGAAGCATTATGCTAATTTGGAGATTAATGGTATTTAGGGTATCCCTAATCTAATTTGGAAACTCCTCATACTGCAATTCAAAACCACCTTAAAGCTTACACCAAGTTTTTTCAAGATCCAGTATTAAATACTCGTATAATCAAATTAAAATAAATATTATTTCAATGAAGTTTTCATTCAAATTCAACAGAAAAATACTTAAATTCTTTAGCAAAATTAAGGTTCAAATATATTATTTAAAAAAGATTAATTTGGTCGCTAAATGCTGTATTTTTCATTACACTCCAAGTGAATATGTTTGTTTGTTAATTGGAAAGAAACGTTACGATTCCAACCAAAATTATTACTAAATAAGAGAACAAATAAAGAATTAATTTGTGCAAGTAAATAAGCAAATGTTCACAAATGAAAATAAGACTACAAAGAATACAAAAAATAAAATTAAAATATAATAAAAATTAGTTGTAATTCCAATTGGATCAATCAATAAAATCAATACTCGTAAAGAATTCCATTTTTATAAAAAAATTAGTAACTGTAGTATTTAAATATCTTTTTCTTGCTGAGTCTGTATCAATCTGGAATTCCTCTTCTTGTGAAGGATTGTCTGCTAGCCATCATTATCATGTACTTTTTTGAGATAATTTTATTCCCTCTTTCTCAGACGTTTTCCACTTGGACTGGAGCCTACCTAAACGGGGACCGAATCCTCGCTATTTCAATACTAAATAATAATATAGTAAACTAAGATAATTACATAAAAATTAAAATTAATATTTGGAAATCTGGTGTCATCTTCCCATCCAAGTACTCTGCTAAGCAGGGGTCCCGAGGTCGATATGGCCTGGCCAAAACCTAATTATGTCATCCCTAGAGGAACTAGCTTTACTGATATAAATTAGTCTAATCTCTAGAAGTGGACATTTCTCTAGAAGTAATCGCTTCCAAATAACTTAAAATTACCCACTAAATTATCCTCTGACTCAGTGTGCTTCTAGAAGGTTAAATACGTTTCAAAACTAGAGAATGTCAACTATCTTTGTGTATATTAATTAGTACTTATATAAGGAAAGAGATAGTGTAATGTTAGAATTATATTTTAATAAATTCAAGGATCTATTAAGGAAACAATTATTTGGAGAAGCAACTTCAGCAACTTTTCTAGTTAATTTTCTTCTTTTGTTACAGTCTCCACGCATAGAGTGTGCCAGAGATTAACTTGGAGAAGGGATATGGGAAGATGGATCGTTGTTTTAGTTCCATATGTAGGCTAGAGAGCGTGTTGTAGTCGGCCTACCAGAGAGAGTGAGCGAGATGGAACGGCCTGGTGAAAGTTGAGGCCCAGTCCCCCTTCTCGGCAAGTCTATCTCACGAGCGGCCTCCAACAGCTACTCTACTTGGTGTGTTATTTGCAAGCTGACCTTCTAGACAGCGCCGCCCCTACTATCTGCAACAATTCTTCAGTTGGTGACCAGCGTTTCCACAGAGAACACATACTACCTACAAGAACAAGAGATTAGTATAGAGTTGAAGATGACAACAGTAGATGGTATACTCAACCACCAAAAGAGTGCGGAAGAAGATTTTTATGCTATCCTAGGATGTGATGAAAATTCTACAGTAAGTTAAATTACTTTGTTTCTTTCTTAGTTTTAAACGTAACAATCTGTTGCTAAACGAATAATAAAATTTAAAATAATATAAGTTATTTAAGAATCCAGGGTAATCTTTAGCCTCGCACAGATTAGAAACTATAAGGAAAACATTTAAATTTTCCACTTGAATACACTCATAAATCATTAAAAACTTTATAGCGTTCAACGTACATGTAGAAAAAAGTATAAGGAAAACAATCTTTTCATAATATTTTTGAATTGAACGAGAGAAACAAAAAGTATTACGTTTCGCTAGCAATCAGTTACCTCAAAACTGGTCTACCTTGGGGAACTGGCTAGAGTTATCAACGTAGAAGCGGCTTAATGATAAACTTTAAAAATATTTTTTTGTTTTTAATTGATTAAGAAAAGTATTTTGTTTATTTCTCTGAATAGGAAGTTACGTGTAACATGTTTGTGGGCCTTCTAGAAAATATCTCCAAAGATGGAAAGTTGCGGGAAGCTCAAATCTTGTGATAGGTCCTTGGTACCATTGTCGCTTCTGATTCTTGAGTTTAATAAAAACTCGTCATCTGAAAGTGTGTTTTCAAAATTTTAATAATTTTTTCTTTAACTTTTGCACCCTATTTACCTATCAACAGGCTCTTTTATTTGAATTTTTCCCAGTAAAGTTGTCTTTTCGGGGAATTCACTGAAAGTTTCCCTCACTGAAGCGCCACTTCAGACGATTAATATATATCTATATAATATACATCTATATTATATCAATAAACAATGCAAGATTTCCAAGCATGAGTAAAATTAGCTCACCGATAATTAAATCCTACGACAGGGACTTTTTTTTTTGTTTCAAGTAGAAGATATTACATGTGAACAACAAGGAAGGCCTCTTCTTACAAGCTGTTGTAAATAGAGGAAATCATGTTTCCCATAGTCCTTAGAAGTTTCAGAAGGATAACGCTACTCGTTTTGGGTCCGTGTTAACGACTTGGGCGGCTCGTGAATTTGGCTTTTAGAGAAGAAAACTTCATGCCTTCAATCATTAACAACGAGCCTGTCTTCGAACTTCTAGGAGGAATCAAAATTAGTGTTCTAACTAATGAGTGCCTCAATTTTCCTAAGTAGCGGTGACGTACGCTGTTCCGATCTGTCTCACCGAATCTAATCTCCAGTAGGTTGTGTTGTACAATCTTAAATACAAATTAATCATTAGTGCCAATGCCAAGAAAATCGAAAATCTGGGAAATAAATTCAATAAAATGGTATTACCAGTTTTCCTGGTAGTTTCAGTGTGACCAAAATTCACAAGAACTTTGCAATACTGCAGAGTAAACAATTTTCCTTTGTAAAGCGAAAAATTTGACAATTTTTCAAGTGCATATTTGAATACTGCAATAAATGAAATTTATATTTTATATTAATTTAAATTAGTTAAATTAAATATTAAAAAATTTGGAGACACTGTTATTATCAGTTAGTAACATAAAACCTTGACTTCCCCGTCCCTGAGTTACGTCAGATTATGTAAAGAGAAAGAAATAAATATAAGCGAGGAATGTGTTTTTGTGTGATTTGCGAAGCGTTACATGAAACGGTGCTACTTCTTAGGATGTGATTATGTTAAGAATTCTCCAATTATTGTGGCTAAATTGGAGAATCTAAGGTAACTATGCAAAAGTTATAATTTTGCATTGAAAAATTGTATGTTATTTTTGATAATATGATTGGGACTACAGTGCTGGATAATTTCATAGATTTTGATAGCTTCCTTGTATTCTTTATTTCCAATTGGTTTTGGATTTTCATAATTCATCAGTTTGATAAAGAGAATGTAATTTCATCTAACAAAATGAAGCTTTGTTCAAACACTGCACTTGCTGTTTCATATATTCTATTTTATATTATTTACTTTTCTGATTTCACTTTCCCTCTAAGCTTTAAATTTAACTATTAAGCTTCCCAATCAACGCGATGCTGTTAAGACTAGAAATGTGCCTCTTTTCTCTCTCTTAAGCGTTTGATTGGAGCATTGATTGAAAAAAAACCATAAGAAAACTTACCCTTCCGATAACCAATTGCAAATCAAGATGTATGGTCGCAATAGCTAGATAAATAATCATATTAACGTACATCTGTTAATGTAAAATATGTTCCACAGCCCTGAAGTTTACCTAGGTCAAAAGCTTGAAAATAATAATAATGACTGTAATGGACAATATCCTTTCTTTCTTTTAGATAAATAATGAATTTAAAATTACTTATTATTTAGTAAATGAAACTTTCTAAAAAGAAAACTAGGGTACATCAATTACATTAATCCAGAAATATTGTTAAGTAACAAACGTAAACAAAAACCTGGTCAAAGTCCATCAGCGTTTTTGTTGTCGTTTAGTGCTGTGTACAAAAGAAAAGAAATCAAATTAACCATGAAGCTCAAGTTTCGGAAAAAGCTTTATGTATAATTTGAGTACTCATATATTTGTACAATAGAATGCATCGTAGAACTGCATTAGGGCTCTATTTTTCAACAACAACAAAGGAATGTTAAGTCCTCGTTTTTTAAAACCAAAAAGCGTCATTCTGATATTGTTTTAAACCTTACAATTTGATCTCATTGTCGTCCTTAATGTATATCAAAGAAAGTTAGTTTATGATGTTTTGTGTGTGTTTTACTTTCTCTTAGTCATAAAAAAAGGTAGTATTGTCGATATGTCAACTTTTCGAAATTGCATTGCAAAATACATGTTCGAGTCCCTGAATCCGAAAAGTAGTTTTGGTACAAGTTGTTACTTGGGCGAATAGACCATACAATAACCCAATTCACATAGATGCATATTAGGCTTCTTTCACTTCGCTGTTCATGGTGCGTTCTAAGTCTAAAATAAGCCGCCAAGACTTTCGATAAGAGTATGGTTAACACTTGAGGAAGATCAAAAAGATTTCTCACACTTTTTTTCATTACCTTAGTCTGCTGTTTTTCTTGAAATGCCAACTGCTTTATTATTATTGCATTTTCTCGGCTTTAGCTAAGAGATAGGAGGATTCATTTATTTTCTTGCATTCTGTCAACTGGCAGACCAACTAAATTGTCGGAATTATGCTATTTTCTAACGAATAGCTCTATCACTTTTCTTTAAAATTTATATATTAAGTATTAATCGATCAATCGATTGTCTCCTCATTTTTAAATTGAAATATTTTTTCAGAATGTTTATTTTAACGAGGTCCAGTATTCTGAAGTATTTACGCCGTTGATTTCATATGTTGTCAGGGCGTATTCCCACCGCACTACATTTCAATCACTTCTGTCTTTTCTACGTCTGGGAGACGAATAATCGTACCTAAATCATGTATATTTATTAGAGAGCATACATGGAGAAAATGTATTATTGCAGGTACGATAATTGTTGAAAGAGGAAGTTATGTATATTTTATGTTTTTGAGAAGAAATTGGCAAATAAGAAGATCATTTCCTGAAAGAGAAAAGAAGGAGTACTCCCTCCATTAATTATTTATTACCTGATGATCATCGATGGAAATCATTGGTCTTATGACTCAATTTTTAAATTTTGGTTTTTTTTTGAATGAAAGACAATGTTTTATTAGTAGATTTGTTTTCTTAATTATAATAATATTACATTTTTTACTATATCTCTTTTACTTTTAGGAAATTTTATGTTCACCCATGAAAACACCATATGTAACCAGACTTCTCTCTCTCTCTGATAGCCAATACTGATATCTTCTCTTTAATGAAAAAATATTTGAACTTAAATTATGTGTTCAGCAACGGTCTGTGAAATGTACTAATTTTTATTTACAAACAATTTCATAGCTTCACGAGATTCTAAATTTTCTACACTATTCCTTATATCTTTCTCTCTAAAAGAATGATAAATAATTTTTTAAAAAACAGCTTGGTAAATACATCAACATTATATGCTGTTGAAATCTTTTATCTCGATGGTCTATTAATAGAATAACTACCGCTTTTATTGCCTGTGTTTCTTTTTCCAAGCACAGATTGGAAAACTTTTTTATTTGTTCCTTTGTGAAAATAAAAACGAACATTCGTTTCAGTTGGATAACATTGTAAAGAAATTATTGGATTTTTGTTTTTTTTAGAAAAAAAAAAACGTTTTCAAGATATAATTTGTTTCAGGCTTAAGGCCAAATCCTAGTTGCTAAACAAATAGCTTGTGGTTTTATTGTCTTGGTATTGATGAATTTCTCTATTTGCTTGCACATTTTCATTTTTCCTTTATAGTCTTCACAAATCTTAAAGAAATCGACAATGTTGCAAGAGATTTAAATGTAAAGAACTTCCATTGAGTGTTCGGACCAAATCTTTACTTTCTTTTACTGCTAGTGTGTGAATGTGTGACATTCTCACGTCGACGGTTTGAACGAGAAAAATCTGATACTGGCACAAATAATTTCACCTTAGACAAACAATTTTACAGTCCAAATAATGGAGGAAGACTGAGACACCAGAGAGCATTGAAAATCCATTCTTGTAAACACATAAGAAAATCTTGCAAGATGCTTGCATTAGATGATGCAATATATAAATTTATTATTGCCAGTCTATTGATTGCAAGTGGGTTCATTTACTGAGTTCTATATTTAACATTAATAGCCTTAACGTCAAAGTAAGAAGGAATGATATTAAAGCAATCAATACTTTCAATTTAATACAATGACATTATTGAATATGTCGACATAATGTGTTCTTAAAGTAGCACAAAGATCGCCAACAAAACTGCTGCGATGAAAAATCTCAACAACTTTCTTTTAGCATCATACTATCCATTGACATGTGTTTATGTGAACTCTACATTTTTAATAAACATTTAGTTGTAATTATCATGAGAATAGTTGATGGAATCGTTTGTTGTGCTTTAACAGTTAAAGATTTGAAGAAATGAGAGATAACAAGAATATCAATATTGTAGTTGTTGGCCCAAGTTGATGTTTATATTAAATCTGGACTCTTAAATTATACTGAAGTAGCTGTAAACTACCTCTTACAGCTCAGATAATTCTCGCCTTAGTAACGACTCCATACATACTCTCCATTCTTCAGCGAAAGGGTTTATAGTTGAACAGTATAATATACAATTAATTTCTATATTTATAAAATGTTAGCGTCGAGAATTTATTAGTTCCCATGAGATTCTTTCTCTCACACACTACACTTTTACATAAAACACACGCTTCTATAATCTCATGCATCTTCCACGTTGTTGTTGTACATGTTTGTGAACATGTAGCGTCCGAGTTCACTTTTCTGCTCAGGGCATGAAATGCTGCACCTTTCTAAGCTGAGCTCCGGTCGTTGTCGGTTTCTTGAACGAAATCAAATGGTAGCACATTGTGCTGTGGAGGCTGACATGTAAGTTAGAAGCATAGAACATGGGAGGTTATTTGGAGTATGGCCCTTTGAATCATTGATGATCGCCTCATAAATTTCTGAAATGAAAGTGCTGATAACTTGATTGGCCACTCCAAAAAGAGGCTAAAAACCTTCAGGTTAGAGCCAGCTTATCTTGAATCCGAAAGATATCTTTATTACAAACTAATAAGTTTTCCACTTCATTGAAAATTTCTTAGTATACCATAAATAACATAAATTGTATTGCTAGAATCAGTTTCAACAGAAGATAAGGTAAAAAGATTTTTTTAAATGTCGTTCCCTTCCACTAGATCTGGTATTTCCCTAAAAAGTATCGGGGAAGCCCGTTATTAATATAGTTTTGTAGCAATCAGTATGTAAAATAGAATCGATGAGTGTCTTTAGTGTTCTACTATTTTTGTTTATAAAAATACTTCAGTATATTAGATAATCACGTCGTGATTATTTGTTTAAAATATTTGCTCAAGTTTTTCATTTTTTTAAATTTTTTAGAACTCTCAAAAGGGTCCAAACAAAAAACTAACGGCTTTAAAGGACCATTACAGCTGAGTTTTCCAAATATGAGTGCATTCTTAAATTTTATTGCTGGAGCTTCAGCTGGACGTTTTACCTTCATAAAGTACTAAAAGTACCTAATATAATTAGTTTTTTTTAAAAAAATCTGCATCTTTAAATCACAGCCCATTAACTTGATCAATTTAACGAAGGAAGTTTCAGCAACTGTTTTGTGCCCTATTGCTGTACTTGCCAAATTAGTAAGTTTCATTTTTACATTAATCACAGAATACAAAATGACCCTTAATTTAAATTCAGAATTAATATATACAAAAAGCGTGCTTTTAAATTTTCACTTAGCAGTCTCACAGTTCATTGTCCGGTGATATAACTGAATGTAAATGAAGTATTTGTAACGATAGAATTCTGTCCAGAGGCTGGCAGTACACTGAGATTGGTTCCAGGCATCAATGATTTCAGACGTTATATTAAAAAATAATAATAATAAATTGGGCGCTAATGACCATAGTCGTCGATGCGCCAAAAATAATAATAATAATAATAGTAATAAATTCACAATTGTAGGTTTACATTACTTTTAAAATATTACAAGAAACTTAAGACATTCCTGAAAATGAACTCTAGGTATCTTTATCTTCAGATTCTTTGCTCTCAAAAATAACGCAAACTATTTGTAAAAGGGAATTGCATAGAGAGCGACAATAGCGTCTTTTGGACAGACTTGTTCTAAGCAGAAAGTAATACTGAAAAAATAACTTCAAATTACTATAAATTTCCCAGAGTAAATTGATTAATTCTCTTAAATGGGGAGCTATTGGGGCAGAATATTAAAATAAGAGTTTAGAAAGAAACGATCTCACCTAGAATATCTTAAATCAATTACTCTATCGCATTTTCTGAGTGAAAGAAAATTAATGGGTCTTTCTTCGTTACTGGAAAACCATTCCATTCCACCTCTTTATTATTTACTAATAATTCACTTTAAGCACAAGTGGCTGACTATTAATAATTCACTATACTGCTAACTATTATTTGTAATGAGTTCTACGAGTTCAGTTCAGTTACACTTCTATTTAGGAAAACGCTGATGATTAAATTGATGTTTGACTGAATCCTTTCTATTCGAAGTTACCCTAGTAACAAATAAAGTAATCACTTTTATTAGATTGTAGTTATGCTATTGACACTTGTTGCAATTGTGGAAAAAGTAATTTCTTGGTTTTTTGGACGATTACTTGCAAGCAAAAAATAGTCTACTTACATTATTAACAATAAATGAATTTTTTCTTTAATGTGGTAGGCTGAAAACAAATCATAGCCTTGAAAAAACGTGTCAGAATTAATGTGATTAAAGCAACATCAATATTTCTAATATTTCATTAAATTAGTTCAACTAAAAATTGTGATTTCGTAATTGTTTATATAATGTTTAAGGAAACAAAGGAAGAATTGTAGATAGAAATGAGAGTATAGCGAATTAAAGTCAAAGCAAGTTGATAACTAAATTCTTGCAGTCATTCCGACCGTTCACTACAGGTGGTTATTGCATTCTTTTGCTCGTGAATCAACGTTCAATTTTCTCAGTTTAACAAGTACTCTGTTTTATATTACCTTGTAGTACTGAGATTCTTATTCAAACAACGACTGCAATGAATTTATAAAGAATGCTAAGAAATATTTTGTATTCTTGATGTCTGAATCTTTTGGCCAGATTTTCTGTACCATCTTGAAATAAGCATTCATCTACAGTTGTGCAGTTTCCTATAAATAGTTAGGTAGATTTTATTTAAATCATTTTAATAAAGTTTTTGGGGTGAAACCCTCCACAGAAACGGACAGTTTCCTATACATATAATGTTAGAAATAAGCTTCAATAATTTTTAGTTCATTTATTCTTATTTTCATCTGCCTCAAGATATACGTAATTGCAGCTAGATAGGTATTTTCCCTAGCTTTCAAAGGAACGTAGCATTCTTTCCATTCCAAATTTTTCCCTTTGGAGGTGCCACTGAGAAGTAGTAGGGACTTGCTTTTATACTTAGTTTTCTGGGCTAGAAAACCTTAGTCATGTCTTTGTTGGAGGGCCTTTTGGATAGACGTTGGGCATCCGGAACTGGGCGACACCTCTGACTCTAGGTGACCTAGTGGCGAACACTCGACGGAATGGGGGTTCTTTTCCATCTGCAATCAACGGAAATGGAGAGTTAATAATGTAGTGCCAGCTGCATCTTACAGGTTTATTCAACTAGCTTCTGCCATGAGCATACATTCTCGATACTCCTCAAGGAAGAATAATCTCGACCATGCACAGTGCCCTTGCATTTTAAAAGGTGCAATGTTAGTATAAATCAATTATTGTACATTTATGTAATTCTGTTTGTTCCTGCTTGTGACCTTATTGGAGGTTATGAAATGTTTATTTTCTGACCATTGCTGGGAACTGTTGCAACGGTGAAAAATTAATATAAATTGAGTATAACTGGAAATGCGGGTTTTGAGATCACCTGTTCTGTTTATAACAACTGGGATGAGATCCTTGTCTATACAACCACAAGAAACTGATCCTAGGAGTGTCCAGGTAGCTCTCTCACGACTTTATGTTCGGTTTGCCCATTTGTTGTTAAAAAAAAGTATCGAAAAAATTTAGAAAAAGAAAGGTGATGTGGTTAGGAGTAAATTAAGACACGAGGATTGTATTGCTTTAGATTAGGATAAATGAAACTTGCCTAATTCGTGTCTGCTTAAGCGCGCAGATCAAAAAAGAAAGAATGATATTTTCGGTGCTCTTAAATTTGTCTATTTGTTTGGATTAACTTCTGTTTTCTAAATTCTCTCTTCATTTCAAGGTTGGTGTTTGTTTACCTGCACCACAAAAAATCATTTGTTACACTTCTTTCAACCGTTTTTTTTTTCCAGACAGTTATTCATTCTGTTAATGGAAGCCATGTGTTGAGAGATTTATTAGAAAGAAATCGGGGATGCCGATATTCCTTCGGAGATCATAGTTAGCACTCTAATCCAAATTTTATTTTTTTTTGAAGTTGATCAGTTTGTGATTTATTTTGGATTTTGTCTTCTTCTGTCGTACTGAATTTTATCATGATCCCAAGTGCTATTTTTATTATATTCTATTTACTTGTAAATATTTAGCCACTTGCAGTATAAAAAAAATGCCCAGATGCCATAAACTGACAGACTTTTGATTCTATTAAACTTGATGTCAAAGTACCTTCGCACTAAACCTCCCAAATCCAACATCATAGATTTCTACCTAGGAAAATTTGCCTTCTTTAAGATTACAAAAAAAGACGTTCGCCTAGATGACCACAGACATCTCCCCAACTGCCTTTATTTTTTGTTTTACTTAAGGCGCATCAATAGTGGGTCTTTAGTGCCTGCAGCCTTTTACTGTTCACTACTGGCATTCTGACAGCGTTCTCTCGTTACAAACAACCCTCACAGTGATCAGCAAGAGGCTTTTAGAGATCAAAAAAAATCTAGTGAAGATAGCTGGATTCGTACCCGTGATCTCCGCGTGGGAATCCAGTGTACCAACCACTGGGCTAATCCCTTCCGACTGTTTATATTTAAGAAGGAGGAGAGGTTGAACCAAGCTCAGAAATTTATAAATAGTAATCTAAGTGATTGCCTTTTTAATCGAAATGGTTACTCCAAGATAAAAATAGAGAAGCATCGTTCTAATCTTAAAAATTATAAGGGGATAAAGCCCATCTGAAAATTGTTCTGCAATTAAAGTAAACAGTAATGCTCGAAAGCTACGAATCAGCCAGACAATTCTATTCGTCTTTTCTTCCATTTCGAAATTTTTTCTACCCTTTTGCCACGATACTATTTTCGAACACATTTTTGACTCATTGGTTTTAAATTATTAATATTATTATTCAATCTTTAAACATTCCTTTAATAATAAAAAAGTATTAGTATTAATTTTGTTTGTCTTAGGTTGAACAAATCAACGCTGAGTACAAAGTACGAGCTCTGCAATATCATCCAGATAAAAATGAAGGCGATAAAGATTCTGAGGCAAAATTTCAAAAACTTAAGGTATTTATAAGAAAAAATTAAATCTCGTTTACAAAGTGTTTTTAGTAGAATTTTAATGGAAGCTTTAATGGTTTCTGCATGGAGAGCTGATAAATGGGAAGAATGATTAGGATTGCTATATAAATAGAATACTGCTTCCCGGATGATTACAGCAGTCAGTAGAATTGATCCGTAAATTTGTTGACTGTGCAAACTTTATGGTTTATACAACAGTCTATCTAAATATTCGGGCAACTCAATACTATTTATACATTATTAATTTAAATTGATGGGTATATTATACAGCTTTACTGAGAAAGCCTAGAAAATTATTTGATTTTTTTTTTAAGTTGATCGAAATTAAATGTAAGAAATCGAATTATTGGTTGGAAAACTGCTTATCTTTTTGTCATTTGTCAAACAAATATTACGTTGAGACATGATATTATTATGTCTGGAATAAGACTTCGGGAACCCAGTCCGGGTTCTGCCCTTCAAAAAAAATAATCACTCTTATCTGTCGCACCTATCTTCACTGCTTCCTTAACCACTAATCCAACAATCTCTAGTCGGTCTACCTATTTTTCTTGTTCCACTGGTTTAAAATGCATAATTCGGTGAGGAATCACCAAATCACCGAATATCATCTTCTATTCTAAGCCCTTGCCTAATACATCAAAGCCTAGAAATCTGTGTAAGGTGGTCAACCAGGTAATCGTTTAATTTTGGTAACCTTCCCTATTACGTATGATTTGTCTCCTAATATCATATTTCTTCACAGCTCCATAAATTTGTCGAATGATCTTCCTTTCATTTTTAGGAAATCTTCTGCTCAACCACCGCCTTTTATAGGACCTACATTAGAAGCCGTGTTTTTGAGACCGTTCTTTCTACGGTCTTGTTGATTTACTGAGATTTTTTCTGAGTTTTTTTTTTTATTGGACGCTTGATCTTTTGAATGTATTTATTGCAGTTATACCTTCTTGTGTAGCTGAGATTTAAGGCAGGATCAGAATATGCACCCTTGTCATGTTGGGTAAAGATAAAGAATCTACGTCATAACGAATTGAATTCCTGTAAGTTTTTTGAAACCCAGTTGAACTGAATTTTTCCAATAAACAAAACATTAACAAGATTAACTTACAAGTTGCAAAGAACTTTTATGACAGCTCTGATTGGCACAAAATAAAATGTTTCATTAGCTGTTTTTTACCTTTGGATCTTAAAATCCCTTGGTTAATTTATCATCAATTTACAAGAAATCCATCTTGAATTAATCTTGAATAGCAAACATTTTGTTATTTTATGAATCATACAGAAGTGGTAAAGCAAATCTTATCGTGATATAAATATCTGAGGCTGTTTACTTCCGACTGCTGCAGAAGTGTGTGGGAATAGTATTTGATATTAGAGTTTCATTTAACCAAGTATTCATACAGATTAAGAACATCTAGCAGTAAATTGTAAATCCCTTACTTAATGAGCTGAGGTCCTTAAATTTCAGTTGTGATCCATTATAATACAGAAATTTCAATTCTGATGTTTGAAATCAAATTATTTTTGAAGTACTTACAATCAGCAACTTCTGAATTTATATAATTTATGAAAAATGTTTTTTTCCTTAGGTAAATAGGTTTTTTTATGATTCTAGGATATTCGTAGAGTTGGACTGAATCAAAATGAATAATCTTTTTCTTTTCCATATAAAAATCTCTTGAGAGAGAATATTTTTTTTAGTGTTTTGTAAAGTGAACTAATTTTTATTTTTTTTTTTTTGTATTTTGTAGGAAGCTAAAGAAATTCTGACTGATCCTGAAAAAAGAAAAAACTATGATAAATGGCGTAACAGTGGCATATCTATGAGTTACAAACAGTGGGTAGGAATGAAGGAACATGTTCACCAGGTACTTTTTTTCTAATATTTTCAGAATTTTTATTTAATATAAAAAGTTATTGACTTGATAATAAATAATCCTTCACTCCAGATCATAGGTTATAAATAGCCAAATATTTTTTTACTTTCCCCTGCTCCTTAAGAAAAAAGTTTTGTAGTCCTGCCACCGTTGCACAGTTGGTATGTTGTGTATCCTCTACTTATATCACTTCTCCAGTCCTGTACGTTTGACTGGACTTTAGTGTTTAGAGGGGACTCTTTGGCAAAGCTTGAATGCAAGAAATATTTTTTCTTTAACAAGTTGAACTCCCAGCCACTAACGCGTTCAACTGTGTGAAAACAATTAATGTTGTGCCGTTTATTCCTTTTTCTTACATATTCTACCTGTTAACAGAGTCACGTAATGCATTTTTTTTTTTTTGTCAGTCTGCAGTGTATCTACAATCAATGGTCTCCTGACCTTGTTGAAATAGTAACATAGTAAATGCGAGCAACTAATAATGAACTGTTTCGCCTGCCTTTGACCTTTAGTTTCACCTTCGTGCGTTCACGCTTTGTTGGCTACACAACTGGGGCATTTCGCCCTGTCGAAAAATGGCTGGGGTCTTTTGACGATACCAGGGAAACCCTCCCTTCTCAGGCAGGCTGCTGTTTCATTACGCTTTTATACTAAAACTCGTCTGAATTTCATCTAAGAAGTCTCCCACTGCCTGGAATTAACTATGTAGGTAATAATAAAGCTGCCTCCACCTCTGAGAAAATTACAGCCCTTGGTTGATTGTTCTTCTTTTACGATTTTAACGTATGCATAAGATTTAGAAAATCATAAGGATTGGAAAAATCGTTTCAGTAAAATAGCACTTGCTACTGTTTTTTTTTTTTTTTTTGTTTTCTTTTTTTGGCATTGGCTTCCGCCATACAGCCAGCATCGTCTAGGTGCTTATCACTAGAATATCACTTACTCTCCATTCTTACCTACAAATACATTCGCTTCACACATTCATCATTCTACTATATACCGCTATTTACATAAACTACTGCTAATGGATGGAGCAGCACTCTGTGCTCCTGCCATCCTTCTCGCTTAACCAAAATTAAAATCACGTAATCCTTCTCTAAACATTTTGTTCCATTCATTCTAATTCGGCTATAGCTTCTAAATACATTCATATTTCATTGCTAGCTCTGCTATCGACTTAAGCACATAACTGTTGGTGGAGAATATAATGTCTTCGTAGCGAAATGGTGCATCTAAATACCTGTATATATCGTCAAACATTCGTTTCCTTTCTACCACATAACGTGGACATATCATTATTACATGTTTGAAATCTTCCTCCTCATTGCAATCTACGCAAAGAGGAGAGGACCTTTTGTTGATCCTGTGTAGATACGATCCGCACACCGCGTGGTTCGCTCTCAGCCTGCTTATTGTCGTAACAACCCATTTATTAGTGACAGTTCCCTTAAACCACTTGCTACTGTTAATTTTTATGTGAAGCTAGTTGGATGCTCACCCAAACCACCAATTTCTAAAAACCCTCTTTTGTTCCCTGGGGTGCACATAATGTGAGTATCCAAGGAAAACTACTCATAAAAATAATCGAAAATCTTCATGAATGCGATACTTCCCACTTTTATGTATAACAGAAAGTAAAAAAATTATTGCAAGTGATTTGCAAAAATCTGAAAGGTTGTCTGCAGAACAATAACTTCTTCACCAAAGACTTTAGGTTGCATGCTGTAATTGGAAGTAAACTGAAGGCTTTTGTTTCTCTGCAGTTGTTTATTTTTGAGATATTTGACCGCGACAATCAAACTTTTCTACCTCAGGGGTTTATTTAGTTGAAAACAACTGAAGTCGTCCACAAGTACAATCTAGAAATAGCGAGATTATTTTCAATATTTATTAATTTTTAATGTTTACTTCAATCTCATTTAAGTTTTGTTTTTCGGTATAGTCTATGCATTGGACAACACTAAAGACAAAAGATCGAATGCTGGAAGGAGAATGTGGCAGCTCGGGTAGGGCTCCTCCCGCAAATAGAAGGGCTTCAGAAGGTGGCGCAAACATCCATTGGGGAGCCAGGGCCAATGTACAATGGGACAACCAGCCACCAAGTGATGTTGTCAATAAATTTCGTAATTATGAAATCTAAAAAAAAATTTAAAAAATAATGATAATAATTTTGAGCAAAAAAAAAACCATATCCATCAAGCCTTTCCCTTCGCCCATTAAATTTTAACCTTTTGTTTGTTATGACGTTTCCCCAAGACAAAGAGACAAAGAAGTTGACACATTAAATTTTGTATACAATTGTGTAAAAACTTATTTTCTAGTCCTATTTTATTAAAAGCAAAATCGTGATGCAAAATTAGTCATTTTATTATGAGCAAAAAATTAAAGAGAACAAAATTTCGGTAAATAAAGTTGGGGCAACGTTGTAGCCAAATATCAGTTTTTGTGCAAAAAGAAAAAAATTTAACCTTGTATGTTGTACCCCAAAAAGGGCACATCTGGCACAGAAATAAAAATATTCATATCAGTGTTTTGAAATTAAATGTTTGAATGAAATTGGAAAAATTATTTAAATGTTGTAGAAATGAAATTAAAAAATAATTAAATAACCCTTAGAAAAGTGTTCTCTAATCTCACCACATTATTTTCAAAAGCAAAAGAAGAAAGTATATTGCAGTTATAATAATAAATTTAATAAAATAGTACTTTTCTATTGAACTTCTGTAGTTTGCCTTGCTCTTATGAGAGAAAGAAATATCTCTAAAAATCCTGTTATTCGTTTTAGATATATATATTTATGCCTACATGTTTTACTTGAACATAAGACCGAGATTTTATTCCTGAATATATATTTGAATGTTGTGATGTTTGTGAGACAATCCCTCTTCCAGAGATATTTTAGCTACCAAAGCAAAAATTTAAATTAAAAAAAAAATCTAAAACACCTTAGATAAAATTATTAATATGAAGAGCTGTGGGACATTTCAATTTTGGTGACTACTAATTAATTTTTTATATTAAACAGTATTAATAATTATTGTTTTGTTTCTGAACACCTTTATTATTGTTATTGTTAAAAGTTTTATAATTTATAGTTTTGCTATAAAAAAATTGTTGGAATATATTAAGTTCCTGTATGTAAATATATATTTAGATAGTATTATTGTTGTTTATTTGGTGTAGTAAAACTTAAATGAGGTCAGACGCCCACTCCAAGATAGGAAGTTAAAAGAGAGGTGTCAAATCATTTTTACAACTGTTTACTTTTTTCTACAACAGTTAAAATCTTTGAAAAAAGTGTATAAGCAAATTAGTAATATGTGTACATAGGTAAACCATTAGAGGTTGTTATTCTATTCAAAATGGTTTGGTAAATTCTGATGTTCAATACATTAGATTAAAGTTAAATAATTTTAATATTTCTTTTAAGAAACAATTTTTTACTGATTTATTATTAAATATTAAACATCAAAATTTTTTTATTTGAAATGTAGTTAGTAACTAATTAAAATTCTCTTGATTTACTGATAGAACAATGTTATTATGGGGGAGGGTTATCTTTAGAAGTTATTAGAGAGTGGATTGTAAGTGGAAGATTCCTATGTAACGATTTGTTTAAAAAAGTTAATGTTAAAGGGTGTGGTTCCCAGCGTCCGCAACACCTATCTAATTAGTTGGATGTTAAAGCTCCTTGAAAACAGATTACTTTGACTAACTTTCGTAGTTTAATAAATAATAAACTGTTGTAGAAAATAATTTATTGTTACGTTTTTGTTTAAATGATATTGAGAACTTACAATTAATATAGAAAAAAAAAATGAAATTTTATTGATGTTTTAATGAATCAATAGGTGTTTGCAAGCTTTCTTTTTGCTTTCACTGCAAAAGATTTTATTTGAAAGCATTCAAATCTGAATGAAAATATAATTTTGTATTACAGAGAGTCAATTTTTTTTAAATCTTCAGAATAAGTACCAAATATTTTAGGTACCAAATTAAATTAAATAAAATAATAATAATATAATGAATTATGCAATTCTTGTTAGCCGCCTCACATGTAAATTTTGTTTTGATTATCAGCATTTCTGTTCTTTTATTATTTTTAATTTCACTTATGTATCTCTTTAACTACTCTCTTCAGAATTGTTATTGGTACAGTAAAGATATTTCTCTGACTTGAGATGGAACATCTGTATATTTTGTGTCACGTCCAAATTGCATAGAATGTTGTGAGAAATTCATAGATAAGTCCTGCCAAGAACCTTCTTTTAGGCTAGTAATAACCCTCCAGATAGGATTGCAGTTTGGATGAAACTTGTTGCACGATCTTAAAATTACTTTCTAATCATGATTGATGTTCATGTAATTGAATGTGAAAAAAAGGAGTAATGGTTCGCTCATTAGTCTTGAAATTAATGCTAGGTCTGAGAACAATCCACTACTGCAATTTAGCTGCATGTGCCGCACTGATTCTCAATTCTCTGCAATGATTCTCAAAACCTGCTTGATTAGCAGAAGAAAGGTTCAAGAATAATTATTTTAAAAAAACTAAGATGAGAACAATTTAAGGGCAAATTGTACAGTAAAATTAAATTAGGGCATGAGATAAAAGGTTAAAAGAATTTATAGAAATCTGTACTTTCATTAAGACAAAAAAAAGTCTAGAATATCTGGGTTAGTTTCTGAATTGTTACGGGTTGTTGAGACAACCTTTAACCTTTGCTTCATGTTGCAGGTGCCGTGGGCAATCCTAAATGTCCCCCTTCTTAAGATATACTTTAAAAATAGGTGCATATAAATAGGTCATTTTTGATAGTGGGACTGAAAAATCAGTGTTACTATTTTTTTAAAGACTTTTTCTGGCTGATGTAAAGAAAAATGTTGAATACTGCTAATCAATTTTCTAAAAAGAGTAGTTGTGTTTTTTGTTTGTTTTGTTTTTACTGAAATTAGCGAAGGAAACATTTAACTCTATTGAGTACTATTTTTTTTTATTATTATTTTATTTTATTTTTCTAATTTAAGGTGCGTCAACTTCTGAGGTTATTGGCGCCCGGAGCTTTTTTCAGTGCACTGCAGGCCTCCAGACAGTGTTCTCTTTTCGGGTTAAAGACAATACTGTCCATCAACAGGACAGTGAGCTGAAAGAAGCTCCTAGGGAGATTAAGTATTAATGATAAATGTTCAAAATGTGCGATATTAAATGCATTTGTAAATTAAGCCAGAGTATATTTTGTGCAAAAATAAATATTTTTTGAAAAAATAATAGTTTAAGGATCAAATAATTTTTTTAAAAAAATCTTTGAAATATTTCCAATAATATAAATAATTTACGGAAGTTAAAATTATATGAGAGAAATGTGACAGGATACAATTAGAAAATATTGTACAAAAAAAGACTGTTTGTGATTAAACAAATTACCAGAACCAATTCGGATACTATAAAAATGAAACTGAAGGCATTTATTTAATTATTTCAAACAGGGTGAAGAGCATTTGTTTGTTTTTTGTTTTGATTTTTTGTTTTAAGTCAAGAAGGATCTATTTATAACAAAAATTATATAACCAATTTAGGTGTGTTCATAGCTCTGAATAATTTTTCGATCGAGCTAAGGTGCAATCTATTGTATCTTCAAAAAATAAGTCTGTCAAAAAATATATATATATACTAAATGAAAGATGTCTGTAGTAAACTTCCTTTTCACAGCTCTAAGGACCTAATTCTGATTTGGTTTTACTGTTATTTCTTTGTTCGATCATTGTCCTTACATGTAATAAAACAATAAGAAAAATCTATGAAATCATTGCTCTCCTTGATGTTTTCCTCCACAATTAGGGTATTTTTGTAGTGTAAGTCTTTTGATAGGTTTTTTTTTAAATCTCCGTTATTATTTAAATCAATAGACTGCATTCTTATTGAATGTACTAGTAACCGAGAGGTTGGAGGCGAGATCCACAAAACTAAGGTGACCAGAATTATGAAGGTTGTGGGTTAGATTTCCGGTCAGGCCATGGTTTTTATGTAATGGATAATTAGACAAATTTATGGTGGTGAGTACGTTTACTAGTTGCCTCTGTACAAGAAACGGTAACTAGTTATAAGGGCTCTAAAAAAATAGGTATTACGTAGTTTTTTTTTATTTTATGTATTTAAGATTTTCATTATTCATAAGAAAATTACCAAGAAAGCTGCAATTAAGCTTATAGAAATTAGAAATGGATGATGGAGATCTTATCCCCAGCAAGGATTTCAAGGTGTTGACTTCTGCCAGAGAGCATCCTTGTTACAACTCTTTAACATTGCATATGAAAATAAAAAACCATTAATCGTGGTCTGCTGGGAAAATGAACGCGTTTCATAAAAAATTTGTCTCTAAAGATCCTTTTTATCATCGCGGAATCGCAGTAACAACTGTTCGCTCAGATTATTATAAACGCGTTATAAGTACATGTGATAAATTCTCGTTAATTCCCGAGAAGCAAAACGTGTTTAGATGGGAATGGGCTGCATTGACGTGACTTTTATTCTTTCTAGTGCAATTAACGTTAATTGGAAATTCAATTAAAATTGCGTTTAGATTATTTTTGTCGATCTCAAAAGAGCGTTTGATGATGTTCCTCACACTCTGCTATTTTACAAATTATACAAATTGAAATTCGTTCAAAAATAATATATATTCGTATATATAAAAAATGAAATAAGATCATTATGTGAACATTCTTAAGACATTTTCAGAAAATAATTACATCACTCAGGGAGTTTTGCAAGGCTAGAAATTAAGTCGCTGTTTTTTAATACTAATTGTGGTTATCGTTGAACGTTTCTGAAGTGCAGAGGCGTAGGGTATTAAGAATCAACTGCTCAAATAAACTCCTGTTGTTAATTTGCAGAGGTCTTGCGATACTATTCGATATGTGCAATTTAAAATCAATCATCTTAAAATATATTTCTAAGCATAATTATTAAAAATCAATGAAAGTAAACTGTTGTAAAGCCATTCTTATGAAAAACATTTTTTACTTAGTTGGTAACAAAAAAATAAAAGATAAAAACCGTTCATTTATTTATTTGTATCATCTGGTGAATTCTCGCCAACTGCGTTCCTTGTAAAAATGAGTGTTAGCTTTTTCTGTGGTATTTATTAGCAGAAACTACGACTGACTATTCGGAAGTTAAAAAATTATTTATTTAACTCTTTCGTTAGCAGGGTCTTTTTTCACTCTCTGGACTGTAGAAACTCAAACATGCTGACATGTGTAAGAGGACCCTCTGAAAACCTTGAAAATTTGTTAAAACTATCAGGGAATATCTCAGATTGAAAGTAAGACACATTCAAATTATCTCAAAATGATAGCGAAGTTATCCGATGAAGATTCGAGATGAAAGATTTGATATGATCCCAATACTTACCAAATCTAAACTTCTCAAAAGTTGCTAAGGAATTGCAACAAAAAGATCAAAAAAAGACAGAAAGAGTTATATATTTGTTTAAATAAAAGTTGCTTCATTTGTCTTTTAATATCACATTATCTTTCAGAAATAAAATTTTTAAAAACAAAGATAAAACAGGATTTAACAAAAGCCGTGAGTGTCGCCTAACAAATTGTGGAAAACATCTCCACTGGTTTTTCCACAATTTTTATTTTGTTAATCCAATTAATAGTTTTTCAGTACCTGGTGTAGCCTCCTCTTACTCTCTGAACAGCTGCACAACGGTTTGCCATACTCAAAATAACGGCAGCTATTTCTTCTTGCGGAATTTCTTCCCATTGTAATGTTAAAACGTTAGCAAGCTCTCCGGTGTTCCTGGGTTCGGGCTGATGGTTATTTAGTCGTCTCTGTAAATTGTCCCAAATGTGCTCTATTGGGTTTAGGCCTAGTGATAGTGCTGGCAGTGGTTAATGCCGAGACGATTAATTTCTTCAAGAACACATCTGGCACGTTGAGGGCGGGCATTGTCGTCGAGAAAAACAAATTGTGGCCCAATATTGTCTCGGAAGTATGAGACAAAGCCCCGAATAATGTCGTCTCTGCATCTGATCCCATTTAAAGTGCCCTGAATGATGTTGTAGTTCAGTGCGATTGTTGAGAGTAATTCCACCCCACACCATGACACCGCCACCGCGGTGTGCTGTTACCGGTTGGATGAATTGTGGCTTAAAACGAGTGTTTGGCCTTCTCCACACTCGCAAACGTCTACTATCACTCGATAACAGAATCTTGACTCGTCACTAAACAATACAAATTCCCAGTTTTGGTTCTCCCTCAACCTAGAGTTTACCCATTCTAATCTTGCTCTTGTGTGCCGAGTATCCAAAGAGGGCCTTCTAACTGGGCGATACGAATGCAAACCTACCTCTCTCAATCGATTTCTAATCGTTTGATCAGATACTTGAGTCCCAGAGGATTTAAAAAGACGATTTTGTAACTGTCGGGCGGTCAAAAAAGGGTTTCTGCGGGCATTCATCCTCACTAGGCGGTCTTCTCTTTCAGTGGTTCTTCGAAAATTCCCACCGCCATGGCGTCTTTGTGCAGTTCCAAACTCGCGGTATCTTTGCAATGCTCGGCAAACAACACTTGGCGCAATGTTCAAAGCATTAGCAATTTCAAGCTGAGAAAGGCCCTGTAAATGAAACTGGACAATTAAAATTGCCCTTTCATCACTTAGAGGTCTTCTTTCCATGATAAAAAATTAGAATTGAGAAGAAAAAAAAAGTTCATTCACTTTCAAATGCATTAGAATACTGAATCGTTTTAAAGGACAAAATTAGCAATGTTTGTTTTTGTCGTTTATCAAAATGAATTAACCTTTGTACGACTAACAAGTGCATTAATTCCTTAACATAAACAAATATTGAATGCCAAAATAACGAGATAAACATCAAAACATTGTGCAGGTTAATTATATTTGATGTTATTTATAAATTCCTTAGCAACGTTTGAGTAGTTTAGTAAGAGAAAATAAAAAAAATGAGCCTTGTAGCTACGCCTTAGCTTTATAATTTAAGTTCATAAGAAAGATTTTTTGTTTGTTTTTTTCGATTCTTTTGCTTCCTGGAGATTAAAATGCTAAAATTCTAGCAGTCTACAGATTTTAAAAGGAATAAAACAACAATTTTCAACTAAGTCTGCATATATTTAATCAAAATAACATTTTAATTATATTGGCAACTATATTTTCTCCTCACCAACAGTTATTTAACATCCTATAATTAATACATTTAATTCACAGACTTCATTGTTTTTCTTAGACATAAAATATATATATTATTAATGTCCACATTAATTATATATATTTATCTATGATATGCTTCTCTTTCAAAACACAGAAAACTCGCAGGTTTAAATTTTTCTTCCTCTATCTTCTACAGAACAAATTTAAAAAATATAAAACCTGCATTCTAGTATATATATGTATATATCACATTCAGTAACATGAAGACATGAAGCAAGTTATTTAAGTTAGGGTAGCTGCCATGAAATTTAGAAGAATTTTGATTGCACAAGTAGGTCTCCTTTGAATTTCTAAACTTTTTAAAAAAAATAAAAATTAAAAGTTGATAAAATAAATAGTACTTAATGTAGTCGAGTGTGATGAATAGATCTAATGAATTTCGTTTCTTTTCGTTTTAATTATCTCTCATCTAGATAACAATTCAACTGAGATCAACTTATTTATTATTTATAATATTGAAGTCTACTTGTTTTTTTAAGACAGAAAACTAATTATTCGTTTTCGTCATACTAGTTTATTAAAATATTATCGAATGATACAACAATAACTACTTCATTTCACATCGTAGAATAGAAAAAAATTAAAGTATTTTCAGTCGCAACAGGAAAGTTACTACTACTATTAATTTCATCTAAGATTACAAAATTGAGCTAGGTTTTTTTTTATTATTATCATTACATCATAATTATTATCTAGTCATCAAGGTAAGACAGATTTATATTTAATACCTTTTACTACGAAGTGAAATATCCAATTCATTTACTCCGCTTAAACAAGAATAAATAAAATGAAAAAAGAGTGAGAAATCTTCATCTTCTATAAAAATGAAAGTTTATCTTCTAATCGCTGTGCCCCTTCTCCGGGCCGCGACCTTCTATCTTTT
Source organism: Rhodnius prolixus (assembly GCF_049639745.1). NCBI lineage: Eukaryota > Metazoa > Arthropoda > Insecta > Hemiptera > Reduviidae > Rhodnius > Rhodnius prolixus. Next base: position 26,798,445 of record NW_027411624.1, read on the forward strand.
CATTTCATTTTTGACCCAGAAATACGCAATAAAACATTTTGAGGGGTTATAAAGGACAAGAAGGAAACTCTATTTAATTTTTATCTTATGCAATTTCAACTTAAATCCTAACATCTCTGATAGTACTCCAGAGAGAGCACTTAATATAACTACTTTTGTTATCGTGTACAGGTAAGGATTTGCTGAAAAACCGGATATTTTATATGGTGACTCCAACTCCTGAAAATAATAATAATAATTTAAATTAAAATAAAAACAAACATTAGGTGAAAATCACACGCACCACTTTTCCTTACTGAAATAATTAAATTATTTTTAATTTTCTTAAAACTAAAAGTGTATAGTTGTACAATAATAGTTGAAAACTGTAGTTAACTGCATCAGATTTATGAGTAGGCCACAGTACCAAAAAAATTGAAAGTAGCATTAATTGGACTGCAAGCTTTAATTTGTTTATTTTTTAATTATTATAAATATAGCGATATATTTTCATGTATATATTTACAAATTTACTTGTTTCAGTAAGGTATGTATACCTTTTTTGAAGTATTCTATTTTTTTGAATTATTATTATTTCATAACTATTAGAACCCTATATTTTTCTTATGTGATTCTTAAAGCAGGCTTTTCAGTGCACCAAAGAAGCGCCAAAAATAATTGTCACGGAAAGAAGTTTCAAATAAATGTGATAGTCCATTATATGTATTTCAAATATTAGAAGTTTGAAGAAAATATTATAGGCTCTTTCGAGATAACCGTTAAAGTAATTCTGGCCTTAGTCAGGAAGCGAAAATAGTTCTAAACCAGAATTTCAAAATTGCGTTTTCTAGTTCAGATATGCCTTTCATCATATACATACATTATGTAAGAACCATGGCTCCAGAAAATTTGTTTCGAAACAAATGAAGATAAGAATGGAAAATTCAAAGAAACCAATTTCTCTAATTTGACACAACCTTACTTCGAATAAGAAAATGTAAAAAGGAAAATTGTCATCTTTGAACACATCCGCGAGAGAAAGCTAAAAGCTCATTATTTGGCAAATCGAAGTACAAATTTTCTTTCTTACCTTTAATAAATCTGCAGCCAACTTTAAAACACAATTAGCTACCATTAATTCTTCCTTTTTATTTGGTTTTTGTTCTATTTGCAAATACAAGTTTATCTGAAATAATTTATGAGATTAGTTGTTGTCTGAATTAATGTGTTTCAATAGGTAATCCAGAAAATTTTAGTACCTGCTCGGTAATCAATACAGACAGATTACGATATTTCCTATTAATTTTTGTACCAAGTGTCATAAATCTAAGCAAAAAGAATCCCAGAATTATGCACCAGACAAGAGCTTCAGCATGGTTCTGCATATTGTTTCTCTCAGAATCCTGAAAATCACGTCCTAGTTAGTTCACTCCTTAAATTTTCTATTACTTTGTAAAATTATATCAGAAAAAATGCTGACCTTAAGATGTTCAACAGCTAGAAAACCGAGAAGAAGAAGCGTGAATAAGAATACAAATGAAACTATAACGTCCACTGAATGCTGGGGACCTCTTTTCTGGAAAAATATGTAATCAATTATAAATTTTACATTAAAAGAAGACTAAAAAAACTTAAGTGATATCAGAGTATCTCGTATGAAACCAATCGCTACTTCTCGGAAATTAGGGTAATTGACTATTTCTAATTCCTAAACCAGAGCGGCAATCTATCATTTATAAATACAATTTTCTAGCTTTCGTTCCCTTGGCGCACTGCTCATAAAATTATCAACTACCCTCTAGGAAATTGTTTACACTACAATTAGAAGTGTCGAATGATATTAGGACTTCCGGCAAACACTTCCACTGCCATGCTTTATGCACTTAAACGCTTTCGATCTCTTGCAGCCAGTAGTAAGCTCCTTTGTAGCATTCTTCTATTGCAACGTCTAGCCCCAGTTGGTGATCAGTATTTCACGCTTGATTATGCTGCGGAATTTAGGAAGTACAAGGAGAGACTTAGTATGGAGTTGTTCTTACCTGTAGAAAGCTACATTGAGAATGAGGAAAAACGAAGAATTGTCTCAGCTGTACAAGGAGGAAGATACCATGATGTTTATAAAGAAAGATTATCTCCGCAGGATAGATGATGTGAAAAGCAGTACAGATTACCTAAAAGGCACTTCTATGATCGACCCAGTGGAGCTCGACGGAAAGGAAGACCTCGCCTGCGTTGGCTGGATGATCTCCAAGATGACCTCGCTTTAATGGGTGTTAGACGATGGAGAATGAAGGCCAAAGAAAGAGATTTCTGACAGAAGCTTGTAGATTAGGCATGGGTTCATTAGGACTGTTGCGCCTTAGATAGATAGAAGAACTCTACAGCATAAGGAAATTGAGGCTGTGCCATCGAGATAATTCTTTTAACAAATGGACAAGTAGTAAGTCGCAAGGAATAGATGTCCTACATCATAAACTAAAAATCTTTAGCAATAAATTCATGAGCGAGATACAGAGTTACCAGTCGAGGTGATCAAATGATTTTAAATAACATAGACTGTTTATGACCACGCCAATACAATCAAAAATAATGCTTCTGCAAGTTCAATTTGTTGTTTTAACACTTACTCTAAGATAGGAACGTACAGATAGCCAAGTCTTGATATTCCTAACTTTATTCAGTCTAAAGTGTGGAAGTTCTGATTTCCTAGCACGCCTAAATGAAGTAAGATGTGAAAAGAATTTGGCATACAGAAATCTTTGTTTGAAGGTTCTTTCAGCTACAGCGACAAGGAAAAAAAATAACGATGCAAGAGCAATTCTCTGTAGAAGAGCAACTGAGGCAATCGTTGTTTCCCTGAAATAAGAAGATCAAAAATAGTAATAAATTCTTAATGAAGTAATTCAAGTAAGGTTCATACCCGTAAATTGTATTTTATAATTTAAATACAGTACAGAGTCAATAATCCGAGGCAATGTTTTACAACTTTATCATGATTTTTTTATATTGTAAACTATTACGAAAACAAACTTAGTAACACAACTTAGATGAAAGTACAACTAGCGCGTGGAAGCAACTGTTTCTAACCAGGAAACCTTAGGAAACGAAGAACACCATATGAAAAATATAAAGAAGAGTACGTATTATAATACATTTATGTGTAATACAAACAAATTAATTTAGAATCCATTGCAAACTTTTTTTTAAAATCAATTTCCAATAATCTTAATTTTTCTGTAAATAACTTGGTGACGGTATCAATCAACTCGGATTATCCATACTCTACTGCAATAAATATGTATATTAAAATGCGATTAAAAAAATAAAAGTCATAAAAGAGCAAAGTTACAAGTTCAAAATTTCCAGTTTAATTTGATTAAATTAAAAGATTTAATATGTGGAAATGGAATTGTTTGATCAGTGATTGCCAGGCTTGCTACAAGTGACGAAGCATCAACGCTAAATTATTTTCCGATTAAGAAGATAAACCTTCCTATACAAAATTTAGAGAAATTTTATTCTGGCAAGGCGCCTACTCAGAACACATAAAAGTTTGTATGTTCAGGCAATTCAACGACTTTTTAAAAATACATTTTCGTTTACATTGGATAACGGAACTAGTCTTGAGGTATCATCAATTTTACATAATCTACTCCAGGAAAAAATTAAAACAATAATGACTACTGTTACCCGGATTTATAACCTAAAACAAAAAAATTCTTATTGAAGAGTTGTTATTCAGTTGCACCATTGACGTCAAGGAAGCCTATACAGATCGCAAACGTTCTTTGACGGAAGCAACTTCATAGCAAGTAGAAGCAAGATACCAAACATCTAGATAGCAGTTCGTCCCTTGTGCTTAAAACTCCTTTTTATTGGGAGTAAGTGAAAACTTGACTTTCACTATCTGCCAAAAGTCCAGCATGAATGTTGTCCTCATCAGTGACTGTGAGATTCGGAGTATTACTAGTTGAGTAGACTGCTACGTTACAAACGACAAACTTTCGACAAAAAGATAAGAATAACAGAAATGAGAATACTATCTTACTTTCCACACAACACTTAAATAGTATTTCGATCTATATTCTACAAGAGAAAATTTAGGAAGAAAATAATAAACGAGGTTATACGTATATACGAGGTGTGTTCAAAAAGTAACGGGAATTTTCGTTTTTTGAAAAAAATATTTATTTATTCATCTACATTAATATTGTCGCCTTCAAAGTAGTCCCCTTCGCATACAATACACTTGTGCCAGCGCTTTTTCCAATCCTCGAAACACTTCTGAAACTCGATCTTTGTGATAGCTTTCAGCTCTTTCAGCGATTCGCTTTTAATGTCATCTATGCTTGTAAAACGACGGCCTTTTAATGTTCTCTTTATGTTTGGAAATAGAAAAAAGTCACATGGAGCCATGTCTGGCGAATATGGAGGCTGGGGCATCGTTAAAGTTTTGTTTTTGGCCAAAAATTCACGAACAAGCAATGAAGTGTGAGCAGGTGCATTATCGTGGTGCAAAATCCATGAATTGTTTTGCCACAAATCCGGGCGTTTTTTTCGGATTGCTTCTCGCAAACGGCGTTGAACTTGTAAGTAGTACTCCTTATTGATTGTTTGACCTTGTGGCAAGAATTCATGATGCACTATGCCATTAAAATCGAAGAACACAGTGAGCATAACCTTCACATTCGACCGCACTTGTCGAGCCTTTTTCGGTCTTGGCGATCCAGAATACCTCCACTGGGACGATTGAGCCTTAGTTTCGACATCATATCCGTAAACCCATGTTTCGTCACCTGTTATAACACGTTTCAGTAGATCCGCATCGTTGTCGACTTCATTGAGTGACTCTTGAGCAACTTCCATTCTCCGCTGTTTTTGTTCGAAATTCAACAATTTTGGAACAAATTTTGCTGCCACACGTTTCATACCCAAAACATCCGAAAAAATTTCATGGCATGAGCCAATTGATATGGCAACATCATCAGCGACTTCTCTGATTGTGATTCGGCGATCGTTCATAACCATTTCTTTCACTTTTTTCACGTTTTCATCGGTTGTTGATGTGCTTGGACGTCCAGGTCGTTCGTCATCTTCAACGTTTTCGTGGCCATCTTGGAAACGCTTATACCACTCGTAAATCCTTGTTTTACTCATAGCAGACTCACCATATGCCTTTATTAACATTTCACACACTTTATTACACTTTATTTCATTTTTTACGGAAAATTTAATACAAATTCTTTGATCCATTTTTTTTAACAAACAAAAATCGCCAAGCTCGAAAAACACGTCTAACCTTAACGGCTGCCACTTAAGAAGTAAACAATGAATATTACTGAAAATTTTATCGTACTTCAGGGGCATGTGTACCAACATAATAAAAAAAAAATTTTACAATCAGACTCTCCAAACCCGCGAAATTTAAAAATTCCCGTTACTTTTTGAACACACCTCGTATACGGATATATCGTATATAAGTGACCATGTACTTATTCACAAAAATCGTACTTCAATTAACTAAGGAACAAATACAAATATCTTTACTCAAAAATATAACCACTAATCAAAACTCATTCAAGGAGGCAGCGGCTATTTGGTTGCCAGATGATAATCACAATAAATTATTATCTCCACAAGATCCAAACTTCTCTCACACAGTACCTCTCACAAGCAGATGAGACTACTGATTCGTGCTGAATCGTTTGGCATTCAGAGATAAACGCATTTTCAAGATCTGCCCCAACAAACCAGATTTCATAAAATAAAGAATAAAAAAGAGATCAACAAGGCAGCAACACTTGTTTTATACCGAAACCTTTACGTTACATCGTTTAATTATCCACTCAAAGCAGATGAAGGGCACTACTTTTCTGTTAACACATTTGCAACCAACGACGTTCTTTACGAAACTTCCAATGGAATCCTATATTTTCACCGCTGCATGTCAACTTTTTTTAAAACCAAAATTAATTATCGGAAAAACCGAGAAATGTTTTCCGATTATTAATGGAATTATTGATAATTTGGCAATTTTTCAAAGTGGATTGTCTGGCAATTGTTGAAACTAAAGTGTTGACAATTTCATTTCGTATTCTAAAAAAATAAAAATACTAATTCTAAGTTAAAACAAAATATTTCATCTAAGGATGTTAATTTCATCTAATATAACTGTTCTCAAAAGTTACTTGTTTATATGTATTTCGTACCACAAAATTTGCGCAACTGATTACGATAAGGAAATTTCAACCTTTTATTTTGCTCCTTCTTATTGACATTTGTTCTAATTTAAGATATTATCTTTTCACATACCATTTATTTATACCAAAAGCACAGCCTGTTATATCCGTTATATATGGTATCAATTTTGAAAAATCGCCATAACAAATAATATCAGGAAGTGAAGGTACATAATGTGATTCAGCCAGTCGACATATTGATGGAACTAATCCCAAAAGTACGGATACAAACATACCTGGAATGAATGGTTACAATTAAGTGATAATTTCTGTTTTTATAAGTATAACTATTTTGATTAAATAAACTTGTTCTGCTTCAATACTTATATGCAAACTTGCCGGCGTAAAAATAATTCATATGTTCAGGCATTGCCTCAACCCGAGCAATGATGGCTGAACTGATATCTAAGACTGAAAGTTCCGCTTTTTTAACTTCTCTCTTTTCCCACATTGTGCAACTCACTGCGAATAAAGAATAATTTGTAGTGGGTTGCATCAGTCTTTTAATGGCATTAATTAAAACTTAGAAAAGAATAAAACTGAATGTTACCTTTGTCAGAAGCAGCACAGCTTGGACTGAGAATAGTGGTGGGTGACTAAAAAAATAAAATTACATATTAAATTTAAATTTTTAAAAGGTTATTGTTATGTATTATTATTTTACTCGCCATGTGGAACTCAGATGCAAATGGATGTTCGTCAATATCTGACGATACTGAACAATCATCTGAATTTGTTGTGATACCAATCCATTCTGCAGCACTAGTTGTACCTTCGGTTAGTGGTGGACATAGACTTCCAGTTTCTCCTTCATCACTTGAATTATAAGAACTGGCATCACCACCAGCTCCATCTCCGGTAGTCTGTCCTCTGTTGGCACTAATATTAATACTGTTGCCACTACTTCCAGGTACGGCCACATTCAACGAAGGAAGTTGCGCTGAACCTCGACGTCGACACAGTAGTCTTTGATGCTGTGACTAAATTGAGAGAATTTTTTTTTTTAACAGATTATCTTTGAAAACTAGTAATTTAAAAACGAAGTATTAGTTCCGATATTAACTTCTCTGTTTATCATCGCGAAAGTAAGTTTCAAATAGATTAATAAAAATTATATCTGCTTTAATTATAGGTTGATAGAAAGAAATGGAAAGTGGGGACTCAGCGCTTTAATGAGGGGAGAACTGTACAGCTAATAAGAAAATGTATATTCGGCTGTTAAGGTGTAAACATCTAAAGAAGTGAAGTAACTGTTGTTCTATGAGAATGATATAATAGAATTATTAAAAAGATTACAGTTTATTTTAATTGTTCAAAAATGTCTTCTGATGTGACAAACATTTCAAAAATAGGTATGTAATTTATAATGCTTTTTTTTTACAAACGAGTTTTTTTTTTTTACCAAATCCCACATTATTACTTACATAAAAAAAAACAATTGTCTTTATGAAACGGTTTCTGCATTACCAGGACAAATTGAGGAGATTGTATTGCTTACATTGTACACATTTGTTTGCTCAAGCTCTAAAGGAGCAGACAGATATATGTCGTAACAATAGTATAAGAGGGTTATCGTTATATTCGATAGCACCTTGATATCATCTTTACAGATGTACTGAATTTTAAAATACCTTATGAGATGACCATTAAATTACGAGATGCAAAATTCATATGGAATTGAATAAATTCCCTGTAGTTATTATTCATTAGTTGTTGTCTTATTTCATACATAAAAACAAAGTTATTTATTGACGGAACAATACGGCCGAATGAATGATAAAAATTAGAAAAAAATATTTTATAGTAAATATATTCTCATTTACATTCGTTTTATTAAAATTTTATTGATTTTCCGTTTTTATATTTACTGTAAATTTTAAATAAATCATAAAAGTATCACCTCGCACCAAAGTTTATTTCTAACTAGTTATTATAATTGAACATACCTGTGAAAGCGCACTTGTTCCCTTTGTACTGTTATCACTATCAGAATCTTTGTGGTCAGTTTCACCAGAGCTCAACTGGGATAATCCAACTAAATTACAGATTAAGATTGATTCACAGTAGTTTTAAATCAAATTTAAATAAAAAATTAAAAAAAGAAAAAGTCTAGAACTAACTTGAGGCTCTACGAGCAGACTGTTCCAACCAATTATTTCTAAAAACAGCTTCTGGGCCTGGTTGAGAATTCTGACTTGGCGTGTTATTTTTAATTTTTTCTTCTTGCAAAGCATTATTATTATCAGCGGCTACAAGTTCTTCAGTAGATCCAACACTATTAAGACTCTCGAAGCCATCGTCATCTTGTTGGCCACTAGCTTTAACGCCGTTCCCATCATTTCTACAAAAATAAAATAAAACGTTTAAAAAAAAACATCAATTTGAAATGATATTTATCTGATTAAATTTTAGGTAAATTTAATAAATTTTTGGGATATACAATCCAGAAGATCTTCTCGGAGTGTTCATGGAGTTTAAAGTTCATCCAGCTAAATTTAAAGTGTTCACTCTTATAATAAAGTAGAGGGGGAAAAAATATCTCATTTATACGTATTCACTTATAACCTGTTATATCTTAGAATATAAAAAGTAATGCTTCGTAAATTAGATCAGATTTCCAAATCCACATCGCCTCACCCTCTTTTTCAGACATATCGTAAAATTTTATTTAAAAAAAAAACTTATAAAGACTTAAAAAAAGAAGTAAACTTACAAAGCTTGTGCATTTGGTTCAGCCTGCAGCATAGGATCTTCATCAGCGGGATACCTCACAATATTATTTTTTATAGGACTTGTATCCCAGGCAACACTTCTACGTCTATTGCGACAACCATCTTCAAAAGACAATCTAATGGAAAAAAAAAGTAAATATAATAAAGGAAGTAAAAAAAAGGTATACATTATGTTTTTAAAACAATATTGCATGTAAACATATTAACATATAAAAAGGCAAGGTTTGTATTTTATAATGAGAAACTTAATCATCAATATTTTTCTTATTATTTTTTTTAACAGGCTTCTTCATTTTTATTTTTAATTTTTTAGGCTTGAAGACCGTCAAAATCTGAGCTCATTGGTGCTCGAAACATTCTCGGTGCATTGCCAACCACCGGAAAGAAATGTTTTCTCATTAAAAGCGTCACTTCTATCACCTGAACCAATTAAGAACTGTGCAATATGCTGACGAAAAAATTTTATTTTCCCTGACAATAGACGAGGAAAATATTTGTTCAACTAATATTAGTTTAAGAAATTACTTTAATTTTATCTATCTATCTTTAAAGGTAGATGTGATATTAAACATAAACAGCATGTAACAAACCAACTTATTTTTTTTATTTTTATTTTTTTTTTTTTTTGGGGCCTCTCGTGCCAAGCGAATCAATCAGCCAGATACATATATTATATTACAATTCTGCCATCAATTCTCATTCTTCTCACACACATATATCATTATATTTTATGTAGTTGTAAATTTCGGTATATATGTTTCCATCGTCATGGGATAATATAGTGTGCAAATTTGAGGGTTGTGGACATCCCGACCTAAGGACTGCCTCCCACAATCGGTCCCTGCCCTTACCATGTTTACTGCAGTCTAATATTAAGTGATTACTGTCAGCTATGGTATCTGCTGAGCATGAACAGTTTGGGTTGATCTCTATGCCAATTCTAGCTAGATGTTGCGGTGAACAATTGTGGTTAAATCTTAACCTGCATATGGTGGTGTAGAATTGCCTGCTGAAATTGCTGTACTTGTTGAACCAAGGTGCTTTGGGTATGCTTGGTTCTATGGCTGCATAAAATTGCCCCTTGGCTCGTTTGGACAGTTCGTATTCCCTTTGCCATTCACTGTAACTCATCATTTTTGCATAATTCTTTATATCTGAGTTTTGCAAGGAGTTGGGGGTTTCATATTGCAATGAAATAGCTTCTTTTGCCAATTTATCCACTATTTCATTTCCTTCTAGTCCCATATGACCTTTAATCCAGATTAGATGTACCGATCTATTTTTATTTAAAATATTATTTAGCAGGTTAACTGTCTCCAAGATGAGTAACTTATTATTAATAAGGTTGTTAAAATTATGAATGATTATATTATTAAAATATTCTGAATTAAAAGAAAGGCTTTTTAAAAAATAAATAGTAAACAAGGTCACATAACACACACCCTGATAAACATTAATACACAATGAACGCATAAGACTCAAATACTGTGTACTCACACAGCTACCTTTATTATGACACTAACAGTACATCAATTCAACATAGATGAACGCTTAAAAAATTGAAAATATCTTGAAAATTATGTAGGCTATCATGCAAAGATTAATCTCAGATTAAAATTATCAGTTTGATGACAAAAAAATAAATTGTAAAATAAAAATAAACTGAGCAAAATCTCCAAGACATAATAATAACTAAATATGAAGAAAACTATGTAACAGTACATATATAATTTACAATGGTTATGTAAAGGTGCTAGATTCTGTCTCAAATTAATTTGAGTTATTGCAATGTTGGGAAAAATTACAAGAAAAAAAAAATAAATCTGATGACAAAAAAATTCGCTATTTTGGTTGATGAAGTACTGTTTTGATTCTTCTACGTTAGTAGCTTATTGAGGAGGAATGATGCAATACTTTCAAGGTGATTCACTCTTAGTGTGGCGTTTTAAGAGAAATTATTGCAAATTTCTTTCACCATGACTTTATGTTTATACTTTCTTCAAGCAACTTTTTATTGGCTTGAGCTTGTGAGCATAAACGGCTAACCTTAATTAATCCTTACTTAACCTTAATTTTATCTCTAATGGTACAAATAAATAAACTCTAATTTAATGCGTGGTCGAAAATTATTTAAATGCGGAGAAATTTGACGGCATAATGGGAGTGTTGAAAAAAAAAAAAAAAACAGCGCAACATTTACAATGAGATAAAACTATTCCAAGTAACAGTCGTCATTTCCTATGCTGGAGATCTTTACCACAAGCGGGCAATAATTCATTGGCCATTTAACAGCTGCTATCTAGTAATGTACGCAATTTAAAATAACATGATAATAAACGTAGATAATAAATTTACTTACTTTCTTAAATGTGGACGCTTAGTAAATTTTGAAGTACTTTCTACCAACATTCCATTGCGGTCTGTTTCGTTTGAAGATGGTTTTTCAGAAACTGCAAACAATTATTTATTTGATAGGCAAATTATATCTTTTATTTAAACAATGAAATAATTTTCGAATTTAGCAATCTTTTTTTTTAGTAACTTCCGTCTTAACTAGGAGTTCTTGAATGAATTTAGATATCAACTAATATATAAATCAAAATAAATAAATATATATGTAACGCGTGTGATCTAATAATTCTTATATTATATAATAAGTTATACAACCGCATTTTGAATATATTGAAAATTATTTTTTTGTACTTAATCAAGCAAATATGTTAAAAAATAGCCACGTCGAAATATTTAATTTTAGTCCGTAAATTGGTTCTTAACTTAAACGATAAAGTACTTTTTACATTCTCTTAACATAGAAGGCAAGAGATAAGTTTAAAAAATATTTTAAAATATATTTTCAACACGCCCCACTCTTATGAGCATTACATGAAATTAAATAAATATTAATACAAATAATAAGAAAATTTAATGCAAATATAAATATAATACAAATGCATAAGAAACTTCCATTTAAACTACAAACACATTAAACAAAAATTAAATATTTCGACGAGGTTATTTTATAACATATTTTCATGATTAAATATTCACAAATACGAGGGTCGTTTGAAAAGTCCGTGCAAAGTCAGAGAGATAGCACCACTGGCGCGTATCGAGGTTATGTTTAGTTAGTAGCATCTCTTGGAAGAACACACGCCAAGTTTCAGCCAGATCGGTCTATTTCTTTGTGTTTGGCATTCATTTGAATCGAGGAAGTCGAGTGATTTTCAAAAAATGGACGAAAAAGAATTTCGTGTGTTGATTAAACACTACTTTATGAAAGGCAAAACAAAAAGACTAAAGAGAAGCTTGATAAACATTATGGTGACTCTGCACCTTCGATTAGAACAGTTTATAAGTGGTTTCAAAATTTTCGGAGTGGCCATATGGGCACAAGTGACGCTGAACGTTCTGGACGCCCTGTTGAGGTTACTACTCCAGAAATCATTGATAAAATCCATGATATGGTGATGGATGACAGAAGAGTGAAGGTGCGTGAGATTGCTAGTGCTGTGGGCATCTCGAATGAACGGGTACATAATATTTTGCATCAACATTTGGACATGACAAAGCTATCCGCAAGATGGGTGCCGCGATTGCTCACGCTTGACCAAAAACGAAATCGTGTGAAGTGTTGCAAGGACGGTTTGCAGCTGTTCCAGAAGAATCCGCAGGACTCTAAGCGTGGTTTCGTCACTGTGGATGAAACATGGATACATCACTACACTCCTGAGACCAAAGAACAATCTAAACAATGGGTTACCAAGGGGGAATCTGCGCCAAAAAAGGCGAAGACCGTTCCTTCGGCCGGAAAGATTATAGCGACTGTCTTTTGGGATTCGCAAGGAATAATCCTCATCGACTATCTGGAAAAGGGTAAAACTATTACAGGTGCATATTATTCAACGTTATTGGACCGTTTGAAAACCGAGCTACAAGAAAAACGCCCACGATTAGCCCACAAAAAAGTCCTTTTCCATCACGACAACGCACCAGCTCACACCTCAGCAGTTGCGGTCGCAAAATTAATGGAAATAGGGTTCCAACTCGTTTCTCATCCCCCCTATTCTCCAGACTTGGCTCCCTCGGACTACTATTTGTTCCCCAATATGAATAAATGGCTGGCGGGAAAAAGATTTTATTCAAACGAGGAGGTGATTGCAGAAACGAATGGCTATTTTTCAGACTTGGACAAATCCTATTATTCGGAAGGGATCAACAAACTAGAGCAGCGTTGGACGAAGTGTATAAGCCTAAAAGGAGACTATGTTGAAAAATAAAAAAGGTTTACCCCAAAAAATTAAGTAGTTTTTATTTTTGCACGGACTTTTCAAACGACCCTCGTATAATTTAAAATATGTTCAAAGTGCGGTTATATAACTTATTATATAATTACAAGGATTATTAATTACATATATATTCATACACACGCACATTACATATATATTCATATTATTTATTTATTTATTTATTTTGATTTGACTGAGTGTGTTTCGCCGACACAACTCAAAATCGCTGGATGTGCAAATTTAATACCTGGTTATTACATACAATCAATCAGCTTTACTCAGAAGACTCGGTTTAAAATTAAAATGAGCTATGAGAAAATTCTGAGATTTGATTAAATTCTTTAGGTGCTATATGCTATAAGTGTTTTAGGCACGAAAAGCTAGGAAAACCTAATTCCTCTTGGGTGTGCCAAACCGTACATTGGTTGGTCCACAGTTATACCTTTACTCCTAAAAATCTGTTTTAATAAAACAGCAACAAGTGAAATAAAATTTATATGTTTAAAAAATACTCGTAATTTTAATTTTAATTTCTGATAAAACAAACGTATGAATCAGAAAAAATAGATATTTTTTAATTCAGGTGACGTAAAAAAATATGTTGTTTCAGTGATTAAGAAAAAATGACAAGATCGCTTAATTGAGTAAAAGAAAGTGAACAATTTATATTACCCATTTATTTTCAATAACTTAATAAACTATCAACGGCAATCTACTAACCAATTTAAGTAATTAGGAATATAGTTTAGTTTACCAAGAACTATAAATAGATCTAAGATCACTGAACTGCAGTTGTTTTAGATGTTAGCAGATCTCACATTCTATCACGAAGTTAAGGATGTAAAATTTCAATTGTTATAAAAACATCCAAGCATTTGTTATCTAATTTTAAAAATTAATTTACTTTTAAAAATTATCAGATTATCTTTAAAAGATTTTCTAAAATAATTCCTAGAGAACGAAATCCCTCATTTAAAAACAAAAACAAAAAAATACAATTTTTAAACCAGTACACTATAAGAAATGTTTATTTATTTTTTTTAGTTTATTGCAATTTTCTTTGAATATGATTAAAATATCTCATCACTAAAATTATCATTGAAGTAAGAGAAAAGCTGGATTGATGATTAAACTTTGTGTAGTTTCTTTATCAGCCAGTCTTAAATAGAAAATATAATTCCAACAATAATATGAACAGGATTGCCAATTACGTCATTCTGGCGATATAAAAAAGCGATAATTTTTTTCATCGAATACAAGCAGTGGCTAGTGAGCCGTTTTAAATGCTTAAGTAAAACACGGAGAAAAGCCTAGTGTTTGTTCAACAAATATTGAATAATTAATAGATTCGTAGTCAAACAGAATATGAAAAACCGTATTCTTCTCTTCTTGACAGTCTATATGAGGTTCCGGTATACATAACCCCTCTCTGTAAAAGTATTTTCTGAACTTATCGTGCTCTGTAATGAGGCTAATTGTTAGAGAAATCTAATTCCTATCTAAATTCAGTCTTCTCGGGAGTGATTTTACATAAATCGGGCATATTAGTTATCATGTTTTATTCCTAGAACAACTTTCCATGATATTCGTGTTCTCTCCAGAGCCATTGCTTACATCTGTTCACATTGTACCTTTATTAATACTAAGGGCAAGTTCTGGACCGATGAACGGAGTGGATGTTCCATTCCTGGCCAGCTAATCAGTACCTCCTAATGCCACGATGACCCAACACCCACTCAATGACTATCTTCCTCTGCCGAGAAAGCTGCTATTACTTGATAGTAACTTCAAAGTACCTCGACCTGATGTACACTTTACAGAATTTTATTTTTTCATTTTTTTTTTTTAAAGTTAGATATGTATTCTCAAAAATGGCTTTACATGTAGTTCTCCATAAGTTTAAGGGCACTTCCTGGAGAAAAGGGTGAGTAGGTTTCCCTCTAGAGCAGGGGTTCTCAACCTTACGCATACGCGCCCGCGAAGCTATTTGCATGCGCCTCACCAGTTTTAAAAATAATAAAATTAAAGAAAATAAAGAAGCTCTCAAAATCACATCCTAGTGTGGTTCCACATATTTGTGCGAATCTTTATTTTCAACCATGAATATCATTAAAAACCAGATCTCAACTTACTAATGCTAACCTTGATGATTGTTTACGATTGGGATTATCATCTTAGAGTCCCAACAGACAGAATTTGAAATGAAATGCAATGAATGAAAAGATTCCACCAATTTTTATTTTATGATAAATGATATCATTTTATATTAAAAGTATATGTTATAAATGTATGTAATATAAAGGGTAAGATACTTTTTTTCATTTATTTTTCTTTCAAATTCGATTACACCCACCACTATTTTTTGCAAACTCAAGTACGCCTGTGATTTAAAAAAAAAAACGTTGAGAACCCACGCTCTAGTGTCTCATCTTAGTACAATGTATGGTTCTATCACCATAAATATTAAGAAGGATTAAATAAACAACCAAAATTCTGCCATCCAAAAAATTTTATCAGAAATACCACTCTTTATTAACATGTGAATATTTTTTCGAAAAGGGATATTCTAAAGACCTTATTACTTTATGTAGGACATATAACTTCTATTGTAGTACCTTATCTGGAAAAATGAATTCATTTTAGAAGTGGTGGGGGTAGGAATCCCTTTATACTCAACAGTATCATTTCAGTATGATGTGTTGTTTAAACTAAGTTATAATGTTAAGGAGAATTAAGTTTGTAAAAAAAAAAATCGAAATTCTGATCCTTGAGATCAGTAATAGTAAGTTGTGTAGATGATAAATAAAGATTTTGGTAAATCATTAGAATAGCTCCCCAGAGGCGTGGCCTAATTCGAAGTGATTCTGATTCGCTGTTACTATAGAACCCGCCATATTCAAATATAAATATAAAACTATTTCTTTATTTTATATTTACACTTAAATCTAGCGGGTTATATGGTAACAGCGAATCAGAATAACTTCGAATTCTTTATTTATTTCTTAATGGGGGGCTTCGCCCCCACACCCCCTGATTTTTTCTTTTTGGGGGGCTTCGCCCCCCATACCCCCCTCCTAACCTACCAAATCACCCTCAATTTTTTAATTTGTGTCACACCATCCATTACAATAATTACACAGAACAACAAAAAAGAAACTACCTTATTCTGTGGAGTCCTTTTCCTGAGGAGGGTATACTTGTCGAACTCCATTCTTACTCACACTACAATCATGCTTAAATTTAAAACAACCCGCAAATTTAAAACGCTCATACTCATGAAGTTACAAAAAAACGGCACCTCCGGTCACATACAGAACACTCGCGGGAACTATTAATACATTAAACAGGAAGCAGTTGCTATGCAGTATGTGTACTGCGCATGCGCGCTAAACATAAGCGCTACGAAATTCGCACCATCCGCACATTGGCGGGAGGTAGTTTTAATTTTCCCCGGTAGGTGCGCTGTACTTCCCACCCCCTAAAAATAAACAGGCCACGCCTCTGGGGCGCTATTCTAAAGATTAGCCAAGATTTTTTTCCTTATAATAGTCTCAATAGAAAAATATTTTCCGAATAATCCAAAACTCATATATTTAATTCATTAATATGTTTGTTAAATAAAACATTTTTAATTAATAATTAACTTACCATTTCTTATAGATCTCCTTTTAATTCTTTTTGTACGCCTATGATTCTTAGTGAATGGTGTTAATTCTCTTGAGGCACCTGATGATCTTGGTGATACAATTTGTGAATGTAGGATGCATAGTAGTACCATCATTCCCAATGGTGTCAAAACTTCACTAACATTGGTGTGCTAATATACACAACATTTGCTTAAAAATCCTTTCAATATTTTTAAACCAAATTTTTTTTTTTAGTGTTGAGCAAACTTGGATGCAGAATTAAATTTTAAACTACCAATAATTTTTTAATTATTGAAGAATATAATTGCACCAGTGACTTTGAATTGAAACAATTTTCAATAAATAAATAAAAGCTAATGACAATTTGTCATAGTTACAATCATAATTACGTCACTGGGCTTCTCGTGAGATTATATGAATATATTTGTATAAAAAGGGAAACTACTATAATGGGAATTTGCTATTGATGATATCACAACTAACCACGTTTTCTTTTGATGTCAATCAGGTCCTATCTCATTATTTTCTGTTAATATATATTAGGTTGTTTTGGTTTTGGTTTGCCAACAATATTTTATACCGAATAAGTTAGAAATGGAATTAACTATGGTAAAAATAAGGTCGTTCATCACACAAAATCTTTTTTTTTTTTAGACAACAAATTAAAAAAAAAAAAAAAATTCTAGAAACCCTTCTCCCTTTATTTAGGATATTACTTTTTTGAAAAAAAAAGAAGAAAATTTTTAAAATAAAAAATAATTACCACACACAAAGTGGACACGTACGAAAACTACTGGAAACTGCCACTTGTAAGCGGACGACACAAAAATTATAGGCTGTGTCTTACAAGAAGTATTATTTTTTTTCCTTTTTTCGGCAATAACACCTGAAAATATTGAATAGTAATGGAATTTATCACCTGGTTATTTTTTTTTCAGGCAACCAGGTTCCTAATGAAGAAAAAGAAAAGAATAAAATTGAAAAAGAAAAATATGAAATTGGGTCCTATCTGCGGAATTAATTTTTTTGAAATAGAAGAAAATACTTACACTAATAAAATCTTCTGGAAGATTGTAGTAAGCGTAAAAATATAGTCCCATGTTGGTAAGTTGAAGAATATACAGAACTAGAAGTATTAAATATAGTTTGGAAGATGTCTGCTCAGACCACCATCGTACATACAGCGGAAGAAACACCAATCTCATTAGTCCAAGTCTAGTTACAGTCAAGAAACCATGTTTCGGTTTTGCTTTAGTGAATGACGAACCTATAGGGAAATAAAATACCAATATTATATTATTCCTACAGGTAGAATGAGGAAATGTAAATATGAGTAAGCACTTGCAGCAACAATTCAAGGTTACTTGTGTGTTTAGTGTTTAAATCAGGAAAAAAACTCTTCCTTAGCGTCATTTTTATTAAACGTACAAATACAATACATATTCTTTGCCTAACTGTTTAACTAAAAGAGTAAACTTCTGACGAGCATCAAATAACTCCTGCCTACATGACATAGATATCCGAGTAAGTTTCTAAACTACAGAGAATTAGTAGCATCCTCCAAATTCTTAAAAAGAAACTAAATTATTTGAATGGTTATATGTCTGTTGAAGTTAAGAATGCTGTCATCAAATTCTTTTTGATTGTAGGAAGAACCGATTAAACGAGAAAGATGTAAGCCAAGTTATATAATGGTAGAGAATTTCAAAATAAGCTTTTTTTAATATCAGAAATCCAGATAACTTATACATAACCCATATGGGATTATGGGTATATACGTTTGTTCATAAAAGTTCTATTAATCTTCAGATTCTTATTTCTATAAGTATATAGTCTTCTTCAAATAGTCTTCAAAATGAATAGTTTTTTGAAACTACGATTGTGTTCTGCGATTTTTTTTAGTCATTTTTCCTAAATTGGGAACAAAACAATGAACCCCCTTCAAGCAAATCACGGTCTACGTGAAATCGAAGCAAAAAGTTACCTTAATTTGTGCATTCTGTTTTAATGGTAGTAATACGACCTATGAAAGAAAGACGGGTTTAGACTGCCACCATGAGAGATGGCAATGCTTAACGGAGAAACTGTTGAGTTGAAACCAACAAGCACTCATCGGAAACTGGAAAGTCTAAAAGAACTCGATACGAAAGGAAGAAAAGATGAAAAGAAAGTGCGTATCAATGTATACCACAACCAAGAGTTGCGATACTTAATGAATTCCCTTAAAAAATCCATTTGGCACTTACTTCTAGTAACTTCTAAAAACAACATATAAGCGAAGCGGATTTCTGTCGAAAAGGATGTCATTGGTTGGATCGAAGACAAACAGCATTACCGATAGGTGTATTACCGATAAGGACGCCTTGAGAAAAATTCGATATTGTTTTCCGTAAGTATGAAGGCGAAATTGACTCTGAGAGTTCCCAACGGATTTCATAATTTTCAGACTTTAACTGCCAATTAACTCCATATAACCTACACAAAATGATCCAGCGTTATCTGGTTTTAATAAATGCGGTTTGAACTCAGCAAAATTCACTCTCCCACATCCGACAGGCTACGGAAAGTTAAAGAGCTACATGGCATCTACAAAATTAAGAAGTAAATAATAATTTCTGACAATAAACGGTCGGTCACTTCATATTTTATATACAATCATCCTTTCAGTGTTCAGTCAAAAACGAATGGGTGATATTGAAGAAGATTTCATTCCTAACACTTAACTTTATTAGCAACTTCCTTATTTTACTTTAATAACTTTAAAAACTTCCAGAATTTTAAAAATAAAAAAAAAATCCAAATTATAATTTTTAAAATATTCCCGTTTTGTATACATATGTATATATAATTAAATTTCTTCAAGTTCATTTCAAACATTTTATATCGTAAAGTATTTGTTAAAAGGGCGGCATTAATCCTTCCATTTCTTGGTTTTAAACAAATATTTAGGGAAAAAAACTAAAATTCTATCTTCCTTCCCAAAAATTAAGTTTGTAGAGAAGAAAATTCTGATATGTAGGACCGGAGGAAAGAATAAAAATTTGTAAATTTATCGATCTCGAAAGAATCATACTCAGGAACTATGAATTCCACTGATAACCTTATCAGTTTCTGATGCAGATAATCTTACTTCAGTTTGAAATCATTTGCAAATGACATGTAAACTTATATTTATATTTTTATCATTTTTTATTACACTCAGTAAACAAACAAACATCATAAAATACAAGAAAAATTAACTAACATTGCTGTTATTAAAGTGAGACAAATATAATAATCAATTACGTTAAATAATTTATATATATTTTCTCTCTTCTAAAAATAACTTCACCTTGGTTAAGTCAAGAAAACAAATATATACATATATATATTTATATATGTGATCCAACTTCCTTATGTAAACTGCTCTCTTATTAAATTATTCAAATAAAACCTAATACAAAATAAAACAATAAAAAAAGTTTTGTTTTTAATCTTACCTCTTACAAGGTCGACATCGATTAAATCTGTTTTTAATTTAGCAGTTTTTTTAGGAACATGTGTGAAGCCACTTAAAATTCTCTGCTCCACTGTTTTCTCCCATTCTTGTTTATCATAAGTTCCAATTTTTTTCTGATACCTTAAAAGTAAATCATACTACTGTAATATATAATTATGAGTAGTCAATTAAACTTTCGAATAAAAAAAAAATATATATGAGCCTGGAAAAATCTCTTACCATGATACAATATCTTGAATATAGCCCATAATATATTTTTCACCTAAGCCTACATGTCACTCAGAAACCTAAAAAAATATAAAAGAAATATAGATGATAAAAGTCTTTAAACATAATAATTATGAACTGAACATAATGTATGATATGCTGTTTTAGGCTACTAATTTTTGCCAAAATCATTTATTTTAAAATGCATGAAAGGCAATAGCAAAACCGTAAACTAGCCCTTATAGAATGAGAATGCTTACTCTCCATGAAACTTACAACAGCAACCAATTGAAGATTTAAAACCCCAAGTAAAAAATGAGGATTACGGACTATGGAAAATTTTGGTAAAAAGACGTTTTAATATTTAGTAATATTAAATCGAATTTGACCACAAATAGAGATTCAAAAATAGTAAAATGTATTTTTTTTATTTAAAAAAAAATCAAGTATGTTGGTTTATAAGCACAGAAGGAACATAAACACACTGTGGCATAAACAAAAATTTTAATTAAATGTACTTGTTTAATTAGTTAGTATTGATTAAACCAGGGTCAAGTTTTTCACGGTTAATCAGCTGATATCGCAGGATGAATAGATATCTTCAAAATAATTATAACTATGTGCTGACGTGTAAAACTTTTTTTTTTACCTCGAAGTTCTGTCGGACGCACTGCTCGGTTACAAGTTGGAATCCAGATTCTTAACTGACTTCTTTCATAACGCTGAACCAGGACCTCTCGCATGGCACCATCAATCCCCACCATGCTAACTCAGCTGTTACACTCCGGGCAATTACGGGACGCAGAGTGTGCTGTCTAAAGGAAAATTGCTTCTATTACTTTCGATTAATAAATCGAAATTAGTTGCTCCTAAAATATAAAATGGTCAAAATGCGTATAAATATAAGAAATCGTTCTAGCAAAATCATTTATTAATTAGGTTTTCATTTTTATCTTTCAAGAAACAAAAAAGTAATTAGACATTATTTTCTTCAAAATGAAAAGAACTTGTTCGACTTCGACCGATCAGCTGTTCAATGATTGTAATATTGAAAGCTACGGGGTTATGGTAAAATAAGGTGCTCGTCGGAATGAGTGTCTAGACTAGATGTTATTCAAAGTGTGATTATGTCTGGAAGATCATTAATTGACCAAATTAAACATTATCAGAAAGATATTGAAAAATGTCCGGAAAATTCAGAACGCGTAAGTAAATATTTAATTATCAAGAAACTATATACACTTTCTTAGTTAATATAACAACCTTCATTTTCAGTCTTTGACATATGGTATTAACAATAGATGTTAATATGTTAGTCATTATATCAAGTAATTCCCTCCAATCTTACTTTATTGTTTTCAGATGATAAGATGTATCCAAAGACTATACGTACTGCCCATACTTGTTCATCACTTACAGGAAACTGGCGTCGGTAGAAGTGTTAATTCTTTAAGAAAATACAATGGTGAAGTTGGTGATGCGGCTAAGGCTTTGGTGGCCAAGTGGAAAGCATTGGTGGCCGCGGAGGAATCCAGTAAAGAAGAGCAAGTACAAGAACCCCCGCCGGTAGAAATGTCCGAAGAAATATCTCCACTTCCTCGCCACGAGAAACCATCTAAATCTAACAAAGAAAAAGAAAAGTCTAATCACGAAGTTAATAATCATAAGAAATATGAAAGCAGTCACAGCAGTGACCGTAAACATCTCTCTTCTTCTAGCGATCGAAATAAACATCATTCATCTAGCGATATAGGTAAACATAATTCTTCCAGTGATCAAAGTAAACATCATTCATCATCAAGTGATCGTGAAAAACATCATTTATCATCTAGTGATCGTGATAAGCATCATTCATCGTCTAGTAATCGTAATAAGCATCACTCGTCGTCTAGTGATCGTTATAAACACCATTCATTATCTGGTGATAATTCTAAACAACGTTCTTCAACTACTGACCTCAGTAAAGAGCATACATCAAGTAAGAAATCTTTAAGTAACCATGAAAGTTCCAAAAATAGTGACAAACCTGTGTCTGAGAAACGTAAACATTCTTCTAGTAAAGACAAAGATAAAAAACATGTTACTGAAGGTGAGAAAAGTCCTTGTAGAAAAAAGCGGAAAAAACATTCAAGCCCTGAAGTTGAAAAAAGGGAAAAGAAACATATAAAAGCAAAAACAAACAGTAGCGATTCTGAAGAAGAAGAGGAAAAAGAAAATCAGCCAGAATCAGTTAGTTCTTCTGATGATCAATATGATAATAATGATTCTGAAGAAGTAGAAGAAGAAGAAGAAGAAGAAAAAGATTCTAGCGACAGTTCAGATGATGAAAAAGAAGAAGAAGAGTATGAAGATGAAACAAAAGAAGAAGCAATGCAAGAAGAGTCGGAAGAAAGCGATGAAAGTGACCACAGGCATCGGTCGAAACATCATAGTTCTCACAGACATAAATCTAGTCATTCAAGTAAGGAGAAAGTGAAAGAATACACAAAAAGTCATAAAGATCACAGTAAAAGTAGTAAAAATAATCAAAGTGATAAACCTTCTAGTAAAAAAAGCAGTCCTGAGGATTTGAAAAAGTTGATAAAGGAAAATGAAAAGAAAATTAAGAAGGAACAAAATTCTGTGGATAAATCACCTACTAAAGTTGCAAAAGTTAAAATTGAACGGAATGAAGACGGTAGCGTTGATAATGCTTCAGGTAAAATCCTATTGATTTGTAGATATTAATTCTTTGAAAATATACCCTCAATATGTTTTGTCGTAAAATAATATTAATTTTATATACAGCATAAGACCACCGTTACTTCGGGAGGCGATTCTGGGCATTATTTGCAACAAAAAAAATCTATGTAAACTATGGCCCGATTCTGCTCCGTTTTATAGATATTTTTAATTTTATGTTTTTTCAAAATATTATACTTTTTAGCAAGCAGTCGTCTGTATTTCTCAAACTACTAATGCTAAAGCAATTTTAATAAGCTCATTAGAAATCAGTTTAAATTTCCTTTTAAATAAGCTAATGTATATTTCAAAATAATTATATTAAGTATTTCACTTTGTGGCCCAAACATAAGAAATAGCAAGTTTCTAATTTTTACCCTAAACTTTGACTTCATTTTTCTCAAAAATATAAGTTTAAAAACGTGCACTACTCATGAAAAACATCTACCTTTTGAAAGGTGTGCCTTGAATAGTGGTTATTTTAAAAATTGATACCGAAATTTCTTAATAATTACAAAAAAAATAGGAAGATGCAGCGTCGGCATAGTAGATGGAATACTTCACCGAACTTCCTGTACACCTCCACGAACGTCTTAGCGTTCGAAACACGCCTATCAGGAAAACATTTAGCATACTCCCGCCTAGCTTCTCCACTATTTCCATCTACGAAACCATAGATGTGTAACATATCGCGATATTTAATATTCGAATATGTTGACAGGATGATAGTAAAAAACAACTAAATATCCAATTAAAATGTAGTCTTTAAACTATCTTTTCTTTTTGTTGTCTTAATTTTATTTATAAGCTGTATTAGGATAAAACATGTCAGTTTTTAATTTGGGGATTAGAGCGATAAATAAGTTCTCGGCTTATTCATTAGCTCTTCACAACCTCCCAATTCCAAAAGTTGATAGTGTAGTTCAAGAAAATCTGTGTTTTATACACATTACTTAGCATATTTTTTTAATTAACGTAAGAATAGCACACAAATTAAACTCGTTAAACGAAAATCCTTTCTTTCGAAATTGGTACCTAACCCTCACTTAACCTCATACATATACCATTTTCTTCCTTTTATTTTATTTTATTATTTATAATGTGAATTTTTATATTTTTGAATATAGTTCTTAAATTAATTACACGTTTGTATAAAATAATACTGGATTTGTCGTTTCTGATCAATTATATTCTTATAGTAGGTGAATTCCTTTCATAATGCCGACGCTGTTTTGACGCCTATTTTTTGAAATTAATAAGAAATTTTTGCATCAGTTTTTAAAATAACCGTTATTCATGGTACACCTTTCGAAAGGTGTTTGGGTGTAGATGTTTTTCATGAGAAGACCACGTTTTATTATAACTTATATGTATTATATTTTTGAGAAAAATGAAGTTAAAGTTTTTGGAAAAAATTAAAAACTTGCTATTTCTCATGTTTTAGCCGCAAAGTGAAATACTTGATATTATTATTTTGTAATGTAAATTATCTTATTTAAAAGGAAATTTAACCTTCTTTCTAATGAGCTGATTGAAATTGCTTTAGCTTTAATAGTTTGAGAAATATAGACAACTGTTTGCTAAAAAGTAGTAATATCTTGAAAAAACATAATATTAAAAATATCTATAAAGCGGAGCAGAATCGAGCCATAGTTTATATAGATTTTTTGTTGCAAATGACGCCCAGAATCGAATCGCCTCCTAAAGTATCGGTAGTATTATGCTGAACACCCTGTATATTGGTATTTGGCACCTACAGATTTATGTACTTTCAATTAGTTTTAAAGTCTCAGGTCTTTAATAATTACGTGATTACACAATTTAATTTTGACACATTTTGAATTCATAGTTTCCCTTTTTTCTAAACGTAATACCTAATTTTTAAGTTGTTAGGACGATTATTGACTTAAACGAAATTATTATAACTGCTCAAAAATCTCATTTACGAATTTTATATTACCATCATTGTTTGACTATATTTACATTTCCGTTCTGATCCTGGTATAAGAATTATTTGCTAAAAGTAAATAACTCAATTACAGAGAAAGTGACTGCAACACCAAGTCCTCGTAACATTTAAAGATTGATCCCATAGTTTCCTTATTCTGGTTTATTTTTTATTTTTTTTGCATGAATGTTTAATAAAAACTTTCATATTGCAATTCAGGCAGCAGTCGATAGATGTATATAAAAATTTTAGGTGGCAATTAGTAATGCATGTGGTGGTGAGTTTAGAGATTTCTCCTGACATTAAAACTAAATTGTTTATCTAACGACTAATTGAAAAGTCAATTTGTTATCCTAGCAAATTGGGATGACAACTTGAAGTTGTTTCTTTTATTTGGCAACGGAATATCCTCAATTATAAAGAAATAGTACTTTTTTCTAGAATACTAAAATTTTGTTTAATATTGAGAAATATAATTTTTATTGGTTTAGGAGCAAGCTTTGCAGATGCTCTTCTTGGAATGGACCATGTACCATCACCAAAAAAGAAAAAGAAATCTTCATCTAGTAAATCTGAAAAACAGGAAAATTCTTTAACGCAAGGAACGAATACTAGTAACAAAGTAGTTGAAAAGGAGTCTAAAATTACTTCATCTTCTCATTCATCATCATCATCTTCTTCTTCTTCTTCGTCGTCGTCGTCGAAAAAAGCCAAGACTTCCACAACTAAAGAAGTAGATATTTTTAAAGAAGTAAGCTCGATTTTCTATGTATATTCCTGGACTAAAATCTATTTTAATTTGTACATATATGATTTTTTGGTTTAAAAATTTCACAATATCTGATCTATTATTTTGCCTAACATTCTTCATTATTTTAGAGTTATATTACATCATCAGTCTTAAGCCCAGCTCACACCACTCATCTGCAGAATAATAACCTGGTAGAAAAGAATAATGTCAATTTCAGTCTATATTTTTTTTTTATATTTTGACCTAAGGACTGTGTCATCTTTCAGTTCTTATTGACAACCTAATATTTTACATTATTATAAGGTTGGTATATCTTTTGTTCTGCCTGGTGTATCCTGAAGTTTATAAGCAGATAGAACAGAAGATATACCAACCTTATAATGATGTAAAATATTACATTGTCAATAAGACCTGAAAATGACCTAATCCCTAGGTCAAAAGCTGAGTAAAATAAAAAAAAACTCGACTGAAATTGGCATTATTTTTTTCTTCCTATAGATATAATAAATCAGTCACAAAAAAAAAATTAAAAATAATAACCTGGTAGTTGATGCGCTTGAAAGGAAAAAAATAAGGGATTAATATCGCTATCCGGGGCTAGTAGATTCACAGCACTGCTGCCATGGGCTTGTTTTATCAAATGAGAGATATTGTAAATTTATAAATATAAGTACATATATAAAAAATTGAATTGGAATCGCTATCTTAAGCTTTCATCTCTTAGCTCTTATGCTATTCAGAACGACGAATATATAAACTTACTTAAAATAATCTAAAACATTAAAAGTTCTTCTTGTAGGAAAAGCCGTAACGATTTTTGTTGGATTTTTGTACCGATTGAAATGCGTGTAAACTCTTTTTTTATGCAAAAATATTTAAGGAGTTATTAACCTTTATCGAGTGTAAAGTTACTTTTCAGATAGTGTAGAATACCATTTGTCATTATAGAACTATACTTAACTTACACATTAGGTCAATTAAAGAAAGGAGTATTATCTGGCAAATAATATATCAGATTTTGCAGCATGGCGAACCCAGTCATTTAGAAATTTAATTTTTTGTTGTTGTTGTTTTCTAGCCCAACTTACTATCAAAAAATGTAAAATTAGAAGCATTAGACCTAGATATATCGAGCACCTTACCGGAAATTGATCCAAACTATAAACCTCTACCACATATTCCTGAGCATATACTTCGTAGAAATAATAAACCTTTATCAGAAGAAGAGACTATGTTTTCAATTATGACTACTAAAAATCAAAGGTAAGTGAATCACTTACTTAAATTTTCTTTTTTATTTTTCAATATTATTTGCTATGTTCATATGTTTCAGGACAAAAGTGTTTTCAGGAGCAAAAACTGGATGTTATGTAGCAGTTCCATCACTTTATAGCCTTTGTATTCAATTACTTTACGAAAATATTGAAGGTAGTGTTTTTATAACTCCCAAAATTATGTTTATAATATCTGGATTTTTTTAGCAAGCCTAAAGTACCAAAAACAATTTTTAATTTTAGCTGTGGAATACACTGGTGGAGTTCCGTACGACTTGTTAAAACCATTATTAGAAAAACTTAATGCCGATCAATTATACGTTTTAGAACATTACAATCCTTATCTGATTGAGGATACCGATTCTCTTTGGCAATTTCATTGCAAAAAAGATTTTAGAGGTGAAAGCAGAAATGATATGGAATCATGGAGGGATTTGTATTTGGTATTGTATATTTTGTATAATTGAATTTATTTTTTATTTATCAGTATATTTATTTACTTATTTAGTTAACATATGTTTTCATTGCTACTTTATACAGACTTCTTTCACTCTAGTGGGGCTAACATTCTTTCAACAATGTTCTCCTCACAGGTAACGTGGAGAACGAAGAGGGATAGATAGGTGCCTAAATTACACTCCTCTCCTTCATTTGTTGAGAAACTATTCTTTTCAAGAGTATTTCTGCAAAACATCGAGAAGAGATTAGATTCAGATATTTTTCCTTGTAGATGAGTTTAATGAGTTGCCGGCGGTACTGCTTGGGTGCCAAAACAAGGCTGAATAATTCTTTCTCTTTCAAGGATAAAGCTGTGAGAGGACTTCTTTACATATGAAATATATCTTTACTTCAGGAAATGAAAAAGCAAAGACTGGTCCTCTTCAAGCATTTATCTAGGTTTCATTGTCTGTAAATCTTACACGCATCGGTCCGATTTTCGGCTTGTGCATAGTCATACGTTGATCGCTCATGATTTTGATCACATACAATTGGAACAAATGTAAAATGACTCTTTACAACATATATTTTAAAAATATATATAAAATAATTTTAGCGCTGCATGGATGAAAGAGAAAAGAAGTTAAAAGAATTAACTGCAAACATTACACAGTCAATGGCCAAGTCAACTCCAGTTAGGACTGCCAAATTGGCTTATGTAGATTCTGTAGCCAAACCACCTCGAAACGTTGCTAGAAAGCAGGTAATATATTTATGATTAAAAATTATAAAATGAAATAATATTGTTATTATTTCTTTTGTAAATGTTCTTTTTTTTACTGCAGTTAGATAATATATTGCGAAAGACTAGGAAACCCAACTATGCCAGATTCCAGAAAATTCAGTGTTGGGATAACTTAATTTGAGTAGGAATATTGGAAAACTCTAATTCCAAGTATTGCGCTACAATACTTTCAAATCATTCTTTACTTCTAATATTAATATGTTACTTCTAGTGAAATAGAAGCTATGGTTTCTTCGGAAAAGTCTGGATGGCAGAGAATGTTTTATTTACGTCCTTCTAAAAGAATATTTTTAAGTTGGCATTAAAATTTTAAGATTCAGCCAAAAACTTTCAATCATACAGTTTTTGTTTTTTTAAGCTGTACTGATTTTATCAATAAGGGCTCAACCTGATAATGCCAACATTGATGAGTGGTTCGGGTTCGATTCCTACAGAGGCTCCAATAAGTTATATTGACCATTTTTAATTTTGCACACCACTGGTGTCGAATTTGAAAGCGGAGCACTCTCAATTCAATTTGAACGTTTAAAGTAGGTTTGATCTATTTAAACAAATAGGCTGCTTTATGGGCAAAGACTCTTGATTGAATTTTATGCATGAAACCTCGAAATCGATATAATGCTAAAAATGGTTTATAGAACATTAAGATATTATATTTTAGATAACAACTAATTATTATGTCACAGAGTTCTCTATTCTTGTATTCAAAGGTAAGATTAATTTATTTATTTTTGTAGGCAAAATTCGGCACGGGTAAGCCGGTCAGTTCAACTAGTTCTTCTGGAACTTCTGGAATAAATCCTAACAAACAACAGATCGTAAATAAAGCTATGGTTGGTGGTCACACTCCCGGCGTTGTAGTCAAAGATATTGTACCTCCGCCACCTAAGGAGAGTTCATCCTCATTTAATAAACCAACACCTTCCTTTTGTAAGTTTAGTCATAAAATCAATGTTAAGTATACTTTTTTTTTTAAATTGCTTTCACCATATAGCCACCAACATTGTAGTCACAAATTCTAATGTATAAATACAATATCCGAGCTAACTTAATTTTTGTCAGTATGAATAAATATTAAGTGCCGGATGTGGTTGATTGTTGGAACTAACGCTAAAGGTATTTGCGAAATGCTTGTAGAGTTATTAAACTCGTTTCGCACTGAATTCGTAATTCATAATGGTGATTGTTGCGAGATTGTTACCTTGAAAATGGAAGATGACGTTCTGTGTGGTGTGAATTCAGACCTTCCACTTTTTCCCTCTCTAGGCTGTAAAAAAAAAAAAAAACCAGCCATTTTTGCCGTTCACATTGAAACAATAATGTGTGGGACCACTTTCTCTTCTTTCTGATAAATTCTTGAAATGTTATTTGTTAGCAGACCCATGCAGAGCATTTGTTTTCTTAGTATTCATTGGCCTGAGTAATACCGGCTTAAATTTAGGCAAGTAATTTTCTTGCATCCAGACGGAAAGACCTTATTTAGCTAAAAACTCTTGTCAGGATCTCCAAGCAGCGACCTCGAGAAGAGTTCACAAGTTGTCAGACTTATCCTGTACAGTTACATCGCTGTACGAGAAAACCACGGATCTGAAATTAAATAAACCCCAGTTTTATAATCTCAGCAACGCAGATAAAAATTACGACTAGCCACACTTCTGGAAACTTAGCGCTGAAGCCGGTATCTGAGCTTTACATACAACCCTCAAAAAATAACGCATTCACTTAATAATACCAAAAGGGCATGCAGAGGTAGTTGATGTGTCAATTATTGGATTTTGCGAATCCACTGACCTTTGTCATCATCCTACATCATTCACGCTAACCTACTCAGTGTTCACTTTACAGCTACTTCAATGACAAACATTGTCACTCTAAGGGGGCTTCCTTTTGGTATCAGTGGTTTTGGTTTTATGCTTCTTTCCAGTCTTAAATCTTCTCACAGAATAGTCTTGAGATTCGAGGTCTCTAACTAGGTCTCTTACCGAGATAAGAAGTTAGAAAGGCCTGCCAAAATGTGTTTAGAATCAATTTTACTTCAGCGCTATGTTGTTATGGTTCTGCCTTCTCCTTTGATCAGATATGGAGTTGCTAGTATTCATGGCTTGTACGCATGATTTATTCGTTTACATTATTGTGTGTATGTTTGTTTATCAGTGTTATAATGTTTAAAAAATTGGTTTTAATTCCAGTAAAAAAGAAGAAAGCTCCTTTAATGGCCAAAGCGTTGCAACTTATCAAAGGAAACAGATTTAAACGATAACAGTACTGTAAAATTATTTTAAAATATTATAAGCCACGTTCTTTATTCTTCTTACGCTTTATAAATATTTTTTAAATGTGTAAATATTCATGTGTATATAGTAAACATGATTATGACAAAGGCAAGAAGATGTTTTATATATTAAAAAAATATAAATACTTTCTCATTTATAAGAAAATTGTATTTATACAAGATATTGTCATTTTTAATAATTTTAAAGTATTGAAAATTTAAAATCAACCCATAAACTGTTGTAAATAAATACACAAAGTCAGGGGTTTAATAAATTTTTTTTCTTTTTTTTTTAATGATTGTTGTTAATAATGGTAATTATGTATTTATCATTTGGAACTTTATTTTAATAAAAATTGTTGGCATTAATAATTTACTTAAGTTTTTTGTATTTAGAACCCTTGCGTATAACAACATTACATTTGCTACAGAATCATCCATTTTAAAAATAAATAATTACAAAAACTAATCAGAAAAGAGAACAGACTTTTTTTTTGCGTTGCTTTAAGGCCACGATTGAGGAGGACTGTACACTTATATTTGTTGAGGAGGCTATATTTTATTTAATTGCTCCTTCCACAGTGGGTACTTTTTCATGGCATTTTTAATGAATTCATATATGGTTTGCAGTTGAAATTATTTATTTCTGACGAACTTTTTTTAGTATTGTTAAATTTGTAATTAAAAATGGAATAGTGTGATAATAATACAGATCCTTGCAGTGTATCTGCAGAGACTGATTTTAGTTGTGTATTTTACTGGGATTTTGATTGTAGTTGATTTTATGTGTATGTTTTGATCATTAGTATTAAGGATTGCAATGGGTTGGATTTTATATTACTTTTTAATCTTAAATCTTCTCGCAGAATAGCTAGGCACTCGAAGTCTCAACTAAGCCTCTAACCGGAATAAGAAGTTTGAAAGGCCAGCCAAAAAGTGAAAGGAACACACCTCTAGGGGGGGGGGCTAAGACATCCCAGATTTCTTGAGTTCATATAAGCTACAAAGGTGATTTTTTTTGTTTACCCTTTTAAATAATTTTTTTAATTTAAATCTTTTAGGGTTTTAATATTGCTTAGGAAAATCTTTTGATTCGGGGAAAGCGAACGGAAAAACATCTTTTTTGTGAGTATTCAGGAATCCCAGTTTTAATTAATTTGATTAATTATCGATTGGTCTAAAATTCAATTGATCCTATTTATTATTATTTATTTATTTAATTAATTAAAGCACGTCAACACCTGAGGTCATTGGTGGCTTTTTTTCCGTACACTGGGCCTCCAGATTGCATTATCTCGTTTCAGACAAATTTTTCATCACAAATCAGTAGCTTTAGCTGGATTCCCTCCGCAGGTATCCATTGCGCTGAGCACGTCCCTTTTACATTTATTCTTCCCAAGTTGTTCGAGAATCATTTTTCTCTATTTCAAACCTACAGGAAAATGTTTTTTGATCTTAGACAACTTATTGATAGTGTTAAATACAGACTAGACAGGCATAGGTTGTAGCGTTATTAATACTTCTGATGATGCTATTCTTTAAAATTTATAAATCAATTAGAAGCACAATTTGAGTACAACTGAATAAACTAGGTTTTAGATAGTAGATAACTAAACTTTCTGGAGTCTTGTAACATTTTAAAAGATTAAAATTAAGAAAATATTTAATTTGATGTTAACAGAAGACAGACTTCTATTGATTAATTTTCTGGATTCTTGTGAACATCTTGGAGGGGACCTAGGAAGGAGCAGCAGCAACTTTACTATTATCGTGAATTTATTCAGAATATCAAGACTTTGTTTAATGATTCAAAATTGAATACATATCTGAGATCGAAAATAATTAAATAATTCTAAATGATATCTCTTAAAGAGAACTAATAGGTTTCCAATCAAAATAAACATTTATTTGTGCTTAAAATTTGTGGCACGCGATGTAAAAAAAAAAAAATATGGAAAATTTAATTTGCATACTACTCCAAATCAGTTCACAAGAAAATTATTACTGACATGATAATGTCAGCAGTCTAAACTGTATAGACTAATATAAATAAAAGCTACATACGTATAGGTAGTTATTTATTTATAATGGATTTTGGAAGAAAAACCGGCCTCCCATAAGTTCTTTAAAGATTAGAGTAGAAAAAATAACATTTCTCAATGTATACTATTTTGTTTATATTATAAATATTGAATTATAATGATTGAATCATCGTGAATTATCTATTAACATTTTAATTTATTGAGAAATTTTTTCAAAGTGAAACAACTAAAAATGCATTATGTAAAGAACTATTCCTTATAATCATAAGTGTTTATCTAAACATGAGAGAATAATGAATAGGTTATTTTTCATACAAGTTTCCATTACTAAACTATTTTGAATTCCAAATTTTTGCGGTTTTGGAGTAAAAAGAGTTTGTACAATAATAGCAATTCCAAAAAAACAGTATGTTACCTCCTTTCCTAAAGTTATAACAAAGTTGTAACCTACTCTAAGAATTGCAGCTGATTGCGATCTATTTTGTATTTTCTATTTACAGTTCTCTATACAATAGGTAGTAGTAAGTCTTTCGCGTAGTTGCACTTTCCGTAGAACAAAAACGTACTTTCTTTAAAACAAAATATACGTAAGTCTTTAACGATTTACCCAAACATAATCTTACCTAAAGTTATTACTGTAAATCTTAATTTTTTTTTGTACCAGGACCCTCGGTACTTGTCAATTTTAAATATGCCGTCGTTCATAAACCAACCAAAACCAAGTGATACAGAACCAGTGACAATGGATGATGTTTCGAGAGAAGCTAAAACATTGGTAGAGAAAGTAATAAATGACGTTGGAAAAACTTCGGCAACTAAGCAATTAATTTTTGGATGTGCTTCTGGATGGTAAGAATTATAAAGATAAAAATCTGAAAACGTACACCGGTATAAATTTCTTGTATAATTAGAAAAATATGACTGAAAACTATTTTGATGGTAATGAATAAAAGAAAGTAAAAATGTAAAACAAACCATCTTGTTTAAGGTAAAAAGTTTATCTCTAAAGTTTGTTAAATTACTTCTAAGGAACTTATTAAAGGATAAGTAACGCCCCTTACATCATAATTTGTAGTATTATTTAAGCTAAAATTTTGCTGCCACCCTTTTACATTTAGAACGTGAACCTTACTAAGCCAGTTCCGTATTAAAACTGTCCGGTAGGACAGTTGTATAAGGGTTGTTAGTAACATGTAACATGAAGGCAAATTTCGAAAGCATTGAGTCACTTTGTACGACGGTATCCTTGAACACCTTTTCGTTTGATAAGTTCTAAATTTAAAACATGATAAAGCATTAAGAATCCATAAAAACAATTTAGAACTTTTCAGCCTAATTGGTATTTTGTTCTACTTATCTTGTTGGTGCCTTGTATTTTAATTATTGTTACTTATAGTTATAAATACAAAATACAAGGTTCTTCTAAAAAGTGAGATGGAAACAACGTGTTACACAACAATATTACAACTCAATTTTTAAAATCCAATGAGTCTTAAGGCGAAATGGCTTCTTCTATTTATTTCATTATTGAAGAATTAAAAACCTCTTCTTTGGAATATTTAAAACAATGAATGAGACTAGACATGATGTATTTGCGCAGTAGTCTTTTTAACATCAAATTAACTGTTTTAACGAAGGATTAAGTAATTTTTTCCCCTTTAAGTCCTCCCCATTATTACAATCAGTCACCACTGCATACATTTCACTCTATTTCTGAAGTGGTTAAATATAATTACGTATTGTTTGGTTACCTTTATGAAATGCAGTAACCATATTGTAAGCATTCTTTTTTATATATGTATGTATACTGTTTAAATTAAAGAGCAAAAAAGAAATGCCTCCTTATTCAGGTGTCGTGAACGAAGGCGAATAATTACAAATTTTTTTTAAATCGTTAGTCGAGACCAGAAATAGAACCCGAATATTGTACGCCTAATTCTAACTAGTCGAGATAAGTAATAAGTATGGGCTAAATGTAGTTTGGCAATCCCAAACTGTTTCCAAGTGTTCAATTCTCATTCTTCTTGTATCAATGTCGTTTAGGTAACTTTCAAAATTTTTGCTTTCCTCTTCAAATTGTTCAATTTTTTTACAAATAAAAATGGTTAATAAAAAATAAGTACGTCACCTATGTCACTCGGAATTCTGAGAAACTTCCATTTTTATGGAGGTGAAGATAGTAGGGAAAAAATTCATGGTTCATGAATTTTAATGAAATGAATAAATTGAACAAAATTTAGATAAATTTTATTAATATATTTCTTAATTGCTGGCTACAAATAATAGAATTGTTTAATCATACAACTACTATTTCTATAAGGCGATGTATTTCTTTTAAACTTCCACCTGTTTAAAGATAGGCGATAAAAAATATCTCCTTTACACAATAAAAAAAAAATCCTTAATTTTTTTTTTTTTCATGTTCAAACAGTACTTTTACTAAGCTTTCTGCCTGCAAGTGAATTTAATATTAGTACCCCAAATTCGTTGCTTTATCTAATTAACTTTTCATATTGCGTTTGATTAGTAATTGAGAATTTGTATGCGTTAAGGAAAGGTACTTGATCACTTTTAATAGAGGCTTCCAGTCCTTATTTTCATAATAATATTGGTAGAAAAAATGGGTTATTTTCTAAACTACCCCACAAATTTAGACTTTGAATTGAAAATTTCATAACTAAATAAGAATACGGTTTAAAACATTAATATTTTACTGCTACTTAACAAATATGAACTGTATTTTAGCTCTCAAAACATTTTAGTAAACAAATGTAAACTATGAAGTTTACGTAACTTATGGGTTTTTTTAACTTTGTTTTAATAAAATGTGAATTTTAATTGTATTATACAATAGCAAACAAAAAAACTCAATTCGTAAATTTTAGGATGACAGGGTACCTGATGATGAAGGTTGGAAAAGTAGCCGCTGTAGCTCTTGGCGGTGGCATTATCTTGTTGCAAGTGGCAAATCACAATGGTTATATAAAAGTAAACTGGGATCGTCTCTATAAAAAAGTAGATGAAGTAGGAGATACAGTGGAAGCCACAGCTACATCAAAAGGGCCTAAACTTATGGATAAAGTACGTAATTTATAAAGTAATACTTTTTATCACACCTTTCATTTTCAAATTTTTGAGATTTAAAACATTTAAAAAAAAAAAGTGTTCAATTGCATCTACAATGCCCAGTAATCCCTTATACATTTGCAAATACTTTTTTAACCTCTTCAAACACCTCATTTACAGGTTTATCAGCGTCAATGCTTCTCACAAGATTCATAGCTTTGTAATGTTCAATAATAGGCATTGAATCTTTATGGAATGTCTCTATGCGTTTTTTTAGTGAAGTAATATTGTCATCCGATCTACCAGAACCTTCTGCACCTCTTTTTAAACACCGATCAATGCACACTTGTTCGCTACAGTTAAAAAATAGTACAAACAATAGATCAACTTTTTTTTCCATTTCTCTTGTCCACCCATCCAGATTGTCTTTATTTCTCGGAAAACCATCTATCAAAAATTTGGCCTTACCTGATTCAATCATTGCACGTTCAATTAATTTACATGTAATTTCCACAGGTACAATTGTACCATTTCTAATGTGTGTTTCTATTAATTCACCGTACTGTGTGCCGGGAGAATTTCTTTCTGCACGCAATAGATCACCAGCAGAAAGGTGCACAAAACCAAACTGACGTACAATATTAGCACATTGTGTACCTTTACCAGCACCTGGGCCACCTAACACGAACACAACTTTCGGCTTAGAACCTCCAGACATAGCTCCAAACAGACGACTAATTGAATACGATAATAATTTTATCATAAACTCACCCCTTATTGGTTATCTTTTTAATTAAAACAAACAAAAAGAAAGTTTTTATTGTCTATTTTTAGGTAGAAGTAGTTGATATAATTAGCAATTGTATTGATCGTGTAGTGTGGTTCTGATGACCTATCAAACACAAACACGGTCAATGTAAGCACTCACGCACTCTCCAAATATGACTGTAGGGGGCGCCACTGAACAGCTGACGGCCTTGACTTGCGCCTCCCCGCTTTCAGTGTAACAAGTCTAATTGCGCGCGCATGTATAGTTTGCTGTTCCTATTCGTAATGAACAGCCCCCGTTGTTCCTACTGCTTATATTGCCTAATTTTAAAAGATTGATTTGATCACTTGAAACAAATTTCTGAAATTTCCACTTTTTTTACAAATACAATCGTAATATTTATTTTTTTTATATTGAAAAGATGATAATCGAATTGAAAAATCTTACCGTGATCATACCAAACTCCTAACATCAGCATTATGATTTAAATTTATATTTTATTTTATGGTTTTAATTTATTTGGGCCAAAAACTTAATTTGAAACTTGAAAAAGTACAAACACAGAAAATGATCATATTGGACCTAAAAAACTTATTTAATGCATTTAGATAATTCAGATTTAAAGAAAATTGGTTACTATGAAGGGAATTTTGACAAAATTGGATTCTGAGTCTTCTGAATTTTCTTGGAGTAGACACGGATATCATAATTTCTGCTAACAACAATAAAAAATAAAATAAATATGCTCGTAGTCTTTGATAATGTTCTTGATGCAGCTAATAGTTTTTCTCCTTCTTCTCTTTTAATTGAAATAACAGCTCCACTTCACTAGGGAGGGTCAGAGGCAAATTTTGGTTGTAATGAATAAGTAAGATTCATACTTATTGTATACTAATGTACAAGATTGATCTACAAGCCGTACCCTTATTACGCCTTTATTAATCCCTAAAGAATTTTTTTTAAATCAGTTCACGTACTGAAGAAGAAAGTTGGGAAAAGCGTGATGGAAAATTCACGTTCCATAGTACGATGTATTCTTGTTTTACTGCGCAGATCTTGTCATCTATTTTATAATAAAAATAACATACTTTGTAAACTTTGCATTTATCTTTGTCCACTTTCATTCCAGATTACTTGTATCTGTAAAACCGAAAGCAAACTTTTCAAGTGATGTTTTATCATCTTGAAAGCACACGACCGGTGTACCATCTCTCTTTGCCAAATTGCTTGGGTGATAGCTATTCCAAAGAGACAGAGTCTGGTATAATACGGTATAAAGAAAAAAACTTATTGAAAGTAGGAAACTAATCTATGAATACGAATTTATGAATGTGGAAGGAAAGGGGAGCTGACATTATGGAATATCCACTTCCTGTAGCCTAAATACTTCTTCCTCAATCCTCTTCCATTAATTGATCTTTTACTGTACCTAATGATGGTTCAAGTATGTCTTAAAACTCATCTAACTGCTTCGAAAGTTCTTTTTACTTCGAAAAGAAATATTGTTTTAATGCATTTTACTAGAAAGAGAAGAACAGCCATCAGTTAGGGACTCCCTCCTGAAGACAACTCCCCCTCCCGTTCATGGCCTTCTCTAAAAATTCTGAAGAAAGTCCACTGAGGTTAATATCTAACGATTACTCAGCTTCTTCAGACGCCTAGCTAGAGAGGTAGTCGGCTTAACCCTAACCTGGAGCAACTCACGCCATCCATCGCTGCTAAATGTTCCAAAGATGGAACTCACTCAAAAGATTGAATTAAAAAGTTTATATTGTTCTATGGAAAGTAAAGCAGTAAAGTACCCTACCCAGGATGTCTACGGTCAGCCACAGAATGTCTAGAGGCCCCTTATCTTATAATAGTCTTAACTTTCAGCCACAAAAATCTAAAGAATATTCGCAACCATTGTATGCAATAACATATAGTATAATCAGTAGGTTATAACATAACCTCAAAAATTTGAATTAAGCCGAGTGGTTTAATATGACAAAACAGTTTGTCTTGAGAATGGTTTCCGTTTTAAAATTACTTTCTCTTATCTGTAAGTGCAGGCTAATTTCTATTATATACTAGGGGATATGTACATTATCCCTCGTGTTACTTTCTCTCGACTTTTTGCCCATTTATTTCCTCACCTATCAATTAAAAGTTCTTCTTTAAAACTTTCAGAGTGACTATTAATTGCTGTTTTTGATACAATGAACCTTAGATACCCTTTCACATTGACTGCTAACTTTATTTCTCAATCTCTTTCTTTTCTGTTAGCGAAACAAATAATTTTTGCATTTGCATGTCATTATTTTTGCTAATTTTTTTTTTTTTTTTTTTTTTTCTCCTTTTGGCTACTTTTTTTGAAGCGGGAATAGTGCTCTGAAACTTTCATGCATATCTGATGAGACCTCAACTGGTGTAGAGTTAGAGTGCAGGCTAACAACACTATCTGCTTCATTAAATGTTTGTTGCACAGCAAAATTTGCTCTGTACTTCTGAGTGCACGCCAGAACGAGTATATTCTCAGTACATCATCTAACTCTCATTTACATTCGCAATGCACACAGCTAGCCGTCATAAGTCCTCGAAAAATTATTAATTGACTCACTTGCCGTTGGCTTTCTACTCGACAGTCAAAATTGTTTAGCTATTGTTTTGGGATATATAAAATTTTATATTCAAGTGTTTGAGCTCCTTATTTCTTGGTTTCTTGGGACTCAGTTTGGAATAGATTTCATACCCACTTTTTCCAAGGACCATGCATGCTTTTGCTTTTTTAAATTCTGCCTCTTCGAAAATGTCTACTATTTATAAAAAGATTTATATGGAGCATTCAGTTTTCTCATAACTGAAATTTTAAAAAGTTTCTCTGTACAATTTAATTTTAATGTCTATGGATTTCTTAGGAACCCCATTTATGTACTTGTTGGAGAGGACCACAGCTGAAATAAGTGTATAAACTCTTTACTATGTCTTAAACGTGTGCCAGGTCAAAAACCAATAGTTAATAATGTTAATAACCAATAGTTGTTATTTATGAGAACAGGAAAAAAAAAAACTTGGAAAACAAGTTCAGGATTTTGTATTCTCTATTAAAAAAGTATCACTGAAACCTAGTAATAGATATCACTCTTTCAACATTCGGATTAAAGTAATTCTAAAGTTTTTATAAGTTCTATTGAACATACATAATTAATCTTATTAATTAAAAAAGCAAATTTTCTGAAAAAGTAAACAGACTAGCTAGCTAATGCTTTCTTCTTGCTTAAATAACCTTACTCATTTTCAGGTGAGAAGATTTGCTCAGGAAAATACATACATGGCAGCAGGCTACGCTGGGGGTTTCCTAATTGGGATTGCATCCTCTTAAAAGGGGCAAAATAAACAAAATCTTGTTTCCTTTTAATTTTTTCTTATGTTGTATTATTGATTTTTCTCCAAAATAACTTCTTTTTTTTCACCTTTTTTTTTAACTCAAACTGTATTTTTAAGAACTGCAACTTCAATGATGCTCCCACATTATGTTTCAAATTATATTGAATTTATGTTAAATTTTAAAAATAAATTTCTGTGTCATTTGTACAGTTATTTTATTTTTTTTTAATTATTTAAAATAATCGATTTAGAACAGAATAAAGTCTGGGATCTCTCTTTATACTCTCTTGTATATATCCAGGTGGAACGGTTTGTTGACCGTAAACTTGACAAGGTGGAGAATATATTGAAGAAGAAAGAAAGGAAAGCGAAAACATGGTATCACAAGAAAGTTTTGGGCGATGAAGATTATTTTGTATTCCAAGAGATACATGTATTTATGGCAGCTTTCATGGCCGGTATGGCACTGGGTGTTACTTCTGGCCGTATTCTTTAATTTTTTTTAATTTTATATAATTTAAATTATTATTAAAACTCCAAAAACCCATTTATAATATTAATAATCTCAATAAATTAGATTTAAGTAAAAATTAAATGTAATATTAATACCATATTGCATTAATATCGTAAAGTTAAGATTGATTTTAATAGAAAGCTTACTAATTATTTCCAATTGAAGTGATGGCTTTAAATGTTTGTTTACTTATTATAATTACATTTTTTAGAGATTAGATTTGCAAATAGAAATCAGTTTTAATTGCTATTATTTTGATTTGTTCAAAAAGGAAACAGAATAACTTTTATTATGAAAATTAAATATCGTAATCTAAAGACTTAGCGTTTTTTTTCTTTTGTTTAGTCCTAACGATAAAGAGGGTTAATCCTCATTTTAGTGAAGCATTAAATGTACTTAATTATTGATTACTTTTATTGTAACCAATAACGTAAAAAAAATAAATGTGTAAAAATAAAAATTCATTCTTATAGTTCTTTCCTAATTCCTTTTTTAGTTTGTAGCGGTATTGTAGCGATTTGACTGCTAAGTTGTGTTTATGAAGGAGAATCATGTTATTCACTGATGAAACATCAATCAAATTAGTTTTAACTCTAATAATATACAGAAAGTAATGGATGTATGAACGAAGGTAGTTTTTGTGTGTTTGTTTTCAGTAAAGATGAATCCGAGACAAAAATGACAGAAGGGTAGTTTGGTAATTTATCAATTGCATGCAACTTCGCTTATCAATTTCCTGGAAAGCGTAAACTTTGGCCCAGCATTTTACTTTATTCTCCCAATAAAGGATTAAAAAATAACGAAATAACCTACTTATTTTCATAACTAACTATAAACTAAAAAATAGACACAAAAGAAATAGTAATGCAGAACAAAGTAAAAGATCTATTGTGCCTTATTAGTACGGGGTGACTTATACTATTTATCCTACAGTACTCCAGGAGATGAAACCAATCACGCATGTTCTTTAGGAAGCTCTAAGAAGAGAAAGGACCCTTCTTCAAGATATTTTGAAGAAGACCCTCTGATTTTAATGAAGCTGAAAGAATACTAGTTAGGGCATATTGCCTCCAACATCCTTGTCCAAGCTCTCTTAGGAGGACAAGGAAGAGCAATTAGGGATAACTAATTCTAGACACCCATAAAACCCTACCCTACGCACTCTTCAATATTTTAAATGTGCCATTCCGAATTAATAATTCGCTTACACCAATCCAATCCTTGTAATCATTTATACTTATTAGAAACTCCCTAGGATGGGAAGCCGGAAATTAGAGATAACTTGGGACCAGCCAAACACATAGGAGTTGAACCTTTAGTGTTAATAATTTTTGTAGTAATTTTCATACTATTAAATTTCTGTCATAGTTTTAATTTTGCTTCTCTGAAGCTCCTGCATTTTCTTTGTTTACTTAAATATTATTTTAAAAGAAGGCTGAAATGATTTTAACGTTTTTTATATAAGTAAACAATACAAGCTATAAGCGTAAAATAATTTTATTTCAAGTTCTTTTTTATTATATAAATTAAATACCTGGCCGCAGCATTAACGTTCTGATTTTACAGATGTTTGCAAACTTTTAACGTCTGTTTAGAAACTTAAGATATTCTCCATTTGAATATTTTGTACATTTCTCCAAGTATTCTCTTCAAAAAAATTTAATAGGACAGAGGTAATAGTTATTAGCAGCAACGCGTATAGAGTTTGAATTTGAAAGCTTTGTTGAACTGAAACCTTAATGCACTGCGCAAGCGTTTACTTTTTACCATTGTTATTCAGGAAGACTTTTTTAAAAATAAATGTGTACTAACAGTGAAGGAGAGTAATTTCCGTACTCAATGTATTTATAAAAGATCGAATCAAAATCCACAAATAATTATGATCAGTAATAACACTAAATTGTTCAATTATCTCATTTTTATACAATCCCTGTTTTTAGTCAACAACACCTAGTATCATGAAACAAAATTAGTGAACATTATCATCAGCTGTTCTGAATGAACTATTAGTAATAAAGTTTTTAGTATTTTTTGGGAGTAATGTGGTGTTAACGGTGCGTTTACGAACACTTAGTACGGGAACAATTTATTTATGTTTTAATATGATTTAAATATCGCAACGAGATTCTATAAATATCACAATATGCATTGGTGTGGTAGGTTTATATTGTAATGAAATTTGTTTTTATGAGCATGTGTTCAAAGCGTTTCGGTTTCAGCAATTTATTTGAAAACAATTGGAGTTTTAAGAGATTTATTAGTTTTGTAATTGTAGTTCGATTTACTTTAGTCAAGAATTTGAGAAATTGTTTTTTAAAAAAATTTCAGAAGCTAGAGACCTGGTTAGAAAATGGAGAGAAGAAAATGTTCGCAAAAGTCAAGAATTAGTTGATATTTGGGAACAAGTACTAAAAAATAAGGCACACAAATTAGGAGACGAACGTAATTTTACTTACTTATCTTTGTTATTGTTTTGACAAATTTCTGTTTATTATCTTCTGTTTGTTATAAACGCAGAATACTTGGTGCTGGAGCAAGTATGTATTGCCGCTTTAGATTGCCACAGGTTGGAAGTGGCAGGTAAATGCCTACAACAACTTTCTTATAATTTTCCCGGTAGTCTGCGGATACGTTCCCTTCAGGCGCTTCATTTTGAAGCTATAGAAAGGTAGGGAGTAAATTTTATAATAAAAAATGTGCTGTTAGTTTTCTGTTTTTACCCATTTATTGTAAAATTTACTACAAAATTTGGCAGTTGGACGTGAAAACAATTAACTTTTGTTTAAAAACATTTAATGAACACATTTATATTCAACTGTTCATTTGTGACTTAATGCGTTAATACTAATTCCACTTTAACTTATAGAATCTTCTAGTTCGCTCCAGGTAACGCGGATTGCACTCTGCTATTTTGACTCTCCCATTAGTATTTTTTGGGAGTAATGTGGTGTTAACGGTGCGTTTACGAACACTTAGTACGGGAACAATTTATTTATGTTTTAATATGATTTAAATATCGCAACGAGATTCTTTAAATATCACAATATGCATTGGTGTGGTAGGTTTATATTGTAATGAAATTTGTTAAATATCGCTATTTTTATCAGAAAGTTCCTCGCCTAATCATCCTCCTAATCCGGAGTTTTCAAGGGCGTTCTTTGTACAAAGGGCTTCCTTTGTACCTCGGTTTTTCATCAAGCAATGCAGCAATCCACTT
The DNA here is from genome assembly GCF_049639745.1 of Rhodnius prolixus. Lineage (NCBI taxonomy): Eukaryota > Metazoa > Arthropoda > Insecta > Hemiptera > Reduviidae > Rhodnius > Rhodnius prolixus. Next base: position 26,842,217 of record NW_027411624.1, read on the forward strand.
TACTTTAATGATTCTCCCAAGATATTATGTCCTTACTTGCGACTTCTAGCCCCTATATATTCTATTTGTTAAATTGAGACAGGATGCCAATAATTTTCTGATTAAAGTGTGGCTGCAATCTTATCTGCTTTGTTTCTAAGAAAACAGAATAAAAATTGTACAATTTTTTCACGAGTTCAGAATGTACCAGAATTTGACACATCCAATTGAGAGTGGTCCACTAAGACCATTGGATGTAACCTTGTATCCTTGGAGAGGGTTTGAACTATTCAAAACAGATAAATTTATACTTCTGTCTAGTACCCCTACAATCCTTTATGTAAGGATTTATTCTAAAATTTGTTTTCAAAAGGTTGTGTGGTTGGTGGAAGTTCTCTCAAGAAACATCTTGGTACCCATATCTCCAAATTGTGTGGTTTAAAACTTGTGAAACTGGCAGATAACAAGAGTGTGCGATTAAGTACATTTGAGTGTTCTTTGGTTCATAAAAGGGGTGCAAAAGTTGTCCAGGATAATGTATCATTTTATTCTGATGTGTGTTACTAATTTAATGAGAGGAAGTTCTTAAGTCATTTTGCACAGTGGATGTAACCTTGCCGCAATTTTTGAACTCGTGGTTTAAATGAACTATTTAGAACCAAAATAAACAATAGTTAATGTACATGTACAATTAAAAATCAGCGTATCTTTATAAGTTAGCATAAATATTCTATATCAATCTAATTTGTATCCTCTATTGACCATGTAAATTAGCCTGTATAACTCTTTATTCAATTGCTTCGCCTTAACTTAAGATCTCAATTTTTTGAAGATATTATTTTAGACACTTAGGATCAGATGGTAAATGTATATTTTTAATTGGTTTATAATTACAAAAATTGTAAAAATACAATCTATAATTTTGTATCTTCTAGAGGGCTTGACAGACATTTATTGTTCGGTTTAGGTCCTTAGTCCAATTAGGTTGCAATAGCTTTGGCAGTTATTAAGCCACTCCCTCTTCAATTTATAATCTAGACCTGTAACTCACAATTTACAATCTAGACCTGCAACTCAGTTATTTAGTTGTTAATATTATTACTGAAAGGAAAACTTTTTTTTGTCATGTCAGAATTTTTAAATAGAAGTATAATTATTTCTTGATTTCTTTTAAAATATTTTTAATCACCTTGTATTTATGCCTTAGAAATTTTGTGTGAAATACTTGGCTTTATTTAACATTTGGAAGAGGAAGGCAGTGATTATATAAAAATAACTGTACATAAACATACAAAAACTCGGAAAAGATCAGATAATTTGTTGTAGACGTGTTCATTGAATGACAAATGAAAATTATTTGAATCGGCGTTATTTTCAAGTGTCTACTGTCTAAAATTATGACTTAAATTGATTTTTTTTTTTTAATTCCTTTGTGAATACAGATATGACGAAGCGCTGGAATTTCTTGATTCAATAATCAAAAGAGATGAAACTAACCCAGCGCCACGAAAAAGGAAAGTTGCCATATTTAAAGCTCGGGGTAGAATACAGGACGCAATTAAAGAATTAACAGAATATCTAAAGAAGTGAGTTAATATTTTATGGTAATTCAGCGAATGTAGCCTTTATCAAGTTTTGTTTAATAATGATAGCGATATGTTACACATATATTTCTGATTTTTATTAGAGCAATAAGTTTAGCTCTTCTCATTAGTATATCTTAAAAATAGGTTTATGATTGATCAAGAAGCTTGGCAAGAACTTTCGGAGCTTTATCTCTCAGAACAGGACTATAGCAAAGCAGCGTTTTGTATGGAAGAACTTATACTACACAATCCACATAATCACTTGTTCCATCAACGACTCGCAGATATTAAATATACTCAGGTACCAATTAGTTTACTGCTGTATAAAATGTACATTTAAAAAATGATATACCTCTTTTTTGTCCCATTTATTCTTTTTCTTTTTTAGGGTGGATACGATAATTTGGAACTTGCTAAATCTTATTATTGTCAAGCTATAAAATTGAATCCAATGAATATGAGAGCTCTATATGGTATAGTGTTGGTAAAGTATTAAAATTTTTAATTATTTAATTCTCTTGGTAAGAAAAAGAAGTATTCCTAAATTCCTTGAAATCCCGTTTTGTAATTTCATAGCCTGTTTGATAGCGTCACAATTGCTGACCGTGTAGAGGCGAGGACCGCAAAGCTTAAGCTATATAGTAATTAGTATGTTCGATTATGTAGAAAATGTTTTTAACTATCTACCTCTGTCCACTACACGCGTCGGTAGCTTGTCTTAAAGCCATTACTGTTTTCTTCTCTTAAAACGTTAATTTCCTTCTTGCATTAATCATTCAAATCCACTTTTTATTAGCTGCTGTTAGGTATAAAATTCGTCCAAATCAAACGAGTGAAGATAGGCGACATCTGTATTTTAATTGATGAAGTACGGCGATCTTTTTGACAATATTTTTGCCTTTTTAATATTTTGGACCCTGAATTTGGATGAAACTCTTGTGAAAAATAATTTTTATACAATTACGAATCGCTTCGACACGGTTGTTGTAATATGGAATATCTCTGCAGCTCTCTTGCTCTTGTGTTGTCTTGAAGGAGCAAAGCTCTACTATTATAAACACAATTTCGGTAACATAATTTAATCCAGCATTGCTTTACTGAACATTTTTCTCCCCAAAGGATCCCATCTTTTTTTTCTCCTTGCCATTTTATCACTTAATGTTTAACAAATTTTAATGAAATGGGTGAGTTTAATTTCAAATTACTTTTGTAATAGTAGAAAGACCATCTTGACTTTTTTGTCAGATAGACAATATAGACCCTTCGGACTTATGCATTTAGTTTTTTTATCAAAGCAAGTTGAGTGACACCAGATAAATTTTATTCTATGTTTTATATTATCTAATTTTTCATTTTTTTAGACCTGCTATAACATCATTGCTTCACAAAAATGCACATCTTCAAAGAAGAAGGAAGCTAACAATTTGATTACTTGGGCATTGAAGAGAATACATGAACGGTTTGTAATTGTTTATGTTATTTTTTGGAGGGGGGTTTAGTGTAGTGTTTACGAGTTTTGGCTGGTAATTGTATTTCCTCAGTCCGACATGTTCCTTAGCATGTAGCTGCTTTTTATGTATTGTTAAAGTATTCACAGTAAAGTATGACCTTTCGCCACCTAATTTGTATTTAAACGTTAAGCTCGCATGAAAAAAATAGGGATTACATTACTTTTTTTTTTTTACTTTTTTAATTGTTCTTTATTTACATTATTTTTATTGTTCTTAGGTACAGAGAATCAAATGTAGAAGATAATCAAGTTACAGCCATTGAAAATTTGATGAGTTCATTGCAGATCAATTCAGCGACCAATTTATGATGTCAGAAACTATTTTATTATCTCCATCTACGCATTTCATTTTTGTTGCTAATTTTTTGTTGTTTGTTTTAGTTTTTTTTTTTTTATTGCCCACAAGTGAAATTTAAATATTTTTTCGTTAATAATTTTTGTTAAGTATTTATTTACAAACGTAGAAATTATTATTTTTGTTTTAAAAAAAACCATAATTGTATAGAATCGTTTGATATTTAGACAAGAATTATTTGAATGTAATATATTATGATTGTAAAAGCATATTTCGATTCTACTGTAGTTTATATTTCTAAAATGCAATTACGTTATTGATTTAAGATTTAAAATTCAAGCTGGTGGCTCCTTATGTAAGCGCTTTATTTTGTTGTTTCAAAGAATTTGCCAGCATAAGTATGAATCAAACATGATCATCAAGACGGGCGATCACGGAATAAAGACGGCTAGGGAATATTTTGAGAGTTTTAACTCAAATTACCTACATTATTCGTAGATAACATTATTACCTACAAATTAGTAGGTAATTACCCACATGCATTTTATTTTGTTAAGAGATAGCTTCTTAATTTTACTATTTTTTTTTTTAATTCATTGTGATCAGTATTGCAGAATTGTTAATTAAACAAATTAATAGCACTTGAAAACTAAATTTATAAACTAGAAATTGTAAAAAAATATCTTTTTTTTAAATGAAAATAAAATAAGAAACTTTTGCATACCTCATCCCATTTGCACACCATATTACTTGGGAAAGTTAAAGTTGTTGGTTATAATATAAGTATTTGCATAAAATTAAAAATTTGTTTACTTGATTCCCTGTGTTGATTCTAAGAAAATTAACTTGACAGTTAAATGTGATTATATTTTTCTACTTACAAGCACTAAGGTGTATAAGTACAGTAAGGTAAGATATCTAAGGACGGCTACCATAATTCTTAAAAACATTATATTAAACGCAAGTAATAACTTGGACTCTTTTAATCCTGAAAGTAAATTACTTGTATGTATAATACTTCCTTTTTCCCCTTTGACTAAGAAGGCGTAATGTAAGGTTATATAAAGATCGTGAGCATCTTTTTCTGAAGATATAGCTTGAGAAGTTAGATGCAGTCAGCGCTTTATTTGGCGACATCGTTTCTACTAGTAAGTAGCAAGTAGCCAGCAATACGACGACTCCCCCAAGATTTTTGTTTAATAGTTCGTTATTATGTGATGTGAGAAGTTCAGAATTTGCTACAGACACATAAATAATACTATGCCTACTAGAAATATTCTTCCGTACATTTTGCGTTCGACTCTAGTTATATTGCCTATCAAGTGATTGTGTGTTAAAATTTGACGTACATTTATTTCTTTTACCTTGATAATAGTCACTTGGCTAAACTGCATGGAGCACTATCGAACTTATTTACAACGGATCCTATGCATTGCATGTAAAAATGAACGAGAAAACCCGTATAAAAGTAGCTCTTATTTTATCTGAAAAGTCTGGCAAATGCTTAGAAAAATGGAAATTCTACACGGTTTTAAGGTTTTTGCAATTAAACGCCGCCCAAATGAAAGTAGAAATGTCAGAAAAGCAAAGCATACTTCTCTCTACGTCACATCAAGAAATGGAACCTGCCCAGCCTTCGACATTTGAAACGGCAAAATAGTACACAACAGCTGAAATGTTTGTCTGGAAAACAAAAGTAACATCAAACGAATTTTCCAGGAAAAATCTTTCGGATATGAGTTGAAGACTGAAATAAGTACAATGTATATACAAAATTTGAAGAAAAATCTGTAGATCCATTTTCAAGATTATCTCCAAAAATTGAAAATTCCATTTAGTAAAATGGTACTTTCGGTGATGAGACTTTGAACTATTAGTTGCAGTCCGATACTCTGTTAGAACCAAATGGAATTATTAAGTTTGAGTTCTGCGATTTTTCGATTTTAAGTTTATTTATACTCATATTTATTCATACACATACAAAAACCTCTTTCTAAAATTATTTTCTGAAAACCTCTGTGACGCAGGAAACCCCAACGGAAATTTCCTGTAAAATTCAATTTCAAAAATTTGCATGATAGCAACATTTACCTTAAGAGAAAGCAATAAAAACACAAAAAATTCAACTAAATGAAAAGTAATCTTTATTATTAACAAACAGCCATATATATATTTATATAAATTCATAAGTTCTTGATCTTTAAATTGTAATAGAGAAAATACACTTAGTACATCAAAATATATAGCATTATAGTGCACCCACCCATTTAAACACGCTCCATTTCTCAGTTTTGTGTTTTAATTATTACACCATAACTGGAAAATCCCAAACTTTAATTGCTACTGTTAGTAAAGTATCAAAACGTAATATTGTGATTTTTAAGGACAACAGAATATCTGCCCACATTTATAAATTATATTAAGATAAATTCCCAAATGTTTTGGAGAGCGTTGTTGATTAAAGAGAAATTCTGTATTCTTAAAAAATTACATTTTTTTTTTTATTTTTTAATTTTTTTTTAGTTTACACAAGCATTTTTAAGAATCAATTGACTATTCATATATTATAATATGGTGAAGTAAGAAAACAGGCACATAAATCCCAGCCTTTTAATTACAAATAAATTATACGCTTTTTTTATTACTATTTTTTAATATTACTTGTATAATTATTTAATAAAAATATTTAAAAGTTGATAACTGGTTGCAAACAAAGCCCATTCAAAAAGCATGCATTTTAAAACATTATGTACAACTAACGGAAAACAAAATTATAAACTGAAAATGAAAAGAAGAAAAGAAAACGCAAGAAAAGATTCGTGAATGGATATCTTTTTTACAGAAATTAAGAAAAGTTTTAAAAAATATTTAAAGGGTTTTTATAAAGGAATGATGCTTAAAAATATCTTGGTGATTTTTGTTTTTGTGTTTAATAATTTAAAAAACCTTTAATTATATTTTCTTCTTCTTTTTCGATAGACCTGATAATTTTCTTTCTTGTACATAAAGAAAGAAATCAAGGCTTACAGCAAGTGTTTTTTATGATGGTCGCTCTTCATTAATGGCAGGTGTAGTAACTGGCGAAACAACTTTTCGACTGTCAGACTCCCGTAGTGCATCTTCAAAACTATGCATTGAATTTGATCTCGATGTAACAACTTTTGTCTGAAACAATACGATTGCAGGGTTTTATAACTGAACTATTATAATATCAGGGCTACATGTGATATTTTTGAGCTACTTTGAAGTCCCGTCTATTTATAAAAGTCATTTTCATAGACAAATTGTTTCTTTTTTTAGGCGCTTAGCTTTCAACTTTTTAAAGGCAAAGTTTAATTTTCAGAGTCCTGCAGGAAGGTATGACTTTTTGGGATTAGTATAAAATGGGGAGTTAGCGCAAGCGCAATGATTACTTAGTTTTATTTTTTTTTTTTTTTTTGGCGCATCAACAGCTGAGGTCATTAGCGCCCGGAGCTTTTTCCAGTGCACTGCCGGCCTCCGGACAGTGTTCTCTCATTACAGACAACACTGTCCATCACCGGACAGTGAGCTGTAAGAAGCTCCTAGGAAGAGAAAATCTAAGGGTCAGCTGCTGGATTCGAACCCGGGAACCCGGATTATTATTATTATTATTTTCAATGGCTTTTCACCAAAGACCCAACTTCGAACTTACAGTTATATTTAAATGACCATTGCTTGGAACTATGGATGAATATTAAACATACCATTGTTTAAAGCGTTGGAAGCTAATATTAACGTTTGCAAGATCAAATTCCCTTGATATAAAAGCCCTTCATTTCAAAAGATTGACTTGTTTAACCCCAAAAATCTTCACTTTGACAGGAAACTCCCATTAATACCAAAGGTCTTATTTGGAATTTTTTTTGACTAAAGTTTTTGATTAAGCTCAAGAAAAAGACAATTCCCACAATCACACACAATTTATATACTTATGTATCATACTTAAGCACTAAGGAAAAGGATAAATAAATAAAATATTTGTACCTTGACATTTTCATAAGCAGATCCAACTTTTTCTTCAAAAGATTTGAATGATTCAGAATTCTTTAACTGCCCTAATTTTGTTGAAATTCCTGAACCAAGTCCTCCCAAAATCGAGGTGGTTTTTTCTGTAGTAGCTTTTATCACAGACTCAGTCTTCTGATAACTAAAATAGTTACAACGAAATTTAATTATTTAATGTCATTTACTGATTAAAATTTAAATAACTTAACAAAAAATTGTTGGAAAAGTTAATAAAATAATACATGAAAATAAGTCCAAGAAATAAAGATTATTTTTGTATTCAGGAAATTGTTTCTAAACGAAATTTTGAATTAAATTAATAAAAAGATTTATAAGCAATAGAAGGTATTTATTTATTTATTTATTTTTTATTCCCATATGATGAGATGGAGAATTCAGAACCCACTAGGTTCTATATGTGTACACCCCTTCCTCTAATAAACAACAATTAACCCTCCGAGGTTTTCAATAAAAATTACCAGGGAAGCTAGGCTGTTATGACAACAACTATTTGGGTGTCTGGCCTGGACTATGTTTTGGCATCTGGAAGAAGGAGCTAGCTTAACTTTGCTCTTAGAATTCTTCAGCCAGGTGCAAGATTACCTCCTAAATACGTTGATGACTAACACATCCTGAAGCTTAGATGATCTTTTTAATTAAGACAACTTCTAAGAAAGAAGGTGGAGGAGGGATTCTGTTCAGATTAATGTAGCGTGATAGATTCTCTTGGGCCTAGTAAAGAAATGGGTTGTTGTTGTAATGTTCTCTTAACTACAATTAGTACTACAATGAGTTTCTAATTCTCAGTAAAGAAGCTGACTGCTTCATGAGGGAGCAGTGATGCTTCCTCTGGTGTCATAGATAAAAGATTACGTTATAATTTAGAGGAGGGCCTAGCGACTTATTTGTGGGGAGCAAAATCTTGAAACTGAGTCTCACTTTTTCGACTTTAAAGTTTCATCGTTCTGTCAATCATGTAAAGTTTGATTACATAAATATCAAGAAGGTAAGCAGATACTTGACTAGATAAAATTAGTAATTCTACATCATCGTACAAGGCTGCGGTGTCATAGAAACAAAACACAGAGCAATTGATGTGCCTTGACATTTAATGAAAACCGAAACCAAACTTAAAATAATAAAATTAATAAAGCTTCATTAAATTACTTTAAAAAAAAAAGTGTAAAAACAAATCCTAGCTTGATAGTTAACAACTAGAAACAACTAGAATTGATTGTTTCTTTGAAAATTGATAATCTAACTTAATGCAGAACGCCAGATGATTTGAGACGAGTTTTTGAAAGTGAGGTTGGATATTTGTATACTTCGAGATAGGTTTACTCGTGAAAGTAGAGGATTTGCTTACGTAAGATTTTATGACAATCGCAAATTTATAACAATATCTATTCTTAATAGATTATTTAGTAAACATGTTACTTAACCAGCACCACAAATTGCATTAAAGCATGACAGCAGGGAGTACCATTGGGCATATTATCTCCCTTGCTTTATTATTAATAAATTAATGATGACATATTTTAATAATAATAATAATAATAATAATAAATAATAACAATAATAACAGTAATGAAAATAATAATAAAAGTAATAAAAATAATAATAATAAAGGAATGACAGACACTGTTTACATTTAGAGAAAATCTGAAACTCAAGAGAACATTGGCTTCATCGCATAGGAAATCTTTGGTATAATTTGAGCGTCTTAGGGAGATCATTTTTGTTTGATCGTTTTGAAATTAGAATCATTAGTTAAAAGATTTTCTAAGCACTTTACTGTTAACACTAATTATAACATCAAAAATTACTCAAGATCTAGCAAATAATAACATTAGCAGATAATGTATTCATTATGAGAGCTAAAATATTCCAAACGTTTTGTACAAATTTTTAAGTAAGATTATGTTAGAAAACCTGCTCTCAAAGCTTAATAAAGGGTGAGGGTACAAGCAACCTTAACTTTAAATTGTTTTGAAAGGTTCCGTTCGACCTTTTCACAATCTTGAGTGGTTGTAAGTAGCGCATAGTCATAGTAGCAGGCAAACAATTAAGCAGTTAAAATTTCTAGAATTGTAAAACGGGCATTGTTAACGAACCCAGTTTATTAGTTTCTATAGCTAATGAGAAGCCATAAAAGTAGTAGCAAGAAATGGTCTTGGCACGACACAACATGTTCTCCCGATAAGAGAACACTGTCCATCACCGGACCCTGTGCTGTAAGAAGCTGCTTGGGCTGCCAGCAAGAATTCAAAACCGGGATCTCAAGTGGGAATCGAGTTTGATAACCACTGAGCTAATACCTTCCCATCTTGTCTAATTCTAACAGTCACTATCATCATTTTCTTCTTTCGTTTAGATTAAAGAGGATTTTCAAAAAGCCGTTTTTCAGTATCCTATATCCGCTCATATTGGACCAATTCTGTTTTTCATCTATAATTTAAACAATTTTTTACACCACATTATCTTTTCATTCGCTAGGTGCCATCGTTCAGATAACCTTAAGGTATTCTATTTCAGCCTATCGATTTTTATCACCAAACCATTTATAAATGAGCCAAATTGATTACTTAAAAGAGGTAAAATTCAGGTTAATTTTATAATTGATAGTACATTTTCTTCTATTTTTATTTTGCTCCTAACAAGAGAAGCATTAGAACCGTACTACATTTTAAAAATTGAATTTTCACAAATATATGTTTTGAGTACGATTACAAAAAATGTTTTTTGGCTATGTCTGTGTGGGTGTATAAACAGAATATCACAGATAATTCAATTTTGGTATTTTGAAGCTTCTCACACACGTTTTGGCCGTTTTGCATCAGTCTGTATAGAATAATTCTACCAGGTTTATTTTTAGAAAATGGATCTGTCGTTTTTTTTTTAAATTTAGAATGCTATGTACGAGGGTCGTTTGAAAAGTCCGTGCAAAAATAAAAACTACTTAATTTTTTGGGGTAAACCTTTTTTATTTTTCAACATAGTCTCCTTTTAGGCTTATACACTTCGTCCAACGCTGCTCTAGTTTGTTGATCCCTTCCGAATAATAGGATTTGTCCAAGTCTGAAAAATAGCCATTCGTTTCTGCAATCACCTCCTCGTTTGAATAAAATCTTTTTCCCGCCAGCCATTTCTTCATATTGGGGAACAAATAGTAGTCCGAGGGAGCCAAGTCTGGAGAATAGGGGGGATGTGAAACGAGTTGGAACCCTATTTCCATTAATTTTGTGACCACAACTGCTGAGGTGTGAGCTGGTGCGTTGTCGTGATGGGAAAGGACTTTTTTGTGGGCCAATCGTGGGCGTTTTTCTTGCAGCTCGGTTTTCAAACGGTCCAATAACGATGAATAATATGCACCTGTAATAGTTTTACCCTTTTCCAGATAGTCGATGAGGATTATTCCTTGCGAATCCCAAAAGACAGTCGCCATAATCTTTCCGGCCGAAGGAACGGTCTTCGCCTTTTTTGGCGCAGATTCCCCCTTGGTAACCCATTGTTTAGATTGTTCTTTGGTCCCAGGAGTGTAGTGATGTATCCATGTTTCATCCACTGTGACGAAACGACGCTTAAAGTCCTGCGGATTCTTCTGGAACAGCTGCAAACCGTCCTTGCAACACTTCACACGATTTCGTTTTTGGTCAAGCGTGAGCAATCGCGGCACCCATCTTGCGGATAGCTTTGTCATGTCCAAATGTTGATGCAAAATATTATGTAACCGTTCATTCGAGATGCCCACAGCACTAGCAATCTCACGCACCTTCACTCTTCTGTCATCCATCACCATATCATGGATTTTATCAATGATTTCTGGAGTAGTAACCTCAACAGGGCGTCCAGAACGTTCAGCGTCACTTGTGCCCATATGGCCACTCCGAAAATTTTGAAACCACTTATAAACTGTTCTAATCGAAGGTGCAGAGTCACCATAATGTTTATCAAACTTCTCTTTAGTCTCCTGAGGCGTTTTGCCTTTTATAAAGTAGTAATCAACACACGAAATTCTTTTTCGTCCATTTTTTGAAAATCACTCGACTTCCTCGATTCAAACGAATGCCAAACACAAAGAAATAGACCGATCTGGCTGAAACTTGGTGTGTGTTCTTCCAAGAGATGCTACTAACTAAACATAACCTCGATACGCGCCAGTAGTGCTATCTCTCTGACTTTGCACGGACCTCTGACTTTTTCAAACGACCCTCGTACTTGAAACTTTAATTGAAAACAATTTTTCTAAACAAATTATTTTCGTTGTTAGTGGAAGATAGATATAACTTAAATATATAATACTTCCGAATTTAATGGCGGCGCAGTTAGATTTACCAATCGATTTCCTACCCGCTAGAGTAGTTTATAGCTGGCCTAACCGATTCTTAGATAACTACATACTTTCATTAAAATTTAGTATAAATACATGAAAATTACAGGTACGAACATTCAATTAAAATAAAATAAAATTAGTATAATTTGAACATCAAAGGCCGTGAGTATTCTCACAAGATTGCTTCCTTAAGAACCTCATTTCAAAATGAGTTTCTAGAAAAAACTATTTTCCCGAGAAATCTGGTATTAAAATTGCTATTCTTCCGTTAAGATTATTGGTTAGTCAGTGTTTTAAGTGAATTAGTGTAAGGCCAGTTTAGTTTATACTTTTGTATATTTATTTCGTTGCAGATATTTAGTATTTCAGATTTGAGCTTTACGCAAACGGAACTTGGAATTCTCGCACCAAATGCTAGATATTGAACCATTGTGAACATTCTATTAACTGAAATTGATAATACATACTGCAGGTTTGTAAACATATTTAACAAAAACAAAAGGTGTTCCAAAAATCTCGAGGCTATGATGCCCAAAAGTAGCTTAATTTCTATTTCAATAAAATAGAATCTCTGTGTATAAAAATAAAAATAAAAACACATAAATAAAAATCAATACAACGAAAACAAAAATTATGCTTGTATCAGCTAAACTTACATAGGCGCCTCAATCACAGCCTTACTAATCTGTCCAACTTTCTCTTCAACGCTCTGGTAACTGGCGTTAATAAAATTAAATTAGAATTATTTTGGATTACTTTAAATTTACAAAATCAATGAAATAAAGATGAAAAGCAACTAAAAAAGATTCCTACAACTTGAAAAAAAAAAAGGCAAGATTTAGAATGTGGGAAGGATTCAATTAAAGCATACAAATTAACATTAATCAAATTAATCAAACTAAAAAAATTAAAGAACATCACAAACTTAAAAACCCAACATCTGATAAACTGTGGGTAATAATGATAATAAACTACATTCACTTACACATTTGATTCTTTGACATTACGTATGCCTTGGGTCATATCATCCTGAAATTCACGCCATACGCTGACACCAAGCTTTCTTTTCAGATCTTGATATACCTTGACTTTTGAAGCCAATACCTGTCGTAGAGTGTTGATTTCTTCTTCAATCTATGACAAAAATAATAATAATAATAATGATAGTCAAATGATAATAATTATGCAAAAGATGTTTTAGATTGAAGAAAAGCAAAAGTTGGTTCCTGATATTAAAAAAATGCTGACAATCTAGGAATTAAAATAATTTGCCGACCAATATCTTACCTGAATTACTACATACACCTTATCACAATATAAGATCTTTTCGTTTAACTTAATGATAATTACACAAGCTTTTTCTTTCCGCTATTTGCACAAAGTGAGTGAAAGTACATAACAAAAAATCACAAAGCTTAACGTAATAACTGTCCATTTGTACAAATAGAATTTTAAATCGGTTTAAAATTAATGAATTGTTATTAATTTCATTTTTTTTTTCTGATCAATATTACGGCATATTGATCTGCTAACAACAGAATGAAATCTTGTTATATTTTTATTTTACTTTAAAGGTTAATTGAAAAATAATTTTTGGTAGATACTCAACAGAGGGATAAAATAATTAGCAACGTGTAAAATTTGCTTTTTAAGAATTTTCCATATTTTTTTAAATAAATATTAGCTGTTTCCCATTTTTTTTGGAACCACATTAATATGTATCAACAAATATACAGGGTGACCAGAGTTATATGCTCCACCCACTTTTTTTTTTAAACGGCGGGAAATTTCGAAAAAATAAAAAACACGTATTTAACCATTTTTAGACTAGTTTATTTTCAGTGATTGACCCATTTTTTTAATCCTCTGTATCTCGAGATACAGCATCCTACTTTGTTTTACAAATGGAACGTAATATTTTTTTTGCATATTTTTATAGTATTTGAGCTCCTGAAAAAAAAAAAAATTTGAAATCGGTTAGGTTTTTTAAAAGTTATGGTAATTTAAAATATGAAAACAAATTTCAGTTTATTGTCAAAATTACCTCCTTTTTTTTTAAAAAAGAATCTGTTCAAACTGGGCACCATCAACAGATAGGCAAACCAAAACTCTGGACTCCCACGCTTTGCTTGTAGCAGCACTTATGATGGCGAAGTCAAGATTTAGGCAGGCTAGAGTTATTCGACGTTCAGGTTGTTTTTTCTACAAACGTTAGGTGTGGAGTTTTAGGAAATCAACTAATCGGCTCATACTTCTACAGAGAGACTTAACTGGTGCAAGGTATCTAACTTTTTTTTTAAGAGACATTTTGCCAGTTCTGCTTGAAGATGTTCCTCTACAACGTCGGCTAGGTATGTATTTTCAATAAGATGGTTGCCCGTCACATAATGCGAGAATTGTTCAAGGCTACCTGGACAGAAATTTCCATGAAAATTGCTTAGGGACCCAATTGTCCCATCCAGTAGCCACCTCGATCTCTGGACTTAACCCCAATGGACTATTTTTTGGGGGGATATCTAAAAAATAAAGTGTACAATAACCTTAATCCCGTGGCTTCAGTCGATGATCAGAAACGTTGAATAACTCTAGAGTTGAAGATTAAAATTCTGCATCAAGCCTATATACTGTCCAGACGGCATACCTAATTCCAACGAATTATAATATATGTATAACTTTTAAACAGGTATAACCTTCATGAGGACTAGGACGAAACGGCATCGTGAATTTTATTGAACTTCAAAGACTCAATTTCTATAGTGATATGTCGTCTTGTATCTTCCTGGGAATGTAGTGCTGATATAATGGTACTCATTTCAATAAAACTAAACGAGTATTAAATAGGTTTCGCCATTTTAAAATAATACCCTTTATTAACCGCAAAACACTCCTTTCCACCTTATAGTTTTATGCTGTGAATTTATCAATAATTGCCTTTTTTCAATTTTGTCCCGAACTTCATTCACCACAACAACATATATTTAAATGTCATATTATATTTCTCAACATTCTGAACTTAAATACTTACTTGAAAAGATCAAACCCCTAATAAATATAACTCCAACAAAATTTAAAATATACAATCAAACTAACATACTTTAGTTAATTCGTAGGCCCATTCCTGTCTCTGGCGTTCCTGTTCCTCAGGACTTAGTCCGGCTAACTCGTTGATACCCGAATCAGGAGACATATCTGACTGTGGTTTTTCTGGAAAAATGAGGAAAATTTATTAACGAAGAAAAATTATTTATAAAGATATGATTTCATTTTAAACCTACAGAAAACTTTCATTAGTTTGAAAGAATAAAATAAATAACACTAATAATAATAATAATTTAAAATTATTTTTTAATGCGTTGGCAGAAATTTATTTACAAGAACTTGTATAATAATAAATAACTGAGTAAAAATTTAAATTGTCATATTATATTTCTCAAGGTATTATACAATAAAGATATCTATTTTTATAATAATGAAGATTCAGCAATTCTAGTTAAAATAAAACCTTATAAAAGAAATAATTGTATACTTACGCATAAATGGAAACAATTCAGCCATTTTATCTGACACAAAATTGTTATTTGGAAACATTTTTAATTATGCTTATTTGAATAATCGAAATGAGAATGAACAAATGAAATGATCTGTACAATTACAATAAAGGAATAGTTAAGGTCGTGCTCTTTTAATAGTTACGTACCAACAAGATCAAGATCTATTTCTATTTAATAGTCAAGCATATCAATTGGTTTATTTATAAATCTTTGAGAATAAACAAATACATCATTTCATAAATCACATCTTAACTAAATCCTTTCGTTAACAAATATTAAACATAATTGAGATAGCTTGTTTAACTTTTAATATACTGTAACTCCTAACATCTATTAAATCAAATAGTTAATTAACTGTGGCTAAATCTTTATATTTTTACACACCATTCTTCTTACTGAAAACTATAAAACAGATTGTTCTCTTAAATGTCGGCATTATACTTGAACATTTTCATATTATTAAAAAATAAAATAGTGATGAGAAAATAGTTTGTTTTTATACATTTGACGTGAATTTAAATTTTATCTGTCACTATTCTAATATACCAAATTGGAAATTTTGATATCATTTGTTTGAATGATTTTTGACGAAATTTTCAAAAATTAGTCTAAATATGTTAATGCAGAGCGCCTCATTTGCTGCAGTTTAACGCCAAATTTTTATTTATTATAGTAAAAACATGCATCTGAAGATGATTAATTACAATTATTTTTATTTTACACGGAATTCCTCACATAAAATAAAATATTTACGTACCTCCATTGGCAAGTTGTAAGAACTTGGTGTAATTAGTCCGGCTAGTAACTTTAGCAAAATACGGCTTTGACAGATCATGAAATTTAACACGGACCGCACGTATCAACTTATTTTTGCCAGCTTTTTTGTCATAAAATTCAGTTTCAACAGAGAATGATTCGGGAATTTCTGTCGATGATTCTTGGGCATCAAATTCATCATCCAGTACGAAAAGTGAATCATCTTCAATTCCAAGACTTCCTTCGGCTTCATCGACCCATTCACTTTCGTCAACATCAAAACTTGGTGTATCTGTTTTTTTAGTGAAATAAGTATAATAACAATCTTCTTCGTATTCTAAAGATTCTGGTTCTACTTCGTCATTATTGTTATTTTGCTCACATGATGCGCCTTCTGACATTTTAACATAATGAACGGTTAAACATAAAACCTTGGGCTACACAAAACAAAAGTGGTTAAAAATGTAATCCCTATCCTCATGGTTTTCCATCTGTATGTTGTCTGTTGGTTCCAACTGGTCGTAGCCTTGTGAAAGTAGTACTGCACTCTTCTATCCCCTCTAACCAACATTTACCAGAGATGATGACCTCAACCTGTACAAATCGCCATCTACCTATGTAATATAACTGTGTCCCCTCCAAGTTCGCCTTTACAAACCAATCCTAACCTTGCACAGCCAAACCGAATTTTTGAGAAAAAAAAAACTAATTCAGTATCAAAAACACTTTATTTGACACTTCATATTTGTAAGAACAAATGGCAAAAAGTGTGTACAAATTTAAGTATATAATTACTTTTACTACTTTAAGTTGTAAGTTTTAGTATTGCGATCGTTACGTTTTCAATCACAGAGTAAGAAGTGAATAAGTGCGAAAACACAATATCTGAAAAAAAAAAAAATGCAAGAAGCTCACATATTCTGTTTTAGGGGTCATGAGAATTCACGCAAGTATAAGTTGTTAATCGGCAGAATCTCAAAATAGTTCTCGTTAGACAAAACATTTTTAAATTACTGCAGAAAGTTCAATCATTGTATTTGTAACCATTTCCTGAAAATGTGATTAGGTACGTAGTGAGGTCGAAATCTCTTAAACTAAATTTATTAATCTACCGCTGATGAGGTATAAAATTCTCCAAAAAAAACCTTGTATTTGAGAGTTGTGGAAGAGATGCAACATTATTATTTTTGTTCCCTGAATCCAGACACCTTTTTTAAAACAGTATGATTTATTAAAGACACGATTTCTCACAATTTTTGGAACTATCTTACAAGGAGCCTAATCACTTTCTTTTACTGTCAAAGATGAGTAAACTGAGTAGTAAAGTAAGTAAGTAAAGTAATCGCCTATTTTTCTGGCGGGGCTCAACGTCCAACTACCAATTAGGTGTCGTGGACGGAGGCGACTAGCAAACATACTTTACTGTAAATTTCTTTTATTAACCATTAAATAAAATCCAAGGCCTAAGACCGGGAATCGAACCCAGTACCACAATACATATTAGCGTCGCAGGTCTCGCCTCTAACCCGCTCGGCTACCGTGGCGCCTCAAGTAAACTGAGTAAAATTTTTACTCTTCGGGGGATGAATTGTAATAATGCAAATTTTGATTTTTCTCGAAACTGACCAATGATCTTCTTTAAACCTTACATACTTATTCCATACTTTTAAATACATAACTTTTATAAAACAAAAACATGTTTAGAGAAATTCATTTTAGAGTTATTTTGGGGAGAGTCCCAACTCAGCCCCAGCTGGGCACTCCTTTCTAAGAACATTTGTCAAGTTCCGATCCATCAAGATGAAAGAGGACGGTTTTGTCGCCGAATTAAAAAGTCAGCCTCTTCAAGAAAGATACAGGTAACCGTTAACTAATAATCATGCACGAATTTTTTTGAGCAAATGACTGACCTGAAATGCATATACCTTGTAAGAGTGGCGGAAGCGGCACGAAAAGCTTCCAGTTCTGTTACTTTTAGCAAACGTGAAGGCTGACTTACACTCTTCAAGAGTAGGGAGAATCGCGAATTACATAGTTGGCATATTTGCAAATACAAATTTTGTGACAAGTGTCACCGAGTAATTACTTTTCCGAATCGACCTAAAACTGGTGCAGGTTGATACTTGCGAACATATTTTTCGAAAAAAACAAAAACAAATTTTGTGTGTCTGGTGTGCATGGTTCCCCCTGTAACTCAAAATAGAAAAATCGCAGAAAGCCGAAATTTGATATTTCGCTTAGGATTCACCAGAGTATGATCCAATAAGGTTTAGGTTCAAAAATTAGTCAACCGGAAAAACAACCTTACAAAAAGTTACTTCAGTTTTTCTTGAAAATAGCTCCCACGATTTTTTAAAAACTAGATCTGTAAGTTTTATTTGGAAAATTCAAATAAGGTCACTACTGAGTGAGCGGAGTTGTTAGACTTCCCAAAAAAGAGGTCTACTGTACTATCTTGCTTCTCTATTAATAAGAATAAAATGAGGAACAAAATTTCCAAATTGAACATTCGATATTTTGAGATTTTCTCAAAAATTGCTTCTAAAATTTAGGTTTTTAATGGTCACATTTTCACTAGAAATTTAATTAAGTCTCCCTCCTCTTTTTCTAAGCGATAGGTAAGTAGAGCCTTTCTTGTGCGCCATATTTGTGAAACACACATACCTACTCTTGCGAACTGTTATGGAGGATTAAAGTTGTAGCTGAAATTTAGAGTTTAAAAGAAAATATTTCAAGTTGAAGTATCTCTTTTAGCCTAGTTCTCTTTTTGATATTTCTACAAACAAAGGCGCTTTGTAATTTTTAAAGTTACAGACACTAACTTTAATTTAATCGATTTTATACGAAAATATTTTGAAAGCAGTTCTCGAGGAAAGGTTTGTTCTAATCGTTCCCATCGCAATTACTTCAGAAATTGCATGGTCCGACTGTTTTAAAATAGAACAAACAATATTGAGCTTTTCTGCTTTGTATTAAAAACTTGCATAAACTTATGCAACCAAGATGCAATATTTTAAAGAAAATAATAAACAAAAATTACCTGTTAAGAATAAAATAACAAGCACATACAAGAAATAGAACAACAAAACAATCAACTTTTATTGTTTAGTGAATATTTAAGCACCTAAAATGCCACATTTCCCCTAAAATACTATTTCCCATTTGCAATACCTTAGAAACTAACAAGTTTTTGAAACTTTTTTATTCGAGCTCTATTTTTGCAAATATTTAAAGCAAAAATACAAATTTATGAATAAACCTCCCCCCCCCCAAAAAAAAGAGATCGAACTATATTTTTTATCTTGCTAATGAACTTCAGGCTCCATTATATTCTATCTTAAAAAAGAATGGATTTACATAAATTATCACTACTTTTCAAGGAAACAAACAGGATTTTTTTTAGTCTTCAAATTAGTTTCACTCACATATGTATATATATATATCTATGTTCACTTTTAAATAAGATAAGTTATACATTTAAATAAAACTAAGGTACTCCCTAATTTAAATGTGCCAACAATACAAGTCTTACAGCCCACATAATTTCGTGCACATTTCCTTGTCAATGAATTCCTACGTTTAATGTGAAAATGAAGAAATCTCAAAAATAAATCAAGAAGTCAAAAAAGTAGGAAATTCCTTTAGAGCTATAAAAAATTAAGTTATAAAATGAAGCAAAAATTGCTATGTAAATGAAACAACGATTTTCCATTCCCACATTTATATTACGTAGGAAGACATTACCAAGTAAGTGTGGGCAGAAAAGCAACAGAAGTGTTGATAATGCTTTAGAAATAATAAGATATTAAACCTCAGTGGTATTTAACCGGTATAAAACATCATTTGACTTAAATACCCATGTGAATGAAACTTAGTAAATGGCAGTGAAAAATGATTCTAAGATAACTTTGGCACTACGAGTATCTAACCTGATCAAAACATCTAGGAAAGGTTCTACAAAATAAATTACATCCGATCAAAGTAATAGCATTTCTTAAAAATATCTTGGGATGTTTAAAATACTATTAGTAATAAGATCACCGGCAAAGAAAATATTGAAAATAAAACAAAAACTAACCTGGCGATAAGTTATCCATGTTACGCTTTGCTTCAAAGAATTGATTAAAATGGATTTTATTTTTATGCAATGAATAAACAAATCACAAAACTGAGTAATCAAGTTAAGAAAACATCTATCTACTTTATTCAATCGTGACACAGAATTTGGTGACAGGGCATACAATACAGTACAGTAATGTTCCAGAAGTTAGTTAAATACTTATGCTTAGAGAGAGCTAACATCGTAGTGGTGTGGCATTTTGTATGAACTTCATTATATTATAAAATAAATTAGATTGCTAATTTTAATTTACATTGGAATAAAAGTGAAACTATAATTTTAATGTTAGAATTTTTCCCATTGCAAAATAGTCTTTCATGAAAGTTACAAATGATATATTCAGGCAGCAGATGTAACGAATAATCTTAGGAACCTGAATGCTCCATTTCTATTGGCCACAAATTGTGGGAAAACAAAGAGATTTTTTTTCATCCCGCTTCAAAATGGTGTTTGCTTCAAGTGTTGTTAGGTAGGTAGTGACAGTGTCTTAAAATGTAAAAGTTAAAGTAAATATAAAAATGAATACTTCACTACAGTTTAAAGTTTTGTTTCTTGTGTTCTTAAGAAGATTATTAATTCCTGGATAAATTAATAATCGTCTTTTCGGGAGAACTATGGCCTTCAAACTTGCTTAGCTTGTTTATTTATACATCATAGAAAAGTAAGTCGTTTAATTATATCCTTTTACAGCATTGCTTTTAGGTGATTTACCTAAAGTCTAAGTTATTTTCAGATGACTTCATCTAGACTCAAAGAGGGCTATGGCTCTCCAATGGATGAGTCGTATGTTTGGGCAACTCCTAGGAATAGTCAGAAGGACTTGGAGCCGGCTTGTAAAAGAAAATATGATGATAGCGGCTACGCAAGCTGTAGCTCAGTGTCGAAATCGGCCAGTAAAGTCTTAGTTAATACTCCTGAAGATACAAACGAGAGGTTTAATGGAAATGAAGGTGCCTATACACCTTACATAAAAGCTAGCCCCCAAGCTATTAAAAAGAGGATATTCAATAAGTCTGAAGGAAAATTTACCACTTACAATTGTTCTTCTCCGGCTGTTGATTCATATTCTGACTTTTTAATAGATGCTTCGCTATACACAGAACCTATGGAAATTACTAGTAGGGAGGCAGCTTTATGTATGATTACGGAAGAACCTGATAGCAGTCTTGGAGTGACGGAAATTAGCAAGCAGATAGATGTTAATCTTGAAATAGAACCAAGTTCCCCTAATAAAACTTTAAACTCGCCTAAAAAGAAACCTAGGTCCCCGTTTAAAAAAAAAGGTTCTTATCGTTCTTTATATGGTTTTGAAAAAGTAGACATAATGTTTCAGCTAGGTGAAAGAAAAGATTACAGTGTAATTGTGACGAAAATATTAAGTTATTTGTCGGACAATGATTTATCAAATGTAACAATGGTTTCCAGTACATGGAGGAATGTATGTCTAAAAGATAATCGGGCAAGAAGCAGGTGGTATAATTATGTAGAAGATTTGAAGGAAAGGAAAGAAAATTTACATTTGGTAAGCAGTTATGTTTTATCGCTTTTTCTTTTGTTTAGATAACAATCTTTAGGAGATATATTTTTTGCCTCACTGTAATTATGCCTTTCTTTATGATATTCGTATCTTCTCTGCTTATTTGGTTGCGTATTTTGATTATGAAGCATAAAATAAGAAACATTCTGATAATTCATCTAATTATTTCTTTCATAATTTATCACAATTCTATATAAAAACTAACATAAATATCCTCTTATTTTTGTTTTTTGTTAGTGGTTTATGTTTTTATTTATTTATTTTTTTTTTTTTACAAGTATGACATTTCATTTTAATGTTTCAGAGTAACAATAAATTGAAAAGATCCCAAACTCCTCTTATGAATCGGAATCACAGTACTCCACTTCATGTCAGGCAGCCTAAATCGCCTCCTGTTAGTCCCACTAAGTTTAGATTTCATCTTTTTCAGAAGGTATCTTCAAATAAGCATTTATGAAAATTATTCTTTATAGTAAAAGAGGAAAAATATACCTTAGTGCACAGTTCGGAAATATTTCTTTTTGTTGTAGGAAGCTCGTACACTGAAAGAAAATGAAGTTCTAATGGAATGCCCACGATGTTCTCGCCCTTCTGCTTGCAGTCCATCAACTTTAGTTGGTGAATGCCGAGGAATAGCCTGTATGTTGAAATTTTGTACAGTGTGCAGAACTCCTGCTCATGACCGTTCGCCCTGCCCGTTTCTTACGCCAGTAACACCAACTAAACGAAAGCACACAACGATTGGAAGTAAAGAAAGTAAACGTTTTTTACGTCGCCTATAATTATTAAGAATCTGACCATGATTTAGAAACCTACGTCACTCTCGAGCTTTAAAATGAACGAACATACTGCTCTCCCCCAATGTCTTTTAGGTTGAAGAATACTTGTAATGTACATCTTTTGTGTTCCTTTGTAACATGCTTAATTAAAACCGTTTACGTGTTCATAAATGAAAAATTTTATATTGTGCCATAATTCAAGAAAATATTGTGCGGCCTTGTAGGAAAAATCCTGTTGTGGTCAAATTGCGAGAAAGTTAAAAAAGAGTTAAATTTCGTGTTTTCGAATCTATAATGCTGCAGTTTGTGCAGGTGGGCCACTAAAAATGTGATTCATTTTATAGTAAAAATAAATGTGATTCTTAAAAATGTGGGGCCTTAAAATTTGCTCAAGAAAAACCGGTGGGTAATTTTGTTAAAAAGGAATATATATGTCTAAATTAGTTTAGGTTTATAAAGTACCGGTTTAAGTGATATTTTTGTATTGTTTGTCAGCATTCCTTACCATGTTTTTTGCATTTATGTATTAAAATGATTAATAATAATAAAATTTACATTTACTTTTAATGTCTGATTACATGATAATTTAAACATGCCATATTTTTTTTTTTATAAACTGTATTATTTATAATTGCGATTCAGCAATGAATTTTATTTTATTTTCTACCAAGCAATAATAAATTTACTTCATTAAGTCTGTTTTTAATATTATGTACAAATTTTGTAAATACATATATGTAGGTTTATATTTATAAAGAAAAATAAATTAATGATTGTACTTAATTCAATCTACATTTGAATTTTTATTTTATTACACTGAACAGAGGATCAGAGGTTTTCAACTTAATCCAACAATAGAACAAATATTTTAAAATAAATAACTTAAATTTAAATAACACTTATTTACAAGCGAATAGTTAAGTTGAATGGCATATAAAGAAGTAGTGAAGTTAACATCATAATTAAAATTGGACTCAATTGTAGAATTTCTTAAGAATATCAATCACAGTACTTTTTCTTTGAGAAAGAGAAAATCTTTCATGACTTCACATAGAAAGCCTCACGATTCCTACTAAATCATACGACTTGTAGAAATTCTTCTATCCCAAACCCATAACATATTTTGGTAATTGGTACGTGATTGCTGGTATGGCCATTATGACAGACATCCTATAAGAAAATAATTCATGTAGTAAAACATCAAATGTTGATAACATGAAAAGTTTAGACTGAAAAATTAAGCTGTTTTTGTGTTCCTAGTTTATCCAGCATATAATTGTTACATTTACAAGAAAATTTGTTTGTTTCCTTTGCAATGCACAAGGAGTTCATTTTAGGTATTCTAAATAAAATTTTCACTTCCATAAGTTTGTGAGCACTTTTCATTGGTTTTACCTTAACGATTAATAGTCGGAGTGGCACAAAAGGCGGCTAAAAGTGTTCACTGGAGAAAACATTCAAAATCAGGATTATAATGGTTTTTTCCCAATAATAATTTGAAACTAAAGTGGTAAATTCTTGTTTTAACCCAAAAAGTTTCATGGACCCACGCAAAGTATGTTCGATGAGTTTGTGTTACACATATTGAACTTTTTTGTGGAGTTTCTCTTCACTTTATATTCTCTTCAATTAAACTGAGGGCACTAATAAATAATTTTTAACCCATATTAGTAAAAACTATCGATTGTGTGAAATAAAAAGAGAAAATGACCTTAAATAGTCAGGCTAGTTTCAAAACTAAATAGCCATTACAAGACTTGAGAAAGAATGATTCAGACCAAAGCGGCCGGTATGTGGATTAGGCTTTGCGGTAAGTTGTCGAATCAGATCCAATTTTCTGTTGTTACAGGCTAGTTAGTGCTTTGTATGCTAGCAATATCTATTAACAACTTTTGAAAGTTTCAAATAAACTTGATTAGCAATCGGGTGGATAAATATTATATAACGTTTAAAGAAAAACGTTGGAACGTTCGAAAAACCGACAGATCGCATTTGCGGTTAATGAATTTCTGTCCAAACCCTAGTAACACAAGGGTCATTAGAACCAAAACGAAATTTCTATTTTGTGCTTTCTACAACTCAGTTTTTGAGATAAGGTGCCCCAAAAGGCATTACACAGAGGACCCCTAACATTTTCTGAGCGCACTCAATTCTGAAAATTTGACACGATTGCAGAACTGCCTCTTAGTAGAAGCAAGAAGTGGCAAAAAGGAAATGTAGGATAAAGTTACTTGAACTTAATCCTTAACCTCAACCTTACTCCTCAAGGTTGTAAGAATTACGGATATTTGCTAACAGCTCTATTAAATTCCACCCGATGTAAAACCCAAATACTTATAAATAAAGGTGTCTAATATAGCTTTAGATAGAGATCATCATTTACCACTATCTACAAAATCAAGTTCAAGATCTAGTCTTTCAGCGTTAACGATATTTTTTGGTATGATCTATTTTCAAGGCATACCCCATCCCATACATAATCGTAATGTATTTATCTCCAAGAATAAGCCATAACATGAATCTCGTTAAAGCTGAATATGAGGCATTTGAAAATCTAAAAAGTAAAAATATCTGGGAAAAGTAATGAACAGAGGTGAAAAGGACTATTTAATTTTCTAAAAACATTTATACCAAAAATCTGATAGCCTACCCAAAAGGCTTAACAGTAATTGTTTAACAAGACAGCAAATAAACATTAAAAACATACCTGAGACTTGTCCTCTCCTCCACCACGTAATAACTCCGCAAACCGCTACGTCCCATGCTTTCATTGTATAATGTACCAAGCCACGTCTAAATAGAGAAAAGTATTCCGTCTCCAGACTGTACATCTTTATTAACCTTTACTTAATAACTAAATTCTACTTTTACTGTTGCAAATGTAATGAAATGTAAGTAATGGTAGAACTGTTAATGTAAACGGCTTGTATTAAGGTGAAAATGTGCCACTTATGGCCTATACATAGATAAATTTTCAAATATTTAAAGTGAAACTGTACACCTAAAAACTTTTCTTTTGAAAATGCAGAATATTTTTCTTTTAAAACAACAGATTATTAAGAGATGAGTGGCCATGATCGAAACTGCACTTCAGTTTATGGCTAAGGACAAGCACTTCCCCGATGTATGAATGGTGCAAATCTTAAAATTTAATCTTTTTAAAATAATTAACCAAAGATGTGATACGCTTTACTAAGAATGTAAAAAACTCTGAGAACCCTGATTTTGGAAGTCATTTAGGCAAAAAAAAAAAGTGGACCTACTTTAGTCGTATAAATAATTTGACAATGTCTTTTGGAATAAGATGAAATAATCTATTCTCCGAAAATAGATTCACCTTCCCTCTGTTATAATCCGAGAGCTCTAGTTGTCATCCCAGAACACTACAAAGAAAAAATCTAAGGGCCTGCAACTAGATTCGATACCGAGAATCCAAAACGCTAACCTCTGAGGTTATTTCTTCTATCAATTTCATTTTGAGTTCCACTTAATTCTTCAACATTAAAGTAGACATTTATCAATAGCTAGTTAGGAGGAATGGATTAGTTTAATGATTGCAGCAATGGATTTCGACGCTGAGATCCCTGGTTCGAATCCAACTACCGGCCCTTATATATCCTAGTAGCCACTTGCAGGTCAATTTCCGGTGATGGAAAGTGTTGGTTGGAGAACACTGCACGGAGGCCAGCAGTGGCTAAAAAAAATCTAAGGTCGCCAATAACTTCTTTAGAAAAATATTAAGGCATTTTACTACGTGGTTTGAAAAAAACACAAGAAAAGCTATCAATTGTCAATAATTTGAGACGAAAAAGATTTGTGTTGACCCTTCGTGAGTTTCTCTTATCGCTGAAAAACGGATTTTTAAAATGGAACTGATCAATTTTGTATAAAACCTTTTTGTCGGATCCATGGTAGTTTCTAAATAATACTCAGAATTTTACTTTCCTGCGAGTTTACGTTTTTTAATTATGGTGTCCACCACAAACCTGGTCAGACACAGACAACAACTTTGTAATGAGGGTATTTCTAAAACTGTATATAAGTGAAAACTTTTAGAAGATAATCTACTTGATTGCAATACTTCCTCAAGGTTATTATTGTCTACTATAAAGAAAAAGTTACAAAAAAAAAACACTCAAAATTAACACCTGTCCATTTTAAAATTTTGAACAGATTCAAAATGAACTAAGGAAGACTTGGGCAAGCTTGTCAGTAAGGAAAGATTGACAAGTTTATTAATGTTTTGGAACTGTTTTTCGGTAGCTTTTTTAGCTCCAAATACAAGTTTACCATTAGTTTAGGTGGTCTTATAAAAAAGTAATGATTGTTAAATAAATACTGCTATCTCAGGAGGGAAATCAGTGGTTGTATATAAATAACAAATGTTGATTGGTACGCTTAATTTTTTTTGCCTAAAATGACTTCCACAACAGTTAAGTTATCCATTCGTCATAAATCACATCATATATAATCAAATGAATGATTTTAACAATTTGAAACTTTGAGAAGCCAATTTTTTGGAAATTCTTTAGGAAAGAAAAATGAAGACACAAATTTTTATTCCATAAATAAAGAAATATGAAATTGATTTACTACAGTAAAAGAAAAATATATATATATACAAGTACAAATACTTAATTTACAAAATAATAACAGAAAGGTTAAGACGTGCACTAATGCCTTTACCATGTATGTACAAGTATGAATTTACAAATTATTTCTATGATAATAAAATTTAAAACAATATTAGGCTCAATTTAGTAATTATTGTGGATAACATTTTAAGCGATCAAAAAAGCTATTTAGTTGTACGGTTACTTGCCTTTAGTTAAAGATAGTGCCTGTATATAATAAATGTTTAATTTTGCAATCCTTGAAAATGCTAGTAAAAATTAATGCTACCACCATTTACATGAGTTCAATAATTTTAAATTTTCTACTATTATATTAACGACGAGTTCAAGAGATCATTCATAGGGGCATGTAGCAGTTATCCATAGATGTTTCTAACTTGTACTGAAGCTACACACTTCTTACGTTCCGAGATGAAAATAAAAGTGTTACATTAATTTATCTCAGATCATCTACGAAATTATCTAAGTTTTAAATAATGAAATCGATTAAATTCAAAACAATTATTCTTTTATATAAAAATAAACCTCTACATTTACAAAATATTTAAAAAATTGCATTTACTTTTACTAAACATTCATGAATGTACACATCACTTTTTTCTTTCTGAAGCCAGAATTCTTCGTGATAAAAAAAGGTCTGTATTTATTTTTACAAAACTTCAGAACCACCTCCTGTCAAAAACATAGAAGGGAAAATAAAAATGAAATGTCATTACTCTTTTCTTACACGATGTTGAATGATAAAAGGAGTTAATTTATTCTTTTAAAATGGAATTTGAATTATTTTAAGATAAAATTAGAAAGGAAAAGGAAAAAATGTAGATTTTGTAAATTAATATTTACCAAAATAAATTTGTTCTATAGAAAAAAATAAATGAATCAATTTGATAGGGTTTGCAGACAGGGATAGATTGCCATACAATTAATTATTTAATTTTTTTGCAACTTTTATTTTATGAAAAAATATCAAATAAACTTCTTTTATTCATTCAAAACACAAAAGAGTACATTAAGAAGTTGAAATGAGTAATAAGTTAATTAATAATTTTCTAATTATAAAATGCATTCATTTAAAGAACGAATATTTGTAAATGATAAACCCATACAAAATTGAAGCAATAAAATGTATCTAACAAATAGAAAATAATATTAGTAGAAGGCATTCAACAATGAGTTATTTATGGGTGACTGAAATTTTCTAATATCTGGAACTTTGTAAAGAAATTAAACTTTCTTGGGAAACTTCTGAGGACTCTGCACCATAGCGCGGCAGAGTTCGAAAAACCTAGTAAAATAAGTATTGAATATGACTATAATACCATCAAAGGAGTGATATTCTAATTCGCACCTGATTCTACGACACTATTCGAAATACGCTTTTAAATACAATCACGATGAATTCAATCTTGTTAACAGAAATCAGCCAAACCTCTTCCCATTAGTACGACTCCTGTGAAACAACTCAAAGAACACTGAATAAATTCTACCCCTCAAATAAACAAATATCAAGTTAAATAAAAACTTGTTCGTCTTGGAGAATTTTCTAGAGCATCGGACGATATTCTACCAAACACCTTATCAAAGAAAGATCCTAGACCAAACACATTCATCTTCTATACTCTGCTACACGTATAAATAATCCTTATTCAATTGTAAGCTGGCTGTTTTTCCAACAATACCTCTAAATGTATTTGTAACTGCCCTCTAAATACTCATAAGACAATATATCAAAATACAATATATACAAGTATTATTAGTATATAAAAGCCAACTGAAAGAATAAATGGCAATCGGTATCTTTTCTAGCCCTCAAAAAAGAAACTCATTCATTGTAGACTCCATTAAAGCTAACACGGGTTGGTCTTGATAAAATGATTTCATATATTTGTAAGTGATAAGGACTATGCTTGCTTTCTTGATGTCTCTGTTGTGATAAGATGTAGTATACGATGAACTAGTAAAGTGCATCACCTTCACTTAGTACTCCTTCGTGCCAATGAACTTTTGACTGCTATATAAACAAATATTTTCCAAAACCTACTCCCAACAAAACAGAGTTCAAAAGTGAAAAGAACTGTCAAACACGTAAGAATTTACTTTCTGTACTTTGAATGAAAAGGTTTTCCCTTCATCTACTTGTTTTTAGCAGCATACATTTTTATAATTACTAATTCTAATTTTGTCTCGATAAAATCTTTACTTTTTACTTTACTGTGATTTGTTGTAGCCAAAGTTTTCAAGATTGCCTTGCTAAAGGCCACTCCATTACCCAAATAAGAGTAAATTTTCTATTTTCTTATTTCTCCTCTAAAAGTTTTCGTTTATAAATTTCTTTTTTTAATTAGATTTTCTAATATCCTAACTCTAATCGTTTCTAATCTTTACGTTCCTCATGTTTCCATTTCTTTTCCCCAAAAAAGGTACCTACGTCAAGCTGTTTTTGTTCGCATAGAGGGTCCTCCTTCTTCATCCCTTTATCGAATCGAAAGTGACAACAAATAGACTTTTCGCTACAAATTCAAGCAAGCTAAAGCAAGTTGTAGATGTGAGCAATCTATCTATACAATGACATGCAGATTGGAGTAGATAAGTTTCTAAGAAATCGGCAATCGTTTTCGCGTTTTAACTTAGAAAAAGAAAATCTTTTTACGCAGAAATAATCTTGGTTATTTTAAATATTTAGTCATTTTTAGGTAACAATTGAAAAAAAGGTTTTTAATTAAGAAGGGATATAGTTTATTAGACGGATAGGAGAAAAACAAAAAAATCAGAAAGTCACCAGAAGAAAATGTACAAATATATATAAAAAAAAATGTACTGGAGTGAGTTAGTTTTTTTAATTAAATATTTCGGAAATCGCAAAATAACACACAGTGGACTAAAACATTTTAGTACCAATTGCTTTAATTCTTCTATTTACTCATGAATTTTCCGAAATATTTTTATTTTTATAGTTAGTAAAACTCAAGCAAAATACCGACCACCTAAAGTAGTGAAGCTAGTTATAATTGGATGTTGTGCCATCTTGAACCTCCACCATAATTTTATTCGACCAATTTAACTACATACGAGAGTGCGAGAGAGTTGTACAACCACGCCCGCCAGCCTGTACCCTTTGTATTCGCATCTATTCTTGATTCTAATTCCTGGCATAGATATTTTCGATCATGTGATCGTCCGGATCTCATATCACAGAGCATTCTCTTTCTACATTCTGAATCACATGAAGGACGCACCGGAGAATTTTTCCAATAATACCTGAAAAAAAAAGAAAGAAAAAAATTACAAAGAAGAACAAAATCGAACACAAAAGCACTGTCAAAGTAAGGTAACCACAATCCGGAATTGATGGTAAATAATATCAATTATATTACAATAAAATAATATTTCTATTAAATTTATAACATTGCAAGTGTTAGAAAAATAACTTACTTAAAGTACAAATCAAACATGGTTATGTTCTCAGCTAATTTGTTGATATAATTATCCCAATCAGCAGGAGAGAGTGACTGCATAAGATAAGCGTGCCTGGCACTATACTCTTTGTACCAAATTGGATAATCGTACAGATTAGCTTCTCTAAGATTCATTATCCACGTTTCATGATCTAGTACCATCTATATAAGAATTAAAATAAAATAGATTCATTATTTAATTAGGATTAAACTAATAACTGTACTAGTTACTAAATTGAATTCAATTCTTTATTGCTTCTAAATATATCTTTCAGCAGGAAAGTTTCATAATTAATCTCATTATTTTGTATAATATGATACTAAAATGTTGCTTTATTCTCGAATTCCTGGAATGAACATAAATTTTCTCTTCACTTACTTCGCATTTTTCCTTTTCTTACTCTTAAGTAAGTGTTTCAATCACACATTATATCTTAGTTAAAAACTGTCTTTCTATAGTTGTTCATTATTTATTTCTATAAAGGGAATTATGTATGTAAAAGTGCCATCAGAGGGAGCTGCCGACAACGCCACACAGCCTGAAGATTAGGTTATAGTCGAGGAAGGTTTAGCGTCATTTTAGAGTGTTTACGTTACAGTTTTTCATAGTGTTTAACGACGGTGAAAAATGACTAGTAATTTAATTTGTAAGACGGTTTTCAAAAACAGATTTTATTATTCTGTGGGAGATGTAAAAGTGCCATCAGAGGGGGCTGCCGACAACGCCACACAGCCTGAAGATTAGGTTATAGTCGAGGAAGGTTTAGCGTCATTTTAGAGTGTTTACGTTACAGTTTTTCATAGTGTTTAACGACGGTGAAATATGACTAGTAATTTAATTTGTAAGACGGTTTTCAAAAACCGTCTTACATATATTTTTTTGAAGCCTAAAGATGATTTAGTAGTCAATCGGAAAATCGGCTGGGTAAACAAACTTTTTTTTTCCTAACCTACATTCAAGAACTTAAAAAATTCTAAATTGGTTACAGTGAACTACATACCCTGGTCGACTTTTCATGATCACCATCAACATAATAAATTCTGTAACCAGGATTCAAATCATAATAAGGTGTAACTGACGGACCAACGTAGGCAATACTTATTGCACGTCCCATATCATCCATATCATAAAAAACTTCAAATTCATCGAAATGAGTATGGCCGAAAAATTGTGCGGTGATTACTCCTTCATATCTGCAAGGCAATTCATTAATTGTTATATATTGGTCATTTGAACACTAACTTAATTCTATTTAAGGAAGAAACATTAGGAATTACCTATTAATAATGGTGTAATAATTTCTAGACCATATCCTAGCACAATCACTATAACCAGGTGGGATATGACCAATCACGTGTACTTTTTCACCACTAAACTCTGCACTCTGTAGTTCATATATAAACCATTGAAGCTCTTTAGCGGGATCAGTACTATTTAAAAGTAACCACCTGAAACAAATTTGTATTACTACAAAAACTGTGAAATTCACAATTTTCATTTGTGTAATATACGAATTCATCCATTTGTATTAGCATAGGTAGTTGAAATATCTACTGGTGCAATAAAATGATCAGGATCTAAAAATATTTAATGATTATTTTTACGGATTTCATGATTTTTAATAAATTTTTTGCTTGTCATTTTGTCTCTTAAGTACACAATAGAATTTTTTCGTAAATTTAAAGATTACATACCAATTCTTGTTATTGCAGTAATTCATATTTAATGAAATGATTCTAAAACCAGGTCTGACTAGCACTGAATAAAAGGCTCCTCTTCTTACTGTTCTGGATACTGAAGTTGGTAACCATTTTCTCCATTGATTATCCAGTTCATCATACAACCATTTTATTGAAAAGTCATTTTGAACGAAAGGTGGTGGAAAACTAAAATATATATATATATTTTATGATGAAAAAAATGTCATGTAGAAATTTTACACTTATAAAAAAGTTGAAAATATATTTTGTGCACGATTAAATATAATCGTTGATGTCTGTAAATAAAGATCACTACTAGAGGAAGATCGTGCTCTAGAGAAGTCCCAAGGCTCCAATTAATATGTATGTAAATCATCAAACAAAACGACCAGTAAGCAAAATTATTTGTTTATCGATTCTACTTTACTACTTTCTGTGACATTAAAACATTTAACTCTTACTACTTTTGATTTAATATCTCTCAAAGGGAAGGGATTAGCTATTCGGTTAGCGTACTGGACTCCTACGCGGAGGTCCCGGGTTCGAATCCAGCTGCTGACCCTTACATTTTCTCTTCCTAGGAGCTTCTTACAGCTCACTGTCCGGTGATGGACAGTGTTGTCTGTAACGAGAGAACACTGCCCGGAGGCCGGCAGTGCACTGAATAAAGCTCCGCGCGCCAATAACCTTAGATGTTGACGCGCCTTAAATCATTAAAAAAATAAAATAAAATAACTCTCAAATTTTGAAAATGATGGCAGAAAAATAATGGAATATTTCATAATTTTATAATCTAAATATCACCTGTTTACCGGTGCAGCTTCATGATTGCCTAAAGCAGGAAATATTGGTATACCAGGGAAAGTTTTCACCATTTGAGCAACAGTTTCTTTTAATATCATCAGGTTTTCTTCTCTAGTCTGATTCCAAACATCATGTGGTGGTAAATCACCTGTCCAGATGATATAGTCTATGTCCTGTATATGTATGAAAAAATAAAAATAAAAATTAGTTACATTATTTCAAGGGACATTTCCTTCTAAAAACGTCTAAATAATAATTACCGGATGAGTGTTAGTGATATGTTGTAACATATGATCGATGGTCCTTTTCGGGGTATCACATTTTCTATAATCTCCCCATCTTCCAGCAGCTGACTGGACATCAGGCGCTGGTCCATTGGTAAGTCTACAGCACAACGGTTCTTTACAATTAGCATTTGAACCTTCATGGTAATAAGGATCAAAATGTGTATCAGAGAGATGGAGTACTTTAAACGTTGAAACAAGTTCCTGATAATAGAAAAAGAGAAAAGAAGCTGATTAGAAGCAATATTTTACAAAAAGACTTAACAAGTAAAGGCAAGTTGAAGATACTATACAAGCAAAACATCAGCCTACAAATATTTATAAACATCAGAAATTTGTTAAAAACTCAAATGCAATTTTAAAATAGCAATTCAGATTTATTTATTTTTTATTTTTTTTACCTTTGGACTTGGGGCTGGCTTTGGTGCTGGCTTTGGTACAGGAGGAAATACTACATTCCAATCGTGAGTTGGATTGTAAACTTCTTCGCAGCCATCACCGACTACAAAACTGCATATTTCATCAGGACCAATTTGAACTCTTTTTAAAACGTACACAACTTCAGCCTAACGTGCAAAAACAACATAAAACTAAATAATAATTTAAGCTGATTAGTGAAATGTCAGGTATTAAATTATAATGAACAAGTTTCTATCGGCAATAGCGAAAAGTAGTGCTTAATAACAAAAATTGGTCTCCCAAAAATCATTTCTCTGGCCATTGCCGACAAAAAACCTTTTTATAAATATAATTATATTATTTCTATCTTCATGGTGTCTCGAAGACTACATGGGCCATTTAGAGGAAATAGATTTCTAGTCAAAGCAGGAGGGATCCTGCAATGAGCGAGGACCTACTCTCGGCCCAGAAGCGTAGACCAGTTTATAAATTCCTAATAATTATAATTGTTTAAATATACTTACTCCAAATAATTCAGTGAAGCCTTCACATACTCGAGGTGTTTGTATTTGTAAACTAACACAGAATTTATATACAATTTGTTCTATATCTTTGGTCGTTTTACCACCTCTAATGTAATGCTGCAATAGGCCTACACCTGAAATATTAGATGAATGTATATTAAAAGTGTGGAGATGAAAAAATGAATAAGAGCGGCCAATACTTTTCAGTCTCAAGAGAGTTTGCATGTGAAAAGTAAATCATTTAAAAAACCGCTCATCAAGAATACGGGTTTCTTTTTAAAAGATATAATAATTTTCAATAAATGATTAACGGCCAGACTTTTCATAATTAAACATGTCTGATGTCGTTATTGAATTCAATAAATTTATATAAATCGATGAAAATTAAATCTTATCTCGCAAAATAATGTGTACAATATTTTTCATATTCATTACAAGTTACACAAGGAATACAAAAAGATTACCTGCTTTGCACGCAGTACATGACACTTTTGACATAACACTAGTCTCTACTTCTGTAACGACCTGTTTCAAATTGAAGAGTCGAAGAGCCTTGTCCACTAAACGAGGCAAGTGTCTTCCTCTTCTCATATCACCTTCGGCTAGATCTTCATCTATTTCACTTATTACTTCTGTATAGTTTAACTGTAAAATGAAGGAATTAATTTTAACAGATATAACCATTGATATATTTTGAAGGTTATACAATTATTCAGAACAAAACAATTCCGTAGAGTGAAAAAAGGATTAGTTCTTCTTCAGGAGAACTTGGTGTCACTATGCATGTCATCAGCCTAAGATCTAGAAAATCAGTTACTGCAGCAGTCACACATTACACATAGGTAGTGGAGCTGAAGTAGTTGATGAGTTTAACTATATGGCTTTAGCGTATTATAATAATTTAACTCTTCGTTACATACATTGACACTTAAACGAACCCCAATAGATCTACTAGAGATCCCTGTGAACAGGAATTAGTAGCTCGACAATCTACAATTTGGAGCGAACTGTAAATCATACGGCATGGAATAGAAAAACCTATACGATACGGGGTAAAAAAATCCAACATGCAACGATATTCCTAAAGTATTTGTAACGAAAATAATTCTAAACTGTAGGTCTATCTCCCTCATTTCCATTTTAAGCTACATTTCAGAACAAGTTCCATGCAAGGTTTGGCCAGTCAAATACCATTGGGAGATGCAAAATAGACATTTTTGCGAACCTATTGAGACAAGCCTACTCATTTTTTTTCCTGTCAAGATTTGGTATTGACCATAACTGCTTTCTACCAAATAAATCGGACACTTGCTATTTGCCTTAAAACCGATAATGCTGTTCACAAAAAGAAGTGTATATAAAAAATGAACAATAATTTAACAAACAATAAATAATAACTTTGTACCTTTAATTTTTTAAATTGTTCCAAAGTGAGTTTTTCAAGTTCTTCTGGTGACATATATTTAGGCGGTAATGTATGATTAACCTTCGCTGGTTGCACCAAAGGGCTATCATCTCGTTCAAACACAGCAAACTCTTTCCACATGTAATTATCATCAACATTACTCCAGTAATTTCGTCTTTCTATTGGTCCACCTGCAATGTAAATTATTTATTTACATTGATTAGTTTGTGGAAAAATTCAGAACAAGGCTGCATTTGTTTAACTTAGAGAGTTTAAAAAAAAAACAAATATTGCTTAACGTAAACAAGGGATAGCATAAGGAATTAATTAATGTTTAAAAACGTTACTGGTAGCGAGACTTTGTTTACTTTTCATTAGAAAAGAAGGGATTGATAGTTGGATAATCCAAATGGCTAGATTTCATCGATGAAGCCATCACAGCTTGTTTACTTTCTCTTATTTCTAACTTGTTCTAACCTGTCGTGATGAAGAATACATCTTCATCATCATCACATTTGAATTATCAGCTTTAATCGATTTAGAAAATTTGCCTTTCAGTTACAAACCTGTCTGTGGGAATGTGTGTATGGTTTGAAGAAAAACACATGTTTTTATATACCACTAACAGTTATAGAAATGCAATATGGTAAATTTGTAATAATCAATCAACTTTTGAAGTTTTATTTTTTCTTCTAATTTTCATTTCGACTTTGGAAACATCGTTAGCTAATGAGGACATAAAAGATAAAAGATTTGGTGAGCAAAGATTCAGTGGAAACGCCATACTTTCAAACTGAATATGTGCCATCTGAAATAATCTAAATAAGTTTGCAGATGATAATTTGTACCTTTCATTTGAAAATAAAAGACAAAAAAATGGTTTTATATACGATATATGTATAATAAACGTAAAATATAAATATAAGAATTATATTTAAACTATAAAAATAATGGAATTGCAAATTTGTCAGGGTTATCGCTCAAAACTGATTAACATTACTAATAATAAAAAAGAAGAATATCTTATCGAAATCCTAATGTATAACTGAGTTCTGTTTAGAATTTAAAAATAAAAAATTCTTTTATACTCTATAGCATTTCAGTCCACTACTTTTGAAGAAAACTGAATATAATACTTCCTTCAATGCAACCATTTTTTCCGGAAATGGTAAAATAGGCAAATATTGCTCACTATTCTACCGCATTATAACCTCGTAAAGCTGTTAATATTAGATAAAATATGTATTTCCTTAATTCTCTAGTTAATTCGCACAAGTTCAAAAAAATCATTGACTGATTTTTTTTCCCCCAGATTAGGATACGGTTTGTCCAGATTGGCTTGGATATTGTGTTCCAAGTTACTTAATGAATGGTTTCTCTATCTCTCCATGTGCTTCTTGTTTCAGACTCTATTATTCTCCAAACGGGCAACATTTTAGAAATTATAAATGTTGTTAGACTTCCACCGAAATGCTCATTAGTAAGAGATGACCAACATCTTCAAATTGTGTTTTCAAATCGTGACAAATCGAGTGAGATTGAACTATATCATCAATTAGCTTAAGAATGGATCCACATACAACCCAAACAAAATGGGTAAATCTTCAAAAAGTATTTAACTACGGCAATGAAAACAGTCGCTCATATTTTTAATTTCCATAAAAATTTTCATATTTTATTTTTATTTCTTATTTAAATCCATTCTGTGGAATTTACTATTATAGGAATTTTTAACAAATTAAGATCTTTAGTTAAGAGAGTAAAAGAACCTTTTGTTTTAAAGTTTGGACTTTTTAAAACTGAAACTGACTAGACAAATTTAAATTTTCGCTAAAATTATTAACGTTAGGTATTTTTATAGAGAAACATTACCAAGAAATTTTGTTTTAAAGATTTTGTTTTTGTTCATGTAAGTTTCAAAAAAGAAACCCTCCAGTGGGAGAGTTTTTATGAAACAATTCTGAAAACCAATAATTGAGAAATACTAGAATTATACTTACCAGAAACTAAAGGTGTTACTATATTTAACAGCATTAATATCCATAAAAGACACCATGTTGAATACCTTATAAGCATAATACTTAAAACAGGAACTGTAGGTTAGAATATTGACAGCCCACTGCAACGGAACAACAGAAAAAGGATAAATTAGAAATTAAATTACAAAACGATACGTAACTTGTATATAGAATTTTTAGACAAAGTAAATGGACTTTACGCCAATTAAATAGATAGATATTGTTTTGATATGTTTCTAACAAAGTATTAGATATAGTGCCTTATCAACGAAACTTTTTTTTAGTATACATTTATTTCTCTACCTTTCTACCCACCTGGGTACTTTCTGTAGAACCTTTCTATGGATTTTTTTTTTTTATTTGTTATGTAATGCGAGGGTCGTTTGAAAAGTCCGTGCAAAAATAAAAACTACTTTATTTTTTGGGGTAAACCTTTTTTATTTTTCAATATAGTCTCCTTTTAGGCTTATACACTTCGTCCAACGCTGCTCTAGTTTGTTGATCCCTTCCGAATAATAGGATTTGTCCAAGTCTGAAAAATAGCCATTCGTTTCTGCAATTACCTCCTCGTTTGAATAAAATCTTTTTCCCGCCAGCCATTTCTTCATATTGGGGAACAAATAGTAGTCCGAGGGAGCCAAGTCTGGAGAATAGGGGGGATGTGAAACGAGTTGGAACCCTATTTCCATTAATTTTGCGATCATAACTGCTGAGGTGTGAGCTGGTGCGTTGTCGTGATGGAAAAGGACTTTTTTGTGGGCCAATCGTGGGCGTTTTTCTTGCAGCTCGGTTTTCAAACGGCCCAATAACGATGAATAATATGCACCTGTAATAGTTTTACCCTTTTCCAGATAGTCGATGAGGATTATTCCTTGCGAATCCCAAAAGACAGTCGCCATAATCTTTCCGGCCGAAGGAACGGTCTTCGCTTTTTTTGGCGCAGATTCCTCCTTGGTAACCCATTGTTTAGATTGTTCTTTGGTCTCAGGAGTGTAGTGATGTATCCATGTTTCATCCACAGTGACGAAACGACGCTTAAAGTCCTGCGGATTCTTCTGGAACAGCTGCAAACCGTCCTTGCAACACTTCACACGATTTCGTTTTTGGTCAAGCGTGAGCAATCGCGGCACCCATCTTGCGGAAAGCTTTGTCATGTCCAAATGTTGATGCAAAATATTATGTACCCGTTCATTCGAGATGCCCACAGCACTAGCAATCTCACGCACCTTCGCTCTTCTGTCATCCATCACCATATCATGGATTTTATCAATGATTTCTGGAGTAGTAACCTCAACAGGGCGTCCAGAACGTTCAGCGTCACTTCTGCCATATGGCCACTCCGAAAATTTTGAAACCACTTATAAACTGTTCTAATCGAAGGTGCAGAGTCACCATAATGTTTATCAAGCTTCTCTTTAGTCTCCTGAGGCGTTTTGCCTTTCATAAAGTAGTGTTTAATCAACACACGAAATTCTTTTTCGTCCATTTTTTGAAAATCACTCGACTTCCTCGATTCAAACGAATGCCAAACACAAAGAAATAGACCGATCTGGCTGAAACTTGGTGTGTGTCCTTCCAAGAGATGCTATTAACTAAACATAACCTCGATACGCGCCAGTGGTGCTATCTCTTTGACTTTGCACGGACTTTTCAAACGACCCTCGTAAGTTGCCCCAAGAACCATGTTCATTTCAACGCATAAAGATTAAGGAAATTTTCATTTGGAATTCATTAATCAATGTTACATATTTTTCCTCTCCTTTTTTTCCCAAAAACGTAAACACTCTTTAGTTACAACATAGTTTTTATACAGTACCACTTCCATTTTGGTGCATGAGGATGGTGTAGATCTTACGGCCAATTTACAGTCTATTTTAATTTTACATCAGACAAATGAAATATTCTTAAGGAATAAACTGCAGACGTAAAAGCTCATCGGTATTGACTTCTTCTTCTTCTTAAAGAAGGGAAAGCCCTATTTTGAGGCGTGGAAAATGGTATTGACATAAATAATCTTAAACATTTCTAAAAAAAAATTGTATAAAAATTATAGCTGTTCACGTTTTTCAAAATTAAAAAGAAAATTGAGCAAAAAACATTATTTTCTTTAAATTTAACTATTTATCGTGGAATAAGTTTATTAGCTTACGAATATGATAAATTATTTTTAGAAGATTGTGCTATAGTCATTTTATAAAGTGAACAAGAAGGTAATGTAGTATGTAGCTTTCTCAACACGTAGTTTTTGAGTTTCTAGACAGATCTGAAAGAAAAACCGGACTACAGCTGTTAATGTCTAATTAGATTTTTAAAGAAACAATGTAGAATGTTAATTGACCTATTCTTTAGGGCCGAAAGCTTGACAAAAACAAATAACAGAAAATGCAAGAATCCCAATCCTATAAAAATTTTAAAAATCTTTGGAAACATTTTTTGGAGAAACTTCAACAAAAAAAAAAATATAGGAAACTTACAAAAGGTAATTTTTCTGTACGTTCAACTACCATCAAATCTTAATCTTATATAATTTACTAATGCACTTTAATGTGAGCAGTTATATTGCAACATTTCCATGAAAACCCCTCATTTTTGGGGAGGGGAGAATGATAATTAAGATAATAGAACTAAATTTGTGTAATTAATAAACGCAATTTTAAAGAAAATCGTAAAAGGAAGGGAAAAAGACATTTATTAAAGCAGTATCGATGATTGACAGTTCCTAATCGAATTCTAAAGTGATATTGGTTCTCGTACGGTTTTTGCACGTTTCAGCTTCATTTTTACGAGCTATTTCTTGTGACTTTTTCATTGACTGTGAAAACGATTCATCATATACTTTCTCTTTTTTATCAATAAAAGAAGGTGCCAATTTGAAGTGCTTCTTGATACTTCTAATTCTAATTAAAATATATAAGATTTATTAACTCCAATAATAATAATACAAAAAAAAATTACAACATTGCGATAGTAAAAGTAATATTTTAAGCAAAAATTTTAAAAGAAAAAAAAAGTTTGGTGTTATCACTTAAGTGGTTGGTATTTAACTTAAAATACAAATTAAAAACTGGGAAATTAACAAGGCAGTGGATATTAATGAATGCTTTTTCCTCGTAATTATCACATACACGATAAAGACTAATTATTATATTTAATTAAAGAAAACCAAATTATATAATGATAATTTTTGTATATTACTTCATTTCCTGCATAAGTTTTATCAAAGGTCCTTGTCCCGAACTTGAACGGGGAAATTATCTCATCAAGGTTAGAATAAACTTTTCACCTATAGACTCTGGCGTCATAGACTCTCTCGGGTTAAAGAGGCTGCAAACTTACTCTCTTCCGCTTTGTAAATATAAAAAGTAAAGTAATCACAATTTTTCTCTTAGGCAGGGCTTAACATCCAACTACTAATTGGGTAACGAAGACAGAGTGGAAGCTATTTTTATAACTAGCAAATGAACAGTAGGTACCATAACTCCCATTTACAAAACCATCTCTATACCAACAACCGGTCCTCTTCAACTTAGATTAGTTGGTATTCGGTTATACTTTTATCTAAAAGTGCAAACCATACAATATGGCGGGCATTCTGCTGTACTTTTTTGATACCTTTCTATAGCCAGTCAGCTTTGTCGTTTACCTGTCACCCACAATAATTTGGTTTACTCTGAACAATAGATATTCCACCATCATAAAGAACGCTGAACTTTGCCTTAAATTTTACAAAACATAAGCTAGTCATTATTCGCCATCGATGTTACAGCAATAAAAGAAACGTGCGGTTAAATTCGAAGGCCAAGGCCTCAAAATTCAATGCAAACCGGCCGACGGATATGAAAATTGGCGCTGACTACATCTGCTTCAGTGTTACCAACCTATAATGATAGCTAAACCCTCGATGTAAATGTGGGTCAAAATAAATGATTCTTTAATTTTTTTCTGCTCAGCATTCTTAGCTTGTATCCAAGGACTCTGTTCTTGGGCTCTTCTTCTATCTGCAAGCATACTCCAACCAGATGCTCTTGGTATTCATACTGGTTGGTTTCGAAAAGAGCTTCCAAGAGCTTCCGCCCTTCCTTTTCAGCACTTATTTATTATTCACTAAATATGCCAAGGGAATTCTCTCTACTAGTAATAAAATGCAACCTGAACACCATTTTATAATTACTGCTATAGCCCTGTTCTAATTGTTCGATTTCACTTACATGCAGAAGCTGTCAATGAAATTTGTATGAGCGAAAGTCAATTTACATAAATGCAAACAACTAAACCAAGTAAATTTATTGCGTACAGAATATTTAGAGACATTTATTTAACAAAAGTGAAACTTTTTTTTGCACATTAAATTTGAATACCACAAATAAGCGATGTTAATCTTGCCATCAAATCATATATTGGCCACTGCCTTGAACCTGTTCTCAGTCTGGAGTTAAAATTAAAACTATACAATTATGGAAATCATCGTCGATAGATAATACTAGCCAACCAGTATCTTTTCCTTCATTTTCACAGTAAAGCAGTTGTACCAATAGTGAAATGAATTACTAGATATAGATATTACGAGATAATTAATTAATACATGTTCACTGGTTTGCCAGCAAAATACATGGTTAGGATTAAAAGGGTCCATTGATCTTCTTTAATTAGGAAAACTGACTTTTTTTTATGCGCCTAATTACTCCTAATGAAAATTCGATGTCGAAAATTTTAATCTATTGCTGGATACTTCTTTTCCACAGCTTAATATATATGTAATATATAATATATTGTATATATACAATTCAAATTGCTACATTACAATAACCTACTTTTTGCACTTTTACTACACAATATTTTTTAACCTATCATAAACAGAACATTTTACTGTTACTAATTTGTTCAATGGACTGGAAAAATAACATATTAACACTTTCTTTCCAGTAAAAGTTTGTGTAAGATCATGTTTAGAATGGTAATGGTAATGTTAAAGGTAATAGAATGGCTAAGTTTGCAAATAAAGATTTGCAATAATAACAAGAATTTCAGACCGTTCTTTTGAATTGAATAAAATCTGTGTTTTTTAAAAATAATATTGGAGGGGAAAAATAAATGAATAATGAGAAAATAGTTTTTTTGCGGATGAGGAGAGGGGGCTGGGGAAGAACAAAAAGACTGTTAC
Source organism: Rhodnius prolixus (assembly GCF_049639745.1). Lineage (NCBI taxonomy): Eukaryota > Metazoa > Arthropoda > Insecta > Hemiptera > Reduviidae > Rhodnius > Rhodnius prolixus. The sequence goes on from NW_027411624.1 coordinate 26,885,074, forward strand.
GACCCAGAAATAGGAGGAGAGAATCTCGTACCGTTACTCTTGGCAGACTCTTCAGCATTACTTTCTCTTACTGTAGTCTGAGTAGAGTTGCAGTTTCTAATCTCAGTTTTAAGCTAGAGAAGAATGTTTTGAATGATTATCTGATCAGAAACTCTAGACATGAATCTGAACAGAAATAGAATAGTGTTAATGCGTAAAATATTTAAAGGTTAGGCTATAAAATACAAAATTTAATGCAAACTCGTTGATCCGCCAATTAACGATAATAGAAGTAGACTAATCGAACTTAATACTGGATAAGTTTATTTATGATAATGGTACGATGTAGTTAACAACATTTGTCCAATTGTATAATAAGTGCTATTGACGGTTGATTAGAGAGATTATTGCTTGAAAGCGGTTGTAGATTGTAGATCAATTGTTGCTAATTGCCAAGATTGTTGATTGTACTTAGGTCATTCTACATATTCGTATATTCATTTTTCAGTCTTCTTTCGCCAATACACTTTTGAACGCTCACGGGGTTAATTGCTATTTCATTCTTTCTACAATTTAAGCATATTAATTTCTCCAATTGCAATTATTTTAACATTAATTGACAAATTTCAAGTAGTATTTGAATTTTATGAACCTACAATAATGATAACATTGACTTATAATGATAATTATTTAGGATAATATCCTAAAATTACGTATTATTGGGACTAAAATTTGGATATTGGAAGGTTTTTTTCTCAATTTTAGGGTTTATTACCTGCATTGGCCCAAGATTGCCTCTAAGAACAAATATCCTAAGGATAATTACCTAGTTCTGCCTAACAATATCGCATGACATTAATTGAAGTTGAATCCAAAAATTACTTGTCAGGTAGGGGAGAGGGGGCACATTTGAACAGAATTTACATTTTCTGTTACAGAGTGCCCAGAATCGTATTATTGAACCTTTTTATTTTGTTTTCTACAACTTTCAAGTCTTCTTAACAGATCTATATCAATAAACAGTTGGTACTTTACATACATATCTATATTTTTTTAATTAAAAAATGTTGTGTCAAATGTTAATATCTGCTCCACTGGTGGGGTACCTTTGAACACAATATAAAATAGAAAGAATTGATATTACTTTACTCTGAATCTAATTTCTATCAGTTATTTCTCTCGACTACTACATTACTTTCTCTTTTAAACCACAGAAATCTAGTTCAAAAATCAAGAATGACTCAGTTCCGGGATGTTGTACCCGAAGTGTGATGGGTTTAGGAAGTTTGAACAAAATATTCGGTTTGTTGCGCTCCTTAATGTAGGTTCGAACCACTTTCCCCTTCTCTGCGATTAAACCAAAAAAAAAAGTCACAAACTTGCAGGTCGGTAGGGCACATTTTATCTGTGATGTTGAAATGTTCCCCCTCTCCTACGATAAAAGAAAATATAATATCCAACACTTTTTGCGAGCAAATAGACTTTTGTGAATACTAGAGAAATGTTCCCCCTCTCCTACGATAAAAGAAAATATAATATCCAACACTTTTTGCGAGCAAATAGACTTTTGTGAATACTAGAGAAATGTTCCCCCTCTCCTACGATAAAAGAAAATATAATATCCAACACTTTTTGCGAGCAAATAGACTTTTGTAAATACTAGGTTTAAAAATACGAATTCCAAATCATAATATGGACTAACAATACTTACACCTTGTCCACTACAATCTTCACAATACACTTCCAAAGCTGCAACAAAAATTTTGCTTCCACCTTACAAAATATAACATCCCTCAATTCTGACTTTACCAAACAATGAAAACGAAGTGAAACTCTGCCAAATTATACAACAGGTCTACCACAACATATGGAAAAGATTACCAATCATTAATATTTTCAATATTTGGCGAGAAATTAAAACTGTTCAAAGGTGCTCCTTGTTCAAATGTGCCCCCTCTCCGCTACTTAAGAAGTACAGAATATCACATTTAAAAAAAAAGGTGTTCTCGACACTATTCTATACAAGGATGAACTTACAGATCAAGTGTTATTAAAAGTTTTCTTAAGTTTAGTTTGTCTCAAGTACTTTTTTTTTAGTTAAATTTCTAAAGTGAAAATCACCGTATTTCATAAACTAAAAAAATTACCCTCTCTGAGATAAGCACCTAAATCTATTGGGAAGACTTCGAGCAGCGAAAAAAAGAAGCGATAAACCAACAATAAAGAGGCGGTCAGCAACTTTACGACGTTATATGATTAAATCAAATGCGTTTTTTTAAAGGCAGAGAATTTAATCTGTAACAAGAGACTGATTGTGAAGAGTATGAGTGTAATTGAATGTTTTTTTAGCACTTGAACAGGTAAAATGAGAACAATACCTTCTTTTTTTCAAGAAGTTGTTGAGGATGATGATTTAGATCAATATTTAGTTAGTTCAAATCTTGTAAAATATTACGAAATAGGTAATGTAACATTACTAACATTCTTTCAGATGTATTAAAAAACAAAGACAAAAAATACCTTTTAATTAGAGCTAACAAATGGTCAATAAGAATTAATAAACTTACTGTCTGATAGCGATTATTGCAAAACTAAATCTTTTATTAATTAAATATTTTATCAATAAAATTAAACTTTATCACTTTATCTCGTAAAAATAAGTGAAAAATTCTGCTGAACAGGCTTCAAGAGGCAGGAACAACAGCTGAATGTAATAATGGGGACAATCACCTCTATTATGTACGACCGAATAACCTAAGAAGAAGGTTCTTTCAGTAAATTAAGTCATCAAGATCGTGGACAAATGTTTCTGCTTAAGGGCCGAAAGCTAAAGTTCTCTTTCTTGATTTGTTTCAATTAAATAATTATTTTTAACAAAAACTGCTGGCTGCAGTAAACAAATATTAAACAAACTCTCGTTACAATCAACTTACAGTCAGAATTTAGCGATATAGTTTATTTATTTTAGAATTCAGGGTCACAAAAGAAAGGAGAAATAAACAGGGCTAAACATAACTCTGAAACTGCTCCGAGGAAGGAGAAATGAGAAAGATTAAAAGGTCGTAAAGATCATTGTCGTTTGTTTCAAACGATATTGAAAATAGCCTGGTTAGAAGATTATCTATATAGCCTTGTTGCAGTGGGTTTGAGGAAAGGCTTACTAGGTTATTGTGCAGTCGATCGATAACGGAGAGGATTCTATCCTAAAGGTACACTAAATGTACAGTTAATTTTGAGACTCAGCATTAGTTACATAGCGAATACGAGGTGTGGCTATTAAATAACGAGACTATTGCTGTAAAACATTTTATTTTAAATTTAAACATATTTAGTTATTACCACCTTCAATATACACCCCTCCCCTATCCCTAAAACGCTCCATGCGAATTTACCATTGTTCGAAACAGTGCTGGAAGTCTTTTTCTGTGAGCTCCTCTGCATGACGCGTGTCGCTTTTTCTTTCAAAGCTTCAAAGGACTGAAATCGTGTCCCTTTTAATGCAGATTTGACTTTAGGGAACAGATAAAAGTCATATGGGGCCAGGTCAGGCGAATAAGACGGATGAAACCTAAAACTGGGATGTTGAACTTGGCTAGAAACCTCTTACAGGCAATGCAGTGTGAGCCGGCGCGTTGTCTTGATGGAGAACCCCTGACGACTTGTTCTTCCACAAAGCGGGTCGTTTTTTTCCTTACTCAGTTGAGCAAGCACCTCACGGTAGTAATGTTGATTAATTATAATCGACATTTTCATCCGTTTTGGACGTGGAAGGGCGACCCGGGCGGTCATCATCTCCGACGTCTTCTCGGCCATCTTGGAAACGTTTGAACCACTTAAAAACTTTGGCACGTGATTTACATTCATCGCCATAAATTTCTTTTAATAAAAGATAAGTTTCATTAGCGGTTTTACCAAGTATCATGTGAAATTTTACGACAATTCGTTGTTTTACTACATGTGTAGTATCATGTTTTCGTCAAAACGTAACTAACACTTCTTACACAAACGACGGTTCCGGTCAGACAGATTTCTGTACAAACACGTGAGACGATGCAATCGAGAAGAGAAGGCTTTACGCTGCACATCTGTCGGTCGTTAGGATTTGCCGCATGCATAGTTCTTCTGTAGCAGCCTTCAGTCTCGTTATTTAATAGCCAAACCTCGTAACTTTAGATTGTAAGTGTACAGCAGTTGTGTAATTATCACTGCAATACCTTGATTCGTTGAAATAATGGAAATGGTGGTGGAGTTGAAGAGTAAAATAATCGAAAGTAACGTTCTTCCTTGGAGTTAAATATTTCTTTGATCGATGTTCAGTCTGACTAGGTGAGAGTACTAAAAGATAAGGTAAAGGAGTGAAGATGTATTCGGATTTGCAGGTACTCGTAATATAGCATTATCAAACGCCTGGGTTGAGATGAGGAATACTGGTTGAACACTTCTAATATTTGAATTCCTGTGGAGTATTCTAAATATTTGAATCTAAGCTTAATGCGTTAAGAATGTTGAATCAAAACAAGAGATAGATGGAATTTAGTGGACGGACTTAGATGAGAGGAAAGTTCTCTTGAAATAACTGAAGTAACAACGTAAAGGCTTTCGTAATAATCCGAGTAATATCTACCATTAGTGCCAACATAAAATATAATAATACCTGACCAGAGAAATATTTAAATACGGAAAAATAAAAAGGTTCAAATAAATAAAAACTACAGGAATTAGCTTTGAACCGTTTAAATGTTCCAAGTTAAAATTACAATCCTCCTTATACTTCTTTACAAGATTTATATCTGCAGCATTAGTCTGTCAGATTACCAAAGTTTTTGAATATTCTTTTAGGTGTTAGAAGGATCGTATAGTCATAGGAATAAGGAGTCACCAAGGCTGATCTCGTCTCTACGAAGTAGAATACACTAATATCTAGTTGCGAAAATTATCACAAAGATTCAGATAAAATTTTGAAGAGATATGTACGATGTAAATGAAACAAAAACATCTGATCTAAATCACTTGAAATTTGTCAACATTTATTAATTTTACCTGCACAAGGTGGGGTTAGCTTGGAACCGTTGTACAGATTGTGTAGGAAGAGGAGGAAACGGCCTTTCACTTGTTGTTCGATTGCGCTATGAAACCTTTGGAACTTTGAGACCAAAGGAGAGATAGTAGCGCAAAAAGAGCTAGTAGGGAAAGCCCTCAACCATTTGAGAAAGGGAGGTTTTCGTCAACTAGATCCAAAAATGGAAGGCCCAATAAGTAATAAGTTGTGGCTGCGGTGCCTTGGGTCATAGGTACCTTCTGCTTTCTATCTCTTTAATAATTAATTTTCTGTTGCCTGCAAAAAAAGGGAAGTAATGCAATTGTAAAGTGTTTTTTTTTATTTTGAACTCTAGAAACATACATTTTACTGAGATGTTCCCCTGAGGTATACAAAATTTGGTTTTTACTAATTGGCTTGTTTGTGTGAGCGCCATTTTATTAAAAAACAAGAATGAAATCGCTGAGGACCTAACCTTATATTTGTTATTAAAAAAAAAAAAAACCTCCCGAGAACCCAACAATAGGGTTTAGGACCAACTCGATAAGCAGGAAGGGCGGATAACTTATTTATTTTCTTCTTAACAATTTTCTTTAATTTCCGGTTTTACTCCTTGTACCCTATAGTGGGAACTGAATTTGCCACTACTTCAGGAATCTTGGCATCTCTGAGGGTAACCCAGCCTAATAACAAAAAACAACTCAGTCACAAAACCAGGGATGTCGAACCTTTTTGAGATGTGGATCAAATTTTGTTCATTTTTTTTTTAAGTACCAGCTCTTGGGTCACTAATGCTCATTTGCACAAGAGTTAAGTTTAAACATTTTAAACAATATTTTCAAAACTAAACATCTTTAAAATTCAGTTGGCTTAACGGGGTAAAACGGGACGAAACAAGTGGCTATGGAAGTCTCTTTTTGTACAAACATAATTGAACAAAACCTTAAAAAAGTGTGCTTTATCTGAAGAAAAATCTAAATATGGTTATTTGCTTTGGGTTGTCGATTTTTTTTAACAAACAAAATATGAGTAAAATTATACATTTTATTTGATATTTTGTAAACATTTTTGCTTTATTTCAAATACTACAAAAGCATTTGTCGTCATTTGCGTTTTATAGAACTGTTATGATCAAACTAAAGGTTATAGATAGCATTTAAATTGCTTTTGTATCAATGCGTGATTGAAAAAAAAATACAGATAGAATATAAATTATCCACACAATTAGAAAATCTAAATCAACCCGCGTAAACAAACAAATGGTTGCCTAGCAATTGTGGATCAGTGAAAAAACTTGCACGGGTCATAGGTTCGCCATCACTGGTCTAAACTATTGTTCGCACTGATTTTGAACAGATGTGTATTATTAGTTTCAGGTTACTATTAGTTGGAAGCAGGACACCGACTTCTTTTCAAGGTAGGTTTCCTTTGGAACACGCTGTTACGAAAGAAAGCCCCCCCCCCCAAAGATTGTCCTTATGACATTGGCATTAAACAATTCCGACCAGTTTTTTATTTTGTTAGCTTTCGCCCTGACTATGAAACGCTTAGCCATTGGATATCTCCGGTGCTGCAAATAAACGTTAACTCATGTTCTCAGAGCTGATAGAAATTAGGAGAAAGTAACAGTACAGTATTATGAACAAAAGAAAGAGACATTAGTTATAAGTTTGCGTAAAATGATGGGAAAAACACAGAAGTCGAAAGTAATCAAAAATTATGTAGCGGGGTCATTGAATATTTGAATAGAATAATTAAAATTGTTCGCACTTTCTTAAATAAGAATAGTTTATTATTTAACAAGTGCGAAAAATACTTTACACTCGAGTTAAATATTATATTTTTTCTGCAACCATTAGGGTTATTAACTAAAAAAAAAACTAAACAGGAATCACTAGAATCCATTTTAAATTTCTGTAAGGTAACACTATAACCTTTTTAACTGTTATAATTAAAAATATCTAATTATTTATTAAAGTATTATTTTTATTTCGATATTCCTTTCAATTTTTATTTTATTTTTTAATATTCGTTTTTTAATTATTTAAATAAAATAAATTTAAATAAGCTTATTAGAGTTTTACAGAAAATATTTAATAACAAAACTTCTTATATCAAGGAAGCACAATAAAGTGTTTTCACTCACTAGTGAGGTAAGTGACACTAATGGGAATTTTTCCCCACTAGTGAGGTAAAGTTGGGCATTACACAGCTGATTTTAATTGAGTAATGAGAACATTCCTACATGGTTGCAGAAAAAATATTTTTACAAAAAAAATAATACCATTACTACAAACAAGGCTGTAAAGTTCCTGAATTCAATTAGACCATAGTTCCCTTCAAAATATATTCAAACAACAGAATAGTAATGTATCCAGGATATAGGAATTAAAATTTTAAATTAATAAAAAACAAAATATATGAATAAAACAAATATTAAGCTTTTAAGTAAAATGTATCCCGGAAAAATTAGCAATATGTTTACTTTAAATTATTTAAAAAAACCAAGGAACTCAGGGTGGGTTAATTAAAATCCGTGTGGTAACATTCAAATCGAGGAAAAGTTAATTACGCAATAAATGCAAATGACGAAAACTGATTTACGCAATTTTATTCAAATCCCCACTAACTTGTTCGCTAAGTGAACACTTTTTTTTAAAAAAAATCTGATACATTGTAAGTAAGATGTAAATAAAATAATTAAAAAAACTGTTTTTATGAACTTATACATTATGTTAGTTAAAAAATTAAGGGGAAGTTAAAGAAGAAGTTAAAGTCCGGGCTAAAATTCGGTTCTCTAGGTCATCGAACGGAAGTGCCCTGGAATTTCATTTGCTTGTCATCAATGAAGAGAATGAATCACTAAACACAATCATTCCTTCTTTTGTTCATTGCTGTTCGAATTTTTTTTTCTTTTTATACTATTCATTTAATTTAACCCAGTTTTTATTATTATTATACTATTCAGTTGGTGAACTCAGTGCTCTCACTCACAAAAATTGGACAAAAAAGAAAGGCCCCATTTACACAGAAAGTTTTATTAGAATCTCTACCTTTAGAGATAAGGTATATTCTAATAATAAGTTAGATGTGTACAACTTATAATACGAACATTTATTGAGCGAATTAAGTGTTAACACTTCCTTCGACTTGATAAAGGTACCGGAAAAGATGAGAACTGCGGCCTTCGAAGATTACATTTCTTCCCATTATCCGGGCTCATATCGTTTATTTACAGATGGGTCCAAAATCAATAATAAAGTCGGAAGTGCTGTGTATGATCCGGTTCGGAACTATTTTACGATAATTAAATTAGAAGATGAGGCGTCCATCTATACAGCGGAGCTAATTGCTATTTTAACGGCTTTAAAATATATTTATTCGTTGTCGGAGAAAAAATATACCATTATTAGTGACAGCCAGAGTGCGTTGTGTAAATTATCACATATACACAACCAGTCTACAGGAATGAATCACATTATCGCAGAGATTGTAGAAACTATTGCCATTTTTAAAGAGAAGGGAGTCTGCATTAATTTTTTGTGGGTAAGAGGTCATTGTGGTATAAAAGAGAATGAAATTGTTGATACACTTGCAAAGGAAGCCACCAATAGTGGGGAAATGGCTAATTATAAATTACCACACACCGATATCAAGGGTATAATTGCAAAAGCAGCACTACAAAAATGGCAGACAGATTACAATAATGGTGATAAAGGTAGATTCTATAAAACTATGGCAGATCAGTTACCTAGACAACCATGGTTTAAGGGAACTGTCACTAATAAATGGGTTGTTACGACAATAAGCAGACTGAGAGCGAACCACGCGGTGTGCGGATCGTATCTACACAGGATCAACAAAAGGTCCTCTCCTCTTTGCGGAGATTGCAATGAGGAGAAAGATTTCAAACATGTAATAATGATATGTCCACGTTATGTGGTGGAAAGGAAACGAATGTTTGACGATATATACAGGTATTTAGATGCACCATTTCGCTACGAAGACATTATATTCTCCACCAACAGTTATGTGCTTAAGTCGATAGCAGAGCTAGCAATGAAATATGAATGTATTTAGAAGCTATAGCCGAATTAGAATGAATGGAAGAAAATGCTTAGAGAAGGATTACGTGATTCTAATTTCGGTTAAGCTATAAGGATGGCAGGAATATAGAGTACTGATCCATCCATTAGTTGTAAGTTTGTATGTAAATAGTTGTATATAGTAGAGGGATGAATGTGTGAAGCGAATGTATTTGTAGGTAAGAATGGAGAGTGAGTGATATTCTAGTGATAAGCACCTAGACGATGCTGGCTGTATGGCGGAAGCCAATGCCAAAAAAAGAAAGCAAAAAAAAAAACTCAGTGCTGTAGCTAAAACTATGGAACAATTGTTTTTGGTTTTATGGGTAATTTTTTGTAATTAAGGGGCATCAACTTCTTAAAGTTATTGGGGCTTGCTTTCAGTGTACTGTAGGGTGTTTCAAAAAATGATGACTTTTAAATTTTAAAGAGCGCCGGACGGAAAATCGAAAGTTCATTTAAAAACAAAAAGTTTCGTCCGTATTAGAGCGAAATCGATTAATATTTAGAGATCGCTACCATTGATCAAAACATTTTGGTTTGCTTTTTTCATAAAAAATCCTTATTAAATGTTTTGTATCTTCTAAAATTATTAGCAAAACATGTAATCGTACAAAGTTTATTTAAATATAATTTGCTATAAAGACAATGCAGTTGGAATCATTTTGATGGCCTTTTTATTTTCAAAGTTATGAATAATTAAAGAAACTGTATTTTTGAAAGAAAAATATACATTTTTGAAAAATTTCGATTAATTAACGTTAAAATCACTTCATTTTTTTTATGTGTTTCGTACAGAATTTAAAAAACAAATAATTTTGGTTACTGGAACGTCTAAATTAGGGAATATTTGGCATTTATTGTTATAATTTGAAACTGATTTACTATCAATCAATCAATTAAACCAGACAAAACACTGTCCATCACCGGGACAGTGAACTGTAAGAAGCTTATAGGAAGAGTAAAATCAAAGGGGCCAGCAGCCTGGATTCGAACCCATGATCTCTGCGTTGGAATCCAGTATTCTATAACCACTCAGCTAAAATCCCTTCCCTTATATGGGGTAATGGTTACGTTCAATTAAATCTAAACTTGCCTTTTAAGGATTCAAAATGAGCGATTTGTATTACTAATTTGAATTACATGAAACTTGTCAGATAAGCCTTTTAAATCGTGCGATGAGTAATTTCCTGTAGATTTGAACTTTTTACTTTCTTAGATTACGAAATTATATTGCGACCAAGCTTCTTTTTTCTTTAAATTGAATATTTACAAGAAATATCGATTCTTAGGTTTGCTGAATCCGAAAAGTGAATTAAAATAATAATAATAATAATTGGGAAGGGATTAGCTATGAGTTTAGCATACTGGACTCCCACGCCGGAGGTCCTGGGTTCGAATCCAGCTTGCTGACTCTTAGATTTTCTCTTCCTAGGAGCTTCTTACAGTTCACTGTCCTGGTGATGGACAGTGTTGTCTGTAACGAGAGAACACTGTCCGGAGGCTGGTTGTGCACTGAAAAAAAGCTCCGGGCGCCAATATCCTCAGATGTTTGACGCGACTTAAATCATAAATAATAATAATAATACAGAATAATAGCGTTGAAGGCTTGAGGAAAATCGATTCAATAAATCTTAAAAGGGTGGAAAATCTAGTAACTAAATTGCAATTCACTTTGGACTTACGATTGTGGGAAATCGATTGCCAAGTATGGGGTACAATCGAAATATTAAATTGCAGACTGCGACATTTTTTTTTTTGAGAGAGAGAGATATATTTTGTTCCTACAAACACAGACTATTTTCATACAAATCACTTTAACCCCAAATCCCATTATTTAGCCAACCAAAACCATTTAATCAAAAGAAGTGACAAACAAACTATTAACAGTAATTCCGCCTAATATTACTCAACAAAAATTATGAATCACGTACCTTATTTTTTTTTTTTGTGAGACTTTTCAACAATTGGCTGCCTTTGTTTAATGTGCTCACAACAAAATTGTGCGTATAACTGCAGTCTCAGATAACATATCACCACGTATATATAAACAGGCCAAAATCTACATACGATCTCAAAATTTTAATTAAAATAAGGAGAGAAAAAAAAAACGCAATAAAGATAATAAAGAGAAGTTTGTAATAAAGAAAAACAATAAACCAATAAGAGTACAACTGTTGGTTATTTTTTTTAATTATAAGATCAATCATAATCGATCATTCCAGGCAGTGACGAAATAATCGTTTTGATTACATATTGATTTATTTCAATTATTATTTATTATTTTTGTACAAATTTTGTGTTATAAGTTTTCAAAATTGTTTTTTAACATGTTTTTTTAGGGAGTGAAATGAAAAATATGGCCGTCAAATAAATAAATATGGCCACTTGTAATTGTCATGGTAACGAGGACAATTGTTTATAGTGTAAGGGGCATTCATATGGAGAGAGTGGCAGATTGGAGTTCATTGTTTATCTGTCACATTTCGATGATGTTTTTCTCTTACTATTTTTATTCAAAATTGGAATTTATACTAAATTTTTGTTCATATTATCCAGTGCAACACTCAAATTTTTGCTCTTAACTTTGTCACTCCTCTGAATATCAGTTTTTTTTTTTTTTAGATTTGCCATTTTTACTAAATGTTATTTCGCCTTCCCCCAAAATGCGGTTAGTTCCGCAGTTTTGGATAATATCGTTGATTTTATTCGAAAAGATATTCGTTTTTATTTTATCTCTGACAGGTTTCAGATTTGCATCTATTATGAGAAAAAGTGTTTTCAGTTTGGGGTAGAGAATTGGACTTCATTTATGTTTCTGTCTCACATTACACTTCAAGCATGAGAATCTATTAGTTTTAGATTCTAGCAAGAATTCATGTAGAACGTTTGGATTGAATTAATGGGCAGCAGCTAATTGACTAGCTTCCCTTTCTTCATTTGCCTGCCACCATCAACGCAGTTGTTCTTAATTCTTTGCAAAGAGAAAATTTCCTAGAATGATTAGAATATAATCTTGATTGGAGAGATTTGCAGGAGGTAAAGTTAAACGGCTGGATCCAGAATTTAGCTTGGTCAATATCCCGAGATACAGCATCTAACTATTTGTTTTTCAAATGGAACGTTATATTTTTTTGCATATTTTTATAGTACTTGAGCTCCAAAAAAATTTTTTTGAAATCGGTTAGGTTTTTCAAAAGTTAGGGTAATTTAAAATAAGAAAAACAAATTTCAGTTTAATGTCAAAATTACCTTATTTTTTTTAAAGAAGCTGTTCAAACTGGGCACAATCAACGGATAGGCAAGCCAAAACTCTGGACTCCCACGCTTTGCTTGTAGCAGCACTTATGGTGGCGAAGTCAAGATTTAGGCGGGCTAGAGTTATTCGACGTTCAGGTTGCTTTTTCTACAAACGTTTAGGTGGAGTTATAGGAAATCAACTAATCGGCCCATACTTCTACAGAGAGAACTTAACTGGTGCAAGGTATCAAACTATATTTAAGAGACATTTTGCCAGTTCTACTTGAAGATGTTCCTCTACAACGTCGGCTAGATATGTATTTTCAACAAGATGGTTGCCCAGCGAGAGTGGTTCGAGGTTAGCTGGGCAGAAATTTCCATGAAAAGTGCTTAGGAACTCATTGTCCGCTCCAATGGCCACATCGATCTCCGGTTTTTACCCCAATGGACAGCCTAGGGAAACTAGCTACAGTTTTTCAGGCTGAGCTAGCTGCAATTAGGTTCTGTGCTACCGAGATTGAAGGGCGAGGAATTATTAATTCTAAGGTCGTAATTTTCTCGGATAGTCAGGCTGCTCTACGGGCAATTAGTTCCTATCAGGTTAACTCAAAACTGGTTTGGGACTGTCTGGGTGCCCTGAAGGAGATTAGTGACCAAAATAAGGTCTTTCTGGTCTGGGTACCTGGTCATTCAGGACATAAGGGTAACGAAGCGGCAGATTTATTGGCCCGGGAAGGCTCTGCGGGATACTTCGTTGGCCCGGAGCCCTGTTTTGGGGTTCCGAAGTGTGTTAAGACTGCGACCATTAACTTATGGGTGCAGAGTAGGTCTCAGGAGTGGTGGCTTGCCACCACTGGGCAGAGACAGGCGAAGGAGTTTATTAAAGGCTATTCGCCTAGGCTGACTGCAGAATTAATCCGTCAAGGCCGTGGGGCTATCAGGATGATTGTAGGCCTATTGACTGGCCACTGCAGACTCAGAAAACACATGCATCGCATGGGCCTGGCAGATGATAGCCTCTGTAGGTTCTGTCAGGAAGAGGAGGAAACGGCACTACACGTGTTGTGTCAGTGTGAGGGGCTCGTGTGGCTAAGGATGTTACTTCTCGGGGAGGAAAAACCAAGGCCTGTGAGCTTTACCAAAAAGTCACTCTCCAGCATTAAGAGTCTAATTAAAAAGACAGGTCTGGAGGGTGAGCTTTAAAGTTAGGGGAGCCACAATAGACCCAAAGGGGTCGCAGTGGCGTAGGCCCTGAGGCCGCCCTAGTCTAATCTAATCTAATCTACCCCAATGGACTATTTTTTGAAGGGATATCTAAAAAAAAAAAAAGTGTACAGTAACCTTAATCCCGTGTCGAATAACTCTAGCCTACCTAAATCTTGACTTCGCCACCATAAGTGCTACTACTAAACAGAGCTTGGGAGTCCAGAGCTTTGGCTTGCCTATCCATTGATGGTGACCAGTTTGAACAGATTCTTTAAAAAAAATAAGGTAATATTGACAGTAAAATTAAATTTGTTTTTCATATTTTAAATTACCATAACTGGCTGGATCCAGAATTTAGCTTGGCTTAAAATTATCAATGAAATAGTAGCCAGATTCAGGCGGATCAGTGTTGCCTGTGCCGGAATCCAAGAACACCAAGTGAGAAATGCAGTTAAACAAGTTTTGGTGGGATGCAGAGATTGCTTTTGAACAGTGGCGGGTGACATTTTGAGCAACATTTTCTCTGATAGCAGAAAGATTATTTGAATTCTTTTATGTTTCATTTTTTTTAAAGAATTTAATTATTTATTTTTAATAATTGCGAGTAAAATTGATGAAATATCTTCAAGTGAATAAAGCAAAGTAATGCCTACTTTTACAGACGAGTTTTAGTTTCAAATTTTTTATAGAAAAGACTACTCGACAACAGATCAAAACTCACTCTGGACAACAAAAGACTTATATATGTAAGTATATTAAAGCCAGCCTGGGCTTATGGCATCGAACTGTGGGGTTCAACCAAACGCTCAAATCTGCAAAGGATCCAGGTCCTTGCAATCTAAAATTTTTCGCTCTATAATTGGACGCTTCCTTTCTACGTCACCAATCAAACCATTCACAGAGACTTGAACCATTTCCTTTCGTCACACAAGTTGCTGAAACACGTTACAGAAAATTCCATCTTAACATTCAAACACATCACAATCCACTGGTACAACATCTATCTTCTATACAACACTTCTAGACTTCTTAAAAGTCAGATCTCCTCTCTGATGAAGAGAGTCAGTAGAATGTAGAATGTTATTGGAGTGTTACCACTGGGTAACTTCTCCATTCTGATATGTGTGAATGTTATTTATTGTTATCATTGTTGCTTATAACGCAAAATGCGTTGATTGTAACTAAATAAATGATAAGAAAAAAAAAATGAATCATTTTAAATAAACACACATACTATAACATATATTTCTAACCAATAAAAAGTAGTCATACGCTGGATTCGAACTGGGGATCTCCCACATACGAAGCCACGCTCTTGACCACCAGACCAACACCCGCTCTTATACTATACATGTATTCATGTAATGACGCCTTGTTGTACATAATAGTAATTATGATAAAGACCAGACCAGATACAAAGGACATAATTGTAAGGTTGGAAATAAATCGTATAAAGATATTCCTGACGAATGGATTAGTCAAATCCAATTTGTTGGCTAGCAGAGTTTTGAACGGATTTCATTTAGATTTCAACATCAACCTATGTTCTAAATAAAAAAGAATTAAATAAATGGGAAAGAATATTTATAAAACTCGAAGCGCTATTGGGACATCCATTCTAACTCTATCGAGTCTTTTACTACAACAGCAATGAAGCTTCTGTATTTCCTAAGCTAAATTGTCTTCCTTAGATGTGGCTTTAGAACTGTCGAAGTGGTTTAAAAACGAACTCATACTGTTGTAGTAGGAATTTCACCTTTTATAAGTTTTTGTATTTTATTGAAATTTCTTATTTGTGATTGGCTATTATACTACCACGTGTTTATATCAGGTGATAAATAAGGTAACTTTGGCGGCAAGAATAATTAAAAAAAAAAAATACATACACATTCTTAAGAGTTCACTGTGCCTACTTGATATCTTAGATTTTTAATTAACGTTTCTGGTATCCCACTTAGACAGTAATCTACTATTTAGCAATCCACTCAATCCTGAGCAATAATTGAATTAACTAATCTATATTTAATGAATAAAAGTTAAACAAAAAACTGCAATTTGAAACCTTATATCCTATATACAGGGTGTCCCAAGCTATATGGATAACGACTTTTTCTCGCAAACTAAAATAGCTAGAAAAAAACTTAAAAATACGTGTTCCTAGATTTTTGTTAGAAATCCAAATTTAATTTGTAAATTTTTTTCGGTGCTTCCAGAAGCGAGATACAGGCACCAACTTCATTTTTTCAAACGGGGAGGTGTGTTTTTTATTTCAGAAATAGATTCCTCTATTTTTTTAAAGAAAAATTTACTTGAACGGTTTTTTTCTGTGAGCGATATTTTAGAAGTTATGAATGAAAACATGATTCTTATAAGAAATGCCAAAAAGATAATATTATAACGGTTTTTTGATAGAATAAGAAGAAAAGTACTATTTTATTATAAATTTTACTCCTCATTAATATTACAGATCATGCTCGAAATGGCCTCCACCATTAGAGATGCCTAGACATGCTCTTTCCTGCCAATTGCCCCTTACTGCCAAAGAAATAGATTCGGCTTTAACCGAGTTACAGGCATCTATTATTCTTCGCTTTAGCTCATCTACAGATGCCAACCCAGCTTGATTCTGATGCACCTAGATTTAGAAATGCTTCTAGGTAAGCAGAAATAAGGAAAGAAAGAAAAAAGTTATGAATAATCACCTTGTTTTTCAGGTATCCCTAAAGGAAATAGTCCATAGGTGTCAAATCCGGTGAACGAGGTGGCCACTGAATCGCCCCCCGAGTTGATATAACACGCCCATCAAATAGCCTATCGAGATATCTCTTTACATGCCTGATGGTGTTATATCGACACGGGGGGTATTCAGTGGCCACCTCGTTCACCGGATTTGACACCTATGGACTATTTCCTTTAGGGATACCTGAAAAACAAGGTGATTATTCATAACTTTTTTCTTTCTTTCCTTATTTCTGCTTACCTAGAGGCATTTCTAAATCTAGGTGCATCAGAATCAAGCCGGGTTGGCATCTGTAGATGAAATAAAGCAGAGAATAATAGATGCCTGTAACTCGGTTAAAGCCGAATCTATTTCTTTGGCAGTAAGGGGCAATTGGCAGGAAAGAGCATGTCTATGCATCTGTAATGGTGGAGGCCATTTCGAGCATGATCTTTAATATTAATGAGGATTAAAATTTATAATAAAATAGTACTTTTCTTCTTATTCTATCAAAAAACCGTTATAATATTATCATTTTGACATTTCTTATAAGAATCATGTTTTCATTCATAACTTGTAAAATATCGCTCACAGAAAAAAACCGTCCAAGTAAATTTTTCTTTAAAAAAATAGAGAAATCTATTTCTGAAATAAAAACCGCACCTTCCCATTTGAAAAAATGAAGTTGGTGTCTGTATCTCGCTTCTGGATGCACCGAAAAAAATTTACAAATTAAATTTGGATTCCTAACAAAAAACTAAGGGAACACGTATTTTTTAGTTTTTTTCTAGCTATCTTAGTTTCCGAGAAAAAGTCGTTATCCATATAGCTTGGGACACCCTGTATATACGTTTGTGTTTCGCTCAGATCAAAAAGTGGTTTTCGCCCCGAGTGTGTTTTTTGTAAACTCGTATTACAAAAGTTTACGTTTTTTTATTGGCAATTCTATTTTATTAATAGTGATTTTTTTATTTTTATTTTTTAGCATTGCTATCGCTGGAGAGGAAAAGTATGGCTATCAAACAAACCATACAATGATACAAAAGTAGCCTGAAGAGCAATGGTGTATCCAAAAGTTTGAAGCAAGCCACCAAGACTAAAACTGCAAGTACAAGTCTTCATATTGTACCAATGCCCGGAATTGGTTACTCAAATGATTGGCGCGATTGGGTCTCTCATTTTTTGCTATAAATTACTGTATGAATTATCATGCTCGCGTTATTTGAAAAGAATTATTTATAGAGGCTCTTAAATAACAATGAAGCTGCAGTAATTCCATCTCCCCACATTGGGTTGACGATTAAAATAAATTAAAGCAAGGTCGATTTAATTAAATAGTTCTACAGGAATTAGACGAACGTACCATATTGTTTAAATTAGACAAGAATTTTCGACAATTTACTCCAATAAGAAATGAAAATTTTCCTTCCAGTACGCGGATAGCTTTTTCTTTTAATAAACTATTAACAAACAATTTAGACTGGGAAATCACCAATTATATTTTATTTACTTTATTTTTGAAAAATCTGTATTACAGCTAAAAATTGAAAATGAAAATCCGAAATAATAAAACGAAAAGGACACTAAATGACAGAAAAGAGAGTACAAAAAATGAGAATATGACATTGGGCATTTACGGTCATGCGAAGTGGTAAGTAGGGCATCGTATAGCCACTCTTTTTTGTATTACCAAGTTTAAAACTTCTGTACTCGGAAGTGAAGTTATTTGAATTTAAATATTATATAATTTTTTTTTTAGAGGAATTTGTAGACCTAAATTGTCAAAAATTTAATTTTTAACGCATAAAAAACTCTACT
This sequence comes from Rhodnius prolixus, assembly GCF_049639745.1. Taxonomy (NCBI): domain Eukaryota; kingdom Metazoa; phylum Arthropoda; class Insecta; order Hemiptera; family Reduviidae; genus Rhodnius; species Rhodnius prolixus. Next base: position 26,903,159 of record NW_027411624.1, read on the forward strand.
TTAAAGCTACTTTTACTTTGTCATGTTCCGGAAATAGTTGTTTAGTAAATTCCAATTGGATTTCACTTCCTGTTTATATGAGCAAATTCTTGCAACCGTAATGAATTTTCGTATTTGTATTCACTGTAAACATAGACAGTGAAGATGTAGACGATTGTTGAAGAACTTGATTATAATTATTGTTGCAATATTTATCTATAGCCCGTAAAATGATTTTTGTGACCAGTGCAGTTTTTTTTTTTTCAATACAGTTGAGCCTCCCTTAAAGGACACTCTCACTAGCGGCCACCTCCACTTACGGACAGTTTTTGGATTTCCCCGTTTTACCCCTATACACTTTCTATATAAAAGAACCTCCGTCTAACGGGACACTCTACATAGCGACCGCGGACATTGTTTTTGGGGTACGGATTATATGTTTCACCTCCCACCAACGACCACCTTATTATTAAAAGTTCATTTGACGCGGAGATCAAAATAATTATCCCCTCTCAAGTTTTTTTTTTTTCTGGTTTTTCCTAAAGTTTCCTATATAAGCTCCATACATCTTGCACCATTTTAATCATTTTTCAATATAACTTTGGACGAACAATATTATTTTTGCCGATATGTCTCTCAAACGAAAGTGGTTAACTCTAGAAGAGAAAATAAATGTGTTGGAAGATTTTGCATAAACCAAATCGAGCCATCGTCAACTTGCCGAAAGGTTTGTTCTATTTTTTCTAATAATAGATGATAGTATGATGATAATTTTACCATAAATTATTATTGTTATGAATAAATGTGATGATTATTATAAAAATTATTAATTAAGTCAATAATATGTAGTTTTTTGATAAATTTTTTGGATAATTAAAAAAAATTTGATGCATATCATATAGCTAAATAATTATGCAATTATGCACTTTTTTAAATCTATTAATTACAAATGTGGCAAACAGACTACAGTAATAGTACGAAGGGTCAATTTTACAAGCGTATGGTGAACCAACTGCCTAAAAGTTCTTGGTTTAAAGGTCTTGGCATGAACAAAAGATTGGTTACTACAATTAGCAGATTGAGAGCGAACCATGCAGTCTGCAGGTAGTACCTACATCGAATCGGTAAACGAGCTACTCCGTTGTGCGAAAAGTGTAAGGAGGAGGAAGATTTTAAACATGTCGTCATGGAGTGCCCACTTTATAAGAAAGAAAGAGATGAGCTGTTCATCTAGCTGTACAAAAATTTGAGTGCGCCATTTAGATACGAGGACATCATCTTTTCTAATAATGTCTATGCCCTGAAACCTGTTGAAGATTTGATTAACAAATATACTTGTGGATAGGAAGTTACATACGAGGGTCATTCAATAAGTAACGAGACAAATTACTACTGCTCAAAAACAGCTAAATTGATACGTATGAAACTTTCAGGACATAAAGTTGGCAACCTTGCGATGACATCTGATCAGCTGTTCAATTATATTTTGTAAACATAACCTCAAATTTACTCAGTTAACGATGGCGAGTCCGCTCGAGATTTGCACCGTGGAAGAACAACGTGCCGTGATCAGATTTTTAGTCGCGGAAGGTGAGAAAGGTAGTAAAATCCACAAAATAATGTTAAAAGTGTACGGAGACAATTGTTTGAATCGTTCGAACGTTTACAAATGGGTAGAACAGTTTCAAAGTGGCCGTACAAAAGTTTCTGACGAGCAACGCAGTGGACGACCGATCGAAGTTGGGACTTCCTCTCTCGAATCTCGGATTGACGCGTTAATTCGGGACAATAGGCGTATCACCGTTGAACTGATAAGTGAAAAAGTAAACGCGAGTGTTGGAACTGTCCATAACATTATTCACAACAAGCTGCAGTACAAGAAAACCTGTGCGAGATGGGTGCCCAGACAACTCACGGACGCTCACAAAGAAACCCGGCTTCAAATCAGCCAACAGTTGAAAAATCGATATCTCTAAAAGAAACTAAGCGCTCCAGGGAAGTTCTTGGAAGAGAGCGAAACCCGTAGTCAGCGATATCTACTTAGTGTTGTCCAACGCAACTATCCCCCTCAAACCCCTCAGGATATATTCCAAAATTTGATCCAGTTTAAAAGATTAGCGAGAGTTTATCTCTAGGGATATTCCAGGGATTGAAATAACCACTCACTTGTGCCTCCCCTAATCCCTCAGGAAGAATATATTTCGCTCCAAATAAGTATATATGATATATCATATGAGGTATCTCACTATTAAAATTTTGGAAAACAAACTCAAACTTACTGGCTTCCTGAGGATCTCGGTAATTGGGGGACTCCTATTTTCAAGTCAAGTCTCTTAACCACAACGCCCAAACTGGTTGGTTCTATACTTTTGTAACAAAACCCTATTAAGAATTCTTAGGTCATAAATGAACTGATGGAATTTCATATAGCCTCAATTTTTTTGGGGGTTGAATTTCAAATTGGAAAATCGATCACAATTTAGGGTAAATAGAGTGTTTACAGGTAGCTTCTTCAAATCAAGGTGTTTTTTTTAGAGGTTAAAAGAAATCAAAATGACGATTAGATAAATAAATAAATCCGTCATAAACGTCATTTTAAACAATGATATAACAAAACTTTTCAACCATGCATTTCATAATAATAAGAATGATTACTTTTGTGTATTGTATTTTTTGTTTATAAAAATCAATTATCTGATTGCTGTTTACCACATTAAGAGGAAGAAATTGAGCGAACAGCTAATCAGCGTCAAAACTAATCAAAAACTTAAGTGGAATGTAAGAGTACTCAAAGATAAGATTTTATGAAAAACCTAGACATTAGGATCTTAATAAAATTCGAAGCATCTCAAAAGTTTTAATCAACTGAGGAATTTCTGAGTATTACGTTATATTTATTGGATTGAGAGGAAAATCTGTTTTCCTTTAATGTACTTAATTTTAATTAAAACACATTTTTACACTAAAGTAAGGCGCATTTTTTCAGAAGGGTTTACGTCCATCTAATTAGGTGTCGTTGACGGAGGCGACTAACAAACTCACTTTACTTGCAAATTCCTTTTATTAATCAAATTAAATAAAAACCAAGGCCCTAGACAGGGGAGAATCGAACACCACTAAACCAACAATACATCTTAGCATTGCGGGTCTAGCATATTACCGCTCCGGCTATCTACCGAGCCTTTGTCATTTTTACATTTTTTTTTCACTTTATTTGTACATTTACAACTGCAACAATTGTTGCATCTAGTGAATTTGATCTTACTGGTTCAGTTCACTTGTAATGACATGGTTAGAGCAATCACCCACTCTTTCACAATGATTTAATCACAATAGATCTCTAGGCCATTTTCGCTTCAAACGACGAGGAGGATTGTCGGGAAGGTGAGGAGAGGAGAGTTGTTGCACAAGAGGATTAGGATGGAGAGCTAGGAGGCTGTGAAATTTAGGCGGTAGCGAGACTTTATTAGATCAGTGACAAAAAGGATGTGAAGGTCAGTGTGAATGGTAAGGTTGGAAATGTAGTATGGAGCATTCAGGATTTTAGACTGTATTGTCTGTAGGCTTTTTGGAGTTAGAGGGTTTGGTTGAGCCCCACACTTCTGCTCCGTATGTCCATATGGGTCTTAGCAGTGTCTTGTAAATAGTTTGGATCTGCGTTTACAACATTAAAAAAAAAAAGAGAGAATACAAATCGGAAACGCTGCGTCACCCGGAAGTCAGGGTTGTAAAAATAAAAATTGAAAATAAAAGAATTCAAGAGAAAACTTAAATTACAAATAAACGTACAAAAATCACTGATTTTTTTTTTGTTTTTGACGTCCAAATTTTGGAATAACAATCAAGAATGGTAGAAGTAGTAGGGATACCACTTACCAACATCCCCCACCACCTTCGGATATTGGGACAGTATCAGAGGACTCTTATCAACCGACTTATGAATTACCCCGTTCAGTGCGCCAATAACCATCCATCCGTTCTACGCCACACATTTTATTTTTCATCTTACATTAATTATTAAACCTAACTTTAGTTAGCTACGCTGAGGAAAACCTGCGGATGGAACCTAGAAATAGGGAGATTCGCATCTTTTCGGACAGCCAGGCTGCACTGAGGGCTCTCGTGTCCTTCAGATTCACCTCTTCTCTGGTCTGGGAATGCAGGAAGGCCCTAGAACTACTGGCGCGGCACAACAAAGTTCGGTTGGAATGGGTGCCGGGTCATGTGGGTATTGAAGGGAATGAAAAAGCTGATTATCTGGCCAGGAATGGGGCTAACACTCCTTTCATCGGTCCAGAGCCTGTCCTGGGGATCACCAGGGGTTCGGTTCGCGCGGCTCTCAGAGATTGGATCTGGAGGGAGCACGAAAAGAACTGGGTGATGTGTCCTGGGGTTAAACACAGCAAGACCTTGATGCCTTGGCTGTGTAAGCAAAGATCCAAAGAGACCCTGTGTTTGGGCAGAAATCAGATTACTCTGATTGCAGGCCTATTCACGGGGCACGGTAGGTTCAAGAAGCATCTGCGCAAGGTGGGGCTTATCAGCTCGGAGCCGTTGTGCAGATTATGTCAGGAAGAGGAGTTCGTTGCAATCGAACGTTTGCGCTATGAAACCTTTGGAACGTTGAGGCCGAAGGAGATAGTAGCGCAAAAAGAACTAGTAGGGAAAGTCCTTGACCTCTTTAGGAGGGGAGGGTTCGCCTACTAGAACTAAGAAGGGACTGGCACAATAAGTCTTCTGTGGCTGCGGTGCCTTGGGGCATAGGTCCCGTCCCATCTACTATCTTAATCTTAATCTCTTAGTTAGCTAGGTTTGAGATTAGAATATATATAAGAATATTATTATGTATTGAACATTATTTGTATTAAAATATAGTGTCGTTACTTTTATAAGTGTTTATCAACAACTTTTTCCCATCCTTTATCGTATTCGATTCATTTCCATCGACTATACTTCATTTGGAGCAGATGTATTAAGTATTATTGGACAAATGTTTAGACGGAAGAAAATTAACGTGAATATCTGAAATAAATGTAGGCATTCTGCGACTTTATTATAATTTCAATATTGTTATATTTTTACCTAACCTACCCGATCTTGGCACTTAATTTTTAAGTTGAGGTTTAGTGGAAAATATTTAATAAAATTTATCTGCTTATTTATACTAAGTTAATGTTTAAAAGTACAAAGAAAATTTCATTTTTAATACAAATTTTCTATTATAGCGCCCAATAATGCGGAATAACTTGAAGTAAAGTTAACAGATGGCTGTGGTGCACCATTTGTTTTATAGAAATATGTAACCCTAATTGAAATAAACACTTTTAGCTCTCAAAAAAATGAATTTCCGTACTCCGTAACCTTGCGGAAACCGAATTTATGAACAAAAAAGTAAAATACAAAATGGAGTATTGATACTTTATTTATAGAATAACAGAAAACTATTTTGGATATAACTTACCTGGCCTCCCGGTATACATAGGGCTTCAGGATCTTGTCCCGGACTGGCAAACCTACAGCTCACTATCAGCCGGGGAGGTACTGTAACAATAAAATGTATTCCTATCACAATTAATTAAAAGTCTACGAGTAATTACAACTTGTTTATCGTTTGGTAATTTCAGAAAGTGGATAAATTTACGTATTAATTTAAGGATACAATTTTTATAATTGTCTGTCTGTACTAATATGTATATCTAAATGAAATTGAGTATTTAGTTTTCATTTTATTAATTTCAAATAAAACATTAAATGACTCCGACTCTTTAACCGGAGCTTACTTGAAGCAAAACTGACAACAGTCTACCTTAGCAAAAATTGGAAAGTGGAATGTAAACATACATATAGATCATAACTGGCGAACATTATGGAAGTAAGATAGTAAAAATAAAAAGTTGTTTTATAATGAAACAAATTATACATTTAGAGAATTAGATTTCGTTTTTTAGAAAGTGAACAAGCGACAGAAGGAGAAACTTCCTTGGCGAGGTACTATGCAGCTCACAGGGACTATCCTGACTGCGTTCGTATGCACTGAAGGTGAAATGCAGTTAAATGACGACCACTCACAGACTATTTGCTAACAAAAATAAAAATCTACTGTTCTCTTGCTGCACTTCTAAGAGTGATACAGAGTTGGAAGTCTCATTAAATATGTAGTTAATTGTGGAGAGGGGACCTACTACACCTATGTAGAACTAGCGCCTCAAATTCAGCCACGTGACTTACCACCTCTCATCCAAACTACAGAATTGATTCTTACTTTCTCTGACAATACTTTAGAGTAAGAGAGCAGGTTATGGTCATTTTGCAGCTTTTCTAATTTGAGTCCCCCCCACCCTGAGGAGGAAAAATGTGATTTTTTTTTTTTACAAAATGGTTTCAGTAACTATCTGTGGAGTGGTTTAGTTAGCATAACTGAAAAATGAAAATTTACAAGTTTTTGTACAAAATTTGACAAAATCAGCCAAGCACTTTACTGAATCTACTTTGTTTACTTTTATTTATCTCCAAAACACCTCCTAAGATTTCCTTTAGACTTAAAAATGCACTTATTAAGCTCGTATAACTCTTCTGGACCGGGGTGGTGTTTAGGCTTTCCCATAATGTCACTTGTCAGCTATTAAGGTTGATCATGTAACCAAAATTCTTAATGTGAATGAAATCAGCTCACCAGAAAAGCCATTTTTTTCTCCTTCCAGATTTCAGCGATTTTTATTTGTAAAATAATACGAACATATTTAATATTAAAGTCGTCGCTCATTTTCTGATTGAATGTAAATTCTTCAGTAGTTTCAGAACAATTGGTCAGTATATTTTGCCTGATAATTATTATTATTTAGACCGGTTAGATTTCCTCTTAAATTTTTTAAGTGAAAAACAATTAAAATCTTTTGTTCACAAAAAATGTACGAGTATAATAATAAAAGAAGAAATCCAACGTTGGCTCGGAGCCTGTCCTGGGGATCACCACGGGTGCAGTTCGTGGATTGGATCTGGAGAGAGAACACGAAAAGAACTGGGTGATGCTTCCTGGGGTAAACACGGCAAGAGTGTCATGCCCTTGCTGTGTAAACAAACAAAGAATCAAAGAGGCTCAGTACTTAGGCAGAAATCAGATTACTCTGATTACAGGCCTATTCACACAGGGCACGGCAGGTTCAGGAAGTACCTGCACAAAGTTAGGCTTATCAGCTCGGAACTGTTGTGCGGATTGTGACAAGGAAGTGGAGGAAATGGCCTCTCACCTTATTCGATTGCGTTGCAATCGAGAGACTGTGCTACGATATCTTTGGTACTTTGAGACCAAAGGAGATTATAGTGCAGAAGGAACTGGAGGGAAAGCCCTCAACCTTTTTAGAAGGGGAGGTTTCACCTACTAGATTAGAGGGAAGGCACAATAAGCCTCTTGTGGCTGCGGTGCCGTGGGGTATAGGTCCCGTCACGCCCGTTAAAAACTAAAAAAAAAAAAATCTAACTACTGTATCGATAATTAATCACTAATTAAAAGCTTTTGTATTGTATATTAGAATTAATATGTTTATTTCTGTTTTGTTTGTATTTTGTATGATGATTGAATACTTTAATTTAGGCTAGACTCCAGCTGATATAAAAATTGTATTTTTAAATAAGCAAATAAATTTATTATACATTGTAAACCCTCAAAATCGTATTCATGGATGCATTCAATAAAATCAAATAATATTAAAGTCAAAAATCTTGAGATTATCTGAAAAAAAAAATAGGAAATTTTGAAATCCCTCTATGAAAATGGGATTGATTGAAGGATTTTGGACAAAATTTCCATGAGGACACATCTTCTTTGAAAAATTTTTTTTTTTTGTACATGTGCTATTTTAGGTTTTTACAGAATTAATCGTTTGATTAAGGCTACTTTTTCTTGCCTAGAAAGTCTACCATCGCCAGTAAAAGTAAAGTTAAGTTATCGCCTATTTTTTTCAGGCGGGGCATAACGTCCAACTACCAAATTAGGTGTCGTGGACGGAGGCGTCTAGCAAACATACTTTACTGTAAAATTCCTTTTATTAACCATTAAATAAAATCCAAGGCCTAAAAGACCGGGAATCGAACCCAGTACCACAATGCTTATGATCTTTGTACCATCGCCAGAATTTTTTTTTGGCTTCATTCCTTTTCCAAGTTTTCCAATCTCAAAGGCCATCTTACATTTTTCCAACTCTTCAAGTTCAAATCCTCGATCCATTTTCGCACCGTACTTCACCCTTTGACGAATCTTTCCTAATTAGCGTTACCTCTCTCTGAAACTCCTTACCATTATCTGTCCGCCATGCTCCTACCCTTTCCATCTTTAAATCCCTTCTGTTCAATTATCTCCTTTCTACCCAGCTTCCTCCGAAATAATAATTGAATTCATTTATTTCCTTAATTTTAATTCTTATTTTTGTAAATACTTAGTTATTTTTTGGTATATAAATATCTAAAATACAGGCCAAACCCATAGGGCCTCCAATCTGTACACGTATTTATTCTAAGGCGACAATAGTCCCAAATTTTCATTCATTCATTCAAAAATATAAAATTGACGTGAACACCCTAATTTGCAATGTTCCCAATGGATCCTGTTAAAAGACAGAGTAAAGTTTAAGGATGGATATTAATGTTGTTCATCTATAAAAGAAGAGCAAAAGGCAGGTTTTTTCCACCACATTCTTAGTAAAAAGGTTCTCAGAAAGTAATTGGCAAACAACCTTGTAATTCTCTTATGTATGTGTGAAGGCGAAATATATTAGGGACAAGAGGCGAATAAAAAACCAAATTATGCTAAGTTGTTAGGCCAGTCCTTATAAAAAGAAAAAGATAAAATAAAAATAAAATGCGGTTAGTCACCGCCGTCGACCCACTTGTGCCTCATAAAACTTACAAGTTAGGATGGTATTTCGGACAAGGAGTTTCTATAAGTTCCCCTCTGTCCGTGACCTTGAGACATATGATTTCCCTCTTGTCTCCAGCATCTTTTACTTCTACGGAACCTTCCTATTCGTCTTCTTCTTCTTCTTCCATCAGAGAGGCAACTCTCTCTTAAGTAGGCTATTATCCTTCTCTTTCTGCCCATTCTATTGTAACGGGACCATTTTTTTTTTATATACTCGTATATCTCCCCGACACTTCATTCCTCTATAACTCAGCATCTCTATCAAGATGGTGAACACATGAACAGATTAAATATTATGTGCAGCAACTAGAGAGTAAAGGAACGATCTCTTTTTTTTTTTTTTACTTTACAACTCGTTTAAAGATCTCTCCATTCCAAGAATAATAAAGAAAGCATCTTGTTGATAAACAGTTGAATCAATTTTAATCGGCCAGGCCAAACCTTTACTTATATTAAAAATATTTTGTAGTTTTAATTTTGATTATCAAAACGCCTTCGAACGGCTAGTATTCGTAGAAGTTGCCTGTAAAGCTGATACGATCATTGAAAAAAATTATAGTGTTTTAATTGAGAGAACGAGATCTGCAGAGCCGCTGGTTCTGTACCAATCTTCCAGCTTGAAGACCAAGAGCAAGGTTCAGTTTTCTGGCAGGGCATTGTACAATAATTTGGATGTTTGAACAAACTAGATCAGGAAACCATTCATACATCCAATCACAAAAAAAGGAGATACAGACTTTAGAAGAGGACATTTCTTTTCTAGAACCTTCCAAGAATCTCAGATTACTCTTGAATATCTTGGCTTGGATGGAGCTTCACCAAGAACCAATAAATATTTCTCATTAAAGATTGATAAAAATCCAAGTATTTGGAGAGATGCTACATGCACATTTTAAAGCACCTTTTTAGTGCAACATCTTTGTGCTCAGTAGCATTGTAATAGTTGCAATCAAAGTAGCGTTCGAGATAAGATAATAATAGTATTTGTACGAGTAAATTCAACTATTCTTTTAAAAAAATACTTATTTTAAATACTTCAAATTGACTTTTATGATCAACAGAAATTTAAAAGATTCTTGTGGCTAGAACTCATTAGTTTAGTTGATGATTACCAAATGCTAAATTAGCTGATTTAGAACAGAAGCGTGACAAAAACTAAAATCCAAAATACTTTCACGTTTTTTACTTTTTCTCCTGCTAAATATTTATTTATTCATTTTAAGCAATTATAGATTAGCAAAGTTTATCTTTTATTATGAACAATATAACCATGAACGACTATTAACCGTAAAATAGTAATTAGTTGCCTATTCAGATAACTAGTTCTAGAATTTATGATTGTTAATCCTGTATTGAACGTTTTCAGGTAATTTAACCGTAAATGGATCAATCCAAAACAGTGATGCGCAAACTTTTTTCTCGATCCGATCGATTTTCTATTTGGCAATAATCCTCCTACCTTTTGAAGTAATGCATTAGTCACCGGGAAAAAGTAAAGATGAACAAGTAAAAATATTAAAGAACCAATTAAATGACGAACATTGTGTTTTATATAATCCATGAGGCTAGAATATATTCATGAAGTTATCTTTTTTATGGATCAGTTAGTTTTTCATTTCACTTTCACTCACTTCTAGTAAGAGTAGAATTTTTGACAGAAGAAGACGCCAAAACGTTTATTTAAAACAATAAACTATTTTTTTTAAACGGCGGGAAATTTCGAAAAAATAAAAAACACGTATTTAATCATTTTTAGTCTAGTTTTTTTTCTTGTGATTGACCCATTTTTTTTAAACCCCTGTATCTCGAGATACAGATAGATAACTTTGTCTTTTCGAATGGAACGTTATATTTTTTTTGCATATTTTTATAGTATTTGAGCTCCTAAAAAAAAACAAAAAAAAAAATTTTTGAAATCGGTTAGGTTTTTCAAAAGTTATGGTTATTTAAAATATGAAAAACAAATTTCAGTTTACTGTCAAAATTAAGTTATTTTTTTTTAAAGAATCTGTTCAAACTGGGCACAACCAACGGATAGGCAAACCAAAACTCTGGACTCCCACGCTTTGCTTGTAGCAGCACTTATGGTGGCGAAGTCAAGATCTAGGCAGGCTAGAAGTATTCGACGTTTCAGATCATCGATTGAAGCCACGGGATTAAGGATACTGTACACTTTATTTTGTTAGATATCCCCACAAAAAAATTGTCCATTGGGGTTAAGCCCAGAGATCGAGGTGGCCATTGGATGGGACAATGAATCCCTAAGCACTTTTCATGGAAATTTCTGTCCAGGTAACGTCGAACAACTCTCGCATTATGTGCCGGGCAACCATCTTGTTGAAAATACATATCTAGCCGACGTTGTAGAAGAACATCTTCAAGCTGAACTGGCAAAATGTCTCTTAAAAAAATGTTAGATACCTTTCACCAGTTAAGTTCTCTCTGTAGAAGTATGGGCCGATTGGTTGATTTCCTAAAACTCCACACCAAACGTTTGTAGAAAAAAACAACCTGAACGTCCAATAACTCTAGCCTGCCAAGATCTTGACTTCGCCTACCATAAGTGCAGCTACAAGCAAAGCGTGGGAGTCCAGAGTTTTGGCTTGCCTATCCGTTGATTGTGCCCAGTTTGAACAGATTCTTTAAAAAAAATAACATAATTTTGACAATAAACTGAAATTTGTTTTTCATATTTTAAATACCCATAACTTTTGAAAAACCTAACCGATTTCAAACAAATTTTTTTTGTTTATTTTAGGAGCTCAAATACTATAAAAATATGCAACAAAAAATATAACGTTTCATTTGAAAAACAAAAGTTGGATGCTGTATCTCGTGATACAGGGGTTTAAAAAATTGGGTCAATCACTGAAAATAAACTAGACTAAAAATGATTAAATACGTGTTTTTTATTTTTTCGAAATTTCCCGCCGTTAAAAAAAAAAGTGGGTGGAGCATATAACTCTGGTCACCCTGTATTAAAACTGTCCGGTAGGACAGTTGTATAAGGGTTGATCGTCAAAAACTGCACGAAAAAGCGTAACGTTGAAAAACACCCAACTTTGACAATTTTTTTCTCTTTTTCTATAAAAGATAAAATTCCCAAATTTTCTTTAAAATATAGGGCAAACCCTCCTTTATAGCTGTAATTTTTTTGCAACAACCCAGATCTAATAGGTTTTGAGAAAAAAGTTGCCGAAAATGAGCAAAAACTGCAATTTCAGAAATTGTTGTTCTTCTTCTTCTTCTTCTTCTTCTTGTTGTTGTTGTTGTTGTTGTTACCTTTTTTGTAAACTGCGTAGCGCCTAAACGCGTGAACCGATTTTCATGAATGAAGTGTCATTCGAATCGAAATTTTGTACAGATTTGCACTTTAAAAGTCTGAACGCTGTGCCTCATAAGGAGGGGAGTTTGCCCCACCCAAGTAAGGCCCTTTCTAAAACTATTATTACCAATATTTCTATAACGCTTAGTCCGATTTTGATAAAATTCAGCTCGAATAAGTTGTTAAAGCTCCTCTACTTGGCTGTGAAGGGCCATCAAGCTCTTGCACCTACTAAGAGGAAGTACTGCAATCGTTAAAATTATCAATGGGTGAACCTATTTACATTAATGAATCGTAAATCTTTGCCTTTTAGGGAGAAGTACTGTAATCGCAGTTTATTTTTCTTACTCCTCTTAAGAGGAAGTACTGAAATCGCAGTTTAATTTTGCTTTTTACGTACAAATACCTTCCTATTTTATTCAAAACGCTTTCTCAAAAAAATTGTTATTGAGGATGGCAACTATAATCATTCTTTAAAAAGATCTCTCCAATGGTAGTTACAGTTCCGACTTAACACCTTATCAGGTTATAATGATAGAATTGCTTATTCTAAATTTAAAAAAAAATCTGTGAAACAGATAAGTAACTTTGTAAAATAGACAAAAATGAAAATCTATCCAAAAGGTACAAAAATCTCTTTAACAAAAACTTACAGTTTAAAATGTTAAGTATAAGGGTTGATTAAACGCCAAAAGGTACACAAATCAGCAAGTACCCAACATTTCATTCATGCTTAGCTGATATAATTTAAGTAATTTTGCTGCATTAACTTTTTCTTCACATTTTTTTAGAAATTATTAGATGTCACAGACCCTTATGCTGGCTAGATCATTCATAATATTATTTTGTTATAATCATGATAAAATGTATATTATATCTTCGTTTTTAAATATAGGTACTTTATTTTAACTCCATTTCAAATTATTCTTTGGATTTATCTTTAATATGCCCTTTATTTTTAGTAGTCACATATACATTCATGTTAAAGTAGAGAAAAACAAAGTTAGAGTCGGCTACTGTTTAAATTTGAATCACGGATTTAACAGAATATTTCAGTCTTGAATTCGTCTTACCGAAATATTCGTGAGCACAAATAACTCACAGTTAATAACAAGTAGATTATTCAACAATTATTCATTTCTCAATAAATTGTAATTTAATTTAGTCTCCCTAATTTTACTTATAGTAAAATACTGGAATAATTAGCTGCCCTAAAAATATGCATATCTTATTTATTTTATATTACACATATTACAACATTGAAGGATGAATACCTAGATTGAGAATGTAATTGAAACTATATTATTTGCGATAAAGCCAGGTAATTATTACCTATTATTATAAACGTTTGACTACTACATAAAATAACAATTACTTTAATCGAAGAATGAACTTAAACCGACGATTTAAAAAAATAAATAAAATAAAATAAACAAAATCATTGATGTATGTTGATATAAGCATTTTTTAAAAAAAGGTTTTGAATTTTTTAGCCTCATAATTTTTTTTTATTTTTTATAACGTTTTTCTTTTTCACCTGTAATTAATAGTTTGATTATTATAAATAACTAGATATTACAGTCAAACTACAGTGCTACTTGAACAAATATTTTGTAGATGAAAATGGCCAGCATAAGGGTCTGTGACATCTAATAATTTCTAAAAAAATGTGAAGAAAAAGTTAATGCAGCAAAATTACTTAAATTATATCAGCTAAGCATGAATAAAATGTTGGGTACTTGCTGATTTGTGTACCTTTTGGCGTTTAATCAACCCTTATACTTAACATTTTAAACTGTAAGTTTTTGTTAAAGAGATTATATAAAATAAGGGCTACCAACTATCAAGGTATTCTGCCATAATAAGTTTACACCGAGAAGAAAAACAATGTACCTTAAAAGAGTTGATACATCGTATAATTCAAAAAATTAAAGTATCGATTTGTAGTTGAATACGATTATCGCTCATAAACAAGATGGACAAACTGCTGTTCAGTGGCTAAAAAGAAAAATATAGAGACCAAACTTTTTGCAAAGAAAATCAATATCAAAACGGCAGCTGATCTAGATGGCAGCGTGACCTACTTGCAACCTTCAGCATTTTTTTTTTGTATTCACAACAAAACTACTTGATAACTTTGTTTAATTAACAATAATTGATTTCATCAGAAAACAACAGCTTTGTTTTGTGCTTATCTTTGGTTAGACGAATGTTTTTATTTCCCCTGAGAACAAAGAAAAATTAGGTAAACTATCGTTAGAAGCAGGACAATTTATGGTTGTTATTCTAATGTTTGAATCCATTTTCTCGGCCATGGAAACGTTCAAACGTTAAGGTGAGAATAATAGTTCTCAGTTCTCATGATTCACAACTAGGAGTATTGACAACAAGGAAGTGGGGGTTTGTCTCTCAAGAATACGCCATTAGCAATTAAAATTGACCTGATATACTTGCTTACATCTACTGATGTAGCTCTATTAAAGTGACTGCTTCAATATTAGTTCAAGAATTCTAAAATACATCATGGGCAAATGATTTTTAATAAAGAAATAGAAAAAAAACAAAGAAATATCGATAATATTCTCGATATTATTTTTTTTTATAACTAGATAATACTAAAGAATAAAGTTAAATCTTAATAATATATTAAGAGAAGAAAACGCCCTAAAAATAGTAAAGGTTCATTTAGCACACCTCAAATTTCATCAAAAACTATTGCATTTATAGTTACTTAGTATTTTTTTTTTTTTTTTGCGCATCAACAGCTGAGGTTATTAGCGCCCGGAGCTTTTTCCAGTGCACTGCCGGCCTCCGGACAGTGTTCTCTCGTTACAGACAACACTGTCCATCACCGGACAGTGAGCTGTAAGAAGCTCCTAGGAAGAGAAAATCTAAGGGTCAGCAGCTGGATTCGAACCCGGGACCTCCGCGTGGGAGTCCAGTATGCTAACCTCATAGCTAATCCCTTCCCTCTTTAGTATTATTATTATTATTATATTACTTCTTTGGATTTAAATCAATTTAATAATCGAATACACAAAGATTAATTTGAAAACAAATGCTTTGAAGAAAACAAAAAAATAAAAATAAGAATAATACGACATTAGAGTCGAAGTTGATTGCCCTGAACTCGTTTTAACTGGATACTTCTTCAAAATTGTGAACACAAACTGTAGTTCTACTTGAAGTCCTTTCACTTGTATGTGTACATCTAAGTAGCTAACAATAAAAATCCATTACCTAATTACCCAACTATTATTATAGTAAGAACTGAGAAATAGAGAAATAAAATAATAATATTAAGTTGGCGCTAAATGGCCAAGCTGTCGATGCGCCGGAAAGAGAAATGAAATAATAAGTCATACAAAACCGCAAAACACATATGTTTTGCAGGTTTAGTTCATGAAAATTATTCTAGGCGTTTTTTATTTATTTATTTACTTTTTTAATATTTTCTATTTCTATTTTAATGATAACTGCTGAGGACGAAGAAAATATCATTTCAAAACTCAATAACTTCAAATTTTCCACCAAACTTAATAGTAATTTTCTTTGTTTTTCACTTTATTAGCCATATTTACAACTACAAAACAAATGTTGCATCAAGTAAATTTGATCATACAGGTTAAATTCACATGAAAGTAATGATAAGAGTAATCACGACCATTGGTGAAACTCTTTCTCGGTGGATATTACACTCACATCAATAGGTCCCTAGGCCACTTCCGCTTCAAGCGACGAGGAGGATTGTCTGGAATGTGTGGAGAGGAGAGTTGTTGTACAAGAGGATTAGGATGGAGAGAGCTAGGAGGCTGTGAAAGTTGCGATAGCGAGACTTTATTAGATCAGAGACAAAAGGGATGTGAAGGTCAGTGTGTGTGGTAAGGTTGGAAATGTAGAATGGAGTATTCAGGATTTTCCGTAGGATTTTAGACTGTAGTGACTGCAGGCGTTTGGAGTTAGAGGGTTTGGTTGAGCCCCACACTTCTGCTCCGTATGTCTCCGCCCATATCGGTCTTATCAATGCCTTGTAGATGGTTAGTTTGTGATTCAAGTCAAGTTTGGATCTTCGGTCAAGTAGACTAGTAAGTAGCTTGAAGCGTCTATTCACGTCTTGTCGTTTCAGTCGAGTATGTGGGTTCCACGTCAATATACAGTCCTAAGTATCGTACTACGTCAGCTGGAGGAATCTTTACACCGTTCAGTCCAACTGGTGGACTCGCAGATTTTCGTAAAGCAAATGTAATGTACACTGATTTTTGCTCATTAATTTTTATTTTCCATTTTCGGATCCAGATTTCGAGAAAATTTAAATGGATTCGAATTCTCCAGTTCTCTCAAAGAAGTGGAATATGAATTCCACTAATAATGTGAACTAGCTTATGATATGAATTTGATACAGTAGGTATAGTAAATTTAAAAAGAACTTTCTAAATATTCTACAACATTCTGTCATGTATTTATTTGAACAAATAAAGTCAATTCAGCTTTTGGAGTTCCGCCAAACAAATCTATTTCATATTCCAGATTTCCCTGATGATGCAATCACATCTACATTCCTGAGCAAGCAAAGGTTTCTTTTCTAGTTTTATTTTTTTAATTTTTATTAGCTGCATTAGTTGGACAGGAACTCAGGTTAGTTTCACTGTTTAACATACAAACAAATGTTATTTCCTGTGACGTACATAAAATGAAATGAAAAAACCGGAATACTAATTTCCGCCTTTTTTAAAAATATATATATATATATATTTGCCCTTCAAAATAATTTGATTTTTATCTATTACCCAGATAGAAATAATTTGATCAAAATGTTAATAATAATTAAATAAAGTTGCTTTAAAATAGCTTTACAACAAGACTGGCAACTAGAGTCAAAGTGTACAGAAATAAATCGCTATAAATTTGGTTGTATTAACACTATTTTCAGTCTAAAAAACCTGTATTACGAGGGTCGTTTGAAAAGTCCGTGCAAAGTCAGAGAGATAGCACTACTGGCGCGTATCGAGGTTATGTTTAGTTAGTAGCATCTCTTGGAAGAACACACACCAAGTTTCAGCCAGATCGGTCTATTTCTTTGTGTTTGGCATTCGTTTGAATCGAGGAAGTCGAGTGATTTTCAAAAAATGGGCGAAAAAGAATTTCGTGTGTTGATTAAACACTACTTTATGAAAGGCAAAACGCCTCAGGAGACTAAAGAGAAGCTGGATAAACATTATGGTGACTCTGCACCTTCGATTAGAACAGTTTATAAGTGGTTTCAAAATTTTCGGAGTGGCCATATGGGCACAAGTGACGCTGAACGTTCTGGACGCCCTGTTGAGGTTACTACTCCAGAAATCATTGATAAAATCCATGATATGGTGATGGATGACAGAAGAGTGAAGGTGCGTGAGATTGCTAGTGCTGTGGGTATCTCGAATGAACGGGTACATAATATTTTGCATCAACATTTGGACATGACAAAGCTATCCGCAAGATGGGTGCCGCGATTGCTCACGCTTGACCAAAAACGAAATCGTGTGAAGTGTTGCAAGGACGGTTTGCAGCTGTTCCAGAAGAATCCGTAGGACTTTAAGCGTCGTTTCGTCACTGTGGATGAAACATGGATACATCACTACACTCCTGAGACCAAAGTACAATCTAAACAATGGGTTACCAAGGGGGAATCTGCGCCAAAAAAGGCGAGGGCCGTTCCTTCGGCCGGAAAGATTATGGCGACTGTCTTTTGGGATTCGCTAGGAATAATCCTCATTGACTATCTGGAAAAGGGTAAAACTATTACAGGTGCATATTATTCATCGTTATTGGACCGTTTGAAAACCGAGCTGCAAGAAAAACGCGCACGATTAGCCCACAAAAAAGTCCTTTTCCATCACGACAACGCACCAGTTCACACCTCAGCAGTTGTGGTCGCAAAATTAATGGAAATAGGGTTCCAACTCGTTTCACATCCCCCCCTATTCTCCAGACTTGGCTCCCTCGGACTACTATTTGTTCCCCAATTTGAAGAAATGGCTGGCGGGAAAAAGATTTTATTCAAACGAGGAGGTGATTGCAGAAACGAATGGCTATTTTTCAGACTTGGACAAATCCTTTTATTCGGAAGGGATCAACAAACTAGAGCAGCGTTGGACGAAGTTTATAAGCCTAAAAGGAGACTATGTTGAAAAATAAAAAAGGTTTACCCCAAAAAATTAAGTAGTTTTTATTTTTGCACGGACTTTTCAAACGACCCTCGTAGGTTCGAAACATTAATTAAAGTTGTTTTTAGTCTGAAAATGGCTACAGCCATTCCAGTCTGCTCGCTTATAATCGTAAGAAAAAATAAATCGATTGTTTGATTACTCCTGAATCTCACATAAAAAAAAAAAAAATTGTGATTGGATTTAAATACGTCGAATCCACCTGCATTGAAAATGGCAACATCTCTATGGCAAGTGACGAACAAAATAGTAAAACACCTTCTAAATCTAAAACACCTACATCTTTATTTGATGAATAACTAATTACTTCCATTCCCAAAAGCGTGGAATTATTATTTTTTCCCATTTAAGATAAAAATTTTACACCAACTTGGGCAATCCTATGAAATAAAATATTACCTCATCTCATGCATCACAAATTCTTTACAGTCAAGAATTAACAATTTGTTCCAAATTAATGTGTAATTCCTTTTAGGGCTAAAAAAGTATGATGTTCTAGCAGCATCACAATTATTTTAAGACATTTAGAACGAATCCTTTTTATAATAAAAAATTATTGATAATTAGAAACGCTTCTTAGATAATGCCAACTTTGAAATAAATAAAAGTGCATTTAAAGTTTATGCATTTACCACGAATAATTGTTTTGAATACAGCAATGGCAGTATTGAACTGTACTGAAGTTATAGATAACAATGTGCGCCTTAAAGGGAATTAGTTATACAATACCCGCTCTATTTTCTTGTATTGATTTATAGTATATTCACTAAGGCACTATTTTATTCATCATCATAATTTTATTGAAGCCCGAGTATTGACATATTTAATACATACATCATTCAAAATTTACAATATGTGTAGTTCTGTTATAAATTAGAAGAATAAAAATAAATTAAAGATCAACTTAAACTAAAATAAAAAAGTAAAGGGTAAATCTTATTTTTAATGAAAAATAATAATAAAAATAATTTTTTACCCGTTGGTATTTTTTTTTTGGCGCATCAACAGCTGAGATCATTAGCGCCCGGAGCTTTTTTTCAGTGCACTGCCAGCCTCCGGACAGTGTTCTCTCGTTACAGACAACACTGTCCATCACCGGACAGTGAGCTGTAAGAAGCTCCTAGGAAGAGAAAATCTAAGAGTCAGCTGCTGGATTCGAACCCTGGACCTCCGCATGGGAGTCCAGTATGCTAACCTCATAGCTAATCCCTTCCCATCCCGTTGGTATTATAAACAATATTAATTTTTAGCATAATTAAAGTACATAATAAATTTGTTTAAATTTTGCCTTACAGTCCTAGACGAACCTAGATAAATTTAAAGCTTAAAAGAGAAAAATTTAAAGATATATTACCATTTTTGAGCTAATTATTTATTACGTTATTTTCCAAGTTTAATTTTATTATTTTATACATAACTAGCTGTACCCGTTCACACGTTGCTGTGTTTGAACAAAAAGGCAGTTTTGATACCTCAAACATAATTTATTAATGACCAAATGTATACAATACATCGAAATGAAAATTAACAATAAAATTATCCCTACTTCAGAGTACAGTAGTGTCCTTGCAAAGGTAGCATTTCTACATAATGTGAAAAATTCAGTTAATGTTGTTGGAGGATTATTTTCATTCTCATTAATTATGTTGATCTATGAATTATTAAGGCTCTTAATTTGAGTACATTACTCACATACGTACAAATTAATTTTTAGAACAGATACAGTTTTAGGATTAAGCAACTTGTCCGTCCAGTTCACCTCGTTTTTTGAAATTATAAAATTCTCTGATTGGCTGATACATGGGGCATTTGAGAAAAATATGATACAAGTCTTCGATTTCATTTAATTTGCAAAGCTTACATTGAATATGAGGATTAATATTATGAACAGTAGCCAGGTCAGTAATTTTAATAAAGTACTAGCTAGAAGTGCAGAGTTGTGCTATTAATCTGGTGTAGGAGGCAGGTTGATTGAGAGCTAGGTCAGGTTAGAGTTAAATATTGAATGGTAATATAGGCTAAAAGTGGAATTGAATGAATAATTTTGGTCTATTGCAGTTAAGTAGTTCTGGTATCTGTCTAAAATTTGGGGTTATGATGGCACTATTTTATGAAAGCCAGCTTGGAGCCAACTACTAACTGTTGACACAATTTTTAATTAAATAACTGTAGTCTAGCAATGTCCGAGGGCCTTTATAGTGCATAGTAAAATTAAATAGCATTTCATTCAAATGAAATATTGTAACGCATTAATTTTTTTTATTTTTCTGTATTCAAGATTACAGTACTGCAAATAATGAATTTGTAATAGTTTTGTGAATACGCCAGGCATAATAACAATTTGAGATAAAGTGTAAATTCCCGTTTAAAGACTTTGGGAGGCCAAATGAACACAAAGATTGAGGAAGATTTACTAAAAAACAAATTAGAATGATGTTAAAAATTGGTGTTTTTAACGCTAATGCACCGAAAAGGTTTATTTTTTTAATTTTATGTTATTTAAAGCGCGTCCTGGCGATTTAGGACACAAAGTAAGCTGTAAGAAGCTTCTAGGAAGAGAACCAAAAAAGTAACTACATTCAAATTCGGGATCTCCGTTTACGCTAACCACTAATCTAATCCCTTCCCTTGCCATACGATTCTTGTTGCTCAATCAGATTTCTTTGCTTTTTCAAATTTCACAGGTTTGTCTTCTTCATAGTGTAGCATCCTCCAAGTATATTCTCGTAGATTTTTAGATTTTAAAAGGCGGGACGGGACCCATGCCCCACGGCACCGTAGCCATAAAAAGGCTTAAAGTGCCTTCCCCTCTAAGTCTAGTAGATGAAACCTCCCCTTCTAAGAAGGTTGAGGGCTTTCCCTGCCAGTTCCTTCTGCGCTATAATCTCCATTCGTCTTAAAGTACCAAAGGTGTTGCAGTCTTTCGATTGCAACGCAATCGAATAACAGGTGAGAGGCCGTTTCTTCTCCTTCTGGCACAATCCTGGCTAATAAGCCCTAACTTGTGCAGGTGAAGTTGTTCTCGTAACTTAAGCTAGATTAAGTCCAGCATACGAAATTATTCATTAAAGGAAGTTATACATTATACAATTTTAGACCCCACAATAGCTACAGCCTAACCTACTTAAAATAACCACGCTACGTACCTTGAGATTATTTATCAGGTATCTAAATATATTTTTAGTACTGAGTACACCAAAATTGCCATATAATTATTTATTTTACTAAATAGACAAGGAACATGCAAGGAATTAACAGAACATACAACACTTATATAGCGAGCAACATAATATATACTTAACCAGATAGTGTAATTACTCGTATAACAACCAAAACACATCATTCTATATTGACTTATTTTTTTAATTTAAGGCACGTGTGTTATAGATGTTTTTTTATGGAGAACGAGAACTACTTTTTGAGGATACGGAACCGTTAAATACGAATGAGTTTAAAGTTATTTAAACAAATATTAGATTAAATTCTATCTTTACTTTAATTTCGATGCGATTTCATTTTAATACTACGAGCTAATCGTAATAGCTCATTAAGCTATTTGCACGTTAATACCATTTTTCCCATTCTTATACAAGATTAGAGTGTATTGTGATCATGCCGCATTTTACTCTCAAAATATTCTTTTTGAGATCTCCTGAGAATTAATTTGTGCGTTTGTGGGTGTGTGAGAGAAAAATAAAAAAATAAATAAAAAGAATCTGTCTGCGAAGTGTTTGATCAGAGTAACTGAAAAAAATCTAATGTTTGATTCAGTTGCCACTGTCGATAAGCTTTTAGACAAAATTAGTTCAGCGGAACTGCCACTTAATCGATATTTCAATTTTTTGAGATTTACTCGAAAACTTTTAATGTGGTTTTCTCCAAATGTTGTGTATTTATTGTGCATAATTATTTCTAAAAATTTTATTAAGAAAGATTGATTTGAATGCACTTTTGAATGTGGTGCAGCCGAGCCTCCCATAAAGGACACTCTCACTAGCGACCACCTCTATTTACGGACAGTTTTTTGGATTTCCCCGTTTTACCCCCCAATACACTTTCTATATATTAAAGAACCTCCGTCTAACGGGACACTCTATATAGCGACCGCGGACATTGTTTTTGGGGTACGGATTAAATGTTTTACCTCCCACCAACGACCACCTTATTATTAAAAGTTCGTTTGACGCGGGTGATAAAAATAATTATCCCCTCACAAGTTTTTGCTTTTTTCTGGTTTTTCCTAAAGTTTCCTAAATAAGCTCCATACATCTTGTACCATTTTAAGCATTTTTCAATATAACTTTGGGCGAACAATATTATTTTTTCCGATATGTCTCTCAAACGAAAGTGGTTAACTCTAGAAGAGAAAATAAATGTGTTGGAAGATTTTGCAAAAACCAAATCGAGCCATCGTCAACTTGCCGAAATGTTTGTTCTATTTGTCTCATAATAGATGATAGTATGATGATAATTTTACCATAAATTATTATTGTTATTAATAAATGTGATGATTATAATAAAAATTGTTATAAAAATTATTAATTAAGTCAATAATATGTAGTTTATTGATAAATTATGTACGTTTTTAAATCTATTAATAATAAACAATTTTTAAATAGAGGTTTGGAAAAAAAGCCCATATTTTTTCAATATGAAACTTGCCAACCTCCTTCTAACGACCACCTCCAAACAGCGGCCACTTTGCTTTCCCCCGCCAGTGACCGTTATTGAGAGGTTCGACTGTAGTTGTCGAGCTCCTTCTAAATAGTCACTTAAGTGAAACATATCTATGAAAATATCACGGATTAAGGATTGTCTATGTAACCAAAATTAATACTCAGACCTCAAATTTGAAGAAATTGGTTGACTGGAAACATTGTTTTTAGTTTTGGGGTATTTTTTTTTTTTAAATACTTAAAAGAGAGCGCATAATGATGCAGAAGTCAAACTACTTTTTAGTATAAATTCCAAGTTTTTAAAAAACAAAATTAATTAAAACTACGATGAAAGATTGCCGTGTAGTTTTTCATGCCAGATTTTTAAAATAGAAGAAACAAATCTTATCTAAAAAGCTTAAGTTTGCCAGCCTTCCGTTTTTTTTTTTTGTAGAGAGGCCATTTTTTTTTTCCACTGCCTTTATAATGAGTTAAGCAGGTAAGGCAATTAATTCCTAGATTATATACCAACATGTGAAATAAAAAAAAAAAGATAGTAACTGAATGTGTGTATCTGAATTGTGTGTAGATACAATGTATACGATAAGTTCCGTTACAACGTATGACGTAGACAATCTTAGAGCTATAGAAGGCATTGTAACCTTTTTCTTTGTCTTTTTTTTTTATATATATAACGGCCCTCACTTCTCTGCCCCAGATTGTAGAATTGTTTTGTACATCACACTATTGGATATTATTGGTATAATTGGACTTTTTATTCTTGTTAAATATGTCGAACATGTTTTACACTATTTTTTTGAAAAAAAAATAATACAATAAAGTGTTTTACAACAAATTTCAAGGCGTATGCTGGATTCCATTGCAGAAATCCAAGATCCGCATCCAGCTGCTGGCCACTTTAGATTTTCTCTTCCTAGGAGGCTCTAAAGCTCCTGATTGCTAAGGAGACTCCAGGCAACAACAGAAAGAAGAAGAAAAAACGTATTTTACTTAAAAAAATAACTATAAACTAACGCTATTACTTGAAGGGAAAAAAAATTGCAGGGCTTAGAGCAGTATTTGTGAGAATTGGACTGACCTTTCAAAAGAGTTACTGTTTCATTTTCACTCTCATTTTCGGAGGAACTGTTTTAACATAATAAAAAATCAAAAAAGGCAAATAAAATTCTCTTTAAGTAGTTGGTAGCGATGACGCTAATTGGTCATTAAAAGAATTTATTCCATATATTAGCATATTCAATTAACCGAATGGAAATTCCATTGGCGTAACGCTTAAAAACCTTAAAATCAAATAGTTGTAATGGAAAATCCAGGCAGTGATTTGAACAAAATTGGGAAGAAAATAAAAATTATTGCAAAACCCATATTTAAAAAAATGTATCCCAATTTTTGACTATTACACTCGTACAACATCTATCAAAATTCATAACGACTTTTTATATAATTCGTAAATAATTTACGCACAAAGAGAAAGTTATTGAGTTAGCACAAAACAAAAAATATAAACAAAACATATTTTATACACGTTAAAACTAAGTGTGCATGGTAGTGTGTGATGAACATGCAATTATTAAAGTATAAGCAATCGTGAAATCCGTCTATATGAAACTATGAAAGTAAGCGCAATCATCTATAGTCTTGTTGGAGGAGGTACCTTTCACTTCTGTGCACTCAGTTACAACCGACTACGAGGAGTTCTATATTTAAAAAGCAAGTGTGAAAACTACGCCAACTAAAAAAACACTACAAAGAAGAATGTTTAACACAAAAATCCTATATGAAAATTCACTTTCGCTTCTTGTTCCTCATTTTTCTTAAAACTTATAAATTTCCTAAATTCATTTTTTCTTTGCCCAATTATAGGGAATAGGCAGCTCTATAACTGGTATAAGTTGCATTGTTTTAGTGGCAATAGTTATTGAGATATAGAAGGTTAAATTTTGGAGGTTTTGTAAACCGTTCAAATTTCAAACCTCTATATCTCTCTTCATATTGTCCCGATTTTATTCATTTCTTTGCCCAATTATAGGGAATAGACAGCTCTATAACTGGTATAAGTTGCATTGTTTTAGTGGCAATAGTTATTGAGATATAGAAGGTTAAATTTTAGGGGTTTTGTAAACCGTTCAAATTTCAAACCTCTACATCTCTCTTCATATTGTCCCGATTTTAATCATTTCTTTACCCAATTATAGGGAATAGGCAGCTCTATAACTGGTATAAATTGCATTGTTTTAGTGGCAATTGTTATTGAGATATAGAAGGATAAATTTTAGAGGTTTTGTTAACCGTTAAAATTTCAAACCTCTATATCTCTTTTCATATTGTCCCGATTTTAATCATTTCTTTACCCAATTGTAGGGAAAAGAGAGCTCTGTAACTGGAATAAATTACATTGTTTTAGAGGCAATAGTTATTGAGATATAAAAGGTTAAATTTTAGAGGTTTTGTTAACCGTTCAAATTTCAAACCTCTATATCTCTTTTCATATTGTCCAAATTTGAATCATTTCTTTACCCAATTGTAGGGAAAAGAGAGCTCTGTAACTGGATTAAATTGCATTGTTTTAGTGGCAATAGTTATTGAGATATAGTAGGTTAAATTTTAGAGGTTTTGTTAACCGTTCAAATTTCAAACTTCTATATCTTTTTTCATATTGTCCCGATTTTAATCATTTCTTTACCCAATTATAGGGAATAGGCAGCTCTATAACTGGTATAAGTTGCATTGTTTTAGTGGCAATAGTTATTGAGATATAGAAGGTTAAATTTTGGAGGTTTTGTTAACCGTTCAAATTTCAAACGTCTATATCTTTTTTCATATTGTCCCGATTTTAATCATTTCTTTACCCAATTATAGGGAATAGGCAGCTCTATAACTGGTATAAGTTGCATTGTTTTAGTGGCAATAGTTATTGAGATATAGAAGGTTAAATTTTGGAGGTTTTGTAAACCGTTCAAATTTCAAACCTCTATATCTCTCTTCATATTGTCCCGATTTTATTCATTTCTTTGCCCAATTATAGGGAATAGACAGCTCTATAACTGGTATAAGTTGCATTGTTTTAGTGGCAATAGTTATTGAGATATAGAAGGTTAAATTTTGGAGGTTTTGTAAACCGTTCAAATTTCAAACCTCTATATCTCTCTTCATATTGTCCCGATTTTATTCATTTCTTTTCCCAATTATAGGGAATAGGCAGCTCTATAACTGGTATAAGTTGCATTGTTTTAGTGGCAATAGTTGTTGAGATATAGAAGGATAAATTTTAGGGGTTTTGTAAACCGTTCAAATTTCAAACCTCTACATCTCTCTTCATATTGTCCCGATTTTAATCATTTCTTTACCCAATTATAGGGAATAGGCAGCTCTATAACTGGTATAAATTGCATTGTTTTAGTGGCAATTGTTATTGAGATATAGAAGGATAAATTTTAGAGGTTTTGTTAACCGTTAAAATTTCAAACCTCTATATCTCTTTTCATATTGTCCCGATTTTAATCATTTCTTTACCCAATTGTAGGGAAAAAAGAGCTCTGTAACTGGAATAAATTACATTGTTTTAGAGGCAATAGTTATTGAGATATAAAAGGTTAAATTTTAGAGGTTTTGTTAACCGTTCAAATTTCAAACCTCTATATCTCTTTTCATATTGTCCAAATTTGAATCATTTCTTTACCCAATTGTAGGGAAAAGAGAGCTCTGTAACTGGATTAAATTGCATTGTTTTAGTGGCAATAGTTATTGAGATATAGAAGGTTAAATTTTGGAGGTTTTGTAAACCGTTCAAATTTCAAACCTCTATATCTCTCTTCATATTGTCCCGATTTTATTCATTTCTTTGCCCAATTATAGGGAATAGACAGCTCTATAACTGGTATAAGTTGCATTGTTTTAGTGGCAATAGTTATTGAGATATAGAAGGTTAAATTTTGGAGGTTTTGTAAACCGTTCAAATTTCAAACCTCTATATCTCTCTTCATATTGTCCCGATTTTATTCATTTCTTTTCCCAATTATAGGGAATAGGCAGCTCTATAACTGGTATAAGTTGCATTGTTTTAGTGGCAATAGTTATTGAGATATAGAAGGATAAATTTTAGAGGTTTTGTTAACCGTTCAAATTTCAAACCTCTATATCTCTTTTCATATTGTCCCGATTTTAATCATTTCTTTACCCAATTGTAGGGAAAAGAGAGCTCTGTAACTGAAATAAATTACATTGTTTTAGAGGCAATAGTTATTGAGATATAAAAGGTTAAATTTTAGAGGTTTCGTTAACCGTTCAAATTTTAAACCTCTATATCTCTTTTCATATTGTCCAAATTTGAATCATTTCTTTACCCAATTGTAGGGAAAAGAGAGCTCTGTAACTGGATTAAATTGCATTGTTTTAGTGGCAATAGTTATTGAGATATAGTAGGTTAAATTTTAGAGGTTTTGTTAACCGTTCAAATTTCAAACTTCTATATCTTTTTTCATATTGTCCCGATTTTAATCATTTCTTTACCCAATTATAGGGAATAGGCAGCTCTATAACTTGTATAAGTTGCATTGTTTTAGTGGCAATAGTTATTGAGATATAGAAGGTTAAATTTTGGAGGTTTTGTTAACCGTTCAAATTTCAAACGTCTACATCTTTTTTCATATTGTCCCGATTTTAATCATTTCTTTACCCAATTATAGGGAATAGGCAGCTCTATAACTGGTATAAGTTGCATTGTTTTAGTGGCAATAGTTATTGAGATATAGAAGGTTAAATTTTGGAGGTTTTGTAAACCGTTCAAATTTCAAACCTCTATATCTCTCTTCATATTGTCCCGATTTTATTCATTTCTTTGCCCAATTATAGGGAATAGACAGCTCTATAACTGGTATAAGTTGCATTGTTTTAGTGGCAATAGTTATTGAGATATAGAAGGTTAAATTTTGGAGGTTTTGTAAACCGTTCAAATTTCAAACCTCTATATCTCTCTTCATATTGTCCCGATTTTATTCATTTCTTTTCCCAATTATAGGGAATAGGCAGCTCTATAACTGGTATAAGTTGCATTGTTTTAGTGGCAATAGTTATTGAGATATAGAAGGATAAATTTTAGGGGTTTTGTAAACCGTTCAAATTTCAAACCTCTACATCTCTCTTCATATTGTCCCGATTTTAATCATTTCTTTACCCAATTATAGGGAATAGGCAGCTCTATAACTGGTATAAATGGCATTGTTTTAGTGGCAATTGTTATTGAGATATAAAAGGTTAAATTTTAGAGGTTTTGTTAACCGTTCAAATTTCAAACCTCTATATCTCTTTTCATATTGTCCAAATTTGAATCATTTCTTTACCCAATTGTAGGGAAAAGAGAGCTCTGTAACTGGATTAAATTGCATTGTTTTAGTGGCAATAGTTATTGAGATATAGAAGGTTAAATTTTGGAGGTTTTGTAAACCGTTCAAATTTCAAACCTCTATATCTCTCTTCATATTGTCCCGATTTTATTCATTTCTTTGCCCAATTATAGGGAATAGACAGCTCTATAACTGGTATAAGTTGCATTGTTTTAGTGGCAATAGTTATTGAGATATAGAAGGTTAAATTTTGGAGGTTTTGTAAACCGTTCAAATTTCAAACCTCTATATCTCTTTTCATATTGTCCCGATTTTATTCATTTCTTTTCCCAATTATAGGGAATAGGCAGCTCTATAACTGGTATAAGTTGCATTGTTTTAGTGGCAATAGTTATTGAGATATAGAAGGATAAATTTTAGAGGTTTTGTTAACCGTTCAAATTTCAAACCTCTATATCTCTTTTCATATTGTCCCGATTTTAATCATTTCTTTACCCAATTGTAGGGAAAAGGGAGCTCTGTAACTGAAATAAATTACATTGTTTTAGAGGCAATAGTTATTGAGATATAAAAGGTTAAATTTTAGAGGTTTCGTTAACCGTTCAAATTTCAAACCTCTATATCTCTTTTCATATTGTCCAAATTTGAATCATTTCTTTAGCCAATTGTAGGGAAAAGAGAGCTCTGTAACTGGATTAAATTGCATTGTTTTAGTGGCAATAGTTATTGAGATATAGTAGGTTAAATTTTAGAGGTTTTGTTAACCGTTCAAATTTCAAACTTCTATATCTTTTTTCATATTGTCCCGATTTTAATCATTTCTTTACCCAATTATAGGGAATAGGCAGCTCTATAACTGGTATAAGTTGCATTGTTTTAGTGGCAATAGTTATTGAGATATAGAAGGTTAAATTTTGGAGGTTTTGTTAACCGTTCAAATTTCAAACGTCTACATCTTTTTTCATATTGTCCCGATTTTAATCATTTCTTAACCCAATTATAGGGAATAGGCAGCTCTATAACTGGTATAAGTTGCATTGTTTTAGTGGCAATAGTTATTGAGATATAGAAGGTTAAATTTTGGAGGTTTTGTAAACCGTTCAAATTTCAAACCTCTATATCTCTCTTTATATTGTCCCGATTTTATTCATTTCTTTGCCCAATTATAGGGAATAGACAGCTCTATAACTGGTATAAGTTGCATTGTTTTAGTGGCAATAGTTATTGAGATATAGAAGGTTAAATTTTGGAGGTTTTGTAAACCGTTCAAATTTCAAACCTCTATATCTCTCTTCATATTGTCCCGATTTTATTCATTTCTTTTCCCAATTATAGGGAATAGGCAGCTCTATAACTGGTATAAGTTGCATTGTTTTAGTGGCAATAGTTATTGAGATATAGAAGGATAAATTTTAGAGGTTTTGTTAACCGTTCAAATTTCAAACCTCTATATCTCTTTTCATATTGTCCCGATTTTAATCATTTCTTTACCCAATTGTAGGGAAAAGAGAGCTCTGTAACTGAAATAAATTACATTGTTTTAGAGGCAATAGTTATTGAGATATAAAAGGTTAAATTTTAGAGGTTTTGTTAACCGTTCAAATTTCAAACCTCTATATCTCTTTTCATATTGTCCAAATTTGTATCATTTCTTTACCCAATTGTAGGGAAAAGAGAGCTCTGTAACTGGATTAAATTGCATTGTTTTAGTGGCAATAGTTATTGAGAAAGTAAAAGTTTGTTGGTTTTTTAAATCTCGTAAGGCTCTACACCGTACAGTAAAGCTGTTTTTCTGTTTTGAACTGATCCATCGAATTTCTCAGTTCGAGATTAATTGCTCACTGTTAACCCCACTAAAAACCATGTTCTCAGGAAGAAAGAAGAGTTTAAAACAAAAACGGTGTTAATCTATGGACTGCCAAATAGTCAGTGCAACCAGTTTAGAAAAATAAAGCCGGAAGTAAGAATTAAGGAAAAAAAATATGCTATTAAAGAGAGCATTGAATAAAACTGATGATTTGAAACAAAGATGGGCTTTGTTCGGAGCTGGTTGCTATCTGGGCTTGACTAATAATATTGCTCATAACCTAGATTTGAAATGAATATACTGGGGGATAAAAGCAACTGGGATAAACAATATTTCTATCCAAATAGTTATTTCATCATAATTTAACTGAAAACCCGCATCAAAATAAAAATGGTTTAAATAAATTTACCAATAAAAAAAGAAAAATAGAGCTTTAAACTACAACAAATACAATAGGTGGAGATAAATTCGGCTGCAAAATATAATATAGCAACATCAAAGTTGTTGGTCTACATATTGTGTAAGTGAGACCTCTATCAACACAGATAAATAAAGGTGATGTTGGGAAAGCTTATGAAATCCTAGTTAGATTACTAAACTTATCTACCTGTACTAGGCAATGAATTCAAATTTTAGATCTTCCCCCCCTCACGACTCTAAAGAAAAAAACAAAACAAAAATTAATAGCGACAGATGAAAAGTGGACCAATAAGATAGCTGGGTTTACTACGTATAATCAAAAAATAAAGATTTTTGTTCCTTTAAAATTAAACCCTATCCGAACAATACCCCCAGCTCATCAGCTGACACAGATAATTACTAAATTTTATTGTTCTAGGTTTTAAAGATTTAAAATAATTAGAGTATTAATTAATAATAATTAATTATTCTAACGAACGAATTCTAAAGTTTTAAGAAATTTCACTATGTAAACTGTGGTAATAGAGTGTCACGTGATTATTGTTTTGGTTATTCAATAACTTTTATTGTCTTGTTAATCATTAACTTGTTCAATTTACCTAACATGAAATTTTCCATTTCGCAAAAATAAACAACTTACCCTAACTAATCATAATAATTAGTTAAAGCTAAAGAAATAAATATGCTATTTACACAAACAGTTTATTAATAACACGTTAAATATTTAATTTACCAATTAGTTATTGTGTTATTAAGTAAATAAAAGAACAAAAAGTACAATTGGTCCAAAGTTTAATTGTGTAAATATTTATTTTGTATTTACCTGTGATGTTTTAAATGACTGTAGCACATTTATTGTGAGATAAATACGTATAACAAACATGGCAGTTCAAGGTTCTAAATTGTTTACTAATAAAGTATAAATATCCTAATTTCTATTCTCTTGGTTTTACTGTGAGGACAATTTACCTTGGCTAACTGTGTGTAGAGAATATAAAGTTCTCTAGAGAATTGAAATGTATTAAATGTAGACACAATAAGTGTCTTACCGTTGTGCCCTTAGTAAAAAACCCCAACTATATTCATTAATTAGAACATTAAAATAGAAGAGACAATCTCCTTTGAAGGAAGCCTTCCTTCTCCATATACAATAAAATTCCTAATTAAACACAACAAATGTGCACACACTTCTCCACATTGTGTTTATATTGTTATGACGTAATCAATAAGAGGTTTCTAATTTCTACTCTACTGTGTCCACTTTTATTTCCTTATCTTTTTATTTTATTGTATTTTTTTTAAGGAATTCTTTTACTTTCTCATTTCGAATGAGAAATGATATTCATTCGTATAGATTTTCAGTTTTTCTTTTTCTTTGAAAATACACTCTTTAAGCCGTTATGAAAAGAAAAATGTTAACAAAGAGGAAGGTTTCTCTTTGTCTGTCAGTCTGTTCTACTAAAAAAGTAGAAAATAAACTTTAAAAATGTCGGCTATACACTCTAGTCTCCAGAAAGTTTCAATTTTCAATTGTAATTTCTAAGCCAGTTTTATACAATAAATGGTCTACCTAATATTAAAAACTATTGTTACAGAAAACATATTAGCATTCTATCAATTGTACAAACAAGAGGAGGTACGAGGTGTGGCTATTAAATAACGAGACTGATGCTGCTACAGAAGAACTATGCATGCTAACGACCAACAGCGTAAGCCTTCTTCTCTTTCGATTGCAGCGTCTCACGTGCTTGTAGAGAAATCTGTCTGACCGGAACCCGTCGTTTTTGTAAGAGGTGTTAGTTTCGTTTTGCCGAAAACATGGATACTACACATGTAGTAGAGCAACGAATTGTCGGTGAATTTTCACATGAAACTTGGTGAAACCGCTACTGAAACTTATATTTTATTAAAAGTAGTTTATGGCGATGAATATTATTCACGTGCGCGAGATTTTGAGTGGTTCAAGAGTTTCCGAGATGGCTGAGAAGACGTCGGAGATGATGACCGCCCGGGTCGCCCTTCCACGTCCAAAAATATCGATTATAATTAATCAACATTACTACCGTGAGGTGCTTGCTCAACTTCTGTTGAAAGAGTCAGGAAAAAGCGACCCGATTTGTGGAATAACAAGTCATGGGTTCTCCATCCAAGACAACGCGCCGGCTCACACTGCATTGTCTGTCAAGACGTTTCTAGCCAAGTACAACATCCCAGTTTTAGACCTCATCCGCCTTATTCGCCTGACCTGGCCCCAATGTGACTTTTATCTGTTCCTCTAAAGTCAAATCTGCATTAAAAGGAACACGATTTCAGTCCGTTGAAGCTGTGAATGAGAAAGCGGCACGCGTCATGCAGAGGAGTTCACAGAAAAAGACTTCCAGCACTGTTTCTGAACAATGGTAAATTCGCATGGAGCGTTGTAGGGATAGGGGAGGGGTTATATATTGAAGGTGATAACTAAATATGTATAAATTTAAAATAAAATGTTTTACAGCAATAGTCTCGTTATTTAATAGCCACACCTCGTATTCATTAATACGAAGCACTTAGCGATTTTATCTGGTTAATATCCCGTACAGTTACAGAGGTGTGACTTAGTGAACATTTCGGATTACGAAACTAAATAAATAGTTACTTCCGGTAGAAATATTTAAAATTAATGTTGTGTTGGCAGCACTCTTTGCCAGCGCTGTCAGATAATATTTAAAATGAAAACAGTTCTTTCGCTTTAAAAATTATCAAATTTAAATCTCATATAAAAGTTGAATATTAAATTGATCATATGTGTAAATTTTAGATATATCTAGATAATGTTTTTTAGAGCATTTAGAGTATTTTAGAGCATGAGAAGACACTCATGAAACCTTTTATTTAATACAACATTCAGACTAATGATGAGCCTTAGGTTGATTCGAAACAAAATGTAGAAAATATAAACTAAATAAACCATCCGTGTCTGTCTTCTAGCTTTCTTATTACCATCATCTAAACTGAAAACCTTAACTTACGGGAACACTTACACGTGAATTATTATTTTGCTACTTATAATTTCTAATTACGCATTTTAGAGGAAAGCCTCTCCCGTTTAAAAGGGAAATTTCAGGTGCCATTTTCCAGAGAAATTAATAAAATCGATTCTGTGAAGTGGTTATAAATCAGTGGAAGCTAAAAGCGGAAATCAACCATTTCTAACCACTACCGGAAGTTACTTGATTTTTCTAAAAACGTTACTAATTAAACAAGTTAACAAATTAGTAGCTTCTTCTTTTCATTTAGTTATTTAAAAAAAAAAAATGACATATATTCTAAATAGGACAAAATAACAACATCGCACTAGCATGTTATTTACAAGTAACAATTTCACCGTAGTAAACATTCAAGTTAGTGGGTAGCGCTACTATTATTGCTGCTTACTTTATTATTAGCTAAATACATAATTAAGGCTAACAAAACTGTTAATACACGAAATATTATTAAGACCTCGACATATACGAGGGTCGTTTGAAAAGTCCGTGCAAAAATAAAAACTACTTAATTTTTGGGGGTAAACCTTTTTTATTTTTCAACATAGTCTCCTTTTAGGCTTATACACTTCGTCCAACGCTGCTCTAGTTTGTTGATCCCTTCCGAATAATAGGTTTTGTACAAGTCTGAAAAATAGCCATTCGTTTCTGCAATCACCTCCTCGTTTGAATAAAATCTTTTTCCCGCCAGCCATTTCTTCATATTGGGGAACAAATAGTAGTCCGAGGGAGCCAAGTCTGGAGAATAGGGGGGGTTGTGAAACGAGTTGGAACCCTATTTCCATTAATTTTGCGACCACAACTGCTGAGGTGTGAGCTGGTGCGTTGTCGTGATGGAAAAGGACTTTTTTCTGGGCCAATCGTGAGCGTTTTTCTTGCAGCTCGGTTTTCAAACGGTCCAATAACGATGAATAATATGCACCTGTAATAGTTTTACCCTTTTCCAGATAGTCGATGAGGTTTATTCCTTGCGAATCCCAAAAGACAGTCGCCATAATCTTTCCGGCCGAAGGAACGGTCTTCGCCTTTTTTGGCGCAGATTCCCCCTTGGTAACCCATTGTTTAGATTGTTCTTTGGTCTCAGGAGTGTAGTGATGTATCCATGTTTCATCCACAGTGACGAAACGACGCTTAAAGTCCTGCGGATTCTTCTGGAACAGCTGCAAACCGGTCCTTGCAACACTTCACACGATTTCGTTTTTGGTCAAGCGTGAGCAATCGCGGCACCCATCTTGCGAATAGCTTTGTCATGTCCAAATGTTGATGCAAAATATTATGTACCCGTTCATTCGAGATGCCCACAGCACTAGCAATCTCACGCACCTTCACTCTTCTGTCATCCATCACCATATCATGGATTTTATCAATGATTTCTGGAGTAGTAACCTCAGCGTCACTTGTGCCCATATGGCCACTCCAAAAATTTTGAAACCACTTATAAACTGTTCTAATCGAAGGTGCAGAGTCACCATAATGTTTATCAAGCTTCTCTTTAGTCTCCTCAGGCGTTTTGCCTTTCATAAAGTAGTGTTTAATCAACACACGAAATTCTTTTTCGTCCATTTTTTGAAAATCACTCGACTTCCTCGATTCAAACGAATGCCAAACACAAAGAAATAGACCGATCTGGCTGAAACTTGGTGTGTGTCCTTCCAAGAGATGCTACTAACTAAACATAACCTCGATACGCGCCAGTAGTGCTATCTCTCTGGCTTTGCACGGACTTTTCAAACGACCCTCGTATTTCGTTTTAGAAATTCAAAAACAGTTCCTATTGTACTCTTGCCTATTTTGTTTTTTAAAATTAAATTTTATTATTCTCGTTTTATTTATCGCAAACTATAAAATAACTGCACAATTCCCAACAGCTTTATCGATTATAACAAAGAATCGGATAACATTTTTCTACACATCAAAAAAAAATAGAAAAAGAAAATCAGTATTATATTACGGCCATTGTCCGAGTTTTCTAGATATTTGCTTATGGAAAGTTTTCTAATATCAAGGATAATTAGGAAATCGGAAGAGAAAAAAAAAGGGATATTAAATCCTGATGGTGAAAGTAGAGTAGATTACTGCTTTTTATTATAACGCACCTTCATTGTAATCTAGTAAATAGAAATACATTAAGAAAAAAAAACAATGCATGGCCTAATGGCGGACTAGTAACCAAAATACAATTTTGTTTTCATTTGTTGTAACCGCAACATGGTTAACGCTGCGCTTACCATTCATATTTATTTTCTCGAATCGGGACAATTTCGAGGGACCCTTTGAAACTTCATTGCTCTAAACATGTACAGCATAAGTCCCGAGGGCAGGATACGGCCCTTGTAACATTTTTCAAAACTTACTAAACATGGATCTCAGAAACTTAAAGATATTTTAACGATATTCTTTAAAGATTTTAAAGATATTCAATATAAATTTTTATATTTATACAGGGTGGAACCGGATAAGTGATGAAAAATTTTTTCTGTTAAACTACATTCAAAATGTAGTAGAACGCCGCCTGAACGAGTGTCCTATCTCTATCTGTTAGAAAGTTATGATTTTTTCAGTTTTTTTCGACTAAACCCGACCTTACATCATAAAAACACTATTTCTCATCTTGTGCCTCACTTATTTACATTTTTCACCTCATTTTCGGATTCAGCATTAAATTTCCTATAATAATAGATCAATTTCGTAGTTATTTAACTTTAATCAGATTCATTTATTGCAATAAGAACGTAAATTTTTTTAGGAATTTAGAATTTTCATGAATTTTCAAAAATTAGCCCCTTCGACAAAATTGGTCTTAGAGGCTGTCAAATTTCACAAAAACTGCTCCTTTTAATACTCTTTCTAATGGCATAATAATCAGTCTCAATAATAGCTGTTTTCTTTGGTCTATTACTGAGAAAGTGCTGAAAAACACGGTGTTAGCGAAGGAAGCAAAGGGGACTGGGATGAAGCGTAATCGCATATCAATATTATTATTTATTAACAAAATCATTTCTTTAAGTGTGTAAAATACCTAACTACTTAGTAATTATTGATGTATCATGTTCTCAAAATGCCGACCTCGATTCCTGACGCATAACCGAGCGCGTTTTCGCATTAATAATAAATAGTTCAAAGAAATAGTTGACATCTGGCTTTATTTAGTAAATTTTGTATATCTGTGCCAAAGAAATCTAAGTTAAAATGATTGACTGTCCGCATCATACGAAAGATAGGGGAGTAAAAAACGTAATTATGTTCGCAGTACGGTACATTGAACGGAGAAGAATGTCGTGTGGTATGGGATGAGATATTAAAAGAAATTAGAGAAAGAAGGTAAGGACAGCCTATTTGAGAATGGTGAAGTTTACAGAGGAAAGAGAGATCATAATAAATTCTTCTGGAGGCAAGTGGAGGAATATTGAGAGTGAGCTGTAGATACAAACTTAAGATAAGATAAGATAATAGATGGGACGGGACCTTACGCCCCACGGCACCGCAGCCACAGAAGACTTATTGTGCCAGCCCCTTCTTAGTTCTAGTAAGCGAACCTTCCCCTCCTAAAGAGGTTGAGGACCTTCCCTACTAGTTCTTTTTGCGCTACTATCTCCTTCGGCCTCAGCGTTCCAAAAGTTTCATAGCGCAAACGCTCGATTGCAACCCAATCGAACAGTAGGTGAGAGGCCGTTTCCTCCTCTTCCTGACATAATCTGCACAATGGTTCCGAGCTAATAAGCCCCACCTTGCGTAGATGCTTCCTGAACCTACCGTGCCCCGTGAATAGGCCTGTAAGCAGAGTAATCTGATTTCTACCCAAACACAGGGTCTCTTTGGTTCTTTGCTTACACAGCCAAGGCATCATGGTCTTGCTGTGTTTAACCCCTGGACACATCACCCAGTTCTTTTCGTGCTCCCTCCAGATCCAGTCTCTGAGGGCCGCACGAATCGAACCCCCTGGTGATCCCCAGGACAGGCTTCGGGACCGATAAAAGGAGTGTTAGATCCATTCCTGGCCAGATGATCAGCTTAGATGCAAACTTTTTTTTTTTTGCGTTTATTGTGCTACAATCAGCGCGTTAGCGCTATAAGTAACAATGATTCAATGGAGTAATAAATGATAAGTAACGAGTGGAGAAGTTACCCAGTGGTAACACTCCCTAATATTTGGATGGTTAGTCACTCTCTTCACTAGAGAGGAGATCACGAGGCCACTGTCTCTTAAGACGTCTTGTCAGGTTGTCAGGAAGAGTTCTAGAAGAAAGATTTTTAGCTAGAGGATTTATATGAGATTGCAGGTTGAAGTGGAGTTTTCTGTATCTTGTTTTAGCAACTTGTGTGACAAAAGGAATGTTAAGGTCAGTGTGTATAGTCAGGTTTGAAACATAAAAAGGAGCGTGAACAATAGTTCGAAGTATTTTAGATTGTAGAGATTGAATCCTTTGGAGATTGGAGCGTTTGGTTGAACCCCACAGCTCTATTCCATACGCCCAGATGGGTTTCAAAATAGAAGTATAAATCAGTCTTTTGTTGTCCAGAGAGAGTTTTGATCTGTCGTCTAAGAGTCTTTTAAGTAGTCGATAGCGTCTGTTCAGTTCTGTTCTTTTAAGTCTAGTGTGGGGGTAGATGCAAACTTAAACCAAATATATTATTTATTATAAATTGTATTCTATAAAGTAAAGTAATGCCTATATTTATAGGCGGGCTTTACGTCCAACTACCAAAAAGACTTTATGGACAGGTTAGCCAACATATTCTAGAGAATTTTATGTATTATAGAAGCGGGACAAAACCAATGACAAGCGGAAACAGACCATCAAGAGCTCAAAAACAACTACTACAGGAAATAGTTCCAAATTTAAGTAACAGCCTTCGTCTACTGCCTTCTGCGCATTTTTAAGAAACCAACTACCTAAAAAATAATTCTTTTTCTTCTAAGAAACACAATAGTTGAAGATGATCAAAATTTCGTTCGAAACGGCCATCAATTTAATGATATATTATGTATAAAAATAAAAAAAAAAAACAGTATCGGAGGTTTTAATTTTTAAAATTAAAGATGGGTATTTTGGTAAAACAATGGTTACGATAATAAATAGAATGCGAGCAAACCATGGTATTGTATTTGTATAGAATAGGGAAATTGGCCTCTCCTCTTTGTAGGAGATGTAATGAGACGGAAGATTTTGAACACGTGGTGATGGTCTGCCCTAGATATAATAAAGAAAGAGAAAAGTTTTTTAACGAAATCTCGAGATATTGCACTGTTCCCCTATATTTTAAGGAGATAATATTCTCAAATAATATCTATGTGTATTCGTCTTTGATAGAATTTATTAAACAATACAATATTTAACATACAGTTAGTTGTTGATTGGTTAATAGTGTTAGCACTGATACCAAAAAAAAAAAATTTTTAAAAAAGTGTTATAAATCTATTACAATTTATTACATGGGCTTCCAAAAGTGGCGAGCTGTTCAAAAAAACTGCATAAAAACAAAATGATTTTTATTTCTAAATATTTCTATAAAACCGGTTTGACCGGCCTTTTTAATTAAAAACCGATTTATATATTTATCACAAAAAAAAAAAATCTATTTAGAAGGCATCTATCTCCATTTATCAATGAAATAAGTCTTATTCCATTCATTTACTCCTACGAATGTGCTTTGATCTTGGAGGCATGTGAAAGGGTCATTCTTTAAGGAAATCTAATAAAATAATTCATTTCTAGTATAATAAATTTTGATTTGCTCCTACTGAAGGGAAAAAACTGCTGGTATGCCCTGGGCGTACAAAGTTCAATCAAAATCTTTAGAAAAAAAAAAATAAAAAAAAACTCTATTCAGTCAAGGGACACAGTCTGGCCAACCTATTATCTTCAAATATAAAATTTAAGTGATGCATTAATTAAATTTCCAATAATATTGTACAGATTTGTCCGAAAATTACATTGAAATGGTAGAGCCTGTGCTGGCAATAAAGTAATGAAAAATTTGCTATTAACATCTCAAAACTGATTTTAAAAAACCTAAAATATCACAACGAACTGGATAGTCTGGTCAAAGTAAAGATATTTCGATTGGATAGAACTTAGAAAACCTATTACAATAGTGCTCCTTACATATGTTTTAAAAATAAATGGATTAAATAATTATAACCTGTTTAGTTTCAGATAGTATTGTATTGAAAAGGTTATTTATAATTTAAAAACAGTTGTACAAATATATATACAAAAGCGAGGTTTCAGGCTGCAGTGCCTATATACTCTCCATAACCGTGATTTTTACTTTGATAAATAGTCCAAACTAGTTTCAGATAGAATTATTACTAAAAGTGCCCGTAATATAAACATAAAAAAAATTAAATAAATAAATAACTACCAATCAAATAGTTTTCAGGTTCGTTGAATCTTACTTGAAGCATGGATAAACCATAATAATGAAATAACTCGCAATTTCACATTCACTGAGCTGAGCAGATATAAATAAGTTAATTATCATATAAAATTCTGTAGATTAATAAAAGAGAATTTAAAAATAATAAATACTAAAGTAATTAATTAAAGAGATTTAGAAGTAATCATCTTTGAAATGGCCGCTTCAAATGGTAAAATATTTTGAGCTTTAAAAAAAAAAAAATAAACAGTTTAGAGAAAAAAGTATAATAATAATAGTTTTAAATACGATAATTTTAGTTTAGGCCAGACTGGAAGTGGGAATTTGTTGAGATGTTTCAGTTTCCGGGATATTACAATAAAATGGTGAACAGTTTTATTATTGTAGACTTTATGAGAACTGTAAACCATCACCAATGCCATCACCATCACCATAAATATTTAATATAATTTATTTTCCATTGATTTATTTGATGGATAATTTTTAATTTTTCCAAATATATAAATAATCTTCATAAACATTAGGTGAATTTCTAAATTGGAACAGGACATGAATCAACGAAAAAAGAAACACAGATGGGAGGGGATGACGTAACCCCGTTTTCATTTTATATAAAAGTCAAATTGTTGGAACCCTTTTAAAAAAAATAAATTAAAAAAAACTTTCACCGGGTGTAGGGTTGCCAGTGGGTGCTAGATCGCTACAGGAAGTGGAGTTCCGGAACTCCCTCTGGCGCCAGTTTATTCCTATTAACTGCGCTTTCTATAACTCTCTACCCTTCTCTTTGCTTTATTTATATATTTTTTTTTAATATTAACAACTGAATTTCAAAAAAAACAAATTATGATTTAATAAAATCTTGAAACTACTATTCCGTTTCAATAAGACAACCTTACTTCCTCATATTGTAAGACAGAGAAGAAGATATTTTATCATAACACTTAATTGTTAATACAGAAAAGTTTTTCTGATACAAAAATTAATATTTTAAATGACCAAAAAAATACTGAATTCTCTATTTCAAAATGGTGTCCCAACAAATTTCGTGATATATTTTCTATAACATTTGCACAAAGTGAATGTAAACAAAAAAAATAAATTTAAAATAAAAAAGCTAAGGAGCTTGTATTAAAGTCCAGGTAACTTGAAGCTATCACCTTGAAACTGGTTTCCAAGGATAAAGGAGAAGTTAACATTGCAATAGTAGTCTCTACTAACTTGGCCAATCATCGCAATTGTTCTAATCCAATTATTGTGGTTAGTAACAACAAAAATGCAAACAAAATCTTTAAGAACTCATGCATTATAGGTATCTCTTTCATTTACTTCATAACTAATAGTTCTAAATCACCATTATTGATTCTTAAAGGATTTATTTTTAATTTTTTTAAAATAAATATTTCAACGAACCCACAAATCAATGTTTCAAACTACAGTTAGTGTCAAGAGTGTTTTTAATCTTTTTTTTTAATCAAAGCAAGAAAAAGAAAATAATTCCAACATTGAAAAAACACATTTCTTGAAAAATGTTACAAATTTAGAATATTAAGCCAGCAGCCCTTTAAGAAAAAATAAGTAAAACGAATTAGTAAAATTCTATTTCTGGATACTCTATTTTATACTAAAAGTTTC
Source organism: Rhodnius prolixus (assembly GCF_049639745.1). Lineage (NCBI taxonomy): Eukaryota > Metazoa > Arthropoda > Insecta > Hemiptera > Reduviidae > Rhodnius > Rhodnius prolixus. The sequence goes on from NW_027411624.1 coordinate 26,944,864, forward strand.
CGATAAAATAAAATTAAACAATCCTGAAAATAAAGTTAATAAATTTTTTTTTCTTTATTTTTAAGACGAGTAAACATCTGACGTCATTGGCACCCGAGGCTTTTTCTTTGCAGTGTCAGTTAGAGAACAGTGTTCTCTTTAATCAGTAACCTATAAGAAGTTCCTAGGATGGGTAAAATCTTTAGATAAATTTCAAAGAAAAAAAAAGAATAAAAAATGTTACACTTTCGGTTTACTGATTTCAGCAAAATTTTATAAAAGGAATAATTGTAACAAAACCGAGTACGAAATTTGAGCATTTTCGAAATTTATTAACTAAGTACAAAAAACAAACACCATTTGCAAAAAAATAAATATTTTTTTTCTTATTAATAGGGCCTACAATTATTTATATTTCAGGAGAAATCCATTAATCATTTATTTATTTTTAAAGAACTACTTTACAGAATTAAGAGAAAGAACAAAAAAAAAAAATCATGTATACGAGAAAATAAAAATAGTAACTCCCAAAAAAATTATGAATAAATAATAAATCCAGAATAACGTTAGTTGTTACTTCGGCACTTATGATATGTAAAAGAAGTGAAATGATAACGGTGACTACTACTTCTATAATCGGTCACCAACAAAAATCGTCAAAATGTTTATCAATAGAAATTTCAAAGAAAATACAATATTCCGGCATTTATCAGGTTTTTTGTAGGTATTAGTAACAATAATGTTACTTTTAAAAGTGTAGAAAAATAATATATATTTTCTACATTATCTACTTTTTAAGCATAAAACTCGAGTGATTTTGATTTTAACTGTGGGTTATTCCTAAGCTGAGAAGAAACAAACCAACTTTCTATTAGATACTGTTTAAACTTCAAATTGGAAGAAGAACATAAATATATTAGTATCGTTTTTGTGCTCCTGATATAAACAGGAAATAAATCTACCATAGTGAAACGGAAGTTTATGTGCATTAATAAAATATATTTATCTACATAAATATAACACTAACAAAGAATAGAAATACTAGAAATTTTAGTTTTTTAAGTATGAATAGAAACCAGTTTTACTTTTAGCAAAATGGGTCAATTATTTTCAAATAATTAGGTTATTCAAATAAGTAGGTTAAAGAGGTCAGTAATGTTTACACTTTCATTCAAAACGGAAACAACAATTCTATTTAAGTTCAGCAAAATTCCAGATCTTATAGAATTGAAATTGCCTGTTGAAGTATTTCATAAAGCAATAATAATTTATCTTAAAAAGGGTGAAGATATGGATACTGAGGTGGTCTTGAAATTGAATGGAAACTACATTTAAGTACTACAAAATACATTTTTAAAAAAAGTAGAAATCTTACCTATACTGTTGGAATCACAATATTTTTAATTTACTCCAAAATCCACTAGTAAAAAAGAAACTTAGAAGCTAACACTTATTCCTTTAACTTTACCGCTATAATCAGAATCATATCTTCCGCACAACTGAAAGTCCGCCGGCAACCAACCAACAGCATCAAGGGGTTGGAAGACTTAACAGTAGTGCCAACAGTGCTTTCTAATATCCCATCTGACTCACTACGGAGGGGGATTTTTACGCAAATTGCTGCTACAATCTTAATTTTTTCTTTTAGTTAATATTTTATCGTAAAATTAAAGAAATATTAATTAAGTTTGAAATAAATAATATAAAAACTTATGGAAAATAAGTGGGTATTTTATTTTTATTATACATCTCTTCACGTATCTTCTTTGTATTGCGTCTTGGTACTATCAATGGCATCGGTGTTTCAAATACGAGCGAATGTCCAACAGCATTAAGCAAAAGAAAATCTTGATATGAAAAAATTAACAGTTGAAACTACCTTTAGTTGTCATGTTAGAGGAAGTGCTGCAATCTATACATCTTTTGAAGTAAACAAATATTTCGTTTGAGAATGTTTTGTTAAAGGGAAAGGGATAGAATGAGTGGTTAGTGCAATGAACTCCCAGGTTCGAAATCCTCTAGATTTTGTTTATTCACAAACCGCATCCAGTGATAGGCAGTATTGTCTGTAACAAGAAAACTATACGGTTGTCTGCAGTACAATGTAAAAGATTCCGAGTTCCAAAGACTTCAGGTGTTTACCCACTCTGAAAAAATGCAAAGAATTAAACATTTTAAGCTGAAAGTTAGGGTATGACAAGATAAAAATAGTTCGCTTAAAATCCGTTTCTAATATTTCGCGGGTTTCTTTTAGTGGAATCTCATTATTTTCTTCAAATAAGTGCACGAATTAATTTATTAACATAAATCATTAACATCCCTATCTATTAACTTATTTCACCAATTATTTTGTAAATTTCTAACTTTGACACAATAAAGTATAATTTTACTACTCACTAAAGATTCTTTATTGGAGCATTGTTGTCTAAAGTATATAGGTAATTTCAACTTCTTAAGAAATTTTTTCGCGTTATAATAATTTATTTCACCACAGTTTTAGGAGGCTCACAATCCTGAATTAGAGCTCACAAAAATTAGGATAAAAAAAGTTAGGAAAGATTTAGACAAATCTCTTCCTACAAGTAAAAATAGGTGTGTTTTAACTTTTTATCTAGAAAAGAGCAAGGGATGGCATAAAAATACTACAGACAACAAAAATTAACAAATAGGTGAACATAATTTCAAATTTCAGATGGCTATAGAGTTAGTTCGTATAGATTACGCTGTGGTACGCTAGTAGGAGGTATGCTTGTTTTGGAACCCGGTAGGTTTTAGTTAATAATAACCTTAACTTGGAACAGAACTCGTGCAAGTGCTTGGTTAGTTACCTTTAAAAGTACCTTCAAATATTTTGCTTTAAAAAAATTGAACATCAAATATTTTAAAGAACATTAGATAATGGATAGCAAAGATCAACAACAAGTTAAAACACCTATGGTTTATATTTGCGGAGGTAAGCAGTTTGTTTATTCATATTTACTTGTACCTATCACATATGTTACAACAAATAAGCTCAGTTTTAAGTGAAATAAATTTGTTGTGTGCAGAATGTCATCATGAAAATGAAATCAGACCAAGGGACCCCATTAGATGCAGAGAGTGTGGATATAGAATCATGTACAAAAAACGAACCAAGAGATGTATCCTTTATGAAACAAACGTTGCCAAAGTAAAATTTTTTTTTTCTTATACTAGTAAGAAAATTTTTCATTCCTGCAAATTATAGAACCCCTAGTTTTGTCCGGCACAAACTCCAGTCAAAGAAAGCTTGAAACTTTCATTTTTACTTACACTTACCTAAAACCCTCTTGTATATCACATCATAGGTTTGATATATGGGGCAGGTGGTTGCTGACGGCCGCCTGTCACTTGGTCCGATCACAATTTGGAAGTTACCAAGGGGCCGGTCCTAAAACGTGGTTGCTCTCACTGTCTGTCGGCACATCCCGCCCTCACTAAACCAACCACCAAAGTCATCCGGTTTAAGCGCGTTCAGTTAGTATAGGAGCAACGTAGCAAATTCAAAAGTGCTCTTTTCAACCCGTCAATTTCCTCATTCTTATATGGACCTTTTATCCTCCTCAGAAAAACAGGATTTGTCCTTCGACAGAGAATGTTTGATGTTATAGTGGAACCACATAAAATGCTTGGGAGTGTGACTGTCATAAGACGATATGTGTTTTTCGAGTATGGAGACCAACGGATGGTAAACAGAAGGTCAAGCTTTCTTAATCTATATTAACCTCCATTTAAGCTAAGTCAAACTTATTGCTGGATGCATACCTCAGACCAGTGTCAACTTACTTGAAGCTCAATAGAATGATTTTGGTCAACCGACGCACGATTTCTGCTTCATGCATCCCAATTTTTTTTTTTTTTTTTTTTTTAAGTCGGTTTCCTGCCTGTGAATTTTGGATTACAGAAATTCAAAATTCTCAAAAACCTCTAATTAAACTTATTAAAATCTTCATAACCTTATTTGTTAGTGTTTTCCAATATGATCTGTTTAACATGGTATGTACCATAGTTTACAGTTACAGTCTATAATTTTTATTTTAAATTTGTTGCCAGCGTCCTCGTAACGTTGAAATTAACTGCAATGTGCCATTTCTGTTAAGGTTTTAACAACCGTACTATGCAAATATTTGTTACGAAATTCGTTATCGAATGTGCGATTGTACTGAATAATTAGGCTCTCTCCAAGTGTCATTTCAATAATTTATCTAATGAAAATGTTAGCAACAATTACAATTAGTTACATTCTTACTTTACAACTTCTTGGAGGACCGATGCTTTTTGTTAAATAATGGAAATTTGGTAAAAATTGACCATATAAATTGGATCAAGAGAATATCGTGTGAATGAATGGTTTACATTTTAATAAAATGTTGAAATGTTTTGTAATTTTTATGTTATTCGTCAATTATTCAGAAATAAAGTCCTTAAATCCATGGTTTTCATATTCGTAATCAGTGGTGGTGTTTGATGCACGTTGAAGAAGCTGAAGATTGATATTTTTTTCATTTCTAAAAATGATAATGTGAAGTTTTTGTAAATATTTCATTTTCAATAAGTTACAATTATTTAATATTTAAATAAAGGCTATTCATTAAATATAACAAAATTGTAGATAATTTATTCCTTTTTTTAATTTTTTTTTGTCACAAGATTGTACATATTTTTTTTTTACATCACAATTCTTTTCTCTCTTGTGGAAGATTTTTTTTTTTTTTTTAAATAACAAAACTAAACGACAAATAAAAATAATTTTTAAGTTATTATCTATTCTCCAAGCTGACTTTTTTTTTCTTCTTTTTACAAAACAAAGTGGAACACTCCAAAATATGCCTCAATGGAGTTTAAAAGTCATGGCTGACAGAATATAATTGTTAATTTTTTTGTTTGTTTAATATTCCATCCAACTTAGGCCTAATCGGATATATAATGAGGAATCACATTTAGTTTTCTTCTTTTCTTTCTTTCATTTTTACAATTGATATATTTAATTTTTAAGATTTATTTTTGTACACAGAATCACACAAATATTGGGCCCTGGGTTAGCTACATATATATAGGAGTCAATTATTTATATATAATAATTATAAATCTTTTGTTTTCTTTTAAAATAGACACTTTTTTAATTATATATATTTCTTTTACTTTTGGCAAATATATATATTAATCTATTTGTACTAAAAAGTTTTTTCTCACATTTTTTTACCATTTATATTATTTTATTAAAAAAAAGTGAGAAGGGTTCGAGCAAAGAATTGTTTATAATTTACACGAACACAAAAAAGAAATTATAATCAATATTTTTCTTTTCTGCAATTATCTCGTCTTACTTTCCACACACGGGCTGTTTTCTTTCTTACAAGGATATGTTAGTAAGTAAGTATATTTATATTATATATATGTAAATGAATGTATAATAAAGTAGGTCTGGTACATTTCACCTAACACCATCGTCCGCATGATGGCCGGAAGTATATTTATCAATGGTTGTATGAAAGTGTGGAGGCTCTTTGCTACCTCCACCGACAAGAAGTTCATCATCAGAGCCACCACCGCCAGAACTGTGATCAGAAAGTGTACCACCTGCTGTTGTTCCACCAGATATTACAGCAGTTGGCCTACCTAAATTGTCCAATGGTTCCCAATCACCAAGTTTAGATGGATCTTTTTCATACAACTTCTGGGCTAGGATCTAGAAAAGGAAAAATAACCTTAAAGAATAATTATTAAAATTAAATTTATTTCGTGTGCAGTCAACTAACTTAATGGAAGGTTATAGTTTTGATTCGAAAATTTATTTATTTTTTGACTGCCTAATAACTTAACTGTAATGAAAAATCTAAACAAAAAAAGAAAAAGTAAGAATACCTGTAAACTCTCAAGTGAATTCTCACAGTCTGTCGTGTCAATGTCATTCATATTGATGCCAGACCTTTCTAATTCTGCGTAAGTACCAAAAGGTAATTTGCCTAGACACTCTAGCTTCATTATGTGCATTTTACTTCTGAAATGCTTAGCTAAGTGCCCATGTATTCTGAATGCTATCTTACAATCGTCACATTTAAATGGACGAGGATTACTAGATGTTGCAGTACCAAAAGTAGTATTCATATTTACCTACGAAACGAAATATTAATTAATTATGATTTGTAAAAAATTTTGTGCAGAAACATTTAAGTATTAACAAGTATTCTACTGAATGATATGGTATCAATAACATTTTAGTTACCTTGTTTAGATGAGATAGTGATCTTTGATGTTTTTGAAGATGACCCTTAGTTCTAAATGATACTGCGCAAGACTCACATCTAAATGGTCTTTCGAAATAATGGATATTTACATGTAGCCTTAATTGGCTAGGTTTACTGAACACTTTGTTGCATACTCCACACATACTCCTACCATCTTCTGTAGAACTGTAGGTTATGCAAAAAAAATAATAATCAAAAAACCCTGAATCCGATTAGTCGTCTAATTAAATACTAAATCTAATAAACTAAGAATTAAATGCGCTTAATTACTTAAGGCCAACCATGAAGATCAAAAAAGTTCTGGTTGAACTAATTGTTTTCCAGAAATACATTCATTCAGTACTAAAGTCTAAGAAGCAAGCTGTAAAATGAAGAATTCCATACATTCACTTACAATTGTCCCATCTGAATGATGAAAAGTGAAAAAATATCACTCACTCGACATAATTAGTTATCTTAGTTTTACTAAAATGTCAACAATAAGGTAATAAATATATTGACTGAAAGAATATTTTTTTACCTTATTTGAGAAATATGTTTGGACTATCAATTTTTTTGTTTGTTTACAATATAGTTAAAAAAATAAGATTTATAGCAAACATGAAGAAACAGCCCCATCCTCCTATTCTCGAAAGGCTAAAACACGAAATTAAACCAAACCTCATCAGGAAAATACAATCACCAATTTTGGTGAAAATCGTGTTTTATCCTAAACTCATCTTCAGTAATAAGTAAGAAATTTACTTCCTTATAGTGACGGCACACCTTTCTTAGAAATTTTCACTTTTATTTTATTCAAAATTAAAACGAAAAATTCCCAAATAGAAACTGTCTGTTGTTATTTGATTTGCTCGAATGAAGAAACTGTAAAAGTGAATAAATCTCTTCCTCTTTAAGGTTTTAAATAAGAATAGGTGGTTAGGACTGCTTCTAAACATTACCCAAGCTGGACGCAGTCTTAACTTTACCATCAAGGAAACAAAACAAGACACTTTACCTTATATAGGTCAGAGCCGGAGCAGAAGACGGTGGCATAAATTCAGCTTTAAGGCGACTTCTTACAGGACTTGCTGGCGATGCAGCCGTTGCAGAAGTTTCTGTCAAACTAACAGTTACAGGAGGAAGGACCACAGGAGGTGGCAAAGGAGGCGGTGGAGGTGGAACAACTATTTGCGGCCCTGTCTTTAACGGAACGTGGACAGCTTCTGTTGACACTAAACTACCGCTTTCCAAACTAGCACCAACAACCACTGAAACTGCACTAGATACACTCACCACTCCTGGTGATGGTTCCTTCTTCTTATCGTTCACCTATGGTCCAATGTATAAATAAAATAAACATAATGAATGCTATTTTGTATTTCCCTTTGTTACTGGAAAAAGCTATAAAGGAATCATAATAATTACCTGATGAAGTTTTATTCTAGAATCTAAAACCGCTCTTTCAGTAAGATACGCATGAAGAAGTTGACCATCTTCTACATAACCTGGAGTCGGAGTGGTAGGTAACCGTTCTGTTGTGGAACAAATGGTTGCCATGAGCAACGCTTGGTCTCCTACGGATGTGATCACAGATGTCACACCTGAAAATATAAAATAAATAAATAAATAATACAATTAAAAGCAAGTTTCTAGTTTAATATTTAACCAAAATTTTGAGACTGGAGTAAATAACTTGTCGACTCCAATACATTATTTCCTCAGTTACAGTTAGTTACTCATATTCTTTAATTAATTTTTTTTTTCTGTAATGTAATATAAATTTAGATGTGTATAAAGGGGGAAATAACAAAGAATTTTGGAGTACTCGCTCCAGATCTGGCAATAAATAAATACTTGCCAACCACAATTTCATAAAATTGGTAAGTAAAAAAAAATAAAAAGGAAAATGCTGCATAAATTACAACTCATCAATGCGCCAGGAGAAAGAATACTTGCCATAGAAAATTCTTTCTACAAAAAATTAGTAAGCACCCCCTTAGCCAAAAAAAAAAAGTAAAGGCTCAAAACTAAGATGTATTTCGGTGCTGGGATTCGATGTCGGGCTTGGATTTTACTTAATGTGTTATAAAAATTGAGATCATAGTAAAGAATGTTAGCTATCCGCTATTCCGTCTTTCTATTTGTCAAGACGATGTAAAAAATAACAACAAAAGAATAGTGACTTTTGATGCAAAGGGGATTTAACGGCAATACTGACACAGGTTGTTAACAGCCGTTTGAGGTTAATGAAAGATTTTGGAACAATGGAATGACTTATCACGAATTCGTTTCCCATATCTATTTCGCGATGACTTTTGATGTCAACTATTGGATAGTGGGTTCTGAAACACTGATCAATAAATCCAATTTTGCACCAACTTTTTGACCTTTTTCCTAAAGAAAAAAATGAAGAAATATGAGTATTTAATTCATGTAAACCATTCTAATGAGTTGACTTAGCTCCCTCTTTTCAACCCCAATAATCGCCTTGTGCTCATTTTCTATGAATTTACTCTTCAGCCAAGTTGATACTGAAGAGCAGGATTTTTTTTTAAAAAAACAAAACATAAAGAATGATATTAAAATGCTTAAACCCCACTGAATAACTTAAATAATGTGTAAAAAAAAAGGCAATTTTAGTTTTTTGATATTTTTCAGTGTTTTTTAATTTTCTTAGAAATAGAAACTAACTGGAAGTCTTGCTGCTGAGATCCATTGGTCTAGCTGATTCTGATGCGGTTGAACAAAGAGAAGATTCACTTTTTCTTTTTAAAGCAGTTAAATCTTTAACCCTTTTTGAGAGGGCAGCAACATCAGATCTCCAAGTATCAAGCTTTGTAATATTTTCCAAACTAGACTTTTCATTCTGTGAACACAGATACATAAAAATCAATTCTGTCATATCCTTATACTTAAGTTAAAATAAAAATAATAAAACTAAATTCAAGTACCTGTTGAACTAAAGGTATAGTGTAAGGGTATGTTTTTGGCCTGAATGATACAGGTGGGACAAGTCCCGCACTAACGTACTGCCTGTGAGCTGTTTCTAAAGTAACTTCAGAGAGAGTTAGCAAAGACTTAGCTGCTTCACGTTCCATTTTACATTCGTCACCTTACAAATAAAATGAACATTATTGGTTTTCATAATTAAATCCACTGACCAAACATCTTTTGGGCACCTCTTATGCTTAGGATGGCTGTGAAAGAAGTGGTAATTTTAGTGGTTCCGTTTGCGTATTGGCATGATCAAGGACGCTCGCAGTATTTTATTTCTGAGGCGGGGTTGAGAAGTAAATGTATTTTCACTTTAAAACTATTCTTAACAGTTAGGAACATCAACAGATGAGAGGTTTTAGAATATGATTACAAAATAATTAAGCAAAATTATTTCTTTAAGCTATAAAATGGACATTAATAATGAAGAAATTAGTTTAAGCTTCTAATTCTTCAAGAATCTCGGCCAGCCATAAGGCAGGAGGGAGAGTTGGGGAGTTAGGTACGACGCCATTCTGAGGTACGATAGATTAAGCTTACGAAAACTGGCCAGTCTTTTTTAGGCAGTATTTGCAAAACCCTTATGCTGCTGAGATTTCAAGAGAAGGATAATCAATTCTAGTTGTAATTTTCTCAGACATCCAGGCAAATCTACTGGCTATTAAGTCTAGGAAGTTAATTTAAAGCTGTATGAGATTGCCAAGATGGACAATTACTAATAATGATACACATCTGGAGCCCGTGTATTCAAGCAAGAAGCATAATGAGATAGATGGTAGACTGTATGAACCGCGAGGCTTCGCATGGAACTCTCAAAACATCTTGAGCCATTTAAGACACAGTAAAATGTAGTAGTTGCTGAGTCAATAAAACGTGGTCGCAAAATGCTGATAGCAATGGCGAGTCAAAAAAATCTGTGACTAATGTCAGGTGAAACAGTTCTTTGTTTGCCAATCGCGAACTATTGCATTTTTCAAAGAAAGTCGGGTGACCATATGGAGAATCGTAGGCCTCTCGGCGAGCCGGTGTAGACGGACTAAACACAATAGACTGGTTGTCAACAAACTGCTAACTTAGTTTTGACAGAATGGAAGAGACGGTACAAAGTATTGAGTATTTAGAGTCATTGCAAAGAGTGCATACGGTTAAGAATTCGGCACTTTAAAGAAGTAAAATTTAGATCTTCAACTTTTTCATAGGAGTTCCTCTAAAAAAGTAAGGACTGAAGGGAGACCTTTCAACTAGAGGGTGCCACAAGAGATCTCTTGGGTCTCAATTGTCACAGTCTGATGTGAATCCCTACTTAACCTAAGTTAACTTATACCCAATTTTACATTATTAAACAATTATATTTTGAATGCGGTCAGCAAATAGATTGATGCTTGTATAGATAAGTAAGAGAAATTATCATTTAAGTTAGAGTGGGAATTAATTGAGATTCCTTGTTATAATTACTTTTATTACACCATATAAACTTTTATTTTTTCTGGGGAGCTTTAATCCCTAATTCCTCCTGAATACAGGCAAGATAAACCTAAGTAACTTCACATTATAACCACCTTTCAGGTTACTACTAACAATTATTGTGTAACACTTATTTGAAGCGTGGATTTTTTAAGCTATTAATTCCGAAGTGTCTCCAAGAGCTCTAAACTTGTGGCTAATCGACTTATACACTTATCTATTAACCTACGGAAACATACCTTCTTCTTCCGAATCATCCTCATCATCCTCCTCATCATCATCTTCTTCCATCTCAGAATCATCATCCGAATCTTCTCCATTCGTCCCACTAAGATTTCCATCCTTAAAAATGATATTCAAAACGTAAATATTAAATATTCAGGATGTATTTTTAAAATTTTAAATGGTAGGTCTAGAAAGAAGTAAGCTCTTAAATATTCAAATTAAGAGCTTAGAAGAAGACACTGTATCAGTTAAAGAAATAATAATAATAATAATATAATTATATTATTCTCATAACTACTTTCATAACTTCACAAGACTGCTAAACACAGTCAACGATTTTTTTTCCCTTTAAGAACTAACCTGTCTACCACTTCCTTCATCTTCAGGAGAAGAATCTTCAATTGAAGTTGGAACTGGCTTAATATCAAGTTCAACACATTTTTTGTAATGAGCTTTCGATTTCATATGTTTTGTTAGATTCCCTTTAGTCTTAAAACTGTAATTTTGTAAAAAATATTTATTACATTTTTTTCAAAATTAAGTAAAAAAGTAAGACCCCTTTTTTTTCAAATTTTGCTACAAACCTGAAAGCGCAATGTTTGCAAGTATAAGGCCTGAGATCAGTGTGAGTTCGAATATGTTTTTTGAGCATTGATGGCTTTTTACATCTAATTCCACACTCTTCACATACGTATCTACCCCTACCTAAAATATTTCTTCTTTAAATCTTAAGTTATTGATTTTAGTATATAATTACACTAATTCTAATTTTATTCAAATAAAATTCAAACCTCTTCCTCTGACATAAATATAGTCTTCATTGGATTCGAATCCTCCTTCACAAACTTTTATTCTCCGAGGATTGGCATCACTTCCATCACTTTTCTACAATTTATTAAAATATTTCATTAAAAAACTGAACGGAACAAAACTAATCAAAAAACAAAATTGCAACAATCAGAATTGCATTTAAAAATGTTTCTAAATTTATTCAGTCTAGTCTAGAATTATGTTTGCATAGGCTACATAAAATAATAAATAACCAATGAAAAAATATTGAGAAGAGAATTTTTTTAAATGACAATATAGTAATTTTGCAAAAACATTCATCTAGACTAGACCATTTCACATATTTTTACATCAAAATTATCAGTGTCAACACCAAGAAGTGAAAGCTTCCTTCATAACAAGTCAACAACAATAAATATTTTATAATAATTCACATTTTCTATTACATTTATTTTTGATAAACTTTAGAAAATGTTTGAAGTCAAGATCAACACGTTAATGACAAAATTCACTATTCGGAGTAATAACAATAATGCTATTTTAAAGATTTCCTTAAAGACGATCTATTTGTGTAATTTAGATTTTTCTCCTTAAACTAAAATGAAGGCAAATCTGTTATTAATTATAACTTGTTTTTTTGTGTGCTCCAACTACTAGATTTGTCACCCTCTTTCTCATTGGTGATTATTGAGCGATTTGAATGAGTTCTATAGACTTCATTGTTGTCTTTTACAAGCGAGTAGTTTTCTTTTTCAATTAATCAAAGGATAATGTTAGCCAAGACGTTCATTGAAAAAGATCTTCAAGATATGCTTCAAACACTTTATTCGAATTGTAAAAATATAACCTCTTTTCAACTCAAGTTTCTATTCTTTCGAAAAAACACTCGGATTTTGAATATTTTACAGAGTAAGTAGAAACAGAGGTTTTAAACCATCTACCTCATTAATGAATCGCCTAAATTTCTAGATAACTAACCACTTTTTAAAATTGCAAAGATCTTTTAAAGCTGTTACAAACATAAACTGTAATGTAAGAAAGGGATATTAAAAGGTTTTGGTCGAGGATTAGAAAAAAAAAAGTATTATTTCTTACCAAATTAGTTAAAAAGGGATATTAAAAGGTTATGGTCGAGGATTAGAAAAAAAAAAGTATTATTTCTTACCAAATTAGTTTCTAAATCATTATTATTTAAATTCTTATTTGTATGATAAGTTGAATGAGTGATGATATCCTGTTTATTTCGATTGGCAAGGGTGTAACTACTATGTCTATTTCTTGAATCGTAATATGACATAGCTTTTCTCGAATCCAGACCAGGAGGGGTCGGACTAGCATCAGGACATATCTGAAAATGTAAAGGAATAACATAAGAAATTAATATAAGGATCTAATTTGTAAAAATGCTAGCAATATACTTTAATTTTTATTTAAATATTTAGAGAAAGAGATATTGGTTAATTGCATTCGAATGCCGAATGTTATTAGGAAAGAGAAAGTATTCTCGAGGGAAATATCTCACGACTCGTATTAGATGTTGATAATGTGTTGAGCAAAATTTTGTCACCCCTATTCTAATTAAAAATTTCAATTTCTAATTTACAGCATTTTTGGTCAGATATTTATATACACTTACCGTCCAATTTGAGTACATGGAAACTTTATACTGATCCGGACTTAGTGGAACGTAGATAGGCTGCGGTTTGTTCAATGTACAGAAGAACATACGGCTAGAACATTTCAACCCAAGATAGGTATATGCATGACCGTTCAAATATAGCTGACTGTATGCTTTTCTAGGTCGAGGAGTTTCAGGGCTTACTAAGCTAGCCGTATGTTGTGCAGCAAATGGTAATGGTCTCTTGGGTGTGTAAGTGCCTGGTTTTAGTGGTAATGAATTTGGCCTAACAAACTTCAATTGATCTCCAAGGTCTGAAGAACTTGTAACTGTGATCTGTTAAAAAAAAAAGAAGAAGTATAACAACATTAAACTAAAGCGTTTTTCTTTCTGAAAATTCACGTGTTTTAAATTAATAATTTATCTATACTGTGAAATTAAACAATCAACTTACTGCAGATGGTGCCAGCTCCTTTATAGTGGGCTTAATGATATCATTCTCCTTTTTGGAAGGTTTCTCTTCGGAGTCATGTCTAACGATTGTTAAAGTCCTGGTAACTTCTACTTTCGGTGAGGTGGCAGTCTTCATTATAACCCCTTTTTCTGGTTTTTTAGGTATTAGAGGCTGATTGGCTAATAAGCTATTTGGTCCAGGCATTCCTGGCACAAATGGTATTGCTTTTCCACCATGCAGTATATTCACTACTCCACCATTGTAAGGACTTGGTGAGCTTTTGATCGTGCTTGAGGTTGCTGGCGGCAATGTTAATGGATTGAATGCTGTTATACTAGTTAGAGGATTCAAAGAAGGGGGAAACCTTAATTGAACAGGAGTGCTGATACCAGGAACATTGAGACTTGGAGGTGCTACTGGGTTGATTGGAAGCACCATTTTTTCAGTAAATGGTTTTGGCGATACTGGCTCTGAATGTATCATTGTACCACCAAATGAATGCAAGCCTGGCTTGGCTATTGTCAATACTTCTTTTTTTACAGAGTGGTCTGTAAAAATTTCTTTCCTCTCTTTGCTGAGCGCAATCTTTTCGTTGCCATCCAACACTTGAACCTCTCCACCTCCAAAAAGTCTGACTTTAGTTTTATGTTCATCTCTCAAGCCGATATCAACTTTCCTCTTCTTAACCTCTTTAAAACTCTCAACCAGGGGAGTTTTACCAAGAAGAGGTCCTGGGGAAGTCTTCGGTTTGCATGAATACAAATGCATCTCTAAATTCTCCGATGTCCTAAAGACAACTTTACAATAGGGACACGGATGGAGCATTTCTTCCGTTGTTCTGGTGACTTCAGGCTGTTTTGCTGTCATAAAAAGGAGATCTTTAATGTATGGTTCTCTATTGTACAGAGTCTCAGATATAGACCTTTTTCTAGGTTCTTTGACTGTAAGATTAAGCGGTTGTAAATCGTCCAATTCTGGAGTAGCTGATCTGAGCGCAAGGGCCAGCCTTGACTCGCCATTTCTATACGGACCTTCTTTTGGCCAAATAGATTCATCTACTATCGCTTGGTTATCACTAATTAATTTGTTGATATGCATGTTCAAGAACTCTGGACTAGGTGAAGAACTCTGAGATGTGTCAGATAAATGAAATTTAGGTTTATAGATTTTTTTCACCTCCGGCGGACTGCTATTACCACCTTCGCTGCTTGGCGCTTCTTCCTCTTCAGAACTCTGGCCATCCATTTTGAGCGAGTGCGCACGTGATCTGCAATGTTTGTACAAATTGCTTTTGGTTTTAAAAGCGAATCCACAGGGTAGACAGGGATAAGGCCTTTCATTGGTGTGAGCTCGTATATGTTTTTGTAAAACAGATGGTTTGGCACAAGACATCTTGCAGTAGGGACAGACATACCTGCCAGCGCCCGGTGGAGGTGAGGCTGGCTTTGTTTCCAATGGTATATCCTCCGTTGGCACTGGATACAGTATACCTTTTGCTCGAGGGCTATCTTCGAGCGTAGCAATTTTCTTAAATTTCTTATGTAAATATCTGTTGGTATCGCCATCTCGTAAGCTCTTCCCTCGATCCAGCCCATTCTCTTCCACTCCTTTATCTACACAACAAAAATTCTATTTTAAAATTGTATCTGTGCCTTAAACCTACAAATTATTTAAAACAAAAATAAAATAATTGGTTAATTTCTATTAATTGAAAAATATTGTTCCCCTTTAACAGGAATTAAAGTGAAAATATTGGCAAAAAGAATGCTGAAGTTTGGAGATTTTCGTTCATCTAATTCTAGGGTCATTGTCCTTTTTGTTACTAATTACCAGATGTTTTGTTTAGGTCACTCAAAGCTCAAATCTCAAATAAGCAAATTATCCTGACTAGAAAACTCGAAACCAGTCATCGAACGCAAAATGGAGCTGAAAAACGCGAATAAATCTAAGTGGATAAAAATTTTAATTTGGCGATTGATTTTTTTTTATTTGAGTACAAATTTTTAAAAATTTATAAATTTTAAACAAAAATGCTATAATACAAAAATAAAGCTACCAAAAATGACTTGAAAGAAATTATTTAATATTCTTTTATTTCAAAATTAGTATTTGTATTTATTTATTTATATTATTCAGGAATTGATTTATTATCATATCCAATAAATTTAATCTATAATGATAATTCATTTACTTATATTATATATATATATATATATATATTTTTAAACAGAAAAAACTAAATAATACTATTGACAAACAGTGAACTGATAAAAAGCAAAAATAAACTGTAAAATAAATTAAAATAATATAAAAAAGAAAAGAACGACGATATAACTGTACTTCAACAACCATAAATGACAAAATAAGTTTTAAAAGAATTATAAATAATAATAATTTCTAGTTCAGCACAAAAACCCAACCTTGATAAACTTGTTTATTTTTAAAGCCTTATGATTCATTTTATAGCCTCATTATTATCACAAGAAATACTCTTATATTTCAAACAGATAACACAATTTGTGAACACCTAAAATTTATCTCAAATATGTATCGTCTCTTAAAAACTATAGGGTAATTTATTTCTGCAGAAAATTAAATTTTTCATTTTATATAAAAATTACAGGAAACCATTTTTTTTAATTATTATTATATTTGTAGTAATGTAAATAATTTTCTTAAGCAATAAAAAACGTTTAATATTGCTCAATATGCAAATAACGTACAAGTAAAAATGCAAATCAACGCCAATGTGACGTAATGTCTTTCAGTGAACTTTTTTTTTTTTTTAATTATGAATTATTAGAAATGATTTGTTTATACTCAAGATACTTTTTTCGCAAGAAAATACTTGAGAAATTACCTCAGAATACAAGTGATTTTCTAGAGCAATGTAAAATGTCAATAAAAATTAGGATAAAAAGAACTTCACTTACCATTACTGTCGATAATTTTACACTTGAGTGAATTGTTGTTACTAGCGGGTTGTAGGTTGTCTGCTGTTGGTTTGACACCTGTAATAGATTCATACCAATATAGAGAGGGCATTGTAATCTGATGCGATGTTGTTATTGTTGTTGATGTAGATGATGGTGACATTTAAGGTCATTGACCGGTGTATTTCAAACTCGGGACAACATACATTACAGCAAAACTCAGCTATACGTACACATAACTACTACTAATGTAAACCACTACTTCTTCCTCGGCTACTGCACATTGTAAAACTAAAAAACAAGTTATACTAATGTTACTATTACACATACACACACACGGAGAAGAAAACATTACACTATACTGGTCCGTCTCCTAAACACAACTACCACTAGGCTTGCGTGAAAGGCATTCTTTGTGATTCACCTTACCCAACTGTCTTGCTGTAACAAACTAATGCGTTTTCAAGGCCCTACCTCGTTTACCATCCCTACTCCTTTACTTTTTTTTCATTCTTATCTATCTGACGTCACCTCATGGCGAACCCAGACATTAATCATTCCTCTTTTATTTTTATTTAATTTGTTCTTTCTCTCTCATTCTCTGTACGGCAATTCTCCCCCCTCCTTAAAAAAAAACAGCAATTCCAACACATACATTCATACCAAACGTTTTTCCCCCACTTCTCCTTGAATTGTTAAATCTCTCATCAACTATTTCGCTTATTCTCCATCATTCAATAAACATCAAGTGGACAGTTTCAACAGCATTCCTCATGCTAGCAAATAATGAAAACGTTCGACGTCTGCAATTAATTGCTTGACTTGGGTTTTCTATTTTGCACCATTAGTGATTTCTTAGAATCAGTACTCCAGTTACTTATCCGCGTTATTAATTCTTTTACTACTACATTCTAATAGATTTTCTGCAGACGGACATAATGTCCATGCATTGTGTTGTTTTTCTTAGTTTTCTGTTCACTATGTTTTGTATTATTTTGTATCATTATTTAATAAACACACATTATTATTTAGATTTTTATGTGTTTCTAACTTACACCAAGAACTTCTATAACATTTACCTACCTTCTAGGTAACAGTATGTAATGAAAATGATACCAAATTTCTTAGTTAAGTTTTTCCAATAATAATAATATTTTCGCCATCACTCTGAATGCGAAAAATAAGTATTTAACGCATGTTTTATATGAAGTATATATGCAGATAGAATAACCACACGAGAAAATCATAATTTTATTAGTTAAGATAATAATGAAGCCGAAATCACTTCACATATTTTATAATAAAAGAAGATAAATAAACGAAATCTGGCAGTTTCTCGGAGTAATTACAAATGTAGAAGTCTTCGATTTTTTTTTTTTTTTTTTGGACTTATCCCACTTGGCTCATAGCCTTAAAAGCCGGATGAGCCAAGGGCAATTTAGGCATATTTTCAGACTAAATACTTACATGATAAATAATTTTTAAAATGATTAAAAAAAAAGAAGAAAATATACTATTGTTTATTTAAAAAAGAATTTAGGTATAATTTATTAAAAATATATTCCTTTTGTTTATTCAGTTTTTCTGTAATAAATATCCCTCGTCCTATTAAGTGATGGTTTTAAATACAATTCTTGCTCTTATAATAAGCAAATCACATTGTTTCGGATATCCTAATATAACATGGTATCCACTTTGTAAGTTTAAAACTGAACTACGATCATATACCGAATCCACAAATTATTCAGTAAAAATATATTCTATTCAGAAAAAACGTTTTTTAAACTGTGTTTCACCCTCCAGATTAGAAGTTCTGAAATCGCAAAAACGTTAGATATGGATAATAACTAAACCAGTTTTAAATTTAAAAGGACTTTACGTTTGTTAATAAATATTTTTTGCATACAAACAATTATAAAAACTTCTACCACATTATTAGTTCAATAATTCATATTTTAAAAAGCAAACCTACGTCAAAAAAAGAACACATCATAAAAATAGCAATGTCATTACTGGTTCTCCTGCTATATTACATGGTAATCTGTGCACAACATGACTCGCTTATACACGAACACTTGTTGCGTCAACCGGTGGTTTGCGTGATCCCTCACCACAATTGAAGTATTTTTGTTTTACCTCCCCTTGCTAACCAGTTTAACTATGCCTATTTAATAAATATTTAACGAGAATGCTATCGAGATATATAATAATTGAGTTATTAAATAAAATTTATTACTGAAAAGCCCTAATTACAAAATCATATCGCTGCTGATTTAGTAAAAGAAATTTATTCTATTAAATGTTTTATTTTAATTCTTGTATAATTAAAAAAAAAAACTTTTCGACTTCCATCTTGCAGTTGCATAAATCAAACCATGACATCTAAATTCTAAGATCTGGATTTATAAAGTAATCACGATAGTATTAAAAGTCGAAAAATTATCGATTTGTATCAAAACACAATTTTTCTTAAGTGTTTAGTGCTATCGTTGAAAGGGCAATTGCCGAGTGTTCAGAGTCGCAGCGCGAAATAATAAGAATTGAGGAGGGTTCGAGTTTGATTCTCGTTCAAAAGCCTTGGATTTTATTTAATTTTAACCAAACCTTAATTGGTAACTTGGATGTAAAGCTCGCCTGAAAAAAAAAAAATTGGCATCGCCTTTACTTTGTAAACTTTTAGGCTATGTAGGTGGTATGGGTTTGACGTAAATCACCTTGCTTGTAAACAGACATTAAATTTGAAAATATAAATTTCAATTTTAGAGCTTTAAATCTAACGCTCGTAGAACCAATAATTTGTTTTCAGTTAAAGCATTTTAAATAGAAGTTATTTATTATATAACTAATACGAGGGGCACTATTTATATTTTGAGCCTAATAATAAAAAAACAGTAATTTGTCATTGAAAATGACTTTATTGTTTTTCAAAATATTCTCCTATATGATCTATACACTTCTACATGCGTTCGAACCACTTGTCAAAGCATTTTTTCCATTCCGCTTGAGGCACCTCCAAAACATGGTTTTTGAATGCATCAACGGCTTCTTCTGCCGACGAAAATCGTTGTCCACGTAATTTATTCTTGAAGTTCGGAAACAAAAAGAAGTCATTTGGTGCCAAATCAGGACTGTACGGCGGATGACCCATTAATTCGATTTTTTGAGTGCTCAAATAGTCGGTTGTTAGACGAGATGTGTGACAGCTGACATTGTCTTGATGAAGAATGATCCGACGGCGCTTGTTTGTTTTCCTTATTTCATCGAAGCCTTCCGGCAAACAAATGGTTGTGTACCATTCAGAATTGACCGTTCTACGTTCCTCTAAAGGCACTGTTGCCACATGACAGTTTTTCCGAAAAAAACAGGCGAAGTGCTTGGAGCGCGAACAACTTTTGTTGGATTTGGTTCATTTTGAAACACCCATACAGTCGATTGCTGTTTAGTTTCCGGCTCATACCCATATATCCATGATTCGTCACCTGTTACAATCTTATAAACGTCTTTTAAAGCACCGCCATTGTATTTCTTAAGCATTTGTTTGCACCAATCGACACGACCATCTTTTTTAGATTTTTCCAAATTATGTGGGGATCCAACGAGTACAAACCTTTTTCACGGCTAAATGATCATGCAATATTTTATATATGCTGGTGGAACTAATGCCTAAGGTTGCCTCAATCTCACATGACGATCTTGCATTATTAGTTTTTTGCACAGCATCAATGTTTTCTGACCCAACCATTGATTTTGGACGACCTTCACGACTTTCGTCGGTGAGCGAACGACGACCACGATTGAATTTCGTTATACCAGCGTTTCACAGTGGCAAAGGATGGGGCTTTATCACCAAAAGTGGAAGTAAGTTGATTGATGCACTGCTGTCTTGATAATCCACGTCGAAAGTCGTAATAAATCATTGCACGAAAATGTTCACGATTTAATTCCATTTTTTCGCTAAGACACTCAGTGTTGCCAAGGATTAAAATATAAGTAGTGTCCCTCGTATTACACAAACTATGTGTTATGAACATTTTTTTATGTTAAAAGGAATCCAAAAAATGTATACGATCACAAGGCTTCTTCTTTACTAGTAGAAAGACATAGAAAAAATTAAATTTTCTTCTTTTTAAAGAAATTTTAAACAGAAGTGGTTGTCGTTTAGAGGGTTGATTTGTAGGTTTAAAGACAAGTTATTTTTTGTTAGTGAATAAACCATTTAGTAAAGATGCACTCGTTGATGGTACACAACCGGTTACACTAGTTTGATATATATATACTAATCAAAATCTTTGTGTCAGGTCTAGTGACTAGATCTAGTTTTTTGCCCGAGCAATATGGGCGAAGATTAGTTTCAGAGATGACCACAGATAAGCGGGGTATTTGGTAATGGACGAATGTGAAATCATTGTCACAGGATATTAATTCTTACGCGACTGTTGCTTGCTAGCGTGTTATTAAGGGCAGATGTAAATTTATGGACAGGGTATTAACTCTGAAAATGTTCTTAAAAAGCAAAACAAAGAGCACCAAATACGCTTAAGAATTTTACGAAAAGGAATAACTGAGAGAGAGGTTGTAGTATTACACTCTTTACCTTAAATCCGAACTTAGGAAATATCAAAACATGTGTCCATAGCAATTACAATGGTGCCAACTAAGATCCAGTAAAAACTTTACCAAAATCTATTCAGTTTATTTGAGAAGAATACTTGATCACAATCAAGGTACAAGCGCGGTTCTTCAGCCTAAACGTTTTATTTGTCGTTTTAACATTAAAAAAAAAACAAACAAATAATTTAAAAAACTGTTTACAAAGTCTCTCTAGCTACATGTAGACGGATGTTAAGTTGAAAAGCCAGCACCTGCCATGTTTTAAGAGTGCACCTGCTGCAGCAAGAACAGAAGGAGATCCTCAGTTTCACAAACGGTGGACAGAGAGAGAGAAACGCCTGACGGCACCCTCGGGATAGAGGCAAGTCCCCTCCATATTATTGTTTAAATTCTTTTTCCACCTTTTTAACCAACATGAAAACCTGGCCTGAATATTCACTCATTTTGCCAAATAGTTGTCTATAAATATTTATAACGAATATAGTTGGGATTATTTTGTATTTATATATTGTGAAGAACCAGTCCTTTACGTTTATTTATATTTATTCTTTATATAAATCGATTATTTTATTGAATAGCTTTATTTTATTTATATAGATCAAGAAGGCACAGCAAGCAATATTCACAATTAAATAAACAAACAAAGACAAGCAGATCGTCGATTCGTACACAATTTTAGACATTTATATTTTAACATTGCTTATGTTAAATAATTAAATTACAAAATTAATTTAAAAAAAAGGGCCCATCAGACTTTTAGTAATCAATCATCTATGAAAAAATTGTACATGAAATAAAGAAAAAATACTAAATCTAACCATATATCCCTGGATCAATTAAGCCGTGGAAAAACCAAAACGTGAAATCTGAACACAGCTTAAAAATAACTAATAATGGATACCTGTAATGGAATTCAGAAAAAACGGGCCGACCAATTACAATCATTTGTTTTGATATAGTTTAGAATGCTCTAACTTGAATATTATCGCCTTAGCTTTAATTAATCGCTTAATTCCAGAGAAAAGTTGCTCTTTAAATAATTATTATTTGAATGATTAAACTGAGGCTCCTAAACTGAAGATGAAGTTTACCAAGACTGTAGCTGAAAACCATAATGAGATAATTTCAGGTAAGCTTACAGGCAAATAAGAAGTAAAAATAAGATATAAAATTAACGGCAATAGCTAAAGATTTGTACGTCTGCAATCCAACAATGACATACAATCTCACACATGCAAACATTTATATTTAGATCTCGTGAACAGACTTCTACGATATTAATAGAATTAAGGAGTGACACTTAGTATGATGGATTAAGCAACTAAAAAGGCTTTCGCCAAGAAAAATAATATCTTATTAATTCATTTCTTAAAGAAAATGTTGATGAACTCAATGACATCTTGATTTTAATAGCATCTTTGCGAATCTAATATCCTGATTTAATAACTTTGTGAAAATACAAAGTGCAAACGAAAAAAAGTAGAATGACCTGACTATAGCTGTCATAGTACGCATGTTTGAAGAAAGTGTACGAATATACGAGGGTCGTTTGAAAAGTCCGTGCAAAAATAAAAACTACTTAATTTTTTGGGGTAAACCTTTTTTATTTTTCAACATAGTCTCCTTTTAGGCTTATACACTTCGTCCAACGCTGCTCTAGTTTGTTGATCCCTTCCGAATAATAGGATTTGTCCAAGTCTGAAAAATAGCCATTCGTTTCTGCAATCACCTCCTCGTTTGAATAAAATCTTTTTCCCGCCAGCCATTTCTTCATAATGGGGAACAAATAGTAGTCCGAGGGAGCCAAGTCTGGAGAATAGGGGGGATGTGAAACGAGTTGGAACCCTATTTCCATTAATTTTGCGACCACAACTGCTGAGGTGTGAGCTGGTGCGTTGTCGTGATGGAAAAGCACTTTTTTGTGGGCCAATCGTGGGCGTTTTTCTTGCAGCTCGGTTTTCAAATGGTCCAATAACGATGAATAATATGCACCTGTAATAGTTTTACCCTTTTCCAGATAGTCGATGAGGATTATTCCTTGCGAATCCCAAAAGACAGTCGCCATAATCTTTCCGGCCGAAGGTCTTCGCCTTTTTTGGCGCAGATTCCCCCTTGGTAACCCATTGTTTAGATTGTTTTTTGGTCTCAGGAGTGTAGTGATGTATCCATATTTCATCCACAGTGACGAAACGACGCTTAAAGTCCTGCGGATTCTTCTGGAACAGCTGCAAACCGTCCTTGCAACACTTCACACGATTTCGTTTTTGGTCAAGCGTGAGCAATCACGGCACCCATCTTGCGGATAGCTTTGTCATGTCCAAATGTTGATGCAAAATATTATGTACCCGTTCATTCGAGATGCCCACAGCACTAGCAATCTCACGCACCTACACTCTTCTGTCATCCATCACCATATCATGGATTTTATCAATGATTTCTGGAGTAGTAACCTCAACAGGGCGTCTAGAACGTTCAGCGTCACTTGTGCCCATATGGCCACTCCGAAAATTTTGAAACCACTTATAAACTGTTCTAATCGAAGGTGCAGAGTCACCATAATGTTTATCAAGCTTCTCTTTAGTCTCCTGAAGCGTTTTGCCTTTCATAAAGTAGTGTTTAATCAACACACGAAATTCTTTTTCGTCCATTTTTTGAAAATCACTCGACTTCCTCGATTCAAACGAATGCCAAACACAAAGAAATAGACCGATCTGGCTGAAACTTGGTGCGTGTTCTTCCAAGAGATGCTACTAACTAAACATAACCTCGATACGCGCCAGTGGTGCTATCTCTCTGACTTTGCACGGACTTTTCAAACGACCCTCGTATTTGGAATCAATTTTGAGAAAATTTATAGCAAGATAGGTTACCGTTATTTGTTAAATGCTGACCAAAAATAAATGCAAAAATATTATTTCCAGCAATGTTTTGACTATCTTAAAATGAATCTAAATTAATTTTGACGTCAATTGGTGTCAACGAGGCTACAGTTGCTTCAAGCACTAAACCCTAAAAACAAAACGTAAAAACCGTGGTTCTGCATTAAAAAAAAGAGTAGATATTTAAGTTCCTAAAAGTTCTAGAATAAAAACGTAATGTTATAATTAATTACTTTGCAAAAAATAATAATAAAACTAAATAATATTAACTTTA
Organism: Rhodnius prolixus; assembly: GCF_049639745.1. Taxonomy (NCBI): domain Eukaryota; kingdom Metazoa; phylum Arthropoda; class Insecta; order Hemiptera; family Reduviidae; genus Rhodnius; species Rhodnius prolixus. The sequence continues at coordinate 26,969,332 of NW_027411624.1, forward strand.
AATTCCTGGTTATGTTTACATCAATGAGGTTTTAGTAGAGATAAAAGAGAACCAAATTTCACGCGCAGATATGCATTTTTGTTACTTTATATCGTTCTAAACGCTCAAAATTATTTCAGTTTTATTTTTTTTGCCACTTATTTTCTGACTAAATTTGACATTGGACAGATTATACTAATCTATCATTCTAAAATATAGAGTCACCTGTATGCTACATAATATTCACCAGAGTGTCATTATCTCTGTAGCGTAAAAAAGTGCTTACATAATTGAAACTCATTTGTAATCGTTCACACAAAACGTGGTAATTAAACAAATGAATTAGTAGAAAATGTTGATCCAAACAAAATTATTTTAAAAGACCTTATTCTGAGAAAAAAAAAAATCTATCTTTCATTTCGTCACTAACTGTAAATGGGTTTAAATTTACGACTAAGAAAATCGTTAGTTACAAATGGTTTCTCAAATAAGAGTCCAACTAATCTAATTTGAATTAATAATGTACTCATTGAAAATACATATTTATTAAACCAATCACTGGTTGAAGCAAATTCGCCGTGAGGGTGTTAAAACAAATGAGGTGTTCAGCATTAACTTCCAACCATACTGGAGTATCGCCAATTATCCCTAGATTGCACTTAATTTTCCTAAATATAAGTTAAAACTAGAAGGCACAAATAGTAAATTTATTCAAACTTTCAACATTTACTAGAAACTAAACTTAACCTATCTCAAAGTAAAATCTAAACCCGATCAAACTTGAAAGAAAATATTCTAGATAGTATGGATAAAAATCACATATAAAAGTGATTGGGCCGTACCTGGGTCAACGATACTCGTCAACTACGTCTTCACAGCCATCTTTGAAACGCTTATACCACTCGTAAATCCTTGTTTTACTCATAGAAAATTCACCAAAAGCAATATTTAACATTTCTAAAACTGTGCTGCACTTTATTCCATTCTTATAGTAAAATTTAATACAGATTCTCTGATCCATTTTCAAAATCGCCGATCCTACCAAAACAAATATAACCTTTTATTGCAGCTGACACAATAGACTAATAATCCAATATGGCTAATATAGAACAGCAACTTTTCAGACAAGTTTACCAACACAACAACGGCAAAACACGCGAATCGGACTAATGTAACGCGCGAAATTACAAAATTCCCGTTGTTTTGAACCATCTGGTATTTCCTCAAGGAAAATACTCGTATATACAATCCTAGATGTGACGTACAGCTAGCTCTACCTGTCTGTCAATCTTACTGAAAATAATAAACTAACCTGTTGCCCAATTATCCTTAAAATTCAAATTACTATTTTCTCTGAGGTTGCAACCTACTCTTCAAAAGACAAAAGCTGAAGTAATACTTCTTTTCAGTTAGATTTACTAGGCTGCCTTCATTCCGATTTTTCAGCTGTTTTCTCAAGTGTAGTATCAGGATATTAGACCAGCAGCCAATGAAGATTTCATTGATTTACATCATGTATAGTTTGGGCCTAAGGATTTATTACTATAATGGCAATATTTTTTCATAACATGTTAATAACAAAGTTTTTTGAAGTGTTTTATCTTTATTCAGGTTCAGTATTGTGTGGGCTATAACTCAGTGGTTGTTATATTATGGTTCCATTTATTTATTTGAATGCCATTCTTCATCTTTTCAATAGTTACTTTTTTAAAAATATTTTAATACTTTTTATACAATCTTTTTATTAATGTAATTAAATATTTTATAATGTTCACGCGCTCTATTGAATAGACAAAGGTTTTAAAAGCAATAAATAAATAATTAATTAGTAATAATATTCTGTCCACAATAACAAATCTCGGTTTTTATTTTACTTTTTCCTTTATATAATCATTAATTTGTCAACGGTTAGAATATACATACATCAAAACATTTTCAAGCTTGTACACAACAATAATGAATTACATATAATATTTAATAAACACTAAATGCAAAATTAATTTGCAGCATGCCTGTATTAAAATTTTATTTTTATTACAATTTTTGTTATTATTTGCCACACCAAGAAAGAGGTAGGGAGACTAATTTGTAAAAATCCACCTTTCTGGACTAATCTGTACTAATTTCTCTTGGAAGTAGAAAAGTGCAAATAATTAGTAAAAGCTGTGAAAAATAAAAAATATATAAGAGTTGACAAATTTTATAACCAAGTGTTTCTTCAAAACAAACAATTAAAGATCCTGGTGTAAAAGAATTAAGTTTTAAATACTCAAACAAAATTGTTTATTTGAACCATATGAACCTTAAAACAGGTCATTTTGAAGGAGAATGAACGCTAAGATCAAAAAGAGAGGAAATACAAAAAAATCAATCCACCAAATTAATTGTTAAATGTTAGTATAATATTTCATTAAAGCACTTACATATGAGTAAATAACTATACAAAAAATTAAGATAGATTTAAGAATTTAATAAAAATTAATAATAACTGTGATTTCTTTTTTTTCTCTTATAAGTACATATTTATTTTCTTAATGAATCATAAAGTGACAATCTTATTATAAATACTGTACATGTAATATGTAGTGTTTATATAACCAAACATTATATTTCAAGAAGTGTGCTTAGCCTTGATAACAATAGATAATATTTAATTCCATTCATTTATAATGTTTAATAAGGTGATTAGTTTAATTGTGATGATCTAAAGTTTTCTATTTTACTTTATCTGTTACAATCAGAGAAAATATTGATTATGATAAATTTTGGTTTTGAGTTGAATTTTATGAAAAAATATACGACCAGTTGAAAACCGTGGTATCAGTCTGCATAAATACTATTTCAACAATGCAAAATCTCAGGCACAACTAACTTCTATCTATCACTACTAACCTGTGGGCACCACCAGTGCCTTAATGATCGAATAATATCCTTATCCGGAACCAACTTGACTGAGAGGTTTTTTTTCCCCACCATTTCTTGAAAATGACACATTTCCTTTGTACTTTAATTATTGATACTTTATTTATTTTGAATCTAAATTTTTTTTAAAAACAATATTGTTCAAGAACAAATCATTTTAGAGCATTTACAGTCTACCTCCTTTATTTCTAAAAGTTTTGTATTATATATCTAAAGGGCTGTTTTAGTGGCAATACATGGTACTATCTCTTATTAAAGAGGATCAAGAGAATTGAAAATAATTCATATTTTGTAAAAAAAAAATTCAGGGCAAAAATACCACTTTACTTTAATGGCTTTTTTTTTTGTACTTACTCGGAGAAAACTGCTACGATATACTTCGTGTGTACATTTATATATAATATCAGATCTGTATCTTTAATTTCAAACATTTTCCAGTTAAATCCAATTAAGATAATTAGAAAATTGAAATTTACAAGTGTAAAAAAAGAATCTAAATATTGACAAGATTACGCAAATATGCAGAAAATGTAAGTATGCAATATAAAATGATATTTATAGACACTGAGTTTAGAATGGTCAGCTTCTCTAGAGAACTTGCTAGTGGCCCGCTAAACAGTTAATGTGTCGAGGTCACATCATCTACTTTAGTTAATTTGATTAATTATCTCACGCAAAAATAAATAATTAATACAAATATATCATGATTCAATTCTGATTACCATATCAAATAATGTTTAAAAAAAAAAAAAAGATGAGGAATTAACCATTATCAATTGATCTATTTACAATGATTTAAAAAACAAAAACTAACATTCAACGCAACTTTCCCTAATTGAAAACCTTCATTTCCCGGAGATAATTTTTTTTTTTTTTTTTAAATGTAATCACAGCTTAAATGATGATTATACGTTATTGTAAGATATTCATTTCACCATTCGGAAAAGATTTACTTTTTGGAATTCAAGCAATGCTCTCTTGATATTTATATTTCCAGTGACACTCATTTTTGAAAATGTGCGACCATCTTGATAAACTCTCTCACGAACTCTAGCGTGAACACCCACAACTTTCTCCTTTTACTTTTAAATTTTCTATTGTACATTAATTATCTGTTCCTACGATTAGAATATGTACCAAAAAAATCTGGTTAACCTTAATATTAACATGTTTTCTACTATATAATAAAATGAAACTTTGAAGAGAGTAATCAATACGTTACAGCCGCACTAAAATTATTATTACTTGATCGAAATTTTAAAACTACAGTGGAAACTGAAAATCTATTAAATAATGAGATATAATGAAATATCTATTAAATAGTGAGTGCAGAAATACCTAACATCTTCATAAGTAAGTAATTTGATCATTATTGGAACCTCTTTGTTGGCCACTGCCATTATAATCAACCCTTTTGACCAGCTTAACTTGAATGAAGGCAGTGGAAAAGAAATTTACTGTTTCTTATGAACGCGGAGGACATAATAATGTTTTCTTGCTCTGTTATTGATACACAGTAAAAAAATTAAACCATCAGAATATAGAAATTTAAATGTACTAAAACTAAATACTGAAAAAACAAAAAAAAATAGATGTGTTTGACACCAACTGTGAAATGCTAGGAAGAATTAAATAGGTTTGAAAACTAGGCTATCGACTCCTTGCAATGCTGATTAGAAGTAATCTTAAGCGAGCAGGAGATGCTCCGCGAGTTCTAGCGGGAAAAAAACCTACAATAAAGTAGTGCATGCTCATGCACTATATACAATTTGCAAATCCAAACAATTAACTACAACAGTTCATACTTAATACTTTTAATTTGTAGCTAAAGTTTCGAAACTAAGTACAAAGCGTAAGCTATTTTAGCAATTATTATTGTAAATTTCCCAAACAGTTTTTCTTATTTTTACTCTGTACGTAAGTAAGCACACACAAAACTAATTCACAGAAAACATACATATTTTCTGTAAATATTTCCAAACTTACCTTTTCTTCGAAGGCAGCTGTCAATGTCTTTAAATTTACCTGAAACACAAGCACCAGAATGAATTAAATTGGGGGAGTCCCCTAGCTAAAAGATACGAGATTATGTCGTCCGTATAAATGTGCAAAAACTAGATTGATCATTATCCTTGCCAGGGGTCAAGACACGAGGCCAGTAACCGACAAAAACCTCATAAAGGTTTACATTTTGCCTAGATCATTTTTTTCAGGCTAGAATGGGATGGACTTGAGTAACTAATCCTTTTGCTCAAAAGCTCCAGGATCCATAGGTGGTTCTTTCCCCTCCTCCACCGTAACAACCATCAGGTCTTCGTCACCGGATCAATCAGAGCTCGCGCAGAAGAGGCAGAAGCAGGATGTCCGGTATCCTATATGCCCGGTTTGAATTGATTACAAACTGCAAAAGTTGCTGCTATCGAAAACGTAAGTACAGGGTGGGGCAAAAAGGTATGAACCGGTTTTAAAGGGATGTAAAACAAAAACAATTCAACTTACAGAAATTATGTTTATATTGTTTAATTCAGTACAGAATCTAGTTTTTTACATTAAGTTTGAAAGATGGTATCACGTAGGTGGCGGCCGTCAGCCGCGATGCACTCTTGAAGGCGAATTCTGAAGTTTTCAACCGCTGTTCTGCACATTTCGATGGGTATTGCCGTAACTTCCTCTCTGATTCTGTCCTTAAGTTCTTCCTGGGTATGTGGACGATGTTTAAAAACTGAAAACCCAAGGGAAATTCACCAGAGGCCAATGGGCGAACCGTCACTGTCACCGCTGAGCGCTATGTGACAATGTTGGAAGAGTTTTTTTTGAACCTGAGCTGGAAGAATTGAGTGAAGTAACTAATCTGGGAGACATCTGGTTCCAACAGGACCGGGGCTACATCCCACACTGCTAGGATTTCAATGGCGAGATTGAGGCAAGTGTTCCCCCAGCGCCTCGTCTCTTTGAGGGGTGACGTGGAGTGGCCTGCCCGCTCACCAGATTTCAGCATTTGTGATTTTTTTTTCTTTGGGGGTACATAAAGGAAAAAGTTTTTAAACATCGGTCCACATACCCAGGAAGAACTTAAGGACAGAATCAGAGAGGAAGTTACGGCAATACCCATCGCAGAAATGTGCAGAAGATGAGGTTGAAAACCTCAGAATTCGCCTTCAAGAGTGCATCGCGGCTGACGGCCGCCACCTACGTGATATCATCTTTCAAACTTAATGTAAAAAACTAGATTCTGTACTGAATTAAACAATATAAACATAATTTCTGTAAGTTGAATTTTTTTGTTTTACATCCCTTTAAAACCGGTTCATACCTTTTGCCCCACCCTGTAGAACTGCCAAAAAAAAAAATTAGGTTCTTTTCAAATTATACAGTCGGATTATTATTATATTAATCTGGAATTCAGAAAGTGCATTAGCTTCCATTTACAATCCTCAACTTAACGACCTAGAGATCAAGTTATATTTAGATTCTAAAATTAGATTAATATCTTCACTTAGATACCTATTTTTTTTAAAAAAAACCGGTAAGGATGTCACATAAATTTTTCTTTAACAGTAGATGAAGAAGAAATGAAAGACGAAACCCAAACGGCGGTAATTCCTTAAAATTTGAGAAATTTGGGAGCAGAGTTTTAATTAAACAAAGATTTCCTAAAAAATCCGAAGTAAGATTACCATTTTAAAAGAATTCTTTTTAATAAAGATAGAACTGTGCTTTTATTATTTAAAATTTAACTGGTTATATTGCACATCTAACACGGACAAAAGCATGGGAAATACACTTGGCAAGATAATAGACTTGCTTTAAAAATTGTAATTGTACAGGTTCAAGATCAGCTGTGTAATTGTAACCCAAAATTTCACAAAATTATAGCAATGTGGCCTAAATGAAATTGAATCCAGAAGCTTTCTATTGGCATTAAGGTATAATGAGGACAAATATGTTACACAGATGAGCTATGTCCTATTTGAGTTAAAATAAGTATTAATTCTAGTGGGTAAAATCATCTACACTAAACATCGTTTTATACCATTTGATATTTTTTTCAAATAACTTCTTATAATCAATTGTCCTTAATTATTGACAGATTGTATTCAAGAACAAGAAATATCAAATTACACTCGGTAAAAACGTGAAACGAAAAAAACAAAACAAAAAAAATTGTGCCGGAAGTATGAAATTTGAGATGTTTAATGGAGTAGTGGCGCCAAAATGTAAACAACGATATTGATGAGTACACAGATTTGCATGTATGTGTGAGTTTGTATATTCAAATCATCACCATTATCATATATATCATATGAATGCGGCGAGGGTAATGAATCATCACATCTCTTGTTTTTTCCATTAAACCATTAGAGATTCTAATTACTGCGAGATCATTAACGCGTAAGATATTTGCACTTACTTTGTTTTTTTCTTGTGCTTTCTGTTAAACATGTTTGTAGTAAATTCATTTTTGCGCAAAAGTATTTTACGAGGGTCGTTTGAAAAGTCCGTGCAAAGTCAGAGAGATAGCACTACTGGCGCGTATCGAGGTTATGTTTAGTTAGTAGCATCTCTTGGAAGAACACACACCAAGTTTCAGCCAGATCGGTCTATTTCTTTGTGTTTGGCATTCGTTTGAATCGAGGAAGTCGAGTGATTTTCAAAAAATGGACGAAAAAGAATTTCGTGTGTTGATTAAACACTACTTTATGAAAGGCAAAACGCCTCAGGAGACTAAAGAGAAGCTTGATAAACATTATGGTGACTCTGCACCTTCGATTAGAACAGTTTATAAGTGGTTTCAAAATTTTCGCATTGGCCATATGGGCACAAATGACGCTGAACGTTCTGGACGCCCTGTTAAGGTTACTACTCCAGAAATCATTAATAAAATCCATGCTATGGTGATGGATGACAGAAGAGTGAAGGTGCGTGAGATTGCTAGTGCTGTGGGCATCTCGAATGAACGGGTACATAATATTTTCCATCAACATTTGGACATGACAAAGCTATCCGCAAGATGGGTGCCGCGATTGCTCACGCTTGACCAAAAACGAAATCGTGTGAAGTGTTGCAAGGACCGGTTTGCAGCTGTTCCAGAAGAATCCGCAGGACTTTAAGCGTCGTTTCGTCACTGTGGATGAAACATGGATAAATCACTACACTCCTGAGACCAAAGAACAATCTAAACAATGGGTTACCAAGGGGGAATCTGCGCCAAAAAAGGCGAAGACCGTTCCTTCGGCCGGAAAGATTATGGCGACTGTCTTTTGGGATTCGCAAGGAATAATCCTCATCGACTATCTGGAAAAGGGTAAAACTATTACAGGTGCATATTATTCATCGTTATTGGACCGTTTGAAAACCGAGCTGCAAGAAAAACGCCCACGATTGGCGCACAAAAAAGTCCTTTTCCATCACGACAACGCACCAGCTCACACCTCAGCAGTTGTGGTCGAAAAATTAATGGAAGTAGGGTTCCAACTCGTTTCACATCCCCCCTATTCTCCAGACTTGGCTCCCTCGGACCAATATGAAGAAATGGCTGGCGGGAAAAAGATTTTATTCAAACGAGGAGGTGATTGCAGAAACGAATGGCTATTTTTCAGACTTGGACAAATCCTATTATTCGGAAGGGATCAACAAACTAGAGCAGCGTTGGACGAAGTGTATAAGCCTAAAAGGAGACTATATTGAAAAATAAAAAAGGTTTACCCCAAAAAATTAAGTAGTTTTTATTTTTGCACGGACTTTTCAAACGACCCTCGTATATACAGCCATTATAAGAGCCATTTCTGGCTCTTAGTTTCTGTAACTCAACCAACCCGCATAGCCACGTAAGTTTCAATAATTATGAAGAATTTAATGTATTTTACTGTTTATTTATGTATTACTGATTTTCTATGTTACTGACTCCGTAAATTGTTTTATATTTGTAATATCCAGGCCCTGAAGAGGACAATATATTTGTCGAAACGTTGGCAAAAAGACGAGTTGTTTTATTTGACCGATTCCTCGCAAATCTTCCATCCTAAGTTTAACAATTTGCGGTCACGAAAACTATATATTCTTATTGATACCTGTAATGGAATGGAATTCAAAATAAAAAAGGACTGGCAATCCGGCTTTATAAGCCATTCCTATAAAGTCTGCTCAAGGCTGTTGTGAAGCTACTTAGAAATCTTTGATGAGGATTGGTAGCCAGAAGTTTACGTCTGGGTGACGATTCCCCGATCTTAGGTCTTGGATTTTATTTAATGGTTAATAAAAGAAATTTACAGTAAAGTATGTTTACTAGTCGCCTCTGTCCACGACACCTAATTGGTAGTTGGACGTTAAGCCCCGCCTGAAAAAGTAGGCGATTACTTTACTTTACTTTTTTTTTAAGGCTAGTTCTTCGAAGATGAAAAACGACGCCTTCATACCTTGCCCTGCAGCCCTACTGACCAGATTTCTAAGTCTAGTTATAAACAGACAAGATAGCACTATAAGAGTGTCTGCCTCCACGTCGCGTTAGCGCAGACCTCGTGGCTGATCTTCGTAGAATCTAATCTAATTTAATTAAAGATAACATAAATGCTAGGCGCCACGGTAGCCGAGCGGTTAGAGGCGAGACCCTGCGAAGCTAATATGTATTGTGGTACTGGGTTCGATTCCCCGGTCTTAGGCCTTGGATTTTATTTAATGGTTAATAAAAGAAATTTACAGTAAAGTATGTTTGCTAGTCGCCTCCGTCCACCACACCTAATTGGTAGTTGGACGTAAAGCCCCGCCAGGAAAAATAGGCGATTACTTTACTTTTACATAAATGCTAATTAGTGAAATAAAGCCAATTCTGCCTGCGTATAATGATCAGCTAACAACTGGTAACAAGTTAAACTCGCAAGTAGCGTAATATGAAAGTTCTTTAAGTCGCTACTGCTTTCAAAGGATTCAGAGCAAGTTTGTTGAAGCTTTCCGAACAAAATTTAAATTAAACTTAAGACAAATTTCAAATTTTGCATTTATTTTGTGCGCAGACACAATAGAATGCGAATGAGAATCGTATAAAACGCATATACTGTAGTTTACTCAGCAGATTTGAAAGTTTATTTCGTTTAATGAACTTGAAACTGATGAAAGCGAAGTAGAAGTTAACGGAAGTTACATCTGGACGGTCTAGGATATCCACAATCAGAAGATCTAATGTGGAGGCCAGGTGAAAGCACGCCAAATCATCTTCCTGACTCGTTACAGCTACATTATTTTCATTTTTAATATTTTCAATAAAAGCAACAGATTCCTTTTATTTTATTTGAGTTAGACGCCAGGTTATGATTTAATTCCAATAGTAATCAAAATCCATGTCAATATCGTAACTTGGGCGTGAAATAACCAGCGAAAATCAACTGAATGAGGCATCACTAAAGAGTTTGAACGTAGAACTAAAAAGAGACCAAAACTTACGCTTATAGGAGATTCCAGTTCATTAAATGAAGATAAATAAATTCCCTCTGTGCGCTTTGAGAGAAATTGCGCTGCCAGTGAAAGACGTTCAAAATTGAAATAAGAAGAAGTAGAGGGGCTTTATTTTCTTAGTGTTTGCTTCAGATTTGCAATGCTAGCGAAATATAAGATTATTCATGCAAAAGAATTTTGCTAAATAGCTAAAATAGAATAGAAAGGAAATTAAGTCAGGAGAAGGGGAGAAAGCAAAATTATTTATCTCTTAGAAATTATTATAAAATTAAGCAATTAATATTAATTCACTATAAAATTTAATAATATTCAATTAAAAGGCATCTATGAAGCTTATAGAAAAATGTATTTTATACTTTTTATAGAATCTCAAAGCATATTCTGAAAAACTTAAATTTAGGAAATTAACTCAATTTCTCTGACAAAACGGAAGTAAAAAAAAAAAAAACAAACAAGATAAGTAATCCTACTATCCAGTGCCTACTATATCAAGCGAACTTTACCACCAACTAACTTACACTTACGAACTAAGGAGACAGACAAAAGCACGAATGAAACAAATGAAATAATAAATGTTAACTCTTCATAAAAAAGAGATAAATTCTGTAATTAATTAAGCTCCAGCAAGTTAAGATCCATTGATGACTATAAATTAAAATAAAAAAATAAACGAGGTTCTAGATAATTGAAACGACTACAGCAATCTGTCATCATCTCCACATATAGCAGCAAGTATAGCGACAACAATAACCCACTTTTTTGTCATCAAGTCTGTTATTGTCAACAACCCACTCGTAATTTCATCGTTCTGTATAAAAATTGGCGATATTAGTTCCATTATTTCACTTTTATCATTACAATAATATTAATAAAAGAAAGTCTTGATTTAGAATAGAAATTTATGTTTTGTTGAACTGAATCCAGTAATGGCTGCACGTGCATGTTGCATGTGGACTCTAGATGGCACTGGTTTGCTCTTTATTTACTTTTAATTTGTTTACATCAACTTTTAAGTATTTTTAATCTTCACTTGCTGTCTGTTACTTTAGACTAAATAGAGAGGCATTTTTCTAAGATCGGTCTTTGACGGTATGTGATTTGAATTATTCACTTCATTTAAATTTATCAGGTACGTAACAAGAAAAACTGATAGCAGCAACTACACTTATCTACATCATCATTTAATTATAATTATATTATCTGATAATATATAATATTATACTGATAATTATCAGTATTTAAACAGTGTTTTCATCTTATCTGTGTTTGATTTATTACATTCATATTTTTTTCTTCATTATTATAAACACTTTTATTTATGTACAACTAGACCTATCTAACGGTGATGATGGGAGCCAAGACCGATCTTACCTTCTGGGATCATGTCAATATAGACAGTATTTATATAATCCTAAATCCACACTTTTCCATTTCACTGAAAGGGTAATGAAGGACATCATCTTCAGAATATATAGGGAAGATGTAAGGAAACTAGCCGCTAGGGAGTAAGATATCCCAGACTGGCTGTTCTCCTCTCTTTCCAGCCATACCTAGCCATGATTGATAAGGATCTAGGAATTGGTTTACACAAGTTTCTGAATCATTCCATCTTCTTAGAAGTTCCTCAAAGTCCTTGGATGGTTTACAGGCTTTGGGATGGGTCTGTGACTCCCTGGGAAATCTGGAAGAGATTCGGCGACAGGGGGAGTAGTTTATCTTGATCGGCCATTCCTACTTCTTACGAGGGTCATTTGAAAAGTCCGTGCAAAGTCAGAGAGGTAGCACTAGTGGCGCGTATCGAGGTTATGTTTAGTTAGTAGCATCTCTTGGAAGAACACACACCAAGTTTCAGCCACATCGGTCTATTTCTTTGTGTTTGGCATTCGTTTGAATCGAGGAAGTCGAGTGATTTTCAAAAAATGGACGAAAAAGAATTTCGTGTGTTGATTAAACACTATGAAAGGCAAAACGCCTCAGGAGACTAAAGAGAAGCTTGATAAACATTATGGTGATTCTGCACCTTCGATTAGAACAGTTTATAAGTGGTTTCAAAATTTTCGGAGTGGCCATATGGGCACAAGTGACGCTGAACGTTCTGGACGCCCTGTTGAGGTTACTACTCCAGAAATCATTGATAAAATCTATGATATGGTGATGGATGACAGAAGAGTGAAGGTGCGTGAGATTGCTAGTGCTGTGGGCATCTCGAATGAACGGGTACATAATATTTTGCATCAACATTTGGACATGACAAAGCTATCCGCAAGATGGGTGCCGCGATTGCTCACGCTTGACCAAAAACGAAATCGTGTGAAGTGTTGCAAGGACGGTTTGCAGCTGTTCCAGAAGAATCCGCAGGACTTTAAGAGTCGTTTCGTCACTGTGGATGAAACATGGATACATCACTACATTCCTGAGACCAAAGAACAATCTAAACAATGGGTTACCAAGGGGGAATCTGCGCCAAAAAAGGCGAAGACCGTTCCTTCGGCCGGAAAGATTATGGCGACTGTCTTTTGGGATTCGCAAGGAATAATCCTCATCGACTATCTGGAAAAGGGTAAAACTATTACAGGTGCATATTATTCATCGTTATTGGACCGTTTGAAAACCGAGCTGCAAGAAAAACGCCCTCGATTGGCCCACAAAAAAGTCCTTTTCCATCACGACAACGCACCAGCTCACACCTCAGCAGTTGTGGTCGCAAAATTAATGGAAATAGGGTTCCAACTCGTTTCACATCCCCCCTATTTACCAGACTTGGCTCCCTCGGACTACTATTTGTTCCCCAATATGAAGAAATGGCTGGCGGGAAAAAGATTTTATTCAAACGAGGAGGTGATTGCAGAAACGAATGGCTATTTTTCAGACTTGGACAAATCCTATTATTCGGAAGGGATCAACAAACTAGAGCAGCGTTGGACGAAGTGTATAAGCCTAAAAGGAGACTATGTTGAAAAATAAAAAAGGTTTACCCCAAAAAATTAAGTAGTTTTTATTTTTGCACGGACTTTTCAAACGACCCTCGTACTTCCTAGAGAGCATGGTCTCTTTTTGAACTGGAATAGGATGTTCTTAAAACATCTAGGAAACCGTTAATGGCTTGGTGTGGGTGAAGAGGCCATCATGCTACCTCCAGATTGCCTGGATGGTTACATGTTTTACAGATTAAAGCACCCTATATAGGGAGCTCTATTTAGAATATTTGTAAACTTTAGTAAAGGGCGGCTTATTGTACGTATTATTTTTAAAGATAAAATAGCAGTATGCAATTTTTACAATTAATGAACTTTTCTGTTTTGTGATATTTACAAACAATCGACCAAGCCCACAAATATAAAAATGTTCAAGGATGAAAAAATATATTTCCAAATAAAGTTAAATCTAAAAAATTTTATGCAAGTGCGATACATCATCTTAATTTGTACAGTCGAGCCTCCCATAAAGGACACTCTCACTAGCGACCATCTCTATTTTTGCGGACAGTTTTTGGATTTCCCCGTTTTACCCCTATTCTATATAAAAGAACCTCCGTCTAACGGGACACTCTACATAACGACCGCGCACATTGATTTTGGGAAACGGATTATATGTTTCACCTCCCACCAACGACCACCTTATTATTAAAAGTTCATTTGACGCGGTGATCAAAATAATTATCCCCTCTCAAGTTTTTGTTTTTTTTTCTGGTTTTTCCTAAAGTTTCCTAAATAAGCTCCATGCATCTTGCACCATTTTAATCATTTTTCAACATAACTTTGGACGAACAATATTATTTTTTCCGATATATCTCTCATACGAAAGTGGTTAACTCTCTAGAAGAGAAAATAAAGGTGTTGAAAGATTTTGCAGAAACCAAATCGAGCCATTGTCAACTTGCCGAAAGGTTTTCTAATAACAGATGATAGTATGATGATAATTTTACCATAAATCATTATTGTTATGAATAAATGTGATGGTTATTATAAACATTATTAATTAAGTCAATAATATGTAGTTTTTTGATAAATTTTTTGGATAATTAAGAAAAATTTGATGCATATCATATAGCTGCAATAATTAGGCAATTATGTACGTTTTTAAATCTATTAATAATAAACAATTCTTAAATAGATGTTTGGAAAAAAAATCCATATTATTTCATTACGAAACTTGCCTACCTCCTTCTAACGACCACCTCCAAACAGCGGCCACTTTGCTTTCCCCCGCCAGTGTCCGTTGTTGAGAGGTTCAACTATATTTAGAGAATGAAATTGAAGTTGGTGAGGAGAACCAATCACCAATGAAAATAAGTGAAATTACTAAATATTTTAAGGTTTCCTTAATGATCCGTAAGAACTTGTTTTTGCAGCTTTTGGCCCTCTTTAGAATATTCTTGAAAAAGATGGTACAAATTTGAATTGTTTAAGAATTTATTTAGTTTTAAAATGAATTGTTAATATGACTATATTCTCATTGGGAAAAATATAAAAAGAAGTAGAAGGCAAAGAAGCAGGTGTAGCCTGTTAAGGTTGCTCTGTGTTGGGAGCTGGTAGCTAGAACAGCTGGTCGTGGCGGGTTGCTGCCGCCGTTCAGGCTGAGGACCAAGGAGAGTGGGTGTGGTCTGGTGGAGCCGAGGAGCCTCAAGGCTGCATGTGTGCAAGCCGAGGTACAACAGGCACTTCACCGCACGCTGACATACACCCACGGGTAGCCAGCCACCCTTCGGCCGGGGCTCCAGCCAGTCCCCTCTCTACACCACTGCCTTCTCCATATTATTATGCACAATCTATTATAATTACACAAATCTCTTCAACAAATTAACTCTCCTACCAAATTATTAAAAAACAAACAGAATTCTGCAAGAGAAATTCCAGTGATTTACTTTCACTTACTCGATCAACAAATATTTTGAAAATGGCCAGCATAAGGTTAAGCAAATTATCAAGAAAGAGGCTAAATTTAGACGTATAACTACATTTTATTAAAAAAGTATTATGAATGACTGCATAAGAGGGATTCGAACTGGGGATATCCCACTTACAAAACCACGCTCTTGACCACTAGACCAACACCCGCTCCTCACTGGCAAGAAATCCTTACCGTAATCATAGGTCAGGAATTATAGGCATACTGGATACATTAAAATGAGGTGATGGTTGCTTTTATTTGATGATAAAACAAATTTATCCTGATTCACCCACAACCATTACATTACACTACACGTTTTAAAATCTTCAATTATTATTTTTTTTTTCTTTACGTCACAAATAACATTTTTTGCAGCCAGAGGACCTTCCAAAACGTGTATTTCTGGTGGAAAATTAATATTGAAAACCGTTCACGAGTTGATAAAATTGTAAAACTTGTATCTTAAATATCTCGACAAATATTAGGGATATCGAAACCGGGTCAACGTCATTATATAGTTTTTTATGTAGTTTTCATAATCATTGTCAAAACCAGTGGTCCTAATGAAATCCCGATCAGGTTTTTGCCCGTAACTCCGCCAAAAATGAAGATACAGCATCGGGGGGTAAAAAATTTGAAAACTAGACTAAAAAAAAAACGTAGTTTGTTCAATGGATTTTTCTGGATTTCCGCTTTCCTAAAAAAGTTATTAACGATTGGTGCGCTTTAAATGGATCATCCTGTGTTAAAGTGGATTTGTTGGTACTTGAAGAATAACAATAATCGTTGAAGGAAATCGTTGAAGAGAAAAATCACTTCATTGGAGTTAGGCGCCAAGGTAGCCGAGCGGTTAGAGGCAAGACCTGCAAAGCTAATATGCATTGTGGTACTGGATTCGATTCCCAGTCTTTAGGCCTTGGATTTTATTTAATGGTTAAATGAGAAATAGTAAAGTACGTTTGCTAGTCGCCTCCGTCCACGACACCTAGTAAATGGTAGTTGGACGTTAAGCCTCGCCTGAAAAAATAGGCGATTACTTTACTTTACTTACTTCATTGGAGTCTTACTTCCGGTTGAAGCATGTCTTTCGGGGGGGGGGGGAAACCTTAGCTTTGAAAGCGATACTAGCATCAAAACGGATTACCAAGTTAGTGTATTTACAATAAGACACTCTCTGCACATCTACATTATCAGCCCAAGCGCTGAAATATTTTCGAAAATCATTCTCTAACCAATTTATGACTAAATAAAATCCAGAAAGAGTATTGCTGCCGCCGCCAAACTCCTTATTTTCTCGCTTCCCATTAAGCTGCCCCCCCAAAAATACATTCTTCCCGCCTCCAAACACCGTTTTTGTTTACATTAGTGCGAACCTGTTGCCATTGTATGTATACACAGAGCACAGTACTAAAACCCCTGTTTAGGAATTCATACAGTATCAGGAAGAGCGGACATACTTCATAATTTATCATCACCAGCAGCCAGTCCAGCTTCTCTGCCAACATTAGCATTCCCTAAGTTCTACATACGACTTCTCTTTTTTACACAAATTGAAAAACAAAAAAATTTAGTGCAAATTCTTAAGTGTCTTTTTCTTACGTAACCCGTAGACAAATATTACAATGACGTTCAATTTTTCATAAACTTCAGTTATTCTTAACTCTCTGTAGAGCTGTAATAGTAATTAACAGATTTTTTTTTTCAAATTTGAAACTCTAACAATGCTTCTAGGCTCACAAAAAAACAAAGGATAAATCTTTTTGCAGTGTAAATAAAATTATAGGCATTTAATAGAAACGATTAGAAAAATTTCGTTGAGTTTCAGTCAAAATGTTTAGTAGCATTGAAATAGAATTCCAGGTACGAGCATTCATGGACTCTTTAAATTTTTGATATACGAGGGTCGTTTGAAAAGTCCGTGCAAAAATAAAAACTACTTAATTTTTTGGGGTAAACCTTTTTTATTTTTCAACATAGTCTCCTTTTAGGCTTATACACTTCGTCCAACGCTGCTCTAGTTTGTTGATCCCTTCCGAATAATAGGATTTGTCCAAGTCTGAAAAATAGCCATTCGTTTCTGCAATCACCTCCTCGTTTGAATAAAATCTTTTTCCCGCCAGCCATTTCTTCATATTGGGGAACAAATAGTAGTCCGAGGGAGCCAAGTCTGGAGAATAGGGGGGATGTGAAACGAGTTGGAATCCTATTTCCATTAATTTTGCGACCACAACTGCTGAGGTGTGAGCTGGTGCGTTGTCGTGATGGAAAAGGACTTGTTTGTGGGCCAATCGTGGGCGTTTTTCTTGCAGCTCGGTTTTCAAACGGTCCAATAACGATGAATAATATGCACCTGTAATACCCTTTTCCAGATAGTCGATGAGGATTATTCCTTGCGAATCCCAAAAGACAGTCGCCATAATCTTTCCGGCCGAAGGAACGGTCTTCGCCTTTTTTGGCGCAGATAACCCATTGTTTAGATTGTTCTTTGGTCTCAGGAGTGTAGTGATGTATCCATGTTTCATCCACAGAGACGAAACGACGCTTAAAGTCCTGCGGATTCTTCTGGAACAGCTGCAAACCGTCCTTGCAACAATTCACACGATTTCGTTTTTGGTCAAGCGTGAGCAATCGCGGCACCCATCTTGCGGATAGCTTTGTCATGTCCAAATGTTGATGCAAAATATTATGTACCCGTTCATTCGAGATGCCCACAGCACTAGCAATCTCACGCACCTTCACTCTCCTGTCATCCATCACCATATCATGGATTTTATCAATGATTTCTGGAGTAGTAACCTCAACAGGGCGTCCAGAACGTTCAGCGACACTTGTGCCCATATGGCCACTCCGAAAATTTTGAAACCACTTATAAACTGTTCTAATCGAAGGTGCAGAGTCACCATAATGTTTATCAAGCTTCTCTTTAGTCTCCTGAGGCGTTTTGCCTTTCATAAAGTAGTGTTTAATCAACACACGAAATTCTTTTTCGTCCATTTTTTGAAAATCACTCGACTTCCTCGATTCAAACGAATGCCAAACACAAAGAAGACCAATCTGGCTGAAACTTGGTGTGTGTTCTTCCAAGAGATGCTACTAACTAAACATAACCTCGGTACGCGCCAGTGGTGCTATCTCTCTGACTTTGCACGGACTTTTCAAACGACCCTCGTATTCTGTTAATGTAATCATTTAAAACGAAATACTTCAAATAAAAAAAAAAAAATCCTACTGAGGAGGGGCCTCAAAATGTGCATAACCAATAATAATGCAATTTCAAATTTTTTGACAAATTACAATACTTTCTTTTGCAGAGATTGTACACACTATTATCTATCTTTGACACATATAAGGTTATATAAATACATTAAAAGAACGCAACTTCCTTTAATTAATAAGAATTTTTATTTATTTTAATTAACCGGCATAATTTTGAAATCATTGCAATGAAGTAACCCCAAAGAATGCTGTTGAAACTCGGCCAAAACATTTATACAATGAATCACATAAATTACATTATATTCAAATCGTTGTCTACAAAAGGAATTATTTTAAAAACGTATGGGAACCAATTTGGAAAAATCATCTTATTTTAGTGATTGTTTTAAAATGTTTCTAAAATGAAATAATCGATATAATAATCGAATGTCTGATAACTTGATCAGCTTTTCATAAATGGGCAAAATGTAGGTTACGCTATTCAGAAACTTTTTCTCATACATTTAGGATTTTAATTTATAAAACTGTATTTACAGGACCAAAACTGCAGGAACTGCAACTTGTTTCTTCACTGTAAACAACTTCTTGCGTTCACGAAACACAAAACAATATATGGGAGATTTTCGAGGATACTAGTATACGCGTATGTAGCCATTATATTATGCCTTCTATAGGTATAATGGATGTAGGAGATGTTCAAGCTACCTAAAGCTAGTCTGTTCGAAGCACAACGTAGAAAGATGATTACTAGTCTACTTAGGTTTAAGTCTCCTAAAGAAAAAGTGGCCAAAAATTAAAAATGGAAAAATGATCTAATTACGTAATCAGCCCTTTTTCTAAAGAACACATTTTCAGAAAGAAGTAACCTGAAAAACGAGCCATAGAGATAAACTATTTTAAAGGCATTTTGCAAATAATTTTCACCAAAACTTTTTATTATACTAGGATTAATCCCAATTTTTATTTTTAAAACACATTTCTTTGATAAAAGAAAAGTTTTGAAAAGAAATTCCTTTGGGTAACTGATTTCTTTAGCCTTAAAATCTAACTTTAAAATTTCTAATTTCTTGCACTTTCTTGAAAATAAAATGGGAAAAATTGTAAAGATTACCCAAAAAATAAATAAATAATATTGTCTGGCTGCGTAAAAGATATTTGAAAGTAATGCGGAAATACAAAGGATGGAGTGTAACCGACAGGTACCAACCTGAGCACGAAGAAGGAAGCCAGACTAATGGAGCCAACATTAAGTAGTACTAGCCTCCCTTTAGTAAATATGAAAGGAAAAGGGCAACAACAGTAGTGGAAAGGTAAAAAGACTAGCCTAACTTGGAAGGAAAGCGTATTTACCTATGTACTTACTGCACAAAGTTTTCCTTCTCCTTTAACGCAGTTTTTCTTCTTTTAAAACCAAAATAGGTAAAGAAATATTCTCCCGGATGGGATGCTCTTTAACTTTTTAGAAAAGAAATTTCTTTTGTTCTTCTATTTAAACAAGTTGTTTTGTAAAACGAACTGGTTATTAGGGGTGAGATAATCAAATGTTTGTAAGGTCTTCTTTGGAATCTGCATTGTTTCAGTTCAAGCGAAGGAAACTTTTATACAAATATTTATTTAAAAAATTAGCTGTTTCTATACTAGCTGCAATTTGTACTTAATTTTCTTTAAAACTAGATTTAAGACAGATTTTATTATTCTGAGAAGTATACCATTTTATAAATAAATAAATCACAAAGAAATACAATATGATACCTAAATAATTAAAACAATATGTTACCTGAAAAGACTAATTAAATCACTAGTTAATATACGTTAATGCTGAACCTTCCAAGAATGTAACCTAACAATCAGGTTGTATAGAGTTGTCAGCACTCTCTGATGGCCATTATAGTATTCTCCCAAAAGTAAACAACTTCGAGGGTTGTTTAGAGGTTAACATTCCCTTCAAAATATATTTAAAACAAGTTTTGTTGTGAAGTGTCACCTTAACTGGGCACCAAGTTGCCCGTAAGTTAAAGGTTTAACCATTATGTTTTATTGAAGAAAACAAATTGCTTCTTAGTAACAAAATAGCCTAGCTAATAACAACGAATTGTAAAAAAAATTCTTTGTAGATACAATCTAAGTAATGTTTTACAGCGAACTATAAGTAAGAAGTAGTTTGGTATAAATCTACTGTATTCAAGTGACAGAGTGGTGAGAGGTAGGCGGACTGGTCGAGGACGGCCGACCTGGCTACACCAGGAAGGTCCCTCCACTGGTTCTGAATATGATGTAACAGGTGACAGACACACACCACTGTGACTCAGAGAGCGCCTCTACAGACAGCTCACCCTGGGAGTGGCAAGACTCTCTCTACTGTAGCCAATCTTTACCACATACGCCCAATCTCAACCTCATTATTACCTCCAGTACTCGTTTTTTGTGGAATTTCTTTCATATTTAGGCCCATTTTAATTTATTTTGTGTGTTAGCTCCATTAAAAAAAAAAAAATCTATTTGTATTTACTGCAAAGTGAAAGGAATATTTACAAAGGAACAGGTGTCTGTTTTGGTCACATTTGCAAAGCATGAGCTTTTTTTCCTTAAACAGTAGCGAACCTAGCGGCGGACAACAAGAAACAATAGTTACTAAAGTGCATATTTTGTATAATTACTTAAAAAGTAAAATGAAAGTAACTATAAAATTGTTGATCAGAACCAGATAATAATTACAAGCTCCTTCTTTAATTACATTATTGTTTCATTTCTTTTTATTCGATTTCGTATTTTCTATTCAGAGATTGAATAATCAGGTTTGTGTCAAGAAATCAGGGGTGTAGTAGACAAATTTGACTTCCATTTCGGGCGCTATTGATCTCAGATGTTGTTGACATACCTTAAATTATACAATTTAATAAGTGGAAAAAATGAATAGTTCTTATACAGAATACTGAGAAAAGAATTTTGACTATAAAATGTTATCGCAAAAATATTCTTTTTTGAAAGTGGAATAAGTCCACTTCTAATAATTATAATTAAAACAACTTTCTTATTGTAATTATTTTTTATTACATTGCTACTTCAGTGTACGCTGCTCGTTAGCAGATATGCTAACTGTAAAAGAAAAATAAGTTTAAAATATCTTTTTTTGCTTTAAAGATCCTAACGAAGTAATTTTCATTTTTATATTTTTAATATAACTGAAATTTAAAAAAAAATAAACTTGGTTATTCGTGTATTTAAATGTCTTCATTTTAATTATTACTTTTTA
Organism: Rhodnius prolixus; assembly: GCF_049639745.1. Taxonomy (NCBI): domain Eukaryota; kingdom Metazoa; phylum Arthropoda; class Insecta; order Hemiptera; family Reduviidae; genus Rhodnius; species Rhodnius prolixus. The sequence continues at coordinate 26,991,041 of NW_027411624.1, forward strand.
CATAAAAACCCATTTCAGTAAAGCTATAATGTCTATAAAATTATGGACTTAAATTTACTCCTGGTTTTATTTCTTGTAATATGTTATTTTTGAAGGTGCTATAAGTCCATTTGGAGCTAAAATAATCGATTATTTTTTTAAGAATTGTAATAATTATTATTTCATAATAAAATGTAAAAGGTGTATAGTGTTAATAACATCACTTGAATAGATTAAGGTTTACGAATATTTTTAAATTAATTCAAATGCCAAGCCTTAAATATCTCGATACATGGAATAATGGACTTATACCACTTTCAAAAATAACAGCTCATATTTTAATGACTGTACCGTTCTAAGTTTATAGATTTTCTAAATTTTTTTTACATCTCTAGTCCGCAAATCCATATAGGTCTGTGGATAGTTTTGTATATCAATCTTTTGAGTTCAATGGGCAATTTGGAGCGTCGTCCAAGTAGTCTGTACAGAAGTTTCGCGTGTTTGGTCATTGTCTTTTAGGGTTCTAAGTGAGACGTTTTGTTAATGACGTGCCCAATGTAGCGCAAGTAATTTAAAATTTATATTGAATATAATCTGATGTCCAAGGATAACGTACACATTTAGCTGCATTGACGAAATAAGGAGGAAAATATAGCAAAAAAAGTGAAAAGAAAATGCAAATTGTTTTCAGTACAGCGATTAGTGTAGTTAATTAAAGAAGAGAGGTAAGAAACTTTCTAAAAGCAAGCAGCATGGTGCAGGAGCAGAGGAACGCGCGAGTTTTACAATGCGACATTTCCAACTGATTACTCACCCGACGTCAACACGACCATCATCGTCCTTAGCCCGCAAGTCATTTCTAAAAACATAACATGATTTCCCAACACTTGTATACCTGCAGGCTTTCCGTAATAAACACACGTATATATGTACAGACGTCGCTACCAAAGTAAAAAAGTGAAAGTACAGGCATCTCCATTTTTTTTATTTTTCATTTAAAATTGTTTAATCCTTCTTACATTCATTCATAAAAAATAAACAACTGCTCTGTAAGCTGTACTACCCAGTTTATAAACTTATTTGATAATAAAATGGCGCTAAATATGTATTTTAAAACATAATACGATATGTATTTCGTCCACGCCTCTAACCAATTGTAAGAGATATTTTCTAATGAAGCCAAATTTTCGAAAATGCATTTTAACCGAAAATGCAAGTTTGAGGTCTCCTGAAAGAAGAGAAGAAAAGACTATTTCAAGTAAGTGTACATATACGAATAAAATACGAGGTGTGGCTATTAAATAACGAGACTGATGCTGCTACAGAAGAACTATGCATACGCCAAATCCTAACGATCGACAGCTGTGCAGCGTAAAGCCTTCTTCTCTTTCGATTTGCAGCGTCTCACGTGTTTGTAAAGAAATCTGTCTGACTGGAACCGTCGTTTGTGTTGTAAGAGGTGTTAGTTTTGTTTTGCCGAAAACATGGATACTACACATGTAGTAGAGCAACGTATTGTCGGTGAAATTTCACATGAAACTTGGTAAAATCGCTACTGAAACTTATCTTTTATTAAAAGAAGTTTATGGTGATGAATGTTAATCACGTGCGCGAGTTTTTGAGTGGTTCAAGCGTTTCCAAGATGGCCGAGAAGACGTCGGAGATGATGACCGCCTGGGTCGTCCAAAACGGATGAAAATATCGATTATAAATAATCAACATTACTACCATGAGGTGCTTGCTCAACTCCTGCTTAAAGAGTAAGGAAGAAACGACCCGATTTGTTCTCCATCAAGACAACGCGTCGGCTCACACTGCATTGTCTGTCAAGACGTTTCTAGCAAAGTAGAACATCCCAGTTTTACGCCTCATCCGCCTTATTCGCCTGACCTGGCCCCATGTGACTTTTATCTATTCCCTAAAGTCAAATCTCCATTAAAAGGAACACGATTTCAGTCCGTTGAAGCTGTGAAAGTAAAAGCGGCACGCGTCATGCACAGGAGCTCACAGAAAAAGACTTCCAGCACTGTTTCGAACAATGGTAAATTCGCATGGAGCGTTGTAGGGATAGGGGAGGGTTGTATATTGAAGGTGATAATAATTAAATATGTATAAATTTAAAATAAAATGTTTTATAGCAATAGTCTCGTTATTTAATAGCCACATCGTATCTCAAAACCGAAAAAAAATCACAGGTATTTCAAGCTGGTGCACTTTCGATAATAAAAGTAAAGTAATCATTTTTATGGGCGAAACTTAACGTCTAACTATCAAATTAGATGTAATGGAAGCTCATTCTGGTACAGTTAACATTTTGCTAAATAAGTAACTACACACTGGATTCGAATCAGTAATATCCTACTAGTCCCAATCAAGATACCGGAAACCTGCTGCTACAAATTAGATTATTAAAGTTTTTAGGCCAAAAATCCTCAATCATTATTCATACTCAAAAGACCCCATTTGTAATTCAAATATTTAATAAGATTTTTCTTACTAGGAGAAAGGTAGATTCAAATAAGAGAAAATTAAAAATAACAGACAATAATGGAGGAGATTATATTAACTTACTTCAAATTGCTATAAAGGTGACTTCGCTATTATTTGTAGCTACATAACGGTAATTTGGGTTAACGTTCTGTCTGGCTGTACTATTGTTAGAAATAGTTTCAGGATGGGTCAGACTTGCTTTTAAATTGGAAAAAAGAACATAGTTTTGTATTTAGAAAGGTCGTTTAAACTTAAGAAAACAATTGTCTGTAAAAAAAGTACCGTTTCTAGCCCTAGTGTTCGCTAAAAACAGCGTCACAGCGTTGTTATGTTCTTGTGTATAGAATTTGGGTTCAATGTTTCCTATAATTCCAAATATAGGATTTGAGACTAATCAACAGATTGCTTGTAGCTAGAAACTCTTGCCCATTATTGTTAGCTCTAATAATGAGAAACCATTATTGTTAATTATCAAATCTCCAAAAATAACACTTTAAAACGCCTTAGTAAATTTTATTAAATATTTGGTAAGCCATTAGCTTTAATATTAATGGATGAGAATCACACTTAAAATGTTTCAAGTTTTCAGAATAATTTCCTTGCAAAACATTACATGAAATTAAATGATTCATAATTTCAACAGAAAAAAAGAAATAGATTTATCAAGTTAATTGTTATTACTTCATTAATCAAGGCAACATCAAGATGAGCGAAGACCCAAAATCAAACGAAGACTACAAATTAAAGTAAAACCAAAACAAAAAAAGAACCCTCTGAAAATTACGTTTTGTTTTTTGTTCCTTAGTATTCTGAACCTTCTTTTGTTGGGTTTAAAACTAAATGCCAACATTTCGGCACAGATGTGGGGCCTTCATCACTAGACTCTGATAAGATCTGGTAGTATAATTAATGTGAAGATTAAAATCTGTATGGATGAACAAGCTTATTATGCTAAAAAAATTACGAAAGCTACCAAGAATTTATTTACAAATGAAGAGCATTAGCAACCAAAACGCGGAGCGGACTAATCTAGACATTCTAGGCGACTGTTATTAACATGATTCATAAATTTAAATTGAAAAAATAATTTGAAAGACCGTAAAACATCAACAACAACAACAAAAAAAAACAGATAAAATAACACGTTTAATACGAATACCTGCTTCTATCTATTCTAGAGTAGGTACTTATTAGTTCCTTTATATTTTATTATTTACTGTTATCAAAACGTATAATTTAACAGCTGTTGAAGAAAGATGACCCAATCATAATAATTATTGCAAAATAGAAATGACTACATCACTTCCTCGTGCATTTTATTACAATTTATTTATCTTTTACATAATATGTATAAATTTTATTTTATATTCACTCCTCCGGCGACTACACTTTACAAATTTTACATTAACGGGCGCGACGCCTTGTTTACCACATAAACTAAAATTTGAAGTATTAGTTAATAAAGTATTTACTTTTCATTATTCCAGAAATTTATTTAAAAATATAATTGTAAATTCTCCTGCCTTCCAATATCTACTTTCCACATTGAATACCTTCTCACAATTCAAGTACTACCAAACATTAGTTAATCACTGCCTCTTGAATATACGAGGGTCGTTTGAAAAGTCCGTGCAAAGTCAGAGAGATAGCACTACTGGCGCGTATCGAGGTTATGTTTAGTTAGTAGCATCTCTTGGAAGAACACACACCTAGTTTCAGCCAGATCGGTCTATTTCTTTGTGTTTGGCATTCGTTTGAATCGAGGAAGTCGAGTGATTTTCAAAAAATGGACGAAAAAGAATTTCGTGTGTTGATTAAACACTACTTTATGAAAGGCAAAACGCCTCAGGAGACTAAAGAGAAGCTTGATAAGCATTATGGTGACTCTGCACCTTTGATTAGAACAGTTTATAAGTGGTTTCAAAATTTTCGGAGTGGCCATATGGGCACAAGTGACGCTGAACGTTCTGGACGCCCTTTTGAGGTTACTACTCCAGAAATCATTGATAAAATCCATGATATGGTGATCGATGACAGAAGAGTGAAGGTGCGTGAGATTGCTAGTGCTGTGGGCATCTCGAATGAACGGGTACATAATATTTCGCATCAACATTTGGACATGACAAAGCTATCCGCAAGATGGGTGCCGCGATTGCTCACGCTTGACCAAAAATGAAATCGTGTGGTGCTGTGCTGCAAGGACGGTTTGCAGCTGTTCCAGAAGAATCCGCAGGACTTTAAGCGTTGTTTCGTCACTGTGGATGAAACATGGATACATCACTACACTCCTGAGACCAAAGAACAATCTAAACAATGGGTTACCAAGGGGGAATCTGCGCCAAAAAAGGATAAGACCTTCGGCCGGAAAGATTATTGCGACTGTCTTTTAGGATTCTCAAGGAATAATCCTCATCGACTATCTGGAAAAGGGTAAAACTATTACAGGCGCATATTATTCATCGTTATTGGTTCCCCAATATGAAGAAATGGCTGGCGGGAAAAAGATTTTATTCAAACGAGGAGGTGATTGCAAAAAACGAATGGCTATTTTTCAGACTTGGACAAATCATATTATTCAGAAGGGATCAACAAACTACAGCAGCGTTGGACGAAGTGTATAAGCCTAAAAGAAGACTAAGTTGAAAAATAAAAAAGGTTTACCCCAAAAATTAAGTAGTTTTTATTTTTGCACGGACTTTTCAAACGACCCTCGTACTTTCCACATTGAATACCTTCTCACAATTCAAGTACTACCAAACATTAGCTAATCACTGCCTCTTGAATATAGATCCAATCTTTCTCTGAATTGTACTTCGAATAAAACATGACGAATGTCTCAGCTTGAAACTCGTTGAGGTACTTTGTTAATGGACGATTCTATAATAACTTCTTCTCAATGTCTACTATAAAAAGAAGGATCGCATAACATCCCAGCCCAATCCTGAACCTAAACTCTATGTCCAGCTTTAATACATTCAAGATGTTTTCACTTGGACACCATAGAAATTAAGATTTCCGTGGTCTTTTATGAAACTTCAAGATCTAGTTTAACCAGACTAAACTACTTTGGAATGTGACAATAAATATTCGATCATTTATTTCTGTTAAATAGACAATTTTAATGTTTTGTTTTCAGCAATGTTTCCTCTTAAAAGCCAATTCTAACAAACTAACTTGGTTAACGAAATTAGTTTTGAATGAATTTTTAGATGTGCCAATATCTGAGGTCATAGGCACCCGGAGCTATTTTCAGTGTTCACATTCAGCCTCCGGAGAATGTTCTCTCGTTACAGACAACATTTTTCACTCACCGGACAGTGAGCTGTAACAAGCTCCTAGGAAAAGGAAATCTAAAGGTCAGCAGCTGAATTCGAATGCAGGGTTTTCGTGTGGCAATATATTAAAACTGTCCGGTAGGACATTTGTATAAGGGTTGACCATCAAAAACTGCACGAAAAAGTGTAACGTTGAAAAACACCCAAATTTGACAATTTTTTTCTATTTTTCTATAAAAGATAAAATTCCCAAATTTTCTTTATAATATAGGGCAAATCCTCCTTTATAACTGTAATTTTTTTGCAACCACCCAGATCTAATAGGTTTCGAGAAAAAAGTTGCCGAAAATGAGCAAAAACGGCTTTTTCAAAAAATGTTCTTGTTCTTGTTCTTCTTCTTCTTGTTATTGTTGTTGTTGTTCTTGTTACCTTTTTTGTAAACAACGTAGCGCCTAAACGCGTGAACCGATTTTCATGAATGAGGTGTCATTCGATTCGGAATTTTATGTAGATGTGCCTTTTGGGGGTCTCGGCCCTGTACATCGAATGGGAGAGGAGTTAGCCCCCTTTATGTAAGGCCCCCTCCAAAATTATTATTACTAATTACTCTGTAAATCTTGGCCCGATTTTGATAAAATTTGGTAGGATGATAGGGTTAGGGCTCCCCTACCTAACAATAAAGCGACGATCTGCTCTTACACTTGTTAAGGGGAAGTATAGCAATCGTTTCAAATTATCGACACGTGAACCGATTTTCATGAATGAAGTGTCATTCGAATCGAAATTTTGTACAGATTTGTACTTTAAAAGTCTCGACGCTATGCCTCATAAGGAGGGGAGTTCGCCCCACCCAAATAAGGCCCTTTCTAAAACTATTATTACCAATATTTCTACAAAGCTTAGTCCGATTTTGATAAAATTTAGCTCAAATAAAGTGGTTAAAGCTCCTCTACGTGGCTGTGAAGTGCCATCATGCTCTTACACCTACTAAGAGGAAGTACTGCAATCGTTAAAATTATCAATGAGTGAACCGATTTACATCAATGAATTGTCGTTCGATTCAAAATCTTTGCCTTTTAGGGAGAAGTACTGTAATCGCAGTTTATTTTTCTTGTTCCTCTTAAAAGGAAGTACTAAAATCGCAGTTTAATTTTGCTATTTACGTACAAATACCTTCCTATTTTATTCAAAACGCTTTCTCAAAAAAATGGTTATTGAGGATGGTTTGGGGACCGCAACTATAATCATTCTTTAAAAAGATCTCTCCAGTGGTAGTTACGGTTCCGATTTAACACCTTATCAGGTTATAATGAGAGAATAGCTTATTCCAAATTTTAAAAAATCTGTAAAGCAGACGTAACTTTGCAAATAGACAAAAAGGAAAATCTATCCAAAAGGTACAAAAATCTCCTTAACAAAAACTTACAGTTTTAAAAGTTAAGTATAAGGGTTGATTAAACGCCAAAAGGTACACAAATCAGCAGTTCCCAACATTTCATTAATACTTCATTGATATAATTTAAGTAATTTTACTGCATTAACTTTTCCTTCACATTTTTTAGAATTTATTAGATGTCACAGACCCTTATGCTGGCCAGTTCATTCATAATATTTTTTTATTATAATTATGATAAAATGAGTGATGAATTATTCTGAGTAGTCACATATACATGCATGTTAAAGTAGAAAAAAACAAAGTTAGAGTCGGCCACTTTTTAAATTTCAATCACGGAGGATTCAAAACAATATTTCAGTCTTAAATTCGTCTTACCGAAATATTCGTGAGCACAAATAACATACATTTAATAACAAGTAGATTATTCAACAATATTTACTCATTTCTCAATTGTAATTTAATTTAGTCCCCCTAATTTTACTTATGGTAAAATACTGGAATAATTAGCTGTCCTAAAAATATGCATATCTTTATTTTCTTTATTTTATATTACATATATATAACATTGTGGGAAGAACACCTAGATTGAGAATGTAATTGAAGAAAACTATATTATTTGCGATAAAGCCAGATTATTTATTACTTATTATTACAAACGTTTGACTACAACATAAAATAACAATTACTTTAATCGAAGAATGAACTTAAACCAATGATTTTTATTTAAAAATAAAAATAAATGCATAAAATCATTGATGTAAAAAAAGTTTATGAATTTTTTAGCCTCTTATTTTTTTTATATTTTTTATAACGTTTTCTTTTTCACCTGTGATTAATAGTTTGATTATTATAGATAAATAGATATTACAGTCAATCTAAGTTAAATGGTGTGCTACTTGAGTAAATATTTTGTAGACGAAAATGGCCAGCATAAGGGTCTGTGACATCTAATAAATTCTAAAAAATGTGAAGGAAAAGTTAATGCAGTAAAATTACTTAAATTATATCAATGAAGTATTAATGAAATGTTGGGAACTGCTGATTTGTGTACCTTTTGGCGTTTAATCAACCCTTATACTTAACTTTTAAAACTGTAAGTTTTTGTTAAGGAGTCCATATACAGGGTGATCCATTTAAAACGCACCAATCGTTAATAACTTTATAGGGAAGCGGAATTTTGAAAAAACCCTTAAAATAAACTATATGTTTTTTTTTGGTCTAGCTTTCAAATTTTCCACCCCGATGCTGTTTCTTCATTTTTGGCGGAGTTACGGCCAAAAACCTGATTGGGGTTTCATAAGGACCAATGGTTTTGACAATGAATATGAAAATTACATAAAAAATTGTGATAACGTGAATCTCGTTTTGATATCCCTAATATTAGTCGAGATATTTAAGATCAAAGTTACAATTTTATCTATTCAAAAACGGTTTTCGATATTAATTTTCCACCAGAAATACACGTTTTGGGAGGTCCTCTGACTGCAAAAAATGTTATTTTTGACGCAAAGTAAAAAAATAATAAAAATGAAGATTTTAAAACATGTAGAGTGATGTAATGGTTGTGGGAGTACAGGATAAATTTGTTTTATCATCAAATAAAAGCAGTCAGAGGACCTCCCAAAACGTGGAAAATTAATATCGAAAACTGTTCTCGAATAGATAAAATTGTAACTTTGATCTTAAATATCTCGACTAATATTAAAGATATCTAAACAGGGTTAACGCAATTTTTCACAGGTTTTTATGTAGTTTTCATAATAATTGTCAAAACCAGTGGTCCTTATGAAACCCCAATCAGGTTTTTGGCCGTAACTTCACCAAAAATGAAGATACAGCATCGGGGGTGAAAAATTTGAAAACTAGACCCAAAAAAACATATAGTTTACTTCGTGGGTTTTTTCGAAATTCCGCTTTCCTAAAACGTTATTAGCGATTGGTGAGTTTTAAATGGATCACCCTGTATAACAATGGATATATCCAAGCTTTGGTTAACTGTAAACTAATTTTGTACACTAAGAAGTTAGTTGTGATTTGTCTCGACTGGCAAAGTGTAATATTTGCAATAGAAAACAAAACGAATCCAACTATTTGCAAGTTTTAAGCGTTAGAATTGAGAAAGAACGTTCTTATACGAGGTGTGTTCAAAAAGTAACGGGAATTTTCGTTTTTTGAAAAAAATATTTATTTATTCATCTACATTAATATTGTCGCCTTCAAAGTAGTCCCCTTCGCATACAATACACTTGTGCCAGCGCTTTTTCCAATCCTCGAAACACTTCTGAAACTCGATCTTTGTGATAGCTTTCAGCGATTCGCTTTTAATGTCATCTATGCTTGTAAAACGACGGCCTTTTAATGTTCTCTTTATGTTTGGAAATAGAAAAAAGTCACATGGAGCCATGTCTGGCGAATATGGAGGCTGGGGCATCGTTAAAGTTTTGTTTTTGGCCAAAAATTCACGAACAAGCAATGAAGTGTGAGCAGGTGCATTATCGTGGTGCAAAATCCATGAATTGTTTTGCCACAAATCCGGGCGTTTTTTTCGGATTGCTTCACGCAAACGGCGTTGAACTTGTAGGTAGTACTCCTTATTGATTGTTTGACCTTGTGGCAAGAATTCATGATGCACTATGCCATTAAAATCGAAGAACACAGTGAGCATAACCTTCACATTCGACCGCACTTGTCGAGCCTTTTTCGGTCTTGGCGATCCAGAATGCCTCCACTGGGACGATTGAGCCTTAGTTTCGACATCATATCCGTAAACCCATGTTTCGTCACCTGTTATAACACGTTTCAGTAGATCCGCATCGTTGTCGACTTCATTGAGTGACTCTTGAGCAACTTCCATTCTCCGCTGTTTTTGTTCGAAATTCAACAATTTTGGAACAAATTTTGCTGCCACACGTTTCATACCCAAAACATCCGAAAAAATTTCATGGCATGAGCCAATTGATATGGCAACATCATCAGCGACTTCTCTGATTGTGATTCGGCGATCGTTCATAACCATTTCTTTCACTTTTTTCACGTTTTCATCGGTTGTTGATGTGCTTGGACGTTCAGGTCGTTCGTCATCTTCAACGTTTTCGCGGCCATCTTGGAAACGCTTATACCACTCGTAAATCCTTGTTTTACTCATAGCAGACTCACCATATGCCTTTATTAACATTTCACACACTTTATTACACTTTATTTCATTTTTTACGGAAAATTTAATACAAATTCTTTGATCCATTTTTTTTAACAAACAAAAATCGCCAAGCTCGAAAAACACGTCTAACCTTAACGGCTGCCACTTAAGAAGTAAACAATGAATATTACTGAAAATTTTATCGTACTTCAGGGGCATGTGTACCAACATAATAAAAAAAAAAAATTACAATCAGACTCTCCAAACCCGCGAAATTTAAAAATTCCCGTTACTTTTTGAACACACCTCGTATTTACGCACAATATCCGAAAGAAAGTGCACTGTTCAGTCATATTTAAAATAGCCAATCGTTTCATTAGAACGAAGTACGTTCGCTAGTTTTAAACTGGGCAAAATGGTTTACTGTTATTGAATACAAATGTTCTACTCCAAGTAAATGGTAGTTAAGTGTCTTAAACACAAATCCTTTTCAATCATTTCCTAACGAAAGAGACTTGGGAAATGGAAGATAACTGGACTAATCTGAATTGGTTTCGTATCTTAATGGACAGGTTAGTAGATTCGCTTGTCGGACTGTAAAACATAAGAAGTAAGCAATGCTGTTGGCTAGGTAGGCTATGTTGGGGTAGAGGATAACCGAATGCTCAGAGCGAGCGAATAACAAGCTTCTTTCTCTCGACATTCACCGAGAGGAGGGGACTCCCCCCCCCCAGACAGAGTTCAACAAAACAAGTTTTGGCCGTCCTTCTTTACCTTGGCGCAAGGTGAATTTAACTGGTGAAACCAGCAGCCCTACAACAACTATTACATCTTACAGACATGCAATCACACAAGAATTGAATAGATGTGGTTTTAATTCGTTTAACGGGGTACATTTCTCCATCTGGACTATCCTACCCACTTCTTATTAAACAAGCACTACACTACCCACCCGCTTGTGAGCAGTAATCTTTCCCGCCAGCTCATCAGACCATTACACAGGATATTATGTGATCAACATTGTTGGCTATTTTTAATTGCTACACAGGCGTTTAATTATTTCATAAATAAAACAGAAAGTTCTTTAAATATTAAAGCGAAAACAAAATCTATAGCGAGAGACCCCTGTCAGGAGGTACACTGAAAAAGATGACGCGTTTAATCTAAGAATAAGATATTAGAGTGTCTCTACTTCTGTAAAAAAACAAATTTACAATGTTACCCACTTGCTCCTTTTTTTAAGCACGAAATGAAGAAATTCTTCCTCTAAAAAACAGATTAGAAATTACTTCACTTTCCACGGGGTAACATTAAAGTGCAAAAGAATCTAAAGCCAAACAGTTTAAATGAATAAATATTATTAAATGTAGTTAGATGCGTGGTAGTAGGTTAATGCATTCCTCTCAAACAGTAAGGATAAATATATGAAGAAACCTCCTTCAGGATTGGCTACAAATCGTCGAATTTCGGCGCAAGTTTGGCTGGGAATGACGTTTTTCATCCAGAAAGGGGTGCCTAAAGAAGCTTAAGCTCTAATGTGTACTGTAAATTAGTCTCAAGTAAAATGAAGATATCCACAGAAAAACTTTATACAGTCTAGTGCAAAAGATATCTGTGATAACGCCTTATTACTATTTTTAACAGCAAGCAGTGGATACAAGCTTATCACAAAAGTTTAAGGCGATCTCTAGCTGGATTTCACTACAAGTCGATGATATCTATACTGGTTTTTGTTAAGTTAGTCCTTAACTTGATGCCGGGTCCATGTTGGGCATCAGAGGATTGCTGTTCAGCTAGCAAGAAATAGAGCATCCGAGATTCAGGGGCCATTTCCGTAATCAGCTTACGTTCGAAATGTCTTAAAAATCTAAAAAATGACTTTAAAATTGTTATAATTGCTTATTTCTTATTATTTTTCCCCACTCTATCTTTTCAGAATTAACACAAGTCCCACGAAACCCTCAATTAGAAAACGAAATCCTTCTATCAGGAAATTATTATTTATTTTTATTATTTAATAATTAACAAATCGTATTGTATTATGAAATAATTATTCTTAAATTTAATACAGCCTCCAAAATATTATAATTCTTATAAATCTTAATAGTGCTAAACAATAATCAGAGACGAATTCTTCATAATTTCTTACTCTCACAACAATTCACAAAAACAAATTTGAAGGTTAGTCGAACATTGAAATGTAACACTGACCTTAACATCTTGCTTAGAATAAAAAAAATTTTACTGGAATGAAAAATGTACTTGTTCTTTGATTCTAAGGACGATTCATTTTTTGCGCATTTTTTTGTTTAAAGGTTGATGTATATTTAGATGAAAAAGGAAATGGACAAATTAGAGTTGTTCAAGCAAGTGTGGAGAGAATAGCATAAACATAAATCTACAACTTTTACTAGAAACATCTTTTAATTGTTTTCTCGATTCTTTTGAGAGTACGTCTCATAGAACAAGTGGATAGTTTCCATCTGTAGTTAAAAGAAAATTAGTGTTAGTTAATTTGATAGACAGACTAAATTTTGTTTTAAATAAATTGGTGAACAGGGATAGATATTTGAAAACAAGTAGGGTGAAGGGACCAGTAATTGACTGCTTAAGAAAAAATTCGAGTTTAAGATAGAATAACTTCCGTTATTTTGGCTCCAGGTGTAGGTTATAAAATTGTACCGCTCCAGTAGGATGTATTGTATTTTATTAATATTTTAAAAGCAGTAAATTCGATCTTTATGTCGACCAAAAATGATTTTTTTTGGAAGTATGTCAATGAACCAGTAATTGACATACCGAATTTTCGGTGGAACCAGTGTTTGACATGGGGTGGGACCAGTAATTGACATACAAATATATTCATAAAACGACATAAGGTATGCATTCAAAATCACTTTTAGATCTAAATAAATCACTTAAATCACTTTTTCAATTGGATTTATAACAAAAATTAGTCTTATTCATAATTAATTACAATCAGTTTTTAAATAGGCAAACCTAAATAATCTAATATTTTTTCAACCTTACCCTTTTTTATGCAGCTTTTGACGATCAACCCTTACACAACTGTACTACCGGTAACATCACAAACATCACAAAGTCACCAACTCTCCACGTATGTTTGATTTCGCACCTGGTACTTCTCTTGAGGGAGCTTCATTTTTCCTCTGGCCGTTTTCTTTGATGGAATTCTATGGTTTAGCCATTTCCTCCCTTTCTTCTTTGTCATGTGGCTAGGACCCAAAACTGAGGGAGAATGAGAGATTTTCCAACTCCGTTACGTGGGCGTCGTTTTTATTAGTCACGTAGGCCTTGGAAGCTGTTCTTCGGCGATCACGATTATTCCAGTTTGTTGTTCATAGATTGTTGTTCTCTACAGAATAATCATTCTGCATGCCCTCTTGAAATAAGGCGTACATTTGCTAATTCATTAATTTAAACATATTTTGTTGGAAGTTTTACTATTTATTTTATGTTGCCGATTTTTATCAATGATTTTATTTTACAATGTATTGAATTTTTAATTATAATAAAATTTACCAACCTATCTTATCATTTTCCCAGGAAGTCAATCACTGGTCTCAAACAAAAAAGCTGTAGGACTAGTAATTGACATACATGTCAATTACTGGACAGATTGCCGTTTCAAGGACCAGTGATTGACAGCCCCATTTTAATCCTCAATGCTTCTTATAATTTAAAAAAAAACTACATAAATGAAATCTACAAGTAATACTAATTATAACAGAACATTGATAACCACACTAATGTATGAACAAATAAACGAAAAATAAGAAAAAAGAAAAATTATTTTCTTATCAATCCTCCTTAGCAACGGCTTGTTTTTTCCTTGATTTTGAACTTTTAACACAAATAACCTTCCACTGATACCAAGGAACCTTCCAATAATTAATATTTTTCTGGAACTGCTGCCCAAAGGCTTCTCAATAACGAAATTGAAAGAATCACCACTAAAAACGGCTCATATCCCTTATAATACCAGTTTATTTCTGGTATGTCAATTACTGGTGCCCAGTCAATTACTGGTCCCTTCACCCTACTAAAAAGCAAAATGTTTCTAGCAACAAAGCTCCCATTATTTATCCGGCGCAGATACAGGTCCAACAAGTTGATTAGGTCGCAATACTTCAGGCTACTCTTAAATTACACAAAAACGCATCCAATAAAGTCGGGAACCAAGACTTGGAACCATATCAACACGCAACACAACTATGTTTGGCGGGTCGCAGTACTAAATACTCAACTAACAAGGGGCAGCTCTAACAAAATACAAAACTATTTCACTTATTTCCTGTTATTTAACGCAACTGAAACTATATTTCCAAACTATGCTTAATTACCACTCTATAAAATTAATTATTGTACACAAGCAAAGAATTATTTGAAGCTTCTTCTTTTTTTATCACTATCTGTAATGGAGTACTGATAATTATTATTTATTTATTTAATTTTATTTGATAAATGAGTACATGTATACTAAGATTATCTCGTAGGGAACGTATATTAGCCACTCTTTTAAGGATCTTGCATCCTGGTGGATATCGCAGCCTCACAAATCTATCAATATCCCCAAATTGACAGCCCTAATATTCACACAATATATAAAGAGGTAGTTGTTGCGTACAAATGAACCCACTGTAACTCCTAATAGCTCGTCAACACAACGCACTTTTACACTCACATATCTAATTGTACGCTTTACAGCCATCTACAACTAAACTCTTAAGGGAGCCACAAAGTCTGTTCTGACGTTCACAAAGTTTTCTAAATAAGGATTTTTTTTTTTTTTTTTTTGAGGTTATCTTGTTTTTTTCGCCTCTTTATTTTACAGAACCCCTCAATAAATCCAGAGACTTATAACTGCCTTCTGAATCATGTGGACCGTCCTTACGAAATCACCGCCTGTTATTGTTCAATCTAGAAATCTTAGTTCTAGACTCTACTTTTTTTTTTTTTTTTTTAAACTTATCAGCGGAAATTAATAAAGTTCGATTAATAATCAGTGGCGATAATGAGCAACAAGTAGTCAGTAGTCGAAAAGTGGGAGGAGAGAAACGGAACATGGAAGAAAGAAAGAGACAGTAGAGGGAGAGCCGAACAAGGATGATGTTAAGGTCAGACCCGGAGTACACTGGCGGACACTTCCAACAACAACACACAGTTCTGCCGGCTGCTTGCGAAAGGTGAACGACCGCCTAGTTTTTCCTTCCAACTGCTCGGCTTGCGCGTACATATATCTTACATACTCTTCTACAAACATGAACACGATATACACAGTGAATCTTTAAGTAATAAAATTACTTCTGATTTTTTATGGCTCAACAAAAGTCTAAAAGACTGCCCATAAAAACGTTTATACTTCTTTATAAAATAGCACATTAGAGAACAGCCGCCAATACAACACTTCCTGATTTAAACATGACCCTTAATCGAAGTTTTCCGAAAAAAAATGTGTCAAAGGTTGTAGACCATTTTGCGTGTACAACGTTAATGAAAATCGGGTAAAGCGAAGTTTTATTTTTGACTGAGGAATTTCGGACATTTGATAAGACGGCAACTTTTCTCTTTCTTGAACGTCAGAACAGACTTTGTGACTCCCTTAAGAAAGTGTAAGATATTCTGTTGGTTCACCACAAGACGATACTGTTAAAGAAACCGTAATTTCTAAAACAAAAACAAAAGATAGAACAGCCTTGAAAACTGCAAGAAACTGTGAAATTCTTTTAGTTAAGTCGCACTTTTAGGCACCTTAATTCAAATCAATATACGAGGTGTGGCTATTAAATAACGAGACTGATGCTGCTACAGAAGAACTATTATGCATGCGCCAAATCTTAACGATCGACAGCTGTGCAGCGTAAAGCCTTCTCTCTTTCAATTGCAGCGTCTCACGTGTTTGTAGAGTAATCTGTCTGACCGGAACCGTCGTTTGTGTAAGAGGTGTTAGTTTCGTTTTGCCGAAAACATGATACTGCACCATGTAGTAGAGCAACGAATTGTCGTGAAATTTCACATCAAAACTTGATAAAACCGCTACTGAAACTTATCATTTATTAAAAGAAGTTTTTGAGTGATTCAAGCGGTTCCAAGATGGCCGTGAAGACGTCGGAGTTGATGACCGCCCGGGTCGCCCTTCCACGTCCAAAACGGATGAAAATATCGATTATAATTAATCAACATTACTACCGTGAGGTGCTTGCTCAATTCCGTGAAAGAGTAAGGAAACTACGACCCGATTTGTGGAAGAACAAGTCATGGGTTCTCCAACGCAAGACAACGCGCCGGCTCACACAGCATTATCTGTCAAGACGTTTCTAGCCAAGTTTTAGGCCAACCGCTTTATTCGCCTAACCTAGCCCCATGTGACTTTTATCTGTTCCCCAAAATCAAATCTGCATTAAAAGGATCACGAATTCAGTCCGTTCAAGCTGTGAAAGAAAAAGCGGCACGCGTTATGCAGGAGCTGACAGAAAAAGACTTCCAGGACTGTTTGGAACAGTGGTAAATTCGCATGGAGCGTTATAGTGATAGGGGAGAGGTGTATATTGAAGGTGATAAAAACTACTTATGTATAAATTTAAAATAAAATGTTTTGCAGCAATAGTCTCGTTATTTAATAGCCACACCTCGTATACAATTGATAAAATAATATAGAAAAGTCCCGATATTGTAGACGAAGGCCAGTAGTAAAGTAAGTAGTACAAGTCGACAGAAAACGAAGACAAGTGCATGCTACTTCTGGTAAACGTGTATCTATTTGGCGATGTCCACTTCTTCCAGTCTGAGGGCAGTCGGTCAAACGTACAGCGTCATGTTGGGCGAGGCAAGTCCCCGGGAGGAGATTCCTTATCCCCGTACAAACACTAAGCATTGTATGGTTACTCTCTTAGTAGGTTCTACATTCGCTTATAAACCCTTTGTTATGTTTATTACCGGAGAGTAAGTTGTAAGAGGTTCCTAGGAAGAATCTAAGGGCACCAAAATGTACTCAAACCTCCCAGGACTGAGCCCTAAACACTATCAAATCTCTGTGATAATCCTATCTCGTTTTATCATCAACAAAAACATCTACGCATTGAGGAGTGCCGTCATTTACCTACTTATCTTTTCGGGCACGATTTCCTGTCTGCAATGAACGTTGCGTTGATGTTCATACTTGAATTAATTCTCATTTTCCAAAAGCCAGCAGCATGATTCAAATTTATGTGGAAGCTTCTACAGTTCGGATGACAGAATAAGTTTCTGTATCAGAACATAGCAAAACTATGTAATCCACAAAGTTACAAAGAGTAATTCAAAAATTAAACAATGAAAAAGATATTATAAATAATAATAATAATGAAACCAGACCCAATTATAGCAATATACGATAGATCGATTTTTTAAAATAAAACCAAGTATAACTTTGAAAGGTTTCGCAACCGCCCTCTTTCAAAGACAATGGAAAGATATAAAAAGAAATGGAACGATTTCGCAAGAACAGATAAATAGGAAGATAAAATACGAAAGAAGGACCTTACATCCCTCCTACAATATAGTAAATTATTAATATCTCATTTTAAGAATTAATTAATATAATCTACTGATTCAAGAATTAGTTTTTTGTTTTATACCTGATCCATACTATAAAAGTAATTTGGATTGGAGGAATCCATAATCAGCTTTAACAACCAATAACAATTAATTAAAGCAAGCCAATCATTGTGTAAAGCAAAATCCAAAAAAAAAAAACTGCAGACTCCCCCTATGAGAAGCAAAGCAAACCAAAATAACTTTGCTAAAACAAACATATATTGGTTCTAATTAAAATAAAAAAATATTTCAATGATTTACAGGTCTCTACATTTTATTGTATTTTTGCTTTCCTATTATTTATATATTTTTATTTTTGGCCCTAGCACAAATATTATAGAATTAGGACGTGTATCTTTGTGTGAACCAATAGAATTCGATAGAGAGAGAGCCTGGCCAGGATCTACTAATTTATTACCTCAAATATTATTATTGGATTTACTCGGGATCAATTACCAATCCACTCCTAATTGGAAGAACATTTCATAATGTTCATTATAAATCATTGGTAGACTGTGCCAATAAATTCTTATGATATTTTATAATGCGCTAAATGTTTAACATGTTCGCTTTCAGACATTGCTTTGATTCACCTGAATACGGAAGAAAAGTTTGCCAATATTTTCCTTGTAGCTAGCAGGCTCAATTATTTCTAAATTTATTCTTTGATCGATAGGGATTTAAAGCGATCTATCCTCCTGGAATGATTTTTAGAAACAAGTTCACTCATTTTCAGATGCGATAAATTTAAGAAAGCGAATTACTCTTCTTTACTTAAGTTATTGGTTCCCCGTATTATGATTTTTGGGGTGAATATTCGAAGAAGGAAAAGAAAATTTCGTGGAAACGATGGGGATTAAATAAAATAAACTTTCCTTTTATGCCCAAATAAAATCTTTACCCAAAAAATTCTTAAAATTAGAGTTTAAAAAAATTAAGTCAAATATAGTCAAGTATAGGACACGAAGTGAACGTTTCACAGAAAAATATTCGCTTTTCAACTTTTATATGTTGGCAATTACAGGCAGTATTGCCTAACCGCCTAAAATTAAGCTCTTTTTTTTTTTTGGAACTAATAGTCACAAGTTCTTAAAAGATATTTTGTGAATTCATAAGAGGTATTTTGTGTGGGATCTGTATCAGTATTAAAGAGATCTGGAAACGATAGATATTAAGAATACTTGACTGACCTTTATATTGATAAGTCGGTAAGCCCAAACTGCTCAATTATAGTGCTTGTATTTCGTAATTTTAGTTATGAACTTCTGATGCACAGTAGATAAAAGCCAAAGAACTAGACAAAAGGCGCCAAAATATACCAACTTTGTTTAAATGGCGCAATTGAATGAATCAGCTGATACAAAATCGAGGGGAAAAAAAATCATAACAAAAACAAGAACTGACCTTATTAAAAGAATAATTATTACAAAATGTCATTTCATAATGAATTTTAAAACTAAATTGTTTCAATTTAATAGAGCGTTAAAAAATAAAATTAAAAAAAGGTACATGAAAAGGAGCTATTATTCATACTGAAAACTGGGGATGAACTTACGTCATTCGCTGACGTTCCTCAAAGGTCAGCCCCTACAGTGACATTCAGCTACACTGGACCGTATTCTTAATCATTGTTTTTGTTTAAAAACTAAATAATATAATAAATCCTAGCCTAACTTCTGACATAGCAGTTCAGTACCTCAATATGTAATCTACAAAAATTACATAAATCAGTTATACCAATAGACTTTTACTTTCTACACCAATTTTTATACTTTTACTAAAGTAATGATTTAATTATTGCCAATAAATAGCTTAATGATCTTTTATCAGCAGACAATAAAATTTGAAGCGAACACTAGCATGACTTTTTTTGGCTGCAAAGTTAATATTGGGCGCATTCAGCAGACAAGAGCGCTACGGAACTATCTGCTGAATGGCGCACTTTTAGCATCACTCTCACAACATGTTGTGGCAGCGGTCGCCATCTTATGGAGCAGAAATTTTCTATGCTACTTCGACGGAGCGGTGGTGATCGCTACTAGCCAAAGTACGTGTATTTATAAAAACAATTTTGAAATTTTTCCAATTTTGTTGCTAATTAAACGCAACTCTCCCAAAATTACCAAATAATTATTAAACCTTCTTGTTTGTAACAGATGTAAAATTAATTTTTAGCCATTTTGTGTACGCTTGAGAACATCTAAAGCTCTTAACATTTGATTTTTTCTTAGAAAAATCACTCGGAAAACGACTTATTTCCCGATATTAAGAAAAATACTAGCTTTACTGCCTTGGCAATATTTTTAGTAGAAAGGGGATGAAAAAATACATAAAAATGACCTATCGCGTGCTCTTCTTTCTCTTTGATAACAAGTTAAAAAATTGAAATATGATTAATAAATACCAGATTTTGAAATGGCCTAGCACTTTTTAATTTAAAAGACGAGTTGTTTTTTATTGGACCGATTCCTCGCCAATCTTAATTCAAAAAGAGGTTATGTTTAGGTTATATTAGTAGCAGAGCGTTCAGAGAAATAAAGCGCTCCCTTTGGCTGGAAACATAGTGGAGCGGCGAGCAAAGCGGCGATGATAGCGAAGAGCGAAGCGGCGAAATCAAACACAAGTTAATATATGGGACCGCGCATAGTGGCGAGCAAAGCGAAGATAGAGCAACTCTATCTATTTCTAGTTTTTGTTTTTGCCGCTTTGCTCTTCGCTATCATCGCCGCTTTGCTCGTCGCTCCACTATGTTTCCAGCCTTTGGGAGCGATCTGGTAGCGCTCTTGTCTACTGAATGCGCCCATTCTCATCTACCTTTGAACTTAGTTTAAATCGAATTTTCAGGCAACATCTTTCAAAATTAAGTGACATACCTAAATGTTGCAACTTTGTATTTAATATAATTCCTATTAACATTATTATGCAGACATATGAACTGTTTAGTACACTGATCTGACACTTCAGAGTACAACTTCACTGCGCTTCATCACCCCAAAACACTTTTTAAAAAAATGTTGACTAAAAAGTGTTTCAAGAACAAAGAGCGGCACATGTGACTGTGTGTGTTCATAGCAGCAGTTTGATATTTGTGGTTTTTTTGGGGGGGCATTAGATACGTTTATGACGAAGATATTTCTAAGATCATAAGCATTTTCCAGTCGGGTACTGTCGGCCTCCGGTTGTTTTGAGGTAGGCTGACCGCACCACAATCTGACGCAACCTGTAAAAACCACTTTTTTATATTCTACAGGCCCTAAATCGTGTATTTCCAAAGAGAACACAAAATAGAAAATCCGCAAGAATTTCTTAATTCTTCTTCTAAGAAATAAAAGGAGATAAACAAAAAAAATTAATAGCAAAAAAAAACATTCGCCTCGAAATGCAGCGAGATTGCAAAATTGAATTTGCAACTTCCAATAGTTGACAAAATTGGGATCTAAAATAGATATTCTTGGTTGTAGAGATTGGACTGTTCCCTCTGAACATCGACTATGATAAACGAGTCTTGTAAACCATAACTCTAAATAGCAACAGC
The DNA here is from genome assembly GCF_049639745.1 of Rhodnius prolixus. NCBI lineage: Eukaryota > Metazoa > Arthropoda > Insecta > Hemiptera > Reduviidae > Rhodnius > Rhodnius prolixus. The sequence goes on from NW_027411624.1 coordinate 27,012,448, forward strand.
ACCAATGTAAACCAACAAGATAACTACTGTAATTTCCCCCCAGATCAGAACGTAATCTTCGCACATATTTTTCAATACTCGTTATCTCTTTCTTTCAAAAACAAATAAAAATCGATGACTAACTCTACTGATAAATCCAAATTACTTATTTGGCGTTAAATTTCAAATAAAACCATTTTAAAAAAAAAGCAAACAAACTGCCGCTATTTCATTGTATGATTGATATCAAGTATTTTTATGATTGTTACGTTAGTCAGTGATGCAATTAAAATAATCTTATTGGTCACATTCGCAAACCAATAATAATAACAACTAAAATTAGAGAGAAAAATCCCTAATTGAGCTTTTATTGCTTTCTTCAAACGTTTTATGAATTTTTTTAGAAGTTATAATTCATTTTCGTATTACTTGGTGTTATAAAAGAAAAACTAGATTCTGTTATACATGCGAGCACCAGATTATTATCTGTCTGTTATCACAAATTTTTCATTTCTTTAATCATAGAATCTAAAACTAACTATTTATTGTTTTTATACAAGAGATAGATTAGTGAAATCATCGCTTTGCGTATCTTAATGAAGGGACATGGCGGATTTCTTCACTATCAATCACCGATTGTTTAGTCACTGAGAGTTCCGGGTGTTTGAGAGTATGGTCTTCAATTAAAAGATGGGAGTATTTAATTACAATGACTGCTCATCGCTTTCCCGTATTCTGAGAGACCTCATAGGGTGCGTTCCACTTGGCGACCACAACGACCAAAACATACTTTCAGGCGTTCCACTTGGCGACCGCGGTCGTTGTTGTCGTGGCGAAAAAGTCACTAATGACGTCATTATTTTCGCCCACACAACGACCACAACGCCCCACCTTAAGAGCTGGGTCGAAGTGGGCGTTCAGAGTTGGCGCAATTTTTAAAACAAAATATGGCGACCGAAAAAATTATCTCATGTAAATGAAAGTATTATTTCATGTAAATAATAGAATGTGTTTCTCGAAAGTCTACAAAAAATAAATAAATAAATAATTACTTATCCCTTTACACACTAAATCACTGAATAACACAAAATCATTTACCTGAAATAACTTTTAAATTCTTCATCTGAATAAACATCAATTACTCTGATAGCTAATAATACGTGGCCTAAGTTTTCGCTTTTTATCATTGCGATTTTGTAAAATTGCATTCCACTCTTCATCGAAACTAGATAAAGAACTTTCTAAAGCATTATTAATAAATATCCAACTGTTGCCACAAAAGACACTTTAATTTTATTTAAACGTAAATTTTATAAATACTCCAAAATGCAATATAAAAAATTGAATTATATATATTCTTTTAATATAAGTCAACTTTACCAATAATTAATAAAGTTTATTATAACTGCTTATAAATGGGGTTTAAATTAATAAATAACCTCTTCAAGCTTCTAACTTATTTTCGAAGCCGCCATATGTAATGTTTACATGAACGGTTAAAACGCCCACAGTCCGTTCCACTTGGGTTTTCGATCGCAACGCCCACAAGCATGTGGAACGGCCAAAATCGCGGTCGTGGTCGTGGTCGTTGTGGTCGCCAAGTAGAACGCACCCATAATGAAGGTTTTGGGTTAGAAATCAAAATCTCAAATCTGCTGGGTTTCCAATTCAAGGCATTAAGCTAACGGCATCATTCATTCCCAAGAACCATTATGTAGTTTAATAGAAAATACAAGAATCCTTTTAACCATCCAAAGTATATTTTTAATTATTCCTACCTTAAAAAAGATATCAAACTGGAGTGAGTTTTTAGATGTAATCGCTTTGTGTCGAGCACTGATGGGATTTGAACGTTATAAAAGGCAAGACATTTGCAAACTACACTAAGTGGATAGCACGTTTTTCAGAAATATAAAAACTAGCAAATACTTTTACTAAATAATTGAACTTGAGTTAAATAATTAACTATAGAATCGCCGTGACTCAATACATAAACTAACTCTTTAAAAAAAGAGCATGTAAAGAAAACAAGTATCTCGGTCATACAAAATTGCTAAAGAAATATGAGCCGCCAGAAAATATTTTACGTAACATTCTGGTTATTTTATACGATGACTAAACCTGGCAGTTAAAAACTATTACGTAACACAATACAGACATCAGAAGACAAGAATGATCTCAACGGGGAAAGAAGAGGTGGAAGCACGTTAGATTATTTTATGAAAAGAAAGTTATTTCCTGAAAGAGAAAGGCATTCAAATCCTTTCTGTTGGAAAGGAGGTAATTTTTCGAAATTTTTTATGAATCAATCACATCAAGCAAAATGTGAGAAATACTTTCTCCTAGTTTGCGTAGTTGATTTTGTTTGCATTTTTCCAATTAAACTTTTATTAAATATTCGAAATAAAAATTCAACGCTTTTATTAACAATCTGTGTTGAATAATGGCGGTTGTACAACTGAATAAACTAAAAAACTGCTCAACTAAAAAATATTTCTTTACAGGTAAATCGTTTATTTAATAAATAATAATAATAATAATAATATAATACGAAAAGAATGAAATGAAATTTTCAATAAAGGGAGATAATGAGATCATTAACTGTCTCAAGTCTCACGCTGGATCTCCTAATCGTTAATTCCAAATAAAGGATACACCTTTTCTCAGTCTCCAGAGTACCCTTAGTCGCCGTAGACACTCACTAACCAAAGACAAATTATAATGGGATAAACTAAATTGTAGGGAAAAACTTTATCATCTAGCAAGAACTGGCAATTTGGTTGTATGGCGCAATGATTTTGTATAAAGTGCAGCGGCATTTAATGTTCAAAGATAAATTCAATATTGAATATAAATTCAGTTTTTCCTGAAAAATGTACAAATAGATTAAAGAAACTTTTGTAATGAAATAAGGTTTCACACATATTTTATTTATATAAACTTAGCCAAGAATAAAAACAAGTTTAAAGCAAAGATTGTTACGAATCAAGCAAGAAAAGGGTGTACCAAGTTGAACAGCTCATCCTAACCGAGCACGAAAGATGGACAAAACATTATAATCTTTCTAGTAATTTAAATTCTTTAAGTACGTCTTCAACTCAGTCAGTCCAGTTTCTTGAAGTTAAATTATAAATAACATTCAATAAGTTTTAACCGATTTCACGTGACGTTTACCAAGCATACAAAAAACCATCCTGAGTTCGTTAATTTCACATTAGAGGACTTTTTGATTAGTACTGTCATGCTCTGGGATACCCACATTCAAAGTGCTAAGCTGGCAATCAAAGAAGATAGCTAATAAGAGGGTTGGTTGACTCCACAAAGTTCAAACAAGTGGCCATAGAATAGATCTCTGATTAACTAAACATACTGAGAAGCTGAGAGGTTAATCTAAGTAACTAGCACAGATTTAAAGCGAATAAGTGAATGATAGTTATCTTTCCATTACTTATCGATAGGCTCTGACAAATATTTAAGTAATATAGTTTTGATACTAGAAAATTACGCCAATTTAAATAAACTATAGTTAGGGCTGGAAGAGAAAGAAAGATAACTTGGTCAATTCTACAAGTATTATTTCGTCAAGAAATGCAGATTCTTTAAAAATAACATTCTTGTTTCTAAGTCAAGATTATGCTTCATGAATTCATTTCATTAACATCATCTACAATTAAGAATCTAAAAAAGAAAAAAAAAAGAAATGGGATCTAGGATTAATCTTTGTTTAACAGCTGCTGACATCAATGTAAGAGACAAATATAAAACTGATGTATCCATAGTAATTCCAACTTCATGGGACCAAACGCCTCCTTATACCTAAACTTCCCAGACTAGAAGGATATCCCGTGGGTGGCTGAGGGAAATAGCTACCTTAAGCATAAGAATTTAGTTCTACCCGCACGAACTACTTCACTATCCGAGAAGATGCAAACCAAAATTTAAAATTGAATTACTCATAAGTTCAACCAAACTAAAATAAACAATAGCGTAAATTTCAGCCTAGAAAACAAAACGTAAATCTTCAACAGGTGATTTCCATGGTCAAATAGACCTAATCACAATTCTTATCTAACTAAATGCCTCCTCCTTAACTGTCGGAGATCACGCTAAACTGAACTACCAAAACAGTCTTTTCCAGAATGTTATCTAGTTCTAGAAGAACGATCTAAATTATTTCTACCAATTCCGTCTACCAGGGTCGTTTGAAAAGTCCGTGCAAAAATAAAAACTACTTAATTTTTTGGGGTAAACCTTTTTTATTTTTCAACATAGTCTCCTTTTAGGCTTATACACTTCGTCCACCGCTGCTCTAGTTTGTTGATCCCTTCCGAATAATAGGATTTGTCCAAGTCTGAAAAATAGCCATTCGTTTCTGCAATCACCTCCTCGTTTGAATAAAATCTTTTTCCCGCCAGCCATTTCTTCATATTGGGGAACAAATAGTAGTCCGAGGGAGCCAAGTCTGGAGAATAGGGGGGATGTGAAACGAGTTGGAACCCTATTTCCATTAATTTTGCGACCACAACTGCTGGCTGAGGTGTGAGCTGGTGCGTTGTCGTGATGGAAAAGGACTTGTTTGTGGGCCAATCGTGGGCGTTTTTCTTGCAGCTCGGTTTTCAAACGGTCCAATAACGATGAATAATATGCACCTGTAATACCCTTTTCCAGATAGTCGATGAGGATTATTCCTTGCGAATCCCAAAAGACAGTCGCCATAATCTTTCCGGCCGAAGGAACGGTCTTCGCCTTTTTTGGCGCAGATAACCCATTGTTTAGATTGTTCTTTGGTCTCAGGAGTGTAGTGATGTATCCATGTTTCATCCACAGAGACGAAACGACGCTTAAAGTCCTGCGGATTCTTCTGGAACAGCTGCAAACCGTCCTTGCAACAATTCACACGATTTCGTTTTTGGTCAAGCGTGAGCAATCGCGGCACCCATCTTGCGGATAGCTTTGTCATGTCCAAATGTTGATGCAAAATATTATATACCCGTTCCTTCGAGATGCCCACAGCACTATCAATCTCACGCACCTTCACTCTTCTGTCATCCATCACCATATCATGGATTTTATCAATGATTTCTGGAGTAGTAACCTCAACAGGGCGTCCAGAACGTTCAGCGTCACTTGTGCCCATATGGCCACTCCGAAAATTTTGAAACCACTTATAAACTGTTCTAATCGAAGGTGCAGAGTCGCCATAATGTTTATCAAGCTTCTCTTTAGTCTCCTGAGGCGTTTTGCCTTTCATAAAGTAGTGTTTAATCAACACACGAAATTCTTTTTCGTCCATTTTTTGAAAATCACTCGACTTCCTCGATTCAAACGAATGCCAAACACAAAGAAATAGACCGATCTGGCTGAAACATGGTGTGTGTTCTTCCAAGAGATGCTACTAACTAAACATAACCTCGATACGCGCCAGTGGTGCTATCTCTCTGACTTTGCACGGACTTTTCAAACGACCCTCGTAAATTCAAATTAATTCTGTCAAAAAACAATTCATAGTAGTGATACATAAGCAGTTAGGAACATATTGATTCAAATCAATAAATGGCAAACTGCCTAATGTTTAAAAATTAAACATTTTTGTTTTGAATGTTTTTTAGTTATTACGGAAAATACGTAGTTACCAGGAATTCTCCTGTTACCATCTGCCACACGATTCCACCAACATATTGTTGCATTAAGAAGAATTTACGAGAGGAACAATTGTAAATTTGTAGAAAACCTGTTGATTACTGAAAATGCAACTATACTCATCTACAAACTCTAAAATGGTTTTCATATTCATTATCACTTTCTTTTACTCAAAAGAGAAGATATTGTAATCGTGGTATTTGTGTGTGTGAATGTACTCGTATCTACCGCAACTCAAAAACAAGAGACGGCAGTAAGATCAAATTAAAACTGACCGGTAGGGCAGTTGTAAAAGGGTTGATCGTCAAAAACTACACGAAAAAGCGTAACGTTGAAAAACGCCCAACTTTGACAATTTTTTTCTCTATTTCTAGAAAAGATAAAATTCCCAAATTTTCTTGATAATATAGGGTAGATCCTCCTTTATGACTTCTGATATTTAGCAAGTGCTAACAGAAGATACACCCATCAACATATTTGATATTTGTCAAAGTTGGTAACACTGCTTGGAAGTATCGATTTTTTTAAATCAATTTTTATGGTTTTCTCAAAAATGATTCCTACAATTTTTCTTTAAACATAATTTTTGTAGATCTGCAGTTTTGGTTTTGAAACATTTTACCAGCGAAAATTCAATTTAGGGCACTTCTATGAGAGAGAAGGGTAGTTAGACTTCCTTGCCACCTGTACAATACTAATTAAAATAAAATGTAGGACTGCATTTTTAATTCGAAGATTATCAGCTGGCCAGAAATGTCTTTATCAAAATAGTTTTTTTTGGGGGGGAATTTTCTCGCAAAAGTCTTTCTACGTTTTATCTGAAGTTTATAAAATACTAACAAATATTATACATAAAACAATAACTTTTCCCTAATGTTCGATTCAGGGTAATTTTGCAGGAAGGGGAAGGTAGACTCCTCCTAAAACGATAAGAATTAAATACAGACAAATGTTCGGAATTAGAACAGTAAGTTAGTGTTCACACCAGTTCTTTTTGAATGAAGTAAATATAATTCGAAACGTTGGCATGAAGAGTTGTTTCCATCAGATACTGATCAAAACTCAACATTCCTCAAAAATTAATATAGAAACTATGGTTATTTTAGTCTGAGCCATAAAATTAATAATTCTTTGCGCGTAAAAATGTTCAAGCCTAAAAATTGTAGTACTGATAGTAAAATAGTAAAGGAAGTAGAAATTAGTCATCAAAAATTGGATAACAGTTTCAGTAAGGTCCATTGAAAGAATGAAAGCTTACTAAACAAAATAGGGGAACAAAATCTACAACCACGACTTCCTTTTAATGCAATGATTACCATTGTACGGCTACAAATCTTACTGTAACACATAAATTTTATTAAATATTTAGATATCTTTAACTAAACTGAATGTCTTAACATTAATATACAGCTTTCAGAGAATTGAATCTGGGTTTTTCACATTTCTGGCCGAGTGTCATCAAACCCGGAAGTTAGGTTTCATTTTTTAATTGAAATCTGTTTCCTCCGAAACCCTACTCTTATAAACTCCCTCTCATTATGTTCAAAACAATGTTATTTCTGCATAATTAGTAAACAAAAAATAGTCGCAAGTTTTAAAAAGCCAATAAGAACTGAAATAAATTCAATAAGAGAATTGTCTTCTCGGAGATCATAACTACTTTTTTATCAACAAAAAATTGCTCAAAGTTTATAAAATAACATTCTGTATTAAAAAAGTAGTAGAGGAGAAGGTGGTAATTTGGGACAGCACTGTTTTTGTGAAACCAGTAGTGCTATCTTTTAGTTTTTGGTGCCTTACTACTCTTCTGGGGTAGGCTTTGTCTGCTGCAGAAGGCAGCGCGTCCAATCGAGTGGCAGCTTTGTCCAAGAGAGGACCGTGTTGATTTTGTCAATGCTAAAAAGTTTTCTTAAGGTTGATTTTCCTCTACTTTTGGTTAATACCGAGGAAAGTTAGAATAATTTCCCTTGGACATTAAAAATGTAGAAAGTAGAGAGTTTTAATTGCCAGTATTATGGATTTCAAATATGAATGTATATTGGGAAAAAAAATGAGGTTATATTGTACGCGGTGTATGGTGGTATAATGGGACAGCGTTGTCTCATATTACAACCTCGTTAATCGTCTGCCTAACAAGTGGAAAAAGTGGCACTGAGGACGGAACTAGTGTCTTATAAAATTTTTTTTCTGTAGGGTACTATAAAGGGGGGCCTAAAAAGATATGCCTAGGACAGGGGCCGGCAACCTATTTTAAGTAGAGAGCCATTTCTTCTTAAATAATTTTAATAAACCTCACCAAGAGCCGCAAGGATGATAGTGTAAAAAACTGTGTAGATCATTTGTATTCACAAATTATTATTTTATGATATTCAATAACATTTAAATGTTTTATATATTTATTTTCACTTATTGCGAAGTAAATAAACAAATAAATAATAACTAAACCTTTGTTTGAATGAAAATGGCGGCAGGCCTATATATTACGTACTGTATTTTAATATAATTCTATTCAATTTCAAACCTATCTCATTTAAAATTCTTTTTGAAAAAATATCTTTACTTTAATAAATGAAATTTTCATTTGTTTCAATAAAATTGAAATATACAATTTATTTTAGATAGGCTGAAGAGCCACACAATTTGGATAAAAGAGCCGCATGCGGCTCGCGAGCCGCGGGTTGCCGACCCCTGGCCTAGGACAAAATTAGGACCATCACCAAAAAGCAAAGGTAAAAATTGGGATGAAAAGGACATGCTATTAAAACTGTAAGGGAGAAAAAAACTTGGTATTCGAAAAGCTGCACTTCACTACAGGGTCCCAAAAAGTCAATATTGCATCGCCTATTATCAAAACAAACAGATTCTGAAGACGATTCTGCTGTGTCATTTTCATCAGGTGAATCGTATTTGTCCATTCCATCCCCAAAATTCGACATCAGATAATGAAGATGCGGATTGCATTTTTTGCGGAGAAAAGTGCAAGAACTCAAAACCCGAAGAAATGTGGATTGAGTGCATTGTTTGTTGTCGTTGTGCTCATATAGAATGCACTGCTTGTGAAAAGGAGTAATTTCTTTGTGATTTTTGTGTCCAGTCCACACCTATCATGTCTTGACATTTCTTTAAGTAAACTGATTACACCCTAATTTTTATCCTTAATGTACGATAATTGTGTAAAATATAGTTTTGTGGCATATTCAAGGCTTACTTTTACAATTCATGGAGAAACAAGAACATTAACTTTAATTATTATATGTGTGTCCCATATTACCACCACACTTTCTGAAAACCCAATATGGCACCACGACAGACTTTTTCAGTATAACCCCAGACTCCTTGCTGTGATCCACTCAGGACTCCAAATTTACAAAGGCAAATAATGTACGAGGGTCATTTGAAAAGTCCGTGCAAAGTCAGAGATATAGCACCACTGGCGCGTATCGAGGTTATGTTTAGTTAGTAGCATCTCTTGGAAGAACACTCACCAAGTGTCAGCCAGATCGATCTATTTCTTTGTGTTTGGCATTCGTTTGAATCGAGGAAGTCGAGTGATTTTCAAAAAATGGACGAAAAAGAATTTCGTGTGTTGATTAAACACTACTTTATGAAAGGCAAAACGCCTCAGGAGACTAAAGAGAAGCTTGATAAACATTATGGTGACTCTGCACCTTCGATAAGAACAGTTTATAAGTGGTTTCAAAATTTTCGGAGTGGCCATATGGGCACAAGTGACGCTGAACGTTCTGGACGCCCTTTTGAGGTTACTACTCCAGAAATCATTGATAAAATCCATGATATGGTGATGGATGACAGGAGAGTGAAGGTGCGTGAGATTGCTAGTGCTGTGGGCATCTCGAATGAACGGGTATATAATATTTTGCATCAACATTTAGACATGACAAAGCTATCCGCAAGATGGGTGCCGCGATTGCTCACGCTTGACCAAAAACGAAATCGTGTGAAGTGTTGCAAGGACGGTTTGCAGCTGTTCCAGAAGAATCCGCAGGACTTTAAGCGTCGTTTCGTCACTGTGGATGAAACATGGATACATCACTACACTCCTGAGACCAAAGAACAATCTAAACAATGGGTTATCTGCGCCAAAAAAGGCGAAGACCGTTCCTTCGGCCGGAAAGATTATGGCGACTGTCTTTTGGGATTCGCAAGGAATAATCCTCATCGACTATCTGGAAAAGGGTAAAACTATTACAGGTGCATATTATTCATCGTTATTGGACCGTTTGAAAACCGAGCTGCAAGAAAAACGCCCACGATTGGCCCACAAAAAAGTCATTTTCCATCACGACAACGCACCAGCTCACACCTCAGCAGTTGTGGTCGCAAAATTAATGGAAATAGGGTTCCAACTCGTTTCACATCCCCCCTATTCTCCAGACTTGGCTCCCTCGGACTACTATTTGTTCCCCAATATGAAGAAATGGCTGGCGGGAAAAAGATTTTATTCAAACGAGGAGGTGATTGCAGAAACGAATGGCTATTTTTCAGACTTGGACAAATCCTATTATTCGGAAGGGATCAACAAACTAGAGCAGCGTTGGACGAAGTGTATAAGCCTAAAAAGAGACTATGTTGAAAAATAAAAAAGGTTTACCCCAAAAAATTAAGTAGTTTTTATTTTTGCACGGACTTTTCAAACGACCCTCGTAGAATGCACTGCTTGTGAAAAGGAGTAATTTCTTTGTGATTTTTGTGTCCAGTCCACACCTATCATGTCTTGACATTTCTTTAAGTAAACTGATTACATCCTAATTTTTATCCTTAATGTACGATAATTGTGTAAAATATAGTTTTGTGGCATATTCAAGGCTTATTTTTACAATTCATGGAGAAACAAGAACATTAACTATAATTATTATATGTGTGTCCCATATTACCACCACATTTTCTGAAAACCCAATATGGCACCACGACAGACTTTTTCAGTATAACCCCAGACTCCTTGCTGTGATCCACTCAGGACTCCAAATTTACAAAGGCAAATAATGTATGTCTATGAATTTACTTCAGAGTAGATTTTAAATTCAGTAAAATTCAAAATATGCTAGGTTAAAAAAAACTGTCCCATATTACCACCTTCTCCTCTAATAATAATAAAAACATATGTTAATTCGTCTATTTACAGTTACTCATAGTGAGAATAATTGATGTGGTAATAGTATCTCCTGGACTAGTTCAAGGATAGAAGGAAGAAGATGTTAATGCTAGATTAACTCTTAACCCTGAAAACATATTTGGCTAGAAACATTCATTAAAACGTACGAAATGAGAATGAATAACGGAATACAAGATTAAAGCAAGAAGTAACAGCTGTTCGAAGGTTTTTTTTTCGAGGAATTATTTCTATCGAGTCAGATGTTCTAATTGTTATTCTATTCTGGAAAGTTTGTTTTATGAACGCTGAATGTAATACACGCTTTTAGTAAACTAATTTCTTTAATTGGCGAATTTCAATCAATAAACAGCACAATATTTAATCTTAAAATTTCCAAATTGATTTCTGTAGAAAGAACAGACTGAAATTTTGGAAGGAAAAAACTGATTAGGAGGAAGGCTTAAATGAATTCTTTTCTTTCCATATTTTCTTCAAATATTCTCGAAAGTAAGTTTCAATCTACATCATATAAATCTACTCCTTTTTTTATAAATATATAAAATTAAGAGTCAGTACCCCAGGTCATCTGCGTCTGGAGCAGCCTCCATTCAATGCGCCATTGGTGACTGGTATTCTATACGTTACTTTTAGTTATATGATCAATTCCAAAAACATTTCTAGTATTACATATATATGTACGAACATTGCTTCTATATAGATTACATAAAACGTACTGCACATATCTACATAAATGAATCACTTCCTTACTGTTGATTTTAGTTGAGGCTAAACATCAACATAGTTCATTCTCTATTGTAATATGAATAAATATATATCATCATCTCTGTCATCACATCCCATTGCTCCCTTTTCAACACGTTCATTAACAGCAAACTGGCGTGCTTCACTATTGACCCATATATATCATTAATACGAGCATAATATTAACCCTTTGTAAAACATGATTTCAAACCTATTATCACCTGTTTTTCTTAATTATATTGTGGCAAAAGAAAGTAATAAATAATTAGGAAATTAGCGTTGTTTCCACTACAAGTAACTACCATAGATTCTACTTCTACAACCATGTATCCTACATGTTGCAAAAATGCGTCTTATATCATTCTATTGGTACAATGATACAAGTGGTTACAGTGCATGTAGGGTTGCCAACTCTATAAAGTTCCAGAAAAGGACACCCTAAAAAAAATTAGGTACATTCAGGGCTGTCAACAGGATTTTGGGGCCCCGGGAATGTATATCATTCGTTTTCCTTGTTTTTAGGTGTACATGCAGAGACTCCGGCTCCGGACCACGGGAAAAAGTCCCCTCTCCCCGTCTGTAATATGGCCTGAGTACATTTATATCTTACATGTTTATTCATGAAAAGTTCATCGTTACTTCAATAACCTGTTGACCCTTTTCAGTTCAGTTAGAACAGAAAAACAACACGCCAAATGAAGAAGTCTCAGAAGTCAGAACTTAAATCAAAAATACAATAAAATAAATTAGATTTGCGTGAATAATATCTGAAAAAAGGAAAAAAGGCGTCCTTTCCTAATTTAAGAAAGGACAAGGACAACCAGGTGTTAAAAAAGGACTGTCCTTTCCAAAAAAAAAGGGCAGTTGGCAACCCTAAGTGCATGTAGCTTTGTTTTATATTAAATTATTATACAAAACAAAGTAAATGCGTATAAGCAAATAAAATCATCTCCAGTGCTTTGGAATATTGCTGGCGCGTACTAATTAAAAAAAAATTAGATGTTTGCAAAACATTTTTTGAATAATAAATCGGTCAAAAAATGTAGCCGATTTAAAAATAGCTCAAAAACATAAACGCTCTTGGAAGGATTACTTCAGTTACTGAGCCTGCAGAAATAATCAAGAAAACTTGAAGGCATCAAAGATGCTTCGTCTATGACACAAATGTTACTGTTAACAGCAAGAAAATGTCATGAATGTTGTAAAAAATATGGATGTGGGATTGAAGTGGAATGAAACAACCAGGAATTGTCAATCCTGAATGAACAAAGTAATCAAGAATCTACGGATTTTATGGAGAATAAGCTCTGAATTTTAAAAGGTATTTTTCTGATGACTAACCAAATCATCCGCTGACTTGATGATTCCCATATGTTCAATTTTTGTTTTTTATTCTTCATCTAAAAAAAAAAAAAAAAAAAAACAGAATTAGGTCACAGCCAGACTGGAGCCAGTAGAGGGAATTCCTTGGCAATTGTGAAGGCCAGCCAGTCACAGAGAGGTTTGTGACCTGTTCTTCAGAGGGGGGTTTCCAGCAATCTAGTCTCTGAAAGGTCGCCATCCTGACGCGTGGACAGAGATATCTTCCAGGTGTTTAATATTTTCTTTTTGTTTTTGTATTTTTCCCTGAATAGCACAGGCTTACTCATACAAAAACGTCATATAAATATACGAGAATAATTTTTGGTTTTTTCGGAAAATACCAGGATACTGTGGGACGCAGTATTAAGCAATGTTACTGAAAAGCACAAGTAATTCTGCTAAATTCCTAATATGTTTGTCAAATTGAAAAATTCAGAGAATTTTACTTTTGATCACTTTTCTTGGTTTGTGTTTTAAAATTTTTACCTTGAGTTTGTGTTTAAGGTTAGAAAATAATTACCACGAAATTAATATTAATTAAATCAATTCTACAGCAATTAAACATTTTGTATTCCTTAATTAGGAACAAAAAAAAAACTAAAGAGGAGTAATGTAAGAAATATAACAGATAAAAGGGAAAAACCCTCAAAAAAGCAGTAAACAATTTCGCAAAAAATAAATAAATAAATGATAACAAAAGAAAATCACAACTGAAATGTGATTAAATTTTTGAATATAAAACAAAATTATTATTTATATTATTATATAAGGGTTGATCGTCTAAATCTGCAAGAATAACGCTGAAAAACACATAACTTTGACAATTCTTTTTCTCTTTTTCTATAAAAGATAAAATTCCCAAATTTTCTTTATAATGTAGAGCAAATCCTCCTTAATAACTGTAGTTATTTTTGCAACAACCCAGATCTGATAGATTTCGGGAAAAAAGTTGCTGAAAATGAGCCAAATAGCGATTTTCAAAAATTGTTGTTGTTACCTTATCGAACACATTTTCATGAATAAGGAGGTCATTCGATTCGATTGAATTTCATGGAGATGTGCCTTTTGAGGGTCTCGATGCTGCACATTAAATAGAAGAGGAGTTTGCCCCATTTATGTAAGGCCCCCTTCTAAAACAATTATTTACTAATAACTCTACAAATCTAGCCCAATTTTGATAAAATTTGGCACGATAAAGATGTTACGGCTTATCTACGTAACGTTAAAGCGCTATCTGCTTTTACACTTACTAAGGAGAAGTATTGAATAGTTACAAATTATCGATGCATGAACAGATTTTCATGAATGAAGTGTCTTTTAATTTGAAATTCTATTTTGAATCTAGTTATAATTATTAATGAGATATCTCACTTATCTCATCTCAATGAATCTCTTTACGAAATTATAGATAAAACTTAGCTCAATAAATGGTTTAAATTGAAATGGTTATAATTAATGAGGTACAAAACGTAAAGTTTTGGAAGTTTTCAAATTCGTTCAAATTTTAAACCTTTATATCTCTCTTTGCGTTGTTCATATTTCAATGAATTTTTACCAAATTGTAGAAAAAAGTTTGCTCCATAACTGCTATAAATTGAAATGTTCTTACGATAATATTTGATAATAAGAGGTTAAATTTTGAAAGTTTTTAAATTCGTTCGAAATTTCAAACCTCTATATCTCTCTTCGTATTGTTCCGATTTTAATGAATTCTTTACTGAATTGTAGAGAAAATAATGCTCTATAACTGGTACAAATTGCAATGTTCTAGTTATAATAGGTAATGAGATATAGTTGGTTAAATTTTAAATAAAAGATACGGCTGTAGTCGGTCTTGACGCTGATTACAGTTAAGGAGATACTATACATTTATCCCACGTAAGTAAGGCCCACTCTAAAACTATTTATTTTAATTACTTTGTAAATCTTAAAAAAAAGTGATATCAATGAAGCATTAATAAAATGTTAGGTTCTGGCTAATTTGTGTACCTTTTTAGTATTTAATCAACCGTTATTCTTAACTTTTTAATCTGTAAGTTGTTTTTAAAGATATTATAGTTATTATTACTTCAAGATAACTTGAAGAGTTTGGTATCCTAAATTGGATACCAGATTAGCTTTCTTACTTTGCTTGACGCTTCTTAAATTAAAAAAAGTATGAAGACTCAAGCGACTTTCTTTCACAATTCTCGAGGTCTAACTCATAAAATTAATAAAAATTCAAAATCTTAAAGCATAGTTAATTATAACTAACATTATTAGTTCATGAAAGTGTACAGAACTACCAAAGAAGGCTAAATTTCAGATTTGTTGTCAGATAATCAGAGATTGTTTTAAAAATTAATTCTGAAAGATTATCTAATACAATTCTAACACGTGATATACAGTGCTAATAATTTCCCTATTTCTAATGTAACCTTTACACTATGACAATGTAGAAAATGTGAATGTTGTTTCATAGTCTTATTTACGCAAACTAAAGCTTATCTATTCATTATACAGTACAACAAAAGAATCAATTAGCATAATATACCTCTCCCTAGCTATCTAATACTAATATAAACCGAACATGGTCTGCAGCTCTCCCAACAAGATTCGTTACTCTTTCCATTTATTGTGTCTTGATTCCCCAATTGGGAATCACATGCAAATTAGAAATAAAAGTTCTTAGAACTATTTGTATTTTATCATGCATTGTGTTTATTATTGTTGCGATTCTTAGAATGGCTTTTCTTTTCCTTAAAGTTAATTTACAAAAAAAATGGTTACCTTAATTAGAATAAACAAAAAAATATTGAGGTGTAGAACATATTTTGCTAGGACAGTTTATTTCTTTTATCTCTTTTTAAATCTTGATCTTCGATTATTTCATCAGAAATCTGATGTAGATAGACCGAAAATATCTTTTTCAGCCATCGCAAAGAAAAAACACCTGTTAAAACAGTCCCAGCCCAAATATTAATAATAATATCTTCAAAACCAGTAATTTTACAAGCTCGTAATACTAGTAAAGAAGAGGATATTATATTCTATTTGCCTAAATTTAGAATGATGGAATCTCTGCAAGAAAATAATGACAAAATGAAATTATTATTATCATTATTCTATTATTTCTCATTAATTTATATTTGCGTACTCAGAATATTTAAGTAAATAACCTATCACTAAAACAGATGAGTTATTCACATGTATTAAAATTTGGTTTGTTAACAAAATTGTAATAGAGAATGTATCCAATTTAGTAGTTGGATTGAAAAAATAAAACCACTCAAAAAAAATGTCAACATTTTTAACAAAAGTTTTTCAAAAAGCCAATTCGAAGTGCTAAATTTGTACAATATACAGATTAAAGAAAATTTTCTGATCAAATCGCTTCAGTAAAATATAATTTCTGGTTAATGGTACTCTGGCATTTTAGACGATAGATTTAGTACCTGAAGTAATGTAATCTAACATGACATAATACTACCTCTTGAGTGAAACCAAACAAATAAAATATACCAATCGTCAGCTGTGTCTTTTGGAGAAACCCTAAATTATACAACTCATCACAGGACCTTAGCAAACCATCCAATAATTATGATAAAACTGCTCTACACAAAGGGAAATAATACTAGGAATATATCCCTATTTTTGGATCCCATTATTAGTGTATTTTCCAAAAAAGATTACCAGTAAATCCTGTTCGACTTCTTGGCAAGAGTTCATTTACGTCACAGCAAGCGGGGAAAACATCTGGTGTGGGCTACATACTTTTTTTGCAACTTTATAAGTTATAATTATACAGAACAAATAATACGTGAACAATCATTTATTTAAAAATATTATTATGTAAACGATGATTAATTCTCAATTTAATCTCAACCAACAAACGTAATAATCGAAGAGAGAAAATTACAATTCATCTTCAAATGAATCTTTTTAAAATTTTAAACATTAAAAAAATAAATAAATAATCGCCAAATATAATAAAATTCGAGTATAAAAAATTAGCGTAAGTATAAACAGAATATGTTGGAATAAATGTTAACAGTAGACAAGAAAAGAAAAAACTACAAATCTCACGTAAAAAGACGTTTATGATCGTTGGTTTTACGCACTCGTACTTGAGAATTAATAACCAGCAATCGACAAACAGCACCAGGATGAGTCACCAAAATGGAGGTCAAACTCACTAACTTCTTTCTTTTATTTTTTTCCACAAACAGAATACTTCGCAAATATTTCCTTTTCACAAACAAAACAAAAATCTTATTACTTACTTCCAATTTCGTTTCATTTACTTTTTCTGCTGTAGAAAAAGAGAATCTGGAGAATTGGGTAAGGAATTTACATCGAATATTGTGTTTAATGTTTACCAGGATTCGTTCAGTAAAACAATTCTAATTTTTTCACTGTTTTCACAAAATTTATGGTTGTTATTTGTGAGTTGGTTGTTACTTCCAACACTATTATTTTTAGTACTGTGTGATTCTTATGAAAGAATATAGTGACTAAATTTAACAGCTGACTAGCCCACCATGCTACGAACACATTACCTTTGTGCTAAAAAGACTAAACACCTTTTAACCGAACACCCAAAAGCATGAAAAATCTAAGCTTAATGTGACTCTTATTCATCTTAGCCATTAAAGGCTCTCTGGAGGACATTCTTCGGCAAGAAATTTTCCCAAATTATTCTTTTGAGAGTTCACCATTGCCGAAAATAAGTGTTTGGAGAAAAGAGCCCAGCTTTCTCTTCACAAATCTGACTTAAAGGAATACATATCCTACACAATTTTGTGTAAAAACCTGGTTTGCCAAACGTGCACATTCTGAATAACTAACGAAAATCTTAATAAATTGAAACCTACCCATAATAACTTTTTCTTAATTGTAATTTAATAAGCGTTAATATTTATGGACCCAAATCCTTTTCCAGACAAGGTTCTTTTTTACAGACTACACTATCCATCACGGGTTGTTTGCTTTGGTAGCTATTTGGATGAGTAAAATATATAGACAGCCAATGGAGAGGACAGCGCACCAACCACGAAGATACTTAACACCCATCTGTATCATTCCTTTACGTTCTTTTACTCCCTATTTATAACTTTTCTCACAAAAAAATTACTTTGCGATAACAACTGTAGGATAACGAAAAGAGGCAACGGAAACCACATTAGCCAACTCGTCTTGTACATACGAGGGTCGTTTGAAAAGTCCGTGCAAAAATAAAAACTACTTAATTTTTTGGGGTAAACCTTTTTTATTTTTCAACATAGTCTCCTTTTAGGCTTATACACTTCGTCCAACGCTGCTCTAGTTTGTTGATCCCTTCCGAATAATAGGATTTGTCCAAGTCTGAAAAATAGCCATTCGTTTCTGCAATCACCTCCTCGTTTGAAAAAAATCTTTTTCCCGCCAGCCATTTCTTCATATTGGGGAACAAATAGTAGTCCGAGGGAGCCAAGTCTGGAGAATAGGGGGGATGTGAAACGAGTTGGAACCCTATTCCATTAATTTTGCGACCACAACTGCTGAGGTGTGAGCTGGTGCGTTGTCGTGATGGAAAAGGACTTTTTTGTGGGCCAATCGTGGGCGTTTTTCTTGCAGCTCGGTTTTCAAACGGTCCAATAACGATGAATAATATGCACCTGTAATAGTTTTACCCTTTTCCAGATAGTCGATGAGGATTATTCCTTGCGAATCCCAAAAGACAGTCGCCATAATCTTTCCGGCCGAAGGAACGGTCTTCGCCTTTTTTGGCGCAGATTCCCCCTTGGTAACCCATTGTTTAGATTGTGCTTTGGTCTCAGGAGTGTAGTGATGTATCCATATTTCACCACAGTGACGAAACGACGCTTAAAGTCCTGCGGATTCTTCTGGAACAGCTGCAAACCGTCCTTGCAACACTTCACACGGTTTCGTTTTTGGTCAAGCGTGAGCAATCGCGGCACCCATCTTGCGGATAGCTTTGTCATGTCCAAATGTTGATGCAAAATATTATGTACCCGTTCATTCGAGATGCCCACAGCACTAGCAATCTCACGCACCTTCACTCTTCTGTCATCCATCACCGTATCATGGATTTTATCAATGATTTCTGGAGTAGTAACCTCAACAGGGCGTCCAGAACGTTCAGCGTCACTTGTGCCCATATGGCCACTCCGAAAATTTTGAAACCACTTATAAACTGTTCTAATCGAAGGTGCAGAGTCACCATAATGTTTATCAAGCTTCTCTTTAGTCTCCTGAGGCGTTTTGCCTTTCATAAAGTAGTGTTTAATCAACACACGAAATTCTTTTTCGTCCATTTTTTGAAAATCACTCGACTTCCTCGATTCAAACGAATGCCAAACACAAAGAAATAGAGCGATCTGGCTGAAACTTGGTGTGTGTTCTTCCAAGAGATGCTACTAACTAAACATAACCTCGATACGCGCCAGTGGTGCTATCTTTCTGACTTTGCACGGACTTTTCAAACGACCCTCGTACTCTATTTTGCTGTCTTCGATCCAGGCGCATCCGGAAACAGAAGAGATTCAAGTTATATCCCGAATCTTATCCTACATTTATCACCAATAATTTCGAAACAATGAGAAAATCATAGTTGAGGACATGAAAAGTGAGCTGTAGCACAACATTCTATTTCAAATTTAGAATCGGTATTTAAAGTAAAGCTAAAGCCTAAGTCGGGTCATTTTCTCATAGAATATTTGCGGAAAAAAATGTTTACAATCAAAGCTAAGTTAAAATAGGTTATCAGAATGCAGATTTTTCGAGTGGTTTTTTTTTTAAATTCAAAGATTTCATCTTATTTTTTTACGCAATATAAAATTTAAGATAATGTTTCAGAAGCGTCTAGATTTTTTGGGATTAGAATTGAAAACATGGCCATAAATGAAAACAAAGCTTGCAGGATTAAAAGAAATAGTTGTCCTCTAGCAGGAAATTTACAAATATGGGTTTTTTTTTTTCTATGTTCACGGAAATAGCAATACTGAAACTGTGATCAGTTCTAAGAACTGTTGGGTTAATTACAGTCATGAGTTGTTTTGCTGTCACACAGACTTCGATGAATAAGATGCTGGTCCATAGATTTCTGTCTTTCTTTTCCTTATATTTGTTGGGCTTATCTCTAATAATTGTTTATAAATTAAGAAAATGCTTTGATTTTTGCTCATATCTCAACAAATAATTCTTTGCATTAATAAATAAAAAGAAAAAACGGCGTGCTCTCTCTCAAGTTTGTCTACTCAAGAACTATTTTTCAAAAACTATTTTTTCAAAAATACAAAATTTTTACTGAACTTTTTAGTTGAATAATATAAAAAATTTATGAACCTGAAAAAATCTAACAATTACATTGCAAGTGACTAAAAGTGCGGTTATACTTCGGCTAAGCCAATGTCATATCGGAAGTATCTTCTTCTTTCATGGCGCTACAACCCAGTGATGTGGGTCTTGGCCTCCTCAATATATTTCCGCCCAGTCATCCCTATTTTTAGCAACCGCCATCCAGTTACGAACTCGCAGGATCCTCTTAGCATCTTGAGCCACACCGTCCTGCCATCATAACCTGGGCCTTCCAATTCTTTGCTTCCTGTCTGGTGTCTCGCGTAGGAAGTTTGGAGGGAATTTCGTCAGTATCTATTCTCGCTATATGGCCAGCCCATCTCAATCTGCTCAACTTGATCCAATTTACTATCGGGAGTTCTTCCTCATAGTGCATACAGAAGTATCTTTTTAAGTTACCTATTTATACACCACCAAAACCTCCTTAAACCATCGATTTCGGGAAATGTTTCAAATCAAAGTTACAGTTAACAAAATAGCTTTAGAACGATAAGTTTATTGCAAATTGTTAGATAACCATAGAATTCAAGAATCTGTACCGTAAATTCTTACTTCCCGATAATCGATGTTTTTTTTTCAAATTCTGGATACTAAAAATGTTTCTGAAATAGCATTTTTTAGCAGTAGTTAATGTTGTACTTGCCAAGGAATATATTATTAGAATATTTACTTCAAATAAAAGTGACCAAGCTTTTAAATAGAGAAATAGTTTAAAAAAATTCTCACAAAAATGAACGATTACACTTAACAGTAAAGCCGCACATCCGTGGGGTAGTCTGAGGGCAAAACCTCAGCATCCGAAGCCCAAGAAACCAAAATGATTTGCTTTCTGTCATTTTTCTGGTTTTTAAACTCTCTTAATATAATGTACAGATTCTCATAATGTGCTAAAAACATATTTTCGGAGTTTAGGAAACCAGTATTTTTGTTAACAGTATTCCCAACTGTAAAATGCAAATTTAGAAAATTATACCCGAACTCTTTGTCTTGGAATACAAAAAATCCTTTTAAGGTGATGTTAATTGTTTGCAAGAACAGTAAATTGCATGAAGTTTTTCTTCGCTAAAACGAAAGTATTATTAAAAACCAGGTCGATAGACACTTTTTGATCAATTTTTCCCCTAGCAATTTAGCACAGAGTAAGAAGTGCACATGCATTTAATGGGAATGCACTGCTCTAATACTATTTATAGACAATCAAATGATATTCTCCCCTCCTATTCTACCTAAATTTTTGTACCAAATTTTCTTCTTAAATATACTTTTATAAGTCTAAATACAAATTTAAATCATCAGTCTTAATTTGGAAATTATAACAGCTTTCTACTTCGTAAAAAAATGGCGTCAACTCAAAATACATACTTTCTACGTAGTTGTGAACGTCGAAATAAATTATTTTGCAAGAAACGTGAGAATTACTAGCATTTATCTGTTTGAAGGCACAGGGAGAAACAAAAAAAAAAACGCTTATTTTTTGCCTATGCAGAAACTTACTGTCCGTAAGTGTAACCTTACTTTGAACGTCAATTATATTTCTATAAATAATTATTTCAACAAATTTATCAGACTCGCTCTAGGTTACTTCCTGGACAAGTACTCTGCAAACACGATTCGATATGTGCAGTATAATATAATTCGATAGTCAATTTTAAAACATATCACTGGTGGAAATAATGAGACGATGCTCCAGCTGTTCGTTCGATCAATTTGTTTTATCAGTTTTAGTATTAGTTTTTTCCCTCCAGTTTTTCGATTCACTAAAGTCGATTATTGCTGAATCAACTGCAAACTACTGTTTACTATATAGTTGGGAATCAAAAGAGTTGGCCAACTGGAATGAATCCAAACAATTCTGGATGTTTCAACAAAGATTGGGGACTAAACCTATCATTAGTTGGTTTTCGTTATACTAAGCTTGTTGGACTAATCTGTTATTAGTGGTTTTATGATAAAGGAAGTCTTGAACATTTCACTTTTAACCCTATCCTAAGCCAAAATTGGCACAAAAATGCGAAGTATTTAAAAAAAAAGCAAAGCTGTATACAAAATATCACTAGGCAACTAAATCTTAAAATACACATTTTATTCAAAGACGTATAATAATAAACTCACTGTCTATCTCTCACCGATATCACGATGTCCTTTCACTGCCAAACTGGTTACCTCTCATTCTCTCAATAAAAGTAAACATTTTTATTTTATTTTTAAAATCACCAATACATTGTATAAATATCCTCAAAGAAGAAAAAAAGGGCGAATATTGAGATATGTTTGTAGAATAGTTAATAATTACAAATCACATTTGTATTTTACTGACTGCTATAAAGAAATATGAAGTTTGCAAGAATGATGACAAATTTTTGTATATTTATTGGACGGATTTATTTATCTAAAATTTCTTAGAAAATAAATAGATTTGCCACATTTTTGGGAACGTTTTCCAATAGAAATGGTTTTAGAATCAATTGATTTTATATTTATATTATAGAATCGATAGTTCTTGAAGAGCCAACAGCTTCATGTTGATCTCTAAAAATATCGATTTCTTGTGGAAGGCATTATACTAATTCATTTTTAATAAATCTTGTAAATTAATATTTTTTACCTAGACTTTCTACAAGTAAGAAGCAATACTGTGATAATTGTAGATTTAAAAAATAGAGTTTTTACCAAAAAAAAGAGGTATTTTTATGGCCCCAGAAATAAGAAAAATGTTTTTAGAGCGTTGTGCGTGTGGTGGGAACTGAAAATTTCGGAAATGAAATTAAGTTGCTCCTTCTAAATGCCGTGGAAGTTGTTTACAAATTAAAAATTCTTAGAATCAAGAACGTCAGTTGGAATGAGACCGCTTTTCCCTTTATTATCCCCTTATTTTCTGCCAAATTGTAATCATAAAATTTACCAAAGTTTCAAAAGAAAGAAGTTTCTTAATAATCTACTCTTCACAATATAAAAAAAAAAAAATCTTGAAATGCTTATAACATTAAATATGTCGAAAAACTAGAATTGTAGGAGAGAGTACCATTATAGTTCTTCACTATAAGATTTGACCTTAGGAGGAGCTTTATGAGCATGGGAATACACATTCAAATAATCGTCTTGGAGAGAAACCAAAAACCAAAAATACAAAAAAAAATGTAAAATAACTTGAAACTTCGTCACAATTTTTAAAAATAAAACATCGCCAATTATATAATCTCACGTCCACAAGCGCTCATACAAAAAATATTTATGTATAAAACGAGCTACGTGGATTATCTGAAATATCGGCTAAATAACTTTCTGAAAAATGTCTTTGTTTTTTCAAGTATTAATCCCCCAAATTCAAATTTATATTTTTTATCCACCATTAAGCACACAGTTTTAAGCAAAGAAAAAAACGCTTAGAAGTTGATTTCATTTCCTGTGACATTAGATAAGCTTTACACAGCCTTCAGCTACAACATTTCCGATATCAATTGTAAAAGTAAATTATATTTCTATCAAGAGATAACAAGAACAGATGTTGCAGTCGGTTTGCGAAATTGCCAGCCACTAAGAACTCTTTTAAATTGTTATTCCAACTCCTCCGCGATATTCTTCTAACTTCACATAGACAGTTGAACTAAGCTGGTTTTGTACTCACGGAAATCTTGTCAATGATTGTGAACTGATAATTCACCATAAAACTGACGACGAATAGAAATCATCTATTTGAATTATAACATAATTAGTACTAATTAGATTAAATCAAACATGGTAATTGTATAACACGATTTTAATAATATCTTTAGTGGAGAATGAAGGGCTGTTTCATTGAGTTACTAATACATTATAAAGTATTCAATGACCATAATAAACTGTTTATGGTTAGTTGTGTACACAAATTATACAAAATTATAAGGTAAGTGGTAGTACATAGTTAATGAACCAGGAGGGTGTGAATGTAGGGTGGATATGGTAGGAGGTAATGTTGCTCGCACGAGTCAGACATAATGACAAGCTTTATTTAGGGGGGTAAAATAGTATTAAGGTGGCCAAAATAGTTGATAGATGAAATGGTTTTTACGGCTGCTACTAAGTGCGCAAAATTATGATATAAAAATGGAGAGGACTCCCCCTTCTCTTTCTGTTAATGTGTGGGTGAATCCAGTTGATCCCAGCTCCAGAAGAAAAACTAGTCATAAGGTTCTGGGCCCTTTCTTTCCATTAGAGGTTACACAGATGTTTTATTTGTGTATGTTCACATTATGTGCCTTTCTGATAATCCTCGTACATTTACTTCATACCGCAAAAATGTTCTAGTACCTTCAGTATTTTTGGAAGGAAAGTTTATTGGGTGCTTAAAAACTAGATAACTAGATTACATTAACAGTAAAACATCTTTGCCAACCAGAAACATATCGATCTATCTATCTATCGATCTGTAGGCATAATTCTCATATTTGTTTCTCTAGAATTACCATGAACTTCACAAACTTTGATTTCATCAGTGTTCCCCTTTTACTACCGGTTCTATTCTTTGGTCTTCATACTAAGACATGCACCTAAAGTAGAACTGAAAACGTTCAAAAAACGCTTCTTAAAAATCATCCATAACTGGCATTCAACCAACAAGCCTGACAATGACTACATAATGTTAGATCTCCAACTTCAATTACTTGAATTTCGGTGATGTACTCGTGAAATTTTGTTTACCAACAAAAATTGAGTGAAATATTACCAAGACATTCTCTAATTCAGTAAATAATCTGATTGCTTTTTTTTTACTGGTAGATGGTTAGTGGTGCTTGTAAGGTTCTACAGCTGGGTCTTAGTTTAGTTCACTGTAGACTACATCTTGCCACAACAATAGAAATCTTGTCACGAAGTCCTACCAATACTTGATACTAATACATTTTTTTGAAGAAAAGTAAAAGTTAGCTATGCTAGCAAAGTAAATATGTAGTTGAAGTAAACATCCAAAAATTACTTGTTGAGCAAATGCGGTGAAGAACCGAACTAGTTGCGAGTTAAATGCGATAATTTGATTGAAATTTTTCAGCTGTTTGTGAGTTTTCGTTTAAATACATAAAATATGTTAAGGGGTTCACAAAATGAAATTCCCAAAATATTAGTTTTGCAAATTTTGTAGGTTTTTAGGTTTATCACATATGTTATACCAAATTTGAGGCAGTTTACGCGAAAAAACAAAATTCTTTGAACTCTTTTGACTTTTTTTTGTGTGAGTAAAGTCCGTACCGACGGTACTCTTGGAACTAATCTTTATTTTCATAAGAAGCTCAATTTTCTGAGAAACTGTATCAAACGGAAGTGATAAGCAATTAAATGACTTGGTTAGAGTCAGGTGAGGAGATGACAATAAAATGTGAAGCAGTTCTTCCTTTTTAAGATATTTACCTCACATGCGCACAAACTGTTTGGGGTTTTAAAAAATGTATATTTTAGATTAAGATGCAGATTTTTTCGATAAAAACGAAATTTTAAAAGTTTAATCATCGTAAACCTAAAAGTAATCGAAGGCAATCAAGTTATTTTCTTGAGCTGAATAAGGAAGATTCTCGCCGAAGAATACAAAATTCTTCTGTTCAAAACGAGTTATATCTTTCAAAGGGTATTCAATCATATATTTGTATATTCAAGCGCAGTGGATTTAATTTTTGAGAAATTACAGACAAAAATGCACAGTTTCGGTAGGTAAACTGCTGTCAAGTGGTATGTGTATGGATGAACCAATAATACCTGCGTGGGAATCGAGAATGTTGCGCTGCTAGTGGCAAGGGCAAATGGGTATCCTTCTTTTCTATTCTGGGTTCATGAACAGAGCCTCACTAGACTCACTGGCATTTCATTTTATAACCCACCTGTTGCTAGCAATTTCCTGTTTTACCAACAAACATATCCTGCGTATTTATTGGGAGAGAAGTATTTTAATTGAAAGATGAGTAATATTGCCAATGACGTCATGATAAGCGATCACCTTGAGGGAAACCCACTCGGCAGGACGACAGGTCTCCTAAGCAAAAGAGAGAGAAAAAAGCAAAAGCATGGGAGAGTAGGACGATGTTTGTAGTAAAGTCTTTAGATCTGCCCGATCCCCACCCATCTATCCTTTGATACATTCCACTGGCACGACATAGAGTCTCCAGTGCCCCTTCTCTTCCCCACCATTTCTACGTCCTTGCTATCTTGAAACACATACACGAACACGCCAACAGGCCTAGTGGTACACATGGCTCATTTTGCATGGGTTTATTTCTCTCATTCAGTCGCTCATCACCAAAAAATAACAACACATAGGCAACAAGAAATGAGTTTTGAGGCAAAGAACTTACGTTTCGCGTGCACTATTCCTTGCTTCTTTCTCGGCATTCTTTTCCTCCCGTACGGAGGGTTAAAAAGGGCTGTTTTCCAAGGCCTTGAAATCTGCAGACAATTTATGTCACATCCCAGATATTCTGTCTCGCTTTCAACACACACACACACTCACTCACACATTGGAAACACGCGTCTTTTACTATATCATCTATTCGGCCGGTGACATACACTTGGCCTCTAAGCCCCCAAAACACTGGTGTTCGCAATTGGCTCTATAGAGCAGCACTGTTCAAACACTAGGAGAGGGCAAAAGAGAACGTTCTCCCGCTCTCAGCGCGCACACACACACGAACATACACACGAACGGACACTGTCTACCAACTCCCCACTACTGAAGAGCTGTTAACCGGTCCATGGATGGGGGGAGTGCAGCCAGAACTGACGTCATGGCTCCGCTCTCGTACATTGTTACCATGGAGACAGCCTCCTATACACTGTCAATACTGCGCGCTTCCCCAACATACACTAGATACTTATTTATAAACATTTACCCATACTTTAATGTAGGTCCACAAGCCATATGATGTTTATGCACACGTAAATATTACCTTTGTAATTATACAATGAACATTCCATCTTTTTATCACTTGTTAGTATATTCACTGATTAATTTTTCCCTCTATAAAAATAGGAGTCACAGAAATTTTCGAATTAGTTTTCTTTAGAACATATCTGCAGCATATGCAACCTTACATCCGTTAGTTTTGTATGTTGAGGTTCAGAAAACAGGGAAAAAATAGAAACCTTCAAGTAGATGTTCTCAAAAAAATAAAATAAAGAAAAAAATCTTGACTAGGTTTACAAGAAATTTCTTATTTCGAACTTCCACAGTTCGATTTTCATGTCAGGGTTTGATCATACACATTAAGTCGGCTAGTTTTACAAGCGGAAGTACAGAAGTAAGGGAAAAAGTGGAAAAATATTCACTGGTTTTACCAGATGTTCCTTATGCTTACCTTCCGAATTTCGATTTTCGTGCCAGGGTTAGAAATCCAGATTAGGTTGGCTAATTTCGGAGGTAGAAATTGAGAAGAAAAGGAAAAACTGTAAAATCTTGGCTAGTTTTACTATATGTATCATATTTTAAACATCAAGAACTCTAATCTTAATACAGGGGTTTGATCATACATTGTAGATGGGCTAGCTTTCGTAATAGAATTGAAGAATGAAGAGAAAAATCAAAAATCTTAGCTAGTTTTACTGGAAATTCGTTGTTTTTACCTCCCAAAGTTCAATTTTCAGGCCAGGTTTGGATAATGTACATTAGGTCGGCTAGTTTTAGAAAATGAAATTCAGTAAAAAGAGAAAAAAACGGAAAATCTGGGCTAGTTTTACCAAAAGTTCCTTGAATCTTAACTTCCAGATTTCGATTTTTGTGCGAGGATTAGAGATACAGATTAGGTTGGCCAGTTTCGGAAATAGATGCTTAGAAAAAAGGGAAAAAATGTAATATCATGGCTAGCTTTATTAGAAAATCTTTATTATTAACTTTCAGAACTCCATTTTGATGCCAGAGGTTGATCTTACTCATCAGTCATTAGGTCGACTAGTATTTGAAGTAGAAATTCATAAAAAAAAAAAAAAGTGCTTAATCTTGGATACTTTTACAAGGAATGCCTTATTTTATAGAATCAAGCGTTAGATTTTCATACCATGGTTGGAAAATACAGATTAGTTTAGCTAGTTTTAGAAATTGAAGCTTAGAAAAAAAAAGAAAAGGAAAAGTCTAGGTTAGTTTTACTAGAAGTTGCTTATTCTTAACTTCCAGGGTTCGATCAGTTAAAATT
This sequence comes from Rhodnius prolixus, assembly GCF_049639745.1. Lineage (NCBI taxonomy): Eukaryota > Metazoa > Arthropoda > Insecta > Hemiptera > Reduviidae > Rhodnius > Rhodnius prolixus. The sequence goes on from NW_027411624.1 coordinate 27,040,786, forward strand.
GGTTGCCTAGTTTTGAAGCAGAAGTTTAGAAGAAAGAGAACAAATAGATAATCTTGGATATTGTTACTTTAAATTCCTTATTTTTAAGTTCAATTGTTGGATTTTCATGCCAGGGAGAGATCATATACACTAGGTCGGCTTATTTTACAAGCAGAAGTACAGAAGAAAAGGGAAAAACGTAAAATCTCACCTAGTTATACTAAGAATTCATTGATTTTTAACTTCCACTGCTCGATTTTGAAGCCAGGGTTATAAAATACAGATTAGGTCGGCTAGTTTTGGAAGTAGAAGTTTATAAAATAAGGAAAAGTATAAAATCATAGCTACTTTTCCTACAAAGTATTCGTTTTAACTTCAAAAGTTAGATTTTTATGCCAGGGGTTGATCATAAAAATTAGATCGTCTAGGTTTAAACATAGAAGTACAGAAAATAAGGAAAAAATGGAAATTCTTTACTAGTTTTACTAGTAATCTCTTATTTTTAACTTCCAGAGTTCAGCTTTAATACCACTTTAAAGTGATTGATCATATTCATTAAATCGGCTCGTTTTGGAAATTGATGTTCTCAAAGAAGGAATTAAATGAAAAAAATCTTGTCTAGTTTTGCAAGAAGTTCCTGATTTTAAATATTAAGAGGTCTTGCCAGAGATGGATCATACAATCTAGGTCGGCTAATTTTAGAAGCAGAATTTCAGAAAAAGGGGAGAAATGAAAAATTTTAACTAGTTTAACCAAGAATTTCTTATATTTAATTGTCATAGTTCGATTTTCATGCTAGGGTTGGAAATACAGACTAGGTTGGCTAGTTTTGGAAGTAGAAGCTTAGAAAACGAAAAAGGAAAAATCATGGCTAGTTTTACAAGAAGATCGTTTTTTTTTAGCTTCCTGTGTACTATTTTCATGCCCGCGGCTGATCATACACATTAGTTTGGCTAGTTCTGGAATTTGAACTGAAGTAAAAAGAGAATAAATGAAATATTTTGGCTAGTACTGCTAGAAATTTCTTATTATTAACTTCTACAGTTTGATTTTCATGTCAAAGTTGGATCATACACAATAGATCGGCTTGTTTTAGAAACAGAAGTACAGAAAAATGGAAAAACATGGTAAATCTTAGTTAGTTTTACATAGAATTCTTTATTTTTAACTTCAAGAGTTCTATTTTCTTGCAAGAGTTGGATCATACACTTGGCTTGCTTTAGAAGCGAAACTTCTGAAAAAAGGGAGAAATAGAAAACCTTATCTAGCTCTATCAGGGTTTTATTTTTTATTTTTGTAACTTTAAGAGTTCGATTATTTTTATGGCAGGGTCGAACAATTCAGATTAGGTTGCTAGTATTGGAATAATTTTTTGTAACTTCAAGAGTTCGATTTTCATGGCTTCCTGATTTCGATTGCCACTCCAGGGATTGATCGTACACATCAGGTTAGCTTGTTTTGGAAGTAGAAGTTTACAAAAAAAGGAAAAGCTATAATAAATTTAGCAAGTTTACTACAATTTTCTTATTTTTTACTTCCAGAGTTCCAAGTTGATGACAAAGGTTTATGTACTCATTAGGTCGGCTAGAATTGGAAGTAAAAGTTCAGAAAAGAGGGAAAAAAATGTAAAACCTTGACATATTTTGCTAGAAATTTTTTATTTTTATCTTGCATTGCATTAGGACGGATACTGTTGGAAATAGAAATTCAGAAAAAAGGTAAAAAATGAAAAATTTTAGCCAGTTTTACTAGAAATTTCTTATTTTTGACTTACTGATTTCGATTGCCATGCCAAGTGTTAATCATACACATTAGGTTAGCTTGTTTTGGAAGTAGAAGTTTACCAAAAATGGAAAAATGTAATAAGTATGGATAGTTTACTAGAATTTCCTTATTTTTTTACTTCCAGAGTTCTATTTTGATGCCTGGAGTTGATATACTCATTAGGTCGGCTAGTATGAAAGTAGTTAAAAAAGAAAGGAATAATGGAAAATCTTGGCTAGTATTACTACAAATTCCTTATTTCCATCCCCAACCATTTTATTTCTATGCATCTATAGAATACTGTAGGTTGGCTAGATTTTGTATGTAGCGTTTCTGAAAAATGAAAATAAATCTTTTCTGGTTTTACTAAAAATTCCTTTTCTTCTAGCTCCAGAATTCTGATCAAATGCCAAACTTTGATCCCACAAATCAGGTCAGCAAGTTCTGGAAGTGCCGTTTAGAAAAAATGATTTGCTAGCTTTCCTAGTTATTTTTTATTTTTGTCTTCTAACATTTTATTTCTATGCTTATGTTGGATAATATACAGTAGGGTGGCTAGTTTTTGTGTTTAAACTTAAGAAAAATGGCAAGGAAGATAATTTTTTTCTCGTTTTATTAATAATTTTTTGTTATCTACTTGTAGAATACTTTTCTTATTGCAGAGCTTGATCATGCACAAAAAGAAAAAAATTGAAATCTTTGCTAGTTTTACTATAAATTACTAAGTTTTCCTCCTAATATTCTATTTCTATGTCTAGGTTGGATATAACACTCCTTAGAATGCTTGTTGGATGTAGAGGTTCTGAAATATGGAAAAGATAAATCTTTTCTTGTTTTACTAATGTGTTTTACTTTCTACTTCTAGAATTCTATTCTTATTCCAGCGCTTTATCATACACAATAGAACGGCTAATTTTGGAATTAGAGGTTTCTGAAGAAAGAGTAAAATAGAAAATCTTTGCTAGCTTTATTCATTATTTTCGTCTTCTTAAATTCTATTTCAATGCCTCGGTTGCATAATACACTATAGGTTGGCTTGATTTTGGATGTAGAGGTTCAGAAAAATGGTAAATAAGTTACTTTTTTTTTCTTTTTTCTTTTTTTTTGCTAAAAATTCCTTACTTTCTACTTCTAGATTTCTATTCTTATTCCAGGGCTTGATTATCCACATTAAAACGGCTTGTAGGGGCCAGGTGGCGATTGGTTATGCGGCAATTTTCCAAAATGGCGGCCTCTATTTGCTGGATGGTGTGTTTCCATAGCAAAGTGGAGTCGCCCTGGAATTGGAGCTGTTTGCATTTGCACTGAAATCCAACTACATTTGAATTGAAGATGTCAGTTATTGGCCACATCATGTACTGGGGATCATCATCATATACCTTATTCATCTCATCGAAAGCCTCCTTTGATGTGCGGCCTTTCAAGTAAAGGAACCTCTCTGTATTCTACTGGGTCCATTATCAAAGCTAACACTAATTCAGTACTTGCAAAATAAGAAAATTAACTGGCTATCTTCACATTCTAGTGACTGACCTCGCCTTTAATGAAATTCAAAGCGCTTAAATTTAATAAAAACCCTACATCGTTAGTTAAAGCGGAAACCTATATCTGATCCTTACTAACATCACATTCTTGGAAGCCTTAGCTTTCCCGAGACTATAAGAATAGAAGGTTGAGGAATGGTTTTGAATAGCTTATAAAAGATCTAGAAAAGAATAACCCTCAAGTATCAAATCCTTGCTAATGTTCAAATGACTTCAAATTCTTCTTTTAAACTTTCTTTATCAATCTTAACTTTCATTTAATTTAATAACATAAAATCTATGTATCATATGTAAAAAAAATCATATGTTTTTGTCGTGACGGAACAGGAATTTCTAAATAGTTCTCTTTGAAGTGATGTTATTTTTAAATGATTATTTTCCCGTTAGATTATTATTTATGAAATAGTTTTAATATGAAATGTATGAATGAAACGACAATTTTTTCAAATGCTTCAAAAGCAATCTAATAATAATAGACGTAATGGTCAAAATATTTCAGCCAACCCTTTAATGTCAGGTATTATTTTTTGCTGATTATTTTATTTCTTATCAACGTTTTATAGTACTTAGAGCAACCTAGAGAGAAGTTAAACACAAAATGTAATGCATTTTTACAAAATTGATAAATTTAATCATTTCATTAATTACTAATTAGAACAGCTAGTAAGGGATTGGACTCGTGCAATCATGGCACAAACAACCGACTGCTGGCTATCCCTAGAATTTCTTTTCCTAGGAGACTCTTACTGCTCACTGCCCTTAACGGGCAGTTAGTACACAGCGAAAACTCTCCGGTGGCCTGCTATTTTCTTTTAAAGTAACTTAGATAAGTTTGAAAATGTCAAAATAAAAATTAATTACGCATTTATAATATCCTGCTATCAACATGTGTATATGTTTTGTTTTTACAATAATACTTATCATAGCAAAATTTATATTCATCGATTTGATACCATTTCAGTCAATAATGGACAAAAAAATAAAAAAGTGGCCACTACAAGAAAAAAAAACAACGGAAAAGGCGAAACAAAATAAATCTTTGAAAAGTACACACTTAAGTAATTTATTATTGCATAATTGCGATCAGAACACTGACAGGGATTCTTGTCAAATGAACAATAATGCAAGAGGAGATAATTTAAAAATTGCTGAAAATTCTCAATTGAATTCAAAGTCATCAGCCTTAGAAAACAGTAATCAGTCTGAATACAGGAAAGCATCCGTTGCCAGTAATCAGAAACAAAATCAGAAAAGCTTCTCTCGTAAAAGTAAAAAGTTATTAGAAGAAAATACAAATTGCACAAATAACATTCAGAATAGAAATCCTACGCATGTAAATGAACGCTCATCTCCTAATAAAAGTCAAAAAATAATGAATTTCAAAATTACATCAAACACAAATTCTCTAGACCCAGTTAGTAATAGAAGGAAAAAGAAATCTATATTTCAACACAATCACATGAGAAGAAGACGGACGCGTACAAACTGGACTTTCGAACTTATATGGAATATGATTAAGACTTCTGACACATATACTAAATTAACAAACGTGTCCTCTTTAAAAAGGTGTGTGATTGAACATGTCCCAATTTTATCAGATACAGATCAAGAAAATACAAAGCATACAAATAGTTTCTCTAAGATTTTTGAAAAAAATAAAGAAGATAAAAGGAAACACGGAGATTGTGAAGAACAACCCAATAATATAAGGCTCACAAAATCTTTATTTCCATCCTCTGAAACTTCACATGTAAAAAAGTTAGCTTCTTTTTGGGAAGGTAAACTCTTGTGTATGCATGCTAAATCAGAGAAAACTTTATGCGATTCGACTAATTTTACTGACAATGGAAAGGAATACAATGAAGAAGTTAAAGATAATCAGAACAGATCTAAATTTAAAGAAATCTTATCCACCGTAAATAAACTACAAAAACTATTGGCAGAAGTTGAAAAACCACAAAAAGGTGAGGAGTTAGGTTTATTGAATCCATTAATAAATCACATGCCTAGACAACTGGATAAAAATACTATACCTTCTACGGCAAACATAACTTCAAATCCATTTCAGACATTTGCAAATCCTTGTTGGATAAATGATGGTTTGGGAAATAACATGAAAAATATTCAAGATGTTACAAAGAATATTACAGTAATAATAATGGATGTATGCAGAGAATATGGAGTGAATAAAAATGAGCTTATTAATGAAATAATTGATCAGCTTAATTTAATTGACAAAAAATCCAAGGAAATTTTTGACAAAGAAAAAAATGAATTACCTAGAAACGTACACATAGAAAACAAGGTGCAAACACATTCAAAAAAGATTTATAATTATTTGCCATTTACATTAGCAATAATTGTATTAATAATAACAATTATAATTGTTTTATTCATGTTACTTTACAATGAGTTGTTAGATTCGGTATTTCTTAATTATAATAAAGTAATAATGAATTTATACACTAAAATTAAGTTTTTTTAAAAATCTTTATGAGGATATATTGGAATCGTTTTTTGCCTTTGATCCACGGCCTCTTCTTCTAAGCGGACGTCTGTGCTTTTTATTTTTTGATAACTTTGATGGTGGTAAGGATGTTTGAAGGTAATCACTTTTATTTTCATTGTCATAGTTGCTCGAGTATTTGGTTGCTTCACATGCATTTTGTGTCATTGGAAACATATATTCTAAAGTTATGTCGTACCTATTTTGAAAAAATTAATAACAATTATGCTATTAAATCGAAAAACATTTTGAAATATTTAAAAAAATCGAAGATGTCCTAGAACCAAGTGCCTTTTTTAAAAAAAAAAATATTTGCAATTATAACAATATTCGCTGATAGCTGAAGCGGACCCATTTGCGCAACCATGATACATGTATTTCTGGAATCTATTATTTATCTATTTTAGGTCAAGCTCGTCAACAACAATTTCAAATTAATATCTACACTTTTTCAGTGCATGATAGATTACTATCCATCCTATAACAAAAAGGAAGTGATTAAAAAGCCAAAATCCATTGACCCACAAGATCTATTGGGACTCTTTAGAACCAGATGTGATCGCAGAATGTAGGTGTGAATGTGAAATGTAATGAGCCAGAGTTCGCTAATCCTAAATTGGGTTACATATGAACTAAGCAGATTCTATGAGTATTAAATGAGAATTGCAGCAAGTGTAAATGTATTGGCGTTGGTAGGCTGAGATACTCGGATGGATCCGAAATTCCCTGTAGAAGTGTCGGGACTACCTCTCTACAAGGTTAATAATTAAATAAAAAATGTAGAACTTAACTCAAGCTTTACAAAATAAAAAAAGTAAATTATCGCAATGCTGTCCTTAACTAAAAACAGAAGGTAAAAATTTATATAAATATCTTCAGCTACAGTAGTATACTTTTTGAAGACAGTCTACATAAAATAGCATTTTTCAGTTCATTCCGAGTACATTAGAGTCGATATTCTTAATTATCTTTGGGATGGAGAATGAGATACATTGATTACAAATAAATATACCTGTTAAATAAAACTCATTTGTATTCTAATTGGACGTAACTTTTAAATTTTCCTATTCCTTGAGAACCTTGGGCTTGTTGAGGATGTGCACTTATTATTAGAAGAAGTTAGCAGAAGCGCAAATGTATATATCTCAGGCCAACTTAATGAACTATTCACTTTTAAAATCCAGCTCCCTTTATACATTATAGCATAAACATACAAGCAATGATCAATTATCTTAAGTGGCACTTGCATTCTTATTTTTAATATAATGAAATTGAAAAAAAAAATTACTTTGGTAATTTATCTCTGAGGAAGTTGATGACATTATCAGCTAAACTGGGACTTTTACTCATTATTAAGCTGGTTAAATATCTTGGACTTTTTGGTTTTTCAGCACAATGAAGCAACAAACTCCAATCATGACTATCATAATCAAGAATGTAAGTGTTGTAAACTCCTTCATCTACAGAAATCATTATAATAAATTAAAATTACACAATTATATTATCTATATTCCAATTGTTCACTAAAAAAAAAAAAAAATGATAACACTTACATGGATCTTCTGCATGTATCCAGTGAGCTGGTTGCATCAGATCTGGTATTGTCCATGTTATATTTCCAACTAACATTTCATTGTTTGGATCATCAATAAATGAGTAGGTAATGTTCATTTCAATTTCCAAGCCATCAGTAGGCATCGTGAATATTGCTCTCATACAACGATAGATAACTTCCTCTTCAGATGTAGCATAATATTGTACAACGTACCAACTTCCTAATAACTGTTTCAATATTAAACTTTCATGAATACGTTAATGGAAACCTACAACACAATAAAAAAAGTTAGTATACAAACCCCATTGATATCGAAATTTCTTAAAGATTTAACAGTTGGACATTTTGTTTTATCTTCCCTGATCTTATAGCACAAATTAATACCAATAAAAACAAATAATATTATCAAATGAGATCTATAAAATGACATAATTATGACCGACATTTAAGACAATAACATTAGTTGACTGACTGAATTGTAAGTTGTTTATCAACAGGAAAAGGAAGCTAATATTCATCATCAACTAAAAGATAATTTTCCTTCTGAGTTGGCTATGTGTTGGTAATTGTCGACGGTATCAGTTAATTGTCTGCATTTTTTAAATTTCTTCAAGTTACGTCGTGCTGAGAAAATTCCACAGAAAATCGATTTGGCTCCTATTAAATTGTAGAATATATATTTGTATATATAAATAAAATTCAAGAATCTTAAAATAAATTTTCTGAAAAATGTTCTTATAAAATTGATGTTTATTGTTTATCTGTGAGGTAAGTATAAAAATTTAAAAACTTTTCCCCATTAAATTCTAGCAAACACCACAAAAAAGTTTACAACTGAATATGTCTTATGACTGTCTGAATTTCAATCATCGTAACTGTTTCGAATACGAATTTTACACAATAATGTAGAGATTCAGCAATCCAGCTCTACTCAGCTATTTCATTCTGGTTTACCAACATCAAACCGAAGCTGAGATTATCTTAAACGTAGAGGTTCTACGAGCCCTCACTCTTAGAACATACTTTATTCATATGGAAGAGCACTTTTTTGTTTGTAAGAAATTCACGTAAATTCGTTTTATTCGTTGTCTAAAAATGGGGCACTTTTTCTGTTTACGTGTTCTAATATTTCAACTTCATTAGGTTCATTCCAACGCAACTTCTGAACGCAATTTCCTTTAGGTGAAACTAGCGTTTATTTCTAAAGAAACGATTCAAGTTGGAGTATCCTACCTATCAATATGACACAATTTTATAAGAAATTGGTAAGTATATATAATCTTGAGCTCTAAAGTAAAAATCGCAGACAACTTTTTTTTGCAACATTTATCAAGAAAATTTGAATAAATCAGCTTCTGAAAGTAAGGGGCAGATAGTGTTCCTCATTTCAATTTAATTAGGAACACACCACTAATTTACAATTTAGATTTATTAAATGTCAATTTAAGAAAATGTCTTAACCAACGGGTGTACCATTTAACTGAACAGATGTTTCATTTTGTATTTTTTGTTGTAATAGAAGATTTCTTGTACTTATTACATAATCTTTGTCTAGAGGAAAATTTGATTCAAACTTGTTTGCTAGAGCAGTATAGGTAATGGTAGGGTTCCCTCAAAAAAATCATTTAGAAGTGCACAACTGAATAATATTGGTACCAGTAAAATATGTTTCGTTCTAGTTAATAGAATCATTTTTTATGAGAGATATTTGTGCGTTCAAATCAGGTTTATATAAATATAATTAACATTTAAGTTACTCTGTTGTAAATGCTCCACTTGACTTTCAGTTGTAGTTTTGTCCAAAAATAAAGTGGGACTTCATGAAGTCAAATTCTCGACACAAACCTAACGAACTAATGGTTAAAAATTGAGAAAACAGATACCTGTCAGAATATAGGGAAATAAGCAATTTTTTTGAAAAGGTAAATTGTCGATCTAACCATTTTTTTTCATTAACCGACTTTTTATTTCTTGACCGACTATATTAAGGGCATACAACTTTCCAGCAAACTTTATTTGATTTCAAGGAAGCGGAAGCTACCCCTGCCTTGATAAGCTTGACACCACTATCCAGAAACACCTAATTAAAAACTAATGTAATTTGCTCATAAATACCTCCCAGACTGCTTCACCGATGGCTTGACGACGCTTTCTATAAACTCATTGAAATAAGTTCAAAGGATTAGCTTCTTTGTGATATTTCATGGTATTTTTTAAGTCCTTGTAAATAAGTAATAAGATAAATAAAGCCAAAATAATTAAAAAAGAAATAAAATACAAAACATAAATTATTTTTTTAACTTATTAACTCCTCTCTTAAAGAGAAACATTCGCACAGATAACAGAATACAGTTTTCATTACAGCTTTACTGCACTGAGTTAACACAAAAGGTAAACTGAAAGAAGCTCTGTCCTTGTACTTTTCTCAGATGCTAAAATACGCAGGACAAACCATGAATGTAAGGTACAAATCCTCTTTTAGAACATTGCCGCATAAAAGGTAGTTACTGTTTAAATCTATTCTGTACGTGGTATTTTTTAATTTTAAAGAAAATGTGTGTTTATTAATTGTCCTAAGTTGAGCAAATAAACGTGTGCATGATATGGGTAATTGAGTAAGGAAATATTGTTGTGTAGCTGAGGGTTTCACATTTTCACTTCCCTGCGTGCAGGACATTTTATCTAGGCATGCTCCAGGGTATCTATCCCTACTGGTATTGAGTAACTTGAGCCGTATTCTTTAGCACGTACCAACTAAAGTGGACTGAGCCGGTCTGGAGCCGAACAATATAATTCGAGGTATTTGTGTGCAGGCGCAGAAGGCTTTTATAATAGTTTAGGTGACATTTTTCTAACATGAGCAAGTCCCCAAATCTGGGCACCTTATAGAATAGATGGTATAACGACTGCTTGATATAATTTCCCTCTCGAGTTCCAGTTCATGAGCCTCGATTTGGAGCAAGTACTTATAACTGCACACGTAGTTGCATTACCTCTTGATAAAGTTTGCTCAAGCGCTTTATGGAAAGTCCCAGAAGAAGAAAATCTTACTCCCAAATAATTATATTCTGGTTCAACATCTAGAGGACGGCCACTATATAAAAAGTAACTGCAGTACTTCTAGTCATTTACTCCATGATGTGACAAAACAAATTATTGAATTGTGAGAATTAGGTTATGAAAGAAACAAGAGTCACATTAAATAATTTACAATTTTTTTCAATCACTTTTTTTTTTTAAATACAATTACAGGGATCTAACAATACAAAAAATTCTTATATATATAATCGGGTTTCGGGTGGGGAAGAGTATCAAAAGTGTTTTGACCACACGACTTAGTGGCCAGACAAGAATTTTGTCTCTTTAAGGTTTTTTGTTTGTTTTTAATTATTTTACAAATAAGCACAAATTGTTCATAGAACGTAATATGAACATATTTGGCCAAGTATGTCAAAAAAAAAAAAGTAATAATAAATAAATAATCCACTTCTGATATCCGTTATTTTTTCATTAGTCGAAATTAGTGTACTCGCAGGCTTCGGTAGGGTTTTTATGTATTTCTTTTTCATTTCGTCAAAATTCAAGTTCAGATCATTACGCAAAATTCACCATAAACAAAAATTAATTTTTTATAAAAAAACATTCATAATTTTTTATAGATCTGAACCTTAATCTTCATACAAATATTAATGTACATTTCAGAGATAATTTGATATAACATCATATGAAAGTTACATGTTTAGTTTATATATCCTTAAGGTTAAGTAAATTTTTTGAAGTAATTTTTCTTTTTTACTTCAATTTTTACTTTACTCCAATTCACACAAATTAGTTTTTTTTTTTTGCTTCCATTTCATAACATGCTTTTAAAAAATACACAGAATCTAAATGAATCGGTTTGTATTGGTTTTCATTATTAGCACTTTTACTGCATATCTACTGGAACAAACATACTATTTAATTAAAGCAATATTTATTACAATATTCCAGGCAATAAATTGCATGTTACAAAATGTAAAAAAGCAAACACATTTTAAAGAGGGCAACACGATTTTTAATATTTATTCCCTTTTTGTTGCCCTATTTATTCCTCCAAAAACATTTTTTTTACAGAGTCGACAAATTGAGGCAAATTTAACAAAGTAAACAGTATTATTTAAAAAAATAATAATAAAATAAAATAAATAAACGAAAAATATTATTAGTTTTATCTTAGTAAAAAAAAAAGTGACTTGTTTATTAAGAAATTCTAAAAAACTTGTTTTATTTTAAAGACCAAAAATGCTTCCTTAATTTTTAGCTTTCTTGTGACAAAAAAAAAAAGATTCAATTCACACAACAATTTACAATTACAATTTATATAAAAACAAAAGTTACGCAATTTTGTTTAATATACATATTTATATAAAGATATAAAACAATTAAAAAAAAAAAAACTAAATAGCAAAACAGAAAACCTTATCGGAAGGGACTTAGTTAAAAATCATGCTTTTCTGATTGTTACTTAATTTACGAATTACTTTTTTGATGTTAATTTTTTCTTCTAATATAATAGTTTTTGTGAAATGAAAAGAGCTTTGGGGTCATTTGAATATCTATCAAATTTTATTTTTTACTTTTACGACTAACAAATATTTTTAAAACCGTACTTCTATTATTTGGGAATAAAGCAACTTGCACAAAACTAAATATACATATTTTTAATACATTATATATTTTTAATTAAAAAATATGTATATGACTATTTTAAATGTTTATTTAATTTAAAAAGACATCATGTCAACGATGTTTAAATTATTTGAGAATACTATATAAATGTATTTGTTTAATTATAATTGAAATATATATTTTTGCGATTTTTTTTTTTTAATGTTTAAATTAAGATGACAATTTTTATTACATGAAAATCGCCACACAATACATTAATTGTAATTTTCTGTTTTAATTTGTCTTCATTAATGTGGCTCATGTTTTTAACATAGCATTATTGCATGTTAATTTATATAAAAAAAAAAATTATTATTTATTAAATGTGTATGAATTTATTTATATTAAAATACAAAACACACACATTGCTCTATATTTTTTGAAAACAGATGATGTTATATTTCTGCCTTTTTTTTATTTTAATTTATGTTTAAATAACCTTTTCATTTACTTTTAAGAGTAGGATTTATACATTAACAAATATAAATATAGAAGCATATTATGAGGTTAATGCAAACGCTATTTCTGGTTTTATCCAAGTTAATTTTTAACCGATGTTGTTTGGTTTTTCATTTTTTATTTTAAATCCCGGGGATCAATAGTTTGGCGATGGCAAAAAATTAACTCGGTAATATGCAAATAAAAAAAAGAAAAAAATGAAAAAAAAAAAGCCCATCCGAATAGGACACTGGAAAATACAATTAAATAGTTATTTTAATAAATCCCAAAAATAGCAACCAAAAAAAAAAGAGTCACATTTGTGCAGGGCATACTTAAATGCTAGTATTAATCAGAGAGAAATAGGAAGAAAACGTTTGTTTTTAATAAATTAAGCCTTGTAACAAGTAGAAAACAAATAAATTGAATCAAGAAAAAACTCGAAAACTAAACTCTTTTTTTTTTTCTAATTTCGTCCAAAAACCAAAGAGACAAGTATCTGAAAACATTTTTAAAAAGAGAAAAAATAAAATAAACCAACAGATCTCCTTCAAGCAACAACCAAATTGGGTGCATATTCACAAATGGGAATGTGTTGGTTTATCATTTTTATTGAATTCCTTTTTTTTTTTTTTTTTTTTTTTTTTTTTCAATTTTTACTTTATTTTTGTAATAATGAATTCAGGGAAGTTACTAATAAATTCTTAATAATTTTAGAGATAAGTATGACGTAAAAAAAAAAAAATAATCAATTGAGTGTAAAGGATTATTCATATATTAGCACAGAAATCTAAGAGACAGTGAAAGAAAACTTTTTTTTTTTGTTTCTTTTTTGGGCCTAGCCCTCAGAACACTCTACCTGTAGCCTCGGTGAGACAAATAGCAAGTTAGGCCCCCCAAAAAATAAAGAAGTAATGGACGAAGGAGAAGTGGAAATAGTCGGTAAATTTTATTTTTTTCATGTTTTTTTGTGTGTAAAATTTGTTATGTGTTGTTAGTTTCAATATCTTATATATATTTATATAATATATATATATTTTTTCTTTTTTCTTTTTGTCAATGTCAAAATTAATGTCGATGTAATTATATATATATATATATATATTTTTGGCTACAGGGTGCTCGGAAGGTGACTAGACGGGCAATGTTGGTGTGTGTAATCGTGGCGTCTGAGGCAGGCAACAGCAGTAATGGAATTGGCAGCCGGTAGCGACAGCTAAGCTGACATCCCATTGAGCAGTTGCTCTTTTGACTTTTCCGTTCTCCTCTGCCTATTTGTTCTTCTTTGGCCTTTTGGGCCATCATTGTTATTCATTGTTGCTTCTTTGTTTGCACTGTTTTCCACTGGAGCGCTTACAACTTGCGTGTTGTTTACTGGCCCTGTAAAAGTATTACATATGTAATATAACATACATGTACACAAAAATATACCACAGCGTTAGCTGATTTAAATATTTAAATTAATAATAATAAAGCTTTAATAAACACCATTTACAGAGTAAAGTCCCTCCTTTTGGAGGATTAAGAGTTCGAATTGTAAAATTCAATTTAACAAAAGAATGCAAAATAATAAGAAAAAGAACAGCAAGCAATTAAAACAAATTAAATGAACAGTTAAATAAGCGAAAGTTAGAATGAAATAATCTGAAAACAAAGTAGGCTATTTAAATGTATTGTTTAAAATATTGAATAAATGGCTTTCATATTTATACAGTGCCGAACAAAAGTCTACATACACCACAATATTTCGGGAATTTTCAAAATAAAGAATTATTAGAGTAAAAAATGTGATTTTAACATTTGTAACTATTGTTACTAAATATATATATGGGAGATGAAAAGACCTCTGCCATTTCCCATTGCATATAAATAAAAAGATCGAAGTTCATGCCTGAACAAAAGTCCACGTACAGAATTGATAAATTCAATAATATAATAATACCTACTAGTTAGGGTAAATCTTAATATTTACAAATTTATTAGTTTTAGATGAAACGTGAATATAGGCGGATCTGAGTTAGTTAAGAATTTATTATTATTTAAAATGGTTCACCAAAGAAAAGAAATTCCTGTGTCAGAACGCAGATTAATAGTTAAATTAAATAATCAAGGATTTTCATATCGTAGCATTGCAAACATTATTCAAAGAAGCAGCGCGAGATATCCTTTCCGACCGAGATAAAAGACAGATTTTCAGGGGGTATGCAGACTTTTGTTCGGCAATGTATATTTTATTTTTTATAATATAATATTATTTTTTTAAGTAATAAGAATGACTGCATACGCAGGATTAGAACTGGGAATCTCCCACTTACAAAGCCACGCTTTTGATCTCTAGACCAACACCATGGCAAGATATTCTTACCGTAATCATAGGTCAAGAAGTCTTGCATATGAGGTACATTAAAATGACGTGATGATTGCTTATATTTGTTGATAAAACAAATTTATCCTGATTCACCCACAACCATTACATTACACTACATTTTTTAAAATCTTCAATTATTATTATTTATTTTATTTTTTGTTTATTTATTTATTTTATTTTTTGTTTATTTATTTATTTTATTTTTTGTTAATTTATTTATTTTATTTTTTTATTTTTTTTAGTCACAAATAGCCTTTTTTTGCAGTCAGAGGACCTCCCAAAACGTGTATTTCTGGTGGAAAATTAATACTGAAATCCGATCACAAATAAGGTAAAATCGTAACTTGTATCTTAAATATCTCGACAAATATTAGGGATATCGAAACCGGGTCAACGTCATTTTTCACAATTTTTTATGTAGCTTTCATAATCATTGTCAAAACCAGAGGTCCTTATAAAATTCCGATCAGTTTTTTGGCCGTAACTCCGCCAAAATTGAAGGTACAGCATCGGGGGTGGAAAATTTGTAAACTAGACTAAAAAAAACAACATAGTTTACTTCAAGGGTTTTTTCGAAATTCCGCTTTCCTAAAACGTTATTAGCGATTAGTGCGTTTTAAATGGACCATCCTCTATACTCGTATGAAATAAACTCCTTAACAAAAACTTACAGTTCAAAAAGTTAAGTATAAGGGTTGATTAAACGACAAAAGGTACTATCGAATATAATAACAACACATACATGAATATCGGTTGGAGCGTCGATAATTTGAACAATTAAAGTACTTCCCTTAGGAGCGTAAGAGCAGTATGGAACATTAAGGTCACGTTGAGAAGCTCTAATCACTTCTTCCTGCCAAACTTTATCAAAATCGGGCTAAGATTTACACAGCAAATAGTATTAATTAATAGTTTTGGGGGCATACATACTTGTCTTTTCCGTTTTTAACTGTGTTCAGCGTCGAGATCGACAACATATGTCTACATAAAATTTCAAATTAAACGATACTACATTCATGAAAATCGGTTCACGCGTCGATAATTTGAAACGATTACCAACTTCCCCTTAATACGTGTAAGAGCAGAACGCAGAATGTTATGTAGGGGAGCCCTAACCCTTTCATCCTGCCAAATTTTATCTAAATCAAGCTGAGATTTACTGAGTAATTCATAATTTTGGAGGGGGGCTAACTCCTCCCCATTCGATGTACAGCGTCGAGACCCCCAAATGGCATATCTATACAAAATTCCGAATCGAATGACACCTCATTCACGAAAATCGGCTCACGCGTTTAGGCTCTACGTTGTTTACAAAAAGGTAACCACAACAAGAACAAGACCAATTTTTGAAAATGCCGTTTTTGCTCATTTTCAGCAACTTTTTTCTCGTAATATATTAAATCTGGGTTTTGACAAAAAAATTACAGTTATAAGGGAGGACTTGCCCCATATTTTAAAGGAAATTTGAGAATTTTATCTTTGATAGAAAAAGAGAAAAAAATTGTCAAAGTTGGGTGTTTTTCAACGTTACGCTTTTTCGTGCAGTTTTTGACGATCAACCCTTATACAACTGTCCTATCGGACAGTTTTAATATAAAAAATAAACATTTTATGAGCGTTTTTTAAGATATGACTTATTTAAGGGTAATAAATAAATGTTGACAAAAAATCTTTTCCCAATAAGTAATTTGATTTTGTTACTCTTCTCGTTCTCGAACAAATGTAAATTTGATAATTTTCATGCACCTTTATCTCATAGCTTTATAATTCATTTAAATTAGAATCCTTCGCCTTTATATTTACAAACAGTGTTTTGAGCATATATACCTGTGTCTCCAGTTTCAAAGTTATCCTGGTGCGAGTCTTCATGTGACTCATGCCTTGGGCCGTGTGTCCTCGGATTGCTAGCCCTTGGTACTTGCTGGGACGCTGGGGCCCTATCTCTGTCACCCCTCTCACTAACACGTTCCCTTCTTGTCACATAATTTCCTCGTCCACCTCCGCCTCCACCATACCCTCGCCCACCGCCGCCACCTCCTGTACCATCCTTCACTCTCTCATCTGTGTCTGGTGTTTGGTGTCGCGAAGTGCCTAAACAGTATTTAGTTTTAAGTGCAAAAAAAACAGTGAGTAACACAACTTGATTAATACTTAATTAATAGTTTTCTGTAGTCTATAAAAAAAATTAATTTCCTTAGATCGATAGGAAGTAAAGGGTGTGGGGAGGATCTGTGGCGGAATAGCTTCAATAGATTTATATTTCCCCTTTAGAACGGCAGAAACCATACTACTAACTCAAAGTTGAGTACCAAAGAGATTCCTTTCATTAGAATCTACGGTGATACTATATAAAGCAGTGGTTCTTAACCTTTTCAAAGACGCGGAACACAATTATGTATATATTTTTCTCGCTAACATTAAAAAATTTGAAATTCGGTATTTAGCAAGAACTTAAAATTAATGAATAAAAAATCGAATATAATTTTCAAAAAAGATATATGTATTAATTAAAATTAAAGAGAAAATGAACGATTTTGCCCATCACTAATTCACTTCCACTGGAAAAATGCTGTAAAAGACGATGACTTAAAAAGATACGCCAGCTTTGGTAGTAGAAAATTCAAATTTAAAAAAAAGGAACGATTTTTTGTTTTCGTATCTTTCTTAAGTTGGTGTTCCGCGGAACACCGGTTAAGACCCACTGATATAAAGTAAGTAGCATAATAAGCTATAGTCAGATTCAATATTCAAAATATTAATTTATAACCATGTGATACAACTACTTTTATTCATACAGAGTAATAGGTAAATTCCCAATCAACATTTTTTCTTTGTTACTTATACTTATAGATGATTTGTCCACTATTTCTATTTCAAAACTTAATATCTTTAAATCTATTCAACTCCCAAATTGTACAGCCCAATTAGTAACACTACTTATATTCAAGTCCTTAGACACTTTTTATTAACTACCTTAATGATTACTACCAACCTTAGTATGAGGCGGTAGAAGGAACAAATATATAAGCAACATTATTTGTAAAAGAAACAAATTTCAAAGCATCTTATTTCTTTTTTTATAAGTAGATAGGGTTTCGTCTATGAAGTTATAAGTATAATATTATTGTATATTATGTGGGTAGATCGTAAGTGTAAATAGTGCATAGATTTTGACTAAGAAAATGAACCTTAACTCCAGCTCTAATAATGTTGTCGAGTACCGCAGAGTTTCACTAACTCAAATTTCTGGCTAGTAAAAATGAAGTTGTATGGTTTTCTGGTAAAATAGGAGTTAGCTCATAGTAATTAAGAAATTGTTTGAGATATAACACTAGTACACGTGAATTAAGAATAAGCTTTGAAAGAATATATGTACGGACTTATTAGAAACATTTGACAGCAAAAAGAGAACACATGTCACTGGCTTGCCTTTATACTGATAGTTATAATAATAAAACAGCACCAGAATCAGCTCCGTTAGGGAAGGTTAAATCTAGTAATTTTAGAATTCATAGAACAAACATTTAAAACAATTTCTGCAATAGCAAACTAGTCAACTTCAAAAATTTTGAAACAGTGTTGATTTCTGTTTGCAGGAAAGATGATAAATTGACTTCAGCTTTTACAGAAATGGAATGTTAACCCCATAATGGAAGCGAAGAATAGCACTTAAGGTTTTAACCAATCAATTCAACTAGAACGTTATCAAATTGTCAACTTCAAATTGATAAATGAAAAAAAAAGACCTTCTCTTTAGTCAGAAGTTCGAATTAAATAATTTCTCTTTGTGAGAAAAATCAACAAAGAATTCTAATAATTAATGTCCTTTTACAATTGTTTGGCATTAAAGCATGCCATTATCTAAATTTCAATGAATAACTTAACTTATCTCTTGGTTTTATCTATTTCTATAGATTTAGTTAGAAGGAACACGTTGATAATTTTCCAAAGAGAAACAAAAAAACGAACCGAAAGTAGATTTCATTAAAGTTGCACTTCAAGTCTGTCAGTCAGTCAACTTCCATCTATATCGAATATTAGTATTTTATTTAAAATTAAAGTTTTCTTTCACTTTTCAAATATGATAACGTAAATATCTGAGGTCACTAATCTTATTAATACTCAATTCAAATAACATAAGAATAGTTTAGAACTTTTTTAAGCGAATAAATTAAACATATCAATTATAAATTTTTCCTTAAAAAAATAAAAAGCCTCTAAGTTCAAAAAATGATATCTAGTTACCTGAATATCTTGAATCATGTCTGCCCGGTCCACCTCTTCCCCGACCACCTCTACCTCTCGGTGGGCCCCCTCTTCCCCTTCCGCTTCCGACCTCTATTTCTGAATTATACCCTCTGGAATTACAAATTTCTTTTTTGTTAATATCCATTTTAAATTAGCATAACACTTATATTATTTGATTTGTGTACTTGACGACCGTTTCTTTTCCCTTACCTTTTTATATTTTGAACTCTGTTGGATGTTTGGCTTATATAATTTGATTAATTGTCAAAAGTTATTGCAGAATATAAGTCTTGATCAGTCTCCATAAAAAAAGGTCCCATACCCGAAATTTCAAAGAAACGCACCACGTAACAACCCAAGATACACCACCAAACTAAGCTGAACAAGAAAGTTTCATTCAGCGCAACAATCCAGCAAGCAAAATGCTAATGGAAACAAGAATCTATTAAAACATATAACACACACAATAACCCTTTGGTTTTGTCTTTACAACAATATAAACCAAATCAAAGGCAGTCCTCCACTAGCTTAATAATAATTAATTACTATCATATAATAATATGATAATCTAAACGACAACGACTGCTTGGCCCAACAGCAATGTTGTGCAGATTTGGAAAAAAGAATAAACAACAAAAGGAAAACAAGCAGATCAAAAAGAGACTGAATGAATTTATTTCCAAATTTAGGGGTTGTTATTTATTATGGACTCTTCCATTCTCTTACTAGTAAGTGTTAAAGAAATAAAATATTATTTAGTATTTAGCAAGACTCGGTTGGTACCATTGGAAGAGTGGGGCAGAGGGAGAAGCTGTTGCGCGCTTCTTAAATCTATCTATCTATACTTGTGTTATATTCTGTGCTCTATGTATATGCCCTTAAGATTAAGTTAAATATTTAAAAGTGTTTAATTTGTTTATAATACAAAATTTTTAGGTTACTGTGTTGTTGGATGAATATACTATTATTAGTTTTATAATTTCCCCCTTTAACCCAAACAGTAAGTATAAAAAATAAATATTATATTAAGCTCGTTCCGTACAATACTAATTTATTACATTATTTTTACTTTTAAATTTTTTTGCAACAATCCTTTTTTTAATGCAAGGAGAGAACTCCAGTAAGCTAAGAGAATAGTATAAGTCCTAAGAGAATGACGCAAAGAAAGTTAAGCCCGTTAAAAATACGTTAGGCTAGTTTCACTTAATTATTTTGAGTATTTTTTGTAGATCTTTTCTGATGAGGAAAGATGTAACAAAAGAAGATGAAGTTAATAATGACAGTTTGTACTAGGTTAGAAAGTCAGCCAAATTTAAGTTACATCTATTCACGTACACCGGCTTTTGCTACGAAATAAATTCAAGCATATCCTCCAAAATTTGCTTTAGATCCACTTATAAAGTTAGGGATTGTAAAAAACAAACTCCTCACCACTTTTTGACACCAAGACATAACCATACTTACAATTCAATAATACAAATAAAGGATTAATTTAATATAAAAAAAATATAAGGAAACCAGATGAATCATATTTTAGGTCATTCACTAGACAAGGATTTTATCTCAAGTAATTATAGAAGATGCAAACTTAAATCAAACTAGAACAAGATGACAATGAAAACAGGCCATCATTGCAGAATACGATTATAACTTTAAAAGAATATAAACTCTACACATTAGTACTACTTCATATCATAACAGAGACACTGCAGATAGCCCACATCTGTACCAAAACGTTTGGCAATTGTATGAAAACTATCAAGACCTGCGTCCAGCTAAGTGAGTTCAAAATATTCGCTTTATTCGATTAAATAAATCTACCAACTGAAATGTACAACTAATTCTTGGGGAAGTTGGCTAAGGATATAAATCATGACCAATTTAACTATTTTAACCATAAACAACATCATAATTACCTTTCATTCCGCCTAGTTACAGGGAATCCCGTTAAGGAACCCATACCAACTCCTTGGATATTTCTTACTTGACTTTCAATTGCTTCCTTGTCTTGCCTCATTTTGTCTACTTCCTAAAACCAATTTGATGTAGTTTAGAAAACAAGTAACTAAGAAATATAAGTGTCTTGTTTCAATCTTTTTAATGCAATATTTACTTCTTCTCAAATAAAGGAGTGTAAATAAGAACAGACTCTACATGACAATAAATTAAAGCAAACCTTAAGATGTGCAAGGTGATAATCAAGAAGTATCTTTGCATTTGTGATACTGTCAACTGTTCCAACGAACATGAAAGGCACCTGCCCCTCTTCCCTTGGCACGGACGGCTGAGGCTCATTATCTCCTTCAATTTTAACTCTAACAACACCTGATTTATCCACTATTTCCTGAATGATTCTACCGTTTTTTCCTATAACTTTACCAACAAGACTTCTTTCAACTTGCATAGATTCTTCACTGTATTCTAATAATCTTCTTGCCTCTTTCACAGCCTCGCTTGACTATATTAACAAATAAGCGCATTGAATTATCTAATCTACATTTTAAAAAATCAAAAATTAATGTTACGGAAGTTGCAGAGAAGTGAATTATGCTAATCCTCAGTATACTAGAAGTAATTTCAGCTATCTCTCTGGGCGAGCAGTCAGGGTTGTGTTCCTGAGGGTTTCGAAAGGTATTGAAACGTATATTTCTTTTTTTTTTAAAAAAAAAAAAGTTAAAAAAACTGGAGCTAATATTACGAGCGCAATTGGCTAGAAAGTCAGTAATTTTGAAGTGCGATCCTTACTACAGTTTAATACACCCATCACTTGGTGCTTGGGTTTAGTTTTAGTTACTACTAATGATCAAACCTGATTCATTATCTCAAGTCATAATATTTTTGAACACTAAACACAGTTAGCAGTTTTTTAAAGTTGGAAATAGCGGTTCTGACTCTACAAACAACCTTTTACTAACTAGCATTGTTTTTAGGAAAATATGTAGAAACAATACCCTTTAATAAGGTTTGTTGTCAAAAATGGCTTCAGAGAAATGATTCGTTCCTTTTTTTTTTTTTTTGCATTATTTCAAAAGAATTGATCTAAAATTAAAATGGACCCAACTTGTTAACTCACTAACTTTGCAAGGAATATCAACATTACATTGCTGATGAGAATTTCATTTTGAAATTGACCACAAATCAAATAAACAAAGGTTACGGCCCTCGTAGCCGAGAACAAATAAAATAAAACTTGTTAAAATCAGATTTTTAAACAATTAAAAAATAGGGTACAACGTGGTAACAATCTTGATTATTTTGTCGTAGCATGCTTCCTTTCTCTCATTCAAACCAGTTTCGGATTTTCAGGCATTGGTTCAACAGGTGTGAGTAAAGGAAAGGTAAAATTTGAAAATGAGTGAGATAATAAGGTGATATGTGAAGGATTAACATTTAAAACATTTGTAAGTTAAAAAAATAAACCAACAAATAGAACTAGCGCCATCTAATGATAAATAGAGAAAGACTCGTTGGAAAGTACAGATTATCATTCATAAGTTGAATTCAGTAATTATAGAATAAAAATTACTAACTTCACCATAAATTTTAAAGGTGCAACCTTCTTCAAGTTCTATGTTAGTTATACCATCTAATTTACGAGCATTTTGGATATTTACTCCATGTGCACCTATTGCCAGTCCCATAAGGTCTTCTTTCACAGAAAATTCATCAGAAAACCTGAATGAAACAGAAAAAAAATATTAAACTGCCTAACGACAATGTCTCAAGCTAGAGAGTTTTAAGGATATTTTTTATTGTAGAATGTCATCTACAACGAAATTAATTAATTTTTTAAAGATTTTCGTAAGTTTTGTCCTCTGAAATATTTTTTTACTTTCCTTTACTAAAGAAAGGAGGTAATGGGACCATGCCATTTTCAAAGTTAAGTTTCATCTGAAATAACTTTCGAGGACCCCAGAGTTAAATAAAAAAATGGATTTTAGAAAATATGTGGGTTAACATCTCCAAATCGAAAAATCATGGGAGAAAGAAACTTTATATTTCCATTTACTTCCTCCAGAAGAATTCGTATTTACAAATTTACATGTAAATCTTTAACTTTTATATATTTTTTCTTGTATTTATATTTGACAGTTCTTCGGAGAAGTACCTTCAAGATAGATATCCCTCTAAAGCGTCATTTTATTAAAATAACATTTTTGGTTTCACGTGCTGCAGTAAGGAGAAATAGGTTCGCTATTGTAGTCGAATCTAAAGGAAATGTATCTGGTAGTACTAGTAAAATGTAGAAAGATAAAGTCGCCTGAGTGTTCACACTAGACTTGTTCAATTCGTGCAATGCAGGATGCCAAAGATTATATCCGTCATGGTATGCTAGTTTTTCTTCATTCTGTTCGGTTTTGGGTTTTCGCTCTATGATGCATCAAGTAGAGAATTAAACTAAAAGTTTCTGTGACTTGCAATACCACATCATGGTTATATAAACATATAATTAGACATTATTCTACACAAAATTAATGCACCAGTCTCTTGAAGATGGATGAAAATCATAATAACAACATTTATGAATATGTAGCTCAACATTAAACTTCACAAATTTTACAATATTCTGAAGAAGGTAAAATATTTACCAAAACGTTGGTAGTGAAAAATAAGAAATTTGTTTCAATATTTATTGACTGCTCCTCAAAAATTTTCCAATTATTACAAGATTGTCAAAATTTTATAATTCAGAGCTTACACAATCACAATAATTCTCATTCTCTACTTTCCATCCAATGATGTAAGCCGTATCAGAAAACAAAACTGTATTTATGTATATAAATTATATATTTATATAATAAATACTCAAGGGAGGTGGATTCGGTATAACAGTTTATAAATAATAATAACATAGATGAGACCCTTATTCGATTAGCTACTTTTTATCAGTTGGAAAAATGGTTTAAATTCGTAACTGTGAACTAACGTGCACATAAATTATTATATATTAGATATTATACTATACATATATAATATTTTATATCCTCTAAAGACGACAGGCAAAGACTAAATGACGGCAAATTAAAAACATTTAAAAAAAATGCCAGATATGTGTGTACGTTTATTCTAATAACACGGCAGACAGCAATAATTTTTTTAAGTCGTTACCATTCCGACGACCAAATACTACCTACAGATATTTCAATAATTAAGTTTAAGCTTCTACCTCTCGCCCCCAACCTAATTTGTAGTTAGCTGGACATTAAGCCCTGCTTGAATTGGCGATTCAATTTTCTATTGGCTACAAAAAATATCGAATTAAAGAATTTAATCATTCAAGGATCGTTTCTGGCAAATTCGGTATAAGGAAGTGAGAAGTTAATGATATGTGGTTGTATCAAAGTAATCATTTTTTTGTACTAACAATTCATAAATAGCCTCGTACTGCTTATTTTATTATGTTTAATGCATTTTCAACTTTCAAAATTAGTTCAATATATTTATTTGATACCAGGCATGTAAAGAAGCTTTAGAGATATTAGAATAACAAACACTGCGAGCGGATTGTTAAAATAAAATCCTTACGCAGTATTTCAATAATCATTGCATCATATTGTATAATCAAATTTCATGACAAAGTGAAAAATTAACTTAATTTTTAACACTTGAAAATCTAAAAACAAAATTAACTTACCCCCCCGTGTTTTGGATTTTTGTGGACTCCAATTGCTTCTGGGCTTCCTCTGTTCTTCTGAGAAGCAGGAGTTTCTGATGTAAATTTCTAAAATGCATTTCTTGGAGCATACCCGCCCTTTTTTGGGAATTTTCACACCTAGAAATGAAGCTAAGAACTCCACTTTCTGGGATGTACCTGCATATTGAAGCATTAATCGCCTTCTGGAAGTCTTTGTGCACATTTTCCTTTTTCGCACTATTTAAAACACAAAACACGGAAATTCATCACTAGTTTAGCTTTATCATGGAATCGAAAAAAAGAAAAAGAAAATAGTAGCACTAAAATTTCACCGCAATCACTAACACAATTTCATTTAAAAAATAAAGAAACAAAAAAGTAAACACAAAGTGATTAAAAATCAAAACAAAAGCTCACACAGCAATACTAACAAATTAAAAATTCCCTTACTATTCTCTGAGATCTTCTGGTACCTCTATTTCAAACTTGGTAAAAGTTTTATTTGTAATAGGGGGATTGCTGTTTTTGTGCCTTAACCTGTCCGATGGTACTATTTCTGTATACGTTGTTTCCCAACCCAGGTATTCTAAAACTAAAAAATCTCCTTTCATCATCTGCAACAAAAATTTGGGGTATCAGCCTTAAGAGCATAAAAAAGCAACGTTTTGCTTAAAGTACACGAAGCCGTAAAACTTCCGATCTTACCAACATTGAAATTTAGATAATCCAACGAAATTAAATCTTTTCGAGAATGCCGCACTCTTTAAGTTTTCGTACCTACAGTGTACTCATAATTCACGTTTTAAAATTCCCAAATTATAAACGGAAAATACCTTGATCACAGCTCGCCACCAACCACATGACTCGTGGTCATTCGACCGAGATAATACCTCTACCTCTTCATTTTCTTTGAAATCAGTTTTAGGGGCATCTTTGGGTGGAGGAAGCCGTACAAGATTAAAGGTAAACCTGGATTCCGCTTGCCACCTAAAATGAGAATAAAATTAGCATAATTCTAAAATATATAAACACAATTCATATAATTAAAACACTTAAAAATGAAACAAAAACACTCACTCATTTTCAAAAGCTACAGAAACTTCTTTTTCAAATACATCGGTAACATATGCCTGAAATTAAAGAATTTAATTTAGCGAGACGTGAGTAAAAAATTAAAGATGGTTCATCACAAGTTTTAATGTGTTTCAAGATCATTTTTAAAAATAGATACAAAGAAAACTAACTCACGGCAACCCCAGAATAAATATTTTATCGAAGCTAGAATAGCCAACGACTTTCTCAAATTAGTAAATACTACTTTGAACTAAATTTCTATCAAAAAAACAATAAATTAATTCTTTTAAATTGTTCGAATTGTGGAATTGGTTATATTCTCTATTCAACTTGACTTGCACTGACGTAAAAAGGAAGCACTTAAATATGGACCAAGGATATTAAGTATCCCATATAAAAGATAAATTTAGAGTTATCAAGAAAATGTTGAATTAGAATCTAGATGTTTTGTGCACATGGAAAAATCACGCCCTGTCAAGAGACATGGCGTCCTAACCATGTTGGTTGTTTCATTTCAAGTTAATTGGCAGTGAAATGTATCCTTAAAGGCCATTATTGTCGTACAGAAAATACTGATAAAAAAAGAATTTGTGAGCAAATTTCTTTCAGAATGTAGACTAGTACTTTTTAAGGTACGTACCTTATAATATGCACCATTCTCGCCGCATACTTCCACTTCTAGGTCATCCATCTTGCTATTGCTATGAAAATATCAACGGGCCCTTGGTACACCTTACTACAACCAATAGAAAGACTCTAGGTTGTATATCCTTTTATCCCATTGGCAGAACACATGTGAATAAGATGTAGGAGGCTGTGAAATAACTTATCTTCTTTTATTTAATATTTTTGTACATATAATAGTTTTAAATGTTGAAATTTTAAGTTTTGTCGTAAAATGTCTGTAAGTAGTGATTCTGACGAGTATTTCGATGCTGAAGATAATACCCCTAATAAACTTACGAGGTACTAATCAATTTTGACTAACCTTTTGAATGATCACTTTTGGAAGAATTTAAACAAGAAATAAATTGTCAAATTACTAATTCCTTAAAAACTGCAGTGACTTTTATGCTGTTGACAAATTACTAAAGCTGTCATACATTAATATGATAAAATAACAAATGGATAGTTAAATTTGTAATTTTGTATAGGAAATCGAAAGTTATAAGCTTGACACCATCAAAAAGCGAATCAGATTTTCAATCATCGTTAAAACAAGATGAAAAACGTTTGGATTTAGCACCTCGAGTTCCTAGCTCCTTGGCTTTACAAACTGGAACAGATTTTACCGTTAGTATTGCAGTGTAGTTACATTCGATATTTCCCCGTTACTTTAGTTTATGAAGTTAATTTTTCTTTTAGGGATTTGAGAAAAGTCATAGTAATAGGCACAAGTTACGGGAGCTAAGGCAGCGAATGCAAACTGAGGATGAAGAGGTCTTGAACACCGTAGGCACGTCTCCAACGAGTAGTCAGACTTCTTCTTTAGATGGAGTGTTCCCTTCCTCAGATACTCGTTCTTGCCATCCTTTTAGAATAATTGAACATGATGCTATGAGTATGCATAGTCTTACATCATTGGGAAGAATTGGACGAATCTTGAGCAACAGTCAAGATCAAGGTGAATTAATGAAAAATTTTTGAATTCTCAAGAAGGTCATAAGGTACATTATTTTATATAGAATATAGTCTAACAATGTTTTTTTTAATTCTTAAGAAGATAACTCATCGATAGCATGATGGCAATTGTATAGATATTTGTTTTTTTTTTTACATTATAACCTTTCAACTTCCAAAATAAATCAAAGAATAGATAGCAGTTGGGCAGAAATGGTTGAAATTATGTTTCATTTTCGGAAATGAGCATATACTTATAAGTAAATCACTCGTTTAAATTCATTTGGAGAAATAAAAAACAATCCTGTAATGATGGGATTACTTAAAGGAATTTTTCATTTTTGTATCTTTTGTAGGTGGAGCTCAGACTAGTGCCCGAGAACCTTCAGTAACCAGCAGTCTTGGTGGAGGAAGCTCTACTGGTACGCTTCGTAGTCCATCTGAACCTAAAGAATCAAAACCGATTGAAATTGGGGCTGTAAATAGTGAAGAAGGTAAATTACAAGAACCAGATGTAATTGCAAGTACCAAAGCGGGAAGTCAACCGTCATCTAATAACGGGCAAATGCATATCACAAGAGCAGGGAATAAATCTGGAAATATTTCTACGACAGCTGAAGGAGCGCCACCAGTAGCTCCTCCTAGGAGAAGGAAGAAAAATAAACCTATTCCTCCACCTCCTCCTAACACACTTTCCATAACTCCTGTTGATTCCCCAAAATTTAAGGTAGGTTTTTGTTTTACAACTTGACTATTTCGTGACTGTGAAATTCCAAACTTAAATGTAAATAAAACTTACAGAAATTAGAAGCTGAAGAATCAAATATTATTAAAAGATCAACTTTACCCAGCCCAGCAAGCACAATTGAATCAATAACAAGAGAATTTGAACATTCGTTAGATATTAAAGCAGCTACGAAAGGACAATACGTAGTCAAACCACAGGTCCTTCACTAATACTTTCTTGTTACTTTGTCTAACATTTTAATTCCATTGGAGTATTCAAAACAGTTTTATCCTAACTCTCACTTTTATTTAAATAATAGGAGAATGGCGAAAACAAATCTCGAAGTTTGCGAGTAGGTAGAAATAGTAGTACTTATCCTCTTGGAGGGAACACTGCGTGTGCATCAAGAACAGGTAATGCAATACCGGGTAATAACGGTTGCAACAGCACTAATAAACGAGGCCGGAGAAAATCTGCTGGTGATGAACAAGAACTTCTTCCAAATCAGCTCAATATGTTCGTTAGAACTAGAACTGATTCTGGCAAACCTCTCAGTGACTTGGTATGTATAACATTTATTTATTTTTAAGGGCCACAACAGTTATGTGAAAACTATATGTATTATTACAATTTAATTTAGCCCAAATATTTTAAAATATTAAAGGAATAAAAATCCTACCGTCTTTGGAGTGCTTCTATTAAGTAAAAAATTATATTAATTGTTAGTGAGCAATCTTCTCTGATTTCTGCATTGGGCTCAAAACCATTTATATTTCAGAAATGAATATATATCACTAAAATGTATATAACAAAAATAAAAAGAGCAATCATGCGACCAGTTATTTTTCTATGGCCTTCTAATATTTTTCTTAACCATTTTAAACATTAGTTAAAACTGTAGTTATCTAGTTCTACAAATATGTTTGAACAAAAGGGCTGTGCTTTATTTTTTAACTTCCTTTTATATTCCAAGTTAATGCTTGGAACTGTTCGGATAACTTTCTTAGCTATATTTCAAAAACAGAGTACAATGCATTTTCAATTAACTATTTTTAAGTTTCAGCAAATTATGGGATATATTTATTCACAATATTCTGCTATGCTTGGCTAGTAATTATTCCTCAAAATGCCTTTATTGTTTTATTTATTTATTTGGATTAATTTATTATTTAAATCAGTTTTCCATTTTATTTTCGGCTGTGAATTGCGATCCACTTTTTTCTTTTTTTCTTTTAGTTTTTATATTAGTATAATTCCCTGTTCTTAAAGTCCTCTGAGTAGATTGGGGTTTGTCGTGCACGGCCCCTTTGTCCTTTGATAGGAAATCTTGGAGCAGGTAACTGTGCTGAACCTGGATACTGGCGAACGTGTACCACTGAGCATTGCGGAAGACAAATTACCACAGTGTATAAATCCATTATCGTTGCATATAATGCGCCTAACCTCTGAATATGTGAGCCAAACATCTTTGGACAAAGGAGACGATGATGACGATGATGATGATGATTCGTTAGATAGTAAAAAATCAGTCAGTGGTGGAAGAATGGGTGGAGGCAGTGGTAGTGGTTCGACGGAAGTGGGAGGACCTGTAAGGAGAAGAACCGCACAGATTAAAAAGTTTCTTGGATCAACGGTGAAAAAAACAATGATCAAAGCAAAAACTATTGGCAGACAACATAAAGAAGATGCTGGAGAGGTATTATGATCTTTAATTCATATTGAAAATATATTTATTAGCCCTTTATTAAAAATAAAATATTAATTCTGTTCAGTAATAATTTCTTAAGAAGAATCCACAGTACTGCTATTATTAAAATATCTGATAACTATTTAATATTGGCGCCTGATCATTTCTTCAAAGACTGGAATCACTTAGTAAATCCATCTGTCCCCTCTCTGTAGGTGGAGTAGGCTTAAAGTATCTTGACAACCCTGTGGATATCTCAGGCTAAACAAACTTACACTAACTATCCCAATACTCACACAATCCCATAAATTTAATGCCTGCAGAGAGTGTTGATGTATGCAATTACTTGGATTTAGCGAACCCAATGTCAAAATTCATATCTTCAGTTAACTCAAATTATCGTTGGGCAAGCTACACGGGCTTCGACCCTCTACACTTTTAGACTCTATGTATTAGAATTTATGTACGTTGCGTACTTAACATATTAAATACACTAATATTTGTAAAACTCTTAAGATAAGTGGAGTGTAAATTTGAATTTAGAAAGAATATTTAATTATTTCATTGCAGATTTAGTTTTCTTAACATGTACTATTTTTTATAGTTTGTCGATGATTCTGCCTCTACGACTACTGGGGAACAATATATAAAATTGAAAGTATCTAATAGTCACAAAGGACCATATGAATTTGAATGCGTACAACATGTACAGGTATCGTTTTTATTCATACATCTTCTAAAACCATACATAATTACTCATCAATTAACTGTAGCTGTTTGAATATGTATGTATCATTCCTTTAAAGTAATAAAAGCACATCTCCTCGTTGATGGACGCAAAATTAAATTTCAAGCAGAGAATTTTATAACAGATTAAGCTTATTAAAGACTTGAAAGAGTTGACTTGTTCAGTGAAGTGCGTGTGTGATTTTTAATATTTGTTATCAATGGGAGCGGAATTATAAAACATTCCTATTCAGGAAACTTTAGCGCCAACCAAGCACTTTTTGGCCACCGACCACTCTTTCACTAGTCTAAAATATCTGTTCATAATTTAAAAACAGGCAACCACTATATTCATATCAGTAATGAACAACATGCGTACACCCTATGGGAACAGCTGTACCCACTTATTAATACAGAGCACTCACTTGCACTGTCCTGCACCGTACTTTTCTACTAGACAATTCTTAGTTGCGTCTGCCCAGTTTGGTTAACAGCTGGTAACATTCTGAAAAAAGTTATGGCACTCCAAAGTAAATTTCTTCGTCCTGCACGAAATGTCCTCCGTTTCCAGAAGCTCGCAAATTCAGGGAACTATAATCAGATTTCCACACATAAGTGACCAAACTAATCGATAACTTCCTCTAAGTCCCTTCCCATTTTTTCTCACCTATTCATCATCTATCTCTCCCAGACAAGTCCACTTCGTCTAGAACTTTAAAAATCCATACGGTATTAGTATCTTCAATTATTATTGTATTTTCAGTATTTATTATTTTAGTCCTACATGGAAAAATGTTGCTGGTCATATTTTGTTTGCAAATAAATTAGTATTTCATTTAAAAACCCATAATTTTAAGTTTTTGTTCATTGACCCTTCCATCCATCTGTAAAAGAAAGTTTCATTGTTCGTAACGACCTATGGTCCCAATTAATTTACTATGAAGTTTCTTTTAACATTCGTATAACGTGATCTAATCTCGTCAACTTTTAAAAGTATTAGAATCACTTGATGCGTGACTTAATTTTTCTTTTTGGATTATTTATTAGGACTTGAGTGGTGAACACACAGGTCCTGTTTGGTGCATGAAGTTTTCATCTTGTGGAAGATTATTAGCAACCGCTGGGCAGGATCGAGTTCTCAGAGTTTGGGTTGTAAGGAATGCATATCCTTACTTTCAGGTATTTTATTTCCTTTTTCTTTTCTATTTTACAATTGCTTTAAACATTGCGTTTTTAATAATTTATACGTAACACTTTTTGGTTTAATTTCAAGGATATGAGAACAAAATATAATGCAGAGAAGGTATCACCTACTCCTTCGCAAGAATCAATTGTATCGCAAGTATCCACGGCGGCGGTTGATGAAAGCTGTGGCGGAAGTTCTGCCAGCAGTGTCGGTGGTACTGAACTAGCCGACCATCGAGCACCATTTATGCCAAAACCATTTTGCACATACTCCGGCCATACATCAGATTTATTAGATGTATCTTGGTCCAAGAATTATTTTATACTCTCATCATCAATGGATAAAACTGTTAGATTGTGGCACATTTCTAGAAAGGAATGTTTGTGCTGTTTTCAACATATAGATTTTGTTACTGCCATTGTGTTCCATCCAAGAGATGATAGGTAATGTTAATAATTATAATATAATAATTTCAGTATGTAAAAAAATTCTTTTTTTTTTCTTAATATGATCAAAAAAAATGTTGATAGCCTAAAAAATTAAGCTACAAGTCGTTTTCTATTAGATGCAAGTCTGCTCCCTGCACCTCTATAAAAGCGTATTTTTCAGATTTTAGAAACCTTCCTGTAACTCACATGTGTTCTCTCAACAATAAACCACCTCTTAAGAGTATCCGGCATATTCTCAATATCACCAGAAGCTCTCCACATCAAGTTATACCACCACAGCAAGCCGCTTGATGTCTGTAACTTTTTAAAATCAGAATGATTTTCGTCCAGTCAAACAAATGATTAATATCAAAGTGTATTTATTTAAGTAAAAATAAAAAATGTAGATTAGAACAAGCCAACCAGGTCTGTGATTTAACGGGAAAAAAATGATGCTCTGTTTGAATTGAAATCTGGGGTGACAATTACTTAAGCCCTGATGGTCGTGTAATACACCCGAACTTTGTTCAGTCAATACGTGTATGCTAAGTTTTGGCTAATAATAAAAAAAATTAGCTCTTTGAGTAGTCCAAAAGATTTTATTGATCAATCACCAAGTTAGCCTGAGACCGTATATATCAGGTTAAACACCCGTAGTAATAAAATATTTAAATTTCGGTCCTGCTGCCCTAACCATTTTACCTGACTAGGTTGCCTCTTCCGCTCTTTGGCCCTGTAATTAACTTGTAAAAAGATTACCATGTTGTAGAGGTTGAGAACACCATGTTTCGAGTTTTTGCTACTGTTACAGCCTCTTGAACTTCAAGAGAATCAAATATTTTGCTATAGAAGTAATAAAGCTGTGAAAATGATGTAAGCTGTTGCCTTGGTTTTAATTACCCTTGCAGTGCTCACTAACATATTTCTTACTGTTCGCAGTTCTAATAGCGAATAACTTAATGAGAAGTTAGGAGAATCCTCTTCTTTACTTTTACCTCACCATTTCATGTAATACTCGTAATTATAAAAGCCAAATTATGCGATAAAGATCGAAAAATAATCTTTCTTCTTTAACTAACAATTTTGTTGATTATGTCTCAAATCTTGAATAATTTTACTTTTTAATTTAGGTATTTTTTGAGTGGCTCATTGGATGGTAAACTGAGGCTTTGGAATATTCCAGATAAAAAAGTTGCCGTGTGGAATGAGGTTGGTGGTCCAGCAAAATTAATTACAGCAGCGAATTTTTGTGAGGTATTATTTTTGTTTTTAATTTAAGAAAAAGTACAGCCAATTTAACTAAGTTGAAGGTTGTGAAGAATTATTTTAGATAAGTATGTTTTTTAATATTCTAATGTACAATTACTTTGTTAATACAGAATGGCAAGTTTGCAGTTGTAGGTTCATATGATGGTCGTTGCATTTTTTATACAACCGATCAACTTAAGTATCACACTCAGATACATGTTAGATCGACACGTGGTAAAAATTCTACTGGTAGAAAAATCTCTGGCATAGAACCAATGCCTGGACAAGAAAAAATTTTAGTTACATCAAATGATTCTAGAATTCGTCTATATGATCTGCGCGATTTGAATTTATCCTGTAAATACAAAGGTTATGCAAATTTTTCATCACAAATTAAGGCATCCTTCTCCCATGATGGTAAATTTATAATATCTGGATCAGAAAACCAATGTATTTATATATGGAAATCGAATCATGATTATTCAAAATTTTCCTCTGTTAGAAGAGATAGAAATGATTATTGGGAAGGCATCAAGGTAAGCTAACTAGAAAAGAAGAATTGTTTTAATAGATATTCCTTGAGTGCTGTCTTTTTTTAAAAAAAATTATTTCTATTTAAAAGGTTCATAATGCAGTTGTGACTTGTGCAGTATTTTCACCAAATCCGGATATAATAATGCGACAAATAGAAGAACTCGAGGGTGTCACACCGCAAAGTCATACAACTTCCGGTTACGTATTGGTCAGCGCTGATTTCAATGGTGCCATTAAAGTATTCCTGAATAAAATGAAACCTAAACACTCTTCTTTGCCAGCGTCAGCTATGGCTTAATTTTTTTTAAATTATACTTTCCAGTTTTTAGAACTCATGGTGGTGTGTTGGAGAGTGTTGCTTTAGCAGCCCATGGAAAAATATTTTTTGTAAATCTAAGGAATATTTTGGTATTATTTTTAGTGTAGGATCGTTGCCTTTTTTTTTCATTTAATAAAAAAAACGAACCCTCATCACATATTTTATAAAACTTTAATATTAAAGTAAGAAATCTGATTCCTCATAAGGAATATTTGCCTTTAATGGAACTTGGCTCGAGTTCGTTGACAGCAATATTTCATTTATATACTTTAAATATCATAGCAAATAACATTCTTTAGATTTTTTTTTTAAGTACGAGTAAAATTAGTACGACTAACATTTCTCCCTAATTCCTATCGAAAAGTAAGAATAATAGAGCATAGACTAAAAAAGATGAATTAAAAAAAGTACAGGCATTCTGCAAGTTCCCGAAAAATTAATGATAGAAATTAAACCCGAACTTCTTAACTTCATAATAAAATAGGTGAAAATATTTTCAAATTGTCCATATTATTAAAACGCTCATTTCAACGTGATGTTTTTAATAACGTTAAGTCTACAATCAACATCCACATTACCTTGCAATTAGCCAGCTGAAAAAGTATTTTATCTAAAAAGAATATCACAAAGAAACAGTAGTATATTGCAGACAAATTTTTGCACAGACGGAACAATTTTAAGTGTGTATTATTTATAACGGGACCAAAGAAAATAATACTTTTGAAATAAAATTTTTGAAAATCAATTTTCCTTTACTATATATTGATTTTATTTTGTGGACTTATTTCTCAAGAACGCTATCGTTTTATAACTTCCATTACATTTCCATGAGACTAATTAATTGGATAAAAAGAGCATTTATTGATAACAGAAGCACAATGGTGTGATAAATATTTTTTTATTATACGTGTAAATTAAAATAAAATAATTGTTGGTATCTACTTTGCTTTGTTAAAAGTTAAGTCTTTTAAGTAATATTTTATTTAAAAAATATATATATTTAGCTGAAAATTGTAAATTGTATTTATAACAATGGAGTGGCAAAACTATGTTACCAAATTAAAAAGTAAAGAGTATTATATTTAAATTTATAATCTAAAAAAATATATATATATATAATTAAATTTACAAATCTTGATTTTCTATCGTTAAATGTTTATATCGTTTTATTTTAACT
The DNA here is from genome assembly GCF_049639745.1 of Rhodnius prolixus. Classification (NCBI taxonomy): domain Eukaryota; kingdom Metazoa; phylum Arthropoda; class Insecta; order Hemiptera; family Reduviidae; genus Rhodnius; species Rhodnius prolixus. The sequence continues at coordinate 27,076,256 of NW_027411624.1, forward strand.
ATTAAAGCATCACTATTATCACTTTCTTCTACCGACAGAATCACTAATCGTGACACAGTAAGCATATCGTTCAAGTTTCCTTTTATCACATCCACTTCATCTCCTTTTTCCAACTGTAATCAATACCACTAAATATACAACTGTCCTACCGGACAGTTTTAATTAATGTTTGAAATGCAAACAAGTTAGGTTTAAAAAATTTCACAAAACAGAGAAAACTTTTTTCCCTAAATTAATAATTACTAAAAATTAGAGAAAATGCATTGTGTAATAAACAGTTCCTTTACAATTTCTTTTAAAGAATATATGCTCTGATAAAGGTAATTATCACTAAAATTAAGCACATGTTTTAAAAAAAACATGTACTGTAGTTGATTTGTTCTCTTGGCTTGCCTCTCCAATTGACTTATCTTGTAGTATGTACTTATATTATAGTAGGCTACGCAGAAAACTAAACTGTATATTTTTTGAAATCTAAGATTTTATCTGTCAGCACAATTTCAGATGATTATATAGTATAATGTACTTCAGAAATTACCCAGCGTTGCAAATTATCTATTTAACATGCACACTTAGTTCCGTTTAACTGCCTTAGTTTTCTCGAGGTTGACATTGTGCGCATAATATGCCACGCACGAAATTTAGTGAAAATGATAATTCTTAGCTCCTAATCTCATCTTCATAATGATATCTAAATCTTTTGTAAATTCACAAGCTACAACAACTTCAAAATTTGATATCTTTCTGTTTCATTCTTCGTATCATCCCAAACAAAAACGGATAGCATGTAGCATTTAGTGCAATGCCAAAAAGTTTATAAGTAAAAAAAAAAATACTTCAACTAAAAAAAATAATCTTTTCTTGAGAGATTAAGTTTCGCGTAAAGGCGCAAACCTTCAAATTCCCTGTTAAAAGAAGATGACTTAAGTTTAATCATAAAATAATTCTTGAGAAGATATCAGTTTTCACAGTGTCACAACCAATTTGAATACGAAGAATAGTCTCTTCCTCATTGCGTAATGCTTGGTGAACAGTGTGAAAGTGAATAAGAGTTTTTAAAAATTGGCTTTTTACAAAAAAAAAAAGCCGGTAGCCAATTAATTTTCAATAAGAGTCAAAATCAACGGCCAAAATGTTGGATTCGTATAAAAAGAGCTAGTGTTATATGCTAGAGGTATATCGTAATAAAGAAACAAGGAACAGTAACTCAAAAGTCTCCGAAAACCATTTCGTGTGTTTGAAAACGTGACTTTGAAAAGCCTGCCACAAAAGCAAGTAGTACTAATGAAACAAACACTTGCATACGTCTTCACTTCCAAATATCGTATGTATACTATTTTTTATTTATACTCAATATAAGTCTATGTTAAGTACCGAAATTGCTTTTCTATTGAGCTCATGATTTCTGCAGTAGCAGATTATTATTACATTAAAAACAAAAAAGGAAGAATGAAAGGCATGTTAATACACCTGGGGTCATGAGCTACCTACTCTTTTTCAGAGCATTGATTCTCACCGGCTTTTCTCCTTAAAGCCTATTTGCGGACAGTGAGTTAGAACTCACTCTTAGAAGAGGCTGCTAAAATGGGAAATCTGAAAACAGGCTGACTCCAACCTGAGATCTGTACGTAGGTGTCAAGAGCATAACTCTTGAGCGCTCTTTCCTTTGTAGGAACACTTCTAAAATTAGACGTAGGGTAGTCTCTATCACAATTACTATTGAAAATATTAAAGATGTGGTAATCAATACGAAAAATGATTGCCACAATTCAGAAAAAATTAACTAAGAGATAGTTGGATCTGTCACGCTGCATAAATCCTTTATTTCATCTCAAAAACATACTTGCATTCTATGATTTGGCCGGTTTTGAATTTTCATTCACTTTAAATTTTGTTCCTTTCACTTCTTAAAGATCAAAATGAAATTACAAACAAGCATTTCTTTCAATACTAATATCTAATGCTGAAATTTGTTCTATGACAAAACCATGATCTAAGGAAGTTATAGATATTTTTAAGAGCAATTAAAGTCATTTCATTTACTTATTCAAGGCAAAATTAAATTAAAATGCAGAAGTGAATGTGAAAAAGCATATCTTACTTTTGAACTTTTCTTGCTTATTTTTTCACCATTAACGTGAATTTTGTTTTCATAAAACAATGACTCCACCTTACTAGAAAAATAGAAATATTTGGTTAAATTCATCAAAACAAATGAAAACATTTTTTTAAAGCTACATACACGTTGGCAAAGTGAAAAGTTCTCGAATTGGCAGTGAACTATATTTTACATCAAAAACATTTTTTTTTTTTTATGATAAACCTCTTTTAGTGCGATTTGTCTTTTCCACGAATAGTTTTATGCCTGAAGTTTTCCAGCTACAATTTTCCAACCTTGATTAGGGTTTCAAATTTGGCGAATAGGAGGATTTTCCAGCAATTTGTACTTCAAATCCCTCTCACCTTTGAAGGCAGATTAATAGTTCTAAAAAAAAAAATAGTTATACTTTTTTTATCTACTTGGATACATTTTGCAAGGTAATTAAGAATAATATTTTCTGCATTCCAGAAACACTGTCAATGAACTTTCCGACAACTGAAATCGACTACAGACCTTTTACCGCACTATTCGACATGCCGTTAGTCTGTCATGCCTTAGTGGGTGAAATGCTAAAGCTATGTCTTGTGATACAACTGTCGATACTGTTTCCGTTCGAATTTATACACTACTTGTTTAGCTATTCGTAGTAATTGTTGAATAATTTCATGTTACTATACAAATCCAAACTAAACGAGAGACATACTTTTATGTTCAGTCAGATAGTCTTGTTTCCGCATCATATGGAGCTTTTTAAGTATTTTTAATAAGGTTGCTGGAAGGCAAGTTTTATTTTGGTTTTCCAACTTAGTAGATTTTTAATTACTAAATATGTCATTAAGTCATCCCAAGAGCTCCTTTGGGGGATGAAAATTTGAATACTTTAGACCTCAATCGGATTGAAAAGAAGATCGAAAAGAAATTTAGTCTCAGAATGAAACAAGTGCTACTCAGGAAGTTGTTGGATAGTAAGAATTTTTTTTTTCCTACAGCAACCGAAATATCTTTGTTCTTACTCTGTGCACAAATGAGAACGTTTCATCTTGCCCTTTTATGTCAGCGTGACTGAATGCGATACCCTATGTTTAGAAACGCAGAAAGTCTTTTTTTTAACAATATTTTCTAATTTTAAGATTTAAAATATATAAATTATATTTTAAGATTCTCTTACTGCATTTCGATTAAGAAAAAGTGATTTCATAAATTTTGAGTGATTAAGCATCCAAAAAATAAAAAATGCAGCAGACAACAGGTTTTAGCCTTACAGATGTAGGAAAAAGCCAACAGAACTTTACATAAATCAAAATCAACAAGGTTTTCTTTTGTTTATTACCGCTACTAAAAGAATATAAGTTCCGATTTGAAAACACCTCCTTTTATAAGTTTGAGGCACCAAACACAAGCCCTACCTGTCTGCGCCCACTGTCACCATATTTCTCATAATTTTATTCCCTGAATTGGAAGATATTCTCAAAAAAATAATCGCAAAAAGTTAAGTTTTGTTTAGATATCACCAGGGCACACAACAAGTACGTTTTGGTCATAATAACGGTAAGGAATGATTTCGCAGAAAAATGTTTCTTGAAATTGCCTTCTACCATTTTCTTTAAACAATAAATATTTTCTGAAGTATTTTCTTTTGAACTAAAATATTCTTCAGGAAAATTTAATTTTGTGCACTTACTGGAACGGTGAGGACACTAAAAGTTCAATTTTAGTATGATTCCTCCACAAATAAAAACGAGAATTAAATGAGATGCTATACTCCGTGTTTGGAGAAACGCTTCACCAGAAGCAATTGCATGAACGATTTCTTTTTGGCTTTCGGATTGTGTTTGAACTTATTAGTAAAATTTAAGAAAACGGATATATTGGATAAGCAGTTGAAATAAGCAAGTCAATTTCCAAATGCGGTTTTTTAGGGTACTGGAAAAAAAAAACCAAAAAGTTTTCACATCTATCTTGATGAAAATTCGACAAGTTACAAAAACTGTATTTTGAAAATCGCCTTATGTTTTTAAACAAAGGGTATCACATTAACTTTACTTACTGCTACTTTCCATTTATAACGTACTTTCTTGGTAGTCCTAAACCAGTTTTTAAAACTGCATCAGCTCTAAGCGACTGCATCCTGCCAGTAATAATTTTGGCAATACCATCTTCCATTTGAGTGTCTTCTGAATCTGAATCTGTATCTGATTCTACATCTTTTTCTTTCGCCTAAAATTCCTTAAGTTTACTAAAAACTGTGATTCGGTAAAGTTCTTTAAAATGACCAAACATTGTATTATTAAAAAACAGATTTACCCATGTTTTAGGAGGTTTCTTAAACTTGTAACGCCTGGGGAACATAAAGAAATCAACTGATGCCTTTTGTTCATTACAAAACAGTGTGCGATTAGGAATTTTGTTGTCTAAGTGAAGAAATGAACTGGAACAATACTTTAGCAAGTACGTTAAATTTCTTTGTTGGATCACAAGTTTGCAGGTATCCTTTCCCATGCAGTCTGGTATTGTCAAATGTCGAACACATTTAGCTAATAAAGAATACATTATTCTAGAACTTTGGATAAATTTTGCAATAATTCCTAGGTCATAACCTACACGAGTAACATATAAAAAGGTTAAACTGACAAACCTTTCGTAACCAATCAGAATTATAAGTGCCACAGCCTTCTACAAGTGAATAACCAGTCGCCATCAAGAGGGGTGTTTGTTACTGCTTGTCATAACTCGCTTCTTTGTTTTGGAATTTCTGTCACTCTAAATACCCCTCTGTTCAAAGTTTGGTGAAAATATTTTATTCGTTTCCTTACTATGCATGTATTTATGCTCCCTGAAGAAAGTGTATCACAAAATTGCGGTTTTAGTTTATCATTAGAATTAGCAAAATGTTGGTGCACAAAAGCTTTTTAGTTCGTTGGCTTTCCAGTAGGACTTCTCAGTGGAGTATTGAATTTTCTGAATATCCTTTACTAGTATTGTATATAAGTTTATCAAACTGTTCTTTGACGTATCGGTGATATTCAGATGTGAAGATTATCCAGGCATGTCTGTGTCCTCCATCTAATATTAATTGGTGAAGGAAAGAATTTTAACTAGGTAAGGTCGATATCCCCAACTCTCCTAGTACCTCCAATCAATTAATACGTGGGTCACAGCATTTTATTAACTTCATTATAATTTTAGGTTTTTTTTTAAGCCTTTTCTTTTAATCAAAATGGAAAGCCATTTAGCTTGTCCTGTATGTACTCTCTATTTGAGAGAGGGTATGTCTATGCAAAGTCATTTAAATACCCACCCAAAGGATCAAGTGATAGATGCCCTGGTCAGAGTTTACACTACAGAAAGAACCACAAATGTTCAACCAGATCCTCAGCCGCCTGCAATTTTCAATCCTTTCCAAGTAGTATCTGAGGAGCATATAATACTTGGGCGACAGCAGGTGACCAACATCATTCACGCCCCTCTTTTGCCGTATCATTTTTATCAACAGCAACCACAACCTGTGGTGAGTGATTACTTAGGACAAACTAGTGATAATGCTCGTGGGTCAGAATCTGTTCTAAGTTTAGGCCAAAATGGTTCAGGGAGTGGCTCAGGACTTCTTACTACACTTGTCAACGTTCAAGATGAAGGAGCGATTGAAATGAACGTCCTTAATGATAACAGTAAGTGTTTTATGGACGTACAGAATACGTCAGTTTCTCCTGTCAATCGTTCTGAGCTCCCAATAAAAGCAGACATTCCAACACAAGTTAGACCTGATGAAAACGCAGATCAGTACATTACCTCTGATTGCGATTATCAAGATGAAGATGCCAGGCATAGTGATGACTTGGATGATCCAGGTATGCGATAATTTACAGTTTTTATAATAGTAACTATAATTATAAATTGATACTCAACATTCACTTCTAATTGTTTACTCTATTCTAACCTATCTTGCAAGATCCGAAATTTGATCTTGTTGATATAAGGTTTCTTCAGTTTTTTTTATCTATTAGTTGAATAGTTTAGGCGTCCATAATAAGCTTTCATAAGAAAAAGGGGGTTAAGAATTTATATATATGTATATAGTATATATATTTATTTGAAGAATCCTGCAAAAAAACACAGATACACATGCCTAATGAATGAATTCAATAAGTTGTAGCTGACTGTAAATTACAAAATTACAATTAACTTACTTTTGATTTTATGAATATTATTTCACTTAGGTTATGGCATAGATGTAAATTCAAAACTTACTGCCGACGAACGGAGTTGTCTCTCCAATGTACAAACTGGCGATGGTTCACCTCAGAGAGTTGATCTTTCAGGAAATAGTAATTTGCACTCTACTAACAATTCCGTATGGCTTCGAGAAGTAAGTATTACCAAAATTAGTAGTAAATTTCTTTTGTAACATAAATAAGTAAACCTTGAACGTTTTGTGGAATCTTAAATTGAATTCTTATATAAAAAAAGAGAGAGAGTTAAATAGTAATGATTGATTTCGGCTTCGTTTCATTGATCAGTTAATAAAAAATCTTCAAGGTTTTTTTGTAAAACTTTTCTGAAATTGACTTACATTAATAATTATATTTTGTATTCGTTTAGGACCTAAACCCTACTGTACAATACGAAAACAGTGGCGTGAAAGATATTGCAAATGCTCCAGCTGTGGTAACTACCTGGGAACCTACAGTAGCCTCAGAGAACAAGCCAAATGTTAAGAAAAGATATCAGTGTTTATATTGTGAGGAAGTTTTTACATGTCCAAAAGAAAGAAGAGTACATGTGGCATCATTGCATTGTAGTAACGAGGCTAAATCAAAGAAAGGAGAAGTCATTAGTACTAAATGTGACATGAAGCTTCCCGCTTCTAGGGAGTTGAAGGTATTAAATTCATCACTTTTAACCATTTTTATTTAACAACTGTAATATTTTTTGAATCAATATTATTATTTAATCAGATAATTTTTGGAAGTTAGGATTTGCAAACAATTTTAAAACCAACTTGGTTTTATTATTTTTCTGAATACGACATATAAAATTTATTATCTGCCTCAATGTAATAACTTACATTACCAAACATGCACGCTTAGCGAATTACTTATTTATTACTAGGTCTTCTTAATGCTTCAAAAATCATTATTTTTACTGTATGAACATAGGTAAAACCAAAATAACAAAAATAATATGAAATTCATAAAATTCGATTCTAACGAATCTTTTTATCTCTTCTCTACAGAAGGCTTCTTCCGAAATTGTCTTTAGCCATTCTGTTCTCAGAGCTACGGATAGGTCCTAAGGGCTAAGTTGTTTCCTTCTCTATATATTTTTCATTGGCATGAATGTTAGCTCTCCATGTGGCCTCTTCTGGCCATGTAAATTCTTACTTGAATACTATCTGATCCAGCTTTCTTTCTGTTACCCTTTTTATTTTATTTTTTTTCTTGCTTGCGTTGGTTCGAGGTAACATCGAATCTTCTTCTTAAATCAACCTCACTTTTCTATTTATTTCCAATTGGTAGAGTTCTTTTTTTACAGTTGTTCCTTTGCATAATGGTTACTGGCAAACATACTTTCTCCTCTTCAAATAGGATTTACTCTTCTTTCTATGTTTAAGAGGTCATTTAGCACTTAGTTAGTTAGTTTAATTAACTCCACTTTTTGAAATATTTTAAATTTCATTGTCAAACCACTTGGTTCAGTCTTAGTTTTTTATATTTATAATAAATTTTCCAAATCATAAAGATTAATAACATTAATCATCAAAAATTGTTTGGCCATTAAAATAAATAATTTATTTCAGAAGCCATTTTGATTTATTCCGTGCCCTAATGTAAATCGTTGCAATAATTCAACTCAAGTTGTGTAGCTGGCACTGAATGATAACTGAAAATGTATTTGAATTTATATTATAAACAGAGTTTTAAAAAAACTGTACAATTTTTCCTTTTTTTGTTTTATTGACTTAATCAAGTTGTGCAGTGAAAAGCTCAAATAGCTCTCTGCAGGCGCTTTTCCAGTCTGGGGTGTATTGGTGTAGGAAATTATCTATTTTATTATTTTTTTTTGCTATTAATTTTTTATTTATTTATTTTTTCGCATGATGCTTCGCGTCCGGGTTTTTTTTTTATCATTTGCTTATTTAGCGCGAACGTGACAGTTTAAGCAGTATTTTCTGCTGCCCCAGTAGATTGCAGATGGTAAGAGGGTATGCGAGTTAGTACTTTTCCATTCTAAATAAAACACCATGAACTGCGGTTCGTTGTCTGATTATACCAACTGGGAATCCTAGCGACTATGAGTTACCTGAACCTTCCTATAGAGTTTGTCTAGTTATGATTTTCATGAGATATACTTAAATCCTTGAGTATGAATCAAACTTCAGGTTTTCTTCTTTCCATAGTGAAATAATACGCATTTAGCCAAAGTCTTGTGACTCACTCTTCCTCTGTGCCATATACTTTGCATTAATTTTTTACAAACGTCCATTTTCTTGCACATAGTACATTTGTATCGTCATTTGTTCGGTAAATGCTCTTTACTCCCTTGAGGAAAAAAAAAAGTTGTTTTTTTAGAGCTTTCTCTTATTGGCTTGCTTTTTTCATCTTTTTTTTTATATCTTAGCATTCATGTAATAAGCCAAATTGGAACATTTCCTGTAGCCTCATTTATTCTGTAATTGGGCCTGTCTTTCGCGTCCACTACAAAAACCTGCAACCAACTTGTCTCGCAACGCTTCCTTTAAGAAATTTTTAAACTTGTATGTCGTGTAGATTAATTAGAACTGAATTATCTCCGCTATCTGTTGACTTCAGTTGAAGATACTTCTGACTGCAATGACCGCGAAAACATTTATAATTTTAAGAAAAAGCGCTTGTGCAGAACTGCCTTATTTTCTTTGAAGGATTTATTTTATATCTCTTTTGGAGCTATCAGATTTTGTAAAAACCCACAACATTTTTGTGAAGGTAATGTAAGTGGGCGACTTGTTAGTGGAAGATTCTCAATTCCCAGTTCTAATCTCGCTACTTTTTTTTTTTTATTTAAGGCGCGTCAACATCTGAGGTCATTGGCGTCTCGAGCTTTTTACATTGCTCTTCCAATCGCCGGACTGTGCTCTCTCGTTACAGACAAAACTGCGCATCACCGCACAGTAAGCAGTAAGAAGCTCCTAGGAAGTGTATATCAAAGGGCTAGCAGCTGAATTCAAACCCGGGATCTCCCAGTTGAAATCCAGTACGCTAACCACTGAGCTAATCCCTTCTCTAGCTACTTTATATTTGTTTGAAAAATGTAATAAAATATTTGCTTCTGTTCCCATGTACAACAAGATGGACGTTAAGCCCCGCCTGAAAAAATGTACAATTACTTTACTTTTTGTTTTTCCACTAAGTCTCATTTTATTTAGAATCATAAAGGCGTGGAGCAGTGTAATAGTTATGTGTGACTAGTGCGGAAAGTACGACTGTGAACCTAAGTCGATCGGCTCGTGTTGTTACCGCATGAGTAAGAAAATACTTCTGCACTAGTACCAATAATATTTTTCCTGCCGTCAGTAAAAAAAAAAAAAAAAAAGTAGGGAGATATTTGGAAAAAATAATTTTATTTTAAATACAAACAACCTGATAATAGCTACTTTTTACTTGTTATCATAAATTTTATAGTAAATTTGTGCTTCCGCCCCCTAAAAGGACACCTAATTGGTAGTTAAATGTAATGCTCCGCCTTAAAAAAATAGGCGGTTACTTTACTTACAAGCAACGAGAAAGAAGTAAAATCGGTTTCTATGATAGCAGTGTCAAATATTTGCAATACCTAAGCGCTTCTTTCAGATTGAAATAAAGTAATCGCTTTTTTTTTCAGGCGGAGCTTAACGTCTAGTTACCAATTGGGTACCATGGGCGTAGACGGAAGCATATCCTTTACTATTAACATTTTTTCTGACAAATAAAAGTAGCTACACGTGGGTTTCGAACTGAGGATCTCCCACTTACGAATCTACTATTCATAACCACTAGATAAACTCCCCTCCTTTAGATTAAAATATCTTAAAATAAGAAAACCGAACTTATTAGACTTAATAAGTCATTAAACAAATCAGTATTAAACATTACCAAAAAAGAATTATTCAAATTTTAACGGTATTAATTTAAAAAAGCAATACGGGTTAGATTTATGTAGATTGCTGTTATTGTCAAAATGAGTTAATTTATAATCCCTTTTTGTATTTATTTCTGTAGAAATGTATAAGCTGAATTCATCTAAACAGACAAATGTAAAATATATGTAAACATGATAACTATGAACAAATTAGTGCGGAAAGTAAGGTCTTATCACTCTTAACTATGTGGTAAACACCGATTTTCTAAGTAGCCGAAGGAAAGGTCTATCATTAATTTGTCAAATAGTTGGATTAAAAAAAAAAAATCGTTACTTCAAACCATTGTTTCAATCGAAGTTTTCAACAAAAACGAAATCAAAACGTTTGTCCATCAGTATTTTTATTATGCAATTTTAAAATGTTTAAATTATGTTTAGAAAGCATGTCCATATTGCATTATTATTAATATTATTATTACAAGGACTATTCAATAATTGTTATTATTTACAGGCACAGACCAGATTAGTACGTAAGAAGATCACTAGACAGTGCGATGTTTGTTTGGAAGAATTTGTATCTTTGCAAGCATACAGCGAGCACATTTCTAAAGTTCATCCTTTAGAATGTCGGACATGTGGCAAGACTTTTCATACGAAAGGAGGTTTAACTGCTCATTCAAAGATCCATATGGCTTTGAAGCCTCATGCATGCACCCTTTGTCCAAAAACATTCATTACAAATCAGAAATTAAAAGAGCACATGAATGGTCATACTGGTCATAGTCCCATTCAGTGTACAATGTGTGATCGAAAATTCAAAAGGTATTCCAATCTGAAGCAACATAAAGACATTGCTCACTTCTCTGTAAAGAAGAAAATCAAAGAATACTTTTGTGAATGCGGTGAAACATTTATCTCGAAGAAAAAACTTGAATGGCATAAAGAAACGCATGCAGATAAGCCAAAACAATGTATGCACTGCAGTGAAAAATATATTCATAGTGCAAGCTTGACTAGGCACATAAGGAAAGCCCATGATAATGAATATATCCCTCCTACATTGGATGGTAAACCGGACAATAAAAGGAAAAATGTTGTCTGCACCATTTGCAATATGACTTTTCTAGATTCTTCTTTACGTGCGCATATGAAGCAGCATGGAACTATAAAACAGTTTGGTTGTATTGTGTGTGGTAAAAAATTTCATACTAAATGGAATTTATCCTTACACAGATGGACCCATGCTTCACGTATGTCTAAACCTTATAAATGTACAATGTGCAAGGGTGCGTTCTTACGACAGTCTGAACTACAAGCCCATATCCGAGCCCATTATGGCAATAAACCTTACACATGTAATCATTGTGGTATGCAATTTAATCGTAAACATAATTGGTTGAGACATGAAAAAGAACATTTAATGGAGAAAAAGTATACTTGCGAAGAATGTGGCAAATCATTTCATAGGAATTATTATCTAGTCGATCATGCCAGGGTACACACGGGTGTAAAACCATACACATGTCATATCTGTAACAAAACTTCATCAACTAAATCTAATCATAATAAACATGTCAGGACCCATCATGCCCGTGAAGCTGTAAATACCGAGGCGTGAAAGTTTGATTTTTTTTTTTTTTGTGATACCCTGCTCATCAATAATTTTATTTGTTGTTCCTATGTCTTAAATTTGTTCTAATTCTTTTTTACTGAACAATAAATATATTGTGGATTGTATTTATTTTTATTTCTGTAAATATTGTAGATAATTTTATGTTTATTTTATAAATTTTGATTGAAAGTGTATTTATATGAAAATATTATCGCATATGATGTCGTGTACCATATAAATATACAAATACAAATTTTAATTCTTGGTTATTTAACAGTTATTTATTGCACCATCATTTCTAGTTTGTCATTTAAAATTGGTATTTTAGATCGGTCTATAAAATGGGATTCCCTAAAACATTTTTATAACTGTTACGTTAATTGTTGATAGTTGCGTTACAAGTTTCTAAGAATTATTATTCAGTTTAAATGATAAATTAAATTCAATATAAATCGTAGTTCACTTTAAATAATTATCTACATTTATTTTTAATGAGTACGGCAACAAAGTCATCACGTCTTTTCTGAGGTACCAACTATCTCAGAATGGATAGTGCCTTTCCTGTGTTAATTACAGAGTTGCTAGGTAGCAGAATTAAATAAGTTTTTAAAATTTTAAATTTGAACAAAATCACTTGAAGGTTACAATTTAGAGCAAGTACATCAAACATCTACTCCTTAAACATCTTTTGCTTCAAATTCTTTTCACGATAATTAATAATATTGAGAGGTCTTTTGATATCACAATGCCTTGAAAATTCATTTAAAAAAAGACGAAATCTGATAAAAACTTCGAATAAAATAAAACAAAAGCCTTAAGGGTTTTCAATTTTTATTTAACGCTTTACAACCAGCGATAGTTTTGTGTGACTACCTCTAAAAATGGAAATTCAGCATACACTAAGTTAGTTAACTAAATTGAGTTAAAAAGGTAAATTACTGAAGAGTGAAATGATCCTGAGTGCCTTGAAAAGTTTCGGACCCGATTCAAAAATGGGAACCGGAGTACAAGCAATTATTCGGCGCATTAAAAAAAAAAAAGATTGCGGTAGCCCAAGCTACCAATTGGTGCAGAGAATGAAAGAATCAACCTAAAAGGTTGTAGGGAGGACGGAAAGAAAATTAAGGGGTCCGATAAGATTAAGAAGTCCGAGGCCAAGGTGGATAATGTTGAGAATGACTCGATTTGTGTATATGAGACGGTGAAGAAGAATAGCCGTAAGCGAGGACTGCAGTTCTTTTGGGAAGAGATATGTAGAAATTATAATTTAAAATACTAACACTGAAAGAGTACTAAACCCAAAGCTACATTGAATAATTTCTCATATTATTGAGAAGTCAAATCAAGATCATGTCAAATTTTCGACATTAGGAATTCTCCAGAAATGTCACGTTCTGAGGTAGTGAGCATGTTTTTGGAGGTAATGGTCTTTGTGTATTTGGAAAAAATATCACAAGTAGAAATCGATAATAATTTTAATTTCCTAAGTGGATTTTTCATTTTATGATTATCTCACAAAAAGCTTCAAAGATATAACTTAAATTTAGTATAATTATTATAAACTAATTGGTATAACCATCTATTTTAAACATTTTTCCAGGAAAACGTATTATGTTTCCTTACGGGCATTATAGTATTACCTTACGGGCACATCTTAAGGGTTGGGTAAGTGTAATGTAAGTTCCTGTGTTTTTATTTATTATTGAGGAGGATTAGCTGTTTTTCTAATTAAATGCTTGAAGAACATTGGTCAACTGAAAGTAACAGTTTACTCATGTTTCATTTTCGAGAATTTTTTTTTTTAATAACTACTCATTAAATTTATCTTAACGCTGTAAAAACATTACATTGATGTAATCTAGAACTATGAATACTCTAGGAAAACTCATTTTGAAACAGTATTCAGATGGGTGGTCGGATCTTATAGGTTTCCTACCTACTTTAGTTAACATTGTAATCTAGTTTTACATAATTTTACAGCGTATGAATGTCACTAACTAGAAAGAATTAAATTTTTTATATTTCAAATTCGAAGTTAAGAAAAAGTGTATAAGTTAGAACCTCTAAGTTAAAGTATTGTAGTAAGAGTCTTTTAAGAGTTCACCCGAGTTTTCCATTGGAATGATTAGGGTAGTACTAAATGTGTTCTTAACTTAATATTTTAAAAAAAAGGAATATTAAAAGATTGTATCAATACTTGTGTAAAAATAATGTAATCTTCAAATTCTTGAGAACAAAAATATATATTTTTATAAATAATGTTTTTCTTACAGTAAGTTAGTTTTTTCTGTTACTTGTGTCTAAAAAAATACTGAACGATTAAAGTTATTTTTATTTTAAGATATTTATAATGACAAGTATTTCTTTTAAGTTCAATATATATTATTATATTACTATATTATGTTTTATATACCTAACCAGAACAATTAACTATTTACAGTACAAATTAATTTACAAAATATGAACGCCTCAAAATCATTTAATCAGATGAATAAATAATTATGAAGTCATTTCCTGGATCATTTCAATAATAAGAGAGTTATTTTTTAAGTTATAAAATTAGGGAATGTTTGTATTGAGAGTTAGGATCGGCACTTGGCAAAGCTGGGTAAATTTGGACTGGTAAATCCCATATCATTGTCTCAATATGAAGAAATTCTGGTGCTCGCCATGTATCTCCAGATACAACAACATCTGTAGCACCAGGATGTCCAGTAACAAACTCAAAATGTAATTTCCACTTCAGCTCCATTAAGTCAGTAACGAATACTGGGGTAGCATGCATAGGTATGGGTAAATTTAAGAGGCAATGCGACATATGGAGACACACTTCATGATGTTTACTAAAAGACAACACAGCAACTTCAGTTTTGTTAACAGCATGTTCACCAGCTATACGTTCTTCACACTGCAATGTTACCGTCAACTGAATACAAGGAACCGTGCACTTAGTAAAATCAAAGGTTCCCACTATATCTTCACCTAACCTGTAAGACTGTTTGAACAAGCAAAATCGGCCAACCTTTCCTCTTGTATTTGTTATATTGTAGAAGTTTGGACTCCTTCTGGCTGTAATATTTTGTACCAATTGTAATGCAGGGCTCAGTTCATGCTCCTTACTTTGACTCTCCAAAAATGGATTGCTGGGAGACAAATCTTCACTATCTTCGCAAATATTGTAATCAGGCAGCCCACTTATTGCTAACACTCTCAATGGTATTCTCAATAGTTTAATAGGGCAATTCACTCGTTGAGCACCTATTGAAATTTTGTAAGAATATTTCACAAGCTTTCCTCGGTAAGATGGTGGTGCTTCTGGTGGAAGTATTTCGGTGTAAACAAATGATTTACTTAATCCAGGTAGTAATTGAAGGTCACAAAATAATATTTTTGGTTTTGTTGAAAGCACTATTTGCCCTTGAGTATCTCCTTTATAAGGAACGAAAGATGTGTCAGATTCAAAGGGGGGCACTTCGGTGGTTTGCGATAGTTTCGAGGCGTAAGCTATTTTACCATTGGTAGAACAAAGACAGTGTATTTGAACACTCGCCCAGGCAAGTGTTTCCACATTTCTAGAATTCGATGGATCAGATGTATTCAAAAATGATATGCAGCATATTATATTTTCTCCAGGAATATTCACCGATCCACCCATCAATTTAGCAGTTATACTTATCATAATTAAATTTTATTCATTATACCTTTTAGATTATGTGTTGAATGACAAGGAACTTAATAGATTATCCTAATTTTTCGAAAGATAATATAAAACTATTTCGAATATTTCTGATTAGCATATTTACACTTAACAAACACTCAGAGGTTATTATTAGGTTTTCAAAAGAATGCAGGTTATAGCTGCAGATAGCTGTTAAATGTCTGCAGAGGTCGAGTATAAAAATGGTAAATTTTACTATTTTCTTATTATGAAATATTACACTAGCCGTAATGAAGTGATTTCTATAAGTTCATTACCTTTGGTCTGTTTGTAAAAAATATATTTTCTGAAATATTTTAATTGTAAAATTAAAATGTAGTTAATTTTCAGATAAGAATACACTTTCTGATATGTGTCTTTTGTTTCAATCTAAGTAATGCGAAACTTCGGAAATGGTATATTTAAAAGATTCATTAAGGGGTACATCATATTCTTTTCCAAACAATAGAATAGTCCAGCTCTTTATTTACTGATAACTTTTAGGGATTTCTTCTTAGAAACAACTGTTACTAAAGAAATGATTTCCTTGTTTTGATTCCTCAAGAGAATGCATGAGACCAAATAACGCTCACCAAATCTCATAAAAACTGCGTTTATTTTATTTACAAAAAAAAAATTCTTGTTTTTATAGATGTATATAATAGGCGATTGAGGAAATCTTAGGTTTGGGCTTGGCAAAGATGTGATTATGATTCATATTTTGAGAAAAATATTAAATACCGTAAACCCCTCGAAAGCCAACCAAAAAAGAGTAAGGTGAGAAATTCATTTTTAAAAAAATTAAAAGTAAGTAGTTTTTTTTTTTTTTTTTTTTTTTTTTTTTTTTTTTTTTTTTTTTTTGGCGCATCGACTGCCTTGGCCATTAGCGCCCAAAGTAAGTAGTTTTAATAAAAAAAAGTTTAGAGAAATTAGAAAATCTGAATTCACTCCCATAAATTGAGGAAATAAAGAGAATAATTTGCTAATATCTTTTTTTTCTGAAACGAAATCACCTGGAAATTTGTTATGTTGGTAGAACATTTATGATGACGAGGGAAGGGAGCGTTCGTTACACTGACGCCATGTTGGAAAGCAGTCTGGGTTTATGTTGTGTGGAGTTGTTTATGATTTACATGGTTTCTAATGGTGTGCAGGTATTTACTCCAAATATGGTAAATTCGTGCACTTGAAATAAGGAAGGCAGCCTTATAGAGATAATACTGGTAATTACTTTATGCTTATCCAATGCATTTATATTGTTTAGTATATACCTTAAAGAGGATATTATTTACTTGTATGCAGGTCAGGTAAAAAATGGGCGCCAATGAGCTTTAGTTGATGGTGCTTGTCATTTTTTTTTTTCATTTCTTTTGTTGTTTTAATATTTAACTAAACAATTTATATTTTATATTGGTAAAACTTTATGTCCTAAAACTCAGTTGTCTTTGTTAATTAAGGTTAGATAATTAATCTTGCTTGGATGTTATATCCCAAATGTTTTACTTGTGTTTTTAATAGATACATTTTTTTGTAGGTTTTAGATATTCTGACTTCTTTAGATATTTCACTTTAGCGTAGTTTACTCACAATGTTCTACGCTCATTTTGTATTGGCCAAGAAAGGGCCATTGGCAAGGATATGGCTTGCCGCCCATTGGGATAAAAAACTAACAAAAGCTCATGTATTTGAAACAAATATTGAAAAGTCAGTTGATGGAATTCTTCAGCCTAAGGTTATTTTTTAATTATTTTCACCTTTTTTTTTTGTTTGTGTATTTTTTCTTCGTGTTATTGATTGCTTAAAATTATAAAATCACCAGTTAAAATAGTTCGTTGGCAAACAATCTGTTTACAAATATTTGCTTTGCATTATTTTCTCTCTTATCAGAATAAAAAGTTTACCATTATTGTATTTAAGAAAATAGTTCTTTTTATAAATTAAAATTCATACTAAAATGTCAATAAAATTGATATTTTCAAGTATATATTTAATTTGAAATGCTTTATTGGTAAAAGTTTATTAATGTTTGCTCCTTTGGATGGAGTTCTTGATTTTATATTAAAAAATTAAAAAACAACTTTTAAGAAAACGAAAGCAAAGTGTCATTGATAAAGAGCAATGAATTCATAGACTAGATAAGTCTAACACCAAACTGATCGGTTGTTTTTTTTTTTAAATTCATGAAAATTAGAAATTTAATTCTTTATTCCGTTTAGGTAAAGATGGCTCTTCGAACATCTGGACATCTCCTACTAGGTGTAGTCCGTATATATTCCAGGAAAGCAAAATATCTCCTAGCTGACTGCAATGAAGCTTTTGTTAAAATTAAAATGGCTTTTCGACCAGGAATGGTTGATCTTCCGGAGGATAACAGAGAAGCTGCCATCAATGCTATTACACTACCCGAAGTCTTCCATGATTTCGACACACCAATGCCTGAGCTTAAGTATGCATAACTTTTTAATTATAAAATTGATATAATGTTTTTTGCCATAAAACAATCAATTGTATTCATTCCTAACTGAGATCAAGTTATTGTATGTAATTGGGAATTAGTGAGAATAGGATATAGTTATAATTCTTTCTTTGAATGTTCTTGTTGCAGTTCCTAAGTAATATTGTGGCAATTAACGTTGGATGAATGTTCTTGATGTATATAAATTATTAAATGCCAGTTTAATTTGTATTTGAATATTGTTTCAAAATCAGAATTTAATCATAAAAAGGAGAAATTAGATTTTTTTTTTTTTTTTTTTCTATTTGATCGGCTATTGGGTTTTTATATTTTACTAACTTTTTTTAAGTGATGTGGACATTGAAGCTCAGTTCAGTATAAATCAGTCTAGAGCTGAAGAAATAACCATGAGGGAGGATTATGGAAATATGAGCAGTATAGTGGAGCAAGAAGAGGGTTTTGGTGATATGGGTTTCGGTCCAGATGGCCAAGACATTTTAAGGCATGCTAGCAGATTGGAACATTCTCTTGATCAGGTATATTAATGTATAATTAAAAAAAAAAAAAACCCTAAGATCTTTTTCTATGACTTTTTATTATTTAATTTCTGGATTTTAGGCCAATTTATTATTCAGCGAGACTGTGGAACATTTAGACAAAGATAAAGAACCTCAACCATCTACATCTTCTGCACCGCTGGAAAGGCCCCCTTTGGACATAGATGCTCCTATAAGAGATGACGGTTTTGGAGGAAATTTAGGTTCAGATATTATTGGTCAGTTCCTTAAAATCTCAAAAATTATGAGATACATTGTCAGAATAAAGCATAAACTGTTTCAATTGTATATAAGTGCTCAATTTCATTTGTTATTTCTGCACTAAGAAAATTGTGTTATCATGAAACCAAGTTATTCCTTCACCAAATTATTAAATTTGCAATTGATAAAATATTACAAAAATTTAATATGGATATATTATCTTGATAGGAGCAGGTGGTCTGTTTGAAGGTGGTTTATTTGATGATACCCCAATGCAAGTGCCTGCGGTTGATCAGAGTGGCGCGTCTGATCAGTTACCACAGCCCACTACTTCATCAGCATTACCGCAAGCCCAAAATGGACCACAAAGTGATGACGATGACGATGATGGGGATAGATTTGGGGGCGCACCTTCGCCAACACCAGCAAGGTTATTATTCTCTTTGGCATTTAAAAATTATTGCGTTTGTTATTAGGTTATTTATTTATTGTTTTTGTGGCGTTTATTATTAGGTTGCGAATAATATAATTCGTTACTTTCTCTTACTGGAGTGAGCGTAAATTCTGCTCCATGAATGGATGGAAATATTGCATTTTTCTTCAATGTAATGTCCCCAGAAAATAGGGATTCTATTGCTGCAAATAAAAGAAAACCATAGATTTGCTAGATCGATTGCTCAGAACTTTATTTAATAATCTATAATCCGAGAAAACATCTTATTTCGTATCGGCCCAATAATACTCTAGAAAAAAAAAATATGTTGACGGACTAACTGCTTCTAAAAACAGTTGTCAATCCGAAATAAATCATATTGTCAATTTTAGTCAAAAGATATCACTCCATCAACGCGTACATTGCATTCCGCCGCGGAGATCTTGGAATCGAATCCATATGCTGGCCCTTAGATTTTCTCTTCCTGAGAGCTTCCTACAGCTCTCTGTCCGGTGAAATTCCGGTGTTGTCTGTTATGAGAGCACACTGTCAGGAGGTCGATAGTGCACTGTAAGTATGTAGTGCTGTATAATATTAGCAACTCTATTTGTAGTATCACGCAAGTTTTTGTATCATTCACCGGCTTTGGAAATTCAATATCAGATGTTGCATATTTAGTTTGGTGTTGGGAATTTCATCAACTATAGGTTATACACTTGTTCATCTGATACCAGCTAGAGATATAAAACAGCTACACGATCAAAATGAGCTCAATGTTATAGCTTTGTGCGAAACAATTTAATTTTAGTTTTCGTCAATGAATTAATATTATGAAGAGGGTGTTAACTTCTCGAAATAGAAGTTTAGTATTTTCATCCGAATAAATATGAACAGAAAGTCTAATTCGGGTGTAGAAACGAAAGAAGCGGGGTTAATATAACCTTTCTAAATTTCGATTACCAGTACTTGCTTTGCAATCTAAAACTACTCATTTGCACAGAAAAGAAAAGGCATAATTTGTAATAACAAAAATTATTCAGACCACAAAGTTCTACTTTGTGACGATGACCTTTTGATTTTTCGTGATGTGGGATCCATTTCAATTTCTAATAAATAATGCCTTTTACGGAAATGAACATTCCCTGAATGAAAAATGTAATGTCTGTGTTGTTAGATCTGAAAAAGAATACTGAAACTAGAAACATTCGTACTTATTAATTTTTTTTAAATATTTATAGGTGTCATAAAGTTTTAATCAATTCCCATAAGTTCTTATTTCAGAAAGGATTTATAATCTGCTTTCCATGTTTTCTTTAAATCCAATGCGAAATACATACACTTAATTGTCTTCTTTCTGTTTATGTATTTCTTCTTAGGAGAGATATTGAAAAAAACGGATTTAATTACTCATAGAAATTGATTATTAAATTTACCCATTACTTTTTGAAAAGTTTTGGTTAACTTGGTTGATTAAGCGTATTTTTGTTTTTTCAAATTCGTACAAAACTTTTTAATCTACAATATTTTACAGTTACTCACATTAATTTAAAAAAAACTAACATTTGACTTTCCAAGCAAAGTACCTTAAGTGTATAAAACTACGTATAACGAAATTAGAAGTTAGTTAAATTTTTTTAAGAAGTTAGAAATTGCGAACTACCGAAGGAGAAAACCTATTTTTTAATATCTTACGTTAGGTTTTCTTACTAAATTTTATTAATTATATTATTCACAGTTCTGACGGTGGTTCTCGCCCGGGTTCTCCAATGGGAGTCGCTGCTTGCCAGCCCAATGGTCAAGTAGATCCAGGTGTGTTGAATGGAGCGGAAGCTGCTTATAGTTCTCCAGGGTCAGTACCCCCACCAGCACAGCCGCAAAATTTACCATCAGATTTACCACCTCATTCGACTGATTTGCAACGGCCTGCTGCAGATCAAACAGTACTTCTTCACAATGAAGAAGAATCTTTCGCTTTGGGACCAGTTGATGCATCTGCTCTCAGGGGTAACTTACTATGTTTGTTAATTAAACCTTGAAGCCATATATTAATTTGATCATGCTTCCTCCTTAAATCATCGTATCAGAATGTTATTATTTTCTCTTAACTGTGAAAATTATTAACCTCTAGAACGTTAAAGCAAATGTAAATTAAGATGTATAAAACCTAATGATTTACTTTTCTTCTTGGGATGTGGCATGGTTTAATGATTACTCGAACGAAGCGGCTATTTTTTACTTTTCTATTACCCAGAATTGCGAACTGTTGGACTTGAAATGGATCTTGATGATCTAATTTTAGATTAACAAGAAGGAAAAATGAAGTACTCTGATGCATGGAATCCCGCTGAACCAGTTAGATTGTTTTAATAGCAAATGCGCGATGCGTTCGTAGCCTTTTGTTATTTGAATACTTTTTAAATGGGACTATCCATACACGTTGTATGACTCTAACAGAAAATACTCATTTTTCTATGTGTTTAAAATGGATCTTGATGATCTTAATTTTAGATTAACAAAAAGGAAAAATGAAGTACTCATTTTTCTACGTGTGGTTTTCCGCGAGTCCTTCACACATTGTTGGTGTGAAGGCTGTAGGCGAATAGTCTAAACTTAACTAAATAAATTTCTAATCAAAGATAATCTGAAAATCAGATCTAAGAAGTTTTTGGGTGATGGAGTATATGAGTTCACTACGGGTTCAAGGGACTTTAAAGGGGAAGGTAACTTCTTTGTGTTACCAGAATTACTTTGTATTTAACAAAATGTAGAGACATATTATTTTTTATTATGAGTAATTTTTTTAGCTATGAAGGATTATCCAAGATTCCTGAGATTCCTAATCCCGCGTAGAAAATAGAATATAGATTGAATAAAATGTGGAAAAACATGAAATTTTGATGCGGTGATTTATTGTAACAATTCAAGCCCCCCTTCCATTCATAACATTCCCTTATCTGCCTCTCCATAAGATTGCATCCTAATCCTAATTTTTCCTCCCAGAATTCTTGGCCAATTGGCATATCAGGAAATCCTTATTACATCAGTGGCTTTTAACGAGAGTGGGACGCAGCGTGACAGTTGATGTTAGATGTGTATCTGCTGCCGTTAGGCTCGACCAAGGCAAAGAGGAAACGAAAGCTGATAGTGGACGAAGTGAAGAATATATCTGGTGAAGAGATGAAGGCGCAGTTGAGTGACACAAGTGATATAGTTATCAGCCTTGATCTAGCTCCTCCTACAAAACGTCTAATGCATTGGAAGGAAACTGGTGGTGTTGAGAAATTGTTTGCTCTTCCTGGAAGAAACATCCCCGCCAGATGTCTTTTTAAGGTATCTATTTATTGATTATTTTTGAGTATAACTTTTCACTGTGATCAGTTTACCTTCCCACTAGCTTAGTTTGAAGTATTTCAGGTTTTATATGTGCATATATATTATATTCAGGTTCCGTAACTTATGTTTGTAAAGGGAGATCGACAGATATCTTAGGAATCTGTTATAGAATTTTCATAATGCTTAATTATTACTATATGATTAATAATTTCGATGGGCCTATCGTCATAAATGCTTTACATAAGTATTAACAATCAAACTTTTCAGAACTACCAGAGGCATCTTACAAGTAGGCCTGCACCAAATGAAGAACCAGTTACAGAAGCTGAAAAAGATGCTATGCAACTTGACCAAATGGGAGAACAGGAACCACCGCAGCCTCTTCCTACCAGAAGAGGCCGGAAAAGAAAAAATCAGGAATATGATGAGCAGGTACTTTTTCTCTTATTTCTCAAATTATCTTACTACTGAATTTCTAAAAGTGATATTTACTAAAAATTATAAGTAGTATATTATTATCGAATTAAGCAAAGTTGTAAATGCCATCAGTTTCATTCTAATGTTCGACTTGTGAATTCTTGAAAATTGCAATAGTAAAAAAGCCAGAATTTTTTAAAAAAGTATTGTAAACTGGACCTTTCAGTCCAATGCATATAATTATCTAAAAATAAAAAGAAACTATGGATCTATGGTCAAAGATTCTTTTAAGACTAAATTCGAAAATTCTTAAGTTAATAAAAAAAAAAGTGATGCCAGAACACTAAACCCGAATGTGAATTCTGTTAAAGAACCAAACACCAAATGAGTCACCTCTTTCATTATTTTTTTTAAGGAAGGTTACCAATTTGGTCAGGGTCTTGTACTTCGTGGCTACAAAAGTTTCTGCCAATTTGTTTAATCTAAAAATGTCGGTTGTCATTTTTTAAGTTATTTTTATTTCAGTTTCAGGAAGAAGAAGATAAAAAAGGAAATGCTACTCCGTTGCGAAAAGATGACCATTTGGATGTTCCACCTATGTCTGTTGCTCCAATGTCTGTAGGACCAATGTCCGTTGCTCCACAACCAGAGAGTGAAGGTCTTGATATTTTATCCGTACCGCCACTTTCTGTTGCACCTTTAGAAGAACCTATGTCAGTAGGACCACCACCAGATCCAAATCAGCAACAACCACCAAATATGACACCATTTAGCGTAGATTCATCTTTGCCACATTTGCCACCAGAGCAAATGAGTTTGCTAGAACAGTCATTAGCTCCAGGACAAACACCTCTTCATAATCTGGGCTACGACGAACAAGAAGTTCCTAGAGAGGGTGAAAGCAATGTGCAGCCACCACAATCAGAAATCCCACCAAATGGTTAGCTCTTTTTTTCATTATTTTTATGCGTTGCATCAAATTTATTCATTAACTTCTCAATCTAACATAGTTTTAGTTAAAAGTATTTGAGGTTTGCAGGCAGAAGATGTCTTTGTAGGAAGACCATATTCTTTAAACATAAATGCTGATTGAATAAAAAATTAAACTTGGCTTTACCATTAAAAAAAGTTCAGTTCAAGGTGCTTTAAATATTTGCTGTACTACACTGTAAAAGTTGAAAATTATACTAAAGGGAAGGTCATTTCAGGTTCTTTTCTTAATTTAACCAAACTGTAATGTTTCCTGTAACTTCTTGCTTAATAGATCAAACCCTGCAAGGTTTTCTCAAGCTACATAGCGGTTACTTTTAATAATATTTTAAATTTAATAGTTCTAAATTAAGAGGTCTAACAGTTTACAACGCTACAGCAAAATTTTACGGTAATTAGTAATGGGCCCTTCATTGTATTGGGGGTTGGGCGTAGCGTCAACAACCCTACCCTGCAAATCCTTAGTTCTTTACTAAACCTCAATTGAAAAATTGAGGAGGCTAAGGCCCTTCAAGGGCTGTTAATAACCAAGAAGAAGTAAGTAGTAATAGTAAGAACTTACTGCTGGAGTCTTAGTAGAAAATTAAATATATATTTATAATTATAATTTACTTTTTTAAACTGAAATAAAATTCAGCTTATCATTTGTTATTCTTTGTTTTCAAGAATGTCCCCAATCGGAGCTGATGGCAAATATGGGTTATGATGAGAATGCACCTCCGCCTACCACTCCAGGAGCATTATCCGAAAAGGGTGCGGCAACACCTTGGGCAGAAGATTATGAATTTCCAGTTTCTGTAGGTCCAGCTGAAGAGCAAGCTACAGATGAAACTTTTGAACAATTTGAAGAAAGGGTTTTGAACAAAAGAGCAGCACATATGTATAATTTAGTCAGGACAAAAATAGTGCACGAGAATACCCTCTACTTTTCAAACCTTGTAGTGCGGAACAATAGGAAACAGGTAGGTAGTTTTAATATATTTACTTATTTGTGAAAAATTCATTTTCGGGTTTACTTAGATTTTCAGAAAAGGTATAGTAGTTTTCCTTAAAATAATAAATTAATAGAACCAATAAATTTATGGCCACAATTTTCTCTTACTTTCTGCCCTTTCCTTAATTGGGTACACGGAATTTGTACAACTGATACATGTTTTCTTTCTATTTTACAGGTGTCGAATCAGACAATTTTGACTTTCTCTTATTTTTAGGATGATTAGTAGCTCTCTTGATGGATTCTATCTACTTGAATTAATTTTTATTTTTCGGTGCATCGACAGCTTGGTCATTATTGCTTGAAATAATTTCCCGAGAACATATTACAGTTAAACATTTCAAATTGTAGAGCTTTATATAATTTAAAAAGTCTATACAAATTAAAACATGCGGGAAAAAACAAAGCAATCCTGATTTTGAGGGTTAGATCGGATCCAGAAAACTTTTTAGCGTTAAACATTTTTGTTTATGGTGGTCAGGGAACAGTTGTAACGCTAAAATTCCTAAACTTGAGGACAATTAGCGTTGGTTTTCGCGGTCATTTCCCCTCTAAAAATTTCCTTCGACATATTTGTGAGTATAGCTATACTTTGAGGAATTCAGTTTGTTGTCAGGATAGGATTTCCGAAGATATGACAAGGATTACTTTGTAAAGAGAATTTAATAAGGGAAAGTCGAATGAGCTTTAATTTTGTTTGATTCTTAGTTTAAAAACCTTTTTCAATGTTGTGTTTTTCCCGCAGGCTGCCCAAAAGTTCTATTCATTATTGATGTTGAAAAAGTTCCAAGTGGTCGAGTTACATCAAGAACAATCGTATGCAGAAATATTAATAGAGAAAGGTCCAAATTTTGAAAATCCAACATTGTAAAGAAATTCCTCCCCCCCAAAAAAGACAGTTTGTGTCCCTATATGTAAATAGTCTCCCTTGTATTTCTATATTATATTTTGTTTTTATTTTATTAAAAAGACAATTTGCTACGAATATATTTAATAAATTTTTGTATAGAACAAAAGTTTTAGATTGTAACTTATTTATTATGACTTGTTTCATTTTTGGAAGGAAGTGTTTAAGCCATTTTAATTTGAGAAAATTATAAAAGCTTTTGAAGCTTTGTTCTTTATATATAAATTTTTTCTTCTCTGTTGAGTGATTTCAGTAAATGTACAGGTATGAAATTGTTAATTATTTGAAATGGTAAATAAGCAAAAGCGTTGAATGTTTAAAAATTAGGCATAGCTAAAAATACTAATTTAAAGAAAAAATCTATCTTTGGCCCATTTGTGTTTTTAAATGTCTTGAATTTGTGAACCCCGATTTGTCTCCACAAAATATAGAAGTCTATTTTTATATATTAACATTTTTTTTGTGAGGACATATCGTTTGTTCGATTTTACCAAAAATAAAAATTAATGACGATTTGTTGAAGATAAAAAACATTTCAGTGCCAAAGATAGTGCATTGCATTTAATTTTATTTAAATAACCTTCTTCAATTACGCTAAACGTTTGCAGACGATTGTTAGGATTTTTTTTTATTTCGTTGATGCGCAGTCTACTTCGAAGGTTCGTTTACAAGTGCTTAAACTTATTCGCAAAAATACTTGATAAAAAAAACAAGTATTTTGCTAGATTACGACTGAGCAGATCCTAAACCAATCAAAATTAATGCACCAAAGTAATTGAAAATAAGTTTTACAGTTTGTACTCTTGTTTTGTGCACAGATTTTATCCGTCGCAGCATGCATGTTGAAAATGCTGATCATGTGAAATAACGGAAAAACATTAGAAGGGGTCAAATTTCTGAACCCAAAACTCTGAAGATGCAAGAAAGTCTGAAACCGATCAAACAACAAGCATACTACGACGGATAATTATTACTTCACCTTGCATTGCAGATCCTTTTATAAATATATATATTTAAAAAAAAAAATAAAAAACTACAGCTCTGATCTGTTCTGTTTAAAACCGTAATGTTTTGAAGTTGTTATTTCTAGGTGTTCCAATATCTTTACTTTCCTCCCATTTTCTATAATTGTTCATTCATGTGGAAGAAGAATGATGTTAATGGGGAGAAAGTAACTATATTTTGTTTATAAGAATTAAACTTTCTCACGTTTCCATTCGATAAAATAATTTACCCTTCAGATGATTAATGGTATCGATAATTTACTAATTGTAATGCCTTAGTTGTTAATTAGAAGCATTAAGTGAAGAGATGGCAAAATAATTTCAAAGAGAGCCAATATCTGAGTTACTAAAAGTAAGTAAAACCTATATAACCAAACTAATGGCGCAGTCAAAATTTACTCAAGCAATTAGTCTAGAGAAGTACTCTTTTTTTTTTGTAAATAATGTTAAATTTTTTCTTATTGGTATTGTATTCATTTTGTAATAATGAATAAAATGTTTGTACATATCTAAGAATATTAAGCACTTTTCGTATTTTTTTTTTTTTAAATACACCTTTATATATATATAATTATTTATATATATATTATATATAATTATTTTATGATATGATGCATAAAGAAGATAAGGTAAAAAATTGTAGTTGTAAAATTGTTACTTACCGACCACATTAAATATTTTTACACTTGTAAGTTAATTTGCTAGATAAATTTTATCCAGGTTCAAATATATATTTCATAAGAAAGTAGGGAAAAAAGTGAGACCCTGAAAGTTATTTTTATGTACAAAAAGCTATAAATAAATATATGTCAATTTGTTACATTGGAAGCATTTGTAAATTACACTAAAGAAAATGCATTCATTAGCGTTTATATTAATATCCTTATCCACAAAAAGGAATTTAACATTACGTCCTAATGTCTAAACCATTTTATCTCAGAATATTTTTTTTTTTTTTAATTTTTTATTTGAGGAGGGAAAGAGGCAGCAAAATAATGGAAGTAGAACTTTCAACAAATTGTGCCGCCTTTTCATTAAGATAAGTATTTTTCTAAACAAATGGGCTCTCTGTTTAACTCTAAAATAATTGGTTGTAACTTCGAACAATTTTTTTTCTTCTCAACTTTTGTCTGTAAAAATTGATTTTAGATGGGTTGTTTAGGATTATTTTTTCCTCGTTTTGTTTCCAATAATTATGAATCAATATCTGTCTCGAAATTCTATCGTAGCAGTTATTATGTCACAGCGTTTTTTTCCTAGTTGTATAAGGAAGTAATATTCAAATTCGACTGTTACTGCTAGGATGATATCTCGTGGAAGGAATGAGTAAGTTAAAATTGATTAAACTAACTTCTCCCGTCTATATGAAACTTGTTTTCCAGATAGTTTATTTTTTTATTATTTAAGGCGCGTCAACATCTAAGGTTATTGGCGCCCGGAGCTTTTTTCAGTGCACTGCCGGCCTCCGGACAGTGTTCTCTCGTTACAGACAACACTGTCCATCACCGGACAGTGAGCTGTAAGATGCTCCTAGGAAGAGAAAATCTAAGGGTCAGCAGCTGGATTCGAACCCGGGACCTCCGCGGGTCCAGTTCGCTAACCGCATAGCTAATCCCTTCCCTGATAGTTTATTGTTGGATCATTTCATTAAATCTGTCCGGCAGGACAGTTGTGTAAGAATTGATCGTCAAAAACTGCATTAGGAAGCCTGAATTGTTGAAATAATCATATTATTAGATACCACAATATAATCAACTACTTATGGTCGATTGTAATTTCTAAGTTTTAATACTGATAATAGGGACGAGTGTTCGTCTAGTGATCATGAGCGCGGCTTTAAAAGTAGGAGGTCGCCATTTCGAATCCCGTGTATGGCCACTTTTTATTTGTTAGATAAAATTGTTTATAGTATAATATGTGCTTCTGCCCATCTTGTAACAGCTCGGAGGGTTTGACATGAATACTATTACAGGAGAGCGTGTAAAAGATTAAGAGTACATCAAAATAAGGGAGCAATGAGCATAAGAGAGTAATGTGGGAAAAATAAGTGTATTTATTAATGTAATTCTGCGGAGTCAGCTCGAGGTGTCAGGCTCGTGTGAACATTGCTGTAACTCCTCCCTCCGTAAGATTGAGGCTGACCTCAGCTTCAGACGGGTAGTCTCGGGTAGCGATGATCTTTCTAATCAGCAGCAGGTTCATGAACTGGAACTTCAGATTGCACTGCATCTGCTTTTTTGCATATTTTCTCACAGCAGTATCTGTTCTGGAATACTATTACAACAGCTAAAAAGATTAATATTACTATAAGCAAAGGGAAGGGATTAGCTATGAGGTTAGCATACTGGACTCCCACGCGGAGGTCCCGGGTTCGAATCCAGCAGCTGACCCTTAAATTTTCTCTTCCTAGGAGCTTCTTACAGCTCACTGTCCGGTGATGGACAGTGTTGTCTGTAACGAGAGAACACTGTCCGGAGGCCGGCAGTGCACTGGAAAAAGCTCCGGGCGCTAATAACCTCAGCTGTTGATGCGCAAAAAAAAAAAAAAAAATTACTATAAGCAAATAGTAAATAAATATGTGGTCATCAAGATGAATCTCATCTATTGTTTCTAAAGGTTGAACATTAATATTGGCTTCATGAATTTGGTCGAAAGTAAAATTTGTATAAGATTTGAATTTTGGTACTTCAGATGGAGGCATAACATTGCTTTCCCAATATACATAAGGTTTACTATAATTTAATAAATACTCTGAGCTGTTAAGATACATCAATTGAACAAATTTCGGATTCAAAGTAAAATTCTGAAAATTAATATTTACAATAATTTTTGTAACATTATACATTAGATATTGATTTATAATAGGAATAAATTTTATAAATGGAGATACATTTTTTATAACTAATAATTCACAATCATTTAAGTCTTTATCTTCTATTATTTGATTTACACATTTGTTTTCAACTAAAGTTATATTCTTGCAATAATAATTTTCATTAATTAAGACACAATTACCTGTGAGTAACTCATTATCTCTTATTACGAGCGAAGGATGAACATGAATTGTTACGATTTCCTTTCCTTTAAGTACAGGATAGGAAAGAAGGAAAAATGTTTCGTAGGTTGGGGATTTGAGCGGAAACTGTATAAAATAGGAAATGTAATCATTGTGGATAGAACAATGTACCGTGCCCAATTGCCATAATATTTCTAAGTCTTTTGATATTAAATTTACTTTAGAATTTTTAACCATGATGTCTAATTCTTCAAGAGTTAGAATGCTAGAATGTAGGATGTTTATTTTACAAAATTCTATACTTGTCACTAAATCATTTATTTTGTTGTATATTAAAGTGAGTGTACCAAATAGAAATGAGAGTTGTTGGTTAAGTTCTAGGGCACTAGATTCGTTATAGATTAGTTTAAAATAGTCAGTTATTTTTTGATTGTTTGAGTGTATAATTTTGAGGTCTTTATTGAATTCTTCTATAAGTCTTTTGTTAACTGTCAGTTGCTTTTCAACATTATGTTCTAAGTGATATTCGTTGGTCTGAACTTGTTTAAGTATATAGTCATATTTAGCTTTATCATTGGCGTCCATATTACCAGTAAGCCATGATATTGCGGTTCCAAGTCCGTTTATAAGTCCTCGTTTAACTCTATTTGTATTAGAATGCAGGAGGGCTAGTTTCGTTTTTGTGTTTTTCAAGTGTAAATTGATAATGTTAATATAGTGTTCGTCTTGCGTTTTAGCTCGAATGAGTTGCAGTGATCTTTCAATGTTGCCTAATTCTGTCTGCAGAAATTTTAAATCAATGTTGTGCATATATGTATACGTCTGGTTAATCAAAAAGGAATCTTGTATTTTGATTGGGACAATACCATAAGTCTTGCTTAAGTAAGTCGTCTTGTACGAGACCACTGGGACCAGGAATAGGAGAATGAGCATCTTGTGCTGAAACAAGAGGGTCTTTTTGTTTTATTCGTCTTCTAGGTCTTTTGATGCGATTAGGATGTATTTTAAAGGAGTGCCTAGGGTTTAGGTTGGGATTTTTGGCAGTTTTCTTTGTTTTGTCATAAGCTATGTACCTTAAAATATTTAGGTTTATTTTTCTTGTGAAAAGTTGTTCTTAAATATGGATAGTCAGGAATGTCTATGTTTTTCTCACGACTAATGTTTAACTTCTCGGTTCTTCGTTGTTTTTCTTCTTCCGTTTTATTTTTGACCATTTTATGCACTAATTTTAATTTTTCTAAGTAATTGTTTGCACGTTCTTCTGTTATAAGGGTTTCTGTAAGTTCGTTAGTGTAAGGATTTTTAGATACACCGAAGGTGATTTCCATAGGTGTTAATTTTAATGTACTGTTTAAGGTATTATTAAAGGCTATAAGGGCTATTTCATATTTTCCTCTGTTTTATTACTTTTTGTTTCTAACTGAATAGCATTTAAAAGTTCGATCAATGTAGAGTGGGCTCTTTCTAATAAACCTTGCGAATCGGGGTGACCTGGAGTAATATAATATGGTTCGATATCATACAATTTTAGGAAATTTTTCAATCCTTCGTTGTCGAATTCTCTACCGTTGCCCATTTGTACTATTTTTGGGGTAGGAGATAATGAGAAATATTCATTAAGACAAGATTGTATTTCTAACTGATTGAGACTAGTTAGTGGGTAAGCCATGAGTTTCTTAGAAAAGCAGTCTATAATAGTAAGGAATTTACGTTGGTCGTATTGAAAGGTATCTAGTTGAAGTTTCTCAAAAGGTCTTTCTGGAGTCGGAGTGATTTTATAATCTACATGAACAGGTTTCCTTTCATATTTTGTCTTAAGGCAAATTGGACATTTATTTATATAGTCTGTAACATCTCTTAACATGGAGGGCCAATAATACTTTCTACGAAGTTGGTTATAACTTTCGTTAATTCCGCGGTGATAGTTTTTTCCAGTGTGATAATTAGAGATTATTTCTTTTTGTTCTTCTAGATCTGTAACGTCTAGATTGAGTTTTGTATACCTTTTTAATTTTATAGAGTTGAAATTGTTAGTTATTACATTTTTAAAGTTATTAAAAATAGATTCGTATTCTTCATTTAAAGGACCTTCTTTAGAGCATAGAATTCCGTAAGTGGTATTAGGTTTTAAGAACTCAGTACAAAGAAGTTGGATGTTAGGAATGTCTGAGGAGTTCTGAATGAAAAGTTTTAGTCTATTTTTCCCGAATATTTTATGAATAGTTGGTGATTTTGTACCTCGTTCTAAAATTATTTGGTTCTGTTCGATGTTAAGTATTTTGTCGTCATCTACAGTTACGACCTGTTCGTTAGAACTGTCTTGAGAATGTACAGTTATTAAACTTGCATTTTCGTTGTCATTGTTTTCGTTTCCGTATTCCCTAAGAAAATCTTCAAGTGTCTCTTGGGCTAATTCGTCAAGTGTGTTTACTGGGTGGTCAGTAATTCTGGACAGTGCGTCCGCTACGTTGTTAGTTTTTCCTTGGACATATTTAATATCAAAATCGAATTCTTCTAATAAAAGTTTCCATCGTATTAACTTTGAATTCGGTTCTTTTATATTGTGTAACCATTGTAAGGGTTTATGGTCAGTTTGTATTAAGAATTTCCTTCCATAGAGGTAAGGACGAAAATGTTTGCAGGCCCAAACGATAGATAATAGTTCTTTCTCAATAGTGGATAGGTTTAGTTCATGTTTATTAAGGGTTCTAGATGCGTATGATATGGGTAAGTCTTTTCCGTTAGTTATTTGAGATAGTACTGCTCCAATAGCATAGTTTGAGGCGTCTGTAGTTAGGATAAATTGTTTAGAGAAATCTGGAAGTTGAAGTATTGGACTGTTTTGTAGTAAAAGTTTAAATTTTTCAAATGCCTGTTTGTATTCTTTGTTTTCTGTGTCTATTTTCGCGTCTTTTCTAAGTGCCAAAGTAAGTGGTTTACAAATTTTTGCATAATTTTTCACCATTTTTCTGTAATAACCTGTTAATCCTAAAAACTGTTTGATTTGTTTGGTCGTCCTTGGGATGGGAAAAGTTCTAATTGCTTCTAACTTTAGAGGATTGGGTCGGATTCCATCCTCAGAAATGAGATGGCTAAGTATAAAAGCTCACGTTTGAAAAATTCCGTCTTGTCAAGCTGTATTTTCAGATTATGTTGTTTCAGTTTGTCAAATACTGTTTTTAAATGTTTTAGATGTTCGTCTAAGCTGTCCGAGAAAATGATTATATCGTCCATATAAATTAAAACGTTTGGTAGTCTTGAGAAAACTATGTTCATTGCTCTTTGGAAGGTTGGTGGTCCGTTTTTTAATCCAAAGGGCAAGCGACAAAATTCGTAGTGACCAGTTTCAGTGGAGAATGCGGTTTTTGGGACCGATTCTGGTTCTACTTCAATCTGGTGGAAGCCTGAAGCCAGATCTATGGCCGAAAAATAAGTGGCTCTCCCTATTTTTCCAAACAAATCCTCGATGTTTGGTAGAGGATATTTATCCGCTATAGTTTTCTCGTTCAATTTTCTATAATCGATAACAACACGAATTTTCTTTTTTCCTGAAGCGTCTGCCTTTTTTGGAACTACCCAAATGGGGGAGTTGTAAGGGGAATTAGAATGTTGAATTATTTTATTTTGTAATAGCTTGTCAATTTCGATCTGTACTTCTTTTTGAAAAATTTGGGGATATCTATAATTTTTAGTGTATACTGGTAGTTCGTCCGTAGTGTTAATTTTACGTATGTTTTAAGAGGTTCGTACAACTTAACGGTTCGTTATCTTTTAATATTATTTCTGGGAACTTTTTAACTAAGTCTATTATTTTATTCCGTTCTTCTTCGTTCATATGCTCTGTACGAATTAAGTGTGGAATGCTTTCTACAGTTTCTCTAATATTTTCTGGACAGTTGGTCGCGAAATTATTAGGGTAACATAGACTATCTACTTCTTCTACCTCCATAGGCTCAGGGCTAATGGTCATAAGCTCATTGGAGTACGCTACACAAGTACATTCGTTATTTTTTATATCTACAATTCCTTCTTCTATATTAAATTTATTATTTTTAACAGATTTAAGTAATCCCGTTTTCAAGTTGGGAATTGACCTAACAGGTACAGTTATTACATTAAATCCTGGTTTTAACTTAATTTCCTTACTGTCTATAGATAATAATAATTGTTTTGCTCCGCTTTCGTATTCTAATGTTTCTTTCGAAATTCACATTTGCTTTAATTTGTCTTAATGTTTAACCATGCCCTAATAAAATATCGTACTTGGGAGAAAAATCGAATAGGTACATTTTAATTTTTTGTTTATTTGGAAATACGAGATCTGGTACAAAGTATAAGTATATATTCAGAACCTTTGCTGGTTCCAGCGGGGGTTTTCACAATGAATTCTTCTTTATACTTAGTAATATTAGGAACAAGGGATGGTTTTATGTAATTTTTTAACGATCCTGTGTCGATTAACCACTTCCTGTCTTTGTAGTCGATAAAGTGTGGTAGAGATTTATTAATTATTTTTAACTCAAACTGTCTGGGGGCTTTGTTGGATGCCTGCCCAAGTCTAAAAAATGATTGAAACGTTCTGTAATGTTACTCACGGCGTTCGTTAGTTGATTAAGTTGGGTTTGCATTTTTTCCGTTTCTGGGGCTTCTTTAATGTAAGTCATTTCCTGTGGCGATTTGTAATTGCTGAAATTTGGTTTAGACGTTTGTGTTTTCATAGAAACTGTATTTTGAGAAAACCAATTTGGATGATGTGGTTGATAAGTGTTTTGTTGGTAGTTGGGTGGGCGAAAGTTTTCTTTAGGATTCCATGGATTGGGTTGTCGCATCGGTTGATTATAACTAGTGAAATGAGGTTTTTGATTTGATGGTTTACTATGATAAGGTTTGGAATGTACTTTAGGTGGTTCGTAATTTGGGATTTTAAAATGTGGTATGTTCTGTGGTCTCCTTGCGTCATTTTTGTTAATAACATCTAAGGTTGAGTTATATCTTAATTGTTCAAGTACTATACTGCAGTCATTTATGAGTTTAGTTCGTGCGTCTTCTAAATTTTTTGGTTGTAGAACTTGTAAGTGTGAACCTAAAGTTGGATGTATTCCGTGAAGTAAAGTTCTTACAAGTGTCGCGTCTAGTTGTTCCGTTAGCATTGTTAATATCGGGTTATGTACCCCATCTAACTTGTATCTGGTTATGACGTTAGTCCGTTTTTCGTCAAGTTTATTTAGAAATTCTATAGGGTGTTCCCTATTGTTAGATTTCATTACGGTTATTTCGGCAATTAGGTCTGGAACAGTTCTATTATCTGCAAAAGTTTTTCTTTAATATTCTAATAATATCCAATAAATGATCCGCATTATTATTTAGGACAACAGCCTCTGCGGGACCGTCTAAATGGCTCATTGCCGCTCTAAATAGAATCCAATGATTGCTATCCCTTTCCTGTACAGTTTCGTCGCAATGTACTGCATAAATGTCTTGAAGGGTGGATATGAAATTAGGTAATTTATAGGGAGTTCCGTCATAACGGGGAATGTATTTGAGTACTTCAAGCGATATGGGTTTAGAGACTAATGGGGCTTCGTTTGCCATGTTAATTTTAAATAGGAAAAGAAAAGGAAATACACACAAAATAAGCAAAAATTAATAAAAATAAAATTAGAGATAAGAGAGAATTACTCACAAGAAATTGATCTTGAGTTCTTCTTTCTGTTGTGATGTTGCTGCTCCTGGATGTCTTCTTCCTCGTCAGGGCTGCTTCTGCTGATCGGGGCGAATGACCACATAGAAAACAAAAATTTTAAAAAAGCTTTCCGAGTCCTTGTTCGCGAGCGCCAGTTATGATATTTGAATGAGAGAAGAGCTTTTTAAAAAATTTTATTTAACAGCAAAATTAGATGTTAACAGCTCGGAGGGTTTGACATGAATACTATTACAGGAGAGCGTGTAAAAGATTAAGAGTACATCAAAATAAGGGAGCAATGAACATAATAGCATAAGAGAGTAATGTCGGAAAAATAAGTGTATTTATTAATGTAATTCTGCGGAGTCAGCTCGAGGTGTCAGGCTCGTGTGAACATTGCTGTAACTCACGATACCTAATTAGTAGTTGGACGTTAAGCCCGCCTGAAAAAATAGGTGATTACTTTATTACTGACACAATTTTTTTTTCACTTTTAACTAAAAAGTGAAAAACTTTATCATTGAAACTACCAAAATGTTAGTTTACCCTCTTATAAGTTATTTTACTTTAGAGAAGAAATTACTCCGTAAATAGGATAAATTTTACTCTATCTCTGCATAAAGGTTTTACTTAGGCACTTTTTCTGGAATAGTAGTTGTCTTTCGATTACTAAGAGTACCTTTTCTAATTTATAATTTTTGACCGCGGCGCCGTTGATATTTTTTGAACTTATCATTTTCATTAGGTGAAGTTTTGTTTTTAATTTACAATGGAAAGTATGCTTCTAATAATGTAACCAATTCATTAAGTGCCTGATTACAAATAGTTCCTTGAACAACATATAATTTATAAAATTATGAAAATTTTTGTTTCTCATTTTACAGAAAAATTATTCCCCATAAGTTATGTTATTAGAGTTTATCACAAACTGTAACACCATAAAAAAAAACTCTTAAATAGGTACAATCTACAAAATTTGAAAGAGTACTCTTGCAGGAAAAGGTAGTCTATGATAAATTTGGAAATTTTTAACGTAACTTTAATTACTTTATTAATTTACAACCAGCGCAAAAATGAAGCAATAAAACCTCACACACATACAGCAGAGGCTGTATTAGCGTATTGAAATTCAAAAGATAATTCATATTCGGCCATGTCAAGGGCAACTTCACAGCTTTCCCTCACAACACGACTATCATCGTGTAAATACTGTTCAAGTGCTTCCGTGCAGGCTTCTGTTGCAATAGATCCTAACGCTTCGGCACATTCATGTCTCACCATTTCATGTTGACTTATATCAGATAAGCAATTTATTAAAGCAGGAATGGCGTCAGCATTCTGTACCTGGCCAAGAACAAAAGCCACTTCGTGGCGGAACAACGGGCTCCCAACAGATAGTCCTGCGGGCAAAAGATTTACGCATAAAACTTTTTTTGTCTTCACTTATGTTCATGAATGCAAGTAAAAAATTATAAAGATGTTACCTTCGCAAAGAGCTGCAATACTTTCTTTGTTAGAAAGGTCTCTTAGCGCAAACATGGCTTTGTATCTTTCGAATAATGTTTCATTTTCATCCAACAAAACTGACCTTAATTTCATAACGTCTAGGCAATCGGAAGGAGGTGCAGGATCGACCGACATGTACATACTTTTAACACTCTTATTTTCCTGAGCGAATTTTGCCCACTTTATTCTATCTATCGCAAGCTGACAAGTTTCAGCCACTTCCTGTGCTGAATCGGAAGTATAATCTTCGAGAATTTCTAAAATTCCTTCGGAAGCGATTGCACCTAAAGCTTCAGCTGAAAATCAAGAAGTTAATTGTTATATCACTCAAGTAATTATAATGTTCATTCTTAAAAAAACAGTTTACCTGCCTCATGCCTAACCATTGTATTTTCTTTTATGTTTTTAAGAACCTTAATAAGCAACGGAATTGCTCTTTCGTCTTGCATCTGACCTAAACAATATGCTAACTCATGTTTTAATAACGATGAAGAATCAGTAAAGCAATCACTTATCATTTTTATAGCTGTTTCTCCACCAATATTCTTAAGAGTGAACAACGCTCTAAACCTTTCTTTCAATGGTCTTGAAGTATCGCTCAGTACTTCACCTATTTTTATTATATGTTCGTTAGAAAAATTCATTTCGATTTATGTTAAAAACATCAACGATAACTGTATCACTACATTAATAGACTACTGGAAAACACCCTTTTAGATTAACTTATGTATGGAATCTTGACATCTACCATGCTTGCAATCTTGGTTGTGCCTAGTGTGGATTGATACCAATTACATCACTAACCTAACCTGACAGGTAATTAACCACACATTCAGTAGCCGCACTTTATAAATTTAACGTGAATAATTTATGTATAAATGTGTTTTAACATTGTTTTTA
Source organism: Rhodnius prolixus (assembly GCF_049639745.1). Classification (NCBI taxonomy): domain Eukaryota; kingdom Metazoa; phylum Arthropoda; class Insecta; order Hemiptera; family Reduviidae; genus Rhodnius; species Rhodnius prolixus. The sequence goes on from NW_027411624.1 coordinate 27,114,156, forward strand.
TAATACAAATATTGCAATATCTTTGTAAACTGGATGCTAATTGCATTTTTAAAATAAATAGTGACTATTGTGCGAAATGTAAAAGTGCATATATGTAATTACATTTACTTTCTAATTGATTTGATAAAAATGTCATAAAAATTCATTAAAAGTAAGCGTGAAATAAACATAATAGTAAGACTTAAATTTTATAGGCTTTAGATTACAAACACTCAACGGAGTGGAGGGTAGTTCCTCTATAGTGAAGTTTTCCTAACCAATTACATATTTCACTAATTTTAGCTTCCAATTGGGTCTATTTCGTACACTCTACTCTCAGTCCGAAACCTTAGAGTTTGTATCGGACGCAATCATTCCACTTTTCTTTAGGTCAACTTATCTTCTTCCTTTGGCTTCCCAGTCTAGGATCTCTATAACCGATCTTCCTTTCTTTTTTTCGTAAACGTACCAGATAAATTTCTTTCGTCTGCACATTTTTGGAAACATTTATTCTCTTTATTTCTTCGTTTTTAGTTTATTAATTTTTTTTAATTTGTTGAGCCTTGATATACCTGATTCCTCGCCACGGTAGCCAAGCGGTTAGAGGCGAGGCCTGCAAAGCTAATTTGTATTGTGATACTGGGTTCGATTCCCGGTCTAGGACTTGGATTTTATTTAATGGTTAATACGAGAAATTTAATAGTAAAGTATATTTGCTAATCGTCTCCGTCCAAGACACCTAATTTGGTAGTTGGACGTAAAGCCGGCCAGAAAAAATAAGCATTACTTTTTACCTGCTGCCCTTCTTCAGTAAACTATCCCGATGCCAAGAAGCTTTTTTCCTTAAAGCGTTATTGAAGGTCTAATACTCCGTGGCATATTGGCATATTGTAATATACTTTGTAAGTCAATACCTGTTGTATTTTAGGTACTTTTTAGAATATTGCCGCTCTATAATGCGTGGTTTAGATGTCCATTGCATTTTTTTAAGTCCCTAGTGGATGAGGACTAAGAATACATCCATAGTACACTAGTACATAGTAAGAGGCGACTAAAAGAATACCCGAGTGCCACTATCCGTGGGATGGGGATCCTTTTCCTTTTTTCCTCTTTCCTATTCTCTTCCAACCTCATTATAACCTTTTAAATACAACTCTCATTACATACATTAAACTGAAATTTAAGGAGATTGGTCTCTCAGGTGGAGGCAACCCATCTAAGAGAGAAAACAGAAAATTCCGTTCCACCTGGTAGGGGTTGATGCATCGTGTCAGCCTTCCGACCATCACAAAATACCACTATTGCTACGAAACTACAAGAAAAATTATTGTTGAAACTCTTATTCACAAAAAACGATCAGATAAAAAAAAAATTCCCAATTGGGATTCGTTTCTCTTTAGAATAATTAAATTAGTTAGAAAATGGGCATTATTCATTACGCAATTATTATACAAATTTTGCAAAAGAATTTATTATAAATTTAAAAAATACATTTTGAGTTTCATCCAAAATCCTGATAGAATGTCATATTAATTGCCTTCCAAATGTTTATTTTTATTTTATGAAAGTATTTTGCCAACCAAAAATTAATTCTTTTGTTGTTAATTTGTTTTTATGTTAGTAGCTTAAATGGTCAAGGTCCGTGTGGGCCAGGATCGACCATTTTCAACATTTTTGTTAGTTTATTTTTGAAAGTGTGGTCAGGTCGTACTTGATAACATCTATGATTTTATCCATCGCAGCTAGCATGTTCATTGTTTACCCCTGACTAGTTTCGATTTTGATCCATCTTCAGATTGAAATTAATCAGCTTGGTGGAGATTTCGTTTTTACTTATGTTTCCGTTTCCCATTACACTCGCTAATTCATATTAAAACTTTACATTGGCTCATATTCTATGGCTTACTCTATCAAGAGATCCACAATAGATCTTTTACGTCTCAAATTTTTTTTAGTTTTTAATGATGCTTCCTCATCAATCTACTAATAATTTAAATATTTTCAACAAAATGCTCGTTTATAAATTTGTTCATTGTTTCGGTATAACAAAAATTCAGTAAATCCTCTGAAACCTCTGGTTAATGTCGTAAATTTGCGAAATAAATGGATTATTTCAGGCGAGGTCCTTAAAGTAAATATGTATTATGGTAATGGGTTCGATTCCCTAGCTGGGTATTAGAAATTATTTAATGGTTAATGAGAATTGAAAAGTAAATTATGTTTGCGTCACCCCCGTCCACATCCCCTACTTTGGTAGTGGACGGAAACCAGCCTGAAAAACGAAGGAGTTAGTTGTTTTATTTTAGACTTCACCGCTTCAAGTGCAGCAAGTTCTTAAGTTTTATTTACAATTAGAATTATTAAAAAAACAAAAAGAAAAATCATTAAAAATTAATTGAGACTTTTTTTTAACTGGAATGTTTGGTTTATGCTGCATTAACGAGAAGAAAAGAATAATTAGGTAATTATCTTTCTAGCCCCAATCATTATTTCTCTGTATTACGGCAATTTTGGTAGAGCTCTTGCTACCCTAGATTGCGGCTGTTTTCCTAATTGCTCACAAATGTAATACGAAACATTCACAAGTTTACGAAGATTAACTCCTGAAGAAATCCCCATACCGTCCAACATGTAAATAAGATCTTCAGTAGCAACATTTCCTGACGCTCCTTTTGCATATGGGCAACCGCCTAAACCGGCAACTGATGAATCCACAACTGTAATGCCCATCTGAATTAAAATAAATCATTTTATCATTAATATAAATCATTTTATCATTAAAATAAATCATTAAGCAATAACCATCGTGAGTCAAAGCTGGAGTGCCCATGTCCATTTTTTCTGAGATGTTTTCATTTTTAACTTTTTTTAAATATACAATATTTTGTGCCACCGATTGCTAAAATTTTAAAGTTTGTGTCGCACGATTGAAAAAGCATTAAGGGAACAAAGCGGGCATCCCAACTTGATACCAAGTTACAATGCCCACTTTTTCGTCTTTTACTTTTTTAAATTTTCTCTTCGTTTCGTGCTACAGATTGAATAAATTTCTTTAACGCAATATTAAGGAAGTTACTTGGGAAAAATTGTCAGGCACTCCCCGAGGGTGTGCCTAACCCATTAAATGATTCTCTTGATTTTTACATATTAAGATATTCTTAAATATATAGGGTGATCCATTTAGAACGCACCAATCGCAAATAACTTTTTAGGAAAGCGAAATTTCGAAAAAAACCCACGAAGTAAACTATATGTTTTTTTTTTTGGTCTAGTTTTCAAATTTACTACTCTCGATGCTGTACCACCATTTTTGGGGGAGTTACAGCCAAAAAGCTGATCGGTTTTCATAAGGACCACTGGTTTTGACAATGATTATGAAAGCTACCTAAAAAGTTGTGAAAAATGACTTTGAGCCGGTTTCGATATCTCTAATATTTGTCGAGATATTTAAGATCAAAGTTACAATTTAATCTATTCGTGAACGGTTTTCAATATTAATTTTTCCACCAGAAATACACGTTTTGGGAGGCTTAATTTTGCAACACAAACGTTGAAATTCTGCAATTCAGCGACACTGAATTGATGAAAAGAATATAAGAAAATTTTAAAAACAAAAACGTGAGCACTCTAACTTTTTCTTTAAGTTTGAGTGCCCATCACAGATTTTTTGCACATAAAACTGCTACATTGTGCGCACAATTGAGTGAGTTATTAAGGAAAACCAAAGTTATTAAGGAAAAAAAAATCTTGATTATTTGTGCCACTTCTCTTTAAAATTACATAGTTCTTTTTCTGAAAAATTATGTTCTTCTTATGTTCAATACTAAATATAAGAGCATCTTTTTATGAGCAATACCAAAAATAGAGATCCAATTGTTGCTCATGCACTAATTAGTCTACTGAGAGAAAATATTTTATTTGGTGAGGGAAAGCTTTTCTGACTAACTTTCATTTCGGTAGTACAGTATGTATGGTGGTACTAACGGTTGAAGAAGAGGCATTTTGAAAGGTTCAAAAAACAAAAATGTGGGCAAGTTTGTTCATTTCCTAAATAATGTTCCCAACTAAACGTCGAATGAACGGCGCTGCTCTCATGATTTACTTGGTGGCGAAGGCCAATAATTGATTTATTGGAGAACAACATTGGTAACTTCACTAACGAAAATGTATCAGTAACTACATTTCCTTGTTGCAGGAACAATGTTACTTGCAGTTGTAAACTTCAAAAAGTTATTAAAAAAAAAAGAGAGAGAACATAACCTCCAGCTGAAATTTTGTTGATGGTGGCACAAACCGTTACTTACAATGTGCGAAAAATTGGTGGTGGGCACCAACTTGATGCACATAAAACATAGCCTTATAATTGCAAACATGTATCATGTACCTGAAGAGCTACAACTATATTAGCCAATGCTTGACCGTAAGTGTCATGAAAGTGAACGGCTAATTTATTTGCAGGAACCAGCTTTAACACTTCTTCAAGCATTCGAGTTACACTCCCTGGAGTACCTACTCCAATTGTATCGCCTAAAGAAATCTCGTAGCACTGCATATCACACAAGACTTTCGCCAACTGTTTTGAAGATTTTTGAAATTACTCATTTTGTAGTAATCAACATAATCGTAAATAAAATGAATTAAAAATATTAGCTTACCTCGGCAACTTTTTGTGGATTAATTGGCCCTTCATAGGGGCATCCAATTGCACAAGAAACATAACCCCTAACACTAATATTTTGATTAAACGCGACTTTTGCCACTTCCTTTGCTTTCAAAATGCTTTCTTCAATTGTGCAATTGGTATTTTTTCTTGTAAACGTCTCTGAGGCTGCTGTAAAAACTGCTACTGATTTCACGTTACAATCTATCTAGAATTAAGAATTTATTATAATTTTTGTGTGACCGATGTTTGGCCTCATATAATTTTAACTAACTACCAAAAGAACAAGTACAGACAAAAAAAAAATCAAGAATTTTATATAACGCCCAGAAATAACGTGAATAAGTACAAAACAACTTCAATCTCGGCAATATTTCTGTCGTTATTTGCAACATTAACTCATACAATTTTTGTGACAACTGAGAATATGAACATAATCTAATGCGGTGGATAGATTTACTCCACTTTTAACTAAATTGTAGATAATTTTAATAAATAATTGTTTTCAAATGAAAATTAAATAATTGCTAATAAATAGTGTACAAAATAATACTATAACTATAATGATGATACTATAACTGAACTCATTTCTTTTGAAATGTAATGCTTATTTCTAAATTACTTACTGCAGATTCCAAGCCTTTTATGTTAGGCGTAAGAACAATGTAATTTACATCATTTCTTTTATCCAATCCGTTCATCACTTCTTTATGGTCAGCTAGCTGAGGTACCCATTTTGGCGATACAAAACTTAAAACGTACCGAAAATAATAGGTATTAAAAATTTGTTTTACTGTTATTACCTTGAATCATTTATCATTCAGTCATGTGTATTGGTTTTGTAACAAGGAAGTAAACCATGCAATTGTCAACGAAAAGTAATTGTGTCATCAGTTATTATACTGCTGATATTTTACCCATCACAGAAAGTTTAATTTTCTTATCACTGACTTATTTTAGAGTTCATTAAGAGTTGGTAACATTGTACTTGGAGCGAGTGTTGAATCTCTTGAATGCAGAAGATGATAAAACTTAAAGCAGTGAAATTAAAATTCTGCACATCATTGCAAAGTACGTCAATGAGAACACCTACCAAGTATCAATTTTTCTATTTTGAAACTTCAGCAATAGTTAGGAATATTCATATTATTAAAAACATCCTTGACGTTTTCTGAAACAACTATTTCTTATACATATAGTATTTACCTGGTAGTTTCTACAGTTCTCAAGCCGGCATCTATTAATTTATTTATTAAATTAAGTTTAATCGAGGTAGATATATTTTTTTGCTCATTTTGAAGTCCATCTCTGGGGCCAACTTCGACTACAGTCACTTTTTTTGGCCAATTATTTCCAGTATTGCTCTAAAAATAAATCATAAATAATTTTGAGAATAATGACACAGAACAAAACAAAACTTTGAACAAATATATCGCACTGCGATTGTATTAAGGGACAATCTTAAATATTGAACAAGATTTCGACTAAACTAAAAGTGTGAAATACATAGGGTAAATATGATGCAGTTTATAAAAATACTGCAACCTAATGAAATTTAAAAGATAGTAAATCAATGAGTTTTTAGGAATAAATTCTTTACATAAACTTCGAACATATAATTTTACTAATAAATGTATAGAAGCACTATACTATCTAGTTTTAAGTATTAAAAGATAAAATTTCCGAATTCCTAGCAGAAGATATGTTCATTCTTCAACTGAAGACTAAAGAAAAAAGATAAATTCCGAAGACATGTTCACAAATTAAACTAATCTGTATTCAAAAAAATTAAATAAAGTTCTACAAAAAAGTAGTCTGACTAAAAATAAATAAATGTAACAGCTAAACATTTTTTCTCTCTCATGGCTTTAGCATACCATTTCTAATAGTTATAAGAAAAGTGGCTTTTTCACAAATATTTTACTGAATTTCGGTGGTTATTTAATAATTACTCATGTCACCACTACATTAATGATAATATATAATTAGATCCAATACACATTTATTTCACTCTTACTTTTCTTTGGAACCCCTTCACTCTCAAGTACGAACTTTCTCAGATCATTAATAATTGCTGCATTACCTAATTTCAAGGATTTTCTTTTTCGATAACTAGGTATTGCACCTTGTTCGCAAAATAGTTAACATTAATATTTGCTAGTTGAACCTTTTAAACCATAGTTGATAAAAAAAAACACGAGTTTCTGTTGAGGTATTTATTGCATGTAAATTCAAATTTTTATAGTAAATATTTTATATGAAATTTTCTTGCTATATTTATACTTATAGAATTTATACTTCGTGATTCAATAGCATCTTTTACTTACTTATTATTTTCAAATTAAAAAAAAATAGATTTAGCTTTTAATAGATGATCCATCTGCATTTCGAAATTCTGGTTCACAGTTAATAATGTTCAACTTCTATTGCTCATCAAGTTTAATTGTATTACGTTCATAAATAACTTTTGGGATTGTATTTCTTGTGAGGTTAACTTAATCATCTTTAACCACACTTAGTATTATGTAGTTTCTATAACATATGTTCTGGTTCTGTGCTCTCTGCACATCAATGGATAACCTATGAATGCCCACTTTGTAATTTAAAATTACCCTTCCATTAATTAACACAGTAAGTTAGCTTACGCTTGAATTTGTTGAGTATAATTTCTCATGAACTCTTGATGTGCGGTAAGATTCATTTCTGGATATCAAACGTACAAATATCATTTCTGGCCGTACGTGCCTAAACATTGTCAATACTAACTACTGTACTATTTTTTTTTTTTTTTTAACTGATTAGGTTCAGTAAGTGTTCAAGGGCCCCAGGTCAGTTGCGGTGCATTGCATTGACGCAGTCAGTGTGATCCGAACGTTTCTTGGATTGAAAGAAATTGATGTCGGCTTGTAAATCACCTTAAATTTCGTATCAGTATTGTGGTGCTCAATAATTTAAAAACTGTAAATCGGCATTTAATCCTATGAGTCCGGTTGTCAAAATGGACTAATTTAGTTTTGCAATGTATTATCTGCGTATGGAGTGCAAGTTATTCGTCAAGAATAATTTATAACACTTTTCTGCAATATTTTTGCATGAAAATATCTTAATTTTAAGGATTATATAACTGAAAACTTGAATTATTTATTAGTCCACAATCTATGACCTTGTGCCTTTGTGAATTTTTGATTTGAAGGTTGTATGGGTAATTTTGTCAATCGAAACATACCTAAGTGGTGTGACACTGTTGTTTCATAATAACTATGGGAACCCGTAGTTGTTTCATTTTGAGTTTATCTGGGCATTTTAAAGCAGTTCATATTTTATTTATTATAAACCTTACTTCATTGAGAATTTAACTAAAGTTCACTGTTTAAGGCAATTGTAAGTTAAACATAGAAAAAAATGACTGATGAAGAAGGAATTGGATTTATTGGTGCTGGAAACATGGCACAAGCCATTGGCTTGCGTTTAATAAATGAAGGTATTTATTTGAAGATAGTTGGTAAATTGTGAAAGTAGTTGATTTACATTTTTAACATATAATGTTATATTTTAGGTGTGCTTAAAGCTTCAGAACTCATTGTATCCGCTCCTTCTCAAAGAAACTTGAGTTTGTGGTCAGAAAAAGGAGTGAGAACTACTACTAATAACGGTAATTTAGTCGTCCCAGTACGTTTATTTTCTTCGTTCCATCACAATTCATCTTGATGTATATTTTTCATTATTTTAGCTGAGGTCGTGCGATGCTCGAAAATAATATTTATTGCAGTAAAGCCTCAATATTTTGAAGAAGCAATGAAATCACTTTATGTAGAATTGAATAGTGAATATGGTGATGAGTTGTTATGCATACAGTCTTTGAAGATCTTTGTCTCAGTTATGGCTGGAAAAACAATTCATTATATTTCTGAGGTATTATTTTAAATGACGAAGTTAAAAAAAAAGTATTTTCACTTGAAAACACATGAAGCGTTAAACAATTTTAAGGACTTATTTTATGTAAATTGTTTCTGAATTTACAAAAAAAAATACGTTAACCAACGTATGTTTAGTGTAATTGTTTATAAACCTGAAGTAAAGACTATTGTTTTTACAAATTTAAAGACAGCATCATGTAATGACTGCCTGCTTCTAATTTTTAACATAGGTAAAGAACGTGTAGAATACAGTACTGAGACATATTTTCTATTTAAAAATTTTCAGACAATTAAAAGCTCTGCTGCCCAAAGTTTTTCGAACTTTAGAGTAATTAGGGTAATGCCGAATACTCCGTGCCAAGTAGGAAGTGGTTGTTCAGGTAATTTTTTCTTTTTATAATGTTATAATAACAAGAAAAATATTTTCAGAAATTGGGAATAACAAAGTTTATTTTAGTGGATTGCATTTTTATATAATAAGTTTCTATGTTGGTGAAATTGCGGGTATGAAGAATATTCATTTTCCAGAAGTATTTTTTTAAGTTTAAGTAGCTAGTTTTATTTATTTTTGTTTTGAGAACCTATGACACGTTAAAAACAGCATTTACGAAAATTCATATTTTAATTTTTTTTTAAACCATATTTCTGAGAAAATTGGTTTTATGGAGAACAAGCAAGGTTTCGCCCGTTTTAGAATATTAAATCATTGTAAGTTATTGCTAGATTTTTATGTTTGAAGAAAATAAAGTTTCGGAGATTTTTCCTGTTTTTCGAAAAAGGCACATTTGGTAATTTTCAAATTTAGAATTCTCTGTGGTATGTGCATTTAAGAAAACAATTTTATTTGAAACAGTTTCCCGGAAAAAAATATTTTTGAGGGGGTGGAGACAAAAAAAATAATACAAAATTAAGAAAAATATGCTAAAAAAATTTGCCTTTACAAGTTCGTGAGTTTACATACATAAATTTACACATATATATATATATATTTAAAATTTCCTTCTTAATAAAAAATATAAAAGTTCCTTGTAAGGTAAGCTGTTGACATTGAGAACAATGCAATGTGATGTAGATAATAATGAAAATTAAAGTATTAAGTATTTAGCCCTGATGACAACCCTGAGGGACTGAAACGCTGCTAAAATAATAAAGAATTGAGACCATTGAACATGTGTATGTTTCTGCCTACCCAAAAATATTTATAAGAATACCTGTTCTATAGTGTAAGAAAAGCATTCAAAATGAAATTTCTGTACAAATTCAGACAAATTCAAACTTTGCCCAGGTTTTTCATAAACTAAAATACATATCGAGATTTTTTAGTAATGTGCTATGATCCAGCTGTACCTAAGGAATATGTGGACCAAGTGAAAAAAATTATGTCATTTACTGGTACTTGCGACGTTATTCCAGAACATATGTTTGATTCTGCCGCAGCTGTGTGCGGAAGTGGACCCGCTTATGTAAGTGCATTTTAAATTAAGTAGTCTTAGTTCATATGGTGATCATATGAACAATACCTGAAGATGCTGTATTGAAAGTATTTTACTTCCCAGAGAGAAGGAAACCCTGACGGGGCAACTTACTAGCGGTTGGTCGGCTGTGTGATTTTAATCCTATATGTGACCCAAGCACTAACACTCCAGAGTTTCCTAATACTTTGAGTTGCCCATAATTGTGAAAGGAATCATATTGAGATGTGGCAATAACGTTGAGAATGCCCAATTTTACTCGAACGTACCTTTCCATTGCCATCCTGGAAGAAGCCTCAAATTTGATAGTAAAATTCTTCTGGTGTTCTAAGATTCTACAGTGAATATTTCTTAAGGGCACAAGAGCTTTTTACGATTTATACCTATTTTATTTGAAAATTAATACAAAACTATGGTTCTGGGGATCAAGGGGAATGAAACAGCCGATCAGCTGGCAGGTACAGAGCTAACACTCCTTTCATTGGCCCGGAACCTGTCGTGGGGATCACCAAGGGTGCAGTTCTTGCAGCTCTTAGATATTGGATCTGGAGAGAGCATGAGAAGAACTTGGTGATCTGTCCTGGGTAAGAGTATGATGCCTTTTTTCTGTGTAAACAATAAGGAACGAAGAGACTCTGATTATAGGCACAGGCCTATTCATAGAGCATGGTAGGTTCAGGAAACATCTGAACAAGGTGGGCTCATCAGTTCGGAACCATTATTCAGATAGTGTCAGGAAGAGGAGGACTCGGCCTCTCACATGCTGCGTTGCAATCGAACGTTTGCGCTATGAAACCTTAGGAACTTTGAGACCAAAGCAGATAATAGCGCAAAAAGAACTAGTAAGGAAGGTCCTCAACCTTTTTAGTAGGAGAGATTTCATTAGATAAAATCTTAATCTTACATTCATCATCAAACCGTTGGGTGCAGAGAATTTGACTTCAAATGTGTTCCTGTCTCACTCTATAGTTGTTTCAGGGATCGCTATCACTTTCGCGCTGATATTTTCTTGACCTGACTGTGTACCTTTTGACAAATAAAATATTTTTGATAATAAAAATCTTACAGCAGTTATATTTAATGGTTTTAAGGTATATATGGTAATAGAATCTCTGGCTGATGGTGCGGTTCGTTGCGGAGTGCCAAGAAATGTCGCTTTGAAATTAGCTTCTCAAACAATAATTGGCGCTGGCAAGATGGTTTTGGAATCAGGTAAACACCCGGGACAATTGAAGGATGAAGTGTGTTCCCCCGCTGGGACAACTATTGCAGCAGTACATGAACTTGAAAAAAGTGGAATGAGGTAAAAAATTGTACATGTTAAAATCTTAATATTTATGGAGAATTTATAAAAATTTAGGTTTATATGAAATCATTTCTCTCAGGTGTGCTTTTATGAATGCAGTTGTAGCAGCCACGAATCGAAGCATCGAATTGTCAAAATTTCTCCCAAAAAAATAAAGGTTATATAAAAATATAACGTAAAGAATATAGGGCACAATTATTTTCAACAGAAAGGTGTATGTTTACAATACATAAGAAATAATTTTGTTTTTACCTTAAAAATTAAGTATTTTTTAAATTAAATCTATCTTGTTACTTTTTCAGTTTAATGGAAACGTTTAACATTTATCCGCATGGTTAGTAATTTTTTTAAATTCTATTTTATTGTTTTACATACGATTTAGAAATCTCTAAATGAGACCGTTACTACCTTTATAATAGTAGAAGTTATGACAAACATATTTACATTAAGATTACAAATTAGAGCCCCATACGTACAATCTTTAAATAAAATAAAATAAGCTGTTCATATATTAAAACTGTAACATCTTTATTTGGAATGAAGGTACACAAGAAATTTTCCCCAAAGGTTAAAAAACATAAATTATATTTTCTAAATCCTATGTTATCCAGATGATATATATTCCAAACAGGTAGCAACAAAAATAGTATCCAGGAATCGGTTTAATCATTTCTAAACGGGCTAAACTATATGAGTTTATGTAGCTATTTCAGGTCGGCAGGTAGATACAGATAGTTTTTAACACGTTAAACGAGTTTGAACTACTGAATGATTAGATTAACGTAAATAAAAGAGAAGGGGACATTGAAACTCTGATTATATTTATTTTCTTTTTTCCTATATTATTAATAGATAAGATTACTTTTGTTTTAGTTACAAATTACCAAGATCCAGCAACTAGAACTCTTAGAAGTCGGTAAATCACCTTACTCATGTTTTTTTTTTTTTAAAAAAAAATCTTAGTGTGTTATTTTATGTATGTATATTCTCCTAAGAATAGTAATAATAATAAAACAAAAATATTTTATCGCTTAATCCCAATATCCCATCAATTAAAGATATCCGACTAGCAGGTGTACCACAATATATACTAAACCAAGATAATAGGAGATCACCAAGAAGATCCAAATCTCTATTCACAGATACGTTTCGAGCTTTTGAACCTGTCAATTTAATAAGCGCCCTTTGAAAAGTCTCCATTTTACAACACAATATTTATTTTATTTTGCGCATCGACTTCGTTGGTCATTAAACGGTTCAAAGCTGCTAGTAACTAGCTGCTTTAGTAACTTAAGGATATTAAGCTAGAAGTGGAACCAAAATTCACTGAAGCGGAATACTTTATTGCAGAATTTTCATTATGAAAAATATTTGACACTAGATTATAAATAAAAATATAAAAAGAAAACTTATCTAATACTTTTGTAATTAACAATTCAGCCTTATTTTAAAAAAATATTTTGATTATAATCCAAAATTATGTTTTGCCAGTCCATTCAAAACTACTGTATGTTATCTCATCGTACTTATTTAAACTAGCAATAACAAATGTTTTTTTTGTCATTGTTCCTAATCTTGCATGCATAATAATATCAATCAATGATAATTCAGTTTCTGGTAAAACACATACCACAATAAAGAATGCATGAAATTTTATTGGTTCGCCTGGATATACGAGAAAATCACCTCCGAATTTTGATCCTGAAGTAATAAAATAATGTTTGTTTGCTATTAGATCTTTAAAGATTCTATACTTTAATCTTTCCTTAGGGGTTCTAGGATAATCCCATTTTGCTGGTACGAAGTCCTCTTCAGTAAACCATGGATCAACTAAAAAAATATAAAACATTTTTTTATTCTTTCCATTAATTTTTGCTTAAAAAAAAATAAATTTTAGAACATAGAGCAGCAACGTCACAACTATTATCTTTTTTCCCCCTTCAACTATACAGTTTCCAACTGTTTGTGACAGGGTGAAGGCAAAAAATCTGCCTCTGAATTTCAAGCTCTCGCAAATACTAAGTTAACATGGCAAGTTTCTGCATCGTTCGATATAAAACGATCCGAGCTGTCCACACACAGTCGGCTCCACAGTGACCCACAATTTTGATATCCTCAATATGAATCGTCTCGCCAGCCATTAGTTCGAGCTTTTTTAATAGTCTGTTGCCCTTAATAATACAAGGAAAGAAAATTCTCCTTTTTCTTCATCTACAATTTTATAAAAATCACAGACGTAGAAACGTTAAATTTATAATGACCATTCTGCACTACATTAAGTTCAACAAATTGTTTTGCACTGCTCTAATTTAAAAAAACAAAAAAATCAAATGATTATTTGAGTATTTACTTACTAAATGCACAAAATTTACCTGTTGGTATTTGAGTGAACACATTTTCGACAAGATTTTCACTCGTCTTTTCTAATTCTGCTTTTAATATTGCTTCTTTATCAATGCTAACGGATTCTTTGCAGCTAAGTTTTCTTTTTTTCCCCTCTATTATCCTATCGATCATTCCTAGCACTTCCGTTTTCCTCTTTTCCTCGTAACATTCTATCTAAATTAAAATGACGAATATATTAACAAGTCTTTTATATAATAAATAATAAAATAAACTCATAGAAAAGATACCCGACACTCTTATTTTTGTTGGTTGAAACAAAGGAAGCACAAGCATGAGCTAGCCTCATGGCAAGTTTGATTTATTTTAATTTAGAGCAATTTCGGAACGATACTCGTCAAAAGAGATTGTTTCATAGCATTCTTGTAGAGAATCTGTTTCCACTTACAAAAATATCATGGATTAAACCAAAGACAACAACCAGCGTAGCTCATAAAACCATGTAATAAGCATTATCGATTTAATGTTAACGTTTATTAAATAATTTTACCTGCACAGATTTCAAAGATCAAATTGAAAGAGTGTGAGAATACATGCATGAATAACACCCTTTTTTTGAAGTAGAAACTGCAGGTAACTCTCACTGCCAATGCTGCACTTGCTGACATACAAAGCACAGGTTTACCACTCTTGAGACGTTCTGCTCTTAGATGAAACTCACTTTTCGGATAATTCCTGGCTTCACAAATTGGATACAACTTTACCTCCATCACATCCTTGCATAAAAACTGAGAGCAGGTACGATTTACATGAATTAACAGCAAGTTTTATCAACATGCGCTCTAGTTGTAGAAAAATTCAAGTTGTCTCAAACAAACGACAATACTAAATTTGTTAATTGTGGTTTTGTTAGAAGACATGAAGCTCTTTGCAGTCTAGCCAAAGTAATGATGGTCATAATTTTCGCGCTGATGCTTTTGAATCATTTAGGTGTACATTCCTTTAAACCGTTCCGTTTTTTTCGATAAAAACTATAGTTTTTTAAACCTTTGGTATTTAATTATTAATAATTTTAATTAAAATAAGAAGGAAATTATGTTCAGTTCAAATTACAAGGGCTAGTCAAATATTATAAAAATATGAGTGTCTAGTATAATGTATCAAATGTTACATACTTGTTCTTTTTTAACTTTTTCCACATAAGAAGCATATTTTGCTCTTACTTCAGAAGTTCTCGCTGCGTATGGATCTTTATAAGCGTAAACTTTTCCAATATTTTTTTGGAGTATAAGAGTTACTTCTTCGGGCATCAATTTCAATGGTAATCCATTGATAATATCTTGCCTAGGTAAATGTGAAATACACCCTATTAAATGTCCTAATATACCATGTTCTTTTCTTAGTAAGAGCCACTCTAAAAATAAATTTAGATCTAAGTGCTGATTTGATAACCTTAATTTGTTAATCTGAAGTGTATAATGAAGCAGCAACGAAGTGTTCGAAAGGAACATTAAAATTAGAAAATTCATTTTAATAAGTAACTAACCTTTAATATTCCAGATAAAAGCATTTCCATTGAAGAAAATTATTCGCAAAGGTTCTCTTCTGCTACTTTCTCCGTTCATATTTTTTCATGAAAAAAGTTTAATAATAACTGATGCTAAACAAAAAAGCCTTTGTTGTATCGTGAATTGGATTCTATTCGGCGAACCATTGTGAACTCTAGGCTCGGTGTATAAAAAACCACAAAAGAACCTCCTCTAGCAATGATTCTAAAAAATATCGATAATTTTAGCATATGTTTGATAAACACCTGACATCATTCTATTATTAGTCTTACTAATAATCTTAAGTAGTTATTTTGTTCGTGTGAAGAGTATAAAAACAAAAATACAAATTATTACCTTTAATTTTTAATTTATTAGTATTGTTATTTAAAATAACTATGTTTTAAAAGTGATAGTCAAGGGGTCCTCAGGAAAGCTGTTATGTGTTCTTAGATAAAGCTCTGTGAGCACATTAAGTCAGGCAAAGATGGTAATCAGAAAACTATGAGAGATCCTTAGATGAAGTCTGTGGAAAAAAGTAGCAAGGATTATGTATATAGCCTAAATGAATCAATGAGGAGAAAACTTTATAGCTATCGCCATAAATGCAATTTCCTGATTGCAAAATTACAGGGACATTGTCTATTGCGCTGAGAATCTTCAAGAAAGGGAAATCTTCACTGGGAGCTTTTGTTGAATGAATCAATTTACTAGAGAGAGATTGAAAGCTATCTTCTTGTTGCAAGAGCATAGTGACTTCGCATGTTGGCCTACCTGAATGACTCCTGAAGCTGTTGTTGGGAAAGGCGTCTATATTAAGAGTGTCGACGTCAACATTGCAATTTCTCTTGGAAGCACTGCAACATCTTTCAGTCTAAAATCTTGGACCAGTTCTTTGATGATTTTTTAGTTTAAAGAATTGTTCAATAACTGTACCGCAGATTAGCCATACGTTCAATAAAAGTAAAAAAAGTAAAGTAATTGTCTATTTTTTCAGACGGGCTTTACGGTCAAGTACCAATTAGGTGTCATGGATGGAGTCGATTAGCAAACGTACTTTACTGTAAATATCTTTTATTAACCTTTAGATAAAATCCAAGGCCTAAGACCGGGAATCGAACCCAGAACCAC
Organism: Rhodnius prolixus; assembly: GCF_049639745.1. Classification (NCBI taxonomy): domain Eukaryota; kingdom Metazoa; phylum Arthropoda; class Insecta; order Hemiptera; family Reduviidae; genus Rhodnius; species Rhodnius prolixus. The sequence continues at coordinate 27,130,511 of NW_027411624.1, forward strand.
AATACACATTAGCATCGCAAGTTCATACGTCTAATAACTTATAATTATGGGTATAAACAGAAAGAAGAATAGCCACTTTTGTAACAGCTAGATGGTAAGGCTATGGAACCGTATTGCAACATCGTCATCATCCTCATCGTCAATGATGCCGCAAGAAATTGGGAGCAGAGGTTTCTAACAAACTACTCCCGCTTAGTTTTGGAATCTGAACATAATGTGGGTTGAAAAAGGTATGGAAGATAATTAGGAGGCCTACAACCTGGCTAAAGAAAGGAATTTTCGGACATCTTCTAGTCTCGAACCATCTTGTAAAATTTCGTCCATAACTGTGCAGCTATTAAAAAAACGAAGCCACGATTTCAACTGTAGAAATATAACGGGAATGAACATTCTCAGATACTTCTGGGCGCACCAGAAAATACCTATACAACATATTTTATTGGCAGAACTGAAGTCGTTCTAATGTCACAGGGCATTGCCTTGTGCAACTTTTAAACAAGATAGGACTAGATGGGAAGCAGCTAAGAAGGGAAATGTCAGGAAGTTGAAATCCGTGAATCAATTAATTCCATTTCATTAAGAGATCTAAGCGTTTTGAAAATTGTTTACTTTGTTGGGCAGATTTTGACGGCCAAATAAAAATATTTCTTTTTTAAAAACGTAATGTTATAAATAACAAAAACCTTTTATGATAAAACTGTTTCTATTCGCATGAAATTTAAATTTGTTTATTATAGTGGTATATACACAGAATGTGAATCGAATATTTAATGTTTAAGAATATTAATCCACAATTATTGTAGAATCTGTTCAATTTAAAATTTGTTTATCAGTAACCAATAGTTTCTGGCGTTTTGAAGATTAATAAAATATTTTGTAAAATTTTATGACTTTTTCAAGATCGGAAAGATTTCTCTTCCAAGGATAATTTTATATATCTATGTCCGGCGATTAGAAGCTGAAGAGGCCTAGAAACCAGTTGATGTGGGCGAAATCCGCAAGAAAGAGCTTCACCTCTAGGAGAGGACTATAATATATCATAATTGAACAAGAAACAGATATCCATTTATCCATTACTGAGTTTATTTTATAACATACATTATTTATCAGTTTAAGATCAGCTAATAGAATTTTAAAATTAAAAGTTCAAAGTCTTTTTGGCTTTGAAATGTAAGCTTATTACCTATAAAAGACATATGTATGTAATTACATTTTATTTTGAACCTTATAATTAATTTTTTTAAATGTTACATAAGAAAAGTTTTTTTCAAAAAATATTCATCTAATAATTGTGCTCATATTATTTGGAATTATGGTCACCGGAGATACACAGACAAAGTAAGAAGTGAATCTGGCTAAATTCCTCTTCATGTAAATTTGTAATTTCATTTAAGTGAGGTAGTCTAATAGAAATTGTGATGACTTAATATTATTTCTTTAAAAAATTTGTTTTTTTTTATTTTTATTTTGCCTGAACGTATTCGTAAATTATCAATTGTACTAGGTAAGTTTCTTGAAATTTTTTTGAAATTACCGCTCTTCTAACCGGTATTAGGTGTTTACTGCTTAAACCAACTCTATACGCACATAACGGTACCAATTGTAAACAGCTGGTTTTTAAAATGTCGTAAGGCGGGTAGGTTTATAATTTATGTGGTCTACTTTTGAAGCAGTGTAAATATCTTTTACCACCTTTGTACATACTTCGAATGTGTTTTTTATTCCTAAATGCTGTAAAGTGCATAATTATTTTATATTAGTTCATGATGAATACAACAATAGAAGAGGTTGAACCAAAAGATCATTTTGATGAAGTATCCACAAATAGTTACGTTTCACTTTCAGACGATGATAAAGAAAGATTAATTAATGGTAGAAATGTGAAACTGGTAGATGTAAAATCGAAATTATTTAGCTTGGGGGCAAATGCTGTCAATGTACCCAATGCCTCTAGCCAAAATGTTGGAGACTGTAATGCATTTTGTCCCAAAAATTGTCCTGTTCACTTAAATTTACAGGGCAACGACAGGTGAGTTGTTTAGTTTCGTATGTAATTTGAATGAATCATTGTTAGTGTTTTGAATAGGTTAAAAAAAAAAAAAATCAGTACACCTGCACGTAATATTTTGTTGACCTATTAAATTTTTCTTTCTTTTGAAGTTATGCATCAAATGTGCATTTTAATGCTTTTGTTTGAAATTTAAAGTGGCTACTAAAGTTTTGCAAGACATCACATGATACTTGTTCTGAAACAATTATTAATCAAAATTTGTGGTGGTTTCAGTTCAGTAACATTGGTGGAACATTGTTGACTTTATGTCTCAGTTTTTAAGGATTTAGTTATCTAGAGTTGAGTAATAGGCCACACGTATTGTTCATAAGTTATACTCCCCGAAAACAACTCACATCAGCCCTGATTCAAGGGAGCTACAAACCGAGGTATAAATCTGATCACTAGATCTAAAGGAATTTGCAAGTAAATTGTACCCATTTCTGAAGGGAGTGACTCGGGATTGCCCCTGCACAGAACGTCTTAAATGTAGCGGGCCACCAGGTTTATTATCAGGCTCTACTGTGGTCTGTGAGCCTTTTTTTTTTTCTTTCGGATTAGGATTTTACAAGTTGGGCTACAAATCTTGTACGACCCTAAGAAGCTATTGTGGCTCCCTTAACTTTCAGTGCCTTTCAAAGAGTGAGGCGACAATATAGTCTACAGATTGTCTGTGCGTGATAAAATCTAGAGTTTACCTAAAACTCTAAGGCACCACGATAGCCGAGCGGTTAGAGGAGACCCCTGTAAGGCTAATATGTATTGTACTGGGTTCGATTCCCGGTCTTAGGCCTTAGTTTTTATTTAATGGTTAATATAAGAAATTTACAGTGAAGTATGTTGTTTGCTAGTCGCCTCCGCCCACGACACCTAATCGGTACTCGGACGTAAAGCCCGCCTGAAAAAATAGGCAATAACTTTATTTTTTTACCAAAAACTCTAGCCCTAGATAGTTGCACATATCGCTATAAAAATGTTCAAGTTTGGATACCTGACTAAAAAGTTAGTCCATTCTTCCCAATGTTATAAAATCGTTCAATTCTGACTTATTTGTTGTGAGTAAAAATTAATCTAGTCTAAAAAATAATTAACTTAATTATTTACAAGATCTTTTCGCTATCGTCATACATTATGGGCCATATATTTGTTTCGATTGGAGCCTACTGTTAAATTGTCTAATACCTTTAAAAATTATCTTCAGTGGTTTTTAAAAATTTATAATGTTTATAAAAAGCTATTAATTTCTATGTGAATAAATTTTATTACTTTAAAAGTCTGCTTAATTTATGAGCAAGGAAAATGATAAATGTAAGCAAGTATTGTTTACCTAAACAATTAATATTGTATAGGTATTCATGAAAATAGGTGTCGACCTATGTTTCATTTAGAAATTTGAATAATAACTTTTACTTTTGTAATCATGACACATTTTTATAGTTTAGCCCTTACCTCAAAATTTATACAACTTCCTATTAAAATATGCTATCATTATGTTTACACTACAAGCACAAAAGCATAAACACTGATTTGATTATTAATGCATTGCATAATAGCTGCTTTATAGGCCTTCTATAAACTGCCCATCTTATTATATGTTACGCATATTCAACTTTCCATGTACATTACCAAATGTACCTAGCTTCGACTTCTTTTTCCCCTAGTTACATTAGCAAAGTGAAATTGTCCGATACATGACACATAATATTAACTTTCACAGTTATTTCCCGCATAACAAGAACCTTGTAAACGCTTGATAGTCCCTACTGAACTTAGTATGTAATACATAACCTAGATTACTTCCTCTATTTTTGTTTATTCAACATTGACTACTATTCCATTATTTTACTCAGGACTGTTTTGTTGTTCATAATCTATTCTTTTGATTTTAATTTAAACTTGACCTTTATACCACTTATATTAATTATTGATATAACATTTTTGATTATGAATCATCACATTTATATTCATATGGATAAACTGTCACGAGGGCATGGCATTAAGGCGTCCATGGGTTATTTCTTGGTGTCCATTTGTGTAAAATATTCCTCTAATTTGCCTTTGATTTAATAAGGTGCCTCAAAACAATCAATTTTCATGTGCTACGTTCGTTGAGATCCATTATTATTATTATTTTTTTTAATAGCTAATTACAAACAATCTTTGATACAGATATGTTTGCAACAAATATAAACATTTATTTGATTTTTATTTGTGAAAAATAATTAAATAAACAACATATAATGCTCGAAGAATTAAAGTTTAAAATAACAATCATATATTACTTGAAAATTACCATTTTAGGAAATGAGAAGACCTTTCATTCTTTTTTGGCGATAATTTTGCGAAGAATTGTAGACAGCAATGGGTGGCAGAGAGGATTGGGATGTGTACTAACTTTGGCTAGAAATTTGGTCAGTTTTTTTTTTTTTAAATGTAATCAGTTAATAGGCGTGGTGTCTGTATTATCATGAAAACAGGAAATTCGGTTGTTACGAAGACTGAAAAACGAGGGAATTTGTTTTAGATCCGTTGGCATTTGGAAAAAGCAGGTTTAATAGAAAATAGAAAATTTATTCATGTTTTTTCTTCTCTAAACGGCACTAACATTAGTTAGCATTAGACAAGTAATTATTTTTTAGAAGAATAGTTGTTCTAAAAATGGTTCATCGTTTTGTGGTTTCAATTGCTGTGAACATAATCCGTAAGCTGCGGTCCACATTTAGTGAACGGTTTTCAGTTTTTTATTATTAGTTAAACTTAGTTTTTGAAGTATTATTTCTTCTGGAGTCTTTCAGAGTGGCATCAGATATATAAGAATCAGTGCAAATTCTTGTCATATCAGTTTTTAACAGTTCTGAAGATTTCACATTTGGTTGATTCTCAAGACATAAGTTGCTCGGAAATGTATTCAGAAATCTTTCAATTATCCGTTCCCTTAGGCGTGATAATTACAAATTGTAATGAGAGCTTGTGGAAATGTTACTGGCGTAGAAATCGAGGAGAGACCTTGGCGTGATCTCGGTATATTTGTAAGCTATACGCTGAAACTGGCAAGAGATTCAAGAGACATTCACTGAAATTAAGTGTGGAGCATTGGTATAGAAGACTATCGGAAGAAAAATAAGAAAGGTTATATATCTTTTCAGTAAACATATGTTGCATCTGAAACTGATGAGCTGATCGTCACCAAAAAGATAATGGAAGGTGGTTCAGCCTAATTGTTATCTCTAAAGTTCATACTATTTAAACCCATCTGAGGGCTAACATATTCTATGGTCTTCCGATACCGGAGCTATTTGTTATATTCATATTATGTACCAAAAGCTATTCCTTGGGCAAACCACAGAGTTGAAGATGGGATATTTACGGATGGCCAAGTCTGAGCAGTAAGTTATGTACATACTGTAATGTACAATTCTGTAAAATGTGTTTCATTTTCTCAAATATTTCAGTGAGATCAGAAGAAAATGTTTAAAAGGCAATTTGTAACCTTGGACTTCCTTATTTTAAGACAATCTACTTTAAAAATTTGACTACTGGCCCATCTAAAAGAGTTTTCAGTGAATTTAAACAACTTGATAAACTAACACTGTTGAGTGCTCGTGAACATGTTTCCTTGCTAAACAAACGTAATTTCTCATACGAAGATAAAAGGAATCCTGGAAAATGTTGTACTGATAGAAAGCCCATTAGACAAGGAAACTTTTATAAAAAGTGCCAGCACCTACGTCTGATATGATCACATAAGAGCCTAATAAGTTCTCTTGAAAATTTCGATTACTTTTATTTTTCTAGTATTCGGAGGAAGACTGAGGCTGTTTGGAGAATTACTTTTAGAAAATTTATCTGTCTTTCTAACCGTGTCATCAGAATTGAATTCGGACTAAAACTTTCTGAGTAATAACATTTTTATTGCAAAAATGTAATGATTTTAGAAAAAAATTTAAAGTGACATCACTCAAGAATAGTGGAAAATATGCCTAGTATCAAGAGAAAATCGTTTAAGTGTTTACACCAGATTTGTTGGTTTTGTTTTATTGTTCTAGGAAATTAGATTTCGTTAGTAATTCTTTTTATAGACAATCATTGCTAGAAATAAAGTTGACAGATAAGATAGGCAGAGAGAACGAGAAGAGCTGCGAGAGTTTTGAAAGAGAGAAGCTTTTATGTTAACATAGCTGTTAGTACCAATGAGCATAGTACTTAATTCCGCTGATTATTCTATTATACTTATATATCTATTGAATATTTGTATACATATTTGTTTCCTTCATGTCTAAGTGAACGGAAAATAATTGTTTATTAACGATAACGTTTTAGATAGTATTGTTTTTTTTTTTTTGGATGTTCTCCCTTCTTTCCTAAACTTACAACAAAAGAAGACATTCATACAGATTGTTTTTAAGAAGTGATAACGAATTGTTACGTTGTTTTTTTTTTGTTTTTTTTTTAGCTTGAAATCTTAAATTTCCAATTATTTAGTACAATTAATTCATTGCTGCAGTGGAAATAACAAATTCATTGTTTATTAAAAAGAAACTTGATTCAACAATTTATTGTTAATTTTTTTATTCTACTTTACTAGAATTGTTGTGATTGAGTCCAATTTTCTTTATCCGAGTTTTCATTTGGAAAATACCTTTTAAGGTCTCCTAAGTCAGAAAAAGTTTTGTTTAGGTGATATTGTCAGAATGCTTGTATGCGTGTACAGCATAGTTAGAAAAAGAAAAGTTAGCGACTCGAATATAACGTAGCGTTTAAAGCTCCTGAAGAGAAGTGGACTAGTCACTTCTTTAGCGCCAGACATTCGTGAGGGTATCCAAGCCTTACAAGACAAAGTAATATATATATATAGAGTCTATTCAGGTAATTAATCCCCCTTAAACATAGAGAGAGAGAGAGAGATTGATTATGAGGAGAGATATGCATATTCTCATACACTTTATATACGCTTACATTCTTTGCAACTTAAAGGATTCACCTTTAGATCTTTAAGGCCGAACTAGATTTGAGTCTTTTCCTCTTCAATCTACAATCTTGGCGATCAAAATCAGATTCAGATAATCGGAAGTACCCAATTTACTAAAGGGATGTTAACTTTTTTGGAAATTTCTCTTGAAAGAAGTTCCTGTGAATTTATTTTTTACTTTATATATTCATTGAAGACTTGTTAATCTACTATTTACGTAGAATATTGTAGATTGTTTTGTTGACTGATTCATTAATCCAGAAGGAAGAAAGAATATTGCCAATTTCAGGCATTATTATTTTTTATTTTTGCCATGCATTCGACTTGGGTCTAGGTCCATGATGGCAAACCTGTGACATGCGAACTCATTTTGGGTGACAAGCATCGACAGAGACAAAAAATTATTATTTTATAATTTTAAATATTACTTGAGCGATTTGTGAAGTACTTGAAGAAATTACGGTATTTATTGAGAATAAAGATCTGGCAAAATTTTCCCCAGATCAATGATTCTTGAGAAATTCTCTTGTAACGTTGACTTTATTGTACTTTTGGTTCCTTGAAATATTAGAAGTGTTAGACAGTCAATACATTTTACATATTTTACCACATAAAGAAACCATCAAACCTGAACCTTAGCACAATTTTAGAGCTAAACCTTACATATATGATTCCAATCTCTAGTAATTAATATTGACAGAAAAATACTTCAAATAAAGCTGTACTTTATAAATGATACAACACATGCTACACTAAATCTTAGTCGTCAAGAATCGGCACATACTCAATAGTTTTGTAAAAAAGTACAGCTTTAATTTCATCTTTTAATACAGTTTTCTCCTTATTAATTATATATACATAAATGACATATCTATCTCTTTGGAATTCTTCACTGCCTCAAAAGAAAGTGATAAATTCGAAATAAAAAAAACAAAATGTATTCTAGGAACTGTAAGAATTGTACTGACTAAGTTAAGTATGGTTTTCATTAGAGAATTTTATAAAAAAAATTATTTTTATTTTAAATTTGAGGACTTGGCGCACTAAGCTTTTTTCAATGCGCTGCCGGCCTCCAGACAGTGTTTACTCTTTACACAACGCGGTCCACCACTGAATATTGAGCTGTAAGAAAATCTAACGGCCATCAGCTTGATTCGATCCCGGGATATTATGCGGAGAGCGCTAACCACAGAGCTATTCGCTTCCCTGTATGTTATATAAATTATTTTATAATTTGTCTTAGTTTTTTTTTATATAAAACGTCTAAATGTCAATTAAATTAAATAAAAACTGGCATTGAAATTTTTTTATTTATTTAATTTTTTTAAGATGTAATGTAAACAAAATTCAAGTGAGTTATCAGATATGATTTATCAAGTAATATTAACCCATTATCTCGATAATATAATGTAGTAGCAAACACTGTGCTCTGGTTGAAATACAAATTCCATTATTTTCCACAATTTTCTTGATGATTTCCTATAAATGTGGAAAATTTTGTTTTTTTAATTAATACAAGAAAATAATACAATTTTAATTTAGTTAATGGGTTTATTTTGATAAAATAAATATTTGGTTATTTAATGTTTTGAGAGGACATAATGAATTCTGAAGAGGCAATACCATTGTAAGTAGTTTTAAATATCTTTGGCATTGTAATAAAGTAAAAGTAAGAATTATCAGTTTGCAGAGTTGTGATTATCTTACTGTGTGTGTTTGTAGTATATTTAAGTAACAAAGAAGAAATTGATAGTGAATTGGCGGGGATCTTGTTCTCTATTCTACCCAGCTTTGTATTCTCGCTAAACACTATTGTGTAGAAAGAGAGTATTTGATTGGAGAAGAGTGAAAAAGGTGAAGGGAGGGGTGTATTGGTTGAGCTATGTAATTATTTATTGTGTATCATTTGGAAGTTCAACGATGCAGTAAACGCTTCCTTCATTTAATTTGACTTCAGTTGCAATAGGGAACTAGTTTAGGATTACATGTGCGACTGTCGTTACTTTGGTTGCCGCTCTCTCCCCACTTCAAGACTGTTCATTATTGTTGTTACACACATGCTTCACAGTAGTAGTTAGCGTTTTTCGGTCACAATCACTCCAACATGTAATAAAAAGTAAAGGACAGGCAATAAACATTAACAAACGATTTTCTTATTGCTGGTTTTTATCAGTCATGAATCTCCCAGCGCGATAGTGTAGTTTAGTCATTAGTTCGCGTATTTTTTTTAAAAATTTTGTTGCTGTTATTATTTGCAACAGTAGAAAGGAATTCAGTTTATACATGTGAGAATTTAAAGAAGAAAACATAGAAACTACTGTATGTTCCAGTTTGTCATCAAGTGCCTTAAAATACGGCTCTCTACCTGATATGGCAGCTAATAATGATGCAGGTACGTCTAAAGTTACATACTGTGTCCATGGAAAACCAGGAGGATGTTGTGCCACAATAGTGACCGACGGCCGTAAGGCACCCAATCCAATTACTATTGGTAAATTTTACTTCAAAAGCAGAATTAAGTTTGATTTGTATTTTATTTTATTTATTTATTTTTTCCAAAAAAGTAAATTCAAACGAAAAGTGTGGTTTAGAAACATTGCTGTGCTTTAAAAAACTTATTTTTTTTTTGCTTATTGTTGTAATAATTTTTTTTTAATACAAATTTAGCTGATGAACACTGCCATTCGGATCGAAAGGAGAGTACAGTAGACAAAAGAGCCAGAAGGAAATTAATTACCGCCACTATTCTATGCGTTACGTTTATGATTGCAGAATGTATTGGTAAGTGATTTCATTTTATTATTCTTGGCATTAATTTATTAATTGGTTTTCAACAGATTTTTATTGTGGGAATAAACCTTTTTAATAATTATAATCATAAAATTCGATTGATTTGTTACATTTTCATGTTTCAATCTTTAGACCATTCTCTAAAATGGATCAATATCTATGTAAATACAATTTACATATAAGTGTACTTTATGAAAGAAAATTTAAAGCTCGGTTGAGAATGGTTTTTGATGGTTAATAATTATTTTAGTGCAGCACCCGCAATATCTTTAGCTTCTCTGTATGCCCTCAACGACAACCTACTCATTGGTAGTTGTCAGTGTTGTCCTTGACATTAGACCACCGGTGTACAATCACCACCCTTAGTCGCTCATTTCTTATATTTGAATACTTCATTTGAAGTGCTGGCGGGTTCTTAGCGAGTTCTTCGTGTAGGGTACAATGAATATATGGGTGAAAGGTGCTAGGCCATTTCAAAATCTGGTGTTTATTAATCATATTTCATTTTTTAACTTGTTATCAAAGAGAAAGAAGAGCACGCGATAGGTCATTTTTATGTATTTTTTCATCCCCTTTCTACTAAAAAATATTGCCTAGGCAGTAAAGCTAGTATTTTTCTTAATACCGGGAAATAAGTTGTTTTCCGAGTGATTTTTCTAAGAAAAATGAATTGTTAAGAGCTTTAGATGTTCTCAAGCATATACAAAATGGCTAAAAATTAATTTTACATCTGTTACAAACAAGAAGGTTTAATAATATATTTGGTAATTTTGGGAGAGTTGCGTTTAATTACCAAACACATTGGAAACCTCCTGCCACATATTTAAGTGATCAATATCTTTCATGTAAAGGATAAAACTTATTCCTTAATTTATCAAATAATGCACTTTACTCAACTTGTGAAGCATGTACCGTTCCTTCAAAGGTGCCTCCTCTGGCTCGCAAGCCAGGTTAGTCAGGAGGTTATCAACTGCTCTCTGTATCTGAGGAGGCACCTTTGAAGGCACGGCACATGCTTCACAAGTTGAGTTAAGTGCATTATTTGATAAATTAAGGAGTTTTATCCTATACATAAAAGATATTGATCACTTAAATATGTGTCAGGAGGTTTCCAATGTGTTTGGTAATTAAACGCAACTCTCCCAAAATTACCAAATAATTATTAAACATTCTTGTTTCTAACAGATGTAAAATTAATTTTTAGCCATTTTGTGTATGCTTGAGAACATCTAAAGCTCTTAACAATTGATTTTTCTTAGACAAATCACTCGGAAAACAACTTATTTCCCGGTATTAAGAAAAATACTAGCTTTACTGCATTGGCAATATTTTTAGTAGAAAGGGGATGAAAAAATACATAAAAATTACCTATTGCGTACTCTTCTTTCTCTTCGATAACAAGTTAAAGAATTGAAATATGATTAATAAACACCAGATTTTGAAATGGCCTAGCACCTTTAATGTTGAAGATAACGAAATGCGGTTTCCGGTTTCTTTCATAACTTTTTATACTTTTTAAAACAGTGTATATGAAAGTGGGGGTCAACTGCGAACCCTCACTTTTTGTCGCGCGTCAGCCGCGTATGCGGGCAGGAATCTAAAATCACGTCACATATTCTGAAACTAGAGGTGACGGACAACAAAGTTTTCCTCTACCATTTTTCGCTCAGAACAACCGTTTAAGCATGAAAAGCATTTGAGCCGTCTTAAAATGAACACCCTGTATATACAGGGTGAACCAGTAAGTATTGTCAATAGGCCTACTGTGTGTAGTACATCTAAAGTGGAGTTCAATGATGTATTGGCCAACTTCATATTTTCCTCAGTTCTTGAGTGCCGTCACTTTTAAGTTTTTTTCTAAAATCATTAGTTTTTTCCAATAAAAATGTTATTACTCAGAAAGTTTTAGTCCGAATTCAATTCTGATAACACGTTTAGAAAGGCAGATAAATTTCCTAAAAATTGACACCATTTTGAAGCATAAATTATTCTCCAAACTGCCTTAATCTTCCACCTGAACCTAGGAAAATAAAAGTAATCGAAATTTTTAAGAAAACTCATTAGGCTCTTACGTGAACATTATCAGATCTGGGTGCTGGCACTTTTTATAAAAGTTTCCTTGTTTAATGGGCTTTCTATCAGTACAACATTTTCCAGGATTCCTTTTATCTTCGTATGAGAAATTACGTTTGTTTTGCAAGAAAACGTGTTCACGAGCACTCAAGAGTGTTAATCAAGTTGTTTAATTAATTGAAAACTCTTTTAGATGGACCAGTAGTCAATTTTTAAAGTAGATTGTCTTGAAATAAGGTAGTCTGAGGTTACTTATTGCACATAAAAAAAAAAAAAAAAAAAAAAAAAAAATCTAAACTGAAATATTTAACAAAATGTTAGATTTTGAAACTAAGCAAATTAGCCTTCGATTATAAAAATAGCCCTTGTTTAAAATGTTTTCTAACATTTTGTCAAATATTTCAGTTTAGATTTTTATTATTATTATTTTTTTTTTGTGTGTAATAAGTAACCTTAGCCTACCTTATTTTAAGACAATCTACTTTAAAAATTGACTACAGCTCCATCCACAAGATTTTAATGAATTAAACAACATATCACTGCTGTATGCTCGTGAACACGTTTTCTTGCAAAACAAACGTAATTTCTCATTCGAAGATAAAAGGAATTCTGGAAAATGATATACCGTTTGAAAGCCCATTAGACAAGGAAACTTTTGTAAAAAGTGCCTAGGTCTGAAAATGATCACATAAGAGCCTAATGAGTTTTCTTAAAAATTTCGATTACTTTTATTTTCCTAGGTTCCGGTGGAAGATTAAGGCTGTTTGGAGAATAGTTTATGCTTCAAAATGGTGTCAATTTTTAGGAAATTTATCTACCTTTCTAACCGTGCCATCAGAATCGAATTCAGACTAAAACTTTCGGAGTAATAACATTTTTATTGGAAAAAAAGTAATGATTTTAGAAAAAAACTTTAAAGTGACGTCACTCAAGAACAGAGGAAAATATGAAGTTGTCCAATACGTCATTGAACTCCACTTTAGATGTACTACACGCAGTAGGCCTATTGACAATATATACTGGTTCACCCTGTATACACATTGATTTAATCAAATCTTGCTTTTCGTCGAATGTTAGAAGGTAACTACTACTTGTATAACCTTTTGTCCCTTCAAATATTTGCTGGGGGTCTGCCGGGTAAAGTTTGAAGGCAAAAATGTTTCTAGTCCAAATAGCCTAACTTTCACATCCATAGTTACAGGAAATACGTATGTTTCTTGATTAACGGTAGAATTTTTGAGTCCTATAATCACTGTAGTACTGTTACTACAGTCACGCGTTTATGTAATACTGAAGGTACCAAATTCTAATAAATATTTAGTATAAAAAAATGAAAAAAAATTGGTCACTTAACTTTATGACAAAGTTGTTTCCCACAAGATTTGTTATGTATTTCAAGTAACTTTAAATTTTTAGCAGAATAAGGGAATTAATAATAAATTACTATCATATTTAAAAATAAACTGGTATATGTTGTGCATGTACGTGTCTTTAATATGCAGTAAGTGTGAAACAGATTGATAAATTATTTCTGTACGGTGAAATGCAAAGATGTTAAATTTGAGGAAAACTAGAAAATCTAAAAGAATCAACTTTTAGAACATATATAAGTTGGTGTTCACTTACTGGTTTTTTCTTTGCCTCCATCTTTATTTATTTTTTTAGTATTTTGAACTCGGTTTCTTTAAAAAGAGTTTTTATCTATTCGCTAACGTTTCTGTACGAATGTACACCCACTTTTAGGTCTTTCATACGATATGTAGTTGCACTGAGTGTGGATGTGTGTGCTTACAGAGTTATTGTGCTCAGTGACAAAACACTAAATGGTGATATAAATTTTTGGTTTTGACTTGTCTTTTAGTTAAATGAAATTAAAACTATTTGTAAAAACCTTGCAACTGGACGACTGATCAATTACTCAAAAAAAATTTTCAGTGGTTTGGAATTAAATAAATTAACTCAATTGTGACTTTACACAGTTGTGACTTTTGTAGACAATCTTTTACAGTAAAAATGGATCGTTCAATTACCAACAGTGCGCGTCATAGTTGAGTCAGTAGTACGCAAAACAGTTAGTATGTTTTTTTTTGTTTTTTACCTTCGCCGGGGAAAAGATAAGTGCACTAAGTACGTCCTTACTGTATTATTTGTGACAATGAAGAATTTTTAAAAAAACTGTGTACGGTACTAAGTAGGAAGACCGTGCTGAAGCACTGTTACATTGGATTTGATAATTGAAGAACGTATTTTTTCTAAAACTCCATCAATATTGCCAACGAATGTCATAGCTTTGTATGGCCTTTAATATCATCGGCCAGTTTACATAATGTCACTCAGGCCTCTCACTGTCATTTTCCATTTATTGTGATACTATTTTATACATCTATTATTTTTATAAAAATAATTTATGTTCAAAATACGTTGTTATTTTTTAAATTACATAATATTAGATTAAGAATGTTCAAAGAAGATTTTAACTTTTCGCTTTGTTGTGATTAAAAGAATCAAATTGATAAGCGAAATGTCTGCTGTAATAAACAACCTTCAATAGTACAATTTACTTTCTCATTCTACTTTGAAAGTAATCAATCCGTGATTTCTGTTCAAAATTAAATTATTTTTGAATGATTTCTGCTACCAAATTGCCAACCTACAAACTGACTCAAACCTTTGTATAAATTAAATATCAGTTCCTGAAAAATAAACGAAAAAAGTAAATGTCCCACTTCAGTTGCTGAAGACTGTATAAATAAGGTGAGGGACATACCTAGTGCCCTTGTTGTCCCAAGCCTAGATTGAATTTTTCTGAAAAATAAATGTTAAAAATAAAATATGAAGGTTTACATAGTTGTAATAGGTATATTAATATTTTTTTGTAATAAAAAGTTATTGTAATGGACTAGTGCCTTACCAAGATTAAATATATTTACAAAATTTTATAATCGAGAAAAATCGGTCTACCGACAATGCGATTTTAGTCTACAGTATTTTGTCTTTAGATTTTTGAAGATTTATTTAAAAATGGCTCTAACGAATTGCTTTTAACTTAGAATAGTTCCGTTTGTTAAAAATCTATCATTACTTTTTATTTTATTTTTTCTTGAAAAATCTGTTTGTTGGTATTTGTCTTTAAATCTCACATGCTATATTTTATTTGGAATTGTTGGAGGCACTAGGTTGAAAATAAAAGTAGAAAAAGTTTTGAACCTAGTATGAACTATTAAAATGAGCTGTTACCTAGCACATTTAGGTGAGGGTAACCAAAAGATTCGATCTCTAAAATCGCATTCACAAAAAAAAAAAGTGTACAAGATTTGTTGTATTTGGTTAAGAGGGTACCGTTTGGATGCTTCACATCAAACTTTTTTGCTTCCTTTCGGCAAAATCGATCGGACTAAATTTATCTCAATTGAGTTACATACGGAAATAAATGTTTCATCCGGCTGCGATAAATTCGTTTTAGAGTATGGTATTTAGGTGCCTAATTAGCAATATTCTAAAAATAAAAAAAAATTCTGTTAGCTAAAACTTTGTATTCCATCTCGTATCTAGTGATTCAATCTGAAGTCATCATATAGAATATTTTTTGTAAAAATTTTATTTAAAGCTTACGGTGTTAACGTGGCCTATCCTTTCTTTTTTAAAATGACACATTGTTGAGCTTTGCTCTAACTGCAATATTTGATTTTAATAGCGCTTCCGAAAGCCTGGGCATTTTTCTATTGATCTACCATCGCTTACCAAATTGTTTATGAAAATTTCTTTGTAGGTACCTTTTTTACTATTTTTACTTGATAATCGGGCGATTTTGCGATTTTACTTTAAATTAGGCTAGAAGAGGTACTTAGAATTAATTAAATTTAGAGGAAGGTTTCGCCTTAGTCCAAATCTGGTTAAAGCTAATTTAGAGAACTTGATCCGAGAGTGGAAAATAATATTCTCTCAAAAAGTTATTAGTTTATTTTTATTTTATTGTTCAAAACTACTGATAAGTGCCGTTTATTTTGAAAGTGGGGCAAGTTCATTTTTTGTTATTTCGAGATATTTAAGGTTTTGCGTTTCAATAAATTTAAAAATATTGGTAAATATTAATACATATTTTTTGTATTTTGTGGTGTTAGATAATGTAAGTTTATAATCCAATAGTGTTTATAGTGCTGGCTAAGAAAAATTAAGGTTTTATTATAACTAAATGGACTTGCCTCACTTTCAAAATTAATGAATTATTGTAATAGTTGATTTAAATGGATAATATTTCAGTCGTATCAGTCTTTTTTTAACAATAAAAACAAAATACTAATCAATAGTTCAACTATTCTTCTTCTTTTGAATCATTTTGGTCCGAATTGCCTTCGTATTCAGATTCTGATTCCAAGATTCTTCTTTTAATACCGATTGTTATGGGTCTTATTTCTACAAACATAATAAAAATAATATTATGTTTGATAAAATATTATGATTATTTTATTGAAATGGCGTTATTACCCAGAAAAGTATTTTTATTTCATTTTTGTTACCTACCAAATTCACTTTCAGATGCATCAGAGTTATAATTACCGTTGTAATCGGTTTCAGCCATTTTTTTCTTCTTATAAAATAAACCACAATCCGTTATTAATTTTCAAATAATGAAACTTTTTTCGTACACCGAGCACAAAACAACTCAAACTTACTTGATAGCCGATAATATAAGTCGAATGTTATACAATTTACAGTTTTTCAGAGCCAATAGTACTGAAATTTCCGGATGTTGGTGTATTTATCGAAACACAAAATTAAGATGTACTTATTATTATTAAATAATAAAAAAAATTATGGAATATTGTACAATCACCGATTATCAGTATCAAAGAAAGATAGATAAAAACACCCTACATTTCAGACATGATGTTAAACCATCATATTTACTTCACCTTACAGCAACCGGAGTTAAATTTTGCTGTACGGTTAAATAATTTCAACCTAAGATGGACTTGCACCATTTTCAAATTAAACATATTTACAATATTGTTAAGAGCTAAAACTTCCATCTCCCAAATATTAGGATTCTGAATTTTTTTGACTCTAAATTGTTTACAGATAAAAAGTTTTATCTATAATTACTATTATCTTCATTTTTTCAAAAATGGACTTGCCCCACTTTCAAAATAAACGGCTCATTTGTAGAAATGGATCCTTGCTTGTTCCACATAACTTCCCAGCATTATGGTCTGATTTATGTTCACAAGCTATTAAGGCATTTCAAATCAACTTAACCTAGCCTTATTCCAACTTGAAGTCTATAAAACTTTTTCTCAAATCTCGAGTGATCGTTTCATTAAACGAATGGCGATACAAATTGGATTTATTTCGTCCATCCGAACGTACAAAAACTATGGATAACCATGCCAAACCAGCTAGATTTGTGAATTTAGGGGGGACAGTATTTGTGTTGCTAGACGCTAGTTAACCTTCCAGCAGGCGCGTCCAAAAAGTTACAAAAACGGGCGCGCGTATCTTACGGATAAACTTTGGTATTTTTAATTTTTTCTATCAATAGAAGAAATGAAATTAATTAAATAACATCTATAATTATTAATAATGAAATAACAAATAAAAAAAGACTCAGAAAACGACTTTTTATTTTTTACAAGCCAATAAGTGTAATTTTACAATCACCATGTTCAGCCACTAGACTGTCTAAAAGTGTTCGCAGTTATTTCCTTCTCGTATCTGAGATATACAATGTCTTTTTCTGTCAGTAGAAAACAATATTCTTATTAACAATGTTGAAAATAGTTCAATTTGATGAACACGTATAAAAGAAAAAATATAAATAATTGATAAGTCAGGAAACTTACTCGAATGGTCGCGAGTATATGTCAGGCACGGATCGGCAATTGCAAAGAAATGTACAACCCCAAACAAGATAAGATTTTTACTGAAGGAAACTAGTCATGAGAGTGTAGCAATGCTTAAAGGGCAGCGCCCTCCGCCGCTCCGTCCCTAAACTGCGATTATTTTAGTCTAAGCTTGTATCTGTGAGATACGCGCGCCCGCTGGAAGGTTAAGCACAGACTGGGCTTGAAGTATTTTTTACAGCGTTAAGTAGTGAAGAAGTCGATTTCTAGGAAGTGTTACCAAAGTGGTTCTGAGTAAATACTCGTATTTTAGGAATTTTTAGTAAAAAAATTGATATTTCTTTTATCATACTCAATAAACATCTTTCAAATCTCATGATATATCTCAAATTATATCGCAGGGGGCCCCTTAGAAAAATTCGTATATTATGAAAGAAAGAACGCATTAAATTCTTCAAAAATCATTTCAAAAATGTTTATGGCGTAGTAAATAGGTCCTGAATTAAACTTTTATTAGTATAATTAACAAATTTTATTTATCATAAAATTGTAGAACTATTCCTTTTACTCATATTTCAATTTAAAAAATTATTACTGATAATTTACTTTTTTTTATAACCGACGATAACAATTTATTATTGCTTTTTAGACAAATATTTAAATGTAAAAAACGATTATTTTTAGTAAACACTCAAAATTTTCAATTAAAGCAATTTTTTTTCATTTCTTTAAGTAAATTGTCTTTTTAATACCTTAAAATTAGCGTGAGAAATTAAAGTTTTAAGTTTAAGTTTTTGAAATTAAATTTTCTCCTACATTTCGGACGCCTTTTATTTTAGATTTTAGCCTCTTATTTAAATTATACGAGGTGTGTTCAAAAAGTAACGGGAATTTTCGTTTTTTGAAAAAAATATTTATTTATTCATCTACATTAATATTGTCGCCTTCAAAGTAGTCCCCTTCGCATACAATACACTTGTGCCAGCGCTTTTTCCAATCCTCGAAACACTTCTGAAACTCGATCTTTGTGATAGCTTTCAGCTCTTTCAGCGATTCGCTTTTAATGTCATCTATGCTTGTAAAACGACGGCCTTTTAATGTTCTCTTTATGTTTGGAAATAGAAAAAAGTCACATGGAGCCATGTCTGGCGAATATGGAGGCTGGGGCATCGTTAAAGTTTTGTTTTAGGCCAAAAATTCACGAACAAGCAATGAAGTGTGAGCAGGTGCATTATCGTGGTGCAAAATCCATGAATTGTTTTGCCACAAATCCGGGCGTTTTTTTCGGATTGCTTCACGCAAACGGCGTTGAACTTGTAGGTAGTACTCCTTATTGATTGTTTGACCTTGTGGCAAGAATTCATGATGCACTATGCCATTAAAATCGAAGAACACAGTGAGCATAACCTTCACATTCGACCGCACTTGTCGAGCCTTTTTCGGTCTTGGCGATCCAGAATGCCTCCACTGGGACGATTGAGCCTTAGTTTCGACATCATATCCGTAAACCCATGTTTCGTCACATGTTATAACACGTTTCAGTAGATCCGCATCGTTGTCGACTTCATTGAGTGACTCTTGAGCAACTTCCATTCTCCGCTGTTTTTGTTCGAAATTCAACAATTTTGGAACAAATTTTGCTGCCACACGTTTCATACCCAAAACATCCGAAAAAATTTCATGGCATGAGCCAATTGATATGGCAACATCATCAGCGACTTCTCTGATTGTGATTCGGCGATCGTTCATAACCATTTCTTTCACTTTTTTCACGTTTTCATCGGTTGTTGATGTGCTTGGACGTCCAGGTCGTTCGTCATCTTCAACGTTTTTGCGGCCATCTTGGAAACGCTTATACCACTCGTAAATCCTTGTTTTACTCATAGCAGACTCACCATATGCCTTTATTAACATTTCACACACTTTATTTCATTTTTTACGCAAAATTTAATACAAATTCTTTGATCAATTTTTTTTAACAAACAAAAATCGCCAAGCTCGAAAAACACGTCTAACCTTAACGGCTGCCACTTAAGAAGTAAACAATGAATATTACTGGAAATTTTATCGTACTTCAGGGGCATGTGTACCAACATAATAAAAAATAAAATTTACAATCAGACTCTCCAAACCCGCGAAATTTAAAAATTCCCGTTACTTTTTGAACACACCTCGTATACAATTAGTAAATATGAATAGAGAAGATATACATATATGGTGCGTGAAGAGCAGGAGGAGAGGACATACCCAGCGGTAGTATCTACAAGAAATCGATTATAACGATGATCTTTAGTTATCAAGGAAGTCCTTGGGCCATTGGCAATTCAGTCGGCATGTTGGATTGTTAAGAATAACAGTAGTGACGAGAGTCTGTACAAATGGATTAGAGCAATTCGAGAGATCAGTTCGGAACTTATGATATATCGTCGTGACAAGTTGTACGAATAGGATGTTGAGGTCGTTATGAAGGGTAAGGTTAGCCGGTAGAAAGGAGCGTCAACTATCTGCCAGAGTAATTTTGATTGAAATGTCTGTACAGTCTATAGGTTTGCAGGTTTGACTGAACCCCACAGCCCCTAGAGTATTAAATATCAGTCATGTGAGTTGTATAGGCAATTTAGAGGGTCTACCAAGTAGTCTGTAAAGCAGTTTCGCACGTTTTGTTATTGCTTGTCTTTTAAGTCTAATATGTGGGTACCAAGTGAGTAGTTTGTCTATGTAGAGCCCAAGATAGCACACCAAGTCTGTACAAGGAAGAGAATTGCTGTTGGAAGAAGACAGGAGGAAAGGAGCCCCGCAAGGGAGTAAACGTGGCATGTTAGCATTTCTGTGGGTTCATTTTAATCCGCCACTTCTTTGCCAGGATTCTATTTTAGTAAGTGTGTCTGTAACTTGTATGAAGCTGATGCAGCGTGGAGGGATGCATAGGTATGTTTGATGTGCATACTGTACTGCGGCACATCTGCCCTCACTGTTCTCAGAAAAATTTTAATTTTTCCTTAAAAATTATTTCAAAGAAAAACCATTTATTTTCCAGTACCGTTAACCTTGGGAAGGAGGATTGAGGGCCGCAAAGTGCGAATTTGGGAATTAAAAGGATGCTCTCTCCCATTTTGTTTGTACCCTCTAATCGGTAGATTCCAGTCAAACTTGGTCTACCGGAATTGATCATAATTCTTAATTTTTTATTTTTAACTTTTTGCTACCATCTTAAAAGATTATTTGCATTCCTGCGGAGTTTCGATTGTTTTCAAATTATTAACGTCCCACTGAGTCAAGAAAAGTTGTTTTGCATTTTGCCGAGTATAACTCAAAAGTAAAAAAATCAAATCGATCAAATTTTATGTATAATTTAGGTAGGGATGATTAAGTAAAATTTTATTCAAAATCATCCAACCAGAATTAAGTACTATATTACACATTGGATTTTCACATTTTGCATTTTATTTAAAAGTGTTAAGCCTATAACGTTTATTTAAATTGTGCAGTTGCAGTGTTTGAGCTGCCCTCCGAATTGCCCTTTGTATACTTTTCGTTTCTAACTAGTAAATAATTTTTTTTAACCTTTAGGCATTATGGATTATGTTTACTTGGCATCGCTATAATGTCAACAAGTAGCAATATACTTATTTTAATTTTTCTCCGTCATGGGGAGAGGACTATTATCTTTCATGTCACCTCTCCATCACTATAGGTCCGCATCAACCAATGCAATCCTTCGTTCCTTGGTCCAACCAACAAGGCCTGTTATATCTTCTAACCATTCTGTTGCCGACCGACCTTTCCTCCTAAGAGACGCATCATGGAAAAAAAGAGAAACCTATTTGTGAAGCTTTCCAAATTTTGTTATATTCTAAATTCATTATACGAGTATTTGTTCCGGTTATTTAGTTTTCCAATTATCATGTCAGATAAACTAGTAGCATTGCGATCTTTAATTGAAATAATGGTCCCCCTTTATAGTGCTTGTTTATTTAAATGGCTCAGTTCATAACATTTCAAAGCAAATTTTACTAGTTAGTCAGCCATGAAGGTCTTTACTTTAGTATAATTTTAGATAACGCTTATCTAAAATTATGAGTAATTTACTTTTTCTTTTTACTTTTTGCATATTATGATTTCTAGTTATCATAAATTAGTGTATGTGTGGACATTTTTCTTCTTAATTGCAACCCTTTTATCGGGGAGAGAGTAATAATAATAAAAAAAAAAAACCTGGATTGTAACTATAACTAGTAATAGTAACTTTTATTTTTATATCATCTGAAGTCGTTGACGTCTGTAGCTTTTTCAGGGCCCGCTAGTCTCGGGATAGTGTTCTCTCTTTTAAGACAATATTGTACTTCACTGTTGAGTGAACTCAAAAAATCTTCTAGGAAGAGAAAATTTAAAAGTCGGCAGCTGGATTCGAACCCGGAATCTCCTCGTGGCAATCCCGCACGCTTAGCATTGAGTTAATTCCTTTCCTCTCTACCGGGCACTATCCGCTCTTACTCTTACAATTAATATAATTTGAGGTATAATTTTATTTATAATACATAATTATATAAAAAGTATATATATATATATTTTTTTTTTAAATCTTTTATTGCAATTTACCACTGCAACAGTTGTTGCAACAAGCAAATACGGTGAAAGGGAAAAGAAATAACGGGAAATCATGATTGGAGAAGGCACCCAGTGGTGCCACTCCAGTAACGTGCTTAAGATAAGAGAAGATCACGAGGCCATCTTCTCTTCAATCTCCTTAGAGGATTACCTGGTAATGTGGAGGAAGATAGGTGTTCTATGAGAGGGTTAGGATGAGCTGCTGTAGAGGAATGAAATTTGAAGAAACGAGTGTTAGCAAGATCTGTAATGAAAGGGATTTTGAGGTCATTATGGATAGTGAGGTTAGATACATAGAACGGAGCGTTAAGAAGTTTTCTGAAGTATTTTTGACTGTAATTCCTGGAGGCGTAGTGACTTGGGTCGCTTAGTCGATCCCCATACTTCGATGCCGTATGACCAAATGGGTCGCAGTAACATTAGATATAAGAGTTTTTTGTTATGTAGGTTAAGTTTCGAACGTTTGTCAAGTAGTCTGGCGAGAAGTTTGTAGCGTTGGTTAGTTTCTTGTCTTTTCAGTCTAGTATGGGGGATTCCATGTCAACCGTTTGCTTCTAGGCGCAGTCCAAGGGAGCGTACTTTGTCCACAGTTGGTACAGGAGTTTGGTTCAAGATGACAGGAGGTAGGATTTTCCGTCTGAGAGTAAATACTATAAACTTAGACTTCGTAACGTTGGTTTTGATTCTCCATTTGAAAAGCCAGTCCTGTAAGTGGTTGATGTGTGTAAAAAGTATATATCAATTTATTTATTTATAATTTATATGTTTAAATTAATATAATTAAACAGTTATAATTATTTTGTCTTTTGTACAATTTCTACCCGTGGTTAAATGTTTAACTTAATTAATTAACTGGCGCTTTTTCCTTTTTAGCCAACGGTATCTTTTTTTTTATCATAACCTATTGCATGATAGTGCTTTGTGCCAACCCTCAGCAGTTTAAAAATTACAACCGTAATTTAAGGAATAAAATCTAATGTTTATTTTCTACAATTTGTGTTTATGATAATTAGATGTCTTTATCTTTTGAATTTTTCGGAAGGTTTTCATATTGGAGTTCTTGGTTGATGCTCAAATATTGCAAATTTTGGTAGGTTCTAACTTCAGTTTATGAAGTGGGAGGAAGCTCTATGCTATCGAAAGCTCTCCAATAGGCTAATATAATTTTCTTAAGGTGTTGGTCTATGTGAATAAACGCTAGCAATCGTGGATGCCAACTTTGTGGCAACTACGGCTCTGTTACAACTTCGTCGTTTGATGTTTCAATGCATTTACTGTTAATTTACTTTTTACATTTAGCACATAAAAGACATGGTAAATTTATGAGTGGCCCATACTTCCATACTGGAATTATTCTATTGATAAGTTCTGTGATATCCGTTAGGAGAATAGCGTATTAAAGCAGGAATCTCTAAGTTTACTGAAGAAACTACTGATTAACGTTAAATTTAGTTTAAGGGAATAGGGAAAAGAATCCGTGTTCAGGCGTTTTCCCCTAAACAATCTTGTTTATCCTGAAAGAATGGATTTTATCCCAGGCTATTTGCTAGTCGCTCTCTAGCATTTCCTTAATCTCAGTGTTTCTTTACCCAAGGGACGATCGAAAATTCAAAATTCTGCAAAGTTTTTTAATAATTGCTGTAAGAGGAATCGTGTATTTTTCAACAGATTTTTTTTTTTTTTACTTTATCGAAAATGACCAATAATACAGAAATTCTTTATTTTCAGGTGGTTATCTGTCTTCCAGTCTAGCTATTGCTACAGATGCTGCACATTTATTAACAGATTTTGCCGGCTTTATGATCTCACTATTCGCTATTTGGATTGCACAAAGAAAACCAACTCGATATATGCCATTTGGTTGGCATCGTGCCGAAGTAATTGGTGCCCTTACTTCAGTATTGACAATATGGGTAGTGACTGGAGTGCTTGTATATATGGCTGTGGAAAGAATTATTAATGATAATTATGAAATTGAAGCTGTCATAATGCTCATCACATCGGCCATTGGTGTGGTTGTAAATATCGTGTAAGAGCTTTATCTATTTATTTTTTTAATTTTAATTGTTTACAAATGACTATTAGGAAATGCAATTATTTCAACAAAAAATGCAAGAAAACCTTTTTTAAGTACAAGTAGCTTAGGTCAAAAAGTAAACGATATACAATATCGCTCTCATTGTTCCCCAAGTATGGCTCTAGTGCTGGACCGTGACACCAATGCGAAAGAGTTATTTATCAAAGGTAGATTGAATTTATTAAGTTAAAGTCTCAACACAAATTATTAATTAAGCTCACTAATTAGTTTCTCAAACCAACAAATATTTTTGACATCGTATTATTGACTTGGTAGTACAATTATTATAACACTTATCGACAACTACTGATTCTGCTAGATGTCGACTAGCAGAATTCATTCTACAATTATACTCACACAAGCAGTGACATAGAAAAAGAGTCCACGAGCTGAATACATTTTTATCATATACAAGGTATGTCTAAATGTATATTTGAGATGTCCCTCAATTTCACAAATTTCACACGATTGGAACACATTATCTTACTAAGAAGCGAAAAAATGTAAAAAGGAAATCTACCCCATAAAATTTAATGGCAAATTGGTACTAAATAGGACCAACGAAGTGTTTGATGATAACGTCAAATTAGTCTTACCAATTTGTCCACCAACAGCCATCTTAAAAAAATAAATAAATAAATACTGATTTGTTTTGATGATAAATAGTTTTAAATGCTATTTCTTCACTACTTGTCACTAAAATTTTATTTCTACCGTCCATTTATTACTACCATTTTTTTCTTTACCTGCATCATCAACTTATAACTTTTTCAAAAGGTCATTTCAAAATGCCTATATAATAGGATGGATCAACAAATGTCTATGCTGATAAAATTGGTTTGTAGGAGATCCAGTATTGTAGGCTTGTTTTTGTTGCAGGTTTATTGCAATCCGCAGAAATGCTAATTGTTTATCTAGACTATTATATACTTGCGCAGAAGGTCTCCTATTTCCAGGAAAACCAGCTATAATAATTAATAGTTCCCAATTTACTCATATAAGTAATATTATGACCATATAAATGTTGAGTAATTTGACGTCTTTTAAAAATATTTTATCAGCTAATGTTGAATGCGGTATGGGGAAGACACTTCATGACGACTAGTTTGGATTATGAGAAAATTTCGTTCAGAACATTGGCTTGAAAAGGTTAACATTAGAAATGCGGGGCTATTTCCTCTTAAGGTTATTATTCTTGATGAATCTTCTAGATGGTCAAATTCAGATCTGGATTGATTTTTATTCTAGATTCTACTTTATTACCGACCAGAAGAGCTTTAGTAGCGCAGGTCTTACTTTCCCCTCCTGTGAATAATTAAGGAATGATGTGTGAGTTTCAATCTAATTTTTTGTACACACTTATCATCAGAAGAGAAATTTGTAAAGAAACTATAATTTTGAAAATTTTATGGTTTGCATTTACATAGAAAGCACAGAAATTACAAATAAATTGAAATAATTTTAAGAAGTCTTTTTTTTAAGCGACACTAAAGAGTTATTTAACAAAGAAAGACAATAAATCATTTGACCAACCAAAGCAACACTAAAGAGTTAGTAAACAGAGAAAGACATAAATCATTTGACAAACCAAATTATTCTTGGTTACTTTTAATAAGTAACCATTTATTTATTTTTTATCATTATGATGTTTTAGTAATTACTACAAAATGATTTATTATATTTTTTGCTGCTTACAACATTTTTTGTATGCATTATTATTATTATTTTAATTAATTTTATTTACAGTTTTCTTTGTTCTGCTTAATTATTATTTCTTGGGGGATATGGAACCTTTCTTTTCTGGTCATAGCTTTTTAATAATTTTTCCGATAGTATAATTTGCCAACGTTTTAATCCTTATCAAATCATTTTCTGGTCTGTGAGCAATAAGAATTAATTTACTGTAATATTAATTACATATTAATACCAATTTAGACTTGAGCTTACCTTTATTTCGCAATTATTAGTTTTTATAAAATAGTTTTCCTTTAATAGATTTTGATTGACCTTTGTGTATATTTATTATCCACAACTTTGACCACATTTTATGGTCCAATGAGGTATATATATATATTTGTATTACACACACACATATACGTGTGTGTATGTTCGTTTTATGACGGCTCAAATGCATTTCATGATTAAACGGTTGATCTGAGCAAAAAATGGTAGAGGAAAAATTTGTTGCCCGACACCTTTAGTTTCAGAATATGTGACTTGATTTTAGATTCCTGCCCGCATACCCGGCAGACGCGCGTCCAAAAGTAAGGCAGATGACTCCCATTTTCATATTCACAGATTTAAAGAGTATAAAAAGTTATGAAAGAAACCGGAAACCGCAGTTTGATATCTTCCAAATTAAAGTGCTAGGCCATTTCAGAATCTGATATTTATTAATTATATTTCAATTTTTTAACTTGTTATCAAAGAGAAAAAAGAGCACGTGATAGGTTATTTTTATGAATTTTTTCATCCCCTTTCTAATGAACACATTGCGAAGGCAGTAAATCTAGTATTTTTCTTAATATAGGGAAATAAGTAGTTTTCCGAGTGATTTTTAAGCGATAATCAAATGTTAAGAGCTTTATATGTTCACATAAATGGACAAAAGGGCTAAAAAATAATTTTACTTCTGTTACAAACAAAAAGGTTCAAAACTTTTTTGGTAATTTTGGGTGAATTGCGTTTAATTACAAAAAAAAATCCATCTCCAGGCACATATTTAAATGTTCAATATCTTACATTTTAAGGTTCAAACTTATTCCCTAATTTATTAAAAATTGCACTTTACTGTTTCTTCAAAGGTGCCTCCTCTGGCTCGCAAGCACATCTGCATTCTCAAATGGCTCTCTGTTTCTAATCTGGTGGAATAGCTCTGCAGACCTCACATATTCTTCCCCTCATCTAATCTCCTGCCAGGGACTCTCTCGATTTGACACTGCTAGAATTTTTCTTATGGAAAGTATTAAAAAAAATAAAGTTTATGCGTTCCTATGACATCAAATGTGGGGAAGAATATCTGAGGTCCTGCTGAGCTATTCCACCAGATCAGATACAGAGAGCAGTAGATAACCTCTTGGCTAACCTGGCTTGCGATCTGTTTCCAGAAAAATGCGGTTGAGAAAATAAGACGAAAATAGTTTAAAGAAAAAAAATTAATAATAAATAAAATGTAGACTCTCTTTATTCAGATTTAATTTGTTTTCGTCACTGAAAACCACTTCATCCCAAAATTTTTCATCCTTTGCCAAGTATAAATTTGCGAAGTCAATTCTTTTCTTTTTATTTTCAAGGCTAATGAATGTTTTTTGTGGCATACCCTAGCGTTGTATCCTGCATTCTGCCGAACCCTTCTCAAAGTTTCTGAAGTAACTAAGATCTAATCACTGAACGTATTTTAGTGGCACTAACATGGGAATTTAGCTCAATTTTCCAAAATATAAGTTTTTCGCAACAGTAACTTAAAATTTTAGGCCGTCCACTTCTAGGTTTATCATGAATTACTTTTATGTTTTTAAATTTTTGAATTATGGATTGCACTGTAGGAAACGGCCCATTGACAATTTCACTGATCTTTCGGTAGCTTTTATTCAATTACTAATGTTCAATTATTAATTTTCTTATTTCGAAGGAGACGTTTTTACCCCGTGGAGTCGATGTTTATTTAGGCACTTAAGTAAAGCAACTGCGAAAATATTTTTGCCATTATTTACTTATTTAAACCTTTGTCTTTCATTAGATTAAGATTCAATAAAGATTTGTACGTGTGGAAAGGTCATACATTTAAAAATATTAACAAAACACTGAACTGAATGAAAACTTTTGTGAGGTAAAATTGGTAATTTTTTTTGTCCTTTATTTATTAGCGGCTTAAAATTTCAGTGAATGTATTTTTCGAAATGGATTCTGTGTCGAAATTACTTAAATTTTTATAGGGAAAAAATTATATTTTCCTCACTTTATTAATTTCCAAATTATGGCCTCAATAATTCTTCTAATCAAAGTGTATGAAGACTTCAATCGAAATTTTATCAGTTAAAATTTTTTGAAACACACATATATTTTAGGTATTGATGTGACTGATAAGAAGTTTTTGTGTTAAAATTTATATTTTCTACTATAATTCATTTACAATTATAAAAAATTATCTTTTATAAATTAATTTTGTAAATTTATAAAAGGCGAGAGTAATTTTTTATAAAAAATCTTAATATTAAACCACATCAAAAATTACAATTCCAAATTTCTGTATTCCAGTATTACTGAAAGAAAGCTATCTATTTACAGCAGCAAGGATTTACACTAGGTTAGGCAAATTATTTAACCTAATTTTCTGTGGGAACAAAAAAATATGTTTATCAAGGTCTTTGCAGCCATTTAATAGCAATTGCCACAGAGACATTTCTAGTGAGCCAAAATCCTCCGGAAATGTCACATTTAGACCCGCTCAATATAAAAAGTTGTTATGCACTGAAATCCGTTTGTGAAAATCCATCTGCCATAGATTTTTCTTTTACTTATTAAAGTTTGTTGTCCGGTAATGGACATTTTTGCCTTTTACGAGAGAACACTGCCTGAAGAGAGGCAGTGCACTAAAGGACTGAGAGAGAGGGCGCTATGAACCATTGATTTACTCCTTAAATAAAAACAAAATAATTCCCTTATCTATAAAATTAAAATAAATATAGTATGTTTCTGTCCCTTAATTTAAATTCGTTCCTTCCACCATTCTCACAACGACTCGATCATTTTTATATTAAAGAATTTTAGTGTTGAAACTCAAAAATGAAAGTCACGAGTATACAATTTTTTTTTTTTTGCTCATCGATTAATGGTCGGCTTCAAATATTTATTTGTATATTTAGTATATTTATTTTGCTACTTATGTTTATCATACGCCTGTAGTTAGGGATATTAAACCAATTTTTTTTTGCGAAGATTGCGGTATGGAATACTTTTTCTTCAGTTAACGAGTTCCAGGTTTATGGTTTTTATTTATTCTGCCTCTTATTCTTAAAAAAAATTTTGGAATTTTGTTTCCTTAGGAAATTGAGGTTCGTTGAGCGAAAACATTGTATTTAACGCGAGCATAATGTAGATTTCTATTTATTTAACTACTTGTAAACATATGTATTTATTGTTTTTGTGGTCTTGTTTGCACATTAACCGTTAGTAAACATATTTACAATAAGTAACATTTGTTTTTATTCTAATTGTGGTGTAACCAATGACCAATACCATAGCTAATGCGTTGTTTACCAAAATTCGAGCAAGGATAAATTTAACAAAAACCTTGTTCTAAACATTTTCCTAAACTGAAGTATGTTTAATATTTTATGGCTTGTGGCTACAAAATTAAAAACTAACAAAAGCATTGATAGTTACCAAGTTTTCGCATCTCATTAGATGAGCAGTTAGAGGCAAGGCTAAAAATCTGAATTATTTTGCGGTAACTACATGCTCAGTCATGTCCTTTGTTTTACTTGAAGTTTGTAAAAAAGAGAAGTTTGGAATATGGAGAAGCTACGCGCCCCTGCCTGCGATTCCCAATTAGATAATTAAAGGTAAATCTGCATGGAATTATGCATTACAGTACTAGAAACCATGTTTGAAGTAAATTAATCCAATTATTTTCTGTATCGATTTCTACGCCTGCTGTCTTATCTGGACGCATTCATATATCTTTAAAAGGTTGGGCATTCCTTTATAACTCTCCTTGAACACGAACACATTTACTACTATATTGTCGAAGGTTACTGAATCTATTCAGGAGACATATTCTGAATGTTTAAAAAATATTTCTATCACTTTTTACTTTTTGGATCCAGTTTAGCGGAGAAAGGATTTTGTTTTTTTTTCCGTTATCAGTTAATAGGATATATGAGGTAAATGATTTCTTCTCCACGTCAAAAGAGTTTCTAACTTTACATTGATTTCAAATTTAAGAAGTCTATCGTTATTCGTTTAAGAAATTCTTACCTTCGCATCTGATTTATTTTTAACTGTTCACAACGGAAATTAATTTTTTTTATTTCATTGCCCTTGAATCTTAATTCCTTGATTAGTATGCAGGTTAATATTGTATTTGAATGCCATGGAAAGTTTTTGTTTTTTCTTTTCTAAAAATATTCAATGTTCAAAAGATACGAATAATGCCAGCTGTTTAACAAAGATATCACGAGTTCTTAAGTTGTCTAATGGGTTACTTTATTCAGCAACAAATCTTGCATTTGTATTTAATTTGAACTATCATATTTTTTTTTAATGATTATTAATCAATTGTTCACTTTCATCAATACATCAGCATTTCAGCATAAACATCAAACCTAAATATTGAATTGATAGAGTTAATATATTGCAATATGTAGTGTAAAATATATTGCTATATAATTGGACTATGGAACATCTAACTGGTTCCTCGTAACTAAGATCAGTTTACAATAAGACTTTGTCGAGTTAAAGAGAGATTTACTATTCCCTTCTTGTATTTTTGTTTCGACCACTCAATTTAGATAATTGGAAAAGATGAAGCCTATTGATTTATACATCATTATTATATTGTACAATGGTAAGAAAAGTAGTAGCTGTGATTTATTTCCTAATGAGAAAATTTCAAGAAATAAGGCTAATTTCTTTTCGTGGAAACACTTTCTTCTTCGGGAAGTCTATTTTTTCGAGTACACCTTATACCTTGGAAATGTTATCTTGGGAAATGCTCCTGTAAATTTCCTTTAATAATTCTTGATTTTCTTATCGGCGGAAGGAACGGTCTCACGTTTTTAGAGATTTTTATTCCAAAGAGATCGACCAATTTTTTTTTGAGGGTTGAACTTAAACTTCGTTTTTTAAGATGTTCGTTGACATATGAGTCCCTACTTCTCCATTTTTCAAAAGTTGGTATTTGAGTTTGTAATATTTCTCTTAGTTAATGCGATGCATTGAAATGATTTTTTTAAAAAAATTAATTTATGAAGGATTGTTATTTTATTCTAGCATACCGCAAAGTGATAAAAATGCCAATAAATGTGAGGTTTAAAAACATTCCTGAAAATATGGACAAAGATTAGGATAATTTGGTATTGAAGTAACATGTACATGATATAGTAAAGTATATAATAAAGGAAAATTCATGACAAGGAAGGTTAGAGATAGATTAGACACACTACATTATCATTATAAACGTTTGGCCAATATGAGATAATGTGGTTCACCTTAGAAAGGTGTTTATTAGTTGGTTTGCGGTCAAACGGCAGACTAGAACTAGACGGCACTTTCAAAAAAAGGAGGTGTGAAGTTTTTGCAACTGTGAAGTAACCTTTCCTGAATTCGCAATTTTTTGTTTACAGCTAAGCAGAATTTATCTAATAAATGATTTAGCGTTATCCAACGCTCAAT
Source organism: Rhodnius prolixus (assembly GCF_049639745.1). Classification (NCBI taxonomy): domain Eukaryota; kingdom Metazoa; phylum Arthropoda; class Insecta; order Hemiptera; family Reduviidae; genus Rhodnius; species Rhodnius prolixus. The sequence continues at coordinate 27,162,313 of NW_027411624.1, forward strand.
AGTTGTATTTTAACGCTAGTTTTATTTCAACTAGTTGTGCTTGGCCAAACTCAACAACCGTCAGAATAAAGAGAAACTTGAAAAACCATGATTAAACATATTTTTTTTCACTGCCATTTGGTACAGACTTAGCTCCAGTCGACTGTTATTTGTTAAGGTCCATGTTACACTGTTAAAGAAAGTTTCATAACTTCTCTGTAACTAGAGTGTGAGAATTTTTTATTTCAATCCTAAAGGTATCAAGGAATCCAACATTTAGCAGAAATATGGCTTATAATTATGGGCTAAATTTCAAACAGTAGTAAAATATACATTCGAAATACTATTTTTATTGCAAAGTTATTTTTGTATTATACATCCTTTATTTAATTATTTCGGTGACCGTTTTGTTAAAAAACATAGGGATTAGCTCAGAGCTTATGCCCCACAAATTAAAGCAACAGAATGGGTTGAATATTTCCGGTTGCTCTTCAATCCACCAATCATATGTGATCGAATGCTATTTGTAGAACCACGTTATGAAGATGAATACTTGGACTCTCCAATTGAATTACCTGAATTAGAACAAGTTTTACATAAAGCTAAAAATAATAAAGCCCCGGGGCTTGACAGAATTACGTATGAATATTATAAAAATGCACCTTATTCATTTTTGAAATTAATAGTAGAAGCTTTTAATAATCTAAAACAGAACGGAAATTTACCGGATAATTGTAAAACATCTATAGTTTTTCCATTATATAAAAAAGGAGATCGGGATTTGATTACTAATTACAGAGGTATATCATTCATAGATACAATAATGAAGTTGTATACCGGGATATTGACAAATAGATTGACGGAATGGCTAGAGAATGGCGGCCGGTTGTACGAAGGGCAGTGCGGTTTTAGGAGACGATACTCAACAATGGACAATTTGTTTACTCTAACAAATATTATTCAATATTACATTCAAAATAAAAATAAAAGAGTCTATTGTTTTTTTATCGATTTCAGAGCTGCATTTGATTCGGTAGATCGCTATTCACTTTTCATAAAACTGTTTAATCTGGGGGTATCCGCCAAATTCGTAAATGCAATAAAAGCATTATATGAACAAACAAATGCAGTAGTTTGGCTGAAAAACGGAGTATCTGACTCATTTAACACAAATGTGGGTGTAAAGCAAGGTTGCCTCTTGAGCCCCTTATTATTTTCTATTTATTTAAACGATTTAGCTGAATATGTTGGCGGTGGCTTAAAGGTTGGAAATATTAAAATTGGCACCCTTCTGTTCGCGGATGATGTAGTGTTAATTGCTGATCACCCGTTTATTATGAAAGAAATGATAAAAAAGCTAGAAATGTATTCAGATCTATGGAATTTAACTGTAAGTATGAAAAAATCTAAAATGATGGTGTTTAAAAAGAATACAGGAAAATTAAAAAGAATTGAGAGGTGGTACTTTAGAGGAGAACCTGTAGAAATTGTAAATAACTATAAGTATTTGGGGATAACGCTAACGCCACAACTGAGATATACAAACTACTTAAATGAAAAATATAAAGCGGCGAAAAAAGCCATTAATTGTATTTGGACTGGCATTTTTATGAATGATTATATACCATTTTCAAAAAAACTGCAAATTTTCGATTCAATAGTTTTGGCATCTATGTGCTATGGCTGTCAGATATGGGGATACAATATTTACGAACAGTTGGAAAAAATTCAAAGGTTCTTTTTAAAGAAAATACTCAGGATCCCAAGTGTCACTCCTAATTATGTTTTATACTTAGAAACTGGAAAGGATTTGCTTTTTTACAAAGTCTTTCAGCTACATGTTAAGTATATATTAAAAATATGTGATTATGATGATAAAAGGTTTCCGAAAATTGTGGCTAAATTAATTATTAGGGAGAAAGTGTCATGGTTTGGTGAGTGGCTGAATTTAGAAAATAAATATAAATGTAATATAGACAGTCCTTTCATTTCTAAAAGCAGATGGGAAAAACAAATAGATGATATTGTTGAAATAATGAAAAAATCTTTTCATCAGGAATTTATTACAAAAGCTCAACAATCGCAATACCATAAATTATACCAAGAACTACTACCCATAGAAAATAATCACTATATTAATAATAAAAAAATAGATTTTATTAGAACAATAGTTAAAGTTAAAGGAGAACTCCTAAACCTAAATTATAAACCGTGGTTATCAGATAGGGTCTACCTATGTTCACTCTGTAATAAGAAAGAATTCGAGGATACTGTACATTTTATGACTGCCTGTCCAACGCTAGGTTTTATCAGAAAAGCATTTTTTGGAAGGTCTGTAATAACAAAAGAAGAATTAATCCGAGTTTTAAAATCCGATCAACTCAGTAGTATATATATGTATACAAAAAATGCTTTAGAGTACAGAAATTGGTTGGTAGAGCAGTTCAATTATTGAGTGTACGTTGGTGTGTGTGTTCGTTTGTGAGTGTATGTGTTGTACTGGATTGTATATAATTAAACAAAATAAATATGTTCATTTAGGAAAAAAACAAAACAAAGAAAGGTCAAATTCCTGGCAGACGGTTGTTTGCAACCATTGTCAGATTGCTTTATATTCTTTAAGAAATATAATTTTGAGTTTAATAAGTTAAAAGAGTTTATTTTGTAATTTAATTTGTAAAAGTTTCTTTTTTTTTATGTAAATAAAGCATATTCATTCATTCATTCATTCATTCATTCATTCATTCATTCATTAGCTCAGAGCTTGATGCACTAGATTCCCAAGCGGAGATCTCGTGTCCGAATCAGTCCGGGATTCTCAGTTTTTCTCTTCCTAGGAGATTCTTACAGTAGTGCTCCGGACACCAGTTGCCTTAAATATTAATCCTCCTTAAGTTAACGAAAAATAAAGTTATTAATTTGTTCTGTAGATTGGGACTGACGTTACACCAACATGGACATACGCACGGAAATAGATCTATTCGTCACGTAGAGGAAGCAGTTGACGCACATGTCGCTGACAGTTCACAAAGAACAAATATCAACATTAGAGCAGCGTTTATACATGTACTAGGCGATTTTATTCAAAGTATAGGCGTATTCATTGCGGCACTAATCATATTCTTTTTGGTAATGTATATTTTTGGTTGTAGTATATAAGCATTAAATAGTTTTATGATATTGGTGTTTAATTTGTTACGGTTTTTAAGATGATTGTATTTGTTTAATTTTTTTTAGCCTACATGGAAAATTGTGGACCCAATATGTACATTTCTTTTTTCAATACTCGTATTGATAACGACATTCGCTATCATCAAGGAAGCAATAGTTGTATTAATGGAAGGTATGTAAAATAGTTACTTGTTTAATTACTAAAAAGCAAAACCTTGCGAAGAGAGAACAGACAGATATCGAATGAGTTAGAGTTATAAAATATTGTATTCATTTTTACTAGTTTGTAAAAACTGTCCTACATTTTCATATTACCCTGTAGGAACGGAGAAATTATCAATGTAGAACATAACAATCTACCATTAAAAAACAAATATTTTGGCAACCGTTTGGAAGTAACATTTTTTACTTCATATTCAACTTCAAAAGTTGAGAAACCGCAGTATTTATTTCTAGAACTATTTCAAAAGATAGCAGTCCTTAGTTTTTTATCGAATAAAATAAACTGTACATAGTATAAATGTGTGCAAGAAGACAAACATCCATATTTTTAAGATGTACATAGTTTAGTGATCTTTACCAATGTAATAGACTAGTATTCAACAGACAATTTAACGGGAAATTACAAATCTTTTCTTCAATTCAAACTTCTACATTTAAGTTTTAACTTCTGAAAAAAGATAAGATATCAACTGAATAATAGTGCTCAATATTTTGAAATGCATAAACAAATGCTGTTGAGTCGCCTTCGCCGAAAATTAAATTTTTTAGACAAAAATTCGTGTAAAATTTTTTAATTTAAACGATTAATACGAGTTGTTCTACATCGTATTTGATTAAATATTAAATAGCAGTGAATGTATTTATGTACAAACGAACATTAAGTTCGCTGAAAGTAAAGTAAATTAACGTTTTTTATTGCGGGGATAAAAAGCTAGTTCACGCTCATAGCCACACCGCCTCCGTTACAGATTTACATATTGACAAAATTTTTAAAAGGGGGTTTCTAAAGTGAAGTATTGTGTACGTATTCATGATAAAAATGATTTTATTATTATTCATATTAGTACAATGATATTAAGTCAGTTGCAGTACTCATTTTAGGTAATTAATTATTTTTTTAGTTATTAACTCAAGCATTTCTTTAGAATGTTAATATTCGTTTTATGTAAATAGTTTCACAAGGCTATGTAAAATTTTATAGCAAGATTTTTTGGAAAAAATTTTATTTGCAGCAAAAACAAATAGAATGAAATCATTTTCAGTATGATCATTTCAAACTTATAGTTTTTGTGTTGTTTAATCGTATGTCATTTCATTTATTGCAGGAATGCCAAAAGATGTTGATTTCAACGATGTTTTAAATACATTTTTGTCTATTGAAGGAGTTGTAGCTGTACATAATTTAAGAATATGGGCGCTTACATTGGATAAAACAGCCTTAGCTGCCCATGTTGTAATTAGTAAGTAACAAACATATTTATTTTGAGTGCTCATTTAAAGAGGACATTCTAGTCTTTGTTACCGCGATAGTGTTATTAATAAACACTTTATCTTTGAGGTCTACGCCTCTAACCGCCCAACACCCATAGACCTTCGTTAAAACGTTTTTCTCGGAACAAGGCAGAAAATTAAAAAAAAAAATCTTATACTTGAAGCGGATCACATTGCACTATTCTACCAATTTGAAACTGAGTTTTATGATATTTAGTATTTGGGGGTGTTCTCTGTTTCAACATTCCCGTTATGAAATTAAGTACTGTATTTAAATTAAGTTGTGTTGCTTTTATTTTAAATTTGAGTGTTTGATAAACTTTTCTTCAAATTTACCTAGCTTGTATAAAAAAACTTAGAGTGCTTTAGTAGAATACTTAGTGACGGGTACAACAGGCTGCAATCTATTCTCTCTTATAAGAAAACCCTTACAATATTCCTTTTACGCTAAAAAATATATGTGCTGTTTATAATTAACAGCTACTATCTAATCTAGGTTATTTATTTGAAAAATTTGAATAATTGCATTAAACGTTTGTTCACAATAAATTTGGTATATTTTCTTTGCCTTAATTATTATGTTGAGCACAGTAAGCTGAGTGACATTTGTAACTATATTATAGTTTAAGTTTCGTTTTATTTTAAAGTATGTGTCACAATTAAGAAGTTATTTCAAATTAAATTTATCATATCTGTACATAGTTTTAACATGAGGGAAAAAATTACATATATATATATATATATAAAATCAACTCTGAACAAAGAAAGTTCCATGAATGTGAATCGTTCTTCCTTAAGCGACTATTAATTTTTTTATAAATATATTATTCTCGTCAAACTTCTATTTTAATATTAATAATACAAATATTTTATTTTGATAAAAATGGTTAAACTTTAAAAGAACTAGGAAGAGCAATAATAATTATTGTACGATTTGTGTAAGGTCTACATTATTATCTACGTCTACATTATCTATTGATATTGGACTACGATAACTCTTAGCAGGATCCTTTAGTATTTTTTGCCAATAAATGAAAATAAATATATTAACTGTTTAATTTCAGAACCTGGAGTTAGCCCTAGTGATGTATTAAAGGAAGCCTCTAAGAAAATCCATGGAAAATACAATTTTTTCGAAATGACATTACAAATAGAAAATTTCCAACCAAAAATGGAATACTGCAAGCAATGCCAGGTGCCTAATTAATATTTTTCTATATTTAGTTTAATTTGTACAAAGCAGTCATTTAATTTTAAGGTTTTTTATTTTTATTTTACCCATAAATTAATGAACAAACAGTTGGAAGTAATAATCATAAACATTCCATAACACCAAAGTGCCTCCTTGGTTTTGTTTCCTGTCGATTAAATTCTATACGGTTAATGTTTTCTTTTTGTTTATTTTGTTTTGAACAATAGATATCATGTATCTTTATATTACACTGTTTGGAACTTGCTACCTACCTCTGTTATTTCTTGTTGAATGTAAAAATAATGTACATATGATCGAAAGATAGAAATAATACATTATTTATAACATTGTACAGAATTTTATTTAATGCCAAAATTAGCTTTGATGTCTTACTACTTATAGCAATACTGGAAAAAAAGGTAAAAGAACATAAACAAAGGACATTAACTAGTTCATACTGATACATATAAAATACCCCAGGTGAATATCTGTTATATATTTTTATTCCATCACTATATCTTAGACGAATAAACGCATATTTTTTGGTCTAAAAGAATAAAATTCAGCAAGACATTCTTCGATATTGCTTTTGGAGGAAAACAAAAATAATGCAGAACCTTTTTCTTGAGGCGATTCTGTTTTTGTTAAAAATTATGAGCCATCCTCGATAGGTACGGGCGAAGACTGTATAGAAAAGACAAATATTTCAGATGACAGTGCAAATGATTTAGAAGAAATGCCATCACATGATGAAAGACAGTAATGAAGTACATACTAATAAGTAATGAAAATTCATGGTACGGCATGTTACCTGATACTTATAATTTTTTGAGATGCCCTGTTGTTTCAAAATTTAATTTTGATAAAACAGTGTCGAAGAATCTAAGTGAGATAGTCGTTTGTATTATTTTTAACAGGATATCCAAAACAAAAGTTTCATTCACAGAGTTCATACTTTTTAGAACAAGAACACACTTTAATTTTAAGGAAAGATTTTTCAGAAATAATCTTGCGACTTGCTGAAGGCGTAATAAGTTAATGTGTTTCTTATCTTCTGGGATCATGCCATCTGCTTGTAGGTGGTGCTTTCAGTTAAGTTAAGCCGGCATTCTCTGAAGTTTTCTGGGAAGGTTTCAAAGTTGCCCCAGAAGTTCTGATGCAAGCATTGAGGAAGTCCTGAACGAAGCTTACTTTCATGCTCATATCTATCATAATTAAATTTTTGGAACGACCTCGAGTAAAAAAGTCTTTCCTTTCATTAATTCCGGAAGCTGCTTCTTTTTTTAAAAAAAGTAGTTGCACAAAATCTCCGTATTACCAGGTTTAATCTGGTCCTCTTAAAATTGCATAAAGTTTGTGGCCAACTGTCAAAAATATAAACTGAAAGTAGCAGGTAAACTTACTAAGTAACTTTTGGTAAATAGCACAAGTAAGCCGGAGATTAAAAATAAAAACAATGTGTTTGTGTAGTAAAATTTATGTAGTATTTTGTTGTATCTTGGTTTTTATTTCCTCTTACTAGTTTTGTTGTCAAACTAAAGAAAGTTTGTGAGGATAACATTTCGTCAGGACTTACAGCTTTTGTAAAAGTTAAAAAAAGTAAGTAAATTTAAGATGAAAGCAAGGAAACGTTTTTCTAATTAGCAAGGATTTGCTGAGATTAGTAAGGGAAGTTGATATAAACTAATTATGGGTGAATCTTAATGAAATAATCACGACTTGCTATGTGTACGTGTATAAACTACACGATTATAAATCTTATTTCTTATAAGCAGTGAAAGAAGGCAAAAATATAGGAAGTTCAAAACATATTTTCAAAATATGTGAGTTGACCTACCTTTTGTTTTGTTCTTATTCCTTTAAAATTGGAAATAAATATTTTCTTTACACTTAAATAATATTTTTTCAGTGCATATTTTTTTTTCGTGATCATACTATTATACACTATTTTAAAAGTGAATTACTTATATATATAGATTGATAAAAATATGTTTCATCAACTTTTAAATTTATTCTAAAAATTCCACGTTTAAAGAAACATTTTCGACAATTAGTAGCTGAACTCACATTAAAAGGAGTCATATATGCGCCACATTTTTTCTTTAATAATAATAAATTTTGTTTTTAATTTTATCTTTACTGTAACTTGACAGGATACTTTGGTAATCGACAAAAATAATGCCCAACAACACAATAACTCTACTAATAATCATGAAACTTAATGGTAGCAATAATCTGGAAAAAATAACCATTATAATGACAACATTAAATCATAGTAGTTACAATAATGTGAGTGTTTAGAGAGGTATTTCTTGAGAATAGCAACAAAAATTATGAAAATAGTTGAGAACTATTAGAACTGCAAAGAGTTGATGAACGCTGCCGTGAAAACCGTTTTATTAATGAAAACAAGAATAAAATGGTGTATATAATATAAAATCATCATTTGCCCTATAACGAAGCCGTGCACCTTGTGTTAGTAGGTAAGTAATGTTTTTTCTGTAAAGAGGGAATGGTAATATTGCTAGGATTGTTTTTATTTAATTGGATAAACTTCATTTGCTTTATAATCTTGAGATTAAAGGATGAAATCAAATTACTTTCAAACTTACAAGGTTTCCCTGCTTTTTGTTTACTGAAAATGTGAAAATTATAATTCACATAAAATAATTCTTTTTTGCATAAATATGTTGTTGTTTTGTTTTTTTTAATAGCGCAATCAAATTCCGAAAAGTAAGGATTAATTTGGTCATTGTGGGACAAAGCATGGTGTGGAAGCAAAAAGTGGCATGTATTTTTTCAGAAAAAAGAAGCAGCTGCCCCGTTGTCAACATATTCCGTTTTAGAGCAGCAATGTGTGATATTTTCACTTTCTTTTGTTTTGAAGATGTTGTACTAGTTAAAATACTTTGCAGGATGAAAACACAATGCGTTGATTCATGTATGGCTCTTTATCAAATACGAGTAAAAATACGAGTAAGTGAATGAGTAAAGCAAAAAAGTTTAAAAGCACTGGAGGACGCTTTCCTGCCGACCAGGCATACCACATTATATACAACATTGCCCCAATAAAAGAGCTTGTAAGGAAGACAGGCCTAAACTGCACAATTAAGAGCCACTTTTTTGAAGAAGAAAAAAAAACACTATGTTGGTTCAGCACCTATGATTGATCATAGTTTGCTGCGATTCGACATGTCTACTACTAGAACTTCCAGGTCGAACTTTCTGAATTTCTGGAAAAACCTTTTACAAGAGATGTAACTAGAGGTCCCTACTACCAAACTGAAACGAAAAGATCAAGAAGTAATGTCGCTGTGACTCATCGCAAAAACCAAAAATAATTCGTATCCAACCATGCTCACTCAATTTTGAGAAGCAAACAGGGTAATTACTTTAGCATTACATGGTAAGGGAGAGCAAACAGTCAGTACTTCTAATGCTAAACTGTTTTAAAGTACCTGTGGTGCTGCAAACGACGAAACAGTGACGAAGATAACTTCTTACTTGAGGAGTATGTTACGGCATTAATTTGAATATGTCACATTATTCTAACCGATCGCTCCCAAAGAAGCGATAAAGGCAAGCACCAGTGGCCACAGACATGACTAATCAACTTGTTCTGACGAGATATGTACATAGGGACAAATGAAGCGATGATATAAATAGGTGCATTAAACGTCAAGATGATAGAAAAATGATTAACGTATAATTTTCCCCACAATAAATAATTTTGAATATTGTTTTCACTTGAATGAAAATATTGTTTTATCTATAAAAAAAAAAAATATTAACTTAGAAAACAGATCTTTGGCATCTAGTGATGAGACTCTGGCGATAGTCAGAGTTTAGCGTTTCATAATTAGATTATGGTGATGTTTCAACTAGAAAACAAGTAAAAAGATGTTCATGGGTGAATACAAGCTTATGTAAATTACGTAGATTAAAATGGACATAAAATGGATTTTGAAAGTATAACACTTTTAATTTACATCTTAGTTTTGTCAAGTCTACTTTGATTTCTTTCTCTTTTTCCTGACAGTTCATCCATTTTGGGAAATTCTTCTCAAACATTTTACTCTCAATATTTATTTAAAATGACGATTGTAGCATGCTTTCTCACAAGAAGCCCTGTTGGTGAGAATAAATAAAAGGGCTACGAACGATTTGGACTGACATATTCTCCGTAGAAATGAAAAGTAAGGATGCGACGCCTCAGGTCCTCTTTTCCTAAGACGGTTTTATGCTCACTGCCTCAATTTTCTTCTTCTGCACAAAAGAATAATCTCGTCCATTTACTCAAATTGTGAAGATTTGTTCTTCAAGTTAGGACTAAAATTCACCTAATCATCATAGAGATCATACAAGAGGGTATTGCAACAGCTTGGTAGGTTTAAGTAGCTTATGCTAGAGATTACTCTAGAGAAGTAAACATTGTCACTGATAATTTAAAAAAAAAAACGTCCTCTTGAAATTCCTGTTGTTATTCTGCAGGACACCTCTATTTTTTTCAACATTAGTAATTGCTTTATCACTGATTGCTGATCACAATGATTACATATTTAATTTCAATAATTTACATCATTGAAGCGTTTCCATTAAGATTTACTGCCAAAAACAACATTATTTAACAATTCATTTGGTATTTTACAACTTATACATAACATATAGCATTGTTTCATCCTCTTTCGCATATAATTTCCACAACTGAAGGTTCCATCAGAACTGGATTCATACATCTATGCACTGCGCTACCTAATATTTCATCCAAAAGCAGATGCACCAAACTGTAATTTAAGAAAGTAATATAAAATAAATATTATAATTATGTAATCAATAATAGGAATTAAAGGATAAGAATTACTTTTCATCTGCGACATATCTCCACAGGTATAGCTGAAGATAATGGGTATCAACTTGTATTTGTTGAAGGCCAAATTTACTAAACGTTTTCTGCCTTACACATTCTAATAATGTCTAAAATTATAAATAAAACAGATAAATAATTAAGGAAAAATAAGAATATTAAATCATTAATAATTAAATTGTAAAAGCTATATAATGTGTTTAAGAGTATTCAACTAGATCAATAATAAAATTACCTTCAGTCCTATTTTAATTATGCCAGTAAGCACAGATACTTTTGTAAATTCTACAGGTGCATAAATTTCAATTTTATCAGAAAACAATTTGTGTAGATTATGTGAATATCCGTGGGCAGTTGTCGTACTCTGTGTCCATACAGAAGCACCAACAACAGATCTACAAATTTACAGTTAAAGAACAGTTGAAATTATATATGTTTTAGGAAATGCAAATGAGTAAAATACAAAAATAGAAACCTGTGTTGGTGATCAGAACCAGGTGGTCTCACACCATCTTCAAATAGAGAACCAACTAAAGTTTCTGCAGAAGCTAATTCTTCAAGAACGCGTTTCATTACAGGCCTTACAGTGCGTGGTTCAAGGCTGTGTACCCAATCTCTTGTTTCAATTGATTTGCGTACCATCTTTTAAAAATTAAAATAATAATAGAAGTTTGGAATTATTATTATTATTTTATTTAATATAAGGCAAGTTATTATCTAAGGCAGGGGTTCCCTACCGGGGTGCTCGAGACTGTATTCCAGTCTCCAGACCAGTTAAATCATAGGACATTATTATTCAAATATTTTTCATATTTATATTTCTTTCTTTTTTTTTAAATATTTTACATTTCTTTTTATACATATAGGAATAAATACCTAATATAAAATATAAACACCCATATTAAATCCATACACTAACTGTACTGATAAAATATATGTTCTGAAAAACAAATTATAGTTAATACTAACCTGACTGATAATGTTGCCTTGCATTCTCACATAATGATTTACTAAATCTTGAGCACCTTTCTGCATTTTACGACATAATTCCTCTTTTTCTAACGTCCTTTCTTTTGTAGGACTAATATTAAACCATTCATCTACCAAACCTATCTGAAACGATTAAAAATTTCAGCACTGATTGTGACTGGGTTCACTACAAGTAAACTATTTGAATATCCTAGGACCTAGGGCGTTGGGCTAAAATTCTTGAAAGTAGACTTCAATAAATAAGAAGTGATCTAAGACGTCCTAGGAAAATCCAAAAGAAGTAAATTAGTAGATACGATCTTAGATTCAATTACTACCCCTTAGTCAATGTTTGTTTTGAAGGTTTTATTTGAAAAAATCAATATTACAATAAAAAAAAATTAATGTGCGCAACTTTTTCCTTACCAAATATTGAACATGAGTATTACTACATTCTAAACACATGTTTGCAAGTAGAAGTAAAGTTGGCAATGGTACTGTTTGTGATTTAGTGAAACCATGGGCTGTTTGTACGATATTTTGTAGAAATGCCATTACAAGTCCTTCACGAACTGATTTCATAGAAAAATGATCACTAAATTCCTTTCCCCCAGCAAATGGTACATCTGGTTGAATAAACAGCTATAAAATACAAGTATTAACAGTAATTACTCACAGAATTATAGGCAAAAGGCAGAAGTTCAAAAAGGTTAAAGAGCAGTAGGAAAAAACAAATTATAAACCAAATAAGATAAAAAAACAAAAGCCGATAGCGTTTAACTTTTGAACATGGAACTTGATACTTCCTCTCTATCAAAATAGATTTGAATCGCAAGTCATGGAGAAAGAGATAAACAAATAGATAAACTTTTAAGAATTTGTTTGCAAAAAAAAAAAAATGCGAAGCTTAGTCTGTTGTGCAAAATTTTTTAAAGCTTATGTATTACTGTCAGGAGATGTGAAAAAATTCATTTCATGTCATAAAGTGAGAGAAAGAGATAAATGAAATGCTTACCGTAAGATGATTGAGAGAAGCTTTTACTCCATCCACTATGTTTATAACCAATCCAGTACTCAATTCCCCCGCTGACTGCCCAGTGGATTCTTGCGCTATACCTTGTCTAGCACCACGGATCCATTCCTTTAGCCTAGCTTCCAGCCTTGTTAACTGGACTTGAGCTTCCCGAGCAGCACATTCTTTAATAAGCTTTAAAGCTTCTCTAAAACATAATTTTATAATAATGCCATCTTCTGAAAACAATATATTAATAAAACCATTTAAAGCCTGAATAACGGATAAAATTAATACTTACTTAGCATAAATATTGGTACTGAATAACGAGGTAAGCGTGTTTATTCGGCTATAAAGGCATCCAAGTGCTCTGACTAATATTAAAATATCAGAAGTTTCTTGGGCCGATTTTATTCTTTTCTCTACACAAGAAAAAAACTCGTTCATTTGATCCTCTATAAATTTGTTCAATTTTTTTAAAGCTTTGTCATTTTCATTGCTAAAAGTTGAAAAATCTGGTATGAAACAAAAATATGATTTTCATTATTGCAATTCATACATTTATAATTAGTAAATATTCTTGAAACATAGAAAGTAATTGCCCCCGTAACATTTTTTAGAGAGGTTGGCAGTAGTAACTTTGCCCCTTTAAATTATATTCTTCAAATGAAATATCTTGGAAATATTTGTTTAACCTTGAAAAATACATCTACAACCTATTGTAAATGTTCCAATATCATTGGCTGCAAAATCCGAAATTAAAACTAACTCGCCCTCTGAGAAAAATATGTTCCATAAAAAAAGAAAAATGGTAAGATTTACTGTAGGTCAATTTCTATTTACAGGATAAACGAAGGTGACATAGTACATATAGGAAAGTTTGTAAAAAATCTTATCTTAAGATTCCTAGAATAATCCCTGACGCCTTGCTGAGACTTGAACTGTACTGACTTCATTACAACACTTCAAAGATTAATTAATCGAAGGTCATATTCGGATGGACTTACTTAGAGCATGATAAAACTGATTATATAAATTAGCCGCTAGGTAGCCGAGCGGTTAGATGCGAGACCTGCTAAACTAGTATGTAATTGTAGTACTGAGTTTGATTCACGTTCTAGGCCTTGGATTTTATTTAATGTTTAATACGAGAACTACGTCTACGACACCTAATTGGAAGTTGAACGTAAACTCGCCTGAAAAAATAGGCATTACTTTACTTTTATACAAAATTAGCCAACAGTCCACTTGACTCAATTAACCCTTCAACCACATTCCTATCTGATAACATTGGCATTAAAAAAAAATTTGGACTGGAAATTTTGCTAACATATTGAACACTCTTCACAGAAATAACGACATGGGATTCACAAATGACCTCTTGGGTCGCAATGGTTTAGGTTTACACACATTTGTAATCTGAAACTAAATAAATCGCACATTTGCAATGTATTATTAAATAATAACACTGGTATTATTTCTTAAGAAAATAAATACATAATTTTTAATTTTAACAAAAACAGTATTGGGTTACTAGCACTTAAAACGTTTTAAAGTTTTTGGGCAGAGCACATTGATTAGTTTTTAAGGCATGTTCAATATTTTGGCACTAGTATTATTTACTTAAACTCTATAATTATGAAATTCTAAACTGTATCAATTTAAATAAAAACGAGCAGTTGGTTAATATTTAGGACGAAAAGAGTAAGAATAGCATAACTATCAGACTGTCATAAATTCTAATACTGCTCTTTTTATAGACTGAAGATGGGAGCAAGGTATATGGTAAATGTTTCACATTAAAAAAATAAACAGCGATGAAATATGCAACATAGTTTAACTAATACGAGTTATACGTAATTTAAACTCCTCATCAATACTCTCAAAAATGTATTCTTTACTCTACCAACAAACATTAACAAAGGAGCTACAAATGATCTTATAACCAAGATTTTGCTTTACACCCCTTTACAATCTGAAAGTTAAGTATGCGTATATGTTAGACTTGCACAAAATTTAAACAAATTAGCAAAGAAATGACAAATAAAAAACTTTCAATAAAAGCAAATGGTGATGCCACCACATGAATAGGATATCTGCTTGCACTTCGCACTGATTCCTCACCAAATTATTTAAATATTTGTTTCGTTAATACTGATCTCCAAAATAAAACTTTATCATCTTACTTTTCTTTTTCATTATTTAGAAACATATCATTATAACTGGTGACAACTAGACAAAGATCGCAAATGAAACCATTATTTGCTAAATCCACAAACTCCAAGAGATCCTATAAAACAAAACAAAAAATCAACCAGAATACCATCTCTGCTGAAATATTTACTCAAAAAGACATGTTAACGTCATAAAGTAATGATTGATTTCTTAGAGTACGTCTTACCTCTCCGGAATTATCAGACTGTAACATAAAAATCTGATCATGCAATCTGGCTGTTGCGTGTGTAAGGAATTGAGAATACAGTGTCTCAGCAGGTTCTCCAAGCCTAAGCAATAATTCTACAGCCTGTGATAACTCTTTAGCTCGGATCTAGAAAAATTAAATTCCTTATCAGACTTAAAGTACTACGATTAAAATCTCAATGTGGATAGTTAGAGTTGAATCTAAATCCCTTACATCTCTGCTTTTAAACTGTCCACGAAGTCGTTCTTTTAGTTCTTCAACAATTTTAATACAGTCACTTTGGATTCCTCTAAAGGATTCTAAATGGGCGTAATGTTCTAGTACTTGTTGGGTAACCATATAATCTTCAACTGCCTGCAACAGCAAAATTACTCTTCACCAATTCTAGTTTTTCTAAATTTTTTAAATGTAAAATAAACGAATAGATCTTATTTATGGTTAACATTTGTCAAATGGGCAGTTGAATATGGGTTAATCGTCAAAAAATATTAACAGAGGCCAGGGCTCTTTCTTTCCACTTATACAAACCTTTTCTAAACAATCAATTTATCGTAAATATAAGCACACTAATTTTAATTGTGGGCATAATACAGTTGATATAATTACCCTTATCTGTTCCATAATACCTGAGCATAATTTCCTTCTTCCATTAAAATTTTAAGTTTGTTAGGTAACTTAAAGAGAAACTGCAGTCTCTTTAAAAGTGAATGGACTCCAGATAATTTAGCAATTTGTTGCCTGGTATCCTGCAAATTAAGAGAAGCTCCTTAACTGGTTTACAAACTTAGAAATATAGTATACTTAATTTATTTTTTGTTGTACTTTGAGAGTTGTCGATATCTGATCAGAAAACGAAGTTATGGAATCCATATTTTTTCCAAGCAGGTCCATTTCAGTTTCCATCTGCTTAAAGTCACTTTTCATCTGCAATCACACTAACTACTTAGTAAAATAATATTGAACAGTAAACACTTTGTACTGAAAAGTTACCTTTCTAATAGTATCTGTAGCCGAAATAAACTTGTTATAATTTTCATAAACAAGCGTTTGCATATCAGAGTGGAGACTTTGAGTATCTCGAACTATGACTTCTCCCTGTTCCATTATTTCTTTAAGGGAATGTTCCTACAAACAATGCATTTAATGTACTAAAACTTTAGGAAATGAATAAATATCATGCATAAATTCATGCCGTTCTAAACGCAGTACAGTTGTATCCTAGAACCTTGTATTAATTTTCGGATAACAAGCCAGACGAGCCCCCAACGTTAACTTTCTTCTCTAGTTGGCAACCAACATTATATGAATAGCAAAAAAAATATAAGATGTCACCATTTTTTATAATTGTTATACTTGAAAATATGATGATATCGCTATAATAATATTTTTATCGAACCGATTTTTAATAATGTGCTATAAATACTGACCTTTAAAAGTTTCTGCAAATACATGTCTGGATTAAAGTGATGTCCATTCAAATCGTATGGATTTCCACTTATTGATTTACATTTACTCTCTACAATATTATTAGCAAATTCTAGATCAACCGATGATATATCGGAATTCATATCTTAAACGTTTGTTCAACTTCGCCAAATTTATTGAAGAATGGGATAACAATATTTGTTTGTTTACGGCTCAAATCTCAACCCTTTTGTGTGAAGAAGGTTCTACGGTTGAAATTTATAGAATCGTTTTGATTGGATATGTCCTTCCAATTTATCGATTTAATAATTTTCAAGCAATAGATCGAGTTTTCTTAGTTTTTCATTGCAGTCTGCACGCTATGCAGAAACTATGCATGACTCTCATAAATTATTTGTAGTTTCATTCATATTTATTATGCAGGCAAAGGGAAACTGCTCTAAGAATTCACGATATAGTAAAGGATTAAGCTAAGAGCGTTTTATACAAAAGATGATTATTTTATTTGAAGTTAGGAATTAGAGTTTCTTCAGTTTAATTAGCAGACTTTTGTAAAGCGCTAATTAATCAGAGATGAGTGGTAACTCTCTAAAAGTAATTTCTCACGTAAATACTCAATGTCAATGTAGTACATGAGATGTAATTCTAAGTGAGCCCCCACCATAAGTAAAGTTACATACATGTAGTGTGCAGTACAATGACAATTTTGACTTGACGTACAAATGCCTCATAAATATTTAAAGCTCTAATGGTATTATATACTGCTTCATTTTCACTACTTCATAAAGATATTTATAATTGAATTATAAAACTTGTTATGCTTAATTTTCTTGTCAATTCTTTTGATCAGGATAATGCTTACTTATCCTTTTTTTTTATGTGTAACTATTGGGCGGGAATACGAGTTTTCAGTAATCCATTATGTTTTATTTGTATTTGTAATGGTATGTAATATTATTTGTTGCTTGTAACTTGAGTAAAGAAGTTGAATGAGTGTAATTCAAATTATTTGTTTATTTTCTAGGATGATTAATCTTTCAAAGTTTAGCATTTAATTTTGGCTTTCAGGAACGAGTTATGAACGAATAACTTGTTATTAGATAATTATTGTTAAAAAAAAATAAAATGGATAATCAAGATTTAATAAAGCAGTTTAACATAAGTACGAGAGAATACATGAATAATAGAAGCGATGAACATCTCACTAGTATTCAACGGTCGTTACAGGTTTGCATTTTCGATTTAGCTAATTTTAATTCTCCTTCATATTCGTTACACCTTTCATTTTATGTTTTAGGTACTGCCTGCATCTTCAGATCCTACTGTGTTTGACCTTAGTAACAAAGATATCGTTGATTTCTTTGTTAATCTTCATGAATTGATGATAGTTTTTGATGCACAATCCAATATTACTTGGTCAGCTGTAACTGTCCTTCTTGCAGCCTGTCGAAATTCTAATACAAGAGAACGGCTTGTACATACTTATAAATTTGCTCCAATATTAACGAAACTTTTAAGATTTGAACTCGGATCTAACGAAAAAAATCTTAAGGTGCTTCAGTTGTTACAGGTAATCTACTGTGATTATATCTATGGCTTTTCGTCAGTATTATTGAAAAAAATCGTGTATATTTATGACACTACTCATCTTTATAGTTTGATCCAAACGAGAGGTAATTTTAATTTATATTTTTATAGGAACTAACTTATGGAGTTAACATTTCGTGGCAAGAAGCTCATTTAGGTGCCCTTATTTCTCTCCTTACAGAATGGATCGTGGGAAACGATGAGTCGTTAATATTGCTCTCATTAGGAGTGCTAGTAAATCTCTGCTACAAAAATGTACCAGCAGTATTTACATTGATGAGATCAGTTGACATAAAGAAATTTATAAAATCGGTTCTCAAGTTGCAAAAAAATAATGATCCCTTAAGAGTTCAGGTAATGTTTTTTTCTTTTCAAAGAAATATGTTTTAAAAATAGATACGTAATTAAGAGTATGACTGAAATTTGATTTCTTTGCAAAGCATGTTGTCTTAAATTTCCCTTTTTGTTTGATCTTTTTGGCATTTCTAATATTAATTAGTTTTTTGATGAAGGTTACATGAAACTTAAAAAAAAAAGATAATCAATACAAAATCAAACAGTAGTCGCATGGATAATTCGACAGCCACAGTTTGACTACAAAGTATTTTATCATTTATATTAGGCTAAATGATTAGATTGGATAAAATAAACTTGTTTCATACAAGCAAATTAATGAAAAGCTGACAATTAAATATGAAATAAGTAGAACCTCTGTTCATTGAAAATCCAACAACAGTCAGATTTAAAGTAGAAACCCACGACAAACTTTAACACTGCTTCAATAAGGATTGCAGAATAATAAAGCATATATTTTGTGTATAACTTAGGTTTGTAAACTAATGATAATCCTGAAGGATGTATCCGGTGGAGTACCTGATCCAGAAATAGGCACTTACATTGAGTCTACCTGCCCGACGTTAATAGACGCTTTGAGTCGCGATAATGCATATCTGATGAAACATATAGTAATTTTTTTCAAAGAAATCGTCACAAATTCTAAATCAAGTCATATACTATGTAGTTATAAAAAGTAAGTGCGTTTGAAATATTAATGAATCTTTTTGATTTTTGTTTTTCTGAAATATGGATGTCTACAATATTTTGTTAGATCGTATATTTTAGAATAATATTTCCTTCCCAGCTTTGGCAATGATACGGAGAAATTATTAAACTCAATAAAAGAAGACGAAGTTTCTCTTGAATGTGTTGGAGTATTACTGGAATATTTTCAATGCTTAGTCAAATTAGATTGTGCGGAGCTGGAATTTTATTATCCAAAAATTCTTCAGTTTGCATTAAGGTTACTTTTATTTTATATACTAAGTGAACTCAAAATGTTTTCGTTCAATTTTTTGTACTGTGCTTTTCTGCAAATAGATGGATAAACAATGTCGATATTTCTACTGATTCTTTGAAACTTATGTGCTGCATTGTAACGAAGGTATTTTCGATGACGGAAGAAACTTCACTAAAAAAGGCATTAATAGATATTTTGGATGATAACACTTCGGTATTTTATTTTTAATGTGTTTGTGTATGTTTTTGAGATGTAAAAAGATATTTTCATTTACATTTTTAACAGACTTAGTAATTCTTATTGAATCAGTATATTAAATCAATTTATTTACAGGTGATTCTTTTAATTCTTGAAATTCGAGAAAATGGAACGATGAGTAATTCTCTTTTTGTTAAACTTACTGCTCTGCTTCATCTTTTATCTGAGATGCTAAAAGAAGCCAAACTTGCAGAACAAATAATATGTTCTATTAATCAACCAGTCAGTCTGAAATGAACGTTTTTTAAAATTGGCTATAAGTTTTGTTTCGATTAAACTTATTTTTATTTAATGTGCTATAGGTATTGGAAAAATTGTTTCTACCTTTAAAAAATTCAGTAATGAAGAATTCAAATATTTTTCAAGAACCAGTTTATTCATTTTATGTTTATGTAAGGGTTTTTATTTTATTTTTTTTTAAATTTTGTTAGATAATAGTTCTATTGTGTACTGTATAATATTTCAGGCACTCCTTTTTCTTACCGAACTTGCTGATAAAAATACAAATTGGTTTATAATGTATAGGGAATTATTGAGAGAAAGGCAGATACTGACAGTTTTGTCCGCAGCTTTGTATACAGGCCCTGAAGATATTAAAAAAAGAGTTTTATCCCTTACAGGGAGCACTGGGTTTTCTTCAGAATGGTTGGTCGATTTTTTTTTTCTATTAATATTTTTAGAATTTACAAATAAATTAATAATATTATTTCTGTTTTAAGTATCGGTATGCTGGCTGGTTGTATGCACGATTTAAATCAGTTAGTCATATTTTCACCTTCGGAAAAAAGCTGTGAAGAACCGTCCACATCATCTTTGCATAATATATCACCAATGGATATAACTCCTCTAATGACAGTTACACAAGAAGGATATCTGAATGCTTTACTTGAAAAGTATGAAGATGCTGCAAGTAAGAGTAACGTATGTGTACAATTTGTTTAATGAATTTCTAAAAAATAGGTTTACCAGAAAATCAGGGAATTTGTGACCGAATTTCTTAACATAGGTATTTGGGTGGCTTTGGAAGCCTTGGTGGACGCGTAATTTCATTCAATGCCGCCATTGAACTTAGAACAAAATGAAAGTTTCAGGTGGGTGCTATTTGTAGAAGGCTATTCCTTACTAAATGAAGTCAAATAAGTGAGTGGAAAAAATCAGCTTCTAACCTGAACCTCATACCTCGCTGACGTACTTTAAGCTACTCTTAAAGATGAATGCTATAAAAATGAACCACATTATCTGAAACTTCAGTAAAAAAGGATGTTTTTCTGTAGCGTTCAATTGGTATTGATATTATTGCATAGTTAAATAGTTATTTATTGCTTGGTAAAATTTTTAATAACCGACTATTTCATTTTGTAAAATTCATAAAGAGTAAATCGAAGATAGTACCAAACTAGTCAATTTATTCATTTCTGGTTTATGGTAATATTTATTGTTTATTAGCTTCTTAATTTCCTTATATTTATTTTCCTATTGGACTAAAAGGGCCTGGTTTCAAAATAAGTAGAAAGAATTATGTTTCATTTTATTTTTATGTAAAGAAGTATTTTTTGTTTTTTGTTTTTGATTAAATATTTAGTTTTAATACTTAAATGAATAAAAAAGAAGAAGAAATAAATTATGTTAAATTTGATTAATCAGCTAATATGTATGTAAATATGAAGGAAACCAATAAAGGCTTATTATTATTATTATTATTACTATTGTTATTATTATTATTATTATCCTATTATTATTATTTTTTTAGGAAATAATGACTTCTTCGTTAATAGAATTTTACCATTTAAAAATGGCTTCAATGAACCAGACCATACGATGTATGCAAACCAGCCAAGAAGCAACGGATCTTAGAGCAACAAGATTGCAGCACAGTTTAGCTTTGGCAAGTTCTGAAGTTTTCAGGCTTCACCAATTATTATACAGCACTCAACAGAATTTAGAGGTAAACAAAGTAGAATCTGCGAAAGTCTGCGAACGTATGGGAGAATTGGAAATAAAAGCTCAAGAGATTCATAATAAATATGATCAGGTAATATATTAAAATTAGTAGCTATAATATTAATTATGAATTAATCGCTACAAAAATAATTTGACTTGGCTTTCTTTCAAAATTCATTCGTGCACACATTCAGTCATCAGTGGGGGTCTACGTCCAACTAAAGATCTGAATGTTATTATCCTCGATTAATATTCGTTTCGTCTAAAGTCATTCTTTGTTCTCTAATTTATACCACCAATAAATAATTGTACCCATCACGGATGTTTGCCAATATTCATTTTTATTGTCTCATTCATTATCCAATTCAGTAGGAGTTTTGTTTTCCCACTTCATCTGGAGAAAGTAATAGGCACTAGGCGTGTGCTATTTCACAATGCTATTTATTTACATTCAATTAATTCTGAGTACAATTCAGACAGCAGAATGCAGGGTTAGCTATAAAATCTTTAGTCCTTCCTTCAAACGAAACATTTGAAGATATTTTCTTTACTATTGCATATAATCTCGTAAAGCAAACTTAGCGAACACTTGAATCTATTTGTTTTTAGTATGGTGGTGTAAGAGAATGGAGGGTAAGTTACTGCTTTTCGTTTCAGAATCATTACAGAAAATTTATTAAGTTTTTGTATGTAGACAGAACGCCGGCACTATTTACTTTTTAGGATTTGAAGCGTAAGAGACATTAATTGTAATTGAAAGTTCAATAAACATTAACATTAAAAGTCATTTGTAAAAAAAATGTAGTATATATTAGCTGTTTCCATTTGTCTTCTCAATTTTGAAACTTCTAAAGTTCAAGTTAATCCAGTATTTTAAATTCAGTAAGCTAGTAACCTCAGCGATAGCCTGTACGTCTAAGTTTACAGTTTTTATTTCAAATTATTGCAGACAAAAATTAATATTGCACATTGGTAGAAGTGTTTGCACTTCTTCGTCCAGTTACCCGCTTCGCTCATGTGGACTCGGTGAATGGTATTCAACTTACCACATTTAAACAATAAATTATAATTAATTATTCTAGCTTTATCTTAATTAAGCCATGCCTCTCATTTTTCTTCTTATCCATAAGAAAAAAATGGATTGTAACTATCTGTCTGCTGAACGAAAATCTGAAGATAGGTTTAGTGGATTCTCCCATTCCGGCTGTTTGAACCAAAATTTTTTTTTCCAAGCCAGTTCCATTGGTTGTTCGGGGATGTCACTATGTGTATTGGCACTTTAAAGAAGAATTGAATTTTTGTATTTTTTCTTCATGAAAACTAACCATCAAAATTCGTTTTTTTATTATTTAAGGTTGTTCAAACTTTACGATCTAAAACTAGAATTGTAACCGAACAAAATGAACAAATCTTAAATTTAAAAGGCCAAATAAAAGAAAATGAAAACTCCTTACTGCAACTAAAAGAGGAACTAAAAAAAATGGAACATAAAAATGAAGGTAAATCATGTTCTTTGATTATATTTGAACACAATTAATTAACAATGTAATGATATCATTTAAGGAGAATTGAGTAATGAATAGAAGATAGTAGAAAATCTAAATGAAGCAAAATCATTTAGCGTTCAAACTCATATGCGCTCAGTGAACATACATCTGGGAAGGAAAACGTGATCAGATTACAATTGGATGATCCGTTCCTATGTTAAGAATTTATGTCTTTTAGAGAATGAATGAGTGAAATTTGTGAGATGTAGGCTAGAGATCGTCAAATCGAGTTATTTTGTTTAATCACATTGTAATGCCAGTAAATTTGCAACCGTACATTGCTCAAACTTAATGTAATAAGTCATGCTTTATAATTGACCAGACTATTACAAAGTATATGGTTATTTTTATAATTTTAATTACAAATATACTTTGAAAATAACATGTGTGTGTTATCTTGTTGCTAGACAAATAGGCCTCCAGTGACCGCTTTGATGGCTGAAATAACGAGGAATCTTGTAATGCCACAAAACGGTTCGGGACCCCATCCTCCGTGGGACAAGCTTTATTGCCTCGAAATCCTGTATTTTCTTGCAACTTGTCAAAAAAGGCATAACTTTGGCTCAAGTTATTGTCCCAAAGTAGTCTTAAGAATGCTTGATAGTCTGTAAGCCAATCTAAATATTGCAACTACGTCCATTTAAATTTGCAATATTTTCACTCTTCGTGCTTGGATGCCTCACTTGGAGGCCCAAATGTGCCTTGATTATGCTTCCTTGCCTGTCTAGCCAGAATAAGTTCATAAGGCTTCCGAAACAGCATTTAAGAGCCATTCTGAAAGAGGAAGAATGCTTTATCGTAAGTCTCTAAAAGCAAGCATGCTGCACGACAAGTATGTATTGCATTGGCACATATTCATTAAAACTGTCCGGTAGGACAGTTGTATAGGGGTTTTATCACATATATGGATTACACGTCCCTCAAGAAGCCAACACCAACAATTCTGCGTAAAAATAGAACCAGGGCCTCCACGTAGAAATCCAATACGCTAAACACATAGCTGCTAATCTTTTTCCTCTGCTGGCATTACTTAAATTTTTTTTTTTTCTAGCACATGTAATTATGAGAAAGAGAAAAGAAACGAGATTAAGGGTGCTATTGACCATGGCAGTTGATGCGTCAAAAAAAATTTGCTTTTTAGAAAAAATTCATTCTTTCATTTCCTTGGGTGCTGTGCTCGTACTATCTTAACTGCATGAACACTGTCATACTCCATTGCAATTTTGATATCTTAAATATCAGTGAAATTTGTTTCTTATTATTTAATTAGTTAATTAAAATTGTTTGTTAGAGAGAGCTCTGTACGATTGTTGATCAAATAATATTGTAAAACTAATTTTAGGGTGACTAAAGAAAGATTCGTATTTTTTTCCTTCGAGTAGTTTGCGGATTGCTATTATTCGGGCTTCTACCTTGAGAATGAATGTTGAGTTTTAAACACTTACTTGGGATATTAATTCTCTGTAAACCAAGACACTAAAAGTGGACGAACTCCCTAAACCGGTCGATAATAGGCCGTCAAGGAAAAAATGTCTAAAGATTGCATTGTCTGCGGATTATAACATTTCTGTTCCAATATTTGAATGTACTACGCACTACTAAATCGTATCACTTTAATTAAGGATCGGTCTGAAACAATTGAAAAATAAATTTATCCTACCTTTTGATAATTTTATTATAAAGAAAAATGATTTTTCATGGGCGCTTATGTAGAGTGCAATGTAGATTGTTAACAGATTTTGTTAATTTAGGACGATTATGTTGTTAATCCGATGAAATAATTCCTTATGTATTTGAATACAGGTTTGTTGAAAGAGAAAAGTATGTTAGAAGATAATATTGAAAGCCTGCAGAAGACTATTTTAGAGAATAAAAAAGAAAATGATGGTAATCTGAAGAAAATCTGTTCATTGAAAAAGGTATCTTATATTTCAATTTGACTAAGAAATTTCTATTTATGAGAGTTTATTAGTTATTTAATGTACTTTTATTAAGGAAATTATGGCGCAGTCGGATATGATATCAGAATTACAAAAAATGAATTCTGAAAAAGAAATTGAAATAGGAAATTTATGCAAAGAATTACAAGAGCAAAAAAGAACCCGAGAAAGAATATTGGAAGTTGCAATGGGAAAACTTTGATAAGTTGGTTTAACGCGGGTAAAATTGATATAATTAACTAAATTTTTATTTTTAGTTTTATATTAAGTCACAAATTTGTGAGGATATGAAATCTGGTTCTAAAAAATTTACTGTTACACTTCTATGGCTGAAAGGTCTTGGAAAGGACCAAGGCCTCCACTCCTTTGCTAGATCCCTCTATCCACCAGAACCACACTCTTCAAATTCTGATATTCACTTCACTACTTCCTTATTTTCTAGTACTTAAGCAGTAGAAATGATTTTACTGTAACCTTTTCGCAAACGGAGATTGCCACTTTGAGATTCATCAGATTTATGTTGTTTTTTTACAGCATACTTTTACTGGTTTGTTGATAATCAGAGACTTGAAGAATTTTTTTAAAAAAGAAAGGAAATTAAAATGTAATGTGACTGATGTAAAAAGAGTTTGGCGTTTTCATTATTGTGTGCTATTTTGCTCTTAGGTGGATACTCACAATTTTGTACATCAGAAGATGTAAAATGCTACTTTATTGTAGAAATGTTTTGTCAATATTTCAAACTTATATTTTTAAATATTCAAAAAAATATATTAACATATTCATTTCTGAGGCATTATTGTGCGTTTTTTTATCGTTTTATATAATACATTATTACATTTTTAAATAATAATGAGACAACATGTGTGATCCAGTTTTAACAAGATTTATTTGTTATTTGATATATATGTACACATATAATTTTTTAGTGTTTTTTTTCTCAAATATAATTAAAAATACTAAGTTTATGTGAAAAATAGGTAAATGAATGGAGATATTTTTGAATGAATAAGTTACTACTTTATTCTGTAAGAAATTAGTAGTTATATATATATATTTTTTGTCTAAATTAACAAAACATGTTAATATAAATTCTTACAGTACAGTGTCACTTCATAATTTTGTAATATATTTTAAAATAATAATTGATTCATGTTAAAAACCATTTGTTTCGTTGGATGGAGTTTTCCATCTTTTTCATTTGGGCTAAATTTTTATGTAGTTTGCCAAGCTTAATCGTATCGCTGCTTTTGTTCTGAAAAGTTCTTGAACAATTAATTAAGTACCGAGTAAAATCATTTATTAAGTAGCTTTATTTATAACGATACAACAGATTAAAAAGTTACTGTATTCTAAAATTATTCGATATTTACACCATTAACCAATCAAGATGTAACCATCTACACACAGATATGCATAAATATCTTGAATGAAATATATTAACCAAAGGCGTGACTGACCCCTTTTCCTTAATCATCTTAATCTTAACCTTCCCTTTTCAATTTTCAAAATTTTATTAAATTAAAATTGTCAAGCGATCAAAATTAAGATTTCTTACAGACATAATACTGACATTATTTTCCCACAACAAATCCGTTATTTATTTTTATTTTTATTTTTTTGTATCTGTAATGCTCTGAAGATTTTTACCATTTGTAGTCGGCCCTTTCTACTTTCTGTAATTTCTATATAGCTTCTAACATTTCCCTTACCCGACCGCAACTGCCATATTTTTTATCGGTCAAGTTGAGACTCATGTAAAACAGGTCCCTCACATATCATTGCTGTAAATTAAGTTCATTGGCACTACGTGAATGATTCTGTTTCATTTGTTATGGATTATATTGATTACTTAACATCAGATATTCTGTATATTTTGTAATTTAATTCGTATTTGACGTAAAAGTAATGAATAATTTTTAGTTTCCCTTTATTCTTATTAGGAAAATATAAAACTTATTGAATTTTTTACTATTTTTTAAGCTCTCCTAATTGTTTCTTGCATCAATATCCTTCCTTTTATTTAATTCTTTACAGCAATAAATTTAATCCTTGTTTATTCTTCCATTATTGAGTAAATATTTTATTATGTTTATACAATTGTTTATTATGTAATGGCTAAAACCCTTATTAATATCACTTCACGCTAAAAAAGAAAAAAGAAGAGTAAATATAAGTACTGACAGTTTAAGTTGCAGAGTTATGAATTCCAACTTGAAAAAGCAACACATACTGCTGTCAAGAGCGCTCTATTGGTAAGTTTGGTAACTACTTAATCATTAGTTCTCTGTTCTTTCACTAGATAGCATGGGTATGTAGGATTTGTTTTTAATTTCATACAAAACAAAATTAGATGGCATATTATTTCCATTTTTACGTTATCTAATTTAAGTAACTGAGAAATTTAAGCATTTACTACATTCTTGGTGTAAAGTAAATAAGTACATACACATACACACAAAAGCGTATAAGAACACTAAAACAAACAAATATATATATAAAGATTAGTAAATAAGCTAAAAGTGAGAGTAAGGTAGTCCTATATAGGTCTAGAGAGTCACCAACATAGTTAAATGTGAATGCAAGGTAGTTCAGTGTAGATCTAGTGAGTCGCTATGTAGTTGCAAGTTGCATTTTTTCTTTGTAAAATAATTTTTTCTAAGTATTAATAATTTATTACCAAAATAATCTTTTTAAAATGTTTATAAAGATTTAATATGAATTTATTGTAAAAAAAAGTGTATAAAAAATATAAATAAACCTATACATTCTTGATTTTTTAATGGAGAGAGGTGATTGTTAGACTAGATATGTTTGAACTAACTTACCATTTTGAGTATTGAGATAAAAGGAGAATGGTTTTTGAAAAATGCTAGTATAAACAGTGATTGTACCGCTTCCTGGGAGAGACAATATGAATTAAAGTTAATTAGTTAATATTTTTCTTTGATTTCTTTTAATTACTCCATCTCTGTGGTTTTTTAAATAAGGCATTATGACAATTAGATGGCATTAGGTAAGTGTTATTAATGATACCGGAAGTGTGCTGAAATAAATTGTTTTTTGTTGAGATTAATGCAAATAAAGAATCTTTCTTGTCGAGTGTGCACAAGTACATCCAGGCTATATAAGTAACTGAAGTTTGCAGGGCGGAGAGGGTGGGCCAAATATCTTGATAGATACAATAGGTACTTTGATACAATTTACGAAAAAGATAGACTAGACAGGCATCATGGCATGGCATATGTATGACTACTTCATATTTGATGATAGAGATGTAGCACTAGACAAAGTTTGTTTGGAGAGACGAGCTATAGCAGTCTATGTTTATAATGCTACCTCGTGGGGAATATTTGAACTAACTTACCATTCTGATTATTGAGATAAAAGGAGAATGGTTTTTTAAAAATGCTAGTAAAAACAGTGGTTGATACATTCATGATTCTCTAATGAAGAGTGGTGTTGTTTGACTAGATATGTTTGGATTTGTAATGACGAGCGACAGAGCGATGTACTCTCCTATAACACAAGTCGTACTAAAACATTTTGCTTGTGTTGACATAGTGATTACAACAGTGCTACCTAGTGATGATTTTTGGAACTAAATTTTATTTTGCCTGATAAGTGGCTCTCTCTTACGAATTTTTCTGTAACTAATTTTATTTTTTAAACTTTTTGATATTTTGCGCTCTCCGACGGAATTTTTTAGAACTAATTTTATATTTTTTAAACTTTTTGATATTTAGCGTTCTCCGACGGAATTTTTTAGAACTAATTTTTATTTTTACTTTTTTGTTCAAATTTTTCAACTTTTTTTAATAGTTTTTAACTTCATTTAGTACTTCTTTTGCATTGTATTAATTTATATATTTTTATAATAGAATATAAATACTAAGTCCATGTAAAAAATAAGTGCAAATAAAGTTTTTTAAAGTGTTTTTCTTTATTGTTCTATTAAGCTATACATTATTTTTATAAAAGTGAAAATTCATTTAATTACTTACATTGTCACATTAACATGTATTTTACATATAACTAAATAATACATTTTTTAGTAATTGATTTGCAACAAAAGTCATTTATATATTTTGATTGGATGTTTTTCAACTTGTTTTTCATTTTAACGTCATTTGATGAACTGCTTTGCATGTTGTACTTCGGAATTGGCCGTTTCAATCTGAAAATCATCATTATTCAATGAAATTATGTGTTTTAAGAATTAATCATGAATTAAAAAACGTTCTATTTTATGATATTACAAATTAAAACTCAACCGTTTTTAAAGATACATTTTCTCTTACAGGAATTACAGTAATAAATCAAAAAATTTAAAATAAACATTAAAAACAGATCATTCTTTTAGATTTTTGATCTTTTAAATTTTAAAGAACCTGAATTTGTTTATTCAATATAAATGAATATTTTAAAAAAATACGCAAATTATTTATCATAAAGATTGATTTTATTAAAAAATACGACATCACATTTACAATCTAATAATATCATTCCAATTTCTAATTTTATCATCTTTTAACTTTTTCATGAAATTGAATTAAAAAATATTTAGTTTGATTACTTAAATGCACCGTTAGACGATCTTGACTCAACCCATACTACTATGCTGTTCATTTCAGCAGGATATTAAACAGTAATACATTCAAACAATACTTTTAAATACATAAACACTGAGTTGAAACTGTCTAATAGATCTATATTTTTGTAGATAGCAATAACGACGTTTTATGTTCTGTGCACTAATACCCCATTTAAGTTATGTTTGATACTTTAGTATTCACAATTAAAAAAACAGTTTAAGCTACCATTGTGACCAATTTAATGAAAAACAGAACAAGGTATACATCATGAAATATAAAATTAGTAAAACCAAAGTAAACAACCTCAAAAAAAGTTTACTTCACTGAAACCCTTCTTTCATTTAGAGGGGTTTATTTGTAATAAAAGACTGTATTATTTTTAAAATCATCTCAAAACTTAGAAATATCACTGTGCATTACATTAATTTGTTAAAACCTCAGAGTAAAACTTAGTATCGCAGTGTGGTCCACCGTAACACTTAATTTGTTGTATCCCTGACCGAATTTGGACTTACGCTGCGCCAAAAAAGTCTGTGAACACTAACCTAAATTTTATTACTTTTATTATTATCTTAGTAGAAACTTCTTTTATTTTCAAATGAAATATACTATTCGATAGAGAGAAACCTGAGTTTTTCATTTTATATTCAATCTTTTATTTTTATTCAACAGGAATAACCCAATTAAATGTTTAACAAAACAACACCTCACACGAATGCAAAAAAGTCTGTGAACAGCTGTATAAATGTGTAAAAACATTAAGATAACAAACAGAAAAACGATTGAATAAAGTTACAAAGTTCTCTATTGTATTGTAGAAACCACAACAGTCAGTTTTGTGTATAAATAATCTAATTAGTACATATTTAACCACTAATATGGAAGTTCCTAGACCAATTCGCGAACTTATTGTGAGGTTGCGAAATGAAAGAAAAAGTATTCGAGAAATAGGGAAGATAGTTCAAAAAAAACCTTCAACGGTGCATAATATAATTAAAAAGTACGAAAAGTACGGAAATGTGATTAGTAGGCCACGCAGTGGACGGCCACAAAAAACTTAGTTCCTTTCATAAACGGCAAATACTGAAGTCTGTTCGAGAAGAACCCAGGACAAGCGCTCAAAAAAATCAGTCAAGAATTATCAAGTGATTATGGTGTAAGCGTAACACCTCAGACAATTAGAAATAAATTACATGAATACGATTATTGCGGCCGAGTCCCAAGGAAAAAACATCATAACTCAACATCATTAAAATAAATCGTAAAAGAATATGTTTCTAAGCCTTCTAGTTTCTGGGAAACCGTAATCTTTTCAGATGAGTCGAAATTCAATGTTTGTGGGTCTGATGGACGACAAAAAGTGTGGCGAAAAAAAATGAAGCTATGAAAATGAAAAATATAAAGCCAACTTTTAAGCATGGGGGAGGCAACATTCTGGTGTGGGGGTGCATGAGTGCTAAAGGAGTGGGCAAGGTAGATCTAATTAATGGTAAGATGGACCAATATATGTAGGTGGATATATTTAAACGCAATTTAAGAGAAAGTTCAAAAAAATTAGGGTTGGAGGGAACGTTTGTCTTCCAACAAGACAATGACGCGAAACATACCGCACTAAAAACTCGGGAATGGCTCTTATATAATACACCCCGGCGCCTAAACACCCCTCCACAATTGCCAGACCTTAACCCAATTGAACATTTGTGGGATGAAATCAGCCGCCAAATAAATAAAAGAGGAATAAGAAACCGTGAACAACTAAAAAACGCCATTTTAGAAGAATGGGATAAAATTCCAACATTGACGACCACAAAATTAGTAGGATCGATGAAAGCTCGCTTGTTGGAAGTGATTAGGAACAAAGGAGGTCCTACAAGTTTTTAAAATTTATAACACACGTACGATGTGTAAGAATGATTTATTATCTGCAAAGTGTTCACATACTTTTTTTGCATTCGTTTAGGGTGTTGTTTTGTTAAACATTTAATTGTGATATTCCTGTTGAACAAAAATAAAAGATTGAATATAAAATGAAAAACTCAGGTTTCTCTCTATCGAATAGTATATTTCATTTGAAAATAAAAGAAGTTTCTACTAAGATAATAATAAAAGTAATAAAATTTAGGTTAGTGTTCACAGACTTTTTTTGCACAGGTATATATGTACATCATCAAAGATGTTTAATCAGTTTATTTACATTTCGGTTAGCGAGTATTTGTTTAACTTAGCTTCTGTCTCTGTCACATACTAACGCAGCTGGTTGTGGTTTCCGACTGAGTGAGGGAGGTTACATATCTGTTGAAGACATTGTCACATGGTGTTATTTGAAATGTTACTGACCTATGAAACGTTTATTGAAAACTAGTGAAATATAATTAATAAAACCTAGTATAAATTTAAGGCTTGTGAACTTTTTATACATTGGTAATGTTTTAGAATTGTATTTTACATGAGGGGGCGCGCTTTATGTAAGCCGAAAACACTTTAACCATCTTCATTTGTAGTGGAAAATACTATAAAATTAAAATAAATTATTATAGAATTAAAGATTGATAAACATTTAATTCGATTCCCTTAACGAATAATGCGTAAGTAGTACGTGAATTTTACCATGTTGGAACAAGCAACATACTGGTAGATTCACGCTTTTTATTTAGTTATTTTTTCTTGTTGTTTTGGTGTGTCTGATAGCAGTTCTGTTGTATTACAATACAGTATAGTGAGGCCGAAATCTAGTGTATTTTTCTCTTTTCAAAGTACTTTCTTTTACCAATTATTTTATTTTAAATATCAGAAATTTAAGTATCTCTGTTTCAGTTTTCGTTACATAATTTGAAAACTGTTTTTGATTTAACTCATTCACTAAGATGAGGAATCATGCCAAAAGTCATCTGCAAGATTCTATTGTCGAAAAAGAAGAAATTTTTGATGAAGTATATGGGGTCTCTATTCTGCCTTGGAACAGCAAGTAATAATAATTGTGTATATTTATTTTAGTAAATGTGTACAAGTTATTTCTTAGAATAATACTCATTTTAATACAGACATGAGTGGCTAAACGTCTACAGAAAAGCGTACTCTAATAAATTAAAAGACCAAATTGAAGCTTACGATGCAATGTTGGATTGGCAGAGGTAAATTGTTGAGCTAGTTAGATTTCTAACCTTTAAATAGAAAGTAAAACAATGTTTTGCTTTTTTTTTTTGTTAAATTCTTTTAATAGGGCAGGTGATTGTCCACTTGGTGTGATGTGTACCCGCATAATTCTTCAAGGGGTTATCAAGGATAAAGTGTTCCACAATGATGTCGAGCAAAGTTTGGACGTCGAAGATCTGCAGTACATTTATGGTGGATCAATTATGAGGTACATCGTGCATCTTTACACTTTATTCCTTACATATATTACAATCCTTATGTATTACAATTCCCTCTTTTTTTAGATTTTTGAATTTACTGGGATCTAAAGATGTGGCGAGTGCGTATGGAGATGATAAAATGGTTATGGATTCTTTGTATGTCAAAGCAGAAAGGATCGGATTACCAGACTGGATAGTTAATGTGAGGCATAAAGTTTCACACGGAATTACCTTGCCTGATATTGGACTGCTCAGGTTGGGCGTAATTCACATTTTGGATTTTCTTAAGGTTGGTTTAAATGCTGCTGTCTGATTTCTGTGAGTTTCAGTTTTTTCTTGATTTTATTAAACACTTCCGTGTTTAATACCGGTATTTATTGAACAAAATTTCTTATAAGGATTCTCATACACTCAGCACAGTCGGGGAAGAAAGTCTTCTAGGCCTAAGGGGGGAACTGGTTCTGTGGAATTCGGATCATTAATTTTATAATAAATAACGCGGCACTCTCATTTATCTAGATAAGTAAGAGTGTTAATTATCAGGTAAGAGTAAATGCTCAAAATAAATCGGTGAACTCGACTCAGTTTATAAATTCTTATATTTTCTCAGTTTATAAAATTTGAAAAAAAAAAGAAAGTGAGGGAAGAACTATAAAGAAATTAACAGAAAGAATTCTGTTCTCTCTCTGGTGAAAAAGAGCAAATTTTTTGTAAGTGAAAGAAGAAAGTATTGGTGGTCCATCGTACTGAATACTCGTAGTTATTTGATTCATACTTCGAATCTTATTATTATATGAATAACTTTATTAATTACTTATTTTATTGAGTCTAAGTTCAGCCCAAATCAATGTAAGAAGTAGCGAGTGAGGGCATCAAAATTACGAATTTAATGTTTAAATTTGGTTCTTTACTTTTTCTAATGTACACTGCTGGCTTATCTTTTTCAAAAAATATAATAGTTTCAATACATTGACACGAGTCTCATCTGGAGCCCACTTTAAGATCAAATTTACTTTTTATTTAGATCTTCATTTCTTATGTCACTGTCGGTGAAAAAGAGTTGTTAAAGGACCAGTCTAGTTTTTGACAGTACTATAAAAATATGTACTCGTTTGGTAGACAAGTTATTAGGGAAAGAAATTTTTTGTATTTTCTAGGAAACTCCTCGAAAGCAAAGCATCAACAAACCAGGCAAATGAAGAACTTTTAACCTTTTTAATACATTGTCTTTCTATTTTGCAATTTAAAAAACTTAGCATTTTTACAGACCAACTATTGGGAAATAGAAAATACGAAAATGCAAGAAGTAATACTTAATAATCCAAGAGAGGATACCCTCAATGAATATTTTAACAAATTATTGAATCTGTATTTGATCCTAAAAGAACAACAAAGACAAGGTCATACACACATTAATACTATTGATCCTCTAATAAGGTAAATTGTATATTTTGATTTAGATAATGAATCAATCATAAGTAGTAAAGTGGTTCAAGTATACAAACCTTTTTAGAGAAGAAATCACCAGATTAGAAGAATATCGATTAGTTTCAGAGCAAAGGGCAAATGCACCCTGGGAAGTAGAGTACAAACTGAAAGGTGTGATTGATAAAACTAATATGCATTCGTACCCATTAAATAAGCTTATCATGGTAATAATAAAATTTATCGTGGAATATAATTCAGTTGGTATTTTCAATATGTGGAGTAACATTACGACCCTTGTATTGCAAGATTCTATAAAACATCAGTGTAAGTTAGTATTTAATTAAAATTAATGAGATATGTATAATTATTTTAAAGAAAATATGACATAATTTAATTTTTTTATTATAGAATTATTTTTATGTCATGTTTTCTTTAAAAAAGGATATCAGTAATAGGTTATAAACTGTACACTTTTTATTTTTAAATTAAAGGCGCGCCAACATCTGAGGTTATTGGCGCTCTATACATATGTACATACATATATTACTTGAAATTTCAGTAGTTATTTCTTAAAATTATATTCTTTACTTATCTAGGCGTACGTTTGGACATTTGGGGGAGTCTTATAAGAGGAATTGCCGATCGTGGCCTTATAAAGAAAATCCTTGAGCCCTTCTTGGATCAGGTCTTTAAAGAACAGAAAGATTTTAATGTTTCATGTTGGGCTAGAAAATGGTTAATTATTTTTTTCCAAGCTCTTATGAAAAGGTAAGCACTTTTTTTTTAAGTTTTATCTTTTCACATTCATTATTTTTAACTAATTATTCACTTATTTTTAGGGCGAAAGTACACAAATTGAAATTAGCATTAAGTGGGGAAAGAAAAATACATAAATGGGAGAAGAAAGTGCTATTGAAGCTGAAAGCATTCGAGAGAGCTCATTTGAAACAGTTGGTAGCACGTTCAAAACATGACAAATCAAAAAGTATTATAATGGGGCTTTACACACAACTATTTCAAATAGTAGAAAATAGTAGCCACCAATTAAAGTCTGCGTTAAGATTTAAATGTCAACCTTTAAATTCGAGAACTATCAGAGATTATATTTATAAGATCTGCCGTGAACCAAATGATTTCACAATTATCGCTTTCGATTTGTACGTTTATTTATTTATTTTTTACAAAAAATTATAAGACAATTAATAATAATTATTTAATTCACATTTATTTTATCTCCAGTTTGGTGAATATGGCAGAAAATCCATCTCTCAAAGTGGTAAAGTCTCTAAAAACATTAATGAGCATTTACAGGGGAAATGGACAATCAAAACAAAAATCTGAAGGTGTAACATATACCTTGGATATGGTAATGGATAAATTAGGCATTTCAGAAAAAGAATATTTAGGTTGGAAGATAAAGGCCCATCTTCGTACAGACACACAAGTCAATTCAGGTAAACACTTTTTTTTTTCATATATCTATCAGTCAAAGAAAATTGGTGAAAAAGAAAAAATATATAGTTTTTACTCCTAAAGAATACATTCCTTCTCAAAGTAGAAATATACATAATTTGTCACAATTTTCAATAATTTTACTGATTGCAAGAAAACTCAGCCTAAGAGGCTATTTTCTTTATCATCCTCTTCGTTTTAGCGGCTTGCTTATTTAAAATGTTTATTATATCAGGTTTTTTCTGCTCCAATTTTCTCAATTTCTTTAACCACTTTTAACTAAGTTGGGTTTATTTTCACAGCTGCGAATTTTCAACATTAAATTGCACATTATGCATTATTATTATAAATTAAACGTTATGCTTGTGAATTCTGTTATCCAAAATTTTTTTCTTTTGAGCATAAACGTGTATCTACAATTAAGTTTTCAAACTGTAAACAGGTACAAAAAGGACACAGCGGTGGTTTGTTTCTCATTAATAAATACAAATAACTTTAGACAGAAGTTTATATTTACAGAATTTTGATTTTCAAATGATAATTTCCAAATAAATAATTTTTTAATATGTTGAAAATTTCTGTAAGGAAGCAGTCTTGGATTGTTTTAAAAATTGGTACCCATCTGATTTCAGATGAAGAATGTAATAGTTCCAGAGCACAATCACCAATCGTTACTGCAGTCCTTAAAAACCCTTCTGTTGTAAGTTCGTGGCCAAAACATTTGAAATCACCTTGGAATAGCAGTCAATTGAGTTGATTGTATGTAGTATATAAATAAATAAGGAATTTATTGCAAGTCTTGTTTTTCCAGTTGATACCCTGCTTAATTTAATCAATATCCGGCAAATATAACTCTTATACATATATACTCTTATATAACTCTCTTTGACGAATATTGTATTTTTTTTAAAAAAAGAATGCTTCTTGAAAGTCTGGGTTCATATTTTGGATTCATGCTTTTGGAACAATTTAATTTCTTAAATTCTGTGGAACCATTTGAAGAAATTTTCCGTTTGCAATTGATTGAAAACTGATAAAATATATTTTTCGCAATCACATATCAGAACTAGCATCGCTAACCACTGGGCTCATTCCTTTCCTTAAATTAGTTATTAATTATTAATGCTAAATCAAGTAAATCATAAAAGCATGTTATTGAGTATCTATGAAATATGTTCTTCTGGTTACGTTTTCAATGTTCTCAGATGAAGCATCTCATCAAAAATAACGTTAAAATTTCTACTTGCAACATGACACACAACTTCCAGATTTATATATTTCGATAAACATATATTCCTACAATAAAAATGAATGAGTATAATTGATCTAAAGTACTTCATATTTACATAATATATTAATAAAGCACAATAAATTACCAATAAAACGCCACAAGCAGTAAATAAAGCTTTGTAATTACAATTCAATCGTGGTGGAAAATCAAGTGACAATTTATGAGTCATTACTCGTTCATCCCATTGATGTGAAATTGTTGTTAAGGGTCTTAAGCTTTTATCTTTGAAAATCTAAAAAAATAAAAATTAACTTTACTGGGAAAGAAGTTTTAATTGGAATTTTTTTTTTTTTTAACAGAGAGTGCCTACTTAAAAAAAAATTAAATTCTCATTACAACTCACATAAAATTCAGCTTCGTCAAATCTATTATAACAGCAATGAACAGGACCCTCCAATCGATATATCTCAGAATTGTTGCAATTTCTAATTGAAAATGTGGTCACCATTGGAGTCCACAATTGCTGAATACAGCCAATATATTCACAAGGAGGCACAAATACTTGTACTTTCTGAAATAAAAAAAAGTTCTTCTTTAGCTAGTCAGGCCTTAAGTTTTGACGTTAAGGTTTAATAGCTAATGGCCAGAGTAAATTATTTTTTGAGGATCAATTTCTTTATGTAATAGTAAAGACCGTTTTCAGTTCGTAAGTTGCAAAGTATCTGTACTGCCCCTAAAAAAGCTTTTGATGAAAGGCATCAAATGTACCCGAATCGTAGAAAAAAGAATCTTCATATAGACTTTTCCTGGAATTGCCAACAAAACCTTACCATTAAAAACAGTTTTGTATAAAATTTTCGTAAATATTACGTAAATTAAGTCTTCAACATCACATTATTGACAAGACTGATGTAACGGAAGAATAGAGTCATAGGCTTTTCTGCTGAAGCAAGTGCTGTAAATAACAAGTTATCATGTGACATGTCTACAAGGGTATGGTGGCAGCCTAATAGCACTAAACATTTTCTAGCTGAGAAGAAGCATTGTGGTGCATATCTGTTTCATTAGTTGATATTAAAAACAAAAATTTAGAGAAATGAAAAATAGAAAGTTAAGTGAGGGCACTAAACATAAATTTTGTCAAAACCGGCAGTGCATAGAGTAGACTCTTTAAACTAAAATTTAAAAAACAATCTAAATTCAAAAAAAGTTTTTCCGCGCCTAGATTTTAAAAAAAATTCCTTAATTTTTCAATAAATAAATCTCATGCGTAGTCAAATATTGTCAATATTCTTACTTTACGTCAAACTGGGAGAAAGTAAAAAAACCAATCCTTTTAAATGGAACGAAGTTTCCTGACGCTTATAAAGTAAATACTCAGACATACCTGTAAATAACATCCAAATGGCGGTGTGGAACATGCTAATCGCCTCGTAAAAAACATTGCTTCTTGTTTTGAACGATCAAACAATCTAAAATGAAATTTACGTCTTGAACCGCAGAATATTCTTTGAAATGGATTTGAACTCTCCAAACCACTATACAGTATTTGTCCATGGTCTCCTTTGATTACAAAACGATTCTCCGATTCATTTATTGACGTTACTAAACAAAAAGCATTGTTTATAGTGAAAAATGGATAGCTTCTTTTTCAATTAGTTTCGAAAAGAATTTTTTAGAATATCTTTTTTTAAATAATATCTTAAAATCCAATGTTCATATATTTATTTAATATATTCATTCTCATTTTTTCTACACCTACTTAGGAGTTAAGATCCACTAAGAGCAAACCAGTACTTCAGTTCATAAAGTAATAGCAACAAAAGGCATTCAACATTGATGTCATTGGTGCTCGGAAGATACTGAAATAGGGTTTCCAACTGCCGGCTTTTAGATTATTCTTTCTAGTAGTCATTTACAGCTCGCAGTCTGTAAAGGAAAAACACTGTCCAAATGCCGGCAACGTAATAATAGTCCGGGCACCCATGACCTCAGATGTTGCATTTTAAATTAAACCAAAAACAATAACTTTTTACTCACACTCATCTAAATTAACTGTCTGTTCGATGTTTAAATGCTCCACATCATTTAATATTTGAACACCATTATATGGTAAAACGTAACTGTTCACCGGATTATCACCACTTACTTAAAAACAATTATAAATTCTGACAGTAATTTTTTAATTTACAAATATTTTGTGTGGATATTTTGCTATTACGTATTTATTTTTTCAACTTACTGATTGAAATAGGTGAAGGACATCTGATCTGATTGGAATCTGAAAATTTACCTTCTGTAATATCAATAAAATCAACATAAATGTTATTTAGCACCGTATAAAATTAAAATAAGACCAAAAGTTAGATCCTACCTGCTGGTTTTGGCTGCTTAATAATCACTGATTTTTTCTTACATATTGTCGGTCCTTTGTAGTCTGAAACGATTGATTAATTATGGACAAATTATTTTTTATGAATATTCATGAACCATCATGAAATATATATATTAAAAAAAACCATTTGTTCTGGTCGTGAGACAGGAACCTCCTTCTGAATTTGCTGCATGTAATATATTATGTGAAGACATTTTCATCCATTCCTTGCCACTTACTAACGTTATCAGTCTACCTGCCGATATCTCTATTATTTTATCTTTCACAATGAATGATATCAAATATTATTAAACTCGATATACTAAAATAAAATAACAAAAACATCACATGAATCACCATTAGAGCAAAATTTATTGGGGACATTTCTTATTTTTTAGAAAATATCTGCTTATTTTTCATTCTAATGATATCAAATATTATTAAACTTGTGGTATTAATGTTCATTATTTTTCGCGACTGATTCATTATTTAATAGGTTGAAAAAATAAATGCTAATTTCAGTCATGATATTTATTTATTGTGCTTGGCTTTCGACCTAGGGACTAGGTCACCTGAACTGTTCGTTCCTAAGCAGACAAGACAGAGGATATACCAACTTAACAATAACCATGTAAAAATATCATATAGACAATAAGCCCTGAAGATGACCTAGTGCCTAGGTCGAAAGCTCAACACCATAAATAAATATCATGACTGAAATTGGCATTTATTTTTTCAATCTGTTGATATATTAAAGTAATATAACAAAAATCAGACATGAACCCTCGTTAGAAGAAAGATAATGTAGAAGATAAAATTTCTTCAATTTTAATTAAAAAATGTCTGCCTTCCAAGAAAGTAAACCTCATCAACAAACCTAAATTTCAATTCAGCTCAAAAGGCTGTTTTTAAAAATATTAAAAGAATGCCTCTTATAAACTCAGACTTCATTAAATCCTTTCAAACTGTAGTAGAACAGTAATCAAGAAAATTTATGGCAGTTGTGATTGATTTTTGTTAAGCCACTCCAGTCGAGCTAAACAAAAAGTCGTAAGTTGTTTTTTTTAATTCTTTTTATTTTTAGAGCTGTAGGTCCAACACAATTTCCCTTCTTAGGATCTCCTTAGTAAAAAATTACAGTTAAATAGATGAATATAAGGGCTAATTAAGCTAGAAAAATTTAATCATAAGGTACTGAATGTACTTATTTTTTCTCTCATAATTTCTTTTCAGTTAGTAATTTCTGTCAGAAACTTAAAAAAAAAAGCTAATATATTTTATTTAAATTAGTTTCGAATTTTCTTCCTCGTTTTTCTGAACTTATTTTATTTCTCTTATTGCTACGAGCACCTTTAAAGTATCTTAAAATGGAGATATTTTGTCAACACATAAACCATTGATCTTGATCGAAAATTGCAATATTTTCGTGGAAACATCAGACGTGGAAACGCATTAATATTGCTTGCAGGAGATTACAGGCAATTACCTGTAATTCCTCGATTGACACCAGCGGACGAAATAAATGCTTGCCTGAAATTCTCTACTTTGTGGCGACATGTAAAGGCGTTAAAATTAACTACAAATATGCGTTACCAGCTGCAAAACGATCTCAGTTGAGATATTCTCACATCAATTGATGGAAATTGGGAACAAAAAGGTGCCGGTTGGTCGGACCTCAGGACGAATTTCATTGTCTCATAACTTCTGGAATTTAGTGGCGACAAAAGAAGAATTGGTTGCAAAAGTATTTGCCAATATTCAAGCCAATTGAAATTCAAACTAATTCTTATAAATTTATAAGAAACACGATTGGCTGAGTGACAAGCTGTTCTTGCGACCAAGACCAAAGACATCTATGTGCTTAATTCAGTCTTAACATTCAAAGCGAGGCAGTCACATAAATTCCGTCGACACTGTTGTGGAAACAGATGAAGAGGTTAATTATCTAACAGAATTTTTAAATTCACTCGACCTACCTGGGATGCCACTCCGTACTGTAACTGAAAATCGGCGGGCTACTTATCATGTATCGGAATATTAATCAGCCAAAGCTTTACAATGGACGCGGCTTGCAGTAAAAAAAAATAATAATAATAAGAGCAACGTTGTAGAAGCAAAAATCTTGACACGACCTTTCAGAGTTGAGGATGTCCTCATTCCTCGTTATTCCTTTGATTCCAACCGATTTGCCATTTCAGTTTAAGAGATAACAACTCCCAATTCGATTGGCGTTTGCAATCACCATCAACAATACTCAGGGCCAATCTTTAGTATTGTGCGGTTCAGATCTAGACATGAAAAACTTCTCACAAGGACAATTACATGTTGCGTGTTCTAAAGTCGAAAAACCAGTCATCTCAAATTCTGCACAGACACTTGAACAACAAAAAATATTGTGTACCCACAAACATTGTGAAATTAGAAACGTGCGCTTTCTGTTTTCTTTCTTTTTCATTTAACCAGACTGAGCCACATCAACCGGGGACAGTTAGTGATATAAATAAAAACAAAAAACTAAATTATAAATACATATTAATATATATGTTATATAGTAATTGCAACTCGACAGTACATCGTACTATCTGTGGCGCTAGAGTAATCCTTTTTTAATGTAGTCCAATGCTGCAATTTATATTAATTCAAATCGTTAACAATAGTATTAAATGAACTGCAACATTTCTTTAAAAAAAAATACATTTATTTAACGATTTATTTATTCTTTTATTATAAAACGATTTATGTACAGATGTCGGCACATAAGTATAAATATTATTTGCTATATATATATATTTCTTTTTCTACAAAGTTTATAACTTTTATCTATATTTATTTAAATATGTACATAACGTAAAATTTAAAAAATGATATATATAACGTACTCTTCATCATATATAAACATAAAAGCAAAAAATATCTATATAAAACACTGGTATTTTTAATACCTCTACCTTTATGTTTGCACTATTAATTGCACTTTTTTCTTTTTAAATAAAAAAAAATCTTTTTGGAAAATAATGACAGTAATAAGAGTCAAATAATTATAATATATTTCTTATTGTATTTACAATTAAACCCGTTAACAATTGCACTCAAACCCACATATTAAAAATAATTAAATACATTAAATACCTTAGAGTATGTACGACTTAATTTTGTTACTTTTTAATATAACATATATTTAATAAAATAAAATAAATTTAGAGATGAGCTATGCTTCTCCAAAGACAAAAAATAAAATTCAAGTTAAAAGATTATAAAACATTTGGTAAAATAACTTTTAATTTTTGTGATTTATAAAATTA
Organism: Rhodnius prolixus; assembly: GCF_049639745.1. Taxonomy (NCBI): domain Eukaryota; kingdom Metazoa; phylum Arthropoda; class Insecta; order Hemiptera; family Reduviidae; genus Rhodnius; species Rhodnius prolixus. Next base: position 27,205,146 of record NW_027411624.1, read on the forward strand.
CTGCTGGACATTAACATCTTAGAGATGAGGAAACTAAAAAAACAAAAAACAAAAACAGATACGTGTATAAATATAAATGTATATATTTAAAGGCTTTCAGCCACCTATCTAAATTTTATTTTAACCTTTTTTGAAAAAGGAAATAAAAAGTTAAGAAACAATTCATTTTAGATTGTTTTACAAATATCACAGTTATAATAAAGTTTGAGTAATCATATTTACAGCAATGTATGACCAATGTAAATAGCTTTGTTCGCTAGTACTAGTAAACAGTTTTCTGTTAGTAAATTTAATTATTTCATTCAAATTATTTACTCACCAATGAATAATAAAAACAAAATTTTCGTAATATGTTTGTTAACAAAGAAAGTACTTGATGAAAATAAAAATTTAAATCAATTAAAACAACCTTTTGGCAAATTCTAAGGCATGTTATAGGGCGCAATTTATTAATAGCTTATAAAAAATACATAAAACTCTTCTTTTTGAAGAAAAAGTAAAATTTTAACATATTTTTGGCAACGAAAAAATGCAAAACTTTGCGCTTATATCCAAAGGCAACCGAAGCTTACAGCTTACCACTCTGATACCTCTTTCAGGGGCAGTGAGGGTCCCTTCTTAAGACATTAAATCGTACTTCTCTTTATCACAGTTGTTTTTTAATTACCCACATGAAATTTCCGACTTATGAAACAAACCAGAGAGTTTACTTTTCTGCATTTAGTAAAACATAATAAAAGATACTATTTTCTGTGTTTTTGGATGGAGGCAACAAAAAACTATAGTAATATAGAGTTCGTAGAATTAAAAGTTTAATTCTAATCTGTGATAGAAAAAAGTAAATCGGGAAAAATAAGAAGGAATACGTTTTACTGGCCATTAGGTTGTTAATTGCTCAATATTTCGTTATCATTTTTTAGTGTCTCTAGATTACACAGTATTAAGAAGAAAAATTCTACTAAAAAAAGGTTTAGTAATAAAAATTAAAATAACACATATATATCAATAAAGATAGATAATTCAAAGAAATGCTTACTTTTCTATATGGGGACGGAGCTATTAATTAAACAACAAAAAGGAATTTAGAAGTGGCTAAGGATGCAGGGAGAAGCGTTCGAACTCTATCCTCTTTTTTTAAGTAAAATATTGGCCTCTCGTCAGACTGCGCCATCAGTACTGACATCGGCCGATTTTCCTGCCGCAGATTCAGTAGTATTTGATATTTTAGATAGTGCTTCGGGGAGTGCGTGTTTGTACCTGCAATGGGTGCGTAGATTATCACTGCGTGTATATGTAGCTTGACAAATTGGACATACAAAACGGCCAGGAAAGTGGACATGGTAGTGGTTGCGAATGTGGGTTACTACTTTACCGCATAGACGGCAACGGTGCAGGTTTGTACAGCCGGGTAGACGATCGAATGCCATCTTCATATGCACTGAACGAGAACCTGTCATGTATGCAAACAAAAAGATAAAAAAATAAAAGAAAAATAAGCAAGCAGTTTATAAAATAAAATGTGAATTATAGCAATAAAATTTGATTTTATGGAGCACAAGCGCTGTGCATAGATGCAACTAAAATTAAAACACAGCTGTTTCTTATAAAAATGGACCAAAACTAAACATAACTCTAATTTGACAAAGAAAAATATCAGTTGGCATTCAATAAAACAGTAGTGAATTTTCAAATATATAATGCTCATTAAAAGAAGAAACTTGGTATTTCTAAGGCACAAAATGGCCCCAAGGTTTCTACTGTGCGTACATTTCGCTCATTCTTTTTCCAATTAAAACAAAACTTACATGCAACGCCAACATTAACAATAAAAATCTGAAGTAGTATTTAATTTTATTCCACCACTACGATATTTTTTAAAACTCGCAAAAGAATAACAAAAGAAAGCTATAATAATTGACTTCGTCCTAATATATAAATGTATATTTAAATAATGAGGAGTAAGTACGAAATTAAATTTCTTCAAACTTATAATTTGTGCAAAAAAGATCACTAAAACCACACAATTGATTCAGCAAAGTAACACTTTTATTCAACTAATATTCTAATTATTTGGAATTTCACTAACTTATTTATTCGCTCATAAAGATACGAGTCCGTTAATTACATCTAAATTACACTACAGAAAAAGCTTACTACCTAACTTCCAGAACTGCTATGCAAAAACAAGTATTTTGCTAGGAAAGTATTTCAAATAAGACCCTCAAAATGGATGTATGTGGAGGACATGCGAAATTTTTTCTTGCTAATGGATAATAGGATATTGTAATTTAACTCTCAGATTTCTGACAAATTTGGAATTTCTTCTAGGCAAGAATTATGGAGCACTCTTTAAACCTACTGCATAGCCAGCAGACGAGTGATGGTAGGAACAATAAGGCCGAAGGCAGAGGCTTTAGGAGAAAGAGAGAAAATCTAGCAGAACTTGCGCGAAGCAAGATCTGAAAGCTTTGCTTAATTCACCATCTCAATTTTCTAGATGAGCCACAAGGTCAGTTTTAAACGTGTGAGGGAATGATTGTAAAAACAGCATCATCTATCCTCTTAGTCCTAATCGGCCCCAGCTAGCACAATTGTGTATTTAACATCACATTGCAGGACGAATAAATTTTAAAATAAGTGATTAAAAAATATGTTTGAAGTAAATTTAAAAAAGGAATTACCATGCATATTATTATTTTTACAATATACAAATTTTCAAATTACTACTAACAATAAATTATTTTAGTAAAAAATTGATGTAGATGGAGCCCAGCTCAGTCTCCAATAGCGCCGCCTGTGTAATAAAGTTGATCTTGCTTGTAGAAATCAAGCAATCAAAACTAAATTAAGAGCATATTCTAATCTTAATTTGGATTGCACTGGGCCAAGTGGAAATCCTAATTTTTCGTACACATATTATTATATTATGAATTTCAGGTTTTGTAGCGGTCAATCATCCAGGTTAGTACCTCCAAAAAAATTCTTCAACTGGCGTGTAAAAGCATGAAAAATGTTACGAGATCTTTATTTTCCTAGCAAATCTAATCTCCAAAAGAGTATAACTTCAATAATTTAGAAAGTCAGTAGAAATTTTCAGATTTCATGGCATGTTCGAAATTTTGCGTTTTCGTAGATACGCTGTTAATAATTTTATCAAAAAAAATAAATAAATAAAAATAAAAATACAGTGAAAAAACATACTACTTTCTCTTATAGCAATGATTATTAAGGCTCAAACTTTCAAATTCTTTTTAAAACTTATGTTACTCAAAAGATGTAAAAGTATTTAATTCTTACCACAATTTTATTTTAAATTATGCTGTTCACTTCCAGAGAAATAAAGATTAACGCAGTGTCTTCAAACAAGTAATTTTAACATAACCTAAATTTCGAAAATCTTATAGTAAATTTTACTTTCCTCTGACGAAACCAGAAAGATGCAATATTTCAGTCACTATTTCTTATTGCTACATTTCTATTTATTTAGCATTCAGCGTTAGAAATGTAAGTATTCTGCAGTTGACATGAAGATGATTTCACTAGTAAACTCCCAATTTTTATAAAAGCTGTGATTTAAGCAATAATAATATATATACTTGGGGCTAAAAACAAAGTGGTAGAATATTGTCAAGTTACACCCTTTTAAAGAAAGGCTGCCTACAATAATTAATGTTAAATTGTGCATAAAATTGATCTAAAACAAAAACAAAAAATTGTAACAAGAAATACTAACAATTTAGATTACGTAGGAAATATTTGTTATGAGGAGTTCTATCTTAACACTCGAAAAGAATTATCTAACAGTATCTACCATCCTACCGTAAGCAATTGTGAGGTTTAACGCACCCCCACAGGAAAACCAGTAGCTCTTCGTTCCTCACATCTTCCGGACAGATAGATAGATTGCTATCACTACAGTATACCGATGATTCCCACTTAAAACATAATTGATCTCTACGACCTTTTAGGTTAAAAAGTTTGCCTTAAAAATCAGAACATATAGGTTTGGTAATTTTCCAAAAGTCGAATTCGTATACATCCATTACCCTTAATTTTTTTTAATAATATTAATATAACAATTATTTTAGAAATAAAATTTTGTAATCTTTTCGAAGAAATAATATCTACAACTTCAATGCGTATCTGAGAGCTATTTTTTAACAGTGAACAGATTCACTGAATTAATAAAACAACGAACACTGTATGAGAGGAGCAAAAAACTGGTTGGAGGATCAATTTTGACATCCTCTTCGATATTGATGAGTTTCAATGATAAAATATCTTCTTCTTCAACAGGCTATGAAATTAAATTTGAAAATAACTTCTGCAACATCCTAGCTAAAAAAAGGAGCAAACATTTGGATCTCTGAATATCTATTATTTGAAACATATAATCTAATGCTGACAGTATAATCTTATAATTCTATTCACTGCAGCCAATATCATATTGAGTATATGATCAATCTGATGAATTTATCTTTAAATGGAGTTCATATGAAGTCATCACATATTTTTATGCTTTGACAAAGTGAATATTACTTTAAACATTCCCTTTAAACGAGATTTTTTTCTCAGATAAACAGATCAACTATTAAATAATCAATATTAATATAAATGAAGGATTTCTTCTTCTTTTTATTTATTTTCTTTCGATCTGAAATACGACTAATCTGAATTGGCTTTTCAAGAAAAAATTTGCCCTTTTGAAACAATTTCATATTTATAGAAAAAGAAGATGGTGACAAAACAAACAGAACTGTAAATATTCCAATTTAAAAAAAACCCTGTGCGTTTACCAAATTCTGTCTCAGAAAGGTATTTTTCTATCAGCAAAAATAATGAATACCATTGGTCGCATTGAAGAAGCTATTTTTCAACCCCCCCCCCCAAAAAAAACATGACTAAAAAAAATTAAAAAAAAAAAATTAGTAAATTTCAATGCTAAGTTCTTTTTTTTCATGCAATTGATTTCATGCACTATAATAGAGAGAAAACAAACCATGCAATATACCAGGAGAAATATGAGGGGTGAGCAAGCAGCAAGAAGCCCTTTTTTGAATACACATGCATTTTTTAAAGTAGGTATACTTGAATTTTTATTCTTTCTCTAACCTGTTTTTGAAAATAATTCCAGTTTCAAAAGAAGGTACTATAAAACCTTTCGCCTGCTATTTTAATAGGGATAGATACTACTATAATTTACTTTCGCTAAATTTAATGGAGGGGAATATATCACGATCTAAGAATATTTTTTGATCTGATAAAATCAACTAAATGGTTTAAAATTGTATTTGTTGTTTATATTGTTCGCTCATGGTTTGTAGATATGGTATCAAGTGCGAGCCAATTGAATGTTTAGCCTTGATATGATATTTAAGGTTATCTTTCCTGGTGTAGACATGCGGACAGTATGGGCAGGCAACGGTGGCCGACCAATGACTGTGGGCATGATGCCATTTGTTGCTAACTGTTTTACCACACAGGCGACACTTGAAAGCTACTGGCGACATCTTAACAAATAGTACATCGTAACGACGCTGCTTGGCTACTGTAACAGAAAAATGTACACCCACAAACCATGGTCTACTAAACGCTTTTAAAATAAATTTTTTATAAAACACTATTATACTTCATTTTAATCAGCTTTATTTGCACTTCAAATATAACCTAACTATAAAGTAAATTTTCGTAATATAAAAACCGATACTCTTTTGATGTCCCACTGTTTTTTGTTTGCACTGTAGGAAAAATTGAATTTAAACAAAAAAAGTTAGATTTTAAATATAAGAAAATCTAATTTACATATGAGTTTTTTAAGAAACTGCGTCGTCAAAATGTTATCTTTTAACTGCTTAAATTAGGTATATAACTAACGCATTTTTTGTTTTTCTTTAAAGTTGCAAGAATAATAATTTTTTAAATTTTGTTTTCATACCTATATTTCACATTACATTTTAATGAAATCCAGTTATCAAATGACGAAATCGGATCGAAATTAGAAAATTACTTACATTAAAACAAAGACAACTTATAACTGAACTTTTTTTTTGTAGCCATTAAGGATACTTGGAACATTTTCAAGTTATATTTTTATAGAGACAAATATAATGCAACCCATAGAGATCTTTTCCGTATTAGTCAACAAAATTTTCTGATCATCAATCTGTCTTCTGCACCTACAAGGATGTCTTGGTAAAGAGAAGATCAAAACATGTTGGACACGGATGAACGCCTGCAACAGTCGGAGCCCAATATACTAACCAGGCTACAGAAAAAAATAATGATAACCCTAAACAGTGAGAATTATAGTTTCTTAATGCACGGTAATGATGCACTTAATTATTGATTATATCCTAATGTTAGACCCTACGACAGCGACTTAGAGAGGTGGGTCATAACTCTCGCAGGAAACTGGAATTGTTTTAGTGAAATAATTGAGTAAATTAGTTCACTACGGACGAACAATACACCTGGAATAAATGTATAGCTAGAATACGAATACAACAGTCTTATAATAATTGCTATAATATTTTTATTTTTATACTTTATATTATTATTATAGATTCAAGAATTGTCGTACAGACCACATCATAGAGTAATAAATTAATCCGTATTTTACACTCAAACATTCCTTAGCACAGTATATATTCAGAAGACTAAAATTCATAATAAAATATGATGGGTGCAACTTTATTTTATTGAATTTCAATCTGATTTCGCCATATTATGAAACTTTAATAGAACTGTAAGTTTTTATTGCATATAAGTAATAATAATAATAATAATAGTTTTGTTGTAAAACAATAAAATTTTAATGATTCGTTCATACATATAAAACAAAAACAAAAAAAAGTAAAAAACTTTTAAATGGCTAAAAATATAATCTGTATACTGATTTGGATTGGTTTTTTTATTGTGAAGCTGAATTATTTAGTTATAAAGTTTTACTTAATTTATTCGCAACTTTCTGCAATACGGTTGCACGCTTTGTACATATCCAGTTTGACGGCCCTGTCAACACCTTCTACCTATGTAGAAGGGCAAAAATACCTAAACACTTAATACCGCATATGAACTATCAAATTTCATGTCAATATTTTTTTAAATGACGGATTTATTATTTTTCTATATAAAGAAAAATGAATTTAAACACAGCGAGTTAACAATTTATTAAAAGAACTACGCCTCTCATTTTTTAAGCATCTTTTGTTTTTGCACAATTAAGGATTTCTAAATTATTCAAACGGCTATAAATCAGAGTAAGAGTGAGAAAATCTCTTTTTTTGTGGTTGCAACAGAAGGCACATAAACAGAATATTAAATGACAGATACAATTGATAATTATTTTTAAAATTTTTTTGTTCGATGAAATTTCATTATTTTGAGCAGATCATTTCAAATTAAGCATTCATTAATTATTTTAAGCCTTAAACAAAAAAGGAACTGGCTCAAAATTTAACCACTTCAAACAATAATTTATTATTTTGAAGACATTAAATATAATTAAAATTATTTAGAGTATTTTTTTAAGATAAATTTTCGTTTTTCTTGAATACATATTTTAAATATTTTTAAAGGATGAATGGTGCATCAATTAGTAACAAATATAACATTTGTATTAAAATCAAAAATGAAATAGAATTTCATATTGTAATAAATTGTGAAGTATTTAGTTTTTAAACTGTTAAATCGCATAATTTACTATTTCTTGACAATTTATAACGATAATTGCGATACATATTTAGTTTTCAATAAAATTATATTCATTTAAACTTAAAAATAAAATTTCGAGATATGTATGTTTTATATTTAAAAATATGTTCAATACACATACTTACTAAGCACATATAATTTTTTTTCTTTTTGCAGGTTAAAATTAAGTCCAATTTTTACGACAAGTACACATTCAGAGAACATTTATTTTTCTTAAATAATGTTTTTGTTTTTAAATTTTCATAATGTTTATTAGCTATGTTATTTTAATCCAAATATTCCAAAATCTGCAATTTTGTGGTAAGAAAATTATAATAACGCCATTACGGATTGTTTAAATATACATAAAAATACATTGATTGGAAAAACAATTTTTTCTCCAGCCTTATTATAAAAATAAATAAATAAAATAAGGATAAATTGTTTTTGAAATGTTTAAATTATTTTATCGATATGTCTTACTTAATATAATAAATAGTTTGAGCTTATCCCTTAGGGTAAACAAAATAAATAAATAAAATAATTTATTTTTGCACCTCGTTGGTATCTCTGCGGAAATCGTTGATTATTATAATTTTTTTTTTAAATTTTTCTGTAATGGCCCCAGTTTAAAGACTCATGTAACCAAAATTTGGTGAGTTTTTACCCAATTAAAAAAATGATATTGCAACTAAGATTTATTTAATATTTATTTATTTATTTTTAAACGTTGGCTGACTAGAGATATTTCTTTTATATAACAAAAATATTTTTACTTATTTTAGTCTCAGGTACAAAAGGAAATGTTTACAAAATTAAATAAAATAAATGTACAAAATAATTTTATAACTGGAGATCATGTTAATAATCATCACTAGTAAAATATGTTTGAGCTCAGAGATTATTTTACAAATAGCACATTGCAAATAAAAAATATAAATAATTTAAATTCTGTAATGGAAAATGTATAAAAGTAAAACGAATTGCTGAGCAAATATAAACAGATTTTTTTTGTCTTATGTTTAAATTTGAATTTGTTTTGCTTTTTGAAAAGCATAAACTCTTTCTTGTTTACAGACTTTTAAAATTGATACTCTTGCCTAAATAAATACAAATAAAGTTTTAAAAATGTTATGTGCTAATATTTTTAAGTGTTTTTAGCTATTTATAATCTGAAGATGCAATTAATTACAAAATATTCATGCATTATGTACGCAGCTTTTCATTAGAAACGTGCTGATGGTAAAGCAAGTAAAGTATTTTCATTGGTGCTAGCCTGTTGCGTAGGCGGTGGTATTGGATATAGTCCTGGATATAGGCCGAAAAAAAATCTAGATATACCTAGTCCATGAATTCTCCTTGTATGACACTTTAACGTATCTATTCTAGAATAAACGGCATCACAATACGGACACTTATGATTTCTAGAGAAATGCGTTTGTAAATGATGCCATCTACTGCGAACAGTCTTGTTACATATTAAACATAAGTACATGCCGGGCGTATTAGGATCCGGTCTGAATATCATTTCATTTGCTGCTTTTAATGGTGGCACTGCTGATGGTTGTAAGGAACTTGGACTGATACTGCGGCCACCTTCTCTTCCTAGCCTTGATACGTCTAGCGACATGGCGGATTCAACAATACGTTCACCACTGCTGCCAATTAATGCCGGCATACTGAAGCTCTTACCTATGGGAATCACAATCGCTACACAACAAAAACAACTTGTACACACTATATAATTTTGCCCCCAGTAAAAAAAAAAAAAAAAAAACTCTAATTAATTTTTCCACATACATATTAGAATGTAACAAACAAGGGGACCCATTAAATATTACATATTTTCTGTAATCAGTGAACACATATTTCCACCATGGTAATATAAATTGGGATATAGAATCCCAAACAGTATTTTGTACATACATGTATATAACATATAAAACTTCACATTTTTAGATTACAGTACACAGTTTTAAAATATTATACTTAATTTTTTCACAATTTTGTGCCTACTCTTGCTTTTTATTTAGAAAAAAAAATTAACTAAAAATAATGTAATAAAAGAAAACATTTCTAAACAAACATTTTGGTGAATCATTCAAGAACCAAACTAAATGAATGTATTTTTTGTATTTGTACCAGTTACAAAGACACAACAATTACCTAAAATTTTAACTCATATATAATTGGCAAAATTAGATCATTTATAAATATATTTTTAACACATAACTTAAGGGGTAAGAAATAATTATAAAACTGGAAATAAATAAATAATTTGTTAATATTCAGTGTTATTTTTGTGCAAGAAGATTTGTTGCAGTGATTAGCCGAGTATGAAAACCAAAATTAAAATTAAAAGAAAATAAATAGAAGAAACAAAAATATTGCACCACAAGCGTTAATTCATAATTGCTGCTCGAAAAATTCTAATTCCTAAATATGAGCTTGAACAAATGTTCTCAAGGATTAGATATCGAAAATATGAGCAAAAAAAAAAAATCCCTCAAAAACAAAAAACAAAATATATATAGAAGAAAAGCGCTCCCACATAAACATAACCCAGGAAAATAAAATGGGAGTTTAGCAGGAATTATTTTAGTGATTTCAAGGAAAAAGGTAAAACTAATTACAAAAACAAAAAAAGAATAAGCCACTTTACTTACCATCGTACAGGTCTCCTGTATCGTTCAGCCCACTTCCAGGATCAAAATCTAGTTTTACTGAAGATCCAGCTCCTCCACCTTTTTCACCGTCATCCTAGAATTGGAAATAAACTTGATATAAAAAGATTTGTTTGTTTTGTTTTTGTATGACAAAATTATGGTTAATAATTTCTACCTAAGTTTCTAACCTTTCTATTTGATTGATCAATAGTATAAATCAACAAATAATCTTCATATGTACCCTCTTTTCATTGAATGGTCTTTTAAAAAGAAAACTTAAGTAAAGCGAAAGGTTAATAACTCAACTAACAGTAATAATAAAATGTACGAATGAATCAGACAGCATCCATTGCCAAATACAATAAAACAATTTTACCATAGCAGTCTTTATGTTTATAGTTTAAATAAAAATGTACAGTTCCTGGTTTTTATAACAGCTTTATTTCAATTTATTTAACATTTCACACTTTAATTTTTTTAACTATCGTCGGAGTAACATTTTCTTACGAAATGTTATTGAATTCGGCAAAAAAAAAGTACTTAAGATTAACGTTAAAAACACGATTTTCCACACCTTCTATCACTTATACAGTTGTTCCAATCGATCAAGTTGGCCTTCCTTTTAAAATTTATATGCCATTGTAACGTAACTTATAATAAATAAGTTGATCTTTCCAGAGCTGTCTAATGTCGCAGATATTTTCTATAAAACCCTTGATTTTTTTTTTAACGTTTGTTATGGCAATGATTTATTTTATATGTAGAGGATCTGATGTTTCTTTCTATGTCAGGATTAAAGAAATTTATTGGGCTTTTTATGTCAAAATCGTAAACAGCCAGTGGCACTTCAGGCTGACATTGCTTTTACCTTTTTACCAAGTTCCTTTCTTACAGTCAATAAATTTTGGATTTAATCAATACTTTTTTCGGAGTCATCCAACTCAGTCCATCCTCTAATAATATTACTTTTACACTCAAGGGGTAGCAAAACAAGTTTGCCCAAGGAAAGCTCAATTTTAAATTAATTAGAAATAATAGCAATAATTTTTCCTTTGCAGTCTAAAAATTCATCGTATAACAAGAAAAAAAATCTGCAATAACGAAAAATCAATAACATAGGTTCTCCATAATAGAAAATTATGAGGAGTAAAGTTTCTTGAAGAAGAAAAAAATTCAAATTGGAGAATTCCCTATCAAGATTTGTTTTTTTTAGTTACTGAAAAAGAACCTCAATTTAGTCCAGCTGCATTAAAATTCTGTACAAAAACATCAGAATTAAAATTATGTTTCTAAAAATATATTTTTTTTTTCATTGAGTTCCTTCTAGAACTAAATTTAATGCCTAGTTTTATAAGCAATAAATGCTAGTGGCAATGTAAATCAGACATGGAGCAAACGTTAAATACATCAGCTTGAGGAATTACCAAAACTGAAATTGTGGTTGAGTTCACAGTGCTAAAAAATATAATTGTTTTCATCCGACATAGCAAGCATGTTTTTTTAAATTTTTCTGTCACGTTTCGGATTTTCATTCATCAATCTAGATGTCGAGAATTTTACTTCAATGTGTGTACACTATACTATCCATTTATATATAAAGTATACACAACCAGATTATCTATATGCTTGGTAAAATTGGAAGCAATTGCTTTTAAGATAAGAAAGGAGTAATTTTTTCTCCGAAATTCTTGAAACCAATTTTCAGAAATACTAACTTTTCCTGGAAAATCTTAAAAATAAAAGTTGCATCATATTATCATAAATATGCAATCCTAAACAGAAGTTAAATAAAAAGAAATCAGTGTTGTTTACGACAAAACGAGAAAAAAAATGTACAAGGTATATACGTCGTTGGAATATCGACTTGGCCCACAAATGTAGTGTCGGAATCCCTGGTTTTCCTTTGTGAGCGTTAAACAGATCACCATTTTGTCATGAGACAATAAAAGTATAAGCCAGTTGAAAAAAATTGGATATCTTCCCGCAATTGTCATACTTTCTCTTAAGAAGGGGATAAAAGAGAGTAAAATGTACACAATAACATTTTTTTTAAAGCAATTAAGTGAATCGATCTTTGTGCCTAAAGGCAGTTTCTATCTTGACTACTATCCTATAAAAATTAAAACAATAACAATCATTTGACATATTCACTTCCTTTCTGGAAACTACAAATGTATTTCCCTTACTTAAGTTTTCACTACCAATGAACACGATGCCCTGCAAATCAAAGAAGATCTTGGCTTTATCACTTACAACCAAACTTATAACATAACGTGAGCAAATAATGTAAGGTACACAAAAAAAAAAATATAGAGATCACTATAAAATAAAACGTCGTCTAAAACACCCAACACCACACACATAATACAACTAACAATTCTGTTATGTTGATAGAAACAGTAATGCAAACTTTGCTAAATCACTTCATAAGTAACTCAGTTTAGAATAGGTTATACAATGGACAATAGACGAAAGTTACACCAAGATGTAACATAAATTAAAAGGCTTGGACACGATTTCAAATAGTAGCACACCTGAGCAATGAATAAAGATAAATAAATGATAAAAAAAAAAGTTCAGTTATTACACAATATATTTGTACGAAAAAAAAAAAGAAAAGAAAAAAACATTTATACAAAAGAAATAAAGACATAAAAAAGGCCATGAGTTTAAAGCCATTTAAGCTGGTTCAACAAATTAAATGCCAGCTCAAAAGAAAATAAATTGATTCCCTCATTCAAAGAAATTAGAAGCCTGACTTATAATTATGTTGTTGTTTTTTTTTATCAAAATGTATATTTGCTAGAATGAAAAGCAGTTTTTACTTGTAACAATAACGTAACAAAATAAATTATGTTTTTTTCTTTAGTTATTATTTGTAATAATAACAAAAAGAAATAAATAAAACAGTCAACTACCTTTAAAAATGTCAATAAAAGCTTTGGTTTACCGGCATGCTACAAGTCAAGTCATAATCCAGCAAAAAGACAAAGACAAGTTAAAACGTTAAAGACTGAAGAAAGGAAATTAATAAATTCGTTTTGGTTATCAGAGAAATATATAAGTACAACGAAAGAATTTTAAGTTTTGATCTATCATAAAAGAAAAATATAATATTAAAAAATTTGTATCAACTCTATTAACCTTCACACTCTCTCTCGCACTTTTCACAAAAACGAATTCTTATCTTATTTTACATTTTGAATTTAAAAAAGAAATTCTGAAAAATGGGAAAATTATTTTGACATAATTCTCTAAATACCAGTTAACACAGCTTTTATTGTATTAAATAATTGAAAATAAAAACAAAAAAGAAGAGCAATATGAGAACTGCTTTGACTAGCAATGCACATTTTTAATAATGTTATTTCTATTTGCTCGCCTAGAAAATATAAATTGCGAACTCTATATATACTGAATGCCTGTAGGATTTCGTGCTGAATAGAATTATTTACATTAATAGTACATTAAATGGAAATTAATTTGTTCTAATCAAAACCGTGAGAATAGAATGATTAAAAATATATATATTTTTTTAAAATAATGAAATCCTTTTATTCCAAAATAAATAATGCGAGGCCCATGTAGCAATTAAGGTTCGATCTGTAGCAGGTCTTTTAAAATGCCCATTCCTGACTTGTTTTGAGTAAAGCTCTTACATAAAATTGAATTTCAAGTTAAGTAGCCTTCATTTCGTTCAATAAAAGTATAAATTTTGCATGAAGAAGGGAACACTAGTCTACTAGAACTAAAATTCAAAAATTTTGTACATACCGAGACAAAGGAATCTTATAAGTACAGATTTTATGGTTTGGTAGATAATGTATGAAAATTTCAGAAAAATGGTTCATTACTTAAATCGTAACAAAAAAAACTATTGTATAATTTCTAGCAGCAGTGGGATCTGCTAACATAACCTTAACGGGGTAATAACGCTAATACTTTCAACTGCATATTAGCATTCGAAGTTGAAAAATAAAAAAATATTATTTTTTTGTTTAAATCTGAAACTTATCTATGATGTCCACACTTCCAGTTATTTATTTATTATTATTATTTTTGCAAATTTAGAATTCTAGGTATGCTTTTCTCCCCTTAACATTTTGCAGGTGGATAAATCTTATACTTTTGAATTAGAAAAGTGACGGGACCTATACCCCATGGCACCGCAGGCACAAGAGACTTATTGTGCTTTCCCCTTTCTTTAATCTTACACTCTAAAGAAGCAGCTCTTTCAAGAGATGATAACTGGTTTTACCTTGAAAATACCAAATTTTCAATGGAAACTTTTTCGAACAAAGGAATAAAGGATTAAACAAATTCGGTTGTCATTTTCTAATAAACCGTTTTCGAAAACTTGTACTACAAGTTTTAATGATCGCATTAGTATCTAGTACCGAACGGTAAGACGAAGTTATTTAATTCTTTTGTAAATTTAATACAAGTTGATCGAATATTGCATTAACCTTTAAACTATTTTTATTAATCACTTACATGTTTTTCAAGTTTTAGAACATTTTATCCTCTGACAAGGCGAATTTCTCTAGCAAAACAAGAATCAGTGCAGGCTAGATAAAATGGCCAAACACGTTAATTAATACACATATGGTAAATAATTTGTGACAGAGTAACCTTCATAAAGACCAGAATGAGTGAATATTCTTAATAAATCTACTTAGCCATACACAAACCGTGTAGATCCCAATAATTAGTCGTTCGCAATTTACATTATTAGATAGAGCATTCTTCGGCAATACATGATTACAATGGTCGTATACATTTGAATTTGTAAAATTAAAAATAGCGAAAAATATAGTTTTCTATATTTCTTAATTTATTTTAATACTAGTTGTTAAAGTGAAATTACTTTCGAGTATAACCTATTTATTATGATGTTCGTTCACAGTATTTTTTTTTCCCAACAGAAAAGTGTACTTATACATAAATAAAAGTGAGACCAGTTTAAAAAAGTACAAATAAAGTATTTTTGAATACAATTTTAAATGTACTTTCTGGACTGGATAACAAAATTTAGAAATAATTAGTTTTTTTTTTTTAAACAAAAAATTTAATTTACAAAACTTTTTGTACTAGCATCTAAGAATCACAATATTCCTTCTTATCACAGATCCTTGTATCCTTAAATAGTGTATGCTAATATTTAAGCAAGAATTTCAAATTATTATTATTTTTTACTTAAGTTTAAAATTATTCCATCAATAATTTATCCAACATAGCATACACCATAAAAAAATACCCATTCTCATTTTTTACGAAAAAAATACACAGCCCAATTTAACATTCAAAGCATTTTAGTATTTTATATGTACTTATTATTTATTTTTTGCAAATATTTGAATTTGAGAAAATATATATATTTTAAAGTAGCCATAAAAAAAAAATCAATTGGTAACTTAAATATTTTACCTTTTTTTTGCCATAAAAAGTCATGCAACAGATTTTTGCTTTTACAAACAAACCATACTTCAGAAAATTAACGTGGAATGTTAAAATAAATCATGCTACCCAACACTTTGATAATATACTCAAATATGCGTTTTAATTTGTAAAATAAAAAATATTTATAGTTCATAATAGGCAGTTTGTTATAGCTATTTTTTGTTTTTTTTAAATACCTAATAATATGTTTACTACCATAAACAACCGGTGATTTCTTAAACAAACCAAAAATTAAGTAAAATAAAAATAAGTAGTACTTTTGGAGAGATTAAATGAATTCTAGTTAAGCCGAGTTTATAATGAATACAAAGCAGAGAATTTATAATTCTCACCTATATCTTAAAAATTACATTACATAATTATGTGTATATAAAAATAGTATTTTAGTATTAACTTTTTAAAACCGTTTCACGTTAATAATTTCTTTTTTTACTTCAACAAAATTATGTTATTATTTGAAAAAATAAACAAATTACGGCATTTATACCCTGAAATCCTAAATTTATTTAAAATTGTATTTTATATATATAAAAAAAATAGTTAAATCTTGGGAGAAACTAAAAAAATAAGCAGGCCATCATCCAACATCAAACCATAGACTCTTTCTTACCGCTGTTGATAAAAGTTAAAATATTTCAAGTAATTCGATTTTTTCCCACAAACCAAAAAGAAAAAAAAAATTGATCAGGCCTATCAGTTGTATGACCTTAAAATCAGAATGATCCGAAGTGTTAGGGATGCGGTTGAGCGTCATGCATATTGAGCTTTTGCGGATAAATCTGAACACTATTCTTACTCGCGTACATCTAATTTGCAAAAAAATATCCCTTCTTATCTAAATCGAGAACAATATGAAAATGTCAACCGTTCTTAATAATCGAAGATTGGAATTCTTTACGCCATTTTTTCATTGTAAAAATATTTACAAATAGGAAGGAGATATAAGGAATGTTTGGACTTAGTTTGATACCAAAACAAATTCATGGTAAAAAAAAACAAAAACATTTCGGTTCACTTGAAATTCATTTGAAAATGGATAACAGAAAATGATGGTACAATGAAATTAGGTGGGTAGAACAACTAATTCTTATTTGGAACGTGGAAATGACGAAATAGTTGGCGAGGGCAACAAAAAAAAAAGGAACAAAATTCTACTAATCGTAAAACCTTATAGGTTCGAAGTTTTAAACTCCTAGGCTGACCTTTTTTTTTAGAAATGAGTCACGAGATAATTGTGCGAAGGAATAGAATTGTTTACATTTTAATGAATGGAACACTAAAGTGCAATCAGGTGTCACGGACGGAGGAGGATAGATAACATGCTTTATCTAAATTTCTCGTAATATTAAATCAAGTGATATCCTCACAATTCTCGGTTCCTTGAAATTAATCAACAACTCTTAGTATAGAGTGTACTTGTTGTGATACCTAACCAAAGTCGTGCAATATCTACAACTTATTTGTGAATTTGTTTCCCTTAAACTTCGTGACTTAGGCCAAACATAAAAGACTGAAGATGATTGGTAACTTAAAATGAAGCATTTCGTACCCAACCTTCTGACAAGTAAATTTCAAATAGGAATGACAGTATTACAGCAGTAAGAGAAAAGTTACAGTTCGAACCAAAACCTTTTTCTTTCTCTCCTTTTTCTATTATTAATTCTCGAAAGAATCACAAATCCACTCAAATTAGTTCCCATTTCTCATGAACTTAAGAGTTCCTAACACCGAGCTTTGCTCCTACAACTTTTTTACTTTAATATCACAGTCTCAGATAAAATTTTGAATTTTTTTTTTTCAAATTTCCCTTCTACAATGATGGCACCCAATCAATGGCTTTTTTTTTTGTAACCTTTCCGGAACTCAGAAAATTTTGTTTAAATTTCCATCACTTCACTTAAAAAAAATTTAAAAACAAAAATCAAATCCAAATTTCTAACAAAATAAAACAAAAATAACGAAAAAATAAAACTTAACAACTCTGAGTTGAATTTTTTAAAAAAAGGAACACTCCAGCTGAGCATAACCCTCTAAGAATAAATTATTATACATTGTTAGAAGAACGATGAAAAAACTCCTGAGATATTTTTCTATTTAAATACGATAACAAGTATCAATAATACAAATGAAAACTACAGTAATATATAACCTGAGACTCCTGAGAATTAGTCACATTTTACAATTATTTGAGAGAGCAGTTGACAACAAAACAATTCAAACTATAATGAAAAAAAAATGACTAATTCCGCACTTTTAACTATTTAATTAATAATTAAACAGCGCCTTTAGCTTTTAATTGAAAGATTTCAAATGTATGTTTCAATCTTAAAATAAGCAATACTCTCCGGGAGGTTCTAATTCTGTTAATATAAATTTGTTGCACAAGTAACAGATAACGTAAGCAACAATGCTGTTAAATAGTTAACAAAGTAAAATGATTAATTTAGAATAGGGATATGAAACAAGCAGCAGTTGTTCATCTGCACCCCTCGATACCATAAAGCAAAACCAAAATTGATCCAGACATTACGGGACTCTACAATAAAATGAATGGTAGTATACTCCAATGAAAAAAATACCAAAAATTCTAGGATAATGTAAAATTTTAGCTTAAAAAAAATGGAAATAAAAACTACGATGTTCACTCTTTCGTCGTAGCAAGCAAGATCTGTGTTTCGCTAACAGTGAGCACTTCTATTATTACTATAACATCTTTAAAGAAATAATCTAAAATTTTTACCTTCAAAAATTTGCAAAGACCAATACTTGCTTACCTAAAAAACATCTGGTCGATTAATAAAGCAAGGAGAAAAAAAGCTATCAAAACGCAATAACAATACAAAGAGCTTTTTCTCACTTACGCCAAGAAATAATAATAATACACATTTCCAAATGCTAAATAATTTTTAAGAGAAAAATATGGGGAACAAATATACTCTGATGCTTAACAAAATAACTTGAAACCAAATAAGTAGATTTAGAAACTGTAAAATCTGCACATATTACACAAGGGTTCAGCGGTATAGTACAATCAATAAGGAAATCAGTTAAAAATAAATTAAAACACAGGCGCAGTCTCGCATCCTAGCATTTGTGACAAGAACAGGCTGCACTCAAACAGAACATGAGAGAATATAACATCCCACAAAGAAAGAAATGATTTCTATCTTTTGTCGAGTACTAACAAAAAGTATTTTTGATTGTTTAAACCATTAAGAAAGAAACAAGAAAATACTCCAGATAAGTGAGAAGACTAGTTTTAGGAAGATTAAAATTTTGGCATAAATTTTGATTAAAGTTGCAATACTTCAATTAATAAGGCTAAAGGCACTGATGCAAATGAATCACTCAGGTGGCGGAGGTTGTTGAGGTGATTTATTTCTGTTGCCATCAGTCGTAAGATCCGTAGGATTTCGATCAGTAGCGTCCTTTTCTTTGGCCATACACAATTGATGTGATTTACATCTATCGTGGTGATTCACAATTTCCAGTCTAAAATTACAATTGCCTTCAACAAAAGATGTCCTCATTTCTGGCACAGTACCCGACCATTTACGACAGAATTTACAAAACATTGTGTTTTGTTGTTCATCGTATTGTAACCAATAGAAATTATCCAACCACCCTGGTCTGAAGCGACCACCTTTACGTGGAGTGGCTTGGTTTGGCGTTGATGTGGCCATTACAGTCGCCGGGGCACTGCTAACTGTTGATGTGGTTTGAGAGGTTGATGAACTGAGCGAAATAGTTGACAGGTTGCTAACAGAGCAGGCAACACTTGTGCTTCCGGAACTGATTCCTGTTCCTATATTTGTAACACTGCTACTACCACCACTTCCGACTCCTGTAGAATTTCCTCCGCAACCGCCTATCTTGCCCCCCAGTGATTGTATCACTGATATCTCTTGTGGCCTCTGTTTGTACCTAGCGACAGAAGAAGTATGTGCGGGGGCTAGGAGAAACTTGGGCGGATCTACCTTGTTCCTGGCTAGGTACCCGCGGAGCATCGTCGCATCCCCAACGGTTTCTAACACCTCCGTGTTCGTCTGTCAACACACAACACACGCCAGAGGTTAGTTTTACTTTTTTAATGGCTAACTTTTTAATTTCTTTAGAAAAGAATATATCCTCTGTCACCCGTAACGACAAACGCGATTTTCTAAAATTTCAATTAAGGGTCATGACTTGTCCCTTCAAAAGCTAATAACTGAACAAAATGATTGAAAGTAAACGAATTCTATAATAAGCCATTTAAGTGAAAATCTCGTTTAAAAAATAAAGATTATAAAACAATTATAATAAATAATCTTCTGGATGTAAGAAAAATATAAAGTGTTGATAAATAAATTAAAATAATTTTTATAAATATCTTTGATTTTATCCGTCGTTGCACTTTATTGTATCCCTAATCGGTTTCGGGCTTTGATTCATTACCAGAGGTTATATTAATTTTTTTGTCGAAGAGGTTTCGACTTCAGCTACGGTACCGTCTCGCACTACTTTGCTGACTCGGAAAGAGCAGTACGAGACGATACCGTAAGTGAAGTTGAAATCTCTACATATTGTATGATGGAAGTCCAAACCAGTCAGGGATACAATAATCGACGGACAAAATCAAGATATTTCCCGCACTGCGGACCCAACCACATTTTTAATTGTAAAAAAACGTCGCATCAACTCTGTTAAACTTATTAAGGCTAACAAAAAAAAAAAAGAACAAGAATATGAGCTGAATAAAACTGGGTGACAGAAGAAAAACTTTCTTGAATATTTTTAAATTAAGAAATAAAAGTTAAAGAAAAAAAAAAATACAAATTACTCAGAGTAGTGTAAGAAACCGTTGCAGGAACTTAGATGAATGTTTCATCCCCACACACATACTGAATTTTCATACTAAACCGCTAACAACGGCTTCCTTATTTTAATATTAAATTATTACATACTTAAATACGCAAATCTTAAACGTGAAAAAAAAATCTAAAAACTATAATAAATCAATGCAAATAGTTAAAAACAATAAAAGTACAAGAGGTGCAATAGATAACAAAATAGCTTGTAGCAGTTTCATTTTTCAGAAATATATTTAATTTCTACTTCTGACCGATTTACGAAAACAGGGAGAGTCCGGAACTAAAGAAGATTTGAGGTCAGTAATGTCTGACTAGAAGAAAAAGGTTTTAGCATCTTTAGAATTATTTGATGAAATAAAAAAGAACATTAAACAGTTCTAAATGGTTGGCAAGGACCAGAAAAAAGGAAATAGTAAAATTAAAAAGGTAAGTACTATGTTGGACCAATATTTTCTGAGTGGCTTGCTACTTTAGTTTTAAACTTAACGCAGTGTTAAATACAATTTATATTTCAGAACTTGAGATTCTGATAGCTAAACTACAAATTTGAAAATCAGCCATAGAAACAGTGAGCATATAAACTGAATCAATATAACTTCAAATTTTCAACGTTCTTTAAGAAATTCGTAACGAACTTCTCTGCTGATGGCACCTTTTTTTCTATTCAGTAATGAAACTGCCCTATCCAACCTATTTCAAAGCAAGTTTGAAATAAAACGACAAAGATAATAAGAAATCACCAACCACCAAAATGGATCATTTACAAATGACGAGAAGTTATCTAACATTTGCTAAGTCAACAATATTCATTGGATAGCACAGGTATATATGGATCCAATTACTTGGGTAATTTATAAGACTGAAGATTAAATCCATTAGCAATTTTACAAAAATAATTATTTCTTTCAACTCTTAGTATTTTTAGTAACTCTTTTTTTTTTTTTTCTTTTTAAGAAACTATGAAAAACAAAATTGCTGAGATTGAGGAATATGAAACTTAAGCATTTTATTCCGAAAATTAAAGTGCAGCAACTATAAAATGTCTGCCGATTGTGCAAAACTTAAAACTAAAAAAATAAAATAAATTGTATCATTCAAGCAAGTACTGTTTCCTCTTCATTTCTAACAATTTAGATTATTTTGTTAAAGCTATTTAATATGATAACAGATTTACTTAAGAAACTGTATAGATTAATGAAGAATTACTTAATAAATCTTGTAATAATATACTTAAATAACAAAGAGAAAGTATTATTTATAAATAAAGTATAAATACACAATGCATTTACTACATACCATGTGCTGTTGGTCATCCATAGATTCATCGTCCTGTTGGATTACCTCATGTTTGATAACTGGTACCAATGGATCTTGACCTCCTTCTGGTGAAGGTATATGAGGATATTTTGAAGCAGGTGGTAACGAATTGTAGCTTACCTAAAATATATAATCTCCTTAGATTTTTCAAATGACTAAACAGAATAAAACTTCTCAACTACTTCAAAATTTGATGTAAAAATTAAATTTATTATAAGAACAATCGTACAACTAGTTCAACAATCCTAACATAACTGTGCAAATTTAACATTTTAAAGGCCATTATTGCATATTTACAGTAATACTAGTGTTGGTATAATAAAGTAGAAATTGAAATACACGAAGTACAAATGCCAGATTTCTTGCCAGGTTTAAAAACTAAATTTTTCTAAAGGTTAGTAATTTGTACTCTTTCATATGTTACACTAGAAAACAGTATTGTTTAGAAAATAATTAATACTGTTGAGTGATGCTGACTATAAAAAATTTGGAAAGTTACATCTCAAAATGTTAACAGAAACAAAACTTACTTGTGGCTCAGGCGAATATTTATCACTAGCTGTTTGTTGAAAAGATGGACCAGCTTGTTCAGAACCGCTGGACATTTTTCTTTTCCGCCTTTCATTAGGTGAACACGGTCTGGGCTTTGGACAAGGTTCAAATAATTGGTCTTCAACTTTTGGTCCCTCTCTAGAATCAGCAAGTCCTCGGATCTGTAATGCTGTGGCTGTTTTAAGTATTCCTCCTAATTCATCCTGCTTAACATTGGCCTCTCCATTATACATAAAATGTAACAAAACTTGCATTTCAACAGCGGTTACGTCTCGTAAAAATATAATCGGATGGGGATGTTGATTTTGTAGAAAAAGTTTCTCAAAATATGGACTGCATGCGGAAAGTATAGCTTGGTGTGCTTTAAAAGTCTTGAAATCATCATTGTCACAACTTACTGCCAGAGTCACGTCAACTAAAGATTCCTTTTCAAGAAATTTGGATAATACATCGGTCAAATTTGATTTGTGGTTGTTCCATCTTAGACAAAACTCTGGCTCCATAGTTACTTTCCTTGGTTAATCTGTAAAATAGTACACAGGTAAATTTTTTTTTGTAGTAAATAAGGTATAAGTTTACTGTAAACCTATTGGCACTGTAGAATACAGGTCATTCACCTCTCATCTAAATTGCATTCTTTAGAAATTAATCAATTTTTCAATGCTTCTACTGTATTGGACAAAATAACAGAGTAAAATCGTGTTGTCAAATAAACATCAACACGCTATAAGAACTAAAATAATAAAAACGTTGAGTAATAAAATGTCAACGTAGCCATTTTGGCAAAGTTATTTAGGACGAGTATTTAGTTGCAATTTATTTTTGCCAATTAAATTGCAATGATTTTAAATATGACAAAACAATAATATGTGTTAATGTAATTGTTGTAAAAATGAAATGTGGAAGATAAATAAGTTATTAAATGTTAAAAAAAACAGAGATAAACCTTACCTTCCAAGGCCTAAATTCCATTTATACCGAGCAATGGCGGCTCCCCTCCTACTTATGCCCACTAGATCATATGTTCTCATAGCCGCACGTGACATTGGGCCAAGAAATTCACTTATTTCGTCAATTTGAATTTATTTTTAATTTTGAATTATTTTATTTTATTTAGTTAAAAATATTCATTAACAACAGCTTGACCAGTAAATTTAAAAAGATGATTTTATCTTCTTTTTCAAAGAATAAACTAGGTTAATAAGTTAAAAGCACAAATAAATTAAGTTTAAAATAAATTTAAAAATGTTGTTTTTCTCCTTTCTTGAATTCCTTCTTTCTTGTGTTTTCTTCAAATATTTTGATTCTCTTCTTAGCGCTTGGTTTCTTCTTATAATTTCTTATTTTTGTAAAAATATATAAATAAAATTATAAAACAACTACTTGAGGACTATTAAGGTTTCAATTTTTATAATGTTATTTTCTTGAATTCAAGAGAATGTTAGAAAATTTTGCTGAAGTTGCTTGAACGTTCTTACAAAGTACAAACAATATTTCGATATAAAAAATTGCTTAAAATTAACTAAACTCTGGGAAATTGATATCAAATTTTTAAGGAAAGAAAAATGAGTTATTTTTTATGCATTCTTAAAATGATGGGCGAAAAACCTGGAAGAAAATTCCATAGTTATATAAAAACATTTTTTTTAATTCATTAGAGTATGAGTATAGAAAAAAAAAGACAGACTTTAAAAACCGAACTTAAATTTCTAACAGGACTTTAAATAAATGTTAATAATAATACAAATTGTAAAATAGCGCACAAAAAATGGCAAAATACATTCAACAAGGTCAATCAGAGACATCTCTACACGAATGCAGCAACTAAAGTGCATTGCCTTGAACTACATAGTATGGGTCTAAAGTGGAGGGAAGGTGCGTATGAGCTAACGTTGCGGATGGGTAACTCCGGCTTTTCAAGGTCAAACACAAGTCTAGCTCATAGTATTTTTCCGCAGTTCTGTTCTATAAGTAATTATCTACATCCTTGTATAATTTATTTTTAAAAAATCATACAAAAATGTTTAATGCACAAACTTTCGCTATTTCAATAAAAATATTTAATGCAATAAAGATTATTTTGGTAGATGTAAAATCACTGCTCAAACCCTAAATTTGCGCTTTGGTAAAATCATTAAAACGAATTCATTATATTAAAAAAAAAAAAAAAAAAAAAAAAAGAGAAGAAAAACTGTCCCTTCTGATAGTAGGTGAACAGATTTGGAATCATACTATAAAGCAAGCTGTCCTTTATAAACTTTTTATGTACCTAAAGTTGGTTTACGAAATGTATAATAAACTATTGGAAAATTTTACCGAGGGTAGACATAATTTCCACAATGGTACTGTAATAAACAATGCACAATATGAAAATATTGCTATATTTATGGGAATACTAGGTTGAGGGTCAATGTCATACATTGGACCTTGATTGAGGTGTACACGTGGCTGCGCTAGTTGCTTATGAAGGTTGCAACTAGAAAGCTTTCAACAGGTTGCATCTATCTGCTACTTCATTATTATGATTTATTAAAAATAGTAATTTAATATTAATATAATTTTATATTATATAAAATTTACAAACTTCTATATTTAACGTAGCATTATAATTTTTTTTTTTTACGGCAATATTAAATAGGCGAATAGCGTTTTTAGAGCACTCTATAAAAAAAAAAAACTTTCATGCGGAAAATCTATAGAGAAAATGGTTCTGAAGTATTAAAAATTGAAGAAGGATTTCAAAAGAGCACATCAACAAATTGCTAAAATCTTTCATATTGTAATCGCATGACGGTACCCAAAGAAATAGCAATTAAAAACTTTTAAAATTTTCCCATTTGAATAATATAATTCAAGTGAGCAAAATATCGGCACTATTCTATAAAAATTCTTATTTTTCCTCTGAGACTTCATGGCATGCAAATATTTTTTGTAAACATTACATTATTATATTCTAATGCAAGAATTACATAGTGGGCAAAATCCAATATGAATCTCCTCGTAGAGCCCTCCAGACAAGTGCTTCTAGGAGTAGGCTAACAAAGACATTGTGAAGACTTTCCAATAGCCAGGTTTGAGGTTATCCTCAATCTCACGCCTCTACAACTCACTGAGAGGGGAGTTTGTGGCCGCTAAGGAGTAAGATTTCTCAAAACTGCTGCTTTCCTCTTTTCCCAGAAATTCCAAAACCCAAACCAAGGTGTCTGCGACTCATGTGAAAGATGGATGGGCCAGAGATGACTGTGACGAAAACGGGTGGAATTTCCTCGGAAACGTGGGTTTGGGAGGGTAGTTGCCTCTCTAAAAAGACTCAATGAAGGTCTTCTGCTGGAGGAGGATAGGCCAATTCTTTATTGGAAGCAGTGTTAAGATTTAGGAGTGGCCATCCTAATCTGTCAGCTCTTTTCCGTTCATACAGACCCATAGAGCCCGGTTGGTCATAAAGTATAGTAGAGGATGGATATGACTAAAGGTAAGTTAACTTTTAAATAAGTATAAATTCGAAAAAAAATAAAATACAAAAGTTTTATTTTCACTTGAGATCAGCTTTAGCAATATATAAATTATTCAGCCAGATGTGCAAATATAAAGAAAAAATGACCTCCTTGGGCCGAAGCGTCCAAAAGTGGAAATAAATATTTTTGTAATATTTTTTCCTCACCATTATCTTTTGGTTTAAAATTTAGCTTTTACCAATGGGCTTTACCTGTAATTTTGCCCAGGTAACTATTACCAAAACAATTACCTATATTAATTTACTGATGCAATGTAGCAGACTCCGAACTTCGTTTTTATTCTTATGCTGAAATACATGACGTTCGCTCTGAATTGTGATTCTACCCGATTGGAATTATATAATTCTGATTTCAAATAATCGAATATGCTACTTTTCATTTAAAGAAATGTATATATACATTCAGAGTGCATTTTTGTTTCAATAGTTCTTAAATTCCAGGTTAATAAAATGATTATTTTGTTTTAATATTTCCATTATTATATTACTGTATTTTGATATACTTACATTTTTATTATTTATATTTCATTTATTTTTTATATATATTTATTTTTAAGAATTATAACGTATTTGTTTATGTATTATTATATTAATAGGGAATTATTCAAAAATAAAATTCCCTTTATCCACAGCAATTGGAAAACGCCTATTTAGATTCTACTTATACTAGACCTGCATTGTAACTGTACATTAAGGATTACATAACGAATTATTTTAAAGGCACTTTGCTAGAACTATAAGTTTAAAATAGAAAGTAAATTTATTAACAATTTACAATATTTATTAAATTATAGATATGTTTTAATAAATGTATTTGAAAGGAAGGAGTTCGAAAATGTAGAACCATTACAATTTCTTATCAGAAGCTTGACTGTGGTTAAATGATAATAATAAAGAGGAAAACAATTGAAGAAAAAAAAATCTAAGACACTAATAAAAAAGATTATTACCAATTTCAGTCGTAATAATTATTTTTTGTTAAGCTTTCGACCTAAGGAATGGGTCAATTTAAGGGCAGTGGAACTCTTTTTACAGTAACAGATTAATAGAAGGCTAGATTTTCAAATAAAGATTATGACTGAATTTGGCAATAATCTTTCCTCCTTTTGGATCAATGAATTAATCACCAAAAAACCATGAACAATGTGCTTCTGAGATGATAAGCGAAACAAAAAAATAAATAATAGTGACAATTTAATGTATTTGTGACTGCGTTGAAATAATTTGCTATCAACTGGACCATTCCACCCATGCGCATACAAAAAGCTAACAATTCGAGAGAAGAGGAGCAAATTAATACTAAATAGAGGAGTTGGTTCCGCAAAAATTTTGGGTTCGGGAAGATCAATTTTAAAGCTCGGATCTCTAAACTTTAGAGTATTAATTTATTTTTAGCAGACAATTAGGAGTTGCAAGAGTGAAGAACAAGTTTATTTATATTTAGATAATGTCGTCCATAGTTTCAAACCTCCTTAGCAAAAAATTTTAAAAGAAAAATAGTGCATCGAAAATACAAATTTATTTTTAAATTTTAATGTGCATATAGAAGAATTTAGATATTTACAATAGTTAGTTGCATTTGATTTTATTGTTAATCTGTGGACATTGGCGTACACAGCTTTTTTCAGCGGACAGTACTCTGGCCCCTGGATAGTAAACTCTTCTTACAGACATCACTGTCAACCCGTGGATGAAAAAGATAAATTGGAATTCAAAATTTTACAAAATCATTGCCAAAATCAGTGGTCCTTATGTAACCCCAATCAGGTTTTTGACCGTAACTCCGCCAAAAATGAAGATACAGCGTCGGGGGTAGAAAATTTGAAAACTAGACTGGAAAAAACATATAGTTTACTTAGTGGGTTTATCCGAAATTCCGCTTCCCTAAAAGGTTATTAGCGAGTGGTGCGTTTTAAATGGATCACCCTGTATACTTTTCTTTAAATTTTTCGTAATTGAGAGAAATACTACTAGAAAAAACAATATGTATGTATACAAGTATAAATGCACTTTTCAGTTGGATGTTTTTATTATGTATTTTCATCGAAATAAATTTCTTAATTCCAAGGCACTTGCATTTCTTTCGAGAAATAATGGATTGGAAAGATGGAAAAAAAATTCTTTGTTATTGACCGTTTTAAAACCAGTAAAAGCGATATTATTAAACTATAAAGTCAACACTTCCGCTGTTAACTAACGATAACAATAGTGGCAAAAAGAGAAAGGTCAGGCACGTGTCGTCATGGATATCTTGAAAATCATTATTTAATCTGTAGAATTAGAAATTCCCTTAAATTCAGAGCACTTGACAAGACTTTCTTAATGCAAATTGGCAAATTATTTTAAGGTCAACAATTTTTGCTACAAATCAGAACTTTTGACCGAACTACAACCGACAAGAATAGTTGACGACGTGACACAAATTTACCAAACTCGTTGTATGTTACTATTCTCGATACAAACAAAAGCCTTTGGAATTACCTTACATGGATTCTTGTTTACTTAAAAGAATCTTAACAAACCTCTGCGTTCATCTCTTCAATATAAAATGATTTTACCAGCAAGTGTTCTTCAAAGTCTGTTCTTGGTACTATCCTATTCAATACTTGAAATAATCCCCTGTTAAATCCTCCTTAACACCATCTGCGGAAGATATCATCACCTAGTCAACATCATTATGTAGATTAGGCACGATCACTAACAG
Source organism: Rhodnius prolixus (assembly GCF_049639745.1). Lineage (NCBI taxonomy): Eukaryota > Metazoa > Arthropoda > Insecta > Hemiptera > Reduviidae > Rhodnius > Rhodnius prolixus. The sequence goes on from NW_027411624.1 coordinate 27,233,901, forward strand.
ACTTGGTTGTAACTCTAATGAAATTCCAAAACTACCGTTATACCTATCTTTATTTAACTCTGGACAAAAAAATTAAAGGAAAAAATTATTTCAAGAACGATTTTTCTATTTCCCTTTCGCGACTTAAATATTGTATAAATGATATGTGATGTCTGAACATGACTAATTAAACGAAACGTTATGTACTAACATAAAATATTAAATATGTTGAATGCTAAAAAGTAAAGGGGTTGTTTTTAATATAACTCTTAGATGGAAGAGCTGGTCTGCAATGAAATATAGCCTATTTGAAATCACCTTCTCATGAAAAATGTTTGCAGTCAGCTTATATATTCTAAAAACCAAAAATAGTAAAAAAATATCGCTAATAAAGTTTTCATCAAATCAATTCAGTCTTCATAATTTTTTTAAGATGGAATGGCAAAACGGGATAAAGGGCAAGCTGCTCTCGCTAGCAAGGCGATAGTTAATTGTACAATCCGTTACAAAGAAAAATGCACAATTCATAAAACTGAAAATTAACGAATGTCTGGACCACAGTACTGTTATATCTTTAACAAATGATTTAACTTTCTAATAAGAACTTTTATGTTACATAATGATGTTTAAAAACTTAAATCTAGCTAATTTATGTATATATCTACTTAATAATTTAAATTGTAATTACTTTATTGCAAAGTTTTTAAGTGTTACCTCGCGCTATATTTTATATTAAATTTTCTGTACAGACAAAGTTTATAAAGTTTTATTAGTGAACAGTTTATTAATTGTTAATGCAGAGGAAATAATTTTAATATATACAATAAAATTCCAAGGATGATTTATTTGCATTTCCTTTATCTAGCGAAAAAGATTTTATAAGAATCAGAAAGTGAATATTTAAAAAACAATAAATAAATGTAAGTACTCAAGACTAGACAACTTCATGTTTTACACAAATCTATATCGTTACTTATTTCAACAGAAATACACTCAAAAATTGGGTTATTAATTCAATTAAAAAAATACAGCACAGAATCTAACTTTTACTCTAAGTGTAATTTAATGAGTATAATTTGAGAAGAAAAGTGTTAAGAGGAACTAAGAAAGCCGACAATATTTTAAAGAGATTTGATGATCAACTGAACTGTATAGCGCTACTCAGCTGGAATAGCGTCACCGTAGACGAGTGCTTACGCAAAACTAAGACGATTGCAGTACTGGGTTCAATTCCCAGTCTTAGTCGTGGATTTTATTTAATGTGATACTAAGCGCAATCTATGAGTGAAATGTGTTCGCTACCTGCCTTCGACCCAGACGTTGGATGTAAAACACGCCAGAAAGTGACCACTACTTTACTTAGCTAAAACGCGCAAATTCTTTTTGACTGGAACATCCCTCACTGGAAAAATTATTCATTGGGGGAAAAAAATTAAAGAATAAAGATCAACACTCCTTCAAGTATCCATAGTAATCGAAGATATGAATTTTCAGGTTCTTACCCAGGTTATATCTCATCTTAGCGCCCTCTGAATACCAATGCTTCACCTTTTTGCAAATTAGAAGGTACAAATTCCGGTTATGGATAAAAAGAAATAAGTAAAATGTTTGTTATATCCTACATACCCTCTGGCGCGAAGAACCGAGAAATTAGATCTCCTCGGTAATGCTGCTTCACTCTTTCCTACGCGATAAACTCCCATGAACAGAATGCAATCACTCGCTAAATATATATAGATTCTGTAAGGACATATTCCTCAGCTGTTCAGATCACAAATATTACAATGCACTCCATTATAATGTGAGAAAGTGACGTGGAAAAAAGAAAAAAAATCAATAACTTTATACTCCTTGAATAATAAACATCTGTAATAATTCTTTTCCTGCGACTGATTATAAAACATGTACTATTTGCAATAAAATCAGTTAAAAGGGCAGCACCCTTTACTCTCGTTGAGATAACCTCTGCAAAATATTCTATTTAGGCTCCACTGTAATCATGAGTGGTGACACAAGCACTTTCAGTAATTTAAAGCCTAAAATAAATTTCTGCGATATTACCTAATTTTTTAATTTTATTTTTCTACGTTCCAAACTTCAAAAACCAAATCAAACCAAATCTTAGTAGAATTGCATTACCTCGACGTACGATTTTTTTTTGTTTCAGATCTAATGTTGTTCAGAAACTTGAAAATTGCGAAAGGTGGACAGTCACCCGAACTCAGTACATTCTATCAAAACTTTGTTTCAGTTATACTAAATCTTTTCTGATTTTTCCTCCGCGTATGAAGATAGCAATTCATTCCGAATGGTACAAAGGAAGGTTTACTTATGTGTAACGTCTCCCCTCGTAAATGCGAGCAGGATTTGAAGGACAGAATAAGTCAATGGTTTTATTTTTAGCTTATTTAACGTAGAAATTACCATTCAACATTAATTATAATAATTTATATATCTCTATATATATTTTTTTAGATTTACGACACCTGTCACTGGTGTTCCGGCCTTACCAGCCTCCAGACAATGTTTTCACAACAGGCAACACTGCACATCACCGGGTAGCGAGCTACAGAGACTCTGGGAAGAAAACAAATTATACCGGTAACACTATTAAATAGGATAGTGCCAAAAGACTCGGATCAAGAGAATCTTCCCCTGCCTGCAACCTCTGAAAAATCGTATATATTAATCGAACGGTTATCCAATTTAAACTGGCCGTCTGTCCAATTTTGTATAATTGACTGTTGGTCATAACTAAAACTTTCTTAGCTCGTAGGATCATCGTATCTTCCTACTAATTCTGACCATTATCTTGAATAAAACTTTACGCCTGAAGATTCCTTCCCATGCCTTCCTAACGCTTCTCTTATTTCCTAATTCTCATATTCTTAATTTCTTTCACAAAAACGTTAAGTGACCGTAATATTAGCATTTTACCCTCCTTTACAAAATATTATAGAAAAGCGAACTTTACTCCATTTGGATTTCCATGGAGGTAACTAAATAAAATATAAAACTCGAACTCAAAGGCGGATTTTTGGTTTTTGATATATTTCGTCTAATATCTTACACGCGCAAACGCACAAATCATTTCGTAACACCAGGTTTTCGGACTCAAAGAAACCTAAAAAACTAATGTTTTCGATGACAACCATATAGAGGAAATCTGACATTGTAAGAGAAGGTAAAAACGTTTGTCTTCTTTTTGTTTTTTTTAATGTATCTCACTTTGTAAAATATTGAAGACACGATTTTGAAAATATGGCTGAATTTTATTGCAATACCGCTTCTTCAATTACAAAGAAAAAGTAAAAATTTGGTCTGACATAAACCAACATAACTTCCAAATGAAATGATTACAATTAAAAATGAAAAATTTCTTCCAAATTAATTTAGAAAGGTGAGAAGTCATTTAGAGATAGTAACATAACGAGGAAACATTCTAGACAGAAGCTTAATGCCATTCATACCCCCCTAAACCAAAAAGAAAAATAAATAAATAAAAATAGATGCTGAGAATTTTCACACGAATTTCTTTTATACAATTCTGAAAGTTCTAAAATATATATTTTCCTCAAATCATGAATTTCAAGGAACATTTATTTAATTTTATATTTTTGGCGCAACGATTGCCAGCACATTTAATTGTTACTAATATTATTATAACAGTAAATTTACTCTCAGTTGAAACTTTAATTGACATTTTCTGAGGAAAATTATTCTAATAAAAGATACAGATTACGGAATGTGACTATTATAAGCCAATTTTAAGAAAATCGCAAGTTATTTTCGAGGAAGTAAAAAATAATAATCCTTTCGGCAAAGTTTTACTTCTGGTTGATAAATTTTCCTTAAAATCGGAATGTTACGAAAAGATTTGCCACTCTAATTAATAGTATACAAGTAATAATGCCAAATGCAACCTGAAAGTGGCATTTTAGAAGAAAATCAATCTCTCCTAGAAGTGTGAATTAATTTATTTTAATGTATTTATTAAGACGCGTCAACATCTGAGGTTATTGGCGCCCGGAGCTCTTGCCAGTGCACTACCGGCCTCCGCACAGACACTATCCACCGAACGGAAGGGAGAAGGAAGACGTTCCGAAACCGAAGAAGTTCCGAGGAAGAGAAAATCTAAGGCACAGCAACTGAATTCGAAAAGTGTTTATAGATTTTTTTTTTTTCTGAAAATTCTTTTAAAAATCACAAAACGAAAAATCCAAACAAAAGTTTTACATGTACATGAAATGCTGTGTATTTCAAGCATAAAGAAAATTGTAGAGTTTTTCTTCAAGAAAATTTCAAACACGTGAACTGTCAAATCACCAAAACAGAATTTCAAGTTGAGGTTTTCGGCAAAATTAGATTTTCAGCAGCACATATAACCTTATAAGGTTATAAATGCCTTATATAAGGTACTTAAATAGGTATAAATAGTAACCCCATACTCAACAGTCAAAGAGCACTTCAAGAAAAGCTCAACCATATCCTCTCTCCCATGAATCGAATTTTCCAGCAAAAATCTTTAAGCTACTTTCGAGAAAATCTCAAAGAACTCAATTTTTCGGCAAATACTTTCGGGGAAACTTTTAGATAAAACCAGCTAGTAATCTTGCGCTCAGTCCGTGTTCGAATCAAGCTTTCGATTCCCTAGATTTTTCTCAATCTTGGGGCCTCTACTAGAGTTCGCTCGTCGTAACAAGAGAACACTATTCGTAGACCGACAATAAGAAGTCACCGAGCATCCATAGAGCTCAGATGTTGACGTGTAGCAAGTAAGATAAAACAAAAGGGTTATATTTTTGAGAAAACCCAATAAATTAGTTATAATTTAAATTTAGAATAATTGTATGGAAAAATTTTTTAGAAAGAGGAAGCTTAAAAAACAAAATATAATTTTAACATTGCAGTTTTGTTTGTTTGCGTGTACCAAAATTTCTGTTTTTGAAGCCCTTCTGAAGTGAATAGTTTAAATGTTGAAATACCTTTGTTTATCTGTTTTCCAGTTCAAAGACAAGCAAACACAAATACAAATAAAATTTATTAGAATAGCTATTTGAAAAAAAAACCGGTTAATCTTTTAAAACACCTCTGTTCAAAAAAAAAGAAAAAAAATACTTGGATGTTAACACTTTACCTCAGATTTACAGTTTTAAGAAAATTAATTTTAAATTAGGTAATTTAGATAATATAATAAAGTATTTAATAAGTCTAAATAGTTAATTAAATCTTATCTATTCATACAAAAAAGTGCAAAGATCATGCAATTAATTAAACATGTGCATTTAAAATTACGATCGTTGAAGATTGATAAAAAATAAAGTATAAAACCAAAGAAAATAAATTTAAACAAATGTTTTTAATCACAAATAGCTAAACAAGACTTCCTTACATCAAACTTTTAAAAAAGAATTTTTAAATACAAATTGAAAACAGTAATATGAAAGAAATATTTTGAGCGTTGGGATAGGACGGTTATATTTGGGAAAGGTTACACGATGCCAGAATGGGGTGGATTTGAAGGCCCACCATACGTCACAAGGTGGAGAGTTTTGGGGTAGGCCAGACAAGGGCCAGACAGCTCAACAAGTAGGCCTGACCTAACCCAAGGGCGCACACGCTACTCCATACTTCCGCATCACTACTCCACACTATCCTAGTCTGAATATATTTTCGCAATTCGATTTATACCACATGAAATACAATAAAATAAATGAAATAAAATAGCAACCACTCACCTCTCTAAGAAATGCGCTCTCAAAAATGGCAAAGAATAAATAAAAGAAAGAAAGAACCTCTGGCTCTAAATTGAAGTTGGAATCTGGTAATAGTATTGTCCTATTATTTTAAAGAGTAAACAGAGATATATTTGAATAGCGTTTTAAATCTCTTAACGATCAAAGGCAGAAATAGCTTTAGTGTTTAGAAATGAAAGATGCTCGCCGAATCGGAGTGTGGCGGTGGGCTGTCGGTGCTCGTCTGGCTATGGATGACCGTCAGTTCTGCCAATGAGTTTCCTAGTGCACGCTATGTTTCTCTCTCTTCAAAACCCATCTAATAATGTGTTGGTACCCCTTTTGTCCAACCTGTGACAGTCAGAGTGAGTTCTGTTGCACTGGCGCGGCCCTACTTCACTTTACTGCGCATGGTCCTTTAATTTTATTCTCTACTTGCTCTACTCCTCGGCGTTTCCCACTTTTCTATCCACCTTTTACATCTATATATATATGTTTATTTTATTTTCCACTTTACCCCACTTCCTTCTTCCTGTACCTGTTTTATTTTAATCAACTTTACGCTTCAACACTTTTGCATAGCACTATTAGGGTATGGATATAGATCTAAATTTGGAATATACTTTAAAACACGAAAGAGAAAACTTGACAACCTAATTGTAATTCGTTAATTCAACTTCTTTTTTCTTTTATTTCCATTCAACGCGGTTTTTTGAAATTTTGCAAGTACATTGCCATGTTAAGGAGCCAAATAACACAGCCTTCCAGAACATACATAAAATCAAATTTTCCAAAATACCTAAATTATTATTTATTTTATTACCGTTTTTTCAAATTAGAAAATCAATAGATAATGAATAAATGTCAAAGAAAAATTATAAGACGCAACCATATGGTCAATGTACCGTGTGTAGAATCGTAAAAAAAAAACAAATTCACTTAGAAGAATTTAAATTGAAAAATAACGTAACTGCAATAAACCAAACGAAATTAAGTACCTATGTTATAATTCGTAAAGTAATACAAAACAAAAATGCCACAATTATTAGACCAAAACTAGATTATCAGGGAGGGCACCTATGCCCCACGGCACCATAGCCAAAAGAGGCTTATTTGCCATCCCCCTTTGGATTTAGTAGACGAAACCACCCCTACTAAAAAGGTTGAGGACTTTCCCTACTAGTTATTTTTGCGCTACTATCTACTAATAAGCCCCACCTTGTACAGATAACTATGCTCTATGTGTACTGTGTAAATGTATATGTAACAGTATATGTTGCTCATGTTCACGTTGTTTGGCTGGGATATCCACAGGGACGCCAGGGTCCCTGAAGAAGTGGCTAATTCACTTTCCCTTACGAGTATTATTAGACCAAACTAAAGTAATTGAATCAAAAGCAAAGAAATCGTGTAAATACTAAACAAGAATGCTACAATGAAAGAAACTACTAAAAGCATTTTATTCTATAAGTAGTTAAGTGGACCTCTAATAAGTATAACATACATATGTCAACATCAATTTTTACCTTCACTTGCTTACCCTAAAGATGTTTGCCAGAAAATAATAAAATAAAACACAGAAAGTTTTGGTTTTAGAAGCAAAATGCTTTAAGCTCTTACTATTTCGCTTATATTTTTTCTCTTCTGATGATAAAATTTGTCTTCCAAAATTTGTAATGAAGAATAAGTCCATGTTGAGTCGGAAATGATGTTGGATTGCTCTCACTTAACAAATAGTGCTCTTTTACTTTACTTTCTCTTAACCCTTTTAAGCAGAAATGTTGCAATCACGAAGATGTTAGACGAAGTTAGCTGAAAAATCAAGATACTGTTAATGAAATAAAGGAAAACTTGTTTATTAAAAAGTATTACTATTTTTTTTAAGGCGAACTTCAAGTCTAACTTCAATCAGGTATGGTGGACGGTGGCGGATAGCTAACACACTTACTAAAATATAATTTTTTATTTTATACCTACCATTAAATCAAATGGCCTAGACCGGAAATAGTAACCAGTGAATAAATAATCAATAAAGGTATCCATTATATTTAAAATAATCCCTTTAAATAAAGATATCTGCGAAGTTCCTTAGGGTATAATAAATCTCAGTTACTATAGAAACAATTGCATGCTAGTCTCTTCTAACAATAAGCACTAAAACAAAATTAAAAAAAAAACATGTAGGTAAATTCATCTCTAAAAAAACACAAAAAACAGTAATGGCCTTCAATTTAATTAAGATTATGGAAGGGGGGTTATTAAAGGGTTTTGGTTTTAGGTTCATTTGTGTTTAAGAATTCACCATCGCAGCAAACATGTACGGAATGCTGTTGGAAAGTATTCAACATTTTATTCAGGTACATTAAGTTATTTACCATGAAATGGAAGTGGTCAAGGCACATAATCAGGAATATGGTATCCCTGGGTAACCCAGACTTAACAAGAAATACTGTGCAGAGCTTCATAGAAGTGGACATCAAACTTAATCGACTACATTTGACAATTAATTTTTTTTTTGTTGGAATCTGTTCAGGAAAAGAGGCGACGGAACTAAGGGATTTCTAAATGCAATAAATCCTTCGAGTAGTAAAAGAATACTGATATCTTTACAAATGGATCGTTTGGATACAAGAAAGAAAGTTTTTGACGATTAAAGGAAGGTTTTTTCGATTGTTAAGATTTAGATTTTTAGGTTCCCCAAAGTTCGACTTCAATAGATAACCATATTGGTTTGAGTAACTTTTGAGTAGACTGTATCGTGTTTGCTTTTTTTGCGAGGGTCGTAGCTCCTATTTTTCCATTTTTTGGATTTCCTTGAATTTTTTCCTTCCAACAATATTCTAATTTATACTACACTAAGAAATTGACCAGAAAATCGCAAAAACTGAAAAAACCTTCATTGTAAAATCATACGAAGTGTTAATTCACATTATTTGCTTGCTCTTTTAATACTTACATCTTGATATTAAGTGGTGTGGTAGAAAGTACTAATTGGCAATTATTAGGCAAGCTTAGCATAGCAGTTCCAGTAGAAACAATCTAAACACCAGTATTTTGGGAATATATTGTCCACCAAAGTTTAACGAAAATCGCCGTGATCAAATTTTGATGAAATTTCAAGAAACTGCAAAATAAAAAAATCACTTTAGTGTTGTTTACAAAATATTTTAAAAATGTTTACTTTTTCTTACTGGAAAAGCGCATGAATGAGACTAAATAATTATTAACATGTATAGAGTACAATAAAAAAATAAGTATATTAAGGTAAAACATAAGGCAAAAAAAAAAAAGTAGGTATATACCATATTAATAAATTACTTATTTATTTTATATTATATTTATTACGTACATTTTATTTCTATAAAAAAAAAATATAGTACTTTGTATTGCACTATGAACATCAAGCGTATTAAGAATGTAGTTAAAATTTAGAATTTTAAGATGATAGATTCATGGAAATTTACATAATTCTGGAACCATTTATTGTTTTATATTTTTATTGTTTATAGATAGACCTAACACTCGTGTTTGAATTATTTTTTTGATATGTGTCCTGAGACGTTCCGAATTTCACAAAACTCTTACTTTAATGAAACTGCATTTAATTCACCTAATATTTAGTAAACATTCGAAATCTTGGAGGTAGTGAATAAGAGAGTATTTCAAATTCGATTATTCCTTCTTTGTTTTTTCTTTTCAGCAAGAGTATGGTGAGGGAGGCTGGCTGAAAGTGGTGGCCCACGTCGGCTGCCATTCCGTCTTCAATACACTACACGTTTATGATGACAATACCATTCATAAATTAGCTAATGCATGCACGAATGTTCTTGATTCCAACTTGGATTCAAATAAATATATGAATTTATTTGGAAAAAGTTTTATACGATTTTGCTCCACTTTTGGGTTAAGTATTTTTTGTTTTCTTTTTTTTTGCTGAATAATTAAAAAGAAGATAACCAATAATGTTTGTTTAATTTTTTTTCCAGGTACAATAAGATTATCCAAGCTTCTGGAAGATTTTTCACAGACTTTTTACAAAATGTAGATAATATACATTTACAGATGAGATTCACCTACCCAAAAATGAATTCACCATCAATGTATGTAACAGACATGGATAGAAATGGTGCTACATTGGTGTACAGAAGTTCAAGATCTGGTTTTAAATACTATTTTATGGGTATTTAACCACTGAAAAGATTTAAATTATTGGAATTACTTTTTTACTTTTTTTTTATGAACATTTTTAAAATTGCAGGCCAATTAGAAGAAATTGCCAATCAGTTCTTCAAGACTTTAATAACTATACAAGTCCTACAAGAATATTTAACAGATGACGGTTTTAAAAATGTTACCATAAAATTTCGCTTGAATTATGATAATTCTGAATTTATTGGCCGAACCGAATCACTGATTGTCAACACTACTTTATCTCCGTTACCATCAGAATTTCTAATGAGACTGTTTCCTTATTCAGTGATGTTTGGCAGAAATCTAAGAATACTTGGAGCTGGTTCGAAATTATTCTCCATATTTTGTGATATGAAGTTGATGCATTCACCAGTGGCTGGTATACTGAAAATAAGACGACCAAAGGGGATTTCTTTTACTTGGAACAACGTTAGTAGTAAACTCTAAAAATTTGTTTCAATTTTTCCGTTCAAAGAAACCATACAAGGTAGATGTCTTTTAGTGCCAAATTAAGAAATAGGGGCATTATTAAGAGGGGATATTTAGAACTTTTTTGATGTCTAACAGAGAATAAAGGTTTCCTTCAGCACAACAATTTAGAATGATTAAGTAGCGACTAATGGCTTGATTGAAGAAATAACACGCACCGTTGCACTAACTAAATCTGATATGATTTAATATAATTGCAAATATCTAGCGAAGCGTTGAATTTATGATTAGAATGTGAAATGACAGAAAGGTGAAATGGTAGAATAAATTTACAAGTTGCTGTCAAACTGGGTTTTCTTCTAGACTCAGTATTGGGAAGTATAGCACATTTTGATGTTATACGCGAATATATAACTGCCCATCTAACACTGTCCCTACCACTGAATCCTCGAGGTGCTTTATAATGGCAACCCTACCATCTAGACTGAGAAGGAAAAGAGAATCCTTCTGCTCTCTTAATTACTCTCTCTCTCTTCAACATATCTTGATCTCTCTCTCGTTAGTCTTGCACGCCTGCTATTAAATCGCGTAGATTTAATTGGGAGCAATCTGTACTGTACACTTCAAGTCTGCTTTATTAATAAAGAGTATGGAAAATGTTTCACCTGTTTGAAATTCTTCCCTGACGAGTTGAAGTTCACCTTAGCACAGTATACATCATACCACTTCCTATAAGTACTTCTACGAATACTTGGTTTCTCATAACTCGGTAATAGCATTGATTTTAATCGTTCAAAGATTTATGTTTTCCTATTTAAAGAAAGGATGGTTCATCAGGTTAAATTGAACATTCTGAAAGTTGACATGTCACTATAGGTGTGTTTCTTGAGCCTATAGAAATCTTACATGCAGTCTAAAAACACCAATATAGCTTTCTGGTAGTAAATTTTGACAGTACTGATCGATAATTTCCACTTTTTTCTGAATCTGAGATTGTCAACTACTAGTCTAGAAATTTGTTCATCGGCTCTCTTTAGAGCGTTATGAAGTAACGAATCAGAACAACTATTTTTCAAAGAGAAAGGCTTTACGACAGTCACCTGATTCTAAAGGCTCAGAGAAACTTAGATCACTCCGAAAGCAAGAAAATTCACTTCTCCGCCTTTGTGGTTGGTTAATGAGCTACCATTTTTCTGATGAGAACAATATGTTTCCTTGAAGCCAAAGCTGCTGTTCTCCATATGGGGATGGTGGATATGGGGCATTATTGTCCTTATATCCACCGCTATTCGAATCCAGAAAATTCTATAATACAACTCACTTAAATATCCTGATAGCCAAGCGGTTAGAGACGGAGACCTGCAAAGCTAAGATGTATTATACTTGGTTCGATTTCCGGTCAAGGCTTTAGATTATTATTTAATGGTCAACATTAGAAATTTATCTATTAAAGAAAGTCATTTCTTGGACACCTAATTTGTTAGTTGGACGTAAAGCACACCTAAGAACTACTAATAGTAGGTGATAGATTCCCGCTTGATTCTTGGTAGTTATGTACACACTAACCAGAAACTTTAAGCAAGGAATACCTTTGCGTATATATTAGGTGCCGGTTATTGGATAATATGCTCTTTTTTATGTCCTTAAGCATTTCTTGGCCAAAGAATTCATCAAGCCATGAATGCTGTGCAAAATTCGACATTTTAGGAACTAATCATTTTTTTGTTTGTTTCAGATAAAACATTTCCAAACTGTAACCTACGAGGTAGAAGTAATTGAAAACAAATCAAATAACCAGCATGATATTACCATCAAAAGAAAACCATCATTTATCTGGAAATCATCAAGAAGTTCATCTAATAATATTTTATTAAAAGGACAAATGAAATACATTCCAGACATAGAAGTGGTCATATTTCTTTGCAGTCCTGTGTAAGAAAATTAGATCTAAAATTGCTCATAATTCAATGCAAAAAATTTAATCTGAATTTGTTCGAGTATAAAATCAAAATTTCAGTGTAAATAATTTGGACGATCTAAGAAAAATGTCGCTACATTTGAATGATTTAAATAAACATGGACTTGGTCGCGAATTGGCTGTTAAAGGATGGCACAATTGTTCCAGGTAAAGAAAAGTAAATACTTTAAAAAAGAAAAGATTTACAAATGAAGTGTATTCGAATTTTCTTTAATCTATTCGCCACTAGGTTACCTGAATAACCAGATAAATTCTTTTCTCCAAAGAAATCGCAATTGAGTTTGCGGAATTTTCATTAATGGTGTGCGTGATCATTTTTAGCTTCCCAATACAGCATCTTCCCTACAAAATAATAATGACTATTACTTTTGAAAGTGACATAATATAAATTGGGTAAAATTAATAATAAATCTCTCTTTTATACTTATTAATCAACTACATTTTCTTTATTAAGACTAGAACAGACGTTTGAAGAAGTTGAAGAACTATGTAAAGAATTAGAAGAAAATCACAGACTTCTAGAAGAATCAAAAACCAAGAGTGACGCTTTGCTGTACTCAATGATACCAAAACCCGTTGCTGATCAATTACGCGCAGGAGCTCGTTCTTTGGATACTTGCAAGGTTCTTATATCTTTTATTTTACACTTTTAAATAAAACATCTCAGACTAATAGGATCAAATAACCAATTGATGAATGAAGAGAACGAACAATAAGGTAAAATCCATATTAAATAATAGGAATTTTACCACTCTTCTCCTTCTTGATCGGCACTACAATCCTGCGTATTAGGCGCCACGTAGCCGAGCGGTTAGAGGCGAGACCTGCGAAGCTAATATGTATTGTGGTACTGGGTTCGATTCCCGGTCTTAGGCATTGGATTTTATTTAAAGGTTAATAAAAGAAATTTACAGTAAAGTACGTTTGCTAGTCTCCTCCGTCCACGACACCTAATTGGTAGTTGGACGTAAAGCCTGCCTGAAAAAGTAGGCAATTACTTTACAATCCTGCGTATTATCACATTTAGAGATAATCCACGCTTTAGAATAAATGCCAGCACAGGCTGTATCAGCTTGTATAAAGAAATACATAAACATCTCTTTAACAAAAACACACGGTTTAAAAAGTTAAGTATAAGGGTTGATTAAACGCTAAAAAGTACACAAATCAGCATGTACCTAACATATCATTAGTACTTCATTGATATCATTTGAGTAATTTTGCTGTATTAACTTTACATTAATATTTTTTAGAATTTATTAGACAGACCCTTATGTTCGCCATTTCACTCATAATAATTTTTTGGTATAATAATAATAATAATAAAATGTAAATTACATCTTCATAAATAAATAGGCACTATATTTTAACTTTTCCAAATTATTTTTCTGATTGCAATACTTCTCTTTAATAGCTGTAAGAGAAGGATATCACTTTAATGTCAAGCAATAAAGCTCGAACCACTTATTCCTGCCAAATTTAATCAAAATTGGGAGAAGATTAATAATAGTTTAAAAGAGGCTTACTTAAAAGGGGTAAACTCGCTTTCTAATGTAGACATCAAGTTCCACAAAATCTATGTACATATTGAATATCGAACCGAATGACAATTCATTCCTGTAAATAAATAATAATTTTGTAAATCAACAATCATTGGAACTATTGCTGTACTTCACTTAGTAGGATGGGTAAAACTTTAATGCCACGTAGAGAAGCCCTAACTTACTGCCTGAACAATACGAAGAAAGAAACAACGGATTGAAATTTGAAGGAATTGCAAAACCTCAAAAATTAAACCTTCTATATGTGAATAACCATTAAAACTAGAACATTTAAATTTATACCAGTTATAGAGCTAACTTTTCTCTACAATTCGGTAAAGAAGTCATTGTAATCTGAACAATAAGAGGAGAGATACTCGTTCAGTTTTCCTCTAGTTTTTATGAGAGCATCTCTCATGTTCCTGAAGTATTTATCAAAAAAAGGTAGGCATTCTGGATAGCCCAATCTCTTTCATTTTATTTTTATTTATTTATTTTTTTCAGAATTTTGATTGTGTCACTGTAGTATTTGTTGAATTGTATGGATTGAAATCCATAGAAAATACAGTGCTTGACGTAATGACTGTGGTGGAAACTATGAATATTATGTTCACTCATTTTGACAAGACACTGGATGAATTTCAAGTATACAAGGTATTTGGAACATAATTTACTTATTCTATTTATTATCAGAACTATTATATAATGTGGTTTGAAAAATATTGTACATTTTTTGAATGAGCAATGCCGACTAACATTGCGCAAAACTGAAGAGATATTTACTAGACAATTCAGTTATTCCTTACAAAATTCTGATTGACGAATTTTTCTATAGAAATTTAAATTTTTTAAAGCAAATTTTGTTGATTTCACACAAACTGTACACAAGGAAAGTAAGAAATCTTCTTTGAGAAAAACAGGGTGTTTTGTTAAACACAACTTAAAAAAAAACAAAAATGTTTACTTGGCACACTTCAACAAACAGTGACAAATATTGTTCAAACGATCAGGCTGTTCGATGCGGTGTAATCGAACTGCCTGTCAATATAATGTTTGAAAATGTAGTTTTTCTTTTTTGTCATTAAACGCCCTTTAGCAGCTTACACTTTCATTTAATGTAAAACCTGCTATCATCTTTAACGTCACAGTCGGAAAAACAGGTAAAAAACTTGAGTACAATTTTTTTAAATTTTATTTTAGAGATCTCGACACATGCATTTCTAGTAAAAATCGATTGTAGAAACGATAGCAATAACTTGCCCTTTAGATAACCTGAAACTTAGTTATTAAAATAATAGAAAATTTTAAGTATAGACTTTTCTAGATGTGGGTGGGAAGAAATAAAGATACCCCCACCAAAGAGGGAGAGAAAAAAAAATCATGTGATATAACCAGGTGCAGAGCTGTGACAGAAGGTTACGTGATATAATTCTTTATTGCTATAACTGTAACGATGTCAAGGTGTTGCTTTTCACCCATTGTATAAATTTTTCACCATTTTTATTCTCTGGTATGTTGTTATTTAGATTATAAGCACTCTATTTCCTTTTAGATCGTTCTTATAGCAATGGTTAACAATTACCCAGATAGAGGAGCTCTACATAGTATATCCTTTGGTATCTTAAAACTTTTCATAATGAGGGATTTTTCAGATATATAAACAATGAATCTTTCTGAGTAATTTTTATTCAATTTCTTTTTATATTATGTTTCTAGACATTCTGTAGCACGGTTATTTCATCTGGCTTGATGTTGCACCCACGGTGACTTCACTAACGGTTTATAATAAAACTTCTCATCATAGACGAACGTTAATAACGGACACAGCTGAACAATACTTTACAATTTCCTCGTAGAAATAGGGAAATTTTGGAATTTGCCCTTTTTTTTTAATGATCAATGTTAATTGTTCTTACTAAGAAAGAGCAGTAACAAAAAGATGCTTCGTAAATTTTCCTTTTCTTTAAATACCAAAATATTTCAAAGATGCGTCAAAAATTCAATAATAACTAATTTCTATTTCCTTAAAAAAAGCATAAGGGGTGAATTACGTCACTAATTTGCTTATGATTGTTTACCTTACAACGTTTTCAGAGACAAACTGTTTTGATCCAGATTTTCGAATAAAATTCTTAAAATGTCCCACGAACATGCACACACACACCCTAGACAATCTGTCACAAGGAAGAGATAGATATTGAAGAAGAGTGGAAGAAAGGATACAGACGGTTAAGATCAACAAAACTTGAGTATGGAGACAAATGCTGGAAGTATACTTCTTAATAAAATTCCAAAGAATAGTATTAAACTATGTGCTTGCAATTTTAATCTCTGCTATGAAAGTATTATTAGCCTCATCCAATTTGACATTCTCTCATGGCATTAAGTTATGGCTTCGGATAATTTAATTACAAAACTAAGGAAAATGTTAACTGATAAGTTGGAAGTGTAATTGCAATCGTAACCATAATTACATTTCTCATTAAATAACTATAAACTTTGAACTTTGGTGATCCTAAAGTCAGCCAGAAATAAACTAATTTTATTTTACATTATCTTTAGTATTAGGCTTTTATCAAAGAAATAACTGCAACGACTTGACCTTGATACAAGAGATGCCAAAGAAACAAGAAGCCTTGTAGATGAACGGCATGCATGGAATAAAAGCTGAAACTTTTTTTACAAGATGGGATTAAGTGTGGATAAAATAGAAAGATTTGTATTAGTTCTGAGCTAGGATTTTACGTCATCTTACTCTAGGTACCCTCATAAACTTCAATTTACCGCGGGTAGATCATGATAAAAAAATAAAATAGAATAAAAAATTGTAAAGCTACTGAAATGTTTTACGCGTAATCTATTTTAGATTATTTCATTCACATCTAACTTATTAGCTAATTTTGTGGAAAGGTACCACTTAACATGTTGATCTGGTTTTAAAAGTCTAGTTTAATTCGGATCATACCCACAGCTATCTCTCTACAAACCAATAACCATAAGCATATTAATCTTCGACATTTCAAGCAAACACGGTCTTTTGTTAAAATGAGCAAAAAACGTAACTTAGTAACTTGGGGATTTCACTAGATCAGCTAAAATGCCGCATAGATTGGAAAAATTCTAAAAGAATGCAGATATTATGTCCATCTTGTATATTTATAACCAAATACCAGAGGCATTCTGTAAATTTTCCGATAAGAAAATTCCAAAAATGTGAAAATACGCAGTCTATAGTTTCCAAAAGTTTTTTTGCCCCTGGAGTTAATATTTTAGTACTTGAGGTTGCCAAAAATTTAAAGGTAATCTTTGACTTAAATATTTCATCCATAAACCACACGTCCTGCTATTGCGATAGTAATAAAACTTCATTTTATTTTCTTTGTTGCTAATACTTTCTCAACCTCATTAATTTATACATTTTTTTTTTTCAGTTTTTGAGATTAGATAATAGCTCATTCGATTTTCTTTAAACTTGTTATACATAATACAATCATAAATTTAAGGTTTATTTGAAACGATTTTCTCTGGAAAATTTATTTTAGGCCATTTCTGGATGAGAGAGGGGTGGTTACGATTTCTTCTAAAGTGCTAATTTATTAAACTAATGATTTACCACTAATATAATAATAAATGCCAAAATTGTTTGCCTAAAACTCTACAGGAAGTATGATCGCCATTTTCTAGCCTTTTCTTTAAAATTGGTATATTTAATTATGCATATCTAGCTAGTTCTGTAACTCATATTTCCCACAAAATTTATTTTAGAGAAATTGTAGGTTGAATGGTTCTTTTGGCTTTCATCTTGTCCGTTCCTACTCTTAATAGTGCAGTCCTTAAATGCAATCTATCTGATCTAACCTCCCTCTGGGTGCACCTATGCATATTCTTAATATAATAAAACTCATCTTACGATCAATTACTTTGTAATAAAACCTTTAGAAGAAAGGCAACTTTCATACAACATAAAAAATAAATTTTTTAGTAACTGTTTATCGTGAGTTAATCGGGGATTGTAAGCTTTGTCGTCGATATTGGTTGGTAATTAATAGCACAGAGACGAACAACAATATTCAAATGTCAATTAATTGACCCTTCTTTTTCAAACCACTAAAAAATTATTACCGTAACCACGAAAACCAAGAGCATCTGATTACCATAATTAAGGTTAATTGTAAAAGTCTCTAGTAGCATTCAACCGCAAATCTACTAAATTATTGTTTACATTATTTTACAATACCGATTGATTTTGCTACAGTAATGCAAATGCTTATTCATACAAGGGTAGAAGAACTCATGCTAACCGCTTCTACCAATAAAACACAATTCATACCTAATAAATTTTTTAATATGTGACGGCACCATGCCATCATGCATAAAAACATAAAAGTCTCAGACCTGCTTTCCGCCATATATGTATAATTGCTTGCATTCCTTACATAATTTAGAACCTTTACACAATTATTAGAAAAACAAGTTAGTTTTATTCCAACAATTTTAGATAAATTTGCCCAAATAAGATCTTTTCACATTGTCTCGAGTTAAATTTCATCTGAAACAAAAGAAGAAATAATTGTTTTAAATTAAAAAACAAAAACCATGTCGATATATGTATGAGTTTGATAACATTGTGGATGCTTATTATCATCATGAAATATTTTTATGCAGAATTGCATTTATTATTATTAAACCTGACTAACTTTAAATAAGTATCATAGGTTGAAGGTACCTATACTAACAATGAATATTGTTAATTAATTAACAATTATCCTTCAGAACACCTTAAGCTGCGAGCAATAAATAGCTCTTTATATGAGTTGTCGAAGAAACTAAGAATAAACAAATTGTTGTTTAAAAAAAATGGTCAAAAACATTCTTACTTCTGGCCAAGCGAGTTTTTGAAAAGTTATGATTTCATTCACATATTGACAATTTAAAGACGCATAAAATTAATTAAACTAAACCAGCATACAGCATAATAAATCTGATGAATGGATGCTTTTTAATTTCAGGTTGAAACTGTTGGTGAGGTATACATGGCGGTTGGTGGAGCACCAGAAATTTTAGAAAATCATGCTGATGTCGTGGCATCATTCAGTCTGCAGATAATTACTACACTACAAGATGTGAAGCCTCCAGTGCCCGTGCAAATTAGAATAGGTTAATAAATAACTTAAATTAAAATAAATTGTTTTCATTTCTATTAGGTTCACTGAAAATGCCCTTTAAAAAAAATTTACACCTAATTTCTTAAAATGTGAATATTTTAAACTAACCAAAAACACTTGTATTCCGTGAAATCTAGAGGAAAATGTAAATATAGAAGATTAAATTCATAAATCAATGAACTTCCACAAAAATTTGAGAACTTCTTTACCTAAACTTAAAACCTTCGATAGTGTGAATGGCTTACAAATTTTATCTCTATTAGTATCGTTTTCGTGGTTTTCAAATGTTGAGGGGTGGAAAATAAATTTCAAAAATATCCTACGATCGCGTAATTTCGTCAATAAGGCAGGCCAAGTAAAAAATAAATTTGTTTTCAACACTCTGTTCTTTCTTTCTTCTCCGAAAATTCTTGTAATTGTTGGTGACTGCTTCAACTACAGTGTAACCTTCCTATTTGGCAGCCAGCTAAGTTGCGGCCGTTTGCAAACTAATCGAATTAAAAAGTTTGGCCTTCCTATGAGTTTTCGTTCTCGAGATATTTTTTTTTTTACACGTGTAATATTTTCAAAAAACCACTCATTGTACTTCGAAACGGTAGTTATTCCGGTAAAATATCAATTTCAGCAAAATTGATTCGATCGCAATGTTTCGAGTTACTTTTTACTCTTTTACACTTAATAAGAGCAAGGAAAAACAATCCACTGGTCCCAGTATTTATTAGATTTTGTTTCAAAACTTCCAAATTTATTAATTATGGCGCTTAAAATTTTAGGCATGCATTCAGGACCGGTAGTAGGGGGTGTCGTAGGCCTAAAGCTGCCTCGTTATTGTCTATTTGGAGATACGGTAAACACTGCTGCTAGGATGCAAACGACAAGCCAGGTACAATATTTTTACTGATTACAAAAAAAATCCTATTTTCAGATAGTACTAAACAATAAATTTGTCTACAATTAATTGGTTCATACATATTATTTAATTAAACTAGGAAAAATAAAATATTAGGTACTTGGAGGTTGCTATGAAAGGAAAGAGACTGTAAAGCCAAATATATTCTAACCGAAAAGAACTTCTTTGTCTTCATAAGTATCAGAGTTGTACTTATGCAGTATGCTAGTGCTGAACTGAACTCGAATAGTTGCCAACATCTAGTACAGCAGCGGCCTTAGATAATACTAAGACAATAACTGTTAATAATATGTTGAAATTCTAAAGAAGTGGATAATCCTCTTGGTCTACAGTATGTACATTTAGTATGTTACAACATGTATAATTACATTTCTATTTCAATTTCCAGCCAGGAAAAATACACTTAACATCAGCTACCGAAGGATTATTGGATAAAAAACTATTTTACACAGAACCAAGAGGGGTGATACCAGTGAAAGTAAGTCAAAAATTTCATTTTATTTCATTGGTTTAAACACGCCCTTAAAGTCCCCCATCAATACAGTGACCAAATACCTGAAAAAATGGATGTAAATTCTGGAGTGCATCTTAGTGCATTTACTTTAATTATGACAAATTTTTCGCATTATTAAATGTTAAGAATCTAGCTAAACATCTTAGACGGTTTTAAGATGATTTTCTTCCAAGTGATAGATTGACTTTTTCTATATGATCTTTCTGAATTAAGTAGCGAGGTATAATTATTTTATTTGATAAGAAAAAGTCTCAGTCTTCAGTTTATCTTTTATAAAAATATAAGAGAAATAGTTTCTGGAAATGAAGTACAAATTTCTGATCAGCTTTGTTAAAGGAAGGTTAGCCTAAGATATTTTAGTTATAACTTTGACTTCTTCTTCACAATCTAAGAGAGGGAAAAAAGACAAAGATTATATTAAAATATCTATGCATTTTTGGTTTTCATTAAGTCAGTCACGCACGAATAATAGTAATTTAATAGTTTAGCAAAAATTTTAGTATATGTACCGCCAAAGCATTTGTGCAGTTTGTACAATCTGGGTCAAGTAGAGGTTGTTGATCACTACATTGCCGTTTGTCCAGTTTTAGGAGAGTTCAGAATTAGATGTTTTGGGAGAAAACAGTTAAGTAAACCCCAATTTTTTGAGTACTTGAATGGTAGGTATTGGATTCAGCTTAATATGTTTTTTATATGCGCAGGTAGATATCGGAAGTTTATGATAGAACAGTTTAAATATTAGTTTCTTCTTTTAGATTTGTGTATTTTTGTTTTGTTCTGTATCAAGTTGGAATTTTTAGTTAGGTGCTATTCTGCTGATGGACGGTGTTCATGCATTTGTGTTCTGTACGTATTGTAATTTTTTTTTTTCAGTGTTATGTTTATCATAAATGAAAAATATACACTTTATTGTTATTATTAGTTTAGAAAAACTAATTCTGATTTCGCATCTAGTTATACCTCTTAAACTTGAACTACGCATGTAAAACAAGATCGTAGCGAGAAAGCATCGATTCATGAGTTAGGATAGATCTATGTGCTTTCTAGTCTGAAATGAAGTGATCTTTTCAATTTAAAACAGCCGAGTGATAATATATATGGAGCCTGCCTTGCCAATGTTAAGCCGCATATATGTATCTCAACTCACACATGCTACTCGTCCAAAACGAGAGAGAACTGGACAGGGGCTGAGATAGTCTGTACTCTTCGAGTCATAGACGTGAATATTAGAGCTTGCTTATTCTTAGAAAGCGTAATTCAAAATGAAATGTTGTGCACAAAAGCTGCATTTGCGCACTAAGAAAAGTTTTAAATTGTTAGATACGTCACTGAATTGCACATCATGTCTTGAACACGCACATTTTTTACTTTTAACGTTGTTGTAATTATTTATAAGATATTGCAATGTCGTACTCCTGTGTCCTCTGTAAGCTTAATAAGCTTAAGTAATTTTTTAAATTCTTTCAATTGACTCAAACCTATTTGATACATTTAACCTGTGCTATTCAATTTTTCACTCGCCTTTACTTTTGCAAAAGAAACTGTTTTCCATAAAATAATTGTGTTGAACGAAATCCTTTTAAATAAATTACTTTTGAAGGGCCACCAGTTTATTTTCTCATTGAACTGTTAACCATTTTATTTCAACTAGCTACCGCAGTTGACAGGTGATCAAAATTATAGTATAAATTGGTATTTCAAGAAGTAGTTTACTAATCATACAATTAAGTTAACAGAATGCGACTGATTTTGACATAACGAATTGTTCCTTGAACCTTTAACAAATGCTTGTATTAAATTAAGGATCAAACGGTAATATTCTAAAACAACAATTGGCTAGAATGTTAGTCTTAAGAAATAACTACCTGCTTTAAAGAGAATCACAAAGTTATTTTATGCGAGTGTATATCTCTCAGAAACTTAATTATGTAACGACTAATTATCATAACTTAAATCATAATATAAAATTTGACACTTACCTTAATACGCTGAATTGAATATGAATGTCAGAGGCCACAAGATTATTTTCGCCTTGAGGTGATTCAAGTCGTTTCAGCACTAGTTTATATATAACAATCTTACTTTTTTATCGCGAGATTAATCAAATGCTCATTTCTAAGTAGATATGAAAATACAATATTTTATTATTTAGGAAATTATAACAGCCTGAAGAAAGCAAAAATCCTTTTACTCGAATTAACGAGTTATTAACTTTCATTGTGTGTTAGTATGGTTCTAACTTAAAAAGAACGTAAGTAACATAGACGAGTCACCTGAATTTTTGCAACCTCCTAAAGCAGTTGCCAAGTTATGTAGGGTTATTATTTTTTGCTTTTACTTTAACATAAACAAAGGGAACAGGTGAAAAGTTGAAGAACATCGGGAACATGTACTGATAATATCATCTAAAACGAACTAGATGTTTAAAAACCAATAATTTAATTTCCTGTTCCAATAACGACAGTTATTGGTGGCTTATAATTAATATGATTAAAATTTAAACACTCAACTTTGATCGATTGCCAACTTCCAAGGTTTAATTCAGTCTGAGTGAAATGAAGTGAGATGTATTGATTATAAGAAATCAGCCGTTTAATTATTTCAATTAGTGTAGAGCTAATTATTTCAACTCAAGTTGAATAACTGCTTGATATTTAGATTTCATAGTAAGTGTTAACAAGGGAAGCATCTTAACCCTTAGTAAATTTCAAAATTCGCCACTTAAGCCACTCACTTTTATCAAATTTATGAACGTTAACAACACAGCAATTAGCAAGATTGGTACCACTCCATGAAGAGCACACCGCAATCCGTCCCTTGTCTGGCATGAATATCACGATTGAAAAATGTCTGGCGTCTCTACTGCTAAGAAATCCCACCTTCATGCTTCATTTATGTAACTAACACAGTCCAAAAATAAATTTTTAAAACTCACATTCTCTCAAATTCGTATTTCAGCAATTATTATGGTTTTATTCAAACTTCAAATTTTTGCCTTACTTTCTTATTATGTAAAGAACTTTAAGAGAAGAAAGAAGTCACAGAACTGTTCTTAAACTCAACTTTTATGTAAAGAATTATCGAACAAAAGTGTTTGGTCATTGTTTTGAATAATGTAGGCATTTCCATTAACGCTACAAAAAAGTCTTACTTCTCACTGCGTAGGTAATATCACATACAATTCTATAATATGATATTTTAGAGGGAACCTTACCAACCGCTCCCTGAGAACTTCCAAAAAAATTAATTTTCCCGGAAAAAAGTTGCAAACAAAAGTCATTGCCTTTTTTGAGTAAGGTTAATGCTCTGTTAACAATTCATCTGTAATAGTTTTCGAAAAAATGAAAACCCTTACGGAAATTCGCCCGCAGCTGATTTCGCTGTTCTATTAAAACTTTAAATTATTGCGAATCATTTAATTCACTTAAACATCATGCAAATTTGGAATCTTATACTACATTAAAACAGTATTTAAGAGGGAAAGCTTTCTCCTCTCCCAGCAGACCTCTCCTTCCCTCCTGTTTTAAATATGAGTTGTAGATATGAGTGCGGTAAGAGTACCAAGTTATAGTATCGGAGCCATTTTTAGAAAAATTTGAAAAAAATAAAAACCGCATTCAATAAAGTGGTACTTCAATTTAAGAATAATAATTCCTCTCGGCCCTATTGTTCGCTTACTTATGTTTACAAGATGGCCACCCAGGTTATGTTATAAGCAAATCACCAATACTCTGGAAGAAATGCCCTTTGGGCCTTAGAGTTAGATTTGCAGTGTTGAATATCGAAGGAACGAGACGAAGAATCGGGTCGCTGCCTAGGGAGAATTAGTTTAGTAGTAGATATTGTTGAGTAATAGGGTTTGCTACTACTAAAATAAATCTTTCTAATTATTAAAGCTCTCAAAAGACTGAAGTAGAACAAAAAAACCCTCAGTAAGATCAGGGCATCACCCTTACGGTTGTGTAAGTTGAGTACGAAAAATTCAATACGTAGGATAGCAAAATACCCCGGAGAATACTGCCTACTAAAAATAGACGATAGAAAAAAAAAGAAGAAATGAGGAGCTGTGGCAGTCGTTCGTGAACCGAATATTTTTGTAGCCAATTTAATTTGCATATATTTTCGAGGCTCCTAAAGGCGCTGTTTTCTAACTAATGTATAGTTAAGCAATGAGAATGGGGCCGAATTTAGCACACAGAAAGTACATTTAAAAATTAAATAAATGACAAAAAAATATAATTTTTCCAGGGTAAAGGAGAGATGGAAACTCATTGGCTAATAGGATACACTAATGAGAAAAATTAAGTGGAAAACAGTTTATTTGAAAACAAGAAAATCAATATACATATAATATATATACAACAATAAATACTTTATCACAGTTAGAGGAGAAAACAGTAATTGGTAAGATACTGGAACGATTTCAAGCAAAATTTGTAGTTACAATTAGTTAATGGAATTAATTATTCCATTGTTATGTACTTAAATAAAAATTAACTAATAAAAATAGTTGATGTATAATATCTGGAACTGAATAAACAACCTAGTAGACTTCTCTTCCTTTTCAGATAGTTACTCTTTTAAACAAATACCGCAAATACTATCAAACTTACTTTCTTCAGCCTTTTTTTTTGTTTATACATATTCTGTTGTATCAGTTTTCATTGTTGCAGGTTCAGTTGTTGTAGTCTCCGTTGTTATATTATCTGATTTCAAAGAAGTTAAACCTTCATCAACTTCTTCTTCGACAGGCGCACTTTCAGAGGTATGTTTACATTGACACGCATCTGCTGTGTGCTTTTCTATCCAAGGTAAATATCTATTTACCCTACAATAGACTCCTGGGTAATTGGGCCGAGCACAACCCTGTCCCCAAGAAACAACACCTGCAATTAAAAAAAAAAAAAATTCTTCAATTTTCACTGTTTTTAGTACATTATTTTCGGATGGAGATGTTGGCTTTTACAAATTTTTTGAGTGACTTATTACATTAGTCATAAACTTTAAACTCAAGTCCCCACACGAATTTGATCAATGATGACATAAATAAACTCTCAAAGGTGGAGGAAATTAAAAAATTAAAAAAGTAATATGCTGTTTCGAATAAAGTACCATAGCAGTTGAGCGATTACGACCTCAAAAATTGAGATGTATTGTAGTGCAGGGTTCGATTCCCGGTTATGGCTTGGATGGTTAACGCAAGAAATGTACGAGTAGGGAATGTTCATTCCGTGATACCACAACGGTATTTCGGCTAAAAGCCTGCTGGAAAAAAATAGACTCCTATTTACTTTTCTTGAGGCACTGAACCAACAATATAAGTCCAGAAAGAAGAGAAGAGTCAACTGGAGACTGTTTCATTATGGTTATACAGTCGAACCTCTCAATAACGGACACTGGCGGGGGAAAGCAAAGTGGCCGCTGTTTGGAGGTGGTCGTTGGAGGTAGGCAAGTTTCATAATTAAAAAAATATGTTTTTTTTAACAGCTATTTAAAAATTGTTTATTATTAATAGATTTAAAAACGATTGCATAATTATTTAGCTATATGATATGCATCAAATCTTTCTTAGTTATCCACAAAATTTATCAAAAAACTGCATATTATTGACTTAATTAATAATTTTTATTATAATCATCACATGTATTCATAACAGTAATAATTTATGGTAAAATTATCATCTATTATTGTTAAAAGTTTTCTTGTTAATGTTTTTAATTGCGAGGTTTCTGCTGCAGCTGCTACGAATAAACAACACTTATATGTTTTATAGTTTTTATTTTAATTGTACTTTATTACACAAGGTACTATATACACTTGACGCTAACTCCCAGTACACAACAACAACAACAACAACAACAACAACAACAACAACAACAACAACAACAACAACAACAACAACAACAACAACAACAATGACGCTGTACAGACGCTACAAGCCGCATTACTGACGCCACAATGCCGCCAACCCACAAAGACAAAATTACCAATGTATTAATTAAACATTATTTAACACACCCCCTAATTTTATCTTTATCTATAACAGGTATGCATTTATTTATGAAACAATTAAGTCTTTAAATTTATTGAATTTTACTCCACCTAAAGGTTTTTGTGAAAATGTCTGCGACTTGATCATTCGAACTACAATGTTTTACATTAATTTCACAGTTGTCATATTTTTCTTTTATATAATGGTATCTTACATCTATGTGTTTTGATCTTTTATTTATGTTACCATTCTTTATTATATCAATAGCACTTTTATTATCTATAAATAATGTACAGTTCAAATTTTTACCAGTTAGTTCATATATGAGTTCTTTTATAAAAATTAACTCTTTACAACATTCGGCACTACTAATATATTCACTTTCCGCACTTGATAATGCCACTATATTTTGCTTTCGCGAGCACCAGCTAACCGGCCCGCCTCCATAGTATATCACGAATCCAGTTGTTGAGCGACGAGTCTCAGGGTCTCCCGCATAGTCGGCGTCTGAGTAAGCTATAAGCTCTTCTTCATTTATTTTTATACCTTACTCGCGGATTTCTCACTTCTTTCTTTCTTTTAGGTGTTAATCCTTTAATTTTTAGCATTTGGTAGGTTGTAGCACTTTTTTCATCTCCTACTGTATCTTCTTCTTCTTCTTTGACTTCTCTGTCACTGGTTTCACTCAGCTGTTCTAGCTCTTTGGCATAAGTTTCTAAAGGTATGTTTTCTGTTTCATCAGCAAGTCTTAATTTCTTCTCCTTTTTCTCTACATTTCTCTCCGATTTTTCCTTCTCAGCAAGTAATTGCAGTAATTTCTTCCGTCTCTCTTTTCTATTTTTCCCAGTGATTTCTCTATCCTTAACAGGCGAATTTCCATTTGGTACAGTTATTATATCACTCTGGATTTTATCCTCACTAACTTGATTATACTGTAATTCACTTTGAATTTTTTTAAGTTTACATTCGAGATTTCTTTTTTCTTCATTCAATTCTAAAATATGATTTTCTAATGGTTTAACATCCGTTTTTAATTCACCTTTTCCTTTCATGTACTTATTAGTCATCAAAGATGCTTCTTCGATCTTTTTTAGCAATTTAACTTTAGACGCTCGTAATTCTACGTACAGTTGTTTTACTTCATCTTCTAAAGAAATTATTTTATTTAAATTAGCTTGCATACATGTCTCGCAGTCGAACTGAGATCTTTCATTTTTTAAATTCAATCCATCCACCATTCCACTGAGTTTATTAATACACTCCTGACTTTTATGTCCCAAACGTCTGTGCCATGTTCTGGGATTCAAATTCTCTGCAAAGTTCGCTTCTACTCTTTCCTTAATATCCAGATCTACCGAGTATAGGCCACTGGAATTCCGTTTTCCTTGTAACACTATTTCATCATTCGTCATGTGACTCGAAGATCCCGAATCCAATATCCACTTGGAGTTTGATGTTTCATTAGCCAGAAAAGATATGTCGTGTTTTTCAGGGTGTTTATTTTTTCTAAAATAGCAGTTCTTCTCATCATGGTTATTCTTTTTGCATATTTTACAGAATTTACTTTGCCTCTTATTGGGGCAAAACTTGGATATATGTCCTGGTTTCGAACAACTAAAACATTTTACCGGTGTTGAATAAGAACGATTTGTTTTATTTTTAATCTCGCTTTTGAATGCTACTGCAACATCCTCTGAGCATGAGAAACGTTTCTCCTCATTTGCTAGTCTTGTGATTAAATTTGAGTGTTTTTTCCTCGTTGGGGGTACTCTCCCAGGCACTCCAAAAATGTCTATATTTACTGTCAAGACTAGTTAAAATTTTTGACATAACCATGCTGTCGTTTATTTCATTATTCAGGGCTTTTAACCGAAAAACCAGGTTTTCTAAAATGCTAATATTAGTTGATATATCAACGCTATTATTAAACTTGAAGTTAAAAAATTCTTGCATTAAATCGAATTTTTGTTGCGTTGAATCACGCTCATACACTTCTTTTAGTTTTTTGAACATTTCTTTAGAGTTATTGCAAGTCATAACATGTGTCAGTGGTATTTTGTCTATTGAGAGGATAATAAGTTTTTGCGCTTTTGCGTCCCTCTGAACAAACAAATTATAGTCCTTATGGTCTTGTGGAGGTGACGCTTCCTCCCCAGACACAATGCCATATAACCCATTGGCCTTCAATAAAATTGTTATTTTAAATTTCCAACACTGGAAGTCCTCGGGTTTCTTTAACTTGTCTATTTCTATCACTTCGTTTAATAGATTCATTTTTACGGGTTTTAATGTAGCAACGTGC
The DNA here is from genome assembly GCF_049639745.1 of Rhodnius prolixus. Lineage (NCBI taxonomy): Eukaryota > Metazoa > Arthropoda > Insecta > Hemiptera > Reduviidae > Rhodnius > Rhodnius prolixus. Next base: position 27,262,637 of record NW_027411624.1, read on the forward strand.
AACTAACCTTTATATTCCTTTAGTAGTTTTTAAGATGGACAACGGCCTGGGCCCATAACCTGTTAAAAGTTTTCTTGTTAATGTTTTTAATTGCGAGGTTTCTGCTGCAGCTGCTACGAATAAACAACACTTATATGTTTTATAGTTTTTATTTTAATTGTACTTTATTACACAAGGTACTATATACACTTGACGCTAACTCCCAGTACACAACAACAACAACAACAACAACAACAACAACAATGACGCTGTACAGACGCTACAAGCCGCATTACTGACGCCACAATGCCGCCAACCCACAAAGACAAAATTACCAATGTATTAATTAAACATTATTTAACAATTATTTGAAAAATAGAACAAACCTTTCGGCAAGTAGACGATGGCTCGATTTGGTTTATGCAAAATCTTCCAACATATTTATTTTCTCTTCTAGAGTTAATCAATATCGTTTGAGAGACATATCGGAAAAAATAATATTGTTCGTCCAAAGTTATATTGAAAAATGGTTAAAGTGGTACAAGATGTATGGAGCTTATATAAGAAACTTCAGGAAAAACCAGAAAAAAAAAACAAAAACTTGAGAGGGGTTAATTATTTTGATCACCGCGTCAAACGAACTTTAAATAAAAAGGTGGTCGTTGGTGGGAGGTGAAACATATAATCCGTTCCACAAAATCAATGCCCGCGGTCGCTATGTAGAGTGACCGTTAGACGGAGGTTCTTTTATATATAGAAAGTGTATAAGGGATAAGACGGGGAAATCCAAAAACTCTCCGTAAATGGAGGTGGTCGCTAGTGAGAGTGTCCTTTATTCATTAAAAAGTGATCATCTATAATTTTTGATTAAAAAATGAATAAAAGAAGCAGTTTTTCGTCGCAAGAATTCTGCATCATCTAAGTAAAACTGTCAATATCCAGTAAGCAAAGCTAGAACAACAATCTTTGGATGTGATAGGAAATGTGTATATACGGACAATAGTTGAATCGAATAAACTATAATAACAAACCATGAAGCCTGAACTAGACTAGGGCAGAATTGGAGACAGGTCTAAGTTAACATGATGATGGCATTACCATTAATCAAACTTTGTTATTGGAAGTGTGAGGTCGTTTCCAACAACGGCCGCCTGTTGGCAGAACTGAGGGGTGAGGAAAGCAGGGCGTACAGGCTGGAAAGGGTGCTGGACAGTTTGCATGCAAACAAATTACATGTTACGTCACAACTAAGCTTTAACTCATACACAGAGACTTTCCACATATAACCAAGGGTCCAGGTACAGGTTGTATAGGTGGTGTTGGTGCAGAGACGTGAGAGCGTTGGAGGCAGGGAAACTGAAACTGCCCTTCAACAATACCCCTCCAGTGTGCACGCTGTCTAGACAGAAACTACAACATTCCCTCCCACCATCACAGCGCACCCTATCAGACTTTAACTTAGTGAAAACTGTATTGCAATCCGTTTGATTACAGTTTGTTTTAATAATAATGTGGTCCGCCTCAACAACACATATATACGTTAAATATCTATTATTTTATGTACCTAAATGAAACAGCATATTTATTTACAGGAGGACAAAGCGCTCCTCTTTCTGTCTTTAATCTAAAGAATAGCAATTCTAAAGTTCAAAGTTAATGATACCGCGTACTGTTAATTATGAGACCCTCCTCTAGACAGAACCTTTTATCTAGAACTCCAAGTACAGTTAATTGAAACAGATATTCGCATTATGGTGACGATATAAATAACCAACATTATTTTTACATATTAACCAGTTAACTGTTTATGACGAAGTTATTCGTCATGAAAAAAGTGTAAAATTTTGTGTTATGACGAGTATATTCGTCATGTGTTTTCAGTAGCGACCATCGGCAGTTAATTTTGCAATTTTAGTTAAAACTAAAATATATTCGTAAACTGCAAGAAGTTTGGAATATTTTGAGGCCATGTCGAAATAAAAAGAACTAATAGAAGATATAGTTATAAATTAGTCTTCGTAAATGTATCCTTGTCTTTTATTAGTCATCACTGAATCAATAACGAACTCGTATAGTTTGTTAGGCTAGAGTATGCAGTAAGTGGTGCACCTGGTAATAAAAAACGGGATGAGGATCCTTTTGTTCCCTATTTACCTGTATTCAAGAGGCGGAGCTTTCTTTTTGGCTCAAGATTTAGCGATAATCCAAATTGCGTCGTGGGCTTCTAACCTGCCAAGATATTTTCCTGCATAATTGTTTGAATTTAATCATCTGGTCAGGAATTTATTTGCATAAATACCAGGTCTGTAATTTTGCAACTTACTTGGGATAATTGCAGCAGTGTGCATTCTTTGTAATTTGGTACTTCTGCAAGGGCAGTATTGAGTAAGTGTTTAGTTTATTTAGTGGCACCAGGTTTTCCCAAGTTTTATGATTCTTTGTCGGATTTCCTCATAACACTGTCATTTGAATGAGTATTTGAGATAATAAGGTAATTTAGAAAATATTTTTGTCCGATCGAAAAAAGTAAATCAGTGTGTAGCAAGCTGTTCCCAGATCAACAACAATAGTACATTCGAGTGCAACGAAATTTATTTTTGATGTTTTTGGTTCCTATTTATGTTAATATAAATAAATGAATAAATCTACATGAAATAAATAACGAAAAAAATAAAAATATAAAAGTCATTTCATTGCAACCCAATTTCATATCAAACATACTCTTGACGAATATATTCATCATCGCTTAATTTGTACGACGCACGTAGGGGACACATTTTCCAACAAGGTCGACACAGTTAACTGGTTTTATGAGATGAGCCACTGACTCTATAGATTCCTTTCATCTCTCATTTGGGACAGCAGTTCCCAATAAATACTTTTGATCAACGATTCACAATTCAAATAATGTATTTCCTCATCAAAATATTTCTCGAAATAAAAAATCGAGGAAAGTGATTGGAGGCACCAACAACAGCTGTAACTGTCCTGTTTAACTAAGTCTACACACAGTTTGCTTTCTAAGTTAAACTCGAGTTCAAGCAGTAGCGAATTTGGAGCATTGATGAATAGATAACCGTTCTCTCATTATTCAAAAATTTCTTATTTAATTATCACTAAATCTTTATAAAATTTAATAATTGTAGTTCTTACTAATATTTTAGTTGTACACTTCAGTGTACGAAGACAATAAGCGCAGCTATAAAAATAAAACTCTCAACATCAAAAAAGAATTCAATAAGACCCGATTAGTGTATTTTGGTCTCTCTCAAAGATATAAAAGAGAAAAGAAAAATAAATAGAATATAAAGTATATCGAAATAAAAAAAATCAAGTAAGGAAGTGAATGAACCCAACTAACGAAGTCCTTTTATATGTACTTTTTATAGAGGATGCAAGGTTTCTGGGAAATATTTGTATGTATGAAGTGTCTAAAGAAAACAAGTTTACGACAAAGCTTTCATAATAAAATACTGAAATGTATTTGGTATTGGAAAACAAGAATGTACCCATACTAAAAGAAATTATTATTAAGGAAATTTAGATAAGTATAGCGCAAATATTGTAGTACTTTTATATTTTATTAAAGGAAAAAGTGGCCATAATATTTTAAAGATACTTTTATAGCAACAGTATTTAGTGTAAATTGAACTTTTAATTTATATTTTGTCAAATATTATCCTGCATTGTTTTTATAATGTAAAGAGAATACATCACGATACAGAACAACTAACAGGAAATACAGTTCAATAGTTTTTAATCGATAGAGTATAATTTTTTTAAATTTTGTCTGGGGGAACAGTAACACGATTAGTTTAGTATCTAAATAATAACAAATTTACACTAACATAATTTATAAAAACTTTTTTTGTTGACAGGTAATTCTAAACATAGACTTCTCATTCTATAAATCTTATAGTATGATTAGGTGGTGATGAACAAAAGATTAACGAAGATTTTATTGAGAGATGCGAAAACGATAAGTTACAAAAATTCTCTTTCCTTTAAATGAAGAAATTCCAAGAGAGAAAATGAAGAGGGATTTAAAAAACATGATTAATTTTCAAGTATATTTAAATTTTGTCTTTAAATTTACTCACATCACAGTAAGAGTAAAGTAAAGTAAAGTAATCGCCTATTTTTTCAGGCGGGGCTTAACGTCCAACTACCAATTAGGTGTCGTGGACGGAGGCGACTAGCAAACATACTTTACTGTAAATTTCTTTTATTAACCATTAAATAAAATCCAAGGCCTAAAGACCGGGAATCGAACCCAGTACCACAATACATATTAGCTTCACAGGTCTCGCCTCTAACCGCTCGGCTACCGTGGCGCCTCACAGTAAAGCCGTTTTCAATTAGCTTCTTAAATTGTTTTGGCAGCAACCTCTCAAAGGAAAGCCATTGCTCCTATGTACAAGAGGCTGAGAAGGATTCTGTCCTTCTTTAGTAAATTTACGGAAATTGTTGGTCCAAGAATAAAAAAATTTCAAATATTGATATCTTCTTTTTTATTTTATTTTATGTTTTGTCTTTACATTAACAATCAATCAATCAATCAATCTTTATTAGTTTTAAGGCAATTGCCTTATATAAATAGTTTGGAGATCGTACAGAGTTATTTTAATTTATATTAAGTAAAAGAAATAAAATTCCTCTTCATTCCTCTTGAATCAACAGATGGTTGCATTTTTATTTCTTTTACTTAATATAATTTAAAATAACTCTGTACGATCTCCAAACTATGAATATAAGGCAATTGCCTGAAAAGTAATGAAGATTGATTGATTGATTGATAATGCAAAGACAAAACATAAAATAAAATAAAAAAGAAAAAATATTGATACCTTCTAGCCTTTATTTTTCCCTTAGTTTGGAACATGAGACGAATCATATCTATAAGTTTAGTAAAATGCACTCCAAAATGGTTTACTGTTTCCATAATATCAATTCCGGCACCCAGATTAGTTCCAAAATAAAAAATTGAGATGTTACATTAAGTATTCAGAAAGATTTCTTCATATGTGATGAAAAGTAAAAAATAAAATCTTTTTAGTGTTAAGAAATCTACATGCAGATTATAATTAAATGAATTTTTCACAGAAATGTATTATAATTGAAAAATCAAAAATAATTGTGACTTTCGTAAGTAAATGAAAGACTAAGTTTTGGTATTTTTATGATATTTAACACCACACTAAAACGTACACTGGAGGGAGGATGCTCTACTTTGCACAGAACCACAATGGGTCCAAGTTTATGTGATAGTGCGCGAGATATTTCCTATTTATATAGTAAATCCAAATTGCAGGCGTAATTATCTAAGCAGGATCTCTTTTAGAGTTGGAGAATGATTTCAGGGTAAGTGTTGTTTGAGTGTTGGGATGGGATACCCACTTGAGAGATCTCTGAAGAACTAGCAAACCCATTACAGGATTATTCTGCAATTAGAGTAAGTGATGCGGCTGTAACTTACCACACTTTGTTAGTTCAAATAATGGGAACCCTGCTCGAAAACTGATAAAGATAAGAAAAAAGTAATGAAGAAAAAAAAAAAATCAAATTTAATTGAAAGAATTAGTTTGCCTAAGTTTATGTCACTAGTTCAATAAAAGTAAAGTTATTTTAATATTAAGTTCAGATAGGTTGTTCCTAAGCAATACACATGAGACTAACTAGTTAGGGTATTAATACTTTTCAATTAGGCCAAGTGAAAATTCAAGTTAGGCTGGCCGATAAAATTGAAAATGTAAGAGAAGGGAGATTGGCGGGCCGTTTGCAATTTAATGAATTGGACTTATTTAAACGTAACCGCAGTTACACAGCAGCGCGCACAGCTTTTAGACAAGTTTGAATGTTCCAGTCTCTACTAACACTCTGGAAATATGCAAAATCTTCCATTTGTTAGCAGTTACGGTAAGAATTTAATCAAATTAATTTCAAGTTTTTCGCAGTAGATTAACAAACTGATGTTAGATTCAACCACATCTTATCCTGAATTCATCTGAGTAATATTTTCTGCACTTTATGATGTTCACTAGCTAATGGAGGAAGAAATTTGAAAACCGCTGTGCAAGAGCAGTTCAGAAAAAAACCCTTGCTAGACAGTGATTGTTTTAGTAATTTCAGTGAGCCAGGGGATCGCTATTTCACCAGTTCTCATCTCACGTTTAAGAAAACACCAGATGCGTCACAGGGATGCATCAATATCTGAGGCCATTGGCACCCCAAAGAGTTTTTTCCAATAACTGACGTCTCTTGGCAGCGAACTCTCTTTACAGATAACACTGACCATTAAACTATAATAACAGAAAAAAAGTGGAAAAAAAAGACTAAATATAAATTTGTCAGTAAATATTGACTTACCAACTAGTAAGTGGTTCTGACCATTTCTGACGTGGAGTGGTCCCCCACTATCTCCCTGTAAAAGTAACGAACATTAGTTATTCTCGACACTGTATAATATCAATCTGTATATGTATAGTAAAATAAAATATAACAAATTTACTAATTTTAACATAGAAGAGAATTAATTATGACTAAAGTTAGTTGCTTTCCACTACAATAATCTATGCAATAATAATGGCGATGGCCAGCTTAACGGAATTAAGTTGCTCTTTTTACAGTTATTAAGTGTTCTTTAGTTTTATCACAGTCTCCATAGTTTAAAATATTGAAACAGCATTATTTTATAAACATTTTACAAGCAATTTGTACTATTTAAAGAACAAATAAATCCCTGAACAATCAGCAAAAATTTGAACTAATAACAATTGGAACGTGATTATGGGAAACTATATTGCGAAGGTTAGAAAAAGTAGACCGCAAACATTTGATCAACATTTAACTTCAAAATTTTTGAAGTTTGGCCAATCCGCTATTCTGACTTAAGCAATTTTAAAAGATGCTTTTCGATGTTTTCCAGAATTTCCCTTACACAAGTATACAGATAACAAAAAAAGCCTTTGTAAAGATTCAGAAATTAATGCATCATCAAGCAAAGAGACCTTAAACTTAAGACACCATGAAATGTACGACGTTTTATCTCACATCCCTCACAAGCCTTCCAAGTAGGAATTTTTGAAGAAAAAAAAGGTTACTGCCGTTCCCCGACCTTAAATGAAAGTGTAACATCTAAGAGTAAAAGAAGTGTTAAAAGACACCGCCAACTAACAGAGCTGGAATAGAAATAAAAACTTCCTGATTGTGAGGCAGCTCTCACAAGTACAAGAGAAGAACACCATCTTTCTAAATTAAAAGAAAGTGCTGGATGAAATGGCGCACTCCAAAAAATCATATATTAGGATTCTGAAGATTCTCCTGTATAATATTAACAAGAAATTCGTTTAATTTTCGAAGGTTCCTAGTGGTGAAAATCTATATTTAACAAAACATTTAAATAAAATAAAATTTTTGTTAACTTTGAGAACTTTAGCGAGAAATGTCTTGTAAATATAATCTTCTTTCGAATAAATATGTTAAAATCATTCAGTGTCAACGCTGATGTGAACTATAATAGCGTAACATTACCAATATTAATTTAATTTCTAAACTTTAATTGGTGAAATCTTCATAGCAGAATATGGCTTCGATGATGTAAGAGAAAAGAGTAAACATTTTCTACTTCGTTCCATCTTTTATTGCCGCAGGGCTAACACTGCTGAGAGCTAATCAATATTTTAATTATTTAAATTAAATAAACTAGCAATCGTTGAAAGTCGGTGAATAAAGAAGAGATGTTCATCCGGGTAAGTTCATGTGTCTAACAGTTTTGGTTAACTGTTCATGACAGAAATAAAAAAAAAATCTGGTACATTCTCTGGAAATACTCACACCAACTTTTCTTTACTCAAATTATAACCGTATAAAATTGAAAACAGTTTCCCGGAGAAAGTTTTCAAAGAAATTTGATAGGCATTATTAGAGAGATCTGGAGTTAGGGTAAAAAAAATCCGAAAGGGATGGTTTGACCAAAGAGGCGCCTATGTTTTTGGGCACTACTAAGTATTCTTCATTTTATAATTGTAGCAAAATTGGCATGGACTTTAGGCGACTTGTTCTTCAGGCCTTGGGTTTCGGCTAGAGAGGTAAGCTAATAATGGTGGTTATCAGGGAATTAGCATGAGCGGGAAGGCTAGAAAGGACTTGTCTATATTAAAACTGTTAGGACAGTTGTAAGGGTTGATCGTGAAAAAGTACACGAAAAAGCGTAACTTAGAAAACAACCCAACTTTGACTTTTTTTAGTATGAAAGGTCATTATCAGGGAAGCATTAGTGATTTCGCGGAGTATTTGCATTGGATGACTAAATGCAATGGAAATTGGAAGGCTTGGTAGAGTAAAAGAAAATTATAAAAGTTAATCTTTAATAAGAATTGGTATCTCTTTTACAAAATAAAAGGAGAGAAATTATTTAAAATATATTTTTAAGTTTTAGTCCCCCAAATGGTATTTCTTTATAAGTAGCTTAGAACGAAACGATTAACAAAAAATTCTGAAATAGTTGTTGCTAAGCAGCCATTCATCTCCTATGATTCTGTTTTGTACCAATTTTGCAGACGTCAATGATTAAAAGTTTTTATCATATGAAAGGGTATACTTAAATTTAGAAGTTTTCACTTTGTAATTGTCTTTTTTGACAGAGATTGTATGGGATAGAAGACAAATTTTTCAGCTATAAAATTATCTTTTACAAGTTTTTGGTTTATTCTTACTCTAAGATGCAACATTCTGACAAGAACTTACTCGGAAATAAGTAAACATTTAAGAGTCAAATGCCCTCAGCTTAGCTAGTAATAGTAATAATAATAATAATAATAATAATAATAATAATAATAATAATAATAATAATAAGGGAAGGGATTATTAGATTTTCTCTTCCTAGGAGCTTCTTACAGCTCACTGTCCGGTGATGGACAGCGTTGTCTGTAACGAGAGAACACTGTCCGGAGGCCGGCAGTGCACTGGAAAAAGCTCCGGGCGCTAATGACCTCAGCTGTTGATGCGCAAAAAAAAAAAAAAAAAAAATAATAATAATAAGGGAAGGGATTAGCTATGAGGTTAGCATACTGGACTCCCACGCGGAGGTCCCGGGTTCGAATCCAGCAGCTGACCCTTAGATTTTCTCTTCCTAGGAGCTTCTTACAGCTCACTGTCCGGTGATGGACAGTGTTGTCTGTAACGAGAGAACACTGTCCGGAGGCCGGCCAGTGTATTTTCTCTAATAAAAGAATTCACAAATGGTCTCTGTAGAAAATATAAAAAAAAAATATATGGATAGAAAGAGAAAAGAAGGAAGACGAAGAAGCAGATGAACAAAAAGTGAAAAGAAGTGATTGGTAAAGAAGTAGGAATGATTCTATTACAATATTATAAAAGTTAGGTAAGTTGGAAGATGTAAAGGTTGTGGAGGAGACTGGAGGAACTGTCTGGAAATGGGTGACCGTGAAAATTGGGATCGTGGGTGTGAGTTAGTTCGGTAGTCCATCCTTTCTCAGCTGGATGACTGTGAAAGAGATTGGGGGGGGGGTAATAACGGTCGGACGAGCGGAAGAGGAACATGATCTGGAGGTGGCGGCGAAGATGTAATGGCCTTGGCACGTGCCCACAATCGCATCGATCTGCAGATCGCTATGGTAACAGCGTCCTGTTCACGTCACTTCTCTAATCTGGTTGTTAAAACAGAATCCGCGACACTTGTATGTGCCAATAAACTGTAAGTCAACGACATCGTTTCACAAAATATATAAAGGAAATGTATTATAAGAGGGAAGTATGTTATATCTTCCGTCAATATATATGCTAAATAATTTGTTTACTATCTCTTTCTTCTACTTATTCAGAACTATTTCCAGAAAAAGGTTTACTTATTCTGGCTATTTTGAAAAATGAAATTTTCGGACCCAGATGGCTAACGAATCTAATGCAATTAAAACACGGTGAAAATAGAATGTTGAAAGCTTCCGCATTTTCTAGATCCTCTAACTCCGTGTTTGGAGGCAAATTGATTAATCGAAAGCGCCACTTGACTTAATCGATATTTTTCGTTAATCGGCGTTCGTCTCCGAATAAAAAAAAGAGAAAAAAAAACCTGTTAACATTTTCTGATATTAATATTTTTCTACTGATGCGATTTAGAAAAAGGAACAATAAACAAAAAGTAACTGAAAATTTACTGTACCAGAGAGGCCCGAGAGAAACACCTTCCACCTGCACATTTTAGAATATAACTTGAATGTACAAAAATAAATGCATAACAGACCTAAACAAAAATGGGAAGTATTAAAAACGGAAGTGGGAACACTAGAGAGTTGTAAAGTTATATATCTCGCAATAAACCGAGCAGATAATAATATTAACCAGTCGGCTTGCTTACTAATTTTCTCGAGTATTTCCCTCTGTGATTAACAATTTCATTTCTTATTTATTTTTTTTATAACTCTCGGTGAGAAATTAATTAAAAAAATACAATTTTTATTTTGTCTGCTTGTATAAATAAAATGGTTAAAGAAATAATGTCAGAATAGAAATCCTTAAATTTAACTGATCTTTTCTTTTTTTTTCAACTTCTTTTACTTCAGCTAAAGAAATTAGTAAGAATAGAAACCTGAGTCCTAGTAAATACACTGAGAAAGTTAATTCCTCACTTAATTTAGAAAAAAGAAAAGAAAAGGAAAACCCTCTATCTCGCCAATTTGATTGGTTGTTAAGAAGTGTGTTGGGTATATACATATATCTCAATTTTGTCCGTACGATTGATCTCTGCTTGTTAAATACTGAGGTTGCGAACATGCTATTAACTACGATAATGGTAAAATGCTGTTTTAGCCAAGTCTAATGAAACCAAATACTTAATGCACTAAGGTGGGAGCGCTGTTCAAATATGCCCGATTAAATCAGCTCTAATTCATCCACTGAGGCCTCGTGTTGCAGCTAATTTACTCCGCTATACGTTTAAATCAAAATATATAGAAATTGTATTCCTACACTGAGATAAATTAAGTAAGAAGGACTCACACGTCCAGGTTTTGAAAACATGTTGTTTTCCATACAATCATTATCTTAAATGAGATTATTTTTGACAATATGTTAACTAAATAACAACAGTCTATAAAAAATAATAATAACAACTTATTAGGGAAGGGATTAGCTATGAGGTTAGCATACTGGACTCCCACGCGGAGGTCCCGGGTTCGAATCCAGCAGCTGACCCTTAGATTTTCTCTTCCTAGGAGCTTCTTACAGCTCACTGTCCGGTGATGGACAGTGTTGTCTGTAACGAGAGAACACTGTCCGGAGGCCGGCAGTGCACTGGAAAAAGCTCCGGGCGCTAATGACCTCAGCTGTTGATGCGCAAAAAAAAAAAAAAAAAAAAAAAAAAAAAAAAAAAAAAAAAATAACTTATTTAAAAGATAAAATAAAGTTTAATCATTCACTAATAATTAATTACTGTAAACTTACAAGGTGTGGCTTTTAAATAACGAGACTAATGCTATAAAACATTTTATTTTAAATTTATACATATTTAGTTATTATCACCTTCAATATACACCCCTCCCCCAATCACTACAACGCTCCATGCGAATTTACCATTGTTCGAAACCGCGGTGGAAGTCTTTTTCTGTGAGCTCCTGCATGACGCGTGCCGCTTTTTCTTTCATAGCTTCAACGGACTGAAATCGTGTCCCTTTTAATGCTGATTTGACTTTGGGGAACAGATAAAAGTCACATGGGGCCAGGTCAGGCGAATAAGGCGGATGACCTAAAACTGGGATTTTGTACTTGGATAAAAACGTCTTGACAGACAATGCAGTGCGAGCCGGCGCGTTGTCTTGATGGAGAACCCGTGACTTGTTCTTCCACAAATCGGGGCGTTTTTTCCTTAGTCTTCCACGGAGTTGAGCAAGCATCTCACGGTAGTAATGTTGATTAATTATAATCGATATTTTCATCTGTTTTGGACGTGGAAGGGCGACCCGGGCGGTCATCATCTCCGACATCTTCTCGGCCATCTTGGAAACGATTGAACCACTCAAAAACTTGCGCATGTGATTAACAACATTCATCGCCATAAACTTCTTTTAATAAAAGATAAGTTTCAGTAGCGGTTTTACCAAGTTTCATGCGAAATTTAACAACAATTTGTTGCTCTACTACAATGTGTAGTATCATGTTTTCGGCAAAAGGGAACTTACACCTCTTACATAAACGACGGTTCCGTTCAGACAGATTTCTCGACAAACACGTGAGACGCTGCAATCGAAAGAGAAGGCTTTACGCTGCACAGCTGTCGGTCGTTAGGATTTGGTGCATGCATAGTTCTTCTGTAGCAGCATCAGTCTCGTTATTTAATAGCCACACCTCGTATAACTGTGAGGTTCTCGGACGGTTCCAAGATCGAAGAAAGGAAGAGCCGGGGATGACATTAAACTTTTTAATTTTTATTGTTTGACTTCTTTCACATCCAGTTTATGGTGAAAGATAAAAACTTAGCTTCATCCTAACTACCACTAGTTTCGGAAAACAGCACACTCTCTTAGCAACAAATTGAAATTTCAGCAGAGTTGTCTGCTAAAACTCAGGAATTGACTGACATAATTTGAACTTAATTACAATAATTTCTTAGGATTATTTCATGTTTTACTTTTAAAAATAAAATTGATGTTTCCATGTTGTAAGTGTGAAATCAAATCTCTCTATCACAGGCAGAGATAGGTTACGTGGGTTCGTGCAGTTAGACTGGGTTACCTTAACAAGTAAACAAACACTTTACTCCTGCCCTGAAGAGATGAGCAACGTTTTCTCTCTCTCTAAACAAATTTGATATGTATGGTTTTTCCAGATGCGCTATGTCATTTTTTTTGCTTCACACTGGAATCTGCTATTTTTCTGCGTTTTTTTTTGTTTATATTTAAAAATTACAACAAACTTCTTGTTGAGTAATAATGAATGTTGCAGTTGAAAGTTGACTAATAGTTTTCAACATCATTCCAATCAATATTGGCCTGTCATGAAGCTTTTAATTTATTTATGAATGTCCTTTTTTCTTTTTTTTTTTTACTGCAACTATGTTTATTTATTTCTCTTACAGAACAATGAATAATAAAATAATGTTTCAGAGAAGGGTGAGTGACTATAGATGTGTAATCAATTGTCTTGGTCACCCGGTTGTCCATTATTTCTGCATTTTGCATCTTTGCAGTCAGAAGTCAGAAGGATATAAAATTCATTGAGACCGTTTACGAATGATATCCAAAAATTTAGAAGCAGATTAGATTATTTTCGTTCAACTGATTTGTTTTGTTTTGTTTTTAAACTTTAATAATCATGAAAATGGATGGAAAAACTTTTAATTGTACTGAAATGACGCTTTAGAAAGAAAGTTTAACTTGACAACTCTTACAGAACTCTCAATTATTCTGACTTGTTTTATGTAAAAGATATTTTTGGTTGAAAAATTTTCTTAAAACATCGTGAAAACTTACAAGAGAAAACGAGCATAATTATTGATTGCATAATTAATTACCATCAATCACCTAAATTTTATTTCTTTAATCAAAGCATACCTGACAGGAATCTTTACCACCATCCTTAAATCCAGCGCACAACATGTTGTCACTAATCTGATTACTCATGTAACCAGTTTTTCTACATTCAGCATTCGACATAATGGGCACTTCTAATTCCTGTAGTGTTGCCGATATGGATGCTCTGTTTAGCAAACTGCGTACTTTAACCTGCATCTTAACACCCCATCCAGTCACGATTCCTGTCTCACCGGCGAATGTTTTCTCTGTAATCATAAAAATATAAGTTTTTTTTTTTATAAAAATAACAGTAAAAAAAGGACAATTTGCCTTTAAAACAAGAGAACAAGAGAGTAAATGGTCTTCGACAGGCGGCAACAGCCATACCATAATACGAAACTTACCCCACTTTGTTTAACTGCTATTCTCAAAGTTCGAAATTAATAATTTTTTGGAATTGAAGCATTTTTTTAAAAATGTTTACGGTAAAGCACTCTTAATATACAGGGTGTCCCAAGCTATATGGATAACGACTTTTTCTCGGAAACTAAGATAGCTAGAAAAAAAACTTAAAAAAGTAAGTGTCCCTAAATTTTTGTTAGAAATCCAAATTTAATTTGTAAATTCTTTTTCGGTGCTTCCAGAAGCGAGATACAGGCACCAACTTCATTTTTTCAAATGGGGAGGTGCGATTTTTATTTCAGAAATAGATTCCTCTATTTTTTTTTTTATAGAAAAATTTACTTGAACGATTTTTTTCTGTGAGCGATATTTTACAAGTTATGAATGAAAACATGATTCTTATAAAAAAATTCAAAATGATATTATAACGTTTTTTTGATTGAATAAGAAGAAAAGTACTATTTTATTATAAATTTTACTCCTCATTAATATTACAGATCATGCTCGAAATGGCCTCCTCCACCATTAGAGATGCATAGACATGCTCTTTCCTGCCAATTGTCCCTTACTGCCAAAGAAATAGATCCGCCTTTAACCGAGTTACAGGCATCTATTATTCTCTGCTTTAGTTCATCTACAGATGCCATCCCGGCTTGATTCTGATACACCTAGATTTAGAAATGCTTTTAGGTAAGCAGAAATAAGGAAAGAAAGAAAAAAGTTATGAATAATCACCTTGTTTTTCAGGTATCCCCAAAGGAAATAGTCCATAGGTGTCAAGTGCGGCGAACGAGGTGGCCATTGAATCGCCCCCCGTGTCGATATAACACCATCAAGCATGTAAAGAGATATCTCGATAGGAAATTTGATGGGCGTGTTATATCTACATGGGGGGCGATTCAGTGGCCACCTCGTTCACCGGATTTGACACCCTGTATAGTAGTAGTAGTAGCCTTAACAGTGTTTTTCAGGTGAAAAATCAAAATTGTCAATCAAAAGAACTTGATTTGATGGTTTTTAACAAGCCGGGAATCCCAGCTTCATCCCTTATCTACAAGTTCCTCACAGAAATGCTAATGGAACTTTGAAGAAATAAAACAGATACTTTTAAATAAAAATTGAAGAGCGAACTGTCGAATGACAAAGATAGAAAGAAAAAGTTTTCAATTTTAGTAAATGTCTAAGCTTCACCATGTGGTTCATAAATATTACTCTTTCTGAATAATAACAAAACAAAGTATGGTGTCCCTGCAATGAAGGACGTGTCATGAAAACCAAAGTGTTCTAAATATGATACAAAAAAAAGGACAAATATAAAGTAGACGGCAGTTACAGTTAAAGTAATAGTTATTTTGTGATCTTGCAAAGAATAAAATTAAGATACAAACTATTTTCTTTTCTTAAAAAGTTGTTAACAAACACCATGACTGTTATAATGGTTTAAAGTGAGAAAAAAAAGAAAAGAAAATATAAATAAACAAATGAAAATCTTAAGGAAAATAAACCTGCTTACTTTAATTGCCTCATTAACATTCAGAAAAAGTTACAAATCATAAAGAATAATTTTCTTATTGTAACACAATCAATGGAGAGGAGTTGTTAAATCGGATGTATCTATTGATTGAAGAAATATGGATGTATGCCTGGTGAATGGAGCACTAGTATGTCCAGTTTATAAAAAAAGGAGAGAAGTTGCTCTGCGAGAACAGTAGAGGAATATCGCTTTTGGGAGTTGCCTATAAAATCTTTTCAAATATAATAAGTAAAAGATTAATTGACTTTGCCGAGGATATCATTGGAGAATACCAGTGTGGGTTTAGACGGGGAAGAGGAACATCAGACCAGGTTTTTGTAATGAGACAAGTAATAAAGAAATATTGGGAGTACAAAACTGATCTCCGTTGTTGTTTATAGATTATCGCCGAGTCTTTTATAGCGTCATCAGAGTGAATTTAATTAGTGCATTGCGGAATTCTCACATTCCGAAGAAATTAATAAGACAAGTGAAGGTAACTAAGAATAATAGCAACGGCAAAGTACTTGTTAAAGGCCTTCTTAGTGATTTCTTCCCAATATCGGTTGGAGTAAGACAAGGTGATGCGCTTTCTGCGACACTTTTCAACATTGCACTTCACAATGTGATAAACAGGCTCAATATTACAGGGCATATAATCAATTCCTCTAGCCAAATCTGTGCGTATGAGGACGATATATGTTCCTGGTCGCAAGAAACATCCGCTCATAAAGAGAAGTGTCAATGGGCTTATAGAATTAACTAGAAAAGTTCGTTGCCAAAAATAATTTTTTTCCACTACTGTGGGGAAAAGCCCTTTTATATATAAAAAAAAAAATAACATAGTTGGAAACTTCTTTACTTCATGTTACATTATCGTACTATGCGGGAAAGTTTCTGAACCCTAATTAATATCAAAATAAAAATAAAATTGAATTTACCAACTTAAATTTTATAATTATCTGTTAATTCAATTTGGTAATTTCATTCTCACACAAAGGTTTCATCAATAGATTTCTCTACTTTAATACAAAAAAACTGCGAATAAAAATGAAGATAGTTTTCACTTTATTAATTAAGGAATCGCCTTCAGAACAAAGGATAATTTTCCACTCCTTTTTTTCCCCCCAAGACGCCTCCTGCATGTCTCATTTGGCCTTCTCCAATTGACTATGATGCGAAGCCTACGAGGGTCGTTTGAAAAGTCCGTGCAAAAATAAAAACTACTTAATTTTTTGGGGTAAACCTTTTTTATTTTTCAACATAGTCTCCTTTTAGGCTTATACACTTCGTCCAACGCTACTCTAGTTTGTTGATCCCTTCCGAATAATAGGATTTGTCCAAGTCTGAAAAATAGCCATTCGTTTCTGCAATCACCTCCTCGTTTGAATAAAATCTTTTTCCCGCCAGCCATTTCTTCATATTGGGGAACAAATAGTAGTCCGAGGGAGCCAAGTCTGGAGAATAGGGGGGATGTGAAACGAGTTGGAACCCTATTTCCATTAATTTTGCGACCACAACTGCTGAGGTGTGAGCTGGTGCGTTGTCGTGATGGGAAAGGACTTTTTTGTGGGCCAATCGTGGGCGTTTTTTTTGCAGCTCGGTTTTCAAACGGTCCAATAACGATGAATAATATGCACCTGTAATAGTTTTACCCTTTTCCAGATAGTCGATGAGGATTATTCCTTGCGAATCCCAAAAGACAGTCGCCATAATCTTTCCGGCCGAAGGAAAGGTCTTCGCCTTTTTTTGGCGCAGATTCCCCCTTGGTAACCCATTGTTTAGATTGTTCTTTGGTCTCAGGAGTGTAGTGATGTATCCATGTTTCATCCACAGTGACGAAACGACGCTTAAAGTCCTGCGGATTCTTCTGGAACAGCTGCAAACCGTCCTTGCAACACTTCACACGATTTCGTTTTTGGTCAAGCGTGAGCAATCGCGGCACCACCCATCATGCGGATAGCTTTGTCATGTCCAAATGTTGATGCAAAATATTATGTACCCGTTCATTCGAGATGCCCACAGCACTAGCAATCTCACGCACCTTCACTCTTCTGTCATCCATCAACCATATCATGGATTTTATCAATGATTTCTGGAGTAGTAACCGCAACAGGGCGTCCAGAACGTTCAGCGTCACTTGTGCTCATATGGCCACTCCGAAAATTTTGAAACCACTTATAAACTGTTCTAATCGAAGGTGCAGAGTCACCATAATGTTTATCAAGCTTCTCTTTAGTCTCCTGAGGCGTTTTGCCTTTCATAAAGTAGTGTTTAATCAACACACGAAATTCTATTTCGTCCATTTTTTGAAAATCACTCGACTTCCACGATTCAAACGAATGCCAAACACAAAGAAATAGACCGATCTGGCTGAAACTTGGTGTGTGTTCTTCCAAGAGATGCTACTAACTAAACATAACCTCGATACGCGCCAGTAGTAATATCTCTCTGACTTTGCACGGACTTTTCAAACGACCCTCGTATATCTCTCTACGCCCCCTATCCGGGTACTTACGTACCCGTTCGCCTGGACCATACCTCTTTCCTCATTCTCTCCATTAAACTACATCTCATTCTCTTTTCAAATCTTTTTTTTTTATTTTTATTGAATAACGGTCACTTCAAAATCTAGATTTTCTGAGAGTTGGAAAAGAATTTACTAATAATTGGGCTGCAATCTTGTATCAGTGCCAACTTGAATTAAACAAAAAAATTACTCACTTGTGAAATAAATATTACATAGAATAAAATAGTTTCAATAAAGTTTCAATTTAAAATTCTCATTTCCTGCAATGAAAGATTAAATTATCAAAAGAGTATTATTAATTTAAAAAATAAAAAAACAATCTATTGATTTCAGATGTGTGTGTACATAACAAAAAAAACAATTACGAATAAAAAACTGCATACAACATAATGGTTACACGTGCTCTAGCAATTATATAGCTGAGCATTTTTTATGAAAGACAGAATAGCCAATTGCGTTTTTTGTAGCACACATTGTACATAACAGTATGACAACTGCTAGATAACTGTATAAATTAAAAATCAGTCGCTGTGTGAAGTAATAAAATTCAAAATTCCCTGAGGCGTTTACTTTGTAATCCTTTTTTTACTAAATAACTATTTTTATTAATATATATATATATATATCTATGACTCTTTTAAAATGATCTGTCCGTGCTGATACTAAATCAGATTCACTATATGCTCTGGTGAATGTTTTTTATGAAAGATGCCTGCGGGAAATGTCATAACAGCATCGTCGAGCGGAGCAAAGAAAAAAAACTTGAAAAAAAAATTGTGTATTTATGTGGGCGGAAAACATGTTCCTATTCGCCATTTTCTTTCCATGGGCTGAAGTTCTTCCCATCTTCATCCTCACCTCTCTACCTTGTAAATTTATATGTTTTCAACGGATACAAAATGTTGTTTTCTATTCCAACAAACTATACAATTCAATTTCTTGGGCGCTTTTTCTGATTATTAGGAACTATTGTACATTAAACGCGATTGGAGAGTGTGGTGAGAGGTTTGCAGTAGGCAAAGGATGGGATGGATGAAAGGATTCATCACTTTCAAAAAGCACAAAATAGCCAACAAACGGTTGGTTCTATTCGGCTCTAATTCTAATAAGTAACTAACGGTCCATTATTTTTTAGAAGATAGAAGCCAGAATTTGATCAAATAATTCTTTAAAAATAAAACAAGAAGGTGAGATCAACCAGGAATAAGAATAAGGTGATTAAATGAGTAATGGGAATACAAACTGCGCACAAGTGTACAAAATGGTCTAAAAAGGTGGGTTTTGAAGGCGATGGAAGCAAAATAAGTATAGATGGCACGAAGAGGTTAAAGTTTTAGGAAGAAAGAAAAATACTATACCAGCATCTCAAAAAGGTGACCATTTTTAGAATAATTTGTTTTTTTTTTTTTAAATTCATATTTTACTCTTCAAAAATTATTGCTAATTGATCACCAAGGGCCACACATAAAAGCTAATGGAAAGTCAACCACAAAAAATACAACTTTACATTAAGATGATTTGCCTACAAAACGTCTAACTTATCTCAAGATGGTTCCCTAGAGTTTCGCATTTTTCAAAGTTTTCTTGGAATGCCCGGGCTCACTTATTCAACAGCTTAAACATGCCCTTCAACGCCATCATCCCAGACCACCACACAATAAATTACGAACGGATGGTGCACGTGTAAGAACAGAATACAGGATTCTCATGATTTCCGTTAAGAACAGTTTACAGTGATCATTCAATTATCAACTGAATAGATTTTCTCAAAATAAAGATTCAAGCAGTTTTCGCCACACTCAATAATAATAATAATAATAACAAAAATTACGTGGTACCTACTCAAAGGCGGCATACATGCTGGCATTAACTCATCATGCACATCAACCTCCTCGTCCATCTTTATCAGCGCAATATCATTGTCCAGTGTTGAAGTACTGTACCGCTCATGCCTGATTATATGATATACACCACGTTCTATTATCTCTGTTTCGTTGTCAGTTTTCTGATCATGTTCCAATAATCTTACTCGGATACGACTTTTTCTGAAACTATAATATTTTATATCAATAATTTGTTGGCTAGATTATTAAACAAAACCAAATGAGAAGAGTTGTATTTAAGTTGTTATTACAAGTAAAGGGGAGCACTATAAAGAAAAGAGATTAAGGATTGTGATTCCTTAATCACAAGGAAATCTGCCCATAACCTTGTAAAAGTTGAAACATATTTTTAATTCCAAATGAGCCAGTTTTCAATTTCTTGATAAGAGGGCTGGATAATATCGTAGATTATCCTGCAATTTTTTTCAAATCTTCTATTGATTCAATTTCTTTTATAGTTAGTACAACCACTGCAGAAATATATTAGAATATTGATTCACTAAAAATATTAACAAATTTTTAATACAAGATTATTTAATTTAGGTTCGGTCAAATTAATCTAAACTTTTAAAAAACAATATTAATTTCCAAAGGTTCGAAAAATATGATCGTCTTAAACAAGGTAGTCAAGAATAGCTTTCTTCGATTGGTAAATTGGTTAGAATTTCCAAACCTCATGTAGAACTATTAATTTTGAAATGAGATGCACAAGGAGGCTGGCAACACATGGAATATTTTGTAATACATCTGGTAGTATTTGAAGAGATTTTGTTTATTTTATACGAAGAAAGTCTCCTCATTTCACGAAGTTCATTAAAAGTATAAACAAATGTTTTTGTGTCGAAATTTAATCTAAGATCAATACGCTAAAATTATGCAATCGTAAAATAATTTTGTTACCCAAATAGGATTTTCTTTTTATAGTTGGACTAGATTGTAAGGAGCGATAAAATAACAGTAATAAAAAAACAATTTGGAAAACCAATAATGTAATAACTTACCCGGACACACAGTGCGCTGCGGTAAGTATGTACCAGGAATTAATAAGTGTGCCACCACAGTAGAATTGGCCGCGATACATTAATAATGCCATCCATGGATACTCATTCACTTCGGTCTCCTGTCCACCCACTATACGAATGTTTTTATTTGTTAAACCACAATCTGAAATAAAAAAGAAAAAATTAAAAAAGAAAATATCAAGAACGAGATTTCTTACAGAAAAAAAATGTAAAATAAAATAAAAAATAACTCCCTACCTCTAAATTTTAAATTACTAAATGTATTTAAACTTTTCCTACTTTGTGTAGTTGCAGGAAAATTGAGTTGATTATTGAACAATAATCCAGACTGCTCCACCAATAAATCAAATTTCTTGGAAAAAATTGTTTGAATAACCTACATGTAAGCATATATAAAAGCCATAATCAGCGACAGCGGCAAATCCTAATGCTTGATATCAATTCTTATTATTCGGGATATTAGGATTCTACCTAATTGGTCGTTTATGTGTGTTAGTTCAGTTAGTTAGTTTTTTTTTCTCATCTTTCCAACAGCTTCACAAAAATCGCAATAGTAGCGCTGGTAACAATAATCCAGATCCTCCGCGATTCCCAATACTGTTTTGAGATGGGTTAGCTTCCATGATGGTCCTTATCTGCGAATACTTAAGGTCGATTGGTATTTGAGCTATCAAGGACAAAACCTTCACATCAAAACTTGTGGAATTAACATTACAAAGTGCCTCCAGTAAAACTATTCTTCAAGTTTTTGAACGACTTCGGCACTGTTCTTTACTAGTTTAAACTCAGAAGAAAAAGCGTCCAACATTGCTTCCTTGATATGTCACAGTGGTTTAGAAAACAATAAAGATCGAGTGAAAAAAAATAGTACATTCTTACAAAGCAAAAAACTAGCAATAAGCTAGCCTATCAACAGCACGATATAAGGCAAATAAATAGTTCATTCAAAAGAAGTTTTTAAAAAGTACATAGCTCAAAACCAGCAAAACCTATTAGAATCCTAACCTCTTTGATTTTAGTGGTGCTCACTTCATCTGTGAATTATAGTTAGAAATAAAAAGTAGTAAAGAGAAATGTCTCAGTTTTTTCTGCAAAATTGATTTAGGGTTTATTTTTATTAATCTAAGGCATCATCTAAGATCATCAGCGCCCGAAGCCTTTTTCAGTATACAACAGGTTCGCTGTGATGTTCATATCCAAAAGCTGTAAGGATGACAAAACTCTCTAAAAAGGTAGGTCCTGGTTGGAGTAAAAAGCTCCTACGAAGGCACCTCTTTACAAGAATTATTACTATAATTACTGAAAGCAATAGTAGTACATAACAATGTGAACGAGACGTGCATAGACAATTTTTTCCACCCTTCAAATGCCTCAATGTATTTGATTAGAAAAGATAGAATTAATATTTCCTTCATATTATATGTATATGCACACAAAAGCATATTACATTATTATGTACACATGTTTGAAATCTAATATTACGTGTAGTACTGGTAGGTAGAAGTTAATATGATGGCAGCCAGACGGATATACTATTTCAGTGTGCATCCAGACTCGTGGATAAAATTCACAGATGAAATGGCGGCCTAATTTCACATTTTCTAATACTTCCTACGATATTCCACAGACTACAACGTACTCACTAATAACTTATATGATACAGATTTTGTATGTATAAATAGTTTATACAATATGGATGCACTAGCTAGTTATTTCGAACTTGTCTCATATAAATTTTTTTATTTTCTCCGCATTAGAGTTAAAGCAAATCTTGAGAAATTTCACAGAAGTTAGTTTTATTTTATTTTCCTACTTATCCTTTATTAATACTGATTTGACGACAGAACTTCTTGAGAATTTTTGTGATTGTGATTTTTTGGTAAAAATTCATTTACCTCGAAGAATGACAGCAGTATACACTTAAGAAAAAGTTTCCTATTTCTATTCTGCATCTATACATCTGTTGTGGCACTTTTTTCTGCTGTACATCAATGGATTTACTTTACAGATTAGTGAAAACAATTACCAGTTCTAAATGAAGAAATTATCAACTAAAACATTCAAGACGACTGATACATTATTCGTGTTAAAACAAGTATTGTATTATTTAAGTAGAAGATCCTTGGATTAATCTAAATCTAGAATCAAGGTACATAAAGAACAACTGATAGAAAGATTAAATAGAGCACTGAAAGATTAATAAGAGAAAGCTACATAGCACGCTTCATAAAAGGCATGCCCTTATTTAAATAAAACCTTAGTCCCTTAATATAATTATGTTTTAAGTTCCTTCTCTATTAAGAAGACAAATAAGGTGGAAGGTATTGACCGCTGACTGCTATGGCACAGGTTGCATAAAATATCAATATTTTTGTAATTCGCTAAGCGTAAACGATATTTAGTTTGTAGGATTTACTTCTGAGATAAAGGAGACAGCTTCAATTTTTATGGGGCTCACAGAAAAAAAAGTAGATAGAAAAAGATGAAACATTTACATTGATATGTTTATAAGACAAATTTTTAATCAATGTTCGATAAAGTAATCGTAGATTCAAGCAATGATTTGACTATGTTTACTCATTGTACAAATATAACACAACCTATTGGAGTCAGAAAGCCAGAATTGGTACACAAGTGTTGATGAAGGGCAGCACTATTCTTTTCTTTCAAAGTCGTATAAAAACCTATTCCTATAGAAATAATTAAAATTATTGGTGATAAAATATTATTACGCAATACCTTACTTATTAATGAATGGTGTCTGTTTTTTCATAATAATAATAAAAAAAATTACAGGTAAAACGCCGGTGAAGAATTTTAAACGTGAATCAGGAGAGAATCACTCACTCAATGTTCGGACTTTTACACAATTCTCTCTTACTGCATTTCTAACAGTAATTCTAGTTCATTGATTTTCTTAAAACTAAAAATGTTTAATAAGACTTATTTTTGGATCTAACTCTCATGTAGCGAGCCTTTTAAGTCTTCTTCGCTTTTCGTACTTATTACACGAGACATTCACGATCTCAAAACTGTTCAAAAATAATTTTTTTCATAGAAATGTTTGAAGTAAAGAATTATAGGTTTATGAAAAGGATGTGTTACCCATATAAGTATATTCGCAGGTGTGAATTCATCGCACGAGTCTAGTAATATTTACTTCTTTAAAGAAATTTTAGTTTTGGTGCTACTTATACGTTTATAAAATCTTTTGTTATTCATAATTCTTTCATTTTATAGTTTCCATTTTTAATTACTTGTCAGGGCTCTATGAAGCAGTTTATCCCATCTTTATTTTTTAAAAATTATATATTATTTTTATGTTTAATAACGTGTTAGTTCTACTGAAACAGTGACGGTTGCTGAATTGAGTATCCAGCGAATAAAAATGTTTTTAATTTTTAGAACAGAGAAAAGGAAAAACTTTGACAAGCTCCAATGGCTTCAGATATTGATCATCTTTAAAACTATACATTAAGCACAATAAATTGAACAAAGACAGAAAATATAACCAGTGAACAAGAGTCTTCAAAATTCTAAGAGGTAGTATTACTATAACAGTTCAAATAAAATACTTACTACAAGGTTTACATTTTGCTTGATCTATGGGCTCCGGAGGTGAAGGATTGGAACCGTCTGAGCCTCCAAAACCCGATAACAAACTGGCAATCCACTGCAATATTGATTGTTTATTGTCTTCAAAGGCTGTGTGATCACCTTCGTTAATGCTCTAAAATAAAAAGAAGGCTTTTTAAACAAATAAAACCTGTATGAATCACTCAAATATTTTCATTAAATACAATTATAAACTGCTCCACAAAAAAAGTGGCGCACTTTGAAAAAAACGTTTATTTTTTGTTTTATCACATTTTTGGGAAAGATTATTAGTTTTAATTATATTCATAACCTGTCAGGGAACAATTAATCGAAACAAGGCCCAAAGTTTCTTGTA
The DNA here is from genome assembly GCF_049639745.1 of Rhodnius prolixus. Lineage (NCBI taxonomy): Eukaryota > Metazoa > Arthropoda > Insecta > Hemiptera > Reduviidae > Rhodnius > Rhodnius prolixus. Next base: position 27,287,444 of record NW_027411624.1, read on the forward strand.
AATAGAGAAGCAATTCCTCGTTTAATCCCCTTCGGTCTTTTTGTGTAAACAACAACGTGAACTACACCTCAACAGTAAATAAATTTATTGACCTCTACAGTTGCGTTTCGACTTTTTTCAAGCTGAAAGCATTGCAAACTCTCAATTACAGCAGAGCAAGTGGCCCATATTATTGCATTAGTTGAGGATGGACGGAGTCAGCGGTACGCAGCACGAACGTTAGGGTTGCCTGAGACCACCGTCCGTAGAGCCATTCATTGTTACCGGGAGACAGGCCTCTGCACTCGCAGACAAGGTTTTGGTCGACCAAGAGCCACAGAAGCACTTGATGACCGATTTATTAGAATTCACACTCAGAGAAATCGTACATCAACTGCTTCTGAAACAGCTCAAACACTGCTTACTGTTCGTGGAGTTTCAGTCAGTGGCGAAAATGTACGAAGAAGGCTCGCTGAAATGAATTTACGCTCTAGGAAGCAAGCCACAGGACCATTGCTCACCGTAGACCATCGGAGAGCCCGTCTAGAGTTCGCTAGGGAACACCGCAACTGGTCTGAGAACGATTGGAGAAACGTTCTCTTTTCAGACGAGCCCCGTTTTGCTCTCTACGCACCTGATGGGAGGCGACGAGTTTACCGAAGGCCTAGGGAGCGCTACGTTCCGTGCAATATTTCTGGTAGACTACCATTCGGAGGTGGTTCAGTGATGTTGTGGGCTGGGATTTCTATGGGGGCTTATACGTGTTCAACAGGGCAATCTTGAATGTAGATTTGTATGTGAGGGAAATTTTGCAGCAATATGTGATACCCTATGCACCATTTATTGGGGAAAATTTTATTTTTATGCAAGATAATGCCCGACCACACACTGCCGCCTGTGTTGTTCAATATCTTCACGATACTGGCATTCGTATTCTGAGATGACCAGCACGCAGCCCGGATTTAAATCCAATTGAACATCTTTGGGATGAGCTGGGTAGGCGATTAAGATGGAGAAATAATCCTCCCAGGAGCTTAGAAGAGTTGCGAGGTGCTCTGGTGGAGATATGGGAGGAATTAACACAAGATTTCGTGAGAAATTTAATAAGGAGTATGCCGAGGAGATTGGATGCAGTAATGAGAGCAATACACGTTACTAAAATTCTTTTTCTCTTTTTTTAATCGGAAGAAATACTTTTTTTTTCAAATTCATTTTTTGCCGGGAAGTACTTTTTCGTTAAATTAAAGGTTTTCATTTCTTTTAGATCATTTTTTATTTTATTTTAGCCCTCCCGTAACTTTATACTTCTTATATTTGCTAACTAAGATAAAATGTAGAACAAAAAAGTTACAGAGAAAAAAAAATAACGCATTTTTAAAGTGCGCCACTTTTTTTGTGGAGCAGTGTAATAATGAGGTAAATTTTTTTAGTTTTTTCAAGTGGTATTTTCCAGGTATTTCCAAGAGGAAGTGTTTAAACTTATTTATTAAGCTAATTAATTCCAAATTGTAATTTTAGTATTAATACCCTTTTACAATTAAATGATGGTAGATTTTTTTTTCTTTTTACCACAATTGAAATACTAACTAATAGGTTTTGTTTGAAACAAATTTCTAAAAATTATGTTGCAAAGGAAATTTAAGAGTTCAATTTAACTTTAATAAAAGTGGTGGCGGGGATGGTATAAGTTCAAGTGAGAGAAGAAAACAGAGCTCGATATTTGTTGCTAACTCCATTATAAATCTTACGACAGGTTAAACTACAATTCCCCGCTACTTATATTTAAGAACTTTTACTTTTAAATTTAGATTTAAGAAAGTTTGTAAATTTTAACAAATAATAACTACAAAAAAGAGAAACTTATATGTGAGCTTCACACCAGATGTTTCCATAACTAAGATTTTAATTACTTTGCAATTGTACATTAAATACAAAAATTCACTGAAGTTTGATCCATGAAATTGCAAAAACTTATATAAATTATGGGACTCACTGTCCCATACCGTCCATCGGGATCCAAAAATGTCTTATTGTAGTTATTCGCTAGACTCTATGATTACTTCACGTAAAAAAAAAGAAAAAATGCTTATTGTATATGTTTCCGAGTTTTTCTTAAATGAAGTATGTAATAACTAAATTTTCAAAATATATTTCAGTTACAAGTATCCAAATAACTAGTCCGCCGCAAGATATAAAGACCCTGCCGAAAAGAGATGAAGCGACACAAAATTGAACACAACCCAGTTTGAATATTTGAAAAATAAACAGATTTAATGTTAGCTTAGAGATTTTTCTGTTTTAAAATTACTTTAAATAAAAAATAATTAAACCTGGGAATTAAAAAGGTATTGCCAGAGAGCAGGACAAATGAGGCAAAAGAAAAAGCACTGAGGAGACACATAAACCAGCTGAACAATTTAATGAAGTCATTCAATTTTCTATTTGAATGTTGATATGTACACAAGTGTTTGCTTAATTAATTAAATCTACTCGTCCAGTTTGTATAAGTGGGCTGTCTGTAATCTTATATTTGTGTGAAATCACACTCGTAACTCAGTCATATAACATATGCGTTCAGCTTCAATCTTTTGACGTGGAGAGAATATTTTTATAAATTTCTTTGAATTGAAGTTTCATTTAATATTAGATTTTCTACCACAGCTGCTGAATGTTGGTGCACTAGTGTATTCCAAGGTTTCCGCTAAATTCAATGTTTCGTTAAGTTCATTTGACTGTACTTAATTGAACTAGAAAATTCCAGTAGCATAGATTGCAAAAAATAAACAAGAAGAAACCAATAAAACTCCAGGTGGTTATGCTGTTTGAAGATGCTATAAACACTCGTGGAAAAACAATCATTTCAGGATTGATAAATAAATGTTGAGAAAAGCTAGCCTAGAATATTCAGGTTTATTTGATCAGCATAATAGTAATTAACGAACAGAGCTTATCAGTCGCTTTCGACAACTTTATTCAAAAATAATAACTTCTAAAATATTTCATTATCAGTAAACACTTCAGAAAATTAAAAGCGCTTACGGTGAATTTCTGGAAAAGACTCACGATAGGAAAAAGCAATAACGCAGTAGATGAAAGTGGATGAGGAAATTCTGAAAATAACTTGCTACTCTATCAAAATAATTAACAAAAGTTCACTCTAATTTTTACATTACAGCTTAATCTATTTTTCAAGTTCATATTACTTGTATTATTTTCAACCCACAAACTTTTATTGTAAAACAGCAATAATACTCCTTGACAACCGCTTGTAGATATGTTGATCTCTGTACACTCCTTTTTTTCCCCCTCATGCTACCTACCTAAAAAGATACAAGACATCGAGTTTCGTTTATCGATAGTTTTCTCTTTGTTGATGAGAAACCATTTTTAAGCAATCTATATAATTTGGCACACCAAAAATATCGATCGGGATTAAATTATTTTCCACAAACACCCAAGAGGAAGATGGAAGTGTGACCCAGAAAGTTCAGGTACTTTTTTATTCAATAATCAATATAAACTGAATATTATTAATTATCAAAAATCAATCTAAGGGCTGTAATGAGCAAAGATGAGTGTACTGCCACAAGGGAGTCTTTCTAAATTGTGCCCCAAGTTCATCTCTTCTTGTCTGTGGTAATTCAATTTCTTCTTCACTTGACTCTAGTTTAAAGATTCCTAGACGTCAGTGCGTCCATTAGATTATCAGAAAGATTCCCCATACTTGACTTATTTTTCACTTGATCATTATTTCACCTTCATTACTATCATAAAGTTTATTTTTATGCTGAACTGCTCCCGTGAGGGTGTTAACTATACTTGAGTATCGACGGACGAGTTAATAATTCTAACATCTGGTTCTTTCAATTTATTGCAATAATATCTATCTACCAATTACTTTAAAACATTTTAGAGAATACTCACTAGAAACCTTCATTTCGCTTCACGATCCTTTCCAAATACTTTGGTCCGATAATCATTTTTTCTAAATTTATTCATCTAGCTTCTTATTTTTTTTTTTTTTTGTAATTTAAACCTGATTTTTTTCCTTGCCCTTAACGGTACTCCATTTGTTTCTTTTAATGTTTCGTTGAAACATTGACTTCTTTAAATAAGCCTCTCTCTTAAAAGACGTTGCTTTTAATGCTAGTCATCTTTCCTATAAATCATCAAAATTAAATGTTCTGTTCTAGTCGCCACAATAAAAGGAAAAAAGTGTGGAAAATTTAATAACTTAACTTGTCGGTCTATTAACTCAAGTTCACTCTTCAATAGTTCTTTTAATCATTTTTTCATCAATTATTATATTTTTATTGTTTTCAATAATTTCATTATTATATTGCAGTGAGTTTTTAAAAATTAAACTTTGAGCTAAATAAATTTTTAACAATGTGATTCGGTTTCAGTATCCGAAAACCTCTCCCATCTAAATAGTGCTGCTTAAGTGTAAAAGACCGAAAGATGGGTTGGATTATTACTGAGAATACTAGAAAGATATGCGACCCAAGAAGCCTGAAGAGAATAAAGGAAACAAAGTTAGATGAAACCAGTTTTAGTGTTTTTAAAAAATACGGAAAGAAAATAAGTAAATAATTAAGCCATTTAGGATTTTGAGGCTTTAGAGAAAGTAATACAACACCTTCTAGAATACTGAAATAGGAATACACTTTTAAATGGCACAATGAAGGTGGATTCTAAATGATGTGTAAGAGATGTTGGCAGGTAAACAAGCCAAACAAGAGAGGCAAAAATATTTTTCAAAGCGGCAAAAAAATATTTCTTAAAGCAAGAAAGATGCAGACATATTTCAAAGAGATTGATTCTTCTTTCTCTTCTGGATGCTTTGTAACGGAAGGATGTGCCAATATAAAAGTTCCCTAAAGAGGCAATCGGAACTATAATTTCTGTTAAGGTATCAAAGACAGATATGTGCGACTTTGTAGATTTTCCATGTCGCCATTATTACCTACCATTAGAATGGCCGCTACATCTCAATTTATATTGAGAAGACTCTAGCAATTACGTCTTTTAATGTACAATAAACCTTACTCTCGCTACTGTTCTTATAAATTAATATTTAAACTTCTCCCGATTCTCGTCCATTAATGTCCTATGCTTTAATGTAAATTAGAGAAACGACAATGTTTCCATTCATCTTCAACTCAATCCCATATCATGAAGAAGAGGGATATATAACTAACTTTCCTCCCCGCTGGAACTTTTCTCTCTGGAATCAATTACAGAAAATTAATTTAATTAATAGTGATCGACTTTCATGATAAAGGGGGGATGTAACTACGATTGCGTACGCCCATACATTAATTTCCATGAGAGGTAGCAGACATTAGTTTGAGATTGTCCAATCTGTTTTAGTGATACTTCCTCATTTTATGTGAGATAAATAAAATTAGTACTTTCTGAATAAGATAAAAATATAATTTTTACATGAATATCGTAAAAAAAAAAAAAAAAATAAAGTAGTAGATCCATAATTTTAAATAACATCTATTTAGTGTAATTTAACCATAGATTACTTGCATATATTATCTAATCTGGATCAATTTCTGGTCAATACTATGTGCATGCAAACTTTGACTGTAATATTAAAAATTAGTTTTAAATAAAAATCTAATTTACATTAGGAAATTAGATGTATTTAAAAATGCATTACTGATGTGATGCATTTACAGAAAATTTATTATTTCCAGGAATTTTTACTTTCTCTACCAAACTGAAGAACGATTATTGGAACTTAGTTTTTAAATTTTGAGTTTTAACTAGAAAAATTCTTTTAAAGGTCTCCTGAGTCTGAAAAAGTGGTTATTACGTATTATTCTTCACGCATGTGTTTAGTGAGCATAACTTAAAAACGAAAAAAAAAGAAAAAAGTTCCTTGAGCTTTTTTTGGTAACCATTTTATTTAAACGATGTATATTCATTACATATGGATTGAACAGTGACTTCTATTTAAAACATTTTCGCAGGCACTTCTAACGTGGAGTTGGAGATAGTGAAATTCCAAATTTGAAGAAAATGGTTTAACGGAAACGCGCTTTACTGAATTTAGCACAAATTCTAACTTTTTGTTTTAAATGCATCACCTACATTGCAATAAAAGAAAGTCGAGTGAGTGTTTCACTTTACCTCAATTTGGTGGTAAGAGGACCATTGCGATCTTTTCGAAATTTTCGATATCGAATTTATACCGGTTCCTCTCCGAAAGATACTTCCAGGTCACTAGAAATACAGCAAACTCTCCATCTTTCTTTAGTGGGGACAGGAGTACCGCAAGGAAGTACACTTGGCCCCGTTCTTTACACAATACATTTACCGGACGTTCCTCCGCACTCATATTCTTTGCACATATACAGACAACACGGCCGTACTTGTTTGTGACAACCCTTCATTACCTTCCCACATAAAACTGACTCACTTTCATATCACAGAAACATTGAAAAAAATTAAAACAGGTTGACAGAAATAGCGACTTTCCTAGTTATTGATTTAATTTAAGAGATTTTATAAAAAAAAAAAAAAAAAAATTGATATCCTGATTCATGAAACCCAAAACCCTTCATCTCTCAACTTTTAGCCGTGCAATCCAACATATTTTTTTGTCGCTTTCGCAATTCATTAAAAAATTGAATGCGACCTCAAGTTTGAGAAACGGTGCACTAATCTACACATATGTACGAGGTGTGTTCAAAAAGTAACGGGAATTTTTAAATTTCGCGGGTTTGGAGAGTCTGATTGTAAATTTTTTTTTTTTATTATGTTGGTACACATGCCCCTGAAGTACGATAAAATTTTCAGTAATATTCATCGTTTACTTCTTAAGTGGCAGCCGTTAAGGTTAGACGTGTTTTTCGAGCTTGGCGATTTTTGTTTGTTAAAAAAAATGGATCAAAGAATTTGTATTAAATTTTGCGTAAAAAATGAAATAAAGTGTGTGAAATGTTAATAAAGGCATATGGTGAGTCTGCTATGAGTAAAACAAGGATTTACGAGTGGTATAAGCGTTTCCAAGATGGCCGCGAAAACGTTGAAGATGACGAACGACCTGGACGTCCAAGCACATCAACAACCGATGAAAACGTGAAAAAAGTGAAAGAAATGGTTATGAACGATCGCCGAATCACAATCAGAGAAGTCGCTGATGATGTTGCCATATCAATTGGCTCATGCCATGAAATTTTTTCGGATGTTTTGGGTATGAAACGTGTGGCAGCAAAATTTGTTCCAAAATTGTTGAATTTCGAACAAAAACAGCGGAGAATGGAAGTTGCTCAAGAGTCACTCAATGAAGTTGACAACGATGCGGATCTACTGAAACGTGTTATAACAGGTGACGAAACATGGGTTTACGGATATGATGTCGAAACTAAGGCTCAATCGTCCCAGTGGAGGCATTCTGGATCGCCAAGACCGAAAAAGGCTCGACAAGTGCGGTCGAATGTGAAGGTTATGCTCATTGTGTTCTTCGATTTTAATGGCATAGTGCATCATGAATTCTTGCCACAAGGTCAAACAATCAATAAGGAGTACTACCTACAAGTTCAACGCCGTTTGCGTGAAGCAATCCGAGAAAAACGCCCGGATTTGTGGCAAAACAATTCATGGATTTTGCACCACGATAATGCACCTGCTCACACTTCATTGCTTGTTCGTGAATTTTTGGCCTAAAACAAAACTTTAACGATGCCCCAGCCTCCATATTCGCCAGACATGGCTCCATGTGACTTTTTTCTATTTCCAAACATAAAGAGAACATTAAAAGGCCGTCGTTTTACAAGCATAGATGACATTAAAAGCGAATCGCTGAAAGAGCTGAAAGCTATCACAAAGATCGAGTTTCAGAAGTGTTTCGAGGATTGGAAAAAGCGCTGGCACAAGTGTATTGTATGCGAAGGGGACTACTTTGAAGGCGACAATATTAATGTAGATGAATAAATAAATATTTTTTTCAAAAAACGAAAATTCCCGTTACTTTTTGAACACACCTCGTATGTATCAATCACTTTTAAAACATTTTTCATGTAAAAACCGATTATAGAAGGCTTTCATAGAAATTGGTATTTGGGCTTACCTTTAAAGTGCCATTTCTATATACTTAACGTACACTATACCTAGACACAGTTTTACTGCAAATAAATTAAATAAGAAGGTTAAGAAAAGTAACTAGTAGATTTGTTTACATTCAAGCCCAGCACAGTCAGTACAAAAAGTTTCTTCTGATTTCTTTTACTTTTTCATTTAATTCAACAAAAATTGGTGTATGAGAAAGTCGTATGAGTTTTCACACCAGATTTTTCTTCTGTACAACTAGTAATAGAATTGTTTCCTAGCTCTGAGAATCACAAAAGATTTATTCGATCATGTGTGGGGGATATGTACTGACTGTACTAGGTTTGAGTGTAAACAGACTATTCTACGAGTCATGCTAAAATATCCCCTCTCCATTATTGAAAGGAGACTAAACATTGGAAAAAAAATTATCAGTTAAGAGAATCACGAGGTAGTAATGAGATGTTCAAATTACTTCTTATCGTCAACAAGTCTTTCAGATTTAGAATGCACATTTGGATACAACACTTGCTCTAAGGCAACTAATCCAACTAATCAGTCCGGTACTTCGTTTCTTGTAACTTTTTCTGAATTTTGTTGATTTGTTGAATAATTTACATAATCAGTTGATTTATTATTTTTATTATAAAAAATTATATTGGTTTATGGGTAATAGTAATTATGTTATTAAAAATGGCTATTATATCGCACCCCCGCTAAAAAAGAGTCACAACTCAAAAAACATTGTTTTGAGAAAATTTATGTTAAAGAATTTATTTCACTTGAGCCATTCATTTATCAGTTACCGTGCCAAAATACAAGTTAACTTGTTGTTTTACTGTTTCAGGAATATATTAGCTCAATGCTATTGGTGCAGTAATTTTCTCAAAAAATAATTCGATTCTTTTTTCTTTTTTTTAAAGCGATTTTTGAGTTGTGACTCTTTTTTAGCGGGGGTGCGATATGTCAGCAGATGTCAGATATTAACAGTTGTCAACTTCTGTTATGTGATTGATTGTGTAAGCTGGTTGTCGACAGAAGATATATAAAAAAAAAATTAATCAACTTGGTGGAGTATATATATACATATATATAGAAGTTTAATGGACTGGGTCAATCAATGACGGGACAACTTCTTGTCCTATTAACTAGTAAATAGGACATCTTTATAGGATGAAGTGATGGGAACATTCTAACACAGCGGCACATAATCTACAACCTGTCTTGGACACTCTGCGGTAATACCGCAATCACTAAACTAAGTGTACACACACACTCACAAACACAAATCTACATACATATAAAACATCACAGCCCATTGCCAGACAAATCTGTTGTACTGATTAATGTCCAGCAAATCATTATAGAGTTCCATCAACTATTTTCAAAACCATTTAGAAGTGGAATGAGTAAATATAACCACTACGGATATAACTATAATTAAAAACTTAATTTATTAATATATAAGTTCTTATTAAACATGAAGAAAATTTAGAACATGAATTGTAAATCTTGAATACCACAATATAGTTTATTTTTGTTGAAGTGCAGGTTTTCCGGATTTATCAAAAAAAGTTCACTATTTCGTGATCGGAACACGATAAACTTTTCCGAAGAAATCTGACGATTGAAAATTTGGGGAAGTGCATTGTCTTTTCTAACATGCAGCAAGAGAAAACGAAAAATTGAAACCATTTTTCACAAAATATCGAAGCATCTTTATCAAGTTTATCTACAACCTTCATCAGCTATTACTTATTTGTACGTCCTTCATTGAGCAGCAAAAGCAATAATCGGTGGATCCTCTTTAATTGATATTCATAAAACAATGTTTTTTCTAAAAGATTCTCAATTCATTACCAACTTTTCTAATCAAATTGTTTCTAGTTTAAATATATTTAATCATCTTTAATTTGTTTGGGGTCAGAAAATGAAATTACCTTAAACAATACCATTTTTAAGCAAGACTGATCTGATGTATAAAAACACACATTACCAGAAGAAATTAGTGAGTATAAAATTATGCCGTATTGAATATAAAGCGAATGAACTTTTAGTTATATGTCTCTTTAAATTGTTGTGGTTAACAGAAAATAAATAGCTAACTAAAAATTATGTAAACTGAAAGTAATTTTCAAACAACGCTATTGAAATTTGGCCTTTAAATAACTGTTTTAAGTAAATTTCCATATATTTCTTTGAACATTTAAAAACTTCTATTATCCTATAATTTATCTCTTTTTTATGGTAACCAAAACCAATTATGGTGTTAATGAACTTGAAAACATGAACTCTTTGGTAATTGTTTAAATGTTTTCTGGATTTAGTGTTTCTTTTTCTTTTTTAATTTTGCGAGTCTTAAACAGTCACAACATAAAAGTTGCACAGTTGGCTTAAAAGGCTTTAGGTTGTAAAATTTGTAAATTTTTAACATTAATAGAATTTTTATCATGATATCCTGAGAATATTTTTATTAATGTTAAAGAAAATTAATATTCGTTCATTTCGCTGAAATAAATTATTCGGAAATCAATCATCAATTCCTTGAATAGAATCTTTTTGTCCTTAAGTTTATAACGTCTACAACATTCAGCACTACTATATAGCTGAGGTGTTGCCTACAAGATCGCAGCATCCATGACCGCCGAGGTCAGAGTGTCCATCGCATGTGGGTACCTTATTTGAAGGATGTCTCTCCAATAAAATATAAACTGGTAATTTGCAAAATAAATAAAAAATATATCTATTGTTAACTTCGTTATTAAAAGTGAACCGGTCGCAACGCCAATGTGATTCTTATCTGAAATTACTACATCGCTACGAGGAGTGTTGATGAGGAATATAGTGTAAATACATTAATCTATTTGGGCGCAGAGCCAATTGTTAATTTTATTTATGGTTCATTATTAGTTTAGATATTGTTTGAAATATGTGATTTCCGTGTTAGAAGAGGCTGTAAATGCTATACTGATTGGCACTTAAGAAACTGCACTTTAGATGAGAGCCTAACTTCATCCCTCACTTAGAACCCCTCTTAAATTAAGTTTACAGGAGAAAGTTTCGTGCAAATTCAAAAATTAAAGCTTATCTTAGAGTCTTCATTGTTTAAGTGCTCTAAACCGAAACACTGAAACCATAAACGATAGGAAAACTCAGGAGAGTAAAATAAAAGCTTATTAGAATTAGTAAAGTAAATTCAATTTCCAAATTAGATGTCGAAGACGGGGCGAAAACGAATATATTTTTTTTAACATTATTTTTCAAAACAAATTAAAATTTGCCATGATTCGAACTGGGTTTGTCCTACTAACAAGTCTTTTCAATGCAACTGAACCAGCTGTTGGGAAAATGCTAAGGAATAATAACGAGCTAAAAATAATAAATTCTTATGAGCAAAAGCAAGGTAGCAACAGCTTTGGAAATCTGTTCTAATCCAACGGATGTAATCACTGTTCGGTTAGAGGCAAGGCCAGCAAAGCTAATTTGTATTGTGGTACTAGGTTCAATGTCCGGTCTAGGACTTGAGATTTAACTTAATGGTTAACTTGAGAAATTTATAGTTATTTAAGTACGGTTTGCTAGTCGCCTCCGTCCTCGCCTCGACACCTAATTTGGTAGTAGGATGTAAAGCCTGTATGAAAAACAGGCATTACTTTACTTTATTTTTTACTTTAATCAGAGTTCTAAATAAAATTAATTAGTTTTGTGGAAAATATTGATATAAATTGACTGGTCGATGGACTAAAAATACAACAAGGTGTTCAGCTGAATTTTGAAACTGAAGACGAAGGCTGAAAAAACTTAAGTGATGTTAAATGTGGTTAAAGCCCAACTTCTCAATTACGAAATTTGATGGAAACAATTTTTATTTTTTGTTTTGAATTAAATAAAATCAGAAGTTTTGAAATTGATGAATCACTTCTTTAAGTTATGTTCGAAGTTTAGAAACAATCCTTGCAAAAGTAATGTTTGACAGTTTTAATCTTTCTAAATCGTCCTTGAAGGACGTTCAAAGCTACTTTAGTTGATTGATATTTAAACAGAACTATTTTCACCAAAAAAACATTCTAGTAGTAAGCTGGATTCAGCACTATGTTTTACAGTGGCATTAAGAAAGTATACGAGAGCCACACCTCGTCATAGCCATTAAATAACGAGACTGATGCTGCTACAGAAGAACTATGCATACGCCAAATCTTAACAACCGACAGCAGGGTAAAGCCTTCTCTTTCGCTTGCAGCGTCTCACGCATTTGAAGAGATATCTGTCTGAGCAACGAATTGTCGTGAAATTTCACATGATACTTGGTAAAACCGCTACTGAAACTTATCTTTTATTAAAAGAAGTTTATGGCGATGAATGTTTATCATGTACGCAAGTTTTTGAGTGGTTCAATCGTTTCTAAGATGGCCGAGAAGACGTCGGAGATGATGACCACCTGGGTCTCCCTTCCACGTCCAAAACGTGGATGGAAATATCGACTATAATTAATCAACATTACTACCCTGAGGTGTTTGCTCAACTCCGTGAAAGAGTAAGGAAAAAACGACCCGATTTGTGGAAGAACAAGTCATGGGTTCTCCATCAAGACAACTCGCCGGCTCACACTGCATTGTCTGCCAAGACGTTTCTAGCCAAGTACAACATCCCAGTTTTAGGTCTCATCCGCCTAATTCGCCTGATCTGGCCCCATGTGACTTTTATCTGTTCTCCAAAGACAAATCTGCATTAAAAGGAACACGATTTCAGTCCGTTGAAACTGTGAAAGAAAAAGCGGCACGCGTCATGCAGGAGCTCACAGAAAAAGACTTCCACCGCGGTTTCGAACAATAGTAAATTCGCATGGAGCGTTGTTGAGGGGAGGAGTGTATATTGAAGTGATAATAACTAAATATGTATAAATTTAAAATAAAATGTTTTATAGCAATAGTCTCGGTTATTTAATAGCAACAGTAAACCTCCGTCACAAGCCGTCATTTAGTTAAAATTATAAGTAGGTAAGGATTACAGAAGATGAAGATGAAGTGAAATCGTTGGAGCCGTTTTCAAGAAAAATTGCGTATACAGGATGAAAAGCAGGAATGTAAAAGCCTAATGGAAGTTCTCACTATGAGGATAGCTTAATTTTATTTGTAAATTATTATCTGAGAAAAGTTTGTTGAGGAATTAATTCGAAACTGAGAGGTTAAATATCCCTCTAAAGTTCTGTAAGACTTTTTCGCTACCCTTATTATTAATCGATAATCAATTACTGTCAAGGTTCGATGAAATTATTCGAAGTAGTGAAGTTAGTAGTTTATGTAACAGTTGTAACCTTACGGAATGATCAAACATTTTTCTTTAAATTTCCAAGAAAAAAAGATTTTGAAGAAAATTAACTCCACTGCTTTAATTATGATCACATTACATTTTCATAAATGAATTTTTGGAATCTTATTTACATAAAATGTTCAATACAAAAAGAAAATCTAATTAAAATAAACTGAACGAAAAAAAACAAGTTTGTGCAGCAACTGTAGAATAGTAGATTATTTCACGCAAGAAGTAAGAATAGGTCGATATTCTTAGTATTATTTAGTAGCGCCATACTCTTATAAACAAAAAAAAAAAAAATACTTAGGTAGATAGAAAAAAAGGATACGGACAACAATTCGACAAGTTGCAAGTGTGAACTGACTTTTACAGTAGGAAAGAAAGCAGCGTCAAAAAACAATTACTGCACCATTATAAGTGAGCACCAAGCAATCACTTGAAGAAGAAAGTTGAAACAGAGACAAGAAATAAGAGAAAGACTACACAAAACAATAATAAATTTCAGAGAAACTCAGAACTACAAGGGAGGATGAATGCAAGACGAGTGTAATGCAACATTGTAAAGTTGATCATTAGTCAATAGTTGTGTAATAAGTATAATAGCGACAAAACTTTAAATATATGCATTCCTAGTACATATTTTCAAGTCTGGGGATGCAACACCCCAGAAATTACTATCTATACCAGGGGTCGCCAAACTTTGTTGATCATGTAATTTTTCGAAATCTCCATCGACCCCCATGAAAGTAATTTTTAGTTAATTAAAATAAAACTATCTATTAGGTACTGTGTTTGTACATTTAGTTTATGATTTTAAACATTTATTAAAGAAATTTTACATAGTGTAACAATAGTTATACGAAAAATATCTTAATGTTGAAATTTAAATACCTTAATATTTATTAATAATAAGTAATTATAAATAAGCAAAAATAATAAGTAAATTAACTACAGTATTGCTTCTTAATTAATGAGATGGGTGTGCCTGGTGTTTCTTTGCAAGGTTCGCTATATTGGGTTCGAAATTGTTTTTCCTTTGACCCCCAAACGACCCCCTGGCTCAAATCGACCCATACTTTTGTTAAATAGACCCCTACATAGTCCACTTTGGCGACCTCTGATCTATACTATCAATAGTGCAGTAACATAAGATTGAAATTGACAATATAATTTCTCTTCTTTCTCATCTTTCAAACACACAGACAGATATACACCCAAATTAATTTTCTAGCCACAAGAATGTTCACAAAACAGATTTTTCAATTTTTTTTTTTTTTTTGAAAATTTTCTGGATCGAAAGAATTATTTTTATACTAGAAGAGAAGGCAAACTGTATTGGTCAAAACTTCAAAGTAAATTTATAAATACTGAAACCTCATAAAAATGGCAAAAGTAATCAATATAAAATAGCCATCGAAAAGTTTTACAAACAATATTCAGTAGTTGTGTCTATTTAAATATCTTGAGCCATAAAGTTGTTGTTTCTATGAAAAATATAATTATGTAAATACAGATGAAAATAAAACGAACAACAATACCTGCCATTCCAGCCATGCTGAAGTGTTGACACAATTGCATGGAACAAAGATGAAAACACAACTATTAAATAAAACAATTAGAGATAGCGTAACAAAACGAGAGATAAAAAACGCCATAATGTTAGTTTTGTGCTCGCGCGAGCTTATGCGATTTTGTACGTCCGTTTAGCTGCTGAATATAGCGGATATAAAGACTACTAGTGGGCTCCACTTTGTATAAATACAACTATATATACTTTGGGTCAGTAGGCCAACTGGCCTAACAGAGAAAGCTGTATGCGATGTGGTAGTAGTGAAGTTTTATATACATATATATATCGTACGGAATAAACAATTCTTGCGAGCAATCTCGACTAGCGCAGAAAGTTTACAGTGCGTACGCTTTTCACATAATCTAATTTATAATAAATACAAAAGAAAATAAGAGTATACTAACCACAGAGCCGAAGACGATGACCCTTACAGCTTGGTCGTAATAACCATTATTAATATGCTCTCTTTACATCTTAATTACTGTCACCTATTTATTGTTTCATTTTATAGAATTACTGCTACCGGAGAAGTACAATTACACTTTCTCCTGCTGCATGCCTCCAAATTCTAGCTTATACATTTTTTCGCAACTCCAAAGTATTACTAAATTGAATTTGAATCCTTTATTGTGAATTCACTAATTAATACAGAGCGTCTGATCAATAACTGACACCTCACATCTTATCCTAAAAAACAATTAAAAAAAATATATCAATAATTCTGAAAATGATTAAAAACAAAAACTTCTAATAATATTAGTTCGTAGAAGCCAGTTTGATTTTTTATATGAAAATTATAAAATGAAAAAGTAATAAGTCGGACTTCTAAAATCTTTGTATAAACTTGTATAAATTCTTATACATGGTTACTGACCAGGTCCCAGAAGTGTAAATTGTTCTAATGTTGTGTTGCACTCCAGTGATAATTATGGTTAAAGTTTCCTGAAAACCAAAACAGAAAATTACTTTAATTTGCCTTTCATGAAAATGGAGAAAGATTAAAAAAATTGTATCTATAAAGTCGTTCAGTAACTTCAGATGAAACAGACTTTATATAAGAAGCGTCATTAGGCTAAAGTTAAATGCAATTTAGAACTGTCTGAAATTTTGGTTCGAGAGTTTTCTTTTCACTCATATTATCTGAATGAATGATCACATAATATGTGTACGAGAAATAATATTATTCTTGAAATAATATTTATATAATAATATTTCTCGTAGCGCCACTTTAGTGTCAAAATGCAGTAAAAACAAATAAGGCTAACCGTGAATGTGAATGAGCTACGTAATAAAAGTACTAAGTAAAATCAAATTCGAACTACTCCACTTGAACTCCTCGCTCCAGTAAAGTGTACTTACGTTTTACTGAGTTCATAAAAATCTTATAAAAGATTTAAAGAGATACCTTACGACTTTTTATGATTTGAAGAGAGTTAGGGTTAAAATGAAAGTGAAGATAATAAGTGAAACCCTGCTATGAAACCAGAGAGCTCAAAAACTTTAAATTAAAACTAAAAATGTACTGCGTGAAGAAAGGTCTAGGTATCTATAATTTTTTATTTTTTATTTAAATCCTATTTTAGAGATGTTTCCTTATTCACAATAAATTTATACAAAATAAAGTTTTCTCAAACTGATGCCTCAAAAATAAAGAAATTACTTTCTCTTGTTGCTCTTACAACAATAAATATAGATAAGAAGAATAAAATATAATACCAGATAAGGAAATACCAGATAAACAAAAATTTAAATTATTTTATATAAAAAGTTAAAAAGAAAAAAAAGTGATGTATTTATTAAATATCACCATCAATAATAGATTAGTTTGACCCATAAAAGATGAATTAATTAAACGCAAAAAGTATAAAATAAAAATATTTGCTTTGCTAAAATTTCACTTTAAATTTTTAGAAAATAACAAAACGATTAAGTTCTTGTATTTAGAAAAGAAATGTTTACAGTGAGTCATTTGGTTAAGTAGAAATAATTTTCTAATATATAGCTGATGGAAGGGATAAATGGCAAAATTATTAACATGGTGTAGCAAATTGTCAATGTCAGTAAAGTCCTTCTACTTTCAACTATTAAAACATTTAGCAACGAAAATAGTTACCAATACTGTCATTGTGTTCATCTAGTAATTCTTTTCGAGAATTTTCCGTCATTTTTTTCTACCAAGCTACAAATTGTATTTCCAGTTATTATTTAAAAAATAAAAAATGAATCAGGTGAATAATGCAAATTATTGATTTATGAAGGATAAGAGATCAAACATATATATCAGACTAGTGCTACGAACTGAATTTAATTCACCCTTCATCAAATTTGTGTGGATAGGCAGAGAAAAATTCTCTACTTTTATTAACGTAAAATAAAATATATTCTATTATGCCTAATAAAAACAATATACAGGGTGTTCATTTTAAGACGGCTCAAATGCATTTCATGCTTAAACGGTTGATCTGAGCAAAAAACGGTAGAGGAAAAACTTGTTGCCCGTCACCTCTAGTTTCAGAATATGTGACTTGATTTTAGATTCCTGATCGCGTACGCGGCAGACGCGCGTCCAAAAATTAAGGGTTCGCAGTTGACCCCCATTTTCCTATACGCCGTTTTAAAGAGTATAAAAAGTTATGAAAGAAACCAAAAACCGCAATTCGATATCTTCAAAATTAAAGGTGCTAGGCTCTGGTATTTATTAATCATATTTCAATTTTTTAACTTGTTATCAAAGGAGAAAGAAGAGCACGCGATAGGTCATTTTTATGCATTTTTTCATCCCCTTTCTACTAAAAATATTGGCAAGGCAGTAAAGCTAGTATTTTTCTTAATATCGCGAAATAAGTCGTTTTCCGAGTGATTTTTCTAAGAAAAATCAAAAAGAGCTTTAGATGTTCTTAAGCATACACAAAATGGCTAAATATTAATTTTACATCTGTTACAAACAAGGTTTAATTGGTAATTTTGGGAGAGTTGCGTTTAATTACCAAAACAATTGGAAACCTCCTGCCACATTTTTAAGTGATCAATATCTTTCATGTATAGGATCAAACTTATTCCTTAATTTATTAAATAATGACTTTACGCAGCGTGTAAAGCATGTACTGTGCCTTCAAAGGTGCCTCCTCAGATACAGAGAGCAGTTGATAATCTCCTGGCTAACCTGGCTTGTGAGCCAGAGGCGTCTGTCGCGTACGCGATAAGGAATCTAAAATCAAGTCACATATTCTGAAACTAGAGGTAACGGGCTACAAATTTTTCCTCTGCCATTTTTTGCTCAGATTAACCGTTTAAGCATGAAATGCACTTGAGCCGTCTTAAACCCTGTATAATTATGTCAAATCATATGGTTGCAATTGAAAAAATGTTTGAAAAATAAAATTATTATTTTACTCTCAAAAGTTTTTTCTTATTTAAATTTAAGTTATCTGAGATCATTGGCTAATTAGTGAACTAATACCTCCCCAAAAATTTCTCATTATTTAAACAGAAAAGTGGCAATACACAGTCACCCTATCAATCAAAACACACTGAAGATGGATGAAGTTCTGAAACTGGTATATTTTTTCCAATCTTGCAGACCCACACAACTTGAAGATAGCAGCAGAAGTAAATATTTCTCTTACTAAAGGAGGATTATCCAAAAGAAGTTGATGTGGGTGGGATAGTAGAGCATCAAGAGATGTTCACACTAACATATTTATACAACACACACACACACACACACGCATGTATATATATATATATTTAGGAAGAAGGAAATGTTTGTCCGGTGATGCCTTTCCACACGCGCGACCTTACTTTATTTATTCTCACCCACACAGGAGGTCAGTGATATCACGCCCGTCTGGTGTACACAACCCAGCTTGCAAAAGTGTTCCTCGTGCTTCAAGAACTCTCTGCACAGATTAAACTGTATACAATAACCTGCTCATCTAGGATTGTTTAGAAGATTAACTGACTGTAGTTTACAGAACTAGTTTTTTATTTAACAGCAATGAACCAGTAATATATTTATAAATTATTCTTCTCTCCTCTTTTAATGATTGCCTTTTTAATTCCAATTTTTATAGTTTCAGTCCAATTCTAGTGAAAAAGTCAGAATTTTCTAAATTCTAAAAGGCTTTGAAGTTCAGATTCATTAAATTATTATTACTTAAATCCGTTGCTGACTGGAGCTTTTCATTACATTTCCATCAGGTCGAGAACATCAACAGACAATGAATGATTACATTCTTAGGAAAAGAAGATCTTTAACTCTATATTATGGAACTACAGCAAAATGCAATCTCCAATTTTATTATTTTTCCTCTGTATTTTAAATAATTAAGTAACGTCAATTTAAACGTATGAGTGCAGAGTCTTTTCAGTGCTCAACTGGCATTCAGAAGTGTTTGTACGTCGCCGAATTTTGAACTGTCGAACTTCCTATGAAGAAAAAATTGATAGCAGATTGCCTGGCATGAACTAATCTATTTCCAGACATTAAAACATAATTTTTACCTTTATGATGTTCCTTTGTTTAGATTTCTTATAAATTACCATATAATGCTGACAGTTCTACAATAAACTACCGAATAATATCCCTCTTTGAAAGATCGATGTTCCGTGCGATATTGAGTAAAATTTTTACAAGGTCCAAATCATAAAACTGTTAAAAGGAAAACTAAAATGAGATATCTCAATAACAAATTGAACTGTAGTGCAGTAATAAATAAACCAATATAATTTCTGACTAAAACAGTATTTAATACAACTTACACAGGAAATTAGAGAAGAGTATATCTCCTGGTTCAACAATTTGCCACTGATGGAAAGCAGTACGCAATTTTGCAGAGAGACAAATTCTCCTCCTCTTACGATGTAATGTTTAAATTAATTAACCGTTTAAATATGAATTTTTTCTTTTTTTGAAAAATAATACACTTTAGTAAATTAAACAAAAGTGCAAACTTCTAATAATTAAACTAAGACAATTTTTCTTAATAGAAAAATTATTATTTAATTTTTAGTCTTCAATTATTAAATAAATTTTATTACTACCTTCTTTTCCTGCGGTAACATTGAAAACTAAAGCGACAAAGTTTCAAAAAGTAATGTTAAGTTTGAGCTAACTGCAGTCGTCAGTACTTTTGAGATATTTTGCAAATATATGTATGAGAAAAGGGGACCTAAAAACATGTATTTCTGATGAAAACAATTTGCTCTTAATAAGAGCAAGGGTAAATGCAAATTTTTCAAGAAAAACGTTTTACTATCATAATTGAATAACAATTTACAAAGGAGTAGGGGCATAGTTTCTTGCACATAAATTGCACAAACAATGTTGCATGTAATCTGATTCAATTTATGTAAATGTATTGATACTTATCGATATCGATGTTACGTCATACAGTGCAGCGGCTCCATTCCCTTCCATCCTGTTACAAAAACAAACCTTTCTATTATTTTTATACTTTTAAATTTGACAAGTGCCAAATTAGTTATGTACTTTATGATAGAATTATTATTATAACAGTTCCTGTCGCCTTTTACTGCAGCTAACCTCTACTTCTAGATTCGTCAAGCAATTTCTAGGAGAAGAAGGGCGACATTCTGGGAAAACATTAGAGCTGGTTGAAGATGATCTACAAGGCCAAATCCACTATGAAGTGAGAGAATTTCCATGGAGAGATTTAAAACTTAATAACAAGAAAATCAGTTCTATTCTACTTCAACTAAAATCAGAATTAATAACAAAAAATTCAAGGCGAAAAGTCACACTAATTTCTATTGGAATTAGTGTGAAAAAAACCCTTAAAACTACAAAATTACTTAATAAACTTGAAAACTGTCGGTTATTAATAGGTCACGAGTTATAGCGGAATGAATTTTGAGTATTAGTAAAATCCCGAATTTTTTGATCCTTCTGAATCTCCACTAATATTGCAACTCAGCGGCTTATATTTTGCTCAATTGAAGAGTGTCATTCTCCTCAATTTGATAAAATCGCACGATCTTCTGAGCAATTGGACACGAGATTTGGCGGTTTGACTCTTAAGTCGATCGGATTTGTTTTCCAATTAGCAATTTTACTTTCATATTTCATTTCTATTGTTATTCAGATAATGAAGCCGCTCATTACCTTTAGATGACTCTTTAGTGTGGCCTCACTTCTTCCCCAGGACTGTCTTAACAAGCGTTCACTGAGAAAATGCTCTTTCAGTCGGCTGTTTTTGACTGAAACCTTGTTGAACCCGATAGAATCTGAAATAAAATATGAAATTTTAGTTTTTCTCTCTTACTGACATTTTTCTCACGTACACACATTTGAACTTTTTCAGATTTAGAGGATCTCAGAAAAAAAATAATGTCTAAAAATAATATATTAGTTATATAATACTCGTATATAACTAATATTTAAGTTTGAAGGTCCCCTCAATCCGAAAAAATGTTTTTTTTTTAAATTTGACTCTCTCCCTCGCTTTCTCTGAGTGTGAGGAAGAGAGTTCGTCATAACATAAATACTGATTCATTCCGATTTCATAGGTACACTTTTTATCGTGATCTAAAAACACATCTCAGGTAATTCCAGTCTGTGAAACCAACTTCTTCCAATTTAGTAAACAGTCAAAATTTAGATTAATGTAACTTCCAGAGTAAATCGTTGTTGACCATTTGGCCAGTTTGTCAAGTGCTGAGACCGTCATAAATGACACTCCCCGGGTAATCAATGTTGAAGGTGCCATAAGAAGTCTTCATTAACCATCTATTCCAAGAATACAAGTCTGTTTTCTATCAGTCATTGTCATTTTTAATAAGTTGACCTTCATTAAGGTAAAGTAAAAATTAACATAGGGCTATTTAGGTTTATTTTTAACTTTGGCAAACTCGCTATCCTCCAAAGACAGGATGTCTGTA
This sequence comes from Rhodnius prolixus, assembly GCF_049639745.1. Classification (NCBI taxonomy): domain Eukaryota; kingdom Metazoa; phylum Arthropoda; class Insecta; order Hemiptera; family Reduviidae; genus Rhodnius; species Rhodnius prolixus. The sequence goes on from NW_027411624.1 coordinate 27,309,270, forward strand.
TATTTTTTTTTAAAAATTGTTTATAAATCTGCGACTGCAACAAGCAAATGTGATGTTATGTAATGTCTTGAATGTAGATTGGAGAAGGCACCCAGTGGCGACACTCCATTAACGTGAACAGATCGCTATACTGTTATGAGGAGAGTAGGTCGCGGGGCCATCTTCTATTCAATCTCCTTGGAGGATTACCTGGTAATGTGGAAGGAGATAAGTGTTCAATTAAAGTATTAAGAGGAGCTGCAGTAAACGAATGAAATTTTAAGAAACGAGTTTTAGTAAGGTCGTTAATGAAAGGGATGTTGAGGTAATTATGAATGGTGAGGTTAGAAATATAGAATGGAGCGTTAAGAAGTTTTCGTATTATTTTTGACTGTTAAGTCTGAATGTGTAAAGAATTGGAACGTTTAGTCGATCCTCATACTTCAATGCCGTATGACAAAATAGGTCGCAGTATCAGTAGATATAAGAGTCTTTTGTTTTGTAGGTTGAGTTTAGATCGTTTGTCAAGTAGTCTGGCGAGAAGTTTGTAGCGTTGGTTAGTTTCTTGTCTTTTCAGTCTAGTATGGGGATTCCATGTCAATCGTTTGTCTAGGTACAGTCCAAGGTAGCGTACTTTGTCCACAGTTGGTAAAGGAGTTTGGTTTAAGATAGTGGGAGGTAGGATTTTTCGTCTTAGAGTAAATACTATATATTTTGATTTTGTAACGTTAGTTTTGATTCGCCATTTGATAAGCCAGTCTTGTAAGTGGTTGATGTGTGTTTGAAGAGTTCGTGTAGCGATAAGAGGATCGGAATGAGGAGATAAGATAGCAGTATCGTCAGCAAAGGTGGAGACCTAAAATTCAATAAATGAAACCTAGACCGATTTATCAATGAATTATATTACTATAAATATATATTACTTAATAAAGAAATGACATTGCCAAGGTCATTGAAAGAGAGGATTATATTGATTATAATACTTAAAGTAGATGCTGGTTTATTATCAATCTGGTTCAATGTTATCAAGTACATATAACAAAACCTCTATTATTCTGCAATGTAGGTGGAAAAATAGGTTTTACTAGGCTAATGTGTTACTGTTCGTAATGACTTGACGAATTAATATAGAACTACTGTACTGTTAAAAAGAAATTTTATGCTTTTCTATTTATATTCTTTGAATAAGAATTTTGAAACTAGCTAATAAAGCAAATTATTGACAGAATGAAAAAAAAAGATTAGATGTTTCTCCGGGGATCTAGATCTGTCACGTTTGTTAGAAATTTCATTCCGGATGGATTCATTAAGTAATTCTGAAGGAAGAGTAATGTTAGGGTTCTCCTCTCAATTTATCTATCACAAATGTTTTTGAATAATTTATTGCATAAATAATCTTCGTGGTGATTATGGGAGATTGATGAATAGGGAACTATTTAAAGGTCTCATTAATGTTTTGATAAAAAAAACTAGGATTGCCAACTGTTGTCGGGTAGTAATTATTTATTTAAAATATGCGTGGAGTTGTTAAAGGAAGCAGCATTAAAAAATAATATAAGAACCGAGGTATCTGCAATAAATAATGAATCATATAGCGCTGTTCAACTCAGCCATGCATTGTTAAATTAAATAACACATACTGTCCTCCGTAAATGCTTTCTTTATTACCCAGTACCATCAAGCAATTACAATGCTCTATTCAACAATATTTTATGTTTTTGCTGAGACAGCTCAATTTAATATGTGCCTGTTGTGCACTGCAGTTGGATACATATTATTATTGGCATATTACCATATAATTTTAATATTCTGCTATTATTGTAGCTAACTTTCTTTTCTTTCAATATGCTCTTGGCGGCGTGGAGCTTGTGAAAAGTCGTCCTAGACTGAACTCACAAGGGTAACAGTTTTTAAACATTTGTATGAAGAAACAATAAATTAGCTGCCAATACAAACAATGGTCACTTACTGCAATTATTCCAGAGCAAATTCCTAAATTTTCTTTAAAAATTGAATGATCACCCTTCGCTCCCTCTATGTGACTTTCCATTTATTTGAATATCCCAAGGGACCCTATCCTAAATTTAGATGCTATATACTGAGGGTTAAGAAACCTACACCGTTGCGACATCAACTGTGGCTCCGTAAGGTAAACAAAGTATATTAATAGAATGTATAAGATAGAGTAATAAGTTACCAATGAATAGTTTGTAATCTGACGAGGAAAATGAAAATGCCAAAACCAAGGGGAAGCACATTCCTGAGAGAGCAGGAGGAACTGGAAGGTATGGGAGATTGGCAGAAGAAAATGGATAAATTTTGTATTGACCAGTTTGTCCGTGCAAAGGAGAATCTTGAACAGTACTTAGGCAATTTTGAAAGAGTATGCCAGGTGAAGGGCCTTTCGAGGTACTAGAATGGCCCACAATGATATTAGAAAAAAAAAACTTACTAGCGTTTGTGGGAAGAAAGAGCATAGAAGCAATAAAAAAATCTGTTCATACTTAGACAGCTGGCTAAATGTGGCTATTTAGATATAGTAGGCGCATTGAAAGTTTTGTCTAAGCCAGAAAAAAATATTTTTACTGCCAGAATTGAGTTAGGAAACAGGCTGTAAGTAATTAGGAAGAGTCAGGCTTAAGAAGGTTGAAATCGCTTAGTGTAGATTGTAGATATTGACCTAGTTTAGACGAGTGGTTACGGAACAGATTTTTAGGGGGAGCAAGTCTAAGCGAGCTAGAGAAAGAAGCTCGCCTGCGGTGTCCAGCTGGAAAAGACTCCTCAGGAGAGCCAGTGAAATTAGAAATTAGAATTACCAGTAGGCTATGGAATGAGTTACAGAAAAATTAAAAAATATATTAAAACTGTCCGGTAGGACAGTTGTATAAGGGTTGATCGTCAAAAACTGCACGAAAAAGCGTAACGTTGAAATACACCCAACTTGGACAATTTTTTTCTCTTTTTCTACAAAAGATAAAATTCCCAAATTTTCTTTAAAATAAAGGGCAAACCCTCCTTTATAGCTGTAATTTTTTTGCAATAACCCAGATCTAATAGGTTTCGAGAAAAAAGTTCCCAAAAATGAGCAAAAACGGCTTTTTCAAAAAATGTTCTTGTTCTTGTTGTTGTTACCTTTTTTGTAAACAACGTAGCATATATATACTGTATACTAATACATAATTAAAACCCAATTATAATGCGGTAATTAAAATCAGGAATAATGTCTTATTAGGTACCGTTAGTCAAAAAGTACTTAAAAATGTATCAGTGTACAGCTTAATGCAAAAGTGGTTGTACAGTATGGTTCAGTACGTACCATTTACATAATTTTTTTAGAAATTAAATATTTTGTTAAGAAACTCGCCTTACTGTAGGTGCCTAAACGATTTTTTTAAATATTATTTGTTTCTCTCAAGATTTTTTTTTTATACGTGATACACTGATAACTCAAAAAGAAAGAAACAAGATTTTTCGTGAAAATTGCTTTTAATTAATAGCAGCAGCTTAAGGTTGTCCTGTTTAAGGTTGTTTTTCTTTCAGTACAGTATCCTCTTCAATTAATATCTTGAAGAAATTGAATATTTAATAAAAAAAACTCAGCCAGGAGAAAATTTTCCGCCACCACGAGAATTATAGCACAAAAAAGTTGTGCGAGTGTTCACAACAGATATTTGTATTAAAAGTCCAAGCACATAAAAACTAGAAGAAATCTAAATGGTCGCCGTCTGCTTTCTTGAATGGTAAAAAATAAAATTGGTTGGATGGGGAACTCTTTAATGGTTTAAAGGTAGACTGTGAGCCACGGTAATTTGTATCATGGTTTAGTATATGTTATAGATATATACTTGAACGTATAAATCCTACAGACATGCCCATATGTGCGTATAAGGGATTTAAAATGGTCACTTAAATAAATATATAAACGCACGGCCAAGTTGTGTGTTAACATAAAATTGTTTTATACACATACATTGCAAACATTTAGCACGTGTAGCCAACATTTAGCATGTGCACTAACTTTATCACCGTTTATCTGTTAATAAATAAAATACAATTTGGTGAAAATGAAATTAAATGAAATAAAAATTGAAACAAGTTAAATACGTTTTGATAATTCTAATTTGGAAGCAAATTGAAAATGTGATTAGGTTCACAATGCTGAGATTGAGTTTATTTATTTTTATGAAAATAAATAAACAAAAAAACAAAAACAAATAAGAAGGAAAGACTGGGGCTTCCCTTAGATTTCCTTCTCCTAGGAGCCACTATAGCCAATGGAGTCCTTGAATGTTGATGCCATTTATATATAAATAAATAAATAACCAGGAAATTCTGTAGATATAATTTTCTCACTGCTAATGGCAAAAAGACCAAATTAGGACTTTGTCCTAGACTATATAATCCTTTCTTTATGTGACTCTTCGTACTCAGTCACAAGCACTGATGCCCCCTTTCAATACTCTAACTCCTTAAAGACAAACCTCCTAGGTTGGCAAAATTGAACTAACTAATCGCTACCATCGTTGTTTAGTACTGAAGGATCTAGGGTTCCTAAAAGGGATAGATAGATGGTAGATGGGACGGGACCTATACCCCAAGGCACCGCAGCCACAGAAGACTTATTGTGCCAGTCCCTTCTTAGTTCTAGTAGGCGAACCCTCCCCTCCTAAAGAGGTCAAGGACTTTCCCTACTAGTTGTTTTTGCGCTACTATCTCCTTCGGCCTCAACGTTCCAAAGGTTTCATAGCGCAAACTTTCGATTGCAACGCAATCGAACAACAGGTGAGAGGCCGTTTCCTCCTCTTCCTGACATAATCTGCACAACGGCTCCGAGCTGATAAGCCCCACCTTGCGCAGATGCTTCTTGAACCTACCGTGCCCCGTGAATAGGCCTGTAATCAGAGTAATCTGATTTCTGCCCAAACACAGGGTCTCTTTGGATCTTTGCTTACACAGCCAAGGCATCAAAGTCATGCTGTGTTTAACCCCAGGACACATCACCCAGTTCTTTTCGTGCTCCCTCCAGATCCAATCTCTGAGAGCCGCGCGAACCGAACCCCTGGTGATCCCCAGGACAGGCTCTGGACCGATGAAAGGAGTGTTAGCCCCATTCCTGGCCAGATAATCAGCTTTTTCATTCCCTTCAATACCCACATGACCCGGCACCCATTCCAACCGAACTTTGTTGTGCCGCGCCAGTAGTTCTAGGGCCTTCCTGCATTCCCAGACCAGGGAAGAGGTGATTCTGAAGGATACGAGAGCCTTCAGTGCAGCCTGGCTGTCCGAAAAGATGCGAATCTCCCTATTTCTAGGTTCCATCCGCAGGTTTTCCTCAGCGCATATTTTAATAGCAAAAACCTCGGCCTGGAAGACTGTGGCGTATCTCCCAAGAGATCTCTCAATGAGTACCTCGGGTTTAACCCCACACACTCCAGACCCAGTCCCACAGTCCATCTTGGAGCCATCGGTAAACCAAATGCCTCCCTTCCGGTACTGATCTGTCCAGTTTACCCTCCATTCAGTCCTCGGTTTAATACACACCTGAAAAGGAGTCTCGAAACTGTATTTAGGACAGATACTGTCCCCTGCCATGTCAATAACTGGCCCAGGGTCGACCTTATCTGAAATAATCATATGGCCAATGCAGGAACTTATACGCCTCCATTGCCCATTGCTCGCCATTCTGTACGCACTGGCCCTTGCCTCCGCCTGAATAACATATTGAAGCGGAGCCAACCCCAGAAGTACCTCCAGCGCCGCAGTAGGGGTGCTACTAAAGGCCCCCGTGATCATCAGACAGGCCAGTCTCTGCACCCTTGCTAGAACCTTAATTGCCGTCTGTTGTTCAGTCTTCCTCCACCACACCACTGAACCGTAGGTGATGATAGGTATGACTGTACGTGTATAGAGCCAGTGGGTCATCTTTGGGCTAAGACCCCATGTCTTCCCACAGGTTCTAGTTATTCCATAAAGGGCCTGTTTAGCCCTTAATGTAACTCTCTCAATCTGCGCCTTCCAAGTGAGTCTGGTATCCAGGACAATGCCCAAATACTTGACCTCACCCGACACATCCAGAGTTTTACCAAAAAATCGAAGGTTTTTGTAGCTCTCCTTGTCCCTTCTCCTTGTAAAGGGAACCAGAGTAGTTTTAGAAGGGTTCACTGAAAGCTCTACCCTTCTACACCAATTTTCTATAACCTTGAGAGCTTCCTGCATGAGTTCAGCCACGATTGTCTCATGTCTACCCCTGACCACTACAGAAATATCATCTGCATAGCCAAGGACCGAGAACCCACGAAGGTCTAGCACCTCAAGTAACTCATCTACGACCATACACCAAAGGAGCGGGGATAGAACCCCCCCCTGAGGGCACCCCCTAACTGTCGTTAACTCCAGCGATTCCCCAAAAAGGGTCGCTGTGATTCTCCTTGACGATAGCATGTTACAGATCCATCTTGAAACAGTGGACTCTACGCCATGTCTATCCATCGCCAAGGCAATTGAACTGTAGGTAGTGTTACTGAAGGCACCCTCAATATCCAGAAACACGCCCACAGCTGTCTCCTTGCAAAATACCGAAGCCTCCAACTCCTTAACCAGACAATGGAGGGCTGTCTCGCAAGATTTGCCTGTTTGGTAGGCATGCTGATTGGCATGCAGAGGCCGTTGCTTTAAAGCCACCTCCTTAATATACATGTCAATCAGTTTTTCTAGCACCTTCAACATGAACGATGTTAGACTAATTGGTCTAAATTCCTTCGCCTGGGTATGAGTTCTCTTCCCAGGCTTTGGAATAAAGATAATTTTTACAGGCCTCCATGCCCTAGGGACATGGTTGAGTGCCAAGCATGCCCTCATTATCCTGCATAAAATAGGAGTAATTAAATCTTTCCCCTGCTGCAAAAGGGCAGGGAAAATGCCATCAGGACCCGGGGATTTATAGGGCTTAAAATAATTTACAGCCCAGGCCACCTTATTGTAGGTAATGCAGTATTTAGCCACGGCCCAGGTTTCCCTGGTCCCCCGACACCTATCGGGTCCCAGAGTATCCTCACCATGCTGTCCTGACTCAATTACCTTCGAATCGGGAAAATGAGTTCTCATGAGACACTCCAATGTGTCTCTCCCCGATTTGGTAAAAATCCCTTCCTCGTTCCTGATGGTACCCAGGGCACCCCCTGAACTTTTTGATATTATGCGATGGAGTCTAGCCCCCTCCGAGGTCATCTCTACCTCTTCACAGAGCTTCCTCCAAGCATCTCTTTTAGCCTTTCTAATGGCTATGTTGTAAGAAGTTAGGGCCTCACGGTACTCCTTCCATGTACCCCTTCTTTTAGCTACATTGAACAGTTTCCTAACTTTACTGCGGAGCTCCTTCAGCTGGTTATTCCACCAGCCTACTTTCCTGTTAGATGTTATCACTGTCTCCGCACAATTCTCCCAGTAGGCCTCCTTGATGACGCCCTGAAGTCTCTCAGCAGCTTCATCAATGTCCATCCGGGTCCTAAAGTTATTGTTGACTGTACCAATGTTTGCGCTGAGATCCCGTCTGAACGAGTCCCAGTCTGTTCTCCTAGGGTTTCTGTAAGTAACCACCTCCTTACAGTCAAACCCAATGTCGAACCTAATGTACATGTGATCCGAAAGTGAGGGGACCCCCGACACATGTCAGTTCCTAACAAGGGTCGATACAAAATTAGTTCCCAAAGTTAGGTCGATCACTTCCCTACGAATAGAGTTGTGGAAGGTGGGTTCTTCTCCCTCATTTATAACATGCAAATTATTCGCACTAATGAAGTCCAGAAGATACTTACCTCTCTGATTGGTTCCTGAGCTACCCCATACCTCGTTATGGGAATTAGCATCACACCCAATCAGTAGTTGCAGTCCTCTCTCCCTACACCGGTTGGTCAGATACTGCATCTCCTCCGATGGGGGAGGGACTGTAGAGTCATATGGAAGGTAAGTCGAGGCCACGACAATCTCCCTGGCCTCCTTATCCACATGTAGCTTCACCTTTATTGCGGTCTGGTCTCTGAAACAAAATTCCATTAGCAGTAAAGAAGTAATGTTTTCCCTAACAAAAATACATGTCCTGGGATTGTCAAGGTTATGGTCATAATAAATCTTACCTTTCGCTTCGCCAAGTCCTACAATTCGCCCCCGTACCAGCCAGGGTTCCTGGATGAGGACAATGGCGATATCTTCCTCCTTGATGAATTTTACTAGAGCTGCAGACGCCCCTCTACTGTGATGGAGGTTCACCTGAAGCAACCTCCATCGATTCAGGGGGTCATGAGCTGCAGCACTAGTAGAAGTCTTCGAAACTACCCTGAGTCTGACCACTTCGAGTCCTAGAAAAACCTCGAAGTTAGTCCCCTTCAACCTACTCAGGGCCTGTTCCGATATTTCAAACACAAGAGTTTGACCCTTGGGCTCGATTTTCCTATTTAGGAGCCTCCTTTCCGCTATATCCAAGCCCTCGTTTTGAACGAGCAGCTTGTCCAAAATAACGGACGGAGTGGTATTCTTGAGAGCGCCAGGTACCCACATAGCCACCTTAGCCGCCCTCACGATATCTCTGGCAGGACCCACCCTCAGCTTGGCTCCCTCACCCAACCGGAGCTCCGGAACCACCCTCCCTAACCAAAGTCTCGCATCCTCACCCTCGCAAGCGAGAATGAGTGCACCTTTGGAGAGAAAGCAGCTCCGAAACTGGGGTCCGATGCTGCCAGTACATTTCTCACTACAGATCTCCTCCACCAATTTCTGCTGAAGAAGATCCGCTTGCTCCTCCGACAACAAGTCATTCGGATAGGAGTCAAGAACGATGGCCATCTTTTGAGCGCAGAGAGCGTCCCTGAAAGAGCCCGTAGGCCCTTCCTCTGGGAGTTTCACCCTCTTGCTACCCTGTGCCACCGCCCTCCCCGATGCCGAACTTGGAGTACTGACCTCCGACCTAGGTCTCTTAGGGGTCTGACTTGTTTCTGGAGGGAGAGAACTAACGACTCTCACCTCCTTCCCAATGCCTGCCCCATCCGAGGAGGTCGAAGGAATTATACCTTGCCCACCTGGCTGGTTTACCACTCTGGAGGTCTTCTGCCCCTTCCCCCTTTCCCTCCAGTCCTTCCCAGGAATCCACTCCTTCCCAGCCTCAGCGACCTTAAGCTTAGCTAGCTTTCTCCGCTGAGCACCACTCGGCTTCCTAGGTGTAATGTGAATACCCTTCAACTTCTGGGAGACTCCAGTGACTGCCTCTTTACCTGGAGGGTCTGCGTTGCCGCTCCCTCCAGAAGAAGTTCCCTGTAGTCCCACCAAATCCGTCTTAGGGCCTTTCACTCTTTCCCCTTTTGGTTTTATCCCAGCCTGTGTTCCTTCCTCAGTAACCTGAGGAACACCACTGGCTGTCGTTTTACAATCTAGTTTTTCATTGTAATTGCTCATCTTGTTCCCACGAGAAGTGGGGGATAGACGGTCACCTGTGACAGACCCCCACTGCCACAGGAAGGCTACAATACAATGGGGTTTCGCCCGGTGCCCCAAGGTGATCGTTACCGCACATATATTTTACTACCCTGTACGCATTCAGCCTCGACACGAGTCCCCATCTCGGCTTGGGTAGGGATTCAAGAGGCAGGAAAGGGAGAGATAGGATCAAAGGATAAAGGGATAGACGCAAGGATTGGCAGTAGGGGAGCTATGATCCCTTTCTAGTAAAACGCATTTAGAGAACTCGCTTTTTCAATAATAAAGGAAATTAATAAAAATTCATAGTGATACAAATATAACACAATATTTAAATGGATGGTAAGTTGTTTGTGATTGTAAATTATTAAATTAATGATATTATTAATGAAATGGGGCCACGGACAGGCAAGCATAGATGATGTGGACCAGTGAAGGTGCAAGATCACAGACTGGAGCCCCATCATCACAATAATCAACGGGGCTTCTAATTTTATACAGACTCATACTCAGAGAACCTTCGTCATTACCTTGATCCATAGACCAACTTCTAACTAGATGAGCTTTATCTAGTTCAAAATAAATTGTAACTGGATCATATGTGTGATTTATTGGTTCTGATCATTGCTAATTAGGAACTAGTTCAATATACAATTGACAACACAGCATAAACATAACCGTTTTGCACTTAATAAATTATGTATTACCTCGATTAGAGTTACCAAAAAAAGTAGCGAGTCCCAGAAGAGAATGAATTTTTTATCTGATCGACTTCTCATCAACTTCGATTGAAGCACAATTGAAACAATATCCGTGAAACCGTGATTATTATAGCGTCCATGTTTACGAGTATAATGTTGACAGGGCATTACTAACCTGCAAGAGAATTTGTACATAATCAGTCAGTTGAAAACAAAAAAAAGCAAAAACCCTTCTGGACTACGAATGTTTCTTCAAACGTTGAAATATGACTAAATGTTTAGTGAATACTAATACTACGTAAGTTCTCTGGAATAAATATAACTTATGAAGAAAAATTATGTGACCAATTCCAACCAATATCCCTCTGTTCCTTTTTTCTAAATATCATTTTTGTACATAAAATTGATGAATCTTCATATATATTTAGTGCAGTTATAAAGTTTAAGAAACGTCGCTGAAGGCATCTTCTAAAAAACCGGGGAAGGTAATCGTTCAGTAAAGACTACATACATACATTAGAAAACCAATGTTCTTCAAATCTGGAAATTTTAAACTTACTAATTTTTCAGACTACCTGTAATAAAGAGAAACCACAGTTTAGATGAGTGACATCATCTGTACCCCAAATTATAACTTATTTTTAATATTCAGAGTAAATTAACTCAATTTTCAAATTTTATGTATGGAATTAAGAACGAAAAAATTTGTTTAAAAAGTGTTTTTGCTGTATCGAAGCTTCAGAACTTCTGTTTCTATAAAAAACGTAACAATAAAAATTTTGGCACGATATTTCTTATTAACAATATTTCCTCTGAAGCTGTGAGCAAAATACTCAAAAACTAATTTCATTTTCAGTTCTTAGATTTTTAGCTTTTACATTCAGAGATAATTAGACCAGTTCTAATGAACAATAGTTTTTGTTTTGTTTTTCTATTTATCAATAAAACTCAACCTCAAAAACCAAAGACTAGTTGGACTAAAAAGATTAAATAAAATGAACGGCACATCATAACACGTCGTCCACAGAGGTAAAGATACTGATCTACAGAAGCGGTGCTCTGCGTAAAATGTATTTATGAAAGTAATTATATGATAAAATACTAGTAGTGCCCGACACGTGTCAAGGTAACATATCTAAAAATTAATACAAATGTATATATCAATAATTACGATAAAATGAAACAATAATATAAAAAGGTTAACAAAAAGTGAAATATAGATAAAATCTAAAAAAAAAATAAAGTACGTGTATATTTCATAGATTTGAAAGCACGACAAATTTTAGAACAAGTCGGTGATCAATCAATACTAAAAATTACCCCAATTAATAATAACTACAAACAGCCCCGGAATGGATTGCTTATTCTTTGTGTTAATAAGTTTAGGTTTATAAATATTTCCCCCCAATTACGAGGGTCGTTTGAAAAGTCCGTGCAAAAATAAAAACTACTTAATATTTTGGGGTAAACCTTTTTTATTTTTCAACATAGTCTCCTTTTAGGCTTATACACTTCGTCCAACGCTGCTCTAGTTTGTTGATCCCTTCCGAATAATAGGATTTGTCCAAGTCTGAAAAATAGCCATTCGTTTCTGCAATCACCTCCTCGTTTAAAAAAAAATTTTTTCCCGCCAGCCATTTCTTCATATTGGGGAACAAATAATAGTCCGAGGGAGCCAAGTCTGGAGAATAGGGGGGATGTGAAACGAGTTGGAACCCTATTTCCATTAATTTTGCGACCACAACTGCTGAGGTGTGAGCTGGTGCGTTGTCGTGAAAGAAACAGACTTTTTTGTGGGCCAATCGTGGGCGTTTTCCTTGCAGCTCGGTTTTCAAACGGTCCAATAACGATGAATAATATGCACCTGTAATAGTTTTACCATTTTCCAGATAGTCGATGAGGATTATTCCTTGCGAATCCCAAAAGACAGTCGCCATAATCTTTCCGGCCGAAGGAACGGTCTTCGCCTTTTTTGGCGCAGATTCCCCCTTGGTAACCCATTGTTTAGATTGTTCTTTGGTCTCAGGAGTGTAGTGATGTATCCATGATTCATCCACAGTGACGAAACGACGCTTAAAGTCCTGCGGATTCTTCTGGAACAGCTGAAAACCGTCCTTGCAACACTTCACACGATTTCGTTTTTGGTCAAGCGTGAGCAATCGCGGCACCACCCATCATGCGGATAGCTTTGTCATGTCCAAATGTTGATGCAAAATATTATGTACCCGTTCATTCCAGATGCCCACAGCACTAGCAATCTCATGCACCTTCACTCTTCTGTCATCCATCAACCATATCATGGATTTTATCAATGCTTTCTGGAGTAGTAACCTCAACAGGGCGTCCAGAACGTTCAGCGTCACTTGTGCCCATATGGCCACTCTGAAAATTTTGAAACCACTTATAAACTGTTCTAATCGAAGGTGCAGAGTCACCATAATATTTATCAAGCTTCTCTTTAGTCTCCTCAGGCGTTTTGCCTTTCATAAAGTAGTGTTTAATCAACACACGAAATTCTTTTTCGTCCATTTTTTGAAAATCACTCGACTTCCTCGATTCAAACGAATGCCAAACACAAAGAAATAGACCGATCTGGCTGAAACTTGGTGTGTGTTCTTCCAAGAGATGCTACTAACTAAACATAACCTCGATACGCGCCAGTAGTGCTATCTCTCTGACTTTGCACGGACTTTTCAAACGACCCTCGTATCTTGTAAATAAACGCTTATCTTCGATTGATATATCCTAAATTTTCTTAGCCACAATATTCTTTCGATTATGTTTAACTTCGAGTATTCCCTACAAGAAAAACAAAAAATATAGAAGGTAAACGCTTATAGAAAAGATTTTGAAACCACAGTTAACTATTTATCTGAAATATTGTTACAGATTGTAAAACATTTAGTTTTAAACATTTTTTAATGAAAACTATTACCAGAGTGGAGTATAATTAATTAACAAAATTGTCCAGTTAGTCCAGAATAAGTTAGTAAATGTGAATGGCGTGAAAAATAAATTAGGGTGTGAAAAATTAATTTTCTATTCGTAAGGTATTCCACCCCATTTTAAGCGTTGTTGTTGTTGTTTTTTTAAATATTGTGGACAGAATCAAAGTAATCATTACTGGAAGAGGTAACTGAGTTGTGCTGAATAAAGTTACGAAAATAAAATAAAAAATATTGTTCTTTTTGGTTTTGTAATTTGAGATACCTCTGATGAGGAGGAAGAGAAAATTACACGTTTTAATTTTTTTTTGGAAGACTGCCTCTATTTTAAAGAAATTTTTCTCATTTGAGAAATGAAAGAGCACAATGAGTCAGACACTCACAGCTCACAGACCTATCTCTTTTTTAAAAAAAACTACCTAATATACAAAATATTAAAATTCAAACAGGAACCCTATTGAATAAGTATAAATTTATTAAGGGCTGACTTATCTTAAGAAAAATCTAATGTGTACAACGTATAAAGTTAAGCCAAATAAAATAACTTGGTCCAAACTCTCGATCAGAAACCGTATTAATAGTTGTTTAATTATTCCGGAGAGCCTATTACTATTCCTATTCAGTCTAACTTGTTTTACTTAACTTTTCGCTCATTGTACTTATTTTATACAAGTCTTACCGTTTCATTTTAATTTTCCTCCCAGTTCAGAGATTGGTTCTTAAGGTTTATGATGCTCGGGTTCGTCCTGGCTTCACACGCTCCAGCTCTTTTAATTTAATTAACATCTCCTTGGCACCTGCATATATTTTTACTAATTAAATTCTTGCAATATAAGAAAATTTATATAAATGGTCTCTACGTTAGGCTTAACCTCAGGATTTTCGTCATAAGTCAATAAGTGACATATAAAAGGGCGCAGGTAGACAAATTTATAGACTAAACAGCTGCGGTCTTTTAGGCATGAAGTTGGCCTAGGGGAGAGTAGATCAGCCAGATCTATAAATCGAAGAAAAATACAAGAAAAGAAGTGGTCGCCAATGAAAACTTGAAAGAGAAGGTTCAGAAATTTGTTACAAAGAGGCATTGGGATTGAGGAAATAATAAAAGGGCTCAGCGAAAGAGAGATGTGGAGAGAGCTCTGCAGAGTAATAGTACAGCTCCACAACCTAACCTAACTAGCTGATAGTTCCTACGCTTTCCTCAATTTTTCTCAATGAGGTGAAAAGAAATCTAATCTAACCTAACCTAACCTAATCTAACTAGCTGATAGTTTCTATGCTTTCCTCAATTTTTCCTCAATGGGGTGAAAAGAAATAGTTATTCACTATTTGTAACATTTAGTACTGGCCTAAATAGCTTTTCATTTCCCCAAAACATCCTTTTTCCGACCCAAATAGCCGTTAGTTCCAAAGTTTTCCATAGTTTTTCGCAATAAAAAAAAGAAAGAAAAATTTCTACCCTAGTTGTTAACATTCATGATTTTTTTGCTTATTTTTTCAGATTCGTAATAGTTTTAGCTTTAAAGACGTTTCATACATTTAAATGCATGCCCTGCAACAGAAACTGTATAATGGAAGTCAAAGGCGCCACGGTAGCCGAGCGGTTAGAGGCGAGACCTGCGAAGTTAATATGTATTGTGGTACTGGGTTCGATTCCTGGTCTTAGGCCTTGGATTTTATTTAATGGTTAATAAAAGAAATTTACAGTAAAGTATGTTTGCTAGTCGCCTCCGTCCACGACACCTAATTGGTAGTTGGACGTTAAGTCCCGCCTGGAAAAATAGGCGATTACTTATACTTAATGGAAGTCAAAATTCTTTGCGAAAACATGATCAACCTAATAACATATCTGATTATGAAAGAAAATCTGAAACCTATCAAATTTTTTCAGACGAATGGAACGTAAACAAACCTGCACAATTTAATGATGATGTCTGACATTTCACGTGCAATCATGTTTCCTGTAATACAGGAAAAGTCAGCAAATATCACTTTTGGATTTTGGGAGCGCTTACACCTATTATTTGCTGTTCTGGAGCTACTTTTAGTTGCACCCTGCTTTTTTTTTTTTTTAATGAATTTGTGAATTTTTATTGATAACATCATAAATTACCAATACCATCATATTGTCAATGAAATAGTACAGAGATAGATATTCATGCTGTAGCCATAACTACGCTAGATAAAAGGTACTTGACATTGGCCTAATTATATCTTTTCTGTAATAAAAATGAGAATGTGGAAGACAACTAAACAAATGGGGTAATTAGGTGAGGATCCCAAAAATAAATCAATGAAAACAAAAAAAAAGGACATACAGAAGAAGAGGAAGGGGAGAGTAGGGGTGGCCATAAAGCCCTCACAGTTTTAGTTTGATGCTTGCATAACTTTTGAAAAGGACCTTGGGCTTCTCATAACTTTTGTCACTATATAACGTGTGTGTTGTGCCAGTACTATACGGACTACTTGTGTATTTCCTACTGACACTGACAACAGTCTCTAGTAGTGCAGACACTAGTGTCAACTATTGCTTCTTCTTTTTTATTTTTTTCTTTTACTCTGCTGGATTTCTCGAGAAGAGTTTCGCGGAATAGAAGAGCCTTAGGAAGACAGAAGACAACAACAACAAAAATGAAGCACATCAGTGTAGTGTCTATCATCACTCTAGCATCATACTCCCTATTTTTAATACTTTACAACATTCAACAGGTAAATCTTCTAATTACTATCAAACTATTCCGAAACAAGTTCGTTTCTTACAAACATATTTATATATCTATATAACAAATAGATTTCCCTTTCACTAACAACATAGTCACTGCACTATAAATTTCAAAACTAGATATTAAAGTCACTTTCTAAATAGCTGCTGATGGACTAAATACTATTCTTTTAACAGCAGTGGCTATTTTCGCTTCATTAACACACAAATATAAATACGTAATATATGTTTAAAAGTGAAATTTCACTTTTACACATAAATTTTGGAAGATATGTGCATAAATTTCTAAAATTATGGAATAAGTTGAAAAGGAAAAAGAAATTCTAGAATTTAGGATGGAAGATTTGCGAGGAATCGGTCAAATAAAACCACTGTCTCTTTGCCAACGTTTCGACAAATATATTGTCCTCTTCAGGGCCTAGATATTACAAATACAAAACAATTTACAGAGTCAGTAACATAGAAAAACAATAAAAATCAGTAATACAAAAATAAACTTTGTTTATTTTTACTTTTTACGTTAATTGTATTTTACTGTTTATTTTTGTATTACTGATTTTTATTGTTTTTCTATGTTACTGACTCTGTAAATTGTTTTGTATTTGTAATATCTAGGCCCTGAAGAGGACAATATATTTGTCGAAACGTTGGCAAAGAGACGAGTGGTTTTATTTGACCGATTCCTCGTAAAACTTCCATCCTAAGTTTAACAATTTACGGTCACAAAACCTATATATTCAAATTTCTAGAATGTTCATAACGATTTTTTTAAAAACCTTTTTATACTTTTTCAGATGCCATAAAAACAACAATCTGTATGTTAACAATATTTAAGATTTGCGAATTATAGTTTTAGCTGAAAGTATAAAACAGTCATAGAGAGACCGTTTTAGGTGTCCGGAAAAAATAAAGGGATTGGTTCGTTGCGTGGACAAACATAAATCTCAAAAACGAGGGGGAGAGATATTCAACATCGTATTGCATTACGTACAATTCATGCAACGAATGATTCTGGGGTTCAGGAAACACTTAGTCTATAAGCCAAAATAACGTCTTATCTTATAACGTCAGCGATATCTTAATGGTACTTAAACGTGTTACAAAAGTTCCGACTTTAATTTTTTACTTAAAAATACAGACTTATTTTTTTTAATTCGCAAAAGGCGATAATTTTTTTTACAACTAATAAATATGTCTAATTCAAAACACCTTGCTGTACCGGTACCAATAACTCCAAACAACCCGTTTTCAGTTTCGAGTATTAGTAAATGTTCAACTAAGTAAAAGTAAACCATTGTGCGAAAAAGATAGTCAACAGAGTTGAACACTCTGGGCTAGAAGCTAAGCTGGTTTAATGAGAAGCACAAAATTCAAATCTTTGACGTAATGTAGGCGGCCTTACTTTGTCTTTAATGAAGGAGGACTTTTTTTCTGATTAATCAAGGAGGCATATTTTTTAAACAATACGGGTTATACTTGTAGCTGGTAGAATGGAATTAGGATGTGGCTTTAAGACCATCAAGAGCTTGCACAAATTGAATTAGAACCATCTAAGTTCTACCACATACAAATAGCGTCATTTGTTTTTCTAATCTTTCTCATCTTGTTGACTTAAGTCCTTCGTAAGTTTTTGTTTGTTCAGATATTTGGAAAATAAAACCGTTTTTCAGTAGCAAATAAAAAGCTAAGTAATGCCTATCTTTACAGACGGTTGTGGCAACTACTCCTTTTATTTTGTTTATTAACCACTAAATAAAAGTCAAACTGAGAGACCTAGAAGAAACTATTATCTTATTTGATTTAACAAAAACCAATCGGGTTTTGAAAAAGAGATTTACCTCAAGCCGGTCTTGAAAAGAAGAAGTTAGTTAAATGCTTCAAGAAGCTATTCCTCGCGATGGAATGCGCATAATTCACTTGAATCCTTCCTGGTGCTGGTGGAACAATAGATTTTACTGCTAACGTAAGAAGTTCTCAAGGATAAAGAAAGCTCTGGGTGAAAATTACTTTTCTCGCCCAAACTACCGCTTCAAATTTAACATTTTTAAATGGCGGGCACTCGAGGAGTTGAGCCAATTGTCTTTAACAGCATTCTATAAGGGAAATCTTGTTTGTATTAGTAACTTCCTCGCCAACACACTGCTTCAAGAGCCTTAGATGGGAATGCGATGTCCAACCATAAATCTATTTTAAACTAGTGCCGGATATCGGAATGAAAAAAAGTATCAATCTTTAATTCAGAATCAAGTTTAAGAAAAAAAATTTACGTCTACTCACATTTTATCCGAAGATATATATCTTCATCCCTTGAATTGAAAAGTGAATATAACTGGGTCCTAGAAATAGAGAACTGTATTAATAGATATTTAATTTCAATTAATTCAGTAATAAAGTACAATAAATTGAGATGAATCATCAGATAATTATGTTTACAATATGGTCAAGGTAACTAAGTCAATGCCACATACATGTCTAATTATATATGCACGTCACCATTATTACTACTGTCATTTGATCTTAAGTTTTTTATTCACTTTCCTTACATTAAAGTATCAATGAAGATGTGCCTAATTTCAAAAAAAAAAAAAAAGTTGAAAGATCAAATTTAATGTTTAAATACCAGGGCTAGCAAGACAAAAGGATTATGATCGACGAAGATAGGTATATCGATTTTTTTTTTTAAACTTTATACACACATACTCATACTAAGGTCCATTATTTCTATTATAAACACAAGGATTGTGATAAGAGGTGCGGGTAAAAACTGAATTAAATTGAAAATTTGAACAAAATTTGATAACCGTAAATGAGAATTTACTACAAAAAAAAAAACATACTTCCTCGAAAATGGCTGGATAATTCCTCTTTTTATAACATTATAATATTTTTTGTTTATAAAAAAAGTGTACATGAAAAAATAGGATCAAAGTATTTACAGCTCGGAGATTCCTGTCAGACAGCGAAGGATGTTTTAAATAATTACTGAACCGTAATAGACTAGAGAGAAATGAAATATTTCTTGTTTCCATTTTTTTGTTTTTCTTCGACTTTGAGAAGAAGAAAAATTACAAATAAAAAACCCAAAGAAAATGTATTCAGAACTAAAAAAAAGAAAAAAAAAGAAGGTAATTAAATACTATTAAATTAAATTAAATGAATAATGGAATTAAAACAATAATTTTGTTTTTTTTAAATACGCCATTGCTTTGAGAAATAACTTGCCAAGACTATGGAGAATAAATAAGCCTCTGTGTGTAATTAACACCAAATTAGTGTTTGGGACAATATTTCGCAAAAATTTATTTTAGTTGTAGCTTTTATTTAAAGTGCGGTACAGTCAATACTCAAAGTATTAAGAAAACTTGTCAAATAAAATGATATACTCGAACTAATTTGATAACCTGCATGATATGTTAAATAATTTAAACATTTACTTGAATGCAATGAGCTCTAGGGTTGTAGGAGTTTATCACGAACGGTATAGAATCTATATTTCAATACCAATGTCAAATAAAATTGGAAAGAAAATCGTAATGCGGGTAATTAAATGTAAAAGCCGGAATTATTAGCCAATAGGAGTGTATATTTATTATATGATACGACGGTTAATGTTATTCAAACGTCAATGCACATACATTTAGTTTTATTCTAGTCTCTAACATTATGAGTAGTTGTGGCGCAAGCATTTTTGTTTATAAATCGTATTTTAACCCAACTAAACAAAAAAAGGTTTTGGGAACTACCCTTCAATCCTCCGAAACAACTACTGACTCCACTAACCTACATATGTATGTAGGTAATTGGCCTAAAACATTAAATTAAATAACACAATAATAATATCATCTTAATATTGTTTCGAATTAAATATGTCAGCACAATTCCAAGCCTGAAAACGATGAAAATTTGCTACTTACAACTATGAAAGATATGGTAAGAGAAATACGTGTTTCATAGGAGAAAGCTACATAAATAGCAATGAAGGAAGGTTACGAAAATAGGGTCCCTTACTAAAAGCTGGTTCCAAACTTCAAAGAGACCACATAATTAAATCGAGGCTTACAAGTTGGACTTTGTTAATTGTAAAGTTATATTGTTAGCAACGTGTTGTTTTAACTTAATCGAAAATTAAACTATTGTCAAAAATGAATACACGCCATAATTTTGCAAAGCAAATGCAATGAATTGAACTGAATAAGTACATAAATGAAACCCTGTCTTGAACCTTTGAACTTTCTTTTGCGGTTGTTAAAACGTTTTAACTTCCCGCGAAAATTTCAGCACCCTATACGAGGTTGTAAAATGGACAGGACATTGTCCAATGTTGCGCAATCATTTTCTAAAACTTGTATTCTAACGATCAGTTCGTACTTACAGTACTATATATATGATTATCTTCTGATGAGTAAACAATGACTTCAACAAAACTAGATGAAAAACGTCAGTCACTGGTTCAAATAATAGATTTGTAAATAGACTTGATTAGGTCCCTAAGTTTTTTCAAAGCCCTAGAATTATGTAAATACCTAAAACTGTCAGCTTAGAAAAGATTAACACATCATCACCCTTCGCAAGATAAATACTATTTCTTTTAATGACTTACCAAGTTATTGATGTTCAATAGCACGCAAATAACATTAATAATTTGCACAATATAAGTGAATAAAATAACTAAAACGTAGATTGAAAGATGGCGTTAATACCCAGTTTCATTATCCATTACGGTAACATTTTAAAAATATGATCTGGTATTTGACAATTGATTGAAATTGGGCTACGTGGTAATAAACAATCGAAATGGACTTCGGATGTTAATCTCAATTTCTTTGAAGCTGTAGGCTTTTTAAGGATAGTAGATTGATAACGAACCTGTCCTAAACATACTCAACTGAACTAGTTCGAGAACGGGCCACTAGGTTGGGTAGGAGTATTGATTTGTTTTATTGATTCCGATAGGATGTTTTTCAATCAGTCCTTATCTTGAAGGCAGAGGAACAACCAGCGGGAGTCAAACTTTAGGAAAAAAATGTTATTAGTAGGTAAGAGTAACGTGAACTAATTACATTATTTAGAAATCTTTAGCTGTAGAATAGATTAGATTGCATAAAAGCTCGGCTCAAGAAGAATCTTTCAGCTGACGCTAATAATACCATTAGTGGCGGCCTAAGAGACATGGTCCAGTCTCATAGTTTTTCTCTACACCACGTGAGAATTCGTATAGTTTACTGGACAAAACAATTTCTGGAAGTGCTATAATAAGCGCAACACCTTTCTACAAAGTGGCGCATTAAAATTAGATTCGCCTCAAGCAATACAAATTGATGCATGGGTAAGGCTGCAATTGATTCATTAGTATGCTAGAGTAGCGTGTACGTTCAACACCTGAGCCACTTGGAGGAAGCAAAACCTGCTTAAAGTAAGCACAGTCGTCCTATTTAGGCCAAGAGCTTGACGACCGACAGTCTTGAAAGCCCAGTGGATCAGAAAGCCACACAATTATTGACTTAAAAAACCTCAACTTTTTATAGAAGATCTTAGGGGCTTAATGTCAGCCTGTCTATTTCGCCAAGCACCCAACATCAGCTCTTTCAATGGCAGCCAGTTTGTTTGAAAAGCAGTTACACAAGATCAATTCTGGCTCGTTCCTATCTATTAATATGGTTTAAGATAAATTTCTAAACCGTTCTATATTTATCAATAAAATTTTTCTATGTAACCCAACTGAATACAGAACTATTGAGTATTAGATAATATTTTCTCATTGGCTGGTAGTCTATAAATAATGTAAAGATGCAACAACAGGCCCTTCTTGCGCATTCGAGATGGTTTAGTTCTATTACCAGATCTTGACACTTTCTTTCTCTTTCGCCGAATGTGGAGTTTATATTTCCTGTTCAAGGAGCAAAAATATTCAATAGCTTCTTGTGGTCATCTAACAGCTGTTGGGTCTGTTATGGGTCGTAGCCCGTTTTAAAATCCTCTATTCTTTTATTTCTACATCAACAAAACAATTGTAGCCCAATAACGGGTTATATATGCACATATATATTTTTCACTAGAGACAGCAAAAAGCAAAAACAAATTTGATGTAATTGTTTAATTTAAAAGTTCGTTCACCTTTGAAATGATGTTGGTGAGGAAATAAAAAAAAATACTTGATCTGGTCGAGTCGTTACACTTTCATTAAATCCTTATTTACAATCCTAATTGACGTCGTGTTCGGATTGGACACATCCTCAAACATCCAATTTATTTTAAATAACAAATCTCAAACTCCAGCCTTCCATTGTAAAACAAGTTTTAATAAAAGAAGAAAGTTATTAAATTAATTATTTTGGATGAAAGTGGTTAATTGAATAAGTTTTTCTCTATTCCAAACTAACAGTCGAATTTCCAAAAACTCTTTTATGAAATATTAAACCAAATTTCCATTCCAGCAATGCTTAAACTTCTTTTAAACAAAAAATTCATACAGACATTGAAGAAAACATACCGTAGGTACTAGAAATAATAGAAATAAATGACTTGGCGGGCCGCTCCAATTCGTTGGGTGTTGGAATTTTTCATTGTCATTTCGGCAATAAATAAAGCCAGTTGCTAAGTAGGTAATGTATTGGGATTACATAAAATTTTCTAAATTTGGGTTTAAATTGAAATATTAGTCCCGAGGTCCCATGAATTCAAGAAAATGGTCTGTTTTTGTGTATGAAAAAAAAAATCTCATAAATAAAAATCGCAGTAGCTGAAACTTTTAAGTTTGGGCCCCACCAGGTTTAACCTTATCGACCAAAATCGTAATTAATTCTGAATTCAGCAGGGTTACATAGAAAAATTGTATTGTTATTCCAGAAGTTCTATTCTATTCAAGAGTTTCCCATTTTTTTTTTGGTCACTTTCTTGAAAATTACTGGAACCATTTTCTTTAAATTTTGCACGCAGTAGTACTTATTAGCAAGCACTTCCTTGATATTATTTAAGGTAAAGTACGTAATACCTATTTTTTCAGAGAGCTTTTCGTCTAACTACCAAATTAGATGTGATAGATGGAAGCGACTAGCAAACATTCTTTACTTATAATTTCTCTTAAAAATCATTGAATAAAATCCAAGGCCTAGACAGGGGATCGAAGCCAGTACAACTTCTTAGCTTTGCCACTGGGCTATCGTGGCCCCCCATAATTTATAATGTATTGACTCTTAATTAGGGTTTTGTCTTTAATTTCGTATGTTTCTTTTATGTGGTTATTATAGTAAATACGTAATCAAGAATTTGTTAGAAACTTTTTATTACTCATATTTTAGAATAATACAACAATCTGGAAACATATGGTCCTCGAAATTTTTAATCATATGTTTCCTTTAAAACTAAATACGACAATATATTTTTATATTTCAATCCCTACATTTCTCCCCGCTTTACTTAGCTATCTACCTCTCCATCTTCAGCTCATCTCTTCCTTCTCTTCCTTTTCTGGTGCAGTAGCACCTATCCTTGCCCTTAATTGGTCCGCATGCTTTCTCTTAAGTTCACCTTCTGACATGACTAGATATGATAACTCTCCAGTCCTGCAGTTAATCATACCCGGTTTCCATCCTTTCCCTAATTCATTCTTTATCCAAACCTCTTGCCCCTCTATAAATTCCCTTTTTTGGATACTTAGATCGTGGTATCTTTTTTGTTTCCAGATCTCCTTTTCCATTTCTTCCTTAGGATCTGGCTTCAACCTATCCAACACAGTAGGGAGTCTTCTTTTCAAAAATAACTCAGCCGGTGATTTATGAGTAGTTCTGTGAGGTGTGTTCCGATAGCTCAGCAACAACCTTGCTACCTTTTCTTGAGGGCTGCCTCCTTCGTCCTTCCCCGCCAGATATCGTTGTTTAAAGGTTCTAATGAATCGCTCCACTAATCCATTAGATTTTGGGTGATATGGAGTGGTTCTGATGTGTTTTATCGCGTTTCTATCACAAAAATTCTTGAACTCTCCGGACCTAAATTGAGGTCCATTATCAGTCACTAATTTTTTTGGTACCCCGTACCTGGAGAACCATTCTCGGAGTCTATTTATTGTCGCTTCCGTGGTTATCTTTCCCATTATGGCTATTTCTGGCCACTTGGAGTAAGCATCCACTCCCACCATCCAGTAGTTACCTTGGAACGGCCCAGCGAAATCCAGGTGAATCCTCTCCCATGGATAGTCTGGTATGTTCCATGAGTAAAGTGGTACTTCAGGCACGTTTGACCTGTTCTCTTGGCAACCTTGACATTTGGCCACATACTGCTCTATATCTTTTTCCATCGCAGGCCACCAAACATAATAACGCGCTATCGACTTCATCGCTATCACACCTGGGTGCCCTTCATGGAGAGTCGCTAGCGTTTTCCCTCTGAGTGTCTGGGGAACTATTATTCTCCCGTTCCACATAAGTATGCCCCCTTCTAAAATTATTTCATTCTTTTTGTCGAAATAGTATTTTATTCCTACCTCTTTGAGTTTCGGCGGCCAGCTGGTGATGACGAAAGTACTCACCTTGCTTAAGATTTGATCCCTCTTAGTCTGAATTTGTAATTCTTCTTTTGTTAATTCCAAATCTTCCAACTTTTTTATTGAAATAAAGCTATCTGCGACATCGATATTATTATCATTATCTTCTGTTTTCAGTGGAAGTCTTGATAATGCATCCGCTACAGAATTATCTGACCCTTTTCGGTATTCTACATCGAAGTTGTAATTATTGAGAACAACCGCCCAGCGGGTTAGTCTGTTGTTAGTCACTTTGGGAAGATCTCTTTTGGGACCAAACAATCTCTCTAAGGGTTTATGATCCGTAACTAGAGTGAATTTGTTCCCATAGAGATATTGGTGGAATTTTCTCACTCCAAATACACATGCTAGTGCTTCTCTGTCAATGGACGCATAATGTTTTTCGGCCGCCGCTAATGTCCTTGAGGCGTATGCCACCGGCCGTTCGGTTCCGTCAGGGAAGTTATGCAACAAAACCGCCCCCAACCCTGATTCAGACGCGTCACACATAAGGGTCATAGGCATTCTTGGGTCATATGGTACAATGCACTCCTTACCCATAAGTAACTGTTTTGTCGCTTGAAACACCTTTTCTTCTTCTTCAGTCCAATTCCATCTCACCTTCGAACTTGTCAAGCGATGTAAACAGGCGCAGAGGCTGTGCAGATGGGGAATAAATTTTTCATAGTAGTTAATTGCCCCTAGAAATGCTCTTAGCTCCCTTTTTGTAGAGGGAGACTTGGCACCACGAATAGCTTCCACCTTTTCCATTGTTGGATGGATACCGTACTGATCAATGCGATGCCCCAGATATGTTACCTCTGGTTGAAGAAACCTACATTTTTCTTTTTTTGCTCTTAATCCTACGGCTCTCATTCTCGCCAGAACTTTTTTCACTGTTGCCAAATGTTGTTCGCGAGTTGGTCCTGTTATTATGATGTCGTCCAGATTAACACCCACATTCGGAATGTCCGCTATTAAATTTTCCATCCAGCGTTGGAATATCGCGGGAGCGGATGATAATCCAAACGGTAATCTGCAATAGCGAAAAAATCCTACGTGAGTGGCAATGACCAACAAATCTCTGAACTGTTCTGCCACCTCCATCTGTAGATAGGCATCCCGGAGATCTATGATTGAAAATTCCACTCCCCCAACTAACTTTGCTGTGAGATCTGCAAAGGTTGGCATTGGATGGATATCTGGGATAATGTACTGGTTTAGAGTGACCCGGAAATCGCCACAAATCCTTACCTTCCCATTGCCTTTGTCTACGTTTACGGTAGGCGTGGCCCAGAGTATTGGCGTCTTTGTAGGGTCCACTTTTTCAATCACTCCAGCTTGGAGCAACCTCTCTAATTCTCGTTCTACTGGTCGTCTCAATGGGAATGGAACCCTTCGAGCCCTGAATGCTATTGGGTTTGCATAAGGTTTTAAATGGACGGCCGCTTGCGTGCCCTTGATGGTGCCTAGGGAATCCTGAAACAATTCTTTGAATTCGTTTATTATGTTTCCTACCTTTACGTTTACATCACTGTGTTTTCCCTGATTTTTCACTTTTTTTATGGACACTTCTTTTGGTAAGTGCAGCCTGAAAGCCTGTATCCAAGGCAGGCCAAACAAGGGAATATCTTCTTCCTTCATTACCGCTACTTTCAGCTTTTTCCGCTCTCCATTCAATTCAACTTCCACTAGAGCCTGCCCCAAAACCTCTAATAAATGTTTCCCATAACCTTGGAGGTTACCAAGAGGCTGTAATGGAGGTTGACCTAATCTTGTCCACCAGGACCGGCTAATTGTAGACACTCGGGCGCCTGAATCGAACTCCATTTCGCAGGAAACTCCATTTAGTACAACCTTGATTTCCGCTCTCCCTACTTTATGCACCCTTGATTTGATGGCTTTTAAGGAGTCGTCCTCACTAAAATCAGTATCGTCGTATTCCTGTTGGTCTTCTTCAATTCTTTTTATCGAACTTTTGCACATACGAGCGAAGTGTCCTTCTTTATCACACCTAAAACATTTTGCTTTCCTCGCAGGGCATTCTTCCCGCTCATGGTTCCTTCTTCCACAATTTTCACATTTCGCTCTATTACCCTTATTTTCTTCACGCATCTCCCTTTCTTTCCTTCGTGCCCTCAAATCTTGCTGTTTAGATTTAAACTTATTCGATTGTCCAACCTTATATATTTCTTCCTGTTTTAATTCCTCAGTTACTCTTTCCATAGCTCTAGCCAACTGGTATACCTGCTCTAATTTTACTGGTTCTCCTGAAGAGTCTTGTCCATCTGGCCACCTCATGCGAGCTTCTTTCTCTAGCTTACTTAGCCTGACACCCCCTAATAATCTGTCTCGTAACCTCTCGTCTAAGCTAGATCCATATTTACAATCTGCACTCAGTGATTTTAACCTGCTTAAGAATGCAGTAAGTGACTCTTCCTCACTTCTAACTGCCTGTTCAAAATCAATCCTAGCTGTAAAAATAGTTTTTTCTGGCTTATACAAAGCTTGCAGTGCACCTAGGATATCTGAATAGTCACAACTATCCAGCTGCCTGGGTATAAGTAAATTTTTTACTGCTCCTAGGCTCTCTGCACCCACATAGGCCAGTAATAATTGTTTTCTTATTTCTCTGCGGGTCATACACGTACCTCCAAGGCCCTTCACCTCGCATCTCCTTTCAAACTGGTCTAAATATTGTTCTAGACTCACCTTCGTCCGGTCAAATGGGTCAAAAGAAAATCTCTCCATTTTCTTCTGCAACTCCCCCATCCCGTCCAATTCCTCCTGCTCCATCAGGTCTCGGCTTTTTCTTGATTTAGGCATTTTGATCCTCGTCGCCAATATAGTAAATACGTAATCAAGAATTTGTTAGAAACTTTTTATTACTCATATTTTAGAATAATACAACAATCTGGAAACATATGGTCCTCGAAATTTTTAATCATATGTTTCCTTTAAAACTAAATACGACAATATATTTTTATATTTCAATCCCTACAGTTATGATAGTTCTTTTTCTTCTGTATCGATTGTCTGCACATCATCCTTCTGCTGATGAAAAATAATCCAAACTATAGAACTTGATGTTTTTCTATGAATTACTAAACATAAAATAAAGTACTATTATATTATTTCTCTTCAGATCTTAGATATTCTTGTATGTAATAATGTACGAGTTATTAGTTAAGCACATTATTATTGTTTACCTAGAAATTCCTGGACTATGGCATTTGCTCAGCCGGATCACCGCTTTTTGAAGTTCGATGTAAATATTTAGGTCTAATCCCAGGGCTGTTATTCTGGTGAGTTATCCAATGGTGGATATTACCAGTTGCCTAATAGCTATAGGCACCATCCGTAATGTAATGACAACCAAAGAGCATGTAGTCGTTACTAGATAAGTATTCTGATCATGATAAATGTTTGATTTCTGGTTTTAACTACAAAGAGGTTCTCTGGGTTCAATAATATTATTATTATTTATAAATACCTTCTTAAAATATGGAGTTTGAAAACATGTATTTGTTAGAACCTCGAGAAAGTCGAGTGAGATTCATATCGAGCTATGCAGAACTAGTTATTGTACTTATACCTATACCTATCGGAAATGAATTCCACAAATTGGTCTCTGTTTTTTTGGTATAACTGCGTGGCTAAAATTACTCAAACTTATTAAATTTCAATAAAAATTGGAAGTGTGAAGGAAAAGCCTTTTTTTCAATTAAAGTTAAAAACGAGTAGAAAACTTCCTCAATTGAATGTTTTTACAATTAGAGCAATATGTCACTCTAATGCATTTCAAATTTATGGTTTCATTGACAAAATAACACGATGCAATTATTAATACTTTGTTGTTGGCTAACTGGAAAGAGTTTAGTGATACTTTTGACTTTTATGACAAATATTCGAGACAATGAACAATATTAATTTCTTCGAAAAATAGAGAAATTATGTTCATAAACATCTTTCTTAACTGAAACCTCTCCTAATTGATTAGCAATTTTAACTTCTCCTAGGACAATAGTCATAACTTAATCTCATTCAAATAAATATTAAATTTGTCTGAAACATTAAGTTGAATATTTAATTCAAGTGAAATTAACTTTACAGGTGGACTGTAGATCGGCGAGAAACGGAAGAAATCAGTGTAATTGTCGTAAGTAGTAAATTTGTTACTTTTTTTTTATCGAATCAAAAAGATTTGAAGCGTTTAAATTGAAGCAGAAATTGAGTTTATTTTCTGAGTTTATTTGAAACTTTTAGTTTATTTATCCATTTACCCACAAACAAGAAAATTTATAGCAGACTAAATAAAGTTAACGGCAAGTAAAATACAAAAAAATAAAATTGAAGACAAGTTCATAATTTTTTAAAAAAGAATTTAGCCGAGATATAATTGATTAATGAAGAACACCAAATCACCATAAAGATGCAGCCCTCAAATTTGGCAAAAGCAGTATAAGTGAACTTCAATTAAAACTTTAAATAAGTGAGATAGCTCCACCAGAAATAGAAACAAAAAGCTTTATTACAAATGCAAACAGTATGCTTCCATAGATGGTTCTTCCAATAGAAATGGTCTATATTAGTTGATTGGCTGATGAATCAATCTCTGATGATGCATAAATTGGTTTTAAGGTGATAACTTGGGTTTTAGTATACAATATTGTTGGAGCTTTATAATGTTTTAGATGGCAGTGAGTTTCATTATTGCCCTAGAAAGGTATTGGTGAACGGAACCAACAAAGGAGCTTTGTTAACTATTCTTTAGTGGATCCCTTCGTCCCAACAGAGACACGCCATTATTTCCCTTTGCTAAATTGTGATCCATATTTCACAATTTTTCTACCATTTCTCTCAAAGTAAACATTTAAAATAAATAAAATAATAATAACAGTCATTATCGCCATTTTTATTGATTTCTGCTTTTTCCTGTTTAAATAGTTCAATAATACAATCTTAGAATATTGTTTCTTTAACGTTTTCATTTGTATCATTACGTGCTCTGCAAGAATAAAACTAGTTGAAAACACCTAAACAGATATTTGGATGAATATGTTAAAAAAAAAGCACGGTTAACATAAAGTAGAAGACAATGCAATAAAGACAAATATTACAAGGTTATAGAAAGAGCCTGACATTGTGTTCAATTTATTGTTAACTAATAACATCAATGACAAAATATGATTCTCTAACTAGTAAATTATTTAAGTAAGAAGTAACAATTTGGGAAGGTTGACAGGTATACCACCTATCTCTGCCTAGAGCTGTATAGATTTACATGATATGAATATTCAAGGAGTCGCCTCCTGTACAACAAGCTACCATCACGTGCATACCAACATGGAACACATTCATCACAACAACTCAACAAATACACGCCCGTAATAAGTTGTTAACCCATAAACATGGTACCCTTGAGTTGGTTTTGATGCTAGTTATTTCTCTAAACACACACATAAAACGCATACACAAATATGGGGGCGTGACAAAAGAATCGCAGCTATATTACGAAATTTATTCTTGTTAAAAACAATGAATACAGTTCAAGGGCAAAGATTCATATTATATGAATAAAAAAAATAAAGATATAAAAGCTTTAGATATTAGGTTTATTAGTGTTTTTTGTTTGTTCTTTATTACTTGGACATAATTGTTAAATAATAAAACTGGAAAATAAATAACAGTTAACATCAAGCTCAATGACAAAGTTACAATACTCACGTTTTAAACCATGGGTTACTAAGTACTTGATCTATTATTGCTACAAATTAAGTAGAAACCAATTATTAGTAAAGAGTATTATTAATAGGCAAATTTCTTTTTGATGAAATGTGTCCCAGAACTAGACGGTTACTGTTATTTCCTGGAAAATATAATGATGGCAGTTTTCGCCATGCTTCCAAAAACCGTAAATTTGGGCGTTAACACACAATTAAGGTTTCAAGTACATTTGTTTATAAATTATACTCGTATAATACTACAATTGTTTTTATTGTAACATTACAGTATTTTGAGTAATACTTCATACTACATGCTACTACATTTAATAATAATACTTCATACTACATTCGATCCATTTCTGTTTCGATGTATTCAGACCATGCCATTAGACTGAATCATGAAAGTCAATTTCTAATTCTACAGGTGACCCAACACCTATTATTCTAAATGTTTTAAAATACAATTTTAGATTTTTTTTTACTCTTCTGTTACATTTAATATAAATTAAAAAAAAATCTTAAGGAACAAAACGGGACGGCAATTAAAACAGTTTGTATTAAGGATTAATGGTCAAAAACAGCGTAGAAAAGCGTATTGCATTGGTTACTTATATGAATTTTTGTTTCACATAGTTGATCAAAAATTTTCAATAAATTTTCAGTAAAAATAAGGACTTATCCCTAAAGTTAGTAAAGATCTGAATCACAGAAATAAAGGAATTCCTGATAAATTTCCACATTTCCAGAAATCACCTAATAATTATAATACACACAATTAAGGTTTCAAGTACATTTGTTTATAAATTATACTCGTATAATACTACAATTGTTTTTATTGTAACATTACAGTATTTTGAGTAATACTTCATACTACATACTACTACATTTAATAATAATACTTCATACTACATTCGATCCATTTCTGTTTCGATGTATTCAGTAAAAATTTATTTTTTAAAAACAAATATGACACTTTTAATGAAGTTATTCATTTGTTTCATGAAGTGTGCGGAGTCGGTGTACGTAAAGAGCGAATCATCGGTGGCAAACGTGCCGAAGAACACGAGTTTCCATGGATTGCCAGTCTTAGTCTGAATGGTACCTTCTACTGTGGTGCATCTTTAATAACTAGGCGTCATCTCTTAACAGCGGCACATTGTTTGTATGGGTAGGTTAATTAAGAAGATAATTTTTGATTATTAATGAATGTTTCGATAATTCTAAATTGATTAAACAATCATCCCAAGTTTTGTCTAATTCTATATTGTTTATGCATTTCCCCAATTCGATCAATGCAATAGGAAAATTTTGTACTGATTTATCGATTTTTTTAAGATGATTTTCTTTAATGTTGTTTGAACAACTTTAAATCGCGGTATTACCTAACTTTGCATACTTAATGTTGCTTAGAAATACGAGGGTCGTTTGAAAAGTCCGTGCAAAAATAAAAACTACTTAATTTTTGGGGGTAAACCTTTTTTATTTTTCAACATAGTCTCCTTTTAGGCTTATACATTTCGTCCAACGCTGCTCTAGTTTGTTGATCCCTTCCGAATAATAGGATTTGTCCAAGTCTGAAAAATAGCCATTCGTTTCTGCAATCACCTCCTCGTTTGAATAAAATCTTTTTCCCGCCAGCCATTTCTTCATATTGGGGAACAAATAGTAGTCCGAGGGAGCCAAGTCTGGAGAATAGGGGGGATGTGAAACGAGTTGGAACCCTATTTCCATTAATTTTGCGACCACAACTGCTGAGGTGTGAGCTGGTGCGTTGTCGTGATGGAAAAGGACTTTTTTGTGGGCCAATCGTGGGCGTTTTTCTTGCAGCTCGGTTTACAAACGGTCCAATAACGATGAATAATATTCACCTGTAATAGTTTTACCCTTTTCCAGATAGTCGATGAGGATTATTCCTTGCGAATCCCAAAAGACAGTCGCCATAATCTTTCCGGCCGAAGGAACGGTCTTCGCCTTTTTTTGGCGCAATTCCCCCTTGGTAACCCATTGTTTAGATTGTTCTTTGGTCTCAGGAGTGTAGTGATGTATCCATGTTTATTCCACAGTGACGAAACGACGCTTAAAATCCTGCGGATTCTTCTGGAACAGCTGCAAATCGTCCTTGTAATACTTCACACGATTTCGTTTTTGGTCAAGCGTGAGCAATCGCGGCACCCATCTTGCGGATAGCTTTGTCATGTTCAAATGTTGATGCAAAATATCATGTACCCGTTCATTCGAGATGCCCAC
Source organism: Rhodnius prolixus (assembly GCF_049639745.1). Classification (NCBI taxonomy): domain Eukaryota; kingdom Metazoa; phylum Arthropoda; class Insecta; order Hemiptera; family Reduviidae; genus Rhodnius; species Rhodnius prolixus. The sequence continues at coordinate 27,341,573 of NW_027411624.1, forward strand.
AGCACTAGCAATCTCACGCACCTTCACTCTTCTGTCATCCATCACCATATCATGGATTTTATCAATGATTTCTGGAGTAGTAACCTCAACAGGGCGTCCAGAACGTTCAGCGTCACTTATGCCCATATGGCCACTCCGAAAATTTTGAAACCACTTATAAACTGTTCTAATCGATGGTGCAGAGTCTCCATAATGTTTATCAAGCTTCTCTTTAGTCTCCTGAGGCGTTTTGCCTTTAGTTTAATCAACACACGAAATTCTATTTCGTCCATTTTTTGAAAATCACTCAACTTCCTTGATTCAAACGAATGCCAAACACAAAGAAATAGACCGATCTGGCTGAAATTTGGTGTGTGTTCTTCCAAGAGATGCTACTAACTAAACATAACCTCGATACGCGCCAGTGGTGCTATCTCTCTGACTTTGCACGGACTTTTCAAACGACCCTCGTATATATATCATATATATAACATTTTTAAATGATTAAATATAAATTCTCTTACAGTAAAAGACATACAGATATTACAGTTGGACTGGGCGAGCATGACCGAAGCTTAAAAGATGAAGTTGGTGCGCAGAAGCCTCTAAAATTAAAAAGAGCTACAATGCACGAAGGTTTCAGTCTCAGCAAGATACAACATGATATAGCCATCATAGAGCTAATGAACGCCGTAGAACCAACTGGGCCATATGTCAGAACCGCTTGTCTACCCGAGCCAGGTTAAATTTAAATCAGGCTACTCGTAGTAAAGAAAATAAGTTAAAATTACTTAGTATCTTGAAGTTCAAATTTCATAATTACAATTCTACAGGAAACGCCACCTACTCAGGAATGGATGGCATAGTTGCCGGATGGGGACGTCAAAAAGAAAATGGACCAACGTCACTGGTGTTGCGCAAAGTTACACTACCTCTGTTATCAAGAGAAGAATGCGCTACTGGTTATGGATACTGTGCTAAAAAAATACTTACGACAAATTTCTGCGCAGGTCTGCCTAAAGGGAAAAAAGATGCATGCCAGGTATTTTTTATTTTTACGAAAAATAATAAATTAATTTAAATATAAATATGAAAAGAAGTACTGAAAATGGCAAATTTTGTTACAAGGGTGACAGCGGCGGACCAATACATTTAAATAATACAGGTGCTATAAATCACATGGAATTGATTGGTTAGTTACTATTATTTATCTAGATTTAATTTAATACGCCTCAGTATATTCTCTTTGTACACATAATTATCTACCACCGAAAGTGAGTTTTCACTAGAGTTCTTGGTGAGAAGAAAACAAATCTATTGTTGGTAGCTAGTAGCTAGATTCGATCCCAGGAGTCACACGTGAGAATCCAGTACACTAACCCATGAGCTAATCCTCCTCGATCTTTGAGTAGATGCGCATCAACAGTTACGGTCATAAGTCTTCTTTATCCTGTTTATTATTAAAACATAGCAAAACGGACGGAGAGATTCTAGGCAATAAGTATTTCTTTTCCCGTTAAATCTGGAATCAATAACAAAACATTTTCTGAAAAACATTCATTACCTTAGTTTATGTTTATTCTCAGTTCTAAAATAATCATATAGTCCGTCAGGTTGAGGAGAACTGCTTTAAAATTCACAGATTAACAGGTGAAATAAAAAAGAATTCACATCAATTAACAAAATACTTAATTCTTCAGAATTAGGCCATCTTGGGAGCACCCTTTGCCGAGGATTATCCGTCCATCACCCACTTCACATTTTTTATGGATTCAAATTCCACAAAAACGCCTTAATTTCAATTTAAAAAACAATTAACTCATAATGTTCTTTTCATTTGACGTAATTTAAACCATCAAAAAGCACACAGAAACGTCTATATGGGTAAAAAATGTATTGGGTGTCAAGAAAGTAGGTAGTAAACAGTAAAAATCAAGCAAGACTTGATGCTCTTGAAAATTAATTTTAGTCCTACCCTTGTTGAAATCTCCTCAATATATAAAATATTTAATTCAGTTTAAAGAGATTTATTTCCAACAAAAATATAGCTGTAATGAAGACGATACTATTATAGTTTTAATCGCCATTGAAAAATACATTTTTACCTAATCGTCTCTTTAGTTAATAAAGATGCCGTTAGATGGTAGAGTAAGCATTAAATTATCCAAAATAGAGGATTCTTATTCGGTTTACTATTGACTTGTTTACATGAAATATTTTTTAAAAATTCATTCATTGTATTATACTTTGCTTCTGGATTTTTTTGATGTCTTAACCGAAATTAGTTTACATTTAGCAAAGCATATTCTTTAAATTAGACTTTATAAAATTAAGTTGAGCTAATTAAAATTTTATTCAATGAAGTAAAAAAAAAAATTGTTCAATCTAGCTTTTTTTAAAATAATAAACTCTTAAAGTGAAATATTAAAATGCAACATACATAGGTATTGTCTCCTGGGGACGAGGCTGTGGACGACCCAATTACCCTGGTGTTTATACACGTGTCGACAAATATATACCATGGATTGAAAAACAGATTGGAAATGAATGCACATGTTCACCCCCGTCATGATTGCGATCATGAACAACGTCATGCTGATGATGATAAATGATCCATTGGTTCAACTGAATGGTCAAGAGGATCTATTATTTAGTAAGCAAGTATATAAATACTATTGTCCATTGATAAAAGACTTTTAATTGAAGACAAATACCAAAGAGAGATTTTATTATAGTTATAAAGAATATATCAATTGATTAGTCCAATGTAGTAAAATGTACATTAAGCAACAAAAAAATTAAATTATTGTGTTTAAGTTGTAATGGATTCCACATATTTATTTTAAACTAATTAAGGACGAGTTATAAGTTTCAACAGTTATAGGTTATTTCTCAAATTTTGCTAAAGCTTAGACTAGTCACATCTTTTTAAGAGTATGGATTTATAACACTAGCTTCGATCTTCCAAAAAGATCTGTAGCATTAATGAGCAAATTTGCAAAATAATTAGAGTTTCAGAATGTAAATGTTTAAAAACCAAAAAAGTGGGTGGCGTCTAGTTTTATTTCTTTTATCAGAATAATAAATTACTTACCTTAAAATTAAGAAAATTGAAAAAAAATAGTTGGTTTTTATATAGCAATTTATATATATGAATAAGAAGTAACTAAAATTGTGTCGTGTAGATTCCCAGGTTACTTTTCTTCTCGAGATCCTTATTATTTATTGATATCTCAAAAGCAAAAAAGTTAACAAACCAACCAGCGTCCTCCCACTTTTAGTAAATTGTTAACTTACTAAATTACATATTTATCTTTATCAAATTTAAAATTCTGACGAATAACGCTATCTTTTTAGTTATGTGTTGTGCCTGGCTTTAGTATTTTTCAAGAAAACTCAGTACCGAGATTTGAAACTTGAAACCCTTCTGAATACTTTAGGTAATTGAATAAAATAACGGTTTTTACTTCTTTTTACTAGTTTTTGTTCAAAGTTCTCTTTTATATTATTTACGAACCAGTTTTTCGTTGGTATTTTTTCCTAGATTTGATTTTTCCATTCGACTTCAAAAGAAAATGAAAAAAGCTATTGACTTCCAACGATATTGAATTGTGAATTTATTCATTTTTTAAAAACTAATTAGTTTATTATTTAGTTCTTTTAAACTTCATTTAACGACAAATATTAAAGTTAAACTAAACGAAACTAAGGGATACCCATCATTCACTAATGCCCAATTTCGGAGTATCAGGAACTTAATGAAGGATTGTCCTTAATTCCTTACTCCAATTGGATTGATGGCCCTGCAGCTCTCTCCCCGAGGGCAAGCTTTAGTGCTTAGTTAGCTAACCTACCATTGATGGACTTCATCAAATAATGGTCCCTAGATCTTCATATTGGGCTGTCTCTTCCTATCCTATATGCCACCTATCCTACACTGAATAATGTAGGGCTGCTTATACTTCTTGTTTCACAGTTAGCTTATACATATATGAAGCCATCTTCTTCGGACGTGCGTGGTAGATTGGGAATGCAACTAGTAAAGGTAAAGCCAGGCGCTTTCCTAAAATTAATGATTTTTCCACTTAATATCCTCTTTTAAATTATTTTAATGTAAGAAAGTATAAGTTAATTTAAAATACATAAGTAAAAAGTATGACCTTTTCAGTTTTATTATCTGTAAATTAGCAATAAAACAGAATGAATGTATATACATTCTCCTAGTTTTTTGAACATTTTTAGTCAAGGTAATTATAAAAAGTTCTCCTTCATACTCCAAAATCCTAGGGTACGGTGCAGCACGAAATACTTCTTTCTGGCTGATCCGGAAACCTAATTCTGAGCTAATTCTAATGCATGATTAGGAAACACAATGCTGATAACTTGAGGATGGTGATAAAAAAGATGTAAATCAGTGAAACTTTCTTAAATATAAAACTGAAAATATAATTTATCCTTCACCGTTCACAAACCTCCAAGCAATTAGAGAAATTCTCGTTAATTAAATTGATACTAATTGAAATGAGGTGAATAAAACAAGAAATACGGGACAGACAGACATTTGAAAGAAATAGAAAGAGACAAGTTAACTTCTTCTACAGCACGAACAAATTAAGTGAAGCTGCATTGCCAGATCACTAGGTAACTAGAATCCTAGGGACGTACTGCTGTTTTCTTAGACCAGACATTTCTATCGTTTAATATATTAATAAATCAACTGGATATTATTTCTAGAATAGATGCGAGCTCTCTGGGGCCCAACTCGTGCTAGTTAATGAATTCGTTAACTTTTAATAAGAGAAGGTTGCATGAAGATAGGTTTGTCTCTTAAATTAAATATTTAACAATTGAAACTTGAGAAAAAAATTCTGATTATTCTTGTTTTCCTTTTTCTGGAGTCTTTTTTTAAATGTTTCTTTTAATTAATATTTTAAAGTTAGAGTCACAATTAAATCATAAACAAAGAAAAAACATATACAAATTAAGAAAAATAATTAAACAGCGAAGTTACCCAAGCTTTGCTAGAATAAAAATAGTTCGCTGTTATTAAATTTCTAAAAATGAAATAATTAATTATTTTATACCCAATTTTCAGTAGAATAAAAAATTTGAATAAATAAAAATAAAAAAAAGAATAAAGAAAAACTGTTAGAAAATTAAAAGTTTTTGTTAACTGTGTCTACAAAGTTAGACTTAAAAACTTAAAATTGTTTCCTCATTATAATATTCCATCATTAAATTGCTTTTAGTTGTTTATATTAAATACATTTTACATCAAAATAAATTTGTTAAAACATTCTTTTTTTATTGTTTTATAATTGTTTTAGCAGAAACAAAATTGTACATAGTTTTGCTTTTAAACTGTTCCATTTAGTTAATGTTATCAATGTGGTAATCCAATTTGTTAATGTTTAAATACTATTTTACTGAACAGAATTTAGTTTAATGAATGTATATTTTAGTTTATGTATCCATATTATTATAATTTCTGTGATATAAATGTTATGAATTTAAAAATTAATGACTTATTTTTTGTTAGTTTAACGATCCTTAACTTGTTACTCAAGGCATTAGTAACTTGATTAGAAGTTTTTTTCTGTTTTAAGAATTCGATTTAGGTGCGATGTAAATCGTAAGTTTCTTTAAGAGGAAATTCTGATAAGAAACATACTCCTCAGAATCAATTATATTTCTACTTGATAATTTTTCATTTTAATGTGCTGTGGGCTGGCTTCACTTAGCTGAAAGTAAATGTGTTGCTCCTAAAAGCATTTTCTGGCACTTGGGTGATTTTTCTATCTAATGATTTGGGTAATTATAAAATATCGGCGAAACTTAAAACCTTAACAAGCGATTCAAATACACAAATAGGATAGTTATTATTGTATGTAATATATAGACAAATTTGTTGGTATATATTAGTGCTAAGAGATAGCGTTGCTATTTATACGTTTGTTGGCGCAATCAGCAAGTCTGTACGTACCAACCATTACAAAACGACCCGCACTATAGTACGTGAGCTCTGGCTGTAGTGGAAGTGCCAAAGGCTGGAACACTATTACTAGTGCTCGAGTTGTTAGAGAGGACGCAAACAGAGCAGCGACTCGACGCGACGGTCTGTTCTAACTGTTTGTATTGCCGGCAAATTGAGTTTTACTCTGGCAAATTATACAGTAATGACGTCACAACTACATGCTAAAATATTTCTAGTTACTTCGCAGCTAAAAACCATCCGCACTTCGCCATTCTACCTACTTTCCGTCACATCTCTCACAAAATACAGGAGTTCTCCTCTACGAGTATTCTACAAAAACAATACTGTCACCCGAGTTAGACAGGTTAACCTTTCTAATTAAGGTTACCTCCTCCAATATTACTACTCCAACACTATTTCCTAGCCCCACTAATACTCAAGCAAGAGCGGGGACAATATTCTGCATCCTTTTAAAATGCAATTTAAAATTTTCCCGAATGGTTTTTATTTGCTTAAAATGAAAATTGCTATCCTAGTTCTAGTTTTTATTTTTATTTTTTGGACATACAATATTATGCAGTTGGGTAAATTAATGTCTATCTTTTAACGTAAGTAATGGAATTTTAAATGTTATGTCTGTTCAGATTGTGTACAAATGGTTGCCAAGCCAATTCCCCTGCAACAGAGAATTAGTGCATAATGTGATTCTCTTGAGATGTGTGTGTTTTGTAGTATGTAAAACAGACTCGTGCAAAAGTGCAGCAGTTACAGTTGTATGCAGGTTTTTTTTTTGCATTACATTTTGGCAGGTGATGTGCTAACCTTTCTCAGAAGGCACATAACGCTGAAGCTAAGTAGTCGCACGTACCAACTTCCACCTTCGTGCTGTGGGAAGACCATGGTAAGGTAGGTTCTGCTGATCCCTGATCATAATATTTTCCTTTTATTAAAGGACCTTCAGTGCCTCTTATACCAGGTATGCAGGGTCCATCGTCGAGTGCAGCGTGCCTCGATCAACAGGTTTTGCAGATTTGGCTTAACAGCTATTCCCTGTATTTTCAATATTAGAAAACCAATGCACTACTCAGTGCAGTTATAGAAATCAAAGTGATGGAAAATCTGGTTTGATTTTCTATTTCAGATATTTTAATCAAACAAACCTCTTAAACAATATAAGGTGTCAGTAAAGACAAAGCAAATTATTTGAGCCCGACACTTTCAGAAAGTAAAAAGCAACATGTAAATGAGTTTTTACTTAAAGGGAAGAAAAGAATAATGCTTTCGATCTAGAACTAAGGTCATCTCCAGGGCTTATGGTATTGAGAACTATAATATTTGTTTACATTGTTACATCTAATCAGGTTCTGTCCTGTTTATGTACTCGTTTTTATTGAATGAAAATGTTATTAGTAGTAAGAAAATACCTAAAATGTCTTTATAATCGTAAGGAGAAAAACTTTTTTAAGCAGCCAAGTACAGGTGTTGCTACATTGCAACTATCCTTTAATTATTCAAGCCTTAATTAACTATGTAAATTTAAAACTAATGGAGGCTCATAAATATTTAAAAAGATCAAGTACATTTCTTTCTGTTGGAGAAGATAGATTTTTCCATATTACATCTGAAATAATTATAATAACTTAGGGCAGAAAGTTGGTCAGAGATATCGAGCTAGATTTACACGCGAGAACAAAGATCGAGATCAAATGCTGCTTTTCCCGCGAGTTGCCCTTTCTACCACTAAAGTTACACTTAAAAGGAAGGTAGCCGAGTGGCTAGAGGCGAGACCTGCAAAGGTAATATGTATTGTGGTACTGGGTTCGATTCCCGGTCTTTAGGCCTTGGATTTTATTTAATGGTTAATAAAAGAAATTTATAGTAAAGAACGTTTGCTAGTCGCCTCCGACCACGACACCTAATTGGTAGTTGGACGTAAAGTCCGCCTGAAAAAATAGGCAATTACTTTACTTTGCTTACACTTAAAAGGAGGCTATTATTATTTTTTCCTTAAAATGCTTCAAACAAAAGTGTTGTGCATTTTGGTGGGCATGTAGTGGACAATTTATTCATCTTGCAAAATTTGTGATAAGAAATAGTGACAATCAAAGTGTTGGCGCCTGAAGAGTTAGAAAAATACTGGTTAAATGTAACATATAACATTTTTAAAAACAAAAACAAATTAAAATGCCAAATATTTGATAGTATGGCAAGTATAAAATATATGTATATAGTTGTGTTCGTAATAAACGTTGAACACCTTGGAGGATTGGTGAAAGTTCTTAAAGAATAAGAAAGGGGAAAGTGATAAACCTACTTTTACTTTGCTCTCTGCGGCTCATTACACACTGGCTCACTAACAACCACCTTAAAAACTCGTATAATAGGTATGAAAAGATAATAAACTTCTTACCGCAAACCATCCTCACTTAACTAACAACTCTTCTGCTGTTACAAAACCTAATAATATGTTAGCTAGTTCAATGTCAGAAGATCACTTTAGTTCACAATTCAATTTACAAACTTGATTTACACACTTCAATTTCTGCCATGAGGTAATATTAGGAATTCCTCTTTTTAAAAGTCTAAGTTAGCTGAACCTCCTATTTAATCTGTGAATAAGAAATTGGATTAGAATCATATTTAATTGATTCTGCATATTTACCTGAGCTGGTAATTTCAGAACAACGTCATGCAGACGAAATCAACCATCACAGCGTTCCAGGTTCAACTTGTACACAGTGACTTCATAAAGGGAAAATTTTGGCGATATACGTTCAGACGACATTCTAAAATTGGGTGTTCTCTAAATTGTCAAATTTCTTTTAATTAAAACTTTACAGTAATTTTTTAACAGTTCTAATCTCATACTATTTTGTACTGTAATTTATAAATATGAAACCAAAGTGTGTGTTTTTTTCAGCATTTTAGTACCCCAGAACTTCTCCATTCATTTACGTTGTTAGAAAAAGGCATCTATAATCAGGAAGAGGTAGATATGATTTAAATTAATTAAATAAGTTATTTGTAGCCAGCTGGTCATGCCAAACGGCATTTCTCCTGTTATTTGTAACTGTTCTCGAGTCAAAGACTAAGACAAGAGTATATTCTACTAAATCGCATTAAGTTTTCTTGAAATACAGTTAGATCTGAAAACATCTCAAATGGTAATTGCAAAAGCAAACGCAGGCATGCAACATGAGGCCACTGGCACTTGGAGATCTAAAGAAGTAATCTGTACAAACGATTAGTGAGAAAACCTGTACCTTTTTAAAAGGCGAGGTTCTTCCTGCTTGAACTGAAGCAACACGTTTCTTTTCTTCACTGGGTAGGATTGATTGGCTCTAATGGCACTTTGCAGATATGCTAATAAGAGGTGGAAGTGACATCCTTGTCTACCGGCGCTGCAAACCGCTAGATTGCGGTATAAGATCTCTGGCACGTCAATAGTGGAGGAGATCTATGTCGCAAAAACGACCAATATCTAGAACTTTGGACTACTTTAAAGTGAGAAGGCTTTATTTGATAAACTTTCAAGTAGATGATTTAATAAGGGTCTACGACCTTGCCTTTAAGTAGAGGATCCATTTTGTTTTCCCATAGTTATAGTTCCTATTTTCGAGTTGGTTCTCGAGCAGCTATCACATCTGAAATCTATACGACGCAATCGCCGTATTTTAGTCAACCAATAAGTAATCTTTTATAGTTATCATACTACTAGACCTCAATGCCTCAAAAATTATTGAGTTGAATGTAGAGTTTCCAAATATTTTTTTACTAAGCAGTAAGCTACAGTAGCAAGGTAGCAAAGCATGGCAAGTAAAGCTAAGTAACTGACATTACAAAAACCATAAATAGCCTAAAGAACAATGACTATTTTCACAAAGTTAAGATATAAACTAAAACATAAGGTTTGTCACCAGGTAACAACAGACCCACAAATGCTTGCATACGAAAAAGAATTGAGATCAACACTACTGATTGATTATCAATAGGCATTATGTATCTACTGTACAAACGTATGTTATATATTTGTAAATAAATTGATATATAATTAAATTTATAAATAGAAGGGCAATTAAATTTCAACAATCACTCGCTTAAAAATTATTACTTTCTCTTAATGTTACTGCATTACTTAATCTGATGATATGTCATCTCTTAATATTTAATTCAACATATCTTATTAATAACAAAGTGGGTTTATCTTTGTGCATTTTACTTTCTCCTCCTCGTAGAGAGTAAGAATATGGATAATGTTAAAATTGTGTTCGCTAAAAAGGCATTTTCCTAAATAAGAAAACATTCTTTTTATCTAGTTTTGAGTCTGTGAGTACTTTGTTTTATAACACGTTCAGACCCTGAATGGGATTGAGAGTTCTTCAGGGATTCAATGTGTACCATTTGTCCAAAACCTCAACGGTGGTTTTCTGATATTCATTTCTACTCCTCACCACAAAAAAAAACCCTCATCTAACTTGCTAAACGATCTAAAAAAAATTCAACATATTGCCTATAGAAGTGACCTTCTTCCTCTTCCGATTAGAGCTCTCTTTTCAGGACAGAAATGATTGAATTCCAATGCAGCAGGCCACAAATTCAACCTACGTACCCTTATGCTCTCATGCTTAGGGAATCAGGTATTAATGAGTCCAAGTTTTAACCTTAAATCTCTGGTTCTTTCCTCCACTTTTTGTTTAATTCATTGTTTATTAATTCAATAGAAACCACAAAATATCTGATTGTGTCTCAAAACAGTCCTCCAAGAGTAATGAACATTTTATTTTTGATATCTTTGAACGTTTAATTTTTGAACAATCTTATTTTACGTCTGAGAAGAATGAACAAATGTGGATTAATCGGCGAAAATAACTCGTCTCGAATCGCCCAAAAGATGGATTTGGATAAATATCAATCGTTTTCCCTGTATTCTATGGTTGTACAAGAATCCTAGGCGTCCAACAATCCAGTAAAAACTTATTGAATCTTCTGTCTTTGATCATTGAGTCTCCTACCTTCCTAGTAGCTTTGGTGATCCCTCTGGTTTCTCCAGGGCTGAGATTATTTTTACTCCACTAACTTGTTTTTTTGTTCCTAATTATTTCTGACAAACTATAAACTATAAATAGAATTGTCATGACCTAAGCTTGAAAAACAGTCCTTCGACGCTCTAGCGGTATACTAAATTCTTACCTTTTTTCCATACGCTGGCTCTGATGGCGTTACCTATACTTTACACCTTTGATCCATCCGTAAAGCAGATCTGGTTTTCAGACTCCGTTCTTGTTAAGAGTATAACTTTGGGTTTAACCAGACTCGCAAGCTTTTCAAAATTATTCTTTATGAAATTCCTCTTTTTAGTCAATATGTATGGCCAGAGAAGTGAACAGGATGCACATTGTGATTACCTTCGTAATCTATGGGTGTTTGCCTTAAAGCTTTTAAGATATGGTTAGCGTAGATTTCTGAAATTGCTAAACAAATAAGACTCTACCTTTTGGAGGGGTCAGCTGCCTAGGGTGGCCCTTGATTTTAATGATTTAGTCTAAATTATTGATTGATTCGTTTATTTTTGAGTGTCCTGACACATCAAATACAATTAAGAGCTCCATTAAAATAATATTAATTGATTTTTATCGGTAATTACGATAGATAATGTGATAATTTAATAATTCTGGGCATTGTTATCAAATTATACTTGTATAAAACCTAAATACTAGTAAAGTAAATCGTTTATTAAACAGCCAACAATTATGATTACATTGGTAAGTATTTTTCGGACTGTTACATAATGATTTATACATTATCATCTCTGACGGGCAAATTTTAGCTAATTCTGTTTACGAAAGCAGATCAAGAGATATTGTTTACGAAGGCAGATCAAGATATATTGTTTTTTTATTTCTTTCTCTTACTTCTTGTAAGGAAAGATGTTGAAAGAGGAAAGAGCAGTGTTATCACGAAAAATGTACGTTTTGTGGTCGCCCTGATGCCGATGAGTGGTTTAAACATTCTATTTTTTCCTTGAAAATTGAGAAACTGACTTTACACATCTATTTCTAGAGATTTTCTATTTTAACAAACTGTTTTAAAATGAATCAATTACCATGTAAAAGACCGCATAAACGGAAGTAGAGTAGGTTGTATTGTTGTGCATTTGAAGACGATGGATTTTAACTGTTACTTTCTTTGAGCACTAAGAAGAAGGCAGGCTATTCCAAGAGGAGGGGCGTGGTATAGAGAAGGACGTCACGCGCACCTAGGTGGAAAGAACCAGATCTTCAGAGGACAGAGACCGAAGAAAGAGAGAGTGAAGTGGGGCGGTCATGAGGAGTGGTAAGAATATGAAGAGAGAGTATTCTGAATGTTGTTCGGTGTGCCGTAGTTCGTGTTTGCCGTAGTTTGTAGCCCGTTATTGTTGTTGTTGCTGTAGTCGGCGAGAGAAATGTTTTTAGAGTAGTCATGGCCGCGGCTCTTACACTGTTCACCATTAGTGCAGCCGCCGTTATCATCTCTTCTATTAGACCAGCTGAAGCTTCCATAACACCACAACAGTCAGTTAACGCACACCTCGAACAATCCATTCAGGTCAGCTCTGTTTTTATCTCTAAGTTTTTAGTAGTTTTTATATTAACCAGCTCAACTTCTGTTCTCGCAACTTACTCCGTCTATATGACACAAACTTATTGACCCATTTCGTAAACAAAAATCTGGAAACAAAATAAAAACTAGTCTTGAAATCTTCGACATAATTGCAAAGTGTCGAATATGAAGAACACATTAAATTTCGCACGCTAACCATTCGCACATATAAAACCATTACATAACAGCATTTCATTGATGAGATAACGCCTCCAACTCGATTTGATCCTTCAAATTAATAATTATAATTTTGAAAAAAAAATTTAATTACGTTACGTTATGTACGTGGGTGTATCATAAATAAGCGGTAGAAAGTGACTTCAAATCTTAATAAACACTGCTCTAATGTACCTACATTGTTTCAGATAGTAAAAAAGAAATAATAACCTTTAGAATCGCGCTAATAAGGTCGTTTATATTACATTATTATTGCATAAACTTTTTCAAAAAACTGTAAAATAAGAATTTTATGGCCAATAAACATAAAAGGCGACATTGTTCGTGACTCGCGAGCAAAAACAATCCACCGAATACTGGTCGATGAACATTCTAAGAGGATGGTATTACATTAAAGTTGAAGCGATATGCCATCAGCCTCGAGTAACAAGAAAGTTTATTTTCAATCTTTTAAGTATTCAACTTACTGCAACACTAAAAAATTCTAATACTAATGATTAAAAGAATGTTTTTCAAGAATTTGGTCGAATTTTTAGGAAACCAAATGAACTAATTTCAGTTTTAACAAGAAAAAATGCAATCATAAAAAAAAAACGAAAACTTGAAAAGTGGCGATCAAACAAATACTTATTACAATTTTATAACTGAAAGAAATTTTGAACAAACCAGAACGAATATGCATTCTCATTAGATACTTTAATTTTTAACTAATTGTTTGTCCAGTCAATTTTGGGTCTCTCGCCACGTTTGCTTAAGGACTAATTTCAAGTCGCCGGATCACAAACCGTAATCAAATATCTCCTAGTTCCCAAGTATCAATAATAAATAAATTAGTTTTTTTCAATCTTTTATAATAACTTAAATATCCTCTTCAAATCTTAACAAATTTACTGTACTATTAATTTTTATAAAAATTAATTTCTATTTTTTTGTTGAATCTTTTTATTGGCCTAAAAACTGAATGAAGTGGAAGGTTCAATCTCCTCTAGCAAGCTCTCTCTTACATTTCACTTTCACTGTCAAGGTTACATCTCCTTCTGGTTGCCATAAATGGCACGATATTATTCATATGATAATATATGAACTTTCATTACAAAAATTTTATTTTTAAATATTTTGATACAAAAAAACTTTAAATTAACTTTACTTATGAAATAGTCTGTCCACTTCTTGTTTTTGTATTTCTTTAATGCTAAAAGAGAAAACATTGTGATCGGGTCAAGTTTGAGCAGAAAGTTCACGTTTTAAAACTGCGCGAGTACAGAAAAACAAAAATTATTAAGCGTTCTTACTCATACACAGGCACAGAGATATCCTCAGTCCCGTTAACCATTTAAGAAGCTAGTAGGATAAGTAGGATAGTTTAAGTAGGATATTGTTCCTAGAAGAGTATTCCCGGGATTGAGTCGCTTCAAGAAATCTACTTGGCAGAATGCAAATTGTAGAATCTAAGTGCTCAGGAGGAAGATTAATCTCCGTCTTAGGTCTTTGCCTTTTGAGGAAGCACATCCACAAGTTTGGGCGAAATTTGAAAAGGAGCGAAAACAGTTTTGTTTATTATATTGGCTGTTGATTGACGCAGAGAATTTTAAATTAATCTTGCGGTCCCAATTATGCTCTAAATGCAGTTTCTTACCTAGAGAAGCATTAGATTAGATTTAGTGTATGAGGAAGAAAGGACAAGTAAGTGAATTGAAGTCGCAATGTTGTATCTGAATACGGAAATCATAGGAATTACAGACTTAAAATATTCTCAATTTTGAAAACAGACACAAGGTTTGCTTTAAATCGTATATTCAATTAGCTTTTATAAAAAAGCTTAAACATTTAAATTTGAGTTCACTATATATGAAGAACTTAATAAGTTTAAAGCACTGTAATGTTTTATTCAAAAAGTTTCCACCGTACCATGAACTTTTTAAGCATAGCGATAACATTCAAGTTCAATGGCACTGCGGGTCTCCGAACAATGTTCTTGCAGTACAGTACAGTGAGAAGTAAATACGAATAAATTGTCTCGTACCTGGGACCTCTGCAATCTAAGCACAAAAGTTTATTCACCTATATGTAGATGAACTTTCAGGTTTATTTTTTAAAGGAAATTTATAAATCCAATATATTAATTTCTGTAAAAGTAAAATGTTTCTTATTCAATGTTTTCGACCTTTAATATAAAGGTTTAGGAAAAAGCTGCCTCGAAACATTACGATCAATAACTTGTCATAGATGTTATTGTAGATTCTATTCAGGTTGGTCTCTGGAACCAACTTTGAATACCATCTTACATCTTCCATTATAAAGAGACCATTAAATCACAATATATTTAATCCATCAATCTACAACATTAACAATAACTAAACCAATTTTGTGTTGGTGTACGGTGAGCCTATAGCTTTATTTTGCTTAAATATTTCTTTAGTTAGATTTTTTTATTTTGACCGGATACTTAATAATAACAATTCTGTACGCTCGTCCCATACAATCTTAAAGATACTTGGCTGCTTACAAATGGACTTAGACTGTTGTCACAAAAAATTTAATAGTGAGATTCTGAATTTTTTTACTTCTTATTCTCCTTTACTTTCCAGTTCTGTCCCAAGAACTCTTCTACTTCTAAAAAATGTAATTAGTTGAAAATTTACTAAGAAATTTATTAAATTTCAGTGCCACAAATTCCTTATTTTTCTTGTGGAGTATTTTCACTAACATAGCTAACATTAATACAGTTTCAGCCTCTTTGGCAAATCGAGAATGGGAGAGGAGTTGACTTTCCTCTAGCGTAAAATGTACGGTTTTATTACGAACTATATGATGTAATTAAGTGCGATTCGGAGTTCAGAGAAAATGAGTTAGTTTCTTGAGATTTAGTAAGAGAAAGTAATAACATAATGATGTGTTTTAAGAGCAGTGAAAACTAGAAGTCTATTATAAAAATCAATCTAAGGAACCGACTGATATTGATCAGAGATGAACGTCAAAGTCCTACGCTAATCCAAAGAGCTTTTGGGCCCTCATAGCTGTAAATAATTGTTCGTAGAAAGTAGACATCCATAACGTACATGAAATAAGAAATATGTATATGTGACGTTCTGAGATAAGAAAGAAGAAGTTGTGCCAATAACTACCGCTGCTGGTGGTTTGAGTTTCATATTAAATTTCTAATTATAAAGAAAATGAATAAATTCAAAAAATTAAATGACAAAATTAAAAATAAGTAGAGTGCTTTATATCTTTTATTAAAGACAAATTAAATTTAGGCTGCACATTAACTCTAATGGAAAGTCCATCAGCAATGTAATGTTGGCTTTTATAAGAAAAAGAATTGAAATTTACCTAGTCTAGACATATCAATCATTTCTGAAGATATATACATCTAGTCTCATTGGCTAAATTGAAACAGAAATATTGTTTCACTCAGTACAAATGTAAACTGACATCCTGTTGCCTATACATTTCCAATCACTCAACTAAATCACTAGCTGACCTCTTGGACATAAAATAATGTACAATATGAAATGTATATTGTGTATCTAGGTGGATATTAGTTACACAAAATGTCTAGTAGACACTGTTAAGGTCGTGGTTCATTCAAAGTTGGTTCCAGAGACCAACATGAATAGAATGTATAATAACATCTATGACAAGTTATTTATTGATCGTAATGTTTCGAGGCAGCTTCTTCCTAAACCTTTACTATATTAAAGGTCGAAAACATTAAGTAAGAAACATTTTTCTTTTACAGGATTTATAAATTTCCTTAAAAATAAACCTGAAAGTTTATCTACATATAGGGGAACATCGAATAACTTACTGACTGAGATGGGATCTATGTTACTGACAACTAGTGCCTGCACTCACTTCTTTCCTCATTTGAAAACGACAATCGATTTGTAATTACTTTGAGAACCCAAAAAATAATTTGAAATGTTCCAGGAACTTCCGAGGAAATAAAAACAAAAGAAAAGAAAAATTACGGTTTCATAATATGGTTAATGTGATTGTGTAATTTATCTGGCAGTGTTTGTAGACAAGAATGTCTTGGCAGTTGAGTTTTTCTACTTTATTGAACATTTTGGTTAGGATTGTATTAGGTTTTGCCAACCAATCTTTTAATTTGGTTAGTATAAGGCTGTCCATGGATTAATGCCCTTCTATAGCTTGGTACGCAGTAAAATAAATATACAGGGTGTCCCAAGCTATATGGATAACGACTTTTTCTCGGAAACTAAGATAGCTAGAAAAAAAAACTAAAAATTACGTGTCCCCTTAGTTTTTTGATAGAAATACAAATTTACTTTGTAAATTTTTTTCGGTGCTTCCAAAAGCGAGGTACAGACATCAACTTCATTTTTTCAAATAGGGAGGTGCGGTTTTTATTTCAGAAATAGATTCCTCCATTTTTTTAAAGACAAATTTACTTGAACGGTTTTTTTCTGTGAGCAATATTTTACAAGTTATGAATGAAAACATGATTCTTACAAGAAATGTCAAAATGATATTATAACGGTTTTTTGATTGAATAAGAAGAAAAGTACTATTTTATTTTAAATTTTACTCCTCATTAATACTACTGAATCGTCCCCCGTGTCGATATAGCACGCCCATCAAATTGCCTATCGAGATATCTCTTTAAATGCCTGATGGTGTTATATCGACACGGGGGAATTCAGTGACCACCTCGTTCACCGGATTTGACACTTATGGACTATTTCCTTTGGAGATACCTGAAAAACAAGGAGATTATTCATAACTTTTTTCTTTCTTTCCTTATTTCTGCTCATCTAAAAGCATTTCTAAATCTAGGTGCATCAGAATCAAGCCGGGTTGGCATCTTTAGATGAACAAAAGCAAAGAATAATAGATGCCTGTCACTCGGTTAAAGCCGAATTTATTCCTTTGGCAGTAAGGGACAATTGGCAGGAAAGAGCATGTATATGCATCTCTAGTGGTGGAGGCCATTTCGAGCATGATCTGTAATATTAATGAGGAGTAAAATTTATAATAAAATAGTACTTTTCTTCTTATTCAATCAAAAAACCGTTATAATATCATTTTGACATTTCTTGTAAGAATCATGTTTTCATTCATAACTTGTAAAATATCGCTCACAGAAAGAAACCGTTCAAGTAAATTTTTCTTAAAAAAAAATAAAGGAATCTATTTCTGAAATAAAAACTGCACCTCCCCATTTGAAAAAATGAAGTTGGTGCCTGTATCTCGCTTCTGGAAGCACCGAAAAAAATTTACAAAGTAAATTTGGATTCCTAACAAAAAACTAAGGGAACACGTATTTTTTATTTTTTTTTTCTAGCTATCTTAGTTTCCGAGAAAAAGTCGTTATCCATATAGCTTGGGACACCCTGTATACTTAAATATCTTTAGATTCATCAGTGGTTTAATAATAACATAGAACCAGTAAATCTGCTGAAGTGGTTTTCTTGAGGGAAGAAACTACCCAACGATAACACTCACACTGGATATCACGCTGCATTAGTCTCGGAAAAGGACCATCAGCGGCTTCGCGAGTTGTAGTAGAATCCAAAGTTTTGCGTGAGAACGTAGAGTAGAAAGAAAGAAAGAAAGTTGTGAACTTTTTGGTAATTGAATTTCGCTATTTCTGTTATGTAAGAATATTCTGAGATCTTTGAGATTCAGAAAATTGTTGTCCAAATCAATGTCATAAACGTGAAATAAAACTAATTTCTGTGTAGGAGAAAGAAAGTGATTATTATTTCCTAGACAATGAATAATGGGATAGAATTGGTTAGACAAATTTAGTTGAAACAGCACAATACTGTTCAAAAATAGAACCAATCACCTTCCACATTTTAGATGATTACTAATGAAATAAAAACAATTTTTGTTTGCTTTCAGGACCTACTGACCGACACAAACGGCACAGGAAGACTACTCTTTGATGACATATTTTTTGGCACAGCGGATGTTGAAGAGAAGGACACTCCCACAAATTGTTCTTGTAGTCAGTCTTAATAATTTGATCCCTACCCTCATCCTTTCCTACAAACTCCTGTCTTACATCTGCTTTTCATCCTGCATGCTTATTTTTTTAAACCACAATCTAGTATAAAGTAGTTAATTCATAGTTTTAGTACTATGTGCCACCAGGCAAAAATGTTTTGCTTCCTAATCTTGATTTGAAATTTTATCTATTTAATGTTATGAAATTTAATGTGTTAAGATGAAAAAATTTATACTAAATATGTTTGCTTTTCACCTAAGAGCGTTAATTGTGCGAGAAAAGCTTGTCTGAGAAAATGGAAAGTACATTTCTTAAGTAAATTAGGATTTATTGAACAGTTTACTTAGTTTTTGAAGTTTCCAAACTTAAGACATCAATGCTACTTTTGAATTCCTCTTGCTAATAGAGAGAGACTCTAATAAGAAACATCTTTTCTTAAATTAGTTTACTTGCATCATTTTGGTTTGTCACCTTTTTTTAAGCTCGTTGAGGTTTATAAATACGCTTAGCTATCATTAGAATCCTGTATTACTTTGAAAGGGAATCCTGAGAATACCAAGAACCCAATTTATTATTTAAAAATAAAACACTGCATAACAATAAAATACATTAAACATGTAAACGTGTTAATTTCAAGCAAAACCTGCTTCTTTTCTGTGGCCATGGCGAGCACTGACTGCATAACTGTAGAACTAACTACTTCCATTAAAGGAAGGAAAAGGTACGACGACACAGATATTAAAATGTCAAAGGTAAACTGACAACTTTAATAACGGTATCAATGAGAGATACTTGAGGTCCAGATATCTGGTACATCAGGAAGCAACAGAGCTTGGAACATATTAATGTTTGTGATGGGACTTCTACAACCACATGCATTACTTCTCTACTTTTACTCGTGACCCTGTAAATCGTCCGGGGAACTCCTACTGCAAAGTTTATATATTGGATATTACTTCTCCATTAAAGCCCGACTGTCTAAGGTTATTCCATCACTCAAATAATGATTTTTCGTTCTCTCTCTCTTGACTGGAGGGCATTCATATGATATATTGAACTGCTTTTATAGCAATCCAATCATGTGGCCTTGTTTACACATTTCCTTTCCACAAAATAATTATTATCCAAAGGTAGCCAAATACATCTTCGAGAATTTAATATACTCTTAATCATCGAGTAGTTCGATCCAGATTTCTTAAAAGGAAAGTGCCACTGTCTAAAACGTAATGTATAGTTTCTAAAAAAGAAAAAGAGAAGTCAAGAACTGGGGGCATTTTAAAGTGAAGAAGTTGCAACTCTTTAATTTTCTAACTACTAACTTTGAACTGCAACAATTCATCTGAGCTAAAATCGTTAAACGAAATAAGAAACCAGTCGAATTAACTAACCTGCGTCTCTCAGGAAAATGTATTCCCAATCTCTTCTGTGCTCTATTGGAAAATAGAAACAGTGTCTAGCCAGAAGAATTATTTCACTCTTTCTTCCTGGATGTAGATATCTCGTTGAAAACTTTAGACATTGTTAGTTTATTCATCCACTTCTAATTTCAAAAAATTATAGAGATATTTACGGAGAACTTAGTTAACTATGACAAGATATAAAGAGAGAACATCACTTTAATTTCTATTTAAATCTAATTTATTAACTTTTTAATTAAATAGCTAGGAGAGGAGAATTTGTTTTTTAATTCTCTTCTAATTTTCTAGTTAACATAAATTTTCAAATCAATTTACATTGTAACCTTTGTTTTTATTTAACATTTTATTTCCCTAGTATTATTCTTTTGTGGAAATTACGAGTATAACTAGTTAATGAAAATAAGTTAAAACATTATCAGCCATACTTGTGAATTCTTTCTTAACAGAATTATAAATTTAATTTAACTGTAAATTGTTATTCATTAATTATTAAACGAAGCAATACTTCTTTTTTCACAAGTGCTAGATGAAATAAAATAGAAATTTGAAATGAGAATTGAGTACCATTTTTTAACCTCATAATATTTGATAAATGTAACGAGTGGAAACTTGAAAAAATATTAAAGTTCAAAATTGATGAAGTTAACTAGTAATTCCATTTAAATAATAATTAATTTTTATGTTAATAGTCAAAACTATTTACTTTTAAGAGACCAAAAATTTTGCCTCTTCGTCTTATTATTTATTATCTTATGGTAAACTAGTAGTAGTAATAGTCTTTATTCAATTATACATAATACCTTAAATATTACAAATTTAACACATTTACAAATACTCTAGACAATCACCATGGTCATAGACCGTCGGTGGAGTCGTTTAAATAAATAATGCAAAATTGATAATTAAAAAGAACAAAATCCCTGTAATTGGATTATGTGCAGTTGAAAAACTGAACTAAATAAGAAAAAGAAAGGAAAGAACGAACAAAAAATCTCCTCTATGAACTAAGATAAAAAATATACTAACAAAAATAGATAAATCTTGAACAAAAATTAACAAAGAAAGTGAATTTAACAACTTATTACTTTCCATATTTACTGTTGCTTTAATCTTTAATTTGTATTTATGGTAAACTAAAAATCAATTAAGAAAGGTTGGTCCAACTTGCTCTGGGTGCTATGATTATAATTTTATTGTCGACTTTTCTGCAACATTGAAATTTTAATCTTTTAAGAGAGGGAAAGAAAGAAAGTGAATAAAATAACTATAATAGAAGCTGCAAACTAAGAGCATCCAAAAATAATAAAAAATAAACTTCAAGAGCAATGTACATGATTAGCCTGAATTAGGTGGATATCAAGTTTTTGATGGATGTGCCTACAATGGATTTCTAAAACTTGTCACTAAATGAATTTGACCGCACAGCAAACACTCACTGGAAAAGAATTTCCAAAAAAGCCATCAACAATGATGACTGAAAAGGCAGTTAACTTGGAGAAAATGTCTCACATTTCTTTAAATCCCTAAATGTGTTTTTTTTTCAAGAGAAATCAGGGAAATAGAAACTGTGAGGTTAGATATGTGAAAAAAGGTTCAGCAGAGACAAGGAAAACGGGAGTCAATTCCAAGAAAATTCTGGAAAAAAAAACTAGAAAAACTTCAATCCGATTAAACGATTTATTCCCGTATCAAAAAAAATGTGGTCATTTTTAAAATTATTTAAATTTATTTGCTACATTTAAGGTTATGATATAGACGATATTTTTATTGATTTAACCAATAATCAACTAAATAATAAATTCATTACAAGCTTTATAAATTTGTACTTTTTGTTATAGAGTGTGGCATTGTAAACCAAGAGATTAGAATAGTGGGTGGAAGGCCGACCGGGGTGAATAGATACCCGTGGGTGGCCAGACTTGTTTACGACGGACAATTTCATTGTGGTGCCAGTCTATTAAATGGAGATTATGTATTAACGGCAGCACATTGTGTTAGAAGGTATAATTACAGTTTAAGTAAATATATTTTAAGATACACATTTACCCCTTGGGATCTTAATAAATAAATATATTTTGTAGATAAATATCGGTGGATTAAAGAACAGGGAAATATGTCAGAACAATAACTCTCTCACTTTAATAAATAAGTTTTTTTTAATTATCTTCTTCAATTAGCCTTCCTGTTCTTCTATATAAATAAGATCATAGGCCACCTTACAATCCGGATTCCAGATCTGATCACTCCGAGCTCTAGCGTGCTCTGGATTGAATGTAAACTATTAGTGCCCTGCTTTCCAGTTAAATATTGCCATTATTTTTCCAAAAATTAAAAGATGACAATGGAAGAAATAGTGGAATAGGTGAATAACATGATCCGTTCATTGTATTAATATTTAATATTATTTTAGTATTCAGAGTATTAAATTTCTTAATGCAGTAATATACGTAGAGGAGATGTGCTACGGTTAAAAGTGAAAAAACACAGTGGCTGCTCTGTTTTTATTGGATACTTCAAACACTGGCTTCATTTAAGTGAAATGTTCAAATGACGGTACTTGAAGGAAGTACTAGGTGTTGATAGCTTTAGGACACAAGGGATGAAGAAGGTTGCAGTACACTGTTCTTGAAAACTGCTTAAGTTTATTAGCGGTTCGTTATTAGAGATGCCCTTTACGTGATGTTACACAATAAACATTGAATGAAAGTTCTGTGGTGAATATTTTAGGCTCTTCTTGACTTTTCTATAAGTAAATAAATAAAATATAAAATTTTCTGTTAATCTGTGCGCATAATTAATTCAATTAATATAATGTGGATAAGGAATTCATTGAAAATGATAGAACAATGAATAGTATCAGTTGAGGCATATTTATGGGAAGGTCTCATCGGTTCTCATGTAAGTTCTCAAAATAAGTTTGAGCTTTCTATACATTTAGGAGTTCTCAAAACATACATTAGGGATGAAAACTCAATACATTAAATTTAGAACGAAGCGATGTTTCTTCTTCATAAGAAAAAAAGGACATTTATCGAGATTTTAACGTTCATTTGGAAATAAAATTTGCAGCCAAATCATGATTACAACTTTCTAAAGTGTAGCTATAATTAATTAAAACCAGAAATGGCGTAACGATAAATTAAATGATAGTACATAATTCTCCGTTTATGGACGAAACAGAAAGTCTTCTATAACTTTTATTTTCTATTAAAGAAGGCGAAAAGATCTCTAAGACAGAAAAAGAAAGTATGCCAATGACGACTGAAAAATACTTTTTAAACCAGATAATTATATAATTAACTAAACGTCGAGTAACATATCCAGCAATTATTTTTTCCTAATTTGTTCCTCTTTAATATTATTTTTATGAGAAAAGACAGGTTAGTTTATTTAATTGATTCACAGTTTACAGACTTCCAGCTTGTAAACAACTTTTCTTCAAAGATTATTCATTCTTCTCGATGGTGTTCGACTGCTATGTAGGGGCTATTGTGATGTTAATAGTCGTGTATGAAGGAAGATTTCTGTTAGTTTAGTCATGTGAATTTAAATTTGTGAAATGCTGACTGGACTTTGCGTCCATATATTTCTGTTAAATCAAGATGCGTTCTCTGCGATTCGTATCATGGTGTTTTTCAGTTTATTACTCATATCTGTTTTTTAAATTGACCAGAAAGTGGACAGAGAGGATATCATCTAGGTCAATAACACCAGGGATACAAAAAACAAAAACAAAAAATTAATGTATTTGTAAATAAATAGTAAAAACTTGGAAACTGATGTCGTTACGATAGCGTAGCAGTCTCCTTTATTAGTTTACGATAGGCACGAACTATCATTGTCTCGTCGCCAGTGATATATATCGTATTTATAAATAAAATTATTCTATGTACATTCCTTAGTAATAAAACGTTTATTTCAATAAGAATTACAAAATTTAATGGCTTATTAGCGGTAATAAAAACTAATCGTACAGCAGTTCTG
Source organism: Rhodnius prolixus (assembly GCF_049639745.1). Lineage (NCBI taxonomy): Eukaryota > Metazoa > Arthropoda > Insecta > Hemiptera > Reduviidae > Rhodnius > Rhodnius prolixus. The sequence continues at coordinate 27,365,724 of NW_027411624.1, forward strand.
GAGTTTTTGAGTGATCTATTTCTGATGATAAGTGGATTTGTTGTATCCATGTGTAGTATCTTTGTAGTTTACTGTAGATGTTGGTCTCCAGGTGGGTCTTGTATCTAGAATTACGCCAATTTCTATCTATCGAATTTCTTGGTCTTTTTATTTCAATAATATTTCTGGTTTTGATTTTTCATTTGGCACAGAACGGGCGCTAAAGAATAAAGCTTTTGACTTTCCACGAGAATCTGCCTTCTAGTACATCTTTTTTTGAGACTTCTTGCATGTGTTTTGTTATTTTGCAGAGAAAAGCGTCACTCTGAGCAATTTCATTCAAAAAAGATTTGTATTTGGAGAATCTATTAATTGACAAGTCTCTATTTCATCTGTCTTGCTAGTGAATTAAAGTTGGTCTGAAGAATTGCCACTTCTTTTCTAAATTTTTCAAATTCAGGTGAAAGAGAAATGGATTCATAACTTCGAATGATAAATTTAAATGAATGACTTTTCAGAATTTACTGAAGAAGAACATATATTCTGATCTACGGGTAATGTAATTCACTCATGCCTAAAAAAGCTATTATGACGTCTCATCAGCTTAGAAAACCCAAACAATATCAGTAATAATTTTATGCTACAATCTCTGGCCCATTAACAAGCATTTCTTTAGTTCTCTCCATCTGCAGCAGTACCCATAAATCATCCAAGAAATCTTTGAATAAATGTGTAGATGCATTCGCTAACCTCTAACCAATTATATTCTTCAATTCTCTGTTCATCGCTTTCTTAGACCATAAAGACAGATTGAGTGCTGTTTAACTAATAGTTTCTTACATTAGGAGGTTTTTTTACCGATCTGAGATTCTTTTCTTGCTTCATGTGCAGATTTATTATCTTTCAGAGCTTTGTAAAAAGGGATTACTTCGTTAATACGAGTACGACTAGTAACCTTTTGCCCTTCCGAATATAGTGTTGGATAGAAATTCAAATATTAGAAATTACACAATTTCATTTTGTCTTCTCTGGTCTAGGTCTAAAATATGTTCTTACTATAAAAAGAAAGGAAAGATAATTTACATCTTGACTTAAGGTATGAGTTGATAATAAATTGATGGTTATTAAAAAGAGATTACCGCTGTTTGCAGTATTGCCTTAAATCTTATGCTCAAGAAAATTTGGTAGCTATCAGACAATTTAGGAGTAAAGTAAGTCGAGCAAAAAAAAAAAAAAAAAAAAGGTTATTTGAGCTAAATTTAACCAAATATTTTAATTTCTAATGCTCTAGGTTATAAACAAATTAAATAGATAGACTATTGAATGAAAATCCAACAAAGCAATAAAACATTAATTATCCTTTAGGAACATAGGGTCCCTTTTCATTTCTATAAAAATTGGCCAACAAGATCAAAATTATACTGTGTTAATAATGTGAATAGATAAATTTAACATTAACCAACAGTAATGCTCTAAAACTTGCAGGCTCAAGAGATCCAAAATACGTGTCATACTTGGAGATCACGACCAATATGTGACGACAGATGCACCAGCCGTGATGCGTGCCGTATCTAGCGTCATCAGGCATCGAAATTTTGATTTGGAATCATATAATCACGATATAGCTCTACTAAAATTAAGGAAACCAGTACAGTTTTCCAAAAACATCAGCCCAGTGTGCCTGCCACAAGCTGGTCAGTATTCTCAATATTTATTAATTACTATAAAGAGTAAAGTTAATTCAATATTATTGATGCAATTAATAACATTTTCATTTCACTGAAAAATATCTGTAACAGCTATTCACATGCAGAGATTACTTCTCATTATTAAAATCAGATCAACCATAGATGTACAATCGAGCATTGGCCTTAATATTAACTATCAAATACAGAAACAGCAGCTATCTAGTCAAATTAGAAGACAATTCGCTTTTTTTTCCAACGGTTATTACTTCTTATTTTTCAAATTAAATCGACCTTAGATGTAAAATCGAGCATTGGCCTTAATATTAACTATCAAATACAAAAACAGCAGCAATCTAGTCAAATTAGAAGACAATTCGCTCTTTTTCCAATGATTTATACTTCTTATTCTTCAAATTAGATCGACACTACATGTACAATCGAGCATTGGCCTTAATATTAACTATCATCTACGAAAACAGCAGCAATCTAGTCCACTTAGAAGATAATTCGCTATTTTTCCAATGGTTTTTACTTCTTATTTTTCAAATTAGATCGACACTACATGTACAATCTAGCGTTGCCCTTAATATTAACTATCAAATACAAAAACAGCAGCAATCTAGTCAAAGTAGAAGACAATTCGCTCTTTTTCCAATGATTTATACTTCTTATTCTTCAAATTAGATCGACACTACATGTACAATCTAGCGTTGCCCTTAATATTAACTATCAAATACAAAAACAGCAGCAATCTAGTCAAAGTAGAAGACAATTCGCTCTTTTTCCAATGATTTATACTTCTTATTCTTCAAATTAGATCGACACTACATGTACAATCGAGCATTGGCCTTAATATTAACTATCATCTACGAAAACAGCAGCAATCTAGTCCACTTAGAAGACAATTCGCTCTTTTTCCAATGATTTATACTTCTTATTCTTCAAATTAGATCGACACTACATGTACAATCGAGCATTGGCCTTAATATTAACTATCAAATACAAAAACAGCAGCAATCTAGTCAAAGTAGAAGACAATTCGCTCTTTTTCCAATGATTTATACTTCTTATTCTTCAAATTAGATCGACACTACATGTACAATCTAGCGTTGCCCTTAATATTAACTATCAAATACAAAAACAGCAGCAATCTAGTCAAAGTAGAAGACAATTCGCTCTTTTTCCAATGATTTATACTTCTTATTCTTCAAATTAGATCGACACTACATGTACAATCGAGCATTGGCCTTAATATTAACTATCATCTACGAAAACAGCAGCAATCTAGTCAAAGTAGAAGACAATTCGCTCTTTTTCCAATGATTTATACTTCTTATTCTTCAAATTAGATCGACACTACATGTACAATCTAGCGTTGCCCTTAATATTAACTATCAAATACAAAAGCAGCAGCAATCTAGTCAAAGTAGAAGACAATTCGCTCTTTTTCCAATGATTTATACTTCTTATTCTTCAAATTAGATCGACACTACATGTACAATCTAGCGTTGCCCTTAATATTAACTATCAAATACAAAAACAGCAGCAATCTAGTCAAAGTAGAAGACAATTCGCTCTTTTTCCAATGATTTATACTTCTTATTCTTCAAATTAGATCGACACTACATGTACAATCTAGCGTTGCCCTTAATATTAACTATCAAATACAAAAACAGCAGCAATCTAGTCAAAGTAGAAGACAATTCGCTCTTTTTCCAATGATTTATACTTCTTATTCTTCAAATTAGATCGACACTACATGTACAATCGAGCATTGGCCTTAATATTAACTATCATCTACGAAAACAGCAGCAATCTAGTCAAAGTAGAAGACAATTCGCTCTTTTTCCAATGATTTATACTTCTTATTCTTCAAATTAGATCGACACTACATGTACAATCTAGCGTTGCCCTTAATATTAACTATCAAATACAAAAACAGCAGCAATCTAGTCAAAGTAGAAGACAATTCGCTCTTTTTCCAATGATTTATACTTCTTATTCTTCAAATTAGATCGACACTACATGTACAATCTAGCGTTGCCCTTAATATTAACTATCAAATACAAAAACAGCAGCAATCTAGTCAAAGTAGAAGACAATTCGCTCTTTTTCCAATGATTTATACTTCTTATTCTTCAAATTAGATCGACACTACATGTACAATCGAGCATTGGCCTTAATATTAACTATCATCTACGAAAACAGCAGCAATCTAGTCCACTTAGAAGACAATTCGCTCTTTTTCCAATGATTTATACTTCTTATTCCTCAAATTAGATCGACACTACATGTACAATCGAGCATTGGCCTTAATATTAACTATCATCTACGAAAACAGCAGCAATCTAGTCCACTTAGAAGATAATTCGCTATTTTTCCAATGGTTATTACTTCTTATTTTTCAAATTAGATCGACACTACATGTACAATCTAGCATTGCCCATAATATTAACTATCAAATACAAAAACAGCAGCAATCTAGTCCACTTAGAAGACAATTCGCTCTTTTTCCAATGATTTATACTTCTTATTCTTCAAATTAGATCGACACTACATGTACAATCGAGCATTGGCCTTAATATTAACTATCATCTACGAAAACAGCAGCAATCTAGTCCACTTAGAAGATAATTCGCTATTTTTCCAATGGTTATTACTTCTTATTTTTCAAATTAGATCGACACTACATGTACAATCTAGCATTGCCCATAATATTAACTATCAAATACAAAAACAGCAGCAATCTAGTCCACTTAGAAGACAATTCGCTCTTTTTCCAATGATTTATACTTCTTATTCTTCAAATTAGATCGACACTACATGTACAATCGAGCATTGGCCTTAATATTAACTATCATCTACGAAAACAGCAGCAATCTAGTCCACTTAGAAGATAATTCGCTATTTTTCCAATGGTTATTACTTCTTATTTTTCAAATTAGATCGACACTACATGAACAATCTAGCATTGCCCATAACATTAACTATCAAATACAAAAACAGCAGCAATCTAGTCCACTTAGAAGACAATTCGCTCTTTTTCCAATGATTTATACTTCTTATTCTTCAAATTAGATCGACACTACATGTACAATCTAGCATTGCCCATAACATTAACTATCAAATACAAAAACAGCAGCAATCTAGTCAAATTAGAAGACAATTCGCTATTTTTCCAATGGTTATTACTTCTTATTTTTCAAATTAGATCGACACTACATGTACAATCGAGCATTGGCCTTAATATTAACTATCATCTACGAAAACAGCAGCAATCTAGTCCACTTAGAAGATAATTCGCTATTTTTCCAATGGTTATTACTTCTTATTTTTCAAATTAGATCGACACTACATGTACAATCGAGCATTGGCCTTAATATTAACTATCATCTACGAAAACAGCAGCAATCTAGTCCACTTAGAAGATAATTCGCTATTTTTCCAATGGTTATTACTTCTTATTTTTCAAATTAGATCGACACTACATGTACAATCGAGCATTGGCCTTAATATTAACTATCATCTACGAAAACAGCAGCAATCTAGTCCACTTAGAAGACAATTCGCTCTTTTTCCAATGATTTATACTTCTTATTCTTCAAATTAGATCGACACTACATGTACAATCTAGCATTGCCCATAACATTAACTATCAAATACAAAAACAGCAGCAATCTAGTCAAATTAGAAGACAATTCGCTATTTTTCCAATGGTTATTACTTCTTATTTTTCAAATTAGATCGACACTACATGTACAATCGAGCATTGGCCTTAATATTAACTATCATCTACGAAAACAGCAGCAATCTAGTCAAATTAGAAGATAATTCGCTATTTTTCCAATGGTTATTACTTCTTATTTTTCAAATTAGATCGAGACTACATGTACAATCGAGCATTGGCCTTAATATTAAGTATCATCTACGAAAACAGCAGCAATCTAGTCCACTTAGAAGACAATTCGCTCTTTTTCCAATGATTTATACTTCTTATTCTTCAAATTAGATCGACACTACATGTACAATCGAGCATTGGCCTTAATATTAACTATCATCTAAGAAAACAGCAGCAATCTAGTCCACTTAGAAGATAATTCGCTATTTTTCCAATGGTTATTACTTCTTATTTTTCAAATTAGATCGACACTACATGTACAATCTAGCATTGCCCATAATATTAACTATCAAATACAAAAACAGCAGCAATCTAGTCCACTTAGAAGACAATTCGCTCTTTTTCCAATGATTTATACTTCTTATTCTTCAAATTAGATCGACACTACATGTACAATCGAGCATTGGCCTTAATATTAACTATCATCTACGAAAACAGCAGCAATCTAGTCCACTTAGAAGATAATTCGCTATTTTTCCAATGGTTATTACTTCTTATTTTGCAAATTAGATCGACACTACATGAACAATCTAGCATTGCCCATAACATTAACTATCAAATACAAAAACAGCAGCAATCTAGTCCACTTAGAAGACAATTCGCTCTTTTTCCAATGATTTATACTTCTTATTCTTCAAATTAGATCGACACTACATGTACAATCGAGCATTGGCCTTAATATTAACTATCATCTACGAAAACAGCAGCAATCTAGTCCACTTAGAAGATAATTCGCTATTTTTCCAATGGTTATTACTTCTTATTTTTCAAATTAGATCGACACTACATGAACAATCTAGCATTGCCCATAACATTAACTATCAAATACAAAAACAGCAGCAATCTAGTCCACTTAGAAGACAATTCGCTCTTTTTCCAATGATTTATACTTCTTATTCTTCAAATTAGATCGACACTACATGTACAATCGAGCATTGGCCTTAATATTAACTATCATCTACGAAAACAGCAGCAATCTAGTCCACTTAGAAGATAATTCGCTATTTTTCCAATGGTTATTACTTCTTATTTTTCAAATTAGATCGACACTACATGTACAATCTAGCATTGCCCATAATATTAACTATCAAATACAAAAACAGCAGCAATCTAGTCAAATTAGAAGACAATTCGCTCTTTTTCCAATGATTTATACTTCTTATTCTTCAAATTAGATCGACACTACATGTACAATCGAGCATTGGCCTTAATATTAACTATCATCTACGAAAACAGCAGCAATCTAGTCCACTTAGAAGATAATTCGCTATTTTTCCAATGGTTATTACTTCTTATTTTTCAAATTAGATCGACACTACATGTACAATCGAGCATTGGCCTTAATATTAACTATCATCTACGAAAACAGCAGCAATCTAGTCCACTTAGAAGACAATTCGCTCTTTTTCCAATGATTTATACTTCTTATTCTTCAAATTAGATCGACACTACATGTACAATCGAGCATTGGCCTTAATATTAACTATCATCTACGAAAACAGCAGCAATCTAGTCCACTTAGAAGATAATTCGCTATTTTTCCAATGGTTATTACTTCTTATTTTTCAAATTAGATCGACACTACATGTACAATCTAGCATTGCCCATAATATTAACTATCAAATACAAAAACAGCAGCAATCTAGTCAAATTAGAAGACAATTCGCTCTTTTTCCAATGATTTATACTTCTTATTTTTCAAATTAGATCGACACTACATGTACAATCGAGCATTGGCCTTAATATTAACTATCATCTACGAAAACAGCAGCAATCTAGTCCACTTAGAAGACAATTCGCTCTTTTTCCAATGATTTATACTTCTTATTCTTCAAATTAGATCGACACTACATGTACAATCGAGCATTGGCCTTAATATTAACTATCATCTACGAAAACAGCAGCAATCTAGTCCACTTAGAAGATAATTCGCTATTTTTCCAATGGTTATTACTTCTTATTTTTCAAATTAGATCGACACTACATGAACAATCTAGCATTGCCCATAACATTAACTATCAAATACAAAAACAGCAGCAATCTAGTCAAATTAGAAGACAATTCGCTCTTTTTCCAATGATTTATACTTCTTATTTTTCAAATTAGATCGACACTACATGTACAATCGAGCATTGGCCTTAATATTAACTATCATCTACGAAAACAGCAGCAATCTAGTCCACTTAGAAGACAATTCGCTCTTTTTCCAATGATTTATACTTCTTATTCTTCAAATTAGATCGACACTACATGTACAATCGAGCATTGGCCTTAATATTAACTATCATCTACGAAAACAGCAGCAATCTAGTCCACTTAGAAGATAATTCGCTATTTTTCCAATGGTTATTACTTCTTATTTTTCAAATTAGATCGACACTACATGTACAATCTAGCATTGCCCATAATATTAACTATCAAATACAAAAACAGCAGCAATCTAGTCAAATTAGAAGACAATTCGCTCTTTTTCCAATGATTTATACTTCTTATTCTTCAAATTAGATCGACACTACATGTACAATCGAGCATTGGCCTTAATATTAACTATCATCTACGAAAACAGCAGCAATCTAGTCCACTTAGAAGATAATTCGCTATTTTTCCAATGGTTATTACTTCTTATTTTTCAAATTAGATCGACACTACATGTACAATCGAGCATTGGCCTTAATATTAACTATCATCTACGAAAACAGCAGCAATCTAGTCCACTTAGAAGACAATTCGCTCTTTTTCCAATGATTTATACTTCTTATTCTTCAAATTAGATCGACACTACATGTACAATCGAGCATTGGCCTTAATATTAACTATCATCTACGAAAACAGCAGCAATCTAGTCAAATTAGAAGATAATTCGCTATTTTTCCAATGGTTATTACTTCTTATTTTTCAAATTAGATCGACACTACATGTACAATCGAGCATTGGCCTTAATATTAACTATCATCTACGAAAACAGCAGCAATCTAGTCCACTTAGAAGACAATTCGCTCTTTTTCCAATGATTTATACTTCTTATTCTTCAAATTATATCGACACTACATGTACAATCGAGCATTGGCCTTAATATTAACTATCATCTACGAAAACAGCAGCAATCTAGTCAAATTAGAAGATAATTCGCTATTTTTCCAATGGTTATTACTTCTTATTTTTCAAATTAGATCGACACTACATGTACAATCTAGCATTGCCCATAATATTAACTATCAAATACAAAAACAAATTACAAAATTTGCTACTAGAAGTCTCAACCGATTGAAGTATAATTGAATAGTACAGCGTACAAGCTAATGGCGGCTTACAAGTCTAAAATAAGCCCATTTCTCTTTTATCTATTTCTCGATTTCTGTTGACGATAATTGCGTAAAACATGAAGTATTATTCCAAGAGAAATATTATTTATCGTATTTTTAAAGGTTTTTTTTTTCTTTCTGTATTCGAAAGTTTATCAAATACCTATGGGAGAAATGTTGAATAAATATTTTAAATTACCTATTTAATGGAAATAATCAATTTTAAAGTATTGGCCAATCACAATGTAGAATGGTAGCCGACTGTGGGCGTAGAATGGTACAGAAAACTAATTAGTTGTCATATGATTAAAAGTTCGATTAATTTCGCCGATTGAAATTTTACAAAAATTAAATCAATTAAATTTTGGATTAAACTGTATTTTTAATCAGCTTCCAAATCTGTTCTCATGTTTTATAAAATGATATTTTGTTTTATAATTGTAAGAATTGAATCAACTTTTACGAAATTCTTTTCAAAGATTTGGAATAATATAATTGCTTTCCTAAAATTAAGCAAACCAATACAGTTTTCTAAAAACAACAGCCCAGTGTGCCAGTAATTTGTTGACTTGAAAGTTGTTTCATGATGCTGAAAGATTAGCATTCCAATAAAAGAAGCACATTGACATCAGCTTTTTCTGACAAAAGTTACAAGATAATATATAGAAATTTAAAGGTGTTTATGTTAATTGAAATACATAGGAGTTATCAACAAAATTTCGGAAATTCACGTTTCGAGAGAGGTCATGCGCTTTTTCAATGATCAGAGTATCTCGTAACATGATTTCCGACTAAAATTTGAAGAAATGTCAGATTCCTCAATCCAGATATAAACGAGATGGACTCTATGAACAGACAAGACAGAAGACACACCAACCCTGAAATGTAATAGTATTACTTTCTAAACTAGCCCTGAAGATGACCTAGTCCCTAGGTCGAAAGCTCGGCAATATAAATTTTACTAACTGAAATGGTATTTATTTTTTCATCCTATGATAAGTAAATTAATTTTTCTACATAACAACTCAGACGAAATATTATTGCTGATTCGGAAAATATGATGATTCCACAAGTAAACTCAAAGTTTTCAGCGATAAACATCTTGTCCTGCTTCTGGAAATCTGTAAAACAAACAGGAAGAAATAATGATGAATTATAACATCCGACTGGATAGCCAAATATTCAATAAAAATACATCTGAGGGGAAATAATAATAATGAACTGAATAATGAATACATTTAAACAAAATATAACAATAATCCAATTTATTAAGTGCATTTTAAGTACAAATGCATTCAACATATATTTACTGATAATACATATTTCAATTTAAAATAAATAAAATACAGTTCACTAAGCACGTAACAAGCCGACGATAACTTTGTATAAGGGTGCATGCACATCTATACATGATATATGTTTATATATGTAGCTACATATTTGTATTATAATAATTTGAGATTTTCCCAAGTGTTAAACAGTGCGTAAAATAACTTCAATTTTATTTAACACCTGAACAAATTTTGCAGAATTGTTATTAAATGCGTCAGACCTTCACGCGTGTATAATTATTTTTTAAAAAGCAAAATAATATTAGTGGATAATGTGGGGAAATTGGGTTTAAATACTAAAACTAAAATTAGTAAAAAAAAATAGCGTGAATGCACTTTCTCCTGATGCAGAACTCTATTTTCGATCGCTAAATTTTCTTAATCTTCTTTATATTTTGCAATCATTTAGTGTTAGAAAATGTTTGATAAATGACAGAAAAGAAGGGATATGAGATAACAGAAAATAGGCAAGGAAGTTGTCACTCGAATGTCAAATGTTCACACGGAAAATTTATTAAAAATGTTGTTATAACTTGGAATCTGTATTAAATATTATTATCACTTCATTTTATTCTTGACAATGGTTTCAAATTCATCTCTTTATGTAATGGCTCTTTATTTGCCAGTTTCTTAATTTTGTCGGACACTTATTTGAACTTTCCTTTTTTCTCATTGTTTGATCTCTTTGGAAAAGTGTTGATTTTGAAAAAGTCAGTCATGTTTTGTAATTGCCGAACGACTCAACAAGAATCTGAAAAATTAGAATTTTGTAGAAATGTTAAAAGACAATTTTTTCAAGACTTACTCTAACAAAAACAAATTTAAAAATTTTAGTTTCTTCGCCAATTTCTATTTTAAATTGAATTAGTATTTTAGACAATTCTTCCTCTAAGGTCAAGGCTAGATTTATGTGCGTAAGCATATCAGAATATTAAAAAGTTGTATTTTTCCTGTTTTACTTTAATAGAGTTGAAATTAATTGTCTCTGACCAAAAGTTTTGTGACTGAGTTCATTAATCTCAACCAGTCTACGTTAAAATTTATTGTTCTAATATCAAAAATCAGAAATCATTTAGTTTATTACATGATCGGGAATGTTTGTCATGAGGGTAGTTTGTAGCGTTCACTTAAAACATTTGCTATTTAGAATTAAACCCGGTAATATGTACCGAGTGCGTGAGTTAATGCTGTGAGAGGGTTTTGTGATAAAATAGAAACTGTCATTCTTAGCATTCAAAGTTATAGAAAGGATTATTAAAAGAAGTTTTTAATTAAGCTTTTTCTAAAAGAAGTTATTTTTTATTAACTTCTTATAATGGATAAGAGTCCTTTTACTGAAGAGGTTGAAGATTCAAATTAATAAGATCCTAAAATTACAATAAACCAATCAATAATTTATTAACTTTGTAGTATGAACATCTTTGAGGCTCAGAGTAAAGAACATGGATAACAAAAAAAAATTCATTGTACCTTGAACGCAAGTACATTTGGCTGTTATTCTTGAAAAGCATTTTAAGGGCCATCCCTAATGATTGAAGGCGTTCATCTGGTACAGAAATGTTATTTAAACTTAATTAACAACTAATGTAAATTCCAAAGTTTTAATTCAAACTAAACCGCTACTAAGCATTAAAAATTATTTTAGTTAATTATTACATTAAATACAGACTCCATAATAAAAAAAATATAATAAATATTTCCGAAATTACTTGAAGGTTTACTGCAAAAACTCCATTAAAGTAGCAACAAACTTTTTAAAAATTCCTTAAATAAATAAACATCTTTCATATAATGAAAAATGGTTTTCATCTCTTCTAAAGTGTTCAAATAATCTCTTATAATATTCATCTTTCTTGAATGATTGCATACCTATAACTCTTGTTAATGCCAACAGATAGCAGGCCTGCACAAATTTTATTGCCCACGCCACTCTAGCATTTCTCCTTGGAGTTTGAACTCTTAAGCTTACATCCTATTAAATACATCATTTATGTTGTTTAAACTAAATGAATTTATTTTATTAATACTTATTATACGTTAACCAATTTATTCTATATAAATAGTTACTTTAAGTTCCTCTAAATCAACTAGGGAAAGTATTTCTAAAATGGAATTACTCTTGACTTTCACTAGTGGTTCCACCTTCAGGAGCTCACCACTTGTCAGACTACTTGTGTTAATGTTTGTTGATTTTTTTATTTACTTTATTGTTATTGTTATCATTTGTATACACAACACTTTCTACTAGTCCAAGTGACAGAGGTAGCTAACAAAAAAAATAAATAGGTCAAGTTTTTTTTGGGGTATAGTGTCACTAATTTCTCAATTATAATAATTAATAATAAATCTTCCCTACAATGCCATACATTTTGTAATTATAACTATAAACTAATAAATATCTTCACTATAATGTGCTGGAATAATGCTTTTATAGTAGAATTTATCGTTATCCGCTCCTCTTCACCCGCAATCTGTTGCGATCTGCTAAAGTGGTATTTACTAACTGGCCTGCATTATGCTGTCAGTCTGCAATCTGTTTGCAATATTTCGTTAAGTACCTCAAAAGGGCTTAACAATAATCTTTTAGTTAAGACTAGCTAAGCAGAATCAGAGTTACTCCCAGCATAATATGTCAATAAGGCATATTTGAGACCATATTTGGTTATTGTCTGTTTTTTTTTTTATTTTCATGAACACATTTTCCAGAAAAATTCACTTTAGGGCTGGCTCGCTAACGCTCCTCACATATTATGCATCAGTTTTATTGCAGTAAACCTACTTGTATGTATTAAAACTAACTTGCACTTAGAAAACTTGAAGGAAATGAGTAAGTTGGAATCTTGCAGTTTCACATCAGAATAATTTATTTTTATAGTTTATTCAAACTCGTTTCTTAACGATAATCTACAATCTAAAACTAATTATTTTTTTCTCTTTCTCTAATGAGGTACAGGCTTTCTGTGAACCCTCTAATTTTTTACTTTTATTATTACCGAACATTGCTCTGCTTCATGGGTCCAGTTTTATGTCACTAAAAATAATCATCAGACTATTTCTAAAGATTATGTAGATGGACAGCTGTTGATCTTTGCACACGTTTACAATGGTATGTTTTGCCTATTTTCTTTTATTTTTTCCCCCAGTGAAAGCTGAATCTACATCAGCTGACTTAGTGCCTAATTGACCATAATTGTGGAATTTCTTTTCTCCCTGCGACAAAAAAAGAAGAATATATTTTTAGAGATTTTTGGCTGACATACTTTTGGCCTGAAGAGTAATAGTAATTATGTTTCCTTTTTATTATGTATAATTCTAGGTAATTTAAATAGTACATCTTTCCTTGAACCCAACGAAGGCCGGCAACCGCTTAAATCTTTAATTCAGAAATAACTAATACTTCAATTTTTACGGAAACCGCATAGTGACAACCTAATGTATTATTTTGAACTTGCTACAAAAAATACCTCTTATAGCACTTATAAAAATATGGAAACCTTTGCTTTTATTTCTAGTATTATTCATTAGATCATGAATTTGAATTTAATTAATAAAGCTAGTTCATTACATTAAATCAGAATGGAAACTGTGAACTAATTACTGTCGCTGGTAAAATATTTTAAATTTTTAATATGGGAAAAGTAAGTACAATTCAAATAACAAGGGGCATTATTATTTAATTTATTCAAACAAAATTTCTTAATTTGTTCCAACTATTGTGTAGTAAAACAATTGCATTTAATTAACCTTTCCAATTTTGCAACTATCTATTTTAATCAAGTAAGTCAAATAATTAAATAAGTGTACCAGTAAGTATTGTCCATAGACCTACTGTGTGTAGTACATCTAAAGTGGAGTTCAATGACGTATTGACCAACTTCATATTTTCCACTGTTCATGTGTGAAGTCTCTTTAATTTTTTTTTCTAAAATCATCACTTTTTCCCAATAAAAATGTTATTACTCAGAAAGTTTTAGTCCGAATTCGATTCTGATGACACGGTTAGAAAGACAGATAAATTTTCTAAAAATTGATACCGTATCGAAGCATACGTTATTCTCCAAACAGCCTCAATCTTCCTCCGAATGCTGGAAAAATAAAAGTAATCGAAATTTTTAAGAAAACTCATTAGGTCCTTACGTGATCATTATCAGACCCAGGTGCTGGCACTTGTCAGTGTGAGGGGCTTGTATGGCTAAGGATGTTACTTCTCGGGAAGGAAAAACCAAGGCCTGAGAGCTTTACCCAGGAGTCACTCTCCAGAATTAAGAGTCTGATTAAACGGACGGGTCTGGAGGGTGAGCTCTAAAGTCGGGGAGCCACAATAGATCCAAAAGGGTCGCAGTGGCGTAGGCCTTGAGGCCGCCCTAATTTCATCTAATCTAATCTAATTGGGTTTCCTTCCTTTACAATAATTCATTAATTTTTAACAAGAAAACATCGTATATTTGCATAAAACAATTTCAATATCTTTCTTTGTTGATTAGCGTGGATTTAGAGATTTACTCTTCATCGGCCTGAAATTTTGCAAGGAAATGATTGTAAGCACTGAAGTAATAACATTTCTAATGTAAGGAAGTTTTAGGTCCGGATAATGAAGCTGAAAAGTACTTAGTCACGTTATCTTTTCAGCATTCTATCATAATTAGGTCATATTTAAATAAAAAATGTGAAGTTAAATAATTTTTTTTTGCATGGAACCACACAATTTTTCATATAATTTTTTTTCAATTATTATTATTTTTTTAATTAAAAGAAAACATGTTTCATAAATAACAACCATATACTAGTGATTTTGCCTCAGATACGGATCCATCTGGAAAATATGGAACAGTAGTAGGGTGGGGCCGCACATCTGAAGGAGGAAGTTTGGCCAGTATTGTTCAAGAGGTTCAAGTACCCATATTAACCTTACAGCAATGTCGTGCTACCAAATATAGACCCAGTCGGATCACGTCGAATATGATTTGTGCTGGTCGAGGTGTCCAAGATTCTTGTCAGGTATGTAGTAAGTGGTAACTTTTTTTAAATTTATTTATTGATGTTTTCTCTGCATTGCAACATGACCTTAAAACTTCATTTCAAGATTTGGAATTCATTTAGTGCTAGTGTGGAAGAAGCTTGCGTAAAATCCTGAGTGACACTAGGTTGAGAAAAGAATAGATAGATTAATAAAGTATTAAAGACTAGTTTTCTGGAAATTTTGCGCCCTCTTAAAAGCCCTAAAGGGATACACACCCTAAAATGTCCCACTGGAAGCAATATATTCAAAAATGGAAGCCATCGTTTCTGAAGAAAATCTTGGAACCTGGGTCTCTGCCAATGGTTGGATACCCCAGTTAGTAAGCTCTATAGAAATATACAACACATGGTGGTGCATTCAGAATTCAACATTTTTTATCTAAATTAGACAAACACTAAACAAATAATGCCAATTTCGTGGTTAATTAACAAGATCCAAGTTATTGACTGTCTGATAAGTATTCTAATTTATTTTGTAATTCTTAATGGCTTACAATGAGTAAACAGTTATTGGGTCTTTAGGCAAACTCATTATTGATAAATATTTCACTGCCAGATCTACTCGATGACGAATTTAGGGGTTTAATTAGCACTAAGCAAAATAAAATACTTAATATATTTATAAATGGAAGTATAGATTGCAATGAGGAGGAGGATTTCAAACATATAATAATGATATGTCCACGTTATGTGGTAGAAAGGAAACGAATGTTTGACGACATATACTTACAGGTATTTAGATGCACCATTTCGCTACGAAGACATAATATTCTCCACCAACATCTATGTGCTTAAGTCTATAGCAGAGCTAGCAATGAAATATGAATGTATTTAAAAGTTATAGAATGAATGTAAGAAAATGATTAGACAAGGATTACGTGATTTTAATTTCGGTTAAGCTGTAAGGATGGCAGGAATATAGAGTATTGATCCATCCATTAGTTGTAAGGTTTATGTAAATAGTTGTATATAGTAGAGGGATGGATGTGTGAAGCGAATGTATTTAAGTAAGAATGGAGAGTGAGTGATATTCTAGTGATAAGCACCTAGACGATGCTGGCTGTATGGCGAAAAAAGAAAACAAAAAAAAAATATTTCGCCAGTTATAATGGCAGTTTTGATAACTATTTGAGAGATGGAGTGTTTGAGAATCAAAAATCTTTTTGAATTCCGATTATCTTTATGCGGATTTGCTGATTGAAACGTGTATTTTTACGTAGTTTTTTCTTGTCCTTAAACGAAATAACTTCGCCTTCTTTTCCTACTACGAGCAAGACATTTAGAAGTTTGCTTCAGAAAGAGAACGGTCGTGAAGCTTCCCTGACTTGTCTCTAGTATACTAATCCTGGCAATCTGTGGATTGATGTGTGACTTCATCCATCTAGAGAAATACAAAATCGAGAATTTGGTAGTAGCTTTTCGCACCATCTCTTACAACTTCTTACGCTACTAATTCTATGAGCGCTTCTAATGTGAACATAGAAAAAAACCTGTCTGCGGTAAAGGCTTTCATTAGAAACATTAACAACTAAAGCCGAAAGCTCTCTGGCGGCCAAATTTGGGCCAAAAAGTAGAAACTGTAAAAATTGTAAATGCAATACTTTTAAAGAAAAAAAAAACACTTGAAATTCAATATAGCCATTACTTAAAAGTATCTGCTTAATAATGCTTGTAGGTATTGGAACTGCAAATACTCCAACGAATTTGAGATTCTATTAACTTTTTAATTGACCAATATTCCAATTTAAAAGAAATATTTCTGTTCTTGATTAATTAGGAATTAGGAATTTAACATTTTGAATTTTTTTTTTTTTTAATTATTGGTTTATTTATTTTGCAACTGTAATTAATTTTGCATAAAGCAAAAGAGATGAGGGTAAGGAAATGGTTCCAATACATTCACGTATTTATATGTATATAGATACACAAGCGCACATGCATGCTCACATGCAATGGTAAATTTTGAACCCAGTGTTAATTAATTAAATATTTTTAATTTTTTACTTATCTCGAGTATAATAATAATAATTATTATTATTTTTGTGACAATTTAGAATATTAGAATAAAAACCTAAAATGGTTGATTTCAGGGAGACAGTGGCGGTCCTTTGCTAGTCAGTGAAGGTGATAAATATAATATCGTAGGTGAGTAACATATAAAACATTGTAATTTTCATCAGGAGAATTTAGAAATTACCTGATTAGTTTGCACTGGAACTTGTTTTACAAAAATTAAAAACTAAGTTTTGAACAGAACCAATTAAATATAAATTGAAAATATTTCTTGATGAATAAAATTAATTGCACCTTGATGAAAATATATTGTGGTTTTCGTCCCATTTTCAAGAATAGTGAGAACAGTAAACGGAGCTGAATTGAGAAGAAATGTTTCAGCTGCTGAATATAAACAAATTCCGAAAACAGCATTCAGAACTGTACAGCGTGTGCAATGATGTGATTAAGAAAAAGAAAATTATCAGTATACTTCTGAAAAATAAAGTAATGAAGTAATAAAATAAAGGAATTAGTCATTCTTTTATTAATTAAGTACTTATAAACATTCATTATTATATTAATTACTGTGTAACTATCTTAAGAAGGTTTGGTCAGAACTGGCAGTTGCGATGGTGCATATGTAATTTTTATGAGGCGGCACTTTTAGGGCATGAATTTTTAGGGAATGAAAAGTGGCATGAATTTGACAAAATTAAAATCTATCATAGAAAATAAATGATAAACAGTTATTTTGTTCCTAGTTGAAATTAGGCCATTTACCTCTAGTAGACCATCAATATCAATTCTAATTTCACCGCCGCACACTTTCATAGTTAGATTTTGCTCCTAGTTAGATAGTCTTTTTAATTACAGAGGGTTTGTCCCTAAAATTTTCCTTCTCAAAACAGAACCCATTTTGTTTAAAATAATATTAGAACAAAAGGGTATTTGTTTTTTAGATGGAAAGTGGTTGGATCTTGTAGGACTTTTACATGGATTTTGGCCTGAAAACGTGGCCCATTTGTTCCAATCTTTAGATGTTGTATGTTTATCTTTAGATGTTGAAAAAGTGCTCACACAATAACTTCCTACTGTTATTGGTTATAGACAACGTATTTCTGCACTATGACAGGGATATAGTCAGCTCTTATTTATGTAATATTTATTTTTTCAAATGTATTCTTTTTCAAAGATACTAACCATATTCAAAAGAATCCTAATGAACAAGTTGTACACAATTTTAAGCAAAAATTAAATAACAATAAAAATGCTAACATCAAAATTGTTTTCTCTGTTTCAGGTATAGTTTCTTGGGGAGTTGGTTGCGGACGACCAGGATATCCTGGTGTCTATACAAGAGTGACCAGTTATCTGAATTGGGTCAGAAGAAACGCTAAAGGTTCCTGTGTTTGTTTTAGTTAAGTTTAATTCATCGCAGAAACTATAGAGAGAGAGAGTGTTTCTTTTAAAACGTGATAAATTTATTTTTAAAAAGTCAAAGAACCATTAGAAAATGAATACTTCAATTAAGAAAGGATACTTCAATCTATTAACTGTTTCCATCAATTTAGACTAACTATTTGTGCGGTGCCACTTCTTGGTTCTTTGCGGATATTGCAGTTTAACTCCCCAACATCAAACTCTGCGGTCAGAGTTCCTCTGGTAAGCCAAAAATATTTCCGATTATTGTTGGTCTAAATAATGCTGGAATCTGTGCCAAGCAATATGCCCGTCAAAATATAGAATGAAGTGGTAAAAGATTAAAATATTCACTAAAATTAATTTTGTAATGTTATTTCAATTAACTAAGTCAAATTGAATAAATGTTATCAGTAATGTATTCAGAGCCTAGTTTCTATTCCTTATGAAACTGTCTCAAATGTAATCAGAATAAATTAAATAATTACTTATACAAAAATGATAAATATTTATAGGTAAATATGTACATATAAAGCTGTGATCTATAATTTAAGTACATAGTATATGAGAATTATTATTTTTATTAGAGTCTCGTCAAATGATAACCATCTTTTCGAATATTAATTTGGAATGTTAATACAATCTTAAGCTCCCAAATAACAAAAATTAATTAGAAATTATACAATTTTCTCTAAAATATGTGCGAAATGTACAAATCGTTTAATGATGAAATGTTTAACATGCACATAGGACCCACATGTTAACTTTTTGCCGAAAATTGAACTTGAATTGCAATATTCGGCTACTGATATGCACCAGAAATACAGATTACCTTAAATCGCTATATGGCATCGATCTTAGAACCAATTAGTTGTAAAGTTTCAAAAAGTAATTTTTTTAAAAAAATTATTTGTGTATCATCTACATACTGCTCTCTCCACTTGCTAAAATCCTCTTGTACAGTCTCTCGCTTCCTCTGACATCCCTAACAATACTCGCCGACTGAATTGCCAGTGGCCCCGCGACTTCTTCGCAGTCTGAAGACCTAAAAATCATATCCTGTAGAGAGTGCTGCCACTGGGCAGTTTCTTTCCTCCAGCCTTTCACGCATCCATTTATCCTTTATTCTCCCTATTAACTTATTGTATATTATATTATAGATTGTAAATAACGAAATAAATTTAAAAAACAAAATTGGGTATCACCGGTGATATTCATTTGTGACTAAGAATATTAATTTATTTATATAAACATATAAAAAAATATCGGAAGTGAAACTTGTCTTGAATTAATTTTTTTTTTTTTCTATAAAACTTTAATTTTTGAAAATGTGGATTGATTTCACGCCCAGTACTGTGTAATAATAATAAAAAACGAATTACATTAAGAAATGAGATTATTTATTTGATTCCACATTATGTGAATTGCAAAAAATTGAAATTGAGAACCAAGAGGAAATGAGTGCGATTGGTCTAAACGTTTTTACTTCTTGTTTTTTTAAAATGTAACTACTCTACATGTACAAACTAGCATGGTCCTTACTGTTGACTGTCAAATACAGAAACAGCAGCATTACAGAGAAATTTGGAGGCAACTTTCACTTCTTCCTATGGTATTTACTCCTAATTATTCAAAACTGAATTACCCTAGATGAGCAGTTTACCATTAGCCTTATTATTAATTTTGAAATATTGAATCCGCTAAATTCTTATAAAATTAGGGGACGATATCCACTTTTTTTAATAGTTTTTACTTCTTATTCAAAATACGAGGGGGTACCCAAAAATAACCGGAATTGCGTTGCCGCGCATGGAGCTTATGTAGTACGCATTTCTGCCGCTAGACGTGTATAGCGCAATTCCTTGCCAGTTCAGTCCTGCCTGTGTTGTCTGCCTGGCTTGTTCTGTTCATCTGCAGTGATTGTTTTTACCAGCGCTGTTTTGTTCTTTTTTCGTTTTTTATGATGGCAAGTTTAAGTGAACAACGTGCAACTCTGAAATTTTGTTTTCTACTCGGCAAAAATGCTGCTGAAAGTGTTTTAATGTTGAAAACAGCTTACAAAGATGACGCTATGGGAAAAACTCAAGTATACGAGTGGTTTACTCGGTTTAAAAATGGCGACATGTCGATTGATGACAAACCTCGTTCTGGACGTCCATCAACTGCCCGAATCGACGAAAATGTTGAAAAAATTCGAGAGCTGGTGTTCACAGACCGTCGACAGACAATTGATCAACTGTCAGAGAGTAGTGGGTTATCTTGGAGCTCGGTTCAGCGAATTTTAACGGAAGATTTGGGGATGAAAAGGGTTGCTGCCAAGTTTGTTCCTCGAGTTCTGACTGACAATCAAAAAGAACATCGAGTTGAAACATGTCGTGCTTTGAAACAACAGCTTGAAACTGATCCAGACTTTCTGTCAAAGGTCATTACTGGTGATGAGTCATGGTGCTATGGTTATGACCCAGAAACAAAGCAACAGTCGAGCCAATGGAAGACGTCATCTTCACCCCGACCAAAAAAATGTCGTCAAGTCAAGTCAAACATCAAAACAATGCTGATTTGCTTTTTTGATGCCAAAGGCGTAGTCCATTCAGAGTTGGTCCCCCCAGGTCAGACCGTCAATCAAACCTTGTATTTGGAAGTTTTGAAAAGATTGCGCAATAGTGTTCGCCAAAAAAGACCCGATTTGTGGCAAACAGGAGACTGGTTCTTCCACCACGACAATGCACCTGCACACACAGCCATCTCTGTTACACAGTTTTTGGCTAAAAATGGCATGGTTCCGCTGCCCCACGCACCTTACTTGCCTGACCTGGCTCCGTGCGACTTTTTCTTATTTCCACGCATGAAAAAGGGCATGAAAGGTCACCGATTTGACAACATTGAAGAGGTCAAGAAAAAAACGAAGAAGGAGCTGTCAGCCATTTCTAAAGATGACTACAAAAAATGTTTCGAACAGTGGAAGCACCGGTGGGACAAATGTATTAGTTGTAATGGAGAGTATTTTGAAGGGGATAAGGTTGTTCTGTAAAAAATTTGTAAATAAATAGCTTTTAAAAAATAATTCCGGTTTTTTTTGGGTACCCCCTCGTAGATGCCTTCAACGTATACAATCTAGCATTGCCCTTAATATTATCTATCAAATACACAAACTAAAGAAGAAAAGAGAACATTAACACTTTTTCCAATAGTTTTTACTTGTTACTTATGAAATGAGATCGATCTTAAATGTACAATCTTTCGATCACCAAATCTAAAACACGGTAACAGCAGCATGGCATTTAAATTAGGAGAAAAGATCCACTATTAATAAAGATTTTTACTTCTTGTTATTCAGCAAAGATCGACCCTACATTTACAATCTAGCATTGCCATTTGTGTTATACGAGTATATCAAATACAATAGGATGAAAAATTAATTGCCAGTTTCAGTCATTATAAAACTTTATTATGCCGAGCTTTCGACCTATGGACTAGGTCATCTTCAGGGCTAATTTACAATATACTTCTTTACATCATTAGAGGGTTGGTGTGTCTTCTGTCTTGACTGAACAGCTCGGCATAATAAAGTTTTATAATTACTGAAACTGGCAATTAATTTTTCATCCTATTGAAATTATGTTGCAATCGCCAAAAATAATGAACAGTATCAAATACAAAATCATCTGCCTTTCAGAGAAATAAGCAGAAAACGCCCACATTTTCCATTGGTCTTTATTTCTTATTTTTCAAAATAGATCGACCGTAGTTATACTATCTAGCATAGACCCTAATGTAAACTATCAAATATAGAAATGTAATCTTTCAGAGAAATTAGGAGACAACTTCTATTTTCTCCGAAGGTTTATACTTCTTATTTTTCATAACTGATCAACAGTTCATTTACATTCGCTGGCCTTATTATTAGCTATCAAATACAGGAACAGCAGTATTCCTATGATATTAGAAGAAAAGTTCTACTTTTTCCAATGGTTTTTCTTTCTGGTTTTTCAAAATTGATCTACCCAACATGTTCAAACAAGCTTTGGCCTTAATATTAAACTGTTAAGTGCAGAAACTGCAGCTTTGCAGTGAAATTGGAGGAAAGTTTCTTCTATTTCCAATGGTTTTTACTACTTATTTTTCAAATTTTACCAACCAAACAGGTACAACCTTCTATTGGCGTTAATTGTACCATAGTTCATCGTTGTGGTTTGCAAACCTGAAGACTGTCTGTTCATGTACGTGAAAGGCGATACTTTACTTTTTGTTATGGTTAATGCTGCCTAAATCCGAAAATAATTACGGATTCAAATTAGATATGGAAGGAAAAAGTCTCTGAGAGAATTCTTCAAAGAGAAAATATTTATTCAAACATTTTCTACGGTAGACATATACTAGGTCTAAAATTGGATAACATTAATCTAAAACTTTCCATACACTTCTGTATTGTGTGAAGAATATATTATACAATGGCTTGGAGGAAATTTTAATCTTCCATCTTAGTAGCGGCTTGGGGAAAAAAGCGAGGAAATATTCATAGCGCGCCTTCAAGCGGAACAAGAAATGGGGCGGTAGAAAAACTGCGTTTGCTCAAAACAGACTGGTAAACAGTGGGGGCTTTGGTTAATTACGTCATTGATTAGCAAATGAGTAGAAGAAGAAGGCTAAACATCCGTACTTCTCTCTCTCTCTATGTAGGCGGAAATAAACTTTGCGAAAGGACCGTCTGATGGAGGAGAGTTAATCAAGCGCTGTTCACCTTAGTTAGGCATTTTCTACACATAAAACTTGTCTGGAGACTAGGAAATGGGCTCTACTGAACTGCACTATCCCTAACTAAAAACCTTAGAGTTAAATTAAAACAACAAGTACATACAAACAACAATATTAAAAGTATTCCCTACTTGGTAGAGCCCAACTACATTCATTAAGATATAGCTGATATGCTTTCTAGCTGGATAATTTACTAATTGAACAAATGCAACTATTTGTTTAATAACTAAGTTCAGTTTGTCGAACTATGAGAACACGTGTTATTATGCAACATGATGAACTTATAACGGGATTAGCACTGAACTTCCTAAATCACTTGGACTTTAACAACCAATTATAACAAGAAATAATTTGTACGTAGACGCAAAACTACACAGTCAATATTTTGTCACACAGAAACTTCTATTTCTAGATATTGGACCAATATTCAATCTTGTTCATAACGTAAACTTGAAAAAATTACTATTAGGTATTACTAATTATTATAACAATAAAGGAATTTTGAAAAAAGCAAATCGTCTTCTAATTTGACAAGATTGCTACTGTTTCTGTAGTTAATAGTTAATATTACGGCCAATGCTAGATTGTACATCTAGGGTCAATCTATTTTGAAGAATAAGAACTAAAAACCATTGGGAAAAGAGCGGATTGCCTTCTAATTTGACAAGATAGCTACTGTTTCTGTTGTTAATAGTTAATATTACGGCCAATGCTAGATTGTACATCTAGGGACAATCTATTTTGAAGAATAAGAACTAAAAACCATTGGGAAAAGAGCGGATTGCCTTCTAATTTTACTAGATAGCTGCTGTTTCTGTAGTTAATAGTTAATATTACGGCCAATGCTAGATTGTACATCTAGGGACAATCTATTTTGAAGAATAAGAACTAAAAACCATTGGGAAAAGAGCGGATTGCCTTCTAATTTGACAAGATAGCTACTGTTTCTGTAGTTAATAGTTAATATTACGGCCAATGCTAGATTGTACATCTAGGGACAATCTATTTTGAAGAATAAGAACTAAAAACCATTGGGAAAAGAGCGGATTGCCTTCTAATTTTACTAGATAGCTGCTGTTTCTGTTGTTAATAGTTAATATTACGGCCAATGCTAGATTGTACATCTAGGGACAATCTATTTTGAAGAATAAGAACTAAAAACCATTGGGAAAAGAGCGGATTGCCTTCTAATTTTACTAGATAGCTGCTGTTTCTGTAGTTAATAGTTAATATTACGGCCAATGCTAGATTGTACATCTAGGGACAATCTATTTTGAAGAATAAGAACTAAAAACCATTGGGAAAAGAGCGGATTGCCTTCTAATTTGACAAGATAGCTACTGTTTCTGTAGTTAATAGTTAATATTACGGCCAATGCTAGATTGTACATCTAGGGACAATCTATTTTGAAGAATAAGAACTAAAAACCATTGGGAAAAGAGCGGATTGCCTTCTAATTTTACTAGATAGCTGCTGTTTCTGTAGTTAATAGTTAATATTACGGCCAATGCTAGATTGTACATCTAGGGACAATCTATTTTGAAGAATAAGAACTAAAAACCATTGGGAAAAGAGCGGATTGCCTTCTAATTTTACTAGATAGCTACTGTTTCTGTTGTTAATAGTTAATATTACGGCCAATGCTAGATTGTACATCTAGGGACAATCTATTTTGAAGAATAAGAACTAAAAACCATTGGGAAAAGAGCGGATTGCCTTCTAATTTTACTAGATAGCTGCTGTTTCTGTATTTGACAGTTAATATTAAGGCCAATGCTCGATTGTACATGTAGGGTCGATCTAATTTGAAAAGTAAGAAGTAAAAACCGTTGGAAAAAGAGCGAATTGTCTTCTAATTTGACTACATGGCTGCTGTTTCTGTATTTTGCAGTAAATAATAAGGCCAATGCTGGATTGTACATCTAGGGTTGATCTAATTTGTATAAGTAATCTTTGCCTTTGAATAGCCGTAACAGATATTTTTTTAGTAAAATGGAAATGTTATCAATTGCATCAATAATATTGAATTAATAAATATATAACTCTTTATGGTAATTAATAAATATTGATTCTTATCTTTCTAAACTTGCATCGATTTTTTTTTTTTTTATCTTCGCATTGATAGAAGTCCTAATTGTTTTTTGATTGTACGACAAGCCAAGTTATTAAGCTAATATTAGTGACTTATCGTTCGTAATTCGTTATACTGTACTGGAGAGAACTGGTACTGGAACTGAGAACTTTCTTTCCCAGTGTTCTGGTTTTGTATTGTAATATCCTCCAGTAATATCCACGGAGCCAGAATTTCGAGAACACTTCTCTTTTGATCATTTGTTTCTCTACTTCTACAGCTACAGTTAGTTTATTGTGGTTCTGGTTCAGTTTTAAGGCCTTGGATTATACAGGATATATTAGACAGACAAAACAGATCAGATTGTAATCTTTCGTTGCAAAAGAAGGGTGCCACCATGGGCTGAGCTAACTGGGTGGTCAGTTCTGTGCGTCCAATAACCAAGTGTGTTGAAGGTTTAATGTGTTTCTTATAAGTCCAAAGCAAAGTACATGTCTGCTCGTCAGATAGTGTATAATATAAGTTATGTAAAAAGAGATTATTGTACATTAGATAAGAGTGTGGTTAGTCATCGCTGCGTCATCATTTTAAGCTGATGAAGGAGAAATATAGGACTTTTCAAGGTTGAGAAAGACCGGCAAGATTTTGTTGGCTGCAACTTCTCCGGAGTAATTTTCCTTGCTTTAAGTAATACTCAGTGAGAATAAAATCGCGAGAGTGATCCTTTTCACACCTGTTATTTTTTCACAATTATACAACTATCCAATTTTAAAAACTCCGTTAGACTAAGCCAACTCATCCATATTTATTTACGAATACACTGGACAGGGTAATCCTGGATAAATCCCAAACACAAAGGCTAATAAAAAGACCAACATAAGACAACGTGACAAAAATGATAATATGTTGGTAGTTAAGAAGAAGTGAAGGAAGACATTCTAAACCGTGAGAAAGCCACGCCTTTATTATTACCAGAAGAAAAGAAATCCCATTCATTTCTGCATATGTTTTAGAAGTGTGTTTGAATTTATTATGTGTTTATATTGACGTGAGCTCGAAACAGTCATCACTTACATTTCATAGAACGGGATTCACTAAGAACAAGTTTTGAGTATAGGCCACTCCTTGGTTAAGCAAGGAATCGTACATTCATGGAGAACAATCTGGAAATAAAGTAAATAATTATTTACAGCCCATAGAAGGCACATTTCGACAGAAGTGTTTGCTAACTTCCTGACGTAGTTTGTGGCCCTGATCCACTAATAACTCTTCAAAGTCAATTCCCCAAAAATTGCTCCTTTCATCATCCAATCTCACGACATTTTAAACAGCTGACCAATAAAGAAAAAAAAAAATGTGTACACACAACCTGTATTTCATCAAAACACGGCCATTCACAAGTTCTACTTTATAAAATTTCTCGAACTTCCAATTTTTATTCAATTTTTTAGTTCTCTTCAATATTAAAAGTTTAATTACATAGAAAATAATCTAATGAACTGAAGCCATAAGGGCTAGCTCATCCAGAAGCTTCTAAAGGTATTTATCCTGACGTATTATAAAAATTAAAAATTGCAAAACATGCATAAATTTAGTGAGCATTCAAAATGACAGAACATCTTTCGAGAAAATAGTCAAAAACTAAAAAATATTAACTGTTATGGTGTATTAAGTTATCCCAAAAAAGAGTGTAAATTAAAAGGAAATATAAAATCTATAAATAGGATAATCTAATTCAAGATCTTCAAAAAAGTAATAGCGTGTAAAAATAAAGTTTACAAAAAAAATAAAAAATGTCTTTAGTCTATTATGAAGGTCATTCGTAGCACAATAAATGGTAAAAATCTTTAAAATAGCATTAGTTGCGGGTTTTATTTATTTTTATTTTTAATTTTTTGTTCTATTACTGAAATTATGTTCTATGTGATGTGTCATGAATTTTTTTAAAATTTTCATTTTACATATATAATTATAGATATCGACTCTGAAGACATAATTAGTGCGTTATCGAGAGCGACGAAAACAACAGACAACACCAACGGTATATCTAAATGATGGCGAAGAGGTGGTGGTAAAACAGGTACTTTACTAATGCAGACTTTACTAAACGACACATCTCGCTGGCGGAGTGTCTTCAGTGTACAGTTAGCATTCAACACGGTTCTCTGTAATTTAAAAATAGCTGTCATCAAGTTTTCTGTGTTAGGGAGTGTTTGTGGGTGAGTGTATGTGTGTGTGTATATCGCTTCATCCAAATAAATTTTGGTTAATCGAAATTTAGTAACCATAATGATTACTTCTGTTAATTATCAGAAGATAAGAAGAATATAGGCGCCGAGGAGGAATTCCAACGATTACTTTCTTAGCGATATCATCAGTATTGCCAAACTGGGCTGGCATTGAAGTCTCAAAATCACAAATCACACACATGAACCAGCGAGATATTTTTATTTTTATTAAATCGTCTTTTATAATCTCACTTCTTCTAAATGCCTATACTGTGGTAAGTTACATATTTTTTTTTTAAAATTATAATTTATTTATTTTATTATAAATTGTTGACAGCAATATTAAATCTCTTGTTTTTGTTATTTAGAAAGACATGGTCGTTATATTCTACAGATAACCATGTTCATAATTATAGCTTATCTAAATAGGAGTCCATTAATAATTTAAGATAAGCGAATTCTTCAGATAAGCACTGGTATG
The DNA here is from genome assembly GCF_049639745.1 of Rhodnius prolixus. NCBI lineage: Eukaryota > Metazoa > Arthropoda > Insecta > Hemiptera > Reduviidae > Rhodnius > Rhodnius prolixus. The sequence goes on from NW_027411624.1 coordinate 27,393,890, forward strand.
TGAAGTAATCAAGAGGTTCATTAAAATCTCTGAACGAACCTCCACAAAACTTGTTTATATTCAATCAAATTTACTTTTTTTGCCTTTATTACATTCCATAAAGTCCATCTTTCATATTTAAATTTAAATTTAGTTAAAATTAAACTGTGAAAAAGTCTTAGGCCTGTCTTTTACTTAAATTTACAAATTTTCTTTAAACTTCAGAAGTTTATTAGCTATTAATTGGTTTTAATATTGTTCAGGCATAAAATATTAAAATGACATGATGTTAAAAAAGTGAGTCGTGCAAATTTCTCACGAGCCACACTAAAAAAGAAAAAAATCAAGCTTTCATGAAAAACGTTTCCTACACAAGTGAAAGCTCTGCAAGTACATGCATTGATAATGCTTACAATGTTTGTAAGCAAGTACATTGCTGGAAATCTCTCGAGAAAATCATAAATAATTGACAAATAATATAGATTCTATGCAGCACTCCTCGTTTGTTGATTTTGGCCCAACCGCACTGGCGAGTACCTACATATATGGAACCTAACTAAATATCAAATATGATCTTCATGAATTTAAGATATGTTTGTCTTACCAGTACTAAAAACTAGATTTTTTGTTCACAAAATTGAAAATCTGCATAAAGGCGACTATGCTGAAAGTTCATTTGAGACCTGCTTGTAACCTTTTTGTATGGGTCAATATTATTCGAATAATGACAACTTTACACATTACAAATTGCATCTTAATAAAAGCATAAATAAATAGTAACAATAATAAAAACAAAAGTGAATACAATTATCTCTCAAGTTAGTAAAACTGAATTTAAAACATAAAATATAGAATTGTTTCACAAAAATAGCGATTAAAAAATAGATTCTGTTGACAAGAACTCCAAAGTAACACTAGCAAACGCAACAATAACCCGCATATATGAAACAAAAAAAAAAGAAAAAAGAAATCATTAAGTTATTGCAAATACAATACAATGTCCTTGTGAATGAGCTTTAAAATAATGCCTGCTTTGTACATTTAAACTGAATACTTTTTAATCAAGTAATCTCGGATTGCTTTCTCAAACACACTTGCTCATCACCAATGGAATTAGGCCCCTCAAAAAATTGGTTTTATATTCCTTTAATATAATTATTTAGTTAAAAACTAAAAAAAAAAGAAGATATTCTTGAAATTAACTAATTATTAAATCCCAAATTATTTTTTTCTTAATTTAAGCGACTTTCGCCAAACTTGAATTAATTCAGTTATTACTAATAGAAAAAACTACAATAGTTTGGAATCCTTTACAGGACTAAACCCTTGATTACCAAGTTAGGTAAGCTGAAGAGTAAAAGCAAAAAAAGAACAAAGGAGATCCAACCAAAGATTAAGAAGAAATAGAAGCAACACTTATGAAAACAAAACCTACAGATACTAATAGCTCTCATAGATTAATTAAAACTGACCGGTAGGACTGTTGTGTTGGTCATCAAAAAGTGTACGAAAAAGTGTAACGTTGAAAAAACACCCAATTAATATATATATATATATATATACATAGAGCTGTAAATCTGAAAGCAATGCAGCTCAGAATAGACAGACCGACATAGGTTTTATTTTTCCTATTAAATCAAGGATCATCTTAGCTGACTCTATCCTATGATTCTGCATCCTAGGATAAAGAAGTCGGATTCACTTTCAAACGGTTCATCAGTACGAAAAAGCGTTAATTAGCAAAGAAACTTTCAAAAATTCTAATAACAGCGGTTATATACAATTTGGGTTATGTATTTTAACTAGCACAATTTATTGAAATCGAATCTGCTGAAAAAAATAAATGTGTTAAAAATGGTTTAACACTCCAAGAAAGTAGAGTGCCTGAAAAAAGAATTGATACATTACATTGTTCAGGTATGTAACGGTGATGATACACTGGAAAATGGGAAATCCATATTATCAATGTTCAAGAGGAATACTTCCACGACGACCACAGAAAGGATACCACCCCGACTTAGAACTTGCGATTGTGGTAAGTAAATTGGTACCTATTTTGTTTCTATAATTTTCTGACTTTCAACCTAGAGGTGTACAAACTTTAAAGCCTATATTTACATCAAAGAAGGTAGGACAATGTCCTATATATGCCTATTCCACATGAGATTATTTATTTTTGTCATAAAATAATAATGATAAAATTATTTACATACTACCGCACAGAATAATAAAATAACTATGTCAGTTTCTTTCGTAATAATAAAAAGTAATACTTGTAAAATGCTGTATAAAATCTTTAAGAGTGATTCAGGGGACTATCAAATTTCTTATTCTGTAATTCGTAAAGTAAGTGTAATTTAAGAATTTTCTTAAGTTACAAGTGATAATCATTTAAATGTAGTTGGAGGAAATCACACTTGAAGGTTACTAAGATTGATGATGTCCTTCGGACCAATGTCAAGGTAGGGAGTTAGCAAGTGTGAATTTCGCTATTGACTACAGATGAATTTGATAAGCGGTAAGATTTTCAGAGAAAAAAATATTACAGATCTAAAAGTACTACTAATGTAATCAGTTGAAAGATTTTGTGGGCTGTGATAGTGATTTTTTTTTTAAATTATTTAATAATTTGAACCTGACACATTAATTGCAGATAAAACTAAAATTTGGAAATTATGGCCATAGTTCACAAGCATTAAAACAAATATTTTAAGTTTGCATTAAATTTGTCTCTTAGAAATTCAGAATGAAAAAAAAGTTGGTCATTCGATTTTTTTTTGTTTATTTTTTTGTATAAACAAACTTGAGATATGAGTTGTGCTTTTAAAATATTTTAATATTTAATAATCTAGTTGTTTTTGTTTTAGTTTGCGGTGAAAGAAATGAGGCTAGTAGGATAGTAGGTGGAGTTACTACGGAGAGTAATGAATTCCCTTGGATGGTCAGACTGTCTTATTTTAATAGATTCTACTGCGGAGGGATGTTAATCAACGACAAATACGTTCTTACAGCAGCCCACTGTGTGAGAGGGTAAATAATTCTACAACATTTTTAAATATTTTTTTACCCTGCGAGTAATCCAATGTAAAAACACAAAGAAGGCTTTCATACCGACAACTCCGCACCTTTTACACAATATACTCTTAGAGCAAGTTGAGGTGTACGAATTATTGGAGTTTGGCGTACTCTTGGACCAACTCATTCTCTCTGCAAATACACATTCACATTTATTGGCATATCTATCTTCTCATGTGCATTTATTAACTGAGGACTGTGCCAAAAGAGTGTGACCTGTAAGTACAAAGGGGTTGCTACTCTTCAAAGTACTCTCCTTTTATTCTTATCTAAGAGGCTTCAAAAATTCGCTCCTTTTCATGGAAGATTAATGAAAATTGTCTAAAAGAATGAAGTGAATCAAAAAGAAATGTAGACGGAGCTCCTTAAAAAATTATTGGCTATCAGCCAATAATAATATCAATATCAGTGTTATTGGGTAAAAAAAATTTGTTTAATCATCATTGCCTGTCATGTGAGTGTTTCTGACTTGCGCACATAAATTGGTTTGTTTTTTTTACTCACAATATTTTACCCTCTTCATATTATCCCTTAAATATTACAGATAATGGCTGGCAAAACATTAGGAAAATAAAAAACAATGTTCACGAAATAACAATTCGACCGATATCCAAAAATCTTTTAAAAAGTTTTAAAAGTTAGTGGTTACACGCATCCTTAAACTGAGAAACTCCCACTTATAAGTTCATATTTTTTAACACAAACCGCTTAAATCTCTCCCCATATGATTGAAACTAATTTCGATAAGTACAAGAAAGTAAAAACTGCTTTTATGTTTTATTCACAGATTGATGTGGTTCATGATCAAAGTGACACTTGGGGAACATAATAGATGCACTACATCTCCAAAACCAGAAACAAGATTTGTCATCAGAGCAATAACTGGTGATTTTTCTTATTTTAATTTCGATCATGATATAGCCTTGCTCAGATTAAATGATAAAGTACCATTGACGCAGATCATCAGGCCAATATGCCTTCCTAACGCTACTGGTGGGTTACAGCTTGGTAATTCTAAATCTATTTCTGATTATAGAGTGTAAAAACTGAGATATTGTTGTTGAAGATGATCATTATGACGGCATGAAAGCAATAACCACTGGTTGGGGAACTTTAAAAGAAGATGGTACACCATCATGCTTACTACAAGAAGTTGAAGTGCCAGTAATGAGTAATGAAGATTGTCGAGCTAACACCAGTTATCATCCGAAAATGATCTCAGACAATATGATGTGTGCTGGGTATGAGGAGGGATTAAAAGATTCTTGTCAGGTAAATCTTAAATCATGTACTAGCTTTTTTGTTCTGTATGGTAAATGTAATTAGTTTTGTAATTGTTTTTTTTAAAAAAGGCAGCTTTCAGCCCAATTCCAGCCTCTAGAATTCTCAACTTTATTCTTTCTAAAGAATAAACATATCTATATGTTTGGAACTTTAATTACAATCATTTCAAATAGCCTTTTTATGATTAGTCTAGAACATAACTTGTTTCATTAAAAATGAAAGTGCCACATCACCTGAAAAAGAGAGTTTTACATCTGAAGATATACCCGAAGTTGTTTGAAACGTATTAAAAATATTAAGTTAGAGATTCTTGAGTCTGAAATTGAGCTTTGATTGTTTAATTAAATTTTTTGGGTGAAATATTGAGCGCTCAATAAAATGAATATTTGTATTACTTTTTATGAAATTTTCATTCATGTACAGCTTGTAAATAATTTGATGGTGATTGGGAATCCACTTCTCGTCATATATCACAATTCTTTTAATAGAAAGGCGTTTCAGATGAATTTTTCGAAGTGATGGCTAGTTTCTAATCTCATGGCGGTCGATTGAGTTGTACGAGATTGTCCTGCATCCTATCCCATACGTCTCTTGGCCAGCCTTTTCTGCAACAAAGTAAACTAGTACTTGTGATTAAATTACAGCCGATTCTTTCCGTTTTATCTTCATCAGCTTCACATGAAGGCTATCTAAACCTTTATTTTCTTAGGTCGTACAATTATTGCTTGAAACCAACAAGCACAAAAAACTCAACTAGCTGTTTTCCTTTGATATAAAATTAATTTATTCTCCCCAATTGAAATAATTTACCACTTAGGTTATTGTAAAAAAAAAAATACAGTTTTAGATCCTTAACTTTACTGGTGCAATGTGTTTCGGTGCACAAATTATAAAAATATCTTGCCTAAAGATCAATACAATATCATGTTTTACACTTCAGACTCATTATGTGGCTTTCAAAGACGTTTTACAGCAGAAATTGTTTATATATGATACAGAAAGAGAGAGGATGAGAGCGTGAGCCCAATCTTTGCAGGGATTGAGGTATGAATGAAAAATGAAAAATGAAAAAATGGAAGACTAAAGTTTTTCTTGAATGGGTTTGTTAATATCACTGATTAACTATCTCTGACTACCCCTAAGAAAGCTAAATTTATAATTAGGCGCTCTAGAGTAAAGCTTAAAATGGAAGATCCCCCTTGAATCTCAGAATTTATCTAAATAATTGCCAGTATTATAAAGGACACATTAGAACGAACAACTGATAGAATTCTAAAAATAATTGTAAAATTTGCCAAACATTTTAATTAAATTATAAATAACAAATTTATTTTAATTTATATTTTATTCTATTTAATTTCCTAGTAATCGAATTGATTTTTATTCCAGGGTGACAGTGGAGGACCCTTAATTAGAGAAAGAGGAGATAAAAGATATGAATTGATAGGTAAAGAATTTTATTAGCGAATTTTTCAATTATGAATTTTTATTTTTTTTTTTTTGTGAGATTCCATCTATGTAAGAAGTGAGACGCTGTTTCTAAAACAGAAAATGTGTGTGTTTTTAAAAAAAGAGGTGCCAGAATTAATAGAATTTTCTACTTATTCGCCTTGATTGTCAATATGTATACCAGCTCCGAGACCCCTAGACTGCAAAACTCAGATTTCTTTTACAAGTGTCCAGTTTGGTATTTTCGTTATTGATCTTAGGATGTTGAAGTTTAACTTTTATTTGAAGACTTGCCATTAATTGGTTTCACTTTCTATAAGTGAAATTCATGTTCATAACAAATTATGTTCTTCAGCTCAACATCCCTATACTTTCTGAACCCCAGTCGGTGCAAAATAAGAGCTCACTTTTCTGAAACAAACTTTTTTGGTAACGGGCATTCTGTGTACACCAGGGGCCACCAAAAACATTAAAAAAAAAAAAATTACAAGTGTTAACCATTAAGTTTTAAAATAATTGAAGACCAAAATTGCAGTAATTAAACTGAGGTAAAGTCTTTGTTTATTTTTTACGGTATTTTAAATTTCACAAAAGAATAAATTTAACTATAATTAATAAAAAAAGTAATGCCAAATTAAAATAATTTTAATAAATTTAAAAAAACAATAATGGTGAATGTAATTTTAATTGAGAAGATGCTGTGTTATTAGCTGATTCTGACTGTGTAAAGGTGCGAAAAAGTCATTCTAATGTTTTTTTACAAAACAAAAGTTGATGTTGCAATTTACATTTATAATTTACATCATTGAACTATCTATTTCATTCATTTAATGAAAGAATTTTTAGCGCTTACATTTAGATTTAGTCATTGTGTGTAAATAAGTAAAATTAATTATTGACTAATGCCAGTCGAATGATTTAATTAATTTTAATAATTTGTAGAGTATTTTCTCTTATTGCTAAAATCAAGGGTATTTTTGGATTGCTACAATTCCCTTTGTAAATAAGAGAGGATTAGATAACCCAATTTCACAAAAGAAGCAGTTTAGATGTCAATAAGTCTCTCGTTAATGTTAAATCAAGCTAGTGTAATTGCGTCGAACAAAGAGAATGTAACGAGAATGAAAAGAGGAACAGAAAAATATTATCTTTGCTCCTTCTGTCTGAGAATGAAATAAATCCCTGAACGTCACAAAAATTCAAAGTAAGACCAAATAGATAAATTTATTATCGGTTACAGATTTTATTAATCACTAGCAGGATCTAGCAATTCGACTTCCATATGTAATTTTTCTGTCACATTTTAGGCTCGCTTGCCAATTCGCTATTTCCAATTGATGAATTAGTCTGTGATGATAGATGAACAACGGTGTGAAACAACGTGCCATGACTGATAAAATCAACAATATTATCCAGCATTGCGGATCCAATAAACTCGGATTGCAACTTCAATAAAACGTCAGGCTTTCAAACACTTACGGTCTTCTCTTACTGTTAATCTAAATGACCTGATTCTTAAGACTTATTTTAGAAAATATCAAACTCGCACGTGTTATACTGAACTCGGCCTTCTGTAGTATTATAGCCTATTTCTCATGTATTTCTAATGGAAGTATACTTTTATGCCAGTCACTCTTAATTGGGTAATTGAATCATCCATTGAGAATAGAGTTATTTCAACAAAGGCGTTTTGAGCGTTTAAATTCTGCCCTATCTGATATTGTAATTATTGCCGTATTTTATTATTATTATTATAAGTATTATTATTGTCTTGCTTTTAAGCTTTTTCCATCGATGAATAATGATTAAACCTAATCTCACTAAATAGGAGAATGGATAAATATGTGTCATCCAAAGTTTAAATGTGAAAAAAAATTGGGTGTCGCTAATGACCACCCAGTTGATCCGCCCAAAACAATATAATAATAAATGTCCGCTAAAACCAACGCAGCCAAAGAAAAAACTATTAAAATAACTATATTTTCATTCTCAAAGACTAAGAATATTTTCTATTCTAATGACTTTCAGCTGTACTTGAACCTGGTTCTTCCACATCATAAGTTCAGTGTCTATCTCTTCTCTTATATTCATATTATAGTTATAAAAACTTTGGGATCATTAATCTTTACAGTTAAATCATCATAATGAATTCACAAGGCTTGAGAATATATTTCCTAATTGGCATTTCAGAAGTTAATATATTTCCTAATTGGTATTTCAGAAATTAATAATTTTTTTTATTATCAATTAAAACATACATTATTATTTTTGTAGGAGTAGTTTCTTGGGGTAATGGCTGTGCTAGACCAGGATTTCCAGGAGTTTATACAAGAGTGGCAAGGTACCTGAACTGGATTGTTGACCATTCGAGTGATGGATGCTTTTGTGAAGAATAGAAAAAAAATATATATAAATGTGACATATATTTCAAACAGATTTCTAGAAAAGGGCCGCAATATGTTACATATACAACTCTAATATGTTAAGTTTTGAACCTGTTTTTGGTCTAGAATAAATACATATTAAACAATAATAATAAATAAAAACATAGTTTTGAATTGTGGTCGATTGCAATTATCCCGAGAATATTTTATTATAAGGTTGTGCTGAATAATAATAAAAGCAACAGATCTTTGTTTTAAAGTTTACTAAATATTCTTTCCCAAGTATGTTGCCGTTATTTAGAATTGCTATTTAAGTAGAACAACCAGTTTATTTATTTTCGAAAATTCCAACAGTTTTTAAACTCTCATTTTTTAATTTGACCTGCATTTATTGGAAAGATCGCTTTCTGAGTTATAAAGGATTAATCCAATGGATTTGAAGTTTACATTAAATAATTCCTGGAAGGAAATTTTCATAACATTTGTACACAGACACAAGGTAATTGAGCTGACGACAGATGTGTGATAAGTTAACTTGCTCCACCAGAACCAGAACATCTTTAAAAGTATTGTTCACAACTAAGATAACTTCTATCTTTCATGCACCAAATTATTATCAGATTACTGAGTAGAACCAGATGCAGATTTTAGTTGGTTAGATACTATTCTGCTCCGTTCTTCTTTTCGGTCAACGTATATACAGAAACCACTCTTTCAACGCAATAATTTGACGAGATATTCTAAATACTGACGCAGTAGCTCATTGTTAACTTGGTATTGATTATGTCCAACACCAGGTATGTTAAAATACTTTTATGTTTCTGAGTTTCATGTTTAGTAAGATATGAAAATTGTTACAAGGGCCGGATGAAATCACATCGAGCCTGTCCTACACTGTCTAGCAGCGCAGCGTATTTTTTCCTTGTACTAATCTACACAATTTTTAAAGTTTAATCTTTTCACGGACTCCAAATATACTCCGTATTTATTATTTTTTTTAATGAAATCTATTAAATAAACTCACTGTCGAAATGTTGGTATGATCTCCTTCCCTTTTCTAAACAATCAATTTCTACTTATTTTCAATAAAACGTTTTTCAAGTAATAGATCTGTACAGATAGTATTTATAGCTTGAGAATGTAAATGTTTTACCATTGACTTACTTACTAGATCGATTTCTGCCTACTCATATTACCTTGGAACCTTGCATTGTTCTTTTCTGCAGAGGAAATGTGATTGGACATTATAAAAAAAGGCAAATTATAAATTTATAAGCGGTAATTTGTAAAAAAAAAAACAAATTCTACTCGTTATTAGTTATTATCAAAATATGGAATGAAGTCAGGTAATCTATTGTTTATCGATCTGACCAAAGCCTTTAGGCAATGCAAAGGCAATATCCGTGCATCAATACTATTAATGCATACCTAATGAAGTTACTACTAAGACGATAATGCAATGCATTAGAAATGTCTTCTTATACTGGCATCGATCCCTTGTGGTTATAGACAAGATTTGTAGAATGCGTGATTTGTTTGATTTTATTTGAATCTTGAAAAATAAGATTCATTATATTTCGAAATGAAGCAAAAAATCTTATTATATTTCGATAGTAAAGGAAGTATGTTATTATGTTATTTTTTTTCCAACCAAAACATATATTCTAGTGAAAATGCGTCCACCGAAAATTTTACTTTGGTAAATGCGAAAAAAATAAAAAGTAATTCTCCAGGCATTAAAAAAATTAAAAGAGTGGATAGGATTAGAGTATTTTACTATCTAAAGGAGTTCTATAAACCAAAGCTTCAAATTTTCTGACTTAATTTTTCTGCTTGGCAAAGAAAACTTTTTTTTTTTCGCAGACACATTTATTTATTTTTTAGTCTAAGGCGCAACAAACTCTGAGATTATTGGGTGTGGAACGTTTTCAAATCAGTCCTGGCCTCCGCATAGTATCCTCAAGGTTATCAGATACTTATAAGAAGCCCCTGGAAAGGAAAAATCTAATTTTCCCATGTATAAAAGCCAGCTAGAATTATTTTCAGGAGATCTGAGCCCAATGCTTTGCCACTAGTAACCCTTTTCCATTTGTCATCTGAAACAATCTATCTGCAATACTACAAAACAATTATTATTACTTTATTGCTCTCTTCTTCTAGTCCATCATAGTTTCGTTAAAGGATAGTACTCTGTTTTTAATCCTGATAAGATTTCTAAGACCTTTTCCCAGCGCTCTTGGGACTTCTAAATAAGAGAGATCTTTCGTCATCTTGAACAAAATTGGGGGGTTATGATATGAAGTTTGGCATACAACAAACGCGTTTTCTAGCACTAAAATATAACCATGGATATCCGGTTGAAGCAACTACTTTCTGCAACCAAACTATGAAAGACTTAAGTTGAAAAAATTGTTTTGTTTAAAAAAAAGGAAATCTATGAAAGGGCATTTTTAATTCAATATTTATAGAAATCATTTTGGAAATGTCTAATGCCTTTTAAGTAAACTTATATCACATAAGAATTCAATTTAAAAATAGAATTATATTCCCACAAATAAACTTCAAAAAAAAAAAAAAATTGACTAAATGTCCTGTATGTATGATTTTGTTTATATTACCATATTCACCAATAGCGTAACGACTTTAAGGTTTTTTCCTGCTAAGACACAATATAAATGTATTAAAGGAAAAGAACTCTCATTATTTGAGACTTTAGACTTCCATAGCAAATATTGTAAACGTGAATAAGTTTGAAATTTTCGGTAATACAGTAAATTAAACTCAATACAAGAGGGACATATAAATTATTTTCAGAGGACAAAAAGGAATGATTGAAAGAGAGTAAGTTTTGTTTCTTTAAAGATTTCTCTTTTTTTTTATAAACTTCAATTTAAAGAAATGACATCCACTAAATATTTTACGTTTGAAAAAGATCTATTAATAAACTAAAATAGTAACAGAATTTCTAACAGATTTTTTTTTGGTCAATCAGATTTAAGTTTTATTTTCTTCTTCTACCTTCTTGGCCTTATGGTTAAAACAAATTAGCCATTATTCAGTGGTCTGTCTTTAAGTAGTGGGTAGACTGTCTGGTAATATTTATAAAATCATTGCCAGTATGGTTGCATCAAAGCCAGATTTAAGTTCTTGATCAGTAATGTAAATCAGTTTTGCGGGCCACACCTTTGACCGCCTGGTTTTAAGTACAGCAGTCCAGTATGCAGGATATCCATTATTTATATTCATCCTTTTGAATTTATCGCACAACCGATTCTGTAAAATATCTGCTGCTCCACCAGTGTACCTAGTGTAGTTAAGCATTAAAAGTAATTAAATTAAGTAGTTTTGTTTAATAATTACATATGTTTAAATAATTACATCCAATAAAAATAGTACTTATCAATAATATGGAGTACTATAGAAATTTTATGAATTTTTAAATTAATTTATCCTTAGAAATTCTCCCCACAACGTTATATTTATATGCAAAATAAAATAGATAAAGATTTGCTTTTTTTAGGATAAGCAATTATTATAAAAGTGTTTTATTTGTTATCTGATGATCAAATTACTTTACCTTTTAAATACTTAATTATGTGGACTACATTTGCTTACATTATTCATAAATTATTAAATATTTTCTTAATTATTCTGCTAAAGAAGAATTCAGGACTTTTCTTGTCATATAGGTTGCTTATTGATGGGAAAATTGCCAGAGGTGACAGAAAAAGTTAAATGCAGACACTTCAGATATAAATACCGATCAGTAGATAATGTTTCAGAAATAATACTATTCGCAGAGCAAAAGAAATGGCCACAATGACCTGAAGTTACCACCTCTGGCAAAGGGTTACAAATATGATGTAAAACATTTTTTTTTAAGGGCCGTTGAATACTTATATTTTTTTCTAGAAACAGAGCTTTAAGGAAAAATGAAGTTCCAGCAACTCCAGGATTTAGGACTAAGGTGGTTTGGTATAACATAGCTATATATATATTAATGCATTATGGAATGGTATACGGCTATTACCTCTTTTTTACATCACAGATGAAACTTATCACATTTGTATGGGGTAAACACTTTTTCCAAATTTTTATTATTTTAACATTCACAGAGTGTGAGTTATATAAAACTGATGGCTAAAAAAAATAAAAACTATTTCAACCTGATACTGTTCAACTTCGTTAGCCCGCGAATAAATAATTATAATAATAAATAAGTTGTGCGAACAACAAAACTATAATTTTATTATCCCATTTACGTTACTTTATTTCCTTTAAAATCTAAGAATGAAGAATCAGTTAAAGTGAACAAATAATATTGTACTATTTAAGTTCACTAAATAAGTAGCGCTAAAATAATTTTCATAATTTTGCTTAATTAGGGATAGCATTCCATAGTAAAAGAAGAATGGAATATTATTAATAACTACTACAAGACTTTAACTTTAAGTTATAAAGGAAAAACATTTTTTCACTTAAAAAATTAATGGCCTTGCACAATACACTAAATTAAAATTAAAGTTCTCATAGCCTTACTGATTGTGATCACCACGTTAATGTATATCAGTATATGGTTATAAATTATTTTCTCTTCCAGTAGCAACTTTCTCCTCGACTTGGAAAGTTGGATTTCTGTAGTTTTAATGAAAGTTAAATCCTTCCAGCATCGGCCATAAGTGTCATATATTGCGCCTTGTCAAAAGAGATAAGCTGTAATCGACAAGAATTTACTAAGGCCACCTTTTGATAATAACATTGAAGGTTTTTGATGAAATAGATCAGGTCTCCAAAATAGCGCTCAAGATTGATTTAACTACTAAATTCTTTATTCCAAATTTTAATTCTTTTTGAGTATTTATATTGAGGTTTTCTTCATGCATAGGAAATAATACTATTTATGTTAATGTCTTGATTAATGATTTATGTTGTATTTAACCTTTTCTTATAACTATTCTAAATTTCCTTATTTTTAAAATACACACAGCTTGGATGGTAGGATTCTTAGCGTTGTTCAGTATCACCGTAGGGGCTCACAGATTATTTTCTCATAAAGCTTTTAAAGCTTCCAAACCACTAAGGATATCACTGATATTTGGATTTCTACTCGCTGGACAGGTATAACTAACTAAATTACCTTTAAACACTCTTATTAACATTTTATTGTGAAACTTGTTTTGATTTTTTAGAATTCCTTATGGGAATGGGTGAGAGATCACAGGCAACATCATCGGTACAGCGACACGGACGCAGATCCGCATAACGCTAAGAGAGGTTTCTTTTTCTGTCATACAGGCTGGTTATTGATGAGAAAATTGCCAGAGGTGATAGAAAAAGGCAAAGAAACAGATATGTCAGATATAAATGCCGATAAGTGGATAATGTTTCAGAAAAAGTAAGATATATTTAAAGATTATTTTCTATTATAAGGTTTCTGTCATTTAACTCAGCGGAAACAACTCGTACTATAGTATAAAAGCGGCAACGTAGGGTACCTTAATACCCTAGTAGGGTAATCATATAAAAGTATAGTGAAATAATGTTACATTACGTGTAAACAGAGAAACTAAGTTTCGTTATCTACTTTTCTCAAAAAAAGATTCCGATACTCTCAGAAATCTTACGTCTTGATAAGTTATTGAAGATTTTAAATCCTTTTGTTTAATGAAGTTTGTTAGTACTATCTAATAAATGTAACCTTGTATTTTTTAAATTATGTTTTCTTTACTTTCTGAAATTGTCAGTATGTATGTTGTTTTTCTTTTATTAGTTCTGGTTCTTCTTCCTCTTCTATTGTAGGTCCTTTTAAGAGATAAAGACCCCATGTAGTTTCTTTAAACTGTGTATCTTTTTTTTCTTTCATTAGAGGAACAACAATCCATGGACTTGGGTCCTAGTTCCCTTTCTAGAATATCTGTTATATAGCCTCCCTGTACCATGAAGCTGCTCATCTGAAACCTTCCTTGGCATATCCCATAGGACTATTCTGCATCCTTAATACTTGCATCATACTTCTTGCGGAAGATCTTCCTTTCAAAACTGCATACTTCATTGTTCCTTGTAACTGTCGAATATTCAAATCGTTTGTTAGCATTGAACGGATGAATGATTCTGGCGAAATGTCACTTTATGGTGGCAAATCTAAGCTATATTGCCAAACTTTATACATTATAGCATGGCAAGTGTAGTGCAAGGCGGAAACATAAGTGAAGTCGAAATCTTTGCACCAAACTAATTAATCTATCTCTGAAGAAAGTCAGTATCCGGACTGGGAAACAATAAACATGCGTGCTGCGACGGATAGAAATCAAAGATATCACAAATAAGTTCATAGTTAATCTGTTAATGTAAGCAGCGCTGAAAGAAAGACATTTTAGTATTACACCAGAGTTTTAATTAAATGTTGATTAAGTTCTTTATCAATTGCAGGTACTATGGAGTTTTGTTTTTCACTATTGGAGTTTTCATACCAGTTATTGTACCAGTTATTCTATGGGATGAGACACTATGGAATTCTTTTTGGTTATGTTTCTTTTCAAGATATGTAACATCATTACATTTCACTTGGTGCGTGAATAGTGTGGCACATTTCTTTGGAAACAAGCCGTACACAAAGTAAGCACTAGCTAACGAGGAATAGGGAAGGGTTTATTCTGTTCAATAACTAACTTATATTTATCTATTTTTTTTTTTTTTTTTTTTTTAGAGATATGTTGCCAGTAGAAACCGGTTGGGTTTCTTTTATAACAGGAGGAGAAGGATGGCACAACTTCCATCATACATTCCCTTGGGATTACAGAGCTTCGGAATATGGTAGGCTTAATACAACAACCGCGTTTATCGATTTGTTTGCTAAGTTAGGATGGGTTACCGATTTACGTTATGTAAGTGATGAAGTAATCGCTTGTAGGATAGCTAAAAAAGGTGATGGTAGTCACCCTCTATCAAAAGATACTGTAGGTGGTAATCTACCAGAAATAGAATTTGAAACTAGTGACATTTTCGGTAATAAACTAGCAGAATATATCCACACAATGAATAAAAGCGAATGATTTTTATACTATTCTCCAAATGTAAATATTAAATAATTTTTCGATTTACTAAGTTGTTTTTATAACATTCTTTCCTCAAATATGAACTCTAAATCCCATTCCTTGCCTGCAAATATTCGCTGAAGATTTCTAAAAGAAAGTTTTGCCCAGATTGGTATTATTATAATACCACATTAAGTTACAAAGTTCCTTCAGTTTTAAAATTTCTTCTGGAACGCTAGATTCATTTGATTGTTTTTACTGAAACAAAACTTGTACAGGTTCAGCATTTCCTTCTTTCAGTTAATTCTTTGTTTACCTGAAGAGATAGAATAAACAAAAAAACTACCTTTTTATTAGTGGTTAGGTGAAAATTGAACAGTTTTTATTATTATTTTTTTTAATTTGAGTTAATAAAACAAAACTTTAGATAAGTAAATATGCAACAGTTCCACATTACATCTATGTAAAAGCCTCAGTACTGTGTAGTTCAGCCCAAAAGCAGAAAAATTAAAAGCAGTATGTTGCGCAGTTGCTTTGATATTAAAAAAAGAAACCTAGTAATAACTTTACATATCTGAAGAGGATTATTGTCAGCTGGCTTGTGGGCTGTACTGATACAACATTTGGTTTCCAAACTACTTCCTTTTAGTAGATCCTTGTCTTTAACTCTTCACTCTTATCCGTATTCATAAATTGTCTCATCTCTCTTTTTTCCACCTCCTAATATATCTTTCTTCATTTTTATCTAGTTTCTTACTTTTGTTATAGAAATACTAGATAATGTAGGGAGTACCTACTTTTAGGCCTGTGTGTGATAACTTCGTGCCAGTTCTTCCAAGTCATTTTGTCCTTGTTTTATAGATGCGCCGGATAAAAGTCAATTTGGGTAAAATCTTTCTTCGAGAGAACCATGAATTCCCATTTTTTTTTTCAGTGAACCATTTTTCTAGTCACAATATGTATGCAGATATTTATGTCCAGTTTGAGATTGTAAACACTGAACCATTGAATTGTATGACAGTTCCTATTATGTCCCACATATTAATCTTTAGAACCCTGCAATGTTCTACGCTATACTATAGAGGAAATGTGCTTGGACATAGTTACACAAAACAATTGGTTATATTTTTTAAACAATAGGAATTGTCTATAAATTTATAGTAGTCATTTATGAGAAAACAATTGCGCAAATTCTTTTTTTATAATTTATTTCCTAAATATGGAATGAAGTCAGGTCAGATCTATCGGCTGTCGATTTTAAAAGTACTTTAGGCAATGCGAATACAATATCCATGCATCAATACATTAATGCATACTTAATGAAGTGTGTCTACAAAGGCGATAATGCAATGCATTAGAAATATCTTCTTATACTGGCATCCATACCTTGTGGTAATAGACAAGAGTTGTGGATTGTGTGATCATGAAGAATATTCATTTTGATTATTAGTATGATTTTCATTAAGGCTTCTACGGATAAAATGCATACTATTTAAACGCGAAGCAAAATCTTAATTATATTATGATAGTAATGGAGGTACGTTAGTGTTACTAATGGAGAATTTTAAACATTTTTAGCTGGAGATAAGTAATTACGTCAGCATGTATGTCGAAACATATTTTTAGAACGGATCATTACTATTATATGTGCTTCGACATCTAAGGCAATTAATGTCCTAAGATTACTATTATAATTAAATTTTGAACTTAATGTGTCTCAAGAGCTTTCGAATGTAATATTCTTCGGGCAGGTTCTTATGTCAGTAGAAATGGAGATCTGATCCAGCCAAAGCATTACAATGAAAAAATCTGGGTAAAATATTACTCTAACTATAAATCTTTAGGTTCAAATTTCGAATTTTCGAAACAAATTTAATTCTTTTTTTATTTTTGTGATCGTGGACTGCATTGATACGATAATTTAAAGGAATGCTCCACAAAATTGCCCTATATTTCTAGAGCGGTTAGAGGCGAGGCCCCCGGTGATGAAGCATTAAAATCGAAAGGTAAATTCTCACTTACCGACAAACTTTTGGAAGCGAAATGCGATTGAAATATTTGTCTATCTACCTAATACTGAAAAATCAACAAACTAAGACACTGCTGCTAATATTCTTAAGCTCTACCTTGATGGGTTCGATAATGTGGAGTTTATAAATACCTATTTCTTCTTTAGAATATTACTTTTATTTTATTTCATTTTTTAACATAGTACATTTACTAATTCACTATTATTTTTTTAGTATCAATTATTAGTTTGTGGCCCAAACATAGAACGATTTAGAGCAGGGGTGTCAAACTCGATTAAACCACGGGCCACTTGAGAGCAACAGACAATCTTCATTGGGGCAGATAGATGTTTATCCAGTCAATCTTGATCTGTATGGCGTTTTATTCAATTTCATAGACGGAAATATGTAGTTGCTCACACAAGGACGTACTTCCAAAATAACATACAATTTTTACAGCAAAAATTTTTGGATACTCCTTACGTAAATAAGAATATATCTTGGGAATACCTACTTCGTCTTTTAAAACCGTATCAATCTGGAATTCTACTGAGATTGGCAGACATAAATGATAAAGTAAATCTTCTCTGTTATCTTCCAAGCTTGAGAAATTAGCATAGCGCAAACAAACTTAATAACTAATTACATTTTTTTTTGCATTTATAATATAAATGAATATGAATAAATAGTGATAAATAAAAATTGATGTTTATATATTATGATGGAATGCATACTTCATTCTACCACATTTAACATGGAAGAAATGAAATAAAAGAAAATCATCCTATGCCCAGAGAGTGAAAACACCTTGATTTTTAACACCAACAGCTGTGCTTTTTCATGTTCTAAAAAAATGTTTCAGTTGCACTTAATTGATTGATTGATGCACTTAAGTGAGTAGGTTCAGAAAATAAAATTTCTTTTAAATTAACAGTGTTTTAAAACGTTCTAAAAGTTTTTTTTTTCTTAAACTTACTCATAAATAAAACTTTTGTGTTAGACGATCTTTCTGGGTGGAAGTTAATATATGAAAATGAAATGTATTAGGTATGATGTTGGAATTTAATTTGAAAAATAAACATTTCTTAAGAATTAATTCGTTAAATGAATAAATTCATATTCTTAAAAGGTACTATATAAGCGTTGTTTCAAGATTTTGTTAATCAGTATCAACATTGTTAGTAGACAATAATTTCAGTAGTCTGAAATTGTCACAAACTACATCGCAATATATTTTTAGACATTATATTCTCTTTCACGTTTAAATTTTTACTTCAATTTTAACAAGGTATAAATATGCATAATTCTTTTCTTTTTTTTTAACTTCTTTTTCTTTTTTCATCATAAATATATTTTTTCCAGTATGGAATACAAGAACGAGAACGATATGTTACTTGAAAAACAACAAGAAATTCTAAAAAATAATAGTTATTTCAGAGCTAAAATTGTTTGGAAAAACGTAATAGCATTTGTTATACTGCATTTAGGCATGGTGTATGGGCTGTATTTAATGTTTTCATTTCAAGTACCTTTGGCTACAATTATTTGGAGTAAGTAAAAAAAAAACAAACTTGAAGTTATTTATTGAAGGAGAAAAAGCATTTGTCACTGATTTCATTCAATCGGCGCTCTTTGCTTAGCAAAACATATCAAAAATATTGAAGCTGATTCCATTTTACTTGCTTCTACTTTTAGGTGCAGTAGTCCTTTACTTAGGAGCAGAAGGAGTAACTATTGGAAATCATAGAATGTGGACTCATCGTAGTTTCAAAGGGACACCCGCATTAAAAACCATTCTTTTAATAGGACAGACTATTGCCGGACAGGTGAGTTGTTTCTGATTTTTATAATTTAATAATAATAAAAAATGTAAACAAAAATTTTGCTAATCCAAAAGCCTGCAGCTCCCCGGTCTCACGACCCTCTATATTGAGATGCCCATCTATCCCACCTTAGCACTAAAAAAAAAGTCCGTTTAAGAAAGATCATACTTTAAAAGGAATCTACTTGCCCTCATTCCTAGAAGTACTCTTAATTGATGTAAGCTCCGGGAAAAATTTAAAAATTGAAAGTTAAATATCTAGTGTATTATAGATATATATGTATATAATAGTGCACTAAGTTCGAAAAATTGTAGAAGTTGTTTTCAAGAAAATTTCAAAATGCTTAAAAAGCACTGAGATTGTTGAGAAACACTTCTAGTTGTTCGATTTTTTTTTTAATTTGAATATTTATATAACAGTAACTTCTCTTACTTTTTTTAAGATATAAAGTTATTGTCTTTCTTGTTGAAACCTGACTACTTGTGTGAGTTACTGGTACATCACGATTATAAAACATTTTTATTCTTTTAATTATTTCCATTGTTGTTTCATCAGGTTATTTGAACTTTAATTAAAATCATTTTTTATTCTGATAAATTTCTTATCACTTCTTTAATTTTAACAACAAGAAATAAAGGAAATGAATTATTGGAAAGAATGTTAGTTAGGAAAAGAGTCAGGTAAGTTGGAGTTCTCATACAAGAAAATCACTAGTGTTAGACCAGAAACTTCCGTCTATTTCTTTAAAGGGAGTCAAATTTCAATATAAGAGGCTTTTTCTTTTTTGTTTGAGACTACGATTAAATTGCTCATGCACACGAATGTGTCAATGCTCTCTAGACTCTTCTTCAAGTGAATAAAGCAATTTTTGTTTTAAAACAGTTACCAATTTTTTTTTTTTTTTTTTTTTTGGCGCATCAACAGCTGAGGTCATTAGCGCCCGGAGCTTTTTCCAGCGCACTGCCGGCCTCCGGACAGTGTTCTCTCGTTACAGACAACACTGTCCATCACCGGACAGTGAGCTGTAAGAAGCTCCTAGGAAGAGAAAATCTAAGGGTCAGCTGCTGGATTCGAACCCGGGACCTCCGCGTGGGAGTCCAGTATGCTAACCTCATAGCTAATCCCTTCCCTTTACCAATTAATTGAATATCTAGCAGAAACATAAAATTACAGAAGCGATGGACATACCTTGAAGACTTAGATATTTCTTAATGTACAACATTTTACTCCAACTTAAAATTTAAACAAACCTTCACAGCTTCAGCATACTTTTAGAGCCTTGTCGGACAAATTGCAACATTTAACTTATTTATCTATCAACAGGAACATTTTACCATGCCCCTCTTAATGTAGTGAATTTTAAATTTTTAGAATTGTATCTGGATATGGGCCAGAGATCACAGACTACATCATAAATTCAGCGATACGAATGCTGATCCACATAATTCCAACAGAGGTTTCTTCTTCTGCCATATGGGATGGCTAATGATGAAAAAACATCCTGATGTAAAAATCAAAGGAAAAACGATCGATATGTCTGATCTTGATGCTGATCCGTTTGTGATGTTTCAGAAAAAGTAAGTAAAAAATCTGTACACACACCACTCCTACTGCAGTTCAAATAATAAAAATTAGAGTGCATTGTAAAACGTTAGCTGACTTCATATTATTCATTTTATAATAATAAAATACAAGTTTAGGAAGAGTGACTTTTAGCCTCTTTAGAATCTCAGTAAATTTATTTTTTACTCAGAAATGTTACAAACCAAATTGATATTCCCAGCCCAAATGAAACCCTTAAGGTTATCAATCGTAATTCCTTGTCTGACTTCTTCCAATAATAACTCTATCAATAGACTGTACATTAAACCAACTTCCAAGAAAAGCCATACTTTTCTTTAAGTCACTTGTCACGCTGTACTCAGAAACTTTCCTCTGCCAGTAGAAATTTTCAGTATATAAAATGTTACCAAAACTGAGAAAATTTACCATCAGTATAACTGACTGTATAATACCTTAGACCAGATACTAGCCAATGGTTCAAAAGGAATCTTCTAAATAGATAGAAATATACAGAAACTAACTGATCCTATAAACTTCTCGAAAGACTACTAAACTGACGCTCAAATCTAATTTTAAAATAAAAGACCTACAGTTAAAGATCAATTTTAGTAGAAACTCACTAAACGACTAATTCACGATTTTGTGGTACTTACATTCATTTATTTGTTCCATCAATAGTTAGAGTTGTAAATTACAATAAAATAAAACAATAATGACTGCTAATGACCTTAACTGAAGATGCGTCCCCCACAAATAGATAAAACTTACAAAAATACTATATTTTGCACTAACTTATTAACATACAATGATGGCTCAAGTCTTTATTACATCTTCATCAATTTGCAGGTATTACAATTATCTCTACTTTGTATTCGCATTTTTCATTCCAATTGCTGTACCAGTATTTTTCTGGGGTGATTCATGGAGAAATGGATTATTTTTGGCATACTTTGTTAGATATGCAATTACTTTACATGGTACCTGGACAGTAAACAGTATTGCTCATCTATATGGAACAAGACCTTACACAAAGTAATTAATTTATTATCTATTTTATTTATTAGTGGTAACTTAATCTAGGAGTAACAATGTTCTGATTGGAAAATTTCCCAACAGAATTGAAAGCTTTCCAAATTGTTTTTAGAATGTTCAGAAAGAGGAGAAAATAGCTTGCTGAACTTAGGAAAATTATATTTGTTTAATTTGACAAGACTTCTAACACAATAAATAAATAAATTTGTGTAGCTTATGCGCTTTCTCGACGTGCATATCATGAGTTTAGAAATTTACAAAGTGTACCACCATGTGTTAATTTTTTGCCAACCGTTTCATTCTTAAACAGTGAATCACATTGCTATTAATTAAACTCACGAGTTCCAATATGTATCATTTATCTTTGCGCAATTCGGACTTTTTTCTTCGGTTTTAGCAATTTTCTTTAAAGCTTTTAAAACTTTCAAAAATTAGCCACTTATGTAAGAGGTTTTACTTTAAATGAAAAGAATTATTTGTGTTCAAGGAAGAGAAATAGGATGATAAGTTTGACAAATAATCGAACTTTAAAATAGCATTGTGATTTCATCGTTAATGTAATTTAAATGAAAATTAAAACCGAAACGGCCACTAGAGGAAAAAAAATTGGAGTAATGAAATTTGTAGGAATGGTTTTACTTATCACTGTGCCAGTAAAAGAAAATGGCAATCTCTTTTAATTAAAACTTAGTAATAAGATGTAGCTTTTAATAATGAGTTCATATTCAAAAGTTTAAATGAGAATTTTGCAACCAGGGATATAGCTCCAGTGGAATCATCCTTTGTAGCATTCATTTCATCTGGTGAAGGCTGGCACAACTATCATCACACGTTTCCCTGGGATTATCGGGCTGGTGAATTTGGGAAATATTTTAACATTAGTGTGTACTACATAGACTGGTTTGCTCGACATGGTTACGCCTACGATCTCCGATCAGCTACACCGGAAATGGTCGCCTACAGAATAATGAAAAAAGGAGATGGTAGTCATTCCTTATGTAAAGTCAAAGTAAATAATGAACAACCCGATATAGACCATGATATTTACGATTTATATGGTGAAAAGGCTGGCAAACATATGCAAGTGTCAAATGCACTTGTAAGCTAGAAGCAGTTTAAGTTATTAAAACATCACAAATGACTGATTTAATTTAATTATGTATAATAATTGTACAAAAATTTTATTTGTAAATTAATGTATGTAATCTTAATGACGTTTTATAAATTTTAATTTTTTTCTTAATTATTAGCGTTTAAATTAAAGTGTTAATGAATTTTAGCGGTTTTTGTGGAATATACTCTTTGTATGTAATAATTTAACTTGGAAGAGATTACTTATGATCACACACACACAAAGTTATAACTTAGAATTAGTTTAATTAATTAAATTTTGGAAATCAAGTGGAGATTTATTTAATGATTTTATATTTAAAATTCGTGCCTACAACTTTAGGGACTCGAAGGCCCACTACACCTCAGCCTACTACCACAGCAATTTATTATTAAGAGCTTATTGTTGGAATGATAGCACAGGAGACAGGTACGTTGATATGAGTAATATGAGTGTTGCTAGTAAAGTTAAGAAATATACTCACGTCAAACAAGCTGATGAGTAAAAAACACGGTGCACGACCGAATATCCATCATAACGATTGATAGGGCAGAATGTTCTCCCCTTAGTTTGATTTAGTGCACTTAATACTCAATCAGAAAACAAAAATGATATATTAAATCAAAAGTTTGAATTAATTCCATCTCCGCGTTTGAAGAGTCTGTCAAGCTAGTAAGTTCCAGCCTGTTTAGTACATATCTGATTGAAGAAAGTGAGCAATTTCCCTTGATTCCACAATTGGATAGTGCAAGCATTGAGAGAGTCCCCTAATTACTAACAAACCATTAAATATTTTTTAGCAAAAACTTGGACTACACCTTGGTGGGTCAAGGCCCACAAAATTGCCCTTTCTAATTGAAACTCACCAGAAAAAATACCATTCGAGTAAATTTAAAAAACCAAAGTACTTATAATATAAGGCAAAAGGATTGATTTGAGAAACATTTGCAGAACAAATGAATCCAATTAACTCTTTCTAAGTTTTAACAAACATTTATTTAGGTAACATTTATTTTAAACATATAGCTTTGGCTTCATTTTTACACAAATTACTAATTAATATGAAGTAAATTTATTATTCTTTTGTTGTAACTTAAGGTATTGATTTCTTTTATAATCTTTGTAACTGAAATTTTTCGAATAATTATTCATTTTATCAACTTATTGCTTTCTTTATTTGAAAATGAGCAAAATTTATAAAAATCTTATCAGAAATACTGCTATTTTCTTTAATTTCATTATTGGAAGAAGTCATCAACAAATAATCTGAAAAAAAGATAGTTTTTTTTTTTTGCTGACTTGAAAATTGACTTAAACGACAAGCAGAGATTTAAGAAAACCCTAACAATATGCTAAAAAAGTGCAATTTTAATGTAGACTACACTTTATTTAGGAGATGCTAATTTAAGGATAAGAATAAATGGCTTAAAATGTTTATAGAAAGATCTATCCATCTGTCGTCAGTCTCTTAGACAAATACTTTATTGTGAAAATAGACATAAGTTTAAATTAGAATAGATTTCATGTCATTGCGATTAAAGGGGCTGGTTTAGATTGTAGAATTTAAAGAGGGACCATTAAGTATAACTTGAAGACACAGGAGTTCGTCAGTTAAGCCCTTTTTCACTAACAGGAAAGCCACTCATACCTTTGGTGCGATTTCTTCTCTTTCTACACTGAATAATCGTTGAGAAGCGGTTCGATGTATTAGTGTACCCAGCCATCAGGGGCTCGTCTAAAGGTCAACGATCGTTCTTTTGGCCTTCCAGCTAAAGCCGTGGTAATTTTAGGCTACATGTGACTAATAATAAACTTTTTGACTAAGGTTTTCACCCAACATTATATGATTATTAGTGCGCCCACGCTTAGGTGCCTACCTCTTGCAGGTTTTTGCCTTTCCATAAATAGTTCTAGAATTTTGAGGATGCTAGGGAATCCACCCGGGCTAAGCCAGCTGTTTCGATGCCCGGGCAAACGGATAATATATACCAATAAATTAGATTGGCCAGATAGATTCGTGTTGCCAAGAAATAACTTCGTGGAATAAGTAGATACAAGTCCTTTTCTCTTAAAATCAGCAGCACAAATCTATTTCAGCTACCTAGGTCACCAGTTGCCAATTTGTTTAGGCGTACTAGATGTACTTAGAAACGTTAAAATCTGGTTTGTTGAACGTGAGACTTAAAATTCGTCCTTCTTTATTCACCAAATTTTTGGTCATGAATGTTTGCTTTTATCAGTGATACTGAGTTTGTGTGGCGAGGATCGATAGCATCATTACAATTACTGTCAATTTATTCAACCTTATTTATTTGTTTAAAGAGATTATTTTGCAAGGTTATTCTCAGAAACAATCCAATCACGAAAATAAGTGTTCTATCTTTAATGAAATGAATAGTTTTTAAATGAAAAAGAAACGCATTTACAAATCATAACATTCTGTCTTGAAAAAATTAGGTATACGCCACTGTCTCAAGTCATATAACAATTGGATTTACTGCAGTTCGTTGCAATAATCTATCCCAAGTTTTAATTTCGAGGAAAATTGTTTCATTGTAAGCTAAATTTTAAGTTTTTGTGAAAAAAAATAAACGTTTCATGCGCTTCAAAATTTTTATTAGGTTATTAATACCTCTTTTAATGGCTCCATTTTTTGTTCCACATTAATTTAAATTTATTATTTCTCACGTAGCCCAGAAGATGAGAGAAAGGATCGGAACGTTTTCAGAAAATGTAAGCATGAATAAATAAAAATCTTAGACCAGATCCCTTTTTATGATAAAAAAATATAATAAAGTGGGACCTTGTTTAAAAAGAAAAATATAATACTCGATATAAGGCAAAATCCTTAAAATATGCGAATATATTAAATTACCCAAACCAATCGTTGTTTAATTTATTTTTCCATATTGTTTGTTTAATCCAATCAAGATAATACGCTACTGATGTATAAACACCTGGATAATCACGGATAGCGCATTCTAGACCGAAAGAAGTTATACCTGTAAAATATATTTATAAATTGTAAATAATGATATTTTAAAAGTAAGATCAAAGAATAGAAAGAACAAATTATATACCAACCAACCAAGTAATATTTCCTTCCAGTATAAATTAAAAGTGGACCACCACTATCTCCCTGTAATGATTAATAAGGAATTTTAGTACATTGCTTTTATACTGTAACATGTAGGTGGTCAATTAATAAAAAATTAATTTCGTCGTAACCAAGATCAATAAACTCAATGGTATATAACATATTTTAAGTGTTAAGAGGTATTCCTCTTACAGCAAATTTCCAAAATTAAATTAAATTTGGCAAATTCTTCAAGATAGATTTGGAATTTTGGATTTTAAGTGGGTTGGGATGTGCGGAAAGGAATATATTTCTTGTATAGCTTGGTGATTGTCTTGTATAAAAAGTATTTTTAGATTGGCGTGAACGGTTATGTAAGAGACGAACCATGGAGCGTTTATAATATACCGAAAAGATGTTTTCTGTAGTATTTGGTTTGAGTCTGTAATTTCAAATCGGTATCATTAGCGCGTTTTATATGAATAAATTTATCAGCATCAATTTTGAATGTCTATTAAGTAGTCTTGCCTCCAGTTAATTGATTTCTTGTCGTTTAGGTCGTGTGTATGGATTCCTTGTCAAATTTTTGTCCGAGGCAACGTCCAATGTCAGGGCAACAAAGTACTGTTTATTTGTGTAAAGTAATGTAAAATAATATACACTTTTTGGGCGTACTTAATGTCCATTAATTAACATTAACATTAACATTTCTTCTAATAAATAAAAATAGCTCTGCGCGGGATTCGGACTGTACATCTCCAAATGTCGGTTGTCACAATCTTGTTCATTTCCATTTACCACCCTTCTATAGAGCTTAAATGTTGTTGAAAAAACCCTGAAGACTGAACTGGGACAGAATGAGGAAAGAGGATCGTTTGTTATGATGGTAAGTGAGTGAGTTGTAAGGTCTGAAGAGAATGTGATGAATAAAATGGGCCCAAGAATGTTTCGCTGTAGAGCCTTCACAGAGTGAAATCAAGGTTTTTTCGTATCACAACTAAGCGGATTTACCGGTTAGAAAGGTAAGACTTAAGAACTAAGTATTAGGTATAAGGAAGAATAGTTTTGCGTTTCCACAGCTAGCCTGGATGCCAAACCCGAATTATAAGCTTTCGCAACGTCAATAAAGATACTGAACTGCTGCTTTTCTCAAGACTGGAGACGATGATTTCTATTAAACGGTGACATTGATGTATTGTGAAATAAAAGTTGCGGAATCCAAATTGATGATTAGGTAAGGTATTTTGAGAATAGGATAGTGTATTTTAAGTAGAGGTTTCTCAAGAATTTTGCCTATTAGGGGATGAAGACTGTTTGGGCCATAAAAAGTTTGTCGAGGTTAATTTGGTTCAGGGATCATTCTAAATACAGCAAATTTCACCTGGATAGGGAAGTAAGTGGTTCTGGGAACAGACTTTTATAGTAGAAGTAAGAAAAAGCACAGTTTTTTTTTAAGGTCAAGACTTTTGATAAGGTTAAACAAGAAACTGGAGCTTTCCAAAGTAAGAAGGTTTAAAATAATAAAAGAAACTTTGGAAGCAGTAAAAGATGTGGGATACGGAGAAAGGAAAGAAGAGTCATGTAAAATTTATTGTAAATGACCCAGTCTGCAAAAGAGTGAATACTATGGATGTGGTAATTAGTAAATAAGTTTGTTTTTACTTCCACCGATTTGACCCAGCTATTGTCATCCTCAGATAGTAGGATGGAATTCCTAAAAAACAAAGAATCCTGTTGATGCCATCTAGATGGATTTATTTTCTGTCGTAAGAGCTTTAGTTTATTATATGGTAATTGAAAATCCGAAACCGGTCTGGAGTACAATAAATATGGAGCTACTATGAATGAAACCCATTAAACGTTCAGGAACCTTTTTGTTAAATGCGGTATCAAACCTCAGTTGCATCTGAGCTCTCCCTTACATCGATTTTTCTAAAAAAATGTTTAAAAGTGAACGAACTACAACTGTTCTGGTCAAATTAAATATTCATATTAAGACACAAAAATAAAATTGCCATGGAATTTACAAAAATATCGTGGAAAACGGAAATTCTACAAAGTATAATTGTACTTCCATATTTTTACGCGTATTAAAACATTAAGTCCTGAAATATGAGCTTCCTTCAATTTATTCATGTAGATAAAGAAACTTTATTATTAAATATTTACAATTAATTTCAAAGATGAAGTACCTATGTAAATTTAATGGGGGATATAGCATAACAATTAAGGGGACGCTTAGGATGGGAAGGATAAAATATGTAGCGAAAAAGGATAGAAAAATCAGCAGCTAGAAGAGAAAGTTAGAGAAGGATGTGTTTAATTCTATTGTGTCTGTAGGGTATGGAAGGTAGATGGCTATTTCGCAGAAGAGTGAATTTGGATGACAATACAGAATGAAAAGGAGTTTCAGCAGACCGTTTTGGATAAAGGAGAGTACAGGAATTATGGAAGCAGTCTCATGAAGTAAGTCCAATTTAGTACGTCGAGGAGAGTCTGTTGCAAATCTAAAAATTTGCTCTGCGTTGACTGGAGATTCTTGATGTTACAATTACAGGTCAGGTACTAGGCGAAGCAGGCGTAACAAATTACACAAAAACTCACAAGTGAAAGACCATTTTCTAAATAACTTTTTTAGTATAGGACATAAATCTCCGTCGAAATTCTGCCCCATTTCTAACCATTTTAGAACAGAAAGGGAAAGAAATCTATATTTCAGCTTATATAGTGACAGCCAACGCTTTCTGTTGGATGTGTTATCAACCAGAAACCTAAAGCAAAAAATGAACGATATTATTCAATTTATTATTTCAGTCTTTTTTAATTTCTCGATGCCAAATTTAGAAATTTTTCAGTGTAATAATTTTAGTTATTTCATATTTTCAATGGTAAAAAAAATTACATACCTGACAGGCATCAGTACCCCCTTGCACTCTGCCAGCACAAAGAAGAGTTTTAAAATTGGTATTGATAAGTTTATTGAGTTCTGATTTCTCACAGTATCGTCTGGAGAATATTTGCACATACGCAGATTGAAGTACACAAGGTTCTTTGCCTTCCGGCTCTGTAACTCCATATCCAATTATTTCCGCTCTCCTACCATAATTGGCTATTAATCTTTCCTGATGATTGACTATAAATCATTAAACAATACAAAAAAAGTACCAATTTTAAATATTTGTTATCAGGTTGATAGCAAAAATATGATTTCTCTGCTTGGATTGCCTAAAAAAATTGTCAAGTTAGTAACTAGATCATTTAGATTAAAATGTTATACTAAGGATATCAATCTACAATTTTCTTCTTTCAACCTACAGGAGAAATTATTGTAACTGACTCAAATGATCTAAATTCAGTCATTTGTTTTATGGTTCTCTCAAAAAAAAAGGTGAAAGAAATTCACTGTAACCTCAACTCGGAACCTTTAATATTTTTCTGTTGGAACTTTTTAGGGTTATTTGACTCTTTATGTGTTGAAGAATCATTTTCGTAATTTGATTACGGATGGGAAAAAGCAAAATTGATTTTAGTCTGAAAAGGTTTACTCAACTATGAGGTAAATTATGATATAATAGTTCAAAGGTAGGGCAATTTTTATACCTAACGATCTTTGAGAAAGGAGGAAGCCTTTGTTGTAGCGAAATTAGATACTGGACTGGACATTCAAACTATAATGGCATGCGTGGGCGTTATGATTGTTCTGTAACCATAGTTAAAGCGCTGAACTTGTTATTATTTATTGTAGCTCGTACAAATATCAACGGTTGAAATTCACCCAACTTTGACAAAATTGATAAAATAAAAGATAAAATTCCCAAATTTTCTTTTATAAAATAGGGCAAATTCCCCTTTATAATTAAAATGCAGTGTGGAAACTGTGGAAAGCAAATTAATTATTTGAATTTCAGTAAAGTTAACCACAAAACGAATGAAGTTTAAGCATTGGATTGCCCGTAGAAAATTAAATAAGTCTGTCCATAGCTAGATATAAGGGGAAGTCACATGTTAGAAGTAATTTAACTTTTGTTGAATATTGGTAACAAACTATATTAATTTACGTTTCTCCAGAAACTTTATATAATGACATGTCCAATTGCATTACATATATTCTAGAATATACAAGCACAATCTTTCATTCATGTGTTTTCTAAACTTTTAAACACTTATGTTCATGATTTATTTAGGTTGGGACAGTTGTCTCTCCCCTTGAGCTCTAGACAAATTAATAATAAAAAATAAAATAAAAGGAAAATGGATAACGAACTAAGTTTGTATAACTGGTATCAAAACTAAATCTTTTTATATTGAAAGAAGTAAATAGTACTGAACTCATGCAATGTGCGATGAAATTCACACCTGCAAATATATTCATACTATAATACACTCTTTGCACTGACATATCTAACCTACCAGCCAAAAAAAATAGCACCAACCAACGAAATGAAGTTGCATGCTTGAAACTTTGAAGTTTCTTTACGTTTACCTAAGTAGTAAATTAATTGAAATTGCACTTAAGATCATTTACCCTTGTTGGTAAGTCGACCAGACAAAATGCTATTTTGATAGAAAGGTTTTCATAGGCATCTTCTTGTTTCCTGGTTGTATTTTTGTGTACTGGGCATTGCGTTTTCACCAGACATCTGTACACAATGGGGCTCACACCAGACTTTTTTGTAGAGTTTTTGAAAAGAAAGGGGCTATGCTATTGATCTATTCAAGATCTTTGGAAAGATAACTGTACGGTAGAATGAAACGTGTTTTCCAGAAGCAACCGAATTGTTCATTAATGCAGAATTACATATTTTCCAGCACAGAACTCTTCAACTTTCAAGAACGATGATTGAAAACCAGTTTCCACTAAAATGTAAACTGCCGTGGGTACACATACCTATATTCGCATTTCCACGAATTTATATGAACACTTTTCTGTATTCATGGAATCTCAAAACGATATTAGCGGTGGATATATCAAAATGGAAAATCTGCACAATTATAATAACTTCTCACTTGTAGATTAAAAGAATGAAAGAAAAAAAAATAGCTCGATTCTTTTTGAACAATAAGCTGAGACATTTCTTTAAATAATCAACAATTAATGCACTATTCAAATCTATTTCATGGAATGGCTACACCGAGAACAATTCCTAACCAAAGTGGTATTTCTCAAAAACGTGCAAAACATGAAAGGCAAAGAGTAGTTAATATATGTAAGATTAGTTTTTTGTAAATTCTATTTGTTTAGTTTTTTTTTCTTTAGCACAAAAAAGTACTAAAGAAAACCAAGGAAAAAGATTGTGAGAGAATGGGATAGAACGAGTGAGGGCGCTGACTATAATCTAAACATCATTTGCTAAGTCAGTCATGAATTGGCATAATAAAAAGTCATACCACTTCTTGGCAGAAAAACTGGCTGATAGTATATTTTCCTTTTAAGTTTTATCAAAGCAATGTCATTCAACATGGTATTGTAGTGGAATCTTCTATTCACAAAACAATCTTCTACATCCACGGCGGCTTCAAATTTTCCATTACATCTGTTTTGTAATTGAAAAAATACAACAAATGCGCCGCAGTTCCTTGCTAAACTACTGAAAGTAATATAATCAACCATTAACAAAACAGAGAACTTCATGAATTAGTGTAAATAATATGTTTATTAGTTTAAGTATAATTATTATTTAATAATGATGGTTTTGGTTTTTTCGACCGTTGTTGATAGATGATTTTTGGTGAATATCGAGGTCTGGTCTTAAATAAAAACAACTTTTTTTTGAAAAAAAAAGTTTGTGAAGTTAAATGTTTTTTATAATACCCTGAAGAAGGTAGTAAAAATTACCGAAACGTTGGTACAAAACAAAAAAGTTGTTTTTATTTAAGACAGCACCTCGATATTCACCAAAAATCATCTATCAACAACGGTCGAAAAAACCAAAACCATCATTGAAATCAGCTGAGGTATTTATAATCGACATTGTACAATGGGATTTTACTCTAACATCTCCACTTTCAACAGTTATGATGATATACTCGTAGCTCTACATTTAACTCCACAAACTTTTTTTTTATAATACCCTGAAGAAGGTAGTAAAAATTACCGAAACGTTGGTATACGTAAAACAAAAAAGTTGTTTTTATTTAAGACCGCACCTCGATATTCACCAAAAATCATTATTTAATAATTTAACTTTCGTTTTGTTTGTGGAAATCTAATATTATTCTTCTAAAGTTCAGCGCACATAAAGGTTCGTGGCATAAAGCGCATAGTTGATTAAATAACATTAAGAACAGTTAACAACAATAACAGCATGCTATTTCTATTACTAGTAAATACATCTTCATCAACTTATAAAATTTTTCCTATTTATGGAACTCCGCCCACTTCTCGAAATTAAAAATTAATTAATTAATTACAAGTAAAGTATTGAAAGCTGGAAGAAGGTTGTTTGCACTAGTAAGGACTTGAATTTACTTAGACTTACCTTAATGTTTGGAACCGCTAAAATTTTGTGAGATCCTTCAAAACAATAACTAAGCCCCTGCTACGCTACATGCCCATGATTGAAAAGGTCAAATAGCGGTCTGATTAGGAACAAGCTTACATTTTGTTGAAATAATTTGTAGATACATTTAAACTAGACACGAGAATATCTAACAAAACTCTCAGACAGCTCTCTTCTCTAATAATTAATCGACAGACGCCTAAGACACTTCTAACTATATCTAGAGTCTAATGCACATTTCTACTCACGACTATTACTGTCACGCTCGCTCGTATGCAAGGGCGCATGAATAAGCACATTAAGGCTCAATGAATAAGCAGAAGAGTTTTCTTGGATAAAATTATAGATCTATTTAAGAGCAACAAGCACACTAAGTTTGAACCAATTGTTAGAAGAAGACAATATCTTATATTAGAACAATACCTCTTAGTAGAGGAAGAGAAATAAAACAAAAATTGATATCAATAGCGATAAAAATTCTTCATTTTGTGCCCAAAAATTCAGTGCAGTCTTATTCACAACTGAATTTGCAGCCTCATTAAGTTTTTACTATTGATACAGCCTACTTACCGATATGCTTCAGACCAAATATTATTTACTACTGAGAGAGGATATTCTATCTACAGGTAGATCCTGGTAGGCTGAAAATTTACACAACAGTTTACATCCTATCAATTTATGCTAATGGCGTTGAACGTTTATTTGGCATTAAGGCCTGACCATAATGTCCATGTTATTTTTACAATGTTTTTAAAGTTTTCTCCAATTAATGAGAAAAAAAATTATGGATGAAGAAGTATTAACTAACTAGTATTCTGTTACTTCTTTATAAAGCAGGACTTTTTATTTAATGATTACTATTGAAATACTAGTTTCCAGTTGAATTTCTGTTTATGAAAACTTGCAAAATGGTTTCTATCAAAGATTGTTCTATGTTTCTATAAAGGTCGCATAGTCAATCAACTAATAGGAATTTTCTGTGTGTTCTTTTTTTTCTTATCCCTTTGATTGAGAATGATAGATTGCAAAAAATGTCCTTATTTTCAAGTCATTGTGTAAACAATGAAAATAATATCTTTACGAAAACCCATTATGTTATGGTAATCGCTTGTCAGCAGTACAACTAGGTTTTTAGGATAACATGAAATATTATAATTTTATTAAACAATAATAACGTAAGTCCTAAAGAAAAAGTAAAAAGTATGCAATTTTTATGACTTAGCTATCATTGAAAAACAAAAAATTGGGATATAGATTGGATTATAAATTAATACATACGCAAAGTAATGAATTAGATATCAATAAATGCAACAAGAGAAGAAATGGATGATGCAAGACCTCTGTATGATTAAAGAATAATGTGCGAAGGAGGAATATAAGGGTTGACATAAGTTCCCACATTTTTCACATCCTTTCTCGAACAGCATTGGCTTCCTAGGGAAACCGTGATGAATGGTCGCAAGATATGAAATGACATGCCGTTAAAATGGCAGAAATGGACCATCTTACTCGATGCGCAAAAAAAAAAAAGATCTCTGGATATTAATATCAAGAAATCGGGTATCGTCCATCCTTCGATAAAAAAAGGATAAAAATGTTCGAAATATTAAAATCGATCGTCGTAATAATTATAAATACTTATTTACTCAAAAACTGCTAAATTTAACCATTTAGTTGTACCTAGAATGCATAAATTTCATCAGATTCGCTCTGAAATATCTGTGCAGGAGCTGCTTTTCAGCAGAGTTGTTGGCGCCTGAGACAGTACTCTCTGAAAATCATTTAAAAACTAAAACTAACTTAGGATACTGACTCACTTATCCATAACACCTAGAGGATCAGTTCTACCCATGCCGAAGCGCAGCGGTAACTGTGTAGAAATTAGAGCCTCCTAGGTAGCACCTGTTGCTCTTCAAAGCAAACATGCTTCCTAAGGTATCCTTCCGAGCTCTCAAAAAGTTTTTTTTTTTTTTACCCCTATTATGGTAAATATTTAGACTGAAAAAAAAATAATAAAACACAAAACAAGTCATGATGCGGACTCGCTGAACACGTAGCCTCCAGCTATTTGAGAAGGATCTGTAGAGGAAAATTTCCACAAAGGGTGGTGATCTCAGAATTTGAAATTCAATTTCAAAAAAAAAAAGTTATCTAGCTAAATCTAAATTGAATTGAGACCTCTGCATAAGTACTTCTAACTTAATACTGATTTATCTTAAAACTTAAGGACACTTACTTTTCATCGGAGTAACAATGAGCAGCTGTAACCAAATGGTACTCATCAATTAATGTCGCACCGCAGCTGACGCTAGCATTTTCAAACGTATTCCCGCGTCTAACTAGTACAGCAAACCAAGGATATTTTTGCACGTTTACATCATGGCCTCCGACTATTCTAAGGGCTGTGTCAGTATTACTGTTATTCGTACCTGAAAAAGAATCAATTTAAAATTATTTTCAATTTTTTATTTTGTTTTATTTATAAAAGAATATTTATAATAATCTAATCTAAAATATGCATCTACTAAATCTTTGAGGGAATAATAATCAACGGTATGACTAAGTAGTTGAGCAAAAACTGAGTATGGTTAGTTACCATGATCGTTTCAGCAGCCTTGAGTATTTCCTTGAAAGTGAAATGTTTTGGTCTAGGGGCTTAATTAGAAGAAAACGTTTGCTGGTTGTAATGAAAGAAAACTTTGTCCTTGATTTTTGAGGTGGAAGTAAGGAGTTTCTGGGTTATTGAAGGGGTTTTAGATTGTAGAGTTTGTATTCTGATAGGGTTGTGTTTGGGAAAGTTTGAGGTTCTATTGATTTTTTTTGTTTTTAATTTCAGTTTAATACAAGAAGTAAACGTTAAAGTAGTGCTTACAACGTTAAAGTACCTACAACATGGTTTGAGAATGAGATAGGAGTGTTAAGTAGATAGACTGGGAATAGCGACTTTTTTGTTTGAAGTAAAGGTCAATTAGCTGATTTAGTTACTGCACTGTGAACATCATCAAAGACCAGCCTTTGACAGATAATCCGTCTTCTCTACTTTATTAGTATTAGAAGCGAGTTAGAGCGACATTGGGAATTTTTTTAATTTATAGTGTCGAGATCTCGGCCATTTATTACATTAACTAGACTTAAGATCTTTTCAGAAGCTAGTACAAATATAAACTGATAGTAGAAGGGTTACTACTAGAAACTTTCGTAGACATAGTAAAAAATTAAAACTTGAACATTAAGAAAAAAAAAACGCACAACTTCTGTTGCAACTGGTATAAAGTTTGTTTATTTATTTATTTAATTTTAAAGCAAAATCGGAAAGCATCTTTGGCTAAAACAAACTGTAAGTTCCAAAAATTTAGAACTTGAACATTTTGTAATTTAATTTCTTTAAAAAATAGCAAAATTTCCTAAAATAGCAAAATTAAAAATTTCTAATAAATAAAATTGAGGATTTTTTAAAGAAAAAATTATAGAATACTTACATTTTATTATGTCAGAATATAATAGAAATAATATTAAAAATATCCAGAATGAACTATCGTAGCACCACTTCATTGTTGAGCGGCATGTAAAATGACATTTTCTTTGACAGTATCTCTTTTCTGTAAAATACTCGAAGGCTAAATAATTTTATCTATTTAACAAATAGGTTATTGCCAATAAAAATTATTTTTATTTGGAGCAAAAAAGATATATAAAGGTAAAAGATGTCATTTGTTATTTATAATATATTTTACCTGGTTTTTATTAGTATTTAATAAATGGCTTTCCTAATTTACTGTAATAAAGCCCGAATGAAAAGTCACTTTCTCACTCATACCCTCTTTCACTAACTCCCCTCTCTCACTCTATCGATCTGTCTCTCTCTTTCTCTAAGTCGTTATGTAAATTATATAATTTTATATAAATATATAAAACAATTAAACGCAGCAATTAAAGTTTTTTTATTTCTCAAAATAAAGTTGCATCTATTTTTTTATTGTGACGCAATTGTTCAAGTTTCGAAAATTAATGAAATGAGATAGAAACTAGCAATTTTGTCTATAATCTAAGGAGCGTTAACATCTAAGTTCATTAGAAGTACTGTGCTCCCCCACAACGACAGCACTCTCTATCACCGATAGTGAGCTGTAGCAGCTCCTAGAAATACAAAACCTAAGAGTATCGCTTAGAAAATGTTAATATTAAAGTATGTGCTTTGATTACGAAACTTAATTATTTGTTAAACTTTAAGCCTCGCTTGAATAAATAGGCGATACTCGCACAATTATAGCCTTCTGCGCTTGAACTATTGTGATAAGACCTACTACTTCGGCCGTGGATGATCATTCGAATTCTAGTCTGGTTTTGGCTTCTTGGGGAGCCTCCAATCTTAACTCAGGAGCTTTTCTCAAAACTATAAAAGTGTTTAACAAACCAAACAGTACAGGAGGAGTCCTAGTAGGTGCTACCAATACACCATTTGAGTTTGTTGGCCCTGCCTAACTGACACCCTACTAAATCTAATCAAACTTATATCTTCCTAAAAAAGAAGCCAGTTATTCAAGAAAGTTGGCATTCCTGTATGTATCTTACAACTAGACAGAATATTAGCTAGGGCTATGAGTAAATTTCTGGACTAGAACCAACCAAAAAAAAATATTTTTTTGATTCCCATACAAACTAGCTAAAACTCTTAATGCCATTATTTACTTTATTACACAAAATTTGTATTTTCCCAAAAAGAAGCCTCAATAGACTTTTTTGGGAAGCAGCGGATTGATCGTCTTCTTTAACACAAATCAACATCTAATCCTTACCTGCTTTTGAATTATCTTATTAGTTCGGTGTGATTATTAGTACCTAATTAAAGTTTAAACAATTTTTCAAGAAAACCAACTATTAATTGCACATAGTTATGTTCGAAAATGGAGAGGAAAATCATAATTTTGAGCCCACCTTAAGTTAATTCATTTTAACCAATTTTTACAGTAATTTTAAGAATTAGTCATTGAATCTCTATAATTAGTTCAATTTTAGAACAGCTTTTAATTCCTATTGAAAATGAACATTAGAAAGTGTATAGACAATTTGTAAATGACTAATCAACGGTACCTAGTAACAGAAATAGATGAACACTATTTCAGAAATGTTCAAATCATTTCCAATGTGCGTGCATTTATTGCTTCTATAAGATGTTATTATTATTGTGTATGATCGGTTTGAAATTTGTTTTTACTTTAGAGGATGTCCATTACAATGAGGTAATTTAAAGCATTTCGAAATACTTTATTTAATTATAAATATTTTATATTACCTTGTACTATAATATTTGAATGCGTTAATGTTTATTCGTAAAAAGATTACAAAATATTGAGATTTTGTTAATGAATAATTGAAAATTTATTAATCCTTCAAGTCTAGAAATAAAGCTGGTATTGACTCAGAATTCTGCAGATTGGTCATTTAATTTTCACTATGATTAACTAGTCTATACTTTCGGCTTATAATAGATAATTCTTTATTAAATTCTATCAATAAAAATTATTTGAATTGATGTTTTTCAGGAGATAGAAGAGGACTTACAACTTAAACGAATTAGATGTCCCCATTGCTGTATGTGATTTTCTGTAATTTACTGCACATTTATTTATTTATCTATTAAAAGTTACATCCGACTAAAA
Source organism: Rhodnius prolixus (assembly GCF_049639745.1). Lineage (NCBI taxonomy): Eukaryota > Metazoa > Arthropoda > Insecta > Hemiptera > Reduviidae > Rhodnius > Rhodnius prolixus. Next base: position 27,431,869 of record NW_027411624.1, read on the forward strand.
TAGAGTCAGAACAATTTTGAAAAGAATATGGGTGAATTAAATGGCATTTAAAAGAAAATATTAGTTTTAAAAAGGCAAACCAGAGCTACCTCAAAAGATCTAGTCCATAGATTTTCTCCTCCTAGAAGCTTCTTACAGCTCACTGTCCGGTGATGTGTTGTGAGTGTTGTCTGTAACGAGAGAACACTGTCCGGTTGCCAATAACATCAGATGTAAACCTGCCTAAATTAAAAAAAATACTATTTCTATAATTTATTGCAGATAGCTATTGTGGGAGAAGCATATTGACCAAACATTAAAACAAGAAAAAAGTCTCAAAATATTAATATTACAAATTATGCAAGCTTTATAAAAATTCCCCCCTCATTGTGTAACAACCTTGGGGTCAATTTCAGATTTCCACTATCCAATTCATCCTGAACGTTTCTTTAAGATCTCATGCTCAAAACTTACTAAAAGTAAGGCTAATGAATATACTCTTGTTACTATGGCAGTCTAATATAACTATACTGAATCAAAAATTTTTAATTGCCTGATGATGAAATTTTATTGAAGTTACAATAAAATCTCCTCACTTAAGAACTTAGTAAGATTTGATGATTGCAATTAAAAGTTTTTTAATTGTTAACATTCGTCTTTGTACTTAATATTCCCTTAAAATAAAAGTTTCAAAGGATTAAAAGGACTGTTACATTCCATTGCAGATTGTGGAACCACTAATTCAGAATGGACCAGAGTTGTGGGTGGAAATCCAGTCATGAGAGGAAATCACCCTTGGATGGTGGCTTTAGCAGTTAGAGGAAATAAAATTTTTTGCGGGGCTACTATCATAACAGATGTCTACGTGTTAACAGCAGCACACTGTATAAGGTAAAGTGATTTCTCCAAACAAATAAGTTGCCTATATTCTGAATAATCCCCTAATTTACTCTCATAATTAAAGGAGCAGTTAATTTCTTCCTCAGTGTTACACAGGCATTCTTTGATGAACGTTTAGACTAATTTTGTACCTTTCACTCTACCTATCAACCCACAAAATACTTATTAAATTTCATTAAAGAATATTAAAAAGCTATAAAATGAATTTTCTTCGAAAAATGTTTTAAAAAATAAGTTATAATAAGAATTATTAAATCAAATTTAAACAATATGCTGAAATGTTTTTCTAGATATTCGCATTTTCTATTTTGTCATCTTCTTCGTACTCTGAATTTTAGAACTCATTTCATCCGTGTTAAAATAGGACAACCCATTAAAAAAAAATGCACTTTGAAGATAAGCCTAGCGAACCCCCAACCAAAAGGTACACTTACAGAATTAACCTCGAAAAGTTGCAAATAAAATGATGATCTACATCATAGATTCCAGAACTTTTTTCGTTCGGCCTGTTAAAAAAAATAAATAATCCCAGCCCTAGGCAGATGTATCTTTTTGGAGCAATCAAGAAAAAGCCTCAGAATCAAGAAGATTCTACACCTTATTAGCTACTTAAAACGAATAACTTAACCAGATTTTGTTGCAAATAAGGCACCTTAGAAAATTTTATAACTAAATATTTAATAAAATCAACATAAATTGGCGAAATTTAACCAAGATTGAATAATAACAAAATCCCATTTTTCCTCCCACATAATAACATTAAAAAGTAGTTTAGAGAGAAATGACAGGTTTTATTATGGTCTGCAGTAATCTTATGTACGTCGCCGTGTTGAACTATTTGCAAATGAAACTATTGACAATTTTTTTTTTATAGTTATGTTTTTTATAGTTTCATTTTTATAGAGTTGTAACTGAACTGCAGCCGTTAATTAAGGATAGAGTGATGTCGGATTTAAATTTAAATTTACGTTCTTCATTTGCAGTTTACCCTCCCAGTTCCTCTTGCAATTTTTGATATTCTACTAAATTTATACTCTATTCTATATAATTATTCTGCTAAATAAATTTACACTGAAAAATGATTAAAAATTTAATAGGCAAGTTCATTTTTAAAATGCCTTTATATGTTTCATTGAAGGATGAATGAAGAGCCCTAAATGCTGGCAAGTGAGGATAACAACGTCGTGTTTCATTCAAGAAACCTTTAATAAGTTCGAAAGCTGGTTGAATTTTCTTCGTCCTAAAACTTTGTTTATATAGAAGAAGTTTTGTCACGTAGCCGAAATAATACTTCGTGTTTTAATTAATTTATTTCTACAACATGAATCTGCAGATTTATTTCATTAAATCTGTTAAATATATTTGTTGATTAAGCTAATTTTGTTTGTGCTAATCAAATAAATTCATAAAAAAGCTGAATTATAACAATATGTAGCTGAAAATTACAACAATATTCTTTAAGTAAAAACTTCAGTGGTACCATTAATTCTCCAACAGTAGGAGTATTCTACTACTACTTGTAGTACAATTTACCTTCTACTTTTTAATCCTATTAATTTTGTAAGTCTTTTATACTTTTTAGAAACCTTAGAGTGGACGAGATAGAAGTTGTGTTATCAGAAGGAAATCATATTGACATGAAACCAGATATGGCCGAAAGAAGACGTTTATTCTATGCGCTTATACATCCGCATTTTAACAATCCTAGACGATATAACAATGACATTGCCTTATTACGTTTAGACAGACCACTTAGGATAAATCGTACACCAATATGTTTGCCAGATCCAGGTAGAGGTGAATTATCATTATTTTGTAATATTTATTTCAGAAATATCTCATTTATGCAAAACGTCGATATCTTAGGAAGAACTTATAGTGGTGAAATGGCCCAGGTATTAGGTTGGGGTTTAACTAGTGAAAATGGAACAAAATCATCTAGTTTACTTAAAGCAACTGTACCAATACTAAGTAAAACAACTTGTGCTTCGCTATCCGGATTTATGAAAATTACAGATGGAATGATGTGCGCTTCTCCACTTGCCGGCGGCGTAGATGCTTGTCAGGTGGGTCAAAATTTAATTTAAAAAGGTAAACTTTGATGTAACAGTGATACATATAAGTAAAATGGACATGAGTGTAAAAGACACACGAATTCTTAGATGACTCACTTACTTTGCTTTTACTTTTAATACGATTAAATTTAATATTACAATTAAATTTTACACTTTTATCTAAGAAAGAAAAGTTATTTTAACAAATCCGGCATGAAAAAATTCGAACAATGTTACAACTCTTATTTCAAAATGACAAAATTTCTTCTGACATTGATTTTTCACCTCAAATTCAGTTCAGTTTAACATTTAACTAAGTAGTGTTGCCTGCCGTATGCTAACTTGCAGCTCTGTGAGTGATTACCTGAAAGTTTACAATGTTACTATACTACAAATCATATTTTCTTAATATTGTAATGATGGTTGAACTGAGGAAAAAATATTTTTCCTAGGGTGACAGTGGTGGTCCATTACTTTTTCAACGAGAAGATGGAAGATTTGTGATAGTAGGTTAGTGGTAGTAGGTAACAACATTATAACAGCACAAAAAAACCTAATTGGACAGACTTTTTTCATTAGTATTTTTGTAAAATTGCTTTCAGGAATAGTTTCATGGGGTATTGGTTGTGGAAGACCCTACAAACCAGGCATATATACCAGAGTCAATCATTATCTAAACTGGATCATTGAACATACTTCAGATGCATGTTATTGTTATTGATTTAACTTACTTATATCGAATAAAGTGAGAGAATATGCAATTAGATTTTATGTATTTTTTTATGAAAATTAAAACAAAATCTCTTACCACTTCTTTTTCTACTTAACTGTACTTCTTCCATAAATAAATATTGGCTGGAGCACTGAAGAATTTCTGACAATTAATATGATTGAGTAGTTATACCTTATTCAAATTATTGAAGTGCCATTTGAAGCACACACTGCTATTATAGCAAAAAAAACTTTAAAAAAAACCTTTTCTATCGCTAGATGTATATGTATAACAAGCTGCTACTATTTTCGAGCTTTTCGTACCTTCTTTCTTGCTGAGGAATACCTTATTTAGAAAATAATGTGGCCTGCTTCAATTCAGCTATTTATCTCTTCCTTCAGCCTGCCGCCATCACTCGCAAAAGAACTAAGTTACATAATAACAAGCCCTGCTCTTCATTTTCATCCTCAACCTTCAGCCCAAAAGTTGTCTTTTCTTTTAGCAACTCTTTGCTTTTTGCGTCATTTGTTTTCGTTTCAAAATAGTGCAGTTGTGCTGGAGTTCATCACAGAGATTATACACTAAAGCTACGTCATCAGCAGAAGCCAGCGATGAGAGGAGTAGAGGTTCCATCCTCCAATTTCAGAGTTTTGGGTATCTCTACTTTTGTTGCTCTCTTCAACATATTGTTGTTTACAAAATTAAAAAGGGAGGACTCAATTCATGACCTTGTTTAATCCCCATTGCAATGGAAAAGGAAAAGGGATTAGAAGAATTCTCAGTCCCGTCTAAACTTCTGCAATCCTAGAGCTTTTAGTTCTAATTAGTTCAGAAACCCTATGTTAAATGAAGCATATTTCATTTCGAAATCAAACCAAACAAAAAAATATAAATTAAAATAAAAAATATTATGAACTCCCAATTTAGGAAAACATCGTGCATTCGTTCATACTTTTTCCCATTTAGCAAATTGTCCAAAACACCATACAACTACATTAAACAATGATTTTAATTTACTCAATGAGTAAATTTTCTTAATTTTCACTAATTAAAGACTGTGAAAAATTAAGAACTCATTAAATAACCAGTCAAATAGAAATTTGATTTGAAATAGCGTTTCCTATGATTTCTATTTTTGTATTTTAAGCACCCAATACATTAAATACTCATTCATTAATTGGTTATCCAGAAACTTTAATTCATTTGCAGTTTGTGTGTGCATAATTTATACAATCTTCAGAACAGTGATTTACAAATTTTCTTCTGGCCGTTCGATTGTAATATAATTCCTATTGTAGTATTCAATAAAATCAATGATGATACCTAAAGGAAATGTCGATTTGAACTTTTAGAAATTTGCCTGTATGAGTTTATATCCGACCAAATGCTTGGATAGACAGGCCATTTTCTAAAACTAATTAAAAAATTTGACACGATTACTTCTATTTACTTGGAGAGAGAAAAAATAAACACATATAAGAAACATATAAGTTTCAGTACCGCTATTATTGCAAAAAAAACCTTAAAAATTACTTAAACTTAAAAATTGATAGTAAAAATTACTATCAATTCAACTTATTTGTCAATGTCTAATGATTGGTCTAATGACTTTTGCAAGCAGTAAAATTACTTTACTTTCCTAATACGTTAACAAAAGGTAAAAATTTTGATTAAAATTTTTCTTTGCATCGGAAATTATTGCATCATCATCCCATAAAAATGATTTTTATTTCTTTTGCAAAAAGGTTTACTACTGTTATCAGTCGCTGGGCTCTTTCTGTGAAGTAAAATGGAATCTTATAAAACCTTTTTTTTTGGTTCAATATGTCTTATAAATTGCGTTCTATTTCATCGTGTGAGTAAATTTTAATTAAAATATTCTTTTATTTATCTAGTATTTTGTTCTCTCTCTTTCTTACTATGTAAATTTTTATTTCAGCTACAGGCAACAACTCAGTTTAAAAATCGACTCGGTAAGTAGAATACACAATTTTTTATCTCTTTATGTAACAAATTTTAAAGTTTTGTCTTTAAATGCGGCTAAATTTTCAACTAAATAATAAAATTACAAATTTCAACACGAGCAGAAGTGATTAACGAGCTGAAAATTATATTTAATGGCTTATCAGTCTACTACAGAACTTAGGCTACTCAATATTTGCCCATTGCACTTGATCTTGAGGCGTCATCTTTTGGAAGTCATCAATTAATATTCTCCAAACACCTAAGTCGCGGTCCTCTTCATCTTCTTACTCTTTTTTGGCTTGCTCTCTTGTTTTGGCACTTTCATCGTGCATTTGTTCCACGAGACCTAATCATCCCACCCTTCTTTATGTGAGCTACTTTGTCCCCCTATCTCCTTAAGCTCATCCATCACAAGCCCTGTCCTGTATGTGGCGAAGTAATTAATTTTTCAATAAACAGAGAAAAATTTTGCTCTCTTTTATTAGCACCCACGTTTTGATAATAGTTTTGTAGACTTATAGTATTGTAGGGCCTTTCTGGGCATTTGTTTAAACCGCATTTCCTTTTGTGGCCTTAATGATTTCATGCTTCTTTCTCTTCCTTAAATTTCATGTTAACATCGTCATTATCGAGCCCAGACACTTAAAAGATAGATCACTCTGAGAATTTGAGATTCTGATCAGTACAAAAGTACTTTTTGGTTTTCAAGGTTTTCAACAACTTCCTTTTATCTCGTTGATTTCCGTCTCATATTCCTACAGCATCTAAAAAGCTCCTCGTGTAACCTCCTTTGTTTCCTCATATATCAAATGCTAAAAATAACTTTTACAAATAAAACCACCGAGCTTAATTTTAATTATAATTACATTACAATACATTAGATTTTCAATTGTATAAATTTTAAAGTTGTCTTTATTCTCCATAGAAAACAAAAACGAAATAAAATAGAAGAATATTCTTACTTCTCGAAAAAAGATCTCAGACTCTGACATTACGAGTTTGTAGTAACTAAAATTTAGAATGACCTCGGATAAAGAAATTTAGTATTTTTTGTTTATGTGAAGAACGTTTTCAGTTAATTATTTTCAAAGAACTAGAGATATTTATGTTCTTAATTAAAAAGAAAACTTAAAAGCACGATTAGATATTATTTTTTTACCTAAAGAGGAGGCAGGTGGCATGGCAAAAGGGCAGACTTTCGATTTTTAGTTTTCACTGCAAACATCCGTTTTAAGGTCCCCTGAGTTCGAACAAACTTCATTCTTTTGAATTGATCTGAGTTTGTATCCGAAAAATTGCACAAGCTTATAGTTCGTTAAGTTACATTCAGGGTCGCGAAAAATTGAATTTGACAAAATCGGTCCACGAAAAGTGCCACTTCGTGATTTTCTTTAAAATGGCTTTAATGGTTTTTGAAAAATTTGAGTATAACTTAATATAATTTGGTTTATGTATAACTTGGTGTATGTTGCCAACTTGTGTGTCTGTGATACTTTCTATTTATAAATGTAGAAAAATTCACATGAATACATTCTCAATTTCACATCATCCAAATACTCCCTATAAGTTGCAATGAATGTCCATTGACGAAAGATTGGCAATGCTGGCCAGCAATTACATTACATTAGATTTTCAATTGTATAAATTTTAAAGATGTTTTTATTTCTCCATAGAAAGCAAAAACGAAATAAAATAAATTATTTGTCGTTGATTCCAGACTTAAAAGTGTCCAGTGAAGAACCTATGGTAAGAATTTTAGGTGGATATCCTTCATATCAAGGCGAATATCCCTTCATGGCAGCGATATTTATCCACAGAAAATACAGTTGCGCTGGTGCTTTGATTACGGAGAATCATATACTCACAGCAGGACATTGCTTTCAACTGTAAAGAATTTTATTTTTAATCTACGTAATTCAATTATTTATTCTTACCTAATTTTTTATTCAAGTTCTAATAGCAGCCTCGTGGCTGTTTATTCGCTTTAAATGGTCCATGAATCTCGTGGTGACCTGCTTCTTCTTCTTCTTGTCATGTCGTCTTTTTCATCCTTCAGGGCAAAACAAGAAGAGGTGAAAATAGCATCAATTGGCAACTGCTCATTGAAGTCATTACCATTACTGTTAGATCTTCATTTCCAATTGAAACACAGTTTTCTTCTGTGTTTCCAGTTCCCTGTAGATGTCTATGTCTCTTTTTGATTAAAGAATTTGAACTCATGACTATTCTCAGTTCACTCTCTCGTCTCAATTATATATTGCCTGGGCTTTTTTGAGAGATGAGGCATTTCTCTTATGAGAAATGCTTACAATAGAAATCCTCGATTCCGTCTCAGAAAAAAACCAAATGCTTACATAAACTATTGTATTTGGATCGGGGTCTCAAAAATATTATTATTGAAATATTCAAATGAAAGAAGGTTCTTTTATTTGATGGTTAGCCCACAAATTTACCTATCCATTAAATAGAAAAACCTGAAATTTCAAAAGCAGAAAAGTCTGATACATAACAATGTTTAGGAAAAGCTAAGATTATAATCCTTCTAAAATTTGTGTTCTAGGAACAATGGTTTTGTTATTAGGAAAAATCATGTACAAGTTGCACTGGGAATTATACAGCTTCAAACAACTGTAAAAGCGCTAGTTCTGCAAAGAATTGACAATGTATACGTTCATCCATCATTAAGTTATCATAGCGTTAATGAGATAATTTTGCCTATTTATGATATAGCCGTTGTACAGCTTATGTCGAATGTAACAATCACCCCAAACATCATGCCGTTAAATCTTCCGGAACAAGGTACAATATACTTTTTTAAAATTTAATTAAAGGCGCGTCAACACCTGAGATTATTGGCGCCCGGAGCTTTTTTCAGTTCACTGCCAGCCTCCCGGACAGTGTTCTCTCGTTTCAGACAACACTGTCTATCCCCGGGCAGTGAGCTGTAAGAAGCTCCTAGGAAGAGAAAATCTAAGGGCCAGCAGCTGGATTCGAACCTGGGATCTCCGCGTGAGAATCCAATATGCTAACCGCATGGCTAATCCCTTCCCTACTAATTTTAAATTGTAATACAATTAAATGGCCGTTATTATTCACTTCTTTTTTTTAATTTTGAGGTCAAGAATACCTTAATTACACAGCAGTGTTGGCTGGTTGGGGTGCCACAAGTGAAAGTATAAAACGACCAAGTAATAATTTACTTTATACAACAGTTAAAATAATTGACTATGAAACATGTTTACAAACACCTTTAAAACGTCATTTTTCAAAAGTACTCCTTTTAGATACAGTGTTATGCGCTTTTGGTGGGAAAAACGATGGATGTAGGGTAAGTGTGAACTAAAACACCATTTGGAAGTTAAAAACTTTATTCTCTTTTGAATTTATCTTACACTTCTTTGCTGTTTAAGTTTTTTGTTTTACTAAGCGTTTGGTAAGTCAAAATAGTCATTTAAAATTAATATATTTCAGGGCGATAGTGGTGCTCCTTTAATAATTCGACAAGGCTTTAACACAACGAAAATAGCAGGTAGGTATCGCATCTATTTCTTCTTCCGGAAGAGTTGAATTGCCCAATTAAATCTTCTTTTTCTAATGCTCAGATACTAAACTTTTTTTAATGAATGTGATTTGAATTTAATGAATGAATATATTCTTTGACACATTTTTGAAGAGAGGCTCAGAAACTTTGAAAGAAACTTAACTGCTCACGAGTTAGATTACATCGAATTTGCAAACTCTAGATCCCCATTTCTACTCTTCTTAATGGTTCTTGCAAAAGTTCTATGCTACTCTATAAACAGTGTTCCTTCAGGAATATGATAATAGTGAGAACCCACCATGCCAAAGACCAGCAGCACAGTTTAATCATAAACTCCAATCCTAATCAAAGGCTCGTAGTTTGTGTCGCCAATGAACATACATAATGATCTAAAAGGATGGAAGAGAAATCTGCCAAGTAGATTCTTTCTAAGTTCAGTCAGATATGAGTAAGAAACTGGGTTTGGCCATGTAGGATGTCTGTCTACTCTCCATGGGTCTAAGCCTGAGCCGAATCTTAAAAAATACGCCTCCAACTTTCGAGCCACAAAACAAAGATTCTTGTACCTGATACAGTTGCCATCGACATCCTAAACACAGTTACTAAGAGGCTGATGTTGTATCTATCACTTCCATTAGGATATATTTCATTCACAAATTTACAAAATATTTTGCAGAACCTGAACATATACAAAAACCACTATCGTATATATAGACGGAAATAACTTTGAATTATCAACGCTTCCAAAACCGATTTACAAAGAACGGCAACATACTCAAGCTCTAACTACTAACAACACTTAAACAAGTTTCACCTGCAGATAATTAAGTTCACCTTTACTTTACATAGTGCTTTCAAGGACCTGGTCAAAAGATTCTCTGCAATTGAGAAACTGGCTAAAAACAAAATAACACTCTAACTAATACAATTAGAAAATCAAATTTTATCTTGTAATGTATAATAATAATATTTTGCAGGTATCATGTCTTGGGGAGTTGGTTGCGGTAATCGCCGATATCCTGCAGTGTATACTAATGTTAGTTACTTCCTAGATTGGATTCACAGTGTCACTAATTTGACTAAGTAATATTTTCATTTTTATTATGAATTTTTAATTCATTTTAATCAATACTGTAACGCTGATATCATCAATAATACATTTTTGAACAAGTTTTTATTATACAAAATAACTATTACCCAATTACCAGTTCGAAAGGTGAGTTAAAATAAAAATGATTATTTTTTGAACCACTGTGTTTCAAACCTGTTTTTTAAAAAATAGCGAGAACCTTAGGAAATAAAATGGCACTGACTGTAATTGTTAAATTATGTTAATAAATAAAGCAAAACTTCATAAAGTAAGCTTTAATTTACATCCAGTCTTTAAAGCACCACATTAGCTGAGCGATTAGAAGCAATGTGTTGTAGTACTGGGTTCGATGCCATTTTGTTTAATGTTTAATTTGAAAAATTTTGGTAAAGTGTAGTAGCACATCCACCTCCGCCTATCTAACTTAATAAGTGGATGTAAAGTCCACCAGAAAAAATAGGCAGTCAAGAGGAAAAACAATGTCTACCTTGCTATTTAATAAAGTCTAAACTTTTTAGAGATATAATTGCTTTTGAAAAGTCAAATACAAAGGACTTGAATTTTATTTTAATAATAAATATTGTGATTCAACTTCGTTGTCTTAGCGGGCTAGCAGGTGGGTCAATTAACTTTATTGAGTTATTCCACAGCAAAATTAAAAAAATAGATCTAGTATTTTCTCCAACAGGTATTAATCGAACTGTATTTCCATTTATTTAAGATTGTTCAATATATTTAGGTTTTAATCGTTTGAGTATTTAAAAGTATTTTTTTATTAGAACCGAAAAAAATTTTCGTTTATAAAAATACAAATTTATAAATTAAAATGAAATGTGATCAAGATTATTAAAAACTCATTTATTAAAGAGGATCTAATTATTATTTTTTAGAATATTTTCAGCAATTAAGGCTGTTTGATGTGGTCACCTACTCAGAATAGTGTCCACCGTTTGAAACTGATTTCCTTCTTCCTAAACCATAAATCGAAAAAAATATTTCTTAACTTGGTTCCTAAAACCTTTATTGTTCTGTATTGGTGGTCGGGTAATGACGCTACACTTACAAATAAAAATCTTCTGTTTACAAACTGACTCCCAGTTTCTCAAACTCTTCTGTAAAGAAACACTTAATTTTAATACAAAATCATAAATTTCTCTAAAAAAGTTATTTTATTAATGTAGAGCACATTAGGCTTGCAAGGGCTACCCATCTAAAAGAGGATATTTCGTCAATTATGATTTAAATAAAATTACGGACAATGACGATCACTGTCATTTATTTCAAACATTTAAAACTTACATCTTAAAATATACATTTATTTACAATATACTAAAAAAAAAAGTATAAATTTTAAAAAAATATGTAACTATCTAATAAAATTTGGGTCAAGATAATTATTGGTTGAGAATGCAACCGAACTGTAACTTCGATTTACAAATACTTTTTTTGGTTTAAAGTTATGTGTTAGTGGATGTTTGGGTGGTGATGGTTCATCTAATAATGCCACCATGCAATCTGAACACATGGATACAGTAGGACATGTAGCACATTCCCATCTCAAACCCACAATTGGGCTCTCGGAACATCGATCACACTGTTAACAAATTTATTTTCTTTGTCACTTTTTTGAAATTTTCAATTACTTTAATCAACAATATTTAGAAGAATTACCTTGTAGCCATAATGATGAACTTTAGGTGCAGTTTCTGAGGAACTTTTTTCACTTTTAATCATCAGAAGAATTTCATTCCAGTGAGTTAAATCAGCAGTATCACTGCTTGAACTACTTTCACCATCACTATCACCTAATACTGCCATTGCCGCTCCAGGGAAAAATGTAGTTGGCTTATATAACAGATGTTTATGACGTTTGTGCACATGGCTGGGCTAAAAATATAAAAATAAGATGGTTATTTGTTTTTGCGTGTCGAAGTCACAAAATCAGAAGCACCCTTACATAACACGATTTTGCAAATACCACTTTTTCTGTTCAGGGGATCTCAAACGGATATTTCCGGAGAATTATAATCGAAAATCGGAACAATTAAAATACTTTCTCTAACAATAGTAGTGTAAGGGAAAGTAATATAAAAACAAAATTTGTTTCACTTACTTTTTGTCTTCCATATCTCTTTGAAGTAGCAGGTACATCTAGACCAGCCTTATGAAGTTTCTTAAAGTATTTTTGGACACGGCTGCAAACTTGCTGTGTAGTCCTGTTACCTAAATAAAAAAATATATAAATATTAAATTTAACACAAAAAAAAGTAGCACTAGAATACATATGTTTCATGCTAGCAATGCTCTCCCTTCTATTGATGGGATGAATTCCTACTACCAAATTTTATAATTAAGGATTGGTCAAAATCGTGAACCAAAGTGCGACTGTTTTAATTTCTCTCATTTTCAGCGCAATTCTTACATATGAAAACTGCAATTTAGGCATTAATAGAGGGCCCACGTCAGCAATACAAGTAAATCACCTAGACTACATTATGGTTCTTTAAAAGTAGTACAGGCATTCAAAATTTGGGAAAAAAATCTGTTAACATGAAACTTGATTTCACAAAATAGGGTTCTGAGTTTTTTTAATGATTGCCATTAAAGCTAGAACTATATCGCATACATGTATATACAAAAAATCGCTTTAATTTGAAATATTTTTGTTGGAACATTTAACCTAAGGTTTCTAGAGAATGTAAGGGCGAGATGTAACTTTGAAGTTTCTTTACAGTTTTACACGAAGAAGTCAAGAAAGCATTACTGATAAATTAAGCTACTAAAGACAATCTTAAGCAGTATCCTATCCAAACCACTTGAATTTATTCTTATTGGGACCAACTAAACCTTTAAAAGTTCGCTTTGAGGCTGAGTAAATTTTTTAAAAAATGACAGTGTGTGCCAGTACGAAAAAACCTATGTCGCTTTCAAATACTTTACGAGCTAGTACACATGTGTGAGAAAAGTACTTTAAGCGATATTCATTTTAGGCACGAAGACGCCAATTTTACTATTAGCACAATGGAGAAAGCGGAAATGAGAAACACAACAACCATTATATAATACATAAATTTATCAACAATGTCAAGAGGTTGTAGTGAAGGCCTTCATAACTGAAAAATATTATGGTACTTCGTTCTATTCCCGGTCTAGGCTTTGAATTTAATTTAATGGTTACTTTGAGAATGTAATAGAAAGACATGTTTGCCAGTCACCTCAGTCCGCGACATCTAATTTGCTAGTTAGGCTTAAAGCCCGTCTGAAAGGTAGGCATTACTTGCATACACTTAATTTTGACCATTTAAAGTGTATTCATACCTAGGGCGTCAGCAATTTTTTTCCATCTTCTGTTTTCTACTGGTTCTGGCGGAAATTCAACCAAAAGTGCTTCAAGTCGTAGTTGCTCTTCCACAGTCCACAACTGTGAACATATTTTTTTATAAAATTCTAGAAATATTCGCATTATTTCAGGCATATAAATGGTGAGAATAGGATTACGAAATCCTATCTCAAGACTTAAAGTGTGCATATGTTGGGAATTCGGCATTAGTTGTGGTTGCCTAGAAGTCAAGAAATTCAGTTCGAAGAAAATAAATAGTACCTGATTGAATGTTTCTGGTTTTTCTTCATTGTACACTCTTCCTCGGACTTTAATACGATTATCACCTTTTTCCAAATGATTTGTTTTCTCTGAAAATTGTTGAACTTTAGCCATTCGTCTAGTCAACAATGGATTTCTACTGTTAAACCTTTGATATTTAGACCAATCAATGTCAGGTACCTGCAAGTGGTATTTGATATTTACACTTGAAATTACATATTTATATTTAAATATTAAAAATTAAGTTATAAACTTGCCTTCTCAATATTACATCTAAACAGATAGGATTCCTTTCTTTTGAATATTTCTTCTTTGACTAAATTTGGATCCTTTAACACTTTATGTCTCAGTTCTTCTAGTTTATCAATGCTCTGTACAAAAAAGATTTTCATCATTTCAGCTCTTAGTATTAACAATGCACAAACAAATAAGTGAGCTTCAAAAAAAAAAGTGACTCCGTAGATGGAGAAGATATATATGGGCTTCTGATTCGAAAACAATGGTAATTAATGGTATCAATTTGGTAGAACAAATCACTTTTGATAATTACTACTTCTCTGCTAATAGTATAAATTATTTCAAGGATAACGTTTAATAAAACTTCTAATAATAAATTACCTGTGAAACTTTTACTCTTTGAGCTTCCAAAATCGCCAAAGTTCTCATAAGTTTTAAATAATCAGGATTTCCTTTCAAAGCCAAAAAGTCAGTTTCAAAGTAAAAATCGTCCTGAAGAATACCTCTTGAATCAATTCCTTTGCAAAACGTTTCCACAAAACTGTTGGAATCATCATTAGTAGTATCTATGGCCTCTTCTTCCATTCTTTCCAAGTTTAACAATTTCATTTACATTTCACAATAAAATCAAGAGCTAAAGGTAAACTGTAACTGATCCTTGTAAGTATGATGCTTTGATAAGAGTTCTTATCAAACGTAAATAATCTAATCAAAAACACAACAGAACTTACTAACAGCTGGGCCAACACGTGCAACCTATGAACTGAACCTCCCTTTCTAGCTTGAGCGGCCAACATGCGCGCGCAACAGTAGTATCCCAGTTTCTTTGTTATATCTCTTTAAATATTGTAGAACGACAACTATTTTCAGTTAGTGTCAGGCACGAAGTGTTAGGGGTAACCGTCAGTAAGATAACTTCAGATATGGAAACTGTACTTAGGTAAAATTTAAATATGTTTCGCATTCCAAATTATAACCTGCATCGTGAGTTTTCAAACTGTTACACAATAATTTTTGGTATTGTCAGAAGAAATAAACAATAAGTTATGTACTGAAACAACAATAAAAAATACTATAAAATAATTAAGTACCATGACAAACAACCCATAAAGACACTTATCCTAAAAGAACTATCACATTCTAATAGTATGTTTTATCTGATGCTAGTGAGGGTATGCTCTTTGGAATGGGTAATCCACTTTTGGATATATCCGCAATTACTGATGATGAATTTCTGCAAAAGTATGATCTTAGGCCTAATGATGCCATTTTAGCTGAAGCAAAGCATATGCCACTTTATAAAGAGATAATTGAAAATTATAATGTTGAATACATAGCTGGTGGTTCAACTCAGAATGCACTCCGTGTTGCACAGGTAAATTACTAGTTATATGTAGGTAAAATTTCAATGTAAGCAAATGCATTACTTATGTACTTTAAGTAATATTTATTTACAGTGGATTCTTCAGAAAAAAAATGTAACCGCATTCATTGGATCAGTGGGAAAGGATGATTATAGCAGGATTCTTGAGAATAAAGCAAGAGAGGACGGAGTTAATGTTAGGTATCAGTATACTGCTGAAAGACAGACTGGTAAGATAAAATATTTTGGAAATTTTGATAACTAGTTCAAAAGGCATACACAGATAATTTAGATTAAAAAAATTCAAGATAATCAATTAAGATAAAAATCAAGATAACATATTATTCTTGGATTTCAAAGGTTCTATTTATTTATTTTCATTCATTCAGTATTCAACAGTATGAAAATGTATTTGTTAGAAGAGAAAAGACTTTAAATCTACTATTCGTGAAATGTCACAAAGCAATAATTAATACAGTTATTCGGCAAATATTTACACATCAGATTTAGATCCTTATTTGTTTAGTGAGAGCGTTACCTTCTAGTAATTTATATGCTGAAGCAAAGAGTTAAATAATATTTGTTAATGTAAAAAAATTAATATTGTAGTTTCTATCCTGCAACTTTTGGGAATAGAATCACGTAAAGTAAGTTCAGTTGTTCTTTTTTAGGTACTTGTGCCGTTCTAATAACAAATAATGGAGCCTATAGGTCTCTTTGCGCAAATTTGGCTGCCGCAGAATGTTTTGTAGTTAGTCATTTACAGGAACCAGCTGTTAAAAAGTTGATAGAGCATGCTGAATTTTACTATTCTTCTGTACGTACATTACATTTGTTCTGTCCTTTATCCACAAATGAACGTACTTATATTTTTTCAAATTTTAATTACTTTGATTAGAATATTTTTCATCTAAAAATTTTTTATTTTGCTGTTAAATTCTTAAATTGTGTTGTAAAAATTTCTCCTTTAATATTATTTTTTCAAATAAAAATTGCTTATTCAAAAATATCTAAATAGATAAAAATTAAAATCTTGCGAGGCATTGAGCAATTAAGTTGAGGTAAATTCAATTAAATATCTTAGCTCGCCTTCACAAAAAAAAAAAAATAATAATAATGAGTCAGTTTTAATCATAAAGGAGAACTAATCCTTAAAGGACTACATAATCCTTTCTTTTATAGTTCCATAACACTGGGTTTTGCTCATTCTTGAGAATGCCCTTGCTATTAATTTTTGCCTAATATTTTGGCTTTTGCCTGAAATTTAGTTTATTACAAGAAAAACAAAAAATTCCAAGTTTCAGTAAATTATCATGAACTTATTTTTGCTTTGCTTTCTGATTTTGCTGATTAACTAACGTTAATTTGTAGTTGGTTACTTGTGAAGAGTAATTTTTTAATTTTGTTTTTAATTTTAAGCTTTGACTTGAAACAATTCCTGCCTATTTCAAATTTAAAATTTTATTATCTATTATTTTAAAATAGTATTACCTAAAACTAGAACTCTGTGACCACATTTCAGACATTGAAAATCTCTTTTTCTTTTATTTTCTAGGGATTTTTCCTTACAGTGAGTATAGATACAATTCTTGAAGTTGCACAAATTGCATTGCAAAGGAACAAATTGTTTATGATGAATTTAAGCGCTCCATTTCTTCCAGTCTTTTATAAAGAGCAAATGATGCGAGCTATGCCATATGTAGACATTCTGTTTGGGAATGAAACGGTGTGTAATACAACTTATTAATCTCTTATTATACTATTTTATTTTTAATTAGTCTATATATGCTTAACAGGAAGCGTTAGCATTTGCTAAGGAGCAAAATTTTTGTACGGAAGACTTAACAACTATTGCGTTAAAAATGACATTACTACCAAAACAGAACAGATTGAGACCAAGAATAGTAATTTTAACCCAAGGATCTAAACTACCTGTTTTGTTAGCTAAAGGTAAAGTTTTAATTATAAACATTAAATTTATTCTTGTATCATGCATAATTTCCAGTTTAACTTGCAGTGTGACAGTGTTTATGGTTTATTAGCTTAAGAGATTCAAACAAAAGTGATTTTAAAATAAGAGCACACTTAATGCAAATCGTTTGATCCCTTTTTAGGAGAATTTTGAAAAACTTGAAGCTCTTTTCTGTAAAATCTAACTTACGGTTAAACAATTTTCCATTCTTTTGGATTTCTTGGCATTGCACAGGCCACAGAATATTAACTTGTTATGAATGTAATAGCAAGTTACGAGCTTACTAGGGCTTATTTCATTATTATATGTTCTGTTCACATACGTACACTCGCGAGAAATGTTTTTTCTTAATATTAGGAACCTAAATTCATTTTTCTGGTCAATTCTATAATTGACACGCTCGTATCGTAATTCTTGCTCTTTCCAGAAATGAAAGTAATTTTATTTATTTTTATTACCTCTAAAAACGAAAAAGCAGAAAGATAAGATTAGTATTCTAAAAATATCAAATATTTCGATATTTGATTTTTGGTTGATATCCATCAATTCGCCACACAACTTTCCGAAGAGTTTTCGCAAGTTTATTAAAAACATGGTAATATTAATCTGTTCTTAAAGGGCACAAATTCTAGTTTAGAAGAAAATCTGTAATGTGAAGTGCGACTTTTCAAAGTATACACTTAGTTATGTAAATTTTTTCGGATTCGATTTCAACGTTTTCCTTAAAAAAATAAAACTTGCTTATAAATTTTTGATTTTTGTAGTAATTTTAATTTCAAACCCTAGAAAAATTGACTGCAGGTGACAGGTTTGTCTTAAAATTGAAATAATCTTACCAGATAGCTAGTTTGATGGCTGAGCTAAGTCATAATAACAGGCTGTTTGTCTGTTTAGAGTAATTTTTCCTATACCACGTAGTTAAGAATTACTCAACATTCTGTATAGTACAAGAACATTGTTAATTAGAATGTATTAATTGCTCCGAGAGAAAGTCGTTGCCACTTTGCCAAGTTGAATATTATTTTATGAATTCTTTAATACAAATAGCAAAACAAAAATTGAATATATTTTTATTGTATAAAATAACTGTTTACTGTCTTTAAAAGAAGCAAATTCTCATATGACTGAAAACTCTTATTTATCTTAATGATTAGCGATCAAGAAAATGAATGGAAGTGGATTGATAGTAAATATACTTAAGTATTCATCTTATTAATGCAGTATATGAATCAAGGTCATGATGTTGCCAGTACCACGTAAGAACACTTCACATGATCCAAATCAGTTAATAATACAAAGAGTAGGAAATAATAAGTTATGTTTCAGCTTTTGATTTTGTTAAATATTAATTTAACAGTTTGAGGCTTTCTTGTATATAGATTATTTAAAAAAAACAAGTTGTAAATTTACGGTTACGTATTTTTATACAAAGACTAAAAAATGCCAATTTTTTGTTTTGTATCTTCTGTTAGTTTGAACTGAAAAATTTCTTAAACCACCTCTTGCGCTTGCAATTGTGTGATAGATGTGAATTAATTTTCTTGAAGAATGTACTTTCTAGTTGAAAAAAAATCAATGCCAACTTCTCTGATGTATTGTAATGCCTATTTTACCAGGCTTGCTTTACTACATACAACTACCAATTAGGTATCGTGGACTGAGGCGATTAGTAAACATACTTCACTATAAAGCTGAAGTTATTAAAATATATTTTATTAAATATTAAATAAAATGCAAGGCCGAATCCAACCCAGTACCTCAGTATACATAACATTACTGACGTAAATTCTATATTACATTTAGTAGATAGTTGATTCCCCTATTCTAGGCAATATATGATTTGAGATATTCTGGGCACATATTATTAATCTTGAGCGGTGTATTTTATACTTAATCCAGATTTTGTTTTCATTCCTAGTCTTACCTGTTCCCGTAAGTGCATTACGCTGTTGCAGTTATGAATATCTGAGCGACATTTTACCTTCCTCTGTAGTTGATCATTAATTTAAAAGGAATTTTATAGTTATGTTCGTATACAAATCTAAATTCGTGAACAGGAACTACGTCTTTATTAAAAAGATTTTTATTCTTTTCAAGTATTTGAGATTTTCATGAAAATTGCTCCCACGTTTCCTTTAAATTTTATTTTTATTATTCACATGTTGATCTGCAACTTTTTCTTGATATGTTATCCAGTAAAATTGGGAACATCTAATGTCCTTCACACGTCTGAGTCGGCAAATTTTAACAGCAATGAGCATTTCTAGAACGGGGAGGGTAGATTTTCCTCTAATTACCATTTCATCCGAGTTTGAAGGAGATTCCACTATTAGAAGTTGCTGAATGTATTTTTCCCTATTCTGAGCTTTTTTTGAAAAAAAAAAAAAGATTTCTTTTTTCTTAACTTTGTATGAACGACGTAAAGCGAAAAAGAGAGTAAAAAAATAATCGCCTATTTTTCAGGAGTTGCTTAAAGTTCTACTACCAAACTGATATAAACATTTGATACATTTAGTTCACGAACTTTCAGTAATTTTTGTTGGATAGGTTTTTGTGGTAGGTTATAAGTGTAGTATCGATGAAATATGCATTTTTCTGTGTGTAAGAACTATTTTATTTTTTTAATTCGGGGTTTAAAAAATTTGATTATAATTTCTAAGCATATTAAGAGAAAGTTAACGTGTGTGTGTGTGTTTCTTTAATTATTAACCAACTAATTGGTTGCCCTTAAAATTTTATCTTAAATATGGATATGTTCCTTAAATACGGTTTAACTATAAAAGTAGTGCAAATATTAAATTTTATAAAAGATGCACCCGAGAATAGATTTTATATTATGTATTTTTATGTCAATGTAAGAAGTGTATTTTACGCATAAATTATTTTCTGCCTTAGCAGTCAAGTACTTAATGCGTTTATTCTTTGCCAGAAGTTTAGCTTCATCTTTCAACATTTATACGTGTTTCTAAGATGTGTGTTACTTCCTCTTTTTAAAATCGAAAGCATTCACTATCAATACCTTCTCTTAAAGAAAAACATTATACAAATTGATATAAATAAAGATAGGTTTAGTATTAAACAAATGTTAAATATGTATTAAACATTTATTTAAGCTGCATACATTCATTTTAAATCGTTGCTCTCTACACTCCATATATTCTCCTATATATTTCCTTTTTATACATAACTTTTCTAACGCTTGTTAATAGATGGTAAGATAACGGAATTCCCAGTTAAAGAAGTTCCGCCAGAAAAAGTTGTGGATACCAATGGTGCTGGAGATGCCTTCGTTGGAGGTCAGTTGAAAGTATATGGATTTCAATTTCATCAGCCCAATGTTTTTATGAAACAGTTAAAATGTATCTCCAAAAAAAAAAAAAATCCCCAAAGAGCAAGGGTATCTGACAACGTAAATCTAAACTCAGTTTTTATCCAAATTCTAGTAACATGTTACTTGCTAATATTTATTAACAAAAAAAATAATCTTGATATTTTCTAGAGAAAAAACTATATACTCATGTTTATAAATTTTCAACAATTTATATGTTTCTTTGCAGAGATTACAATAAGAAGAGCAAGTAGCTCTTCAGCTTTAGCCTTGGAAAGTCTTTTGAAAAAATCTTTAGTTATTGCTCTAAGTTACGAATACCATTGTTGCGTTTAGCTTAAATCTTTAGGGTTTAAGAGGGCTGTACGTCGTAACCACAGCACCTGTCAACATGTTAGGTTTACTGTATACCCAAGTACGTCCTAAACTTAGCACACCTTAGAGATTTTTTTGTTTTAAAAGGCTGCCGTAACTACCGAAAAGTCTCTATATATTTTAAAGCGACCCACATACATTTCAAATTTATTGTACGACCTATTGTAAAACTTCGGTAAGCTAGTTCTTAAAGCTATTCAAAGAATAGATCAAGGCATCGTGAATGTCTTTGCTGTTATCCTCTCTTTGAAAGCTAAAAAAATATTTATTCAGCTAATTGTAGTTATGTAATTTACCGCATTAATAGGCCCATATTTACATAATAATCTCACTTTTTTCTTAATTCCCATCCTTTTTAGCTTTCTTAACTAGACTTGGCTTTTTCTCACTTTTGTGTCTTTTTTATTTAAATTTCTGATTAAGCATTATTGATTTATAAATGAATCTTTTTCCTAGTTCCATAGTGTTTTATTGTAATTAAACATTTTTTTTTATATTTCTTTCTTTTTTAGGTTTTATATCGCAATTAGTAAAAAATAAACCATACGATATTTGTATAAAATGTGGTATATGGGCAGCTGCACAAATTGTGCAAAGATCGGGATGTACTTTCAGCGGAAAACCTACATTCTCACTTTAGTTCAAATTATATTATTAACGAGGTAGATTTTATTTTTTGTTTTTAGTTTGTGTTTTTAAGTGTAAATATTATTAGGTAGTAAATGATCTTTGATGTAGTACAGACACTAATTTTTTTCAACTTTCATTTTGCTCAGTTAGACATTTTACTTTCATTTTCTCATAAAATCTTCAAATGAAATCTTATGTATCAAATTATATAATTTTTAAATTGGGACGAGGTATTTTGGGGAAACTTCCATGTGTTTAATCCTAAATTATTTTTATTGATATTACATAATTTTAAAAAAGGACCAATGGGGCTAATTAACATTTTTATCACTAACCACAGTACTTAAATGTGCCTAACAAACATATGTAGGTTTAGCGTTCTAAAGAAATTTTGTATTTTGAATTACTATAAAATAAATTAATAGATTTGATTAGCTCGATATTTTATTATTTACCTTTAAAATATCCTTTTTAAGATAAAACCAAACTTTACGCTAGATCATACCAGAGAGGAAAAATGAGGTTACCTTCCACCACAAAAAAACTAAATGACACTGGGACAAACGTAGTAGTTCGTGAAATGTCAACGTGTGTGATCAATTTGTGAAACTAAAAAGCTCGTATTTCAATACGTACTATAGAATGCGTTGTTAACCCTGCACTATTGTGAGTGGCAAGAGTTGTCGGCTCAGCATTGAGGCCGCCATCTTGTTATGATGTTATGGTATCAAAACATTTGTCTCTTTGTGTCAAATACGTAATAATATTTTTAAAAGTTTAGTTGATTAATGTTGGTTTTAATTTTTTGTCTGAAGTGTTGTCCAAAAGTTTATTTTTAGTGCAGTGGTTGTTAATAAAAATTGTTTTATTTGAGCGTGAATGTGTTTTAAAAAAATGAGTTTATTAAGGAAATCCTATATTGCGAAGCAATGAGGTTCCTCACTATTCCTGACTTTTGTCATCTCTTATATAAATCTTAAGACTAACCGTGAGTACAGGATCAGATTTAAATAGTATTTTAACAAATTTACTTTATTGAAAGGTTAATTATCAATGGAAGAACGATTATAGTTATAGTTTTAAACTCTTACAGTGGTTTACCTAAGTAAAATGGCGTTGTATTGGCCGACATCTGTGGCGGTAGTATGTTGTCTACCTTATTTTCATATTTCTTTTAATTAACTCCTTTTTGTTCTTGCAATATTTATTTTTATAAAAAATAAAAACATTCTTTGAAGACCCGACCGAATAAATATCATCATTTATTTGCTTCCCAAATATAATTTTTTATATGCGGATAAAATAAAAAAAAACACTTAATTTTTTCAAATAAAAGCCGTATGACCAATTAAATTTTAATTTTAGAGATAGTTAAAAATTAGTATAAAAAAAATAATTGCTTTGCAATGATTTATTTTATTTATTTGTTTTCATTTTAGTGCTTTTAAAATGTGAATTGATGAAGAGTATCAATTTTTCTAAGAAGATTAAAAGATTTATAATGTGGAAGACTTATTCATCTTCTCCCGTTCAAAGAACGTGGAAGTTAACTAATTTATATTGTCACAATAATTTTGCCGTTAAACTAGAGTAAATATTTAATTACATAACATGAAAGATCAAGAAAATCACGGGAGTTTACAGTGGCAAAAGTGGATTTTGGACGCTATTAGGAAAGTAAGATCCCAAAAACAACGTCCTTCCGTTGAGAGAATATGCAATGCAATACGGCAACATCAAAATCAAACAGAAGCAGTTATTACTGAACAATTAGAACGTTTGGTTAGTGATGGTTATGTTTTGAAAGTGATTAATAAGGGTAAATCTTCTTATAAAGATCCGGGTGGTGTACAGCATAGATGTTTAGAAGTTAACAAAGATACAGATTTAACAAAGTTTGTTGTTAAAGCTGTCAGAGAACTTGGCGATGGTGAAGGTTCATCGTTGAAAAGTATTGAAAAATATATTCAACAGTCTAATAGTTTGAATCTAAAACCAGGAGTTGATCTAACCAGTTCATTAAAGTTATCATTGAAAAAAGCGGTTGACCGGTCTTTACTTGTACTTGATGGGAAGTTATACAAGTTTGTTGGTGGTAGTGGTGATAATGTTGGTGATAAAACTCCAAAACCTTCAGTTCCGCTGAAAAGGGGTAAAGTTGAAGCTCCGGCGCCAAAAACACCCGCCACACCGAAATCGAAGAAGGCACCTACCAGTGAACAGTCACCAAAGGTATGTAAATCCCTGACATTACTTATCAATTTCTGTATAAATAAAATGAAGTGTTAGTGTCACTCACATTTAACAAAATTCTATTTTCAATTTTTTTAGTGTCAAAAAGTTAATGTATTAATAAACTACAACTGTTTTCTTCATAGACAAATGCCGATAGTGTGGTCCCAATGTCAATGTTCTACTAAACTGATTTATGATCGTGTCCATTTCTTTTTTTTATTACAATTGGATCGGTATTTTAAATAACCATCATCAGGTTTAAATCCATTTACAAATGATTGTTAACAAATGTAATACAAAATATTATAACATATAAAACTTATCGTTTACTTTGTTGGATACCATTAAGTTCCAACATTGCGCTGTTCCGAAACTTGATCCATTTTTAATCAAACCATTCATTTGTTAACAAAGTTTTACCCGTGATGATCAGTTAAAAACTGAAACCGATTGTATTAAATATGTATATAAAGTCGTAACTCGACATACCATACATTCAATTTCTTTGGAACGTCAGATTTCTATGCTAAAATGTATAAGTGATTTATTAGGATATGATACGTGTGAAATCTTTATTACGAAACGTTTTATGTTCATCTTTGAATTGTAAAAACTCAAACAAAAGAAGAAGAAGAAGAAATTGTTTTAGAATTCGCTTTGAAGTATATTTGGCGGGAATTCTGAAGTACTTAATCATCTCAGGGTGTGCCCATGAATAACCAGTTGTATATTTTCCGCTCTGCCTCAAAGCTGTAAACGAACTCTGTTACAAAATCATCTATTTTTTTCGCAAAGTGAATTTAATTTTTGTTGCACTATTAGTTCCATGTTGTATCTGTATTTATGTTCGTAAACTTGCTTACCTACATCTGTCAAGACATCTGCCTTGCAAAACATCTGTCTCTTTCTTTGGCTTTCCAAGAGTAGTCTTTTAAAGCTAAACCATTTAAAATTTTACATTATATTTAACATAGTTATTATATTTATCCAGAACTAAAATTAAAACAACTAGAGTGTAAAATGTTAAACTTTTAAGTTTCTTTAAAGATTTGAATTATTTTTTTTAAGCCCAGTTACGAAGGTTAATATAAATTCCGTCTAGTAGACAAATAGCAACCCGGCCATATCTTCTTTTCACAATTATAGTGTTTAAAATTTTAAATAGTAAAAATTTTGTTAAGATCCATTTTTTCAAACAGGATAAGATATTTTATGTTTTTCTATAACTAATAAATTAATGCGTTTTTTTTATGTAAATAATTTAAAAGAAAACAATAATTCATATCATGACGATTATATTTTTTACATACCTTCGTCCTTTATTGATTTGTGTTGTGACCCTTGCTATAAAGAGAAGTTTTGATTCGAAAGATAATAACATTTTGAAGTTTCTAGCGATCCACGAAATGTTTATAAATCATTAAATATTTTTTAAATCTTATTTCGCAAGGGTACTACTAAAATAGATTTTGGCCTCAGAATGCACTTATGGTTTCAAATTTTATCTTCCGTTTCGTTAGTTATGTGCCAAAATGTTGGATTATTTACTGGGAAGGAGGAAATATTATACTTTAAATTTTCTTAAGTTTTCAATTAAATTATCCCTTTCCCAAAACACTTGTTCAAAAACAAAATATCGAGTATTGCTTCAACTTTATATTAATTACTTAATTTTCCCATCTAAGTCTGATGAATTTAGAAAAAATGTTAAAAAAGAAAAAATTCCTCTTCAGTGTCAAGTGAGCACTTCTATGATATAAAAATTTGTTTTATTTTACAAACTGTTCAGACTGTGATTTACTTAAAAGTAATTTAAGTAAAAAGTTAATTTAAAAGAAAGTCTCCTGTGATCATACAAGACAGATTTCACCCTAAAAAGCGATTTTATAACGTAAATATTAATAATAAATAATTATTATTTGTTAAAATTCTCAATAACTAAAGTAGATTATAAATTAGATGGGGAATGAAATCTACCTTTACATTAATGAAATATTAAGAAAGATCCGTTTTTATTTTTAAATTAAATACGCTGATCACTTGTCAGTGTTTAAAAAGTCGTTGAACCGTAATACTATCAGTGAAGGGGAAGTATTTCGACCTGGATACGACACTGTACGTATACATTGCGTACCATCTTTTATTCGTAAATATTATTTTAATCATGCTATAATCCATTGTGATCCATGTTACAATCACTTTTGATAAATAAATTTAAATGTGGGTAAAACAAAAATGAAAGAGAAGTTCCCTTAAGAGAGAAAATAAATCTAACCGCGCATTGCAGTTCTAAAAGTGGAGCGACATCAAATGTCTTCTCTTTTTTTTAATAATTAGAAAGTTTCATAAATAAGTTTTTTGAATCTTTTTATATCTTTCTTACTTTTTATCTAGTTTGGAAACAGTCTCAATTTATGTTTTAGTTTGTTATTTATTTTTTCTGAAAATTGTCAAATTTCATAATTGTTTTTTTACGGGAAATATTTAATCCAATGCCTTCTAACTACGAAAAAAGTTTGTTTGGTATGGTTTAATGTTAATTTAAACACCTGTGTCAACACAAGCATCTAACTTACTTTCAACGAAAAAACGCAAGTTAATTTTTTTTTTAATGAAAATTAATTTGGGCCCTACGAGGAAGTAAGGGAATACAATTTTCTTCCAAAGGGTCATTTTGGCTTTAAAAAGTGTGCAACGTTTTTAAGAAATAAATATATTTAGAAAGTTTGAATTTTAGAGAATGTATTTTTCATTATATAGCGGTGAGGGTGTAATAAAAGAAAGTAAAGAGTATATATTATATATATATATATGCTGTTGCAATAGTATAATAACATGACAATTATAATTCTATTTAAGTAATGACAAATGAAATAATGTTCGCTTTATAATTCCCGAAGCTGTGAGTTACTACTTTTCATCTTCCAAGTTCCGTTCTCATTTACTGGGTCTTATTGCATCGTGAGAATCTTTTTCTTATTAATACTTTCAACACCTTTTCTCTTCCTTTTTTCACGCCGTCGCAGAACACTCTTTTAAATGAGAAGTTTTCCTTTTTTTTCTTTTTTTTTTGACAATCACCAAAAACTGTAGCATTTTCCAGTATGATAAAAAAGAAAAACATTGCCGATTTGTCTTACTTTATAACCTAGCTGACCCATCTTTGTTTACATCATTTACTTTTATACTAGCTGATAAATCTTCATTTACATCATTCTTTTGTGTGATTAGTTATTTATTCTTACACATGTCACATGTCACAAGTACTATTATAGCATGTGCATCACTGTAATTTTTCAAAGACTTTCTCATTTTACTTTTCTTTTATGTCTCTTTTTTAAACTTAAAATGTAATATAATAATAATCAGTAAATAGCTAAAAATGTTAATATATTTTTTTCAGTCTAATCGAAGTACGAGAAGTCGGAGTGCACCTGAAGAGGTAAAGTAAATTTTTAATATATTTATTAATTAATATTATTAATGTTTTTTATTAATTAACCTTATAAAAGTAGGTAAATCGTTTCTAAAGTAATGTAATGATTATTTTGTGTTATAATTCTATGTTTTTGCCAATCATCAATAAATTTTTCATTTATTTATTTTACGAGGATATTCTTGTTTAGATATGGATATTTAAAATAATATTTTTAGAAAAATTAACTATATAAAAGATGTAAACCATTAATTTAAACCAATTAATAATTTTATTTTTTAACTATACTCCATCTCATGTGTTGTGTATAAGCAAGGAATTTATGTCGAATTAAGTGTGTTAGAAATATAGTACAAACGAGTTACACATCATCAGTATTGATTTTTAAACAAGGAATGTTCGCCATTTGTGCTAGGTGACAACGTTAAATTACCAATAACTCTAAACTATGTTGTTAAAAAATGTAATTTTGAAATTATACTTGATTTTTTTACTAATAACTGATAACAAATATAATAATTTTACGACTTTAAAAAAATAATTTTCTTTTGCTAATAAATAAACATCTTGTCTATAACTCCCTGTTTTGTTGAGAAATTCTTGAATCGATTACTAAACTGAACTAATAATGCATGAAATTGGAAAACCAGTCTGACAATGTGTTGACTTATTTTAATAGGCGACTATGTTCTAATGGCGGTAGTAGCTTTCTTCGTAGGTTTTGATAAGTGCAGGTAATCTAAACAATTAATTTATCGAAATAAATTTGACTGAGGTGTAAAGCTATTTATTACTAATTTTTGGCATTTATGTTTTGTGGCGATATCTATAAATTGTCAGTTAACATTGTGTAAGTAGTTTATTACATTGTATGTTTCGACTGAACTCGGTTTTTGCCTAAACTTAGCCAGCTAGTATAAAATTGTTTATATTTATTTTTAGGTTCATTGGTGAGGAATCCCTCTATTACGGTTACATTATTGAGGGAGAAATAAATGACTTCTTCATAAAACTAAATAGTTTTACAGGATAATAACAAGAACGTTTCTGCCCAAAGGGACTATTATCAGCCTATTGAATGGATTTGCTTGATTTGTAATTAATATCATTATTTGTGATGTGTAAGCTGAATTAAGATACACACACAAATATTTTGTTTTGTCTCTGACCCTTACTCGATCACTGTACCAGATTTTATCCCTTTCTTTTGTTTTATAAATTAATAGGCTAACTCGGGATAAAGTGTAGTTTAATAGCTGAGACACCACAGACTGAGAGATGAAGAATTGGACCTTGAAGTGAATACCAAAGTGTGGGAATGAGATAAAGACTTAAATCGAGATGAGTTCGGTAGTGCTCTTTCATTTTTGAAATTATTAGTTTTTATATAATTATTATACCGTTCGATCGATATAAAATACCAATACGCATTCAATTAAATTGGATAATTGCACTAACTCTCAAATGATTTTGAGTTGAGAAATTCTAATTAAATTGGTAATTTTAAACAAATCTATACTTTTCAAAATAGACAGTATTTATTTTAAGCATTTTAATTTATTTTTTGGGTTGTTTGTACTGTTTGTTTTGGTCACTGGTTTATTCATTCTAGAGGGTAGAGTAATATTTATTGCCATTTTCAGTTTTTTTTATTTTTACCAAGCTTTCGATATAGAATCATTTTCAGGTCTTAGCTGAATAATGAACATTGCAAATTTATTAAATAAATTTTTAAATCAAAATTTTTGATTTTTTATATGTTAGCTGGTTTAAAACTGTTATAGATCTTTAAGGTTTTAATGTTTATAACCATCTACCATGTAAAAAAATGAAATAAAATTTGAAGTGAAAAGAAAATGTGTTATTAAAACAAATGTACAAAATATGAATTTGTATTAGCTTATAGTGACCGTAAAATATTTATATTAAGGATTTAATTTAGCAAGGAGTAGGTCCAGAGCATTCTTCATTCATTGTTCTGGACCGATTACTCGCTAAATTGAATCATTAATACAAATTTACAAATGTTTAATTAGTTAGCTTAAGCCCCAGGGGTCGCCATACTTTTTCGATCATGGACCCCTAAATAATTTTTCGAAATCTCCATCGACCCCTATAAAAGTAATTTTCAGTTAATTAAAATAAAACTATCTATTAGGTACTGTGTTTGTACATTTATTTTATGATTTTAAACATTTACTAAAGTAATTTTACATAGTGAAACAATAGTTTTATGAAAAATATCTTAAATGTTGAAATTTAAGTACCTTAATATTTATTAAATAATAAGTAATTATAAATAAGTAAAAAATAATAAAGTAACTACAGTATTGCTTCTTAATTAATGAGATGGGTGTGCCTGATGTTTCTTTGCAAGGTTCGCTATATTTGGTTCGAAATTGTTTTTCCTTCGACCCCTAATCGACCCCCTAGCTCAGATAGACCCCCTACTTTTGTTAAATAGACTCCTGGGGTTTCATAATGTAAAATTACTTGAAGCCCTGAAGGTAAAACCTAGTCGCTAGCCGTTAGGTCAAAAGATTGAAAAATCCAATAGTAATGGCTGACTTTGGCATTAATTGCTTTTTTTTATATTTAGTAATCAACCTATTTGTTTTTACTTCTTAAATTAGGCAGAATTAGCCTTCTAATAAATTTTCAAAATTTAATTTAATTTTGTACTTACTTATTCATTTATGTAAGATTTAATGTTAATCTTTTAACTTTTAGTCTAACCTTTTATTAATGAACCTTTATTTTTCATTATAGTACTTTTAATACTTTGTAGTATGTACTTAACCACATTATGTTGTTGAGCCTTTTGCATAACGGAATTCAACATTAAATTGTTAACATTCGATCAAAAAAATGTAACGAAGTTAAAGACCCTAAAATAAAGCGTACATTACTTTTATAAAATACTTCATTACATGCAGGTGAATGAAAATGCTTTTGTTTAGAAATTGAGAATGTGCAGCCATACCTTATCCTTGAACAAAAATGAACGATTTCCGTCCATTCAATAAATAATATTAATTAATTAACAGATAATATTAAAGTAAAACTAAAATGATCCCTAAAAAATGTCCATTACGCCTTAATCCTAGGATCCTACAGAGATGATTGCCTAAAATCTAGATTTATTGAAACCAAGAAGGGGGCAACACTGCTTAAAGAGTTCTGACAAATTTTCTATTTAATTCAGCGGACAACGAAACTTAGCTTTTTCAAATTTTTCAATCTAATATTAAAGCCGAAAAATTTCAGAAATCAAAATAATATTTGAACTATTTCAATAACGTTTAGAAGAAATATCTTTATTCTTATGGCTACCAATTTTTTGGTGGTCTGACAGAAAGTACAACCTGATATCGTACTTTTCGATGAATTAAATAAAAATTTATTTTGAATTATTCTTTTTCAATAAATACCTCAATTCTTTAATAATATTGAAATACAGTATTATTTAGTGTATTGAAAATTGAAACTTGACGAAATCTATGATGACTAATCTTGATCAGAGAAATTTGGTAACATCTAAGGTAGAATTTTGCAAGCGATATTGAAGTCAATGGCGGCAGTCTTGAAGTATCTGTTTGGGAGAAGATCTTCTCGGTCCATTAAGATTGAAAGCAGATCTTCTGGTATTCCCTAGATCTTCACCAAACAACCTAACCTCTTGAACGAACAGACTACTTATTTATTTATTTATGTTAAATTCACTGCTCTGTAAGATACACGGTCACAGCCAGAAATAAAGTGACCACTTCTCATAAAAAAATCTAGATAATTAGGTTTCGAATGGTTGGTAAATTTGATTTTTTTTTTTTTGTATACCGTAAGAAAAATGAAAGCTGAATTGTTTTGCATGAAAGTACTCCACAGAATATTGAAGCTATACTTTTGTACACCTTCTAATATTGATTTTTAAATGAGTCAGTGGACCGTTACCTACTGTTTATTTTTTATTTAGACCTTTATATTTTCTTGTTTTATTCATTTTTTAAATAAAGAACAAAAGTATTCCAGTAAATCTAAAGATTTTTTTTTTTAAAAAAAATTATGTTCGGTAATGGCCATAGAAAGTCTAAACATGTGTAAGAAACACAATTCTTCAAAATCCAAGAAGCTTTTGATGACACTAATTAAAAATTTTCTGTAATGTAGATTTTTTTCTGACCTTCAAGTATTCTCTTTGTTTATGTTTTTAGACTTTTTTCTTTTAAGCTCTAGCATTGGGAGATGAAAGTTGCAAATCTTACGTTACTCATTACATAACAAATTAAAGAAAAATAATTTAACACTTTAGTGAAGGCCGAACGGTCGGTTAGAGGCGACGTTCGTAAAGCTAAGATTACTGGCACTAGGTTCGTCAATTCTCATACTAAGCCTTAGATTTTATTTTGTCTTGAAGTGATATATGAATCCTAAAATTAAAAGTTGTTTTAGTATTCTTCAAATTTAGTATTTTCTTTGCCGAAGATCGATTCTGAATATATTATTAAAACAAAATATATTTCAGTTCTTATTAGTATGAAAATACTAAATTTAAATTCATGGTGATTATTTTACCAATTTTGATTTTAACTTCTGATGTTCGATAGAAGTCCAAAACTGGATCGGGATACCAAAAACATGCGAGCCGTGACGGATAAAATCAAGGAAGCAGTCTATTGAAGATTATTTAAAAATCATTAATTTTTAAAAAGAAAAAATCTTAGAAGTCTATGATTCCATTCGGAGCTTTCTCACCGGCCTCCGTACAGTTTTCTCTCAAAGAAACATTGTCTATGATTGTTTTTTATCTACAGCTTCTGTTAAGTGATTGGACAATGAAGTCAACACTAAACAAAACAAAAGAAGGCAGTGATATCATCAGATATCAGTGCCAAGTTGGTTGGTCTTGAGTTTTATGCTAGTGTTGATGAAGTTAAAGACCATTAGGCCCAATGACTGAACCCCTTCGGCTTGCTAGCCACGATTGATTTTGAATCATTAAAAGTCACTAAACATTGTTACAAAATATTTTATGCTTAGAATCATCTTACATTTGTAGGTTATCATGCAGGATTCAATCAACAAGCTATGACGGATTGAAATAATTCTATTGTCCAACTATGCGGATTAACCCTGTTTAGTACTAACTTTTTAAGACGACCGATTGAATATTTAGTGATATAATTTGGGATGATTCTTTTTTAAAGTTATTTATCTTGTTAAAACTCAAAAAATGAAATAGATTTCTAGATATATTTTTCATTTTCTTTAAAAGTTTTGGCCCTGATACTTAATTCGCTAAAACTTACCTGCCAGGTATCGATCTAGAATTAGTATTGGAAGAAGTGATTTTGCAGAATTATGTAAAAAGGACAGATATTACTCACAACAAAAAACTTATCGCAACTAGAGTTGATTACTTCTCACCAAAATCGTTGAATCTTTAGATTTAATTAAAATTTGACAAATTATTTTAAAACATTAGTTGTTAATGTTGAAGGACTTATTGATAAAAACAAATACGTACTTATAAAAGTACCTTTAATCTAAGACTGCAAAGAAGTTAAAAAAAATCACTTTGAAGAAATGAACTGCAATTTGTTGTATGTTAAATAAAATAATTATTGTATTTGATGGAAATGTTAGAAAGCTTTAACTGAAATATCTTGTACGATAATAATTTAAATGTTTAATGTGTTAAAGGTTAGTAAAAAAGTTAAAAATTGGTATGTACATACTTAAGTGACAGCTTACAACTTGAGATCTTACTCAGAGATCTTTTTTACTTCCCAGTCTGGTTGTTAGTTCGTACGTTTTTGTATTAAAATATACCTCTACCTTTTTATATTTATGTTCCAAATGAAATGTGCAATTTATGTATTAGCTAATTTTTATAATGTGAGTTCTATTATTTTATAGTCTTCAGGTAAGCCCTACCCAATACAAGCCAGCTAGCTAGATAGGCTCTTATAGACAAACCGTATAAAAACAAAAACCAGAAACTCAGCTCACTCTAGCACAAAAGTCTTGGGCCAGATATTACCCTCAATCTCTTGAATTGTCCATTCTTTGTGGTTTCTACCAGGAGACGGAGAGAAGTTCGTGAAGACAGTCTCAGAATCATCTTACTATTAGTTCTATCTGGGGACCACTTCAGAATTTTATACTGCTGAGAACCCAAGCAGCTCATTGATAAGAATGAATATTGTGAAGCCATTAGTAAGAGAAGTTATTTTGCTAGGAGTAATATCAGTCCTTTCATGGTTTATCAAGTCAAACTTTTGTTTTGATATGGTGTTCTGTACGACAAAGTTATGATAAATTGTTCGAATTTAGTGTACCCCAGATTATGATGACCATATCGGCAGAATTTAAGAGGACTAACTCTTCAGCATATTCTATCGTTAGCTTGGATTATTTACCGTTGATATCGAACTATTATGTGAAGATATTCTGAAAATGAATTTCACCGCTGAAAATACTCTTAATAATAATAATAATATATGTATTTTATTTGCCTAAAGAAAGATACATCTTGTGGCAAGGAGACTGTCCTACACATGTACAACAATTTTCAAAAATTAAGTAATCTTAAATTAAAATTAAAACCATTTCATCCTGAATTAGTCGAAAATAATTAAAATATAGAATAATGATATATAAAAAACAGATGCATATAATTTAAAGTAAAAAGGACAATTACTTAGACACAGCTACTCTGATAAAATAAAAACTAGAAATTTTCAGTACCTGAAATTAATTAACACTGCTGACAAAGAACATTTAGTAAACTTCTAATTTTTTGAATATATACATATACAATGAGCACACATTTTCACCTATCATTTTTAGCCTTAGCTGGAGTGCTTGAGTAGTGGAAAGAAAAATATTATTTATTTTTTCTCTACAGCTTACAACCAAAAAATTTTCAAATCTGTGAAAATACTCATGAAGTACTCGTCCATGGGGAAATCTCTGTTTTTTTTTGCATTTCTCCGGACTTCTTTCTCCTCAATCACTTTGTTGAAAACCTAGCTCTTTGAGAGACTTAATTTTGCGTTTGAAAATCTTTTTATTTTTTAATTTTAAGGCGCGCTAACATCTTAGGTTCTCAGAGCACGGCTGGGTCTCTGGACCATTGTACTCTCGTTGCAGACAATACTGTTCATCAAAGGACAGTTAGTTGTAAGAGACATCTGGAAAAAGGAGGTCTAACAGCACTGTAATCCATAGTACCATCCGCAAAGCCATTTTTTTGGTTTAGTATTAACCTATACCTTTTATTTTATTATTATTTTTTCTTTTTTTGGAGGTTTGAAAAAAATCAACAAATTGCCTCATAATTATACCGTCCATATAATAGTACAAAAAAATAAATAATAATAATATCTACGTTTTCAAATGTATTTTTATCTTCATTTATTCGGAATCACTCCAACCTGTGGGGTACACTTCTTTCTATCTTCAACTTAGCTCACAATCTATATATATATATAAAAAAAAAAACACTTATGAGGTATTAATGCAACGTTTACACCAATATACCCCGGATACAATTTTTTACAATGTAGATAGCAGTGGATTTTTAGCTTTAAAGCCATTTCCTATACAAATCTAAGGTATTATAACAAAAAAATATTCTGTACTTTATCAATCGACGATCTCTAGTATTTTCAGAACTGTACAATTTACATAAAAAATTAAATGACATATTTAAAAAGACGAGTAAAATTAAAATGCCAGATTTAATGAAGATTACAATTTGATGATCGCAATGTTGAGAGTATTGCGTCCGATTCCTGAATCGATTTTGGATTTTATTTTCCCTAGGTTATGATTATATTAATATTGGAATATATTTAAAGTTTCTGGCAGGACTGTTGTGTAAGGGCTCAAAAGCTGCAATAAAAGTTACTTTGTTAACCGCTTGTATGTATCTAGGCACCTAATTGGTGAGGTAGTTTGAGCGTGAAGCCTGTCTGGAAAATAGAGATTACTTTATTTTTATTGATTGAAGTTCAGATTTCTTTTTTTTTAACTTTATCACAATGAATCACACATCTTACTGCACTTTCCCGGAATTATTTCAGAAAAGTCCTGCTCAGCTTATCTCCTGCTAGTGTCCGGACTTTAGTAGCACCAGTCAACTCATTTACAGACTTCTTCAATTTTCTTACTTCTTGCAGGCGTCAATCTAAAATTGAATTTGAGAATGTATGGATGGGCTAAACCTTTGAAACGATTTTTCTTTGAATGTCTCTAATATCTTGTTTTTCCTCATTTTCCCAAGTAATCTCATTTTTTCTGTTAGAGACTTCCTAGCAGAACTTTAGAAAACATCTATTTCAACTTCTCTTGCTTTTGATTCCTATAAAAAAATGGAAAGTACATTTTATAAAAATTTTATGATAAATATTAAAAGAAAACTACCTTTAAACGTTTAGAATCTAGTATTCAGGAATTACCAGAGTTACTACTCGGAAACCGCTCTGTTGTTCAAGGTTCTTCTTACGTAGTAAGGAAAATTGATTCTTTTTCATATGAGTTAGTAATATTAAGACTAGTAGGTAAGTTAGGAGAAAACATGAGCCGCTTTTCATTTAAAAAATATTTATTCTTCTGATATTTTCACTAGTTTACGTATTTCATGAGTCTACGTTACCATCTCACGTAAACTAGCTGAGAGTTTAAAAACTAGAGCTAAAAATGGGTGCTTCCAGATCACCTTTTCATCCGGGCTAGTCGTCATTGGCGTCTTTTTACAACCTTTAACTTAAGTCTGGCAAGAATACGACAAAACGATTTCTGAGCATTGTAAGAAGAAACTAGGACATTTGTTTTTATATGGAATTGATTATTTTTTTATAAATAATTCTTCAGATAATGATTAATTTCATTCATCACAATCTTATTGAGTCATCTTTTATATTGATCGGTTTCAGAATTTCCTGCATGAAGTTCGTAATAGAGAAATTGACTTCCAAATTTAAAAAAATTCTGCCCAAGTTTTTATAGAGATTGTGGATAACAAGCGTGCCAGTGAGAAACCAGCGATTTAAGAGCGCTATTCATTTTTTTTCCTTGTTTTGTTTTTTGTGACTGATTCAGCGAAGGAAGTTATTGATAATTATTCATATAAATATATATTTTTTTTATTTAAACATAATTAAAGATTATTCAGTTGATGAATTACTGTCTATACCTTATTATAAATTTTTATCCAATTTACTACAAAACCCGTAAAAAATGTTTAACCACTGACTGTACTGATATGACTCAAAACACGTTTTTTGAAATCTACCTCTCAATATTTGAACAACCACAATATATGACTCAAAACACGTTTTTTGAAATCTACCTCTCAATATTTGAACAACCACAATCATAGGGACAATCTATAGTTAATCTTAGACCTAACACCAGCAACCTATAAAAATGTTGATGAAATTATTTAATTTAATGATAATGTGCAATTTTATTTAATCAATATAAAGTAAAAAAAAAAAAATAGATTTAATTATGTTAAACATAATTGACATATTTTCTTACAAATTTCTTTTACAATTTTTTCGCAACTTGCTAGGAAAATCTATAATCTGAAATTAATTTCTTACCTGCTAATTTAGTTTTATTTTTTATGTGGCTGCCTGGTAGTATAGAATGTCACAACCTTGTTGTGTCCCAAAAATCAAGAAGTGCCATTTGAATTTTCCATCACTTTCCAAGTATTATTGTCAGCTAATAAAAATAAAAAGATTCAGTGATAAATAAAGTCTTAAAGGGTTCAAGAATAAAGAGGAAAATTGATAAGAATTATATTTTATTTATTTTCTAAATAGTTTTATTTAAGTGATAAGTTCACTGTGGAGCATAAGTAAGGAATGTAATTTAATACACGGGAAAAATGGAGGAGTATCAATGTCTTTTCAATTTTCATGAACTTTCATTAATTAATATTATGCTTTTGGTGTAACATCTTTTCTGCTAAATATTCCATTTAAAATTGATCATTTACACTGCTACATTAAAAAAAAGTATTGGCATTATAGTTCGTGTAATCAAAATGGCATCATCTGGAGAAAATGAGAAGAAAAATGATGTCGAAAAAGAAAACACACGAGACGAATCCAAATGGAGAACAAATAAAAACTTGCAAGGTCATTCTCTTGACCTGATTGTTACTGTAAATGCCTGAATTGTTTCTAAAAGCGCTAGATTAAATATTGGGTATAAGATTTTAATTTAGAGAAGTGGATATGAACAAAATCAATATTTATTCGGATAAATAAATTAGTTCAAGGAAGATGTCCAAGGATTTTCGAAAAGAATGCTGCATTTCACTACTTTTATTATTACTATATGTGAGGTTGAATATTATAGAAAACAACGTTTATTAAGTTCTAGTGTGTTCCAAAGCATTATTGTCATTGCAATGTACAAGTAAAAGAAACGTTTGTTACTACAGCAATCATTTAAAATGATTAGATGAGTTGTGAAGACTTTGTGATATATTGGTTTCACTTACCAATAAATTTATTGATTTGGTGTAAACTCAAGGAGAAAATCGTTATATATGTATTCCCCTTCAATTAGGAGTGAACGTTCGGGTTAACGTTTCACAAAAATTCAATATACTTTTTCATCGATTAATTAATCTAATCACCAATCCTTTGCAAAGTAATTATTACTGTTTGCACAAAAGTACTAACATATTTATTAATATCTTCAGATTTTAAATATTGTTTTTTTAAAAAATTAAGTTTGTGCCTTTTCCCTTTTATCTTCTGTATCTTTCAACATTGAATGTTTCGCATCACATAGTTCACTAATTTATTGTTTATATTTGTATGATTGAAATAATTGAGTTTTATTTGGAGCATGAGTTACAGTTGACACATTTGAGTTCGTTTGATGACTGACGGCTTAAGTACAGTTAGAATCAGGACCTTTTGGGAAATATTTATTTTACTTATCATTAACTCTCATAAATATCAGATTTTCATCTTTTAGTGTTTATTTTTGTTTACCCTCTTGAATACTTTATATGAAAAAGCAATCTATTAATTGCTGAAAGAAGTATATTTGATTTTATGGACAACCAAATATTTCGTCACCTCCTTTTACCAAGTCCAACAATTGGTACTAAGCCTAAAACATCTTTTACTACTTTGAATAAATTACTCTCCACGATCATATCATCTAAATCCATTAATTGAAGCAGCACTTATCTTCAATCGTTCCGATTGTCCCATTCAACACTTGGGGCTGGCAATAACCACGCGATATCTTCGCTAAGGAGATAAGTAACAATATAATTGAAAAGTCATTCATCTCTAGGTAATTGATAACTTTCACATGTCTGTTTTCTAAACATGTTCACTTGTTGCAGGACTTCTGCTCTGTAGTTTTAAGTTGCAAATAACATTTTTAAAAAATGCTGATACAAGTTACTTGTAAAGGCAGTATAAGGAAGGCTAGGCCCAATCAAGTCAATCTTGATTTAACATTAACATTATTCCATTTACTTTAGGAGTAATGATATTTTTTGACTTGGCAATTTATAGAGAGAAAGAACACAGTTTTATATTTTTGTTTACTTCAATTGATAGTCTAAAAATAAGAGTTAGTTTTTACCACAACGGCTTTTGATGTTTGCAATCCCGAAGATTGCATCGCTTAATATTTTTATATCCTGTAAGTTGACTGCCTTGTTTGACCCTGTATCATGTTCGTATGTGGAAGCAAATTCAGGCGAAAGCAATTTTTTACTGATATTTTTATCACCAGCCGCATTGCTTCTTTATCTTGTCAATAAAATTATAAATTAGTCTCGAGTATCAATTCTATAAGCTTTATCAGTCTTTTACATGTATTATAGTAGTACGCTATCTAAAAATATGTATGCTTAAAATAGCACAGTGCGCGTACAACATATTCTTAGTTGTGCGTAGGTTTTTTTGTTTTTTTTAACCATTTGGTTTAAAATAGTCATAATAAATTCTCATTAAACTTGGTATTTTTTACTAAATTTAAGGATTACCTAAAGAATAGATACATCCTGTTGACAGTCTAAAAACCCTTCAAAAATTCCAAATTTCTAAAATTCACGAAAGTGATAAATTATCATTTTTTTTTTTACTTTCAAAGAGAGGTAGAAAATTAAACAGTTTTTCAGTGCAAATAAATTTTTATGTATTTTATATGTCGGTTACATTTATTTAGTAATGAGTGTATCTCGAAATTAATTTCACAAAAGATGACGATTACAGTTCTTCTAACAGCAATAATCTGGTAGGATGTAAAATGGTGTATAAATAGGAAGAAAATTACTTCTACTCGGTGTTCTATAACAGTAGCGGACAGTCAAGTTATAAAGAGAATCCTATCCGTTGAGGAAGCGGATATTTTTTGCAAAAGAGACTGTAACGAAGATATTTTTCCCCTTTTTATTATGACGGTAGACAAAATAAAAGAGGTATTTTGAGGGGAACATAAGTAGAATGTGGGAACCCTAACAACGGCAGAGGGGTAAAATCTCTCAAGGATTAAAGCGTCCCGATTTAGTGACTCTTTTCCAGATAAGTTAATGGCCGCGACTATCACCAAAATTAATACGGAGCTAAATAAAAAACAAATGAAGAATTAGTATCAGTTATTTGTTTATTAACCTCAATGTAATAAATGTATTAAGAGAAAGTTGTGTATGTTAAATATATTCTCTTTTATCCTCGCTCCGCAAATAGCCACTGCATACAATTCGGAAATTTTTAATTATACCACTAAGTTTCCTGCCTCACTGGACCAGGTAATTGCGCAAGAAACTTAAAAGTACAATTTACAATAAAATGAAGAGGTACATTTTCTACTTAAACTCACCAAAGTTGAGTCATCTAAGGAATTAGGTGAAGCCTTAAGTTAAATTTGTTGTCTATCATTTCCTTTAATTTATACGTTTTAAAAAGAAGTGGTCTTAAGTATGAGTTTTGTTGTTTCTTTGCATCTGGTGGGATGGGACGAGTAACTAGCTACCTTTCATTTGATCTATTTCTTAAATTGTACCATCTCCACTGTTTTAAAATTTTACTACCTTGACGCTAAAAGTGGTATTTAACCCATATTCAAAAAATCCTTCCAGTTAAGAAATGATTTTAGTGATTTCAGCAACTTAATATTACATTGGTATCTAGTGGGTAACAACGTCCTAAAAGGAATATTCCAGAAAAACAAGTTTTAAACAAAAGTTACAGATATACAGACATTAAGTACTTAAATGAGAGTATGATTTGTATTATTCAAAACACGAAGTTAAAAAAAATCATATTGTAAATCCTCTCTCAGAAGTGCCCTTAATAGTATCTTCTTGCAAAAATGTTACAA
Source organism: Rhodnius prolixus (assembly GCF_049639745.1). Taxonomy (NCBI): domain Eukaryota; kingdom Metazoa; phylum Arthropoda; class Insecta; order Hemiptera; family Reduviidae; genus Rhodnius; species Rhodnius prolixus. The sequence goes on from NW_027411624.1 coordinate 27,472,661, forward strand.
GTGAAGGTTGAGTTCCACCAGGACTAGGTGCTTTTATAAAGTTTAGGAAATTTTTTGAGGCTATTATCATGTATGTATTATCAATGATTAAAATTGTAAGTTTGAAGAAAATTGTTTGTCTAGCAAGTATTTAATTTTGAAGAAACTTCGTTTTAGTATCTTTCAGTCAGATAAAGACCAATAGCTTTAGTCTGAGTCACCTATCATAAGATTACTTTAATGGTGGTCAATAATATTTTTAAAGTTTATAATTTAAATAAAGAACGATCTTTAGTATTATCCTTGTTAACGAACCTCTTTTGAAATGAGTCACCACACCACTTCAGTATTCATTCATCACTTCAATAGTATTCATTTTTTGTATTAAAATAAGAACTGTAGTTACCAAATGATACTGTTAAAAAAAAGATACAAAGTATGAGATGTTGAAATGATTTAATTGATTTTATTTAAGAGTGTACTTACCATATCATTTTTCCAAAAAACAACGCACTCATTTTCATTAAAAGTTTAATACAAAACACACTTTTATAATGTTTATAAACACTTATAATTGCTGGATAATTAAGTATAAAATGTTGCTTAAGAATACAATAAAATGTTTAAATACATTTTAAAATCGGGTATTTTAGAGAGTTAAATGGAGAAAAATCTGTGCACCTTTTTTTTTTTTTAAAAAAAAAAAGTTGAAGCTGAATACAATTTCTATAAGTAACTAATTAATTAAAAAACTTAGTGGAGTCTAATTAACCTGACATCCTAAAAGTAACCTCCTTCTGTTAGTTGGACAAAGTTGATTACCAATTATTGAAGCCTTTTCATTTCTTCTTTTTAGTTATTATTGTTATCTCATATTCAAATATGAGTTGAAAACAATTTTTTTTTTAACGTAACGTTTATAAAACAATTACTTTTGAAGCAATGATGGGTAAGGTATGTTGATTTTTTTTTTTTAAGTGGTCATAACATTTACTTAAAGTTTCAATTTATTCGGACTAAAGTTCACATAGTATTTATTAGTTTGTAAAGTTTATTTATTAAGGTTTGTATTAATTATTTAATGACAATATATTGAATACTTTCGAAGTAAGTTTAAAGTAATGGATCAATCTACATTTATGTTTCAATCTGATTTTGACATAAATAGTTATCTCCCGATTTACATAGTTCTTTCTTCCTTGATTTCTATTTTGCATAGTAAACATTGAAAATGACTCGCTTTTATAAAGTGAAATATGAAAGCGAAATCATAATAATTACGTATTAAGGAATTTAACATGATTTTTTTTTTTAAATTCTGAACTTCCAGTTTCTATAAAAGTATGAATATGTAAAAAAACACAAAAAAAGACGTATTGTTCCATCAATGAACTAATACTTTTTGTATTTTATTTTCTGCATTTTTATTTACGTTGAAAAAATTAATTTTGCCAGTTATCCCGGGTTAAATATACAAAGCTATTATTTTTATTTATACGCTTTTCACAGGAAATTTCTTTGTAAATTGAGGATTGGTTTTAGTGAAAGTGAAAAATCCCTTAAACTATTGTCACAGACCTTTTAATTTTCTTAGCATTGATGCCGTTTGGGCATCCTCTACATTAAAAGGTAGTCTCAAGAGAGATCAATATTTTCCTGAGATTGCCGCGTCTTGTAAGTTAAACGAACTCTTCAGGGAGACGAGATTAGTTCACTATGTTCTCCAGTTTCCTATTTGTAGTTCTTTCAATTAGTGCACGGAACTTTTGATTATCTAGCAACCTCTTGCTGGATATTTTTTTTTTTCAACGCTCCAGTGCCCGTTTCGTGGTTAGGGCTGGTAGGTGAAGAATAGGTAGCTGCGATTCTTCCCCCTACGAAAGCCGAACTTCTGTGCAGTCATCATCTTAGTCGAATGAACGATGTATTTAATTAATAATTTTTTGAAAAGTATGAGAGAGCATCACTCCCATCTAAACTGTTTTTTATGAAGGAAATATATTCAAACATATAATGTGCTATGGTGTATCAAAGAGAAGAAAAAACGAAAGTAGAATGCTTTACATTCAACAACGAAGCAGTACGTGCTGACCAGAGAACTGTCGATTGAGTGAGTAGCAGCAATGTTTGACTGCTAGCCAATAGCTCATCATATTTAGCGCCCTTGCGGTGGCACGCGCCAGTTATTATTGATCTATATTCTTCTGGACTGGCCGCCCACCCCATTTTCTTCTGTGGCGTTATTACTACTCAATATGCAATAATTGACAAAACACCACTTTAAATACTTCAGTACGAACAAGATAATAACCCTCACTATTAATTTTAACTTGAAGAAATATATGTTTAATTGCGACACAAAGATTGTTCATTTACAAGTAAGGGCATAAATGACCTCGCAGTCGATACGCCAGTAGAAAACATAGGCCAGTAGTGAATTGAAAAACTGAAGATGATAAATTACTATAAAAAAGTTTTAAAGCCTTACTTTAAAAATGCAAAAAACTACCATTTCTGTAAATCGTTAATCTGCTATGAGAAGCAGCTTAATCGTCCATCTTAACCAGTTTACTTCTCCATTAGTTCACAATTGATTTCATTTTCATCATCTTGTCACATTTACATCTAAAACATTTAAGCGTACATATTTGAAGACTTTCAAGATCAATAAACTTTTGTTATTTAAATGTATATTTAGAAGAAAATGTGACACTTATGCCTTATAAATATGTGCTCAGCGGATTTACATGTAGTCTCTAGTTTTGATTAGTATAAAACAAAAATATATTTTTTTATCCGTGAAACATTGACTTATGTTGTGAGTTCCGAGCTTGTAGAAAAACCGGGGTCATTTTTCTAATCATCGGCGAAAAGTTTATGCTGTTTTTTCTCCTTGGACAAACATCAGTATGCCAACGGCGAAAAACTAGCGTATAATCATCCATTTCAGTGTTAGATTAACACATATACTTTACGGAATTTCCTTTTTAGGATTCTGATGAAATAACAATTGGGAAGAGATTAGCTCAGTGGTTAGTACTAGACTACCACAAAGAAATTCTGGGTAGTCTGGAGGTGCAAGTGGTATGAATAAACTACTAAGAGGGAAGAGGAATTACTGTCAATTTCAGTCTTTCTTATTTAATATTTCCAAGCTTTTAGGGGTGTATAAAATTCACCCAGTAGTTGCTTCAAAACATAATTTTCACGGGGTGGGTGTTGATCTAATGGTCAAGAGCGTGGTTTTGACCATGTGAAAAATACCCAGTTCGAATCCCGCTTATGAATATTTTTTATTTTTTAGAAAAAAATTGTTTATCGTAAAGTATGAGCTTCCGCCCCCATTCGTGACACCTAATTGGTATATAAACAAAGTCGAAGTAAAGAGAATAGGTACTGAGATATCACCATCTTCATTCTCATTCATACTTATAAATGCGAATCTTCATTCTCATTCATACTTATGAATGCGAGAGTCGTTCTCAGTACCTTTAATGCAATCCCAACAAATCCTAAATTTAGAAAATTGCGTGCTTCGAATATTCATATCATCTACATTACAACTACATGGATTACCAGACAAAGATAATTTTTGAGGTAAATTCCTTGAAATAATGTGACGATTTTGATTTTTTGAACACTAGGTACTCGGATTTATATTTTAATTTACATAGTATCATCTTTTTTTTACGAAAGCTTAAAGGAACGTGTTCTCAAAAAACAAAAACAAAAAAACAGAATTATTAAAAATTTATTTACAACTAAATGGTTGACTGGTCAAAGAATAATGTTTAACATGAACTCCTTGGAATTATGTGATGAAGGCTAGTCAGTAGTCATTCAATTCTTATTGTCCATGACATAATACCTCTACCATATTATTCTTAGATAATTAACAAGTTAATAAAAAAGTTCTTACTATCTATAACTAGTATTGTTAGTTTAATAACATTTATTATTTTAAAATATAAATAAGCTTAAGTGAATATTGAATACTACAAACTATTGTAAAAATATATACTACATATTACATATATTTTTTACCTTCTATTGTCAGTAAAATATTAAAAATTAGTTCATCTATTGGAAAAAAAATTACTTTTCAATGTGGAATTTAGTTTACACATGTCAGGGACCCTGCTTAAAATGATTGTATTCCTAACCGTGTAACCTGTGCTTAACCTTCCTCATATTACACTTTCTGGCAGTGTTTATTATTTCCTTTTATATTACGGAGTTTTTGCGGTGTGTTTTAAGAGATAATTTCGAAGAAAAATTCATGTTGAGAGCAAGCATGTAAGCATGTATCATCTACAGAGATTATCTTTGTCATGAAATGGTAGGAATATAATAGATCAGATTACCAATTCTTACATTGTGGCTTTAAAGCAATGAAATTTGTTAAGATGAATAAATTTAAATCTATTCAGTTGGAATTTGATTAACAGTGAAAAGATGGTTATTACAGTTTCATTACAAGTCATTAGATGGATATTGCTCTAGCTTATTACCGAATGAAATTATTATCTTTATTACATGAAACGGTTGTTGCAATTTTGTTTTTTCAAGGCTATTTTTAAAAAATCTGTACAATTTCTAATATTGCCAGCATTTAAGTAGATAAATGTTCTTTATAAGTAGCTCTGTCATCAACAGTTCTTTTTAGTTAGATTAAATTTCAGTAGCTGCTGTACTTTTTCCAAGTTGGATGTGAAGCTGTATATGATAGTGGCATGGATGGTTTTTTTTTTATTCTTGTATAACACACATAGAAGATTGAAGTTAAAATGAGATATTGACATAAACCTTCCCAACGGGGACTAGTTAATCATTGGTATTTCCCATTTAGGAAATGAATGTAACCTTGATCATTAGAATGTTGGAACTGGGCTGTTGCCAATTCGTTGTTACTTATTGCAAGTTTTTATTTATATTCAGCTATGAAATTACTAATATATAGTGAATTTATTAGAAATTAAAGGAACATATTTTTTGTTTTTTCTAGAAGGTTAAAGATTTGTTCAAGTTTTTTTCATCTGTTTGCTCCAACGTGTTAAAGATGGCCTTCTCCCCCAAAAAAGCTAGTTTTAAAATCTGTTTTATTTTTTTGGTAAGGTCTAGTATTTTTTAATAAACTGAAGTAATGAGATTCTTGAAACAGGGTTGGTTTATTTTTTATTGTTAGTAAGTTTTTAATTATTTTTTTGTCTCTATTTTGAATAAAATGTCCTGATTTTACCACTCTGCTTACATACTTTGTCTGACGATATTACCTGTGTTATGTTCAACTCGGTCCGCAACCATTGTATTACTTTAATAAATAAATTTTGTTATTGAACTTTTATAGCAAGTTTATCTTATGAACTGCTGTTTGTAATTTTACCAAAACTACACTATATTATAGAATAGGTGTCTTGAGATAGGTGCGGTGGAAAAGTACTCGGCATGGCTGAGAAGGTGGCGACTTTTCAGTTAATTTTTTTTCATTCTTTTTTTTTTTTTTTTAGTTCAATGCACGTTAATCCTATCTTTTCTAATGCATTCCATTCCTGAAGTGTAATTTTGGAAGGTATCTTATTTACCTGTTAACGGTTACTGCTAACTCGTTTTCATTTTATCATTTGAGCCAGTTCTTGAATGTTGGGAATGTTACAATTCTTATAAAAAGTCCATCAGTTTTCCCAAAGCATCTTTGTAGTACGTTCATTTTTTTTTAATGAATGTTTACTTTTTTACATTAATTTTTTTCCATACTTATGCTCCAGAAGAAGTGCATAGTTATTGTATTATCAAAGTAATCTGAGAAAATTCTCTTTTACTTTCCCGGCAAACTTTGGTCCATGTCCTTAGCCGCTGATGAAGTCGACTTTTTTTTTACACAATTCATTCTCTGCATTGATGGCTGCTTTAATTTTGGCATTTAGAAGAAGGCTTATTTCTCTTTCATAGTGTTAGGGTACTTTTTTTCTTTAAAACGGTCCAAACAGATGCGGAATTCGTCGTCACATTAGTTAAGTGATAAAAAATTAAACCAATATAAAACCCATCTTGCACAAAAGCATTCTTTCTTACATCTATTTCTTTATTTTAAGCGCATCTCTTCTCTCAGAATAAGCATTCAGTGCCAGTTGTGTCGTACGCTATTATGCAAATTCTCGATGTTTCCTTTTATCGTTACAAGTTTTCGGTAGTCTTTTACTTGTTCTATCTTTTTCAAAACTTACAACCCCATTAAAAATTCAGTCGCTCATTTTTTATCAATGTTTAAAATGGAGGAGCACTATCCTGTTAAACGCACATCAACTTTTAATATGTACTGGAGCCTCTTGAACGCTTTTTTTTTTTTTTGGAATAGCTAGCTATTTATCATTTGCTGATGGATTGGTTGAGGAACCTTACAAGCAGGGTTTACCAAATTTTTATTAAAATTAAGATATTTCGTTTATTAATTCAATTGACTTCTGCTGAATCTTATTTTTAAATGCATGGTCCGAAGGACTTCCCAGTTGTGTGACTGAAATAGTGGTAAAGTTTCTAGTTTTGTTGACAATGGTACAGACGTTTCAGAGTAAAATTATTTTCAATCGTTTAAATATTTTCTACTGCTTATTTGTACCTATAGTTTTGTTTGAACCTTATTCAGTTCTTTACTGCTGATAATAAGAATACTTGAGACATTACAGTTTTCTTAATTTCGTGTTAATTGAGATACCTTGTATCTTTTACCGTTTGAGTTGGTAATTACAATGTAACTGCGTAATTCTGATATATTTACAAATTAATAAAAAAAACTAGTAACAATGTAGATAAATCAGAATTTTCCGAATCTCTTTTCTTATCAAAGCCTTCCAAGGCATTGTAATTCAGATATTTTAGAATCAGTAATTAGAATTCACATTTTTGCTCTTTATTATATTAATGACAAATCAGTTGCTCATCAAAATATTTTTAAGTAACTTATATTTGTTTTGCTACTTTTATAGTAGTTGTGTGTTTTCATTGTTTTATATATATATGTACATATACAATAACCTGTTAGTAACCAATTTTTTGTTTGTTCAAAATATTGATGATGTTGCTACAGGTTTGGTAATGTAAGGATGTTTCTTACAGAAACCTGCATTGGCAATTTGTGGTGAATGTTTGGGTACAGCGGCCAAGAACAAACATGGCCAAGAAGAGGCGTTACTTTCTTGCGAAACATGCGGGTGTAGTGTACACCCGTCATGTGTGTCCAAGCCAGACATCTTGACAAATTTAATAGCTAAAGGCAATATATGGAATTGTGAAGAATGTGTACAATGTGATAATTGCCACCTAACTAACGATAAGGTATTCACCGAATTTCAAAAGAAAAATGATCATCTAGGTTTTTTTTTTGTTCATCCTTTACATTATTCTTCCTTATTTAGACAATGTGATTAGTTAAAAACTAAAACTAATATATAATTCCGTCTTTTGTGCTGGTAATAAATTTAAAATTCGGTACATCTGGGTGTTTATTCCCATGTAAGCAAAAATTTGGCAGACATTATAACTCAACATCGCATTGTCTAACTAATTAACGAAAGAGATTTCAGAGAATTTCATTTACAATATACAGTAGAAACCCTTTGCTATTTTGTTGTGAATATTCCCAAATATTAAGTTTGAACTGCCTTAATGTTACTCCGAATTGATTTGGATTTATTCATTTGAGTAGATCGTAACCCATAACAAAAATGATTGAAATAAGAATTTAATACAAAACAACTGTGTTCAAAAGGCTAAGTGATTAGCACCCTGGATTTCCTTGTAGAGATGCCTGGTTCGAACCTAGCTACTGGTTTCTCTACTGATTTTCTCTTCCTAAGAGCTTCTTAATGCCCACAACTTGGTAATGTATAGTGTTTTTTTTTTAAAAAGAGAGAACACTTTATGGTGGAAGCCGGTAGTTCAGTGGAAAGAGCTCCGGGTGCCAATAACAATAAGGGAAAAAAAATAAAATTAAAAAGAACAGGTTTCACTACTAAACTCAAACTGAAATGCAAACACTTCTCCTCTCTTTAATGACAAAATCTTTCCATTTTTTAAAAAAATTATGTATGAAATGTAAAAGTATTTCATTAAAAATATGTACATTTGCTCGGAAAGAGCAGGTACCAGATATATAACCTTCCTATTTCAAGTGAAACGAAATATTTTCAATATAAATACAAAAATTAAATTATGTTTACTACACTTCAATGCATACTTCATTAGGATTGAAACTTATAACATTTTGTTTTAATGGAGACATGATTAAAATTAGGTTTACAGAAACTGTAAAATTAGATTTGTTTAAAAGTAGAAGTACAAATGATTGTTTTTAATTTTTTAACCCTCTAAAACTTTTGTGAGTAAACTAAATTTATTGCCCGACAGTAAATAATATTTTTTTAACTTAACATTTAGAAAAAAACGGGGCTAAACCGTACTGAAAGAAAAAATTATGCATTACGTTTGTCCTAGGCAACGCCATTACACTTGTATTTTAAATATTGAGTTATATTTCACTAATTTTAGACAAAAAAACAACAACATTTAATTGAGATGGTACAGCGCTGACGAACTTGCAGTGGCAAAGGCAAGGAGTTGTCAGATAGTCTTATGAAAAAATTAGCAGTTTTTCCCCATAAAATATGAATGAATAAGTCTATTTTCAGGAAACAATTCTTTTATGTATACTTATACTAGCTAGTAGAAAGCAACCATTATAAACCCTCCTGCACCAAAGTTTACAATTCAGTTTCATAATAGCAACATTATTTGTGTGAATTTAGAGTATCATCAATTAAAACAGATAATCCTACAGGCAATTAATTACGTCGCTTTAAAAAAAATTACGTGCTTTTAAAAAATCTTTTTTTAAAAAAAGACCAAGTAAGAAGCCACCAATTCTCCATTTTACCTGACAAGGTTCCACCATTCATTTTAAAGCATTAAAAAGAAATTAAATGATTATTTATTGAACAATTATATGTATTATATATATATAACCACGCGTGCCCTCAGACAAATCTGTATTGGATCTAGATTTTGACTTTTTTGTTTTTTTACCCTCCCGATTTCAAATTTTGTATTCTTTTTGATGCCTTAACTTATATTTTGTCAAAAAAGAAGGTTTTTTTTATCACACTGGCAAAAATACATTATCATAATACTAAGAAATAACTTTATTTGGCTCAAGCAAAAAAATTGCATTTGGAACTTAATTTGTGTTCTAATGGTACGCATAATCGGGTTGTTATTTTTTGTTTGCGACAACATATGCACGGGAGCTATTTTAGTGCTCCGTCGCAGGCTCCAGACTGTGATTTTTTTGCTTATAATGATTTGTCCAACACTGAACGGTAGAAAGGTCTTCTGATGATTTTTATTTTTCAACAATTTCATGTTGGTCTGTCTACTAAATATATTTACTGGATCCAGTGTCATATTCATTAAAGTTATAAAAAAAAATACAAAGCAAAACAAAAATGGACAGCATTTTCTCAAACAGAGCCTTTTTAAAACTTATTAATTATACTATTTTAAATTTAAAAATATTAAATTAATATTTAATTATTACTTTTTTTTCTTCAAATTAATCCGCTTTTCATATTCATAATTTCGCCCTAAACCAAACTTCCACATATCATGGACAAATTCATTTTATTTTATTGCATTTATCTTATTACTTTATAATTGAAGAATATATTTTCAGATATGCGTCGTGAAATGTGGTACTTGCACCAGAAGTTTCCATCTGAACTGTTTGGATCCACACTTAGACAAACGATCGAAAACTGTTTGGCGTTGTACTGATTGTATAGAAGGAGTACCACAAACAACATCACCTGCTAATAGACCAACAGCAGCTACTACAGTTAGTACTACTACACCAGGATCCTCTGTGTCCGCAAGTGCTACTTCGTCTGCGACCACTCCTTCTCCAAATAAATCAAAGTTAAAGAATCTCAGAGTTCAGCAACTTAGAAGTATTAGGTAAATCTAAAAAGTTATTTTTTTATTTTCTAATTAAGACAGGTCGTCATCCGAGTTTTTTCAAAAGAGCATTTATATAGGAAAGGGTGGGTATTCTTACCAAACTAATAATAATGGTAGTAATTCATACCACTTAACAGTTTGAAGCGCGTGTCTTCTTTCCAAAATTCCATATTCCTCAAATATAGATTGCAGTGAGTGGAGTATCGCACAAAAAACATGCAGCCCATCGACGGTAATTGTAGAACGTTCGGGCTTTTTTTGAATTAAAGGCATTGAAAATATCTTTAAAAAACAAAAAAACGAACGAATCACTTTTTAAAGGGAATAAGGACTATAAGAAAATGATTAGTTCTTGCTTCTTTTCTCAGTACTTTTATTTCAGAATACTTGATACTTGTAACATGAAGTTTTTCAATAGTTGTGGATTTATTGAATTTAATTATTATTATATTGTTATGCAGGAAAGCAGCCAGGGCGAGTATCGTGAGGAAGAAAGGAAAGTGTCGGTCGGTGAGCGTAGATAGCTGCTCGGAAGACGGTAATGACGAACTACCATCAACAACAACTAGTTCCCCTTCCCATGCTCCTTTCCTGCAAGATCCTCAGGGTGGTGGGGGCCGCGAAGAAACCAGTGATCGTATATCAAAGGAAAAACAAAAATTCTTCAGGTGTTCAGCTTTTTATAAAAAAAATAATTTAGCCGGGATGATAGGCGGGGGCGTTGGCGGTGTTGGAGGATCAGATGGAGGGCCAGGAGGAGCTGAGAGCGACAACAGCAGTAATAGGGTAGCTGGTGGAAAAGTAAGAATGAAAGATGGTGACGCCAGTGTTATTGTTGAACGTGTAATTACACCGGTGACACCATTAACAGAATTCCCCCGGGCGGTACCGCCCACGTTCCCTTTTTTGGGAGGACGAGAACCGTTTGGTGGATTGGCCCAATCAGAAGAGCCTTGGGGTTTCGCTGCAGTCAAAGATGATAATATTAAGGGTTCTACTACAAGTAATGAAGCAATGAGTAATTTACACTCAATACCAACTCAGGAAAATCAACATCCACGTAACAACCATAGGGCAGCATCATCGCGGAGGCCCCCTCCTGCCCCTTCCTCGCCCGCCACCGCTAACACCACCACCACCGCCATATCTCATCAACATACTCAATCCATGACTGCTTCGCCACATGTACCTACCCCAGCTAGTGGTGGCGGCGGCGCTACGACCACTATACGCTCACCGTCCAGCCTTGTCAAATCCGCGGTCAACTGTAAGGCGCACGAACTGGAAAGGAGGAAGTTAGTCGGGGAAGGGTGTAAACTGATGAAGGAAGGTAGCCGGCAGTCATCAGCGCCACAACAAGGCGGCACACCTGGTAAGCACCCCCACCTCGCCACTGTTCCTCCTCCACCCACCTCTACCCATCACCTCCCCTTCATCACCACTAATCTTTCATTCACTTTACCACTCATTCTTTCTAATTTACACTTACATACTGTTATATAGATATAATATTTAAAACGTCCTGTAACAACAACAATTACGCTATCATCTACCTTATTCATTTATAACGAGCCAACCTTTAAGTAACCTGTTGTAACTCCCGAATTTTGTCATTTTTACTGCTGCAGTTTTAATAAATCCACAAGTAAAATGGAGGTAAAACAGTATTATAATTCATTTCTAGTTTATTGGTCATGAAATCATATAAAAGTGTTTCTACCCGGCCCGTTAAACTGTGGTTTTATATATTATGCACTAAGAAAATGAGAACGAACGATTGATGATGAATTTGTTGAAGCTATCTTTCAAATAAAAACTATCTGTTCAAAAGGCAGTTTAGGTTATGCGCGATTCCATTCTTGCCATTCGTTTTTAATAAAACGAGAAAAGTGTAACGAAAACAGTCGTGACTATCTCATTTAACGCCTCTGTTTCATGTATTTCATGCGGCAACCACAATCTTTTCATTTAGTAGCTTAACAACACTTTCAAATCATTGGTGCTAACAGTTACTCTAAAGGTAGGCTTACTATAATTACGAAGAGCCAAACCGGGAAGCAGAGGAGGAAGAGGACCGGGACGCAGAGGAGGAAGAGGCTCATTTTCGTTTTGCTTTTCGCTTAATTTGTGTTTTTCATATTTGAAATACAATCAAAATTATTAAGAACTGAAAACATATTAATAAATGGGCGCGGGGGAACGATCGGCCGGGGTGTCGGTGTTGTTTCAAGTTTGACCGGGACCATCCCGGTCAAACCGGGACGTATGGTAAGCCTATCTAAAGGTCATTAAGTTGTATTAAAATGGGCACTCTAGAAAGAATTGTTTTCTACTTAGTTCCCCTAAAATTATTTAAAGATAAATTTTTTTCAACTTTTTGTTGAATATATATATTAATAAATTACATTCCGTTATGCTGAGGTATTCTGGGCACAATAGTTCTTGATAATCTTAAATTTATTTGATATGAGTTGTAAAATATTTTTACCTCGGCCTATTTGAACAAATGTTTGGTCGCTAAGCCCTCCAGAAAAATAGTCATTCAGTTCTTTATTTTACTTAATATCATTTTTAAGGAAGATTAACTATGAAAATTAGTTATCAAATCCGTGTTTTCCATTCCTAAAGTAAATTTTGTAGAAAAACAAATAAAAGTTGGTTTTTAGGAAGAATTGAGTTCAAGCACAGCTCCAACGAAATTTCCTAATTAGCAGAAATTTTTTTTTTTTGAAACATTTTTCAGAGATGAATTTTAGAAATGAGAATATCGTATCAATATTGCTTTAATTTGTACGTTGATTTGTACTATTACGCATTATAGAAATTGTTGTTGTTACTCGATGACGTATCTTTTCCTTGTAGTAGTTAATTAAAAATAGCTTTTGATAGGAGGAAGGTGTAAAGATCTGCCCCATAAAATCACTGCTCTGCTTGACTTACGAGAGCACACTTAACACCTCCATCACACTCTTTGTCACTGTAACTCTTTTTTTTTTTTGCGCCGTCGGTACAATAAATAAACTTGATATCAAAATATCGCATAGTATGAAATTCATTTGAAATTTCCATGTTTTACTTCATTTAATAGGTTAAAGTAGGAATGAAATAGAAAAATCTCTATATTTAGATTACCTTTTAAAATAATAAAGTACTATTTTTAGTAACAACTGGTAGCTTTGAGAAACGTTTAAAACGAAATTTTCTTTTTTTTTAATACTCAAAATTAAGAACGGACAATAACTGTAAATTTAAATTTCACTATATTGATATTTTACTTTTTTGGAGGAGTCAAGGCAAGAGACTTAATCGTCTCTTAAACATGCCTCTCTCTATTACATACACGCACTCAATCATTTCTCCCATGAAATACTCCCGTTAAGTAATCTCCAGGTAGCCTACAATAAGTAAAGTATCCCTGAGCTAAAACCTTCCAGGCATTCCATAATTCAATAACCCAGTATTGAGCTACATAGAACGCCCACATTTCAAACCCTATGAAATACATCAGGAGTAAACTGGCCTTCTGTGGTCGACAATTTACTTATTTCTGCATCGGTCAGATTAGCATCAGATATAGGTATTACTCAGAGCACAGTGGAGGAGAGCCCTTGATTGAGGAGGCCCTGGTCCTTTTAGGACCAGTAGCGCCGAAGAGGAAGGAAGGATAGATATTTCTCTTCTCCATTAATTCCACTTAAATATCCTAAGACCGTATAACTATTTCTGACGATAGTTATGATATCCTATTGCTAACACATAACGCCTCTCAAAGCCCCAATTTCTTACTTATAACATCTTATCTGAAAAGCAGGAGCTCCTTTTCTTTATGTGTATAAATTGATATATTAAGTTGATATTTTTGATTTATAAATTATTTGATTTAAATTATTTTTGTCAATAATATTAAAAACAAAATAAAAATAAAATTAGAAAACACCTTGACCAATTAAAGATAAGTGGCCCCCCCTCAAAGTTAACTGCCGAAAGTTAAGAGCTTAGTTTTTGCTATGCCCATTAAATTACCATTTCTAAATCATTCCTTATAAAAAGAGATTGAATTTTTTAGAACTTATGAATTAGAATTAAAAATGAAATTCAGTAATAATACCGGGTTTTTGAAATACTCTATCTTATAATTTATCAAAAAATATTTAACTAAACATATAACATTAATTATTGTAGTGATTTTATTTTATTCTATTACGTACATATGTTTTACTTTGTTCACGCGAGTTTAATTTTGGTTTCTAAACATTTCTTAACGGTGTTCAGCAGTATAAGGAAATTTATGAAATTCATTTCAGAAAGAAACTTTACACTAGATTCTTCATAATTTATCTAATAAACTTTTCCCAGATTCCTTTTGTATGTTCTTATGACTGCCCTATCTATTATTATTTTATTATATAAATAAATTATTCAAACAGTAATACGAAATAAGTCCTAAAATAAACTCCAGCAAGGAAGTAAGTATAACATATTTTCTGTATATGAGCTTAGCTCAAGCACTTAGAATGGAACAAAATATAAGAAAGTAGTAAAAATAATGTAATTAGTACTGAAAAGACCATAAATTCAGCTCTCTAGTTCTACTGCAAAAGATAATAAATATTTATAAAAAAAAAAATACAGCAACTTTGCTGAGGTATGTGAATAATTTTTTTTAATAATTTGTTTGTAGTGTTGGCAGGGGAAAATACCTGTAGGTTTCTTCGGTTGCATGTAATCTTTATAAAGACACATTCTTTTATGTTTAAGGATATAAATTTGGGACTTTGATTTGCTCGATTGATGATTTTTAAGAAAGGTGTTAAGTACGCTTTATTTGATAATAAAAATCACCCCACCACCCACATCCAAAATTGCCTATTCGTTTCAAATAAATTAGATATTTATAAAACGTATGCTTGTTATATATAAAGATTTCCCATATCATACTTTCCATTATTCTATTTCATTGTAGTTAATTTCAAAAAAAAATTGCACCTGAGCATGTTATATTTGGATATTTTTTTGAGATTATTATTATTTCGTTTAGTTTATTTTTTATATATTAATAAAACTATGATTTTTTTAAATAATTATTGAAACTTTTTCCAGCAACTATCAACAATCTTTTAACCAGTGAACTTCCTCCGGGAGTAACTCAAAAAGATGTTGAAATGTTTAAGGAAGCTAGAGAGAAGGCTGTGGCGGTAAGTTATTATCATTTGAAATCCCAAACGTTTTGATATACAAATTTTTATGAGTAATTCTTGAAAAAAATATTGAAAATGAATTAATGCTTTAAGCTAAAAATTATTTAAGATTTCATGCGACTTTATATTTCTTAATAAATGGATGCTTCAATAGCGCAGTAGTTTACCCCGAAAGTTACAGGCGCTAAGATCCTACATGCTTAAAATTAAGAGCTATTAGATCTGCTGCTAGGAACCATTAAAGATATTAGCTTGGTTAAAAACAAAAATATACTTTGTTTCTAAATCATGGTGAAAATCGCTAAAGCCACTGGCGTTTATGCCTAAGAGCCTTTCAGGCTACATGCCTAGTTGTGAGTTGAGAGGCTTTTGATTGGCAAGTTCACGTCTTATCAGTGATTGTAATTCTAATAGCCTGTTGTTGGTCAATTGCGATTCTAGCAAAATTTTGTGGGGTTTCTGAGGCCAATTGTTAAATGAGTGTATGAAGCACGGGGGATAAGCGACCTAACGAAATAAAAGAATTCTTTTGTAACAATTGATTTTAATATTTTCGTAATAGCAGTAATAATAATAATAAGGTACTAATTCACAGATGACCAAAGTTAATATTGAACCAGAATTTGAAATTACACAGAATGTAAATAATATTAACCAACAGCCTAGGTCTCCAGCTCAAATAGAATTTGGGAAATATTTGATACACACTTGGTATTCATCTCCTTTCCCTCAGGAATACGCTAGGTAATATAAAAATAGTTTAGTTTTAACATATAATGTATTACTAAATTAGAGTATACATTGAGTTTATTGATTTATTTTTCTAGATTGGGCAAACTATTTCTGTGTGAGTTTTGCCTGAAATATACCAAAAGTAGGATAGTACTTGAAAGACATTTAGATAAATGTAATTGGAGGCACCCACCTGGTACCGAAATTTATCGAAACAATGACTTATCAGTATTTGAAGTTAGTATTACTTCATTTCTTTTTATCAATACTAGAACAATTATTTAGTTAATTGAAAAATATTTTTCTTGTACAGAACAGTTACGATTATTTGTAAGGCTCTTTAGATTTTAGAAACTTATTTTTTGTAGCAAAAGGCGTACAGTCCTTTAATAAGGATATATATCTATATCATATGGATTTATTTATTAGGTATATATTATCCTAAATTGGTGACGCTCAAACGACTTTCTCTTACTAAAATATCGAGTTGTTGATTTGCAGAATATTTAATAGAGACAATTTAGAAGATATTTTCTAAATTTCATAACTCTTTTTTTATTGGGTTTTTAAAAAAATGAAATCACAAAAACGCGAAAAATCAAAAAACCATGAAAAACCGGTTAAGAGATTTTGATGCTACGCCGCATACAAGTCCCCTGGTAGGATTCAATCTATTGTCTTAAAATGCCAAGGGAGAAAGAAAGAGATTCCATACTTTAAAAACAACTTTTTCACACTCAGGGAACCTCATAACGGATATTTCTAGAAAATCTCGAAAATTTGAAAGTATCCATACTTTCAATACTTTACCTAGTAAGAGAAAGTAAAAATAATTTGTTTTTCTATCGATGCTTAAGCAATGATAAAATTTTATAACAGATTTCCAGATTAGCCAAAATTAGTTTTAGGTAATATTCCAAATTGTTTGTGGAAATATGTTTTGATTCTTAAGAAATTTTTTTTTTTTTTTTTTCAATGCCAAGTCATGATTATTAATTAGAAATAAATTATGTCTAAGCTCTGGTAGAACAACGTACAGGATTTGATAGGCTGTGTCTAGTGGATTGTGGGTATACTTAAGACTCAACTCTTTTAGATGTTTATACTCACTATAACCTTCAATTATTAATGTAGAGTGGGTGTTGTACCCTTGGTTTATATGTAAATCGATTAGCCTAATTTAATAAAATTCCTAAAATTGTATTATTTTCTTCCTTATAACAAATAATTTATTGTGTTGATTTTTTTTTTTAGGTTGACGGCAATACATCCAAATATTACTGTCAGAATCTTTGTTTATTAGCGAAACTTTTTCTTGATCATAAAACACTTTATTATGACGTGGAACCGTTTCTCTTTTATGTACTTACAAAAAATGATGAGAAAGTAGGTATTTTAGTTAATTTAGTCCAAGCCATAAATAATAATTATTATTTCATTTAAATTAATAAATATTATTCTAGGGATTTCACCTAGTGGGCTATTTTTCCAAAGAAAAACATTGTCAACAAAAATACAATGTTTCTTGTATAATGACAATGCCACAATATCAAAAACAGGGTTATGGAAGGTTCCTAATTGATTTCAGTAAGTAGATTGTTTTTATCTTAATTAGTGTGGAATCACTTCATTTGACAATGAAGAATGAATCAGACTGAACTTACTAGCAATCATTTTTCCACTATTATATTTCTTTTAATAAATGAGTAATAAAGACATTAACACATAGAAAGTTCACTTACTTTTGCTGTTGCAGGTTACCTATTGTCTAAGGAAGAAGGCCAACCTGGAACACCAGAAAAGCCACTATCAGATTTAGGCAGAGTTTCTTACCATGCCTATTGGAAGTCTATAATATTCGAGTATCTAGATAACCATAGAGATAGAGATTTCAATATAGAAGAACTGTCAAAAAATACTGGTATGTAGTAATCTATTTTCGTGTATATAAGATTTATGATCTTCAATGAAACTAACATTTGTTTTATTACTGAATTAAACTCGTTTTATTCATTTATTATTACTTTTTTTATTTTTAGAAAAAAAAAATTAGTTTAAGGGGAAAAATGCTTTAAAAAAATAGACATTTCATGGGATGTCGGTTTATTTAAAAAATTTGATAAATTATTTTTACCATATTAAATTGTACTAGAAGAAGCGTAGGATTTTTCTAAATTTAGGTAAATTTTTTAAATTAAGTGGACTATATTTTAGTGGTGTTTGGTAAAATTAATAAATTACTTAACGATCAATACTTGTACTTTTATTTTCAATAAAACAGCAATGGTATTTATATCACGAAAACCAGAACACCAGATTCCAAAAGGGAGGATTACACAATTTTTCCAATTTCAAAAAAGAGGAAAAAAGATATTTAATTTACGAGTTAAACTTAGTTACTTGCGACTGAGCGTACCTGTTCCTTACAAGTGCTTGAGAGGTGAATCTGAGATCATTTTTCAAGAAAAATATGTACTATTCAATCTAAAACCGCTATAATATATATATAAGTAGCGCAGAATATGCATTTACTTATAAGAATTCCATTTCAAAAAATTGCTGCATTCTGAACAGTACTTATAATTAAGAATGAATAATTGACTATACTATGGCTCTGTGCTTTTTACGAGCGTAGTTTGAAAAGTCCGTGCAAAAATAAAAAGTACTTAATTTTTTGGGGTAAACCTTTTTTATTTTTCAACATAGTCTCCTTTTAGGCTTATACACTTCGTCCAACGCTGCTCTAGTTTGTTGATCCCATTCGAATAATAGGATTTGTCCAAGTCTGAAAAATAGCCATTCGTTTCTGCAATCACCTCCTCGTTTGAATAAAATCTTTTTCCCGCCAGCCATTTCTTCATATTGGGGAACAAATAGTAGTCCGAAGGAGCCAAGTCTGGAGAATAGGGGGGATGTGAAACGAGTTGGAACCCTATTTCCATTAATTTTGCGACCACAACTGCTGAGGTGTGAGCTGGTGCGTTGTCGTGATGGAAAAGGACTTTTTTGTGGGCCAATCGTGGGCGTTTTTCTTGCAGCTCGGTTTTCAAACGGTCCAATAACGATGAATAATATGCACCTGTAATAGTTTTACCCTTTTCCAGATAGTCGATGAGGATTATTCCTTGCGAATCCCAAAAGACAGTCGCCATAATCTTTCCGGCCGAAGGAACGGTCTTCGCCTTTTTTGGCGCAGATTCCCCCTTGGTAACCCATTGTTTAGATTGTTCTTTGGTCTCAGGAGTGTAGTGATGTATCCATGTTTCATCCACAGTAACGAAACGACGCTTAAAGTCCTGCGGATTCTTCTGGAACAGCTGCAAACCGTCCTTGCAACACTTCACACGATTTCGTTTTTGGTCAAGCGTGAGCAATCGCGGCACCCATCTTGCGGATAGCTTTGTCATGTCCAAATGTTGATGCAAAATATTATGTACCCGTTCATTCGAGATGCCCACAGCACTAGCAATCTCACGCACCTTCACTCTTCTGTCATCCATCACCATATCATGGATTTTATCAATGATTTCTGGAGTAGTAACCTCAACAGGGCGTCCAGAACGTTCAGCGTCACTTGTGCCCATATAGCCACTCCGAAAATTTTGAAACCACTTATAAACTGTTCTAATCGAAGGTGCAGAGTCACCATAATGTTTATCAAGCTTCTCTTTAGTCTCCTGAGGCGTTTTGCCTTTCATAAAGTAGTGTTTAATCAACACACGAAATTCTTTTTCGTCCATTTTTTGAAAATCACTCGACTTCCTCGATTCAAACGAATGCCAAACACAAAGAAATAGACCGATGTGGTTGAAACTTGGTGTGTGTTCTTCCAAGAGATGCTACCAACTAAGCATAACCTCGATACGCGCCAGTAGTGCTATCTCTCTGACTTTGCACGAACTTTTCAAACGACCCTCGTATTTATTTTCTTGCTATTATTTAGTTGCAGGCAAAAAATTTAATTTTCGCGGAAATGCGCCAAATTATGTTGCTAATCTATTATTTAAACTACGAATACAGCAAATAATTAAGGAAAAAATGCATATTTTGTCTTAAAGTATTGCTTACTTAAGTAGGAAAGCTGGTTTGGGAGTTAAGAATTACACTTAGAATCTAAATGACTGAATCTATAGAGTTCAATGTTCAAAGTAATATTCTCTTTTAAACTTAATGTATTTTTTAATTTTTATTTTTTACACAATTACTCAATTAATATTGAGTTATATTCATTTCTTTTGTTTATTTTATTCAGGTGTTCATCCGCAAGATATCGCTGAAATGATGCAGCTAATGGGTATGATACAGCCTTGGAAACGGGATGCCGATGAGGGAGGATGTGGTCTTGCTGTAATTGTAGATTGGCCTTTAGTTGATAGCTACTTAGAAAGAATAAAAACTAAACCTAGAATAAAGATTGATCCAGAAGCTTTGCGTTGGACACCACTTATTTCTAATTATGTGAATCCATTTAAGATTCAGGTACTTTAATCTGTTAATTAAAATTAAAATAAATTTCCGTTAGAATGGCTACAGAATTTCCGTTTATGGAATATATTTCTCTACATTTAATAGTCTCAAGATGAAGCTGATGATGCCGACGATGAAAATGACTTGAATAAAATAGATGTAGACGATTTAGATGATGATGTAGATGTAAAGATTAGACCCAAACCTATTACTTCTTGGGATAACTTTCCATCGGCGTCTAGGGATTCAGTCAAACTACCACCGCATAAATCAGCTCGCAGTCGTCGTTACAGATATTCTGGGCGCAGAGGCAGAGTGGGCAGACCACCGAAAAAGTAAGTGTATTTATATCTACGTTAACGTAGAGTAAGTGTGACTAAATCCAATTCTATTATTATTCTTTTTTCTGCAACCATGTAGGAATGTTCTCATTACTCAATTAAAATCAGCTGTGTAATGCCCAACTTTACCTCACTATTGGGGAAAAATTCCCATTAGTGTCACTTTCCTCACTAGTGAGTGAATAAACTTTATTTTGCTTCCTTGATATAAGAAGTTTTGTTATTAAATATTTTCTGTAAAACTTTAATGAGCTTATTTAAATGTATTTTATCTAAATAATTAATAAAAAAAAACGAATTTTAAAAAAATAAAATAAAAATTGAAAGGAATATAGAAATAAAAATAATATTTTAATAAATAATTAGATATTTTTTAATTATAACAGTTAAAAAGGTTATAGTTTTACCTTATAGAAATTTAAAATGGATTCTAGTGATTCCTGTTTAGTTTTCTTTTTAGTTAATAATCCTAATGGTTGCAGAAAAAATATAATAATTAACTCGAGTGTAAAGTATTTTCCTCACACTCGGGTACAAACCCTGCCTCGTGTGAGGAAAAGTACTACTATCCACACTTGTTAAATAAATAACTATTATTTTAACAGCGGTTTTAAAACTAGGAAATAAACCTTTCGCAATAGTATAATGTATTTATTCAAAGATTTTAGACGTCTTAATACACTGCAATGATTTACGTCGTTATTTACACAAGTTGCGAAATAATTCCTTTTAGTCAGGAAAAAAGCTACAATTAGCCAAAATAATGTTTGCTTGCAATTAATAACTACGTAAAAGCTATTTAAAAAATTTAAAGAAAATTTATCGTTTTACTAATCTGAATCTACTTCCTTCAATATGGAACAAGTATTTGTACGTCATTCTTTTGTAGAATTGAGTAATAAGTAAAATACAAAGTAAAAATAATAAAATAAATAAAGTTCATCGGGTTAAAAGTTATGACTTTCTAAATCGCACTGCAGTACTAGTACTAGACCATAAAAGGCTGAAGAATATCGGGTGAAGGATGTCTCTCTGACCTAAAAATTTAGATTGAAATGGTGCAAAAGGAATTAGATCAACTGCTGAGTTGAGTGTCAGAGTAGTGGTTGGCATTGAAGGTAAAGAAAAAGTCGTAAAGTTGGCAATGGAAGGAAGGTACTTTAAGTTACATTCTAGTCTGAATCTTCTGTTGTATCTGAATCCAAGTGGGTTTTCTCTGGAGAACATTAATATGACGGTTTGCCTATTTTGTTCTTTACCCCCCCCCCCAAAATCAAAACAAATAGGAAATTTGTATACACTAGTTTTTTGCTAAAACAAATCGATTTTATCACTAATTCTTCTTTGCAGAGTAAATTTGTAATAAATGTTTTCGTAAAGTAATATTTCTTTTTTCGGATCTTTCATTTGTATTAATGTAATACACTTTTGTAGTGCTGACTCTTACTTAATAATGAAGACCTGTTGTACATTTTTAAAGTAGTATTAATTATTTTATCAACAGAACTTTTCCGCCAAAGAGAGAAGGCAGTGAAAATGAGTCTCCTACAGAGAGAAAAGCGGAAGCAAATAAAAAAGCAGTATCCTGCAGTGACCTTCTGGAAACACCTGCAACTAAAAATGCTACCCATGAAGATCCATTGCAAGATGGTCTTACTGAGAGAGGCCGCAGATTGTTGAAGAAAAGACTTAATAGAGGCGATGATATAACCACAGACTCTCCATTGATAAATGTTACTCAAAATAATGAGCCTACAGAAAGAAAGAGAAGAAGAACAGGCATTCTAAATGAACTTGCTATCAACAGTCCTATAATTAAACCCAGCAGACTAAAACTTCCATCGGCATCTTCAGCCTGCAACGTTGCGGTTACTAGTAATGATGCATCCATAGATTCAGTTAAACAGGTATTTTTACACAAGCGCTTATTTTGTAGTAAATTATTTTTCATTTAGGTTTTATATGGATGTTAAAACCACTAATTCAATCATATTTTATCAGGATTCAAGCACCCGGCGATCAAGCAGGTCTAGAAGGAGCACCCAAAACGAACAACTTCCTGCAAATGATTCATCCAAAACTGGTACGCATAAAAGTTATATCGATTTTTGTGTTTTAAAGGTAAAAAAAAAAATATATATATATAAAGCAATCAAATTCATAAAAGTGTTCATTGCTTTTATGTCAATATCTAAGGTAATTAGCGTCCATAGCTTTTTTCAGTGCACTACCGGTCTTCGGACAGTGTTTTCTCGTTACAGACAACACTTTCACATCACCGGCCAGTGAGCTGTAAGTAGCTTCTAGGAAGAAAAAAAAATCTTAGGTCCAGCAGCTGCTGGATTCGTAACCGTGGTATCCGCGTTGGAATCCAGTATTCGCTAACCACCCAGCTAATCCCTTCTCTAATTGCTTATTATTATTATTTAGGTAACGCGGCATTAACGAAAGGTATTAAAAAACAAATTGTTACAAAAGACAGATGGGCTAAGAAGAAAAAGCAAAAAGAAGTAATAACGGAAAAGTTACTCCCAGAGACAAGGTAAAAAATAAAGTTATTAGTTATTACTGAGATTGAATTGAATTTTGGCTTTCTGTGTTACTTTACTTATTAAGAGTTTCTGAATTTTATTTTTTTACTTTTTATTCGTCATTTTTCTGATTAAAACTTTTTGTTGAAGTTGAGGCTTTCCATTTATTTGGTTCAGCAATTTTCTTTCAGTGTGAAAAATTAGATGTTTGTAATAAAAAATAAATTTTAAGAAACAGAAGTATAACTTTACAATTTCAAATAGTTGGCCGTTTTCTAAAATAACCATCTACATAAAATAGTTTAAAATAATTTTTTAGGAATAATAATTTCTTGTAATTTTCTTTTTTAAACTTATTTTTTGTTTATTAACTTAGTTCAATAAAATTATATGATTTTCTTTCTCAATAGATATTCTTCTTTTTTACAGATCAAATTTAAGAGTTAAAAAAGTTATATCAAAAAAGAAAAAGGCTAAATGGTGGTCATCTTCTAGAAAGAAGACAAATAAGAAACGAAAAACGGGTGTTAATATGCTTGCTCTTCAACCATTGGAAGTTGAAACAAAAACTGTAGAGGAAAAACAACCAGAATCACTTCAAGAGAAAGTATTTGAGACAGACTCAATAGAAGATCCACATTTGCTTAATGGGACCAAAGAACTGCCTGGCGATAAAGAAAAAACTAATAAGATTGTTACAGTTGGAAGTGAATCAGTTGACGTTGATAGCATTGATGCAAAGGCAAAAGGTTGGATGAAAGAGATTACAGAAAAAGATCATGTCCCTAAAGACAAGAAAAAGAAGAAGGTCCAGAGAAAGTGGGGAGTAAAACCCAGAAGGGTTAGTTGAATTTTATTTACATTAAAGGTCAGCAGAAAGCTGCAGACTTTAATTACTTTTTTTTAGATTACTTTTTATGGAACCAAAATCAGGTCATACTTTCGAAATTAAAAATTCACCAGAAGTGCCCTTTCTAAAATGGTCTTCCCCCTCTCACTCTTATATATAATATTTATATACAACAAGGAAACAACTTATATAGAATAAGGAAGTCGGTGGTGATAGTCGGTACACACCGACTATCCAGAGCCCGTAAGCGCTACACTTCCAGTCCCAACTGTAGGGTTGGCTTGATACCTAAACCCTTAATTCGCAAATCCCTCATTGATCGAAATAGGAACTGCGCCCGCGTAATATTCCGTACTTAATAATAATAATATTGTAATATATAACATATGGATTTTGTAAGTGGGAGATCTCTGGTTCGAATCCCGCATTAAAACTATTTTTTATTTGTTGAAAAAATGTTAATAGTAAAAAGTTATTGTAATCGTGATCGTTTCCAAATTTTTTGAAATAAATAATGTAAATTTAAATAAGTTGATTATATAGTCGTTTGCTCTTTTTAAACATTTCTTTGGGTTTTGAAACCAGAGTTGATTTTGTTGTAGTTTGAATCCAATTTTTGTTTTAGAGATTTGAGACGTATGCTCTATGTATTGTGTACAAAATTTGAAACAAAATTCTAATTGCAGGGACGAAATATGAGAAATAAGAAGAAACAAATGGCTAATAGTTCTGCAGCAGTAAGTACGGTAATAATATCCACCACTACCTCTGAGAATATTAACGTGATCGTTGAGAAAGAACAGGATTCAGGACAAATCGGTGGAACTACTGCTACAGAGGAGCCAAAACTACGTGAAGTAACATCCATCATACCTGACACAACAAGCCGTGTTGAAACAGATACTTGTTCAGTTACAGAGCCGAAGAGCAATCAAGAAGCCAACGTTTTGCTGGAAGAAGCAAAGTCAGATGATAAGGAATTATCTTCGATTAATAATGAAGTTGGCAATGAATCGACCAAAACTGAATCCCAAATTAAGGTAATTTAGTAAAATACATTAAATTGATTTTTTATATTTGCTGATGGTTTGTCATAAGTTACGCAAACAAACCTTTGAGTATTTTTGTTCCTTTATATTTTTATTCTATGAGATTACTTAATATTGACAATCTTTTTTTACATTCAGAATCATGAACCATAGCCCTTAGAATTCAATATTTTTACAAACATAATGTCAGCTGTTATTGAAGCGTACATCTTAAAGACGCAATGTAATTGTTTGAACAAATTTTTATTTTGGTATTTCCATTTTCACCTGCTTACATTAACATTCTGGTACATCCACAGTGTGTAAGCACCAGGGCCTCTAGTTTTCGATTCATTTCTAAAATTTATTTTTATTCTTAGGAGGTAGAGGAGCCAAAACAAAAAATAGAAGAGGAGACTAACATGGGTAAAGAAATTATTTCTAATGAAGGACAACAGTTACCGCCTGAGGAAGTACCTGCAACAGTTTGCACACCCACACCTACTGCTACTGTAACTTCAGAGCCATTGCCATCACCAAAGACATTATCTTCTTCTGAAAAAGAACCCGCTAAAGAGGACAATAATACTCAGCCACTGGTGGAAAATAAAGAATCAAGTCCGGTGAAAATAGATTCACCACAAACCGTGTCATCTGCTGAGGAAGATTCAACTAAAGTTTTACCACCATCACAAACGGAGCCACCATCTCTTCTTTCATCAAATTCTTCGACAGGTGGGGAACAAAATGTTGCAGCTGTAGCATTAAGTAATGAAGTCATCAGCAATGTTAATAAACAGCAGGCACCTTCTCCAAAGTGTGCATTCGAGGCAAAATCCGAATATTGTAATTCGTCATCTCCTAAATCTGTAAATTCAATGGTAGAGGCAAGACAAATATCACCACCGAAATTATTAGTAGAAAGTAGACCTCAATCGTCACCTCCGAAACCAATGATTGACAAAATTCCTTCTACATCATCAGCAAAACATGTGATAGATAAAGTTCAAAATCAGCCCTCATCACCGAGACAAGTAATTGAAAAACCTTCACCGTCGCCACATTTACCATCGCAGAAATCATCTTTAGTTGAAAGAATGCATTCACAACCGGCCTCTCCAAAACCTGTGGTTGAAAGATTGCAGCCACATTCTTTGCCACACAAACCAATGGTAGAAAAATTACAGCCTCAACCGATGTCACCTAAGTACGTATCTGAAAAATCACCAACTCTACATCACCTTCATCACCACCACCACCACCATCATCATCCACATCCTCATCCCCACCATCCTCTACCAACTGTTGACAGCAGGACGCTTGCTTTATCGCAGAAATCAATGACTGATAACAGATCGCTACCACCTCAGATGAAACCAGTCATGGATGCAAGACCATCATCGGTTCCTATTAAAACGAGTGTTGAAAATAAACCTACTAATGTTTCCCATAAAGCTTCAATGGACAATAAGCCTCTAAGTATGACACCCAAACTTACAGTAGAACACAAACCTTTGGTGCCTATTATACATGATCCGAAGAAATTACAGCTGCCAGTGGAAGTTGATTTAACCCAAGGTGAAGATAGTATGTCTCCTGCAAAACCAGTTGAAGAAAGTGTGGTAGATACGGCTCCGCCTCTAGTAAAAGAAAGATGTTCTCCTCATGTACCTCCTCCATTGGACAAATCTAAAGTGAGTTCAGTTCAACGGATGTATGATCAAAGAACATCTTCACCTGTCCATCATGTTAAGAAAGAAAAGAAAAGTAGTACTCCAATAGTTATTTTAGATGACGAACACAAACGTAGGGAAGAAGTGATGCAGGCAGAAGTGAAGCCACCAGAGGTACAGATGTATGCGGCGGAAGCTTCTATTAACCCTGTCCATAGCATGCATGGATATGGTTGTGAACTTGACGTTAATCAATTAGGTTTAGCTGCATCGCAACAGTCGAGTGGAGAAATTGTAGAACAGCGTGCTCTTCAATATTCTGACTGCGCTCAGCAAGGACTTGCACTACATCATCCGCATTTAGCGGCAACATCTCACATGCATGTGGGTTATGCGACTGCTGCTCAACAACAGCGAAGCAGTAAGCAACTTTCCAGCAGTACGAGTAGCAGTAGATCAAGATCTGCTCCACAACATCACCTCCAATCAACTTCACCACATTATCATCAAAGTAATTTTAGTCCATCATATGTAAGCATGTTGGGACAAAGAGGAATGCCGACAGCCGCTGCACAACAGCGACTACCTTCGTGTTCTAATAATTTTTATCTACAGACTACCCAGCAAGGTACGTCGCCAAGTTCGCTGGTAAAATTGCAGCAGTTAACTAATGGCCTGGACGGCATACCGATGACGCCGCCTCCACCTCCTGTCGATCTAACGCCGCCCCCATCGTCGCATGCTACTCCCCCACCTCCAAATCATTATCATAAATTTTACCAAGCAAATCAGAGGCATCAAATGACCTCTACAACCAGACCACCACCCCATAATATGTTAGCCCAATACAACAGTTTTAATGGTTACCCCCGACAACAATCGCCAACTGTTACTAGCTACATTGCAAACAGCGCTGGCTTTATCAATCAAGCTACACAGTTGCCCATGCAAATGATGCAAGGGCAGTATGCACAAGATCCACAACAAAACACTATGTACACGACGTACGGCTACCTGAATGGTAGTTTAATGCAACCATTGAATAGCTCTATGAGACGATAACCTCTGCTTATTTAAAATTTTGTTTTTTAAAACACCAATAACAAAAATCACTTTTTCACCCTAGCTCGCAGTACCAGTTTTGTATTTTATTTTTTGACTGCAAAATTAATATTGCAGCTAAATTGTGATTTTTC
This sequence comes from Rhodnius prolixus, assembly GCF_049639745.1. Taxonomy (NCBI): domain Eukaryota; kingdom Metazoa; phylum Arthropoda; class Insecta; order Hemiptera; family Reduviidae; genus Rhodnius; species Rhodnius prolixus. Next base: position 27,500,664 of record NW_027411624.1, read on the forward strand.
AATGTTTTATTTAATTTTTTGTGTATTAATAAAGCCCACGAAAAATCACTTATTTTTGAATAAATGCACATTTATACTTAAGAACAAAAAGTAAAAAATTTATCTAAGTTGTGTATAGTGTTATATGTACTTGTAAATAATAATTATATATGTCAAAGGTTAGTTAAATCATGTTGCACACTGTACAAAAAAGATCAAATATTTTTACTAAGTCATTTTTAGTGTTTTGTTTTTATTTTTTATTATTTATATTTGTGTTAACCCCTTTTTTTCTAACTGGCAGAGTTGTGTAAATAGATAATTAAAAGATTTTTTAAATTATCTTTTTTTAATTTATAGATCTTTATGTAGCTTTTGAATTCGATTACTGTGAAAAAGTTGTCATGGAAATATTTTTTAAATCCATCAGACGAGAAAATTCATCACTGGCAACATTAAAAGTTATGAAAGCTGCTTTTATTTCCCATAAGTTTATAGGCAATTTCAAAGTGTAGGATTTCTTTAGTACTTTTTTTCTAAAAAATGAATTAGGAATTTTTTATGTTGAAATTTTGCAAGAGTTTTAGTTAATTTTAAAGCTAGGCCGCAGAAACTACACTCTTGATAACAATAATAAAAGAATCTCTTAGTTAAAGCTGAGTCAGGCTTTTGTCTGAGGGCTTTTAAGGTTCGTCTGCTTTGGTAAAACAAAAAATAGGCATGGTTTCGGTAGATTGCTAGAGCCCTGCTGAGGGATGAAAACGATGATTTATTTATTAACAAGAACAAGAATGTATTTCAGTTCAGAGTAATTCTAATTGGTGTAAAAAGTCTGTGTCAAGATTATTTTAGAAATTTCTCTTCTGCAGCATGACCAAACAGTTTCAGATCTGTTTTCCGGATCAGGTTAGATCGCAACATTGACTAAGTTGAATTTACATAGCTAAGATTACCTCGTATGTAACACCTCTTTTGCTGTGTGTTTCATTAAACAGATTCACCTGATATGTTGGTTCACTAATGGGATTTAAAACCTTAAAGGTTTTTTGAAGCCGAATTTCAAATTCCTTTGTACTACTACAGGGCAGTTCCAACGACTTGTCTGCTTCAAGCTTGTAGTTGCGTGCTGTACCTAGAGAGCAAGTGGGAGGTTCCTCTTCAATAATCTTTTCACATCTCTCTCTGCTTTTAAAAGTGAGAGAACGATATTTAGGTGTCTTTTAGCAACAATAAGAAATCCATGTTTATCATCAAATTCAGACAAGCAAGCCTTGTCACAGCGCATGAGGAAGATGTTATCATAAAGCCATCCCTAACTTAAACAATGCAACATGTAATAAGAGCAGTTAGACCTAATGTGTGACATATTCAAGAATTAGAATTCTGTGTCTTTTGGTTAAAGTTGACTCCTAAAGGTCTTGCTTGCGTGGCGAATGTTTTTTATTCATGGGTTTGAGAACGCTGAAACTTTTTGTAAGAGATAAATGCAGTGAATGGCCTTCCTCCATTTATTTATTCACTATATTCAAGACTTATATCTGCATACTCATACCAAATATATATGTGTCTATCAACTAGCTCAACACCAAAATTTGTTTTGGAAGTGCCTTTAAAATTCAAGGTGTCAAAAAAACTAAGCAAGTGTAATCGTTATCACCCATTTGACATATGAATTAAGTAAAACTTATGTTTTAATCAGAAAAAATAATAAATAATTGTTTAATATTTTAGTAAACGAGTGAATTATTTTTAAAATTAGACAATCGCGGATTTTTCAGTTCCAGTCGACTGAATGTTATCAGATGTAGTATGGTATTCGAACCTCAAGCTTTCTGCTTTTCTTTAAAATTTGATTACTCCTATATAGTAAATAGGACGCGCTTGCAATTAGCATAAAAGACGAAAGCAGATAAATTAATCTCTTTCAGCATCATTGCGTGAAAAAGAACTTTCTTGCACAATCATTTCATACTACTGCGAGATTATAAAATGAATATCCTATTCACGTGTACTCTAAAAACAGACAAAATCCCAAAACTGCTGAGCCCTTCCTAATACGCACTAGTTTAACAAAATCTAAAGAAGCGCAGTTTTGATTTTAATATTAAATTCGTAACTGAAATTTTACTTTTTTTACAGAAAGCTGAATTTAAAAATAATATATTAAAATACTAATTATACGTCTCGAAAGGTAATTTCTTTAAAAACTAACAAATCAGGGTTGGAAAAATAGTCATCTATCAGCAATATCCTGTAAACCAGACGTGAAAAAAGTGCGACAATTTGTATAATTAGAAGAAACATTTTATAAACAATTGTAACTTACGTTTGGAAAATGTAAAGGATGATTAAAACTTATTTTACATATAAAGCAATAATGAAAATAACAATTCTAAAATGAAGTAATGAATGAGGAAGAGATACATACATAAGAGATGCGTTATGAAAAAACGTACGATGAAATTGTCGGTCTGTCCATGATGTAAGAGAGAAGTGCACAAAATTGCAATTAAATCTACAACCATTAACAAAGAAAACGTATCGGTGAAATGTTTCTTATTTATTTTTTAATTTAGTATTATCAATTTTTAAATAATAATTGCCGATAAAAAATTGTTTAAGTAACTATTTACACAGAATAATTTGCCAGATATAAAGATTCATGATTTTCATAAACAAATAAAATTGTACGCAGCATACGAACAATTTAATATTTTTAGATTAATTAAAAAACAAAAATGTACATAAAGAAAACTTGTAATATTTTCTTGTGATTTCTATTGTGCAGCACTATAGGTAAGACTATAGATATACATATGTGTATTTAAACAAATCATAAAATAACTGATAAATAAAAGAATTGACTAGAATTAGAATGTGAAATAAATTATAATACTTGTACACAGATTGGCAGAAATAGTATTTATATTTTATATACATCAAATGTGTTAAAAACAAAATTATGACAACTTTGTGAGGAATAGTGGTGTACCTTTTAGAACTTGTGAATTGGCCTCGTTTATCTGAAAAATTAAAATCCACATTAGACATATATATGATTTATCTGTGATGGAGGATTTACATTTTAAATTGGCCACTCTTTCACGGTTGTTGAAGTATGCATTTTGGGATCTTACTGTAAGGAATAAAAGAAAAAGACACGTAATGAAACTGTTAAAATATCAAGTGAAATATTGTAAATTCTCAAAATTAAATTTAAAAAATGCCTTTTGTAAATAAAAAATAAAACAAAAATTTCAAATTCAATCTGATTATGTAGCTTTCATGAACTTACAAGCACTCGAACATAATCTCCACTTTTTATTTCTGCCAGGTCCTGTGATCCCTTAAAAGAAGGAATATTACATGAAGGAATTATTACTTTAATGTTTCCATCATTTCTTCCTGCTAGAAACGTTTTTGATCGTTTACTCTCCTATAGAAATATACACATATATATAAATATATACATATGACAGAAACCGAAAAATTTCCGTACTTTTATACATCTAATTAAGTATCTACAAAACGAAACCTTACTCCTTCGATCAAAACAGTCTGCTCATCACCAATGAATTTTCTGTTTAGCTCAGTGGCTCGTTTCCTGTACGCTGCAACCATCTTTATTAATCTTTCCTGTTTCACTTCTGATGGAACATCATCTTCGAATCTTCTAAAAGCAGTTGTTTTCTAAATCATACAAACGATTAGGAATTAAGTTACGAAATGAGTGCAATTATTTTTGAAAGAAAATAAACATACCTCTCTCATGCTATAAGCGAACAAATAGGCTACATGATATCCAACTTTTTCTATTAAAGAAAGAGTATCTTCAAATTGCCTTTCTGTTTCTCCACAGAATCCACAAATAAAATCACTTGATATAGTTACTTCAGGAATCATTGATCTTACATGATCTATCAGTTCAAGATACGATTCTCGAGTATATCCTCTTCGCATTCTTTCTAAAATTTCATTATTCCCACTTTGGACAGGAAGATGAAGACTGCTACAAACATTTCGGTGTTCAGCAATAACCTCCAGTACCTGACCGTAATTAACAGATTTATTTTTGCTTAATCATACAGTGGAACCATGAAAAAGAAAAAGTAATCAACCTCATCAGGGAAATCCTTTGGATGAGGTGAAGTGAATCTTATCCTCATTTGGGGATCAATTGACGCCACTTCCTTCAATAAACGAGCAAATCTAAGACCACCCTTTTTCGTTTTGTACACAGTTTTAAATCCTTTTGCCATTTTTGTACTATTATCTCCGTCAACATCCAAAGAAATATCTCTATAACTGTTCACATTCTGCCCTGTTTAAATTTAAGGCAATTAGGAATACTTGAAAAGACTACTACACTACACTACTAAAACTAATAACCTTGTTCCAATATTTCTGTTAATTTTGTATAACTTCCTTTCACTAGGAGGAGTATTACGATCATGTCAACTTTTCGAAAATGTCGTTTATAAGGCTTCTAAGACAGAATCACTGATTTTAGAAAATGGTCTACGTTAAGATTGAAAACTCAAGCTCGAAAAAATAATCGCATTAAGTTCAAACGTTATTAACATTATTCTGTAATATTTTATTCCCTATAAATATATTATTGGTCATACATAATATGTTTCATATTCCTTTTAAATAGCCTCGAAATTGGAGGAAGAACTTAGTTGTGCCGGGTGTTCTAAGGAAGGATGAAGTTAGCTTTCCTCTAAAGCGCCATATATGTATATTCTAGCAAACCATTTAATTAATATGTGATCATCATATTACATCACATAGTACATCCAAACTTCAGACTTTGTGACGCCACATTTCCTTCTTTAGAATCATATATTTATAAAATTAAAGCGAACCTCCGGTAAAAATTATAAATATAGTAAACAAATTTCTTTTTTCACACCGAAATTTATTACCTTCTTTAGGGTATTATAAAATTTGTGAAGTTTAATGTTGAGCTATATCATCATAACTGTTATGAACACAACAAACAAATTTACAAAAACGTCGGTGTGAAAAAAGAAATTTGTTTACAATATTTATTGACCGCACCTCAATACCTTACCTAGGATAATCTAATAACAACGGTCAAAAACCAAAACTATCATTTAAAAAAACTGTTAACTGCGGTAAGAAAAATTTGGTTGTACACACAGGATTTCATTTCATAAAAATCCTGTTAAATGATTTAGGCTTTTTAATATATAGTTTTTTTTAAAAAAAAAAAATCCCTAGTAATTGATTAAAATTATATTTTAAGATTTCAAACGCACCAAGTAAAGTAACTTCTTTATATCCTTGTTCAGACAGCATTGATACTTCCTTAATTATGGAAGTCGAAGGCCTGGATCTTTCTTTGCCCCTAGTAAATGGAACTATGCAATATGTGCACATATTGTCACAACCCCTCATTATTGATCTGAAAATAAAGATAATTGAACTAACTTAGAATGGCTTATTTATTGGAAGAACAAAATAAGACTTACACATAAGCAGTTACACTATTGGTGTTGAGCCGCACAGGTGTAATATCAGCGTATGTTTCATCTTGAGACAAAAGTACATTAACAGCAACTTGGTTATTGTCCGTCAAGGCTAACAAACGAGGAAGATCTTTGTAACTGTCGGGTCCGGCAACAATATCTATTGCCTTCTCTTTTTCAATCAACCTTTCTTTCAATCGTTCAGCCATACATCCTAGTACATTCACGAAGTTACAGTGGTTTTTCTATTTCCAAATACATATTTAATACCGTTAAAAAAAAACCCAAGACCACCTACCTAAAATGCCAATTTTTAATTGTGGTTTGTTCTTAAGATTAGTTCTTTTCAAACCTCGCAGGTGTTGTATTCTATTCCAAATCTTGGTTTCTGCACTCTCTCTGATTGCACATGTCATTACCAAAATAATATCTGCTTCTTTAATTCTGTTTGTTTTCAAGAAGCCTGCTGACTGTAGGATGGACCATACAATCTCAGTATCGTTGACATTCATCTGACAACCGTATACGTCAAAATACACTAAATTTTAAGCAAATAATGATCAAAATGATGACATTAGTACTTAATATCATAATTATAAACTGAATATTCACCCTTCCTGTTCCAACCTTGAAGACTAGATGGATTCAGATATGGTACTGTTTCGGTAATGTCTGTAACTAGAGCATTGCAATTTGAAGAGTTTACAAAAAAATCTTTCAGCTCTAATCCATCAGATGGAAGACTCTTGCGAAAGCAACATCCGCTCCTAAATGACCTGTTCAGATACGTATGCCTAATTGTCTTAAAAGGTGACCGAATTATTTTTCGGAAGTGTACTCTCCCAAACATAATGATTCGAGTACTAAAACCGCGGGCGAACCATAAAAAGACATATCATAACCTTCTGACCTGCAGGCTAAATATGCTACTAATATTTGTATTACTCTCCTAACAGCTGAAAGGGTGAGGTTATGTTATCATTTGAGATTGTTTAGGCTTAGGTTTTCTGTAGTTGATGGTGTATTGTGTTGTGTATCTTTTAAAAATATGGCTACTGATGAAGCTGTACAATCGACAAATGATGATGCCAGTGAGTGTAAAATGTCTGCAGTTCGTTTGGGATATTGGGATGATCGATTTGTTCATATACTTGTAAGGGGAACTGAAAGAAAACCCCCAGAAATTAACAGGGGGTATTTCGCAAGAACCGAAGGAGTAGGGATATTTGTAAGAAGATTTCTTAAGGTTAGCGAAAAAATGTAAAATTTCTGGGGTTGAACAGTAATTACTGCTTTTATGAATTGAAGATGATCTGTTTAACATTTTATAGATGGCTGGTGAAAAGTGTCAGATCATCAGTTTTGGAGCTGGTTATGACACACTTTATTGGAGATTAAAGGAACAGCATTATAAGTTTGATAATTTCACTGAAATTGACTTTCCAACCGTTACTGCGAGAAAATGTTACGCTATTAAGAGAAGCAAAGTGCTCCTGGATGGGCTTGGAGCTTCAGGTTGAATGTTATTATTTTTTGGCCGTTCTGTGTATTTCTCCTGTAATAATACCCCTTAATAACTAAATCTCGTCATTTTTTAGTAAAGTAATTTAACGAAATTACATAGTTCTTCCGCTTTAGTTGCCCGTTTCAAGTAAGTTAGTTAAATTAAAGTGATCTCACTTCGTTTTGTTTTTTTTTTTTTGAAGATCTAAATTTCGTTAGCTGATGGGTATACTGATCTGAAACGATTATTGTAAGTAGTTTAAGTTTAACTAGTGTATCACCTATTCAAGTATTACAAAAAAGTCGAGTGGAGTATTTTATATATTATTTCAAATTAATTTATTTTAAAAAAAGGAAAAAAAAAAACGAAATTTGAAAGCTAATTCTAAATATTCAATTTCAATTTTTATCTTATTAACCAACTTCTGCAGAAAGTGCTTTTTAAGGCCCTAAATGTAATAATTCCTTAGGCAAAATAAGTAAATAATAAATAAAATGTGTTTATAAGGTAATGGTTGAATGGCTTTTCAACAGATGGAGAAGTACGTTTGAGTTCAACAGAATTACACGGAGGAAATTACCATTTGGTTGGGGCAGATTTAAGAAATTTGGGCGAGGTAGCTACAAAACTTAGAGAATCAGAAGTAAATTATGATTTACCTACACTTTTCTTAGCTGAATGCGTACTTGTTTACATTGAGGCGGCTTCTATTGAAAATCTGCTTTCTTGGCTGGTACAACAGTTTCATACATCGCTTTTCGTGAATTACGAGCAGGTATTCAATTTGTTTTCTTATTTAGAATTGCAAACTCAGTGTTTGCAGAGTTGGCTGTTAAATCTATTGAGGCAAGTAGCATTTCTAGAACATCACAGGGAAATCTTAGTTCATTTAAGCTTCCTCACTAATGTGGCTCACAGAGAACCGTATAGGAAATCCTTGCAAATCTCAACGACACAATGCCAGCACTTTCCTACCTACATCCTACTGTAACGCATCGTAAAAGCGGACCACCTATTTTGCTGACAGTTCTTGGGTTTAACCGATCTATGTACCTGTTTTCGCCTTGTTTATAATTTTTTTATTCGCCTCTCTTAGCAACTTTATTTAAATTTTTTAATGCCTGTGCTGCATTTATTTTGAAGCCTCCTTTTTTTTTTATTCAAAAGAGGGCTAGAATTCTCATCTTAACTTCACAATCACTGCACCAAATTACTCCCATGTGTCGCAAGTCCAGAGCAGCTCAAAATTTCGAATTTGTTAATATGAGGACTTTATTAGGAAGATCTGATGACAAAATAGCAATCTAATTACGAACGAACTCATGTAACGTACATCGTTTAAATGGAATCCAAAATTTGAATTGGTTCCATTATTAAACCTAGATGTTTAAAAACTCTAATTGTCATAGATGTGATGTGCAAATACCATATAGATTTAGTTTATTATGCAGAGGTCCTTAAGTAAAAGTTAGTTGGTGCATTATTTATGGTTAAGTAATTTGTTTTTTAAGCGCAGAAGGTTTAATAATACTTTTTTCAATAGGTATATGTTTTTTAAAATACTAGCACCACACAATGTGTATATAATTATATAATCTATTTTGTACGACAATCTCTAAAAGGGATATTTTAAAATAAAGTTTCAGAAAACAGTAGAATTAAACTCCCTATTTTTGAGTTATTGAATTATAACTCATTTATAAAAATCTTTCATTGTAAAAGTAAAAGAATTACCTATTTTTTCAGACGGGCTTTACGTCCAACTATCACTGTAAATATCCTAATTTGGAGCCCAATTTATGTTTGCTCAAAGTACTTGATCAAATTTATTAGAAGTGTAAGATTTTATTTTGGAATTAAATTTAATGATAGTAATAAACAAGATTCATTTCTCTGAATGAAAATGTATTACTTATTTTATATGGCACACTTCTGATAAACTTTATAAGATGGACGATTTCTGTTGTTTAGGTAAACATGTGTGATAGGTTTGGAGAAATAATGTTGGAAAATTTAAGAGCTAGAGGTTGTCCATTATCTGGGGTTGATTCTTGTAGGTCATTAGAAACACAGACGAAAAGGTAAGCATAAAAAGTTCTATTTTTACTTTGAATTACTTGATACTTGATTTTGTAGTTTTTGTTAACTTTTTGGACTGATCAATGTTAAAAATGCCTCTAGAAGATGTGCTTTAGGAGTTAGAAGAGGGTATATTTCCATGAAGAGATGGAAAAATTGCTATTAAACATTTGCGTCAAGAAATGCTTTCACTTTAAGTGATCTTGGCGTCAGATTTATGAGTTTATTTTCTTTAAATTGAACTTTTGAAGGGTTTTAAAGTTACATTTGGAATTAATCTCTTCAAATTTGTTAAAGTTTTTTATTATGTTCTTTTATGTACTCTCCTTCATGATCGCATGGAGTAGTTTTGTTTTATTATTTTTCGTCCATTGATTCAATTAGATTAGATTTACATTCCGTGGCACTCCAATTTATTATTGGACTGTTTTTTATTCACTGTGAATAAAATGAGATGATTTTTAATTATGAATAAAAATCAATCCAACCGCATAGGAACAGTTACGTCCAAAGACAGCATCTAAAACCGTTAACTGTACACGAAGCGAAAGGAAACAAAATATTGGATTCCCTCGCGGAGGACCCTGCTTCGAATCCAGCTGCTGACTCTTAGATTTGATCTTTCGAGGAGCTTCTTACGGCTCACTGTCCGGTGATGGACAGTGTTGTCTGTAACGAGAGAACATTGTCAGGAGGCCGGCAGTGCACTTACATTTATTTGCATATTCAAATAAAAACAAAAAAAGGAGTAAAGGGAATTGAATTTTACACATTGTTATTATATTTAAATTAAAGCGTTCAACATCTAAGGTCAGTGCCCGTCCTTCAGGATTTTTTTTTATACAGACATCTTGAACGTCTCTAGGCAGTGAGTATTTAGTGGCTCTTAAAAAGAAATCTTGGGGCATGTAGTTGAACTCAAACCTGTGATCTTTGCGTTCATTCCAGTGACCTAGCCACTGGGTTAATTTCTTCCCTTATTTTGGCCTTGATTTATAATCAGTCAGTCAACCAAAGTTCTACGATAAGAACAAAATTATGTAGGCCGATACCTGTATAACTATATTGACGATTAACCTTTATACAACTGCCCTACTGGACAGTTTTAAAGCAAAACATTCGTTGCCTAATGATTTTTTTTAATTATATCCTTGTACAGATTTATAGATTCTAATTGGGACGGAGCTCGTGCTTGGACAATGATTGACGTTTATTCTGCAATTGATCCAGCCGAACGACACAGAATAGAAGAAATAGAAATGTTGGATGAAAGAGAATTATTAATCCAATTATTTCAACATTATTGTATTGTTATAGCTTGGAAAGGTGAACTGTTTAATTCCATAACTTTGTCAGATTATGACGAATGATTCTCCTCCGCCCTCGACGGCATTGTACGCATATCGTTCTGATACGTTCTGACCTTAAAGCCCTAAAATCTCGTCGAGGAGACTAAAACATGAAGTAGGCAAGGGGCAAATTTTCATATTTTCAATTATATTGATTATATTACTTTAATCCTCTTATTCGGCCATGACTGAGTAATGTGTAAATTCAAAGTTTTTCGTTCATATGACATTCATGAGAAAAAAGGAGAAGAAAAAATAAAAAAGCTGCGTAATGCAAAAAACTAATTTTAATATTAAGTATTTGAATAATAACCCCTAGTCAAAACATATTACTTCTAAAAATTAAGGGATGTTTTATTTTAATTTTATGCATCAATCACCAATTAATTTAATTGTGTTAAAAGTTTTCTTTTAATTGCTATTAAGCAACTTCGTGCCTCGTTCAAAATTTTAAGAAAACTATTTGCTGTTTACACAAATTATAAGATTGAGAAACATAACAAAAATGAATGAAGCCATTTTTTAAAAAGTTTTTTTTTTCACTAACCTTAAATTTGATTTATGAGAGATTACTCTTTTAATAATTAAAAAAAAAACAGTTTATGAAGAATTGTTTTATGAGCTAAGCTATTTTCTGTATAATTTTCTTGAGCACAAATCATCAGCTTTTTATAAAATTTGTTTTCTCCAGTCCAAGTGACAGGTAATACTATGCTTGCTAATGACTAGTTTTTAGGTTTTTTCTATAGGATAATTGTAATAGAACTAAGTTTTTTCCGTCTTATTATCACAATGAATGTCCAGTCTTCTAAAAATTACCTAATTTAAGCAAATCTTTGTAAATGTTAAGAAAAGAGAGCACTAAATTTAATTGTTTTCAATTTACAACTTTTAGGATTTTATTTAATTCTTCAAGTAACTATGAATTTGTCTCAGTTTTTGTGCAACTTATACTTAATATATATATTAATGAAATGAGTCACTGGCTTATCGAGTTCTAATGTTTTTTTAATTATTTTATTTTATCATATTTTCTCAGAACTAACAGAGCTATTTTATGTAAGAAACAAATTTTCATTAACTAGTAAATGTAATATTAGTTTTTAATGATAAATTTCCTTTTTTTGTATTTTTTTGTTTTACATAACTACAAGTTTTTTGTAATGACATTTCATGATCTTTTTTTATTTTAAGAAAATTTAGAATTTAGGGGCTAAGTGAAAATGTAACACAGGTATTTCATTTTATTGTTTTAATGCGCATAATTTTACAAATGTCGCCACAGTAGCCGAACGTTTATAGAGGCGAGACCCACAAAGTTGAAATGTATTGTTAGTACGATGTTTGATTCCAGTACTAGGCCATCGATTTTACTAAATGGTAATTTGAGAAATTAACAGTGAAGTATGTCTGCTATTCGCCTCTGTACACGAATCCTATTTAATTTGGAAATTAGACGTAAAGCCTACCTAAAACACAGGAATTACTCTTTGTTAAATTTAATATTTTTTTGTTTTTAATTTCAAATAATTTATTAAATTTTCATTTTTTTTAGTGCAGATTCAGACAAGAAAATTACTTATTTGATCAGTAGCATTAAATGTGGTTCACATTGGAGGTGGAAACATTACTTTTCCTGACCAGAAAGAAATAAGAGGAAAAAAATATAAGAACAATAACTTTAATTCGATTCAAAATAAAAATACCGCTTACGAAGAAGCCAGCTTTTTCTTTGGATTTTGGCCTTGTTGGACATGTAATTGATAACCCATTACTAACCTATTTCTCTGATCATTGTACCACAAAATGTGCAAGCAGATTTAACTAAAAAAAAAAAAAAAAAAAAAATGGAAAAGTTATCTGCTAATTATAAAATTAGGCATAAAATTATTCGTGCAATATTCTTTCAAGGGCTATAAAAATAGTAGAACGTTACTAGCTCACCTCAAGTTAAACTAGTTTAGGGGCAACTCGTGTCCAACCTTCTAAAAATGATCAAATCTAGTGTAATTTTAAGCATTTAATTAAAGTTTTAGTTTACGGTTTAAATAAAAAAAACCTTTCTTTTTTTTTATAAAATGACATTTGGTAAAATTATTTGGCACAAAGGCGACCAAAAAGGGTTTGTTAAGACCCTAAACTATTGCCGGTTTAGAATTTTATTCTCTACCGCTTTGAAGAAAGAATCCAGGACTGAAAGGTGCACAAAACACATCCTTTCTTGTTGCATCTTTTTTTTCACGAATATATCTGTTTAATGTATTTAAATTTAATGCAAATCATATACTATATAACATTATGTTATATATATATTTTTTTTATTATTTTTATTTATCCCATGAGCGTTCCGAATTGTTTGAAGCGAGAGTGAGACTGACTTTTGTTCTCTTATGTTGTATTTTGTTTATTAGAAGGAATTATTTATTGAATTTATTGTTTGTTTGTTTTGTTTTTTTCATTAAAACTTGTTTTTTCTTGTTTGTTTTGTGACTGTAACAATTACTAATTATAATTTTTTTAAAAAGAAGAAAATAATTTACATAAGATGTAATTATAAAATTTTTTGGTTGAATATGTATAGTTAACTATAAGTGGCGTGAGAATTTTAAGTGACTCGCTTTAATGATAGATTGACCTATTTCCCTTTTGGTGACATCAACCCTACCTATCATTTTGGAAGTAACATGAGGCCTAATTATAGTTCACAGCCCAATTTATACAATACTTGATCGATACTTTTTGTTTTCCAAAGACCGGATGAAAAACAACCCTTACGTTTTTTTGCATTCAATTAAAAAAAGGTTTTATTTAAACCCTCTTTATTGCTCGAAACATGCGTTCGTTGTTTTCTTTAAGTTAGACAAATCTGAAACAAAATTCGGCGACTTTCCGGCAACAAATTTTGTGTAGGCAAAAAACTCCGAGCTTCCAAGTTTTCACATCTCCTATAATTGTATGTTTTTTGCTATAAACAGTGGACCAAATGAATAATAGATGCCAGGTGTGGGCTGAAAGCACAAAATTAACATTTAACCTAACTTATATGCATCCTGCTTGGTCCTTGATGAAGAAGTACTCTTTGCGATTATCCAGATATTATTCGGTGAAAAAAGAGTTAATGCATCCTAGCTTAGTGATGTAGAAACTAGCTTAAATCTTACTCTTCAGGAGATGGTATAGCAAGTTGACCTAATAGAAAATATACCCACTTAGCTTATACCATCTCAGTAAAGATGATTCTAAGATTGAGGAAACTTTGAACAAAATTACTTCTAGGCTCTTATCATCCACTTCTAAATTTTTCAAGCAACTCTTGTACAAAACACTTGTATCCTCTTTTTTAATTTCAAAGCTACGTTTATTGGGTTTTATTCATTTTGAGGCTGTGTGGCAAATCTCTCAAACTCCATTACTTTTGTTTATAACGATAAAACTATGCATAAACTATCAAAATTATAAACTTAGTAGTGATAGAATCGGTTAGCTTTAACTTCCGTTGAAGATGAAGTGAAGAAACTGCATTCAGATGTTTGTTAAATTCTGGAAAAGGTTTTATGCATTTCTGTCAATAGTACCGAATGCCTGTAAGGTTTGATCCCCCATAAGTAAAATAAATAAATTAGCATCATTATTTGACGTTCGTATGGCTTCAAAAAATTTCAATAAAGCAATCATATATGTTACTTATTATACAAATTAATACAAAAGTGAATTCAAAATATATTTATATAATTGTTAATATTTATAATTTATTATAATTTTGTGTAACCTGTATGCTTGTGTAAAAAGAAAAATATCTCACGTCACCGATTGTCCAGTCAGTGTTTCTTATTGTGATTTTTATAAATTTATCTTTGAAAGAAAAGTTATAATTTATTATAACTAAAATAAATATTTAAAAAAAGTTTTAAATGTTATTATATACATTAAATGTATACTTTATTTGTATGTACATAAAGTAAATATTTGTTTGTACTGAACAAACAAATATTGAGGCATAGATGACTCAGGTGAAATATATTTTTTTTTTCCAAAGTTGGTTTTTCTTCCATTTTTTAAATAATTGAATGGTTAATTTTGGGTTACAGAAGTTATTTTTCTTTGCTAGAAAATAAGAAAACCAATGGATGGAAATGTCACTAGATAATGCTGTTGTGTTGGGGAAGACTTAACAGTAGGAGCAGGTAGTGTTCCAAGGATTTACAAACGTGAGTAGTGGAATATCGTGGTTTTATCCGAGGAAGTGCAATAAGTTTTAAAATACATCTTTTGCATCCTAATTCTGGCTCTTAACTAGGCAGTGTGACGCCTCTGTCTGCAGTGCTTGGTCCTTCCGCCAGTTACCTGCAGGCAAATCCATCATCGTGGTATCCTTTCGGAAAGGATATCGAGGCTTCCTTTCACCTCTTCAACCTTGGCCTGTTTCTTCCTCCGTTTCATGAATTCGTGAAAATTTCATTCGGATTAGATGTCTGTTTCACCTTTGCCTATCTTAATGTATACAACTTTCTCTGTAGGTTTCACGTTTTGGATCGAATGGTCATATTTTAGAAATCATTTCAGTTGCGTCCGTCGTTTCTCTCCTCTTTTTTGGCTAACTCACCTCAGTTACTAAGTTTTTAAAATACTTCTTAGGCCAGGAAGGGTTTATGAGAATAAAGTGTTGGTTCTTTTCTTGAAGAGTTAAACATTGTCGCGGCAACTTTGTAATTTACTGTGAATTTCAGTCAAGAAACCGTATAAAGTTTAGTCTTATCGTTGAGAGGCGATCCAAGATATTTAAAGCTTCCCCCAATCATTACTGTTTGTTCAATTTATTTATTTCCATATTAATGGAAAATAATGAATTTTATTCGAAGGAACATTTTATAGTAAATATTAAAATAAAATGACTATTTAATATTATCCTTTTTTTAATGTAACCAAAAAGTAAATTTCTAAAAGTCTGAAAGAGTGATAATGGACTTTTATAAGGTGAAGCCAGTTTTCTCAACACAATTCTTATGAACCAATCTCTGAAGGTGGATGAAAATTGTTTTCATGAACATCAAGTAGAAATGAAACAGTAATAATTGTGTAAGTATATTTTTCAAACTTTCAAAAAGTAAATTTTTCTAATTCAGTTATATTGTCACAATTTATTTCCACCAGATTTATTTATTTTGAGAAAAGCTGATATTAATAGGCTAGAAGAAAAAGAGTCAAAATTTTCATCATCGCATCTTATTACAGAAAAAAATCAAAGGATGGAACTCATTTTGTAAAACAAACTTTATTAGTAGCATTAAAAATTTAAATGAGATAAACTACATTGTAAAGCGGTAAGAGTAAATTTATCTCTTTGCTCCCTTATCTATTACGTATGATCTAATTTATGAGATTAAAAAATTTGTACTCTATATACTACAGCTTTGCGCCTGCGTAAGCAAACATTTATCAAATAATGGATTTGAAAATTATAGTTTGAATTCAGTCTCAATTTTGTGCCTTAACTGATTGAAATTATAATTGAAATATCATAAACAAAAAGTAACACATTGGGGCTGGTCTGTAATTAGCTCTTCTTTTACATTTCTATTCGAATTTGAAATTTATTTTAATAATGTGTTAAAAAATGAAAGTTTTAATGAAAAATTGTATTTTATTTTTCAGAACAATGGACTTGTTTAAGAAAAGCTGGTTTACAGAAGTATATGACATGAGCCCTGGGATGTGCCTGTCAATAGAAATCGATAAAGTTCTTCATCACGAAGTGACCAAGTATCAAGATATATTGCTCTTAGAAACGTAAGTCAAAAGAACTTGTTCTTATGAAGTCAGTGTATAAAATCATTGTAGAGAGGACGAAACGTTTGGTAGAAAGAGGATTTTTGTTTTTTTCTTTTAAGCGATCACATTCGTTAGAAACTAAGTTCTCAATATTGAAAGAATATCGTTTGCCCAATATTGGATTCCCAAACAGAGATCCCGGTTAGAATCCTGCTGCTAGCTGTAAGATTTTCTCTTTCTGGGAGCTTCTTACAGTTCACTGTCCGGTGATAAGATTGTGTCTGTAACAAGAAAAAATTGTTGAGTTTAGAGGTTGGGTGTACTGAGAAAAAGCTCCGATCATCCATTTGAGACAAAATGCTAGTTGAATAGGCTGCTGCTGCTGCTTGTAGGCTTTCATGTTACGTATTAAATAAATATTATAATATTTGTTCTAAAGTAATATTTGTTATTTAAAAATGTTTAATTTTTTCATTTGTTTTATGTGCTTGTTAAGGAAAAACTGTGGAAGAGCGTTAGTCCTCGACGGAATCATACAGTGCACGGAATTCGATGAATTTTCATATCAAGAAATGATATCTTTTCTCCCATTATGCTGTCATCCCGACCCAAAAAAGGCAAGTGTTTTGTATAGTAAATTAAAGTTACAGAACTTTTCATTTTTTCTTTTTTCTTCCAGTCAAAGAGAGTGAGATGCAATCGGTCCAATTTTCGATTTTGATATATATTTTTTCAGGACCCTTGTGAGAAGGGTATGTTCTCTTCTATCTACTAGAATTTTAATAGAATGAATGAATGAATGAATGAATGAATATGCTTTATTTACATAAAAAAAGAAACTTTTACAAATTAAATTACAAAATAAACTCTTTTAACTTATTAAACTCAAAATTATATTTCTTAAAGAATATAAAGCAATCTGACAATGGTTGCAAACAACCGTCTGCCAGGAATTTGACCTTTCTTTGTTTTGTTTTTTTCCTAAATGAACATATTTATTTTGTTTAATTATATACAATCCAGTACAACACATACACTCACAAACGAACACACACACCAACGTACACTCAATAATTGAACTGCTCTACCAACCAATTTCTGTACTCTAAAGCATTTTTTTGTATACATATATATACATATATATACTCCTTACTGACTTAATAGAATGTACGACCCTGTATATTTTATATTATTAAAAGCAGTTAAAAGTCTTCAGAAATTTCCTAAACTACCGAAAATACCATATTACTTAATGGATTTTTCAAATTTCCAAGATTTTTTTATTTCGAAAATGTCTTCAAAATTTTCTCTGTACTCCATATTCATATCAAAAGTTTTGTTTGGATAATTTTTGTGGAATAACGTAATAATTAATTATGTTTGAATTTTTGCGCATTCGTTAAAAGGTGTTTTATAATGTTCCTTGAAGTCTATAATGATAATTATAATAAGAAAATTTTTTTAATTAGATAAAATATTGTAATTAATAAAAAGTAGTATATTACTTGTTATGAAGCTCACAAAATGATAAGTACAATTTAAAAAAAAAAATTGAAAAAAAACGATTATAGGAAATTTTATCATATTGATATTACTATCTCTAGTTGTAGGAAGATGGTGAATACTTGGAATGTCCCCAAAAAAATCTGAGATTGATAAAGCGTCGAATGTGGGGTCACACTAATTCTGTAAAATCGTAAATAGTTTAATTATAATTCTTGTATTAGAAAAATTTCTTTGAAGTATTTCTGGTTTCATTTAATTTTTATTATTGCTTATGGTTCGGCCTTTCTTGGCAATCTTTAGAACAATGGAATTGAATGAAATCAAAATAATTATCATTAACTTATATGTATTTTAATAGATTATTGTTAATTTAACGTAATTTTACAATTTTAGCTCAGAACGTGTTTTTATGGTGGATAGGTGTGAAATGGAAAATGTATTGAAAGAGTTATGTGTGCTCTTTTAATTGTTACAGTAACTATATCTTATCCGTCGCACACATACGATTTTTTTTTACGTTTTATTCAAATTTGGACTTCATACAAAATATTTCTCTTTATTATCTAATGCCACACTCACTAATTTTCTTTAAAATATTTTCTACAAACATGCATTTGTTACTAATAGCAATAGATTACAAACTATTGTTTATTAATGTGGTAATGAATTAAAAAAAAATTATGTAAATACAATAATATATATATAAAGATTTGAATAAGCCTGCAAACAGTAGAACACAAATCTAGAAAATATAAAAACTTAAATAAATTCGAAATCCAATTAAATATGTTCATTTAACAGTAGATTAATTTAGAATTTTCTCAAAAACACTTGCTCCAATTTTGTTTAAGAGCCTCTTCGAAGAGGGGGTTCGGCTTTCTTCTAAAAGCTTTAAGTGTTTGATGTACTTTCTTGAAATCTAGGTAATGTTAATAGGAGTCAAATGTGGGTATAGTTTTCCAAATTTAAAGAAAATCGACTGCCCGGAAGTGACGCCTAGCTGAATAAATTTTTCAAAGCGAAAATTATATTACAAAATTTTATGCACAATTTCCAGGTACTGATTGTTGGAGGAGGTGATGGAGGTGTAGCGCGAGAAGTTGTGAAACATCCATCTGTTGAATTGGTTGACCAAGTTGAAATTGACGGAAGGGTTATAGACTTGTGCAAAGAATATTTACCAAGTATGGCTGTAGGCTTTACACATCCAAAACTAAAATTACATGTTGCCGATGGTTTTGCATTTGTAAGAAATAGATTACATAACTATGACGTTATCATCACAGATTCATCAGATCCAGTTGGTAATTGACAAGTTAAAATTAAATTTGATTCCATTAAGTGTTGAGGATAGCTACAATTAACATCTGCGAAAATTTTCGCGATATAGATTTTTAAAAGTCACGAAATTGACAGCTCTGTTTGTGTTTCTTTCAATCAAAAATGTGTAATCAAATGAAGTTATTCCAATCTTTAGGAGCTTAAATACATTAATTATGTACTGCTTTATATTATAAATAACAGGAAAAAATTATTATGTATAACCTATTATTCTTTAATTCAAAATTTCAGGCCCTGCAGTGCCTTTATTTCAACTAGAATATTTCCAGTTATTGCGTAACGCATTAAAACCTGGAGGTATTATCTGTTCGCAAGCTTCGAACCCATGGTCAAAAACAAAGGAATACGCAGATGTGTATAAAATCTGTAAACAATTATTTCCATCAGTAGGCTTTGCGTATACATCAGTACCTACATATCCTAACGGAATTATAGGATTCGCTCTGGGCTCTCTCAATAAGGTAATGTGTAGAACTAAATTAATTAATGCTAGTCTTAATTTGAATGGAAATTAATTTCAAGATAAGTTTTTACTTTTTTTAGTTTCATAAATTGAAACTTGGTAAAAAATAGTAGTTTTTGTTAAATAACTCAGATCTCAGATATAAAATGTTGAAAAGGCTACTCGACAGACGATCAAAGCTGACCCTGACGAACAAACGATCACTATATACCGCTCTACTTGCCCCAATATGGACGTACGGAATACAAATCTACGGAAGCGCTAAAAAATCGAACCTCAACCAACTTCAAACCTTACAGTCTAAAAGTCTTAGAACAATAGTTAATGCTCCCTTCTACGTCTCCAATCATACTATACACTCTGATCTCAACATTCCTCTCGTTTCTGAAATAGGACAATCTCGCTACACATAACTCCACTCAAATCTACACAGTCATTACAACCCTCTTATCCACAACAGGTCTACCATAACACTTCCTTCTAATCCTCAACGCAGACTAAAGCGGCGGTGGCCACGCGACCACCTCAACACAACGCCGACCTCCTAGGATGGTTGATGTGTAAACTTGCCAATCAGGCGAACTAACGGCTTCCATCACTGGATGGTCGTCGTTCACTCCACTCATGCCTCTTGGCGCACATGTATGTAAGTGCGTGCCCGTGTATTTGCGCCATTTCCTTACTCTCATCTCTTTTGCTTGTTATATCTATTATAGTTGCAAAAAAAAAAAGATAAGATATATTGCCGATCAGAATTTGCACAGCTTCTTTAAGTGTACTTAAAATTTTGAAGAAATTTATATTCTTTTCACAGTAATCAATTACTAAAGATATTTAAAAAATCAACTCTAACAGAAACTGAGATTTCATTTAAAATAAAAGGAGGTTATAAACTAAAATCAATTCTCTAGGCCAGCACAGACATCTTATTGTATGGTTGATACTGAGCCACAATAGATAGATAAAAGAAGTGTTGCACACTAATCGGACTGCCTCTCAGTCTTTCAAAGACCTAACATCTTCTGTAAATGGGATTTGGCGGCAACATATTCTTTCTCGTGTAATAAAACTAACTTTTTTCGTTTAAAACAGTAATATTTCCTTCAAATGAGGCTCCAGGTAAGTAGATTATCTTTCGTCAAATCTAGTTTTTAGTTTTAGTCTTTGAACAAGGATTAGTGGTTGGCTGGAAATGTGGCCAGCAAACTGTTGTCTATTTCTTATATCTGAAGGTGTTCCTAGATTAATTTTTATATTAAATTTGTTCCAGCAAACTAATTTCAAGGAACCTATAGGAGTATTCAAAGAGGAAGAACTTTCTTCTATGAAGATGAAATACTATAACGAAGATGTGCATCAGGCTGCATTCTCTCTGCCAAATTTTATTCGACAAGCTTTGAAAGAAAGTTAATAAAATTATAAAATAAAAATTTAAGTACCCTTTTATTGTGTGCTTTTACTTATCTGTGATGTATCAAGATCAAGAAGTAGGTTCACCACGCTTTCCTGGTATTTAGTTACTTGGTTATTAAGACCAACGTCTTAGTATTTAATTCTTTAACTCCTTGATAAAGAAGTATTTCTTATTTATTCAAATTTTTAATTTTTGTTGATATTTACTGGAGAAAGTGCAGTTTAACTTGTGCCGCAAAACTTACCAACTTAAGTTATCTCTACAGATATGCATCCCCACTGCTATAAAACACCAAGTGTCCAAAACGTTGACCATTACAGCTCACACGCCAACCAAACTTTAGAATCACCACATATCGTGTGTATTACAGTTAAACTGCAATTAATACAAAAACAAGGAAACTTACACTAAAAAACTTAAGAAGCCAAAGAAAAAAATTAGAAGATTTTTAAACAGATTCCCACAAAATTGTAATTGCCTATGCGAAAGCATAGGCGCGTGGCACACGACATGCTTATTTATATACCAAGGAACGTGTACTAGCCTGTTGTGTAGAAACGGTAGAGCAAAAAATGCAAATTTCGTCTGCAAAATATTAATTAAAAAATCATTTGAAAAACTCAATAGGGTTATGTGGGTTCGTGAACATTTGAAGAAACGGAAGAACTTAGGGCCTCCAATAATGTATATTTAAGCAAAGAAAGAAGGCAAATATAATAAAATAAACGTGGCTACAGAATTTTTGGTTTTAGATGAATCCTAAAAGCCCTGCGTTCACTCTATGAACACAGGTACAAATTTATTATTGATGCCATCGAACCTACTGGAGTCGATCGTGTACGATCCTCTCTAACTACCGCCAAACAAGGTTTAGATTACAATCAGCTGGCCCAAAAAAATTGCTTAACGTTAATAAAAAATGACCTCCGAATCCAAACATTACATTCAGTAAAAAAATTATGCTTTTTTTTCTTTTTCAAGTTGCTCTACAATGCATATTTCTTTTTTTAAGGCTATTAAACATCACATATATTTAAAAACATTTTGTTCAATAATTTGAATAAAATAATTCAATTAGAAAGTCTGCTTTGCAAAAAGTCCAAAATATTTTTAAAATTGGTTAAAGGATATTTACAAATTATGACGCTTAATTGGTGGTTACAAAATTTTTAATACTAACATAATTTATTTAAACGCTTCCGTTAAGTTGAGTCCCTCTTATTTCTTGATAAAGGTACCGGGAAATCAAATATATTATAGCGAAAATAAAAAATAACCGCAGTTTCTTATTTTGAATATTTATTATTTAGTATAAATTAATGAGTGATATAGAGACGTGCAAAAAAAAAAAACAAAAAACAATGGAACAATAAACAAAACAATAAAATGGTAACAATGCTAGATCTGGTTAACATCTTCTCTTTTAGGGCCCTATGTGGCCTTTATTATCATTTAATACAATTACGTTATTTTAAATATTAATTAGCCAAATCCAAAGGTTCTTTTTCTTAAAATTAACAAAAATTAATAATACATTAAATAAAAAAAAAACTTCCTCTTTTGGGACTTCATATAAAATACTGATGGTTTGCTCTTCTTCCAATCAAACTCAAAAAAATATTAATACATTTCATGCAGTTTCATCTTGAATAGTGTAACTGTAGGAGTGTCTTGACGATGTCACAAATGAAATAATCACAGTCTACTTTTTGGTCATATATTTATACGACCAATCTTTGAGCGGAACAAAGGTTTCTTTAATTGATTGTGGAGATGCCCATCTCAAAATGTAATGTGGACCACCAGCTTTGTCATTCGTGCCTGCAAATAATTATTTATCAAACTGAGTAAACGTTTGTTTTATTGAAATTGATTTTGACCGCAATAGCGCAAATGGAATAACTAAAGAAGAGTTAAAAAGAAAAATCCCTACCATTGTGTTGAATAATTTACATTTTCCACAATCGCATTTAATAATTTATCTGCATATTAAAATGATAATTTTTGCAAATATTGGTAATTTACTATTTTCAGTTGGATAGATGGTGAAGTATTTTCAAAGATTCATCATTTTCTTATAGCAATAAGAAAATTAATAAATTTGATTATTCACTTCTTCACATCAATACTTTTAAATTACGAATTAAAATATCTTAAACTTAGTACAGGACAAATTTCATAGAAAATAAATCTTTTTGCCTTAATGAAAAAAATGACATATAAAAGTACTAGTGGTTGTAATGATAAAAAAATAGATTTTGTTTTTTTACTTTGAATTATTTCGTTATTTTTGTAACTTACCCGACATCCTTGATCCACCAAATGGCTGCTGAGCTACAACAGAACCCGTCGATTTATCATTAATGTAAAAATTCCCGGCGGTCATTTTCAGCCTGCACAGCGCGTACGCGTTGAACGTACTGAAAAAAAAACATGTTTTAGAACAAATTTAGACCACAATTTTTTTAATTTTTATTTTTATCAGGTGGACACATGTATGTATTCCCTTCGGCTGTACATATACATTACTTAAAAAAATGAGTGGACAAAATAGCTGTAATTGTGTCAAACTTCAGAAATTATCCAATTAAAGCAAAGTTCAACATTTCAATCCTAAAATAAATGTAGAAAAACTCACTCATCTTCTGAGAAAATCGCTCCAGTGAGGGCGTACGGTGTGCTACAGTCAATTAAATTTAAAGTGTCTTCCACTTTATTATCAGGATATTGATATACAGATAGCACAGGGCCAAATATTTCTTCGGTCATTGTTTTATCAAGTGGATCCTTCGACTCTATGATGGTTGGCTCAATGAAGTATCCTTTTCTAAGAATAAAAATTATCTTAGCTGCATTAAACATTTTTCCGTTGCAAGAAGAATAAACATGATAAAAAGGACAAAAAGACTAGATAGCTGTAAATTTTGAATATGCAAAAAATTATTTATGACAATTAATTAAGAAATTGACCCTAACTTATCGTCATATTTTCCACCTCCAATTACTTTTAGGTTGGAATTTGATTTAGCATGGTCAATATATGAAGAAATTCTTTTAAATGCCTTGTCATCAATTACAGCTGACATAAATGTATCAAATTCTTGGACATCTCCTAGTTTAAGCTTCTTTCTTGTTTCTAACAGACCTTCTTTTATCTGCCGACAAAAAAAAAACATTAAATTATTATGAAAAAACTGCTTAAAGAAAAACAGAAGTCACAATAAACAAATAATAGCAAACCTTAGGCCATAATGATTCAGGAACGTACATACGAGAACAAGCTGAACACTTTTGTCCACAAAATTCAAAAGCAGATTTAATTGTTCCATTTACTACAGTTTCCACATCTGCTTTAGGATGTACGAAATGATAATTTTTTCCACCGCATTCACCAATTAATCGTGGATAATTTTTATAAAGATTAATATTTTTGCCAACTTGAGTCCACAATCTATTAAATGTCCTATTTTGTCGCGGCAAAAAAAAATTTTGAACCCGTTATTTATAGAATGTTAAAAAAATACATAATTTGAAAACATTAATTTAAAAAAAATATATACATATGTGCAATCTAACTTACGGGACTGAACCTGTGAAGTTAATGCCAGCAAGTCTTGGAGAACAGGTGATAGTGTCTCCAAAGACAGGACCATCAGCAGGCACGAAGTTTACAACTCCCGGCGGTACCCCAGCTTCAGTCATTATTTTAAAGATGGTATAATTAGATAACAGTGCTGTATCCGAAGGTTTCCACAGAGTAGCGCAGCCCTAAAAATCGAAAACACTAAGTAAGTAAAGTAAAGTAAAGTAATCGCCTACTTTTTCAGGCGGGGCTTAACGTCCAACTACCAATTAGGTGTCGTGGACGGAGGCGACTAGCAAACATACTTTACTGTAAATTTCTTTTATTAACCATCAAATAAAATCCAAGGCCTAAGACCGGGAATCGAACCCAGTACCACAATACATATTAGCGTCGCAGGTCTCGCCTCTAACCCGCTCGGCTACCGTGGCGCCTAAAACACTAAGTATAAAAATTAATCAATTGTTATTGTTAAGCCGCGTACCGTCCTATCTCGGCGGTACCTTTTGACAGTGCTCCATCTCGCCTTTTTCTATTTCTCTCTCTCTCTCCTTATTCCAATTCTCGTAGTACGCGTTATTTTTCGTTAATCGTTTCCTTTGGTGTCGCCGCCAATATCTTATTTTTCTGCTATTTTGTAGTTTTGTTTATTTCTCAGTTCCCATGGTTTCAACCTTCCCCTTCTCTATCCTCTCTTACCCGTGGGGTTTTTCTGTCTGCTGTAGTTCAGTACGCCGCTGACTCTGTGCAAATAAGTTAGTGCTCCTCAATTCCATACCGCTTCATAACGAGTCGACGTCTGGCCCTGCTCTGCATCAGATATAGTACGCGTCCGCTGGACCAACGCTTCAAGTACAGCTTTTCGTACTTCCGCAACGCTTCATCATCGGCTGCTTCCGGCCCTACGTCACTCGAGTCTGCCTGCTGGTGTACTTCTTACTGCATCTCAGCCTGCTAAGAGACACTTCCGCTGATATCTAGCACTTCGCTTCATCCGCATCTAGTGTATTGATTGTACTATTACTTCTTCTTCATCCGCATCTAGTGCACTTGGTGCACTATTACCCTTCCCTCTTCCGCTTACCTCACTTCCAATTCTAATACGCCTCTTTGGGCTTGAACCCCAATATTCCTTACTCTTCTAGGAGCTCAGCTATACATTACACACACACATCTTTACACACTTGTTTACCTAAGCTCTTTAATAGTTCCTATTCCCTTCTACCGCTTAATTAGAGATCCTTTACCGCCTGGCGGATACTGTGTGCGCTCGCTTCCGGTGCGTTAAAGGTAAGTGTTTTCTTGACCATTTTCATTACTAAATATTTTCTTTGTATTTATTTATCCCCCCCCCGAGCACGTATCGATTTAAATTACGTTTACGTCATCTTCCCCTCTCCGCATCTGGGTGTAAGCCTCACGCGCTTACGGTTATATATATATTTATATATTTAAATTATATGCTGATTATAATGTAAATAATCAATATTTACAGAAAGGTGTAATCCCATTTCATAGATGAATCGGTGTGATTATGAAATGGCAGTTCAATTATTTCAATGTTTGATAATTAATATATACAAACATAGTACTCTACTTTTTTTGTTTTTGTTTAAGGTGCTTTCGGAACTTTTTTCAGTGTACTGCCGGTCTCTTGACAGTGTTCTGTCGTTACAGGCAACACTGTCCATTACCGAACAGTGAGCTGTCCTAGGAAGAGAAAATCTAAGGGCTATTAGCTATTAGCTGGATTCGCACCCGGTATCTCCGAGATGAAATCTAGTACACGCTAACCACTGAGGTAATCCCTTCCCTATTACTATAAATAAATTACTTTGAGATGTAAAAGCTTCTGAAAATATATCTGAAGCTTAGAATTTGTTACCTGCACTTCATCTGTCTGATTAATTACTTCAGTTCATTAAAGAAGCAAGAGAAAGAAATTAATACCGGAGAAATCAATCTTTATAACACCTACCATTAAAGCTGGCGTATAGGCAAGATTTCCACCAATAGCAGTAAAATTGAATGGTGACACAGAAGCAACAAAGCCATCAAGTCCACGATATCTGTGAGAATTCAGCGATACTTTCGCTTCTGGGCTGAGCGGCTGATATTTCGACACCTCTTTAGCATACAAGGCATTGAATCTAAAACAAAATACAATAACAAAATAAGTGCCGTAATAAATGAAATTTGATACTGAATAACTGTAAAATTTGATTACCTTTAGGTGAAACTTTTATTTTACAAACTGACCTGACGTCTGCAGCCACACATGTTTCATTTGCCAAATACTCTTCAGATAAAAAATTACTTGAACATTCTCACATACAACTCCTGAATAGGCTAGTTTTCAAATCGTACATTTCGATATGTTTTTTTCTAACATATTTATATTTTGGAAATAAGAACATTTTTTTTTTGGCAAAAACAAAATCACATTAACCAGGAGGGAAATACTAAGCGAAGAAAAAAATAAAAACAATGAAATCTTGTGAATTGGGTTCTAAAATTAGTTCAGGAATTCATTGTTTAAAAACGACGATCCTGAGTAAAATTTAAAAATTCAATACCAAATTCACAAATATCAATATATCGATGGTAAAAGCACTGGAAACTGTATTAATGAAAAAAAGTACATAATTAATATTCCAGGAGAGAGAAAAAAAGAGAAAAAAACAAAGACCAATTCTCACTGACGCTTAGAGAATAAAAGTTCTCTGATTTCAGATAGGTTCTTTTTTTTCCTAGACTGGCTTGGTACATGGAACGGTGGTAATAAGCCTCTCCTTACAGGTGCGCAATAGCTTCTAAATAGAACTATGAAGAATAGATATATATAGGCGCGAATAACCCTGCAGTTGATGCGCCGAAAAAAAGGAAAAAAAAAATAGATATGTATATTTTTTTAAAGGAGGTATGTTACTTTGGGCTAACACTTAATAAGGAGCAAGGATTTTAAATTTTACGTGAAATTATTCACGGTGAACCGTCATTTTTAATTTCGGCATTCACTTATAATTAAGTGATTATAAATGAACAGCATTCTTTAATTAAAATGGTCATAATTATTAAAATAAACGAGAAGCAAGTCAAGGGTTTTAAGTAAGAGTAAACAACAAATATTTTTCTTCAAGCGGCAATTCACATCACGATGAGTTTGTCTTTACTATCACTAAATCTTGAACTGAGAGATATTCTTTTGAAAATCTGGTATTATGTAGCCATATTTTTTAATAAACAAATTTTCGTATTTGAATTGACCGGATTTATTTTTTTTTAATTTTTTTTCTTTTTAGCGCATCAACAGCTGAGGTTATTAGCGCTTGGAGCTTTTTTCAGTGCACTGCCGGCCTCCGGACAGTGTTCTTTCGTTACAGACAACACTGTCCATCACCGGACAGTGAGCTATAAGAAGCTCCTAGGAAGAGAAAATCTAAGGGTTAGCAGCTGGATTCGAACCCGGGACTTCCGCGTGGGAATCGAGTACGCTAACCACATAGCTAATCCCTCCCCTATTTATTTTTATTATTATTATTATTATTTTAACCGACGTAGCACGCATGCTTATTACATCCCTGACTGACTTCGGACATTCATCCATCATAAGTGGTAACTAATTCAGTTTGGAGTACAGATTTCGACTTTACTTACGTTACCGTCTTGTACTTACTGACTGAATGAGGGAGGTTACTTGATTGGTATGGGTGTTATTAAAAACGTTAATGAAAGGTAAAACATTTTGTTTAGTAATGAAACAAAATTAATGAAACCTATTACTTATTTGAGGCGTTTATCGCATAAGTAATGTTTTAGAATTGTGAAGCTGTAATTGTATTTTAAACGAGGAGCGTGCGGATTAAAGCTGAAAACATGGAATTAATTACAAATGAAATGAGCTTAATTCTAAGCATTATATAAATATAATGACAACTTTACGATTCTAAAACATTACAAATGCTAAATGTTTACAGCCCTAAAAACAGAATTAAGTTTTTTAAATTTTATTTCATTATTTTACAAAATGATTTACTATTCACTAACATTTGGAAAAACACACACATAACATATAACCTCCCTCAAACAGCAAATCTATTGCAAAACGGAAAAATATATGACGGATAAAATAAAAAATACTTGCGAAAAATTTGTATTTAAACACATCTGTTTAAAGTTATAATTTGGTGATTAAGAGGGGTTTTAAAACTTGACCTAAAAGTGTGATTTCAATATATTGTGAACAGATTTACAAATTGCAAATGTTACAAGAATCAAATATGTGATGAATAGTCAAGAGTTTAAAATCACTGTACGTTCAATTTTCAAGGTTAGCAATAAGAGAAAGTCGTGTTCACACCACACTTTTTTTATTATTAGTCAATACAGCAAGAAATCTAACTTTGTCCGTTAGCTCTATTTAGCGAGAACAAAAAATTGTAATAATAAAAAAAATAAAATAAAAAAAAATGGACAGTGCCAATAATACACTTAAGAATTTTGGCTGGGTGCCGTTGCCAAACGCTTCTCATTGTAACAAACAGGTTAACATTCTCATTCTTTGAAGGAATATGGAAACTAAATTTTCTTACACCCTTAAAATATGAAAATAAATTAATAACTAAATAATAATAATAAATTAAATCCTATAATAAATTAATCGAACTAATGAAATAAGGAACTTTTTAACAAGTTAATTTGCTATAAAAATTATTAAACAGGCATTTATTACTTTTTACGAGAAATTTAATTGTATACATTTTAGCTATAAAAGGAGAGAAGAATACCAATTTAGCTAATAATAATTATACTGCAAATTATTGTTATAGGAAGGTTACTACATAAAAAAAGTAATGGAATAACAATTTTAAAAAATAACATCTAATGACAAAATAACTATAATTGGCCTAATTTTATTATGAAGAAGACAATCCACTTCTTTTAAGAAAATTAGTTATTTTTATATTTAAAATCTAGATCAGCCGCTCCTTTTATGTTCAAAACATAAAACTTTAAATGAATAAATAAAATGTCAAATAGATTTTTAAGCAATCTGCAATACATTTATCATTATAAAATTTATATAGGTGATGTTATTTTAAACCGCAGAAAAGCTTTTCTAAAAAACAAACAAAAATAGAACACCAAGATAAAGCGGAAATAACTTTCATGAATATTTAAAACTATTAGAAAATTAATATCTGCAAAAATAATTGTACAACGGTTATTTATTATTGCAAAAAAGTAAAAATACTAATTTATGCAAACGAAAGAGGATTAATTAATGAAAAGAAGACTTAACAACTCTCCCTGGAATTATTTTTGAGCATTTCCCAAACAAAACGTTTACAAGTCTTCAGGCAACAAAACTAGCAACTCACAGCAAATCTATTAAAATGACTAGAATCTCTCTATAAAATGAAATTTATTATATTTAAAGAAAAAATATAATAAAAATATCTATAAAGTGTGTAATTTAAATTTCAAGTTAAAAAAAAAAAATAGTCTACGGAAAATCGAAAAATTTCAGTATGCTGCTTACAATGAATGATCTAGTTTTCTTAAAATTTGAAGTACTAGACTTTAAGAATATCTGCTAGATAATTGAGTATTATTATATAAATAGCAGAATTAAATTTACCCCAAACATCATTTAATGCTTATCATTTAAAAGAATTTGGTAGGCTAATGTAAGCTTCTTCCTCTAAATCCAATTACAAATTTCCATTGTAAGATTAATTGTTTAAAGACATTTATTGGATGTTTTAATCAAATACCAAATAACTAAAAATCCACCAATCGCGATACCTCGTAGAAAAGAAGACAAAAAGAGAGATTATCTAGCTTTCTAAGATTTATACTACATTTGTACTCATACTAAATTTTAGAGAAAAAGCGATAAATATTGAGAGTAAGACAATATGAGTAGAAGGAAGGTCTAAGTACATTTTTTGCCGTTGTAATCTATAATCACAATTTCGAAAATTTTGGTCTAACAATACTTTCACCCAAATGTAAGAAAGAGGGCGGCAATAAGTTTCTGAGTTGATTTATTTGGCAATTGCTATGTTGCACATTTAAACGTCTTTGTGTGCTGATTAACTGAGAAAAAAGAAAAATTATATACAAAAATTATATTTAGAACTGTTCAAAATAAGAATATTTACCTGATAAAGTCGATTAATTCAGCAGCACTATCAATTTCTGCCTGAATAACAGTTTTAGCCTGGCCAAGCATCGTAGCTGCATTCAATTTCTGCCGATATTTGGTAGCCATCATATCCGCCGCTTTTCTCCATATTGCTACTCTATCCTTTAAAGGCACGTTGTCCCAATGTCGTTGTGCTTCTACAGCCGTCTCAATCGCTTTCTTTACCAACTCCTACGGGGCACATACCTTGGGTCACAACACTTACTCCCTGTATTCTTTACTCTGTGACGAAAGCATAATTCAGAAATGTAAGAAAGAATTATGTTTGACCTTTTTTCACATTATTTATGGGTTTTGCAATGAAGCCTGTGATGATATTCTTTTATGAAAAGAAAAGTCATAACTTGAAAAAAAAAATCTGCATTTTCGGAAAATAGAAAGGATAAAAAAAAATTACGACCTATCCAGAATAAAATAAAAAATAAATTGGGGGGGGAAAAAAATACTCCTTAACCATTTTATGGAATAAGTAATCCCCAGGGCGCGAAAAATCTATGTTGTGTTAAAAAATAAATAAGTAAAAAATTGGAGTTCAGAAAGAAGAGAGAGAACAATTCGGAAAAAAATTCGGAATTAACTTACTGAATCGGCGTAGTAGAACTTCGCTATCTTCTTCTGATGGTCATGAGGCTGAAATAATAATTGAAAAATAAAACAACAGTTTTAGGAATTACAGCTGTTTTTAAATTTAAGAAAACTTTTATGAAAAATAAATTTAAGGGGCATTATTCTTCTGATCTGATTAGCTAAATAAACTAGGTAACCAATTGAAAAAAGAAAACTAGGTCATTTAAAATTATGTCAAAAGAAACATTATATTCCACTTCATTTATGTTATCTATTTATAATCATAGTCCCTATTCTATTTATAACTTATCTCTAACACCTATATTTATCTAAAAAACTGAGTATAGGAAATTAATAATTTTTCCCGTACCATAACTTGGTATCTAACATCTTTCGTTCGGTATTCTTGTCCACCTATAATTATAGGAACTTCTTCGCATTCGCTTGCAGTTTCTTTCAAAGCCTCTTGTAACTCTTTCCGCTCCTTACTACCAGGCAAATATTCTGCAGAAAAATACAATTACAAAAAAAAAAATCTTTTTACTTTATTATTAAATTCGTTTAAAAAAAAAAACCTACCATATACTGGTTCATTTTTTACATGAAAATCTTCAATTTTGATTTCCGGGACAACCGACGAGGCACATCGTGTAGTTAACCTTTTTAAAATAAGAAAAAAATATATATCAATAACTTAAGACTACGGTTCCTAACCAATATGGCTGGTATAAAACGAAGTGATTTTTTACTTTAGTATTATCACAAGTTTTTTTATAAAATAATTTTTTTTTTTATACTTGCAGGGAGTATACTTATATATTTATACATAAACGGTTCATCAGATAACAAGTTGTGTAGTAAGAAGTACTATCATCATTTTTTTGTCAAGGGTTAGTTTTCTTTTTAATATATCTGTAATAAATATAATCTAACCGTCTTTAGAGATAAAAAGCTCTCTTTGGCTTTACGCACAAAATTAGATTAGAAAGTAAGGTCAAAGGTTTGAGATTAAAATAAAAAATATTTATCTAAAATTACCTTTGAAGATTTCCGATAACAACCAATCGAGATAATGCCAGCATATTGATATCGTTTTATGTTTACTAATATGCCACTTAACTGGATATAAAAACAAACTTTCACTGGATATAAAAACAATCAAACATTTCAAGAATAGATTGGGAAAAAATTAAAAATACTGCCTCACAGTCTTGAACCTTCAACTCACGATCTCACCGCAACCCAGAATGCACCTATCCCTGATACAAAGGTGAAATAGCAAATGTTTCGTCAGCTAGCTGTAGCAAAAACGTGACGTCACGCATAATGGCAGCTATTCTTTGTCAATACAACCATATGGTCAGTTTATTTTTAAGCTCATAATTAAAAAATAAATAGTGGCATAAGATATTAAATTTTGGTCATAGAAATTTAATTAAATTGGTTATTTCAAAAATTATAGTTTTTAAAATATGAAATGAACTATTTTGAAATGGTTAAAAGAGATAAATTGGTACAAAAATCACAAAAATTAAGATAACTCATATGTATTTTTGTTCATAATCATATGTATCAACCATAATCTATTAATGTAACTGTTGACGTAAGAATCTCCGACCATGTGTTTGCAGAAATCCTGTTCATTAAATCAATAAAAAAAAAAAAAAATGAAAAAATAACTGGCACTTAGAAAAAGGGCAGGCTTAACATTAACATAAAATGGCATTTCAGGATATATGTACATAAATATTCTTTGAAACAAAATAATCTTTAAAAAACTTAGTTTTAAAAGTTGAGTATCAACCCTTATACAACTGTCCTACCGGTCAGTTTTAATTCGTAAAGTTATTACAAAAAGTAATCAAGAGAATATAATACTATTTCTCTGCTAAAAGAAAGTATAGCAATCGTGTTGATTTTCGGAGTTTCCAAAAGTGCATATTTTGACGTCCCCTAAATATAATCTAAAGATTGTATTCTATACGCTAAATCTAATAGCGAAATTAAAAGTCTATGTGGCTTCCCGAAGTGTAATTAATGTTAGTGTGTAGAATGTAGTCGTCCGTGAAGATTTCATGTGTATGTTTAGTCAGTGTGTTCCTGTAATAATTACCTAGATTAGTCTACTGTCTGCAAATTCGCAACCCTCTACCCGTTATAGTTGCAGCCATCATCACAAAGGGTGTCTATTGAGAATTTTTCGTTTTGTTTGACTAGAATACTTGAAAGGCGTCTCGCAAGGACGCCAAGGTAAAGATAGCTACCAATTCCTCCTCCTCCTAAGAACGTATAATCGAATAAAGTTCAAATTTGTTGCTTGGTTCAGGTACCACCAAAAGGCCGGACGAGATTTTGGAGTAAAACAGTTAACTAATTGCTACTTTGCCGTCGAGATTTTTGTTTTTAGAAATTACGGATATACCAATTTCTTAAAACTTCGTATGCTCACATACGATTTAATTGAAGCCGGGAAAAATTATTTTTAGAAGGTTTTGTAGGAAGGGAGACGTTAGACCAGGCTCTCCTTTAAACAGTAGGTACTGTTCTAATTTTCGTATGATGTAACATAGGATAGATCAAGGAAAGGTAGATCCCTCTACTGTGCCATTTCTGTATTATATAAGAATTCCTAAAGTGCCGGAAAGCACAAATTTATTATCGGAGGTCTTCACGAATGTCCCGAAAAAACTACTCCAGATTATTTAAAATTATTATATTAATTACTCAAGTAAATGACATATTTGTTGGAAATTTTCTTCAAGGAAAATTCATTGAAGGATAGCTGGAGGTTTGGCTTATAAAGTGCCTCATCGCTGATTTTTTTTTTTTGGGTCCTTCTGTGAAAGTATATTAATGAACAGTGAGTAGCTACATTTCTAATTTGTAGATTACTCTCTAACCAAAAGATGAATCTAATGATCACTTCTTTTCAGCACTCATATACTAATCTATTGACATGTTTGAAATTTGTTTAATGAAAATTGATGTTGAGGGATTCAGATAATCTTCTTTCAAGAAAATCTTAATGAACCTACCAGGTGAATTAACATTGGATAAATTTAAAAAGTTTAAGAAAACCTGAAGATTGCAATTAGAAAAAGTCTGTGTGCGTTTATAATAATTATTAATTAAGACGCTTATTCAAACTTGGGGTTATTGGCTTTTAGTGCTTGATCAGTTCATTTCCGGGGCTTCTAGAAGTTTTCTCTCGTTACAGACTGCTTTGTTCACCACGAACATAGGTGTAAGAAAGAAATTTAAGGGGAGCTATTAGGACTGAAACCAACTACTCCTGTTTTTACTGAATCTGATTGTTTCTAATCAGATAATCCATCTGAAATAATATCTGTAGTCGTTTTTATTGTAAAGGTACTAACGCAAGTATCTAGGCCCACCGATGAATGGAAAATTTACTAGTCTGAGCAGTTTTACTAGTCAGGGAAAATTTCTCTTTCAATAAGTATTCCTGAACTAACATGTTATATGTGGAATATTATAGCTGCTCTCTATAGATCTATTACTACCACGGAAGTTACCTGGTTTAAACATTTAAAAAGCAAGCTTGCTCATTAATTTCAACGAATATTATTGTTTATGTAAAAAAAATTAGTAGGTTCACATTTCGCTTTATCGCATATAATTAGTACTTCCTTAGATAAAATTATAAATATTATCTATATCGACGGAAGTGATTTATATTAATGGCAAACCATTATCTGCAAGGTTGTTGTTCTATTTTTCCTTAGTTTCGCATCATTAAAAACAAATCAAACTCCTAAACGATATTCGCTTCATTCAATTCTCGAGGTACTAACTTGTCTGTCTATCTATCTATGTATATAATCTAGGAATTTTAAAAATTATACATAATTATTACTAACATTATCCAGATTGTAAAACTGCCCTTACAAAGAAATGGCATTTTAAAAGTAACCTCAGAATGCGTGGTACACTGATGGCTCCAAGATTGAGGAGGGTGTGGGAGCGGGAGTGTACGGGGTGAAGCCGAAATGTAGCTTTTCGGTTAGCCTAGGGAAACTAGCTACAGTTTTTCAGGCTGAGCTAGCTGCAATTAGGTTCTGTGCTACCGAGATTGAAGGGCGAGGAATTATTAATTCTAAGGTCGTAATTTTCTCGGATAGTCAGGCTGCTCTACGGGCAATTAGTTCCTATCAGGTTAACTCAAAACTGGTTTGGGACTGTCTGGGTGCCCTGAAGGAAATTAGTGACCAAAATAAGGTCTTTCTGGTCTGGGTACCTGGTCATTCAGGACATAAGGGTAACGAAGCGGCAGATTTATTGGCCCGGGAAGGCTCTGCGGGATACTTCGTTGGCCCGGAGCCCTGCTTTGGGGTTCCGAAGTGTGTTAAGACTGCGACCATTAACTTATGGGTGCAGAGTAGGTCTCAGGAGTGGTGGCTTGCCACCACTGGGCAGAGACAGGCGAAGGAGTTTATTAAAGGCTATTCGCCGAGGCTGACTGCAGAATTAATCCGTCAAGGCCGTGGGGCTATCAGGATGATTGTAGGCCTATTAACTGGCCACTGCAGACTCAGAAAACACATGCATCGCATGGGCCTGGCAGATGATAGCCTTTGTAGGTTCTGTCAGGAAGAGGAGGAAACGGCACTACACGTGTTGTGTCAGTGTGAGGGGCTTGTGTGGTTAAGGATGTTACTTCTCGGGGAGCAAAAACCAAGGCCTGTGAGTTTTACCCAAAAGTCACTCTCCAGCATTAAGAGTCTAATTAAAAGGACAGGTCTGGAGGGTGAGCTTTAAAGTTAGGGGAGCCACAAGAGACCCAAAGGGGTCGCAGTGGCGTAGGCCCTGAGGGCGCCCTAGTCTAATCTAACTTCAGAATGCGCTAAAAAGAATTTACCTAAAAAAATAATTTTATTATAAATAAATAATTTATTATGCAAATAAATGCAAATTATATACCTAGTTTGGAGGAAACTTAGATATTTTAGAAAAAATCTCAGAAAAGTGAAAAATCCAGTGGTAAAGCGATATTTCTGGTTAAGGAATTTGCTTCTAACTCAAAATTTTAACAACACGTTTAACCCTACGACCAAAGGAGGGCCTACAATTAATAAGAAACTTTAGAGGAACCCCTTCCGCATAAGTGCCCTTAATGGAATTGTTCTAGAAAAACGATTCAAATAAAGGTTACAGTCTAATATTAGTACAGTGTGATACGAGGTTTAAAGAAAATCATCGGATTTTTTTTTTGAAAAAATGACAAAAAATGAAAAAGCCCATCAGGGTAGTGTGATGAACTTCCATACATTCGGATCCCTGATGATATCCAATCTAAATATATAATTTTTCAGCGATTCTCCGTTTTTGAGACATTTGGCTCTCCAACAAATTCTCACACCATTTTTAAAAAAAACCTCTTTTTCGGTCTACATACTTCAAAACTAATATTTCTGTGAAAACTAATTTTGAAAATCGGTGATCGCATTACTTTTTCTAATCAGTAGTTAGAGAAGGTTAAAGCTATTATTTTATTGAAACTTATAGCAGAATTTTTTATAAATAAATAATGTTGACCCAGTTAATTTTCTAGGTTTAATGTAAAGTTTTAAACAGTAGCAGAAGAAACGATATGGTCCACGGCATGTAATTCTTATTAATTATTGTATTTTAATGATCAAATTATTTTCTGACATCTAATTTTTGATATGTTTCAAAAGCGTCAACATTAATTGAAATATTATTCTTTTAATACAGGTCAAAATGGGGAACGCAACGTTTTAAATCTATTTTTATTTTCTTTTTAAATAAAGAAGCAGCAGCTGAGTTCATTATCGCAAAATATAAGACTGAAAGACTAAACGAACCGTTTAGTAGCTAGTTCCCCCTGAAGTTTCGCTCAGGATAGTTAGCACATGGATTGAACAAAATATATCAAAAACTAAAAAACGCAGAAAGCAGTATCGTTATATTTAAACTAGGCCTTACTAGGGAACTACCATCATAGTAAAGTACCACTTCTTTTCTCACTTTTTGGTGGTTTTCTTTTTTCTTTTTTTTTAAATTTAGAATCCTCATTATTACTTTTTATTGATCAATTTTTTCAGGACAATTCTATTGTAGAGAATCTTGGGGGAGAAGCTGTGTATAATGCCCACTAAAGTTCCAATTCCGTATAAAGTAGATTTTGCCTGTAAAACAGTATAATGTTAGCAGGAAATGTTATGCTTTAGAAATTTACAATTTGAAAAAAATATATAATTTAGAGTTTAAGAATCGCAACAAACAACCTGCCGTAATGCCTTTAGTTATAAAAAGTGTACTTTCTAATTTGTAAAAAGATGGGAATAAAATAAATATACACACCGTTTTTCTATTTTTCCCCTTAAACAGTAAATATTTACTTATTTATAAGATAACATTACTTCTTAAATTTACAATAAAATCTTAAAATAAAAGTGAGACAGCAGAGTAAAATAATTGTACTAATTTCATCACAAAAAAATATTGAAACCCCCTGAAAAAATAATAACTTCAAACAAATAACAATGATAACAAGAGTAATATAAAATACAAACAAAATAGATAAATAGTGAGCAACTTAATCGATAACTGGATTGCGCCGAATAATACAAATTTTCCAGCAGATAATTTTAAAATTTAAATAACAATACACATACAATGATTAACATAACAGCCTCCATATTTCTAACTTAGCATGACTTGATTCAAATTCGGACAAATCAGATCAAGTTCAAAATTAACAATGGTTCTTATATTTTTTACCTAGTGTTTGTTAAAACATCCCAAATTATAATAGCAAACTGCTTTCATTATTTGTTGCCACTCAATGCTTTTTTTGATTTTGGAAACTGGCATCGAAAAAATCCTGAAAAGTGAAAACTATTTTTTTTTTGTGATGAAAACAGCCATGAAGGTTTATAAAAGTTTAATACTGTTTATAAAAAGAAGAGCCAGTTTTAAAAATTATTGTTCCCCCATTAAGAATAAGAAATACAAAAACAACAACAAAAAGAAAAAAAATGTCTTTGCGACACAACCGTTGGTTTTTAAATTTTTAAAATCATCGTTTTCAACTATTTATTTTAATTAGACGGTGTGAGTCACTCAGTCGTCTTTTGAGGATATGTCCGACTCATCTCCAGAGTCTGGTACTAGTAAATTTGGAAGGCTGATTGTGGTAGCGGTACGTCCTGGTGCAAGTTCGTTATATGCAGAACATCCTGCTTGGAAAGCTTGACATCTTGCTTTTCTATTACCGATTGTTTGTGAAGATACCCGCGATAGTGTTCGTGGTGCAGTACTACCACTAGCACCAGCATTTGCGGTACTGGTAGCAGAAGCTTTACTTCTAGAACATGTACATAAAGCCGCTGAAGATGATGAACCACGCCTTTCAGAATTATCGCTCCAAACATCGCCAGCTGAATCGTCCAATATTGGTTTCCATCGCACACCTTTCCATTGACCAGAACCTGTGGATGGCCTACGTGGCGAACGATTTCCACTTTCACTTTTTCCATTTCCACCAATACTACATTCATTAGGAGTTTCAAAGGAAGATTCTAACATACCACCACCAGAAGTTGAACAGAAACTTTCTATTGTTGAATTTGATGACCACTGGCGCAATTCAGATGTTTTAAGTATTTTATCCTTAAAAACTGGTGTAGGGGGTTGTTTTTTGAAGATAAAATTTCTCATTTTTTCTGAAGGCGTTTCAAGTGTTGTGGAAAAGCCCTCTTCCACAGTCGACAAACGTTCTCCTTCACTGCTGCCCACACTCTGCCTGTGCCACAAATGAACATTATTCACGGCTAAATGCACAAAAAATATAAATATAAATAAATTAATTTACTCATTACTGTTTACAAAATTAAAAGAAATATACTAAATTTTTATATAATTTTTGGGACTTATATCAGTTGTTTGAATATTATTGGATGGGACAAAAAAAAAAAAATACCATAAGAAAATCAGATTTTATGTACTCTTGGAAAAGGTAAATCTTTATGAATAATTTTTTTAATATTTTTAATTCACAAGAATTGCGAAGCTTTCAGAGTTACATTCGATTTTTAGTTGTACTATCAGCAAAAAAAAAAAATATCATTTTACAAGTGGACAATCTTCTGTTCAGATAAACTCAATCAGGAAATTACATCGTAATAAATCACACTAAGAAAAGGCTAAAATAAAATATTCTATCAATTTTGCTAGTTAGCCAAATACCTACAATTAACTGAACTAAATCAGAGTTGGGCAAAATTTTTATTCGCGACTAATATTTTTAGTCGTGACTAAAAATGTGATTAAAAATTTAGTCGCGACTAATTAGTCATGACTAATTCAATCGTGGTCACATTTAATCATGATTAAATTAGTCGTAAGCGCGACTAAATAAAATAATCATGATTAACATTAGTCGTGACTAATTTTTTCAATCACAAACCATTAGTCTTAGTCATCGCCATGATTACTCTTGCTGAATGCATATTATCTGTGCACTTATACATATACTAATCTGAAATTTATGGAATTTAAGAATGCAAGCACTTTAAAGTTAAACCACCACATCAACTCACTAGACCTATATGGGACCACTTTGCACTCACATTTAACCATGTTTTCGACTCACAAGACTTTTATAGGACCACTTTACACTCACATTTAACCATGTTGACAAACTAAATAAATATAGTAAAATTAATTATTGGGAAATAACAGAACTCCAAATGTTCCAAGAGGTAACCTATTTAAATGAATTCACATCTCCTATTATGTAGTAAATTTCTCAAAATTGATTTTTATTTATTTATTTTTAATAAACAAGAAAGTTTGACAATTAATTGATGTGAGATTTGTTTTGATAATAAATTAAGCCGCAAGGTAGAGTCAGAAAAAATATAATTAGGTCTTTTTAGTAATTTTTGTAAGCTTTAAGAACCATTAAACTTATTTAAATTTTTATTTTTATACTAAATATTAGTTCACTAAAATGTAGGCTGTGTTGTTTCCAATTAGGATAGCTTGTATGAATGTACAATGATTCACAAATTCTATCAAGTGCTTTTCTATGTTACAAGTTCTATTTGTATGATTGTTCTATAATGCTTTATATTTTGTAACTCTGAATAATTACATTTTTTAAAAAAATTATTCAAATTAATATTTCGAAAATAATTAATGTTATTAGCTCAATTTCTAAACGAAATTAAATCTATACAATTACGATTGTTTATTTACAATGTTTTTTCACTCTACCTTGCAATAAAGTAAAAATAGATAAATAAATAAAGGACATTATGTATGTACACTCGTGATAAAGATTTATCTACATATTGTGACATACATTATTTATTATTGTAAAATGTTAGGAAAATGACAAATGGATTATTATGATAATTGAAAGCATAGATATTTCAGAAAAGGGTACGTTACGTTTTATCAAGCAGTACAATGCATAAATTAATATCAGGGCATGAGGGGAGCAAGGGTGCAGCGCTCATGGGTGCCATTCGCATAAAATGAACATGGAAACTAAATAAAACATGTAAATTTTGATTCAAAGAGTGAACCGGTCACTAAGCCAATGTGGGTTTTTACTCTTTGTGGGAGCTTACTACTTAGCTGCGAGGGACGCTCGCAATTCAGAACACAGTGTTGTCTTCTACCTTAGCGATGCACAACTTTTTGAAGACCGAGATCCAGAATTCACAAGTGTTGATGAAGGATTTCCCTCTTCAATGTCCTATTTTATTATTTTTTTAAAATGATTTAAGGTGCGTCAACATCTAAGGTTAATGGCGCCCGGAGCTTTTTTCAGTGATTGCCGGCCTCCGGACAGTATTACAGACAACATGTCCAACGAGACAACAGTGTCGCGTTACAGACAACACTGTCCATCACCAGTTAGTGAGATGTAAGAAGTTCCTTAAATAAATTACATAATCCATTAGTTATTGTTTAATACCTAAAAGTTAATCGCTCAGCTATTGAGGCGCCTTAATGGATCAGTTTTTACCGTATATTTTTGGACTGTGCTGTTTTGTATCTATCTCTGTGCTGTTTTGTATCTATCTGGTTAGTAGAGTGCAAATTATTTGTATTAAATTTTAGCAAGTTAAGAATGGACATCTGTGAATTTTATTATTTAAGCAATGCACAGCATTCATTTTTCGAGTAACCCACTGTTATCAATTTGCCACTGTTTGCAGTTGTATATAATCTATTGTTACTATAGTTTGTAATCAGTACATGCAGTATGATGGGATACAAAGAAAGAAAAGGATAAAAAGTCACAAAATAACGTAAACTAGTACAAAAAAAAAAGTTAATACTTGGGGAGGGGTAGGACAGACGTCTTACCGCCAGATACCTGCTGGTGCACTAGAAGGTGTTGGTGGTGTTGGCATCAACAGATTTGGTACAGAATTTTTAGGAGTATTCCTGCTTGTTTCTTGTTCTTCTTCTTCAGCAATTTCTGGTAAGAACATTGATTGTTGATCCTCTGGTACCCTGAAAAGTGAATTTCTCTTAATATATACAGGAGTATTTTAGAAAGAGCAAATCAGTAAATTATATTAAATTGAAATGCAGACGGTTCACAAAGTCGGGTCCGATTACAACTAGTGTTCCCTCTAAGCTGTGCGCGTGTGCGCGCGCACATACATTTTAAACATAGCGCACATGAAAAATATTTGCGCGCACGAAAATTTTTTGATTAAAACGAAACAAAGAAATCGATTGCAGGAACATATGGATATGCTGATGAGAGTAAAATCATATCGTATATGAATGACGGAAACAATGTAAATTTAAGTTAAGTTTATGCAGAATGGTTAAAACCAAAAGGCTGGAGAGAGAAGTTATAAAATAAATGCCATTCATAAAAAATGTAATCCTTAATTCTAAAATTGTTCAATAATAAGTAATTGTGAATTGTCTTTCTTGTTTGTTTGTTTTGACGAATGTGTTAATTTAAAAAATTAGAAGCAGACAACGTTTTTACATTCTAAGTATTTAAATTTTCTGATTTTCCATATGAATCGAAAAGGGAAGTCACACTAATCAGCTATATTCTGTCTTCACGATCTAATGATTTGACTTTATTTTAGGGTAGTTTTTTTCATTGTGTTCCGTTGTAATGTGTGGTATGCTGTAAGTTCGAGTCAATGCGTATAAGTAGGAACAAAATTTGGCTGAATATTAATACTATTATTGTATTGTCTTTTCTTTTTATTATACGCACTTTTTTAAATTGCTGCACAAAATTTGTTTATTTTGGAAAAAAAACTGCACACACTTAAAAAAGTGTGCACACAGGTCACAAAAAATTAGAGGGAACACTGATTACAACAGTTACGAATTTAAGGTAATCTACTCGCAGGTTCAGGCCTACAGCTGTCGTTCTTTATTTTTATCAAAATAATTTATAAAAAGTGTCTTATTTATTAACAAATGATCTCGTTTGTAGATTCATGCCGCAATGCAGCGTTGAGTTACAATATTGCAGTTGTGATTCATCGATAGCAAATCTGTTTATGGTCATTGATTAAGTTGGATAATGATAGAATTATTTGGCATCAGTTTAAATCAAGAAGAATAAATGCCTATGTGAACGGACAAGATTACATAAAAAGTAAAATGCAAACAAAAATAGCGTAAAAAGATAGATTTTTTTCTTGTTTATAGTACATATTTATATTGCTAATTTACCTTACTTTGTGAACTCACCTCATTAAATACATTTCAAATGTAAGATATTACAAACCCCAAACAATAAATAGTGGACAAGCAGTTTCAAACTGATACACAAATATTGGTATCTTAAACATAACAATTCATATTATTTTCCGGTTCTAGAAGGAATGTTAAAAAATAGATACAGTCCAAAATGTTTTATAATTTATATTCATAGCTGATCTTTCTAGTGATACCAGTACAAAAAATAAGCTGTAGCGTTATTTATAAATTGTATTAAGATTGATCTAAAAGAAATTATACCTATTAATCAATAATTAACTTGTTTTGAAATTTAATTTATAATTTCATTCTCCTTAAAGGCCGAATTTAATTTACTCCACCATATATGAGAGTGATATAAGTTTTTGAAATCTTAACCACAACACTAAATGCTGCACTAGTTTATTAATACGGAATCCCCAAACTTTTGCCAAAAATAGTGTAGTAACTTCAGTCTTCAAGTACAGTTACTACTATTTTCATTTCGTTTTACTTGGAGGCAATTACCGCAGACGTCTTAATCATATAAACAACATTTACGCAAATAGTTTCATATATAACTGTTTAGTAAATAATATTAATGAAATATTATGTACTTTATAAAGTAAATGTATGGCAAAGTTGTTCACTTTTTTTACTCTATATTTTTCTTACACAAAGAAAAATGAAGTAATGCGAACATTATAAATAAAACAAGAAGGGCGGTTATAATCTAGCATTCTGTGAGCTACAAAAATTAAAAAATTACAATAAAAATATAAAGAATAAAAGCAATTAGCTAGGCTGCAGTGGTCTCTTGTACCCTTAGTTATTCCCTACCTAGACACCCAAGCGGCCAGTTAAAACAGCTGCCAGTAATGTAAGTGAAGTTAGACTGTCAGGAGTCCAGCCAGCAGTGGCGAGGCGCTTAATTGGAACAAAAATCTGCTTTGTACACTCATGAGATTTCTTTTCTAAAGAACCTAACTGACACGTTTTCTACAAACTAAATTTTTTTTTTTTTTTTTTAACAAATGAAGCTTCACACAATATAGGTTTCCTTTTTGGGTTTAGCGTGATGCTCCAGAATCGGAGAAGTTACTAACAGAGGTTGTTTCCCATTTTTGGTTATAAAAATATGATTTTGATTACGTTAAAAAAAGTTACTGGAATTCTAGGAGTAAATAAGACGAAATAAGGATAAATTTTTGACAAGCACCAATTAATTCGTGCTTGTTTTCT
The DNA here is from genome assembly GCF_049639745.1 of Rhodnius prolixus. NCBI lineage: Eukaryota > Metazoa > Arthropoda > Insecta > Hemiptera > Reduviidae > Rhodnius > Rhodnius prolixus. The sequence goes on from NW_027411624.1 coordinate 27,544,890, forward strand.
AAGAATATTCAATAAATCCAATAAAATGTTTAAAGTTACTTAAATTCTCGTTACAATCCGCTGCATTTTACGAAAACCCGATGAATTAAATCATGCGGATTTGTCATGCTCATGCTTGCAGTGGTGCATTTTGAACCATGAATAAAATACAAGTTGGATACGGCGAGAGTTTGGATACTCACCTCGCATTTGTTCATGGGCAAATGTGGCGATTTCCATCCACTTATCTGCACCACTAATTCTTAAGCAATTAAATATGAATATATTAAAACATAATGTATTTTTTTAGAATGTTTGAACTGTACTTTCATCCACATTAACTCTATGTAAAAAAAACGAATCACTGCAGTAAAAAATAATTGAAAATTGGCTCTTAGTATTTCTTTCTTGAATCAAAGTTTGACTGATTTTCAAATAAATAAATAAATCAAGCATGTCAAAATCAAACAACAAACAAACCAACATACTGCATATTATGAACAGATCCTCTATACGTTTTTTTCTTATATGCAAAAGCTGCACCAGTATATGGTAGCGTTAGATTAACTTCATCGAAATATTTATCCTTTACTAATGGCGGCGCTTTCGCCATCAGTATATCCACTCCCAAATATGAGACTTTAGTGTGACGATCAATTAACCAGTTCAATTCAAAGTCTTCATCATCATCACCAAATGGATTTATTAACTGTTCAGCTACCTGCAATAATAAAATTTCATTGTATTCTTTATGATGGTTTAGGTTTTCGACCGTTGTTATTAGATTATCCTAGAGAAATTATTGAGGTTATTTATTATAAATATTGTAATTTGTTTACAATATTTATTGACCGCACCTCAATAATTTCCATAGGATAATCTAATGGTATTCTTTCGAATTATTCGACTTACATTAAAAAAAAATTTTTTTGGTTAACAAGATTTTGCAACTGACTTTTGGTAGTGGACTGTTTTATTTAGAGAGAGTATACTATATGAAAGGAGGCAATGCACTGGGAAGGCTCCGGGCGTCAATGCCTTTAGATGACTAAAGCACTTTTAATGAATACGTGACAATCCTTAAGCAATACGGTTCTTCATAAATAAATAAAAAGCAACATTATTTGTCAAAACGAACAAAGAAAAGAGGTTTCATATATATCTGGAAACAGGGAAGCAGTTTGGTCAAAATCCAGTCAGTCAATTCAATACAAACCTAAGATGGAAGGTTTAATATCATACAATTTGAGATCACTTGACACTAAAGAAACTGAATGTCGAAATACTAAACCTAAAAAATGTCTGGCTATATTTGAGTATAAGCTAGGATTTGTCATTTCTAGTTGAGATGGCTGTGAAACCCAGATCCTTAAAGATGTTACTACCGCGGAGTCTATTCTATCAATTGTGATAATATCAGAGAAAATAACAAAATGTAACGGCTTAAACGGTCATCCCTAGAAATCCCAAACTGATCACTTTGTTTTCATTTTAAGAATTAAATCGTATTAGGCTTTCAAAAGAGGTGTTCTAATTACACAATATTTTTATCTCGACACAGTTGTATCATAATTTGTACCTCAGTTTTCTTCAACTATAAAATTTGACCCTCCCCATCCTTGTGAGTGAGTCGTGCTTTAAACGTCAGCGTAAGTAACAAATTTAAGAGGTTGAATGTGTTAGCTCCAGATTGTGCAGTTTGATATTCAACACATTTTCGGATTATTCGAAAAATTTATTCTGAGAATTTATTCTTGTAGGAGAGTCAAAAAATATATAAATAATTAACTCAGAAAATTCAATTCAGCATAAGCTAGGATTAAACAATATTCTCATATTTTCAAGGTCTTATTGTTCAGTTTATAATTTGTAATTTGCGGAAGCTTAAGAAACCGTCATCAAGTTATTGAATACAGTAAAAAAAATCATTGTAATATGTTGCAGAATCCAGCCCAGTTATTGTTTCTTGTAACCAACTTACCTTAAGAAGGCCCATGAAGAAGAAAAATTGCAATATTGTAAACACTGGTAAATAAATATCAATTTCCATTTGTAATTGCTTCTTTGCTTCTTCGACATACTGCCTCCCTACAAGGGCAGCAAGGAAAAAAGAATACGTAGCCAAAGTCACTACCTAATAAAGAATAAAATGAACATCACATAATTTCTTCATTAAATAGATTTCCAAAGTTGACCAGTTGCAACATAATCGGTCGAGAAAAATAATCGTTATAAGTATTCTAAAAAATAAGTTAATAGTAACAAAACCTAATTCATACCAATGATGTCGCTGGTGATATTTTAAAGACCATTTCTCCAATCAAAGCATGCAAAATATACACATGTAATGAGCGTGCCTTTTAAATGTTAATAACAGAAATAAATATTGTAAATATAAAACTTCGATAATTAATGAACAGATACTGGATACTTATAATAATTTCTGTTCTAATTACAAACAACTGCAACCATTTTAATTTAGTGAAGTGGATACATTTGATCACGCTAATTCCTTTCCTCATTAATATTATCTGTTATTTCTCCGTAAGTTAACATTTTTTATTTTATAAAAATACATAGTTCTAAATTTAAAAACAAAATTGAACACCGCTGATCAAAAGTACCGTCTTCGTTTTTCTTTCTAGTGGATATTGATTCCCGAAGAGTGAGAAGCTTATTTAAGAAAATTACTTTAAATACTTAAATAAAACTAAAGAACTTTTCAAAATAAAACTAAAAACTTAATAGCAATCATGCATTTTTTTCATAAAATTTGTTACACTGAATTAGGAAATCATATTTTAAATTTATGATTGCTTTTGCTTTATTTAATAAAAGTTTATTATTATTACATATTTGGATATTCTTGGTAACTTCAGTCCCAACAGTTATAGCCAAAAGTACTAATTGCGTTATGGTAAAAGTACTAATAAACGGTAGATTGCACTCTACATCATTTAACAATTTAATATTTATTTCAATTACTTTTCAATAATCGAATATTTATTTTTTAATATTTATGAAATTGGGGACTAATGACAGCACATTTGAATGAAGTGATTTTAAATAACTGTTCAGTTATCTAAGTGTAATTATATTTGTGAATGTTTGTTAGATCTATCTTTACCATTTTATGTAATAACTGACTATGAGTTCCAATTATAAATGCTACCTAAATTTAAAAAAATAGCCAAATTTATATTACATACTTACATACCAACCTGGGTATAAACCAGAGGTATGGATATCCAATCATAACTCCACAAAAGACCACATTTAGACCTGAATTCATTAAACTCCTAAAAGTAGAATACCAAAAAGAAAAATCTTTATTAGGAATTTTGTTCACAAAAAAATTTAAAATTTACAGGAAATATTTAATTAATACAAAAGAAAAATATACCGAAAAGCCATTATAGCTTTTGATAATAATAGAAATAGCTATAAATAGATAAAAGTATGGTGCTAAATATGTTTGGCCGGCGTAGAAAAAATTTCAAAGTTTATTATTTTTAAAATTTATTTTTTATATTTGCCTTTAAGAACATTAATAATAATAATAATAATAATTAAATTACCTCCATAATTAATTTTAATCCTTGCATGTCATTTATAAGCATTTTATTCTTTTTTGCATCTTTAAGTAGACATATGAACCATGTACATGGGATCCAATAAGTGTTAAATTCTACGTTAGGGACGGAAAGAAACATTTCTAATTCAAGCGGTGTCATGAATCCTATAAATAAAAGAGAGAAACAATTTATTCTAATACTGAATGAAGTAATACTTGAATTCATGTAATAAGAATGAAGTCTTGATTTTTTTTTTTGGAGGGGCAATTTTCTTAGACTAACTGGTGCTAATTCCATCATTTATGTGCACACATTAGCAAAGTACATTCAATAAAAGTGACATAGATTCTGAACTATATTCCATAGTTACCATCTAAGAAAGTTACAGAGTATTAATGCCACAAAGAAAGGAAGAGAATTAAATTAACATTCAAAATGTCATGACGGTATTATTCGACATTTGAATAAAAAGATTTGTATCACTTTATTTTTTTTTTATCACAGCAACATGCTTTGTTACAGAGTGATACCAAACCTTTTATTAACTATTAAAAAAATACTATTAAAATCATACTTAAAAGTGAGATTTATTAATTTAATTAAATAAATAAGTAAAAAAAAGTTGTTATCATAATATATTAATAAACGAAGCCTTATATGAAATATCAAAAAATAGTAAAGAAAAAATGCGTGAATCTTGCGTAAAATTGTAGTTGAAGATGAAACTATTTATAAACAACCTGCCACCATTAATATAAGTCAACTTATGTTAGATTAGTCTGGAGTTTGCCTGGTTACTAGCAAATTGTTTTCGACTGGATGTTATTAAATTTTAAAACTAGCCAACCTGGTTTTTAAACAGATCTAAAATTTAAAATAAATAAAAGTTTACTCAGAAAACATTTACCTCATGCTCCAAACGAAAAATGAGAGATATAATATTTTTGGCTATTTAATTCTATTAATAAAATTTAGTTCTTCAAACTCTTTGTTTTTGCATACAATGATGTTTACTAGTTTCTAGTTTTACTCGCAGTTTATGTTTTATCAACTTACGAAAAGCTAATTCAAATGGCCCAGTTGAATCTAAACATTCGTATTTTAACACCACTCCTTTTAAAGAAAAACATTTCAAAATTAGGGAAGAAAAGAAAGAAGGCCTTGTCTACTCAGGATGAGTAAATCTTTACATTTCTAACGTTTAAGAGTGGTTGCAAAACTAAAGCATAATACAATAAGCAAGGAGAGGAAGTTTAGCTTAAGGCGACATATATCATAATTCAGCACTTTTGGGCTAGAGAAAAGGATCCTTGCATAATCACAAAAAAACGTCTCAGGAGAATTTGGCGTATTGTACTCAATTATTGACCACAGCCTGCGAGAAGCTTCAGTAAAATGCAAGAGAGAAACCGCATAGGCATTTCTCACTAAGCCCAAACTAGCTGCTCGTGGCTTGAAGTCGTTAATAATCTTCTTCAAAGTCAGAAAGATTTCCGAGTTAACAAACGAATTATTTTTCTCTGTATTTATTTTGTTTTTTATGTTTTTATCCTTTTATATTTGGATGTGAAAATATAATATCAAATGAAATTTGTAACACGTCATTATTGTTAGGTATCGATCTTACATCTTTCTGTTAATATGTAAATTGTACCAGCTTTTGGGCAATTTTTCCATAAATTTTGTCTTAAAAGTAATTACGTGGTAACATTTTATATTAATATAGATGCTACTGCTTCTTTTTTCTTTTGCTTCCTACATGATATTTTACGATCAACTTGACGTCATGTGCAGAATGAAAAAAAAACCCTTAATCTTCACTTTTCATCATGCTTAATTCCATCATAAATGTCTTTGCAAATCAGGGTTCACCTGACAGTTGCAACTTCTCTTCATTCATCATAAATCCTGACAACTAATACTTATCTTCTTCACTAATGGCACAATTGAATAAAGATAAAATTTGTCTTAAAATATCACATAAATTAACCAGATATATTTTCAAATCTATTGTTACTATAATTAAAACAAAAACAACCATAAAAGTGAGTTGTATACTATAAGAAACAAAGTATGTTATAACAATTATAAATTATTTGCAAATCCACATTTTTGCAACATAAAACTATTTTATAAAGATTGTACCTGCCTCGACGATGTGATCCATAGTCGGAAAACGACGTTTAACTGCGGAGCTGATAGATCGGAGGACGAGTACTAGAGACAAATTGAGGTACCTCATCAAGGTTCTTCTTAAAATACGACCCTGTTCATCGTTTCCTCCCACATACAGCGCCAAGGAATGCATTACTCTTAAAAAAGTACATAAACTTAATAGCGTACATGTTCAAAATCAGAAATAAATAACGAATATCACAAATTATATTTTTATGTTTTTATTATTATTATTTTTTTTAGTGATTTAAGGCTATTGGCACCAGGAGCTTTTTTTCAGTGCACTACCGGCCTCCAGACAGTGTTTTCTTGTTACAGACAACACTGTCCATCACCGGACAGTGAGCTGGAAGAGTTCCTAGAAACAGAAAATCTAAGGGTCAGCAGCTAGATTCGAACCCGGGTCCAATACGCTAACCGCATAGCTTATATCTTCCCTTAATATCACTAACTTAACCATAAATTGATCTTGAATAAAAGGTAAGAAAGGTAATTAATTTTCATATTCATGAAAAAGAAAAAAATAAAGTTAACCAGTCACATCATATGTTGTCATCATTAAATAAAGTCTAAACAATACTTTTATATCAAAACTAACAATTAAATTCATTGCTGCAATGTCTTTTAAAAATATGCTATAAAATTTTTTCCCATTTCAAAATAATGTTAAATGAAACTATTAATGTACATTTCTAGAAAAATTTCTATTATTCTTAAGTGTGTAAAATTTAACTTTAAGATAAGAACCGCACTATCGTTGGGATCACTTATCATTTTATTAATTTAAGAAAAATTTACTGGCGTGAATATTCTTAAGAAATTCTCTTCCATTAATTCTCTAGCTTACCAATTTTCTTTTAAGTTTGATTTATTTCAAAATTTTTGGTTTATTTAACGTAGAGGAATAAGCTCACCTCTAAAATGTAATTTAAGTGTAATGTACGGGGTCATTAACTTTACAGTACTAATACTAAACTAAAGTAAGAATTCAATATTAAGTAAAATTGCAAACTCAAAGAAATTAGACAGAGTGGAAGTACCAGTTTAGAATGAAGTTTGTAGATTTTAACGATTTTTTTTTTCCCCAAAATAGTTTTCAAAACAATTTTCTTGACATTGATTAAATGGATGCTGTATGAGATATGATTTTTCTTATAGTTAGTTCTTTCATTTATGCATATTTGTTTCCAGCTTTCACTCTTTTTCAGCCTTTAGACACAGTTTTCATTAAGCTCCCAACAATATTATATGAGAAGTGAGTGCACATTGAACTATCCTCGAAAGTCAATACAAGATTCGTTTGAAACAAAAATAAGAAAATCTCACTTCAAGCAAAAAAAAAGAAAAAGAAAGTAAGAATTGAAGAAAATTTACAAAGTCCAAAGTAAAACCCATTGATTTAACCAACCAAAACGCAATAACAGCGAAATCTACAATAAATTAATAAATAATAAGATAATGAACAAAATAATTAATTATTAGAGCAACAAAATATATTTTCTTCTCTTATAGTGCCAACAATTTTCAGCGTAAATGAACAATGTCAGAAGATGTTTGGAATCAATTGTTGAACTTAAAAAATAATTATATACTAGTAAAGTCATATACATTAATCTTGTGGAAAATAACCATCCTATAGAATATTCCTTAAACTTCTTTGTACAATTACAAAACTAACTAGGGAATAATTAAAATAGTTTAAAAATATCAATATAATTGTGATAACTAGCCAGATAATAGACCTTCAAAAAGGTTGGCCAAGTATTCTGCCAACCCATACATATTTACATTCCCCAGTGTCTCTCCGCTAGACACCACTTAATGTATACGGCTAGTATTGTTTCTTTGTTTGTTTTTTTTTCATTCTTTTAGAATTATATTAGATTTGAAATTATTTATTTAGCGTTTGCCTTTAGGTCAATGTTTTTAGCTAATTAAAATTTGATTGTACGATGATGAGTATACTTTTTCTTTGTTGGAAATATCTAGATTTGAATCTTGTAGACAGTAATGCTGTTATATATAACTTTCCCTATTTCTATTATTAGATGGGCTCTTCACCTCTTTCAAGGTACAATTCAACTAATTCTACCCTTTGTAAAGAAATAACAAAACAATGATTACTGCTTTTGAATTAAATAAACACAACTATTTAAATATCACATTTAATTCAAACTGGCGGTGACAATTAGGCAATAATTTACAAACGAACAAAGATGATTTTATCACACGAAAGCATATTTCTAGTAGAAATTAATAGACACCTATTTCAAATGCATTTTTGGAATCTCTTATAAGCGAAGAAGCTGCATATTGAACTGAAATGTCAATTGCAAGAAAGACAAATCCATTTGCAAAAAGACTTCTGGGCCCAAAAACAACAAAAACAAGGAAAGAAATCAACTTTATAACGTTTGAAACTTTATGACACCATTGGTAAAATGAATGAAGTAGCCACTATCTGTGATAACTGTAGCAGGAAGATTATAAAGATGAGTATCTTTTTAGATATAGTAGGCTTTGAGCGGATTTGTTGGAGCTACAAATGAACTTAGTGAATGAAGAAGAAGAAGTGCCCAGAAAGCTGTTCTGAGATCATAAATATGTACCCGAAAATATAAGATAATGATTAAACGGTGGAATTAGTTAAAAAGGGAACCTCAACACAATTCTTAGTCCCAGTCCAGTGATTGTCTTCAGAAACATGGTTTAGGAAATTGAAAAATGGAAATTTGTTGGAAGTGCTGGAGGCGACGGGAATAAGCCACTATAATCTAAAGGTTTATTAAAGAAATCGGGCAATGTTATTATGCAATATATTCTCTTCCTTTGTTGGATGCAGTTATGAGTTTTTGTAGGTAAAAAGATTATTATCCTTCCTATACATAGGGAACTATGTATAGAATGTCAGTGTCATCGTTTAGCCGGTACCAGGCTTAAAGAGGAAGGCTTGAAAGAATTCGAAATCACACTGCTTTAGGAGTATTATACATATCACGATCTTTTATTGGGTGAATTGGGGCTAGCGGAATTTGAAATCATAACATTCTACAACATAATAAATGGATAATTAATTATTAGAGCAATCTTTCGCCTGGAATTTTCATTAAATTAAACCATATTGAGTAAATGTTCTCAAGCCCATAATATCAACAACATCACTATTGGCAACAGAAAAACAAGACCGTAGCTTCATCATAGCCTGAAGCGAAAGAATACAAGGCTGCTGTTCAGAGATGGATTATGGAATAGATGCGTCTTTTCTGATACCCCAACAAGAGCATTCTACAATAAGAAGTTTTAGACATTCCACTTACTTGCACATTCTTACACTTTCCATAAAATTTACGATTGAGGATGTTAATTCCTATTGATTCTGGTTTGTGTTAAATTGTAAATTTTGTGGTTTTATTGCAGCTCGTTCTATAAACACAATCTGTCGCTTTAATTCGCTCATCATGCAAGCAGCTGCAATATTACTATACTTCATGAATCATATTCGAGAGCTAGTTTATATTCAAACTAAGTTGGAGACCGACTGATTTTTTGAAGTTTGAGCGCAAATACTCTAGAGATCCCCAGTTCAATCCTGCGTTCAGCTACTTTGATTTTTTAGAAAAAAATGCTAATGCTAAAGTTCTGTTTCCGTCCTATGCACGACATTTAATTTGGTAGTTGGACGTCAAGCCATTCCTGAATAGAAAGCGATTACTTTACACAATTTACTCCTTTTAAAAAATAAAATTAGATTTTTGCCTGTAAAATTAATGAAAATGGAAAATACCTGTTTAAATAATAAACTACAAACTTTCATTATCGCATAAAAGACAATACCCAGTAAGAGGTTATAAAAAAAAATAAATAAATAAAAAAATAGTCCTCGTCAATCACATGATGATAGATCACGATAGTCCCGGCGCATGGAAGTAATGGTGCTGTCACGATAATTTATACAAATAAATGACACTTAGAAAATAGATAGTAAAAATGAGGTGAATGTAACAACATAATATGAAAATTGTTGGAAAAACATAAAGCAGCAGTTCTGATCTAAATTATTTGAGTACACTTTTTTTTCGCATTATAAAATCAATCGTCCTGACTGAAAAACGGCGTAAAAGAAAAGCGTTTAGTGGTAGCTCACTTCTCCCAGATAGATGTGTAAATAATATTTTGGGAACAATGTTTAAATGAAAGAAAAAATTCTTTACGAACACAAGTATACCGTAAATGGTTTAACGAAAATTTAAGCCGTAACCCGAGAATTCTAGAAATCTAAAGATGAGGGGATTAATAGGGATATGCCAAAACTTCAAAGCCAAGATCATAGAAGAGACTCTTGTAAACCTAGTTTTGTTTACTGTACGAAAATTAATATAAAATGATACACTGGCAGTGGAAATTAGCAAATTTCAGTTGTCGCAAAGGAGAACGATTGTCCGAAAAGATGTAAATCGTATAAAGAACTGTGGTCATATGATGAAATCTCAGGGCTGAAACTTGGACCTTCATAGGCAGCTAATTAACTCTGGCTCAATTGCTGGGAAACGGAAATTTTCCGTGGTAACTTCGCCCCTATAGTGAATATTGGGACGAAGAGAATAAAGAAAGAATAAAAAGAATGAGGGCTAAGTAAAGACGCCCAGGTTATGGTTATGGTAAGATATTTCTACTGGGTGAATGTACAATGAGACCAAGAAAGTTGACCAGACGAATGAAGAGCATCTTGGAGGCTATGGCGACGACTGATTTGTTTGCAAGATGTAGAATTTGACTAAACTGGGCCGATTGAAAGTCAAATGCGGAGAAGAAAACAACCTACTGGATTGAGTAGAACTGTATGAAAGTAAACAAACATACCGTCAAAATGTAAGGTTTAATTTTCAGCATAGTATTTAAGTATACAAACGGATAGTTAAAATTTAAGATTTAATTGTCAGCATTTTAGGTTTTTGAGTTATGTTGCTAACAAAACACAGAAAAATTAAACACTAAATAGGAGAAGATGGAACTCCATACTTAGTTTTTGATCAACGAGCTTCATCTTACGGCGTTTTATTTAACTGTAACGGGAGAATTAATGATATATTAAGGAATAAAATAATTATTTACTTACTTGTCAGGCCAAGGAATGGCCGTGTACTGTTGCCACCATCTTCCCGCAACATAAGCCACATAGAAACCGAGTACAAACGATAGCGGGATTAAATTTATAAATGTATCACAATAAATTACTACCTTCTCGAACAATCTGTAACAAACAAAATTTTCCTGTAACTATTTTAACTGGTTATAATAACAATTTGTTCTGATCAACTTGTTATGAATCCTTGTTTATTACTAACAACTGTGCGTTGTGCACCTCTTTGTCGGCAGTAGGCATAATAAGCTATTGTAGTACATGACTTGCCGTGGTTCTCATTTCAGCGGCTTCCCATGATTACCAAGAATTTCCCTACAAAACCTTGTTGTTAAAATATAACTTTCTATTGATCAGGTATTTGAATGGAATATACCATCCCAAAATCCTCAGAACCTCCAGATTCTCTCAATTTAAGGGAAGGTGTATTGGCATGCACCACTAGAAACTGGGTATTAGCGGTCCCTCTCTCTTCCTAGAACTTCTCCAGAGAATCTGGTTATGGAGAGAAATATTTTTGGGATGAAGAATCTAAATTACGAACAATGAATTTTTTAAATAGAGCATGCTCAATGTGAATCCACAATTGATGTACCCTATTTCGCCATATAGAACATCACATTAAAAGTATTAAGTTACTGAATTGTAGGGTAATCGCGGCGCTATTTCAATAACTAGCCTAATCGCTTTAACCTGCAGAAAGAAAAATTAATAATTTTAATTCAATTATTATAAAATAAATTAACTTTCCTGGAACATACCAGAAATAAAACCACATTTGAGAAATAAATAACATAAACACTTGGAATTTCCGTTTTGGCGAAGTTAGAACTATATTATTTTTGTTTTCATGATGAAACAGAAATTCTTATAAAAATTAAAACTACATCCAAGTGAAGCTACATTTTAATTTTAACAAAAAATGAATGTTTTTTTTTTAAATAACAACTTCGTCTCTAATGTAATAATCACAGCATGTTTTTTTTTTAAATAACAACTTCATCTCTAATGTAATAATTACAGCGTTACAAATACCCGGTCGACCCCTCATATCAATAATTTATCAGTTTATTTATGGTTTTATGATTAGTAATTCGCGAAGTATTAAAAGTATAAAGTATAAGTTTAGGAAGTAGGAAAACATTTGTGGTTCGTACAGTTACAAAACAGTATAAAATTTAGTCTTAATTCACCAAAACATTAAGTAATGATAAACTTATTAATCAAACATTTCTAAGAGATTATAAAATATTTATCATCTTTATCTCCCTAAAAATTATATATGGATATCATGTGCCCGTAATTAATTCACTTATAAGATGATTCATTTTCTTATCTCGTCAACTTGGCAAAGTTTAGAATTCGTAAACGTACTCAGCTGTAAGGGGAGTACTTCCCAGGTGGTGGACTCCCAGGAATTAGGTTCTATGTTTTAGTGTCTAGCATCACACAGCCAAATAACAAGGTCGGAAGTGGGCCAGTTCATATATTTATGTATATATTCTTTCAAAAAGAATTCTTATTTATTATAAACGGAAAAACTGATAGATATTTTGTGTTTTTAACAACGATGATTTCTCTTGAAATCTAACTGATTCTTAGTTGTGCAAACTGAAAATATCAAACTATTATTAAGATCTACGTAATCATCCAAGCATTTTATCTAAGATATTAGCCACTGAAAATATGGTATGAAGCACCCTTCTTTTATCTCAATTCTCATCGATGGTTATGACTCACAACTTATGAGTGACCATTTTTCAAATAAAATATTTTTTTTAAGTGCTTCTTGATGTGGAAACCAATCATTTTTCTAAATGAAACTTTTTAAGTGGCATTTGCTTTTAATAGTTTTGCAAAAACAAAATTCTTCATAAGAAGATAATAACCTGTCTCTCTAATTTGTGTAATTATTTACTATTGAGACCAATCGAAAGAGATATCTTACTAATCTGTCATTTATTAGTAGATTAGACTAGTAGCTTTTGTGGATGTTTCATCTCGGCGAAGGTAAAGGAACAAAAAGTGATGGAGTACATATAAACAATGAACTCTGGGCTGCTTTCTTGAGGTGGGGAGATCAAAGTTTGCTTAACTGGCAGGAAGTAACCAGTGTGGTTAGAATAGAAATTGTGGATCTGTCCATTATGCAAATCTGAGGAAAAAGATATGAAAAGGAAGTCTGACAATTGGTAAGGATTGAAAAAAGGCTTCAACGCGGGTGTCTCAGTTACTAGCCTCCAATTTCGGTGGGAACTTATGGCAATATCTCTGGCAGATGAGCATTGGAAACAGGTAGTGATACATTGAAACAAGAGCAGCTATCAACATTATTTCTAGTACAAAGGAACCCGAAACGCATGGAGAGTAAAAACTGCCTCACGATGGTTGTAGAAGAAAAAAGAAACAGCCACACAATGTAACATATACTGTCCACTGCGGACTGACTGGAAATGAAGCTGCTGAACTTATGGCGATGGCAGGAGCTGAAATGAGATAGCCAAATAACCATGAGCATAGCAAGTCGCTTCATCAGTGCTGGAAGCAGAAGGTTCGCCGCAGGCAAAGAGCCGCAAAAGTAGAAGAAAAGAACTGGAAGTCCAATTACACCAGCGATGAAGGGTCCCGAGTTACCTGGTCAAGTTTACCTTGGATCAAGATGGTAGTGAAGATAGTGGTTCTGAGTCAGTTAGCTCAGAAATTGATTCCAAACGATTTTATTGGTAAAGAAAAATAAAAGGTACAAGGTATGACACTATAAAGGCAACAAATGATATGAAAAGGTTCAGTGAAAAGTCTATTGTCTAGATATCTATAAATCAGAGTGATAATAGAAGATATCCACGAATACTGAAACGAAAATTCTGTCATGAACGTACTCACCCAAAAAATTAATAAATAAAATAAGATAAAGAAAAGAGGAGTCACATTATTTTCAGACAACCAAGTCTCCTAGTACATTTATAGCCAAGTCGGCCACCAAGATGTCCGGTCGACTCTGTACGTGATTATCTTTCTCTTACAAATTAATGCAGCACAAGTTTTTTTGAAATCTTCGAAAGACTGCGGCTAATTTTCCTAGGCTTTCCGAGATATCATATCACGGATTAGCGGCTGTCTCTAAAGTACCCATTTCTTACTCTTTGTTTGAAGCCGTCCGAGGGCAGTCATAAACTTAAAGTAATTACCTTTTTATTTTATGACTTTAAGAGATTATGTTGCCTAAATTATTGTATACAACTTCAGAAACAATCTCATTAAGAAAATGATTGAGTCGTATTCTAAACGAAAGACAAATTTAAGAATTAAAAATTGGGGGCAATTATTTGTCAAACCAAAACACTCCTGAAAAAAATACTCAGTACCGAATACAGATAATTAATAAAGATACGGATTTGAGTTACATTATATACATTTTCACCAATTGGAGTATGCATTCCAAACTGTTGAAATTGAATATGTTCATTATTTTTACAAATTACAAAATAAGGTGAATGCTTAATTTTGTTTTTACTTGAAATGAAAAAAAAATTACTAACGAAAATAAACAAGATAATGTACAATGTATAAAGATAGAGAATCGTTATTTTTAGAATGCTCTCTATTGTCTGCAACTTGTCTACTAATCAAACTTCACTATAACTATTTATAATCTACAAACTTTCAATATGTTCTTGAACTTTGATATTGTTCAGTACAGTTCCATTAATTAACTAGCGAATTACCTACCAAGAGAATCTACTTTCCTCCCCCTAATGTTTAAGAGGAGATTTGAAATAATATAAAACACCTGATACAAGAAACGAATGTACATTCATATATAGTTTATTATAAACAATAGATAGGTCGTTTAGCAAATTAATACTAAAAATATAAAATGGGGATAATTAAGTAAAAATAAAAGTGAGAAGAGGCAGGGACTAGTAAATCTGCGACAAAGTAACGAAGAAATAAGAACTATTTCAGTACGAGGATGGTCATTTTGGAACAAAAAAGTTCTTTTAGATATTCAAGATGGAACAAAAAAGTTCCTTTAGATATTCAAGATGGTCTTGAAGAAAAGTAACTGCAGTGAAAAACAGAAAGAAAGTATAATGAGTTTCCTTTTTTCCTAGCAAATGATCTCAAAATCATTTCAGAAAGAAGCTATTTCTTGGAAGGTAACTTAGATAACTTACAACTTATTGACCAAAATGCTGACTGTGGTGGTGTCTGGGAGAAACGAGTAATCGGGAAAGCTGCAAAGATTACATTAGAGAAAAAAAACAACTCGGACGATGAAAGTCTCAAAGGAAAGCTAGTGATAAATCAGACGAAACGGATATCTTATTTCGCTAAGCTCAGACGGCATCTAAATAAAATAAAACGGATGGGCACGTATACGAAAAGGATAAAGGCAGCCACTTCAGAAGGTACTGTTCTGATTATACTATCTCCTGTATAACAATTTTATGGATATAATGTACATTCATTCAATATGTTTATATTATGATATAAAAAGTCTCGCGTTGCTTTCATTACAAATATAAAATACTAAATACTTTATATTTCTCAAAATGCAATAAGAAAACTCCGAAGACATTTCTGAGTTTTTGAAATTTCACCGAAAACGAACAAAATTATGATGTTCATTAAAATGAAAGGAAGTGCGATACAGTCAGGAGATTTCCTTTAAATCCTCACTAAGAAATTGAGACTCTGAAGTTTTCTTTCCTTCACGCCCTTTTGGTGTAGCAACTTCTTCCAGCCAAACATGTCAGTCCTATCTCCACTTCTTCTTGCCTCTTCGCGTTTCTTACCTCCATCATCCTCTCCAGTTGACCTAATCAAGTCAGCCTCTCACGTTTAACCATTCCTAACAGGCCCTGTTCCATTCCTTCAGATCCAGGTAAGACGGCTTTCTCCAATCATTATTCTACCTCACGAGACCAAATATCTTCTACACGATTACCTTTCAGACTCTGGGGACTCTTTCGTCAACGTGCAGATATCGTTCTCGGGATAATTGCTCATAGCGCAAGACTTTTGGCAACGGCCAGTTTTTTTTTTTTATTGCTAAATGTGCAAATGCTTCCTTCTTTCTATGACAATAAACTGGGTTGAGGATGGTGTAATTTCAAACTCATATCTATTACAATTGTACAAGAGTTATGAGACTTTTTTGCAATAACCAGTAATAAATAAATTAGAAGAAGTATGCTTTTTGCAATTCCTCAGACTACTAGATTTTAGAATAATTTTTAGTCAGCTGCCAAAAGTAAATATATTTTATTTTTCACTATTTTAAAAAACAACTACAGTTCCAATTTTATTAGATAAGAGAATTCTTAAATATTGTTACAAATATAATAATGTTTAAATCGCATACTTGTAAAGTCTTTTTTACCCCATAAAATAACACTATATGGTAACAAATGAGGTATGTAAAGATGTAGTTTGCGAGAAAAAGGCACACTGCCAAATTGAACTGTACTACTTGTTTATTACTCTAGGAGCAATTTCTTTTCTAATATTCTTCTTTATCCTTACTTTTTATTAGCGTTTTTTATTTTCTTTTTTTTTTTTTGATGGTTTAGATAAAATCGATGGTTTAGATAAAATGTCTTTGATCCTGTTCAAAATCCAAGCAGTATATTTCGTACTTTCAGTCAAAAATACACTTTTATAGAATATATACTACTCAAAAGTGATTACCAAAATAACAAATTACAATAATTAGTTAAATTAAATTAACAGAGGCGGATGTTGGTCTAGTGGTCAGATCCTCACTTCGAATCCCGCATATGACTAATTTTTATATGTTAGAAATTTTTTTTTTATAATAATGTATGAGCTTCCGCCCCCGTCTACGACACCTAATTGGTAGTTGGACGTTAAGCCCCGCCTGAAAAAATAGGCATTTTTATCAAAGACCTGTATTTTTAATTTAATAATTTTTAATGGTAATTATTGTGTTAATATTTCTTAACTAATTTGGAGTTAACCTAGATTCCGAATTACAAACGAAAATTTATTTATTATTTTCCCAAGAACTAACCTCAACAGCTTCATGAAGAAGAAGAAATGGCTGTAAAGCTAAATTTGCTGAAACCTACAAGACTATAATGCTGCTTACTACAGTACTACAGTGCAGTGGCGGCTTTGTTTGCCTGCGAAGTTACACAGTAGATATCTTATTCTATAAAAATGAACGCCGAACAGCTTAAATTATAAGTGAGAGTTATACGTACAATAGGAAAATCGTTCGATTAGCTTCCTATTTATGCTTGGATAATTGGAAACAGTCGTCTAAGAGGGGTCGAATACCAATCTGGCAAAACTGTAGAAGCTCCGATCTTTATAAATAATATATCAAAAATATAAAATATCCGAAAAACATCAATGGTTTGTCCGTCTTATGAAAATAAATCAGAATAGGAAACCCAAAAAGACTTTTACGATCACCAAGTACGGAGGTGGAGGAGAAGAAGACATAGAGGAAGTGGCTAGATTAACAGGAAAGCAAAAAAATGGGCGAAAAAGAATTGTGAGGAGAATTGGGATGACATGAGACTAGGAAGAGTCAGTATTTTTTGGAAATGGAATATAATTGTATAATTAAAAAAATAATACAGATTGATGAGATAGCATAACTTAATGCAGTAATTTTCAAACTCCGAACAGATATAAAATAGAATATCATTCATCTTTTCAATTATGATAAAAAAAGAACTTTGGCGTGCTACATGATAAAACAAAAATTATGTATGGTATGAACACGAATTGCTCTTACTACATTTCTCAAATCCTATCATCTCTGATCCCAAAAGGGAGGTTTTAATAGAATTTTCCATGAAATCGGCTTTAAATAAATTTGTAGATCTAACGAAACAATTATTACTAGGAGTCCTCACTTAGTCTCGCTATATCACCTTTTATGCCCATCTCATTCAGAGCACACTTGCCATCTTCAGTATTATTACACAAACGCTAATTTCTTACAGAAAGAGTCATATTAGCTAAGCCTCAAGGGCAAGAATAGTAAAGCTGAGAATTCAGAACACTGTGTTTATAAACACTTCTAAGAGAAATTTGATCACCAGATAATAGCGAATGTTCTGCACAAATGTGTGGGTAAGTAACAAGCAAATTTTATATTTTGTAGTACGAAGTATGAAAATCGTTTTAGCCAAACCTCAGTTTTCTAATAGTTAGATGTTGTCCTAAACTCTCGTGACAGTCGCGACGATAGTCTCAAGATGAAAAACCCAATTTCAACTTTTTTGCGATATTTAAGTAGTATTACCGGAGCAGCAACAAATGGTTCCAACTAAAGTTAAAATAGATTAGGTTCTGATAAAGTGCTTCAGGGCTAATTTCATTTTATGAAAACTTATTATGTAAATATTTCTTGTTATTTGGTCCTAGTAATTGCATTGTCTATGTATGTTGTGCATTATATGTACAAGCATTCACATCTAGGAGTGCTCGTAATGTAATGAACAGTACATGAAAACAAATACACACCGATTCGGAAAAACCACTTTTAATTTGAGGGGACCTCAAAAGGAGAAAAAAATAAATCATCTGCACTATTTCAGTGCATACATTACCTTCTCTTTTTAGTAATCATCTAAAAACGAAAACGTTTATGCTGAGAAAATCAGTTTCAAAATAATTATAAATTCAATTTTTTTTTACTAACCATAATTTATAACGGTTCAAATAAATCTGAGATCACAATGATTTGTGAATGCGCAGCTATTATCATTTAAATTTTTAAGTCATGGAAGTATTCAGTGGTGCGAATGAACCCGAACCTGGTTAAGCTGCTGACCTTCCCACATCCTACAGACCATTCAGCTTACACCCGATTCTAGGACAAGTTCTTGACAAACGGTTACTTAAGCGTATTAATCTCATATTATCGGAGTTTGGTGTTATACCAGACCACCAATTTGGTTTCAGGAGTCATCATTGTTCAACAATGTCACAGGATTGTTGATGCTATTGTTTCAGCAATGGAGAGAAAACAGTACTTGTCCGTGGGCGAA
Source organism: Rhodnius prolixus (assembly GCF_049639745.1). NCBI lineage: Eukaryota > Metazoa > Arthropoda > Insecta > Hemiptera > Reduviidae > Rhodnius > Rhodnius prolixus. Next base: position 27,563,792 of record NW_027411624.1, read on the forward strand.
GAAGTCGCGTATTTAAATGAACCCACAGAAATTCCAGCGTGCCACGTTTACTCTCTGGTGGGGCCCCTGTCCACCTGTCTTCAACAGCAATTTTCTTCCTTTTACCTATCTGGTACGCTACCTTGGGCTCTTCATAGACAAACGACTCACGTGGAACCCACACACTAGACTTAAAAGACAAGCAATGACAAAACGTGCGAAATTGCTTTACAGACTAAATAGACGACACTTCAAATTGTCAATAGAACTCAAACGCTTAATATACAACACTATTCTCAAACCTATGTGGACTTACGGACTAGAGCTGTGGGGTTCAGTCAAACCTACAAACATACGGACGTACAGACATTTCAATCAAAACTACTCCGACAGATAGCTGACGCTCCTCTCTACGTGACTAACCTCACTTAACAACGACCTCAACATTCAATTCGTACACCAACTCGCCAAGACGAAATATCAAGGATTCAATACTGCTCTCCCTACTTGACTGGCTGTTGTAGTCTTTCGCCTCCTCTGACATTCCTGACAATCCTTGACGTAGACTGAAACGTCAATGGCCCCGAGACCTCCTTGAGGTCTGAAGACATCAACATCATAATCGGTTTCCTATAGAGAGTGCTACCGCTGGGTACTTTCTCTCCTCCTGCTCATCACGCGTCAATATATCTCATCCACCTTCTAATTTATTTATTGTATATATTTATACAGATTGTAAATAACTAAATAAATTTGAAAAAAAAAAATAAGGTGGCTAATTTTAAAATTAAATATTCTCGTACAAATTAATATGAACTGTTTCGATGGCAAGTTAAAGTGAAACGTTTTATAATCTTGGTAAAATGGGTAACTTCTTATCGTGAAAATTTTCGTAAATTCACTGTGACAAATAAATTACCGTATACAGCGAAAATACTGTATACAAATTAAATAACATGATTCGAACTGATGGGAATTACTGAAAATTCAACCTAGTTGAAACCTCCAATAAGTCTCGGATGTAGCTGACAGTTTATTCAGAATAATGTCAACCAACATAGTAAACTATTCCTCAATTTACGAACTTATTCATAAGGTGCCGCCCTCCTAAATCAACCGGTATAGGGAAGTAACTTTTAGAACTGTTTACAATCATGATATCGATTTTTCATTGCGGATTATGATCTAATAAACACAACTAATTAATTAGGTTTTTAGATGACTTTAAGCTGCTAAAAATATACGTATTACAGTGCCTTAGAATGAAAGCAGTATTAAAATCTAAATTAAATCTTTAACCTATTCGCTTTCACTACACAGACCTAACATTTTAAAAGAAAAATTCCACCCTCGCCTTCAAATTTTTAGTGCGGCGAAGTTCTACTTTACCTCCAATAATTAGCACTACTGAAAATGATTATTTTATCTACTATAAAATCTGATGCCTAGACCAATCCTACATAAGATGTTCACATAAAAACTGCAAATATTTGCTCATACTCATAAACAAGATCTCTAACAAGCCGTAGATCAAGAGTTCAAACTAAGCATACTACCTTAGCTGTTCTTTGAGGCACTGGAGTATTTTCAGCTCACAGATCGGTGTAGGACAAACCTGTCTACAGAGAAAACTCTGTAACGCCGTCCGCCAGTACCGGTCAACAGCGCACTGAAAGTCCTCAGGGCGCAAAATAAGTTGCAATTGACGCGCTTAAATTTAAGGCGCGTCAGCATGAGGTCATTGACATCTCAAATCTTTTTCGGTGCACTGGCGGCCTCCAGACAGTTCCTCTTGTTACAATATTGTCAATCACCGGACAGAGAGCAGTGAGAAGTACTTAGGAAGAGAGAATCTAGGGCAAACATTTCGATTCAAACCCGGAAACTCCACGTGGGGATCCAGTGCGCCAACCACTCAGTATGTTATAACTACCACTATTACTATTATTGATTAATTGACAATTGAAACTAAGATTCCTTCTACTTGCCAATGTCACAACAGAATTTTTTGTCTCGTTGCATATGATTCAAGATAAGCGATAATAATGAAATTGTAACCGAACTACTAGCTTACGGTCACTAGAATTAGGTACTTTATTTAATCTAAATATACTTAGTAACTTGGATTGGTTTTTATGTTTATCGATATCAATCGATTTCCGATTACATACTAAACCACAGACAACAGACTGAACATTGAACAGAATAGTTTCAAGATCTCTAGCTAAATATTGATAAACTTATTAAAAAAATCTGCTTAAGAAATACAATTAAGGGAAAATTCAGTACAATATGTGCAATTCATGTGCTAATCACGTATAAGTGATAGTGTTAGTAGAAGCCCATATCAATAAAATCACTTAGCTAAAAACAAATTTTAGAAGTTCATTAGTATCTTTAGCAAAAACAAAACCAAAAAAAGTTTAAATTAAAAATATTCAAATTGAAGAAATTAGTTTCAATCACATTTCAGATTTTCTAGAAGAAATGAAAAAGGTATTGATAGTCAAATGCTGATTACTAGAAATTTAATAGAATCTACTATAACTAATGTTGAGAAGATCATGGCCTCTTATTTTTTGAGCGGCAAATTACACTATAATTTGAGATTTTCACTCAGCGATTTTTTTTTTTGTGATTGATTTTCTTTCAAACGTTCCCGTATAACGCTTTTTTATACTAATTTAAATTTTTTCTCTTTAATAGTAAAAGGTTTTTAAACTTAGTTTCACCGTATTTAAGACGTTTCAAAGCACAGCAAAAATGTAATGTAGGCCCTAAATCAGAAATCATTTATGAAAGATTTCTGTAATAGTTTTTATCGGAACCAAAGCTACTGAACTACTCTATGATTTTTGTACTCTTCGGAAAAAGAAGAGAAGAAGATAAGATAGCCTACTAACTGTAATTACAATTAAAATTACATTACGAAGAACAAATGGATTGATTACATGGAAATGGGAAATGAAAGCAAAGCTAAATTTCAGCTCACACACACAAGCAGAATGCATAACACAAAAATAATGCAATTAACTACTTTTTCTTTAAAGAAATAACTTATTTTACGCGTACTGCGTGTAAATAACGTAGATCATTTTTGTTATGCATTCTCAAGTTAAACAAAATGCGTATGGGAGGGAGGGGTTGTCCCTGCGCTGTGCCCCAAACCAGCACCCTCACACTAAACATAAATAGCCACCTCCAAATTTGGCAACACACTGAACAATACACTTTTTCAAGCACATCTCCTTTGTTTTTTTTTTTTGCAGCCCTTCGACGAACCTCTTCTGTTCGAGTGTAAACGCGTTCCTGTAGAGAGCGCTGAGGAGGCCGAACGCGATGAGGAAGAGCAACAGTTCCCGATATATGAGCTTGTACAAGCTACCTCTCCACATGAAGAGGAGCCTGGTGAAACCACCGCTTGTAGACGAGGCAACTTCATATTGATAACTGACTGTCATATCTCATGCATGTTCCGTTCTGTGGGCCGCCTCACACTGCCATCGTATTCCTCCCTCCCTCTTCCCATTCTTGTTTTTTACGCTGAATCCCCTCCACCCAAGTTGAAGATATTTTATCACAATTTTTATACTTGAGATTATGATAGATTGAATATTCATTTCTTTAAATATTTAATTAGTAAAAATAATTGTAAAAAATTGCTAACTCAAATTTGATCATAGATTACGATCGTTGGAATGCTAGAATTTAAGGGAATTTTGTATTTTTATCAATCTACCATGTTGGCATGTTCATTAATTCAAAGAAGGTAATAAGTGTTATACTCACAAGGTTATTGGTAGTAATTTTATTTATTTTAAAGTGTACAAAGATGAAGAGACTGTCAGATGAGCGTACCAAATTAGTTTTCGAAAGAATTTCAAAATTGTAAGTGTTTTTAATTGTAATTATTTCGAAAGTAAGAATTTATTTTTTTTAGTTGTTGCTTAGTTGTTTTCTGCTTGAAATCCTATGTTCCCTCTAGCATTGGAAGCAATCTCAAATTACTTCTTGACAGACCTGATGGGCAATACTGCTTTAGAGAACAAAAAGATAGAGTTTATTACATTCCTGAATCTGTGATGAAACTGGCAGATAATGTTGCTCCAGAGAACCTCATTTGTGCAGGGACATGCATTGGGAAGTTCACTAAGACTGGAAAATTCCATTTACACATAACAGCTTTAAACTATCTAGCCCCATATGCTCAGGTATTTTATTATATTATTTTTTTGATCAGAAGTTGATTTCTTAAAAGAGCCAGACAAATTTACTCTTTTTTTTCTAGATGTAATTGGTAGTTCTCCTCTGTAGAATGAGCAGTACTCATGAATTATGCACTATATATACTAATTGAAAACTAACATAATTTTGCGTCTTTTCTCGTATAAAAAGGTATTTTTGAAAAGGGTAGATACGCAAAATATGTATATTTTTTACACAACGCATAGTGTTCTAGGTTATCAACTAGTTTACAATATTGAGGGATGTGCTCTGACCTCGTACTCCCAGGTCATCCACTGTAGTGTGAAAAAAAAATCCAGGCTTATTAAACTGGACTTTAATCCTGTTGGGAATATTTATACTTTTGTGTGGTCTTTGCTCACAAGAGTTTCCTAATTGGTTGGACGTAAAGCCCGCCTGAAAAAATAGACAATTACCTTACTTTACTTACTTTTCCTTATTATAGTGCAAATAATATTGAAAATAATGAACATAGTAAAAAGAGTACGTAGACAAAAATATACAATTAGCTGACTATTTGTGAATGTTGGATGCTAGTGTTATTAAAGCCTAGGTTTCTGAAGAATTTGCTTCAGGAAGGATGATCTTATTTCATAAAATTTAAATTCGACATGGTTCCTGATAAGCCCATGTCTACTTTTGGATAAAGAAGTTTATTTTGTATTATTATGTTTTTATTTTACTAGATTAAGTTCGAAAGGATAGAAATAGTGTATAAAAAAATGAGAAAATTTTGAAATTTAAACAAAATAAAACTTAGTCCTTTTACAGCATAAAATATGGGTGAAGCCGAATGCAGAACAGCAATTTCTTTACGGTCATAATGTTTTAAAATCAGGACTAGGGAGAATAACTGATAATACAGATAAATATCAAAATGTCGTCGTATATTCAATGACTGATGTACCCCTAGTAAGTAGTTTGCAATTTTGAATTCGAATAATATGTGTTTTGGCTAGTATATTCACCAATAATTTATGTTCGATTCTTGTTTTTCTAGGGTTTTGGAGTAGCTGCAAGAAGTACAGCCGAGTGTAAGCACGTTGATCCGCTTACAATTGTGTGTTTACACCAAGCAGATATCGGCGAATATATTAGATCTGAAGATACTTTGACATAATATGTAATTACTTGTTTTTAAAAATATGTAAATAAAATATTTTTACTCTTTCTTTTTGTTTTTAATATGGGGATGTTCTTTAGAATTCATTTCAAAAACAATCGTATGGATAAAGTGTTCTTTATGAACAGAATAATATTATTGTTCTATTGTTGATGTGTAACAAGACTATTAAGTGTAGCTAGTGGGCAGGAGTATGATGATCAACAGGATTCCTAAAGGATAAACTAGTTGCGCAGTTGCATCAGCTATTTCTGCAGAACATAATTGTATTATGATATGTGAAAATTGGATCTTAGAGGGACTGTAAATATTCAGATATCCTATAAGGCACTTAGCTCCCTGAAGAAGTAAGTTTCTCAAGGGTAATTTAACTTCATAAACAGGGTTATTAATAGTGGCATATTGAGTTCTTTATAAATTAATTCAAATCAAATCTTTTAACCCTTATATCTACTTTTTAAAGCTTCTTGCTGAGGCTTCACTCTGGTTTCTGTCGTCAGAGTCCACTGAAGACTATTATGTAAACATTTAATGTAAATTAAATTTTGCAAGTAGAGGCTATATGACCAAGTACAGATGCCAGAGTAAGTTCTTGGAATGAGGCTGCTGTAAGTGTATGTACCTGCACTAATGCGTAATTGTTATTAAATGCGTTCATTTTAGCAGTTTAGGCCCACAGAAACGAAGCAGCCATTCTCTAAAAATCTACAGGAATAAAGAAATAATCTCAGAAATTTTGCTAAGCAGAAAATAATTGAAATTAAATAATTAACAGTTCTTCGTTCTTTTATATTGCTGAGCTGTTGATACAATAGTTGCGGTGGATTTTTTTTTTTTATGCAGAAAACACCTGTACTCGATTTCTAAGGTATTTTTTAAAGGACACGAAAAAAAAATTGTTGCTCACATAGTTTGCCACCTTACCTAGTGAATGAATATTCGAATGATGATTCAATGACGCGTCTGCGAGAGAAGAGTCGAATTGTAACTATAGTTGACAGACAAAATTTTAAAGAGAGAAACAAACCATATGTCTCACTCAATCTAAGGTGTGATTTTTGGTTATCTTACTTCCCCCCACCCTAACTAATACTTCTACGCCTTGAAACCCATTTCTACTTTATCGTATGAATCACTAGATTAAAGTAATTTAAAAAATGAAGTTAACCAAATACTACTCATTTGAAAGTATTAATTTATTATTATTAGGCCTCATATTGTACTAATGAGACTCAGGCAAATATTTGCAAAAGAAAATTAATTTCATATTTATATATGCTAGGACAAAACAATCCAAAAGTTAAAAATGAAATTTTCCAACAGCATTTTTTTTTCTGAATGTTCGAAACAAATAGTAGTAAATAAAACAAGAAAAAAATAAATAAATCTCAAAATGAATTTGTGAAATAGTGATTCAAATGTTAACAATAAATTAAAAAAAAAAAGGCTGTTTACAAGGACTTAATTTATTCACAAGTAAAAACTAAAAGTAAGTACATAATATCACAGACTAGTTAATTTTCATTTAGTTCTTCACTTTCACTTAAATTAATTTTAACACAAGGCAGATGCATATTTATTACATCTGTAGTTCTTACTAGGGCAAATTTAAGATTACACATTGGTGTAACTAAATTCTTCAGAAATATATCTTGTCCATCTATGTCCATCCCATTGTATTCGGCTTTTAGTTGGGAGTTTTCCAACGTCGTCAATTCGCAAGGTGTACCTGCGAAATTTTAAATGTATTAATATGAAGGAAGAATTTAATTTTGTTTTTTATTTATTAGTTTTTTTTTTTACACTTAACCATTTACTGAGGACTAGAAAACTTTTCACTTAAAAAGTAATATATTGCTTGCAAAAATCGCAGAAAGAGGGAGAATCTATGCAGATTGAGGAGAGAATGTCTCATTGAAGTCAAATCCTCTGGGACATAAAAGATCTACAGCGGATCTCTCAGAGTGTTAGTGACTGAACACAGAATATAAGGTTGAAAGTCAAAGTGTGTATGATGGTGAGCTAGAGTTTGTTTGAGGGTGTGCTAATTGAAATGATTTCACATATCAATTTTACCTTAAGGTCCCAAGTATACGTATATGTGTGAGATTAAGTTATCAGTGCTTGTGTTGTCTATGTTGCAAGGGGTCAGCAGAAATGGTAATTTCTCCAAAGAAGCTACTAGCCCACCTCCTCCTATTGGGTAAAGGAGTATCTAATAAGAAGACGCGAAATACAACAGCAGCAAATCGAAGGTCAAATATTAGGATCTATCCTGGACATGGATCTCAATAATGTCTGGACTAAAGGAGGGTCAGAGAAGGATGCGGAAGAAAGATTACTGAGTATTTAGTCATTAATGCAATCATTCAGGATTTGGAGCAAACAAGAGACCAAAAAATCCATACATTAGGCTTTTTCATAAGTTTTAATTAAATTTTAATTTTCTAAAACAACTTTTATTTCGGGTACTTCTTAAGTTTCCTATTCTTTCGATGTGGAAATGTTTGCAGGAAAATCCGGAGCAATATAGAAATATTGATCCAAAGTTTCATGAGTTAAATCGACAGAATGACCGCATGTAAACATTATGGATGGGCATAAAGCCAGAAAAAAAAAATAGCGATGTAAAATGGAAAAAATTATCGAAAAACCAAATTTCTTACTTCCTCTGTCAACAGTTATGTTCAAGTTAATTTCAGTTAAACAGTTGTAGTCAGTTTTTTTTTTTTTTTTTTAGTTTTTTGCCTTAGTATTAAGTTCGACTTATATCGACCACGTAAATATTAATATGTTGTGCAGAGTAAACAGGCACTGCAGCCTGAAACCTCCTTTTATATATATTTGTATAAAAAAAATTGAAATTGTAAATAAACTTTTAAAATTCAAATTCAATTCAGTTAAACAACTCAAGGTAAAAAAACAGTCCAAACTAACTTCGGTTCCTTTTTTTATTTCTGATTGACACAAACCGAGAATTTTTCTTTCATCAATAATAGAACAATTATAAATCAGCTAACTGACATGCACCTCCTAAAGCAATAATATAAATCATTCATTCTTACCAACAAACCCTGAAATACACCTTAAAAATCTTTCTCTTAAAAATGCTCTAGCATCTTGCTTCTCTTCAGTATAACAGGATAAGTCGGGAGATTCTTGACAGGATTTTGCAGTTTCCATTGATGGAAATAGCCCACAACTGACGATCAAATTTTATAATTTCAGAAAACTTTAAAGTAATAAGTCACGCACTCCAATGAAGTGAACTAAATTTCCTGTTTACTACTGTTTATTAGTTATGGGACATTTGAACGAATCCAATGGTGGAACGAGTTGATTCAAATCCCTATTTTTAAGTAAAGTGATTCCGCGCAAAAAATAAAGGTAAATTAAAATGAAAATAATTAATACTGAAGTCATTTAGATGTTACACTGAAATACAATATTTAACTAACTTGAGGCTATCATTTATGAGTCACTGACATGTAACTTTCAAAATCAAACTACATCAGAATCACCTGGCAAGCTTAGAATACTGATGCTTGGAGGGGGCGTATTTCAAGATTTTTAGAAGGCTGCCAGTAATTATTTAATGACAATTTTTTATTTATTTTGTTAATTTCTTAACATTATATGTAGAGCTTTTTGGTAGGTACAGTACGCATTAAATACGAGACATTTTAAATTGCAGATATATGTGGACAATTCCAACAAAAAAAGAAGAAGCGAGAAACACTATTAGGAGAGTTCTATTGGCAAAAGCAATAACTCGGCTAACGTTCTCAGTTCTTCCGCTAAATAGTGTGTGCGCAAATAAAGTAATTAATTACAGTAGTGATCTAATCACGAGAGTGAAAATAATTGAAATAAATAATAATTTTGTTACTTTTTCACATTTCTGGCTGGATCCTTTATTTCAAACTAGAAGTTGGGTCCATTAACCTGGCGGCACTTTGGTTGAATTTTGAGACAAAACTTTTGCACCGAGCTCGAAACACATTGCACTCTTATGCACCACCAAAAAAAAATCTAAATTCGCCAAGGAAAAGCCACAATAAGCAATTAAAGTTTTTTTCCCGCCAAAAAAAATTTGGCCGGATTTGATTGAAACTTACTTCATTATGTTAAGTACACTTTGCACTCCATTGCACCACTTAAAAAAATTCATTAACTTTAATAATTACGGAGATATGGCCATTCAAAAGATCAAAGGAATTTGCCGCAAACACTGAATTTCGAACCGCGACTTAGTATACAGGTAGAGGAGAGCTAGCACCAGCTAGAACCACAAAAAAAATCTAATAAAATATGCACACATTCAGAAATATAAGGAATTAAAGTGCTAAAAAAAGCATTAACTTGGCGGCACTTTGGTGGAATTTTGGGTAAAAAATTATTGCACCCTGCTCAGAACACTTTGCACTCCTATGCACCACCAATAAAAAAGCTAGCACCACCAAGGAAAAGCCTCAATTTTCCATTTAAAGTTCCGCGCGAAATTTAAATTCAAAAAAAATGAGTCTTATTTGCGGGAAAATTGGAGCGCTTTTTTCCAAAATAGCAAGTACTAGTATTAGAACAACTAGCCCCACACAGGAAATGCCAAAAATTAGCATATTTTCAAAGTAATTTACAAATTATTCAACCGATTTTCCCGCCAACTTACCTTTAACCGGAAGTGCTCTAAATTGAATTGAAACTCATCCTATTTTGTTCATGGTAGCTAGCACCAATATGCACCACAAAAAGAAATTTTGAATTTACACTAAAAGCTGATATATTGATAATAAAAGATGCACTGACAGACGTGACCATTAACTTTGCGGCACTTTGGTGGAATTTTGAGAAAAAAATTATTGCACCCAGCTCGGAACACTTTGCAATGCCAATAATAAGCCAGCAACACAACGGAAACTGTAAAAATTCACCAATTGTACGCCAAATATAACTTTAACCGGAAGTGCCCTAAATTGAATTGAAACTCATTCCATTTTGTTCGTGATAGCTAGCACCAATGTGCACCACAAAAAGAAATTTTGAATTTACACTAAAAGCTGAGATATTGATAATAAAAGATGCACTGACAGACGTGACCATTAACTTGGCGGCACTTTGGTGGAGTTTTGAGAAAAAAATTATTGCACCCAGCTCGGAACACTTTGCAATGCCAATAATAAGCCAGCAACGCTACGGAAATGGTAAAAATTCACCAATTGTACGCCAAATATAACTTTAACCGGAAGTGCCCTAAATTGAATTGAAACTCATTCCATTTTGTTCGTGGTAGCTAGCACCAATGTGCACCACAAAAAGAAATTTTGAATTTACACTAAAAGCTGAGATATTGATAATAAAAGATGCACTGACAGACGTGACCATTAACTTGGCGGCACTTTGGTGGAATTTTGGGTAAAAAATTATTGCACCCTGCTCAGAACACTTTGCACTCCTATGCACCATCAATAAAAAAGCTAGCACCACCAAGGAAAAGCCTCAATTTTCCATTTAAAGTTACGCGCGAAATTTAAATTCAAAAAAAATGGAGTTTTATTTGCGGGAAAATTGGAGCGCCTTTTTCCAAAATAGCAAGTACTAGTATTAGAACCACTAGCCCCACACAGGAAATACCAAAAATTAGCATATTTTCAAAGTAATTTACAAATTACTCAACCGATTTTCCCGCCAACTTACCATTAACTTGGCGGCACTTTGGTGGAATTTTGAGAAAAAAATTATTGCACCCTGCTCAGAACACTTTGCACTCCTATGCACCACCAATAAAAAAGCTAGCACCACCAAGGAAAAGCCTCAATTTTCCATTTAAAGTTCCGCGCGAAATTTAAATTCAAAAAAAATGAGTCTTATTTGCGGGAAAATTGGAGCGCTTTTTTCCAAAATAGCAAGTACTAGTATTAGAACAACTAGCCCCACACAGGAAATGCCAAAAATTAGCATATTTTCAAAGTAATTTACAAATTATTCGACCGATTTTCCCGCCAACTTACCTTTAACCGGAAGTGCTCTAAATTGAATTGAAACTCATCCTATTTTGTTCATGGTAGCTAGCACCAATATGCACCACAAAAAGAAATTTTGAATTTACACTAAAAGCTGATATATTGATAATAAAAGATGCACTGACAGACGTGACCATTAACTTTGCGGCACTTTGGTGGAATTTTGAGAAAAAAATTATTGCACCCAGCTCGGAACACTTTGCAATGCCAATAATAAGCCAGCAACACAACGGAAACTGTAAAAATTCACCAATTGTACGCCAAATATAACTTTAACCGGAAGTGCCCTAAATTGAATTGAAACTCATTCCATTTTGTTCGTGATAGCTAGCACCAATGTGCACCACAAAAAGAAATTTTGAATTTACACTAAAAGCTGAGATATTGATAATAAAAGATGCACTGACAGACGTGACCATTAACTTGGCGGCACTTTGGAGGAATTTTGGGTAAAAAATTATTGCACCCTGCTCAGAACACTTTGCACTCCTATGCACCACCAATAAAAAAGCTAGCACCACCAAGGAAAAGCCTCAATTTTCCATTTAAAGTTACGCGCGAAATTTAAATTCAAAAAAAAATGAGTTTAATTTGTGGGAAAATTGGAGCGCTTTTTTCCAAAATAGCAAGTACTAGTATTAGAACAACTAGCCCCACACAGGAAATGCCAAAAATTAGCATATTTTCAAAGTAATTTACAAATTATTCAACCGATTTTCCCGCCAACTTACCTTTAACCGGAAGTGCTCTAAATTGAATTGAAACTCATCCTATTTTGTTCATGGTAGCTAGCACCAATATGCACCACAAAAAGAAATTTTGAATTTACACTAAAAGCTGATATATTGATAATAAAAGATGCACTGACAGACGTGACCATTGACTTTGCGGCACTTTGGTGGAATTTTGAGAAAAAAATTATTGCACCCAGCTCGGAACACTTTGCAATGCCAATAATAAGCCAGCAACACAACGGAAACTGTAAAAATTCACCAATTGTACGCCAAATATAACTTTAACCGGAAGTGCCCTAAATTGAATTGAAACTCATTCCATTTTGTTCGTGATAGCTAGCACCAATGTGCACCACAAAAAGAAATTTTGAATTTACACTAAAAGCTGAGATATTGATAATAAAAGATGCACTGACAGACGTGACCATTAACTTTGCAGCACTTTGGTGGAATTTTGAGAAAAAAATTATTGCACCCAGCTCGGAACACTTTGCAATGCCAATAATAAGCCAGCAACACAACGGAAATGGTAAAAATTCACCAATTGTACGCCAAATATAACTTTAACCGGAAGTGCCCTAAATTGAATTGAAACTCATCCTATTTTGTTCATGGTAGCTAGCACCAATATGCACCACAAAAAGAAATTTTGAATTTACACTAAAAGCTGATATATTGATAATAAAAGATGCACTGACAGAAGTGACCATTAACTTGGCGGCACTTTGGTGGAATTTTGGGTAAAAAATTATTGCACCCAGCTCGGAACACTTTGCACTCCTATGCACCACCAATAAAAAAGCTAGCACCACCAAGGAAAAGCCTCAATTTTCCATTTAAAGTTACGCGCGAAATTTAAATTTAAAAAAAAATGAGTTTTATTTGTGGGAAAATTGGAGCGCTTTTTTCCAAAATAGCAAGTACTAGTATTAGAACCACTAGCCCCACACAGGAAATGCCAAAAATTAGCATATTTTCAAAGTAATTTACAAATTATTCAACCGATTTTCCCGCCAACTTACGATTAACTTGGCGACACTTTGGTGGAATTTTGAGAAAAAAAATTATTGCACCCAGCTCGGAACACTTTGCACTCCTATGCACCACCAATAAAAAAGCTAGCACCACCAAGGAAAAGCCTCAATTTTCCATTTAAAGTTACGCGCGAAATTTAAATTAAAAAAAAAATGAGTTTTATTTGTGGAAAAATTGGAGCGCTTTTTTCCAAATTAGCAAGTACTAGTATTAGAACCACTAGCCCCACACAGGAAATGCCAAAAATTAGCATATTTTCAAAGTAATTTACAAATTATTCAACCGATTTTCCCGCCAACTTACCATTAACTTGGCGGCACTTTGGTGGAATTTCGCGCGTAACTTTAAATGGAAAATTGAGGCTTTTCCTTGGTGGTGCTAGCTTTTTTATTGGTGGTGCATAGGAGTGCAAAGTGTTCCGAGCTGGGTGCAATAATTTTTTTTCTCAAAATTCCACCAAAGTGTCGCCAAGTTAATGGTAAGTTGGCGGGAAAATCGGTTGAATAATTTGTAAATTACTTTGAAAATATGCTAATTTTTGGCATTTCCTGTGTGGGGCTAGAGGTTCTAATACTAGTACTTGCTATTTTGGAAAAAAGCGCTCCAATTTTCCCACAAATAAAACTCATTTTCTTTTAAATTTAAATTTCGCGCGTAACTTTAAATGGAAAATTGAGGCTTTTCCTTGGTGGTGCTAGCTTTTTTATTGGTGGTGCATAGGAGTGCAAAGTGTTCCGAGCTGGGTGAAATAATTTTTTTTCTCAAAATTCCACCAAAGTGCCGCCAAGTTAATGGTAAGTTGGCGGGAAAATCGGTTGAGTAATTTGTAAATTACTTTGAAAATATGCTAATTTTGGCATTTCCTGTGTGGGGCTAGTGGTTCTAATACTAGTACTTGCTATTTTGGAAAAAAGCGCTCCAATTTTCCCACAAATAAAACTCATTTTTTTTTAAATTTAAATTTCGCGCGTAGCTTTAAATGGAAAATTGAGGCTTTTCCTTGGTGGTGCTAGCTTTTTTATTGGAGGTGCATAGGAGTGCAAAGTGTTCCGAGCTGGGTGCAATAATTTTTTTTCTCAAAATTCCACCAAAGTGCCGCCAAGTTAATGGTAAGTTGGCGGGAAAATCGGTTGAATAATTTGTAAATTACTTTGAAAATATGCTAATTTTTGGCATTTCCTGTGTGGGGCTAGTTGTTCTAATACTAGTACTTGCTATTTTGAAAAAAAGCGCTCCAATTTTCCCACAAATTAAACTCATTTTTTTTTTAATTTAAATTTCGCGCGTAACTTTAAATGGAAAATTGAGGCTTTTCCTTGGTGGTGCTAGCTTTTTTATTGGTGGTGCATAGGAGTGCAAAGTGTTCTGAGCAGGGTGCAATAATTTTTTACCCAAAATTCCTCCAAAGTGCCGCCAAGTTAATGGTCACGTCTGTCAGTGCATCTTTTATTATCAATATCTCAGCTTTTAGTATAAATTCAAAATTTCTTTTTGTGGTGCACATTGGTGCTAGCTATCACGAACAAAATGGAATGAGTTTCAATTCAATTTAGGGCACTTCCGGTTAAAGTTATATTTGGCGTACAATTGGTGAATTTTTACAGTTTCCGTTGTGTTGCTGGCTTATTATTGGCATTGCAAAGTGTTCCGAGCTGGGTGCAATAATTTTTTTCTCAAAATTCCACCAAAGTGCCGCAAAGTTAATGGTCACGTCTGTCAGTGCATCTTTTATTATCAATATCTCAGCTTTTAGTGTAAATTCAAAATTTCTTTTTGTGGTGCATATTGGTGCTAGCTACCATGAACAAAATAGGATGAGTTTCAATTCAATTTAGAGCACTTCCGGTTAAAGGTAAGTTGGCGGGAAAATCGGTCGAATAATTTGTAAATTACTTTGAAAATATGCTAATTTTTGGCATTTCCTGTGTGGGGCTAGTTGTTCTAATACTAGTACTTGCTATTTTGGAAAAAAGCGCTCCAATTTTCCCGCAAATAAGACTCATTTTTTTTGAATTTAAATTTCGCGCGGAACTTTAAATGGAAAATTGAGGCTTTTCCTTGGTGGTGCTAGCTTTTTTATTGGTGGTGCATAGGAGTGCAAAGTGTTCTGAGCAGGGTGCAATAATTTTTTACCCAAAATTCCTCCAAAGTGCCGCCAAGTTAATGGTCACGTCTGTCAGTGCATCTTTTATTATCAATATCTCAGCTTTTAGTGTAAATTCAAAATTTCTTTTTGTGGTGCACATTGGTGCTAGCTATCACGAACAAAATGGAATGAGTTTCAATTCAATTTAGGGCACTTCCGGTTAAAGTTATATTTGGCGTACAATTGGTGAATTTTTACAGTTTCCGTTGTGTTGCTGGCTTATTATTGGCATTGCAAAGTGTTCCGAGCTGGGTGCAATAATTTTTTTCTCAAAATTCCACCAAAGTGCCGCAAAGTTAATGGTCACGTCTGTCAGTGCATCTTTTATTATCAATATATCAGCTTTTAGTGTAAATTCAAAATTTCTTTTTGTGGTGCATATTGGTGCTAGCTACCATGAACAAAATAGGATGAGTTTCAATTCAATTTAGAGCACTTCCGGTTAAAGGTAAGTTGGCGGGAAAATCGGTTGAATAATTTGTAAATTACTTTGAAAATATGCTAATTTTTGGCATTTCCTGTGTGGGGCTAGTTGTTCTAATACTAGTACTTGCTATTTTGAAAAAAAGCGCTCCAATTTTCCCACAAATTAAACTCATTTTTTTTTTAATTTAAATTTCGCGCGTAACTTTAAATGGAAAATTGAGGCTTTTCCTTGGTGGTGCTAGCTTTTTTATTGGTGGTGCATAGGAGTGCAAAGTGTTCTGAGCAGGGTGCAATAATTTTTTACCCAAAATTCCTCCAAAGTGCCGCCAAGTTAATGGTCACGTCTGTCAGTGCATCTTTTATTATCAATATCTCAGCTTTTAGTGTAAATTCAAAATTTCTTTTTGTGGTGCACATTGGTGCTAGCTATCACGAACAAAATGGAATGAGTTTCAATTCAATTTAGGGCACTTCCGGTTAAAGTTATATTTGGCGTACAATTGGTGAATTTTTACAGTTTCCGTTGTGTTGCTGGCTTATTATTGGCATTGCAAAGTGTTTCGAGCTGGGTGCAATAATTTTTTTCTCAAAATTCCACCAAAGTGCCGCAAAGTTAATGGTCACATCTGTCAGTGCATCTTTTATTATCAATATATCAGCTTTTAGTGTAAATTCAAAATTTCTTTTTGTGGTGCATATTGGTGCTAGCTACCATGAACAAAATAGGATGAGTTTCAATTCAATTTAGAGCACTTCCGGTTAAAGGTAAGTTGGCGGGAAAATCGGTCGAATAATTTGTAAATTACTTTGAAAATATGCTAATTTTTGGCATTTCCTGTGTGGGGCTAGTTGTTCTAATACTAGTACTTGCTATTTTGGAAAAAAGCGCTCCAATTTTCCCGCAAATAAGACTCATTTTTTTTGAATTTAAATTTCGCGCGGAACTTTAAATGGAAAATTGAGGCTTTTCCTTGGTGGTGCTAGCTTTTTTATTGGTGGTGCATAGGAGTGCAAAGTGTTCTGAGCAGGGTGCAATAATTTTTTACCCAAAATTCCACCAAAGTGCCGCCAAGTTAATGCTTTTTTTAGCACTTTAATTCCTTATATTTCTGAATGTGTGCATATTTTATTAGATTTTTTTTGTGGTTCTAGCTGGTGCTAGCTCTCCTCTACCTGTATACTAAGTCGCGGTTCGAAATTCAGTGTTTGCGGCAAATTCCTTTGATCTTTTGAATGGCCATATCTCCGTAATTATTAAAGTTAATGAATTTTTTTAAGTGGTGCAATGGAGTGCAAAGTGTACTTAACATAATGAAGTAAGTTTCAATCAAATCCGGCCAAATTTTTTTTGGCGGGAAAAAAACTTTAATTGCTTATTGTGGCTTTTCCTTGGCGAATTTAGATTTTTTTTTGGTGGTGCATAAGAGTGCAATGTGTTTCGAGCTCGGTGCAAAAGTTTTGTCTCAAAATTCAACCAAAGTGCCGCCAGGTTAATGGACCCCTAGAAGTTTAATTATGTTGCCCAGTCAATTTAAATTTACTTTATAGCTGATACTGATTTTTATAACTTTTATAAAAAAAAAAGAGAAACAAATTGTCTTAGTCGGGTCTTTTTCAAAGTTACGGTTTTTCGTGCTATTGACGATCAACCCTTATACAACTGACCTACCGGACAGTTTTAAGTAAGACACTCAAAGGTGATCCCAAATTTTAAAAACCAAACCACAAAGTATGTTTTGAATCTTTCAGAAACCGGGGGTTAGGTGATTTTCATTAAACTCTGTATGTACAATAATTATTAGCTTTTATTGGCAAAGTTATTCAAAAAAATTACAAGTAAAATATAACATTTTTAAGATTCAGAAAGTTTTTTAAGCCTTTTTTTTTCGAAGATTCTGGTTAAAATTTGAAAAGGGCATTATCATTTAATGCCTGTAGTTAGATAACCGCAAAACCTTTTTATTTTTGTTTAAATTTAAATAACAAAGCTTACCATTTTATACGAAAGATATTGAACCCAAATGTTAGTTCAAAAGTGTAATTTAAATAAAATTATGTATATTTTTATGCTCAAAGTAAAATTTGCTTTTCCTTGAAAATGCTTGCCCTTTTCAAAATTACTGATTTAATGTAAGTATTACGTTTTTCTCGGTAAAAAGCACACGTGGTTAGTAACCTTTTAATAACTGGAAAACCAGTTATCATTACAAATTTTATGAAACTGATTATATCAACCATCTTTATTTAACATTTGTTTTGCGACACATAAAGAAATGTGGTTTTATAATTCCAATGATTCTCTTGAAATAGAAATCTTTTATTTATAAATATCAATAATTAATATAATTTTACTTATAATTTTTTATAATGAACTCATGTTACAACCGATCTGATAAATGTACTCGATCTGTTTCCGACATAAAAATTATAAAAGTAAAAGAAAATACAAGTTATAAATTTAAAATTAAAAAAAAAGAAAAAGAAAAAAAAAAGTAATTTCTAACAATTTTGAAATTTTCACAATTATTATTTCTGTAACAATTGTTTACTTTTTTTAAAAAAATTATAGTACAAAATTTATCTTTCAAGTTATTAATTCATAACGTTTTGACAGACTATTAATATATTGTATTTATTACTTTCTTATCGTAATATATGTACTTTAAGAGTAAATATGAAACAAATCTTAAATATAATATAGTCTAAGAATAAGTTCATGGCTTATAATAGTGCCTCTGACTCACAAAGCTAACCAGAAAATTTTGACAAAATTCATACGAATTTTGAATTTTCTTCTAGGTCTTGTTGCTTTTTGTAACAAAGGAATAATAATTGTATGAATATATCTAAAAAGAAAATTAACAAAAATATTTGAGCAAAATCGATTTAAAAATAGTTGAAAATGAAAGCTGAACGTAAATTGATACTTTGTCAAACGCTCCAAATTTTGAGTTCTATAATAGCTTTATAACTAATTTACCTTCTTTTTAGTTTATTTTTTTTCTTATCTGCATCTTCTTCTCCTTTTCTTTAATAGCGGCGTTTCTACCAAATACCACTTTTGTTCTTTGAAAAGGGGCATAAATTATAATTACGGCCCGAAGCGCTGACATAATGTTTTCTTCTCCTTTTATTATTAATATTTATTTATTTTTTCTCGACACATAACATTTCCAATGCTAGGTCCAATTTCTTCCCTCTTCACGCTCGAAAAGGAGGGGAATGAATATTAATTCAGCAAATAATATAAAATGGCAACCTGCCACAACGGTTTCCTTTCTTTGGATTTACCCTGATACCATTTCTCTTTGTTGGACAACTGCACATACACTTTATTTTTTGTTCTTGTAGAATTCTGTAGGAAATTCTTCTTATAATATAAAGTACCATACATATCCGTATTTCGGAGAAAAAAGCTGTAGCGAGGCAGCAAGCAGAATCCCAAATGCGGAAAATGGATGGAAAGTGGTGGATGCTGGAGCACTAGGCGTCCTTCCAACGTTGGGATTCTTACTTTTTTAAATATTTCTATTTATGGTTTCCATATTTCATAATGTATTATAAGTGTCCAACAGATAATAATTATTAATAGAGGTTTTTGTTTTTATTCTATTCTATTCCAAATTCTTCATTAAGTTTGGAAAGATTCCTGAAAAATAAAATAGTATTAATTATAAATAAACTAGCTTATTTTAACTGTTTGATGGACGAAATAATATCATGCTTTATAATATTCATCAAAAAAAGTTGAACTTCTTTAGAAATTGGTTAATCTCGAAACAATGGTCAGTTAATAGAAAGATAAACACTGACGATCAACACACTGGATTCATCAAACTCAGGGCTGTGCATTCGAAATCGAAACTGTAATACCAAAAAGGAAGTCATCACAAATATAACATCTTTTTTTATAGAACTTTTCAAAATAAACTGTTCAAAGATAATCAGTTTGGATTCAAATCTCTTACAGATGTTGATTTTTGATCATTCTTTAGAGAAATATCATTGGTATAAAAACGTTTACTTCCATCTTATGGACTTTTAGAGGCATCCTAGGGAGGGTAGGAATTTGCACCGTGACCTCTAAGATCGATTGTGCCTCTCTTTCTGGTGCTACGCGCATCTCTAAAGCACACCTTGCAGTCCCTGATGTCGAATAAATCCCAGAATTTGAGAGAGTTCTTTTGGAGACATTGCTATTGAATATAAAATAAGAACAAGCTCTCTTGAAACTAAAACGTATTCTGAAAAAAAGTGTTTCACACCAAGCAGTATAAAAAAACATGCCCTATTACAGAAATCTTCACACTATTTACCACATTAGAGATAATATGTACTTTAGCGATTCCATTCAAAAGGAACATACATTCACGGTCATAATTAACGGCATATTTGCTCAATATAGGACGTAGATTAAGAGGCAAAGTGGGTCTGCTAATCAGAATTGCAAGTCGGCAATGCTAGCCAGAAGACACATGAGCCTACCTATTTATCGTACAACCAGACCGATAAAGGTCATACAGGATATGCTTGACGAGGAAGAGAGACTTCACTGCTTTACCTTTACCATTCTCTGGGCTCGTCTTGAGCATTGTCAATTGTTAGTTGACCCCTTTCCAATCACGAAGGCGTCTTTCAGATGGCTATAGGGTTTATGTGAGAATTTGTTTTGCAAACGCGCTCTAATAAACTACTAGTTAATGTTGGTTACCACAAAAAATATCACCGTATATGACGGTCACGGTGATTATGGACTCTTATACCATTCCATTTTAGAGGACACAAAGCGAAACCGTAAAAGAAAACAATGGGACAAGAGGGGTGAAATTTGGTTGCATATGTAATAATCTTTTTGAGGGTAAATTTGCTCAGTACCAAAGATGGAAAAATCAAACACTCACATGTTCTTGATATTTATAAGATTTATGGCAGTACAAATAAAAAGAATTTATTTTGGAGGCCGCAGGCTTAATTGTTTTGGCTTCTTCCTTCTTCAGTACAAAAATTTTAATATTCAGTTCAAAATATATCAAAGATGTCAACAAATACCTCTTATTTACATCTTCCATTAGATCGTTTCTGTCTAAAAGTGATATAACCAATTTCAGCGTATTCCATATTGATTCTGACATAGATAGAGAAAATTCACCTTGTGGGCCACGACCTGATGCCTGTTGATTTAACGCTGTCAAAAGATGTTCACCTGCTTCCCTAAAAAATTTAAATCACTTAGTAAATTTTTCAAAATATAATTATTCGATGAGTGGTCCGGTAAAATATTTTTACAAGGATTTTACAACAATGGGGTCCTTGAATCTTCACATTAATATAGCAGTTTTTTAATTCTAAATTCTGAACAATAAATTATTAGCTTAAACTCAAAAAAACAAAACAAAAAAGGCACAGTTTACTTCAGAGCTTAACTTTGTCAGAAAGTATTAAGCTCAATGTATACTGAAAGGACGCCTAAAAAAAGATCCCACTGGTATAGAGAAGAGACGGTCCAGATGCCGGACGTGCACTGAAAAAGACTACGTCTGTAAAGGCTTCAGATGTAGAACCCTTTTAATTTAAATTTAAAAAACAAGTAAGTGTTACGTTCGGACAAATCCTCTGAAAAATTAAAATCTATGATGAAATTCTCTCTCAATCAAAACTCCACAGCTTTTACCACAGACGAAGATACTATAAGTAACGCTATATATTACTGTATACGTTGAAGTGGAGATTTTTAAACTAAAATGGATCTGTCCTAGTCACTTATGTGAACGAGCAATATATTTCTAACGGAAGTGTTAAAATAAGCTATGAATTATTTTATTAAATATGTTCATAAAATGAAAAAAATAAGTTACCTATGAGCGCCTAAATGTACACAAGTAATGCCAAGATTGTATCTAGCTCTAATGAAGCCTGGCGAGAGTTGTAATGCACTCCTATACGCATCAACAGCTTCTTCCGATCGGCTGCCATTTGCTAAAGTTGCACCAAGTCGATTCCACATTCTAGAATCCTATAAAGAGCCTTAAATTACTTTGTTATTTCAAAAACGTATTTAAATCTGTCTTACTATTTTTAAATGTAAGATAGTTTTTGTAAAAACTACTAGTACTAAAAAAGTAAGAGCGCATCCTAGACTTGTTGGCCCTAAACAAATACTTTATTTTATTTGATATATGTACTCACATTAGGTTTTGCCTGCAAAGCAGCTTTAAAACAATCGGCAGCCATTTCAGTATCTCCTGAAAGGTTAAAAAGCACTCCAAGACCGCATTGCACATCTGCATCAATTGTATGCGTGGGATTTCTCCTGGCTGCTTCCAAATAAAGATTCTTCACTTCACCATGCAGTTCACTGAAATAGTAATAACTATTTAATAAAAAATTCCCTTGATCAAGATCAACGTTAAGAAATTAAACAATAAAATACCTAGTCATAATTGAAGTTATGCCAATTAAACCATGATCACTGGCAGAAGGCTCCTTCACAAGATCGCTATATTTCGGGTTCATGTGCAACCATTCCTGGGGGGAAAAAAATAAATAAAAATAATTTTATTCTGAGTGAAAGAGGACACATAAAATATTTGAGTAGATAATGTGGTTAGGTCCGCAGTGCTGGGATAAGAACATTCGATTTCTATCCGATGCAAAACGCGTCTATTATATCCCTGACCAGTTTCGGACTTTAATTCATCATCTGAGGTAGTTTAATCCATCTTGAGTAGAGATTTCAATTTCACGTTACAACTTATTTCAACTTACGTTTTCAGTTTCGCACTACACTTGCTGACTCAGCGCAAAGTGTATGCAAAGCATCTAATCAAAGAATAGATACGTTTCTCGTCTTTTTTAGCATTGAACATGAGAATAAACTTGCTAAACTAAATAATTATATTGCCAAGAAATATACCTTTAGCGCTCTGCAAGCCTGATTTTGAAAATTTTCATTCGTGTAACTGACAGCTAAAGCCATTAAAGCTGTTAAATTGGTCGGATCTAATTGTATACACTTTTTTAATGCAGCTATTGCTTGTGGATCCTATAAAAAAATAATAAAGTATATAATTTGACGTAAGTATTCTTTAAAACAAAATCTTAAGATTTGAAATGCGATATTAATCGCTTGAAATATTTTAGACTGTAGTAGAATGAAAACTGAGTTACATACGCTAATGAACAACTTCTTTTTGGTAGACCATCGACAGCGATGGCCAACTTTATCGGAGTTACTTTTTTTTAAATGTGAAAAGAATATAAGAACTAATTTCATAAAAATAAAAACACATACCTGTTCATTTTCTGCTTGAGTAGTCCCTAAAAGTTGCCAAGCCAATGAATTTTCCGGTTCATTTTTTGCGGCAGCTTCAAAACAAAGAACAGCGCTCGGTAAATCACCTGCTTCCAGTCTGGCTTTGCCCTCCTCAAGAGCATTCACCAGTTCGGTCATTGGATTGTCAGAAGCAAATTTATAATCCTAAGGTAAAACAATAAAAAAAATTGGAAAATTAAATTAAGTGAATAAATTTCTTTAATTTATTTAGTAAATATTGCGTCCTACCTTGAAAACACTTGAAAAATCACCGAATTCTGATATCCAACTGTTGCTATCATCAGCTATAGCCAGATTTTCCCATTGTTCGGATAACTTTGACCACAGCTGTTTATTAAAAGTATCTTCTTTTGATGTTGATGATGCTGCATCTTCGGATGATTTTGTATCTTTGTTTTCTGGTTCTAATAATTTAGTTTTTTTAGGTAAATATTTCAACTGACATATAGGGTGCTCAAATTCAAGACTCCAATGATTCGCTTTCGTATCAGTAGAATCTTCTGAGCTCACTGTGATATCTCCATCTCGTATTTGCTTCATATATTTCATAAACTGGAATTAAGCATAAACTGTTTTAAGAATATATATCCTAGGTAGGATAGAACATTTTAATAATTTTATTAAAAATAATTTAAAACTGACTTTAGAATCAGAGAACTTTTCATCATCTTTAACAGACTGGATAACATCGGCAGCTAGCTCTTGTAAGTCATCTTTCGTATCAACATACTCAACTGAATTAGACAAATCACCTAAAGTTGGCTCATCTCTGTAATTATGAATAATATTATATAAATAATTAATTCTTAAATAAGTGAATCTGGACGATAAGATGGAGTTTTTTATCTTTTACTAATTACATAATGTTTATACTCACAAAACACTTTCTTGTGTTCGCTGAAGGTACTCAGTGGCCCATTTAGGACCTATTCCTAAATCTAGATAATCGGAGGAAGGATCCAATACGTCATTTGGTTCTGCTGTCCATATTCCCGGTTCCGCGTGTTCCTAAATGGGAAATTTAAAAATAGAACGGCAAACGAAATTAGATAAAAACATAAATAGATGATAATGAAGCGTTGGGTTTCACATTAGATGGAAAAATTAACTAATGTTGAGATACGGTGATCTATATCTCAACATATCTCTGTACTGATATCAGCTGTCAATATAATTATTCCAAATTGCTCATGGCTCACTAAATTAATCATTGATGAACCTCATCAATAATTAAAAAAAAAAATAAGTAATAATTTTAAAAATAATTATGTAATAAATTTAAAAACAATTATGTAATAAATTTAAAAATAATTATGTAATAAATTTAAAAATAATTATGTAATAATTTTAAAAATAATTAATTTCGCCTAAACCATGGAATAAGGAATTGAATTAAAATCAATTTAATTCAATATCTGTGCGTTAAAGATTTTTTTAAAAATATACCATTCACAAACAAGTATTTTCAATTAAATAATTAATTATTCTAAATACAATTTAAATTTAATTGATGTAAATAAAATCCTACATCAAAATGTTTTCCAGCATTGAGATACTGTTGGGCCCAAGCTTGTACATCTTCTTCTATGGCGAGCTGAGAAACTGGAGGTGATCTTATGGGCCCCATCCTGCCTTCAAGATCTCGCATCTCTGCCAATAATGAATCCATTCTAAAAGGTTGTGTTGACTGAACCATAGTTTCTTCAAGAAATTCTTGTACCAGCTGTAACGTTGATAAATTGAGAGCTTAAAAGTAATTTTTAAAAATCCTTAGATACAGGAAGTCCCCAAGCCAAATCACCTGTGACTCCTAAGAGATGTCAAAAATGTAATAAAAAAGTTTCAGTTTCTCATAGTGCCAATAAAATGTGCAATGTGTTATGAAATATGCAACGTACAATGTAAGTGAGTGTTTAATGTTAAGGAAAGCTAGAGCTTTCCAGTGTTGCCCAAATAGTTGCACACAATTTGATTCTAATCTTCAGAATCGAGAGTCCCCAGGGAAGCTACTCATAACCACTAGTGATTTTATCTACCTATTTAAAATAACTCAAAACAGAAGAGGAAATGTAATAACTCTAGGTTGAGGCGTCACTTGAGTACACATTTCTTAAGCACATTCATTTATATCTCCCTAAGATTGTAGAGCTTAGTAGTGCGCGATTCTAGACACTATTTTCCCTGTAAATCAAACCGTAAAATGATGAATAAATAAATTTAACCTCTACAATCAACAAATAATCTTATATTTAGAATACAAAATTAAAAATTACTTTAAAAAAAGTTAGTTGAAACTCATTGGTTAAAACAAACCACAAACAAAAATAATAATAAATAGTACACAATAAATGTCTTGTATTATTATTCAAATAAATATACTACCCTGCAGGAGTAATTGGACTAGCCACTTCTTCATAGGTCTTGGAGTACCAGCGGATATATCACCCTAAACAACACTCATGATACACCTAAGACCCTCTTGCTGTTCATCAACAATAGATGATAGGTGCCAAATCTTGTGGAAGTTAAGCGTCTAGAGCAGAGATCTAATCTATATCGAACCCTGCACACCACCAACCTTAGCTTTGCGAACTCACCTCCAACCGTTGGCTAACGTGGGGCCTAGCCTACATCATAAACGAATCCTTATCATAAATTAATCAGAGTGGACCAAAATTGATTTACTCAATATTTCTGTTAAACAGAACTTCATTTTTAAAAAAAACAATTTCATTATTATTACTTGCACAATGGCAAACCGAATGGGTCAAGAAGCTGGTAAATGAACAAATCACTTGTGGAAAGCCAGTCGGAGAAACTTGTAAAAAATCATTTTTTCCCCAATTATTATCTCTTTGGAAAGCGATAAACCTCTAACTATTGAAAAAATACAAAATTTATAAAATAATTTATGACAGAAATCAATATTTAAAAAAAACAAAAAAACCTAGAATATCTAAAACAGAGTTGAAAACGATTTTTTTTTGTTGACATTGTCTTTCAGAACTTTCATAAGATCATCAAATATAATTTTTTTGTGGGCTTGCTGAGCGCAAAAATTAGCCAATATTATGCAAACAAATAATAATTTAAAGAGTTGGTAACCTTTAATTTATTGTTGTTTCTAAACTTAAACGACGTGGAAAACTCTCTATTCAAAATTACCCAGCTGACTTGTTTTTTTTATTGCTCGCTATTTTTAATTTTACCCATATAAGGAATAAATTTATCTTATTTTTCCACCCTAAATAGACACATTTTTTTTTAGTCTTGGACGAAATTATTATACTTCCAACAGATCACTGTGCGTGATGGACTGTGTTGTCCTAATGAGAGAATACTACTAGGAGACCAACAGAGCAAGACTTCGGACGCCTATTACCTCTGGTGCATACGACTCGACCCTTCAGTTAAACGATAAATCTAGTCGTTTAAAAACATCTCTTAGGCCTGCTCTCGGAACGGTTAACAGATATGATAGCTTAGCAGGTTTTTCCAAGTGTTAATTTGAATTTATTTAGTAGTAAGAAAATTGTGGCGTAAAGGTAATTCCTACTAAATGGTATAAATTCGTTTAAATATGGAATTATATCATTTATAACACAATATAAATTTCTATGATTATAAACGAACAGTACTGTACAACTAGTCGAAAATTTAAAAACATGAGAGCGCTTCTATAGTGTATCATTAATTCAATCAATGAATATTCAATATAGATGAGTAAATAAAAACAGTGATAAGATTTATAAAACTATTCAATTTCGTCTATTTACTAAGCTAGGATTTCAATTCAACTACAGATGCACTTGTTCAAAAGAAATTATTTTATACTAAAAAAAAACATACACGTGTAAAATATTAGGATGTGATACTTTGTATTCGGCTTCATTCTTAATTGGAAATTTAAAAACAAATAAGACTACATATTGAGTTGACTACATAACGTGTATTTTAACCCCTTAGAAAAGCGTGATTCAAATTAGTTAATTTATTAATTGAAAAATGATGCTAAAAATAATTAAAAAGTAGTACAGGCCTCGTAATTAATATCCTTTTTGCTCAAGTGTTTGGGATAGATGTGTTAATATGATATGTACAAATGCATTAGAATTCATTCATCTTTACTGTTGTCATATTTAGTCTAATTGCACAATGTAGCACCTAAATTGCATAATAATACCTAATAGATCTCACAGGATCAGAAATAAAATCCCTCTTTATAAACTACAGAATCAAGTAAAAAATGTTTACATATTTTAACTAATTTTTATTTTAAGCGATGACATCAACTAAAGTAGTAAGAAAATCAATTACACAGCACACCAATAAAAGATGTTACTATTGTCATAATTTTACACATTTAACAAAATATTTAGAATACCTGTTCAGAGTTTGCACTAGCAATTGAATCCGAAAATCCATGAAATCCTTCATCTTTAAGTCCTCGATCTTGAACGAAGTGAGAAGTAAGGCTAACGAGCGAATTCGCTCCACCACAATCACCTTCAACTAGTTTTCGTAATGACATTTTTCAAGTTCCTGAAATTTAATGTAATTAAAATTTCTGTAATTCCCACTTTTTCAAACTAACACCCATTGTTGAAATTAAATCCAACGATAATTACTTGTGACAAAAGCAACAGAACTAAAGGTGATAACAAATTAATTTTAGATGACACTGTAATTAGAAAAATATTTAAATTATGGTTACACTGATACAACAATTGCTACTTTAATATATCAGTATGAAAAAAACTCAGCAGCAAATCTTGATTAAAAAGGTTAACATTCACTACTCCTAGCCTCAACCCTGAATTTCTGGTATGACCAATGATTACTTGATATACGAGAACTCATTTGGTCTAATTGTTATTTGCGGCCAAAATGCAATAATTCAGTAAATAAAATGAATCCAGTGAAAACCATAAATTTTTTCACTCTTCTGATGTAACTTAATTAAAGTGAAGAATGAATTATTCACTAAGTACTAGTATATCTAACCAAAATATTTCAACAACCTTCCTTACGGATTGTTTACTCAAATTTAAAAAAAATCTACTCATCTCTTACAATTTTCTGCGAAGAAAACCAACATTCGTTAAAATAACTTTCAAAAACAAATAACCCGTTGTATTATTTAGTATCAGGGTACACATAAGCATTCTTAAAATGGGCCTTGGACACGTCATATCACCGTGACTTTAGATTTAAAATCCGCCTATAAAGCCTGATAATGACACAGCAAACACTGTAGATTACCTTTGTTTAATTTATACTTTAACTAAAGGCTCTATTTTGAGCAAACCAATTAGATCTCAATCATATCTTTTTTTTAAAAAAAAAAAAAAAAAAAAAGTACTAATTAACTGACATAGCCGTTCAAATTTTATTTTTCTTAAAGTGAGAAAACTTTGAACATACAGTTTTCTTGCTAAACAAATTATTTTGATTTCGCCTCTCGTCAATTGCAAAATCTGTAGGACTAAATGACAAGATACTGTATAAAATACCCACAAAAATTCTTAATCTGAAAATCTTTGTCAATTGTAAAATACGTAATCTGAAAAAATTAGGCTAACAAAACTTCATTTTGAACAAAGGAAAGTAAATTTAATAAGAGTGCAAACAACACGAAAATGCAATATACGACGATTAAAAATCTGAGATGAAACCCTTGTTTTCTCTTAGTCAGATTTTGAGCTGTAGGTTGTGCAATTCTCATGCTTGTGAAATTTTGAGCCAATCCTCCGAATTTGTTGAGTCTTTATCTCAGAAGTTTTGCTACGTATTTAATTCTCAGTGACCCTAGGTAGTAAACTGGTAGAATACTCAGAAATCGTATACTAGGCAGAGGTACTATCTTATCTGAAATCAACTTTTACGAAAAATATTCAAATAAAATTGATAGCATTTAAATTTAAAACAGTTAAGATTAGAAAAATAAATTAGAAAAAAATGGTGGTTCCTCCATTAACAATCTATTAAAATAACTTTCAAGGTATGCCTAACTACCACTCTCCCAATCATGGAATTTCCTACAACAATGTTTCTAATTGAAGTTGTAGATCTTGTAATTGTAGCAAAAAAAAAAAAAAAATCGCTGAAGCCGTTTTTCTGAAATTATACAAAAATAAAATCATTCAATGATTCCGTTGGTAGGATTTTTGTAGCTAACTATAGCTAGCCATAATATTTTTATATAAATTCAATTCCCAAAAGAAAAAAGTAATGAATAGGAGGATTCGTTAAGAGTTATATGTAAATACTTTGGTTTAATTTTCATAAACATAAACACATAATCCACTACTCAAAGCGTCCATCCGCAGTGAACGCGTTAAGCCAATGACTTTATGTTGCAGTGGAATTGCTAGTTTAGTAGAATACATTATACTTTACCACCTTATAGAATTAGTTTTACTGCACAGAAAATCTTCTTTGTTCAATTAATATCACTTGCTGATAATATTTTAGTTTACAAAATATATTAAACTATTGATTTTTCAAGGCAATATTTCCCTTTCACTTGACTAATAGCACCTCTACAAATTGATGGCGGAGAGAAGTTTCGGGAAAGAAGGCTGGGAAACAAATTCCACTTCCAAAGCCTCCTCTTCGCTCTGGGCCTCTTCGTGGAATCGTTGTTCAGAAACTCGTAAAAGGCATTTTAAAAAAAATCTCAGAAAAGTGAAAAATCCCACTCAGTAAACGTTTTATTCGGCTGTGGAATTTTAGCAACAAACTTAATCCTCATATTATAATATAGATGCTGAACTTTACATTACATATTCTGAAATTATACTTCTGAAGGAAACCTAACCACTACTTCCAAGAAGTATTCTTAACAAAATTTCATGGAAAAATGTTGCAAATAAATGTATATCTACAAATGTACAGCAAAGCAAACAAGTTCAAAGAAAATCGTCGAAGCTGATTTGAAGAGAAACTCAAAAAGTGAAAAAATTAATTTCCTTTACTTTCAGATTCCATGACGTTCACAATTGAGTTTCATTTTGAAGATTTTTTTATTTTTGTGCTAGTATACACCTAGACCATTTTCTAAAAACAATTTTTTGGAACTCATGGGTCATCATAGCGGATATATTCGGTAAAACTTGAAAACAAAAATTTGACTTAATCGACGTAAGCCCATCTTGTAGAGTCGAAAATTTATAGCATCAATACTGAATGAAAGAGATTCATAAATAAAATTCTGGTAATAACTATTAAACTTTATTCATCTTTTTTATTATAATATTTCAAAAAAATAATTATATAAATATAATCTGTAACAATGTTTTTTATAACAATTTG
Source organism: Rhodnius prolixus (assembly GCF_049639745.1). Taxonomy (NCBI): domain Eukaryota; kingdom Metazoa; phylum Arthropoda; class Insecta; order Hemiptera; family Reduviidae; genus Rhodnius; species Rhodnius prolixus. Next base: position 27,594,147 of record NW_027411624.1, read on the forward strand.
TAAACGTTCACCATACATTTAGTGACACTGCGCACATGTTTAAATTAATAATGTCTTAATGTATAAAAAAGCTACATAAAATCCAATTTGTTTTTTGATTTCCAGTTTCAAGGTGAATAAAAAATAAATGCATAAAATTTGTCAATTATAACAAAATAAAATAAAATTCAACTGTAAGGGGAAACGATATATTGTCAGTAAAATAAAATATATGAAGTATTTTTAGACAATTGACTTAACCATATTTTCTTTCCTTGATTAGTGAACAAAAAACCATTCCCTAGGTTCTTTTTTGTTATGAAAAAATTTCACATTTTTTTCTTTTTCAATTTATAACTACAGAATACTCAGCAAAGAGCATAACGTGACACTCATCACACACTCTAACCTGTTTAGTAGAAGGCGGAATTGGCATGAAATTATCTGAACAAGCATTGCAAAATATAGCTCCACAGTTTCTGCAATGATGCTGAAACAAAAATAAAGTGATGTTATTATTGGATAAACATTTTCTTTTTGTGAAGATTCTAACGCGCTATAAGAAATACTTTCTAAATAAAAAAATTAAATAACGGTAAAAATTTGATGTGAAATATAAACAGAATGTTTCTAACACATTCACAAAGGTTGATTGAGCATAGTTCTGAACTCACACTTTATATCAACTAAGCATTCTTAAAAAATTCTTAGAAATTACAAATACGCGATGCTGATTCGACCAACATTCTACGATTATTTCAGTGTTAGAATCACTACTGACTGAAATGAAAATTAACATTACAGGGAATATGGAATTAACATTACAGAAAATTCAAAATGGTTATTTGGTTATGTCGGACAACTTTTTTTCTAAAATGTATATGGTACACTTGGCGTTATTATTAACTTTAAAAAAATCACGTCGTTCAATTCTCTGCACTGGTTCTAAAAAGCAAATGTTTAAGGCCGCATTAAAAAAGAAACTCATGATAAAATTCGATAACCAATTAAATAATAAATACATATTGTATATATTATATAATAAATATTAATTAAAGTTTCTCACTTGTCTTGCAACAAGCACACTCGTCTTAATGCGAGAATTCAGGGTCTGATTCTTTTCATTGTTATTACCAACTCATGAGGAATTTCAAAAAATTCTACATATTATTGTTAATTTGTTCGTTGTCCTTAAGAATGTCTAACAACAAGCACATTAGCCCTTAGTGTGAGAATTTAGGGTTTGATTCCCCTGTCAGTCCAGTACTAATTAAAAACAAAATACAATTGTATGGGAAACTATTGGTAACTACTCTAGTACAACAGCTGGATCTGATAATGAAGGTACAAGTACTAATGCACTTCAAATTCAATGAAAACTGCCATCTTCTACCGTTTTTTTTTATCAAATCAAGAGGAACATACAATAATTTCAAAACAAATGAACTATTCTCTTCTCCAAAAAATAAGAACCGTTCCAGAAATCAACGAAATAATCTAAACTATAAAACTACAATGCAACATAAAATCAATCGACTATGAGAGGGTAAATGAAACTTTCTATTGTATAAACTAAAATTAAAAAATAAACTTAATTGTTTTAGAGGGATTACAAAACTTCAATAAATTATGAATTGATGATAAATAAAAAATATTAACTACTGACCTTTCGTCTTGTTAGACTGAATTCTCTTCGACAAATTTTACAATTGGTAACAGCATCATCTGAAGCCCATGAATTTTCAGTAGCCGAAAGAGCAGCAGCTTCGCCAGCTTCTTCTTTAAGTTCTGATACTTGTAATTTAGAAATGCTAAGGTGACGACCCAATTCCTCTAAAGTTTCTTCCTGCTCCCGGCATTTTTCATCAAGACGGTATTTTTCCTCCTGCAGAGTCATATAATTCTGAAAATAAATTGTTTCTTTAAATGACTACCTGAAGAAATCAGAAATATGTTTATACTATAATATAATTTGAAACTAACTTTTGTCACTTCTTTCAGATCAAGAACTTCTTGTTGCAATTCATTAACCTTCTTCTTTTCTGCTACCAACTCTCGTTCCAAAATTTTTCTTAATTCTCCCTCAGCCTGAATTGCCTTCGAAGAATCTTCTTTCATTGCTTCAGTAGCCAAGAGCAGAGCTTGTTCCACAGCACTTTTATCCTTCTCAAACTCCTTTTGCCTGTTCCACACAACCCAACCAACACCTCAGTCCGGAATGATCACTGTTCATCCTTAAAGCAAAGTGAAATACTCCGGGGCATGCCCTTTTATGGCATAATTGCGGGATTTATAATCACTTACCGTTATATTTTATTTTTTTGCCCCCATTGCACATATATATTCAGGGCGTTGAAAGGGCCGTTGCATTAGGCTTATGAAAGGACAAGCTCCTATGACCAGGCATGGAGGAGCGTATCAAGAGTTATACGAGGAGCTGCAGGCCGACTCTATTCTGGCCTTGCCTTCGGATTTTATGACTCCCAAATATAACTTCGACAAGCCTTTCAAAGTCTATATTGGAGACCGAGAGGCTTGGAGACGTGGACCCCCAGTGGCGGGAGATTCGATTTGGTACCAGATGGCTCCAAGACGGAGGAGGGTGTAGGAGCAGGAGTGTACGGGGTGAAGCCGAAATGTAGGTTTTCGGTTAGCCTAAGGAAACTAGCTACAGTTTTTCAGGCTGAGCTAGCTGCAATTAGGTTCTGTGCTACCGAGATTAGCGGGCGAGGAATTATTAATTCTAAGGTCGTAATTTTCTCTGATATCAGGCTGCTCTACGAGCTATAAGTTCCTACCAGGTCAACTCAAGGCTGGTTTGGGATGTCTGGGTGCCCTGAAGTAAATTAGTGACCAAAATAAGGTCTATCTGGTTTGGGCACCTGGTCATTCAGGACATAAGGGAAACGAAGCGGCAGATTTATTGACCCGGGAAGGCTCTGCGGGACATTTCGTTGGCCCGGAGTCCTGATTTGGGGTACCGAAGTGTGTTAAAACTGCGACCATTAACTTATGGGTGCAGAATAGGTCTCAGGAGTGGTGGCTTGCCACCACTGGGCAGTGGCAGGCGAAGGAGTTTATTAAAGGCTATTCGCCGAGGCTGACTGTAGAATTAATCTGCCAAGGCCGTGGGGCTATAAGGATGATTGATTTAACTGGCCACTGCAGGCTCAGAAAACACATGCATCGCATGGGCCTGGCAGATGATACCCTCTGTAGGTTCTGTCAGGAAGAGGAGGAAACGGCACTGCACGTGTTGTGTCAGTGTGAGGGGCTCGTGTGGCTAAGGATGTTACTTCTCGGGGAGGGAAGGCCAAGGCCTGTGAGCTTTACCCAAGAGTCGCTCTCCAGCATTAAGAGTCTGGAGTGTGAGATCTAGAGTGAGGGGAGCCACAATAGATCCAAAGGGGTCGCAGTGGCGTAGGCCTTGAGGCCGCCCTAGACTAATATAACCTAATCTATATTTTATTTTTAATATATTTTATATCTATATTGGAACAATATATGTTTGCATACATATAGGAACAATGTAAAAATGAAATCTAGAGAATTTAGCATGAAAAAAACTCAATAATTTTAGAATTTTGATCTCATTTCATTAGCAATATCAACAAACGATTTCCATTTTACACAAATCTAAGCAAAGAGCAAATTACATTTTAGCTGCGGTTTATGATTTTATCCAAAATATATAAATTACTCATTTCTTTAGACGATTTTTTTAAGTAATCTAATGCAATACATTAGATTAGTATAGGGACAAGAATTTAGGTTTTGATGACAAATAGATGTTGTTTTTGCCAAACTTTACTTAAAGATTTCTTTTTCACTTAAGACTTATATTAAAATTAAAATTTTCAAACAGTAACATAGATTTATTTATTTACTGAAAAAGTTGAGCTTATGAGCTTTCCTATGTTTTGCTTTATGAAGGGCATCGTCAGAGGGGCAGTTCGGATCAGCCCTTTAGATCCCCAGACAATTATTATAAAGAATTAAAAGAAAAAAAAAAGGAAATTAAGAGCATATAAAAAAAAGTTTATAACTGGCGCGAAAACTAAAAATCTGTTTACCATTGCTTGAGAATGAAAGACAAAAAGAGTGCTAGTCTGCAAGATTTCACAATTGAATTCATACTTGCAAATATACTCACTCATACGGCCATATATGTACAGTCATCCCTCAGTTATGGCGGTTATAATAGGGACCAGAACCGGCCGCGATAAGTGAAAAACCGCGAAGTAGTGTCACCCTCTCATTTTTAACATTAAAGAATAGTTTCAAACATGTAAATTAAATATTAATAGTATAAATAACATACATAAAATAATGTATAAGTGATATTAATATGATACGTGTGTGTAACATACGTAGGTGTAACTAAAGTGTACATACTGTAAATTTGTTTTTAGAGCTCTTTGAGCATAAATCTTGGGAGAATTTCAACAACGCCAAAACGACAGGGTGCCTAGAGATAGAGCACTCTTATTTTATTTGAAAGACTTAAATATTATTCTACACAAATACCCATGGTTAATTTAGTTCAGTAAATTGCGGTTTTTTTTTTTTTATTCTACAAGAATGCAGTCATTTATTAGCTTATCCTACCTTTTTATTAATGTGATATATAATTAGGACAATTATTAATTATTGTTATACGCGCGGCTAAAAGGTTTAAGTCTGTAAAGTCAGGCATTATTGCAGCATGAATTTCTTTTCGCTAAAAAAAAAATAATAATAAAAATAAATCATTTCTTTTTTAGTTTTATTAATAATTTACAAGAGAAACAATCAAAAATACGCAAAAAATACACATACAACAACAAAATAGATTAGCCTAAGCTACAGATATTTGAAGCAATCATCACCTTGTTATAGTGTTTTAATGTTGGCTGCCTTCGGTGATAATGAAACTGTATCCCACATTTTACCATATAAAAACTGTCTATAATCAACTTCAACGAAATGAATGAAGAAAAATAAAAATTCCAAAAAAATTATTATAAATCTGTGTTCAAAGAATAAAACTTCTAAATAGTGCAATTTAAATGAGAAAATTATTATTATTATTATTATTATTAAAAAACAACGTCTCTAATTACATTACAAATATTATTTTATCACAAGCAACTTGACAAATAACTCAGTTATTACGGAAAATCTGCCTGTGACTTGTTTATTTTGCAATTATTTTTTTAAGTTATTAAATTTTTTTTATAATTTTTTTTCCCTACGTACCTTATGAGATCTTTCAGAAAGCTGATTGGCAAAGCTACAATAAAGATTTTGTCTATTTCTTCATTTTATTTATTCAATTTTTCATTTAAATTTTTTTAGCATTATTTTTCTTTTAAACTAGTTAGTGTTTTTACAAAAGTAAAAGAATGTTTCTTACATTTTTTTTTTGAAATAAGAAAAACGGATTTACGTTTCATTTGGGGATGGTTTTCTTTTTTGGAGGCCTACCTCAGTGACAGCTTAGGCGAAAGCGGGGACTGAAGCAAGCCATTTTTATCATTCAACATTTCTTTAAATATAAATACACAGCAAAAAAAAAAGGCTTGCCATGCCTTTACAAATGATCTAATTCCAAAAATTAAATATTTAAAAAAGAAAAAACAAATAATAATAGCTATAGAGATAAGTTTATTGAAAAGTTGCAGCTTTGGATGAAAAGATGGCTTTAGCAAGCCTAGAATAAAAAACAGAGAGCAAACATCTTTCTCACATTTTTTGTTATTTTATTTTTTCTTTTTTCACTTAATTTTATTATTATTAGCTCTTGTATATAAAAAATAACTAGTACATACTTGTCGCCCATGATTTGTAGCGTGTCTGTCATTGCACAGGTCTTTGCCTCCAGCTTGGAAATGAGCTCCGTTTTGTGTTTGAGCGAAGATTCTTTTTCCTACATTGAACCCGAAAAAATAATAAAATGAAAAAAATGTAAAAAATAAAAATATCAAACTATGAAATAATTAAAAAAAACAAAACAAAACAAAAAACCTATGCAATTCCAAATTTTGCTACAAACCACAGTTAGGAGTCCAGTTTTATTGTCGTAATCTTTGCTATGTGTATTGCTTGTTTAACATAATTTATAACTGTAAGGAAAATGAATAATAATAAACTGGACTCCCTTCAAAAGTGTATATTTTCTTCATTATTATTATAAACCTAATCTACTTAACAGCATCAAATTCTTTCGTAGCCATACAGTTTAATCCCTATACCACTCCCAACCAATAATTTTGAAAAGCCTTAATATTATTTAATTGCCATGCAAGCGCAAAAATCACAGGAGTACTTAAGTTTTCAAGAAATACACTTGAACTAATCCAATCCTAGAATCTCGTATACAATTTCCTAAAAATGTTTGGAATCGCTGAAGATACTTCTAAGATGACTTTAATAAATGTTAAATAGCTAGTTTAACAATAATAATTTATTTAAAATTAATTCCTGATAAATTTGCTTTTAATTATTTAGATAAGTATAATGAGGTTAGTAAAAAATTATACTATCTTTTACAAATCTGAATTGCTAAGTTTCAAAAAAATTTGATTTTTATTTTTTTTAAATTTTTTAAAGGAGTCATTATTATTTTTAAATGAAATTCGTAGTTGGAAGTAAAACGCCACCTGAAAAAAAGCCATTACTTTACTTTTATTCATAAATATGTGAAATTAAAACTTCTATGAATAAGTAAGTAAAATTATGACTTCTTTTTTTTAAGCTACCAAAGCAGGTGAAGTGGATTGGGTCGGAAAAAAATTACTGTTACAATCTTTTCAACAATATTCGTGGGTTTCGAAGTGAAGCCCTCCCAATTATAGGTCCACGTCACCACTTAACGACTTCTGTAATTATTTAATACTGTTCACCGTGATTACAACAACGAAATGCCTGACATTTTATCAAATTTGGTATTTAGTATAAACTGAAAATTAAATTTTACATGTATACGTTCTATATTTTATTTCCACCAACAGAAAATATTAGGTAACACTGTAAAAAAAGATCGAAACAGCCTTTAAAAACTGTTCGATATTATTTGTTCATTAAGCGCTCAATTGAATGTTTTTTAACAAAAAAAAAGTTCCGATCATTAAACAAATCTCAGAATTAAAAAAAAAAAAAAACAAATATTCTAAGGTGGTTAAAAATGTAAATATTTAGATGAATTTATGTCATTTATTTTGTACTAATACGTCATTGTCGACTACTAAAAATAATGAGACCTTTACTTTTTCAAATAGTTCGCCAACAGGCAATTGCATGCGAGATTTAAGAAAGGTTCCTGCAGAATCCAACACTATCATCTTTTATTATTTTTTTTAGATTTCCTTCTTTTCCTCAGTTTCTTTGAATTTTATTAAGCATTTACAACCCATTTAGTACATGTAGAACATTTATTACTCCCATTACATACTAATTTGGGAATGGAAAAAGAATATACCTTAAAATTATGAAATAATGAAAGCACTTTTTTACAACACTAAAAAAATGTGACATCAGTGAAGTTTAGAGCTTATTCTTTTTTTTTTTTTTAAAAAAAATAAGAAATAAATATCTTGAAAAATTTGGGATTTTTACTTTAACATTGGTGATAAAAATGTTTAGCAAAAGGGTCTGCCTTTTTTATTAAACAAAATATAAAATTAAATAAATAAAATTATATAAAATAATATTTTTTTAAAAAAAGCTTTGTATTGTAATTATTTTTAAGTGATTATTACTGTGATGTTTTATTTAAAAAAAAGAAAAGAAAAAAAAAAGGCCAGCTGTGAGTAATATAATATTTAATCACACACGGTCACAGGGCCTTGCTTGTTTGAGTATAAAAAGGTCCCTTTCAAGTTTAAAATAAGAATGGCTTTAATAATAATAAATCTTTAAAAAAAAAAAACAGTTTACTATTAAAAAAAAAAAAAAAGATTCAGAAGAAGAAACAAATTATTATGGAAAAAGAAATCGTTCTATTTTTATTTTTTCTGCGTTCTTTCTTGGCACTTGATAAGTCCATCGAGCAACTTGCCGATCTCAATTGTCTTGTTCTGTAGCCTTGTGACCATTTCACCTTTCTCCGTCAGTTCTGTCTCGCATTCCTGACACACACATACCAATCACTCAAGAAAAAATGCACTCATACTAACAATATTAATTTTAAAGGCCTCGCAACTGTAGGTATCTCTTGTTGGTATGTACATAATACTTCTCCGAGGATAAAGCAAGAAGTTCTACACTAAATTGAATTATGAATTATCCTATAATAAATAATCTTTTAGGTCTTAAATTTCTTAACTGAATCACTCACTGGTTATATGGTAAATAAAAATTACTGTCGCAATAATTTTCAAAGCATGCAGTTATATATTAATTTGTTAAGACAATAATATACAACTTCTCCAACCACTTCTGCACAGTTCCAAATATCTTTGGTCAAAAAATAGTGAGCATTCCTAATAAACGGAAATGGGTTAGTACAAATTGTTCTGCATTACATTATCCAAGGGGCGTTAAGATTCTTGATAGAATGGCCGGCTATCATGGTAGTAATCTCATGAGAGATGGAAATATCGAAGCAGTTGGTTGTATAGATAAACCAAAACCCTTACAATTATACCGAATGTTTTAGCATATAAACTTTCATATCGCCTTCATGGCGACTGATCTAACCTTGATGAATAAGTTCACTTCTGAAACCTACTTCGTCTAACTTTTGTCCCGTGTCTACCTTAAAGGTAGCCTTTACTTTAACAAACACGCCTCTGACGGTGTAATACACACATTAAATGATTTATAGTTTTCACAATAACTAGTGTACGAGTGTTCTTGTAATGGAACCTATAGAATTTTCGTAAATGAAGTCACATAAAGTGTACACTAACCGTTATAGTTCAATTCTTCTGATTTGATAGACTCTTCAGATTACAATGTTACAGATAATTTTTTTTTTTTTTTAAATTATTTATAAGAAAACTAGGCGCTTATATATTATAGACATATATAAAATACACTTTTAACATTAATTAAAAGTGTATTTTTTAATACCAACTAAAATGTTTTGCAATGTCAGCTCATTGACATTTAAAAGACTTCCGCTTCCAAATGTAAATTAAATTCCACGTACTTTTCACTTTTCATAAATTAAAAATTATTTATAACAAAAAAATTACCTGCAGTTTTTTGTACATTTCCAAATTAATTTGTTTAATATCATCTAACTGCCGACGAAGTGACACTATTGTATCCTGCTTGTCATGTATGTCTTTTTCTAGAAGTTTCATCGCAACTTCCATTTCTGCTTTTAAGCTGACCTACATTCAAATACAAAATATCCATTTTAACACTTGTATGTATTAAATTTGTTTCCTACCCGTATGAAAATACGAGTCTAAATAAGTTTTGAGTAAATAAATAATTACTTGTAATCTAAGTTCTTCTTGCACTTCAGCTGTCTTTTTCTTTTCAGCTTCTAGTTCACGCCGTAACAGTTCTATTTCCACAGTATTTTCTTTACCTCCTCCCTAAGATATTAAATAAAAGATATTATTTTTAAAAACTGTTGGAATTGTAAAGATAAATATACCTCTTAACAATTAAAAAATAAGAATAAATAAATCTGATTTCTTTTTTTACTAGGTCCAAGAAATAAATTTTAAATATCGTTGATTTTATTCATTGTAGCACGCATTTTTGTTTTTGTTTTTGGAATCCAGAGCGGTTTCGGATGAGTAAAATCAAAGCATAGGATAAGTTGGAAACTTAAGTGGAGTCAAGATCTCTGTATTAAATTGATTAATCTACCTCTAATGATGGATAATGATCCGAAACCGCTCAAGGCTTCAATAAAAACGCGTATTACAACAAAAAAAAAACATTAGCGAGGCTCAGCAATGCAGACCTAATCACATTTTCAACTTTAGATATACTGCAAAAGAACTTAGGGATAACTAAATAGTAAATAAAACTTATTACGACACCTCATCAGTTCTTTCAGAATTGATGTCTCTTTTGTTGTTTCCCTTTAGATTTTTATTTTCTTCAGTTAAGTGCATTATATTTTTCTTCGCAATTGCAAGATCTTCTTTCATCAGGGCATTGGTGGTGGTCAACGACTCTACTTTGGCCTGTAAGTTACCAACTGTAGCACTAGAAAGTCATAAAAATGAATTTTTCTTTGTATGACAAATAATGAGTTGCCCTCATTAGCTAAATAAAAGCAGGCATAAATTGATTAGTACATTGTTTTTCATAGTAACAAAATTTATCCTTTATCTGAGTTAAGTGGAGTTTCTCATAAAGATTGACGATACTTTTTTTGATAATTATTTGTACTCTTCAAAAAAAAAAATGTTTTCCTCCTCAAAAATTGTTGCCAGGTACCAGGAAACCGGAAGCATACGAACATAGAAACACAGATAAATAACAGGATGCGATATGAAAATTCTCTTTGATTTGATTTGGAACGGCCATGAGAAATTTAATGAAAAATCTTAACAATTGATTAATTTAATTAACTAACATAACTTTACGTATTTATTAATTCTATTTGTTCATCGCGACAATTGTTGTCTATCTGAAAAACTGCTTACCTGCGGTATCAGCTAATGCGAAAGGATGCTCTACTAAACCAATTGAGCATTTCCCGGATGATAGCTGCAAATGTGATTTATTATGAATCCTTTGCTCGTTGATTCTCAGTTATGGATCGTTTTATGTTATGCAGTACTGCTTCAGTCTAGTAAATACTCGCTTAATTTTCAACTCTATCAATTCGCAAATCCTTTGCCGTAATTGATTAATTGACATTACTTTTGTAATGTCTATTTTTTTTCTTTATATCCAATTATCTAACTAGGTATCTTAAACTGCACTGCACTTTTATTGCTATTGAACGCTCATTCATAAAAAGGATGTTTATAACTCGTTTTTTCGGTTATTAAAACTTAACTTTACCAAGGAAATGGAATGTTTCAACGTTCTATTTTGCATGAAATTTCTGTGACTTCAAGCAATACCATTAAATCTCAATCTACATGGTAGACTGTAACTGCCTATGAATACAAAATAACAAAAATAATCCATGGGACCATTTCTTTTTTTAATTTTAATTGCATACCGGTTTTTCAATCGCCATTTTTTTTTCTTTACTTTGTACGCTTGCCTTTTTTTTTGTAAAGAAGAAATGAAAAAAATAGCCAAACAGGTATTCAGTTTTCGATCGTCTTTGTTTCAACGAACCCAAAACATAACAATTATTAAATAACTCCCTTTTCCTGTTATTTAACTCTCGATTCAATACCAACACAAAATATTTACACACATGACTATTACCTTTTAGCAAAGTTTTGGCTAACCCCTTTATTAAGATAAAAGTTTCCATTAATAAGATAAAATTACTTTAGGTGTCTGTTGAGTTCTTCTATATAGTTCTTCTGATCAAGTACCGTTGTCATATTATCTAAATCGAGCTCTTCTTCTGGCGTGCCACTGATAGAAGCATGGTGACTGGATCTGAGGTATAATGAAAAATCAATAACTCCTTGTTGACAATCTAGATCTTCTTCCTATAAAATATACATAATACATATATCATCAGAGAAATAATAAGCATTCATTAATACCTATTCTCATGCACTTTAGGCCACAATAAATAATCAATCTATTAGTTTTTATAATTCTCACAAATGTCAAAAGTTTGTTTAATTAAGGAAATACATAGAACTATAAATAAACTAACCTTAACACACAAATTACAATCGATAACATTAAGACCAACTAAAAGTCCAACTATAACAATGGCTTCATCACTCATAAGCAGAGCATCCTGTTCAAAATATTCAGATAAAATATCATCACGGTGGTCTATTAATAATTTTAGATAATCTGCTAATTTTTTTTGCATTAACGCAAGTCTTAACCAAGCTCGAGCCCGACCCATTTGAGTTCTACAAAATAAATAAAACAAAACATTAAAAATTCATACATTGAATTTATAACTGTCACATTCTCAAAAGTATATATTTATATATATTTTATTAAGTTAAATGAATTAAATAAATATAAAGTTGTTATTTCGCTAAATTTGCATGAATATATACGAAGTTTTCAGCTCAATAGAAACTCCATTGTAACTATCCCACTTGTAGGAATTTAAGATTTGCGTCTCTAACAAGAATCGCCATTCCAACTGCTACGATACTTAGCTTCTGTAACGGATTTTATGCTTACAACGTGAGAAGCACTCACGAGGCCTCGTTTTTTTAAAAAAAGCATCGATATTTGTTTAAGTAAAAAAAAAATCTTTTTTAAAGAATGTGCGTTAAATGTAAAGCTAGTCAAAGTTCTATAAATCTAGACTACGATATATTAGTTAGATCGCTCGTATACTTGTCTTAAAGTAACATGAACAATAAAACGCTCCTTGCTAAGTATGGACATCTGCAATCATTCATTCTGCTTAACAGTAATTTTTTAAAAAATTAATAATTGTCAATGTTTAAGTCGGATGCCCTAGTAGGCATAAATAGAAAATCACCTAACTTTAACAATTTTTTCCTCTTTTCTCTATTAGATATAACTTCAGTTGTTTTCTGAATTAAATAAAAAAAACTTACCTTACTGTTGGTAAATCTCTAACACTGCTGGTAATATCTTGAGCTTCACATGTTAACTTTTCAACAACTTGTAGAATGTCCCACAATTCTTTCTTGGGTCCAAGAAGGCCCTAAAAAAAAACAAAAAAACTTTTAAACTTTAATATTTAAATAATGATGATTTATACGAAAAATATATACAATGTGTAAACATTTATTTAAATTAATATATAATAGCATACTAACTTTTTTAGGTTTCAATCCATGTCTCAATACATGTTCTAATACAATAAAGAAATGTTGTAATGGCATATGATCAGAATCTAACATTCTTCCATATTTTAATGATGTTTCAATTAGTTCTTTTACTATAAGTTTTGAAATATTGACAAGATTTCTTCGCTCAATGACAACGGGATCTCTTGCTGAGAAAAACAAATTAAATACAAAATAACATATAAACATTTAAAGTAAAAATTTAGACGAATATATTCATGAGAATCAAGAAAAAAGTAAAATTTGCTCAGTAGTTGTAAATAAAACGTGAAAATTTTGATTCTCTTTATTGGGATTTATAACTGTCACATTCTCAATAGTGTGTATACGTATGCACTATTTCGATGGAAAATTCTTTTCAGTAAAGTAGTACTTCCGTTCATTCAATTAGCTTCAAATTTGAAATTTAGTTTCATATTTGTTTTTTATTATGTAACTATCAAGATAGTAGAATAAACAGTAATGTGGCACTTTAGAGCACAGGCTAACCACCCTCTTTTCCAGAAGTGCCTTTAATCGAATTTCCCTAGAAAAATGTTTGAACTAAAGTTATAGAGCTGCATATACAATTTGTAAACGAAGTATAAAGAAAATCGTTAGAACTGTCTAGGAGAAAATCTTAAAATACGAAGAATTCATTCAGTAAAGTATTACTTCTGATTGACTCATTCTGATTAAATCCTTAATGTGGCGTTCTTTATTGAAATATTAAATTTCAACTCCCTAAAATTTTTTGTTTTTGAGTTACGACAGATACGGACACCCAGTGTAAAACTATTTACTTTCAAACCTCAAACCTGTTCTAACAAAGCTCTGATAAAGGTGAAACATTTTGTGATTGTCTACTTGACAATTAAATTGCAAGTCTTAATAATCGCTCAAGACGTTAGAGGCCCTTTCGACACTGCATGGAGGCCGAGTGTTCTCTACCGATTAAAACGGTTCGGATTCGGCCCAGTAAATCTCTATAATCCCAGCAAACGTTTTTTTTTTGTTTTTGGACCAAGCAGCTAACGATAGTACGGTTTAAAGCTTTATCTCAGGAATGAAATTAAGAGTGGCCTAAGTCTATTGGCAATCAAAATGGTGAAGGGATACCAAATCATTGAAAATGCCAGTTATCAGAGAAGGTAATGATCCCTGCACTAATTATGAACACATTAAATTTAAAGCATATCTACCCAAATTCAACTAACTAATGTAGAGTAGTAGAATAAATAATGTAGTGTAGAAGTAGGTTAGCTAATGTAGAGTAAGAAAATTGTGAGATATTTACAGACGGAAGCAAAGACGGCATCCACGTGGGCTGAGTAGTTGACTTAAACGAGAAGTCATTCACGAAGCGAAGTTCAAAGTAAACAAGTATCGCAACAATAATTTGGCAGAGCATCTGGCATTAATTAAAACCCTAGAATGGATTAAAAACAAATAGATAGACTAAATTCGTTTCTTTCAGGTTTAACGCTGATTCTCGCGTGGACGAAAACCTACCTAAAAGTTACAAAAATTTCCCGCATACCGTTTCAAAAGGCGCTATCCGGAAACAAATCATTCAGATTTAGGATCAACAATGGCAGGATTCAAGATGAAAGTGCTTTCACAAAAAGCTTGGTTCCTTTAGAGTCAGATAGAATTCATTTTTAAAAATATAAACTATATTCTCACACAGTTTGTTAAACGTCACATTAAATTCAAAGCATATCTACCCAAATTCAACTTAATGTAGTTAAATTAATAGTTTTCTATAAATTGTAAAATTTTAAGTATCGGTTAATATTAATGCGATATAAGCCATCATGATTTACTATGAATAGAACATGGAAAAAATAAATTCTTTCTCGTAAGAGTTAATGTTGTTGAGAGAAGGAAAAAAAAACAGACCATTTTGTAAAATCATCTTTTTCGGACTCTGAGAACTGGATACGACCAGTGACGACAGCTCAAAATCGAAAATCTACTTGATTACAATATCTTCTCTTTCTGTGGTAGTTTAAGAGAAAGTCAACGTCGCTAGAATATTAATTCTAGAATTTTATTAGATTTCAGAAAAATACAAGAGAAGGATAATAAAGAAGGATTACGGAAATGAAATTAAGGATTTTTGCAACAGTGAAAAATATGTTTAAAAAAAATACCAATTAGCAAGGGAGGATCTACTGGTGAAGGTGTGGATTGATCATGAAAACCGTCTTGTATACTCATTTCAACATCTTGTAATTCTTTGAGGCATAGCCATTCTCCGTCAACTGAAACCCTGAAGTTGCAAAGGTAGATGGTGTCCTGGGCACCAGGAACTTCGTCTTCGAGCATTCTCATTAAGCTAACACAAGGATTTTTTTAATTTGTTTTAATATAAAACATCAAGATAAGTATACAAACAATTTGAAATTAGGTCTAAACAACAATTGACATTAACGTATCATAGACTAAATTTAAAAAAAAAATATATTTATATATCCTGCAAAAATACTACTATGATCTATTATCAAAAATACAGTTACAGTTTATATTTCTTAAATGCCGAAATTATAATGAATATATATAATTTTATACTAAACTAAATTAGCATTTTCCAATAGTTTTAAAGTAATGGGCAAAATTGATTTAAAACAATATTGAGAAGACTGTTGGATATAAGCGTAATTCAGTGAAAATCTGATAGGTGCTTTTGAGAAATATATCTTTTTCACTTGAGTACCAAAATATCAATGATACAAGCAGAAAAACGGAAAATTAAATTTGAAAAATGCGTGATACTTTTCAAGTATTTGATTTCAGATTAAGTAAAAATCTAAATTACCTAAACAAATAAAGTTTAGTTTAAAAATAACAAATTCTTGTTTTTCCATTTTTTTTTACATACTATATGAAACTTATTTTTTATTCATTGCCTTCTTTTATTTAAGTATAAAGTGAACAACGCGCAATTTAGACGGCAAACAAAAAATTATCTTTCTGAACTTTTTGTATGTATCTGAGTTTTAAAAGTAACAATTATCAATCTAATTTATGCGAAAGGTATTTAAAATTTAAAGAAAATGAAAGTAACCAATTTAATAGCTTTCTATCAGAAAAGTTTAAATCTTAAACAAGTAGACTTCCTGATGATATAAGTAAAAAGGTACATATGAAAGGGAAAAAAGGACAAAATTTTCAGAAGAAGGCACTGTTCTAGTTGCCAAATTTAGTAACGAAATAAAGTTTGCAAATACAGGTTACAAAAACGTCAATCACTGGAATTTTTGTTTCCAAATGTAACACAAAATGCTTTGAAACGCTGTACTAGCAGTTCTAAATATCAAAATTGACAGTTTTCTCATAAATAAAATCAATTCTAATCCTTATTTATTTTTGTAAATTTATGACAATAATAAATTCTTTGTCATTCTATAATAAAAAGATTAATTATTGCACAAAAACTGTTTTTAAATATAATCAATGAGATGAATGAAAATTTTAAGATGAATGAATTCTTTGTAAGTCATACCTGGCAGTTACAGTTATCTTTCCCTTTAACAAGAAAATAATTCTAACTCAAAGTTGAGTAATAGTATAATTTTGTATGAATAAAAACTCTTCAAGAATAAGCTGTAAGAATATAATTCCCTAGTACACAAAACAGATCAAACTTTATATTTTCATCATGGTAGGAAAGTAACACAACAGTAACAGTTCCAAGTATTGTAAGTATTGATTGTCAAGACATGACGGTGTACTGGTGGTGCCCTTAGGAAGAAGCGAGGGCGACACTGGTAAATCAATAGCCATGGAGAAGTACCAAACAGCTGTACAATCTCGTTCGTATTAATTACTTATAAGAATGATAAGCAGTTTCTATCAAAAATTTCTAACGTTGCCTATAAAGGAGTAACTTTAAGAGTTTTGGACTAAAAACTTGATAAGCTAATGTATAAATTCATTAGAGACAAATGCATAGCACTGCAGATACTATCAGAATTATCTCAATTAATTCCTGAAATCGTAGATTAAATTAAACGAGTATTTTTCAGTATTACACCCAGCATAAAAAAATATGTCATTTATCTTGCTTATGACTGACGCAAATCATTGATTTAATAAAAGCAGAAAGCCTACACGTACACACAAAAATATATATGTATAAAATATATACAATTTATTGTTTACTTAAAATTGCAAATTTCGTAAACATTACCTTTCTATTATCAAGAACAGAAAACGAGTATGAATCAAATTAGAATAACTTAATTAAATTCAGCTAATTTAATTAGCCACTGGCTAACTGGGTTTCGCTTTTAAATAATTTCCAATTTTTACTTCAGTAATGTTTATTTTTTTAAAGTCTTTTTATCTATAGATTGATAGATTGCTTCTTTACAGAATGAATGTAGAATACATACATAGCCTTAGATACTAGAACTTGTGGTCTTTAAAGATTGGAGCAATGTGGCTAGTCTCAACGATCATTTCATCTATTTATTACTATTCGTTACATCGAATGAAAATCAAGTTTCTGTAACGACAATCAATGCAGAAGTAACTGCAAAAAAATCGTTTCCAGTCAAATCACTGGCTATAGCCATTGTGCGGGGAAGAACTGTACGATTCTCTCATTTTTAAAGTTAGTGTATCCCATATTTATTACTGGGGGTAAAGTAGACCGCTTCCTCGTAGTGCTTCTGGACAACGTTAACTAAAAACGAACATAGCTAAATCATCTATGCCATTCACCTTTTATAGCCTATCAATGAGAATAAATATATCGATTTTCGAGCAAAAATGCTTTTAACAAATATTTTAGACTAGCACTAATAATATTTTTTTAAAGATTAGGAGCAGTAATTATTCCCAAGAACTTAATAGAAATTTAACCTTAATTAGCTGGCATGAAATTGTAGAACTTTTCTTTTGGCTATAAATTAACTTTCTTAGATTACATTAGAAAAGGGGCGGGACCTATGACCGTCGGTACCGCAGCCTCTAGAGACTTATTGTGCCTACCCTTTTTTAGACCTGGTAGACGAAACCTCCCCAAGTAAAAAAGGTTGAGGACTTTTCCAAACAGTTTTTTGCGCTTTTTACTATCTCCTTTGGCCTTAATGTTCCAAAGGTTTCATAGACTAGCGCAACCGTTCGACTGCAACGCAATCGAACAGCAGGGGAGAGGCCGTTTCCTTCTCCTCCTAACACAATCTGCACATCAGTTCTGAGCTAATAAACCCCACCTTGTAATGGTGTTTCCTGAACCTACCATGCTCCGGGAATAGGCCTTCAATTAGGGTAATCTGATTTCTACCCAAACACAGAGTCTCTTTGGTTCTTTGTTTACACAGCCAAGGCATCATAGTCTTGCTGTGTTTGCCCCCAGGACACATCATACCAGTTCTCTCCAGGTCCAATATCTGACAGCCGCACGAAGTGCACCCTTGGTGATCCCCAGGACAGGTTCCGGAGACAATGAAAAGAGTGTTAGCTCTGAACCTGACCAGCTGTTTCATTCCCCTTGATCCCCACATGACCCGGCACCCATCAGGCGAACTTTATTGTGCCGAGCCAGTTGTTCCAGGGCCTTTTTACTTTCCCAAACCAGGGAAGATGTAGTTCTGAAGAAAGTAAGGGCCTTCAGTGCAGCTTGGCTGTCCAAAAAGATGCAAATCTCCTTATTTCTAAGATCCATTTGCAGGTTTTCCTCAGCTCAAGAAATCATTTTTCAAACGAGTTGTTTAAAAAATTTAAAAAAAATTATGAAGCTAAATAAACATAGAGAATCCAGAAAAAAATGAATAAGAAATGGTACGAGGTTCAACAGTGGAGGAAAATCATAAAAAATAAACAATGCTTACTTCTCACAGAACACAAAAGGAACTGCAACAGAATTTGGAGTGTTCAAATATATGAGTTTAATGCTTTATCAACAAGGACTTTGGCCACCTGAACTGTTTCGTCTTCACATCGTCAGTAATTATAATTAAAGTATACCTAATTAGCTCGTGTTAAAAGGAGTAAATTTCATAAAACTGTAAACCTTAAAGATCTGACGTATTACCAAAAATAAATAATAATTTAAAACATTAAACATACTAAGTTTTGAGCTAAGCGCATCCACACGAAACTTCAGCTCATTATGCTAAACCCAATTACTCACTCGTTTCGTGCACTAAATTACTCTTAATTATAAACATTCTAGGGAAGGCCACACTGATTTTCAGATTGCAGTGGACTTAGCATCTCTTACGAAGCCCTCATCTAGCCTAATCTTTAGGGAAGTTTATCGTACACTTTTTTCTTTTTTTATAAGGTTTTAGTTATTGTAGAAATTTCTGGCCCACAAGAGGGACTTAAAAATTAATGCCCAGTTTACAAAAAAATACGGTACTGCACATCCATCTTATAGTAAGAATAATTTGAGAGGAATACTGCAAAAAAAAAAAAGGATTCTAGGATCTTTTAACTGTTCTTATACACTTGAGAAATTCTAAAAAGTATTTTATTTTGTAAATTAGTAAAATCGAACTTTCTCACTACATTAAAAAGTTCGAAATATGATGCACTGCTCTAGTGAACCCCAAAAAATACAGAAGTGACTTTTTTGAGTTAACTGGTAAAAAAAACCTCTCAATAAATTCCACTAGGATTTTAAGGTTAATTTAAAACATCTTTACACCATGAAAATCTAACTTTGTAGCTCTTAATTATGATTAATTCATAACATTATATCTTTCTATTATGTGGCTTCAAGTGCAATGCTCATTTATGTTATCTCTCAAAGACGAAAACCAATATTTATTTAGCTTACACTACTTCTTTACACTTATGTTAGAGAACTTGTAAATAATTTAATAGACCAATCCTTCCCACTTACTGATAAGGTATAAGATACGGTACTGGTAAAGAAGAAGTAACGACTTGTGTTGTTAAAAGTTAAAACATATTATTTTTTTTAAATTTTTTAGAAGCAATACTTCATTAATTGATAAACTACATTTCATTAACAGTCGAGATAAAATATTTCACTTTTATTAACGGTATTATTAATATTTCGAGCAAATTTCACTAAATATTCAAGTAACCAATCAATAATTCTTTACCTTTTTCTTTTGAAGCATTTCTAATAGTAGTATGTCTTGATACCAAAAATGAAGGGAGAAATTCAAACGATCCAATAGAAGGTGATCTAGAAGTTGATTTGTTGTCATTGTTGGAGAAATAACTTTTCTTTTCTAATGGGGATACAGTTTCATTATCACTAGAGGCAGCCATCAGCCATCAACTAACATTTATGGTTAATTTGAATAGTGCAGTGTGCCGTTTAGTGAAGTCTAATACTGGCAACACTGTTTTGTTTTTGACAGTTATAGTTGTAACATCTACTTAACCTTCTATGAAGATGGAAAACCCAGATCACTGGGTGGTAAGTGATTAATATATTCATACATTTTGCTGGATAGCTATCAATCCATCTTGCGAAATAAAACCTGCAGAGAAGACCAAGATGGAGAGTGATAACATTAATTTTTCAGTCTCAGCTCCTGGCAAGATAATACTTATGGGGGAGCATAGCGTGTTGTATAATAAGAAAGGAATAGCAGCAGCTATAAGTAAGAGAACTTATCTTCATTTTAAAGAACACAAACAGGCGCACGGACAAATCACTTTTAATTTGAAAAACCTTAATGGTGTTAGTGAGTGGGACTTCAAAAGTGTGTACGATCTGATTACAAGTCACAAACCGTTAGTAGTTGACCGTCTTAAAGAGTTTAATTTATTTACACCAGATTTGTTGAAACACGATGAATTTGTAGATATTTTAAGACAATTTGTGATAAAAAAAAATATTGAAAGTGGTCCAAAGCAGAAGTCGATGATGTCCCTGTTTTATGTAGTTGTTGGCATGTTGTGGTGCACTGATGTTAATATAACTCCTTTTGATATTGAGATATCAACCGATTTAACAATTGGTGCCGGTACCGGCAGTTCAGCTTCTTTTGCTGTGTGCTGTGCAGCCGCTATGTATCACTATATAAGGATGAAGGCTGCGCAAAAACATGGTTTAGGGGAATTTAACATATCTTATGAGATGTTTAAACCATTCAATTTAACCCTCTCTCAACATTATTGTGGATTTACTTTACAGGTAAACATAAAACAATAGTTATTACATCTAATTATGTTTTCAGATTTCAAAGAAAATGAAACATAACTTTGTTTACAGGATAAAAAGATTATAAACAAATGGGCATATTGCATGGAAAAAGTAATGCATGGCACCCCATCTGGGCTAGACAATACTGTTTGTACTTATGGCAATACTGTCCTTATCAATGTGAGTGATGGAAGTGAAGATTATCAAAAGTTCCAGATATTGGAGGCTATGCCTCCTTTAAGAGTACTTCTAATTGATTCAGGTAATTAAAAATAATAATGAATTAAAAAACATAAATAAGTAAAGTAATTTTTTTATTTATTTAGGAGTGGAAAGATCTACGTCTGATTTAATTGCAAAAGTGGCGCATGTACACAAGTTATGTCCAGAAGCTATTGATGGAGTACTTCAGGCAATGGACACAGTAGCCTTACAATTTATTAAGCTTTTGAAGGAATTGAAAGATCAAGAGGAACGAGGAGAAGTTACGGGTGTTTACACAAAACTCGAGGTAATTTGTTTTGTTTGGTTATTCTAATTTTATAATACAACAGGAGCAGTTAATTCCATGAACTCTTATAAAAAAAAAAGGAACTTCTTGGTACATATGTAGGTTAGTTTAAATAAATTTATTCAGCTTCTATTTTTTAAATTTATTTTTTATTAAACAGTCCTGTTTCTAAAAGCTTTAGAAAGAGAAATGGCATAATAATTTTTAAAAAAATGGAATTCATGCCCTGTTTGGAATTTTGATTTTAGGTACATATGTAAACTATGATTTGATAATTTTATTCTCTCTATTATCTTTTGTTCACTGATTGGATAAAAATGATGTGTCAGATTTTGCTAAATATTTCAATAAGTTGAACCTCGTGAGAGTGAGCGTAAGAGGCAGTTGAAAGAAAGGAGATGTTATCAATGTAGTGGTAGATATTGTAGCCAGAAGACCAGTGCATTGTACAAGTATTAGGAGGAAAAGAAGTGCACAGAAAACCACTGACACAAAGGAATAATTACAAAATAGATTTAAAATTGTGTTATGGCCTGGGATGCCTTGATACCTCTTTTAAAATGCTGCAAGACCACCCACAATTCGAAAGGTTCAAGGCATTTGCGTCTGCAAATGGACCGTACGAAAGGGAATAAATGAAAATTGATTGAAAACATGGATGCTGTGTTGTTTTTATAGAGTAGAAGAATGGGCCAAGGGGCATAGTACATGTCATATAATAACGAAGGCTCGGGAGTGATAAATGAAAAGAAAGGAAAGTATTTTATCTATCTTTCCATGCAATTATGCAGTTACCGAACGTAATATTATAAATTTGCTTCGATTCAGATGCCAAATTTAATACTTTCAAGAGAAAAAATGTAATTGTTCAGTTTTTTATTTTAATTATTGCCTGATAAGTTTTGACGTCCTCTTTGAGTACGAAAAAGAATCATTAAAAATTTGTGTACCTCGACTTTAGAGTTTTTTTTGGTTTCAACGTGTATAATAATGATTTAACAATCATTAGCAATAGTACTAAGTTGAATATTATCTTTTAACTAAGGCGCGTCAACATTTTGAGGTCTCAGGCGCCAGGAGCCTTTCTCAGTACACAGTCCCTAGAAAGAGGGAAATTTATAGTTTCCAGCTTGGCCTGAACATAGGATCTCAAGTGTGCTAACCAGTTTACTACCCCGCTTTTTGTTTAATATTATTGAAAGAATAATGTAGATAATGTTAATAATAAATTAAATTTTAAACCGAAATTGCAAGTTGGAAGTAATTCTTTTAAACGGAAATACCACTTAATGGAAAATTTTTTCATTTTTTCTGATTTCCTCCAAAATGGTTTCTGTGATTTTCATTTTTATAAACTACATACGTAGGTCCATCATTTTTATTCGTAACATTTTTCACGAAACTTCTTAATGTGGTTTATAAAGGAGAGGAAGTTTCGGGTTCTTTGTCATCAGCTTTCTTCAAATGTAACATTTTATTGTGAACTATATCGAAACCAGCTAATTTTTGCGCATTCTAATTTTAAGAATTAAGAATTTAATTACCTTAGTTGCAGTAAGAGAAAGATGATTTGATGTTTTACACCAGATTATTTTTATCATTTAAAATTATTGTCCAAAACTATTTAATTATTAAAAAAATAAATAAGTTGACTGTTAGTATTGTTTGCTCTTGTTTTTAGGTATTAATTGATATACAGCATTGTCTCTTAAAATCATTAGGTGTCTCACATAAGCGACTTGAAGAGATTATTGAATGCTGTGCTCATACTGGATTACATGCTAAATTAACTGGAGCTGGTGGTGGAGGGTTTGCATTTGCTTTAATATCGCCTTCTACTCCAGAACATGTGTCAGATAAAGTAACGACAGCTCTATACCATGCAGGATTTGTTGCTGATGATATAGTTGCCAATTCTGAAGGTGTAGCACTAGATATTAAGTCTATTTAAAATATCTCAGTTACATTCTCATGTCTTGTACCTTGTGCAATTGTGTAACCAAAAGGCTTTAATTTATTTCTTTTATATTGTTTCTTGTAATGTATACAAATTCTTAAGTAGTATTTTTTATCACGCAATTAAAAGTTGTAGTACTAGTTATGCAATTGTACAACTTATAATCGCATTGATTTGTTTGTTTCTACAAACATGATGTTTGAAGACTTAATACACTAAAAATATTTTTGTAATTTTTTTTATTATGAAATAAATTGATTTCATTGTTGCTAGTTTATATAATATATATACAATTTTTTTTTTTAAATAGTTACACCAGCGCTAAGATTCACTAATAGTAACAATGACAAAAATTGAAACTACTAAGCACTCACTAACTAACCCAGCGGTAACACTCCCTTACATTTATAAATAAAACAAAAAGTTCACATTTGAAACTTTTCGGATTACTCTTACACCTATATGGATTAGACCTCTGGAAAGAGACGAGGTTTGGGGGCTCTTTTGAAATGTTACTTACGTCAATTCAGAATTTTTATTTTATTTTTTTAAACAAGTTCTATATATTTTGTTGGTATATGTTTAATATCTAAGAAAGTGAACTACAGTGAGGCGATCAATAAGTGTTATTATATGATGAACAGTTCGTTTTTCAATCATTCGTAAACTAGTTCGAATTTTTTTCACATGATATAATAATAAATGAGAAATAGTGATTATTAATGTATTTATTAACATATCCCCCCAGAAAAAGTAAACGAACAATAAATATATAAGTATTTGGTGATATAAGTAATAGATCACAAATATTATTTTACTCATATTTATAGTTCGCAAAGTTATTTACCCAACGCTAGATCATGCTAAAATTAGACGTCTATTAATAATTTTCTTGAAATTATTAAACAAAAATATTTTAAAATACAAAATGTTTCATTTTACCCAGGCCTGAACTACAGAAACTTTCGCTTTCTTCTTCTTTTTATTAATTAAATTCTTTGCGGAAAATGTCTGGGAAATAATAGCTTTACAAAACCAAAATAAAATCTCCAAAATACTGAGCAAACTTCCTCCTAAAAAAAGTCCTCCAATGCCACCAAGATTAACTGTAACACATTTATGTTTTGTACTATTCGGAAATTAAAAAATAATGTGCTTTTATTAATTCATCTCATTACCTAGGAGTTGCATGGCATTAAAACTGACTTCTCGCTGGTATGTAACAGCATCAGCTGATTTAAAATACACATCGAAGCACCCATCGAAATTATTACTAGTAACGTAGAAATTTTTTGTTCGCTCTGATACAAATTCATAATTTACTTCATTACAAGTGGGTAGACAATGCGTGCAATCCAGAGCGCTATGTGTTTCTGTATCGTGTAGTTCCATATGGATATTTGGTGGCTTATAAAATCTTAAGTCCTCTGCAATTATCATATTAATTTAGATTTAAACTGTTTTTAATTAAAACATTGACGACACTATAATATGTTAATACAGTAATATTAATAATGTGAATTTCTAGCAGAAGAACTTCCATTTAGTCTGAGATGAGCAAATGAATCCCTGTTAGGCGGCAGTCGCGGAGTACAGTCATGACACCGCGATTCCCATCGTAGTTTCAAGACTGACTTATCTAATAACTTAGCTTAACATTCTAACGACTATGTCACAACCATCTGATCCTTTAAGTTAATAAGAACCCTGGCATCTTTCAATTACAAGTTCTTTTGCGGATAGTTTTTTCGTCTTCCTTTCAACGGATCATTTGCTCTTAAAGATGTAAAAGAAAATTTTTCAATAATTCAAGAACAGATAGTTGAAGTTTTTAGTAGTTAAAAACAGTAAGGAAATAAAAGCCGGAATAGAGATTGTTAGAGATGTAACAGACTATGGCGTCGATAAAAGAAAATTACAAGTTTAAAAAATACATCATACATTGGTCTAAAAATTAGAAAGTATAACTCTAATGCTAAAAGACTATTGAATGACTACCGTAGCCTGCATTTTTGTTGAAAGGCGAAAAAAAGGAGAGAAATGGTTCTGTAAGCTCAGCTATGGGGAAATTGCCTTATTAAAAAGGAACTAACTAGTATGGAGTTACTTCCTTTAAAATTGTTTTATTAAGACGCATCAACATCTGAAGTGAAGATTGGCCCATAACATTTTTCGGTGTACTGCTTGCCTCCGGACTAGTAATAAAACAAGCTTGTAAATATTTTACTCGTTCAACTGTTCCATTTAAATCTCACAAACAATATTTAAAAATTACTTTCAAACTGCCTTACCATTTAAGCTCACAATGCACTTTAATCGTAAGGAATTGCAAATTGGCAACTTTCTTCCTATAAATAAAAGCAGTACTTCTGTAGATATTTTAAACGAATATTTGTCATAAAAAAAAAAATTATTATGTATTAACTACCTTCGTTATAATTATTAAAATAGTAAGGCAAGCAATGACATCTTTTTAAAATGTATCTCAGACGGCATTCAATTATACATGATCTTTGAGAATAGATTTTTGTAATGTTCAGATACCTTTCATTCCTAAATATACATCCTCTGTCTTGAAGTTTAAGACCCCGAATATCATTTGAACTTTTTGTAATAGTAATTTTAATTGCCATATCAACTTTATTAAGATTATCAACGGGAAGAAGAATGCCAACTCCAGGCTCTGGCAACTCATGTGGATGATGGATTTGAGCCTGAAAAACATACATTTGTTTACAATTCACATTATATTAGATATATTTATAACTGAATGCCAACACATTTTTTGCTTCAACGACCAAGAATTTAAATTTTCATAATTTTAAAATTATTTTGCAAAGAAGCATTTGTAGAAGAAAGCGCTTGGTTGCCATTAATTATGATGGAAGCTTTAATTTTTCACTTTCATAAAAATGTTGAATGGTCAATTCACAAGACTCCACATAGCTTCTATTTGGTAATTTCACTATGTCCACTTTGATTTGTTATATAGAAAATTTATATAAAAAGAAGAGGCACCATCAAAGGCATCTTTGAAAACAACAATGGAATAATTTTTTGAGTCTCTACAAATGTTCATTTCCGCACAAATCTTCCTACTCTAAATTTAATAAAACTTTATTGTTAATTACAAACATAATATTGAACTGTTATAACAACTTTGTTATTAAACTACCAATTTCAGAAAGTTAAAGGGCAAAAAACAGATATTTTTGAGAAACTCAAAATCGAAATTCTTACTAGGCGTATGACAAAGTAACTATGTGATAAATTCATTGGTAACTTACTCTGACGTGGGTACTACCAGTGAATTCAACAGGCTTTAATTTTAAAGAATCAACTATTTTGATAAATATTTCTGCTCCGGTAGTAGGTCCGATGGCCCCTAAACTGTTACGCTTTAATCGGCAACCATTCTTTCTATTTTTCTTATCATCTGGAGTACTAATAAGAATAAGAATGTAAGATTAAATATTTATAATGTTAATAATTAATAAATGTAAAATTAGCTCACCAGTGATTATGGTTTTCTGAAGTAAGAGAGTTAAATGAGTAGCAAAAACCTTCCTCTGTTCTTTGTAATTTGAACATGGTATTACAACATTTTTTTGGTTTACCCTGCCACCAACATTTTTTAAAAATATCGGTACATTTTGGCGCTGACTGCAACACAATGGAATAGTATTGTTAATTAATATGAGTAAACATATTTATTAATCGTGAACATTCTAGTGATATTAAATAACCCCAAACCGACCACCAAAAGTTTCCCTGAAGATATTATTGAATTATTTGCAATTAACTTGAGGTTTTCAGTTCATATAATCAGTAACATCAAGCTTAAATTAATAACTTAGTAAACATGCAATATTAGTTATTATTATTATTCTTTATTTTTGTTTTATGAGACTGATTTCGTGAACTAGATAAAAAAAATTCATCGTTTTAATGCTTTCAATCGTCAATAAATTAGTGAAAAAACAGCTCTTTCTTTTAAAATCCATCATGATTTTCATTTATCGTGATGTCTGCAACGTCTTACAAGCTTTTATCTTAGTCCTGAGAGTAAGGAAGAATTGATAGTAAGATCTTCTTCTTGTCGATTGACTTTTTCCAACTTTAACTTTCCAACTTAAAGTTTCATCAATCAATACCAGTTACTCAAATATTAAATATTAATATTCTGTAGATTATACAAAGTTTCTTACTAGTTAACTCAGAAGAGAGCTTCAAGCTTGGCACAGAATTCTCAAGAAAAATTCTTTCTCTTATTGTTTAATTTTTTTTACATAGAGTTCGTACATCACGCAGAATGCATATAATTAAAATGTGATTGCTTGCAAACCATGTTGGAGAAGGGAAATTAAAATTGATATCTAGAAGAAACACCTGATAAGCAATAGTGTATTAATTTTTTTTAAACATATTTTGAAGGATGGCAGCTGTTTAGGCTTAACCAAAATAATGATTCTCGGTAATGAATCTAGTTAGACCCTGCATTTTGGAACTTACAAAAATTGGAACATTTATTCATTACATTTATTCATTAACTCAACCGATTCACATTTGAACGCAATGGGTTACCAAGTTTAAAGATACTAGTAGGAGCTAATCCCAAGAAAATCTCAAAAATTTATTCTAACATATTCTCTACAACCTTCTAGTTAAGAAAACCACAAAATGGATATTTCTGATCCAGAGTTGAAATAAAAAAAAATACACGATCGTAATACAGTCTCTTACTAGGAAGGAGCAAAAAAAATACTTACTTCGTACATGAGATCTGAGATGTTTACTTGTTTTAGGTAACTTAGTATTGGTTCACTTTTTTCAAGAAAATATTGCATTTGATAGAAAAGTGGATGTTGAAAAAGTGCCAAAGCGCTCAAATAATCTTCAATTCTTGTATCGTTCAATATTTCTTCGTTAATCGATTGACTGCAATTTATAAACTAGTTAGATACGATGTATAGTGTATATGTATTCTTTTAATGATTACTGCACACATCAACTCTCTCTCCACGACATTAAGAATCTGGAGGCCTCAGTGCAGGCGATTATCATGTAGTTAAAGCCTATCTAATCTAATCCTAATGAATTAGGGAGAAATATTCACAAGACGATGAGTATGATTACTTACTTTCTAAGATAGTCTTTGGCTTTAGAAATTAACAGCTTGTGACTGGGACATATAGTAATTGCTGGAAATAATTCTTCATTAAAATTACTCATAGTATCAGTAACAATAATTTGAACAGGATACTGGACATATCCTTCCCAACTGTTCCAGATTAGATAAACAGCTCCACTAAACGACATTATAAAAAGCACTGTCCAAATGACCCTGAATTAAGAGAAATTTTCTTAGTTAATTCAAAACACTCAAATGCTTAATTAAAAATAATGACTCACCTATGCCAAATGGTTTCACCATCTCTAAATATATGTTGGATACCGTGGACTGTAGAGACTTGAGTGTATTCTTTTAAGTATGAGATACTACGTTGCATCTTTAACCGCTTGTTTTTTGTTTCATTAGATTTATTATTCATTGCAGGCTTAAGTTGCAGCGAGATCATTTTAGTAGAGAGCCTATTTCTGCTTATCTGAAAACATATTCCGAAAATTGATTTGCTTCAACTGTAAATAGATTTAACTTAATTTACTATATATGTAATGTAAACAAATTAAATTATATTTGTATTTACATAATGTTTGTGACCAAATTATGTTAATGATAAATAAATACATATATCAGGTAAAATTCTTACCACCTCTAATGCTTGTTTGAGGTAGTTATTCTGACAAACATTGCGGGACTTTTGCTGCCTTACGTGTATGCAAATACTGATGCCTTCAATTTCAGTGCTCATTTGCTGCAGTTTAACGCACTAATTCACACATAAGATGGTATTTTCATCCTACTTTATCCATTTTTATTTATTTTTTTCGCCATATCTTCTGCACAGTGCTAAAGAGGAGGAGATCCTTATTTCACTTTATCGCATGCCTTGCATACTGGAGAGAGGTGAATTTTAATTATGGGTGGAACATTCATCTTAATGTAGTCAGTCTATGGGTATTAGGTCCCGTTTTTGCTTCACTAGATGTTCATCTTGTCTACATTATGTAATGTCAAGTTGCAACGTAAGCGACGTGGATTTATATTGTTTTTCTATTCTAATATTTGGGCTATTTATTTTTCAGCCAACTGATATGGGTTTTTCATAGTATCTTTTTTGCTGTCAATTTGGTAAGGGTCTTAAGTAAACTTCTCATTTAAACTAGTTTCATTATTTTGTTTTGGTCTAGTTGAAGTCAAATATAAAGATAACTTTCACTGGTCTCCAAAGCGAGAAAATGAATTTACATAGTAAGTCGGAAATAAGATTCAAGATTAAAACTGTTTAAAGAAAAAGATTCTTCCCACAACTTTTATGCTATTGCCGAACTAAATCCCGTTAATGAATGAATTTAATGAGTACTCAGTTTTTTTCTTTTTTATCTCAAAATGTATGAAGCTGCGAGGCAAGTACTATTAATTTATCAGCCGATGTGAATTTGAAAATCACCAGCTACAACGAACCTTACACAAATTATTTATTAGTGAATTTTCCTCAAATTAAAACTGTCCGGTAGTACAGTTGTTTAAGGGTTGATCTCAAAAACAGCACGAAAAAGCGTAATGTTGAAAAACAATAATTAACACCTGAATAAGCAATTGAATTAATTTTAAATATTTTCTTTTTTACTCAAGTTCCAATTTCTAGCAGCATAGATTTCAATTTTTATATGAAATTTGATGACCACATTTGCATTTTAATTCAAGAGAAAGAGATTAAGAATAATAATAAAAGAGAGATCAAATTATTATATAGTTTAATGTTTATTTTTTGGAATAAATGCATCTAAGCAAATATATTCTCCTCGTACAATAAAATATTTAATTATTGGCATAAAATCAGTGACAAGAGTACATTTCTTTTTTCTAGTGAGTAAATAGTAAATTTTATTTCGTTAAAAGTAAGCTCAGAAATACCAATGTTTCAAGTAATCATTAAATAATAAACAAATTAATGAAAGATGCTATTTTTCATTTCAATATTTTCAAAATTAACTTTAAAGATGAATTAAAACCAGACATAATTAGTAAATATAAATATTTATATTTTTTAAAGCCCAGTTTATATGACAATTAAAAAACACAATAATTTTTGATGTTTTGCGAAAAACTGGATTCCAGAGAACAAATATTTTCATACACTTCAAAAGGTCAGATTGCACGGTTTTAATCACTTTATACAAAATATTTTTACAACGGTTTTTTTTTTCTTTTCAAAATAAGAAAGGTGTAAGGTATTTTTTCAGTTTTTATATTTTGTTTAAACTTCAAAAGAAGTCGGTATTTAAATTCGAGAGAAAAAATTATTCTTCTCAACAGCAAAATAGATAATGTCATACTATTTTGAATTAAATTAATTAATCTAAATTCTGTTCGTTGTTACACTGATCAACAAAAGTTTATATATATATATATATATATATATATATATATATATTAAAAAGCTAATTATTTTGCTTTAAGCTGGAAAAACATTCTTCTGTGAGTGTTTTTTACATAAGAAACATGCTCTGAAGAAATAATAAATAATTTCAAAAATACTGATAATACTGCAACCAAGAAATAAATTACAAGCACTTCCAATAGAAACTGAAATAAAAAGAGCTTAATTATTATAAACTTAAAACTTTATAAACTTCCATTATAATTTTTTGTATTTTCATTCTAAAAGTAGAAAAATTAGTAAGTAGTGCATTCTAGAAATATTATCGGCCTCTGTACAATGTTCTACTTGTAGCGCACGATGCCTAATTAATAAGAAATCACATAAATGTTGACGATGATGTAGTTGATCATATAACTCTACAAATTTTCAGGATTCACCATGAAGAAGGCAATAAATTTGCCGTAATGACGGTAAAAAAGAAATTTGTCTAAAAAAATTTTATTGACCGCTTCACAATATACCAAGGAAAAAGTAAGCAGGAATCTGAATTACATGTTGTTGTTTTTTTGTGGCGAATTTATCCAAGGTAAGTGAAAAAAAAAAATGTATATGCTACAAGAACATATGGATTATGTTTATGAGCTAAGCAAATAGCAAATAAGTGAATAGTCAATTTTTATTGAAACTAAATATTAATACCTATAAGCTGGAATACAGGAAATCTTTTTTCTGTTAAATATTTCATTCCACCTTTGCTTGTAAAATGAATATCTAAAATGCCGTATTCCAAATTTCCATTGAGAATAGTTAAATTGCTTTTTTTGATTGATTTTTCATAAATAATTCCGTAACATGGTAATACACATTTGCAACTTGTTAGGTCTTTTCTCAACAAATTTTTAATTGCTAATGCAACTGCAAAAACAAAACAAAAATTATTTAATTTTATATAATTGCGAATTTATTTTTTTTTTGAATAGGAAGCAGAATCAAAACTTACTTTTCAATTTGGCTAAGCATTTTAGTTGTTCCATTGTGCATGGAGGTTGAAGGCTATTACTGTCTAAAATAATTTTGAAAATTGCATTTACTTATTTGAATGAATGAAATTTTATTACATTTAAGAATATATCCATCTTTATTTTCATTATTAATATCCAACGGTTTCAGGAGAACTTGAGAAACAGTTTCACGATAATTCATGAAATGTTCCTTGGTAAAACATCTACTGTTTTTCTTGCAACGCGGCCTTAGCATTCTAATATTAGCATTATGAGTTTCAAGCTGGCAATAAAAGAGTAATTACAAAAACTAAGTGGTATGGTCATTAATTAGTTCTGAACTATTATATTATTAGGAAATTGCAAATTTTGCTTAGCTTATGGATTTGGTTTCGTATGATAGTTATCTCTAATAACCAGATTTGACTTCTAACCCGCTGGAGATCAGGGTTTCACTAGCACTAGTTGGTGGAAGGCATAATAGATAAAATGTCAAAGAACAGAATTATCTGAAAACTTCTATAAAATCCCGTTCCGCAGATATGTATATGAAACTGTTGTTTAATGTACTAACCTAAAGTTTAAAATTTATTACCGTAAAAAAAATAAAGCTGACATTTGCATTTCATTTCAATAAATTTATGTCGGCATTCTGCAAGACAGGTACTCTGCGTATATAAATTGTATATCCACAAACGTCGTTCATTATGAAGGCTGCATCTACGATCTTCCTGAGCCATATGTATTAATTTCCTTGAGCTTCGTATAACAATTGGTCTGACCTAAAGCAATTTTGTTTTTCTTTATTTAATTTAATCACATAGATTTAGTTCCGACTGTACTTTTTTTTTTTAATAGAAGATTGTAGACCAAAAATTTAAAAAACTTACTTCTATTTGTAACATTTCCCCGTAAAGCGTTTCTAAAGTTGTACCAGTACCTGCTTCTGGTAATTCATGAGATGTAGTTATCAACACCTGTAATGTCATTTACTTTTGAAACCGCAACAGCAGAACATCATGAGCATGGACCGAAAAGTTAAGAGGTGTTTCAATTTCATGAAATTTGTATATTATTGGTAATTTAATATGAAAAAGATCGTAAATGTATGTTTGCTGTACAACTCCATTCACGTCTTCTTCTGAATTTAATTATTAAAATATAAGATAAAAGTCTTCTAATATGAATTGGTGCAACGAAAGTAGCCTTGGACACAAGTTACATAGCTGCGTTGATTACAATGACTTCTCAGCCTACTATCCCTATATCCTATACCTAACAGAGGTGGAGCCGTGGATTTTGAAGAAACACCGGAAAAGGTGGAAATCCCGAGCTGACTGCCGTCAGGCTAAGGAAATTCTTGGCCTGTCGAAAACAGCTGTGGTTGGCTGAAGCAGATCTCGGATCCGGTTCAGGTATTGAGTGGACATGCGAATTAGGCGTACCTTCTTTTCAAATGCGGCCTTACCCAGTCGCCAATTTGCGCTGGCTGAGGTGAGTCCAATGGGACTGTTCGGTATTTTGTATGTAGAGGTATGTCCCGTTTATTCTAAAACTAGTTTCCTCGTCTTCGGAAGGTTAAATTTTTCCTTCCCGGATATTGTGGCATATGGTAATCTTTTCGAACTTTCTAGGTTTATTCAGTGCACTGGGCGATTGAGTCGCCATGCTCCCTAGTGCCCTGTCACTACTTTATTAGTTTATTGTATTGTTATCCGGCAATTTTTAACCAGATTTGTTGGTTCTTATGAGATGATGTATGGGAGGGGGACAATGGGCATTTGATTGCCTGCGTTCCTTCCTCTTTTTGGTGGAACCAGCCTTTAATTCAATATAATCTAATCTACATTGCAAGGAATCTAATATTTAGACATAGACTTGCATATTAGAGCATATTGAAATTAATTAGTACTAAAATACAATGACTTTTCTTGGAATTAATATACCTTAAACGTCTAAAAATATAACTAAAAACCTCATATAGGTAGATTCAATTATCTAACCACTACGCCTCTTTCATATTTGCTTCCATTGGGACCAATCCTATCTTTAATAATATCCTCCTTCATGGTTACAGTGAGTCCAGAGAAAACACCTGAAGATGTTGTATGTCTTGGCCTACATCTACGATCACGATGATGTTTTGTATTTTCATCCTTGTACAACATGATCGGTGGTACATAAACTGGGCTAAAATGAAAAGCATATTTCATGAAAGTACTATTGTGTATAGGCACAATAAAAAATACAAAATATTACTGAAGTTGGCATTTATTTTTTAATCCTATTGAAACAATGAATCAGTCATCAAAAATAATGAACAGTAATTAAAATATTACCATTTCAGAAATCAGATTAAAAACTCTATTTGTATTTTACTACTGCAATTTTCTACTCACCAAAATTTATTGGCCTCTGATAACATAGAATTAAATGAATAACAAAATCCTTCTTCAGTTCTTTGCAGTGAAAATATTTTGCAACAATTTTCTTTTTTTCCTTGCCAATAGCAATGTTTCATTATTTCATCACATGCGGGCAGAGACTGTGCACAGAAATTAAAAGTGTAGTGGCAAATCAACTATTTCCTATATTCCAAAACAGTTATCAATTTATTATTATTGGATTTAGGAATCAGTCTTGGATTCAGTTTTACATAAGAGGTGGCCAACCCAAATGATCTTGTGGGCCACTTTGGAAATTCATTATAAGCCTGCTGGCCACTAATAAAATTATATGTAATCTATTAGATTGGACCCACTACAAATATTTTTACAGTGAAAATTCAAAACAGAATGAATTATTATTTATACAAAGAAACATAGATAATATAATGACAACTATGAGTTGGTTAAATCATATTTCATTTATTTAATTAGTGAGATTTTGTTTCTCAACTTTTTCACTTATCTCTTGCAAGTCTATCACAATGAAAAAATGTGTTTAGTTCACAATAGTATTGTAAGTCAATCAGTCCCATTCGGAGACAATAAACAAATTTTGTAAAAATAGGATGAATATCGCGAGCCATAAAATTATTCAAGGCAGGCCATATGCGGCCGCGGGTCGGCCTCCCTTGGTTTATACCAATAGAACAGGAGATACAAAAATAAGAAATACGAAGATTATGGAACGTTCCTAAACATTATTTCCATATACGATGATATGTCTCTCGTATCTCTTCAAAAACACAGCTAGAAAGCTGCAATTTTTCATAATTGTAAAGGTAGATGAGTACTATAATTGTCCATTTTTTCGCAGAGATTATATGTACCAATAGGACAGGAAATACTGTAATTCGAAATAAGAAGATTTTTCACGTTGTATCTCCTTCATAAATACATCAAGAAAGGTGGAATTGTGACCCAATTGTAATGGTAAATGAGTACTATAAATGTACATATTTTCGGAAAGTTCAGTGTTACTTTGTGTTTGGTAAATTTCATTTTCGAAAAAACGATTCGCATATGTAAGTTGACCTCACTGCGCTGACAAATTTTTGTGCCAGATTCCTCCAATTAGATTTTTTTTCTTGGACATATGTAAGTGTTATAAAAGTCTATTTTTGATCGTGACGTTCAAATGACGAAATTAGGATGAATCTCGCGGGCCTTAAAATTATTCAAGGCAGGCCACATGCGGCTCGCGGGTTGGCCACCCTCCCTTAGATATTAACACATTAAATAATAATAATGACTCTGGTTATTTATATACCAAGATGCTCTTTATGAAGAAAAGAGAAAAATAAAAGTTAAGTAATGTCTATTTTATCAGGCGGGCTTTACGTCCAACTACCAATTAGGTGTCGGGGGCGGAGGCGACTAGCAAACAAACTTTACTGTAAATTTCTTTTATTAACCATTAAATAAAATCCAAGGCCTAAGACCGGGAATCGAACCCAGTACCACAATGCATATTAGCTTTACAGGTCTCGCCTCTAACCGCTCGGCTACTGTGGCGCCTAATAATCTAAAATAATCTTATGCTATAATTATAAGCCTTTAATATATAGTTTTCGAAACTATTATTCCGATAAAATATAATTAAAGTGAATATTTACCTTTACCATTAGGTCAGTGATATTTAAGGAATCGAATAATGGGAGGTAACCAATGACTTTCTTTAGATGGTATTCCATATGAATGTATGTCGGGTATTGAAGTAGCGAAAGAGCGCTTACTAAATGTTTCATTATTACCTCTTTATTTGTGGTTGCTTTATTTAAATATCTGAATTTTTAAAAAACATATAAAGAAGCAAAATTAATATTACTTTAACAACTAATGTTTAATAAATCACTTTCTTAGTCATATTGTTGGACTTCTGGATTTTTTACTAACAAAAATTGATTTTTTTAATTGTTTATAAATTCTTCATATTAAGTTAATCTTAAATAATTAATTTGTTTAACCTGATGATATAAGCATAAGCCAAAGATGGTTTTAATCTATTTGCCGGGCATATTGTAACTGCGGGAAACGCCACGCTTGTAAACGGTAAATGAGGGTCTTCAATTTTTACCACAGTTGGTATTTGATTGTATTTTTCCCATATGAAAAAACTCACGGTACAACATAAGGCAAAAAAAAGCGCAATGGCAGTCAACCAAAATATTCTGAAAGAGAATAATTTTAATACTTTCTTAGTTTAGTTACTGAAAAAAAGGAGGCAAATAACTAATATCAACTGACCTTTCAATAAAATGTAAATTTAATATTCCGATATATTTGATGCAATGAAATGTTGATGAATTTATGTAAGCACGAAATGTTTTAGTTAAATGCTTCTTAATATTTTTTATTTTTACGTTCATTTTCAAACATCCAACCGCAACTAGTGCAGCTCATTTAATGAACGATTTTAACTAAATTCAGACGTCCTTATATATACAACCCTTATACAACTGTCCTACCGGACAGTTTTAATATAGAACCATCGCAATGATATTTCCAATTTGGGTATTTGCTTAAGAATTACGAATTACCCCCCCCCAAACAAACAAACATCGTTAGTAAGTTAAATAATTCATTACCTTATTCAGCGATTATAGATTTATTCACCTATTTTGCAATTCAGTCATGATTTCAAGGAACCTTTCTAGATAGTTAAAATTAATTTAGATTTAACGTCCGGTTATCTTTTACATACAAATAGAAGTTAAGTGAAATGATTATTTTTGCTACCCAAATATTAGTTGATTTATATTATGCATAACTTTTATTGTGAGGGCATCAAACAAGACATACATATGTAGCGCTAAGCAAGGGACACAAATATGACATTGGATGTTCATTAAAGAGCTCCAAGCAGTGAATGCTTTACAAAGGAATCTCTTTCGAATATTGTAAACTAAGTGTATTAGTTTGGTGGCATTTGGATAAAAACTAACAAAA
This sequence comes from Rhodnius prolixus, assembly GCF_049639745.1. Taxonomy (NCBI): domain Eukaryota; kingdom Metazoa; phylum Arthropoda; class Insecta; order Hemiptera; family Reduviidae; genus Rhodnius; species Rhodnius prolixus. Next base: position 27,631,496 of record NW_027411624.1, read on the forward strand.
GAAAAAAAAAACAACGTCAAAAAAAGAAGGAATATGACTTTCATTTAGGACCCCATCTTCACTTTGGCCAATTTTGTACGAAGAAGAAAACCTGCAACAGTTGACTTTTCGAAATTTCGTTTGCGGAGAGGCGGTGTAATCTAATCTTAAAGAAATGAGTGTGCTCCTGGTATATGAAAAACAGTTTTTGAATAACAAGGTTATTGGCACAAAAAAAAAAATGCTAAAGACCAAAAATCTCTTCGACCGTCCAAGAAAGTTGTGCTGGTTTCCGATTTAACACGTAGAGGTGAGGGTGAGCAAGAACGACAATCCGTTATGAAATTTCCCGGCTCGGTTAGTTGTACATATATTCAAATCACGCTTTTCAATTTCAGAATTAATGTGGTAATTAAAATAAATAATAATACACTTGTTTTCTATTTTGGCAATTTGTTTTAAATATCAGAGTTTAATTTATAAAATATTAACTAGGTAAAATGTAAATCTCTACTTATCTTTGCCTTTTCTATAACATTCATTGTTACTTAATCATGGGACGTTCATGTTAAAAATTCTTTTCTTATACAACATAATTTGAATTTTCATTTAAAAAACACATGTAAAGTTGATAAACATTATCATCTAAGACACAGAGCCAGCAGTGGTTGCACGTGCAATCAGCTGGTTATTTAATGACAGATCGTGTTTCGTGTCAGTGAAACCTTCCGTGTTAATGTTAGCTAAACAATAGATGATAACTACAAAAAATGGATCTACAATGTGCTGTTATGAGGTACGATTGGGGTCAGTTAGGAAGTAGAAGCCTTGTTGCACAGCTAGCTGTCAAAAATGATCCCCTTTTTGAAATTGAAGAGTCCTGCCCATATGCTGAGTGGTGGATGGGAACTCATCACAATGGCCCTTCTGTGCTAAAAGTTCATAACAAATTGTTGAAAGAATACATTCAAGACGATCCAACTTGCCTTGGCAATTCACTATCCACGTTTGGACCTGACCTTCCATTTCTTTTAAAAGTACTTTCTGTAAGAAAGGCTCTATCAATTCAAGTGCATCCAAATAAGGTAATGTGTTTTATAAAAGTGTTTAGTTATAGAATCTTTTAGACTAAAGATTTTTAAATGGTAAAATATTTGGGTAAATCTGCAGAATAGCCCATATGATTCCACTCTTTTTATAAACCAATAATTTTTTTTAATGAACTGACATTTTACTACCAAAATTTCATTTGCATTTCGAGTTTTTAAATTTTTAATTTTGTTGCTTTTCCGCAATAGTGTTAATGGGTGTTGTTAGTGGAAAGTATTTAAGCAAAAATGTTTTCACTGGCCTACCATAAATATGTATATATATTTTAAATAATGGTCCTTAAAAATTACATTATTATTACGTTATTTTAATTTTATGATTAAAATAATGTTAATATTAGTCTTCAAGTATGATTCCAATTTTATAAATGTAGCAGCAGCATAAAGTTTAAACACAAAATCTATAATACAAATGACGGCTTGCATTAGAATGACTTTAATAAAGAAAATTGGTTCTGTTTAAAATTAACGCTAATATGTATTGCTATTTATTTTATACAATTGTTGACAGGAGGATGCACAGACTTTGCATCTGAAGTATCCAAAAATGTACACAGATAGTAATCACAAACCAGAATTAGCAGTTGCATTAACCAAATTTGAAGCATTATGTGGTTTCCGACAATTGGAAGAAATTGCAGATTTTTTAAAAAGTGTGTGATATAACTTTTTTGCATTGTGGTATTTTACAACCGCTTAAAATATTAGTCTATTACTTTTTGTGAAACACATTTTCTATGAACCAACAATTAACCCTGGTCATTAAATGGAAAGGAAGGGATCCTGGGTTTAAATTCTGCTGCTGGCACTTTCTTCCCATGGGCTTTTTACAGCTTCTGTCCGGTGATGGACAGTGTCATGTGGAGTGAAAATAGCTCCGGGCGCCAATAACTTATGATGTTGACGTGCTTTGAATAATTAAAAAGAAATATTAAAGTGGATAAAGTTGTTACAGCCATTGCACTTATTTTTTTATAAACTAAAAAATCAAATAGAATATGCATATGAACTGGTTGTTAAGATTATCCCCGCATGTAATAATCCTTTCTAAAGTTATTAGTGATCACTGTAATAACCTATGAACTATTGGTCGCAACGAACAATGCGCTTTACGAATATTTCGCTAATTTGAGATTTAAAAAGAACAAGCTCGGGCTTGAAAACTGTCAATGGTATGGAAGTTCGTTACTCAAAGAAGAAAATTTAAAAACTTAGATACTGTGATTTACCATCGTCTTGGTCAAAATATCACATTTGTTCTTGTTTGTAAAATGTAAAAGGACAAAAAAGTACACAAAATAATTAGTACGGGTCTATAACATTATGAATGCATTTCTATCTGTTCATTAACGTGATTTTTATTAATTACAGGCATTCCAGAATTATGTAATTTAATAAATGCTGAATACAGTCAGAATTTCATCAGACAACCTTCAATTAAATTGTTAGAACTTTGTTTTTCATCTTACATTACTGCTGCTCCTGTTGAATGTAAGAAAAGTGCAGCAAAATTAATTCAAAGATGGGAACAATCAGGTAGGCTGAACGAAAATAAATCGTGGAATAGATTTTCTATTGGAATAGAGTGTGTATTAATCATTATTATTTAGATTTTAAATTAAGGGAGATGCAAATGGAGCATCTTTTTCTCCGGTTAAACAAACAATTTCCTGAAGATATTGGTCTATTTGCCATTTACTTTTTAAATCATATAACCCTTTCTCCTGGAGAAGCACTTTTCCTAGAAGCTGGTCTACCTCATGCTTATCTTCATGGAAGTAAGGATTTTACTTCATATTAGTGACTGATAAGTAACATAATATAACTTTACAAACATAACTTTTATTGTAGATTGCGTAGAAGTGATGGCCCGAAGTGACAATGTGGTAAGGGCGGGGCTTACACCCAAAGTTAGAGATGTGGCAACGTTAATTAAAATTATAAAGTATAATCCAACATCAATAGAAAACCTAAAGTTTTATGCTACTTATTTTGATAAATTTATCAGTATTTATAAACCGCCAGTTAATGACTTTGCTTTGGCACGAATTTGTGTTAGTATTTTTAAGTTCTTTTATAATTGTCAGACTTATCTTTTTGTAGAAATTAATTTACAATTCTTTCGACAGCTCCCCAGAGAGCAGATGTACACCTTACCAATGTTGAAGACTGCTTCATTATTGTTTGTTCTTAGTGGAACTGCAGAAAATGAATATTTTGATATTGAAACAGGCATGGTATTATTTTTACCAAGTGAATTCATTATTACATTGACTGTTACATCAGATGTTTTGGAAATGTATCAGGCCCATGCGAATGTTTAAAATTAAATATATTTCCTAAATAAAGTTTATTTTGTCTGTAGTTTTGTTTCTTCGATAAAGTTGTATATAATATTTGCTCTGAAATTATAAACATTACTCTCTTTTATAAAGACTAATTACTTTAACAGAATAATTAATTGATAATAACGAAAGTTTATAAAAGTTGATACCTGCCACCAGTACAAATGTTAATTATGTTTGTGAAGAAGGTTGGACATGCTTCACCATGAAACAGTCTTGTGTTGAGTAGAAATGCATTAGTTATAATAAAAGTTAATTCCTGATATGGTAAATTGGGTAAATTATATTTATATTTTAATTGACGCCCCATTATCTGTAAGAAATAATCAGGGTTACCTTTATTAATTAGAACTATTATTATTTTAAGATTACTTTTTAAAGATTTAACTCCAGGTGAAATTTATTTAATATTTGTTCTTCATGTAACAGCCTGAGAGCGTGAAAGAAAATTGTAACCACAGAATGGACAGTCTGAATTTGCGAATATCCGAATAAATTTATTCGAGTAAAAAAATTATTAAATTTGGTTTTTAGACTCGAAATAGTTGCACCTTTACAGGGGAAAATGTACAATGCCAATGCTACCTACCTTAAAGACACATAAACTAAAAGAAAATAATTGCTGACGAACAGGTTTACTTCTCTACTTTAATCTAAGCAAGATTTGTAGAACGTTTTCGTGTCAGTTTCTCGAACCTGACCAGATTCTTTAAGATGAACTAAAAATGACGTGTGCATAGATCGGCTCTTCTTAATTTTGAGATGGGAACAAACGAAGGGTAGAAGTGCTTCTATAAAGTACCATTAAACATGTGTACCTATCATAGAATTTGTGATTTTGATGAAGAAGACTGTTCGGCAATGGCCCGAGAAAGTCTTCACAACAAAAACTTTTATTATTGGTCTCCATGATTTAGGTTCCGTTGGTGCCCTTTATGAAGAGCTTCTTGGAAGTTGAACAAGTTGTGTACGCTAGAATGTAAAAACTAGAAAGATGAAAGGCACCAATTGTAACTGAAGCTTGAGACCAATAAAATAAGTTTCCACAATAAAGACTTTCAGCGGGCATTGCCAAAATTTTTTTCTCTTTTAATTGAAGACCTGACAATTATGTCAGTTTCAAATGATTCCATGAAACCTCTATAAATATTAAGGTAGCAACACAATATGATCAAGATTTTGCGAATAATGAACGAATTAATACAGTTACTTATGAACATTGCTAAACTTTATTGAACCACATCCAACGACCCGAATCTACCGACAAAAAGCTGGTTCATATCCATCGCTAATGAAAATGAAAAATGAAAAAAAAGCTCTGTAAAGAGATAGTCCCTCTCCATAAGACTTGGCGTTTTAAAATTGCCTCACAGATATTTCAATAGTAATATTAGTTAATGATTACCTTTAATAATACTGCTACTAAGGAAGACAATAAAGTAAAATTTGGTAGTATGCAATAAGAAATTCCAGCTAAAAATCCGCCAGTCAAGCCAAAAAGTTCACAATCTTTTCCTGTTTTTCTGCATAAGTAACAGGTGGTTGCCTACATACAAAAAAAATAAAAAAAAAAATAAGTAAATATTTATTCTATTATACGTTAAAAACGATATTATTTTCCATACCCTATAAATACCAATGTACGTTACAACAAATGAACATAGTTTTAAATTCTTTAGCATAAATATTTTTCTGAGTAGTTCTTCAGGAGCGTAAATGAATTTTATATTATACCATATTACCTTAAAGATAGTTAGTGCTAAACCAAATGAACAATATTTCAACGATTCCTGAAAAAAAATATAGTGTTTTATTAATATTAATTAAATAATTATAACGGTATACCTAGTTGAAAAGTTAACAAATTATTTCTACCTTTATCCCGTGCAAGAAACATGAGTTATGCTTACAAGTGTGTTTTTGCTGTGAAGCATTTTCATCAATTGGCAAGTAAAACCTGAAAAAAATTAAAAAAAAACGAAAATTAAGACATTTTGTAATTACAATAGAAAACTCATAATAAAAATATCTTGAAAAGAGGGTTTTGTTTTCTATGATACTTCTTTGAGTTATTCAGGCACCTCTCCTGTGTAATATACACACCCTACTAAACTAATTGAAATCAGTCAAGAGACTACTAGAGTGATAGTCTCCAGCATAAATCTTAAAATTGTAGGTGTAAATACTAAACTCACCACATTTCTTTTTGCCCACCTTTCATCAGTGATTTTTGGTTTTTTACCTCATACATGAGAAGAGCATTACATAACATGAATAAAGTTGTTTCAAAGTATATATTTCTACTTATTATCTTCGAGATGTAAATTCGCCTAAATATTGCTTCTACAAACTGATCCAATTTTATTAAATTAAGTCAAAAGTGAATTAATGCTGTAATTAACAGTAAAAGACTGTTTATACCATTGAAGCAAATGATGAAGTAATTAATTTTTTTCTGAGCGGGTTTTCCAGAAAAATTGCTGTACCGCACACAATTGGCAGTAAATAAGCAACGACATAATAAGAAAACTGCCCAAAATGTTTTCTATAAATAAGAAAAATGTCAGTTTTTTTTCATATTTAGATATTACAGAATTATTGGTATTTTTTTTTTTTTTTTTTTAATCTTACCGGAAAAAGCAGTTTCCTGAAGTGAATAAAATCATGTAAGCAAACGCTGTAGTTACAGATATTGCGAATTTTTTTGTGATTGGTATTACATCTTTTTTAGTCAATTGCTTCAATTGCGGTGTATAATGTAACTGAAAAGCAATTTTACTTTTATGTAATTTCATGAAGTTCTAATATCAGATTCCAGAGCGTTACAAATTCAATGTTTGGTTTTAATGCCACATTGGGACCCATTAATAAGTTTTAGGAGTAAATCAGCCAATCAGAAGGGCCACTTTATCAAATGAATTTTTAAGTTTTTCAGAAAAAACTACAAATAAAAAAATCATCAAATATTTATTATACTCATAAAGGCTTTTTCAATTTTTCTGCAATTTTGTACAAGACCCCAAAGGATTTCATTTGATCATGGATATGGCAAATCTTAAAGGAGATTATAATTACTATTATTTGAACCTTTATTCAAATAAAAATGATTTTAGTGGGAATGGTACAGTTGAGTCAACCTGCTTCCTTCACCGTAGCATTTAGAAAGAGAATGTGTATTCTATTCTGTTCTACTTCCTCCACTCTAAAGATATCTAAATGGGTTGCATAGTAATGCAATCTTTTGGGTTTTTATGATCTTATGGTACTAACAGTATTCAGACAGCCACATTTTATATGATTCAGAACTATAATTTCCAAATATAAAAAAACTGAGTGACATCCTAAATATTTATCAAAAAATTTAAAGAGAAAATGGTTGAGAAAAGGTGGGATTGATGGGAAAATAGAAGTTGCAAATTACAAGTTTTCACCAGGACCCTAAGCAGCACATAATGAGGTATTTTCTCTTAAACTTTGTAGTTTGAAAGAAAAAATAGTTTTAAAGAAATTATACGATACCAAATATAATGCTCCAAAAAATATTGAGGATCCTTGCAAAGTTGATTTACTGGTTATAAGATTTCCAATTAAACAGTTTTGGTGCCATGGATGGATTATTTTACAATTGTAACTTTGAACTTGTAGAAAGTCCTGTTTACTCAAAACCGCCATTAATTTTATGCTAAAAATAAGAATATATTTTAAATACAAATTTCACGTTTCTTATCGTTTAACATAATACAACGAATCCTACATAATATTAACGAAAATATACTCAGATACGTTTTGTTTTTATGTACATAACTTTGTTAAAGCAACTTTTCCAATTTATGAAGTTTTTTTTTAAAATAAAAAAGACGTACGACGTTAACTCAGAAACAAATAGAAAATGTTTTAGATTTCTTGCGGATGTCATCAATATTAATGGTAATAGGAAGGTCAATGAATAAATAATACATTTATGAGAGTGTTAAATAGAAGAGAGAATGATTTATTATTCATGAAATTCAATCATTTAACTGGTATTTTTTCGACTTCATTTTTTTTTTTTAAATAACAATATAGTCATATTAAAATTTAAATAAAAATAAAGCATTCACAATTTTTGACAGTCTTGACTGCAAAAAAAGTACCCCAGGCAACATCTCACTTGCACATTAGAAATAAATAATCTCTTTTACGAGAAACGGGGCTTTATTTCCATATATCTTTCTTTATTAATATATTTGGCAGTTTTTCTTGTATTCCTATCTATCTTAGTAAATTTGAAGTTCATAAGTTAAGTTCAAACATTGTTAATAATGTCAGTTCTAATACAATTTGCATTTCATTAAATTGGTTATAAGTTAGTGAATATCAACAGTTATTATTAGCAATTAAAAAATTGTTATATAATATTTAATCGCCTTACAACAGTTTTCAGTAAACAGCCAGTTCTTTATATTGTACACTTGTAGCATTTAGTGCTCAGATTATTCTGTAATTTCAGACATTTCAGTAGTGCAGGTCAAATAGTAAGGACAGGGCGAAATGTATTATTGTAAGGTTTAGGGTTCTTGATTAGTTTGCCACTATCAAGGACTTCACATAGAAAATTTGAATTTTATGTTCAATTCATTCATGTGCATTTGCTGTCAGAGGAGAAAAAATCTAATTTTTATTACTTAATTTAGAAATTATGTTGATCTATGTTAGGATTGTTCATCTGCTTGATAGATTCGTTAGGCTTATGGTAAATCTCAATATGGTCTTTGTACTAGCTACAGAATACACAAAAAAAAGGCAGACTTACAGGAAAGGAATTATGTAAGAAGATATTATTAAAGGTGTGATCTACTATACAAGCAAACTATTAGATTGGGTCGGTCGCGAATAATATGTTTAGATTGTGGGAAAGGAACACAGTTTGGTGCGTCAGAAATGTACGCTAAACTGTTAATTGCAATCCACGCATTAATTTTTACCAATGCTAATATGAAATTCATTAAAATTGTATATTAATAAAAAGCATTTTTCTTAAAGAAGTTCGATGAACAAATAGTTTCATTTACTTAAAAGTAATGATACAAATTAAATATTAATGACTTTTTTTATAACAGACTTTACTAATTCACAATGATAAAACCCAAGACAAATTTTATAGCTAAAATTATCAATTTATTTTTAAAACTTACAAAAAAATATTTTTTGGCGAATAAATTATTGAAACAATAACAACTTAATAGGAAATTGGCTTAATTTAGATTACTTTATTTAACAAAATCAATGTGATGCAATTTTGGTAAATAATAAGCAAAGTCGTAAGTATACACAACTAATTAAATATTTATACTTAAAAATTAATTATGATTTTTAATAAAAAAATAAATGAAGCTAGAAAAATGATTTTAATCAACTTCTTCAACAGTAGGACCTCCCTTGGATTGGCTGCCTCCTCCTTGATGTAGTTTTGTCATTATTGGTGAACACACTGCTTGCAATTCTTTTAATTTGTCATCAAATTCCTCCTTTTCCGCCAGGCTATTTGAGTCTAGCCATTGTAAGGTCGATGAACATTTATCTAACACACTTTTCTTCTCATTATCAGTTAACTTTCCTGTAGCTGCATCTTCAACAGCCTGCAAAATTACCGCTACTGATTAAATAATGTAATAATAATTGTAAATTGAAATTGTAACATTCAGTAGTGAGTAGAAGCATCACATTTCATCACGCTGGATGAAAAAAATCTAATCTAATCAATTATACTCCAATTTGAGAAGGACATTTCTAAGCGGAAGCTCTTAGGTTCGTAACCAGCTGATGGCCTTTAATTTTTCTCTCCCTAGGAGTTTCAACGTCTGGTAATGGACAGTGTTGTCTAAATGAGAGAAGTCAATGAATTGAAAAAATAAACTCAGATGGAGACGTGTTAAATAAACAACAATAATAACCCCCAAAGAAAACCTAAATTGAACTTGTTTAATGATATTTTTATGCAATAAATCCACTAGCTGCTGACTCTATTTGAAGTGTAATGAGAAATGTTTGAGGCTAGAATAGCAGCAAAGAATTCAAGAACCCTGAAGAGCCATTCTGTCCATTTCTCTAAAATTTTAGTATTGGTGTGTTTAATATCTACATTCTTCAGTTTGAAAATGAATCTATCAAATAATCAAAAGAACTCTAAATAAGATAAATTCTAACATTTAAAGTCATGATACTTTTTCCATACCTGCTTAACTGAAAAGCAATAAGATTCCAATTGGTTTCTGGATGAAACACGCTCCCTTTGCTTTTCATCTTCATTCCTGTATTTTTCCGCATCGGCTAACATTTTTTCTATTTCATCCTTTGATAATCTACCTTTATCATTAGAAATTGTTATTCGTTCAGATTTTCCAGTACTACTATCTTTTGCTGAAACGTTGAGAATACCATTTGCATCCAAATCGAAAGTTACCTATAAAAAATTCAATTTGAAGTTAAAGTTATTTCTAAAAGAAGTTAAAGTTAGTTATAATTACCAGAAGTTTTTTACGTAAGAAAAGTCTTGCTTGATACAATTGTATATTACTTTTTAAAATACCTCTATTTTAGGCACACCCCTTGGAGCTGGTGGGATTCCTGATAAGTTAAACGTTCCAAGTAGATTGTTGTCCTTAGTCATAGCTCTTTCGCCTTCAAATACCTACGGAATGTTAGTTATATTTGAATCATTTGAATAAATTAGATTTTAATCACGTTGTACACGTATGTAGACATTATAATAAAAACGTATTTCGGCATAAAATTAGCATACTTAAATCCTATTACACTTACTAAAAACATTTTGTAATTTTAAAATTTTACCACGCATATTATTCATTTATTGTTCATAAATTATGTTATCTATAAATAATTTAATAAATAATAATCTATATAAATAATTTTCACGAAGAAACAATCTTACCTGAATTGTAACAGCCGGTTGATTATCAGCATATGTTGTAAAAGTTTGCTGTTGTTTACAAGGAATCCTAGAGTTTCTTTCAACAATTTTTGTCATTACACCTCCAGCGGTTTCAATTCCAAGAGAAAGTGGTGCAACATCCACCAATAGTACATCCTGTATCTGCGAGGATGTATCACCGCTGAGAATGGCAGCTTGTACTGCAGCACCATAAGCGACAGCTTCATCAGGATTTATTGACAAGTTTAGTGCTTTACCGCAGAAGAAGTCCTGACAGAAAAAAATATCTTATAACTTTTTTTTTTAATTTGAACACATTGGTTAAATATGAATAACGTAAATGCTCATTATGGAGTAGCTACTTAATTCACTGCTACTACCACCGCATTAGAGAAGACATTTTGCAGGAAACCTATATGCAGGAAATTGTTATTACGTATGTAGCATCGAGCGCAGAGGAGTTTAGTAAAAGAGACTGCTTGATGTGGAATCATCACGAAGATAGTCAAAAAAGAACTCGGGTAGAGTAAAACCCAAAAAATGGAAGGCTTCCTTGGAAGATGGAAAATGTATGTAGTGTTCAGTCTAAATGCCAACTACATTGCGAAAATTCTAATCAATGACTTGAGTGCAATAAAAAAAAAGATTTTCTTTTCTATTTAGAAATAACTTAGCAAGTAAAATGTTACCTGCAACATTTTCTGAATTTTAGGAATCCTTGTCGATCCACCTACAAGTACTACATCATTAATTTTTCCTTTGTCCATTTTTGCATCGGCAAGAGCTCTTTCAACTGGTTGCAGTGTTGATCTAAATCATAACAAACTTCTATTATAAAAAATGAAAATGTTTATTTACATGTAAATATTTTCTAACTAAGCGAACGTTCTTAGCAACAAGTACAGAACCCATTTTACCTAAAAAGATCCATACAAAGTTCTTCAAATCTGGCTCTAGTTATCTTTGAATAGAAATCAACACCCTCATGCAACGCATCTATTTCCAAAGAAGCTTCAGTGCTGGATGAAAGAGTTCTCTTTGCTCGTTCACATGCAGTTCTCAATCGCCTTACTGCACGTGCGTTTCCTTTTAAATCTTTTTTAAACTTCCTCTGGAATTCATCACAAAAATGGTTCACCAATCGATTATCAAAATCTTCACCACCCAAATGGGTATCACCGGCTGTTGATTTCACTTCAAATAATGAACCTTCATCAATGGACAGTACCGACACATCAAAAGTACCTCCACCTAGATCAAATATCAATACATTTTTTTCTCCTTTCAAGTTTTTATCAAGACCATAAGCCAATGCGGCTGCGGTAGGTTCGTTTATTATACGAAGAACATTAAGTCCAGCAATAGCTCCAGCATCTTTAGTAGCTTGTCGTTGAGAATCATTAAAGTAAGCTGGTACTGTAACCACTGCATCGGCCACTTTTCCACCTAAATATGTTTCTGCTATTTCTCGCATCTTTGTCAGAACCATAGAACTTATCTGAAATAGGAACAATTTATTTACCAATTTTATGGGTAAACAAAAATTACTTATAAAATTTTCGATGAATTTATTATAGTTTGATAGAATATTCTGAAGAGATAAGATTATTAGAAATGTCCATTCCGTTATTTCAGTCAGCTACAATAAAGAATGAAACACTAAGTGAACTAAAATTTTGTTTATACCGGCTTTAAAATTAAATAAATTATGAGATGAAGGATGTCGGCAAGTATCCTTAAGAAAAAAAAAAAAAAAATTGACTGATGTTCAACGTTTCGGGTATCATTGGCTCTCCTTAATCTGGAGCTTCCAAAAATAAAGACTCTCTCTGGCCATGCTTGCAATTTTAGGCCTAAGAAATTAAAATAAATTATTTCCTTGATTTAGAAATTTACCTCTTCTGGTGCAAACTTTTTCACTTCTCCTTTATATTCAACTTGAATCTTGGGTTTTCCAGCGTCTGAAACTACAGTGAATGGCCAGTGCTTCATATCTGCTTGAATTTTAGGATCATCAAAACGGCGACCAATAAGTCTTTTAGCATCAAACACTGTGTTCTTCGGATTCATTGCTACCTATAAACAAAGAACTGTTTTGATTTAAGTGTTATTGTAAAATTATCAAGCAAGTTTTCTTAGAATTCAATGTGAATCGAATGAAGTTGAACTTTTAGCGCAATTCTAGAAATGAAATTATAAAACGAAATAATTCTAAAAATAGGATTCCAACAATTTAACATTAGATGAGCAAATTCTAGATATATTTGGTAGATTGGCTTAATAGAAGTCCTTGACAAATTGAAATCGTCAGCGCAAAATGAGGCAGTGCGAATCAATGACTTTTTGAAAATATATATCCTGAAAAACTTCATGTAGTTATTCATAAAATAACGGAGCACAATGAAGGTGCACTTTAGACAGAGAATCACATGGAAGTTCCATAAGTGCTCCTAAAAAAAATTACGTTAAAGACTGAAATGCTTGAGAAATGTAGTCAGTTAGGAGCTGAATTCAGCTTTGTATCATTGTAAACAGTTTTTAGCAATTTATAAACTTTAACTAATTTTTTGTTTTTCACAATAAAAAAGAAAATAAATTGGTATCGAATACTGAAGAAATGTTTCAAATTATGGCACTCCTCCAATTTAAATTCAAAATTAAATTAAAAAAAATATTCCTCTGAAAAAGTAAAACGTGATGTAAAGGGGTGTGGGTGTAAATATTTGACAAAGCCATAAACTTTATTATAAGTGTAGGCTCATACTCGTAACAGTTCTAAAAAAAGGATTTCCTCCTTAAATATAATCTATGAACAAAATGGATCGCGAAAAATCCGTTTATATTTTAATGTTAAACATCTGGAGAACCATTATAAAAACAAATTGTTTTACCACTTTTAAAAATCACAGTCCATTTATGGTATAGCAAGGTAAAATAGTTGTGTTCAAATCGTTTTATGTTTATAGAACCAAATATGGCTAAGTGTCACACAAAGGTTATCAGTCATGAATCAACAAGCTGTAGTATAGATGTTACGGTAAAATACAACTATCATTCAATTATTTTTTAAATATTTGTAAATCTATCTCATTTTTTTCGTTTTATAAATTGATCACCAAAACAAGTTTTAAGGTCCTGCGAACACGAACCTCGAACATTGGGTATGCATATTTTCAAAACGACAATTCACAGATGGCTCAAAGATTGTATACCTTTTTGTTTATACTATTATCACTTTTGTTATCAAGATTTCGATTGAAGTTCGTCAACCAGAGAATTTTCTAGTTTAAGTAAATTGTCTACCCGATGTGAACCTAACCAAAGATTTTTTGGAATAACATAAGTTAGTCCAGCTTTGAGAAAATTAATAAATTAGCGTAGGAATATTGAATAAACGGTTAAGTATAGCACAAATCTGAATATTCTTAGTGATCTCTTCACTTTTCCGAAATAGCATGCTATGATGGATGTTACCATTAATAGAACAACTACAATTATGGCGGAAAAAGAAAATGGTAAATGAGTTTCACACCAATCGTATACATAATTAGGGTATTGCGTTGATTCATATATGTACATCTACACAAAATCGTCCCTCAAAATATCTCTTAATTATCAATTATCTTTTTTTGTTATAAACCTTCAAAAAAAGCACAATCTATATTATCCTTCCTTTCAAGGAAAGCAATTACATATAAAAAAAAAAATTAAAAAATAAGTAAAAGAAAGATTTTTAAGCACACCACTTTGGCCTTTCAAAATAGACAATATTTTTTATGATTATGAATTACGTAAATTTTTTTTAAGTTAGAAATCAACTTAATTGATAACTTAAAAACAAAAAATATTTGAATGTGGAGACGTACTCTGCCAGCACCTTATTAGACACTGATTCCAAACCAGGAGTCTATTTTTAGACATCACGCCCACTTTGCTTTTCTGTGTCTTGTAACTTTTTTTTCTTTTATTTATTCTGTTCATTTTTTAAAAAACATAGTTAAAAAAGATTTTAACTAAAATTAGTAACGCTGGCACAACCAGAGGGGCTTAGGCTCAACCTACTAACCAGAATTTGTTATAATAGCATAACGGGTTCTGAAGTATTCTCCTAGAATTTGTCTTTTGATTTTATTGCCGTTTTTTGTCCAAGAAAAAAATTCTTGAAGTTACTTTCCCGTAAATTATTAAAAAAAAAAATGGAATAATAATAATTCAAGCTAGTCAGAAATTAGGGGTATAGAGACGAGGTAAATTTGAACTGGAGGTAGAGTGGTGATTAGAAGAACGATTTAAGTCCACCCGAAGCATAGAAGAGAATTAAGGATGGTGCCAGCTTGTCAGCAAATATCTTCCCTCTGTCGACTGGATTCGATGGCTAAAAGGCTGAAGAGGGGCACCAGTATCCCTCAGCTCCTTACTACTTCCCAGTAGAAGCCGTAAAGGACGTAGCGAGGAGGGAGGAGGTGTCATCCCAGCTCGAGAGGTTTTACCAAGTTAGGAAAAAAAAAAAAAAAAATACAAGCGATGATTCTCATAATGAAAGAACACAAATAAGATACAATTTGATTTATATCCTCTCTATTTTGCAATTGAGGAAAAATTATTCGAACGGAAAAAGATAACCATTACTTATAACCATTTAATAATTAGCATTTAATCTTTGAATTTGAATTAGTTTGGAAAATTAACAAAGCCTTAAGTGGCCATCTACATTATTGCTCTCTTCTACATCCTCTGTCTTTCCTCATAATTTATCCACAGAAGAAGTATCTTTCTCTTAACACCAATCGCAATTCCATAGTGCCTGCAATTCTTCATTTTTGGCAGGTTTCTTTCGTAACCAACAACACTGTTTATTACCGGCCAATGAACTGTAAGAAACTGGAAGAGAAAATCTAAGGGCTAGCTGAGGAATCAAATCCGTAATCTCCGCTTTGGAATCCAGTATTTGCAAACTACTAAGTTAATGCCTTCCCTAATTCCGTACACTGCTGAGGAATTATGTGTATGTTATGTGATAATACTTTATTAATAATTAATGACCACAGAATTCTGTGCAAATTGAGATACTTATTCGGTGAGAATAATTTGAGAGTTTTTGTTTAATTTTTTATTTCTTAGATACAAATTTGTCAATCACAGTGGTACAAATCGAATAAGTCAATTCCACTATTGTATTATATCATTTTGCCTATAATATATTTAAACATTACTAATAATATAATTTGTAACTATTAGATTGACATAAGGACAAAGGATCCTGTCTTATAAAACTGCCATTTAAAGAGATTGACATGTGTACTAAGACATGATACAGTACAATTCCATATAAAGAGAACTATGCCAAGGCCATATGTTCAACATTTATTTGAATGGATTCAGCTATGCATTTATCCTCTGATCAAAGTAAATAAATTTTAACATTAAAATAATCTTTATCTTACTTTCGAATCAGATAGTAAAAGTAGGAGCTTATGTATGAAAATAATAAAATCTCTGAAAAAAAATATATCAGGGTTGTTCACCTTAAAAAGGTTTAAATAATAAAAATTTAATAAATGATCATTACTGTTTTGTTTTTAGCAGTGAATTTCTCTCGGCTGGATTTCCTGGGTAACTGGTAAATGAAAACAATATTAGCTGTCATTTTGGCCGCATTATATTTGCAATCCCTAATATAGATGGTGAAGAGAATCAAGGCAATTTAAGGAAAAACATACACCAACCACAGAATCATTAATTAATATTTAAATTTTGCTACAAAATGATCCAGGTAAATTTGATAATCCCACATAAGTGGTTGCGAGTATTTATGATTAGTTGCATATTAAGTGGAATAAATAAAATCAGGGCTTTCGTTTCCGTCAAACCATAATAAAAGCATCATAGAAATTGTACGTCTGACAATAGATTTTTATTAAACTTCCTTGTTGATGCCAAAATGGATTATCAAGTATGAGGCTACCTTTGAGATTTTGCCACTAACTAACAAAATAAGGAAACATAAATAATCACACAATAAGATGTTGATAAACCTACCTATTTACTGACAAGACTTTTGCGAATTCGTAACATGACAGAACGTAATTTTACAACAGAATGAAAAATGTAAATAGCAATGATATGAAAATCAGACGAAAAAAAACTTAGAATTAGATCCTGTTTTTATATTTCAACTATATATTTTAAATCTGAAGGTTAAGTGGTTAAAATCTTTATTTTAAAACCTTAAAAGGAAATCATTGACTGCGTGCTAAATTTTGCATCAAGTATTAATACGAAATAAAGGCTACATAATAAATGGTGTGATCAGTGAAGGGGGTTAATTATAGATCGTGAAATAATTAATTGCTTCAATGCACAAATGTTTAATAGATCTGATAGGTTATTTGATAAATTGTTATTAACTCCACCTCGACACTAATCATATATTAGTACAAGATGAAGTAATTACTAATTAATCTGAGCGCATCTCCTTGAGGCAGCATCAATTTCAACACAAAGGTGTGAATCACGAGCTCGATGAAGAATCTACAATCTCGTTGCAATTTATAGTTGCAGAAAACCGAAATAGCAGTACGCAGAAACTGGTGGACTTCCAGGTTATCTCCTCCGAATTTTGATTGCTACAGCTTATACACTATACATATTAAGAAAATAAATAAAAATAGAATGGAGGAAAGGGATTAATTCTGTTTTATTAAAATGAGATAATTTTTTATTAAGAAAAAGAAAATTTTATGAGAAATTATTTATTAAGTATTTATTCTTCGTTCTTGTCGACGCATTATTTTTTAAAGATGTTTCGATTATTGTCCCATATTCAGCCCAAAATTAAAATATTTAATAAATAAAACCAATTAATTAAAATTTTTCTTACTTTTAAACCAATTTTATCCAGTAAATTATTTCCAGCTGAAAATATTTGAGAGAGATCGAAAAGCCGGCGCGTTTGCTTGGTTATCATTCACAGTACCAAATATTGTAGTTTGCTTGTTGCAACTAAAAGGAACCTTAGCTTGCTATCATGAACACTGTTAGAGATATGAATTACAAATCCTTTGATGAAGTGGGTGACAATGGTTTTGCCAAATATGCGCACATATTTACGCTTAAAAAAAATAAACAGTAGGCAAGCGTATATCATCGATCTCACAGTGCGTTTCGAATCCAACGACGCAAAGTAGATACGAGATAATAAAGTTAAAGAAAAGCGTAGCATTTATGCTTAATATATTAACTATAAAAGAAATACAGTGAACAATTTTCCTAGCGCGATATTTAGGTGCATGGTAGCATGGTTTGAGGCTCACAGCATGATTTCTACGAAGTCTATTGATTTTGATTTTGACGAGATCGGACATAGCTGTAGTACAAAATAACGAGGAGATCAGTACATACAGCCTTCCTGGCCACAACTAGAAATCCAATTTCTGGATTTACTAAAAATTGTAAACATACAACGAAGATTTTTTTGTTTATATATATATTTGTATGGTGAACAGTGTACTTTGCATTATATACATCTAACATAGTGTAATTAATCAACTTCTTGCTCGGTAGTCGACAAATTGTTAGATCTAGTGGAATTGTAACACAATGGCATATTAAAAGCAACACATAGTGGATTTTGTATCCAAAGTTATAGCATGTGAGGTTTTCTGCCCCCTTTTGATTTTTTTGTTCTATTTAAAGCTCTTCAACTTCGAAATTGGCTTCAGGACAAAGCTCTCTTGTTATAAACAACGCCGTCCATCACCGGATAATTCACTTTAGTGACTTCTAGAAAAAGTCCTTTTCAGGGGCAAAAGAATTTAATACGTAATTGACAAATTTTCTAATTACCATAAAAAAAAAGTGATAAGAGATTTATTGGTAATATATTATGATCAATATATTCTGGATATTTTATTTAGTTTAAATCACTTTAACAATTCAACTGGAAAAATATTACAATGACAGATAAAAATAATCAGCACTCTATAAATAAAGAGACTTACATCTAAAGGAAGTTTTAAATAAATATGATGATTCACTAGAAATATTTATAAGAGAGTCACTTATGTATAAATAGAAGTAAAGGAAACACATACACAAACCTTACACTAAGTATATACACATGTTATAATTGAATTTGAAACCTATTAACCGTATTTATGATAAAATTTATTTGCTTTTATTTTAGTGGTTAGGAACAGAAGGGAAGTTATTGATATAACTACAGTCTGTAAGGCGAGGAGACGGAGGGTGCTGAGAGATCTAATTTTGTCAGATCTCCGATGTATGTGTAAAGTCTAAAGCTCAGTTGAGTTCCTGGAGGAATTTTAGGAGAACAAACTGAGTTGGATTAGATAGTAGAAAATACGTAGGGAGATGTGGTACTCATCCCGGGATGTGATTGTAATTTGTTCAGTGGAGGGTTAAATGAGACATTGGAATATTATTAAGTCAGATTATCCTCAAACGAGGAGAGATGTTGGATAGAAATGACTCGTACAGCGATTAGTTCCAAAAGTCAAAAATAATGAATGAAGACTGAAGAGACTAGCGCACAGAAGTGGCTCATTTGAGGTTTGAAACAGCTGTAAGAAAGTTGAAACAAAATTTTAAGAAGGGAATCAGATGCAGAAAAAGGCACGCTAGGTAGAACTTTGGTAAAGGAATAGAGTAGTAATCAGAAGCTTCTGAAGTACGGAAAGATGGTCGTATGAATTGTATGAATTAAGGGGAAGTTGTTGCTGATGCTGTTGTTGTAAAACGACATTTTACACCTTTTTCTTCAATCATCTACCCAGATGTACACTTAATGAGACTGGTGTTCAGCAGGTATATATGGAGAATTCCCAGGTGCACACAACAAAGTAGTCAAATTGTACAGAGATTTGTTGCTTGAAATGGGCCCCGGAAGCTTAAATCTTATGACGGATTGTACTAAGCACTGTTTAAAGAAAGCTGAGAATTCATCAAGAAGTTTTAGGATTAGAATTAATGTGATAGCTAAAGATTGGAAGTAAGAGATAATGCTATCAATCTAAGCCAGGTAAAATTTGTGGGAACTGTTTCGTTACACTTCTATCTAAATATTCCCCTTCGGAACTATGTAATCCATCAGCTAAATAACATCTAAAAATATGAAAAGACTGCTTGGAATGTAAAATTCCAAGTTGAATAATATCATCTGAAACATTTTAGCTTCCCTACGAAAATGATTTTAAGTGGATTCTGGATTCTGAAAAATCTTCGAAGTTTTGTGAGTGCTTGTTGTTTACAACAGAAGTAATTTTATTCTAAAAAATGTTTTATTCTTAATCTACTGCGCAAAATTTTATATAATAACTCATCAACTGCAAGATGAATCAGAATTAAAAGAAAGTCACAAAGAATACAAACATTGCTAACACCTCAATTTGATTGATATTGTGACCCATCTCAAGCCAATGTATGTCAGTTTACAAAAAATTAAACATCTGAACTGTCTAGAGAGAGAAGAGCATTAAGTAACTAAAAATAAAAAAGTAATTTTTTTTAAATTAATGATAGCTACTATTTATTTTTAACTGAAGAGAGTAAAGTGACCTAGTTTGTATTATATAAATGAAACAGAGCTCCTTAAATTTAAAATCTGAATTTTACATTCATAAGTGTGTTAAGTCAAGTAAAATTTATGTTATAAGTAAGTAACAGTAAATAATTCCAATTTTATAACATCTTCATTCAATTCAATTTATACAGCTGCAAGATGTTGCCCAACTTTTCATTTTTAGAGAAGAAAAATAATATTTTTTTTAAGATGTATATTTATTTTCTACACTATTATTGAACAAAATCTATTTTATTATAACCCAATTTCTTATTACCTCAAATGAAAATCTAAAAACACTAATTGCAGAAAAAAACTTCTTAGCTACAGATAACCTTATAAACTGTTATGTATTTGATAAACGATCGCTGAAAACTGGACCAAGAATTTAGATTTGTCGCTAAAAACAATAATGTGTAAATTAGTCGCTAAGGAATATATCTTTTAATCCAAAGCCAGGCAGATAAATTATTGAACTACCGCCCAAATAAAAACTCTGGTCCTTCCCAAGGATTTCTTGCAAATTTTAAACCCTTCTTAAAAGTGGATGGAATTTTTAGTTTAGTTTAGACTTCTAATAATAAAGTTCCTCTGAATAGAAATTTTATTGAACTTTTGTTATCCTTAATCTTACAGTTTAAATCGCAAAAAGTGAAGAACCTCTCTAAGTGGAAGTCTAATTTAGTCACCACCAATTATCTTAAAAAAACTTTTAAATCAAATTTACACAAAATTTGTTTTCTAATATAGAAAAAGGCTCAGATTTTATGAATACAAATTTTAAAAAACGGAAATCGTTGTTCAAACCCAGAAAATAAAAGTAATTTAGCATTAAGGGCGAGTTTTGTTTATGTTTTTTTATCGCAGCTGGAATTGTTTTCTTTAAATATTCATACGAAGATCTTACTTTTTTAGACGGCTTGTCATCCTAGTCTGGTAAGGATCGTTATACTATTGCTAAAATAGTGTATAGTGTCCGGTACTTGGAGCTTATTTGAAAATTGCCAATATTAATTTAAGGAAGGTTCTAATACAATGGATTTTGAGAGTTTCACTAGAGCAACAAAGATTCACCGAAATGGATAAAACCACTAATTTAGAGAAAAGCGTTGCAGTTTCGAGAAAATTCTTTAAATTATTTTTACTTAAAGGCCTTTAAAATACGATTTCCTGTGAACTACTTTACCTAATGAATATTGAAAATATAAATATGTCAGTATTTAAAAACTACACTTAATTGGGACTAAATATAGAAGAAAGAGAATTTTATATTAGTTATTTTGTAACGTGCTTCTTTTGGACAAAAAATGTTTTTACTTTCTTTAATTTGTTTGTAAGAGAAGATATTGCTACCTGAAGATTTGTGTTTTCTGTGAAAATATCCTTTAGAAGAACCTCTGAGGTAAAAAAAAAGAAGGTCTTTTTGCTAATTTGTCTGTATTTATCACAAGCACAACTAAAAATAAAAAATCAAGTATAAACCTGATAATTCGAATCAAACCAAATTCAAGAAAGAAAAGCTAAAACTCTATAATGGAACTTGTGGGTACCGATTGGGAAATCTGTTTCAATCTTTTGAGTTTGTGATTTCAAGGGTCGAATCTTCCTTATTTTTCCAATACGATTATCCACTCAGCAGAAAGAAAACACAGAAATTTGTATTCATCAAAAATAATCTCGAAGAAAATATAAATATAAATACTAAATGTTTTGGCTAAATTTCATTATTTGGTTTTAATTGAATTGAAGCTTACAAAAAATACAACAGGCATGGCAAGTATCGTTGAGGTTTTACTTTAAGCCGTATCAAGAAAAGAATGAACTTCGATTCTTCTGTAAGTAAAGTAGTACAAAGGACTGAGACCTCAAACCGATTATTTTATTTTACTTTTTTGTATAATTGAAGAATCAAAGGCGAAAACGCTGAAGCAAAGCCGGAAATGCAATATTTTGATAATAAGAAGGCAGATAAATGGCGGTTTCCTGGCCACGTTATCTATGAATTGCGGAAGAAAGGTTTGAAGAAAAGAGATAGATTTGGTTTTGAAAGATGATTGAGGAGAAAGGTAGCTCACTCTTGAAAAGTTATGGCCAGAAGAGGACGCAATCACCATGAGGATTAGGTAACAACTGGCAATTGATTTGCCATGAATGGGCTAGATTCCATTGGAGTATGTACATCTATGATCATAAAATATTTTTATAATTTGAAATTCTAACAAAAAATTATTTGCTATTTGTGAAATGAATTTCGAGTTTACTATAAAGTTGGACAATTGTCTTAAATTGTTGGATTTTTAATTATTCCTAAAAAGAAATGAAACTTTTACTTCCATAAATAGAAAATAGTTATCATTTACAACATACACAAATTTATATATTTTC
This sequence comes from Rhodnius prolixus, assembly GCF_049639745.1. Classification (NCBI taxonomy): domain Eukaryota; kingdom Metazoa; phylum Arthropoda; class Insecta; order Hemiptera; family Reduviidae; genus Rhodnius; species Rhodnius prolixus. The sequence goes on from NW_027411624.1 coordinate 27,653,825, forward strand.
AAATTTAACACCATACAACAAGCACAATCATTAACCAAGCCTATGATTAAATAGAAACAACAAACTAATTAATTGAACAAGTTACATATTTTACCTGATTTTTGGCCGCATCGCCAATTAGTCGTTCAGTATCGTTAAATGCCACATAACTAGGTGTAGTTCTGTTACCCTGATCGTTCGCTATAATCTCAACTTTACCATGCTGCCATACACCAACACAAGAATAGGTTGTTCCTAAATCAATACCGACAGCTGGAGTTTTTCCCATTTTCTTCTTCTTTAAGTTCTTTCGAGCAGTTTAAACGACAAAAAATGTGCGTACTAGTTAGCGCTTTCAATGTTAAAATAAGACTGCGCTTGAAATGTAGTAACTGGTGAGTAGGTAATAGACCTTCTTCTCCCCACTCTTCAGAATAAATTCTTTTACCAAGTTAAGCCCTGTCTGTAACAAGAATAACATACTACAATTAAAGTTTTTGTAAATTAACAAAAAATAAACGAAACATTAAAATGAGCTCTTTTGCCTAAAACAGCAGAACGGCTGAACCGCAGAATTATATAAATTGAATTAAACTTCTTGCTCTTCAATAGTAATCATTTAAGCAGAAATTACCATAATATTGATATTTGAAAATGTTTTACGATAAAATGAATTTTTCCTCTAAAATGATTAAGAAAAGTTATCAATTCTGTAATTTGATAAAAGTTAATTTCCCAAATCTTTGTCGGATTTACTACAATTTCTAATCAACTGGATTAAGAACATTAGTTTCAACTCATTGCAAATATTTACTCTCTCATTTTCTGAGTATCACTAGGATAAACTCTAAAAAGATAGAAAATGCCCAGCATAACATTTTCTACCTTCTAACTTTATAGTACGGAAAATTATAATTTAAAAACTCTTTATTCAAAAAATGAGTAACTATGCATGAATGCACTATTTCTTTTAGCATTCGATTTATTTTTAACTCAGTGGAAGTTAACTAAAATTCAAAAACTGTATGGTGATTTAGGCTTGAAAATATGAGTATATTTTTAGTCATTACTCACAAAGTGAGAACCTAAAAGCTAAAGACAAATGGTAATTTATTACGATGGTATTTTTTTTTGATAATTTTTTGAGGGTTTTAAGTATAATAAATTAAAAATGGTTGTCCCAGGATTACCCAAGAAGGACAAGATAAAATAAATGTTCATTAAATTAGAACATTTCAGTTCAATAATGTAAAATTCATGAATATTTTAACATAGAAAGATTGATTATCATATTACCTTGAGTTTTCATGTGTAAATCCATTTATTTTATTTCCTAAAAGTCTTCTGTGTAGTTTTTAACTGCAATCAGTGGTAAACAAATTTTTAGTATAAATGAATATGATCATCATTATTACTGGTACTATAGCCCTCTGGTTTTGGCATCCTCGATGTTTTTCCGCCAGTCCACTTAATTCATTGCGACAGCCATACATACAATATAATCTAATACACTGTAGAAAAATGGAATGTACCACTGAAAATTGTTCTACTTCTATTTCTAGAAAATTCTATTCTATTTTTATTTCTAGTTCTGTACTTAAGGCGCGTAATTTTTAGGTGACATGTTCTAGGGTCGGTCTGTCAGTAATGAAGTAAATTTAAGAAAAACTACATCGACCTGACAGATCTATTGTTGCTAGTTGTTATCTAATTATGTACTTTCTTAAAATTCAACAATATGGGTGAGCAGTATTAAGCTTAGTTGAAGCTATTACTGTATAGTAGTAGCATACAACATACAGAACTGCTAGATATACAAGCCTGGAATTCTTCACGTATATATAAATAAACATATAGTTGTTAGGAACGAAAATCCAAGTTTCTAAAGAGATGGTAATTATATTCCAGTAGTGAGTGATTACACAAAGAAAACTACAAATATTTCTGCCACTTTTCTATACATACAGGGTGATCCATTTAAAACGCACCAATCGCAAATAACTTTTTTGGAAAGCGGAATTTCGAAAAAACCCACGGAGTAAACTATATGTTTTTTTGGTCTAGTTTTCAAATTTTTCACCCCCGATGCTGTACCTTTATTTTTGGCGGAGTTACGGCCAAAAACCCAATTAAGGTTTCATAAGGACCACTGGTTTTGACAATGATTATGAAGACTAAATAAAAAATTGTGAAAAATGACGTTGACCCTGTCTCGATATCCCTAATATTAGTTGAGATATTTAAGATCAAAGTTACAATTTTATCTTATTCATCATCAGTTTTCAGTATTAACTTTCTACCAGAAATATAAGTTTTGGGAGGTCCTCTGGCTGACTTCGTGGGTTTTTTCGAAATTCCGCTTTCCTAAAAAGTTATTTGCGATTGGTGCGTTTTAAATGGACCACCCTGTATATTCCCGAAAACTATAAAAAATATAGTCCAAAATAAATTATATAACTTTTTAAAGAAGTTGTGCTTAAACAAAAACAATTAATTCGATCTGGTAGCTTGCTACGGTTAATAAATACAACAGTTGAAGTTAAATTCTATTTTAAAATTAAAATTTCAAAACGCCATTAATTTGTATTAGTCATAGTAAGTTAATACGTCATATTTTAAATGCACTTTTTTTTCACAGCAAATTAAGAAATTAGTTCGTTACAGAGGTAACGATCTTAAATGATTCAGATGGAACATTTTGAGAAGAAACAATTTCTTTATCTTGTTCCTTGTATCATGCACTACTTTTTTGCTAATAACTGATTTTAGTACGAACCTCAACGTCACAATAACTCCGAGAAACTAAATGTGCCTAAATTTTGTTAGTTTTTGTTATTTCAGCAGAAACTTAAATTTTATTATTGATACATAAATCCATGTAAAGGCAACCTAAGATATGCTTTTTACTGCAACATTATACTATAAAGTTTTGAAGCTTACTTTTCTACTCAATGTAAATGCAGATGTCTATTTTAGCGAAACTGTTCGCTCTGTATTATAGAGATTATTTGACAAAGAACTACGTGCCGTCCTTTCTCTAATTGTTCCAAGTCAGTTCTTGTATTTGATATTCGCAAAAATGAAGGAACTTGTCTGCCCAACCTAATATCAATATCCAGCTCTGATGATCTTGTGAATAAAATTCTGGCGAAATGGCTATAATTTCGCTAAATTTACCCGTATGCACGCACTTTTTTTTTGGATTCCTGACCGGTTTAGAACTTATCATCTTTATCAGAGTTGATTAATCACTTTTATGTACAGAATTGAACACCATCTTCATTTCCATTTCACACTACACTTGTAGTGTTAATAGCTAGTCAATAGGTAGTAAGCGCAAATAACATGTAGTGTTTAAGAAATGTGGTTATACTGATCCATTTTTAATGTTGTTTCTAAACGTTCTGTTTATTTCGGTTACCTTAAAAATTGGCCGAACAAAATTACAGTTTATTTATGCAAACATAGTTTAGATATTGTAAGCGATAATAAGAATAGCTTTTAAGAATACTGGATGTTCTTAACATAATTTTGTAACTTTCATGTCCCTTGTTGGGATTCGCTGGACTAGAGTAAATACTCTAATGAAATAGTCTATTAAAGTGAATAACTTTTTTAAAGTAGGTTTCTTCTCAATTATTTTTATAAGACGTGTTAGCAAAATTTTTATTATTTCACTAACATTTTTTTCATTTTCAACATCCAGATCGAATTATTATTTATCATTTAAAGTACAAGTTAAAAGTATTCTTTTGAGTGAACGAAAAATAATTTGAATGCCTACCTTTCCGCTATATTATTTTTTTTTTGAGCAACTATTCAATGCAAAATGAAATACTGTAACAGTCACGATATCGAACTCATGGTTAACAGGAGGTGAAGGTTAAGAACGAAATAAACTGCAAACTAAATCAGGCAATAGCCCAGAGACTTAGTAAAGTATTACTTTAGTAAAAGCTGGAGATAGAATTAAATGTTGAGCTAACGAGTAAAAGCCGATGATTACCGACGACAAGCGAATAACTTAAATTTATTTAAACGTAGGAAAATTTTAAAATTAATAGAAATCAAATTTTGCAATTAATGCGAAAAATGTGAGAACCTGTTGATGAAATTATTTATTTTCTATTGTGTGTGTTGTACATCGGCTGCTCCGGTTACTAGCGCTCTATAATCAATTTCATGATCGATCACTTTTTGAAGTATTTATTGTAATCATGTATAATTTGCTAATTAATTAAGTAGGAGAAAATAGCTTCTTATCTATGTGATTTCTGTAGAATATGCGTTCAGCAATAGCGGAATGCAGCGCGAAAATTAATTGTCCGACCACAAAGAAAATTTGCCCATCCCTGCTTAAAAGTATTACTTTAATTTGTTCTTTGATATTTAAACCAGATCACATGGCCGGAAACGCAGATTTCCTAAAACTATAGCTTTAAAGTAATCAAGGATGTTTTGGGGAAAACTCTCTTCCGATGAAATACCTATTTCCTTAAAATTCTGGAGTTTAAAATTGTGTTTATTTAAGAAGTGGAATGCTTGTTATAATCGGTTGTTAATACAGCAGTAAAATACTTTCCATCCTTTTTTTAATGTTTTTCATTTTTATTTTGACATTAAATGTTTAAATACAACATACTTTCCCTTTTCTCAAGAATACAGTGTCACATAAAAATTCAAAAACATTATCATTTTTGGGTTATTTTTCTTTCTTTTTCAGTTTTTCCTTCAAAAGATTAAACCATTTGTAAATTCACTAATAAAGCGAATATATTTTCTTTTTTTTTAAAGGTAACAACATTATCTTACACTTATGTGAACAAATAAAAAAAATAAAAAAAAATAGTGAAATAGATTTATAGCCTGTGAAGCATAAGTTTATACAATAACCATATTGTGTGTGTGAATTAATTTCCTAATTTTATATGTTATTTTAGTTTTTGCATATATTTTTAAAAAGTGTTTCTCATCAACAACTTGCTAGAAAAATCTATATTTTTTGAGCATTAGGGATTTTATTTGCTATTATTTTACATTTATTACATAATATATTGTGTATTTTTGGGAGTAGCTTTTTCAGTGATTTGTGTTTATTTTGAAAAACTGCTTCTGATTATGACACTTAAAATCTGAATGCTCTCTTTAGAATATAATTTTTCTTTTGGCACGTACATAGGTTTTATTTTGCAACCTACTTTTCTTTGAGCAATTCTATTCAGATTTCTTTTCTTATTCTCTTTATTTACTTTTATTGACGTTTTGTGTAATTTCATACTTTCTTTATAAATTTTTTAATTTTAAAGATAAAAAAAACTATTTTAACACTTATTGTTTTTTTTTTGCCAACTACAGAATTTCTTTTTTATTATTATTATTATTTAATTTTTTAAACCAGAGTTCTTTTAATTATTTTATGCACTAAACCTGCAGTACTTTATTATTTTTGTATTGTTTAAAAATTTTGCTTATTTTATTTTTTTTAAATTTAAAATAAGGAATTTCAGGAAAACAATCATTAATCTCATAATATGCTGCATTTGCAAAGTGCATAACATAAGAAAAAGGCTTTCTTGTTAAATCGCTATTTTTATTAATAACATCAGGGGTTCGGAGACACATTTAATACTACGGCAACAATTATATACATTATCACACGATAAATGAAAAAACAAAAGCTCAGGAGTCATTCTTGAATTATTTAAACCTATACAACCCAGTTTTTACTCTGATATATTTTTGGATGATTTAACACAATAAATAAAATACAAATGGGTTTACACATATGAATTTCTCATTCTATGAAATTTTCATAAAATGTTTCAAATTTCTCTCTCTCCTTAAAAATGTCAATTAAAAAACTTTTTTTTTATTAAATTAAAAAAAAATGTTTCCATCCACGCACACCCAGAAAATTAAGAGCAAAGAGAATTTTTTGTTTACATTTTTTAAATACCATTCTCATCCCTAATATTAAGGGAAAGACTTTTTTTACAAAACCCAATTTTTAATAAATATATAGAAAAAGTAAATACATTACAATTTCCTAAGAAGTAAATAGGTGATATAATCAAGGTAACAACACTTCGTTTGCAGATTTTATCAAAACCATTTTTGGGGTAGAAATGTCTAAATTTATTTAAAAACTTATAGTCGACGGAATTTTTGAGTATTGTCGTTATTTTCTTTCTGTATTAAAATGGCAGCAAACTGGGAGCGCGTGGTCATTTATGTTATTGTTATATTATTTCGTTCAGGCAGGTTACTGAATTAATGGTGATGATTGGGAATCACTGAAGTCCAGTGCATAATACATGTCGGATGAGTCAAGCGCTGGAAATGGACGTGATTGGGCTAATGGTTCTTTGTCTTTCTCCATGCTGTAAAAACAGATAAAAATGTACATAAATTACCATTAACTTACTTGTGAAGTAAAGTATTTTTGACAAGCTGTGATTCCTAAGTTCTGTTAGAACAGAAGAAAATATGAATTTTATTTGAATGTCTCCTTGACTAGAGAGAGGTGTAAAATCCAATGTAAGCAATGTAAGTTACTTATGCTCGTAAATCCACGAAACAGATACTTTATAGCTCCTTTGAATGTCGAGATCGAATTACTCGTAAATGTACTCATCACCCTCTCTCTTAACATTGCGATTCCCTTGCACAGCTCCATACCCTTAGCTCTGCATTCTTCCCCTCAACAATTATTGGGACCATATATTTCCCGAGTTACCTTTTTCCCCCAGCAATTGAGCGCGAGGTCATCTGGATAGTACAGAAGTAATGCGAATCCATGTCTTCGAGCCAAAAGTAATGATATGCTGGCTGAACAGTTTCCAGATGAGATTTATTTTTTATATCTTACATTGCTAAAATTGGCTTATCGCCCGACCAATACCCGGACTTAAATCTCAAATCAAACTACTGACAATCGAAAATAAATTCTTTGATATTTATACAAATGGAAGATCTGCAATTCTCGGAGTGAAGGGCGATGGGAAGTTAGTGTTTTCCAAGTTATTCGAAGCGGTGGGAAAAGATTGTGGAAATTTGATGATGACTTGACAGCTGTGAGTTGGCTAGTAAAAAAAACCAGAGAGCATAAGATAAAAAGTGATGGTTCTTAAAAGATACCAGGGCATATTGGGCTCTTGTCTCGCTGACAATGAAACCAGATATGAAGATATGTCAAAAGGATTTGGCCAACAGGGTCTGTGACTTGTCGCTGTAATAGTTGGCTATAGTTGGTGTTTTCGGGAATGAGAAGGTCCAATTATTTATCAAAGAAGAAAGCTATTTCCTGCCATTCTTCCGGAAATACTGCCAGTTTGACTTTACATACTGTTGCAGTCCACTGGAAGGATGGACAGCAAGCACCTTTACACATGTACCTCCATCAAGGAGAATACAGAAAGAGGAGACTGTTGTCTAATGTACCAATAGATATTGTTCCGTTAAACGCAAAATGAGAATGATCCCACTTGCGGGTGTTAAATGGCACGCTTTCTTGTAAATTCTAAAAGTTCGAATGGATATTTAGACTCTCAATATTTTAATCTCAAATATACAGACTAGATTACATCCCAATAGTGGAGGATGATCAGATAGGACATTTTTACTCCTTGGTTCTGATTTAGCCTTGCCTGAGTTAATACCCCACTTCTTTTTCTAATTCCACTCTCTTATAACCATTTGATCAATAGGTCAACTATGACAAACACTTCAAAATTTGGAAGACAGAATTTTTATCAGTTAAACCATCTATAGGGACGGATGGGGATCTGAAACCAAAGAGAACCAAGAAAAAAAAAAATGTAGGTTTCTAATTAGTTGGGATAACGTGCAAACTCTTAAATCTTTAAAGAGGATTAAAGGATTAGTCAAAAGGCCCTAGAGTTCATGCAACAATAAAATAATATTTATAACTTCTTTTTGTTGCTGTAAATGACCCGGAAAAGATTTTTGAAATTAAAACAACAAAAATGTATTACCCATTCTTCTTGAGTACAGCATCAAATCTGCTGATATTATAGGGCAAAAGTGGAGAAGATTTGAAACAACAATGTTTGTAAGTCTCGTGCATCCTACAGTGGCAGATGATCACCTAAAAAAAAAAACAAGATTATATAGCCAAAAATCAAAATGAGACTTACTAAAGAATTCCGTGTAACATTAAATTAAAGAAATAAGATCCGAACTCACGGTGACAATGACAATTAATATAGCGCAAGCCAATGTTCCGGCCGCAACATACACGTTATGTAAATGATCCAGATGTATAGAAACTGGAGCTCTGGCCATATCCATCGACATTTGTAAATCCATAGGTTGATCATTTCCATCAACTTCAATTGTATCTGATGCACTTGGAATTACTTCAATTATAACTTCTTCTATTTAAAAAAAAGAAAAGAAAAAAAGAAAATACAATGCATAAATTAGTGTAAATAATGTGAGCTTTTACTGAAGCCATACAACGTACCATTGCAGATTTTCCCTGTAAATCCAGGTTTACATGCACAATAAAATGAATCAACACTACTCCAACAAGTCCCATCATTTCTACAAGGATTAGCGCTGCAAGCCTGAGAAATGATTAAAAAAAAAGTTAACAAACTGCCTGGAAAAGAAGCGACTGTTATAATTACACGACTTACCGCTCTAGTAGGTATGATACAATTTGCTCCCGTAAATCCTTTCGGGCACTCACACGAATAAGTGTTTCCTTTATCCAAACAGTAGTGGTGATGTGAGCAAGGATTAGGTGTACATAAATCTTTCTACAACAGAAAAAAAAAAATAGTAAATAAGTAAAATTAAAAAAATAAAATCTAATTTTGGTTTAATAGTAATGCTATGTGTTATTTATAAGTTACTGAGCAAACTTTTGTCTACAATTCGGTGACGAATTCATTAAAATCGGAACCATAAAAAGAGAGATGTAGAAGTTTGAAATTTGAACCATTTGCAAAACCTCCAAAATTTATCCTTGTATATCTCTATAACTATTATCACTTATACATTGCTATTTATACCAGTAATAGAGCTAACTTTCCTTTACTATTTTGTAAAGAACTCATTAAAATCGGTGCAATACAAAAGAATATACAGAGGTTTGTAATTTGAACGATGTGCCCAACCTCCAAAATTTAACCTCTTATATGTCAATAATTATTATCAGTAAAACATTTCTATTTATACCAGTTATAGAGCTAACGTTTCTCTACAATTCGGTAAAGAGGTCATTAAAATTGGAGTAACAGAAAGAGGGATATAGAGATTTGAAATTTGAACGATGTACAAAACCTCCAAAAATTTAACCTTCTATATCTCAGTACTTATTATCATTAAAACATTGCTATTTATTCAGTTATAAAGCTAACTTTTTCTGTACAATTGGATAAATAATTCATTACAATCAGTTCAATAGAAAGACTATTTTGGTGAAATCATTTTTTAAAAAAAGTTTATGAATTTTTTATGCTCATAATTTTTTGATTTTTTAAAACTTTTTTCTTTTTAAGCTGCAATTAATATTTTAATAGATAACTGTAAGGAACCATGGCATCGAATAAAAAGCATTCACCACCCGCGATCTAGAGTAAGCAACGCTCTTGTTAGATCGTTTCCTCTAGTCTTCTGTCTTTAAGTAGACTTATTAATCCTAATTAAAATATTGTGCATTAGTATAGATATTTGATGCTGCCATCTATGTTAATTTACTTCAGATTTCATCAATCAAGGTGAAAGATATCTACCTATAGAAATTAAAGTATGTTACAGACAAGCTTTTATGTTGTCAGTAAGCCGCAGTCTTATGGTTTCTTCAAGAGTGCTTATTTTATTTGAGGAACCACAGATTGCTATTATTTAATTTTATTATACTTTTTTACGCAGTTACGTTTTAAACTGTTGTCTCCTTTGATCAACGAAGATCTGGGAATTTTAACATAAACTAAAAGCTGAATGATTTTAACGGAAGATTATGCCTTTTTTGATATTGCCTCGACCAACATTTTAATATAAGAAATAACATCGAATAAATTCTTTAATTGTGCCCAGCAGAACCTACTAAATTTACAAAAACTGTAACTCTGCCTGCTTTTACCTGTGTTGCGCTTGTTATTTGGTCAAAGGGCTTTATTTAACCATGTAAATCTTAATTATTTTACCCATAGTACTAAATCCAAATAAAAATAAAATCAAACCTTTATCTGACATCTCTTGCCGGTATATCCTCGATCACAGCTACAAGAATAACTATCAATATGATCTGTACATGTGCCACCGTTTAGACAAGGATTCGAATCACATTCATTAAATTCATCTTGGCACTGACTACCTGTAAAACCTTAAAAAAAAAAATTATTAACTAGATTGTTAAGTCAATGTTAGAAGACACTAGGAAAACCTGTTACGTTTTATGGTAGTAATCAGTTTCTGGCTTTCGTTGATATTTAGATTGATGATATCACCACCTTTAGCAAGGTAAGGTTTTTAGAACGCCCGAAACCGGTTAATACACCGTAAATGAAAAAGTTATCAAGAAAAACAAATGTAGGAAAATATTCAGTTTAAAAATAAAACTTTTAACTGATGAAATACGAGAACTTAAAAAAGAGGGAGACGGTAAAGTTGTTTACCTGGCTGACAGAAACATTTATAACTGTCTCGCTGGTCAATACATATGCCATGTCTACATGGTGATGAGGCACAAGCATCTATGGAATTCTGACACTGTGGCCCTGTAAATCCAGGAGGACAAATGCATTTATATTGTTGTGCGGTTTCATTACTGGGTTTACACTTTCCACCATGGTGGCAAGGACCACTTTCACATGGGTTAGATGTATCTTCACATACTTTCCCAGTGAAACCTGTGTACAGAAGATGCATAATAATATATTGCGGCTAACCAGAAAATATCGAAGGCTGGATAGAAATATTACAGAAACTTTTAATTTTTTTAGTTTTGTAAAAATTTTATGACTATTTACAATAAAATTGCTTACCGTAAGGACAGAGACATTGGAATGTTGAACCTTCTTGTCCCTGAGATATATCAACACATATACCATTATTTTGACAGGGGCTGTGGAAACAGGCGTCTTTTTCTTCACAATGTGGTCCAATGTAACCCGGACAGCATTCACATTGGTAATCTTCCTACGATTGAAAAGTGATGTTTCAAAATTAAGAAAAAAAAACCAGGCATAGCAAAAACAAGAATAGTACTTCAATTTAATGTCCAATTTCTGTTAAATCATTATAATCTCATAAGATTATAAGAACTTATTTTCAATATTTTCAAGTACCTACAATTAATTACGACTAAAAGTGAAAAACGCCTACAATTACCTACGTTTGCTTACTACTACAATGTAGTTTTACCCTTGAATGAATTCATAACCTTTCACCTTTCCAATAAGTAAACAAACTACAGAGCACGTATTAGTTGTATCTTTATCCGCTAGATAGCACACAACGCTTCTTTTTGGAGGCTTAAATTTCATTTATTGGCGATAGATCGCGCAAGAATCAACTTATGTTTGAAGATAATCATAGATAACGAAATTGGCTTACCAAAGACGAGTTGGTGTAGCATACTCCTTTTCCAGAACAATCTTCATTTTCTCCACAGTTTTCTGATTTAACAGTCACTTTTAGCTTGATACAATGACCAGCCCATGAACCTGAGACCACTGAAATTTGATATACAATATTAAAACTGATATTTATTTTTTCATAATTGATAAGAAAACTAGAAAACCTTAATCATTAAAATATTTTTGACATAAAGCCAAAGGAAATTGGAATCAAAACTTTACTTATAAAAAAGCATCTTACATTATCTGATTTTTGTTTGTGAATGACATGTATACATGTAATGAAATAAAAAAATAAATTGTGGCAACCGAGAAGCTAAACAATGCCTCTTCGAATTTGTTAGTTCATTGCAATTTTGAAGTCCCTAAAAAATGCAGAAATATTCGGGTGAGCTCAGTAACTTCCGTTTTATGTTCAGAAAATCCTAGTGCTGAATTTGTAGTACGCATTTTGAGGTACAATTAACACTTGAAATTCATAAGGCTAAAATCTGTTGGAGGAAGTGAACTAGGCATGTTTTGATGCAAGGTTGGTTAACTTCTCACAATAATCACTACATTATCCAGCAGATACGTTCTGCTACAAAGACAAAGAAGGTAGTCCAATAGAATTGGATTTGGTTTGTCCACTATAAAAACTTATTTAAATGTGAATCTAACAGTACGCCTTGACATCAAGGTTTCTAGAAAATAGGTGGTTCTCAAACTTCACTATAACGGAAAGTGCGTTATTTTAAAAGGATCAATGAAGAAACTAGAAATGGTTAGAATCGTGCACTCGACTTTTCTGTTAATGATAAGTAATTTATTATTTTTCATCTAAAGCAAACGTTTTTTCCAACAAAGCTACATTTCCGAATATTCTTAAGATTTTTGTCTCTACTTAAACGAAAGATTAATGTTATTTTGGATTTTGAAAAGAATGCAAAATAATAGAGATACTAGTCTTGGTCCTAGCAATGATCTAAATTTAAATAATGAAGGGGAAGAAGTGAATTAACTAGAATTCTTATTTCTTGTACTCTACCAAAACATCACTTGAATATAGAAAGAATTTTTGGTGATGACTGATGAGTTTATAAAAGCTGCATGTGTCTTGATGTACAAAAGATAGGAAGTTAGGGTTCTAGAAGTACTGAACGTTAGAGACGTTTCCGAATGTTTTCTCTACTGAAAGAAATTTTTAAAGATATAAGTAGTTTCATTTCAACTAATTCTTAGACTGTGAAATCCGCTAAATGTTCTAGTTTCAAGAAGGTATTTAAATGGCTTATCCATCAATTTCAGCAAATTAATATTTTTAATTAAAAATCTATTAAATAAAAAAAAATTCAATTCAGTTAAAAAGCTGTAGGCCATTTTTCAGAGAAATATGAATGTTTCCCAAGTTGAATCCGATATTAGTTGATGCTACTCCGAGGGATTTCTCTACCACAACTATTCTAACTCAACTAATACAAACTAAATAAGGGGGAGTAACAATATGATAGCTTTTCTGAGACAAACATTTCGACATATTGTAATCCAAATATTGAATTTCGCCATTATTTCTAATAAAGAAGAGGGTAGATTTACTCCTTAAAGTATAGTATAACAAATTTTTTAAGCAACTCTGTCTTGTATAATATAAACATTAATTAATCTTTTTTTTTCTCGTTTGAATTGGAATAAATTAAAACATTTTAAAGGTGTAATAATCAGAGCAAATTATTAAGGAAAATGCTCTAATAATTTTCTGCTATTAACACTGTAATTTCCGTTATTAATTACACATTAATAACAAACAGATCTTTTGATAGGATCCAATCAAAAAATGATTCAGGTTTCTGTGATTTTTGATTTTTTTATATGTTCACATATAATAATATTTTATAATAAAATAATTTATCCAATCTTTAGATATTAATTACTTTAGAAAGATTTACTGGTAATCTTTATTGTGGCTTAGATTAAGTAGACAGATGATGGATGACTTTTTGATGATTTTTGAGGTAAATGGTTGAAAGTGAATAGTTGAAAGTCTTTTGAAGTTAGCCCTACTCTTCTGCTCATTTCTTCGCTATCTAATTCGCTCTTACCACTCCAACTGCACACTCTGAAAACATTGCAAAGTTGTTGGAACTTCATCCCAAGCCTAACCACAACGGCTTTATGGATCAATATCCCTCCGGCTTTGTCGGTATGCACTCTCACTCTGATAATATCGCTAACCTTTTCTCTTTGCATGACGCCAATTTGGTTTTAAGCGACTTTTCTTTTTTAATCATTTATCCTGCAAAGAGATGTATTGAAAGCTTGAAAAATTCAAATTTTAAATTTAAATAGTTACTTTTATACAAGTTAGGGTAGTGTCCTCTCCCTAACACAGTAGCCCTTTAGACTTTAAATTCTAACTCTATTCAGATGTGGATTCATTAGGTTATGATAAAATCTGAGAAATTATTGTTAAAATGCATTTCTCCTCCTGTATTTTATAAAACACGGTTTGTTAAAGATTAGAGGCTGCATCTCAACATATATTTTCCATTATTTTGACGTGAATACGTCTTTAAATTTGCTATCATATGTAGGCAATCCAAACACCTAATGATAACATAATCGGGGGATACAGTTTGGCATTATAGTTTCGAATCTATCGTCTACATCTAAAATTAAATTAGACCACTGGATCAAAGAATTCATTACGATAAGCGAGGACTGAGACGCATCGCGCGCGGTGGAGGGGGAAGCGCCGCCATTTTGAGATCATTTTGCTGCGAATCGAGATTTGCAAATGGTATAACTTTTGACTCGGAGAAGCTACGATGTTCGTTTAAGTTTTAATCGTCAGCTATCGTCACAATCTATGGATTGTATATAAAACATTAGTGTAAAATAGTGACAGTGAATATAATAAGGTGTTAGAATAAAAAAATATTATCAAAAATATATAATGTCGGCCTATACGCGTCGAAAAAGCCAAAACCAAATACAGAGATCGTAAACGGTTGGAAAGGGCTTTTCAAGTACAATCGAATGGTAAAAATAAAACACCATATGACCGAGTCAAGCTGTGCCGGGAACGTAAAAGAATGAATGCGGCCGAGCGGATCAACGACGGTGTCAGTACATCTGCAGCTGGGGCGGTTAAAATTATGCAAGTGGATGATGAAATCGCTTCTACATCGGTAACGGACTGTATAGGCATAGATTGTGTTCTATCGTTGATTATGAAGATACATTGGGCAGCAGCTAGGGCACGTTTCACTACGACGTTTGTCAACAATCCATTCGGACATAAGTGTGATGTGTGTGATCGTCTATGGTTTCTGCGCTCATTGAAGCTAACAAAAGAAAAACACTTACCGCTGCTTAATAATTTATTATTATTATTATTACTATTATATTATAAAAAATATAACCCGTTACGTAAACGTATTCACGTACAACACACGGCCGTGTCCATGACACAGCCACAGTTTTTTTTCCCCAGACAATAGAGCTCTTGCCAAGCATCAAAGCATCGTTTTCTCAAAGCACTTTCGTAGTCTCCAAGCTGTGCGTTGGAATATATTTTCTTGTCTGAACATGATGACTCATAGGACAACTTTATGGGAAATCTCTGCCTATTAACCTTTAAAGCAAACCTAAGCTCTTCTACTGTTTCATCTATTCATTGTTCTATGCAAATAACTCATATCTCTTAAAATCATGAAGTGTACCGGTTTTTCTGCTTAGTTTCACTAAGACTTCACATGGGGTCTGGGTATGAGCCTCATTATGCGAGGGGACAACTTCTGCTGCCATACAGTCTGGTGCTTCTAGTGCACAGATGTTCCTCCAGTAAATATACTCCCATTACTGGCAATTACCATAGTTTAGCGTAGCCAGGACCTAAAGCCTTGGGTTTTACCTCCAATCCAGTACACATCTGTTAAGTTAATCAAGTTCCTTCTTAAACAAGTACATTGGTAGAAAGGTTAGAGTCGTAGAGGAAGGTTTGCAACAATAAAACTTTCCTTATGGATTTCCAGGTGAAATTTATGAAGATATTACTATGATAGGATTTCCTGTTCTACTCTGGCTAGGAACAACATATTTATTATGAATAATGATGGGCTACATTCATTGCATTATTATACCTACTTTAATATGCTAATTCATTTACAAAATATGCAGACATAATGTGAAAGTTACAATCAATCCTTTAATTTAGTGGTTGAAGGGTATATGCATAAATGTATGTTCTGTACAGATATGATAGTTTGTACTTGGTAATATACTCGTACAATAACTATAGCTCGTGTACAATACAATGAAGTCCTATGTTGACTTTACTACATCCGACACAGTTTCTGTTTATAGCTTACATTCTAGAAACTTCGTGGCTTCGCTCTAAATACACTTGCATTGACTGTACTTTAATACTAACATAAATTATAATTAGAACAAATTTATATTATTAAGAAAGATGAACGCTAGTTTTAAAATATGTTACTCATCACATTAAAAAACACATTTTTTTTGGTTATATATGATTGGACCTGCAATGCAGGACAATATCAATGATTTCATCCGTTATGACCAATCGAAATTTTGTAATTCAATTAAAATAAAGTTATTACTTACGTAAACTCCTATTGAGCAAAAGTAATCACTTTAAAGCACTGGGAAATTATTAAAATTATTTTATAGACACTGTTCTGGTAATCCACTTCCAGATCAAAGCCACACTTTTTTAAGATTCTTGAAAAATAATCCAGAGTCCCCAGAGTCAAAGATGAGAGTTTTTATTCTCCAAATTACCAGCTTCTTTGCCCTTCACCCTGTCAGTAGTGTAGTAGCGTTTCTACACCTTTCTTTACGGGATCTCGAAAAAAACTGTAATCTCGAACAAGACACCAGTTATTCCTGCTTTTAGATAAGATTAAATGGCTTAACTCTTATACATCTGTATTAGAAACATCTGTTGTCTCCATTCTAAACTCAATCCTCTAATCGAATATTGGATTCTAAGTTTAGGTTAGATTATAGTTAAGATTCGATTAGATTAGTATTGGCCAATCAACCTATGCCACTGCTACAGGGACTCTTGTCGTGTCCCTTTCTACTTTAAGCACTCTTTCTATTAGATAAGACTTAAGTGGTTTTAGAGGGACTTATACAACCAATGCCTATGAAGAGATTGCTACTTAAGAAATTATTTAAAATTACATTAGGATTTAGAATGAATAACCTTCTCTAATAATGGCAGAAACACAAATGTATTACAACTGGCCCTATCTATAACAAGTTTTCTGCAAAATTATACCTCGGATTGGCGTCTATATTCCGGCTCCTCTAGTTCAGCCTAGGAACTGTTCAAGATCTCACAGAGTCATAATCTTAAAGTAATTTTCTAAATAATAATAATTTATAAAACAAAATAAAATACAAATCAATTTATGAAAATGAATTGCCTTCGACTTCAGAACGTCAAGTAAGGTCTTTATAATATTACTAATATTTATATCTTAAGAAGATCAGGTGGCCTAAATTATTTTGATGAAATATTTTACTTCTCAAACCAAACCTCCCACGAAGATTAAAATTCTGGATGCGGCTTTGTTCCAGCTAATGTTCCGCGTAACGCCGCATAACTCGTAATAGTATTTAATTTTTGTCCTAAAGTTTGGAAAAGAAAAAGAACAAATTGCTTGGAACTGAAAAGCAATTCTGAAGGGAGTGAAATTCACGAATATTTGTGAAATGGATATTGGCGACTCGCCATATGCTGCGGACTTGGAACTCCGTTGATATCCTGCTTTACTAAAGAAAAACTACTTTGCTCACAAGCTTGAAGATGAAGCAGAAGAAAAAGGAAATCTGTTGAAAAACAATAGAAGAATGAAAAATTTAATTCAGAAAGTTAGGGAGTGATTATTTAATATGGGAACTAAAGTGATGCAGCTAGAAGGAGTGATAATTTGTGCGGTGGAGGGATCTGACCCTAGTTGTTTACCTAATGTAAACAGTGGTGGCACTAGCAATGTAATGGACTCTTGGGCGTTGGCACATGGTATTGGATTCCGCGCCAGACCACAAACTGTAGCTAAACTGTCCTCACTCACTACCCAGCAGGCAATCCAGCCAATGGTTCTGTTCACATGAACACTCGCACAACTATCTAGACAATTCTCTACAATACCACCACTCCTTTGTCCGTACAAGAGTTTCCTGTTGATCATAGTCATCTCAGACCGGAAGGTTAGAGTTTCTAGTTTTCGGTTTTAGCTTCAGCTCACACCTTCACATTAACTCAGCCAAAGTAAATTGTTTCTATTACTCCACCCACAGCTAGCAGATGCTAACGCTCCAACCGCATGCATATAAACTATATTAAACGTTTACCATTTGGCTGGTAACGAGGGTCTTTTCTTTACGTTTTCATATTATTAAAACAAGAAATAGGCCAATCATTTGTTTATCCAATATTTAAACTAAATGGAATACAAATATTTAATTAAGTATTTGAAATAATTAGACAAGATAGCCTGTTTAAACGAGACGAACAATATACTGGGTAGCAAAATAAAAACAAAAAATCTGGGGACTTTCAGGAGACCTATGCAGCATAACAGTCTTCTATTGATACCTCGATGAAGTATGTTGTTTGGTAGAGCCGTGTTTTTAATTTCATTTAACTTGCAGCAAAAAATATGTAGGGGAAATTAATTTTGTAGTCTGCACCCTCCTAGCAGCTTGTTTAAGAAAATTATACTGAAATTTAGTAGAGATTTTCCTACATTCAATACGCCGAAAAATGACTTGAAATGCCATTAGGTTTATTCCTAGAATCGTTACAATGTTCTAACAGAAGGAATCGATATCACCTACTCGGAGAAGCTACATTATAGATAAAAATAACAACAAATAGTTCCCTCCAAATTCACAATTTGGATAGATTAAGGTATAAATCTAATCTCCTCGGCGATAAAAATATTTTTGTTATTAAAATATCCAACTTAAAATCGGATGATTTTAATAAATTTCAATTGAATTAGTTAAATTTCTACAGATTTTTGTTGTCAATTAAAAATACCAAATTCAAGAACTAATAGATTTGGTACAAACGGTTATTCTAATCATTAACTCTTTCATCTATGATTGAATTTGTTCCAATTAATTGATGCTGGAAGGGAATGAGAAATGTAGACCAAAAAAAGAATAAAGAAAACTTTTAGAAGGGCTTAAGCGTCTAAGAAAAGACCATTTTTAGAGCTGGTGAATTTAGTTAAGTTAGACAGAGGAGTATAAGGTTTGTTGGAATATGAGATCTTTTTTATATATCTTAATGTCATCAGACTAAATGAAGATTTATATGCTTATAATGTTGATGTACTATTTGGCACTAACAATTCAAGCGTAATGAGCACCTTTCTGGGAATGAAATCCACAAGGTAGGAATATTTACTCTGTTCAAGGAGTAGGAAACAGAATAATGAAGAGTGACAATGGCAAGATGAACTACGGAACCATTCTGGATTTGTTACATCTTCAGATGTGGAAAACAGAAAACAAACAACGTTCCTTTTCATTTTTAAAAATTTCAGAGTCCTTTATTAGATGAAAAGTTGAAGTTGATTATGCCGAGTAGATTCACTAAATCTAATACAGAAATTTAATTACAAACTTGAATAAACTGGGGTTTGCTTTCTTTTTGTGTTGATTTAGAGAATTACTATAGTCCAATTAAATTTATAATTAAAAATTAGATTCATTTAAGATAACGTCAGTCCATGTAAACAAGGAATTATTCATTCACACCGAGCAGTTATTTGAAGTCACTAATGAACTTTTTTTTCTTATACAATAACAACGAATATAAATTATATGAACACTGTGGCAAATTTAATGTAATAACAATTAAGAATGAAGACTGAAACAATTCAATAACGGATGATCGTTATCTTGCGAGTAACGATGCCAAATAGAATGCACTTGACTTTATCGATGCACTTGTATCTCGTAATTAAATGTACGCATAACTGTAAAGTCATTATTGTGTTTATTTTTCGTTGCGGTTCCGTTCTGTTAATTTTATTAATTAGAAAATTATTATGTATTTAATGAATTATTTATCTGAACTGTTTATTTAAATTAGTTACATTTTGATAAGGCAACCATTATATACTCTTTCATTGTGCGATTCTAGTTCTAAGTCCAATGTGCGCATCGAACTGTTAGTGTATTGTATTCTGTTTTTGAGAACCTAACTTCAAGTAGTTTATTTTCCAAAACAATACAAAATCAGTTGAAACTTTTTGAATGAAAAAGTAAAAGTTAAAAATGATTCCCACGTGGAAATGCCATGATCAAAACCAGCTACTTTGTTCCTTATTGCTCGTGTACAGTGATTGACAAGTTGTCTATTCGAAAGCACACTGTCCGGAGGATGGCACTCCACTGAAAAAGGCTCTGGGCGCCAATAATTTCAGATGTAAAGCGCCTTAAAATAATATAAATAAATAAATGCGCAGTAATAATGGGGAGAGCTATATCATAACATTGAATTTTCTTCAGATTTTCTGCGTTAGAATATTATTTACCAGACATAGTCACACCTACACATAGCTCTTACAAGCACAACAAAAACAATTAAAAAATAAAAATAAACTGCTATTTACCACGGATATTTTAATTTCATTTTGAAATTGACAAGACCTATAGCTTATAGAAAGAGTAAAAGAATGCTAGTCTCAGATTTTTACAGTTTTAAAAGCAATTTGCAGGTTGTAGGTGGTTCAATCATTGGGTAAAATAAATTCAATGAATAATCACTCACCCAATAACATGTTTACTCCTTCCGTGAGATCCTTATCATAGAAAGTAAGAAGTATATTTCCATCAAACATAACCGGTGTCATATCTAATTGTACTCCGTCTGAAATGTCACAAGATGTTGGGCCAGGTCTAGTTACCGAATATACAGCCAACTGTACTAAAGGCTTTTGTTTTGGTAACGCTGTTGATGATAATTGCTGATGAACTGCCGGCGTGGTTGAAGCTGAGGTGGGACTCAGACTTTCCTGTGGCAGGGAGGTCTCACTGTTAGCAGTTGTGGAGGTTACGGCCAATGTGGCTAAGGAGTGGGGTCGGCCAGTTGTAGTTGGATTCGCTGTCTTAATACTCTCGTTCATGTAGACCAGCAGCACATCGCCACACTGTATGTCGATTGATGATTCCAATGCAACTCCCTCTGGAGGACAATTTTCTTGGTCATTTGTAAAGCAACCGGAAATTTTCTCCTGAAACAGATAAACATTTAAAACGTTTTAAAACATTCATTCAGATTATTAAATGCAAGAATATGTTACTTTCTATTTGACTGGGAGCGGATGAGCGCAGGACCAAGGACATGTTGCAGTAGCTAAGTGAAGGTCTGTCAAGTTTGCAATGTGCAGCCATTGGCGTGAGCTAGCGTTACCTAACGTCAAATAATTTTAAATAGCAACAAACACTGCAGAGCTGTATGAATTGCATAAGATGCTACTTTTAAGCATTATTCATTAATAATCTGAAGTAAAATTTATACGAGTGGGGGTTGAAATCTTTTGTCTTGGTACCCAAACCATTGTCGTCCACTGGTGAAAAAAAAACTGATGGATGCGAGAGTCTTTGTTTGAGTGAAGACGATTCACTTCGATTAGTCTGTGTTAATTTTTTCTTTTTTTTTGGCGCATCAACAGCTGAGGTCATTAGCGCCCGGAGCTTTTTCCAGTGCACTGCCGGCCTCCGGACAGTGTTCTCTCGTTACAGACAACACTGTCCATCACCGGACAGTGAGCTGTAAGAAGCTCCTAGGAAGAGAAAATCTAAGGGTCAGCAGCTGGATTCGAACCCGGGACCTCCGCGTGGGAGTCCAGTACGCTAACCGCATAGCTAATCCCTTCCCTGTCTGTGTTAATATTTTTTTTTTTATAACGTACGCGTTTTTAATCCAAGCATGTTTATTGCAAATGTACAAATTGTTCAAATAATCAAATGTGAATTAAGACTGTACAGGTCAGAGCGAATCAATATGGCTACAATCTCAATCACTTAGGGCTATAAATTTAATTTACTTTTGATTACTTGGTAATCTGTTCGTACAATGAATTTATTTAACTCATGTAAATGGATTTTAATGATATACTCTAATATACTGGTGAACAGTGTATGTATGGTCACATCCTAGACTGTTTTCTCAATTATATTCTTTGTTTTTGATTTGTTCTGTTTGATTTTTTTTATGTGCTTTTCGTCCCTTTTTTCCATATCTTAGCTACTACTTATATTGTATTTTGTAATATTATTCCAATACTAAAAGATATCGTGTAGCGATTTCCTGAATGTGGTTTTACTCCTGTCAGAGTATTTGCGGATCTCTTTCTACCATCGTCAAGATTCATTCGAAACATACTGATTCCTGTCTCAAAAAAAGAGAAAGAAATCGCCATTAACTTTTTGGGCAGATTATTATTTTAGATTTTGAGAAGAGAAGAAATGACCACTTTCATTTTAATTTGAGAAAATATTGTTTTAATAAGAGTAGCTGTGTGAAAATAGATGCGTAAAGAATTGGATTTGTTAAGGGAAGTTGATGATGACTTTGAAGAGCATTTGAAGGGTAGAAGACTGGAGGAAGTGGAAGTTGTGCTAATAATGATGGTCTTTTAGGGTGTCACCACTTTAAAATCAAACAACAATTCAAAATGTAAATCTCTCGTTGTAACCAATTAAAACAAAAATAATTGAAAAAAAAAATTGTACCAATCATTTCTTCTTGTGAACCCTTATCAAACTTTCCTACCGGACAGTTTTAATTAACTTTCAAATCATTTGTGTCAAATCAGAACCAGTGAAGAAGTACACATCTCAAACTTCTGACCTAATGTAATCGAAACAAATAAAGAACATAATGTAATAAATACACGTAAATCTATAACTTTTACTTCAATTAATTTTACTAAAATTATTCTAATTATTTTCCAATTTGTCCTTTTTTGGGGGGATTTTCATTTTTCTTGTCTGGTTATACTATAATGGATCAACAACAATTAGGTCATTAGTTTCCATAAGTCCCTGAAGAAGTGCACCAATAGTACTCTAATCGTAGAGCTTCAATAACACAAAAAAATATATAAAGAAATCTTTCCCCTTGTAATTTAAGGCCTATCAAATTATGAACCTGATTATAAGTTTATAAAAAACTTATAAGAGCAATTATCTTGCACCTCCCTACTAAGAAGCGCACCTTAAGGTTTTGTGTGTTGGCAGTTTATTGCATGTCATTCTACATAATTTAATGTAGCAATTATAACAAGATTTCAAGAGTCCACATGTTCTTAATGATCAGTAAATTGTCTGGTCATCTGCTTATTATTTACAAAATTAAAGAGAATACTTACTTTAGTTTAAATTAAAAGTATACACTGTTTAATTTTATTCGATTTAATTTATACACGTTGGAAAAAAATCATCAAACTTGCTCTAATTATGTATATCAGCAATACACACTAAATATAAAGTGAATTTAAGATTAACTTACTTGGACTAATGTAAAAATGAAAGCACTCTTAATTAAAGGACAATAATTAAACGACTTTTCTCAATTATAATTTACTCGCTTTTACTTTAATACAAAAAATAAAAAAAAAATTAATGAAATAAAATGCCAAGGAGATTTTATGAGATTTTTTCCAAGTTTAATGTTAGAAAAGTCATGGCAACAAAATGAGAAAAATAAAAATTGCTAAAAATTATGGAAGAGGCAACATTTGGCTGCGTCCTGCTTCTTCTGGCTCAAACGTTTGATACTCGACGCACGCACCACTTCTATTTCCTTCGTGAGAATCTGTATTCTGCCGACTCACCTCTGGCTTTTTCTACTTCTTAGTCGCTATTTTCAAGCAATAACAAATAAATACTGCTACCACGTTTATTTCTAGAGAGAGAGAGAGAGAGAGTGAGAGAGAGAAATAATGCAACCAACCATTTTTTGTTTCAGATAAGTGGTACACCTGTGATGAAGTGGTAACTCCCCTGGCTCGCTAAGTTTTACAATTCACTTTACAAGTTAATCAACTTTTCTTACTTAAGGAGATAAGCGAAATGAATATATGTTAGGGGGAAATATGTAGACAAAGATAAGTGATGAAGGTACCGCGTCTTATGCTGAAGGATGATGGCGTATGAATGTTCAAGAAGGCGCTTAATTACGATGACCGCTTTGGTGACATTGGGGTCATCTGTTCAGACGATTACTAATATTTTGCCACATTCATTTATAGAACTAATATTGGCCATAATATTAAGTGAACGAGAAAGAAAAAGTAGAAATCTTGAAGAACTGGAAACCATTTCGACGTTCTTCCTTTCTATTTTACTTTTCTTTTTCCAAATGAAGGCTACTCTTTATGTTTATTTTAGCCCTAGCCATAATATTAAGTGAACGACGAAGAAAAAGTAGAAATCTAGTCGAACTAGAAGCCAATTCAGTGTTTTTCTCTTGTAGTTTACTTTACTTTTTCCAAATGAAGGCTACCCTTAATGTTAATTGTAGCCCTAGCCATAATATTAAGTGAACGAGAAAGAAAAAGTAGAAATCTAGACCAACTGGAAGAATATTTTTTATTCACTTTTAATTGTAATCAAGGGCAATCAAATTAATTAAAAATGTATTTGACTTCCTGGATTAAACTTGCTTTCATTTTCTTGTTTTTATTGGTTAAATTCTAGATTTTTATTTGATGTTCTTCCTGTTTAATTCCTTAAAGTCTATTTAAATTATTTCGTGATTTAAGGAGGAAGAAGGAAAATGCGTTCGCAGCAAACTTGAAGAAGTTCTGATTAATATTAACTTGACGACATTGTTATTTTGTTACAAATTTATTAATTTCAAAAGGTTTTCCAACTTTAATGTGTTTTTTTAATTTAAAATTTCTTTCTTCCAAACTTTACGACACACTGAAACTGAGATTTGTGGCTGTTCCTTATTTGCAATATCGATAGTGAAATGTTTTCTATAATTTTTTATCTTTTTACAATAACAAAACTGAATTACAGTTTATCAATACTGCCCTAAACCTTATTATGAAAAGATTTATCAATTGGAACTTAATGTGATTTTCTATTCTAGAGTTACTAAATGGTACAAACATTCAAGTAATCCTGTTTGTAAAAACCTTTATTCACGGAGACTCGACACTTGTATTTCCATTGAAAAATCCAAATCGGCATAGTGAAATACTTCTTTTTATGGAATGGATAAGGAAATTTTGTCAAGAATGTCACGAGAAACTGAAGAAAATAAACAAAAAAATCGGTGCGATTGCCTTTGTAGTCAATAAATCTTGAACAAGTAATTTATAGTTTGCTCTTTTTATGAAAACAACAATATTTTAGATCAATAACACAATAATAATAAACAAGAAAAGCTCTCTCATTTTTCAATAATTTTTCTCTGGAACAAAGAATAGGAGAAAATATGGAACAATACTTTTCCATTCATTTTTCACTCGTACTAAAATCATCTTGAATCCAAAGCAATATCAAAGCAATAACTTGAAGATATTTTCAGTCAGTGTATCGGGCCGGAAATCTTATAGCGTAGAGTTTTTCATGAAATGAAAAATAATAAAAAATGTATGAAGGAAGCGCGGGGATTACGTTTGGAAGTGGGAAAGCGTGGATAAGTGCTCGCCTTTCCCGCTGCCTTATTTTCATATTTTCCTTTCCACTTTCTTCCACACTGCTTCAACGATGAGCATTAAGAGAAAGATTATTCCCATTTCTTTATGATTTATTTTGTCAATTTTATTTTTTTCATAATGTTTATATTCTTTCCTTCTACTTGAAGTGGAAATTCTATGAGATTTCTCTGCTTAAACTCTACCTGCGGGTAGTTTAATGACCCACACAACGCTCATCTTTTCATTTATTTGCTGGCTGCGGTTCTAAGTTAAATGTTACTATCTTCAATGGTTTGACCGGATTAAAGTTTAAAAACAGAGCTTCTCAAGCTGTGTTCCACGGTACATTGTTGTAAATCCGCCTCTCATTTTCCAAAAGAAAAATTTTAATACCAACAATAAAATTCAAATAGTTCAAATATAGTTAAATTATCTTGTTATTCAAAGACGTCAAAAGGAAATAAATACTAAGAGGTTGTGAAAGAAGTATCGGTCATCTACCTGACTTCAGGTTTAACTTATAGGTAACATTAGAATAAAATATTGTAAAGTTTTTCTTGTCCTTTTACTAAGAAAGAACTTTATTTACACAACTAATGCCTGCCACTAGTTATTAAATAATATGTGGGTTTGATTAAATAATAAAACTCGCTAAAGTTGTAAGTAATAACCTGATTTATTACACATTAACATTAACTAACATGAACATTTACTAGTAACTAACGCTATTCATTACAGTCACCATTTACAACAGTCACAACAGTTTACTGTTACTTACTCACTACGTAACGCCACAAAACTGTTCCCCGCACTGCACCGAATTGCACTAGTCTCTGCTACACAAACAGAGCTCTACTCACTAACTGACTAACCGCCTGACTAGCTACCACTGAAGCACTCCGCAACACTGACTCTCTCAAACTGTCACTTCCAAAGTGTCTCTCCAAACTAACGTCTCTCCAAGACTCACTCAAAACTAACTGATTAAAACTGATTAACAGCTCATTAAGAACTCCTTAAAAACTGACTTCTCCAGCTGTGTCTGCCTCCTTTTAACTGCGTGCCTTCCTCCAACTGGGACTGCCCTCCTCCAACTCTCTGAGCATAAGTTTCCACGCCCTCCTGACGTTCATTGGCTGGAGAAAACATACTGCCACCACCTCAGCTGGGGCCGCCCTCCTCCTACTCTCTGTCTCGCTCCTACCTGTCAATCACTGGCTGGGAAAACACATATGCCACCACCCCAACTGAGGCCTTTCTCTTAGCTGGCTTTTACACAGGTCACTAACTCCTTGAACAATCTAGCCCTTTCCTTTTTAGTTCAGGTAGAGACCGGCCCTTTTGTCTACACAGTGGTGGCCTGATACCGACTTTGGTCGCTTAACCCCTAGAACAATCTAGGCCTTTCTTCTCTGCCACAGATAGATACCGCCCTTTTGTTTATGCAGTGGCGGCCTGTTACTGACTTTGATCGCTCAACCCCTAGAACAATCTAGGCCTTTCTTCTCTGCCCAGGTCAACTTCGTTACAATATTCTTCCTAGCAAGACTGCAAGTTATGTTTAACGTTTCATATTCAATAAAATCAAAGGAGGAATCATGTTTCTTAGCATTTCTGTTAAAAGTGCATAAGATGTAGTCGGTTTATATTTCGAAACATTTGAAAAGTGACCTTCATGACAAACATGAAAAATATTGTTCTGTGATTAATTTAAACAAAACAAAAATTTTGCACTACAATTAGAATTTCGACATAAGTCAATACTAAATTAGAAATCGCGAAAATTAGAAAACTAATACGAAAATTAGCAGGAGATGAGAGTAGCGTTCATGCCAGTCAAAAATATTTTGAGAAACATCAAGCACATGTTTTTTATTATTAAATTTTCATTGTGTTTATTACAAATAGGTATACATTTTTTTTTATACGACAATTTAAATATAGTAATAATAATAAAATAATACTATTTGATTTCATGCAATTGTAACGATGGTGCTTTTCTTCGTAAATTACTCACTACTTCAACATATTCTTTAAGTATTTGTTACACTAGAAGAACATCAAGTAAAACATGGTCTGCAATTCTTAAAAGAGTGATAACCACTGACTTATTGTCCTAATGAATGTGGTTAGTATAAAACATTAGAAAAGACAACAATGAGGTAACATCCGGTTTAAATCATTCCTAACTGAACAGGATTTTGTAATTGAAACTTCCGCTCTGCCGTCTTTCTTAAAACTAAAAATTTTATTTATTTATTGAATTCCCAATAGTAAGTATAACCGGACATTAGAAATTTCCGGATCATTGAGCAAAAGTGGCCAACCTGTATCCACTCTAATAAGCAATTCAAAGCTTTCATTCTTTTCATAGAAGTGGTTTTGTTCTTACTTCAATAGACTGTAGTTCGACAAAACGAAAAATGATATTTAATTTATTTTTAACTTATCGTACCTCATACGAGGGTCGTTTGAAAAGTCCGTGCAAAGTCAGAGAGATAGCACTACTGGCGCGTATCGAGGTTATGTTTAGTTAGTAGCATCTCTTGGAAGAACACACACCAAGTTTCAGCCAGATCGGTCTATTTCTTTGTGTTTGGCATTCGTTTGAATCGAGGAAGTCGAGTGATTTTCAAAAAATGGACGAAAAAGAATTTCGTGTGTTGATTAAACACTACTTTATGAAAGGCAAAACGCCTCAGGAGACTAAAGAGAAGCTTAATAAACATTATGGTGACTCTGCACCTTTGATTAGAACAGTTTATAAGTGGTTTCAAAATTTTCGGAGTGGCCATATGGGCACAAGTGACGCTGAACGTTCTGGACGCCCTGTTGAGGTTACTACTCCAGAAATCATTGATAAAATCCATGATATGGTGATGGATGACAGAAGAGTGAAGGTGCGTGAGATTGCTAGTGCTGTGGGCATCTCGAATGAACGGGTACATAATATTTTGCATCAACATTTGGACATGACAAAGCTATCCGCAAGATGGGTGCCGCGATTGCTCACGCTTGACCAAAAACGAAATCGTGTGAAGTGTTGCAAGGACGGTTTGCAGCTGTTCCAGAAGAATCCGCAGGACTTTAAGAGTCGTTTCGTCACTGTGGATGAAACATGGATACATCACTACATTCCTGAGACCAAAGAACAATCTAAACAATGGGTTACCAAGGGGGAATCTGACCGTTCCTTCGGCCGGAAAGATTATGGCGACTGTCTTTTGGGATTCGCAAGGAATAATCCTCATAGACTATCTGGAAAAGGGTAAAACTATTACAGGTGCATATTATTCATCGTTATTGGACCGTTTGAAAATCGAGCTGCAAGAAAAACGCCCACGATTGGCCCACAAAAAAGTCTTTTTCCATCACGACAACGCACCAGCTCACACCTCAACAGTTGTGGTCGCAAAATTAATGGAAATAGGGTTCCAACTCGTTTCACATCCCCCCTATTCTCCAGACTTGGCTCCCTCGGACTAATATTTTTTCCCCAATATGAAGAAATGGCTGGCGGGAAAAAGATTTTATTCAAACGAGGAGGTGATTGCAGAAACGAACGGCTATTTTTCATACTTGGACAAATCCTATTATTCGGAAGGGATCAACAAACTAGAGCAGCGTTGGACGAAGTGTATAAGCCTAAAAGGAGACTATGTTGAAAAATAAAAAAGGTTTACCCAAAAAAATTAAGTAGTTTTTATTTTTGCACGGACTTTTCAAACGACCCTCGTATCTTGTAGATTTAGGTGTTAGTGCTGCAGAGATTTTAACCGAACAGAGAAACCGTCTTAATATTTCGGAAAGCCGAGTTCTTCTTTCTTTTTTTTACGAAATTGAACAGATATCAAATATTTATTTTCGCAGCATCAAGGATCTCTTTAACAATGAAAGAGGCTTCTTAGTTTTTGTATTTAATTTTCTTATTCGCCCAATTAATCAATCAGCTACTGCATTAGAAGTCGTCGTTTTATGTAGGTGCAGTAATGCAACATTAAAATGAAATTTAATTTGTATTACAATATAACCGCATGTAAAGTATAAGTAAGCAAAGAGAGATTTAACTGCATATTTTTTATTAAACCTCATCTCAAAAAATTATGAGTAACTACTTTGCAGTTGCGCTATATTAAGTACCTGCGTAACCGTTAAGAAAATTAGCTTTAAGGAGGTAAAAAAATGTTTACTTTATCCAATATGAGCACAAAAATAGGCGTTAAAGAATAAAATGGTTTTAAGGAAAGCTTAATCCTACCTCTTCACAGAGCTGCCTTAAAAAACATTATCCTTAGGAAATGTTCCTAATAAAGGATATAGCTCTATATGTGTGCGAAGAGTAGACGAACTTAGGTTATCTTTGTTGTAATCTGTAGATAAATGTGTCCTTACGAAGTACCCGATAAATAACTAGAGATTGGATACTCCAGAGAATTATTAATCATTTTTGTACGCGTAAATTACCTTCATTGGCTTTATTTGGATCATTTATTAATCCGCTTTTATAATATTATTTATTTTTGTAATAAATGTTTAAAAGCTTTACTATGTACTTAGGTAGAGCTATTTAATATCTCTATTAAAAAACATTGAATTTCATCTGCTACGTTCTCAACACCTTTTCCACAATTCATTACCAGATTATTAGCAAATCGGATTGCTGGCAATATGATACTTTAAGATGACAATACACAAGTATGTAGGATTCTATTATGAGAAAATTCTAATATCATGTCTCCCTGAACTACAAAAAAATATTTTTCAAATAGAACATCACATGAAGAACATCCGGAGAGTTGGCGAGGAAAATCCATTTTACCTAGCTGACTTTTCGATGACATTAGTGTTGTAATCGATAGTATTCGATCTTTATGAAGTTACAAATTTAGAAAAAGCTGTTGGAAGCTCTTAAAGTTTCTCTGGTTCCAGCAGTTTTGATGGTAACTTTCAATATGGTTGCAATTTTGTACTAATACAGAAATTTTATTGGTCATTTTTAGTTCTCCATGTTGTGACCTGTCATAAATTATCTTCAGATAAATAACTTACCACCTACCGCCCAGCTGCACCACCCTCAAATTCGGAAAACCCAAACTGCAGATGTTCCTCGTGCCAGTCCGCTTTCATTATCACAAAACCATATTCGTCCACGCAAAATATGAGGAGAATTCTCAATTTCATTGTATAAAAATCCCATTATGGCAACATAACAGTAAATAAAAATGTACCACAACCGCAATGAAAGAAAATTCATTTCTAAGATACTAGTGTAGAAGCCAGAAAAATAGAACTATTATTATAATTTTTGTAACTAATACAATTTAAAGTTGAATCAATTTAATTTAATTAAAATAAGTTAATAAGTTTTATGCTGCAAGTCTCCGAGAGGAATTTTGTGGTTCGACAACTGGAAGATGGTAAAACAACCCGGTTTTTGTTATTTTACATGTAAATAGTTCCGTCCCTTTCTTTCTTTACTCTCGGGTTCGGCTGCAGAGGATGGAGTACCCAGGACTGCCAAACTGTATGGTTACAGTTCAGCACGAAAGATCCTTAATTTGCATATTTTACGAGTATATAAAAGCAGGACGTGGGACCGTTCTCCTAAACACACTTCAGACTTCCTAAAGGTCTGTGTTCTAATAATATCCAATGAAATCCCTTCAAAAAATCTTGGGATGGTATTTCATATAGTGATTCTGATGGACATATTTTTGCTCTATTAAAAACAAACCTCCATCTCCAGCTAATCTTTCTTCTGGTAAACTCTTGTTTAATGCCAAGGGTTACTGGGCAAATATTTCATTTTGACCGCTGAGAATGTTTTTTTGTTATTTCATGATAGAATAGGAAATAGAGTCGATCCTCTCAATAACGGACACTGGCGGGGGAAAGCAAAGTGGTCGCAGTTTGGAGGTGGTCGTTAGAAGGAGTGTAGGCAAGTTTCATAATGAAAAAATATAGTTTTTTTTCCAAACTTCTATTTAAAAATTGTTTATTATTAATAGATTTAAAAACGTACATAATTGCGTAATTATTTAGCTATATGATATGCATCAAGTTTTTCTTAATTATCCAAAATATTTATCAAAAAACTACATATTATTGACTTAATTAATAATTTTTATAATAATCATCACATTTATTCATAATAATAATAATTTATGTTAAAATTATCATCATACTATCATATATTATTAGAAAAATAGAACAAACCTTTCGGCAAGTTGACGATGGCTCGATTTGGTTTTTGCAAAATCTTCCAACACATTTATTTTCTCTTTTAGAGTTAACCACTTTCGTTTGAGAGACATATCGGAAAAAATAATATTGTTCGTCCAAAGTAATATTGAAAAATGATTAAAATGGTACAAGATGTATGGAGCTTATATAGGAAACTTTAGGAAAAACCAGAAAAAAACAAAAACTTGAGAGGGGGATAATTATTTTGATCACCGCGTCAAACGAACTTTTAATAATAAGGTGGTCGTTGGTGGGAGGTGAAACATAATAATCCGTTCCCCAAAATCAATGTTCGCGGTCGTTATGTAGAGTGTCCGTTAGACGGAGGTTCTTTTATATAGAAAGTGTCCTTTATTGGGTCGCTCGACTGTATTCTATCTTAGGATAAGAAGTTCTGACAACGTTATGTCCAATCTGTTGCTGGTGTGGTGGGTGTGAACTACGTAGAGAATTGACTCTGTGTGAGGAGTTTATGTCAACGGAAACTAATTCAAGAAAACTTGAAAGCCAAAACTTTATAAAGGACAAAAGAACTTAAGTGAACGAAGCAATATTAAGCTTTTGGTAAACCCCCCCCAAAAAATTTTCATTTTCAAAGTCTTTTCTATTGAATCGGAGGAAAATATAAACTGATAACAGCCTGTCTAAAATTTACAATAAATAGAAAAAAAAAATACAAAATACTCTGTGAAGTTGGTGAGAAGTTTTAACAGAAAAGACAGGAAAAGAAGATCCTGAAAGGAATGGGAATAAAGACAGAAAAAGGACTTTTCTGGAGACAAGGTCAATATAAAGGTCTATTGTAAAAGAAAGTTTTGAAAAACTTTGTATTACATTAAAAAAGAAGAAGATTTTAGCAGAGAAAGTCCAGCAAAAAAATGAAATAATAAGAGCCAGAAGCCAGAAAGGGGAAAAAATAAATGTCTCTTATTCAAGGAAAACGCAGGAGCCGTTAATAAAACGATGCTAAAAGTCTCACAAGGGGTATTATTGTTTTTTAAACTCGTGAATTTCTTAACGTTCCAAAAAAAGTTTAATGTTTTATAAGGTTACAGTTTCTGGTTGTAATTATTTATTGTTTAGGTTTATTCAGCCTATATACTTTAGGATGTTAGTTAAAGAGGGCCTGACATCTTTTGTTCCTCAAGGAACTTCATTTGACAAGTTTATTACTATTTGTCTCTTAGTCTTCGCTACTTTCTTAGAATGCTGGTGTTATCCTGTAGTGAGAATGGTTTTCAGGTTGAAGCAGTCTCTCAATGTAACATGTTAAAATTACGGATGTATTCTATACAATGAAATTTAATTACTAAAGTCTTGCCTTTAATAGAAGTAGGAAATAAGTGCTACTGAGCCTTAAAGAAAGCTTTGAGTTTCAACTAGCTCTCCAGAAAAGCCAAGTTGATATTGTCTAAGAACATATAAAGGCATCGCAATCCCAGGACACTATCTCGTTAAGGAAGAGAACGCGTGGAAAATTGAGAAAATTTCGGCATAGTAAGACTTGAAGTCGCACGAAGAGGTTCAATTAAAGAAATGAAACAATTCTATGGCGAAAAGCCGATTACTTGAAAAACTGCCTTAAACTTAATCTTCAATATTATTTTCAAACAAGAACAAATTAATAAGTAGATAGTATATGCATAAAATAATTAACGAATGATTATTTATAATCTCGTTAATGGACTTTGTCGTTAAATTTTAATGAATCTTTGTTAGTTCAGAAATTTATCTTAGTGGTTGTGTTTTATGTATTCATTATGTTAATATAAGTGATAACTTTTAGACATTATTTAATGTATAAATACTCGCTAGGAGAATTGTATATTTAGCTAGTGATTACAAGTCTAAGTACCCGTCGTAAACAACCATTAAGTTTAATTTAACTTGTAAACAAAGTATTGACAACTTACTAAGTAGTAAGTACTGAACTGCGCGATAAGTTGGCAAGCTAAATGACATTGTTATAAAGTTGAATGTTATAAAAGGTGATGGCGAACACGATTTCACTTTAGAAATGAGTAACACTTTTCGTAGACAATAAATTGTGGGGAAAAAATATTTGATGTGAACATTTTATCATTTTCAGTAGGGTTCAACCCCCTGTACCCTATACCTTGTCAGGGTGATTTTTCATCACCTTAACATTAGCAAAAAATGGGTCTCATTTTGCATTCAGTTCGGATAAGTGTAATAGGATAAATAAATAAATAAATCAAATCGAATGCCTATGTTGTAAATAAATTATCGTATGACAAGATATTGGCATAATCACTTTGGCAAAGAAATTGCCATAATAGGATATTCTTTGATCAAAGAGCGACAAGAAGAAGTAGAAGTTTGTCTCCAAAACGGGGAATGCCGTCAAATACTAACTCATATTTTCGCTCCTTTGGGAAAACTACCGCTGTTTGGCTAATGCTGAGTTCATGGAAAATGAATGGCAACTTTTGCCATCTTTGACAAGTTTGGGCATAAGGTGTTGGCCCATCCTTGCGATAATGTATTAGAAAAATACAAACTGTAACTGAGCAGTCAAAGCGGTAAAAATTCTTGAACCTAAACACTTTATTATTATAGATTGTCTTCTTTTTTCCCAGTGTTCTTGAAAACGAGTACAACGATTTTTTTTAAAACTTTGACAACACTTTGAATTCATATTGGTTTTTAAACTTTTGTTGGAAACATTTTGCCAAAAATTATCCGATTTAAGGGATTTTCAGGAAGAGAAGCCCTTTAGAGCGAACTATCCTCTAAATAAAAGTACAAAGTACAGATTTACTGTACGGTCCTCTGTCTATTGAAATCTATCATAAGGAAGATCCCAGCATCCATAGAATAGGTGCCTACTCTGTAGCTTTTAAGTTGTAGAAGTACACTCCGCTCTTTGCTGACCCTTTGGGAAGGGAAACATTCAAACGTTTCTCTCTTAATGCAATTCTTTAAGTGCAATTACCTATTTTTTTTAACTTGTAATTATTAATGATAGTACAAAGATGTTAGATATAATATTTGCTGACATAAATCTTATATTAAAACGAAAAACCCGTCAGTTAGACTTGTCTTTTACATCATATGAAAAATGATATATTGTAAGAGCACAATATAAAAGAAAAAATTGAACTCGGGTCCTTCCGTGGAATGGATACTTAAGGTCACAACTGGATCCATTGTATCCTCGATTCATTTTCTTTAACACAGCCTCCACATCATTCATAATCTTCAATAGGTTCAGCTAAAAAAAGGTACCACGGTTTTCAAAATTAAGCACAAAAAGTGTGTGTAGTCGCTCCTATAAATCTAGTTACCTGTACAGGAATCAAAGCCAGATTGGTTTAAGGTTTCTTATGCGAGAGAGCAGTGCCGAGCTAGGCAGAGGAGTGAGTGAAGAATCTCTTTTAACTTTAGAAATTCCTCGTAGTTCAGTACACGACAATATATGTTAGAAATTAGATATATTCTTATTCTTATTATTATTATTTTGTGTTTATTGTGCTACAATCAGCGCATTAGCGCTATAAGTAACAATGATAACAATGGAGTAATAAATTATAAGGTAACGAGTGGAGAAGTTACCCAGTGGTAACACTCCAAAATAATATATGGTTAGTCACTCTCTTCACTTGAGAGGAGATCACGAGGCCACTGTCTTTTAAGACGTCTTGTCGGGTTGTCCGGAAGAGTTCTAGAAGAAAGATTTTGAGCTAGAGGATTTATATGAGATTGCAGGCTGAAGTGGAGTTTTCTGTATCGTGTTTTAGCAACTTGGGTGACTAAAGGAATGTTAAGGTCAGTGTGTGTAGTCAGGTTGGAGACATAAAATGGAGCGTTTACGATAGTTCGAAGTATTTTAGATTGTAGCGATTGAATCCTTTGGAGATTGGAGCGTTTAGGTGAACCCCACAGCTCTATTCCGTACGCCCAGATGGGTTTCAAAATAGAAGTATAAATCAGTCTTTTGTTGTCCAGAGAGAGTTTTGATTTGTTGTCTAAGAGTCTTTTAAGTAGTCGATAGCGTGTGTTTAGTTCTGTTCTTTTACGAGTGTGGGGATTATTATTTTAGAATGATCAGCAACTTGGATTTTGGGAGAGGACTGTAAAGATTGTCAAAGATTAAGAGAATTTAGAAATTTAGGTAAAAAGTATGAAGTATTCAATTCATTGTAGAAAACTGTGTTCTTTACTCAATCAATTGTTCTTTTTAATAAATTCCTTTTTAGGTTGCCTCATATATGGCTATCTAGAAGGCAATGGTTACATGGTTCTTATTCAGACCAATCACTAGGAATACAGTCCTTTGGCAATATTAAATATTTTTATTACCTTCAAATATGGGCATTCAAGCTAAGGCAGATTATTTTAAATGAAAAATTTCTGCTCTATTCAGGACCATGGTTCTATTGATGTATGACGTCATACGCCCCCTTCAAATAACCAAAAAACAGATCAATCGTTATTTTTTCTTCACATCTTACGACGCATTAGTAATTTAAGTCAACACTGGTAAAAATCTTTTAAAACTGCTGAAACTAAGCTTGGCTAACCTATGTTAAGTTGAAAGGAAAGCTGTTCGAAGGGTATGGGAAGGGTCAGCTTACTGCGTTGGATAGTAGCTAAAGAAGAAAGAGTTAACGGGAGTCTATCTGTGTGACGTTGATAAGGCTTTACAGGAGTATGCATGAGTCCAATCCTAGCAGCAGTAAAATGGGCATTTCTTTAGACTGTTAGCTCTGCCTACTCACAAACAAACTTAAAGAGGAGATGTAAGGGAGTGTCGTATGAACTCTTAACGCACGACAGGCCTTCAACAGTCTGGGTAAATGCCCACTTACCACAAAAAATATTCATCAGATAAAGCTTATTATGCAGCACTTCGGAAGTTAACTTGGAATTTCCTCTCTTATCAACTGGAAAGTACTTTTTTACTTCTTCCTGCTAGGAAGGAAAGTATTGTAGTCAAGTTTTAGCCCCCTAAAGTTAGAAAATCTGTCTAGCTGAGTGAACAAAATATTTTAAAAAAACAGCAGGAAGATGAACCTCTGTATTTTGATTGGGTTTTAATAGGGTACCCAAAATTTAGCATGTGGATTTTCTTGAGATTTTACGAAAAATGGTTTAATTGATTTCATCTAAACATGGCGAATGTATTGCCAATACGCAGAGTTAGAACGAAAATATTTCACCAGCCTACGAGGTGTGGCTATTAAATAACGAGACTGATGCTGCTACAGAAGAACTATGCATGCGCCAAATCCTAACGACCGACAGCTGTGCAGCGTAAAGCCTTCTCTTTCGATTGCAGCGTCTCAAGTGTTTGTAGAGAAATCTGTCTTACCGGAACCGTCGTTTGTGTAAGAGATGTTAGTTTCGTTTTGACGAAAACATGGTACTACACATGTAGTAGAGCAACAAATTGTGAAATTTCACATGAAACTGGGTAAAACCGCTACTGAAACTTATCTTTTATTAAAATAAGTTTATGGCGATGAATGTTAATCACGTGCTCAAGTTTTTGAGTGGTTCAAGCGTTTCCGAGATGGCCGAGAAGACGTCGGAGATGATGACCGCCCGGGTCGCCCTTCCACGTCCAAAACAGATGAAAATATCGATTATAATTAATCAACTCTTACTACCGTGAGGTGCTTTACTCAACTCCGTGAAAGAGTAAGGAAAAAAAACGACCCGATTTGTGGAAGAACAAGTCATGGGTTCTCCATCAAGACAACGCGC
Source organism: Rhodnius prolixus (assembly GCF_049639745.1). Lineage (NCBI taxonomy): Eukaryota > Metazoa > Arthropoda > Insecta > Hemiptera > Reduviidae > Rhodnius > Rhodnius prolixus. The sequence goes on from NW_027411624.1 coordinate 27,691,077, forward strand.
CGGCTCACACTGCATTGACTGTCAAGACGTTTCTAGCCAAGCACAACATCCCAGTTTTAGGCCATCCGCCTTATTCACCTGACCTAACCCCATATGACTTTTGTCTGTTCCCTAAAGTCAAATCTGCATTTAAAGGAACATGATTTCAGACCTTTGAAGCTGTGAAAGAAAAAGCGGCATGCGTCATGCAGGAGCTCACAGAAAAAGACTTCCAGCACTGTTTCGAACAATGGTAAATTCGCATGGAGCGTTGTAGGGATAGGGGAGGGGTGTATATTGAAGGAGATAATAACTAAATATGTTTGAATTTAAAATAAAATGTTTTACAGCAATCGTCTCGTTATTTAATAGCCACACCTCGTACGAACCACTTTGCTGAATTCATTTTTAATTTATTTTTTGTGTGACTTTTTCGAAAGTGTGGTGCATTTATTTGAAACAATTTTGGCCCAGGAAAATTTGTTTTCAGTGTTCTTGATGAGGAAAAAATGGGCTAGGTTAGAAATATCATTTCTGTATAATTTGGGTTGTTTCGATCTCCTTTAATATTAACAAATATATTTTAAAATTCGGGCTTTGAAATCATGACAGAAATATAAATTAGAAAACATAAGTTAGAACCTGAAGGAATTTTAGCGAAAGAACTGTGGTCACGTGATTGTTCACGCTGTATTTGGAAGTAAGCAATCGGACATTGTAAACATTTCGATCATCGCTCATTGTAAAGGTACTTTTGGAGTGGTTCTAACCTCCCAGCATTGTTGAACTGTTTGAGTTGTAAAACTGGAGTTTGTTAGAGTTGGTAAAAGGGTTGAAGCTGTGTGGTAGCAGAGGTTTAACATCGTGTACAATGCCGAATATTAATTAAAATATTCCCATGGTAATGAGTACCACTCCTACAGACGACTCCTTCTTTTGGTCTACCACATTTCATTAAGATATACCACCGCAGAGCTTATAATTTGTTTACCCACTTTTAAGTAGCCAATTAATTCGCCTTGCTTCATTAAATAGGATCTTGTGGGACGCAAGAGAAAACTGAGACCTTGTGAATGGATTAAAAGAGCTGATGTGAATTTTCTCTCAATACGACTCTCAAAGTTTAAACTTACTAACTTTTTCAAACCAAGAATTTTGAAATTTATTTTCTCACTTTTTTAATACTGTGTTTGTACTGAACTCACAGAAACGAAAAGTTACATCAGCCTCAAACTTGCAATACGTTTTTGCCGATTCTGTTAAAAGTATTTCGACCAAATGAGCGATTTTACTAAAGCAAATTTTCAGTTTACGTGTATTTTTCTTTTGAAATTAGTTAGAACGATTCTCTATTTATATATACAGGAAAAAATGACAGTTAAGTGGTTTTGTGCAACTCGAAGAACCAGTGAAGTTAAGAATCTGTATCTTTCTATGCATCAACGAGGTGGTATCTTTCTGCTTAATCTTCTCTGTGAATTTGTAGGCTGATGCACTTTAAGGATAACCTACACAATTTTATAAATGAGAGTGCATTCTTAGGATCTCTTCTCTTATGTCTTACTTTCCAGGTAAGGTCTCTTTCCGGTATGGTACTTTTAGGAATTACATCTTAATGTACTTACTGTCAATAGTCAATTCTCTAGTTCTTTTTTTTTCCCCAAATCGTAATCTTTTTTTTAATTCAGATCTCTCGGTGATCATTTTTACTGTACTTATTATGAGTGCAGGCCAAAGTTGATTGGGATCTGTACAGTAAATTAGGCCTTAAATTATGTTTTTTTTTAAGCATAAAAAAAGAGTCTTTTGATCCGGACCGAGTAAAGTACAATGGCTTCTGGAGCTAACTAATGATTTAGCGCCCCTAATGGGTATTTTTAATAATATTACAAAAAAATATTCACTAAAATTATCACCTCATTAAAACTAAAACCTAATGAAACTGTTAAACATAACTAGGGTTGAAACTGTCCAGGCAGGTTACTAAGAACTTCTTGACGGGATAGGCTGGAAAGAATTTGGGAATTTAGCCAAATATTTCCATCTATTATCATCAAATATTTCAGTCGAAAATTCTACGACGCATAAACAATTCTTCATATTACGAATCCTATTCAAACTTATCTAAAAAGTACGTACGTTTTGACAAAGATTTAACCTCAAACCGATACAAGAAATTTGACTTTTGCCTCTCCGCTCATCCGCTACCCACTCAATTATAATCTTCAACTCTACCAGATGATCCCAGACGTCAATTAAAGCGGCACTGGCCACGAGATATACTCTACGCTGGAAGATAGTAATCTGAAATGATTAGTTGAGGGGTCAGCAATACTTCTTGCTGCAGTGAATCAGTCATCTGGCAGTTCTACATTTCATAAAGTTATTAAAAATAAAAAGCTTTTTGTTTTATAAGTTTCAGTTAAATAAAATGTTAAAAAGGATTCTCTTTAGAAAGGAAAGTTTAGCTTTAAAAATGAAGGAGATAAAGAAGTGTGCAGAAGAGGAAATGATAACACCGGTGTGGAAGGAAGGAAACCATTAGTGTGATTAAAGCCTAGGCTATGTCAGGCTAAACTTTGGTACAACCACCAGATAACCGTTAAAGCGGCTTTAGTTATATCACTATGGCGTTTTCTAGCCTTGGGCAGGGTTATGAGCTTGACAATGACTGGACAAACCATTTCTGTAACGATAAACACTCGTATCTTTGTTTCAATCACCTGTTTATTTAAATGATTAATAATTGGCAATTATTCATTCTGTCTGTCTCTGTATTGATATTCATTTCATTTGTTGCTTTTGAAACTGTAACAGGAAATATTGACAAGTTCTATTTTAAAAGGAAATGGCTGCTTTAACGAAAAGTGAATTGTGAAGGTTATACTTGTGAATTACAGGATAAGAATTACTGCAATAGAGAATATACAGGGTGGGGCAAAAGATATGAACCGGTTTTAAAGGGATGTAAAACGAAAACAATTCAACTTACAGAAATTATGTTTATATTGTTTAATTCAGTACAGAATCTAGTTTTTTACATTAAGTTTGAAAGATGATATCACGTAGGTGGCGGCCGTCAGCCGCGATGCACTCTTGAAGGCGAATTCTGAAGTTGCCTCCATACGATAGCAAATTTAAAGACGTATTCACGTCAACAAATTAAAATTTTATTCTGAAAACTAGAAAATTTGAGACTTTTCAATTTTGAATTGTACCTTTTATTATGATATTACAATTGATGAATTGTACTTTATATAATATTATAATACTTAATATTTACTTGATATAATATTAGAATACTTGATATTGTATAAGTAGTAGTAAATTGTACCGATAAAAGGTACTTTAGGAAGAAAGTAAGTACTGTAAGAAGACCATGTAATTATAGAACAATCTATTTCAGTGAGTTGAAAGAGATTCCCCCAAACAAGAGGAAATCCAAGAATCGGGAGCAGCATCCACGATGAAGCCCAGCTCAATAAGGACTGAGATAAGCCTAGAATAAGAAAAACACAATGAATTGAGAAAGAACATGCGTTAAATTCATTGTTGGGTACTCAAAACATTTAGTTTCTATAAAACCCCAAAAATCGGATTAAACAACTGACTGTTTGGTCGCCAAATTCAAAATAGAATCGGAAATTGAGGTTTGTAATATTAGACAGTGTTAAATGTTATTACAGATTCCAAATCTCTAACATTTTTTTATATTTTTTAGAATAGAACTAATTAGATTTTGTGAGTTAGGCTAAATTTGAAAACAAATGCTATTAAAAAAACAATATGACACAAGATACAATAAAAAAATCATACACAAATACATATATTATAAAAGATCTAAAATACAAGTTATTGTGTTATTTTAGTGGAACGAGAAGATTAAAATTACAGTAATTGAATAAGGGCAAACAACACGTGGGTGTTTCGAATCAGTTTTTTACAACATAGATAATGTCCAACCCACACAACTAATTCAGCATTCACTCTGTAATCTTCATTTTCTAATGCATTATTCCTGTTAAGTTTTATTTTTTCCCAGCTAATAATAAGATAATCCAATAATGTTGGAATTCCATTTTCCAGAGCGATGACTGTTAAATTCGTTAAAGTCCGCTACTTTGACCCCAGTATGACTTTGTCTTGCTATTTTTATTTATTTAAATAAGCATTTTCAGTTACAAAACAAAAAAGTTATTGCAAACAATGAACGTAAATTTCTTCAGTGGAATTTAATGGAATTACTTCAATTTTTTGGGGGGGGTGAAAACTCAATTTAAAATTCCAAAATGAACCATTTGGAGGAAGAAAAAAAAGGCTACCACATTTAGTGCAATTTTAAGGAATATGAAGGAAGGTTACTCTGTAGTGTCATTTTGAGGACTCGAAGGAGAATAAATGTATTCTCAAAATTACTAAATATAAAGGATAAATTGAATGCTGAGTATTCCCTTTTTACTCCTTAAACCAAGCACTAAAGAATAGCCGCCCCTTGCTTTCTCCAAATTGTTTGAAATAAAAGTTACAGGACTATTTTCGAATGCATGATGTTAAAAAAAACTGTCACGAGATACTGCGAAATCGATTTAGATTATCAAAATTAAAGGGAGGTATTACCTAAACAAATTATCTAAGTTCAGCCCTCTCCTTTTCCATTTTTAATCAAAAACCTTTTCTTGCACCTTCTCCAGAACATCTTTAATAAAGCGAGGACCTCAAAGCGTTCATTTCCGATGAACAATTTACTTCAACTTTGTAACGAAAGTGAGTGAAAGTAAAATCCTTCGGTGATTTACGCAGGCAAAAGTATCGAATAGTGCAGGCCAGCAATGATTATCAAGTAATTATTTGGTTTTTAAATTGATTCATTAATATTGTTCACAATTAGTCTGGTTACAAGAGCTTAAAGATTCTTCTTCTTTTTTCTTTTCTAGTTTAATGGACTTCTACGTAGTAAAATCTGATTTAGATATTAAATGGGTTGGAAGAGTTCTTGAAGAAGGAAGTAATTAACCAAGGGACACTTAATAATAGGGAAACTTGACAGTGTTTAGAATAGTTATACCCCAACAAGTGCCTTCCTGTTTACACTAATTACACTTTAAATTAAATCAGGACCACACCTAGAGACGCAAATACACCTGAGGCGAGCGAACGAAGGCATTTTGGGAGTGGCTGGAGTTGATAGGTAGGATGGTGTACCGTTTGAAGGGGGGTAGTGGTAGATATAATAACAAAAGACCTTACTATACAACTTGGAATTGTTCCAAGTTGTACACTTTGTTTCGGCAATACACCGAGGGACTTCATCATTTATTCATTTCTGATCATTCTTCTTCCTTAACTTTGCCGACCGCTTCTTCTTTTGTATTTTGTATATTCTCAGTTCATCCACTTTTTAAAAAGTTCTATTTAGTGGTAGGTTTAAACAAAAAATTAAACATTTAACTCTGTTTTACTTATCGTCAAAAATTTATTGGTTAAAACAAAAACAACAAATCTAACTAAATTAATGTAAGATTTAATTTACTTAATTCTCATAAATTATTTAATTGTGACCAGTTAGCGCTTCGGTTTATGAGAATAGCGAACAATAAGTGAACTGAAACAGGAATAGACATTAAAAACAAAACATGCCTCCTGAAGTGCTTTTATTAAAAATCGATTATACTAATACTAATTTTCATACTAATTTTTACGATCTCTTACTCTTACTGTTGAGAGATATTGTGATCGTGCTGATCTTTGATTTTGAGTTTACACCAGAAATACCGGTTACCCGAGAACGAGGTTCCCTTGAGTCTGAAAAAAAGAAGTATGTTAAAAGTGGTTAGTGATTGTGTCTTCTCACTCTGTGTGAGAATTTTTGAATGTGTGCACTTATTTTATCCACTGTAAATCCAAAAAATGTTGGAGAATGTTGGAGCTCTAGGGAAGAGATGAAGTTAAACTACTCATTTCAATGGATCACCAAAATTTTGGTTTTGAAGAAGATCAGTAGGAATAAGAAGGTGTTACTTTGACTTTTCTCTAGTTCTGTGATTAGGTCTAAAGAAAATTACAGCCTTTTACTATGTTTAAAGAATTTTTCAATTTATATTTTCATGCAAATTGAGTAAAACTGAAAAGCACAGAAAATTTCCTCTTCTTTTGCCAACTCGAAATTTTAACCACATTTTAAATCCATGGATCAAGTAAAGTGACATTTCCAGTGGTTAGGCTTTGACCAATAATTTACAACTCCAGGACTCTAGTGGTACATGCATCAAATATAAAATTTTGTACGAGAACTTCTCATTTTGTTTTAGATAGTCACAAGGACAGTTTTTCCTGAACAGTGGATCTCAAATTGCTCATTTCCGTTGAGAGCTCAATGTCGACTGATCATTGCTCTTAGAAGAAGACAAAGAAAAAACAATCTTCATGCATTATCGATTTGAAAGAGTTTTATTGTTTGCTAGAAAAGTTGCAAAAACTTTTTCTCCTGAAAAGAAAAGTTTATTCCAAGAGAAAGCTTATATATATGAAAGAAGAAAGCTTAAAAGTAAACCAAATGAGGTAAATATTTACTTCCCAGAATAGGAAGGAGGCAATGGATCAATACATGACAGACTATGACTATGATATAGACTGTGTGGGTACCCTATCATGGCCTTCATTCAGTGTTCATATATAAAAACCCATTATGTACAGATGGTAGCTGTTGGAAACCTGAACCCATCATTAAGAAAATGCTTCTAACTATTCAGCTGTCAAAAATATTCTCCATTAAAACCCATACAGTTGATAGTCTATTATTTACTATTTATTTTTATTATTTGGATCGTACAATCGTGAAAAACTTCTACAATGGATGGTAGATGAGATATAGTCTAGGTATTATCGTTAAAACGTAAACGACTTTTAAATTGGAAGATCCCATTGCATTGATGGAGATCATAGTTGCTCCCTGGTGAAAGGTGGGATTGTAAATTGATTTTATAAATTATTGAACCTAGAAAATAGTTTAGTTTTAATTCTTTGAGTGATTAAGGAAAGACGCAGGCTATATTTAAAGTATTCGTTTAATTTCATTTTTAATTTAACCTCTGTCTTGCACAAATAATAGAATAATTCAATAATTAACTAATACTTTATAATTTACACTTAAATTAATTAGGAACTTCCTCGTAATTGAAAATTACAAAAAACAGCTGCTGCACGAAAAAGTGTCTCGCTAGTTCAGAATTAAAAGCCGAATTTTCTGACTGGACATAAACATTAGCATTAAATAAAGTTTTCTAATTAAAAATGAAGTGTGATTAAAGCAAACCTCATCTTCGATTCAGCTTCAGTAGTGAAATGCTAAATATATATGTATTTTTGTGTCAAATCTACATTTCCCTGCTGAAATCTAGGTAGTTATAAAAGACTAAAACAGCAATATTCTATTTTTTTTGAAATATATTTTGGGCAAACTCAGTCCCTAAAGTTAAAAGGGCACCTTGCGCCTCCATACTTTTTATTCTATTACCTCTACACTATTATTTATTTGTAGCTTTATAAGTTTGTAAGTCAGTTGAGTCCAAGCTGAAACAAATTTGTCATATAGGATGGTAATAATTTACATTGGTAAGAGAAATAGTCTGGGTGCTTCACAACTTTCTTTTTATTCTTAGGGCTTAGGTTAAGAGTCGAAAGAGGCGACATTTTCTCCTCGTACTCCTCTTCTTCTCTTAAAAATTTATATACCTATATAATATATATTCAGTAGTATTTCTGGGCTGGCTGGTGAGAATCATCATAAAATATCCCCGTAGAGTGAATACGAGACCTCATTTTTCATGCTGAAAATCCTAAAGTAGGTAGTTTTCTCTTGATAATGGCTCCTGAATGTATATATATATATACATCTGAAAGTAGATTATAATATAAATATCAAAAAGCGGAAATTAATGTTTTGGTCGGAATGATGCCTTCCAGTATATCCTGGAAAATTTAATCCAAGCCCAAGGGATACAAAATATGGAAGAGAAAAGTTTCTAGGCCTTATTATAACATATCTAGGATTTATTTACTATTTTCCCTAATCTTGCACTTTCACCTAATCATTTAAAGATAGTTTCCTGGATCAAAAATGAGAAATGAGCAGTTCAAAACTATCCGTTCTAAAGAGCTCACTGGGATGGTTAAATGAAACAATTATTTGAAAGAATTTCAGAAATAATTGAAACCTTTTTCAGTTTTTTTAAAATATTTTTCACCAAATGATACAGATCTTACAATTGAAAATCGTGCTGATTTGACTTTGTTTTCTGTTTCTGTTCGAGCTAGAAAGAAGATGAGGATGGAAACGCTCTGGGTTTAGAGGAATGACAACACCATCCACAACAAGTTGTGGTGATCACTTCACGATGCAGTGTAAACACAAAATTAAATAAATTTAACTTTTCCTTATTTAAATAAATAAAATAAAAATGAAGTCCCCAAAATCCATTTCATTAATCTCCCCATCCACCTTGATTAATAAAACTTTCTCCAAATAATTTATTTTATAAAGCCATGTTAATTGCAAGCTCGACTGACTGTTAAGACTTAAATCAACCGAAATCGTATAAAACCTAAATCTGTACAAAACACTTATGAGACTTAAGTGGCAGTGTTGAAATCCACGATACAACCCTGCGTCAGAGAATCCATTCTTTTCAGTCTAATGTCCTTCTTCGTGCTGTCAATTATCTTCTCGACCCATCTATGCTTATTTCCTCTTTCTTTCTTCTTTTGCAACAGAAAGAGCGGATTCACTGTTCCGTTACCTTTTGGTTTTCAACCTCAAGGAAAAATTCTCTTCGAAACTTTATCTCTTACATCCCATGTCTAGGAAGGTTTCAGAGAAGTTATCTTTTCTGTTTAAAGGGAGTTTAAAGATAGGTCTTCTCAGTTAAATCCAGAGAACACTTTTAATATCGATATTTTTCAAGAAAACTTCCCATAATGTTTATTGTATAAGTGAGGGAAGAGCGTTTTCATCAGTCCAAGTAATGCCCAGGAAAGCAGCGAGTTAGTGAATCAAGATTATGTGATAAGAAAATCAGGGATTTTGACTTAAATTCCAAGTCGGATCTCCTGGTGATAGATGTCGGGAATGTCATGTTTAAGATTGGAGAGCTGCACTGCACCCTCTTACATGCGCCCAATTATTCGATGAGAGCCCTCGGTTAAAAGAAGTGTTTTGAACTTTGTCCTGGAAGTATGAATAAATGACGTACTTGCAAAGTGAAAACTAAAGTTTTTGAAAAAAACAATTCTATCTTTCCTTTGACACTAGCCATTCGAGCGTTAATATAAATAAAATAGTTTTAAAACAATATTCTATTTCACCTTTTTAGCTATATCTCACTATTTTCACCCAGACAAAGATTATTAAACACTCTTATTTATATCGTTGAAGTTGTGCCATCACCAAAAAAATAGCGGCAAGCAGATTTTCCAACCGAAATGTTTTTCCGGACCAGTTGTTCTTCTAATCAATCAGTCAATATTCGCTGAAGATAAACTAGAAAAGTTTTTCTGTCGACTAAAATTTGAATAACAAGTTGACAAGACGGTGTCTAAAGTGTGCGTAGTAATTTTACCAAGATAATGTGAACTATATAAATATTTATAAAGCGCTGAAGTGCTCCGTTCATCCAGCTTCTGTTTTCTTTCAATTTTCACGATAGAAATATATAAACGTTGAAATTGTTTTTACGAGCAATTTGTCGACAGAGTAAGATAAATCTTTTGCTGAAAAATTGAAATACCTATCTGGCTGTCTTGAACAATCCAATTGATTGATTTTTCTACCAAACTTTTATCTATTTAAAGAATAATACTTTTCTGAATCCTGCTAAAAACTAATTTTATTTGTAAACTGTTGCAAATATGCGTTATTTCTAGTTTGCACTTCAAAATGGTTTTCTCTTTAACTTATGGCACATTAGTGGACAGGAAACAAGGTAATCAAAATCCATGGAGACAAGCTGTATCTAATATTATTCTTTCTTTTCTTTTCTGATTAAGTTATAATATCTCTAATAATATAATATCTCTCTTGGCTGCCTAACAATAACAAGCACCTTTGCCATTTATCTAAGGCTGCTTCATTGTACCTGTATCACCTTAGAACATCGTAGGAGATGTTTCGCATCCAACACAGTACCTCAAGAGGACACAGAGAACCACCTTTCACCCAATTCTTACCCAAAGTAGCTTTCGGAAATTGCGGCTCACGGTATAGCCCTTCTAAAAGCAGGTTTGAAGCATTTTGGTTCTGTCCCTCGCTTTCTGTTGACCATTTACCGTTCCGTCGTTTTTATATTAAGTCGGCTATAACAAGAGGATAAGTTGAGAGTGATGGCGTTTCTAAATTTTCAAGCTCAGTGCTTGTGCCGACAATAACCTCAACGTTGATTCCTTAGGAAGATATAACGATGGCTATTTATCTTTTGTATTAAAGTGGTTGTGTGCTGATAGATTAGCCCAATTATGATTGGCGTTTTGAGATTCAGATTGACGCGAATAGTTACAAGTATCTACAGAAAGGGGTCTTTAGGTTAAAGTGACCACATTTTCATTGAGACAAAGCGGGACAAATGGGATGAAATGAGAAATAAAATTTAGTGATATATATTTTATAGTATACATTCATATACTTGTACAAAAATGTATTTATTATTAATTATTGGTAACTATAAAAATATTTGTAAAAAATAATAATTTGATCATGATTTTTAATCAAATTAAATTTTTTATTTTAAAAAAATTATGATTTTCTTTCACGGTCATATTTTTGATCCGAGTGAATACTTTGCAATAGATTCGCATCATTTATTAAAATGTGAAATATTTCACATGAATTGGTCAAATTATATTTTACACTTAATATAGATTTTAAAGTTTTAATGTTCATATTTTATTGATACTAAAAAAAACACGTTCTGTTGCTGCATTTGTTCCTGGAAGGGAGAGCGCGAATTCTACAATTTTCAAAATATTTTGATAAGGAATATTATTCTGTTTAAAATGAAGCAATAACTCCGTCCATTTTTTGTCTGTCCCCACATTTGCAGACAACCAACATTTAATTTTTTCATCTGTAACATATCTTTTTACCAATGACACCTCATCAAAAAGATCATTTTCGGAGAATGGTTACTAATATATTCAAAAGATTTTTCCACATATTCCCATAAAATCTCCTTTTTTAATGTCACCCAATTAGACGATCCCAATGTACGAGACCTAACGACAATGATCGAACACCACCGAGTAAATCTAACTGGGTACATAGCCTAATTTAGTTTACTCTGCATGCATTTTATGTGTTTTTTAATGTGTTTTTTATTTCTTTATATTCACCATAATACTTAATAAGTAATAGGTAATATATTTTAACAGTACATTTAAAATAAGAAATGCAGATATTTGCTAAAAAGCGGGACAGTCCACCAAAAAGCGGAACTGTCCCGCCAAAATCGGGACGTGTGGTCACTTTACTTTAGGTACATAAGTAAATTGGATGCAACGTGGTGTGTACATTGAACTGTTTGTTAATTATCAATGTAAATAAAATTGAACACAGGTACGAAATCCGTAGCTAAATTTTCCCCACAATTAAGATAGCTGGAAATAGTATATTATTGAATTTAAGACGAAGGATGCTTTTCTAAATAAAATAAAAAGCCTCTAAGAATCAGCTTAACATTAACAATTTTAACAGACAGAATATTAAAATGCGACCTTTTTAAAGTGAGTCAAAACTTATTGCTTTCTTTGTGTTTATTTGTCCAATTAGATTTAGAGGAGTTAATTTCCAATTAAATTTCACTGAGAATAGTCCTACAAAGATCAAAGAAAAGATGCTTAAAGGGTCGAAGCGTTGAGTAAGAAACACTAATTTAGATATTTTGCTAGCTCAACCGTTACTGAATATCTATCAAGATAAATCCCATTTTATTATTTCCATTATCACATGCTGGTTTGCTGCTTAAAAAAAAAAGGTGATGTATCTAAGTTTTCAGCTTGTTTCATTTCTTCGAAACATATTCAAAATAATGTACATTGTAAAGCTAACCCTAATGCATTATTCATTTAGCTTGAGTGAAAAAGTAGTAACTTGAATGAATTTTCCAACATTCCTACGAAATAAGAAAATATATTTTTCCTTTACTTATATTTATTTATGAATGTGTATTTATTTGAAAATTTATTTGATCTTGTTTTATTTTATTTACTGAATGTGATCACCCAATGTTTTATTAATTTGTTTTTAATCCATTAATTTAATAAAATGTACATTTATATGTGATAGTTCTTTATTTATTTTTAATTTTTCTATTTCAGGTTTTATAAATTTTTTTATCAATTTTGAGAGAAACGGGAGGCTTTATATTGCATTTCATAATTTTACTATTTGAAAAGAGGATTCAAAGGAGCTCAATTAATTGTTGCAACCATTTGCAACCTTAGAGGATTTAGAGAGTTGCGTTCTTGTACATACACATCATGCAACTATTAACAACCTTCACTAGTATACTGGTGCAAAACGAGACTGAAATGTAACAGATGAACCGATTTTGAATTTAATAATTATAATAAAAAAAAATATATATATTTTCTAAATAACCAATCTTTCAGCAACTTTATTTGATCTTTTTATTCTCTAATTCGGCGACTCATTGAGAGGACTGTAACAAGAGTGTTTGGAACGTACTAAGTTAGGATGGAATGATTTGGTGGGTAATTCAGAAAGCAGTTAGCAACGTAAAAGGCTGGCAGAAGTTGGCCAGTATACCGAGATAGATTTCAGCGCCATAAAGGTAAAGAAAACTATTTACAGATGCCCTACTTAAAATTAATTAATTTTGTACCTTTTCTTACTATAAAATTTAAGTATCGAAATGACCGTTCAATGATCATTAGAGTGTATTTAATCTGCTGATAATATTTTGTAGCGGCTACCTCAACTAACATCCAACAAGCTGTCGGTTTAGAGTGGTGACAGCAAGACGATGCTGCCAGGTCAGAAGTACTAGGCTTCTACCTTAATGGAAGGACATGCTGGGTCGAAACAGGTTCTACTAGTGGAAATATTATTAGCTTGTGAAAGGTCAATAAACGAAAACTGGATTAGATTGGACTGACCTAACCTATCCCTCTCCTCAGAGAGGCGTGTTCGCTAAATATTTAACGAATATTTGTTGTGGTCCGAACCATGGTACAAATATCCGCGAAGAAATCATGATAGATCAGTTAAACTCAACAATATTCTTAAGTGTCACAAGTTACGATCAACATAAAGAATATAGTCTTCAGTAGAACAGTGCAATAATCGAATAGTTAGTACCAAGTCATGCCCAAGTTATCAGTAATATCTCAGTAATATTATTAATAAAAACATTTGTGGTTCAAAATATTGTTTTATCAATTAATATTTTAAACTTTTATATTTCCTTTTTTTAAAAGAAGCAATTTGATAAGAAAATAAAATGGATGAAAATGAGATAAACTGCAGGAGCTTGAATTTTGTGAGGAGGGACACCTTAAGATCAATTCAAGTACATTCACTTTAAAATTGCGAAGGACAAAATATTGGAAAAATAACTAGACGGAAAAATAATCGAGATATGATTTAAAACAATTGACGATGAATGACGTAGATTACTGATGAATGGAAAAAAATAATGTACCAGAAAACAGAAATGTTCTGAACGAAGGCAACAAATTTTATGACGTCATAAAGTGTAGATTGAATATACTTATCTCTTAGTAGTGGCTCTAGTGGTCACTTCTATTCAGTTATCTTATTTTTCTGTCGAAGAAACTCTGAGAGAAAACTGTGAAAAACATTTAAGAAAAAAACCCATTCAGTGAGAGATAGAGGAGTCCGAATCCTCTTCATACTGTAGAGAAAAGTAACATTATGTTTACAACTGTTTTGCAAGGAGCAAGACGGAAAAGTAATTTTCCGTAATCTTGTTTTCCTGAGAACACATACACACTAACCTATTAACCGCAATAACCTTCACATCTTACCAGATACAAATGTTAAAAGATATTATTGGTCAAAGAATAAAAGTCTGACCAAAAGATTTATCCCCAGAGGAAATCTCAGATTGAGAGAAACGAAGAAAATTTCCCCCGAGGGAAATTGACGGTAGTTTTCCTCCTTCAAAATCTTGTATTTCCACTAAAAACGATTTCCAACTTCAATCTTCATTAATTATTTGTAAAGACTGATTTAAACATCAGGTATAGAATTCTTTGGGCTTGATGAAGGTAGGTATAACAAGTAAGGCAGGCTTCCAAAACAGTTGGCATAACTAAATGAGTGAGTAAAACGATGGACTCAAACGAAGAGTAGAAATACAAAGCAACAATTTTAATTTGGTTAAACCAGGTAAGAATTTTAAAAAAATGAATGCAAAAATACTACATATTTAAAAATTATATCAACAACTTTATGTAAATGTAATTAGAAGCGATGTGATTGCAAAATTTAAAAGAATCCTCTTGTTAACAAATGCCGCTTTGAAAATGAGACATTTAAAAAGTGGACATTCCACGGGTCCACAAACTATCCAGCTGGTGCTGGAAAATTAGAGCTAAAGTGGAACTGGCCATTCCTAGATTTGAAACATAAAACTTCTTAATGTGTTCAACGGATGGCTATTATTAAATACAATTTAAAGAACTTGTTAACGATAACGACTGGAACCAAGGTCTTAGTCCAAAGGTAAGGCACATTTCTTATAGAAGGATGAAGTAGTACTTTTGTGGATACAACGCTGTATTTCCTCCAATAAATATAAGACCAGAAAACACCTGTAATACAAGATAAAAAAAAAAAAAAATTAAACAAACACAAACAAAAAGTTCAAATGTTCCAAGTTAATTTGTAGTGGAAAAAAGGTGGAGAAAACCAACTTGATAATTAGTACAAAAGCTTTAAATGGAATTTACTACCTGTTAAAAAAAGTTTTTTATTTAACGAAGTAGAAAAAGGATCTCTAGTCAGTACACACAGTTCTCATAACAATTTTCTAATTTTCTTTTCCATTTTTTGCACAATTTTTTTTTAAATTAAGTTTTTCTTTTCTCAAAAACAAGTTTATAAAAGTGAAGCTCTTAATAAAATTTTCCAGGTTCTCTACAGTGTCTATTTTGAGTTTGTAAACAGAACCCTGTAATTTATCCATTTTATTTTATTTTAATAATAACTAAGGTATTAAAAATGAAATTAAGTACAAATTGAAGAAGGAATTTGATGTAAGGCCGGTCTTAACAGCATATTAACAAAAAGTAAACAAATAATTGCAATGCAGAGTACTGACTGCCCTAGTAGCAGCTCTTGTAACTAAGGTAATTTCCCAAACTGTTCAACGCAAAGATTATTATTTTGTATAATCATCAAGTAAATATTTTAGTAAAGACTAACTGCACTTGATTTGGCTCTTCAGTTTTATGTGCTCTTTTTTTAATACTGCTGCGACTTAGTCAGAATGTACTTCTTTCAAATAAAAAACTCTTCCTTAAGGTAATCCTCAACTTCCACTAAAGCTGGTGCACTTCTATTAAACTCTTACCATTATCAGGAAAATAGATTGAATCTTTTGAATTTTAAGATATTCGAGAGTCACTCTTTCCACCAATAAACTTTTCGATCTTCATTTCTCTTTTCAATGACAATACCATTACTTCCAGAATCTTTTCATATTCTTCTATTTTCTTAGCTTTAACTTCTTTTTTTTTTTTCAATTCATTCTGCTTTTGCTTCTGCACATGGTTCAATTTCCTCTTTTGCCTGGTCACCCTTTCTTACTACGTCCATCCCTTGCCTTGTTCAACTTCTTTCTCATTTTCTTTTTTAACAACTTTTCATCATTCATAAGTTCTTCCATTAGTTCTGTGTGCTTAGTGTCAACTTTTTCTTTTCCAGTTTCTCATTATCTGATCTTGTTCTTTCTTGTTTTTTCCATAATTTCCTTTAGTTTTTGCTTCTTCGTTCTCTAAGTAGGGATATCATTATCTGTCTCAGTGTAATGAACATTTTACACCACTAATATAAGCCTCTCAATAGTAAATTTGAAATTTAAAAAATTAAATGGTGTTAGGATATTTTTCTTTTAATTTGGATATTTATTGTTATTGTTTAATTAATTTAAGAAATTAATCTGTTATTGGTGTCTTATGCTTTTTCCAGTGCAATGGCAGCCTCAGGACAGTGTTCTCTCTTTACAAAATATCAACTGGCATAATTTGACACCCAAAATCCAACACAAAATCCCACTACCTTATTATACAATAATTCTTTTATGTTCAGGAATTACAGTAACATGAGTCCATCACAGATAGCTAGAAAGGAACAATTCACAAGCTCTTTTCATTACTGTAATCTAACGTGTTTATTCTACAAGGTTTTGATTAGAGATTAAAGATTCACTATTAGAGACCCAATTTATAGATCACGCTTCTTTGTAACAAAATCCATGAGTTTCACGTTATTATTGTTACTACTTTTCTACTTGTACGTTTAATCGTCATATTTGAATACACTATAGAAAAAAAAACATCATTTTTGATTTGAGGCTGCAGTGCACTTTGTATGATTATTCGTAGATATATCTCAATTTATTGATGAGGTACCTTCCTTCCTTTTTAGTACAAAAAGTTTATTTAACTTACTAACCCGGAAGGCCATTTTACTGAATCCATTTTTCAGTGAAAAATAATTAAAAATATATTTATTAAAATAGATTATAAATTCAATGAATGTTGCACTTTTTATACTTTAAATAAAATTTTAATTAGAAAATTATTTTTCACTTTAGCGGATCCACTAAGATCATTATCATACTCTCCTACCATTTTCCAATTGACATACTCTCGCTGACCTCCTTCAGAAAGTAATCTTAAATGCTTTTAATTTTTTGAAATAAAAAAATAATAAATACACGTAAGTTTTAAATTTACAGATAGATGTAATGATCTCAAATGATATTATAAAAGACTTTAATTGAGTCATTAAAAAAAAGGTTTTATATTCTATTTGTTCGGTTGCAATAGTTGTAACTTAAAGCTGTCCACCTCTTAAAAATAAAATTCTTTTATTACACGTGGCAAACAGCTAGATGGGTTGGTAAAAGAAATTAAATATGGATGTAAAAACTTGGCCGACAAGATCTTCAAGGTCCTAAAGAATGGTTTGGCGGACAAAACTAACAATAAAAGTGTCTAACAGGATAGGGCAAGGCGAGGAGAAAAGTTTGGAGGCGGCAGGAACAACTGCTCATCAGGCTGTCCCGGCAATACTTTACTACAGAGTGTTTCTGAAGTGAATGTGCAGAAGATCGGGTTCTACCAACCCTCCTCTCACTCCCCAAAAAACCCAGCGCTAGTTGTGGTCGCAGACACCCAGACAAACCTAACGACCTGTTTCCTCTAGTACTTCTACTAAAGGTTTGCAATAACTATGAACCCAGTCTCCATTGTGCGGAACTCAAATCTGTTCAAGCCCGTTCCAATTCACCTACCCCATAGCTCTCCAACTACAATTCAGTTTTATACTAGACAAAAACCACTAACACACGCCTGCAAATATAGACAAATACTCACAAAAGCCCTCCAATAGTATATAAGGATGGTATTAAAATGTTTTATGGGTTCCACCCTGGAATTCATATAGCCCTTTTAATAGGACAGGGGATTCCACCTTGGCCGTACCTTCTATTTCATCACTTCCCTCAGAGTGGCTCCCTCCCTTGTTTCTCCATCTCTTTTTTCGCTGAAGTTTCCACTCATTTCCAAGCCAGGAATTTGCAGACCGTGCTCTGGAATGAAATACAACTCTCGCTTGTACATCCTAACTTAACAAGACATTACCACCTTAGAGGCTATCCCAATCTCTCTCACATTTTTCGCAACCACCTAGGGCCCTTGGTTCCGCTTCTAAATAATACCTCCAACAACTTAGAGTCATCTATAACTTATAGAACCTCACTACTTTAATTTAAGTTTAGATCTGGACAAAAATAAAATAAGATTGCATTATGTCCATCACTTTTATCAGAATCTAGCTATAATTAAGAATTTCATAAAAATGATATGCTGAATGTTTTCGCAATTATCTCTTGAGTAATAAATACTTAATTCAATGAACATCTAGAGTAATCAGCCCAAAGGCAATACAAGTTTTCCTTTCTTATAGCCAAACTCCCATGTTGAAAAAAAAGGCTATATCTTAAATCCGATTTATAGTTAATGGTTGAAGTTTATAGATTTTTCCCGAAAGATGTAACTCATGGATGTAGGCCCAATCTATCTGTACCAGTTTTTAATCGAATGCAGCTAATTGAAGGAAATTGAAAATCAATTTTTTTGTACAACTATGAAAGATGTCACTTCATGTGCTTCACTCGATTATCTAGTAAATTTACTGACAATCAATTTGACATACAAACATTATGATTATTTTTGTCACTGATGCCATTAAAATAATAAATAGAAGATTGAAACAAATAAGTTATTACCTCAATCGATTAAAGAAGTATGATTATTTTTATCACTGATGCCATTAAAATAATAAATAGAAGATTGAAACAAATAAGTTATTACCTCAATCGATTAAAGAAGTATGATTATTTTTATCACTGATGCCATTAAAATAATAAATAGAAGATTGAAACAAATAAGTTATTACCTCAATCGATTAAAGAAGTATGATTATTTTTATCACTGATGCCATTAAAATAATAAATAGAAGATTGAAACAAATAAGTTATTGCCTCAATCGATTAAAGAAGTATAGTTATTTTATTGATGTATTTATTTAGAATGTTTCTATTTAATCGTAATCAAGAAAGTCAAATTTGCTTTTACAAACAATGGGATTTAAATTTTGTTTTGTTTAGATAATTTTTTTTTTAATTTTCTGTAAACCATGAATATTAATTGTTTAGCATACAGATTGTATAATTATAAAGGGCAATACGCAAATGTATTTTCAGTACGAAACTATTTTGTAACCAACTGTGGCATTAGGTTCTATAAATAAAACATTAAATTGAATATTTATTAAAATTATTGCGAGCATTGCCATAAAAGAAAACTTAAAGATTTGACCATAGGTTCTGCATATAGGGTTGACCCAATTTGAAAAATGAGAAGTAAAAACCATTGGAAAAAAGTGGAAGTTGTTCGCTAATTTCACAGTAATGTTGCTGTTTTTGTATTTGATAGTTGATATTAAGGCCAATGCTGGATTGTACACGCAAGGTTGATATAATATGAAAAATAAGAATAACAAACCATCGGAAAAAGGGTGAATTGTCGTCTAATTTGACCAGATAGCTGCTGTTTCTGTATTTGATAGTTAATATTAAGGCCAATGCAGGATTATACATCTAGGGTCGATCTAATTTGAAAAATAAGAAGTAAAAACCATTGGAAAAAGCTTGAATTGCCGTCTAATTTGACCAGATAGCTGCTGTTTCTGTATTTGATAGTTTACATTAAGGCCAATGCTGGATTGAACATCTAGGGTTGATCTGATTTGTAAAGTAAGAAGTATAAACCATCGGAAAAAGAGCGAATTGTCTTCTAATTTGACCAGATAGCTGCTGTTTCTGTATTTGATAGTTTACATTAAGGCCAACGTTAGTTTGTGCGTGTATAATAAAATAATAAATAGAGGATTGAAACAAAGAAGCAAAAATGATTACCTCAATCGATTAAAAAAGTATAGTTGTTTTTATTGTTGCATTTTGAAGGTGATTTATTTGGTAAACACTAATTTTACTAATTTATTTAGTACGTTTCAATTTAATCGTGATCTAGAAAGAACACATTTCTTAATTTTTAATAGGGAGATTTTAGCATTCTCTGCAAACCATGAATATTAATTATTTGCCCTACAGATTGTTTAATTATAAAGTGCAATATGCAAATGTATTTTAATGTAACTATTTTGTAACCAAATGTAGCATTAAGTTCTATACATAAAAAAATAAATTTAATGTTTCTTAGAATTACTGCGAGCATTGCAATAAAAGGATACTGTAGGATTTGTGTCACATTTTTAAAAAATTATATTCTTACATTTCAAATACTATACAAGTAATTGGTTTATTATCCAGGTTCGCTGGATTAGTATTTTATTGTTGGAATTGATCATTTCTGGACGTACTTATGGTTTTTAGTTTAGGCAGTACATCTTTTATCCACGATCTTGATTTATTTACCATTATCATATGATTTATATGAAATGACTTGTTTATAATATTTGATCCTGAGGGTTTATCTAAAGTCTGTTTTGTTTACAGTTTTTGGAAATGCTGCGTGTAATTTTTACCATCCAGAAGAGATTTGCACGGAGATCACATTAAACTTAAGTAATGATAGGGATTAAATTGAATGAAATATAGATTTTCCTCTTATTTTGGGGCAATCTTAAACACAAAACCCAATATTTAACTGTAAATTGATTTCAGCAACAAAGCAAGAGCACAGAACAAAATAGTAAGATGGTTTTGCAATGAACAAGAGAATATCTACAAAAGAAGGCTGAGGTCGAGGAAGCGAGAAAGAGTCAACCCGATAAATAAAAAAGTAGCCATGGCCCCTCCTTTTATTTGAGCTAGGTCCAGCTGCTGGAATTCCTTTAACATTCCTGCTGTGCAAACGTTGTCAGAATGAGGGAAACATTTGGAAATAATAAGAGATTCACCCAACCCCGGATAGACCATCTATTACTATTTGAATGCTTGCTTTAACAGTAGACTTTCTTTCTGGTTGGTACTGAGATGGTCCTCACTCAAATTGGTAATAATTTCCCTCACTGAATTCAAAAGCAGAGAGTACTAAAGATTAATTTAGCACTTAACAGAATAACAATTTGCAACGCCAGAAAAGGGAAGTTCCAAAATCAAACTTAACATTTAATCCTACAATTCATTTTAGAGTACATTCCATTTTCCGGGAAAATGTTCAGAATAAAACTAAAAATACCTTTTGAAATTTAATGCGGAGTTCAAAGGAAATAGTGTACATGAAGGGCGTCGCCAGCTTTCTGAGTAAGTAAGCATTGTGCTGAGCTTAAACGGAAGATATGAGACTCAATAAAGAAGTAACTTTACCATTGAAAAGGAAATAATATAATGTCCTTTTCATTTTAATAATTGACGATTAAAATTTCCAATAAAATCTTTTCTTATGAATATTTTCAAAAATTAGGTAATTCAAATTTCTAATTATAAGAGCAAGTAAACTTTTTATAAGAAAATTGGGAAACTCCTAGAAGTTTTTTGGAGAACTTGGTTTTCGGAAAACCATTCTTAAAAAATAATAGTTTGTCGTTTCGAGATTCCACTTGCGATTGTAGAGAGTGTTGTAGGGATTCTCCTGAAAGGGGCCAGAACAGACTTAAAGGGTGCAGCCAATAGTTAAACCCTAAGTGAGTGAGTGAGTGACATTTAGTAGTCACATATTTTATTAAATTGCCATTTCCTAAAATTTTTGATCCGATTAGAATACGGTCTCTTGCAGAAGTAAGAGAAAAAGTATGAACTACAGAATTGTAGAATTTAGACAAGTTTAAATAAAGTAAAATAAAAAGGTAAAAAAAACAGTACGATCTTGATCTAGTTTAAACTAAATTACAGGAAGGATGCAGCGCCTAAAGGGAAAAAGTCTTCACTTAAAATTCTGTTCAGCTTTTCTTCTTTGGAAGTTAATTCTGTCAGAAAGTTACCAAGGAAACTGTAGACAGGAGAGTCGTTACGCCACAGGCGGTACCTGATATCGGCCAGGACTATCCTAACAACCAGAATCTGCTTCTTCTACCACCTCAATGGTTTTTTTTTTTTTTCACTTCTTCACCCATTCCTTCGGCTCACTTCGATAATTTTCTGCAAGGCAACCATTTTCTTGGGTAACCTATTTCCAATGTAAATGGAATGTATTTTCATCTATAGAAGATTTAGTTAAAACACTTCGCCAGAAAATTATATTTTCCACTTGATTGTCTACTGGAAGTGTAGACTCAGAATAAATAATTTCACCAAAATCCTGAGAAAGGTTAGGTGTTAATTTTAGATCATTTTATTTCAGGAAATAAAAACGTTTATGGCTGTGTAAGTTAAAAAACACTTTTTCATGCCAATTCATTAAATATAATTTCTTTTAAATCGTAGACTGGTAAGTTTTAGATTTTTAAATGTGTTATTTTGGTGATATGTTACAGAGAAAATGATGAACTAAAGTACAATATATTATAAATTAAATAGAAAAATGTTTCATTTAAAAATATATGTATATATATTTTATGGTAAAAAGTTAGTCTTTTTAAGGCAATAAGACAATGGCCAGGGGTAAATTATGTGGAACATAAATTGTAATAGTTTTATAAATAAAGATGAAATAATAAAATGGGAGATAATTTAAATGGGAAACTCAGTTTATTATTATCTTTTTCTTCAATTAAATTCAAGAATTATGAATTTTCTATATGTGGAGGAAAATTTTACAATTGTACACCAATTTACACCAGTTTTCAAAACATTAATAAACAGTATCAAACTTAATGCTTGCCTCCCTAAAATTGAGTATCAACTTATGAAATGTTTCGTCATCTTTATCTAGCTACAATTGCTGAGAACCTGGTGCATCTTCTCATTTGTATTACCATCTTTAAAATTTAAACCTAATGAATCTGTTACTTGAAATACGAGTATGTATTAAGTATATGTATGTATGTATAAATATGTATTATATGTATGTATTACGTATTATTATTACTTGAAATTATGTTACTTATAATATGTATTTATTATAAATAAATTATGAAATATGAAATAAGTATTATTTAAGTATGGCTCTGGGCCTCCAAATTCTTAATAGGATGTTTTAGATAAGTTAGATAATAATATAAATCTTGCGAACCATCTGCTAATAAGTATGCAGGTGGTACAGAAGTTACTGACAAACAATCTAAGGAGGATTTTGCACCAAAACATGCCATAAAGCAAGCTGCCATTAGAGCATGAAGGTGGACATCTGTGAAATAAAGGTTCTCATTACAGAAAATGTAACTAACAGTAACACTATTTGTCAAGAAATGTTTAACTAACAATATATTTCTTTTTATATATAACTTATGTAAGATTTCTGTCAAAACGTTGTCTCTAAGATGATAGTTGTTTCTATACAATTTTATTTATGAACAATTTCAATAATTTCTGTAATCGCTGCTAGTATATTTTATTGATCTAGTTCGAATTACAGTACACAGTAATTCATAAATAATTATTATATTTGATTTTATAATTATTTAAATTATTCACAGAACTCTCAACATTTTAAACCAAACTTTTTTTAATTGATACAGCTTAGCTATCAATAATATATTTAGTATTTTCTGCTAATTATTTTAATTATTAATTAAGGATGTGAAGCATGTGAAAGGTCAATGAGGAATTGTTTTCCTAATTTTCTACAAATACCTATGTAATCGTAATTAATCGAAAAGCTCTCTTCGACTGAAGATAATTAAAGCTTCATGCTAAGATCCTACATTTAGTTGAAAAGCTTTTACATTAATGAAATCTAATCAACGTCCCAAAGGTTTTGTAAAACTAAATTTTCCCTGTACAACTCAAATATTTGAACACTGACTTGTTATCTTGTGATTAAATTAGGAAACTTATTGTACACTTGTACACCATGGTATTAAATAACTAATGATTTATTAGTTATTAGCTATTCGCCGAACTATTCTTAGTTTTAATTCAAGAATTAACGTGTTAATTATCCCAACTATCCAATTAAAAAAAAACACAATAGGAGTAGCTTTTACATCAGTAATAAGGTTTGCTTACTTTTAATTATTTCTTTATTTTAATGAGGGCGAAACGTACACAATTCTTAAATCAAAGATTTGGACATAAGTTTAGAGTCGATTCTGTTGAGTTTCGAGAGTCTGCCTACATTCTACAATAACCCAGGAATTGTTGTAGCACTCTCAAGATGGAGCACCTCTCCATTCCTGTCTATTTGACTAGACTTAAGAGTTTGATAAGGGATTTCTGGGTAAAGCTTGAAGGAATGAGTTTCTAGGTTCACACAGACAGGAAAGTATCTAATGCATGTAGTTACGTTTCTACCAAGTTTTCCAAGTCTTCTCGAGAAATCACACCATAGATTATAGTCGAACACTATCTTCTTCTGCCCTGGAACTATCCAGAGAACTACACAGAGTATAAAGTAATTACTGATTAATGACTACAAATGATTAATGTATTAAATCTCTTAAATGGAAAGATAAATTGGTGTTCCACGTTAGATTGGTCCCACTTTCAGCGAGAGAACGTTCAGCCATTTTGATTCAATCATTTAATTGAATGTAGATATAATTAATTAAGTGTACAGATGATGAAATAATACAGATAGGAATCTTGTGCTGAACTTGTTGAAAATGAAGCACACAATCTAATAATAGCGATTATTAATAGTACTCTAATAGATCAAACGTGTACACTATATATAAACATTAACATTAAGTTATTATTACTTAATTTACTTAATAACGCCCGCAGCTTTTTTTCAGTGCACTGCCAGTCTCCATACTCTTCTATCATTACAGACAACACTGTTCATCACAGGACAGTGAGCTGTAAAAAGCTCCTAAGAAAAGAAAATTTGAGGGCCAGCAGTTGGATTCGAACCCGGGATCTTCGCAGGGTAATCCAGTAAGCACTAACCACTCAGCTAATTTCTTCCATTTAAATTTAAATGTTTATTATATTCCTACTAATTTATGAACTCACCATTAAGTTAGCACCTTATATTACAGATTATTTGATAACAATCAAATCGAATCACTTCCCTCACAAATAACAATTGAGAGTTTTGTAAATCACTTTCTGAGACATTTACTTTCACAATATTCTATTTTATTCAATGCTGGAAATGGAATACAGTAACGCAATCTTTGGTCCTCGCTCAGCTAAAGGAGCCCTATCTCGCTCGCCAATAAACATTCTCTATATGTGTTTGTTACTGGTAGATTACTAAATCCTGGCATTTTATAAAATTGTAACTTTTTTTACAGATTTCGGCTGTTTATGCAGTGTTGTATTTATTACTAAAATTATCAACAAATAAATATAAATTAAACATTATAATATTTTATTGCATACCGAATATTTTAAGAATGTTTTCATTTTATTTCTTAAAACATAAAGACAAAACAATATGTATATAATTTTATGTTTTTCAATTATTTATTTATCTGTAATGGAAGTTAATTTTTTGAGGAGTAATGATGGAGTATCAAAATGCATCAATATCCTTCAATATGTCAATAAGTTTCATTAAATAACTATTCTTTTTTGTGATTTTTGTTTTTTAAAAAGAAACCTAATCATTATATGTGTGTTATATAAACAAAGAAATAACCCCAAATTAATTTCAAACGAATAATATTAATAGAACTTGGTAATTAGCATTTAAGATAATTTGTTGAATTTTATAACTAGGCTTTAGATAAAAAGGCAAACTTGCATATTTTGTTGGTAGTAATAACATCAGAATTTATGGGCTGGTCCAGTTTGCTGTTACTATTTTTTTAATTGAACTATAAATCTCCTGAATTTCATTTTTTTGAGTGAACCCAAGGATCCCAAGAAAGAGTTAAAATAGGTACTATAAATTTACATAAAATATTTATGTCACTTTTAATAATTTTCAGTTTTAATTTTTTTTTTATACTTGTTTTGAAACTATGTTGTAAAGTTTTTGCAATGCAAAATAGTTTTGACAAGTTTGCATTGAGTTAGAAAACTTTTTGAATATAAAATATCTATATGAGATTTGCATTGGTTAACAACTCACATATACATATATATATATATTTATATATTAACAAAAGCCCCAATGTTATGTATTTTGATTAGACAAAAAATATTTGTAATTATCTGGATTTTGTTTGAACTTACACTTAGTAATGAATCAAATATTATAAATAGAGGAGGCAAAAAATTAAATTATTGCATGACTTCCAGAAAAGCAAATTTGTTTAATGGGGAAGATCTCCCAAACTACTGACAGACAATCTGCATGAAAAGAAAGATGATAGATACAGAATGAGAACCACACTACAGGTATCTTTCCGAATATGTTGTATAGCAAACTTTTTCAACAGAGTTTGTTCATGCTTGAAATTGAAAAAGTAGCTGGATTTGACTTTTGATTCTTTCTTCTGTGCAAGATTTGAACTAGAGGTAACTTTATCATAAAATTGTATCAGGGTTACTCGTGCCTGGAGGGTGGTTCTAACTTTATAAGGCTATGGCTTGTACCTTTAGAACCATCATTGTTTCAGGCGAACGGGAAACGAGATGGTGTTAGGAATTCCATTTATACAATAAGCTAACTCACTCTTATAAGCTCAGATTATATCTGAGAAGCGGCTTGCTAAGAGAAACTATTACAATCTGCGTGAACATTCGAAACTAACTTACTTTCCAGATTTGACAAGATCACCAAACAGAACATTGATCTGTCCAGAGGATCGGAAAGCTGTATTATTTCCAAAGTTGACGACCATTAATCTTCTCTCATTTATAATGAAGGGACTTAAAAGGATCTCAGAGTAGCTGGCCACTATCTTGGAAGCGACGTATTAGATTATTTTCAGTGACATTAAATTGCTAGCTGAGCTAACTCAAACATTGAACCAGTGATATTCCGATCAGAAGCCCTAGAACCAAAAGCAAGGTTACGAAGGTGAAAACTGTATTTAATAAGGGGAATTACAGGAGTAAGTTACGATTTTCTTCAGATTTCGTGAACTTATTACAAATATTTTGATCTCATAACATTCATTTGAAGTATTTTTCTTGGAAAATCCCTTTTAGAAGGGTTCTGGGAGGAAATTTAGGGTTTGGCTGCCTTCTAGTGTTTCACTAGGGTAAAATACAAATATGTATCAACACTTTCTTACAATCAGCTTTTTTCCTACTTAACATTACTGACAGATACAAACAGCAGTTCTCACAGACCGAGAGACGTTTTCAGAATCTTTCATGACATGGGTCTGAAACAGGTATGTTTGATTCATCAATGATATCAATGATTTCCTTGAGGACGGAATCAGAATGCAGGACATTACGATTAAAGCATTAGGATATGTAGATGATTTAGTTTAATTGAAATCGGATAGATATTATGTTCAGAAAATGATAATTCCTCTAATACTGTGTAATATACTCAATTGAGAGACAGCAGTTGTTTTGAAGTAAGTGAAGCCACCAAGGGTGTTCACTCCAGATATTATTTTTGGAAATGATATGAAATATAAGTTATAAATAGAAATGGTAAGATTAAATTTAAGAAATTATTTTCTCAAATGACGAAATGCTGCGTGACTGCCGCAGTGCGAGAGCTAAAAGCAAAAGATACAATTACTACACTGAGCGAAAATGAATAAAAAGAAATTGTATTCCAATCTATTACCCAATCAGTCTCTAATCGATTCATTTACTCCAAAGTTATGCATAACAATGAGTTCACAGTAACCTTTTCAGTAGGTATGAATTTAAATTGCAAATATAATACTGTGGGATGAACTAAATGATCAATAAAATGGTAGTTTCACTTGATTAGATGCAGTACTGATGAGATTTACGCATGACTAGTTTTACCTGCATTTAGAGTCGAACAATAACTGATGCACATCATTGGTACAGAGCCGTTCAATATGTGCCTTTGTAGAAATGAATTTGTTGGTGTCTCTCTGCAACTTCCTTTGTTTTACAGTAAACTCTAATTAATAGTCTGGCCCTAATGGACCATTTTCATAGTTTTCATTTTAATCAAAGTTAAGGTGAAATGAATGGGCGAATTTTAACCATTTAAATAATTATAAATTGTGGCCTTTTTGAGCTTTTTTGGTTTCCTTTAAAGTGAAGCAACCAAGAGTTTTCCAAAGTTTCTGCAAATGTTAAATCTGACTAGTGAAGGATGTAATTTTCCTTTATTAGAACGATTAAGAGGGTCCTAATTGAAGCAAGTTTCCATCTTTCTCTCGATCTTTCATGAACAATATGTCAGACTCTTATTTGTCCGGCAATTTCAGTTAACAATGAGGACCATATTATCGTCAACTAAGCAGATGTTGCTCAACTTGGCGCTGTTAGAAGTGGCTACCAAAGAAGAAGCTAATAATAACAATTGTGGATGAGAGAGTCAATAGCTTTAAAGACAAGCTCACGGAGATTAAGAAGGTATTCACAAAAGTGGGTCTTGTTCATTTGTCTGGACAGAGTAAAAAGAGGAAGTTCATAAAGAATTTTAAGGTTTCGAACAGAACTACTCTAATAAGGTGCCACTTGAATGATTTCAGGCTCCTTAGAAGTAATTGCATGATCTGATAAATGAGAAAGTTGTGTAGATTTGGACAAAGTAGAAATAGCAACTTAGTCTAAAGCTTGAGTTCGGCTGTTTGGAGGAGAAAAATTGATGCTTACCTCAGAGGATCTCTTGTCTCTGCAGCAGACACTCTGTAACATGGTTGCTCTAATGAAGGAGCTGAACAGACTCATTTAGTCGCGGTGGGTTGTGACTCTCCACAGAGTTCGCCTATTTAATACGTTTTTCGAAAGAAATACTGTTTGATACACAATATCTTTTTTTTTAATTTATTTTGTTATTTACAATCTGTATAATACACTATACAATAAGTACATAGGGAAATAGAAGTATAGAGGCGTGAAAGGCAGGAGGAAAGAAACTGCCCAGCGGTAGCACTCTCTACAGGATATGATTTTTAGGCCTTCAGACTGCGAGGAAGTCGCGGGGCCACTGGCGATTCAGTCGGCGAGGAGGATTGTCAGAGGAGGCGAGAGACTGTACAAGAGGATTAGAGCAAGTAGAGAGAGCAGAATGGAATTTTTGATAATTAGTCTTGGCTAATTGGTGTACGAAGGGGATGTTCAGGTCGTTGTGTAGAGTGAGGTTAGTCACGTATGTAATGGTGTTTGAGGAGATGTTGGTTGTAGATGTTGATGGATAAATAACACCTTGTATTGGTATAAGATATTATATATGTATTTGACTGACTGCCAAGGACTGTATACTTTACACTACAAGAACAGAACAGACTGACTGACGTGGCTAAACGATGTGCACAACTGAAGTCTAAGACTTTGAACAGAATCCCTTTTTGACTTTCCTCTCGTTTTTATATACATTCGCCGAGCCTCCCTTCTCTGTGTGCCGAGGGGGCTGTCTCTCTCTCTCTGGCTAGAGTGGGTGAGTGGTGGGGTTTCACTACCCTTACACGTAGAAAGGAGCGGCAGCTCTCTGTCGGAGGAGTTTTGATTGAAATGTCTGTACAGTCCGTATGTTTAGCTCTAGTCCGTAAGTCCACATTGGTTTGAGGATAGTACTGTATAGTAATCGTTTTAGCACTTATATTAAAATCTAAAAGAAAACATTATAGCTCTTTTTACTTTTAATTTTAAGAAACAAAGAAAAATAATAACAATATAAATCCAGAGACAGGAAGAAAAAAATAAAAGAAAATACGATGAAAAAGTTATGAACATACTTCAAGAAATCATACTTAAGAGCTTGGCATATCCAAGATAGTTAAAAAGAAGTAAGCGGACATAAAAATGAAAACTTTGCCTGAGTCAAAAGATGGTGGAGGAGTCCGGATAATAGAGGGGAAGCAAAGAAATGGGAATATGTAGGAAAAAAAGAATTGTGAAAGTACGATGGTTTGGGAACTATAGCGACGTCAACAGGAGGAAATGTGAAGAAATAAGGTCGCCATGGGGAAGGGAAATGAGGTCCAGGACGGTGGGTATGTGCGTGTGCATGTGTGGGGGATGGATGTGGGATGAATCGGGGGATGAATGCTAAAATAAAAGTTATTTATCTTTATTCTTTTAGCAGCCAGGTTTTATTACTTTCGCAGAATGATGGTGGTAAATGTTTTTTGAATTTTTGCCAAAAAAGAGCAGTCGCATTTTTATTCTTCAAATATTCCCTCCCCTGAAGATAATTTAGAATTATACATAATGATCTAAATATATAATGACATAATTGTGGATTATTGTATTTAATTTGTTTATGTGTATTTCATTTGTTTATGTAAAAAGTTGAAGAAAAGTACCCTTATTTGTCCTGATTATGTTTGTTCCAATAATTAGAATCTAATCATAGCCTTCTTTGTAAGATAATTATTATTTTACAAACAAGGCTATGATTAAATTTATTCAAAGAGAAATCTAACTTGAATTGGTTTGCAGGATGTGGCAATGCCGCCTTCCCGAAGATTTCGTCGCTTTCACTGACACAAGACTTTTGAGTGGTCAGAGGGAGCACGTTGGAATTGGAATTTTGCCTAAATTTCATTAGGCTAGTTCTTTTTTTGCGAATAGAAGAGTTTATTCAATGGGTAAAATCATTTTTGTGACATATTAGGGGTTATCAGTTTAGCAGTATTATCTTAGGGAATTGTCCCAGCATGTCTAAAAACGTCAAGTTATGAATTAGTAAAAGTTTTTTTAAATTCGTAACAATTCCTCCACTCCCGCAATGTAAGAAACCACATAAATTATCCTGAATGCCCTCAATCACATCTTATGATCACATGCTTACCTTTCATCGCAGTAATAATCTTACTTCCTAGTTTTTAAACTTCTCTCTAAACTCTTTTAAATCTTTTTTAGAGGACCAGTCTTCGTTCATCTTTCTTACCTTTTCAGTATTTACGTAAACTCAATTATCTAATCTTATCCAGTTTTCTTCTTTTTTGCATTATTTATTTATCTCTTTTAAGAGTTTGCTACTTTTTTTTTTTTAATCATAGACTCCTTTCGTGCTTCTAGTATTGCCTTCATTACGAACTTAATTATTCTATCTTCTGATTTTTTACTGAAAACAGTATCATCGCACACATTTAAAGAAAAAAAGTAAATATATCTTCTACATAATGGTTCAAATCAAAGTTTTTGCTATTCAGTTGAATTTCTTTTCAACGTCGACCTCTGTTACCAATTCTTCTTTTAAAGAACTACGTAAACAATTTCATTTCGAGTGTTGCCATTGGAAACTTTTTATTTTGTCAGAAACTTTAGATCAAATTTTATTTATACGAAACATTCATTTAAAAACCTAATTAAATATCAGTTATTTACAAAAATCTTCCAATCATAAGTGAAAGTCATTGAAAAACGAGCGAATTGTATTTTAATTCGACTGGACAGCTGTTGTATTTGTATTTGATAGTTAATATTAAGACCAATACTCGATTGTACATCTAGGGTCGATCTAATTTGAATAATAAGAAGTAAAAACCATCGGAAAAAGAGCGAATTGTTTTCTAATTTGACTAGATAGCTGCTATTTTTGTATTTGAAAGTTAATATTATGGCAAAAGCTTGACTGAACTTGCACAATTGATCTAATTTTAAAAGTAATAAGTAAAAACCATTCGAACAAGAGAGAATTGCCTTCTAATTTGACCAGATTGCTGCTGTTTTTGTATTTGATCTTCAATATTAAGGCCAATGCTCGATTGTACATCAACGGTTGTTCTAATTTGAAAAGTAAGAATTACGAAGCATTGGAAAAAGAGTGAATTGTCTTCTAATTTGACCAGATTGCTGCTGTTTTTGTATTTGATATTCAATATTAAGGCCAATGCTCGATTGTACATCAAGGATTGTTCTAATTTGAAAAGTAAGAATCACAAACCATAGGAAAAATAGCGAATCGTTTTCTAATTTGACTAGATTGCTGCTGTTTTTGTATTTGATCTTCAATATTAAGGCCAATGCTCGATTGTACATCAACGGTTGTTCTAATTTGAAAAGTAAGAATTACGAAGCATTGGAGAAAGAGTGAATTGTCTTCTAATTTGACCAGATTGCTGCTGTTTTTGTATTTGATATTCAATATTAAGGCCAATGCTCGATTGTACATCAAGGGTTGTTCTAATTTGAAAAGTAAGAATCACAAACCATAGGAAAAATAGCGAATCGTTTTTTAATTTGACTAGATTGCTGCTGTTTTTGTATTTGATATTCAATATTAAGGCCAATGCTCGATTGTACATCAAGGGTTGTTCTAATTTGAAAAGTAAGAATTACGAAGCATTGGAGAAAGAGTGAATTGCCTTCTAATTTGACTAGATTGCTGCTGTTTCTGTATTTGATAGTTAATATTATATATTATATTATTAAGGTCAATGCTAGATTGTACCTCTTAGGGTCGATCTACTTTTTATTATGTTTTGTAGGAAGGAAATATAATAACTCTTTAATCTATTATTTTTTGGAAATTTCTCAGTAAAAAGTTTTTAAAATATTTTAAACTGTTTTTATCTTTTTTGTCACTAAAATCTTTCTATCTTGAGAAATACGGTCATGAAGTTTTCATTTCTACTATTTGAAATAATAAAAAATTGTATAAAAAATGAAAAGTCCATGTTGCTTCGGTAACGATAATGATGTGCGCTCGAAACCGGGTAATTCTGGATATTTAAATAAATTTTTCTGGATATACTAAATATTTTTTTTTGTATGTGAATATTTTTAAAATGCGTTCAATTCTCAATTGTTCCAATATATTAAAAATAAATGTTAGTTTTACATTTAAAAGGTCTGTTTCCGGAAATGTTAAATTTAATTTTGTAAAGTTTATACAGGGTTAGTTTTCCAAATATTAAATTTGTGCCATAATTCCACGAAAAAAGGGCAAGGTAGTATAAAGGAAGATGGAATACAATAGAAGGCCGCCTTTACAAGAGTTATGGTTTCCATTGTAGTCAAAAGAGGTATAATATGTAATCTTCTTGGTGTAGATGAGGAGCTTTAAGGAATCCGCCCGTTCCCTAATCCATTCCTCACACTCTCTAGTAGACTGTGTTCTAATGCGGAACATTAACGCCTGCAAATTTATCCAACATCTTCACCAGAGAATGTGATCATTAATGCGGAAAGTGGAGTTGGGAATAAATGAGTCACACATGATTAGCATAGGACTTTGAGAATAATTTCGCTTCGTTTAAAACTTTAGCGTTATAAAGTTTGAATCACGCTATTCCTCCTACTCCCATAGTTTGGGGCAGGTAATTTTCGGGAAGGATATAACGTTTTATAAAACAAGAAATGAATTTTAAACTAGAATCTTCCAAGATCAGTGTTAGCTTTTTCCGTGATCGCACAGAAGAAAACAGTTCTTGAATTTGAACTAGAAGAGGGTATCTTGAGAGTATTTTGGAATGATTCTTGGTATTCTACATCAGGCATTCTTACAACTGAAATAAATAAATTTAAATAAATAAAAATAATAATAAATTATCAAACTCTCAGCAGTTTTTAAAATTTTATTGACAAAGTAAAGTAAAGTAATCGCCTATTTTTTCAGGCGGGCTTAACGTCCAACTACCAATTAGGTGTCGTGGACGGAGGCGACTAGTAAACATACTTTACTAAAATTTCTTTTATTAACCATTAAATAAAATCCAAGGCCTTAGACCGGGAATCGAACCCACTAAACCAACAATACATCTTAGCTTTGCAGGTCTTGCCTCTAACCGCTCGGCTACCGTTTTACTATTTTATGGAAGGAGAGCGGGTACAGTTAAAATATGTGCAAGTTTGTGACTTTTTTTTTGTTTATTTGCAGAGAAGGGGAAAGTGGTCCGAACCTACATTAAGAAGCGCAACAATCCGAATATTTTGTTCAAACTTCCTAAACCCATCACTTCGGGTACAACATCCCGAACTGAGTCATTATTGATTTTTGAACTAGATTTCAGTGGTTTAAAAGAGAAAGTAATGTAGTAGTCGAGAGAAATAACTGATAGAAGGTAGATTCAGAGTAAAGTAATATCATTTCTTTCTATTTTATATGGTGTTCTAAGGTACCTACCACACCAGTGGGGCAGATATTAACATTTGACACAACATTTTTAAATTAAAATATGTATGTAAAGTACCAACTGTTTATTGATATAGATCTGCTAAGAAGACTTGAAAGTTGTAGAAAACAAAATAAAAAGGTACAATAATACGATTCTGTGCGCACTGCAACAGAAAATGTAAATTCTGTTCAAATGTGCCCCCCTCTCCCCTACATTATTGACGACAAATATCCGAATTTAACAGAGATCTATTCCGTGATACGCACTTGTGGTTTATTCTACAATACTCTATTCTAAATTGAATTCAATTCTTCACAATCTGGAATTTCGATCTTACATTTTACCTTTATAGGCTTAGACGGTTATTGATTAAGGACTATCGGCTCCCTTCTCTTCCAATAAATTTACTAGTAAGCTTGGCTCCGTTTTTAATCTGACAACATCTTTGAAACATCAAGGGACAGATAAGGATGATGCATGGTAGAGGGCCATCTCGCTTAACAGAGTGCCTGAATAGTTATTAGGCTTTAGATGGGAAAATATTTTGTCCAGAATTCCCTTTTGGGGGAGCTTTCTTCAGCATATACAGACAGAGCAATAGAAGGGAAGGCTGACTTGGCTTCAGCGAGTAGTTATACCTGACTTTTGGTTTTCACTTCTCTTCCAAGAACGTCCCTGAGAATACTTGGGTGTGTGTTTCATGTTGGTGTTGCAGAATCTCATTTAGAAGGCACAATATATCCAATAAATAAATAAAACATTATAGGTAATCTTGAAATGTATCTAGAAGGCAGTTTTAGATTCTTCAGTCAGATAAATTTCCATTGGACTGTTCTACGAATTTCGTTCTAAACAAACGTTGTCGATGGAGATTACAGGTGTTAGTTTTTAATCCATAAAGTTTACCTGTGCGGTATTCTAATACTGTAGTAGCGCCCCACTACAGTATAGAACTTGTTACACAAGTTGAAGGTTAAGTCCAGGCACACAGAACTTTTAGTCCGCCCTTAATCAATTCAACACAATTCCAAGGATTCTCATTAAAGTTAAATGCTAAACACTGACCTAAAAGCTATCTCCTATACAACTTTATTTGTATGTTCCTGGGCAAATTAGTTTTTAGGAGTTCAAACCATAGGGCTGGAGAGCTTCATTTCCCTTTGAAGGACCACTTCAGTAATTATGTATTTTCTAGATTGTTTTGAATGCACTTGAAAGTGATACTACCTGCTGGCTATCACTACTCTTGCCGAACAAATGGCGTATTGCAGTGAGGATGACGTTTGGCTCTTTAAAACCATTCTGTTTGATTATTAACTAGCTAGTGGTTAACTTAGAAAATGGCAAATATTGATTTAGATTATTTTTCCACAATTTTATTTTACCCATGTTTCATTAAAATAGCCACATTACAATTAGATTCTATTTCAGTTTATATTTGTTGTACATAATACAAAATATTATTTAAAACAAAACTTAATTTATTTTTGTAATTACTTTTACTTGCTTTAATTAGTAATTTACAAACTTTTTATGGGGGATAATTAGTAATAAAAAAGTTTAATGATATTTTTCGATTAATAGTAATTAACAATAAATAATTGAAGAAACACTTGAAAAAAAAACGAATGGACCAATCATAAAAAAAAAATGTATGAGGTAATGTTCTTTAGGCCAATCGAATGCTAGTATTTATAGCTTTGCCAGTAAAATTTGACCACGCCTACAACCAATAGACCACGCCTACAACTAATAGACCACGCCTACAACTAATAGACCACGCCTACAACTAATAGACCACGCCTACAACCAATAGACCACGCCTACAACCAATATACCACGTCTACAACCAATAGACCATGGCTACAACAGTAATTTTCTTCTTCCTGAGATTTTCGGTTTTTGAGCTAGCGAGAAAAATCAGTTTTTCTGACTCAGAAAAACGTCAAACTTTCTAGAAAACGGTTACCAAAAATTTAAGACGATGCAAAAATTACTTACATATAAACAAAAAAATGACTGACCAAAAAAATTTAGATTATTAATAATAACTCAGGCTGTATTTAAATTCCCAACTTGGTCAGTTATTTTCTCATTACCTTTTACTTACTGCAGATATAACATCTACACAGGTGTACTGCTGGTAACTTATTATTGTCCTGGAAATTTCTAAAGGTTTTATCTCATTCTCTGCTCACAATTTTCTAAATATTATCAAAAATTATGTCCGGTAAACTAAAGGTCCTCCCAAGGTTGGAAAGGATAGTTTGATAGCATCAATTTTTTAACTTTACTAATGATTTATTATTTATTATTACTGTAAACTAAACTAGAATTATGTAATGTTTTGAAAAAGTTTATCTGACCCAAAAGATATTATATGTATATACATTAAATGGTTATGTAAGTGATGGATTCATTGCAAATTTATGGAATAAATTTGATTACCTAACGGAATTTTTTTTTCCAGAATAAAGAAAAAAAAGCACACTAATTTACTTAGAGAGATCGTTGCTTGAGGAGGCAAACATCTGCTTGATGTTAAGAAGAAAGCCCGTTGTTATTGTCATGATTTGGCAAGGAAGTACTTTCTCACAGCTAAAAAGCTTGGATCTTAAGAGATTCAAAAGTTCCCAAGAAGTCCTTATAGTTTTTCCTCAATCTTCTAGTGATTGCTGACGTTTCAAATCACCATCTGATGATAATCTTACCTTCTAGATGTAACTAATGTACGAAAAAGATACAGACAACGCATTATAACTTGCTGCCAAGTTAGGAAGGGAAAGAGCTGCATTCACAAAAATAAAGCGCATCCAGGCGTTTCTAAACAAAGTAATGAGAATAATATCAGCTAAGTGAAGTTTCATAACTTAATAAATTGCAAAAACAGTGCACGTACCAGCAATGAAAATTGAACTTATTCCAATAAATAAGTACAATCATGATTCCATTATTTAGTGATTACATTTGAAGGATTCAACAAAACTGGCTTGTAGAGGAACTTCAGTGACATGAACTTTGTTGCTTCACTACTTAAATTTTGTCTGTGATTAACAATCTTATACAGGGTGATCCATTTAAAACGCACCAATCGCTAATAACTTTTTAGGAAAACGGAATTCCGAAAAAATCCACGAAGTAAACTATATGTTTTTTCGGTATAGTTGTCAAATTTTTTACCCCCTTATCTTTATTTTTAGCGGAGTTACGGCCAAATACTTGGTCAAAGTTCCATAAGGACCACTGGTTTTGACAATGATTATGAAAACTACATAAAAATTGACGTTAATCCCGTTTCTATATCCCTAATATTTGTTGAGATATTTAAGATCAAAGTTACAATTTTATCTATTCGTGATCGGTTTTCAATATTAACTTTCCACTAGAAATACACATTTTGTGAGGTCCTCTGAATGCGAAAAATGTTATTAGTGACGCAAAGAACAAAAATAATAATAGATTTTAAAAAATGTACTGTAATGTAATGGTTGTGGGCTAATCAGGATAAATTTGTATCATCATCAAATAAAAGCAACCATCACATCATCAGTTATTGGTGCGTTTTAAATGGATCACCCTGTACATTATGCGAGAAATAAATAACGCGCCCTGATTTGTCTGAAGTGCGTAACTCATCAGTGAAAAGAGTATAACTAAATAAAGAAAAATTTAAGAACTTCAACCAATCTGTTTTCTCCCTCGGCTCAAAAAAAGTTTAAAATCTAGAGTATGAAGGGCACTTAAGACCTTACCGTGTGATGTACTAAATTCTAACTTAATTACAATAAAATTACTAATTACTAAAATTACTAAATCCGGTAGTAAATTCCACCTCAATTTAGCAGCTCACCCTAATCTTCTTTTCCAATCTTTATCCACAAACTCCCATCTTTATAATAACTACATGTCGTTTAAAACGCGATCTCCTTGCTTTACAATCTCTTCCAACAACTTAGAGAGTGCCAGCGCTGACTGAATTCACTCATAACGATCTCGAGATGGTGTTGCTGAGCAATATCGGTTACAAAACGAATATGTGATGTTATATAACTTATATAAAGCTTAAATTTGCTGATGTATGTGGTATATACTTGTAAATAAGTAAGATTTAAAAAAAGAAATCTAATGTAACTAAGTTCAGCTAAGTTGTAGTGAAGCTCAGGCTTCAGGAGAAAATGGTACCCTGTTTAGGCTACTACATAGAGTATACTCGTATAATATAATATACATAGTTTTACTTTTTATATTTATACGTACTGACTTTGTATGCTCGTATAAGTGGTAGAAAGAGTCGCGCGACGCTTTGTGCTCGGAGTCGTCTAAAAAGCAGAAAGCGCAAATGATGCAAAGGATGTAGTCACTTCTTTTAACTAAAAAGTAAATGAAACAGACAGAATCAGAGAACTCTTTACTATTATTTGGAGGCACAAAAGTAATGTTTTATGTTCTATCGCCGGTTCGTATCCTACGTAAACAGCCACAGCCTTACTTTCATCTTCCCGGCCGCCGCTACTTTAGCTGAAGGCGGGAGACTAACTCACCCACACCCTCTCACTAACTTACCTTCTACTGGAAAAGGATCAGGATTTTTTATTTCCTGCACGAATTACCGAAGGATTCTACTTTCCTTTTTCGCAATATATTTCCGTTTTAGCCTGTCAGTTGAACCCATTCTACAGGGCAGAGCGTTCACTGCAATTATTTTACTTTTACAATTATAAATATATTATGTAAAGACATAGCCAAATAGATAATCACTAAGAAATTAATAATAAAAATTAATAGATTAAAAATGATACGTTAACATATATCAAA
Source organism: Rhodnius prolixus (assembly GCF_049639745.1). Classification (NCBI taxonomy): domain Eukaryota; kingdom Metazoa; phylum Arthropoda; class Insecta; order Hemiptera; family Reduviidae; genus Rhodnius; species Rhodnius prolixus. The sequence continues at coordinate 27,729,823 of NW_027411624.1, forward strand.
GACTCAAGAAACTAAATTGTAGAAAAAAAAAAAACAAATTCAATTACGTACATGGCCAGTAATAAAATAAAGAGAACTATAAAAGGTAATTACGTAAACTATTCAAGTCCATCACAATTTAATATCACTTTATAACATATAATTAGGTCTAATAATTATGTCAGCTATTAACTGGCAATGCGTGACGTACCTTATACATGATGCCTTTACAATTATGTGAAAATATCTATTGAAAACATTAAGACAATAACTGATTAAGCTTTACAGTAATGAAATTTATTTGAAAATTAACATCTGTACGAAAGAAAATCACCAGAAAGCAAAAAGTGTAGTAAGTAAAGTGAGGCGCCACGGTAGACGAGTGGTTAAAAGGCTAGACCGGCAAAGCTAAGATGGTATTGTTGGTTTAGTGGATTCGATTCCCTCAGTATATGTCTTACACTATTATTTATTTTTTAACAAAAGAAATTTATGGTAAAATATGTTTGCTAATCGCCTCCGTCCACGACATCTAATTGGACGTAAAGCCTGACTGAAAAAATAGGCGATTACTTTACTTTTTCAAAAGTTACACTTTCGCTCAACAAGTTCTTTTAAATATAACCCTGAAATATTATTTATCACATCGATATTAATATTAACAGGTAATATGGCCACACATAATTCTTAAGTAGACTTTAAAAGAAAGCTAATTCTTCTTTCTCCAACAGGTAGGACCGAAAAAGAAAAAACGCACTTTTCCTAAGAACTACTTTTCTGGAATGACATGGAAGCATCGCTTTTCATACCGAGTGAGAAAAAGTAAAACTTTGCCATTAAAATAAGTAGTAATCATGATAATTTTTCTACCTATTTCACTTATTGTGAAGATTCAATCCGGGTAGACATTCAACTACAACAGTACAAGAAAGTACAACTTCTTTTCTTTTCCTTTTTTAAATAAATATTTTAGGGAAAGACGCTATGATAAGTACTTGGTCGGTTAGCAATAACACGATCCACAATACTGGATATAAAAGGTGGCTACAACCCATGGACTATTGAAAAAAAGTCACTGAACATCCAATTAGGTGGACCACAATCTAACGAAATTAAGTAGGCTGGGGCTACCTTAACGAACCTTGTTGGAAGGTAGTTGTGCCCAACATCTGTCCTAACACCTACTCTTTCTGCAATTTCAGGACAGACATAAAAAGGAAATAAAGGCTTCATTGAGTCCTAACTAACTTGGCAATCAGTGTTCATTTGTCGCCCCCTTTTTTCACACTTTCCTCGAGTAAGAGAGAGTTTTCTCGGGAAAAGAGACAGAGAGAGAATTGGCAACAAGCCCTGGGTCGAAACAAATGAGAGAAAACTCAAAAGAAAGGTGTAGGTTGTTTTACCACTTCTTCCTGGTTAGATTTCCCGAGGGAAATGAAAAGAGTGAAGTTACAGACCGAGTTGTTCATTCTATTTCCTTCAATCGGAAAAGTCCATCTTCTCAACTCTTTTGTCTCTTTTATTTTTAATCTTCGAAGAATTTTTAATTATCGTTTTCAATAAGACCCCAGGATTAAGTACTTGTCCAGAATAAGAAATCTTTTTCTCAGAGGAAATTATATAGATATAAGACCAGAGCTTTTTCTTGTCCACTGACGATCTCTGGACAACATGCTCTCGTTTATGGACAACACTAATCACTACTGGATTCGGAACTGAAATAAGCTCCAAAGTAGGACCGTGCAACATAATATTGGAGCTCCCAATTTCTGATTTATTTATTTATTTGTTTTATTGCTTATAAGAAATGATACATTTCTATAGTAAGAGTTTGGCCTCTGCTAGTAATAACAATTATAAAAAGAAATAGCCACTACCCATTACTTCCACTTGTGAAAGATAAATACAATATAAAATAAAAGTATGAAATACAAAACCAAAATCACCCCTCGTACAATTATTTCTTAAAAACAAAGAAAATTAATTAAAACTGATATATTTACAAAAAATAACCTAAATTTGATAATGATGGGAGTGTAATTATTTCGTACTACACATTCGGCGGCGGAATTTCTTTATAGCTGTTATAATTCTTACAAATCTATACCTCTCATCTAGAGCACCAGAAATGAAATAGAACAAACTGTTTAATTTATCTTTGCTGTCAATATAAAGTAAATTAGTGTAAACCTCAGTGTTATTGGAGCTTATGTACCTAATTAACAATCTTTTACTTAGTGAATTATAGAAGGAACATTCCAGCATGAAGTGATTGATATTGTCTCCTTTATTTTCCGCACAAGTAAAACAAACCCTTTCTACTAAGAACACACTACAAATACGTGGTTTATTCCTTTATGAAAAATCCTAGGATACTTAGTACTGGCTACCCTAATCTGAGCTATCAGTCTGATTTTTTGAAATATTACACATCAGATTAACAAATGACTTGCCACTGGCCACAGGACATACCAATCTATAATTGGTATTAAATGAAGAATTGAGTACATCACTAACGTCTTTAGTTAAACAGTTGATATAAATTTAGAGTTGAGATTTTTCAGGTTACTAAATAGAAATTCAGCACTCTGTAGGTCCCAGAAATCCTCTGCCCCTATAGAGTAAAGCAGGATTCTTTATTATTTGAAAGAAAAATTATTAACTCCATGATACAAATTTCAATAGTAATCAACTCTAACTTTGTCTTTTTCTACTTTAATGTACATATACATGTGATTATTCAGAATAAAGGGCATAATAAAGATAAATCAGAAGAATAATTTGGAATAGAGTCAAAATAAAGTGCCTATTTAATTACGAAGATATAATGTACATTTTATTATTGGTATAACAAACAAATTATTTTGAATGAACTGGACAGCGACATCTAATAATTCTAAAAAATTATAATGAAAAGTTATTGCAGTAAAATTACTTGAATGATATCAATGAAATATTAATGAAATTATGATAGGTACTTGCTGATTTATGTACCTTATGACGTTTAATCAATCCTTACACTTGACTTTTTAAACTGTAAGTTTTTGTTAAGGAAATCATTATAAAGAAAATTATAATCACTACATTGTTAATTCTGTAATTTGGCGCCGGGACTTCAGCCTCATTCGTCGCATCCCTTCAGGCACGACAGTCATTGGGCTAGATTAAGAAAAATTTGATGTAGGTGAAGAACTTGAAACATTTCTAATGAAATGGTATCAAAAAAATAGTCACGTTTTGTGATACTCCGTAATTAGAAAAATAAAACGGAAATTAAAAGAAAATGTGATAATAAAAGTATTATTCTTTTCTTTTATGAACTACTAAAAAGATAAATTCAGGAAAAGCGAGGGAAAGAATCATTAAAGATGTTCTCTCTACATCCTCAATTTGTATGCAGGTATGTGCAAGGAGAGTTCTATGATGCTATTAAAGAGCTAGTGAGTGAAAATTATGGTTACCCATTTCATGTTCGTTCAGGTTCATGTTGTCGGCTGTTCAAAGAAGCCGCGGTTTAGCTCTTAATGCCATGTTCTCTCACTGCTGGAAATTACGACCCAAAGTTATTACCGGTCTTAAACCCACCGCTAATGGCAAGTTAACATATATCGTCCATGGGTTTTAACTTACTATAATTTGTAATTATGGGGAGCTGCCGTTATCTATGTTGATAAAATATCCTGGCTCTGCTAGCCAATATTATTTTGGTTTTTTTTTTTTTACAGAATTGAAATATTATTTTTAGTACATAAATAATTTAAATCGAGAAATGGTCTCTGTTTCCCACATCTCATAGCTATCCCGAAATGCTCTTAGATATGCTATCCCCACTCTCTCACCATTTGATAGTTAAGATCTGAAGACCATGGAATTCTTACGTTTCTTTTTGCAGATTAGTTTACTTGAATCATAAGAGTCATTTTGACTCCAGATTGGCATTACACGTAAATATTTCGATTTCTAAACCTAATTAGTAATATAAGTAGATTTCCCTGTTATTGTCTTCACTCCAGATTATTGCCTAAAAGCTTATTTGATAAATTTACATAATTTTCATAGAAACTCTCAAGGCACAAAAAAAAAGCCTCTTTCTAGAATTGATTTTCTGTCCGAATTGCAGTAAAAACTTGTATCGAATTGGGTAATTTCCGATCCGTGTCAACAGCGCACAGTAATTGAGAAAATAGTGAATGTAATTAAAAAAAAGGAAAAAGTCCCTGATCAGAAGGCAGCCAATCAGGGTTCTAGAAAATACTGAAATTACTGCGATCCTAAGTTGAAGTTAATTCCTTCTGCGTGAAATGTTAAAGCCGATTTGTGGACAAAATTTGTTTTTTCGTTCTTAATTCCTATTCTTTCTCATCCTTTAATGCAAATTTTAACATTAAAATTGAAATCAATGTAAAAAAAAAAAATATAAATATGACTCCACATTGGCAATAGCTGATTAAGTTCAAGCATTGACAAAGCACTGTTAATACCAAGTGCAAGTTTAAGCTGCAGAACATCTTGTGAAAAGAATTCGAAGCTGTTAGCGGAGTTTAATATTAATATCACAATTTAGTAAAGAATGTTTGCTTGTCGCCTCTGCCCACGATATCTAATTTGGTAGTTGGACGTGTTGCCTAACTAGAAAAGTGGGTATTACTTATTTTAAAATTAAAGTTGAAAGCTCTCCTTGTAACAAATTTAAACACTCTTTTTTTCTAGCAATAATTTGTAAATGATTGAACAAGTGCAAGGCAGAAATAGTTGAAAAAATTGTTTTCATTAACTCTCAATTAAGAACTTTTGGCTGTTAGAAATTTCTATTTAATAGAAATTTGCAAAAAATAGATGATTAAAAAAGAGTAAGTTCAAAGCCAGAGAAGTTTTAGGTCAATAGAAATTGAGAATAATGAAAATTAATGTTCAGCAGGAGGAATAAAAGTTGGAAGTAAAACAGATCTTCTATTCTAAGACGATGCAATGATTGCATTTAAATTGCAACTTATTCGTACTGCATTGATTTCTATTCAAATCGAATGCATAGCTAAAAACTAATCTAGTGTTAATTACGTTAAAGCTAATACCGGAAAGTTTCTGGGCTCTTAAAATGACAACTTTGGGTGAATTGATCTCAAGGAGAAAGTAGAAAAGGTACTACTTTCTCACCCTCATCCATAACTGCCCTTTGGTTTCTCACCATCCCCAAATTTTCGCCCGTATTTGCAGTAAACAGATACATCTACACAAACACATCCTCACAGGCACTTCCAACTTCTTCGTTCGACTTAAAGCACTAATTCTTCTTCTCCCTAACTTTGGGCACCGCAATCTTCTAGCTCTTCCCTACCACTCCCTCGACGCCAAACTAATAAAGGACATATCTGGCTAATAAATAATAAAGATTTATTCCAACCTTTAGTAGTACGAGTTGCGGCCCTTTATAACTTTCCAAACTTACTAAGATATTGCACTCCATAACTTGGTTTATTAATATTATGGTTTGCTTTATCTTTTGCCAATCTTTCACTTTTAATCAATAATATTTGGTGATAAAAAAATACTCTATAGCTAACCAATTTATAGCTAAAAGAGTATTTTGCCTTATTTTTGGGGAAGACACGAAAACAAAAAAATTGAAAATAAATTATTCAATCGACTTTTTGATCCTACAATTCTCAAGTTATTTCACCTCTCCCTAGAACCTCCCAAAATTAATTTGGATGCTAAAGTTTGTTAGTATGGCCATTTTTTATTTACAAAAATATGGTTGGCTTACATGATTCACTGAATGTGCTCGCCTCAATTATGTTATTATATTATATGCCTATTTTTCAAACTGCCTAACGATATGGGAAGCAACTCTAGTAACAAAGCTATGTTTTATGTCTACTATTTCCAAAATTTAAAAAGTTCCAAATATGGTTGGGTCCACAAAGTTAATACCGTTGATTTTCTACTTCATGCTATGTTATCCTTATTTCTGAAAGATTTAGGACTTTTTATTGATCATCAGAGGTTGAGAGGATGTTGAATTTTATTTCCACTAAGTCATCTACATACCTAAGTCTTCCGCAAAGTTGGTTAATATCGTTGATTTTCTACTTCATGCTATGTTTTCCTTATTTCTGAAAGATTTAGGACTTTTTATTGATCATCAGAGATTGAGTGGATGTCGAATTTTATTTCTACTTAATTCATCTACATACCTAAGTCTTCCTGAGTGGAGACAGTCATAAAAGTGGTGAGAGTATACAAAAAAATATTATAATAAAATGGTATTCGAACTAAAATTTGATTATTGATTCATAAGTTCCTACATACATAAATGATTAAAATCAATAAATTGTTAAGAATTGTTCATTAGTTTTGTTAACTGATTCATTAATTCAGAAGGAACGAAAGAATATTACCAATTTCAGAAATCGTAATGACTTGCAATTGGCAATATTCTTTCTGCCTTTTGAAGATTGATAAAAATTTAGAGCAAATTCTGATTGAAGAAGATTCTTCAGTTTCAAGTTTTCCAGTGTACCATATTATTTATTAATTTAGAGAAGTTGTTATACATTAATATAATTTTCATTTATCAACACCGGAAAATTTGAAATATTTACATAATTATGCGGTGAAAATGTAAAAATTAAAGATAGCGCAGCAGCGGTCTGATTTAACTAAACGCAATTGTAAAGAGATTTTAGATACAATTTCTAGTATAAGCTCCCAGGACCAACTGTAACAAACACAGGCCGCTCTGTAATATCTATATTACTCCATGTTTCTTCATAAATATTCAAACATATTAAATTAATCAGACCTTTCCAGTGGAGCGTGGCCACTGGAGTTACTGGAAGAGCTTTACTCAAGTTATATGTATTCCAAGTAATTTCCTTAGGTATTTATGTAATATACAGTCTTCTAAATGTTGCGCTTCAATATTTTCGTTATAGTAAACTTGAATAAATTTTACTTCCAACAGCATTTTTCTAACATCAGAAAAATGTACGGTTTTATCTGTTATAATAATCTTCAATTCAATTCAATTTATTTATTTGTTATAGGGCTAGTACCCATACACAGGAGCATGGTGGTGTTGGTGTACAGATCAATAGCATAGAATTATAAAGAAACCAAAGATGAATAATTACAAATACAGATTAATAATAATAATAATAATAATAGAGGTCTTTATTTCAATAACTATATACAATAATTTTGCAAATTAGAAAAAGACTGACAGACTTGACTCATGGTCAAAAGACCGTCTGAGTGAGAAGCTGTCTAAATGAAATTGAGAAAGTCTTATTAAGTTTCTATAGTAAGAAATTAAATATCAATTGGCCAAAATAACAGACAATTAAAAGACAACTTAAATTCCACATCTTTGGCTATAAAGACAAAACAAAACAGAGAGAACAAAAATACATTAAATATAAAATCTTAGGCATTATAAAAATTAAAACTTAATCGTCCAATCTCCACAATTCAAATCTATTTACACTGATTTATAATTCTCTGTTTTTTCTTCCATTTTATAAACTATGATTCTTATCAAATATAAGGTCCCGCTGTTTTTTTTTTTTTTAAATAGCTTTTATTTATTTATTTTGTTTTATATAATAAATAATTTATTTACTTAATTACAAGATTATATATTTTCGTACAAACTGTCTTTTCTATATTTAATTTCAGTAATTAAATTCACTGATAAGCTCATACCTATATCTCCACGCATCTTTACAGTAGTTTACAAATACAGATTAAATAAATGAATTATCTTATGCAGACCACAGTTACATGTAAGTTTTTATAAAACCATTCGTACTTATATTAAAAGAAAATGTCTTAATTTCAAAATGGATGTTACATATTTATACAAAACATGAGCTGAATTGACAGTGTCTGGGTTCAACAATTTTTCAATATGTTCCCCTACATTATCAGAATGGTAATACTCTCTAATAGGTTTGTAGAATGGGCATTCAACAAGAATATGTACCAGGTCCTCTTTCTTTTGTAACCGACATGACCCACAATCCAAACTGAGGATCTATTTTGCTTATTAATCGATCATGGATTATAAATTTATTTAACTTTATTGAGTATTTTCCACTTGTCCTAAGTTGGAATAATAATTTACTATAATTAAACGGCATTTTATATGTTAGGTACAACTGTGTTTCAATTGAGGGGTTAAAAACATTTACATAGTGGCTGTTATATCTAGACTGTTGAATACTTGTACTATCCAAATTAGTTAAATACTCTCGGTACAACTTTAAAATTTCTGGAATTTTCTTTTTTTAAATTAAAGGCATCTTCAATATATACTATACCAGATCGGTTAATTGGTTGCAGGAGATCTTTTAACTGGGTTGCCTAGTTAAATCGCGTTATAATAATCTTAAAGCAGAAATATGTAGGAAATAAAAGAAAATCGGTTGACATTTACGACTACGAAATATCTAACCTAACCAAAAGTCAGATTTTGAAGAATATCAGTCCTCCTTCCCGGACGATTACTCTTTTACCCTTCACAGGTGGTTTGTAGGCTGTCGGCGTTTAAAACCTCTGAAAGGATTCCCAGAGATGGTCAGCGGAGACATCCAAAATCTTCCAAACAACGTTTTGGCTGATATGTGCTCCTAGATTTTGTAGATTTTTTTTTTTTTTAAAAAGTAGTTAGTAGTTTTAGGTCTCTCACGAATAGAATGTTTAGGTCAATATGAATAGTCGTGTTTGTAACATATTAGGGGTATTGCGTGATAGCGTCTAAAATTTTGTTCTGGATGGATAATTTCTTTTAATATGGGTGGGTAGGTTTGATTGTTCCTTAAAGTTGTGTTCCGTAAGCCCAAATTAGTCTTGCAGTAAAGTTATGAAAGGTGTAGTTTGTTTTTAATGTTAGTTTGGAAAGTATTATTCCCCATGTTAGTCATCTTTCTAAGTCTAAGGTTGCGAATGTCTTTCTGATGAGGTAATAGTGTTTTGTTGATGTAAAAAGTTGGAGACAATTTGAACGCAAAGTGTAAATGTTATTTTTGTACATTGTAATTTATTGATACTTATCTTTCAAAGTTCGAAATGTTTTTTTTTTTTTTGTGAGATGTAGATGGTCTTATAACGGTTAGGGCGTTGTCTGGGCGTCCTGGTTCTGCAAGGATTGCAAAATCACATCTGGCCTAAGTCAGGTGTAGGAGATATGTCCATTATACTGACAGAAAACGGGGAGTCTGTCCAACTAAACTTCTCTGTGTCATTCCTGTCTTGATGGAGAGAACTTCTTAATAGAATAGAATGTGTTTGTTAAATAACATTTTATTATTCAATAACATCCGTCTGATAAACTTTTTTGCAGTCTGAAGCGAGTTACATCCAAGATGATACTCGTTGTTAAAGTTACCTTTTTATAAATAAGATGAAACCTTTGTCTATCGTATTGCTATAAGGCGAGTGTGATGTCTTAAAGCCTGACTAGAGCCTGACTTAAGATACAATCTGGAGTTTTATCTATTGTATTAGTGAAAATAATGAAACTCACTACAAATAATTACCATTCCATTCGTGTTAGAGTATGTAAAATTCACACCCTTAAAAATATTGGGCAACTCGTAACAAATGGAAATAAAAACTAAATTTATGTCAAGTAGAGGCAATAGAATTAACATTTAAACAAATTATGTGAGTGGGTGCATAGAAGTGCGAAGTGATGCCATTTGTAGGTGTCTATCCTAGAACCTAGCAACATCATGTCAGGCTGCAGTTATCTGCCTTGGTATGAGAGCTAGTCATTATGGATTCATGAGGGGTCATACATACAAGAACAGAGGTCAGGCTCAAAGTGCCAACATATCCCCTAGAGCACAGACTAGAGTACATCATTTAAAGTTCTCGCAGGCTACGGGTATCCTATTCTCTACCACATAACGTCAGGAGGAGGGAATGGGATATATCGATTGTACCCATCTTCTTAAACTGGGACTTTTGGTATCACTAAACATCAATGTTCTTAACATTTATTATTTAATAAATATTATCTAATATTCCAATTTCGTTTCAAGTTATAATTTATTTTTTCTTCTATTTATCAAAAAAATCTCTATTAATTATTACAGTCGCTGACTACTAGCTGGTAGTTGGGTTATTTGCATTTTTTTTGTAGGGTTTTTGAGTAGAGCAGAAAACTGTCATCTAATGGCGGATTGTTTGGGTTTGATGACATTAGTTTCAGAAACTTCGGTGGAACACTAAACGGTGGAGGTTAACTTTTAAAGTTATTGTCCACATAGCTGTGAATCATTGATGGTTTAAGTACGGGATCGATTTTTATTCTAGATTTGGATGGTTGGTCTTGTTTTCTTTCCGGGATAGCTTTGAGTGATCAGTCCGCATAATAATGCGGCTAAACAGCCAGTAAAATAATTTATCCATTGAGGAATTAAAAAGTATATTTTTATTGCGATATGTTGAAAGGACGAATTAATTAAGAACTAGAGGCTACAAAAGAAGGAATGAAGAAATCGATTGAAATGCATTAAATTAGGGCAGATGGCTTGCTGCCAATTTGAAAATTTGTCTACAATAGTTGGTTGTGCACCGCTTTAACCACGTTCTGGGTAACTGGCGCTTATTGAGCTTTCAAATTTACTAAAAATATTTGTAAGTACAGTTCTTACGCTGTCCTCCGAGCTGATTTGGCAACACAAAAAAAATCAGGCTTTTAAAATCTAATCTTACGATATGAAGACAGATGGAAATCATGACCCTACATGAACCGGGTTTTAAGATGATAGTGGTTTTCGACCTTTCTAGCTTACTTCTTTCATTTTAAGCTTGACCCCAATAGAACGATATCAGATATTTTCCGGGTCATGTAAAATAGTTTATTCTATCTGCGACTGGGGGTGTGTGGGTTAGAAAGAGAAACCAGAGGCAAACTAAAGGGAATTTGAGCAAAGGCTAAAATATTACCAAAAAAAAGAATCGCTCAAGCTCACACTAATAACGGGCTGGTGGCCATCTTCTAATGAAGACTTGGATATACTGAGAGATAGTAATATTTTACATGTAAATGGAAGAAAACGTTAGAGGTAACAAGTGTATACAGCTGAAAAAATCGCAAGTACCATCATCAAAAAAATTGCTGAATAGTAAAGTTGCATTACTAGTGGGCCTTTTTCTTCAAATTTTGAACTACACTTAACTATTTATTTTGAATGAGTATTTTATAAGTGGTGAGGCCGTACATTATACTGTAATGGCGCAATAGAGTAAACTTTCCAACATCCCTCACCCAAACATACTCTTAGATCAAGTTAACTGGGTAATTGTTTCAAATAAGTGCTTTAGATCTAAATACTGGCAATTGTTTTTATAAGATTACAGAAAATCGAAGATGCTGTCTTCGAGTAAAACACAAAAAACTGAAAAATGGATTCAGCAAAATGGTATTTTCGATTGGCTGATTCAAATTTATGCTCGCACGCAACCAGTTTGTAAAAACCACTCGGTCTTTCGAGATCTTAAAAACAGCTACTTTCAGTCTAAAACTGCACGATCGCATACCTCCTCTTTCTACGAGTTAGTACAAAGTAAAAAGCCTCTCAGATGGAAAATGGAAGGTAGTAAACAAAAAAAAGTTACAAAACAAAATGGTTAAAGAGGAATTATAAAAAGAAGTAATTATTACCTTCTTAGTTTTAAGATGATTAAAACAAAAGTTTTACATTAAATTTTCTCTTTTTTCAAACTGCATCTCATTAAAAACAGATTTTTAAGTTTTGTTTTTTTGAAAAAATATTCCAAATATCTAATTAACTTGATAATGAGAAAGTTTCCGAGAACATCTACTGAATGAGAATGTCTTTTTAAAATAATATTTCGGTGATTATTAGAAACCTTGGCTTAGCCATCAAAGTGAAGTTCATGCTTCGAATTCTTAAACATCGTTTGATGGCAATTAGATATTCTTACGACTGGATTTCATCAGTTCTTTGCAGATTTTCCAGATCGCGTTATCAATCTTCTAACTCATCCTCCTTCTCAATGTTCTGCTTTTCCTTCTAGTAAGGGTCACTTTACCATGCTCAAAACCAAGATAATTCTTTCTTCAGTCCTATATCCCATTGTTTTCTTAACCCATATCTTTTATCTTATTTTCACATTCTGTCTAGTGATTCACAGTTAAGGAACGGATTTTTATGTATTTAAAAATGCCAAATATTTAATTAAAATATGCATTTATTTTCGTCAATTATTTATACAAGAAAAGAACATTTTTACAATTTATAATAATTTATTAGGAACAAAATAATTTGTTTTTACAAGTTATCATGATTTATACAACAAAGAACATTTTTACTATTTATAAAAAGATGTGTTAAATTTTCAATTTTGAAAACTTCACTCTTCGAAATTGTTTGCAACCACATGAAATTTCAAATGTTGGAACGTAAAGTGACGACGATCTGGGCGTAAGATGGACTTCTAACGACTAAAAGATCGTTCAACATCTACAGATGTTATAGGTGCCTTGCTGAAAGAAGTTATCTCGTTGGTTGTAAAGGGTAGACGATGTTCTGAGGTGACTTCTGTTCCACTGATAATATCAGAAATCTGGCAGATGGTCTCCCACCCTTTGTTCTTGCTCAGTACTTCTACCAGTTTTGATCTGATCAGATCTCCCTTACTCCCAGGTATTCCTTCCACCTTTTCGATGACTTTTTTTAACGTTGGACACGTTTTCTGTCAGTCGAACATTTTGGGACTCAAGTTGGGTAATGGCTTGTGCAAGAAATACGCAATTGACAGAAATGAATGCAAGGTCGTTCCTTAAATTAGGTTTCTCGAATAAAGACTTGGCTGTATTTATCGCTACTGCTTTGTCTTCGAGATGTGAAAGGACATTCTTGATTTTATTGTAGTTTTCATAGTAATACTGAGCTGCTTCCAGCCAAGTACCCCATCTTGGCAATATTGGTTCTGGTGGAAGGCACAAGTCTGGATAGAGATCTTTTAGCATTTTAATGCGACTTGGTGCTTTTAAGAACACTTTTTTAACCGAGGAGATTAAGGAATCTACGTCACTGAACAAAGATCGGACAGTTTCTACTACTCGATGCAAGGCATGAGCAATACACGTCACATGAATTATCTTAGGATAAAATACCTGAATAGATTGCTCAGCCTTGACCATGTTGGGGGCAGCATCAGAGAGAAACAAAAGAACTTTTTCGTTCAAAACTCCACTGGGCCATAGGATATGCATTGAGGCATCGAAGAATCGTGAAATGGTGGAATGATTGCATTTTTCGAGAACCTCACAGTTCAAAAGGAATGGCTTTGAATCCACATCAGCATCACTGTCAAGTTTTCCAATAACTGCATTGGCAATATACCTGCCCTCAACGTCAGTGGTTTCATCAATTGACACCCAAATCGGCCCATCTTTGATATGTTCTCGAATTTTGGTTAGTGTATCTTTATATATCTTCCAGGTAGTTTTTCTGCAGAGTGCACTCGTCAGGCATTTTTTCCCAATACAGTTCTCTAAGAACCCTTTGAAATGAGGATTTTTAAGTTTGTAGAAAGGGATATCTGCTCTAATCAAAGCCCGACACAGATCTGTACTCAGAGTAGACTTACTTGATGATGGTAATGTAAGGAAGGCTTGATAGGACGTCCTCTCTTTCTTTCTGTTTTTATTCTCTATGTGCGATCCGGTGGCAATATGTTGGGTGACTTGGGAACGTTGAGAGCAAGAAACGCGCTTGTCACAAGATGTGCAGTACAAAATATCTCCATCACTTCGAAAAAGTTCTGCTGGAAACTCGCGAAGATATTTAGCAACCAGTTGTTTGTTTGAGGCCGATGTTCGTGGCATTTCACCAAAAAAAGAATACACTAAGTGACCGAACGAAATGAATTGGACACTTCAACGAACGAGCTGAAAGAACAGACAACGTCAGACAACTTCAAAGAACTAACAAGTGCCCGTCACTGTTTAGCAGCATTCTGTGTAAATTACAATAACCATTGTACCCACTGTGATTCACAGCCCTACAGTCTGTGGTTCACAGTTCCTGTCAACCACTTCCCAATTATAAAAATATGCCCAAAATGAAAAATATGAAAAAATATGTACATATTTTGATTAAATATGTAGAAATATTTATTTATTTTAATCAAATATGTATAAATATGCGATAACATCCAAATTTGTGGAAATATGTGAAATAAAAGTAGTCTAAAACGGCTTAAAAAGTGTCAGTATGAATACTGCTAGTTGAAAAACGTCTGTAAATTGCCTAGAAAAAAATATGTAAATACATACGAATCCGTTCCCTATTCACAGTCTTCAACAATTTGTTCTAACTAATTTGTGTTAGTCAAAAGATTGTCACTTCTGAAGGTTAAGCAGGAATTAATGAATAGAACACATAAGTGGCAGTCAAATTCTCTAGCCCCTATTGGATTTGAAATAAAATTGTTATTTTTCTAAAGAATATTAATGTAGGCTAGCCTTTCTAAGGAGTGATGATTAATGTTGGTTACTGTGTGGGAGCCGTGCAGTCTAAATGCAAATCAAATTTAAGAATTGTAGTCTATTAATGCTGAGAATTAATGGTATTTTATATGTAATATTACTGTTCTTACTATCTAAGAACATACCATAACCTTCAGTTGCTAAAATATTTACTTGTTTAAGAAAACAAACCTGTAGCTTATTGTTTTGACAATTTTTATATAATTTGTATTTTATTAAAATTAAATTAATCTTATTAATTGTGTGCACACTTGATATTAAATAATACTCGTTTTAATTATATCCTCTTTCTCCAATGAAATATAGAAACACAAACCTCACGAAAAAAACCCTTTGTAGAGGTCTCCAACAATTGCAAATTGCAATATTTTAAGTCCTCCTAAAATATTAAATATTACAAATCATTTACTTAGTCTTGAAAGTTTGGGATTTGTTCTTTGTTGGACTTTTCAGAATAAGGAACTTAAAGGAAACCATTCCTGAGGTGCTCAATAAATAAAATCCTCGAACATTTTAGTTTTTAACTAAATAATTTATCAACTTCTTCCCCATTAACTACTAGTCCTCTTTCTCTCTATTGTGTATACCAAATCCAGTCTTCTTCATTTTCTAAACCATTGCTTTATCATCCTCTCCAAAATTTCAATTATGTTGTTTTCTACTATTCTAACCCCTTTTAACTTTCCATCCCATAAATAGTTTCTACTATTCTGAGAAAACCTCATCCATTAATCTTTGATAATATAATTTATTATTAAACAAGCACTTGCTAAAATGTTCATACGTTATATTGTAGTAAAATTAACTGTTTGTAGTTTGAACATGAAGAGTTACGATTTAATATTAATTTCGCCCAATAATATTGTATGCGTTCTAATTAGGCTATGTGCGGAATGTTACTAAACAAATTACACTCATATTTCAATTAATGTGCTAATCTAACATATGAATAAGTTCATGTACTCTACTGTCAAAGTTTGTGATATGCTTTATTCAATTAAAGCATATATTATTTCATAATTTTATCCCAAAATTCCATACGGCATGTTTATTATAATTAATAAGAATTCAACTTGTTTTATTACTTTACTGGTAGAAATCATGGGAGTCAATTAGTACATTTTCTAATCTTGGCGCATTGCGATTCTCAAATTTCAATGTCACACTAACTTTAAGTGTTTGGAATAAAAATAGCATTTTGCAAAATCATGGACTTCGGAATTGGGTTGCGTTTCCCCAAAAAGCAATTTCAATATTTTGCCAGTCAATTACAATATTTGTTTAATTAGCTATTTAAACACCTTCTTTTCCTTGTGGTAAGATCAGGAAATGCGAACCTGCAGATTTTCTATTTCGAGATCCCTTCAAATATTTATTTGAAATAATTAGTGTACTTTGTAGGGAAGGGTCCTAATATAGGCAGCCTTCGTCCTTTGCCTCCCGCTTGACTTTCCAATATTGTGTCATCAGTATAACATACGGTTTCATCACTTATACAAAATTAAGAGACATTAAAACCTGAAAATAATTGGAAGAGCGGATTTGTTTCAGGGGTGGTTAACGTCCGATTACCGAATTAAGTTTCGAGGACGAGACGGAAGCTCATTCTTAGTTGGAGTCCGTCTCGTTAAAGGAATATCATAATAGCCATATTGCTGATTATTGTTAGAGCAGGGAGTAGTTAGATCTCTCTAGTTCCACGCATATATGTTGATGGCAGCGGTGAAAATTAATCATCAAGATCAAGGAAAAATGGCATGGAATGACATTGATGTGATTTCTAAGCAAATCAATCAGAGAAGTAGTAGCATCAGCCGAAGACCATTGAACTCTTTGAATAGGAACTACTCGACTTGACCAGAATGGAGTCGGTTCATATCGTTGAAAGGTATGTTGCATATATGTAGCTGATTTTTGTGAGGGAGCTAGCTGCAATCCATAACACCAGCGAAACCACTTCTGGCACGAAATGTCAAGAATTTAACTAAGATATAGATAAAGCTGTAAATAGCAGCCTCTTCTGTATTAGTTCTTTAATAAGAAAATTTTGATACCGTGGAAACAGGGTCAATACTTTCTTGTGATAGAACGATACTTTGTTTGGAATTGTACGTTTAATTGAAATGTAAATTCTCATAAAATATAAATAAAAGATTGTCACAAAAGTTTTTGCGTTTTTCTCTTTCTATAGTGACGGAATTTCAAAGGAATGGCGTGCTTCAAGTTGTATTCCAATCTGAATTCTATTGACCTAAATATATTCCATTCTTTAGTTAACAAGAAAAAGGTTCTTTTTGTGGCATAATAACGCAAGACCAAACAATTCGAGTAAGATTGTCTCAAACAATAAAGAGATAGAATTTGTACCTTAACTTCAGCTACAAATAGGATGTCTAGAAGCAAAAATGGATAATAATTTAAAAATTACTAGTAAATAATTATTTCTTCAATAATCAATAAACAATAATAAATGTTCAATAATAAAATAGGAAAAACCTTACCCTTATTACACCTTAGTGTATAATAAAAGAAGTTAGAAATTATTATTGAATACTAAAAAAACTTGGGTAAAAAGAGATGGAATATTTTATGAGCTCGCTGGTTTCATATAAAATGGTACCTCGAATAGGTGTGAATAGCAATTGCAAAAACACACAATGGAAACATCTGTCAACTTCTAAGCAGAGTTTTCTCAATTTCCTTTCAATAATAGTCCGGTAAATAAAAAAAAAAAGGAAGAGATAGTGAACAAATATACATACAAAAAGAGAGGCCATTTTTTCTGTGAGTTTTTTAAATAGAAGAAATAAAGTGCTCATGCAGACTCACATGACTCCATTTTCAAATTCATTCTGCTTCAATTGACAATTTTTGTTAATTAACCCTTCACTGCATTGCGAGCTGTTTGAGTTACAGACAATTTCTCTTCGGATTATTTTAGATTTGTGTAACCATGTTGTTCGTTTTTGCGTTTTACCTTTAGAACAAATCTTTCCAGTACCACTAATCAATAGTACCAGTACGAGAACAACTATTTTTGGAAATGAAATCCATTTGATGGGTTATTTCCCAAATTTTTCTCTTTTCGAATGAACATGACAGAATTAAATAAGACTTAAAGCAGTTTTTAGAATTATTACAGTCATTGTTGTTATTTTATTTAAGTTTTAAAATAAAACATATTTTATTTAAGGGATATAGAAATTTATTATAGTATCCGAATGACATTTCGAATAATGTAAGATATGAAACAAATATGATAGTTTTCGTTATCTCAGAGATTTCCTGGGGCTTTCCAAGACAAATTCTTGGATATTTGGAGAGATGAGATAGCAAAGCTTCGAGACCTATAATAATAATAGTTCTTGAAATAAAGTAGATTATCTACAAATAATTAGGTATGTTGGTTTAATTTATTAATATTAGTTCTCTTTGGATGGTTAGTTTTATCAAATTATAGTTTAATTGTTATGGTTAGTTTGTGTTTGACTGATGGTAAAATGGCTCAACGCTTTGCAGAAAGCTTTAACTTTCGCTGAAGAAAATGTCGCTAAAGATTTCCTTTATACTTATTGTAATCGAGTCGGTCTTTAACATTTAATTAAAACGTCTATTAAAGGGTAAATAGATTAAAGGTACTTCCTGGAATGGAAGAAGATTCTCTTCTTCACCACATAGAAGTGGTTTCCAATAAAATATACGATCCTAATTCTGGGTTAGTTGGGGATTCTGGGTACCCTCTCTAGAGGATCTACTGCATTGTAATTTACGGTTTTAAAAAGTGTATAATGTTAGAAAGAGTTTTCAAATTAAGATTTGGAGGAAAAGTTGAAGTTAGAACTATGGGAATCGCAATAAAAGGAAGCCATCTAAATTCTCACTAGAGTTTTCAAATTCAGTAATTAGGAAAAACTGAAAATTTAGATTTTTGGGAACACAGTAAGGTAAAAGGAAATTACTGAGCAAACAATTATTTCAGCTTGAATTTTACTTCAACTATGTGATTTTCTCATACGAAATTTGCCTACTGAGTCAAAATTGTCTACTCCAAACTGATAAAAATAAAATAAAATCATTGATGTATGTTGGTGCAAGCATTTTTAAAAAAGGTTTTGAATTTTTAAATCTCATATTTTTTTTTATAACCTTTTTCTTTTTATTTCTATGATTAATAGTTCGATTATTATAGATACACAGATATTACAGTCCATCTAAGTTAAATGCTGTGCTACTTGAACAAATATTTTGTAGATGAAAATGGCCAGCATAATACATCTAATACATACTATGACATCTAATAAATTCTAAAAAATATTAATGAAAATTAATGCAGTAAAATTACTTAAATGATATCAATGAAGTATTAATGAAATGTTGGTTACCTGCTGATTTGTGTACCTTTTGGCGTTTAATCAACCCTTATACTTAACTTTTAAACTGTAGGTTTTTGTTAAGGAGATAAATCAACCTGTGATCATAAATAAAAGTCCAAAACTGGCCAAGTTGGATAAAACAACGCCACTATCCAGCTCTGAGCACCCAACCAGTTTTAGCTGTTCGGGGGAGCCAGTGCAGGAGTTTAGCTAAAAGTGTGAAATATGCTTTTAGTATAGGAAGAATAAAATTCGGTGTTGGGACTTTGAAACTTCAAAGAAATTTGTAAAAGCGCTCCCACTAGATATCAAACCCAAAACCAATTTCATAAATGAGGAAATACACGTAATAATAAGGGAGTAATCAACAATAAATAAATAAACCATTTTTTTGTTGTTAATGAAAAGAATTAGCTGATAAGCAGTAACAGTAGCATTAAAGAAATGAAGGTGTTAGTGTTAAATGCAACGCGTTTTGCACGCTAATGGGAAAGATTAGCATTCTCTCAGGGCGACTGACCTAATTTGGAGAACATATTGGCCTCGAGACCATAGAATGCCAAATTAAATAAAAATTCTGCTAAAAATAGCTGCTGGTGGTTGAAATCATTAATAATTTCGTCCACGACACTTACTTTGGTAGTTACGACGTTAAAAACCGCCTTAATTTATTACTTTAATTTTTTTTTTTTTAAATTATATCATTAATAATTGTAATTAATTTTGGCATAAATGCTTAGGATTTTTCTCACTTATTTAATGCTTGACTTACGTTTCTTTACTTTGCCAGCAAGTTTAGAAGTGTTTTCTTTCTGTTTATTCAGTAACTATTTCCTCATTTTCAGACGTAGAGATTACTTATAGTAATTAAGGAGTTTTCATTTTGTTTTTCTTTTGATTTTCATCAGCTCCTTAATTCACAAAGTTAGACAATAATGCTTATTCACATTTACTTAAGTTCACAGCATTTTTTAGCATATCTTTCGTACAATTTTTTGTCTACCCACTTGCATTTTATCCCATCACCAAATACTTTCATAAAAAGTTTTAATAATTTAAGCTGAAATAATTGTTTTTGATCTGTAATTTCTTCTTGCCTAATTTATAAACATAACAACTAAATTTTCAGTTGTTTCTGATTTCTGGGTTTAAATTTATAAGTTATAAATATCATAAAAAAGAAGCTTTTTTTTTTTAAATTTATCCTTTAAATATACAACTGCTGATCCACAGGAGGAAATTACAACAACCCAACAGCGTAAGACAATAAATAGCATACAATTTATTGGAAAGACAAATTTTTGTGTAAAATCTCAGAGATGTGGACTTCCTTTTTACAAACAGAATAAGACACTGTTTGCTATCGGTGGTAGCATTATATTCAAAAGGTGAATTTTTCACTTCTGAGTTGCTCGTGAATTCGGGTCTACGATGTCTACGCCATTGAATGCTGCTTCTTGGAACGTTGGTTTGCAACTGGAAGCTGAACATCAACCAAGTATATCTTAAGTTACTACATCGCGAGCCTGGACGCGCTTACTGAACTGTATAGAAACTTACTGGATTAAGACTTAGTCTAGGCAGCTGGAATGAGGGTTGAGTTTTATTCCATGGTGGTTCACATGAAACAAATGCTCAGTGAATTTTGCAGAACCAGGTGAGCGTGAATTTTCCGCCTTCCAGTTTTATCCCAATTTGTTGTGCACAGTTGGGGAAAATAAAAGGTAATTTTTATCGAGTTTATTGCCGTCTAAGTTAATGAGTTCAACAGATTTTAGAGTACAGATTCTTCGATGGAAGAATCATTTCCAGTTTTGACACAAACAAATAATGTTCCCCTCCGATTTACTTCTGCTTCTTACTTCCTGTTATTGGGTAAGAGGAAAACTGCGATCCGTCAACAATACAGATATTGGAAAACTAGTTTGAAAATAATTTATTTGTCATATTTAACGGGGCAAACTATGATATCAATATGAGAAGATTGACCATCCTCCTGACTATGAACTAGATAAACAATAACAGATTTCTTGAGATAAATACTTTAAGGAAAATTTAAAGCTTAGTTTGAAACATCTGATACAAATATACCCTTATAAAAACTTAGGAAATGATTAAAATTGAAACCTATTTATTGAAAAATTCCGACCAGAGATTCAGCATGTTGGGAAAACTTCTATTTTTTTTTAAAAAAAAAACCGTCTCTTATAAAGATTAGCACATTAATTTGGTTTATTAATTATAATGGAAAATGCATAATGGTAATGAAATAAGCAAGCTAGCCAACACCAGAGTTTTAAAGTTTAGGGCAGGGGTGAAGGATTAAAAATTCATAAAAAATATACAAACTTGGTACTACAGGGAGAATGAGAAAAAAATAAGGAAGGGATAAACTGAAACTTGGAGAAAAAATGAAAAATTAAGGATAAAAGCAACTAAGGTAATTTTCTAACCTTACATTCAGCACCTTCTTTCTCGCGATCTCACTCTCAAATCTTGGGGTTTGGACTCAAGGGAAAGGGCAAAATTAATTTATTAAATCCTGTTATTTCCATTTTTGCCCCAACCTTTCTTAATTTAATTTGTATTAAAACTCTCTTCACAATTATTTTTCTTAAAGCTTGCTATTTGTCTACGCATTCAGATCAAAAAATTTAATTTATCTTCAAAGTTGTTGTAAAATATTCTACAGTGGAATATAAATTGATATCCGACTCATAAGGAGAGAACTAAGAAATCCCCTTACAAGAGACCAAGTAACGCCTTGTTCTTAACATTATAGGTAAAGAATGTGAAATAATCGCCCAATTTTTCAGGAGGGCTTTACATCCAACTTTCGTCTTGGACGGAGGCGGTTAGCAAAAATACTTTACTATTGATTTCTTGTATTATCCATTAAATAAATTCTAAGACCTAAATCGGAATCCTAGATTACAAGAGTGAAGGAGAGAATTCTCAATACTAGATGGATGTTTTTGGTATAATAATAATAATAATATGTATTGAAGAGAGTCTCTAATGGCCGAGATAAATAGTAAAGACCATCCTTGGATCGAAAACAAAAACAATTACTTTGAAACGCGAGAAAACTGTAAAAGATTTGGAACAAATTCATCACATCTATCGAACCTGCACAAAGAAAACAATATTTTCTTTACAAATAAATACTACAATGAAATACGATCAAATTGAATAAATAAATTCAAATGTTTAAGTTCTCTACAGCGAGATTTTAGATGTAAGAACTCATCTTTGAAATGAAAAGTAAATAGAGACAATTCATTTTAAGAAAAGAAGGAGTATTGAAGTGTCGCGTGTAGATTTTTAGAGCAGATATTTTTATTTAATATTCGCTTTTTTCGTTTTGCATTTCAAGGTTTGCATTGTACTTCATTTCTCGTTACTTTTTAAAGGTGTGTGATGAAAATGTCACGCTTAGAAACAAATTTTGTTTAAATGTATAACAAAAAAAAAAAAATTAAAAGGGCCGGAAAGAAAAAAAGCAGGTTAAACTTTAGAAAGAAGAATACATCAAAGCAAGGAAATAAAATGCCTATCAAAGGATTCATAATACTTTTAAACATTAAAAAATTCAATTTACCAAAACCTTCTTTTTGGCTCATCAAAAGACGGAGAGCCTGATTCCCTTTTGTTCATCGATGTACCCATTTAGTTTGCTGTTCCAGTCATTGTACTGGGTTAATTTCACTACATCTTGCAAACCTTTATCGACATCTTCCGTTCTCTCAGTTTTATAAAGATATAAATGATTGTAATAACAAATTCTCAGGCGTTTCATTAATTTTCCGTCTGCTAGAATATTGGTCTAGCATGAAAGTGGCAATGTGTTGGATGGTAATCGGCCATGTGCTCATAGATTTTTATTTTATTAAATAACAAATTTAAATACTCAAAGTTTGTTAAATAATAAACAATATGCCAACTGTACTTTATTAATTCTAGAACTTGTGGAAACAAACGAAATATCTCTTAGTTTAGTACAGTGGTAGCAAATAATTTTGCACCATGGTTGGTGGTAAAATTTTCTTACCGCCCATCTGTTCCACACTTTAATTTAATCTAGCGCAGCTGCCAGTGCTCTTAATTTTTGAGTGGAAGTTTGGAACAAAATATATCTTGTAATTGATCTTTTTATTTATACTTCGAGTATGTTTATAATACAAATAACAGAGAAATTACTTTATGCAGCATTTCTGCATCTCCAACGCCCATTAGTGCGGATGCAGCTTAAATTGACAGAAAAGAAAATTAAGTATAAAAACTCATAATAAATTGAATGAATTAAATTAAATAATACTTCTTTAGTTGTGCTAATAACAAATACAAAAAATAATATTAAATATTTAGAAATGGATTATATATCCTTCTGTAGGAAATCGATATTTGTAAAAATGATACAGTATATTAAGAAAAGCACAAAATTAAAAAAAATATTTGAATGAAAAATAAACAATAATAAAAATAAATAAATGAATGTAATAAATAAATCAAACCATAAAATGAAAAATAAAATACATACTTAAATAGAGCTCCCAGTAAATCAGTTGTAATTTTAGCTATCTGATTGGAAGTTAAATTCCGCAACTAGTTCTTGTTCCATCTTTTTTACTGTTTGTGCTCCGTATAACGGAGTTCTCTAAAACGAAAATCATTTCCGATTAGCTTTGTACAAATTGGTCAAAGTTACAAACGGCAGATTTCTGAAAGGATTGTACAGAACTCTCTCCTAATTTTAGAAAAGCCAACGGGATTCCATTAGTATTTGTAAATATTTCCTGATAGTAAATTGAAATTATCTACAAGATTTGTATTGTAGAACAAGAACCTGTCCAGTATAACCGTTCATAAAATCTCCTCACTTGAGCCATCTTAGCATATCTAAGACAGGATGTCGGCAAAAAGATCTGCCAGGCTATCAAAAAGAGAAAGAAAGGGAAGAAAAATATTTTTCATATAACAAATTCCATTCCTGATTACCACTAGCTCTATAATTTTTGGATGTCTGTGGACACGATATTCCAAAACCCTAGGGATATATTTGAAATGAAGTTTTGTGTTTTAGGTTCTGCAATTGGGGAGATTGGTTCTGCTGGTATTAAGTAGACACATTGCTTATGTAAACTTGAGCTTTAAGCTTAAGTTTATCTAATTTAAATTCACCTGTGCTCAATATAAGTGTATATCCTTAACAAAAACTTACAGTTTAAAATGTTAAGTATAAGGGTTGATTAAACGCCAAAAGGTACACAAATCAGCCAGTACCCAACATTTCATTAATACTTCATTAATATTTAAGTAATTCTACTGCATTAATTTTCATTAATAAGTTATTTTTTAGAATTTATTAGATGTCACAGACCCTTATGCTGGCCATTTTCGTCCACAAAATATATGTTCAAGTAGCACTGTAGATTGACTGTAATATCTAGTTATTTATAATAATCAAACTATTAATTACAGGTTAAAAAGAAAAACGTTATAAAAAATAAAAAAAAATTATGAAGCTAAAAAATTCAAAACATTTTTTAAAAAATGCTTACACCAACTTACATCAATGATTTTGTTTATTTTATTTATTTATTTTTATTTCTTAAATAAAAATCGTCGGTTTAAGTTCATTCTTCGATTAAAGTAATTGTTATTGTATGAAGTAGTCAAACTTTTATAATAATAGGTAATAATTATCTGGCTTTATCGCAAATAATATAGTTTTCTTCAATTACATTCTCCATCTAGGTGTTCTTCCCACAATGTTGTATATATGTAATATAAAGTAAATAAGATATGCATATATTTAGGACAGCTAATTATTCCAGTATTTTACTATAAGTAAAATTAGGGGGACTAAATTAAATTACAATAGAGAAATGAATAATTATTGTTTAATAATCTACTTGTTATTAACTGTGTGTTAATTGTGCTCACGAATATTTCGGTAAGACGAATTCAAGACAGTAGCCTACTCTAACTTTATCTTTACTTTAACATGCATGTACGTATATGTGATTTATCATAATTATAACAAAAAAATAATATAAATGAAGTGGCCAGCATAAGGGTCTGTGATATCTAATAAATTCTAAAAAATAACTTATTAATGAAAATTAATGCAGTAGAATTACTTAAATATTAATGAAGTATTAATGAAATGTTGGGTACTGGCTGATTTGTGTACCTTTTGGCGTTTAATCAACCCTTATACTTAACATTTTAAACTGTAAGTTTTTGTTAAGGAGATTTTTGTACCTTTTGGATGATTTTCCTTTTTGTCTATTTTACAAAGTTACATATCTTCTTTACAGATTTTTTTAAAATTTGGAATAAGCAATTCTATCATTATAACCTGATAAGGTGTTAACTACCACTGAAGAGATCTATTTAAAGAATGATTGTAGTTGCGGCTCCCAAACCATTCTCAATAACAATTTTTTTGAGAAAGCGTTTTGAATAACATAGGAAGGAATTTGTACGTAAATAGCAAAATTAAACTGCGATTTCAGTACTTCCTTTTAAGAGGAGTAAGAAAAATAAACTAGGATTGCAGTACTTCTCCCTAAAAGGCAAAGAGGCAAAGATTTTTTAATCGAACAATTCATTGATTTAAATCGGTTCACTCATTGATAATTTAAACGATTGCAGTACTTCCTCTTAGTAGGAGCAAGAGAATCAGCAACGTAGAGGAGCTATAACCACTTATTCGAGCGGAATTTTATCAAAATCGGACTAAGCGTTATAGAAATATTGGTAATAATTGTTTTAGAAAGGGCCTTATTTGGGTGGGGCAAACTCCCCTCCTTATGAGGCACGGTGCCGAGACTTTTAAAGTGCAAATCTGTATAAAATTTCGATTCGAATGACACTTCATTCATAAAAATCGGTTCACGTGTCGATAATTTGAAACGATTGCTATACTTCCCCTTAACAAGTGTAAGAGCTGATCGCCGCATTAATGTTACGTAGGGGAGCCCTAACCCTATCATCCTACCAAATTTTATCAAAATCGGGCCAAGATTTACAGAGTAATTAGTATTAATAATTTTGGAGGAGGCCTTGCATAAAGGGGGATAACTCCTCTCCCATTCCATGTATAGGATCGAGACCCCCAAAAGGCACATCTACATAAAATACTGAATCGAATGACACCTCATTCATGAAAATCGGTTCACGCGTTTAGGCGCTACGTTGTTTACAAAAAAGGTAACAACAAGAACAACAACAACAACAACAACAAGAACAAGAACAAGAACATTTTTTGAAAAAGCCGTTTTTGCTCATTTTCGGCAACTTTTTTCTCGAAACCTATTAGATCTGGGTGGTTGCAAAAAGATTACAGTTATAAAGGATGGTTTGGAGTAAGATTTAAAGAAAATTTGGGAATTTTATCTTTTATAGAAAAATAGAAAAAAATTGTCAAAGTTGGGTGTTTTTCAACGTTACACTTTTTCGTGCAGTTTTTGATGGTCAACCCTTATACAACTGCCCTACCGGACAGTTTTAATATATCAAATGAACAACAAAACCAAAAATGATAAAAATAATACCTGTTATTAATAAAACTGTCCGGTAGGGCAGTTGTATAAGGGTTGATCGTCAAAAACTGCACGAAAAAGCGTAACGTTGAAAAACACCCAACTTTGACAATTTTTTTCTCTTTTTCTACAAAAGATAAAATTCCCAAATTTTCTTTAAAATAAAGGGCAAACCCTCCTTTATAGCTGTAATTTTTTTGCAACAACCCACATCTAATAGGTATCGAGAAAAAAGTTGCCAAAAATGAGCAAAAACAGCTTTTTCAAAAAATGTTCTTGTTCTTGTTCTTCTTCTTCTTGTTACCTTTTTTGTAAACAACGTAGCGCCTAAACGCGTAAACCGATATTCATGAATGAGGTGTCATTCGATTCGGAATTTTATGTAGATGTGCCTTTTGGGGGTCTCGATCCTATACATGGAATGGGAGAGGAGTTATCCCCCTTTATGCAAGGCCTCCTCCAAAATTATTAATACTAATTACTCTGTAAATCTTGGCCCGATTTTGATAAAATTTGGTAGGATGATAGGGTTAGGGCTCCCCTACGTAACATTAAAGCGGCGATCAGCTCTTACACTTGTTAAGGGGAAGTATAGCAATCGTTTCAAATTATCGACACGTGAACCGATTTTCATGAATGAAGTGTCATTCGAATCGAAATTTTGTACAGATTTGCACTTTAAAAATCTCGACGCCGTGCCTCATAAGGAGGGGAGTTCGCCCCACCCAAATAAGGCCCTTTCTAAAACTATTATATTTCTATAACGCTTAGTACGATTTTGATAAAATTCAGCTCGAATAGTGGTTAAAGCTCCTCTACGTTGCTGATGCTCTTGCACCTACTAAGAGGAAGTACTGCAATCGTTTAAATTATCAATGAGTGAACCGATTTAAATCAATGAATTGTCGTTCGATTAAAAAATCTTTGCCTCTTTGCCTTTTAGGGAGAAGTACTGCAATCGTAGTTTATTTTTCTTACTCCTCTTAAAAGGAAGTACTGAAATCGCAGTTTAATTTTGCTATTTACGTACAAATACCTTCCTATGTTATTCAAAACGCTTTTTCAAAAACATTGTTATTGGGGATGGTTTGGGGGACCGCAACTATAATCATTCTGTAAAAAGATCTCTCCAGTGGTAGTTAACACCTTATCAGGTTATAATGATAGAATTGCTTATTCCAAATTTTAAAAAAATCTGTAAAGCAGATATGTAACTTTGTAAAATAGACAAAAAGGAAAATCTATCCAAAAGGTACAAAAATCTCCTTAACAAAAACTTAAAGTTTAAAATGTTAAGTATAAGGGTTGATTAAACGCCAAAAGGTACTCAAATCAGCGAGTACCCAACATTTCATTAATACTTCATTAATAGTCAAGTAATTCTACTGCATTAATTTTCATTAATAAGTTATTTTTTAGAATTTATTAGATGTCACAGACCCTTATGCTGGCCACTTCATTTATAATATTTATTTGTTATAATTATGATAAATCACATATATGTACATGCATGTTAAAGTAGAGAAAGGCAAAGTTAGAGTAGGCTACTGTCTTGAATTCGTCTTACCGAAATATTCGAGAGCACAAATAACACACAGTTATAACAAGTAGATTATTCAACAACAATTATTGATTACTCAATTGTAATTTAATTTAGTCCCCCTAATTTTACTTATAGCAAAATACTGGAATAATCAGCTGTCCTAAAAATATGCATATCTTATTCATTTTACATTACATGTATACAACATTGTGGGATGAATACCTAGATTGAGAATGTAATTGAAGAAAACTATGTTATTTGCGATAAAGCCAGATAATTATTATAAACGTTTGACTACTTCATAAAATAACAATTACTTTAATCGAAGAATGAACTTAAACCGACGATTTTTGAAAATCATCGATGTATGTTGGTGAAGTTTCTTTTAAAAAAAAGTTTTGAATTTTTTAGCCTCATAATTTTTTTTTATTTTTTGTAACGTTTTTCTTTTTAACCTGTAATTAATGGTTTGATTATTATAGATAACTAGATATTACAGTCAATCTACAGTGCTACTTGAACATATATTTTGTAGACGAAAATAGCCAGCATAAGGGTCTGTGACATCTAATAAATTCTAAAAAATAACTTATTAATGAAAATTAATGCAGTAGAATTACTTAAATATTAATGAAGTATTAATGAAATGTGGGGTACTCGCTGATTTGTGTACCTTTTGGCGTTTAATCAACCCTTATACTTAACATTTTAAACTGTAAGTTTTTGTTAAGGAGTTAAAAATAAAATAAAACACCATAGAGTTATATCAAACTTCACAAAATGTAGAGATAAAGTTTTACACCAGGTAAAGTTAATAAACAAAGTTATTATTCGAAATTATTGTGACGTTCAAAAAGTTTTTATCAAAACTGTTTCAGTTTGTTTTAAATGTGATTGTCTGATATGAAATTTAAAATAAAGTATTGTTACCAGTAATCGTTGTTATTGTAAATTACAAAATGATATTGTTTGATTAAATTACAGGATATCAACTAAATTTAAATTCTTAAACATCCTAGTTGCGCCAGGAAAGCTGCATCAGGCAGTCTCCATTCCCAAGGAGAAGGAAAAGGATCATTTACGCTGCTAGCGCTTTTCTAAAAAAGGCTGTTTTGCATTATTTTTACAGCAATTTTTTGTAATATAATAAGAAACATGAATTTTGATAAATATTGAGAATAATTGCAACTAAATAAAGAATACAAAATAAAGTAACGGTGCGGTTAATTGGTGGAAAATGAAAACAAATTTAAACAGTATACAAAACGTGAAATGGCCTAATTTTATTTTACTGTTTCTCCTAAAATGACATCAATTAAATGAAAACATTCAGTCTAAAGCTTCAATAAAGTTTTTATGGTCGCCTAAAAGCTTTTCTTATTTCCCAAGCTGCCGTTTCCTTTAATCTAATCTTATTGCGTTCAAGGGCTCCCCTTGTGCTCTATAAAGAAGGTTTTTCTTTTTTACCAACAAAGTGATTAGGTAGATTCTTTATATTTTGACACCTTCATCATTGAAAGTCTGTCCATTTATATTTTTCCTCGGTATTATGCGAGTTCTTGTTCAGCTGTTGGAATGCCACTTTATAATAGATAATAATCAAGGTTTCAATATTATATATTTTCAAAGCAATAGAATGGTTCTGTTGAAGAAGGTGTGTCTCAGCTACCTCAAAGACTCTATTGGTCTCTAGACAATTACAGAAACCTCAAAAAAGCCATTAAATTATCTAAATCTTCCTACCCAAACTTTTGGCTTCATATTTGATAGAAAGTATTATAAAGATGTTAAAATTGTAACAAATTTCTATGACTAAATTTAAATAATGTAATGTCCAAGCAACTCACTACGCCTCCCAGACATTACAGTCAAAAATACTTCTAAAAACTTCTTAACGCTCCGTTCTAAGTATCTAACCTCACTCATAATGATCTTAAAATCCCTTTTATTACAGATCTTGCTAAAACTCGTTTTCTCAAATTTCATTCCACTCTACAGTAGCTCATCCTAACCCCTCTCATAAAACACCTATCTTCCACCATATTACCAGGTAATCCTCTAAGGAGATTGAAGAGGAAGATGGCCTCGTGATCTTCTCTTATCGTGAGAGCAAAGCACATTACTGAAGTGACACCACCTACCTTCTCCACTCGTGATTTTCTTTTATTTTCTTTACCAGGTACCATATTTGCTCGTCGCAACAACCGTTGCAGTTGTAAATTCCAATAAAAGATTTTATAAAAGAAAATTAAATAATTAAAAATTAACAATTTAAAAATCTATTGGTATATTATATTGTCAGAGTTTGACATTGCATATTTTTTTTTTTATGTTGAATAAGATAATCTTAACTTGGTAATAGTTTTTAATTCAGTCCCATTATTAAGCTTTGCAAATATTAATCTGGTCATTTTTAAATAAAACTATATATCAACATTAGCTGAGGACCAAAACAACTTGACCTGAGCCTGTCTTTAGTCTAGACTAGATGCAAGAAGCTGTGGAAAAACAATAATGATGATAATAATAATAATAATTTAAAAAAGAACCATCATGCAAATGGCTATAAATAAGAATACATTACCGCAATATCCAAATGAAGTTCATGGGTTTGATTACTTCTCCAAATTGTATGCCCAGGGCCGAGACCACTTGCACAGTTCTGATCAACATTCGGCGATTTGCCGTCGATGAATCCAGGCAAACATGCTAGAAGTGTAGCCACGATTGATAGAAATAACTTCATTATCTTCAGGTGCATCTTACATCACCTGTTCAAACAAAGTTTAATATCAATTAGAAATAAGAATTTAAAAAGAGTTTATTGGTTTAGTAGTGTCTGTCTAAATTTTTACTATAAGCTTTCTTCGGTTTTCAATAATTTTTGAAAGAAAGCTGGCAAAGTTAGGCATTAAATTGAGCTTTAGGACCAAAAAGCAACGAGTAACTTCTTTTAACGGTTAGAATAGTGTTTTCACACGTTGCAAGTGATGCTAAATTGCTCTTTTTCTTCTCGCTAAGAATGGAAAAATGGGCTAAACAGCTAGTTCTTTCTTGTTCTTGAATACATCTCCCAAGCACCACTGTAAGTAAAGTATTCTTAAATCATCAAAGCAGTAAAACAACATTCTTCAGAAAAGAAACGGCTCCTTTTCGCCAAGGAACATATTTCTAGGAAATGTTTCGCCTGTTAACCGAACCTAGACGATTATTGTAATTTTGTCAATCAATGTATGCCTACAATTAGCAATATGAGCTTATAGATAATAACTGGCACTATAATCAGCATAAACTGCAAAATATTAAAGCTGCAACGTCGGACGAGATATGAAATTTGCCGATTTTACAAGATAACAAAAGTTTCACTCACAATAACCCGGTTTCTAATGCTCTGAATTCTACGAAATATTGCTCGATTGCATACTATAAGTAACTCTATAACTGATATAAATAACAATACTCTAGGTGGAATGGTAGCTGAGATATGGGATGTTAAAATTTGCTGATGTTCAAGAAACATAATTTTTGTCCCTCAATATCTCGGTTTCTTATGCTCAGAAGTCTTTGAAATAATGTTCAACATCTGGGTATCCTGGAATAGATAGCTTGTTGGACTTAGACTTTCCTTCCTAAAAGTGCTTACCATTTCTTGTGTATGGCAATGATGTCAGTATTTAGAGTATAACTCTTAAATTTTCTATTCCATCAATTCAAATTTCAAATTTATAAATTTCTCTTAATAAAAGAATTTAAACTACATTTTCCTGTAATAATTTAATTTTTATTCACCACATTAAAATTGCAAAATAACCATTTGAAACGGTAAAAATAAAATAAGCAATCAATTAAATAAATGGTAATATTTTAGGCTTTCAAAGTTAAAGCAGATTTCACCGAATAGCGAGGCGTAATGGGTGCCAAAAATAACTGTTTTACATAAATAAATCCAGTGAATTCAGTTAAGTTGGGGTCAAGAGTTCATCGGATGAAATTATCATTTCTAGTTTTCAGATGAATTTTTTTTTTTTTTTTTTTGCTCCAGTAAGAACAATTATTGTGATAAGAGCACAGTATCGGTTTTGAATTGTTTATAATAAATACTGTTTTAAATGGTCCGAAATAGTTGTTTTTCGGAACTAATACTGAGTAAGTTTCTTTCTCACACGTGTTCCAATACATATGTATGTACATACTACACGTGTTCTTCCAAAGTTCCAAACACCTGTATCCATTTTCCAATAATTAGACTTCTTCAAATTTGGAATTTGAATTTGGGATGATTTTAATGTCTTTTGTTATATAGCTAATAAAAGCGGTTTTTTTTTTTGCTTTTTTTTTGGGCATTGGCTTCCGCCATACAGCCAGCATTGTCTAGGCTATGTACTTATCCGTAGAATATCACTCACTCTCCATTCTTACTTATAAATACATTCGCTTCACACATTCATCCCTCTACTACATACAACTATTTACATAAACTACAGCTAATGGATGGATCAGTACTCTATATTCCTGCCATCCTTATAGCTTAACCGAAATTAAAATCACAGTAATCCTTCTCTAATCATTTTCTTGCATTCATTCTAATCGGCTAGAACTTTTAACTACATTCATATTTCATTACTACCTCTGCTATAGATTTAAGCAAATAGATGATGGTGGAGAATATTATGTCTTCGTAGCGAAATGGTGCATCTAAATACCTGTATATGTCGTCAAACATTCGTTTCCTTTCTACTGCACTACGTGGACATATCATTATTATATGTTTGAAATCCTCCTCATCATTGCAATCTAAGCAAAGAGGAGAGTGGACCTTTTGTTGATCCTGTGAAGAAGATACGATCCGCACACCGCGTGGTTCGCTCACAGCCTGCTTATTGTCGTAACAACCCATTTATTAGTGACAGTTCCCTTAAACCATGGTTGTCTAGGTAACTGATCTGCCATAGTTTTATAGAATCTCCCTTTATTACCATTACTGTAATCTGTCTGCCATTTTTGTAGTGCTGCTTTTGCAATTGTACACTTGATATCGGTGTGTGGTACTTTATAATTAGCCTTTTCCCCACTGTTGGTGGCTTCCTTTGCAAGTTTATCAACAATTTCCTTTTCTTTTATACCACAATAATCCCTTACCCACAAAAAACTAATGCAGACCCCCTTCTCTTTAAAAATGGCTATCATTTCTACCAATCTCTGCGATAATATGATACATTCCTGCAGGCTGGTTATGTATATGTGATAATTTACACAACGCACTCTGGCTGTCACTAATAATGGAATGGTAATGGAATGATAAAAGCGTTCATTATGCTGAAGTTATTTTATTTCATTTTTTCAAAGGAAAGCTTGCTTTAGAACTTGACCATCCAAAGGTGAATCTCACTTAACAATCAATGAATTGCCAGAACTTGAATGCAGAGTGACAATCACTACCAATAATTACCTTTTCTCTTTATGATTAATCAACATAAATATGAAATTCCAATACCATAAAGTAAATGTGACCTAATCCTAGCCAAGTTTTCGTTTACTTTAAGCTCTCAGAATGGATTATGACGAAGAACTGGTTTGCGGTGACAAAGAGTTTGATTTTTCACTTATTCGTAACCAGAACCTGCTCATTTAGATTAGTGTGACTAGAAATATCTATGTATAGACTCTACAAAGTTGGCTAAGCCGTAACCCAGAGGATCTGTGTAACGAAATACCATTAAGTACCCATTAAGTAGTTCTGGCAGTTAACTTAGTTACAAATAAGTTAATTATAAGTTTGGTACGCTGGATTGAAGCTGATTTATAGAAATGAAATGAAATTCATTTTTATTTTTCAAAATAGATGTTTCCACTAAAAATTCTCTCAATTGAGAGCTTCTAATTCTCATCTACGTTGCAGCTCCTGTATGCTTTTTTTAAATTTTCATTAGCCAGGGAGAGAGATGCTAATTGAAGAAAGAAGTCTGGGGAGAGGAATCTGTCTTCAAGCAACTCTGAATCCCAGATGACGCCCGTAGGTAATTTTTATTAAATTAATTACAAAAAGGTAATCAATTTATTCAATTATCCAGTTGAAAAACGTAGGTAATGAACTTGGGCGAATTATTAGATTATTTAGATAAAATCGGTAAGGAATATTGTAATACAACATCCAAGTAAATAAATTCCCATTCTAATGAACACTAAAAGAAAATGGGAAGAGATGAAAAGCAAAAGAAAAATCTGGAAATAAAGTGGAAATTGTAAGGAAAGTATTTTATTTGATGGTGAAACCCCAGGGTTAGAAAAGTGCACCCTTTTATGCAAGCAGCTTAGTAGGCACGAATAGAGATTGTGATCTTATGGCCAATGAGATTCTTCCAATCTAGCAATAACGAAGTTATTGTATCCACAATCAATGCTTACTTGATCGTGTTCAAGGAATGTTTCTTACTGCTTATTTTGTTGGCAATTCTAAGGTCACAACCTTAACCAAATCTCTACAAAAAGAATTTTAACCAGGCAACAATAATAATATTTGATAGAGACACGTCAAATTGGCATTTTTTCCATCATCAAATTAGATTAAATTAAAGATATTGCTATAGTGAAACGTTTTTGTACTTTTTAAAAAAATGTTTGGTTAGCGGTGATTCGCTAGTGACGTAATTATAGAGATGAAGTTTGCTACTTTTATGGATGGTGAACTTTTAGATTATAGTTGGAATTATAGATTCACCGTAACTTTCTTTTATCTGAGATTAGGGCAGATAATTTAATCAACAGGTGTGTAGATATCAATAACATTTTTAACCACAAAATTAAATCAAAATTCTAGTTTTTACTCCAATGATCCATGGAGGTTATCATAAAGCTGGGACTAGAGCCATTGTGGTTTATGCCAGTATAACCAAACACAAAGGGGGGCAGTTCATTGGTCATCATGTCATCATGCCACTCTGGTGAGTGTTTAGGATGGATGGGAGGAAAAGTGAACGAGTGGTTGCGCAGATCATTAATAGTAAACTTGCAACATTGTTGGTGGCGGCTAATGAATGCGGTATCAACTTATGTCATGGTATAGCGGTCGTCCAATAGCAGCGTGAGTACAGTATGGGTGTAAACTGTGGGGACGTCAGTTTTGCAGCCACTGTAATAACCCGGTTCGTACACACTGACACTTTCATACACATAGCAGGGCTTCAGGTTGACGTATATCCACAGATCATTAGCTAACCACCCTTGTCCACCCGCCATCATCACTCGGGAGGCCCATATTGTACCTATAAACTATTCAAGTTTGATTGCTCTCTCACTATCTCTATCTCTATCACACACTAATACAACATATTTGACCATGAATAGGGCCTAGAGTAGCAGTTGTTATATATAGACCAGTGGCTACCACCTCCAGGGAGTCAACCTCTTAACCGCTCGCTTTACTCCACATAGTAGTCCAAAATGGTTTGTAGATTGACGTTAAGCTTGTTGCTATGGAAATGCAAATGGATCCTATTCTCGAGAGTTTCCCAGAGAGTCTCCTTTTTTCTTTCTCTAACAACTAGTTAAGAGGAAGAATGATAATCAAGTCCAATTTTCAAATTTTTTTAAATTTATTTTGTTATTTAATAATTATATCTGTATAATATAATATACAATAAGTAAATAGGGAGAACGAAGGATAAATGGATTCGTGAATGGCAGGAGGAGAGAAACTGCCCAGCAGTAGCACTCTCTACAGGATATGATTTTTAGGCCTTCAGACTGCGAGGAAGTCGCGGGGCCACTGGCGATTCAGTCGGCGCGGAGGATTGTCAGGAATGTCAGAGGAGGCGAGAGACTGTACTAGAGGATTGGAGCAAGTGGAGAGAGCAGTATGGAATTTTTGATATTTGGCGAGTTGGTGTACGAATGGGATGTTGAGGTCGTTGTGAAGAGTGAGGTTAGTCACCGTAGAAAGGAGCGTCAGCGTCGGAGGAGTTTGGACTGAAATGTCTGTACTGTCCGTATGTTTGTGGGTTTGGCTGAACCCCACAGCTCTAGGTCCGTAAGTCCAGATAGGTTTGAGGATAGTACTGTATATTAATCGTTTGAGTTCAATGAGTAATTTGGAGCGTCGTACAAGATTTTTTTTTTCTCAAAATTAATTGAATTAATTTGAATTTTCAAAATTAAAACAGAAATTACATGTTTTTATAAAATAAAACAATGTCTTTTAATATTTCTGTACGTGTATTGGTTGACAGAATTAACTGTAAATGACAAAGTCTTGCAGATAGACCTCCCACATTTTGTGGCTCCGCCTCTGTGCTAAACGCAACCGAAAATGAAACGAACTGTTGATCATTACATCGTCATGCTACGCAACTTTCTACAACCAAATCTTAAGGAAATCCAAAATTCGGATGAATCGTTTTCAACTGGATAGTGAAATATTCCCTAAACGCTTAATCTCGTTGTGTAGATCTCTAGACTTTTACGTTCATCCAATCTTGCTCTATGCTGATTTTATCTCGAAACCTACTGAAAATTCTAAAGTCTAAAGAACATCGGCCAGAAAAAACAACAACATTGACGAATTGAATAAAGCAATACGACCGCACGAGTAGACTGCAGACTTCGGCTACAGATGTGCTTCGCGGGGAAAAAATGGCCATTTTTGGACCTTATAGTTTTTTAGGCCAAACGGACTGTAAAGCTTTCGTTTAAAAATAAAATAAAGTCCTAAATGCAGCTTACAATATCCATTTTTTAAGGCTTTAAGGCAGGATTTGATATTTCAGAAATCTTAAATTTGTTCTTCCATTTTGGTACACTTTTAGCTATTGAGATTGATACTAGAAAACTATCATCCAGACGTACTATTTTAGTGGTACGATTTTGCATAAAATAACTTCATAAAAGACTATTTTTCCGCTAAGATGCTTTTCCCAATTATTATAAGCATTTTGCCAAGAAAATTAAAATTTATTTTTCTAGAAAACCCCTCTAACGTGCTGATATTTTGAATTTTGCATATACTTACTGCCAAAAAGAAAATGATAAAGATGAATTAAATAATTTTGCATATATCTAAAGTCTTTTTTATTTGATGGAAATGGTCACGAACACTATTTGTCAAGCTATTGTTTATGTTGTCCAAGTAGTAAGCCCTGAAAGCAGGGTTAGTATTGTTTGAGTTAGTAAGCAACTCCCTAATAAGAGGAAATAAATGTAAGCTAATCCTTGGTTGGTTTACTAGACGATAATGGACTTGTCCACATACGACGAGGGTTTACACATATGGCGTGTAAACACACGCTGAAATATTGTGTTTATTTTAACCCTCCTCACACTCTCTCATGTCACCAGTTTTAGTAAACTAGAGCTTACTGGAGAATATAGCTTACTGTGTATATAGCTGGAGAAATAACAGAGCTTATAGCGGGTTATGCGAGTCTGCTGCACATGTTGCCGGCGATTTTCTTAATGAAAAAAATAAACTTTATTGTTCATAATCTGTGTTTAAATAAAAGTGTAATTCAAATATAAATGAGTTGTTTTGAATTTGGCGATCGTTGGTTGCTCAAAGAGTTTGAGGCTTTTAGGTCACTGAGGTTATCCCCTGTTCCGAAATAGTGGCTATTGTTTTGAAAGGGTATAAGGGTTTTTGAGGCTACGCCTGCCTACGTTCATCCCTAATTTCTATATCAATAATAGTAAAGATAATAATAAAATGTATTTAAAGTCGCAAGTTATAAGAAATTTACAGACAAGTTGCTATTAAGAAGACCAGATAATTACACCATTCTACTGCCATTTGATTCTGTATTACATTTTCTCCCTAGGTTCTAGAATACGCCGCTGTGGCAAAAAAAAGTCAATTTTTTTTTATAATAATAATAAATTTTCTTTAACGTCATGAATAAGACTCACGTGAAACCCACAAAGACTCACGTGGAACCCACAAAGACTCACGTGGAACCCACAAAGACTCACGTGAAACCCACAAAGACTCACGTGGAACCCACAAAGACTCACGTGGAACCCACATACTAGACTTAAAAGACAAGCAATGACGAGACGTGCGAAACCGCTTTACAGACTTCTTGGACGACGCTCCAAATTACCCATTGAACTCAAACGCTTAATATACACGTACAATACTATTCTCAAACCTATGTGGACTTACGGACTAGAGCTGTGGGGTTCAGCCAAACCTACAAACATACGGACAGTACAAGACATTTCAATCAAAACTACTCCGACAGATAGCTGACGCTCCTTTCTACGGTGACTAACCTCACTCTTCACAACGACCTCAACATCACCATTCGTACAACAGCTCGCCGAGACTAAATATCAAAAATTCCATACTGCTCTCTCCACTTGCTTCAATCCTCTAGTACAGTCTCTCGCCTCTTCTGACATCCCTAACAATCCTCCTCGCCGACTGAATCGCCAGTGGCCCCGCGACTTCCTCACAGTCTAAAGGCCTAAAAATCATATCCTGTAGAAAGTGCTACCGCTGGGCAGTTTCTTTCCTTCTGCCTTTCACGCATCCATTTATCCTTTATTCTCCCTATTTACTTATTGTATATTATATTACACAGATTGTAAATAACGAAATAAATTTTTAAAAAAAGTCGTTAACATTAACATATAACAACCAATAATATTCCACAGGTAATAGAAATGAGAATAATTGTTGCCAACTGTAGTTTCTACAGGCTTTATTTTGTGCTTCAAATTTCGTGAGATGATCTAGTAATCAGAAGTTCGCCTTATGTAAAATTTTTACAGTTTTAACATTATGTTTAAGAAAGCAAGGTAGTTACTAAAAGTGATGAGCCAAAATTCGAGACTTTTGAAAAGTTTGCAAAGACCAGGCACTAAGAAATAAAAAAGCAATTCTGCTAATGTTGATCATCAGGTTAATGCCAAAGTAATAAAAGTTTTCGTACTTTTGGATTGCCTAAAAAATTAAAAGAAATTGATTATTTAAATAAGAGTAAATTTCAGCTGAAATTTAATTTCCCAAGAAGCAGATCGAGAATGAACAGAGTTGTGTCACAGCGGCGAATATTTATTGTTGTGGTAATGAAGGAGAAGATAATGAAAGGTACAAGGAGGAAGGAAGCCGGCTAAAGAACAAAAGGCTAGAGTTTATTACATGTGACGTTAGAGGAATGTCACCATTGGTCTGTCGCAATTTCATATGAGACCTAGAAGTTGACTCGGTTTTATGTTTTCAGTGGTACCTTTGTTTTCCGTTTTTCCTCAGCTAAATATAATAATATTTAAATTATAATATTATACAGCTAAAATAATGAGTAGAAAATAAGATTGTGCACAAAAATTTCACATTATGTTACTTTTTAACCAACCGTTATCTCGATCGCCAAGATAGAAATTAATTTTTAATGATCGAACTTACAAACCACAAGTTTATTAACAAATAGCTGACTTTAGTACAGTAATTTTCTTCATTAAATTAATAATTATTTAGCAACTATAATTGGGTAATGGCGAGAGTTCTATAGAAGGTGTTCATGGTGTTTTCTATTATCAAATCTTCAATAACTTCGTGAGACTAAATTCTTTTTTGAAACGAGAAACTAGCAATGAATAAGCACATGAACACTAAGCACTTTTTTGTTTTGGTTCGATTCTTGCTAAAGCTCTCATTGTCTTTAAGAAATCGGAATCCTCAAATTGGGGAAAAAAAACATTCATTTAATCTTTTCAGAATGTGTGAAATTAAGGTTAAAAGTTAAAAGAGTTTTTTCAACATACCACAAATCTTTCCGTAAGTACCATTTCTTCTTTAAGTAACTACGCAAGGTTTTAGAGAATTTCTGTTATCAATTTAACTGCGATAAGACATCAGAGAGATGCTATAAATAACTCTGTTGAGTAAGGAAAGAGATTAGAAAGACCATAGTTGCGATTTAGAAGTCTTTGTTTCACTGGCGCTTTAGTATAATATTGAATGAGGAGTCTACAGTCAGTTGTTGTACTGTTCACGTCGCTCTACAATTTTTTGAGTTTTTTTTGTGAGTTGTAGGCGTTGGTTTCGTTTGAAAAATTATCAGTGTTTAATAGTTTTCTTGTTTTATATTAATACAAAATTTCAAATTAGTTGCGCGTCTAGTTATTTAGATATTAGTTAAAATATTTCAACATTTATTAAATGGTAAGCCATGGCCTACCTAAATAATGTAATATTTTTCAACATTACGCAGTTATTGACGATCAACCCTTATACAACTATCCTACCGAAGAGTTTTAATTTCGTTCAAACCTTCTAGGGCATCTGCGTCATTCAATTATCGAGAAACTTCATTATACAAAACGTAGAAACTAGTATTGGGTACTTTGGCTAAAGAAACAGTTCGCTTATCCTACTTACAATGATAGGATAACGGTTCCGGAATGCTTTCTATCAAGATTTACATAAAAGGTTATTATTGAAAATGATCGGTATATCTAGTTTTTTAATAAGTTGCCACACACTCATCAGTAAATGGCTTTTAGTGATGGGAAACCCAGCTCTGGCAACAGACGTGATCCACAAAACTAAAATAAATCCTCTTCCGCAGAGGAGAGTACTGTACATCGCTCCATTCGTCTCCTGGCTGTAGATTTATCTTTCACTTTGTACAGTAGGATGCTGAACTCGAGCGACTGGGTGCTTTTTAGCAGCTTTACTAATTGATGTTCCTTCCTTTACTTATAGTTCCCACAGTAAACAACAGATTATTTTTATGAAACATTCTGCTCTTACATACTCTGTTTTACTGAGTAGTATGCTATAGTTTTCCTGAGTACAGAACCATTAGTTGAGAAGATATTGAGAGTTGAAATTTTTTTGGGTCATGGTTTTGCTGTGAAATTGGGCCCTTATAGTTCCCACAGAAAACAACAGATTATTCGTATGAAACTTTCTGCTCTTACACACCCTGTTTTACTGAGTAGTATGCTATAGTTTTCTTGAGTACAGATCCATTACTTGAGAAGATATTGAGAGTTGAAATTTTTTTGGGTCATGGTTTTGCTGTGCAATTGGGCCCTTATAGTTCCCACAATAAACAACAGATTATTTTTATGAAACTTTCTGCTCTTACACACACTGTTTTACTGAGTAGTATGCTATACTTTTCTTGAGTACAGATCCATTACTTGAGAAGATATTGAGAGTCGAAATTTTTTTGGGTCATGGTTTTGCTGTGGAATTGGGCCCTTATAGTTCCCACAGTAAATAACAGATTATTCGTATGAAACTTTCTGCTCTTACACACTGTTTTACTGAGTAGTATGCTATAGTTTTCTCGAGTACAGATCCATTACTTGAGAAGATATTAAGAGTTGTAATTTTTTTGGGTCATGGTTTTGCTGTGAAATTGGGCCCTTATAGTTTCCCCCACAGTAAACAACATATTATTTTTATGAAACTTTCTGCTCTTACACACTCTGTTTTACTGAGTAGTATGCTATAGTTTTCTTGAGTACAGATCCATTAGTTGAGAAGATATTGAGAGTGGAAATATTTTTGGGTCATGGTTTTGCTGTGAAATTGGGCCCTTATAGTTCCCACAGTAAACAACAGATTATTCGTATGAAACATTCAGCTCTTACACACTCTGTTTTACTGAGTAGTATGCTATAGTTTTCTTGAGTACAGATCCATTAGTTGAGAAGATATTGAGAGTTGAAATTTTTTTGGGTCATGGTTTTGCTGTGAAATTGGGCCCTTATAGTTCCCACAATAAACAACAGATTATTCGTATGAAACGTTCTGCTCTTACACACTCTGTTTTACTGAGTAGTACGCTATAGTTTTCTTGAGTACAGATCCATTAGTTGAGAAGATATTGAAAGTTGAAATTTTTTTGAGTCATGGTTTTGCTGTGAATTTGGGCCCTTATATTTCCCACAGTAAACAACAGATTATTCGTATGAAACTTTCTGCTCTTACACACTCTGTTTTACTGAGTAGTATGCTATAGTTTTCTTGAGTACAGATCCATTAGTTAAGAAGATATTAAGAGTTGAAATTTTTTTGGGTCATGGTTTTGCTGTGAAATTGGGCCCTTATAGTTCCCACAATAAACAACAAATTATTCGTATGAAATTTTGTGCTCTTACAAACTCTGTTTTACTGAGAAGTGTGATATAGCTTTCTTGAGTACAGATCCATTAGTTGAGAAGATATTGAGAGTTGAAATTTTTTTGGGTCATGGTTTTGCTGTGAAATTGGGCCCTTATAGTTCCCACAGTAAACAACAGATTATTCGTATGAAACTTTCTGCTCTTACACACTCTGTTTTACTGAGTAGTATGCTATAGTTTTCTTGAGTACAGATCCATTACTTGAGAAGATATTGAGAGTTGAAATTTTTTTGGGTCATGGTTTTGCTGTGAAATTGGGCCCTTATAGTTCCCACAGTAAACAACAGATTATTCGTATGAAACTTTCTGCTCTTACACACTATGTTTTACTGAGTAGTATGCTATAGTTTTCTTGAGTACAGATCCATTAGTTAAGAAGATATTAAGAGTTGAAATTTTTTTGGGTCATGGTTTTGCTGTGAAATTGGGCCCTTATAGTTCCCACAATAA
Organism: Rhodnius prolixus; assembly: GCF_049639745.1. Classification (NCBI taxonomy): domain Eukaryota; kingdom Metazoa; phylum Arthropoda; class Insecta; order Hemiptera; family Reduviidae; genus Rhodnius; species Rhodnius prolixus. The sequence continues at coordinate 27,772,378 of NW_027411624.1, forward strand.
ACAACAAATTATTCGTATGAAATTTTGTGCTCTTACAAACTCTGTTTTACTGAGAAGTGTGATATAGCTTTCTTGAGTACAGATCCATTAGTTGAGAAGATATTGAGAGTTGAAATTTTTTTGGGTCATGGTTTTGCTGTGAAATTGGGCCCTTATAGTTCCCACAGTAAACAACAGATTATTCGTATGAAACTTTCTGCTCTTACACACTCTGTTTTACTGAGTAGTATGCTATACTTTTCTTGAGTACAGATCCATTACTTGAGAAGATATTGAGAGTCGAAATTTTTTTGGGTCATGGTTTTGCTGTGGAATTGGGCCCTTATAGTTCCCACAGTAAACAACAGATTATTCGTATGAAACTTTCTGCTCTTACACACTGTTTTACTGAGTAGTATGCTATAGTTTTCTAGAGTACAGATCCATTACTTGAGAAGATATTAAGAGTTGTAATTTTTTTGGGTCATGGTTTTGCTGTGAAATTGGGCCCTTATAGTTTCCCCCACAGTAAACAACATATTATTTTTATGAAACTTTCTGCTCTTACACACTCTGTTTTACTGAGTAGTATGCTATAGTTTTCTTGAGTACAGATCCATTAGTTGAGAAGATATTGAGAGTGGAAATATTTTTGGGTCATGGTTTTGCTGTGAAATTGGGCCCTTATAGTTCCCACAGTAAACAACAGATTATTCGTATGAAACATTCAGCTCTTACACACTCTGTTTTACTGAGTAGTATGCTATAGTTTTCTTGAGTACAGATCCATTAGTTGAGAAGATATTGAGAGTTGAAATTTTTTTGGGTCATGGTTTTGCTGTGAAATTGGGCCCTTATAGTTTCCCCCACAGTAAACAACATATTATTTTTATGAAACTTTCTGCTCTTACACACTCTGTTTTACTGAGTAGTATACTATAGTTTTCTTGAGTACAGATCCATTAGTTGAGAAGATATTGAGAGTGGAAATATTTTTGGGTCATGGTTTTGCTGTGAAATTGGGCCCTTATAGTTCCCACAGTAAACAACAGATTATTCGTATGAAACATTCAGCTCTTACACACTCTGTTTTACTGAGTAGTATGCTATAGTTTTCTTGAGTACAGATCCATTAGTTGAGAAGATATTGAGATTTGAAATTTTTTTGGGTCATGGTTTTGCTGTGAAATTGGGCCCTTATAGTTCCCACAATAAACAACAGATTATTCGTATGAAATTTTGTGCTCTTACAAACTCTGTTTTTCTGAGAAGTATGATATAGTTTTCTTGAGTACAGATCCATTAGTTGTAAAGATATTGAGAGTGAAATTTTTTTGGGTCATGGTTTTGCTTTGAAATTGGGCCCTTATAGTTCCCACAGTAAACAACAGATTATTCGTATGAAACTTTCTGCTCTTACACACTCTGTTTTACTGAGTAGTATGCTATAGTTTTCATGAGTACAGATCCATTAGTTAAGAAGATATTAAGAGTTGAAATTTTTTTGGGTCATGGTTTTGCTGTGAAATTGGGCCCTTATAGTTCCCACAATAAACAACAAATTATTCGTATGAAATTTTGTGCTCTTACAAACTCTGTTTTACTGAGAAGTGTGATATAGCTTTCTTGAGTACAGATCCATTAGTTGAGAAGATATTGAGAGTTGAAATTTTTTTGGGTCATGGTTTTGCTGTGAAATTGGGCCCTTATAGTTCCCACAGTAAACAACAGATTATTCGTATAAAACTTTCTGCTCTTACACACTCTGTTTTACTGAGTAGTATGCTATACTTTTCTTGAGTACAGATCCATTACTTGAGAAGATATTGAGAGTCGAAATTTTTTTGGGTCATGGTTTTGCTGTGGAATTGGGCCCTTATAGTTCCCACAGTAAACAACAGATTATTCGTATGAAACTTTCTGCTCTTACACACTGTTTTACTGAGTAGTATGCTATAGTTTTCTTGAGTACAGATCCATTACTTGAGAAGATATTAAGAGTAGTAATTTTTTTGGGTCATGGTTTTGCTGTGAAATTGGGCCCTTATAGTTCCCACAGTAAACAACATATTATTTTTATGAAACTTTCTGCTCTTACACACTCTGTTTTACTGAGTAGTATGCTATAGTTTTCTTGAGTACAGATCCATTAGTTGAGAAGATATTGAGAGTGGAAATATTTTTGGGTCATGGTTTTGCTGTGAAATTGGGCCCTTATAGTTCCCACCGTAAACAACCGATTATTCGTATGAAACTTTCTGCTCTTACACACTCTGTTTTACTGAGTAGTATCCTATAGTTATCATGAGTACAGATCCATTACTTTAGAAGATATTGAGAGTTGAAATTTTTTTGAATCATGGTTTTGCTGTGAAATGGGGACCTTATAGTTCCCACAATAAACAACAGATTATTTTTATGAAACTTTCTGCTCTTACACACTCTGTTTTACTGAATAGTATGCTATAGTTTTCTTGAGTACAGATCCATTAGTTGGGAAGATATTGAGGGTTGAAATTTTTTTGGGTCATGGTTTTGCTGTGAAATTGGGCCCTTATAGTTCCCACAATAAACAACCGATTATTCGTATGAAATTTTGTGCTCTTACACACTCTGTTTTACTGTGTAGTATGCTATAGTTTTCTAGAGTACAGATCCATTACTTGAGAAGATATTGAGAGTTGAAATTTTATTGGGTCATGGTTTTGCTGTGAAATTGTGCCCTTATAGTTCCCACAGTAAACAACAGATTATTCGTATGAAACGTTCTGTTCTTACACACTCTGTTTTACTGAGTAGTATGCTATAGTTTTCTTGAGTACAGATCCATTAGTTGAGAAGATATTGAGAGTTGAAATTTTTTTGGGTCATGGTTTTGCTGTGAAATTGGGCCTTTATAGTTCCCACAATAAACAACAGATTATTCGTATGAAACTTTCTGCTCTTACACACTCTGTTTTACTGAGTAGTATGCTATAGTTTTCTTGAGTACAGATCCATTAGTTAAGAAGATATTAAGAGTTGAAATTTTTTTGGGTCATGGTTTTGCTGTGAAATTGGGCCCTTATAGTTCCCACAATAAACAACAGATTATTCGTATGAAATTTTGTGCTCTTACAAACTCTGTTTTACTGAGAAGTATGATATAGTTTTCTTGAGTACAGATCCATTAGTTGATAAGATATTGAGAGTTGAAATTTTTTTGGGTCATGGTTTTGCTTTGAAATTGCTCCCTTATAGTTCCCACAGTAAACAACAGATTATTCGTATGAAACTTTCTGCTCTTACACACACACTGTTTTACTGAGTAGTATGCTATAGTTTTCTTGAGTACAGATCCATTACTTGAGAAGATATTGAGAGTTGAAATTTTTTTGGGTCATGGTTTTGCTGTGAAATTGGGCCCTTATAGTTCCCACAGTAAACCACAGATTATTCGTATGAAACTTTCTGCTCTCACACATTCTGTTTTACTGAATAGTATGCTATAGTTTTCTTGAGTACAGATCCATTAGTTGAGAAGATATTGAGTGTTGAAATTTTTTTGGGTCATGGTTTTGCTGTGAAATTGGGCCCTTATAGTTCCCACAGTAAACAACAGATTATTCGTATGAAACTTTCTGCTCTTACACACTCTGTTTTACTGAGTAGTATGCTATAGTTTTCTTGAGTACAGATCCATTACTTGAGAAGATATTGAGAGTTGAAATTTTTTTGGGTCATGGTTTTGCTGTGAAATTGGGCCCTTATAACTCCCACAGTAAACAACAGATTATTCGTATGAAACTTTCTGCTCTTACACACTCTGTTTTACTGAGTAGTATGCTATAGTTTTCTTGAGTACAGATCCATTAGTTGAGAAGATATTGAGAGTTGAAATTTTTTTGGGTCATGGTTTTGCTGTGAAATTGGGCCCTTATAGTTCCCACAGTAAACAACAGATTATTCGCATGAAACTTTCTGCGCTTACACACTCTGTTTTACTGAGTAGTATGCTATAGTTTTCTTGAGTACAGATCCATTACTTGAGAAGATATTGAGAGTTGAAATTTTTTTGGGTCATGGTTTTCCTGTGAAATTGGGCCCTTATAGTTCCCACCGTAAACAACCGATTATTAGTATGAAACTTTCTTCTCTTACACACTCTGTTTTACTGAGTAGTATGCTATAGTTATCATGAGTACAGATCCATTACTTGAGAAGATATTGAGAGTTGAAATTTTTTTGGGTCATGGTTTTGCTGTGAAATAAGGACCTTATAGTTCCCACAATAAACAACAGATTATTTTTATGAAACTTTCTGCTCTTACAAACTCTGTTTTACTGAGTAGTATGCTATAGTTTTCTTGAGTACAGATTCATTAGTTAAGAAGATATTGAGAGTTTAAATTTTTTTGGGTCATGGTTTTGCGGTGAAATTGGGCCCTTATAATCAACAGATTATTCGTATGAAACTGTCTGCTCTTACACACTCTGTTTTACTGAGTAGTATGCTATAGTTTTTTTGAGTACAGATCCATTACTTGAGAAGATATTGAGAGTTGAAATTTTTTTGGGTCATGGTTTTGCTGTGAAATTGGGCCCTTATAGTTACCGCAATAAACAACCGATTATTCGTATGAAATTTTGTGCTCATACACACTCTGTTTTACTGAGTAGTATGCTATAGTTTTCTTGAGTACAGATCCATTACTTGAGAAGATATTGAGAGTTGAAATTTTTTTGGGTCATGGTTTTGCTGTGAAATTGGGCCCTTATAGTTCCCACAATAAACAACCGATTATTCGTATGAAATTTTGTGCTCTTACACACTCTGTTTTACTGAGTAGTATGCTATAGTTTTCTTGAGTACAGATCCATTACTTGAGAAGATATTGAGAGTTGAAATTTTTTTGGGTCATGGTTTTGCAGTGAAATTGGGCCCTTATAGTTACCACAGTAAAGAACAGTTTATTCGTATGAAACTTTCTGCGCTTACACACTCTGTTTTACTGAGTAGTATGCTATACTTTTCTTGAGTACAGATCCATTAGTTGAGAAGATATTGAGAGTGGAAATTTTTTTGGGTCATGGTTTTGCTGTGAAATTGGGCCCTTATAGTTCCCACCGTAAACAACCGATTATTAGTATGAAACTTTCTGCTCTTGCACACTCTGTTTTACTGAGTAGTATGCTATAGTTATCATGAGTACGGATCCATTACTTGAGAAGATATTGAGAGTTGACATTTTTTTGGGTCATGGTTTTGCTGTGAAATGGGGACCTTATAGTTCCCACAATAAACAACAGATTATTTTTATGAAACTTTCTGCTCTTACAAACTCTGTTTTACTGAGTAGTATGCTATAGGTTTCTTGAGTACAGATCCATTACTTGAGAAGATATTGAGAGTTGAAATTTTTTTGGGTCATGGTTTTGCTGTGAAATTGGGCCCTTATAGTTCCCACAATAAACAACCGATTATTCGTATGAAATTTTGTGCTCTTACACACTCTGTTTTACTGAGTAGTATGCTATAGTTTTCTTGAGTACAGATCCATTAGTTGAGAAGATATTGAGAGTTGAAATTTTTTTGGGTCATGGTTTTGCTGTGAAATTGGGCCCTTATAGTTCCCACAGTAAACAACAGATTATTCTTATGAAACTTTCTGCTCTTACACACTCTGTTTTACTGAGTAGTATGCTATAGTTTTCTTGAGTACAGATCCATTACTTGAGAAGATATTGAGAGTTGAAATTTTTTTGGGTCATGGTTTTGCTGTGAAATTGGGCCCTTATAGTTACCACAGTAAAGAACAGATTATTCGTATGAAACTTTCTGCGCTTACACACTCTGTTTTACTGAGTAGTATGCTATACTTTTCTTGAGTACAGATCCATTAGTTGAGAAGATATTGAGCGTGGAAATTTTTTTGGGTCATGGTTTTGCTGTGAAATTGGGCCCTTATAGTTCCCACCGTAAACAACCGATTATTAGTATGAAACTTTCTGCTCTTGCACACTCTGTTTTACTGAGTAGTATGCTATAGTTATCATGAGTACGGATCCATTACTTGAGAAGATATTGAGAGTTGACATTTTTTTGGGTCATGGTTTTGCTGTGAAATGGGGACCTTATAGTTCCCACAATAAACAACAGATTATTCGTATGAAACTTTCTGTTCTTACACACCCTGTTTTACTGAGTAGTATGCTATAGTTTTCTTGAGTACAGATCCATTAGTTGAGAAGATATTGAGAGTTGAAATTTTTTTGGGTCATGGTTTTGCTGTGAAATTGGGCCTTTATAGTTCCCACAATAAACAACAGATTATTTTTATGAAACTTTCTGATCTTACACACTCTGTTTTACTGAGTAGTATGCTATAGTTTTCTTTACTACAGATCCATTAGTTGAGTAGATATTGAGAGTTGAAATTTTTTTGGGTCATGGTTTTGCTCTGAAATTGGGCCCTTATAGTTCCCACAATAAACAACAGATTATTTTTATGAAACTTTCTGCTCTTACACACTCTGTTTTACTGAGTAGTATGCTATAGTTTCTTGAGTACAGATCCATTACTTGAGAAGATATTGAGAGTTGAAATTTTTTTGGGTCATGGTTTTGCTGTGAAATTGGGCCCTTATAGTTCCCACAATAAACAACAGATTATTTTTATGAAACTTTGTGCTCTTACACACTCTATTTTACTGAGTAGTATGCTATAGTTTTCTTGAGTACAGATCCATTAGTTGAGAAGATATTGAGAGTTGAAATTTTTTTGGGTCATGGTTTTGCTGTGAAATTGGGCCCTTATAGTTCCCACAGTAAACCACAGATTATTCGTATGAAACTTTCTGCTCTTACACACTCTGTTTTACTGAGTAGTATGCTATAGTTTTCTTGAGTACAGATCCATTACTTGAGAAGATATTGAGTGTTGAATTTTTTTGGGTCATGGTTTTGCTGTGAAATTGGGCCCTTATAGTTCCCACAGTAAACAATAGATTATTCGTATGAAACTTTCTGTTCTTACACACTCTGTTTTACTGAGTAGTATGCTATAGTTTTCTTGAGTACAGATCCATTAGTTGAGAAGATATTGAGAGTTGAAATTTTTTTGGGTCATGGTTTTGCTGTGAAATTGGGCCTTTATAGTTTCCACAATAAAGAACAAATTATTTTTATGAAACTTTCTGCTCTTACACACTCTGTTTTACTGAGTAGTATGCTATAGTTTTCTTTACTACAGATCCATTAGTTGAGTAGATATTGAAAGTTGAAATTTTTTTGGGTCATGGTTTTGCTGTGAAATTGGGCCCTTATAGTTCCCACAATAAACAACAGATTATTTTTATGAAACTTTCTGCTCTTACACACTCTGTTTTACTGAGTAGTATGCTATAGTTTCTTGAGTACAGATCCATTACTTGAGAAGATATTGAGAGTTGAAATTTTTTTGGGTCATGGTTTTGCTGTGAAATTGGGCCCTTATAGTTCCCACAATAAACAACAGATTATTTTTATGAAGCTTTGTGCTCTTACACACTCTATTTTACTGAGTAGTATGCTATAGTTTTCTTGAGTACAGATCCATTAGTTGAGAAGATATTGAGAGTTGAAATTTTTTTGGGTCATGGTTTTGCTGTGAAATTGGGCCCTTATAGTTCCCACAGTAAACAACAGATTATTCGTATGAAACTTTCTGCTCTTACACACTCTGTTTTACTGAGTAGTATGCTATAGTTTTCTTGAGTACAGATCCATTACTTGAGAAGATATTGAGAGTTGAAATTTTTTTGGGTCATGGTTTTGCTGTGAAATTGGGCCCTTATAGTTACCACAGTAAACAACAGATTATTCGTATGAAACTTTCTGCGCTTACACACTCTGTTTTACTGAGTAGTATGCTATACTTTTCTTGAGTACAGATCCATTAGTTGAGAAGATATTGAGAGTGGAAATATTTTTGGGTCATGGTTTTGCTGTGAAATTGGGCCCTTATAGTTCCCACCGTAAACAACCGATTATTAGTATGAAACTTTCTGCTCATGCACACTCTGTTTTACTGAGTAGTATGCTATAGTTATCATGAGTACGGATCCATTACTTGAGAAGATATTGAGAGTTGACATTTTTTTGGGTCATGGTTTTGCTGTGAAATGGGGACCTTATAGTTCCCACAATAAACAACAGATTATTTTTATGAAACTTTCTGCTCTTACAAACACTGTTTTACTGAGTAGTATGCTATTGGTTTCTTGAGTACAGATCCATTACTTGAGAAGATATTGAGAGTTGAAATTTTTTTGGGTCATGGTTTTGCTGTGAAATTGGGCCTTTATAGTTCCCACAGTAAACAACAGATTATTCGTATGAAACTTTCTGCTCTTACACACTCTGTTTTACTGAGGAGTATGCTATAGTTTTCTTGAGTACAGATCCATTAGTTGAGAAGATATTGAGAGTTGAAATTTTTTTGGGTCATGGTTTTGCTGTGAAATTGGGCCCTTATAGTTCCCACAGTAAAGAACAGATTATTCGTATGAAACTTTCTGCTCTTACACACTCTGTTTTACTGAGTAGTATGCTATAGTTTTCTTGAGTACAGATCCATTACTTGAGAAGATATTGAGAGTTGAAATTTTTTTGGGTCATGGTTTTGCTGTGAAATTGGGCCCTTATAGTTCCCACAGTAAACAATAGATTATTCGTATGTAACTTTCTGTTCTTACACACTCAGTTTTACTGAGTAGTATGCTATAGTTTTCTTGAGTACAGATCCATTAGTTGAGAAGATATTGAGAGTTGAAATTTTTTTGGGTCATGGTTTTGCTGTGAAATTGGGCCTTCATAGTTCCCACAATAAACAACAGATTATTTTTATGAAACTTTCTGCTCTTACACACTCTGTTTTACTGAGTAGTATGCTATAGTTTTCATTACTACAGATCCATTAGTTGAGTAGATATTGAGAGTTGAAATTTTTTTGGGTCATGGTTTTGCTGTGAAATTGGGCCCTTATAGTTCCCACAATAAACAACAGATTATTTTTATGAAACTTTCTGCTCTAACACACTCTGTTTTACTGAGTAGTATGCTATAGTTTTCTTGAGTACAGATCCATTACTTGAGAAGATATTGAGAGTTGAAATTTTTTTGGGTCATGGTTTTGCTGTGAAATTGGGCCCTTATAGTTCCCACAATAAACAACAGATTACTTTTATGAAACTTTGTGCTCTTACACACACTGTTTTACTGAGTAGTATGCTTTAGTTTTCTTGAGTACAGATCCATTAGTTGAGAAGATATTGAGAGTTGAAATTCTTTTGGGTCATGGTTTTGCTGTGAAATTGGGCCCTTATAATTCCCACAGTAAACAACAGATTATTCGTATGAAACTTTCTGCTCTTACACACTCTGATTTACTGAGTAGTATGCTATAGTTTATTTGAGTACAGATCCATTACTTGAGAAGATATTGAGAGTCAAAATTTTTTTGGGTCATGGTTTTGCTGTGAAATTGGGCCCTTATAGTTCCCACAGTAAACCACAGATTATTCGTATGAAACTTTCTGCCCTTACACACTCTGTTTTACTGAGTAGTATGCTATAGTTTTCTTGAGTACAGATCCATTACTTGAGAAGATATTGAGAGTTGAAATTTTTTTGGGTCATGGTTTTGCTGTGAAATTGGGCCCTTATAGTTACCACAATAAACAACCGATTATTCGTATGAAATTTTGTGCTCATACACACTCTGTTTTACTGAGTAGTATGCTACAGTTTTCTTGAGTACAGATCCATTACTTGAGAAGATATTGAGAGTTGAAATTTTTTTGGGTCATGGTTTTGCTGTGAAATTGGGCCCTTATAGTTCCCACAATAAACAACTGATTATTCGTATGAAATTTTGTGCTCTTACACACTCTGTTTTACTGAGTAGTATGGTATAGTTTTCTTGAGTACAGATCCATTAGTTGAGAAGATATTGAGAGTTGAAATTTTTTTGGGTCATGGTTTTGCTGTGAAATTGGGCCCTTATAGTTCCCACACTAAACAACAGATTATTCGTATGAAACTTTCTGCTCTTACACACTCTGTATTACTGAGTAGTATGCTATAGTTTTCTTGAGTACAGATCCATTACTTGAGAAGATATTGAGAGTTGAAATTTTTTTGGGTCATGGTTTTGCTGTGAAGTTGGGCCCTTATAGTTCTCACAGTAAACAACAGATTATTCGTATGAAACTTTCTGCTCTTACACACTATGTTTTACTGAGTAGTATGCTATAGTTTTCTTGAGTACAGATCCATTAGTTGAGAAGATATTGAGAGTTGAAATTTTTTTGGGTCATGGCTTTGCTGTGAAATTGGGCCCTTATAGTTCCCACAATAAACAACAGATTATTTTTATGAAACTATCTGCTCTTACAAACTCTGTTTTACTGAGTAGTATGCTATAGGTTTCTTGAGTACAGATCCATTACTTGAGAAGATATTGAGAGTTGAAATTTTTTTGGGTCATGGCTTTGCTGTGAAATTGGGCCCTTATAGTTCCCACAATAAACAACAGATTATTTTTATGAAACTATCTGCTCTTACAAACTCTGTTTTACTGAGTAGTATGCTATAGGTTTCTTGAGTGCAGATCCATTAGTTGAGAAGATATTGAGAGTGGAAATTTTTTTGGGTCATGGTTTTGCTGTGAAATTGGGCCCTTATAGTTCCCACCGTAAACAACCGATTATTAGTATGAAACTTTCTGCTCATGCACACTCTGTTTTACTGAGTAGTATGCTATAGTTATCATGAGTACGGATCCATTACTTGAGAAGATATTGAGAGTTGACATTTTTTTGGGTCATGGTTTTGCTGTGAAATGGGGACCTTATAGTTCCCACAATAAACAACAGATTATTTTTATGAAACTTTCTGCTCTTACAAACACTGTTTTACTGAGTAGTATGCTATTGGTTTCTTGAGTACAGATCCATTACTTGAGAAGATATTGAGAGTTGAAATTTTTTTGGGTCATGGTTTTGCTGTGAAATTGGGCCTTTATAGTTCCCACAGTAAACAACAGATTATTCGTATGAAACTTTCTGCTCTTACACACTCTGTTTTACTGAGGAGTATGCTATAGTTTTCTTGAGTACAGATCCATTAGTTGAGAAGATATTGAGAGTTGAAATTTTTTTGGGTCATGGTTTTGCTGTGAAATTGGGCCCTTATAGTTCCCACAGTAAAGAACAGATTATTCGTATGAAACTTTCTGCTCTTACACACTCTGTTTTACTGAGTAGTATGCTATAGTTTTCTTGAGTACAGATCCATTACTTGAGAAGATATTGAGAGTTGAAATTTTTTTGGGTCATGGTTTTGCTGTGAAATTGGGCCCTTATAGTTCCCACAGTAAACAATAGATTATTCGTATGAAACTTTCTGTTCTTACACACTCTGTTTTACTGAGTAGTATGCTATAGTTTTCTTGAGTACAGATCCATTAGTTGAGAAGATATTGAGAGTTGAAATTTTTTTGGGTCATGGTTTTGCTGTGAAATTGGGCCTTCATAGTTCCCACAATAAACAACAGATTATTTTTATGAAACTTTCTGCTCTTACACACTCTGTTTTACTGAGTAGTATGCTATAGTTTTCATTACTACAGATCCATTAGTTGAGTAGATATTGAGAGTTGAAATTTTTTTGGGTCATGGTTTTGCTGTGAAATTGGGCCCTTATAGTTCCCACAATAAACAACAGATTATTTTTATGAAACTTTCTGCTCTTACACACTCTGTTTTACTGAGTAGTATGCTATAGTTTTCTTGAGTACAGATCCATTACTTGAGAAGATATTGAGAGTTGAAATTTTTTTGGGTCATGGTTTTGCTGTGAAATTGGGCCCTTATAGTTCCCACAATAAACAACAGATTACTTTTATGAAACTTTGTGCTCTTACACACACTGTTTTACTGAGTAGTATGCTTTAGTTTTCTTGAGTACAGATCCATTAGTTGAGAAGATATTGAGAGTTGAAATTCTTTTGGGTCATGGTTTTGCTGTGAAATTGGGCCCTTATAGTTCCCACAGTAAACAACAGATTATTCGTATGAAACTTTCTGCTCTTGCACACTCTGTTTTACTGAGTAGTATGCTATAGTTTTCTTGAGTACAGATCCATTACTTGAGAAGATATTGAGAGTCAAAATTTTTTTGGGTCATGGTTTTGCTGTGAAATTGGGCCCTTATAGTTCCCACAGTAAACAACAGATTATTCGTATGAAACTTTCTGCTCTTACACACTCTGTTTTACTGAGTAGTATGCTATAGTTTTCTTGAGTACAGATCTATTACTTGAGAAGATATTGAGAGTTGAAATTTTTTTGGGTCATGGTTTTGCTGTGAAATTGGGCCCTTATAGTTACCACAATAAACAACCGATTATTCGTATGAAATTTTGTGCTCATACACACTCTGTTTTACTGAGTAGTATGCTACAGTTTTCTTGAGTACAGATCCATTACTTGAGAAGATATTGAGAGTTGAAATTTTTTTGGGTCATGGTTTTGCTGTGAAATTGGGCCCTTATAGTTCCCACAATAAACAACCGATTATTCGTATGAAATTTTGTGCTCTTACACACTCTGTTTTACTGAGTAGTATGGTATAGTTTTCTTGAGTACAGATCCATTACTTGAGAAGATATTGAGAGTTGAAATTTTTTTGGGTCATGGCTTTGCTGTGAAATTGGGCCCTTATAGTTCCCACAATAAACAACAGATTATTTTTATGAAACTATCTGCTCTTACAAACTCTGTTTTACTGAGTAGTATGCTATAGGTTTCTTGAGTACAGATCCATTAGTTGAGAAGATATTGAGAGTTGAAATTTTTTTGGGTCATGGCTTTGCTGTGAAATTGGGCCCTTATAGTTCCCACAATAAACAACAGATTATTTTTATGAAACTATCTGCTCTTACAAACTCTGTTTTACTGAGTAGTATGCTATAGGTTTCTTGAGTGCAGATCCATTACTTGAGAAGATATTGAGAGTTGAAATTTTTTTGGGTCATGGTTTTGCTTTGAAATTGGGCCCTTATAGTTCCCACAATAAACAACAGATTATTTTTATGAAACTTTTTGCTCTTACACACTCTGTTTTACTGAGTAGTATGCTATAGTTTTCTTGAGTACAGATCCATTAGTTGAGAAGATATTGAGAGTTGAAATTTTTTTGGGTCATGGTTTTGCTGTGAAATTGTGCCCTTATAACTTCCACAGCAAAATTGGGGTGACGGTTGAATTCGCTGATTGGTCGATTAAGAATGGGAGGGTGGTAAAGGTGATGTCGTCGAATTCGGATTGCCTGGAAGAGCGGCTATCTTGCTCAATTTAGGTTTGTCGATGATTGATCAATAAGGAGTGGTTAGGGGGCGTAGCCTAAAGCCCTCGTCGAATTCGATGATTAGTCCATATGGAGGGGGGCGTGGCTTAATCCCTCGTCGGATTCGATGATTATTCAATAAAGATGGGTGGGGTAGGTGTGGGCGGAGTTTGAGATGGCGGCCATCTTGCACAAAAAAGGTGTACATTTTAGGTGCTCCAGAACTGCCATTTTCCCTCTACTGCCCCATTTTTAATAAGTACAGAACCCGATTTTTTAAAAAAAGCTCATTATCACAAGAAGAATTCTTTGTTATGTTAAATTGAGGTAATTGGTGGAATTTGGCATAGCATACAAAATACGCATTAATGTACAGAAACGTGCTGGTAGCTGAATTTAGTTACTAAATAAAAACAAAATAAATGAATGTAGATATATTATATTGATATCATGTTGGTTTAATTTACCTGGAATTTGTATTTAAATATTTTGTGTAGACTCTGACAGACGGTCTATGGACCATGTCATATAAATGTTAGTTATATTATTTGTATTTAATTTCTTTTTTTTAATAATAAAGCATCATTCATTCATTCATTCATTTATAATATTGAATATTGGTCCAATCAAAATGTAAATGCTCAGAAGGGAATGAGTGTGAGTAAAGCTATGTTGTGCGCATGTAAATAATAATGTAATATATTTGGCTAACCAAACATTAAAGCCGAGTGGTTAACTCTAACACCGCAGAATTAGTGAATTCATTTCAGGGTAATGGACTAGGAATTTCGCCCATAACTATTACTGAAGAAATGGTTGATCTACATTCATCTCAGGGATCGATCTCCCTAATTGGGTTTGTTAATCAATATTTTGGACATATTAGTTTATTCTTTATATTCTGAATACTATTCAGGGTCCTCCTTCATGAATTAATTTAGACTGCCCTTACCGACCAGTGCCCAAGTTTTGGTTCCTAAAGTCAAAATACTTCATTCTCCCAGGAATTAGTTCTGTTCTAGAGAACGGTTTTAAGTATTATCACCGCTCTACGAGCTTCGTCACATCTGTTTCGATCTTCTCTAGTGCATCCTCCTTCTTTATCGAGCGACCATTATGTATTTTTGAAAGATAACTTCCAGCTATTCCACACTTCCAATCAAATTGCAATTCTTAATTCTTAATTGCAATAAAAGTATCAAGTTTATTGAAATAATTAAAGAAATGACGGAAATGATTAGAAGAGTAGTTACGCGCAGTAGACTACAGAACCTCTTAAAGCTCACTGACCGGTGATGGCCCATGTTATCTTGAAGCGAGACAAATTGTTACACGGAAACTGGAAATTTCTTTTCCAATTATAAGGAGAAAATAAAGTGAATTATTTGAGGAGAGGTTTTTCTTTTTTCTTTTTTGATTTGTTAGGAAAACTTTAATGAAAGCTTTTTCTCAAAACACTTGAAAGATTTAATAATGTGCCCATTCAAGCGGTATTTCTGTTTTGATTTATAATGAAGTAAAAGACAAGCGTACGCGCAGCACATGGTGCGAACTTAGATGAGGGATCGGTACGATTGTGGAGGTGGGCACTTTGTTTCCGGAATTGAAGACTGGAAGAAGGGCTAGGTGAAGTTTCCAGAGTCCGAGGAATGGGTGGGAGGAAGAGAGAATTTAGGCAAAAAGAGAGGAGAAGATTACTGCCAGTAATTTATACAAGGGCATAAATAAACGAGAAGGCAACTGCCCTTTGGGCCCAGTCCAGCGACCTAGTTCCTAAAACTCCCCGAGAATTAGAAGGCAAATGGGAATGATGCTAAAGTTGTGAAGGAGTGGTAACTAGATGATGAGGAAGTTTCTAAACGGCAGAATTGTGGGCGGAAGATATCTCATTGTTACAGACTAACGCCCTTGTCCTATCCCATCTATAGAAGAATTTCCACCGATACTTATCTAGAAGTGCTTGGGTAATTAAATAAAATAACTACCTTCGTTCATTAAAGCAGTACTAAACCTTCTTTTAAGAAGACCCTTTTCTAAGTTCCAGACTCTATGGTTTGAATCTCTGCATATTTACAGTTCCAGTTTAGAGAGGAGGCAGAAACTTATTTAGAATTCCAATTATCTGTGGATGGCCATTATTTTATTCTATTTATTTTTTATTGAACAAACAATAGATGTTTGATGCACCGTAATGAAATTGAAAACAAATATCAGACATATCTTTTGGCTTAAAATGGATCAGATTTTTGTTTAATTATTTAATTTTTAATTTTCGGCTGAACTTAGGGGTTTATTATTATTACAATTTTTATTATTAATAATAATTGTCTTTATTAATTAATATTTACATTTATACTCATAAATAACATTATATTAAAAAATTACAATATAAAATAAATCAATACTTAGAATGCTTATTCTATTTTTTTAACTAAAGACTTAACACTAGGTCTGCTGGACCGTCAGAGTGGAGTCTTGTTACAATAAATAAATAAATATAGTAATGAAAATAGTTTTAAAGGAGCAGAATGGAAATAAATAAAAGGAAACGGAAATTTGGAAAAAACATAACTAAATTACAAAATAAGTTCTGACTTAAAGTTATAGAAATAAAATAGAAGGCTTTGTACCCAAATACACCAATCTATAGGCATTATTCATTGTTATTTCTGTGGAAAACTATTACAATTCAAAATTTGTTGATAATACGAGGGTCGTTTGAAAAGTCCGTGCAAAGTCAGAGAGATAGCACCACTGGCGTGTATCGAGGTTATGTTTAGTTAGTAGCATCTCTTGGAAGAACACACACCAAGTTTCAGCCAGATCGGTCTATTTCTTTGTGTTTGGCATTCGTTTGAATCGAGGAAGTCGAGTGATTTTCAAAAAATGGACGAAAAAGAATTTCGTGTGTTGATTAAACACTACTTTATGAAAGGCAAAACGCCTCAGGAGACTAAAGAGAAGCTTGATAAACATTATGGTGACTCTGCACCTTCGATTAGAACCGTTTATAAGTGGTTTCAAAATTTTCGGAGTGGCCATATGGGCACAAGTGACGCTGAACGTTCTGGACGCCCTGTTGAGGTTACTACTCCAGAAATCATTGATAAAATCCATGATATGGTGATGGATGGCAGAAGAGTGAGATTGCTAGTGCTGTGGGCATCTCGAATGAACGGGTACATAATATTTTGCATCAACATTTGGACATGACAAAGCTATCCGCAAGATGGGGGCCGCGATTGCCGTGTGAAGTGTTGGAAGGACGGTTTGAAGCTGTTCCAGAAGAATCCGCAGGACTTTTAGCGTCGTTTCGTCACTGTGGATGAAACATGGATACATCACTACACTCCTGAGACCGAAGAACAATCTTAACAATGGGTTACCAAGGGGGAATCTGCGCCAAAAAAGGCGAAGACCGTTCCTTCGGCCGGAAAGATTATGGCGACTGTCTTTTGGGATTCGCAAGGAATAATCCTCATCGACTATCTGGAAAAGGGTAAAACTATTACAGGTGCATATTATTCATCGTTATTGGACCGTTTGAAAACCGAGCTGCAAGAAAAACGCCCACGATTTGCCCACAAAAAAGTCCTTTTCCATCACGACAACGCCCCAGCTCAAACCTCAGCAGTTGTGGTCGCAAAATTAATGGAAATAGGGTTCCAACTCGTTTCACATCCCCCCTATTCTCCAGATTGGCTTCCTCGGACTACTATTTGTTCCCCAATATGAAGAAATGGCTGGCGGGAAAAAGATTTTATTCAAACGAGGAGTTGATTGCAGAAACGAATGGCTATTTTTCAGACTTGGACAAATCCTATTATTCGGAAGGGATCAACAAACTAGAGCAGCGTTGGACGAAGTGTATAAGCCTAAAAGGAGACTATGTTGAAAAATAAAAAAGGTTTACCCCAAAAAATTAAGTAGTTTTTATTTTTGCACGGACTTTTCAAACGACCCTCGTATAACTCTTTAAAGTCTTCTAAATACGCTTACGAAAATGATTGTGACTATTACGCCATAATTCTATATTATCACAATTAGCAAAATTTAATGAAATGTTTAAATTAAACGTAACCTCTATGAAATTATAATTATTACTATTTTTAATATTTAAGGCCTATCACCATCTGACTCCTAGAGCTTATCTCAGTGCCACAGGACAGGGTCCTCTAGCTAGAGACTTTAAGGAGAGTAACCATAACTTTAGGGATTCCAAAATTGCTAAGCGGTTCTTTCGTAGAAGTTAATGACTGACTCTGCTCTCATTTTAACTTTACTGGAAAAGTAAAGACTTAGTAAAGACGTCAGTAAGTACTTGACAAAAAAATCTACTTGCTGCCAAGACCTATATTTGTAAACAGAATGGGCTCGTTAACGATTACTTCTCTAGTATTGTTAGCCTGCTGTTAGCATATTCTACAACTACTAACAAAATCTATTCTATCTTCTTTCATTTCAGGCCAATAGAAAATCTTTCTAGCACACTCCATGCAAAGATTGGTGTTCCTGATGCGCTGAGACTAAGATATCAGGAAGGACATTTATAATTTACGAGTTCCACGAGATAGAACAAGACTTACGACTGACTACTCATCAACATAATCAATCCTCGAGTAACCATCACCATTTGCTCAGTGTCAAAATACCTATACTTTAATTTTAATCCTTAACAATCTTACATATTGTAACGAAGTTGACCTGGGCGGAGAAGAAAGGCCTGGATTGTTCTAGAGGTTGAACGACCAAAGTCAGTAACAGGCCGCCACTGCATAAACAAAAGAGGCGGTATCTACTTGTGGCAGAAAAGAAAGGCCTAGATTGTTCTAGGGGTTAAGCGACTAAAGCCGGTAACAGGCCACCACTGTGTAGACAAAAGGGCCGGTCTTTACTTTAACTAGAAAGAAAAGGGCTAGATTGTTCAAGGAGTTATTGACCTGTGTAAAAGCCAGCTAAGAGAAAGGCCGCAGTTGGGGTGGTGGCATATGTGTTTCCCAGCCAGTGATTGACAGGTGAGAGTGAGACAGACGGAGTTGGAGAGAGACGGAGAATGGGAGGAGGCGTCTCACAGCTGAGGTGGTGGCAGTATGTTTTCTCCAGCCAATGAACGTCAGGAGGGCGTGGAAACTTATGCTCAGAGAGTTGGAGGAGGGCAGTCCCAGTTGGAGGGAGGCACGCAGTTAAAAGGAGGCTGACACAGCTGGAGAAGTCAGTTTTCAATTAAGTGTTAATCGAGTTTCAAGCAAGTTTTAAGGAGTTATTAGAGTTTATAGTCAAGTTTATGAGTTAGTCTTGGAGAGTCAGTGTTGCGGAGTGCTTCAGTGGTAGCTAGTTGGGCAATTAGTCAGTTGATGAGTAGAGCTGTGTTAGTGCAGCTGAGACTAGTGCAATTCGGTGCAGTGCGGACCAGTGGTCAGTCGGGGAACAGTTTTGTGGTGTTACGAAGTGAGTAAGTAACAGTAAACTGTTGTGACTGTTGTAAATGGTGACTGTAATGAATAGCGTTAGTTGCTTGTAAATGTTAATGTGAGTAATGTTAACGTGTTAATAAATCAGGTTATTACTTACAACTTTAGCGAGTTTTATTAGTTAATCAAACCCACATATTAAAATAACTAGTGGCAGGCACTAGTTGTGTAAGTAAAGTTTTTTTTTTGGGAAAAACTTTACAATATATTAATATTATTTTAGTGCTTAGCTTGTGTAAATTTATATTAGAATAGAATCTACCTTAAAGATGTTAATTATATGTCTTAATTCATGATCTCATCTGGTTCATTCCCTCTTATTACAAAGGAATGGGACTCTTTAGTTGAGAGCTCTGGATTTGTGAGTAAATATTAATAAATCAATTAAAAATGTTTGTTCAACCGGAAACATTAAATGTTATCTAATAAAATTCAGGAATAGACGTTAATCGTAATGTTAATAAAAGCAGTATACGTTTTACATTTCAAAATAAAATATTATTGGCAACTGTTACATTAATGAAACTGTAAAAATAATCTCTAAATTCATTTCAAGTTTTTCAAGTAGAGATCTGTTGTGATTAAATCATTGTGAAAGAGTTTCACCAGTGGGTGATTGCTCTAACCATGTCATTACAAGAGAACTGAACCAGTAAGATCAAATTGTTGCAGTTGTTAATATACAAATAAAGTAATCACATACTAAAGTTATTTTAAAGAGAAAAAACAGCAAAATAATAGAAGAAAGAAGTAATGTTTATTTGCGATATTTCATTATAAAAAAAAAATTGAAACTTGAAAAAACGCATCATATTTCTCAACAAATTGGCAAAGACGTTTCATATAGTAGATATATATTTTTTATTTAACCGAGACTCAATATATTGAAAAGAATAACCTTTAAATTGCATCCTGTGAAAAAAAGTTCGAATAAAGATTTTCTCACTCTTCTTAATAATTTCAATGGTTGCTTGCATTTTCGTGATTTAGAATTGCTCAAACAAGGTGACAATGTTTCACTTAGCCAACTACATTATCGACGAGAGAAAGTAAGATTCTGTGTACATTTTTCCACATTTATACCTTAACTTTTGTTACATCTTACTCTCACATATTACCGCTATAAACTGACTTGGTTGTTCTATCTACCCCAACACATTTTGCTCATTCTGTTTGAGTTAGAGCTGCTGCTACTCAGTCTGCAAATAGTACTATACTTTTGGTTTTGTTAACCTTTTCATTCCCTTTAAAACCTTGTGAACCATTGTCAGTACATTCTTCTCTTTTCTCTCTAATTTAAGTTCGCTTTCTTTCAAGCTCATTCCTTTAAAGCTCACGTTTTCTCTTGTTTTATATGAACACCATTGTCTCCTTATTTTATTCAAACGTCCTCACTATAGACTTCCGGCTCAAGAGTTTCTAGACTTACTTCCTTAATCTGCATCAACCACAGCTTTCTGGCATGAAATACTTTAATAATTGAGTATTTCTTTCTTACCTACTAATTCTCTTCCTCCTCTAGAGGTGGTGATATCTGTATTCTTGACTACGCCATTTTTAATGTTTCTATTTCATTATCATTCTGAATTGTTTTAACATTTAGAACAAGCTCCCTGAACTGAATCCTACGGTCCACTTTTTACTTCAGTTCCCGTCATTGATCTAACGGACGGAGGCATTCCTTGCTATAACCCAACAATAAATGTAACTATTAATTTCACATATTCCTTATATTTACTTCTTAATAAATTAGTTTCAGTTAAAAACCTTTAGGCCATTTTTGCTTTTACTTTTTTCATGCAATTAAATTTGTAATCCTGAGTTTCTTTTAGTCAGTGTAAAATAAAGCGTAATTTATAAAATAACGTAAAAAAATTACATTGACATTTTAAATTATTATAAATACTGTAACGAAGTTGACCTGGGCGGAGAAGAAAGGCCTGGATTGTTCTAGAGGTTGAACGACCAAAGTCAGTAACAGGCCGCCACTGCATAAACAAAAGGGGCGGTATCTACTTGTGGCAGAAAAGAAAGGCCTAGATTGTTCTAGGGGTTAAGCGACTAAAGCCGGTAACAGGCCACCACTGTGTAGACAAAAGGGCCGGTCTTTACTTTAACTAGAAAGAAAAGGGCTAGATTGTTCAAGGAGTTAGTGACCTGTGTAAAAGCCAGCTAAGAGAAAGGCCGCAGTTGGGGTGGTGGCATATGTGTTTCCCAGCCAGTGATTGACAGGTGAGAGTGAGACAGACGGAGTTGGAGAGAGACGGAGAATGGGAGGAGGCGTCTCACAGCTGAGGTGGTGGCAGTATGTTTTCTCCAGCCAATGAACGTCAGGAGGGCGTGGAAACTTATGCTCAGAGAGTTGGAGGAGGGCAGTCCCAGTTGGAGGGAGGCACGCAGTTAAAAGGAGGCCGACACAGCTGGAGAAGTCAGTTTTCAATTAAGTGTTAATCGAGTTTCAAGCAAGTTTTAAGGAGTTATTAGAGTTTATAGTTATTAGTCAAGTTTATGAGTTAGTCTTGGAGAGTCAGTGTTGCGGAGTGCTTCAGTGGTAGCTAGTTGGGCAATTAGTCAGTTGATGAGTAGAGCTGTGTTAGTGTAGCTGAGACTAGTGCAATTCGGTGCAGTGCGGACCAGTGGTCAGTCGTGGAACAGTTTTGTGGCGTTACGAAGTGAGTAAGTAACAGTAAACTGTTGTGACTGTTGTAAATGGTGACTGTAATGAATAGCGTTAGTTGCTTGTAAATGTTAATGTGAGTAATGTTAACGTGTGAATAAATCAGGTTATTACTTACAACTTTAGCGAGTTTTATTATGTAATCAAACCCACATATTTAATAACTAGTGGCAGGCACTAGTTGTGTAAGTAAAGTTTTTTTTTTGGGGAAAAACTTTACAATACTAATGATAGAAACTACGAGAACAGATAATTTTTGTTTCATCAACTCATTATGGCTTAGTCTATAGGATTTTGAGGAAGTGACGTAGAGCGACGAAAAAGGATACTGATGTCTTTGGGGATGGTATGACTTAAAAGGTAGCCAGCTATAAGGCTGGTTCTATTACGCGGATGATTTTGGATTTATTATTTGGATTCGACGGTTAATGGAATAACAGTTCTATTCTGGATTTCCAATTTGGTTTCGGTTTATTGGCGTGCAAGTGACATTTGTTTGAAAACCTAATTTAAAAACAAACAAACGGTAAAAAACAGAGTTATCGAAAATAGTTTCTATATTAAAAGTATGTCTTAAACCATAAATTTCTCTAAAAGATTTTTTACAGAAAAAACGTTTGCACTTTCAATATTTTACGTCAGACAAAATAACACGCTATGATTTTATATAATAATATAATAATAATAATAAAATGTTTATTAATTTAAAAAATAATACAGCAATATAAAACATAAAAAACAAAACACAAATAATGCATGGATTTTACTCCGTCTGCATGAATTGCAATGAAATTAAAAATGTTAACCAAAAAATTATAAATGTTTAAATAAAAAAACTTAAAATTCTTTTTTACTATTGAAAAAATAAATTTTATAACTAATATAATGTGGAAGAAACAAAAATTGAAATTTTGCCAAATTAAATTTTTAAGATTTTACAAAACAAAATGGCGAAAAAAATAAAATTATTTTTCTTTTAAATTAATACAGAGAAAAGAGGTCAATAATCCCATTGTTCCAACAGCCAAGTTCTATACCTGGATGCATCTCTTAGAAATGAACACAGATTATTCCAGTTTTTTCCATTTAAGAACTCACAAAGTTCTACCTCTGTGAGCACCTTTCTATTAAAATATTTAAGTCTGTAAGAAGACAAAATAGGGCAGACTGCGATAAAATGCATAATATTTTCAATTTCTCGCAAATTGCACATGGAGCAAAGCTGACACTCGTCATTATTAAAATGTTTATATTTTAAGTTTAGCGCTTCACATCTGGCCTTTAAAATGAGCTTGGCATCACTAAATGAAAGTGTGCTGATATAATTACACTCATAGCTCAACTTCGAATAAAACCTATGATGTACAGCTTGTCTGGCTTTACATTCGGCACTTAATTTATCATTTTGTTCTATTTGAGAAACTAAACTATTTAAACTGGTCTGCCAAACCTCCAAACAGTTAGAATCAATATTTTCCGCAGGAAATTGAAACTGTGCACACAACAGCTTCCAATCATTAATCCAATAAAAATTTTTAGAGATTACTTTCGCGGCTATTATTCTAGGCAATCTACATTCTGGCAACTTAAATAACTTTAAAATATAATTGAAATGTAACTTCAGAGTGTAGATAAACATACTAGACATGCCAATCTCTAAATTTAGCACATAGTTAGGCGTATTGGGAGGTAAAGAGAATAACTTTTTGAGGAAAAACCTCTGAAGTTTCTCAACAGTTTCATATCGGTTAAACCCCCAGACCTGGGCTGCATAGCACATAACGGCTCTAGAAGTGGCATAAAAAATCTTGAACTTAGAGTCTAGAGGTATATTTGAATTTGACAGCATCCCGCTCCATGTGCAATTTAAACCAAATTTAGCAGTTCCCAATTTATCTTTTAAATGCTTATCGAAAGACAATGAAGGCGACAGATTTATCCCCAAGTATTTATAACTTTTCACAATCTCTATATTCTGACCATCAAAATGCCATTTTTCAGATACAGCATGTCTTCCCCCTCTTTTTTTACAGATCATAATTTTTGATTTTTCTAAGTTGACCGCCAGTCCCCACATCTTACAGTAGCAATCTAACGAGTTAATCATCTCTTGTAATACCGCCGGTTTATCAGCAATCAACACAATATCATCTGCATATAACAATGCACGAACAATTAAACCTCCGATATTTACACCACCTCCGATTACATCCGTAATATCATTTATGTAAATGGAGAAGAGGGTAGGAGAAAGTAGGCAGCCTTGCTTGACTCCCGAGGCCGTGTAAAACCATTCAGAAATACCTTCTCCGCACCAAACAGCAGCCCGTGTATCACAATACAAACGTTTAATTATATTAATAAATTTAGTTGACAAGCCGATTTGAGAAAGCTTAAAAAACAATAGATGACGCGAAATAGAGTCGAAAGCAGATTTGAGGTCAACAAAAAACAAATACACTTTTTTCGTAGAACCCTCTTCTAATTTCAGTTTTACCAAATTTACTAAGCTAAAAATTTGGTCAATGGTTGAATAATCTTTCCGAAAGCCTGCCTGGAATTCTGTAATTACATTATGAGAATCGAGCCAGAGAATTAGTCTATTAAGAAGTAAACCAGTAAACAACTTGGCCTCTACATCAATAAAAGAGATGGCTCTGTAGTTCGTTACCAGCTTCGTTTCCCCCTTTTTATGTAATGGAAATAATAAAGAATCTTTAAAATTAGAGGGTATACTTCCAGAGTCATAAATCTCATCGAATATGGAAACCAATTTCAACAAAAAAGTATCGGTTGAATTTTTAAAGAATTCATAGGTTACTCTATTTATACCGGGGGCTTTACCGTTCTTTGCTTTATTCAAAACAACCTTTAATTCAGAAACAGTAAATTCTTTATCTAAACAAGGATCAATTACAAGGGGTTCGGCATATAATATAAAGGGAGCACGCGACCACGAATTATACAGCTTCTCAAAGAAAATTTTAAACTGATCTACACTAATATTACTGTTACATATAAAGCTCTGTTTTTTAAATATCTTAATCGCATTCCAAAACTGTTTCGAATCTTTAGCACATTTTAAATTGTTTATTACAGAATCATAATACTCTATTTTTTTAGTTTTACAAAGCTGATCATAATTTTTTTTACATTCCAAATACATATTCTTAATTACTGTACAATTAGTTCGCCTAAAAACTTGTAACAAATTAAAACAATTTTTTCTTTCCTTGAAACATTCCCAATCAAACCATTCTTGTTTTTTGAACAGGGGTTTACCGTATTGACATTTAGGGGCGGCATTTTTAATACATTGAGTGAGGGTCGACATAGACTTTTCGGGGTCACCATTGAAGACACATTTATCTAATTCATTTTGAAGTTTTTGCTTATATTTCAAACCATTTTCTTCACTCCAAAGTAATTTTGGTAAAAGCGGGGTGTTTACAATATCATTTGTATGGGTACCTGAAAGATGAACTGTTAAAGCAATAGGACAGTGATCGGAAAAAAATTCCGGTAACACTGCAAATTGATTAATTGTCGACAAAAGCGAAAAACTGACACAACAAAGATCATTCACTGATGACCCCATAGCTCCGATAAACGTTAACTCCCCCTCTTCATCACCTTTAGTTCTACCATTTAAAATAATTAAATCATTATTGTCACAGAATTCAAGCCATTGTTTACCTCTAGAATTTAAATTTTTATCTTTAGATTTACGTTCCAAACTAATATTTGTATTCGAAAAAATTAACTCAGATCGCATCACTTGGTTGTTTGCAATACGTACATTACAATCTCCCATAACAATAAAATTATTTACCTCAGCCTCACAAAACAAATTCTCTAAATTTACAAAATCTTGTTCCCAATTATTACAATTGATATAAACTGGCACAATATAAATTACAGTATCAACACTCTGCACAAATAATGACCACAGTATGGCTTACTCGTATAAAGCTTATTGCATTACTCTTAAATTTTGAATTTTTGAATCCATAAATATTCCCACCAATTGCCCTACCATAAATATTATGACGTACTGCTGGAATTACAAACAAATGAAAATCTCTTAAATAATTTTCAAATAATTCTGAATCATTTTCCTCTAAAAAAGTCTCGACGAGTAAAACAATATCAAAACCCTTAATAAAATTTATGAAAAGAAACTATCCTTCTTATTTTTAAAGCCCGCTATATTATAAGCAAGAATCGTAAAAGCGAACTCATTACCTTCATTGACGAAAATTTTATTTTTCACGACCACTTTCTTTTGAACTTTTCCTCTCGATTGCTTGTGGTTTACGAAAAGGCTGCTGTATGTGCGGATCATCTGCTTTCCTCTTCTGAGGTTTCTTTCTTCTCATCAATCTTCCTTCTCTAATCCAATTACGTAAAGTTCCATCAGAAACATTATCTAGTCCAGTACTTACGGAATCATCTTCTCTCTCACTTTCCGAGGGTGAAAGAGAGCTTGCATCTCCCTTTTTCTGCAATTGGTCCAGACTCCAGAATCTACCATCTATTTTCAGCTTATCATAGTACATGAAAGCTTTTTTATTTTCACTACGTGCCTCCTTCCAAAAAGGGTAAAGCTTCTTTCTAGTTTCTCTAACGCTCAGAGGAAAATCCTCAGTTAAAACTAAACTTGTACCTTTCAAATTTTTCGCAGATCTTAATACCTCATATTTGCATCTCAGTGCTAAAAATCTTATTAAAACTGGCCGATTATTTCTTTTATTAATACCAACTCTCCTTATTGCATCAATATCTTTCAAATTGACTTCTGTTTTCAGCACATCCCGGAAAATAGATTCAATTTCCTTTTCTAAATCATAGATTTTTTCGTTGTCTTTCTCAGGGAAATTGAATAAAAGTAAGTTTTTTCTTTTGTAAGCATCTTCAGATTGTTTAATTCGTCCCTCTAATTCTGTAATTTTGTCACTTTGTTCCCGACTTTTTTGCAAGAGCAGATTTATCTTTTTGTCAGTACTTTTGACTTTTTCAATCAGATCATCATTTTTTTGACTCAACTCTGTACGTAACTGATTAATTAAAACCATTAAATCATTTAAATTGGGCTCTTTGTCTCCCATTTTATTAGTAAAGTTTTGATTTTTTGTTTTTGTTTTGATTTTTAATTTTTTTTTTTTTTTTTAATTTTTTTTTTTGAATTTTATATGATTATTCAGTAGAATTTAAATAAAAAAGGCTTCTCGGCCTTTTGGCTAAGATCAAAGTGATTTTATATGATACAAACTGTTAAGATAGATTTACGTACGAGGGTCGTTTGAAAGTCCATGCAAAGTCAGAGAGATAGCACCACTGGCGCGTATCGAGGTTATGTTTAGTTAGTAGCATCTCTTGGAAAAACACACACCAAGTTTCAGCCAGATCGGTCTATTTCTTTGTGTTTGGCATTCGTTTGAATCGAGGAAGTCGAGTGATTTTCAAAAAATGGACGAAAAAGAATTTCGTGTGTTGATTAAACACTACTTTATGAAAGGCAAAACGCCTCAGGAGACTAAAGAGAAGCTTGATAAACATTATGGTGACTCTGCACCTTCGATTAGAACAGTTTATAAGTGGTTTCAAAATTTTCGGAGTGGCCATATGGGCACAAGTGACGCTGAACGTTCTGGACGCCCTGTTGAGGTTACTACTCAAGAAATCATTGATAAAATCCATGACATGGTGATGGATGAAAGAAGAGTGAAGGTGCGTGAGATTGCTAGTGCTGTGGGCATCTCGAATGAACGGGTACATAATATTTTGCATCAACATTTGCACATGATAAAGCTATCCGCAAGATGGGTGCCGCGATTGCTCACGCTTGACCAAAAACGAAATCGTGTGAAGTGTTGCAAGGACGGTTTGCAGCTGTTCAAGAAGAATCCGCAGGACTTTAAGCGTCGTTTCGTCACTGTGGATGAAACATGGATACATCACTACACTCCTGAGACAAAGGGGGAATCTGCGCCAAAAAAGGCGAAGACCGTTCCTTCGGCCGGAAAGATTATGGCGACTGTCTTTTGGGATTCGCAAGGAATAATCCTCATCGACTATCTGGAAAAGGGTAAAACTATTACAGGTGCATATTATTCATCGTTATTGGACCGTTTGAAAACCGAGCTGCAAGAAAAACGCCCACGATTGGCCCAGAAAAAAGTCCTTTTCCATCACGACAACGCAACAGCTCACACCTCAGCAGTTGTGGTCGCAAAATTAATGGAAATAGGGTTCCAACTCGTTTCATATCCCCCCTATTCTCCAGACTTGGCTCCCTCGGACTACTATTTGTTCCCCAATATGAAGAAATGGCTGGCGGGAAAAAGATTTTATTCAAACGAGGAGTTGATTGCAGAAACGAATGGCTATTTTTCAGACTTGGACAAATCCTATTATTCGGAAGGGATCAACAAACTAGAGCAGCGTTGGACGAAGTGTATAAGCCTAAAAGGAGACTATGTTGAAAAATAAAAAAGGTTTACCCCAAAAAATTAAGTAGTTTTTATTTTTGCACGGACTTTTCAAACGACCCTCGTATTATGCAGTATTAAGCAGTTTTCAGCTTTTGGCCAAATATCCAGTTGAATATCTTGAATAATTTATAGCAGAGATACAATTTCACTGTTATTTTGATACAAGAATAATTGTTTTGGGGGATTTTAACTGCAGGGTGGGTGAATTGAATCGATAAGATTGTGACGATTTTGAATTTACCGATAGTAATCTAACAGGTGACAGGAAGTCTTTTGTCAGGATCTGCAATAAAAAAAAGGTACGAAACTTGTAAATATGATGGAGGATCTTGGGTTCGATGTCTGCAATGGGCACAGTCCTTCTGATACCTTTCTATGTCTTTCTATAGCAGATAAAGATCAATTAGATAATTTATTTCTATTTACTGTAGATATGCTCAAAATTGAGGTTCTTCATTTTGAATTAATAGTTAATGTATAGTTAGTGTTTTTCATTTTTGTTGTTTATATTTTTAATTATTTTTGACAGTAGTTATACTGATTTAATATTCATCTTTATTTTGAGAAGTGGGTTTGTTCCTTTCATTTTATAATACTAATTTATTTTAATTTGAATAATATCTAATTTATGTTCTTTTCTATTTCTTTTTTCAACATACGAGGTATGTTCAAAAAATAAGGTGAATTTTCAAATTTCGCGGGCTACGTACATTCGAATTTCGATTGTCTTTTTTTTTTATGTTGGTACACTTGTCTCGAACATATTTTCAAAGTTGTAGCTATATAGCATGTTTAGTTTGTATGTTAGAGGCATAAATAAGACAAGTGTTTTGCGAGTTCGGCGATTTTCTTCTGTCGAAAAAAATGGATCAACGAATTTGCATCAAATTTTGTGTAAAAAATGGAATTAAGTGCTCAAAAACACTTGAAATGTTGAGAGTGGCGTACGGTGAGAGTACTCTGTGTCAAAAAAATGTTTACAAGTGGTACAAGCTTTTCACAGAAGGTCGAGAAGATGTGAATGACGACGCTTGCCCTGGACGCCCCAGCACATCAACAACCGATGAAAATGTTGAGAAGAATCGTCGAATCACAATTAGAGAAGTTGCTGAGGTTGTCGGCATATCGGTTGGCACATGTCCTGCAATTTTTTTCGGAAATTTTGGGCATGAAGCGTGTAGTAGCGAAGTTCGTTCCAAAATTGCTGAATTTTGATCAAAAAAACCGTCGCATGAGCATCGCTCAGGAATTGTTGAATGACATTATCATGTCTCAGTCACCGTATTCACCAGATTTGGCGCCCTGCGACTTTTTCCTGTTCCCATGATTGAAGAGACCCATGAAAGGACGGCGTTTTGCGACGATTGAGGAGATAAAAACCGAATCGCTGAGAGAGCTCAAGGACATACCAAAAAGTGCATATCAGAACTGTTCCGAGGATTGGAAAAAACGCTGGCACATATGTATTATATCTGAGGGGGACTACTTTGAAGGAGACAAAATAAAAATCGATGAATAAATAAATATTTTTTAAGAAAAATGAAAATTCACCTTATTTTTTGAACACACCTCGTATGAGTTAAGTAATTCCTTTTGTTGTTTATTATAAGATTATTATTATTATTACTTTTACTTTTTTGTGTATAAATACTGTACTCATTTGTATGGCTCAGGCTTAACAAATAAACAATAAATAAATAAATAAAATAAATAATCCAGTTGACATATGCACGTAACAGCTATAATTTGCACACGCTAGTTTTTGTAACTTAGAACATGGAATTTAGATGTTGTGTCTGATGAATGTAAGATGAGTCCTTTGGGACTCACTTCTCAGGATGAACAAACTTTCGTAAAAATAAGAAGTTATGGAAATGCGTTTCTTTTTATTACGTCGCCTAAAAACCATTGGGTGAAAACGTTTTTTCACGTACAGATTTTTTGTTTGTTTTTTTAAAAATGATTTATCAGTTTTTACTTTTATCACGTTTACTCAATCTTCTACTTTTGATTTATGTACAACTCCCCAATTTTTTAGTTATTTAAAAGCTAAATAAAAAATATCAATCGCTTAAAAAATAGCTTGGATTATTCTTTCTTATAAAACTCTTCCAGTGAAACAGATACATCTTAAAACTACCAATTACTCTAGAAGAGTTAAGAAGTTATAGAATTGCGAATTTTTTTTCCCTGTACCGACTGTTCATTAAGTATTTCCATTATCACCAGAACTTATCGTTCCCAAACTGATTATCGATTTCAAAATAACAAGCTTGAAGATCGGAAAAACAGAAGTATTTTAAGCGGGAACTCTACTCCACTCGTTGCTCATTAAATAAATTGAAATGATTACAATTCCTAAACTTTGGTTTCGTTGTTTTTTCTTAAACAAAATAATCCAAAAATACAAATCACTTTTGGGAGAAAAGTTTGATCGCCAAGGAAGATAAGTTGATGGCTTGTTATGCTTCTTTTTTTTCTTATTAGAAAAGCTCTTCCTCTGCTCCGGGAAACTTTCTAAGTGCAACGGCCCCACTACTGTTTCTTCTATGTAAAGTTTAAAACAGTTTCCTGAGGCAATCTCCGCACTGTCTACTCCGCAGTTTGTTCTGACACCTGAGCGCTGCTTTGATACACCACTAAACTTCCATCTTCTGGTTTCCACCTCTCCGAGACATCATCTCCTCTCTCTCTCTCTCTCTTTCTCTCACGCCCTCTCATTCCATTTCAGAACTATCAAAACTTCTTCCTGCTAACTAACTTTGCAAGTGATTCAAAGCAACCAACTAGAATCGACCAGCTACGAACGAACGCAAACAACTGTATAGACCCCTTATTTCCTTAATTGGCGTTTTTAGGATAAGGCGACAAAATCCCTGAATTATGAAATAAGAGAAAGGTTTCAATTAATTTCATCCGTCATAGAATGCCTCTTTTAAGTTCTGATCTCTTTCAGATTTTGCTTTCTCATCAAATTCCCGATTTCATTAATACCGTGTAGATATTTGTAGGAGAACAAGATTATACATGTTTGGTTGCCTTAATTTATAAAAAGAACTTCAAAACAATTGAAAAAGTAGAAAACATTAGCTACAATGACCAGCAATTACTTCGTTTTTGCTCTCATAACTAATATGAAATGCAGAGCCAGAATATACTCACTCATTGGGTCGCCCTTGTTTCAGAAACCCCTTCAAAAGCGAAGTAAAAAGATGCAAATACGAGGTGAAATAATTAAATAACGAGACTATTGCTGTAAAACATTTTATTTTAAATTTATACATATTTAGTTATTATCACCTTCAATATACACCCCTCCCCTATCCCTACAACGCTCCATGCGAATTTACCATTGTTCGAAACAGTGCTGGAAGTCTTCTTTCTGTGAGCTCCTGCATGACGCGTGCCGCTCTTTTTCTTTCACAGCTTCAACGGACTGAAATCGTGTTCCTTTTAAAGCAGACTTGACTTTGGGGGAACAGATAAAAGTCACATGGGGACAGGTCAGGCGAATAAGGCCTAAAACTGGGATGTTGTACTTGGCTACGAACGTCTTGACAGACAATGCAGTGTGAGCCGGCGCGTTGTCTTGATGAAGAACCCATGACTTGTTCTTCCACAAATCGGGTCGTTTTTTTTCCTTACTCTTTCACGGAGTTGAGTAAAGCACCTCACGGTAGTAATTTTGATTAATTATAATCGATATTTTCATCCGTTTTGGACGTGGAAGGGCGACCCGGGCGGTCATCATCTCCGAAGTCTTCTCGGCCATCTTGGAAACGCTTGAACCACTCAAAAACTTGAGCACGTGATTAACATTCATCGCCCATAAACTTATTTTAATAAAAGATAAGTTTCAGTAGCGGTTTTACCCAGTTTCATGTGAAATTTCACAATTCGTTGCTCTACTACATGTGTAGTAGTACATGTTTTCGTCAAAACGAAACTAACATCTCTTACACAAACGACGGTTCCGGTAAGACAGATTTCTCTACAAACACTTGAGACGCTGCAATCGTAAGAGAAGGCTTTACACTTGCACAGCTGTCGGTCGTTAGGATTTGGCGCTTGCATAGTTCTTCTGTAGCAGCATCAGTCTCGTTATTTAATAGCCACACCTCGTATAAACTAGAATTACCAGTAAATTAATATATTGTTGCTTTTATCACCCTTATCTTTAGCAGGGCAAGATTATACATATTTGGTTGACCTAATTAAACAAAAGCTCTTAAAAAAAGAATGGAAAAGTAGAAATTATGGGTTTGTATGACTAAAAAATTACTTCGTTTTTGCCTTCATTACCGATATCAATTGCAGAGCCAGAATATACTAATTGGGTCGCCCTACTTTTGAATAAGTACTTTAAAAAAACACAGAAAATTTGGGAAATAGCTAGAACGACTAGCAAATTGTATTATTTTGCCTCTTACTTTCACATTTATAGCAGTGTAAGATTATCCATGTCAGGTCGCTCAAATTTGATCAAAGAACTTCAAAAAAAGAGGAAAAATTGGGGAAATAATTGCTAGAATGGCTAACTAATTAATATATTTTGGCCCTCAACACCGATATATACAGCCGGACAAGATTATACATGTTGGATTGCCCTAATTTATAAAATGAGCTCTAAGAACAAATGAAAAAGTAGATTAATATTAGGTAGAATGACCAGCAAATTTCTTTGTTTTTCCTCACATTACTGTCAGCAATTGCAGCATGATGTATTCGCTCAAAATAGTTTTCAAGAATAATTTGGTACCGTCTATGTTGTACCTATCCATTAACTAGCTCATTACGTATCTCGCAAATAACGCGATTGATTGCACACTTTTAAAGTTCTTAAAAATGTTGTATGATTAGGGCCAAATTTTAACTTAAGGAGAAATGTGTAATTTATTTTTGATCTACCCAATGGTTCCACATTATTAAAAAACAAAACAAACAATCAAAGTAGATAAAACTTTGCGAACTTTCTGAAATGAATAGCAACTGTTTTCTCATCTCTGAACGCAGAGATCTCAGCAGCCCAGTCTTTTCCCCTAGCCAGTGAAGTAAATGTAGTAGGGAGTTTTCTCTTTGTATTGATTTTCCGAACATTCCACACACTACTGGGGTTATTTTTCACGCCTCTTTTACTTCATAACACTCGCAGAAAAAAAACTGCTCTGACGATTTTATTGAGTAACTCAATATAGTTTATTGAACTTTTACAACTTCCACATTTTGGGGTAGACAAAACAATTCTTTACACTCTGCAGTTGTTTTAACGATATTAATGGAAAAAAAGCTCTACTGTGGCTGTGTCATAGACAGCCGTTTATGTAACGGGTTATATTTTTTATATAAAATATTTGTATTTAGGTATTTAGGATGAAATCAAGGAAACAAATAATTACTGTGTTACAATATAACTTTATTAATTATAGGTCTGTTATACGAAAAGTACGAAACAAATGGCATACAAGATACATCGAGATTTCTGGTAAACGTTAAATCAATATAGGTACCTAACGTTGTTGGAAGTGTTTCAATATAAGACAAATTGAACTCGCTGAGCATGAAGTCGGGCAATGAGCGGTTTTGTGAGACATCAACATTAAAGTCCTTCAACTATCATAATTGGTGTAGTAAGATCAGGCTCATAATCGGGTATAATTTTAGAGATGATTTTGGAATATTTTAACAACGATCGTAACATACAGAGTTTAATTTCTGCTAACGCTGTGCCGGAATGGATATACACACGCCCGAGAATTAATTTGAAGATGCCATTGGCCTTTTTCGTTTACTAGACAGACATCACCATCTTTTGCGTCTTTCATTTCCAAATAAATTTCCGAAATGTCAATGTTAACTCTATTACAATCAGTGAAGCTATTGATGTTGCGATATGTGGCGACTCCACCGGCTTTGCGACTTTTACCATTCCATTGTTCTTGAGAAGCCCTTTCCAACCGTATACGATCTCTGCATTTGGTTTTGGCTTTTCGACGCCAACATTATATATTTTTGATAATATTTTTTTATTATAACACCTTATTATATTCACTGTCACTATTTTACACTAATGTTTTATATACAATCGATAGATTGTGACGACAGCTGACGATTAAAACTTAAACGAACATCGTAGCTTCTCCGAGTCAAAAGTTATACTCATTGCAAATCTCGAATCGCAGCAAAATTATCTCAAAATGGCGGCGCTTCCCCCTTCATCGCGCGCGATGTGTCACAGTCCTCGCTTATCGTAATGAATTCTTTGATCCTTTAGCTATCCAGTGGTCTAATTTAATTTTGGATGTATACGATAGATTCGAAACTATAATGCCAAACTGTATCCCCCGATTTTGTTATCATTAGATTTTTTGGATTGCCACCATTCAAATTTAAAGACGTATTCACGTCAAAATTCATGAAAAGTGGAGATTTTAGTAGACGTTTGCATGTACTATACATTTTTACGTAATTAATTTAGCCGAAGGTATATCTGCGCTTTCCTTTTGCTCCTTAGAATACAGAAGTTTCTTGAGAGTGATGCTGCTGTTAGATGGAGCCACAAACAGATCTCAGTTTAGAAGACGTGGTAGCCTTTCCAGTAAGGTAAGATTTCCTTGTCTTGTATTGTTACAAAGATTAGTCAAAAGAAGTGTTGTGAGCCTTCACTTTAGGCTATATTTTTTACACCTTAGTTTAACTATTTATTTGAGTAAATTAGTTTAGTTTTTAAAGTGTTTGTAAAGGGCCCCGTTGGCAAAGAAAACGTTTCTCTTTTTCTGGGAAACAAAAATGTAAATTTAAATCTTTTTAATATTCATTTGTTTTTGGCTTAAAACTTAAAGAGGATGATATCCGGTATCTTGCAGCCTCTCTTCCGTTTCCCTTCTAGTTTTTTTTTTTTAGAAAAAGAATTTTACCTCCAGCGTTACAGCAGAGTGGTTTATGTAGAGAGTGGCCTGGTAGAGGAAGGGGAAAAGTAAGACCATTGTGCTAAATGTTTACACGGGTATACAGACTCGCCAAACACCCACTCGAAGGAAAAGACCATCAGTCTAACACCAGACTTTGCCCAGGATAGGTTTACATTTTTCATGCGAGACCTCATTCTCTCTCACTCTCGAAGAATGAAGAGAAAAAAGCATAAAAAAGAGCAAAATATAGCTTCCCTTTCCTCCAACACCCATCTTAAAAAATGTGGTATTCATAAAAGTGAGAAAACTAGAGTACGTTTTAGACACACTTCTCTCTGCTCTCTGCTACAGGTAAAGTATTCATTGAACAATGAACACATACACATCAATTCTTATTTGCTATTTTTCTACTGTAACGGGAGATGTTGGATTATTAACATAGTTTCGTAAATAAATTTTTACCCAAAATGAAAACGGTAAAATTAACGGTATTTAAAAAAAAAAATTAAGACAATACGAAATCCATTAGGGTAAAAACATGTTCTTTGTCAATTCGATAGAAAGTTGGACTCCAAACACTTTCCCACAGAATGAAGCTAAATAGTGGTGAAATAAAAGTAGTATGATTTAGGGGGTTCTGGGACGAATTTTTTGTGCAGCTGTGGAAGTGACGTCACATGACGTCACAAGGCATACCCCCGCCCAAATTTTGTGGTCCAAATGGATGAGGCATGTCGTCACCATGACGTCACATCACGTAACATGACCTCAGCATAACATCACATTTTTCCTTGTTGCACATTTCCTACGTCACAAGACATACCCCCGCCACCTTTCCTCCTATTCCAAATAGATGAGAGGCATAGTAGGGGGCATATGACGGCACATTGCACATTTCCTACGTCACAGCAGGACATACCTTAATTCGTCCAAATATGGATGAGACTTGGGGGGAGGGACGTTACAACTTTACTTAGGAGCGTGCGTGCTTGCGTGCGCGTACTAATTAAAATATGGGGTGATTATAATAAAACATATATATATATATATGTTTTATTTCATCATTTATTTTACAAGCGTATATATACACAGTATTATGTAAAACTAAAATTATTTACTTTATTGGACAAAAATACTTCGATGTAATTACAATAGTAAATTTCATCTAATTTGGTAATAATATTATTATGACATAAACTGGAGATATTAAAACATTCGTAAGTATCAGGACCATCTTCACAATTTGGATTTGACCAAACACAAAGTACCCTAGTGCCTGGGGCCGCTAGTACCCCTCATGTGAGTTATTTTTTTTTTAACTAAGGTTAAAGCTGAAATATGTTTATTTCTATTTTTCCTAATTAATTTTTTTTTTCATAGTGTAGACCACCACCACCACCACCACATGCATATGGTGAGAGAGGATACTCTAGTAAAATAAAAAAAAAACTAAAGTACGCTTGTTTCTACAATATAATACTAATGGTGATTTTTTTTTCTTTTCACAGGTAGATGATAAAATGTAAAAAAAAAAAATATTTACAAAATATATATATTTATAATAGCATATTGTTTTATTTGTAGTACAAAATCATCAACATATAATTTATCTAAAGTATATATATTTTAGGTAAGAACAAAAGGGGCTTTCCTTTTTCTGTATACAACCAGGCTGGATTTTCCTATAGGCTAACTAGGCTTCAGCCTAGGGCCTCAAGATCAAGAGGAGCCTACATTCAAATTGTTTCTTATTTTGGCATTGGCTTTCGCCATCAGCCAGCATCGTCTAGATGCTTATCACTAGAATATCACTCCATTCTTACTTATAAATACATTCATCCCTCTACTACATACAACTATTTACATAAACTACAGCTAATGGATGGATCAGTACTCTATATTCCTGCCATCCTTATAGCTTAACCGAAATTAAAATCACGTAATCCTTCTCTAAT
Source organism: Rhodnius prolixus (assembly GCF_049639745.1). Lineage (NCBI taxonomy): Eukaryota > Metazoa > Arthropoda > Insecta > Hemiptera > Reduviidae > Rhodnius > Rhodnius prolixus. The sequence goes on from NW_027411624.1 coordinate 27,809,231, forward strand.
CATTTTCTTCCATTCATTCTAATCGGCTATAACTTTTAAATACACATTCAAATTGTTAGCAAAATTAAAATTACACTATTCTAAAAAACATATTATATATTAACATTTAACATACGTATTGATATACTTCTCACAGTAGTGATGTATTTTATTATCTCTCATGTAATTTACAAACTTAAAAATGGGAGGTGAAAGGGCCTCATAAGTGGAATAGCCTAGGGCCTTTTTTCATCTAAATCCGGTCCTGTATACAACGGGGACAATCTATTAACCTATTTAAATCTAAAACAAGATTACAATATACACATTTGATAATTTCTCGTGAAAATGTATCTCGAGGAAAATTTCCTTTAATCTCTCAGAAACTAAAAACTATTTTTCTTCGAGGGAGGATTGCGGAAGACTTTTTTTTTTAAATACAGCTCTCGTTAAAAAAAATTGTAAATAGATCTTAGGGTTGATAAGTAAGTCCTCATTTTTCAACTAAAAGAATTAATGAATAAGAAGCTCTCTCTTTCTAAAGCCCTAAGGGTGACCAGCCTTCACAATTTGTGTTATTCTGTACAAAGTAAAGATTCAAAAGTGATGTGATTTTGAGATGAAGATTTAGAGTTCCCCAAACAGTTGTCTTAATCAATCAACTACTTCTACAGTATTTTGTGCGAGTATAAGAGTAGTTCTTGCTCTTAAGAGGGAACCAAGATTCTTCAAGATGTGGTGGCCTGGTTCCTAAAAGCTTGCTCAAGTTAGTTAAGATAAAATGGGATTATTAGCAGATTATTGTATGAAGGACCAATAATCTCGTTGGTAGCCAATTTAAGAGCACATAGGTTGGTATAAATGAGAAGATAATAAAGTCTAACTTGAATGCGGAACTCGTGGTTCTAATTCTGCAGATTTCTTACCAAATGATCATAAAGATTTTTGAAAAAATCTTTGAAATAATTAACAATACATCTTAACAATTGTTGAGTGCAAACAATGGTTATAAAGCAAACAATCTCTTTTCGGTTTAATCAAAAACCCAAATATTTTTCTTCTACTCCATAAATAGCTACAAAATATGTGTGTAAAATATTGTACAACACTCAATATATAATATCGTATAATAATATCCAGTCTATCGTAGATCATCTTGTCCAATAGTTCTCTAAGGTGTGTGGATACTGCGTGAGTGTATAGATTTCTATACTGTGCGTTTGTACAGGTTTGTTTCAAGTGAATTAGTGTGCGTGTGAATAAAGATTTACGGCAGGCAGAACGGAGCTCCAGTGGGGCGGAGTGTAGTAAAACCTTTGGCAAACAATTCGGCGATAATTGAGAATAGGCGGGTACGGTAAATCAGGTGCTCTATTGTTTTACCGGGCTGGTACCATTTATCTAATTTTCTCCGTCTCACATTTTTTCCGACTTAAAGCGATACTTTAATCGGGTTCACTCAATTATACTAGCATGTACATTGCGCTAACATGAACAGTTTTATGTTAACAGAATATGAATTCAAATAACTATGATTACAGTAAATTAAAAATAGAATTTAGTTGTAGTTTTTTACAACAAAATAAGAAAAAAGATTTCTTCTCAATGAAGTAAGGTTACCAGAATTTAATAAAGGACAGGAAGCAGTGACTATTAATTTAGAAAGAAATAGTAGAATTGAGATTAGTTGGAATTCAAAGGAAACGAACACATTTTCTAGACGTAATAGACTTAGTTCATGATTAGACTGCTATCTATCTAACAAGTGATTGAATTTTTCAGATTAAGACTAGAAATAAATTAAATTTCTGGTGGAATCAATTTAGTTAATTGGATCCCAATTTATTGCCGCGCTGACAACGGCAATCTTTAACAAAGATTTATCTTGCATATAAACCGATAACTTCTATTCGAAAGTAAGATAAATAACTAGGATATCTAAGTAATTTAAATTTTATTTCCTATTACTATTCTAAGTGAGAAAAGTATTGCGACCGCGTCAAATTTTGAAATTCAGTTTCCTTCCCCGAAAATCTCGAAATCCGAGAATGTGGTTTTCTTTATAAATTGGACAGATTGTTGGGTATCAGTTAGCTTGCCTATTTGTTCGTTTATGGCAAGTATAACTCAAAAACATAATTATTTCTATCTTCTTAGGATGAGTTAGATTTCCTGATTGTGATTAAAACGTTTTTATCCCAAGTATATGTGTATCAGAATGTGTAAAAAAAATAAAGAAAAACGATAAATAGAAGATATAAAAATTTCGAATGTGATTTTATAGTTAGTTATAGTACATAACTGAACTGCATTCTCAAGTTTCTCTCTGACAGTGATGACAGTTCTGCTTCTATAAAATATCTATTTTAAACAATTTTCAAGTAAAATTGTCATAAAAGGTGTTTTTTAACGTCACACTTTTTCGTGCAGTCCCACCGGACAGTTTTAATGCTATAATTTCAAGTTTCTAGACCAGTGATGGCGAACCTATGACCCGCGGGTCAGATACTGACCCACACTTGCTAGGCAACCATTTGTTTGTTTACGAGGGTTGATTTAGATTTTCTAATTGTGTGGATAGTTTATATTCTATCTGTATTTTTTTTCAATCACGCATTGACACAAAAGCAAATTTAAATGCTATCTATAACCTTTAGTTTGATCATTACAGTTCTAAAACGCAAATGACGACAAATGCTTTTGTAGTATTTGAAATAAAGCAATAAAAGTGTTTACAAAATATCAAATAAAATGTATAATTTTACTCATATTTTGTTTGTTAAAAAAATCGACAACCCAAAGCAAATAACCATATTTAGATTTTTCTTCGGGTAAAACACACTTTTGTAAGGTTTTGTTCAGTTATGTTTGTAAAAAGAGACTTCCATAGCACTTGTTTCGTCCCGTTTTACCCCGTTAAGCCAACTGAATTTTAAAGATGTTTAGTTTTGAAAATATTCAGTTTAAAATTTTTAAACTTAACTCTTGTGCAAATGGGCATTAGTGACCCAAGAGCTAGTAACAGAAAAAAAAAAAAATGAACAAAATTTGACCCACGTCTCAAAAAGGTTCGCCATCCCTGTTCTAGACTATTCTGCTTAAAATTTTCTGTTTTTCAGAACTAAATGGGGGGGAAAAAACCACTTAAAATCGCTCTTCTTTGCATTTTGTTACCAACTGTTCTGACAAAAACCTATAGTTTTAATATTTAAAACATTTCTTGGGCAAAATTATTTTTTGAAGAATTCTGAGTATCTGGATTGTTGGGGAAGGAAGAGATTTCGTAGAAAAGTTAAATAAATAATATTTTTAGTACAAATTCTAAGTACAGTAAACAATAAAGTTCTTCAAGTATTTTACTATCTGAAATGTTTGCCAAAGAAATGCAGGGCTTTCTTTAGCCGTTTAAAGTAGAATTCCGGCTCTTTTAAAGTAGAAATAAAATACCAAGAGCAGAGGAGAGAATACCTAATGCAATAATTCACCGGAATTCCTTTTCTTTCCGATTAATAATTCTATGAAAGAATAAAGGATTTACAACTCTAATGGTTAGGTTGGTAAAATTGTAAATATTTTCATTTGAGCATTAAATGGGAAAGTCACATGACTTTTCCTTACTGCAAATACACTAATTACGTCCAAACAGCTCAATTAATTTACAACATATACTCTAAAAACATACTTTTTCTTTGTTCTCTACAATCTAAGTCCGTAAATTTCCAATTTTAGAATTCTACGAAACTAAAATGAATCTAATATGTTTACAAAAAAAGGTAACAACAAGAAGAAGAACAAGAACAAGAACATTTTTTGAAAATGCCGTTTTTGCTCATTTTCAGCAACTTTTTACTCGAAATCTATCAGATCTGGGTTGTTGCAACAAAATTACAGTTATAAAGGAGGATTTTTCCTATATTTTAAAGAAAATTTGGGAATTTTATCTTTTATATGAAAAGAGAAAAAAATTATCAAAGTTGGGTGTTTTTTCAACGTAACGCTGTTTCGTGCAGTTTTTGACGATCAACCCTTATACTATCCTACCGGACAGTTTTAATAAATACATCTTTCTTGTACTTCATGAAGGCCTAGGGGATGTGGACAGTGTGTGAACACTTGAAGATGTCCTTAACCCTTTACGAGCAACTCTAAGTGGTTATCTTCACAATTTTGGGTAGCTTAGAAATTTAAGAGAAATGAAGCAAGTTCCTCAATAGTTTAAAGACTGTTCTAGCCTCAAAGTTAGCAACTGCCATCATTAAATAGTTCATTATTTTTGAATACTCTTTCCTCGCTAAACAAATAATTGAAAAAGTAATATGGTTTTTTGTCTCCGATTCTGGTCAGATCAAAAATCTTCAAGTGGCAAATTTTACACAGTAAACTCCTCCCTAATGGTAGCATTAGTTACTCATAAGAGTATTGTTCTTCCAGGTTCGCAAAGATATCTTGCAATATCTTAAGACAATATCAAACATTGTTTTACCTATTTTGTTTACGAAGGAAAAAATGTGGATGTTGGATAATTGCAATGATTTTAACCCTCGTAGTGCGTATGTTTCTTTTTCTTCGAATTTTCATCCGACAACCGAAGATGATTCATTAGTTTGGCGATGATATTTGTCTTTAAGTAAGTTCTGTCGCATTCTAACTGTGTGAGGGAGATTACTTAAATTGAATTTATTAAAAATGTAATAAATATTAGTAAAATTAATTAATTGAAGACTATTTTGTTTTTAACTGTTCTTTTAAAATAAAAAAACTCTTAAATAAGGGAGGTAAATAGATAAGCGAGATTCAATATGAAACTGGAGCGTTGAGAATTTATGAAATCAGATGTGTGGTGTGTAAAAAGAGTTTGGCTTTTTTTAAATATATCATCGTACGTTTAATTTAGACCAGGGGTCCCCAAACTTTTTACACAGGAGGCCAGTTCACTGTCCCTCAGACCGTTGGAGGGCCCGACTATAACAAAAAAAAACTACTTTAAAGTAAAAAGAACAAAATGGGAACAAATAAAATATTTAAAATAAAGAACAAGTTAATTTAAATCAACAAACTGCCCAGTATTTCTGTGGGAACTATGGACCTGCTTTTGGCTAATGAGATGGTCAATGTCCGGTTTAGTTATAGTGCTTTGCCTTTCTTCCTACTTCTGCTGTTATTTTACACTGTTTTCGGAGCCGCGACGCGTCATCGGAAGTAGTACTGTACATGAGCGACGCAGCGCTTTGCAGCACCGCCACAAATATAGTGCTCCTCTCACTGACCACCAATGAAAGAGATGCCCCTTCCGGAAGTGCGGCGGGGGCCGGATAATTGTCCTCAGGGGGCCGCATGTGGCCCGCTGGACGTAGTTTGGGGACCCCTGATTTAGACGGACATAGCTTTGCTTAAAATTAGTTCTATCTGCATCGGTGCGGAGAGTTAATGAAAACGAAAAGTGAATTTTTCAGCAATGCATTAACAATGGTTATATTTTATACTTTTTTATCTAGCCTTGATTCGCCATTTATCTATCCCTAGCCAGGTCTTCGATTGGTTTTAGAAGCATTCCGTAGCTATGGTGATATTAACAAGAAATTGCAACATTTATCCTGCAATATTAGAGGTTACCCTTGGCAGTTAAGCTTGGCAGGTGTCGATGTACTTCTAAAGCTTGAATCGATGTTACGAAACAAAAAAAAAAAATTATCCAAGTTGCCAGTTTTACTTATACCCAGTTTTAAAATCCATGACATGGTGATGGATGACAGAAGAGTGAAGGTGCGTGAGATTGCTAGTGCTGTGGGCATCTCGAATGAACGGGTACATAATATTTTGCATCAACATTTGGACATGACAAAGCTATCCGCAAGATGAGTGCCGCGATTGCTCACGCTTGACCAAAAACGAAATCGTGTGAAGTGTTGCAAGGACGGTTTGCAGCTGTTCCAGAAGAATCCGCAGGACTTTAAGCGTCGTTTCGTCACTGTGGATGAAACATGGATACATCACTACACTCCTGAGACCAAAGAACAATCTAAACAATGGTTACCAAGGGGGAATCTGCGCCAAAAAAGGCGAAGACCGTTCCTTCGGCCGGAAAGATTATGGCGACTGTCTTTTGGGATTCGCAAGGAATAATCCTCATCGACTATCTGGAAAAGGGTAAAACTATTACAGGTGCATATTATTCATCGTTATTGGACCGTTTGAAAACCGAGCTGCAAGAAAAACGCCCACGATTGGCCCACAAAAAAGTCCTTTTCCATCACGACAACGCACCAGCTCACACCTCAGCAGTTGTGGTCGCAAAATTAATGGAAATAGTGTTCCAACTCGTTTCACATCCCCCCTATTCTCCAGACTTGGCTCCCTCGGACTACTATTTGTTTCCCAATATGAAGAAATGGCTGGCGGGAAAAAGATTTTATTCAAACGAGGAGGTGATTGCAGAAACGATTGGCTATTTTTCAGACTTGGACAAATCCTATTATTCGGAAGGGATCAACAAACTAGAGCAGCGTTGGACGAAGTGTATAAGCCTAAAAGGAAACTATGTTGAAAAATAAAAAAGGTTTACCCCAAAATATTAAGTAGTTTTTATTTTTGCACGGACTTTTCAAACGACCCTCGTATTTCTTCCAATTTAACAAGAGCAATTCGACTGGATAGAAAAGTTTGGAACATAAAGTATGTTTCCATTTCATTTCTTTTAAATTGTACGCCTGGACATTCAGAACGACTTAATATTGGATATCTCTTTTTAATTAAAAAAAAGAAGTTTTAATTGGCATTAATTTCTCTCTTTTAAATTTTTATTTAACCCTTTTTACGGCAAGTAATCCAAGATAATCCTGAACATTCCTCCCCTCTCCTTGCATAACCCGTAACCTGATTAAATGTATAAAAGAGATGTTTGTTTGAAAAATAATTTTCTTTCTTTTTTTTTAATCTCAATAAAGCTTTGATCGCCATCACATTTTAGACTTTAACGACCCTTCCCCCATTCTTTGTAAATTTATAAGAATTTTTTTTAAAAAAATTTAATTACTGGAAGCAAAATAAAAAGAAGTCTAAAATATTACCTTTTGCTCATAAAGGATAGAAATATTAGCTAAATTCTGATCCAACGTTGCTAGGGATTCTTACAAACTATAAATACTGCCTATCATTTTTATTAAACAATAGTTTTTAAAGTTTTGAAACTTTTATTTAGTAAGATAGCTTCTTGAAATTGGAAACTATAGTCCCTGTATGTGATACTCCGTAACGATATTATGCGGATTGATTAGACAAAGTGGGCATTTTAAGGCAAAATTTAGACGCACTGCAGCCTTCCTGTGAAATAAGGAGAAGATTTCCACTTTTTCCAGTAGTTTTTACCTCTGACTTCTTAAAATAGATCGTCCCATAATGCAAAATCTAGGGTAGGCCTTAATATTAACTATGAAGAACAAGAACTGCAGCTTTCCTGTGAAATTAGGAGAAGATTTCGACTTTTTCCAGTAGTTTTTACCTCTGACTTCTTAAACTAGATCGTCCCATAATGCACAATCTAGGGTAGACCTTAATATCAACTATCAAGTACAAAAACAGCAGCCTTTTCGTGAAATTAGGAATAAATTCTGACTTTTTCCAGTAGTTTTTACTTCTGACTTTTCAAAATAGATCGTCCCATAATGCACAATCTAGGGTAGGCCTTAATATTAACTATGAAGAACAAGAACTGCAGCTTTCCTGTGAAATTAGGAGAAGATTTCGACTTTTTCCAGTAGTTTTTACCTCTGACTTCTTAAAATAGATCGTTCCATAATGCACAATCTAGGGTAGGCCTTAATATTAACTATGAAGAACAAGAAATGCAGCTTTCCTGTGAAATTAGGAGAAGATTTCGACTTTTTCCAGTAGTTTTTACCTCTGACTTCTTAAAATAGATCGTCCCATAATGCACAATCTAGGGTAGGCCTTAATATTAACTATGAAGAACAAGAAATGCAGCTTTCCTGGGAAATTAGGAGAAGATTTCGACTTTTTCCAGTAGTTTTTACCACTGACTTCTTAAAATAGATCGTCCCATAATGCACAATCTAGGATAGGCCTTAATATTAACTATGAAGAACAAGAAATGCAGCTTTCCTGTGAAATTAGGAGAAGATTTCGATGTTTTCCAGTAGTTTTTACCTCTGACTTCTTAAAATTGATCGTCCCATAATGCACAATCTAGGGTAGGCCTTAATATTAACTATGAAGAACAAGAACTACAGCTTTCCTGTGAAATTAGGAGAAGATTTCGACTTTTTCCAGTAGTTTTTAACTCTGACTTCTTAAAATAGATCGTCCCATAATGCCCAATCTAGGGTAGGCCTTAATATTAACTATGAAGAACAAGAACTACAGCTTTCCTGTGAAATTAGGAGAAGATTTCGACTTTTTCCAGTAGTTTTTACCTCTGACTTCTTAAAATAGATCGTCCCATAATGCACAATCTAGGGTAGGCCTTAATATTAACTATGAAGAACAAGAACTACAGCTTTCCTGTGAAATTAGGAGAAGATTTCGACTTTTTCCAGTAGTTTTTACCTCTGACTTCTTAAAATAGATCGTCCCATAATGCACAATCTAGGGTAGGCCTTAATATTAACTATGAAGAACAAGAAATGCAGCTTTCCTGTGAAATTAGGAGAAGATTTCGATGTTTTCCAGTAGTTTTTACCTCTGACTTCTTAAAATTGATCGTCCCATAATGCACAATCTAGGGTAGGCCTTAATATTAACTATGAAGAACAAGAACTACAGCTTTCCTGTGAAATTAGGAGAAGATTTCGACTTTTTCCAGTAGTTTTTACCTCTGACTTCTTAAAATAGATCGTCCCATAATGCCCAATCTAGGGTAGGCCTTAATATTAACTATGAAGAACAAGAACTACAGCTTTCCTGTGAAATTAGGAGAAGATTTCGACTTTTTCCAGTAGTTTTTACCTCTGACTTCTTAAAATAGATCGTCCCATAATGCACAATCTAGGGTAGGCCTTAATATTAACTATGAAGAACAAGAACTACAGCTTTCCTGTGAAATTAGGAGAAGATTTCGACTTTTTCCAGTAGTTTTTACCTCTGACTTCTTAAAATAGATCGTCCCATAATGCACAATCTAGGGTAGACCTTAATATCAACTATCAAGTACAAAAACAGCAGCCTTTTCGTGAAATTAGGAATAAATTCTGACTTTTTCCAGTAGTTTTTACTTCTGACTTTTCAAAATAGATCGGCCTATAATGTACAATGTAGGGTAAGCCTCAATATTAACTATCAAATACAAAAACAGCAGCCTTCCTATGAAATAAGGAGAAGATTTCCACTTTTTCCAGTAGTTTTTACTTCTGACTTTTCAAAATAGATCGGCCTATAATGTACAATGTAGGGTAGCGATGTGACAATGTGCATACTAAGACGCTGCTTTGACATGCACTCAATTTGAAATAAAAAAAAATGAGGGCAGCATAAATTTTTTTTGAAAATAACCTTCTCAAAGCAAATAACCTTTCCAGACATTTTTCATCTAACAATAATGATCGTAAATGTTCCTGTTTGTGTATATGATACAGCTTTTACATTTTTTTAGTTCAGAAATCAGAACGAGTGTGGCACACTATTTCCTCATTTTGAAATCCCACTTGACTGACACGACATTTTAGAGTGAAGGTAGGAACTATTCTTTCTCCATTCAGCCATGCTGACGCTGGAGTTCCGCAAGGCAGCATACTAGGGCCCCATTCTGTACACAATCTACTCCTCAGACATACCTTCTCATCCTAAAACTACTCTTCTCACCTATGCTGACGATACTGCCATCTTATCTACTAACAAAGATCCGTTAATAGCTCACAGAAACCTTCAGTCTCACCTCACCTCCTTAGAAAGATGGGCTATTAAACTGAACGAAACAAAATCTCAAAACATTACTTTCACTCTTCGACGCATTACTCTTCCTTCTGTCTTTTACAATCTTATTCCTTTACTAGTAGTCAACGTAGTCCGCTACCTTGGGCTTAACCTTGACAGAAGGTAAACATGGAACCCTCATACTCGACTTAAGAGAACAGAACTCAACAGGCGCTTCCGACAACTCAAAAGACTATTAGACAACAAATCAAAACTCACTCTGGACAACAAAAGACTTATATTTGTAAGAATATTAAAGCCAGTCTGAGCTTATGGCATCGAACTGTGGGGTTCAACCAAACGCTCAAATCTGCAAAGGATCCAGTCCTTGTAGTCTAAAATTCTTCGCTCTATAGTAAACGCTCCTTTCTACGTCAAGCCATTCAAAGAGACTTAAACATTTCTTTCGTCACACAAGTGGCAAAAACACGATACAGAAAATTCCATCTTAACATTCAAACACATCACAATCCACTGATACAACATCTATCTTCCAGAACATTTCCAGACAACACTTCCAGACGTCTTAAAAGATAGTGGCCTCGCGATCTCCTCTCTTATGAAGAGAGTCAGCAGAATTTAGGATGTTTTTTGGAGTGTTACCGCTGGGTAACTTCTCCACTCTGATATGTGTGAATGTTGCTTATTGTTACCCTTGTTGCTTATAACGCAATGCGTTGATTGTAACTAAATAAATGATTAAAAAAAAAAGAAATCAGAAATTTGGAATAGCAAAATTGAAGTGAAGACAGGCTGACGGTAACGATGTTATCCAAGAGTTCACTCCAAGCGAAGGAAAAAAAGTATAAGACGAGTGACATCACGTCAATGTCAGCTCTCTTCCGCCGAGGACTAGATTCTATGGCTACACAGGATAAGTGGAAGCTGGTTCGCTCCAGAATCCCAGGGTTCAACTATAGTATTTCCCAATAGTAACGGTAATGGATGTCGCAGAGAGAAAAGCAGGCGACACACCATCACTAGTGGATTTAGATGACAGCACGTCGCTAATGGCCAAGTCAGCGATGAGCAAAAAAATATAAAAAAGAAATAACACTACATTCTAGTGAACCTTAACTATGGATGAAAATCTAATTCCATCAACTCCATCTTTAATAAGAGATTTTCCGGGAGACTTTTCCTTTCTCCTCTAACAAAAAAATTGAAAAACAAAAATATAAATTAAGTTTTCACAAAAAAAAAAAAGAACTGTGGAGCTCTAATTAAGGGAAAAGTTAATTATTTTAATATTAATACAATCAATGAAATTAAAACTAAAGAGATAATTTTATTCAAAAGCAATTAATGTAGTTTATTCTAGCGTGTTACAATTACAATATATTTATGATCAGCGGGGGTGTAAACGAAGGGGGTGAACCTTTACAAATCAAAATTCAAGTTCTACCGCAACAAAGTCCCTTCCTAATTTCCTGCTCCAATCAAATAGTTAACTAAACCAATTTCAGTTAACCTCCTATTTCTCACACCACTTGGCCATTTACAATAATATATACTAAAAGTTGACTTCCTAATAAAATAAAACATTAAATAGTTATTTATTTAACAAGTGTGGAAAGTAGTACTTTTCCTCACACGAGGCAGGGTTTGCACGCACGAGCGAGCGAAGCGATGCGAGTGCAAGTGCAGATTGCCGAGTGTGAGGAAAATACTTTACACTAGAGTTAAATATTATATTTTTTTTGCAACCATTTATTAACTAATAAAATTAAAAATTACATTTTTACAGTCTACAAAAAGTAATTTATTTATTATAAACATTTATTGTTATATTACAATTAATTACATTACTTACGTATTTACATTACTTATTACATTTTCTGCTGTTTCTTTTATTGATGGAGGAGTGTTTTCTAAACAGGCATCACTAGAATCCATTTTAAATTTCTATAAGGTAACACTATAACCTTTTTAACTGTTATAATTAAAAATATCTAATTATTTATTAAAGTATTATTTTTATTTCTATATTCTTTTCAATTTTTATTTTATTTTTTAATATTTTTTTTTTAATTATTTAAATAAAATAAATTTAAATAAGCTTATTAGAGTTTTACAGAAAATATTTATGTTAATAACAAAACTTCTTATATCAAGGAAGCACAATAAAGTTTTTCCACTCACTTGTGCGGAAAGTGACACTAATGGGAATTTCCCCCCACTAGTGTGGGAAGTTGGGCATTACACAGCTGATTTTAATTGAGTAATGAGAACTTCCCTACATGGTTGCAGAAAAATAAAATTTATATTTACTTTTGCTGTAACTCTTTTTGCAATAATCAATTTTTAAAGACATTTACTAAGGACTAAACTTTGATTAAATAAAACTTGATGGTTACAAAATGACCTTATTGAGATTGAAAAACTCTTCTAATTGCAAAATTACCAGACTATCATTGGAAAACCCCTACTAATACATAAATCAAAACACTCAGTGATTGAACTGTGGCAAAAAGTGAACACGATTCAATCCGTAAACGGATCGTTTTTGTTACGCAAACGCGGTTAAGAAAATCGTCGGCAATCGTTCAAATTATGAGGCGAATCAACAAGAGGTGCTGGTCAAAAATATTTTTTGGGAACAGAAAGACCTTAAATGTTCATTTTCAGTGAACATTGAACAAAGAACGCAATGTCTTACAGTGAAAAAAGAGAAAATATCATTCATTAATTGAAAATAAGAATAACGTTGAGATCCATTCATCTTTGATAAAATGTGCTAACTTCCAGATTTATCAAGAAAATTTTTGAAACTATCGCATACTTCCACTTACAACCGCATTTGAAGGTTCAAAACTTAAATTGTTTTTCTTCATTGCAAGGTAGTTAATAATCCTTATTTTCTTTTGTATTTCTAATAGAACTGGTGTTCATTTTAATTCTACCTATTCCTGACTGTTTGTATTTTTTAATTTCCGGTGGCAGTGGAACGGTTGGTTAAAGGACCAAAATAAAGGTGACATATAAAAAGTTGGTTATTAAATATGAAGGAACGTGAAGGACAGGGGTACGTACGATACCAAGGGACTCACAAAGATGGTGAATATTAAAACATAATACAAATTCTAAAGCGGAAAAGATGGTGGAAAGTAAAGGCAAGGAAAGTAGATATGAAAAATGAAGAAGGAAAAAAGAAAAACGTTTCCACAATTCACACAAAAGCTTTTCATAATAAAGTCAATCTGTGTTCACCCTGGTTATGCATACATAGTGGGGACATGTATGTTTATTGCATAATTCACCTCAGAAAAGGTGGATTGTATTTCCATTGCCAGCTGGATTCGATTTATATTTCCTACTCCAAAGATTAACTTTTCAGTTTGAAATAAGGTAATCTTTATTTAAATTTCACAGTTATTACCACAATTATTTAATCAATGGCAGACAGATTACAATAATGGTGATAAAGGTAGATTCTATAAAACTATGGCAGATCAGTTACCTAGACAACCATGGTTTAAGGGAACTGTCACTAATAAATGGGTTGTTACGACAATAAGCAGGCTGAGAGCGAACCACGCGGTGTGCGGATCGTATCTGCACAGGATCAACAAAAGGTCCTCTCCTCTTTGCGTGGATTGCAATGAGGAGGAGGATTTCAAACATGTAATAATGATATGTCCACGTTATGTGGTAGAAAGGAAACGAATGTTTGACGATATATACAGGTATTTAGATGCACCATTTCGCTACGAAGACATTATATTCTCCACCAACATTTATGTGCTTAAGTCGATAGCAGAGCTAGCAATGAAATATGAATGTATTTAAAAGCTATAGCCGAATTAGAATGAATGGAAGAAAATGATTAGAGAAGGATTACGTGATTTTAATTTTGGTTAAGCTATAAGGATGGCAGGAGCACAGAGTGCTGCTCCATCCATTAGCAGTAGTTTATGTAAATAGCAGTATATAGTAGAATGATGAATGTGTGAAGCGAATGTATTTGTAGGTAAGAATGGAGAGTGAGTGATATTCTAGTGATAAGCACCTAGACGATGCTGGCTGTATGGCGAAAGCCAATGCCAAAAAAAAGCAAAAAAAAAAAAAAAAAAATTTAATCAATAATCAATTATCACCAAAAAATGATTATTACTCATTCAGTGATGAGCAGTACGAATACTGGAGACCAGAGTGCACTGGGAAGGCTCCAGACACCAAGGAACCAAAATTTGGATGCACCTTAATTTAGACTAAGTTTAAATCTAATTGTTGGCGCAGTTTAACAAAATCTGGTGAAAGCATATCAACTTTTTTACTAAGGCACTTCCACTTCTTTACGGATCAATTGGTTTAAGTAAAAATTCCTTTTAATTAAACCAGTGATTCCCAAAGTGTGCGCCTCGGCTCCCCGGAGCGCCGCGGTGCCTTCTTAAGGGCGCCGCGAAATATTCAATACTTTAAAGTTAAAATTTGGTAGCATGGAACTTTCTAATTTTTGGATATCAGTAAAAAAGGAATATCCAGCTCTACGAATATAAATTCCATTTGCAACATCCTATTGGTACGATGCTGGGTTTTCGGTGGTCGCGGTTATAAAAAGTAAATATCGCTCGAGAATTAACGGCGAACAAGAAATGAGGGTAGCCGTATCCAATTTTATTCCGAGATTTGAGAAGTTGTCTAGTGAACATCAAGCCCATCCATCCCATTAATAATTTTAATAATGTTAATCATCAATGGACGTTCAATAAATTGTTGGTGAATTTAAAATTCGTGTTTAATTTATTTGCCAACTAACCTAACCACATGGTGGTGGTCCCGTCTCGATAAGGATATTACCGAAACAGTTGAAATTAGATATTTTATATTATTATCCCAAGGAAAATAGTAAGTATCTGTTTTTAATTTTTCGCTGTTAAATGGGTAATCGCTTTTGAAAAGGAAAGTTTGCCAATTTTTCAAGAAAGTCAAAAATTTAGAAAAAATCTTATGTATTAAGGGCGCCGCGGGAAAAAATCCGATTATTTAGAGAACCGCAAACCGAACAAGATTGGGACCCTCTGAATTAAACAATAATCAAGCTTCCCCCCCCCCCCAATACGGGGTGTTCCTAAAATGGGAATGCTACCAAGAAATGCTGTAAAATGTGGCAAAGAGAATGGAGACATCTCATTTAAAGTGTTGGGAAGCAGCCTGGGATAACTGTCCAGGCTTCTAAAGACATGGAGCTTATAGCAGAAAAAAACGCTTCACCTTCTGGGCGAAGTGTATGCAATGGCTGAGAATGATTCTACCCTCTTTGCCGAAATTATAGCTTTTCATTGAAATAAATATTATTAGTTTATAGAAATTCGTCAAATTATGACTTTATTAGACGTATGTATGTGTAAATGGTAATTAATGATGATGATTAAGTAGGAAATAGACGTAGCGGGAAATAGGAATAGCAGGAGCAGATGCTGAAGATACTCGAAAAGAGAATGGTTGAATTGGATCCTGTATCCTACTTGAAACTGTCTATCTGCTTTCACCGAAGTAACCATTTCTTTCAGTGGAACTCCAGTTCTCTACCGCTACATTGAGGTCCCTCTATTCCAGATTAAATTTCATCATTTTCAACAAGTTTTTAAGAGGTATAACTGGAAATTCTTCCTTAGACAATGATCCAGTTCGCCTGTTTTTATGCTATGATTTATCACATTTAATTGCAGCAGAATATTACTGAGCTAAAAACCTATTGGGAGTGAACTTAAGTCTAAACAATTAAAATTATTTCATGTGGACTTACGATTAGAACAAATAGGAGGTTACAATGAAAAACTAAAGACAAAAACAAAAGAGAATCAGTTCTACTTTTATGGCATTTTAATCAACAGAATGATTACGTTATTTCTTTTCAGCTCTCCAGGAAGTACGTAATTCTTTAAAGAAAATATTCGGGTACGAGTTACTCTTCGCATTTCGCTGAGCAGGTCATGGATTTTCACAAGAGGAAATATTTCAACTATTGGAAGTAACCATGTAGAAAAAGAGGAAAAAGATAAAGATTATATAGATTAAAGGAAAAAGGGAACTTTCAAAAGAAAATGGCCTTATAAATCAGTTAATAACTGAGAGGATTGGCGCCACAATGGTGCTATCGATATAGCAGCTCTAGTTTGTGGGGACAGCAATGCAGCAGTAGCTTCTGCCGCCTCCGCATATAATACGATCTTGTTAAGTAGGCCATTCTTACCTTCACCATCCATGATGGTAATCCATAAATGTAACTCTACAAATCCAGAAATGGGGTGCACATTTACTGCTGCAATATTGGTTTTAATAATTTACTCAGCTGTGAATACGTGAATAGAATCAGTACTCTGAATAAATAATTTTGCCCTAATTTGCATTTGTTAAACTGCAATCACTTTCAATGTTTATTCCTAAACTATTATTTTACATTACTTCAATACTTATTACAAAACTAAGTATTTCAAAAGTATCAACTAGACTTTTTCTGAAGTTAAGTTGGGCGACTAAAGTAAAAGTAAAGTAAAGCCTATTTTTTCAGGCACGCTTAACGTCAAACTACCACATTAGATGTCATGGACCTCCGTCCATGCGACTAGCAATCATATTTTACATTGATTTTCATTTATTAACCATTAAATGAACCCTCATACTCGACTTAAGAGAACAGAACTCAACAGACGCTTCTGACAACTGAAAAGACTACTCGACAACATATCAAAACTCACTCTGTACAACAAAAGACTTATATATGTAAGTATATTAAAGCCAGTCTGAGCTTGTGGCATCATCGAACTGTGGGGTTCAACCAAACGCTCAAATCTGCAAAGGATCCAGGTCCTTGCAGTCTAAAATTCTTCGCTCTATAGTAAACGCTCCTTTCTACGTCACCAATCAAAACCATTCACACAGACTTGAACATTCCTTTCGTCACACAAGTTACTGAAACACGATACAGAAATTTCCATCTTAACATTCAAACACATCACAATCCACTCGTACAAACATCTGTCTTCAAGAACATTTCCAGACGTCTTAAAAGACAGTGGCCTCGCTATCTCCTCACTGATGAAGAGAGTCAGTAGAATGTAGAATGTTTTTGGAGTGTTACCGCTGGGTAACTTCTCCACTCTGATATGTGTGAATGTTGCTTATTGTTACCCTTGTTGCTTATAACGCAATGCGTTGGTTGTAACTAAATAAATGATTTAAAAAAAAAAAAAAACTAAATAAAATACAGGGGAATACCACAATACATCTCAGCTTTGCGGGCCTCGCCTCTAGCCGCTCGACTATCATGGCATCTAATTTTGGCGACTAAATTAGATAATAATTGTTAATTGTCTGAATATCACCACTTTATTACAATATAAATTTAGTTTAATCGATAAAATTCCGGAAGGCTTGTAATTTATGAATGTAATTTAATTCCATACAACTAAGATTGATGTGAAAGGGACTTTCTGGACTGGATTTTGAAGAAGGAGAATTAACCCCAAAGTTTATTCAATTGCCGAACTAAAATTAGAAAATACAAGATAAAGAAATCTGAAAAAAAATTCTATATTTCCGCATAATCATTCTCAACAGTTAGACATAATTACGAGGGTCGTTTGAAAAGTCCGTGCAAAGTCAGAGAGATAGCACTACTAGCGCGTATCGAGGTTATGTTTAGTTAGTAGCATCTCTTGGAAGAACACACGCCAAGTTTCAGCCAGATCGGTCTATTTCTTTGTGTTTGGCATTCGTTTGAATCGAGGAAGTCGAGTGATTTTCAAAAAATGGACGAAAAAGAATTTCGTGTGTTGATTAAACACTACTTTATGAAAGGCAAAACGCCTCAGGAGACTAAAGAGAAGCTTGATAAACATTATGGTGACTCTGCACCTTCGATTAGAACAGTTTATAAGTGGTTTCAAAATTTTCGGAGTGGCCATATGGGCACAAGTGACGCTGAACGTTCTGGACGTCCTGTTGAGGTTACTACTCCAGAAATCATTGATAAAATCCATGATATGGTGATGGATGACAGAAGGGGATGAAGGTGCGTGAGATTGCTAGTGATGTGGGCATCTCGAATGAACGGGTACATAATATTTTGCATCAACATTTGGACATGACAAAGCTATCCGCAAGATGGGTGCCGCGATTGCTCACGCTTGACCAAAAACGAAATCGTGTGAAGTGTTGCAAGTACGGTTTGCAGCTGTTCCAGAAGAATCCGCAGGACTTTAAGCGTCGTTTCGTCACTGTGGATGAAACATGGATACATCACTACACTCCTGAGACCAAAGAACAATCTAAACAATGGGTTACCAAGGGGGAATCTGCGCCAAAAAAGGTGAAGACCGTTCCTTCGGCCGGAAAGATTATGGCGACTGTCTTTTGGGATTCGCAAAGAATAATCCTCATCGACTATCTGGAAAAGGGTAAAACTATTACAGGTGCATATTATTCATCGTTATTGGACCGTTTGAAAACCGAGCTGCAAGAAAAACGCCCACGATTGGCCCACAAAAATGTCCTTTTCCATCACGACAACGCACCAGCTCACACCTCAGCAGTTGTGGTCGCAAAATTAATGGAAATAGGGTTCCAACTCGTTTCACATCCCCCCTATTCTCCAGACTTGGCTCCCTCGGACTACTATTTGTTCCCCAATATGAAGAAATGACTGGCGGGAAAAAGATTTTATTCAAACGAGGAGTTGATTGCAGAAACGAATGGCTATTTTTCAGACTTGGACAAATCCTATTATTCGGAAGGAATCAACAAACTAGAGCAGCGTTGGACGAAGTGTATAAGCCTAAAAGGAGACTATGTTGAAAAATAAAAAATGTTTACCCAAAAAAATTAAGTAGTTTTTATTTTTGCACGGACTTTTCAAACGACCCCAGTATGTTAAAAGATCTACGTGTGGAGAATGTAAAGTTAACGAATAAGTAACCGAAATTTGACATTGTTAACTAATGTTACAACAACAACGCTGTAGATAATTAAAATCTACAATTAACCTTATTGATTTCTTGAATTTGATACATGAACTAAAACATCCTTCCAAGAAACGAAAGAATAGAACCAATCCACTTGAAAATACGTGCTTATCAATTCAAATTATCCATTTGAAAGAGACTTAATTTCATGGAGTTCTATGTTCTATTTCTTTGAAGCCGATGTCTACCTCTCGCTTCTAACATCTAGTTATTTATTTTTTTCAAAGAAAATGTTGAAAAGAAGATCTAAATTTAATTGGATCCTTGTAATAGAGATGCTGTATTCATTTTTTTTTTGGCTTCATGATTTGAAAATTAATAGCCTTGTTTACTTACGATATTTCTTGCCATTTTCTTCCATGAAAATACTTTACGGATTTCTCTTTTATAAAGGATGAAGTAATGATCTAATAAAATATAATTTGGATATTTTTAGAAATAAAAATATGTAATTATAACTAGTGGATGGTGGGTAACAATTTGCCAGCTTTCTAGAATTATAATATGGCCAAAATATTGACGGGAATATAAATAATGTTGTTGAATGATGTAATCAGAGATAAAATGTGACAAATGAACTCTGTTCAGGGCTACCTGGAAATACTGAAAGTTCACACAAAGGATGTAGATGATGAAGTAATGGAGCCCTGCGGCCATCCAGAGAGGACAACCGAATGATGATCATCATTGTCTCATGACCGTTACTTCATTTCCAGTTCCATTAATTATCATAATTTAATTAACATTAATTAATAAATGTTCCAATGGATCGTATCATTCAATGAAATATGGTATTCAGTTATTTAATGTAAAAGAAAGATAGGAAAATGTAAATTCTACGCACAGGAGTTCAAGAAATAGACACACAAGTAACCAACTTCTTACAAGTGTGGAATATTAAATGTTTTCTCCAATCGTTTGAATAATTCAGAAGAAAAAGTCCAATATTAAACGAAAAATTAGTTTAAAATTCAATTAATTTTAGGATTATTCTTTATTGAGTAAACGGTGAGTACTGGCCATATTGCAAAAATCACTTTTTCGTTCTCAGAGGACCACAAAACGGATTCAAAAAAGCTAGATTCTTGTTACTAGTTAAGAGAAAATAAATAATATTCCCTGTATATTCTGGTGGGCTTAATATTTAAGAAAGCCGCTGATCCTTTCATCTCTATGTGATTTAAAAAAAAAAAATCTTGTCAGAAAATAAAACGTTTCTAACTCATGGCGAATGTTTACGTGATGATGGTTTAATATTCTTCAAAATAAGAAGTCTGATCAAATACGCTTTATATCGAAATGGAAATTATACGTCATTTGCAGCAGTTTGTACGTCCATTAATAGTTGAACAGTTGTAATTAGTTAAGATAATGACATACATCTATATATACATGGGTATATAATTATAATATAGTGACGTCCTGGAGGAGAGTGAACTCCAGCTGAAGTTACATGATGAGATCTAAACTAGGGAGGTCTAGTTCAGTCCTCTGAACATCGTAGTTATCCACCTCCTAGACTTGACTTGCTCTATTGATCTCCCTGCCACATATGTGCGTGCGGTACGTCAGTGCGAGCATATTCCTTCAGGAAGTTTTCTACCCTCAAACATTCAGTATCCAGGACTGTGAACTCCATCAAACTACATCGTAGTTCCACTAACCCCCAATTAGCAGCTCTATTCACGTCCAAAGCTAAATTTAACTAATTTCTTTTTATTTTGGATTACACTCTATTTTTCCAAAGGTGCTCATGATCTTGTGACCAACATACAGAAAACCTAATTTGAACATTTAGATGATTTTCTTTTAAGGAGCGCTTACACCAAGCGAGCGAACACATGTTTTAACCCTACCACAAGATGAAACACTTAATTCTACTCTCACTTCGAGCCTTCGTGGCAATGTATTGGAAAGCTCGTTCGGTCGGGGCAAACAGAAATTATTATTAAAACAACCCGTTCTCAGAGCGTTCTTCCGTAACTCGCCCTACACAAAGTTGGCTAGAGCATTTTTAGCCAACTATTAATTCATTTTTTTATGGGTTATCTAAGAAATGGTTCCAACAATTTTCACATTGCAAATAAATAACGTCAAATTGAAACTTATTTCCACACCATATTTCATATTTCTAACTTCATCAGATCTGGTTTACTATCTTGGGCTCTTCAAAGACAAACACTATCTTGATATTCACATACAAGACTTAAACGACAAGCCTTGACAAAGAGAACCAAACTTCTTCACCAATTGTTTGGACGAAGATCTCAACAACCAAATGAAAAGACTTATATATACAACTCTGTACTCAAACCTGATGTGGACTTACGGACTAGAATTCTGTATCTCAAACAGTCAAAAATACTATTATTACAGTCTAAAATACTACCACAAATAGTTGATGCCCCGTTCTACGACCCAAACCTGACACTACACATCGATCTGGCCATTCCTTTCGTATAGCAACTAGCCAAAGAAAACGTCAGAATACCATAATACTCTTTCTCACGGTATTATGGGCCGACTGAAGCGCCAGTGGCCCCGACATCTTTTTCGGTAACAGCGCAAAAGGTACCACGTCGAGGGTGCTTCTAATGGATAGTTCTCTTCTCCTCCAGTTACGTCTTACATATTACACTGTTCACTTATTTACTTATTGTGTTCTTAACTACAAAGATTTTACATTTTTAAATGAATTAATAATTTTTATTAAACAAATAGTATTCTGTGACTTCATTTTAACAATCCTTTCTGGAAAAGAGTAGTCGTTGAAATGGTAGATGACGATTGTTATCTTTTTTTATAGTAAAAACTCCGAGAAATTTTCAATTACTAAATGAGCAATTTAATCATTTGATTGATCTAAATAAAACTTTACAGAACTTTAGTCCGGGGCATTTATAATTATAATTTTATAGAGGGAGCTGGCCCACTTGGTTATTACCTAATTAATTTGGCCTTTCAAAATATTGAATCTAACCGGGCCGGAAAATAAATGTACAGTTTATTAATATGGAGATAAATTGAAAAGTGAATAAGTGCCTCCCAGCTTCTATCGAATCATCTCCTGATTAGAATTTATAACCAAACACTGACAAAAGTAAAGGGGGAAGCTAATTTAACGTTGTCATTGTAATCAAGGAGATGGATTCTGCGCTAAGTTGAAAGAAGGGGGACTTTTAGCTTGTGCCGACACCTTATATATGTATCATTTGATAGCAATAATTTCTCCAGCGAAATAAGCTCGGTTAGATAAGGAAATTAAACATTAATTGATAGCTATTTAAGCGCTGTGGGTGGAACAGTAAAGGAACGAATGAAGCTTAAAAAGTTTGTTCTGAAAGAATTATCCTGAAAACAGAATAAATATTAAATAAAGGAGTGGTTCCCTTATTTCTCCTTGTATATGCAAGCTCTCCTGGGAAAAACCGGTGTGATCCATGAATATTTCTTCCTGCTTTAATTTACTCATTTTCTCAAAAGTAAATTTTAATCATCACAATAATATGGCGGTAGAAATTGTAGTTACAACTACTGGATTTAGCTAGTGAAGTGTAAGGGTAGTGAAACCCCACCACTCATCCACTCTAGCCAGAGGGAGAGAGTCAGCCCCCTTGGCACACAGAGCCCCCTTGGCACACAGAGAGGGGAGGCTCGGCGAAGGTATATAAGAACAAGAGGAAAGTCAAAGAGGAGATTCAATTCAGAGATGAGATATTCAGTTACATATTCAGTTCAACATTCAGTTCGAGATTCAGTTCGAAGATTCTGCTCAAAGTTTTAGACTTCAATTGTACACAACGTTTAGCCACGTCAGTCAGTCTGTTCGGTTCTTGTAGTGTAAAGTATACAGTCCTTGGCAGTCAGTCACATACAAATATAATATCTTATACCGATAAAAAAAAAATTTTTGTTTTGAAGCACTTTTATTATAATATTTTTCCCTTATGTGCTTGGCTTTTTCATTATTATGTTTTGCCTGTTGACGAACTTTTTGAATTTTTTCATGTAGACATTTTGTATGAATGTTAAAATTTTGAACATCTTTTTGTGGATAGTTTAGTATCCAGGGAAATTGAAATTTGGTACCAAAAACTAGTTCATGGGGGGTAAAGTTTATGTAAGGGTAGTGAAACCCCACCACTCATCCACTCTAGCCAGAGGGAGAGAGTCAGCCCCCTTGGCACACAGAGAGGGGAGGCTCGGCGAAGGTATATAAGAACAAGAGGAAAGTCAAGGAGATTCAATTCAGAGATATTGAGATATTCAATTCAGTTCGAGATATTCAGTTACATATTCAGTTCAACATTCAGTTCGATATTCAGTTCGAGATTCAGTTCGAAGATTCTGCTCAAAGTCTTAGACTTCAATTGTACACAACGTTTAGCCACGTCAGTCAGTCTGTTCGGTTCTTGTAGTGTAAAGTATACAGTCCTTGGCAGTCAGTCACATACAAATATAATATCTTATACCGATACTAAAAGTGTTATTTATCCATCAACATCCACAACCAACAACTCTCTCCCCTCAACCATTACAGAAGCGATAAGCTAAATGATTAGTTTCGGGTTCACCTTCAACTGGCTGCCTTTAGATCATCTCTATAAGCCTCTATAAACTCACTGGCCCATAATGTTTGTAATGAGGGAACACTCCTCATAGACGGCACTGCCTGAGAACACTCTTGGGGCTAATGTTAGCAGATGTTAATGCGTTTTAATTTCAACACATTATGTAAATTGGCATCAGATTTTTCCTTCAGTATTATATTGAAAAATCTCATCTGGTCGATGCCACGTTGCAAGCAAGTAATGGAAATCCGCGTTATTAACATCTTAAATTTTAACTTTATTCGGATATGTTAACAGCAACTAATTTTCGAAATTTCTACTGGACCCTAGGTGCCTTGGAGTAGAAGGTTGTACCTGTTGAAAGACTAGCTAAGAAATAATATTCTTTTGGTTTCTATTTTCAGAAGATATCTATAATCTAACTTAATAGTTCCCAGAATCTTGGTAATTTTTTATTTAGTTTAGACACAATTTAGTGGTTCTTTCAGCTAGTTCAGAATTTTGTGGGTGCTGTAGAGAGGAAACGTGTAGTTCAGACTTGAAAAATGTATTATTCATCTGAATTTCTCATGTTAACCGGTTTGTGTGGTATTTTGCCCTGAAATACAAAGCTCCTCTCATATTTACCTCACGGAATATGTCCCCTGATATGAAGGGCTTTAATTTGCCACACACCGAGAATTATTAGGGCTACAGCAGTGAAACGTTGCTTCGCTGAAGCGCTCAACTTCATTTGTTTTAAACCATGTTCACCACACCGACTTTACTGGAGAAGATTAATATATTCACTCTGATGAAGTCCGTTAATTAATTTTGTTTTGTTGATCGTAAACCTAGCATTAAATTTGGGAAACATTTTTACAATTTAGGGGCAAAAAAATCATTTTAAAAGTGCATTGTAGTTGGAAAAAAGTGGCGCTATCTCTTGAGAATTGTTGGGTATCTCAGATCGCCAGTTATGCAGTTCGTTACTAATGCACCTTAGTTTGTGACAAAATTTCTGTAGAGTGAATTAATTTAACTAGTGATTAGATTAGAATACTAATTTAAATTTAGCCTCAGGGCTAGACTGAATGAAATAACTAGCCTTTCGATTTAGGCTTCCAGCAGGCCTAAAATTATGCAAATTTCTCATGAAATTTTCCAAAACGAACAACTTTTTAAATTGTTACATGTAATTGACTTTAATCGATTTTTATCACTTTTGTACCATCTACCGATGTGCTGATACGGATTGTGGATATACTTTCAACGGTAATCTTTTACCAATTCATTGTCTTTCAACTCTTCCAAAGAGTTGTGAACGAATATCTGCGCAGCTTAATCGATGAGAACGCTCTGTAAAAATCCCTCGAGTCTTTAAACGCAAATCTCATTTAATTTCAAGTTTGTAGAAGAAGAATTTACCTTGTCAATTTTGTAGAAGTGAATATAAGTACTTTTTAGTATCCAAATTAAGACCTTCCAAAGTTGAATACTGAAAGCCTATTTTAATAATAATTCTATTGTAGGTAAAGAAAGTGCCTCTAAATTTCCAGTTCTCTCATTAATTTTTAGTACCAAGTTTTAAGTTCACAAAATTATATAATAAACATCTCGCTACAATTTTTTCTTATAAATGCAATGCTTAACTGATACTGCTGTGTTGGGTGTGATGGGTTCGCCTTCGTTTTAGTCTGGGAATGAAGCCACCAAACTGCCTGAAAATTACGAGATTACCTAATTTCGGTTTTGCTATTGAAACAGAATCACAAATCCCGAATTTTGCTACCAAATCATTTAACCAGGAGTTGTGTTACTAAATGGATCTGCCGATCTGACTGACTCGAAGATGCGACTTTACTGACTAGAAATTTTACCAATTAAAGGATTTGCCATTTGACAAAGTCGAAAATTCTCTGATCGAATCACCGAACGAATACTTAAAAATATATTTTATTTTAATTCGCCTCTATCTGTCCGGCTTTAATATTTTAAACTAGATGTAATCTCCTCGATTAGTTTCAATTTTGCCCCAACACATTTTAATGGATTATTCTCCGATCCCTTTGTTTTAATTTGTTTTTAAATATTTCTGGAGCTCCCCAATTGTTATTGCATGAACCATATCCCGGGATACGAACCCTCCTTTTAACGTTTCACTTTGTCATTTTTATTCTTTCTCTTAAACTGTGGACGAGCCTAATCTACGTAGTTAGGTTTGGTTTTTGAGGGCCTTGGAGCTCATTAACTGCTTTGTTTAGTTTGAGGAATATTTTTTAAATAGCTGCAAGATTCTGCAGCAGAGAGTTTAAGAGGTATTAAATAAGACAATACAACACTAAGTTTATACAAGCGGCCTTATCCAGTTTCCAATTTGTGCTGGCTGTGGTGAGTCCGATGAGACTGTGCGGCACTTTGTTGAGGTGTCCAGTTTATTCTAAAACTAGATTCTCGTCTTCGGGGGGGTCAAATGTCTCCCTACCGGAGATTGTGGCATCTGGTAATCTTTACCAGAACTCTCTAGGTTTATTCCAGTGCACTGGGCGATTGAGTCGCCATGATCCCTAGTGTCCTGTTACTACTTTATTAGTTTATTGTACTGTTATCCGGCGATTTTTAGCCAGATTTGTTGGTTCTTATGAGATGAGGAGTGGGCGGGGAACAATGGGCATTTGGTTTGCCTGCGTTTCTTTCCCTTTCTGGTGGAGCCGCCCGTCTAAAACAATCAAATCTAATCTAAGTTTATACAATGATCAATTATTGCATTTATTATTTTGCAGTGAAATAGAATTGTAACAGGTATTAATTGAATATCTCTAATTACACATTTGGTTTATCCCCACAATTTTTATGGTAAATAAAAGTTCGTTCAAAATATCAGATTACAAAGATGTCAAAATATTAAAGCTCAGATAGATTTGAAGTTCATATATGATTTAATAAGGATTTTACTTACGAAATACGGAACTTGCCTGGGTGACGAACGGCGAAAAACTGACCCTGTTACTAGGGCACGACTTCCATACATATCTTTTACCCTTGATAAGTCGCAGTACCCTAGCAGCTGGAGTCGTAAAACACAAGACCCTTTTTGACGTCACTTTCTACCTCTCTAAGTCTGACCTAAATATCCTTTTCTGTATGTTTAGGAAATAATATTTTGTACATTCAGTTTTTATACATTCATATATTCGGTTGATTTTCTTTAATAATTAATTCATTAGGATGTCCAGAGTAGTAAAATTGCAGAAGCACTTACTCCTCATTGGTTTAGTCATGCCACATTGTACTTTATCTCATACGGATTGTGCCAAATGAGCACAAACTTGCCACTTATCGTCTGGAATCAGCAAGTATTTCAGAGTGGAGTCTGTGCTGCGTTGTTCGCAAAAGACTGGCCAATCTGATTTCGGATTAGATAATAAGTGTCGCGGACGGAAGTAACAAAGCACATTCTTTACTATTAACGTTTTAATAAAAAATAAAAACTTAAAAGTTATATGTGGGTCTTGATCATTCATTTACTACGCCACACTCATAACTATACCTCAAACAAACCAGCTCCTTAATTAGTTTTAGGTACTTCTCTAAAAACGCATCTTCAAACTAAAGTTACAGGTTCATTGGCTTTCAAAGAAAATCTTCAGGCTAATTTCGAAATTAGTTACATAATGAATAAAATCGCATTATCGGTTCTAGTTGGCTGTTAACCGAAATGATCAAATATGACTATAAAGTAATAATAAGTAATTAGGAACGCTGCATCATTTTTGTGCGTAAAGAAATAAATAATTACAAGTTATTCAAAAAAATTGATGAAAATCTTCACCTCTTATTTACATCCAACATTTCACCTTACGGCGAAACCTGTCTGACTAATCTTTAAAAATATGTATGAAAATCCGTTTCTAAGCAGACAAATTGGAAACACCAGCACTGTAAGAGGGTTTGAAATCAACGATGTGATAAAATCTTGCTGGAAATAAGAGGTAGGAAAATGAAAAATAAAATAATTCAATTTTCTATATTTTAAGGAAGGCTTTTCCAAATAAAAGATTTTTCTTCTCTTTTTATAAGAAATTTTTTCCATTGTAAAGAAAATTGATGATGCAAAAAAAAAAAATGTAGAAGATAAAACTTGCTCTCAGAAAACTTTTTAGTTAAACAAACTATGCAGATCAGTTTTTCCATCTACGTTGTAATAAGGGTATTTTAAATATTGTAAATCTGGTGATCTCGAGGTCACTCCTATCTTTCATGTTTTTAATCTCTTTACAGCATCTGTCTTTCTATCGAGTATCTTAGATTCTCTTACTCTTCTTAAGGAAGGAAAGGAATTGCAATCGTGCCGATTTTCAACAGAAATATCCACTTTTGGGGTCCTTTACGTGCGAAACAATTGGTTTTACAAACGATTAGTTCTTGTACAAGTGCACGTTTGTACCACATTGTGCCTATACTTCGCTCAACCTCCAGAATTGCAGTGAGACAAAGTTTTGAGATTCTGCAAAACAGTTTTTCCCTTTTTTCCTTTTTTTAATTTTCCACAAATACCTAATAATATCCCTTTAGTAATTTAATTAAAAACTGAGATAATTACGAATTTATATTTTTCTATATTCAGTAGTTTTCCAGAGTTTATAACTAATTATTTCCGGATTAGAAAGGGAGAAATGGCAGACTAGAAATCCTTTCTCCTTCGCCACAGGGATTAGGGATTAACATAAGCTTTACCATATTTTCTTCCCTCCTACCAACCATCGAAATATTTTCAGATAACTCTTTCGTCTTCCATTTTCTTAGAATTCTTCAACATTCAGTAAAGATTTAATTTCTAGAGTTACAAATTACTTTCATTAATGGCGAATCTAATAATTGCCCGTCTTCTACGAAGTGCTGATTTTCTACTTTAATATCTTACCATAAATATCCATCGTAAGGTTCCTGGAGGTCGAAAAGTAGTGTTTTACGATAGGTCTGCTATTATCTATAAGTTTCTTTCTCCTTATTTTTTAGACTTATGTCCCCAGCAAATTAACTCTCTTTAAATAGTGTGTGTGGTCTTCTGTAATATAAGCTTTTAAAATAATGTGGGTGCTTAGAATTTAATTATATTTTAATTTTTATTAGTCTTTATGTTGCCATACTCGTTTAAGTCTGCGTAAATGCAAGGGCAAAGACAAAATTGTGTATAACTTGGATCTAAAAAAGTGATTAATTACCAATAAAACGCAAAATTAATATTCATAAAGTAAATATTTATAAAAAAAAGTGACGAAAAAACAATAAGTTGGTTTATTATTGTTAATAGGAGATCTAAATTAATTTGTAATAAACATTTATTGACATTTTTTAATAGTGTCCAAGCAATATTTTAGTTTTTCACCTGGCTAGTGTTCCCTTGGGTGAGTCAAGACTTCTCTAGCTCAAATCGCTCCTTTGTTATAAAATTGGAGCACCTGAACAGAATTTGATCCCAGGTCGGACATGTCTGTCTTCTTATTTTATGGGTAGTAAACTGGCTCTTCAAAGTCTTCAGTGGGATAACTGAAAACATGTTAGATTTTTGCCATGACCTCTTATGACCTTGGTTATAATTAAATTTATATTGAGTTTACACTTCTTTCTGGAGCTGATGTCTGGAAAAAAGCACCCATTGATTTGGGATTTAGATAAAATCAATAAATACTTAAAAAAAATGGCTGTCATGAGTTTTCCCATCTACAATGCAGTTTACCACATGTAGATCTATAAGTTTGATTATAAACATATCCCCAAAACAATCAAAGATTCAACATTGAGCTATGACCTATTCAAATAATGAAGAAATCTCGCATCTTTGTAGCTGCAATTTAAGCATTTCACAAACCTGAACTCAGATCAGACTACAATAAAACAGTCAATTTTCAAATGGATCTCCGTCAGAAACTGTATCTCAATTAGTGGGTCCTCCATTTCCAAAACATGATCAGCTCTACGACTG
Organism: Rhodnius prolixus; assembly: GCF_049639745.1. Lineage (NCBI taxonomy): Eukaryota > Metazoa > Arthropoda > Insecta > Hemiptera > Reduviidae > Rhodnius > Rhodnius prolixus. The sequence continues at coordinate 27,838,636 of NW_027411624.1, forward strand.
CAGACTAAGATATCAACACACTTAGATTGTGCAATTAATTTGGGCGCTAGGCCAATTTCGCTAAGGGTGGCCAGTAAAATTATAAAATGAAATTTCCCATGAAGTTAAAAATTTTATATGTTGACTTGACGCCGCAATAAGATTGGTGAAATCTGCCTCGTTACTGAATAATTGTTCATGTTTTTGAGATTATCTCGCTAATTGGTCCAACGTTACCGCTCATGGTACGCCTTTAAGCCCAAAAAAATGCTTCTTAAAGCAGTTCTATGAAGGAAAGGTGAGGTTAAGCCTTTTCCTAAAGAACCATAACTAAATCAAAAATGTAAATTAAGCTGTAAAAAGTTATTTACAGTGCTGTAATAAACACAAAACGGGAAAAGTAGGAAATTAACATAAATGTTTAAACTGTAATGGCAACAAGAAATAGGTTCTGAAATTGTACAGCAAAACGCAGACTGAAAAGTTAATATACTACCCGAGTGGACTACATTACTTATTCATTGAGCTTTCCAAGGACTACATTTCAACTAGCATAGGATATTGGTAATTCAATGCTCCAGAATTTTGGGGTGAGTGACTTGGTTTATGGAAGTTAGAGTTCTAGAGGAGTATATATAGCTGGAATATTGGTCTTGGTTCTGTGTGTGTGTGTGACTGTGTTTTAGTTCGTTTCCTTCAGAAGATTTACTGCCGTCTGACAAGGACTTGGCAGGACTGTAGAGTCCAGAAAGTGCCCTGGAGCGAGAGAAATTTCCCATCAGAAGTAGTGGACCTACCTGCTACCTAAGAGATTAACTGTAGTAGTGTCAATAATGGATTGTGTTTTAGAAGCAACAAAATACACCTTCAAATATTAATTTTTCCACTTTTCTTTTTAAATATTACGGTTTTATTTACGGAATAGTTTTTGGAAAAGATTTTTTTGTTTATTAATTAATACCAAAATAAATTGAAAGTTCTTATCTGTCCGCTGAATGTGCTTTGTAGAGATGAACTTTATTCAGATTCTAAACCACTAATTGGAACTTCAAGAAACTAGGTGCTTTATTAAAGTTTGTTTTAATTTATTAATTAATTTCTAGGAGAATTGCGAAATTTATTTAGTGGCAGATATCCACCTTAATTATGGACTTTTACGAGAAAATATCCAGATGAGTGTGTTCACAGGATTTCCTTTATTCCAAATAGCAATTTTGAAAGAAGCTCAAAGCCTAGAAGTGCCCAAAATCAAATCTTTCCGGAAGAAGGTTATAAATAAAAGTTACGAACTACTTGTTCACATTAAGAATATCCAGTTTAATGTTAAAATGAAAAATCCGGATGAGGAATTTTATTTATTCTCTGAATTTTTCCAACATATTTTACCCTCCTTGCATTATCCGGAAATGGCACATTAAAGGAAGGAAATATGTATACTATCTCTCTTCCTCACTCTATTAAAGGTGTCTTTTTGAATTTTGCTGGATTTTGTAGAATTTTGCTGGAAAAATATTCCCAATAAAATTTTTATATAAAACTTTACATGTGTGCGATCAGTGTACAAACTTTATGGACAATACGTGAGCTGTTTTATAGAAAATTTCAAAAACTTGTAACTTTCCAGTAGTCCGTTATTGTTGGAAACCTTGTCGTGTCTCAAAATGGCAACTAAAATTGGAGTTTTCAGCGAATTTGAGTTAGTGGATATTTAATGGATTCAAAATCGGAAGCATTAATGATTCCAGTGCTTTCTTTATGCGATAAGTTAATGAAAGTAAAAAATCCATCAGTCACATTTGCGGAGAACCTATTTTCTATAAACTTTGAATTCTACCAGTAATTTTAACTTATTTTAATAACATATAAGATCTAGAAACGTGATGAAAAGTTACATCTAACCAATTACCTCTTCAGAAATGAATTTACCTAAGTTTAATGATTCAATAAAATAAAATAACATCTGAAAACAGTTTTATAGAATGAACTTCCGAATGAAGGTTCAAAGGCCAATACCATCATCAGTAAAATATGATTGAGTTCCGCGGAAGTCGAACTAACTTTTGATACAAAAAGAAGAAATTATAGCGAAAACTACTTCTACCGAAGAGTCGCAGAAAGGTTCATAAGGATATTCAAATTGATTTTCTATTTCATGCAAAAGTCTTCCACAGTTTGTTAGATAAAAAGACCAACTCAGTAGGAAAAGACACACTTGAATAAGATCGAATAATTTGCTGAGAACTATATTCAAAATTATGTTTTAAAATCTTGAAAAAGACTTTTTATTTTTATTACTATTTAAGGCAGTTTAGCTCGTAGTAGACTGCTGCCTCCGGGCAGTGTTATCTCTTTCCAACACTGAACATCTCAGAAAATGAGCTGTAAGAGGCTTCTGGTAAGAGAAACATTTTTGGATTAGCAGCTGGATAAGAACCCGAGAGGTTCCAGTACCCTAAACCCTTACCTTTTTTTTTTTTTTTTCTTTGCTAGAATGAAGCCATTCATTCATCAGAAGAATTTCATCAAAAATTAAAATGTTATGAGTATTAATTAAATAATTAAGAAAAGATTGGCAAGTATTTTCAATGTATATGATAATAAGAAAATCTTGATACGGAAGTAAGCCATTTTTCACTTTTCGATAGAAGTGGAAAAAAGTTCGCAGTCAGTTCAACTTCAAGAACAAAAACAAGAGCTTTGATGTGGTTTTGAGAGAAACGCTTGGAATTCTCATATGGCTTTGATAGTTACTTTGGTTTGCGGTTTTGTATTATAATAAAATGTTTACCTTTTAGTTATTAGAAATTACTTTGTTTTATTTGAAGTAGATTTTGAACTTACTATTTAGATTGTGGCGATAATGGATAAGAATAGTGGCCAAAGTAACTGGGTAGAAGTTAATCTTTTCTTTAGCAGGAATTTTCATGATTGTACAGGGTTGAGAATGAATTGTAATCCGAGCTTAATGGTCATTTACAATCTAATGATAATAATTTCTTGGTTTGTGAGACTACCTCGCTCAATGGCAATCTTTCGCATGATAACAGACTCATCCTTCCAGGAAATCGCTCTAAATATTCAAGATTTTCAATTTTCAATTTCATATTTTTACAGAAAATATTTGATTAGAGATCCTTTAAAGTCTGAAAATGTGGTTTATCTTTCCAAATTTGTCTAAATCAGTCTCAGGAGGGTGAAATTTTAAATTTGTTTCAGGTGCCATTATCAGAACTGATAAAATCAGCTAACAGATTGTACCACTTTACCAAAATTATTTTATAGTTTTTCTGGAAAACAGTTAAACTATGATTTTCTTTAAACGTATCAAGGACTTGCAACATCAAGGACACTTCTGGATAAGACTGGGTGTTATAATGTTCTGACTAACTAACACATCTGGGGTGTTAGGATGTTCCTCTATTAATAAGGATTTCTAACTTTGAAGAAATTTGGCCCACTGAAAGTGCATTTTCTCGGACTTATGTGACTTCTAAACGGATTTTACTGGTGTAAACTCGAAATCGGAAATCATACTTCTTTCCTTAACAATTAAAATTAAATTAAAAGTATTAGTAAAATATAATTAAGGGACTCTAAGCAAGAAAGAGGGTTATGTGAGCACAAGGGTTCACCGACGCCTACTTTCTAGCAGATGTGACCGTTCTCCTCCGCACAAGTTCTCCAAGAAGCAAGATAAAGAAAAGCTGGAAAAGCAGTATTAGAAGAAGAGATGAGGTCGCATGGAAAGCGGTTCAATCTTTTAAACATTAGACTTCTTGGCAAAAGAATTTTCTAGTACACCTAGAGCGCCGTTAAAAGCTGTTTCCCATCTGCCGACCGTTTTTTCTTTTTCAAACATCTTTTATTTAAAAGAAAATTTATAGTTTACTCATTTTTAGATTTAGTTTGTTTTTTTCTACTCCTTTTTTTTACGAAAGAAATGGTTACGAACCTAACAGGTTTTTGTGGTTATTGTTATTATAATCAATGTTTAAATCGATATTAGTGTTGGAATATAGTTTTCGTGACCGCAAATTGTTAAACTTAGGATGGAAGATTTGCGAGGAATCGATCAAATAAAACAACTCGTCTCTTTGCCAACGTTTCGACAAATATATTGTCCTCTTCAGAGCCTGGATATTACAAATACAAAACAATTTACAGAGTCAGTAACATAGAAAAAAACAGTATAAATTAGTAATACAAAAATAAACAGTAAAATACGTGGCTGTGCGAGTTGGTTGAGTTACAGAAACTAATTGCCAAAATGGAGAAGCAGGTATAGATACACAGATATGAAGAAATGGCTGGCGGGAAAAAGATTTTATTCAAACGAGGAGGTGATTGCAGAAACGAATGGCTATTTTTCAGACTTGGACAAATCCTATTATTCGGAAGGGATCAACAAACTAGAGCAGCGTTGGACGAAGTGTATAAGCCTAAAAGGAGACTATGTTGAAAAATAAAAAAGGTTTACCCCAAAAAATTAAGTAGTTTTTATTTTTGCACGGACTTTTCAAACGACCCTCGTAGATTTTTGGCTCTTAGTTTCTTTAACTCAACCAACCCGCACAGCCACGTATTTTACTGTTTATTTTTGTATTACTAATTTATACTGTTTTTTCTATATTACTGACTCTGTAAATTGTTTTGTATTTGTAATATCTAGGCCCTGAAGAGGACAATATATTTGTCGAAACGTTGGCAAAGAGACGAGTGGTTTTATTTGACCGATTCCTCGCAAATCTTCCATCCATTAGTGTTGGAGTTTATATAGTAGCTTATTCGAATACCGGATGCCAATAAATACGCCAAAATAAATAATATAGAAGCTCGAATGAAAATATCTTTAGATTTAAAACGTAGAAAACGCTCTAATTTATGTAATTACCTTCGATAATCTGCTGAATGTAAATGAATCGAAGTTCTTAAAAAAGTTTGACGTTTACATTCGAGAAAATTAATTGATGGAAATAAAGAGCGTCTCAAATTGTTTTTTATATTCTTCGAGAAAATTGGAATTAATAGATAAGTTTTAGTCAAAGAAAGTTGAATACAAAAGCAAAAATAAAAAAAATATAAAGCCACTTGTCACCTAAATCTTGCTTGATGATCCATTTTTCTTTGGCTTAGTATGTACACAGTGGCCAGAAATCCCTCAGGAAGAAGGTTGATTGTTAGTAACGAACCACTAACCTCGCCGCTCTTATTGTAACGAGTTACTTTAGCCCTTCTTCTTATTACGTTCTGTTTTTTTCCCTTCAACTTTCTGCCCCTGGGGGGCGGAGGAAGCCAACAACTTCCAATTAGTAAAAACTACGGTTTAAATAAATGGCGCAAAGTCACGAAGGCAATGTTTTGCCTCAAAGTTATTTATACCTTAATTAAATACTATCTGGACTTTGTGTACTTCTTGTCCCAACGGGGGGGACTTACTTTAAATTGTGAAATTTGTTGAAGAAGTACTCTCTGTTGGTTTTACCGGAAGATATTTGGGCTTGCGACTGACAAAAGAAGTTTAAAACGTTCAAAATTTCAGAAGTAAAAGGTAGTTAAGTAACAAAAAAAGTGCTTAAGACAAATTTAATTACATTAGTTTTGATTGGACCTTATTTTAACTTCGGTATAGATAAAGTGACTTAAGAAACACTTTAATAAATTTAAAAAAAAACTAATTTCAAGATTTTTCAAATTATATTCAATACTAATTTTTTTTTTTTTAAATCTTTTATTGCAATTGCACCACTGCAACGGTTGTTGCAACATGCAAATATGGTAAAAGAAAAAAGAAATAGAAGAAAATCATGAGTGGAGAAGGCACCCAGTGGTGTCACTCCAGTAACGTGCTTTGCTCTCACGATAAGAGAAGATCACGAGGCCATCTCTTCAATCTCCTTAGAGGATTACCTGGTAATGTGGAAGAAGATAGGTGTTCTATGAGAGGGGTTAGGATGAGCTGCTGTAGAGTGGAATGAAATTTGAAGAAACGAGTGTTAGCAAGATCTGTAATGAAAGGGATTTTGAGGTCATTATGGATAGTGAGGTTAGATACATAGAACGGAGCGTTAAGAAGTTTTCTGAAGTATTTTTTACTGTAATGCCTGGAAGCGTAGTGAGTTGGAACGGTTCAGTCGATCCCCATACTTCGATGCCGTATGACCAAATAGGTCGCAGTAACAACAGGTGTAAGAGTCTTTTGTTATGAAGGTCAAGTAGTCTGGCGAGAAGTTTGTAGCGTTGGTTAGTTTCTTGTCTTTTCAGTCTAGTATGGGGGGAATCCATGCCAACCGTTTATCTAGATACAGTCCAAGGTAGCGTACTTTGTCCACAGGGTATAGGAGTTTGGTTCAAGATGACAGAATGTAGGATTTTCCGTCTGAGAGTAAATACTATAAACTTTGACTTCATAACGTTGGTTTTGATTCTCCATTTGAAAAGCCAGTCCTGTAAGTGGTTGATGCGCGTTTGTAGAGTTCGTGTAGCGATAAGAGGATCAGAATGAGGAGATAAGATTGCAGTATTGTCAGCAAAGGTAGAAAGAACGGTATTCGGATGTTGAGGTATGTCTGCTGTATATAAGTAAATATGCTGTAAATAATTGATTTAATTTTATTTCTTTAATCTGAAAAAATGTTTGAACCCTCTCCTATATGAGGGGGGCTCCGCCCTTTCCGCTTACCGTTCGCTCGGCTCTGCACCGCATCTAAAATAGTTTCATTTTCTACAGAGACCTCCTATGTAAATAGAATTGACTCTGCAGATACTCCTGCCTTAGATAGAAAGGACGCGTTTTTTTTCCAATATAAGCTGATAAGTTACTTCGTACACTTTCATTGGCTGCAGGTTATTCTTCACATTTGGTTGAAGGTTCCTATCATTATAGTATCAAAGATATGAACTTCATAACTGTATTATTTTCTTTGTTTGAAGTAATAATTTTCCTTTATGTAAATTATTTGATCTCCCTTTATGGAAATATTTTTCACAATTTCCCTAGCGATAAGTTGAACACATTTTTACAGATTGTTCGAAATTTAATTTTGGAAATAAAAGTAAACTGAGGCTATTTTTTTTCTTCCAACTTCTTTGAGAGGTTTCAACTCACATAAAACGGTAGAAGGATGAATGTGAAGGATCAATGAATAAAAGGGTAAAACAGAGAAAGAAAGCAGATTGTGAATAAGATAAAAGTACTAGTATACATGGTAGTGAAAGGAGATCAATGTAGTCCCATTAGGGTTGTCTCCTACAGCATCTCTGCTGCATTCAGTTCATCCACAATTTTCTGTCAGTTCTTACAAATAGAATTTCTACATAGATCTTGTTTTTTTTTTAAAAAAAAACAATTTATTTAAGAAATGTTTAAAAGAGGAATCTTCAAAAAAATTTCAAAATTAATCCAAATAGAGAGAAATTGTTAAATGAAAATTCAGAGGGTGCGGGAAAATTAAAATAACCCTTTAAAATTAAGATAATGAAGGCACTGAGCAGAAAACGCATAGAAAATTTTTTTTCCAAGAACATTCTCGTCCTTAAAATTAAAGTATTTAAATATCATCTAGAATTTGAAAATCATGATGAAAATGTTTGAATTTTCATTCATAAATTTTATTCAAAACTAAAATCTACCGAAAACAATTCTCTCCATAAACCCTAGTAATGTTTAAATGGAGTTACACTTTACAAAGTTAAAATAATTCAAAGTACAATTATAATAATAATAATAATATTTTTTATATAAATATTTCTGTATTATACAAAGTAGCATGTTACAGAGTTAGCCTTTTACTTTACTATAAGAATTAAGATACAAAAGTAATTGAAATAGACAAACTTATACTGAAATTAAACTTAATAAAAGTGTAGGTGAATTTAAATAGAAAAAGGAAAATGTCACTCAGTAATACTTATACTGATTCGTACTCGAAAGGAAACAAAATAAGAGGTAGCTCGGGGTGACAACATCAACAGGGATCTAGGCAGTGCAAAATCACAAATTATTCGTTCGCATTACCGACTAAAATAACATTGCAGATCTAGGGAGCACAGACTGAACATTACTCTTGCAGCAAAACACTACGTAGTCACATTGCTGTAGTAAAAAGGTTATACACATTAAATACTTGAATTTTGTTTCCACATATAAGTATGTTTGTTAAAGAAGTATCTGACTGACTATTAAGGTATCTATTTCTGCATAAACCGTAGTAGGGGCATTTTAAAAATGTGTGTTCGAGAGATTCCTCGCTTGCTCTGCATAATTTACAAGTTTCAGATAATTCTACGCTATATGTTATGTTATTTTTTTGTATAAATAGTACATTTTTTATCAGAACTAATCCTAAGTTGGCTGAACACCCTGGCGGCTTCCAAACAAATATTATAAAATAAGTAATAGTTATCGTATTTTGCGTGCAGGATTTCTCTATGCAATGTACTATACGAGTACGAGGAAGAATGTGCTCTCTCTAGGTCATCTGAAATAGATTTCTGCCTCCAATCACCTAACAGTTTGTTTTTAAATTTTTTCATTAAATCTGCCCGCTGGCTCTCCCACAGCCAGTCATGCCCTCACGCTATGAAAAATAGCTTTCTATCTGTGATACCCAGTTGTATCACAATGACATTACTAGAAGAGCTATCCATATTTAATAATTTATTGAAACAGATTTAAGGCAATCTAAAAGTTGGGCGCATATCTAACAATTTTATCAGCCAATTCAAAGCTCTTTTTAAGACTATGCATGCCAATTTAACCAGACCAGTTTCTTGTCTGACCATGTAAACTGGCGGTGCCAGCAAAATAAAGATTTAAAAAATTTTACTTCCCAGTAAAGCCCAAAATTCAAGGCCCAGAATTCACCTCCATAAAGTAGAGTGGAACAGAGGATACTTTCAAATAATAGTATAATAATAATAATCTTTAGCTTAAATTGCAATTAAAATGGTTTACCTAAATACATTTTCATTTTGTTGTAAATGAAAGATTTTCTTTTTGTAAAATAAAAGGAATGGAAAGTTTTGATTGCGTTTTCCAGGAATGTTTTGGTACAAATAATTATCTCCTTAACAAAAACTTACAGTTTAAAAAGTTAAGTATAAGGGTTGATTAAACGCCAAAAGGTACACAAATCAGCGAGTACCCAACATTTCATTAATTGTACTTCATGATATAATTTAAGTAATTTTACCGCATTAATTTTCATTATTATTTTTTAAGAATTTATTAGATGTCACAGACCCTGATGCTGGCGATTTTCATCTATTTATTTATTTTTATTTTTAAATAAAAATCGTCGGTTTATGTTCATTCTTTAATGTGCTCACTAATATTTCGGTAAGGCGAATTCAAGTCTGAAATATTGTTTTAAATCCTCCGTGATTCAAATTTAAATAGTAGCAGACTCTAACTTTGTCTTTTTCTACTTTAACATGCATGTATCTGTGACAACTTCAGAATAAAGGGCACATTAAAGAGAAATAAGAAGAATAATTTGGAATAGAGTTAAAATAAAGTACCTATTTACACAAGATGTAATATACATTTTATCATAATTATAACAAAAAAATATTATGAATGAACTGGCCAGCATAAGGGTCTGTGACATCTAATAAATTCTAAAAAAATAATAATGAAAATTAATGCGGTAAAATTACTTAAATTATATCATGAAGTACAATTAATGAAATGTAGGGTACTTGCTGATTTGTGTACCTTTTGGCGTTTAATCAACCCTTATACTTAACTTTTTAAACTGTAAGTTTTTGTTAAGGAGATTTTTGTACCTTTTGGATAGATTTTTCTTTTTGTCTATTTTGCAAAGTTACATACCTGCTTTACAGATTTTTTAAAATTTGGAATAAGCAATTCTATCATTATAACCTGATAAGGTGTTAAATCGGAACCGTAACTACCACTGGAGAGATCTTTTTAAAGAATGATTATACTTGCGGTCCCCAAACCATCCTCAACAACAATTGTTTTTGAGAAAGCGTTTTGAATAACATAGGAAGGTATTTGTAGGTAAATAGTAAAATTAAACTGCGATTTCAGTACTTCTTTTTAAGAGGAGCAAGAAAAATAAACTGCGATTACAGTACTTCTCCCTAAAAGGCAAAGATTTTGTATCGAACGACAATTCATTGATGTAAATCGGTTCACTCATTGATAATTTTAACGATTGTAGTACTTCCTCTTAGTAGTTGTAACAGCATGATGGCACTTCACAGCCACGTAGAGGAGCTTTAATCACTTCTTCGTGCTAAATTTTATCAAAATTGGACTAAGCGTTATAGAAATATTGGTAATAATAGTTTTAGAAAGGGCCTTATTTGCGTGGGGCAAACTCCCCTCCTTATGAGGCAAAGCGTCGGGACTTTTAAAGTACAAATCTGTATAAAATTTCGATTCGAATGACACTTCATTCATGAAAATCGGTTCACATGTCGATAATTTGAAATGATTGCTATACTTCCCCTTAACAAGTGTAAGAGCAGATCGTCGCTTTATTGTTACGTAGGGGAGCCCTAACCCTATCATCCTATCAAATTTTATCAAAATCGGGACAAGATTTACAGAGTAATTAGTAATAATAATTTTGGAGGGGGCCTTACATTAAGGGGGCTAACTCCTCTCCCATTCGATGTACAGCGTCGGGAACCCCAAAAGGCACATCTACATAAAATTCTGAATCGAATGACACCTCATTCATGAAAATCGGTTCACGCTTTTAGGCGCTACGTTGTTTACAAAAAAGGTAACAAGAACAAGAACAAGAAGAACAAGAACATTTTTTGAAAAAGCCGTTTTTGCTCATTTTCGGCCACTTTGTTCTCAAAACCTATTAGATCGTGGTTGTTGCAAAAAAATTACAGTTATAAAGGAGGATTTGCCCTATAATTTAAAGAAAATTTGGGAATTTTATCTTTTATAGAAAAAGAGAAAAAAATTGTCAAAGTTGGGTGTTTTTCAACGTTACGCTTTTTCGTGCAGTTTTTGACGATCAACCCTTATACAACTGTCCTACCGGACAGTTTTAATTAAAAATAAGTCGCGCAATGTTTTTTGGTAAAATGGGAGATATTTTCAAAGATTTGAAGTTTGAAAAGAGACTGAAAAAGATTGTCAGAGAGAGAAAGAATGAGCGGTTCTTTTTGTCTCTGTCTCTTCTGGAATTCTCTTTAAAAAGAAGGGCAATTAATCTTGCGGGTCGCACTCATGGCAAGCGATCTAACGGCCCGAGGAGGGAATGTTCCCTAGATAAAATTATAATTAATGGGATTCCATCTTCCGCCCGCTCAACCAACTCTTATATTTCAGCTTTTCTCTCTCTAGGGCCCACACAGTTCCGGCTTGCCAGACTCTTCCTGCGCTTTATTGTACTCCCAGAGATACTTATTCTGGATGAATTACATTTTAGTGCGCACAGAAAGTGAGAATCCTCATTGGCTTATCATTTTAACATTTAAACAAAACCAAAATGTAAAAACTTAAAAAAATTAGTCTTTTCATTGGTTATTTGTAAATTTAATTAAAGAACACTTAACCACACAAAGACGTTTCTTTGTTAATAATCATACTATGAAGAAAAGGTGGCTAACGGAAATGGCAGTCAGAAGAATATTTCAAACGTAAGAGAAATCTAAAAGAGAAACGACGATAAAGAATATTAACCTTTTTCTAATACCTTTCTCTCTCTTACACACACCGCTTTTGAGTTTATATAGGGAAACCCAGAGACAAACACACTCTACTCTCTAAAAATCACTTTTTTGTTCTACAATAGATATTCCAACTAAACGTTCTCCAACTTCTAACTTAATACATTTTTCTGTGAATTTCAAAACTATTAAACTATGGGTAACATTATCTAGATAATAAAAGATATTAAAAACGACACATTAGGATGATCTGAAATGAATTTCGCTACAAAAATTATCCCAATAAAGGTTGTCGATAAAAATTTATCGATATAATGTTTTATTTCATTCCCCTTGATCACCACATGAAACTGCCGACCAACTGGCCAGGAGTGGTGCTAACACTCTCCATTCATTTGCCCGGAACCTGTCCTGGGAATCACCAAGGGTGCAGTTCATGTGGTTCTCAGAGACTGGATTTGGAGAGAACATGAAAAGAACTGGGTGATATGTCCTGGGGTTAAACACAGCAAGATTATGATGCCTTGGCTGTGTAAACAAAGAGCCAAAGAGACTCTGTGCTTGGGTAGAAATTCAGATTACTCTGATTACAGGCCTATTCACGGGGCATGGTAGGTTCAGCAAGTATCTGTACAAGGTGGGGGCTTATTAACTCGGTGTTGTGCAGATTTTGTCAAGGAAGAGAAGGAAACGGACTCTCAGTTCGATTGCGCTGCAATCGAGCGGTTGCGCTAAGATATCTTCGGAGCTTTGAGACCAAAGGAGATAGTAGCGCAAACAGAACTAGTAGGGGAAGTCCGTAACCTCCTTAGTAGGGGAGGTTTCGTCTACTAGATCCAAAGACGGTGGGCGCAATAAACCTCTTTTGGCTGCGCTGCCTTGGGGCATAAGTCCAGTCCTATCCAAATTTTAGAGACAATCATAGAAGGCCTATTTAAACAAAAAAAATCGCTTCATCTGCAAATTATCATCTTTGACGTATTTACGGGCCATTTTAGACCTAAGAACCATTTTAGACCTAAGAACCATTTTAGACTCAAGAAACGGATGTTGCAGGTTAAAAAAAATCTGTCGATCGCAAAAAATAAAAAATTACCCGAATTTAAAACCTCCACTTATGTTTGCTAAAAGTGTTATTAGGTTATGAAAAAATTGTCCATAAAACAGTCATTATTATAATTAAATAAAGCGTACCTACTTTCAATGAGTTAAGTTCGTGTATAGAAAGTCAATTTATATTCTGAATGAGCGACACGCTTTCAAAAAGGAAATGAAATCTGTTTCAAAATATACTGGATCGACTAATACATTACACACACACATTCATACTTATGTGTGTATATAAACACTTAAATTGCACTTTGAAATAACCCACATACAAGCTATACGCATATGAATACGAACATGTAACCTATGAAATGAATTCAATGGAACAATATTTGTTCAATGTGGGCGATATAACACGTCACATAACATTGAAATAATATGCTAATATTCTGCCACTTTATGGTTGTGAAAATTTCATCAATAATAACAACTTTGCTGAAATATCGCGTTGGTTGTTTTAAAATCTCTCAGCGCCACTCTGTGGATATTTGTTCCATTTCTACAGAACTATTGGCACGATTCTAGGAAGTTTCAATTCCACAGTTGTAGCCGCAATCTAGGTTTTTCATAAATATTTGATGCATTACAAAATTTTAGGGTGTAGTTTCTAATTTTTTACTTTATCCTACCACTGGTAAAGAAATTATTTGAGAAAACGCAAAAATTTGATTTTTCCGAAAATATACGTTTTAAGATGCACTGATTCTGAAAAAGCTTCTTTTTTTTAAAAAATTGTGTGACCTTGTAAAGACAGAATATCTCAAAACAAATAATTTAGGAAGCTGTAAGTACTAAGCTGTACTCTCAAGCGAACCATGAAGTAATTAAGGCTCAAGAGAGAATTTGCCAGAGAAGGGTTTCTTGTGCTGTATTCACGGGATTTGAATCCTTTTGGAATTCTGCAAAATACCTTTCTTCCGTGCATCCATCAGAGAATAGGTGCTAAAAAACCGCAGGTGTGTTGTTTGGAACCCCCGGCCAGGGACGAATAGGCAAGCAGCAAGTGGCCTGAACTTACTGCGCTATTTCTGGAGTAACGCAGGGAGGCCTTAAGTTGATCGCTGCGTCCATCAAATCATCGCCAAAAATCTCTCTTTGATTCTGTGACAGGCATTTATTACCAATCTTTTAACCTTCAAAAAAAGACGCAGAAGATTCAGCAAACATTTGATTAACAATAAACACAGTTAGAAAACAGAAGGAGGCCGGGTATTATAGAACCTCCACTACAGCCCGGACAGAGCTCAAAACTATTTCTCCTATTTTAAATTAAAAGTCGTTAATCATGTCTATCATTTTTTTTTAACTTGGGCTTATTAACACAAAAATGGCGTAACAAATACATATAAGAAAATGGTGCAGAAGGAACGATTTGTTTTCTGTTTTTAGCTCGTAGGAGAAACCATTACATTCTAACCGCAATGGATAGTGTAAGTATGTTTTGCTCCTACCTTATGTATTTTAAATAAACAGATAGCTGAATAGGTAATAGGTAATTGAATGCTGGATAATATATAATCGAACAATAAACGTTCAATTCTAATGGGAACCTTATGGAGAAAATATCCTAAATTCTTTAAAACAGCTTATCAGACCCAGATGACCTTGAAATTGATTTTCTTAAATCCCAAGCAGTAAGTGATCCAATAGGGTAGCCACTTCTCCTCAATAATTCTACAAACCAGCAAGGAATCCTACCAGAAACTTGGGAAATGGCCTTGAAATACAAAGCCACTTCTTCGTAAATATCAAAAACTGCACTTTGATTACATCGACGAGCCACTGTTAATCAACGATAATTTTAAAAAAGAAGTACCGAATTGGGTTCCAGTTCATCCAGATTTCTTCTTATTTTGTCACTGTTATCTCGTTTTGAGCCCAAAGCTAAAGTATACATAAAGGGTGGCCCTCCTTTAGAAAATGTAGAGTAAAATTTAATGGAAAAATAACCAATTGGGTTCCAGTTCGTCCAGATTTCTTCTTATTTTGTCACTGTTATCTAGTTTTGAGACCGAAGCTACAGTATACATAGAGGGTGGCCCTCCTTTAGAAAATGTACAGTAAAATTTAATGGAAAAATAACCAATTGGGTTCCAGTTCGTCCAGATTTCTTCTTATTTTGTCACTGTTATCTAGTTTTGAGACCGAAGCTACAGTATACATAGAGGGTGGCCCTCCTTTAAAAAATGTACAGTAAAATTTAATGGAAAAATAACAAATTTGAATCCAGTTCGTCCAGATTTCTTCTTATTTTGTCACTGTTATCTAGTTTTGAGACCAAAGCTAAAGTATACATCTTTACATGGCTAAGGGTAGCCATCTTTTGGAAAATGTTAGGTAAAATTAATAGGAAAAATACCGAATTGGGATGCAGTTCGTCCAGATTTCTACTTCCATTGTTGGCGTGGATAACAGCACACTGGTCTCATTCACATGTAGAAGTCAAAAAGATTTCACCTCTGTGTGCTTCCACCATATCACCGACATAAACGCTTGCTGAATTCAATCTCGTAAACAGATCATTCGTGAAGACACACCAGTGCCTAGACTGGAGAACTACCCTGGAGGCAAACTCTTACCGTTCGTACGACTACAGTTTGACAACCCAGGGTGTCCTGAATTACTCTACACCTCGAATAAACGCTAAGCTTGTTAAACAAAAGCAGTAGACACCTTCACGTAGAAGGAATTCTTCTACAGCATCAAATAATACTCTATCAAACGTTAAATCTGAATAAATGTAACACGTAGAACAAACTCTTTCGTCTCTAGAGCGGATTCTATTTTACCATCAAGATAATACAACGCTACAGTGCAAGCATGTTGGTTTGGATGCAATAGAAATCACTTAAAGTGACCAACAATTCCAATCTATCCAATAATTCATATACCTCCAGTTAGAGACTTGCTTAATTTGAACATCTGTAATGAATTAAAACTGAGTTCTGGGGAGCTGCAACATTACGATTCGCTTAGAAATATTGTTTTATTCTAATTGAACTCCACTGACTCCAACTAATTAAAAATGCAAGGTTTGAAAAAACTTGTAAGTTAGAAAGAGAATCGTCCGGGGTTCGCACTGTTTTTCTTGCTTCTATTATAAATAATGATTTATTTTTTTAAATAAATTTCTGCAAAATGAAAGAAAAAAGGAATCTAATAAAATTAGGCTCTCCAAGAAATACCACTTCAAATAAATTCAACTGTAACTTAAGCGTACTCAAAGAAATAAAAATTCCGAGCTGAAAATAAGTTTGAAATCGGAATTAGAAAGAAAAAATTTTGTAAGCTCGTCAAAAATTTTACCCAGTAAATGAATTCATACTACATTTTAAGCTTTACCACTAACAAAACAGTAAGTACACTTTTACTACGTTTTGCTGCTTTAAATAATACTTATTCTGGTATAAAAGAGGAGAAAACTCGACCAAGTTGGCCGTCGGTGGAAGACCATTCGAAATTGCAAAACTGATCGAAGCTAATCCGCTTAAATTGAATACAAAATGTGTGCACTTCATTTTTCTCTCACAAGACCTAGTTGCGCTAAATCTTTTTAACTTTATTTTTATGGAATTACCTGGTTCGATTTTAACTGGACAGTAAAATAAAATTGAAGCCGCTAACGCAATAGAAGAACAACTTTTAAAATATGATTTTAAAAACTGAGTAAATCCCTTTATCTTATTTTATACCGATAAAATTTTATGGAGATTTAACTTGAAACAAAAATGTAGTTCAAATTTTCCTGGTGGATTTCACTCTAAGAGATTCTGTGCTGCGAGAATTTAAAAATAAAAAAATCTGAAGAAGATATACTTGAACGTGGGCTTAATAAGAGGATCACTTCTGGGTGATGGTCTTTTGGAAGTGTTCCACTTTTTACCGTCTTATTAGCTAGTCTAAGTCCAATCCAAGAACAATCTCTATGTCCATATGTTTCTGTTCTATTTTTAAAAAATGTTTTTAATTTCAAAGCTCAAACAACCGAACATTATTAAGAAAAACGATCTTTTAATATTATAGTTTTGAAGTAGAAGAATATGGCTAAGTCAGACCACATTATTATATAGACTTCCAAATTTTAACTTACTTAGCAGCTCACTTTTATAGTCTATTATCTCTATCTGTCTGTCTGCTTGTTTTAAATTATTTATTTCCTTAGATGAGTTTGACTCTACCTCTTTTTAATGCCCAATTGTTCTTTACATGCCACCCTAATCTCCGGAGACGTTTTCATTCATCACCGAACATTACTTTTACTGTCTTTTTTTATTGTATATCTCTAGTGTTTAATAACTCAGAATATACACTATATCGCTTTTAAAGGTGTGAATTGTGACAACAAAATTGTATCATATTCGCAAATGTTTGGAGTCAAATCGGCTAATTCTTGATATTCCCTTTCGTATCAAATTGGTGGCAAATTGTCTAGTAATTTAATTATAAATAAATAGATTTTATTCTTCTTTTACTTTATTCACATCTATAAATGTGAATTGTAAATTATTTTATTAATGGCAGGATTCGGATTTCCGTTTAAGAGCTTCATCCTTTCGTAATCTACTTATTGGGTTTCCTGTCACAAGTTCCGCTCTCTTAGAGTAAGCAATGAGGGATACATTGTAAGTAGAAGTTGGATTGTTTTAAGAAAAAGCGATCGACGAATAAAAAAAATTTTTTAAAAACAACCAAATTAATGAAAACGCCTAACCATCTGTCCACAATTGAAAAACTTATTCTTTTTTGCGTTAAGTTTGATATTAATGATGATAATTTAAATTTTATTTATGTTCAAATTCTTTTTATTGCATCCGCTAGATCAAATCGACAGAATATTGAGCAATCTAGTTTTATTTTCGTTTAAACCGATAACCCCCGTGTATGAACTTTGAAGTTTATCTTGATAGGAAAGAGTCTTATGTTTAAATCTTGCATTTTGGGGGGGGGATTCCTGTCTGTGCAGATTAGCCAGAGATGTACTAGTGTATTATTTAATGATATGTATTATGAGTACGAGGGTCGTTTGAAAAGTCCGTGCAAAGTCAGAGAGATAGCACTACTGGCGCGTATCGAGGTTATGTTTAGTTAGTAGCATCTCTTGGAAGAACACACACCAAGTTTCAGCCAAATCGGTCTATTTCTTTGTGTTTGGCATTCGTTTGAATCGAGGAAGTCGAGTGATTTTCAAATCGTGTGAAGTGTTCGAAGGACGGTTTGCAGCTGTTCCAGAAGAATCCGCAGGACTTTAAGCGTCGTTTCGTCACTGTGGATGAAACATGGATACATCACTACACTCCTGAGACCAAAGAACAATCTAAACAATGGGTTACCAAGGGGGAATCTGCTCCAAAAAAGGCGAAGACCGTTCCTTCGGCCGGAAAGATTATGGCGACTGTCTTTTGGGATTCGCAAGGAATAATCTTCATCGACTATCTGGAAAAGGGTAAAACTATTACAGGTGCATATTATTCATCGTTATTGGACCGTTTGAAAACCGAGCTGCAAGAAAAACGCCCACGATTGGCCCACAAAAAAGTCCTTTTCCATCACGACAACGCACCAGCTCACACCTCAGCAGTTGTGGTCGCAAAATTAATGGAAATAGGGTTCCAACTCGTTTCACATCCCCCCTATTCTCCAGACTTGGCTCCCTCGGACTACTATTTGTTCCCCAATATGAAGAAATGGCTGGCGGGAAAAAGATTTTATTCAAACGAGGAGGTGATTGCAGAAACGAATGGCTATTTTTCAGACTTGGACAAATCCTATTATTCGGAAGGGATCAACAAACTAGAGCAGCGTTGGACGAAGTGTATAAGCCTAAAAGGAGACTATGTTGAAAAATAAAAAAGGTTTACCCCAAAAAATTAAGTAGTTTTTATTTTTGCACGGACTATTGTTATTTTTGTTTTATTTACTGTTATGTTTTAATTTTTAATTTTTATTTTCAAAGTTTGATTTTGTTTTTGGGAATGAATTGGAAAATAGCCAGATACGTTTCGAATATTGGTTCTATGAGGATGGTATGCAGTTTGGCAGGAAGTGGACATTTCGCTTTGATGACTGCATTCCACAGTTTGTCCCTATCATCCTGGTGACTATTGCAATCAAGGATCAGGTGGTTGGCGTCTATAATTGTATCAAAAGGGCAAGAGCAAATTGTCCTAAAATATCATAGAAACTAACGATATCCCACTCATTTCTAAGTTTGAAAAAAAAATTCGTTGAAACTGATTCGACAAAATTCGAAGAAAAAAAGGAGGGAGGCGCTAGACCGTTTCCTCTGAAGAAGTCTTGAGATTTCTGGAAGGAAATGTTCGAATCTTACTTTGGTTATTGGGTTTTTATGGAAACAATAACGCAAAAAAGATTTCAAAGTGGTTGAGGAGAAAACCAGTTTTCATATTTGAGATGCAATTATAATTATTAATAAAGGCGAAAAATAAAAAGGTGTATAATTATTTAGTTCATATAACTAAAATTATATGAAAAGATTTATATAAAGATCTCCTTTTGAAAAAGTGGTTTCCCAAGCGGGCTACGTTTGGTGGCCAAAATATTTCCAATCTAATTTATAAAACACAAATTTAATTAAGCACGAAAAGAAAGATATTTAAGATACTAATATCAGGCAATTTAAAATGATAAATGTAACTTTTTGGTAGTTCTATAATTAAGAAAAACTATTTCTATTAAATGTAATGGAATGCTTTTGTCTTTTAATTCAATAATAAAAGTAAAATGCTCACTTCATCGCTGAAGCTAATTTAAAGATATTTGATTTTTTCTTTTAAAAAAAACGCATTAATTTATGTTTTTGTATATTTACAGCAGCTTTGCACACTACTTTGTGATTTGTATAGATTACTGAACGACAGGTATTTGTTGACTCGCAATTGTATTTAAATATCATTTTTTACGTTTAATTAAATATAAAAATGAATTAAGCAGTTAGTTATGAATGTTCAGGACGTAAAAAGACGAAATAACTGACCTGTGAAGAAAGCAAGGCTGACGCAGGGCGTGGAGAACTAAGGTGAACTGTCGAGGTTGCGCCGTGACGACTGTGCGTGCTACAATCCCGCCAAACACCAGCGACCTTACATGCAGCCTATCTATCGATGTTTAAGGCGCTTTTTATAAAGTTATAATTTGTATTATTATTTTAACTTTAATAGTTTGTAGGTATAAGTTTATGAAAATAAAGTTGATAACTTTTGATGTTTAATAACTTATAATAAAAACTTCTGGCAATGAACATCATATCAGTTTGCTGCAAATATGTTTTTGTTTAAAAAAAAAAAATTGCTGGAAGTAAGCACACCTGTTTCATAATCGTAAAATAATAATAACAATCATCATCATCATCATCATCATTGTAATGATGCTTCAACGTTCATCAATCCTTAGCGGCTGCCCCATATTTTTTACTTTCAAGAAGCCTCTGAAGTGTTTTTTTTTCCAAACGCGTCGACATCTGAGGGCGCCCGGAGCCTTATTCAGTGCACTGCCGGCCTCTGGACAGGGTTCTCTCGTTACAGACAACACTGTCCATCACCGGAGAGTGAGCTGTAAGAAACTCCTAGGAAGAGAAAATCTAAAGGCCAGCCGGATCTCCGCGTGGGAATCCAGTACGCTAACCGCAAAGTAATCCCTTCCCTTTATTGAGGCTATTCTTCTTCTGCTAATCAGTCTTAATTTCTTGTTCAGTAGACAATTCACTTGTGAGGAGAGAGTGGGACAGCGTTTCTTTTCCTCTGCCTTTAAGGCATGACAAGAACGAAATGTCCCCCAAACGGTCATTGAATCTTAAATGTTGGTTTGAGCATCCTGTTTACCAATGATATCCTTGGATTTTGAGCCTTTAACCCAATTTCCCATCTCTGTGTCACTGTTAGAGTAAGTGAAAATCTACCAATACTTTTTGTGAACCTCTTTGTGACTGTCCACTTCCATAAAAGCGTTCATGCCAAAACTTGACCTTTTCAGACTCAGCTCAAATGCATATATTGAAAATGAAATCTCTCAAAAGTCACAGATCCCCCTAAATAATAATTACAGATGAAATATCTCTCAAATAGTTGTAGCCGAACAATAAAATCAGCTTCAGTTTTTAAGCAGTTAAAAAATGTGATTATATTATTTCATCTTTGCATACTTGTAGTAGCTGTAATCGTTTTCTAAATACTTTTTTAGTTGTAGAGGAATTCGCCAGAGGGCTTTCTAACTAGTATGGTGTTCATTTCCTTAATATTGAAGTAAACAAAGAGAAAAATTGTGGTGGGGGAAACAAACATTGCTGGGAAGTTCTATCTGGTAATGGAAGACATTAGGCCCTGTGCAGTATTTTGTTGAAAATAAAATCCAGGTAATTATCTAGCATGGTAATTATAATTTCTTGTAGTTTAAATTAAAGATTTATTTAGATTTTATAAAGTTACTAATATAAATCATTTTGAAAGACTAGTCAACTTATTTGAACGCGATTTTCATTTTGGTTAATTCACCTAATCAATTGGTTAACTCTTCTGAGTAAAGAATCGTTTTTGGGCTGATTTTCGATTGTGAGATTTCATCAGAGATATCCTTTTTGAAATGCCCTGAGTTTTGGTGTGTCCATGGCAACTCAAAAATGAAAAATCGTAGAAATTTCAAATTTGATATTTAGCCTAGGTGCCAATAGAAAATGTGCTATTGCTATTTATTGTTCTGGCTGGACACCTATACAGGTGTTAATAAGAATAAGATGTTCGCAGTATCATCTCTTTGCGTAAAGGCTCGCGAAGGTTTTGGTTTTACATTTTGGTTTTAGAAATACGCGTCTCGCTGACAGTGATTCATTTCTTAGTATTTATTTTATATTTTTAATTCAATATAACTACATTCGGACTAAGTTGCAAAAAATTGTATCAAAGAACAATTTGGAGAAAATTAATTTCAGTTTTCTAGTAAGTTTAATGATCATATTAACGAGAATGGGAATTGATTTGAGTGACTGGATCTTTGAATTCTTTATATTTCATCAATTTTTCATCTATTAACCTTGAAATGTTGCCGTAATGCTCCTTTTGGCCAATGAATTTTCTTCAGGTTAACTGTGAGTGGTTCTTAAACTTAGCTGTATGCTTTGATGTGTATATTCAAGAAGAGCATAATTCAAAAACAGAATGTAATATGGCCTTACGCTAAAATCTTACAGCTGGTGTTATCAGAGCTTTAAAAGGCCTGAATAAATCACTCGTAAACAGTAAGTCGTCTTTCGACTGCTGGGATTGTGTTATGAATGATTGATTTCCAGATTATCTAGAGAGCACGACTGAAAAGTTCTTCGACGGATTTTACTTTCAACGCATAGTGTGTATTAAAGCATTAATACGTCCATCAGCAGATTGTACGTATTTTGTAAGCTTATATTATGAAAGAATTGCTAAAAAGAGTGTGACATTTATTTTCTGAAATAATGTTAATGGCACCATCAATATTTTAAAGAAAGTAACGCGTCATATATATATATATATATATTTTAATTTAAGGCACTTCAAGATCTGAGGTCGTTGGCGTCCGGAGCTTTTTTCAATGCAGTGCCGGCCTCAAGGCAGAGTTCACTTGTTCAGACGTCAGCGGATACTGACTTATAGGGCACACCTAGCAAGAGAAAATCTAAGTATGTTTGTATGAATGCTGGTTATATTCTCTTTTCCAATATCTATTATATTACCTAATTATACCTGGCCTAATGCATCATTTACCCCGCTGATTCAGTATTAGTAATCAATGCAAAATTTGTTAGTTTAGACTATCGATTGGTATTTTTGAGGAATTTATAAATTAATAAAGATATTGATTTTTATGAATGCAAATGCAATTTTTATTTTAAATAACTTAATTTCTTACATGAAGTAAATTACCAGTTTTTATCTGAGAGATTACATATAAACGAGGTACAGATATAAGTATCTAGTCTTCCTTTCGTAAAAAACTGAGTGACTTGTAAGTTCTAGGGGCAACAACGAGGCCATGGCCAAAGGCTTATGACTAGGGTAATGTGTTAGGGTGATTTTTTGATTAAGTTAAAATACCAATGGTCACGAACGTAAATAAGCGATCTTAATCTCTCTCTGTAAATACCACTTTGCTGAGTAGATTCTTTAATTTTCCGACATTTTCTCTGGATTGGCTTCGATAGTCTTTAAACTGTATGAACATATTGTACCCCTTTGATCAACGACTTTTATTTGCAAAAAAAAAAAAATCTGTTAATAGACTACTGCGTTAGATGGAGGGGAGGTTACCTATAATAATTCCATTTCAGTATAATGTACGGTCCTGTGTCTTGTATATTATAAAAGTAGATGAAAAAAATTAGGAAAGATAAAAAGTAGCTACACGTGGGATTCGTACTAGGGATCTCCCACTTGCTTATCCCCGTTCGTGATCACCAACACCCGCCCAGTGTCTTTACATTATAAGGGTACAATAAACGTAACGATAAAATTTTGAACTTTAAGAAAATTCCACAGCTGAATATAGCGTTATACTCTAAGAATTGTTCACTTTGTTTTGTGTATTTTTCTGTCTTAGCTTCCACATTTTTCTCTGGCCTTTGTTTTAAGGCGTTTCTGAGAACGGATTTGATTGGGCTCCATTTTAAAGTTTAATTTCGTTGTAGTTTTAAGTTTGAAAACTGGGGTTTGAAGGAACATTTAATTTTGGAGAATTATGTTTCTAATTTGTATAAAGCTTTTAATTTAAGTTTTGAAAGAGAAACGTTTAACTAATGCAAGAATTTTGTGATGATTTAGGATTGTGGACATCTGAAGAGCAGCATTTCCAAACTTCAGAGAATGGACCAACAAGAACTCCCTGTCAGCTCTACTTCTCTTAGAAAAGATTTATTTTGGAAATAAAGGAGGAGAGGAGATATACGAGGAGTAATATCAGGTGGGTTGATTAAAGAATAATATAAAAGAATTTTCTTACCGGAGATCTTCGTCAATGGAGGAAATTGTTGTTAAGATGACCTGTGATGTACCCTTTAAGAATGAAAACTATCGCCCTCTCCCCATGATTTTGAGATTACATTATGCAAATTTGGGGTTTTAATGTTGCATTAATGATTTTTATCGTTTTATTATGGTTGATAATTTCCATTTATACTCTTTGTGTATTCTCTTCAATCACCAGTCATCTCTCTCCCAATAAACTTCTTGCAATTGACAACAGCTTCAGTTTACAGCCTTAATCATACCTTATCTCCAATTATTTCCTCTCCATTCTCCAGTTCCTTAGTCACCGCTTCTTATCATGAGGTTATCTTAATGCTAAGCATCCACAATGAGGCTCTTGGCTTGTTTACTTAATAATTTCCTATCCGAGTATACTTACTAATTTTTATCTCCACCACTACTAAGCTATTGGCTAGCCAACTTCTATTCAAAATTCCAAATATTTTACCGAAACCGGCTTCTGTAATTTGAAATGTTTATTGTAGTTACCTTGTTTTTATTATTCGTTCATTTTCTATTTTCATTTGAGATAAAGAAAACATTACGTTACATTTCCAGTAATTTTATTAGAGTTTAATTTCATTTATTGGATTTGTCTAAACGAGATGTTTTGGGCTCCAGAAAGGAAACAATTATTTCAAACCTTATACGATTTTTTATTCTGTTAATTCTAAAATATATATAAAAAAAGTAAAAATTATTCAAACTGTTCAAACAGTTGTGTGAACTTTAAAATGACGTTTTTCGTGCATTTTTGTCGATCAACCCTTATACTACTGTCCTACCGTTCAGTTTTAATTTACCTATATACAGGGTATTCAGCATAAGACTACGGTAACTTCGGGAGGCGATTCTGGGCATCATTTGCAACAAAAAATTCCATATAAACTATGGCTCGATTCGGCTCCGTTTTATAGATATTTTTAATTTTATGTTTTTTCAAGGTGTTACTACTTTTTAGCAAAAAGTTGTCTATATTTCTCAAACTATTAAAGCTACAGCTATTTTAATAAGCTCATTAGAAAGAAGGTTAAATTTCCTTTTAAATAAGCTAATTTGTATTCCAAAAAAATAATATCAAGTATTTTACTTTGTGGCCCAAACATAAGTTTCTAATTTTTTCCAAAAACTTTGACTTCATTTTTCTCAAAAACGTTTTATATAAAAAAACCGTGCATTATTCAGGAAAAACATCTACATACGATCACCTTTCGAACGGTATACAATAATTGGGGTTATGTTAAACATTGATGCAGAAATCTGTGATTAATTGCAAAAAAAGTAGGCCTCAAAACAACGTCGGCATTATGAAAGGAATTCTCCTACCATAAGAATATAGTTGATCAGAATCATCAAATCCAGTACGATTTTTTGCAAACGTGTAATTTAATAATTAATTTATTTAAAAACTATATTCAAAAATATAAAACTTACATTAAAAATAATAAAATAAAATAAAAAGAAGAAAAATGAATATGATGTTAAATGAGTGTTAGGTACCAATTTCGAAAGAAAGGATTTTCGTTTAACGAGTTTAGGATCTGTGTGTTATTCTTTAGTTAATTAAAGAAATATACTAAATAATGTGAATAAATCATCATTTCATCATTTTGAACTACTCAATAAACTTTTGGAATTAACAGGTTGTGAAGAGCTAATGAATAAGCCGAGAACTTACTTATCGCTCTAATCTCCAAGTTAAAAACTGACTTGTTTTATCCTAATACGGCTTATAAAAACAAATAAATACAAGAAGAAGAAAAGATAGTTTAAAGTCTACATTTTCATTAGATATTTAGTTGTCATTTTGCTATCAATATGCCAACGAATTCGAATATTGAATATCGCGATATGTCATACATAATTATTATTTTTAATGTAAGTTTTATATTTTTGAATATAGTTCTTAAATAAATGAATTATTAAATTACACGTTTGCAAAAAATCGTACTGGATTTGATGATTCTGTTCAGTTATATTCTTATGGTAGGTAAATTCCTTTCATAATGCCGACGTTGTTTTGAGGCCTACTTTTTTGCAATTAATCACAGATTTCTGCATCAATTTTTAACATAACCCCAATTATTGTATACCGTTCGAAAGGTGATCGATCGTATGTAGATGTTTTTCCTGAATAGTGCACGGTTTTTTCATATAAAATGTTTTTGAGAAAAATGAAGTCAAAGTTTTTGGAAAAAATTAGAAACTTGCTATTTCTTATGTTTGGGCCACAAAGTAAAATACTTGATATTATTATTTTGGAATACAAATTAGCTTATTTAAAAGGAAATTTAACCTTATTTCTAATGAGCTTATTCAAATAGCTGTAGCTTTAATAGTTTGAGAAATATAGGCAACTTTTTGCTAAAAAGTAGTAACACCTTGAAAAAACATAAAATTAAAAATATCTACAAAACGGAGCCGAATCGAGCCATAGTTTATATGGAATTTTTTGTTGCAAATGATGCCCAGAATCGCCTCCCGAAGTTACCGTAGTCTTATGCTGAACACCCTGTATATAAATAAATTTAGCATGAGCTCATATCTAAAAAATTGAAAGTGAAACTTGATCTCGAGTGTTAGTACCATAATTTTCGCACAGCGAAATGTTACAGGATACTTCATTTTCTAATATTTATCATAATCATACCCCAGTTTTCATAATGTCTGGGTATAAACAATTATTTGGTTGGGGACATTGAAGTTATAATGTAGGATGTTGATATTATTGAATGGAGTGTGATGATTGTAGCGAAATTTGATAATGTAGATGGCATAAGTCTAGGTTCTGGGATAGTTTTGATTATTGCAAACTAATTATCGATTGATAAGAGAAGATTTAAATTTCGTAGTATTTCGGAAGGAATCTATTTGAGTTTTTTAAGCTAAGGAACCAGTGTCGTCGATTTTCTTTGTTTGATTTTAGCTTTAATGTTATTTTATTTAAATTTTCATTTTTGGCTGGTTCTGGAGAATCTAGTTAGGGAACCTATTTCTGAGTCTTCTAAGCCAGTTTCCAGTTAAAACTAAGAGATTGAACTTAAGTTAGAGCACAACTCCCTTGAACTCATTTCAGTTCTTACAACTTATAACTTAAGGTAAAACTAAAGTTAAATTCAGTAATGTGGATAAAATCATAATATGTGAAAAAAACAGAAATGCAGCAACAGTAATGTAAATGCATTTCCTAAAATAGATAGGCTGTAGCCAAGGGTATCAGCTGGTTGCACGTAACCTTCAGTTATCAACAGAACATATTCCCTGCTGCCTGCATCCCTTCCCAGCCACACAAATCCTCATCTCTGTAAGCATGCCCACACATACACACACTGGTAGCTTGCATTTTTTTTTTATATAAGCTTTTCATAAAAATGTTATCCATGCAGATCTTCCGGAATAAGCCGCTTCATTAGTAAGGCTCCCGGACGTCAGAAATAGATGTATTCCTACTCTATTCCGATTTCCAATTATACCAAGTGAAAAGATTTGCTAGCATTATCTAAGGTTCAGCTGGTTGGCCTGTTTTTCTTCATCACAAATATCCATTATTTGTTTTTGTAAAAAATTATTAAACTGGAAATATTTCCAGTCCCTAAGATTATGGAAAAATAGATAGAGAAGGCAACGAGGGATTTTCATCAAAGTACGTTGTTTTTGATTACTGATTTCTTTATGTGTGATGATCACAGTAACTACTCATTCAAAGTCTTGAATCTGTTTGTTTTTCGAAAATTTATTTTAGAATAATTGAAATTCGCAGCTAGAATTATAAAGGAAAAGTTGTTTTACTTCTTATATTATTTATTATTTTATTATTTTATTTTATTTTCTGATTTAAGGCGCGTTGACATCTGAGGTTATTGGCACCCGGAGCTTTTTTCAGTGCACTGGCGGCCTCCGGACAGTGTCCTCTCGTTACAGACAACGACTGACGCATCACCGGACAGTAAGCTGTAAGAAGCTCCTAGGAAGAGAAAATCTAAGGGTCAGCAGCTGGATTCGAACACGGGACCTCCGCGTGGGAGTCCAGTACGCTAACCGCATAGCTAATCCCTTCCCTTATTATTTTATTATTTATCAGTCTATGGCATCTGGAGAATGTATTAATTTCTTGTAGACCAGATTAGCCAGGAGTAGCATTAAAGTCTCAGACCAGCTGATTAAGCTGACCCAGCAATCCTATTCAATTGAGTAGAAAATCAACGTAGTCCTTCTCAGTTAGTGGTCGCTTGTAGAACAGATTAGTTCGCCAGGAGTGCAACTGGTAGGCAAGAACAAGAAGAGGAAGATAGGGCTAATTTTGTCGGTGTGATTTCCCATGAAGAGGATGCTTGGTGTTATCAAGGTAGCGTACGTAGGCAAGAAGCAAGTGTTGGCTGAGTTCCTGGGCTATTTTCTACCAGCTATCTTTGCCATCTTCTGAAGATTATCCAAGATGAGACAAACTCTAGTTCCTTGTTTCCTTTCACTTAAAGCTGCAATTCTTCATTGTGAAGCATTGCCCTACTACTGACTAATTTATAAATTACCTTTTCCTTCGGAAGTACACGTGTTGTAGGGGCCTCTCTGTCCAGAAATAAGTGCTCGTTGACTATGATCTGTAAGTAATCAGCCGCTTTTGGTATGTCTATATGAAATCTTCTTCTTCTTAACTGGCGCTACAACTCATGAAGAGTCTTGGCCTCCTCAAGACGTGCCCGCCAGGCGTCTCTTTCCTGCGCGGCTGCCCTCCAGTTTTGGAATCCTAACATAGATGCAGCATCCTTTGCCACATTATCCTCCCAGCGCAGCTTTGGTCTGCCTACCCTCCTGTATCTCCTTGTATGTTTCCTTCCCGCACTTTCTTAGGAATCTCATCTTCACTCATCCTAGCTACATGTCCTGCCCATCGCAGCAGTCTACCAAGCTTTATTACTTTTACTATATCAGAATCCGTGAAGAGAGTGTACAATTCCTGGTTTTTCTTTCTTCTCCAATTCGGTCCATCGCGTGTAGGACCTTAGATTCCACGGAGTACCTTCCGTTCAAAAAGCGAAAGGGCCCGTTCATCTGTTTATGTGAAATAAATCATGAAAATTATATGATGGGATGATTGTTTTCAGAGTGCTTTATTTTTATCTTTAATTTTATGGCCTATTTCGGCGCATGTTTTTTGTATTTTTGTACGGATTCGGACTATCAGCCATCACCAGAGATAGATTCTGGTAGGTCTGGCCATTTTGACTTCACTTACGTTACCGTCATGCACACTATACTTGCTGAATTTTTGTACATCATCTTTAAGGAAGTCTAGAAAATACTTCAGACGTAAAAGACCATGCCACTCAACCATTATGTACATAAAAGTCAAAAGCAGTATTTTATTTTTTGTTTTTTAAAATAATTCAGGGTTCCAGAAAACTTTTAATTAGGTGATTTCCATTTAAATTAAATAGGTTTTTCAGTAAAAAATTGTTGTTTTTTTTAATTACTTTTTATCCATGTTTACTTTTTGTAAAAGGAATATTGTAATTTTTCAGAAATCTATTTTGAGATTTCTCTGAAAATACGCTTTTTGATGGCCCCTGTGTACGAATTTTTTTTTTTTAAAATTGGTTTGCTTGTAACTGTCTATTATCTGCCTGTGACAGCTCGCTGATAAGGACATATAACCTTTTTAGATTAAACATACAGTTCGATTAAAGCTTCAAGAGCTTTAATTGTTTTTTCAGGACTAAAGTAAAATACTAATTTAGCTATCGGAGTACACGGTTTCTGTACAATAGAAATAAGTATATGAAAGAAAATAACAAGAAACTTTGATTTGATATAATATAGTTTCGGTAAAACCGGTAATATCTGATTGTATTTAAACTTCACTGAATTTCTATAGAAAAAAAGTCATTCCTTTATAAACGATAATGTTGGAACAAATAAACTATCGATAAGCAAATACATTTTTAAAAAGTTGAATGAATTTTTATGAATATAAAAGTCCTACTAGAATAATAAACGCAAAGACGAAATAATAATTTCGTTTACACACGATTTTGATTTATCTCTCAATTATGTTAAATTACACTATTCTTTGGTTCAGATAAAAAAAAAAAAACTGAAGTCTTTATCTATAAGATTGGAGTGTTAACAAGGAAAAAAGTAATTAGATTGAAATCGAATTGTAGAAACCGATGGACCTTGTGAATAGAGTTTAATGTAATTAAACGAAATTTCTGTTTGGGACGTGTTGTAATGTTGCCCTTTGAAATGTGCCATCTGTTCAGTATAGAAGGTCCCCTAGGATAGTGAGGTATGAGGACAGTCAGTCCTAAATAGTATTAATCCTCCTGGATAGCAAGTGAACCCACAGCAAGTGATAACATGAAATGAGTTTAGGGCAAATAGCAGAGTCTGTCCTTCACATTATATTGAAATTAAACTTCTTCTTAAAATATTTCGTTCCAAGGAGAATTCCTTGAAGAATATTGACTTTTTAATTGTGCTGGTTTTTAGTTAGACTTCTATAGAAAACTGGTCTTTGCCAGTTATATTCCATATAAAGTTCAAATTTAGGAAGCATTGAATACCTAAATTCTTAGTATATTAAATTCATTCAAGCAGTAATTACACATTAGATACCAAAATGAGATTGCTCAACGAGTTGCTAGCAGCTTTCTGGACAGTCCTAAATACATGTGAAAACATAAAAAATAATTTTGAAGGCAAAAACAGCTCATAAGAATATTTCAATGTGGATTATACATGAAATTCAAGGACAAGCGATTAAGGATTATCACTCTTCTTGTGTTGATTAATTATCACTAGCTAATCATTATAAATGATTTCGCACAAGTTTTACGCTGTTGAGGTAGAATCATTCAAGGAAGTCCTATGTAAATTGGGAAATGGTTTCTATGCATTCGAACGATACAGTGTAAATTCTATTTCCCCCTAAATTGCTCTCTAAACTACCCATATATAGTCTATACCTGATCATGAATGTGCAGGATGACGTACTTTTGCTGGGTCAGTTTCAGTCCAGCTTAACTGGGTGATAGCTGTTTTTTTACTAGGCTATCCAATTATTCACAATAAACGGTTAAAGCCATTTAGGAACATCCATAGTTGATAATTTCTTCGCAGATCTATAAAAGGAAACATCTCTTTTTATTCAGTTTAGCTGCAAAGGCCATGGCCTAATATCTGGAATAATTCAATATGGATTTGCAATAGACTCATTCATAGCACGTAACATTTCGATTGATGAAGCGATCCCTAGTGAATTTTAATTTGCTCTCAGCAAGTTTTTTAAACAAAGCTGTGCTTTCTTGTAGTCAATTCATGAAGGTGGCGGTATTCTTTCTTCTTTACAGATCACTGTGAAGGTGACTGGATAGAGTAGATCAAGGTTACAATTACTATGTTTGGTAGGGAAGGGATTTGCTATGCTGTTAGCGTACTGGACTCCCACGCGTAGGTCCCGGGTTCGAATCCAGCTGCTCTTACCCTTATATTTTCTCTTCCTAGGAGCTTCTTACAGCTCAATGTCCGGTGATGGACAGTGTTGTCTGTGACGAGAGAACACTGTCCGGGGGCCGGCAGTGCACTGAAAAAAGCTCCGGGCGCCAATAACCTTAGATGTTGACGCGCCTTAAATCATTAAAAAAGAAAAAGACTATTTGGTGCCGACTCCTCAGATTTAGTTAGAGTATACTGAATTGAGAGTACCTGAACCTATCTTACTTCCAACCTGATGCCCCTGAATCTTGAATTTTCGAAACACAACGTTGAGCAGGTCGTTCTTTTCACCAAGTTTCCTCTTCATCTTTTCAAATGTTCTTGGTAGCTCCGGCTGTTAAACATTCTGGTTTTCAAAGGTCAAGGAATCACTAAACATGATTTTTTAATAGTCATATTAAGCACTAATATCAAATTCTGAATCAGGGATATATTACCTCATCATTGCAGAGTGGATGGATATTTTAGACACGGTCTCCTGTCATGTCTGTACACAGTATTTTAGTTTTCGCAATTTTATTTAAAACCATTCGCCACCGCTATTATTCTTATGCTTTTTTACAGCTTTATCTAGATTAGTTTTACGAAAAAATTTATTTCATCGCCGAATTCAAAACGTATTTATGTAGTAAATTCTCAAACTCCTGAAGGACAACTCTTTCGTTCAAATTAATGATTGCTAATTTACGTTCAATGTAAATGATCCCAAAGTATTTTTTCAGACTACGAGGGTCGTTTGAAAAGTCCGTGCAAAAATAAAAACTACTTAATTTTTTGGGGTAAACCTTTTTTATTTTTCAACATAGTCTCCTTTTAGGCTTATACACTTCGTCCAACGCTGCTCTAGTTTGTTGATCCCTTCCGAATAATAGAATTTGTCCATGTCTGAAAAATAGCCATTCGTTTCTCCAAATCACCTCCTCGTTTGAATAAAATCTTTTTCCCGCCAGCCATTTCTTCATATTGGGGAACAAATAATAGTCCGAGGGAGCCAAGTCTGGAGAATAGGGGGGATGTGAAACGAGTTGGAACCCTAGTTCCATTAATTTTGCGACCACAACTGCTGAGGTGTGAGCTGGTGCGTTGTCGTGATGGAAAAGGACTTTTTTGTGGGCCAATCGTGGGCGTTTTTCTTGCAGCTCGGTTTTCTAACGGTCCAATAACGATGAATAATATGCCCCTGTAATAGTTTTACCCTTTTCCAGATAGTCGATGAGGATTATTCCTTGCGAATCCCAAAAGACAGTCGCCATAATCTTTCCGGCCGAAGGAACGGTCTTCGCCTATTTGGCGCAGATTCCTCCCTTGGTAACCCATTGTTTAGATTGTTTTTTGGTCTCAGGAGTGTAGTGATGTATCCATGTTTCACCCACAGTGACGAAACGACGCTTAAAGTCCTGCGGATTCTTCTGGAACCGCTGCAAACCGTCCTTGCAACACTTCACACGATTTCGTTTTTGGTCAAGCGTGAGCAATCGCGGCACTCATCTTGCGGATAGCTTTATCATGTCCAAATGTTGATGCAAAATATTATGTACCCTTTCATTCGAGATGCCCATAGCACTAGCAATCTCACGCACCTTCACTCTTCTGTCATCCATCACCATATCATGGATTTTATCAATGATTTCTGGAGTAGTAACCTCAATAGGGCGTCCAGAACGTTCAGCGTCACTTGTGCCCATATGGCCACTCCGAAAATTTTGAAACCACTTATAAACTGTTTTAATCGAAGGTGCAGAGTCACCATAATGTTTATCAAGCTTCTCTTTAGCCTTTCATAAAGTAGTGTTTAATCAACACACGAAATTCTTTTTCGTCCATTTTTTGAAAATCACTCGACTTCCTCGATTCAAACGAATGCCAAACACAAAGAAATAGACCGATCTGGCTGAAACTTGGTGTGTGTTCTTCCAAGAGATGCTACTAACTAAACATAACCTCGATACGCGCCAGTGGTGCTATCTCTCTGACTTTGCACGGACTTTTCAAACGACCCTCGTAAGTCCACGTTTGCCTACAATTGCCCTGTAAATTCCCTCCCTTCGTTCCAGTAAAAAAAAATTTATTTTATGTTTAATTTAGTAGAAAAAAACTATTTACATAAAACGTGGCGTTCATATTATATTTTGGCCATTTTAATATTGATTACTTGACATTCACTTTTAAGCATGTATCAGTATTTAGTCGAGTATTGATCGTATGATTTGAACTTAAATGATCATAAAGCGGGTGACCTAAATTTTGAAATTCGGGCAATATTTTAGAAAAAGGTTTACTGTAGAAACTGCAGCTAGAGATATTTGTGAAGTTGAGGGGGTCGACGCTGATGCATGTAGCACGAAGTATTGGTTTCATGGCAGAAAATATGAACCATCACTGTCCCTTGTACCCAGCTGTTTTAAAAGTAGCTGTCTTTTGAACCAAGAACGCAGGTGGGTTAGAAATGACTCACTTGACCCATAGTAAGCACTTGTACGACTATATTTTATTTTGAAAATACTCATTATAAGTGCGTCAATTCCAGTCACTAAAAAGACTTGACTGATTTAAAAAAAAAAAAGGCAAGAGTTTGATTATACCCCTATACTAATCAACTAAAGAGCTTATTGATCAGTTTTATATTTTTTTTGACTTCCTTTTACCTTAGTTGGAGATAGAATTGCAATTTGCAGATTTTCGATAGTGAGACGCGATAAGGTTTCCTGCGTCCTAAAGGGCAGTTTTTTAGATATTGGCCTGAAGGAAACATGGATGAATTTTACTTTCGTTTAGACTTGGTATCTACGCCGCCAACTCTCTACTTAGAGAGTTAGGACGAGGTTAGTCTCCTCGATAACACCATTTTAGTGATTGAAAGGTTCTGTTTCTGACCTATTATCTAACAAATTATTATTCAATTTAGAATTCGTGTTGTATGTGTGTTTTGTTCATAGTATTTTGGCAGCTGAAATAAATAACCCAGATAAGAATCCCAATTAATTACTGAATGGTTGCCATAGAGATAGTTGATGTACATTTCTTAATTAATTCATTCCACAATATAATGTGTGTCGACACTCCCAAGTGATATAAGGCTGGAAACATAGTGGAGCGGCGAGCAAAGCGGCGATGATAACTGCTTCAGATCAAAGAGAGCGACGAGCAGCGAGCAAAGAGTCGCATGCACATAGTGACGAGTTTAGACGCGTTACTCCTTTCGACGAAACAAGATGGAGGAACTATTTCTATATGAAAATTCTTCCTTGCTTAGTAGTAGGAGCTGCAGTGATATAAATAAGACCAGAAATGAACTTGGTGAATTTCATCACTTGTACCAACAATTTCGGGAGCATCCTGGCAAGATTCATTCGTATTTTAGAATGTCTATTTAACATTTGATTACATTCTAGCCCAGTGTAACCCCATTAATCCTAGCAGTTACTTTAAGGTTAGAAAAGAATAAATAAAAACAAAATAGAAATATATGCAGATAAAAAGAAATTAGTCAATTAAAAAAAACACAATAACTTTATTAAATCACTACACCATGATTTGTCGTAAATTAATGTTGTTCATCTGAAAAACTGGAGTAGTACGACGCAACAGAAGAAGGATTGGAGAATTCGTCCTGATCAGAAGTAGTAGGGCGTGAAAATGTAATTTAATTTTGCCTAGTATTTAGATGAAAGTTAGCATTAAGGACCAAATTAAATGTACCAAAAATTACCTGAATTCTCCATTAACTACTTGTTAATTAATTTTAACTATTAATTATTAATTGTTAAAAACTATTGTAGCTTCGCAAATATTACGGTCCCACAGAGGTTTCTTTAAACAAACTAAACCAATAAATGTATCAATATCCATAACCTATGAGCAATAACCTTTAAAAATTGAGCGCGATGAGAGCGAAGAAATCAAACATGTCACAACGCTTTGCTCTACTCTCTCTCTTGGTAGCGTTGCTCCATCTTCACTTTGCTCTCCACTATGCGCGGTCCCATATGTTAACTTGTGTTTGTTTTCTCCGCTTTGCTCGCCGCTCCACTATGTTTCCAGCCTAAGAGAGGTCTTCTCTTCTAGGCTGCCTAGTTTTGCGTTCTGTTAATTTATATAACTGCTCCTAATTTTTACAACTTGTAACTGTTTCCATCCTCCTTAGGGTAAGCGCCCTTAATAAATGTAACTTTAAAGACCAGAATAAATCTTAAACTATTCGCATCCTTTAAATTTTAATTAAAAACTTGCAGGATTTAAATTTTTAACTCATGCTATAAAAGAGGAAACTTCATTTTAAGTAAAACAAAAAAAAAACTTTGTAACCTTAGGAACTTGGGATAAGTTCCTTAACTTAGTATGGCCCCATTGGGTCTGTCTTGTCACTTTAGGAAGAAGGTATAGAGTTTTAACAGAAACTGCTGTCTACAGTAATATCCACCTTTTCTCAACTTCCAACGTAGAAATAATGAGGGAGTTAGTGAGAATGATCTTAGTGGTTGAAGGGTCCAGTTTGGTAGAGGACACCCTATTGGCTGGAGAAACTTGCGTGTTGGTTCCCTTAACAACCTGGGGCTTGTCACCTCGATGTTTCCAGGTCTCCACTCTTCTTCGGGGTTTGATAACAGGTCCAGTTTAACACTTGTCAGCTTCGCTCTTTCTCCCTCTCTACCTTTCATTTTAACTTTATCCCCTTTCTCCTTAGCTTACCTCTAAGTTTTGTTTGATGAACGAACTTAATTGGCTGCTTAAATTAACCATCAGCACTATCTACTTATCTTGTATTTAAGGGCAAACCCGTTTACGAGGGTCGTTTGAAAAGTCCGTGCAAAGTCAGAGAGATAGCACTACTGACGCGTATCGAGGTTATGTTTAGTTAGTAGCATCTCTTAGAAGAACACCCACCAAGTTTCAGCCAGATCGGTATATTTCTTTGTGTTTGGCATTCGTTTGAATCGAGGAAATCGAGTGATTTTCAAAAAATGGACGAAAAAGAATTTCGTGTGTTGATTAAACACTACTTTATGAAAGGCAAAACGCCTCAGGAGACTAAAGAGAAGCTTGATAAACATTATGGTGACTCTGCACCTTCGATTAGAACAGTTTATAAGTGGTTTCAAAATTTTCGGAGTGGCCATATGGGCACAAGTGACGCTGAACGTTCTTGACGCCTTGTTGAGGTTACTACTCCAGAAATCATTGATAAAATCCATGATATGGTGATGGATGACAGAAGAGTGAAGGTGCGTGAGATTGCTAGTGCTGTGGGCATCTCGAATGAACGGGTACATAATATTTTGCATCAACATTTGGAAATGAAAAAGCTATCCGCAAGATGGGTGCCGCGATTGCTCACGCTTGACCAAAAACGAAATCGTGTGAAGTGTTGCGAGGACGATTTGCAGCTGTTCCAGAAGAATCCGCAGGACTTTAAGCGTGGTTTCGTCACTGTGGATGAAACATGGATACATCACTACACTCCTGAGACCAAAGAACAATCTAAACAATGGGTTACCAAGGGGGAATCTGCGCCAAAAAAAGGCGAAGACCGTTCCTTCGGCCGGAAAGATTATGGGCGACTGTCTTTTGGGATTCGCAAGGAATAATCCTCATCGACTATCTGGAAAAGGGTAAAACTATTACAGGTGCATATTATTCATCGTTATTGGACCGTTTGAAAACCGAGCGGCAAGAAAAACGCCCACGATTGGCCCACAAAAAAGTCCTTTTCCATCACGACAACGCACCAGCTCACACCTCAGCAGTTGTGGTCGCAAAATTAATGGAAATAGGGTTCCAACTCGTTTCACATACCCCCTATTCTCCAGACTTGGCTCCCTCGGACTACTATTTGTTCCCCAATATGAAGAAATGGCTGGCGGGAAAAAGATTTTATTCAAACGAGGAGGTGATTGCAGAAACGAATGGCTATTTTTCAGACTTGGACAAATCCTATTATTCGGAAGGGATCAACAAACTAGAGCAGCGTTGGACGAAGTGTATAAGCCTAAAAGGAGACTATGTTGAAAAATAAAAAAGGGTTACCCCAAAAAATTAAGTAGTTTTTATTTTTGCACGGACTTTTCAAACGACCCTCGTACTTTTAAAACGAATGTTCATTTTAATCGTCATTTAAACAAATATATTTTAAATCAATAATATTAATCGCAAATGAAATTTAAGAAGAATAGCAATTTATTTGGCAATGAGTAAGGTTTTGTTTATATTATATTCGAATTTATATTGAAATTATAATTAAACAAATGAGAAAATAAAAATATTAGATATTTACTGTAACCGCTTTTAATTGGTTCTTTAAATGGGTTCCCATTGATGGCCAGTCAATCCTTAGTCCTGACAGGTTTCAAAATTCCCATCCACCTTGTATGTGCAATCTAGCCAGAATTAAAAAGCCCTTTATATTGAAATATATAAATAAAATACGGATAAAAGTTTTTATTGAAGTAATAAAAATAAATGCAATAAAAATATACATATATGTATACAATTTCATTAGAAAACTTTATGAATACATAATTCAGTTTGTACGTATAAATTATTTATCTACCACAAGCATCTATTTTGGCAATTACGTATCATTCTTAGCGAAGATTTAATAAGAAATTTTTAAAATCAACCAGAGAATTTTGAAAAATAAATCCTACAAGTCTATTAGTCTAGGAATGGGGCTAAATTTTAAATGGTCATCTGCGTAGGTAGTTCTTTCGCCTTGTATGTATTGCATTTTGGAAAGTGGAAATTTAGTTAGTGGGAATTGTGGGAAGTAGGTTGTGTAAGTATGTACATGAAAATCAAGTCTGTGTTGGCCTTCTAGAGTAAAGGTGTCATTTCCAGTATTTTCCATAATCAGATCGTTATTACTAATAAAGATACAAAACATTCGTCGCATATATATAAATGGTTGACTATCCGTTGTTTAGTGACAGCGTTTCCCAACCTGTGGTACGCGAGTTGCTGGTTGGTGGTACGCGAAAAATAATCAATAATGGCGGACATAAAAAAAAAATTAAATCATAAAAATGTCATAGAAACGTTTTTATGAAAGTTTTAGAATCCCACTCCATATAAACAAATATAATAAATAATCCTAAAGAAGAATTTTGTAAATTAATTGATAATTTTGAAGAGAAAAATATGTAAGCAATTTTTAATTATTTAAAAAAAGTTTTAAAACTAAGATCTTACACTTTACAAAGTTTATAAAGTGAACATGAACTTTAACTCCTTTGTAACAGATACATTGTATCTCTATACAAATAAAGGTAATAAAATAACATACTGGGAATAACAAATTTCACGAAATACAATCATTTTTACGAAGTGGTACAATTTAGTATAATGTACTACCAAGTGGTAGGCGAGCTAAAAAAGGTTCGGAAACACTGGTTTAAAGCATGGCTTAAATTCAATTCGGTTTATCGAAATTACAACTAGTATAGCTGATTTGTTTAAAACTTAGTAGACATACACTGGCCCAATTCAGACACCTGGAAAGTTATCAGATGCTGGAGGTTATACCCTTTCCTTGTGGTTTCTTTGATATCTGGAGCTAGAGAGGATGCTGTATGTACTCGCTGGGCACATTAAAGAGTGACTCAATACATCATAAAGGTAACTGTTACATCCCGGGGGAAAAAAATCAGCTATTACTTTTATTTGAAACATTAAAAAAAACACTAGTAGTGGGTTCTAACAAACTCTCAAAAATCTGTGAGGTTGCGAATCTATGATATTTCTGGGCTACACTGACCTTTTAACCTTTCTACCAGCTAAGAATTATCTATAGCTCTACTAGTCCATAAATATTCCATAAAAACTAATCCTTTGAAGATAATTTGTCATTTATAATTGTAATATTCTAAAATAGAAGTAGGGAAAAAAAATCGTGTGTTTCCCACCAGATAAATTTGTCTGCTTTAGTAGCTTTTTGGTTTTGGATAGTCAGGTTATGAAATAACTTTAGTTATAGTTCAGAAATAAAATTATTAGCGTTATTCCATATTGTATTTGATATTTAGAAATATTAAAAATTGATTTTTTGGGTATATATGTTATGTGTATTGAAAGATTGGCTGTTATATATTTATATGTATATAGAAAAAGATGTAACTCTCTCCTGGATGTGGGTTCCTCTCTGCCTGTGTTTGTATGAAGTAAACAAAAAGCGGTCAAGGGTTCGCTGGTAAAGCTTTGTGCTACTGTGATGATGTAAAAGGGGTCAGCTATCTAACTGCAGAGCCCATAGGCTACACCGGCGAGATCGATAAGTGTTCCCTATTTATAGGAGGGTAAACTCCTGATCAGGAATGACCTGCGCTTCTCTTCTACTCATCCGACATCCCTACCCGCCCACTCACAGAACCTTGACAGAACTGGCGGACGGAGGTAGTTGGCTGGTTAATCAGTCACAGTTATGGTTGTAAAATAATCAAACTCAATAAGCAATTTGTGTAATATTGTGGGCAATAATGGCATTTTATTTCATCTTGAACTGCTTGGAAGAGTTGTACCCTCAACTAAGAAAGATTTAATATAAAGCGTTTTAGTGGTGAGGAAATTGTATTACGTTAGTGAGAACTAGGAAACCACCGTTTCCAAAATGTGGCTAATCGAACCTGAATCAAATGTAAAAATGAATAAATTTTCACAAAAATGGATCCTCCAATGTTTTTGAGAGTTGGTTTAACGAAGCTGCATTGTTACATTTTTCTACAAAGTTCTTTTTTAAATAATGAAGTGAACGAAAAATAATAATGGCGGTTTTTCTGTTTTTAAAAATCCACTTTTCTTTTATTTTATTTTAGGGGCGTTTACATTCCTGAAACACGGATTGGCATTTTGGTCAATGCATTACTGGGCGGGCCTCTTGACAATATTCTATCGTTACCGTCCACACTGTCCATTATTGGGTTAGCGAATTAACTTAACTTATTGGGATAGCTAGTTACATTGGGCAGTAAATGTAACTAGCTCCTTGGAAAATTAAATATAAAGAACTGGCTGATGGATTCGAACATATGATTTCTGCGAGGGAAGTCAGTGTTCTAATTACTGGGTTACATCTCATTTATTTTAGCTTTCGTGTTTTTTATTATTATTATTTTATTTTTTTAAAAATGATTAAAAGGCGCGTCAACATCTAAGGTTATTGGCGCCCGGAGCTTTTTTCAGTGCACTGCCGGCCTCCGGACAGTGTTCTCTCGTTACAGACAACACTGTCCATCACCGGACAGTGAGCTGTAAGAAGCTTCTAGGAAGAGAAAATCTAAGGGTTAGCAGCTGGATTCGTACCCGGGACCTTCACGTGGGAATCCAGTAAGCTAGCCGCATAGCTAATCACTTCCCTGTTTATTTATTTATTTTTTTTTTTATGATTTAAGGCGCGTCAACGTCTGAGGTTATTGGCGCCCGGAGCTTTTTTCAGTGCACTGCCGGCCTCCGGGCAGTATTCTCTCGTTACAGACAACACTGTCCATCACCGGACAGTGAGCTGTAAGAAGCTTCAAGGAAGAGAAAATCTAAGGGTTAGCAGCTGGATTCGTACCCGGGACCTTCACGTGGGAATCCAGTAAGCTAGCCGCATAGCTAATCACTTCCCTGTTTATTTATTTATTTTTTTTTTTTATGATTTAAGGCGCGTCAACATCTGAGGTTATTGGCGCCCGGAGCTTTTTCCAGTGCACTGATGGCCTCCGGATAGTGTTCT
The DNA here is from genome assembly GCF_049639745.1 of Rhodnius prolixus. NCBI lineage: Eukaryota > Metazoa > Arthropoda > Insecta > Hemiptera > Reduviidae > Rhodnius > Rhodnius prolixus. The sequence continues at coordinate 27,879,589 of NW_027411624.1, forward strand.
CTCGTTGCAGACAACACTGTCCATCACCGGTCAGTGAGCTGTAAAAAGCTTCTAGGAAGAGAAAATCTAAGGGTTAGCAGCTGGATTCGTACCCGGGACCTTCACGTGGGAATCCAGTAAGCTAGCCGCATAGCTAATCACTTCCCTGTTTATTTATTTATTTTTTTTTTTATGATTTAAGGCGCGTCAACGTCTGAGGTTATTGGCGCCCGGAGCTTTTTTCAGTGCACTGCCGGCCTCCGGGCAGTATTCTCTCGTTACAGACAACACTGTCCATCACCGGACAGTGAGCTGTAAGAAGCTTCAAGGAAGAGAAAATCTAAGGGTTAGCAGCTGGATTCGTACCCGGGACCTTCACGTGGGAATCCAGTAAGCTAGCCGCATAGCTAATCACTTCCCTGTTTATTTATTTATTTTTTTTTTTTATGATTTAAGGCGCGTCAACATCTAAGGTTATTGGCGCCCGGAGCTTTTTCCAGTGCACTGCCGGCCTCCGGGCAGTATTCTCTCGTTACAGACAACACTGTCCATCACCGGACAGTGAGCTGTAAGAAGCTTCTAGGAAGAGAAAATCTAAGGGTTAGCAGCTGGATTCGTACCCGGGACCTTCACGTGGGAATCCAGTAAGCTAGCCGCATAGCTAATCACTTCCCTGTTTATTTATTTATTTTTTTTTTTTATGATTTAAGGCGCGTCAACATCTGAGGTTATTGGCGCCCGGAGCTTTTTCCAGTGCACTGATGGCCTCCGGATAGTGTTCTCTCGTTGCAGACAACACTGTCCATCACCGGTCAGTGAGCTGTAAAAAGCTCCTAGGAAGAGAAAATGTAAGGGTCAGTAGCTGAATTCGAACCCGGGACCTCCGCCTGGGAATCTAATACGCTATCCGCATAGGTGATCCCTTCTCTAAATTATTGTTATTATTATTATTACTATTGTTCAAGATACAGCTTACAGTTGTAAGCCATGTTTCAGCCAGCTAGTTGCACGATTCTTTGCTAGATACCATTCTTTCAAAAACTCCTTCATTTCCAACTTCGGTGAGGTTATTTTCGATAAAGTTAACCCAAAGATTAGTCGGATAGAGTTAAGTTTGGATTTCTAAGGCAAACGCTGATGTATTCTTGGAAACATTCCAACAAGAACAAGTTTGTTCTAAATAGGGATTAAAAGTCAGAATTCATAAAAGTCTATCAGGAAAGAATCTTTGGTACTGCTAGAAAATACAAACGTAGGCACTGTTTTGAATTCCCTTCTAAAAACAATTCGACCACGATCTAGGGAATCTTTTCTTATTATTCTTTAGTTGAAGAGCTGGTTAGGTGGATTTTTATTAAATAAAAATTAAGTATTCATGCGAATTGCTGTGGCTCTAGACGACGTCTCCTTTTACCTATCTCTTAGTTTGGAGAAATTAGTCAATGTGATGTCTCGTAATTTCTCACCAGTTCTGCAGCAAGACTGTCGCCCTTACTGAACTGACTTTAACATATAAGCATAACAGACCGCTAAAAATAAAGATCTCTTTTTTTAAAAAAAATTAACCCTGCTTTATTTATCCAACTTAAAATAGAATATTCCCTTTGAATTCTTTGTCACAAAAAATTAAATAATTTTTCATTAATTTGTCAAGCCAAACAGCGGAAAAAATGGGTCTGACGATTAAGTTTTTTTTTTACCAAATCAGCCAACCACAAATACCACGTTATTGGGCCCATTTTCCAATCATTAATAAAGTAAATCAACAACAAACTCTGACTTGTTGAGTATTCTATTTGATATCAATATCCGAGAAGTTTTTAAACGAGACTTTAAAAAAAATTGTCTTGCTGGAAACTGTAGAAAAATGATTACATTTATGCTGGCTTTGCTGCAGTGAGAGACATGCAATCAATTCAATTGAATGGTCGACATCCGTCAGAAAGGAATTCCACTTAGACTTGTGCGGTAAATCATTGTGACAAATATGTCGCACTTAACTATTCCATTTCATTCGCCAGTTGCTGCGCCCCAGTCGGTTGGGAAATATTTGAAAACTTCTAGTTACTGCAAACTTGTATATACAAGTATTTACACACATATGATGTATATTGTAAAATAAATCGATCAAGTGAAATTACTCTTTTTTTACAGCTAGTATTTTGCGTTTGTGTTTACAGAATATCTAAAAACATTGTACGAGGGTCGTTTGAAAAGTCCGTGCAACGTCAGAGAGATAGCACTACTGGCGCGTATCGAGGTTATGTTTAGTTAGTAGCATCTCTTGGAAGAACACACACACGAAGTTTCAGCCAGATCGGTCTATTTCTTTGTGTTTGGCATTCGTTTGAATCGAGGAAGTCGAGTGATTTTCAAAAAATGGACGAAAAAGAATTTCGTGTGTTGATTAAACACTACTTTATGAAAGGCCTCAGGAGACTAAAGAGAAGCTTGATAAACATTATGGTGACTCTCCACCTTCGATTAGAACAGTTTATAAGTGGTTTCAAAATTTTCGGAGTGGCCATATGGGCACAAGTGACGCTGAACGTTCTGGACGTCCTGTTGAGGTTACTACTCCAGAAATCATTGATAAAATCCATGATATGGTGATGGATGACAGAAGAGAGAAGGTGCGTGAGATTGCTAGTGCTGTGGGCATCTCGAATGAACGGGTACATAATATTTTGCATCAATATTTGGACATGACAAAGCTATCCGCAAGATGGGTGCCACGATTGCTCACGCTTGACCAAAAAGGAAATCGTGTGAAGTGTTGCAAGGACGGTTTGCAGCTGTTCCAGAAGAATCCGCAGGACTTCAAGCGTCGTTTCGTCACTGTGAATTAAACATGGATACATCACTACACTCCTGAGACCAAAGAACAATCTAAACAATGGGTTACCAAGGGGGAATCTGCGCCAAAAAAGGCGAAGACCGTTCCTTCGGCCGGAAAGATTATGGCGACTGTCTTTTGGGATTCGCAAGGAATATATATATTTTTGATAATATTTTTTTATTCTAACACCTTAACACCTTATATTCACTGTCACTATTTTACACTAATGTTTTATATACAATCGATAAATTGTGATGACAGCTGACGATTAAAACTTAATCGAACATCGTAGCTTCTCCGAGTCAAAGTTATACTAATTGCAAATCTCGATACGCAGCAAAATAATCTCAAAATGGCAGCACTTCCCCCTCCACCGCGCGCGATGCGACACAGTCCTCGCTTATCGTAATGAATTCTTTGATCCTTTAGCTATCCAGTGGTCTAATTTAATTTTGGATGTAGACGATAGATTCGAAACTATAATGCCAAACTGTATCCCCCGATTTTGTTATCGTTAGGTTTTTTGGATTGCCTCCATATGATAGCAAATTTAAAGACGTATTCACGTCAAAAAATTCAAATTTAGTGTTAAATAATTCAGAAAGGTTAGCGCAGCCGATATTCTGATTAGACATATCTAGGTCAACAATTCAATTGTTGAACTTTTGTATTGAATTGAGTTTCTTTAACAAAAACTACTGAGTTGAGGCTAGCTGTGGTATTACTTCTTTAAAATACTAAGTAATATAAAAAATTCACCTATAAGAAAGAAAAGTCTTATGTAGCTTGGGTGATAAATCTAACAGAAATAATTTATAAGAAGAATCTTAACTCCAAGTTAGTGGTGAGTTGTATAGGCAAGGTTGGTAGTGGAATGTAAAGGTCGTCACTTAGCAAGGAAGTGAAGTACCCCGCCCAAGGGTGTGTAAATCTCCTAGATCTGTGCTGGCAGCTGAGAGTAATGTTTGTGTTTGTGTAACGGGAAATAAGGGAATAGCAGTTTTCCTCGAGGGAAAAGGAAGAAGGTTGCCCACCTCCTTGCTACCCATTATTCCTAAAGGATCCCCGATATAGGATGAACCTGAGAAGAATCCCCCTGACTATACCCTCTACCATGGAGTCACACATGTGTTTATTTACTTCACTCCAAACTTTTTCTTTTTATAACAAATGTTTTTAGCTTGATAACTGTGTGCGTTATTTTAGTGTAAATAAAATTCAAGTTTTTTTTTAAAATTTGGAAAAACTGAAGTTAGTGGTTGTGATTCTCAAATTTTGCTTAAAAACTATCGGGTTGTCAAGTATGAAATGGAGTAAAAAATGCACATAATTGAATTCGATTTTTTTCCAATAAAAACTTTTTATTTTTAATCGAAAGTATGCACCCATATTATCGATACAGTTTTGCCAATTTAGAGGTAACTCATTTATTCCTTTGCTGTAGAAGCCTGGATCACGGGAGTCGATGAAGTCTTGAAACGTCATTTTGACAGCCTGTGCGGAATTGATTTTTTTTTTCAGATAAAGTTGTTTAAATTTTTGAAAGAAATGATAGTCAGTGGAGGCAAGGTCTGGCGAGTACAGTGGGTGACGGAGAGTTTCCAACTTCAACTACTGTAGCTTTGACATGGTCATTCGTGCGGCATGTGGTCGAGCGTTGTCGTGCAGGAGAATTAGAGTCATCCGATTAACTTAATCGCAAGATTTCTCATCATTTCGTCTAGTTGATAACAGTAGACATTCGCCGAGATCGATCGGCCAGGTTCCATAAAGCTGTGGTGTAGGACACCTGAGCCAGACCATCAGCTTCTTCTGGTGGATGTCTCGTTTCGAACAGTGTTTTGGTGGTTCATCTTTGTCCAACCATTGCGATGAACGCTTACGATTAAAAGTACATGATCCATTTTTCATCGCACGTAACGATTTGATTGAGAAATGGTTCGGCTTTGTTGCGAGAAAGAAAAGAAAGATAATGCGTCGAGTCTTCGTTCTTTTTGTGCATCAGTCAATTCATGCGGTATCCACTTGTCCAGCTTTTTCACTTTACCGATTTGTACCAAATGAGTCAAAATTGTTTGCTTTGATACATTGTACATTAGTGATAATTCACGTGCACTTTGGCTGGAATTCGCTTCCACACTGGCTTTCAGGACGTCAAATAAATAACATGAACTTTGATCCATTTCATACTTGACAACCCAATATTTATGAAATCTTTGTAGTTGGTTGTGATAAAACAAAATAACTATTGTAAACTGGAAGGACTGGGTACTCTAAGCCGTTCATCAGGTCATTTGTCTTTTTAGCTCAATAGCAGCTGAAAGGAGAAACCTTTACTTAAACTCAATTTTCGGAGTTGTTCATTTTGGCATTGATTACTTCCAATGGGGCATATATTTCTGGAACGGTGCTGGATGCCTTTATCAGATCAGGTTCATTGTCTCATAAAAATTTTAGACTATACGTACAACTGTATGTACAATCTGCTTTAAATCTTAACTCTTCTCTTCCCTTACAAAGCCAAAGGTTTTTATCTTAGGGTTTTCTAAAGCAGCGTTTCCCAACCTTATTTTGGCTCGCGTACCACTTGGTGGTACATCATGCTAAATTGTACCACTTGGTAAAAATGATTCTATTTCGTGAAATTAGAGATACAATGTATCTGTTACAAAGGAGTTCAAGTTCATGTTCACGTCATAAACTTTGTAAAGTGTAAGATCTTAGTTTTAACACTTTTTTTAAATAATTAAAAATTGCGTACATATTTTTCTCTTCAAAATTATTAATTAATTTACAAAGTTCTTCTTTAGGATTATTATATTTGTACCCAAATCTTCTAAATTAATTCCTTTTAAGCATTCAACTACCAGCAAGTACCAATTAAATTTAATGTTGCTTGGATAGAGCTTACTGATTACAATCAGTCTCTTTAACAGATCTTTACACAGTTATAATTTAAGTTCTGTCGCATGAACATTCTATTAAATTTTCTTTATCTTTTATTGATAATGATGTAGCTTTTCCTAAATTTTCTTTGTAGAAGGGATTTGAAATCCAGTTATCATTTGTGTTTTCGGGTTTTGGAAAATACTCCATGAAAGACAATTTTAATCTTGTTAAATGTGCTATTATATTTTCTCGTATATCTTGAGGCAGACCAACCTCATACATATACTGCACATATTAACAACTTTACTGTATAATATTTGTTCACTCGAACTCATCTTTTCGCGGCGCCCCCATCCTTTTAAATTTTCGCGCCATGCTTTTCCCGCGTTTTGGTTCCCGCCAAACTTCTGTAGCCTCGCATCTTGTAACCTTCATAGTGTTTTCACTTCTTTTCTTTCAGGCTACAGTGCATCTCGTCATCGGCAAGAAGAAGGAGCAACAACCGCCTTCCTGTATCCTTTACATCACACTTCTCTTCAGCATCAGTTCTTTTGCATCTACATCTGCAGGGTTATCTCGGTGTCTTTTGTTTGCCCTCTTTATGGCCCTGGCCCCTCAGGCCTTGACCCCACTTGGTGTCCAACCTTGTCGAGGTGGTGGGGCTTACGCACTAAGGGCACTAGAGATTAACCCTCTCTAAAACTATCGCGTTTTCCGCTTCTGGGTGTAGGCGTCTTCGCGCGCCTACAATATTATTAAATAAAATAATGTTTATGTATTATCGGAAAAAACGTTTCTCTGGTATTTTTATGATTTAACTTTTAATGTCCGCCATTATATATTAATTTTCGCGTACCACCAACCAGCAACTACCGCAGGTTGGAAAACGCTGTTCTAAAGATTTAAACATTCTTGCATTTTTGTCACGTTCTCCTAAATTTAGTGGAATTAATTCTTTTCATGCTTTTCGTTCTTGCAGGTCTCTGGTGCAATATTGATCTATTGTACCTCATTAATTTTTATTCCATATATTATATTTTTCATCCCTTATGTTTCTACATTTACAATTAATTATACCCCCTGTTATTTTTTAGGCAAATGTTGTAATAAGAGAGTTGTATTGTGATAGTCTGTCTGAGTACATCACTATTTTGTAGTTAATGAATGCAATAAAACAATAATTCAACTCCAATTATCAAATTAGTAAGATACATGCCTAGAACTACTCGTAAAAATAGTTAAATTTAGCCTCGGTTCTCCTAAGTTTATTTATGTCCATGATATTATTTGTCATATTATGTTCCGAAAGGTGTGTCCATGTACATTTAATGGTGAATATGGGCTTTGTTTCTGATATTGGATTTGCTTCTGGTGGTGACCATTTCTGGTTAGCATGTGACAGGTAGAGATGGATATCAAACCAGTATGACATACCATTACATCCGGTCTACTGCTAAACCCGGATATTATCCCCCACCAGTTTTCATTCACCATATACAAATATTTGTTCCATACATATTCCTCTCTTTTATATCTACAATACATCCACCTCGTACATATTTTTTTCTACAATATACTCTTTTCATGCTTTAACCTTCTCTTCCTAGTTTTCAAATATGTCTAAAGCCTAACTTAAGCATTAATAATATCTTTTTGCATTGTTATGAAGTCGTTTATTTGATGTGTAATCACGTTATTTGTTAAAACTTAACAAAAGAAATCATTTTGTGAGATAATTGCACCTTAAAATGACAAAACGAATTTTTCCAGTTAAATTATTCAAAATTGTGCAAGGATCATTCCACAATACTTCTATACCAATTACCAACCAAGTACGATATCTCGGACTACATCTTGACAAACGACTAACTTGGAACCCCCACACGATACTCAAACGAACTGACCTCAATCTGAGGTATAAAATGTTGAGAAGACTACTCGACAAACGATCAAAACTGACCCTGACGAACAAACGAACACTATAATATAGTATATTATACCGCTCTACTTACCCCAATATGGACGTAAGGAATACAACTCTACGGAAGTGCCAAAAAATCAAACATCAACCGACTTCAAACCTTACAATCAAAAATTCTAAGAACAATAGTTAACGCTCCCTTCTACGTCTCCAATCATACTATACACTCTGATCTCAATATTCCTCTCGTTTCTGGAAATAGCCCCAATCTCGATACACAAAACTCCATTCAAATCTACACAGTCGCTACAACCCTCTGATCCACAACATGTCTACCACAACACTTCCTTCTAATCCACAGCGCAGACTAAGGCTGGAAACATAGTGGCGCGGCGAGCAAAGCGGCGATGATAGCTGCTTCAAATCAAAGAGAGCGACGAGCAGCGAGCAAAGATTCGCATGCACATAGTGACGAGTTTAGACGCGTTTCTCCTTTCGACGAAACAAGATGGAGGAACTATTTTTATATGAAAATTCTTCGTTGAAACTTTGGTATTTGCAGCAGCTTAGTAGTAAGAGCTGCAGTGTACACGACATAAATAAGTTTAGAAATGAACTTGGTGAATTTCATCACTTGTACCAACAACTTCGGGAGCATCCTGGCAAGTTTCATGCGTATTTTCGAATGTCTATATCAACATTTGATTACATATTAGCCCAGTGTAACCCCATTAATCAAAATCAAATTTTATTGTTTTTGAGTAATACAGCTCATAACATGAGTTAGGCACAATATAGAAAAATTAACTATTTAGGTTATTTACTAAATACAAATCTGTGTAACCCCATTAATCCTAGCAGTTACTTTAAGATAAGAAAATCAAAATAAATAAAAATAAAATAGAAATATATGCAGATAAAAAGAAATTAGTCAATTAAAAAAACACAATAATTTTATTAAATCACTACACCATGATTTGTCGTAAATTAATGTTGTTCATCTGAAAAACTGGAGTAGTACGACGCTACAGAAGAAGGATTGGAGAATTCGTTCTGATCAGAAGTAGTAGGACGTGAAAATGTAATTTAATTTTGCCTAGTATTTAGATGAAAGTTAGCATTAAGGGATTGAGAACCAAATTAAATGTAGCAAAAATTACCTGAATTCTCCATTAACTACTAATTGTTAATTAATTTAAACTATTAATTATTAAAAACTATTGTAGCTTCACAAATACTATGGCCCCACAGAGGTTTCTTTAAACAAACAACCAATAATGTATCAATACCCATAACCTTTGAAAAATAACCTTTACAAATTGAGCGCGATGAGAGCGAAGAAATCAAACATGTCATAACGCTTCGCTCTACTCTTTATAGATAGCGTTGCTCTATCTTTGCTTTGCTCGCCACTATGCGCGGTCCCATATGTTTACCTGTGTTTGATTTCGCCGCTTTGCACTTCTCTATCATCGCCGCTTTGCTCGCCGCTCCACTATGTTTCCAGCCTAAAGCGGCGGTGGCCACGCGACCATCTCAACAAATAATGCCGACCTCCTAGGATGGTTACTGCGTAAGCTTGCTAATCTGGCGAACTAACGGCTTCCATCACTGGATGGTCGTCGTTCACTCCAATCACGCCCTTGGCGCACATGCATGTGCGCGTGAATGTATGTACACACATATATCGTATATACGTGCATGTGTATTTGCGTCATCCCTTATCTCCCATCTCTTTTACTTATTGTACTGCATAAAGTTGCAAAATAAATAAACTAATTAAAAAAAATTATTCAAAATAAAATTCATTTGCATTCAAAATTCAGGTTTAGATGAAATCGTACTTTCGAAAACAAATCAAAAAAGTGAAAAATGCATTCAGTGAAGTGGTACTAACAGTTTTAAAATAGTTAACAAACTCCAAATTATAACCCCAGATATTTAGCTCTTCCTTTAAAATGTGAAACCTTCAGAACTGTTTATCTTACCAAAAAAAGTACTTTAGAGGAAAGAATACCCAAGGGAACAAAAAAATATCCTCTCTCAGAGTCCGCTTTATCAAAGTTCCTCACAAAATTTCTCTTAATTAAATTGCAGACCAATGATACATAGTTTAAAGAAGATGTATCTATATATCTATACATCTTAAAGTGTGAACAAGTATTTACTAATAAAATATGTAAGTACACAATTATAAATTTTAATAAAGTATTTTGGATTACAAAATAAAATACGGCGGCTCTATTTTCTTGCTTAATGTGACCAAAAAACCAGAAAGCGTAAGCTAACGAGTGCCGCGTTATTGAATATAATATGCTTGTGGATCTAGAAATATAATATGATACTGTAAATTAGCAAGGTTCAGAACATATATTTTGATATCGCGCGTGTATGTGTGAGTGAAGGCAGAGGTCGTGCCAATTCCATCACTGAATGATAAATGCTTCATATATTTTTTATGATAGATGTCATATTTTTAATGTGCAAGACTGAACAAAAAAAGATCTTCTATTCTGAACTATTTTTAGAAAAAATAATTTCTTACAGTTTTTTGTGTGTATTATATAAATATATGTATTTGTTCATAAATATTTCAAAAATTTTCCCCTGCTTGGAGTTCTGACAGCCATCTATCAAGGCTAATTGAATTAAGTTATCTTCGTTTTATCTTCTATTTCTTCTTCCTTTGGCGCTTCAGCTCTTACAGGGTCTTGGCCTCCTTTAGCAGGAAATCCCAACCATCTCTGACGTCCTTCTCCACTGTCAGACGTCCATCTTTTGCACATTATCCTCTTCATCCTACAGCCAACGCAACCTGACCTCCAGGCCGACCTCTAGGTCTTCTGTCTTCTGGGTGTCATTTATAGAGGAATGTAGTTCACTCAACCTTCCCACTTTTATGACAAGAGTCTCTATAGAGACTCTACAAGAAGGACAAGACTCTATAGAGACAATAATCTCTATAGAGCTATTACAAATTCGGCGTTTTTACGAAGACGGTACACGTCGTTCTCAACTACTGGTCCATAAATACATCACAAATCCTTCCTCTCCCAGCAATTCAATCTCAGCTCATTTGCTACAGTCAACACCCAAGTCTCCGCGTCATATAACAATACCGGCCGGAGAACTGTCTTATATATGGTGATTTTCGCTTGTCTGGAGACTTGTTTATTACAAATCACACTTCTTATCGCTCCCAGACAACTGTTACCTGCCAAGATTCGGCTACTTTGGTTTTCGCCGACCACATTCTTGGAAGTGAGGGGGGGTGGCTCCTAAATATATAAATTTCCTCAATCCCTCGAAACGGGTGGCCCGGCCAGCAAATCTCCGAATTTCCTTGTTCTGCTAGTAGTCACCATATCTTTTTCGGTGTTGATCTGCAGACCACAAGTGGCTGCTCCCTCTTCCAATTCCATAAAAGCGCTTTCTGCCTCGGCAGCTGATCTTGATATAAGCGCCACATCGTCTGCATAGGCTAACCATCCGGTTAAAAACACTGCCTCCTGGATTTAAGTTAATTTTCTTCATGGCCTATCTTCGTTTTATGTTAGCTCAAATTAAAATGTTTAAGAATATTTAAAACGGCAGAAAGACAAATGCTCAAAAATAGGCCAACAGATTTATTTGAAAAGATAATGGTAAAAATAGATTTTAGTTACCAATCACAAAGAAAAATGATTTAGAAAGTTTCATAAAATTTGCATAGCATGGATTTTGTACTAAAGTAATTACTCCTTCGGGGCCATATTGTTTTAGCATAAATACAATGAGTGAATAATGTTACTAAAATGAGACATCAATCAAACGGCGGCAAGAAACTGGCTACAATGTTTTGTTTCTTTTTCTAAAAAAAAAATAATAATTAAGGGAAGGATGAGGATAATTTTGTTAGCGAGCTTAGGCCACGCTATCATTCAGGTTCTGAATGCGGTTCGGCTGCTGCCTGTTAACCTTTACAACTCACTGTACGATGATGAAGAATGTTGTCAGAGAAAAGAGAGAAACTGTCCAGACAGGGCACCAACCACCTCAGATCTCATACCAAAGAATGATAATTATAATTGTAACACGAACTAACCTTATTCGGAAGTTAAACATATACATGTTCATTTGTGACTGGAGATGACAGCAGAGTTTCTAGTAATAACATTGCCCCCAACTGCAGCCGATATGTATTAAAACTGTCCGGTAGTTGTATAAGGGTTGATCGTCAAAAACTAAGAAAAAGCGTAACGTTGAAAAACACCCAACTTTGACAATTTTTTTTCTCTTTTTCTATAAAAGATAAAATTCCCAAATTTTCTTTAAAATAAAGGGCAAATCCTCCTTTATAGCTGTATTTTTTTTTGCAACAACCCAGATCTAATAGGTTTCGAGAAAAAAGTTGCCGAAAATGAGCAAAAACGGCTTTTTCAAAAAATGTTCTTGTTCTTGTTGTTGTTGTTGTTGTTGTTGTTGTTGTTGTTGTTGTTGTTGTTGTTGTTGTTGTTCTTCTTCTTCTTCTTCTTCTTCTTCTTCTTCTTCTTCTTCTTCTTCTTGTTACCTTTTTTGTAAACTGCGTAGCGCCTAAACGCGCGAACCGATTTTCATGAATGAGGTGTCATTCGATTCGGAATTTTATGTAGATGTGCCTTTTAGGGGTCTCGACGCTGTATATCGAATGGGAGAGGAGTTAGCCCCCTTAATGTAAGGCCCCCTCCAAAATTATTATTACTAATTACTCTGTAAATCTTGGCCCGATTTTGAAAAAATTTGGTAGGATGATAGAATTAGGGCTCCCCTACGTAACATTAAAGCGGCGATCAGCTCTTACACTTGTTAAGGGAAAGTATAGCAATCGTTTCAAATTATCGACACGTGAACCGATTTTCATGAATGAAGTGTCATTCGAATCGAAATTTTGTACATATTTGCACTTTAAAAGTCTCGACGCTGTGCCTCATAAGGAGGGGAGTTTGCCCCACCCAAGTAAGGCCCTTTCTAAAACTATTATTACCAATATTTCTATAACGCTTAGTCCGATTTTGATAAAATTCAGCTCGAATAAGTGGTTAAAGCTCCTCTACATTGCTGATGCTCTTGCACCTACTAAGAGGAAGTACTGCAATCGTTTAAATTATCAATGAGTGAACCGATTTAAATCAGTGAATTGTCGTTCGATTAAAAAATCTTTGCCTCTTTGCCTAAAAGTACTGCTATCGCAGTTTATTTTTCTTACTCCTCTTAAAAGGAAGTACGGAAATCGCAGTTTAATTTTGCTATTTACGTACAAATATCTTCCTATGTTATTCAAAACGCTTTTTCCAAAAAAAAATTGTAATTGAGCATTGTTTGGGGGACCGCAACTATAATAATTCTTTAAAAAGATCTCTCCAGAGGTAGTTACGGTTCCGACTTAACACCTTATCAGGTTATAATGATAGAATTGCTTATTCCAAATTTAAAAAAATCTGTAAAGCAGATATGTAACTTTGCAAATAGACAAAAAGGAAAACCTATCCAAAAGGTACAAAAATCTCCTTAACAAAAACTTACAGTTTAAAATGTTAAGTATAAGGGTTGATTAAACGCCAAAAGATACACAAATCAGCTTTGCACCCAACATTTCATTAATATTTAAGTAATTTTACTGCACTAATATTCATTAATATTTTTTAGAATTTATTAGATGTCACAGGCCCTTATGCTGGCCACTTCATTTATAATATTTATTTGTTATAATTATGATAAATCACATATACGTACATGCATGTTAAAGTAGAAAAAGACAAAGTTAGAGTAGGCTACTGTCTTGAATTCGTCTTACCGAAATATTCGTGAGCACAAATAACCCAGTTAATAACAAGTAGATTATTCAACAATTATTGATTTCTCAATTGTAATTTAATTTAGTCCCCCTAATTTTACTTATAGTAAAATACTGGAATAATTAGCTGTCCTAAAAATATGCATATCTTATTTACTTTATATTACATATATACAACATTGTGGGATGAATACCTAGATTGAGAATATAATTGAAGAAAACTATATTATTTGCGATAAAGCCAGATAATTATTACTTATTATTATAAACGTTTGACTACTTCATAAAATAACAATTACTTTAATCGAAGAATGAACTTAAACCGACGATTTTTATTTAAAAATAAAAATAAATAAATAAAATAAACAAAATCATTGATGTATGTTGGTGTAAGCATTTTCTAAAAAAGGTTTTGAATTTTTTAGCCTCATAATTTTTTTTTATTTTTTATAACGTTTTTCTTTTTAACCTGTAATTTTATAAATAACTAGATATTACAGTCAATCTACAGTGCTACTTGAACATATATTTTGTAGACGAAAATGGCCAGCATGAGGGTCTGTGACATCTAATAAATTCTAAAAAATATTAATGAATATTAGTGCAGCAAAATTACTTAAATATTAATGAAATGTTGGGTGCTTGCTGATTTGTGTACCTTTTGGCGTTTAATCAACCCTTATACTTAACATTTTAAACCGTAAGTTTTTGTTAATAATATACATAATTAACTTGCAAAAATAATAAAACAATAAGTAGCAAAAGGCGATGCGCAATAAAAAAGAAAAAAAGTTGCTGGACAGCAACATTTATGTTTCGCATGAGGTTCAGATTGCTGTGTAAGTTCCATTTGGTGCGCTCCTTCAGGGAAAAAGACGAGCTAACATTTAAATGAAAGAGACAAGGACACATAAGCTGAATGGAGCAAATATTATTTTGCTTAACAAAAAAGAAGCATTAAGAATGAAATTAATAAAAAATAGTTAGTAAGAAAAAATTCCTTTCTATAACCAAAATAATTTTCGAATGTCTACCTCAAAAATAAGTATAATGATAAAGCCCTTTCACTTGTATTTAGCTCATGAAGTAAGAATATACAGTGACTCCCATTAATATTGGGACACCTATTACAAAATGATTTAAAAGGAAAATGAAAACAACAGACAAAAGTTTGGATTTTTTTTTTTTTAAATTACATTAGCAACATCTGTGGAAATTATATATAAGTATAAATCGATGAAATTCCAAACTGTTAGGTAGCACTTTTTGAAAAAGTGTAAAATAAGGCTCTCAAAAATATTGGGACACCAGAAGTGCTAGAGTTTAAATGTTCAATATTTAAAATCTCCTACTATTTACTAATTGGTTGTTAATAATTTAATAATTTGCTTTTTGACTTACAATAGCCCTCAAACGATCAGGCATAGGTGAGACAAGTTTTTGGTTAATTCAGGTGGTGTTTTTTTCCCATTCTTCCAGGAAACATCGTTTTAATTCATTTTTGTTAGATATTATTCGTTTTTCTTAAAGCACTGGCTAAATATTGCCATAAATGTTCAATGGGATTAAGATCTGGTGACTGCGGAGAGGTTTGGAATGCTTTTGGGCAATTGTATAACAGTCACTGACGTATCACCCAAGCCGTAGGTTTGGGGTCGTTATCTTGGTAGAATTTAGAAGACCCTAAAATACCAAATGTTTGGGCACTTTTTTCAAATTATATTTTAATATATTACTATAAACCATTTTGTGCATCATTCCATCAATAAACACTAATTCTCCAAATCCTGATGCGGACATCCAACCCCAAACCAGAACTGACCCATCTCCACCCGGAGGTGCAGCTTTAAAACCCTTTAAAGTTGGCTGTAAATTCTTCTTTTCGAGTTCAGCATTCGCTTTCCTCCAGACCATAACCCTTCCATCTGACTGGAAAACATTAAATTTTGATTCATCGCTAGAGTATATCATTCCAAAAGTCACTATTTACATTGGAATATTTTTCGGCAAATTTCACTCTCTTAACACGATTTATCTTACTGACAAAAGGATTCTTCCAGGCTACTCTACCATGATAGTCGAGTTTTCTTAGCACTCTCCGAACAGTTTCTGCTCCATTTTTGCTCTCTGAACATGTCAAAAATTTCACATAGAAGTTTTGGAGCACTAAGTCGGTGATCTTTTTTAATTCTTTTAATATATAACGCTGCTCTCTCTCAGAGAGCAGTTGAGGACGGCCTTTTTGTGGGGTTGAAACAATTCTTTTTTCTTTTTGGTAACGCTGAATGATGTTCCACGCAGTAGATGTTTTAGGTCCGATCAGTTTTTCCGTCTCTCTAACACTTTTTATTGTCTTTGTGCAAAGAAATTACAATTTTTCTTTGTTCAATCGTTGTATTTGTATTTTTGCGCGACATGTTACACCTGGCTTGATTTATATAAACTAATTTAATTATTAATTTCATATTGAATATATGCTTAAGGTAAATATTTACAAATTGTATAAATATTCGGGCAAAACCTTGGACAAACTATAAATTATAATAGTGTCCCAATACTTATGAGAGGTAGAATTTGCTCTTATTATTATATATATTTTTTTTAATCTACCAAAACATTTTTATGTACTTATTTAAATAGTTTTTATTTAATTAATAGTAATTATAAAATGAAATGAATTTATCAAAATTTGAATAAATGGGTGCCACTTTTAATTTTCGTTAATTTTTAACTTCTGTATGTACTGTCCCAATATTAATGGGAGTCACTGTATATAAAATAATATTAATTTTCGATAAAAATGTCTCGATATAAATTTGTTTATTTTAGAAGAAGACGCATATGGAATATATTAAACTTTTACATTATTTAGATAAAGTCAAGTCTTTTTACTTATTTAAATTTTATTGTTTGGATACAAGTGATGTTTCTTAAATTCAGTTAAATAATAGGTCAGTTATTAATATAAATAAATAAATTGATTACTCTGTATTATTTTTATTACCAGATCAATATTACAAGATGTTTGACATGATATAGTACAACATACAATAATTGACGGAGAAATCTAACTTTCACAATCCAATTTTTTTTAACATCCATGAGAACTTATTAATTTTTTATAATTTAGAAATATCTGTTTTATAATCTAAAGAAATAAATTTTCTAAATGTATTTACACTATGTTACATATTACATAATATTTATAATAATTATTACTATCAAATTAACAAATACAGAGCAAAAAAGTCCTGCAATAAGTAAAACAAACTAACTGAGAAACAAAGAGATTGAGAATCCATTAGCTTAGCTGGACTCGCCAAAAGTAACATTAATGATAATCAATACTATCGAAATAACGCGGTCAATTCTGCCTCAGACATTAACTGAAGATTTTGGAAAGAATCTGAGATTGGAAACTGATAACTCTAGGATTACTACAGAGAAGAATGCAATTATTTTATTGGAAGATATCATTTGTAATGTTAATGCCTTAATTGATTCTGTTAGAGAGATATTATATTCGTAATATTATTAGTTATCCGGGAGTAGAATTTCTGATAGTAATGTTCAGAGGAGGTACATGTCAGAATGCGTGGGCTGAATTCCACAATTAAGTTTGTAATTCCAAATCAGTATCAGTAGGGCGTTGTCAGTCTGTAATTTGCTCTTGATTCGTTTAATTGGCTAGTAAGTAGCAAAATTTCTTTAGTTCTTGAGTTTTAAGAATGAATTATACTTGGTCAGAAAATGTGAAGTTGTATTAGGACAAGATAGAAGATCTGAAGTGATTAGAAAAGGTGCAAGAACATAGTTAAGTTCACCAGCTTCTACAGGGTTTAAAAATAGTAAATGGAGCTCTCATGAAAGAATTTGTTTTGAACTTTCACTGTAAAGACTGACTCCAGGTCCTTTTCAAATACTTTGTCATTATAATATGAATTTAAGACATTCCAGTACCTAAAAGATTCATTCGCGCACAGAGATTACTTAGAACATTGCCGTTATATAGATAATACTTTCTCGTTACGGATAACTCTGACCGTTGCCTGATAATAACTAACTGTCGGGGTACCTAGGAAAAGAAACCTCAGGGTTACCAGTTGGGAATGAACTCTCGGTAACTCCACGTTTAGTCTAGTGCACTTTTAGCTAATATCTTCTTTCATAAATATTATTTGAACAATCAGGGATAATAAAAATTCATCAAAAATATCTAAATTTGAACAATACAACCTTAAGTATGTTTACACTAGTAGTGAAAAAATTTAAAATAATAAAGGAATAACTAAAAATATGATGAATTTTTGTTTTCGCTTGAGTGTTTATTTATAAAATATAAATATTTTCTACTTTCTTTTTATTTTTGTATTTCATTCTCTAACAAAGATTTTAATAAAGTCTGGCTTATGTTCCTCTAAGGGTAAGAGTTTGGTGTAGGTCCTGTTTATAACATTAACTTTCGCTCTAATCTTAAACATCTTACCTTAGAGTTAATCTTATCTTCATCAAGAATACTTGATTTAATAAATTTATGATGAACTAAAATTGCATCAAAACAAAAAAAAAAATGAAAAGTTTCTTCGTCCTGAGGTGTAAATATTTTTATTTGAAAATTTACATCTCATTGCCATCTTATCTTTCTACTGCATTCTCGAGTCGATTTTAATGAATACTATTGCACATGTTTCAGCTTATCAAGCCTTCGTCTGCTTTTCATCTTTGGGCTCACTTTTCTCCGAACTAGTATCAACTTCATCTTCCTCCAAAATGGAATTACTGTAAGTTAACAAACTACTTTAATGAACTATATGTTTCATTAAATTTTCTTAAATATCCATGCATTCATTTTACACTTTCACATCAAACATCCTTTTAAGAAAATATTGAAGTCGGTAGGAAATGCCCTTAACTATTCTTTTTTTCGCATTTCCCCAGGCTAGATGAGTTTAAGGAAAATAGAGATTAGAAGATTGGAGGATTCTGTAAATATCGGTAGCTTTGGCTAACCCTTAAAATTCCATTTCTTATGTCTAGAGTCTAGACAAATTTGTGTTGGAGAATATTTGAGGAGAAAAGTCGTTTGTTGTTTAATGAAAATAGTTAAATCAACTATACAATCACAAAAACACTTTCTAAAACTGTTTTAAATCTAATCACGAATTTAATTTCAAATGGCATGGTACGGTAACTCCAGGGATTTGGCGTTAGTTACTAGACAGAGCAAACGGGGCATTGGAGCTGAACATTAATGCTCACACACACGGATCGGATCTGACGCCCTATTAGCATGCCCAATAAACACGCTAATGCAAAGCGATTTTAAGGAAAAATATTTTGAATTCGTTGGGATTAAATCAAATGTACTTTAGCTTATTAAAAGAAAAAAGAAATTTGCTTTTGATTGATCAGAACATTTTAGTCTTTCATGCCAATTTAATATACATATTCTCTTTGGAGTATATGTACCAAATATTAACAAAAATAGGCTAGTCAAATATAAAAATTAAAGCAACTGCAGTTTTGTCGTTATCTAGCTTGACCACCGGAGTTAACTTGATTCAAGAAGAAAAACGGAAATGGGTAGGAAATTATTCCCATAAAAAAAAATTATAACCCTTCAAACAAAATGATAATTACACATAAAGAAAGAAATATTTATTTACTATGAATTGAATATCAAGCTTTTAAAATATCTTATTATTTTACAAAAAGAAAAAGCTGTGTGCTAAATCTTTAACTTAGCGGCTGGACGCTCTTTCTCTTATCTTCATTGGCGCAAGTGTACATGTCACGACGACGATCAAAGTAATACTGAGTAGTGATGGGCTATTAGAGCGGACTCGTTCCACTGGAACGAGTCCGATGGTGGAACGAGTTGATTCAAATCCCTATTTTTAAAAAAAGTGATTCCGCCCCGCCCCAAAAAATTGAGGCAAATTAAAATGAAAATAATTAATACTGTAGTCGTTTACACTAAAATAAAACTGACTTGAGGCTACTATGTAGAAGTTCACTGACACATTCCAACTTGAAAGAGGAATCCACACCAAAATACAAAACCTGGCGAGCTTAAATACTGATGCTTGAAGAATAAAATAAGTTCCAAGGTTTTTTTAGAATATCAATTCTAAAATAACATTCATTTTATTATTTTGTTAATTTCTAAACAAAAGTAGGGGTCGATCTAAGACAGGGAGTCGAAGAAAAAATAATTTCGTACCCAATATAGCGAACCTTGCAAAGAAACACCAGGCACACCCATCTCATTAATTAAAAAGCAATGCTATAGTTACTTTACTTATTATTTAATATATTTTATTTTACATAAAGAAAATGCTGTGTGCTTAATCTTTAACTTAGCGGCTGGACGCTCTTTCTCTTATCTTCATTGGCGAAAGTTAAATCGTATACATGTTACTGCGACGATCAAAGTAATACTGAGCTAAAAAATAGTATTACTGGTTTACTTACTGCTGTATCCCTCCCACTCTATCACCTATTTCACAAACATTCGTCGATTGGAAATAGGTTTTAGTTAAATATTCGTTTCATTTGAAAACAAAAAACATTATAACGCTTCCTCAAGATGTTTTTAATTTTTAAAAATTTGTTTTTGTCCATTACTCTTATAAAATACGAAGAATTTCAAATAAAATATAATATACAAACACAGAATGATCTAGAATGCAGGTGGAATCAGTCGTCGTTACCATGGTAATGGAACCGTTTAACGACTCCGGCCCAACACCAGCAATTTCATTGGTTAAATCCACTGGAATTGGTGGAGTTAAATCCGGAGTGATTTAAATCCTTTTGAAACCGGACTCGTTCCATTTTTTCGTTCACTGAATCTAGCCAATAGAAAATGCTGGAGCTTTGCAAGGTTCGCCATATTGGGTACGAAATTATTTTTCCTTCGACTCCCTGTCTTAGATCGACCCCTACTTTTGTTTAGAAATTAACAAAATAATAAAATGAATGTTATTTTAGAATTGATATTCTAAAAAAACCTTGGAACTTATTTTATCCTTCAAGCATCAGTATTTAAGCTCGCCAGGTTTTGTATTTTGGTGTGGATTCCTCTTACAAGTTGGAATGTGTCAGTGAACTTCTACATAGTAGCCTCAAGTCAGTTTTATTTTAGTGTAAACGACTACAGTATTAATTATTTTCATTTTAATTTGCCTCAATTTTTTGGGGCGGGGCGGAATCACTTTTTTTAAAAATAGGGATTTGAATCAACTCGTTCCACCATCGGACTCGTTCCACTGGAACGAGTCCGCTCTAATAGCCCATCACTATTTCTTATTTCTTACTAATTTAGGATGAGGTAACAGGGCGATCAGATTTCATCCCGCTTTCACTTTATTAATATAAACGCGGAACTTAAATTAGTTTTATGGCACTTATTTGCTGTTAACTAAAGTTTTATTGTACTGTACGGTCTTATAAAATGTACTTTATGCTAACTATAATTTTTCTTAAGTTCAGAATTGGAAATCAATGCTTACTTGAGATCGAATCTTGAGAATTATAGTGAGAGAAAGTCATGTGCGTGTTTAAATCAAAGTTTTTCTTTCAGTTAAAATCTTATCACTCCCGAAACTGATAATTTGCTTCCACTAAACATTGTTGGTAATAAAATTCATAAACGTCTGCAGTAATAATTTTCAACTAGTCGCTACAACAGTATAAGTGTTGAGTGCCTTATTATGGCCGCCTATATAGGCATAAACACTTCAGTGTAGAATGTGCTCTGGTGTGCAATTAACATGGAAGATACTTGCATCTCACCCCCCCATAAAGTATGACATTTTGCTGACAAAACAAATGCATTCATTATCCAAAGTGTCCTTATCCGCCCCTCTTTTTAACATACTTGTAGAAATTCTGACAGTTAAAGTTAGTGTATTTTCTTTTACTGTTATCAAAAAAGTCTTGCTATTCCATTTCAGAAATTGAGCTTTATACCAGGTATAGTTAATATGAGATTTCCTCTTAAGCCGAATTTACTTATTTTAATTTCTACTAACATGAATATTTGAATGTTTTTGTTCGTCAGAACATTTTTTCAACTTCTACTTCTTTAACTTTTGATCTGGCTGAAAGTGAATAAATACCAAGAAATTTGTATGTACTTTCACACGATATTCACTTACCACATTTGATGGATGTTATTTATAAAAAGTAGCCTATTTCAACAAATTCTTTGAATGTTTTCAGTCAGTTTGCAGGAAAGAAACATAACTAAACTCATTAAAAAAGCATCTAGTTTTCTTTCTACGAAGTATAGGGCTTACTAAGACATTCGGTATCTGGCAGTTCAGTACTTCGTCATAATCATTTTCTCGCATACCATATCTTTTCTATTTTTTTTTTTTTTTTTGCCCGTTCGTCTATACTTTCCTATTCTGTACCAATCACCGCTTTCCTGTAACTAGCTCTCTTTTCACATTCTTCTTTCCATCATCACATCTTGATTGTGTCCTCGCCCTCTGTGCCCATCAATGTTGTTCATGCGTCAACTATGTATTTTTGTTTATCTTAACTTCTACTGACTACACTCGTAGGTTGGCCCTATTGTACTCTGTTTTGTCTATTCTTTCCAATCAACCTTTTTCAGAAACCTTAGCTTATATATTTCTTATTTTATGTCCAGGATTCTAACAAGTACGTGTGAGTATCGAGAGAAACGTATATCTATACCCAGACAGTTAGGCTTTCTTGGTTACTTCTCCATTGCTGAGGAAGCCCTTTTTAATCGCAATAAACATTTTATCTGCAGTACTATCCATTTCCTAAGCTCTTTGCCTTCAAAACCGTCTTCACTCAGGTGAGCCCAGAGTGCTGATGAGAAATTCGAGATCTGTTCCACTATTTTACGCTCTACCCCAAACCACTTTCATTCTCCATGGCAGTAGCATCTTCCTCGTTTTATCAGGTTACCATACCGAGCTCATTTAGCTTTTTGTCTAGGTTATTCAAATTGGTAGCTCTCCGTCGTAGCGAGAGGTTCTAAGTATTCAGCGAATGCTATGTGGGTAAAATGTAGCACTTCTTTAGATTAACTGCTTTGTTGGCCTTGTTTTGTCTATAGAATTATAAATAGAAGACTATATACCTCGCAGAATTTCATTATTGGTTTGAAAAACTAGCACACGTTGTGCTGTTCAATACAACCTAAAAAGAAATAATATGATATTTTTGTACGAACGTTGTCAAGTGCGGAGCAGACGATGATTCAAGGTCGATATCTATTTTCCATCTAAGCTGGCGTGAAGACCTTCTCCAATCTAGATGCATCTGATTAAAGTTAGCTTTAAATGATTTATTTACAGTGAGTAAATATTTCTCTCGGATCCTTTATTTTAAAGAATATATACATGTATACTCACATTAAGGATTCGAAAGAAAATATTATTCATTGTTAATAACTAATTTTTTCCATTTTCTCGTATTAAGTGGATTCAGGAAAAAATAGTTATTCAGTTAAAATTCAATTTCAAACATTTAACGCAATCTGGTGTTCCGCTTGATAGAAGAGAGTAGAAATAATGCTATTAACTGCGCTAAAAGATCAGTACAGCAACAAAAAGCTTTTATAAAAATTAAGTTTAAAAAGCAATGACAGATGGAGTTTTATTTGAAGTGTGTGTATGTGTATGGGAGAGAAAATTGTAAATGCATTCTTAATTTCCCGAAGGAGTTTTCTCTTATTCTGTACAGGTGTTCTTAGTCCTCCATAGTGTCTCTTGCAGGGTATGGTGTACCCACTAACAACGGGTACGCCTATGCCCTCAGGCCTTGTAGTAAAGTGACATATTGAATATTTGAACATCTACCCGCTGTTTATTTACTTTAAGAGCTGTCCATCTGACCTCTGGCCAAAGGTAGAAGACAAAATAATTGAGTAAGCAGCGACTGGGTTTCATACAAATAAAAGTGCCCAATTTGTTTTTTGAGTTCTCAGTTTATGGCTGAAATAACACTTTGACCGCATTTGTTTTCAAGGAGCAAATAACTTCTTTATCGCGGGGCTGCATCCAGGTTTTGAATTTTTTTAAAATAAAGGAATTAAATGAAATTAAAACCTATAAGAGGAAGTGGATTAGTCGCTTCAAAGGGATCGGCAATTCTGCAGTTATTCTAGCCTAACACCGATGACTCTCAATCTGTTAATCCTAGTTCGTAATATAATTATACGGAAAGATAATTTATTGTTTTACTATTTGATTTTAGCAGACTCTCAGGCTATTCTCAGCCCCAGCCAAGGTTTATGTTTTTCTTGCCGTAGAATGGAGGGCTCAATGGGAAATTGAATCGAACGCCTTCTCGGAGTAAGAAGCCTTTCCTGACCAACGGAGGTGTTCGTGACTTCCCCAGAAAGTCTACCTAAGCATTTGGATTTAGAGAAGAGGATATATGCTCTCAAAATGGAAAGAAATTCATGCACCAGTTATGAGGCATCCCAATCGTTGGTTTCTTTCTCCTTCTGGGTTTTCGCGAAGAGCTAGTGGATACTGGAGGTAGGATAGCCCCAGGGAGTGTTTCTCTCCAATTTGCCGACACCAACCCTTTTTCTAGAAATCCTGGGTGAGTTGTATTATTATCTGGGATGCTATAGTGTGAATGACCTCACCTGGTACCTGAGGGGTGCAACAAATCAATTTGGTCGCAGGATTCCCAGTAAATCAAAATGTATAACTAAATAAAAATAACGTATTCAAGGTAACGTTTTTTAAAAAAGTATTTTACAATATTAATGAGCATTAAGTATGTTGCGAAAATTCTGAGTCTTAAATAAATCGCTGGACTGGAGAGGAGGCGAAATTTATAAAAAGTACTTCTTTAGGGTGAGACTTAAAACTCTTGAGGTTGAAGAAAATTACCTACCTAGAATGCAAATGAGACTTACCGCTTCCTTCAAAGGACTGCTT
Organism: Rhodnius prolixus; assembly: GCF_049639745.1. Classification (NCBI taxonomy): domain Eukaryota; kingdom Metazoa; phylum Arthropoda; class Insecta; order Hemiptera; family Reduviidae; genus Rhodnius; species Rhodnius prolixus. The sequence goes on from NW_027411624.1 coordinate 27,903,969, forward strand.
ATGTATTTACAGCAAACCTGTACATATTGAAGTCAACTAGCATATTGTTAGTTGGAAGAAAAATTGCAAGAAACTGTCTAGACTCTACAGAACTTAGAAAAAGACCTGACAGTTTTTCCATTATGGGTGTAATCCATTTAGTTGTAACATACATGATTAAAAATCACACGAAACTATGTTGTAATATTTTCTTCAGTGAAACTGACAAACAAGAGTTATCAAATTCACACCAGATTCCTACCCAACAGAGTAGTATGTATTCCCTACCCAACCACATTGCACAATATGTATTGTGTTTGTTTGCGTTGTATAGGTATTCTCTAGGGCGTATGTGTAAATACACAACATGTTGGAGAGCTGATACTTGGTAACGGACAGCTGCCAATACCAATAACCTGCCATTTTGTATAGGTTATCTTCCTACCTCTGGAGGTTATACAATACTATTAGCTGTTCAGATTTCTATATTTTTTTTTTATTACTATTAATAAGCTTTTTCACAGTTTTTCCTCTATGTTTCCCTTACTATTATGCTCTTAATACTGTCACATTTTATTTACATTGCCTAATTTTCCCTTGCAGTTAAATGAAATGATTGAAAATGAATGTTACTATTGGGAGTTCATACATCAATTGGTGGTTAAATAGACTGTAGTTAGTGTGCATCGGAATCCAAAATTAAGAAATTAAACACAGTCATCTGTAAGAGAATATATATGCCATTTATTCCATTAGTTCGCTCGATAAGCCTATTATCGGTCTATTATCTGCTTTGACTTCTACCCTCCCTGTGTTCAAACACATTTTATCAAAATCAAAATTTTGCAAATTATTTCACCAGCACAGTTCCTTTTCCAATGATGAATCCATTTCGCTCAGAGCGTAATTGAATTGTAGCGATCAGTTGTATTGACAATATCTACTTCATTTCGCTATATAATACGGGATGGAATCCTAATTATTATATTATTAGTATTATTGATAATATTACTTGTTAATATGAATGATCGATTAGAAAAATATAGAGAATAAATGTACATACTATTAAAGGCTCAAGAAACGGCAAGAATGGTGTTGTTTTAAATAAAATAAAAATATTCTTGTTTTAAATATTAAGTGAACGATGCTGCATAAAAGCACTTTAATTTTAATTAACATACTAATGCTAAAAAAAGTTTAATTGAACGAAGAAGCGTGTAGTGTGAGGTTGGATTAGATTTGCCCAGTTTTTGGGGTAGCAAAATAAGAGATGTTAATTTGCTGGTTTCCAAAGGAGGGTAAAGTAAAGTAATCGCCTATTTTTTCAGGCGGGGCTTAACGACCAACTACCAATTAGGTGTCGTGGACGAAGGCGACTAGCAAACATAATTTACTGTAAATTTCTTTTATTAACCATTAAATAAAATCCAAGGCCTAAGACCGGGGAATCGAACCCAGTACCACAATACATATTAGCTTCACAAGTCTCCTAAGGAGGGTATTTACCCCACCGAAATAATTGCGAGTCTTTATTTGAAAGGAAAATGTTTAATTATATTCTTATGTCCCTAAACCCCGGTAGTTGTTGGCTAAGGACGCCTGAAAAAAATTAAAAGGTATGTCTTTGAAATGATTTTGAAGGGATATTAATACTACAATATCCATTGAACGTCCATAAATAAATTTCATGGGAATAAAGATGACGTACTTAAAATCGAGTTGTTCTTGTAGGTTTTGGCGGTGGTATTAAAAAAAAAAAAGGGTAAAGTTTGTATTTTTTAAGATTCGTAGGTTTTTGAAATGATTTCTTCACACAGATTGTCCCAAGGCCATTCGCTAAAACATGTTCTCAACCTCCGGGTGGTTAGTTAAAAACCTAACATGCGCCAACAGAGGGTGGTCCCAAGCAGTGGATTAAATCTTAAACGTAGTTTAGTCATATTGAGCAGTTTCTAATGGACCTGAGGTGTAGCATCAGAGAACTGCTCAAGACTCTAGAGAAGCGATCATCGCTGCTTGCAATGACAGAAGAGTTTAAATAATTACTTAAAAGATAAGTCCTCCGATTACCAAATGAATTCCACCCGCTAAAAACAGTGGCCAGAAATAACAATGTCATCCTTTTTGAATTTTGTAGATGTTGTTTATTTAATTAAAATAAATGTTTACCTCCTCACTCTAAACTCATCGCCAGGTAAGCTGATTGCCGAAGATGGACTCCTATTTCTTTTGCCAGGTTGAGGAGTACTGTTCAAATCATTTACCATCTGCAAAAAAAAAAATAAAAAATTGCATAAATAAACAGATTAATAAAGAGGTAGAAACATTTAAGTTGGTTAATAATATTCATTTTAAAGTAAAAATGGTGCAACCACTCTCCTGCTTAAAATCTTAATGAGCCGCAGATGAAGGAGACCATCAAAAAAACTGCTAGGTCTTGGTCACTCGTTCTAAAAGCGTAAAATCGCTCAGTGGTAGAAGTGCCTTCCTCTTTAGGCCAAATTTGCTCTAGCATACTGAACGCTTCTAAATTAGTACGAGTATATTTCACGTTACTGCCCTGACAACCTTTTCACATCAATAACACTGACATTTCCACTTCTACGCAAATTTGAATGTTGTTTAACGTGGGGAACCCTCACACAAGACTTAAAAGACAGGGAATTAAACAGATGTAACAACTAATCAAGAGACTGTTAGGACCTAAATCCTTCCTATTGATACTCAACAATATCTTTCTGTACAAAGTACAACTGCCACTAATACTGAATTATTAAGCAGAATTGTGGAGCCTCGCTAAACCTTCCAATATCAGATTACATATCCATCCAGTCCAAGATCCTTGGAAATGCACCTTCCTAAAAAAATGTCCACCCTCATCCAGCAAATCATCCTGGACTCATTCGTCCAATCTTTAAACATCCACACATACACTTCCATTCGGATAATCCTCCAGATCGTTTAAAACAACATTAGTTCCTTGGTATCCTCTTCCAACGTCTTCCTGCAACCTAGATTGCTAGCCCTACCTGGTTTCTACTACCATGTCCTCCCAGATTTGGCGCTAAGAGGCACTAGGTGCACAATCCATTTTTTTAACTTCCCGCGACTTTAGGTTTTTATAGTTATACGCACAGAGATGAATATAATCTGTAAAATCTCCTTTTTTGGGTGTTGGGTATCCAAAAAAACGAGTTTACGGTGAAATCTAATCCAAAAGCGATCCGAATACAATACTTCTTTAAGTAAAAAAAAAATTGTACTAAAATTAAACGAGCGGACAATAAGAAGCAGAGTTTTCCATTTACCCTTGACAAATTTAGGCTCTTGTCAACCACTGCATCCGTTCTCTTTACATTCACCTTTCACTACATACACATGAACGCACGAGAGGAGTGGGTAGTCGTTCCCTATACACTCGCATTCTTCCGTATCCAGATAAAAACTTCATGATATACTGTGATTACCATGGCAACAAGCCCCAGAATAGAGCTCTCCCCTTTTAGATTCTCCCTTTTATCATGCAGAGCTTTAATTTAGGGTTCCTTTGGGTAGAAGCCTTTCTTAATATTTCGATTCCTTTACTTTAAGCCTCTATGAATGATTAAACAATTTTTGTTTGTTGGTTTGTTTCAGATGCGTTCAAAGCGTAGAAATTTATGCAGCCAAGCATTTTTAAAATGGTTACCTAAGCAACAAAAGAACTAAATTAACTACATATGATTGCTAACCAATGAAAGAAGTATGGTAAATTCAACAAATTAGAGAAAAACCTAAAAAGAATTCAATTAGGTTACATTCTCAGTAAGTTCACATTTCCTTCAAAAGTGAAATCTGACTTAAGAGTGAATACAAATATTACAATAAATGTTATTTAGTTATTATTGCTACAACGAGAAGAGAACCAGTAACTTCTAGAAGGAGTTAATCGAAAAGATGGCATAGCAACTCAGAATCAAATGATATTGCCTTTTACCTATCGAGTAACTTAGTGGAGTAACTTATCCTCAGATACAGAGAGCAGTTGATAAGCTCCTGGCTAACCTGGCTTGCGAGCCAAAGGAGGCACCTTTGAAGGCATAGTACATGCTGAACAAGTTGCGTAAAGTGCATTATTTGATAAATTAAGGAATAAGTTTGATCCTTTACACGAAAGATATTGATCACTTAAATATGTTGCAGGTTTCCAATTTTTTTGGCAATTAAACGCAACTCTCCCAAAATTACCAAATAATTATTAAACCTTTTTGTTTGTAACAGAAGGAAAAATTAATTTTTAGCCATTTTGTGTATGCTTGAAAACATCTAAAGCTCTTAACATTTGAATTTTCTTACCTTGGCAATATTTTTAGTAGAAAGGGGATGAAAAAATAAATAAAAATGACCTATAGCGTGCTCTTCTTTCTCTTTGATAACAAGTTAAAAAATTGAAATATGATTAATAAATACCAGATTTTGAAATAGCCTAGCACCTTTAATTTTGAAGATATCGAATTGCGGTTTCTGGTTTCTTTCATAACTTTATATACTCTAAAACTGTGTTTATGAAAATGGCGGTCAACTGTAAACCCTCACTTTTGGACGTGCGACTGCCGCGTATGCCGGGCAGGAATCTAAAATCAAATCACATATTCTGAAACTAGAGGTGACGGGCAACAAAGTTTTCCTCTACCATTTTTCGCTCAGATTAACCGTTTAAGCATGAAATGCATTTGAGCCGTCTTAAAATGAACACCCTGTATACCACTTTAAAGAGAAGTCCAGCCACTCTGTCCGCTCTACAAACCTTACAAAACTAAGTTTCTTATAAAATGTTTAAAGAAGCAATGAACCTTCCAAGTTTAAAAATACAAAATATCACAGGAGTAAAATGTGATTACACCCATTCACCTCATTAAACCATTTCCTAAAATCATTAAATTGACAACTGATTCGTGACCAACCAACAAATTGGAGATTTTTTCTGGTGAAAAAAACTATATTGAATATTTGACAGTATTTCCAATATTTCCATCAACTAATAAAAGAAAATTCTAACAAAAAAAAAGAAATAAATAGAGAGCTAAATAGGAAATTGAAATTTCTTTACAAAAGATTTTATTTGTAAATTCGTTTCTAATAGTGAGAAAGAGAGGATAGAAAAGAGAAGAGTTTCTAGAGAGTTTTTCCTCTAGAACTTTGATTAGGGTAGCTTTAGGTGAGTTTAAGTAGGTAAAGTAAGAAACGGAGAAGAATTACTTCACTTTAAACTTCAGTTGCAAATGAAAACTTGGAAAGCTAGGTAGGAAAAGCTATTTAAAACTTTCAATATTAACTAATAGGTAATAGGTGGTAAATTTCTTTTGAAACTTCTTTTTTGCGAAACTTTTGAAATTGTTAATTTAAGCTACACTACCATTTTATTAGTTACATTTCTTGTAATTTTAACAATCCTAATTCAAATTGAGAATCTTCTTCAAAGATGTAGTTTTTATTACAAATTATGGGTCAATTATTGTCTGTTATCTTTTAAAATGCCCTCATCAGTGGGAACACTGAAGGCACATACTCTTCAAACCACATTTAAAATTATGTATACGATCAAAAGAAACCGCGGTCATTGCATTAATTTATTTAATTGTTGAGCATTTGCAATGTTCAGTAACCCAAAGATTGCTGTATTGAAATTACGGCAAATGTAACAACTACTGTTTAATTTTAATTAAATTAAAATAATTACTCCCGTTTAATTTTGTGGTGATATGGATACCTATCGGGTGAATGTGATTAATTGTTTATTAACTTTTATATCTTTTGCAATGTCAGTGTTTACTAGACAGAAAGAGAAAAATTAAAAATAATAAATAAATAGGCTATATGTCGTGTTTTTAAAATTTTTTTTAGAGATTGAATTCTTATTAACATTTTGTAGATGACAAGACAATACAAGTAACTGTAACGTCCTTAAGAGATATCTAGATAGACGCAAAAGAATTGTTAAAAGCATTTTTCAGACTCCATTAGAAGTTCAAATTCAATAAAATCTGCACGATAAGTTCATGTTATTGAAGGGAGTAATGTAAGTAAAATAAATAATGTAAGATTTTTACAGCCATTTTTTTTTTTTTGCAGTATTTTTACAACTTCTTGCTGCTAATTCTTGAGATAACTGATTTTTTTTGTTTGTAATATCTTTTGTTAATAGATATTGTTTAATATCTTTTGCAATGTCTATGTTTATTAGACAGAAAGAGAAAAATTGAAAATAATAAATAAATAAATAGGCTAAATGTCGTGGGTGTTGAGGATATCTCGCAGTAATAAAAGGAGATGATGACTAAATAGCTTAGTGGTCGAAGAGTTAATTTATATTTTTATATAAAATAATAATGTATAATAAGGGAAGGGATTAGCTATGAGGTTAGCATACTGGACTCCCACGCGGAGGTCCCGGGTTCGAATCCAGCAGCTGACCCTTAGATTTTCTCTTCCTAGGAGCTTCTTACAGCTCACTGTCCGGTGATGGACAGTGTTGTCTGTAACGAGAGAACACTGTCCGGAGGCCGGCAGTGCACTGGAAAAAGCTCCGGGCGCTAATAACCTCAGCTGTTGATGCGCCAAAAAAAAAAAAAAAAAAAAAAAAAAAAATGTATAATAATTATAAGTATATATATAAAGCAAATATAAGTTTTAAAGTATTAATGCAGCACCAGAAATTTAAATATCAAGTACTCCTAATTTTCTACATTGATAGAGTTGAAATGTTTCTTATAGAACAAAAGAAAATGGATAAACATGTGGAACTGGCAGAAGTTGGTAGTTTAGTGTGTATGTGGGTAACATTTGGTGGAGAAACTGGAAATTCTACCAGAAATCAGCGTAACATCTTTGACGGCACGCGGGCGGCAATTAGGGGCACGTGAAACCACACCAGCAGCAGCAAGCACTAGCGCTCTCCTGGAAGCTTCAGAGTTCACTTATTCTTCTCCACTCCACAACGCGCGCGCTCTGCCAATGTTAGTCGGCAACTTAGTAAAATTAATTATTCAACTCCAGTGAGAGTTACTTTGTATGTGAGAGCTGGCTGGTAAGGAGACAAGGGTAAAGGCGGGTTTAGAGCCAGGTTTCTTCCTCACCACTGCTGTAGAACAAGAAGGAATTAGCTGCAGGTAGTGTCTACCGTATGAAAAGCCTCATAACCATGGCAACCACTGCTCTACTGTATAGTCGCTCTCTTAAATTTCAAATGTGTATCATCTATTGTGATTTTCTCAATTATTCACTAATTAATATTAAATCTTAAACCCTGTTAATTATTAACTTCATAATACATTTATTATAAGTAATTTAAATTAATAGAATTTCTTAAAATACGTTTACTACGTATCTCTTACCCATTGCTTTGGCCAAATTTAATATGAATAAAATATTTTTTCAAAATTCGGAATGAAAACAATATCTACTGTGCGACTTTTTTCGAAATTCTATTGATTTTTATGAACATAAAAATCTGCGGTGTATTTGAGACCTTATCTGAAATGGAAGATCTATAAAAGTTTAATTCCATCTCCCCTTCATGATAAAAAAATTGAGGTACTACTAAAAGCCATTATGCTTGTCTATATTGCTTCAAAAATTTCCATTAGTTAAGACTACGAGGTGTGGCTATTAAATAACGAGACTGATGCTGCTACAGAAGAACTATGTATTTGCCAAATCCTAACGACCGACAGCTGTGCAGTGTAAAGCCTTCTCTCTTTCGATTGCAGCGTCTCACGTGTTTGTAGAGAAATCTGTCTGACCGGAACCGTCGTTTATGTAAGAGGTGTTAGTTTCGTTTTACCGAAAACATGATACAACACATGTAGTAGAGCAACGAATTGTGAAATTTCACATGATACTGGGTAAAACCGCTACTGAAACTTATCTGATATTAAAAGAAGTTTATGGCGATGATTGTTTATCACGTGCTCGAGTTTTTGAGTGGTTCAAGCGTTTCCAAGATGGCCGAGAAGACGTCGGAGATGATGACCGCCCGGGTCGCCCTTTCACATCCAAAACGGATGAAAATATCGATTATAATTAATCAACATTACTACCGTGAGGTGCTTGCTTAACTTCGTGAAAAAGTAAGGGAAAAACGACCCGATTTGTGGAAGAACAAGTCATGGGTTCTTCATCAAGACAACGCGCCGGCTCACACTGCAATGTCTGTCAAGAGCCAGGTACAACATCCCAGTTTTAGGCCATCCGCCTTATTCGCCTGACCTGACCCCATATGACTTTTGTCTGTTCCCTAAAGTCAAATCAGCATTAAAAGGAACACGATTTTGGTCCGTTGGGAAGCTGTGAAAGAAAAAGCGGCACGCGTCATGCAGAAGCTTACAGAAAAAGACTTCCAGCACTGTTTCGCACAATGGTAAATTCGCACGGAGCAGAATAGGTCTCAAGAGTGGTAGCTTGCCACCACGGGGCAGAGACAGGCGAAGGATTCATTAAAGGCTATTCGCCGAGGCTGACTGCAGAATTAATCCGTCATGGCCGTGTGTGGCTATAAGGATGATTGTAGGCCTATTAAGTGGCCACTGCAGACTCAGGAAACCCGTGCATCGCATGGGACTGGCAGATGATAGCCTTTGCAGATTCAGGAAACGGCACTGCACGTGTTATGTCAGTGCGAGGGGCTCGTATGGCTAAGGATGTTACTACTCGGGGAAGAAAAACCAATGCCTGTGAGCTTTACCCAAGAGCCGCTCTCCAGCATCAAGAGTCTGATTAAAAGGACAGCTCTGGAGGGTGAGCTTTAGAGTGTGGGGAGCCACAATAGATCCAAAGGGGTCGCAGTGGCGTAGGCCTTAAAGCCGCCCTAGTTTAATCTATCTATCCTCCATTAAGTTGTAAGTCTAAAATCTGTCAACCGTTAGATGGTTATCCGTTACCATTAAAGTTTAATACAAAGTATTTCAATCGAGCTAAAACTCATTTTGAGTTTCTCAGAGAAAATAGTTTTAACTCGAATGCCTTTTAGAAATTGCTCTTTACCGCTCTGTCTCTTTTTCAGACGGGCTTTACGTTTCACTAGCAAATTAGGTGTCGTGAACGGAGGCGACCAGCAAACATACTTTACTATAAATTCCTTTTGTTAAGCAATAAATATTTTATCCATGGCCTAGACCGGGGAATCGAACACAATACCCACTATACATGCGTTACATATACATTAGCTTTGCTGGCCTCGCCTCTTACCATTCGGCTATCGTGCCATCTCTCTTTCTTTTTCTCTCTTATATTACAACTTTCCTGAAACGATATTCCAGCTTTTGCAATTTTAAAAGAAATCAGCCCCGTTTCTCATAGATGCCCTCAATTGAATTTTCTAGGAAAACTGTTTCAAATAAAAGTTATACATTTTTTATGTTTCAATCACTATTATTTGCTTCAATTAAATTTAGTTGTTCTTTTTTTTTTTTTTTTAGAGAAAATTTCAAAATATTTAAAAATCTGTTTAGTGAAATAGCACTTCCAGTCAATCGACTTTTAGACTCACTTTAATCTTTTTAGAGATAGAATTCTTATTAACATTTTATAGATGGCAAGACAATACAAATAACTGTAACGTCCTTAAGAGATTTCTAAATAGACGCAAAAAAATTGTTAAAAGCATTTTTCAGACTCCAGTAGAATTTCAAATTCGATAATCTGCACGAATAAGTTCTTGTTAATGGAGGGAGTAATGGAAGTAAAATAAATAATTTAAGATTTTGACAGCATTTTTTTGTTTGCAGTATTTTTACAACTTCTAGCTGCTAATTCTTGTGATAACTGAATCTGTTTTTGTATATATTAGGATATTGAAATTTTAACTTAGCGTAATTTTAACCTTTACAGAGTGAACCAGTAAGTATTGTCCATAGGCCTACTGTGTGTAGTACATCTAAAGTGGAGTTCAATGACGTATTGACCAACTTCATATTTTCCACTGTTCTTGAGTGACGTAACTTTAATTTTTTTTTCTAAAATCATTACTTTTTCCCAATAAAAATGTTATTACTCAGAAAGTTTTAGTCCGAATTCGATTCTGATGACACGGTTAGAAAAACAGATATATTTTCTAAAAATTGATACCATTTCGAAGCATAAGTTATTCTTCTAGCCTCAATCTTCCTCCTGGATACTGGAAAAATAAAAGTAATAGAATTTTTTAAGAAAACTCATTAGGCTCTTATGTGATCATTATCAGATCTAGGTGCTGGCACTTTTTAGTAAAAGTTTCCTTGTCTAATGGGCTTTCAAATGGTATATCATTTTCCAGGATTCTTTTTATCTTCGTATGAGAAATTACGTTTGTTTTACAAGAAAACGTGTTTACGAGCACTTAACAGTGTTAGTTTATCAAGTTGTTTAATTCATTGAAAACTCTTTTAGATGGATCAGTAGTCAATTTTCTAAAGTAGATTGTCTTAAAATAAGGAAGTCAAAGGTTACGAATTGCACTTTCAAAAAAAAATAAATAAATAAATAAAGGTTTTTTAGGTTTATTCACATTTTTTCTTTTTCAACAGTGTAGTTGTGCGTGTAATTGTAATTTGGAGTAAATACAAACTATCTAACGGTGTCATCAGAATCGAATTCGGACTAAAACTTTCTGAGTAATAACATTTTTATTGGAAAAAGTAATGAAGAACGTCACTCAAGAACAGAGGAAAATATGAAGTTGGCCAATACGGCATTGAACTCCACTTTAGATGTACTACACACAGTAGGCCTATGGACAATACTTACTGGTTCACCCTGTATAATGAGAATCTAATTGAAGGTAAAAATATTTTTGTTGAAAAAAAAATTGTTGAAATTATATAGATGGAAATACATAAATAAAAAATAAACCTAATTGAAGCGGAAAGACATAAAAATACCCTCGGGAAATCATAAAATATTTTCCTAGAAGATGTTGGTCCCTAGAGTAACACTAATACCACTAGTTTATACAGGGCAAATTTTATATCTGTATATATATATATATTTCCCAGCTAGTTGAAATTTCACGAATAGTTTCCACTTACAAAAAGCAAGAGAAGCAGATAACATTGTATACAGACATAGTTGCGAAATCAATGTAGCCCTCACTAACCAGTAGGAGTGCGTACTTGTAGATTTAAAGTACTAATTTTTTTTTCTTCATTTTATTTAAATCAGGAACAGTATTTCTCTTACTTGCTTATCAATGTGGCAACTGAATTAGAGTACAGAAAAAATATACCAATCAAATTTGTTCTTTACCATCAACAAAGTATCGTAGATAATAAAATCCAAGAAAAATTTAGGGGTCAAACTCAGCACCTCTTTCCCAATTTATTAATCCACACTTAAAAACCACTCTGCTCCAAAATTGTAGCACTGAATAAATTATCCCAAATCTACTTAGCTCTACTTTAAATACGGCTATAAATCAAGGCTAAACGATATTTCAAAAACTTTAAACTTTCCAAACTCCAACAATAAATTATACCAAGTTATAAACGACTGTTGTATCTCTTTTTAGGGATGTTACCAAAATATATCTTTTCTATTGGAATTTGCTACAAATTAGTGAGCTTTATCTCAGAACATTCCGCCTAGAGAATGGAGCCTACGCTTCCTTTCTCGCTATTTACCACCCCCAACCCCAACGGGTCAGTTTGGGGTTAGCTGGCAACAGTAGTAGCCAAACCATGCTCCCCTTAACACTCGGCAGCGGGCGGACCTTTGCAAACCAACAACTCAATATTGTTGTGAAGATAAGGCTCTCTAATGCAAGTATTGTGTTCATAAAGCGATTTCTCCGCCCACCACTGGCTGTTCTCAGTTTACAGTTAGATAAAGCGCATTGCCATTGTACGAATGTAATTTGTTGACTGCACGTTCAGAGGGCGTGCCTACAGCAAGTTCCATTAATTAAAGAGAATATCTGTATTGATAATAACTGAGAGTAGATAGCTTTAACAGTTGATAAATAATAGTGGACCTTACCGTAAGACCTACCCACATTGTTAATTGTTGGATCTTCTTATCTGTTAAGATCACTTAAATGGGATAATTGGTATGATTTATTATTTATTACCTGATATAATTCTTAAAATCAAACTCAAACATAAATATTTTTTTAAAATTAATTTGTTAAGTTACATCAGCGCTAGATGCACTATTAGTAACAATGACAATAACTGACCACTACAAACTCACTAATTTAGGGGAGAAGTTACCCAGTGATAACACTCCCTAAGTCGTCACCAGGATTAGCTACTCTCTTCAGAGGAGAGAAGCCACTGGCGTTTTAATCGTCAGGGAGGATGATCTGGAAGGTGAGGAGATGATAACTGGCGGACAAGAGGATTGGAATGAGAACTGATGAAGTTCTGATGAAAACTCTGAAGAACAAGTTCTTTCGATGGTTAGCTTACCGTTTAAAAATCCCGAAAGAAACCCTTATCTATTCCGATCTACAGCTCACTCTCAATATTCCTCCACTTGCTACCAGAATAATTTATTATGATCTCTCTTTCCTCTGTAAACTTCGTCATTCTCAAATAGACTGTCCCTTACCTTCTTTCTCTAATTTCTTTTAATATCTCATCCCATACTACACGGCATTCTTCTCCATTCAATGTACCGTACTGCAAACATAATTACGTTTTTTTACTCCCTTATCTTTCGTATGATGCGGACAGCCAATCATTTTAACTTTTCTTTGGCACAGATATACAAAATTTTCTAAATAAAGCCAGATGTTAAACATTTCTTTGAAGTATTTGTATTGTATAAATCTTTATAATAACCTCTAAAACGTAAAATAAAATACTAAAGCCTAATTATAAATCTAAATTATAAATACCTAAATTTGTTTTTATATGTTATTAATATTGTTGTTTCTGTAAATTGGAAATTGATCCGTTTTTATTTAAAAATAAAATAAAATAAAACTTTTGTAGCGAGTTCGTGCAACCTGGACCTAAAAACGGAATTTCCGTGTGGATAGTTAGATTTGAAATATTAATTAAAATAGTATATTAAAAGAAATTAGAGAAAGAAGGTAAGGACAGTCTATTTGAGAGCGGAGAAGCTTGCAGAGGAAAGAGAAGTCATTATAAATTCTTCTGGTGGCAAGTGGAGGAATATTGAGAATGAGCTGTAGATCGGATTTTCAAACGGCAAGCTAACCACCGAAAGAACTTGTTCTTCAGTGTAAACCATTTTACGTTAACGATAGTGCGGAGAATTTTAGATTGAGGAGTTTGAATTCGTTGAAGATTGGAGCGTTTCGTTGAAGCCCACAGTTCAATACCGTAAGTCCAGGTGGGTTTTAGTATGGAATTGTTAATCAGTCTTTTGTTATTATATGAAAGTCTTGAACGTTGGTTTAGTAGTCTTTTAAGTAGTCGATAACGCCTGTTAACTTCAGTTCGATTAAACCGTGTGCGCGGGTTCCAAGTCAGTCTTTTGTCTAAATACAGCCCAAGATAACGGACAACATTGGCAGGAGGAATTGGAACTGAGTCATAGAAGATCGGGGGCAGAGTGATGCGGCGGAGGATGAAAACATCAATATAAAATCAAACTCTAACGAGCATTCATCCTCTACAGTGATCAAAAAGGAGAATCTGTACATTTTTTAACCACAAGTATCTCTTTTTAGGGGCGACCCCTCCTTTCAAAGTTGACTCCCTTTTGTTTCCTGGACCGAGTACAATTGACTCCATCTCCCTGAATCCCTCCAGCTCTGTTGTTTACACCGGTTTTCAGCCTTACCTCTGCTATAATTGCTCCTCTCCAAAGCATTACTCGCCTTAATTAATTTTTGTTTTCTTTTGTCAAGATTTGTATATCTTTGGAGACACATAAGGGCAGAATTACAGTTTCTAATGAAGTTTGTAAAATGCAAATGTAATTTTGTCTCAACATTTTTTTATTATGAATCGAAAACCGTTATCATTTTTACTGTTCTTGATTCCTTATGTTAACGTAGTTCGATTATACATACGCAACAATGTTTTACTTGATAACTATGATAAAGGTAACCATCAATTAACATATTTAAATGATCTGACCTTGTAATTAGTTTTCCCAAGTTGTGGTGTTGATGTCCTTAATTGTGGATTAGAATTCTTATGGTTAGTTTCAATTGCGGACTTCAATAACATCTTTCCAACTTCCACATTTGAACTGTTTCTACGGCTGATAGGTCTTGTATCTTAAAAAGAATATATCACAAGATTTAAATCAAAGGAATGTTTTTTTTTAATGTTGTAATAGTAAAAGTTTTATATTTTAACTGATTTTTATTTACGCACATTGAGAATGACTGGAGATCTGCGAAAATCCTTAATGCGTCCGAAATTTTTGTTCACAAAGGTGTTAATTTGTGCATTCTGTTATAAAATTAACCACTTATATACGAGGATAAATATTTAAACGGAAATATTAATTAGTAGAATTTATTAATTAGAAATTGCTAGCTTCATTCGGTATTCAATCTCATTATTGCTTTTAATTAAGACATGAAAATTCATTTTTAATGGTTAATGAATTTTTAATGTTAACATTGTAAGAATTGTTATTTATCTGTATTTTAGAAAATTGAAATCTAGAAGAGGAAAGTTTCAGACAGTTCCAATGGATAATTTTTGAAGGTTTCTCTTTGAGTTTGTTCAAAGTACAATACTGGCGGACTGTTTTGAGGAAGGGTCTGAAGTAGGGAGGGTGACAGTGGAACGTTAGAGGAGAATTAATTCACTGGGCCATTCATCATATCCACCCTTCATAACTTCGACCTTGCTTTTCTCCACAGCCCTTCACCACTGGCACAAAGCTGACACGATATTTTAAATGAGCATTACTTTCCATTCCTCGCTTTGAATTTATCAAAGCGGAAATGAAAGAATTATATTCCAACATTTTTATTTTAAGTTCCATACATACTTCTTTTTGTACTGAATACTAATTATTTGCTCAAATGTTTAAAAATAATCTATAATGATGCCAAAATATCCATGATGGGCCCAATGTTATTTAAGTGTTAGGTTCTGTCAGTTAAAGTTTATGTATGATAAACCGAAATAGCAGCAAGGTTGATAAAAGTCTTGAAGAAATGGCTCGCATTTCATCCATTAAAGAGCAGCTCATATTTAACATACAACATCTACAAAGTACTTTTATCCTATTCTTAAAAGGAGTCAACTCTTTTAGGCATTTCTACAAATAATGCTATTATTATTTTTTAAATGATTTAAAACAACGCGTCAACATCTAAGGTTATTTCAGTGCACTGCCGGCCTCCGGGCAAAGTTCTTTGGTTACAGACAACACTGCCCAACAACGGACAGTGAGCTGTAAGAAGCTCCTAGGAAGAAAAAAGGGTCAGCAGCTGGATTCGAACCAGGGACCTCCGCGTGGGAATCGAATACGCTAACCGCATAGCTAATCCCTTCCCTACTGCTATTTTTATCTTTAAAATCGTCTATATAACATTATGAGCAGTTAAATATGTTGTGGGAAATGGATTACCACTTCCCAGTTATATCTGCGGACATTTCAGGAGAATTCTCTTAATAGCACAAAATTTACATATGGCGTGCTTCTAGTTCAGCCCAGCTTGGAATTGTGCCCAGCTTAGAACGACAATGTCGAGTACAGAACCTCCGCTTTCTTTTGACTAACCTTGCTTGAGAGGGCATATTCGACTTCCTCAGAAAGTATGCATAGTTACCATGTGGAGAAGGAGTGAATTCCAATTCTTGGGAAAGGGTTTAGACCCTTGGAAGTATTCCCAGTTAACTGAAATATTAGTTATTCCGATTTTCCAGCCCTCCTCTCTTCCTTCTATTTCACTAGAGAACTGGGTAGTTTGAAGTTCGAAGTGAGATGCATCCTCCCTGAAGATGTAGAGAGTAGAAGGATCTAGCCCCTGGGAGTAGTTACTCCAACTTGTAGGCCCCCTGATGCATAGGATTCCAATAGAAAGTTGTTAGTTATCCGTACGTGTACCTAAACCCGTCTAACTTCTTAATTTGGGGGTGCTTCTTGGAATATCTAAGGAGAGCGTGACAGGAACAGGTGCCAGGATTACAGGAAGTAGTATCGGGAGAGAGCTTATCCTAAGGCCGACATCCCTTTCTTTCTGGAGTTTCCCTCGAGAGGCCGGAAATGTCGCTGTGGTTTGGCTTTATTTAAAACCTGATACTTTTATTTACCATTCTTAACCAAAATTGAATATTAACACGTATTTTTTGGTTTTATAGGTGTTACCAGTGGATTTAGACAAATTCACCTCATACGTTATCAACTCGCTTGCGCCAGTTTAGGCCTCATCTTTCAAGACGTGACAAAAGAACCCCGATCTAATGTTGTCATCATCAAGGATGATTTTTGTATCGTAAGATACCCCACTATTCCACTGAGACCGCAGTCTACCATTCCTGTTAGTACCATTTATGTTTACTTTCAACAACTTTTGTAGTTACTTATTCGGGGATACATCTTCCTAAAGGCCCACCTAACATCCAGATCGCTATGACCACTTCATTGTACAAATTTCTTGGTTCCACATTATTTATTCATTATTAAAAAAACCGATTTTATTCGGTTTTATCTGCTGGAGAGCAGGAAGGCGAAGGAATTTACTCTTAATGTTACTCGAATGTTTCGAGATGGAGTGCAAATTAAGAATCGGAATTGACCATTTGAAAGATCGGGTACGTACTGTACGAATTCTCAATTTACCGACGGACTTAAATCTGCGAAGACTGATTTTTTCATTTTTTTGTAAATCTAATGTTTTTTTTTATATCTTACTGTCTTTTATCGTGCATCCTTCTGGAACTGGTAGGGATGTTCTGATAGACTATTTTGATTAGCATTAGTAATATCTGTGCTAAAAATTGGTATTTAATGGGCCATAATAACAAAATTTGAACCATCTAAGAATAAGATTGTACTGCAAAACTTAACCGTATCTATTTGTTACAGTAAAATTAATTTTATTAATATATTCGCCTTTATATTAATAAATGGTCATATAATATTTCATTTGGAACCAAAGATATCATTAAGGATGTTTAGAAGCTCTAATTGGGTTTGTAATTCGGTATTATCCTTTAAGCACATTCTATAATTCTGTTATGTAAAGAATTTAAAGTCACCTCTTCTATGCTTAAAAATTAGGATAAGTCTGTAAAAGCGAAATCAAATCTAATTTGACCGAGACAATTTATATGAATGAAGACAGAGGGACTTCAATTTAGGAAAATGTATCCTTGAATAATAAAAAGCACGGAAAAGCTTTTAAATTAATAAATGGGCTCTATTGATAACTTAATGATATTTTAGGCGCATTGAAATATAAGTTTTCTCTTTGTTCAAAAATATATTTTAGATTTCTACTCCAGCTTTTCCTCACTTTTTTATTGAAAATAAAATTATTATTTTTATTTTTTTTTGCAAAAGAAAATGTGCCTCCGACTTGTATACTATTGTCCTTCTGAATTGAAGAATCAGTGACCAAATATACTGAACAATATACAAGTTACACATATACACATGTAGCACCGTATTGGAATACTTTTTTCTTTATTATATTATTTTTGGGAGGAGTGAACCACGAATCTAATAACCATTTAGTAATAAATGTGAATCGCCAAAGGGCATTTGAAGTTTTATTTGGGATTCATAGAGGCGCTACATGATAGTCTGCAATCTAATTACAATTAGGTTACTCCCTTCGCAATGCAATTATAAATTTGTGTTCCCTTAAAATTTTAAAAGCAAATAATCTTTCAGGATATTATACTGTCAAATTTTTCAAGAATAATTGTTTTAGATACAAAAAATGAAAGATGAGTATCATACACAATTGTTTTGAATAAATATGCTAGAAATTTGGTTGGTTATTTAGAAATTTGGATTCTTTTCCTAATTCTTTGGCTTTTCATTCACTAAAATGCGAATAATAATGAGTTGCATAATAAGAATAGGTAGTGCATTTTTATATATTTAAATGGTATAGAAACAAAATAAAGTAGGTCCAATACTGGGAAAGTATTCTTGTTACCTGTACTCGTTTATTTAATTTGGGTTTTCTAAACACAGTTAAATAATTTTTGCAATTTTAATTATATTAAATCAAAAAATTTTACCAGTTTATTAATAATTTAATAAACCCTAATGAAATTGGTCAAATTAAAAAAGGAATATTGTGTACGATGGTAGCATTAGTTTGTTGTATCACCAAAAGATAGCATGACATGCTTTAACTTTGGAACATTACAAATGCTCTAGCTTTTTAAATTAAAACTATTTCTCACATAGTAACTACTTAACTATAAATAACATCGAAAATTTATATTCTTATATGTCCCTAAATACTTAAATTTTTAATCATTTTAAGTAAATTCATTCCTAACATAATATTTAGCAGAAAAAAGTTGTTCTGGACATCAGCAGCATTACACATTAATAGCATGAAAATCCAAATAAACCATAAGCATCTTTTGCTTTACCAAATGGTTTCTTTTAACACCTGATTCCCTTCAGTCAATCAAGTTAAGGTGGCAGCTTTTCCGTTCTCCAATTTTCATGTGAGTTTCATGTAAGTGTGGAAAAAAAAAACTTCATTTCTTCGTAGAACAAAAAATACTCCAAAGAATTTTTTCTTTTTAATTTTCTGTTTTAGCATATAGAATATTCTAAAAGTTTTCCATTAGCAATAATCGCACCTCAGGAATCCTTCATTGGTTTCTATATCATTGGTAGTTGGACTTAAACCCCCGTCTGAAAAAATTGGTGATTAGTTGATCCGAATTTTTACTCATATTTCGTTGCCTTCTATATTTGATAGTCACTGTAAAACGATAATTATGAGGGAAGCCAACTCTCCTATTGCTCTATCTACCAAACTTTTCTACATATTTACATCTTGTGTTTTTATTCCATTTAAGTCCTATCATCAAGAGTTATAAGCAATGATTGTTTCAACACTAATTTCTTAGTCATATCTTAAGTCTTTGACAAAGAGCATAATGCAATTAGGCTATTTATTTATTTAACTGCATTAAGTTTCGGTGAAGAATACCCGTGTTATGAACATCTTCATTACTCCAAGAAGATTCTTTCCCAACAAATTTGTTCTATTACCCTCTAATGCTTTCTTGCTGTTTACTTGGCAGAGAAAAAAAAGAAGCTGAACTCCGTTTCTTTTAGTTTCTTAATATTGGTATCAAAATATTATTTATTCAATAAATTTAATTTTGAATACAATAGTTTTACTCCTAACTTAATGTTCAGTTGGTGGGATTATTTTCCTAGGAAGGATGTAAACAATTAAGTTTGATTAATGTTTATATATTATATTTAAAAATTTACCTGTAAGTGATGAAAGGGACCCTCTGTGGTTGAACCTTATCATCAAACTTAATCTTTCGCAGCTTTCTGAGAGTCTTTCTTTTTCATCTTTCTCCAAATCTTCGGAATTGAGTTTCTCAACTTCTCCAGAATCTAAAAAATTTCAATAAGGAAATTATTTACATCTTAACAGGACTTTATTGGTAAGTGGCAAATAGTGACATTAAAAATCAACTTTTGACAGGTAACGAAGATGCTTGTAAGGGTAGTTCCATGAATTTCGGATTAATGACATCAAGAAATTATTTCTGTACCGTCTTTTATAATAATTATATAAACATAGTTTAAGTTGAAGAAAGATTATTGCTAATTTCAGTCATATTTTTTTTATTTTTCGCCTAGCTTTTGACCTAAGGACTACTCATCTTCTGGGATCATGCTTCTAACAGTTATAATATCTCTTACATTGTTACATCTAAGGTTGGTGTTTCTTTTCGGACTGTTTAGGTACTCCTAAAAAAAACAACACTCTATTATGTACTAATTTTAATACTGTCCTACGCTAAACTAACTTGAGATCTAATTCCTTCTCTCAAAATAAGGCAGAAATTATTTTCTATCCGCTAAAGTAGCCTAAAAAAGTTTACTTTCTTCTATTACAAAAAATAAGTTCAAAAAGGTTTGAAATATTTTTAAAATTGTGTACCTTTTGATTTTTCCGTAGTCTCTGAATATTTGTGAAGCCAGAAAAAATGCATTAATCCATATATTACACCTGCAGAGACCGCCAAAAGACCCATCAATCTAAATGATTGTCTAGTTCCAACTGTTCCAATCAGTAGACCACCGAAAAAACTTCCACTACCTCTGCCTTTGACAAATTATATTTATATTGAAGTTATGCTATTATGAAAAGCAAATGTTATGTTGTAATGAAAAGCAAAACAAAAAACAAAAGCGCTTACCTAGACTAAAATGTGCCATTCCTAGAACTCCAATTAAAGTAGCCAAAAGGCTTTTTGGGGCTATAATGGCGCAGTACGTAGCAGCTGCTACCCACATAAGGTGAACTGATAAAGATTCAATTGCTTCAAATGGAAAACACCACCAAGCATTGCTGGAATTCATGATGTTCAAAAAGTTATTTAATTGAAGTGAACACTCCAGAAAATTAATAATTTAAAATACTGACTCGATGTAGGAATAGCCAGTCAGGCGTGCTGCATGAGCAAAAAAAGCCACGACTATGATGTTTACATGTCCATACTTGCTGGTAATCTTCTCTGCACCATAAAGGAAAGGTATACTGCTCAGTGTTCCAACGGATACAGTTACTCCTGCGGAAAAAATATTTTGAAATATTAAGTGAACAATGAGCACTTTTCTTTGTTAAAAACAACAAAATTATCCATATTAAACTTGCCTAAAAGGTAGTTAGAAGCTCCAAGTTCTTTAAGGTATAGAAACAGATATGATTCTATAAAACCCCAACAGTTTCCGAGAATAAATAAAAACAGTATAAATAGTATAATGTGAGGCATTTTTATTAATCTAATCATATCCCTTAGTAGATTATCTGCAGGTAGTTTGGCTCGAATTGGCATCATTAACACAGAGAGTGCTGAGGCCGCCATTAATGCGCTGTAGGTGTAAAATGCAGCCGAATAATCTGTGTATCCTGAAATAAAAAAAAAAAAACTAATTCGTTTATGAGACTAAAACCAATCTAATCATTTTTGCAACAAACTTCATTTTTTTCGAACCTAATTTACGACTGCTGTAATCAATAAGAACTCCAGACAATGGTGAAAAGATGGCCATCCCAATTGTAGAAAAAAGACGTTCTCTTCCAAATTCTCCGCCATATTGTTGTACCATGTGTAAAGCAATAGGGTCCATAACTGTAACGGATGCTGACAACATGGTAGTTCCCAAAAATCTCAATGCAAAATAAGTCCAAAACACATAGTCCTCTGATTCCTTGTAGTCAGGGGGACAAACCTCTGGACCACCATCCCTGTTATCCGTTTTAGAGAAGCAGAAAATTATGTAAACTGAGATTTAATCATTTATAAACTGTGGAATTTAGATTTTGTAATGTTCAATTGACAATTCATTACTCAATTCTGATTGTTAATTAAAACTATTGAAATGGAACCAATGTACTAGTAAATTAGTGATTACTTCTTTTAATGAATACTTTCTGGAATTTTGAACCTAAAGAGACCATCTTCAGCATGCATCAACAACATGGTACATTAACAACTTTACATGAGTAACACAGTCATTCGCTATACAGGGAAAATGTCTATTGTCGGTGAGGTATCCAGGATGGTCTTTTTAGATTGAAATATTCAGTGCTAAATTAAATTGTTCTTAGCAAAGAAGTCATCCTCACTAATAAAATAAAAAAAACAAAAATAATATTTCACAAAATTAGACATAAACATTTCATTTCGTTTTTGAATTTTTAATGCAAGAATAATTTAGATATTTGTTTTTATTCATTTCTGTACAATATTTCAGAATTATGGGGCATGTTTTTGCAGAACTTCTTTACGTTCAGAGAAGCAAGAGTACAAAAGACTGTGCATTTTTTGTCTAGTTTCTTCAGGTATATTTATTTACTAACCTCTATTTATTTATTTGTATGCTTTTTTTATGTTTTATTTTGTGTTGATTTTATCCTTGCAGCTTGCTTTTTTTCTTTAATTCTGTCAGATTACTGATTTTCACCCATTTTTAGTGTTTGATTCCTCGGTTTCTGTAGTATTTGCAGACTACACTCTGAACATGATGAAAATCTTAAACTGTTCAGAATTAAAGAGTGATAGTTGTAATGTATAAATATTAACAATTAACGATATCATGCATAATTGCAGATCCATATTGAACAATTGAAATTTACTTTTAATCTGTAGTTATTATTACTGAAATCAGAATGTTTCACTTCTGTAAGGTACTTGCACTTTAAAAAAAAAAACGGCTACCTCTTCCAGGAATTATATTATTATCTACCTTAAATATAACAAAGGAAATGTCAATGCACTGCCTAAATTGAATCCTAAAATTTCTGAATTAACTCTGTTTGCTAGAAATATTATATGCAGGTATAGTTGCATCAGATCAAATCAATCATGTTAGATTAAATAAGTTATCACTACAAACTACATTTGAAAGTAGAAAGAAGAGGTGTGGGCACTCCGGCCTGCAACCGAAAATTATATCGCTCTTAAAATATTCCTCTTCTAAACAAAATATCATTTCCTAACATACCTCCTCCTAAGTATACTTTTCCTTGGACAGGAATAAAAAATCTGTAATTTGTAGTCCCTATCATGGAGAAGAACTGTGTTGATTAAGTGTCCCAATGAGGATTTTTTTTAAAATCTAAATAATTATAACAGAAAAATCTAGAATAAGCGTGGTGAAAAAATACATTTTACTATCTTCTAAATAGATGTTCAGAAAGCTTGTCTAAATTAAACCACACTTCTTGAGCATCCTCATAATAGGATTTTTGATTTCTTCTTAGAAGTTCAGAACGAGGAATATATTGATCCTTTACGAATAATAATAATAATAGAAAATATATATATAATTATTTTACCTAAACTGACAAATCTGTAGCATACAGTCAGCAGCCAATTCTCTTAGAGTGTCATATGTAAGATTTGTGGCTACTACAAAACCTCCACATCTTAGATCTGATTCTTCCAGGGCTGTATAATTTACACCATTCGTGACTAACATTTCTTTACTAAAATGTTGTCTAAAATCAGTCACAGGTTCATCACTGTCATCTGGTTCCATTTCAATTCCTATAAAGTTCTCATTCAAGTTAGAATATATTTGATATTATATAATAATATAAATAGATTAAATTCTGTCTTTATAACTATTTTTTTTAATTTGCTATGTAATTAAATCAAAATTATGTTATTCTCTAATTTAGGTTTAAAACTTGATAGAATTTCGGATTGAAAGTTTTTCTTTAAGTAAATACTTGATATGGTGGGACAGGAACATTTTTAAGAAGTTATTTGATTGGTTTTAATTGATACTCGTTTCTATGTAGCTGAAAGTGAACGTGTTGTAGAATTGAAATATTTCATTGTTATTTAAAAATGCTACTTTAATATTTGTAGAGTATACATACCATATTTTAATATATGAAGGGTTTGTAATAAAGACAGTATTGATAAGTGAGAAGTAAACATAAGGAAGATAACATATTAATAAATACTATCTTAGGTAACATAGATTAAACAAATAAAGAATCCACTTTGATTAGTTTTTTTGAGAGTAATGAGTTTTGTAGGAACAGTTATGAATTTTATTGCTTTACTCTCCTTTTAAATTGTAGATTAGCATTTTTTTAGTTTACAAATTTAATCAGTATCATTAAAATTCAAAAGTTTCAGTCATTTAATTGGTTACTTTATTGATGTTACTATGTTTGAATTCTTTGTACTTTTTTCTTAATTAGTTTCAAATGCTGTACCTTACCTAATTCTTGTATGAAATCAACTGTTCGAAATTGTGAACCACATCAATTCTATTAGATAAGTAAAATCTTGGCAAATTGTAAGTGATAGTTTTAGATACTGATTACATTTTTAAACTAAATATTGCCAAATCTTTAATTTAAAATGCAAGTAAAGATGTGAAATTCATACCTGTTCCTATAAAACTCACAAAAAAACTAATTGAATTGTTTGTACTTGAGGAATTCCATACTAAATATCAGATTGATCCAATGCAAAATTCAATGAAGTGAAACTTCGCAGAGAGGCTCATTGAATTCATCATGGTTTTATTGAATCTGTTTCGTTGAATGTATTTAAACCTTTATAGCGTATGCATTAAAGTACCATGTTTTTTATTAAAAGCTTTTGGAGAACAAATAATTTCCTGTATGGTTCTGGAGATCTGAGACATCATCTATGAACCCAATTTAAAATTTTTCTAGACTAGACGAGGCGATTTCATAGGTAAAAATTCATATTCAAGAATCTCCAATATCCTAAGAACAATAATAAAAGAAACTTCGTATCTCCATCAGACTTCTATTTAACTTTTAGAAAATAGTAATTTGTTATTGTGACTAACCAATAAGAGAAAGAGTTAATGTTTTTTGTTTTTAATTGCCCAAAAACTTCAGGCCTCTTTGAGGCTAGTTTTCTCTTCTTAAATCATTACCATTTATCAGGAGAGAGTCTAATAATACCGTTTTATGGAATCTTCAAATTCCATACAGATACAAAAAAAAAAAAAGAAAAAAGAAAAAATAATAATCACCAAGATGTTCCACTGGATCCATTAAATCTGGATGCATGTCAACAAGAAAAAAAGCTGACTGTTCTTCTTGGGGAGCCTCCGTGGCATTAGGTTTTAACAAAGTCAGTCCTGTAGAATTATCTTTGCCTTTTGCTTTTCCAGTTGCATTTTTGCCAGAATTCCCAACTTTTTTCTTTTTTCTGTTTGAAGAGAACACTAGTTTATAACATTGTTTTGTTTTTTTTACTCAGTAACATTTTTTGAGTATAACATATTTTGTTTTTTAATATTTACTTACTGAACATTAGTGCCGTTATGTTTTTTCTTTTCCAAATGGAAATGTAAATCTTCAGGTACAAGCCCAAAAGTAGGAATCTTATCATTTACGACAGAACCTTGAACACATCCAACCTATAAGCAAATCAATTTAGTTTAACAAAAATAATTTTTTTTGTAAAAATTTGCTACAAATGCGGTATAGATAACAAAATAGTAAGAGGTTTGTTTTAGAAAATTGTATTAAGGTTTAAGTAAAGCTAAAGTATTGTCTAATGACCAGACGTTACATATAATAAACTGTTTACATTCTTGATTGATGCTATCAGTTCGTCTTATTTTTATACTTTATTGTAATTTAAACTTGCCTCTCACAACTTTGAATAAAAAAATTCTCATACGAATTCAACAAAAATATTTTCTTACTCCGTTAGTGTTAATGAAAGTTGGTGGTCGAACAGCAATGCTTTGATGAATACCAGCTAGCAAGCTAGGTTTTTTCGTGGAATTCCTCAACAAACAGTAATCCTGACAATCATCAAGAACTAAATTAAGTTCTTCTTCTTCTGGACATTCCCTGCTAGGACAAGGGCTCCACCAAACCTGAAAATTGTGTGCCATTCCATTTCAGTAATTGTAATGTTCATGCACTGAAAATCCTTTCATGTACACTGGAGAAAGTTAGCTTTTCTTTCAGGGGAGTAAAGATATTTTCTTTTCACTTAGTCAAAAAAAAAATGCAATTTAATTTCAACGTCTAAAAAAAATAAATGTTTTTGTTTGAAGTACGAGTATAATTAAAGCTTTGCATCAGATAAAAAAAAGAGTAAAAAATTGTGTTAAAAATCTAACCGTTAAATTGAAATAGCCATCTTAGGTTTGGCCATTTTTAGTTTCTTTATATCTAAAGTTATTTTTTACTTTCTAGTGTACTGAAATCCAAAGGTGGTTAGTTTTGATAATGAGATGGTGTGGTACTTTTTTATAAAAAAAAATTGTAAAATTAGTTTAACCGCAAACAAATGATTCTTATATTTTTATTAAATGGGCTACCAGTTCCTAAGAATGAGATAGATACAAGCTCAGGAATTATTTTTTGTAATTTGTCTACAAAGTTGTTAATCTTGGGGTAAACAATGAATGTATAAAATTCTGCATATAGATTTATTATTTTATGGTAATATAATGTTTTAATAAGAAATTATTATCCGTACAGTGTTAATTTAGAAAACATAATTGTGATTTATATGCTTGGTAAATTGTTTTTCTTACTAGAGAACAATGAGACATAATTTACTGTATAGAGATAAGCTAGGAAATCATAATAATTACTAAGAGAGAATCTCACATAATTTGGTTTAGTAAGGTTTATGGCATTTTAAACAGAAGCTAACGTAAAAGAAAAAGAAAAAAAGAAGCTATCGTTTAGCCAAAAGGCCAACATTAGAATTGATGCATTTAAATTCTAGGACAATATAATATTTTTTTTTACGAACTTAATAAATTCAGTTGTGGATCTTAAGAAATATTTGTCGTTTAGATATTTTTTTTTATTTTAAAGCGAAATAAGCATTTTTTAAATTTATTTTCTGCTGGCAAGTAAATGTGCATGTTGTAAATGTGATAAATGCTAAAGGTAAACAGCTATCCACTTACAACCTTTGGATAGAGACGTTTAATAAGCTAACCAAAATGTTTTATTTACCTCAACTTTTCCAGTGTTAGGATGTCTTAAAACATATGCAACTGGCATTTTTCCAGGAATTTCCTTTTGCGGTATCATCATCAAGGCATGATGAAAGATACCATTGAGAACCAAAGCAAATATTACTACTGACTTGTAATGTCCAAATTTGTCTACCAGAAAGCCTTTTGTTTTGCACGAAAAAAAGAAGAAAAATATGTTTTAATTATTTTTTTTTTTTTTTTGCAAGTAATATTGTTAACCTACTCACCTGTCACAGGTGGACTAAGAAATGTTGTCAGTGGAAGTGCCAGATATACTATGGCTATTTCTTCTACAGTTAAACCAATACTTTGCATGTGGATTGTTAGGAATGGAAGTAAAGATGCACTTGCTAGGTAAGGAAACAAAGAAGATACTATTCACTTAACGGATAAGAGAAGAACTTTCAAAACAAATACATGGTGATGCATTTTAATAAATTAATAATTAGCTACGGATATTTATGTCTTGAACTCTGAGAAAGTTTATTATTATAACCTTCTTATTAGAACGGTATCTTATACAGTTTTATTGTAGGTCTCTGATGTATTCTGAAATACAATAAGAAAAACAGTAGACAACTAAAAGTAAAGATCCAGTTTCTTATAGCTGTACAATCTAAAGCTAATCAAGAGAATAATTTCAAGTTCACGAATTTTGGAAACAGAATGAAACATAAACTACTTTTTAATGTCTTAAATGGGTAAAAAATTGTCTTTTGTGATGTTAAATATAAGTTTAAAAGGATCCAAATATTCCAATAATTATTTTTCAAAGAGATTTAACGTTCATCTGTCTTTTTTGCTTATGAACTAATAAAACGATTAATATAACAGAAAAATGATGAAAAAAACAATAGTGTTTCTTCAAGAAAAACTAAGTGTGAAGGAAAACTAATACATAAATGGTATTAGAACAAATTAATTTTTGTTTCTATACTTTTCTAAATAATTCTATGGTTCTCTTTAAGTAAATCCGTCAATTTTGCAGGCACAATATGAGACAATAGAAGTTTATGATGCTGAAAAAGTTGAGGGTGCAGAGAAATAAACCATGGAGAACTGAAAAACAGACGATTATGATTGCATACATGTACTGAACGTGGGAAAGTGGAAATTCTGAAAATTCAATTTTGGATTCAAGTCTAAAATACAGAATTGTAAGTATAGTTCCTACAATTTTCTATTGCAATTTATCATTTCAATTTCTTTGCCTTTCGTTTCATTTTTAATATTCAATAATTCTCATTGTAAAACTTCATTGTAAATTTTTCCACCAAGCTTTCAAGATTAAAGAAACACCTACCTCCATACATCATAAACAGTGTTACTTTCAGCATAACCAAGTTGGGGTTGATTCCAAATTTTTCACAATACATTTCAAAACGAGACGGATTATTTTTTGGATCCAGTTGAGACGGGGATGCTGGGGAATCTTTTTCACCGTCGGACATGATTCCTTTCTATCTGAATAAACCCCTAATAAACCAGAACGTCAACTGCACTTCTCTCTTGGGGGGGTTTTCTTTAGTAGCCGGTCAGGGAATGAGGGAGACTGTTTATTATTTTATCACTAATCTTTTGATTATCTGGAAATAAATATTTGTCAACTTCCCACCAATGAACAGCAGACGGGGGCGGAAGAGTGTGGTCGAGAGGGGGGAAGAAGAGATTGCGGTTACTAATCTTTTATGTTTACATTATTACCAAAGCTTTTAGCATAAGTTCAAAAAAAAAATGTTATCTAGACAAAATTATATTTTAATTAATTATTTTACAAATATATTTTTTATTTTATTGCATACTATTTGACCATTACATGTTAAAGTTAAATAGCTTTAATGTTGTATTCATTATCAAATTAAATCTAAAAAAATATCGTAATCTAGAAGAATGTATTAAAACGAATCTAGATTGGACGTTCAAACAAGTAATTTGTTGAAATAATTTTTATATCAAGCATATCTCCCTTTCAAAACAGACAGAGATGGATTTTATTATTGTACATAATAAGAGTTTTATGCATTAATAGAAATAAGAAGCTTCTGCAAATGAATACTGCTTTTTTGACTACAAGCAGATCAAGAATTAACTTCAAATCATAATTAGAGATAAAAATAACACTAAAATAATAATTTTTTTTTTTGTACCCACATCAATACAAATTAATACATATCAATGCAAAACTGCTTGTAACAGTCTTAAAATCCATCTACAAAATAAAATATATTTTTAAAAAAAACTAGTCATTATTTTATCAATAGGAATAATACTCTAGTTAGTTAACAACTAATTCAAACATAAATTGAACATTTTTTAAATGTACTAAATCATTATAATTATGGTTAATAAACTAAGTACTACCTAAAAAATGCAATTGCTTTAAGAAGCACATATATTATTTATAAAAATAAATAAAAGTAGGATTCTTAACTGCGTTTATTTCACTGTATGACGTTAGTAATTATTTTAAGGGGTTAAAAGTCAAATCAAGAGCTTTATTTTACACATTTTCTTCACTGACTACTCTTTGAATTAGTGGTTCTTCATTTTCTTTGCATATATTTGGCTATCATTACATCTTGCTTTTATGATTTATGGTTTAACTATCCAGATTGGGCATAATCGTTTCACTTTGAAAACATCACTTTTATTGCATATTTGTAAAATATTTTTGAATTTAGTTTAGGAAATGAGATTATAAATCCTCTATGACTTTGGAAAATTGCAATATTTTTGAGTGATGGATGTTTCTACTTTTGGATTGTTTCAAACCAAAAAGTAAACCATTCTCCTTCATTCCGAGTTCATAAACACGGAACATTAAAAATCATTACAAATACAATATATAATTCAAAATAACTATTCAATCCTTTCTGGCTGAATGTTTTTAAATATTTTTGTCCATCACTTGCTTAGATTAGCTTTATAAAAGGGTTATAAAATTGTAAAATTAAAGTTCGTTTGGTTCGCTTAAAAGAATGTCTTCTGTAGTAATACCACAGGACTTATTGAAAAATTACCTATAATTTAATTGAATAATATGTTATTTTGTTAATTTTTTTGAAGTTTAAGAAAATACAAAATATAAATGCCTAAAAATTGATAAATTTTAATGCTTTTATTTTTATAGAATAATTATCTTTCACCACATGATATCTCATGAATTAAATTTGAAAAAAGGAGGGCTCAGCTACTTACAGGTTAATCAAACATTATCGTTGTTTTCTGATCAATTTTATATTTCACTTTTCTCATAGTATTAAGTGAAGAAATAATTATGAATAAATTTTCTTTTAATATTATTATTATTTTAGTAATTTGATGGTGATTCACATTCAAATCCTGAATATATTAGGTTAGCATTGAGAGGGAGGTTATATTATTGTAGTAGTGTCTTAATTCACTCAAGGCCGATGCAATGGAGGCTATATGCATTCTTCACTTCTTTTTTTCATTGAAAGTGGTTTAGTTCCGAGCGATTTTTATGTACAGTGTGATATCAGTTGTTTCGTCGCGTTTAACGTTTATATGGGCCATACGAAATGGCCCGTATAGGAGTAGTGGTTAGTTTAATTTAAACTAGAGTTGGACTATCATGGCTGACAGTGTAAGTATACTCTCTTCGAAAAATTCTGAAAAAAGTAAGCTTACCAATTCAGTTAGCCGTACAACTAGTGAAACCTTACGTCTAGCCGATCCCGATAAAGCGATTAGTCAACCTAATTCTTTATCAACGTCCACGCCAAAGAAGAAAACTTCGTTTCAAATAACTAGTGTGATAGTAGGGTGTAGGTCTAGTAATGATGGAGGTGACGATTCAGCTGATGATTTAGATGAGTCACATACAGAAGATATATCTGAAGTAGTTGACAATTCGAGAGTCACTGATATAGAGAATGAAACACCTAGTTATTCAGAAGATACGTTTTCCAAAGATGATGTTTTCTTCAACGCTTCATCATCTTTAGTGTCGGCTCCAGTAATTCCCACCAGTTCTCAGTATGGTTTAGCAATTTTAGCATCAACTGAGAATAGTGAAAGTGCTTCGAACCAAACTGACAATTGTGAAAATAGTGGAACGACAGTTGAAGTGACAGAAAGTGTTATAAATTTAGGTGTTGTTAGTACTAAACATGATCCTGAAATGAGAGACATGCATCCACCTGCACCTAGAACAGAGAGGTTTAAAGTGGTTAAAATTGAAAGTACTGAACCCTTTAAACGTGGCCGATGGGTATGTATGGATTATTTAGATCATAATATTGCACAAAATCAATCAGGTACTGTTAAAACTGATAGTGACGGTACTCATCAGAATACATTAACGACTGAATATTGTGCGCAAGAGAGTAATACGACGAATAACGTACCAGTTTCTGGTGCACCTGCAGAAGAGGTTACACAAAGTGCAGTCCCAGCATCTGCTCCTGCAACAGTAGTTGCTTCTGCACCTATAACTGAGCAAATTAATAATAATACTGCGAATATTCAATCAGCAGATAATAATCAACCAGTAGTGAATAACATGCCTATTAGCGCTCCATCTACACTTCCTTCTTCTTACACATCTGTTTCACCAGGGCAGTCTCTGCAGAGCAATATGCAGATGGCTCCTAATGCAGTTGTTAATACGCAACAACCCCAGGTGACACAACAGGCTCAAAGTCTGTCACAAGTGCATATGCAACAGATAATGGCAAATTCCAATCAGCATCAAAGCTTGCAGTCGCAACAAATGCAACAAGTTTTAGCTAATGCCAATGTAATGTCAATACAACAACAAACTCAACAACCACAACAGCCACAGCAAACCCAACAACAACCACAGCAGCAACCTCCTCCCCAGCAGCAACCACAACAAGCGCAGATGCAAAACCAGCAGCCTATTCAACAGCCCATGATGCAGCAACAAATGCAGCAAATACCATCAATGCATCAGCCTCAACAGCAGTATCAACCTCAGCAACAGCAGTCTATGGCGCAACAACCTTTTCAGCCTATGCAACAACAACAGCCTATGATGCAGCAGCAACTTCCACCTCAGCAGACCCTACAACCACAACTTCAACAAGTACATATGCCACAGAGTATACCTCAAAGTATTCAGCAAATGCCAATGCAGCAACAACAGGGACAGCCTGTTCAACAACCTCAAATGATGCAGCAACAGATGCCGCAAATGCCTCAACAACCTGTTCATCAAGTATCATATACACAACAACTGACTCAAAACCAACCAACTATTGTCTCCCAACCGAGTGCTCAGCAACAAGTACCTACAGGAATGTTACCTCATCAAATACATCCTCAGTTGCAAAACTTCCAACAAAATCAGATGCTTGCAAATATGCAGCCTCAACCAATCATGAATATTCAATCACAGCCACATCTGCAACCTCAGTATTATCCAACTTCAATGCCTCAAACTTCGACCATAGGAGGTATGCTACCAACCATGTCGCAAGGCAGCAGTTTACCTGTTTCCATGCAAGGTCCTAGTGCAACATTACCACCTTTGCAAACATATACTTCCATAGCTCAACAAATGCAGCAGGTTCCAGGAATGCCTCAGACGCCTCCTGTGCAAACATCAGTACAGTATTCCTTGCCATGTAGTATGGCAGGTCAGCAGCCAATGTCACAACCTCTTCCGAATATTATGCAACAGACGCCTCAAAGTTATGCAAGCATAGGATCTCCTGCACAATCTTACGCTTCAAGTGTAGTGAGTTCTCTACCGTCATCAATTGCGGAACCAGTGAGTGTCCTGTCATCTATAGGTACAACATCAGAGCAACCTCCTTTGGCGATAGCTACAGATTATATGCCAGCACCCACGGCAGCACTCTTAGAATCCCTGGCAGAAGTGACAGCTTCACCTGATGAACAGCAGCCCAGCAGTGAAGATCCTGAAAGGTCAGCCATAAGCTTTCTTTTGCTGGTAGTTTTAAGATATGGCACAGATTGTGAAATTTAGCACTTTATTTCCTCCATTTCCTTCTGTAGATTTTTTTTTCTTTAGGATGTAGATGGGATAAAAAAATTACTATTTTTTTAATTTATTTTTCACCACATGGTCACCATTTTGCTTTATACGCTATTTGCTTTTGAATGATTTTGCTTATTATTAAAATAAACTGAACTCCAAAAGCACTAGAAATTGTTTGTTTTTTGTTATTGTATTTTACGTTTTCTTGTTTCATTTCTAGTTATTTTTACTTTTTGGGGTTTTAGGTTTTCAATAAAAAATAGCACATCTTCATTTTTATTTAATTATTCTTGATTGATGCCCTTTTAATAAACATTTTTCTTAACTGACCTTTTTGTTTTCTCTTTTTGCCATATTATAAACAATGTTGATACATTTCTTTTGTGGAAAAATATTTCTTTTATAAAGTAATTGAAAGTAGGCATCTCCTTATTTTCCGACGAAAACATTCTTATGCCATATTATTAGCTTTTTTATTTTATTATGGAAAGATAATTAACAGTATTAATTCAAAGCTTAAACATTATTATTATGATTACCATTCATCAAATTATCATGTTTTCAGTATTTTAGAGTTTATTTCATTTTATTCCTGTTCAGAAAACTTCAACTTTCGCAAGCTTCATTTTTCTTTTTACTCTTTGTGTTTCAATATTTGCCCGACTAAGAAAATAAGGAGGTTGCAAAGGTTTAGGATCAAGATTTAAATGAAACATTTGGAGATAGATTTTAGAGGATTTTGTTTTTTAAGAAGAAGGTTTTTTTTTTTTTTTTACTTTAAGGACCTTTATTGTTCACTTATGAGAGCAGATTTTTTTGAATAGAATTGTTGTTTTTTTTTTTCTGTTGTTGTGTAGTTTGCGGGGCCTTGCGAGGGCTCTGGCCAGTGCGGCCCTTGAACTACAGCCACCAGCTGTACAACACAGGTGAGAGTGCGAGGTCATTGAAAGAAAAAGAAAATCCAAAGTAATAATCTTAAAATTTTGACTTTCCCCACCACTTACCGTTAACTTATTTATCGATCAATGGGATTTTAATTTTAAAAGTTGAACTTTGTGTGAAATTCAACTCTTAAATAAATTAATGTGAGGAAGATCCTGTGATGATATTTGATGTAAGTTTTTGTACACTATAGAGGATTTCTCTTAAAAAGCTTATCGACACAACCAGTTAATTAAAAAAATAAAGATAAAAGTGGGGACAGTTAAAATTATTGTTTCCAAAAATAAATAAACCTGTTTTTCTCAAATAAAATATTTTAACTCCACTACTACCTTTTTCGGTCCTTTCTGCTTGTGCTTGTCTTAAGTTGTTTTTTTTAGTTGATGTTTTTTTTTCTGGTTTTCAATGCTTACAAATGTGTTTGTATACCGTTTTTGTTTTACTCATTGGTTTGTTTTGTATTTTTGTTTTTTGTTTATTTTGGTTATTCGTTTTTGAACTAATTGCTCCACCCTCTATATCTTTTTAATGATTTTAATAAGTTTACTTATTATTATTATTATTATTTTTTTAACAGTATGTACAGGATGGTAAGTCTAAGTATCCAGTGGTTGATGCTTAAGGTTTTAAGAAAATCTCAAAATCATAAGGGATTAAGTGAAATCAGCATTTGTCCGTTTTGTTTTTTAAGAGCATAATCAGTAATCCTGAAGTTTGGGTGTGTTTTCATAATCAAGATATGATTTAATTTATTTTAAAAAAAGGGAATGCCATTGAGACAAATTAGAACTAGATGCGGTAGTCGAAGTTTATATGTGTTTAGAAAACATGGCAGCAAAAAATATAAATTGTTACGCTTATGTGAATATATTAATTGTTTTGAATAACACTCTTTCATTCAAATGACGAATGTATTTTTCTTTTATTTCGGAGTTTTTTTTTGTTTTTTTTTCACGTGATCTGTTCAATTTTGTGTTCACCATCTTCGACATGTTTGATACACAGTAGAGAGGAGAATGGCTAAAACGAAGTCAGGCTATTCCGAACAGATCTCCGAATTACAAGGCTTTAGATCGTTAACTGTAATCTGTACTAACCGTCAATTAATGGTAAATATTTTAAATTCATTTCGTTCATCTTGATTATTGCTGATCAGTTCTTTCATAGAAAATTTGGGATTGTAACTCTTTCGTTTCTTTTACTTTGCCTAAGTATATCCTGTATCTTTCGTTGTTGAGGAAAGAAAATTAATTGTTCATATAAAAAATGAAAATTTGGAGCATTTGCCCAGCAGATCTGGGGGCTTAAGTTATTAAATTTGGCGAAATAGTTAATTTTTGATCTTAAGAAATGATTTTTTTTTTTTTTTTTTTTGACACATACGAGTACAAAGGGAAAAAGGGAAGTTAGGTTTTAAATTTTTATGTTTTATTTTAATTTGCAAGCATTCAGAGGGATCAATTTGCACTTCTGTCTTAACATACACACGCTATATTCATAGATTTTTTCATAATGTTTATCCAATAGAAAGTTTTTATGCCGCAGAATTGAAAATTTATATATTTATTTTTGAAAAACTATAGTATAGGAACAGTATAACTTAGGGTAGTTCTGATTTATGACACGCCGCTGTTTACTTTATCACTACATTAATGAAATGGAAAAGAATATAAAAATATAAAACAAAAATCTATAATTTAGTAGGTATTTATTTATACTTTTGTAACTTTTCATTTAAATTTGTTTAATTTAACTTCAGTTTATTTAGTGACGATATAAACTGTAAAACTATAATATTAACCAGCTATTTTTTTAAAAAACTATTTCAGTCCTTTGGACTGGACATTTTATGAGTTTTCAGATCCTTGAAATAATGTGTGAATTTCTCATCTGATAAGTGAAAAGAGTCATGTTGTATCTGTTTCTGTTAACAGTATATTTTTAAATGGGTTACACATGGATTGTGTTTGTTTATGCAATATTTTGTAACAGTACTCACCGACAAAAAAAATAATGTTAATTCTAATCGGCTACCAATTCCTTGATTTGAATTTTCTAAAGGTTAATACTTTAAAAGATCGTACTGTACCACAAAATAAAAACGAAATTTTTTTTACTACAAAAACATATCGGTTAACACTGTTTTATACAACTTTTATTTTTTGTTTTCTTGTTTTTAAATACTTGTTCGCCTTGATGCTAGTGTTTATAGAACGTAGAGTCCAACATACTGTAGCATTATTTAAATATACAACAATGCTACAATTTAGAATCAGGTTAGAATCAGGAAAAGAATAATAATTCACTTAGAGATCGTAAGGGGCAGCACAGTTGTCACAATTTACCGAGTTGCTAATTTCCAGCTTTCTTTTAATTTGGTCCATTAACTTTCTGTTTTTATAGAAAAAAAAAGAATCTTTAATTGAATTTATGGGAATCTAATTAGACAGTGTCCAGTTTGAAATAGCTATTTATTTTGTTACATTTAGTTTGTTATTTAAAGTTTCTGTGACAGAATTTCGAATTTAAATTTCTTGTTTGTAATAATTTTTATAGTATTCTCAAAGCTGCAATCGAAATGAGATGTGAGTGGGTTAGTTTATCGATCAGCAAAACACCAAGAAAAAAAATCTGACACTTGAACAAACACGGTTTTCTCTAAAAGCAGCTTACATAACCTTCTTTTTTTCAAACTTCTAAAAGAGAAAAAAAATTATTTCTCTTAATATTCTTCTTCTAATAATAAGTGTATGTTAATATGTGGTGCATGTGGAAGATTTGGATGACTTCATTAAATTAATGGTGAAAATAGATTTGGCTCTTAGAGAAGAGGAGAATCTGAACTATTTGAATGGAATTCTTCCTCCTTTTACACATAATACTATAAACTGGACCTATTGGCGATATTATTTACCATTTAGACTCTCACTCTAAAAAAAGGCTCGAGTTGGTTCGTGTTGAGGATTGATTTGTATCTGACTGAAAGCAAATGTTTAATTGGGGATTAATCTTGTCAGAGTGTGCTCTGTCTCTTGAAACCCTCTTTTAACGGTTAGTTCAGCTCGTCCATAGATAGGCTTGACACTACTAATTGCATGAATATCACGAATTGCTAAATAAATTATCGAATTTATTATTAAATGCTTTTCGTTAAAAGCAGACAATTTACTTTCACCCAGTCTGGCTCACGAATTAAATCTCTGATCATCCTACTTGTTTCTTTCACTTGTTTTAATTTAGAATGTGGCCATTACATTTATTGTTATTTTTATTATTGTGGAAAAGTATTTAATACGTATCTATTAGGGAGGGGATTAGCTATGAGGTTAGCATACTGGACTCCCACACGGAGGTCCCGGGTTCGAATCCAGCAGCTGACCCTTAGATTTTCTCTTCCTAGGAGCTTCTTGCAGCTCACTGTCCGGTGATGGACAGTGTTGTCTGTAACGAGAGAACACTGTCCGGAGGCCGGCACTGCACTGGAAAAAGCTCCGGGCGTCAGCTGTTGATGCGCCACAAAAAAAAAATATGTATCTATTTAGACAATCCAAGATATTTGTCAACATACTTGCGATCAGCGCCTTTTACTTTGATTACTATTATTTATTTTAATAGCGCGACAACATCGGAGGTCATCAGAGCTCGAAACTTTTTTGCAGTGCACTGCCGGCCTCCGGACATTATTCTCTCGATACTAGCAACACTATTCATCACCTGGTTGTGAGCTGTAAGATGCTCTAGGAAGAGAAAATTTAATAGCCAACAGCTTGTTTCGAAACTTGAGATCTCTGCGTTGGAATCCATTATTCGCTAACAGTTAGCTAATTCCTTCTTCTTCCCTTCTACATTATTACAAATTGCTGCCTGTATTATAATCAAGTTCATTTTTTAATACTTTGTTTTCACACATGCTTCTGTTTTTTTTAAATCCGGCGTCTCAAGTTGGTAGAAGAGTAACTTACACATTTAGCTGAAGTAATTTGTTGCCGGCTCATGACTAGTTAAACTCCCTTCATTAAAAGCAGACAATTGCCCGGTATAACGGTAATTGTTGCATAAGAGAAAATATTTAAGTAATTTAAGAAATTAATAAATTAATTCAAAAATGTTTTTTGAATCTCTGAACTGCAGGTATTATTCCTATAAACTATTTCTCTGACTTAGAAGTACAAAATATTTGCTCTGAACTTTATTGCATACTGAAACTAATAAAATAGTAGTACATCCTTGTGACAATTGTTATTATAAGTAGTTATAATGAATATAATAAATTTCACTTTATGTTATTGAGTTTAATTACTCTAAATTTAGAACAACTTTCTTTGTGTTCCAATTATCCATTGAAATATTTGAAATTGTTTTCTGAAATAACCTCTTTATAGCCAAAACCCCAGATAATTTCACTTTACAATCCATAAATGGCCCGTATGGATTTATTTTTTCTGATTTTCAGATCAACTGAATTAGATGACCGGTTTGTGCTGCTGCTAAGTGCACATAAACTTTTTAGAAGTGTGACATTTGGCTGGCATGGTACTTGGTTGTCGCATTGCAGTTGCCCTGTATAATAGAGCTTTTTAAACGCTCATTAGAGGGTGATTTGTTTGTTTAACTGTCTTCTTTTTTTTAAAGAAGTTGTTGCTACTAGTTCTTTTGTTGAATGGAATTTTGTTCTTAGGAGTTGGCGGGGTCACGATTTGAATTTTTAGTGTTAATTGTGCCATAAATCCTGGATTAGTGTTGTTAACAAAATTTGTATTCGTTAGAAATAGTGGTAAAATATAGCTTCCCATCCCTAGGCGCCACGGTAGCCGAGCGGTTAAGAGGCAAGACCTGCAAAGCTAATATGTATTGTGGTACTGGGTTCGATTCCCGGTCTTTAGGCCTTGGATTTTATTTAATGGTTAATAAAAAAAAAAATTACAGCTAAGTATGTTTGCTAGTCGCCTCCGTCCACGACAGCAAATTGGTATCTTGGACGGAGGCAACCAGCAATATACTTTCTTATATATTAATTAATATCTCATATTAACGATTATATAAAATCCCAAAGCTCCTCCAGGAATCGAAACCAGTACGACTTTACATCTTAGCTTTATGTGCCTCGCCTTCAATCCCTCTCCCTTTCTAATTGCCTTAAGTAATATCTATAACTTTATTTGAAACATATTCATTAGCGAGCACTTTTTGGAGATGAAAGTAACCTGTGAAGTATTATTAAGGAACGGATTTTTATGTATTTAAAAATGCCAAATATTTAACGAAAATATGCATTTATTTTCGTCAATTATGTGGAAAATATGTGATTTTCTTAAAATATTTTCTGGAATATTTAAGTAAAATGGACATTTTTTTTATGAAAATGGAATTTTTTTTTGGGGGGGGGCAGTTATAATTATTTATACAAGAAAAGAATATTTTTACAATTTATAATAATTTATTAGGAACAAAATAATTTGTTTTTACAAGTTATAATGATTTATACAGCAAAGAACATTTTTACTATTTATAAAAAGATGTGTTAAATTTTCAATTTTGAAAACTTCACTCTTCGAAATTGTTTGCAACCACATGAAATTTCAAATGTTGGAACGTAAAGTGACGACGATCTGGGCGTAAGATGGACTTGTAACGACTAAAAGATCGTTCAACATCTACAGATGTTATAGGTGCCTTGCTGAAAGAAGTTATCTCGTTGGTTGTAAAGGGTACACGATGTTCTGAGGTGACTTCTGTTCCACTGATAATATCAGAAATCTGGCAGATGGTCTCCCACCCTTTGTACTTGCTCAGTACTTCTACCAGTTTTGATCTGATCAGATCTCCCTTACTCCCAGGTATTCCTTCCACCTTTTCGATGACTTTTTTTTTAACGTTGGACACGTTTTCTGTCAGTCGAACATTTTGGGACTCAAGTTGGGTAATGGCTTGTGCAAGAAATACGCAATTGTCAGAAATGAATGCAAGGTTCGTTCCTTAAATTAGGTTTCTCGAATAAAGACTTGGCTGTATTTATCGCTACTGCTTCGTCTTCGAGATGTGAAAGGACATTCTTGATTTTATTGTAGTTTTCATAGTAATACTGAGCTGCTTCCAGCCAAGTACCCCATCTTGCCAATATTGGTTCTGGTGGAAGGCACAAGTCTGGATAGAGATCTTTTAGCATTTTAATGCAACTTGGTGCTTTTAAAAACACTTTTTTAACCACTGTGATTCACAGTCTATGGTTCACAGTTCCTGTCAACCACCTCCCAATTATGAAAATATGCCCAAAATGAAAAATATGTACATATATTGATTAAATATGTAGAAATATTTATTTATTTTAATCAAATATGTATAAATATGCGATAACATCCAAATATGTGAAATAAAAGTAGACTCAAACAGCTTAAAGAGTGTCAGTATGAATACTTCTAGTTGAAAAACGTCTGTAAATTGCCTAGAAAAAAATATGTAAATACATACGAATCCGTTCCCTAGTTATGATAAATGCGCCTATTAGTTATTTAATGAAACTTTAGATTAAAAGAGTTGTACATTTTTTTAAAAAATTGTTAAATTACAGAATTCGAAAATTTATTACCCTGACATTCATACTTTACTGAAAGGTTTTCCATTTTCTCGCAATTTCCACTTAACTTGTTTAAATTTCTACTCTTCATTTTTTACTTCTCTTCACTATTTATTTTGTATTTATTGAATTTGATTTTTTTTTTTTAAATTCCGTGTAAATTGATTTTTATTTGATTCCTGTAATGTATCATTATTATTTGTTATTTGTTAAATATGTTCATGATATGAAAGAAATTTCATTATGTTACAGGTTTCTGTTTCAAGTTTCTAGAAAGATAAGAATTTAAAATTTAGATAAATAGTTAAGAGAATTTGGAAAAATTAATAAGTGCGAGAATCTAATTACATAAGAAAATCTAGTTTTCTCTGGTTATATATTCCATTATTCTGCATAACAATAGGAGTACGAGGGTCGTTTGAAAAGTCCGTGCAAAGTCAGAGAGACAGCATCACTGGCGCGTATCGAGGTTATGTTTAGTTAGTAGCATCTCTTGGAAGAACACACACCAAGTTTCAGCCAGATCGGTCTATTTCTTTGTGTTTGGCATTCGTTTGAATCGAGGAAGTCGAGTGATTTTCAAAAAATGGACGAAAAAGAATTTCGTGTGTTGATTAAACACTACTTTATGAAAGGCAAAACGCCTCAGGAGACTAAAGAGAAGCTTGATAAACATTATGGTGACTCTGCACCTTCGATTAGAACAGTTTATAAGTGGTTTCAAAATTTTCGGAGTGGCCATATGGGCACAAGTGACGCTGAACGTTCTGGACGCCCTGTTGAGGTTACTACTCCAGAAATCATTGATAAAATCCATGATATGGTGATGGATGACAGAAGAGTGAAGGTGCGTGAGATTGCTAGTGCTGTGGGCATCTCGAATAAACGGGTACATAATATTTTGCATCAACATTTGGACATGACAAAGCTATTGCTCACGCTTGACCAAAAAGGAAATCGTGTGAAGTGTTGCAAGGACGGTTTGCAGCTGTTCCAGAAGAATCCGCAGGACTTTAAGCGTCGTTTCGTCACTGTGGATGAAACATGGATACATCACTACACTCCTGAGACCAAAGAACAATCTAAACAATGGGTTACCAAGGGGGAATCTGCGCCAAAAAAAAGGGCGAAGACCGTTCCTTCGGCCGGAAAGATTATGGCGACTGTCTTTTGGGATTCGCAAGGAATAATCCTCATCGACTATCTGGAAAAGGGTAAAACTATTACAGGTGCATATTATTATTCATCGTTATTGGACCGTTTGAAAACCGAGCTGCAAGAAAAACGCCCACGATTGGCCCACAAAAAAGTCCTTTTCCATCACGACAACGCACCAGCTCACACCTCAGCAGTTGTGGTCGCAAAATTAATGGAAATAGGGTTCCAACTCGTTTCACATCCCCCCTATTCTCCAGACTTGGCTCCCTCGGACTGCTATTTGTTCCCCAATATGAAGAAATGGCTGGCGGGAAAAAGATTTTATTCAAACGAGGAGGTGATTGCAGAAACGAATGGCTATTTTTCAGACTTGGACAAATACTATTATTCGGAAGGGATCAACAAACTAGAGCAGCGTTGGACGAAGTGTATAAGCCTAAAAGGAGACTATGTTGAAAAATAAAAAAGGTTTACCCCCAAAAATGAAGTAGTTTTTATTTTTGCACGGACTTTTCAAACGACCCTCGTATATTCTATTATTGAACTCTAACTCCATTAGTTGTGCAATATTCTAAATTTGTAACTAAGTTGAATCGATAATTAAACTTTATTGCTACAAACAGAATATTCGCCACTTTAAACATTTAAAAAAAAGAAGAGAAAATTAATTATTTATATATAATTAACAACGAATGTAAAACGATATGATGGAATTGAAAAGTGAATCCGTCTGATGATTCTAAAATTAGCCGTGGATAGCAGACATGCTAACGGTCCCGGGTCCGTGCTGCCTCAGAGGTCACGATATCCTCAAGGACTTCTCTCTTCTAGTCGCTGTATCTAGTTTTCTCTCATTCTCCTTCTGGCTCTCTCTTCTTTTACATTTTACACTTTGTTCTGATCTTACTTTCACATCTTTCTCTACTTGAGAGTATTGCAATAGCGACTAATTCTCATAATTCCAGTTAATATCGAGAAAAAAAATAATCATTTAAATAAAGAATAATTTAAGTAATGGTAGTAAATTATTTTTAGAAAATACTGCATGTGCGCTGACATTACTTTAAGATCAAAACTGCAGAACTTTAAACTATATAATGTAAATGTGGTTAGTTCCGCAGAACTGGGGGATATTTTTGATTTTATCCGTAATAGCGC
The DNA here is from genome assembly GCF_049639745.1 of Rhodnius prolixus. NCBI lineage: Eukaryota > Metazoa > Arthropoda > Insecta > Hemiptera > Reduviidae > Rhodnius > Rhodnius prolixus. The sequence continues at coordinate 27,946,403 of NW_027411624.1, forward strand.
ATGCGTGTTTATTGATATCCCTGACTGGATTCGTACTTAAATCTATCATCAGAGGGGGTATCAATCAATTTGATGAAGAGATTTCGATTGCAGGTAACAGAAGCGATCTTTACAGCAAACTGTTCAATCTACTTCTCTGATGATGAATGGAAATCCTGAATCCGGCCAGGTATACAATAAATATGCGTGCTTCGACGGAAAGTATAAAAAAATATTCAAACTATATAGTACTTTTTAAATATTATCATGAAAACTGAAATGAAGTTTCATCTCAAAATCCAAAAAAATTGGAAATGCGTATTTAAGACTTAAACATTATTCACAGATAAATTTTTGCGACCATCTGCTGACATTCACATTAATAAATACGAGGTCTGTAAATTAAGTAATGAGACTGATTTTTTTGTAAATTTTTTTATTCAAAAAGAATTACAATTCTATATTGTCACCTTCAAAATAACTTCCTTCTGAAGCCATACATCGCTGGAGACGTTTCTTCCACTCCTCATAGCAGAGCTCGAACTGGAATAGCCTTCAGCTGGTCGGTTACAGCCGTTTGAATGTTTTCGATTGTCCCAAAATGAGTTCCCTTGAGGTGATTTTTCAACTTCGGGAAGAGAAAAAAGTCACAAGGACTCAAGTCAGGCGAATAAGGAGGCTGAGGAGCCACAGGAATGTTTTTACTGGCCAAAAACTCTGTTTATTGAAATTGAAAAAAGCAAGGATGGCGAAGTTGTAAGATCAAATGCATGCTGATTTGTTTTTTCTATATCCACGGGGAATCTTCCACAAAGAGTTTCTACCTCAAGGTCAAACGGTCAATCAACACTTTTACCGAGAGGTTCTTGAAAAACTTCGAAAAAGGGTCATTCGTGTGAGACCAAACATCAAGAACAAGTGGGTGTTGCAACACTTTTAATACTTGTCACACAGCAATTTCAATAAACGAGTTTTTGGCCAGTAAAAACATTTCTGTGGATCCTCAGCCTCCTTACTTGAGCCCTTGTGACTGTTTTCTCTTGCCGAAGTTGAAAAATCACCTCAAGGGAACTCATTTTGGGACAGTCGAAAGTATTCAAACGGCGGTAACCGACCAGCTGAAGGCTATTCCAGTATCGGAGTTCGAGCACTGCTATGAGGAGTGGAAGAAACGTCTCCAGCGCTGTGTGGCTTCAGAAGGAAGTTATTTTGAAGGTGACAATATAGAATTGTAATTCTTTTTGAATAAAAAAATTTTAAAAAATCAGTCTCATCACTTAATTTACAGACTTCGTACATTCTCCCAATCCAAAAAAATTAAAAAAAATGAATAGAATGAAAAACTTATTTTCTTAAGACTAAGTAAATTTATTGTTGGTTGTGGTCAAAAAGGACTTCTTGGTTTATTGGTTTAAACACTTTTCTTTCGCTATTTACCAAAAGTTTCGGCACGGATGTGTGCCTTCATCAATGTCTAATTTGTTTGGAAGGAGAGTGTTATGCTCTACGGAGTTTGTGCTGTAATTAATTCATGCCTTTTAAAAATTTGCGCTTTCCTCTTTTGTTTTTTTTTGTTCTTAAACTTGCAGTTCCAGTCTTTCTGAGGGATGCATTATACTATCTTGATAACTTTTATGTATAGAAAATAAATTAGGTATACTTTGGTTTAGCCCCAGATATGTCTGTTTATTTGGTTCAATTTAGTTGTGCTCAAATGAAACTGACTTGAAATTAGTCTGACAGGAGATTATGATTCATTGTACTGTATATTTATTTTATAATTTCCTTAAAGAAAATTTCTGTTTTCAATTTACCAGAGCGGTAAGCTGTTACCGGATTTTATTCCAATTTGACAGTTTGTAAAGTCAAGAAAGAATTTTTTTTTATTGATTTCCCCGAAAACTCCGGATATTTTTGTTCCTTTTTTAAAAGCGCGTCTCCATTTTCGGTAAATAGCGGCTGGAGTATTTTTCAGTTTTCGGCCCGCCTCCGGACAGGGTTCTGTCGTTGCAGAAAACAGTGTCTTATCACCGGAGCTGTGAGAAGGCTACTAGGAAGAGAAAATCTTAAGGACTGTCAGCTAGGTTCATTGAGAATCCAGGGCGCTAACTACTCAGCTAATTCCATTGTTTGATTTTTTTTTAATTAAGCTTTTTAGTTTAATGGCGAATTTTAATTAAGTATAAACTTTCTGTGTTTGGTGAAAATCAAGGATTGAGAATTTAAGCCGAGTATTTTAAACTTAATTCTATTTTTTTAAATGTTAGTTTTTGCAATTGCGACTTGTCCAAATTCTCAAGGTAGACCTTGGTCTCTTAAGAAAACTCATTTACCAATATTTGTGAACTTATTAGTTGAGATTGTTATGAAACTAATTAACTTTACTGTTATGACATTGTTGGTTTTGTTAAATTAGTTTTTTAAATGTCCTTAATGACTTTTTAAATCTTTTAAAAGATAATCTTTAAATAATCTTTTTTTATAAACTTAGATGTTTAACGTTTCTGTAGGAACACATTTACTTTAAGCTTCCTTGTAGTAGTGAATAGATGTGGAGTTTAAAGCTGTTGCAATTAAAAAAAACTGAAGTATTAAAGACCAGATAAGAGTTCTAAGTCTCCTGTAAAAAATGTTTGAACAATTTACTCTATCCACCTTTTTTTACCAGATCAAAGCTGAACTGAGAGTTGTTATTGATTTAACAGAGGAATCAAACATTCCATATGCTGTGAAAAGAATGATTATTCCAACCATTAATCTGTATTTATTTCTTTTGCAAACTCCGCGAAGTTATTTTTCTATTGTTTAATTTATGCTAGTTTCATTAATTTTTTTCTATTAATTAAATTAAAAAATAAATGTACTTTTTATCTCCGTAATTGCCACTTTGTATTTTGTTAGTGTTAAATTTTCTAAATTTAAAGTTCACTAGATAAATAATTTTTTTGGCATTCCATGAATATTAATTTTTTTTTTTTCAAAAAAGATTTCAAAATATTGGAAATTGTTATTGCGTTTACCGTCAGATCTTGTTGTGAGTCCAAAATCCTTTGATTGGACTAAACGTTTCCTACTTTGCGTAAACACTTAACGTTTTCTCTATTTATTTTACTATCTAACCACAATCATATCATCCAGCCTTCAGTTCGAAAGATTACAGTACTAAATAATTCGTAGAAATTGATTTTAACCTATAACATCATTCTAAAAGTTTTCGTTGATAAGTTTGTTATGGAAAACCTTTTAAAAATAATCGGGCAACTCAAAATTGTTTAGAATTTCTATTAGTGCTGTAAATAAGTTTTTGACTTAAGTTTTAAATAATTGATTTGAATTTTAAGAGTTTTTTTCTAAATCCGATCTGTTAAGCTTTGTAAAGTGACTGATATTGTTCTAAATGTTGACATATAATAACAAAAACTGGTTAACGTTTACAAGTCAATGAAATATTTCCATGAACCCTCAAGGAGAACAGCAAGATTTTGGAAGTGATGAACGCAGAAATGTATAATGAAGAAGCCCTTTTTTTGCACAAGTGCTTAGTAAATGCCCAAAATGCTTCTAATTAATTACTCGAAGATGCCGAAATTGATGGACGAGGCGAGGTTTCTTTTACTTCGTATGCGATTTATATTTTATTTTTTTTGCGTGCATATCATAGCCTTTGACTAGACCAGCAGTGGTGCTAATATAGCCGACCTCCCTTGTGAGGTTTTGAGAGCAAATCTAGGATGTCATGTAATTTTAAGCAGGCAATTTTTGAAAAAATGCTTAAGTATACTTTTAAGTAAAGTACCGCAAAGTATTAGGCAGCATAGAATTCAAGGAAGGTGTTCTCCGGTTCGCATTATTGTTAGTGATTAGTATTGTATTTTTGTTAAATGTATTTATTTTATTTGTGTTCTTTTATGAATGAGTTATCTAAGAACAGATCCAGTATTTTATGTCAATTAAGCAATATATCTTAGTTTTAAGCTGCACCACTTGTTTGTTTATACTATCTAGTGTAAATAAAGTATTTCTTACTCGAACATTAAACGAACTTGCTCGATCAATGGCTTTAAACTCGAAATTAAACCTTGTTATAAAGTTATTATGAGAAATTAAGTAACTTTTAAATTATTTGATACAAACTTCGTACATTATTCGGTCCGTAATAATATTTCCAATAAGCAAGTATTTTTTTGTTAATGATAAATTTTAACAATTACCTTCATGTTAGATTAGACCAGGTTATTTAAGGAATTCAAGTTTATCTGTTTTCGTTTTTGGGTTATCTCAGAGAGGGAAAGACAGTCTGGATGTGAAACTATGCCCTAAAAATATCATTTCTTCCGCAGGAGACCTTAGAAATCAAAGAACAGTTAGAGAAAGTAACATTGATTTCTCGATATATATATTTTTGTTTGAATAACATTTCTAAAAGGCTGGAAACTGGCCAAAGATGTGATGTTTGGACTAGCTTATTGATGTACAGCTTACCGTCTTATCTCAAGTTCTAATTTATAGATCCTCCTATGTTATGGTTGGCTCGGTTAATCAAATACCATTTAGATAGATATTTTTTGCTTCTGATGTTCTCTTGAATAGGCTTGACTGTGTATTTAGTGAACGTCTTCATTCTCAGTTTCTCTTATTAATGCAAAAGAATTTTTTGTGCTTTAGTGTTCGTCTTTAGCAGTTGGTTTTATTCTTCTTTTACTTCAATGCATTTCTATAAATATAAATTGATTATATTTTCTATTTTTAGAATGGATTTCATAAAACATTTTCTTAAAGATAAAACACTTATTTGTTTTTTCAAACCAAAATGTTTTAGATGTTTATTTGTATTTATGACATGAAAGTGTAAAAGTACGAGGGTCGTTTGAAAAGTCCGTGCAAAAATAAAAACAACTTAATTTTTTGGGGGTAAACCTTTTTTATTTTTCAACATAGTCTCCTTTAAGGCTTATTCACTTCGTCCAACGCTGCTCTAGTTTGTTGATCCCTTCCGAATAATAGGATTTGTCCAAGTCTGAAAAATAGCCATTCGTTTCTGCAATCACCTCCTCGTTTGAATAAAATCTTTTTCCCACCAGCCATTTCTTCACATTGGGGAACAAATAGTAGTCCGAGGGAGCCAAGTCTGGAGAATAGGGGGGATGTGAAACGAGTTGGAACCCTATTTCCATTAATTTTGCGACCATAACTGCTGAGGTGTGAGCTGGTGCGTTGTCTGATGGAAAAGGACTTTTTTGTGGGCCAATCGTGGGCGTTTTTCTTGCAGCTCGGTTTTCAAACGGTCCAATAACGATGAACAATATGCACCTGTAATAGTTTTACCCTTTTCCAGATAGTCGATGAGGATTATTCCTTGTGAATCCCAAAAGACAGTCGCCATAATCTTTCCGGCCGAAGGAACGGTCTTCGCCTTTTTTGGCGTAGATTCCCGCTTGGTAACCCATTGTTTTGATTGTTCTTTGGTCTCAGGAGTGTAGTGATGTATCCATGTTTCATCCACAGTGACGAAACGACGCTTAAAGTCCTGCGGATTCTTCTGGAACAGCTGCAAACCGTCCTTGCAACACTTCACACGATTTCGTTTTTGGTCAAGCGTGAGCAATCGCGGCACCCATCTTGCGGATAGCTTTGTCATGTCCAAATGTTGATGCAAAATATTATGTACCCGTTCATTCGAGATGCCCACAGCACTAGCAATCTCACGCAACTTCACTCTTCTGTCATCCATCACCATATCATGGATTTTATCAATGATTTCTGGAGTAGTAACCTCAACAGGGCATTCAGAACGTTCAGCGTCACTTGTGCCCATATGGCCACTCCGAAAATTTTGAAACCACTTATAAACTGTTCTAATCGAAGGTGCAGAGTCACCATAATGTTTATCAAGCTTCTCTTTAGTCTCCTGAGGCGTTTTGCCTTTCATAAAGTAGTGTTTAATCAACACACGAAATTCTTTTTCGTCCATTTTTTTGAAAATCACTCGACTTCCTCGATTCAAACGAATGCCAAACACAAAGAAATAGACCGATCTGGCTGAAACTTGGTGTGTGTTCTTCCAAGAGATGCTACTAACTAAACATAACTCGATACGCGCCAGTGGTGCTATCTCTCTGACTTTGCACGGTCTTTTCAAACGACCCTCGTAAGTTGTTAATTCTGGATAAATTGAGTCTTTTTTAGTCTTTGCCAATTTAGTTGAAAAAACAACAGGTTTCTATGGCAACACTTGTTTTTATTATTGTTTATAGTTCCATTCATAATGGCTAAAAGGCGTGGTGGTATTACTAATGCTGGTGTGTATGTGTGTGAGTATTTGTTTGTATAAAGAAGTGATTAAATATGTTCACAGCTTAATTGCGTGCCATCGCATTAAGTAACATTGAGGGAAGTATTGGGTCAGTCCAATCGGTTAAGTAGTATTTAGTAGGGCGTTAGTGAATATATTGCAATGAAATTTGGCTGACGTCCCACATTGTAGACGGGCACAGTTAATTATCTGTTCACGAATGCTGAAATAGACGCCACAAGTTCAACTGCAGTAAATACAAACAACACTAGGCACACATTAATAATTTAACCTTGATAATGACTTTGTTCTATTATCTCTTTATCTTATTCGGTTTAGTGCTATTTTTTGTTTTTATAAAATTTGAACAACTTTATGAGTTCCTTCTGTTAGAAATAAGGAAAGGTGTTTATTTTTTGTTGATATCTAAAAATTTGTTTCTACATCTCTTGTCAGAATTAATATTTTAAAAATAAGATGGAAAATTGATTTCACCACCAACTTAATACGTAGTGTTAGACATGGCGCCGTAAATATGTCAAGTATATAAATTGTATGTTAATTTTGATTTAAATAAGTATATTGTTTATTATATATTTTGATCACGAATTTTGTCCAAGGTGATTGTAGTATATAATCTGTATATATAAAAATGAATGTGTGTCTGTTTGTTTGTTTGTACTCGATAGATTCAAAAACCATACATCCAATCGCCGTGAAAATTTGGGAAATTATTAGGTATATCTCCGGGAAGGTTTTTGCAATTTTTTTTTAAAATCAGAGTTGGGGTTCTAGGTACACCCGAATAAATATCCCAAAAATATCAAAATAACATTTAATTAGTAATATTTGTTGAAAGTGTAACCATGGAAACCATGAAAAACAGTTTTTTGCAATTAATTAATACGAGAATAAATTATACCGAAGATGGTGGAAAATCAATTAAACTAAAAGTCTCAACAATACTATTGACGTTGATAATCGTTGGGTAGTACCATATTCTCCATTACTACTAAAAACGTATTACGCACACATAAATGTTGGGTACTGCAATTCAGTGAAAGCTATAAAATATATTTGCAAATATGTGAACAAAGGAAGCGATATGGGAGTGTTTAGAGTGGAAAATACAACTGCATCTAACGATGAAGTCACCCAATATCAACTGGGACGCTTCATAAGTAGCAATTAGGCTGTATGGCGTATTACCTGTATATCATTTTCCATTCATGAACGATATTCAACGGTTGTTCATTTAGCTGTATATCTTGAAAATGGACAGCGTGTGTATTTTACATCAGAAAATGTACGTGCAAGAGCAATGTCACCACCGCCAACAACATTAACTGAATTTTTCACATTATGTAGAAATGATAACTTTGCAAGGACACTACTGTACTCTGAGGTAGGGGTAATTTTATTGTTAATTTTCATTTCGATGTATTTTATACATTTGGTCATTAATAAATTATGTTTCAAAACTGCCTTTTTGTTAAACACAGCAACGTGTGAACGGGTACAGCTAGTTTCTCTATAAATAGTAAAACTAATTTACTAAAAATATTGCAGCCTTTCAACGGTGGGTTGTTGTTACTTTCTAGTAACAGTGCTATCAGATGAGTTAGGCGATCTTGGCCCACAGTATGGTGGATATTTGTTGAGATTCACCAGTTTGTGAAGATACCGAAAAATCTAAGGGGGAGAAAGCACTCAAGAAACTTTCTTTTACTATAAGTTATTGCCTACCGTAAGTTGTAGTTTGACAAATCAATAATGACTAGATTCTCTTTTCGTAGAAGCAACTTACATCTCTGTGGCCGAGAATGGTGTTAGCGTTCTTTGCCACGGTGAAAAAGACTTTACGGAGCCAGTAACGCAATAAGAACATTGCTTTGGATGCCAGCTTACCTCGGATGTTGGATGTCTCCTATAATTATAATGAAAAATACCATTCTTCTTACACCAAATGGTTTTCGGGTATGTTCAAACCTTTTTTTTGGGGGGTCATATTCCTGATTCCCATTCATTTTCCATGACCGAACACTTTATCATTTCTAAAGCAGCCGCTTTCAGTTTCGTAATCTTGACCTATTTTTTTCGCGGTTTGCTGCGCTATTTTGGGAATTGTCCGTTTTCAGTGCACTGTTGGCATTCTGATGGTGTGTTTCGTTTTACTTAACATTATCCACTATAGAAAAGACAGATCTAAGATTCTCCTATAAAAAGAAAAAAATCTGAGGGAAGGCAGATGGATTTGATCCCGGGAACTCTGCTTGGGAATCCAGCGCACTATTCACCCATCTTATCCCTTCTCTTTGGTGGATGAAATTGAATATTCTCCTTAGGCTGCGTCTTCAGTAGAACCTCTTAAATTATCACATTTTAATTTTAGAGTCAATAGTATGTACTATAATTTATATATACATATAATTTTCTTAGCTGATTTTGTTGGTGAAAGTGCATAGGGAATCCTCTAAAGTGCTACTTCAGTCAGTCTATTGATTTAACTCTTATTTTAATATTAAGGAACAGTATTAAAGAATAATATCAGCTGTCTGACAGTGGAACCTTCCGTTTCTGAATTTTCGTTATTTCTCTAAATGGACTGGTACTTAGAATGCTAAACTGTACAAAAAATAAACACTTAATTTATTTTAATTATTTTTATAAAAAGATCGATGTTATTAATGCTACAATTTGTGCATCTAAATGCTCTTAATATTTGTAGATTGATTAAATCGTCCCAAATGTAAGTTATTTCTTATAGGACGGTCGGTTTCCCCGTAATATTTAAGTTTAACTAAATGAACCTAAAGTAGAATTCAGTGATAACCTTTCAGCGGAATTTACAGCTGATATTTATCACCCTCATCTTGGGATAACCTCAAAAGCTGAAACAGATTTTTTGTTAGAGTATTCGTTCAAACTGATCAATGTTGCACCCACTCATTGTAGCTAAACTGACGATAAGCTCATGATAAAGAGAAACTAATCAATAATTTTTCTCAATTGAAATCAATTCCGATTAGGCAAAAAATACAACACTATTCTCTTATTTGCAGATAACAACTGGTCACTGAATGTCCGCCAACTGTTAAATCTTGGATTCTTGTTAGCTACTAAGAAATATGTTACGTATTAGTCGCATTTACAGCGATAAGAAAAAAACAAGTAATGTCTTCAATTACACCATTTAGTGTAAAAAATAATGAAATAACTTTTCTAATAAATAAAAACTGCCACATTTTTGTATAGGTAGCGTCGCCTCATCTGTGCAACGCCAACCAAAATATCTGAAATCTGACTGCTTAGCCTCGAAGGAGAAATTTTAGTAATTCCATAAGAGAGCTCATCACTTAACGCGTCACGAGATAAGGTAGATTTCCAAAGAATTACAGTATATAGTACACACTATTAGGCTACACAATAATACTGTAATTCTTTAATAGATTATTCTCTAGTTGTAGCACTTTTAGAGGATGTAGGTACTCCTTATTTGGCTCTTTCCTCTACAAATCCTGATGGTCTTACGAGGGTCGATTGAAAGGTCCGTGCAAAGTCAGAGAGATAGTACCACTGGCGCGTATCGAGGTTATGTTTAGTTAGTAGCATCTCTTAGAAGAACACACCCCAAGTTTCAGCCAGATCGGTCTATTTCTTTGTGTTTGGCATTCGTTTGAATCGAGGAAGTCGAGTGATTTTCAAAAAATGGACGAAAAAGAATATCGTGTGTTGATTAAACACTACTTTATGAAAGGCAAAACGCCTCAGGAGACTAAAGAGAAGTTTGATAAACATTATGGTGACTGCACCTTCGATTAGAACAGTTTATAAGTGGTTTCAAAATTTTCGGAGTGGCCATATGGGCACAAGTGACGCTGAACGTTCTGGATGCCCTGTTGAGGTTACTACTCCAGAAATCATTGATAAAATCCATGATATGGTGATGGATGACAGAAGAGTGAAGGTGCGTAAGATTGTTAGTGCTGTGGGCATCTCGAATGAACGGGTACATAATATTTTGCATCAACATTTGGACATGACAAAGCTATCCGCAAGATGGGTGCCGCGATTGCTCACGCTTGACCAAAAACGAAATCGTGTGAAGTGTTGCAAGGACGGTTTGCAGCTGTTCCAGAAGAATCCGCAGGACTTTAAGCGTCGTTTCGTCACTGTGGATGAAACATGGATACATCACTACACTCCTGAGACCAAAGAACAATCTAAAGAATGTCCTCATAGACTATCTGGAAAAGGGTAGAACTATTACAGGTGCATATTCATCGTTATTGGACCGTTTAAAAACCGAGCTGCAAGTAAAACGCCCACGATTGGCCCACAAAAAAGTCGCTTTTCCATCACGACAACGCACCAGCTCACACCTCAGCAGTTGTGGTCGCAAAATTAATGGAAATAGGGTTCCAACTCGTTTCACATCCCCCCTATTCTCCAGACTTGGCTCCCTCGGACTACTATTTGTTCCCCAATATGAAGAAATGGCTGGCGGGAAAAAGATTTTATTCAAACGAGGAGGTGATTGCAGAAACGAATGGCTATTTTTCAGACTTGGACAAATCCTATTATTCGGAAGGGATCAACAAACTAGAGCAGCGTTGGACGTAGTGTATAAGCCTAAAAGGAGACTATGTTGAAAAATAAAAAAGGTTTACCCCAAAAAATTAAGTAGTTTTTATTTTTACACGGACTTTTCAAACGACCCTCGTATTTTGTTCGCTCATGCGCATACCTCCGCTCAGGCCTCCAAATCTTATTTCTTCATGTGTTCAATGTTTTTCAATATATTGATTCTTTAATTCAGTTTTTCTTGATCTTGAATTGCTGATTTGTTTTCATTTTAGAGGTTTGTTGATATGTTTTTTTACGTAGGTGGTGGAAATGTAGAGTTGATAGCATAGTTTTGTATTTTCTTCTGAATTAGATCGCGTGACCAACAGACGTTTATTAATATCTGAAATTTGATCTTCTTCATATCTGGTTGCTGTATGAGTTTTGTCTTACAATAGTCACCAAAATAGTCGTTCTATTTCATTTTATTAAATTTATATTTGTCATAACCTGACAACTTGATAATGTTTCATTTTTAATCATATAATGTTTTATTGAAATAGTTGAGGCTGCAAACAATTGTCTCTGGTTTTCAGTAGGAGTTAAATTTAAATTGGCTAAAAAGGAAACAGTACATTGGAGGTTCTTGTCTAGTTACGTAGTTTGTTAGTAGTTTGCCGCCTTTAATAATAAGTTTGATTTGTTTTATATTAGCTTTCAAAGATAATCATTCCCTTGGGGAAAAATTAGCATAATGAGACTTGTTAATTGTTAAGACCCCCCATAAAATAGATCTTTTTTCATTGAGTTTAATTTGCATTTTTTTTATAGATCACTTTTACAGATATTCTAGTAATATTGCCGAGTTAGGTTTCGAATTTTTTAAAGATTTGAAGTCCTCTGGTTTCAATTTAGAACTTACGTGGCAATTAGAGGGATGCCGTAAAAACGTTTGGTTCAAAATTGGCGAACCACAAGTACTTATCTTATTTTCGATACTCTATCGAAAGGCTTTTCTATGATTTTCTTTAATCTAGATGGACAATTCGTATTTATGTAGATCTAAGAGGTTTATTTGAACCATTTTTGTCATGGAATTTTAATGAAACATACTTTTTGGGTTGAAGGTCGAAGAGAGATGGTTTAGATTTCCTATAAAGTGTCTTTTTGTTTATTTTACAGTCCTGTCTCTTATAGTCACTAATAATGAGACTAAAATGTGGGACTACCGAATTTGGATAAAAAACGCCAGACCGGATGTGCTACTAAGTTTAAAGAAAACCTTCAAATTTGAACAGAAAAAAAAGGTTGGGGTGAAAGTTTCACGTTACTTTTTTTGTCTTTTTAAATAAATGATTTTTGTTTTTATATATAAAGTCAAAATGTTAAAAATATATTCACAACCGAGAGTATTAATGAAGAGTATAGAGTTCTTTAGATAGTTTTTCATTTAAATATTCTCCGTGATCTATTCAATAAACCTGTAATATCAAATAATGGTAATTTTGAAAGATGCTTTTGCCTCAATAGGCAAGTCAAAAATGTCTGTTAAGTTTGTGGTGTGGAATTTGGAAGGAATTTTTAAAAGACCTATTGAAAGCCGATGTATCTCAGTCTTTAAACTGCTACATTGGGATTACTAGGTCTATAGAAGGAAAGCTCTAAGTCATTTCTGTACGTATAGAATTAGAAATTTTATATTAGGAAACGATTTGGATACCATATGCCCTGGAACAACCTTTATTGGCCTCTTGAGCTAGCAAATCAGCCATTCTTTCGAAGCTTCTTTAGTATATTGAATGTTTATAGAATTATCTTGTTCGTTATGAACTCAAAGAGCTCTGTGTAAAGGCTGCCATCATCAGCTGCCAGAATAGTATTTAAATTGGCAGGTAACGGACATCCAGTCGCTATCACAGCCCTCCACAATCGTTCTCTTCCTTTAGTATAATTAGCACATTCCAGGATTAGATGGTTGGCGTCTGCTGTTATTCTAGAAGTACAGGAACACTGATGAGATGTTTCCACACCAATCCTGGCTAGATGGTGCGGCGAATAATTGTGGTTAAACCTCATTCTAATGAGTGTTCTAACAAACTTCCTATTGTAGTTTTTGTATCGATAAAACCAAGGTCTTTTGGGGACACCAGATTGGATGGCTGTGTAAAATTGGCCTTTTCTCGCCTTTGACAATTCGTATATCCGCTGCCATTCTGTATAGCACTCCGCTTTTGCATAATTTTTAATATCGGAGACTAAAATTGAGTATGGCGCTGTATGTTGTAAGGAGATCGCTTCCATGGCTTTACGATCCACGATTTCATTTCCTCTCAGACCTGTGTGACCCTTAATCCAGATTAAATGTACCCGATTTGCCTTTTCTTAGAATACTATTTAATAATTTGGAAGTTTCTAAGATTAAAGCGGGAGCATTATTTCCGAAATTTTGTAGTTTTTGGAAAACACTTTTGCGGTCGGTGAAAATTAAATCAAGGGATTGGTCTATTGAATCTACATACTTTAAACATTGATATACGAGGTGTGTTCAAAAAATAAGGTGAATTTTCATTTTTCTTAAAAAATATTTATTTATTCATCGATTTTTATTTTGTCTCCTTCAAAGTAGTCCCCCTCAGATATAATACATATGTGCCAGCATTTTTTCCAATCCTCGGAACAGTTCTGATATGCACTTTTTGGTATGTCCTTGAGCTCTCTCAGCGATTCGGTTTTTATCTCCTCAATCGTCGCAAATCTCCGTCCTTTCATGGGTCTCTTCAATCATGGGAACAGGAAAAAGTCGCAGGGCGCCAAATCTGGTGAATACGGTGACTGAGACATGATAATGTCATTCAACAATTCCTGAGCGATGCTCATGCGACGGTTTTTTTGATCAAAATTCAGCAATTTTGGAACGAACTTCGCTACTACACGCTTCATGCCCAAAATTTCCGAAAAAAAATTGCAGGACATGTGCCAACCGATATGCCGACAACCTCAGCAACTTCTCTAATTGTGATTCGACGATTTTTCTCAACATTTTCATCGGTTGTTGATGTGCTGGGGCGTCCAGGGCGAGCGTCGTCATTCACATCTTCTCGACCTTCTGTGAAAAGCTTGTACCACTTGTAAACATTTTTTTGACACAGAGTACTCTCACCGTACGCCACTCTCAACATTTCAAGTGTTTTTTAACACTTAATTCCATTTTTTACACAAAATTTGATGCAAATTCGTTGATCCATTTTTTCGACAGAAGAAAATCGCCGAACTCGCAAAACACTTGTCTTATTTATGCCTCTAACATACAAACTAAACATGCTATATAGCTACAACTTTGAAAATATGTTCGAGACAAGTGTACCAACATAAAAAAAAAAAGACAATCGAAATTCGAATGTACGTAGCCCGCGAAATTTGAAAATTCACCTTATTTTTTGAACATACCTCGTACTGCAAATAATTCGGCTGTGAATCCTGAAGTGAACTTATTTAATTTGAATTGTAAGGTGACGTCAGCGGAAAGATCAATCATTGCACATCCCATCCCGTCCTTATTCTTAAAGCCATCTGTGAACAACTGATATCTGTTGTCATACCAACCTTTGGAATCCAAATCGGCAGCTAATTCCAAAAATGTTTATAGAATGGGAGAAGTGGGAGAAGGGAAAATATTATTTATTTTAGCAGTTTTGGAAAATTCAGTTTTCTGAATGCATTTTTGAGATTGGTTTGGGTTTAGATGCAGTTTAAAAATAAAAATATTTTCCTATTAATGATGTTTCTTCCATCTTCAAAAGCCATGACGCACTTACAACGTCACCTCCCTTACTTCAAAAACATTCTAGTTCTTCTACTTAATAAAGTATCATCCTCTTCTCAGGAATAGCTACTTCTTTAAATTCTCTCAAAAAAACTGCTCCATTTTTTTAAGGTTCCCGCAGAAACTTCGCGATATTTCCAATTTCCACTTCGTAATAAATATACGAGGTGTGTTCAAAAAGTAACGGGAATTTTTAAATTTCGCGGGTTTGGAGAGTCTGATTGTAAATTTTTTTTTTTTTTTATTATGTTGGTACACATGCCCCTGAAGTACGATAAAATTTTCAGTAATATTCATTGTTTACTTCTTAAGTGACAGCCGTTAAGGTTAGACGTGTTTTTGTTTGTTAAAAAAAATGGATCAAAGAATTTGTATTAAATTTTGCGTAAAAAATGAAATAAAGTGTGTGAAATGTTAATAAAGGCATATATATGGTGAGTCTGCTATGAGTAAAACAAGGATTTACGAGTGGTGTAAGCGTTTCCAAGATGGCCGCGAAAACGTTGAAGATGACGAACGACCTGGACGTCCAAGCACATCAACAACCGATGAAAACGTGAAAAAAGTGAAAGAAATGGTTATGAACGATCGCCGAATCACAATCAGAGAAGTCGCTGATGATGTTGCCATATCAATTGGCTCATGCCATGAAATTTTTTCGGATGTTTTGGGTATGAAACGTGTGGCAGCAAAATTTGTTCCAAAATTGTTGAATTTCGAACAAAAACAGCGGAGAATGGAAGTTGCTCAAGAGTCAGTCAATGAAGTCGACAACGATGCGGATCTACTGAAACGTGTTATAACAGGTGACGAAACATGGGTTTACGGATATGATGTCGAAACTAAGGCTCAATCGTCCCAGTGGAGGCATTCTGGATCGCCAAGACCGAAAAAGGCTCGACAAGTGCGGTCGAATGTGAAGGTTATGCTCACTGTGTTCTTCGATTTTAATGGCATAGTGCATCATGAATTCTTGCCACAAGGTCAAACAATCAATAAGGAGTACTACCTACAAGTTCAACGCCGTTTGCGTGAAGCAATCGGAAAAAAACGCCCGGATTTGTGGCAAAACAATTCATGGATTTTGCACCACGATAATGCACCTGCTCACACACTTCATTGCTTGTTCGTGAATTTTTGGCCAAAAACAAAACTTTAACGATGCCCCAGCCTCCATATTCGCCAGACATGGCTCCATGTGACTTTTTTCTATTTCCAAACATAAAGAGAACATTAAAAGGCCGTCGTTTTACAAGCATAGATGACATTAAAAGCGAATCGCTGAAAGAGCTGAAAGCTATCACAAAGATCGAGTTTCAGAAGTGTTTCGAGGATTGGAAAAAGCGCTGGCACAAGTGTATTGTATGCGAAGGGGACTACTTTGAAGGCGACAATATTAATGTAGATGAATAAATAAATATTTTTTTCAAAAAACGAAAATTCCCGTTACTTTTTGAACACACCTCGTATGTATATTGTAAAACCCCTTTATGAAGTCGGTTATTTGAAACTTATCTCCCAATGGATTATTTTTTTATAAGAGATTATAAACCACTTATGCCTCTCATTGTTCAAACATAAGCGATCAGAAATTACATTGATTGATTAAAAACGAAAAGAAATTTAATTCGTGAAATTGATAAGGTTGCAATCTTGCGGGCGAGTATTAAGTCAAAAGATGGCATCAGCTTTACACCTTTCTTGAACACTAATTTAATCCAATTCAGCTCCCATCTTTTAGTGCTTCTTTACTAATTTAACCACTATTTATGTTCTAAACTCCTTGATCCTAAATAAAAATCAGCTGATTTGTTGTAAGTAATTATTTGTTGTTTGTTTACTTTCAGCAAAATTGAATGCTGTTGCTGACTAAATAAGAACATTTATTATTCATAAAGTGTCAAGCCTTGTGGACGTTATCCCATTCATTGAAGCGTACAGCTTGCTTTCTTTTTTCCTTTTTTTTTTTAGAATACCCACTTCCGATCGATTGCCACCCTGTGATGACGAAATACTACTCCCTATGGGTCATTCTTGTTTGAACGTGCTCACGATTCTCTGTAGCTGCCACCCTTATTGACAGTAAACTAGAGCATAGCAATTCTTTTTTCACTGTTCTATTTCATAGTTTTAGTCTAGGATATCTTCCCTTGTTTCAGTCAAATCAGGTAAAACTTTTTTTGTTTCATTTTATTACTGTTTGTTTACTTTGTTTATGGTAAATTCCATCCTAAGCATTTGAAGCTTGTTTTAATAGGAGTAATTTGAAACCTAAATGTTGATTTCTAAAATCAGAGATTTATCGTTTTTGGATGATTAATGATTTTGAAAGTTTCTTTTGTGTATAGCCAGCCACCTTAAGTCGTCTGAGAGTACAAACCAAACCCTGACCTATTCAAAGCCCTTTCGGATTATAGCTTCTTCAACGCAGTGGTGGTTCATAGTATATAGTCTTGTATTTGTCAGGAAATCCTTGTTAATATGTTACTGTACCCAATGTAGGATGTGTAAGCTCCAAAAATCTATTTTTAGTACGCAGATTTTATTATTTTCAGCCTGCGTGGCAAGAATAGAAGACCTTTTGTAATTATTTTTGTACTAAAAATTAGAATTTTGAAGAACCCAAACTGAATGGGAGAGACTCCATTATGTGTGAAAGCTGGGTATAGTTACAGGTTAATTGGACCATGACCAGAAAGTATTGGTGTTTAGATAGGATGAAAAAATAAATGGCATTTCAGTCAGTAAAATTTATTTTGCTGAGCTTTCGACCTAGGGACTAGGTCATCTTCAGGGCTAGTTTAGAAAGTAATACTTTTACATTTCAGGGTTGGTGTGTCTTCTGTCTTGTCTGTTCATGGACTCTGGTATATCTTCTGTCTTGTCTGTTCATGGACTCTGGTGTGTCTTCTGTCTTGTCTGTTCATGGACATGGACAAGACAGAAGACATACCAACCCTGAAATGTAATAGTATTACTTTCTAAACTAGCCCTGAAGATGACCTAGTCCCTAGGTAGTAAGCTCGGCAAAATAAATTTTACTGACTGAAATGGCATTTATTTGTTCATCCTATAGAAACTATAAATCAGTCACCAAAAACAATGAACAACAATTGGTGTTAAGGTTTACTCTGCGATATTTTTGTTACTAACTTTGTTCAGAATTATTATTAAAGAAGTCACATGTTTGATTTAATTCGAATGGAGTTCCATTGTTTTGAGGAGGAGTTGGTTGGGTGGCCCTTAGTTATTATTTGTTCCATAGAGGTATCTCATTAATTTATTTCGTTTACCTAGTGATAGACTAATTTGTATAAGATTCTCATTATTACAGTGGTTGTCTGGAATACAAACCCCTGCCTACCAAATATCTCTCTTCCACATTTGTAGTAGAACCACGTTACGTGTCTATAAAATAGGAAATTGATATAAAGTTCATTATTATCAGTACAAGTCTGTTTGCCTTGTCGCTTATCTTGTATTGCTTTAAAAAAATATTCGTCTTATTTTTCAAAAGCATTACATTCTTTTTCTAATGTGTTTTATATTTATATGGATATTGCTCTATATTTTTTTCAAATAACTATTGTAGTGAGTATTGGAAGGTAAAGTAAATCGTTACGAGTAATTTCAAGAAGTAGAAAAAATACAATTCCTTTTGATTGATTCTGGTCCAAAAGCTTAGTAAAAACAATATCTTGTGGCACCTAAAGAAATATAAAATTGGAGCTAGCTGCAATTTTTCAGATTTTCAAATTGAGCTACCATGTGAGCTGTTATTTTTTTGAAAGTGATATAAGTCCATTTTTCCATGTATCGAGTGATATTTAAGGTTTGGCATTTGAATTAATTTAAAAATATTCGTAAACCTTAATCTATTCAAGTGATGTTATTAACACTATACATCTTTTAAATTTTATTATGAAATAGTAATTATTACAATTCTTAAAAAAAAATAAACGATTTTTTTAGCTCCAAATGGACTTATACCACTTTCAAAAATAACATATTACAAGAAATAAAAACAGGAGTAAATTTAAGTCCATAATTTTATAGACATTATAGCTTTACTGAAATGGGTTTTTACGTAAAAAGTAATAATTAAAATGAAGACATTTAAATACACGAATAACCAAGTTTATTTTTTTAAATTTCAGTTACATTAATAATATAAAAATGAAAATTTAAGATCTTTAAAGCAAAAAAAGATATTTTAAACTTATTTTTCTTTTACAGTTAGCATAATATCTGCTAACGAGCAGCGTACACTGAAGTAGCAATAATCAAAAATAATTGCAATAAGAAAGTTGTTTTAATTATAATTATTAGAAATGGACTTATTCCACTTTCAAAAAGAATATTTTTGCGATAACATTTTATAGTCAAAACTCTTTTGTTGACTTTATTAAAAAAAAAATCGTACTCCATTGAATGTATGACTATAAATATGGAACGGATTTTTATGTATTTAAAAATGCCAAATATTTAATTAAAATATGCATTTATTTTCGTCAATTATGTGGAAAATATGTGATTTTCTTAAAATATTTTCTGGAATATTTAAGTAAAATGGACATTTTTTTTATGAAAATGGATTTTTTTTGGGGGGGCAAGTTATAATGATTTATACAAGAAAAGAACATTTTTACAATTTATAATAATTTATTAGGAACAAAATAATTTGTTTTTACAAGTTATAATGATTTATACAACAAAGAACATGTTTACTATTTATAAAAAGATGTGTTAAATTTTCAATTTTGAAAACTTCTCTCTTCGAAATTGTTTGCAACCACATGAAATTCCAAATGTTGGAACGTAAAGTGACTGGGCGTAAAATGGACTTGTAACGACTAAAAGATCGTTCAACATCTACAGATGTTATTAGGTGACTTGCTGAAAGAAGTTATGTCGTTGGTTGTAAAGGGTACACGATGTTCTGAGGTGACTTCTGTTCCACTGATAATATCAGAAATCTTTGTTCTTGCTCAGTACTTCTACCAGTTTTGATCTGATCAGATCTCCCTTACTCCCAGGAAAAAGTTCTGCTGGAAACTTGCGAAGATATTTAGCAACCAGTTGTTTGTTTGAGGCCGATGTTCGTGGCATTTCACCCAAAAAAGAATACACTAAGTGACCGAACGAAATGAATTGGACACTTCAACGAACGAGCTGAAAGAGCAGACAACGTCAAAGAACTAACAAGTGCCCGTCACTGTTTAGCAGCATTCTGTGTAAATTACAATAACCATTGTACCCACTGTGATTCACAGCCGTACAGTCTGTGGTTCACAGTTCCTGTCAACCACTTCCCAATTATGAAAATATGCCCAAAATTAAAAATATGAAAAAATATGTACATATTTTGATTAAATATGTAGAAATATTTATTTTAATCAAATATGTATAAATATGCGATAACATCCAAATATGTGGAAATATGTGAAATAAAAGTAGACTCAAACGGCTTAAAAAGTATCAGTATGAATACTTCTAGTTAAAAAACGTCTGTAAATTGCCTAGAAAAAAATATGTAAATACATACGAATCCGTTCCCTAATTATAAATATGGAAAGAATGTGTCTATATCTCACTGAAATTACCATTAACTCATTTTTTTAAAGAAGAAGAAGAAGAAGAAGAAGAAGTCTTTATTTAATTTACAAAATTACATACATGTAAAATAGTATTTCAATTACAGTGAAATTAAATAAAACTAAAAAATAAATTCCTTATAAAGACAAACAACATGGTCATTGACCGTCCGTGGAGTCTATGATTTATTGTTGCATTTTGTATTTATTTATTTTTGTATATATATATATTCTTTACTTCTATTAATATATATATATTTTTTTTAAATTATTATTATTATTTTTATACTCTTATTATTATTATTACCTTATATACTTCCTTCTTTCTGTCTTAACTATACAATATAAAACATAAAGCATTAAACCGAAAATTGGAAAACAAAAAATAGATTTATAATTATCCTGGATTAATAAGTGATACTCGTTTTGCATAAGCTACAGTACAATACTGAACCAAAGCAACCCAGTCTTTGCCGTTCAAATAATCCACAAAGCTCTGTCTAGAAAGAGTAGGCGAACCAAAGTAACGACCGCGCAGTTCAGCCAATGCCGGACAATCCGCCAGGAAGTGTAACAGGTCCTCATACTCATTAGTGACACATAGATTGCATTCAAGGTCGGTATTCTTAAAATATTTGTAATTCAACGGTAATAGATCACCTCGAATTTTAAATATCCATCTCATTGATTTCAAAGAAAAATCATCAGTTAAATACAATTTATCCTCTAAAGTATAATGAAGTTCTTTATAAAATGGGTAATAACTTGTATTAAATACCTTCAGTTTGCAAATGTTATTAAAATCACTGTTTAAAGATTCAATTATAATATTAAGCGTAGTTTTCCACAAAACGCTATTGTTACAATTTGTGAAGTTTAAATTAAAATTAATATTAAATTTTTCAGCCTGACTCTTAATTTCTGAAAATCAAAAAATATTCTTTTTTATTATTTCAGTAGCTAAAATTTTGGGATATCTATTTTCGGAAAGGTTTAAGGATCTGAGTAGATATTTATAGTGCAGTTTTAATGTGTAAAGGAAAATAGGCGGTAATTTGGTTTCGAAATGTATTAACGCTGAGGGTGCGTATTTTGGGCATCTCATTAATTTCCTCATGAAAAAATAAAGAACCCTCTCAACCTCGTCATATCTTTTCCATCCCCACAATTGGGCACCATAGCAAATGATATTTCTAGTAACTGAGTTGAAAATTCTAATTTTTGATGAATATGAAATATTATTATTATCAATAAATTGTGACCATATTAAGTTTACGCTCAGTTTTGCTTTTGATGACTTCTTTTTAAGTGTTTAGACATAGATAATGTGGGGGTAAGAACTATGCCGAGATATTTATATTCACTGACCACTTCAATTCTATTTAAGCCCAAAAACCATTTCTCATTTTTGGCTGGTCTACCGCCATTTCGAAAGACCATGACTTTGGACTTTTCTAGGTTGATTTTCAGGCTCCACAATTGGCAATATTCGTCGAGAGAGTTTATCATTAGTTGGAGTGATACCGGATCCGAGGCCAACAGGGCAATATCGTCGGCATACGCCAACATCTTTATCTTACATTTGCTGTTAACGACTACACCTCCCCCCAGATAGCTCTCTAGGTCTCATTTTTTTAAAAATCGGACTTAAACCACTTTCAAAAATAACAGCTCATGTATTATCCAATTATTATTTCTTAATGGAACTCGAAAACGTTCATTTTTAACAGCGAACTTCTAAATTGTAAATAATTAGCAGCATCTTTTCTGTCGAAATTTAACAAAAATAATAAATGCCCAACATTAAATGTTTAGAATCTTTGTTTTTTTAAATACTTTTTTTTTAATGAACTCTTTTGGCCACAAAATGAACAATACTGTATTTAAGTTTATCTACTTATAATTTACTGCAAATGGCTGTAGACAATCTCCTGTTGTTTACTTCTTTGGAAGTTTATAACCTCAGCGACAATAATTATTGGATCTTTTGTTCCTGACTCATTCTAATCTTTTCTAATCTAAAATAGATAACCAATTAAGTTCCCATTGGAATCTTCCGCTAACATTAAAACTTTCCTTTTATTAAGAAGGTTTTTTTTATGAATTTAATTTCTGAAAACTTTTTTTTTTATCCCTCCTGAGGGAGAGAATTCGTAGCAGCTTTAAGCAGTTGAGTAATGACAATTGTTATTTAATCATCTTATTTAGTAATTAATTCTTAAATAGCAAAACAAAGGCAGATCATTCGATGCTTGCCATTTACGTAAAATACAGTTATGTAGTGTTTTACAAAACTATAGAATAGCTAGACCAAATTTTGTTAAGTATTAAGATTGCAATTTTGATACTCCGCTGTTTCTATTGTATTTAATAGAATTCTCTCTCTTTCAGCGTGTATATTCTTTTATATATTTGAAAGACAAAAATTGTAGCATTAAGGAGTAGAAATCGAACATTCGTCCCAAATGTGTGAATAACCCCATGCTGAGGTAATTGGGTTGCCTAATGTTGGTCAGAAGTTATCGTAGCTAAACTACAAATGCATGTCCCCGGTGTTTCCATTAGATATTGAATAGAATTCTGCTATACTTTAAGAAAATGTTGCCAAGAATCTAAGACCAACTAGCTATTTAGGTTAAAACATATAGTGAGGGGTTGGATAACCTTTACAAACTTACTCTTAGCAAACTAGAGTTTGACCTATTCAACAGTTCAACCCTCTTTTAGACTTAGAGGCTAACAGCCCTTATTTCTGCTGTATATATTTTAGATGGTGCCCCCCCCCCCAAAAAAAAGAAGAATCTACCAACATTTAGCAAATACAGCAAGAAAGTAAAGTAAGTAATAAAGTAAAGTAATCGCCTATTTTTCAGGCGGGGCTTAACGTCCAACTACCAATTAGGTGTCGTGGACGGAGGCGACTAGCAAACATACTTTACTGTAAATTTCTTTTTATTAACCATTAAATAAAATCCAAGGCCTAAAGACCGGGAATCGAATTCAGTACCACAATTCATATTAGCTTCGCAGGTCTCGCCTCTAACCGCTCGGCTACCGTGGCGCCTGCAGCAAGAATAACAGAATCATTATGTTGGAGGGATGGGTCTCTGGTAATATTGGTTTGTGTTTCGATTCATCTAGGTTAGTCCACATCTTGGTACATAAATTTGTATATTGATATCAGCCGGGCTGCTGTTGTAGCTATCTATTATACTGATTCCACAGGATGAAAAAGATTCCTTTTGCCTGCATATTGTTGACTTCACTTACTTCATTAGTATCTCAAACAGCGTTCATACATAATAAACTTAGGAAGTGCTGGTTCGAAAAGTTAAGTTTTTAGATATTTCTTTCTCTGTCATTCTTATGAATTATCGAGAGGTTCACGGACCAGTTTAGTTCCAGTCACACTGTGTCGATTTGATTCCTTCGCATACCAGGACTTGCAGTCATTTATTTGACGTTAGATACTTAAATCTTAAATTGAAATGATACGCTCCCAACTTCTATTACCTTGTGATACCTATTGAAATCTCATTTTATCTGAAAACATATTAACAACAAAATATCATAGCTGCCGAAGATGTAATGTTCCATTTTTACTCAACAATAATCCCGAGATTTTTATATGAGATTATCTGCTCAATTGGAGATACACGAAGTGAAACTCATTAGCCTCTCATCTGTTCTATTTCCTTTATAGTAAAACATTATAACACCTTAATTATTGAATGCATTAATATTACTAATAAAAGAACAATTTACTAAACACAAAATGTTTTTATAGCCATTAAAATAATGAAGTACATCAACTCCGCGCCCTTGAAGATTTACCAAATATATAATTTGATTTGACATTGGTAATTTATATTGATTAAATTTCCTAATTCCTATTTACTGTGAATAAAAAAGTTTGAATTTTCTTGTATCTGTAAGAGCTGTAAAAAATATCAACAATAAATGTAGCAACAGTTTCGTTTGATAATCGACAGAATTTAGTTATTAAAGGCTAAATTTCTGAGGACTCTCTTAGATTAGCGACATATTTTTACTCTACTATTACTCTATTACTACTACTATCTCTATTATTATTCTATTATACTATTTAATCTTCCTTGTTTTGTAAGATTTTGTTTTCCGTGCTGTTCTTGTACAACCTTCTCATAATACGAGGGTCGTTTGAAAAGTCCGTGCAAAAATAAAAACTACTTAATTTTGGGGGGTAAACCTTTTTTATTTTTCAACATAGTCTCCTTTTAGGCTTATACACTTCGTCCAACGCTGCTCTAGTTTGTTGATCCCTTCCGAATAATAGGATTTGTCCAAGTCTGAAAAATAGCCATTCGTTTCTGCAATCACCTCCTCGTTTGAATAAAATCTTTTTCCCGCCAGCCATTTCTTCATATTGGGGAACAAATAGTAGTCCGAGGGAGCCAAGTCTGGAGAATAGGGGGGGGATGTGAAACGAGTTGGAACCCTATTTCCATTAATTTTGCGACCACAACTGCTGAGGTGTGAGCTGGTGCGTTGTCGTGATGGAAAAGGACTTTTTTGTGGGTCAATCGTGGGCGTTTTTCTTGCAGCTCGGTTTTCAAACGGTCCAATAACGATGAATAATATGCACCTGTAATAGTTTTACCCTTTTCCAGATAGTCGATGAGGATTATTCCTTGCGAATCCCAAAAGACAGTCGCCACAATCTTTCCGGCCGAAGGAACGGTCTTCGCCTTTTTTGGCGCAGATTCCCCCTTGGTAACCCATTGTTTAGATAGTTCTTTGGTCTCAGGAGTATAGTGATGTATCCATGTTTCATCCACAGTGACGAAACGACGCTTAAAGTCCTGCGGATTCTTCTGGAACAGCTGCAAACCGTCCTTGCAACACTTCACACGATTTCGTTTTTGGTCAAGCGTGAGCAATCGCGGCACCCATCTTGCGGATAGCTTTTTCATGTCCAAATGTTGATGCAAAATATTATGTACCCGTTCATTCGAGATGCCCACAGCACTAGCAATTTCACGCACCTTCACTCTTCTGCCATCCATCACCATATTATGGATTTTATCAATGATTTCTGGAGTAGTAACCTCAACAGGGCGTCCAGAACGTTCAGCGTCACTTGTGCCCATATGGCCACTCTGAAAATTTTGAAACCACTTATAAACTATTCTAATCGAAGGTGCAGAGTCACCATAATGTTTATCAAGCTTCTCTTTAGTCTCCTGAGGCGTTTTGCCTTTCATAAAGTAGTGTTTAATCAACACACAAAATTCTTTTTCGTCCATTTTTTGAAAATCGCTCGACTTCCTCGATTCAAACGAATGCCAAACACAAAGAAATAGACCGATCTGGCTGAAACTTGGTGTGTGCTCTTCCAAGAGATGCTACTAACTAAACATAACCTCGATACGCGCCAGTGGTGCTATCTCTCTGACTTTGCACGGACTTTTCAAACGACCCTCGTATATGTGTAAGAGAGACCTGAGAAGCTAATATGTATTGTGGTACTGGGTTCGATTCCTTGGTCTTTAGGCCTTGGATTTTATTTAATGGTTAATAAAAGAAATTTATAGTAAAGTATATTTGCTAGTCGCCTCCATCCACGACACCTAATTTGGTAGTTGGACGTAAAGCCCGCCTGAAAAAATAGGCATTACTATACTTTACTTATATGTGTAGGAATAAGTGTATTTTAAATTGAAATACACGTTTAGAGCTATTTAGACTTTGAAAATAAAGTGTCTTTTTGTTGGTCCATCTTTCTGACCCCTTCTATCCCGTCTAACTAATATGGATTATCGAAATTTTATCATAAATTTTTTGTTCTCTTTACAATGAACTTACAATGCTATTTTTTAAACTAAATTTTTCTTAAAATCCTATTTTCATAAGTATTGAATTAGTGTGATTCATGGGAAGTACAGCTAGATAGGCCTCCAAATATACCACCACTTCCCTGCGGTCTAGTGTTCTACAGCATCTGCATTATTATTTACTAATCTGAAGAACGTTATTTCAAATCATTTTAGGAGAGAGCAAAAATCTTCTAATTCCTCTTGAGATCTCTATTAAAATTAATCGTGCTCCCAAAAAAATATTTCAGTAAATCTGTATTTATGCTATAAAACGCTGTTAAAACCTTTATATATATATTTATATAGAGCCAAGTTTAAGCTCTAGTCGAAATCGCTTTCTGAAATTAAACAATACTTTCTGTTAAATTATTTCGATCAAAAATAAAATTTAGTTATAAACCTACCTGGTGAAAGTTTTTCTTCGATTTATCTGTTTTTGTTGAAGCCTTCAGGATGCATAAATCTGTCACAAATTTCCTTTGATGGCAAAAGTGTTTTCTATTAACTTTTGGATAGAGTGGGTAGATTGTGTTCCCGTGAAACGGAGGAGAACCTCTCCCATATTCAGTATCCTTCCGGCACACTGAAGGCCAGCCAATACAATGTGTTGGTATTTTTGTTGTGCAGTAATTGAATTTCACTTGGTATGCGACGTTGAATAGAAAACATATTCAATAGATATTTTAATTTTTAAATAGTTTTCAATTAACCATATTTTTTTAAGTTTTCAAATGTCCATAATTTTATATTCTTCATTAAAAATTTTTATTAAAATGATTATACAGTGGTACCTCGGTTTTCGAACGACTTGATTTTCGAACAAATCGGATTCGACCAAGAAATTCGAGATAATATTGTCCTGAAATCCGAACAAACATTTGGAACTCGATGAGCTGAGTTGTTTTTTATATTTACACTCTTAGATCTTATTTCTTGTTTAGAAACATGTTTTTACATAAAATATAAAAATTAGGCCAGTAAACCGGCATATTTCTGGGGCCTAGAAACGAAATAAACTGCATTATTTCTTATGGGATAAATTGTTTCGGTTCTTGATCAAATTGGTTTTCGACCGCACTTCCGGAACGAATTGTGGTCGAGAACCGAGGTACCACTGTATTATGAATAACGTAACACATAATTGTACCTTAGGTACATTTTATTTTTAAATTATTATTTAACGTGCCTCAAACTTCAAAGATTTATGAGCTATCAGTGCACTCCGATCTCCGCACAGTCGGCTGTAGAGGCTCCTCTAAAAGAGCAGCTCTCCATTCCAGTCCAGCTAGCTAACCTTGGCTTAACCCTTCGCATGGCCTTCTTTTAATAATATTCTAGGTTTTGCTATTTTTTTTTTGTTTTTGTAGACATTGTTGATGATCATCTCTCCCAAGTAGAGGCTCCTGACAGAGAACTATCTGGATTCCTGTAGGGAACTTCGAACAAGAGGAGATATCTTGTTCACTTTGTCTTTCTTCCAAGATAAATGTGACTAAGATAGGGCGGAGGTAAATTCTTGATCCTTGTACTTACAAGTGAGAGTTTATTTTACAAGTTTACTGAGAGTGATACTAATAAGAAAGTATTGTTAAAACTAGTCCTTTATGATATAATTGCAACACTGCCTTATACTTGTAAGTTACTAGTACGGAAAGGAACAGGTTATTTAAAAGTAGCAATTCTATATTTTGATTATTACTCTCTTTTTCATTGCAAAACTTAGAACATATGATCATTTCCGTGGCTACGTTAGTTCTTTAGCTGTGTAATATACCGTCGGCGATTTGCAGTTGTAGTTGTGGTTTCTTTTTTTGAATAGCTCATGCAAAGGAGTAGAATTTGTGTTAAATGTTTAATAAATCACCCGTTGTAACATACTGCACTAAAAAGTCCTCATTTGTTAGGATTTGTAGGATTGCTTTTAGTTAGCAATCCCAGTTTTTCCTGTATAAATTTCAATTTTGTACTCTTTTTAAAAAAATAAATTGCATTTTATATTAAAACAGTAACGTCTAAAAATATAAATTTTAAAAAAAATGTATATTTACAAAGAATGAAAGCATACTAAAAATGTTTTATTTTTTGCTTGAATGTGTTTTTAATATTTTTAACTATAAATAACTGAAGGGGTGGGATGTTCAGTGTATGACCCGCAAACCAACCTCAGTAGACTATATAAGTTACACCGCCATGCCTCAGTCTTTTCGGCTGAACTCACTGCCATCAATAAATGCGCAAATCTAGTGGCCTCGACAGAGGCACAAACAGTTGTCATACTTTCTGATAGCAAGAGTGTGCTCAACAAGCTTAAATGCCCCGGGCATAAAGCCGATTTCACGGTGCTCGAAACTGTCCACCTCCTGAAGAGAGCGGGTCTTAGCGGAAAGACAGTTCGATTGATATGGATTAGGGGCCACTCAGGGATAACTGGCAATGAAATTGCAGACTCTAAGGCAAAAGAGGCAATACGCCTGGAGAATCTAAAGCTCGAGAAACTGTTACCTTCAGATATAAAGAACTTCTCTAAACGTTCCTACTACAGGGCATGGTCTATAGATTACGAAAAATCAAAATATGCCAAAGGTAAATTTTACACCTCACTGCAGCCGACAATACCTAAAAAACCGTGGTACTCTGACTTCGCAGAACGTAGAAAGTTCACTACTACTTTGATACGACTGCGCTTCAACCATAACTTCTCGCCCCACCATCTCAGCCGTATAGGAATTTCAGTCCCTCCAATTTGCTCTTGCCCTTCTGATACAATTATAGACGCCAACCACCTGATCCTCGATTGCAATAGTCACCAGGATGATAGGGACAAACTGTGGAATGCAGTCATCAAAGCGAAATGTCCACTTCCTGCCAACCTGCATACCATCCTCACAGAACCAATATTCGAAACGTATCTGGCTATTTTCCAATTCATTACCAAAAACAAAATCAAACTTTGAAAATAAAAATAAAAACATAAAACATAACAGCAACTAAAACAAAAATAACAATAGTACTCATCATAACACATCCCATTAAATAATACACTAGTACATCCCTGGCTAATCTGCACAGACAGAAAGCCAACAAACAAACAAAAAAAAAAAAAAAAAAACTATAAATAATGTGTTTACTCAAGATTAAATCGTGCGGACACTTACTTATGTTACTTGGAAAGGTCATCGTTTTAAATAAAATCACTTGTGGATATATATTTGTAAAAAAAAATAATAAAGTTAACCTTGTATGGTAATGCGACTTAAATTGGGTGTTTAGTTAGCGGATGATTGCCAACGGGGGAAGGACTCGGATTTGCTAAATAGAATAAACAGACACTAATGTGTCATCCAATAGTTGGGGCCAGTCTTTGAAATATTTAATTGAAACGTCCTGTTTGCAAATTTGTAAATCTAGAGAATATAATAGTTCTGTCTCTCTCTCGTTCGCAAACATATTCTATTTCACTAAAAATTGTTATTCAACTTTTTTTTTGTTGTTGTCCTCTACAATTAGGTGGTTGATTCGTATAATTTATGTATTTTGTTTTTGTGAAATAGGTGCTTATATTAAAAACACTTTTTGTTTTTTGGTCAGGAACAAAAAGCTTCTAGCAAATATTAAATTTGAGTACAGATCTCTTCATCTTCTGTAGTCACAGCTTTCAGGAAAATTAAGAACATCAAATTATATTTTAAAAAAGCATCTGTTTTCATGGACACACTCAAATGAATTTGCATTGACCTCACTTATTTTTGAAAAATATGAAATTTGCCACTTTATGAGTTAAAATAATTTTAAATTATTGTTGAACTGAACTATTTTTACACCTCGTTCACTAATTTCGAACACAAAAAAGCCCTTAAGTTACTTTTATATAAACAGATATGTACAGCATAATGTACGCTTCAGTCACATAGCATTCAACAGTCGAAATAGGAGTGTAAGTGAAAATTCTACTTTTAAAGTAACTTTATCAGAATTTTGTGAATTACAATAAATAGTACACTTCAGTTTACTTATTACATTCGGGTCAAAGTTGAAAACTATTTTGAGATCCCTTTATAAAACAAATATTTTTAGCTCATGGCCTATTTGTGCACAGATTAATATATCTCAAAAGCAAATGCATTGCAGTAATCTCAAACATTATTCTGTTTTGATAATATCAGCTGTTCTGGATTTTTAAGGTTTCGGCAGGTTAATCGGTAGGTTTCAGTATGGTTAATCCTGTAGTACGACTATGCTAAATTGATTTTTATTTTTAATGATATTCCCTCGAAAATGTTTCGCAATATTTTTCCATACCAACTTTGTAAAGTATTTTGTATACACACATATTTATTTTTCCATTTCTTCCTAGGATATTTTGTGGGTGTGTTCTCGATGTGGTGCGACGTTCAACCCATTTTCAGAGCAATTACTTCTACGTCTTCCTACGATAACAATTAAACAAGAAATCATTGAAAACAAACTTTCCGAGTTTATATGGATTTTTTGTTTTGTTATTTTTGTCAACAACGTAATTATTTATCCAATTCTAAAATGGCTTTTACTTTTATTTGTTATATTTTCCAGAAATAAGGAATTAGGATTTTGGAGAATCTGAATTGGTTGAGTACCCATTATTTATGACGTGAAGGGAGCTGGGATTTTGAGTTTCTACACTTGAACGTAATAACATTGACCCTCTCTACTTACAGCAATGGAATTCAATCTTTTTCAAATGAATAAAAAGTTTGCTCTTTACAATATTGTAACATTGGAGTAGAAGAATGTGGTATGTAAATCGTAAGACATTAGATTTTCAAAAATGTTTATTAATACAATTATTAAAGTGGTATTTGCTGGCTACATTATTAATGAACTACTTGATGCTTATGGCATTAATATGCCACCAAAACCGTCTATAAAAACAAAAAAAAAGTGCATTACAACAAACTTCCTTGATTGTGGCATACTCTTTGTCGGCATATTGTCTGTTGTTAGTCACCACAGTATTCAGACTGAAATATGTTCCCAATTTGAGAGAATGTTCATCATGTATATTTATCGGCGGCTTTTCATATGGTCTGCCATTTCAGTTGCTATACATCAATGTACTGTAATTATTGATTCCTTCAAGTAATATATAAATATTACAGCTAATTCAAATCAAATATTTACAATTCGGAAAATTAATAGTGCCATGAAATCATCTATATAACAAAAAGCTGTGGGCACGCATCGCGTGATTCTAATTGATATCTATATTTTTATGATTGTTAGAATGAATTACGCTTATGTCAAACAAGTTAACTAATTTTCGCATGAGTAAATAAGTATCTCGTCGTTGTTCTGATTTCCGTAGGAGACAAAAATCATTCTTTAACGGAGGCTGCAACAGACCAATTTTCGGAATGAGGCAATTTTGATTTTTTTAAAATTTTATTATTATTACTAAACGTTTGCTATTCATTTCTGATTTATTTGATTATGACCGCATTAATAAAAAGTTAGTTTTCATGCAATAAGTTTGTCTTTTACTCGTTTATGCTGTAAAGTACTTTCAACTTTGAAGCGTAAAAATAAGTTTAGAAAATTAAAAAATTCAAGTCGTCTATTTGGGAAATTACGAGGGCCGTTTGAAAAGTCCGTGCAAAAATAAAAACTACTTAATTTTTTGGGGTAAACCTTTTTTTATTTTTCAACATAGTCTCCTTTTAGGCTTATACACTTCGTCCAACGCTGCTCTAGTTTGTTGATCCCTTCCGAATAATAGGATTTGTCCAAGTCTGAAAAATAGCCATTCGTTTCTGCAATCACCTCCTCGTTTGAATAAAATCTTTTTCCCGCCAGCCATTTCTTCATATTGGGGAACAAATAGTAGTCCGAGGGAGCCAAGTCTGGAGAATAGGGGGGGATGTGAAACGAGTTGGAACCCTATTTCCATTAATTTTGCGACCACAACTGCTGAGGTGTGAGCTGGTGTGTTGTCGTGATGGAAAAGGACTTTTTTGTGGGCCAATCGTGGGCGTTTTTCTTGCAGCTCGGTTTTCAAACGGTCCAATAACGATGAATAATATGCACCTGTAATAGTTTTACCCTTTTACAGATAAGCATTATTCCTTGCGAATCCCAAAAGACAGTCGCCATAATCTTTCCGGCCGAAGGAACGGTCTTCGCCTTTTTTGGCGCAGATTCCCCCTTGGTAACCCATTGTTTAGATTGTGTTCAGGAGTGTAGTGATGTATCCATGTTTCATCCACAGTGACGAAACGACGCTTAAAGTCCTGCGGATTCTTCTGGAACAGCTGCACACCGTCCTTGCAACACTTCACACGATTTCGTTTTTGGTCAAGCGTGAGCAATCGCGGCACCTATCTTGCGGATAGCTTTGTCATGTCCAAATGTTGATGCAAAATATTATGTACCCGTTCATTCGAGATGCCCACAGCACTAGCAATCTCACGCACCTTCACTCTTCTGTCATCCATCACCATATCATGGATTTTATCAATGATTTCTGGAGTAGTAACCTCAACAGGGCGTCTAGAACGTTCAGCGTCACTTGTGCCCATATGGCCACTCCGAAAATTTTGAATCCACTTATAAACTGTTCTAATCGAAGGTGCAGAGTCACCATAATGTTTATCAAGCTTCTCTTTAGTCTCCTGAGGCGTTTTGCCTTTCATAAAGTAGTGTTTAATCAACACACGAAATTCTTTTTCGTCCATTTTTTGAAAATCACTCTACTTCCTCGATTCAAACGAATGCCAAACACAAAGAAATAGACCGATCTGGCTGAAACTTGGTGTGTGTTCTTCCAAGAGATGCTACTAACTTAACATAACCTCGATACGCGCCAGTAGTGCTATCTCTCTGACTTTGCACGGACTTTTCAAACGACCCTCGTAGTTTCTTAATGTAACAAACGTCTTCAAAGCGGTGATCAATCGAATTCTCTCGTTCCCACATCCGTTGAACCGCCATCGGATAAACTGGGATCATAACTGCAGTTTTTTGTTTTTAGTGTTAGTTTAAATGTGACAGAAACAAGTTCAATATTACTAACTGATTAACTGTTAAAGTACAAACTCGTTTAATTGAGATAGCTTCGCCAGGGAGTGGCTCTGAGAAAGACTTTCAAGTGACAGAACAGCCTCAGAAATGTGTTAATTCCGTGGTGTCCCATAACGTTTCTTCTATTTCTTGTACGGCTGTTAGCTTCAAGCAAGAAGAACCTTGGCCATGTTCAATTACTCTCTCAATCCCTATCTAACCTCTAATAAGAATCAGTTTTAACATATTGGGGCAATATCGTATTACTTCTAACTTTGGTACTCAAGCGATGTACACCTACCAATGTAGTTCTAAAAGGTAGCTCACAACCAATTTGGTAAAGGTTTTCAGACATTTCTGTTACTCTGCACAGTAATAAAGTGAGAAAAAAGTAATCTGAGCATTTTATCATTGAGTTGTAGTTGAAGTACTTGTTTTGAGTTTAGGAGCGTATCGCTGTAAAAATTCCATCTTTGAAGATGATTGATGATTTAGGTGATGATAAAGACTAGTTGGTGGTTCTGAGAGTTTTACATCAACTTTTTTCATTTCTTTTTCTTCCTATCTGAAAGAAAGGATCTCACCACTCAAGTTCCAAATCGAGTGGATATTGCCCTGACTTGCCTATAAATAGAAAAATAAAGCAATTCTTCATTTGGCTATCTGCATTCATCCTAATTTAAATATAAAATTTATTAATGCCGGTATATAAATAAACTTGGAGAAGAAGTTTTTGAATGCCTATCGTATGTTAATTTTCTCATTGTCTCCTAGTTGCTCTTCATCCTCCTCTTCTGCTCCCTGGCTTGAAGGTCAATAATAGTTCAAGGTCTGTGGACATGGCTTCATTTATTTATACTAAAATATTTTGTTTTATTTTTGATCACCTAGGATTCTATTTGTTATATACATATACTTCGATATTGTTGTAACTACAATTTTATCTGTATGACAAAATCACATATGTCATCAAATTGTATGTTAGAGAGACGGTAGCGACTGCAATTTGTCATTCCAGTTTCATACTACAATGGAAATTGTCCAATTAACGTTAATAATACCTTTGTGTGGTTGGAACAATTGGTTCTGATTGAAATGTACGCACTTCACGAATCGCTTTTATCAATTACGTCAATGAGTATACTAACGGAATTTATTTTTTCTGTATTACAACGACGCAGTATACATTTGAACTTATATAATACAATATTGAACACATATTGTGTATTGTGTTTTATTATTTTATACTGGGGGTTATGAGGGTGCTGACTGCTCATGCTTCTTCTAAAAGCCCCAATCACGAAGAAGCTGTTACTAAAATTCGAAGTAAATAGCTATTTCATGTAGCTGTTGAGGTATTTTTTCTGTTCGTTTATTTGTGCTACAATCAGCGCATTGGCGCTATAAGTAATATTGATAACAGCGAACAGTAGAAGTGAACGAGCTGAGTAGGTACCCAGTGATAACACTTCAAAACGTTAGACTATTAGTTACTCTCTTCATTATAGAGGAGATCATGAAGCCACACTGGCTTGTTGGGTTGTCAGGAAAAATTTTTTTGAAGAAAGATTTGCTGTGATGGTGCAGGTTGAAGTGGATTTATTTAGATAAATACAAAGGAGCGTAGTATTGTAGATTGTAGATATTGAATTCTTTGGAGATTGGTGAGTTTGGTTGAACACCAATATGGGTTTTAAAAAAGCATTATAAATTAATCTTGTCTAAAGTTAGTTTAGATCTATCGTCTTCTTATAGTCTTTTCAAGTTGTCGATAGTGTCTGTTTAGTTCTGTCCTTTTAAGTCTAACTTGGCGATTCCTAGAAAATCTTTGGTCTATGTAAAGCCCAAACTAGCGTGCGATGTCCACTGCTGGTGGAGGTATTAAGGTTATAGAAGACTAGTAGAGGAGAGGTTATGTTTCGAGACTTAGTTTCATTAAGCTCTATAGCCCATTTCTTGGCCTTACGTTTTATGCAGATTTCAATAAGCTATTAACAAGATCATGATTTGTTGGACATTAAGGCGGTGTCATCTGTGTATGTACAAGGATCAGTACAAGGTATGTCTGAAGTGTAAATGGAATAAAGAATAAGACCCAGAATGCTACCCTGTGGAACTCAGCGTCAATATGCTTAAGTGATAATTTTTTTTTTACTTAAATTTAATTAGAAAGTTAAGCATGAAACTGATGTTTGAAAGAGTTACAGTTAGGAATAGTTTTCTTTGCAGAATTTATGTTGAAAGAGTTGTGAGGAACAACTGCAAAATATTTGCATACAACAACGTATTTTCTCGTAGTGTTGAACTATGTTCGCACTTTGTTTACACAAATTGCATTTATAAAGGTTATGAAGAAAAGAACTTTATGCATAGCTAGTAATTAGCGAGGCCAAGTAAAAATCACGTTTTATTTGTTTTAGAAATGATTAATGAAGGTCATTCAACATTTATGGTCAACAGACGCATTGATGGTCCCGTTGATGGTTTTACAGTTTTATTTTTATTTCTTTCCTGCAAAACATGCTATTCATCACTTATTTGTAATCGCTAAATGATTATGTAACAAGGACTTCTAAGTAAAAAAAGGATGTTCGCTTATAGAACTAGCGGTGGATAGAGCTGGACAGTACTGTTCTATCCCACGAAATTGGTATTGCTCAAAGAAAAAATGTGTTCTAAGTTTCAAAAATGAAATTACTTGTCAAATATTCGTCTTAAGGTTCAGTTTGTTAAAAGTGAACGATTTTTTCTTGATATTTGTTAAAACCACCGTGATTGTTTTGGATAGCAAGGGGTTGTTGATCAATATTTATTATTATTTATTATTATTTGTTTATTGTAATACAGCCATGCTGGTTACAAGAGTAGTAATACAAATTATAAAGAAAATACAAAAATTAAAGAGAATTTACATAATATTACACTGGAATATACTTCACATGAATAGTTTACTTTTCTCTCAAACATAGTGGTTTACCTATAAAATTAAAAACTCTGTACATATCTGTATCACCACGTACATTAACAAATTCTCTAATGGCCTCATTCTCGCTCAGCACCGCAAAGATCTGAAACTCCTCCCTAACGGCAGCATACCTTGGGCAACTAAATAACAGATGCTCCAGATCCTCCGTCGCACCCAGGCTGCAGAAGGAACACTCGCGGTCGGTCAAAATATTATGATGTTTCCCCCCCCTGCCGATAGCCTCATTATATGTACCCCAGCTAATCTAATCTGAATAAATAATCGAGATACTTTAAAGTGCACTCCACTGTGGGCCGGGGTCCATCACCATTGAGAGATTATAAAACTTGCTGAATTTAGAATTGACAAGAGATTCAAGATCCCTTGTTCTCAGATAGGATTCAGCCATCTTTACAGATGACGCAAAACCACCGTGATTGTTTTGCATAGCAGGGGGTTGTTGATCAATATTTATTACCAATTATTATTATTATTTGATTTATTTCTTAGTCTTTCTTTATAAACGCAGCTTTGATAATTGTTTGTGTATTATTACTTGAGTTTTATATTATTATTGCTTGTTTGATTTCGTACTAACATTTATATCAAATCTTTCAGATTTAGGCCATTGCACCTCACATTTCCATCTTAATTCAGAAATATGAAATCGTTGGGTGTTTCCTTATTCGCTTGTTTAGTTTTGGTGTGATTTCTTGTAACCTGAAAATAAGCTTTTCCATAAAATCAGCTGACCTGAAGTACGCCATTACTGTAACTATAACTAGTTTTTTTGTTTGTTTGTTTGTTTTGCTTATGGAACCACCGCTATAGGCAAACTTGACCAGAGTATTAAATTTTTGTTTAATTAACCATTCAAGATTAATTGAGGCTGCTGTCCTTGTTAGTACAGTAATTCAATGATACATTCACTCTTTTTTAAATGCCTATTTCCTCTGCTTTTTGATTTATTCAGATTTTTTAGTGTCAGGCAGCAAGTTGTACTAGGAAATGAAGCAGGTGACGTGTAATTTGTTAGCAGTAGGTTCATTGCTGCAAACGGAGTGTGTTCTGTAATTTTTTTTTTAGTTTGTTTAAATTCCAAAAAAAAAATCCATTTTCTATCCATACTAAGTTCATCTTAATTCCATTTAGTTCCTCATTCCCGTTCTTATTTAAAGTTTCTTGAAAGGTTAATTTAGCTGGCGAATAATCACCGCTTTTCAAGGCTGTGGTTTATCAAAATGGATATCTCTTGTTTAAAAAATAATTTATGTTGAAAATTTATTACGCTAGTTGCGGTAAGAAGTTGACATTGTGTGTTTCTTCACCAATCGCCAGATTGTTAATTTTAATTTCTATTTTTCAAACAATTTTCTCACTCATTAGTTACTTTATACTTTATATCCATCCTGAATTTATTTCAATTTCATTTAATATTTACGAGGGTCGTTTGAAAAGTCCGTGCAAAGTCAGAGAGATAGCACCACTGGCGCGTATCGAGGTTATGTTTAGTTAGTAGCATCTCTTGGAAGAACACACACCAAGTTTCAGCCAGATCGGTCTATTTCTTTGTGTTTGGCATTCGTTTGAATGGAGGAAGTCGAGTGATTTTCAAAAAATGGACGAAAAAGAATTTCGTGTGTTGATTAAACACTACTATATGAAAGGCAAAACGCCTCAGGAGACTAAAGAGAAGCTTGATAAACATTATGGTGACTCTGCACCTTCGATTAGAACAGTTTATAAGTGGTTTCAAAATTTTCGGAGTGGCCATATGGGCACAAGTGACGCTGAACGTTCTGGACGCCCTGTTGAGGTTACTACTCCAGAAATCATTGATAAAATCCATGATATGGTGATGGATGACAGAAGAGTGAAGGTGCGTGAGATTGCTAGTGCTGTGGGCATCTCGAATGAACGGGTACATAATATTTTGCATCAACATTTGGACATGACAAAGCTATCCGCAAGATAGGTGCCGCGATTGCTCACGCTTGACCAAAAACGAAATCGTGTGAAGTGTTGCAAGGACGGTGTGCAGCTGTTCCAGAAGAATCCGCAGGACTTTAAGCGTCGTTTCGTCACTGTGGATGAAACATGGATACATCACTACACTCCTGAGACCAAAGAACAATCTAAACAATGGGTTACCAAGGGGGAATCTGCGCCAAAAAAGGCGAAGACCGTTCCTTCGGCCGGAAAGATTATGGCGACTGTCTTTTGGGATTCGCAAGGAATAATGCTTATCTGGAAAAGGGTAAAACTATTACAGGTGCATATTATTCATCGTTATTGGACCGTTTGAAAACCGAGCTGCAAGAAAAACGCCCACGATTGGCCCACAAAAAAGTCCTTTTCCATCACGACAACGCACTAGCTCACACCTCAGCAGTTGTGGTCGCAAAATTAATGGAAATAGGGTTCCAACTCGTTTCACATCCCCCCTATTCTCCAGACTTGGTTCCCTCGGACTACTATTTGTTCCCCAATATGAAGAAATGGCTGGCGGGAAAAAGATTTTATTCAAACGAGGAGGTGATTGCAGAAACGAATGTCTATTTTTCAGACTTGGACAAATCCTATTATTCGGAAGGGATCAACAAACTAGAGCAGCGTTGGACGAAGTGTATAAGCCTAAAAGGAGACTATGTTGAAAAATAAAAAAGGTTTACCCCAAAAAATTAAGTAGTTTTTATTTTTGCACGGACTTTTCAAGCGACCCTCGTACATAACCTTTCTACTATAAATAATAATCACAAACCAATTAACCTATAAACTTTCCTCTTTACCGATTTTTTTTTCAAATTATTTAAAAAATAAAATTAGTATTT
Organism: Rhodnius prolixus; assembly: GCF_049639745.1. Lineage (NCBI taxonomy): Eukaryota > Metazoa > Arthropoda > Insecta > Hemiptera > Reduviidae > Rhodnius > Rhodnius prolixus. The sequence goes on from NW_027411624.1 coordinate 27,985,340, forward strand.
AAATAAAAAAGGAAGTGCACTCACATGCATAGGTGTCGCGAATATTTTTATACTGAAATTTAACACTTCCTTTACCTTGAAATGTAAATTATATGTTATGTAACCCGATAATATGTAATTATAGTAATTGTACTTTTAAAAAAAGTTTTTAGATTGTTTTTATCTATCATAATGTTTATGACATATTGTATCCTCTTTCAAATTTATGTAAATTAATGTTAATATATTATGGTTAATGTGATGCCCAAGGACGCGGAACAACTCATTCCCAATGGTCCCTATCCCAAAACCCAAGGGTTTTTTTTTTTGCCCCAGAAGATGCCTATCGACTAGCATTATTGTGAGATATGCTTCTTCAATTGCATATGCTATAACCATTCCATATACTGTTTTTTTCCACCTCAGTAGATGCCTATCGACTAGCATTATTGTGAGATATGCTTCTTCAATTGCATATGCTATAACCATTCCATATACTGTTTTTTTCCACCTCAGTAGATGCCTATCGACTAGCATTATTGTGAGATATGCTTCTTCAATTGCATATGCTATAACCATTCCATATACTGTTTTTTCCACCTCAGTAGATGCCTATCGAATAGCATTATTGTGAGATATGCTTCTTCAATTGCATATGCTATAACCATTCCATATACTGTTTTTTTCCACCTCAGAAGATGCCTATCGACTAGTATTATTGTGAGATATGCTTCTTCAATTGCATATGCTATAACCATTCCATATACTGTTTTTTCCACCTCAGAAGATGCCTATCGACTAGCATTATTGTGAGATATGCTTCTTTAATTGCATATGCTATAACCATTCCATATACTGTTTTTTTTCCCCTCAGAAGATGCCTATCGACTAGCATTATTGTGAGATATGCTTCTTCAATTGCATATGCTATAACCATTCCATATACTGTTTTTACCCCCTCAGAAGATACCTATCGACTAGCATTATTGTGAGATATGCTTCTTCAATTGCATATGCTATAACCATTCCATATACTGTTTTTTCCCCCCTCAGAAGATACCTATCGACTAGCATTATTGTGAGATATGCTTCTTCAATTGCATATGCTACAACCATTCCATTGTGAGTGCATCTCTCGCGAACAGACTTTTGGCGAAATACAGTTTACATTTACCTAGGTTCCCCTTCTATTTCGCCGATTCTTAATTTCTCTATTAGAAAAATTCTTTGTGATGTTATGACCTAAATCCAGTATCCACAGATCGGCCATAAAGATGCCATCTAAACCAACTCTTTTGTTTTCAGATTAATCAAATTGCAGTAAACCTTAGTTTATTTCGGCGAAACATTCTAGTAGAAAAACACTTTTAAGAAAAGTATTTAATTTTTCTGTATATTTCGGGTATTATTGGTGCCTTTCATTAAAAAATTCTGAAAGTCAGCCTAGCTTTCTTCAGGCCTTATGAGGAGGAGGAGGTGGTGTTTTATGGCAAACTAGAAAGAAAGTCTTTTGAAAACTCACTTTGTTGTTCTAAATTTCACTGAGAGATATGGAGAATACGAACTCACTAAAGCACAGGGAAACTCCAATTCAAATTCTTTCTCTAAAACTCCCTGAAATTAATTTTTCAAACAAAAATATTTCAAATAAATAGATCTGTTCAGTGTGCCTAAAGAATTAGGGATACTAATAAGTACTTCAAGTCTGTAAATAGATATAGCGACAAAAAATTATTTGGTTATTGTTATTATATTATTATTATTATTATTATTTTTTTTTTTTTTTTTTGGCGCTTCAACAGCTGAGGTCATTAGCGCCCGGAGCTTTTTCCAGTGCACTGCCGGCCTCCGGACAGTGTTCTCTCGTTACAGACAACACTGTCCATCACCGGACAGTGAGCTGTAAGAAGCTCCTAGGAAGAGAAAATCTAAGGGTCAGCTGCTGGATTCGAACCCGGGACCTCCGCGTGGGAGTCCAGTATGCTAACCTCATAGCTAATCCCTACCCTATATTATTATTATTATTATATGAAATATAAGCTGTCCCAGCTTCAATATACTTATTTATTAACCATTCAGATGTCAAATGCAATACACTTTGTAGAATTACATTAAAGCATAGTCGTAGCTATTTTAGGATTGACAAATCATCAAAAATACCCTTTTAACTTTAACTTTTAGGATTAAAATAAAATTACAGAGTGATAAATTGGACGAATAAGGTGGATGATTCAAAAGAACTGACTTTTTTTTTGTCAATAAACTACCAACATTCATTAAGTTGCATGAGTTGCAGCTAGGTGCATTAACATGCAGCAATATCCAACTGGTGTCATTTCTGTATTCTAGATGAATACATCGATTTTTATCCATTAAATACGCTTTAAAACATTAAAATATTTAGTTCTGAAACTAGACATCTGTAGTGGTTTGTCTGAAGTATTGGCAAGAATACTTAGTGAATAATAACCTAGTATTCGAAGCCAGCACTAGTTTTAAAATATGCTTTGACGTACTGTATATGGGCAGTATAAGAAATATAAACAAAAATAATTGGAATCGATTTTGAGAAAATCGATTCACAAAGAAAATTGAATAAATGATTGATTAATATCAAATTGGAACTATTTTTACTTTTATTTTAGAACCACCTCAAGCGACCGCTTTCTAAAAAACCTTTCAAAGTGTTTGAGGACGTCCAAACGTGTTCATTTCAAGTGAAAACTTAAAAACAGAAATTTACAGATAGCAATGCATTACTTTCTCCTTGTTTGAGATTTATACCCAGTATTGATGACGTAATAAGATGCAATTGAAAATTATTATTAAAGTGAAAACAATAATGTGGAAATTTGGGTAATATTCTTGAGAGTTGGTTTGGAAATGAAAGGTGTGGTGGATGTATCGTTATAGAGTGTCTGCCGCCTGTCTTGAGATTGCTCCTTTCTCCTCGCGTCTAGCCAGACTTGGACATTCACCAAGCCTTCTTTTTTTACTTAGTCACTTGAATGACCTCATTGTTTCTATATGATTACATTGTTTAATGTGGTAGCAGCTTCATTCTATTATCAATTAACTTACCTCTGTTTTCAACAAAACATTATTAGGTACAAGTCTGTTATATTCATCGTATAATTCTAGAATTCGAATGGGTTTTTAAGTTCTATACTTAGAGCATATGTTTTGGCTTTAGTATGTCTTGAAGCTTTTAGAGTTACCAAGTTGTACTTAGTTACATTAGGCCGTTCCACAAGATGGTCCTTTATAGTTTAGTGTTTTATTTATTTACATATTACCTAGTATTTTTTAAATATTGTCTCAAAAATCTATCTATTCTTAGTTTCTCTCAGAAGGTGATTTTTTTCATTTGTTTTCTCGCAATAACGTTTCGATTAGAATGTCTTATCATTTTCAATATTTGTGATCAAAACGTACATATTTGATTTTTAATGTTATTACTTATTTTCCAATATGATGTTCTAGAATGTAGTAACAATGTACAGGTTACTAGCAAGATAATACAATGTGTTTAAGATCAACCCTGTTTGCAGTTGGAAGTAAATATTTCGGACCAATCCAAGGGATGCTGCACCCATTTACGAGGGGGTACCCAAAAATAACCGGAATTGCGTTGCCGCGCATGGAGCTTATGTAGTACGCATTTCTGCCGCTAGACGTGTACAGCGCAATTCCTTGCCAGTTCAGTCCTGCCTGTGTTGTCTGCCTGGCTTGTTCTGTTCATCTGCAGTGATTGTTTTTACCAGCGCTGTTTTGTTCTTTTTTCGTTTTTTATGATGGCAAGTTTAAGTGAACAACGTGCAGCGTTGAAATTTTGTTTTCTACTCGGCAAAAATGCTGATGAAAGTGTTTTAATGTTGAAAACAGCTTACAAAGATGACGCTATGGGAAAAACTCAAGTATACGAGTGGTTTACTCGGTTTAAAAATGGCGACATGTCGATTGATGACAAACCTCGTTCTGGACGTCCATCAACTGCCCGAATCGACGAAAATGTTGAAAAAATTCGAGAGCTGGTGTTCACAACCGTCGACAGACAATTGATCAACTGTCAGAGAGTAGTGGGTTATCTTGGAGCTCGGTTCAGCGAATTTTAACGGAAGATTTGGGGATGAAAAGGGTTGCTGCCAAGTTTGTTCCTCGAGTTCTGACTGACAATCAAAAAGAACATCGAGTTGAAACATGTCGTGCTTTGAAACAACAGCTTGAAACTGATCCAGACTTTCTGTCAAAGGTCATTACTGGTGATGAGTCATGGTGCTATGGTTATGACCCAGAAACAAAGCAACAGTCGAGCCAATGGAAGACGTCATCTTCACCCCGACCAAAAAAATGTCGTCAAGTCAAGTCAAACATCAAAACAATGCTGATTTGCTTTTTTGATGCCAAAGGCGTAGTCCATTCAGAGTTTGTCCCCCCAGGTCAGACCGTCAATCAAACCTTGTATTTGGAAGTTTTGAAAAGATTGCGCAATAGTGTTCGCCAAAAAAGACCCGATTTGTGGCATACAGGAGACTGGTTCTTCCACCACGACAATGCACCTGCACACACAGCCATCTCTGTTACACAGTTTTTGGCTAAAAATTGGCATGGTTCCGCTGCCCCACGCACCTTACTCGCCTGACCTGGCTCCGTGCGACTTTTTCTTATTTCCACGCATGAAAAAGGGCATGAAAGGTCACCGATTTGACAACATTGAAGAGGTCAAGAAAAAAACGAAGAAGGAGCTGTCAGCCATTTCTAAAGATGACTACAAAAAATGTTTCGAACAGTGGAAGCACCGGTGGGACAAATGTATTAGTTGCAATGGAGAGTATTTTGAAGGGGATAAGGTTGTTCTGTAAAAAATTTGTAAATAAATAGCTTTTAAAAAATAATTCCGGTTTTTTTTGGGTACCCCCTCGTATGTAGTTCCAATGGTACTGTGCCAGTTGCCGAAAGTACTATACTAAAGGCCCTGTCCTGGCAGGATAGTGGTCCCTCTACTTCTCACAGCCTCTATGCTTTGTACCTAGTTCTGCATATTTTTGTTGTTGTTCTTCTTCTCTTCTGTATCTTTTAGAAGGATGTTAGTGTAGGGGACTGCCATTTCTTCCATCATTACTGTGCTCCGGTCCTTATCGTGCAGCAGAACGTCAGGTTCTGTTAATGTGCACTGCCTGGTCGTAGTTCAACCTGTGTCTGTTACTACTCAAAACATAGATTAACTATATTATTAAATATTTACATTTAATTACAATGGTAAAGTACCAATTTAAATTTTTACTTTAACCTTCATTAAAGTTTAAGTTTATATCGAAAATAAATTTTACTGTTATACTAAAAATTATTGGCGGAATCCCAAACTTAATATAATTAGAATGAAACGAAGATTTTAATTTAAATTTCTTCATTGAGAAATGAACTCATGTTCTATTGATAAAAGAAAAGTCCACTCAAAACCCAGCTGTTCCTCCAGGATATGATTTATTTGGTTGAATGACGTAGATTACCACTAACGTCATACCTACTGTTGAATAATTCACCAGTTACTATAAAGCAAACAATACTTTTGATTATGTCTCACCAGTTATTGGATTCCATTGTAATTTTCTTAGGAACATTTTTTCTTTAGAATTTATTGTAGTTATAAAATTTGTAGTGTAAAATTTTAAAGTCTTGATCTTGATGAAATAATTTAAAGCAAGTCTGGCTAGAATGTGGTTATAAACCTGAGTACCGTGGCTAGACTTGGGTTACCTTTAGGTTAGCGCATAATTAAAGCTATATATACCCATGGAAACATGATTTTCAAGCAATATTCCGTCTCTTTCTCTCTAAAGAGGGAGAGGATATATTGATTCATTTCTATCCTCAGTAGACTAGACCCCTAGTATACGGACAATCCTGAACTAAACATACCTTCCCGATGGTTTGTGATAAATACGTTAGGTTTCAGTTTAAAGGCAAGGCTGGTTTCTTATTTGCTACACTCAAGAAGTAAGCAATTATAGCTGCCTAGTCACTTGCTAACTCCAAGTGACGAAAAAGAATCTTCTTAGCAGTAAGGGTTACTACATTCCAAATACTTTATTTTGCATTTAAAGGTGCCAAGTAGATCTTTTAGTTAGTAATGTGCGCAAACTTCTCAGTAACTATCCATTCACATCCATCTTTGTAATGATAATTTTTTTTTGTGAAAACTATTTCTGGTCAGAGAACCTACATAAATTGTAAGTAAAGTAATCGCCTATTTTTTCAGGCGGGGCTTAACGTCCAACTACCAATTAGGTGACAGTGGACGAAGGCGACTAGCAAACATACTTTACTGTAAATTTCTTTTATTAATCATTAAATAAAATCCAAGGCCTAAGACCGGGAATCGAACCCAGTACCACAATACATATTAGCTTCGCAGGTCTCGCCTCTAACCGCACGGCTAACCTACATAATTGAATGTCAGAAAGCCAAGGAAATCTTATGGTCTCCTTCGCCGTCTGTTACTCTTTACGCAACACTAGAAGAGTTAAAAACATGCATAATATAAGTTTTACTCTTCAGATCCGAGGGGGGGAAGGGTTCTGGAGAAATCCAACTACGTATTTTCTTAAACTTTACATTGAAATTGAAAAAGTTTATTTACAATTTAAAAACAGTTGTTTACATCAAGTTAGTTGGTTGATTGATGGTTAAAGCAGAATATTATTTTGATAAATTATTTTTTCATTGTTTAAATAAGCTTTCCTCTTTGATATTATTCTTATCTTGGATTAAGTTCAGTTGATTGCTCCCAACTGATTCAAAGTACATTACATTTTTACTTTAAAATTTGTTGATTATACTGTTATTAGAGGAACATTTATATTCACTTTTTGGGCTACTTTTGAGTTTAAAGTATATACTTTTGTACAAAAACTGTAATTAGTGGTGCAAGATCCAAAATGACAAGACGTCATAGGGCAGTGATTAAATGTTATAAATAACATATATTAATAAATCTAACACAATGAAGATGATTGGCAAACAAATGATTATAATTGTTATTTTTAACCATTAGTAATTTCTTTTGATTTTACTTTGTGGCTATTACTCATTTTTCTTTACTTTTTGCTTGTAGACACCATTGAGTTCAATTCACTCGGAAATCTTCAAGAGGAGTTTCTGCAGATTGCTTTATGCACTAAAGTTGCTGACTATCAGAACTCTTGGTATATCTATGACAATATAGAAATAAACTCGTTATTGCGTTATATTGTAAATTTGAGAAAATTTACTCTCTTTATTATCTTGAAAACACACGTAAGTTAGACATTAAGTACAAATTTATATCCTTACTTTCCAAGTAAAAAATACTTTAAAATACATTGGTCTCACTGACTGAGTCAATGACTTTTTGTTCATAAAACAAATATATTTATGTATATACATGGTCCGTGTATAATATGATCTCTCCTTCCAGGAGATTATGGCAGAAGCTAGTTCATGTAGCCGAGTTGCCGGCCGGTTTGAAGGCTAACTGTTGTGATGTGCAAGTTTAATAGGCATGCGCACCAACTGCATAATCCAGTTTTAGAATCAATGCTCCGGCCGTACCAGACACTCGGGGTCGCTGTGGATAGGTCGCGCCACCTTTATTACTTTTGCAATGTCCAAATTAAGTTGGAGTTTACCGCAATTAATTAGTAAATTAACCTAAAATTAAAAAAAAAAAAAAAAAATTAATTCGTTAAACAAATCAGTCTCTATAAATAGTTACAACTAGTGCTTATATTCTTATAAATTAGGAACTTATGATTGGTTCAAAATCGTTTTTCAATTCCTAATATACTTAATGAAATAATAATGAATGTTTGATGGAGTAGCGTGGTTCTCCTATTTGCGTGGACACGCTGAAACCGCAGTGAAACTAAAATTGAAACCTCATTCAACTCCCACTCGCAAGAGAAGTGAAAACTGCTCTTATGCAGTTGGCTGAGATACCATAAAGCATTCTAGTGTTGATAGGGCTTTTTCGTTTATTCGTAGAGAGATTAAATCAAACTAGAGTTTTCACACAAAGACTGCGTTTATGATATAGTTTCAGATCAACTCAGGTATTCTAGTCGCAACTCTCTAGAGTTCAGTGTAAATCTTTTGAATTTCAGACCTTCATATTGAATATTTTTCCTAATTTATTAGATCAATCTACAATTAATTGATGGAACCTCAAATTTTTACCACTTAACCCATTACCTGCGATAGGCCCCATTTGGGGATCATAACTTTATTTAGGTTTTTCTGTCGGCAGAATTGAAAGTTTTGATACTGTACCCTTCTATATCTTTAATAAAACAGTGTGTAAACATTTTAAGTGAGTTTGGAATAACTAGAGTTCTTTTAAACTAAAAAATAACATTTTGAAGTTGTCAACACGCAAGGTGTGCGGTAAGAATAATTATGACTGAGTTCACAATTTAAAAAAAATATCAAGTAGTTAAAAACTTATTCTGCGTTTAATATGTGCCCTATATCTTTAACTTTTGAAACATATAGTTTTCTTTCCAAATGAAGCCTTTTGTTTCGAGTTTTGACCTTATATTTAGTGATCCCCATTTGGGGATTATGGCTGATAGAGGTACATTTTTTGTGAAATCAGTTTTTTTTTGTTTCTCCAGCTATGGGTTCAAAACAACTCACTTTGGGCGAACTTAGAGTCAATAGAAAATGATCCCTATTTTCTAGAATAATTTGATGATGGAATTGAGGGGCAGTGATGTTATGGACGTCATGAACTTACCACCAGATAAAGTAGCTGCTCTGACTGATGACGAGGAGAGTGATGAGAATGTCTTAGAATCTACAGTCCCAAAGAACCTACCAGGACGTATCGAAATTCATAACAATCTTCCTAAAGAAGGTATCAAAGAAGAATTACCTTGCCCGCCTAAAAAAAGCTAAAAAATGTCACCAAAAAAAAGCCTGTGAGGTCATCTTGGAAGAAAATCTCTTTGAGGGTAATAAGGTAACTTTAGAAAGAGAGGAAAAAAGAAAAGGTTCTTCAAGGAAAATCACCTGTACGGATGTTCGAAACCCTGATATCAGAAGACATAATGCTGTATATCGTGAAAGTGAGTGTGTATCTGGCGCTGCCAAAATAATCGTCATGAAATCCATTTTTCTATAGATTGCCTTCGTAAGTTTATTCTATTCCTCCTGCTTACTGGATACCTTTCTCTTCCGCAAGAACAGATATATTGGTACGAGGATGAAGATGTGGAAAACTTAGGAAATGCAGTGTAGGGATACATGTAGAATGTATGGAAAAATGGCGCTCCTATTTTCAAAAATTTGACAATTCTTATTAATTTTTTTTAAACCTAATATTTTAAACACTAAGTTACTTTCTTTTAATAATAAAATCATCTCTGTTGATGTATATACTTAGTTTTTACAAAGATCAAATGTTTTTTAAAAATTGATTTTTTGTACCTGTAGTTGCCATAATCCCCAAATGGGACTTTTCAAAAAAATTATTTTTTTTTAAATAAAATGAAATGTTTAAAAACTATTTATTTAATACTGGAGTTATTAAAAAACTATATTTTTTGAAAAAATAGTAAAATTTCTCAAAAAAAAAATTTGGCAGTTAATGGGTTAAAATGAAACCATCAGTCCAGTTTTAACCGTTCTCATATTTTAATCATTTGTTGTTAAGTTCACAAATCTGGCCAAAATTTGAAGCATTTTATTCATCTTTTTATTTATTTTTATTTAACTAACAGACATTGAAACGCCTTATTCTAAATAATCATGGAAACATGAAACCGGCTAGTTATTATTTAGCCTTTTAATGGCGTAGATTAGGCGCTAACTTCGGTGAGTTCTTTTGGTAAGTTCTACTGTTTTATGTGAAGGGACTAAGAGAATCTTCCTTCACGGTTTAAACCATGTATTAACCCTTATAATTTGCTTCAGACTTCTTGTATTGTACTTCTTGAAGTATTAAAACATCAAGGGTCGTTTGAAAAGTCCGTGCAAAAATAAAAACTACTTAATTTTTTGGGGTAAACCTTTTTTATTTTCCAACATAGTCTCCTTTTAGGCTTATACACTTCGTCCAACGCTGCTCTAGTTTGTTGATCCCTTCCGAATAATAGGATTTGTCCAAGTCTGAAAAATAGCCATTCGTTTCTGCAATCACCTCCTCGTTTGAATAAAATCTTTTTCCCGCCAGCCATTTCTTCATATTTGGGAACAAATAGTAGTCCGAGGGAGCCAAGTCTGGAGAATAGGGAGGATGTGAAACGAGTTGGAACCCTATTTCCATTAATTTTGCGACCACAACTGCTGAGGTGTGAGCTAGTGCGTTTTCGTGATGGAAAAGGACTTTTTTGTGGGCCAATCGTGGGCGTTTTTCTTGCAGCTCGGTTTTCAAACGGTCCAATAACGATGAATAATATGCACCTGTAATAGTTTTACCCTTTTCCAGATAGTCGATGAGCATTATTCCTTGCGAATCCCAAAAGACAGTCGCCATAATCTTTCCGGCCGAAGGAACGGTCTTCGCCTTTTTTGGCGCAGATTCCCCCTTGGTAACCCATTGTTTAGATTGTTCTTTGGTCTCAGGAGTGTAGTGATGTATCCATGTTTCATCCACAGTGACGAAACGACGCTTAAAGTCCTGCGGATTCTTCTGGAACAACTGCAAACCGTCCTTGCAACACTTCACACGATTTCATTTTTGGTCAAGCGTGAGCAATCGCGGCACCCATCTTGCGGATAGCTTTGTCATGTCCAAATGTTGATGCAAAATATTATGTTCCCGTTCATTCGAGTTGCCCACAGCACTAGCAATATAGAACCTTTTTTTCAGTGCAATAACGATCTCCGGACAATGTTCTTTTATATTACCAACAACACCATTTTCTGCAGCTTCTACTACAGCTTGTCATAAAAATCTGTTGGGTTAGCGACCTTTGCATGTCCTATCTAGCCTTACTATCAAAGTCTCATTTCTAATTACCAGGAATTTTTAAACCAATACTTTGCAGCTCAACTTTAAACTTTTTTTTTGTTTTTAATTGTGCGTTAATATCGCTTGAATATTCAAAATTTAGTTCGCTCATTTTCTAATTAAAATTTACTATATCAGTTCGTTCTAACAATAACTAATAATAATTTGACTCGTGCTACTTATTAGTGGATGAAATTTGCCATTATTTTTCATTTTAACATTATCTTTGTAATAGTTACCACAAATTCTTGTAAGTCGTGTAAACATAGGGGCTAAAGACAGCGATATGTAGAGGGTGTTGCTACAAATATCAGGGAATATAGTTTAGATACTAGAGTACATATTGTTGATAACAGATATCGTGCAGGGTCAGTTGTATATGTGGTTATCGTCATACTCCTTTACATTATATGTTTACTCGTATATTATATTCTTATTTTTTTAATGAAATTATAAATAGAATTCATGTAAAGATAATATTTTTATTTTTACTAGTTTTATTTATATACTATATTTACACATTACCTTGGACTTTTATAACTGTTAAAAAATGAACTAACTCATCGTCCAAACATCATGTTTTCTACTTCTTCTCAGTTAGAGAAGTGTTACAAACGTGACAAATTTTCGAATTGAAGAATTAAGTTGCAAAATGATTTAGCTCTCATGTTCTGAATTTTTGAATAGAATATCTCAGAAACTAAAAATTCAGGAACTCATTCTTGGTATTCAGTTTTGTTTGGGATTGATACCGCTTCTGAACTAAAATAATTGAATAAGTTTCTTTATTTCTAAGCACTTTGTAACTTAGTTAATTTAGTTTTCTGCGAATGTGAAAAGCCCAACTTAACTCATCGTCAAACTTCTTTAAAATATATGTTTGAACAATTAATTGTAAATCAATAGGACATGGCAGTAATAAACTAACATTTCAAAATTAATAAATAATTAACCTGGCATGCTGTGAGGTAATCACGTCACTATTGGCGTTCGGACGTTGTTTTTTCGTTAAATGTAACACATCCGTTACCTTAGCACTGATCTCTGAGGTCTTTTTTAAGAAAAAATCTGTGGGACCGTCACAACAATCTAGTACTCGATCAAGGGGGATCATGATCGTTCTGAGTACAATTGAATAAACAGAAATATTGAAAATTGTCCATGGATAGTTATAGTGCAATCTAACAGTTTTGGTGCAGTCTATTCAATTAAAATTGTGCAACAGTAATTATGTCATTATTAGCCATGAAAATAACCTAGTCCCTAGGATTGTTGTAAGCTTGGCAAAATATGTATTAAATCAAATAGACTAAAAATGGCAACAATTTCTCCTCCATTCATACCAACTTGAAAAGCAGCAGTTTTAGCTATTAACACGAAAACCTAAATTTGGCAAATGTATGTATTTACCTGCAGAGATGGCACTGTGCCATACTTGGCAGGAGTATACGTACTGTTTACTCAAATAACAACAGTAATCTACAATTTAATTTTTTATATTCTTTTTGCTCAGAGAGTGCTTTTATTAGAGAGAAATTGTTATATTCAATTACTTCGAATTAAGACTTTTTAATTAATAGTTGAATATTAATTTGAACATTAAATTGAGCTTAAAAAACTCTTTTTACTGAACCTTTTACCTCTCGTTTATTTTTTTTTTTTATGATTTAAGGCGCGTCAACATCTAAGGTTATTGGCGCCCGGAGCTTTTTTTTCAGTGTACTGCCGGCCTCCGGACAGTGTTCTCTCGTTACAGACAACACTGTCCATCACCGGACAGTGAGCTGTACGAAGCTCCTAGGAAGAGAAAAATGTAAGGGTCAGCAGCTGGATTCGAACCCGGGACCTCCGCGTGGGAGTCCAGTATGCTAACCTCATAGCTAATCCCCTCCTTGTTACGTTTATCTTTAAGAATATGACTTCAGTAAAAAAAAAAAAAAAAATCTAAAAAATCATTTAAAAAATTTATTTTTTTTGATGACGAATAAATTCCACAATCTGAGAGGGTTCTAAGGAGGAGGGTATGCTCTTGGTAATTTCTTAGATGTATTTATCTTTAAGGCATTGTACTCAGGAGGTGAAATGGAATTTCTCCCAATAGAATCTGCAAGTACCTTCGTTTACTTAGACCTAACTTCTATAATATAATTTCAGACTTTCTTAGATATTTTTAAAGCTAATCTTTCGGAGCTTTATAGTTATGTGTGTGATGTTAAAAAGAGCCACAAAATAATTTCGGAGATATTTGGATTACAATGTAACCGTAACCTGTCATTCAAGTACTGCTGATAAATAACATGTAATATCACATCAGTATTAAGTGGCCATTGTTACATTTCCATTTTTATGTAGCCAATTTGCAGAATCGTATTTTATAAGTGCAGCAAGAAAAGTGGTGTGCACTTTTCAGATCAGAATATTTTCCTTTTTTTTCTTAATTAATTGTTTTTAACCACAACAATAAATAAAATTAATGACAATGAATGTCTCCTTGGTTAACCGAAGCCACAACAAATCGATCTATTACAAATATAGAACTATCTTACTATAGTTCATTTGGACTACAACTACCCTGTACTTAACTTATATCCCCGTCAAGTGTTTCTTTCTTGGCTGAGTTTAGTTTCTTTTTATTTGTATTATTTTAACTGGTTTTTAAAACTAAAGTTATGACTGGTACTACCCAAACTGGTACTCCATCAAACGATGATCGAGTGACACAACAAGACAGGTGAGCTTCATAAAATACCAATATAAAGTAATTCATTAGTTAAACGTTTAGATCGCAGCACTTGACCATTGTTTCACTTGAGACTTATTTTGGCCAACTTTTATTTTATTGTTATGATTTATAGTTTATATATTTTTTTTTTCATTAGTGACTTTTTATAATGCATTAATTTATAATTTTATTTATTCATTTCTACACCTTTTTGAAATTTTTTGAACCTGTGTTGAAAATACTTTTCCTTGATTTAATTTCAATACTGATCACTTAGGAGGAGCAATTGGCTTACAGGAGCCTCTAGTATTATCACAAATTCACACCTTTTAAAAATTACTTACGAGGGTCGTTTGAAAAGTCCGTGCAAAGTCAGAGAGATAGCACTACTGGCGCGTATCGAGGTTATGTTTAGTTAGTAGCATCTCTTGGAAGAACACACACCAAGTTTCAGCCAGATCGGTCTATTTCTTTGTGTTTGGCATTCGTTTGAATCGAGGAAGTCGAGTGATTTTCAAAAAAATGGACGAAAAAGAATTTCGTGTGTTGATTAAACACTACTTTATGAAAGGCAAAACGCCTCAGGAGACTAAAGAGAAGCTTGATAAACATTATGGTGACTTTGCACCTTCGATTAGAACAGTTTATAAGTGGTTTCAAAATTTTCGGAGTGGCCATATGGGCACAAGTGACGCTGAACATTCTGGACGCCCTGTTGAGGTTACTACTCCAGAAATCATTGATAAAATCCATGATATGGTGATGGATGACAGAAGAGTGAAGGTACGTGAGATTGCTAGTGCTGTGGGCATCTCGAATGAACGGGTACATAATATTTTGCATCAACATTTGGACATGACAAAGCTATCCGCAAGATGGGTGCCGCGATTGCTCACGCTTGACCAAAAACGAAATCGTGTGAAGTGTTGCAAGGACGGTTTGCAGCTGTTCCAGAAGAATCCGCAGGACTTTAAGCGTCGTTTCGTCACTGTGGTGGATGAAACATGGATACATCACTACACTCCTGAAACCAAAGAACAATCTAAACAATGGGTTACCAAGGGGGAATCTGCGCCAAAAAAGGCGAAGACCGTTCCTTCGGCCGGAAAGATTATGGCGACTGTCTTTTGGGATTCGCAAGGAATAATCCTCATCGACTATCTGGAAAAGGGTAAAACTATTACAGGTGCATATTATTCATCGTTATTGGACCGTTTGAAAACCGAGCTGCAAGAAAAACGCCCACGATTGGCCCACAAAAAAGTCCTTTTCCATCACGACAACGCACCAGCTCACGCCTCAGCAGTTGTGGTCGCAAAATTAATGGAAATAGGGTTCCAACTAGTTTCACGTCCCCCCTATTCTCCAGACTTGGCTCCCTCGGACTACTATTTGTTCCCCAATATGAAGAAATGGCTGGCGGGAAAAAGATTTTATTCAAACGAGGAGGTGATTGCAGAAACGAATGGCTATTTTTCAGACTTGGACAAATCCTATTATTCGGAAGGGATCAACAAACTAGAGCAGCGTTGGACGAAGTGTATAAGCCTAAAAGGAGACTATGTTGAAAAATAAAAAAGGTTTACCCCAAAAAATTAAGTAGTTTTTATTTTTGCACGGACTTTTCAAACGACCCTCGTACGTACGAAACATTATGTATGTAAGTGTTAATTGAAGCAATACTTTTATAAGTTTTAAACAAAGTATTAAGCAATTATCTTATTGATATTATCTATTAATTATTTATTCCTTTGTTTTCTAAATAGCAATCTGTAATTTCATTTAAGACAATCTTGTTCGACTCGCCTCTGTTCTCATTCATATAGCGTATCGTTCTTGATTCTTTTTAAATATTGAGAATGTTTATGTGTGACGAGCAACATGAAGATCTCCAGAGAGAGAACTGCTAATATTAGTAAAGTTTACATCGATATGTATCACCGTTATTTCCAACACCTGAAATTGTTATTTGCCCATAAGCCACCTGAATAATTGGCTCATCTCCATTTTACGTTTCTTTATTATTTATGTAATATAACGTGTGCATGTGTGTGTGAGTGAGAGAGAAATAGAAAGAGAGTGATTGGGAATGATGAGAGAAAAGAGTCAGAGCCTATAAACAAATTGCCAGCAGAACTCAAAATATAAATAATCGCTACATACAAAATTAGTGTTGGATACAATCTGATGATTACAATCATATTATGTCACAATAGTTGGCAGTGTCTATTAGGATTCTTTTTTGCTAAAAATTCGTTGATAAAATATTTTTTAAAAAATAATTTATAAGCTTAACTAGTAAGGCAGATTTTTTAGTAATTGAAGCCTTTTTTGGTGATTATACTGTCTATTTCCTCAGTTGAAAGGTTATGAATCCCAGGTTATGAATGTATTTTAACTTCATCTTTGTTTTTATCCGTCATAGTACGCATGTTTATTTATCTATCCCTGACTGGTTTTGAACTTTCATCTGTCATCGTAGGTAGATTAATTATTAGTTTGGTGCAGGAAATTCGATTTTGTTTAAGTTTCCTTCTGATTAACTAAGTTAACACTAACTAATCATAATTGAAATCCAATTTTTTTACACGAACTGTTTAATCTAACTCAATATTATAGATGAAAGTTCGAAACCAGGGATTCAATAAACATTGTGCACTGTGGATGGTTAAAATCAAAGTTATTATGCAGTACTGCGGACCTAACCACATTTTGTAATAATGTTACTTATTACTATCTAAACAAC
Source organism: Rhodnius prolixus (assembly GCF_049639745.1). Lineage (NCBI taxonomy): Eukaryota > Metazoa > Arthropoda > Insecta > Hemiptera > Reduviidae > Rhodnius > Rhodnius prolixus. The sequence goes on from NW_027411624.1 coordinate 28,001,777, forward strand.
TACATTATTATTCTATTTTGAATGTGAAACAAACTATTTTATGAGAAACTATTTAAGTAGTTGTTTATCTTTTTAGGAATTTGGTGTTAAAAATTGGTAGAAGTCAGGATTGGTTGTAGACATGAAGACTGCAAGCTGAGAAATATATAATGTATTTCAGGTCGTTTGTTGCTTTTCCTTGAATTAGATATCTGCCTTAAGTATGTGAATTCTCATTTGCATTCCCTTTTTTGTTGAACGGAAATGATTAGTTAAAAAATATGAAAAAGAAATGTAGTAGATAAAATTGCTAGATAAGTATATGTTTCTATATACATATGTGCAGGGAATGACAACATTGCAAAGAATGTTTTAATACGCCAATATGTAAAGTTTGCTGTAATTACTGTGATTCACTCGCTCTTAGAAGTGGTCAATAATTGGAACTTCTCTGTTGCTGGGCAGTTCTTAGTGAACTAATTTATTATTTTTTTTAGATAGCCGGTTGTGTATAATGATGTTGAGAATGGATGGCATATATTTAACAATTTTGAGCATTTAGAAATTTGTTATCGTGCTGGAGAGTTAGAACTACGTATAACATTACAATAAGGAAAAAACCAAACATCTTCATATCTTTTTTTTTCCTGATACTCAGAATTATTAAAAATAGTTTTATTGAATATTTCTCTATTCTCTTTGTTGCCCCAACTAACACTAAATTTCATAAACGAAACATTTTATTGGCTCGTAGGCTCGCAATGGCGCCTCGATCAGAAAAATAAAAAGCTTAACTCTCCTAAATCTGAACAGAAATATGCATCCAACTGCTGACTGCATTCTAACATGATTCTCTAATCTAAAAATAGTACACAAGTCTCTAGATTAAGGTAGATTTCATGGGTGTTGTCTTAAACTATTCCATTACTAAGGATAAGTTGCGGTAATCCAATTTCAATAGGGACTCCTGGTTGATGGTCTGAGTTTTTGTTCAACAAAGAGCCGAACTCTCAGCCATTAATACCCCCCTTCACACTGACAGCAAATATTCAAATAGGTGTACAGTTGGTGTAGAGTGATGTCTGACAAACTTACACAGGCTAACCGTTGACAGGTCCATTGCGTTGGCATGATTAACTCAGTTCGCAATGGTCTTCTAGGAGTCTTAGGAATGTCTGAATGAGTCACTTAACGCGATTGGCTAATAATGAAGTTTTTATGCCTGCCTCTAGTCTGAGGATTATCCCAACGATGTATTTTTTTGTCTTTGACAGCTAGTATTTCCGTACTTTGTTCTGCACTACTGCGGCAATTGTGGTTTGGCTTAACTTCATAGGGCTTGACCAGTTCTAGGGCCGCCTGAATTTACGCCTCCAGAATTAATTATCCTTCTCTTATAATCTCAACAGACCAATAGTATTGCAAATGGTTGTGCCTGAAAAGTCAGTTTTCTTGACTTACTGCAGGTCACATTCCTCGGAGTAGCACCGTTTTTCCTTGTTCCGATTCTGAAGAAAGACTGAAGTTTTGACCGAGGATTATTAATGACGTGTCAGTTTTTTTTTGCTTTTTTTTTTTAGGCATTGGCTTTCGCCATACAGCCAGCATCGTCTAGGTGCTTATCACTAGAATATCACTCACTCTCCAGTCTTACTTATAAATACATTCGCTTCACACATTCATCCCTCTTCTATATACAACTATTTACAGAAACTACAGCTAATGGATGGATCAGTACTCTATATTCCTGCCATCCTTATAGCTTAACCGAAATTAAAATCACCGTAATCCTTCTCTAATCATTTTCTTCCATTCATTCTATAACTTTTAAATACATTCATATTTCATTGCTAGCTCTGCTTAGACTTAAGCACATATATGTTGGTGGAGAATATTATGTCTTCGTAGCGAAATGGTGCATCTAAGTACCTGTATATGTCGTCAAACATTCGTTTCCTTTCCACCCCATAACGTGGACATATCATTTATTACATGTTTGAAGTTCTCCTCCTCATTGCAATCTACGCAAAGAGGAGAGGACCTTTTGTTGATCCTGTGAAGATACGATCCACACACTGCGTGGTTCGCTCTCAGCCTGCTTATTGTCATAACAACCCATTTACTAGTGACAGTTCGCTTAAACCATGGTTGTCTAGGTAACTGATCTGCCATAGTTTTATAGAATCTCCTTTTATTACCATTACTGTAATCTGTCTGCCATTTTTGTAGTGCTGCTTCAGTTATTTATGTTTTTGTTTTATAAGAAAGTTATTATCCTAAATTAAGGGATAGTTTTGAAATTTAATTGAATGGATTTACTCCTTAAATCAATCCGCCATCCGAAAATTTTTGACGCGCTCCTGTTATTAATAAGTCGGAACTTAGAACTTTTGAGTTCTTCGCCACATTTCATTAGAAGAAGTAATTAACAAATTTTTCTGAATGTGTTTTGACCTTAAATAATAACGAATACTTGATGTTTTGAAAACTATAATTTAATGCGTTATAACTTTTCAGAAATAATAGCATCAAAACATGCCATCACGAGTCATGCGTGTAGTCATCAATGAAAGCAAAACAGTAAGCAGTACTGTTCGGTAACTGTAACGTCATTTATTGTTGAATGGTGTGACATCATTTAAAAAAAGAAAAATAGGTAATTTAAAAATACATTTTTCTTTCCAAGGAAATAGCAGAAATCTGGCGAGTTGTTTACTTTTTTGTCACTATTCTTGTTGATTATCTTGACAAATGTTTTATCAGTTGATGGAGGAGGATGTCTCTTTCTGGAGGCATTTAGGGGAAGGTGTTGGTTTCAAGTAGTGGTTATCCACAACTGTGCCAGCTCTTCAGCCATCCAGCGGGTTGTCTTGGAAGTCTGCATTATCCCAGTTTCTTTTCATTTGGGAGAGCTTTCTTCTGAATATCTTGAAAAGTTATTGAAAAGAAAAAAAGGTTTAGCGAGTGGAGGTCCTTAACCGCTGGCACCCTCCTCCTTTTAAACCTATCCTGGGAAGCTTAAGGGAGTGGTCAAGCCCAACTGCTCTTTTCTAGGGTTTGCTTGGAGACCCAGGGCAGTTAGCAGGTGTTAGTGAGCTACACACCATATCTAATAACATTTCTTCAATTCATTTTAATTTATAGTACCAAATTTTTGGGCTTTAATTTTGTGATAACAATAGTATCCTTCACTTTTATTATACGAGGGTCGAAATCGTGTGAAGTGTTGCAAGAACGGTTTGCAGCTGTTCCAGAAGAATCCGCAGGACTTTAAGCGTCGTTTTGTCACTGTGGATGAAACATGGATACATCACTACACTCCTGAGACCAAAGAACAATCTAATCATTGGGTTACCAAGGGGGAATCTGCGCCAAAAAAGGCGAAGACCTCTCCTACGGCCGGAAAGATTATGGCGACTGTCTTTTGGGATTTGCAAGGAATAATACTCATCGACTATCTGGAAAAGGGTAAAACTATTACAGGTGCATATTATTCATCGTTATTGGACCGTTTGAAAACCGAGCTGCAAGAAAAACGCCCACGATTGGCCCACAAAAAAGTCCTTTTCCATCACGACAACGCACCAGCTCACACCTGAGCAGTTGTGGTCGCAAAATTAATGGAAATAGGGTTCCAACTCGTTTCACATCCCCCCTATTCTCCAGACTTGGCTCCCTCGGACTACTATTTGTTCCCCAATATGAAGAAATGGCTGGCGGGAAAAAGATTTTATTCAAACGAGGAGGTGATTGCAGAAACGAATGGTTATTTTTCAGACTTGGACAAATCCTATTATTCGGAAGAGATCAACAAACTAGAGCAGCGTTGGACGAAGTGTACAAGCCTAAAAGGAGACTATGTTGAAAAATAAAAAAGGTTTACCCCAAAAAATTAAGTAGTTTTTATTTTTACACGGACTTTTCAAACGACCCTCATATATATAATTCGTTATTCGGTAAAAACGTAACACTTTTACATACAATACAGAAATAGCATGGCTACAAGCCGTCTGCTGGAGCTGCCGCATGATTAAATTAAATAATAGCACTTTTAAATAATGAAAAAAATAAGAATTAAATAAATAAAACTAAAATAAAATTACACAATATTATGAATCATATCCCATATGTGATATATTAGAACCTAGATATTCTGTAAGGAAAATTGGATAATGTTGGACAGGTAATAAGAAAATGAAAAAGATCCTCAGAATCCTGCAAGCACAAAGGACTAATCTCAGTCTCTGGATCCTTCATAAGCCAAGGGACCTTGTTCAACGCCAATAATTCCCCTCTAAGTCTAACCATCCACTTTAAATCGTCAAACTTTAGTTTTACGTACTTATTACTAATAATTTGTCCAAATTGAGGTTTAATAACCATCAGCGTTCTGAATAATAAAAACCGTTCAGTATCTCTTGCTCTTTTCAGAGAGTCTTCACGGAAAAAAAGCTTTCATTTTTATTATTATATCCGAGTGCTGTTTAGGCCACTTTTATTATTTTATTTGGAAATAGTTTATCTCGAGATCTGAATCATTAGATCATTTTTTTTAGAATGGCTAGTTTTGCTGAGATTGATGGAAACACTATCTGCTTATTTACAATTATGGTTGTTACGCCCTAAAACTTTTCAAGTACTTTCAAATATTTGTTCCCCTTTTAATTTTTCGTTAATATCAAAGTAGCGAGATGTTTATTAAAATATGTAGGCCGGCCACCACCTCGTACGAACTACACTTCTGGAGAGCACCTTACACACACTCAAGCACACACTCACAGAGAGATAAGACAACTAAACTACTTAAACAAAGCTATAATAACAATAAGTCGGATAAAGTTACTTAACAAAATATTTAATATATGAATGAACATATATACGCCGCATGGGCCGCAGACAAGAAAAGTCGCAAGTCAGCAAGAGGGAAACTGGCTTTTCTACGAATTTGCAATCCTTGTCTGTATTCCAGCAAGTGCCAACTCTAACTGACAAAATCCTAAATAAAATCATTTTTCACACCAAATCCACAGCTGTGGTTAATAAACATAGCAACTACTTTCAAAGCACTGTTACATTACTCCCCCCTTTGGATAAAAGTGGAGTTACTACTAAAACTCCACTTTTCCAGCTCCGGGGAGATAGTTGATACTGCACCCTTATTCCGCTTCATATTGGCAGCCTTGAATGTTGATGGTCCATGAGTCCGCAGTTACTGAAATGTGGGTGTATCCCATTGGTGAGAATGTTGCCACCTCTTGAACTCTTAACATCTGGGGAAGCTATCGCGCCGAGGGCTCCTCTTGTCTTCCTTTTCCTCACACAGCCTCCAACGCTACTCCTCCCCTCGGTTACGTTTGCCGGGTGAGCCTCTTTCTTCCTAGGCGGTGCCTCGACGATCTCCTTGCCTATGTTTGCTGACTACATAAGGCAATCTTCAGCCCTATGATCTCTTCTCAAGGACACTCCTCTTTTAAATGGCTGGCTGCTTCGGAAATGGGCTGGATTTCCGAGTTGGCCTACCCAAAATCTCTCTTTGCTGGTATTCAGCTCGTAAAACATTCATTTTGATATTAGTTTGTCGGTCCTCTCATTTTCCCACAGTCATTTCTCTGTCCACATCCCCACCGCCGCACACGCCCATCCATATACTACTCATGTGAGCCCGAGTTATCACTACTAATAATTTGATTTTGTTTTACCAGTTAATGTCCAAATAGTTTAGTAGTCAATCATAGGTTTGAGAATAAATTCAGGTAGTTGGCCTTTATTCGTCCTCCATGCACTCTCGACGACGCCTCGGCCGTAGATTGATTCTAACTTCCCTAGGAATGGTGTTAGATTCCAGCTCGCTCTCCCGCCCACGTAACAAATGCATGGTTGTTACGCCCTAAAACTTTTCAAGTACTTTCAAATATTTGTTCCCCTTTTAATTTTTCGTTAATATCAAAGTAGCGAGATGTTTATTAAAATATGTCAGTATTCTAATAATAATAATAATAAAAAAAGTATAAATATAGTATTATATAATATATAGTATAATATAAAAGTATTATTATTATTTTATTTTACTTTTTTCTAACAACAAATATCGATATTTTGGATGCATTTCCAGACTATTGACTATACTTGTAGAGCACAATGAACGCATTCAATATATAGACTAGGTTTGTGGCAATGTAAATGGTAAGTTAACTTGTTTTGAATAAGGGAACGAATGGCCATATTCCTGCATCCCACCTCAAACCTTGCATATATTACGTACGTACATTGTTGTATTGAGAGGTTGATATGGCGGCTTGCAAATGTGTATTTGTTCTATCCCGCCTACAGATGGCCACGTTTGCCCTTGGCTGTACACATATCGCATAGTTATACCCTACACGCCTATTATTGTAGTCATGCTTCAATTATCTTTCTATTTGTTTTTCCTCATTCTTTCATCTTACAGAACCTATATATCTCCAGTCACTGGAAACAATTTAAATCTGTAACTTAATATTTACTGTAATAAATAAACATAGATCTCCAATTGAGAAGTCTCAAATAACCCAAGGACAACAAAAAATTAAACGTATTCCCTACAGCTTTATGAATAAAGTGAAATAATTGCCTATTTTTTCAGGCGGGGCTTAACGCTTACGTTAACGTGGGGACGGAAGCCCATACTTCTCTAAAAACAAAAAAAAGTAGTAATACGCGGGATTCGAACTGGGGATCTCCGTCATACAAAGTCACGCTCCTGATCACTAGACCAACAACCGCCCTTTGCAGCTTTATGTATTTATTTCTCGCCCTTTTCTTTGTAAACTTAAAATATTTTTAAAATAAGAATTTTGTGATGAAGGGAATTAATAAGGGCCCAATATCTACAAATGGTTAGATAAACAAACTTTTTCAGTCTCAATTGGATATTTAAAAAACATCTAGCGCAAAAAGAACTAGTAGGGTAAGTCCTCAACCTCTTTAGTAGGAAAGGTTTCGATTAACTAGAATTCAAAGAAGGAGGGCACAATAAGCCTCTTTTGGCTGCGATGCCATTGGGCACAGGTCCCGCCCCGGTAATTTAATCCTCAACATCAGTCTATAAATACATTTTTCGTGTGTTATATGTGTCCCAAAGTTTCATTTTATTGAGAGAAAAAACTCATTAAGTGGTTATATTGACAAATTTGTGTGATTTGGAAACAGAGGAGTTTGGCTGGGCAAAGTTTCTGTGAAGATTGTTTGCCTACGACAGAGGTATTTCTTTTAGACCATAGAAACAATGTACAGTCGAACCTCTCAATAAGGGTCACTGGCGGGGGAAAGCAAAGTGGCCGCTGTTTGGAGGTGGTCGTTAGAAGGAGGTAGGCAAGTTTCATAATGAAAAAATATGGGTTTTTTCCAAACATCTATTTAAAAATTGTTTATTATTAATTGATTTAAAAACGTACATAATTGCATAATTATTGCAGCTATATGATATGCATCTAATTTTTCTTAATTAACCAAAAAAATTTATCAAAACTATATATTGACTTAATTAATAATCTTTATAACAATTTTTATAATAATCATCACATTTATTCATAACAATAATAATTTATAGTAAAATTATCACCATACTATCATCTATTATTAGAAAAATGGAACAAACCTTTCGGCAAGTTGACGATGGCTCGATTTGGTTTTTGCTAAATCTTCCGACACATTTATTTTCTCTTCTAGAGTTAACCACTTTCGTTTAAGTGGAATATCGTAAAAAATAATATTGTTTGTCCAAAGTAATATTGAAAAATGATTAAAATGATACAAGATGTATGGAGCTTATTTAGGAAACTTTAGGAAAAACCAGAAAAAAAACAAAAACTTGAGAGGGGATAATTCTTTTTATCACCGCGTCAAACGAACTTTTAATAATAAGGTGGTCGTTGGTGGGAGGTGAAACATATAATCCGTTTCCCAAAATCAATGTCCGCGGTCGCTATGTAGAGTGTCCGTTAGGGTACGTTTACAACGGAGCTGTGAGTATAGATGATAGCAGAGATGATAACTGATAGAGTAAAATATAATCGCTGATTAGTGTGCACAACGGAGCTGTGATACATGCAACATGTCGAGTAGTGAAGAAGAGTTTTTATGTTCAGCAGCAACGAAATGGTATATTTAAAGAAAAAAAGATGTAGAAAATATCATGTACAGCCCATAAATAAAAAAACGAAGTACTTTGGGCGAATTTCACTATTTATATAAGGAACTTAGAAATTATCCGGATCGTTTTTTTGAATATGTGAGGATGGGTCCACCCACATTCGACTATATTTTAGAAAAAATAAGGTCAAAATTAAGAAAACTTTGGAAAAATTGTCATGGAAATCCTATAACCATAGAAGAAAAACTAGTGATTACTCTTAGGTTAGTAATGATTTTATTGAGAAAAAAACAACAAATAAATACGCATGAAAATAAATGTAAGCACGATTTAAAAAACAAAATATTGTTTAAAAGTAAATAATAAAATAATAACCAAAAATAATGAGTAAAGAGAGCACTAAATAATTTTTCGACGTCCATTTTGAAGCTCCGATACTGGAGTTCAGCTAGCAGAAAAATGAAAAATTCAATTCTATCATCTATGCTCGTTTATAGCAGCGAGTATAAGTCACTAGTCGAAGCTTCGTTGTGCACGCTCACATAAGAATGTACTAGGTTATTCTATAAGCGCTGATGCATCACTGCTATCATCTCCGCTATCATCTATGCTCACAGCTCCGTTGTGAACGTACCCTAAGACGGAGGTTCTTTTATTTAGAAAGTGTATAGGAGTAAAACGGGGAAATCCAAAAACTGTCCGTAAATGGAGGTGGCCACTAGTGAGAGTGTCCTTTATGGGCTCGACTGTATTACTAATTTTTGGTTGATTTTTGGAAAATTGAAAGTAAAGAAAAGTTCATATTTTAAATCGGTGTCGTGAAAACATATGAAATTCCCTTCATTTTAATTCATTTGTGAATTGTGCGGTAAATACTATTCATGTGCTGGTAACAACTGATTTTGATTCTGTGTGTATCAGACTAAATAGGTAAATGCCTCTTTTTGTGTTAGAATGAGTGTAGTATAGGATGTTTAGGTAGATGTTTGGATGGTGAGGACAAGTAATGGTATTAGAAATAGAGTAAAAGCTATGCTGATATCAACAGTTAGGTTGATTTGGCGAAGTGGCAATCGCCGGGAGTTGGGGGTGGCCGCTTGGAGGATGTCAGGCCGGGGGTGTGGTGCAGAATATCAGGGGAAGACGACGAGACATTGGCGTGTGACTAGGACAAGGTGGCGTGTGTTATTGCGTCGGCTCGGGTCGATATCTATCGCCTCCTCCAAGTTCTGTGTGCTTGGGCTAGAGAGGCTCTAGTGCGCTCTCCGGTCTGTTCCAGCGCGCTGTAATACCCCCCTATCTAGGGGAGTACTGCTGGTGCTGCTACCACTGCTGCTGCCTTTCAGTCGACTCAGAGTGAGGCGCCATGTCGGCCGCCGTGCTTGCCACCACTTCGGCACAATCGCCGGCCCTTGACCCTGTCTACCGATTCATCAAGAACTTCATCGGGTGAGTTTACTTGCGCCGCCCCCAACTGAATACAAAAAAAATAAAAATTATTTTCTCATTCTTACATGATTTGACAAAACCACCCTGTCTCTTTCCCAGCTTCCCAGTTTCTATCCCCTCTCCTCAGCTTTCAGAGCCCCTTTACATCCTTCCAGAGATTCCACATCTCTTCCTTCGATTTCTCTCCTTGTTTAGCTATTAAAGCCTTCCCTCTCTTTCTTATAACCCTACAGTAAACTGAAACGATAAATTTAATTTTCCCTGTCACTTTTTCATTGATCATTTTTACCCTTTTTACTATCTCCCATTTTGCACTTAATTCTTGAAGACAGTAGTGAATAATAACACCAAATTTGTGGGCCAGAATAGACAAGCCCCAACTTTCATGTAAGAATGAGTTCTCCACGTTGTAGTGTGTAAAATTTTTTACGCAACATCATCCCCCACTTCGACTTCACTATGGCTACCTACACATCATCATGTCTCTGTCAAAATAGTCCTGTCATTCATTTTATCACATGGCTTTAATGTTTATGCTGTCTTCTTTTTCAGTTCTAAAAGAAGTTCAGTAATGTAATTTAATTATTTTCATTTGACACCTATTTTGTTGATGTCAAGTATCTATTTTAAGAACCTTTACTATCTTAATTTTAATACCTAATTTTTTTTACCCCTATCAGAGAAAGTTGTTCCTTTTTTCGAAGTTATTTTCTTAAGTATTATGTCTTTTTTAAAAAAAAAATTAATTAATTGTCAGATGATTATAATTCGTAATAATAATAATTATCGATAATGATCGATAATTATAATTCGCAATAATTATAATTATCGATAATGATCGATTGAATCCCCCTCCACTATCCTTATTTGACTTCTTTGCCTATTTGTATTGCCCCACCCTTACACATTTTGGCCTCAGATTGGTCTGATAAGTTACGCTTAATTAGCTGTTTACTATTAATTGGGGTTTACATTTTATTTTATTTCAGAGGCATCTTAATGAAAATTTTATTATATAGTCAATTTTAACAATAACAATAATTAATAAGGGTCAAAAATAGTTGTTTTAATTTTAATGATTGTTTATTGGCGGTAAAAATGATGTGTCTACTTACAAAAATTATTTTTTAAGAAAAGAGTAACAAGTTTGTTACCCGCAATAATATTGTTCTGAGATCCTATACAATTTTTGAAAATGATTAATATACAAATAAATAGAAACCCAGATTTGTTTTTTGATTATTATGTTTGCATGCTGCATTTGTATTTTTGTCTATAAAGTTAGTTAAATAATTTTAGTAATAATTTTTTTTTTTTTTGCGTTTATTGTGCTACAATCAGCTATAAAAGTAACAAAGATACAATAGAGCAATAAATGAAGCAAATGAGTGGAGAAGTTACCCATTTCATTTATTTAGTTACAATCAACGCATTGCGTTATAAGCAACATTCACACATATCAGAGGGGAGAAGTTACCCAGTGGTAACACTCCAAAACATTCTATGGTTAGACACTCTCTTCAATTGAGAGGAGATCACGAGGCCACTGTCTTTTAAGACGTCTTGTCCGGGTTGTCAGTAAGAGTTCTAGAAGAAAGATTTTTGGAGCTAGAGGATTTTATATGAGATTGCAGGCTGAAGTGGAGTTTACTGTATCTTGTATTAAAGGAATGTTAAGGTCAGTGTGTATAGTCCAGGTTGGGAGACATAAAATGGAGCGTTTACAAATAGTTAGAAGTATTTTAGATTGTAGCGATTGAATCCTTTGGAGATTGGAGCGTTTGGTTGAACCCCACAGCTCTATTCCATACGCCCAGATGGGTTTCAAAATAGAAGTATAAATCAGTCTTTTGCTGTCCAGAGAGAGTTTTGATCTTTCGTCTAAGAGTCTTCTAAGTAGTCGATAGCGTCTGTTTAGTTCTGTTTTTTTATAGTAATAATTAAAAAAATAATATAATATTGTTCATTTTAGTATTTGCAGCATTAGTGTCAATGAACCTGAAGATCTGTTCTATTCATTACTGGGTTAGTGAAAATAATACCAGAATGCATTTTAATAGCTCCTAGAGGGCAATCTATCTCTTAAAAATGTAAGCTTTATGGATCATACCAATGGAATAATGGATAGGCATTTTGTTATGTCACTTTAAGTTTATTTAAAATCAAAATAAAATTTGGGACTAGCGCAGTTTTTGTTAATTTAGATGCGCAATTTGGCTAGCCGTAAACTGCATCACTGCATGGACGCACTGCAGTCAGTAAAAATCGCATGTCCAATTAACAGCTTAATTCGAGTCCCCAACTATGTAAGCTCTTCCTAGAATTGTTGCCTTAAAGTTTTTGAATTTTTGCTTTCTTTTACTTGTTTATTGTAGCATTTAATCTAGTTTGCTCTTCCTAATAAAATGTTAGTTTGTTTAGTTCGACCAAAGCAGGAAGTGTCTTAAGGGTTAGCTCCTTGATCACAATGCACATTCTCCAGTCCTCTGGCTCAAGGGATCTACGGTGAACTTCCTGAGCTATATAATACAGGCTAAAAGCCCCACTTGTCTTATGTAGAACTATGGACCACAAATTCCACAGCATGTCGCTCTAACAGGTTCCTAATGGCCTAAGAGCCTCTCGCTGACCCCATGCTAACTAAGCCTTAAGCCTAAAAACCAATAACAACGCCACTCTCAAGAAAGGAAGTTTTCCAGACGAATGAAAATTTCTTGCGGTGATCAACATTTTCAAGTATCGGATGATTTTGTTGCAAATCCTAAATCCTGCTGCATTCATTGCCCTGAAACTGTGTCTTAAACCATCCTGAAATCTACTCAAAACCTGACGTTACCTGTCTTTGTTATTGCACGTTATGTAATTCTTACTCTTATCAGATCTCCCGTTGGTAACATGATTTGCATGCTCTTAGACTTTACGAGGTCTGTAAATTAAGTAATGAGACTGATTTTTAAAAAAAATTTATTCAAAAAGAATTACAATTCTATATTGTCACCTTCAAAATAACTTCCTTCTGAAGCGACACAGCGCTGGAGACGTTTCTTCCACTCCTCATAGCAGTGCTCGAACTCCGATACTGGAATAGCCTTCAGCTGGTCGGTTACAGCCGTTTGAATGTTTTCTACTGTCCCAAAATGAGTTCCCTTGAGGTGATTTTTCGACTTCGAGAAGAGAAAAAAGGTCACAAGGACTCAAGTCAGGCGAATACGGAGGCTGAGGAGCCACAGGAATGTTATACTGGCCAAAAACTCGTTTATTGAAATTGCTGTGTGACAAGGAGCATGCTGATTTGTTTTTTCCACAGAATCGTCCACAAAGAGTTTCTTGACCTCAAGGTCAAACGGTCAATCAACACTTTTACCAAAAGGTTCTTGAAAAACTTCGAAAAAAGGGTCATTCGTGTGAGACCAAACATCAAGAACAAGTGGGTGTTGCATCACGATAATGCTCCTTGTCACACAGCAATTTCAATAAACAGAGTTTTTGGCCAGTAAAAACATTCCTGTGGCTCCTCAGCCTCCTTATTCGCCTGACTTGAGTCCTTGTGACTTTTTTTCTCTTCCCGAAGTTGAAAAATCACCTCAAGGGAACTCATTTTGAGACAGTCGAAAACATTCAAACGGCTGTAACCGACCAGCTGAAGGCTATTCCAGTATCGGAGTTCGAGCACTGCTATGTGTAGGAGTGGAAGAAACGTCTCCAGCGCTGTGTGGCTTCAGAAGGAATTCTTAATTTACAGACCTCGTAGTCCAAAGATTATTAAATGATTACCCTAAACTCTTATTAGAACCACCATTTGTTTTCTGTGCTTCAATGAACGCTGATTGAGTTCAGTTACCATTTCCAGCTCGGCCATATTTCCTCATCATGTCTTCTTCTATCCATTTGAAGATGATCATGACATCTCCCTCAATGTTCTTTTTCTTTTTTTTTTGTATTATTTCTCCAGTCGGAGGGAAGGCTCCATTATCAGCTTTGGGGGGGGGGGAATAAACATTCATGTTGGTAATGCTCTTCCCTGTGCATTTCTGTGAATGTAATCACTTTTTACGAGTAGATAGTATGATTAAAATCTAATCATTAAGAAAGTTCATTAAGAGCGAATGAAAGAGTGACCCAAAGTTTAGAGTTGGTGTTAAATGGAAGTCAAAGTGAGTTGGAGAAGCCCAAAAAAGCATGTTAACTCGCAGCGAGCAAGAGGAGATGACATGACAAGAAGGTCGTCATGCGATCATCTGCCGCAGGTTTTGGTGTTGTGAGAGGCGGTAGTCAGATTTATCTGTTATATGAGTAAGGCACGCCATACAATAGTTAACTTCAGCTAACAGCACTATTATCAGAGCTCCAGTAGAGGAAAAAAGAAAACACAGCTGGGTATCTAGTGCTTAAATGGAGCTCCCTCTTCTACAGATTGCCAAATTGACAATAGTAAATTGGCGAATACCAACATTATCCACTTTTCCTTTTGTTTATACGGTTGTTTCAATTTTCATAGTCCTTTCTTGGTTAATTTGTCTGCTAGGATTGTTCAGTAAAATGGATATGCATTTTTTCCCGTTTTTATTAATATGTTCGCAGACGTTTCATAATGTCGCAACTAGCCTGAAATATGAAAAATGTTCAGAAGCAGATTAATGAAAAATAAGTGGAAATAATAAAATTAGAAGAGACAGAGAAAAAAATATATATAAATCAAATCATAGTAAAAACTAATTATATTAAAACAAATCGACTTTAAAGGTGTAAATGTTGGTTATCCAACGATGACCATCATAAGTCATGAATGAAGTAAATTCGAAGGATGCCTTCTATATTATTAGACCAGGAGGTCGCGAGGGGAGATACTGGTCCTTCTTTTTACTAGTAGGATTTGACTGGAAAGTACGAGTATTACAGGACAAGTTGCGTATATCGAGACTGGACAAGATCAGGATCACAATTTAGGGGATTCACAGATCGGTGTGGTTGGTTGGTATGGTTGTTCACATGAAAGGGTTGCATCAGTAAATGATTCGAAGGGAGTTTTCATGGTTTTCATTGGCGTTTATCCGTCCTAAGGTCCTTTTTTGAAGTAAGAAAAAGTTTTTTTTAAAATTTGGTCTCTGTAGGTGACCATCTTTACTGAAAGACAGGAAACTGCAGAAAGTCCAAATTTAATATTTCAATTTAGTTTTTAGAACAAATGAGCCGACTAAAAGTGCCCACTTTAATGAATTATTATTTTATTTATTTTTATAGTAATTTTTTTCGAAAACGGCTGGCTTCAACAATTTCCGTTTTATTTGTTCACTTATTGAACGCGCAGATCGATGACTGTTTTAAGCCACTTTCCCCCCACCCAAAAAAAAAGTTAGTTTAGTAAATTCTGTGTTAAAGCAAGGTTTAAAAAATTGCCTCTAAAGTTCATTTAAGTGTAAATTACCAGCCAATTTTCTATGAACAGATGTGCTCCTAGACTGAATAAATGAGTTTTTCACACAGTGCAAACAAATTTTTTTTTTTTAAATAAGAAATGAACTTTTCTTTTTGAATTCCCAAAATGTTCTGTTCAAAGAGATAAGTATTTAGTTCAAAATGTTTTAGGATTTAATGCTCCAAATTATTGTTTCGAAAATTTATTTAAAATCGATAAAAATAGTTTTTGTAGATACGAGGGTCGTTTGAAAAGTCCGTGCAAAGTCAGAGAGATAGCACCACTGGCGCGTATCGAGGTTATGTTTAGTTAGTAGCATCTCTTGGAAGAACACACACCAAGTTTCAGCCAGATCGGTCTATTTCTTTGTGTTTGGCATTCGTTTGAATCGAGGAAGTCGAGTGATTTTCAAAAAATGGACGAAAAAGAATTTCGTGTGTTGATTAAATACTATTTTATGAAAGGCAAAACGCCTCAGGAGACTAAAGAGAAGCTTGATAAACATTATGGTGACTCTGCACCTTCGATTAGAACAGTTTATAAGTGGTTTCAAAATTTTCGGAGTGGCCATATGGGCACAAGTGACGCTGAACGTTCTGGACGCCCTGTTGAGGTTACTACTCCAGAAATCATTGATAAAATCCATAATATGGTGACGGATGACAGAAGAGTGAAGGTGCGTGTGATTGCTAGTGCTGTAGGCATCTCGAATGAACGGGTACATAATATTTTGTATCAACAGTTGGACATGACAAAGTTATCCGCAAGATGGGTGCCGCGATTGCTCACGCTTGACCAAAAACGAAATCGTGTGAAGTGTTGCAAGGACGGTTTGCAGCTGTTCCAGAAGAATCCGCAGGACTTTAAGCGTCGTTTCGTCACTGTGGATGAAACATGGATACATCACTACACTCCTGAGACCAAAGAACAATCTAAACAATGGGTTACCAAGGGGGAATCTGCGCTAAAAAAGGCGAAGACCGTTCCTTCGGCCGGAAAGATTATGGCGACTGTCTTTTGGGATTCGCAAGGAATAATCCTCATCGACTATCTGGAAAAGGGTAAAACTATTACAGGTGCATATTATTCATCGTTATTGGACTGTTTGAAAACCGAGCTGCAAGAAAAACGCCCACGATTGGCCCACAAAATAGTCCTTTTCCATCACGACAACGCACCAGCTCACACCTCAGCAGTTGTGGTCGCAAAATTAATGGAAATAGGGTTCCAACTCGTTTCACATCCCCCCTATTCTCCAAACTTGGCTCCCTCGGACTACTATTTGTTCCCCAATATGAAGAAATGGCTGGCGGGAAAAAGATTTTATTCAAACGAGGAGGTGATTGCAGAAACGAATGGCTATTTTTCAGACTTGGACAAATCCTATTATTCGGAAGGGATCAACAAACTAGAGCAGCGTTGGACGAAGTGTATAAGCCTAAAAGGAGACTATGTTGAAAAATAAAAAAGGTTTACCCCAAAAAATTAAGTAGTTTTTATTTTTGCACGGACTTTTCAAACGACCCTCGTACATAATATTTTTTTTTCGTATAGTCTCAAATGTCTAAAAGAATTGTCTAAAATTATGTTTAAACTATTCGACTTAATTATAAGATTAATTTTTTTTTTGTAAGTATAGTGACCTCAACTCCTTGCCAAAAAGATGTAAATTCTTTTGCGCATAAAAAGTGATTGATTGAAATAAGAAATGAACAAGTTTATGTAAAAATAATAATTTCCGTTTTTTAAACACTTTCATCTCGCCGGTTACTTCGAATTTAAGATATTCTTAAAAATTATTATAAGTTTATCGTTGTTTAAATGTCACATTCCACGATAGGAACAGAGCCTACAGGGCAAGGGGTTGACGGTGGAATCCTCTAACGGTGGAGAAGAAAGCAGCGAAAAAAAGCCGATAACACCTGTTGCAAATAGTTTCAATAAATAAGCATGTTTCCACAGGATTGTTAGTTGGTGAGGGGTTTATATTAGGGGGAAAGATTCAGGAAACCATCATTTGGACATATTATTGGATCTTTAAAACTTAATACTCTACTCGTTTCTTTCTATAACTTCCCTACACCGTCTGATTCCCTTACATTATTTGAGTTTGATTCAGACTGCGTTTTACTATTTAGAAATTTATGTATTACCTTCGCTTACTTCTAGTAATATATAATATAGCGTTCACGATGAATATTGGGTATTCAGTGTATTATCCGTTTTGTGGTCCCACAAAAGTTCATAAACTTTTCTATACAGGGTGTATGCGGAGGAGTGGTCGAAACTTCGGGAGGTGATTCAGCAGCTCAAATGCAACAAAAAATATTCTATTCACTTTGGCCCGATTCTCAATAGTGTCCAAGATATTTGCATTTTTAACTTTTCCGTCGATATTCGCGTTTTCCGCCATAAAAACGGCCGTAACTTTTCTATCCTTTATCCTACAACAAATCTGCTTATTCCATACGAAAGAGCATTAAATTTCCTGTAAATTTGCTCAATAAAACGTTTCTTATAACAATGAAATGTTTACTTTAATATCTAAAATGTTCGTTCTCAAAATTCGAAGTTTGTTAAAATTTTCAACTGTATTTTTTCAATGATTAATGAATCCATAAAAAATCCATATGATCTTGTAGCTCAATAAATGCGCAACTTCTTGATTCATTAATCATTGAAAAAATGTAGTTGAAAATTTTAACAAAAATCATCGAGAACGAATTTTTTAGACATTAAAGTAAAAATTTCATTGCTTAAAATGAACGTTTTGAGACTCTGGGTTAAGCTGATTTATAGGAAATTTAATGCTCTTTCGTTTGGAATAAGCAGTTTTGTTGTAGGATAAAGGACAAAAAAGTTACGGCCGTTTTTAAGGTGGAAAACGCGAATATCAACGGAAAATTTAAAAATGCAAATATCTTGGACACTACTGAGAATTGGGCCAAAGTGAAGAGAATATTTTTTGTTGCATTTGAGCTGCTGAATCACCTTCCGAAGTTTCGACCATTCCTCCGCATACACCTTGTATATTGCTAAGAGAAATCCGTGTGGGTATTTCTCAGCCAAGATATTCCATAATCGTAATCCTTTCTCTGTATAGCTAAATTGATCATTTCATGCAAGTTCATTACTTTCAGCTCTCTCTAGGTTATAACCTGCCAGTTATAACCTCAATCCTTTCTATAATGACTCCCTAAATTCAACTCCTCCTTCTTATAGATTTTTCCCTAAACAAATAGAATTCTTTGCATTGTTCCCCTTCACCTACCAAAGAGATATATTCTTCCTCGTTTATTATTAACCTACTTATAATGTCAACCTCCGTTTGCTGTAACTAAACTAAATTAAACATTAAAACGCAATGCCGTAATTGCGTACAATGACCCGCGGCGTGATGCCTTTGCGTGAAGTTTTGACGTTCTATACTTCCGCCCCCCAAACTTACCTCACCAATAGAATTTTATTTTTCTTTTCCTACTGCTATAAAAAAAAAAATTGTGATAACCACACTTGTTGATATTGAGGTTTCATGCTTCCTCAGGAGAAAATTTTCCTTAATGATGTGTAAAGTACATGAGTTATCCTTTAAAAAACTTCGCATACTATTATCATCTTCATTATATTAAGATGCTTTTTGGAAGGAAATTGTTGAAATTTTGTTTCTAGAAAATCCAATCAAAATTTTAAATTCTAACTGTATCACTGATAGTACGTATACTGAACTAGCGTCACTTTCATTGCACCATGCCAGGGGTCAATGCAAAGGCAACAAAACATCTTATTACTGTATAATTAGCTTCTTCTTTTTTACAGTGGTTTCGAATTATATCTCATCTATTTTATGTTCAACAGGAAATTTGGCCTTGAAAAGTTGATTTTACGGAGAGACTAATTGAATTAGAACTCTTAAATTTCAAATAATGGGCACCTAAAACATCTCATAGCTGCAGTAAAAGGAGGTCTGCAAGTATTTACCCTAAAAGAGATCTATAAGAGACGTAAAGCTTGTAAAATAACTTGAAAACGAAGCTTCAGAATTAGGAGATTAGTTACTCAGCGATTGGTTGAATCATAGAGCATTTTTCTAGTCTTCTTATTAAGACGTTGATTCATTGCATTTGTAGAAAACTGTACACTTAATCTTAAAAATATTTAATTTGAAAACTTTTTTTCCATTTGAAGATCATTTTCTATTATCTCAACATAGTTCGGTCAATGGTGGTTTATTTTCTCATTCTATTTTCGAAAATAAGTGCAGTAAATTTTCTATTTTAAATAAGAATCTGTTAAAAATATGTTTAGGTCCGAAGTGCTGGAATAATAAAGCTGATTTTTGACATCCATCATGATGTCCATCATTAATCAGTTTGGGGTAGAGAATTCGATGTCACTTATGTTTCCGTTTCACACGATATTTGCTGACTCAGCTACAACGGATCTCCCCTGTTGTTTATCTTCCTGGCATAAACAAAACTGATAGAATCTACACTTACACATCTGTAGGGTGTTTAAAAAAATGTTGACTTTTAAATTTTAAAGAGCGCCGGGCGGAAAATCAAAGTTCATTTAAAAACAAAAAGTTTCGTTCGAAATAGAGCGAAATCGATTAATATTTAGAGGTCGCTACCATTGATCAAAAAATTGTTGTTTTGCTTTTATTTATAAAAAATCTTTAATGTTTTATATTTTTTTAAATTATTAGCAAAACATGTTATAGTACAAAGTTTACATAAATGTAATTTTATTGTTAAAATTTAAAATTGATTTACTATCAATCAATCAATTCCAAATTATAACAATAAATGCAAAATATTCCCTAATTTAGAAGTTTCAGTAACCAAAATTATTTGTTTTTTAAATTCTGTTCGAAACACATAAAAAAACGAAGTGATTTTAACGTTAATTAATCGAAATCTTTCAAAAATGTATATTTTTCTTAATATTTTTTTTAATACAGTTTCTTTAATTATTCATAAGTTTGAAAGTAATATGGCGATTAAAATGATTCCCACTGCATTGTCTTTATAGCAAATTATATTTAAATAAACTTTGTACGATTACATGTTTCGCTAATAATTTTAAAAGATACAAAACATTTAATTAAGATTTTTTATAAATAAAAAGCAAAACAAAAATTTTTTGATCAATGGTATCGATCTCTAAATATTAATCGATTTCGCTCAAATACGGACGAAACTTTTTGTTTTTAAATGAACTTTGATTTTCCGTCCGGCGCTCTTTAAAATTTAAAAGTCTACATTTTTTTTGAAACACCCTAATGTTCATATAATCCTGTAAGTGGAATAACTTTTTAACGCAAAAAATTAAATAATATCAAACGTTTAGTAAACATACGAGGGTCATTCAATAAGTAACGAGACAAATTATTATTGCTCAAAAACGGTTTATTGAATCAGTACAAAACTTTGGTTACTTTTCAACATAGTCCCCAGCAACACTTATTCACTTGTCCCATCTTTCTGCTAATTTGTAAATGCCCTTGGCATAAAATTCTCTGGGTTGATCTCGAAGCCACTTTTGCACCTGATTTTTTACCTCTTCATTGGATCGAAAATGTATCCCTCGTAGACCATCTTTAAGGGGTCCAAACAGATGGAAGTCTGATGGGGCGAGGTCGGGGCTGTAGGGGGGATGTGGAAGGATCTCCCATCCCAGTTTCTGAAGTTTTTCTTTCGTCAGCTGTGCCGTATGTGGACGGGCGTTGTCATGAAGCAAAATCACGCCTCCAGTCAAGAGCCCACGGCGTTTCGTTCGAATTGTAGGTCTTATCTTGGTTTCCGGCATGTCAGTGTAGTACTGGCTGTTGATTGTTCTTTGGCCTTCAAGAAAATCACAATAAATTGGCCCCCGAAAATCCCAGAATACTGTTAGCATGACTTTACCGGCAGATGGCTGGGTCCTGAATTTTTTCCGAATGGGAGAAGTCGTATGCTTCCACTAAAGGCTCTGTCGTTTTGACTCTGGCTCATAGTGGTGGATCCATGTTTCATCACACGTTACAATTCTTTTGAAAAAACCTTCTCCTTCAGTCGAATATCGATTTTTCAACTGTTGACTGATTTGAAGCCGGGTTTCTTTGTGAGCGTGCGTGAGTTGTCTGGGCGGGCACCCATCTCGCACAGGTTTCCTTGTACTGCAGCTTGTTGTGAATAATGTTATGGACAGTTCCAACATTCGCGTTTACTTTTTCACTTATCAGTTCAACGGTGATACGCCTATTATCCCGAATTAACGCGTCAATCCGAGATTCGAGAGAGGAAGTTCCAACTTCGATCGGTCGTCCACTGCGTTGCTCGTCAGAAACTTTTGTACGGCCACTTTGAAACTGTTCTACCCATTTGTAAACGTTCGAACGATTCAAACAATTGTCTCCGTACACTTTTTGTTCTTCCACGGTGCAATTCTCGAGCGGACTCGCCATCGTTAACTGAGTAAATTTGAGGTTATGTTTACAAAATATAATTGAACAGCTGATCAGATGTCATCGCAAGGTTGCCAACTTTATGTCCTGAAAGTTTCATACGGATCAATTTAGCTGTTTTTAAGCAGTAGTAATTTGTCTCGTTACTAATTGAATGACCCTCGTATGTTGTGAATTGCGGCAATTAAGTTTTATTGCTATTTAATAAATAATGAAGTTAATACTGTACATTGCACTAAATTGGCAGATCAGAACGAAGCCTTAACTCTTCTAAAGAGAAACTTGTTTTAAAAAAAGTGATTGAAACCAAAACATCGCGAAACTCTCAAAAAATTGGTTCAGTATAAACTGCAATTCTATAGGGGGGTACATTTTATGTAAGTCTTACCATCCGTTCGTTTAGAAGTACGTAAATCTGAATCAAATTTGAACTTTCTGCGATTGTTCCAGGAATTTTGCATGTACTGACCACTCACTTTGGCTCTCGCGAACACCATTTGGGTGTTTTAAATCGTGTTTTGAAATTCTAAAAATCTGGGCGATTTCCTGTAAGAGTAGATATGAGAAAAAAATGAGAATAAATAAATAATAAGAAAACTTTCTCTAAGTGTTTCTTGAGGGTTGAATGACCAGCCGGCGAGCTAGTGGTAACTACGTCACAATTACCGCTCATCCCCTAGCAGTTTGAATCTATACACAGGGTAATTGCTACCTCAACCTTTGTGACCCACAATATTTTGTTATTGCTACGTTTCTGGTGTTGCCATGGTAATGTCCTTCCACCAATGTCCTTGGTCATTTCCAAAAAAGAGAAGATAAAAAAAAGGAATTCGTTATTTACAAAATTAGTATTTAGTAAATCTCAATTTATATCTACAATATATTAGTGTAACACGAGGTGTGGCTATTAAATAACGGAGACTATTGCTGTAAAACATTTTATTTTAAATTTATACATATTTAGTTATTATCATCTTCGATATACACCACTCCCCTATCACTACAACGCTCCATGCGAATTTACCATTGTTCGAAACAGTGCGCTCCTGCATGACGCGTGCCGCTTTTTCTTTCACAACTTCAACTGGGACTGAAATCGTGTTCCTTTTAATGCAGATTTGACTTTGGGGGAACAGATAAAAGTCACATGGGGCCAGGTCAGGCGAATAAGGCAGATGGCCTAAAACTGGGTTGTTGTACTTGGCAAGAAACGTCTTGACAGACAATGCAGCGTGAGCCGGCGCGTTGTCTTTCACAAATCGGGTCGTTTTTTCCTTATTCTTTCACGGAGTTGAGCAAGCACCTTACGGTAGTACTGTTGATTAATTATAATCGATATTTCCATCCGTTTTGGACGTGGAAGGGCGACCTGGGCAGTCATCATCTCCGACGCCTTCTCGGCCATCTTAAAAACGCTTGAACCACTCAAAAACTCGCGCATGTGATCAAAATTCATCGTCATAAACTTCTTTTAATAAAAGATAAGTTTTAGTAGCGGTTTTACCAAGTATCTTGTGAAATTTCACGACAATTCGTTGCTTTACCACATGTGTAGTATCATGTTTTCGGCAAAACGAAACTAACACCTCTTACACAAACGACGATTTCGGTCCGACAGATTTCTCTACAAACACGTGAGACGCTATACAATCAAAAGAGAAGGCTTTACACTTGCACAGCTGTCGGTCGTTAGGATTTGGCGCATGCATAGTTCTTCTGTAGCAGCATCAGTCTCGTTATTTAATAGCCACCCTCGTACGGACCCTGAAGAAGGTCCATATATTTACCGAAACGTTGGTAAGATGAAACAAAATTTGTGTTTGAATTTATTGATTGACCGCACCTCCAATATTCCCCAAAAAATCATCAATTAAAAACAGTCTAAAACCAAAATGTATCATTATGGTAATAGAGTTTGGTTCCCAGTCTAGGCCTTGGATTCTATTTATTTAATGAAAAGAAATTTAAGGTAAAGTATGTTAGCAACCCACCTTTCGTTGGAGAAATCTTATGTCCTAAAAAAAACGTTACCTAATTACTGCCTAACCGCTGAACATCTTTGCATTCAGAAGGAAATATGAAGAGGTCACTGATCTTAAATTTGGAGAAAATATGTATGTTAATGCAATTTTTATTTATGTAGTTATTTATTTAACAAGTGTGGAAAGTAGTACTTTTTCTCACGCGAGGCAGGGTTTGCACGCACGAGCGAGCGAAGCGAGGCGAGTGCAAGTGCAAATTGCCGAGTGTGAGGAAAATACTTAACACTCGAGTTAAATATTATATTTTTTCTGCAACCATTAGATTTATTAACTAAAAAAATTAAAAATTTCATTTTTACAGTGTACAAAAAGTAATTTATTTATTATAAACATTTATTGTTATATTACAATTATTTACATTACTTACGTATTTACATTACTTATTACATTTTCTGCTGTTTCTTTTATTGATGGAGGAGTGTTTTCTAAACAGGAATCACAAGAATCCATTTTAAATTTCTATAAGGTAACACTGTAACCTTTTTAACTGTTATAATTAAAAATATCTAATTATTTATTAAAGTATTATTTTTATTTCTATATTCCTTTCAATTTTTATTTTATTTTTTAAAATTCGTTTTTTAATTATTTAGATAAAATAAATTTAAATAAGCTTATTAGAGTTTTACAAAAAATATTTATGTTAATAACAAAACTTCTTATATCAAGGAAGCACAATAAAGTTTTTCCACTCACTAGTGCGGAAAGTGACCCTAATGGGAATTTTTCCCCACTAGAGTGGGAAGTTGGGCATTACACAGCTGATTTAATTTGAGTAATGAGAACTTCCCTACATGGTTGCAGAAAAAGGGAATTTATAACTTCAGAGAAATAAAAATTCACAATTTAAAATCATAGAACGAGCTAGTTTTGTCATGTTTTCTCTCAAATAAAGCGCATCAGATATCACGGGGAAGAGGAAAAATAAAAGTCGCAAAATATCTGACTAACACATTGCCAAGTGGAGATCAATAATTGTTGGGGACGTAAATGAGGTTCGTTTCAAATATTACATACTCGTATTTTATTTACTTCCATCATCTTAGCCAATTACTGTTTTACTCCCTGGAATGGAATTCACATAATTTCATGAATAAATTACCAACCAGGAAATACATGAAAGAAAAGAGGGTTTTTGCTGAAAAAAGCCCAACACGACATTTCATGTATAGCTGGTAAATTGGTATTTTATTCATTATTTAAGGAAGCGTTAGGTTATTGTACTACACTAGAACAAAACTAAGCGAAAACGCTATTAGTTAATATTACGCAGTATTAAGTACTTAATCGGGTCATGTCGGTTTCGCTTCGGGAATAATTTATTTACGAATTCCGGAGGTTATTCTGTTGATTGATAAAAACACATAAAGTGTAACAATTTCCCAGCTTAATTGATGATTTCTGTGTTCTTCTGCAACTAAGTCTATTTTCTTGTTAAAAATTACTTTTTTATTATTATTTATTTTTTTAAAATTTATTTGCTATTCACAATCTACAAAAAGAATAAAATGCAAATTAGTGAATATGATAAAAGAAGTCTTCATGACTGGCTTGAGCTTGAGGAGAGAAGCTGCCCCACCGGCAACACTCTCGCTGGAGTTTCTTGCACTACTGAAGCTGGTCAAGAGGCCAACAGCGTTTCAATCGTCGTGGGGGACATTTCTGGAATCGTTGTGGAAGCAAGATTTTTGAACAAGAAGATTTGTACAGAATGGAAGAGAGTCAAAGAATTTTCTATATTTAGATTTAGATACGTCAAGTTACGTATGAGATTTTGAGGTCGTTAAGGAGGGTGGAGTTACGAGAGACATACTCGTAAAATGGAGAATTCGTAATCTGATGGAGAATTTTGGTTTGAAAGGACTGGATCTTTTGTGAATTAGAAAGTTTGGCTGAACCCCACAGTTCAAGACTCGTAAGTCCAGATCGGTTCAAGTATGCTGTTTTATATTAGTCGCTTATGTACCAGTGGTAGTTTTGATTGTCTGCCAATTAATTGTAACAGTAATTTTTTATTAAAGTAAAGTAAAGTAATCGCCTATTTTTTCAGGCGAGGCTTAACGTCCAGCTACCAATTAGGTGTCCTGGACGGTAGCGACCAGCAAACATACTTTACTGTAAATTTCTTTTATTAACCATTAAATAAAATCCAAGGCCTAAGACCGGGAATCGAACCCAGTACTACAATACATATTAGCTTCACAGGTCTCGCCTCTAACCGCTCGGCTACCGTGGTTTATTTGATCACATTATGAAACGATTATCTGATCACATTGACAAAAATAACCTTAACGGAAAATATTATCGTAATATGATAACAATATATTTTTATACACTCTATATTTATCTCATGCCCTGGAGTACATTGTATCTATTTCAATTATTGAACACAAGCCGAAAATTAGTAAATTCAGCATGTCATTTGTTTTATTATTTTTCAAATTGTTTGAATCTAGATGACATTATTTTAATATTCTCTTTTTTGTCTATTTTGCTGGAAGATTTCTATCCACTTGTTACTCGACAATTTGACTCTATGTAAACGTAGAATAAGTTAATTTTTTTTTTTTTTTTGGAATCGCTAAATAATTGGTACATTAATATACTACAGCTAATGGCCCATTGTTCACATTCCCCAGATCTTCTGAAGGGACCTGGGGATAAAATTTACTTAACTTTACTGCTTGGCAGTACGAGAATCGGGCCAAGTAATATAATTGCCCCAATTCAATTCACTGAGCATTGCTCTTAAAGAAGCATCTTCATGGATAGGACTAACTGCGGAAGCGCTATGTTTCGAAACTAAGTTCTAACTCTTGGATTATGCTAGCAGTTGGCTTGCAAACGATTCCTGCAACTCGAAGTCAATCTGAGGGGTTTAGTTATCTTTCGCCTCTGTCGTGTTATTTTTTTTTTTTTAATTGATATAGAGCTGATTAGAGCTATCTTACGGGATGCACAGTGGACCATCTTGTTGTCTGAGAGCACATTACATCAAAAAATCGAAACGGTCAATCTCGTATATGCGAATGTGTTTGAGGTTACTCCGAGCAGTCATTGCCTTAGATTTTTTTTTTTTTTTTATTGCAATGAAAACTCTTGTAACCTTAATATAACCTTGTCTAAATTTATTTTTAACACAATGAAGCTTTGTTAAATATTGGTTGGAGGGACATTGGGGTAGCGTGCACTTAGCAAATAATACTGCGCTCGTAATGTAGAAAATGTAACTCTATTTGACATTGCAATCGCTCTTATAAATGGCATGTCTGTTCAGTTAATTTTGGCTTTTGCAAAATTTATTATGTATTATTGAACAGAATTTATTATGTATTATTGAACAGAATTTATTATGTATTATTGAACAAAATTTATTATGTATTATTGAACAAAATTTTATTACACATTGTTTCAACGCTAAGAGTGTAGAGGAAATTCTGTGCCCTCATACTTCGTACTTAAATACCTCTAGAAATATTAATTCATATTTAAAAAATAATAATAATTCCATAATTTAATAAAATTTATAATTTTCATAAAAAATAAAAATAAAACTTCTTTAAACGATTTGATAAACTGATGCAATTGTAATTAAGAAAATTCACCTCCACTGTGACTTATGGTAAATTGCAGAGCTTTATGCTGGTGACATCTTTAGTGTTAATCATGGTGACGGATATTAATTCATTTAACTAGATAGTTGTGAGTTAGAGCGTTCTAACACGTTAGTCAACTCAAGAAATAATTTCACTGTCTGCTGCTATCTCTAATGGTTCCAAACTGGAAACAAATTAATCTTTCTGGATCTGGAGCTTGGTTACGCAGGTACAATCACGTTTTCAATTATTTGTTGTTTTTTTTTAAAGCCGTGTTAGAACCCAAAATTAGAGTGAGTACGTAGTAGAACTCCACATCCTTGCTTAAAGCTCTTGAAACTCTTCTGGTATCTGGAGTTGCAGGAGAATGAAGGTATTATGTGTGAGGGGACGCGTTGGCTAGAGAGTAGGGTTCTTCGATATCATTCTGTGGTAAGGAATCAGCGGTTGCTATCACTAAACATTTTTGCAACAAGAGTTTGAGGAATGTATGTTGTAATACGTAGTAGAAACATGAACAGAGCTTGTCTCCAGGTCTATAAGGTTAATCATGGAGATTTTTGCGATGTTTTTTTTATCTTCCTTACTCGGTTTTGGGTTTTTCTTTTTAACAGAACACCTAAATACATCCTTGACTTTTTTAAAATTCTTATCACGGACAGAGAAGCTGCATGCTTGTGGGGCCGCCAGTCCGAGGAGAGACACAGTATGTGTCACACAGATGGTTGCAAGACGGAGGAAGCTTTGGGAGCCATAGAGTATGGGGGGGAGCTAAGCCAAGTTTGTCAGATTTTCGGTTAGCCTCGGTAGTCAGGCTACAGATTTTCAGGCGGAGATTGTCGCAATATTTCCTTTGTGCTGCTAAGATCATCATAAGACGGTTTCTCTCCTTAATAAGGTGCGCTTAATGGGCACGCTTGAGTGGTAGTCAGTCATCTGCACAATACGAACAGGACAGTCAGTTCTTCTGAGTCATGATAAATGAGTTGGGGAAACGGTATACTACTATTTTAAGTCAAGGTATCCTTTGTACTAATAATAGGATCAATGTATACGTGAGAGGCACTCTTAAAAGAAGGCTTAGATATATTTGGAGCTCGGGGATATCTTACCGATATTAAAGGAAGCCGGAGGTAGATTTTACTCGGCGGGACGGGACCCATGCCCCACGGCACTGCAGCCACCAAAGAGGCTTATTGTGCCTTCCCTTAAGTCTAGTAGGTGAAACCTCCCCTTCTGAGAAGGTAGAGGACTTTCCCTACCAGTTCCTTCTGCGCTACAATCTCCTCTGGTCTCAAGGTACCAAAGATATCGTAGCGCAGTCTCTCGAGTGCAACGCAATCGAATAGCAGGTGAGAGGCCGTTTCTTCCTCTTCCTGTCACAATCTGCACATCGGTTCCGAGCTAATAAGCCCTACCTTGTGCAGGTGTTTCCTGAACCTTCCGTGCCCTGTGAATAGGCCTGTAATCAGAATGATCTGATCCCTACCCAAAACCTAGAGTCACTTTGGTTCTTTGTTTGCACAGCAAGGGCATAACCCTCTTGCTGTGTTTGACCCTAGGAAGCATCACCCAGTACTTTTCATGTTCTCTCCAGATCCAGTCTCTGAGAGCCTCACGAACTGCACCCCCTAGTGATCCCCAGGATCCGGGCCAATTAAGGGAGTACTAGCTCCTTTCCTGGCCAACCGATCTAAATCTAAGCCAGAGGTTACTTCTGAGGGTATGTCCTTAGGTTTTTAGTATTTTCGAAGGGTGTACGGAAATGGTCATGCACGATGAACAATAATATATTGACTAATTTTTAATAGTTGTAGACGTCCTTGAGCTACAAATAAAACTTAGTAATTTTAATAAAATTAATTTGAACACTTTGACGTTAGTTAACCGAATAACTTGGCGAGAACATTATTTTCTGTAGACTGATTCTGAATGATCTCTTGTATTTTCTCTTGTTGCTAGAAGTATTACATCGTGTCCAATGTTAGAAGTAAGTTTTATAAAGAAATATCCAAAAACAAAGTTTTTAGCACATATTTTCTGTTATTGGTGACAGAGAAGAAGATGATAGAATGGATAGGAAACCGAGAATGGCTCAACAAAACACAAAATAAGGAAAACCAATCGTATAAAGGACACTTACCAATTTATTAATATTAATCAAAAGATTTAAGGGAAAATTATTACTCTCAAATCGTTCTTTAAGGTTCTGGATAGGGCAATATATTTGGAATTGACTTAGACAAATGGTTTTATTATTGACTCGATTTATTTTCTGGTCTCTGTCTACCATACATCAATACATTAATAATGTGAAAATGGATTACTCCGGAGTTGTACGGGTGGGGGGCGGACTGACTAAAAAAAATAGGTGGAGAGGAGATTCCAAGAAACTAGATCGATAGGATTACCTGGGGCTTGTAGTAGCTTTTGGGCTAATAACCACCTAGTTAGTTCACTGTTATAGGCAGACTAATAGACCATCCTAAGTAAATGGTTTGTTAATGTTACTGCCTATTTGTTCTTTCTACTTTTTTGTTTGCTTTAAATTTTAAAAACTTTAGTTAATGCTTAAAAATAAAATTGTCGCAACCAATAATCAAGTTAAAAAGTATCTATTTGTTTATTAGAGGCAATTTTGAGTTATTTATATCCTTAAAAGCTGTAATAAACTCTTTTACGTTGCTTAACACTAAACCTAACCGCCATTTATGCATAACTATTCCTACCATGACCGGTCAAATGACCGCACTTTAAAATCACTTAAATTTCTTATTTTAGAATGAAGATAATAATTATTAAACCTTGAAAAAGCACAGTCTCTTTTGTTTAAAAATAAATCTCGTAGATTTTACTCTTTTTTGCATCATTTTTTATAATTATAGGCTTCTTAATTGCGAATTTCTCGCATACGTATTTTTTACAGTCTAGACAGCATTTTTTAGTCTTACTGCCTTTGCAGTATCTTATTTGGCTATTTTCCTACCATTTGTTCGTGTACTAATATTTGTCATGCTTTTGCAATGGAAATATAAAGTTTTGCCTTGAAATCTCACTTCCGGT
Organism: Rhodnius prolixus; assembly: GCF_049639745.1. Taxonomy (NCBI): domain Eukaryota; kingdom Metazoa; phylum Arthropoda; class Insecta; order Hemiptera; family Reduviidae; genus Rhodnius; species Rhodnius prolixus. Next base: position 28,031,898 of record NW_027411624.1, read on the forward strand.
AGTTTTTGATACAAAATCCATGCATTTTATCCCAGGGCTAAGTCTAGGATATTGAAAACTATTTGTTGAGGCAATCTCCGAGATTTTCCACGGTTGTATTTCTTCCACGAGCTAATTTCTGCTAATTTCAGAGCGACAAAACTCCCCAAGCGAAACTATAGGTTCTCTGCTTTCAAGTTTTCTCCAAAAATGGAAAGCCTTTTATTGAATTGAACGCTAGCCAAGATTTGATACCAAATTTGTCCGGTTTATTTTGGCATGTACTGAGTAAATCTGCATCTTGACTTTTGTTGGGAACAAATGTCCTTGGAAGAGATATATGCTCCTTGGTTAGAACAGTTTTGACTGTTCTCTACGAATTTGTTCCAAAATTTAGAAATCAAAGCAAATTTATCGGCTTGTAAGCGATTATTTCTTTGATCCACTCGAATAAAACTCGAAAATTTTCGTCTATACATTTCTGCTCACAGTGTTTGAGAAGAATGCTCGTCCCTATTTTTGTTCCATAGAAAAGGGAAATATCGTACATTTTTCGCCTCATATGCACCACATGCAAACAATAATATAAACGCATTATCAAATTGAGTTTTCGAGAGAATTCTGTTACACAAAAATAATAATAATAAAATAAATAAAATAAAATATTAAAATAAGTAAATAAAATGAAAATATTCAGCCGGTCAAATGACCGGTCGCGGTAGTTAAGACGGACTACAAATTTTTCTCAAAAATCAAATATTAGGAAAAGAAGTGAATATTAAAAAAACAATTGTATACACATTTTAGAAAAAGTCGTGAAGTTTAATGGCGGTATGATGACGCTGTAATTGAAAATTTAAATCAAATTTAAAAAACGGTCAATTGACCGGTCGTGGTAGGTTTAGTGTTAAGAGCAAGGCTACAGCTTTTAACGACTTAACCAATCAAAATAAATCATCGCAGATGGAGATTATTAATTTGGTTGTCACTTCTTACGAGTTTAAATCTTTTATGGCCATAAATAGAATAAAAAGATTCGAGTGAATCATTAACACTAGATTTAGGCATTTCAGGTGTACATTGCAAGGATAAGTAAGCCCATTATTTGTTTTCGAATTTAGATTTCTCTTTCGGTGCAAATCTCATTAGAGCTAAAATTTGAACATCTCATTGCAGCCTGTACGACTGACTGCCTCATCTCACAGAATTGCTTATCCTTCCTTCTTCAAATGGACTATTAAACTTTGTCCGACCTCAATTTCACATTCTATTATTATTTTCTATTACTAGGTAACCTTATATCAGATTGAAAATAATAATTAGTTCAGTGTTTATATGGTAGGGAGAGTGTTGTATCTATTCACAAACCAGGACTGGTGGTGTAACCTCAATGTCATGGCACTCCTTAAAACTATTACCTTTCTCCATGGCCATTAAAAGCCACTTACCTTATTTACTATTTATTTTTTATCCCTATTTTGTAAGAGACAATATCAACTTACTGTGGGTGTACATTGGCCTGGACAAATATTTAACATGCTGTTAAAGTTAGAAGCACACTTATTCTGAGCAATAAAATATATTAGTGATGATACAAATACTCGAAAGATTCCACCTTAATTAGAGAAAAGACCCAAATATAATTACCACATGAATGGGGAAGAAGCAGCAAATTGCCATTCGGCCAGGTGATTGTTACCTACCACAACCATAACCATATCGTCCGTATCATATTAGCCAAAATTGTAAATTGTTAAATGAGCAACTTCGTTGAAGCAGTATGCTTACCTCCTCGTTCATTACAAGCGACTGCATTGGCCGTAATCAAGCAATATTTGGCGAATGGCGTTAGGTTTGACCAGGAATCGGATTTGACGCTCGATGTCACCAATTTAATGGGATTTCCAGCACCCAGTCACTAATTCCTGTTTCTTATTTACTTAAAACATTCATTATGTACTATTGTGTCCCAGTAAATTCAAAATGTAGTGAAACATCTCTCTTTTCCCATCCAATTGTATTCAAAAATCTCACAGGAAAAGGGCTTCTCTCTCCATTCGGCAATGCAGGATGCACGGATAAAATCAGCGTTACAATGAGCTGTTAAAATCATTTTTTAGATTCTTTTTTTTTTACAGTTTTCAATAACTTTTTCTTCGCCAAATTTACGGAGCACTTGGTAAATATAACAGAGGGCGATCGCATGATGTTAGCTAAGGATGAACTTCTCTTGGAGTACCATTACCGCGCAGTTACATACAATTGATGAGGCCCCCAATAAGTACGCACTATTTATAAAACGAATATTGGCTAAACTAAGTGTTGTTGGGCAACGACCTTTATAATTGTGGTAGGGCTTTTTTACTTAGGTCCAGTTTTACTTATTATTTATACCTGGCCCCGTTCTCTACACATTATACACATCAGACATACCTGTACAACCCTCTACACTACTCTGTACATATGCAGACGACACAGCCATATTAGCCACAAGTACACATCCTTCATTAGCTTCATACAAGTTACAGACACACTTACATAAAATAGAATCCTGGGCCAAGAAGTGGCGGATTAAAATGAACTCACAGAAATGCCACGTTTACTCTCCGGCGGGGCTCCTGTCCACCTGTCCTCTTCAACAGCAGTCCTCTTCCTTGTACAGATCTGGTGCTCTACCTTGGGCTCTACGTCTAGAAACGACTGACGTGGTACCACACACTAGACTTAAAAGACAAGCAATGACAAAACGTGCGAAACTGCTTTTTCAGACTTCTTGGACGACGCTCTAAATTACCCATTGAACTCAAACGCTTAATATACAGCACTATTCTCAAACCTGTGTGGACTTACAGGACTAGAGCTGTGGGGTTCAGTCAATACTCCTCCGACAGATAGCTGACGCTCCTTTCTACGTGACTAACCTCACCCTTCACAACGACCTCAACATTCCCTTCATAGACCAACTCGTCAAGACTAAATATCAAAAATTCCTCTCTAATCCTCTTGTACTGTCTCTCGCTTCCGCTGACATCCCTGATACTCCTCGCCGACTGAATCGCCAGTGGCCCCGCGACTTCCTCGTAGTCTGAAGGCCTAAACGCCATTATTCTCCTCTCTCCTCCTCATGATCTCCTCTTCACATTCTCCTCTCTCCTATAGAGAGTGCTACCGCTGGGTAGTTTCTCTCCTCCTGCTCTCCTCCCGCACCAGTTCATCATGCTCTTCTCATTTACTGATTTTATACAGTGTATACAGATTGTAAATTACAAATAAATTAAAAAAAAAAAAACTTATTATTTATTGATTGTAACCGATATTCGACTAGATAGACTAGTAGCCTTTGGTATCCATATTTCACCATACGAAATTAAGTTTATAGTATGAAATCTACTTGACTGACCGGAGATCTGGGATACAATCATTCTTGGCCAGCTTTCTGTTCTAATAATTAAGAACCTATTTTATTTGAAGTTTCTTAATAATGAATCTTGTTTTTAAGCAACCTTTAGTTTAAAGAATTAAAACATTCCATCATTTTATTTGTACTGTTCCTACCTTGTTGCTTATATTATCTCCTAGTTCTCTCTGAAGAAAGGAGGTCAATTCACCTACTTTTAAACTTAGATTAAAAACTTTCAAGGTCGACCAGATGAGATTGTTTATAGATACTTTTTAATTTATACTACGCATACAGACGCAGTCTCTTATCCCACCTCTGTCTGTCTTTCATTCTCTCTGGCATTTTGATATTCTATTTTTACTTCCAGAATAATGTATGCTCTTTCTTTTCTTAGCTATCGATAGAATGTTGGACTAAATTTGAATTAGATATGTATAAGTAGCACATAGGCGCTCTGTATTTAGCGGTTTAGGGCTGAAACTCTAATATCAATACTCGTATGCTATAAAACATATAATTTATACTATTTACATTGTGTGGGAACTTCTTGCTCTAAAACTAAATAAATGGTCTATAATACTTTTACATCTTTATTGAAATATGAACCTGTATCTGTCTGCATCTTAAACATAATTCTCTGATCTAAAAATTGGACTAACTTTGATCAGACCTTGGCACCCTCTGGGTGGAGCATCGATTGAAAGTCTTTCATTAGACTTCAAGCTTGAGGGCTGGAATTATTCGTCTGATAAGTGCCGAACTCTCTGTCATATCGCCCTTTATTATTTCACATTAATTGGGAAATACTTATTTAATCTATCCAAACTATGCAGGCGCAATACAATGCATATGTTCACTCAGTCTGCAGTCAGCAATGACTTTAGTTCATTCAGCCATGGATTAATGCAGCAATAATAAACTTAACGCTAGTGTCTAATCGTGAACTTTCCACCTACAAACGTTGCTGTACCTTTCACCCGCCATTTCTATGAAGTAGTTGTGCGTCCACCACCCTTATTTTCTTGCACTTCTTTTATTTTATTATGTAATAAATGTCTCGAGATCTTTTCGGTATACCACGGGAGGGTTCCTGAATTGTCCAGATTTTCCTGAATCTCTAGATACTCGGTAATGTGCATTCATTAGAAATGTCCATCTAGATAATCTCACACTTCTTTGCATTAACTTCTTATAACTTGATATCCAGCAGATGTCTGAGGAAATTACGATTCTGGTTTTGATTATCTTTCTCTGATAATATTAACATCACAAGTTACTTTCAACTAGCTCTTTCTGAAATACTGTGGCCATTTGTTCGATATTTCACAGAGTGATCAGTTTAAAGTATTTATCTAATAATAATTGTTGATTTCATAACTTAAAAACGACCATATTGCCTAAATTGTTTTGTGAACATAATCTCAAAAATTACCTTCATTGATAATTATTCTGTAATTGAAGGGTCAGTTTAGAAATAAAAAAAAGTAATGCATTTATTTCTCAAACGATTCTCGTTTCCATGGAGACTTATTCTCACCTTGAAGTATATTTGTATTTCCTATTCTTATTTTGTCCATTCTTATAGTAATAATAGTTATTTATTTATTTAACAAGTGTGGAAAGTAGTACTTTTCCTCACGCGAGGCAGGGTTTGCACGCACGAGCGAGCGAAGCGAGGCGAGTTGCAAGTGCAAATTGCCGAGTGTGAGGAAAATACTTTACACTCGAGTTAAATATTATATTTTTTCTGCAACCATTTATTAACTAAAAAAATTAAAAATTTCATTTTTACAATCTACAAAAAGTAATTTATTTATTATAAACATTTATTGTTATATTACAATTATTTACATTACTTACGTATTTACATTACTTATTACATTTTCTGCTGTTTCTTTTATTGATGGAGGAGTGTTTTCTAAACAGGAATCACAGAAATCCATTTTAAATTTCTATAAGGTAACACTATAACCTTTTTAACTGTTATAATTAAAAATATCTAATTATTTATTAAAGTATTATTTTTATTTCTATATTCCTTTCAATTTTTATTTTATTTTTTAATATTCGTTTTTTAATTATTTAGATAAAATAAATTTAAATAAGCTTATTAGAGTTTTACAAAAAATATTTATGTTAATAACAAAACTTCTTATATCAAGGAAGCACAATAAAGTTTTTCCACACACTAGTGCGGAAAGTGACACTAATGGGAATTTTTCCCCACTAGTGTGGGAAGTTGGGCATTACACAGCTGATTTTAATTGAGTAATGAGAACTTCCCGACATGGTTGCAGAAAAAAACTTTTTTAATAGTTTCAGTTTTTATTTTGCGATAAAGGATGATACGGGAACCATGTATGACCAGAATTTCGTAATTCGTAAAAATATATTGGACTAAAGATGAAAAATTCGGCCTTCTTTTTAATATTTATTGAATAATGAGTAAATACTCCTACCAGAAGTAGAAGTTCCTGATCTATGTGCGAATAGATAATGAGTTAAACTTCTCTTTAAACAAAACATGGATGCAATAAAAAGTAGTGTTATTGTAATAAGGGAGATATTACGACAATTTTATTATACATAGACCTAAGAACTATGATTACTAGCATACTAGCCTTCCTCACAAGATACTGAGTAAGTATCTACTTTACTTTCGAGTATAAATTATCATACTTTTATCTGACAGTTAATACATAACTGTAATATTACCTACAAAATAATATAAGGCATTAACCTATTTTTGTTTAATCTATACAGAAAACTATATAGCTACAAACACACACATTATATATGCAATACACATGTATACATTTTCCCCTATTATCAAAATACTCTATATTAAAAAGTTGCGAGACTTCATAGGAATTGGAACAAAGTACGGCGACAGTAACAGAAAGCTGGCCAAGAATGATTGTATCCCAGATCTCGGGTCAGTCAAGTAGATATCTTACTATTTTAATAATTTCTTGGCCTTGCCATTCTATTACAAACATATTGTCCGTTCTATTCCATCATTCCCATTCTGTCATTTTTCCTCCTAAGTATAATTTGTAGCGTTCCAATTAATATTAAGACGAATTTGTAACTTTACCATACATTTGTGGATCTTCTATTTGTTGTGGTTTCTTCTCTTTAAGTTCTTTTTTGTCAAACAATAAGTGCTTAGAATCATTTACACTATCCTACAGTCATTTCGATCTGGTACCATTTGTCTGGAATACCATCAAAAGTGATTGCGCTCTGGAAGTACAGTAGACAATTTAGAGAGAGTTCGTTCACCTTTACTGCAACTAAGTCTCTGCGGAGAGTACGCTGCAGATCAATAAGTAACTTACTGTTTTTAATACTTGTAGGCCTACTGCCAAATAAAGCTTTAAAATCTATCTCACTAATGTAGTGCAGTTTATCTTATTCATTCTAAAACTTACTGTACTCATTTTTGTGATTTAATTATAACTTGTATGTTTTCATTTGTTTACTGTGTCAAATGAATCAAATAAAGTTGATCATATGGGGTAGGTTTATTGGATCTCCTCAATGGAAACTGAAAATAAATCCAAGTACAATGCGTCAAAAGTATTTCAACGCTCCCACTTCAGTACTCATTACATTAAAACATTATTAGTAACAATATTAATTATACAATAAATTAATCACTAAGCAGTAATTGAACATCAGTTAATTTTGATCAATAAAAACAGTTCCAATTTCTAAATATTCAATATTTTACTGATTACATCACTATTTATTGTTTTAATTTATTAATGAAAAGTTAGCAATGGCAAGAAGATAGAGCCAAATAAACTATTTTAAAAAAGAACTTCTAATAAGGTTACCAACGGCATGATCTATGTGCAGATCTAATTTTACTTCTATGAGTAAGATCCTGTTTAGCAGATAAACTTTGATTGCAAGTACACCAGGACCAGTGGCACACTGTGCCTGAAGAGACAATCGACGCCGTGTTTCCAAATCTGGCCCACAATTCAAAACCGGTTTGTTTAATATTAAGGAGAATGTCTCACTATGGCGGTTGGGGCCATATTAAACGCAAGCCACAGAGATCTTCTACTGACCAGCGTACTTATCAGTTATCCTCTCTACTAACCTGTTTCATTTCAACTAATTTCTGCTTTCTAACCTAAAAGCAACTTTTTAGGTTGTTTAAAATTGTATCTACAGTTATTCCTTTACATTGATTAAACTCTGAGCAGACCCAGAGTTTGATACCTTCTTGTGTGAGGGAGCCATCCCAACATTAAGTCTTTAGTCAATGGAATTAGACATTTTACTTTGCAATTCAGTCGAAATCGCATTGCCTCCAAATAGTGTGCCTGCAAGCCTTGTCCATGACAAGTGTGAATTACTGAAGCTAGTAAACAGACCCGGATCGAGGATAAGGCGAGCCAGGCACTTGTCTTAGGTTATGATCAGTATACGGGGAGTCTAATTCATGAAAAATAACAATTAATAAGGATAAGAAAAAGCAACCTCAACCATTATTAACGTAATTTCTGAATTTTTATTAAAAATTGTGTTTGATCTTAAAATAACATCAAAATTAAAAATAACAAATGTCTAACTGGAATTCAGCTTGCTTAAAAAATTAATAATAAATCTATAAGCTCTAAAGCTATTAACTAGAAACGTGCATAATATTATGATTCATAAATTGTTAAATTGTCTTATGCGTTTATAAAAGTAATTCTAAAATTATAAATTTGCAATATTCTTTAACTTCTTATGGTTTTTTTTGCAATTATTCGAGGTGTGGCTATTAAATAACGAGACTATTGCTATAAAACATTTTATTTCAAGCAAGCTTGAATGTCGGCGAATAAGGCGGATGAGGCCTAAAACTGGGATGTTGTACTTGGGTAGAAACGTCTTGACAGACAATGCAGTGTGAGCCGGCGCGTTGTCTTGATGGTAACTCATGACTTGTTCTTCCACAAATCGGGTCGTTTTTTTCCTTACTCTTTCACGGAGTTGAGCAAGCACCTCATGGTAGTAATGTTGATTAATTATAATCGATATTTTCATCCGTTTTGGACGTGGAAGGGTGACCCGGGTGGTCATCATCTTCGACGTCTTCTCGGCCATCTTGGAAACACCCAAAAACTCGCACAAGTGATTAACATTCATCGCCATAAACTTAATAAAAGATAAGTTTCTGTAGCGGTTCTACCAAGTATCATGTGAAATTTCAGAACAATTCGTTGCTCTACTACACCTCTTACAACACAAACGACGGTTCCGGTCAGACAGATTTCTCTAGAAAGCACGTGAGACGCTGCAATCGAAAGAGAAGGCTTTACGCTGCACAGCTGTCGGTCGTTAGGATTTGGCGCATGCATAGTTCTTCTGTAGCAACATCAGTCTCGTTATTACCACGTAGTTCTTATTTTCGCAAGTAAGAACCCCCCTCGTAAGTTATTTTAGAGGTACTAATCCATCCTTATAAGTCTGGTGATTTTGGGTCTAGATCCGGCTCTGCAAGAGAACTAAGTAATGGCAACTTGATATTCTTTATTTATGTTGTGAATCGTTTAAATTATTAATGTCCAGTTCGGTTTTGAAGTCATTTTAGTCTGATTTCCCCAAAGGTATCCCAATATTAATTTCTTTAATTGTAGTTTGATATTTATACAGAATCATCCATTTTTCTCTTCTGTAAGTAATCGTTAATATATTCTCCCCCACTCAAAGAATTCTAGTAATAGTGTTTGCAAGTCCTTGGTCTATTTAATAGGGCACTTAAGTGCCCTATTTCAATTGGACCTAATATTTTATTCATACATCTATTCGTGACATATATCTCATGTAACTATTCTAATAATTTTAAAAAGCTGTAAAATACTTGAATTAATATCCACTATATCTATTTTCTCAGTACATCTTCCTAGCTAAAACGTGTCTCTTTATTTTTATGAAATAACAAATTTTAACTTTGTAGGTCGATCCATTCATAATGCAGAACGACCTGCCCTTGCCCTACTGATACACATTTTCCATTTCATCATAAAATTGCAAACCAAGGTCATTTTGTTTATCTGCTAATTTTTCTTCTTTCTCTTCTAGAAATAGTTTCATGTATACATAAAGAGAAAATAATTGTAATAACAACTTTAAAACCATTGTCAATACATGGAGTTGCAAAAATTTTACTTACTTATAAAGATTTAACTTATATATCCAGCCTAAGGTATTCTAGTCGATAAAAGAATTAATTTATATCAGATATTTTATTGTCAAATGTAATCATTTTTGTTCATCGAGGATGTTCCCTCCATGAACTTTGTGAATTACTAAAAGTTGGACATTTAAATTTTTTGGGAGTGCGTCCACTTACTAGACATGAATCAAAGCATGTGGAAAAATTATGCATGTTCTGTGGAAATCTGTGGCTATATATAATGTTCACTGATTTCTAGGAGTTGCTATTAAAAGGTATTTTCATTCACTTTTGGTGGCAATGATGAAGTAGTATTCAGTCGCTATAGCGATAACATTTTTATTGCTGAAGTGGCACTTTACTTTCTTTAGGGGCAACTAAATAGTAGAAAATATAAGTAGTAATTTGAAAATAACAGATTTATTTTCTATTAATCTATATCTATTATTATTATTACGTGAGATCTACAAGATATTGAACCTTCAGAATGGTTGAATCACTTTGGTTTAATGAACCAAATCTCCTTCACCCTAAAATTTCAAGCACTAATTCTTCATCAACCCTTACCTACTTAATTTAACATAATTTATAGTACAAGGCTTATTTTGGATAAAATTGGAAAAAATTCTTGCAATTGTTGCATCCCAGATTAAATGCGTTTTCCACTCCTCACGGCACAAAGTAGAAGAAGAAGAAAAAGATTAGATGCGATATTGACGCCATTTAGAAGGTAAAAGGCCAAAAGCAGTAATACTTTTATCTGACGCAAAATACAAATAGATTTATAGAAATTTCGATAATGAAGATAAAGTTCTGCACTTGTGGTGTAAATATATCTCGTAACTTTCTTTGCAGAAACTAGTGTCTTGATTGAGATAATTAGTAAATGGTTTATTGAAAGTTTTCCTTCCTTCTCTTTTTATAGATTAATTACTTTCAATTCTTCTAATTAATTATTCCAATAGATTGTAGATTGCACTACTGTGCAGTGTACAAGATATATTCTTATTTTATATAATATCTATAAAATAATAAATACCATTATGGAGGACGTCTTTTCTAGTGTAAATAATGTAACTATAAATTCAAATCCATCCATTTTACTCATCACTAGGTAAAAATTAGTGGCTATGTCCTCAAAACATTTATTACTTTTATTAATTAACATAATTTTGAAGACATACTAATTTATATGCATTGTTTTTTTTACTCCTAATTAAAAATATTAAAAAGTACATTTTGCTGTAAATGATCGTTTAATTGCTCCAAGGAATTGCATCTATTTCCATTTTTTTTTTTTTTTAATCGTTCTACTTTCTAAGTAATTTTATGAAAGGGATTCAAAGAGTGTGCCATTTTCATATTTCGGGGTAGGCTCATGTTATTTACTAAAGTGATGTGCTTCGAAACCAAGTCATGGGAAAAGATCGATTTAACATACAAGTTAAAGCTACATTAAGTGCTCGCTATAGAGCCCAGAAATAATTATTATTAGGATTTTTAATGAATGGTGGTTGTTTTAAGTTAATTATTTTATTCATAATTTTGATTTATCTTCAGCTTTCTTATCTTTATTTTGTATTTTTTTTTTTGCTTTGAAAAACTGCTTTATTGCTTGTTTTCTTAAACACGCTCAGTAATATCATTTCTTAAACTTTGTTTGGCCATTTTTCATTATTATATTCATTTCATTAATACAAATGACATTTTTCATCTGCATATTATCTTCCCCTTACTTTGTAAATACAATTTTTTAATTCATGGCAAAGCTAAAGAAAAGAAAAAAAATTCCTACTTTATTCTTACATTTGTAATTAATTTTTTAGTTAATTAATTAATTCATTTTTTGTTACAGTTCGTCAGGAGCGAGTGCTGTTGCTATTGATAACAAGATTGAACAAGCAATGGTGAGGATATTTTTGTATCAAATTTAGAGAAAATGCTTCTCACTGTAATTATAGTTTAACTAAATGGTATACAAATTTTTGGAGAGAAAAATTGAATTTTACTTATTTAAGGTAAAATTATATAGTACTATGGTTGACCACTTTGTCAGGAATTCATTCTGATCCTTGCGAGTATCTCGTTTGAACAACACGACAATAATCGACGTTCTCAACACTCGTTCAAAATATGCAGAACTTGTAGGGTTAGTTGATGTGCACATAACAGAAGACTACATTTTAGGAGAAAGCACATAGATAAAGGAATCAAGTGAATCCCAATAGATTTCTAGAAAGAATTAGATTTGGTATGATAGCCAAGTTAAGGGGCGTAACCACCATGAATGCAAAGCATGCACTCATTAGTTCTATTAGATCTCAAGTTTATAAAAATAAAAAAAAGACAATCAGCGCTACTTTATGCACAAAAGATTTTTGACATCAACTGGTAAAGCTTCTCAAACGAATAAAATCTTTACTGCCCGAAGAAATAATGGCTCAGTACTGGCAGCTGATAAAACTGCATACTGTTTAATGTTTCTATGTATATTTTAACAACCGGTAACAACACGATCCTGGCGGCTTCTTGTGACATCTCTTAACTTTCTTGCAAACCAAACAATTTAAGGGTTAGGTAGACTTTCAGTTCGTTGCAAACAGTTTTTCGTTCACGTTTTCTCTTTGAATTAATTGGGGCTTCGTATAAAGTGATATGTTGCTTTCTAATCCAAATTTTATAATCTATTGCAAATTATGCAAAAATCACAATTGAACTATTATTTGAGAAAACATCAGTGGTATAAATTTTGAGCAATTTTGAGATTTTTTAAAAAAAATTTAGTTGTGTTCATGCCTGTGAATTCAGGTTACACCACTGTCCAAGTTCTCTAAACATCCTGAGTTGTTTGTAATTCAATAACATCGAAGTGTTGAGAAATATTTTTCTAAATCATTTATTGTTAATTTTTCTTACCACAACGTTTTCCTTCTTAAAATTGTTTATCTACCTTCTTCTTCATGTAGTCCTATGGGCTATGGTTCTGTTTTTCTTAGATAGGAAATTCTGATTTGTAAAATTACAATGTTTGTTGTCATTCTAAGTTCTCCTTTTTTTGTCTTGTTCATAGCTTTTAGAGTTTACTTTATTTTATTAATTTTTTCCCATATTCTTCAGGATGTTTCTAACTGGTTGGAAATTGAACTTAATTCATAATACAATATAATTTCTTTAGCATTGCACTTTTTTTATTTTTCTGATCTACAATCATTTGTTTCAGCACCATTGCCTGTAGATTTTTTTCCACTTCACCTTTTTCAGTTTAATCTGTTTACACACCTATTCCGATTTCATTGTCTTGATTTTTACTGAGGACAGCTTCTAAGTCCGATGTTGCAGTTTCATTTAAAAAAAAAAAATATCTATTTTTTCTTTTTAAAAAAATATATTAATGACCAGAATTTGATTGAGTGGTACTGTAGTTAAATAAATGGTAGTAAGGCTATCTTGTTGTTTGCGAAAATCCCACAACCTAGCCAACATATGTTGCAAATTTGCTTAATTTCACTTATCTTCTGTTTTTTATTGTTAGGGGACCGATCCACTTAATGGGTTCTCGCTCAGACCAAAGCCGTGTACTTACTTAGGTTTCATTTCGATCCCTAGTTTGAAGTTAGTTTCTGGTTTCAAAAGCCGTCCGTGAGAGCATTACAAAAACTCGCTAAGAACAAGAATCTCTTTACCACACTTACCCTCTATGTAAGGAGGAAGTGGCCTTTGTCCTAAGTAGTAATCCTCCTTAGATCAGTTTCCTTATATTTAGATTACTTAGAAAAAAACAAAGTTTTAGATCATGGATGTAGATATGAGGAAAGGTGCACTTATGTATATGTTGTTTTTTTGTTGGCAGATACATCAAAAACTAGAAGTTGCAGAAAGCTCAACCTTGATATTCGTTTTGGTATCGCTATCGCTATTTGGTTATTGTGGTTTTCGATGAAATCAGATATTTGGAAAGGCAATTTCTTAAATCAGTGTCATGTTTCAGACATGTAGGTGACAACAAAAATGTGAACTACTAACTTATAAAAAATTACAGTACCCCTTCAGGCCCGATGGCCTGTTATCGGACGATGATTGGGCAAGATTTACTGCAGAAACATTTCCATTGTTGCTGAAAGCTCGATTGACTTCTTTATAATTGATGAAACGGTCGGTGAGCCCCTTGCCTCATTGCTTCAACTTTAATGAGATGATACATTTTTTAAACATAACTCTTTTCAAATACACCTGATCTTTATTGGGCTGCAAGAAAAAGAATAGTCATTGGTCAGGTTATCAAAATTGTCTTATGTACCTCGGCTTTCTTTATTAGCGTTATTGCGATGTTAGTGGCTTAAATTGATTAGTTTAAAGGTTTAGAATGTTCAATATTAATTTTAATTATATTTTTTGAGGACCCATAATTCAAAAAGGAAGACTTACTTTATGAGTTAGATTGTAGATTTGTTAGGAGAATGGTTATAAAACCAAATCCACCGTGATCTAAAAGCTTCTCTCTTAAGTGGCAGGGTTGGTTTTCATTATAATGTATCTTTGCGTAGATATTATTGGGCGTTTGAGTGGGGCTACTGTTCTAGTTATGCCTTGATTTCTATTTGTCTTAGTGCGCATTTTTTTCTTATGGTTTGTAATTTGCATTCCTCATGTTAACAGAGGAGGTTTTCCACAATAGGTGATCTGAAGTGTGGTGGCAACAAAAGCATTTTAAAAGCAAACCGAAATCTCTACACAATCCTAAATCAACCTCTGATGATAGATTTAAATCAAAACCAGAAATAAGAAAAATATGGAAGCTATTGTTTTTAAAATATACTATTTGCTTTACTTTCTCTAAACTCGCATTTAATTTAACTTGCTGCAACCTGACTTAATTTTGTAGTGGTATTTAATTATATATAAATGCATTGTTTCGTTTCAAAGTAAAATATTGAACAAGATAGATATAATTCTGAACTTGCACCAACTGTTTACTAACTAGTGAGTTTTTTCTGTGTGTGTTAAGTCATTCTTTAATCTTTTGACCACAGATTACCGAAGATTTGAAAATAGATTCCAATAGTTTTGGGATTCTCGATCCCATTTTTCTTTGTTCTTGCATTCTAGTAATTACGATTCGTTTAAATTTGCAACCCATATATGTAGTTCCCAGTGCTGCCAGACCCCCTCATTTACCCACACTTTGGACTTTTAAGAAAAACAAAAATGGCATCTATTACAAGGCAATTTCTGCTGCATACAGGAATTTATGTTGAGGGAATTTCAAAATTCATATGCAAATGATATTCTTGTTCGCATGTGGTGTAAAAGAAGATAACAGTATTGGCAGGTATTTTCTTTTTAACAAGATATCTTATTTACTTAAATCAGCAAAAGACATCCAAAATTTGGAGACTGATGCTAAATAGTGAATTTAAGTGGTAAATAATTTAAGGGAAAAAAGATTAAACATAACTGTCTTATGACATTCGTTCTTCAGTAAATATCATAAACTGTTCAGGGCAGGAAATTATTTGTCTTATCTATCACCTTTTTTTAACTAATCTCACCTAGAGGTAGGACCTTCTCAGACAAGAAGTCGTTCTTAGGCATTGCTTCCTTCAAATAGCAACACTCATCTTAGGATGAGTCAGGCGCGAGCAAGCACTACGACTTCCAGTGCGACCTTAAACTTCAGATAGCATTTGCTATCACTTACGCATTTCCAAAAGAGTAGAAACAGAGTTTCATCTATCAAATTACATTTACATTAAGGCACTTACCATGCTTGTTTCATCTACCTGCCTTTGGGCTCCCATATCCAGCTTAGATTTTACAATTCTATGGTTCCCAGTGATCTATCTAATTCCTTAAACTTTAATAAAACAATCTTTGATTCGGAGACAGTTTGGCTGCAAAGCTTTTTGAATGGCCTAACGCATAGACGAACCTTTAGAGAAGATGACAATTCTACTTGCTGCAATGTTTTTTCATTAAGATATTGGAGGACACAGCTTATATTGGCGAAGATGAACATTGCAGGGTCCAAAACTAAATAAATACAACTCTCCTCTCGAATTCTTGAAGGGCGTACATAAAGTCGAACCAATAAATTGTGTTAAAATGAAATTATTTAACCGCCCTCGACAACCCATTGTGGTAATATTTATTTAAACAAAATATGTTAACCAATATAAATTCAGAAGTAAAGAAATACCTAATGAAGTTGAAATAGCATTTCTTGAAAGCAATCATAGTCGCGAAACAGATAAGTTAGATCCTCAGTTAAAGTAATATAGAAGTTTAATACTTAAAATAAGCAAGCATTGTATAATTATAAATTGTGAATTAGGTACGAGGTTGGGAAGTTAGAGAAGAAATTTTATTCTTTTTATCATTTTGAAGACAGTGAATGTTACTACTAAAACATCAAAAACCAGGCCTAACAGATCTATTTTATTTGTCAGTTGATGAATTTCGTTATTTTATATTTAATTTATAGAGTGCAAGAGCATAGTTAGTAAAACATAATAGCTGACTGTGAATCTAAGATGTGGGAACTCATCAGTAGTGGTTACCTACAACAACATGATCATCTTGCGGTGTTGTGGGCTAGCAAAAGCCAAGTTGCCCACTATGTAGAAAATTAGTTCTGTTTAGTTTTTTGGAGAAGTGCTTCTTAGTCCTACACCTAATTGTTGAAAATCTTGCAACCTCTAAGAAGTATCCTTGTAATATGCTTTATCTTAGTAAAATTATGTTTATAATTCTCCCTCGGAACTTTATAGAATTTAGTGTCTCCTGAAAAAAGTTGCCTTACAAGTATCTGCATTTTTTTAACGTTAAAAAATTTGTTTAAAAAAGTGCTCAAAGAGTATCCTCACGTGGGGCAGTGGGTCACAATAGTTTTTCAAATTATGAACCAGTATCATAACAATAATAACAGTATTTATGGGTAATTACAGTATTTTCAAATTTGAATCCTGTCGAGTTGAGTGTAGATCTTGTGTGTAAGAATGTAGGTCTTGAATGTAGGATTTGTAAGTCAGAAACTTGTTCATATATTTATTGGCAAACATTTCATCACGGATGTATGCCTTTCTCAATGCCTTCTTTCGTAATGATAAAAAGGTGTACTGCAAATGAATGTTATTCTCTGAAAAGAGTATAAATTCCATCCGTGCAGAAATTTAGGTAATCCAAAAATCTATATTTAAGATCTCACCCTACAAGAGCTCAAATTATAAAATGGCGGAATGGTCTAATAAGTGAGCCAGCCCCACTTTTAAATACCTAATTTAATTGTTTTTCTTTTCTACAGGATCTGGTCAAGAGTCATTTAATGTATGCGGTCCGTGAAGAAGTTGAAGTATTAAAGGAGAAAATTGCTGAGCTAATGGAGCGTATATCCCAGTTAGAGTCGGAGAATAATATTTTACGTGCGGGTGCAAGCCCTGAGACCTTGGCACAACTACCAGCTCCGCAGCCGCAGCAGAATAATAACCCTTCATAGGTAAGGTGATTGACGTAATTTAAGTAAAAAATGTGTTAATAATTTCCTTTTGTGATTTTTCATTTATATTAGTTGAAAATTTTTAAGAGGAAAGCAATCGTAAAATAACATAAAACCTGTCAGAATTAAGGGAGAAGATATGACTGTACAGTCAGAAGTGGGACATAAACTCAATAGAATAAATTTTGATCCCTGAATATTTACATTTTTCCTCTGGAGTTTGAGCTTCAAATTCAGAAGAATATTAATAATTTTTTTTTTTTTCTGTTTCAGGCTGGCTGTACTTTCTTCTTGTATTTATAAATTTTATTTTGAAGTTCTAACATTTGAACTGAAGTGTGTTACCCTTCTCCTTATCTATATATCAAGCGCCATTGTTTGTTACACCCTCAAGCTTACCTTTAGAGTTTAGTTTTAGGACAGAAAGCAGGATGTCCTAGCACTCACACTTGATCTTGGCCAGCTTGCTGCAGCCCCAGCCTTCTTGTACACGCATCAGTACGCTCTTATTATATTGCTAGTCAAACAAATTATATATACTTTATATATATATAATATATAAAACCATTTGAATTTAAGGATTTGCACATTATAATTTGATCCTGCCCCATTTTGTTTTTTTTAAATCTTGTAAACAAAAAAAAAAATCCCTCCAAAACAAAACTTAAACAAAAAAAATTAATAATAAAGAAAATGCCTATTTGTCTCGACATTTATTGTATGATTATTAGATAGCTCTGATATGGTTTGTAGGTGTCTACGGCCATTTCTTTCCATATTATTATTCCTTCTTGTAACCTATTTTTATTATTATTCAAATTATTTAAGTATTTGTGTAAACCCTGCAAATAGATTATTATTAGCTTATTATAAAAAGGTGGAAAGTCTATTTTAAAAACAATAAAAGAAAAAAAAAATGTAATAACAATGTGGCAACTTATGTTTTAAGCAATTTCTCTCTTTTGAAAATTAATACCTAGAGAAAAAAAACATTAAAAATCAATGGCTCAGAAATTTGAAAAATCGTGAGATCTTAATGCAGTGTGTCTTGCAAGTGAAGCCGAAGATTGAAAATTTTAACCTAATGAAAGAAAAGAATGAATTATATTTTCGGTTAAAGAAGATAGAAACATTCAGAATGAATTAACACTGAGTCTAATCAAAAACCCGACCTTGACAAAAGTGCAGAATTTAGCATTTTTTATTTGATTCTTAGTTTACGTGAAGATGTAAGTGGTTATCCAGAGATATGCTTAACATAGGAAAAGATGCCAGAATGGCTGTGGTAAGATAGTGAACTATATTTTTTTTTGTCTGTAAAATGTATAAATATCTTTTTAATAAAAATAAGAAATGTTATTTCAACAAGAAATCTTGAAAAATAAATATATTAAATAAACGGTCTAAGTTTATTTCGTAGCATTAGTCTTTGTAGAGCTTTCTTCTACAATCCGTATTTTAATTGTATCTTCATAAAAATAATATATATAGATGTATTTATTTATTACGAGTCAAGTTGATTTAAAAAAAATATATACATGAATGAAAATGAATTGTGAAAAATAGATTTTTACCAATTGCTATAAATATATAAATATGTATAAATAATATCGTATAAAGACGAAAAGAAGAAGGAAAAAAGAAACAATTAAGTGTCTTTATTTAAGATGTAAAAAAAGAGTTGATAAATTTGATGATTGCTTTGATTTTTCTATGAACAAAAATGTCTCGACACCTGTACCTAATTAATCAAAGTTATTCCATCATTTTTTTTTTCTATTTTTGTTTTTATTTTTTTGGAAAAACTTGAGTTTCCTGGATTTGTCATGATTAAATGGTTTTACGTTTTTGAGTTGAATTCTATCTAACTCATGCATTAAGAAAACCAAGATATTCATTGTAAAGAGAAAAAACAAAATTTTTTCCATATTCAATATTGGGAATTATTCATAGTTTCCTTGGGAGGTTTTGTGAGGTTACATATTACTTAAATGCCATCTGTTTTAAAAGGTCTATTTAATAATAAGAATAATAGTAATAATACAAAATAGAACAACTAATAGTAACTAAACAAAATTAAAGTGTAATCGAAGCGAGTGTTATGATCTTCCCAAGAGATGAACTAAGTAGTAGAAAATTAAATTAAACAAATAAAATTGCAAATACCAAATAATAATAATGATAATAAAAATTATTCTATGAAATTTTAGAAGAAATTAAATTAAGAATTACAAATACAAAATAAATAAAACAATGGAGCGCGGTATCAAATTTACTATGTTAATATCATGTTATTTATACCTATGTATTTTTTAATATAAAAAAAAAAAAAGTGTTTATACAACTTTGTAAAAACATTGAATAATATTAAAAACTATTTAAAGGTGAATCTACCCAATATATTTGTTAATAAACAAATAAAGAAGAACTATCAAGAAAATTAAATAAAATAAATTAGCGCATTTTAACCAGCAAAGCAATTTCGCAAAACCCGAGAAAATCTCTCTTGTATCGGACAAAAGCGAAAACTAAAACGATCTAAGACTAAACAAGAATGAACAGTTTTTATTTTTGTAAATATTTCTTCCGGCAGATTGTTAAAATCTGAATAATATTTGTAAACTTGTTTGTAAAAATGGAGAAAACAACGAAAGTTTACAAATGAAAGAGAGTTTTTCTAAAGTAGCCTGAAAGTGAAAGTAGAAAAGTTTTACTAATAAAGAAAAATTTGATGAGATATACAAATTATAATCTGTTTTTTGTGATTTGTATAATTATGTATGGTAATTGTATGTTTTGCTTATATTTGTAATTTATACAGAAGTGATCTTGTAAGTTTGATTTCATTCTGCGGAAGAATCACTTAAATACTGTTCAATACTTTTCTATACCAATTTATTTTTAAGGGTCTATTATCCCTGGATCAAAAATAAATTAGTAGAAAGTGAAACCTTTACACTGATTTCTACCAAATATGACTCTTTATGCAGGTATAATTCATTGTACAACAGTGTCTCCTAAATCCATAATACTTGATAATAACTATACAAATATTGGCTTATATTTTGTAAGATAACTCCCCAAACGGATGTTATTATATTTCAAATAAAATAGTATAATCATACAATTTTGTTTAACAAAATCATCCTTAAATATGTCAAATCTAAAATTAAAATGCTGACTGCAAGCCTTTGCGTGATTATTTGGACTATACGGTAGTTAACATTCGAGATTTACCCAGATGAATTGGGCTTTTTAAATATGGAAAATGTATATTGCAGAAAACGAACATAGTAATTTATTAAATCTAGAATTACTTTATCATGACCGTTTCATTGAAAAATCATATACGTTTATTTTAATCTATTGCATATCTTGTTTTACTTTTTGTTATATTCCATTATTTTGGCGGGCTACTTAGGTGTTTAGGTAGGTACATCTTCTTAAAGGGGTTTGCGCCAATAAGTGTAACCCCGTCAATTTTCAGTTTAATTCTTTTATTAGCTCCAAACAATCTTTAATAAATACAGTGTACAGTTTATCTTTTCAAAATTACGAAAGATTTATATCTTAGAAATGATATGTTCTGATGCATGTAAATCCGGAACGTCCCCTAAAAGACCCGCATCGCTTAAAAAATTCTTCTGAAACAGCTGTAATTTTCAAGGGAATGACACCTCTTACTTCGTCTGCGAAGACCTCCGCTAACTGTGGCTCCGAAAGTCTTCCCTCTGATATAATCTTTGCATTTAAATCATCATTGTCAAAATTACATTTATTATAGTTGTGTGTGGAACTATCAATTCTTTTACTGCATATTTAGGCTTCTAATCACAATTTCTGTGAAGTCTCGCTCTCATCATCAATTACTGACCTCACTTGACATTTTAAGAGATTTGGCTTCCACTCCGAGATCTATGAGTATTCTTATTTTTCTTAAGAGCCCATGCATCCGAAACTATTACTTTTGGCTCCTCACAACTTACTAAGTTCGCTCCAAGTTTGACTCTAGGTTGCTAAGATTGCCCCTTACAACCGTGTATTGATCTATAACAACTAACTATTCCATTAACGTTGACTAGAAAATGTTACCCTAAAGTGATTACTGCTGAAGTTGGCTTAATTGAGATTCTCCCTGACCATGGTAAGCGAGATTCACTAGTAAGCCCTATTAAAGCCTAGGTGATGCCTTATTCGCCCAAAGTACCATCTTCTGAAATTCAACCTCTGGTTTTTTTTAAAGACTATGAATGGCCCTTCTCTCTTGATCACCAGTTTACGTTTCTTTCCGGAAAGGCCAATTTTTTCGTATGTACTTTTCGGTGTTCCAATCTGCAAAACTCTTCGCAGGAAACCCTGTTAGGTCTAAGTTTCATTGCTGGTAATTCTAGGTTAGATTCATGATTATAATGCGTCATTCCTGTTAGATCCTCTCCATACTTTTGTTTTTGTTGACATTCGCGCACATTTTCCGCTAACTGTCCTTTACTTTACTTTCCTTTTTCGCCTTCAACGGCACTTCAAATTGGTATGTTAGAAAAATTACTATTTAAATTGCTCTCTAATGGCTTGATGTATATTTTTTATTTATTTTATTTTAAGTATACAATCTTAGAATGCCTACTGTATTGCATGTGTCATATTTTGTTTGAATCAAAACAATTTTTAGGGTTGCATTGTCGATTCCAACTATTTCGTATTTAGTTACATCAGTCCATTCTTCCGTATGGGATGAAAAGTAAATATATATAAATTTGAGTAATCGGTTAATCTGAAAAATAGATATAAAATGATTAATCTACATTTGATGTTGGAAGAAAATCCGAAACATGTCTGGAATACAGTAAACATGCATGCTGCGACGAATAAAATCGAAGATATACCTAAAATTGACTTCTTTTTTTTTTACTTTAGGTAGGACATAGAACTTGAGTTCATGTTGGTAAGTATTCCTGAATTCAAATTTATTTTAACACTCTATTCTAATATAGAACTGGAGCCTCCCTAGGGAAGAAGATTCACACAAGATGAGCTTTATAATCCTTACTTCACAGGATAACTCTGGTACTTTCATAGTGTGAAAATATAATTTGTATAACACAGTAATTTTTGCAAGACGCTATTTCAGAAGGTTTACTATACAAAAAGACTTCAGTTGTTCTACATTTACATTAAACAAATTTCTGCGAAAAATCAACATAAAATATCCATTGTAGATAAATATTGCAATTATTATGGAGAGTAAAATGACTTCTGATTTGTTACTCTTATTCAACTTTTTGAATCTCAGAGTTTTGTAGACATGATATGCATTATCGGTGATCAAAATTTATCCATATCTTCTTTGACAAAATTTTATAATGGTAGAAAAATTCAATTTAAAAAAGAAAATAGATACAAATTTTTAAAAAATGTTAAAAAAAAGTTTATTTTTAAGGATTTCTTCTTTTTTTTTAATTTATTTTGTAATTTACAATCTGTATGCAGTATACAATCAGTAAATATGAAGAGTATGATGAACTGGTGCGAGAGGAGAGCAGGAGGAGAGAAAGTACCCAGCGGTAGCACTCTCTATATGAGAGAGGAGAATAAGAGGATGAGAGAGGAGAGTAATAATTTAGGTCTTCAGCCTACAAGGAAGTCGCGGGGCCACTGGTGATCCAGTCGGCGAGGAGTATTAGGGATGCCAGAAGAAGCGAGAGACAGTACAAGAGGATTAGAGCTAGTCCAGAGAGTAGTGTGAAATTTTTGGTATTTAGTCTTAGCGAGTTGGTCTATGAAGGGAATGTTGAGGTCGGTGTGAAGGGTGAGGTTAGTCACGTAGAAAGGAGCGTCAGCTATCTGTCGGAGGAGTTTTGACTGAAATGTTTGTACTATCCGTATGTTTGTAGGTTTGGATGAACCCCACAGCTCTAGTCCGTAGGTCCACATAGGTTTGAGTATAGTGTTGTATGTTAAACGTAAAAGTTCTGGGCAATTTGGAGCGTCGTCCAACTAGTCTGCAAAGGAGTTTCGCACGTTTTGTCATTGCTTGTCTTGTCTTGCTTGTCTAGTGTGTGGGTTTTAAGGATTTCTAGAAACTTTTTTGCCCAAAATTAATGGCTTTGTAAAAAACTTACTTCATTTTCTAAACATTGTTAACAATATCTATTTGAATTTGGCGCTTCTAAACAACTGATGAGTAACATAAGTTGACGTCATCACTGATACTACTGAATTGAGAATGTAGGTCTAGCCAGTTGCTAGTTCCACTTAATTGCCAGTTGTCCTTCCTACTGCCTATTGGTGTGTCACGTATTGCTTCCTATAGTAATTTTCGAAGTTTTTTTAATTTAAATTAAACCAAGTATTTAATGATAAGCAAGGTTCTTCGTAGTTAACGAGTTTCAAGGGATATTGTATGTCAATAACCGTTTGTCAATGGTTCTTTTCTTATTAAAAACAATCCTATCTTAATTGTGAAATTAGCTTTCTCATTCTATCCAATTAGTGCTGCTGTTAGTGTATTTAGAGAAAAATGTTTAAATTGAGCCTTCGCAATCTGGGGAAATTCCAGAATGATGTTAAATTATTGCAGTCTCTCAAAAGAGTCAAAGGAAGGTGAGTTTTATTTAAAACTATCTTCTGAAAAATAATTGGAAGATATTTTGCGAATCAGATTTCAAAACAATGTTTAGTTATTGTTACCTTGTTATCAAAAGTAGAATATGACTGCAACATTTCTTCATTATTGAAGGAATGATTGGTATAAGGATTGAGTAAAATTTAAATTAAGGAATAATAAAGCCTATTTGATATTTAATTGCGCTCTTATTCGAGATAAATTTGTTTATTCATAACCACTTTGGGAATCATTTGAAAATTTGCCATTTGTTTTTATTTTTGTATAATCTTGGCAAGATGCTAATGTCAGAAGGTTGTATGTTTTTATAGAACGTATCAATTTGGTCTATATTTACATTAGACTAACTAAAAACCTTATTCGCTTACTACGTTCCTGTATTGTATAATTGGTTTCAAATAGACATGAAATCAGTGATTAATTCTTACTGCAATAAATCCAAACATTCAAATCACATGCTGATTATTTTTATTTTATCAATGCTAATGATGTTTTGGTAAATAAAAACATGCCTCTCCATAGCCACTTGCTATCTAATTCGTTGTATTTCGTAACAGTCTAAGATTACTCACGATCGAAAATCTTGAACTTTGATCGTATCATGTTGATTAAATTAATATCTTTTAAATTATAGGTATTTGAAATTTCTGTCGATATTAATTAGATTTATTTAAAACTTTTGTTTGTCATTCACTAAAGAAATATTTAAAATGAATCCAATAAATTCATTGCTAAATTACTTCTTTCTCGGTTGTTCAATGAAAGCTCTCAGACTCTCGAAGCGTTGTCAGAAAGGAAATTCAGTTCCATTTATTAAATTAACTTCTAATTAAACCTTTAGTTTTTTAGATTTAATTAGATTCATCTAATTTATAGAAAATACGCCACGGCAGCCAAACCAAAAGAAGTAGAAGGTAAAGATAAAGCTCCAAAGGAATCGCAATCATTCATGATGAATCTCTTTCGTGGAGTGGTTCAACCAGTTCAAGTTTTTCCATATCCGGATGTCCTTAACGAAGAACAAACCGACACATTGAACATGTTGGTTGATCCTGTCAGGAAGTTTTTTGAAGTACGTTAGTGAGGAGCAATGCTTTTTTTTATTTTATTACGTGAAAAGAAAGATAATTTTAACTCAGATGTGATGAACTTTCAGGAAGTTAATAATCCAGGAAAAAATGATGAAGATTCAGCTGTAGAGCCCCAAACATTAGATGGGCTTTGGGAGTTAGGAGCCTTCTCTTTGCAAGTACCTCAGGAATATGGAGGATTAGGGTTAACTAACACCCAATATGCTAGATTAGTCGAAATAGTAGGGAGCCATGATCTTGGTGTTGGTATTACATTAGGAGCCCACCAATCAATTGGTTTCAAAGTAAGAACTAATTAGTCTGTTATAATTAGAGTAATCGCAATATATTGAATAAAATGTAGTACAATAGCACCCTCCGTTGGTTCCAATCCTTCCTGTCTAATCGTTCCCAATTCGTTGTCACTTCCGACAGTAATCCTTCTTCACTCCTTCCTTTGTCACGTGGTGTACCTCTAAGGTTCTTCCCTATCTCCCACCCTCTTCTCCATTTACATCAATGACCTTCCTCTTTCCATCTCTCATTCCCAGTATCACCTCTATTCTGATGATTTTCAGATTTACCTAACCTTTTCCCCATCGGATTTGTTTGAAGCTGTATTTAAACTTCAAGAAGACCTCAATAATATCTCAGCATGGGCCACGAACAATAAGCTTACCCTGAATGTAGAAAAGACCAAAGCTATTGTTATTGGCTCCAACCCACTCCTTAAATCATTGGCTCCTCTTCCTAATCTTTTCCTTTACAATATCCCAATAAAATATTGTTCCTCTGTGAAATACCTTGGTATCACTTTTGATCAAAACCTATCTTGGAAAAACCATGTTTCCCAAATCTCTCGTCGTTCCATCCATATCCTTAAGCAGTTTAATAGTTCCCGTCACCTTTTTCCAATTAAGACCCGGCAACTCCTAGTTTCCTCTCTTATATTCCCCCATTTCGACTATGGTTGTTTAGTGTATGGCGGTCTTTCTGGTGATATTGAAGCTAAGCTCAAGCGCCTCATGAACTGCTTCATAAGATTTATTTTCAGCATTTCCAGAGACTCTCGCATTTCGCACTGCTACGATGAGTTGAAGTGGCTTTTTCCTGTCTATCGCCGCCAATATTTTTTGGCTTCTTTCCTTTTTCAAGTCATCCAGTCTCAAAGGCCTTCCTATATTTTTCAACTCCTTAAGTTTAAATCCTCGATACATTCCCGTAATACCAGATCTCGCTCATCCGATCTCTATATTCCCTCTCACCGTACCTCATCCTTTGACAAGTCCTTCCTTATACGTGCTACCTCTCTCTGGAACTCCTTGCCATCATCTGTCCGCCATGCTCCTACCCTATCTATCTTTAAATCCCGTCTATTCAGTTATCTCCTTTCTATTCAGCTTCCTTCGAAATTCTAATTGTTTTAATTTATTTCCTTAATTTCTGCTGTTATTTTTATTTTCACTTTTTGTAAATACTTATTTATTTATTTTCTTTTAATCACAGGCCAAACTATTAAGGCCTCTATTTGTACCTGTATTTATTCTTAGGGGACAATTGTCCCAGAATAATAAATTTCTTTTTTATTTCTATTTCTACAACCTTCTATTAGTAAAATTTACATACGTCTAAATAAAAAACAGTTCAATATTGTACTCAGTTTAATACTGTTTTCTGTTTTTCATAATTCATAACGGTTAAACTTGAGTTATAATATTCCAGTATTATTTACATATCTCTACTTCTAGGGTATCCTTCTCTTTGGCAATCCAGAACAAAAAGCGAAATATCTGCCCAGAGTATCCACCGGCAAGGAATATGCCGCCTTCTGCCTTACTGAACCTTCTTCTGGAAGTGATGCTGGATCTATAAGGTGAAATTCCATAAAATATCTCTAAATCTTAGAAATTTTTTATGAATAAATATAAATAATTCTTTTAAACAGATCTCGTGCAGTCTTATCCCCAGATGGCAAACATTACATTCTGAATGGAAGCAAAATATGGATTAGTAATGGTGGAATTGCTGAAATAATGACTGTATTTGCACAAACACCTGTACAAGATCCAAAAACAGGTATGTATTTATTATGTAATTTTAATAATACGCTTTTCACTTGTAAATATATCTTCTTTTTCAAGTACTTATTACTTCAGGTCTTATTCTCAATAAAATCTGCAAAATTTTACCAATTAATTTTGTGTTATTCTCATATTTAAAGGCAGAGAAGTAGACAAAGTCACATCTTTTATAGTAGAAAGATCTTTTGGTGGAGTTACAAGTGGACCTCCAGAAAAAAAGATGGGTATTAAAGCGTCTAATACCACTGAAGTGTACTACGACAATGTTAAAATACCATTAGAAAATGTTCTTGGAGGTGTTGGCCAAGGATTTAAAGTAAATTAAAAATATATATATACTGCAATTTTAAGAAATCAGAATTTATTTTTTCCATTTTTGTGTATTTGATTATTTATCGTAGGTGGCAATGAATATTCTAAACAATGGCAGATTTGGTATGGCAGCCGCTTTATCTGGTACCATGAGAGCTGTAACGAAAAAAGCTGTCGAACATGCGACCACTAGAATACAATTCGGACGAAGAATAGATTCTTATGGGACTATTCAAGAGAAATTGGCTAGGATGGCCATGCTGCACTATGTTACCGAAAGTATAGCTTACTGCCTTTCTGGAAACATGGACTCTGGTTCTGTTGATTATCATTTGGAAGCTGCAATATCCAAGGTATTCAGCGTTTGCTTTAAAATTTTATTTCTTGGTCATTGAAAATCATTAGGGAAAATTGGTTTACTCATGTAGGCACTTTTTGTTGAGATAATTTTACTTAATACGTTAGTAATTGCGAAATAGATGGACAGCTAAACAGAACATTAGTTCCATGTACTAGTAATGAGAAAGATTGTGGAATATAATCGACAATTTTACTGTGAATAAATAGTTTTAATTGTGAACATTTTTCAAAGAAAATCGAATTGGGGGGGGAGCTCTGATAATATGGCTTCCATATTAATCTACATTTGTACCATTGTTTTCTCCAGTGTGGCGAACTCAACATTTTCAATATATTTATTAGATTACACTGACATTTAATTTCTCCTGTATTTTTAAAAATCACTTCTTTTGGGAAAATTTCTCAGAAATTAAGGAATTTAGGTAAAGGATTCTGATAGATATTTTATTTATTTATTTTTAAACTGCGTAAAATAGCTTTCAATGCAAAAAAGATTGCTACTTATTTATAAGCAACTTTAACATTTAGCGGGGCGGGTGTGGTATAGTGGTCAAGAGCGTGGCATAGTAAGCGGGAGATCCCCAGTTCGAATCCCGCGTATGACTGCTATTTTATTTGATAGAAAAAATTATTTATAGTCAAGTATAAGCTTCCGCCCCTGTCCACGACACCTAATTGGTAGTTAGACGTTAAGCCACGCCTGAAAAAAAAAATAGGCGATTACTTTACATTTAGCAGAAGAAAAATCCAAAGTTATGGGGGACTTTTCTAGGTATAATGATTTCACAAGTTTTAAAATAACAATATTTACTGTAATTATTTAGAGCCTAAAGGTTAATCTGTATTATTGGATCCAATTATTGAAAGTATTTTTATTTCCTGCCAGGTTTTCGCAAGTGATAGTGCTTGGGCAGTAACCGATGAAGCTATACAAATTTTGGGCGGAATGGGATTCATGCGAGAGACTGGATTAGAAAGAGTTATGAGAGACTTGAGAATCTTCAAAATTTTTGAAGGCACAAACGACATACTTCGCCTCTTTGTTGCTTTAACAGGTAAGTTCTTCAGTTGATATATTTAAATTGTACATTTTATGTTCGAAATTTGTTCTTAACGTTTCTTATTGCACCTATAACAATTGTTTAGAAATAGAACCTTCTTTTGGGATAGAAAACCTTTCTTTCAACTCCAATATTTTCTCTGCTCTTTTATGCAGTTCTAAGTTGATTCCCAATATCTCCATCATTGTTTGTAAAAGTTTCGAGTATTTAGGAATTTAATTAGAGGATCAACCATATCGAATGAAACCTCTAAATATTACTGTAAATAAAGGTTTTGTTATTTCTAAAATTAAGATTCATCCAAAATTCAGCGATATCATTTCACAGAAAGATTGTTTACATTTTAATTTTGTCAAGGGATTCAGTTCGCCGGACAACACTTGAGAGAATTGCAGAAAGCTTTTAAAATGCCAACCGCCCATTTATCGCTCATCTTAGAGGAAGTTACTAAACGTGGCCTGAGATCAGTCGGTTTGGGTTCGACACCGTCGTTGGCCCCGCATGTGCACTCTTCTTTACTGACTAGTGCTTCACAAGCAGCAAAAAGCATTGCTCAATTTGGACCTGCAGTAGGTATTATTTAGTATATCAGAAATACACATATTTATCTCTTATAAAATACTTGATTCAGAAATATTTAATAGAGAATATCCAACGTTACTTTGCGATCAAAAGAAACGTCTGATTTTGCTAAACTTGAATTCATTACTCTTTATTCATTTATTATATTGTGGTTTAATTTTTCAGGTGGAGAATATACTGATAAAATTTGGGCGTGGCGTGGTGGAACAACAATTCCTACTGAATAGGTTAGCAGCTGCCGCTATAGATATTTATGCAATGGTAGTTGTACTGTCCAGAGCTTCTCGATCATTACAAGGTGGATATTCTTCCGCAGAACATGAGAGTCTATTGGCAAAAGTTTGGTGTTCAGAAGTAAGTATTTGGCATTAGCATTGCTTGAGGGGTAATTTCTATTAGCTAGATGTTTAATCTTATCAGTAAATAATCAGACGATGAAAACATGAAGTTCAGAAGTAGTAATGCTAATAACACTTTGGTACAAATTTCAAGTTTCTCAAAAAATTATAGAATTTTATTATTAGAAATTTGATGATTCGCTTTATTTTTACTTTCAATATAAAAAAACTTTTTACAAAAGTAACGATCTTTCTCGATGTTCTAGTGACTGACGGATATTAAATCTTTGTAACGTTCAGGAGATATTTGACTTGAATTTCTGTTTTATTCGGAAATAACAAAAACAAAAGTAGATACCATAGCTGGACGCGAATTCAAACAGAACTATTCCACCGAGCTATTGCCTTCTCCTTGATTAAATTTATAATCCTGATCTTGAAGAAAATGTTTGTACTGAATTAAATCAACTTTTATTTCAATTTTAGGGGTTCCCTCGAAATGCAAGTCTTTAATGAAACTTGACATGTTTGAAACATTTTCCGAAAAAAGTGTGTTTTGCAGGTTTAATAGGCGCCATGGGTTCTAAGGCATTCGTCTAAAGCATTTTTTCCACTTTATAAGATAATCTCTCAAACCAAAGTTTAATATTTGCACGTTTCTGATGGAGCTTTTTTAGTAAACAAAACTTGTAATTACGAGGGTCGTTTGAAAAGTCCGTGCAAAGTCAGAGAGATAGCACCACTAGCGCGTATCGAGGTTATGTTTAGTTAGTAGCATCTCTTGGAAGAACACACACCAAGTTTCAGCCAGATTGGTCTATTTCTTTGTGTTTGGCATTCGTTTGAATCGAGGAAGTCGAGTGATTTTCAAAAAATGGACGAAAAAGAATTACGTGTGTTGATTAAACACTACTTTACGGAAAAGCAAAACGCCTCAGGAGACTAAAGAGAAGCTTGATAAACATTATGGTGACTCTGTACCTTCGATTAGAACAGTTTATAAGTGGTTTCAAAATTTTCGGAGTGGCCATATGGGCACAAGTGACGCTGAACGTTCTGGACGCCCTGTTGAGATTACTACTCCAGAAATCATTGATAAAAACCATGATATGGTGATGGATGACAGAAGAGTGAAGGTGCGTGAGGTTGCTAGTGCTGTGGGCATCTCGAATGAACGGGTACATAATATTTTGCATCAACATTTGGACACGACAAAGCTATCCGCAAGATGGGTGCCGCGATTGCTCACGCTTGACCAAAAACGAAATCGTGTGAAGTGTTGCAAGGACGGTTTGCAGCTGTTCCAGAAGAATCCGCAGGACTTTAAGCGTCGTTTCGTCACTGTGGATGAAACATGGATACATCACTACACTCCTGAGACCAAAGAACAATCTAAACACTGGGTTACCAAGGGGGAATCTGCTCCAAAGAAGGCGAAGACCGTTCCTTCGGCCGGAAAGATTATGGCGACTGTCTTTTGGGATTCGCAAGAAATAATCCTCATCGACTATCTGGAAAAGGGTAAAACTATTACAGGTGCATATTATTCATCGTTATTGAAAACCGAGCTGCAAGAAAAACGCCCACGATTGGCCCACAAAAAAGTCCTTTTCCATCACGACAACGCACCAGCTCACACCTCAGCAGTTGTGGTCGCAAAATTAATGGAAATAGGGTTCCAACTCGTTTCACATCCCCCCTATTCTCCAGACTTGTCTCCCTCGGACTACTATTTGTTCCCCAATATGAAGAAATGGCTGGCGGGAAAAAGATTTTATTCAAACGAGGAGGTGATTGCAGAAACGAATGGCTATTTTTCAGACTTGGACAAATCCTATTATTCGGAAGGGATCAACAAACTAGAGCAGCGTTGGACGAAGTGTATAAGCCTAAAAGGAGACTATGTTGAAAAATAAAAAAGGTTTACCCCAAAAAATTAAGTAATTTTTATTTTTGCACGGACTTTTCAAACGACCCTCGTATAATTGTTTTAATGACCCTGTCGTGAAAGAAAAAAGAAAAAAAATGGATCTATTTTCAAAGTTGTTTTTTTATGTTGTTTTTGACATACTATTAAACAGTTTTAAAACAAAAACTATTGAAATAAATTAAAATTTACTATAATTATAAAATATTTTATTTACAGGCATCAGCGCGAGTTGCACTAAATTTAGGAGCCCTAAGTTCAACTGAAAGTTTAGACAATTTTTCAAAACTTAGCCAGATTGCCAAAAATGTTTGTGAAAATGGTGGTTTCGTGCAAAATAATCCATTAAATCTTTAATTTATTATTACTGTTTATTTAGATCGTACATTGCAGTCCATTAAAAAAAGAATGTACTTTGCGATTTTAACCTCGTAAAACATTTTTAGCGAATTTGTAAATAATCATTTTTAGAAGCGTCTCGTAAAAAGAAAGCAAATTTGATATTGTGAAAAAGTTATTAAATGAAACTCAAGTAAGTTTTTCCCAAATTTGGGAGAAACAAAACCTATCATTATCTACGTCAGTCTACAATAGAGAAATTAAATGAATTTAATAATTCAAATCAATTTTTGATAATCACGAACAGACGATGTTTTACGCAACTCACTTATTATTTGTCATTCAAATCCTGTAGCCACTTTACATAGAGCAAAATACTTCACTACATGTACTATAATATTCTGAAATGACTGTCCCTTATTAATATCTTCTATTGATTTATTAATTGTGATTATTTTTTGTTCAAGCTATTTAAGCGGCGTAAATTTATTTTAATTTGTTGTGATACATTAAAGATTTTAGTGAAAGTATAATTTGCAGGAACCCGTTAGATGTAAATTTTGATCCCAAATTACATATATTTAGAAAACTATTACCTCTCTGGTTTCATGGTTCAAATGAAAATAACGTATTTAAAAATTATTTTAAACGATGTATTATATTTTTTAATCTTTTTTTTTTTAAAGACACCGCTATAAACCAAATATAAATTTATAAGTTTTGATCGAAATCAGCTATCAAAGGATTTGTAAGAAAGTTGAAAATAATTTCTTTGTACATAGATGAAATATTGTATACAAAAATTGTACATTTTATTGTATTAATGGTAGAAAACAAAATACCTTAATAAATACATATATTTTGTTATTAAATGCTGTGTAATTGGAGACCCCGACCGCAAAATTTGGTACGCAAGGTTGTGGAGAGGATATCTTTTTTGCAGAAAGGCGTTTGACTGTCAGTAACTGGCTTATTCTTAAAACCACTTACTTTCGGACAAATGCAGCATGATAACCATGACAGTCTCAAATGTGAAAGTTGTGCGAAAAATATTTTTATTATTATTATTCTTTAAAATAATGTATTTTAAGCGGTTTCAGGTTTAGACCTAAGTCTAAATTGATGCTCAAGTAATTTTGGAGACTAGCAGACTATCTTTTGAGATGAGATTTATGTAGCTCAGTAGTGCACGTGACCCACGAAATTCTAATTATACAAAGTTAGTTTATTATCTCTAAATGGAACTGATAGACTTACAATGTAATGAGTTTTAGAATCTTTGCGAAAATATGGAAAATAATAGTACTCACCTACTTCTTCATTTGTGCAGAATTCCCGCTTTCTAGCTCAGTTTTTGAAGGTGATAAATTTGGGAGCTTTACATTTCCTTCATATCAGTTGCTGTATCTCTTGTTCTATTGGTGTAATCTTTCCGAAAATATGTACAATTATAGTACTCATTTACTTCTACAATTGTGTAGAATTGCAGCGTTCTTGCGTATTTATGAAGGAGATACAAGGAGATGAAGTTAGAAAGCTACCTCTTCAATTGTTCTTTGTAGCTCACTAGGGGGTCTAATTAAGCTGATGCGCTGCACATTTAACAGAAGTTATTACCGCTTTACTAAAAATTTATAAGGGTGATGAAAATATCAATTTGTGTTTTAATAATGACAAGTCGGTAAAGTTAACTCACAATATTTTACTATCACAAACATAAGGTGCCCCTTAACCGAAAGACGTGGATCCGTACAAGCTAAGTGTTTTTGTGTTACATGAAAAATAGACTCCAATATAGGTTTGCTTTTTGCATCCAACCACACATGATAGATAGGTTGTACTATACCTGCTTAGAAAATGTGGAATGGTACTTGATTGGATCTCTGCTTGAAACAGCAACTTACTTACCCAGTTAACCGTTTCGACCTTGTTGGAAAATGTGTCCCCTACGTGCGTCGTACAAATTAAGCGATGATGAAAATATTCGTCAAACCCAGAGTATGTTTGATATGAAATTGGGTTGCAATGAAATGAATTTTATATTTGTTTTTTCGTTATTTATTTCATGTACATTTATTTATATTAACATAAATAGGAACCAAAAACCTCAAAAATAAATTTCGTTGCAATCGAATATACTGTTACTGTTGATCTGGTAACAGCTTGCTACACATTGATTTACTTTCTTCGATGGGACTAAAATATTTTCTAAATGACCTTATTATCTCAAATACGCATTCAAATGACAGTGTTATGGAGGAAATCCGACAAAGGATCATAAAACTCGGAAAAACCTGGTGCCACTAAACAGCTTACTCAATACTGCCCTTGCAGAAGTACCAAATTACAAAGAATGCACACTGCTGCAATTATCCCGAGTAAGTTGCAGCATTACAGACTGGTATTTATGCAAATGAATCCCTGACCAGATGATAAAATACCAACAATTATGCAGGGAAATATCTTGGCAGGTTAGTAGCCCACGGCGCAATTTGGATGATCGCTAAATCTTGAGCCAAAAAGAAAGCTCCGCCTCTTGAATACAGGTAAATAGGGAACAAAAGGATCCTCATCCTGTTTTTTATTACCAGGCGCGCCACTTACTGCCATAGTCTAGCCTAACACAATATATGAATTCGTTATTGATTCAGTGATGACTAATAAAAGACAAGGATACATTTACGAAGACTAATTCATACTTCTATCTTCTAATAGTTCTTTTTATTTCGACATGGCCTCAAAATATTCCAAAATTCTTGCAGTTAACTAATATATTTTAGTTTTAACTAAAATTGCAAAATCAACTACCGATGGTCACTACTGAAAACGCATGGCGAATATACTAGTCATAACACAAAATTTTACCTTTTTTCATGACGAATATCTTCGTCATAAACAGTTAACTGGTTAAGATAAAAAATATAAAATAAATCAATCTTTTTTAATGAAATTTTACTTATTCCTCTTTTAGAATTGGGAAGAAATAACAAGTATAACCCTTTTTACTTGCATTGAACTAAAATGCCCATTGCAAATTCACACTACTTCAGATTTATAATGTTTATTAAAGAGTTTGTCGAGACC
This sequence comes from Rhodnius prolixus, assembly GCF_049639745.1. NCBI lineage: Eukaryota > Metazoa > Arthropoda > Insecta > Hemiptera > Reduviidae > Rhodnius > Rhodnius prolixus. Next base: position 28,066,726 of record NW_027411624.1, read on the forward strand.
TGTAAAGCTAATATGCTTTGTGGTGGTTCTGGGTTCGATTCCCCCAGTCTAGGCCTTAAATTAAGATTAATAAAAGGAATTTACAGTAAAGTATGTTTGCTAGTCGCCTCCGTCCATGACACCTAATTGGTAGTTGGACGTAAAGCCCGCCTGAAAAAATAGGCAATTACTTTACTTTACTTTTTAAGAAGTTTGTCTGTTGGTAAAAAAAATGACGCTTTCAAAAAAAAAATATATATATTTATTGTACATTATTACATTAATATCTACTTATTCTGCATGTACAGCTAATATGAATTGGTCCCTTTCATTAAATTAAATACTCTATACAACTTAATTTAAATGTTCTATATTCCCATAGGTTTCTTTATTTAATGCACCAATCTTAATATCAATTTTATTTTTTAACACAAATAAAAATTTGGCATTTAAAAATAAAATATTGTGAGAGGGACCTCATCGGTTTTCAGAACTCTTAGGAAGAGCCTGTAGTCTTGAGTTTATGCCTTCCTAACTAAAAGTGTACTTAAAAAAAGAAATGCCACCGTATGTATTTAAGTTAAAATTCAAATAAAATTTATAAAATATAAAATACAAGCCTAAATAATACAAAAATAAGTTTTTAACAATAGAAAGGTCATTTTATAAATTAGGATTTGGTTTTCTTACTAAATAAAAATAACAATATCACAACAATGTAAAACAGTAACACAACAATAAATATTTGGTAGAAAGAAAATATTGAGAGCTTGCAAGAAATTACCTCCTAGATCTTGCTAAAACTTTTTCCAAACTTTTGCTAGTATCCAAACCAAATGCGTCTATACATCTGCGATCCATTAGAGCAATTCTAGAAAAAAAAATATTAAAAACTAATAATTTTTTATTAATTCACTGAACGCTGACTTATTTTTTAAAGAATTGTTTGTTTTTATGTATTAAACAGAAAGATGTAGCTTGGATGTCAATTTAAATTCAATGCTATCGGAATTGTTTTATTCCATACATTACTTTTGGGCTTAATACAAATTATTAAACATTTAACTTCTTACGTTTTTCAAATTTTGATTCGAACATAAACTACGGGAAAAAATGCATCCTAGAAAATGTAAAGTTTCAGCTTAAAACATTCACTTTCATTCATTTTTAATAATGTTGATTTGCTACTGTTACACCTTTTAGCAAGAATCGAGGTTATCTAATTAGCGCGTTCAAAACTTTTAAGTTCCTAAAGATAAAATTCATCATAAAAAAAAAAAGGGTTATAAAAATAATACCAAAAAATACATTTATGAGAAGCATTACACCAAGGTAAGGGTGCCGTGGGCTAGGTTTCAAGTCACCTCTAATCTTTACAGAAGACATATCCCATACCTAACCTAGCAAGAATTTGTCACACTTCTTTACAATATGGATGGACAGAATTTTTTTTTTAGCCAGCTTGTTCTCACTATTTAATCCGGGACATAATGAAACGGCGTTGAAATGTTTCCATCAATCAGAAAATATCTTCTACATCTTGAGCAGTCTCCTTCAAGAAGCCTGGTATGAGATATTTTCTGTATTACGACAACAGGTCATTGATCACCTCATACGAAATTTTGCAGGTAATTTGTAAAAATTCCATTATCTCTTCTGATAGTGCAGTTACTTTTGGTCGCAGTTTATAATTTTAACAAAGAAATCTAACAACCTACACTGGAAGATAGAAATACTTTTTTACTCACCTTCCTCCGGACATGGCCTGCAGAAAATTCCAATAAGAAGTTCTAAGGTTCAATGGTTCTACGATAGCAACGTGAAACAATATGGCTGTTGAGAGAGCATGAAGAAATACTGGAGCCAATGGTAACTCTGGTACATAACCGTTTTCGCCAGCAAAATTGTAAAAAATCTAGAAAACCAAATTATTGAAAGGAAAAGACGTACTCCTTATAATTGCAAGGATTTTTGTTTACAATTATTAAATAATTAATTTACTTATTGTATATATTTATGAAGATTTTAAATAATAAATTTAAAAAAAAAATTATAAGATTTAAACAATCAGTCCAATTTACCTGGAATGTTTTCCACATGAAGTACAAAGCAATGGAGTTATCTCGATAGAAATAAAATGACAATCCAGCTACAAAACCAGCTGGGAAAGCTATAAGTTTATTATCACAGTCAAGTAGTCGTCTTAGAGCACAACTTACTCCCTAAACATAAACATACTATTAGTATTAATTGTTTTCATTAAAATAGATACAAGATTTTTCTGGGTACAGAATCCGAGTAAGCTGTTATACAGATACCTTCATAAATGGTACTCAAATAAATTTTACCAAATATATTAAATTAAAAATATGCTGTTACCATTGATTTTATCCTCCTCTACGTATGCTTTCCTTTTTTTCAGGTTTGCTTCTAATTTTCATTCGTCATAAGAGATTAATTCAATCAGTTGTAAAGAGACGTTGACTTGCATTTAGAATGTTTCTGTCACACATACACTTACTGATCCAGTCAGTCCATTAAATGATATAATTACGGTTTAATTAACTCTTCCGAATTTCCGATTTGCGAAGAAAAACTTAATTTTAGACACGGAATATCGAGCATGTCTATGAAATTGAAAGTGGGTCCAGTCACATGATTCTAATTACAAGGTTGATGGTGGTGTTAGCAAGTGTGGTGTGTAACAAAAATATTGCAATTAGATGTCTAAATATCTGTACTAAACTGTTAAATCAACCACTAATAATGGATGAAAGTAAGATTCCGTTCAGGAATAAGAAAAACATATGTGATTCGTCAGATAAAATCAACGATATAATGGGCCTAATCATATTTTCAACATATACGGTACATTTTATTTTAAAAATCTTTTATGAATAAGCTTGTTTTAATTTGAAATCATTAATTTAATTTAATTCAAATCATGAGATCGATATTTAAAGATTTTATGGCAGCTTTCTCAGGAAATCTTATTTTGCACAAATAGGCCGACAAAGTAAGTAAAACAGTAAATCTTTAATATTTAGATTTATAAACTTTAAAACTTCAATAGGTAAACGCTTTTTGTTTAAAAACTAAAGTGAAGTAATTTCACGCTTGTTTTATTACGAACGTAAAGGATTAACTACAGCTTTGTTGAAAAACTCGACGTTTAGTTTATTTCTTGATAAAACATTAAATAAATATGTAATATTAATCAAAAAAACTTTAAAAATATGTGCCAAACATATCTATGTGAATTCAAATGTGATAATAAAAGTTCAATTTTCGAATAAAAACTTTTATCAATTAACTAATTTTTTCTTCATTTAGGCGGGCACATCTGAATACCTAGAAGGATACATCCTCGTATGAAAGGAAAATCTAAAGTAGAATTCTAGATCTTAGTTGACTTTACCGCAAAGTAGACTTGAACTTGGAATCGCTTTACTCTAGAGCAGCGTTTCCCGAACTTTTTTGACCGCGGCCCGGTACGAGATTTTAAATTTTTTCGCGACCCACCTTATAAAAAAAACATTTATTTACAAAACAAATTTTATTTTTTAATAAAAATAAATATTCAAGTTATTTGTTTGTTTATTTCATACACAAAAATTGCATAATAATTATATAACAAAAACGTAAGTAATTAAAGACAATCCATTATCTTCATTTAAAACTTAAAGTAAATTTTGTTTTACATATTTTGACCTTAGTGCGAAGGATGATGTTGTTTTACATCACATAGTAATTTCAAATTAGGACTTAATGATGTTAACTTTATTCTCAATTACAGTTTCAGTACAGTTTCAAACACTTTATTAAGATCGGTGTCACATGAAATTTCAATTAAATTATCAACTTCTTGTTCACTAAGATTAAGCATTTCTTCCTTTTCAATATCGACAGAAGGCACTGAATGACGAATCGAAATCAGCCAATCAGAGCATCCGAATTTAAACGTTCCGGTAGGAAACGGTGGTAAAGGGTTGCCACCTGCAGTACTTGAAAAAGTTTCGAAAAATATTAAATTTAGAGCAAAATGTTATAGATATTTTGTGTTTTTACAATTTTTGCCACTACCCAGCTGAATTTTTCTGCGGCCCGGTGCCGGATCGCGACCCACACTTTGGGAAACGCTGCTCTAGAGTAGTATACAGTACCGCTGAGCCCATCCTTGATGACTACTTTAATTCTATTAATACGAGGTGTGGCTATTAGATAACGAGACTATTGCTATAAAACATTTTATTTTAAATTTATACATATTTAGTTATTATCACCTTCAATATACACCCCTCCCCTACCACTACAACGCTCGAAACAGTGCTGGAAATCTTTTTTTGTGAGCTCCTGCATGACGCGTGCCGCTTTTTCTTTCACAGCTTCAACTGACTGAAACCGTTTTCCTTTTAATGCAGATTTGACTTTGGGGAACAGATAAAAGTTACATGTGGCCAGGTCAGGCGAATAAGGCGGATGTGGCCTAAAACTGGGATGTTGTACTTGGCTAGAAATGTCTTGACAGGCAATGCAGTGTGAGCCGGCGCGTTGTCTTGATGGAGAACCCATGACTTGTTCTTCCACAAATCGGGTCGTTTTTTTCCTTACTCTTTCACGGAGTTTAGCAAACACCTCACGGTAGTAATGTTGATTAATTATAATCGATATTTTCATCCGTTTTGGACGTGGAAGGGCGACCCGGGCGGTCATTATCACCGACGTCTTCTCGGCCATCTTAGAAACGCTTGAACCACTCAAAAACTTGCGCAAGTGATTAATATTGATCGCCATAAACTTCTTTTAATAAAAGATAAGTTTCAGTAGCGGTTTTACCAAGTTTCATGTGAAATTTCACGACAATTTGTTGCTCTACTACATGTGTAGTATCATGTTTTCGGCAAAAAGAAACTAACGACCCCGTCAGATAGATTTCTCTACAAACACGTGAGACGCTGCATAGTTCTTCTGTAGCAGCATTAGTCTCGTTATTTAATAGCCACACCTCGTATCGCAACATATATTAAAAGCCAAAACCGATCGATTTTCGAGAAACTATGTAAAGTGAAAACAAAAAAAAAAGAATATTTACTGCTAACTTAAATTACATATCCGGAGGGTTATTAGTTATTACTAATAACTTAAATGCTGCGTTTGAGATTTACATCATCACAATAGTGAATTACATTTATATTTTTAATATTTATTATATTTATACTTTGTACTAACTAATAAACAAAGTAAATAATTCAAGAATACGGCCTATCGCAATGACACATGAAAAAGATAAGATGAAATAAATTAATATTGATTACTTACCCGGTATAACGTAGCAAACAATCCTAAACATAAACCCAGATTAAATGTTTCCATTCTCAAGGGAATATCAAAAAGAAGATTAGGCCTCTTCGTTATCTTTTTAAAATTAATAATTACTTTAATAGCTACTTGTACAACATAACCTTTAACAAATTTTTGGAATCCGCTCTGAAAAGGAAAAGAAATATTAAATTTCTTGTTTTTTCTTATATTAAAACCATTTTATTCTTTTCTTTTATTTCCTTAATTTCCTTTGTAACATCACCTAATATTTCAGCCTATCTGGCCAACTTCAGAGACTTTTTATTGAAAAATTGCAGTTTTAAGGGTTTTTTTTTACTTTATTTATTCCTAACTCCTTAAATATGTAGTTTTCTAGAGGGTTGGCCAGATAAAAACAAATAATTATTTCTTAGGATGCCATTCGTTTCGATCATTTATTTAAAAAGAATCTTCAGTGCTCTAAAGATGAATACATTTGGTTCTATCCTCACCAACCCTCCGGAACAAAGTAAAAAAAAATCCTTGTTCAATCCAAGTGATTAAGAATAAATCAACATTTATAAATTAATAAAAATCAAACATTCACTTGATGTACTTACACTAAAAGCATTGTGAACACAACTATGGTAATGAGGACAACAAGAATGTAGTGATAATGACTTTAATTTGAGTATTTTTGACTTATACCACTGAATAATTTGTTCATACAGGCTAAAATGATTTTTGTTAATTTCCTTTTGATCTGATGCCAAAAATACTTGCTCATCTTGCTTTACATAATCTTTCTCTTCGCTAGGTCCGACAAGGAACCTGCAAAATGAAAAATTTATATCAAATTCATGCTAAATTTCAATATGAAATTACTAAGATATAAAGAAAAGTAAATTAAATACCTAAGTAAAGAATAAACTGCATCTTTAGGAAGGCCATGACCTTTGTAAAAATATAATAAGTTACTAATAGATAGAGCAAAAATTAAAACTTCACCATAACGGATGGGTTTAACCAACTTTCTGGAAACAGCCATTCTAAAGAGAGTTTCCGAGGCCTGAAGATATCCAAAAAGAAAGTTTATGACAAACTTAACCGAACTATTGTATCTAAAAAAAAAACATTTAACTCACAAACTTACCACATTCGTAACGTACAGACTGAGAAGGGCTCTTCTTGATGGACGTTCGATCAATATTGATAATATACTTGACAAAAATGATGGAATGAACGACACAGTATAGAAATTATAATTTCCAATAATCCTTCTAAAGGTGAATTTGGAAAAAATATATCATTAAATTTTTAATTTATTTAAAATAATAAATGATAACATACCATATATTTTATAAATACTACATATATTTTAAACAAATTATTATGTGCAGAGTTGTCAGCAAAATATTCAGTTAACATAAAATAGTTATATGTAATATCTAATTAGGCCCTTCATGGGCTGTGATAAAAAGTACTTACTATCTAATACTGGTTAATCTCTAAAAAGGCCTAATACAAGTTTTATTAAGACCAGCCCAATAACTGTATAAATATCATTTAATTTGGAAAAAAATAAGTAATAAAAAAATGTAGAAAGCTGGCCTACGCAGACGATGAAGATATTACTGGAAGATCTTTCCAAGACGTTAAGAGGACGTTACCTAACCTAGTGAAAGCAGCTGAAAAAGGTGTAGCTCCTTGTAAACGAGAATAAAACCAAATTCTAGCAATTTGGTGGGCTGGCAAACTATCCACCTCTCGCAGAATAAGGTCGATTGAGTGGACTCATTTTTATGGAAGAAATATTCTTTTACTGGAAGCAAACTTAGACTAGAATCTCAATATCTTCTGAAAAATGGAAGAAAGACTGTTTAGTTTCAAAACCAATGACTCTCGGACAGCTATGAGAAAAAAAGAAGTAGGAAAAATGAAAACGGATTCTCTGAAATTCCAGATCCAGATTTCTTTAAGACTTCCATAGGTTTGACACAGCTCTCTTAAAAATCTTATGACCTTCGCCACTGTAAGAGCATTTGTCTATGGGGAAGCCAAAAAGCAACGAATGGTCACACTTCAACTGCTGAAGCCGAATATGTGTGGAAACCATGGAAGCGACTAAAAAAATGCGTGTACCTATATAAACAGTTGACGGAACTAGGTAACCTCCAAGATCCTACTATAACTTCACTCATAGTCAAAAGAGTAGTCAAGTTAACTTATAATTAAAATGGAATAATGGGACACATTGCGACAAAGCATTTCATACATTAGGCGAATACGGATGTAAAAACGCAAACTCTCCATGTAAATTTATGTTAACCGTGTCCTGTCTTTCTGAATTTGCTTAAAGAAAAATATCATCCCATGACTCTAGAGAAAGCGTATTCGTCCAATTATCGATGGCTGAGAATGGAAATTGCAGGTACCATTATATAAATTTAGAAATCATATGTGCTTTTAATGCAAACTTAGAATAAAAGTCTGAGTAAGAAACAATTTCTTTTGTACTGCCTAGCTCTAAAAATTCTGTTTTATAAATGTTATTTTAAATTTCTGAAGCTTTGGTTCAATTAAGGGAACTAATTAAAACCTTCTCAATAACTAATGCATAATAATTTTGCTTTGTGATTTCATTTCAATGACACAATTTTCTTATAATTAGCATTTACATTTATAAATTCACTTTTGAACAAACGAATTTCCAGTTTAACAGATTATTTATTTTTTGCGAGAGTACAAAATTTACAGCCTCGCTATTATCACCAGTTCACACAATGGATGCCGCAATTTTATAAGAAACCTAACTACATTATTATTTTATTTTAATTACATGTAAAAGCACGAATTTCCACATAAATTATTCTAATTACACAATTATGTTAACAATGTAAAGTAAAACATCCTTGGAAAGGTACTTCAATAGGCCTTTAAAAATGTAAATTAAACAAAAAATTACATAATTTTTGTTTTATTTATAGAATCATTTATATTTTTATTGTTTTTCATCACTGTTTTCTTCGTACACTATTCATTAAAGGTTCAACTTATTCAGATGAACTATTGATATCATTACACAATGCGGAAAGGGCTAGTAAATCATTACATCACACTGTTTATTTGACCTCATCTTCATATTTTTTGTAATCCTTTCAAGGCAACATGAACGTGACTTGACACCCGAAACAAACTGATTGTTGAAAACAAAATGAGAATGTGCCGGGAAAAAGTTTTGTTTTTTCCTCATATGTATTCCAGAAAAGTCATAGAGCGGCAATAAAATTGCCCAATTGCAATTTAACAGAAGGTTTTTCAAGTACGGGTTCTCAAGGATTTAAAGAAAAATAGAACGTTGAAGCACTTCACAGAAATATTTAATTATTTCGAAACTTCTAATTTTTGTGTTTTGGTTTCATAAGAACATTAACCGTTCAATTTACTTAAAAATTATGTTATCTCCACCTACTGACCTTATTTTGAACAAGATAGCCTTAACCTCAAATGTTTTGAAATTAAATGAACTTGTAATTCATATACGAGTAATCTGCATGACTTAAAATGAAAAGGGTAAAAAAAAATATTTTCTGGGTAAAAAACCCAGAAAAATCGAATGCATTGCATAAAAACTGTCTGGACGGACTTATACAGCTACTAGAATGCTTCTAGCACTTTAAATGATAATTCTGAGTTTCAAACAAAATTGAAGTTTTACCTGATCAAGCAAAGAACTGCTGAATATCCAACTCCATGAGATGTTAAAAATAAGCAAGACTGAAGAATCCCTAGCACTGTGTTCTTCAAATCTTTTTTAGTAGGAATTTTTCCTTTGAATAATAAAGTAAGCTAAAAAAAATATATATAATTATGAGTTATATTCGTAGTAAACATTAAATCTAACCCGTCCAAAAACACAAAAAAACTTACTGAGTAAGCAGCAATGTATATCCTCAGAGATTCTTTAATGCAAGGGGCCAACAATGATAAAGATGCCAGAACACAAGAATTACTCCAGGGATGAACATATTCAATGCAAGTAGTGTCAATAGTTTGACATTTACTCAAAATCATTGTGGATTACATATATTTTTTATATCAATATTGCTAACTCACTATTACAGATTCGATTCATTCTGAGTTACATAAAAATTAAGCGCTCTACAATTTAAGAAGATCCTCACTTAACGAATGCACAGTCCACAACCAGTACAGGCCCAAGCCTCGAGCAGTAATAACGTGGTTGACGAATCAAATAGTACTACTACAATCTACAATGGTACCTACCATTAGTGATGGGCTATATGAGCGAACGAATCCAATGGTGGAACGAGTTGATTCAAATCCTTATTTTTAAAATAAGTGATTCTGGCCAAAAAATTAAGGCAAATTAAAACGAAAATAATTAATACTGAAGTGACAAATGTTAGACTGAAATACAATTATAACTAACTTGAGGCTATCATTTTGGAGTCACTGACATATTCTAACTATTAAAATCAATCCACACAAGAATAAAAAACCTGACAAACATACTGGTGCTTGGAGGGGGCATAAGTTCCAAGGTGTTTTTGAAGATTGCCAATAATTATAAAAAAATAATATAATTTATTTCGTTTACTACTTAAAACTATATATAAAGCTTTATGTTAGGAACAGTATGTCAGTATGTTGATTTGTTCATAAAATAAAGTAAACAATATTATTTAGAAAGTTATTTCAAAAGTATCAAAGTAATAAAGTATCATAAAAACATCTACACACAAACACCTTTCGAAAGGTATACCATAAATAGTGGTTATTTCAAAAATTGTGACATAATTTCTTATTAATTGCAAAAAAAATAGGGGTCTAAACAGCGTCGGCATTATGAAAGGAATTCACCTACCATAAGAATATAATTGATCAGAAACATCAAATCTAGTAACATTTTTTGCAAACGTGTAATTTAATAATTAATTAATTAAGTTTATTCAAAAGTATAAAATTTAAAATATAAATAATAAAATAAATTGGCTGCTTCAATCTGAAAATTATCATTACTCAATGAAGTAATGTTTTTATAAGTAATAACCATGAAATAAAAAGGGTTCAATCCAAAAATTCTACAAATTAAAACTACCGTTTCTAAAGATATTTTCATCATACAGGAATTAAAGGTATAAATTAAAAAATTGAACATAAAAATTAAAGTTAAAAATTTTAAACGGATTAGACTTTTAGAATGAACTCTTAGCATTGTAAAACATTGTGACAGTAAATTATTTAAATTTGAATTAGGCCGTTGCAATTTTACTTTTATACTAAACTTTTTCTAGTGAAGTTATACTTACTGCCATAGAGTTATAAATCATTGGTTTATTTAGTTTTCTTTTCAACCAAAATAAACCATTTTTCATTTAATTTCCTTAAAACAAGTTAAATTTCGTCCAAAATTATTTAATTTTTATTATAAAAGCTACAGAAATACATATGCCATCTAGAACTGTTGATAAATTATTATTGATAAAAAAACTTAAATCAGTATAAATGAACGTAGTTTAAATAAGAAGTAGCGTTGCATGTCCTAAATAAATGCTTTTAGAACCGAACCTTGTTTTATTAATTTGACAGTTAGCTTATTTGTCAAAAAAATATTACTTTTCTTTGGTTTGAACGTTACCTTCCATTTTCCTAAAATATTTAATGTTTTGCCATATTACCCTACTAATTTTTTTCCCCCACTTATCTAGAATAACTTCTTATTGCCAACATATTTAACCCACAAGGTGCTGCCAACCAAATTGTTTAAAATGTGAAAAAAATTCAATTACTTTTTAAGATAAATAATTCCTTAAAATGAAATGTGTATTAAAATTATATTTTTATTTAAAATACGTTTGCTATGTAAATACTATTTTCAATAAAATGATGTATTTGTTGCAGTCGTGATTGGGCATTGTAGGTTGGTTTCTTTGCACTATAAAAGCAACCTAAAACGTCAACATAGCCGTGCTGGCAGCTACGTTGTTATAACTTTCATTTCAATAGTACCCTTACAGGAAGAAACATTTCAAAAGAGCTTGAATCTTAATTTTTACATAAATAATGGCTCCTAAACAAAGGATGCGTTTTGCAAACGAAAAAGCTAGCAAGAACGTTACACTAAGGGGAAATGTTCCAAAATCAACTGTAAGTATTTTCTGACTGTTCATGTACATGGATGTTTTTATTTCCTCAGTGTTTAGATTTATTTTAAAATTTGTCTCTTCCATCTTTAAATTCGTTTTTATCAAAGCATATCTAACAAGTGGTTGTTAACAAAATTTTCCCCCGATAGGTTCAAATTATAATAAGACAACTTGATTTTTTGTTTTTTATATGTTTTGTTTTTTTAAATCTAATTGAAAATCTTTGTTATTAATATTAAATACTAAACCTCATAGAATGCCAAATTCTAATGAACAAGGAAATTTGAGCGTAACATATGTTAAGAGTTGACCTTACAAATTTGTTTTAGCATTTTTTTTCTCTTTTGCTTTCAGAAAGCTGCGGATGAAAAATATCCAGTCGGCCCTTGGTTATTAGCACTGTTCGTTTTTGTGGTTTGCGGATCAGGTAATGTATTATTCTTTTTAAAATAAAAGTTACATTTGCTTTACCCACCTTGGTTCCGGATATTTTTCTGTACTACGTACATCACTTTTATTCTTTCAGCTGTGTTCCAGATAATACAAAGCATAAGGATGGCATAAACATGAGTCTGAATCATTTTTTTTTACTATACCGAAGTAACAAGAAGTAAATTAGCACAAGACCTTGTGATACTTGTTTCCCACTTACATCATAAAGTTTATTAAAATTCTTAGTTTTATTTAAAATTCCAAACAAAAAAAGGGAATTTTTTTGTATTTTTTATTTCAAATGCATTTATTTCTGTAAAAAATTATTTTCCCCCATTCTCTTGCATTATGCAAAAATGTAAATATTGTAAGGATATAGGACTTTGTTATATAATCAAGCATTCCAATAATGTGCATTGACATTAAATGACATTTTGAAAAGGAATAAATTTGTATCATATACAGAAACTAGTTTTTTTTCCCCCCCTTCATGAAGTCAATAATAGGATAGGGGAGATATCAATCAAAGAATAAAATAATAAAATCTACAAAAGGATGTTTATTTTGTGGCACACATATAAGTTTCATATCAGTAAGCCAAAAAAAAATTATATATATAACAGCATCAGCTATGTACTCATTTCCAGGTAAAGTGGGTTGTTGTTTAGTAAAAGTGCAAGTAAGTGAATTTGTAAAAAAAATGAAAGAAAAATTAAGTTAATATCTTCTGGAGAATGGCACTCCAGAGCCGCTTCCTCCACCTCCGCTACCTCCTCCCATGCCAATTCCTGCACATAATCATACAATTAACCAACCTTAGACGATCTGAATAAATGTATTATAGGGACCTTGAATAAGTTCTTTTTTTTTTTTTTTTTTTTTTTTTTTAATTAATGCTTTACTTTTAACATTTGTGAAAAACCTTTTATTGAAAATATTTTCCATCTCTAGCTACTACTTTTCCCTATTTTTCTGGCAACATTTGAATTCCACGTTGGAAAAATGACATTTCTTTTGAGGAAATACAAGAGTCGACCCATTTTTTTTAGCATCTTCATGGGAATGGAAGTGCTGTTCAGCCAGGTCATGTGCCATCGAGCGAAACAAGTAGTAATCAGAAGGGACAATGTCTCGTGAATAAGGCGGGTGATGTAGGACTTGCTACATGTATTTCCAAATAGGTGTGGCCGATCGTTGCCACGTAGCAAAATCACTGTCGGTGTTTCTACACGTATAGAAGCCGCTTTTCTGTCCACGCTCGGCTCAAACGCATCAATTGTATCCGATATCGATCTCCCGTAATTGTTTCCTGCGGTTTTAGCAGTTCGTAATCAATTACGTCCAGCTGATCCCACCAAATGCAGAGCAGCATCTTCAAACCATGGATATTCGTCTTTGCCGACGATGTTGATGCATGGCCAGGCTTACCCCACGATCTTCTACGCTTAGGGTTATCGCATTGTATCCACTTTTCATCGCCAGTCACAATACGATGCGAAAAAAAACCTTTTCTGCCGTTGAAGCAATTGTTCATAAGTGAAAAGACGCCTTTTAACGTCTCTCGGCTTCAACTCGTATTGGCATCCAATGTTCTTGCTTAATGAATTATTCCAAATGCTTTCAAACGTTTAGAAACCGCTGAATGATCAACTCCTAATGAATCTGCAAGATCAGCTAGCGTCTGACATGAGTCTTTATGATTGAATACTTCTAATTCTTCACCTTCTTCAAACTTTTTCGGTGCGCTAGAGCGTTCTCTATCATCAAGATCAAAATCATTATTTTTGAAACACCCATACTAATCTCGGCATGTTGTTTCCGACAGAGCATGGTCACCATAAGTCTCAACAAGAATTCGGTGTTATTAAAATAGTGCAATAAAATTCCCACCAAATATTCTTTTTTTGGCACGAAATTCGACAAGTTTAATAAAATATTAGGTAAACTGTTTACAATATAGGGCTCAATAACACACTTAAATAAAAGATTGATTGCAGTATCTCCTAACTGATAAGTCACCATCTCATTACCGTACTCACGTTTACTCAGTTCTGCCAACTTTTGGCAAAGAGCGAGAACTTATTCAACGTCATATTAAGTATAAAGTAACATCTTACTTCGGCTATATCCATTTCCACCTCCTCCATAACCACCCCTGTCATTGCTGGGAGAGTCCATGAACAGTTCAATGTAACGGTGCTGCATATGGCTTTTATCCTAAAACAGATAATAATGATATTTATTTTATTCTTTGCGCTCCTTTGATTATAAAAAAAAGCTAAAAGTCAAAACTGTGCGTTGATGCTATGAAAGTTCATGCCCAAAATAATTCCCCAAACCGTGGCCACTTAAATGTAAACTATCTGGAAACATATTTTATTGTTATAATTTCTATTCTTATTAGATTACATTTTTTTTAGACAAGTGGTTGATCTTCTATTTACGTATATAATATAAGAAAAATAAATACATGCATATATAAATTAATGAGAAAACAATATTATCAATTTTACGACGGACGGCTGATAAGTGGACAAGGAAAAAACAAGATAAGAAAACAAATTAATAAAAGCTGACTAAAGTGATTCATTTCATGAATTTAGCTAAATAACCAGTGATCATTAAATAGTTTATACGATACATAAAATGTATAAGTGAGACGTATTTACTATAAAATGAATATAAAAAAAACTCATAATTTTGTTAACAATTCATTGCTTTCTTTGATGAAATACCGTTACACTGATTTTTGACTTAATGGCGACTATTAAACAAGTCTATAGCTAATGTAAAAAATATTTAAAGAACATTGTAGGAATACAGGCTGCGGTATTACTAACTTTAATAAACCGTGAAAAGTATTTCTCTACTTAATCTAGCCCAATTGAATGCATGAAATGAAAACAAATGCTTCAATTCACTTGAATTTCAATTGGGCCATTACTGATGTAGTTCTTGTTCTAAACTACTCTGCTAAATTAATTTTCAAACTAATAAGCGCAAACGAACATTCACAAAGCAGCTGATGCGTTAAAATAAATAAATAAATTTTGTTTGAAAATATTCTGCTTAAATGGCGAACAATTGCAGAAGAATTCTATTATTACAATTTGGGTGGCGCAGTAGCAATACTTGGGTCACACAATATATTCTCTTAGGGTAAATTTAAATTGTGAAAACTTATGAGCATGCTCTAGCTTTCTAAGCTGCCTGTAGAGTACCTATACAAAGCAAAAGCATTTTTACAATTATTTCTTAGGAGACCACAGGTAGGACCAGCTAGTTAATTAGTTTCTGGTTGAACATTCAGGTGGGTTCTAAAATTCTAAAAGAACAATGCTTTTTGGGCTTAATGTTATGTTAAAGAATTTGAAATGTCACTAAAATTGTTTAAATTTATCGAAAGTCCTGATATATGCGACCAATGTTGCTGTTCATTACAAGACACAATTTACGTTGAAAGTACAAAAAATCTGAACGATACCTTGGTCATAGCTTTGAGAGAATCCTCGTGAGAGCTGAATTCAACGTCTGCTTCTCCTGAAGGACGCCCCTGATTGTCATAAAGAATCCTTATACTCACAGGAATGATCGGTCTAAAAAACTGAAAAAAGAAATGTTAAACATTAAAAATAAAATGAAATTTAATTTAATATTAGGAAATAAATAAATAAACTGATCACAGAACATCAAAACTACTAATCCTCTCTTTAGTAAAAACTATTTCTAATTTAACTACTGTAACAATTTGTAATTCCTATTCGATTCGAGTGTTTTAAAAAGATTAAGCTTTTCATTTATTTAGAAAATTATTAAAATATTGTTTAATTAAAAGTTTTTAGAAACTTGACGTTCATTAATCAAGGCAATTATTTAAGATTTAAACAATATAAGAATAAATATAATAAATTTAAGTGCTTTATGCACTTTAATTTATTATGCCAATATTATTATCCTCATTAAATATTACTTCTTAATCCGACCAGCAGCAAATCATGGTGCTTTAAAAGAGCAATATTAATTTAGGCAAGTTTATTTTCTTTCATTCTGTAAGATTTTGGACTTTCATCTATTTTCAAATTTTATGTTTATGTAGGAAAATTTTACTTCAATTTATGAGACATCCATCATCTGTTAGTATTTTTCACTAAATTAAGAAGGTAACTTGAAAATCCAGGACCTGTAGGCCACATTAAGAAAGGAATCAAAAATGCATTGTGCAAGGAAATCATTAACTTGTATTTATAAAATGGAAACTTAATTATAATTAACAGCTAAAATTCTAGTTGTATTATGTTCTAGCTCTATAAACAACTTTATAGAATTAAGCTATAAAATTCATACTAAAAAATCTTGTTTGTAACTTAAAATGGCTTCCTCTCCGCACAATTAGATTTTATTTTTTTTAAAAAAAAGCTTTATTGGTTTTGGTAACCATAAAACTATCGGGAAGTAAGATAAATTATTTTGGATTTAGTGTCTCAATGTAGCCATTCAAGGGGTATAACTGGATCCGGTAGTTCAACCTGAGGGAATAGTGCACTCAGCTGTCAAAAGAATTTCTTTTCCTTCTCTGAGAGGAATTTGAGATCACTGATTAAGGGAAGTCGATTGAGTGTTAATTCCAGATTTTGTAGTTGGGAGTCATAAAAGGTGAGGAAAAATTTAGGAATTTTAAAATATTTCATCGAACAGCTTACACCGTCTGTTCTGTGTTCTGTAATTTTTTTTTTTCAATAAGATGAAAACAATTCCTCAAAATACTAATTACCTGCGCCCAACTAGTACTAGACCAGTAAAATTGTAAGGAATAACAGAGCAATGCTTACTAAAAACAGATTAAGGCAATCCCAATTTTCATTTATCATGTAACGGCACCCAGCTCTCAAAAATGATCATCAGTTACTTTAAAAGATTTTTCTTTGGTTTTAAGTAGTTATTGTCCATATTCAGTGAATTAACTAATTCCAAAATAACATTAGGAAAATACTCTAACGAAACATAAAAATGAGAACTAACGAGTTGCAGAGAACTACGTCGCTTAAAAAAATAAAGTAGAACTTTTTAAATTTTTCGCTTTTATAAATAAACGTTAAACGTAAATTAATTTTTCTAAATACTTAAGTTATAATGTACATATATTTATCTATATAAATGGAACTTAAATAAACACAAATAATGCGCTAAAAATATAGGTTCTCTCTGGATAAATGCTACTCAGGCTCAGCTCAGGAGAATGATAACCAATGAACAATAAAAATCATAATAATACCAATATATATTTTTATATAAATGACTAAACGAATATTTATCTAATCACTATTTCCTCTAAATCCTTAGATAAATATCATGCTAATACTACAGTAAGTAAGAGAAGCCACTGTTCCTATTCTCTAAACTTCTCATCTGTCTTTAAGCCCCTGATTTGGGGCTTTCTGGTAGTATCATGATGAAACGCATGTTGCAAATTCTTTTTGAACTGCATTTTCCGCCAGGAATTCCAATAGCCCAAAACTAACTACGCACATAGGTCAAGATGTTTTACAGAAATTTAAACGCTTTTCTTGAAACATCAGGGTTTTAATTTTCTAGATAAGCGTTATAGATTGTTAAGGGATCTTATTTACTTGCAAAGATATTAATTCGGAATTTTTGTAATGCAGGAATTCGCAACATGCGTCCATAATTTAGAACAAAATTACACCTGGCCGATCTCAGTGATTTAAGAACCCATTTTTTTTTGTATTAATAAAATAGTGTCTAGATTCAGCAGATTTGTCCACTATTTTTTTTTTAACAAATTAAACTGCGGTTAATTTTTATTTGAATATAAAAACAAAGTATAAAGTCTGGATGATGTCAGCCTTCGAAATATGAATTTAATAAAATAATATTAATCTATAAACGGTACTTCTGATTACGATCTTAGCAAAACACAAAATGTACTTCTTAAAACTAAGTAGAAAAAATAAAAATACTACATAAAAAATTTATGAACTGAATCTTAAATTAACATTAATAAAGTTCGATTTTGTAAAACCTGCACAATAACAATTGGACTCACTTCTGCGATGTCAGCTTGTGTGGCCTTGAAAGGGAGCCCCCTCATATGAACACAGTGGGTAGGCGGTTGCCAGTTACCCTGAGGGCCACCTCCAAAACCGCCCCTGTCCATGTTACCCATGAGAGGCTTGATCCCTCCCCTAGGTTCACCCCAAGGGCCCCCGCTACCGCCACCCGCTCCCTGGTCCCAAGGTCCGTCGTCAAAGTCGTTGAAACCACCTCCTCCCATACCCCCCGGGCCGGAGTATCTGCTCGGGGCGCCTAAGCACAACGTTATCATATTATTGTAGAAGCATCAATGACGAACATCAGCTGAGAATTTGTCAATAATTACAATCTAATGTATATATAAACAAAATATGAACATTTATGTATAAAAAAAACTTTTTAGATGTCATTCAGATAACATCAAATACAAGATGAAATGTTGTTTCCAATTTCCCAACAGGGAGTTACCTTTGTGTGCACAATTAGTTGATTTAGGGTACGTTTACAACGGAGCTGTGAGTATAGATGATAGCAGAGATGATAACTGATAGAGTAAAATATAATCGCTGATTAGTGTGCACAACGGAGCTGTGATACATGCAACATGTCGAGTAGTGAAGAAGAGTTTTTATGTTCAGCAGCAACAAAATGGTATATTTTAAAGAAAAAACGCTTTAGAAAATATCATGTACATACCATAAATAAAAAACGAAGTACTTTGGGTGAATTTCACTACTTATATAAGAAACTTAGAAATTATCCGGATCGTTTTTTTGAATATGTGAGGATGGGTCCACCCACATTCGACTATATTTTAGAAAAAATAAGGTAAAAATTAAGAAAACTTTGGAAAAATTGTCATGGAAATCCTATAACCATAGAAGAAAAACTAGTGATTACTCTTAGGTTAGTAATGATTTGATTGAAAAAAAAAACAAATAAATACACATGAAAATAAATGTAAGCACGATTTAAAAAACAAAATATTGTTTAAAAGTAAATAATAAAATAATAACCAAAAATAATGAGTAAAGACAGCTCTAAATAATTTTTCTACGTCCATTTTGAAGCTCCGATACTGGAGTTCAGCTAGCAGAAAAATGAAAAATTCAATTCTATCATCTATGCTCGTTTATAGCAGCGAGTATGAGTCACTAGTCGCAGCTTCGTTGTGCACGCTCACATAAGAATGTACTAGGTTATTCTATAAGCGCTGATGCATCACTGCTATCATCTCCGCTATCATCTATGCTCACAGCTCCGTTGTGAACGTACCCTTACAGAACATATTTTACACAGGAACAAAAAAAATAATTGAAATTTTAATGAACTCAATGCAATAACCTTATTACAGACTCCCTTTTTCGTTTTTATCGCGGATTTAATGCTAGCTATGTTGCGATTTCTTCGAGAGCAGAAACATACTGACAGCAGCTCCCTCAAGATTGCGAATTAAAGAGGAATTTATTATTAAGGTAAAGTAACAGCGTCAACGAAACAGGATGCACAATGCTGCATTTCAGGAAATACAAATTTACGCCACTTTGGTACATTTAAGAATGCTACTCAGCAAAGTGATAAAAAAAAATAATTTAATTCCAAAAAGCGACATGACTAGGTAAAAACAATATTTTTAAATTTGTGTATCTTCGGTAACCTAGCAAGATTTTTCTGTAGACTGTAGACATAAGTTTGTGTAACCAGGGTTCAGCTGGTGGGGATTACATTATGCACTCAATATATACATTACGTTGCGTCCAGACGATCGTTTGACCCTTATTTAGATTTCGATTATGCAGCCTCAACCAGTAGGGTATTTGGAACTAAATTTAGAGGCAGATTCTGAATAATATTTGAGAACTACTTTGTTTTTTTAACGAATAATTTAAAAACTAGTAAGCCATATATTTAAATTTTTTCCTTTTTTGAATTACGCAAATCGAAAACAAATTTATTTATAAGAACTGCAGGGGCAACGTATTCAGAGGGACAAATAGCCTTTTCAGATCTGCCAATAGTGGAAATGCGTTTATCACATCCAGAAGAGCGGATTTGGCTCTGTAGCACAGAACATTACCGCCTTCAGGAACCTCTCTGTATATAAAAGTAGCTGTGAGATGCTAGGAACAAACCAAAATTAACCCAACAAAAATAAATGCTCACAATTAAATAATAAGCACCTTTTTTCGAATGGTTTTTTTTCTTAAATGCTTCGAAAATCTGTAAATGATTCAATGTACGTGATTAACCGTAACATTTTAGTTTCAACAAAAAAAAAAGTTTTTAATTTAAAGGATGAAAATCCAAGAAAATGATAAAATAATTATTAGTAGTAAAATTAAAAAAATAAGCGATTATTCAAACTGCGAAGAAAAATAGTAATATTTAAATAACTTACCTCCTCGAAAACTTCTCTGGCTACTTCGACTTGACATTCCAGAATATCTATTCATTCCTCCGAATCTTTCATTTCGATCGTACGGTGCATGACGTTGGTTCATAGAAAAACCAGATCTCATCTTTGGTCCGCTGGCTAGACGTGCTTCAGCCAAGCTGCTGCGAAATATCTCAATATACCTACATAGGGTGTACAGCCAAGGCAGACGGATAAGAGAGGAAACAGAATAAATCAATAATTCAATTATTTTGAAATGATTCATCAATAAGAAATTATAAACTAAAAAATATCCTAATCATTGACCAAAAATTTCACTAAAATTATAAAAAATAAATTTAATTACTTTATTCTAACTTTTTAAATTGTGTACTGATAATGCAAATTGATGTTACTGATTCAAAAATTATAACTAGTGAAATATAGTTATAAGATTCTAAAAAAATAAAATTTGAATAAAAGAATTGTTTTAAAAATGGCACATTTTCGTGTGCCACTCATTCACTTCAAACTATTTTGAAAAAAATAAACTAAATTCAAAAAAATCTTACATTCAAATACAAATTTATCCCTTTAAAAACATAATATAATTTGGTTTTGGAGTAAAAATAGTTTCAATGAATTAATCCAACTTCATATTAGCAAAGGTAGGTATTCTATTTTCATTCACAAAATTTATTTGACCAATGGTTTCCAAACTTTACGACTATACAAGTTGCTGAAATATAAATAGCAATAATTCTTCACAAATAGACTGAAGAATGACTTAGGTGAAAATTGATAGAAAATAATTTCTAAAGATGCAAACATTCAGGATATGTCCATTCAAAATCTATAGAGGACCAAAAAAATACTAATAGTCCATCACCAGAAGTTCGCTGCGAGTGATTGTCATCAGATATGAAGATTCTGAAGAGCTGCGCTGCGCTAAGACTTGAACCGAACTAAAATATACTCTTACTGAAGGGGAATTTTGACAGATAGTCGGTCAGTTTCAGTTTGGAAACCACTGATATCTAGTTTTTAAAACTCCATATTTACACAAGATTACCCTCCGATTAAATAACCATTAGTTGCAGATAATTTGAAAATAATATATGTAGACCAGTTTATTTTGATATCAAAACACTTAGTATTTTATCGAAATAATTTATTGAAATCTAATATTTTCAGCTCAATTTTCTTATATTTAAATATTAAGGCTTTCTAAAACGTGTAATCGTTATTTAAAGTTCTTTTTCTTCTAAAATTGAAAGCTTATAAGCATTCTTTCAGCTATTACTTGAAAGTAAATTCAAACAAGAAGAATGTTTATTTTTTTTTTTAACACCGCCTCCAACTTGCAGAAGTATCTAAAGCTATGATATTACAGCAGAAAAAAATAATACTTTGTTAGTGTAAAAGGTGACCAAGAATTACTTTTTGAGTCTTTACCAAAATTTTACTTTAAAGTAATTATTAGCAGGAAATTACTTATATATGGATTTTAAAAACAACTGCGAATTGGATTTTAAGTCTATATATAACCTTAAACATCTAAAGATAGTTAAGATTTTAAACATTAAATTCCTTGACTGCTGCAAAACGATAATAACTTAGATGCAGTTAGGCTAAAATGAGTTTTTTTTTTTTTAATAAGTAACTTTGCAAATTAAGAAATGTAAGCAAGCAATCCACTCAAAAGTCTGTGCGTTTTTTACTTAAACTCGCCTCACCTTTACAATAATACCTACTACTCTTCAGTTAAATCTCCGAATAAATAACCATAATGTCTTTTACAAATGGCCCGGTGAGAATGAAAGTGGCGTAAGTCTATTTTGAGCAGTTTTGTGATAAAATGAGTTTTGTGTTTAGCTCTGTAAAAAAAGGCAGATAATAAAAATAGCTTTACTGTTTTTGTTTTTATTATTATTATTACATAGAATCAAATTTTTTGGTGCATATTAGAATGTAATGGTATTTTAAATTATTTTAGAAAATGCAAAAATGTGACTTACTTCATTGTCATTCTCAATATATCTGGCGCAAGGTTAAATAAAGCGGCATTTAAAACCAATTTTAAGGGTTTTATTCCATAAGCCAATGCTTCAAAATGCAGAAGACTCTTCACAGAGACTCATCTTACTAGCAGATCTTATTTCAACATAACCGACTACACTATCCACAGAACTGATCACCCTGATGATTCTGCCCATAGAGGGCACTGCAATTCTAATAAAAAACTGTCTTCAACACAATCTGATCCCAACTAATCCTACCAATTCTCTTCAATCAACAGTCATCTCTCTCCCAATAAACTGAACAGACGATTCAAACTTCTCTCTAGACTTCTCGACAAGCGATGTAAACTCTCACTACAGAATAAATGACACTATGATACTGAAACCTGCCTGTACTTACGGAATGGAACTTTGGGGCTCCGCCAAAGCTTCCAATATCTATTAAATCCAATCCTTCCAGTCAAAAAGCACTCCGTCGAATCGCAAATGCTCCTTACTATGTCCCTAACTCTACCTTGCACCGAGATTTCCTTGTTCCTTATGTTTCAAAAGCTACAAGATCCCTTTATATTAAATTCCACACGTCAATCACCTCCCATCCTAATCCAGTAGTATCCCAACTTACTGCATTGCCTGAATATTCTCCAAGACGGCTGAAGCGCAGGTGGCCACGCGATCTTCTAAATGAAGTAAGTGCCAGTGCACAATAATGAACTCCTCTTTGGGAATGAGTGAATTCTCCCCTCATGTACTTATCTATAATCATGTTGTATCTATCAACAAAGCGTCACTTATTGCAGAAATATATTGCAGTTGTGGAAAGTAAAAAAAAAAAAAAATCCAAATTAAAGTTGAACTAATATCAACAATACTTAGGCTTATTTTTAGTTTTTAGTTGACTAAAACCATACAACAATTTACTAATTAATACCACACGACAATAAACTTCACCAAGGAAATAGACATTAAGAAACAATCTGGTGGACTTACGCCACTGTCATTCTCAACAGTATGAGCTTTTGATTAATTACTAAAACTTTGTGCTTCTCCTGATGGCCAATAAGTGCACTAAGAACTTACTGCATTGTCACTCTAAACAAAACAGTTGTAGAATACAAAGCTGTCGTTACCTTGATTTTAATAAAAAATGGACTTACGCCACTCTCATTCTCACCGGGCCAAATAGTTCCCTTTTTTAATATAAATTTAAAAGATGGTAAACTTTTCAAGTTGAAGTTACTTGATTTAAAAAGGGAGCAACTGCTTTGAAATGATTGTTAACTTACTAATATCACTACCAGAGCCAACAAATAAATGATAATTATAAAAACTAGCAAGTTCAGGACTTCTAAACGTCCTCTACATCCGTGAGCTTATATAGGAAGTTGTTAAGACAGAGACCTACGTCAAATAACTGTAACTAACACCAACCCGTATCAAAATATTTATCTATCAAAGGGAGGTCAAAACTGAACCATAAAAGAGCTATTGAACAGCACTTACTTCTAGAGAACCCTGCAACCAATCCTAATCACCATCTTCGAAACAGCTACACTTTTTGTTTTAACCTATTCAAAGAAATACTCTGTAGCGCTTATCAGCGGTAGTATAGGTTACAAATTGTGAAAGTTTAGAAAAACAAGGAAAAATTCAGGACTCTAATAAAAACTAATGTTTACATGAGTTTTACTAATTGAGATCTGAAGTATTTCAAACAATAATTCAATCGTCACCTATTTCCTGACCGATGATACAGTTAATTCATTTCTTTTATTATCAAACATAACGCTTGTTTTACAAAATATAATGTGCGTGTTATTCATTAATCATACTTGAACTGTTAAAAAAGCACAGACCTTTTGAACCTTGCTCTTTATTTCAATGAAAGATAAAATTAAAAATAATCACAAATTATTAAAGATCAACTCCAAATGCAGTAATTTAGCAAGGCTACATCTTTGAATTTTCCGCAAATTTGATAGGAAAAGACCAAAGCTTTTGAAACTGAAAATACAAAATAATAAATCGGGAGAAATCAGTGTTACTTTCAAAAATAAACTTTTACTGACTCTTATCCTTAAAAATTAGATTTTGTATGACCAATACTACATATTCATGCTAAATCGTAATTATATGAATGAAACAAAGATTGCTATTAACCCTTACCACCATTACAGCGAAGGTTAAAATCTTGACAAATATTAGAATATAAAAACTTTAAAAAACAACCTACCTCCCCTGTTTTTATTTAAAACTTATCAACCCACCGTCATAATTTATGAGTATTATACCATATCCATACCATCACTTCATCATCATCATCCCACCGACATCCCAACACATCTTGGACCATATATTTTCACAATATACGATTCTGTTTTTCATAGTACTGTGTCGGAACCCCACCTGTGTCCTATTTTTTCCTTGTGTTTCATCAGAGCCTTCTCAGCCGTCTCTTTGTTTACAAACTGTACGTAAGCCTCCCCCGTTGATCGCCCGTTGCTCTCCATCGCCAGAACTATCCCGTTATTCACTATCTCCAGATCTACCCAACCAAATAATCAACAATATCCACCTCAGTTAACAATACACAATAATTTTTTTTAAGGTTTGTGTATACTTGTTACTTAACTACAAGAACTAGGCAAATAAAAAAATATTAAGAACTCCATCCCCTAAGGGAATCCCATCGTTGAGAATTGGTACATGTACAATAAAAAAATAATTTAATTTGACACATGGGAACGCTAAAACCAAGGAGCATGTAATATAATTATATTGTTTATTGCATTTTGGGTCTTGTTTTGCACATTAACCATTTATTGTTTTTGAGGGTTTGACAACACAATCAACATATTGGTATTCTCAGGTACTGTTGGCTTTTAATGCCTCAATATATTGCTGAAGAAAACAGCTTATTTTTTCCAACATTCATTTCAAAGAGAAAAGTATACAGATGTATACAAGTAACATCCTAAAGTAATAATATAAAAATCGTTTAATTAATTCGGAATTTCGTTAAGAACGGATTAATTAAGATTTTTAATTATTGTTACGTATTCAGAAACATCAAAAACTTATCATTCCATTACTTATTAATAAAGAAACATGTGCATGTACCAATATTGATTCACGGTGATAATTCCCTGGATGAGATTTGAGGATGTCTATCAACTAGAAGTAATTTGGAGAATCTGTGAAACTTCGCTAACTTAAAAAAATTTACTATACAAAAATATTCTTGCAAAATTATATTTTATTGCTGCAAAAGTTGCTAATTACTACATTTTGACTTAGTTAGCGAAACTTCACTACTATTGCCCCCGTAAAAAATACATCTAACAAGCCTGGATAATTCTTTAAGGCTTTTTTAATTAAAATATTTGTTCAAAATGAAAAAAACAATAAAATTAACGAGATAAATTGATTACGAAAAATTAATAGCTTCCTCTACCTCTGAAAAAATTAGCAATTTCATCAATAGTGCAGTCAAATGGAAGTCCCCTAAGACGTACAGTTGCGTCATCCTTGCTCAGTTCCATGTTGTGTCCACATTTCTCAACTACCCAGTCCATTTCGGATTTCTTTGCTTTGAATACTGAAAATCAAAACGATTATCAAATTACAAAATATTAAAGTACAAGCAATGTGATAAATCAATGTTAACAAATCCAATTAATACCTTCAATATAACGATGACCCATGTAATCTCTATCACGTTTGCATGCTAACTCAACATCGTCCATGGTTTCCATTTCGATGTAGGCTTCTCCACTAGGGCGGCCCTGTGGCGATAAAGTCATTTGCACACCATTTTTCCCATTTCGTATGTTACATTCCGCTAAAATTACATTCATTCATTAAAATTACATTAATCAACACAACAAAACCAAACCTATATATTTACAGGTAAATATTTCATGAAAAAAACCGAAACGATCTTTTCAAGGGCATCTAAAAGTACTAGTTCTAACAAAACATTAAAAAAAGATGCATGAAATTAATTGTACTCACAGAAGAATTTTACGATGTCCTCTTCTGTAGTAGACCATGGTAGTCCTCTAACTTTAACAACACATCCTTCATTATTATTGGCTTGTCCCATTTTTCCTACAAAAAAATTATAAAATGTAGATAATGAACCTAATATTTGGGTATGAAACAAATTAGAAACAAGGGAAATATTAAGCAGCTATTAGCAAACTACCTAATAAAAATTAGTGTAATCAAATTGAAATTTTGCGCTTGTAACAGAACGTTAAATCCAACTAAATGAACTTAATTTAACCAAAGATTGATTCAATTTGGTCAGACACTACAACGAACGAATACGTTTACAAAAAGCATGAATTTCGCTAATAATTTAGCTCGAACGTACACTATAGATTAAACTCCTGCCGTTTCCAAGACCCCAAAAGTTAATTATTCGTACTTGGTTGATAATAAATAACGTCCAATTGCTACTGAACTCTGTTTAGCGTAGCTTGACCAGAAACAAAATGGCGATAACACCAAAGACACTTGGAATCCCAACAGCTTGTGAGATGACGCCCTAAAATTGTATTATTTCATTGGTGGAAGTTGGTCACGTGATGCACTGCATTCTTGATCACTCATGGTTACTTAATCATACTGTCCAGAGAACTCAGATCATCTCTCACAACATTCGTATAACAACAGCTGATCTTGTATAAGCACTAGTTTGTAGAATTTACATTTTACACTTTAATCTGCACATTAGAAGTTTGTGCTTGTAAATATATTTGTATAGTTAAAATGTAAATGGTTTTTCTGTTTGTTTTTACGTTTCTGTTTTATCTGAATCATTTGGCAACCATTTTTTTTTAACCCAAATCAGCTTAAAAAACCACGAAAATTGTAAATTTTTGAAAATGAGCTTCCTATTGTAAGTGTCGGTTATTTAATATTTTACTTTAAATTTATGCTGTTTTCAGTTAAATTGCCGTAATCTATTAACTTTTTGTACTTAGTAACTTGCTAAACGATTTTTTTTTCCTTTATTAAGTCTTAGAGCTTTTGTTTTAGTGGAAGCCGATCCTCTAAAACTTTCAAACCAAAGAAAAATATCCCTGAGGGAACTCATCAGTATGACTTGATGAAACATGCTGCTGCTACATTGGGGTCTGGAAATCTTCGATTGGCAGTTTTGCTTCCTGAAGGTGAAGATCTTAACGAATGGGTTGCCGTTAATAGTAAGTTAAATGAAGTGACTTTCATTATTAAATTTCTGTATCACTTTTTCATTTTTTATTGTTTTCTTTCTTTCGGCTGCCTGTAGTGCTACAGTGAAAAGTAAATTTATGTTAAGTTGGTTTATTGATCACCACTATTGTTTTGATGTTAACTTTCATACTTTTCACTACAAGTTTAATTGCTATTGTTTTCTAAATTTATTATACGTAGTCATTATCAGTTCTCATAAACAGCAAAAACTTCACCCTTTGTGTATTTTTTAAAAATTATTTTAACAAAAAAAGCTTTACTTCCACTTCATTCTTTTAAAGTAGTTGGCGTTTTAGTTGTATGATAGAAGTAGTTGAGTAGATTTTTCAATTGCTCTGAGTTCTGAAAACTTAGACCGAAGATAGTTTTTATACTTCTAATTCTTACTGCCCTATTGACCTTTCGTCTGCTAGAAGATGCCCTTTACTTCATGAAAATGTTAGCAGTTGATATTTAGGTTTATTATAATATTTTGTTGGAACCATGTGTATTTCTTAAAACGAAATTTGACCTATATTTCATGATCAATGATATACTATGATGTATTGCAAGTATTCTTGTATGAGGATTCTTTTTACTGAAACTTTTTATTGAAAAATAATTTTTCGTTAACTTAGTTACTTCCTTAAATCCTGATTCAATCAGGTAAATTCTCTAAAGTCAACTCAGTTTGAACCATACTTTTCCACTAATAATAACAGATGATTCATAACATTTAAGCTTATTGGAAGGTTATTGATTTCTTTGTCTAACTGTATGTAAACAAATTTATTTATATTTAATACGTTCATAGATATTTTTGGTTGCAGCTGTGGATTTTTTTAACCAGATAAACATGTTGTACGGTACGATCACTGAATTCTGCACTGAAGATAGCTGTCCGATTATGTCGGCTGGTCCAAAATATGAATATCATTGGGCAGATGGACATACAGTTAAGAAACCAATTAAGTGTTCAGCTCCAAAATATATTGATTATCTTATGACTTGGGTTCAAGATCAGTTGGATGATGAAACATTGTTCCCGTCCAAGATTGGTGTGTAAATTTTAAAGGAATTAAATAGTTTGTAAAAAAAAGGCGTTGAAAAACCAATAATAATTTCAATTTTTTTTTTTCTTGATAGGCGTGCCTTTTCCAAAGAATTTCCAGTCTATAGCGAAGACAATATTAAAAAGGCTGTTTCGAGTGTACGCTCATATATATCATCAACATTTCTCAGAAGTTGTTTCGCTTGGTGAGGAAGCTCATCTTAATACGTCGTTCAAACATTTTATTTTTTTTGTTCAAGTAAGTTTTATTTTAATTTACAAAAACAGTGAAAAAATAATTATCAGATGCTAATTTATACAGAAAAGAAGTGACTAAAGTACTTTGGTTCAGTCTCATTAATAAAATTATTGTCTTGCATCGTTAAAAAAAGAAAAGTTTTAATACCAAAAGTAATGAATTGATTTCTCAAATCAACTCATCTCACTAAAACGTTGGTGTACCCATAATAGTATCCATTTTTATTTTTTCAATAGCAGATATTTTTTTTTTTTTTTACATAAATCTGAAGCAATTTTAAGTATATTTTTTCAGTGAAAATTGATTTCAAGTATGTTGTGTTGGTGTCGAAACATTTTAAGTTTTTATATTTTCATCTTGGTATTTAATTTTGTGAAACAATTATTTTTTATTTATCTGTTATGTTCGAAGATTAGGTAGAATCATCAGAATTATTTTCGGCAAAATCGTTAAAAAACAAAAAAAAAATTAATTCAGTAAAGTTGCCCTTTTTGACGATTTTGAAGCAGAAGCGACAGGAATGCCATCTTTGAGCCTACTTTGCTTTTAATGTTTTGATATATTTTGTTCGCCCACGCATGCGTTCACTATATTACAAAGCTTTTTTTAAGTTCAAGGCATCTTCTCATAACATGTATTTCTGGGAAAAACTAAATTTCAATAAGTAATACGATTGTGTACTGGGTATAAGAAATATAAAAAAGATGTGCAGTGTAAATGTTAAGGTAATAATTCCTTTCTAATTGTTTTATTACAGGAATTTAGCTTGATTGATAGACGAGAATTAGCTCCATTACAAGAACTTATTGAAAAATTGACTGCAAAAGATGGTCGATGAAAGGTATTTTTTTAATTATTAAAAAAAAAATCCATTGAGTCAAAGATCTTTTGAAAAAAGATTTCTGAAACAATAAAATATAATTTAATGTTCCTTCCAAATTCAGCGTTAATTATGTGTCGGAAAAAAAAGAAAAAAGATGTACACATAATTTTTCTGTGTTTTGAGTGGTAAAAAAAAATTATGTAGGTGTAAAAATAATATTTAGTCATTGAAATTAATAGAGTGTGGAATGATTAAAACTAATCAGTAGCCAAAAAGCAAGCCTTGTGTGAAAGTCTGCAATCGCCTTAACACATTGATAATAATTACAAAATTTCGCCCACAAAAAAGAATTTTTGCAAACTTTTTCTTTAACGTTTGTATGATGCACTCTAAAAAAATTCTTATTGTGCAAAAAAACGAACAACCCAATTGCTATTTTTTAGATCGAAAGAAAAACCTCGATAAATTGAAACTTGTTTCTCCTGATTTTTTCTCTCTAGAATTTCGAAATTGTTTCTAAGTGAAATTCACATCATTATGTATTGAATTTTAAGTTATGCTAACAGTATAAACTGGCTTGATCATTTTTGGCAGTTTCTTCCCATAGAATTTTCTACAATTATTACTAGATTCCTGAAGGTTAGATTGACTTATCCATTTCTGCCATGTTGGTATCACTCCATTGAAATGTAACCATCAGCGCCTACTGTATGTCATGGGATTCTACCAAAACTGAGGGTGATCTCTAGCGATTGTCTGCAGTATTTGCCCGAATATGCAGAACTTTATTTATTTACAAAGAACTATAGTTTTACATTTCTTATCGAGCAATGAAAATTGAGTAGTAATTTTGGAAAAAATGATACTTCTTTTTCTGAGGGGTTCTGAGACCGCATCGAGTTAAAACAAGTACTAGCTATGTTAGATCTTAAGCTAATAATATATGAGGATACGATTGGATTCTTTCTTGGTCTACCACCAAATTTCTGCCCAAGTTGTTGTCACAGATTGTAAAAGAAATTGATTGAAATTTAATGAAGGATGAATTTGAATTTTATTAATTAATTTATTGCAATTATATGCGCTTAAAAAAAACATATTTGCTACACAGGCCGTTGGTTACAAGGGGGGACCAGTGTTCTTGAGCACAGGTTAGAAACAATAGATGAAAATACAATTATCCCTTTCTTATGCCAGAAAATTACATCTGACATCCCAGAAAATCATCCAGAACTTTCGTACACTGGATTTTGAACGGCTTCCCCTTCGTTGAAATCTTTTTTTTTTGCTGCAATATTTGAAAATAATTATTGATAATGTTTTTAAAAAAAACCGCAAAAGTTGTGTAACTAAAGGGAACAAAATACCATATAGTATTAAAAAAAAACTGAAAATACCCCCCTTTCCACTAATAAAATGTGAAGGTGCGTTTTATTTTGTACAAATGATGGATCTTTTATTAGATATCGATAGCAAGATTAGTTTATTATTGCCCTGATACATTTTTTTTGTTCATTTTATTTAAAAGTGATTATTAAACAATCATTGTTTATATAATTTATTGATTATATTGCTTTTATTATTTGTTTTAAAAATATTTATTATAAAACTATTAATAAATAGTACTATTTAGCTTCATATACATAATTACTAGTTTGTCACAATGTCAATAATTAATGAAAGCACTGCTCAGTCGTATATTTAGCTGGCACTTTGTATTGCACAAAGTAAAATTTAAATAATAAAGCTAGTAGTAATCAAGAAGTACTTATGCTTTTCTGTGTAAAAACAAAAACAAACTTTATTCTTTTAATAATAATTGTTTTTCCAATCAGGGTATTTATTTATAATTGTATAAAATTTGATTTTAATTTATTGACTACCTTATTTTTAACAAAAATACATAGTTTTATTACTTTAAAAGCCAGTATTTGATTTTAAGTTTTTCTTATTATTTTTTTCTAGTTATATTTTTGTGAAAATAGTTTGATTTTATCATTTATATATTTCATTTTTTTTTGCAAAATCGTGTAATTTTTTTTTTGTTGTTGCCTATTTTAAATACAACGATATAGAAGAAATAATTAAGTTATATATAGTATAGATACATGACTGAACATATCGAAATTATTGAAATCTTCATTATGAGTGTTTAAATCTGGGCTGTGGAATTAAATTTAGTAAACATAAATCCCTTCCAAGTTCCCTTATAAATTTTCACTTTCATTTCGAAAATGTATAAAAAATATTGTTATTGTAATCTTTTTATGTAGATTGTTATTTATTATGTAGATTGTAGATCAAAATGCGAATTCGTGCAGATTAATTCTTTACTAAATGTGTAAAGTAGAAATGTAATTCGACCTGAAGTCATTTTCATGATTGAAAGTTCCGATTAACGAATTTAATCTTAAACTAATACTTATTTGTGTGTCCTTAAAAGAATGTGTATAAAAGAACCGGACTATACCAAATTTTACCTTATGCACAAAGGTAAATAAATAGGCGCCTCTAAGGTTATATATAAATATGTATACTTCAAACCATATTAACAAAAACAGATTAGAAGTTTCATAATATTTCAATATTCGGTAAAATGAGTTTGATATTTGAAAATTCTAAAAACAACTACTTTGATATATTTTTATAAATGCAGAAAGATAATTAAATAATTATTGCTAATTTTATATTAAAACTGTCCGGTAGGACAGTTGTATAAGGGTTGATCGTCAAAAAACTGCACGAAAAAGCGTAACGTTGAAAAACACCCAACTTTGACAATTTTTTTCTCTTTTTCTATAAAAGATAAAATTCCCAAATTTTCTTTAAAATATAGGGCAAACCCTCCTTTATAATATATATATGCGTTAGACGAGCTTATGATGTTCGTATCACTTCGTTGATTACCACAATATCATAAGTGCAGGTAACTGTAGGCCGAGATATACGGATCGTCACGCTATCCGAATTGCATTTGAGATCATAGTTTTAACGTTTTTTTTCAACAATCCATTCATGCGATCTAATTGACCTATTGCCTTCTATTTCGGTCTTTAGAAGAGATCCACGTTACTCCTCACTACCATTCAGTATTCTTTAACATGCTTCTCACATTTGGAGCTCTCCAAGCCTTGAAAGCAGCCAGAAAATATATTTCATTTTCTTTATTATATCTCTCTGTTGTTTCCCTAACAGCTAGCTGCATTCAGAAATGTCAGTGATCTCTTTCGTGGTGAATCATGGCCAAATTCCCACAGTCTTAGAACTTTCTTTCCAAACAAATCATTTGCCTCCTGCCTGGAATCTTGAGACCAATATCTGCAAACCTAGCCAAAATTCAAAACTCATGCGATTAAGATATATTACTTATATTAAATATTACTATCCTATTAAATTGCTTCGACTGCCTTGGTTCCACAGGCCAGATTAAAGCAATATATTCTGCACATTATTTATGTAAAAAAAAAAAATTGGACTTACCGTTGCTATTGTTTCATTAAAAAAAAAAAATCTAACTTAAATATTAATTAACATCATTTCTCCTCACATTTGGGGATTTTATTTTTTTTAAATTAGTCCTAATTAGGGTTATATCTTATAAAATTAGGGATTTTCTGCAAAAATCATTTGGTCTAATTGTATGTGTTCTTGTTCTCAGTTTTCAGATATAGAAACCCATTAAAACATATTTGCTAAGATTTCTGTCTTTCAAAACTATAGAAAACTGATACTAAAAATTGTTATTCAAAAAAAACAAACCCATAACTATTTTTGAAAATATTTTCATTTTATTTTTTACGACTGACGATATTTTTTATACCTAATATTGATGTAAAAATTTAAATTATGTAGCAAAATGAAAAAATGTAGTCTTTCTGCAAGAGGATTATTACTAAGAAAATATTTTTGTTTGTGATATATTATTGTAAGGGTCAGAATTTTTAATTTATAATTGAAGGATCATTCAAAATTTCCTTAACTTTTTTTTATTTTTTTAAGCCACGCAATCACCATATTTCATTCTGTTAATTTTGTTTCTTGTTAACATTAATCGGCAATGGTTTACATAATTAAAATATAATACAGTCAACCCTCCTATAACGCGGTGAGTGCGTACCGCGTTATATGGAAACCGCGCTATAAGAAACTCAGATTTAACTGTACAAACCAGGCTAATTCGTAGCGCGTTGTATGGAAACCATCTACCGCGTTGTATGGAAACCGTGCTATAAGAAACTCAGAATTAGTACAAACCACATCATTCGTACCGCGTTATATGTAGACCAATAAATACAAAAGACAAGATAAATTATAATATATTTTTATTGAATTGAAGAGTTCATATAAGGAAATGATAAAAAAAAAAATGAAACAAAAATTGAAAGGAATATAGAAATAAAAATATTTAAATAAACTATTAGATATTTTTAATTATAACAGTTAAAAAGGTTATAGTGTTACCTTATAGAAATTTAAAATGGATTCTAGTGATTCCTGTTTAGTTTTTTTTTTTAGTTAATAACCCTAATGGTTACAGAAAAAATATAATATTTAACTCGAGTATAAAGTATTTTCCTCACACTCGGCAATTTGCACTTGCACTCGCCTCGCTTCGCTGAAGAAGAATATTACTTGCAGTATTGTGTAATATTGTCCAATTATAAACCACAAATAAACCGTTTGAGTGCCACGGAGCGATTTTGCGCTTCTTCGCTGTCGCTAGAACAGTGCCAGCAAAAAATTTCTAGAAAAAATTGGTCACCAACGAAACGTACTGTAAAAGAGCTCTGAGACGACTGAAACCGATGTCGTAAACGGCTAAGAGATAAGCTTGAATGTTTATATAAACATATCCAGTTTAAATCATTCATTGGGTGCACGGAAAGAACTACTGATGGGACGTTATTGAACGGAAACCGCGCTGTAAGAGTACCGCGTTATAGGAGGGCTGTCGCAATTTCAGCTCCGCGTTAAATGGAAACCGCGTTCTGAGAGTACCGCCGTTATAGGAGGGTTGACTGTATTTAAATTAAATTAAATTGAATGCGCGATCTCAAGTTATTATTTACAAATAAGTGAAACCAATTTTCAGAATTATGTGAATTAAAAATTAATACTTCTCTCTCTCAAAGTAAAACTTTTCTTTGTTTTCAATGGAAAAGTCATTATTAATTTTCTTTTAGTCAATTTAATATCTTATCATTGGTGTAATTAAATCTGGCATACGATTAAAAAAATGCTTTTATATGTTTGCTTTTTTCTTTATTAGTTGTTATTAATTGAATGTAAACTGGGATTTTTGTCATGTTATATCTCGATATTTTTTCGCTACTTTATTTTATTTATAAAAGAAATAAAGGGAAAAAGTAAAAAAATGTTCCATATATATGTTTTTGTATATACCTATATTATTATAAATTTTACATGTTAATAAAAAAAATTTGTTGATTGCGTAGATTTTTTTTATTACGTTCCTAACAAATGTAAGGCAAAATGCACTCTACTCCCTGTGTTGATAACGCCGAACATTACAGACTGCCTTGTCGATTTAATCTGGCAGTTAAAGGACATTTGTGATATTAGACCTGTGGCACTTGTAGGTTAGAGGAGATAATGCACAAAAATGACTGGTGAAAAAGTCGTGGACCTTGTAAAAGGACGTTTTTTTCTTAGAAGGACTACAGGGCACAATCAGCCTCTCTAGGCTACAGTCCCTGTTGATCAACACTTAAACCCATAGTCTAATTTACAGTTAGTAGATCTGTTATCTGTTCTACATGTGCTCTCTGCAATACAGGTGTAATAGAAAATATAGTCCATCTTCTGGGTAAGTGTCCCGTACTCCAGGAATTTAGAATCAGATGGCTAGGAGAAAATTATTTATCTTATGAAGAGGTGATAAATTATTTGCATGGTGACTACGGCTGGGACAATTTGTATGAATACACAAGGAGAGCCTGGAGTTACAGATTATATTTAATTTCACATTTCAATTTGAATTTTTTCATTTTATACTGTTAAGTTTTCTTTTAGTTTGTGAGAGTCAACTTGTCGGACGGACTACGGTCCATGTACAAGTGTTTTTTGTACATAAATCCAAAATCATTGTATTGTTTCAAAAATAAACACATTATTAATATTATTTACTCCAACCTTGTAGATAAATTAAATTATCTGCATTTAAGATTTGCGTAAGTTCAAATTACCGTAATTGCAATACTTAGAAGAAAGATGTAAGCAGAGCTCCCTCTTTCCAAGATCTTGTTTGTTAATTTTTGCATCAAGAGTTTTTAAAGGAAAATAAATATATATATTTATAATTGGGGGAAATGCCGATATTGCTGGTACAGTGAAGAAAATTCTTAGATCTTTCTGAAATGTCCGGTCACTTATTGATTGAAAAGTGCTCTTAGTTTGAAGGACAGGAAATGGAAGGTCGTGCCAGAATCCCATAATACTAGATGTAAAACTCGATATTAGGCTAATATGAACTTCTCACACAACACAGAAAAGTTATTTTTTTCTATTAAAGGGTTTAAAAAAAATAATGTTTTCTAGTTTTCCTACGAAAGTAATATCTAAGATGATGGTACCGTAGGGTAACTTCTCTCCTAAAGCTTATCACACTAATGTTATAGTTCAGATTTTCTGACTGTAGCAAAATTATGCAGAATTAAATTTTATTTTAATTTGTTTAGATTTTTTTTCAGTCTTCCTAAAGCACACGTAATCACTTTATTAGATAGAACTACTGTAAAGATACTCGTCTGACAACAGCGGAACCCGGTTTATAAATGGGTTTTTCCATGCATCAAAAAATTCATTGGTTGTTGGACAAGAATACGAAACACACTATTATAAATTAGAAATGTACCTCTAAGCGAGCAAGAATTGTTGAGCTACATGTTTTGGTCTGAACCACAGAACAAAATTCAAAATGTAGAGATTCAAAATAATGAGTTTATATTATTTAGACAAAGGACAAACTGTTAAAAGAGGATTTTGTTTTTTACAAATCAAAATGAAGTTGGTGTAGTTAGGTTACACATCACATTCACTTGGTATTTATCGCTTTCATTTTTTATTTCTTTCCTTCAGGATTTTTACATTTTATATAATAATTTGATTATATTTTTTAATTCATTTATTTACATACTCTTTCTTTCCTTAGAATGGAAGAGGGAGGTGATTCCAGATCAGATTAGAATATAAGCAATAATCTTTTAATTTAATTAACTTTAGGCCCTCTGTGAAACATATTCGATTTTGATGTTCTTCTAGATGTTGGAGAGTTTTTACATTCTTATCAAACTTTTCAAAATTATATTTCAGGTGGAGACGAGCTTTTTGAGGTTTCCTTTATTCTTACACATATGCTTGGGTTGATTTTTTTTTTAACGCTTGTTCTTGGCTTTTGATTTTTTTTTTAAATAAAATTCGTTCACTAGTAGCTTCTTCCTACATTGTTACCTCATCAGTACAACGTAAGATGGTGGGTTCCAAACTTTCCATTGTCTACCAATTATGAATTGTTACCCCTCCTGCATATTTGTAACTGTTTAACTTTATAAATGCTCTTCTTACATTACTTTAACCAAATAGCAGTAACAACCTATTAGAAAGCCGCATTAATCGCCATTACTGCCTAGACAATCACAGAATTTTTCAGATGCTGCTGGGGCCTAGCTGAAGTCGCTAAGACTGGTAACTACGTGAAATAACCGTGAGCTGTGCCACGTTGCGGTATATATAATAATGATCATATGTGTTAAAAAGCTGCCACTAACAGAGTAGAAAAGATGGTCACCTCCATTAGTAAGGATAATGTTTTTGAAGAAATTAGAAGGTATTACTAGGGCAGGCGTTGGGCTTCCTTATAGACCCAAAGAAACGACTCCTATTTAACCTTCCGAGAGCAGAGCTTGCTTTAAGCTCATCACTAGTCATAACTTTCTTCAAAATCATCTCTATACAACTAACTGCTGATTCGAGCCCAATACAACGCCCGTTGTACAATAACATCCGTATAAATTTCCGCCTTACAATATATTCATCCATATGACAGCCATTCTGAATGACTGAGTATACTGGGCTGCTACCAGAAAGGCCTGCAGTCGACATAGGCGAAAAATACAATTAATTTAAAGAATCAATGTTAAAGTTTAAGTTTTTAACAAAAAAATATTTTGTGGCTCCACGAAGTATCTACGTAATATTTACAATTTTCTGGCTTGTCTCCTCTTTGTTCTGTTTTGGTTTTGTAGCCACTTTAGGAACAGGATGTATCTAAATATATAAAAAGTGGCATTTCTGATAAAAGCTGCCTTTAAAGTTGTAGAGAATTGTCTGCTGACTAATATCGCAAACTTAACGACACTTAATCAGAACTAGGTTACCTAAGTATTTATTGCAATGATAAGAGAATTTTACAAATCACGATTCTAATTATTAGAAAAAGCCGAGTGAGGATTTCACAGCAATGAACTGCCAATTCTTTAAAACTCTTTACAGCACGTTTGCAAAGAATGGTAAGCCTTTAAAGTAAGGATTTTACTAGAGCTAAGATGTTTTTAGGTATAGGATGAAAGAAGATAAAGAGGGGATAAACTGACTAAGAGATGTGATGTCGCAGTCAGAGAAACATGTCATGGAGAAATGCAGTTCTGTGTCCCCAAAGCGATACTGGCCATCCGGCTCTGACTAAATGTCACTGACTTTATTCCACTAACCTAAATTTATGTTTTCAGTTTTTTTTGGGGAGAAAATGGTAGAAATATTCTTTAGAACTTTGGTATAAACATACATAACATATTTTTGTTCTCATAACAAAGTTAAGCTGTATCTTAGAAAAACTGTGTTTGTAGTTTGAGTATGTGTGAATCTTGCAAAAATCTCTTTTCGTTTTTAACTTTTAAACTTATCAAACATCAAATTAATGACATAAAAAAAGATAATCTTTTTAAGTAAAGGTGTTCCATGGAAATGATAAGGTCTGGCATTTACGATTCTACAATATATTAGCAGGTATACATTAAGATACTAGAGCGTGGCTGCTCCACTATTTTGAGTAGCCTGCAACACAGCTTTCTGATCAGTCTGAAGGACATATCTAAATCTTAGAGTAAGTGTGGATAGGTCTTACAGAGCATGTAATCAAGGTAATGAAGGCTAGTTACTCTCAAAATATATGATGTTTAATTATTACAGAGAATCAACTATAATTGATTCCCCTTGAAGGGACACGCTGCTAAGATCGATTTCCAATCGTTCGAGAGAGCCACACCTTAATTGGGGTACGATTCCTCTCTAACGGAACCTTGGCATTGCTATTATCTTTTGTTGTCTCATCCCAAAGTGCTCCCTAAACTATTCTTCGTAACAGAAAGTACACTTGACACATAGTCCTTCTTTTTTTTCTAGAAAGACAATCATTGGTGGCTCTATAGCGTACGGTTGGGCGCTTGCCACTACCCTTAAAGGCAATAATGGTGGCACATCTCAGCTATCTCTTTCTTACATCTCACATTCTGCCGATTTTCTTCAAGTTTAGAAATTCAGTTCCACTTTGATTCTTATTATCTTAAAAGAAAAGGGAAGATAGTGCAACATACTAATGGCATTTCAAAGAAAAACCTAACCATCCTTGTCTCTCAGAATTGCTCTAATCAGAACTTGTTAGAAAATGTTTTAAATAAAAATTGTATTGCAAATTTAAACATTATTGTTTATAATTATTATTATTGATTATATTATATATTACATTAAATTGTATTTTATTAATTATATTTAATTGTAATTGAGTGATGGCCCGTATTGTAAATATATCTAAATAAATTCATTACATTTATTACAAGAGAAAATTTTAAAAACTGAAATAAAGGATCAGTAGGCTGATTCTTTCGGTTGATCGTTTTGATACAAAAATTTGAGACACATATGTATACCGCTTTTGAAAACCACTTTCTCTTTGTGGAGACCTTAAGACAGATATTTCCGTTGAAATCTAAAAATTTCCACAATTTTTCTTAACTCTTCTTATTAGTAGTTTAAGAGGTATTAAAAAATTGTAGAGGAAAAAAGCGCGATCAGTACTAATAGGAGGACAGCGATGGGAGTGGGGTGCAGTTGGACACTCCAGTAGGAGGTTTGGTCGGCGTTTCAAGTCATAGTTTTCAGTACATGTGCGCCACTGTTTGTGATTAGATCGTCAGAAAGGAGTCATTGAGTTCGTAACAGAGAACGTGTTTCGTTTTATTTTTACAGTGTTTTGCCGTATTACTATGTGCATTTAAAAATAATCATTAAGTAATATTTATGTACATATAATTGGTAATAATGGAAGAAGTGACGCGAAGTGGATCGACTAGGAGAGCCAGATTGGGACGTCGCTTATCTAGGCGTCTTTCTTTGGTTACCAAGGTGCCCAATCTTCTAGGAGCTAGACTTAGGCAGGAATTCGGTTCCAGAGATTCCCTGAGGCAAGCCAGTCTTTACAAACAACCTGGGAAGAGGCTACTTGACATTACTGTCATTGCACCAGACAAGAGTCAAAGAATTGTGAGTAGAATTAATTATTATAAAAAATCGTTATCACTACAGCTTTGCTTTGTTTTATTCTAGTTTGTATTTAACTATGGATTAATAGTTGAAGATTTTTTTTTATTGCTAATGATATTGGAAACTACGTCTTGTGATTATTCATACTTTAGGTCCTGATAGCCGGTTTGCCTAATATGGATCGTAATTTCAGAGATAAAACGCGTAAAGTTACTGGCAAAAAAATAAGAGTAAATAAATGTTGCTGTTGAAAGTTTGAATTATATATCATCTTTAATAAATTAATAAAAGTCAATATTTTCTCTCCCTAGGAGCTTCTTATATCTCACTATCCAGTGATGGATAATATTGCTTATAAGGGAACACTGTCCAGGAGCCGGTGTGCTCTGAAAAGGCTCCTGATGGCTTCATCTTTTGACGCGTCTTAAATTAAAATAATATAACAATAATTTGCTAAGGGAAGGGATTAGCTGTGTGGTCAGTGAATACTGGATTCCAACGCGGAGATCACGGGTTCGAATCCAGTGGCCCTTAGATTTTTTCTTCCTAGGAGCTGTTCGGTGATGGACTATGTAGTCTGTAACGAGAGAACACTGTCCGGAGACCTGTAGTTCACTGAAACAGGGCCCCTGGCAGAGGTTACGCCAAATAAAATAAAGAATAAAAATAATAACAATCAGAGAAGTGAAAAATCTCAACTCTTCTCTAGTAATTAAATGTTGAGTTATTCGAGCCAGTTTAGTTGGAAATGTTGATATTTTAGAGAATTTAAAAAAAAACAGTTGCTAACTGTAGATATACGTTTTACAAATGTAATTAGAAAATTACTAGACATTAAAACTACAACTCAAGAAGTCAATGCTGTTCTGTACTTGTGAGATTGTCAAATTAAAGTGAACTCTGCTTGCAAATTTTTATTCGTGCACTTCCAAAATAATACAATCGTCTACGCTTCTCATAGATGTTGAAAGCTTCCTCGACGACTGTTAGGCAAAATGATGGGTTTTAGTTTTGAACGGTGTAGTTCTGGAATTAGGATTAATAGACAACATAATATAGTGATTAGAAATAAATTTTGTAGGTTCCTGTTTTGCCATTTTTTGTTGTTGTTGTTGTTGTTTTAATTAGGTAGTCAGTAAATTTAGCATTCAATAGAAATGAAACCTTATTGAGATTTTAAATAAAACTTTATTCTCTGCAGTGTAACTAATCTTATTGAAAACATATTTAATTTAATACAAAATATATGAATTAATTTATTTACTTTTTTATTTTATTTTATATTTTATTTATTTATGCTAGATTTTTTCTGAAGAACATGTGTTTGATAATACTAAATCTTCGAGCTAATTACAGTTTATAGATAGTTTACTTTCACTGGGACACGCTTTCTTGCAGCCGTATGGTTAAGCTTTGCCTACAAATGAGATAATATGCACACTGTAATGTGTGCACTGTTGGAGATTTCAAATAATAATTAATTTACTTAATAAATATCTTTTTAATTATTTTTCTTGCTAAAACATCAGAGCATTCCTTTTATTAGTAATTCTAATTAACTTCCTGCTTAAAAGGAACTAAGTTTATATAGTTTTTAAAATAATTTTCAGGTTTATTTATTAAATTGGGATTGAATTATTAATGTTTAGCGTAAACGAAGTTCCTTCCAGTTTATATCTAATTATTAGATGTACATTAAAAGAGTTTTGTTTAGGAGTGGCTGTAAGTGTATGAATGAGCTAGAGTTAGCCAATAAGGGTGGGTTAACTTAAGCAAATCAATCCAATATAGGCTCTGTGAACCTTTTGTTATGATTAATAACAAATATGTTGCTAAATTTCTGAGTCTGGAGAAAATTTATGCAACCAGAATTACGAATTTACTGAATGGACTATTCATTTTTTTACTTTTTTTTAAAAGGAGAAATTCTTTTTTTAAGGAATTCAAAGAATTGGGTGGTAGAAAGTGACATTTCCTTTTAATGAGCAATCTCGAGGATGGTAGTAACAGAAAATTTTATGAGTGATCACTTCGTATTTCTTTTAACTGTGAAATGGATTTAAGCCACTTATGAACATTTTAGTCAATTCTGAATAAGAAATTGTTAAAGTGCAAAGGAATAAAATTTAAAATCTTCAGGTGTCTTCAAGTTTCTTGATAATGGATGTACTATTAAATTAAGTATATACACAAAACAACTTCTTACATTTAATGATATGGCTGGTGCATTAATAGAAGACGATCCATTTATCAATATCGACAAGTAACAACTTTCACCTCATTCATTATTTTTATTACTCCATAATTCTCCAGCATATTTGATACAGATGTCTAATATTAATGTGGATTTTGGTAACACAAGCACTGAAAGTGGTAAATATCGATTAAAAGTAGTGATCTTACTGAATTATTTATTGCTTCTTCTATCATTTTGTATTTTCTATAGTTCCAAGTGTAATTAAAATAACTTCAGGTCATGTTTTACAATTCAACCAAAGAATTCACTTTCTCTTATCCATGTAAGAGCTAACACAGCATTGAAGGAGGAATCACTCGCTTAGCTCCGTTTTATTGCTAATAGGGAAATCTGAATTTATCGATCAAATTTCGTTGAATCATAAATATTACTTTACTGACAGAATATATCTGTTTATTGATCTCCTAATAAGCGATTTTCGATGATTTTTATTCAACATAGAATGGGCACTGTATACTATTTATAGTTCTAATGCCCTATCTCTTTTATGTGTAACATTTTTTTTGAGAGAAAAATTCATTTTAGAATAACTCTGAGTACTATTTCTTGTTCGATGAGACGGCACGGTAGTAGCTTCGTTGATGGCAGTGGTTCTTAACCAAGTAATTCCTGACGTAGGACAAAGGTAGAGCAGTGGGACTTCTTGAAAAAACACCAGAAGAAGTGGAGGTTTCATATCGACTATTGAGGAGGTTCTTGGCCAGACCATGACTATTGTGCTTAATTTCAGCAGGTCTTGGATCTGCTACCTAATCCAGGTGCTGAAATGACATGCTACTCTGACGTATCACCAATTTAATTCCGGTTTTAACATTCACCAATCTGTGAAGCTTGTGGTGTGTCTAACGAAGCCACACTCCATTTTGTAGAGAATTTTTAGCGCTTATGCTAGTACCAGATTTTTTGGGGGTAACGGTTTTTCTTCTTGAGATTTTCATTTTTGATAAGTTTTGCGAGCTATCTAAGTTCATTAAAAGCCCTGGGAGACAAAACTGCCAACTTCCCCAGCTTACCCACCTTTCTGATCAGGGAAAGAATTCTATCCAATCCTTGGTACCCTCTTCAAAAATAATGGGTGGACGGAGAACAGGAGGCACTACTTGCTTGCATTCCTTCCCTTATGGGTGCCGCCCTTCTGCGCAATCACGGCCAATCAGAAATACTATTTCATTTCCCACCTTATTTGTTTCCTTTCGAAACCATTTCTGGTAAACTATCAATTGACATACTTCTAAGATCCATCTTGAAACTAATACTGACAACTTTTTCTTTTTGCTGACTCTGTTCCCGTTCTTTACATTTCCTGCTGGAACAAATAATTCTTTACTCTATCTTGTCTAGTTAATTATTTCATCTTAGTGGCAATCCAGGTTCTTGCGTTATGTAAAAGGATCCCTTTAATATTGTACGTAGTACTCCTATTAGAAATATCTGTTCCACAACGTTTGTATGCAGCTTTTCTCGCGTGTACGCTTCCTTATTCGCTTCAAAATACTAACCTATCCATCCAATCTTATACACTTTTTCTTCTATCTATGAAATAACAAAAACAATAGTTCTAAACAAAAAGTGTCCCCAAAAAAATGTATTTATCTTTACAATTAAGTGGGGCTTACATTGAATTTACGAAGTGGAATGGAATTATATGCTATATTTACTACATCTAGTTCTTTAGTGGACTACATTCGAACAAACAGTGTAATAACGGTGATTTTTCAATATCCGAACTGCTATTTTTTGTTGAGAAAGTCGCTGCGTAATGTCGTAAACACCTTGTCAGGGTTAATTCCAAACCAGTTTTTTT
Source organism: Rhodnius prolixus (assembly GCF_049639745.1). NCBI lineage: Eukaryota > Metazoa > Arthropoda > Insecta > Hemiptera > Reduviidae > Rhodnius > Rhodnius prolixus. The sequence goes on from NW_027411624.1 coordinate 28,111,028, forward strand.
TTGCAATAGGAAGACTTCATAACAACAGATGAAAATCGGAAATAGAAGTGTTTTCTATTTAAGATTGCAAAGAACATCTACAATTTTAATAATTTTTTTATTTGTAAAAAAAAAAACCTTGAATTATAAAAGAGAATTAGTTGCAAGTCAAGATGAAATGACACTTTGTTGTAATCACAATTTCCTCAATGAAAATAGTTTCCATTGAAGTACGTTTTGGAAAAAGTAATGTTTTTTTTCCCTTGAAGTGTGGTTCTCAATGGTTATAGAACTTTATAGAGCTTGCTGAATACATTTCACTTCAGCAAAACACTAACATAACAAAAATTAACAAAGTACCTCTATTGGGAGAACTGTAAATGTATTAAGAACATAAAACAAGTTGCCAGTTTCATTATTGTATTTATAAAAATCAATTAGTTTTATTTTTACTAAAATCATTAGATTTAAATATTCATTTAAAACCTGTGCATAACTTTTAAATTTCTGTTAAATGGTGTTTGATGTTACTCACAAACTTCTATTAGAAAATTTGGTCAAATGAACGACATTGCAACTGCACATTGCCTGCTCTGTTTTCAAGTTTTTCCATTAGTTGACTAATGCCCCCCCCCCAAAAAAAAACAAATGCAACGTTATTATTGTTTATTAATCTTGTCAACAAAAATCCTTTGAGAGAATTCTCATATTTTTAAAAGCAGAGTTAGTGTCTACACCAGATTTTTTTGTATCATTATTGTTTATGTAATGTAATATGTAACGGGTTATGGCATATCGTAACGTGTTCAGTTTCAGTTTGTAGAGTTCCTCTTAGAAGAATTTTAATGCAAACATAATTGTTCTGATTTTAATTAATATAGATAATTGTGGTGAATTAATTAATAGCAGGTTGTGTAAACATTTCATTATAATAAGGGAACAGAGTGTAATTAGGCCAGTGCAATATTGTGAGGATTTTAGAATAATATTAACAATTAAATTCCATGGTTCGTAGAATTGTCCCATGCGCTTTCTAAAAACATCCTTAGGAAAGAAGGCTTGGAACTGATTAGTTTTATCTTTCTGTTATCTATTAGAAGGGCCGCCAAAGATATGATTCATCAAACAAAATCGTCACAATTTGAACTTCTCTAATAGTTGTTCTGTAATTTGTAAATGAAATTAAGCTTTTGTAACGTAGTCACTAATTATTGAAGTAATATTTTATTTGCTGATTAGATTGCTGTGGATATTATTGTTTAGGTAAGATAGATTTATACAATTTTTATCGTCCACCGCTCTCTAGGCAACATTTTTGTCATTTAACGAAAATGCTTCTTTTTATTTTTATTTTGTTGACCTCTTTAGTTACTTACTGTAACGATATGTTCAGATGTTCACTGAGAATTTAGGCTACAATTTTCAGGTTTCAATTTTGTTTACCTTTTCTATGTTTTCACCACCTGTTTATTTTATAGCCGTTAGTTCTTTTTCTATCCTTTTCAGGAGAAACGTTTTGAGTGTCAATGAGAGTTAACTCTGACAGCAAGCGATATTTGATGTGATATTTAAGACTGATACACAAAACACAGCTGGAAGATGAAGTATGATTTTCCGTTCTGATTCAAAAGTTTGGAAATAAAAGACTGCTAATGATCAGATTGCCATTATTGATTTTTTTGAAGTTTGACTCAAAAATGTTCTATAAATTCCATAAACTAAGCTTAGTGCAATTTAGTTCTTTAATTCGGAAACATTTTTCTCGAAGAATAATTTAATGAGATTTTGGGACATGTGTAATCCGACTTCTCTGAAATTAAAATTGCTCTCAAATGAAGAAGTCAATCTAAGCAAATTCTAGGGATAGGGGTCCTTTTTGGTATGAAAATTCGTAAATAAAGCTTTAACATTTCTTCCCCATACATCTTCCACTAATGGGAAAGGCTACTTTCTCTGAGGTAGCACCCGGCACAGTTACCCCTGTGCTATTCTATTCGGCTCAAGTCGTTTAACGCCTTTGTTTGACGTAGTTTGAGCAGAAAAATAATGCTGGAGCCGTGAGGTCCTAAGAGCCCATTACAGCTACAGTGGTCCGGTGATGACAGTGTTGAATGTAATGAGAATTTAAACGCTGTCTTTGTGCCGGCAGTGCCCTCCATGAGTCCCCAGGTGACCTTAGTTAGTAATATGCCATAAATTAAAAGAATAATAAATAAACCGATATAATAAAATAGGTCAAACACATAATTACATTCTTATTCCATTTTTCACATCCACATTGTTATGCAAAATTTTACTTTCTGTTTTTTAATTAAATATTTTATTAATATCTTTTATTTATGGATTGAATTTTATTTAGATTTTGGCATTCATATTTTTGCATGGTTACTCCTTATTCTACTGACCCGATAGTTTATTACTTTCTCTATCATAATTTGGATATCACCAAAGTTTCAAAATTGAATTTGTGATTATTTTGTCTTAAATGGTTTTCCTATTTCTTTCATTACGATAAAACTAAGAGATAAATTAGCAGACGTGGACTTGCAACGAAATTCAAATTTGAGGATTCATAAGAACTATAACATGACTGCCTTTTTTTTTAAAACAAATTTACTCCAGGACTGGGAATCTGCCATAAACTAGAACTGTTGGGAATATCTCTTTACTAAATTGATGTTCAAGTTTCAATTCACTCTAAACATAACAACTCTTATTTGAAAATTATAGTCTTCTGGGGGAAAATAATTGCATCAATACATTAATAAAATCAAGTTCCATGTTATTAGTGAGATAGAGCGCGTTGTGATCGTTTTTAGTAAATGTTTTTAGCCATTGATTTTAGCTTTTGTTTATAATATGATTGCAGCGATAATGGATAATTATCATTAACAGTAGTTCTTACAACGATGGTTAGTACAGAAAATAGAAAATATAGAAACACTATTTAATTGTAAATAGAATAGTGAGCTTGAATGCAATAAACAATTCTCCTATTTCTCTGATTATCACTCAACCAATGTTTGTTAGATTTTCTAGCTGAGGTAAACATTATCATGAAATTTACCTCCTTCTTTCCATATTAGTATTTAGGAAAATTGTAATTTAAAACTTGGTTTTGTATATCAGAAAATCTCTTCAATGAAATGAAAGAAGGTTTAATTTTTGCGATGGCTATGGTCATTGTAGGAGCGATTTCTCGTCATAATATAAGCTGTTTCAGTAAGCAAGCATACAGACTAAAAAGGTGAAATTTATATGCTAGAGCCAGAAGTTAAGATAAAAATTCTATTTGCTGTGTGCTATTAATTGGAGAAAATGGCGAATTTATAAAAAATGAGCAATTTTTTGTTTTAATAAAATAAACTATTAAGTATGACAAATTTTAATTTTTAAAATAATTTCACTTTTATTGCAGAATTTGAAATTTCTTCGAATACCTACTGTGGGAAAATTCGTAAAAAAAATTTAAATTGTATTTTCCCCATTAATAATTGGCAATAAATAATTGTCCAGTCACAATGGAGAATGAAAGCTTGTAAACTAGGTGAGGAATGTTAGGCCAATCAAAAGGTGAGAACTGTTAGTTGGCCACGCCCACATTAAATAGAACACGCCCTTTCCAAATAAAATGTGTTCGAGTGTGTTCATTATGAAATTATTTTGTTGTTTTGTCCATAATTTTTTATTTTTTCTTACTATTGTAACGTGCGAATTTACACCGAAGCTGCACATTCTTAGTTGTCCTTTGTAGTTCAAATTAGTTTGCGAAGTCTAACAAAGTGACCTAGGTTTTTGTTTTTTTCAGATAGGTATTTCACGATTTTTTCGACAAATCTAATCCAATGAACTTATTGCAACTCATTATTGCTAATCTAAATGATAAATTATTAAAGGTTTAGTTGAAAATAATAGAAAAATGCATCAAATAAATATTATTTATTAGATTTTTATTTTAAAATCGAAAGTTATGACCACAGTTCATTGAACATTAACGATAAAACATTGTTACTTTGATATCTATCAGGCCTGTGACAAATTAATCTGTCATTAATAATGATAAAAACCACTAAAATAAATATTTGAGTTATGTAATAAGAAGAAAAAGAAATTTATTGAAAAAATCTCGATCTTTAGGCACTACTCACTAAATCTTATATTTAAGTAGAAAGGTTCTTCAAGAGAGCTGAGCGCACTTAACTCTTGAAGTGTTCCTTGACTACTTAATTAGGTACTTACATAATGATGCTCTTGTCAAGAGTGTTAATACTTGTTCAGGCTGTTGAAATAAGGATGAGCTATCTTATTAGGAGGCAATGATTTGAAGTTATCTCTATTAATGATTTTTATAAGTTCAATCAATAAGCTCTTAGAATGGATTGGTTCGTATAATTTTTTAATAGAATTATTAAAATATAATGAGAAAGTTTTTGAAGAGATTTTCGATCGAAAAGAACTTACTAAATCCAAATCTAATATCAAAACTTTCTTTTTTTAATTCTAAGGTACTGCGTCATTTCAAGAAGTGACTGATAAGTTTTTTTCAGGCTTGGATGGATTATTCAAAATAATAAAGCTCAATGGCGATGGACAAATCAATAGAAAGACATGCTGGGCTTTATTCACCGAAACACAATTGTCTTCTCCATTACCCAAATGTATTTTAATTTTGTTCTGCAATCTTAATGCCTATTATTTTAGGCGTGCATTACTATTGCTTTGGAGATCTGATCGGCTTAAAGTAAACAACTGTTTGGAACTTGATTGAATTCAAGGCCTTACGAGCAGGGAACCTAAATTTACTCTCTTTTGGTCAATTTAAGCCGAAATTATAACTTTTTCCAGGGGTTTTTACACGCTTATTTGAAAATAAGGACGAATCTTTATCTTACATCCAGCTCTGTTCTAATAAGTGGTGATCAGAGATTAAATTTACTCTCTTTTAGTCAATTTAAGGCGAAATTATAATTTTTCCAGGGGTTTTTACACGCTTATTTGAAAATAAGGACGAATCTTTATCTTACATCCAGCTCTGTTCTAATAAGTGGTGATCAGAGATTAAATTTACTCTCTTTTAGTCAATTTAAGGCGAAATTATAACTTTTTCCAGGGGTTTTTACACGCTTATTTGAAAATAAGGACGAATCTTTATCTTACATCCAGCTCTGTTCTAATAAGTGGTGATCAGAGATTAAATTTACTCTCTCTTGGTCAATCTAGGCCGGATTTATGACTTTTCCATTGTTTTTTTATACAATTTATTTGAAAATAAGGTAGATCGAAGTTTTTTTCATTAGAGGACATTTTTGAACGAGAAGGAATTTCCTTTAGTCGAAGGATTTTTAATTTTTATTTATTTATTTTATTATTATTTTTTTTTAAAGTTTAAGGCGCGTCAACATCTAAGGTTATTGGCGCCCGGAGCTTTTTTCAGTGCACTGCCGGCCTCCAGACAGTGTTCTCTCGTTACAGACAACATTGTCCATCACCGGACAGTGAGCTGTAAGAAGCTCCTAGGAAGAGAAAATCTAAGGGTCAGCAGCTGGATTCGAACCCGGGACCTCCGCGTGGGTGTCCAGTACGCTAGCCACTAATTTTTTTTTTTAAAGATTGTCTCTAATACGACATCTATTTCCGTAATTACAAACAAATAGATCAATAATTTTTATAGATTTTATTATTTTTATAGAATAGTTTGTTTTTGGACATTTTTCTACGTGAATTTCCGACGTGAAGTTCACACCATACGGTTCTAAATTTGGAATCTAGGGTGTTTGTGTAGCGTAAGGTTCGCTTACGATGCTATAACAATGTTAAAAGCAATTGGTTATTTATAAATTATGGAAGGTAGGTCAGCCAAGGGGCAAAGTCCTTTGCTACTTTTATTACATTTTCTTTTTTTTAAAGAATGTAACTCTCATAAAACTAATTATAACTTCTTTATGCTATTTGCGCGATTACGTGTACGCACGCTTAAATGAAAATATGTTAACGTTTTGCTATGAAATGTTCAAAACAGACTAATAAAAGTTTACTGAAATGTAATCTGTGCGCTTTCAAATATAGAAAAACTGAACTGTTTAATTTCTGAAAATAATAATATCATTATTTAGATAGGATTTGTTTGAAATTTTTCCAAACGGAAATAATTTTTATAAACATTTTTTTTAAGGTTAATGATATGTTTGTATCACTGTTCGAACATCTAAACATTTGTTAACAGTTTCCTTTGAAAATAGCTAAACTGCGCCTTGGTAAATTTAAATACTAAATTTTACTTAATAATTAAAACTAGATTTGATCTCTCCGAAAAGTAAAGTAATTTTATTATTAATAATAATTATAGTAACTTTAAGTCTATTTGGAATTTGTAAAGACCATATCTTTTAAAAAGGAATGCTTCATTGAATTAAACCACTGGTTCTTTTTCCTAGGTCTCTATGGCCTTTGAGGGAGTCACAGTTACATTCAGAGGACTCTAAAATAATTTTGAGATTTGTGGGGAGATAAGCTCAACAAAGAGAGCCATAGAACTTCTGCCCAGTTGACTTAATGATAATCAGCTCGTAGAATCTCGAAAGATTTTACCGAATTTTGAGAGTTTCTCGCCCAATGGCTGCTACAGATTTTATTCGAACTCAAAGAAGTGTTTACAAATACATATATCCAACAATTTTATTTGAAACCGGTGAGAATTTGATTCAGGATAGTTCTGAGATAGAGTGACTAGTAGATACCTACTTAAGTGATCAGAATTAGATATTACTCAAACGTTCGGAGTTCGTAGAAAATTTCTGAGTTAGAACTCAGACGATGGCAGTGGAGGAAGTCCGTGTGATTATTCCAAATTATTTTGCTAAGAACTTCTACTTCCACTGTAAGAGGATTCTGTGCAGATTAGGCCCAAAGCAACCCAGAGATTATGAATAGTTTTTTTAGAACAGATTTCAGCTACTTATCGCTGTATTTAGTTTCAGTTTACAAAGATAAAAGTAGTGCCTAAATAAGGAGTTTATGATTTTCTATTTTCTTATATGAATGTTAAAATCTCTATTTGCGTTTCTTGTCTAACAGCTTCTAAAAGAGACCGAAAGAGAAATGTTCTAATGCTAACATAATGTGTAAACAAAACATAAGTACATTTGACACATATTAATGAGAATTCTCTAGTTTACACGCAAGTACATCTGTAAGCGACTGAATAATGCCCTCTCTTATTTTCTATTTTTAATATCATCGTAAGCTAACATAAATGTTTTATTCTTTGATTGAGTTTTTGGCTTAAAAAACAATTCATTATTGATTTAATTGTACCAGATTGTACAAATTTAAAAGAGAAACCTCTTGTCAAATACGAATACAGTCGAACCTCTCAATAACGGACACTGGCGGGGGAAAGCAAAGTGGCCGCTATTTGGAGGTGTCGTTAGAAGGAGGTAAGCAAGTTTCATAATGAAAAAATATGGGTTTTTTCCAAACATATATTTAAAAATTGTTTATTATTAATAGATTTAAAAACATATACAGGGTGTCCCAAGCTATATGGATAACGACTTTTTCTCGGAAACTAAGATAGCTAGAAAAAAACTAAAAAATACGTGTTCCCTTAGTTTTTTGATAGAAATCCAAATTTAATTTGTAAATTTTTTTCGGTGCTTCCAGAAGCGAGATACAGGCACCAACTTCATTTTTTCAAATGAGAAGGTGCGGTTTTTATTTCAGAAACAGATTCCTCTATTTTTTTAAAGAAAAATTTACTTGAACGGTTTTTTTCTGTGAGCGATATTTTAGAAGTTAGGAATGAAAACATGATTCTTATAAGAAATGTCAAAATGATAATATTATAACGGTTTTTTGATAGAATAAGAAGAAAAGTACTATTTTATTATAAATTTTACTCCTCATTAATATTACAAATCATGCTCGAAATGGCCTCCACCATTAGAGATGCATTGACATGCTCTTTCCTGCCAATTGCCCCTTACTGCCAAAGAAATAGATTCGGCTTTAACCGACTTAAAGGTATCTATTATTCTCTGCTTTAGTTCATCTACAGATGCCATCCCGACTTGATTCTGATACACCTAGATTTAGAAATGCTTTTAGATAAGCAGAAATAAGGAAAGAAAGAAAAAAGTTATGAATAATCACCTTGTTTTTCAGGTATCCCTAGAGGAAATAGTCCATAGGTGTCAAGCCCGGTGAGAGAGGTGGCTACTGAATCGCCATATAACACGCCCATCAAATTGTCTATCGAGATATCTCTTTACATGCTTGATGGTGTTATATCGACACGGGGGGCGATTCAGTAGCCACCTCTCTCACCGGGCTTGACACCTATGGACTATTTCCTTTGGGTATCCCTGAAAAACAAGGTGATTATTCATAACTTTTTTCTTTCTTTCCTTATTTCTGCTTATCTAAAAGCATTTCTAAATCTAGGTGTATCAGAATCAAGTCGGGATGGCATCTGTAGGTGAACTAAAGCAGAGAATAATAGATACCTGTAAGTCGGTTAAAGCCGAATCTATTTCTTTGGCAGTAAGGGGCAATTGACAGGAAAGTGCATGTCTATGCATCTCTAATGGTGGAAGCCATTTCGAGCATGATTTGTAATATTAATGAGGAGTAAAATTTATAATAAAATAGTACTTTTCTTCTTATTCTATCAAAAAACCGTTATAATATTATCATTTCTTATAAGAATCATGTTTTCATTCCTAACTTCTAAAATATCACTCACAGAAAAAAACCGTTCAAGTAAATTTTTCTTTAAAAAAATAGAGGAATCTATTTCTGAAATAAAAACCGCACCTTCCCATTTGAAAAAATGAAGTTGGTGCCTGTATCTCGCTTCTGGAAGCACCGAAAAAAAATTTACAAAGTATATTTGGATTTCTATCAAAAAACTAAGGGAACACGTATTTTTTAGTTTTTTTCTAGCTATCTTAGTTTCCGAGAAAAAGTCGTTTTCCATATAGCTTGGGACACCCTGTATAATTGCATAATTATTTAGCTACATGATATGCATCAAATTTTTCTTAATTATCCAAAAAATTTATCAAAAAACTACATATTATTGACTTATTTAATAATGTTTATAATAATCATCACATTTATTCATAACAATAATAATTTATGGTAAAATTACCATCATACTATTATCTATTATTAGAAAAATAGAACAAACCTTTCGGCAAGTTGACGATGGCTCGATTTGGTTTTTGCAAAATCTTCCATAATATTGTTCGTCCAAAGTAATATTGAAAAATGATTAAAATGGTACAAGATGTATGGAACTTATATAGGAAATTTTAGGAATACCCAGAAAAAAAGAAAAACTTGAGAGGGGATAATTATTTTGATCACCGCGACAAACGAACTTTTAATAATAAGGTGGTCGTTGGTGGGAGGTGAAACATATAATCCGTTCCCCAAAATCAATGTCCGCAGACGCTATGTAGAGTGACCGTTAGACGGAGGTTCTTTTATATAGAAAGTGTATAGGGGTAAAACGGGGAAATCCAAAAACTGCCCGTAAATGGAGGTGGTCGCTAGTTAGAGTGTCCTTTATGGGAGGCTCAACTGTAATTCGTAAATGCTAATTATACATCATGATTAAAACCATAAAACTTGAAATGACAGCTACAAGAACTAGGAAAGGATTTAGGGCAGTGATGTTAGGTTCCATCAATGCTCTGAAGTCTCCTAGTAACAATGCTCAGATATTTCAGAAATTGTTTGTTCTTCCAATAAAAACTTAGTAAGTGTTAAAGATATCTTGATAAAGATTAAAATAAATTACTCGTATAATTATAGATTACTGTAACAGATTTTTTTAACAAGGTAATAATTTCATCTAAAATAAATAAATAAACCATTGGGACGAAATAACTAAACAAGGAGGCGAATTAATCACAAACGAAATACATTTGTGAGTCTTATTTCTCTTAGTTGACCTCATCAGTTCGAATGACACAAGGAGTTAGTAATGGTTTTCAGTAGTTGTGCCAATAACAAATCTGTCTCCCTTCCCAAGGGATCTATTTGTAAATTTTATGTATTTATATAATATATATCCTTATCAAATCCTTATTTAGAAAGAGCCAAGGCTCATCCTTAAATTTATAAATAATTTTTACGTGTAAAATAGGAAAAGCAATACGCTTATTTCAGCGCATTTATATATTTATATAAATAATAAATGCTCATATAAATCATGTCAACAGAGGTGCCATTTCCGAGACAGAATCCGAGAGAATAAAGTGTTTTTAGCTTCTGTAAAGCATTAAAAATAAGCATTAAAGGACAAGGTTTTAATCTATGTTTGCGGGAAGTGGAGGTTGATTAGGTGAAAAATCATTTTTGAAACCTTAATAAGAGCGGTATCAAAAATAAGTTCAAAATTAGAAATAATGACATATTCCTATATCGACTAATTCAACTATAATATTAAAATTCGAGGGATTCCAGTGAGCTTGTATCGTGCTCCATCTAGCTCGAGACATCCCATATATCTAAATCTTTTATTGTATAGATAATACTTAGATAATAATGTATTTTATGCATAGATAATGTATCTTCCATTGTCAGAAGGTGCTTAGAGTTTCTTACCAAAACATCTGACATTGCGTTCCAAGCTTCTTCTAAGTTGTTCATCTTCTTCTATCTGGGTGGACAATGCCCTGAAAGAAAATCCGTCTTTTCGTAGAATTTATTTTTCTCAGACCGAGGCTTGAGGTTATACAATTGCCTTCCTCAGACCAGTGATACTGGCTAAGAGCCTTCTTTTCCTCTGGGACACCTTCCGGTAGATCTGCAAAAGAGGAATAAACTTAAAACATTAGGGCTATTTTATTTTCTTCTAATTGTTGCAGGCATTGAAAGCCAACAGAATTTGCAATGACAATGGTTGGTTTCTCACAGCCCTACACAATGTAATAATGTAAGAAAAGTAATGTTCAAACAAAAACCAACATATACAAATAAATAATTAAGAATTTAAATCAATTGTGACACATATTGACAAGAACTTACGATCAGATGATTGCACTAAATATAACAATAAAAAAATCAATTTTTGGTTCCATTAAAACAATTTATGAAGTATGAAACATTGCAACTTGTTGCGCATCTTATTTTGCTTTTACATATTAACCGGATTAAGTATTAACTTTTCGAGTTTTTTCTAATTTCGGAGCTCTAACGATTTTATATTTAACTTGTCTTGTAAGTTTTGATAATCCCATAATTATTCCAAATTTTAAATTTTTACTAGTGTGACAATCAAGGGTAAATTGAACGTATACTTAAATTCCGCTTTTCAGAAACGTTGAGGATTTCATTAAGTAAAGCCTTCATTAAAATTATGGTCACCTTAAAATTGATAAAAACCTTAAACTTAATTAGGTATCAAATAAATTAAAAATAGTATAGACTGCTACAAAATGTTGCCCACTGATAAATCGCCCATTCTTTATCGCGGAGAGGGTCTTCAGCGGTTAGCGGAATCGAGAAAGAAAAAAAATCGTAAATTAGCTATAAAACTAGAAATAAATCATGGATATTTGTTTTGCCGAAAGGTTACAATTTATAGCTGTAATATTAATAGTATATTTCTGACTAAAACACCATTGGAAATTATTAGTAAGTTTATTTATATATCTAGGTGAAGTCTACCTTGATGTTCGTTATATAAATCTCTAGAGATTTATTTTAAAGGGTGCATTTTTATATACAAGTTTATATTTACTGATGCCAGTTCTGTAGCTTGTCTTATTAGTTTTATATAGTTCCGTAAGTTAAAGAACTGGCCAAACAGTAGGTTACAAATATGGATTAGTTTGTGATATATTGACAATAAAATATTTATCAGATGTGCATGTATTTGAAGAGCCTTGAACGTTGCATCCTGCACATACAGGGGCATTCTAAACTTATAACAATATTAAACGTTGTTGACGGAAAGTATGATTTCACGGGATTATTCTAGAAGAAATCTTCATTGTTTCCCCTTAAACTTGAAGGCTAAAATAAAATATAAAAAGAAATAGTTTTCTTTTTTCTAAAAGTGATTATTGGAAGACTCAGCATTTTTAACTCGCGCACTTTTACAAAACTTAAAACGAAAGTTTCAATAAGTCAGGGCTTTTCCAGAAATCAACTCGTATTAAGTTTGCGGATTTACAAATGTGTTTTGTCGGCTTTTCATTTAATCAGTTTTCTTTGAACTTAAAATCTGACGGTAATAAATAAAAGGGTGAAGTATGTTTTTTAAAATGGTTCATTCACTGAATTGGGACGTTTCCTGGAAAATGCAGAAACCAGGAAGTAAACTTGATGGTCTTCCGATTATCGAGCTAAACTCATCCATGGGGTGGTAGAATCAAATCAGAGCTCCTGTGCAGATTAATTAAGTTAATTTAAGGCGCCTCAACATCTGAGTCCATTGGCGCCCAGACACTTTTTAAAATGCACTGCCGGCCTCTCAACAATGCTCTCTTTCTAAGGAAGAAACTAAGGCCGGCAGCTGAATTCGAATCCGGGATCTCTGCGTAGGAATCCAATTCCCTAATCTTTGAACTAATCCCTGGCCTAACTGACTTCCAGTTTGCTTGTTAACCCTGGAGCTGAACTTTACTATAAAGGGATGCTTCTCTTTACTAGGGAGTCTTCAAGGTTTAACTTCTTTTGAATGCCTGGAGAACTGGACAACCCCTGTCCAAATTTAATTCAAGTTAAAAATTAATTAACTTAACCTACTTATGACAATTTTTCCTAAGCTGTAAAAACATTTAAAGTATATTCATTTTTCAGCATCATAAATTCTTAAAAGAGAAAAACAAAAAAAAAAACTACAATTATTTTAGAGATAATAATTATTTCAAACTAATGATAAACAAGTTTTTGAGAGCCCATTAAAACAGACCATTAATATTTGGGACAGATTAACATTAATTTAATTCGTTGGGGGAAAGCGCAGACAGGTAAAAACAGAAAGAGTAGTTAATTACAGTGAATCAGGAACTGCTAAAATCGAGTTACCTGGTTACCAGATTTAGTTTTTTTTAGGAAGGAATGTTCCAATTATCGAAATTGTTATTACATTTAGATGCTATGTGATGTGAAGGGTTGACTATTAATATCTTCAATGCTACAAGGATTTTATTACAGCATTTTTGATATAATATTTAATGAAAACGTAGAATAGATTTAAATACATCATTAAAACAGGCAAATAAAAATGAAACTGTTGTTTTCAATAAATGAATTCTAAATGTCACTGGTAAATTGTAAAGTTGCTTAAAAAATGATAACAATCCGTAAACGTAAACTAGCTCAAAGTTATTATAGAGAATAAATTTAGTTATCCTGTTATAAAAAAAACCTTAATATCTTACAAATTGTGACCTTGCAAGTGTGTTTCTCTGCCATTGAAGTAATGCTCTATCCAACCGGTTTACCTCAGACCAGAACCACATTAAAACTTAAAAGAAAGTTCGCTTCTGTGTTTATGTATTGTATGTATTTATATAGCACATTCATAAAAATACAAAGGTGAACTTCAAAATATATTTCGCGTTACAATTTAAAAGGATACGTTCTCTGGATGTGAAAATCTATATGTAAACACACATATGAATTTCTCTAACCTCTTTTTGATTTCAACTAAGGAGTTAATGAATATTTAGTGACATTTTAGAGGCAGCAGGTGAGCTTGGACTTGAAACTGGTAAGATTCCCTATTCGAGACCGGCAGAAGAATAATAGATGTAAATGTGTTGGCAATATAATAATAGCGAAGCATGTCGACTGTTATTGCCTTGGTTTTGAGATTTCTAACTGCGAAACAAGAAGCTAAATGCACGAAAATTGCATTATGCCTTGAGTACAGGATAAGCACTTAATCCTAGCCCAGACTCTTAGCCTTTTGCCTCCAGCTCTGTCTTCGTAATTCATTTTTCATCCATTCTTCTGTAATGGCTATACTATTTTTCGCCTTCTTTTTCTATATCTTTTTAAACATTGCACTTAGTTGCATCTCTTCTCTGATTTCCTGATTAGTTTTCCTTACAATACTGGATACTCGTGCATCATTCTTCCAATACTTCATTTCTAAGGTGCCACGGTAGCCGAGCGGTTAAGAGGCGAGACCTGTAAAGCTAATATGTATTGTGGTACTAGGTTCGATTTCCGGTGTTAGGCCTTGGATTTTATTTAATGGTAAATAAAAGAAATTACAGTAAAGTATGTTTGGTAGCCTCCGTCCACGACACCTAATTAGTGGTTGGATGTAAAGGCCGCCTGAAAAAATAGGCAATTACTTTACTTTACTTCATTTCTATGGACAGCTATTTCTCTTCTGATCCAATTTAATGTCTGTGCCTTCGCTTATAAACGAAATGATCTTTATATTGCTATTCCACAATAGGGTCCAGTTGAGAAACCTTCTGTGCCAAGGTGTTTCTTTGCTACTCTTCTCTGTGTGATTTCAGTGGCTACAAATGGACCAGACCATTCTTATTCTCTTCAACCACAAGATCATCTTGCATACAAAGTATGGGTTTTGTGGACTCAACCTAAGAACTCCTCTAAAAACTATTCCTAGGAAAGTGTCCACAGAATATGCTTCTGGTCACTCCTCGCCATCACAAGGTGAAGAAAAGACTAATGAAACTTCTGGAAGATAAGGGTGTTAAGTGTTTGACGATGTGTGTGGCCTCTGACATTACCGCAAGCGTCGAAAAGAGTCTTATTATTGATGCAACCATTAGATAGGAGACGAACGATTCTGATTCATATCCATAAGAATTTATAAGTGTTAAGTTCCAGTCTTATATTGATAGAACTGCCTTTTTCTGGCGTTACCTTCTCTGTTAGTGATTGATATTATGGTTCTTACTTATGTAATATTTCACTTTTGAACTCCACATTTCCTTATGATTGATTGGAAGTCAGTATCTTAGCAATAACCGGTTGAATCTGATTAGTACTAATTATAGGACATTGCATTTTAAGTATTAGTGATTAATAAGTTCTTTATTAAGTGGTAAATAAAGTTTTATTCCATTTATTTATATTAAACATGCAGAAGATGTAATATGAAAATGGAGTTTCTATTGATTTTAGCCATGTAAATATGTCGGCAATATTTATGTAAAAGAGAAGTGGTTTCTCTTTCTCCCAATAGTATTAGGGAGAAGTCCTGCCCGCGGGCATCTTATAACAAGTTAGCTCCAACCTGTCTCGCCAACTATGTTTTCTTGACTACATTATCCGTAACGCTTCTTACTTCAGCTTCGCCCTTGTCTTCCTTTTTATTAATTTCACTCTCTTCGTCTGTCTGACGATAATATATTGATTCCTACGGATAACATTCTCCACGTCTGCTTTGATCATTTCCCCCCCTCCTTACCCTGCACATAACACACACATAGATTTTGATAATTGGTGCCGACCGCCGCAGCAACTTTCGTCTTCCACCAAGAAGTGGCCGAGATTCCCACGAATGGTTTTGTGTGTATTTGGGCCATCGGGACACTACAAGACTCGTGTCTTCTTCTTCTTCCTTTTATTCTCTCTTTTCCTGTTTCAATTTAATTATCTTTTTATCATTTTTATAATAATTAAATATGTCCTTAATATGTCTGTTTTTTTGCGACAGTTCGCGACATCGAATGTTCTTTCGGGAATGACAATTGTTCCACAAAAACAAGGTAATGTTGAGCTCTGTTTGAAAAGTCTGGAATTGAACACTCTACGAGGTTCTAACTTATATGTTTTCTTCAACTCCTTACTTATAAACTTCTTCAAGAATTTTCTTTAAAAAAATCTACAAATAAAGGTTATTAGATCTTTATCTATATATGTTATCCATATTCGAACTCTTAATAGTGAATAGTCTGTGCTAAACTGGAAACATTAGCAACTCATTAGATCCCGTTAAACTGTATGTAACATATACCAGTTATGCCAAAATTGCATTTTATTAGAAGGGGAACCATTCCCATTTCTCGTCCAAACTGCATTTTCCTGGATAAATATCAATAAACAATTAGTTATCTATTAAAAACGTCTACAGTCATTCTCTTCTTTCAATATTTTATTACTGATTCCCAGTTTTCACCGTTTACTAAACTCAATTATACGAGGTGTGGCTATTAAATAACGAGACTGATGCTGCTACAAAAGAACTATGCATGCGCCAAATCTTAACGACCGCCAGCTGTGCAGCGTAAAGCCTTCTCTTTCGATTGCAGTGTCTCACATGTTTGTAGAGAAATCTGTCTGATCGGAACCGTCGTTTGTGTAAGAGGTGTTTGTTTCGTTTTGCCATAAAACATCATACAACACATGTAGTAGAGCAACGAATTGTCGTGAAATTTCACATGAAACTTGGTGAAACCGTTACTGAAACTTATCTTTTATTAAAAGAAGTTTGTGGCGATGAATGTTTATCACGTGCGCGAGTTTTTGAGTGGTTCAAGCGTTTCCAAGAAGGCCGAGAAGACGTCGGAGATGATGACCGCCCGGGTCGCCCTTCCAGGGCCAAAACGGATGAAAATATCGATTATAATTAATCAACATTACCACCGTGAGGTGCTTGCTCAACTCCGTGAAAGAGTAAGGAAAAAACGACCCGATTGGTGGAAGAACAAGTCATGGGTTCTCTATCAAGACAACGCGCCGGCTCACACTGCATTGTCTGTTAAGACGTTTCTAGCCAAGTACAAATCTGGGCGTAGAAAAATCAAAGTAAAAAACTTCTACACTATCTTGCCAAGTACATAACTCTCTCTCTACATAATTGTATGTATATATACATGTATGGTATGTATAGTAAAGCCTTCGTCAGTTTTTGTACATGACCTTATTGTTGTGTATACATAGATAGCTATAGTTTGTTAATACGTTTTGGAACAATCCTGTTTGAAGGCGCTAGTGTTGTGGCCTGCACATGGAACGCGTGCTCTTCACATATTTTTAATTTATATCTTTTCTCTTTTTTTTTATCTTTCTTTATATTCACAAAAATGGCTAAAAGTGATACTTGGAAATAACTTTCCCTTAGTTTTGGCGCACTAAATTAGACAACTCACTGGCAGCCTCTAAATTTTTTTTGGCACATATCGGTCTGTTTTGTTTCCTTTTATTTCTACTTGAATTTACATTTTTCTTTTAAATTAAGGTTCATTTAAGAAGTAAAAAAAAAAAGTTAATTATATAAAGAAAGGACTGCAATTACTCAATTTTTTTTTAATTTTTCATTAAAAATGTCTTTTTTTGTGAGAGTTCGCAAACGTTTGTTTGAAAATGCTTTGGGTTGGTGGGTCCAGGAGTGTGTGCTCATTATGACTCAAAAAAGTAAAATTGCCCTAATTTCAAATTTAATATTGTCTGGTTAAAAATCGGCATGCCGGTTGCGCCACATAGTGAATCGATTTTTTTTCCAAATTTTCTAAAAAAGCGACTCCCACAATATTCTTGAAACTTGACTGTTTTATCTAAAGTAAGCACACATTAGTTGAAAAGATAAACGAGAAAAATTATGTAAGAATTATTGATATTAATGTACATAACATTCTTTTAAGTAAACAATAACATACACGCTCCTTAATAACTCAAAAGTTAATTTATGTGTGGGAGGTGAGTGTCTAATTTATTTCCTGTTTATCTGATTAACTGTCAGAATGCGTTTTCGTCGATCAAACCAGATTAGTTTGGTTTATTTCTTTCACTCTTTTATTTCTATTCATTCTTTTTCTTTTCTTAAATATATCTTGAAACAATTTGAACACGTCGCCTGACACTCAGTTCATTTCAAAATGGAATAACGTTTATTTAGAAAATAATATTTCTGTTTAAATACATAATAGGGATTTCAATTCTGATGCGGAATGATTGGATCAGATGGTTTGTCGTTTTGAAACTGCAAATAATTGTTGTTTTTTTAATGAAATTCATTATTTATTCTACGAGGTGTGGCTACTAAATAACGAGACTGATGCTGCTAAAGAAGAACTATGCATGCGCCAAATCCTAACGTCCGACAGCTGTGCAGCGTAATGCCTTCTCTTTCGATTGCAGCGTCTCACGTGTTTGTAGAGAAATCAGTCTGACCGGAACCGTCGTTTGTGTAAGAGGAGTTAGTTTCGTTTTGCCGAAAACATGATACTACCTACACATGTAGTAGAGCAACGAATTGTAGTGAAATTTCACATGAAACTAGGTAAAACCGCTGCTGAAACTTATCTTTTATTAAAAGAAATTTATGGCGATAAATGTTTATCACGAGCGCAAGTTTTTGAGTGGTTCAAGCGTTTCTAAGATGGCCGAGAAGACGTCGGTGATAATGACCGCCCGGGTCGCCCTTCCACGTCCAAAACGGATGTAAATATCGATTATAATTAATCAACATTACTACCGTGAGGTGCTTGCTCAACTCCGTGAAAGAGTAAGGAAAAAAAACGACCCGATTAGTGGAAGAACAAGTCATGGGTTCCCCATCAAGACAACACGCCGGCTCACACTGCATTGCCTGTCAAGACGTTTCTAGCCAAGTACAACATCCCAGTTTTAGGCCTCATCCGCCTTATTCGCCTGACCTGGCCCCATGTGACTTTTGTCTGTACCCCAAAGACAAATCTGCATTAAAAGGTTCACGATTTCAGTCCGTTGAAGCTGTGAAAGAAAAAGCGGCACACGTCATGCAGGAGCTCACAGAAAAAGACTCCCAGCACTGTTTCAGAACAATGGTAAATTCGCATGGAGCGTTGTAGTGATAGGGGCGTGGTGTATATTGAAGATAATAATAACTAAATATGTATAAATTTAAAATAAAATGTTTTACAGCAGTAGTCTCGTTATTTAATAGCCACACCTCGTACCTCTTAAACGAAGCGGCAGATTTATTGGCCCGGGAAGGCTCTGCGGGACACTTCATTGGCCCGGAGCCCTGTTTTGGGGTTCCAAAGTGTGTTAAAGACTGTGACCATTAACTTATGGGTGCAGAGTAGGTCTCAGGAGTGGTGACTTGCCACCACTGGACAGAGGCAGGCGAAGCAGTTCATTAGAGGCTATTCGCCGAGGCTGACCGCAGAATTAATCCGTCAAGGTCGTGTGGGACTATAAGGATAATTGTAGGCTTACTAACTGGCCACTGCAGGCTCAGAAAACACATGCATCGCATGGGCCTGGCAGATGATAGCCTTTGTAGGTTCTGTCAGGAAGAGGAGGAAACGGCACTACACTTGTTGTGTCAGTGTGAGGGGCTCGTGTGGCTAAGGATGTTACTTCTCGGGGAGGAAAAACCAAGGCCTGTGAGTTTTACCCAAAAGTCACTCTCCAGCATTAAGAGTCTAATTAAAAGGACAGGTCTGGAGGGTGAGCTTTAAAGTTAGGGGAGCCACAATAGACCCAAAGGGGTCGCAGTGGCGTAGGCCCTGAGGCCGCCCTAGTCTAATCTAATCTAATCTAATCTCTTAAATTATCCTTGTTCTTAATACTTGACTTACCTTCTGTTTATTGCTTTTGCTTGTTTTATGCCTATTAGATATTGTGCATTCAAGCACCACATACTCGTATAACTTATTTCCGTCCTCTGTAATTCACTTCTGTAATGTAATTGTACTATTAAAGTGGACATTTTATGCGAGGAATGTTTTTCTTTTTTTTAGTATAGCATTTTATTAAAGTATTGTGCATTTTTGTGGTTGCACATTTTAAACTTTATTCGATCCGTTGTAGGTCAGTTTATGCCTTCTTCTTTGGCTTTAATCATCAGTGATAAAACATAGTTTCTGTGTAAAACATTGTTGCCTAGTTATAGGCTAAAATCACAGTTTGCTTACATGTACTTTATGTGACAATCTTTTAACACAAATAAAGAATTAAAAGGAAAAAAAAGATATATGTATAAATGGAAGTAACTGTAAAACAATGTCACCTGGTTCTGGTCTATGTGCCAGCTAGTCCGTTACCCCTCCTTACATCGAGTTGCATTACCGTTCATTTACCAACAATTGTATGTTTTACTCGTAAAAAAAATAGCCATTTTTAACTGAAAAATCATACCTGTTTACTTGATTTGATTTCCGATATGTCGTGAGAGTTTTGATAGTTCTAGACTTAATTTCAGTCAAATCTATAGTTGAATAAATTCTCTGAGAAATAAACATTTTCGACTGTGCTTTTTATACATTTATGTCTTTAATTTAACAGTAACAAGATTTAGTGCTCTTCGTGATCCTAGGCCAGCACAAAAACTTGTGACTATGATGGAATAGGCTTCAAGAAAACTTCAGCAAAGACGTATGTAACAACTAGCCTCTCGAGTATCCTACTGTGCGTTAACAAGAGCTTAAAAAGAAACGATTTAAGACCAACCCATGCAGATGTTGCATTTGAAAAACTAAATGTTTCTGCAAAGGGCCAGCAGAAAATAGGTTATACTGAGTAGTTCGTACGTTAAAAATTGAAGGAGATGTCTAATTAAAATCACAAGTCTGGCGTAGTTACTAATAGACCCTCTAGATCGCGTTGAGTAGGCTTGCCCCCCGCAATTTGAAAATTGTGTTTCAAAGCGCTCATAAAACGTAATGAAATTATGGCTTATTCGCCGCCGTTTTGTATTCATTTTTAAATGAATTATACCAAAAATGGTAGAACGTTTTTTGGTAATATGATAGCTTATAAAAGCGTAGATGTAAACATAAAGGTTTAATCTAATGATATGTAGTATAGTGTTTCATCTTATAAAGATTTTCTGAACGTAAAAAAAAACGTTTGTGTGATTCATCATTAAAATACTTAAAGTAATGATTAATCAAGTGAATCAGCTTGCACTTAGGAGAGGTCGTAGGCTGCTAGTTCATCTTTGTTTTACTTAAATCCTATTACTTAACATTTGTTTGTTACGATGCAATTATATAACGATTGTAAAGCAAGATCAATTATTACTAAGCAAATAATATTTCACCATTTTACGCTGATGCTATTCACTAGAGCTTTTAATATGAAAATATGATCTCATTTTCCTAAACGTTAAAATAAATAAACGTGTAATTTACAAAACAAAGAAAATAATGGGCCAAAGTGAACATTAAACTTTTGATTTTCTAAATTTCTACATTCATAAGTAATATTTGTGACATTTGCTTTTTTCAAAAAGAGACAACTCAAAAGAATCTAATGAATTTTTGATTAATGATATGAAATCAAAACAAAGGAAATAAATATACGAGGCTTGTCTTTACGCAATCTCTCCACTACATACATTCCTTTGATTAATGAACTTCTCAAGGCATGTTCAGCAACGAATACATTTGCCATTAGCTGGTACAACTGAATACTTCTTCGAAACTCGCTACAGTAATCATTTCTTTGCCAACTGCGGATTATAACTGGGAGGAAAGTGACTACATTTTGATTAAAATGAAATAAAAAAACTATCTTTACTTTGCGAATATAACTTTTTTAACAATTTTACTTTAAAGCAGATTTACGTGACTGGTATGCCATAATGAGACATTGTTTTATGACAGGTGTACGGTGATTATTTTTGAATAGGTAATTTATTTTAAATTGATTCTATTTTCATTTCTAGGTTTTGCAAATAGCAACCTTCGGCCACAGCTTTCATACCTTTTAATTTTGTTTTTAAGTTTACTACCTGACAGATTTTTTTATAACCTTTGAAGGAGATAAATATATATTCATTTCGAGGCAATGAGGATATGTGGTGTTGAAGATTATCCTCAACTGCCGGTTTTCTGCCCTTCCTAAAGACGAATCTGGATTTGAAATATCACGACCCAGTTTCAATTCGGGGAAGTCTTTTTTCAGAATATCTGGAAAGGATTTGTTGACACAGCAAAGAAAAGTAGGTTAAGAGTGGTTTTTCCGATTATCTTCTGGATCTTCCCTAGAGGAGTGTCCGGGAAGTTACCTGGTGTTGATTTTCTTAGAGTTTCTTTTAATTTTAGAAAGTATTCTTCAGAATATATTGAAGAGAATTGAAGGGAAAGCATATATATTTTACGCTCTTTTTTAAATGCTGGCTTGCAAGAACTTACGCAGAGAATCTGGCCGAATTCATTACTTGGGGATGCTGTAGGATGTTCTCATAAGTGTAGAGCTCGGTCAGTAGATTTATTTGGTCGTAGAACAGTAAACCTGATGATCAAGGTAAATTCTAACACGTGTGCAGCACTGTTAACTTCATTAAAGTTTAAATATGTTCCTAAAATTTAGAAAATAATTCTACTATAAAAACCTCTTTAGGACTTTAGAGTGGGCCTGCATAAAGTTTCAGAACCCTTTTCTGAAATAGACAACTCCAAAATTAAAGCCAAGTAATGGAAGACTGGATTTTAATATCGATGATAAAAGAAAATCGTTTTTCCAGTGTCAGTTTAGCCATTAATATTGATACAATAATCAGTCGAACAGTAACAATAATCTTGTTTAACAGTAAAATCTATTATTACGTTATTCTTTATTTAAACAGTTTATAATATGGTTTAAGCTACCTGCTAGTTGTTAGATATGGCGGATTAGAGCTGAATGCTCGTGCCGGTTGCTGTCCTTGGACCACATTTTATTATGTTGTCGTTATTATTTATATATTTTTCTTGTAGTCCTTAACTAACACTCTGTCCGCCCATTTTACCTTTATCTTTACCTTGTTTTCAATCTCTATATTCCTTCACCACCATGTCTATACACTGTAAATACATGAAGTTAAACTGAAAAATCGTATTTCTGATATAACCGTAATATTTTCTGAACGATAACTACTTTTATCATCTGAGTAAAGAAAAATACAATATTTTATTATTGACAAACATTCTTCCATTTATAATACAAATTCAAGTTTTTATTAATACATATATCTCGATTTCTATCAGTCGGAAGTCTATGTATTCTTGCACAATTATAGACTACAACTAACTCCACAATTGAGTGAAATATGGAGATTGTGGGTGCAATAATAAAAGAAATACAGGGAGATGAAGTTCACTGATCTTTCATAGTACCTGAACTTTGAATCGTTTTATCTCGATTTCTATCGGTTGGAATTCTATGTATTCTTGCACAATTATAGACTACAACTAACTCCACAATTGAGTGAAATATGGAGATTGTGGATGCAATAATAAAAATACAGGGAGATGAAGTTTACTGATCTTTCATAGTACCTGAACTTTGAATCGTTATATCTCGATTTCTATCAGTCGGAAGTCTATGTATTCTTGCACAATTATAGACTACAACTAACACCACAATTGAGGGAAATATGGAGATTGTGGATGCAATAATAAAAGAAATACAGGGAGATGAAGTTTACTGATCTTTCATAGTACCTGAACTTTGAATCGTTATATCTCGATTTCTATCAGTCGGAAGTCTATGTATTCTTGCACAATTATAGACTACAACTAACACCACAATTGAGGGAAATATGGAGATTGTGGATGCAATAGTAAAAGAAATCCTTAACAAAAACTTACAGTTTAAAAAGTTAAGTATAAGGGTTGATTAAACGCCAAAAGGTACACAAATCAGCAAGTACCCAACATTTCATTAATACTTCATTGATATTATTTAAGTAATTTTACCGCATTAATTTTCATTAATTAAGAATTTATTAGATGTCACAGACCCTTATGCTGGCCATTTTCATCTACAAAATATTTGTTCAAGTAGCACACCATTTAACTTAGATTGACTGTAATATCTATTTATCTATAATAATCAAACTATTGATTACAGGTGAAAAAGAAAACGTTATAATAAATAAAAAAATATGAGGCTAAAAAATTAATAAATTTTTTTAAAAAATGCTTACACCAACATACATAAATGATTTTATTTATTTATTTTTATTTTTAAATAAAAATCGTCGGTTTAAGTTCATTCTTCGATTAAAGTAATTGTTATTTTATGTAGTAGTCAATCTGGCTTTATCGTAAATAATATAGTTTTCTTCAATTACATTTTCCATCTAGGTGTTCTTCCCACAATGTTGTGTATATGTAATATAAAATAAATAAGATATGCATATTTTTAGGACAGCTAATTATTCCAGTATTTTACTATAAGTAAAATTAGGGGAACTAAATTAAATTACAATTGAGAAATGAATAAATTATGTTGAATAATCTACTTGTTAGTAACTGTGTGTTATTTGTCCTCACGAATATTTCGGTAAGACGAATTCAAGACTGAAATATTGTTTTAAATCCTCCGTGATTC
Source organism: Rhodnius prolixus (assembly GCF_049639745.1). Classification (NCBI taxonomy): domain Eukaryota; kingdom Metazoa; phylum Arthropoda; class Insecta; order Hemiptera; family Reduviidae; genus Rhodnius; species Rhodnius prolixus. The sequence goes on from NW_027411624.1 coordinate 28,135,262, forward strand.
AAATTTAAACAGTAGCCGACTCTAAATTTGTCTTTTTCTAATTTAACATGCATGTATATGTGACAACTTCAGAATAAAGGGCACATTAAAGAGAAATCAGAAGAATAATTTGGAATAGAGTTAAAATAAAGTACCTATTTATACGAAGATATAATATACATTTTATCACAATTATAACTATTATGAATGAACTGGCCAGCATAAGGGTATGTGACATCTAATAAATTCTTAAAAAATATTAATGAAAATTAATGCGGTAAAATTACTTAAATAATATCAATGAAGTATTAATGAAATGTTGGGTACTTGCTGATTTGTGTACCTTTTGGCGTTTAATCAACCCTTATACTTAACTTTTTAAACTGTAAGTTTTTGTTAAGGAGATTTTTGTACCTTTTGGATAGATTTTCCTTTTTGTCTATTAGCAAAGTTACGTCTGCTTTACAGATTTTTTTAAAATTTGGAATAAGCTATTCTATCATTATAACCTGATAAGGTGTTAAATCGGAACCGTAACTACCACTGGAGAGAACTTTTTAAAGAATGGTTATAGTTGCGGTCCCCAAACCATCCTCAATAACCATTTTTTTGAGAAAGCGTTTTGAATAAAATAGGAAGGTATTTGTAGGTAAATAGCAAAATTAAACTGCGATTTCAGTACTTCCTTTTAAGAGGAGCAAGAAAAATAAACTGCGATTACAGTACTTCTCCCTAAAAGGCAAAGATTTTGAATCGAACGACAATTCATTGATGTAAATCGGTTCACTCATTGATAATTTTAACGATTGCAGTACTTCCTCTTAGTAGGTGTAAGAGCATGATGGCACTTCACAGCCACGTAGAGGAGCTTTAACCACTTATTCGAGCTGAATTTTATCAAAATCGGACTAAGCGTTATAGAAATATTGGTAATAATAGTTTTAGAAAGGGCCTTATTTGGGCGGGGCAAACTCCCCTCCTTATGAGGCACGGTGCCGAGACTTTTAAAGTGCAAATCTGAATAAAATTTCGATTCGAATGACACTTCATTCATAAAAATCGGTTCACGTGTCGATAATTTGAAACGATTGCTATACTTCCCCTTAACAAGTGTAAGAGCTGATCGCCGCTTTAATGTTACGTAGGGGAGCCCTAACCCTGTCATCCTACCAAATGTTATCAAAATCGGGCCAAGATTTACAGAGTAATTAGTAATAATAATTTTGGAGGGGGCCTTACATAAAGGGGGCTAACTCCTCTCCCATTCGATGTACAGCGTCGGGACCCACAAAAGGCACATCTACATAAAATATTGAATCGAATGACACCTCATTCATGAAAATCGGTTCACGCGTTTAGGCGCTACGTTGTTTACAAAAAAGGTAACAACAAGAACAACAACAAGAACAAGAAGAAGAACAAGAACAAGAACATTTTTTGAAAAAGCGGTTTTTGCTCATTTTCGGCAACTTTTTTCTCGAAACCTATTAGATCTGGGTGGTTGCAAAAAAATTACAGTTATGAAGGAGGGTTTGGAGTAAGATTTAAAGAAAATTTGGGAATTTTATCTTTTATAGAAAAAGAGAAAAAAATTGTCAAAGTTGGGTGTTTTTCAACGTTACGCTTTTTCGTGCAGTTTTTGATGGTCAACCCTTATACAACTGTTCTACCGGACAGTTTTAATACAGGGAGATGAAGTTCACTGATCTTTCATAGTACCTGAACTTTGAATCGTTTTATCTCGATTTCTATCAGTCGGAAGTCTATGTATTCTTGCACAATTATAGACTACAACTAACACCACAATTGAGGGAAATATGGAGATTGTGGGTGCAATAATAAAAGAAATACAGGGAGATGAAGTTTACTGATCTTTCATAGTACCTGAACTTTGAATCGTTTTATCTCGATTTCTATCGGTCGGAATTCTATGTATTCTTGCACAATTATAGACTACAACTAACACCACAATTGAGGGAAATATGGAGATTGTGGATGCAATAATAAAAGAAATACAGGGAGATGAAGTTTACTGATCTTTCATAGTACCTGAACTTTGAATCGTTATATCTCGATTTCTATCAGTCGGAAGTCTATGTATTCTTGCACAATTATAGACTACAACTAACACCACAATTGAGGGAAATATGGAGATTGTGGATGCAATAATAAAAGAAATACAGGGAGATGAAGTTTACTGATCTTTCATAGTACCTGAACTTTGAATTGTTATATCTCGATTTCTATCAGTCGGAAGTCTATGTATTCTTGCACAATTATAGACTACAACTAACACCACAATTGAGGGAAAAATGGAGATTGTGGATGCAATAGTAAAAGAAATACAGGGAGATGAAGTTCACTGATCTTTCATAGTACCTGAACTTTGAATCGTTTTATCTCGATTTCTATCAGTCGGAATTCTATGTATTCTTGCACAATTATAGACTACAACTAACTCCACAATTGAGTGAAATATGGAGATTGTGGATGCAATAATAAAAGAAATACAGGGAGATGAAGTTTACTGATCTTTCATAGTACCTGAACTTTGAATCGTTATATCTCGATTTCTATCAGTCGGAATTCTATGTATTCTTGCACAATTATAGACTACAACTAACACCACAATTGAGGGAAATATGGAGATTGTGGATGCAATAGTAAAAGAAATACAGGGAGATGAAGTTCACTGATCTTTCATAGTACCTGAACTTTGAATCGTTTTATCTCGATTTCTATCAGTCGGAATTCTATGTATTCTTGCACAATTATAGACTACAACTAACACCACAATTGAGGGAAATATGGAGATTGTGGATGCAATAGTAAAAGAAATACAGGGAGATGAAGTTCACTGATCTTTCATAGTACCTGAACTTTGAATCGTTTTATCTCGATTTCTATCAGTCGGAATTCTATGTATTCTTGCACAATTATAGACTACAACTAACACCACAATTGAGGGAAATATGGAGATTGTGGATGCAATAGTAAAAGAAATACAGGGAGATGAAGTTCACTGATCTTTCATAGTACCTGAACTTTGAATCGTTTTATCTCGATTTCTATCAGTCGGAATTCTATGTATTCTTGCACAATTATAGACTACAACTAACTCCACAATTGAGTGAAATATGGAGATTGTGGATGCAATAATAAAAGAAATACAGGGAGATGAAGTTTACTGATCTTTCATAGTACCTGAACTTTGAATCGTTATATCTCGATTTCTATCAGTCGGAAGTCTATGTATATTTGCAGGATCCCATAAGTTGTAGGGAGGCATTACGGGAAAGCTTAATGAATAATTTTTCTTGGTACTTTACAAGTCTGAGTCTGAGGAATCGAAATGGAAGAAAGTCGTTGTTTCAAACCAGACTTTTTTTTAAATTGGTCTGTTTTTATTTTTATTTTACTATAAATTTAGAAGAATACAATTATAGCGCGTTAACCTCAACCTTGTAAAACATAATGAATTTTTTAATACGAATTACTATTTTAAAAAAAGAAACGATTTGCATACAATGTTGTTATTAGGTAACTGTTTGTAGGCGTACCGTCTGTACACAATAATCGTACGTTATTTGGGTCCATCTTTTGTTCTTAATTCAATTCGTTCAGTAATTATCTTATTTTCTTTTGAAATTATCTTCTTCTTTTTCTGTTGGTATTCAAGAAAAGTGATGGAGATTCTAGTAGTTTATTTACTTATTTTATTCCAAAGAAGTTCTACATTCTTGTTGAAAGCCATGGTTCATAAGACAATAGAGTGTTTCTTTTTTTTAAATTCCTTGTATAGCTTATTTAGCATAAAGATTCTTCTAAGACAATTCCATCAGAGAAGATGTGTTCATTCTTTCTGAACAAGAAAAAAAGTTGAAAGTTTGTTTTAGAGGGAGCGCCCAGATGCAGTTAGGTTGCTCTACAATTTGCCTTGTGTTTCCAAAACTTGAACCATTAATTACTTTTCATTTTGAAGCAATTAAAGAAGACGATAATTGTTTAGTTATTATAAAAGCAATCAAAATTTGTAATAATTATTAAAGAATAGCAAAGCGGATTTGTATTGTGATGCTGCTATCGATTACCGGCAGAAACTTATGGTCAAATATTTTTATACTCCTGCACAGTACGTGGTAATTAGTTAGAAGTGAAACCCTCCTGAAAAAGTATACTTTTCTTTTTACTAAACGTCACATGATGCGTGTTTTAGCAAAGTTAGGCCACAGTTTGTAAAGGCGTATACATTATAACTGTCCTATCAATGGGATAGTTATACTATATTAGGGTTGATCGTCAAAAACTGCAGGATAAACAAGCATAATATAGTGAAAATACCCAACTTAGGCAATTTTTTTTTTTTTCTCTTTTTCTATAAAAGATTATATTTTCTTTATAATATAGGGCAAATCCTTGATTTCAGGAGAAATCTTTATGCAACAACTTAGCTATAATAGATTTCGAGAAAAACTTGGCCAAAATGAGCACGAACGGCATTTTCAAAAATGGTCCTTGTTCTTTCTGTTTGTTGATGTTGTTTACTACCTTTATTGTTAACATACAATACCTTGTTAGTACCTTTATTGTTATTGTAAACATTTTTCATTTTTTTTTTTCTACTTTCTAATACTTTTTACAAACGAAAGTATTTTCCAGCTTTATTATAATTAGTAATTTATTTGCTAAAGAAGAATACGCCAGCACAAATTACATACAGTTAATAACAAATAAATAACTTTTACGGCTCATATATAAACGTTTTTAACTCTCCTTAAAATCTGTGTAATATATTTGTACTATTCTTAAGTATTTGTAATTGGTGAAGTTGCAAACGGGTGTGCGTGAATGGAGACTTCATCTTATTTCTGCCTCTTTCTCTGTAGAACTTGTTGTATGTCAAGTTAAGTGTTATACTTATTGGAACTGGAGTTGTGAGTCATAATATTAAATTGTTGTTTAAAGTTTTAAGTGTAACGAAAACAATACGATCCGTTACACTTACGTTATTCTATTATCACAAGTAAAGTGATTGGTTTTTCAGTTTATTGAACAAACACAAAGCTGCGATTTAGAAAAGCCTTTAACTAAAAGAAAAAAACCTTCCTTAAATGACAGTAATTAAGGGAAGTGGTACCAGTAACAATGTTGCTTCTTCAGCGCCATGTAATGTACACTGACTCTATTATGATATCTTCCTAAAAATAATTACTAACCAAAAGTTTAAAAATCACCTTAAAAGTCTATATAACTGTTAGGAATTTTGGGTGTATTTATGAATCATTTTTGGTATCACTTTACTAACCAGTAAAGTAGCTCAAATTTAGTTAATTTCTTAATATAGGCATTTAGATAAATCTTTATCGGTTTCACTTATATAATGTTGGGTAATAAAGTAATGCAGGAGTTTCTAATCTTTGAAATTATGAAAATAAATAAATTATGGTAACAAAATAACTTTTTTTTGCTTTGAGTTAGGTGTATGTATTAGTAACAGTACCGGTACCGAGACCGAGACCGAGACCGAGACGAGACGAGCAACCGAGACCGAGACCGAGATCGAGACATGATATATATCTCGTCGAGAAATCTCGGTCTCGTCTCGGTTTTTCAAATATTAATTTTTAGCTACAAAATTATAAAATTGTGTTCTTTATTAATAAATAATCATTAAGGGTATTGAATTAATTATTAAAAGATACGATTTTATTATATATGCTCAATATTACTGCAACTATTTGACTTCGAATTACATAAATAAAGTAAGCAAAGTAAAGTAATCGCCTATTTTTTCAGGCGGGGCTTTACGTCCAACTACCAATTAGGTGTCGCGGACGGAGGCGACTAGCAAACATACTTTACTGTAAATTTCTCATATTAACCATTAAATAAAATCCAAGGCCTAAGACCGGGAATCGAACCCAGTACCACAATACACATTAGCTTCGCAGGTCTCGCACCGCTCGGCTACCGTGGCGGCCCCCTTCGAATTACCTAATTTTTACATAAATTCACTAAATTTCACTATTCATATCATTCATTTATTCAATTTCATAAATTTCACTATTAATAATCTAATACTTTGAACTTTGATATTATTTGAATTATATTTTAGAATTAGTGAATTTGAAAAAAAAGACTATCTATGCACCTAAAAAATATTGCCACAAATTTTCGTTTTTAAGATACACTTTGCCCAAACATTGATACATAAAAGAGCTTTTACTGAGTCAGAAGTTAGAGAAGCCATTATCATCGCAGCTTGCGAAAATAATCTTTCCGATGGTACTGAAGTTGCACAGATACTAAAAATATCTTTCGCCATTCTAAACAAATTTTTGAAGGAATTCTCAAGTGTTTTCCACCATTCTAAAATGTGAACGTCTACTGGTGCTTGGTCTAATTCGGTGTAATTAATTATTTCTGTCTTCCATGCTTCGGTGATATTTGCTGATTTTTGAGCAAATGGTGCAAAAATATTGATGCAGTCGTCGTCGTCGTCAAAAGGTGAATCATCAGATTCTTTATCTTCACCAACAGCCATAACTAATGGAGCTGGAAGTTTGTTGGGAGGTGTATTTTTTATTTCACGTAAACAAAAATTCAAAAAAACCGAGACCGAGACCGAGATATCTCGACGAGACCGAGACCGAGACCGAGATCGAGACTGCATAAAGTCTCGCCTCGTCTCGGTCTCGTGCAGCACTAATTTCTAGTTTATTGGTCTTTGAGAAGTGAAAAAATATTAATATTTAAGGATTTTTTTTTGTTTCTCGTACCAGGTACCATGTAAAAAACAATAATTTATGTACAGTCTTTAACTAATGTGATCAATAATCAATGATAATTCAGTATCAGACCCTTTGTAGTTTGCTCGGCAAAAGTAAATAATCAATAAAATGTAATCAATTCAAGATGTAATCAATTCTCTTCGATATTGGATGAAAATCATTAAGTAGAAGTGCAAATTTAAATAATTAGCCTCTTATCTAAATAAAAATTGCAAAAAGATTTCTTTAATGTAAATATTATTGTTGGTTAGAAAGTAAATAATGGAGTAAATATCATTAAGAAGCTGGAGTAGGAAAGAATCATTATTCTAAGACGTTTCCATTGATGATCTTTTACTATGATCCCTCCATTGTTCTTTCTCCAGCTTCCGCGATCTTATCATCTTTTCCTCCAAGTCGTTTCCTGCTGAAGATTTCTGTCTTTAACTACATCATCAACAGCTTTATAATACGTTCCAGCCTGTAATACATCCTGGAAACATTATAGTAATAATCCACGAGAATCTTTTTTTTTTAATTTATTTTGTAATTTACAATCTGTATAAATATATACAATAAGCAAATAGGAGGTAAATAAGAAGAACTGGTGCGGGAAGAGCAGGAGGAGAGAAGCTACCCAGCGGTAGCACTCTCTATATGAGATAGGGGAATGTGAGTTCTTCAGACAGTAAGGAAGTCGCGGGGCCAGTGGAGATTCAGTCGGTGCGTATTATTAGGAACGTCAGACGAGGTGAGAGACTGTACAAGAGGATTTGAGCAAGTAGAGAGAGTAGTATGGAACTTTTGATATTTAGTCTTGGCGAGTTGGTCTATGAAGGGAATGTTGAGGTCGGTGTGAAGGGTGAGGTTAGTCACCGTAGAAAGGAGCATCAACTATCTGTCGGAGGAGTTTTGATTGAAATGTCTGTACAGCCCGTATGTTTGTAGGTTTGGCTGAACCCCACAGCTCTAGTCCGTAGTCATAGTAATCCATAGTAATCGTTTGAGTTCAATGGGCAATTTAGAGCGTCGTCTTTAAAGAAGTTTCGCACGTTTCGTCATTGCTTTTAAGTATAGTGTGTGGGTTTCGCATGAGCCATCTGTCCATGAAGTGCCCAAGGTAGCGCACCAGCTCTGTACAAGGAAGAGGATTTGCTGTTGAAGAGGATAGGTGGTCAGGAGCCCCGCCGGAGAGTAAACGTGGCATGCTGGCATTTCTGTGGGTTTATTTTAATCATCCACTTCTTTGCCCAGGAACGAGAATCATTAAATTTATAATTAAATTCTCATTCAAAAATAAATAAATATGAAGGTAATTTAAATTTTATGTTCCTGAACAATTAAATTGAAATGAATAATCTTGTTCCTGTAATTTGGGCAGTTAAATTTACTTTAATGTTACAATTAGAAAAAAAAGAAGATCTATCACTGCTTCAGTGTTCACTGTAATCAAATCGAAGAAAGCGATAAGTCTCTACTATCCCAGAATGACATTACATTCGATATTAATTGACAAAAAAAAGTATCAAAACCGAAGTGGTAAGCTAAATATACTCGTTAGGCTTAAATTCAAATAAAACCTTTTAGGCTGCTGCCTAGAAAATGGCAGAATAAATCGTACTCAGTCGAGTGAAAACCCAAAACAGGAAATTAATTGACACAAAATGAGAGAAATTAAAGGTTACAAATGCAAAATATCAGTTATTTGCATATAATTACGTAAATGACCTTATTTAAAAGGAATACAAAATAAAATAATTTAACAGCTTCTTTGAACTCATACTCCTTTAATTGCATGAAGACTATCTTGTAAGTTCCAAATACGATATTTATTCCAGACATTTATGCAGTTTTATTCGCCTTCATTGTATTGTAATTTAAATAAAGATTAACTTGTTCAATCCACCTTAACAAATTTTATTTTAAATTATAATTTTTTAAAGATTTATGGTAAATACCGTTGCATGATTTATTTTTGACTTTGTTTTAAATACTATTTTATGCTCAGGGTTGTATAGGTAATTACTTCTATTAAATCTTAAATGAGTAATAATAGTGTTTTATTGTTTTTGTTCAGAAGTATTTAGATAAAGAATGTTTTTGTAAATTTCATCATTAATAGATGATTTAAAGTTGTTTCAGAGAAACTTTCTGAGAAGATTTAAAACAGAAAAAGCGAATGTTCCTTTTGTTCACAGAAAATTTACTACTCAGATGTTTCGATTGATTATTTTCTTGCAAGATTTGGAAAATTTTCGTTAACTTTTTTTGTTTATAGAATTGTTGCACAGAAATGTTCTAGAAAATTAGCATTCAAGTGCATACTTTTGTAATTAATAAAGGAAAACGAGGATGTAAAGTAATATAATTACTAATTAGAAAATAATTATTAACAATTAGTAAGAGCAGTATTAGTTTCTTGTTATGAGAGTTGAATATATTAGATGGGATTTCTTTATAAAAGCGTAAAAATGTATAATCAGTCAATGATTAAATCAGTACAATAGGAAATAAATGAAATTGATTATTAAATAACTATATTTTAGAGCCAGATGTGTTCCTGCAGCACTCGCAAGTGATTTAACCCAGGTACTCAATGCATTTCACAAGGAAAAAGATTGAGATCTATGAGTTAGGGATAACTATTTCCTGAAGACAACTCACCCGTCCTAGCATTGCTCTTCTAAATATTCTGAAGAAAGGTCCACTAAGAGAGTTCTGGGTAAGGCTAATTCTTCTTCAACTCCTGGTAACTACCCAGGACGTTGAAAGCCTCAGGCTGGATGTCAGGAACAAGAGATATCCGCTAGTGCCTCTCAAACCATATAGGCAGATGTTCTAAAGTAGAAACTTCCAGGTCAAAGGAATCCAGGTCCTTCAAGGAATGCAAGAAAGATTGGCCGATATTCTGGAATAGCCTTTCTGGTGTCCCGTAGCCCTAAACGCCAGAAATCCCAAAATTACTCTCCCAAATTAAAAGTTTAGCATTGTTGTAGAAGAAGTGTACTAATAACCATCCAGTCTCTAGGTAAATCTCACGATACGAGGCAGATTGGTACATCTAAAAAAAGACTAACCTTCTCCAAAGAAAGTGTACGTCATACGCCATTTCTCGAAAACGAAACACTTTTCTTGCTTCTACCATCCATTTCTGTAAAGTTCTAGACAAAGCTAATTTGAATAAGGACTTCAAGAACTTGGGCTGGAAGAAGAGACGGATCTGCGTGCCGCAAAAAGTATCAACATTAACTTTCAATTAAATTTATCGATGCTCGAGCAGTTATCGATGCTGTGGGGAAGGTTCAGGATATTTTTTGCATGTTGCAATTTGTATAAAATGTTTCTTCGTTTTTTGTTTTAAAACCACAAACTATAGTTCTTTTTTTTATGTAATTTAAGACCCTTGTAATTTAAATAAATTAAATATAATTTATATTCATTGATACAAAGTCTAAACTTAAGATAATTTAATTACAGTATTTCAACAAATCTATCGCCAAATTTCGTATTACCTAAACCTGTTGCATTAAAAGAGGAGGGATGACCTAAATTTAGAATGTTTGGTGTTTCGCATTTTTGGTTGATATCTAAGTGTAGGTTTTATGCATGTTAATTTTTTGTAAACAACATTTGGGTTTATTTAATATGGTAAAAGATTTGATAAATTTCTCTTTTCTATTTTTAGAACTTGAACGCCGAATACAAGCGTCTTAAAAGAAAACCCCACATCGTCCTTAATTCCTACTGTATTTTATTTTGTAAAAAAAACTAGTTCTGTACTTCCTCCTGATTTGGTATTAACCAATTTTAAAATTCTTACTTTTTAAAATATGTCTTTACCTACTTATTTTTATTTCTTCTTTTGTAAACAGTTCTTCCAATCATTTCGAGTTAACAGAGAGAATTTGATTTCAGTCAATAAAATGTTCATAACAGAAAAGTATTGCTTTTTTGAACTTTATAAATTTGTAAATTCTTCTACAAACTTCCTTTCTTATCTTGTTTTTAACTTTTTAATTTGACATAAATTCTAAAAGTATTTTACTCTGACAATCAAAATAATTTATATTGATGGCTAAATTGATTTATTATTGTTTAATTTAAAAAAACAACAAATTTTCGTCCTTGATGGTTTTAATCCAGCTGAATGTTACAATGGGTTTTGATTTTATGTAAATGAGGAGTGGCCCAAAATTATTAAAGGAAATTAGGTTTCTCCTTTTATTATTTTATGGCAGGTGGAGTATTATTTAATCACGATATAAAGATTATTTCATGGATATGACAGGCATTGTTAATAACAATTTATTTCCAAAGAATATTTATTTAAAGAAAGAGTGGATGGTTTTCAAAACCATCCACTCTCTCAGTTGGTCAATATTAACTCCTTTTTGCTGATGGATTCTTTTTTTTTGGAATTTCAGAAACTAATCGCCAGGTTTTGTTAATGTAAAAACTCCAAACTCTTTAACTTATAGCCCCTACTTCTTTTGTGAGACCATCCATTCTGTGAGAACACTTAAAACAAACTATAAACTTGGCCAGCATTAGTCCATATTTACTTTCTAGAATTGGAATTTGATATTTTATGTTGATAACTTATAGAAAGAAAACGAGTGATTATTGAGGCAATTCATTGAGTGAATTGCGTGAGATTCGTCTAAGATTAAATTTTTATCTGCAATCGTTTCAATGATTCAGATGATTACATTTAGAGGAAAAGGCTAAGTGATTAAAAAAGCAAGTTTCCCATTTAGATTTACCTTTAGCTTTAGAAATATATATAAACTATGATCAGTTCAGTTTAAGTCAGGGCAGATAATTTTGCTCTTGGTAGTTATTATTATTGTACTAGTGTATCCATTAGATTTCTGTAATTGATTTAATTTTAGTAATAGTATAGTGATGTTAGACCAGTGAGTAAGATATCTATTAGGCTTTACTACAATTGAAATTTGAACTTGATTCTCTAAATTTATTCAAATAATACGCCAATTACGAGGGTCATTCAATAAGTAACGAGTCAAATTACTACTGCTCAAAAACAGCTAAATTGATCCGTATGAAACTTTCAGGACATAAAGTTGGCAACCTTGCGATGACATCTGATCAGCTGTTCAATTATATTTTGTAAACATAACCTCAAATTTACTCAGTTAACGATGGCGAGTCCGCTCGAGAATTGCACCGTGGAAGAACAACGTGCCGTGATCAGATTTTTAAGTCGCGGAAGGTGAGAAAGGTAGTAAAATCCACAAAAGAATGTTAAAAGTGTACGGAGACAATTGTTTGAATCGTTCGAACGTTTACAAATGGGTAGAACAGTTTCAAAGTGGCCGTACAAAAGTTTCTGACGAGCAACGCAGTGGACGACCGATCGAAGTTGGGACTTCCTCTCTCGAATCTCGGATTGACGCGTTAATTCGGGACAATAGGCGTATCACCGTTGAACTGATAAGTGAAAAAGTAAACGCGAGTGTTGGAACGGTCCATAACATTATTCACAACTAGCTGCAGTACAAGAAAACCTGTGCGAGATGTGTGCCCAGACAACTCACGGACGCTCATAAAAAAACCCGGCTTCAAATCAGTCAACAGTTGAAAAATCGATATTCGACTGAAGGAGAAGGTTTTTTCAAAAGAATTGTAACGTGTGATGAAACATGGATCCACCACTTTGAGCCAGAGTCAAAACGATGTATTTGCGATTGCAGAAGAACTGATCTTATTGTAATCAACTAGTTAAAAAATTCACTAAATAAGCACCAAAATTCTTCAATTGAATAGAATAAACGTTATTTCAGTAGAATGTTCGATAACTTAAACAAATAAATTAGGAAGGCCATCAGCTGTCTGTGAAATGAGTCAACTGTCAGGATTTCTTTCTTTTACATTTAGGGCGCATGAATCAGCCAGTAATAGATGGCATTTTTATTATATATTTTGAAGTTCCTTCACAACGTATTCACATTTTTTCAGAGTGCGTTATGAATATTGGTCAGTGCTTCGTTATTCATAATGTTCATTAAGAATTTAATACATAGTATTCCATAATGCGTCATTAGTAAACTATGCGAGTTCTTGTAGTTTCTTTTTAATTAATATAATGGAATTAGTTTATACATTAGGTGTTTAATCTGTCGCATGTCGCAGTCAATAAAGTGTGTTTGCTCATCTAGGACTCAGGTGTGTTGAGAGGAACCCACTGGAGTGGTCTTGGAGGTTATATGACGTGAACAGGAGTAAAATTACGATGGTCTGCAAGGTTATTGTGTAAAACCAGAAAGAGATTATGGATTAGTTCGGTAACGCAGGGTATATTGAGCTGTTTGGGGATAACTGAATTGTAAACTAGTTAAAGTGCTTTGACGATAGGACGTAGAAGATTAGATAAGAACGATTAGATTTACTGAATGTTGGAGAAGCCTTAAAATACCTGAAAAGATCATGGCAGTTCTTTACTCTTCATTTCATTGGGAAATGAAAAGTAAATCGTTCTCGTTTTAAAATATCGTCAAGACAATCGTTTTATATTGTCTCTCTTTTTGAAATCAGGAATGGCTCTCGAATTAATTAATTCTATTTAATAAAACACCATGCGTGGCGATTTATAACGTCAAGAGCCATAATTCTATGTAGATTATGAGACGAAAAATATAAACTTTTTTTAAGATCTTCGAGTGAAGCTTTAAGATGAAAAAGAACTAAAGATCCGTCTCAAACTACACTGTGAGAAGTGCAACTTTGGTTTTTTAATCTTTAGGTGCGGTGAATCTTTAGCATGAACAGGTGCATCGTAACAAATTGATCGGATTAACTATTTTTTAGAAAACTACTAGAATACTATCAGCGGTGTTTCTTTACTTAGCCTCGCCTGAAGCCTTCTTAGTGCAAAAACACTGGCCAACACCGAGTATCCTGAAAAATACGAGAATGCATTTCTAGGCACACAGAAAGTATTGCTAGTTTTACTTCCAAACATGCAATTTATATTTAAATTATGTCAAATTTTAATTAATATTACGTATTAAGATAATAATCCTCTCTCAAACGGTTGGCCCGCATCCTACATAAATTTTTATTTTATTTGCTTCTAATAATGCCAACTTTGATCGAATGCACAAGTGTGTACTTCTTAGCTGATGCGGGCTCAGTCTTTGCATTTTCAATAAAGAAAAAAAAAAACAAGAATCAAAAACGGAAGTAGTTTTTGTATGTAAACATTTTTTATGTAGATACGAGTACTTAACACCTGTTAGTTTATTTTTTAAAAAATAATAATTTCTTGCGGTTCAATGTTTTTATTTCAAGATTTTAATGAACTCTAAGCTCATTCAAAGATACAAATTATAATATCTGATTTGAGAAAAGAAGATTGGTTAAGTAAAAGGAATTGACCAGTTAGGTTCCTTTATAGGAACATCTTGAAACTTCAGTTCCCTTAGAACTCCAGTTTTTGAGGAAAAACAAAAAATCAAAAGGCATTTTAAGTTTAAAGAGGATTTGTTGAAACCATCGATAACCTATCGATCGCAATACATTCTCTCTCTCTAGTTAAGTTAGGTTAAAGTTATAGTTTAGTAACTAATTCACCAACAAGTTATTAATAAAAGAGTTTATTGATTCCTTCGTCTAATGAACTTCACCAGGTTGCCGTTTATCGGTCCAATGCACACGGCTGTCAGTTCTTCCAAACTGATACACTTTACAAGATTTCATGGTAAATCTGAAGTGTGCTGATCAAGCAAGGCCGGCTGTTGATGTTCATCCAACAATATATAATCTATTAATAGTTGAATGATTTTCTTAGCTACATCTTTATTGCAATTAGTTACAAACCACAGATCTGGAAAACACTTTGTACCTTCTTTACTGATGACCTATTTATTGATGGTAATGCATAAAATTTAAATATCGTTTTGATACTTATAATGTTACAATGTGACCAATGTTTAGTTCTGTTCTTTTACGCTGTTCGTTTATTTGAGTTTTATTTAAACAGAAATACTTTGTATTTCATTACAAGATCGGAAAAATCTTTGCTTGAATTCCCAATCAATTTCTCTTACGTTGATTCTCAAAATTCTAACAACCTTTTTCAAACTGCGAATTTAAAAATAATAAATGAAAAACCTTTAATTAAAGTTGAATTTATCATTGGAAACACGCTTTTTTTTTCTATTTCTAACCTCTTTCTTATTTTCATCCTTTATCAGAGGTCAAATTCTCTATAACTGCTGACTCAACCAGTGTTGAGGAATGAAGAACTAAAACTGATCATGAATGAAATAAACGTGCACCCACAATACGGTAATTATTTTGGGGAATCTTATTTTGAGAAGTTATTCAACTTATAAAGTAAAACCAGCTGTATTTTTCTCCCGGGGTAGTGACTCAGGAAAAACGGTTCTGGATTCCTTGAAGATTCTGTAAGAAATTGGAAGAAACATCAATATTCCTTCTGAATAATAGCAAGTCATTATCCAAGGAAGATTTAGGCACCCGGGAAGTAACCCTGATACTGGAGATGGATACTCTTTCTAAAACTCTCTCTGATCCTGAGATATGTACGAGGGTCGTTTGAAAAGTGCGTGCAAAAATAAAAACTACTTAATTTTTTGGGGTAAACCTTTTTTATTTTTCAACATAGTCTCCTTTTAGGCTTATACACTTCGTCCAACGCTGCTCTAGTTTGTTGATCCCTTCCGAATAATAGGATTTGTCCAAGTCTGAAAAATAGCCATTCGTTTCTGCAATCACCTCCTCGTTTGAATAAAATCTTTTTCCCGCCAGCCATTTCTTCATATTGGGGAACAAATAGTAGTCCGAGGGAGCCAAGTCTGGAGAATAGGGGGGATGTGAAACGAGTTGGAACCCTATTTCCATTAATTTTGGACCACAACTGCTGAGGTGTGAGCTGGTGCGTTGTCGTGATGGAAAAGGACTTTTTTGTGGGCCAATCGTGGGCGTTTTTCTTGCAGCTCGGTTTTCAAACGGTCCAATAACGATGAATAATATGCACCTGTAATAGTTTTACCCTTTTCCAGATAGTCGATGAGGATTATTCCTTGCGAATCCCAAAAGACAGTCGCCATAATCTTTCCGGCCGAAGGAACGGTCTTCGCCTTTTTTGGCGCAGATTCCCCCTTGGTAACCCATTGTTTAGATTGTTCTTTGGTCTCAGGAGTGTAGTGATGTATCCATGTTTCATCCACAGTGACGAAACGACGCTTAAAGTCCTGCGAATTCTTCTGGAACAGCTGCAAACCGTCCTTGCAACACTTCACACGATTTCGTTTTTGGTCAAGCGTGAGCAATCGCGGCACCCATCTTGCGGATAGCTTTGTCATGTCCAAATGTTGATGCAAAATATTATGTACCCGTTCATTCGAGATGCCCACAGCACTAGCAATCTCACGCACCTTCACTCTTCTGTTATCCATCACCATATCATGGATTTTATCAATGATTTCTGGAGTAGTTACCTCAACAGGGCGTCCAGAACGTTCAGCGTCACTTGTGCCCATATGGCCACTCCGAAAATTTTGAAACCACTTATAAACTGTTCTAATCGAAGGTGCAGAGTCACCATAATGTTTATCAAGCTTCTCTTTAGTCTCCTGAGGCGTTTTGCTTTTCATAAAGTAGTGTTTAATCAACACACGAAATTCTTTTTCGTCCATTTTTTGAAAATCACTCGACTTCCTCGATTCAGACGAATGCCAAACACAAAGAAATAGATCGATCTGGCTGAAACTTGGTGTGTGTTCTTCCAAGAGATGCTACTAACTAAACATAACCTCGATACGCGCCAGTGATGCTATCTCTCTGACTTTGCACGGACTTTTCAAACGACCCTCGTATCTTGGATTAGATGGGTTTCGCCTTGCACTACTGCATATTATATCTTATTATACAAAATGATTTAGATTCAAACAATATATTTATGTCCATAAATTTAATTTTTTTCATTAACTCACATTGAACTCAAATAACCGACCACACCTGCCTCTCAGTTATTCTACTGAGGAAAGAACTTGACGATATTTTTGAGGTTAAAATTGTGTTGAAAATAAACGCGTAACAAATTAGACATTAGGTGTCCGCGTATATTGTGCCCGAATACGAGTACAAGTTGTTGATCTACATTTCAAACTTAGTAACATATAGTTTACTAAAATTCTGTCTAACAAAACTGCTAGTTAAGTGAGTACATCTAAACCTAGAGAAAAAGAAGTAATAAGCACTCTTAGATAACCTATCTTTAACCAGTACTTTTTAGCTATGGAATTCTCTTTCAACATAATACACATATATATAAATAAAACACTTTTAAAGTTATTTTAACCAAAAATGTCTTCATGATAGTATTGTAATGAGGGCGGAATTAGTGTTAATATTAGATCAGCAGATCGTAAACAAGTGTATTAAATAGTTGACCAGGAAATGCGTACTTTGATTTGTATTGTCACTTTTGAATTACGGTTTTTATTTTTGTAAAATAATTAAGTTGATTCTAACTAGTCTTATCAATAAATAGGGTTACTACAATGGCTTCTTTAAAAGGAAAATCTTGTTACACAAGGAACATTTACCTCTTTTACTATTTTTATGGACTTCTACATCTAAAACTAGCCGACCTACGGTTCATTATCCAATCTAGGCAAAGATATCGAATGTTATGAAGAGAGAATAAGCGATATCAAGTAAAAATACCAAAGATTTCTGTTTTCTCTGCATTGCTACTACCAAAACTAGTCGGCATAAGAGTCAAGTTTGTTAGAAGAACTAAGGAATTTCTTGTAAAACGTCTATGATAGTTGTGGTAACTGTAATAACTATGTCAGAGGCTGTGATAATCTCTTCCGTCTTTTACTTTATAAAAAACAAAATTGTTAGATTCTACAATCTCCGGCAGTGTGATTGATTGCTTGCTTTAGTTATTAATTATGGTTTACCACTAAACCACTAAAACTATCTCAGTGAAAAGTTTATATAAGAGTTTTGTTGTAACTATTAGATGATCCTAATTTTGGATATTATTCAATTCTGATTGCTCAAATCCGATAGAAGCACCTAAACTAGACATCAATGTTTCAGCGATTTTTGAATCATGGTGACCACTCTCCTTAAAATACTCTTCCTTAAATTAAATCAATCGCACATATCTAGTCGATAAGTTACTTAAAACTTACTAATATTATATTTGCAACTAATTAACATCAAGATTACCTACCACTGATGGTTAAGTAAACAATTGAAGGTAATGACAATAATGATCAAAATGAAAATATGATTTATAAAAAGTTAAATTAACGTATATCTTAGCAATTTCGGTAGGTTAATTTTTATTCTTTACCTGTCTGATTGTTAGGGGATAACCTTTACTCTAAATTTAAATTTAATCTTCTTAATTGTTGAAACGACTGCTCAAAAGTAATGCACACTTTCTCGTTTCACTTGCCAGGCTCTTTTGGGCAACTTCCGAACTTAATGAATGAAAACTCAACTTCCCATGATCTTAATACTTTAGTAATGGCAGGCAGATTCAGATTTTTGTATAAACGAAGGAGAATCAAGAATATATTTATTCAAAGCTTGGTCTTTTGAAAGCAGACAAAGTGCAATTTGTTTGCTGAATCGATTAAGTAAATTGTGGTCTAAGTGCTATACGAAATTAATAAATATTATTGAATAAAACATTTATTAGATAGATTGTTTGCCGCACAGAATGTTGGTAAAAGTAGTAACCACAGACAAAAGAGAGAAACGCTGTAGTTCCGTTTTTGAGTCCACCACACGCGTTGTCGGTGTCCACATGTGCATTTTTTTTAAGCGTTTTATGTTGTAATTGGTGTCGTGGTTGGAATTATGGCACGCTTATCTTTTTCAAGTGTCAGATTGTACTAACGCACATAACTGTGTGTGCTGTTTGTTGGGTGTACGTTCGTGTAAGTACATTAGTTCCCATCACATCTGTTTTATGTGTTTTTTTCTTTTGTGCATTCTATTTTGTCGTTTATCTACTGCTTCTTTCCACCCACTAAATCGTTGTTCAGCGGTTTGATAACTTATTCAATATTTGTCACATTTTATTCACAGCTATTCAATTTTATATTTTGCTGCTACCGTTTGATTTATTATAAAGGTTTATTATTTATGTTTAAAAGTAAACTAAAGTAATGCCTATTTTTTTCAGCTTACTACAAATTACTTTTTACATCTTACTACAAATTAATGTCGTGAACGGAAGCGACTAGCAAACATACTTTACTGTCTAGTTCTCACGTTAAACATTAAATAAAATCCAAAGCCTAGACCGGGAATCGAACCTAGTACCACAATATATATGATTAGTTCTACAGGTCTCACCTCTTAACCGCTCGGCTACCGTGGCGCCTTAGAAATGAAGTATTGGAAGAAAGATGCACGAGTATCCAGTATTGTAAGGAAAACTAACCAGGAAATCAGAGAAGAGATGCAAAGTAGTGCAATGATGAAAAAAATATAGAAAAAGATAGGCTAAAAAATAGTATGGCCATTACAGAAGAATGGATGAAAAATGAATTACGAAGACAGAGTTGGAGGCAAAAGGCTAAGAGGCAAGCCTAGGATTAAGTGCTTATCCAGAACTCAGGGTATC
Organism: Rhodnius prolixus; assembly: GCF_049639745.1. Taxonomy (NCBI): domain Eukaryota; kingdom Metazoa; phylum Arthropoda; class Insecta; order Hemiptera; family Reduviidae; genus Rhodnius; species Rhodnius prolixus. Next base: position 28,154,654 of record NW_027411624.1, read on the forward strand.
ATGCAATTTTCGTGCGTTAACTTCTTGTTTCGCAGTTTGAAATTTCAAAAAATTAAAACCAAGGCAATAACAGTCGACATGCTTCGCTATTATTATATTTCCAACACATATAAATTTATTACTTTTCTCGAATAGGGAATCTTACCAGTTTCAAGTCCAAGCTCACCTGCTGCCTTTAAAATGTTAATGTTACTGCTGGCTTCTAACTGAACGTCTATCTTGTCGCCTTTATTTTTGTTAATAAGAAAAGCTAAGATTTAATGCTGCTTTTTAAAGAAGTATTGTTGTTGTGAGTGAATTTTCAAAGTAATTCTGGTTGAAAGAATTTGATCAAAGAACTAGGAGTTAATTTTAGAACCAGAAGGTCCCAAAACGTAGTCCTAAGTTTTGTATATCTGAATATTTTATATATTATTCACTCTCAGAAAAATAAGTATTACAAATTACTAATTTGACTCTATTCCTTCCTTTAATTTTATTCACTTCCGGTAGAAAAAGAAATTAATATTAAGAACATAACTAATCGACTGACATGATCTTTGTGGCGGAACTGGTGGTTTAGTGGCTATAAGGTAGCCAGCCAGTAACTGGAATTGTGGGAAGGGTCAGTAGGGCATCGCTTCCCACCACTGTCTTTCTACATCACGACTTCTGTTTGTCTTAATTAGCCACTTAAAGCCACTTAATTGGACTCAGGAAATCTAAAGAAATATGAAGGAAATCAGATGAAAATTCTAAATAGTAAATTTTACACGATCAATAGTTCCTGTTATAGAAATTTGTGAAAATAGTTGGCGTAATAGTTTTAGGTGTACCCACCTAACTTTGCTTTTCCTTTATTTCCCCCATTAAATACATTCATTAGAAATTATATAACTGTATAAAACTATTTCATAGCAATTCAGTTAAAGGTGTGGTAAAGTCTGTCGTTTCCGTTTTATTCAGAAACACTTTTAAATAAATAAAATTGACACTCAAAAACTATTTATACAATAGTGAACATCCTCCATTGTGAAAATAAATAAATACAAACTTAGAATTACCATTTAGTCAATAAAAAATGACAATTTTCATTGTATCTTTATGACTGATTTTGTGATAAAATTCGTGGGAATAAATGTATTTTTTTTTCTTATTGAGTTAATTAATAATAATTAGTAAAAGCAATTTGGGTGTATTTCTAATCGATGATAAAGTTATTGTCAAAATGTCTGTTGTGAACACGCACATTACTTACAATTACGGTATTGTAATTTGAAAGAATATTTTCTTCTGTTAATGAATTTAGCCGAACATTCAGATAAGTAAGTTGGTAATCGTGGAGTAAAACATGTAAAAGTTCAGTTTATCAAACGTTTCAACTTTTAGAAGTAGTTTTTTAACTTCTGGGTTAACCTTCAGTAACAAAAGTATCAATGGTGAGAGAGTTATTGTCAAGAAATCATAGAAATGTAACAGAAATTACGTAAAAAATAGCCGACATTGGTTAACAGAAGCGGGGCCATTATTGCGTGATAACGCCAGCAAATGCATGTTTCTACAGATTACCGGCCAAAAAATAAAATAGAATGAGTCAGAAAGTACAGCTCTGCCACAGCCTTTTACATTTCTCAGATTTCTCTTCAACGGATTAAGCCATTCACCATTGAGGACAGTAAAGAGAGGCTTTAGTGCAGTGGTTCCCAACCTGTGGTCCGCAAGAACTAAAATATGGTCCGCGAAACAACATTTTTAATGTAATAATATATTTATTTGATATGCGGCCGCGTGTGCGGCGACGGCGCGGTTAGTGGGACGTCGAACGAGCTTAGAGCGTCTAAAAACAAGTCCAGAAGTCGACTAAAAAGCAAACGATGAAGTGCGTATCGCTTTGAGCAATCTCATCAATCCCAGGATTACCCATTTCTTGTTTAAGAAAATGCAAGCCCAAAAAGCACATTAATATAACTGAATATCACAATGTTAATTGTAGTTTATTATTAAAATCTAAAGGTAGTTTATTGTGATATTGAACCTTGTGGTCCCTGCTAACAACAAAAATATTAAAATGGTCCCTGGTCATAAAAAGGTTGGAAACCACTACTTTTGTGGAATTCCTTGAATCTTGAGGACTAATTTTTATAGTGATGGACTTGCTTCTTAGTTGGCAAAGTTAACTTAATCTTATTAGGGCTTAATTCGATTTAATCGAAGAAGTATTAGTCAAGTTACACAATTCTAAAGTATATTTCACATTCTGAAAACCGCAAAACTTTCCTCTCAACGAACAACATTATAATACATTATATAAACTTATTGAAATAGAATTTATGATACAGGATATGACTTTCAACCATCACAATGATAAGATGAAAGTAATTCACTACTGAGTGTGTTCTCTTATAGTACAATAACTATATAAAAAAGGGGTAATATTTATAGTGTAATTTTGCAATGACAATAGAGAAGTCTGGAGATTTTCTGAAAAGAATTGACGGAGATCTTGTAATGTTGGTGATATTGTTTCCATATAATTTAACGCAATAAATTATGGACCAGCAGTGGATATAACCACATTTGTTGTCGAACAATAGGCCGAAGCTTTCCCATTAATAATACTAAAGTTATGAGGGAAAGTGGTTTGGATAACTAGGGCGTAACCACTGTTATACTACACGAAATAATATAATAATTATTTAGTAAAAAAACAAACAATACTACTGTACGAAGTTGATGAGCTTGAAATCATGAACTTGTGTTAGGGCTTATATTCGCCGCTAGAAGAGAGAAAAAGTAATTGCGAATTACGAGTTGTGGCTATTAAATAATGAGACTGATGCTGCTACAGAAGAACTATGCATGCGCCAAATCCTAACGAACGACAGCTGTGCAGCGTAAAGCCTTCTCTTTCGATTGCAGCGTCTCACGTGTTTGTAGAGAAATCTGTCTGACCGGAACCGTCGTTTGTGTAAGAGGTGTTGGTTTCTTTTGCCGAAAACATGATACTACACATCTAGTGGAGCAACGAATTGAGAAATTTCACATGATACTTGGTAAAACCGCTACTGAAACTTATCTTTTCTTTAAAGAAGTTTATGGCGATGAATGTTGTTTATCACGTGCACGAGTTTTTGAGTTGTTTCCAAGATGGCCGAGAAGACGTCGGAGATGATGACCACCTAGGTCGCCCTTCCAAGTCCAAAACGGATGAAAATATCGATTATAATTAATCAACACTACTACCATGAGGTACTTGCTCAACTCCGTGAAAGTGTAAGGAGAAAACGACCCGATTTTTGGAAGAACAAGTCACGGGGTTCTCCATCAAGGCAACGCGCCAGCTCACACTGCATTGCCTGTCAAGACGTTTCTAGCCAAGTACAACATCCCAGTTTTAGGCCTCATCCGCCTTATTCGCCTGACCTGGGACCCCATGTGACTTTTATCTATTCCCCAAAGTCAAATCTGCATTAAAAGGAACACGATTTCAGTCCGTTGAAGCTGTGAAAGAAAAAGCGGCACGCGTCATGCAGGAGCTCACAGAAAAAGACTTCCAGCACTGTTTCGAACAATGGTAAATTCGCATGGAGCGTTCTTAGGGTTAGGGGAGGGGTGTATATTGAAGGTGATAATAACTAAATATGTATAAATTTAAAAAAAAATTGTTTTACAGCAATAGTCTCGTTATTTAATAGCCACACCTCTTATAGAACAATAAACTTATTAGTTATTATTACTAAGGAACGGATTTTTATGTATTTAAAAATGCCAAATATTTAATTAAAATATGTATTTATTTTCGTCAATTATGTGGAAAATATGTGATTTTCTTAAAATATTTTCTGGAATATTTAAGTAAAATGAACATTTTTTTTTATGAAAATGGATTTTTTTTGGGGGGGGCAAGTTATAATTATTTATACAAGAAAAGAACATTTTTACAATTTATAATAATTTATTAGGAACAAAATAATTTGTTTTTAAAAGTTATAATGATTTATACAACAAAGAACATTTTTACTATTTATAAAAAGATGTGTTAAATTTTCAATTTTGAAAACTTCACTCTTCGAAATTGTTTGCAACCACATGAAATTTCAAATATTGGAACGTAAAGTGACGACGATCTGGGCGTAAGGTGGACTTGTAACGACTAAAATCCTTTGAAATGAGGATTTTTAAGTTTGTGGAAAGGGATATCTGCTCTAACCAAAGCCCGACACAGATCTGTACTCAGAGTAGACTTACTTGATGATGGAGATGTAAGGAAGGCTTGATAGGACGTCCTCTCTTTCTTTCTGTTTTTATTCTCTATGTGCGATCCGGTGGCAATATGTTGGGTGACTTGGGAACGTTGAGAGCAAGAAACGCGCTTGTCACAAGCTGTGCAGTACAAAATGTCTCCATCACTTCGAAAAAGTTCTGCCGGAAACTCGCGAAGATATTTAGCAACCAGTTGTTTGTTTGAGGCCGATATTCGTGGCATTTCACCCAAAAAAGAATACACTAAGTGACCGAACGAAATGAATTGGACACTTCAACGAACGAGCTGAAAGAGCAGACAACGTCAGACAACTTCAAAGAACTAACAAGTGCCCGTCACTGTTTAGCAGCATTCTGTGTAAATTACAATAACCATTGTACCCACTGTGATTCACAGCCCTACAGTCTGTGGTTCACAGTTCCTGTCAACCACTTCCCAATTATGAAAATATGCCCAAAATGAAAAATATGAAAAAATATGTACAAATTTATTAAATATGTAGAAATATTTATTTATTTTAATCAATATGCGATAACACCCAAATATGTGGAAATATGTGAAATAAAAGTAGACTCAAACGGCTTAAAAAGTGTCAGTATGAATGCTTCTAGTTGAAAAACGTCTGTAAATTGCCTAGAAAAAAATATGTAAATACATACGAATCCGTTCCCTAGTTATTACATTTACCGAATTATGCATGTAATTCTGTAAAATGCATTTTTTTCAAAGAATGAATAAATAAAACTTATTTAAAAATGATTCCCAGGGTTGCATTATTTTAGTTACATATTATCAATATTTATTATTTGAAAAGTGCATAGGAAATAATATTTATATTTAAATTCTGATTATATATTTCTTGCAACTGAAAGGGTAACCAATTGTTAATTTCTATGTAAAATTCTTCCTCTGTTGAAGAATAAAGTATATATTATTCTACGAGGGTCGTTTGAAAAGTCCGTGCAAAAATAAAAACTACTTAATTTTTTGGGGTAAACCTTTTCTATTTTTCAACATAGTCTCCTTTTAGGCTTATACACTACGTCCAACGGTGCTCTAGTTTGTTGATCCCTTCCGAATAATAGGATTTGTCCAAGTCTGAAACATAGCCATTCGTTTCTGCAATCACCTCCTCGTTTGAATAAAATCTTTTTCCCGCCAGCCATTTCTTCATATTAGGGAACAAATAGTAGTCCGAGGGAGCCAAGTCTGGAGAATAGGGGGGATGTGAAACGAGTTGGAACCCCATTTCCATTAATTTTGCGACCACAACTGCTGAGGTGTGAGCTGGTGCGTTGTTGTGATGGAAAAGGAATTTTTTGTGGGCCAATCGTGGGCGTTTTTCTTGCAGCTCGGTTTTCAAACGGTCCAATAACGATGAATAATATGCACCTGTAATAGTTTTACCCTTTTCCAGATAGTCGATGAGGATTATTCCTTGCGAATCCCAAAAGACAGTCGCCATAATCTTTCCGGCCGAAGGAACGGTCTTCGCCTTTTTTGGCGCAGATTCCCCCTTGGTAACCCATTGTTTAGATTGTTCTTTGGTCTCAGGAGTGTAGTGATGTATCCATGTTTCATCCACAGTGACGAAACGACGCTTAAAGTCCTGCGGATTCTTCTGGAACAGCTGCAAACCGTCCTTGCAACACTTCACACGATTTCGTTTTTGGTCAAGCGTGAGCAATCGCGGCACCCATCTTGCGGATAGCTTTGTCATGTCCAAATGTTGATGCAAAATATTATGTACCCGTTCATTCGAGATGCCCACAGCACTATGCACTAACAATCTCACGCACCTTCACTCTTCTGTCATCCATCACCATATCATGGATTTTATCAATGATTTCTGGAGTAGTAACCTCAACAGGGCGTCCAGAACGTCCAGCGTCACTTGTGCCCATGTGGCCACTCCGAAAATTTTGAAACCACTTATAAACTGTTCTAATCGAAGGTGCAGAGTCACCATAATGTTTATCAAGCTTCTCTTTAGTCTCCTGAGGCGTTTTGCCTTTCATAAAGTAGTGTTTAATCAACACACGAAATTCTTTTTCGTCCATTTTTTGAAAATCACTCGACTTCCTCGATTCAAACGAATGCCAAACACAAAGAAATAGACCGATCTGGCTGAAACTTGGTTTGTGTTCTTCCAAGAGATGCTACTAACTAAACATAACCTCGATACGCGCCAGTGGTGCTATCTCTCTGACTTAGCACGGACTTTTCAAACGACACGCGTATTTATGTATTTTTTTTTATTATTTTTACTGTTCTTTTTTTAAAAAAAATATTTGGTAAATCAAGAAATTGTGTTCGTACCTTCACCATTTAGGTCAGTAAAGAGAGGCTTTAGTGGAGTTCTTTGAATCCTGAGGACCAATTTTTCAGTGATGGACTTATTTCTTAGTTGGCAAAAAAATATTCATCATAAAATTAAACTTTTTCCAATCTACCAGTGTTAAATGATCACAAACATACTCATATTGGAAGAACAGAAAAATGGTTTTATCGCTGTGTCCAGTAAGCTTCAATCTATCAATAAAAGAAAAAAGGATGAATAAAAATAAAAAATTCAAGGATTGTGAATAGAATTTGGTAAACAACATCAAACTTTGTTGGTAGGAGAATGTCAACAAGTGAGAGCTTTTGTTCCTAAATGTGGTTTTGGAATAGTCAAGTAGATTTCTATTTTGTAGTTCTAAATATGTATATATATTGTGACAGATTAATTCTGTAAATAATCTTGTTCTAAACTGAGTATTTTTTAAAATTTAGTGGAATAGCTTGTGAATTTAACTTTAATATTAGTTTATAACAGCTGGACCTTACGGTTTCTTATTTTTATATTATTTTATTTTCGCTGTTGAGGTGTCAGTGCCCTTCGAAGAGGTTATTGTGTCTTTTTCTAATGCTCAGCCTACAATATTGCTCCTGAGTTCCTGAGGAGTTCTACTGTCTTAGGACTTATAAGTTTTCTTCCTTCATTCAATAATATATTCAGTTAAAGCTGGATACTTTTTCGACGTTTTCAGTGGCTCCGTGTACTTAAGGGGTTATAGGCAGTCAGAAATTTGAAAAAAATCGAATTTTTTTTTTTATATATATATATATATATTAAAGTATAGTATCTCAGCATGTTGTCCTAAAATTTCAAGTCGATCCGAGTAAAATTGTAAGAGTGAAAGTGTTTACAAGCCTCGACCGTTCGAATTACCATCGCTGAGCACAGAGCTCAACTTGCTACGCGGGAGGCAAGAATCCTATGCAGACAGCAGAAATCGGAAAACTTGGACATTTTGGAAGACATGGAGGACTTATTTAATGGGCCTGTAATCGATGACACTGTGTAAGTTGAAAAAAAGATTTTCCAGGTTATATTCGCAAACCTTTAACCGCTGAAAACTTTAAACGCGTTTTTCTCAAAACTACGTTTTCAAAGTCGGTGGACAAGATATCTCAAAATCTACTGCACCGATCTTTTTGAAATTTTACGTATTTCTTTTACACATATTAAAATCGTACTTGGACGAAGGATTTTTTTTTTCTTCAATGAATAAAACTTGTTTTACAAACATAAAATGGTCAATTTTTTTAGTGAAAATCGTGAATCAAACTTTAAAGTTGTCCCAAAAATTAAAAATTCAATTTTTTTCTAAATCCTTCGTTCAAGTACGAGATAATGTCATCTACTAACGAAATCTTTTCGAAATTTTGATTTCAGATGACCCAGTCTCAAGATATCATGTCCACGAAAGGGTTGCATTTTTTTGACGTGTTGCATTAAAATATTCGCCATTAGTACAATTATTATTAATTTGTAACGAAAAAATTACAATAAGTTCTTTAAACATGGACTGATATGACGCAAAAGTTCCCGATTAAAAAAGTAAACACGTTTTTCCCCCAAAAAAAATTTGAAAAAATGACTTTTGGCGCCTCTGACTGCCTATAACCCCTTAAGATATGCAATATTTGCCAGGCGTGCTTGAACACCCTAAGTCGCTGGCTCCTGAAGCCTTTTCAGTGTCTGAGCTAGGCTCTGAAAGTGTTCTCTCGTTACACGAGCTCTGGACACTGTCCAGAGGCTCTTAGGAAGAGAAAATATCTAAGAATAACCATTTGAACTTACACTGAAATCTCGACGTTTTGACTTCAGCTCACTACTTTAAAGATAAACTCAGAATCAGAGCCATCCAGGGGCACTATAAAATAATTATTTTCTAAGATTCTCTGGCTTTACAAAATATATGATTGTTGAAGCCGAATTTGCAACTAACTAATTTGTCCAAATCTTCTTTTCAAATCTCAAAGACAACCTTGAAAGAGTGATAACATTTAGAAATGAAAAGAAAAAACGTGTTGCATCTGTTTAAAATTGAACTGAATAAAAATAAACAAGCTAAATTCTATAAATCACTTTTTTATGCACAGATGTCATCTAAAAATGCATTTCTATGAAAACACAATCCCAAGGTGAACATTAAAATGAACTAAAGAACCAACACTGTTTCCCAGCTCGTTCATAATTTGAAAGAAAACAAAAAATTGCAAAAATTCGAAGAGTTATTTGACTAAAAATAATTACCACATCTTTCACAAATATGACCTAAATATTTTTGGATAATCATAAAATTAATAGTCGAATAAATTTACATGATCAATAAGACCGGTGTAGCTTGCAAAATTTCACTTCACTTGTTAACTGCTGATATAACCCTAATAATAAAGTTATTTAAATAATGAAAGCAATCTCAAAGCGTACAGAAATTGAACAATAAAATATTCCTAAATCTCAATTTACATAAAAGTATCATGGTTGAGTACATATACTTATCAAGGTTGTTTTAACCTTGGATTAAAAAAGAAAAAAAAAAGACATCAGATATTTGAAACAATGATTGGGAGTCATGCAATTCTTAGAAGTTCCTAAATTTCAATGAGTTAGAGAAAACGTTTGCAATTTAGTAACAATGGCATGCAAATATCACAAACGTTTAGATAATTGTCTCTTATGTCTCGTTAATCTGAACATATGATCCATATAATGCTTATCGCTTCAAGAATAGATGTGTAAAATGTGCATTCATTGGAATTACTAGAAATAGAATAATATTGTTTTTTAAATATTATTAAATAATAAAATTCGAGTATAGTAAAACAGAAATAATTTTTCTGATTTCCCATATTATTTTTTCGCACCAAGAATTGGAATTGTGACACAGTAAACTTCAGAAGTTTTGAAAACGATCTGAAGTGTATTGTTTCCAAAAGCCAGCGATGTTCACATTCTTTGGACCATGCTATGAAAATGGTTAGAGACCAATCAAAAAATATTTTATTAAGGTTGGACCGAAAGTTTCGCCTATTTCAGAAGGTATATTGTAAAATTGAGTAACTCAACTAATGCTGGTTAGATTTAATTGAAATAAGCACTATTTGCTTTAGCAGATCTTGGGCGAAAAGAAGTTTGTGTATTTTATTTCTTAATTGTAAAACGATAACTAGATTCAAGGTTATATAACGAATGCAGTTTTTGCTTGGATGGTTCCAATTTTGATGGTTAACCAGAGAATTAAAAGTTGGTAATCTGTTGTTGAGAGGTCTAGGAAGAAAGAACTTACATACACCAGCTCATTTAATTTTTAGTCAGCGATTTGTGAAATTGAAAGTGGACTTTGTAATGCAATGAAATTGTCTACAATGTCGCATGTTGTGTCAAAATTTTGGGGAATTTTGGATTCATTTTGTTGGTAATACTTTCTGCATTGATGCTTTCAAAAAGGTTTTTTTAAAAAAAATATTTTACCAAGCCATTCACCACCGTAATTGTTTAACTTTTGATTTTGGGTTTGCTATGTGATCAGCTTATTGGATTCGGACAGCTGCTGGCCCTTAAGATTTTCCCTTCCTAGCAGCTTCTTACAGCTCACTGTCCTGTGATGGACACTGTCCAGAGGCCAACAGTGCACTGTAAAAAGCCCCGGGCGCCAATAACCTCAGATGTTGACGCGCCTCAAATCATTTTTTTTTTTTAAATTGATTTTGGGCAATGGAAAGTATTGAAGGGCTCAGTCTTGTTCTACCAATGTCAATAGAAATGTATTCTATTGTCGTACTGAATCCTATTTTCACCATATGTCACAACTAAATCCAAAAAAATGACCATGTTTGATGATGTCCATTGTACATTCAATGTTATTTTAATCAGATACTTTATTTGAAACATTTGTGAACATTTCTTTTAAAGCATTTAACTGTATAATTCGTTAGTATTTGTTAACTTCGTAGAAATCAAATTATGAATAATTTATGATAAGAAAAACTTATGATAAATACTTTATGTACATCTTATGTTATCAGAGGTCAGGTTTTTATTAGAGTTCATTATTTCTAATTTAAGATCAATGCAACTGTTAATGTGACCCCAGAAAATCATTGTCTCACTCAGCAATGGACGGAAAGTTTAATTTCTCTGATGACCTTCAGTTTCTACATTATCTCACATTAAATAAGTGTTAAGTTATAGTTCATTACATAGTTATCATGATGACAACTGAAGAATAAATTATTTTTAAGCAATATAATAATAAGAGTTACTCTATGACATCTAACTTGAAATTTTTGGACAAATTACTTAAAGCAATTCGTAAATAAATCTCTTTAACACCACGCTTTTTTAGCCCGACAGAATTTAATAGAATGACAGATCTGTATTTTTCTGCTTTCTATTACTTTTGACAAACGTAAGTATTAACCAATTTTATTTTAAATTAGGCGTCAGTCTATAAGTACCATGTTGCTAAGGTCGATTCCTATCGTTCAAGAAAACCCTACGATAATTGAGAGTAAGTTAAGATGGCTCTTAAACTGAATCGCAGACAAAAGTATCACTCTAATGTGCTACTCCCAAAACTTCTCTTCGCCAAAGAGGATACACTTGTCATGTCTTTTGGATAGATAACCATTACTTGCTTTTTGTCGTTTGTTTCATAGCTTAGGTCAGTCATTTCCTTGTCACCACTTATAGCGGCAAAAATGTCGACGGTGTTCGAAGATCCGTCTACCACCCGCAAATGAAGAATTATTTTCTCTCGTAAAATTCATAACTTTCTCCTACAAAATTTATCTTTGTTGACAAGTTTTACCATATGAAGGCGGCAATCGTTCAAGGGCAACTTGTAATGACTTGAAACAAGCAAATGCATTAGGAATTGCAGACTCTTTGCCGCATCTGTGTCACTGCCGTAAACTTATCTTTGAAAAATTATTATTATTGTTACTATTTTTTAAATTGTCATTTCTTCTTTAGCGTACTTATGTTAAACGTTCTGGAATTCCGCTCTTTGTTATAGATTTGTTTTTTGTTTATTTTGTAGAGGAATCGTGCCATAGCTTACTGAACATAATTATGCAATCATTGCACATAGAATTTCGCCCTTCACTTTACAACTAAAATAAACATTTCATTGAATATTAGTTTTAGTTTATCATGAAGACCTATACCCTACATTTTTTCGGTTGTATCTAAAAAAATTAAAATGTTAGAATTATTAATCACCATGTTAATAAATCATGTTCTATTTCTCTTTCAAACTCATAATAACCAAAACTACTTGTACAAAATATTTGAAGAAATATGATCGTACATTAAATCCATTTATTAACAAGCAATGAATTAATCTCATTTTAATTACATATTTTCATTATTCCTCATATTAAATGAGCTAACATTAAATCAAGAATGACTTTATAGAACTACAGAACTTAAATTTAATTTCTTTGCACTTAGAGAATACATTCTTTTAGGAATAAATTTAATGAGTTACTTTATTCTAGGCTCCAAGGACTACTAGTACCTGCAACTAGATCTATTCTCCTTCATCTAGTTCCAACCATCCGTATGTGAAACAAGTTTTGAAGTCAGATTTGAAGGTTACAGATAAATGATTTTATTTTTGTAGGTTCTCTCGAAAATATAAATGTTAAATAAAATTAATGAATTTGTTTTATAACAATCGCAAAGCTAGAATATACTTAAGTCTATCTAATTGGGAACTAGTACTTAACAAACGGAAGAAACATTAATATTAGCCAGGAGAACCAGCAAATTAGTCTATTATTGCGGTCCTTAGTACCGATATCTATAGCAGTTGTAGATTATACATATTAGGTCGCTTTACTATCGAACAAGAACTTCACTTGCGAAGGAAAAATTAAACATTAGCTAAAATAACAAACAAATTCATCTATCGTAGTTCTCCCCACAGATATCTAACATATAGCAAAGCTAGAATTTACTTATTAAGTCGATCTAATTGGGAAATAGTACTAAAAAAACTGAAGAAACTTTTGAAAATATTTGGTAACATGAACCGCAAATTACTGTATTTTGGCTCTTAACTCTTATAACTAAAGCAGTGATAGAATATATACATTTAATTAGTAATTATTAGTTAAAATGTCTAGCAAATTAGTCAATATTAGTTCTCTCCTTCGACTCCTGTATCAGAAATATTATTATTTCTTTACTTTTGTGTTGCAACAATAGAAGAATTATCTATGAAGTGTTATTGGTGCCAAGGAGAAATATTAACATGTCCGGATTTCCTATTCAGTATAACTGAAAAGCTAAGGATGTTCAATTGAGGGTACAGTAAGTGATAAGATATGAACAAGTTATAAATTCTTAAAAGTTATAACTTTTAATTTTTGGTGAATTACTGGCAAAAAAAACGCTAACTTAATTTGTAGATAAAAATAAGGAAAGGACTGAGATCGTGCCCTATTTTCGTTTTCGGAAAGGTTTTCAAAAAATTGGCCAGTGTATGTTTGCTTCGATCTATATGATCATTTTGGCCCAATTGAGCCTCCTAAGACTACAGAACACTGAAGAAATACTAAGACTACATTTTCGGCAATCGTCTGGAGAATCCAACGGCGAAATTCCCCTTAATCTTTTGTTTGTGAGGCGCCACGATAGTCGAGCGGTTAGAGGCCAGACCTGCAAAGCTAATATGCATTGTGGTACTGGGTTCGGTTCCCGGTCCTTAGGCCTTGGATTTTATTTAATGGTTAATAAAGAAATTTACAGTAAAGTATGTTCGCCTCCGTCCACGACACCTAATTGGTAGTTGGACATTAAGCCCCGCCTGAAAAACTAGGCGATTACTTTACTTTTACTTTTTACTCTTCTGTTTATAAAGCTGGAACTCGATGAACATCAAAAGAATGTAGCTCATTTCTGTAAAATACCATTTACCATTTATAGTTCGTTGGATGGCGAAGTAGTTGATATTGTTCATTAAAATATATATAATTTGAACTGTTGTAGTTCTTTAATTGATATTTTGTCCTTAAAAAGAGCTCCCCAATTAAATCCCCCAAAGTTTCCTTTGCATTCATTACAGAGCATCTTGTAATCAAAATCACAATAATCAAAATACTAATAATTGATTTTTGGTTTTTAGTTTAAAAAAATCTATTTTGAAAATTAGTCACTGTATGAGCAGTATAACTTAAAAAACAGAAATTTACAATAAGTTGATATTTCGAATCATTGCCCACCACAGGTCCCAGTAATAAGCTTTAGGACAAAATCAGCCAACAACAAATGCCCCATTATTTTGTCACGTTTTTTGAGATGTTCCCAAAAACGGCTCCTTTTCAATCGTATACTCTTTGTACACGAGTAGAACTTTAAGTTTTACTTAAACATTTTCTAAAGATCTGCAGTTCTGGCAGAGAGGTTGGTTCTCTCTAGCCGAGTGTTCTGATGATTGGCCTCAACATCTCTATACTCGAATCCAAATTTAAAGAAAACAAATTCAAGTAGATTTTTCCCCTAAAATTTAACTTAAATTTATAACTTATTACTTAAAAACATTTTATAATTTAAATAGCGTTAAGAGATAGATAGTTATGTGAGTGATTCTCAACAGACGACCAATTTTTATCAAATTATAAATGGTTAGATTTATGAAATAGCTTTAAAGTAGCATTTCAGCGCCGCCTGTGCAACAAGTTGAAAGATAATCTTCACTAGTCACGCCAAATGAAGAAGTTGCTGTAGTAGGTGGTCGCTACTGAATGAGTTTGCAGTTTTCTTTAATGTCTTTTCAGGCCAGAGTAATCTGTTATGTGCTGTCTGCAGTTACATTAGATTTAAATAATTGTGTGCGAATATTTTCCACAACAACAGTTTGCACATTAGGACTTAACTTGTCTTGCCTCTTGATTTTGATATTTTGTAAATGCTTTTTTATTTTCAATCTTTTTCTTTATTATTATTTCTTCCTTGTTTTCTTGTTTTTAAGTCGGGCAAATTTTGAATTTTAAATCATCATCAGCGATTAAGGAAGTCAATTTTTTTTTAAAATGCATGCTGGGGCACTCTTTGTCTGTGAATTGAATAAATTTGGAATTAAAAAATCTGCATAAGTGCCTAAATAAATTAATTTGGAGATCTCTAAAAATTCCTTAACTGGTTAGAAAATAAGTACAACAATTATCAGTTTCAAAATTGACCGTCTGATGAAATGAATGCCGTGCCCTCATCTCTCTTCGACTACTATTTGAAGTAATCGAAACGCTATAGCCTTAGGATCCTATCAAGGAGTAAAAATCACAAATGGAGCGGATAACACCAACATTTCACATAGTTTTTTGGACGTACAAACTTTTGTCTACATGTATCCAATATCCTTTTTTTATGCTACATTTGTTTACTGAAATATAAGTGGTTATTTTGAAATGATTTTTTTTAACTATTTGTGGGTAGATTCAGTCTTGGAAGCCCTAATATTAAGGCTTACCACTGTACAAATTACAACCGATTCTTTAGATCTTAGAATAAGTTCAGATTTACCGACGTCCGCCAACGAAATTGGCTCTGAAATTAGAAGTACGAGGTCTGTAAATTAAGTAATGAGACTGATTTTTTTAAAAAAATTTTATTCAAAAAGAATTACAATTCTATATTGTCACCTTCAAAATAACTTCCTTCTGAAGCCAAACAGCGCTGGAGACGTTTCTTCCACTCCTCATAGCAGTGCTCAAACTCCGATACTAGAATAGCCTTCAGCTAGTCGGTTACAACCGTTTAAATGTTTTCGACTGTCCCAAAATAAGTTCCCTTAAGGTGATTTTTCAACTTCGGGAAGAGAAAAAAGTCACAAGGACTCAAGTCAGGCGAATAAGGAGGCTGAGGAGCCAAAGGAATGATTTTACTGGCCAAAAACTCTGTTTATTGAAATTGCTGTGTGACAAGGAGCATTATCGTGATGCAACACCCACTTGTTCTTGATGTTTGGTCTCACACGAATGACCCTTTTTCGAGAAGTTTTTCAAGAACCTCTCGGTAAAAGTGTTGATTGACCGTTTGACCATGAGGTAGAAACTCTTTGTGGACGATTCCGTGGATATCGAAAAAACAACATGCATGCATTTGATCTTCGACTTTGTCATCCTTCCTTTTTTTCAATTTCAATAAACGAGTTTTTGGCCAGTAAAAACATTCCTGTGGCTCCTCAGCCTCAGGAATGTTTTTGAATAAAAAAAATTTAAAAAGTCAGTCTCATTACTTAATTTACAGACCTCGTATATATTGAGCTTCTAGTCGCAACAATATAATAACCATTTTTTTTAGTTCCAATACCAATAAAACGCTTCAGAAGTTTACAGTTCATACCAGGTGCGAGAACTACAGATGACTGTTAATTGTGGCAGTGCTAAATCGACCACAATGTCAGCCAGATCCGCTAATTGAGACCGAGTCTATAACTTTCTTTTATTTGTTTTCTTGCCATTAGACAGTTAACCTTTTCTGTTTTACTATACACTATTATTACTACTTAACATTTTTTTTTAAATTAATGTATACATATAAGTGTATGTATGTATACATTAAATTATTCAGGTCAATGGTATTATCATGCCATAAAATAAATTTATAAAATTATTTTAAAAAAATTATATCCAGGTATTCAAATTGTATGTATATTTGTATTTTTTGCCTCATTTATTCGTATTTATTATTTATATTTTGTGCAGAATTTTAGATGTATTCATGTGCACATAAAGGTCACTTGCAATAAACCTTTAAATGTGATTGATCTCATTTTTATGTTGTACGTGTGCATTTTATTATTAATGAAATACTTGTTTTATTTTATGAATACAAAACTTCAATTTTCAGTTTTTTTTAATAAAAATATTTTGTGCGTTGAGAAGTTTGATTGAAACATAAAGTTGGGCTCATTAGTTAAAATATAAAATCTACTTCCTTTTAGAAGAATCTCTTTTTTTGTTGTGTGTGCTATTTCCTTAATGATCCGAGATTCAAAATGTCAACTAGTTCACGCCAACCCAGTGCTAGCTTTATAAAATTTGATTATTTCCTTTAACTTTCTCCCTCTCATTCTCTCCCGCGCCCGCGCTTCTCTCTCTCTCACCAGATAAAACCTATTCATACCCGTGATATTAGTCTTTGCTGTAGTGATTGCGAGTGTGGTCTAGTAAAGTGGGAGATTGCCTGATCGAGGCTGTTGACATTGTGACAGAATAAGTATTTTTTTATTTTATTTACTTATTTGTTTTCTTGGGAATCACCAAGACACTGGATCTGGAGAGAACATGAAAAGAACTGGGTGATGTGTCCTGGGGTCAAACACAGTAAGGGTACGTTCACAACGGAAATGTGAGTATAGATAATAGCAGAGATGATAACTGATTGAGTAAAATATAATCGCTGATTAGTGTGCACAACGGAGCTGTGATACATGCAACATGTCGAGTAGTGAAGAAGAGTTTTTATGTTCAGCAGCAACGCAATGGTATATTTTACTGATTGAGTAAAATATAATCGCTGATTAGTGTGCACAACGGAGCTGTGATACATGCAACATGTCCGAGAAGTGAAGAAGAGTTTTTATGTTCAGCAGCAACGCAATGGTATATTTTACTGATTGAGTAAAATATAATCGCTGATTAGTGTGCACAACGGAGCTGTGATACATGCAACATGTCGAGTAGTGAAGAATAGTTTTTATGTTCAGCAGCAACGCAATGGTATATTTTAAAGAAAAAACGCTTTAGAAAATATCATGTACATCCCATAAATAAAAAAAACGAAGTTATGTAAGGAACTTAGAAATAATCCGGATCGTGTTTTTGAATATGTGAGGATGGGTCCACCCACATTCGACTATATTTTAGAAAAAATAAGGTCAAAATTAAGAAAACGGAAAAATTGTCATGGAAATCCTATAACCTTAGAAGAAAAACTAGTGATTACTCTGGTAAGTAATGGTTTTATTGAGAAAAAAACAAATAAATACACATGAAAATAAATGTAAGCACGATTTAAAAAACAAAATATTGTTTAAAAGTAATTAATAAAATAATAACAAAAAATAATACCGGTTTTCACCAAATGTCTTGAAAAACAGAGGTATTTTGAACAGCAGTCAAATTTGAAGCTCCGATACTGGAGTTCAGCTAGCAGAAAAATGAAATACTTAATTCTATCATCTACGCTCGTTTATAGCAGCGCGTATGAGTCACTAGTGACAGCTTCGTTGTGCAGGCTCACATTCGAATGTATATTGTTATTTTTTAAGCGCTGATGCATCACTTCTATCATCTATGCTCACATCTCCGTTGTGAACGTAACCTATGACTATGATGCCTTGGCTGTGTAAACAAAAGAACCATTGAGACTCAACGCTTGGGCAGTAGCAGGAGATAATCAGATTACTCTGATTACAGGCCTATTCAGGGGGCATGATAGGTTCAGGAAACATCTGCGCAAGGTGGGGGGCTTATCAGCTCGGAACCGTAGTGCAGATTGTCTCAGGAAGAGGTGGAAACGGCCTCTCACCTGCTGTTCGATTGCATTACAATCGAATGATTGCGCTATGAAACCTTTGGCTGTTGGAGACCAAAGGAGATCGTAGCGCAAAAAGAAACAGTAGGGAAAGTCCTCTATCTTCTTAGTAGGGGAGGTTTCGTCTATTAGATCCAAATTGGAGGACACAATGTGCCACTTTTGGCTGCGGTGCCTTGGGGTTTAAGGTCCCGATTCGCTATTGCAATCTTAATCTTACTTATTTGTATTAATTTTTTACCAAAAAAAGTTCCTTTAAATTCCTTGGTGGTGTTTACGATGAATATTTACAAAAAAAGTGAACAAAGAATACACCAAACAAAAAAGCAACCTCTTGTAATATAACTAAATCCAACTAGACATTAATTGAGAAAAAACTATTATCAGAATGAGAAATAATACAAAAATAGCAATGTAAAAAATATCATTAATACTTACCACCATTAACACTAAATAGAACAAGAATGCTGTCACAGTAAAATAGTAAGCCTAAATCAGTCGCTAATGTGCCACTAATCAAGTAAAGTCAAATTAGTTATTTATTGTCAAATAGGATAAAGTAATTTTTCAGACTTGAATGTTGCTCCTCCTGGAGTTTCTCCACTTTCTTTTCCTGATACAGGTAAAAAGTAAATCATCGATACCACTTTTGAATAGCGAATGAATCTCAAATTGAGTTCCATCTTACCTACAGTTTACTAATTTGGATCCAAAATCTAAAGTTCCCGCTCTTCTGAGACCAATTAAATAAAAACTAAATTTTGACACCAAACTTCCGAAATTCTCACTTCTCTTTCTGATTATAAAAGTTTATTTGAAACTAAAAGTAAATCTTCAAATGCATTATTTTCCCCAACATCCGATTGGTTGTGTTCAAGTTGACTAACAAAAATATCAACATTTTTCTAACTTTAGAGAATTTTATTGTATTTTGTGTCTTCGACCAGTTCGTTCCACATTTCAGGAAGTATAATCAAAAATAGAAATGTTCTACTTTTGGATTTCTTTAACTTTGCGACAGTAATAATTTTAGTTCATTACCTATCATAGTTGAAAATCATGAAAGCAATTAACGCTAGAGAGGGAGACCATAATACAGGATACATACATGCAAACTAATTATACCTTAATGAACTAAAAAAGATATTTTAAGTTGTACTAGTTTAAAAAATTACGCAGAATTCATTTTTATTTTTCTCATTTACTTATGATTTTACATTCAACAAGTGAATCAGATCTGGTCGCAGGAGTAAAAGGACAGTAACTACACAATTGTGGCACACTATTCAAGATATATTAAAGATTTAATCAGGTCGGAAGGAAGTTTGTGTGAACTCGCGGTTCAGCAGATTGCAATCAATGCATGGTTCAGGATAAAAAGGGATTGGATCAGTGAGAAAGAGCAGTACGAAGCGGATGTTAAGAACTATTATTATTGACACCTTCGCTTATTCATGACCAACTATTCTACAATATTGCATAGGCAAAAAGAAAACCAATGCCATTAAAATATATGAAATAATGATCCAAACTATTTACATTAAATTTAAAGTAACAATATAACTAACACTACTCCAAAGCAATTAAACATTCCAGGAGGAAAACTGAAATAACAAATCTAAAATTTATCTAGTCAAAATAGAAGGTAAATTGTTAATTTTCCGATGGTTTTTACTTTTTATGCTTTAAATCAGATTAACCGTACGTGTACGAGGGTAGTTTGAAAAGTCCGTGCAAAAATAAAAACTACTTAATTTTTTGGGGTAAACCTTTTTCATTTTTCAACATAGTCTCCTTTTAGGCTTATACACTTCGTCCAACGCCGCTCTAGTTTGTTGATCCCTTCCGAATAATAGGATTTGACCAAGTCTGAAAAATAGCCATTTGTTTCTGCAATCACCTCCTCGTTTGAATAAAATCTTTTTCCCGCCAGCCATTTCTTCATATTGGGGAACAAATAGTAGTCCGAGGGAGCCAAGTCTGGAGAATAGGGGGGATATCAAACGAGTTGGAACCCTATTTCCATTAATTTTACGACCACAACTGCTGAGGTGTGAGCTGGTGCGTTGTCGTGATGGAAAAGGACTTTTTTGTGGGCTAATCGTGGGCGTTTTTCTTGCAGCTCGGTTTTCAAACGGTCCAATAACGATGAATAATATGCACCTGTAATAGTTTTACCCTTTTCCAGATAGTCGATGAGGATTATTCCTTGCGAATCCCAAAAGACAGTCGCCATAATCTTTACAGCCGAAGGAACGGTCTTCGCCTTTTTTGGCGCAGATTCCCCCTTGGTAACCCATTGTTTAGATTGTTCTTTGGTCTCAGGAGTGTAGTGATGTATCCATGTTTCATCCACAGTGACGAAACGACGCTTAAAGTCCTGCGGATTCTTCTGGAACAGCTGCAAACCGTCCTTGCAACACTTCACACGATTTCGTTTTTGGTCAAGCGTGAGCAATCGCGGCACCCATCTTGCGGATAGCTTTGTCATGTCCAAATGTTGATGCAAAATATTATGTACCCGTTCATTCGAGATGCCCACAGCACTAGCAATCTCACGCACCTTCACTCTTCTGTCATCCATCACCATATTATGGATTTTATCTATGATTACTGGAGTAGTAACCTCAACAGGGCGTCCAGAACGTTCAGCGTCACTTGTGCCCATATGGCCACTCCGAAAATTTTGAAACCACTTATAAACTGTTCTAATCGAAGGTGCAGAGTCACCATAATGTTAATCAAGCTTCTCTTTAGTCTCCTGAGGCGTTTTGCCTTTCATAAAGTAGTGTTTAATCAACACACGAAATTCTTTTTCCTCCATTTTTTGAAAATCACTCGACTTCCTCGATTCAAACGAATGCCAAACACAAAGAAATAGACCGATCTGGCTGAAACTTGGTGTGTGTTCTTCCAAGAGATGCTACTAACTAAACATAACCTCGATACGCGCCAGTGGTGCTATCTCTCTGACTTTGCACGGACTTTTCAAACGACCCTCGTATAATCAAACATTTGCCTTAATATTAATCATCAAATGCAAAAACGCCAGATATTAGACAAATTAGAAGATAATTGGCGTTTTTCCATTGGTTTTCGCTTGTTATTTTTCAAATTAAATTGACCCTACATGTCCAATCGAGCATTGGCCTTAATATTAACTATCAAATACAGAAACTACAGCTATCTAGTCAAAATAGAGATAATGTGAGTTTTTTTCCGATGTCATTTTATTTTTTTTCTTTATTTTATTTTCTTTTGTCGGCTCTGGGCACACGTCATTGCCATGGCACTCATAATTAAATTATTTAAATTATTATCTTGTAACCGGAAGATTGTTACTGCCTTGTCTTTTTTCTGCGGAAAGTTATGCTATCCACTGACGCATTTTTAATTTATTAATAAATTCTAATGGAAGAAGCTATGATCACTCTTTAATATTTAAACGGATCTGTGTTACATGAGAATATTAATTATTTAACTTTGCTAAAGTTGCGTGTCATATAATGTCATAAAGTTAAAATATAGTCTTGCAAGTTTTTTCCAGTCATGCAGCTTCTTTTTTAGTAAAGTAATTATTAAAGTAGACATAATTAATAAAACTTACATCAACATGTGAACAAAAATATGAGGTTCCTCTTACAACAGGTCCAGATTTTATTTCTGAAACATTTAATTGAATCGTACATTTAAATTTATTATACAGAATAACTTTGAAATAAATGTTTTTTTCAAAAATAGAGGGTTCTCTAAAGAAGAGATTTGCGAATTTTCTGTACCGACAACTCAGTTCAACTGCATATTTATTTAATAATGTTTGGAAAAGCAGTTGATAAAAAAAGACACTACGCCATATTAACATCCAAACTGGTTGACTTATTTCTTCTTTACAAGTAAGTTCGAACACTAAATGAGTTTTTCTCGTCAGAGTCAAAACTTTACCGGCGTTTTTCGAGAATATTTGGAATACTTAGGTCATTAATTTGTGAGGTATTAATGTAAATTATTCATAGAATCCATTTTACAAAATTCATGTAAGCATTCTCGATGAAAACAAATTCAAAAATTTCTACATCTTTACAGAATTCACTCCTTTTTATAGGGCACAAGGAATTGTACAATTTTAATCTGCCAGAAATACGTCATTGGAAATTAATTGCAAAGCTTACTTGGATCGTAGTGCAATTGATCTAGCAGAAAATTATCTCAACTTTAATGATAAGTAATAACTATGAGTAATATTTACAAATTAGTTCGAACTATGCATCCATCAACATATTAACAGTTTGAGAAATAAGTGCACTTAAATAAACTGAATAGAATTCAGCCATCTCTTATTAAAAGGTCTTACATTAATTTAAATTCTTCTTAATTTACTGTTTTCTATTGCTCTTGGTTTAGTTTTTAAGTTCACTTTAGCTACATAATCGTCGGCATCCTGCTTTACTCTTCTTTAATTTGACTTAACTAACTGTGGCGTCAATTTGTCGCAGATTGAACAAAACTTTGAAGATAGTAGTTGTAAAACAAACGTATTTTGATATGAAAAGTCCCTGAACTAATCAATCAAATTAAAATTTAATTACAAATATAAATACTTAACTTTTATTTAAAAAATAAATTAAAAAAAAAGATTGTTATTTTTTCCCCTTAATATGTTTAAGGGGCTTAATATGTTTACTTAATACGTTCCCTTTTAATCTGTACAAATATTTATCTAATGAGTATATACAGGCGCTAAGCTTAAAACCTCAATTTCTGTATTGTTTCATTTTTGTATGTATACATTACGAGGGTCGTTTGAAAAGTCCGTGCAAAAATAAAAACTACTTAATTTTTTGGGGTAAACCTTTTTTATTTTTCAACATAGTCTCCTTTTAGGCTTATACACTTCGTCCAACGCTGCTCTAGTTTGTTGATCCCTTACGAATAATAGGATTTGTCCAAGTCTGAAAAATAGCCATTCGTTTCTGCAATCACCTCCTCGTTTGAATAAAATCTTTTTCCCGCCAGCCATTTCTTCATATTGGGGAACAAATAGTAGTCCGAGGGAGCCAAGTCTGGAGAATAGGGGGGATGTGAAACGAGTTGGAACCCTATTTCCATTAATTTTGCGACCACAACTGCTGAGGTGTGAGCTGGTGCGTTGTCGTGATGGAAAAGGACTTTTTTGTGGGCCAATCGTGGGCGTTTTTCTTGCAGCTCGGTTTTCAAACGGTCCAATAACGATGAATAATATGCACCCGTAATAGTTTTACCCTTTTCCAGATAGTCGATGAGGATTATTCCTTGCGAATCCCAAAAGAAAGTCGCCATAATCTTTCCGGCCGAAGGAACGGTCTTCGCCTTTTTTGGCGCAGATTCCCCCTTGGTAACCCATTGTTTAGATTGTTCTTTGGTCTCAGGAGTGTAGTGATGTATCCATGTTTCATCCACAGTGACGAAACGACGCTTTAAGTCCTGCGGATTCTTCTGGAACAGCTGCAAACCGTCCTTGCAACACTTCACACGATTTCGTTTTTGGTCAAGCGTGAGCAATCGCGGCACCCATCTAAACATAACCTCGATACACGCCAGTGGTGCTATCTCTCTGACTTTGCACGGACTTTTCAAACGACCCTCGTATATGAAAAGTTTTGTAAATAAATAAATATTATTTAAAAAAAAAAAGACCAAAAGACAGCCCAAAATTTTCTAATTGAAAAATTCCTTATCCGTCAATATCTACAACAAAATGTCAATAACAATTTACCAGCCATAAAAATCACATTTTATTACAAATCTTCTTAGTGGACTTCGAAAAGGCAAAAAAATGAAATATCTACTTCAAAGATTGTTTTTCAAGTTGTATGGTTTACTCCACACATGTTCGCTTATATGCAGTAATCCCTAAAAACACTTGTTTATTTAGGTTGTTTCCATTGTTGGAAATGTGTGTTGGATACTCGACTTCAAAAGAATTTGACATATTTTCCAGTTGAAAAGATTCTAAACTTAACATGCAAGTTAGGAGACTTATTTTGTTGTAATCGTCCCAACTAAATCCCTTCTTTCAAAACCTCTACGCACAACTGTCATTTCACAGTATATTTCCAACCCTCCTGTCCACTACTGAGTTACTCTTTCCTGGCATTACTTCTACCACATTCTTTCCATCTTGTTCTAAAGGGCTTTTAGCAATCTCTTTTCACCACACTTAGTCAATTGTCCGGACCATTTGAGCTGCTTCTTATGACTTGAAGTCCCTTCTAATGTCTTTGTTTTTAATTATATCTTTCTTGGATTTCCCTTCTAATCTTCTTTTCAGTTAATAACAATCTTCCCTTCTTTTCATTTATTGACCGTTTATGTCTCAACTCAAAATAGTACTAATTTGCTAAATTTAAATGCTAAATCCTACCAAGTTCATACACAGAATATAGCTCATTACTAAAGATTATCCAGATGTAAAATCTATTCTTTTTGAGCATTCTTAACTCCTGGAAGATTCCCACATTAAATTCAAATGCTAACATTCTCAATTAAACTAAAACAATACTTTTTCGTGCACACCCGTGTGTATGTGTGTTTAGTTCAAAAGTTTGGATGTAAATCTTTTCGGAGTATGAAATTACAAAGGAAATTATAGAGGTTTCACTCTTTTTTAGAGGTCATTGCAATTTTGTGTAGGTGTCTGTTGTTAATCTGTTGCATGTGAAAACATGCAAATTGCATGTCTCTTCCTATGAATTTTCATGAAACAAATAAATAAATAAAACAAGAATTAGGTATCTATATTTAGATATTGGACATTGAGGATAAAGTCCAAGCAATTTGTTCTACTCTTCTGGATATTTTTGTATTTTTGCGAGAAGTACCGGTATTCTGAAAGTTCCGATATCAAGTGGAGAAGATGTCTTTTATGATAAAAAAAAAAAGCAAAGAAAGAGCAAGAAAAAAAACATCCAGTCGGAGCAAGTAATTCAGGATTAACGAAGTTCAGACCTACTTTCTTCTATACCTTTACTGTTTGACCGCGATATTAAATGAAAATAAGAATAAAACAAATTTAGAAACTCTGGACTTCAATTTAATAAACAATTACTTACGTCTATTTATTTATCCATTTTTTATAGCCTTTTAAACAACTCTTGTCATGTAATGGGAACCTATTTTCATAGCGTTAGTTTTTATTAATATTTTTTGTATTTATTTATAAAGCTAGTTGTATTACTATTTTTTTTTTTTTTAATTATTAAAAACTTGATTTTATTTTTCTTTCGTTACATGAACATCCAAGTAGTTTGTTACGTGTTCTTACAATCAATAAATTTGTTTACATGATCAAAAAAAAATGTTCCTTATCCTGTAAGAATTGTATAATAATATTTTAACTCATATCCGCAGTTTTCTTTAAGGAAATTCTGCTTTTCATGTTTTACAATTATTTAGTTTTATCTGAAGCATGGAGTTTTTTTTTTTATTTCTGGATTTGAGAGTATTAAATTGTAGGTTACATCAATGAAGAGCTCTGTCAACAAAATAAAAGTCCTTAAAATTGTGGCCATGTTTATTGTGTGGTGACTATTTTGAAGATTATAAAGGACTAACTTTTTCAACCCCTAATTTCGCCAGAAAAATGTCGCAACAATAGTCTCATTTTCAAACGTTTTTCAAGACTAGGAGATCCACTGTCGTTTGTCTTTTTCTACTTAGCATTAGAGAAGATCATCATTACTCTGCGACAACCACACGGCTAATAAATGAACATAATCATCCATCACTGAGAACGACCAGATCTAAAAACATCCCTTTTTACAATAACCCAATAAAATATTGTTCCTCTGGTATCACTTTTGATCAAAACCTATCTTGGAAAAACCATGTTTCCCAAATCTCTCGTCGTTCCATCCATATCCTAAAGCAGTTTAATAGTTCCCGTCACCTTTTTCCAATTAAGACCCGGCAACTCCTAGTTTCCTCTCTTATATTCCCCTATTTCGACTATGGTTGTTTAGTTTATGGTGGTCTTTCTGGTGATATTGAAGCTAAGCTCAAGCGCCTCATAAACTGCTTCATAAGATTTATTTTCAGCATTTCCAGAGACTTTCGCATTTCGCACTGCTACGATGAGTTGAAGTGACTTTTTCCTGTCTATCGCCGCCCATATTTTTTGGCTTCTTTCCTTTTTCAAGTCATCCAGTCTCAAAGGCCTTCCTATATTTTTCAACTCCTTAAGTTTAAATCCTAGGTACATTCCTGTAATACCAGATCTCGCTCATCCGATCTCTATATGCCCTCTCACAGTACCTCATCCTTTGACAAGTCCTTCCTAATACGTGCTACCTCTCTCTGGAACTCCTTACCATCATCTGTCCGTCATGCTCCTACCCTGTCCATCTTTAAATCCCGTCTATTCAGTTATCTCCTTTCTATTCAGCTTCATCCGAAATTTCTCCGAATTGTTTTAATTTATTTCCTTAATTTCTGCTGTTATTTTTATTTTTACTTTTTGTAAATACTAATTTATTTATTTATTTTCTGTTAAACACAGGCCAAACTGTTAAGGCCTCTATTTGTACCTGTATTCATTCTTAGGGGACAATTGTCCCAGAATAATAAATTTCTTTTCTATTCTATTCTAAAAACCACCGCCAAGAACTCAACCCCTGGAAAAAGCAGCATCCTAAAGGTTCCACGCTAAAAAAAAAAAATACAAAAATGGTAACTTGACACAATTCTTTCTCGAGCAGCATGATTTTACTCCTCCACTGAACCAATGGGTCCCATTTCTCGAATATTCCAATTCATTTGTCCAATGATCTGAGGACAATTCTGGACCCTACTTTCCAAACTAAATATTGCAAACATTCGCTGCAACTTCAAAGTACCTACGAAAATAAAAAAGGTTAGTAATTTCACCGTATACTTACTTTTATGGTAGATAAAATATAAAGTAAAAATTGATTTATTGCTAGTTAACAAAGTTGTTTCAATTATTTTTCTGCAAAACAACTTTAACCATTTTATTTTATTAGATAAAACCTTATTAATTTTAATTTGTTTGCTTTCCAAATAAAGGGCGAGAGCTCAATTGATTGATGCATCGCTGCATAAAATATTTAATAAACTTAAATTAAAAGATTTAATAACTTCATCTGGAAGTCACTAAGCCTGGTGACTTAACTTTTAAATAATACTTGATTTTGTCTGTAAATAACTATCTATAAAAGTCTCATTTTTGAAGATAATAAAGTCATTTGAATGTTTCACACTTCATTTTTTTTAACAATTTAACTTGAAAAAGAACACAGACGCAGTTTGAGTTTGCTGGTAAATTCCTTATTGCATTCCACTTTCATCTGGCTTCCTGTCTTGGCCATGCAAATTAGTTTAGTCCGGAAACCAAGTTATTAAAAATAATAATAATAACTGATTACGTAAAACTGTAACAGTATCACATAGGGTGCAAGCAAAGAAATAATTTTACCATTAAAGAGTGTTTTAGCATATTGTATGCGCGTAATCATTTTTTAATTTTATTAACAAAAATGAGCACAGTCTCAGTAATCGTTTCATAACATTAGAATTCTAAGTTTCACTTTTTTTATCGTTAGGTCAGATCTTTTAAATGAATTTACTAAAATTCTGAAGGAGTAATGATGGTATTTATTCATTTTCCTTCTTCCTCGGGAAATTGAGAATTCCTTTCTTCGGTGGAAATCATGCGATTAGAAGACTAGTCTGTGATGTAACATCTTATCTATAGCAATAACCCTTTCTCTATGTCTTCAATCAGGTTATCAGTCTCAGGTGAACTCCTAATATTTGTAATTCGGGATCCCTTTACACTACTTCTCCCTTTATCTGCAAAAACGGCATCCGATCATCTTCAATAGTTAATCATCTTCACCTGATTTAGGGTGGAGAAGGTGCGTCAGGTCATTCCTCAAGTTACGGCCATACTGGGTCATATTGGCCAATGTGTGGCTGAGAATTATTGTAACAAAAGTTTAAAAAGTAACTTGAACAACAGCTGATTTTGACCATCGTAGCCATGCATGTTTTTATGTTACCCACATCGATTTCAGACTTGCATACATTGTCAGCGTCGATTAATCCGTTTGATGTAGAAAATGATTCACATTATATTTGCTAACTGTGGAATGTGCCCCAACAGAATTGGAAAGGAAGGAGTGAATTAGAGATGAATGGATACGAGGTATATTACCCAAGGAGATCCGTGCTCTTAATAATGTTTCCACTTTTTCACACAATTAGGCCTTGGATAAAGGAGACAAGATACTGTTCAAGGAAATCAATGAGATGAGATCAAAGGGAATAACAATTTAATACTCCTAACAGGAGCCGACCAATAGTGTAATCTAAGCTGGAATAGCTATATAGAACTCAGTGATTATTACTATTATCGTATGTATAACGGAGATTACGTAACAAGCACGTTTACTATTTAGATTCTTATTATAAGACTGAATTAAATCGGAGGTCAAATAATACTTTATTCTATCAGATTATTAGTTTCTATCATTATGAGTAATATAAAATTATTTATTACAAAAATGATGAATTATTCCATCAGCTAACAAAAATGAGAAGAATCAATTGCGCGTTCTAAATAAAATGCATTTTAAAAATGAATCGGGAAGTTATGAGTAGACTTTGTCAAGGATCTCTACTTTCTCCGACTAGAGCGCATTCTCTCGCCACAATTGTTAATTTATTCCGGTCCAATTTTATAGCCATTAATTGTGTAACATTTCTTAATTCTTTTTTATCTATTTATGTAAACTGTAATTAGTTATTTTATATTTTATTTATTGTCAACATTATTTTTTTACCCATTAATTTGTGTCGATAGCTGCCTAATTAAAATTTGATTTAATTATGAAGGGATGAAATTATAAGGAGATAAAATTAATTTATTTTGGGTAGCCTCAGCTTTGGAGCCCTAAAGGGAAATTATCCCTTTGTAAGAGAGAAGATTAAATCTTTTGATTTAAATCCTCCAATCGAGACCTTTAACTTCATTTCAGTGTGACATTCACAGTTCTTTGAGAAGGGAATTCAAATTCTTTATAGGACAGATGTGGAAAACCACGTTCCCACCCACAACTTTATATAATTAAGTTCAATCAACTTCGATTCAATAAGGTGTACCTAACAGAGTATAACTAAAATCGCTTAAAACTAGTTATGTATCGTTGTTTTGTGTCTGTTACATGGATACTCCTCTCACTCGGTCCTTCTTTCTCTATACACGCTATAAATTTATATTGGTAAACTGCACATGATTTACATATTTCTACAACTGTCGCAAACTTATAATAGAATAAACAATAAATCAAGATATTTATCTTTGGATTAAAGATATATTAGGTATAATTTTTCTTTTAATGAAATTTATGCTACATATCATTTCTTAAAACATTTAGTAGACATTTTAAAATTGTAAATCTATTTCAATAAAAATGTATCATTTTTTTTATATTGTTTTTCACACATTTCTCCTCCTTTAGATAAACATAGTGCTAACTAACAGTAACTTTTTTTTTTGCTACCAATTTAATAAAATAATACAACTAAGGAATTTACTCGGAGCAGTTTTATAATGCTCTAATGAACAGCGTTAATTAATCGCCTAGCACGATTCGTGCTTGTACTTTTTTTTTAAGGGGCAAACCTTTATGAATATAATGTACACAGATATTTTTCCAACTTGCCAC
Source organism: Rhodnius prolixus (assembly GCF_049639745.1). NCBI lineage: Eukaryota > Metazoa > Arthropoda > Insecta > Hemiptera > Reduviidae > Rhodnius > Rhodnius prolixus. The sequence continues at coordinate 28,184,502 of NW_027411624.1, forward strand.
ACCTTCCGTTAAAAGTGCCTTTAATTGAATTTTCCTAAAAATATTTTTTTAAATAAAAGTTATAGATTTACTTGAATATAATCATAACCCTACTTCTACCCGATTCCTTACGAAATTAAAAAGTAAAGATCCCTTTTTTTGGCAATTGCTACCAAACAGGAGCCTTTTAAAGGTGGAGAGCTTTACCACGACTTAAACTTTGTAACCTGAATTGATTTGGTGGCTGCCAAACTTAAATAAGCTTAAAAGATAGAAAGATTATTGCCTTTTTCAATCATAACATACTTTATATATATATTTTTTTTGCCAAGCTTTCGACCAGGGGACTAGGAGAGCTTCAGGGCTTATTATCGATTTTAATTTGTTTTATTTTGTCAAATCTAAGTTCAGTGTTCTGACCTAAAAAGAAAAATGAATAAATTATTACAGAAATTTGAAGTAATCTTTCTTCTACATTTTTTGAACTTTCTGTCCACAAGCATTGGCCTTAATATTAACGATCGAATACACAAACAGCAGCAATCTAGTCAAATTAGAAGACAATTCGCTCTCTTTCCAATGGTTTTTACTTCTAATTCTTCAAAATAGCGGCCCTAGATGTACAATCCAGCATTGGCCTTAATATTAACTATCAAACGCGGAAACAGCAGCAATCTAGACAAATTAGAAGACAATTCGCTCTTTTTCCGATGGTTTTTATTTCTTATTCTTCAAAATAGATCAACCCTTGATGTACAATCCAGCATTGGCCTTAATATTAACTATCAAACGCAGAAACAGCTGCAATCTAGTCAAATTAGAAGACAATTCGCTCTTTTTCCGATGGTTTTTATTTCTTATTCTTCAAAATAGATCAACCCTTGATGTACAATCCAGCATTGGCCTTAATATTAACTATCAAACGCAGAAACAGCTGCAATCTAGTCAAATTAGAAAACAATTCGCACTTTTTCCGATGGTTTTTACTTCTTATTCTTCAAAATAGATCAACCCTTGATGTACAATCCAGCATTGGCCTTAATATTAACTATCAAACGCAGAAACAGCTGCAATCTAGTCAATTAGAAAACAATTCGCACTTTTTCCGATGGTTTTTATTTCTTATTCTTCAAAATAGATCAACCCTTGATGTACAATCCAGCATTGGCCTTAATATTAACTATCAAACGCAGAAACAGCTGCAATCTAGTCAAATTAGAAGACAATTCGCTCTTTTTCCGATGGTTTTTATTTCTTATTCTTCAAAATAGATCAACCCTTGATGTACAATCCAGCATTGGCCTTAATATTAACTATCAAACGCAGAAACAGCTGCAATCTAGTCAAATTAGAAGACAATTCGCTCTTTTTCCGATGGTTTTTATTTCTTATTCTTCAAAATAGATCAACCCATGATGTACAATCCAGCATTGGCCTTAATATTAACGATCAAACGCAGAAACAGCTGCAATCTAGTCAAATTAGAAGACAATTCGCTCTTTTTCCGATGGTTTTTATTTCTTATTCTTCAAAATAGATCAACCCTTGATGTACAATCCAGCATTGGCCTTAATATTAACTATCAAACGCAGAAACAGCTGCAATCTAGTCAAATTAGAAGACAATTCGCTCTTTTTCCGATGGTTTTTATTTCTTATTCTTCAAAATAGATCAACCCTTGATGTACAATCCAGCATTGGCCTTAATATTAACTATCAAACGCAGAAACAGCTGCAATCTAGTCAAATTAGAAGACAATTCGCTCTTTTTCCGATGGTTTTTATTTCTTATTCTTCAAAATAGATCAACCCTTGATGTACAATCCAGCATTGGCCTTAATATTAACTATCAAACGCAGAAACAGCTGCAATCTAGTCAAATTAGAAGACAATTCGCTCTTTTTCCGATGGTTTTTATTTCTTATTCTTCAAAATAGATCAACCCTTGATGTACAATCCAGCATTGGCCTTAATATTAACTATCAAACGCAGAAACAGCTGCAATCTAGTCAAATTAGAAGACAATTCGCTCTTTTTCCGATGGTTTTTATTTCTTATTCTTCAAAATAGATCAACCCTTGATGTACAATCCAGCATTGGCCTTAATATTAACGATCAAACGCAGAAACAGCTGCAATCTAGTCAAATTAGAAGACAATTCGCTCTTTTTCCGATGGTTTTTATTTCTTATTCTTCAAAATAGATCAACCCTTGATGTACAATCCAGCATTGGCCTTAATATTAACTATCAAACGCAGAAACAGCTGCAATCTAGTCAAATTAGAAGACAATTCGCTCTTTTTCCGATGGTTTTTATTTCTTATTCTTCAAAATAGATCAACCCTTGATGTACAATCCAGCATTGGCCTTAATATTAACTATCAAACGCAGAAACAGCTGCAATCTAGTCAAATTAGAAGACAATTCGCTCTTTTTCCGATGGTTTTTATTTCTTATTCTTCAAAATAGATCAACCCTTGATGTACAATCCAGCATTGGCCTTAATATTAACTATCAAACGCAGAAACAGCTGCAATCTAGTCAAATTAGAAGACAATTCGCTCTTTTTCCGATGGTTTTTATTTCTTATTCTTCAAAATAGATCAACCCTTGATGTACAATCCAGCATTGGCCTTAATATTAACTATCAAACGCAGAAACAGCTGCAATCTAGTCAAATTAGAAGACAATTCGCTCTTTTTCCGATGGTTTTTATTTCTTATTCTTCAAAATAGATCAACCCTTGATGTACAATCCAGCATTGGCCTTAATATTAACTATCAAACGCAGAAACAGCTGCAATCTAGTCAAATTAGAAGACAATTCGCTCTTTTTCCGATGGTTTTTATTTCTTATTCTTCAAAATAGATCAACCCTTGATGTACAATCCAGCATTGGCCTTAATATTAACTATCAAACGCAGAAACAGCTGCAATCTAGTCAAATTAGAAGACAATTCGCTCTTTTTCCGATGGTTTTTATTTCTTATTCTTCAAAATAGATCAACCCTTGATGTACAATCCAGCATTGGCCTTAATATTAACTATCAAACGCAGAAACAGCTGCAATCTAGTCAAATTAGAAGACAATTCGCTCTTTTTCCGATGGTTTTTATTTCTTATTCTTCAAAATAGATCAACCCTTGATGTACAATCCAGCATTGGCCTTAATATTAACTATCAAACGCGGAAACAGCAGCTATCTAGTCAATTGTACAGCTTCCGAAGGACCTACTCTGGCTACAGTAGGTAACTAAAAACCACTACCTCTATCGAACAGAATTATTAAACATTTTCTGAACTTTCTGTCCACAAGATTTTGTACGCGAAGCCACTCTAACTATCTAGTTTACTAGTTGGAAACAATACAATGGACAAAGATGGGATAAAATCATAACACAAGTGGCAGTATGCCAACAGTTGATCCTCTTATTAACAAGTTGTGGTAAACATGGCTCATGGAGGAAGGTAGCTGGTGGACAATACAACGATATGGGGCTACACTAGTGGAGTCGAAGATATTCTAGTACTTTTGTATTCAATGTGCGATCTTGCAGACGTGCAACTACGTCAAGGACCATGTAGGGCCCACTTTAAGGGGAGAGCATTGATATAAAACCTGGCCATCGCCACTTATATGGAGAAGGAAAGTGGGTAACAGTCTCAGGTGGGTATCACGCCTTGTTTGTGCTTTTAGGGTCTACTTTCTCTACTATTGTAGAGAGGAACTATTGTAATCATATCAAATATTACCCGCAGTTCATGTTCCAAGAGAAATACAGAAATTAGATCCTCTTTCTTGCTATGTGTGTGTGAGAATGCGTGTTTTATGCAATAAATGGATCGATAATTGATTAATACCATCTGCAGTTCATTATTGTAAACAATAGTTTCGATTGGTTCACTACAAAAACTAACAAGGCTTACTGAACATGATAGCTTAAACTACTTTATTTCAAATTTTTTTTTTATCTGGCCTAACTAGCTCAAATTTCTTTTCATTTTACCGTCATTTTTCGCAAGCAGTGAGTAGAAAAAGATCTACCTAAGTAGTAAAATATTGTGCTGCCCTGTATCGTTGTTCTTCTTACTGGAAAACACCATTAACCTAACTAGCTCATATTTCCTTAAATTTCTTTCATTTTTCGCATGCAGTGAGTAGAAAAAGATCTACCTTATTTCTAACATCTAGTGCTGGTATCTATAGCCATTCTTTATGCCGAAAAACACCTTTCATCATTCCAAACTAGGACACAGTTTGTTACTTTTTTTCGATCTTCGCATTGAGTGTGTAGAACAAGATCAACCATAGTTGTAACATCTGATGCTGACCTGTATAGTTTTTTTTTTATAATAGAAAACAAACTTTTTCTGGCCAAACTGGCTCAAAGTTCCTGACATTTCCTTCGTTTTTCTCAATGAATGTGTAGAAATAGATCTACCTTAGTTGTAACATCTAATGCTGGCATAAATATTTGTTCTTCTCACCGGAAAACACCCTTTATCTGGCATAAGTAGCTCACATTAGCTTATATTTCCTTCGCTTTTTGCATTAGATTTTATCTAGCCTAACTAGCTCGCATTTCTTTCCATTTCCTTCGCATTTGGCATCCTTTTAATAGAAATAGATCTACCTTATTTCTAACTTCTGATACTGATCTGTATCATTGTTTTTCTTAGCAGAAAACACCCTTTATTTTTCCAAACTAGCAGTTTCACAGTTTCTTACTTTTCTTTGATTTATTGCAATAAGTGTGTAGAACGAGATCAATCTTAGTTGTAACATCTGCTGCTGGCCTCTATATTTGTTCTTCTTAGCAAAAATCACCCTTTATCTGGCACAACTAAACACATATTCATCACTTTTTAAATTAAATGACTAGAAATAGATCTACCTTATTTCTAACATCTAGTGCTAGCCTTTATAGTTGTTCTTCTTATTTTATCAGGCCTAACTAGCTCGCATTTATTTCTGTTTCCTACATTTTTCGCAAGGAGTGAGTACAAAAATATCTACCTAAGATGTCAAATGTGCTGCCTTGTATCGTTGTTCTTCTTACCGGAAAATACCCTTTATCTTTCCAAACTAGCTCACAGTTTCTTACTTTTCTTTGGTTTCTTGCCATAAATGAATGGCACGAGATCAACTTTGGTTGTAACATCTAGTGCTGGCCTGTATAGTGGTTCTCCTTATCGGAAAACACCCTTTATTTGCCCTGAGTAACTAACATTTCCTTCATTTTTTGCATGGAGAAACATAAAACAGACTCTGGTTCTAAAGCCAGAATCGCAAGCAATATTTATCCAATATTATTTCACAAACAACAACAACAACAGCAACAATATTAATCTTTCCTATTAATCTCTGCTGCTGATAGATTTCAAAGTGTGAACGAAATAAAAAAAGAACCCACGCAGATTTTAACACAACTGCCTTTACAGTTCTAAAAGATGAACGGATATTAAATCATGTAGAAGTAGCGTGGTAGCAGCACATTAGATAATATCAGAAGTTATTGTAAGTTCTGGAGCTACATCATCGCTGTTATATGCTAAGACTTTTGGCCAAGGCTAACTGGGTGGTCTTATCGCCTTTCAACTTTACCTATGTGCTCTTAAATTTGACTTTATGGACACCTTCTGGGACTAATTTTCGTTTCATTTTCTTATCTTATGATTTTTTTTTTGTTTAATGCTATTATTGAAACAATAAAAAGGTTATTTAATGTTATTAGATTATTATAGTTTATTGTAAACTTATATTTTTAATGGCTCATAAAGTTTTGGAGATAAAAACAATAACCCTTACGTTATTATACAGATCAGAGATAGTGAGACAGTTTCTAAATATTTATTCCCCTCCTTTGATTTTATTTATTTTTTTTAACTTGTTTTGAAAAACTTTTGAACAAGGACAAATTCTAAAATGAGGTTACCTTCAAAGTGTTTTTTAATGGTTCTATAGTTTTTTATTTTCTTTTAAATTTTGTGTGTAAGAGGTTTTAGGGTTTTTTTCCTTTAGGTTTAAGCTAATGTAACACACTTTATTTGAGGTCTATCTTTTTGAATCGATCCTAACTCTACCTTAAGAAACAAACCTAACATTATTTTGTTTTTATATACAAATGTTTTGTATGCAAGATACTGTCTATTCTTATAAATTTGCAATAAATGTAACGAGTGAAGACATGATAAGACAAGGACTCGGCAAATCCTGACTAATAGCAGAAACAACTGGCGTTTCAAACACTCGTACGTTTTGCAGAGATGGTGTATGTAATTATTTGGGTTTAGCGAACCCACAAGTAGACTCTAGTTCATACCATACATTTAATACTTTCTTGATGCTTTGACGACTTAAATTCGTTAGATTTTTAGTGTTTTTTTTTTTTTTTAAGATGAAAACAAGAAGGAATGGAGTAGTTAATCTGAGTAGTTAACTGAGTAGTCAATCACGCGATTGTGTGATATACATAAGGGTCAAAAACTCCTAAGGGAACTATGAGACTGAACTGTAAGAACTCATGGAAAAATGACATTGTATCTTCCAAGCAATAATTTACGCAACAATTCTACTTAGTGGCCATTGAGAATTGAATCTTGCTAGAGCGTCATGTTCTTTACGCAATTGTCTCAGTAACAACCGCACATTTACTGTTGTAATTTGTCATTGCACTCTCGTCATTCATTTCCCATCAAATTTCTTAAATTTAACATCATCTCATGCGTAGTTACTTTAGTTCCGATCGACTCTTCTTTTAACTCCGTCTTTTTATGCAGTTTTATATTTAATTTATTCCAAGAATTCTGAGTCTATGCATTAATAGTTAAATTCATTATATTCAAATTAAATGTACTTGAGTGTATAAAACAATTTGACTATAAAGTAGTTAATAAGGTATTTGTACTTATATTATTTTAGCTAATACCATTGTGTGTATTATATTTAGTAACTTTGATACGCGATGAACAATAATAAAAACAATAATAATTATAAAACAAAAGATACTCAGTTCCCACAATTAGGCGCTCTTCCTTTTATTAAAAACAAAAATAATAATTATTTATTAACTTAAACGACCTTGCATGGTCACATCCATTTTAATTAAAGTTTGTTTTAAGTAATTTACATATGAATTAATTTGATTGTAAGCTCAACCTGTGGTTCAATTTTTTAAAAAAAAAATTTAGTTAATTTTGCAAATTTATTTGTTGGCTTATTATTAAGAATAATTTTCGAGAAATTGATGTAACAGGATACTTAGCAGATTCTTGCCACACTAACGGCTGCTTAAAATATAGGTGAACAACGTAAATTAGCAATTCTAACCATTAGTTGTGTTTCCATTTAGAATAAATTACCTTTAGAAGAACGTTTTCATTTCTTTCTTTTTGAAATCATTGAGACTTTTGGTTCATTATTTAAGCACTCGTGTGATTTCAAATTTGCTACATTATTTAAAGAAGCAATTCATTGTAAATTTATGCGAAGAACTTGAAGCTCTTTATTTTGATTTCGGATGATGTCGACTGACTAAATTGAAGAAGTTATCTCACAATAAAATATTAGGAAACTGCAGCTCTAATCATGAATTTTCGTTCACTGATAGAGTAAAGGAAAATTAACATTTTACAGTTTAACACTTACTGAGGCTAAAGACCTATCTAGAAAGATCTAACATTTCCTGATAAAAGCTCTTTGAAGAATTGGGTAGCCTTTCTATTTCTTTGAAGGTATTCTATTGCGCAGTACTTGTAGCATCATCTAGTCGGTAAATTCTTCTTCTTCTTTTTCTTCATTGTCATCACAACCCTTTTAGAAACTGATCCTTCTTCAGTTACTTCTCTCCACTCCTCTCTTTGATGTGCCGTATTTATATTCCGACTCATACCGATCACCCAGCTGTATATCATCCAGTCATAGCAACCGAGGTCTTCCCCATTTTCTATCCTTTCCGGGGTGGCAGTGAACAGCCTTTTCGGTATTCTCTCCATTCTCAGTGACTCAATCTCAGTCTTCCCCTTTAAGTTACATCTAGAAGAGATATACCACAATAATTGTAAAAATCTAAGCTGACGATGTTGGTTAAAAATGTTTTCGTGTTTTGAAGAAACAGTTACTCAAAAAAAACTGGTCTGATTACAAAATGTTTTTGTAGCCCTCTAGGCAAATCTCTAAATCAACCAATAAACGCGTTTTTTTTTATTTATTTCGTAATAATTGCCAGTGAGTCTCTGAAATGACTTCCTGCAATATGAGATTTAAGGATTTCTATTTGAACTCGAATCTTTCATATTAAGAAATATTTGAATGATTAACTTTTTTAAAATGGAATTTCCAATAAACTAGATGTGTAAGAACTGTGTGTTAATGACGAAATAAATTAATTATTTTTTCTTTCTGTAATACTACCAATTCTATTCCCTAAAAAAAAGAAATTCTCCGCAAATGTGGACTTTGAATCCTATCTCCCATTTCGAAACGAATGAGCTCAAAAATATGTCAGTATTACTTTCCACACTTTTGGAAATTCCTTCAAAGTGAATACTAATGTTTACAGGAGTTAGTTTTGCAAGAGTAATCTACATTCTACGCCTAAAATTGGTTTAGTCCTGAGTCAAGTACTTCTAAATTATGTTTTAATTATAATTTATTTAAAAATTTTGTCAATTATTTTCATTCTGATGAAATACTGTAGAATTTTTGACCAGCTTGTTGTGTCTTACTCATTGATCCAAAAGGCGCAAGCAAAAGTATAAGCTCTGAAGATGACCTATTTCCAAAATACGAAAGCTTTGGCAAAAAATATTAAAAATTTATGACTAAAATTGGCAATATTCTTTTATTCCTTTTGATAAAAACACTCGCATAAGTCTTAAGAAAATGAAAGTACATCAAACTTTGCTGATTGTGCTGAAAGTTTTTGAATGAGTGTCTAGAAAGTTCAATAGATGAGATAATAGATTAGTAGTAGAAGTAAGTAAGTAGTTAGTAATAAAAGTAAGCGAAGTGATAACGATTAGATTATAAAGACTTTCGCTGATAGTGCGATTATTGAAGAGGGACTGTTACAAGGATGTGAACTATCAGCGACCTTACTTAGTTTGTACGAGTACTTATTGATAAATTCGTAGAAAGTTTACGGCAAGGCGCACCTTGTGTAAATCTATAATACATTGTTTAGATAAAATTTCTAAAAGTAAAAGCCCAAAACAAATTGGGAGTATTGTAATGAATTCGTGATGAAATGTACCTTTAATTTAGTACAAACATTTTATCCTTGGGCGTCCTTTTTTGGACGAACTTTCAGGTCTTGCTTTGGGTGTCTAGAACCATCCTATGTTCTCAAAATCAACGCAGTTATTTCCAGTAAATCAATTAAACATATCTGAGTCATGCTTGGTTACGAAAGCTTTGTTTGCTCACCCAGTTTTTGTGGGAAAAATGGCTTTAGAAAAGGTAGAAAGAACAGAGAATCTTAACCTTAGAATTAACATGTCGTAAAAATTAAGTTGGTAAAAAAATGCAGATTGTCATGTATGCAGTAGAACTGAATTAAGAGCGAATCCTTTGAAATCCTTGAACAGTTTCCTAATGTCCTTCACAAGTAATCTCCACCTTGAACTTTTTCTATGATTTGATGATGACGGAAAATACAATTCTGGATTTCATTAATTGAAATATTTATTTAATAAAAAAGAAGAAGAAGCTCTTACGTACAAAAATAAACATTGTTATTCCAACTTTTCTGAATTGTACAAAGTTTCAGATAATTGTTCCAACGTGTTTTGTATTATTTCCTGTTGAAGTTGTTCTCACTTCAGTGTCAAAGTAATCAAAGAACAGTTTGATGTCCGAGCGTGTACCACTATAACAATAGGATCATTATTATTGCTTTAACAAGAGCCAACATTTATGAATGAACTTCTCAGAAAATAATGGGATTGTTGTCAAATAGTGGGGGAAGTACTCTCACACTTGTTAAGCGGAGTTCAACAATTCACTTGTGATTTCTATCTTTCTGTTAAGGACAGTAATTTTTATAAATCATTTACGTTTTAGATTGCTTTTGGTTTTGCGTATTCTTTAATTTTCTTGATCTGAATATTCGAAGGAAGTTGATTGCTTTTAATTGATTCGAAATTTACTTCTGCTACAAACGTCCTTAACAAGTAAAATAAGAGGTGTAATCAGGCGGCGATTCTTTCTCGAGTATTTATTTAGTAACATCGCCAAAGAAATCGGATGGCTAATGCAGTAACAGCCGTCGACTAAATACAGGAAAAGAATAGGATGATCAGAAAGCTAAGGGTCTGTTGTAAATGCTATAAATAAAATTGTCTAGAAACATAAAAATACCAAAAGCTGTTTCAGTAAAGTATCATTTTCCACTGGTTGATTTTGTCCAGAAGCTTATTGTCATGTATTTTTTTTTTTTGTGAAATCTAAATTAAATAACCAGATTGAAGTTTCTTCGTTTTCTGCTTTTAAGTTATGCCGATCAAACACACCGCTAACTGATGAACGAATTGTCTTCTAATTTGACTCGATTGCTGCTGTTTGTGCGTTTGATAGTTAATATTAATGGCAATGCTCGATTGTACATCTAGGGTTGATCTATTTTGAAGAATAAGAAGTAAAAACCATCGGAAAAAGAGGAATTGTCTTCTAATTTGACTAGATAGCTGCTGTTACCGCGTTTGATAGTTAATATTAAGGCCAATGCTCGATTGTACATCTAGGGTTGATCTAATTTGAAAAATTAAAAGTAAAAACCATCAGAAAAAAGCGAATTGTCTTCTGATTTGACCAGATTGCTGCTGTTTCTGTATTTGATAGTTAATATTAATGGCAATGCTCGATTGTACATCTAGGGTTGATATGATTTGTAAAGTAAGAAGTAAAAACCATTGGAAAAAGAGCGAATTGTCTTCTAATTTGACTAGATTGCCGCTGTTTCTGTATTTGATAGTTAATATTAAGGCCAATGCTGGATTGTACACGTAGTTTCGATCTAATTTAAAATGTAGAAAGTAAAAAAAAAAGTTAACATTTTCAGAAAATGTTCAATTTCAAAAGGAATAATTCATGAATATTATTTTTCTATTAGCACATTTTCAAGTGATAAACTTACTAGTATAGTGTCTGTGACGTTAGAAATGGTTCTGTCATACTTCCACAAATTATCTGTATGAAATAATAGTCACATAATTAGCTCATCAGATATTCATATTTTGCTCGCTTTAGTAACCAAATACGATCTGTTAATAAGGCAATGGAAATCGAAATTAAAACAGAATTTTAAATAAGTGAATGTTGCAGTTTTCAGTATTATTACATTTATACTGAATACTGATTACTTGTAAACTATGTGGAGCAACAAAAGTGTTTCCTAAAGTGAAACCAAAATTGTTAACTGTTTATTGTTTAATTAGTTTTCACTTTAAGACTGTGGCGTGCTTTGCTTCTTAACAAGAAATAAGACTGAGTCAATGAAAAGAGAATTTAGGAAATTGGGTTACTTTTATTGCTAAAGTAAATATATTATATAGATTACTTCGTGCTAATTATAAACTTCTTTTTTCTTTTTTAACTTTCACAAATTAATTTCTCAGTTTTTACCATCACTGGCTTCCTACTTTTTATCCTTAACTTTAGTTACATTGATCTGGTTCTTATTTTTTTTGCTTTAATATTTGGCACAAAATATTTATTAGGTCTCAAGAACTTTTCAGTAATTATAATTAAGGTCAGTCTAGTTATCGCTTATTATTTTTTTAAATTCTCCATTATATTTCTTTCAACATCTTCAAAAAAACAGTGTACTTCTCAACTCTTAAATGCTCATGAATAGTTACGCTACCAAAATTAGCCTTCAGACAACCTTTAAACTCCATTTAATTTCATTTGATAGTAAAGTATCGATTTTTTGACCATTTAAATTGAGAAGTTGGTATTTCTAAGTTTTATTTTTATTTCTAATTAAGGAATACATTTTCACAAAGTTATTAAGAGTTAAGTAATTATTTTTTTAAATTAACGCCGGACCTATTACAATAATATCTACTCGCCAAAAGTAGAACAAGATGCACGCAAGAATAAAGATCATGATGTTTTATTAATGCAATATAATTCACTTTCTGCGTCAGTTTATCGTATGAAGATTGTTTTACTTATTAAGTATTTAATAGTTTCACTTTTTCTCGACTGCTATTACATATTCTTTTCGCTTTTTAATGGTTGAAAATGAAAATATTTTATTCAATCTTTACAAGGCATAGAATCATGACCAAGACATAAGAGTATAATGATGTTTTACTTCAATAACTTCGAAAATTTAAAAAGAAGTTAGAGACATTAAGGAAACGTGATACAATTTAAGGTTATTTGCTGTAAGCTTTCAGCTTAAAACTGGTGGCTTCGTTTTCCGAGGTAGTTAGTTCCCTTGTTTGGGTAAAATCTTTATTATTACTTTCGGGAGGTGCCCCTCAGGCGGAGTATCTAGGACTACCAGCAGGAAACCCTAACTCTCTTCCATCACTCACATTGTAGCTTCACATTGGTTACCTCTAAATCTGCCACTCTCATTGCATTAACTATTCAAATTTACTTTTAAAAAAGTTAATAGTGTACTAAGGACTCGTCAAACCATAATCTGTTGACCCAGTATGAAAATAATACTGAAGAAACCACTCTTGATGGACTTAAAGTCAATGCAAAAATAAAAATCGTTCCCACGAATGCTGAATGATTAGAGACTTGAAGCTAACAAAGTTCAAGAGACTTTAGAGACGCTGGGGTTCAACTCCCGATCTTGGCCTTGGATTTAAGGTGTTAATATAAGCAATTTACAGTAAAGGATGTTTGTTAATTGCCTCAGTTTTATATTTTGACACCAAACTTACAATGAATTCTTCTTTTTATAAAAACAATAAGTCGCCTAACAATATCTTCATCACCATTCTTACACACTCAAGCCTATACAGGGTGTTTAACATAAGACTACGGTAACTTCGGGAGGCGATTCTGGGCATCATTTGCAACAAAAAATTCCATATAAACTATGGCTCGATTCGGCTCCGTTTTGTAGATATTTTTAATTTTATGTCTTTTCTAGGTGTTACTACTTTTTAGCAAAAAGTTGTCTATATTAGTTGAATAGTGCACGGTTTTTTCATATAAAAAGTTTTTGAGAAAAATGAAGTCAAAGTTTTTGGAAAAAATTAGAAACTTGCTATTTCCTATGTTTGGGCTACAAAGTAAAATACTTAATATTATTTTTTTGGAATACAAATTAGCTTATTTAAAAGGGAATTTAACCTTCTTTCTAATGAGATTATTAAAATAACTGTAGCTTTAATAGTTTGAGAAATATAGACCACTTTTTGCTAAAAAGTAGTAACACCTAGAAAAAACATAAAATTAAAAATATCTATAAAACGGAGCCGAATCGAGCCATAGTTTATATGGTATTTTTTGTTGCAAATGATGCCCAGAATCGCCTCCCGAAGTTACCGTAGTCTTATGCTGAACACCCTGTAGATGTAGAAGATCTATTAGTCAACTTATATAAGTTCCTACCTTACCATAACCCACAACAACATCGTGTACAACTTACTTTGAAGGAACTTGGAGAACATAGTCCCAGTTGGCCTTGGCCGAAGTAAGTAGGAAGAGACACTCATTTGATTACAGCTATTGAAGAAGAACGAAATGAATCAGGGATTGAACTCTTGCGAGTTTTTTAAATTGATTTAAGTATAAACTAAACTACTGGACTGCAATAAGATCTCAAAGAAAAATGTAGGTTAGAAACGCCATTCTAAAGTACAATTTTATTGCAAGTTAAATAAAGATTAAGTTTGTGAAATACCAGAAACTTTGCAGGTTAGAACCAATCGTGTGAATGTTTATACCATTTTTTGTGTTTGTTTTCATTCATATCAGTTAAGTGTGGCTAGATTATAGTTTATAGACCCTTCATGTTTTGTGAGTGCTCTTGAATTTACGAGTGTTTGATTGGTAATATTGTTTGATTCTCCTTGTTTATTGTTTAGTGATGTATTATCGTCTAAGTGGTACTCTTAGATACATTGACGAAAAAAGAAGCTAACTGATTGTTGAAAAGAAGTTCACATTCCATTGAACACATTTACAATTGCAGCGCTACTGTGGTGATAGTGACAGCTTGTGGAAGTTAAACTAGTTTTTTGTTTTTGTTTTAAATACATTTTCTTATCTTAGAAACCTGTTTTTTTTTAAAAGTAATAATTTGTTTGAATTGATTATGTCATACATTATAAAACTAACTGCACTCAACATTTTTTCCTCACTTGAATTGATCTCTTAATTTCAGCCCTTAGTCTAATAGCAAAATATGGTTCTGGCCAATAATCATGTCAAAATCAAAGATGATTGATTTGTCATATTCTATATTTAAATCTCTATAAAGCGGGACTATCTTTTTTGCAGGTAAGATCGTGGTGTTTCCGGCCAAATATGTATGCTGAACGCTTTAAGTTTAATTTCATAAAATATAAAGTATGAAATACATTGTCAGCCTGTCGGGTACCTCTGGATCCTGATTTTCGTCGATATTTTTGACTACAATGATGCGTTCCTAAAGCTATAGAACTCAAATTATGTGGCAAAACCTGTACATTCCAATTTGGATGTTACAGTTCCAGCCTGAATCGTATAACTTTGTAAACATTCATTCATGGTGATTGAGAGAAAACTAGATTGGCATATTTAATATGAAAACTCCATTAACAATTTCCATTCTTCATTGTTGAACTTCCATTATTCCAATAGATAATAAACGAAAGAAGAAAAGGAAGTTAAAGGAAGCGGAAATGTGTGACTCTCCCTCGTGTGTTAGTGGAGTTCAATTACATTTGTTGGAACACACCTTACTCTATATTATATACACAAGAGAAATAGAATTAAACGTCCGTTACCATACAAGACACAATGTACACACATATTTTGTGAACGTGTGAGTATATTTGTTACAATTTGCCAGATTGTGTCTTCAATTTACTTTTCTAAACAGCCAGTAGTCTGTTTAATAAGACAATAGAAGCCAGTATTTATGCATATAACCTGGACATGAGTCTTCCAGTCTACTTGTCAAAAAGTTATTCGTCTGGAACATGATCCTCTATTATCACTGCTCATTGTCGAAGTCCCTTGCTTATGACATCTTGTTAGTCCTTCTAAATGTTATCAAGTTTAAACTACTCATTTTTCATTAAACTTCTTTCTTATTTGGTAAGTTATACTTTTACGGAAAACTTGATAAGCTCATTACTTAATAAAGGCGTAAAAATTTGGGAGAAATTCTTACCTATATTGCTGCAAATTTCAATAAAACACTTCTTCGTAAGTTATATAAAATCGATCGGATAGAATCATGAAGATGAATAAAGTGCCGTTTGGAAAGATACCAGGAATTATATTGACAATATTTGCGAAGTAAATGAAGGGGCGATTGAATCACTTGAATACATTTTCATGGAATGCAAAAAAAAAAAAAAATATACCTACAATATTCAATAAATGACTCCCACTTAATAAAAATCCATTCAATTGTAAGCTGTAGGGTGGATTATTTGGGTGTAATTGGAGTGAACTTCATACCTATCGGATAAGTCTTCTTTTAAATGAAGTCCTTGGAATATTTGACTTATCTGAAAATAAAATTCATGTGGATAGTTTGGAGATTCTTATTTTTCAAATCAGATCAACCCTAGATGTACAATCCAGCATTGGCCTTAATATTAACTATCAAATACAGAAACTGTAGCTATCTATTCAAATTAGAAGACAATTCGCTCTTTTTCCCATGGTTTATACTTCTTACTTTACAAATCAGATCAACCCTAGATGTACAATCCAGCATTGGCCTTAATATTAACTATAAAATACAGAAACATCAGAAATCTAGTCAAATTAGAAGACAATTCGCTCTTTTTCCGATGGTTTATACTTCTTACTTTACAAATCAGATCAACCTTAGATGTACAATCTAGCATTGCCCTTAATATTAACTATCAAATACAGAAACTGTAGCTATCTATTCAAATTAGAAGACAATTCGCTCTTTTTCCGATGGTTTATACTTCTTACTTTACAAATCAGATCAACCTTAGATGTACAATCTAGCATTGCCCTTAATATTAACTATCAAATACAGAAACTGTAGCTATCTATTCAAATTAGAAGACAATTCGCTCTTTTTCCGATGGTTTATACTTCTTACTTTACAAATCAGATCAACCTTAGATGTACAATCTAGCATTGCCCTTAATATTAACTATCAAATACAGAAACTGTAGCTATCTATTCAAATTAGAAGACAATTCGCTCTTTTTCCGATGGTTTATACTTCTTACTTTACAAATCAGATCAACCTTAGATGTACAATCTAGCATTGCCCTTAATATTAACTATCAAATACAGAAACATCAGAAATCTAGTCAAATTA
Source organism: Rhodnius prolixus (assembly GCF_049639745.1). Classification (NCBI taxonomy): domain Eukaryota; kingdom Metazoa; phylum Arthropoda; class Insecta; order Hemiptera; family Reduviidae; genus Rhodnius; species Rhodnius prolixus. The sequence goes on from NW_027411624.1 coordinate 28,200,969, forward strand.
GAAAATAATTCGCTCTTTTTCCGATGGTTTATACTTCTTACTTTACAAATCAGATCAACCCTAGATGTACAATCCAGCATTGGCCTTAATATTAACTATAAAATACAGAAACATCAGAAATCTAGTCAAATTAGAAGACAATTCGCTCTTTTTCCGATGGTTTATACTTCTTACTTTACAAATCAGATCGACCCTAGATGTACAATCCAGCATTGGCCTTAATATTAACTATAAAATACAGAAACATCAGAAATCTAGTCAAATTAGAAGACAATTCGCTCTTTTTCCGATGGTTTATACTTCTTACTTTACAAATCAGATCAACCCTAGATGTACAATCCAGCATTGGCCTTAATATTAACTATAAAATACAGAAACATCAGAAATCTAGTCAAATTAGAAGACAATTCGCTCTTTTTCCGATGGTTTATACTTCTTACTTTACAAATCAGATCGACCCTAGATGTACAATCCAGCATTGGCCTTAATATTAACTATAAAATACAGAAACATCAGAAATCTAGTCAAATTAGAAGACAATTCGCTCTTTTTCCGATGGTTTATACTTCTTACTTTACAAATCAGATCGACCCTAGATGTACAATCCAGCATTGGCCTTAATATTAACTATAAAATACAGAAACATCAGAAATCTAGTCAAATTAGAAGACAATTCGCTCTTTTTCCGATGGTTTATACTTCTTACTTTACAAATCAGATCAACCTTAGATGTACAATCTAGCATTGCCCTTAATATTAACTATCAAATACAGAAACTGTAGCTATCTATTCAAATTAGAAGACAATTCGCTCTTTTCCCATGGTTTATACTTCTTACTTTACAAATCAGATCAACCTTAGATGTACAATCTAGCATTGCCCTTAATATTAACTATCAAATACAGAAACTGTAGCTATCTATTCAAATTAGAAGACAATTCGCTCTTTTTCCGATGGTTTATACTTCTTACTTTACAAATCAGATCAACCTTAGATGTACAATCTAGCATTGCCCTTAATATTAACTATCAAATACAGAAACATCAGAAATCTAGTCAAATTAGAAGACAATTCGCTCTTTTTCCGATAGTTTATACTTCTTACTTTACAAATCAGATCAACCTTAGATGTACAATCTAGCATTGCCCTTAATATTAACTATCAAATACAGAAACATCAGAAATCTAGTCAAATTAGAAGACAATTCGCTCTTTTTCCGATGGTTTATACTTCTTACTTTACAAATCAGATCAACCTTAGATGTACAATCTAGCATTGCCCTTAATATTAACTATCAAATACAGAAACTGTAGCTATCTATTCAAATTAGAAGACAATTCGCTCTTTTTCCGATGGTTTATACTTCTTACTTTACAAATCAGATCAACCTTAGATGTACAATCTAGCATTGCCCTTAATATTAACTATCAAATACAGAAACATCAGAAATCTAGTCAAATTAGAAGACAATTCGCTCTTTTTCCGATAGTTTATACTTCTTACTTTACAAATCAGATCAACCTTAGATGTACAATCTAGCATTGCCCTTAATATTAACTATCAAATACAGAAACTGTAGCTATCTATTCAAATTAGAAGACAATTCGCTCTTTTTCCGATGGTTTATACTTCTTACTTTACAAATCAGATCAACCTTAGATGTACAATCTAGCATTGCCCTTAATATTAACTATCAAATACAGAAACTGTAGCTATCTATTCAAATTAGAAGACAATTCGCTCTTTTTCCGATGGTTTATACTTCTTACTTTACAAATCAGATCAACCTTAGATGTACAATCTAGCATTGCCCTTAATATTAACTATCAAATACAGAAACATCAGAAATCTAGTCAAATTAGAAGACAATTCGCTCTTTTTCCGATAGTTTATACTTCTTACTTTACAAATCAGATCAACCTTAGATGTACAATCTAGCATTGCCCTTAATATTAACTATCAAATACAGAAACTGTAGCTATCTATTCAAATTAGAAGACAATTCGCTCTTTTTCCGATGGTTTATACTTCTTACTTTACAAATCAGATCAACCTTAGATGTACAATCTAGCATTGCCCTTAATATTAACTATCAAATACAGAAACATCAGAAATCTAGTCAAATTAGAAGACAATTCGCTCTTTTTCCGATAGTTTATACTTCTTACTTTACAAATCAGATCAACCTTAGATGTACAATCTAGCATTGCCCTTAATATTAACTATCAAATACAGAAACATCAGAAATCTAGTCAAATTAGAAGACAATTCGCTCTTTTTCCGATGGTTTATACTTCTTACTTTACAAATCAGATCAACCTTAGATGTACAATCTAGCATTGCCCTTAATATTAACTATCAAATACAGAAACTGTAGCTATCTATTCAAATTAGAAGACAATTCGCTCTTTTTCCGATGGTTTATACTTCTTACTTTACAAATCAGATCAACCTTAGATGTACAATCTAGCATTGCCCTTAATATTAACTATCAAATACAGAAACTGTAGCTATCTATTCAAATTAGAAGACAATTCGCTCTTTTTCCGATGGTTTATACTTCTTACTTTACAAATCAGATCAACCTTAGATGTACAATCTAGCATTGCCCTTAATATTAACTATCAAATACAGAAACTGTAGCTATCTATTCAAATTAGAAGACAATTCGCTCTTTTTCCGATGGTTTATACTTCTTACTTTACAAATCAGATCAACCTTAGATGTACAATCTAGCATTGCCCTTAATATTAACTATCAAATACAGAAACATCAGAAATCTAGTCAAATTAGAAGACAATTCGCTCTTTTTCCGATGGTTTATACTTCTTACTTTACAAATCAGATCAACCTTAGATGTACAATCTAGCATTGCCCTTAATATTAACTATCAAATACAGAAACTGTAGCTATCTATTCAAATTAGAAGACAATTCGCTCTTTTTCCGATGGTTTATACTTCTTACTTTACAAATCAGATCAACCTTAGATGTACAATCTAGCATTGCCCTTAATATTAACTATCAAATACAGAAACATCAGAAATCTAGTCAAATTAGAAGACAATTCGCTCTTTTTCCGATAGTTTATACTTCTTACTTTACAAATCAGATCAACCTTAGATGTACAATCTAGCATTGCCCTTAATATTAACTATCAAATACAGAAACTGTAGCTATCTATTCAAATTAGAAGACAATTCGCTCTTTTTCCGATGGTTTATACTTCTTACTTTACAAATCAGATCAACCTTAGATGTACAATCTAGCATTGCCCTTAATATTAACTATCAAATACAGAAACTGTAGCTATCTATTCAAATTAGAAGACAATTCGCTCTTTTTCCGATGGTTTATACTTCTTACTTTACAAATCAGATCAACCTTAGATGTACAATCTAGCATTGCCCTTAATATTAACTATCAAATACAGAAACTGTAGCTATCTATTCAAATTAGAAGACAATTCGCTCTTTTTCCGATGGTTTATACTTCTTACTTTACAAATCAGATCAACCTTAGATGTACAATCTAGCATTGCCCTTAATATTAACTATCAAATACAGAAACTGTAGCTATCTATTCAAATTAGAAGACAATTCGCTCTTTTTCCGATGGTTTATACTTCTTACTTTACAAATCATATCAACCTTAGATGTACAATCTAGCATTGCCCTTAATATTAACTATCAAATACAGAAACATCAGAAATCTAGTCAAATTAGAAGACAATTCGCTCTTTTTCCGATAGTTTATACTTCTTACTTTACAAATCAGATCAACCTTAGATGTACAATCTAGCATTGCCCTTAATATTAACTATCAAATACAGAAACTGTAGCTATCTATTCAAATTAGAAGACAATTCGCTCTTTTTCCGATGGTTTATACTTCTTACTTTACAAATCAGATCAACCTTAGATGTACAATCTAGCATTGCCCTTAATATTAACTATCAAATACAGAAACATCAGAAATCTAGTCAAATTAGAAGACAATTCGCTCTTTTTCCGATAGTTTATACTTCTTACTTTACAAATCAGATCAACCTTAGATGTACAATCTAGCATTGCCCTTAATATTAACTATCAAATACAGAAACTGTAGCTATCTATTCAAATTAGAAGACAATTCGCTCTTTTTCCGATGGTTTATACTTCTTACTTTACAAATCAGATCAACCTTAGATGTACAATCTAGCATTGCCCTTAATATTAACTATCAAATACAGAAACTGTAGCTATCTATTCAAATTAGAAGACAATTCGCTCTTTTTCCGATGGTTTATACTTCTTACTTTACAAATCATATCAACCTTAGATGTACAATCTAGCATTGCCCTTAATATTAACTATCAAATACAGAAACATCAGAAATCTAGTCAAATTAGAAGACAATTCGCTCTTTTTCCGATAGTTTATACTTCTTACTTTACAAATCAGATCAACCTTAGATGTACAATCTAGCATTGCCCTTAATATTAACTATCAAATACAGAAACATCAGAAATCTAGTCAAATTAGAAGACAATTCGCTCTTTTTCCGATGGTTTATACTTCTTACTTTACAAATCAGATCAACCTTAGATGTACAATCTAGCATTGCCCTTAATATTAACTATCAAATACAGAAACTGTAGCTATCTATTCAAATTAGAAGACAATTCGCTCTTTTTCCGATGGTTTATACTTCTTACTTTACAAATCAGATCAACCTTAGATGTACAATCTAGCATTGCCCTTAATATTAACTATCAAATACAGAAACTGTAGCTATCTATTCAAATTAGAAGACAATTCGCTCTTTTTCCGATGGTTTATACTTCTTACTTTACAAATCAGATCAACCTTAGATGTACAATCTAGCATTGCCCTTAATATTAACTATCAAATACAGAAACTGTAGCTATCTATTCAAATTAGAAGACAATTCGCTCTTTTTCCGATGGTTTATACTTCTTACTTTACAAATCAGATCAACCTTAGATGTACAATCTAGCATTGCCCTTAATATTAACTATCAAATACAGAAACTGTAGCTATCTATTCAAATTAGAAGACAATTCGCTCTTTTTCCGATGGTTTATACTTCTTACTTTACAAATCAGATCAACCTTAGATGTACAATCTAGCATTGCCCTTAATATTAACTATCAAATACAGAAACTGTAGCTATCTATTCAAATTAGAAGACAATTCGCTCTTTTTCCGATGGTTTATACTTCTTACTTTACAAATCAGATCAACCTTAGATGTACAATCTAGCATTGCCCTTAATATTAACTATCAAATACAGAAACATCAGAAATCTAGTCAAATTAGAAGACAATTCGCTCTTTTTCCGATGGTTTATACTTCTTACTTTACAAATCAGATCAACATTAGATGTACAATCTAGCATTGCCCTTAATATTAACTATCAAATACAGAAACTGTAGCTATCTATTCAAATTAGAAGACAATTCGCTCTTTTTCCGATGGTTTATACTTCTTACTTTACAAATCAGATCAACCTTAGATGTACAATCTAGCATTGCCCTTAATATTAACTATCAAATACAGAAACTGTAGCTATCTATTCAAATTAGAAGACAATTCGCTCTTTTTCCGATGGTTTATACTTCTTACTTTACAAATCAGATCAACCTTAGATGTACAATCTAGCATTGCCCTTAATATTAACTATCAAATACAGAAACATCAGAAATCTAGTCAAATTAGAAGACAATTCGCTCTTTTTCCGATGGTTTATACTTCTTACTTTACAAATCAGATCAACCTTAGATGTACAATCTAGCATTGCCCTTAATATTAACTATCAAATACAGAAACTGTAGCTATCTATTCAAATTAGAAGACAATTCGCTCTTTTTCCGATGGTTTATACTTCTTACTTTACAAATCAGATCAACCTTAGATGTACAATCTAGCATTGCCCTTAATATTAACTATCAAATACAGAAACTGTAGCTATCTATTCAAATTAGAAGACAATTCGCTCTTTTTCCGATGGTTTATACTTCTTACTTTACAAATCAGATCAACCTTAGATGTACAATCTAGCATTGCCCTTAATATTAACTATCAAATACAGAAACTGTAGCTATCTATTCAAATTAGAAGACAATTCGCTCTTTTTCCGATGGTTTATACTTCTTACTTTACAAATCATATCAACCTTAGATGTACAATCTAGCATTGCCCTTAATATTAACTATCAAATACAGAAACTGTAGCTATCTATTCAAATTAGAAGACAATTCGCTCTTTTTCCGATGGTTTATACTTCTTACTTTACAAATCAGATCAACCTTAGATGTACAATCTAGCATTGCCCTTAATATTAACTATCAAATACAGAAACTGTAGCTATCTATTCAAATTAGAAGACAATTCGCTCTTTTTCCGATGGTTTATACTTCTTACTTTACAAATCAGATCAACCTTAGATGTACAATCTAGCATTGCCCTTAATATTAACTATCAAATACAGAAACTGTAGCTATCTATTCAAATTAGAAGACAATTCGCTCTTTTTCCGATGGTTTATACTTCTTACTTTACAAATCAGATCAACCTTAGATGTACAATCTAGCATTGCCCTTAATATTAACTATCAAATACAGAAACTGTAGCTATCTATTCAAATTAGAAGACAATTCGCTCTTTTTCCGATGGTTTATACTTCTTACTTTACAAATCATATCAACCTTAGATGTACAATCTAGCATTGCCCTTAATATTAACTATCAAATACAGAAACTGTAGCTATCTATTCAAATTAGAAGACAATTCGCTCTTTTTCCGATGGTTTATACTTCTTACTTTACAAATCAGATCAACCTTAGATGTACAATCTAGCATTGCCCTTAATATTAACTATCAAATACAGAAACTGTAGCTATCTATTCAAATTAGAAGACAATTCGCTCTTTTTCCGATGGTTTATACTTCTTACTTTACAAATCAGATCAACCTTAGATGTACAATCTAGCATTGCCCTTAATATTAACTATCAAATACAGAAACATCAGAAATCTAGTCAAATTAGAAGACAATTCGCTCTTTTTCCGATGGTTTATACTTCTTACTTTACAAATCAGATCAACCTTAGATGTACAATCTAGCATTGCCCTTAATATTAACTATCAAATACAGAAACATCAGAAATCTAGTCAAATTAGAAGACAATTCGCTCTTTTTCCGATGGTTTATACTTCTTACTTTACAAATCAGATCAACCTTAGATGTACAATCTAGCATTGCCCTTAATATTAACTATCAAATACAGAAACTGTAGCTATCTATTCAAATTAGAAGACAATTCGCTCTTTTTCCGATGGTTTATACTTCTTACTTTACAAATCATATCAACCTTAGATGTACAATCTAGCATTGCCCTTAATATTAATTATCAAATACAGAAACTGTAGCTATCTATTCAAATTAGAAGACAATTCGCTCTTTTTCCGATGGTTTATACTTCTTACTTTACAAATCAGATCAACCTTAGATGTACAATCTAGCATTGCCCTTAATATTAACTATCAAATACAGAAACTGTAGCTATCTATTCAAATTAGAAGACAATTCGCTCTTTTTCCGATGGTTTATACTTCTTACTTTACAAATCAGATCAACCTTAGATGTACAATCTAGCATTGCCCTTAATATTAACTATCAAATACAGAAACATCAGAAATCTAGTCAAATTAGAAGACAATTCGCTCTTTTTCCGATGGTTTATACTTCTTACTTTACAAATCAGATCAACCTTAGATGTACAATCTAGCATTGCCCTTAATATTAACTATCAAATACAGAAACATCAGAAATCTAGTCAAATTAGAAGACAATTCGCTCTTTTTCCGATAGTTTATACTTCTTACTTTACAAATCAGATCAACCTTAGATGTACAATCTAGCATTGCCCTTAATATTAACTATCAAATACAGAAACTGTAGCTATCTATTCAAATTAGAAGACATTCTAAAACGAAGCTGTTTTTGGAACTTGTTGTAATATACAACAAATTCGTTAGTGCACGTACTTAATTTAAAATTATTTTCTTATCATTATATTTTTTTGCTGAAATTTAGTTAGCTGAAAACTAAAGATAAAAACTTATGAGGTACTTCACTTCAATTATTAATATCTGACACTATCTTGACTGTCTTGAAAATATTTATTGCACGAGCCTAAATTTTGATGCTGGCTAGTGTTTAAGCTGATGCCATTACAATAATTACAAACAATTTAATAAAAAGTAATAATAATTTAGATAAAGATTGGAATTACCGAAGTTTGACCAGAATATGGACTTTTAAGTGGTGGTCAAATTCATGGAATAAGAAAAACCTTAATTTTTATATAGATTTCAATATAGCCCTATGAGATGGCTTGTTTGCAATTATTTACACATAAATGGATGCCCTGAAAAATATTTAATCAGCTCTTTAAAAAGTTATCTATTTCTCCCCTTCCGGTGTGAATGATAAAGTGAAATATTAAATCAACTTTTCAAGAGGAAGTTACTTAAATTTCAACAATATATTCAACTTTCCTTATCTTAAGTAACTAATTATAACTGCGCATGTTACAACTTTAACCACTTTTTGTACTTAACGAATTATATAACATATTGAATCTAGTATTACATAGTTTGAGAAATAAATAACAGCTTGCAATGATTACTTTTTTTAATTTTGCATTTAAAACAAGCTACAATATGCAAATGTTACTATTTAAAGAAGTATTAGGCCAAATTTTAATGGTCAACTTTGAAAGTAAAGGATACTAAAATAATGTACATTAGTTTCACTATAAATTATCAAATGATAAATGCAACTCTCTTCATACAGTTGAGGAAACGAAATGTGAACATAAGCAACGAATTACTAAAAACTATAATTAGGATTCAGGCTACCTCAAGTTTTCTTTTTTGCCTTTGCTAATCCAGAGGCAGCAAAGCCAAGCAATCCCTAGATACCAGAATAATAGCTATTCCGTAGGAAAAATTGTCTTTTTCAATCCCTTGAATTATCCTTTTCCAGGTGACGTTCGTTCCTTCATAGATTTCGTTCATCTAAGGAAAAGGATGTTACTTCCTGGAGCTTAGCAACTACTGTCCTTAATTCATATTTGCAGCTGTAGTTGTATGTGTGGCGCTCACATTATGGTGTTTGGTGTCATTTCTCAGAGTCTTGCCCTCAGTATACCATTCGATTCGGGTATACCTAATTAGAGCGAAAACACACCACTAGCTATTAGAGAAACTGGATTCCTAATCAAGAGTTCTTCCTCTAGCAGAAACCTCTACTCATTAATCACTGGTATTATAATTATGGCCACCAAAAAAAGTAATCCTTATATTGGTCTGTCTATCGCTGGATAAATAAGGTTCATTCAATTTATTCAGAAAATACAGGCTTTAAAGTAATGTATTTACTACTTAAAAGTCTAAATAGTTTAGTTAGTATTGGCCAAGTCTAATTAGAAGACCATTTCCACTAATTCTGGGTTATGACTTTACAACTACAATAACTTCAAGTGTACAATCTAGTATTGGCCTTAATATTAACTATCTAATATAGAAACAGCAGCAATCTAGTCAAATCAGAAGACAATTCACACTTTTTTCAATGGATTTTACTTCTTACTTTTCAAAATAGATCGACCCTAGATGTACAATCGAGCATTGGCCTTAATATTAACTATCAAATACAGAAACAGCAGCAATCTAGTCAAATTAGAAGAAAATTCATCCTTTTAGCGATGGTTTTTACTTTTTATTTTTCAAATTAGATCAACCCTAGATGTACAATCTACGTAAATACCATTGGAAAAAGAGCGAATTGTCTTCTAATTTCACTAGATAGCTGCTGTTTCTGTATTTAATAGCTAATATTAAGGCAAATGCTGGGTTGATATGATTTGTAAAGTAAGAAGTATAAACCATTGGAAAAATAGCGAATTGTCTTCTAATATGACTAGATAGCTGCTGTTTTTGTATTTGATAGGTAATATTGAGGGCAATGCTCGATTGTACATCTAGGGTTGATCTATTTTGAAGAATAAGATGTATAAACCATTGGAAAAAGTGCGAATTGTCTTCTACTTTGACTAGATTGCTGCTGTTTCTGTATTTGATAGTTAATATTAAGGGCAATGCTCGATTGTACATCTAGGGTTGATCTATTTTGAAGAATAAGATGTATAAACCATTGGAAAAAGTGCGAATTGTCTTTTAATTTGCGTAGATAGCTATGCACAATCAAGCATTGGCATTAGTATTAACTATCACAGAATCTGAAGCTTTGTAATTCTTCTCATTTTCAAATTTGCTCTACCCTTTTGTATAGCACTGACTTTAATACTGTTATTAAAACAAGAAGTTACTTGTAGTAGTGAAATGGTCCAAATTTCGGGATACATTTTCATCAACCTTATTCTTGGTTTTCGTTTTAGTTTATTTTTTTAAATACTATTTAGTTTTTTATCTTTACTGGTGAATGAACTCATAATGTATTCTTTGGATTAAAAAAAAAAAAATTACTACCTCGTCAGTAGTAATTTCACTTAAATCAGTATTTTACTTATTAGCTCTCAATGTTAGATAAATGTTCACGTTTTTTGCAAATTTTACACTTAGTTTTCATGTTGATTAAAATATATTTAGCAACTTTTTTTTTAGAAAAGTCAGGCAAATTTAGGTTGTACTCAACCAAATGGAGCAATATAGCTGGTAGTTCATTATTTTTAGCTTTCATCCATTCAAGTATTAATATTTTAAAGCTGCTTTACACCAAAGAAAGCAAGAAATTGTATCTCGACGTTGGTAGAAGAACAAAATTTGACATGTTCCCATTAGCTTTCTTACTGTACTAAGAGAGCGAAAGAAAGATGAAGAACTAACTCTGTTGCTAACTAACAGTTTAAGAAACAGTTTCCATATTTTAACACAAGGAACATTTGAACTCATTTACAAATTAATGATCTAGACGGGAAATAGAACTGTGTTTATTGACTAATCTTGATCATGAATGAATTAAACTAATCAAAGAATTAATGAAAATATCAAATCATTCTTATTAATAAAAATGGCTTGTGGCAGTTTTAATACCAAACAGATGTTGAGAGGCTCTATATTCAAGCACAACACTCTTAATATACGGTGACCATTATTTTTGTATCAAAAAACAGGACAAGGAGCAAAAAAACATATAAAAAATATTAATACGTTTATTAACACGATATCGGTTATTACAAAACGATAGCCATATAATATGGCCCATATTCCGCCGAAACTGAGCGACTACTTGCACTATACACTTGTTAGTTAGTAACAAAATGTAAATAGTAACTCTTGTAAATAGAAAAAATAGTCAGTCTTTTAAAATTACAACAAATTTTGTTTTAATGTCACATTTTTTAAAACTATACTAACGACAATAATATACAAATATATCTAATTTTCACAATATGAAGATCAGATCTTAACAAAATCATACATAAATCTTCGAAAAAATATTCATATTTTCATTAATTTCATTAATTGAGTATAATTTAAATTTCATTGAAAAACAGGACAAAACAGTACAAATAAATAAAAAAACAGGACATTTATGCTTAAAAAAAAAAGAAGGACAGCGTCTTAAAAAACAGTACTGTCCTGCCAAAAACAGTACGAATGGTCACCGTATCATAATATAATGACAGCTACTTTTAATAATATTTTTATAATATTTGCGAGGAAGTGTTGAGAAAGAGATAAGGAGTCAATTTATTCATATTTCGTCTTTGTCGGCATCTGTTAAAAGGAAAACGGGTTTTATCTTTCTCAAATAAAACATCAGACGAATGCAGTAAAACTCAATTATCTAGCCAATAACATAAAGATTATAATTTTTGTATTTTGCTGCTATTGAAAAACTTTATACTTTTTTTTATGAAATAATTTTTAATGTATTTAAAGTAAACTTGCCAAGAAAATGTTGTGTAATTTCTACCAAGGCCGCTAAACTTACTTTCATTTACAAAAATAGGATTAAAATTGTATTTTAAATTAAGATATAACCATAATCTATGTTTCTTCTTTCAAGATAAACCATCTTGCGGATTATTTAGGAATCTTCGGAGCTTCTATTCCACAGAAAGTGAGCCATATCTTAAAGCATTTAACTCAGTTAATTTTTGAGTTTGATGGAAACCATTAAATCATGCAGTTAATTTTTGAGTTTGATGGAAACCATTAAATCATGCAGTTAATTTTTGAGTTTGATGGAAACCATTAAATCATGCAGTTAATTTTTGAGTTTGATGGAAACCATTAAATCATGCAGTTAATTTTTGAGTTTGATGGAAACCATTAAATCATGCAGTTAATTTTTGAGTTTGATGGAAACCATTAAATCATGAATCTGTTAATAAGAAAATCAGGTGATACTAATTTTTATTGTTTCAGAAACAATAAGAGTAATAACCCTTAATTACTTATGTCAGTTGAAGTCTCACCTTCCATGTTGAAGACAGTCAGTTCTCTCCATAGCTAATTCTTAAAAGCACGGCCTCTCAAAAAAACATTTTATCCAGGAAAGGCGTTCTCTGTAGGCCAGAAAACAAGACTGGAGACAGAATTGTTTTGATTTGTTCTTTATTAGTTACTCATGTAAGAACTTATCAGTTTGGAGAGGAGTTACTTACAAAGTTCCATATTCTGCGGGTTTACAACCTGCAAAATGTTACAAATAAAATATCTGAAGAAAAGACCGGCTCTCTTCGGTAAACCAATTGTGGCATCGCCGGCAACGAAACTAAGCACCAATGAGCAAAACGAGTGGTGAAATGCTACCAAAATCCTTTCCACTCATAACCTTTTTAAAACTAAAGGAGAAACAGTACGGAAAGTGGATGAAGATAACGCAAGCTCGGCAGATAGAAGAAGATGAGAAATGCTGGTGACAGAATCACTTGACAGTCAACTTCCTAAACGAGGCTTCTTAGCAGTCTTTGTAAATAACTGGAGTACCCGAATTTCTCTAAGAGCACCTGAATAGAAACCATAGAGTAGATTGCCCGCATGTGTAGCCGCAATGAAGAAGACATGGACAAGCAAAAAATCATAAAATATCCAATTTTAGACAACAATGAAACCCCAAAATGGTTTACCTATTCCTTAAGCAATAAACCCTGGCAAGCGAGAAATATTGCATTCTTGCCTTTCCCCTAAAACAAGAGTTACACTATGTATGTGACCGTTCTACCCCCAATTTGGATATAATTTAAAAAAAAATAATAATAATGTAATTATTAATAGTAGGATTGATTCTCAAAATTATTCATTTTTGGTAATCTAATTGGTTTAATTTGTAGACTGATATAACCTCGTTTCAGTGAGAGAATGGCATTGAATATACTTTTCCTTTTTTTAATCTACTTCTAACGGTTAGTGTAAATAATTTCTTTTGTTAAATTATGTAACTTATTGATTTCTGTGGTTTTTTTTAAAGGATTTCCACGGTAATATGATTAACAGTATGTAAACATCGAACAAATGCTTCAGCCTTGTAATTGTAAATCTCACATTTATTTTATTCTTTTCTAATAAGAATAGTTATTCATTACCTTTGAAGGTATAGCTGCATGATTTGATTTCTATTTGTTTAGTTAATTCAAAGTGGCAAATATTTCTAATTCTCTCCCTCAAAAACTATGTAAAGTAAAAATAATTGTGAGAATGATGTCTTCAATATCTTTAATTTATTAACATAAAATATTACACAATTGACAAAAATGCCACAGATTATTTATTTAATATAGCTAAATTAATTTTTGAAATATACTACTCATTTCTTACATATAATTTTATCTTTGTTTTAACAATGTTCTAATTGCAATCATATTATTTTTCAGCTATCTGGTGAATCACCTCAGACTGTCATTCAATTGCTGTCAGATTTGGCCACAGAATTCTCCATAACTGGCTGGCCTGATGTAAGATTAGCGGGAAGCCAAGCTGAAGTAGATCCAGATGCGGATGTATCACTGTTAGAAGCAGAAATACTTATCGTGGAAGATAAGCCCTCCACAATATTATTTGGTACGTTAGCAAAAACAAACAAACATGCTAGAATATTTTAAATGGTTACTATTAAGTCTTTATTTAAATATCTGGACATGTACAATGGAAGATAAATAATTAAGTCTAACGTAAAATTTCTAAAGACGCTTACCATTTCCAAAAGCTGCTGGCGATGACTTTATAAAAATTACAAATATAATAAGTAAAATAAATGTTTATACCTTATTTTATAAGTACACATTTACAGCCGAAATTACTTCTGTATTTTTCAATTGAAATAGATCTAAATATTAGCTAGGCTTGCCGTCTACGTATGCTATCCTTTTTTGCCCTAAAAGAAACATTCTTCAATTTTTTCTTTTAACAGTCAAATTGGAAAATAAATAATTTTTTTTTAATGAAAATAAATATCCCTATTAAATAAGATAAATTATGAATAATTACTCAGTTCTAATGAAGAATCTAAATGAATTCGAAAAATACCAATAAAATAAATTCATTTTTTAAACAAGCTAGCTAGTAATTAAACATCTTATGCGATCTAGCGGTTTGATTGTAAACTACTGCTTAAGAAATTTCTGTTAGCCTTAATTGCTGGTCATAAGATTAGTTCTCTTGTCCACCGCTAGAGTGCATAAGCTGTTTAATTTCAAGGTAGCTTATTATTTATTGGCGTATTATTTCTTGTATTTACTTGTGAAAATGCATAACAAATCATTTAACAAAATTGTGCAATATTTAGGTGATAAAATTTGACTTTATAGTTATTAAATTTACAAAACAATTTGGACAAAATACCTCTTAAAAGCATTATGAAAGTTAATTCTAATTGTAAAATACCATTAGCAATTTACTGTTGATTTATATTCTAGTTTCGATATATCGGAAAATTCACTTCTTGTAAATGGTTTGAAATCTCAGGCTTTTCGCATGAAAAGATAGAATTTTTTTTCTGGTTTTCTAAGTTGAAATATGAATAGAATAATTAGTAAATCATGCGAGAAAGAGTGCAGGACAGTCCATAAGCCCATTAAATATGACAGTAATAACAATCTAAAAGGATATTAGGAATTTAAATTTAAGCTTCGAATAGTATTTTTAAGTTGCCCTCAAATCCAATAATCAGATCAAAAAATTGAAGGAGTGATTGATGTATAAATTTAAACAGTTTGTGATTGAATGTAGTTTAAAATGTCCTTTTCTTCTATTGGTTTTTATTTGTCATCAGCTTCTAGCAGTTTGATATTTATTTTTTTTATTGGGAAATTTGTAAATGAATCTAAATTCGTAAATATAGATATGAATACCTTATATTTACAGCGTATGCTCCGCATTTGGTTTGGCGAAGTGAGTATGTAGGCATCGTGGCCTGTAAATTCTACCAATGGGTAGTTCTCACTTAGACCGCAAGAGCGCACATGATGTTTGATTTCAAGTCAGTTTGCATCAAAAGTTAATTGTTTATAAGTAAATTGTATGAAATTTCGCGGTTTGGCTGGTTCATTAAAGTGTTTTGATTTACACCAAATCATATTTCTGCAGTATGAATCGTGCTTTAATAGTTAATGTAATAAAATGTTAACATTATCTATAACGCTAGTGAATAGTTAAGTGTAACATTTTTTTCAAAAACGTATTTAAAAAGGATTAAGGGAAGCCTTCTTAGTATCTTCTTTAAAATGCATTGACAGGATTAAAGTGCTTATATAGGATGCACGTTACAATCAAATTATAAGGTAAGGTTCGTATTATTTATCGGAAAAAATTAGAAAGTAGAAACAGTGAAAATAAAGTAATTGTAACTTCAATAATTCTCATTGTGAGTTATTGGGATGTTGTATCTAAGTCGATAGTCATTTAACATTAACCAGGGAGTGCATGTACTAATTGTAAGGACGCAAACAATTTTATTACACAGCTGCAGCCAACTGCAAATAACCAAACTGCAGATATCCAAATATCTGCTTAAAGAATAATTAAATCCTCTTTCAAAGAATAGTGAAGTTGTACCGGAGTTAGACAAAAGGGAAGTGGTGACCGACAGTTATTGGTAATTCGCATTCACTTAATAGGAGAGAAGTTATAGCATGTTTCCATTTGATATCAGTGTAAGACTAATTTTCCGTAGCTTCTGCACAGATTAGGTGCAGTGGATAGATCTTTTATGTCCCAAGTGATTCCTAGGTGAAATGGTTGAACAATGCCTGCTTAAATATGATTGCGAGAAGCTGAGATGCTAACGGCTAGGCGTTAGAGAATAATAATGGTATAAAATAAAGATTTTACCAAAAAACAACTTTTAATCTAGCCAATATATCTTAAAGTTTTTTGTTTCATCGTGAGTTTCATTTTATTATTTTTGGATGGACCTAACAAATCGTAATTTTTAATTAGTTCATTGTCATTTTTTATAAATCTCATTAATCATAATTTTATTTTGGCTGTTTTGGCATTTTTCATGTGAATAAGAGATTCTCCATTCCTACTGATAAATGGAATTCTTGGCATACTCCTTTATCATTTGGGTCAGTGTAATTATCTACTTAGAAAACCTGAAATTTAGGTGTTTAATTGAATAAATTTGAAAAGAATAAGGAAGAGACATCTTAAGGTTGAGTTGGCCTAAATTATTTTTAAGTGGAATGATTTTTTTTTTTTCTATCATTTTAATCTTCATATTTTAGAACATATCACATTTTTAATTTTCTAAAACTGAAGAAAGGAACTGTAGTAATATGATGAAAAGAATATATAAAAAAGACACAGAACCTAACCTTAATCCTAACTCCAAAAACCTATTTTCGTTTTGATTTAGTGCCTTTGTATCCTGTATTATCAAAGTGAAATCTCTTCTTTTCTTTAATGATACTGTATATTTCAACAGGTGATAGAGGTCGTGACCTATGCAATAGCTGGTTGTCTGATGAACGGGCACACGTTTCTAGACTAAGAAGTTGTGTACCACTGTATGGCTCACCTTTGACACAGCTAGGTGTACTTGGTCCACAAGAGTTTGCCAGATTGTGTCAACCAATTGCAGCGCTCGCCGAAACATGTCATGCAGCTGCTAATAAGGTAGATTTTTTTTTATTTCTAAAGTTTTTAGCAAAAATACTTTCTTGTTTAAGTGGAAATTAATTTGTTTAAGCTGTACGATGTAATTGTTTTAGTCCCGTGTGATCGAAATTACTTCTTACTTTCTCGTGAATAAGACCGACTGTGCTAGATTCTTACTATCCGTTATCTGTCTCTCCTAATCTATAGGTTTCCTAACTAAGTTAACCTTTTTGTCCTCTTTTTGCAGATAAAAGTTAGCGCGTGCTGGAAATCTAACTTCCATTAGGAAACAACTGAAAGTTTCCAATTTTTTGTACAATTACAGTGCTACTTTTTTCGAATAGCATGTATATAAATATGTTTTGCAAATTATGTATTTTTCTCCTCAATTCATCCGATTTTTACTGGCGTGCCCAAGGCAACATCCCAGCTGTATTTAATTTGTACACATCCTGCTGACACACCGACTCCTCCAGAATACATCTTCGCTATTGACCAAATGTTGTTCTGGTCATCGTTTTCTGTTCTATTCAAAACTACCTAACTCTTCTTGAGATAAAATTGAATGTAGATGTAAATATGTAGCAACAAAAAATTTATTTACGGTAAACAACAAAAATAAACCTCCCTTCTAATTATCTAAACGGAATATCCATCCCATCGGTACACGGATGGCTCCAAGATGGAGGAGGACGTGGGAGCGGGAGTGTACGGGGCGAAGCCGAAATGTGGGTTCTCGGTTAGCCTAGGCAAACTAGCTACAGCTTTTCAGGCTGAGCTAGCTGCAATTAGGTTCTGCGCTGCCGAGATTAGCGGGCGAGGAATTATTAATTCTAAGGACGTAATTTTCTCGGATGGTCAGGCTGCTCTACGAGCTATAAGTTGCTACCAGGTCCAAACTCAAGGCTGGTTTGGGACTGTATGGGTGCCCTGAAGGAAATTAGTGCCCAATGTAAGGTCATTCTAGTTTGGGAACCTGGTCATTCAGGACATAAGGGTAACGAAGCGGCAGATTTATTGGCCCGGGAAGGCTCTGCGGGACACTTCATTGGCCCGGAGCCCTGTTTTGGGGTTCCAAAGTGTGTTAAAGACTGCGACCATTAACTTATGGGTGCAGAGTAGGTCTCAGGAGTGGTGACTTGCCACCTCTTGACAGAGGCAGGCGAAGCAGTACATTAGAGGCTATTCGCCGAGGCTGACCGCAGAATTAATCCGTCAAGGTCGTGTGGGGATATAAGGATAATTGTAGGCTTACTAACTGGCCACTGCAGGCTCAGAAAACACATGCATCGCATGGGCCTGGCAGATGATGATAGCCTTTGTAGGTTCTGTCAGGAAGGCGAGGAAACGGCACTGCACGTGTTGTGTCAGTGTGAGGGGCTCGTCTGGCTAAGGATGTTTCTTCTCGGGGAGGAAAAACCAAGGCCTCTGAGCTTTACCCAAGAGTCGTTCTCCAGCATTAAGAGTCTGATTAAACGGACGGGACTGGAGGGCAAGCTCTAAAGTCGGGGAGCCACAATAGATCCAAAGGGGGGTTGCAGTGGCGTAGGCCCTAATTTAATCTATTCTATCCATCCCATCTGCCAATCTTGTATACTATTTTGTACTATACATAGGCAAAAGATTGGAATCCTCACTCATGTTTCTGGGATTGGGTTCTGCAATCTCCTTCAAATATTACTTGAATATGGTAAATGAAAATTCAAGTCCAAACAGCTGATTGTGGAACCATTTATCTCTTAGGAACAAATAGATGTGTCATACTCTCTCTCAAGAAAGTTTGAGCTATAGAATGATGAAACACATTTTTTTTCAATATAAATATTAGACGAAACAGGTGTATCCCTGATAGGTACGCGCTTATAATAAAGAACATAAACACTTGCCTTCAACATTATGTAAAAACCAACACACATTTTAACTTGACATTTTTTTTTTTTTTACTAAAACAAATCAAAAAAATCTAAAATATCTACCATAAGTTTATAGGTTATTAACTGTCAATTTGACGTGTGATCGGATTAGCCTAAGGTTGTCTTCCGAAACTTTCTCTTTGAATGATGTTTACTGCATCTTTTCATCAGATAACTTTTAAAAGTTCTTTAAAAATCTTTTAAGAAATTAGATTTGTTTACTTCTTAGTTCTCTCTTTTAAGTTTTAGTTTTTTTAAATAACCAGATCTGTGTTTCTCTAATTAAATAACTTTAAAATACATCAGAGATTTAAGAATAATATTAACAAAATAAAATGATCTGTCAGAAATACTATGACAGAATTACCACCAATTAAAGGAGTTTTAAAGTCGTTGATTTTTCCAATAACCTTGGCCTATTTTCTTAATAGACAACACTACTTTTAAATGATGAGCCTTTTCTTATGCAAGTAGGTCTTTGCCACCATCTTATGTTCCATTTTGATTTTTGATTTAAATTTAGTAGTAGAGTTTACGAATCTTTTAAGATTTGGGAAAATGTATACGGCTACAGAATGATATTTAGTATTAGTATGTTTTTATGGAGACAATGATGGCAGGTTTAGAAGAACTGTAACATTAGGCTAAAAACTCTTGATTTCAAGTTTTGTTGAGATCATTAAGGTTGCTGACGGATTTCTTAAATAGAACGACTCACAACTAACCAACCAGAGTTGGGCGAAAAATAGTTACAACTAATAACTATGAATTGCAACTAAATGAGTTACTTCAAGTTCAAATTATTAGTTATGAATTCTCTCTGCAACTAAGAACTATGAAACCAACAACTAATTCGCAAACTACAACTTGTTTATTATTTATTGTCCCTGAATTCTAATAACAAAATGCTATCTACGAATCTATGCAAAATTAGTGGCCCTGAATGCCTTCTATAGAGTTCATGAGACGGAGGAGGAAACGTTCATCTATCTTATGACGAATTGTTTGAGAGATGAGGATAAGATTTAGGACGGACCTTGGTAGAGGAGCTTGGGCTGTATCCTCTTAAGATTGTTACTCGATTTGTTCGTACAGCTGTGAATCTTAGATGATTTTTTTCCCAGATCGGTTACTGTTGTTATTCTTCATTCGGGAAGGTTTCGATAGTTAGGGTTTTCCTTCCTTACCAATAATAAAGTACAATAGCCATTCAATAAGATATGTTTGGCTATTTCAATTTGATAATGTTTCTCTTTAAATAAAGTATTCTTACATTAACATAAACATTTTTCTCTGATACTTGCTTTATTCTTATTTACCTACTTATTCTATAACGGATCCTGCTGCCCGAGGTGAAAAGAAAATATTTTATAAGAAGTAGAACATTTCTGGAATAAGTCTTAAGTTTTAATAATTACTAATAATATGCACGTCATACTAATATAATAGTTCTCGTTTTTCTGGTTATATTTTTTGTTTTCAGAATTAGATTTACCTTAAAAGAAGATCGTTGTAAGTACTTATTAATATCCTAGTACTAGTTATCTAGCCTAGATTTTACTAGATGTCTCTCAGACATTTCGTGTCACCCTAAATCCCTGCTAATTATTGGAAGAGTTTTACACTAGTCTCCTACGTTTATTTTTACGTTGTCTACAACTAAAAAATCCTGAAAAACTGGTAAATGATTACCTGGTCTTCCTAGAAAAGTTTACTAGAAAAGTAGTTGAACTAAATATTTTTTTTTTTTATAAATAGTTAAATTTTCGGGGTCTGTATTCATGTTTTAGGCTTATTCAGATATTTATTAAGTTTTTAATAGTTTTAGTATGTATTTGTTACAGTAAAGCATCAATGATGTTTGTTTACAGATGAAGGAGGTTATTGACAACTGGGAATCTGGCCCAAGTTTAGGTATGTATATTCATTTAATTGAACTTAGATCTGTATTTTGAGAACTAGACGAGATAATGACACAGGCGTTACAATCGCTCGTAGATACGAATAATGCTGAACTATTATTTGATTATAATTACAATCGTGCTGATAATTTCATACTAATCAATAGGTTAATAATTTTTACAACTTTTTTTGCTTCCTTTGGCAATGGAGGAACTTAACCTATATTATTATTATTATTTTAATTATTTAAGGCGCGTCAACATCTTAGGTTATTAGCGCCCGGAGCTTTTTTCAGTGCACTGCCGGCCTCCGGACAGAACTCGGGACCGTCCGCATGGGAATCCAAAACGCCATCTATACCTTATTATTTGCATTTTTTGATGATTAAAGGCGCGTCAACATCTAGGGTTATTGGCGCCCGGAGCTTTTTCCAGTGCACTGCCGGCCTCCGGACAGTGTTCTCTCGTTACAGACAACACTGTCCATCACCGGACAGTGAGCTGTAAGAAGCTCCTAGGAAAAGAAAATCTAAGGGTCAGCTGCTGGATTCGAACCCGGGACCTCCGCGTGGGAGTCCAGTATGATAACCTCATAGCTAATCCCTTCCCTATTATTATTATTTTTTTTTTTGGCGCATCAACAGCTGAGGTTATTAGCGCCCTGAGCTTCTTCCAGTGCACTGCCGGCCTCCGGACAGTGTTCTCTCGTTACAGACAACACTGTCCATCACCGGACAGTGAGCTGTAAGAAGCTCCTATTATTATTATTATTATTAACAATTAGACTTTTACCATTATTGTACCTCTTCTTCCAGGCTTCTATGTTGCTTGCCTTCCTTACCAATTCTCTTATCCATCTTCTTAGCCTCCGCGTTTCCATCTTAGACTTGACCTACCTCGCGAGCTCGGCACTTAGTGCGTATCAGGCATTTCACCTACTCTAACAAAAATGAAGTATTATAAATACAATTTTAATTGAACCAACACAATATAAATACAGTTTTTACAATCCTGTATGCTTCAGCTTTGCTTTACAAACTCATACACTCGCAATGAACCTCTTTTTTTGGGGGGGGGGGGTTCAATGAATCCCAAAAGTATATTTCCATTTATTAGACAATTTCAAAGTATTTGAGGCAAACCCAGTGAAAGTAAGGGAAAGCTAAAAGTATAGTGTATGGTGGGTGTGTTTACTGTATCAATGTAGCTGTATCTGAGAGATTAAAACTACTTCAGTGTGGGTCCCAGCATCACACGACTTTCATAAGAGAAATGGCAACTTGATGATGAGTGGGTTTGCACGATGTGTTCACAAATAGAAATGGAAAGTTCTCCTTTATATTGAAAGATGGTGAAAATGTATTATGTATTTATGTGTAAGGTTTTGTGTATGGTTCAAAGTTCACATATATTATAAGCTTTTAAAAACATTCGTCTTATTTAAAACGATACAGACATATTGTTTATGACTTATTAGTTCTTTCTCATTAAAGTGAAGAAAAAAAAATAGACAAAAGTGTCTATGTATTAAAATAATGACATGGTTGAAGGTCACGATGATATATCATGTATTTGTATTATACTCGACAGTGCCTTATACATATATTGCTCTTCTACATACATAACATTACCATAAATAAATAGGTAATTAGAAAATGATTATTTTTTTGGTAGAGATTGTTTTGTCAGATTGGTTTTTCTTGATGATCATACAGTAATATACATCTTGTAGTCGTTCTAGCGAACAATGTCATATTGTCTCGCATCAATGTACACTAAAACAACTTTTACATATAAACACGCGCATCTTATATTACTTATTTAGGTCACACGTGATTGTTGAAGTAATTGTAGATCTGCTGAGAACGTTAATAAAACAAAAACAGAATCTGGTGTGAACACTTAATTTCCCCACTTTACAATGGTCTAGAACAGGGGTCCTCAAGCTGCGGCCCCCTGAGGACATTTATCCAGCCCCCGCCGCACTCCGGAAGGGGCATCTCTTTCATTGGTGGTCAGTGAGAGGAGCCCTACTTTTTTTTTTTTTTTTTTTAATGATTTAAGGCGCGTCAACATCTAAGGTTATTGGCGCCCGGAGCTTTTTTCAGTGCACTGCCGCCCTCCGGACAGTGTTCTCTCGTTACAGACAACACTGTCCATCACCAGACAGTGAGCTGTAAGAAGCTCCTAGGAAGAGAAAATCTAAGGGTCAGCAGCTGGATTTGAACCCGGGACCTCCGCGTGGGAGTCCAGTACGCTAACCGCATAGCTAATCCTCTCCCTAGGAGCACTACTTATATGTGGTGGTGCCGCAAAGCGCTGCGTCGCTCATGTACAATACTACTTCCGGTGACGCGGGACGCACGCGTCACCGCTCCGAAAACAGTGTAAAATAACAGCAGAAGTAGGAAGAAAGGCAAAAGCACTATAACTAAACCGGACATTGACCATCTCATTAGCCAAAAGCAGGTCCATAGTTCCCACAGAATTACTGGGCAGTTTGTTGATTAGTACGGCCCTCCAACGGTCACTGAGGGACAGTAAACAATGTAATCCTTAATTCTAAAAATTGTTCAATAATAAGTAATTGTGAATCGTCGTGCTTGTTTGTTTGTTTTGACGAATGTGTGAATTTTAAAAATTAGAAGCAGACAACGTTATTACATTGTAAGTATTTAAATTTTCTTATTTTCCACTTTAATGGAAAAGGCTTCCCTAAATCAGCTAAATTCTGTCTTCACGATCTAATGATCTGACTTGATTTTAGGGTAGTTTTTTCATTGTGTTCCGTTGTAATGTGTGGTATGCTGGTAAGTTCCAGTCAATGCGTATAAGTAGGTACAAAATTTGGCTGAATATTAATACTATTATTGTATTGTCTTTTTTGCACTTTTTTAAATTGCCGCACAAACTTTGTTTATTTTGGGAAAAACTGCACACACTTAAAAAAGTGTGCACACAGGTCACAAAAAATTAGAGGGAACACTGCTGGTGGGGTGCCAAAACTTGGTGCATTGGATGGTTTACAAGTGGCGCAAGCCGAGTTAACAGATAAATCCAAGTTCCCCAAGCTGATCTTGCTCTCAGTTCCAAAAAAAAAACTGTGGATCCGGAGTTATCTTCACCAAACGAGACTCTCTGGCAGATAATTGATCCGCTCATGATGCGCTCAACTTCTCATCCAGGAAATCATTTTGGACTATTATAGATTGGTGCTCCATTAAAGTGGCTTATATAAATTAATTTCGCTGTTGAGATGAAGATTATTCTTCTTCCTCCTTAAGGGAAGCGGATTCTGTTCTTATCTCTGTTTACCAACTCTTAACTGTGAACATAAGACGATATAACAAGTGTTCAGAGTAATGTGCTGCATCTGAATTCGTCTTTAAAAAACCAATTGGCGCATGGTATGCATGCCACCCTGGTCTACATTCTCACTTATGCATTTCTTGTGATTAAATAATTTACAGTGTACACACAGAAAATTTTGTAAAAACCATTTTTTCGGATTATAAAACGGATAATGGTGGTGCAAACTCTGAATTTGAAATTTACACGATTGGTATACCAGCTCATACTTGATAGAGTAGGAAAACATTAAAGTAATAAAAGAGGATTGTGCGACGAAAAATCTAATGTAAGAAAATTCTCATCAACTGCAATAAATACCACAAAAAGATATATAATTTTCCCAATCTACGAGAGTGGAAGCTAAGAAAGAAGAGCCCAGCAGAGGAGCCTGCGTGCTAACAACCCATAAATCCTAATAAGATCTTAACCGACAATTAATTACCTCACTAACTAGGTAAATGTTTAATAAACCTAGCCAAGGCATCACTAAAAATTAATTAATATTAAGTGACCTTATATGGATAATCTCCATTTCTTGTGATAGATAAATAAAAGGAGCGACTAAACTGCAGGCCATCTCCTTATTAATTAACATTTATTTAATATTAATTAGGAATAACAGATGCGCCTGTCAATTTATCTTCTAAAACAACCGGAATGGAAAAAAGAACTATGTTCGGGCATAATAACTAGAAATGGTAAAATCTAATCTGAATAAATAATATAAATATTCAACGCTGGTTTTCAGAGGCTCTTTCTTTTTTTAACAGCTTTCATTGGATTGTTGAAGATTTCAAAAATAATGTAAAAATTTACTGATTTATTGACTGTACAACCAACTAAAATCTGGCATGCTAAATGTTCACATAAACTTTCATTTACAGTTATCATCACACTGTTCAGATTTTAAGAAATGTAGCACAAGTGTAGAAGTAAGGGGACTTCTATTTCTATATTGAAGTTTTCATATCCTGTATCTTATCTTTTCATATGTCGTGTGAGTGCGCCCGCCCATTAAATTCATTCAAAATAGTTCCAGTAGAATGTATTGTGTACATGTAATGCAACTACTATTCAGTCAAAATTCTAGTTACTAGAAAACCTAACTACATAGGTAGTGGTAAGAGAAAGTCGTGTGAGTGTGCATTTTAAAAATCAAATTGGAAATAAAGTTAATATCAATAAAACCGAAAAAAGCCGACAGAAACCGATCGTATTTGGCTTAGAGATATAAGCGAAAGAAAGTCGTGTGAGTGTGTCTATTAGATGTTAAAAATTAAATAAAGTTAATAAACATGGTCTATTTGGGACGAAAATTGACGACAAAAACCGATCGTATTCGGCTTCTTAGAAATGAAAATTGAAAAAAGTCGTGTGAGTGCGTCTTTTAGATGTTAAAAATTAAATAAAGTTAATAAACATGGTCTATTTGGGACGAAAATAGCCGACAGAAACCGATCGTATTCGGCTTGTTAGAAATAAAAATTAAAAAAAGTCGTGTGAGTGTGTCTATTAGATGTTAAAAATTAAATAAAGTTAATAAACATGTCTATTTGGGCCGAAGATAGCCGATAAAAACCGATCGCATTCGGCTAGTTAGAGAGAAGTGAGAGAAATAATATTAAAAAGCACGGCTAAGGCTGGTTGGGTTACAGATCCAGTGATTCCTGGAATTTGAATTCTCTAACCCATCGTGCCTTGATGGCTTAGGTTTGGGACTGACTTTACCGCTCTGCAGTTAGTTTTTCCACTGTATCTCAGGAACGGAATATCCTAGAGACTTCAAATTTGATATTTCGTTCAGGTTCAACTACAGGAAGTGACGATTAATTTTTGGTAAAAATAGCTCCACCGGAAGTGCCACTTTACTGAATAGATTTTTCACTTGTTTACCTGTTTTTCAAAAACCGCTTCTTCGATTTTCTCCAAACTTGGTATAATTATAGCTCACAAATAGCTCTATAACTTTTATTCGAAACTTTTTTTTTTATACTTCGATTAAGGGCACTTTTGGGGGAGGGGGGTGGGTTAGTCAGTCCGATAGAAGGCCAGTTCGCTGTATATACGGACTTACTCTTTATGGTACGATCTTCTTCACTGAAGAAATATTTTGTATATGAAAATGGCTAGCATAAGGGTCACATCTAACAAATTCTAAACAAAATTAATAAAAATTTATTGCAGTAAAATTACTAAAAATGAAATCAATTGTAATAAAATGACGATTAAACGCAAGCTTTTTCGAACGTTTGTAAATGACTGAAATTACTGAACTGAAGTATGAATGAAATGTTGGTTACCTGCTGATTTGTGTACCTTTTGTCGTTTAATCAACCCTTATACTGAACTTTTTAAACTGCAAGTTTTGGTTAAGAAGATTTCTGCACCTTTTGGATAGTTCTATTTATAGTTTCATAGTACTATTACGAACAATATTTACACATTATACAACATCTCTGAATAAGATCTCCCTGCGTATAGTTCGCCTTTATATCTTGCAATATAATGAATCACCATCAACGGTGATTCGTCCTTTTTCAACCGGGACTTAAGAGCTGCCTCTAAAATTGTTCGTTCAGAGCAACTTACTGTTCTGGATCATTCAGCCAAGAACTTAAATTTCACAAAATTACATGTTTATTTATTTGTAATTTTTTTTAGAGATTCAGCGAATTGTGTTTCCAAGCCCTTCAAGTATCTGTAACAACCAATATTTGCAGTTACTAGGGGCCAATATAACCTATCAACATTCTATATAATGACGTAATTAATTAAGTTTATTGAGCTAAAATGAAGAATACTAAGATCAAGAAAAGGTTGAGGCCGAATTGTTTTTACCAAGTCTTTGTAATATAACCGTGGAATTCATAACGTCCTAATATTTTGTGAGATTCCCGATTTGATACACATGCACACTTAGAAGCGTATGGTGATAAAAATATTACCAAAATTTGATGTAATCTCAACATTTACCTCGTCCCAGTAGAGAGAAGATGCACGCAGAACAAAAAAATGCACCATATTAAAAATTTGTGTAGGTATAGATATGCATCATTTTATGAATATCTATATGAAAATTATGTACCTGATTTTACAAAACAGATAAGAGATCGTTAATATCCGCTAGATTGAAGCGATTTGATTTTACCATTGCAAAGATATACGTACACGGAAACGTTGCTTAGATATTTTTTTGTTACGTCATGTCTGATTAGAAATCTGATGAGAAGATTTCAAAAAAATATATTTATTCATGCGTAACAAATAATAAGAATTATTTCCACCTTGAAATCTGTGTCGAGATGTTAAAAGTTTAAATACTATCACGAGAATAACTTATTTTGCGTGCATTCGATCAGTTTTAATTTTGTTTTATTCGAGATACGATATGTGTATACACGTCGAACACAGGGCAAAACAACCATAAGTTTACAACGTCATAATAGTCATTGCAAGCGACTTTTTCTGCAATCTCTAGGGGCTTGAGATTACAGAGCATTCTGTGCTCATTCAAAATCTTGCACCGCCTCACGTATGCATTGCTCTAGTTAACTAGAGGGACGCAAGAGCTTTGAATTCTTGTGTACTCGTCAATGTAACGCACCGTTATAGAGATTTGGTTACACGCTTAACTGGTTAAGTTACATTACCATTGAATTTATGTTCTTTTTTTATTCTGTTATTTTATTCTATGTTTAATCTACAATAATTATAATATTTTGTTCAACATGTAACATATACATATTAGTGCCAACTCCACTTTGTGTACATCAGATGAAATTAATAAGATTAGATTTAGATTTACACGGCGGGACGGGACCCATGCCCCACGGCACCGCAGCCACCGAGGCTTATTGTGCCTTCCCTTAAGTCTAGTAGGTGAAACCTCCCCTTCTAAGAAGGTTGAGGGCTTTCTCTACCAGTTCCTTCTGCGCTATAATCTTCTATGGTCTCAAGATACCAAAGATATCGTAGCGAGTCTCTCGATTGCAACGCAATCGAATAACAGGTGAGAGGCCGTTTCTTCCTCTTCCTGGCACAATCTGCACATCGGTTCCGAGCTAATAAGCCCTACCTTGTGTAGGTGCTTCCTGAACCTACCTTGACCTGTGAATTGGCCTGTAATCAGAGTAATCTGATTTCTGCCCAAGCACAGAGCCTCTTTGGTTCTTTGTTTACACAGCAAGGGCATAACCCTCTTGCTGTGTTTGACCCCAGGAAGCATCACCCAGTACCTTTCATGCTCTCTCTAGATCCAATCACTGAGAGCCTCACGAACTGCACCCCTTGGTGATCCCCAGGCCAATGAAAGGAGTGTTAGCTCCGTTCCTGGGCTAGCTGATCGGCTGTCTCATTCCCCTTAATCCCCACATGGCCCGGCACCCACTCAAGTCGGACTTTATTGTGCCGAGCCAGTTGATCTAGAGCCTTTTTACATTCCCAGATCAGGGAAGAGGTAGTTCTGAAGGAAGAGTGCCGCTTGACTGTCCGAAAAAATGCAAATCTCTCTATTTCTAAGAGTCATTCGCAGATTTTCCCCAGCGCAAGTTTTAATGGCAAAAACCTCGGCCTGAAAGACGGTGGCATATCTCCCAAGAGCTCTCTCTGTTGAGTATCTTAGGTTTAACCCCATACACCCCAGCTCCGATCCCGCAGGCCATCTTGGAGCCATCCGTAAACCACATGGCTCCCATCTGGCACTGTTCTGTCCAGTTTACCCTCCACTCAGTCCAGATTAATAATAATAAAATAGAATTTAATATGTTTCAATTGTTCGGAGTTTAGAAGAAAATTTGTATTTCAGAACCTTGATGACGTAGTATTAAGAAAAAGTCGTTAGAGTGTTCACACCAGCTTTTTAAAAATAATATGAGTTGGATAAAGTTTAAGTATATCTTTAGAGTGATTCATAAGTATGTATGTATATGTTTCGGGTCCATTAACCTTTAAAAACTCATTGATCATGCTAGCTAGTAGATAGATACAAATACTTGGTGACAATTTAAAGAAGGGCTACATAATATAATGGATCAGAAGGGAAATGGAGAAGTCTACGTGACATTGGACACACACATTAGGGAGTCCTAAAGGTTTCCTAATCTATTGGTTATCTTGCCCTCTTTCTTCTCATTCATGTTTCCGAGATAATCTTTCCTCCACTAAGTTTTGAAGACGTTCAACAATCTTTACGTTTATGGCGATCGTTATGGAATGTTCCTTGAACCTACTAATGAGCTAGTCTTGTTTTGTTCCCACTGCATTGTTTTGTTTTCAGGTTATAAACACAAACTATGTAAATGCTATGGATGACAAGTTATCGCTTCTCCAGAAATTTTTTTTTTAATAATGCATGTCAATAACTTTTTAATATCATTAATCACAAAAGCCAGGTATGTGTCAACATAGTGTAAACATTAATTTTATGAATTCCACGAAATTACTGGAATTTCCAACCTTGCTTTATTTGATAAACAAAACAACTGTTGTAGTGAGAGGTTATGTTACCTGGGTAGGTTCTAGTCAGAGTAATTTTTGCAGTTTGAACTAACTCCTTCGAATATTAGTCGTTATATATGTGCCATGCTTCTAAAATATAGCTCTTAAGAATACATGTAAGTTGTCTCATTGTAAAGAAACTCCTTATAAAATTTTAGCAGAAAAATCTAAAAGAAAAATATATTTTTCAAAGGGAAGGAATCAGCTAAAGTGGTGATTCCCATGCGGAGATTTCGGGTTTGAATCAAGATTTTTTTTTCTTTCTACGAGCTTTTTACAGCTTAATGATGGAAAAGTGTTGTCTATAACAAGAGAACTTTTACCATAGGCTCAGGTGCCAATGCCCTCAGGTGGTGCCGCGCCCTAAATTGAAAAAAAGTCAATTTTAAAAGCATCCTTAAAAGGAGATGAAGAGTAGATCATTTTTAGAGTGAAAAGAAGACAGAAATTCTATTAAAGTATCCGTTCATTTTTTTGGATAATTATTAAAGCCAAGTCTCGATCATTCAAATTAATGTAATACTTCTTTAAGACCAAATTTTTAATTTTTCACAATACTATATCTTATATTTAACAAAATATTATAATATAGAAAGCAGTGATACACTTAGATTTACTTGCGTCACATTGTCCACTAACAAAATATTTAAATTTAATAAGATTTTTGAGTTTCAAAATGTGTCTCTGGTAATTCGAAGCTTACATTCCAACTAGAATGTTGACATGTCCATTTATGACAGAGACATAATTTTAAAAATTTGCAATAAAATTTTTCACAGTTAACGTGTTTTTTAAAAAAAATTAGAAACACAAAGAAGTCTTTAATAGTTTTCTTTTTTAAAAGGACATGCCGCCACAAACGGACATTCTAGTCATAACGATCACTGCAGCTTAGTATTCTTATATTCTAAGTACTTTTAATGTTACCTCCAGGTATGTTTTAATAATCCTTTATATATACTCGTAGAAACATTCAAAATTATTGATATATATTTTCTAACTGTAGGATACCTGTTATTTATCTAACTTTATTGTAATTAGTGTAACCACATACATACAAGGGTATCCATACATTCATACCGTAACGGTAACTTCCTATTTAGAAGTTTTCGCTTCTAAATAGTTTTACCTTACCAAAACCAGTATTTTTTTTATATCCGTTTTTTTTATTATTTTATTCAATCATTTAATGTCACGTGATGCACTTTCTTATTAAGATACTTTATAGGTTTTCATTTCTATGTTTGTATAGGTAATAATTTATGGCTTAATAATAAAAATCAAAATTCTTACTTCCCTGTATAAAAACCTTTAAAAAATTACGTTTACTAGAACTTCCCAGTTATCAGTCAGTTTTCTGGTTATTCCCAACATATTTTAATTATTCCTTATGCTACGTTTAAATATAAGGTTTGTGTGAGTACTAGAAGATTGGAAAAAATTGTTTATCGTAATAAAATATCATTAATTTACAATTTATAAATTCAGTTTTATGATATTCTTTAAATATTTCTTTATCCATAACATAACTATTATAATTCGAAGCAATCAGAAGTAATAACAAAACGCAAGATAGCACTAAGCATTTAAGTGGATTTAAGAAGTCCAGTCGAATTAAATATAATTTTTTGGTGATTAATTAAAATTAAATTATGATCTATACAATGGAAGATCATTTCAATAGATCATCAACTTAAAATATTTATAAATTCTTTGTCAACAAATATAATCAACTATTTTGTAAATCCTGGTAAGTGGAGATATCTAGTGGTACTTTCTTAAAACAGAGTTCGGTTTCTTCGTTTATGGTGATTTCTAGTGGTTAGTTTATAAAGTAAATATATAGTTACTTAGTTGCACCAATTAAGTTGGAATGTGCATAAAAGATCTGGGTAAGTGCATGCATCTAATAACAGCTTTAAGAAGGAATAAAAAAAGAGAAAACAATTACTATATATAATTTATGTTTAAACTGATTGTCAACTTTGGTTGATTCACTTAGCTGTATTTTTTTGATTTATTGAGAATAGAAAAGAAATCTTTGTTTAAACACTTAGATTTGTACTCCAAGGCGTTGAAATTATGCTTTAACTTGCAATTTTCTAAGACAGCATTAAAATACTTTTTACAATTTCCTTCGTTGATAAAAAGAATAGTCAAAATTTTAATTATATTTTTTTTATTGCCCATTCTTATTCTCCTTTACCACATTACTATAGATTGTTGTAATGTAGTTATGGTAATTTTTATTAAAATTTTATTTGGTGAACAATCCTTACATGTAAATCAGACGTTTGCTTTTAGAGTAAAAAAGGCTTCTTTAAGCCTGATTGCAAACACTTCATACTGAGAATAACAAAACTTTTTCTTTCGGTAGTATTCAATCACTTTTGATATAATTATTTATCTATAGCGTAAGTGGTTTTTCGTTTTTCAAGTTTATTGAAGTTCTAACAGTAGAAGCATAATTATGTTGTTATTCTAAACTAAGGGATTAGCTCAAAACATTTTGTTACATTGAAATTAACCCAATCGGTATTAAGAAAAGATTTGTTCTTAATAAGAACTAGTAAGTTATAAACATGTCCTCTTTTTTTAAAAAATAAGCTCATGGTCTCTCGTCTAAGTCTGTTTATTATATTAGATAGATTCTTACTTTCTACTTAGTTAAAACGTAAACCAGGCCAAGTTTGGCCCACTTTTCCGTGCTTTTGATTTAATTTCGGCCAGTAAGAGAAAAGTGAACAGCTTAATGGCTTTCTTGGATTTCAAATTATTATAGATTTACTTCATGCTGGTAGTTGTAAGAAGGTAATTTACAAAACTTTATTGGCGATTCCTCTGAAATTCGCTATTTCTCTTTATTGTCGCCAATCTTTGGTTACTCTTTGGACACACCAAATAATTCAGCAAATGATAGCACAATGTTGTTGTAGCATAAATGTTGAGGTCCTTCAACTCAACCTGAAGATTGTTAAAGCAACTCAAAAAGAAAGAAAGAAAGAAAAAAAAAAATCTTTTAACCATCCAGACAATTGACGTCCGTAATAGAGAACCAAAGGTTGATGAACTCTATTGTCTTAGCGTCTTGTTCATTAGAAGCATCTCTATTGATCACTAGGTTATTTATTGCAGTCTTATTCTTTTGTTTTTGTTTAGCATGAGCGATTTTTTTTTTAATTATATTGATAAAGAGTTTGGTAAGGTTATATACTCGTATACTGTGCCAGAAAGGTTAACGGAGAATTTGTTCTATCTTGAGGATGAAACTTTTGTGACGTTAGTTTTCTAACTGAGAAACAAGCTGTGGGTAGTTTAAATTTACAAACATGGCGGTTAAAATTGAGTCTCAAATGGACCTATCTCGATCGAGAAATTGTATCTGACGCAAATAGGATCAGTAATATTTTGATGCAAACATTTAACTCATTCAAGAATTGAATATTACTGGAGAAGGGAATCTTGCAAAGATTTTAGAAGCAGCCCTAGAATAAAGAGAAAGGAGTCTCTGCATTTCAGTAAAAAATCATTTTGATGCTTCTTAAAGATTAGCCAATTCTACGTCAAAGCTGCATTTTGGATAATCTATCGGATTCAGAATTTTAATTTGAAGGATGATCAAACTGCCTGCCCTCCATTGATGCGCTTGATGATTATTTATTGCGTTTTTGTTTAACTTTGGGTGAAAATTGGTGTGTTTTTAGTGTAGCAATCTACAAAGTGCCCTTCCTTGCTCATCAACATTGCCCACCAGATCCAATTGGCGCAGATCTTCTTCCTCATCTTCTGCTCGATACCATTCTACTAGTAGGTTGGAGATCTACCTCTACCGCTACGGCCACTCGGCACTTATACTTTCACACTACTGGACCATTCCTCAATTCCTTATATTCCTAACATGTCCATTTCTTTTTATTCCCTCTTCAACACCCATTATTCTCGTTACCTCTTCATTCCTCACCCAGTTTATCCTAGTCTTTTTCAAACATATATCCAAAAAAAAAATCTTTGAAGTCTCTTTATAATTGTGTTCAGGTTCCAGCCGCTTATAAAAGAACAGCTTCGTTAATTGTCTAGAAGTATCTTCTTTTTTTTTTTATTTCTTTGAGACAGTGCACCGTTCTAAATGATCGAATGCAGCATCCTTATTGCCATCCTTGCACGATACTCCCCTTCATTGCATTTGTTTTACCTCACCCCACTTGCTGCCCGAAATGGACCTCAGATCCCCAGGTCACAATTGCCAAAATTAACTGTATCCCTCTTAACTTAAAATTATTGCCCTTGTTGAGACTGAAAACCTAGTCTATTGGGTCTTTCAATGCTAATTTCTTGACCTTTAAGGATACCTTAAGGTTGTACACATATTTTGGGAAATCCGTTTTCATTTCTTTGGCAAAATGTGCACTCTTAGGCTGGAAACATAGTGGAGCGGCGAGCAAAGCGGTGAAAACAAACACAAGTTATCATCATATAGGACCGCGCATAGTGGAGAGCAAAGCGAAGATAGAGCATCGCTACCAAGAGAGAGAGTAGAGTAACGTGTTGTGACATGTTTGATTTCTTCCCTCTCATCGCGCTCAATTTTCTAGGTTAAAATGGATATTGCTGCATTTATTGGTGTAGTTTTTTTAAAGAAACCTCCTGTGGGACCAAAAGGATCTTCTCTACATCACAACCGATTTGTGTTGGATAAGGAATGGGGCAGGATTAATGGGGTTAACACTGAAATTCGTCCTTTTCTTGATTAACATGCCTTCAACACTGGTTAGTATGTAATCAAATATTGAAAGAGACATTCGAAAATACGCATGAAACTTGCTAGGATGCTCCCGAAGTTGTTGTTAGTACAAGTGATGGAATTCACCATGTTCATATCCTAGCCCTGTTTATATCATGAACACTACAGCTCCTGCTTCTAAGCTGCTGTAAATACCAAATTTTCAAGGAAGAATTTTCATATAGAAATAGTTCCTCCATCATGTCTCGTCGAAAGGAGAAACGCGACTAAACTCGTCACTAAGTGCATGCGACTCTTTGCTCGCTGCTTGTCGGTCTCTTTGATTTGAAGCAACTACCATCGCCGCTCCACTATGTTTCCAGCCTTAGAAAACACACCTTTGTTAGCCCAGTAAGAATTGTTAATTAGCGAGGAGATCAAGAATTTAATCGAAATTAATTGCTAAGGCTGGTACTTAGTTAAACAAAAAAAAAATCTTCAAGTTCTTCGGGACAAACTAAATTTAATGATTATGAGTGTAGACTAGTAAGTGAGTAAAAACATGCGATTACTTTATTTTACATTCTTCGAGTAGTCTCTACAAAATAAATAATGGACAGTTGCATCTGCAACGACTTAACACTTTCCAAAAAGGCTGGCATTACATTGAAAAGCGACCCCTGATCTTTGCCAATGTCCTTCACTGTGGCTGTAACCAATTTTGCACTTTGCAACAATAATATGATTCATAGGGTTGTTCAATTAGTTTGAATTTACATTTAAATTACAGATTTACATTACTTTTACTAACCAAACTAAATTATAAATAATTATTGTTAAAAACTGAATGGAGTCAGACTTATGTATAAGCTGTTAGTTTTAAGTGTTCGTTTTGCATAGTTGTGCATAAGTAATTGCAGATGCAATTCGACCTACGTCCACAGCTAATTCCAGACTATTTAGAGTTAGCCAACTATATTTTGTATTTTTTGAACTGATCGCTATCTACATTAATAATTATTGTATCTAGTGGAATTGTTTAATAATTCATCGGCAAATTATAAATTCGTTACAGAATTTTTTTGTTCTTCATTGTAGGTTAATGATTTTCGTAATTATCTCATGATTTCTACTCCTAAGTACTTAATTCTTTCTTATTTCTGATTAGTTACATTCTTTTTTTTAAAAGTCAATGATTCTTTTGAATGAAGGGAATGGAACTTTTTTTTGCTGCCAGAATTATGGGTAATTCTGAAGAAGGACGACGCCTTTTCATTGATAATTTGGAACTAAAACCGTTCTTTCCGCAGTTTATGATACCATCATTCTTGTTTGATATCTCTACTGTCTAATTTCTAACATTATTTAGTTTTTTTTACTGAAAATGTTGTATACTGGTGGTTCAATTGGTGAAGAACGATATACCAAACCAGGGGTTTTAGGAAGGGGCATTTATTTTGTTTTTAAGTAACTGGTTTTACTTTTAATAGTGTTAATAAAAGGGCATACATAAAATATAATTATTAAAAATCATTTGAAAAACATAATTTAAGATTTTACACTACTCTCCTTGTTACCCAGTTCGAGCAGGTGTTCCCCAGGGAAGTGTCCTTGGGCCTGTACTCTACACCATATACACTGCTGATATTCCTACCAATCCTCGTACCTTCCTTTTTACTTATGCCGATGATAACGCCATCCTCTCTCCTCATAAAGACCCGGTCCTTGCCTACCGCTTCCTCCAATCCCATATAGAATCTCTTGAGCCTTGGCTAAAGAAATGGAGAATTAAAATTAATGAAAATAAAGGTAATTACATTACATTCTCCCTAAGGCAAACTATCCTTCCACCCGTTTACCTAAACCTCACTCCTCTTCCCACAACAGATTGTGTTAAGTATCTAGGACTCTTCATGGACAAACGCCTAACCTGGAATCCACATACTAGACTCAAACGGAAAGAACTGAACAGACGATACAAACTTCTCTCTAGACTTCTTGACAAGCGATCTAAACTCTCTCTACAGAATAAACGACTTATCTATACTATGATACTAAAACCTGCCTGGACTTACGGAATGGAACTTTGGGGCTCAGCCAAAGCTTCCAATATCTACAGAATCCAATCCTTCCAGTCAAAAACTCTCCGTAGAATCGCTAATGCTCCTTACTTTGTTTCCAATCATACCTTGCACCGAGATTTCCTTGTTCCCTATGTTTCTGAAGCTGTAAGATCCCGATACTTTAAATTCCACACATCAATCACCTCACATCCCAATCCTCTAGTAGCTCAACTTACCACTCTACCAGGAAATCCTCCCAGGCGGTTGAAGCGCAGGTGGCCACGCGATCTTCTAAATGAAGTAAGAGCCAATGTACAATAGTGAACTGTACCTCTTTGGGAGTTTCACCAATGGGTGAATTCTCCCCTCATGTATTCATGTATCTATTCCATTATCATGTTGTATCAGCTTCACTTGATGCAGAATTATTCTGCAGTTGTGAAAATAAATAAATTAAAAAAAAAAAAAGATTTTACACTAAAAATAAATAGCAATAAAATGTGGTTTTGGGGATAATTTTTGAAAATAGTTGTAAATTTAGTAAAAATGCAACTAGTTCTTGGTTATTACTTTATATTTTGGGAGTTCCAATGGCTTTATCCAATTCTATATTATAGTAGAGCAGCGTTTCCCAACCCTTTTTTGGCTCGCGTACCACTTAGAAGTACATCATGATAAAGTGAACCACTTCGTAAAAAGATTGTAAAGTACAGTAAAGTAAAGTAATCGCCTATTTTTTCAGGCGGGGCTTAACGTCCAACTACCATTTACTAGGTGTTGTGGACGGAGGCGAATAGC
The DNA here is from genome assembly GCF_049639745.1 of Rhodnius prolixus. Classification (NCBI taxonomy): domain Eukaryota; kingdom Metazoa; phylum Arthropoda; class Insecta; order Hemiptera; family Reduviidae; genus Rhodnius; species Rhodnius prolixus. Next base: position 28,238,347 of record NW_027411624.1, read on the forward strand.
AAACGTACTTTACTATTTCTCATTTAACCATTAAATAAAATCCAAGGCCAAGACCGGGAATCGAACCCAGTACCACAATACATATTAGCTTCACAGGTCTCGCCTCTTAACCCGCTCGGCTACCGTGGCGCCAAAAAGATTGTATTTCGCAAACTTTGTTATTCCGAGTGTGTTATTTTATTATTATCATCTTTATTTGTATAGAGGTACAATGTATCTGTTACAAAGGAGTTCCAAGTTCATGTTCACTTTATAAACTTTGTAAAGTGTAAGATCTTAGTTTTAACACTTTTTTAAATAATTAAAAATTGCATATATATTTATCTCTTCAAAATTATTAATTAATTTACAAAAGTTTTCTTTAGGATTATTATATTTTTGCTCAAATCTTTTAAATTAATTTCTTTTAAGCATTCAACTACCTGTAAGTGTACCAATTAAATTTAATGTTGCTTGGATAGAGCTTACTCATTAATTACAATCCAGTCTCTTTAAGCAGATCTTTACATAGTTATCATTTAAGCTCTGTCACATGATAATTCTATAAAATTTTCTTTATCTTTTATTTGATAATGATGTAGCTTTTCCTAAATTTTCTTTATAGAAGGGGTTTGAAATCAAATCATCATTTGTTTTTTCGGGTATTGGAAAAATACTGGATGAAAGGCAATTTTAATCCTGTTAAATTTGCTATTTTATTTTCTCATATATCTTGAGGCAGACTAACCTTATTACTGTAAATATTGACAATTTTACAGTATAATATTATTAATAAAAATAATTTTTATGAATTATAGGAACAAACGTTTCTATGATATTTTTATGATTTAACTTTTTTTTACAAGAGATGGGCTATTAAACTTAATGAAAGCAAGTCACAAAACATCACCTTCACTCTTCGGCGCATTACTCTTCCTCCAGTCACCTATAACCTAACACCTCTACCAGAAGTGAACGTTGCCCGCTACCTTGGGCTTTACTTAGACCAAAGACTTTCTTGGAACCCCCACACTAGACTTAAAAGAACAGAACTGAACAGACGCTATCGACTACTTAAAAGACTCTTAGACGACAGATCAAAACTCTCTCTGGACAACAAAAGACTAATTTATACTTCTATTTTGAAACCCATCTGGGCGTATGGAATAGAGCTGTGGGGTTCAACCAAACGCTCCAATCTTCAAAGGATTCAATCTCTACAATCTAAAATACATCGAACTATCGTAAACGCTCCATTTTATGTCTCCAACCTGACTATACGCACTGACCTTAACATTCCTTTTGACACTCAAGTTGCTAAAACAAGATACTGAAAACTCCACTTCAACCTGCAATCTCATATAAATCCTCTAGCTCAAAATCTTTCTTCTAGAACTATTCCTGACAACCCGACAAGACGCCTTAAAAGGCAGTGGCCTCGTGATTTCCTCTCCAGTGACGAGAGTGGCTAACCATCTAATATTTGGGAGTGTTACCGCTGGGTAACTTCTCCACTCGTATACTTCTGTTATTCGATGTTACTCTGTTATCACTGTTACTTATAGCGCTAACGCGCTGATTGGAGCATAAATAAATGAAAAAAAACAAACTTTTTTTTTTAATTTTTTATATTTGCCATTATTGATTATTTTTCGCGTACCACAGGTTGGGAAACGCTGTAGTAGAGTATCCGAATGAATTTTTCTACTGAATAATCCATCCGGATTAGGTGGATATTAAGTGGAAAGAAGAAAACTATTTGTCTGCCGGATTCGCAAAGCAATATCAAAGAATTCACTGTCCTTTAACTGACGTAGATCCTTGCTAAATATCTGCCCAGTACCAAATTTCCTTTACTAAGCCTTCAGCAAATAATGGTAGATGGTATTTCGTATACCTCACAGCACACGTACAGATGGCATTGGTCTTCCTAAAGGCATTCAGATGAGGTGCCACAGAATCATGCCCAGTCAAAACCCTGAACGCTCCAATCCCAACCTCAAAAGGTATCTTGCATTTTCCGGCATTCCTTCTATAAATCTCTTATAGTCTGACACAGACAGCATCTCACCTCCGGGACCTGAGCCCACTTCGGTTTTACTCAGACTGCAATTTTTTTCATAATCCAGGCTCTATATCGTTTCAAGATTGCTAAGGCAAGTTCAGATTCACAGAATAATTTTACTAGACCCTTTTCCTAGCTTGTTTTATCAGCTCTTTCAATGCCCTAACTTGTTGATTGTCCAGGGAACCAGTTAAGTGTATACAATTCTTCCCTGAGTTAGTTGATCGAAGCATTTTCTGCATTCTACTACTAGCTTAGAATACCAGCTTTGCTTGATTATCAGAGAAGATCTCCATTGGAATGTGTTGGGTTACTGTGAACGTATCTCACGTTGCACTACTCTAAAAACTGAATTCAACTATTTAATGCTTGACTTTAAGGGTATCAGTGAGATAAGGGCTTCTACCTTCTAACTTTCGCTTTGGCATCATGATGAAGAGACTATCTGCGGATATGGCCGTAGATAAATAGTAGCAACAGTGCTACTACACGGTGCGATTATCGTATGGTCATTCCTCGGATCTAACTACTTTTATACCACTGCTCTTACGTCATAAATCTTGTAAAGAATTTTAAAAACAACTTACCAACTATACCGTACGAATTAAAAGTATGAATTTTTTTTTTTGTTTTTTTTCTAAGTGAACGTGATAGTGCATCAGTTATATACAATTAAAGATGAAAATTAAGTGGGCTGTGGCAAAAGTTTACCGCCCTATCGCGCAGTAAATGGGAGAAAGTTATTTATTTATTTTTTTTTATCATTATTATTTATTTTTGGCGGGTCGGTGTGAGAGTGATGCAGCTGTTGCTGAGCGGGCTTCCAAGATATTACTTCTTGTTTGGCGGTCAGGGAACTTCTCTCCAATACAAGTTTGTAACATACGTTTTACTGCGCTATAAAGTATCGTACAATTTATTTATTTATTTTTGACATGTATTTCAATTTTTTAAATGTAATTTATTTAGTTAAACAAAATAATTATTATTTTCATTAAAACTTATTTTATTTTAATTGTTAACTCAAATTAAAACTACCATGTCTTATATACAATACAAAAAAGTGAATGTTAGTACAGTTCGAAAAAGTTCGTTTATTTAGGCTTTTAAAGGGGGAAAAAAAAATCTGGAACATTCAGAATTATACTTCCCCAAAATTTGAAACAATTGATGTAAAAATAATCGCTAAAAATAATCAAATTCGTTTAATAAAAAGATACTATCGATTTTCTTCAAATTTGAAAGTTCACTTTAGAATTGAATTCATATTAGCATTATATACTAAATTATTATAAATGCTATAATCAGTACATTATACTTTAATGACACTTTAGAGACAAGCGTCACTCATCTCCTCACCCTTCCCCATAGAACTGCTTTAAGAAGCATTTTTCCTTATACACAATTAAAGATGAAAATTAAGTGGGCTGTGGCAAAAATTACATGAATGCCGCCCTGAGCATATTAAATAAAATCATTGAAGATTTTTTTTTTTTTTTAAATTTACTAAAAACTACTTTTTTGGACCCTCAAAAAAAAGATATATCCGTTGAAAACAGAAATCATAAAGTTGACCTGATGACTATAATTTTCTTACCCAGCAGGGAGAATGTAAAAGTAGTACAAGATGGATGCATTAAACCAGCGTTTCCCAAACTGTGGTACGCGAGTTGCTAGTTGGTAGTACGCGACAAATAATCAATCATGGCGGACACAAAAAATTAAAGCACAAAAATATCATAGAAACGTTTTTTCCTATAATTCATAAAAAATATTTTAATTAATAATATTATACAGTAAAGTTGTCAATATTTACAGTAATAACGTTAGTCTGTCTCAAGATATATGAAAAAATGTAATAGCACATTTAACAGGATTAAAATTGCCTTTCATGGAGTATTTTCCAAAACCTGAAAACACAAATGAAATTTGATTTCAAACCCCATCTATAAAGAAAATTTAGGAAAAGCTACATCATTATCAATAAAAGATAAAGAAAATTTTATAGAATTATCATGTGACAGAACTTAAATGATAACTATGTAAAGATCTGCTTAAAGAGACTGATTGTAATGAGTAAGCTCTATCCAAGCAACATTAAATTTAATTTGGTACTTACTGATACTTGAATGCTTAAAAGATATTAATTTAGAAGATTTGGGCACAAATATAATAATCCTAAAGAAGAACTTTGTAAATTAATTAATAATTTTGAAGAGAAAAATATGTACGCAATTTTTAATTATTTAAAAAAAGTTTTAAAACTAAGAACTAACACTATACAAAGTTTATAAAGAGAACATGAACTGGAACTCCTTTGTAACAGATACGAGGGTCGTTTGAAAAGTCCGTGCAAAAATAAAAACTACTTAATTTTTTGGGGTAAACCTTTTTTATTTTTCAACATAGTCTCCTTTTAGGCTTATACACTTCGTCCAACGCTGCTCTAGTTTGTTGATCCCTTCCGAATAATAGGATTTGTCCAAATCTGAAAAATAGCCGTTCGTTTCTGCAATCACCTCCTCGTTTGAATAAAATCTTTTTCCCGCCAGCCATTTCTTCATATTGGGGAACAAATAGTAGTCCGAGGGAGCCAAGTCTGGAGTATAGGGGGGATGTGAAACGAGTTGGAACCCTATTTCCATTAATTTTGCGACCACAACTACTGAGGTGTGAGCTGGTGCGTTGTCGTGATGGAAAAGGACTTTTTTGTGGGCCAATCGTGGGCGTTTTTCTTGCAGCTCGGTTATCAAACGGTCCAATAACGATGAATAATAAGCACCTGTAATAGTTTTACCCTTTTCCAGATAGTCGATGAGGATTATTCCTTGCGAATCCCAAAAGACAGTCGCCATAATCTTTCCGGCCGAAGGAACGGTCTTCGCCTTTTTTGGCGCAGATTCCCCTTTGGTCTCAGGAGTGTAGTGATGTATCCATGTTTCATCCACAGTGACGAAACGACCCTTAAAGTCCTGCGGATTCTTCTGGACCAGCTGTAAACCGTCCTTGCAACACCTTCACACGATTTCGTTTTTGGTCTAGCGTGAACAATCGCGGCACCCATCTTGCGGATAGCTTTGTCATGTCCAAATGTTGATGCAAAATATTATGTACCCGTTCATTCGAGATGCCCACAGCACTAGCAATCTCACGCACCTTCACTCTTCTGTCATCCATCACCATATCATGGATTTTATCAATGATTTCTGGAGTAGTAACCTCAACAGGTCGTCCAGAACGTTCAGCGTCACTTGTGCCCATATGGCCACTCCGAAAATTTTGAAACCACTTATAAACTGTTCTAATCGAAGGTGCAGAGTCACCATAATGTTTATCAAGCTTCTCTTTAGTCTCCTGAGGCGTTTTGCCTTTCATAAAGTAGTGTTTAATCCACACACGAAATTCTTTTTCGTCCATTTTTTGAAAATCACTCGACTTCCTCGAATCAAACGAATGCCAAACACAAAGAAATAGACCGATCTGGCTGTGACTTGGTGTGTGTTCTTCCAAGAGATGCTACTAACTAAACATAACCTCGATACGCGCCAGTAGTGCTATCTCTCTGACTTTGCACGGACTTTTCAAACGACCCTCGTACATTGTATCTCTATACAAATAAAGATAATAATAATAATAAAATAACGAATTTCACGAAATACAATCATTTTTATAAAGTGGTACAATTCAGCATGATGTTCTACCAAGTGGTACGCGAGCCAATAAAGGTTGGGAAACGCTGCATTATTAACAATATTTGTTTCTAATTTTAATTATTTATTTTCTAAACTAGTGAGTGAAAAATTTAATTGATTTTTTTGTTTTAAATTTTTGTTCCAGCCGAAGTATTCTGCGATAAATTTTGGGAACAGTACGAGTTTTATCAGAAGACTTATCGCAGTGCTAGACAGTAAGTACAATCATTAGTTTAAAATTTGCGTTTATAGTGTTATGTTTAATGAATCTAGTAAATTATAGCAGAATAAATGCGTACCTTTTCCCTTTATTTTCAAGTACAAATCAGTATTGATTTGTACAATTATTTCATGTTTTGAACAAAGTTAGAGAGAGTTGATTGCTGTAACTGATTGCACAAAACTCGTTAACACATACAACTTCATATAAGGAAACGTATAAAACTTTTATTCTTTTAGTCGAAAACTAACGTTGCAACTTTCTCCTAAATGTCATTCACCTTTTCCCTCCCTCAAAATCAAATTAACGATGAAAGTAGACTCATTTTTCAAATTTCGTTTTTTACAAATTAAAAAAAAAAAATCCGGTAATAATCATTTGATTTAAATGTGGTAGCCACTGATCACGATTTCCGGATATTAGATAGTTAGAAATTCAATTAATCAGTTTTTATTGGTGAAGGGAACAAGTTTTTTTTTGGGGGGGGGGGTTGTATCAAAGTTTAAGAAGCGAGAAATGCCTTTTCTGAAATTGGTTCATCAATAGATTTGTATATTTAATTTTTAATCCGGAATATCTCGTACAAAACAGAAAGTAATGCCTCCTAAGTTACACCATATTGAAAAAACGCCATATAGCTTAAAAAGCAATAATTTAAACACGAGCCTATCCTGGGACACCCCTACAGACAGACCTACCAAAAACCTCGAATCATCATCAATTATTCTCTAATTAATCTCCAGACATCTTGGAAATTTCAATGCTCACTCAAGAATTATGCTCGGTAACTATTATTGTATTATGCTTGGCCCCGTTCTCAGAACATGGCCAAACCATCCCAACTGTTGGGCCTCCAAAATTTGCCGCGCTGGATGTACTTTTAAATCTTCTCTTATCCACGCATTCCTGATGCAATCTCTCCCAGTTTTACCCATTCGCATTTCAGCAGCCGGCAGCTTACTGGCACCGTTCAGCTTTCAGAGCCATAGAGGAGCAAAGGCAGAAATACCGTTTTATATAGCATCAAGACTCAACTCCCGCTTTCCAGTGGTACTTATTTGGTAGAATACACCGTTTGCTTTCTTTATCCTATTTAATACCTCCTGATCAATTCTGCCATCACGACTGATCTCTGACCCTAGATATTCAAAGTCAGTGACTGTCTGCAGAACTTCTCCATTACATGTAATTCGGGATGATGATTCCTCATCTCTCCCTATCCACATTACCTTACTTTTGGAAGTATTAATGATCAAACTTTTTCGGCGCAGTTCTTCCCCCTCTCTGTTGTCGGCATAAATCATAGTCTGTGCTTGTACCTGTTTCATGTTTCGGTATCCTATCAAAGTTCTAGGATTCCTTCGCTTACATATTTTTCAAATTTCGTCCATATAGATAATGAACAACAGCGGGCTTAAGCTGTCTCCTTGCTTGACTCCTTTTAGCAAATGGAAAGGCTCTGATTCCCTTCCATTTAGCCTTACTACACCTTTAGGATCCTGGTATAACGATTTATACCGGAGGATGGACGGAAGGCCAAGCAAATGCTGGATGCCAGACCTATTGGCAAGAGAGCAAGAGGCAGACCTCGAATACATTGAAAGTCTCGGCCGAGCTAGAGGAGAATCTCTTGCGGGGATGAGAAGGATGGCGCGGGATAGAGATCAATGGAAGGGTTGGATTGGGGCAGCTTCTCCACGAATTAAAGGAGATAGGGAAGAAGAAGAAGCTTGTCCCCATTATGCATAGACGCTATAGTAAGACTGCAATAAATAAGCTGCAAGTTTTCCAAAATTAAGTGCTGCGTATAGATTTAGGTTGGGAAGAACAAATTCCTATGCACTTATGGGCAACAACAATCTGGATTCGTTAGTTTTTTTAACTGAAATTCCCAAATTAATTATTATACTTAAATATTTAATAGTTTGTTGAGTTTAAGTATAAGATGTCAAATTTAATCAATTTTATTTTCTCAAAAACTATGGTACGTTGTAATGTCCAATAAAACTGCATCAATACAAACAGGTTTCTTTTTGCACTACCGATCAGCATTTAGAAAGAGTTTAGATGCTCTAGACCAGGGGTCCCCAAACTACGGCCTACGGGCCATATGCGGCCCCCGCCGCACTTCCCGAAGGGGCATCTCTTTCATTGGTGGTCAGTGAGAGGAGCACTATATGTGGCGGTGGCGCAAAGCGCTGCGTCGCTCATGTACAGTACTACTTCCGATGACGCGGGACGCACGCGTCACGGCTCCGAAAAATAACAGCAGAAGTAGGAAGAAAGGCAAAGCACTATAACTAAACCAGACATAGGACCATCATCATTAGCCAAAAGCAGGTCCACATTTCCCACAGAAATACTGGGCAGTTTCTTGATTCAAATTTACTTGTTCTTTATTTCAAATATTCTATTTGTTCCCGTTTTGTTTTTTTTTTTTTACTTTTAAATAGTTTTTTTATAGTTCGGCCCTCCAACGGTCTGAGGGACAGTGAACTGGCCCCCTGTGTAAAAAGTTTGGGGACCCCCTGCTCTAGAATATAGTAACATAATAAGTTCTATGGATGATGTTAATCTATTGGAATCTCTATGGAATGTAGATAAAATATTGTGCAATACAATTCAAGAAATAATTGCTTTGAAAGCTTAATAAATAAATGAAGAATTTTTTTACTTTCTATTGTGATACTATAATCGATTTGTTACATCGCCATCGATGTTACAACCTTAGTAAATCAAAATTTTCTAGCTTTAATAGCCTAAAGTGTTGCAAGGGTGTTTAGTTAGCAACGAAACTTCCATTAATATGAATTTTTATTCCTTACTTTGTTTTGCTCCTTGTAAAAACGTTTTTTGAGAGTTAAATGTGTGTGCTGGTTTGGATGTGTGTGAGTGATAGAACAGAAAATCTCAAAAAGTCCAAACTTTTTTTGGGGGGGAGTTTGATTTGAGTAAAGTATTTCGCATTTATTGAGTAATACATCTATTCTTTAGTTTAGGATTTAATACAATCATGTTTAAAAAATAATTTAGGCTTCATGATCTGTTTAATCGTAATTGGGAGTAATTAATATTTAAGTAATTTGTGTAGCTTATGATCTGTAAAGTATTTGGACGGCTCCTAAGAAGTAGCAGAGTATTCGGCGCAAATTCGAGGTGTGATATCTTGGATTGGACGTAGAAAGAGCTATTTAAAGATGAGATTAGAAGAGAAATATAATTGAATTCAGTATATTAATTTTCTGGGACACCCAGGAGGCTGTTCTAGCTATCTAGTGCTAAGATGAAGAATCAAGACAGTTTGAGAGATTTTGGATGGACGTTCTGATGACTGTTGGTACATATTGTGTGGGTGCCCAAGCACCTCAAAGGACCTAAACTTTTTTTTAAGGCTTAGCGAAGTAATAATGCAACCAAAATAATGCGTGATCGCAAAGTAGAACTGAGTGGATGATTACCTGAGACCAGACAAAAGGAGAAAAAGTTCATTATTTAGCCACTCGAGTAAGTTTATGACGTCACGACTCTTTTGCACAATCGTGGATCTCTTGGATTTGTCTGAAAGATGAAGAAACAACACTACTCGTATTAGAGTTTTATGCCGTCATTGTGAAGGGTAGCTAAGAGTGCGGTGTAGGCACGCGAAGACGCCTACACCCAGAAGCGGAAAACGCGAGAGTTTTAGAGAGGGTTAATCTCTAGTGCCCTTAGTGCGTAAGCCCCACCACCTCGACAAGGTTGGACACCAAGTGGGGGTCAAGGCCTGAAAGGGCCAGGGCCATAAAGAGGGCTAACAAAAGACACCGAGATAACTCTGCAGTTGAAGATGTGGAGAAAAACTGATGCTGAAGAGAAGTGTAATGTAAAGGATACAGGAAGGCGGTTGTTGCTCCTTCTTCTTGCCGATGAACGAGATGCGCAGTAGCCTAGAGAGAAGAGAAGTGAAAACACTATGAAGGTACAAGATGCGAGGCTACAGAAGTTTGGCGGGAACCAAAACGCGGGAAAAGCATGGCGCGAAAATTTAAAAGGAGGGGACGCCGCGAAAAGATGAGTTCGACTGAACATGCGGTATTTCAGAAATTGTGCCTTCACCCTTCACTCAACAGATCCTCTACTAACACTTCTCTTAGTGTAATCGAAGAGCTAGAAGGTTGCCACAAAAGATTCACTGGGTTGCTGTGGCCTAGGCTGCCCGAAAAAGCTTTCATAAAAGTAATCACTCTAATGGTACACCTAGATAATAGAAAATTCATATAAATTGTTTTATCATATCTTCAAAGAACACTACGCAGAAAGATTTGACACTTTTTACACCAAAAGAATAAGTGAAAGCGCTGCCGGATTGACATTATTTAATAGTAAACAGTCCGTAAATCCTTATCAGTGGTGAATCAATTATTTCCATTTTAGATTTGCGAACTGTATCTGTATTTTTAGTATAAACTTTCCCAGGTATGCATGGGCTGTAACCGCACCTAATGTTTTGTTGACAATACTTCTTACTTAATGAAATTGATTTTTTGTGTTAAATAACCTTTAATAGCCGATAATAATTCAACAATGATAAAAATGTACTTTTTCTAGTTTTAACAACCTTTAAGATCGTTACATTCTTAAAAATAATATTTAAATTAGTTATGAATTATATATCGCCAAATAACTAATCTGTAAAAAGAGACCTTTAAGAGTTTGAGGAAGTTAAACATTAATACTGGGATCATATTTTTTCCCTCACTTTCTTTAGACTTTTTTATCTTTAGTATTATAAATTTGGACAGCGATAATGATATGTTTTCGTATTCATAATTCGTGATAATGTTTTGTATAGATTGTGTGCTAGATATATTCAGTCCTCTCTCGAAACAGTAATCTTCAAGATGGTTTTTAAGGAATTTAAAATCACAATTTTCACTTTCGAAAATTGGTTTATACAGTTTTCTTATAAAATTTTAAGAAAATTTGGGGGTTAATTCCCCTCAATTAACAGCCTAGAGCTAACTGTAAAATCATTTTAAAATATTTGTTATCAGCAGTAATATTTTAGCTAAGTATTAATAGCATCTTGTAGGTGGCGCACTTAACGGGTTCACCGGTAAAGTAATAAGGGAACGAAGAGGTAGGTTAATTCGTGTTACTTTGAAGTGACGGTTATATTTTTCGGTTTTACATAGATTTACATTGTGTATTATTATTTCTATTAATTTTCAAATGTGTGATTATGTTCTCTTGGCTCAGTAATAAACTAAGGATTTTGGTGAAAAGGAATAATGCTAACAGGTAATTCCTAATAATTATTAATAATTTAAACAGAGTCTGGCAATATTGTATAGAAATTCAATAATGTTAAAAAAAATGTTACTACAATGAAATAGATTCTAGAAGCGTATTAATTTGTTTTGTGACACATGCGTTTAACTAAATCTGTAAGTTTAGACGTTTGAGTTGAATTATAACATTTTTTACAGATCGATGTTTCATTCCACATTGGCCTTAACAACATTAGTAACTGATTATTTTTAAAGATGTGTACTTTAAAATGCCCCAGCATAGTACAAAAAGATGCTTTTGAATAGATAGTTCGAGTCATAAATTTAAATTCTTGGATACAACTGATGTTTTAATTATTAATTTTAAAAGCAGTTTATTTCTGTTATTTACTATTCCATACAATAACCGAGCATACTTAGATTTTAACGTTAAGCTGACACTTATAAAGATGCAAATGAAATTGTAGCAACGGCCACTTGACTGGAAAATTGTTTTACAGGAAATCCAAATCTTCAACCATACATTGATAGAATAAACCCTAGTATATTCATTTTTACCAGATTCAAGTTCCACTTAAGATGAAGTATTGATCATATGATGAAATTTTATAACGTTCAAGACATTAGTAGAGTTTTTTTTAAAACAAAGTTTGAATTTTTCGAAATTTAGCATTATTTGAGAAATGTTTGGATCGAATATGGTGGCTATTGGAAGAGCCAGATCACTGGGTACGTCAACTCTAAAAGTATCTGCAAGAGTGAGTCACGGTTCACTTTCTTTCTCCCAAATCAGGTAGATCACTTGTTAGGAGTCAACCATTCACGAACTTAGTATATATTGTACTTTAAAGTCAACTTCCTTAATGCATTTCAACTTTCATTAGTGAGTATAATATATTGATTCTGAGAACGGTAAAGATTTCCAAAAATTTTGCTGATTCAAATCATCATCTTTTCATTCACCGAGATTAAATGACGAAACTGTTCACAAGAAATGTTGAGCGACATGTCTAATGTTCAAGAAAGTAAACGGTTAATAAATGAAATCTTAATTCTGATGTTTGCCAGAAAGAAACATCTAATTTCTTAATAAATCGCCTGGTTAAAATAATGCAACCAACAGTTTTAACTTTGTGAGAGCTCAAGTTTTTTTCTCTGATAGGAGAGCTCTTTGAGAATTACAAAATCTAAAGAACAGATGGTAATGATACTGTAAAACTTTAGTGGATTAGCCTGTTGCTGGCAAATCGACATTGTAAGTTTGAATAAACTATTATATTACCGTAGATGGTATTGAGGGTGCCATATTAGTTCAAATATATAAAAATTTACATGATTGCACGTCTTAGTAGATAAAATAAAGCAAAATGATGTGCTTCAGAATACTTTTTTTTTTTTTAAATAAGTTTTATTTCTTATTGGTTGGTTTATTTATTTCAATCTATTCCATTTTGAATTCTTAATACAATTTTTTTGTGTTAAAACAATCGTAAAAAAGTGTTTCTTTTATCTTGTTATAACCTTGTCAAAGAGGCAACCTTCTTCGAAGGTAATTTTTAGTTAATTCGTATTGCAAGTTACATTGTAGGTAGCGTACTAGTCAGCAGTTTTACTTTAAAAAAATGAATGAAGGTTTAGGTTCAATCTTTAAATTACTTAAAGTGGTTTAAATTTTTGTTTTACTGCTAATTGAAGAAAATAAAGTGAATTTGAAGTTTATATTTTTTGTCGTGAGTGATTATTACTCCTGTTTAGAGCTGAGTGTTCCACACGAGAACAAAGATGGAAGTTAAACACTATTTAAAGGTAATTTTTCATTGTGCTCTTTTTTTAAAACGGGTTTTGTACATCTATGGCAATAAGTAGGACTAATTATGGTAAATTGTTTGTAGTGATTTTTCCAAAAGTTACAATTCATTCTATTTTATAATTATATTAGGAAATCTGACTTAAGCAGACCCTCTACCTAATCTTAGGATTATAGGTTTTACTTTCTCTTTAAAAACTATTTTTTATGCTACAATTAAAGGGCCCTGAAACTTCCTATTCTAATTCTTCCTTTTCTTGCATTCATTTATAAATTTGATTGTTATAAAGAAATCAAACTTTAAAAAAAACATCTTTTAATGTGATCAGATTTAAAGTAGCCATTTTTATGTTTATTTTTCTTACTAAGGATTTTTTTTTTCAGACTATTGCGGGAAAAAGCGCGTTCTGATGATGATTTTCTTGAATTGTGCAAACTACGACGAGGTGCTGCCAAATTTGGACTTCAAGATCTTCTAGAATTACCGGTGAGTCTTCATTCAATAGTTTTATAATTATCTTTTCTTTTTTTTAAATTTTGTTTCATAAATTGTATTTATTTTATTAAAGGGAAGTGTTCTAATCACTGAATATATGTTATTGAATCACAAATGCTTATTTAAGTAAGCTTTAGTTTCTTTTCTTTACTGTAGTAAAAACATTGCCTGCTTTTTAGCTTGTGGCAGACTTGCAAACCTTCAAAGGAATGTGTCCTCCTGTAGAAAGCATTTCCGTTGTTGCATTCTCTTTGGAATTTTTGTTTTATTACGTGTAAGTCCTTTCTTATTGAAATTGCATTTTGTTTTATTGCATGCAAGAGAATGATTTATCGCGGCACGCCAAAATGGGTCTATTTTTTTTTTTTTTTTTTAAATTTTTACTCGCTTTTAATAGTCCTCCCAATTATTTTATACTCTGTTTTAAAGGTACTTTCGGATATGGACTTGAATGTTAGCGTTTTGCTGATCCTGGCTATTGGAGGACTAAATAAGAACGATTGTGAATGCCATTGTAAAGTGGTTTGCTCAAATTAGCCTTTTTTGCGTTTTTAACGGCTCAACCTTTTACACTGTAGATTTTAAAGGGCGGGACGGGACCTATGCCCCACGGCACTTCAGCCACGAGAGGCTTATTGTGCCTTCCCTCTAAGTCTAGTAGATGAAACCTCCCCTTCTAAGAAGGTTGAAGGCTTTCCCTACCAGTTCCTTCTGCACTATAATCTCCTTTGGTCTCAAAGTACCAAAGATGTCGTAGCGCAGTCTCTCGATTGCAACGCAATCGAATAACAGGTGAGAGGCTGTTTCCTCCTCTTTCTGGCACAATCTGCACCACAGTTCCGAGCAAATAAGCCCCCACCTTGTACAGGTGCTTTCTGAACCTACCCACGCCCCTGTGAATAGGCCTGTTACCAGAGTAATCTGATTTTTGCCCAAGCCTAGAGTCACTTTGGTTCTTTGTTTACAGAACAAGGGCATAACACTCTTGCCGTGTGTGACCCCAGGAAGCATCACTCAGTTCTTTTCATGTTCTCTCCAGATCCAATCTCTGAGAGCTGCATAAACCGAACCCCTGGTGATCCCCAGGACAGGCTCCGGGCCGATGAAAGGAGTGTTAGCTCCATTCCTGGGCCAGTAGATCAGCTGTCTCATCCCCCTTAATCCCCACATGACCCGGCACCCATTCTAACTGAACTTTATTGTGCCAGTAGTTCTAGGGCCTTTCTACATTGCCAGACCAGGAAAGAGGTCATTCTGAAGGAAACAATGGCCTTCAGCGCAGCTTGGCTGTCCGAAAAGATAGCAGATCACCCTATTTCTAATATTCATTCGCAGATTTTCCTCAGCGCAGGTTTTAATGGCCTTAGACTTCGGCCTGAAAGACGGTGGCATTTCTCCCAAGAGCACTCTCAATGAGTATCTCAGGTTTAGTCCCATACACTCCAGCTCCGGTGGTCCCACAGGCCATCTTGGAGCCATCCGTAAACCACATGACCCCTTTCCGGCACTGTTCTGTCCAGTCTTTTACACTGTTTGTTCAAAACCAATTTAAGATTGTTGCAATGAGTTCAAGCGTCACGATGATTGTCTTATTTAAATTTGTCCCTCACTTCAAGATTTTTGCGGATGTCTTAATTGTCTTTGCCCAATCATTTAGATAAAAATGATGAGTATTTTCCTCTCCTCTGTCTTCTTCTTCTTTTCAAAATAAACTTACTTATAATCTTAAAGCAATTAACTGATAATAGTTTACGATTTAATATTAACTCTAATTATAGTATTAAAACAAATGGTTATTGTATAGTGTGTAACGATTGAGTTGTTTCATCACATCGTGATTATGTCTGATTATTCTTGTAATAATAATATTTTTATTTATTTTTTTAAAACTAATAGGCCTAGCCCGCGAGCTGACTACGTTCAAAGGAATTCCTTTGACCATTGCCTAGAAAATTACTGTAAAGTGATAGATTTGCACTTCCGGCGTAATTTGTTTACATAGAATTCCTGCATAGAATTTTGGTTAGACATTTTGTTATCAAATTCTAAGCAAGTGTTAAAACTGTGCACTATCTAAAATGGCGACTATAGAGGGGAAATTCCCTCCTCCATAAGAAGCTCGCCGTAGATAAAGTTCAATAAAAGGTTTACGGTACTCCATAAATGCGAAAGATCAATAAAAATCATGGGAACCATTTTAGGAAAAAGAATCGATATATAAATTGAAAACCACTTCCGTAAAGTGGCTTTTTCAGTTGGCTGATTTCTTTTCCTTCTTCTTCTGGTGCTGCAGTCCTATAGTAGGACCTGGACCTCATTTAAGAAGTGGCTCTTCCATTATCTTTAGCTATTTGGCGCCATCTTCTAATACCTGCCTTTCGCAGATCACTTCCTACGTCATCCAACCATCTTATTTTATATAGAAACTTATGTCCAGTTCTGTGTATAGTTTCTTGAGTTCTTTTTTTGGATCTTCCATTCACCTGGCCGTAGATCTTCCGCAACACTTCTCATTCCCATATCGTCAGCATATTCTCGCATTCTTGTGACATTGCCCAAGATACTCGCTACCGTACATCACTTCCGGCCTTATTATTGTTTTATAAATAATAATTTTCGCCGGGCGTGACAAATTCTCAAACCGCTAATTTTCTTGAAATTTGGAATTTCCCTTGTTTATCTTGTAAGTGATAAAACCGTAAATCGCACAGAAGAGACACAATAGATAAAGCCTTTTCACACCCTTCACCTTCTCAATGATTGACATTACAGTAGCGGGACCCACGACACCTACAGGCTTATTATGCCTTCCCCCTTTGGATCTAATAGAAGAACCCTCCACTACTAAGGGTGTTGAGCACTTTCCCTACTAGCTCTTTTTGCGCTACTATCTCCTTTGGCCTCAAAAAGTTCCAAAGGTTTTATAGTGGAATCACTCGATTGCAACGCAGTCGATCAGCAAGTGAGAGGCCATTTCCTGCTCTTCCTGACACAATCTGCACAACAGTTCCGAGCTGATAAGCCCCCACCTAGTACAGGTGCTTTCCTGAACCTACCATACACCGTGAATAGGCCTGTAATCAGAGTAATCTGATTTCTACCCAAGCACAGTCAGTTTGGCTCTTTGTTTACAAAATCAAGACATCATAGTCTTACTGCGTTGGACTCCAAAGTCACATCATCCAGTTCTTTTCATTTTCCAGAACCGTCCTCTGAGAGCCGAACGGACTGCACCCTTGTTGATTCCCAGGCAGAAGGGGCACTGCTAAAATCCCACCCGTAATCAACAGACAGGCCAGTCTCTGCACCCTTGCTAGAGCCTTGATGGCTGCCTGTTGTTCAGTCTTCCTCCACCACACTACCTCAACGTAGGTGATAATAGAAATGACTGTTCATGTATAAAGCCAGTGGGTGTTTGTGGCGCGTGAACCCCATGTCTTCCCACAGGTTCTAGTAGTACCATAAAGAGCTTGTTTAGCCTTTAATATAACTTGATCTAGATGTGATATCCAAGTGAGTCTGGAATCTAGGACAATGCCCAGATACATCAGACACGACCACAGTTTTGTCAATTTTGACCAATTTTTGTAGCTATCTGTGTCCTTTCTCCTAGTAAAGGGGTCGAGAGTAGTCTTAGAAAGATTCACAATAAGCTAATCCTTCTACACCAACTTTCTATGATCTTGAGTGTTTCCTGCATGAGGTCTAGCATCTCAAGTGCACCACAGGAGCGGAGATAGGACCTCTCCCCTGAGGGCACCCCGTAGAAGACGTTCATTCCAGCGTGAGGTAGAGCAATCAACGGTCACCAGTGGCAGACCCCCACTACCACAGGAAGGTTACATTACAATGGGGTTTCGTCCGGTGCCCCAAGGTGATATAGCCTCGTCACTAGTCCCCATCTCAACTTGGGTAGGAATCCAGCGGGTCAGGAGAGGGATAGACAGGAAGGATCAAAGGTGGGATTAAAGCAAGGATTAGCAGTAGGGTTATACTACCACTGTGCCCTATGTTTACTGCGTAAATATATGGGGGTATTTCGGTGTATGTTGCTCATGTTTTCATGTTCTTAGGCTGGGTGTACCCGCAGGGACGCCAAGTACCCTGAACAAGTGGCTGGTCCTCTTCCTCCTACAAATAAATAATAAATACAAGAAAAAGAAAATTAGTAGACAAAGATTTTCTCAGTGAAATTTAGAAAACAAAACAACGCCATTACAATGCCAACTTTCTTTTTTGTGAGAAATAAGACAAATTTAAAAAGAATGGATTTCAAAAGGGAAGGGATTAGCTATGTGGTTAGCGTAATGGATTCCTACGTGGAGGTCCCGGGTTCGAATCCAGCTGCTGACCCTTAGATTTTCTCTTTCTAGGAGCTTCTTACAGCTCACGATGATGGGACAGTGTTGTCTGTAACGGAGGCGGCAGTGTACTGAAAAAAGCTCCTGGCGCAAATAACCTTAGATCATTGAAAAAAAAGAGAAAAAGAAAAGTGGATTTCAAAATTTTAAAGATTTAATACCAAAAGAAGATCACATATAGTTTATGAGGATGTAATAATAAAGAGAAGATTGAGAAGATTGGGCTGTGCCCAAGTTTATTGTCACGTAATTATAAATATTAGTTATTTCGTCACCCGAAGTAACCACACGACACCGAGCGCCCACAAAAGACAATACCCTACACAAGAAGAGCATCGTAAACAAAACACAAAAAGTAGAAAAACTATATATGCACTCACAAACATGCGTACCACATTAGATAATTTAAAAAATAAAAGAAGTACCTAATATATAATTATATATTCATTGACACAGAAATGAAACCTTTTGTGTAGACAATGATGAGATAATTGTAAGTACAATATTAGAGGTGTGTCCCACTCACAATATTATGTCTTCCCCATTGTTTGTGTCCATATTTGTGCCGGCTCTACATGACACGTGTAACGATCTGCTTGCTGTGTATATATATATATATGTATATTCCTCTAGCACAAATACTTCTTTCACTATAATACCACGTGCAATCACTATACTACTACACTATAATATATCCCCACGTGTACCACCATCTCAGTTTGTAAAGCTCCAGTAATGTAACTTCCAAGGGAAAACAGACGCTCGACTTACTGGCGACTTTTATCACTACTACTACAACTTTTTGTAAAAATAGATTCTAGTAAACTTAATTTATTTATTCACACACTTAGTCAAGTTTTTGAGAGGATGTTTATTTTACGTTCACTTTCTATTTCTCGATGTTTAACATCACAGGAGTCCTTCTTCCATCGGCTGGCTCTCCGGGGTGTTGTTTAATTTTAGGAATAGTAAGCAAAGATGCTCTTCTAAGAGATTTCTTACAGTCTGGAGTCTGTAGCGAGAGAGGAAAAAAAAAATAAGCTCTGGGCGCCCATGATCGATTTTAAAGTGCCTTAAACAGTTAAGCGTGTTTGACGTGTACGCTCGTTGTGAAAAATACAAAATTCCCATTAACTATAAAAAGCTCGAAATTTTAATAAAATTCAATAAGAATATTATTTGGTGGGATGTTTCCTTTATCTTACCAATAGCCAAGTATTTTATTCGGAGGTGGTTGGTGGGAGCCAGCCAAATGATAAGTGGTTGGCACATGTTTGGTCTCCGCATTAGAGATTGGGGAATTACCTCACACAAATAGAAGCTCTCAACCTCAGTACGAGCATGATTTCATTTTGCACAAGAATTCAAAAAGCTCTTTTCTTCCTTGTAAAAGCTATTGCGTCCCCAAATTAACTAGGCAATGCAAGACGTGAAGCGGTACAAGATTTTGAATGAGCACAGAATGCTGTGTAATCTCAAGTCTCTATAGATTGCAGAAAAAGTCGCTCGCAGTGACTATTACGACGTTGTAAACTTTTGGTTGTTTTGCCCTGCTGCGTTCGACGTGTATATACGTCATTGTCTGATTTTAATTTGGGTGGTTTTTTAAAACTAAATTCCACGCTTAACTGGTTAAATCTAAAAAAAAAATAACATTATCTACCACTGTTTCCCTGAACAGTGACTTATCTTTAATATTGGGCAAAGATATGAGATCAATATGCATCAGAATGCTCATAAAAATCTGGTATTAATATTCTCAAGACTTGCGGTTAATCTCAAGGTGTTATCTCACAAATTTGTATATAATTGAGCCATATTCAATTATTTTGTGCCAACATTATTCGGTTGACAAAACCGTACATTATACTCGGAAACTGACATCCCGAAATCCTAACCTGAATTCCACCTTAAAACGAACTATCTTTGAAAGAGGTCTTTTTTTTTTAACTCTATAATCATTATTGTATTTTGAAATCATTTAAAATAACCAAATGCCAAATTTGAGTAAGTAAAAAATAAAGTAATCGCCTATTTTTTCAGGCATGCTTTGCGTCGAACTACCAATTAGGTGTCGTGAACAGAGGCGACTAGCAAACATACTTTACTCTAAATTTCTTTCGATTTAGTTCAGGGATTTTTCAGATACTAAATACGTTTGTTTTATCTCTACTACCTCCTAAGATTTGTATTTAGAAATTCTTTCTTCTTCTTTCATGGCGCTACAACCCAGTGATGTGGGTCTTGGCCTCCTCAATATGTTTCCGCCAGTCGTCCCTATTTTTAGCAACCGCCATCCAGTTAAGAACTCGAAGGATGCTCTTAGCATCTTGAGCCACACCGTCCTGCCATCGTAACCTGGTCCTTCCAATTCTTCGTTTCCTGTCTGGTGTTTCGCGTAGAAGTTTGGAGGGAATTTCATCAGCATCCATTCTCGCTATATGGGCCAGCCCATCTCAATCTGCTCTACTTGATCCAATTTACTATCCGGTAGCTCTTCTAATAGTGCATACCAGCTCCCTGTTGTGCCTACGTCGCCAGGTCATGCCTTCACGATCTGGGCCATAAATCTTACGAAGAAATTTAGAAATTCTTTACTAAAAAGTTCTCATATTAACCATTAAATAAAATCCAAGGCCTAGAGTCCGGAGAATCGAACCCACTAAACCAACAAACACATCTTAGCTTTGCAGGTCCAGTCTCTTAACCGCTCGGCTACCGTGTGGAACTTGCCAAATTTATGTAATGTTGAAACGAAAAAACAAAATAAAAGCCTGTGAAAATGATATTTTGGGGACTTCATTGCATAGCTCTGAATAAGATAATCGCTTGTTATTCTGCCTTCAAAATTATTTATTTTATTGGGAGGCAAGAAAATGGATTCTTAAAACAAAATTAATACATTTTTTTTTCGAGCCTAACATTTATTTATTTGTATTTTTTTATTCTTTAAAAAAGGCAGTAGACCGTAACTAGATGATATACTATGATTTGTAACTTGAGAACCAATGGTTACTTTATGTCTAGGACTTGTTTTAAGTTTACAGATATGTCATACGATAACTACGAGATATCTGACCATATTGGCCGTGGTCGTAGCCGTTTCTATTTTATCTGATTAAAGTAGTTATATGTTAGCCTCCTAACTCTATCATTTTTTTAAAATAATATTCTATTATTTATTACTAATCTTGTACTTTCGCTGTACAGTCTTTATTTATTTTTTATTATACTGTGTAATCTTCAATTCTGTTGTAAGTAGTCGATGTTATGGTTTTGAGAAATCAAAGAAGGTATTTTTTTTATATATATATATCTTTCATCGGAGATTTGTTTCATAAATATTCTTATTTAAAAAGATTCCAATGGTACCTTTAGCTCTTTGAAAAGAATTACGTGCATATCAGTTGTCAAGCATCATTAAACGAACTGTAATGTTCGACACACGGTGGAGAGTGAAACCGAATTGTAGTAGTTGCATAGTTGCAGTAATAGTGCTAGAAGTTTTGCAATAACTTTGATCATTAGATCCGTCATGGATAGATAACTACATAACGGTTATTTTTCTTAATTTTCAGTATTGCAGAAATTATGGCCTTTTTTGTATTTTTTAAATGAAATAATCTGAGAGCATTGTTATAGAGGTTTAATTTAAATGGTACAGTTAGAGATCGTTTCCAGTTTCTAATTCATTTCTCAGCTTCCTCCTCTTTGAGCGGAATGAGAGTGATTATGTCTATAGTTAAGGGCAGAGTTTACATTATAAGAATACAAAGGCTTCTTAACAACCTAGATATTTGATTGTACGCTGCAAGTCTTGGTATCATTGTGATAGACTGGTTCTCGGGCTCCGGGCTCCGAGAAGAAGGGAAATCTTAAATGAACGCTCACACTATCTTTCATTGACTCCCTATAGTACTATTTTACTAATGTGTTTTATTGCTGCTTTATTTTTTACTTCCGTTTTATTAAATAATCCAATGATTTCCAATGATTTAAGGCGCGTCAACATCTAAGGTTATTGGCGCCTTTATTAAATAATGATTAATAATGGTTAAAAACTAAAATGGTTACTTTCCCTTTTGTTCCTTCTCCAAAAATTGACATTTGAGTAAATTAGTAGTGAAAAGTCGGTTACGCAAAATCCCAGTTTTGTGCATTGAAAAAATGCAGTTGAAAATTTTAACAAAAATCATAGAGAACGAATTTTTTAGACATTAAAGTAAAAATTTCATCGTTACAAGAATCGTTTTGAGGCTTTGTACAAGCAAATTTATAGGAAATTTAATGCTCTTTCGTTTGGAATAAACAGATTTGTTGTAGGATAAAGGATAGAAAAGTTACGGCCGTTTTTATGGCGAAAAACGCGAATATCGACGGAAAAGTTAAAAATGCAAATAACTTGGACACTATTGGAGAATCGGGCCAAAGTGAATAGAATATTTTTTGTTGCATTTGAGCTGCTGAATCATTTCCAGAAGTTTCGACCTCTCCTCCGCATACTCCCTGTATGTATATGAATGAAATGTTGGGTACTTGCTGATTTGTGTACCTTTTGGCGTTTAATCAAACCTTATACTTAACTTTGTAAACTGTAAGCTTTTGGTTGAGGAGATTTTATTGGTTCTAGAATGATCTCCTTAACAAAAACTTACAGTTTACAAAGTTAAGTACATATAAGGTTTGATTAAACGCCAAAAGGTGCACAAATCAGCAAGTACCCAACATTTCTTTAATACTTCATTGATATTATTTAAGTAATTTTACTGCATTTAATGTTCATTGATATTTTTTAGAATTTATCAGATGTAACAGACCCTAATGCTGGCCCAGTTCATTCATAATAATTTTTTGTTATAGTAATGATAAAATGTGCGTATATTACATCGTAGAAACTTGAATTCGTCTTAAAGAAGTATTCGTGAGCACAAATAACACACAGTTAATAACAAAATACAAAATAAGTTGTTATACAGTCAAATGTCTGTAATTAAAAAATTAAAGTAAATCACAAGTATTACAAATAATCAACTCTTGCCGTCGTAAAATAATTTGAAAATTTAGTTCGGTTTAAAGAAATGGCAGGGCATATTTGAAAAGAAGGGGCTGAATATCGGAACTGAAAAGACATCGTAACTTTTTACTTTCGATTGAAACTAGAATTTTGCGAATTTGTCATGACGCAATTCTTCCTGTAAAATTAGTAATACATATGATACATTCTCGTAAATAAAAAAGTAAATACTTAATAAGAAAGTTTTTATTTTTACATAAATAGCCCAGCATGCAATTGGAATTTAAAAGAGCCTTCCGGTTTTAAGTCTTTTCCCCTTTATCCTGTTTAGAAAATGAACTTTAAAGAGTAGAGTACAGTTAAGTTGTAATGCTAGGAGAATTAAGGGATAGACTGTAGTGGTATCTGTGGACAGTGGTACTGATGGTGCAGTTAGAGAGCTTTCTTAAACCTCCGTCTCAATTATCCTTCGCACAATATAACTTGTGTAAAAATTGGGTTTTTATCTTAATGAGAGAAGTGATGTTGCTCTTATTTATAAAATTGATGAGATATCTCGATCTTACGGTAATGTTTTGGATTAAACTGTTAACCTCTTAACCAGTTAAGCGTGTTTGACGCGTGTTCACGTCAAACCAAATCTCTTGTTACGGCGCGTTCGACGTGTATACACGGTGTGAAGAAATATAAAATTGCTATTAACTATAAAAACTCGAAATTTTAATAAAATATAATAAGAATACTATTTGGTGGGATGTTTCCTTACCAATAGAACTGCCAAGTATTTTATACGGAGGGCGGTGGAAGGAGTCAGCCAAATGATAAGTGGTTGGTACATGTTTGGTCTCCGCATTAGAGATTGGGGAATTACGCACACAAATAGAAGCTCTCAACCCTTGTGCAATGCCGTTTTTACCTTAGATAGAGGGTTCAGACCTCAGTACGAGCATGTTTTCATTTTGCCCAGAATTCAAAGCTCTCTTTTCTTCCTTGTAAAAGCTCTTGCGTCCCCCTAGTTAACTAGAGCAATGCACACGTGAAGCGGTGCAAGATTTCGAATGAGCACAGAATGCTGTGTAATCTCAAGCCCCCCAGAGATTGCAGAAAAAGTCGCTTGCAGTGACTATTAAGACGTTGTAAACTTTTAGTTGTTTTGCCTTGCTGCGTTCTACGTGTATACACGCGTCATTGTCTAATTTTAATTCCGCACACTGTGGGGGGTTATTTAATAAAACTAAATTCCACGCTTAACTGGTTAAAAAGGAGTAATTAAACAATACTTTGTGGTCCAACAGGGCCTGGAACCTAATTTGAGTCGGCCCATGGTCTTGCTTACTTCAGTCCCACTAGCTTAACGCGACTTCTTACCAATTCTGAACGTTCATCATCGCCCGCTTGAGTCCCCTCACATCACACCTATTTATCTACTCTGCATCTTAGGGCTTCCTCCTTACCCTTCATTACGCTGCATTAATTCTTTTTATTATTGTTCTATGCTATCTTGTCATCAGCCAACGTCTCTTCTTGCAATTCTTTGTTGATAAGGCTCGATTAAATCTCCCATTATGGTATCTTTAAAAGAGAAATGCACAAACCAATAACAGCATTCAGTGTCCTGACAAATCTCATCTGTTTTTTAAAATGTTTTATGAACATTTCCATGTATTTGAGGAAGTATTTCCTTTCAAAATCTTAAAAAAATATATTTTTTGTTTTTGTTTTTACATTTTGAGTTGTTTATCTATTATTATTCGTCTAATAAAATTACCATAGTAACGTTAGAAGTATACCTAGACAGGCTTTAATTTCTAAGCTGTCATTAAAAATGTTCTAAGAGATTCTCCAGACTAATTCACCAACATCTTGAGTTCTCTAAAACTGAATAATAATATCTTCTTACTAAAATTCTAATTTATTTCATACCCTCGTACCAAGTATATATTCCCTGGACGTCATATTTTAGAACACCATCTTATAATCCATTTTTCTTTCTACCGCTTCCTTTTCGAAAAAAACTTCAAAACCGCTTTGAACACTTGGGACTTCTCATTTCTACTTTACTTACAGATTAGTGACTTAACTTTATTTTTTTTTTTTTCATAACTAAAAGAAAATATACAAATAAATACAGGCAAGAAAGTATATCTGTACGCATTTATTATAAATAAATCCGGTATAACGGTATCCTAGGCTACATCTTAAATTTATAATAAAAAAGTAAGCCTTCCTTACATCTAATTCTCTAAGCGCTCAATTATATCTGATAAATGTGCTTTATTATTATTTTCTTATTTATTCCATTACACTGCTGTTCTTATCTTACTAAACGATCCAGATGTTGGTACTGAGATATATTCTATTAAAATTAGTTTTCTTTGCCTAAAGCTTTAAAAACTTATGACCATGTTATTAATGTTGCACTGAATTTATGTAATAATAGTTGCAATGTGCATTACCCTGTTGCACATACTTTTCTCTTTTTTGTTTTAATCTTATCAAAGTTGTGGATTTTAGAAAAACAAAATTAGCATAAAAGTTTTCTTTTACTGAAAGCTAACTTTTCTGTAATCTATGTGAGGTAGGGTGAGCAGCAGATAAAGGACATCCCTGTGCGCTAGGATCCTCTGTTCGGGACCCTTCAAGGAACGGAATAGTTAAGAACCATAATTTCTTCAGAAATTTTTTTTCGTAAAGATATATACCAGGTAATCTGGTGTTGATAAAGTCGAATATATTGAGAATACCGAAAAAAACTGGAGGCTGAAGCCTTTAGACCCATGAAGAAGTAACCTAGCATCTACCTTGCGTAAATCTCCCCAGTTAGGAGATGCGTTCGATTTAATTTCAGTAGGAAATGTCCATTTTGATAAAACCAGACTGCCCCATCAAAGACTGGATTCATTTGTTGTCAGCTCGAAGCTAGTCGTGGGAATGCCTTAGCTCTAACTCAGAGGTTCTTAACCGCGAATATGGTCCAAGTGTTCCGCGAAATTTCAATTTTAAATGTATTGAAATTTAGAAACTTAGGAAAGATACGAAAACAAAAAATTGTTCTTTTTTTTTTAATTAGAATTTAATTTTAAGTTCTTGCTAAATACCGAATTTCAAATTATTTAATGTTAGTGTTCCGCGAGAAAAATATATACATATAATTGTGTTCCGCGTCTATGAAAAGGTTAAGAACCACTGCCTTAGGTCGACAGCTTGGCAATAAAACAAATAAAATAAAAAAGGCTGAAATTTATTATGTATTAATGGGTTTATACCTAATTTAAGAACCACTGATATAAAGGGTTGAAAATTTTTTGGGTCATGAAATTCTGTAAAATTTTGGCCGTTCTATATCTCCCACTGTGAACCACGTATTGGTATGGAATTTTGTTCTCCTATACACTTTGTTTTTCACAATTATAAACTATAATTATTTTGTGCACAGATCTAAAAAGGTAGAAGATATAAAGGGTGGAAAATTTTTTGGGTCATGAAATTCTGTAAAATTGTGGCCGTTCTATATCTCACACTGTGAACCACGTATTGGTATGGAATTTTGTTCTCCTATACACTTTGTTTTTCTCAATTATAAACTGTAGTTATTTTGTGCACAGATCTAAAAAGGTAGAAGATATAAAGGGTTGAAAATTTTGTGGGTCATGAAATTCTGTAAAATTATGGCCGTTCTATATCTCCCACCGTGAACCACGTATTGATATGGAATTTTGTTCTCTTGTACACTTTGTTTTTCTCAATTATAAACTATAGTTATTTTGTGCACAGATCTAAAAAGGTAGAAGATATAAAGGGTTGAAAATTTTGTGGGTCATGAAATTCTTTAAAATTATGGCCGTTCTATATCTCCCACCGTGAACCACGTATTGATATGGAATTTTGTTCTCTTGTACACTTTGTTTTTCTCAATTATAAACTATAGTTATTTTGTGCACAGATCTAAAAAGGTAGAAGATATAAAGGGTTGAAAATTTTGTGGGTCATGAAATTCTGTAAAATTGTGGCCGTTCTATATCTCCCACTGTGAACCACGTATTGGTATGGAATTTTGTTCTCTTATACACTTTGTTTTTCTCAATTATAAACTATAGCTATTTTGTGCACAGATCTATAAATGTAGAAGATATAAAGGGTTGAAAATTTTTTGGGTCATGAAATTCTGTAAAATTGTGGCCGTTCTATATCTCCCACCGTGAACCACGTATTGTTATGGAATTTTGTTCTCCTATACACTTTGTTTTTCTCAATTATAAACTGTAGTTATTTTGTGCACAGATCTAAAAAGGTAGAAGATATAAAGGGTTGAAAATTTTGTGGGTCATGAAATTCTGTAAAATTATGGCCGTTCTATATCTCCCACCGTGAACCACGTATTGATATGGAATTTTGTTCTCTTGTACACTTTGTTTTTCTCAATTATAAACTATAGTTATTTTGTGCACAGATCTAAAAAGGTAGAAGATATAAAGGGTTGAAAATTTTGTGGGTCATGAAATTCTGTAAAATTATGGCCGTTCTATATCTCCCACCGTGAACCACGTATTGATATGGAATTTTGTTCTCTTGTACACTTTGTTTTTCTCAATTATAAACTATAGTTATTTTGTGCACAGATCTAAAAAGGTAGAAGATATAAAGGGTTGAAAATTTTGTGGGTCATGAAATTCTGTAAAATTGTGGCCGTTCTATATCTACCACGGTGAACCATGTATTGGTATGAAATTTTGTTCTCTTGTACACTTTGTTTTTCTCAATTATAAACTATAGTTATTTTGTGCACAGATCTAAAAAGGTAGAAGATATACAGGGTTGAAAATTTTGTGGGTCATGAAATTCTGTAAAATTATGGCCGTTCTATATCTACCACCGTGAACCATGTATCGGTATGAAATTTTGTTCTCTTGTACACTTTGTTTTTCTCAATTATAAACTATAGTTATTTTGTGCACAGATCTAAAAAAGTAGAAGATATAAAGGGTTGAAAATTTTGTGGGTCATGAAATTCTGTAAAATTATGGCCGTTCTATATCTCCCACCGTGAACCACGTATTGATATGGAATTTTGTTCTCTTGTACACTTTGATTTCTCAATTATAAACTATAGTTATTTTGTGCACAGATCTTAAAAAGTAGAAGATATAAAGGGTTGAAAATTTTGTAGGTCATGAAATTCTGTAAAATTATGGCCGTTCTATATCTACCACCGTGAACCATGTATTGGTATGAAATTTTGTTCTCTTGTACACTTTGTTTTTCTCAATTATAAACTATAGTTATTTTGTGCACAGATTTATAAATGTAGAAGATATAAAGGATTGAAAAATTTTTGGGTCATGAAATTCTGTAAAATTATGGCCGTTCTATATCTCCCACCGTGAACCATGTATTGGTATGAAATTTTGTTCTCTTGTACACTTTATTTTTCTCAATTATAAACTATAGTTATTTTGTGCTCAGATTTATAAATGTAGAAGATATAAAGGATTGAAAATTTTGTGGGTCATGAAATTCTTTAAAATTATGGCCGTTCTATATCTCCCACCGTGAACCACGTATTGATATGGAATTTTGTTCTCTTGTACTCTTTGTTTTTCTCAATTATAAACTATAGTTATTTTGTGCACAGATCTAAAAAGGTAGAAGATATAAAGGGTTGAAAATTTTTTGGGTCATGAAATTCTGTAAAATTATGGCCGTTCTATATCTCCCACCGTGAACCATGTATTGGTATGAAATTTTGTTCTCTTGTACACTTTGTTTTTCTCAATTATAAACTATAGTTATTTTGTGCACAGATTTATAAATGTAGAAGATATAAAGGATTGAAAATTTTTTGGGTCATGAAATTCTGTAAAATTATGGCCGTTCTATATCTCCCACCGTGAACCATGTAATGGTATGAAATTTTGTTCTCTTGTACACTTTGTTTTTCTCAATTATAAACTATAGTTATTTTGTGCACAGATCTAAAAAGGTAGAAGATATACAGGGTTGAAAATTTTGTGGGTCATGAAATTCTGTAAAATTATGGCCGTTCTATATCTACCACCGTGAACCATGTATTGGTATGAAATTTTGTTCTCTTGTACACTTTGTTTTTCTCAATTATAAACTATAGTTATTTTGTGCACAGATCTAAAAAGGTAGAAGATATAAAGGGTTGAAAATTTGGTGGGTCATGAAATTCTGTAAAATTATGGCCGTTCTTTATCTCCCACCGTGAACCACGTATTGATATGGAATTTTGTTCTCTTGTACACTTTGTTTTTCTCAATTATAAACTATAGTTATTTTGTGCACAGATCTAAAATGGTAGAAGATATAAAGGGTTGAAAATTTTGTGGGTCATGAAATTCTGTAAAATTATGGCCGTTCTATATCTACCACCGTGAACCATGTATTGGTATGAAATTTTGTTCTCTTGTACACTTTGTTTTTCTCAATTATAAACTATAGTTATTTTGTGCACAGATTTATAAATGTAGAAGATATAAAGGATTGAAAATTTTTTGGGTCATGAAATTCTGTAAAATTATGGCCGTTCTATATCTCCCACTGTGAACCATGTATTGTTATGAAATTTTGTTCTCTTGTATACTTTGTTTTTCTCAATTATAAACTATAGTTATTTTGTGCACAGATTTATAAATGTAGAAGTTATAAAGGATTGAAAATTTTTTGGGTCATGAAATTCTGTAAAATTATGGCCGTTCTATATCTCCCACCGTGAACCATGTATTGGTATGAAATTTTGTTCTCTTGTACACTTTGTTTTTCTCAATTATAAACTATAGTTATTTTGTGCACAGATCTAAAAAGGTAGAAGATATACAGGGTTGAAAATTTTGTGGGTCATGAAATTCTGTAAAATTATGGCTGTTCTATATCTACCACCGTGAACCATGTATCGGTATGAAATTTTGTTCTCTTGTACACTTTGTTTTTCTCAATTATAAACTATAGTTATTTTGTGCACAGATTTATAAATGTAGAAGATATAAAGGATTGAAAATTTTTTGGGTCATGAAATTCTGTAAAATTATGGCCGTTCTATATCTCCCACTGTGAACCATGTATTGTTATGAAATTTTGTTCTCTTGTATACTTTGTTTTTCTCAATTATAAACTATAGTTATTTTGTGCACAGATTTATAAATGTAGAAGTTATAAAGGATTGAAAATTTTGTGGGTCATGAAATTCTGTAAAATTATGGCCGTTCTATATCTCCCACCGTGAACCATGTATTGGTATGAAATTTTGTTCTCTTGTACACTTTGTTTTTCTCAATTATAAACTATAGTTATTTTGTGCACAGATCTAAAAAGGTAGAAGATATACAGGGTTGAAAATTTTGTGGGTCATGAAATTCTGTAAAATTATGGCTGTTCTATATCTACCACCGTGAACCATGTATCGGTATGAAATTTTGTTCTCTTGTACACTTTGTTTTTCTCAATTATAAACTATAGTTATTTTGTGCACAGATCTAAAAAAGTAGAAGATATAAAGGGTTGAAAATTTTGTGGGTCATGAAATTCTGTAAAATTATGGCCGTTCTATATCTCCCACCGTGAACCACGTATTGATATGGAATTTTGTTCTCTTGTACACTTTGATTTCTCAATTATAAACTATAGTTATTTTGTGCACAGATCTTAAAAAGTAGAAGATATAAAGGGTTGAAAATTTTGTAGGTCATGAAATTCTGTAAAATTATGGCCGTTCTATATCTACCACCGTGAACCATGTATTGGTATGAAATTTTGTTCTCTTGTACACTTTGTTTTTCTCAATTATAAACTATAGTTATTTTGTGCACAGATTTATAAATGTAGAAGATATAAAGGATTGAAAAATTTTTGGGTCATGAAATTCTGTAAAATTATGGCCGTTCTATATCTCCCACCGTGAACCATGTATTGGTATGAAATTTTGTTCTCTTGTACACTTTATTTTTCTCAATTATAAACTATAGTTATTTTGTGCTCAGATTTATAAATGTAGAAGATATAAAGGATTGAAAATTTTTTGGGTCATGAAATTCTTTAAAATTATGGCCGTTCTATATCTACCACCGTGAACCATGTATTGGTATGAAATTTTGTTCTCTTGTACACTTTGTTTTTCTCAATTATAAACTATAGTTATTATGGGCACAGATTTATAAATGTAGAAGATATAAAGGATTGAAAATTTTTTGGGTCATGAAATTCTGTAAAATTATGGCCGTTCTATATCTCCCACTGTGAACCATGTATTGGTATGAAATTTTGTTCTCTTGTATACTTTGTTTTTCTCAATTATAAACTATAGTTATTTTGTGGACAGATTTATAAATGTAGAAGATATAAAGGATTGAAAATTTTTTGGGTCATGAAATTCTGTAAAATTATGGCCGTTCTATATCTCCCACCGTGAACCATGTATTAGTATGAAATTTTGTTCTCTTGTACACTTTGTTTTTCTCAATTATAAACTATAGTTATTTTGTGCACAGATCTAAAAAAGTAGAAGATATAAAGGGTTGAAAATTTTGTGGGTCATGAAATTCTGTAAAATTATGGCCGTTCTATATCTACCACCGTGAACAATGTATTGGTATGAAATTTTGTTCTCTTGTACACTTTGTTTTTCTCAATTATAAACTATAGTTATTTTGTGCACAGATCTAAAAAAGTAGAAGATATAAAGGGTTGAAAATTTTGTGGGTCATGAAATTCTGTAAAATTATGGCCGTTCTATATCTCCCACCGTGAACCACGTATTGATATGAAATTTTGTTCTCTTGTACACTTTGTTTTTCTCAATTATAAACTATAGTTATTTTGTGCACAGATCTAAAAAGGTAGAAGATATAAAGGGTTGAAAATTTGGTGGGTCATGAAATTCTGTAAAATTATGGCCGTTCTTTATCTCCCACCGTGAACCACGTATTGATATGGAATTTTGTTCTCTTGTACACTTTGTTTTTCTCAATTATAAACTATAGTTATTTTGTGCACAGATCTAAAATGGTAGAAGATATAAAGGGTTGAAAATTTTGTGGGTCATGAAATTCTGTAAAATTATGGCCGTTCTATATCTACCACCGTGAACCATGTATTGGTATGAAATTTTGTTCTCTTGTACACTTTGTTTTTCTCAATTATAAACTATAGTTATTTTGTGCACAGATTTATAAATGTAGAAGATATAAAGGATTGAAAATTTTTTGGGTCATGAAATTCTGTAAAATTATGGCCGTTCTATATCTCCCACTGTGAACCATGTATTGTTATGAAATTTTGTTCTCTTGTATACTTTGTTTTTCTCAATTATAAACTATAGTTATTTTGTGCACAGATTTATAAATGTAGAAGTTATAAAGGATTGAAAATTTTTTGGGTCATGAAATTCTGTAAAATTATGGCCGTTCTATATCTCCCACCGTGAACCATGTATTGGTATGAAATTTTGTTCTCTTGTACACTTTGTTTTTCTCAATTATAAACTATAGTTATTTTGTGCACAGATTTATATATGTAGGAGATATAAAGGATTGAAAATTTTGTGGGTCATGAAATTCTGTAAAATTATGGCCGTTCTATATCTCCCACTGTGAACCATGTATTGGTATGAAATTTTGTTCTCTTGTACACTTTGTTTTTCTCAATTATAAACTATAGTTATTTTGTGCACAGATTTATAAATGTAGAAGATATAAAGGATTGAAAATTTTTTGGGTCTTGAAATTCTGTAAAATTATGGCCGTTCTATATCTCCCACCGTGAACCATGTATTGGTATGAAATTTTGTTCTCTTGTACACTTTGTTTTTCTCAATTATAAACTATAGCTATTTTGTGCACAGATTTATAAATGTAGAAGATATAACTGATTGAAAATTTTTTGGGTCATGAAATTCTGTAAAATTATGGCCGTTCTTTATCTCCCACCGTGAACCACGTATTGATATGGAATTTTGTTCTCTTGTACACTTTGTTTTTCTCAATTATAAACTATAGTTATTTTGTGCACAAATCTAAAAAGGTAGAAGATATAAAGGATTGAAAATTTTTTGGGTCATGAAATTCTGTAAAATTATGGCCGTTCTATATCTCCCACCGTGAACCACGTATTGATATGGAATTTTGTTCTCTTATACACTTTGTTTTTCTCAATTATAAACTATAGTGATTTTGTGCACAGATTTATAAATGTAGAAGATATAAAGGATTGAAAATTTTTTGGGTCATGAAATTCTGTAAAATTATGGCCGTTCTATATCTCCCACTGTGAACCATGTATTGTTATGACTTTTTGTTCTCTTGTATACTTTGTTTTTCTCAATTATAAACTATAGTTATTTTGTGCACAGATTTATAAATGTAGAAGTTATAAAGGATTGAAAATTTTTTGGGTCATGAAATTCTGTAAAATTATGGCCGTTCTATATCTACCACCGTGAACAATGTATTGGTATGAAATTTTGTTCTCTTGTACACTTTGTTTTTCTCAATTATAAACTATAGTTATTTTGTGCTCAGATTTATAAATGTAGAAGATATAAAGGATTGAAAATTTTTTGGGTCATGAAATTCTTTAAAATTATGGCCGTTCTATATCTACCACCGTGAACCATGTATTGATATGGAATTTTGTTCTCTTGTACACTTTGTTTTTCTCAATTATAAACTATAGTTATTTTGTGCACAGATCTAAAAAGGTAGAAGATATAAAGGATTGAAAATTTTTTGGGTCATGAAATTCTGTAAAATTATGGCCGTTCTATATCTCCCACCGTGAACCATGTATTGGTATGAAATTTTGTTCTCTTGTACACTTTGTTTTTCTCAATTATAAACTATAGTTATTTTGTGCACAGATTTATAAATGTAGAAGATATAAAGGATTGAAAATTTTTTGGGTCATGAAATTCTGTAAAATTATGGCCGTTCTATATCTCCCACCGTGAACCATGTAATGGTATGAAATTTTGTTCTCTTGTACACTTTGTTTTTCTCAATTATAAACTATAGTTATTTTGTGCACAGATCTAAAAAGGTAGAAGATATACATGGTTGAAAATTTTGTGGGTCATGAAATTCTGTAAAATTATGGCCGTTCTATATCTACCACCGTGAACCATGTATTGGTATGAAATTTTGTTCTCTTGTACACTTTGTTTTTCTCAATTATAAACTATAGTTATTTTGTGCACAGATCTAAAAAGGTAGAAGATATAAAGGGTTGAAAATTTGGTGGGTCATGAAATTCTGTAAAATTATGGCCGTTCTTTATCTCCCACCGTGAACCACGTATTGATATGGAATTTTGTTCTCTTGTACACTTTGTTTTTCTCAATTATAAACTATAGTTATTTTGTGCACAGATCTAAAATGGTAGAAGATATAAAGGGTTGAAAATTTTGTGGGTCATGAAATTCTGTAAAATTATGGCCGTTCTATATCTACCACCGTGAACCATGTATTGGTATGAAATTTTGTTCTCTTGTACACTTTGTTTTTCTCAATTATAAACTATAGTTATTTTGTGCACAGATTTATAAATGTAGAAGATATAAAGGATTGAAAATTTTTTGGGTCATGAAATTCTGTAAAATTATGGCCGTTCTATATCTCCCACTGTGAACCACGTATTGATATGGAATTTTGTTCTCTTGTACACTTTGTTTTTCTCAATTATAAACTATAGTTATTTTGTGCACAGATCTAAAAAGGTAGAAGATATAAAGGGTTGAAAATTTTGTGGGTCATGAAATTCTGTAAAATTGTGGCCGTTCTATATCTACCACGGTGAACCATGTATTGGTATGAAATTTTGTTCTCTTGTACACTTTGTTTTTCTCAATTATAAACTATAGTTATTTTGTGCACAGATTTATAAATGTAGAAGATATAAAGGATTGAAAATTTTTTGGGTCTTGAAATTCTGTAAAATTATGGCCGTTCTATATCTCCCACCGTGAACCATGTATTGGTATGAAATTTTGTTCTCTTGTACACTTTGTTTTTCTCAATTATAAACTATAGCTATTTTGTGCACAGATTTATAAATGTAGAAGATATAACTGATTGAAAATTTTTTGGGTCATGAAATTCTGTAAAATTATGGCCGTTCTTTATCTCCCACCGTGAACCACGTATTGATATGGAATTTTGTTCTCTTGTACACTTTGTTTTTCTCAATTATAAACTATAGTTATTTTGTGCACAAATCTAAAAAGGTAGAAGATATAAAGGATTGAAAATTTTTTGGGTCATGAAATTCTGTAAAATTATGGCCGTTCTATATCTCCCACCGTGAACCACGTATTGATATGGAATTTTGTTCTCTTATACACTTTGTTTTTCTCAATTATAAACTATAGTGATTTTGTGCACAGATTTATAAATGTAGAAGATATAAAGGATTGAAAATTTTTTGGGTCATGAAATTCTGTAAAATTATGGCCGTTCTATATCTCCCACTGTGAACCATGTATTGTTATGACTTTTTGTTCTCTTGTATACTTTGTTTTTCTCAATTATAAACTATAGTTATTTTGTGCACAGATTTATAAATGTAGAAGTTATAAAGGATTGAAAATTTTTTGGGTCATGAAATTCTGTAAAATTATGGCCGTTCTATATCTACCACCGTGAACAATGTATTGGTATGAAATTTTGTTCTCTTGTACACTTTGTTTTTCTCAATTATAAACTATAGTTATTTTGTGCTCAGATTTATAAATGTAGAAGATATAAAGGATTGAAAATTTTTTGGGTCATGAAATTCTTTAAAATTATGGCCGTTCTATATCTACCACCGTGAACCATGTATTGATATGGAATTTTGTTCTCTTGTACACTTTGTTTTTCTCAATTATAAACTATAGTTATTTTGTGCACAGATCTAAAAAGGTAGAAGATATAAAGGATTGAAAATTTTTTGGGTCATGAAATTCTGTAAAATTATGGCCGTTCTATATCTCCCACCGTGAACCATGTATTGGTATGAAATTTTGTTCTCTTGTACACTTTGTTTTTCTCAATTATAAACTATAGTTATTTTGTGCACAGATTTATAAATGTAGAAGATATAAAGGATTGAAAATTTTTTGGGTCATGAAATTCTGTAAAATTATGGCCGTTCTATATCTCCCACCGTGAACCATGTAATGGTATGAAATTTTGTTCTCTTGTACACTTTGTTTTTCTCAATTATAAACTATAGTTATTTTGTGCACAGATCTAAAAAGGTAGAAGATATACATGGTTGAAAATTTTGTGGGTCATGAAATTCTGTAAAATTATGGCCGTTCTATATCTACCACCGTGAACCATGTATTGGTATGAAATTTTGTTCTCTTGTACACTTTGTTTTTCTCAATTATAAACTATAGTTATTTTGTGCACAGATCTAAAAAGGTAGAAGATATAAAGGGTTGAAAATTTGGTGGGTCATGAAATTCTGTAAAATTATGGCCGTTCTTTATCTCCCACCGTGAACCACGTATTGATATGGAATTTTGTTCTCTTGTACACTTTGTTTTTCTCAATTATAAACTATAGTTATTTTGTGCACAGATCTAAAATGGTAGAAGATATAAAGGGTTGAAAATTTTGTGGGTCATGAAATTCTGTAAAATTATGGCCGTTCTATATCTACCACCGTGAACCATGTATTGGTATGAAATTTTGTTCTCTTGTACACTTTGTTTTTCTCAATTATAAACTATAGTTATTTTGTGCACAGATTTATAAATGTAGAAGATATAAAGGATTGAAAATTTTTTGGGTCATGAAATTCTGTAAAATTATGGCCGTTCTATATCTCCCACTGTGAACCACGTATTGATATGGAATTTTGTTCTCTTGTACACTTTGTTTTTCTCAATTATAAACTATAGTTATTTTGTGCACAGATCTAAAAAGGTAGAAGATATAAAGGGTTGAAAATTTTGTGGGTCATGAAATTCTGTAAAATTGTGGCCGTTCTATATCTACCACGGTGAACCATGTATTGGTATGAAATTTTGTTCTCTTGTACACTTTGTTTTTCTCAATTATAAACTATAGTTATTTTGTGCACAGATCTAAAAAGGTAGAAGATATACAGGGTTGAAAATTTTGTGGGTCATGAAATTCTGTAAAATTATGGCTGTTCTATATCTACCACCGTGAACCATGTATCGGTATGAAATTTTGTTCTCTTGTACACTTTGTTTTTCTCAATTATAAACTATAGTTATTTTGTGCACAGATCTAAAAAAGTAGAAGATATAAAGGGTTGAAAATTTTGTGGGTCATGAAATTCTGTAAAATTATGGCCGTTCTATATCTCCCACCGTGAACCACGTATTGATATGGAATTTTGTTCTCTTGTACACTTTGATTTCTCAATTATAAACTATAGTTATTTTGTGCACAGATCTTAAAAAGTAGAAGATATAAAGGGTTGAAAATTTTGTAGGTCATGAAATTCTGTAAAATTATGGCCGTTCTATATCTACCACCGTGAACCATGTATTGGTATGAAATTTTGTTCTCTTGTACACTTTGTTTTTCTCAATTATAAACTATAGTTATTTTGTGCACAGATTTATAAATGTAGAAGATATAAAGGATTGAAAAATTTTTGGGTCATGAAATTCTGTAAAATTATGGCCGTTCTATATCTCCCACCGTGAACCATGTATTGGTATGAAATTTTGTTCTCTTGTACACTTTATTTTTCTCAATTATAAACTATAGTTATTTTGTGCTCAGATTTATAAATGTAGAAGATATAAAGGATTGAAAATTTTTTGGGTCATGAAATTCTTTAAAATTATGGCCGTTCTATATCTACCACCGTGAACCATGTATTGGTATGAAATTTTGTTCTCTTGTACACTTTGTTTTTCTCAATTATAAACTATAGTTATTATGGGCACAGATTTATAAATGTAGAAGATATA
This sequence comes from Rhodnius prolixus, assembly GCF_049639745.1. Taxonomy (NCBI): domain Eukaryota; kingdom Metazoa; phylum Arthropoda; class Insecta; order Hemiptera; family Reduviidae; genus Rhodnius; species Rhodnius prolixus. Next base: position 28,276,198 of record NW_027411624.1, read on the forward strand.
AAGGATTGAAAATTTTTTGGGTCATGAAATTCTGTAAAATTATGGCCGTTCTATATCTCCCACTGTGAACCATGTATTGGTATGAAATTTTGTTCTCTTGTATACTTTGTTTTTCTCAATTATAAACTATAGTTATTTTGTGGACAGATTTATAAATGTAGAAGATATAAAGGATTGAAAATTTTTTGGGTCATGAAATTCTGTAAAATTATGGCCGTTCTATATCTCCCACCGTGAACCATGTATTAGTATGAAATTTTGTTCTCTTGTACACTTTGTTTTTCTCAATTATAAACTATAGTTATTTTGTGCACAGATCTAAAAAAGTAGAAGATATAAAGGGTTGAAAATTTTGTGGGTCATGAAATTCTGTAAAATTATGGCCGTTCTATATCTACCACCGTGAACAATGTATTGGTATGAAATTTTGTTCTCTTGTACACTTTGTTTTTCTCAATTATAAACTATAGTTATTTTGTGCACAGATCTAAAAAAGTAGAAGATATAAAGGGTTGAAAATTTTGTGGGTCATGAAATTCTGTAAAATTATGGCCGTTCTATATCTCCCACCGTGAACCACGTATTGATATGGAATTTTGTTCTCTTGTACTCTTTGTTTTTCTCAATTATAAACTATAGTTATTTTGTGCCCAGATCTAAAAAGGTAGAAGATATAAAGGGTTGAAAATTTTTTGGGTCATGAAATTCTGTAAAATTATGGCCGTTCTATATCTCCCACCGTGAACCATGTATTGGTATGAAATTTTGTTCTCTTGTACACTTTGTTTTTCTCAATTATAAACTATAGTTATTTTGTGCACAGATTTATAAATGTAGAAGATATAAAGGATTGAAAATTTTTTGGGTCATGAAATTCTGTAAAATTATGGCCGTTCTATATCTCCCACCGTGAACCATGTAATGGTATGAAATTTTGTTCTCTTGTACACTTTGTTTTTCTCAATTATAAACTATAGTTATTTTGTGCACAGATTTATAAATGTAGAAGATATAAAGGATTGAAAATTTTGTGGGTCATGAAATTCTTTAAAATTATGGCCGTTCTATATCTCCCACCGTGAACCATGTATTGGTATGAAATTTTGTTCTCTTGTACACTTTGTTTTTCTCAATTATAAACTATAGTTATTTTGTGCACAGATCTAAAAAGGTAGAAGATATACAGGGTTGAAAATTTTGTGGGTCATGAAATTCTGTAAAATTATGGCCGTTCTATATCTACCACCGTGAACCATGTATTGGTATGAAATTTTGTTCTCTTGTACACTTTGTTTTTCTCAATTATAAACTATAGTTATTTTGTGCACAGATCTAAAAAGGTAGAAGATATAAAGGGTTGAAAATTTGGTGGGTCATGAAATTCTGTAAAATTATGGCCGTTCTTTATCTCCCACCGTGAACCACGTATTGATATGGAATTTTGTTCTCTTGTACACTTTGTTTTTCTCAATTATAAACTATAGTTATTTTGTGCACAGATCTAAAATGGTAGAAGATATAAAGGGTTGAAAATTTTGTGGGTCATGAAATTCTGTAAAATTATGGCCGTTCTATATCTACCACCGTGAACCATGTATTGGTATGAAATTTTGTTCTCTTGTACACTTTGTTTTTCTCAATTATAAACTATAGTTATTTTGTGCACAGATTTATAAATGTAGAAGATATAAAGGATTGAAAATTTTTTGGGTCATGAAATTCTGTAAAATTATGGCCGTTCTATATCTCCCACTGTGAACCATGTATTGTTATGAAATTTTGTTCTCTTGTATACTTTGTTTTTCTCAATTATAAACTATAGTTATTTTGTGCACAGATTTATAAATGTAGAAGTTATAAAGGATTGAAAATTTTTTGGGTCATGAAATTCTGTAAAATTATGGCCGTTCTATATCTCCCACCGTGAACCATGTATTGGTATGAAATTTTGTTCTCTTGTACACTTTGTTTTTCTCAATTATAAACTATAGTTATTTTGTGCACAGATTTATATATGTAGGAGATATAAAGGATTGAAAATTTTGTGGGTCATGAAATTCTGTAAAATTATGGCCGTTCTATATCTCCCACTGTGAACCATGTATTGGTATGAAATTTTGTTCTCTTGTACACTTTGTTTTTCTCAATTATAAACTATAGTTATTTTGTGCACAGATTTATAAATGTAGAAGATATAAAGGATTGAAAATTTTTTGGGTCTTGAAATTCTGTAAAATTATGGCCGTTCTATATCTCCCACCGTGAACCATGTATTGGTATGAAATTTTGTTCTCTTGTACACTTTGTTTTTCTCAATTATAAACTATAGCTATTTTGTGCACAGATTTATAAATGTAGAAGATATAACTGATTGAAAATTTTTTGGGTCATGAAATTCTGTAAAATTATGGCCGTTCTTTATCTCCCACCGTGAACCACGTATTGATATGGAATTTTGTTCTCTTGTACACTTTGTTTTTCTCAATTATAAACTATAGTTATTTTGTGCACAAATCTAAAAAGGTAGAAGATATAAAGGATTGAAAATTTTTTGGGTCATGAAATTCTGTAAAATTATGGCCGTTCTATATCTCCCACCGTGAACCACGTATTGATATGGAATTTTGTTCTCTTATACACTTTGTTTTTCTCAATTATAAACTATAGTGATTTTGTGCACAGATTTATAAATGTAGAAGATATAAAGGATTGAAAATTTTTTGGGTCATGAAATTCTGTAAAATTATGGCCGTTCTATATCTCCCACTGTGAACCATGTATTGTTATGACTTTTTGTTCTCTTGTATACTTTGTTTTTCTCAATTATAAACTATAGTTATTTTGTGCACAGATTTATAAATGTAGAAGTTATAAAGGATTGAAAATTTTTTGGGTCATGAAATTCTGTAAAATTATGGCCGTTCTATATCTCCCACCGTGAACCATGTATTGGTATGAAATTTTGTTCTCTTGTACACTTTGTTTTTCTCAATTATAAACTATAGTTATTTTGTGCACAGATTTATAAATGTAGAAGATATAAAGGATTGAAAATTTTGTGGGTCATGAAATTCTGTAAAATTATGGCCGTTGTATATCTCCCACTGTGAACCATGTATTGGTATGAAATTTTGTTCTCTTGTACACTTTGTTTTTCTCAATTATAAACTATAGTTATTTTGTGCACAGATTTATAAATGTAGAAGATATAAAGGATTGAAAATTTTTTGGGTCTTGAAATTCTGTAAAATTATGGCCGTTCTATATCTCCCACCGTGAACCATGTATTGGTATGAAATTTTGTTCTCTTGTACACTTTGTTTTTCTCAATTATAAACTATAGCTATTTTGTGCACAGATTTATAAATGTAGAAGATATAACTGATTGAAAATTTTTTGGGTCATGAAATTCTGTAAAATTATGGCCGTTCTTTATCTCCCACCGTGAACCACGTATTGATATGGAATTTTGTTCTCTTGTACACTTTGTTTTTCTCAATTATAAACTATAGTTATTTTGTGCACAAATCTAAAAAGGTAGAAGATATAAAGGATTGAAAATTTTTTGGGTCATGAAATTCTGTAAAATTATGGCCGTTCTATATCTCCCACTGTGAACCATGTATTGTTATGAAATTTTGTTCTCTTGTGTTATGAAATTTTGTTCTCTTGTATACTTTGTTTTTCTCAATTATAAACTATAGTTATTTTGTGCACAGATTTATAAATGTAGAAGTTATAAAGGATTGAAAATTTTTTGGGTCATGAAATTCTGTAAAATTATGGCCGTTCTATATCTCCCACCGTGAACCATGTATTGGTATGAAATTTTGTTCTCTTGTACACTTTGTTTTTCTCAATTATAAACTATAGTTATTTTGTGCACAGATTTATAAATGTAGAAGATATAAAGGATTGAAAATTTTGTGGGTCATGAAATTCTGTAAAATTATGGCCGTTGTATATCTCCCACTGTGAACCATGTATTGGTATGAAATTTTGTTCTCTTGTACACTTTGTTTTTCTCAATTATAAACTATAGTTATTTTGTGCACAGATTTATAAATGTAGAAGATATAAAGGATTGAAAATTTTTTGGGTCTTGAAATTCTGTAAAATTATGGCCGTTCTATATCTCCCACCGTGAACCATGTATTGGTATGAAATTTTGTTCTCTTGTACACTTTGTTTTTCTCAATTATAAACTATAGCTCTTTTGTGCACAGATTTATAAATGTAGAAGATATAACTGATTGAAAATTTTTTGGGTCATGAAATTCTGTAAAATTATGGCCGTTCTTTATCTCCCACCGTGAACCACGTATTGATATGGAATTTTGTTCTCTTGTACACTTTGTTTTTCTCAATTATAAACTATAGTTATTTTGTGCACAAATCTAAAAAGGTAGAAGATATAAAGGATTGAAAATTTTTTGGGTCATGAAATTCTGTAAAATTATGGCCGTTCTATATCTCCCACCGTGAACCACGTATTGATATGGAATTTTGTTCTCTTATACACTTGGTTTTTCTCAATTATAAACTATAGTGATTTTGTGCACAGATCTGAGGCCATCTTATGTAATTTAAATACAATTCGGGTCAGTAATTCGATTCAATTATTCACTTTATTATTTACGATTAAAAAAAAAAAAAGAATATAGGATAAAGAGTACTCTGATGTCTTTAAATAGTTACCCTAATAGTTTTTCTATGGAAATCAAAGATTCAACAGTTTTTAAGAACCACAGACCAATCTTATAATAAAAATTATAATTAAGTAATTTTTTTAAAAAAATGTTATTCCAACTTCTTTTAAGACACTTGTACTTGAGTTTCAGGGCTTCTCTTTATTCTGTTATTGTGCGTGTTTTTCCGCTTCAATGGAATGTACTTTACGAGTAGTTATCTTTTTCTCTTGTTTTTTAATTTGTTGTCTTTTTAACATGTGAACTGTAAATGAACAATTACAGGGCGTTGTTTTTAATAGTGTATACCCACACAGACTCATATTACAAATAGATACATGCACACTAACACTTTGGTATTTAGGACAAGTAATAAACTTTGGACAAAGAATAAAAAAAGACGATTTTACAGACAATACTAAGTGTTTTATTCACTGTATGTTCATTATAAAACTAGTGATTACATCTTTGATCTTGGAATTTCGTTATACATGTTCTACATGGTATTGATTTGTGCTGTATTATAGAAAACAAAAATTTTTTTTAGAGAGAAATATTATTAGGTGAAAATTTGTATTTATCTTTTTATAGTTTTCGTAAAACGTGAAAATCTGTTCGGAAAACGTATATTTATCTTCCGCTTTGTCTTTCTAGAGCAGTCTTTCTCATAGTGGGTGATAACATCCCCTTGTGGGACGCTGGAGGCCTACAGGTGAGGCGGTAAAGGGGCCCAGAGAAAATTAGGGGGTTTTTGAAGCGGTTTAAGGGGGCGAGAAGGCTGATTTGTGTTTTTCTAATAGTTTAAAGTAAAATCAAAACCTGCCTACTACAACTACCATCGATTATTTCGTAGTTTCGTTAATTTGGGCTACAAAAGCCAATCCCGCAATTGTACCCTGGATTGTGGTCGATTTGTTCAACGATTTTTTTGATAGCATCACCATCTTCGTATTTGTGTGAACGTCGATTTAATGCTATGGCAACGCTGCTAACTAGAAAGAGAAATCGTTTACATGTTACCGAACGCCGTGACTTACGGCTGTTTTTTTTAGGGGCAAATTCGAGCCTAATATTAATTAGTAATTGCCTATTTTTTCAGGCGGGCTTTACGTCCAACTACCAATTAGGTGTGGTGGACGGAGGCGACTAGCTAACATACATTACTGTAAATTTCTTTTATTAACCTTTAAATAAAATCCCAGGCCTAAGACCGGGGAATCGAACCTAGTACCACAATACATATTAGCTGTGCAGGTCTCGCCTCTAACCTCCCGGCTACCGTGGCGCTTCTATCCAGATCTCTGCAAGCATAAAAGACCAATCCTTGCTCGCGTAGAGCCAGAGATGCCTGTGTAGGTAAAGTAGACTCCTACTCTAGTGAGTGAGTGAAAGACTGAGCTATTTTCATCTATCTTTCACATTTTTCATTTTTCTTTTTTTTAGTTGTAAGGAAACCCTACTAGTTTTGAGTTTTCAACTACCAATTCCTTCTTCGAGAACCTGTCTAAATCCTAGACAATGGTGAGATGGTTTTTGGTAGTTAGCAGCTACTAGATTGTTAGAAAGTTGACTTTATGAAAGGTTCCATATGAAATGTAAACCTTCTAAATTGCCACTTCAGGCAGAAATTAGGCGAAATTCAAGGCCAATGGCGATTCAAACTACAGTAAGAAACTAAAGAGCCTGATATTAACAAACTTGTTAAAAAACATCCGATTCATCCTTGACATTAGTTTTAAAATTTAAATTGAAATGTTCGCTTTAATTTGAATAAAAGTTTTCCTAAATATTATTTATAAAGTTTCCGTTCTATTGCTCTCATTCGAACAGTCACATTTAAAATGTAATTTCGAACTCAGAAACAGGATAAGACTCATATGGCATGCTATAATTATAATAAAGTAATGATTGCGATTGAGATTTTTAACATGTGGTAAATTTAGAGGGCGCTAGGCGAAATAAGTTTGAGAACCACTGCTCTAGAGGCTCGTATCATTTTCAAACTCTGACCTCACAACCGGTTTCGTCATTACTAAGATTAACTAGATCTAAAAAATACTCATTGTTACTTGACGCTAAGCGACAGCTCTAGAGGAGCTAAAACTTTAAAGTTCTTAGAATTTTCAGTACTGATACTCAGTACTGTGTGATTTTCCTCGACCAAATATTTCTTTTAATTTCAAAATCCAACTAGATCTATCCCAGTTTCTCAATCACCTCTCAGCCATTTTGGTTCCCAGTATCATATGGAATTTTATAAGAATTAAAGAATAGAACTGAATATTATCACCTGGACCATCATTAAAAACTGATATTAAAAAAAAATAAAACCTTGTACCAACTATTGGAGCATAAAACTTCTTTAACAACATTTCAAAACTCCATTAAGTAATTAAAACACCATTAAACTCTTTATCGTCCTTCTCAATAAAAGATTTCGTCCTTCATAAACTAAATTAAAGACAACTATAGGAGAATCTGTTAGAAGAGATTCCAGTTTATATATATATATATATTATTCCAAGATGTTAGTCGCCTGCGGACTCATACCTTGATATTATTTTTAAAGCTCTAGAGTTTTTGGATTCTCTTATAAATATCTGTGTACAATTACATTTATATGCTCTCATATTGATTAAAAAAAAAAGTACTTCATACTAGTATATTACTATTCTCAAGTTTTTTTTCTATTTCTGGTTGGTTTCGAATTTTTATCCATCACCAGAGAACTTCCAAAAACAATACTACTGTCACATATAGCAAGTTAAGCATTCATTAACCTAAACTGATGGATTTAACTCTATAACTCTGATGATTATTCTTTAATTTAATATACGTCGCGTAAACAACGACTGACGGTCTCAGGATAGTGCTCCTCTCTCGTTACTGGCAACACTGTTCTTGAGCGGTAAGATACTCCTAAGGAAGGAGTAAATATAAAGAGAAATTGCTGAATTCAAATCATTCAGTGCTCGTGGATTAGGTGTTTTTTTCTAGGAAGGAGAGACCTTGAAAGACTCCAGGCGCTAATGACCTCGACCAAGATGTTGCCGTCCAAAAAGGAGTACTCCACAAAAAAGTGAACATTTTACTCTTTTTGGATTGATTTCCATATTAACTCCCCAAACAACAATAGCATACATAGAGTCACCGTTTAATAAATTCTGGAAACGAATTCTGTTCTTGTTGCTTGAAGGTTAGTTGGTAGTTTGAGTCACAGACTTGGGACAATACTCCAGTAATTAGGTGCTATATTGTTTTAGGTCAAACTATGAACGGTCATTTCTTTATTTAGAATAATTAACTATCAACAAAGCTAGTTATTTTATAATATATTGTAGTCTATTTTGCGTCGACATTTCTCTGAAGGCAGTTTTTAGTTTTTAATAATTTCATTTCTCTTTTAATCTTTTGTCATTCAGATTTTGTTCCTTTAAGATCACTTATAAACTTTAGGAGTTTTGGAAGTAAAATAATATTGTTCAGATCTCTTAAATGTTTCTTAAATAAATTTCATTTTACTGCAATTATTTCTTGAGCCATAATAACTCTTGTTTTTCTGAATCTTCAGGCTTTTAATGATGATGAGAAGAGAATTTTTTCATACTCAAAGGCTTGAAACAGTCTTTTGGGAAAATCTTTTATAGTTTCTCTTCATCACGAGTTTCTGCAGGAAATTCTTTCCAATCCGAGAAAAATCCTTAAAAGCTTTTGATGAAGTTCTCAAAAGTAGATGAATCAAAAGAGTACCAATAAAGATAGTTTCAAAAAAAACTTGAATCTGGTCATTTCCGAAATACCCTATCTCCGATTACTGATATTTTAATTAAGAACCAGCGCACATTCCGCGAGGAGATACAACGAAGTTTCGTCCACTCCCCTCGGCTACACTTTCTACACAGAGGTTGTGCAGCTAGTCTCTCATTCTATGTAGATATTTCTTCATGATGTAAAGCTCTATAATTAGGGTGGTAATCTTCTTCAGCTCCGCTAGCGTTCTGCCAAGAAGGTTAGTTGAGCGGTCCTCGTCAGCTCCTTCCAGAAAAAAAAACTATTGTCCCATTCCAAGCAGTCTTCTGCTTACGAGAAAAAGCCTTTGTCTTAGCGTATTCTTCAATGGCCACTATTGAACATGCATAGTGATGCAATAAGTTTTAAGGCCTGAGGTATCTGCTAGGTCTCCTTTTCTGGTAAACCAATTCGTCTACTCCATTACCTCCGACTCAAGGATCGGTTAGAGGCGAGACTTGTAAAGCTAATATGCATTGTGGTACTGGGTTCGATTCCCTGTCTTAGGCCTTGGATTTCATTTAATGGTTAAAATAAAAATGAAATTTACAGTAAAGTATGTATGCTAGTCGCCTCTGTACGCAACACCTAATTTGGTCGTTGGACTTTAAGCTCGCCTGACAAAATAGACATTACATTTTTAGGTTTTCTTTTTGTGTGGTTCGCCATAGCTTCCAGTTTTTTGCAGCAATCGTTGGCAGTCTTCAATCAGAGGCAGTACGCTTCCAAAAACTCGTTTCATTGACCTGCATATCTTGATCGTAAGACAAAATAAAGCAAAATGTTAAACAATTAAGCGCTAGCGGTAATTCTTCTTCGTGTATATACTTTCTCTGCTAGTATCTTTTAGAATTGCCAGCGTTTTAAAAGGAATGTGACTTCATTATAAAAGTTTTACCATTAAAGACATAGAAATTATATATATAAGGATATAAATGGTTGAAGTAATAGCTAATGGTGGTTACTGTACACACATTAAGGATACCTGGTACTTAAGAATGTTAATCACCTTGTACTAGAGATTTCAAAAAGAAAGTTAATCTTTAGTAAAATACAACAGCCTGAACCGTACAACATGTTGGCCTTTAAATGGGTATGACTCGGACAAAACATGTCATTCACACAAAACTATTTAACTTATCTGTTAACACTCGATAGGTAAACAAATTTCTATCATACTGTTCAAATAGTTTGCGCGTGTGTTGCATTTAGATTTAGCAAAATGAGGGAATCTATGCATTCTGAGATTTTTCTCTTCTTACTGCAGTTTGAATCGCCATTGGCCTTGGATTTCGCCTAATTTTTGCCTGAAGTGGCAATTTAGAAGGTTTATATTTCATAAAGTCATGTTTCTAACAATCTAGTAGCTGCTAGCTACCAAAAACCATCTCACCATTGTCTAGGATTCAGACAGGATCTCGAAGAAGAAATTGCTTGTTGAAAACTCAAATCTAGTAGTGGAGCTGGAAAACTCGGGTTTCCCCAACCAAAAAAAAAAGAAAAATGAAAAATGTGAAAGCTAGATGAAAATATCCCAGCCTTTCACTCACTCACTAGAGTAGGAGTCTTTACCGTCATTACCTACACAGGCATCTCTTGCTCTACGGTCTTTTATGCTTGCAGATATGTGGATAGAGGCGCCACGGTAGCTGAGCGGTTAGAGGCGAGTCCTGCAAAGCTAATATGCATTGTGGGTTCGATTCCCGGTCCGGACCTAGGATTTTTATTTAATGTTTTAATGTGAGAACTTTGCAGTAAAGTATGTTTGCTAATTGCCTCCGTCCACGGCCACCTAATTTTGCAAGTTAGGCGTAAAGCCGGCATGAAAATATAGGCATTACTTTATTCTACTTTACATCTGGATAGATTCCACGGGGAAACCACTGTTTTAGTAAATCATGCACACTGAACAGAAATGTGCGCAATACACCAAGACACCCCCGGTACACAGCCTAGGATTTCGGTTCTCAGGAGGCTGCTTAAAATTGGGATTAATCCAAATCAAGTAAAGGTCCAGATGTCCAAAGATCTTTTTTTATTTTTTGTTAGAGCGCGTCAACATCTGAGGTTATTGGCGCTCGTAGCTTGTTTTCAGTGCACTGCCGGCTTCTGGCAATACTGTCTATCTCCGGACAGAAGCTCCTAGGAAGAGAAAATCTAAGGGCTAGCAGCAGGATTCAAAGCTGTGATCTCCGCTTTCGAGTATCCTGATTTCGCTAACCACTCAGCTAATCCATTCCCTAGAATTATTAAAAAAATCCATTATTTTAACTAATTAATTATGGAAGCATAAAAATACTTTTTTGGTTCACTCATTCACACGTCCTTGTAGTATAAAAACATGATTACGAGGTGTGACTATTAAATAACGAGACTATTGCTATAAAACATTTTATTTTAAATTTAAACATACTTAGTTATTATCACCTTCAATATACACCCCTCCCCTATCCCTACAACGCTCCATGTGAATTTACCGTTGTTCGAAACAGTGCTAGAAGTCTTTTTCTCCTGCATGACGCATGCCGCTTTCTCTTTCACAGCTTTAACGGACTGAAATCGTGTTCCTTTTAATGCAGATTTGGCTTTGGGGAACAGACAAAAGTCATATGGGGTCAGTTCAGGCGAATAAGGCGGTTGAGGTCTAAAACTGGGATGTTGTACTTGGCTAGAAACATCTTGACAGACAATGCAGTTTGAGCCGGCGCGTTGTCTTGATGGAGAGAACCCATGACTTGTTCTTCCACAAATCGGGTCGTTTTTTCCTTACTCTTTCTCGGGGTTAAGCAAGCACCTCACGGATGAGTAATGTTGATTAATTATAATCGATATTTTCATCCGTTTTGGACGTGGAAGGGTGACCTGGGCGGTCATCAACTCCGACGTCTTCTCGGCCATCTTGGAAACGCTTGAACCACTCAAAAACTTGCGCACGTGAATTGCCATAAACTTCTTTTAATAAAAGATAAGTTTCAGTAGCGGTTTTGCCAAAATTCATGTGAAATTTCACGACAATTCGTTGCTCTACTACATGCATAGTATCATGTTTTCGGCAAAACGAAACTAACACCTCTTACACAAACGACGGTTCCGGTCAGACAGATTTCTCTACAAACACGTGAGACGCTGCAATCGAAAGAGAAGGCTTTACGCTGCACATCTATCGGTCGTTAGGATTTAGCGCATGCATAGTTCTTCTGTAGCAGCATCAGTCTCGTTATTTAATAGCCACACCTCGTATATCCATTTTAATATTTGGACATCCTATCTTTTCATGAGATACCCTCAGGATCCTTTCGGAGTACAGTCCCTAGATTGAAAACCCACTATCTATAAACAATCTGATTTTATAAACCAACCTAATCACCGCTGGTACTCCAAAATTCCCAATTACTCTTTAATCCAAGCCTCTGCAGACCGTAAGCATGTTTGCATTATTGTGAATGCCACAGTCGATGATCAACTTTGGTTCGCCAAGAAATGGGAAAGCTCTTGAACAGAAGTATCTCACAGAACAAAATTTAAAAAGAGGTCCCAGGTCTTCTAAATTTACCAAATATTTCTGTAATTTCTCTCCCATAATGGCCAGATAAGTAACACAGTAAAAATGTTTACTAAAAGGTCCCAAAGAAAGATGGTAATGAGGACATTGTTACTGTATAGTGTTCCTTTATGTCAATAGCAATCAATCATCTATTTCTACTTTGTCTTCTAATAAATCACATATTGAGGACTTTTAACTCTAGATTGGCTATCTACTTCTTGCTTCAAGTCTTTACTTTATTGTTCCTCCTCCATATCTCTTTAATGCTTCATAATAAATGTCACTTTAATGATGAACTATGATATGGTTTTGGTCGTTGATGATGGAGTCCAACTATCTGTAGTTGGTACCATCTACACTCTCTTCTTGATTGTTGATAATCTCTCAACTCGTCTCCCATCACCTGTTATCCATTTTTATTATCTCAAAATGACTAATTTATCTACAAGATAGAATTATTTATAATTATATCGAAATACATAAAATTCATTTTACTAGATCATATTTTTGCGATTATGTACATAATTAGGCACACTTGATGTATTGAATGTAAAAAAATACATCTCACGAGAGTGCATCAAAAATGGTTTATTAAATCAATGCAGTTTCCACGTAATCCTCACCAATTTCTATTTACTCAACTTCTATCCTCACCTGTCTCATCTATTCCCCTCAGCAAAGATTCATTTTTCCTTGATCTCGAAGCCAGTTCTGTACTTTTTTTCTTTGCCGTAGAACTTCTCAAAGAACTCGAAGCTTTTTCTTTCTTCGGAACTAACAGATAAAAAGGTGGGCAACGTCTCCGGTCTGTAAAAGGAAGATGATATAGGAGCACCTAAACCACTTTGTCTACAGTTTCCTGAGTCACTTGTGTCTGCAAGTAGAAGCACGTCTTCTGCCATCCCGGATATTTCCTCATTGGCGTGGGCTTGATTTTGTTTTCTAACATGTCTGAGACTGTTGATTGGCTCTTCCAAAAAAAAAAAAAAAAAAAAAAATAGAAAGTCGGGGCCATAGGCACTTCCGGAGCGCTGCTCGCCGCTTACGTTTTATCCGTTTAAGTGCATTTTTCCAATTCGTTTACATTTACTGCATATCATCTATTCACAGCCATCGTTAAACCCTTCTTTGTAAAACAATCGTAAGTTTACTGTATACCGTAGTTGAATTAAATTCAAATTACTGTGCAAATATCGATATCAGAGATCATTGTCATGTAATAGCGCTTATGTCACTCGTAGTAATAGAAATGTATACTTTTATTTTTATGTTTAAAAATTATGAAATGACTTAGCAATAGTCGGAACATCAAGCGGCACTAACAGCTGGTAGTATAGGTATGCCCTATACAAAAGGGCAAGATTGAAAGATGGAAAAATAATGACTTTGTAAAAAAATTGTTCCATCTAAAGGACGACATTCTTACCTATGTTATCCTGTAAGACCATGTCAGAGCGAAATTAGGGCCAAAATTACTTTGCACATTCTCTGCAAAATTACTTTTTCTTTCAAATATTCCGGTTTTTTAATTATTTGAAATAAAACTTAACAAATACGAGGGTCGTTTGAAAAGTCCTTGCAAAAATAAAAACTACTTAATTTTTTGGGGTAAACCTTTTTTATTTTTCAACATAGTCTCCTTTTAGGCTTATACACTTCGTCCAACTTTTCCAGATAGTCGATGAGGATTATTCCTTGCGAATCCCAAAAGACAGTCGCCATAATCTTTCCGGCCGAAGGAACGGTCTTCGCCTTTTTTGGCGCAGATTCCCCCTTGGTAACCCATTGTTTAGATTGTTCTTTGGTCTCAGGAGTGTAGGGATGTATCCATGTTTCATCCACAGTGACGAAACGACGCTTAAAGTCCTGCGGATTCTTCTGGAACAGCTGCAAACCGTCCTTGCAACACTTCACACGATTTGAAAATCACTCGACTTCCTCGATTCAAACGAATGCCAAACACAAAGAAATAGACCGATCTGGCTGAAACTTGGTGTGTGTTCTTCCAAGAGATGCTACTAACTAAACATAACCTCGATACGCGCCAGTAGTGCTATCTCTCTGACTTTGCACGGACTTTTCAAACGACCCTCGTATAAGTTGAAAAAAAAATAAGTCTTAGAAATACTAGAATTAAGAGAATAAAACAATTTTTAATGATTTAGGATAAAGTTGTTGACGTTGGTCAAAATAACTATTAAAGCATAGTTCTCTCAAACAGAGAATCTAATCCTTTATGCTAGTATACTAGGATGAATGCAAAAATTACTGGCGAGAAATTCGGGATTAATTAGGCTATCCAGAGTACCAGTATTTGTTCCTAGTATTATTTTTAGGAGAGCACAAAATGCACTAGAAGAAGTGGCTATAGGCTTCTTACTCCGGGTACTTAAACGAGATAATTCATCATTTACTGGTATAGACTGTGCAGTGATGTTAGCGGTGTCTTCTAAGCGGGGAAAATATAAGGCAGCACGATGGGCTTTGCAATTCCAGAATCCGTTCACGTTGAGCTAAATCTTTTCATCTTACTGTTATCATTATTTTAGGAACAGCAACTGCTGGCTCATTGGATTAGACTTTCGGACAGTGTACGCTCGTTACAAACAACACTGTCCACCGGACAGTGAGCTGTAAGAAGCTCGTAGGAAAAGAAAATCTAAGGGTCAGCAGCTGGATTCGAACCCGGGATCTCCGCGTGGGAATCCAATACGCTCACCGCAAAGCTAATCCCTTCCCTAAAAAGATTATTATTATTATTATTAATCAGACTTTTGCCATTATTATACTTCTTCATGATTACCTTCCAGGCCTGTAAATACGCTAAATTAGGATTTAGCGCATGCATAGTTCTTCTGTAGCAGCATCAGTCTCGTTATTTAATAGCCACACCTCGTATATCCATTTTAATATTTGGACATCCTATCTTTTCATGAGATGTTGCTTGCCTTCCTTACCAATTCTCTTATCCATCTTCTTAACCACCGCGTTTCCATCTTAGACTTGACCTCCCTCACGGTCTCTTACTGTCCAGATGAATCTCATGTTATAAACGTGGAATCCTATTCTTCTCCATCCGATATTGATGTCTCATCCTACGCAATCTTATAGTTTTAACGGCTACCACCAAGTCTTTTTCTACCGAAGAGTTAGTTTAGTTATATATTTTTTATTTTTTTGCTTGTTCAATACATGATGTTCTCTAAAACCGCAGATAGTTTGCAGAAACTTCCTTCCCCAATAGTGCAAACGAAGTTTTTGTCTGGTATAGAGTCCTAATTTTAGCCTTATTTTTATAAATTGATCACAGTTTTGTAATGTTGATTCTCGTATTTCTAGACAGTTCTTTGCTTATCAGCGTTGACCAAAATCCCGCCCGCAAAGCTGTGCTGAATATTATATTTAGCATCCTCGTCCCTGCTGGTTAGAAGAGATCCGTTAAAATTTCAGCTCTGAGACTGTTTCAAAACCAATAACTTTCACCGTTCAAAATCTCGAATCTTCTTTAGGTTACCATGTATTTTGTGTTTTCTCATTGTTGGTCGTAGCTTGTCGAACTCTTTTCCAACTGTTTTTGGGAAATTGCAGCTGTATTATAGTTATCTACATTTTTTTTTTTGAAACTTCTAAAATGTGTTGCTTAATGGAATACCATCAAGACTTGGTAATTACTTAATCATTACAGAAATTATTGATTCCTTAATATTTGCCTAAAAGTTCTTTATGATTCTACTTTTGTTTTTTTAAAGAAAAAGAACACATAAAAAAAATCTACTGTATTTAAAATATGAAAACAAACTTTTTTTTGTGACAAACAATGGTGAAACTTACAATTTATCTGCATATATAGTATGCTCGACGAACAAACAATACTCGTGATTTGTTCCAAGTTTGTTTGTATTGTTTTTTTTTATTCCGTTGGAGAACAGTTCGTACACTGTTTGCTGGCTAGCTACTCGCTGGAATATATGAATAAGAAACTAAATCAAAGGAGATATATAAGGAGGCTGATGGTGTTAATTTCAAAGAATGCTTGGCCCAAGTTATACATGGCAAGAGTGTCTCGTATGTAGAAAACACTGGTTATGTTGTTTGTATGAAAGAAGAGCTTACAATAGAAGAGCGTGTTCCTTCCATTATAGCCACTAGATGAAGGAGTTCTCCTCTTGTAATTAATATGTTCCTATAATAGAGGGCGTCAGTGTAAAGTAGCGCCGTTCTAGTCGGTTATGATGTCATTTCTTTCATTCTAAACACCATCTCCATCTGATTAATCTTACAATTATACAGTCACACCTGTATTGTAACTTGATATTGACGCTTGTGTTAAGAATCAGTCAGATTGCATTAGTGTAACGAATCAGTGAAATAGCATTATTCCTCTTATTTAATACATCGTATTGATATATTTACATGTAATGCAGGTGAACAGTTAAAGAATGCCTTAACTGCTTTTGTGCTAGGTCTATAAAGTTAGGAACAAATCGCATAACTCTTGTCTGTGTGGAAAGATCTGTAGGGAAGATGGAATTCGAGGAAGGTGGAACGGCTGAGAGGGTGGAAGAACGATTGCGGCATGGTCAACTATGATGATATCCACCATACCTTCTTTGATTGCGAAATTGATGGACTTCTGGAAGTCTGAGACTTGAGCTTTAAATCGGCTGTAGTGCATTGTCAAGAAGATACTTTCCAGTTATGATCCTTGGGTGATGGTATGCATCTTAGTCTTGATGGTACTATAAAGGAAAAAGTAGGAGCTAGATTTACACTGCTGGTAATATGAAATTCTAATAGATAATTAGATGATAATTTTAGTTTTTTTTGTACTCTATTTAATTTACAACGATCTATTGGCAACAAGTAAATCAGATTACAATACATAAATAAAAATGGCTGGAAAGATTTGAATGAGGGTCATCCAACGATAACCGAAGGATACCCTTTTCTATTATGCGATCAGGTGATCGCGAGGCCATCGACGCTTCAGTCTTCGGCGAGGATTCAAGGGAAGAGTAGTCTGAGGACAAGTTGTGTAAGAGCGGATTGAAGTGTTGGGAAAGTTTGGAATGAAATTTAGTGTATCGGGATTTCGCTAGGTCAAGGGCAAAAGGGATTTTTAGGTCACTGTGGATAGTGTGATTGCTAACGTAGAAAGGAGCGTTTAGGATTGTGCGTAGGAGTTTCGATTGATGAAGGGATTGAATGCGGTTGAGATTGAAGCGCTTAGCAGTACCGTACAGTTCAAGTCCGTATGCCCAGATTGGGGCTAATAGGGCTGTGTAGAGTTTTTTTTTTGTTCGTAAGAGACAATTTGAAGCATTTGTCGAGGAGAGATGATGAATAGATTCACTAATAGATATTAGGAGCGAGAATGAGCAAACTTAGAGGCATCACTCTGATATTATGCCCAGTGTGGGTTTTCTTGCCTATAGAGTAGGAGATTTAATCTGTGGAAGAGTGTCTCTCGGTGGCGATCGCCAACTGAAGGTGCATTACGCATTTTTCCCTCTCTATTAAAACATATATATAGTTAGAATTATTCTATAATTGATGTTACGAGTATTTTCGTTTATTAAATACTACGGGTCACAAGCGGCGTGCGTTATGCCTTGTCTTATGCTACAGCGTGATACTCTGGTATACCAATGTCACACCAATTCGGAACACTGTTCTAAAGAATCTCCATCTATAAGTCCATTTTTTCTAGAAAAATAATCCGGGGGTTGCAATCTTTTGTTTTGCTATTCATTTTCACAAGTACAGGTAAATTACTGCAACAAGTGAAGCTGTTACAATTAAGAAGAATCAAGTGGCCACCAGCGTTTCAACTATTTTGGAGGATTCCCTGGTAATGCAATAAGTTCGGGAAACTAAAGGGTTAGATTAGATTAGATTAAATTAGGGCGGCCTCAAGGTTGTGGCTCCTCGACTTTAGAGCTCGCCCTCCAGACCCGTCCGTTTAATCAGACTCTTTATTCTAGAGAGTGGCTCCTGGGTAAAGCTCACAGGCCTTGGTTTTTTTTCTCCCCGAGAAGTAACATCCTTAGCCACAAGAGCCCCTCACACTGACAGAACACGTGCAGTGCCGTTTCCTCTTCTTCCTGACAGAAATCTACAAAGGCTATCATCTGCCAGGCCCATGCGATGCAGGTGTTTTCTGTGCCTGCAGTGGCCCAGTTAATAGGCCTACAATTATCCTTATAGCCTCTAATAACTAAAGGGTTAGGATGTGAGGGAACTGAGGCGAGGAAATTAGCGTAGCAGGATCTTGTAGCTTCACAAACATCTGGAACAAGGAGATCTCGATGCCTAAGGTAGAGTTAGAAACAACGTTAAGGATTGGTTTGTGTAGAAATTGGAAGTGGATTTCTTTAGCCTAGGGTCTAAGGGATTCTATAAGGTATTAAAGGGAGCTGTGGACAGGACAGAGTCTTCATGAGTGGAATTAGCTGTTCTAAAAAACAAAATGGTTAGCTTAGACGATTCCAGAAGCTTAGAAACATTTTTTCCAGTAGAAAATAATAACCTAAAATTAGACTAAGGATGCGAAAAAAAAGTCGGATTCCTGAACGGACAATGGTTAATATTGATACTAAAACCGTCTTCCACGAAACTGGCGACTGTACACAAGTATATAGAAGGTATCTGGGACATCACTCTGGTTAGCAGAATGGAGTCCAATCAACTTGCGTGATCCGAGTTTTCCTTTATTTTTTTCTCTCTCTCTAAAAATAAAAATAAAATAAAAAAAAATGCCTAAAATAAATAATAATAAAAAAGGCTTTGCCAAGGAATTCAGTTTGGGGTAAATGGGAAGGTGGGTCACGTGTAGATTACACGTGCCTTTTTTTCTATCAAGTTAGTCCTTCATAAATATTTCGGTACCGTTACAGATTTTCTTCTATACCTATGATTATAGTTGAAATATTTTATTAATTCTTTTTTTTATTATTATAACCAATTGGATTTACATTGAGCATATTTTAAAGAATTCAATAATTACTTTTAAAAGAATACTAACGGAAGCATGTAGTGAATCAATAAGAAAAGGAAGTTACCACCGTTTAGTAACATGGCTAGCTATATCGCGCCCAAGGTTATTTTTTTGTGCTGTTTAAATAAATATTTTGTTTTTAATTAAAACTGATTTTTGTTTTATAAACCGGGCCAAGCCAGTAAGAACATTCAAATCCATTTAAATTTTCTCGAAACCTGGTTCTGGTAAAATGGAAAATAAACATTAATGAACAAAAAATCAGTGCACATTACGTTTACTTTACGAAAATCTGCGAGTCCACCAGTTCAACTGAACGGTGTAACTATTCCTCCAGCTGACGTAGTACGATACTTAGGACTGTACATTGACTCATGTGGAACCCACATACTCGACTGAAACGACAAGACGTGAACAGACGCTACAAGCTACTTACTAGACCACTTGACCGCAGATCCAAAGTCGACTTGAATACAAAGTGACTATTTACGAGGGTCGTTTGAAAAGTCCGTGCAAAAATAAAAACTACTTAATTTTTTGGGGTAAACCTTTTTTATTTTTCAACATAGTCTCCTTTTAGGCTTATACACTTCGTCCAACGCTGCTCTAGTTTGTTGATCCCTTCCGAATAATAGGATTTGTCCAAGTCTGAAAAATAGCCATTCGTTTCTGCAATCACCTCCTCGTTTGAATAAAATCTTTTTCCCGCCAGCCATTTCTTCATATTGGGGAACAAATAGTAGTCCGAGGGAGCCAAGTCTGGAGAATAGGGGGGGATGTGAAACGAGTTGGAACCCTATTTCCATTAATTTTGCGACCACAACTGCTGAGGTGTGAGCTGGTGCGTTGTCGTGATGGAAAAGGACTTTTTTGTGGGCCAATCGTGGGCGTTTTTCTTGCAGCTCGGTTTTCAAACGGTCCAATAACGATGAATAATATGCACCTGTAATAGTTTTACCCTATTCCAGATAGTCGATGAGGATTATTCCTTGCGAATCCCAAAAGACAGTCGCCATAATCTTTCCGGCCGAAGGAACGGTCTTCGCCTTTTTTGGCGCAGATTCCCCCCTTGGTAACCAATTGTTTAGATTGTTCTTTGGTCTCAGGAGTGTAGTGATGTATCCATGTTTCATCCACAGTGACGAAACGACGCTTAAAGTCCTGCGGATTCTTCTGGAACAGCTGCAAACCGTCCTTGCAACACTTCACACGATTTCGTTTTTGGTCAAGCGTGAGCAATCGCGGCACCCATCTTGCGGATAGCTTTGTCATTTGCCAAATGTTGATGCAAAATATTATGTACCCGTTCATTCGAGATGCCCACAGCACTAGCAATCTCACACACCTTCACTCTTCTGTCATCCATATCATGGATTTTATCAATGATTTCTGGAGTAGTAACCTCAACAGGGCGTCCAGTACGTTCAGCGTCACTTGTGCCCATATGGCCACTCCGAAAATTTTGAAACCACTTATAAACTGTTCTAATCGAAGGTGCAGAGTCACCATAATGTTTATCAAGCTTCTCTTTAGTCTCCTGAGGCGTTTTGCCTTTCATAAATTAGTGTTTAATCAACACACGAAATTCTTTTTCGTCCATTATTTTTGAAAATCACTCGACTTCTTCGATTCAAACGAATGCCAAACACAAAGAAATAGACCTATCTGGCTGAAACTTGGTGTGTGTTCTTCCAAGAGATGCTACTAACTAAACATAACCTCGATACGCGCCAGTGGTGCTATCTCTCTAAGACCGATATGGAGCAGAAGTGTGGGGCTCAACCAAACCCACTAACTCCAAAACGCCTGCAGACTTTACCGTCTAAAATCCTGAATGCTCCATACTGCATTTCTAACCTTACCATACACACTGACCTTCACATCCCTTTTGTCTCTGATCTAATAATGTCTCGCTACCGCAACTTTCACAGCCTCCTAGCTCTCTCCATCCTAATCCTCTTGTACAACAGCTCTCCTCTCCTAACCTCCCAGACAAATCTTCCTCGTCGCTTGAAGCGGAGGTGGGCCTAGGGACCTACTGATGTGAGTGTAATATCCACTGAGAAAGAGTTCCATCAATGGGTGATTGCTCTTACATGACATTCAAGAGAACTTAACTAGTTTCATCAAAATCTATAGAAAGAAAAGCATTTTCTTGGAGCTCTTAGCAAGGAAGAAGTTGGTTACTACCAAATTTTTTTTAAAGTTACACATCCTACAAAAATTTCGGATTATTGCCAAGAGTTTTTTGGAATAAAAATAAAGGAAAACTAAATTTAAGTGTACTAAATTGTAATAATAAAAGTATTAAAAAAATATATTTAATTGCACGTTTTAACTGCAACAGTGTTACGCGAGTTTTATTATTATTATTATTATTATTACTATAAATAAAGTAGAACAAATTGCGTACAAGTTGTTTGTTAACTATAAAGCACAAATAGAAACAAAAGCTAAATAAAACAAGAAACAAAAAGTAATTCGAAACAAAAAAAGACCACAAAGACAAAAGATATCACAGCATCTCTGGTGTAGATATAAAGGTAGTAGTACTTTACGCCGATTGTGTTTATTGCTGCTGTTGCTACACAATATAATTCCTTCTCAAAATGCAGTTATTCTTGGTTTGGGAGCCTGTGTCTCTAAACCACTCTACTCTGAGCTCGGTCCTAAAGTTTTTCTTTTTGTTGTAAGAGTCTAATACAAGAATAATAATAAATTTTCCATCAACACATTTATATCGTTTCTACTTCTTTCTTCTTTTTTGCTGTGATAAAAATCAATTCTTTTTTTATACTTTTCTTTAGTCGACTCTTCCAGCTCTCTGTAAACATTGAAAACAGTATGCATATAAAGTTCAGCTTCTAGAGAACTTAGTGACTTGTTCTGGTTTTAAGCGCTCAACTCAATTTCTTACTTCTCTCCCTGGAATAAAAAACCAAATTTCTGAAGAAAACTCAGTCGAACAAGGAAGTATCCATTCAAATAAGATCTAATATATCTGATACTTGAACTGAAGCTTCGGATTCATTCGTGCTGATTTGTTTTTATTTTCTTTCTTGTAAATTGAAGTTTACATCTCTAAATCCAGGCTCTCCGTCAACAAATAAATAGTATTATGGGTCACGAAATGGTATGTTTCCAAATTCAGTTTTTATTCCCTGAACTCCCATATTCCCGGCAATCGCGTGGCCAACGCCCACTTCCGTCATCGAGTTTGATTATCTGGAAAGGATAAAGTAGTGAAGCGGATTAATTAGAGAATTTGAATGTCCAGAGTCCAGAAAAACGACCATTAAACTTGTTTATGGCCAATTGAATTCGATTTCCTTGAATTATTTGCTTAGATCCATTGGTTTTCTATTGGGGGAAACAGTAAGGAGTATCCAGCGAAGAATTTTGGACTGCGAGTCGTTCACAGCACAAATCGATTGAAACTAAACCTGTCCAGGTAGGACAGTTGTATAAGAGTAGATCGTCAAAAACTGCACAAAAAAGCGTAACGTTGAAAAACACCCAACTTTGACAATTTTTTTCTCTTTTACTATAAAAGATAAAATTCCCAAATTTTCTTTAAAATATAGGAAAAAATCTTCTTTATGCGAGAATAACTTTTTTGCAACTACGTAGAGTAGATCAAATAGATTTTAAGAAAAAAGTGACCAAAAATGAACAAAAACGGCATTTTCAAAAAATTTCTTCTTCTTCTTCTTCTTCTTCTTCTTCTTCTTCTTCTTCTTCTTCTTCTTCTTCTTCTTCTTCTTCTTCTTCTTCTTCTTCTTCTTCTTCTTCTTCTTCTTCTTCTTCTTCTTCTTCTTCTTCTTCTTGATACCTTTTATTGTAAACAACGTAGCGCCTACCGATTTCCATGAATGAGGTATCATTCGATTCGGAATGTTATGTAGATATGCATTTTAGAGGACTCGACGCTGTGCATTTTTAGGCGGAGAGTTTGCCACAACTCAAGGCCTTCTCCAAAACTATTTTTACTAATATTTGGATAACGCTTATCCTGATTTTGAAAAAAAATCTAGCTAGAAGAAGTGTTTAAAGCTTCGCTACTTGACTGTAAAGTGCCATCAAGCTCTTACACCTACTAAGAGGAAGTACTGCATTAGTTCAAATTATCGACGTGTATACCTATTTACCGTCATTGAATTGCCATTCGATTTGACTTTTATGAGGATATAATGTAGTTTTTGTGGAGTTTGCTCCAGTAAAGTAAGGCCTGTCTTAATAATGCTGGTAAAAATAGCAATGTTTTAGTGATGATAGTTACTGAGATATTGAAGGTTAAATTTTGGAGTTTTTGTACATCGTTCAAATTTCAATCTTGTATATCTCTCTTTCTATTGCTCCGATTTTAATGAATTCTTTACCGAATTGTAGAGAAAAGTTAGCTCTGTTAGTGGTACAAATAGCAATGTTTTAGTGATGATAGTTATTGAGATATTGAAGGTTAAATTTTGGAGGTATATGTCTCAAGATATTTGATATTTGTCTCAAGAGAAAATATAAAAATATGTAGAAAAATAAGTAAGTGGTTGAATGAAGCAAGTGTCTTTTCTCCTGATAAAGTTCTAATTTTGAAGTTCTTCAAAGTTGAGTAGTGGAACTAATGAATAGAAGTAAACATTTTGTTGTATTTCCTAACCCTATTAAATTGATTATTTTCGGTAAAAGTGGAATAAAATATAATCAAGCAAGCTTACGTATTAATTAATCAAATGAAATTCACTAGTATTCTGTTGAAATACTTAGGGGGAAGTTGCCTTCTATAATCGACTAGAGGCCGTCGCAACATTTTGTTTTTATTACAATATTTTAGTTTTCTCTCAACAGAGGTCAATAATAATGCAGAGGAAAAAGTAGCAGGCACAGTTCTTAGTTTTTTGAAGTTCCACCGCCGACAGAAAGTGAAATACTAAGTAATTTACGATGAAAGATTTGTTTAGTTACAGCTAGTAGTGACTGCTGTAGTGAATATAGGACACGGCAATATCCTCTCTAGCATGGGCATAAAAACTATTCTGAAATGAAAATAAAAACCTGTAGAGCTATATAAATTTTTATTCTATGATTTATTGTTGGAAATTTCACGCTTACTTTCTCTAAGTAATTCTCATCTGAAATACTAATAGACTTTCTCTTAGTGCAACAATTATCATATCAGTTCAGTCTTGTTTTTAAGCAGTAATCTAATTCACACCAGATTTATTTATACTTTTACTGTAACAATTATCATTATCAGTTCAGTCTTGTTTTTAAGCAGTAATCTAATTCACACCAGATTTATTTATACTTTTACTGTAACAATTATCATTATCAGTTCAGTCTTATTTTTAAACAGTAATCTAATTCACACCAGATTTATTTATGCTTTTACTGTAACAGTTGACATCAGTTCATTATTGTTTGATAATCTAATTCACTCCAGATTTATACTTCTATTGCAACAGTTGACATTATCAGTTCAGTATTGTTTTAAGCAGTAATCTAATTCACTCCAGATTTATACTTCTATTGCAACAGTTGACATTATCAGTTCAGTATTGTTTTAAGCAGTAATCTAATTCACTCCAGATTTATACTTCTATTGCTACAGTTGACATTATCACTTCAGTATTGTTTTAAGCAGTAATCTAATTCACACCAGATTTATACTTTCTCTTACTGCAGCAGTTATCATTATCAGTTCAGTATTGTTTTAAGCAGTAATCTAATTCACACCAGATTTATACTTCTATTGCTACAGTTGACATTATCACTTCAGTATTGTTTTAAGCAGTAATCTAATTCACACCAGATTTATACTTTCTCTTACTGCAACAGTTATCATTATCAGTTCAGTATTGTTTTAAGCAGTAATCTAATTCACTCCAGATTTATACTTCTATTGCAACAGTTGACATTATCAGTTCAGTATTGTTTTAAGCAGTAATCTAATTCACACCAGATTTATACTTCTATTGCAACAGTTGACATTATCAGTTCAGTATTGTTTTAAGCAGTAATCTAATTCACTCCAGATTTATACTTCTATTGCAACAGTTGACATTATCAGTTCAGTATTGTTTTAAGCAGTAATCTAATTCACACCAGATTTATACTTTCTCTTACTAGATAAAGTATTATATGTGTGAGAAAGTCGTTATTTCCAGATTTCTCTGTCTAGAAAATAAAGCACCTCGTCCATCTTGCGACTGAGATTATGTTAGATTTATGGTACCAATAAAGTTGAGAAATTTGAACTAGAGTCTCCCTTGCCATTGAGACATTCTTCTCGCAGTAGTTTTACCTGCAATACAAACTTGTTTGGAGGGATTAGCCTATCTGATTTTAGTACATCTGTTTTCCTGAAAATCATTTTAATTTTTGCCTCTTTTAATTACTGCAATGATTTTTTTATCAAATTTTATGCACAAAATATCTTCCTTCAATTCCAATCTGATTTCTAAATAGATCAGAGGAAGTAATTAATCCCTTAATAGTTGTAAATTATTACAGCGTTATATAATCCTGTCCTATTCTCTTCCCAATCTATTAGTTTCTTTAGCTTTTAATTTTACTCCATCTTGACATAATTTTCTTTCTTTTTGTATTTCGGATAAAGAAAATATTTAAACTCTATTTGACGTTAATTATAAGTGATTTCCTGTCTTTCAAAATTTCGAAATTCTTTTTTTTGGTTTGGGCTTCTCTAATGATAGTTTTCAGATCTTGATATTTCAACATTTTTTTATTCGGCTTTTTTAGTTTAAGTAAGCTTATAGTAGAAATAAAGACTATTTATATTAGAGTATTAACTAATGACTTAATTGTGGCCAGCTGGTAATGTTTATATAATGCGGTTTTACCATGATGTAATCAATTAGTTATCTTCTGTGCTGCATTCTTGGGTAACTTCTAAAGTTTTGTAGTTCTTCCTTGAGTTTAGCTGATTTTTGTTAATTTTCCTCTGGTTGATTCTCGTGCAGCTCTCAGTTTTAGTGGTATAATAAATATATACTCAAATCATTAGCATTTTCATAATATTCAGATCATTTTATTTGAAATTCATTGAGTGTGGAGAGCTCTTTGGGAGGTCCTAGTTTAAATCAATAAAATGCAAAATCAAGTTAATAAATTTTCAAGTGATTCTTAGATTTGTTCTTTTATTGATTCTTTATTTCAGATTTATGGTCAAGTAGATTCATTTATCAATTTTAACTTACCTCATATCAATTAATTTATCTTATTCTACCATTTCTTGGCTGACAGGTTTCTTACAAGTTCACCTACTGCCATTTATAACTCTGATTATTTGACAACTAGATAAATGTTTTGCGTGATTTTTTCTGTCGTTTGATGGACTTTACTAGGCCGAAACAGGATGCTTTTGCAGATTTATTATTTATCCTGTTAACGTTCTATAGGTACACTCCTTGTAACTTCTACACTTACTCGGAACGGTTGGAGAAGTAAGTTTTTGTTTTTTTGACAGCATGAAACTGTAACCCGTTCTGCTTCCTGTTTTTTTTTCTAAAGTAATAATTTAAAGTCGTGAACAAATAGGGATTGATTTGTCAGTGCGAGGAACTCCTGAAATCTATCTTTAGAATACAAAATCTCTGGCTATACTTCCTTGGAAGGGGGCAGCTTCTAGAAGCGAATTACTCTGGGCTGGCTGAATTCAATGTGGTTAATAACTTGGCAGATTACCAATGTATGGGACAGGACCTCTTTCTCAATTTTCCCTTCAGTAAGTGTAGGTATTCACTACTGCTGCTCTTATCAGATCTATTGGTGTCCTCTAAGACACACATCACCCATCCGAGGTGACCAAATAGCTCACCCAGATATCCTGGTGAAGATCGACAGTCTTACCTTAACTATCCTCTACATTTTCCTTACTAAATGTGTTAAACAGCTTTCCCGAGAGTATTCTTCTTAGTGTTCGAACTCCTGTTAACTCCCAACGATCCAGAAAATCTTTTGGAACAAAGGTAAATCGATTGTCAGATATAATCTTAACCTAGTGCCCTATGCCGTTCCCCAAAATTAATCATTTCCAAAATCAGCCCTCAAATTAAAATTTCTAAGAAGGTAGTAAACTCCTCCAACTCCGATCCTCTAGTGCAGGGGTTACCTACCGGGGGTGTGAGACGATATTCCAGGTGGTGCGAGTAAAATCCAGGTAAATAATAGGATATTTTTTTTTTTTTTTTTTTTGGCGCATCAACAGCTGAGGTCATTAGCGCCCGGAGCTTTTTCCAGTGCACTGCCGGCCTCCGGACAGTGTTCTCTCGTTACAGACAACACTGTCCATCACCGGACAGTGAGCTGTAAGAAGCTCCTAGGAAGAGAAAATCTAAGGGTCAGCTGCTGGATTCGAACCCGGGACCTCCGCGTGGGAGTCCAGTATGCTAACCTCATAGCTAATCCCTTCCCGATATTACTTTTATTCAAATATTTTTATTTCTTCTGATTAAGATATCCAATGAGCTTGTTAGAAAACATCTCATTTGTTTTCGTTTTTTTGAGAATATTTCACATCTTTTTCTTCTTCCTTCAAGGAGTTCCCTAACCTTGCGCCAAGCATCCACCCTTCCCTATTCTGAGCGTCGCTTTTGCATAGACCTCTCGCTATCATTAGTTCCTTTACCTACGCGAGCCAACTATTCATACGCCTTCCACTTCTTTGCCTACCAGCAGAGAGCCTTTTTTTGGGAG
The DNA here is from genome assembly GCF_049639745.1 of Rhodnius prolixus. NCBI lineage: Eukaryota > Metazoa > Arthropoda > Insecta > Hemiptera > Reduviidae > Rhodnius > Rhodnius prolixus. The sequence continues at coordinate 28,303,928 of NW_027411624.1, forward strand.
GCGCGTAACGGCTCATGCGAAGAACATGTCCAAACCACAACACAGCCTTTTATCGTCCACTCTATCCAGTATGGTTTTATCTATACCGACGGCTTCCCTTATAACCATATTTGGAACTCTATCGAAGATTGTTTTCCTTAAAAATCTCCTCCAGAATCCCATTTCTGTCGAATTAAGGGTATTGCGCTCTTTAGTTGTCAATGTCCACGCCTCGGATCGATACAGTATTAGGCTTTCTACGAGGGAAGTGTAGATTTGGTGCTTAGTGAGTATGCTCAAAGCGCGGTTCAAGATTACGGAATTATTATACTTGTTTTGATTTGAACAGATCACATACTACGTGTTAAGTAGAATAACCTGTGATATAGTTACCTCTCTGTTTACTTTTACAATCAGATGTCTATCTCACGTTATCTGTAATCACATTGTTGACTTAAATTTATTCTTGAATTGAATGTTAATTTTAATTAATACAAAATTTCAAAGGGAGTGTGAGGTTCGAATGGAAATTGCTTTAGGGGCGAATAAAAGGTTGGAAACCACTGCTCTGGTGAGATACTTTGTTGAAACGTGGAACTGATTCGTTGGGATTAACCACTTCTGGGCAAAACTAATAATATCTAAAGGCGCCACGGTAGCCGAGCGGTTAAGAGGCGAGACCTGTAAAGCTAATATGTATTGCGGGTATAGTAGGTTCGATTCCCCGGTCTTAGGCCTTGGATTTTATTTAATGGTTAATAAAAGAAATTCACAGTAAAGTATGTTTGCTAGTTTGCCTCCGTCCACGACACCTAATTGGTTAGTTGGACGTAAAGCCCGCCTGAAAAAATAGGCAATTACTGTACTTTACTTTACTTACTATTAATATCTATTAAGTTCAGCTGCAAGTCAATTTAGTGGCTCCATTAAGTGCACGTGTTTGTTCATAATAGGTATCAGTAAAATGTATGATGCATTTATGGTATTAAACTAGGACTGTATCTGTGGAGACCCGCTATATTAAAGAAGTTACGAACATCTTCTACTTCTGCAGTTACTAAATATATTATTGTCAATGTTTGAGAGTTTATACCGCATGTGTTTGTTGGAGGATACCTGGCAGGACGCTAAGATTCCTGAAGAAGTTGCCGCTAGTCTGTCACAGTGTTAACCACGAGAGCTGGAAATTACACTTCGCTGCTGGTTTGAATTGATCTTATCCAGCATATTTTAGTCTTTTAGTGCATATGGTCCCTTGGGCAATCCTAGGGAAATCAAACAAATCACCTCTTGGTGCCAAAACCTATCATCTAGGAAGTGAAAGAAGCCTTGGATTATAAAGCAGTAGTCTTAATACAATAAGAAATTATTCAATAAAAAAAATTTATAAAAAACGCTAAGAAAATAAATAATGCATCTTCTAAGGATACCACATTTTTCTTTGTACTAATAATAATAGATGAGTGCGACCAATAGGGTTCTAAAAGTTTTTTCTCCTCCTTTATTTCTTTGGGTATAGTTTACTTTGAGTAGTTTGTATTATCAAGGTGTTGTGCTGCAGTAGAGAGAGAAATAGGCAGATCCATGTGGCCCCAGGTAGCCAGCCAGACATGGCGGCATTACTCAGAATCCATTTCATCCCTATTCACTTATTTAATATCTCTTCTCTATTCTCTATTATACAGTATATATGACATATACACAAAACTAAATCAACCCTGGGCACTGCAGTTAGAAAAATAATTTACATTCCCTTTTTTTTTAATAGGGTGCTGTTTTTTAAGTATTACCAAACAGTAAATGCTTGGCAGGATGTTAAAACTGTCCTTGTTTATGGTTATGGTTATGGTTATGTACGTACGCACATTGTGTGAGAGAGAAGTAACTATAAATGCCGCCAGAGAGCTCACTACGACCATCAAAATGTTCTTCAAAAGTATTTCTGACTATAATATTTGTCTTTCTCTTCATTAAGCTGAAATTAGAATCTGTATTCTAAATTTTCTGAACTTTAAAAACATAAGTTGACAGAATCTCTGTCCGTAGTGTAGCATAGTTGGTTCATCTGGGTAGGCTGCAGTTAGGAAGAATAAAAATTAAAGCCATGATTAACATTTGTTGTAAATTTGTTTTTATCCCACGATTAAAAACAATTATTTATTTTTTCAAAAAATATACCCCAAAGAGAGCTTATGCCCAGGGATGGTTTTCAAAAAATATACCCTAAAGAGAGCTTATGCCCAGGGATGGTTTTCAAAAAATATACCCTAAAGAGAGCTTATGCCCAGGGATGGTTTTCAAAAAATATACCCTAAAGAGAGCTTATGCCCAGGGATGGTTTTCAAAAAATATACCCTAAAGAGAGCTTATGCCCAGGGATGGTTTTCAAAAAATATACCCTAAAGAGAGCTTATGCCCAGGGATGGTTTTCAAAAAATATACCCTAAAGAGAGCTTATGCCCAGGGATGGTTTTCAAAAAATATACCCTAAAGAGAGCTTATGCCCAGGGATGGTTTTCAAAAAATATACCCTAAAGAGAGCTTATGCCCAGGGATGGTTTTCAAAAAATATACCCTAAAGAGAGCTTATGCCCAGGGATGGTTTTCAAAAAATATACCCTAAAGAGAGCTTATGCCCAGGGATGGTTTTCAAAAAATATACCCTAAAGAGAGCTTATGCCCAGGGATGGTTTTCAAAAAATATACCCTAAAGAGAGCTTATGCCCAGGGATGGTTTTCAAAAAATATACCCTAAAGAGAGCTTATGCCCAGGGATGGTTTTCAAAAAATATACCCTAAAGAGAGCTTATGCCCAGGGATGGTTTTCAAAAAATATACCCTAAAGAGAGCTTATGCCCAGGGATGGTTTTCAAAAAATATACCCTAAAGAGAGCTTATGCCCAGGGATGGTTTTCAAAAAATATACCCTAAAGAGAGCTTATGCCCAGGGATGGTTTTCAAAAAATATACCCTAAAGAGAGCTTATGCCCAGGGATGGTTTTCAAAAAATATACCCTAAAGAGAGCTTATGCCCAGGGATGGTGAACCTTTTTGAGACGTGGGTCAAATTTTGTTCATTTTTTTTAGTACTAGCTCTTGGGTCACTAATGCCCATTCGCACAAGAGTTAAGTTTAAAAATTTGTAAACTGAATATTTTCAAAACTAAACATCTTTGAAATTCAGTTGGCTTAACGGGTAAAACGGGGACGAAACAAGTGCTATGGAAGTCTCTTTTTACAAAACATAACTGAACAAAACCTTAAAAAAGTGTGTTTTATCTGAAGAAAAATTCTAAATATGGTTATTTGCTTTGGGTTGTCGATTTTTTTTTAACAAACAAAATATGAGTAAAATTATACATTTTATTTGATATTTTGTAAACACTTTTGCTTTATTTCAAATACTACAAAAGCATTTGTCGTCATTTGCGTTTTAGAACTGTAATGATCAAACTAAAGGTTATAGATAGCATTTAAATTGCTTTTGTGTCAATGCGTGATTGAAAAAAAAGTACAGATAGAATATAAATTATCCACACAATTAGAAAGTCTAAATCAACCCGCGTAAACAAACAAATGGTTGCCTAGCAATTGTGGGTCAGTGAAAAAGCTTGCGCGGGTCAGTGTCTTGCATGTGTCATAGGTTCGCCATCACTGGCTTAAAGACCATTGGGTCTTTAGTAAGTAAAGTAATGCCTATTACAAAGTTCTCGTATTAACCAATTAAATAAAATACAAGGCCTAGACCGGGGGAATCGAAACCCAATAAACCAACAATACACTTTAGCTTTGCAGTAGGATCAAGACAAGTTTGTCTTTTCTCTTGTTCAATCATATACTCACTTGATCCAAATTTTCTTTTAGAATAATAATAAATTCAAAATTTCGACAAGACAGGGCAGGATCCTCTACACACTATTTACGGCTGACCTACCAACTCACCCAAACACTATCACCCTTACCTATGCCGATGACACGGCAATCCTTTCTCCAAACATAGATCCTGTCGTGGCAACACGAACCCTGCAATCCCATCTTCACATCCTCGAACCCTGGCTTCGGCAATGGAGGATTAAGGTAAATGAACCCAAATCTAAACATGTAGTCTTCACCCTAAACAAAAAAACACTCCCTTCTCTTTACCTGAATAACATTCCTATCCCCCCTGCGAACCAAGTACGATACCTTGGCCTACATCTAGACAAACGACTAACGTGGAACCCTCATACTAGACTCAAACGAACTGACTGCAACTTCAGGTACAAAATGTTGAAACGACTACTTGACAAACGCTCTAAACTTACTTTACTGAACAAAAAGAGACTCTACACTGCCCCTGATAGCCCCAATATGGACATACGGAATTGAACTTTACGGTACTGCTAAACGATCCAACCTTAACCGTCTTCAAACCCTACAATCCAAAATCCTGAGAACCATCCTCAATGCTCCTTTCTATGTCTCCAACCATACTATCCATTCCGATTTAAACATACCATTTGTCTCTGACCTAGCCCAATCCCGCTACACAAAATTTCATTCCAAACTATCCTTCCATTTTAATCCCCTAATCCGTGACCTACCCTCAAGAACACTTCCTTCAAATCCTCATCGAAGACTAAAGCGGAGGTGGCCGCGCGATCATTTAAGTGCAGAACGGCGGCCTCCTAGGATGGCTGCTGTGTAAGATTGCCTTCTTGGCGAACTAGCGGCTCCCATCACTGGATGGTCGCCGTTCACATCGCTCATGCCAATTTGTATATATATTTATTTATATGTACATTATTCACACATCAATTTTGCTTGTTGTATATATGTACAGTTGCAGAAATAAAGAAAGAAAAAAAAAAAAAAACAGGGCAGGTGGCTAGAAAGTGAACTGAGAAAGTGAGAGAGTAATTTTTATTGCACAGACTGCAGTTGCTGCAGTTTCAAGTTTATATTAAAGTGCTTATAATTCGAATTACCTCTCACTTTACGTGTAATTATCCATCTAATAAAAAAATTTAAATAATCAAAATAACGACACACATATTAAGACGATGTATGAACTTGTAACAGATTTAGACAGACATGAACTCGCCCTATTGAATATATTGTGAAGCGGAAATCAATTAACAAGACTTTTAATTATTAATTAATTTTTATTAATTTCAGACGATTAATTGCAGACTTTCATACTTTCCCCAATTGCATTAATCCAAACACTTTTACTTTTTTTAAGGCTGAGTCTAATTCAAACTAACTGTTATTTTTTTATTTCCCAAAATTAACCTTTAGCATTAATAAATTAATTTAGGAATTCACTGTCGCTCTCAATATTTATACAAAACGATTTCTGAGCCCAAATGTAAACCAGGTTGAGCGTATTAATTACATACAATTTGGCCACTGTATTTATTGATTTTTTTAATTCTATAAAGTAATTTTCTTTGGCGCCAATTTACTTACTTTTTTATCGGTCTTCAACCTTATTTTCAGCCTTTATTACTTCCCTGTACTGTGCGAAACTTTCATTTTGATTTAGCGACTTTATTAAGCGTCATTAAGTTTTTTATTTAAAAAAACAAGCCTGCTCTCATTATAGGCTATTTAGACTTTGTATAAATTATTATAGTCAAAATTATATTTATAATAAAGTTTTATAACTTTCTAATTCATTTTAAAAAAACATCAAGTGCTTAAAAACTGGTTTTAGTTTTAAGTATTGCTTCGAACTTAGATTTCCTTTGAGGTATATTTTATCAGTTTTAACTCGGGAAATCACTGACCTTTACCATAAAACTTCTATTATAGTAATAAAATAACTATAAAATAGTTATTTATTTAACAAGTGTGGAAAGTAGTACTTTTCCTCACGCGAGGCAGGGTTTGCACGCACGAGCGAGCGAAGCAAGGCGAGTGCAAGTGCAAATTGCCGAGTGTGAGGAAAATACTTTACACTAGAGTTAAATATTATATTTTTTCTGCAACCATTTATTAACTAAAAAAATTAAAAATTTCATTTTTACAGTCTACAAAAAGTAATTTATTTATTATAAACATTTATTGTTATATTACAATTATTTACATTTCTTATTACATTTTCTGCTGTTTCTTTTATTGATGGAGGAGTGTTTTCTAAACAGGCATCACTAGAATCCATTTTAAATTTCTATAAGGTAACACTATAACCTTTTTAACTGTTATAATTAAAAATATCTAATTATTTATTAAAATATTATTTTTATTTCTATATTCCTTTCAATTTTTATTTTATTTTTTAAAATTCGTTTTTTAATTATTTAGTTACATTAAATAAGCTTATTAAAGTTTTACAGAAAATATTTATGTTAATAGCAAAACTTCTTATATCAAGGAAGCACAATAAAGTTTTTCCACACACTAGTGCGGAAAGTGACAGTAATGGGAATTTCCCCCCCTAGTGTGGGAAGTTGGGCATTACACAGCTGATTTTAATTGAGTAATGAGAACTTCCCTACATGGGTGCAGAAAAAAGTGATTACTTTTTCATATTCAAATGATTAACTGCGTAAGAAAAGTATTCCGATGGTATTTCATACGAGGGGCACTACTTATATTTTGAGTCTTGGCACACTGAGTGTTGTCAGGTGCTATCTGACGTTTCCACTTGAAAGTTTCGACATTTTTGACCATAACCTTCTTCAGAACGTTTTGTTATTTGAGCGCGATTTGTGTTGTTTACAGTCACTTGAAAATTGTGTCTCAGCGAAAAAATGGAATTAACTCGTGAAAATTTTCGTGCAATGATTTATTTAACGACTTTCGACTTGGATTATCAAGACAGGAGTGTATCGATCAACTTACTTCCACTTTTGGCGATAAAGCCCCATCCTTTGCCACTGTGAAATGCTGGTATAACGAATTCAATCGTGGTCGTCGTTCACTCATCAAAATTAAAGCTTTTTTGGCTATTATGGGATAATCGCATTTTAATGTTAATCCAAAATGAATTAATTGACTCTTCCGAATATTTGGAAATTAAACCTCGATTTAATTTAGTTTTTAACTCTACTCGGAATAGAAAAAAAAAATCGTTATAATATTTATTGTATTTCATTTCTAAAAATTTGGCGGCACACTTCAAAACTTTTGCGGCAAACGGAAAAGTGGCGCGTACACAATGATTGAGAATCACTGTTCTATATAAATATCTTTATTAGAGTATTTGTTCACCTTTATTTGGTGACTGATCCATTAATACAAGGGGGAAGAAAGCTTACGCACAATTTCAGTCATGATTCCTGAACAGTCCGAACAGACAACATGCCAAATCATTAAAGTGAACACCACCCACACTGTAGAACAAATTATAATTATTAATAAAGCCTAAACCCTGAAGGTGACCTAATCCTTAGGGCGAAATATTGCCATTAATACGAGGGTCGTTTGAAAAGTCCGTGCAAAAATAAAAACTACTTAATTTTTTGGGGTAAAACTTTTTTATTTTTCAACATAGCCTCCTTTTAGGCTTATACACTTCGTCCAACGCTGCTCTAGTTTGTTGATCCCTTCCGAATAATAGGATTTGTCCAAGTCTGAAAAATAGCCATTCGTTTCTGCAATCACCTCCTCGTTTGAATAAAATCTTTTTCCCGCCAGCCATTTCTTCATATTGGGGAACAAATAGTAGTCCGAGGGAGCCAAGTCTGAAGAATAGGGGGGATGTGAAACGAGTTGGAACCCTATTTCCATTAATTTTGCGACCACAACTGCTGAGGTGTGAGCTGGTGCGTTGTCGTGAAGGAAAAGGACTTTTTTGTGGGACAATCCTGGGCGTTTTTCTTGCAGCTCGGTTTTCAAACGGTCCAATAACGATGAATAATATGCACCTGTAATAGTTTTACCCTTTTCCAGATAGTCGATGAGGATTATTCCTTGCGAATCCCAAAAGACAGTCGCCATAATCTTTCCGGCCGAAGGAACGGTCTTCGCCTTTTTTTGGCGCAGATTCCCCCTTGGTAACCCATTGTTTAGATTGTTCTTTGGTCTCAGGAGTGTAGTGATGTATCCATGTTTCATCCACAGTGACGAAACGACGCTTAAAGTCCTGCGGATTCTTCTGGAACAGCTGCAAACCGTCCTTGCAACACTTCACACGATTTCGTTTTTGGTCAAGCGTGAGCAATCGCGGCACCCATCTTGCGGATAGCTTTGTCATGTCCGAATGTTGATGCAAAATATTATGTACCCGTTCATTCGAGATGCCCACAGCACTAGCAATCTCACGCACCTTCACTCTTCTGTCATCCATCACCATATCATGGATTTTATCAATGATTTCTGGAGTAGTAACCTCAACAGGGCGTCTAGAACGTTCAGCGTCACTTGTGCCCATATGGCCACTCCGAAAATTTTGAAACCACTTATAAACTGTTCTAATCGAAGGTGCAGAGTCACCATAATGTTTATCAAGCTTCTCTTTAGTCTCCTGAGGCGTTTTGCCTTTCATAAAGTAGTGTTTAATCAACACACGAAATTCTTTTTCGTCCATTTTTTGAAAATCACTCGACTTCCTCGATTCAAACGAATGCCAAACACAAAGAAATAGACCGATCTGGCTGAAACTTGGTGTGTGTTCTTCCAAGAGATGCTACTAACTAAACATAACCTCGATACGCGCCAGTAGTGCTATCTCTCTGACTTTGCACGGACTTTTCAAACGACCCTCGTACAAGTAAAAAAAGTTAAGCTTAAAATTAGCAATAATCTTTCTTCCCCTTAAACCAAAAAAACATTTACTCGCCAATTTTTTGCCGGCCAACAGCAAAACTCTCTTCTCTTCTTACAGATAACAGTAAATAAAAATAAGCAGGTTATTGCTTTACTTTAAGTAATAATTCTTTTGGTGAAAATGGTTGGACATTAATGGTTATTAGGTTCTCTCTGTTGGATACCTCGTAGAATGGAACCAATATTTATACTAACTGATATTCGCCACTCATGTACAGTTCTTTACGTGCAGTTAATTTGCACTATTGATTGGCTTCTAGTTTAACCGCCCTGTAACTCTGACAGAGTAATTCTAGACGATAAAGAGAAGTACTCTGGCCTACAATTCTACTATATCCATGATTCCTAAATATTAGCGCAGAGTTTTGCTTTTAACTTTTGATGATTATTTTAATCGTTTGTTTTATTCATTTGTTACAGGTAAGTGATGGTTACGGCTAAACAGAGTTGAGTGAGTAAAGAATTTGGGTTCAGTTAATACCAAGTAAGCTAAGCAGGTTTCTATGACTGTGACTAGCTTTAGTTTTGTTTTAAATTATTTTCTTGTATTTAAACTGAATTGTATTTCCAGTTTATGTGCACCAAATTACGTTACCTGCACTAATTATTGAATTTATTACTTTAATTATCAAAAAAATATGCAGCCACTTTAATGATTTCTCTCGGTAAATTGTGTCTTAAGACAAAAACTAAAAAATATATATTTATCCATATTTAGGTTTTAATTGTACAAAAAAACATTTATTAATTGAATAGACAATTCGTCCCTTTAAATTTCAAAATGATCAGTAAATGTGTACGCATTACCTTTACGGAATTCTCTGGTTATCCCCCAGTGGAACTAAGTCAGAGATTCTCAAACTTATTTCCTCTACCGCCCCCCATTTTGAGAATCAATTATTTTCTAGTGCCACCTAAAATTTTGTAACTTTACCACATCTTAAAAAAATCACAATTGCAATCATTACTTTAATTTAATTATAGCGTGCCTTATGAGTCTTATCCTGTTTCTGAGTTCGAACTTACATTTTGAGACTGTTCTAATGAGAGCAATAAAACGGCAACTTTAATTTTGAAAACTAATCTAATGTGAAGGGATGAATCTGATGATTTTTAAACAAGTTTGATTAATATCTGGCTCGAATATACTCCAAAAAACAGGTTCGGTAACATGCAAACGATTTCTCTTTCTAGTTACGACGAAGGTGATGCTGTCAAAAAATCGTTGACCACAATCCAGGGTACAATTGCGGGATTGGCTTTTGTAGCCCAAATTAACGTAAAAACAACTAAATAATCGATGTAGTGTTGTAGGCAGGTTTTGATTTTACTTTAAACTATTAGAAAAACACAAATTAGCCTTCTCCCCCCCTTAAACCGCTTCAACACCCCCCTAATTTTCTCTGGGCCATTTACCGCCTCTCTGTAGGCCTCCAGCGCCCCACAAGGAGGCCTTGTCGCCCACTTTGAGAAAGACTGTTCTAAATGGAATTACAATCCCATCAGCTGATATACGAAGGCCAACTGATAGAATGTTTGTATATTTGTTCCGTTGAGATTGTTGCATTCTCTGATAATTTTAAGTGTTAATTAATTGCAATTATCGCATTTTTCATTAAAAAATTTGAATCCATAATTCAACTCTATATAATCACTAAGTTGAGCTTTTACTGATTATTATTATTTATTTATTTCTTTATTTATTTTTGGCGCATTGACAACTATGGTCATTAGCGCCCAATTATTATTATTAGTATTATTATTATTTTTTTTATTGTATCATTATTATTATTATTATTTTTAATGATATAAGGCGCGTCAACATCTAAGGTTATTGGCGCCTTGAGCTTGTCTCAGTGCACTGCCGGCCTCCGGGCAGTGTTCTCTCGTTACAGACAACCCTTTCCATCACCGGTCAGTGAGCTGTAAGAAGCTTCTAGGAAGAGAAAAAAAATCTAAGGACCAACAGCTAGATTCGAACCCATGATCTCCGCGTGGGAATCCAATACGCTAACCGCATAGCTAATCCCTTTCCTATTTTTACTAATTTTTCATTTAAATGAAAGTTTGGTAGTTCGTTACGTGACAGGAATTTTAATGGAATCGTAATTAAGAGATCGTATAATTAACAATTTGATTAGGCATATTTCAGAGCTAATTTTACTAAAAGGAGCATTTGCAGATGTCTAGATCTTAGATAAAATACTGTCGTCTGTTCGCTTCCTTCTTTTATCCTTTAGAAATCAAGGACACTATCCTTTTTTTTGTCACTTTAGAATCTGGGTTAGTTCCTTTTAACTTTTTTTTTAAACTCTCTTAATTATCCTTTATCGTCTGTTGGTCTGTAGGTACATGTCTGAGTCCAGCAAGTTCTTCATTAAACTGTTTACTTTTATGGAGAATTAACTATAAAGTAGTGTAGAGTTGACCTTGTCTAATCTATAGAGAGAGTGGAGGCTAAGGCGGCTTCATTGGATTCGAGAGTTTCTGCTTTAAAGCTGCAAGGACCGTTTGAGCTCTAAGTGAGTCCTCTAATTTAGAAAACTGTTCATAAGGATAGAAAGGATAACGCCAATATTTCAGTCATGATTTTTATTATTATTATTATTTTGCCGAGCTTTCTCGACCTGGAGGCTTAGATCATTTTTAGGGCCTATTGTGAATATAATGTTTTTAAATTGTTATTATAAAGTTGGTGTATCTTCTGTTACTGTCAGCTTAAACTGCCTTTGAACTCAGGATATCCTCGTGGGAATCCTGTACTCTAATCTCTGAACTAATCCTTTCCCTTAGTTAAAATTTGTTTAAGTGCCTATTTTTTCAGGCGGGCTTTACGTTCAACTACCAATTTGGTGGCCGTGGACGGAGGCTACTAGCAAACGTACTTTACTGTAAATTTCTTCTTTTAACCATTAAATAAAATCCAAGGCCTAAGACTGGGGAATCGAACCCAGTACCACAATACATATTAGCTTTACAGGTCTCGCCTCTAACCGCTCGACTACTGTGGCACCTCCCTTTGTGAACTGTTTTTTTAGATTACGTTCAAGCAGTTAATAACTTTTTTTAAAAAAAAAACAATTGAATATAAATTTTGAGCATTTTTTGGGGATTGGTCGTGGTAGGCTTCCCTCCAAGGTTACATTTTAGTTTAATACATGTTTTTTTGAATTAGATTTTTACCTCTCCAACAGAAAGTCCGCCATCCACCTAAACTCTGCCTCCTTATACCCCTATCCAATCGCAGCAGGCGTTCCCCAAGGCTCCATCCTAGGTCATATCCTGTTCATCACTTACATAAATCCCCTCTCTAAACCTCCTCATGTCAACTTTGCCTTGTACGCTGATGACGAGGCCTCATACACGCCATCTTGGAGAATGGACACCATCACCAACAGACTTACTCTTGCTAAAGACAGACTAACCAAATTCTGCAATAAGTGGAGAATTAAAATTAACGAACGCAAGACTGACACTATACTCTTCACCAAACGCAGACCCTCCTTTAATCGACAAATTAGACACAATAATTCTCTGATCCCGTGGTTTGCCCACGTTAAGTACCTAGGCCTAACTTTGGACAATAAACTGACTTTCACTACGCACGTTCAGGACAAAGTAAACTCAGGCAAACTGGACTAGTAAGACTATTAGTTCCCTTTACTCTCACGTGACTCCAAAATGACTGTTACCAACAAACTCCTCCTTTACAAAGTAGTCATTAGGCCGAAGTTACTCTACGCCTGCTCCGCCTGGAGCCTGGACTTGTAGTAGTGAACATCAAGAAACTCCAGGACAACACAAGTACAAATTTCTGAGACTCGCAACAGACTCTCCACGACGCACTAGAATTGACTCACTCCACGAGGCTGCATCCACTAGCCCCGGTACACTCCTATATCCGAAATCGTCTGCTGAAACTCCCTTTCCTTACTCTAGAATGTCATCCTAAAAAACACTGCCTCCTACAGATCCTTCTATTCCCTACAGACACAGAAGACACTAAAACAGATACTCCTCTAACTCTCTACACTAGCTGCATTTTCCTCTCCTTTTTCCCCTGCATTCTTATCCTGCTCATCTTAACCTTTCTCGTTCCTCACTTGTTATGAAGGTTAAAATTGTATTGTGCATTGTACTTCATTATTTATTATTTATTTTTTTGTATGTATTTTGAAATAAATCTGTATGAGTTAGATTTTTGAAAATATTAGTTAAGAGGTAGTCGTGCGAGTTTTCAAACCAGATATTTTTGGTATTTAATTCAACCCCCGCCAAAAATATAATTGAAACCTTTTACTGAATCCTCGGCTTCCTTGATAGAATTGATTACTTCCGTCAGATATATACAGTTCTTTACCTGTTCTAAAAAATGTTAGTCGTGCGTAAAATCAATCCCAACAATCAGATCGCTTGTGTTTCCTACATTATTTGATTGAGTAGTTTTGATATTTGAAGTTTATTTATTTTTATTTTTGCAATAGATTAGCTGAAATCATTTTTTTCTTTTTTGTTTTCCTGAACTGCTGGCGTAGTTACGCTGCTAAGCCTGTAATTTCACAGTTACCTGAGTGGCTAACCTGTACCGCGGAAAGGGAGTAACGTTGTTCAACTGTGTAAAACACTACGTATTTAATGTTTTGCTATTAATCATTTTCCCTACTATAATTCTTTGCTTTCTTCTTGTCAAAATTGTAGTGCTTAATGTGGTAAAAAATAAAAGAGTCATGACTCTTTGCTACAGCTAGCTGTTTGTATATTTGTGCGTTTCCTGTACTGACAGGTAAATTTAAGATGTAATTGCTTTCTGTGGTAGGTGAAAGTAAAAAATAAAAGTCGACTAGCAAACTTTACTACAAAATTTCACGTATTAAGCGTTAGATAAAAAACCAAGGCCTAGACCAGAGAATCGAACTCGAGGCTTCTTTTAGCTTTGTGGGCCATGGCCTCGGTAAGTATTTTGTTCGGAGGGGCGTGGAGGGAGTCAGCTAAATGATAAGTGGTTGGTACATGTTTGGTCTCCGCATTAGAGATTGGGGAATTACGCACACAAATAGAAGCTCTCAACCCTTGTGCAATGCCGTTTTTTACCTCTTAGATAGAGATTCAGACCTCAGTACGAGCATGATCTCATTTTGCACAGAATTCAAAGCTCTTTTCTTCCTTGTAAAAGCTCTTGCGTCCCTTAGTTAACTAAAGCAATGCATACGTGAAGCGGTGCAAGATTTTGAATGAGCACAGAATGCTATGGTAATCTCAAGCCCCAGAGATTGCAGAAAAAGTCGCTTGCAGTGACTATTACGGTCGTTGTAAACTTTTGGTTGTTTTGTCCTGCGTTCGATGTGTATATACGTCATTGTCTGAATTTAATTCCGCACACTGTGGGTTTTTTTTAAAAACTAAATTCCACGCTTAACTGGTTAAAATCGCGTAAAGATGCGATTTAATGGTACTAAGATAGTTTTTAAGTGTAATGTTAACTAACCGATAAATATAATAGAAATAATACATAATAGAAATAACTATATATTTGAATAATACATACGTATAGTATAATGACTTCTATCTTGTGGCACTTACAGTCACTCCCATTAATATTGGCACACCTATTACAAAATGATTTAAAAGGAAAATGAAAACAACATACAAAAGTTTGGGATTTTTTTTTTTAAATTACATTAGCAACATCTGTGGAAATTATATATAAGTATAAATCGATGAAATTCCAAACTGTTAGGTAGCACTTTTTGAAAAAGTGTAAAATAAGGCTCTCAAAAATATTGGGACACCAGAAGTGCTAGAGTTTAAATGTTCAATATTTAAAATCTCCTACTATTTAATAATTGGTTGGTAATAATTTAATAATTGCTTTTTGACTTACAATAGCCCTCAAACGATCAGGCATAGGTGAAACAAGTTTTGGTTAATTCAGGTGGTGTTTTTTCCTATTCTTCCAGGAAACATCGTTTTAATTCATTTTTGTTAGATATTATTCGTTTTTCTTAAAGCACTGGCTAAATATTGCCATAAATGTTCAATGGGATTAAGATCTGGTGACTGTGGAGAGGTTTGGAATGCTTTTGGGCAATTGTATAACAGTCACTGACGTATCACCCAAGCCGTAGGTTTGGGGTCGTTATCTTGGTAGAATTTAGAAGACCCTAAAATACCAAATGTTTGGGCACTTTTTTCAAATTATATTTTAATATATTACTGTAAACCATTTTGTGCATCATTCCATCAATAAACACTAATTCTCCAAATCCTGATGCGGACATCCAGCCCCAAACCAGAACTGACCCACCTCCACCGGGAGGTGCAGCTTTAAAACCCTTTAAAGTTGGCTGTAAATTCTTCTTTTCGAGTTCAGCATTCGCTTTCCTCCAGACCATAACCTTTCCATCTGACTGGAAAACATTAAATTTTGATTCATCGCTAGAGTATATCATTCCAAAAGTCACTATTTACATTAAAATATTTTTCGGCAAATTTCACTCTCTTAGCACGATTTATCTTACTGACAAAAGGATTCTTCCAGGCTACTCTACCATGATAGTCGAGTTTTCTTAGCACTCTCCGAACTGTTTCTGCTCCTTTTTTGCTCTCTGAACATGTCAAAAATTTCACATAGAAGTTTTGGAGCACTAAGTCGGTGATCTTTTTTAATTCTTTTAATATATAACGCTGCTCTCTCTCAGAGAGCAGTTGAGGACGGCCTTTTTGTGGGGTTGAAACAATTCTTTTTTCTTTTTGGTAACGCTGAATGATGTTCCACGCAGTAGATGTTTTAGGTCCGATCAGTTTTTCCGTCTCTCTAACACTTTTTATTGTCTTTGTGCAAAGAAATTACAATTTTTCTTTGTTCAATCGTTGTATTTGTATTTTTGCGCGACATGTTACACCTGGCTTGATTTATATAAACTAATTTAATTATTAATTTCATATTGAATATATGCTTAAGGTATATATTTACAAATTGTATAGATATTCGGGCAAAACCTTGGACAAACTATAAATTATAATAGTGTCCCAATACTTATGAGAGGTAGAATTTGCTCTTATTATTATATATATTTTTTTTAATCTACCAAAACATTTTTATGTACTTATTTAAATAGTTTTTATTTAATTAATAGTAATTATAAAATGAAATGAATTTATAAAAATTTGAATAAATGGGTGCCACTTTTAATTTTCGTCAATTTTTAACTTCTGTATGTACTGTCCCAATATTAATGGGAGTCACTGTACCTAACCTCAGAAAGTGAGAGTAAATATAACTTGAACTCAAAAAGTGGTTCATACAATATTTACACGAACAATTTCAAGGTAACTTTCAATACCATAAAAATTTAAATAATAAATAAATAAAATAAAAAATATTTAATAATTATTATTACCATTAAAACATTCACTTAACTTTCTCTTTTGTAGGAATCCCGTTTAATTGACAAATCGTTTTTGGACCGGAAATAAATGTAACCACCTATATTATATAAAGATTACGGAAGTACACTCTACATATTAAAATATGGCACTTTGAAGTAATGCACTTTGCAAAACTTGTTGGAAGACAATATCTCTGGTGAAGGTTTAAAAATATTTAATTCCCATTTTTATGGTGATAACGCTGTATGGGCGTACCAAAAGGTTATTTGAAAAATTTATTAAAATTTAAAGTTATTAAATGAGGTTTTTAATAAAGAATTTAAATAGAGGCAATTTTAATAACATCTGCTTCTGGAAGTAATGCGTTTCGAGGCCATGTTAAGTGATATTAATTTTTCTGCTATATGCACATTTAGTGGACCTCTAGTTCCCGCAAAACGGTTTTTATTAATAAATGGTTCTGGTTTCTTGTGGGTGTTTCAAAGGTTTAAAATCCTTCTACACGAATTGGATTAAATGGATTTTTATTTTTCTGAATAACACGCAGCTTTTTTAGCACTTTTCGGATGTATATACGAGCTTTTTTCTATAACTTTTTCAATAAATTTTCATTTTAGGGTAATTTTTAAGGAAAGGAGTGTATGTTAGGCAACTTTTTTAGAAGTGATGCCTAATTTACGACTGACTGCCACCTATATTGAATGAGAATTAAATGTGTTGTTAATATTTGAAGTAAAGAACGTATTTTCAGGACATTTAATATCCGGGTATCCTAAACTGACAACTATGACTCGCATTAAAACATTCTGAAAAAGACCATAATTCCTGCTATATTCCCGAATTTGCAGAAAATCTGAAAGAAATGGTCGTTTGAATAATGATTCTCGACAGGACTTTTTCAAAAAAACTTAAGGATTCAAAATTAGCGAGGAATCTGTCACATAAAAACAACAACTCGTCTTTTTACCAACGTTTCGACATATATGTTGTCTTCTTCAGGTCAGTAATATAAAAATAAATAAATTAAATACAATAAATTCTTTATAATTATTGAAACTTACGTGGCTGTGCGGGTTGGTTGAGTTACAGAAAACTAAGAGCCAGAACTGGAGAAGCAAGTATAATATATACAGAGATAGCGGGACTTACACGGGAATTTTGGTAATGACAATGGGACAGATACAGTAGACTAATTACAATGTTCAGTTTTGACAAAAGAGGAGTAAATAAAATAGATATTGCTTATGAACTAAGTACACATGAACCAAATGATGATATTTGTCGAAACGTTGGCAAAAAGACGAGTTGTTGTTTTTATGTGACAGATTCCTCGCTAATTTTGAATCCTTAAGCTAATAATTTACGGTCGTGAAAACTATATATTCTTTTTCGAAATAGTTGAAGAAAAGCTACAAAAATATGTTTATTCTGTACTTTTCAGAGTAGCCATTCTGTTTCCAGTATATACTGAAATCACTTTTGAATTTCCATAACATAGGGCTGTTTAAGGGTATAAATAGGTTTAGGGTTGGTTATAAGAAGAGCTTTGTATAAGCCTAACAAAACTTTTAATCCAATTAGAGGAGACTAAAGTCACACAAGAAAAGGGTCGTTAATCTAATAAAGCTTCACCCCTTTTCTGAGTTATGTTAATGTGTAAGTGTAGATATACGAAGAAGAAAGCATTAGCTCTTTATATAAAAAACATAAAATGTAATAATAATAAAAAAAATAAAAAACATTATAATCGTTCTAATGAGGATGGTATCAGGAGTGTACGCTACGATAGGAGCTTGCATAGATAGAAGTAAGTGGGGAGGGCTGTGGTGTTTGAATGAACGCGGTGAGAAGGGGCAACTGATTCGCTTGTCGGTCTACACGTTCAACAGTCTATAGCCAAGTACTTCTTGGTAGATATTGGTACACCAGAACATAAGAGCTTTAGTTTTCTTGTTATTGTTTATCATAGTTTAGTTTATAATAATTACTTCCCGGATTTCTGCTATCCCAAAATAAGAAAGTGTTTTCCCACCATAATTCGTGTGATGTAGTGTTTTGCGTTGATTTTTTTTTTTTTAGTATGTTGGGTCATATAGTGCATAGATTGCAGACATTATCACCGGTATCATCGCCAAAACCAAAACGTCGACCAGCAAAATCACCAGCGGCTCGTCGTAGTTTAAAAGAAGAATTCAGGGAGATACAATCTGAGCCGGAAGATGTTGCTGTAGGTATGGTCGGTGTTGATAAGAAGCCCAGGAGTAAAAGGAAAATTGAAAAATTACGGGCGAGAAGATTGGAAGTTTCAGCTCCATTACAAGGATCGAAATCTATGGGCCGATTGGATGGATTGAAACAGGTACCCGTACTGGTTTCATACCGTTTTTATTTTATTTATATCGTAATTCCCTATCTGGTAATTTACTCGCTAATAACATCATGCATCATCAGGATCTTCGCAAAATACGCGTTAAGAAACATCAAGTTTTTTTCCCCACTAGCCAAAACCACATGTTTTTCTCCGAAAAACACGTGTGGATTCTTGTAAACCCTTGCCAGAGTCACTGACATCGAAAAATATGTGTCAAAACTTAACTATAGTTTTATTATTCTAGACCAATTTTGATAAATTATTCGTAAAAAGCATTTTTAAATATTTATTGACAACTTTATTATACACCTTTTGTGTAATTTCTATAAATAAATAATACTAGTATATTCGTATTCTATTCAACAATACTGCAGAGTAAAACATTGAAAAACTGGGCTGGTCTTATCCAAGAGCAGGTAATAAAACAGTGTACCGTTTTTACAAGAAATTTTGCCCATTTCTTATTGAAGTTTGTTTACCATGTTTTTTTTTTTTTTATCTATATAAACAGATCAGCAATAACTAACCAATATTTAAAACTAAAAACTTTAAAACGAAGGTTTCATTTCAAGGATTTAAAATTAATTTAGAGAAGTTTACTTTTAATAACACGTTCAAAAAATTAATTCTTCTTTTAAACGAGTAAATAACCTCAAGACTCTGTAGTTTATAAAATGTAACTAATAATATTTGTAGTAATTTCCATACCATAAATCTTAATAATTAAATAAGAGACAATTTCTAAAGAATTTTGTGTTTTGGTAAGTTCATTATTAAACATTCATGATTACGCCATTGTTTCGAACTATTTTTAGTTCATTTTCAGGGCTTAGATTTTTCATTTATACCTAAAATGTAAATAAATACCTTAAAAAAGTATGTACATAGTTGGTGTCAATTAAAAATCTAAGCCCTGGAGATAAATTAATATAATTTTTATATTAATACATTAATTTATAAATTAAATATAAAATTCGAAACGTTGCCGTAAAGATTTCTCATTTATAAGCTAACTAAAACTCAAGATTTCTTAGAAAAAAATATTTATTTAAAATTAAGCGATTATTTAGATCCAATAATAACTGTTCAAATATTTGATGTGTTTTGTTTTCGCTTTTATTTTCATTGCTGACTTTTATTTATCTCTTTCATTTAATTTTAAATGTTGATAGCAGAACGTTTCCAATAATTTAGGTATTGCTTGCCTTCCCCCCAATCATCGGTTCTAACAATATCTTTGCATGTTATTATAGTTGCGATATTGCGGTATTTCCTTTTTATAATTTTTATGAAGTTATCCGCTTTTATAGGATGATTATTCTATAAAAAAAAAACATGTTCAAAACGTTTACTGTACGCTTATCCTGAAGATTGTTTTAGATATTGTGGCGAACCATATTTCCTTATTTTGATGTTTTGTTTTACTGAAATAATACAGGAACTAGTTTTGTGTCTATTAAGGCATGTGAATTGTGAGAAACGGAAATGATTAAAATAATAGTTTGTACTATACAAAAAAAATTGAAAACAAAATTGTTTTAATTGTTTTGTAGAATTCTTAATTATTGTTATTTAATTCATATGTGTGGGATTACTCGTTTGTAATGTTCAGAGTTAATTACAAATTACTGGAAATGTTTTAATTCAGCTGGAATTATATAATTATATTGAAAAATTATTTATTTAATTCTAATTGTTTTTTTAAAGTCATCATTTTATTTATTACAAATTATTTGAAGAACACTAATGTTGTGTACTAATAACTAGCCAATCTAGAGGTTTCCCGCCAAAGGGGCGTAACCCTTCGCGGAGTATTTTTAACGCGCATGCGATTCTTGTTATTTATATTAAAACTTGTCTTCAGTACAGGGAGCTTCTTCATCCACTTCGGGCGCTTTTACTTGTCCTAGTTGATTTCTTATTCTATTTTCTTAATGGCTTCGAACCGGTTTGTTGAGACGGTTGCTGCCACTCGAGCTCTCCACTGTTGGGTGGTGGTAACGCCCGTCCACCAAGATCGACTTCACTCTTTTAGAAACACATCTGGTTTATTTAAGCGTTCTTAAACTTCTCTCTCTCTTTAGGCTGTCTCCCTCTTTCTCAAAGCTGTTTTTACTTCTTTTTTTTTATGTCAAGCTTAAAATTACCTATTTATTTTATGTTTTAGGCATCAGTAATTAATTATACTTATAATTTTTGGAGACTGTATTTTGTTTTACTTTAATATACTGCATAAAAATAAATGAATATGTTGGGGGAAAAACTTACACGACGTACCTCAATTCTTGAGATTTTGGTTAATACATTTTTTCAAAATTCTAATTTCTAAAACTCACTTTTTTGGTTACTAAACTAATATAAACCCAGGGTTGGGCGACATTTTTCGTCAACAGACATAATGAATTTTGATCCGTTAGAGATTGGCAAAAATTTAATTAATTAATTAAATTCCCATTCAATTGAAACAAAATTTAATTTTAATAATTATTAAATTAGTTAATTGAATTCAGTTCAATTTTAATTTAATTGGATTTTAATCTATTAAAATTTTTAATCATAAAAAAAATTAAGATTGAATAATCAGAATTTTAATTGGTTGAATTAAATTCCAAATTTAGTTTTAATCTATTAGGACGATTAAATTTTTTGTAATTTAATCAAAATAACCACAACTGCCAATCGTTGAACTAGGGATCGGGCTAATGAACCTTCATTTTGTCTAGCTGGTGCCACCTCACCACCACCAATATTATAAAATCTTTATAAATTTCTTAAACTCGACACCTTCATTCTACCAATACAAGCGCCATCAATTGTTGAAAGTGCTTGGAGACTTGAGACGAACTTTTGAAATATCTTCTCACTGACTATATTGTTCCATTTCTGTTGCTTCTCAAAGACCCTCCTCAAAAATGGTGAGGTTGTGCCACCATCTCAATGTATTGTGTAAAAGAGTGCTTGAGGATTATCGCAATTCTTTTTCTTTTTTTTTTTTTGGAATCAGTTCTGATGATGTTTCCACTGACGTCAGTGGAATTTGAGTGGAACTAGAGCAATTGGTTTGGTAGGGGCACCATGATCAATAGAATTTTTGTCATTGAAATCTGTAAAAACAAAATAGCCATAATAGATTGTTTAGTGGAGGATTGACAAGTAATACGAGTTTCCACCAGAGTGGAATAGCAAAGGTGAAAAATAAGAAGCTTAAAGTACTCACTTCACTAACATGGAGATGTGTAATAGATAGATTGACAAAATATAAGACTATTACATAAGTAGGTTACATGAAATGAGGTAAAAAATAAGTTAAATATGAGGGTAAGGTAGTCCTAAATAAAATCTAGTGAGTCATCAACATGGTTAAATATGTGTGAAAGATAGTCCTATATTAGTCTAGTGACTCTCCAATGAGTCTGAGTTGATCCTATAAGTCTAGAGAGTCTCCAACAAGGTTAAATATGAGTTTGAGGTGGAACTATTATAGGTCTATTGAACCTCCAACATTGTTATATGTGAATGAAAAAACTGCATTTATGTTTTCACAAATTCTCACTAGATTTCTCCACCAGATAGAGTATAAAGTAAGCGAACAGCCTATGTAATGGCGGCTTTCTTGTATACAGTATGTCCATTTCTGGTTTATCTATTTTACGATTAAAGAATAAAAATTCTGAAGTTTTTTTTGTTACTGTTAACGATAATTTTTTTCTTATGTAAATCGAAAGTTTATCAAATACCTATGGGAGAAATGTTGAAAAAAAAAATTTAAATTAGTTATTTCATTGAAATTATCAAGTTTAAAGTAATGGCCAATCCCAATGCAGACCACAGTGGCAGACTGTGGGCGGGTCATGCCCACCTCTAGTGTAACCACGCCCCTTCCAATGAAAACCAGTTATGGCTTGATCAAAGCTTATTAACAATGGAGCTTTAATACCTTTCACTTATTTTGCTTAATCTTTTATTATTTTCTCATATTTTAGAAATAATATTAATCTTACGTAAATATTGAGAAAAAATGCTAACAATTTATTTGAAATTAAAAATTATCAATTTTCAAGAAATTTTTTATTAAGTTAAGGTCGTTTTCGTGTAGTTTTAGCCAATATTCAACAGTTTCTCTTTACTTTCTCATGAAAAGAATCTCTTATGAACACTCACATGACTTTTTCTTACCATAATTTACGGATATAATTGAATTTACTAGTAACTTAGAGTTGCATAGTGAAAAGAAAAAATGAATAATAATGTTGATAGAATTGGACACTCTAAACCAAACTATTAATTGAGAAAAAATTACAAGCCAAACTGACATTTAAGCTTAAGTACGCCTTTAGATAGGCTTCAACTGAATCTTATCAACAAATTCATAGTAAATTGTAGAAAAAGCCTTTCTTTAAAACTGCACTTTCGGTGTATTGATTTTCTGTCTTCTTGGAGGTTTGATTAGAAATTTAATAATTAATACTTAGGACGATACTTAGGACTGTACATTGACAAGAGACTCACGTGGAACCCACATACTCGACTGAAACAACAAGACATGAACAGACGCTACAAGCTACTTACTAGACTACTTGACCGCAGATCTAAACTCGACTTGAATCACAAACTGACAATTTACAAGACTCTGTTAAGACTCATATGGACATACGGAGCAGAAGTGTAGGGGCTCAACCAAACCCTCTAACTCTCCAAACGCCTACAGACACTACAGTCTATAAAATCCTACGGAAAATCCTGAATACTCCATTCTACATTTCTAACCTTACCATCCCTTTTGTCACTGACCTAATAAAGTCTCGCTATCGCAAATTTCACACCCTCCTAGCTCTCTCCATCCTAATCCTCTCGTACAACAGTTCTCCTCTCCGCACCTTCCAGACAATCCTCCTCGTCGTTTGAAGCGGAAGTGGCCTAGAGATCTAATGTGATTAAATCATTGCGAAAGAGTTTCACCAGTGGGTGATTGCTCTAATCATGACTTTACAAGTGAACTGACAATTGTTGCAGTTGTAAATGTACTAATAAAGTGAAAAAAAAAAAATTAAATACTTAATTAAAATTAATAATTGAAACCTTATTTAAACCCTCGTAAAATGAGAGTATAAGATGGTCCTATGTAGGTCCAGTGAGGTCACCAACATGGTTAAATGTGAGTGTAAGGATGGACCTATCTAATAACGTTTAGATATCTTTACTAAATGAATTGTTTACTGAGAGACATCTTCCTAACATGATCAACATTTTATTTTTATGGCCACAGAGTTAGACGAGTCCAAAATTTGGAGAAGTTCGTCAACAATCCTAGACTCGATTCCAACGCAGAGATTATGGTTTCGCATCAGCAAGGTTTCGAATCCAGCTGATGGCACTTAGATTTTTTTCTACTTCTTCTTAAAAGCTTCTTACAGCTTACTGTCCGGTGTTAGATTGTTAATGTCTATAACGAGAGAATACTGTGAATGCAGCTCAAGAAAGACTTACCTGGGCTACTAAAGAGACCTGGCAAGCAAGGAAGAGGTTGCCAAAATCAACATCCTTCTTATGGAGATATTCTGCCCGGAAGTGGGAACTTTTTTAGATGAAAATTGTTAAGAAGGAAGGAACACTAAATATAAAAAACAGTTCGCCAGGAGCTTCCGACACGAAGATAAGACCATAGTATTCGTTTTTCTTTAAAATGGCCGGAACCAAGAATTAATTTATTATATATAAACCAATTTTCTATTGTATCTATTTCCACTGCTTGAACCAGATAACAATAACACGTAACTGTTGGGGAAAAAAATAAGAAAAACTAGGAAAAGAACACCATTTCTTATGACAGAATAATTCTGAGTAGCAGAATTATTATACAGAGTACGTATTATTTGTGAAGATTTGACATTTAGTGTTGGAAAATAGAGATTGTTACATGTATGGCATATAAGACATGAGGTCAGGTGGCATCATGACTTTTTATGTCAGTGTGTGTATTGTTTAGATCGTCTTTCTCTGTCCACACGATGACGATGATCTTTTAAGATCACGTACTGCTAGTCTGGAGAGGGGCTAGCAGGAGAGAGGTAACATCCTTTCACCCTCAGTACTAACTTAAGAGAGCGAAGACTCTCTTCTTTCTAGATTCTCAGCCAATATTCTTGGTCTCTTCGTGTTGGCTATTTGGTCATCATTGGTCTAGAAGTTCCATCACATTGCTTCTTCTTCAAACGCATCTTTTGAGTTCTTTGTTTTAATGTTCAAGTTTAAATTTTAGGCTTGAAAATAAAAAGATTAACTTGGAATCTTCATACACGACTTAAGACAGGGATGACCAGAATGTGACGCAAGCCGAGTTACAAGATAAATCCTAGTTCCCCAAGCTGATCTTGCTCTCAGTTCCAAAAAACTGTGGATCCGGAGTTATCTTCACCAAACGAGACTCTCTGGCAGATAATTGATCCGCTCATGATGCGCTCAACTTCTCATCCAGGAAATCTTTTTTGACTATTATAGATTGGTGCTCCATTAAAGTGGCTTATATAAATTAATTTCGCTGTTGAGATGAAGTTATTCTTCTTCCTCCTTAAGGGAAGCGGATTCTGTCCTTATCTCTGTTTACCAACCTTTAACTGTGAACATAAGACGATATAACAAGTGTTCAGAGTAATGTGCTGCATCTGAATTCATCTTTCTAAAAACAATTGGCGCATGGTATCCCTGGCTTAAGAGAACAAAACTCAACTAGATGCTTTTGACAACTGAAAAGACTACCAAACCACAGATCAAGACTCACTCTAGACAACAAAAAAAGACATATTTATATAACTGAATTAAAGCCTTTCTGGACCTATGACATCGAACTATGGAGTTCTCAACCAACCAAACACTCAAAAATCTCCAAAGACTCCAGTAATTTGTTGTCTCAAATTCTTAGCTCCTCTAGTTAGAGGTCACCAATACACAAACCATTCACACAGACTTTAAACATTCCTTGCGTCACATAAGTTGCCGGCAAACCTGTTACAAGCAATTCCATATATTCTGTTTACGATCTCCTGATACAAAACCATTTCTTCCAGAAGATTTTCTGGTATCTCTTCAGGACGCCTTAAAAAAGGCAGTGGTGACCTCATGATCCCCTATTCTGACTGCAAAGAGTCAGTAAACAGATTAAGATATTTTAAAAAAATTTTTGCTGACAGACAAATTGACAAGACTTCTATCAAATAAATAGGTTGACAAAATATAAATCTCTTTTGAAAATATGTTTAGATTCGCAGTGTTGGGAAATATTGCTGATTTATTAGTTTTTTTAATTTTATTTTTATTTTTATTAGTTCATTCATTTTTCATTATTACTGATTTTATTTATTATTAGTCAGCAAATGCAGTGTCAGGCGGTAACATAAAGTTAAGCTGCATTCTTTAAACTAAACTATTGAATAAAAGTGCAAGACCATTCAGGGATACAATAAATATGCGTGTTAAGACGAATACAATCAACGATAAGCTTCTTTCCTAACGGAATTGCGAAAGGGATGCTGCATGGTAGAGATAAGGTAGGATTTTGTGGAAAGATCTTACTGTGCTTACTGTGTAGTTTCAACTAAAACGAGGAATACCGATACGAGGTCTGTAAATTAAGTAATGAGACTGATTTTTTTAATTTTTTTTATTAAAAAAGAATAACTCTTCTATATTGTTACCTTCAAAATAACTTCCTTCTGAAGCCACACAGCGCTGGAGACGTTTCTTCCACTCCTCAGAGCAGTGCTCGAACTACGATACTGGAATAGCCTTCAGCTGGTCGGTTACGCCGTTTGAATGTTTTCGACTGTCCCAAAATGAGTTCCCTTGAGGTGATTTTTCAACTTCGGGAAGAGAGAAAAGTCACAAGGACTCAATTCAAGCGAATAAGGAGGCTGAGGAGCCACAGGAATGTTTTTACTCGACCAAAAACTCGTTTATTGAAATTGCTGTGTGACAAGGAGCATTATCGTGATGCAACCTCCCACTTGTTCTTGATGTTTTAGTCTCACACGAATGACCCTTTTTCGAAGTTTTTCGAAGAACCTCTCGGTAAAAGTGTTGATTGGCCTTTTGACCTTGAGGTAGAAACTCTTTGTGGACGATTCCGTGGATAACGAAAAAACAAATCAGCATGCATTACGATCTTCGACTTTGCCATCCTTGCTTTTTTGGGCCTTGTAGAGGTTGAAGTGTGCCCACTCCATGCTCTGGCGCTTTTGTTTCTGGGTCGTACTCAAACACCCAAGACTCGTCACCAGTAAAATGACACGTTCCAGAAAATGGGAGTCATTTTCAATTGAATCCAAAAATCACCTCAAGGGAACTCATTCAAACGGCTATAACTGACCAGCTGAAGGCTATTCCAGTATCGGAGTTCGAGCACTGCTATGAGGAGTGGAAGAAACGTCTCCAGCGTTGTGTGGCTTCAGAAGGAAGTTATTTTGAAGGTGACAATATAGAATTGTAATTTTTTTTGAATAAAAAAATCAGTCTCATTACTTAATTTACAGACCTCGTATAAGCATTGCTTGTGAGTAGCAGACTTTATAGCAGAATACTTTTAGAGATAGATGCTTACTGTCTTTTGAAGAAAGACAAAAAAAAATTAATCTGACAGTCATTCAAGGCGCTATAAAGTTGGACGTCAACATTTCTTTAGTGCTGCACGAGAAACGAGACAAATCTCGGTCTCATCGCAGCTTGCGAAAATAATCTTTCCGATTGCACTGAAGTTGCACAGATACTAAAAATATCTTTCGCCATTCTAGACAAATTTTTGAAGGAATTCTCAAGTGTTTTCCACCATTCTAAAATGTCAACGTCTACTGGTGCTTGGTCTAATTTGGTATAATTAATTATTTCTGTCTTCCATGCTTCGGTGATATTTGCTGATTTTTGAGCAAATGGTGCAAAAATATTGATGCAGTCGTTGTCGTCGTCAAAAGGTGAATCATCAGATTCTTTATCTTCACCAACAGCCGTAACTAATGGAGCGGGAAGTTTGTTGGGAGGTGTATTTTTTATTTCACGAATCGACTTGTTATAGCAGGCAGATATGTTATTTGGGTCTTTCATTTGGCGCGTTTTTAACATCTTTTTGAAATTATATAAAAATATATAACAGTAATAGTAATATATGATGCATTGAAGTGTAAGTAGTTGTCTTCTTTTACACACATTTTCATTACCAATATATAAATTAAAATAATTATTAGAAAATAATAACATTTTTTGAAAAGATTATTAATAGCAAACCGCTTTTAATACTTAAACAAAAATTCAAAAAACCGAGACCGAGACCGAGACTTGAGCGACCGAGATCGAGACTGCATAAAGTCTCGCCTCGTCTCGGTCTCGTGCAGCACTACATTTCTTGATGTGCTGCCTTAAATAGCAGAACGAGAAATCAAAATAAGGAAATCTTAACGAAGAAACAATTATGACTAACAGTTACAAGAAATAAATAAATACCTATGTTTTTTAAATTGAGCAAACGTTTTAAAAATGTAATTGAAGATATCTTGGACCATGATAAGATTGCGATAAACTGCCCCACCCATATATTTTTAATGTTTTAATAAATTTAATTTTTATAATTATTTGTTAAAAAAATAAATTAATTTTAAAGAATGACTAAAATAATATGAGATAAAAACAGTATAATGTGTGTAGAACCAAAATTAGTGAAAGTAGTAGGGTTGTGTAAGATGTGAAAGTGTTTGTGAGATGATGAGTTCGAGGTTTGCCTGGGGATTGCACTAGATCCAAAGTTATTGCAAATATCAACTAATTTTGCTAATTTTCGGTGTACCTAAGGCCTTCTTTAGGTCCTTAATGTTAGAATCAGATAATTATTAGAAGATTAATAATTGAATCTATAAATAATAGTTTCTACACACCTTAAATACCAATTATTAACTTTTTTTAAGGAAGTTGTATTAATAAAAATTAATAAACCAAGTTCCTGTATTCATCAAGGTTATTTTTGTTGTATGGTGGGAATTTATAATATTTAAAAAACAAAAAAAATGCTAAGTTTTCTATGGCTAATTAATTTAAAAAATAGTTATAAAATAATTAACTTTCTAACTTATAACTAACTTTATTAAACTAACTTTATATATAAACAAAAGATAACATTAAATTATGTCCTGGTAAAAGTTTTAGATTTCTATTCGCTTGATCATTTTATTTATTAATTTCAAATCATTTATTTATTTATTTTCCTTATGCGAATTTAAAATTACATTTTTCTTTAATTAATATTTTTTGTTTTTCAAATTCAATATTATCTTTTGTGCTGTAAACAGTTTTCGAGAAGGAAGAAATTTATTGTTTACACGTATTTTCCTATTTCTAGTGTTAGTTAGGTTTGAAGAAATATTGATTTACTTAAGGTATTAGTAAGCCCAATACAGTCTTTTAAATCCCTTTCACGGTGAAGTTTATTGTTATTATTCTGGAACAGCTGCAACCATCCTTGCAACACTTCACACGATTTCGTTTTTGGTCAAGCGTGAGCAATCGCGGCACCCATCTTGCGGATAGCTTTGTCATGTCCAAATGTTGATGCAAAATATTATGTACCCGTTCATTCGAGATGTCCACAGCACTAGCAATCTCACGCACCTTCACTCTTCTGTCATCCATCACCATATCATGGATTTTATCAATGATTTCTGGAGTAGTAACCTCAACAGGGCGTCCAGAACGTTCAGCGTCACTTGTGCCCATATGGCCACTCCGAAAATTTTGAAACCACTTATAAACTGTTCTAATCGAAGGTGCAGAGTCACCATAATGTTTATCTAGCTTCTCTTTAGTCTCCTGAGGCGTTTTGCCTTTCATAAAGTAGTGTTTAATCAACACACGAAATTCTTTTTCGTCCATTTTTTTGAAAATCACTCGACTTCTTCGATTCAAACGAATGCCAAACACAAAGAAATAGACCGATCTGGCTGAAACTTGGTGTGTGTTCTTCCAAGAGATGCTACTAACTAAACATAACCGCGATACGCGCCAGTGGTGCTATCTCTCTGACTTTGCACGGACTTTTCAAACGACCCTCGTATTCTTAGCAATCTCTAAGATCACCAGACAAACATTCTACAGCCTCCAGTTTAACATCTTGAAGTACGATTTTTTTTTTTTTTTAAATTAGTCATTTCTACATTTTAATTCAAATTCATCTGAATTCCATCGCTGACCATTTGGGGGTTGAATTCTTATTAAAATTCATCTCTTTCCATTTGGTTTCTTGCGAATTTAAATTTATCTTCGTCTTTTGATCACTTTGTGCCTTCATTTTCAAATTCCACTGCATTTTTTTTTTTTCCTGAAGAACCTTCTTCTTTTCATCTACTTCTTTCATCTCACTTAAGACACTATGAGGAGTGTTTTAAGCATAGGGCCAAGTCCGGACTTGGACACAGTACTGCAGTATTTAATTTTTGTTTTTTAGCTTTGTATTCCATCCTATCATGGTACCTCAAATTTTTATTACATTTCTGTCGTGACTGCTGAGGTAGAGGTATCCAATTGTAATTTTAATGCTTACAAACTTGGCCAGATTGTAGTAATGCAAAATTCACCGAAGTAGTACTCTAGCCCAACTTATCCACTTATAAATAATTTTGCTAGAAAAATTTGTCCAATACCTATTATTGATATCGTTTATTTAATTGTAATATTTTCCGACGAGTATTTAGTAGTTTCTTATAATATTAAGACAATTGCATTACCATAAGTAATTATTCACATTACTGAATACTTCTTCAAAGGGTACTCGTGAAATCTGAGTTACTCTTAATTGGAGAATTTTCTCTAATTAGAATATGTGTCCTCATGTTGTTGTTACTTAGTTTATTTGTACGAACGTCATGGCTATCCATCAGATATTGATATAACAAGCATTAGATTGTATAACCCTCTTACAGTAAGCCAGAATCGACTGTCTGGGATCCCTAAACAAAAAGTGGTTGGGATGTTTGAATCCTGAATCCAATGCTTAGGCATAACATTTTTTTATTTTGCATTGAATTCTAAATTAAGTAAGAAAAATTATTAGACTGACTATATCGTTGGGAAATGTCTTAAGCTATAAGTTCTAATATGACTAAGGGGTGGAAAATATGAATCATCCTTTGGATGCTGCAGCTATAAGATGATGCATCATTTTGTTCCCCTTTCTTATAAAGATTTATATATCTATACTCTTTACGCTTAATATGAGAGGATTTTGTAGATAGTAAAAACTTTTTACAAGCCGGACGGAAGTAGCGCAGTGGATAGTAAGGGAAATAATGTTGGCTGTCCTGGTTCCTCTCTCTCACTCTCGTCGTTCTATCATTGATGACTCGTCGTATTTATTGTGCTAGAACTTTCACCGTTTCCGTTTACGGTTTCCGCTTTTTCGCCCCTTATTTATACTGCTGGCTAGTTCATAATGTGCAAGGACAATAAAAATGGGCGCTAACTCTTCTGTCGTTAAACTGTAATTTCCAAATGACTCCCACCACCTACATTGTCGCTGCTTTAACAAAAATTTTATGTCTATTCTTTTTATTTTACGACAGTTGATCATCCTTTCAATAAATCAACTACTATTTGGTAAAAATACTAGTTGACAAGAAAATGTACGTATTACTAAAAAAAGTCATGCGAGTGTACATATTAAAAATTAAATTGGAAATAGTTATCAATAGAGCCGAAAATTGACGACAATAACCGATCGCATTCGGTTTGTTAGAAATAAATTAAAAGAATGACATGTGAGCGTGTATATTAGATGTTAAAAATTAAATAAAGTTAATAATAATGGTCAATTGGGCCGAAAATTACCGACAGAAACCGATCGTATTCGGTTTATTAGAGAGAAATGAGAGAAAAATATTTAATAGCGCGGCTAAGACTGGATGGGTTAGAGATCCAGTAATTCTTGGAAATTTTCTACTTTTCCTACTAATTTGCTGTTTCTGTAACCCATCGGTCTTTTAATGGAATAGGTTTGAACTGAATTTAGGTCATTGCAGTTACCACTATATCTCGGGAACGGAAAATCGCAGAAACTTCAAATTTGATATTTCGTTCAGTTGCCACCAGGGGAAGCTACAATAAATTTTTGGTCAAAATAGCTTCACCAGAAGAACCACTTTACTGAATAGATTTTTCACTTTTTTAACTTTATTTTGAAAACCGCTTCTTGGAATTTCTCCAAACTTGGTATAATTGTAGCTCACTAATAGCTCTACAACTTTTATTTGGAACATTTTTCTGGATTACTTCGATTAAGGGCGCTTTAGGGGGAGGGGGTGGTGGGTCAGTCCGATAGAATGCCAGTTCGCTGTAATATATGGATTTATTTCCTATTAAACATTAATTAGGATTAATCCAAGAATCTTTATTTGAAGAAAATTGGTCAATCGGAAATACCACCTCACTAAATCAATTTCATTATTCATTATTTGTTTTTGACTGGTTACACTTTATTCGCTTAAACTGTATTCTTCAAATTTTTACTAGAGTAAAGTATAATTCCGTATAAGTTTTATCTTTGGGGTGGGGCTAATGCTTTTATCACATATAGTCATTCAATTATAGCGGAAATATGCTGTGAGTCAGCGGTCAATTCGAGTAGGATAACGTATTCTTTGATCTGTTATATAAAATTATTTCGCTAAAGTTGGCAGTAATTATAACTGCATTTAGTATTATGATTAAAAGCACTTTTCACATTTAGTTTGATTACGTCGATAGTACTGATGTCATTATCTGTTTTTAAAAACAAAAACAAATAAAACGCCCACTTGGAAATTTTGAAGAAACAACTTGAGCTAAAGCAAACAGTAGTATAGAGTCACTTGGTTGACAGGACATGCCTACGTACTGCTGCTAAAATAATGTAGGCGATTTGTTAGTAAACATCGGACTGGAGATGAGAATTACACTCGTGACAAGTCTCACGGAGGTGTAAACAGTGAGAACTTTAAAAACAGAACCAAACCAAAGAAAGTAACCAGCCTGGAGCAGAATTAGCGACTGTGGAGGGGGGAGGTTGATGCTGTTGTCCCCTACACTTCACCCTAACCATTCATACAAATCTACTCTAGTTATCTCCTTTGTAGTCATACTTACTCATGGCCAGCTCATATTACATAACATTTGATTTTACTTATCGCGCCACAACACAATTTATTAATGGAAATCTATTGTTTTCCTTAAATCACACAATAACAAGCTAATTTCTTTCAATATAAACAAACAAAAGCTTAATAAATGGATATTTTTTAGGAGTTTAATGGGAAAAACAATATTAGAGAACCTATTATTCTTCAGTATCTTATCTGGAATAACAGCAGCTGGTTTTTTATTGCTTCTATAAACTTTATTCTCTCCATTATTGTTAAGCAGTTTCTAATAATTTTAGTAAACTAAAACCAGTTACTTTGCTAGCTTTATTTAGTGAAACCACAATTTATTATTTATTGAAGTTTAATTACATATTTCTTTTAAATTAGCTTATCAATAACATTCTTTCTTTTTATCTATTTATTTATTATTATTGTTTTTTTGCATGAATATTTACATGAATTCTTATATTTTAGAATTCAACTTGTTGAATACTTTTATTCGATTTCATTATAAACTGGTGTACTAGCTTTATTTAGTGAAACAACAATTTATTATTTATTGAAGTTTAATTACATATTTCTTTTAAATTAGCTTATCAATAACATTCTTTCTTTTTATCTATTTATTTATTATTATTGTTTTTTTGCATGAATATTTACATGAATTCTTATATTTTAGAATTCAACTTGTTGAATACTTTTATTCGATTTCATTATAAACTGGTGTACTAGCTTTATTTAGTGAAACAACAATTTATTATTTATTGAAGTTTAATTACATATTTCTTTTAAATTAGCTTATCAATAACATTCTTTCTTTTTATCTATTTATTATTATTAGTATTTTTTTTTGCATGAATATTTACATGAATTCTTATATTTTAGAATTAATCTTTTATTCGATTACATTTCATTGCAAGCTGGTGTACCCAATCCTATTCAGGATAAATGCTATTTATTTTAGGGAAAACTTTTCCAATTTTCTTAATATTATTGTAGTGAGTGAAAAGCGAACTCCTAACAAGGAATCAATACTTTCAATTATTGCACATTGACTCACAGTAATTTGTTAAAGTATTGAAAGAGATAAATAATTTATAGACATTGTGGTTAATATTGAAGTTTGACATTGAATGAAACACTTGTAAAAAAACAAACTACTTCTAGTCATCTCTGGACAAACAGAAAGATTACTGACCGAACATGGTAAAGAGTGAAATAAGATTGTTGAGAAGTTGGAAATAGGAACTCGTTTTAGGTACAAACTTACAAACTCAAGACAGAGCTCTTAAAATGGTTTTACACCGTACATGTTTCTATTAAGGAAGTTTATGCGAACGAAGTTTTTACAAGTATTAATGTAAATGCGCTGTAGATAGTGTTGTTTTATAAGAAATTATAAAAGCTGACTTTGAAACCAGTTTTATAATTTGTAACTTCGTGTTTGCTTTTTTTTTTTACTATATTTTATTAAATTTAAATTGCTTATTTATTTAGAAAATAAAAAAAGGGAAAGATTTACCCAACTTGGTCCCCATAAGGTAGATTGTTGGACTCTCTAATTGCTAGCAGAACTAACTCTTTGTGAACCAGCCCCATTGCTGGGCTATTCTCTGCAACATTACTCGCAACTTTTCGCTACACCGGAGTACATCTTTCTGTGTTTCACTACTGTTCATGCTAAAGGTCGCCCCCCAATTTTACATCCGGCATCCCTTACGGTACAGCTTAAAAAGTGTTGAACATCCTCCTCGTACCTCTCTGTTCCACAACAACGTGGCTTTCTATCCCAAATTTAGTGATATCTAGTTTTACTTTTTTCCTATTGAAAGGAAAATTTTAAATTTTGTGTTTACGCCGAAAATGACCATTTTAAGACCCGCCTAAGTTTAGAAAGAAGTGGTGTTCATTTTCTAGCAGAACTATTCAAATTTAATATTTCGGTTAGGTGCTAACAGAGTATCCGTAGAAGGACTTCACGTAATCCAGCCAAGAGATCTTCTGTATCATCCTATAATCGTCTCAGTTTGGCACCGCATTGTTCGTATCCTCCACAGCGACTGCTCTTCTTTTTCCATTCCATATTCGTAGCATTATTTGTAAAGACCCAAGTTTTTGAACACCGCTATTTCTAGTTTCTTTCATTTTTGTTGTTCCAAGTTACTTAAGCCATACATGGTCTCTCAGCCACTCCGGCTGTTGCGTTGGTCCGATAGTTCTTATTGTCTTCAAATAATCTTGTCCCATTCTTGAAGATTACAGCATATAATCTTCTTCTCAAGTTGCAGGTGTTTACCTCTACTTCTTTGTATATAATATCGCCTTACTGAAAAACATCGAATAAGCGTATAATATAATGTTCACTGTTACTTCTTTTTTGTGAATTAAATTCATTACTAAAAAGCTTTATTATTCTTCTATTCCATTACAAACTCTTCTTAGAATTTCTCCTTCTAAATGCTCTGGCCCTTTGCGCCGCATAATGTGATAGAACCAGTTTGTATGACCGTCCTGTGAGGGAATGTAAGGAATAGAGTAGAAAAAGGACATAGCCTCCAGTGGGGGTTTTCTTTTGCACACTCCATAGTTCTTACTTCTATGCTCCTACTGACCTTGAATCACATTGTCCCATTGTCTTTGACTCAGACATATCTAAAAGGCTTTCTTCTGACACCATTCTAGAGGAGTAACTGCTCCTGTATTTTCTCTCCTCCTGTTTAGTTCACTAAAAACGATTCTCTACCCAGACGAGCTAATTTTAGAAGATAGAGTGGCCTTAATTTTGGCTATAAATTGAAAATAAAAGTGGAAGAACTCTTATTCTACACTGAGACATTGATTTCAATTTTGATATCGTCTGGATTCGATCATAAAGTCGAAGAAGAACTACAAAGTTATATTCTGCCGAACCAACTCGGTAACTTAACAAACATGGAGAGAGAAAAGATAATTAAGTAATAAAAATTGTTGTTATTTTTTGAAATTCTCTTGAGACTAAATATTTTTGGAAAAGTTAAATTTTGTTTTTTTCTTTAAACTTTTAAATAAGCCACTAAAGAAGCCTCTTTCATTTTGTTTTATAAAATTCTAAAAATTATTATCTTTGCAAGTTGTTCAGGTTCCTTTTTTGATTTTGATTTTTTCGTCTTTAATGGTCTGCTCAAGTTGACTTTTATAGCTCTTAATGAACGGGGGCAAGCTCAACCTGGCCATATTTTAAGGTTGCATTCGGTTGGTAAATTAAAAAACAAACCATATCTGTCTGCCACATTTATTTTTTCTTTTTCTCATGTCCAAAAAAGACATTTGCAGATCTCCCTGAATCCAGCATCTTATTATAAATGTTAAAAAAAAACATCAAGATTCCATTTTTTTGACATCTTGTGGTAATGATTTTCTCGTTTGCCAGAGAAGTTCCTTAATTTTTCTCGTTTAATCGATTCAAACACTGCTTTCTTTCAGGTGCCTTGAGATGGCATTTCTGGTTAATACCTAGTTTTACCTGGTTTATACTTTACTTTTGGGTCTATAATATGAATGTTATTCCCTGCAAATGGGGGAGGGGGATCCATTTTGACAAGAACATCTTTTCTGTATTAGTCATACTGATTTGTAATACGCGAATAATATGGCTTGTAACATTCCATTTCTGTCTGAACTCTTAACTCTTAAGCTGTGATGCCATCTAAACTGTTGTTTTTCTAAACTGCTGTCATTTTTACATAGTATTGAATATTTTTATTAACTTTGACACATCGTAATATAGCAGAAGATAGATGCTGAAGTGACCTTAACTTTTTTTTACGAAGAGAAGCAGTTCTCTCTTGTTCTTTGTACCAATGCTAAAGTAATTCTTATTGAATAAGGAGAACAGATGATTCAGTTAAGAGATTGGAATCTTTAAAGAAATCGTT
Organism: Rhodnius prolixus; assembly: GCF_049639745.1. Lineage (NCBI taxonomy): Eukaryota > Metazoa > Arthropoda > Insecta > Hemiptera > Reduviidae > Rhodnius > Rhodnius prolixus. Next base: position 28,340,479 of record NW_027411624.1, read on the forward strand.
GCAATTCTTTTTCCAATTTTTAGTCGGGAGTAGCACAGTTTCTCCTGTAAATAATGTGCCCCAAGAAGTACTATCGTGTTTTGAATTCAGCCCCAGTCATTTTCTACTCAGTGGAAAATGAAGGATTTCCTTTTATATACGAGGGTCGTTTGAAAAGTCCGTGCAAAAATAAAAACTACTTAATTTTTTGGGGTAAACCTTTTTTATTTTTCAACATAGTCTCCTTTTAGGCTTATACACTTCGTCCAACGCTGCTCTAGTTTGTTGATCCCTTCCGAATAATAGGATTTGTCCAAGTCTGAAAAATAGCCATTCGTTTCTGCAATCACCTCCTCGTTTGAATAAAATGTTTTTCCCGCCAGCCATTTCTTCATATTGGGGAACAAATAGTAGTCCGAGGGAGCCAAGTCTGGAGAATAGGGGGGATGTGAAACGAGTTGGAACCCTATTTCCATTAATTTTGCGACCACAACTGCTGAGGTGTGAGCTGGTGCGTTGTCGTGATGGAAAAGGACTTTTTTGTGGGCCAATCGTGGGCGTTTTTCTTGCAGCTCGGTTTTCAAACGGTCCAATAACGATGAATAATATGCACCTGTAATAGTTTTACCATTTTCCAGATAGTCGATGAGGATTATTCCTTCCATAATCTTTCCGGCCGAAGGAACGGTCTTCGCCTTTTTTTTTTGGCTCAGATTCCCCCTTGGTAACCCATTGTTTAGATTGTTCTTTGGTCTCAGGAGTGTAGTGATGTATCCATGTTTCATCCACAGTGACGAAACGACGCTTAAAGTCCTGCGGATTCTTCTGGAACAGCTGCAAACCGTCCTTGCAACACTTCACACGATTTCGTTTTTGGTCAAGCGTGAGCAATCGCGGCACCCATTTTGCGGATAGCTTTGTCATGTCCAAATGTTGATGCAAAATATTATGTACCCGTTCATTCGAGATGCCCACAGCACTAGCAATCTCACGCACCTTCACTCTTCTGTCATCCATCACCATATCATGGATTTTATCAATGATTTCTGGAGTAGTAACCTCAACAGGGCGTCCAGAACGTTCAGCGTCACTTGTGCCCATATGGCCACTCCGAAAATTTTCAAACCACTTATAAACTGTTCTAATCGAAGGTGCAGAGTCACCATAATGTTTATCTAGCTTCTCTTTAGTCTCCTGAGGCGTTTTGCCTTTCATAAAGTAGTGTTTAATCAACACACGAAATTCTTTTTCGTCCATTTTTTGAAAATCACTCGACTTCCTCGATTCAAACGAATGCCAAACACAAAGAAATAGACCGATCTGGCTGAAACTTGGTGTGTGTTCTTCCAAGAGATGCTACTAACTAAACATAACCTCGATACGCGCCAGTAGTGCTATCTCTCTGACTTTGCACGGACTTTTCAAACGACCCTCGTAAACCAAATTCAGATGTATTCCTAAAAAAACAGGAATTTGATTTCCACATTTATCCATTTCAACGAAATAAACGAAAGAAATCTGCTTTAAAAAGTAATTAATTAAGAAAATTATATTAAACACATTTTTTACGTGTCACCAATCGAATTTTATATATAGGAAATTCCTTAAAACTTTTTACGTTTAATTTTATAAAGTAAAGTAATCGCCTATTTTTTTCAGGCGGGACTTAACGTCCAATTACCAATTAGGTGTTGTAGGCGTAAGCTCATACTTTACTATAATCAAATTTTTTTTCTAACAAATAAAAAGTAGCCATACGCTGGATTCGAACTGGCGATCTTCCGCTCACAAAGCCATGCTCTTGACCAGTAGACCATCACCTCACCTTTCCTTTATATCTCCTTTCCTTTTTTTTTGGCAATGAAAAATTGCTAATTTCAAGAAAATAATTAATTTTTCCCACTTTAATTAGAATAAAGGACAGAATGGTTCAGAACAGATTGTTTCTTTACACAATTTTATTGCGATACACGAGAAAATTCAATAAGAACATTTTAAATAGACATCAAAACTTACGATAGTAATATGCACGCTTAATAAAACACAATTCATTCATAACTAATCTGTTTTTATTATTATACAATAAAGACAGAATACAAACCATTTCCAATGTATAGATAAACATTAAATCTAATATTATACATGTTTTTAGTTTTTAATTTATATGACAAGTTAATTGGATAGACTTCTTTAGGTATTTAATAGACTTGTTGGGAACTTTTATTTAATATTAAAAGATGATATAGATTTAATACAAGGCTCCCCTTTTAATATGATCCGTATATGTAGTTACCAATAATCTAATATTAAAGTTTCTTGTGTACATATCATCCACTGATTTTTTTCTTATTTCAGTTTATCTTTTAGGATGAACTTATAACTATTAAATAAGTTATTTTTTCTTCTTTGTAAGACGTTCTATTTATTTATTTATTTTTTACAGTCCCTCCATGTTTATATTTTTTATTAATTTATATTTGTTTGACGTCCATATTATCTATTATTATACTTCTTATTATGTATCACCTGCATTATAATTTTCTTCTCTTTTTATTATAACTGTTCTTTGTGATTATTTTTTGTTTTTTTAAATGATTTTGGTGTTATTTTTCTCGTTGTGAAGATGAGTCCAGATCGTGCTGGTAGTTCGACTTTCTTACAACTTAACTTGTCTTGTCTGGTGATTGATTGTGCAGACTATGCGTGCACTATAGTTTGAAGACAAAAGGGCTAGAATTTCCGCACAAGTATTCAACTTTAACTTCCTATATAATCCTCTTTATTATAATAATCCTGAGGGTTTTTTTACTATATTTAAGAATTTACGTAATCTCTAAGAAATGAATGAATAATATCGGTTCTTCATAATAGTAACAAAATACTGTTTGAAAAATAAAACACACCGGTTTAAAAACTACAAGTTTTAAGTCTGACGAGAAATACACATTGTTCGGATTTTACGTCATTCTAATTTACGAAATTTCTTAAAAATGAAAGTGTTAATCATTTTAAAATAGTTGGTGGGGATAGCAATTTAAATTTTCAGACTAGGATTTATGACTGGATGTAAATTCTGTATCGATCTTCTCCCCTTTATCAAATCCAACTCTCAGATCTTAGTATTCGCCATATAATTTTTGCCGTGAAATATTTTAAAAATAAAAACAGTTTTACGTTTCTGCCCATGCAGGGTGTAACAAAATACAAGGAAAAAATGTTTAAGGGAATTTTCCAGCTACTTTAAAGGGAAATGACTAGATTGTAGTTCATTAAAATTTTAAAGGAAATAGATTTTCATAGTAAAAGGTTCAAATAACAGAGGCCTGTGTTCTAATAGAAACGTAGATTAAAGGAAATCATTGGAGCTATTAACCAGAAAATATGGCTTTGGGCGTGGTCATCATTAAAGTTCTACCTTCTGATTGGCCAATTCAACCGCCCCCATATTTTACACCCCTTTCACTTAATGGGGATTGGATAATTATTTTAGATTTTTAAAAAGTAATTTCCCAGAATTATTGGTAATCTTATTTACGTATAAGGGAAAAAAGAAAATTAAAAAGATTTGTATTATTTCAAGGAAAAATATGGAAAAAATTAAAATCTGCGTGAGTCATAGCTAAATCCGCCATGTTGAGATTTTAATTTGTGGAAGCACTTCTAATGAAACCAGGTTTCCTAGACATTATTAAATAAGCATGTATTTTAAGAGTGTTGCTGGATTAATATTCAATCCGAGCAATATTGAAAACGATTCGGATAAAAACGTTTTAGAGAATTATTTCTTTAACACGAACCTAAACTTCTCACTTTCCAAACAGAATTCACAAGAGGTTAGGCCTCTCTTCCACCTCACAAACTCTTTAAAATGAGTCCCTTTGTGTAGAGTGAAACCACTATGCCCAGCAAGGAAGCCAACCTGGAATTTGAGAGATATCCATGTGCTTCCTCGTCATAGCAAAACAGCATTTTGATTGATTACTGGCAATCCCCCCCCCCAAAAAAAAACTCAACGCCAAAGATGAATAATTTTGACATCCAAATTCTGTTTCCAGTGAAATCTTAACTTCAATTTCTAACTGCCCATTTCAGAGCTAAGATTAAGATTAGAAAACGGGACGGAACCTACGCCCCTCGGCACCGCAGCCACAAGAGGCTTATTGTGTCTTCCCCTTTTTTGGATCTAGTACATGAAACCTCCCCTCCTTAAGAGGTTGAGGACTTTCCCTACTAGTTCTTTTTGCGCTACTAACTCCTTTGGGGGTCTCAAAGTTCCAGAGGATTCATAGCGCAACGCAATCGAACAACAGGTGATAGCCCGTTTCCTCCTCTTTCTGACACAATCTGCATATCGGTTCCGAGCTAGTAAGCCCCACCACCTTGTACAGATACTTCCTGAACCTACCGTGCCACATGAAAAGGCCTCTGTGATCAGAGTAATCTGATTTCTGTCCATGCCCAGAGTCTCTTTTGTTCTTTGTTACACAGCAAGGCCGTGTTTGACCCCGGGAAGCATCACCCAGTTCTTTTCATGCTCTCTCCAGATCCAGTCTCTGAGAGCCTCACGAACCCTCACCCTTGGTGATCCCTCTACAATTTGAGAACAATATAATGTTTTACAAACTGTTTAATCTTGGTAATAATTAATTAGGGACACTCAGACATTGAGAATGTGAAGAAAATTTCTTAGTTAAAACCTTGAGAATTGTAGTTAGAGAAGGTCCTTGGCATACAGCTAGTTTGCATTCTCTTCTGTTTTCATTTATTCAAAATTTACAGTAAAAGTTTAATGTATGTATTTGTTGAACAGTCACCTGTTGAATGTCATTAGAAGTACCGGTAAAGGAAAATTGAAAAAAATACAAAAAAGAAGAAGAAAACACTGCTCTAGATAATAATGGTATAATGTGCAATGATGCATAAAACACGGAATGATCCGGGACTTTAATGGCCAACCACTCTCTTAGATTGGCCAGGAAATGCACGCTCAGATGACACCTTTAAGGATTTTTATCTTACTTCTTATTGTAGCAGTTTCTTGATATCTAAAACCGTTTATTTTAATACTAAGCTGAGAAATTGATTAACTTATTTTAAGATTTCGAAATATAATTTATTAAATTTCAACAATATTTATAATCATTTACGAAGATTTTTTTTTTTTACAAACTGATCGTCGGGGTTTTAATGGTAATGAAGCTGGAGTGGCTCGCCTAGGTGAGAAGTAGATAGTTAATCAAAGGTGCAGGATGCAATTAAGGGTAAAGACTGTTACATCAGGTAATTTATGAAAGACTTGACCCTGATAATGTCTGAGTCTCGACTGCACTTGCTGCATTCTGTAGGGGAGATGAATTGGGTGAGGGATACTGCGAGGAGGGAGGAGAGGGAGATTGAGAGAGAGAGAGATAGAGGATACTGTTTGACCTCCACGTTGACCTTCAGCCGTAACTGAACCTCCTCCTCTGTGGCCCCAGCCGCATTTCTTTATAGCGCTCAGTCGCAGGCCGTACCACTTGATGCCTGTTTTTATGCGTTCGTTCAATTTGTACTGGATGAAGTTCATTTTTTTTTTCGATTTAAAGCTACCCAACGGTAGCACTTCCTACAGGAAATAATCTTAAGGAAGTTCCGGAGCTACTGGCGATTTAGTCGGCGAGGAGGATTGTTTGGAATGACGGTAGAGGCGAGAGATTGTACCAATGGATTAAAGCAATTTGAAACTTTTGATATTCCCTCTTGACAAGTAGTTGTACGAATAAGATGTTGAGGACAACGTAACAGTAACGTTAGCCACGTAGAAAGGAGCATCAACTATCTGTCCGAGTAGTTTTGACTGAAATATCCTGTACAATCCGTATGCTTGTAGGTTTGGCTGAACCCCACAGCTCTAGATCGTAAGTCCACATAGGTTCCAGTCGTTTGTCTATTAAGAGCTCCAGGGTAGTGCACTAGATCTGTTCGAGAATGGGACTGAACTACAAACGACTTATCTACACCATGATATTTAAACCTGCCTGAACTTAAGGGAATGGAACTTTGAGGCTCAGCCAAAGCTTCCAATATCATCTATAGAATCCAATCCTTCCAGTCAAAAACACTTCGTAGATATCGCTAATGCTCCTTACTTTGTCTCTAACTCTACCTTGCACCGAGATCTCCTTGTTCCCAATGTTTTTTGCTCCTGCAAGATCTTGTCGCTTCAATTTCCTTACATTCTAAACTCACCTAAGTTTCCCAACTTACTGTATTATCAGGAAATACTACAAAACGGTTGAAGCGTCGGTAGCTCTCTGTACAGGTAATGATCTTAAGGAAGTTCTGGAGCCACTGGCGATTCAGTTGATGAGGTGGATTGTTAGAAAGATGGTAGGTAGTAGAGGCGAGAGATTGTACAAATGGATTAGAGCAATTTGGAACTTTTGATATTCCCTCTTGAGAAGTAGTTGTACGAATAAGATGTTTACATAGAAAAAAATATTAACTGTCTGTCGGATTAGTGTAGATTTGAATGTCTGTACAGTCCGTATGTTTGTAGGTTTGGCTGAACCCCACAGCTCTAGTCTGTAAGTCCACATAGGTTTGAGGATAGTATTATATATAGGCGCCACGGTAGTTGAGCAGTTAGGAGGCGATACCTGCAAAGCTGATATACATTGTGGTACTGGGTTCGATTTCCGGTCTTGTATGTATATTAAATAGGATGAAAAAATAATTGCTATTTCAGTCGTGATACATTTATTTTGCCGAGCTTTCGACCTAGGGATCTTCAGGGCTGTGGAACATGTTTACAGATTGTTATCAATGATTTTATTAAAATGAATATGTTTGAAATTTACAAAAATTATTTACCTAGTTTAGAAAGTAATACTATTACATTTCAGGGTTGGTGTGTCTTCTGTCTTGTCTGTTCATGGACTGAGTGTGATCGGTCTATGTGTGATATGTGTTAGGTTGTGGGGAAGTCAGTGTTGCCAATTGTCAAGTATTTTGTAGTAAGTTGGCGTATATGTTGTTTAAATTGTATGTGTCAGTTTTGAAATTTAGACTGTTTTCTGTCTTAGATATGTATATCATCTCTAATGATATACATATCTAAAGCACGGCAGAATAAATGTATCACGACTGAAATGGCAATTATTTTTTCATCCTGTTGAAACTAAGAATCAGTCACCAAAAAGAATGAACAACAATTTTGTATTAAAGTCTGAAATTATCCAAGTAGTCTGGAAAGCAGTTTCGCACGTTTCGTCATTGCTTCTCTTTTAAGTCTAGTGTGTGGGTTCCACGTGAGTCGCTTGCCTATGTAGAGCCCAAGGTAGCGCACCAGATGTGTTCGATAATGGGACTGAACTACAAACGACTCATCTACACTATGATACTGAATCCTGCCTGGACTTACGGAATGGAACTTTGGGGCTGAGCCAATGCTTCCAATATCTACAGAATCCAATCCTTCCAGTCAAAAACACTCCGTCAAACCACCAATGCTCCTTACTTTTTATCAAACTCTACCTTGCTCCGAGATCTCCTTGTTCCCAATGTTTCTGCACCTGCAAGATCTTGTCGCTTCAATTTCCTTACATTCTAAACCCTCCCTAAGTTTTCCAACTTACTGTATTACCAGGAAATAATCCAAAACGGTTGCAGCGTCGGTGGACACTTGATCTTCTTGATGGGAAATAAGGTGGTAGTTACTCAGTAGTGAAATAATACTTCTTTGGGTGTATTACCATCGGGTGAATTTTACCCTCATGCTAATCCTAGTATTTATCAGCTCAGTATCATGTATCAGTTTCAATTGTTGCAGAAATGTGCTGGAGTTTGTGAAAATATATAAAGTTACAAAAAAAAGAACAGAATTTTTTTTTTTTATAAACAAATAAATTCTTTATTTGAGGGCATATTTTAGATGCCATTATAACCTGAAAAGTAGCAGGGAAGGTTATGTAACGATTTCCATTTAACCTCTTTTTCCCAAATTCCTCTTAGAATCTTTGCTCTCTTAAAATATTTCTCCTCACAATAGCAAAAAAACTGAACGCAAGAATTATGAAGTTCGTTTATACGAGATTGAAATAGTAATTCCCCTGTACATGGTGAGGATGATGCTGTTATTAACTTCATCTTACATGCCAGAACACACTTTTACCTAATATTGTACCAAGCTACATACAGATGTTGAACTGAAACTGTAAGATTCGACCTAGAAATTGTAAAAATATCTATTCTTTTCCAACCTCCAAAGAGATATCGCCCATCGTGTTTCTGATGATAGCTGGATTTTTTTACAATAAATAACCTCGTAGTAATGTTTTCGATGCTACCAAGTAAATAACTCCTTGGGTACGTGACTTGCCTTCCACTAATCTCTCTCGGCAGTTGTGCGCAATTTCATCTCTTTTTCATTCTTATTTGTCGACGGATAAAAGAAATATAAATTGCCTTAAAACTAATTTTAATGTTCATTTTGATAATGAAGGTGACCCAAAAATAAAATATCAAGCTATTAGCAAATAGTAATAATAATAATAATAATAATAATAATAAAATGTTCTCAACATTATTATTTTAAATGTTCTAAAAGTAAAAATAATTAAGACGCTTTCAAAAAGAATTACCTTGTTTATTATAAAGTAGTAAGTTTCCTGCAAGAAGCTGTAAACAAAGAAAACTCGATGTTTAAGAAGAGTGTAGACCTAGTCAACAATCTCCTTAACAAAAACTTACAGTTTAAAATGTTAAGTATAAGGGTTGATTAAACGCCAAAAGGTACACAAATCAGCAAGTACCCAACATTTCATTAATACTTCATTAATATTTAAGTAATTTTACTGCATTAAATTTCATTTATTTTTTTGAATTTATTAGAGGTCACAGACCCTTATGCTGGCCATTTTCGTCTACAAAATATTTGTTCAAATAGAACACTATTTCTTAGATTGACTGTAATATCTAATCAACAAACTATTAATCACAGGTTAAAAAAAAAAACTTTATAAAAAAAAATATGAGGTTAAAAAATTCAAAAACTTTTTTCAAAAATGCTTGCACCAACATTCATCAATGATTTTGTTTATTTTATTTATTTATTTTTATTTTTAAATAAAAATCTTCGGTTTAAGTTCGTAATTCGATTAAAGCAATTGTTACTTTATTTAGTAGTCAAGCGTTTTTAATAATAGGTAATAATTAATCTGGCTTTATCGCAAATAATATAGTTTTCTTCAATTCTCAATCTAGGTATTCTTACCGCAGTGTTATATATTTGGAATATAAGATATGCATATTTTTATGACAGCTAATTATACCAGTATTTTACCTACTATAAGTAAAATTAGAGGGACTACATTAAATTACAATTGAGAAATGAATAATTATTGTTGAATAATTTACTGGATATTACCTATGCGTTATTTGTACTCACAAATACTTCGGTAAGAAGAATTCTAGACTGAAATATTGTTTTAAATCCGTGATTCAAATTTAAACAGTAGCCGACTCTAACTTTGTCTTTTTCTATTTTAACATGCATGTATATGTGACTACTCAGAATAAAGGGCCTAATAAAGATAAATCAGAAGAATAATTTGGAATAAAGCTATAATAAAGTACCTATTTAATTACGAAGACATAATATACATTTTATCATAATTATAACAAAAAATAAAATATTATGAATGAACTAAGGGAAGGGATTAGCTATGCGGTTAGCGTATTGGATTCCCGCGTGGAGGTTCCGGGTTCGAATCCAGCTGCTGACCCTTAGATTTTCTCTTCCTAAGAGCTTCTTACAGCTCACTGGCCGGTGATGGACAGTGTTGTCTGTAACGAGAGAACACTGTCTGGAGGCCGGCAGTGCACTGAAAAAAACTCCGGGCGCCAATAACCTCAGATGTTGACGCGATTTAAATCAATAAAAAAAAAAATTATGAATGAACTGGCCAGCATAAGGGTCTGTGACCTCTAATAAATTCAAAAAAATAAATGAAATTTAATGCAGTAAAATTACTTAAATATTAATGAAGTATTAATGAAATGTTGGGTACTTGCTGATTTGTGTACCTTTTGGCGTTTAATCAACCCTTATACTTAACATTTTAAACTGTAAGTTTTTGTTAAGGAGATTTTTGGACTTTTTGGATAGATTTTCCTTTTTGTCTGTTTTGCAAAGTTACATATCTGCTTTACAGATTTTATTAAAATTTGGAATAATAAATTCTACCATTATAACCTAAAAAGGTGTTAAGTCCGAACCGTAACTACCACTGGAGCGATCTTTTTAAAGAATGATTATAGTTGCGGTCCCCCAAACCATCCTCAATAACAATTTTTTAGAGAAAGCGTTTTGAATAAAATAGGAAGATATTTGTACGTAAATAGCAAAATTAAAAAGCGATTTCAGTACTTCCTTTTAAGAGGAGTAAGAAAAATAAACTGCGATTACAGTACTTCTCCCTAAAAGGCAAATATTTTGAATCGAATTCATTGATGTAAATAGGTTCACTCATTGATAATTTTAACGATTGCAGTACTTCCTCTTAGTAGGTGTAAGAGCATGGTGGCACTTCACAGCCACGTAGAGGAGCTTTAACCACTTCTTCGTGGTAAATTTTATCCAAATCGAACTAAGCGTAATAGAAATATTGGTAATAATAGTATTAGAAAAGGCCTTACTTGGGTGGGGCAAACTCCCCTCCTTATGAGTCATAGCGACGAGACTTTTAAAGTGCAAATCTGTACAAAATTTCGATTCGAATGACACTTTATTCATGAAAATCGGTTCACGTTTCGATAATTTGAAACGATTACCATACTTCCCCCTAATAAGGGTAAGAGCAGAACGTCGTTTAAATGTTACGTAGGAGTGCCCTAAACCTTTCATCCTGCCAAATTTTATTAAAATCGGGTTAACATTTTCAGAGTTATTAGTAATAATAATTTTGAGAAGGGGCCTCACATATATGGGGCTAACTCCTCCCCCATTTGATGTACAGCGTCGAGACCCCCAAAAGGCACATCTACATAAAATTCCGAAACGAATGACACCTTATTCATGAAAATCGGTTCACGCGTTTAGGCGCTACGTTGTTTACAAAAAAGGTAACAACAAGAAGAACAACAACAAGAACAAGACCAATTTTTGAAAATGCCGTTTTTGCTCATTTTCAGTAACTTTTTTCTCTTAATATATTAAATCTGGGTCTTGACAAAAAAATTACAGTTATAAAGGAGGACTTGCCCTATAATTTAAAGAAAATTTGGGAATTTTATCTTTTATAGAAAAAGAGAAAAAAATTGTCAAAGTTGGGTGTTTTTCAACGTTACACTTTTTCGTGCAGTTTTTGATGGTCAACCCTTATACAACTGTCCTACCGGACAGTTTTAATAAGAACAGGTTTGCCTAGCGTGTGTATGTGTAGTTGTCACTTGTCACAAATAATACATTGATATTTACTGCATACTGGATAATTCAATTTATTTAAAGTTAAGTTGGTCACACTGTTTTACATTCCCTTTAACCAACCAACAGCTGATCTACAGTTTACCGGCATCTTACTCTAGTTGTTACTTCTCGTTTATAAGTATAGTTTTTCAAATGAATGTTGAATGTGTTTTAAGGTGTAAAGTTTTTGTTCATTTATAGTATCTTTTTTAGATTCTTTTCTTTGTGGTTGTTAACGATTGCTGTTGTTTAATAGTAGTGTGTTTTATGATTATCGAATTGGATTTGAAAATAATATGAATGCCTGCCTGCAATTGATGATGATGTTCGATGTTAAGAGAATTATATGCAACTTAAAACAAGGTAGGACTTCATAATATCAAGAATTTAGTTTTAAATAGTAAACGAATAAATATTTGTATAATTAACATTTAACCTTACAAATTATATTTCATTTGACTGTTTACTATTTACAGCACTCGCTGCGCTAGTGCTGTTTTCATAAAGCCCTTTATTGGTCCACAATTTGCCTTTTTTAATTTCATTTAACGTTTCATTTCATTTGTTTAATGTATGATTACAGTCAAATGTGACTCAAATTGAGTTAGAATTTTGATAAAATAGTAACGGAAACTGAACGTTCTCACCTAAGTAGAAATAATTATTGAAGTAATGACGGTATCCGTGGCTACAACTGTACCAAAACGAAAATAATAAGTTGAACCTTTCCCTGGTTATCGTTTTTGGGATATTCTATCAACAAAATGAAACTTTAAACATTTGCCGTGCCTAGGAGACCCCATTTTGGTGAATTAACAGATGTATGAAGGGGTTAAAAATAAAGATAGAGAAACCATTAATGATTCTTTTGCACCAGAGAGTTTTATGATGTTGCATGCGGTTGGATTATGTGAAAAACTCATGAACTGGTTGTCCTTTAGATAAAAAACAAACCAAACTGTGTCTTCATTTGATTTCCTAGAGCGTAACTGATAATTATAAAAATATGAGAAAAACTTCATCGAAGTTAAAAGTAAAAACAACTTCTTTATCTTCGTATCTTGGTCAACTTTCTATCAAGTCTTACCATGTAGCAAGGCAATAATTATTTATTTGCAATTATATTTGCAAAAAGTTTTAGGCCTGTTGCCTATAATTAACTAAACAACAACAAAATGTTAATTTAACGTATTAACTTCAAATTATGGAGATAAAATATGGCGTGAAAAACACGACCGATTTTAGTTACTTAAATTTCATGGAATTTACAATTTAAACTTAAAAGAAGTTCAATTAAGTATTATACTTAATTTTATACTTCAGTACAATTTAAATTGTAATTAAATACTATACAATTTAATACTTAAGACGCTTCAACAACTGTGGTCCTTGGAGCTTTTTTCCGCGCATTGCCGGCTTTGATGTTTTGTTGACTGACAAGCCCACTGTCAGCATCATACACGCTTTCCATGATCTGACAGTGAGCTGTAAGAAGCTCCTAGGGAGGGAAAAAAGCTGAATTCAAACCCGGTATCCCCCGTGTAGGAACCCAGTAAGCTAGCTACTGAAATTTTGTTGCGCCTACAAAATCAAATAGAGGTGGTTTTTTTCCCCAACCACTTACACTAAAACTTCAAGAAAAATTTAATTAAGAGCCAACTGAATTTAATGATTTAAGGCGCGCCAACATCTGTGGTTATTAGCGCCCAGAGCTGTTTTTCAGTGCACTGCCGGCCTCCGGACAGTGTTCCTCTCGTTACAGGCAGCACTTTCCATTACCGGTCAAGTGAGCTGTAAGAAGCTCCCTAGGCAGAGAAAAATCTAAAAGCTAGCAGCTGGATTCGAACCCGGGACTTCCGCGTGGTAATGCAATACGCTAACCTCATAGCTAATCCCTTCCCTCTCTGGTACTCTTACAAGTAATATGTATGTACGTCCGTAAATTTTTGCGATAAAATTAAAAAAAAAAAAGATATAGTAACAATAAACTAAAAATCTTAACTTAAATCTGCAATGGTGACAAAATAGAACTAAATAAGGAAAGAGTGTTTCCCTCATCATTCGTAATGATCTGTTTTCTGGTATCTTAGTCTTTAAGCCCAGTAGACTACTAAAGTAATATCGGGTCATTGCTTTTCTGTCCTTAAGGTCTATAAATAAGTTGCCATTCACTTTTAAATTAGTTCACTGTGTATCTATAAATAATCTCTGTATCTATTTTTCTTTACATTACATTTAGACGGAACACCAGTGTATATCTTCTGCAAATGTCGTCCATTCATGTCATCTTATTCTAGATTCAAATTTGTTTGCGCTAAATTTTGTAGTTGTAAATAAGTAAATACAGTCGAACCTCTCAATAACGGACACTGGCGGGGGAAAGCAAAGTGGCCGCTGTTTGGAGGTGGTCGTTAGAAGGAGGTAGGCGAGTTTCATAATGAAAAAATATGGGTTTTTGTCCAAACATCTGTTTAAAAATTGTTTATTATAAATAGATTTAAAGACGTACATAATTGCATAATTATTGCAGCTATATGATATGCATCAAATTTTTCTTAATTATCCAAAAAATGTATCAATAAACTACATATTATTGACTTAATTAATAATTTTTATAATAATCATAACATTTATTCATAACAATAATAATTTATGGTAAAATTATCATCATACTATCATCTATTATTAGAAAAATAGAACAAACCTTTCGGCAAGTTGACGATGGCTCGATTTGGTTTTTGCAAAATCTTCCAACACATTTAATTTTCCCTTCTAGAGTTAACCACTTTCGTTTGAGAGACATATCGGCAAAAATAATATTGTTCGTCCAAAGTAATATTGAAAAATAATGAAAATGGTACAAGATGTATGGAGCTTATAGAGGAAACTTTAGGAAAAACCCAGAAAAAAAAACAAAAACTTGAGAGGGGATAATTATTTTGATCACCGCGTCAAATGAATTTTTAATAATAAGGTGGTCGTTGGTGGGAGGTGAAACATTTAATTCGTTCCCCAAAATCAATGTCCGCGGTCGCTATGTAGAGTAGTGTTGTTCAGTTAAGGTTCGAGCTGAAGGCTCAACCGAGTCGAGCTTCGACTCGAGCCTTTACGGTTTGAGCCTTCAGAGCTCGAAGGCTTATAGCCCTCGAAACTGGAGCCGTGAAGCTCAAGTTGGAGGCTCAAAACCTGGAGTTGAAGGCTCTCACAAAGTGCAAGCCTTTTTAAATCCTCAAGGAATGACGAGTAATCAATGAGCCACGAACATTTTAGAAATTATTGTATTCATTTATACAAAAATATAAATGGAATTTATTAATGGTACAAATAAAATGCTTCATATAAAAAAAAAGCTCGAGCCTTTTGAGCCGAGCCTTGGAAGCTCACCGAGCTCTCTGTGAGGCTTCAGCTCGAACACTGACTCGAGCCACCCGTTGAGCCCTGAGAGCTAGAGCGCTCAAGGCTCGAACCTTATAGCCTTATAGATCAGCTCTTGAACAACACTAATGTAGAGTGTCCGTTAGACGGAGGTTCTTTAATATACAGGGTGTTCATTTTAAGACGGCTCAAATGCATTTTATGCTTAAACGGTTGATCTGATCGAAAAATGGTAAAGGAAATATTTGTTGCCCGTCACCTCTAGTTTCAGAATATGTGACTTGATTTTAGATTCCTGCCCGCATACGCGGCTGACGCGCGACCAAAAGTGAGGGTTCGCAGTTGACCCCCATTTTCATATACACACTTTTAAAGAGTATAAAAAGTTATGAAAGAAACCGGAAATCGCAATTCGATATCTTCAAAATTAAAGGTGCTACGCCATTTCAAAATCTGGTATTTATTAATCATATTTCAATTTTTTAACTTGTTATCAAAGAGAAAGAAGAGCACGCGATAGGACATTTTTATGTATTTTTTTCATCCCCTTTCTACTGAAAATATTGCCAAGGCAGTAAAGCTAGTATTTTTCTTAATATCGGGAAATAGGTCGTTTTCCGAGTGATTTTCTAAGAAAAATCAAATGCTAAGAGCTTTAGATGTTATCAAGCCGTCTTAAAATGAACACCCTGTATAGAAAGTGCATAGGGGTAAAACAGGGAAATCCAAAAACTGTCCGGTAAATGGAGGTGGTCGCTAGTGAGAGTGTCCTGAATAGGAGGCTCGACTGTAAATATCATAAAGGCTGTTCATCTAGAAGAACTCTTTTTTTACTTGGCCAACGAAAAAGTCATTTTACGAGTTACAAATAAAGTAACTTCTTATTTGCATTTTATTGCATGAATGCACTAACATAAAAACACAAAAAAAAACAAATGAACTTCTCTACGTATTTGCAGAAATTTCTCCACGTTATTTTATTTTTACGCTGTACCATAGATTACAACATGAGAACATCATGGTAAAGCGTGGTATAGTCCAGCACGTGACCAAAAATATCACTCGAGAAAGAAAAAATTGAAAAAAAAAGAAATAAATACAGGAAAAAAAAAATAGTAAATTCTTCAACATCTTGCAGTGTTGTAATGGCGCACAGTAATTCAGCAACTAGACAATCAGTTACGTCACTCACTTAAAGCGTAACGTCACACAAAAAAAAGAAGAAAAAAAGATCTGAACGGATTTTTGCTCCGCAACTATACAAAAACACTATCGCTAGCTTATATAATATCATTGTGTGTGTGTGTGAGTTCGGAAACTCGATTTTTCCACGTGTCGTCGTCACAAAGCTGTGGGCACCCTTCCTCTATTTCTGCGCTTTCCACGGTCGGAAATCACTCTATAGATTTATTGGCAAACCTGTTATTAAAATAGTGATTGCTATAGCAGTGGCATACTGTAACAGTTGGTAATTTAATTTCTCTTTTTTTCCACCCGTTCTTGCTGCATTAGTTCCTCTCTCTCTGATTCAATGATTTTATCAAACGACTTTATATTTTCTGTTTAAACTGACTTTTAGATGAAGTATTCAGTACACAGTTCTTTTTTACATCATAATGCACAGTAATTTTTTAAAATTTTATGTCTTTTTTTTCCCACAACTTTATAACTTGTAATAAAAATATTAATAAAAAATTTAATGACATTTTGTTTTGTACTAACTAAAATAGGAATTTTAAGAAATTATATTAACAGAGATATTATTAACAGATAATTAGTACAATAAAGTAGTTTTTTTTTACAAGTTTTAGATGTTTAAATAACGGCCTCGTAGAAATCGAATAAAGATAGCTGAATATTTAATAACATAGACCCGAGCGGATAGTTGAGATTTAATTATGGAGGCTGAAGAGCCTAGCTAGAATAAAAGATATTATTACTATTTAATAGTTTACTAGCTCAAGAAAGAGAGAGATAATTACAATAACTAATTAGTCTAAACTATAATATGCAACTATTAATAAATGGAATTATTAAACAGATTTGATGACGTGCAAAATAACGATATAGATGCTGGTGATTATTATTATTATATTTATTTACAAAACTTTACATATGTACACAAATTTGAAGAGTACAGAAATTGAGGTTTCAAAGCTTAGCGCCTATACAGGGTGTCCCAAGCTATATGGATGACGACTTTTTCTCGGAAACTAAGATAGCTAGAAAAAAACTAAAAAATACGTGTTCCCTTAGTTTTTTGTTAGGAATCCAAATTTAATTTGTAAATTTTTTTCGGTGCTCCCAGAAGCGAGATACAGGCACCAACTTCATTTTTTCAAATGGGGAGGTGTGGTTTTTATTTAAGAAATAGATTCCTCTATTTTTTTAAAGAAAAATTTACTCGTACGGTTTTTTTCTGTGAGCGATATTTTACAAGTTATGAATGAAAACATGATTCTTATAAGAAATTTCAAAATGATAATATTATAACGGTTTTTTGATTGAATAAGATGAAAAGTACTATTTTATTATAAATTTTACTCCTCATTAATATTACAGATTATGCTCGAAATGGCCTCCACCATTAGAGATGCATAGACATGCTCTTTCCTGCCAATAGCCCCTTACTGCCAAAGGAATAGATTCGGCTTTAACCGAGTTACAGGCATCTATTATTCTCTGCTTTAGTTCATCTACAGATGCAATCCCGGCTTGATTCTGATACACCTAGATTTAGAAATGCTTTTAGGTAAGCAGAAATAAGGAAAGAAAGAAAAAAGTTATGAATAATCACCTTGTTTTTCAGGGATACCCAAAGGAAATAGTCCATAGGTGTCAAATCCGGTGAACGAGATGGCCATTGAATTCCTCCGTGTCGATAAAGCACCATCAGGCATGTAAAGAGATATTTCGATAGTAAATTTGATGGGCGTGTTATATGGACACGGGGGGCGATTCAGAGGCCACCTCGTTCACCGGATTCGACACCTATGGACTATTTCTTTGGGGATACCTGGAAAAACCTTTGGGGAGACTTGGTTCGTTTAATCCAACCTGCATACCTTTGTAGGTTAGTTCATGGATTTTGATGGGTTCTCTAAAGTCCTGTTCTGCTAACTCCTGAGAGATTTCCTTTTTTTTTTACTCCAACGATTTTTTTTGTTAAATTTTCTCATATAAAACACCAGTTTTGGTATTCTCATTAGAATTTTCTCAAAATCTCAAGCAACAGATGTTTGTAAATTTTGAATTTCATCGTTACTCTAAATGCCAACATGTTTCTAAAATTTCTTATTTTTCTTTGAAACATTTTTTTCTGGATTATTAGATTTGAATTGGGAAAGAAATTCTGGAATTTATTGTGGTGGTACACCTGCTAATGTACACGCTGCAGAAGATTTACTTTCAGTAAACAACTTTTAGGTTAAAACCAAGAAGTAAAATCTACTGTTTTACCAGTCATCTATTCTTATTTCAAACTAACTGGTAAATGGTGACTCCTAGCACCGATTTCCATGACTCATATTTGATATTATTGTGCCAAAAATACAAATTAATACAAATTTTTCTTTTTCTTTTTATTTTTTAAGAGAGTAGAATTCTTTTCACAGTAGTTTTTGCAGTTGTAGAAGATTGGCGTTCGGCAGATAAGTTGTCCCGTTTGATCCTCCAGTAATGATCCTTCAGAACCTCCATTGAATGTAACTCGTGCGGTAATTCTGGGTGATCAACTTGTTCACAGTTCTTGATTCCCCCGTCCATTCACTCTCTCTATATCTAGCCATGGTTATTGTGATAGTCTGTCGGCCGTACATCCTCCTTTATGACAGGATTCCTTTTTAAGTCGAACTAAATCCGTTAGTTGTTTTGTCTTTTTATTCCTTTTTTACATATATTAATTTCTTAAATAGTTATTTGATGCTTATATTCGTGTCTATTCTTAGTTTTGTTGCGAATTCAAAAACCAAATTCTGAAAAGTGGAAAAACTGACCACCAACTCACACGATAACATTCTAAACATATTTGATTGACTGAATCTTTCCAAATATACGAGGGGGTACCCAAAAATAACCGGAATTGCGTTGCCGCGCATGGAGCTTATGTAGTACGCATTTCTACCGCTAGACGTGTATAGCGCAATTCCTTGCCAGTTCAGTCCTGCCTGTGTTGTCTGCCTGGCTTGTTCTGTTCATCTGCAGTGATTGTTTTTACCAGCGCTGTTTTATTCTTTTTTCGTTTTTTATGATGGCAAGTTTAAGTGAACAACGTGCAGCTCTGAAATTTTGTTTTCTACTCGGCAAAAATGCTGATGAAAGTGTTTTAATGTTGAAAACAGCTTACAAAGATGACGCTATGGGAAAAACTCAAGTATACGAGTGGTTTACTCGGTTTAAAAATGGCGACATGTCGATTGATGACAAACCTCGTTCTGGACGTCCATCAACTGCCCGAATCGACGAAAATGTTGAAAAAATTCGAGAGCTGGTGTTCACAGACCGTCGACAGACAATTGATCAACTGTCAGAGAGTAGTGGGTTATCTTGGAGCTCGGTTCAGCGAATTTTAACGGAAGATTTGGGAATGAAAAGGGTTGCTGCCAAGTTTGTTCCTCGAGTTCTGACTGACAATCAAAAAGAACATCGAGTTGAAACATGTCGTGCTTTGAAACAACAGCTTGAAACTGATCCAGACTTTCTGTCAAAGGTCATTACTGGTGATGAGTCATGGTGCTATGGTTATGACCCAGAAACAAAGCAACAGTCGAGCCAATGGAAGACGTCATCTTCACCCCGACCAAAAAAATGTCGTCAAGTCAAGTCAAACATCAAAACAATGCTGATTTGCTTTTTTGATGCCAAAGGCGTAGTCCATTCAGAGTTTGTCCCCCCCAGGTCAGACCGTCAATCAAACCTTGTATTTGGAAGTTTTGAAAAGATTGCGCAATAGTGTTCGCCAAAAAAGACCCGATTTGTGGCAAACAGGAGACTGGTTCTTCCACCACGACAATGCACCTGCACACACAGCCATCTCTGTTACACAGTTTTTGGCTAAAAATGGCATGGTTCCGCTGCCCCACGCACCTTACTCGTCTGACCTGGCTCCGTGCGACTTTTTCTTATTTCCACGCATGAAAAAGGGCATGAAAGGTCACCGATTTGACAACATTGAAGAGATCAAGAAAAAAACGAAGAAGGAGCTGTCAGCCATTTCTAAAGATGACTACAAAAAATGTTTCGAACAGTGGAAGCACCGGTGGGACAAATGTATTAGTTGTAATGGAGAGTATTTTGAAGGGGATAAGGTTGTTCTGTAAAAAATTTGTAAATAAATAGCTTTTAAAAAATAATTCCGGTTTTTTTTGGGTACCCCCTCGTACATGGTGTCCCAAGCTATCCGGTGAACGAGGTGGCCACTGAATCGCCCCCCCCGTGCCCATATAACACCATCAGGCATGTAAAGAGATATGTATCTCGATAGGCAATTTGATGGGCGTGTTATATTCAGTGGCCACCTCTCTCACCGAATTTGACACCTATGGACTATTTCCTTTGGGGATATCTGAATAACAAGGTGATTATTCATAACTTTTTTCTTTCTTTCCTTATTTCTGCTTACCTAAAAGCATTTCTAAATCTAGGTGTATCAGAATCAAGCCGGGATTGCATCTGTAGATGAACTAAAGCAGAGAATAATAGATGCCTGTTAGTCGGTTTAAAGCCGAATCTATTTCTTTGGCAGTAAGGGATAATTGGCAGGAAAGAGCATGTCTATGCATCTCTAATGGTGGAGGTCATTTCGAGCATGATCTGTAGTATTAATGAGGAGTAAAATTTAAAATAAAATAGTACTTTTCTTCTTATTCAATCAAAAAACCGTTATAATATTATCATTTTGAAATTTCTTATAAGAATCATGTTTTCATTCATAACTTCTAAAATATCGCTCACAGAAAAAAACCGTTCAAGTAAATTTTTCTTTTAAAAAATAGAGGAATGTATTTCTGAAATAAAAACCGCACCTTCCCATTTGAAAACATGAAGTTGATGCCTGCATCTCGCTTCTGGAAGCACCGAACAAAATTTGCAAATTAAATTTGGATTTCTAACAAAAAACTAAGGGAACACGTATTTTTTAGTTTTTTTCTAGCTATCTTAGTTTCCGAGAAAAAGTCGTTATCCATATAGCTTGGTGCACCCTGTAGATCTACAATATTCAAAATTTAACGGTCACAAACAGAGAAAACAAAAAAAAAAAAAAACTGCTGATTCTAATATTAGCTAACATTAAACAGACAAGTGGAAATCAACAGGTGTCAGCAATTTACAATCACTTCTTCCTTTTTAACAGCCAAATCAATAATAACAATCATAAATTTGTCGATTGCTTGGTATATTCATTCTGTTTGCTTGTTGGGCAGGAAATTGAATACATTAAAATAAATCATACAGTAGTGGAGTATGATTTGTTATTTATAACAGGTGTTTATATTTATTATTATTTTTTTTTTTCAATAAATTAGCCTTGTAAAGAGCATAATTTCAATAAATAATAACCTATATTATTATAATTTATGATTGGCCAATTTGTGTAGCGAACTGTTATAATAATAAATAAAAAATATCATATATTGAAGAATCGGTCAGTTCCGTGAAGTTAAGTCTTAACTAAAACGCATTTTGTCCCTTGAAACGAGAAAATTTGAATCTTTCAATTAAATTTGTTACATTTGACTCTACTCAAAAAAAGATCTTGCAGGGCTTTAAAGTTGAATAAATCTTAGATTTCTTGCAAATATTCTACATAAATTTGGAAGATAAGAGTTTCATCTATTATTCTAATCAATAATCTTCTAATAAATTAAGATGGAGTAGTGTTGCTTCCTAAAATATATTTTAAATTTTTTAACATTAAATTAACTCAGTAACTTCTTAACCAAAACTTACAGTTTTAAATGTTAAGTACAAGGTTTGATTGAACGCCAAAAAGAAGTGCCCAGCATCAATATTACATACTTCATTGATATCATTTCAGTAATTTTACTGCATTAAATTTGCATTATTATTTTTTAGAATTTAATTAGATGTCACAGACCCTTAGGCTGCCGGCCATTTCCGTTACAGTAATGGGCCTTCTACCGGCTGCCTACTCCCCTCCTGCAAAAGTGCCCTTAATCGGAGTATTACAGAAAAATGTTTCTAATAAAAGTTATAGAACTATTTGTGAGCTATAATTATACCAAGTTTGAAGGAAATCCAAGAAGCGGTTTTTGAGAAAACCTTAAAATAGTGAAAAATCTATTCAGTAAAGTGGTACTTCCGGTGGAGCTATTTTGACCAAAAATTTATTGTCGCTTCCCCTGGTGGTACCTGAATGAAATATCAAATTTAAAGTCTCTAGGATTTTCTGTTCCCGAGATATAGTGGATAAACTAACTGCAGAGTGGTAAAGTCAGTCCCAAACCTATGCCATTAAAGACCGATGGGTTACAGAACAGCAAATTAGTAGGAAAAGTAGAAGATTTCTAAGAATTACTGGATCTCTAACCCATCGGTCTTTAATGGTATAGGTTTGGACTGACTTTACTACTCATAGCACGGCTAAGGGTACGTTCACAACGGAGCTGTGAGCATAGATGATAGCGGAGATGATAGCAGTGATGCATCAGCGCTTATTGGTATAACCTAGTACATTCTTATGTGAGCGTGCACAACGAAGCTGCGACTAGTGACTCATACGCGCTGATATAAACGAGCATAGATGATAGAATTGAATTTTTCTTTTTTCTGCTAGCTGAACTCCAGTATCGGAGCTTCAAAATGGACGTAGAAAAATTAATTAGTGCTGTCTTTACTCATTATTTTTGGTTATTATTTTATTATTTACTTTTAAACAATATTTTGTTTTTTAAATCGTGCTTACATTTATTTTCATGCGTATTTATTTGTTTTTTTTTTCAATAAAACCATTACTAACCTAAGAGTAATCACTAGTTTTTCTTCTATGGTTATAGGATTTCCATGACAATTTTTCCAAAGTTTTCTTAATTTTGACCTTATTTTTTCTAAAATATAGTCGAATGTGGGTAGACCCATCCTCACATATTCAAAAAAACGATCCGGGTAATTTCTATGTTCCTTATATAAATAGTGAAATTCACCCAAAGTACTTCGTTTTTTATTTATGGGATGTACATGAAATTTTCTAAAGCGTTTTTTCTTTAAAATATACCTTTTTGTTGCTGCTGAACATAAAAACTCTTCTTCACTTCTCGGACATGTTGCATGTATCACAGCTCTGTTGTGCACGCTAATCAGCGATTATATTTTACTCTATCAGTTATCATCTCTGCTATCATCTATACTCACAGCTCCGTTGTAAACGTACCCTAAGCTTTGAAATATCATTATTTCTCTCTTTTCTCTCTAACAAGCCGAATGCGATCGGTTATTGTCGGCTA
The DNA here is from genome assembly GCF_049639745.1 of Rhodnius prolixus. Classification (NCBI taxonomy): domain Eukaryota; kingdom Metazoa; phylum Arthropoda; class Insecta; order Hemiptera; family Reduviidae; genus Rhodnius; species Rhodnius prolixus. The sequence continues at coordinate 28,363,741 of NW_027411624.1, forward strand.
TTTTCGGCTCTATTAGCTTTATTTTCAATTTAATTATTAATATGCATACTCACACGCCATTTTTAGTAATACGTATGTAGTTGGGTTTCTTTGTAAACTAGACTATTTTTACCAAATAATACGAGTAGTTACTTTAACTCACACAATATAAAATTCTACTGGAACTATTTAAGAAAAATTCACTCAGAAAAGAAGCAAAACTTTCTATTAATGTCTCTAACGATTCCATATTTATTGTTTCGCTTTATACCCAACAAATAAAGCTCGCTTTATGCTTCTTCGCCACACATCCGCACTTTCTTTTCTTAGCTTTAGTAGTGGAGACCAAGTTTGATAGCCACAGGAATGCAAACAATATCATTCTCCTAGAGAAAGCTTTTGAAAATTTCTACACAATGTTTAAATAATAGTTTAATTATTTTTAATTTTTTTTATAGTTTTAAGAAAACGATTTAACCTTGAATTCTAAAATTCTAAATATCTTATCTTAATTTTGAACAGATTTCTGAAGAATATTTTTATCACTGGACTCCCACGTGGAGGTCCTGGGTTCGAATCCAGCTCCTGACCCTTAGATTTTCTCTTCCTAGGAGCTTCTTACAGTGTTTTCCGTTACAGAGTGCACAGAGTCGTATTATTGTACCTTGTTATTTTGTATTCTACATTTTTCAAGTCTTCTTAATAGATCTGTATCAATAAACAGTTGGTCCTTTACATACGAGGATCATTTGAAAAGTCCGTGCAAAGTCAGAGAGATAGCACCACTGGCGCGTATCGAGGTTATGTTTAGTTAGTAGCATCTCTTGGAAGAACACACACCAAGTTTCAGCCAGATCGGTCTATTTCTTTGTGTTTGGCATTCGTTTGAACCGAGGAAGTCGAGTGATTTTCAAAAAATGGACGAAAAAGAATTTCGTGTGTTGATTAAACACTACTTTATGAAAGGCAAAACGCCTCAGGAGACTAAAGAGAAGCTTGATAAACATTATGGTGACTCTGCACCTTCGATTAGAACAGTTTATAAGTGGTTTCAAAATTTTCAGAGTGGCCATATGGGCACAAGTGACGCTGAACGTTCTGGACGCCCTGTTGAGGTTACTATTCCAGAAATCATTGATAAAATCCATGATATGGTGATGGATGACAGAAGAGTGAAGGTGCGTGAGATTGCTAGTGCTGTGGGCATCTCGAATGAACGGGTACATAATATTTTGCATCAACATTTGGACATGACAAAGCTATCCGCAAGATGGGTGCCGCGATTGCTCACGCTTGACCAAAAACGAAATCGTGTAAGGACGGTTTGCAGCTGTTCCAGAAGAATCCGCAGGACTTTAAGCGTCGTTTCGTCACTGTGGATGAAACATGGATACATCACTACACTCCTGAGACCAAAGAACAATCTAAACAATGGGTTACCAAGGGGGAATCTGCGCCAAAAAAGGCGAAGACCGTTCCTTCGGCCGGAAAGATTTTAGCGACTGTCTTTTGGGATTCGCAAGGAATAATCCTCATCGACTATCTGGGAAAAGAGTAAAACTATTACAGGTGCATATTATTCATCGTTATTGGACCGTTTGAAAACCGAGCTGCAAGAAAAACGCCCACGATTGGCCCACAAAAAAGTCCTTTTCCATCACGACAACGCACCAGCTCACACCTCAGCAGTTGTGGTCGCAAAATTAATGGAAATAGGGTTCCAACTCGTTTCACATCCCCCCTATTCTCCAGACTTGGCTCCCTCGAACTACTATTTGTTCCCCAATATGAAGAAATGGCTGGCGGGAAAAAGATTTTATTCAAACGAGGAGGTGATTGCAGAAACGAATGTCTATTTTTCAGACAAATCATATTATTCGGAAGGGATCAACAAACTAGAGCAGCGTTGGACGAAGTGTATAAGCCTAAAAGGAGACTATGTTGAAAAATAAAAAAGGTTTACCCCAAAAAATCAAGTAGTTTTTATTTTTGTACGGACTTTTCAAACGACCCTCGTACATATCTATACTTTTTTAATTTAAAAATGTTGTGTCCAATGTTAATATCTGCCCCACTGTTGAGGTAGCTTTGAACACAATATAAAATAGAAAGAAATGATATTACTTTACTCTGAATCTACCTTCTAGTTCAGAAATCAAGAATGACTCAGTTCGGGATGTTGTACCCGAAGTGATGGGTTCAGGAAGTTTGAACAAAATATTCCGTTTTGTTGCGCTTCTTAATGTAGCTTCGAACCCACTTTCCCCTTCTCTGCGATTAAACAAAAAAGTCACAAACTTGCAGGTCGATAGGGGCACATTTTAACTGTGATGTTGTGAAGCAAATAGAGTTTTGTAAATACTAGATTTAAGAATACGAATTCCAAATGTTAATATGGACTAACAATAGTTACACCTTGTCCATTACAATCTTCACAATACACTTCCCGAAGATGCAACAAAAATTTTACTTCCACCTTACAAAATATAACATTCCTCAATTCTGACTTCACCGAACAATGAAAACGAAGGGAAACTCTGCCCAATTATACAACAGGTCTACCACATTTGGAGAAAATTACCAATAATAAATGTTTTAAATATTTGGCGAGAAATTGAAACTGTTCAAAGGTGCACCCGGTTCAAATGTGCCCCCTCTCCCTTACATATTATTTAATTTTAAACAAAAGACAGATCCAATATTTATAATGAGTAACCGATTATATAAAAAGTAACTAACTAAAAAATATCATCCATTTAATGATAAGATTATTATTCCCTTAGTGATGTTCGTTGGTTTTGTAAGTCTGCGAGAATAGTTTCCTACTGAATGAATTACTACTTGTTACAGTTGCAAGACGTCGTTTCCATAGTTACATAGAAATAGCTGTACATATTATGTAAATGGCCACACCATGTACCCAACTACTCACATATAAATATACTGCCATTAATTGTAGTTTATTTTATTTAAATTCATGCTATTTTGCGGGATGGTTGTCAATCCGTTAATGTCCTGAAGGAGATTGTCACGAACTCTCATTATCTTAGTAATAATAAAAAAAATAAAGAAGTGGGGTAAAAAAATGTTCGCTAAAGACCGAACAAATTAAATATGTTCTTTGTTTTTTTGTCTGTTTGTCTGGAGTAGTTAACTTGATGGCATCTAGTCAAATTAGTGTTTTTTATTTCTCTATTGAAACAAGTTAATTCTGTTCCTCTGTACAGTAAGACAAGCAAGTAACGGTTCTAGCTTTTTACGTGCATTTTGCTCTCTTTTTTTCTGTAATTTCCCCCAGTTAACTCAACATTTCTTCAGTTTTCTGAAACATGCATCAATCTTTTAAAGCATTACTTGGTCCTATTTAGCTCTTACCATGATTGTGTAGTAGTTTCTGCCTTTCACCCCAAGGAGAAAAATATTGTCATTATTTTAATTTCAATTTTACACAAAAAATATAAATTTTCTCTTTCTCTCAAATTTGCTAATTTTTTGGCTGCTTTTACTTATCAACTTTCGTTCAAAGTTTCGCCAATCAGAAATGAAGCTTTCTTGATTGATTTTTTAATGATTGTCTCGGAACGCTTAAATTTTTGAACTATTTTTCCCGTTTCTCTTACTCTACTAAGAAAAAGTTATTGTAATCGTGCATATTTTCTATTTTAAGATTTCACTTGAAATGTCCATTTTTGAGGTATCCTCAATTCGGGAAAAAAAAAATGATTTTTAAAAAAGCAGTCGGTGTGTTATGCGCGTATATGTTTTTGTAAGTAACCATTAAGTTCAAAAAAGAAAAATAGCAAAAAGTTGAAATTTAATATTTCGGTTAGGTTCTTCAACTTTACGTAATGGATTTTCGCTTTTCTTAAAATTTTCTTGTAGCCATTCCTACGATTTTCTTTAAATTTGGTGAAAATCTAAAATATTTAAAAAAAACTTCTCAGGAAAAATTACTTCTGAGGCTAATTAGGCTTATCACTACATTTTAGGCCTATTTCTATTTATTGTATACTGTATTGCCGTCTGTATATTATAATTTTGGAAGGGCCTCACATACGTAGAACTAACTCCTCCCACATTAAAAGCACAGCCTCAAGTCTAGATGAAAATTTTTTGAAACAATTGAATGCTGTTTACAAAAAGTAAGAATAACAATTAGGAAAGAAATTAGCCCAGTGATTAGCGTATACAGTGGAACCTCGCATAACGAGCACCTCTCTTAACGAGTAATTCGCATAACGAGTAAAACAAATTGATTCTTATAGCGAGCGATGTTTCGCATAACGATAGTTTTCTAATATTTCGCTGACTGCGCTGTTTTCGCTGACTCATCGAAAACTGCGCATTCTTCGATTAGTCATTCCTGTTTACGCATATGCGTTTCATATTCTCCACGTATCTAATGCATTGATACAGTCGAAACCGAACTTCACCGAATGAGTGGTGTATAGGGGAAGTCCATATAGTGATATTTGTGTTTAAATATTATTGTGTTTATTTTGTTATCCCTCTAACAAAATGGCTTCGAAAAGAATTAAAATAACGTTAGAATTGAAACGTAAAATCATTGAGAAACGAGAAAATGGTGTAAGTGTGGCTGATCTAGCAATTATCCCCTTTTATTTTAATTTATATGAAAAAAATTGTTTCGCTTAACGAGTATTTCGCGTAACGAGTAAGGTTCTGGAACGAATTATGCTCGTTAAGCGAGGTTCGACTGTACTGGATTCAAAAGCGGATATCCCAGGTTCGAATCCAGCTACTAGTCTCACTGTGATGGACAGTGTTCTCTGTGACGATAGAACACTCTCCAGAGGCCGGCAATGCACTGAAAAAAACAAAATTCGGGCACCAATCACATAAGTAGTTGACGTGTCCTAAATAAATAAATAAAGAACAATTTTGGGCGACTAAAATCGATTAAATTTTTCTTGTAATCGATCTGGAAAGAAAATTTTTTATCCGGAAGTAGTTCATTTATCCAGTGATGATCGTTCATTTTCTCGAATGTGGCTGCCTGTCCTTTCTATAGAATTCTTGTATACATAACATACATACATAAAGTTATAGTTTTGGCCATTTTTCTCAAGTCTTAAGAGGGTTCACTCCAGGTTTTTCAATTTTCTATTTTGGGTAGGCAGGGCGAGGGTTTTACAGGAAATTAGAGAAGGTATGAACTCATCCACTTTGGCCAGCAGTTTTGTGAAAGACGTTGATTTTAAGAAGGTACCGGAGTAAACTATGGCGTCTCGTTTCCTTCAACAGTCTAATTTTAGTATGAAGAACGTATTACTATATTGAAATTAGAATAAGGCAAAAAAAAAAAAGAAATTAAATTTGAAAATGACTTTATTAAGAAGTGCTGTGCACCCAAATGTTTTTAAAAATATATTTCTTAAATAAAATAAACAACACTAAACTGAAAATAATAATGAAGGCAATAAAGCTGTGAAGAAGATAAGATCTCGGTGAAGGAAAGATACAAGTTAAGAGTAAAAGAAATGGTGACGTGTGTTGCAGAGAAGAAGGAAACTGGATAGCAGTTAAATGCGCGCTGCCAACATTATAGTATCTATACGTGCGTAATGCACCTGTCCCTATCAGTGGTTACTTTATCGGGCCGGGTTTGTTGGACGCAAAAAAAAAAAAAAAAAACGCGCCAATACTTTCCCCGCCGGAGGCTGTATAGAAAGCAGACTCTTGCCAGTGAAAGTATGGGAAACGCCCATTTACGGAAACTAGTACGCACTGAACGGTAGGAGCAAAAGTGGCTCCCCTTCTAGCCTTGTTTGTCACCGTTGTCCTGCGTAAAAGACATCTATCTGTTCGTATATGGGTACTAATCTTGTAAAATTAACCTTCTATTAAACAAGAAACTGATTTTATTAAATTATTGACGTACCACAATCAAAAAGTGACGTCGTACTTATAGCGAGCCAGTTTTTTACTAATAGAAAACAGTTGAATTAACAATGAGACCAATGCAACTTTTTTTTTTACGCGGTAGATACGTTCCTTAGAAAACTGTGCAAAAAAATACAAGTAAATTTGGGGATATGTTCCACAACTTTAAATAAATCGTGTATAATGAAGTAAGAGGGTCGTTTGAAAAGTCCGTGCAAAAATAAAAACTACTTAATTTTTTGGGGTAAACCTTTTTTATTTTTCAACATAGTCTCCTTTTAGGCTTATACACTTCGTCAAACGCTGCTCTAGTTTGTTGATCCCTTCCGAATAATAGGATTTGTCCAAGTCTGAAAAATAGCCATTCGTTTCTGCAATCACCTCCTCGTTTGAATAAAATCTTTTTCCCGCCAGCCATTTCTTCATATTGGGGAACAAATAGTAGTCCGAGGGAGCCAAGTCTGGAGAATATGGGGGGATGTGAAACGAGTTGGAACCCTATTTCCATTAATTTTGCGACCACAACTGCTGAGGTGTGAGCTGGTGCGTTGTCGTGATGGAAAAGGACTTTTTTTGTGGGCCAATCGTGGGCGTTTTTCTTGCAGCTCGGTTTTCAAACGGTCCAATAACGATGAATAATATGCACCTGTAATAGTTTTACTCTTTTCCAGATAGTCGATGAGGATTATTCCTTGCGAATCCCAAAAGACAGTCGCCATAATCTTTCCGGCCGAAGGAACGGTCTTCGCCTTTTTTGGCGCAGATTCCCCCTTGGTAACCCATTGTTTAGATTGTTCTTTGGTCTCAGGAGTGTAGTGATGTATCCATGTTTCATCCACAGTGACGAAACGACGCTTAAAGTCCTGCGGATTCTTCTGGAACAGCTGCAAACCGTCCTTGCAACACTTCACACGATTTCGTTTTTGGTCAAGCGTGAGCAATCGCGGCACCCATCTTGCGGATAGCTTTGTCATGTCCAAATGTTGATGCAAAATATTATGTACCCGTTCATTCGAGATGCCCACAGCACTAGCAATCTCACGCACCTTTACTCTTCTGTCATCCATCACCATATCATGGATTTTATCAATGATTTCTGGAGTAGTAACCTCAACAGGGCGTCCAGAACGTTCAGCGTCACTTGTGCCCATATGGCCACTCCGAAAATTTTGAAACCACTTATAAACTGTTCTAATCGAAGGTGCAGAGTCACCATAATGTTTATCAAGCTTCTCTTTAGTCTCCTGAGGCGTTTTGCCTTTCGTAAAGTAGTGTTTAATCAACAAACGAAATTCTTTTTCGTCCATTTTTTGATAATCACTCGACTTCCTCGATTCAAACGAATGTCAAACACAAAGAAATAGACCGATCTGGCTGAAACTTGGTGTGTGTTCTTCCAAGAGATGCTAACTAACTAAACATAACCTCGATACGCGCCAGTAGTGCTATCTCTCTTACTTTGCACGGACTTTTCAAACGACCCTCGTATTAACATTTTGTACAGCATAAATACACTCCCTCGTTCAGTAACTGTAGTGTAAAACGGAAACATAAGTTAAGATCAGAAATCTCCCTATTAGACTGATTAAACTACCTCTTGATGATGTTTCTTAGTCCAAAACCGATTAGGGACATGTTTAAACATGCGTGTTCGGACAAGTTAGTAGGGAAATCAGCGAAATTATTGAAATATTTATGGGAGTGCGTCCAGGTATGGATTTCTTTTAAATCTAAAATGAAATACCTTAAAATTTTGGTTGTACTCTTCAGCTGTCCTTATCTTTAGAACAGAGAAGTGAGGTTACAATTGCTAGTATATCACCGACTAAAAGAAGTATTAGAAAACCTCAAGAAATGTGTTCAGTATTTCTAAGAAATATTTTATTTAATATTGCCACTTTCCTTAATTTTTTTTTAAACTTCATGTCTTTGGGGAAACAAATAGCTAGGTTGTTCATGACATAAATCAGAACTAGAAAGCGAAAATTACTTGGGAAGTTTTGGATTATAGTGAGCAGCCCCTGAGTAGTATTTTATTTGAGTTTAATTCTGATGTTTTTTTCCCCTACCTCTAAAGAAATCGTGCGGAGAGAATGAAGGTGCCTGCGAGTAACAAGACTTGAGGCAATCAATTTAAAGCATAAGTACAATGCCTACTTTTTCAGGCGTGTGCTTCACGTCTATCAAATTAGGTGTCACAGAAAGAGGCGTCTATCAAACATACATTACTGAAAATTTCTCATAATAACCATTTAAATAAAAATCAAGGCTCAGACCGGGGGGAATCGAACCCACTAAACCAACAATGCAGCTTAGCGATGCGGCGGGTGTAGTCTCTTAACCCACTCGGCTACTGTGGCCCATCGCGTCTCATATTTTTTTAATTAAGTACATATTTAAACCTAGTTGCTATTACTTCACTATAATTAAACTTTATGCTAATTTTATTTATGATTTTTTTTTCTCTGAAAGGAGTGTAGAAGGATGGTACCGAGAAATCGCTTCCAAAATATCATATTTTTCCATTTATTATTGGCTAAATTTTTTTTTCAATTTTTTATATTAAACTTTGCTTCTGTGGAACTGATATTCCATTAATTCTATAAATTTCCATGGATTGAAGAGATCCTAAGCGTTTAGTATTGTGCAGAACGAGCGCTATGCGGGACACCTTTTGAACCATATGCATACAAAGTACCATATTATAGCGGATAAATTCCAGAAATCCTTCAGGTTTTTTTAAACCGGTTAAAAGGTCTTGAAGATGAACGCTTATAACTTCGTTTGTGGGCCTAACATATTATAGCATTTTTTTTTTTTATTTATGTATTTTTTTATATAGTTTATTTTTTTTTAAATATTTTTCGCCCAGAAAAAGAACGAAAAATTTTCAGATTTCAAATTGGTGTCAGATTCAGTGTCGGACCCGTCATTAAACTTTTCTTTTTTTTGTGTGTGTGTGTGTGTGTGTTTTTAGAATTTTCATGAAAATGGTTACATCGATTTTTTTTTAAACTTGGTATTCTCATTTTACATAATGTAAATAAATAACTTTTATCTGAAATATTTTCCCAGAAAGTCCTCTTTAGGCAATTATGGGGGAAAAAATGACTATAGTTTTACTCTACAGTGTCATAAAAATGTAGGGATCGACTTATTCTAAATTTTAAGACAATCGATTCAGAGGTTGGGTCAATTCATTGAATCCGGCAACTATTTATCTAAATCTTCCGTTATCTATCATAACGTTTCTCCAACCTTTTTTTTGGCTCCCGTACCACTTGGTAGTACATCTTGCTAAATTGCACCACTTCGTAAAAATGATTGTATTTCGTGAACTTTGTTATTCCAAGTGTGTCACATTATTATCTTTATTTGTATAGAGATACAATGTATCTGCTACAATGGAGTTAAAGTTCATGTTCACTTTATAAACTTTGTAAAGTGTAAGATCTTAGTTTTAAAACTTTTTTTAAATAATTAAAAATTGCGTACATATTTTTCTCTTCAAAATTATTAATTAATTTACTAATTAATAGTTCTTCTTTAGGATTATTATATTTGTGCCCAAATCTTCTAAATTAATTTCTTTTAAGCATTCAACTACCTGTAAGTACCAAATTAAATTTAATGTTGCTTGGATAGAGCTTACTCATTACAATCCAGTCTCTTTAAGCAGATTTTTTACATAGTTATTATTTAAGTTCTGTCACATGATAATTCTATTAAATTTTCTTTATCTTTTATCAATAATGGTGTAGCTTTTCCTAAATTTTCTTTATAGAAGGGGTTTGAAATCCAATTATCATTTGTGTTTTCGGGTTTTGGTAAAATACTCCATGAAAGACAATTTTAATCCTGTTAAATGTGCTATTATATTTTCTCGTATATCTTGAGACAGACCAACCTTATTACTGTACATGTTAACAATTTTACTGTATAATACTATTAATTATAATAATTTTTATGTATTATAGTAAAAAAACGTTTCTGTGATAAATTTATGCTTTAATTTTTAATGTCCGCCATTATTGATTGTTTTTCGCGCACCACAGGTTGAGCAACGCTTATCTATGATATAGCTCTGTTACCAATATAAGGGAAGTGGCAGGCAAGATTGATTTTTCTTAATTCCAATTTCAGTCTTAACACTCAAACTGATGAGTTTGATAACTAAGCGTTACATTTAACTCGTTACAGTAAGATTTAAGTCTTAATTCAACATATTTGCTTAAAATATTACTGTTACAAGCGATTAATGGTAGTGAAACGTATGCAGTATGTAACATGATCGCTGAGGAAGTCTTAAAAATAGTTTTGATTTTGTAGCATGGATGTGTTTATTAAAAACGTGTTTAGATTAAGGCAGTTTATCTTAGATAAGTTACGAGTTTAATTTTTGGTCAACTGATAGTTCTATCTTTCTTTGTTTATTTTTTTATTTTATGCAAGTATTTCATTGCGTATTTATTTATCTATTCTAGAACAATAAAAAAGTTATATTTTTTTTATATTTATTATCAGAAATTTATTTATATTATTCTTTAAAGTGTTGTTTGTTTTCGCGCTTTGTTTGTTGGCGTTTCTCTTGTGTACACAACTACCCTTTTGTGTGAGCTCTGCTCCTTCAACAAACAACAACAACAACGAAATGTTTGTCAAGATAAAATAGTAAGGGCGAGGTGGAAGATGTGAATTTAAAAAAAAAAAAGGAAAAAAAAGGAGTATAGAAACGTCATCCTGGCGAACAAGCTTCCTAAAAATCAATTTTGGTTCTTACTGATGAGACTTCAACACTAAAATTTAAAATTGGAAAAGTTGATCAAACTAAGGCTTAATGTGATATTAGTACCTTGGTACTAATAAGGAAGTAGAGGTTTTTCTTCTTTCTGATTCCTTTTGTCTTTATTTGAGGCTATTTTATGTTTCCTCATTCATGTTAATGATTTTTTTTTCACTTTATTAGCCATATTTACAACTAAAACAAATGTTGCAACAAGTAAATTTGATGATTCTGGTTAAATTCACTAGAAAGTCGTGATAAGAGTAATCACCCGTTGGTGAAACTCTTTCTAGGTGGATATTGCACTCATATCAGTAGGTCCCTAGGCCACTTCCGCTTTAAGCGACGAGGAGAATTGTCTGGAAGGTGAGCAGAGGAGAGTGGTTGCACAAGAGGATTAGGATGGAGAGCTTAAGAGGCTGTGAAAGTTGCAGTAGCGAGTCTTTATTAGAACAGAGACAAAGGGGATGTGAAGGTCAATGTGTATGGTAAGGTTAGAAATGCAGTATGGAGCATTCAGGATTTTAGACTGTAGTGTCTGCAGGCCTTTTGGAGTTACGAGGGTTTGGTTGAGCCCTACACTTTTGCTCCGTATGTCAATATGGGTCTTAACAGTGTCTTGTAAATAGTCAGTTTGTGATTCAAGTCGTGTTCGGATCTGCGGTCAAGTAGTCTAGTAAGTAGCTTGTAGCGTCTATTCACGTCTTGTCGTTTCAGTCGAGTATGCAGGTTCCAGGTGAGTCTCTTGTCAATGAACGTCAGCTTGAGGAATAGTTACACCGTTCAGTCGAACTGGTGGACTCGCAGATTTTCGTAAAGTAAACGTAATGTGCACTGATTTTTGCTCATTAATTTTTATTTTCCATTTGACCGGAACCAGGTTTCGAGAAGATTAAAACGCATTTAACGATTTAAATTTCATTTAGAATGAATAAAAATGTTTGCTGCAGATGTAATTGTGCCACACACATACCTATAAAGGACAGTTACAGTACGATCTTTTCAGCACTTTTTAACGTAATGCTTTTATATTGTTGAGATTAACTATCTAAATAGAAAATACATTTGGACAGTTGTTATTGGCCTCCATTAAACCCTTTTCTAGTGCAATCTTAGATTAGAACATCCCCTTCATTAAGATTATACAAACTTTCACCTATTAGTTTATAACGTTTCCATTAGTATAGGTATACTTTTTTTATGCAATAATTGTACCTGAACTAAACATTAAAACGAGTTTGTTTTTTTTTCTTTTATCCACTTTCTATCTTGTAAAACTGGACACTCTTCCTGTAAAAGATGTAAAACTAAATAAATAAAATACGAGTGCGAACCTGTGAAATGGACAGCAACTTCCTTGAAACACAGTTCCTAATGTAGATTGATTCTATTTCCTTAAAAACAGGAATTACTGCAATGAATATATATCCCTTTTCATTCAAATATTATTGATATATGAGCCATTCACTGGTCAAATCTATTAACTTTATAAACTCCCAAAAAATGGAGAAATGCGATGAAATAATGTACATTGTTTTTTTAAAATTCCGTCTTTTTTTGCCTTTTTTTTTGGCATTGGCTTCCGCCATACAGCCAGCATCGTCTAGGTGCTTATCACTAGAATATCACTCACTCTCCATTCTTACTTATAAATACATTCGCTTCACACATTCATCCCTCTACTATATCCAACTATTTACAATGGATGGATCAGTACTCTATATTCCTGCCATCCTTATAGCTTAACCGAAATTAAAATCACGTAATCCTTCACTAATCATTTTCTTCCATTCATTCTAATCGGTTATAACTTTTAAATACATTCATATTTCTTTGCTAGCCCTGCTACAGATTTAAGCACATAGATGTTGGTGGAGAATATTATGTCTTCGTAGCGAAATGGTGCATCTAAATACCTGTATATATCGTCAAACATTCGTTTCCTTTCTACCACATAACGTGGACATATCATTATTACATGTTTGAAACCTCCTCCTCATTGCAATCTACGCAAAGAGGAGAGGACCTTTTGTTGATCCTGTGTAGATACGATCCGCACACCGCGTGGTTCGATCTCAGCCTGCTTATTGTCGTAACAACCCATTTATTAGTGACAGTTCCCCTTAAAATTCCTGTTTATAATATAAATTCAAATAAATTTACTGTTACCATTCAGCGCCTGCTACAGAATTTGAGTTGGAATTATAGCAACGATTTACAATTGGAGCACGGAGTTAATCAAAACTGATCCTGACGAACAAACGAACACTATATACCGCTCTAGTTCCCCCCCAATATGGACGTACGGAATACAACTCTACGGAAGTGCCAAAAAATCGAACATCAACCGACTTCAAACCTTACAGTCTAAAATTCTAAGAACAATAGTTAACGCTCCCTTCTACCTCTCCAATCACACAATACACTCTGATCTCAATATTCCTCTCGTCTCTGGAAATAGCCCAATCTTGATAAACAAAACTCCATTGAAATCTACACAGTCATTACAACCTTCTGATTCACAACATGTCTACAATAACACTTCCTTTAAATCCTCAACGCAGACTGAAGCGGCGGTGGCCATGCGATCATCTCAACATTTAACGCCGACCTCCTAGGATGGTTGCTACGTAAGCTTGCCAATCTGGCGAACTAAAGGCTTCCAATGGATGGTCGTCGTTCACTTCACTCACGCACGCCCTTGGCGCACATGCATGTGCGCTTGTATGTATATACACACATATAGATGCGTGCATGTGTATTTGCGCCATCCCTTATCTCTCATCACTTTTACCTATTCTACTAGATACAGTTGCAAAATAAATAAACAAATTAAAAAAAAAAAATTAATGGATTCGTAAAATCTTCTAATTTTTTTTTTTGTAAACTGGGTGTTTATACCAAAAACTTTTAATTGAATGATTATTTTTCTGAGAAAATCCATTTTTGGTTTTTTGAGATGCGTTAAAATGTTCCTAAAAGTCAAAATCTCGAGAAACAGTAGTAGTGAGGAAGTCATGTGAGTGTCCATATCGAGTCTTACTTTCTAACTAACAGCTGGAAGAACTTGATAAAGAAATTTATCGTCAAATCTAAGCAAATTTATGATAAAACAATTTTTTATAATTAAATAAAATGAATTGCTGTATCGTATTGCCGCAAGCTGTATTCACTGTTTTATATATTATACTAGTATAGCACTTTCATGGAGATATGCAAGAGGCAGAATGCAATGGCTCTGTACACCACGCGTCTTAAGTTACATTACTTACAGTTAACCTGTCTCTAGACGAGAGAATGAAGATAGTTTTAAAACTCCCCTTCTCGCCCCTGTGAACTATCTTGATCTCAAAGTGGGCTCTCTTTGTGCACTGACTCCTCTTCTTGCTCGGAGTTGTGTTCATAGAGATCCTATCAGTGCTTACTTGAATGCACTTGAAACTAAGAGAGAGTGATGCATTCCCATGCATATTTCAGTGATAAACGTACCTTGTGTATTATAAATCAGGCAACTTCTACGCAGAAATTGTTCACTACTTAAAGAAGGCGTATTTTATTTTTTTGAAATTTTTGATGATGGAGTTGTGTAGTTGATACTAGCCTACTTGCGAGTGGGTAACTTTAGAATAACAGGTGCACCGCAACTGTCACGGAATTGGTGCATCGCTTCTCTATTGCTATCAACCTCTTTTGGTCAACTCTCCATCGGTCTAGTCTCGATGTTTCTCTTTAATTCATGACTATGTACAGAATCTTGTATCTAGCCTGTTGCATTACTTGGCCGCTGCACAAATTTGTTTTGGTGCATTATTTGTACAATATTTCCATAACCTTTTCTTTTTTTCTTATACTTACAATTACTCTACTTGTAAGAGAAGGTGTTGTAGTCGAGTTTCGACCAGAAAGATCCGTTTTCTGGTCCTCAGAGTCAGAAAAAGCGTTTTTCTTTTTAACAAAATGGTAAAAAGTATCAAGAAATTAAAATTGGATATGTTCCCTTAAGGCGGCTGACATGGGACGCCAAAAAAATAGTTCTTTGATCAGAATCGCTCAGCCGAAAGTAGCACTTTTTCTGAATTGATTTTTACAGTTTTTATTTTTTTTGAACATTTACTCAAAAATGACTCCAACGATTTCACCTAAACTTGGTGTACTAACATTATAGATATTATAATGAATAAAGTATAAATAACATTATCGTTTGAAAAGTCCGTGCAAAGTCAGAGAGATAGCACTACTGGCGCGTATCGAGGTTATTTTTAGTTAGTAGCATCTCTTGGAAGAACACACACCAAGTTTCAGCCAGATCGGTCTATTTCTTTGTGTTTGGCATTCGTTTGAATCGAGGAAGCCGAGTGATTTTCAAAAAATGGACGAATAAGAATTTCGTGTGTTGATTAAACACTACTTTATGAAATGGCAAAACGCCTCAGGAGACTAAAGAGAAGCTTGATAAACATTATGGTGACTCTGCACCTTCGATTAGAACAGTTTATAAGTGGTTTCAAAATTTTCGGAGTGGCTATATGGGCACAAGTGACGCTGAACGTTTTGGACGCCCTGTTGAGGTTACTACTCCAGAAATCATTGATGTGTAGAGTCACCATAATGTTTATCAAGCTTCTCTTTAGTCTCCTGAGGCGTTTTGCCTTTCATAAAGTAGTGTTTAATCAACACACGAAATTCTTTTTCGTCCATTTTTTGAAAATCACTCGACTTCCTCGATTCAAACGAATGCCAAACACAAAGAAATAGACCGATCTGGCTGAAACTTGGTGTGTGTTCTTCCAAGAGATGCTACTAACTAAACATAACCTCGATACGCGCCAGTAGTGCTATCTCTCTGACTTTGCACGGACTTTTCAAACGACCCTCGTATGTATCAAAATACTGTTCCGTTTTCTCTGGATTATGATATTCTTGGTATAATTTACCTTTTGTCCGCCATTGTACTTTACTAATAAACTCCTCATATTTAAAACATTAAATAGAATCCACGGTCTAGACTAGACTAGTACCGCAATACATCTTAGCTTTGCGTGTATAGCCTCTAATCGCTCGGCTACCCAGTCCTTGTACTGATAGAGGCGCTATCAAACACCACTATTTAAGCTTCACCAACTAACCTGGTTGGTTAATGTTTTGTAACAAATATTTGGCCTTTAAATTAGAGCGTTCTTTTTATTTATCAAATGATTACATATTTGTATATGTATTAATAATTTTTATTTCGGCATTTCGCTTAGAAATGCAAGAGCCCTTGTTGAGCTGAAACAATTATAAAATTCAAAAATAAATAGCCATAACTTTAGAGCTCTTTCCTCTATATCTAGGTTATTTGTTACATATTTAGCAATAAAAACAATAGATACTCTATTACTTAGCAATCTAAAATCGATTATCACACTAAACATATCTATATGTAGAACTTAAGAGCGTTTATAGAAGAAGTGAACGGGTTTTTGTTGCAAGTTATGTTGCAATCTATTTTCTGATAATAGTCTATCCTTATACTCTAATATAATGTATGATCATATTGTAACATTTATTTGTATCACTAGTTATATTATATATCAATAATTATATTTTATAAAATAGAGCAAATGCTGAAGGGGAATTTATTGGCTTTAGGGGGATTTATTATTTCATTTTGCGAACTTTTTTATTATTACTCGTATTATTTACGTTATACCTTTAGGGGGTCTTCAATTGATTCTATTTTTATTGATTTCTTTATTATTTAAATCATCTCTTGCTGTGCTCAATTTTCGATTTCGAATTTTTAAAGTAAATACTCATTTTGTGGTCTCATGGGTCCGGAAAAGTGGTTTTTATATATTGATATGTACGTAATTTTGGAATCCCCATGGTATATTTGTAGTCTCTATTCAAGCGATTATCACCAGATAATATAGATTCTTCTGCAAATAATTTTAAAAAATAATAACCCAAGCAAATGATTTATTCGTTTTGAAGACCAGTAAAAAAGACAAGATCATTTACACTCTCGTACGAGATGTGGCTATTAAATAACGAGACTGGTGATGCTACAGAAAAACTATGCATGCGCCAAATCTTATCGACCGACAGCTGAGCAGCGTAAAGCCCTCTCTTTCGATTGCAGCGTCTCACGTGTTTGTAGAGAAATCTGTCTGACCGGAACCGTCGTTTGTGTAAGAGGTGTTAGTTTCGTTTTGCCGAAAACATTGATGCTACACATGTAGTAGAGCAAGGAATTATCGTGAAATTTCACTTGATACTTGGTAAAACCGCTACTGAAACTTATCTTTTATTAAAAGAAGTTTATGGCGTTGAATGTTAATCACGTGCTCGAGTTTTTGTGTGGTTCAAGCGTTTCCAAGATGGCCGCGAGAAGAGGTCGGAGATAATGACCGCCCGGGTCGCCCTTCCACTTCCAAAACGGATGAAAATATCAATTATAATTAATCAACATTACTACCGTGAGGTGCTTGCTCAACTCCGTGAAAGACTAAGGAAAAAAACGCCCTGATTTTTGGAAGAACAAGTAATGGGTTCTCCATCAAGACAACGCGCCGCGGCTCACACTGCATTGTCTGTCAAGACGTTTCTAGCCAAGTACAACATCCCAGTTTTAGGCCTCATCCGCCTTATTCGCCTAACCTGGGGCCCCAAGTGACTTTTATCTGCTTCCCCAAAGTCAAATCTGTATTAAAAGGAACACGATTTCAGTCCGCTGAAGCTGTGAAAGAAAAAGCGGCACGCGTCATGCAGGAGCTCACAGAAAAAGACTTCCAGCACCGTTTCGAACAATGGTAAATTCGCATGGAGCGTTGTAGGGATAGGGGAGGGTGTATATTGAAGGTGATAATAACTAAATATGTATAAATTTAAAATAAAATGGTTTACAGCAATAGTCGCGTTATTTAATAGCCACACCTCGTATACACACACATTTGGCTCCCTCAGCTATTAAAGGCGATGATCCAGATGCCGGGCAATTTAATTAACCCAGTAGTTGATGCACCCAAAATATACTCGTATATATGTAAAATGAAGCGGCCATCAAACCACAATCAATGAACTCAATTGTCTGTAGACATTACCTGTGTGGGCAAGACATAAAAGGATTGGAATTTAGATTATTGCCAACATATCTCAACAAACGTGTATTATACAATATAAATTGTAACCAGTTAAAAAAAACAAATAAAATAAAAATGAATAAAAGAGATAGGCAAATGAAACATTACTAGATAATTTGAAGGAAATTACCGCGTAATTGCCATACACAATGGGATTTCTCTATTTTTTCCTTCCCTTCTAGTTACCATGCGTGTGCAGACCTTGCTGATTTTCAAGAATAATGAATTTCTATTGTTGGTCAAAGTGCACGCTTTTCAGACTACAAAGATGTTGAAGAATTTCCTTGTAGGTGTTGCATGTGTATTGTTTAAACAAATATAACAACATCGTAAGCCTAAATATGAGTTTTTGTTATTTGTTAAAACGTATTTACCATTGTTGCAAATTATTTACTGATCTGAATACAATAGCAGCATTACTTAGGATTCAACAATTGAGGCTGGTGCCTCGAGGCTGCTCTTCAAAACTCTAGATCCCATTATTGTCTTTATCCTTCTCCTTAGGTTATTTGAAGGTTTCTTCTTCTTCTTCTTTTTGTTTCAATGCCCCCCATCTCCTTTGATTGACATTGGAAATTGATAATCGCCTAACGGTAGTAATGCGAACCAGTACAATACTGTTATGGGTACAATCACAAGATTGCCGTTATTATTAGCTGCACCAGAGGAGATATGATTGTAACACTTCTGAAGATTACTTGATTAGAAACGATGAGTACCTGCTACAATCTTTGGCTGTAATTTCTTCTACTTATTGTTGGGAAATGGTGGTTCATTCATCGCGGTTCTAACTTTCTGGTCACTGTGTTCTTCATTGACCTTTCTGATGATCTAACAATTCATTGCATTTGGGGAAAATCATAATAATAAAGATTCTATGTTAGAGTGTAACAGCATAGCAAAATACACAGAAAAATGAGAAAACAAATCAGTTTCCCCAAAATCAGCAAATCCATTTTTGTTATCCTTCAGTGGGCTGTGTGGATTTTCAAAAAACAAAAATCCAAGCTTTTTATAATTTGTCATCATTTCCACATCTTTCTATGCGGTTATTATCACAAATATCAAATATAAGCAACTTCTACACTTCAAAAGAAGCTTCAGATACAAGCTGTTATTCATTTACGAGGGTCGTTTGAAAAGTCCGTGCAAAAATAAAAACTACTTAATTTTTTGGGGTAAACCTTTTTTATTTTTCAACATAGTCTCCTTTTAGGCTTATACACTTCGTCCAACGCTGCTCTAGTTTGTTGATCCCTTCCGAATAATAGGATTTGTCCAAGTCTGAAAAATAGCCATTCGTTTCTGCAATCACCTCCTCGTTTGAATAAAATCTTTTTCCCGCCAGCCATTTCTTCATATTGGGGAAGAAATAGTAGTCCGAGGAAGCTAAGTCTGGAGAATAGGGGGGATGTGAAACGAGTTGGAACCCTATTTCCATTAATTTTGCGACCACAACTGCTGAGATGTGAGCTGGTGCGTTGTCGTGATGGAAAAGGACTTTTTTGTGGGCCAATCGTGGGCGTTTTTCTTGCAGCTCGGTTTTCAAACGGTCCAATAACGATGAATAATATGCACCTGTAATAGTTTTCCCCTTTTCCAGATTATTCCTTGCGAATCCCAAAAGACAGTCGCCATAATCTTTCCGGCCGAAGGAACGGTCTTCGCCTTTTTTGGCGCAGATTCCCCCTTGGTAACCCATTGTTTAGATTGTTCTTTGGTCTCAGGAGTGTAGTGATGTATCCATGTTTCATCCACAGTGACGAAACGACGCTTAAAGTCCTCTGGATTCTTCTGGAACAGCTGCAAACCGTCCTTGCAACACTTCACACGATTTGAAAATCACTCGACTTCCTCGATTCAAACGAATGCCAAACACAAAGAAATAGATCGATCTGGCTGAAACTTGGTTTGTGTTCTTCCAAGAGATGCTACTAACTAAACATAACCTCGATACGCGCCAGTAGTGCTATCTCTCTGACTTTGCACGGACTTTTCAAACAACCCTGGTACTATCAAACAAATGTTAAAGTGCTTTTTATAAATGCTGTATTATAGACTAACCTCAGCGTAATACAGTCACAAAAGTATAATTTAATTTTAATCAATTATAGTCTGAAAATGTAGTTACTGTGTTAAAAGTAGAGCCAATTCCAATGTTATCCATTTCTTTAACTTCAATGTATGAAGATTTTTTTTTTAAATTTTTGATTTTGATTTTACTAAATTTTCTAACTAAATATTTTTTTAATTTTCAGGTAAGTCCCAGAATCATTTATGCCTACAGTAAGGCGACATTATGTGAGTACTTAAGTTTTGATAAAATGTTATAAATAATTAAAATTATTATTTTCTTAGATTGTGGTTGGTATTTCTATAGTTAACCCCAGCATTACATTCCCGCTTCGTCTGTCTTGGTGCTGACCAAGAATCTCTCAGTTTCTGAAGCTTACTTAATTAATTAATGAATTTTTTAACTTTATTACTAAAATTTTAGTCTTATTTAGAAAATATAAACACTATTCATTTATTCTAAAGGAAAAGAACTGGGATTAATTTAAAAAGTCGGATAGTTTTACTTTTCAAACGAATCCTCCCTAAAATAAAATAAAATTAAGGTACACTTTTGCTTTCAGCAAATTTTTTTGTACACTCAATCAAACTGTAGAATTGCCATACTTCCCCTTAACAGAAGTAAGAGCAGAACGTCGCTTTAATGGTACGTAGGGGAGCCCTAACCCTTCCATCCTGCCCAATTTTAACAAAATCGGGCCAACATTATATAGGGGTTATTATAAATAATAATTTTGGAGGGGGCCTCACATACATGAGGCTAACTCCTCTTATATTTGATGTACAGCGTTGAGACCCACAAAAAGGCACATCTACATAAAATTCCAAATCGAATGACACCTCATTCATGAAAATTGATTCGAGCGTTTAGGCGCTACAAAAAAGGTAACAACAAGAAGAAGAAGAACAAGAACATTTTTTGAAAATACCGTTTTTGCTCATTTTCAGCAATTTTTCTCTCAAAATCTGTAATGTCTGGGTTGTTGCAAAAGTAAAAATTACAGTTATAAAGGAGGGTTTGCCCTATAATTTAAAGAAAATTTGGGAATTTTATCTTTTATAGAAAAAGAGAAAAAAAATTGTCAAAGTTGGGTGTTTTTCAACGTTACGCTTTTTCTTGCATTTTTTGACGATCAACCCTCATACAACTGTCCTACCGGATAGTTTTTAATTATTTACTTCAGAAAGTTTCGAAATACTTGCATAACCCAAAAGAAAGTCTCTCAATGGTTCAGTAAAGTACAAACTAAAATAAAAAGCTTCTATAATGAATAATGTTTTGTAAACAATGTTGGGGTGTCCCCTTTCTATGGTTCTATTTTCCCCCAATTAAATAAACTAAAATGTGACAACCGTACACGGGGCTACAAATCATTTGTGGTCCAACACATATGGGGGCCCCGTCACCATCTTAGATTGTTTTTAGTCCATGAACATGTCTCAGTCGATATGATTGATCGATATTTCTCTTAGCTTTCTGTGAACAAAAAACTAAAAAAATATACCTCGGCCTAGTCCCAACAGACACAACACCAATTAAAGGTTTTCTCGCTTACCACAGTAAAAACAAAAGAAGTATTTGTCTTCTAAAGTCTCTTGAGACCTTCATTAACTTCTTACATTGAGACGAAGCGATTGGCTCTATTGGACTGTAGTTAAATTACTGTTAAAACTGACTGTCAACTGTTAGCTGTCATATAACAGCGAATGCAGTGCATTATTCAATTGCTTTTTTTTTTGCCCAATTTTCGTCCTTCTTACATAAAATTAATGACAAATTACTTGGAAAAACATATATAAGCGTTTGATGAATATATATTATATATTTTATATTGGAATAAGCGTTAAAAGTGAAAGCTTACAATTTCGTAAGATTGTTTAAAGCATGAATTTCGACCACGTAACTCACGTTGAATGAATTGATGTAGCCTAGCGGTTTAATGTGTTCTGTTCACCTATTCTGTACAAGTTCTTTTTTATACTCCTACTGGGCATTCATACGTCATTGATATAATTTATTTAGAGAGTTAATTGGAATGAAATGGACCATAAAGCTGCGTGCTTCTACTTTTAAAGTGGTGATATAATGTTTTATTATTTCTAAATAGTATTTGAATCAGTTTTCGGCTATCTCATTGTCTGTCCACTACTAATTGTCTTTTAAAAATCTGGACCTGTTTTCTCCATGATTTTTGTGGGGGATTCAGTCCTGACTGTAGGCCCACAGCCTTACTGATCTGCCATTTGGGGTGATTCGTCTTTACGTTTAGTTGAAGATGACCGAAAAACATGTAGCTAAATTCATAATAAAGGGAAATAAGCATATTGAGTGAGACCAAATTGTCCAAATTGGGATCTTGCACTTTTATTGCTAAAATATCCTACATATTCTGTCGTAATACAAGAATTCCCTACTCTGGCATATGGTACGGATGTAGAGAAACTAAGATTAATCCGAAATGAACAAAATATACATAATATTTTGTTAAAGGCGATAGTTTACCGTGCCAGTCGGTACGCCAAAAAAGAAATTTTAGTCTGTAATCTGTTCCCTAATACTGTGAATGAAATATGCTAAATATATTTATATAGTTAAAATGCATTTATGTAAAGATAAAAACCAATTTAATTAAAACAGTCCAGCAGGACAGTTGTATAAGGGTTGATCGTCAAAAAGTGCTCAGAAAAAGTGTAAAACGTTGAAAAACACACCCAACTTTGACAATTTATTGTCTCTTTTTCTATAAAAGATAAAATTCCCAAATTTTCTGTATAATATAGGGCAAATCCTTCATTATAACTGGAATTTTTTTGCACCTACATAGATTTTAAGAAAAAAGTTGCCAAAAATGACCAAAAACAGTATTTCAAAAAATGTTCTTGTTCTTTTTTTTTGTAAACTATGCCTAAAAGCGTGAACAGATTTTCATGAATGAGTTGTCATTTGATTTGGAATTTCATGTAGGTGTTCTTTTTTGGGGGTCCTAATTATAAATGATTACCAGAGTTTCAGTTTTCGTCCATTAGGACATTAATTTAAAGATATACGTTATCATATTGGACCCACGGTAGCCGAGCGGTTAGAGGTGAGACCTGTTAAGCTAATATGTATTGTGGTACTAGGTTCGATTCCCGGTCTCTGGGCCTTAGATTTTATTTAATGGTTAATAAAAGAAATTTACAGTAAAGTATGTTTACTAGTCGCCTCCGTCCACGACACCTAATTGGTAGTTGGACGTTAAGCCCCGCCTGAAAAAATAGGCGATTACTTTATAAATGATTATTGTTGGTTAATTGATGTCACAAACTGATCTCATGGACGAATAAACTTTTAGCTTAGGGATTTTTCCCTTCAAAACTGCTCAAAATATGGTTTCAGTACTTTTTGTAAAGTGATTTTTATTATTTAGTAAAATTAAAAGTTCAGAAATACATCTACTTTTGTGGTTAGCTAATAGCTGTAATTAATAAATAGTCTTCTATAGTATTTTTTTTTTTTTGAAATTGTGAATAAGCAAGGAAGCAATCAATATGTTATAGTCTTTAATTAAAAGTAATTTTCAAATTTCATGTTAGAAAAATTTGAATAAAGTCTAAATTATGGTATGACGCCTTATCACCTTACTTTAAGGTGCTACTTTAGATCTTTTTTTTTTTTTTTGAGTATATCCTCCCAAAAATAATTTAAACACCCATTTGGTATCGTGGCATTTCCGGTTGGATGAGATTGAACCCAGTAGCTTATTTGTTGTAGGGTTCCTATCTAAACCAAAAACCAAAATTTAGCTGTACTGAAATTTGTTCTGTTATTGAGTAAGCTGGCTTCCGTACACCTCACAGACAACTTTTTGTTTCAAATTCTGTGATATTAACAGCACAGTTACATTCCTTTAATAGTTATTTTTGGAATTTGTGGATAGGTATTTGTTACCACTCCGCCTACCACGTATATCTATTTCTACTGCTATTTAGTTGTTGAAAGTGGAAGAGCTAATAAGGTGGTATGTATACAGAGAGTGGCATGCAAATTGTTGAGCTATTACAATAGATTGTTGGTAAGTGTAGAGCAGTGCACTTTGCTCTGTTTTGTGTACACACTGTGATGATGAAGGCTGTGGTACAACAATAGCCGCGGCCCCTGGCTGAAGAACATGGTTTTGTCGCGCGGTGGACAACAACAACAAGGTGAGAGCGCGCGTGATCGCACGTCCAACCGGTGCACAGTTAGACCTATTTGTCCACCTCAGTGTGCCCGGCCACTACTTCCTTTTCATCTATCTCTATTCTTCGCAAGCCCTCATCTCTCTCTCTCTGATTCACTCACTCTCCTCGCTTGCTATCTTGCCCGGAACTGTGTGATCTACGCCCCCACCTTCTCCGCAGTCACAGCAGTTTACGGTATTCCTGCTTGTAGACAATGTACAAAATCAATGGGCACGCTTCACTCAATTACCTTCTTTTAACAATTTTTACTTCCTTATCCTCTTCCAACACTATTAAAGTTTTGTAAACCGTGATGGGACATTGCCACTTTCAGCTGGTCTTTTATCTTTTTTCCTTGCTTCTTTCTCTTAGAAGCATTTGCAACTTGGAACTTGTTTCAATTCATACTATTGGATCATACTATTTTGCACCTAAAATTTGAATGAATATCAAAATGTAATGTATGAAAAAAGCATAAATCAGTTCTCCATCAGAGCAATTTTAAAAGTAGCTTTTAAAGAATTTCCATCTTTTATTCGTACTGCCTCTTACAACGTAAACAAAGTGTTGCAATCGCGCCAAATTTACAAATTTGAGATTTCACATAAATTTTAGAGTTCAAAAAAGTTTTTTTTTTACAAAATGTCTCAGTACCCCAAGAAAGATAGATAGACAGATAATAAATCTCTATTTTTTCAGGCGGGCTTTACGTCCAACTACCAATTAGGTGTCGTGGACGAAGGCGACCAGCAAACATACTTTACTGTTAATTTTTTTTATTAACAAATAAAATCCAAGGCCTAGGACCGGGAATCGAACCCAGTACCACAATACATATTAGCTTTAAAGGTTTCGCCTCTAACCGCTCGGCTACCGTGGCGCCTTATAAATCTTTATTATAAATATGTACAATAAATACAGACCACCCAATTCTGGAATTTGTTAATAACTCTAAAGAAAGAGAACGATTGTGCAGGGCTGTTCTAGCGACAGGATGTTCTTTACCTGCCTAGTCTAAACACTATACTTGCATCTGATGATGGCAGCATTTACACAAAACTCTTTGAGTTCATAAAAAACAAAAAAACAAACAGGATAACGCTTTAATTAATCAATATACTAAAGAAGCTTCAAACATCCAATATTCAATAGGATGAAAAAATAACTGCCATTTCAGTCGTGATACATTTGTTCTGCCGAGCTTTCGACCTAGGGACTAGGTCATCTTCAGGGCTGTGGAACATGTTTTCAGATTGTTAACAATAATTATAATACAATGAATATGTATAATGTAACGAAATTTACAAAAATTATTTACCTAGTTTACAAAGTAATATTTTTACATTACAGGGTTGGTGTGTCTTCTATCTTGTCTGTTCATGGACTGAGTGTGATCGGTTTTTTGTGTTTGGTTGTGAGGAAGTCAGTGTTGCCAATTGTCAAGTATTTTGTATTAAGTTGGCGTATATGTTGTTTAAATTGTTGACGTCAGTTTTGAAATTTAGACAGTTTTCTGCCTTAGATATGTACATCATTTCCAGCACTTTCCTTTTTTGTGTGTTGGTTTCTGATTTAAGTATCTTTGTGTTTGGGAAATCGAAAGTGTGATGATTTTCTGTGCTGTGTAAGGAAAGCGCTGTGATATTCTTTTTTAGTTTAGTGTTGTAAGAGTGTTGGTGAACAACGAACAGCTGTCCAATATTTAAATGGCTGAATTAAAAATAAATTAATAATTAAATACAGACATGAACTTCCAATGCACAATACATTATAACCTTCATAACACTGTTATGGGGAAAGTTTAAGATGTGAAGGATACAGAAACATGCATGGAAAAAAAGGAGGAAAAAAACCTGCAGCTAGAGGAGAAAGTTAGGGGAAGGATATGTTTTAGTCTTTTGTGTCCTGTAGGGAAATAGGAGGATCTGTAGGAGGCTATTTCGTGGCAGAGTGGGTTAGAATGACAGTCTAGAGTGGGAAAAGGAGTTTCAGCAGACGGATTTTTGGATATAGGAGTGTACGACGGGGGATAATGGGTGCACATCTCGTAGGAGTGATTCAATTTTAGTACATCGAGGAGAGTCTGTCGCTAAGTTCTGAGAAATTTGTTCTTGTGTTGTCCTGGAGTTTCTTGATGTTCACTACTACAAGTCAGGGCTCCAGGCGGAGCACCTCCAAGAAAAATATCACAAAGAAGATGTAACTTCATATTTTGATTAGCACCTAACCGGGGAAATCTGATTGCAACAACCTGATAAAATTTTCCATTCGTAAGTGCATTTTACTGAATGCATTTTTTTTTTTCTTATTTTGTCGGAAATAACTCTCACGATTTTCTTCAAAAATTTTCTATAAACATTTTACTCTAGGGGGCTGTGGTTAGGCTGCACTATTTCAGTGTAATGTACAGTTCGGTTTTCATATTATTACAAAAAGGGATAAAGTATTTTGTCCAAAATTCCGTGTTTTAAGGAAATAAAACTAACGGTAATACAATTTTACTGATTGCATTTTTCAAAATTTCCTAGACCTTTTTATGAGAAAATGCCCTTACTATGATAGTTCCAAGTTCGAAAGTTTGGCCAAATAATATTTTAATAAAAAAAAACTTATTACTGATATTGGTTTTGAATAAGATGATGAAGTTAACTTGTCTTTAAAGACTACTTGATGATGATGTTTGGGCAAATGGCCCGGTGAGATGCATCTTTACTCTAGGGCTTGGCAGAAAGATGATTTAAATTAATGGTAGAGAAAGATGATGATGTTATTTAACATTATTTCAAAACTACAATTACAATGATTAATTACGGCTCTGATTAATAACTATTCAATTTTTGTACGAATGACTAATAATAATGTAACAAATACCCTAATGTTACTAAAAGTAAATCTTAAGTAATAGTAGTTTAGTAGCGAGTTTGTCAGTACGTAAAAAAAATAGGAGCGGTCGATTGCAGTCAGGTTATTTGTAGATAGTGAAATTGTTATTGGAAGGCAGTGGCAGACAGAGGAGTTTAGTTCGCCAATAGCTTCAGGCAGTACACGCTGAATCAGTGAATCTGGCCATGAAACGACTGTTGCTTGTATCCGGTAAAATATTTAATATCAAAAGTGCTTACAGAGAAAAAAAACAAAATGCTATTTTCACTTTCTACAGTGTGTACTTCCGTTTGATGTAATCGTTATTATCATCGTCTTCTGATAAGAAAAATATGTTAAATCAGTCGCATATTTAATGAAACAGTGAAAATTTGCAGTTAACTGATTTAAATAAAGTAAATAACATTATGTTTAATGTATTTTGGAATTCTCAAAATTTACTACAAAATGGTGGTCAACAATATTTAGATAAATTCGTTGCTTTTTCAAGTTATAAGTAATTCTTTCTGAAATAAGATTGGGTGGCCCTTATATTATTAAATTTAAACTCAATAATACAATTTCTACAATCAAACCCAAAGATCATTGTTTAATGTGTAATAAGAACGAGCTGGAAACCTTAATTGTTTATCAGCTGCCCAGTCTATGAAAGTTTTAGAATCCCACTCCGTATATACAAATATAGTAATCCTTTTTATATATATATTTATTTATTTATAACCTGTACATATACATCAAGTAAATGTGTTCTTAATTGTGTTATGCACAGATTGTAGGCTGAATGCTGGAACTTTCTAGAGGTTGGAAGGAAGTTTAGGAAATTGGTAAAAGGTCGTGGGGCCAACCCGGAGGATTGTCGGGATGGATTGTTGTGGATAAGGCTTGTGCTGTGGGTTTAGGATGTATGGTTAGGCTATAATGGAAATTAAGGAAGCCGAGAATGGATTAGGTCATTGACAAAAGGGATATTGAGATCTGTATGGAGGGTTAAATTGGATACATAGTAAGGAGCGTTAACGATATGCCGTAGGACTTTAGATTGAAAGGATTGGATTCTTTGGATGTCGGAAGGTTTCGCAGAGCCCCACAACTCAGCTCCGTAGGTCCAGATGGGTCTTAGTAGTGTCTTGTATACAGTCAGTTTGTTCTGTACATTCATGGCTGATCTCCGCCCTAGCAGTCTTCTTAGTTGTCCGTATCGTTTATTTAGTTCTTGTCCTTTCAGTCTAGTGTGCGGGTTCCATGTAAGTCAGCTGTCTAAATACAGTCCTAGGTAGCGTATTTTTGTGGAGGTTATAGTAATTTTAAAAAAGAACTTTGTAAATTAATTGATAATTTTGAAGAGAAAAATATGTACGCAATTTTTAATTATTTAAAAAAAGTTTTAAAACTAAGAACTTACACTTTACAAAGTTTATAAAGTGAACATGAACTTGGAACTCCTTTGTAACAGATACATTGTATCTCTATACAAATAAAGATAATATTAATAAAATAGCACACTCGGAATAACAAATTTCACGAAATACAACCATTTTTACGATGTAGTACAATTTAGCATGACTACCAAGTGGTATGCAGGCCAAAAAAAAAGGTTGGGGAACGTCTGTTCTTAAAAATCCGTAACAATATGCAAAGTTAATTGTTATTTTAATTATTTACTTTAATAAAGGGTTAATTTTATCCTCCAATGTAAGAATTAATTAAAACTGTCCGGTAGTTGTAAATATAAGAATCCTGTAAACGATCATAAAATCAACCAAAGCACAGGTTCACTTCGGACCCATTCTGATATTTTACTTCATTAACTGTTTCTATAGCGTAATTCCATTCTAATATACATATATATACAAACACACATACATACACATATACATACATACATGTACTAGCATTAATGACTACTCCGCAACCATGGCACAATATTATTTCTTATAGTTAAACATTTTTTTAAATAAGTACATAGGTATTTAATTTTATATAAAGTAGTGCAGTTTAATATAAGGTCCAATTTGTCCAGCTCGGTATGCTCATTTGTGAAACAAAATTTATTTAAATATTTTGACCTATAAATTGCAAAAAATTTACATTCCAATAAAAGATGTATAATCGTATCAGAAAAATTATCCGAACAGAGAACACAATCACTTTCTGGCTTAAATTCATATTTTATGTTATTTACTATTATTCTTGGGAATTTATGATTTACTAAGCGTACTTGTGCTATAATCTTTATAAACTCAAATGGAATATTTAATCTAATATATGACTCTCTATTATCAAATGTAGTAACGAACCTGATGAAACTGTTATATTTAGTATTATAAATTTTGTTAATATCGATACTGACTAAATGGCATTTATAAGCATTAACTAAATTATTTTTATTTTTGTTCACCTCTATGTAGTTATTGCTTTCCCATAAGTGCACAGCTCCTATTTTTTCCAGACTACACCTGAGATAACTACACCAGTTGAAGGGTATTTGTTGACAATTATGAATACTGTACAATCTATTGTAACACATTCTAGGAATGCGATCATTACCCATTTTGAGCAGTGTTACCCACCAGCTAATTAATCTTTTAAAAATTTGTAACTCCAAGTGAACTCTGCCAGTTTCAAATCTTAACAATGCATCAGGAGTTGATCTAGGCAATTGTTGATGTTATGAGTTTGATACTGAAGGTCTTTCTTATTCTTTGTATTTGTTTATAAGTATAATTCTTTTTCGTTTTGTTTATTTTGTTATTAGATCCATTTAAAAGTCAGCTGAACTCATGCTACAAAAATTGTATTTTTTAAGCAAATAAAGTATAAAAAAACTGTCCGGTAGTATGACAGTTGTATAAGGGTTGATCGTCAAAAAGTGCTCAGAAAAAGAGTAACGTTAAAAAAACACCCCTACTTTGACATTTTTTTTCTCTTTTTCTATAAAAGATGAAATTCCCAAATTTTCTTTAAAATATATGGAAAATCTTCCTTTATAACTGTAATTTTTTGCAGCAATCCAGATCTTACAAATTTCGAGAAAAAAAAAAGTTGCTGAAAATTAGGAAGATAAAGGCATTTTCAGTAAATGTTCTTGTTCTTGGGTATAACTAATGTTACTGTTTTTTAATTCCGATAATTTTTCTTTTGCACTGTAAAACGTCAATATCCTCAATAAAATGTACTTCTTTAAGTACCTAATCATTATAATACAAACCTTCTTATATATAATACTCTATCCACCCACACATTCCTATAAAAATAGTAATATATAAAGAGGCAAATACCAAACAAAAGAGATTGTATTATATAGATTAAAGTATACAATTTGTCAAGTTGTAGTAATGTTGTTGGGTACAGCCTTGAACTCCACATGAGCAACAGCAAAGCTACAATACTCCTTTATTTGTTTCATTGTTTTACTACTTTTTTTCGACAACTGACCGAGTTAACATGTATTTCACTTGTTACATTTTATCTCCGTACACGTTCTTTTATTTAGTTTTATCCCAGTATGAATCTTAAAGACCTAACCTTCATGATATTTTTGCTTGTTGATTCTACTTCGTGTTTATTTTTTTTTTTGCCTCGTAAATGTTCACACCTAGTTCCTTGTATTTATATTTTTTTTTTACTTTTTAAAACATTGGTGTGCATTTCATGAACATATTGGGTAGGGTGACTGCCCTAGGTCACCACAGTTCAAGGTGATACAGCACGAAATTGTGTTCAGTCAGTTTTTTCTTTTTTTTTAGAAGAGAGACACTGTTGGAATTTTTAAATTAATTTAGCTTGCAAGTTTTATGCTGTTTTTCTTGTCAACAGATTTTTTTGGTGGTTCCTATTTTATTAAAATTGTGTGGAGGATTTAATGTTGCAGTAGTTAATTTTTTTCATCATCTTGATGAAGTTTAATGAAGGCAGCATTCTTTCTTTTAGACATCGTAGGAGTGTCTTGCACTATTTTAGGTGCGAGCAATAAATATTTCTGACTATTAAAGTATGTTTCCTCTACTAACAATGCACTTTCAATTTAATGCGAAATTTGCATTCCCGGCTTTCGTCACCACATTTTAAAAATATAAAACTATCCTCTAATTATATATTTGAATTTGAACACTTAGAAATTTGAACACAATTATTTATAAAAATAATAAAATTTAATTGTTATTTATAAAAATCGGGCCTAGTTTTACTATGTTATTATTTTTTTTTTTTTTAATGATTTAAGGCGCGTCAACATCTAAGGTTATTGGCGCCCGGAGCTTTTTCCAGTGCACTGCCGGCCTCCGGACAGTGTTCTCTCGTTACAGACAACACTGTCCATCACCGGACAGTGAGCTGTAAGAAGCTCCTAGGAAGAGAAAATTTAAGGGTCAGCAGCTGGATTCGAACCCGGGACCTCCGCGTGGGAGTCCAATATGCTAACCTCATAGCTAATCCCTTCCCTCCAACAATGTTATTAATAATAATTTTGGAGGGGGCCTCACATACGTGGGGCTAACTCCTTTCCCATTCAATATACAGCATCGAGACCCCCAGAGGGCTCATCTACATGAAATTTCGAATTAAATGAAACCTCCTTCATGAAAATCGGTTCACGCGTTTAGGCGCTACGTTGTTTACAAATATGGGTAACAAAATGAACAACAATTTTTCCCAATTTTCTCTCGAAGATTTTGTGTTGTTGCAAAAATAAGTTATAAAGGGAGGATTCACCCTATATTACAGTGATGGCGAACCTATGACCCGCGGGTCAGACACTGACCCGCTCAAGCTTTTTCACTGACCCACAATTGCTAGGCAACCATTTGTTTGTTTACGCGGTTTGATTTAGATTTTCTAATTGTGTGGATAGTTTATATTCTATCTGTAATTTTTTTCAACCACGCATTGACACAAAAGCAATTTAAATGCTATCTATAACCTTTAGTTTGATCATTACAGTTCTAAAACGCAAATGACGACAAATGCTTTTGTAGTATTTGAAATAAAGCAAAAGTGTTTACAAAAAATCAAATAAAATGTATAATTTTACTCATATTTTGTTTGTTAAAAAAATCGACAACCCAAAGCAAATAACCATATTTAGAATTTTCTTCAGATAAAACACACTTTTGTAAGGTTTTGTTCAAGTTATGTTTGTAAAAAGAGACTTCCATAGCCACTTGTTTCGTCCCGTTTTACCCCGTTAAGCCAACTGAATTTTAAAGATGTTTAGTTATGAAAATATTCAGTTTAAAATTTTTAAACTTAACTCTTGTGCAAATGGGCATTAGTGACCCAAGAGCTAGTACTAAAAAAAAAAAAAAATGAACAAAATTTGATCCACGTCTCAAAAAGTTTCGCCATACCTGCTATATTATAGAGAAAATTTGCAAATTTTATCTTTTATAGAAAAAGAGAAAAACAAAATTGGTCAAAGTTTGGTGTTTTTCGTGCAGTTTTTGGCGACCAATCAATCGAAAAATTTTCTTTGATGTAATTTTTTGACTCAAAACCTGGCGGTTTTCAAAGAAACAAACCAAATTTTTTAATTGAATATTTATCATCATCGGTAGCTAATTTTAGCAAAACTTTATTGCCTTTTGATTATTTCATTAGCAAGTTTATCGCCCGGCTAGTCAAGATAAATTTTAAAGATTGGAAAACAAAGAAGTTTTAATTCTAAAATTTAAAAAAAAATTAAGAACTTGATTATCAGTTTTTATGTGCTTTTCAAATATATGAATTATATGCGCACGGTGTATTTTTTTGTGTGTAGCTCTGTTCCAGCCAGTTATAGCTCTTTCCGCGAAGGCAAGTGTACACTTTCACGCACCTCTCTTAGGTCATTAAAAGAGCCGCCTTTAGAACTCTTGGCTGTTTAACGCACACCAGCCCTCTTCGTGGAGAAAGTTCTTACAGTCTAGCCACTTTACTAACCAAGCTGGTGTGTTTTTATTTCGGTCTTGCAAAAAAGAAAGTGGACTCTGACTTAGAAGTTTATTGATTTATCCCTACAAATATGTCTGCTGGTTTGGTCGGCCTACTTCAAACAGCTCATTACTTAATTTTCCCTTCTTTTTTCAAGTTTATGTTTTTTCATTAGCTACGAATTACAATTTTTGTAAAGTTTCAGACGTCAATTATTACCACCCAGTTGTCTGAGAAATCAAATTATCCACTATTTATCTGAAAACCAGTTTTCATTCCACTTACATAGTAAATTTGTACTGATCTGAGAAGATAACTTTCCTCCATTGCCCAATGTGCCAATTGCTATGGTCCCTGGCAAACAGATGTCCGGCAATTTGGTGCCTTCTTTTTTGGGGTACCTGGAACGCAGGCCACCGATTAAGAACGGTTTGAGTAGAAATCATGGTTCCTGTGGCAAGCCTCTGAGGTCACTTTGGATAGCAAATGAGGTGGTTTGGCGATTTCTGTGGGCTTGTAGCCGCATGAATCGGTGGTCCTCATTTAATTGAAGTGGATCTTGGCTTGGCCCTGTCCTGGTTTTCTCGTGAATCCTCCCGTCTCCTGGTATCTCCCCCCCATAATCATTGGGATTACAGAACGACACATT
Organism: Rhodnius prolixus; assembly: GCF_049639745.1. Classification (NCBI taxonomy): domain Eukaryota; kingdom Metazoa; phylum Arthropoda; class Insecta; order Hemiptera; family Reduviidae; genus Rhodnius; species Rhodnius prolixus. The sequence continues at coordinate 28,397,246 of NW_027411624.1, forward strand.
TCCTGCACTCCTAGGCTTTCCTCAATTAATGTTACAGCCCTAAAAACGTCAAATTCGCGAAAGATGCCGCCTTAAACCTTGCAAGGGATCCATAACACATAAAACAGCAGCAAACACCAGTAAAAACTGCACGACACTACGTTAAAGACTGATGGAGATTGAGTAGAAATGGCCCCATATCGGTCAATATGAACAAAGTTCAAGATATGTTTTTTTTTAATGATTTTCAGTGCACTACCGGCCTCCGGACAGTGTTCTCTCGTTACAGACAACACTGACCAACACCGGACAGTGAGCTGTAAGAAGCTCCTAGGAAGAGAAAATCTAAGGGTCAGCAGCTGGATTCGAACCCAGGACCTCCGCGTGGGAGTCCAGTATGCTAACCTCATAGCTAATCCCTTCCCTAAAGGTTCAAGATAACAAGGAGAACAATGGCCAAAGAAGACAATAGCCTTTTGAGACAGGTCTGAGGGTTTACCTTAATCCTAACCACAATTATATCTCTTGCAAAACATGTTCCAAAGTGCGCTCATTTACTTGGAAGAACTACTATAAAGTGACCCTTAATTTTTTTTTTGCCGCGCGTATTTTTTAGAATCTCTGACCGGTTTCAGTATAAATATAACTCAAACGTACGGAATTTTTTTTTTAAAAGCAAAGGCAAGTTGTGAGTTACCAACTCTAGAATGATAGTAAGATGTGTGAGTCTTTATGCCAGATCTTTTTGCATCAAGAGAAAAATATTACATTAAGTTTTTTGTACTTTTTCTTCGTAAACTATTGGAAGAATAGTGCAATCTATTCCATAATGCCGGCTTGTTATATATTTTCTCTTATTTTAGTAGCTCTAGTGAGAATAGATATAGTAAAGCCGAATTGTATAGGCGTATGACATGATGTATCATCATGATAAGTGGTCGGTTTCTCGAAGTGGAGGCTGAAGGCCTTCTATTAGCCTGGCTGGTTGCAATGATGAGCCACACGTTTAGAAAACTAGTAATGTACTGTCACGCGTTATTTCTTCTCTTCATCATCCTCCTCCTCATCTGCTTCTTCTTCTTCTTCACCACCATCATCATCATCCTCTTCTGCTTCTTCTTCCTCTTCTTCATCATCTTCTAGTTGGTCTTCTTTCTCCTTTTTTTGTATTCTTATCTCGGACTATCCTCTCCCGGTTTGGCTGGCTGTGCCTACCTCCCTGGACGTCTGTTCAAATAAAAATTCCATCACGTTCCCCTCTTTCTCACTTCTTTATTTCTATTCCCTTTTAGAATAAAACACATACATTCAACCTATACATGTATAATATGTAGGTGTACATTTCCCTTTACTGTAGCACTAACAACTACTGCAACAGGCATAGTATCCTACAAAGTGGTAGGCCATCATACCACAGGACGACCTTGGCAGCTTCACACACCCGCGCGCGCGCTCTTATAGGCACATTGAACAAGCTAGGCCGCCGTACGGTCATATCTGGCTGACAGGTGCTTCTTCGCTGTTTGGAGCGAGGGGGCAAAACGTTTATTTAAAACAAAACACAAAAAACATGCCTTTCTTTAAAATTTCCCTTTATGTATATTTAGTACTCTGGTTCCTTGTACCTTAATTCCTTTAAGTGTTCTTTTGTGGAAGGATGAAGCTCCAGGATTAAATGCATCAGTAGTGTAAAAACAGATTATGGATGCAGAAAGGAAGGGCAATCAGAATTAAAACTATTAAAACTGTCCGGTAGGACAGTTGTATAAGGGTTGATCATCAAAAACTGCACGAAAAAGCGTTAGGTTTAAAAACACCCAACTTTGACAATTTTTTTCTCTTTTTCTATAAAAGATAAAATTCCCAAATTTTCTTTAAAATATAGGGCAAATCCTCCTTTATGACTGTAATTTTTTTGCAACAACCTAGATTTGATAGATATTGAGAAAAAAGATGCTCAAAATGAGCAAAAACGGCATTTTCAAAAAATGTTCTTGTTCTTGTTCTTGTTCTTCTTCTTGTTGTTGTTGTTGTTGTTGTTACCTTTTTTGTAAACAACGTAGCGCCTAAACGCGTGAACCGATTTTCATGAATGAGATGTCATTCGATTCGGAATTTTATGTAGATGTGCCTTTTGGGGGTCGCGACGCTGTACATGGAATGGGAGAGGAGTTAGCCCCTTTTATGTAAGGCCCCCTCCAAAATTATTATCATTAATTACTCTGTAAATCTTAGCCCGATTTTGATAAAATTTGGTAGGATGACAGGGTTAGGGCTCCCCTACGTAACATTAAAGCGACGATCTGCTCTTACACTTGTTAAGGGGAAGTATAGCAATCGTTTCAAATTATCGAAACGTAAACCGATTTTCATGAATAAAGTGTCATTCGAATCGAAATTTTGTACAGATTTGCACTTAAAAGTCTCGACGCTGTGCCTCATAAGGAGGGGAGTTTGCCCCACCCAAGTAAGGCCCTTTCTAAAACTATTATTACCAATATTTCTATAACGGTTAGTCCGATTTTGATAAAATTTAGTAAGAAGAAGTGGTTAAAGCTCCTCTACGTGGCTGTGAAGTGCCATCATGCTCTTACACCTACTAAGAGGAAGTATTGCAATCGTTAAAATTTTCAATGAGTGAACCGATTTTCATCAATGAATTGTAGTTCGATTCAAAATCTTTGCCTCTTTGCCTTTTAGGGAGAAGTACTGTAATCGCAGTTTATTTTTCTTACTCCTCTTAAAGGGAAGTACTGAAATCGCAGTTTAATTTTGCTATTTACGTACAAATTACCTTCCTATTTTATTCAAAACGCTTTCTCAAAAAAATTGTTATTGAGGATGGTTTGGGGACCGCAACTATAATCATTCTTTAAAAAGATCTGTCCAGTGGTAGTAACTCCGACTTAACACCTTTTCAGGTTATAATGATAAAATTAAATTTATTATTCCCAATTTTAATAAAATCTGAAAAGCAGATATGTAACTTTGCAAAACATACAAAAAAGAAAATCTATCCAAAAGGTACAAAAATCTCTTTAACAAAAACTTACAGTTTAAAATGTTAAGTATAAGGGTTGATTAAACGCCAAAAGGTACACAAATCAGCTAGTACCCAACATTTCATTGATATTATTTTAAGTAATTTTACTACATTAATTTTCATTAATATTTTTTTGAATTTATTAGATGTTTCACAGACCCTTATGCTGGCCAGTTCATTCATTTTCTTTTTCTTTTCTTTTATGATTTAAGTCGCGTCAACATCAAGGTTAATGGCGCCCGGAGCTTTTTTCAGTGCACTGCCGGCCTCCGGACAGTGTTCTCTCGTTACAGACAACTCTGTCCATCACCCGGACAGTGAGCTGTAAGAAGCTCTTAGAAAGAGAAAATCTAAGGGTCAGCAGCTGGATTCGAACCCGGAACCTCCACGTGGGAATCCAATATGCTAACCGCATAGCTAATCCCTTCCCTTTGTTCATTCATAATATTTTATTTTTTTGTTATAATTATGATAAAATGTATATTATATTTTCGTAATTAAATAGGTACTTTATTTTAGCTTTATTCCAAATTATTCTTCTGATTTATCTTTATTATGCTCTTTATTCTGAATAGTCACATATATCGTATGTATGTACATGCACGTTAAAGTAAAAAAAGACAAAGGCAGAGTCGGCTACTATTTAAATTTGAATCACGGATTTAAAACAATATTTCAGTCTAGAATTCGTCTTTCCGAAGTATTTGTGAGCACAAATAACGCGTAGGTAATATCAAGTAAATTATTCAACAATAATTATTCATTTCTCAATTGTAATTTAATGTAGTCCCTCTAATTTTACTTATAGTAAAATACTGGAATAATTATGTTAGCTGTCATAAAAATATGCATATCTTATTTATCTTATTACAGTCAATCTAAGTTAAATGGTGTTCTACTTGAACAAATATTTTGTAGATTAAAATGGCCAGCATAAGGGTCTGTGAAACATCTAATAAATTCAAAAAAATATTAATGAAAATTAATGTAGTAAAATTACTTAAAATAATATCAATGAAATGTTGGGTACTAGCTGATTTGTGTACCTTTTGGCGTTTAATCAACCCTTATACTTAACATTTTAAACTGTAAGTTTTTGTTAAAGAGATATTAAGTAGAATTAAAGAAATTTAAATTTTAATACTAAAACTGACAATCTGCAAGTGACTTTTAAGAATGATACAGAAGAACGGAATCAAACCCTCATAACATCCAGAGAATCTAGAGCGCCAATCTAAAGACTTGAGATGAACGTCAATACTCTATTCTAGACGATACCCTCCACAGTGAGCCTCAACAAACCTTCTATTTCCAAATCAGTCCGATAGCCCTACTCTATCCAGTCATCAGCATCATCCTCAAACTTCCATTTCCTACCCCCGAAAAACTCGATCTTATTGTTTAAAACGGCAATGCCCTCCATTGGCTCCTCATGTGATCAAGCTTGATCTTTATCTTATGGAAAACTTCCAGCAGTGGCTGGCATCTCTCTTATCACAGCTCGTCTGCGGACCTAAGGAGGAGCGATGCCTCGAATTCTCGGCTAGAAGAAACATCTTTTTCTTCACTTATGGTAACGTCTCGCGCTTGCTGATGTGTAAATCTCTACATCAAACTGTTAAATGTAACACTGGTGCTTGCTGAAAGTTCGAAACCGGTCGAGAATACAATAAACATACTTATGACGGTTTGAAATCAAAATTACCCAGCACTGCCTACTAACAACATTTAATGTATGCTTCCTTGAACTGTACCTAGACAAAAGGTTGACATGGAATCCCCATACTAGACTGAAAAGGCCAGAAACTAACCTAATGCTTCAAAACTTCTCGCCAGACTACTTGACAAACGATCGAAACTCAGCCTAATTAACAAAAGCCTCTTATACCTACTGCAACCTATTTGGTCATACAGCATTGAAGTATGGGGATCGACTAAACCGTTCCAACACCCTACGCCTCCAGACGTTACCAGTAAAAAATACTTCTGAAAATTCTTAACTCTCCATTTTATATTTCTAACCTTATGTCTGCAGCCGTACCATTCGTAGTGACCTCAAAATCCTTTTACGTTAAAGACCTTGCTAAAACTCAAATTCCATTCCTCTACAGCAGCTCAACGTAATCCTTTAATCGTACATCTATCTTCTCCCGCAATCCCAAGGTAATCCTCCAAGAAGATTGAAAAGAAGAGAACATGACCTCGCGATGTACTCTCATCATAAGGGCAGTATAGTATACTCACGTTAATGGAGTGACACCACTGGGTGGGTCATATTTTCCTGATATTTTTATCTTATATCGCATTTGCTTGTTGCAACAGCTGTTGCAGTTGTGAATTTCAATACAAGATTAAAATAATAATAATAATATCCAAGGGAAGAAATTAGATAAGCGTTTAGCGTACTGGACTCCCACGCGGAGGTCCCGGATTCGAATCCAGCTGCTGACCTCTTAGATTTTCTCTTCCTAGGAGCTTCTTACAGCTCAATGTCCGGTGATGGACAGTGTAACGAGAGAACACTGTCCGGAAGCCGCCAGCGCACTGAAAAAAGCTCCGGGCGCCAATAATCTTAGATGTTGACGCGTCTTAAATCATTAAATAATAATAATAATTATGTATTTAAATTAAATGTGTGCATTAATTAGAAAATTAAAATATAACTAAAATTTAAAAATAATAATAATTCTAATTGGTTATCACAGAACTGCACAATTTTGTAAAAGAGTTGGTCATACTTTTATTTCTCTATGGACTACATAGCATCCTAACTGCATAGAGATATTGTGAGGGCTAACAGGCCAGCTGAGTAGCCTATTTTACTGACGGGTGGTCTCCATTATCATTGCCGTTGTGGTTAAATTAGTTTTTAATGTTTCAACAATCAGGTGTACCAACTCCTCCAAATTGCTATTTCGTATGTTATATTTCTGTTTAAATAGAGCATGCACTTGATCTCAAATTACAATCTTTATAGATGTATTAGTTGTCATTTCCTCCATTCCATCGTTTGGCCGTTATAATCACATCCTTTTTATATCTATGCCAATAATAATTAAATATATTTTTTTATTTTTTGGGTTGAGTACATTCTCAGCTTTAGGGCTTAAGATAAGATTTCTCTTGTAACATTTCTCCAACGTCTGGCCTTCCCATCTAAACTTCTAGGGACATTTTACTTCCAGCGCATGGAGTTAACATCTTGCCTTTTTTTTTCTGAGACAGTCCAAGATTTTGATGGAATATGGCAGTATATGGAGGAAAGATCTCCTACCTAAAGCATCTTTCTGGTTTACTTCGAGACCTCTCATTAAAACCTTTCCATAAAGAATGTAGCTGCCAGCTTTCGATGGATCTTGACCACATCTAACTCGCACTGGCTCTTGGAGGACCTCGCTTTTCCAAAACCGAACTCAGCTGCCAAAATATAATTGAACTTTTTCTATCCTTACATCATATTAATAATGAAATATTATTCTTTTACAGTAGCAGATTAATAATTACGTTAGAGGTTGAAAAAAGAGCTTAATTTTTTGTTTTTCTTAATTAAGGGAAAAGCGATACTCGATCATCTACTTTCATTTATTAACTACATATTTTTTCATCACGGACTTTTTTATATATTTAGCTATTTTAATCATTTAATTTGATCTGATTTGCTGTGTGATGATGATGAAGGTACTTCTTGCTTGGTCGTTAACATTCTTTGTGTCTCGTCTTTCACTATAATTTATTTTCTAAGTTTATGATCTCATTTATAAATCTTATTTTAGATCTCTGTGTAACAAAAAAAAAGGAAAAAATTGTAGAATTATATTTTATTTTAAACAATACACGTTAATGTATTTGTTAATATAAATAGTGACTTTAATGGCCGCATATGATGGAGTGAAACAAAGTTTACTGTGTCAAAGAAATCTTTATTCATTTTTATTCTGGCTAAATCGAAGAAATTGAGGAACCTTAAAACGGGTATTTTTTGCTAAACACTCTAAAAATTCAATTCCATCGGAATAATTCTTAGTACAGGAAGAGAAACTGAAGCTACAAAATGGCTTTAAGAATTTTCTTCTATTTTTGAAATTACCAGCACAGCACTATTCACCAGTGTCACAGAGTAGTAGACGCCATTGCTTCCTCTCTGGAGCGGAAACAATATTGCTGTGGGGCCTTTCTTGACGAGGCTCAGGCCTTTGATCGAGACTGGCACCCAGGACTATTGTGGAAGTTAAAGAGTGCTCTTCCATCAACTTATTACTTGATTATACTATCATTTCTTACCGACCGCTTCTTTAAGATAAGTTGTGGATCTGCCTCTTCCGACTACTCTCTGGCACGGGCTGGTGTACCTCAAGGAAGTATTCTCGGACCGCTTCTCTATACTGTGTACACATCTGACCTACCAACTGACTCAAACACACTGCTCTGCACTTACGCTGACGATACTGCTATTCTCTCTTCTAACTCAGACGCCACTACAGCCTCCTCTCATCTACAATATCATCTAAACAAACTAGAACCCTGGGCCAAAAAGTGGAGAGTCAAATTCAATACTCAAAAGTGCGAACAGATAACTTTTACTCTGCGTCGTAATTCTTGTCCCACTTTAAATTTTAACTCAATTCCTCTTCCTTCTACTAATTTAGTTCGCTACCTTGGGATGTACATCGACAAAAGACTAACGTGGAATCCGCACACTAAACTGAAAAGACTAGAACTCAACCGACGAAACAAATTACTGTTACGTCTAATTGGCAGACAATCCAAACTACCACTGGAACATAAACGACTAATATACAACAGTGTACTTAAACCGATCTGGACTTACGGACTTGAGCTGTGGGGTTCAACCAAACATTCCAATTCACAAAGAATACAGTCCTTCCAATCAAAAATTCTCCGTCAGATTACGAATTCTCCATTTTATGTCTCTCTAACTCCACCCTCCATAACGATCTCAAAATCTCATACGTAACTGGCGAATCCAAATCTAAATATAGAAAATTCATTGACTCTCTTCCATTCTGTGCAAATCCTCTTGTTCAAAATCTCGCCTCCCAAAACGATTCAAGATCGTCCTCCACGACGATTGAAACGCTGTTGGCCTCGTGACCAGCTTCAGCAGTGCAAGAAACTCCAGCGAGAGTGTTGCCGGTGGGCAGCTTCTCTCCTCGTGTTGATCCAGTCAGGAAGACTTCCTTTATCGTATTCACTTATTACGAATTCTATTCTTTGTACATTGTGAATAGCAAATAAATTAAAAAAAAAAAAATTGAAATTTTAACTTCTTTTTTTTTGGTAAAACGAATAATTTTCTTGGGATAGTCAGGGATTGTGAAGAGTAGTTAGTTTCTTGACGTGTAGAATCGAATTAAATTACAGCGACCTGACACAATGTGCTGGTTATAATGTAGATTAGAAGGTATTATCTTCAGCCCTAAAGTAATAATCCCACACCGTGTACGTTTCTTATTTGTGTTTGTGTTTAATTAGCTTATAAAAAATATTTTTCACTTATTGCTGTGAGTTTTAAGTGATTCCAGCGAGTCTGCAGTGATTGCTGTGAGTCTGCAGTGATTCCAGTGAGTCTGCAGTGATTGTTGTGAGTCTGTAGTGATTCCAGCGAGTCTGCAGTGATTGTTTTGAGTCTGTAGTGATTCCAGCGAGTCTCTGCAGTGATTGCTGTGAGTCTGCAGTAATTGCTGTGAGTCTGTAGTGATTCAAGCGAGTCTGCAGTAATTGCTGTGTCTGCAGTAATTGCTGTGAGTTTGCAGTGATTGCTGTGAGTCTGCAGTGATTGTTGTGAGTTTGCAGTGATTGCCGAAAGAGAAAGAGAGAGAGAGTAATCTTTGTATTTTGCGTCAGAAAAGTGTTTTATTAGAATTATTAAGAGTTTATATTTAAAGAATCCCAAGTGAGCCATAAACAGTGTGATACTAACTTTGAATGGAATGTGAAAAGGTTATGAGGTGAAGGTTGGAGCTAAAATTCTAAGAGGAGTAAAATTAAAAATTGGAATTTTTCTCTTTCTTAATTACTTATAATTACTTAACTAATGTTTTTAATAATTAAAAAAAATCTAAAATGAACACGTAACACTACTCGCTGCAGTTGTCTGTGTTGAAATGTGCATTTTCTTCCTTGTTATCAAACTATACTGTGTAAAAGAAGGTTTTGAAATCGTTTAGATATTATATTTTCAATTTTCAGATGAAATATCATTAATTAGAGAATTAGATCCAAGTATATCTTTGAGAGATGAGCAACAGGTACTATGAAAAAAGTGCTTAACAGCCAGCAACGTTGCCGGATCTATGGAAGTCGATTATTGTTAATTCCTGTCCCGGGTCTCATAGTCCCCACAATGATGGTTTAGTGTGTTTCTGTGTGGAGGAGGGGGTAATATTTTGTCCGGAACTACGGCCGGAAACCACACAACTATTGAAGGACTTCCGTGTGCGCGTATAATTTTGTATTAATTTCCAAGTGTGTATAATTTGATGATATAGTATAGTTTGGCGATTCTGATCAGTTCTGGTTGCCGATTTAAATGGACTTTGAACTCGTCTCTTTCACAAAAATTTAAAAAAAAAAAAAATTAACTTTTATGCCGAGTGATCCATTTAAAATGCACCAATCGCTAATAACTTTTTAGGAAAGCGGAAATCCAGAAAAACATATTAAATAAACTATATGTTTCATTTGGTCTAGTTTGCGATTTTTCGACCCCCGATGCTGTATCTTCATTTTTGGCGGAGTTACGGCCAAAAAACCCGATTGGGGTTTCATAAGGACCACTGGTTTTGACAATGATTATGAAAACTACATAAAAAATTGTGAAAAATGACGTTGACCTCGTTTCAATATCCTTAACATTTGTAGAGATATTTAAGATCAAAGTTACAATTTTATCTATTCGTGAACGGTTTCCAATATTAATTTTCCAGCAGAAATACACGTTTTGGGAGGTCCTCTGACTGCAAAAAATTGTTATTTGTGACGCAAAGTAATGGTTGTGGGTGAATCAGAATAAATTTGTTTTATCATCAAATAAAAGCAATCATCACATCATTTTAATGTACCCCATATGCAAGACTTCTTGACCTATGATCACGTGAAGAATATCTTGCCAGGGTGTTAGTCTAGTGATCAAGAGCGTGGCTTTGTAAGTGGGAGATCTCGTGTTCAAATCCCGCGTATGACTACTTTTTATTTGTTAGAAAAAATTGTTTATAGTAAAGTATGAGCTTCCGCCTCTGTCCACGACACCTAATTGGTAGTAGGACGTTAAACCCCGCCTGAAAAAATAGGCGATTACTTAACTTTACTTTTCATTGTACGAGTATTTTCATGAGGATTGAAAGGGTAAACAAGCCCTAAATTTGTTTCTTATTAATATTAAATAGGTTTCAAGCCCTATAAAGTAAAGCCTGGCTATACCCCTCTGAAAATGGTGCCCTTAATCGAACTTTACTTTGAAAAATTTTTGAAATATAAAGATTTACATATATGTTGAATTAGTATATTTAGTTTATAAAGGAGTCGTTTTCTTGAAGTTCCTTACAATAGAACCTTATTATTGGGTTCTCTTTTGGCACCTAAGTATTTGGTGTTAAAATTTTTAAGTTTCAGCAATTTTTTTCGTTTTTGAGTAACGGTTGGTACACATGTAACCAGAGACAGACACACTCACAACCAATCAGTTCGTAAAAATCGAGTTTTTTTTTCGCGCTCTATGAACGTTAAATCGGTCATTTCCTGTAAAAAGTCAAAATCAGAATCTTACGGAAAGTAAGAAGTGATTGCCAATCAATGAAAACATTGATTGTCCTCCAAGAACATCTGTCCGTCCAACAATATACCCAAATGGCATAATCATAATGACTTATTGGAGATGTAATTTTCTTTTTCTTTAATAACAATGGCATTGATTGAAATCACATAACTGATCTCGTATAACGGATATTACTAGAACCATCCTTTTGCCAAGGACATAACCGTAGCAGCGTCTTCTTTCTTTCATTTTGTATTCGCCTAGAGAATAGTTTTTCGCTAGTTTTCCTTTTAAAAGGCCAATCTTACCCTGGCAAGTAGAAGGCGTAGTTATCTTTTCACCCATCCGAGTTTGCTGTGTTTAATAACATACTTGCAAACGCTATTAACGTTACACTTTATGCGCATTGTGTCGATGCCCTTTCTCAATTTTTTGTTTTTGTTTCAAACATCTTAATATCCTTGGAACAATTTTTTTTTTAGGCTTTCCTTCATTATTACCAGTTTTTTGGGAAACTGTTGCAATAATGGTGACGTTCGATTTTTGAGATTTCAAACGCATTTATTCATTTTGAAAAATCAGTATCACTTTTAAGTGGTATTGAGAAATTGGTCCTTGTAAAAGTAAAGTGAATCCCTATTATTTTTAGGCCAAATTCGGGGTCCCAGACGGAGGCGACTAACAACCATACTATTAAATTTCACATATTAACCATTAAATAAAAATTCAAATGCCTAGAGACCAAATTATATCTTAGCTTTTCATGCCTTGCTTCTCTAACCGTTCAGCTACAGTGGCGTCTACAAGTTAAGCTAAAAGTTGAAAAAATAAAAAGAAAATTATGTAACTATTTAATATTCATTTTAAAGTTCCCCAAAAAATGATTTTTACAAATTGGTCTTTGATTTTTTGAGCAACATGACTCAGAACTGTTATCTCCTTTTTACGTCGCAACTACCAATTAGGTGTCGTAGACGAAAGCGACCAGCAAACATACTTCACTGTAAATTTCTTTTATTAACCATTAAATAAAATCCAAGGTCTAAGACCGGGGAATCGAACCCAGTACCACAATACATATTAGCTTAACAGGTCTCGCCTCTAACCGCTCGACTACCTTAGCCTCAGGCTACCTTTGTGCCTTAGTAGTTATGTAAAATTTGATATTTGAAATTATCACAAAAGGAAATAAGCTTTTGTAATTTTTCATTTTGGTCATCAACTTAGTGGGAATGCGAGTGTAAGTTGACTTAATCGATTTTTTATTTTGGGGGAGGGGATTTTCTTGAAAATGGCTCCAACTACTTCCAGGAGAGCGTTTAGATGTCATTGTTAACTTCAGATAAATTATTTATTTCAATTTTGTTTCCATCATCAAAATATATTATATTCTTGTATTGTACTTTGTTTTGATTTGCCAATTAAAAAGTCGTAATTCGTTGTCGTCAAATTTTTGCTTTAAGAACATATTGTCTTTAAAAGTTAATAAATAAATTCAATAAAGAAATAACAAGGGGCGGGTGTTGGTCTAGTGGTCAAGAGAGTGGCTTTGTGAGCGAAAGATCGCCAGTTCGAATCCCGCTTTTGACTACTTTTTATTTGTCAGAAAAAATTGTTTGTAGTAAGCCATGAGCTTCCCGCCCCCCTTCCATGACTCCTAATTGGTAGTTGGGACGTTAAGCCCCGCCTGAAAAAGCAGAAGATTACTTTACTTTAAAAGAAATAACAGTGTAGAGATTTTTAGGGTAACATTCTGGTTGAAGTGCCTGTTTTTTTCTATAATCACTTGCTCACTAAGAATGGCTGACCAAGTGAGTTCGTCTCTATTCAGAAGGCTGCGTTCTATTCCGTTCTATTGAGAGAGTTCATCACTGCTTAGCGTGCACTAGTAATAAGGCCATGTTTTGGGCATATGTACAAACAGATGGGAAAGCCTTCAGAAATATTTCACTCATCTATTGATGATAATAGACAGTTGTTTTAAAATAATTTCCCGTTTATATACAATTTAATGACAAGGATATTCCCGTCTATTGTCTCTTTACAATACAAACTTCTTAGACTATTAGTCTTTTTTAAATAAAAATTTCTTTTTAACTCATCATTACTTTTTACCATATTTTTAATTGACAGTTGTTTATTTTTTCTTTTGTTAGTTTTCTGGTTAATGTTATTTTAAACAATAACAATTTTGTTGTCGCCATTGTTTATGATCATTACTTAATACTTCCCATAGTCTTTTAATCCATAGTTTCGTGTATATCCTTTTTTTGATCCTTCATTCTTCTTCCTACTCGCATCATTTCTTTTTTTTTCCCTTTTTCTTTTATTAAATACTCCTCTGTGTTGGTTAAAATGTACAGTTATGTAAGAAACGAATCGATGTCAAGGCCTGCTACTTGAGACTTCGTGACCTATACTGCATCTCTTCTTTCAATATACTTAACGCCTTCTCTTTGCCAAGTATTTTCTTTTTTTTTGTTATTTTTGTTTGTCTAGTTTAATGTAAATGTTCTAGTTAATTATAACAAGTTTCTTATTGGTTTGTTTATTTTACGACCTCTAGACAAAGTTATTGGATTGCTTCTTTTCAAATTATTCTCTACAGTGATCCAAATAAACAAATACTGGTAACAATCGAAGTATTTCTTGACTAATTCTTGACCAGTCAAGGTAAACCGTACCATATTAGGGTGGAAAGCTAAGAAAACAAATTGTCACTAATATGTACATATCTGTTTATTATTAACAATTTTCTATCTTTTTTTATACACTAAAAATAAAATTTACTGCGAACTAAATGATTTTTTTTAATTTTTTGATTTTACACCTGAACTATCGTTTTAAGGATTCTGAGTTGGAAAAAGTGGTTTTTATAAATTGCAAATAACTATTTGCAATTTGGTTTGTGCAACGAACCTCAGAAAAGGGAAAACTTAATTTGGTTTCCATCGTGTTCACCAATGATTTTGATTTACATTTTAAGATTTTCTTTTCTCTCATCTAAATTATCAAACATTTTTCCATTAAAATGAATTATATTAGTGGCTAGTAGATGGATAAATATGTTGATATTTTATGGTGCCTGCTATTTCATTCATAATTTAGACCACCAATATAATGTCTAAAACTCTTCAACTGGAAAAATTAATTATGGCTTTTTTTTTTTTATTTTATTTTTAATTAAGACGCGACAAAATCTGAAGTGATTTGGCTTCCGTAGGTCTTTTCCAATGCACTGCCAGCCTTCAGACAGAGTTCTCTCGTAGACAGACCACACTGTCCATCACCCGGACAAGCTTCTAGGAAGAGAAAATCTAAGAGCCAATAGTTGGGAGTCGAAAATGGAATTTCCATTTGGGAATCCAGTACGCTAACCGCATAGCTAATCTCTTCACTTATCAGTTTTATTAAAACTAAAAGAAAAGACTCATTTTCTAGAATAAATTTTATTTCTTTACTTTCATTTACCTCCTGATAAGGAATATTACTATGGCTCCAACTTCCGGAAGTTTTCACCTCGTTCATTGGTTGTTCCAAAGAAATTTGGTAAATGATTTATGATGTGACCCACTGTTTTTTCTTTTTATTAAATTAAAACTGTTTCCGGTAGGACAGTTGTATAAGGGTTGATCGTCAAAAAAGTGCACGAAAAACCGTGACATTGAAATACACACCCAAATTTGACAATTTTTTTTTCTCTATTTCTAAAAAAGATAAAATTCTCAAATTTTCTTTATTATATAGGGCAAATTCTCCTTTATAACTGTAATCTTTTGTAATAACGTAAATTGATTAATTTTCGAGAAAAATTATGCCAAAAAATTGGCAAAAAGGCGGCATTTACCAAAATTGTTCTCGTTCTTGTTGCTGTTGCTTTTGCAACTAGTTTCGTCTGGTTTTTCGAAAAAAGGTCATCCATTACTCGTACTATTATCTACGAGGGTCGTTTGAAAAGTCCGTGCAAAGTCAGAGAGATAGCACCACTGGCGCGTATCGAGGTTATGTTTAGTTAGTAGCATCTCTTGGAAGAACACACACCAAGTTTCAGCCAGATCGGTCTATTAATTTGTGTTTGGCATTCGTTTGAATCGAGGAAGTCGAGTGATTTTCATAAAAATGGATGAAAAAGAATTTCGTGTGTTGATTAAACACTACTTTATGAAAGGCAAAACGCCTCAGGAGACTAAAGAGAAGCTTGATAAACATTATGGTGACTCTGCACCTTCGATTAGAACAGTTTATAAGTGGTTTCAAAATTTTCGGAGTGGCCATATGGGCACAAGTGACGCTGAACGTTCTGGACGCCCTGTTGAGGTTACTACTCCAGAAATCATTGATAAAATCCATGATATGGTGATCACAGAAGAGTGAAGGTGCGTGAGATTGCTAGTGCTCTGGGCATCTCGAATGAACGGGTACATAATATTTTGCATCAACATTTGGACATGACAAAGCTATCCGCAAGATGGGTGCCGCGATTGTTCACGCTTGACCAAAAACGAAATCGTGTGAAGTGTTGCAAGGACGGTTTGCAGCTGTTCCAGAAGAATCCGCAGGACTTTAAGCATCGTTTCGTCACTGTGGATGAAACATGGATACATCACTACACTCCTGAGACCAAAGAACAATCTAAACAATGGGTTACCAAGGGGGGAATCTGCGCCAAAAAAGGCGAAGACCGTTCCTTCGGCCGGAAAGATTATGGCGACTATCTTTTGGGATTCGCAAGGAATAATCCTCATCGACTATCTGGAAAAGGGTAAAAAACTATTACAGGTGTATATTATTCATCGTTATTGGACCGTTTGAAAACCGAGCTGCAAGAAAAACGCCCACGATTGGCCCACAAAAAAATCCTTTTCCATCACGACAACGCACCAGCTCACACCTCAGCAGTTGTGGTCGCAAAATTAATGGAAATAGGGTTCCAACTCGTTTCACATTCCCCCCTATTCTCCAGACTTGGCTCCCTCGGACTACTATTTGTTCCCCAATATGAAGAAATGGCTGGCGGGAAAAAGATTTTATTCAAACGAGGAGGTGATTGCAGAAACGAATCGCTATTTTTCAGACTTGGGCAAATCCTATTATTCGGAAGGGATCAACAAACTAGAGCAGCGTTGGACGAAGTGTATAAGCCTAAAAGGAGACTATGTTGAAAAATAAAAAATGTTTACCCCAAAAAATTAAGTAGTTTTTATTTTTGCACGGACTTTTCAAACGACCCTCGTATAATAGACTTATGCGTTTACATGTTGGGACTGATCGATAAAAAAAGTTACATGCTACGTTTTTTTTATCTCCGATTTTATAAAGAAAATAAAGTTAGTTGAAGATTAAAAGGAATTTAGGGCAAGCCAACAGATCATTATCAATGTTTACTGTAATTCTAAAGTCTTTATCATACTGATTCTAAAAAATATACTTACTGTCTAATCTCGGTTATGTTTGGTGATTGCTCGTTGTTTATGTATACGTCAGCGTCTGTTTAGTTTTTAACTGAGTTTGTGATTATAACCTACTTAGTTATTTTGATAATAAATTGTTTTTTAAGAGGAAAACTAAATTATTTGGAATAACATTTTCAATTCCAGGGATGTGTGAGATATTTTTACTTATTTCGATTGCGCAATAATGCTTTCATTTATACCACAATAAGTGCAACCCGAGTGGAGTTTATTAACATCTGGGAATATTTGCATTCTATTTCAATCAAAGTGCATGTTTGACCTTGTAGATAGTCAACGCATTCGCATTTAGAGACAAAAAAAAAGAAAAAGAACTGGTTAATAATCTTCATGAGTCTTCGTCATTCCTCAGGAATTGGTTTTAAATTATTAAGCTAGAAAACAGAAGGCCATTATCTGTCTTAATTGTTAAGGAAATTCTAAATTTCCACATTACTTCTGCATACTGCAATTCCCACGAGTTCTACCTATGCATTTTCTTCCAAACCTGGAATTTCAAAAAGTATTGTACAGTTTACAATCGGTACTTTACAAAAAATTGACTCTTTAGAGGGAATTTTACTACCATTTCTCACTATACCTATCTTATAAGACATATGTATCTTATAAAATATACATATCTTATAAAATATAAGACATCTTGCCAGTGAGGTCTGCAATAAAGGATGTATTTTGTTTTTCATTTACTTTATTATTATTTTTTTTTTTTTTTTTTTTTTTTTTTTTTTTGGCGCATCAACAGCTAAGGTCATTAGCGCCCGGAGCTTTTTCCAGTGCACTGCCGGCCTCCGGACAGTGTTCTCTCGTTACAGACAACACTGTCCATCACCGGACAGTGAGCTGTAAGAAGCTCCTAGGAAGAGAAAATCTAAGGGTCAGCTGCTGGATTCGAACCCGGGACCTCCGCGTGGGAGTCCAGTATGCTAACCTCATAGCTAATCCCTTCCCTTTATTATTATTATTATTATTATTAGACCATCTTATATTTTCCAACTCTTCAAGTTCAAATCCTCGATCCATTCTCGTAATACTAGATCTAGGGAAGGGATTAGCTATGAGGTTAGCATACTGGACTCCCACGCGGAGGTCCCGGGTTCGAATCCAGCAGCTGACCCTTAGATTTTCTCTTCCTAGGAGCTTCTTACAGCTCACTGTCCGGTGATGGACAGTGTTGTCTGTAACGAGAGAACACTGTCCGGAGGCCGGCAGTGCACTGGAAAAAGCTCCGGGCGCTAATGACCTCAGCTGTTGATGCGCCAAAAAAAAAAAAAAAAAAAAAAAAAAAAAAAAAATACTAGATCTCGTTCCTCTAATCTCTATATTCCCTCACATCGTACTTCATCCTTTGACAAATCCTTCTTAATTCGCGCTACCTCTCTCTGGAACTCCTTACCTTCATCTGTCCGCCATACTCCTTTCCCCTTTCCATCTTTAAA
Source organism: Rhodnius prolixus (assembly GCF_049639745.1). Lineage (NCBI taxonomy): Eukaryota > Metazoa > Arthropoda > Insecta > Hemiptera > Reduviidae > Rhodnius > Rhodnius prolixus. The sequence continues at coordinate 28,414,949 of NW_027411624.1, forward strand.
TCCCTTCTGTTCAGTTATCACCTTTCTACTCAGCTTCCTCCGAAATCATAATTGAATGCTTTTATTTCCTTAATTTTAATTCTTATTTTTGTAAATACTTAGTTATTTTTTGGTTTATAAATATTTAAAATACAGGCCAAAACAATAGGGCCTCCAAAAAATAAAAGTAAAGTAATCGCCTATTATTTTCAGGCGGGCTTTACGTTCAGCTAGCAATCAGGTGTCGTGGACGGAGGCGACTAGCAAACATACTTTACTGTAAATTTCTTTTATTAACCTTTAAATAAAATCCAAGGACTAAGACCGGGGAATCGTACCCAATACCACAATACATATTAACTTTGCAGGACTCGGCCACTTAATCGCTCGGCTACCGTGGCGCCTTAGGGCCTCCAATTGTACATGTTTTTATTCTAAGGGGACAATAGTACCAGGATAATAAATTGATTTTTTCTGCAACCATGTAGGAATGTTCTCATTACTCAATTAAAATCAGCTGCGTAATGCCCAACTTTACCTCACTAGTGGGGAAACATTCCCATAGTGTCACTTTCCTCACTAGTGAGTGGAAAAACTTTATTGTGCTTCCTTGATATAAGAAGTTTTGTTATTAAATATTTTCTGTAAAACTTTAATAAGCTTATTTAAATTTATTTTATCTAAATAATTAAAAAACGAATATTAAAAAAATAAAATAAAAATTGAAAGGAATATAGAAATAAAAATAATATTTTAATAAATAATTAAATATTTTTAATTATAACAGTTAAAAAGGTTATAGTGTTACCTTACAGAAATTTAAAATGGATTCTAGTGATTCCTGTTTAGTTTTTTTTTTTAAGTTAATAACCCTAATGGTTGCAGAAAAAATATAATATTTAACTCGAGTGTAAAGTATTTTCCTCACACTCGGCAATTTGCTCTTCGCTTCGCTCGCTCGTGCGTGCAAACCCTGCCTCGTGTGAGGAAAAGTACTACTTTCCACACTTGTTAAATAAATAACTATTATACCTATCCCCAGAATGGAATTTTTCCAATTTGAAAGTTATTCAAAACAAAGTTATGGATTTGAGAGTAATTAGAAAAAATCCATTCAGTTAAGAGGTTCTTTCTATCGAAGAACTTCTTTTGAATTTGGAATTTTTACTGATAGTTTAGTCCTCCTTCCTATATTCTAGTACTAAAGGAGCTTTTTACAGAGAAGCCGGTAGTTAGGTAAAATCACGCTGATGTCCCCTTGCAAAGCCTATTCCGGATATCTGTAATTGGCTCTAAATCAAAGAGTGGTTGTACTCTAAGAAAGTAGTTTAGTAGTTTCCATTCCGATTCACTGCTCAGGCTCTTTAGAGAAATCCCCGGGATTAGAGCGCCGGATTAATGGGATAACTCCTCACTGGAGCCTCTTAATTTTCCAGAAAGGATATATCCTGTCCCAATATACCTGGCGAACACCTACAAGAAGAGAGAGCACAGATTGGAATGAGCACACTCCAAGTGTAATTTCCTTCTCGAGAGAAGTTGCGCCGTTCTTCACCAACCGCCATTTATACAAGTTTTCTTGTGGAGGTAAAATTCCTCCCTCCCTAAGATCAACCAGGAAGGACCTCCTTTTAGTCTTAGTCCAGATGTCTCTGAGATCATAAATTTTGGGTAAAAAAAGAAGCGTATCTACTATAGCGAGCAATGACTTCACATTACACTTCTTTCTACGCGCTTCTCTGTTTGCACCTTTGCCCATTTAGCATATATTTGTGACATAAGGTTCAAATAAATGTTGTAATACATGCATAAGAATTTTTTTACTTTGGCTACTTATTTTTTACAATAATTTCTTCTTTATTTTAAAAAATCTGCATATTTGCTGAAAAAGTTAAGCTTCCAGATATTGAATACAGAGGCGCTTTTTTTCCCCCACTCTCTCTTTGTAGAAACTGGCAAGTCATTTGTCTTATGCAAATTGTGTTGATGACTTTGCAGAAGAAGTTTTTTTTTTAAGAAAAAACGAAATAAAACATTTCTTATATGCAGGAAACGCTAAAGAATTGTCAAGTTACGATAATGGGATGGCTAATTTGTGAATATAAGCACTCGCGGAACACAACTCGCGGCTGCTGGGTTCAAGGTCACTAAGTGTTTGTCCAGCTTCAGTATATATTACCGGTCGCTCGTGTAGAAATATTTTTTTAACCAATAAAAAACTTTTATTGGTCTCGTAGTGATTTTATTTCTATTTTTATACGAGTATATTTGCGAGATATTAATCACCCACCATTTTTTAATTAGAGCAAAGCTTAAAAATAAGTTTAATCTTTATTGAGTCATATTTGTGAATGCTTTAACAAAAATACAATACAAAAAGATATATTAGCTTTGATTTTAAATAAAATAAACAGAGGCTGCTACAGGTGCATCAATTAGTAGAGATAAACTCTTATTAGAGGCTAGACCCGCAAAGCTAAGATGGTTGGTTTAGTGACAGCGTTTTCCAACCTGTGGTACACGTAAAATAATCAATAATGGCGGACATAAAAAATTAATTCATAAAAATATCATAGAAACGTTTTTACCAATAAATACATAAAAATTATTTTAATTAATAATATTATACAGTAAAGTTGTACAAGTAATGAGGTTAGTCTGTCTCAAGATATACGAGAAAATATAATAGCACATTTAACAGGGTTAAAAATTGTCTTTCATGGATTATTTTCCCAAAACCCGAAAACACAAATGATAATTGATAACTATGTAAAAAATCTGTTTAAAGAGGCTGGATTGTAATGAGTAAGCTCTATCCAAGCAACATTATATTTAATTGGTACTCACAGGTAGTTGAATACTTAAAAGAAATTAATTTAGAAGATTTGGGCACAAATACGAGGGTCGTTTGAAAAGTCCGTGCAAAGTCAGAGAGATAGCACTACTGGCGCGTATCGAGGTTATGTTTAGTTAGTAGCATCTCTTGGAAGAACACACACCAAGTTTCAGCCAGATCGGTCTATTTCTTTGTGTTTGGCATTCGTTTGAATCGAGGAAGTCGAGTGATTTTCAAAAAATGGACGAAAAAGAATTTCGTGTGTTGATTAAACACTACTTTATGAAAGGCAAAACGCCTCAGGAGACTAAAGAGAAGCTTGACAAACATTATGGTGACTCTGCGCCTTCGATTAGAACAGTTTATAAGTGGGTTCAAAATTTTCGGAGTGGCCATATGGGCACAAGTGACGCTGAACGTTCTGGACGCCCTGTTGAGGTTACTACTCCAGAAATCATTGATAAAATCCATGATGGAAGAGTGAAGGTGCGTGAGATTGCTAGTGCTGTGGGCATCTCGAATGAACGGGTACATAATATTTTGCATCAACATTTGGACATGACAAAGCTATCCGCAAGATGGGTGCCGCGATTGTTCACGTTTGACCAAAAACGAAATCGTGTGAAGTGTTGCAAGGACGGTTTGCAGCTGTTACAGAAGAATCCGCAGGACTTTAAGCGTCGTTTCGTCACTGTGGATGAAACATGGATACATCACTACACTCCTGAGACCAAAGAACAATCTAAACAATGGGTTACCAAGGGGGAATCTGCGCCAAAAAAGGCGAAGACCGTTCCTTCGGCCGGAAAGATTATGGCGACTGTCTTTTGGGATTCGCAAGGAATAATCCTCATCGACTATCTGGAAAAGGGTAAAACTATTACAGGTGAATATTATTCATCGTTATTGGACCGTTTGAAAACCGAGCTGCAAGAAAAACGCCCACAGTTGGCCCACAAAAAAGTCCTTTTCCTTCACGACAACGCACCAGCTCACACCTCAGTAGTTGTGGTCGCAAAATTAATGGAAATAGGGTTCCAACTCGTTTCACATCCCCCCTATTCTCCAGACTTGGCTCCCTAGGACTACTATTTGTTCCCCAATATGAAGAAATGGCTGGCGGGAAAAAGATTTTATTTAAACGAGGAGGTGATTGCAGAAACGAATGGCTATTTTTCAGACTTGGACAAATCCTATTATTCGGAAGGGATCAACAAACTAGAGCAGCGTTGGAAGAAGTGTATAAGCCTAAAAGGAGACTATGTTGAAAAATAAAAAAGGTTTACCCCAAAAAATTAAGTAGTTTTTATTTTTGCACGGACTTTTCAAACGACCCTCGTATGTTTGCTAGTCGTCTCCGTTCATGACATCTAATAGGTAGATGGACGTAAAGCCCGCCTGAAAAATGGACATTACGTTACTTACTTTAACACTCTTACTTATTACCTCTAATAAACATAAGAATAATGCCCAATTTTTAATTATAGTACATCGAGAATATGAGACTTATTAAAGAAAATAAAAATCTATTTTTTTTGGGATTCTTTTATTTTATTTTAATTTTTTACGAGAAGGTATTAAGCTGTGCGTGTACTGGATTTCCACGCGGAGATCGTGGGTTCGAATCCAGCTGCTGGCCCTTAGATTTTTCTCTTCCTAGCAGCTTCTTACAGCTAACTGGCCGGAAGCCGGCCGGAAAAAATAAGAAAGATAATCTTGCTTTTCCAATTCTATACCAAATTCACTTTTTCTTGATTGATGCGATTTTGCAGTATTTATATTTTATTTATTTTTATTAATTAGATGTTCCGCCAGCTCTGTACATTACATATTACAAGGTAATAAGTCCTCTATTAAGATGCTAAGGAATGGTTTAATTGACTGTATACAGAATTGTGAATATTACCAATAAAGAAAGCCACTCAGAGTTCAATACCACAGAACTTTGTAGTATTTTTTATTTAGAAGTTTTGCTCCATATATTGTGATGCTTATCTTGTACGCTATTTCGTTATTCCTTCAATGTATTTATGTTAAAAGTAGTCAGAATAACGGGCAAACTGGTATATATACATTATGTATGACTTAAACGTATTCTTAACTTATGTACGTATACTTTATTTAAAATTGTTAGAGTCACTTGTAAGTATTATAAGTTATTAAGGCCCTACAAATCCTACATGTTCTCGAGCATCCTCATCATCATATTCCAGGCGCTTCGATTACATGCCCTTCTTCACCTATCAATTAATCTTAACCAGATCATCCACCATTTCAAGAGAGTCCATCCTTACGTGCCATCACAAAGTGGCCCTTCCCTGGCCACCTTTTCTCACCAGAATGCTCTTCGTCTGCTTTTCTACATCCATTCGTCCCATCTGAAACACAGTCATTGGGGGCTGATTGTACAAATTATGTAAGAATTGAAGTTTTTACACGACCTACGCAGAAATGACATTTCTTAATTTTTGATTGATATTAAAGTGAACTGTTAAGGCTCTACCTAATTTTTTGCAATGTATCCTAAATCGAGGAGTAAATTCTCTTTAAAAGAACTCTTTTTATTTTCGGAGGCGGTGAATTTCCCAATTACTTACTGGTTATAACCAGCCATTTTTAGGAAACTATTTCTAATCAAAAATTGTAGATCTACATAAATGCAATTATTGCACCGAATTTTAAAAAAAAGTCATGGGAATAGTTTTTGAGAAAATATAAAAAAAACTGGAAAATGGTTTAGGAAAGAAGTAATTTCCGGTTACCGATTTTGACCGGAAACCCGGTGTAAATCCTCATGGAGTACCTAAGCGAAATATTAAGTTTGAACTTGTTGCGTTTTTTTTGTTTTAATTACGATGGATTTTTTAGTTGGGAGTTGTGAAATGAAAGCAAAGGGTCGCCGCTGATCGCGATGGGAAAGATTGGCGATAATAATTAGAGGATTAGTGTAAGCACATCTTAGGGTCGGCAGTAATGTGCAATGAGGAATTGGCAATATTAATGTGAAGCCATTATAAATTCCCAACCCCGTAAGTTGTTTTTTTTTTTTTTTTTTTTTTTGCGCATCAACAGCTGAGGTTATTAGCGCCCGGAGCTTTTTCCAGTGCACTGCCGGCCTCCGGACAGTGTTCTCTCGTTACAGACAACACTGTCCATCACCGGACAGTGAGCTGTAAGAAGCTCCTAGGAAGAGAAAATCTAAGGGTCAGCTGCTGGATTCGAACCCGGGACCTCCGCGTGGGAGTCCAGTATGCTAACCGCATAGCTAATCCCTTCCCTGCCCCGTAAGTTGTGTATTCGAAGTTAAAACATTTATTTAGTTACAATCAACGCACTTTGCGTTATAAGCAACAATAATAACAATAAGCAACATATAACACTCTAAGTGGAGAAGTTACCCAGCGGAACACTCCAATAACATTCTAAATTCTACTGACTCTCTTCATCAGAGAGGAGATCGCAAGGCCACTGTCTTTTAAGACGTCTAGAAGTGTTGTCTGGAGATTTTCTTGGAAGATAGATGTTGTATCAGTGGATTGTAATGAGATTGAATGTTAAGATGGAATTTTCTGTATCGTGTTTTTGCAACTTGTGTGACGAAAGGAATGTTCAAGTCTGTGTGAATGGTTTGGTTGGTGACGTAGAAAGGAGCGTCCAACTATAGAGCGAAGAATTTTGGATTGCAAGGACTGGATCCTTTGGAGGTTTGAGCGTTTGGTTGAACCGCACAGTTCGATGCCATAAGTCCAGACTGGCTTTAATATACTTACATATATAAGTCTTTTGTTGTCCACAGTGAGTTTTGATCTGTTGTCGAGTAGTCTTTTCAGTTGTCAGAAGCGTCTGTTGAGTTCTGTTCTCTTAAATCGAGTATGAGGGCTGCATGTAAGTCTTCTGTCTAGGTAAAGCCCAAGGTGTATTTCGAAGTTGGACAATTTATTTTCATTGAACTTATTCATGAAATAAATACTATCACGAGCCCAGAAACAGATGCTCTGGACTCCTTGGACAGACGTCATAACATGGTGAATAGGTTAAAAATGATACAAAGAGTGTTGTCGAAAGGGAAGTTGTCAAAACAAAGGAATATTTATCCCTCTTAGTTTCCGGCAAAAATTATTGATACAAAACCCACTGGAGCAAATACCTTATTAGCCTTTATCGAAGATTACTGAGCTATTTATCTGGAAGAGATGATATTAGCTGGATATCTCGTCTGAGAAGGCCCCTAATGCAATGGGGAAGTGCGAGTGAGACCACTGCAACTTTTGTGCTCTTCGGAAATGAACATCCTAGCAGAGATGAGTAGATATTAGAAGCAAGGGCGGGTAAGATGAAGAGCAGTTATTGATGTTGTTGTAAATAACAGAGTGTGCAACAATATCACCGTTGTAGCAATACGTAGGGGCACAGCAAGAATGCTGAATATATTTTTTTTATAAACGTTTTATTGAAGAAGAATCATTTGGTTTTGAAACTATCTGTAGATTATTTTTAGGTATTCCTGTATTTCACTGTTCATGATGATGTGAATGGAACATCATTGCCTGCAGCATCTTTTCACTCCAATCAGCCCTAAGTTGAAATAAAGGTCTATGACTCAGAGCCATACGTAAAGACTGGGATGAAATACTGTTTTTTTGTACTAGCTGACCTTTGCCTTTATCGAGCTATTCATGTTTCGAAGGATTGATCATATTGCTGGTAATATCTGTTCCCCCGATCATGATTCTGCTTCTAATATTCCGACTGATATCTTTTCTAGACGTATTTATCGAACCAAGATATTTGAAAATTGATAAATGGCTAAAAAAAAACTACAAAGAAGTCATCCACAGCTGACTAGATACCAAAAATATAGGAAAATAACTTTTGTAAGGCGGTTGTATACCCGTTGACAGCTATACTTGGATATGATAATTTATGCTCAAATTATGTATTTATCTTCACTCTTCTTTTTTATGGCGTGATTTTACTGTCTTTCCTGCAGTTTGTGTTACTCCATTTTTCCCTAATATACCAAAACAAATGTATCCTTCTGATGACGTGGAAAATTTGAAGGAAAATATTGACATCTCTGGAAAAGAATATGATAATGTTATTATTGGAATTCATAATATTGTTCCATTGAAAGTGGAGGACGTCGTCATCAGAGTAATTCGTTTGGAAAAAGAAAAAGATAAATACTATATCGTCTGTTGTTTTTTTTTTATCTTAGGACCTCTTTGCCTCAGTGTCTCTTTAGAGCTCACATTCTATACGCGTACATTTCTTGAGGTCATCACAGGAGTTCGTCCGGTGAGTCATTCTCTTCCAATGTGTGGTATTCCAGGACAGTCCTTCCTTCCCACTGGTCCTCTGTGTCCTTTTTTTCCTTTTTTTTTTTAAATAATTTATTATTTTGTATTGTCGCTATTGCTTTTAAAGAAATTTTTTATTTCTTTCTATACTTTCCCTCACATATGATAAAAGGCCATACTACGATCTTGAGGGATTTTAATAATTTTATGAAACGATTACCAAAACAGCAAATGTCTATCACTCTACGGCATACTCTTGGCTCGATTACAAATCTCTTACTGCAGTAAGAGAAATAAAAATATTAAATTAAATACTTTTCATTGTAATATCTGTGAAACGTTTGAGAGTAACTGGAAGAGCTTGGTGCAAAAAGGAGTTATCTACAGTTTTTTAAAATTTTTAGTAGGGATAAAAAACTAAATATGCTTTAAGATGTATTCCTTATGTTGTGTCTGCTGTAAGGATTAGTTAATATATTGTGATAGGGTCATTTGGGGCTCAATTTGAACTTTCAAGGGCATTTTTTTTAAGCTTGCTATAAGCAAAAGTTATTTTGCAGCTAACTCTTTTTGTGCACCAAAATCATAATTTTCAGTAAAACTTGAGTACATATAAAGTACTTTAGTCAACAGATTTCTTGTTTTTGAGCTTTTAAGTGGCATTTTGTGTCTGGTCGACACAAAATGTATATTTATTTAGGTATATTATTATGCCTGTCAAAAAGAAAAATAATAATAAATCTACCCTCCCACGCGGAGGTCCCGGGTTCGAATCCAGCTGCTGACCCTTAGATTTTCTCTTCCTAGGAGCCTCTTACAGCTCACTGTCCGGTGATGTAACTGCACTGAAAAAAGTTCCGGGCGCCAATAACCTTAGATGTTGACGCGCCTTAAATCATTAAAAAATAATAATAATAATAATATCTACCTAATATAAACATTAAATAAACCTAATATAAAAATTTTTGTTTGATTAATTGCATCATCTTTTCTGTTTGGAGCAAAAGAAAGTTATCTGGAGTAGAAAACTCATTTTTGCTCCAAATCTAACCCTAGGTTAGAGAATAAGTAATAATAAAAGAGTATAAAGACTCGTATATGCACCAAAAGATGTAGAATTGAACATACAATAGGGGGGCGCCACTAAACACATTTTCTGAAAAAAATGTAGATAACTCCTTTTTGCACCAAGCTCTTCAATTAGTAAATGACTGTTCATTATTTTTGGTGACTGATTCATAGTTTCAGTAGGGTGAAAAAATAATTGCCATTTCAGTCATGATACATTTATTCTGCCGAGCTTTCGACCTAGGGACTAGGTCATCTTCAGGGCTAATTTACAATATACTACATCATTAGAGGGTTGGTATGTCTTCTGTCTTGTCTGTTCATGGACTGAGTCGATGACTGAAACTGGCAATTATTTTTTCATCCTATTGTAATTAGTAAATTCAATAATTAGTAACTCCTGCCTATAATCCGTGCTGTTCTTACAGACTTAACAAGACTAAAGGACTGATTCTCCTGGGACTTCCCCAAAAGGGCCATCATGAGTCCACTACTCTTCAATCTATACTGCTCAGACATTCTATACGCAGACGATATAATGATAACAACTTCCACCAACAAAGAGATTAACCAATGCATTACAGACTTAACGAACATCCTGTAGACGTAGTAACAAATTGGTTCCAAAGATGGAAGCTAAAACTGAATCCTTCTAAATACAGCAGCAAAAAATCTTCTCCCTTCGTAGGTTCCGGATTGGAGAGGTTCGCTTGTTAAAACTCAACAACCCAAGAAATTCCCTAGAAAATAGAAGAATCAAAGAGTACGCTACTTTGGTCGTAATCCTTGAATAGCCACTAACCTGGAGGCTGCAATATCAATACTTCTGAAGTTTTACCCATTAATTAACAGAAACACTCCAGCACTGTACTGCTCTAGAAGACTTTCCTTAGACCAGTCTGGATTACAGCTAGCTACACACAGACGAAAAGACTACAGACTTTCCGAAATAAAGTACTACGAATTGCTCTGAACGTCACCATGGTAAACTAGGAACCCAGAAATACCCAGAGAACTGTACATTCAAGGCCATTCACACTAATATGACCCAACTAACTGACAAATCTTTCAAACACTGCCATCTACATCTTATCACCACCTTGGCCAGCCTACAACTCCAAGAAGACTGAAACCAAGACTGTATCAGATCAACTTTTTTCCTTTGTAAAGTGTTTAATTCTTTTGTATTTACATTGGAATCCTACCATTAAAAATTAAATTGTTGATTACAGTATATCACAATTCATTTCTTTCTTTTATAAGAATATAATATAATATATATATATTTAAGTGTGAGACATTCCTTTTAATTTTATATTACTTTATCTTTAGTTGCATTGGTTCTTTTTCTTTTTATTCGGCCAATTATATTCTCTGACTTGGCGCGGTCACGTTCTCTCTCTTGGTTCGTTGACATTTCAGGAAACTCTTCTATTGTACTTTATCGCAATAAAATTTTCTAACGTTAAGTTTTAAAAAAAATATTAAGAATATTAATTGTAATTGAAGGTTCGCCTTTCAGTTTATTAATAAATTTATTTTAGCTTAATGCTCGTCAAAATATGAGATTATCTCTCGTCACAGAAAACACCGTCCATTTCCGGACAGTGAGAAGCTCCTAGGAAATGAAAAACTTAGATCAAGCAATTGGATTCAAATACTGGATCTTCGCGTGGGTATCCAGTACTCTATCCAATAACTACTCACCTAATCCTGACTTAGTGCTGCACGAGAAACGAGACAAATCTCGGTACCGAGACCGAGACCGAGACTTGAGCAACCGAGACCGAGACCGAGATCGAGACATGATATATATCTCGTCGAGAAATCTCGGTCTCGTCTCGGTTTTTCAAATATTAATTTTTAGCTACTAAATTATAAAATTGTGTTCTTTATTAATAAATAATCATTACGGGTATTGAATTAATTATTAAAAGATACGACTTTATTATATATGTTCAATATTACTACATCTATTTGACTTCGAATTACATAAGTAAAGTAAGCAAAGTAAAGTAATCGCCTATTTAAATTAGGTGTCTTGGACGGAGGCGACTAGCAAACAAACTTTACTGTGAATTTCTTTTCTCAACCATTAAATAAAATCCAAGTCCTAAGACCGGGAATCGAATCCAGTACCACAATGCACATTAGCTTCGCAGGTCTCGCACCGCTCGGCTACCCTAGCGCCCCCTTCGAATTACCTAATTTTTACATAAATTCACTAAATTTCACTATTCATATCATTCATTCATTCAATTTCATAAATTTCACAATTAATAATCTAATACTTTGAACATAGGTATTATTTGAATTATATTTTAGAATTATTGAATTTGAAAAAAAGACTATCTATGCATCTAAAAAATATTTCCACAAATTTTCGTTTTTAAGATACTCTTTGCCCAAGCATTGATACATAAAAGAGCTTTTACTGAGTCAGAAGTTATTAGAGAAGATCTTTTATTAGTCATTATCAACGCAGCTTGCGAAAATAATCTTTTAGATGGCACTGAAGTTGCACAGATACTAAAAATATCTCTCGCCATTCTAGACAAATTTTTGAAGGAATTCTCAAGTGTTTTCCACCATTCTAAAATGTCAACATCTACTGGTGCTTGGTCTAATTTGGTATAGTATTAATTATTTCTGTCTTCCATGCTTCGGTGATATTTGCCGATTTTTGAGCAAATGGTGCAAAAATATTGATGCAGTCGTCGTCGTCGTCAAAAGGTGAATCATCAGATTCTTTATCTTCACCAACAGCCATAACTAATAGAGCGGGAAGTTTGTTGGGAGGTGTATTTTTTATTTCACGAATCGACTTGTCATAGCAGGCAGATATGTTATTTGGGTCTTTCATTTGGCGCGTTTTTAACATCTTTTTGAAATTATATAAAGATATATAACAGTAATAGTAATATATGATGCATTGAAGTGTAAGTAGTTGTCTTCTTTTACACATATTTTTTTTTCTTTATATCAATAACAATATTCTTATAAATTAAAATAATTATTAGAAAATAATAACATTTTTTGAAAAGATTATTAATAGCAAACCATTTTTAATACTTAAACTAAAATTCAAAAAACCGAGATATATCGACTAGTCCGAGACCGAGATCGAGACTGCATAAAGTCTCGCCTCGTCTCGGTCTCGTGCAGCACCTGACTATTTATTGTTCAATTTCATATTGTGTATTTTTTTTTTTAAATTTTGTCGGACTCTTCTTAAAATAAAGGACGTCTCCTGAAGATAAATGCCCGTACAGTCCTGAGGTAATTCATTAGTCCGCTAACAGTTTTACTGAATATAAGAACTGAATATTTTTATTAGATGGTTAGATGGAACTCTGTCTGTTTTTCATGTTGAAGGCCGTAAACCTACGTAATTTGTCAAATTTTTAATTTAAATGAATGTTTTTGGGTAATGAATTATCATTAAATTCTTTTCAGAGGATAAACCGCGAAATTTCTGTTCTCTGTACATTTTGCTTCACCATTTTCTTCCTGAACCTATGCTGTCTTAGGTCTTTATGTCCTCTAAACTATATTAATAGTTTGTAAGGAAAGATAAGCGTGTTTAATAGTGTATATTTTAAAATTTATAACTTAACAAACACTCTTTAATTTATATCGAAATAAGCACCAGCTAGAATTTTTTTATTTTGAAATTTAGACTAGCGCTAGCGGCACTATTAGTAACAACAACAATAATTTACATTACTACACATCAGCTAACTGAGGACAGAAGTTACCTTAGCGGTAACACTTCCTAAGTAACCTCAAGGTTTACCAACTTTTTTCAGAAAAGTGAAAATCGCGAGGCCCTTGGCGTTTTAATCGCCTAGGAAGATGATCTAGAATGTGGTAAATGGGCTGACTAGAGGATTGAAATGAGACTGTAAGGTAGATGACTGTTTTTAGAACGAGTTCGAACAACTAGGACTTACAAATAGAATTTCTAAGACTTTGTGGATGGTTAGATTTGAAACATAACGATAGAGTGGAGAATTTTAGACTGAAGAAATTTAATTCTTTGAAGAATGAACCCCCACAGCTCAATGTTGTACGTCCAGGTGAAAAAAACAATCTGAACAAAAAGAAGTTCAATTGATGCCTGATGTTCTCGCAAATCACCTCGTACGTTTTCACAGCCTATTTGATAAAACTAAATATAAGAAAAGACTAAATAAAAGTTTCTGTTCTTAAATCTGTGACAATATAATCATAGAACACGTCATTTCTATTTTCTAACAAACCATTCTCTCGAGATCGTCACTTTTAAATTTAGAAATGACGTAGAAGAAACTTCACTGTATAAGCTTTCTTATTTAAAAAAAAAATATTTTTGTTTAAAGCAACCATTATGTTGACGCAAGTTATCTGGTAGTTAATTTTAAAGATAATACGGTTCTCTTAGGATTAAAAGATTTTGGTGCTGCATCTAATCCTTAGTTGATCCTATTCCTAGGAGGCTCCTAGCTTTCTGATTGATTCCCTTTTCCAAAGGTTCTGAACATACATACCCATCACTCTATTTGTTCCTTTTGTGACGTAAATTCTTAATTCTTAAAGTAAAGTAATTGCCAATTTTTTTCAGGCGGACAGAACTACCAATTAGGTGTCGTGGACGGAGGCGACTAGCAAACAAACTTTACTGTAAATTTCTTCTTTTAACCATTAAATAAAATCCAAGGCCTAAGACCGGGAATCGAACCCAGTACCACAATACATATTAGCTTTACTTTACTGGTCTCCCCTCTAACCGCTCGGCTACCGTGGCGCCTAATCTGAATCCTTAATCTCAGCCATTTAAGCGGATGTCATTTGTATACTACCTATTTCCTGCTCTAGATATTAGCCGAACCGTGGGCTCTACGTAACCAAAGACTCAAAATGAAAATGAAATGAAAAGGATTAAACTTACATTTTGACTGGATCTTCTTCATTTAATATTCTTTGTAAAGTAATCAATATTGATTAGAAATATGCGCGGATATGCTGCAGAGTTTACTTCAATAATCAGATTTTATGATTCGATAAGTACGAGGGTCATTTGAAAAGTCCGTGCAAAAATAAAAACTACTTAATTTTTTGGGGTAAACCTTTTTTATTTTTCAACATAGTCTCCTTTTAGGCTTATACACTTCGTCCAACGCTGCTCTAGTTTGTTGATCCCTTCCGAATAATAGGATTTGTCCAAGCTCTGAAAAATAGCCATTCGTTTCTGCAATCACCTCCTCGTTTGAATAAAATCTTTTTCCCGCCAGCCATTTCTTCATATTGAGGAACAAATAGTAGTCCGAGGGAGCCAAGTCTGGAGAATAGGGGGGATGTGAAACGAGTTGGAACCCTATTTCCATTAATTTTGCGACCACAACTGCTGAGGTGTGAGCTGGTGCGTTGTCGTGATGGAAAAGGACTTTTTTGTGGGCCAATCGTGGGCGTTTTTTCTTGCAGCTCGGTTTTAAAACGGTCCAATAACGATGACCAAATAGTTTTACCCTTTTCCAGATAGTCGATGAGGATTATTCCTTGCGAATCCCAAAAGACAGTCGCCATAATCTTTCCGGCCGAAGGAACGGTCTTCGCCTTTTTTGGCGCAGATTCCCCCTTGGTAACCCATTGTTTAGATTGTTCTTTGGTCTCAGGAGTGTAGTGATGTATCCATGATGAGCAATCGCGGCACCCATCTTGCGGATAGCTTTGTCATGTCCAAATGTTGATGCAAAATATTATGTACCCGTTCATTCGAGATGCCCACAGCACTAGCAATCTCACGCACCTTCACTCTTCTGTCATCCATCACCATATCATGGATTTTATCAATGATTTCTGGAGTAGTAACCTCAACAGGGCGTCCAGAACGTTCAGCGTCACTTGTGCCCATATGGCCACTCCGAAAATTTTGAAACCACTTATAAACTGTTCTAATCGAAGGTGCAGAGTCACCATAATGTTTATCAAGCTTCTCTTTAGTCTCCTGAGGCGTTTTGCCTTTCATAAAGTAGTGTTTAATCAACACACGAAATTATTTTTCGTCCAATATTTGAAAATCACTCGACTTCCTCGATTCAAACGAATGCCAAACACAAAGAAATAGTCCGATCTGGCTGAAACTTGGTGTGTGTTCTTCCAAGAGATGCTACTAACTAAACATAACCTCGATACGCGCCAGTGGTGCTATCTCTCTGACTTTGCACGGACTTTTCAAACGACCCTCGTAGATGAAATTTGGTTTTTGGTTAAAAATTGAGTTTAGTTTGTTCTACAATTTTTACAATTTCGTTGATCAGATTCTTCTAAATTTATACTTTTTCTGTGCTATTTTCAATTAAATGCCACCTAACCTAAAAACTAAACCCACATTCAATTGAGAAACACATTCTTTGATTTATTAATCGTTATTATAGCTCGATTCTAATATTATATTGTTAGCAATTATTTCAATTAAGTAACTGTGCTGTGACGTAATAAATTAGTAGTAATAACAAGGTTATTATCTACTTGGCTTTGACAGGAAATATGCCATCTAAAGTTGAATTCTTTGACTCAGAATTCGTTATAATAATGTAGAAACGTTTTATGGGTTAATAAAAAAAAAATTAGAAAGAATTGTTGTCATTTATATGATATAATTTCAAATATATGCAGGCCTTTTTCTTGTAACTAGAATCTAGAAAAATGCAACAAACAAGGTCCGGGTTTGTTGCATATTCATTATTAGCGACTATAGCCAGTGAGAAATAGATATTATAAATGAATAATCGAGTAAGATGGGGGATATACCATGAAGCAGAAACCACTCTAGCAGATTGGTTAAGAGTCAGAGGTTAGGAATGTCGGTTATGCTAGGCAAGGCGAGTCCCTTCCTAAGGCTTGTAATACTTGCTAACAGTGTTTTCATACTCTAATGTATTTATATTTAATAATATGAATTAATACAAAAGAATTGTGTGATTTAGATGGTCCTTGAGTGACGGCCTCATTGGATTAATTCAGTTTTACTATTTCGGAAATTAAGGCTTGGTGAATTGAGAATTGGTTCTTGATAAGGGGAGCCTTCTTCAATAGAAACACTTTTTTTTTATTGCTTTTTTGTTTTGTCTTAAGAATTATTCCTCCACTTTGCGAACAGCCTGGCTCATTTTCTATCTTATTGTTTCTTTCAAGCTTACTAATAAAACTATTATTCTTATTCTGTAACAGCTGTTGTCTTTCTCCTCCCTCTTCAGATCGATGTATACATATTCTGGTAGTTTGTTCTAATGCACTTTTATTCACTCATACAGAACACCAGGAGGTGTTAGAGAAATAAAATTGAAAGCTTCGTAGCTCTTTATTTTTGAGTTTAATTTAGACCATTCTGGAAGAAGTACTTGCTTACCAAAAACTAGTTGTTAATGAATTAAAATATTGTTTTGAAAGTTTAGAAACAGTAAGACACTCTTGGTCCATTTGGTCAATTATAAATAATACTTACAAATTGGTCTGTGGGTATGGTTCTGCCGTAATCCGAAAACAAAACCGTTGACATGGAACTAATAGACTAAATCGAACTGAATTGAACCACAGATAAAGAAACTATTAGACAAACACACTGCTAGCTCTAATATGGACTTACGGACTAAATCGAACTGAATTGAACCACAGATAAAGAAACTATTAGACAAACACACTGCTAGCTCTAATATGGACTTACGGACTTGGAGCTATACGGGACTACCAAACTCACAAACCTCAATCGCTTTCAATCCTTACAATCCATAATTCTAAGCGTACCATAGGTCAAAGCTCCCTTTTACATCTCAGGCTGGAAACATAGTGGAGCGGCGAAAACAAACACTCTCTATAGATAGCGTTGCTCTATCTTCGCTTTGCTCTCCACTATGCGCGGTCCCATATTTTTGGTTTGTTTTCGCCACTTTGCTCTTCGTTATCATCGCCGTTTTGCTCGCCGCTCCACTATGTTTCCAGCCTCAAACCTCACTATCCACACCGACTTGGAATTAATTCCCTTCGTTTCCGCCAAAGACAAACTCCGTTACCTAAAATTCCATTCCAAACTATCCCCCCTCATTCAAATCCTCTCTGTCCAAGCTCTCTCAACCTCAAAAATCTTCCCATAAACCCTCCTAGACTTTTGAGACACCGATGGCCGCGCGATCATCTGAATGCCTGTGACGTCGGCTGTCCAGAGAGTCAGTAGTACTTCTTTTAGCAATTTAGGGCCTAACCTTAAGGGAAGTACCCCCTTTACTGAATAAATTTTTCAGTTTTTATTGTACACCTGACTGGTTTCGAACTTATATTCTCATCAGAAAATATATTAAATCAGTTGGGTTTAGAAATTTCAAACTTCACTTATGTTTTTGTCTTGCATAGTTTTACAAGTATTTGATGCAACTGAAATTAAATTTATGAAAAGTCTAAATAAACTTTCGGCTCCTAAATCTATGGCATTCATATCTCGGAACATATCAGTTCTATGTTATTTTCTAACAACAACTCACTAATAGAAGGAAATATTTCACTTTAATAGAAACCCCTTCTTCTAAAATGTTATTAGCCCATAAGTAATTGACCCGGAAAAGATAATGATGAATCGAATGTTTTATTGCATCTGAATATAAAATTAAAGAGTCGTTGAATTAAATTAAATATTTTCTGTGTTATACGAACAGAAGGTACGAAGGAAAAGTTATTCCCACGTAAGTTGAGGAAGTTGGTTACACATTCTCCTTAAGATGTATGGCTAGTAATAACTAATAGAAATGTGCTATTAAATATTTCTACAGTTTTCTCTAGCTAAGAGTTATGTTACCTTATATTGTTTTATGTATTCTTTTTTAAATTATTATTATTGTAAACGTCATTTAAAAGATATAAGTATTATAAATTTCAAATTATTATTTTTAATATTTGATATTGATCTTAGTGATTGGTTCTGACTAATTTATCAGATAATAGTCGTTATTTCTTTGATTTCTTATCTTTTAAACAACTTCAGTTATAAGATTTATGAAATTTTATAAGAATTATAATTGCTTTTAGTTTTTTGAAAACACAGTTTCGAATATTTCTTTTAAGAGTTCTTTGAGAATGGAATTTAATTGTTTTAGGATAGACTGTGTAGATTTGAGTGGAGTTTTGAGTAGCGAGATTGGGCTATTTCAGAGACGAGAGGAATATTTAGATCGGAGTGTATAGTATGACGTAGAAGGGATCGTTAACTATTGTTCTCAGGATTTTTGACTGTAAGATTTGAAGTCGGTTAATGTTCGATTTTTTTGGCACTTCCGTAGAATTGTATTCCATACGCCCATATTAGGGCAAGTAGGGCGGTATACGAGTTGTGGCTATTAAATAACGAGACTATTGTTATAAAACATTTTATTTTAAATTTATACATATTTAGTTATTATCACCTTCAATATACACCCCTCCCCTATCCCTACAACGCTCCAAGCGAATTTACATTGTTCGAAACAGTGCTGGAAGGTCCTTTTTCTGTGAGCTCCTGCATGACGCGTGCCGCTTATTCTTTCACAGCTTCAACGGACTGAAATCCTGTTCCTTTTAATGCAGATTTGATTTTGGGGTACAGATAAAAGTCACATGGGGCCAGGTCAGGCGAATAAGGTGGATGAGGCCTAAAGCTGGGATGTTGTACTTGGCTAGAAACGTCTTGACAGAAAATGCAGCGTGAGCTGGCGCGTTGTCTTGATGGAGAACCTATGACTTGTTCTTCCACAAATCGGGTCTTTTTTCCTTACTCTTTCACGGAGTTGAGTAGTAATGTTAATTAATTTGTAATCGATATTTTTATCCGTTTTGGACTTGGAAGGGCGACCTGGGCGGTCATCATCTCCGACGTCTTCTCGGCCATCTTGGAAACGCTTAAACCACTCAAAAACTAGCGCGTGCGATACAACATTCATCGCCATAAACTTCTTTTAATAAAAGATAAGTTTCAGTAGCCGTTTTTACCAAGTTTCATGTGAAATTTCACGACAACTCGTTGCTCTACTACATGTGTAGTATCATGTTTTCGCGCAAAACGAAACTAACACCTCTTACAACGCAAACGAAGGTTCCGGTCAGACAGATTTCTGTACAAACACGTGAGACGCTGCAATCGAAAGAGAAGGCTTTACGCTGCACAGCTGTCGGTCGTTAGGATTTGGGCGCATCCATAGTTCTTCTGTAGCAGCATCAGTCTCGTTATTTAATGGCCACACCTCGTAGAACTGAACATAAAACTGATTTCATGATCGATCAGAATATCGATCGGATTTAATAACAGATTGTGATGTGCACAATAATGTTTCGTTTAAAACAAAATTTTTGAGCCTGCGCATAAAGTAATTAAAAGTCTCCCCATCTGATCTCAAATTTAATCCGAATTAAAAAACCAGTTAATGAATCTCAAATAGGCACTAAATAATCTCCTAACTAGTTGGTAACTGACCATGCAAGGGGGATAAACCTTGTGTTCCCGGCTAAAGCAGCTGGGCAATGTAAATTAACAAAATGAAAGTTATTTTCTTGAAGTCATTCCTTGAACCAGTGCAATTAAATTTTTTATAATTTCATTAAAAGTATTATTTTTTATTTATTTAAATCTATCAACAACAGTTCCCTTGTTATTACAAATTAATATTCCCTTCAGTAAAAGAAATTAAATTAAGTCGCTTGTCAGTGACCAGGAGCTTGTTGTAGTGGTTAAAGAAAGAAAACAAGTCTTAAAAGAAACCTTACGGGGTCCACTTTCTTTGATTACTCTAAGTCCCTACTTCGTATTCTAAAAACAGATTTATCAAGTGTCCTTCTACAAATATTATTATGACCACTGATGCATCATCACAGCACTTTCTCCGTTTATTTTTTGTTTTTTTTGAATGTCATGTGACCTAAATATATTGAGAGGTTTAGGCTGGGGTTAAAATCTTAAATGTGGGTACTATTCGGAAACTTTAGGATGTATTTATTATTGTGTCACTTTAAGTTCTTGTTAGCCCTCCACTGCCAACTAGAAGGCTACCTATTTATTAGTAGCTAGAAAAGTAAAAGTAATAACAAACATCCAACTAACTCCTTGGAGTCCATTGCTGGGTCCTGGTCTGCCCAGGAACCCACGCCCTCCTATCTTCCTTTATCCATCGCCGCACCCACTGAATCTGGGAAATTCATTCAGCAGACATGCGTAGTGAGCAACAGTTTGCTTAATCTTTTAATTTTTTTTCCCTGTCGACCAATTTCTCTTCTTTTCTGGTTCCACGAATAGCAATTTTGGGAATTGCAATTTCCATTTTGCACACACACACACACATTAAAAATAAAGAATGGAAAATCTAGAAAAAGATGAGAGCGGTTAGTCAAGTATCCCGTGCACCATTGCTCAAACAAAGCGTATTTTAAAATTGATCCTAAATTAAAAGCGAGTGTATTTTAAGAAGGAGGGTTACTACCATTTTAAACCTGGTAACCGCTCTGGTTACTCAAGGAAAATCTCAGGGCTAGAGGAGACCGTCAGATTAAGTGTGAAATTTTGCATAGACCTCACCTCCAATTTCCCTAGGCTGAAGCTAGGTTTTCTCAAGCCCTCTATCGCATGGGCCTGGCAGATGATAGCCTTTGTAGGTTCTGTCAGGGAAGAAGAGGAGGAAACGGCACTGCACTGGTGTTTTTGTCAGTGTGAGGAGGGGCTTGTTTGGGCTAAGGATGTTACTTCTCGAGTGGGAAAGACCAAGGACTGTGGAGCTTTATCCCAGAAGTCGCTCTCCAGAATTAAGAGTCTGATTAAAACGGAAGGGTCAGGAGGGCGAGCTCTAAAGTTGGGAGAGCCACAATAGATCCAAAGGGATCGCGGTGGCGTAGGCCTTTTGAGGCCGCCCTAATCTAAATCTAAGCTCTCTAGAGAGTGTAGTCCGAGATACTTGGTTAACATTTTGGTATAGAAGTGTTGTGGAAGGAGAGAGGAGTGAGAGTTTTCTTGTTAAGAGTGAATACTATGTATTTAGATTTCAGTTCATTCACTTTGATTCTCCACTTTTGCAGCTAAGACTCCAGAAGATTTAGGTGTGATTGGAGTGAAGAGTGAACGGCATGCTATTACAAGATCTAAATGTGGGGATAGAATTACAGTATCCCTTATATTTAAAATGACCTTTCTTTGAATAAAGACAGGATGATTTCACTATAATGGCGAGTTCTGCATGCAACGTGTGAGTTGTTCGGTTATTTCGAACCATCGCTTCTGGATGAGCACCTACTTTGGTACCACTTCAACAAGACTTGTATTTAGAAAATTTAATTTGCATAATATCATCAATATTCTATTGATTTAAGAGGGAACGAATATTAAAGGAGATGTAAATTAGATAGGAAATTCAAAAAGTGCATGAGGTGTCAACATATGCGTAATAGTGTGTTTACGAACTGTTATCGAGCAAAGAATTTGGTATTTCCGAATTTTTTATTCTGTCAGCGAACGAACTGAATCATTTCCACATAAATCCGTTATTAGCCATACAAATTGAAAGTCAACAATATTAGAAAAGTTATTGGCCGAGTAGAACTAATTTTTGCATCAAGCAAAGAGTTCCTACCATATTGGAATACTATACATAAAAAACGCTAACCGCGTAGAGTGAGAGAAGGAGTTTTCAGAGAGTATGAGAAAGAGAAGAGATTGTAGACACGATCCGTGACTAACTCTAGCTGACAGCTATGATATCTTTACACACAGAAACCTATCTCTTCATAGATGAAATTTCCCTCCATTACTTAACTTGTTGAAAAGAAGAAGAAAAGTGAAAGACACGTTTTTCTCGAAGTGAAAATGGAATTTTACTATTTTTAAAGGTGTCAATTGAAAACTCTGCTTCGAAAGGTTACTCGCTTACTACGTGCAAGGTATTCTATGAACGGTACTAGACGGTTTCTATTTTGTTAGGAATAATTCACAAATAGAAAAAGATGAATCGCATCTTAACTGAATAGGTAATAGATATGATCAAATCAATGGCGAGTAAGAACTAGTGTTTAAATTTCTTTGCGGATGCAAAGATACTGATGTTAGAATTTTTGAAAACCCCAAAGCTGGTCACAATTAAGGAAACAGTTTTTCTAAACTCCCTTGATTTTCCTCCAACGTACTACTACATTGTAATGTACGTTTTAACAATTTCAATACGATTTGAAATTCCAATTTTGAATAATTGGATTTCGGGGAATAGCTCTAGGATAAAATCCAAGATAAGGGAACCTGGAGTTCATAACGGATTTACCTTCTAGTTTATCTATTTCAGTCCAAGATAATACTGACCTAATTTGACAATCTAATTTTGAACGTGCTAACAATAAGGGAGCTGAAAATGTTCATTTGCCATCTGCAAATAGCCTAACCTATACTGTTTGGGTAAATTAATTAACTTCAAATTACAATTTGAGCAGTAAATAAAGTAAAGTAATCGCCTGTTTCTTTTATGAACCATTAAATAAAATCCAAGGCCTAAGACCGGGAATCGAACCCAGTACAACAATACATATTAGCTTCGCAGGTCTCGCCTCTAACCGCTCGGCTACCGTGGCGCCCCGCAATAACCTTTATATATCATAAACGTGGTAATATCGCAATAATAAGTAATACCACAATGTGATGAATACACGAAGACAATGGCACAAGGACCGCTCGGACCCACTCAGTTTGAGCATTTTTCGTACTAATTTTAATGGTTACCCGTTTCCTGACTTATTAAACCTAATTTTGATGTTTTTAAAATTTTTATTAGTCATTTCAAATTGGGAGTATGGGTTTATTATCCCATAACTGTATTAGGTTTGCATTTCATTTATTTATTTTTATTTTTTGCCGTGGTATTTGAGCGAGATATGGTGCGATCTTAGTCATACAAATAACTAATATGGGAGTCTTTCTACTATGTTCAAAGACATCTAACCTAAATCAGTTTTAACGTTGTGATGATGTACGTAGCATCAAATCAGAACCACAATTTACTACAGTGCCTTCAATGCTCCGATTAACAATCATGTTAACAATAATTAGTACCAAGTTTGTGTTAGTAATTATTTATTTTATTTTATTGTTTCGAGACTTTCGTTTTGACGAAATATTCTTGGGGGACAATTACTTTTTGGTTTTTAATGATGAACTACAAGTGAACTGTTTAAACAGGCGGCTTGTGGAAGTAGAAGATTAGTAGTTATGTCTCTAAAGGTCTAGGGGGATACCCCTCTGATATTTGATATTTTTTAAGTTTATTTCTTAAATTAAGGCGCGTCAACATCTGAGGTCATTGACACCCGGAGCTTTTTCCAGTGCACTGCCTTTTTACAGACAGAGCTCTCTTATTAATAACCACAGTGTCACAATAAGCTGTAAGAAGCTTCAAGGAAGAGAAAATCTATCGGCCAGCTTCTACATTTGAATCCAGAATCTCCTCATTGGTATCCCCAGTATACGCTAACCAATGATCTATTCTCTACCATATTCCTCTCTGATGGGAACATGTTTCGACAGGTTTAGACTGCAGATTTTCAAGACTTGGGAAGTGTGTCAATGTCGGCATTTTTTGTAAATAAATATTTCTTTCATCGCCCTAACTTCAGTGTTTGTTAGGGTGATATTACTTTGTCTACTTAAAACTCCTAATTAGGTTTGGTTCGGTTATATTTGGAGAAATATCATTTTTTTGAAAAATTTCTTGTTCATATTTACATTCTCAGATTGGCAGTAGCGTACGTACGGTGGTTGGCTACAATGGGGCTGAATCTTCTATTTTCTATCACAGAAACTTCTAATACTACACCACAGTTCTCTAGATCTCCTTGCAGTCTCTTCCGAATATCGGATTTATCTGCGTCGTAGCCGTAAAATATAATAATTACGTTCGACATAAAAAGAAACCTACAATTCAGTCTGGCTAATCTAATATAAGTTCCCTGCAAACCTCTGTCCAAATTTTTCGACCTAACAGATTCATTTTCTTCTTATCTATATTGCATAACCAAGTTACAGATAAGGCTACTTCAGAGGAGTTACTTCAGTGAAGTATTTACTGATATAAAAACTGAAGATTAACCTTGGTGGTAGTTTACCAAGATATAATAAACCACGCCACGTTACTGCTTATAAAGTGGCTATAATAAATATTATAAGAGATGAATGTCTGGCCAGATAGTTGTTTTGAGTTGCAGTAAGTTCGGCAGATGGACCCCTACAGGTGTGGTACCACAGGTGGTCTAAATAGAAGCGTGTACAGCCATTAGGATAGTTAACGTTCTGAAATAGTTCTATATTTAGATTAATATATCTTTTCTTTTTTTTGTACGTTATCTCTCACGCTTGGTAACAGGTAGTGTTGCGATCGAATAGATTTTCCGCTTTGCCTTATAGTATGTGTGTTAGTCGTGGTATGCTGTATGCCCGCCTTCAATGATTCAATAAAGAAAATGAGAAGTTACCACAGTGAGTTCCACAATACTGAGGTATTCCTCAACCAAATATTTCTTTTAATTCCAGCTTCCAACTGGATCTATCCCGGAAACGATCTTCTCTCAGTCCGTAACCGTGGAGGCTTTCTTGGATGCCGTCTATCCACTTGTCCTTAGGTCTACCCATTCTTTTTCTTCCTTCGGCTTCCCAGTCTAGGATTTCCTTAGCCATTCTTCCAGCTACCATTCTTTATATATGGCCGTACCATCTAAGTTTCTTTTCCTCCGCCTTCTGCGGCACATTTTTTTGAAACGTTCATTCTCTTTCCAATTTCTTCATTCCCTACTCTTTCAAGCCTTGATATTCGTGCTACCCTTCTCCAGTAATCCATTTCGGTGCCTAGAAGCTTTTTTTTTTCCTTAAAGCAATTAATTACTTAATACTTAAAAATGAGGCAATAACTAACTATTAGAACGGAAGCTCAAACTGGCTTAGATACAGCGCAATTAGCGGTTAACATTTAGACTCTCTGCTGATGAAGACGTGATATACGATATGCTTGCTTATTGTACTCTTTGTTGTAACTAAATCCCATTGGATAGACCAAAACATTTTAGAGGTAAAACTGTTTTGTTTTATGTTATCTCAATTAACTCCCAACTTCCAAAAACTTGGGAGTTACTTGAATTATTTAAATTATTTTCCAGTTTTTGAATTATTATTTCGAATTCTTCAGCTTTTCGTCAGATTCTGCAGGCTATAATAACTGAATAAAAGTAATTTTTTATTCAGCAGTTATTCTAATTAGAGAATTACGGCAGTTACCAAGTAAAGGCAAATTCTTAGAATTAGCGAAATATCTTTGAGCTTATTGCGATTTTTCTAGTTTTTCGTAGTCTTTTTTCGTAAAAATCAGTTTTTCCTAATCAAAAGGACCTCAAAACAAGAGTTTTTTTTCACAGGAAACTGAAAATAAAGTCCACTTGATTGCACCTTCCTTCAACAAGGCCAAAGAGAAAGTAAAGACTATAAAAAGTGGTCCGATAAAAGAGTGAAAAAGTAGGTTGTTGATAATATATAAACAAGCTCACTGGGCTTCTCTTGTTTAATTAAAACCAAAAATAACTGTTCTTTGGCGCTTATATTAACAAACGATGGCGATACGTGGAGGAGCAAGCCTGTTTTTCTGTTTAATATATCCAGCTATCCAATGTGCGAAGCTTTACATTATGTATGATTATGAAATTACTTATATTGGGAGAGATTTCATTTATTATATTGTTAGATTAGGTAGTAATTTCGTAACTTCTATTTTTCTGCGTCTTTAATCTATAGAAACAATATTCACACGAAGTGAAAACCAAAAATATATGTTCAGGAAAAAGTAGAATAGTAAGCCATGTTAATACGACCAGGAAATTAATTCTAAAAATTAATAACAGTGGTAGAAAATGATAGCCTTTATTTAATGCCTCATATTATATTATAAATATATGTCTATATTTTTATTATTATAATTCCATTGGGCACCATTAGTGAAGTAATAGGCACAAAAATCCTTCATTTCACTTTATTTCCGATGGAATTGTTATTATTGTTTGTACATGTCGGCTAAAACTTAATTAAAATATCTATGTCGTGGACTAATTTTAGTGCAAATAATCTTTAACCATTGCTTTAAATATTTTGACCAATAAACTTCTTCCCTATCATTTGTTATTTGCCAAATATACTTAACAGCATTATCCTCCTTTAAAGAGAAGAAACCCTATCACGTATTTCGCATTAAGGTCAACCAATCATTTTCTAAACATATATTTGGAGAGAGAACCCCAAAATAGAGGGATCACTTTTTTGGGGAATTGTTAACTGCAGCTGGACTTGTAATGGCATTAAGGAGCTAATAAATGGTGAAATGGCGGGGAGAATGTCTTTAGTCATTAAGTGTGTTGACTAGAATGCACCATGTATAGTGAAGAGGAATGCTAACATCTACTCATGACTAGAGGAGAGATCATCAATGATTAGCGTGCTCAATTGGGATTGAATCTGAGATTCAGAATTTTTTCTGAAAAAGAGATTATTTTTTCCCCAAAAGGTTCTTGCAAACTGGTGATGGACAGTGTTGTCTGTAACGAGAGAACACTCTACAGAGAACTGAAAAAAAAAAGCTCTGAGCGCCTAAGAGATATCAAATGTTGATGCGTCTTAAACTATGGCTATAAAATAACAATAATACGAATATACGAGGTATGTTCAAAAAATAAGGTGAATTTTCAAATTTCGCGGGCTACGTACATTCGAATTTCGATTGTCTTTTTTTTTTATGTTGGTACACTTGTCTCGAACATATTTTCAAAGTTGTAGCTATATAGCATGTTTAGTTTGTATGTTAGAGGCATAAATAAGACAAGTGTTTTGCGAGTTCGGCGATTTTCTTCTGTCGAAAAAAATGGATCAACGAATTTGAATCAAATTTTGTGTAAAAAATGGAATTAAGTGCTCAAAAACACTTGAAATGTTGAGAGTGGCGTACGGTGAGAGTACTCTGTGTCAAAAAAATGTTTACAAGTGGTACAAGCTTTTCACAGAAGGTCGAGAAGATGTGAATGACGACGCTCGCCCTGGACGCCCCAGCACATCAACAACCGATGAAAATGTTGAGAAGAATCGTCGAATCACAATTAGAGAAGTTGCTGAGGTTGTCGGCATATCGGTTGGCACATGTCCTGCAATTTTTCGGAAATTTTGGGCATGAAGCGTGTAGTAGCGAAGTTCGTTCCAAAATTGCTGAATTTTGATCAAAAAAACCGTCGCATGAGCATCGCTCAGGAATTGTTGAATGACATTATCATGTCTCAGCCACCGTATTCACCAGATTTGGCTCCCTGCGACTTTTTCCTGTTCCCATGATTGAAGAGACCCATGAAAGGACGGAGATTTGCGACGATTGAGGAGATAAAAACCGAATCGCTGAGAGAGCTCAAGGACATACCAAAAAGTGCATATCAGAACTGTTCCGAGGATTGGAAAAAACGCTGGCACATATGTATTATATCTGAGGGGGACTACTTTGAAGGAGACAAAATAAAAATCGATGAATAAATAAATATTTTTTAAGAAAAATGAAAATTCACCTTATTTTTTGAACACACCTCGTATACAGATTTATTTTATAAGATGGTGGCATTGGAAGTTATCGATTTCAAGCTTTTTTTATTTTTTTGCTTCTATATAAAAAAAAATCGTGATTAATCTTAGGGATTAGCGAATACTTGATTCCAAAGCGGAGATTCTGGAATCGAATCCAGCTGCTGGCCCTCCGTATCTCTCTTCATATATTTCAGAATTACAAGAATTCTTTACCGAATTGTAGAGAAAAGTTTGCTCTATAACTGATATAAATAGTAATGTTTTTAGTGATAATAGTTAATGAGAAATAGAAGGTTGAATTTTGGAGGTTACAGATTCGTTCAAATTTTAAACCTTAGTATTTCTCTTTGTATTGTTTAGACTTCTATGAATTATTTAACGAATTGTAGAGAAAAGTTAGCTTTATAAGTTGTATAAATTTCAGTGTTTTAGTGATAATAGTTAGTGAGATATAGAAGGTAGAATTTTGGAGGTTACAAATTCGTTCAAATTTCAAACTTTAGTATTTCTCTTTGTATTGTTTAGACTTCAATGAATTATTTAACGAATGTGAGATATAGAAGGTTAAATTTTGGAGGTTTGCAAATGGTTCAGATTTCAAACCTCTATATCTCTCTTTCTATTGTGCCGATTTTAATGATTTCTTTTCCCAATTGTAGAGAAATATTAGCTCTATAACTGGTGTAAATAGCAATGTTTTAGTGATGATAGTTAATGAGATATAGAAGGTTAAATTTTGGAGGTTTGCAAATGGTTCAGATTTCAAACCTCTATATCTCTCTTTCTATTGTGCCGATTTTAATGATTTCTTTTCCCAATTGTAGAGAAATATTAGCTCTATAAACGATATAAATAGCAATGATTTAGTAATAATAGTTATTGAGAAATAGGTTAAATTTTGGAGGTGTTGCAAATAGTTCAAATTTTAAACCGCTATAACTCTCTTCGTATTGTTCCGATTCCAATGAATTCTTAACGGAATTGTAGAAAAAAGTTTCCTCTATAACTGTTGAGGCTTCTTCTGGTGATGGACATCATTATCTGTTACGAGAGAACACTGTTCAGAGGCCCATAGTGCTCTGAAAAAAAAGCTCTGGGCGCCATTGACCTTAATTGTTGTCTCGCCTTAAATTAAATAATAAAATAAATAATTTTGAAGTGATACTTGTACGCCTTGTTTCAATATGGCACCCTGTCTAAAAGAGGCTCGCAGAAGCTATTACAGCACTTTATCTCAGAAAGAGTAAAGTTAGAGAAAGTAAAGTGTCTTATCAGGAAATGCTACAATCAGATGTTGGAAAAAAATTATTTTGAGATCAATATCTTAAAATATTTGTGGCTTAGTGTATTTTTCCTCTTAATTGGAATTCAAGCCAGCGAAATGGTGATTTATCGTCTGCCTCATCCACATATAGGGGATATGTTCTTCAAGTTGTCAGCTCTTAAATTCATTCCATCCGGGAATTAGTGAGGCTGCACATAGAGGAGGGTTCGCCCCCCTTAGGAAAGAAAACACTGTTAAAAAGAATTTGCAAACTATCTATCATATATAATAACATCAGTAAACTGTTCACGTGCAGCTGATTGCAACGGCATCAGCTGTAATAAATAATTTTTTTTAAAAAAAAGAAAGAAGTCCATTGCTGTGATATAATGTAAAAATGCTAACACAATGTAGTTATGCTCGCTTGGCCATTGTAATCGTTACATACATTCTATTACATATTCAGTTTTTGTATCCTTACCTCTACCTAACCGTCTACCACCAATACAATATAACACTTTAACTTACACAGAGAAATATGAACACGTGAATATGAGCCAGCTAAAACTTGTTGCAATAAATTTTTTACATCATTATCATACAGATCTCAAGGCTGGCCGCCATTTTTTTTTTGTTTTTTCACTTGATTTTTATTATATGTATAACTTATCACTAACCATTCTTTATTAACTTTGTTAGTTGTCTAGAATCTCCCGGTGAATGAGGTTTTCTTTTTTTTTAATTTTTATTTTTAAATAAATCTTTTCACTGATAAGTTTCCCCACAATTCAACAACTGTTTAGTATATATACAGGAATGTTTAAAGTCTAAGAATTGTTGAAAATAATTATGCGAGAAACCAGTTTGGTATATATTTTTCTTTTAAATTTGTCTTTTGGTTAGATGGTCAATGATGGCTACACCAGTGGCCTTTTCCATGATATTTCTGGCTTATTTTCTAGACTAAAAGCATAGTTCTAGACTGAAAAGACAAGAAACTAACCAATGCTACAAACTTCTCGCCAGACTACTTGACAAACGTTCGAAACTCATAACAAAAGACTCTTATACCTACTGCGACCTATTTGGTCATTACGGCATCGAAGTATGGGGAATCGACTAAGCGTTCCAACTCATTACGTCTCCAGGAATTACAGTCAAAAAATACTTCGAAAACTTCTTAACGCTCCGTTCTACGAGGGTCGTTTGAAAAGTCCGTGCTAAGTCAGAGAGATAGCACCACTGGCGCGTATCGATGTTATGTTTAGTTAGTAGCATCTCTTGGAAGAACACACACCAAGTTTCAG
Source organism: Rhodnius prolixus (assembly GCF_049639745.1). Taxonomy (NCBI): domain Eukaryota; kingdom Metazoa; phylum Arthropoda; class Insecta; order Hemiptera; family Reduviidae; genus Rhodnius; species Rhodnius prolixus. The sequence continues at coordinate 28,445,319 of NW_027411624.1, forward strand.
CCAGATCGGTCTATTTCTTTGTGTTTGGCATTCGTTTGAATCGAGGAAGTCGAGTGATTTTCAAAAAATGGACGAAAAAGAATTTCTTGTGTTGATTAAACACTACTTTATGAAAGACAAAACGCCTGAGGAGACTAGAGAGAAGCTTGATAAACATTATGGTGACTAGAACAGTTTATAAGTGGTTTCAAAATTTTCGGAGTGGCCATATGGGCACAAGTGACGCTGAACGTTCTGGACGCCCTGTTGAGGTTACTACTCCAGAAATCATTGATAAAATCCATGATATGGTGATGGATGACAGAAGAGTGAAGGTGCGTGAGATTGCTAGTGCTGTGGGCATCTCGAATGAACGGGTACATAATATTTTGCATCAACATTTGGACATGACAAAGCTATCCGCAAGATGGGTGCCGCGATTGCTCACGCTTGACCAAAAACGAAATCGTGTGAAGTGTTGCAAGCACGGTTTGCAGCTGTTCCAGAAGAATCCGCAGGACTTTAAACGTCGTTTCGTCTCTGTGGATGAAACATGGTTACATCACTACACTCCTGAGACCAAAGAACAATCTAAACAATGGGTTACCAAGGGGGAATCTGCGCCAAAAAAGGCGAAGACCGTTCCTTCGGCCGGAAAGATTATGGCGACTGTCTTTTGGGATTCGCAAGGAATAATCCTCATCGACTATCTGGAAAAGGGTAAAACTATTACAGGTGCATATTATTCATCGTTATTGGACCGTTTGAAAACCGAGCTGCAAGAAAAACGCCCACGATTGGCCCACAAAAAAGTCCTTTTCCATCACGACAACGCACCAGCTCACACCTCAGCAGTTGTGGTCGCAAAATTAATGGAAGTAGGGTTCCAACTCGTTTCACATCACCCCTATTCTCCAGACTGGCTCCCTCGGACTACTATTTGTTCCCCAATATGAAGAAATGGCTGGCGGGAAAAAGATTTTATTCAAACGAGGAGGTGATTGCAGAAACGAACGGCTATTTTTCAGACTTGGACAAATCCTATTATTCGGAAGGGATCAACAAACTAGAGCAGCGTTGGACGAAGTGTATAAGCCTAAAAGGAGGCTATGTTGAAAAATAAAAAAGGTTTACCCCAAAAAATTAAGTAGTTTTTATTTTTGCACGGACTTTTCAAACCACCCTCGTATGTATCTATCCTCACTATCCATAATGATCTCAAAATCCCTTTCATTACAGATCTCGCTAACACTCGTTTTCTCAAATTTCATTCCACTCTACAGATCTCATCCTATCCCTCTCATGGAACACCTATCTTCCTCCACCATTAACAGATAATTCTCTAAGGAGAATGAAGAGAAGATGGCCTCTCGTGATTTACTCTTATCGTGAGAGCAGTATAGCAAGAGCACGTTACTGGAGTGACACCACTGGATGCCTTCTCCACTCGTGATTTTCTTTTATTTTCTTTATTAGGTACCATATTTACTTGTTGCAACAATCGTTGCAGTTGTAAATTCCAATAAAATATTTTCAAAAAAACTTTTCCTCTTCATCTTATAGCCTTGATTGACAGTATAATCAAAGATAGTGCTATCTAATAGCATGTTCTGATATTAAAAATTGCAAATTTAAACATAAAATGCAGTTGAGTATTCTGTTGCTTAACAAGAAGTCTGAAGATTGATGAGACCCAAAAAATGCTGGCTCTCTGATCTTTGGGATTACTTTATTCAATGCACACCTATGCATTTGAGACTAATTGCACGTTTAAATCCAATTTTTCCAGCGAAGAAACTGAAGTATTATAAAGGTCAAAACAAAATTAAATTAAAAATTTAATGTGATCTCAGGTTCGAATCCAGCTGCGAGCTCTTAGATATTCTCTTACTATTTTCCTACCTTCTTATTGTCGGTTTTGGTTTATGTTGTCTTCAACGAGAGAACACTGTCCGGAAATCTCAGTACTCTAAAAAAAAGCTGCGGGAAAATAAATTCCGTATGCAGATCACCGCAATGATATTTGTAGAAGGAACACACTGTCTAATTCTACTCATTTAATTCTAGACTAATTGCATCCTAATTGCACTCCATTATCCACATTGTGTTACTGATTTTAACCAGATTTTATTATTGTTTTTTCTTTTGCCACATCCATAAATATGGGCTCGTACAGTGGATTTCTAACTGATTCAATGCGCCACCTGGACCCAAAAATATATGACAGATCTATGATGAGGTTATTTTTGCATTTTAAATAATTTTTATCAATTCTTTTCTCCATTATAAAATAAGAACAAAACGCCTAGATTTCAGCATACTTTCATGCTGAATTCGAAATTTAAAAAAAAAAAATCATAGTTTCATAGCCTAATTCCACTTGTGAAACTATTAATTTTTAAGAATTTACTTGTAATTTAGTCATTAAAGTGGACTAGATCGAATTGTACAGAACGTAGCTGCTTAATTCGCACGCGTGGGTGCGTTAGGAAACCTGGAAGCCCATTATGAAGTGGTTACGCCGAGAACGGTTCTCTGAGGAATTTCAGGCTGAAGACACAATGCATTTTCGTGTACATTTTCACATATTTAAATATTCAATTTAAACAATAGCATTAATGCATTTCTTTTATGTTTCAGGTGAGTTTTTGGATTTGTTTTCTGTGAGTTATTTTCTTTTTACTTAAATTTTAGACAATAACAGTAATAATAATAATAATAATAATAATTTTTTTTTTTATGGAGGGGAAAATGCGTAATGCATCGTCGCGGGAGAAATGCCCACGGTATGTGGGACCCTCACCCACTAATAAACCCACCTCCCCTAGAGGCATTGAAACCCACCCTGGAACTACTTACGCATTACTTCAGGGTGGTGCCTCACAATAGCTCATACGAGCTCTTACCGGCCTTCATTCGATTCAGTATTATGACAGGAGCAGACGGAAGTCCAGCTCCTGTTTCTTTCTTTTTAATATTACCTTGGTAAAGGTAATCACCCGGTCCCAACAATCTCTATGGGAGAGCATAATCGCTACTATGTTCTCGGGCGCGATTCTCCCGATCTCTTGCTCCAAGCTCTCCCTCTCCGGCACCCATCTATCACACATAAAGAATGTGTGATGGGCGTCATCGAGGTCAGAGTCTCCGAAGATGCATGACGGGTCTCCAACTTTCCCCATCCTATACAGGTACGAGGTGAAGTACCCGTGCCCCGTAAGAAACTGGGTGAGGTAGTAGTCGATCTCGCCATGCTCTCTTCCGGCCCACACAGAAGGGTTGCCAATGAGCCGTGCAGTCCATCTGCCTCGGGTGTCCATCCTCTCATGCCAGGACTGAATAGAGTGATCCCTGGCCACCCACCACCTTCGCCTCCGATCTTCCGAGGACTTCCTTTAAATCGTAAGCCATCTTACGTTCCTGGGCCAACAAATCGATGGGGATCACTCCAGCCACCACTAGTGCCGCAGGCTCTGAGACCGTTCTGTAGGATGAGGCGATCCTGAACGCTCCTCTTCTTTGTACCGAAGCCATCTGCTTTCGGTACTTTTCCTTTTTAAGCGCGTCGGCCTAAACTTCACGCCCGTACAGAAGTATGGCGTTTGTTATCGACATCAAAAGTCGCCGTTTACTCGACGTCGGTCCCCCAACATTGGACATAAGCCCACTCAGAGCCGATGTCACCTTCGCAGCTTTCTCCGAAGAGTGCCTAATCTGTTCCCAAAACGAGAGTTTAGTATCCAGGCGAACCCCCAGATACTTGACCGCGCTGCTGGCGATGATAATAATAATAGTATACTCTTAGATTTTCTCTTCCTAGGAGCTTCTTACAGCTCACAACTCACAGTCCGCTGATGGACAGTGTTGTAACGAGAGAACACATTCCGAAGGCCGAAAGAGCACTGAATAAAGCTTCTGGCGCCAATAACCCCAGATGTAGACGCGCCTTAAATCACATAATATAAATAAATAATAATAAAAACACAGTCCACTCCAGCTGTAGAATATAAACTTAGCAAGCGTCATCGCCTGTATGTAGCCCCCAAATGTAGCAAAAATAGTTGAAAGAGTTTCTTGTTGTTCCAGTATTACAACATGGATAAAATAGTTTTAGTTTACATAAGCTGGAATAACTTGTTTGAAAATAGTTTCTAGAATAATGCGTGAAGTATTTACCTACTATTCTATGAACTACACATAGAATAGTAATTACAGTTTGGAGGAAGAAGCGGTAGGAGCAGTCTGTGATAGACCGACAGGTATATACACTTTCATGCAAGAGGTAGAGCGAGCGAGCGAGATAGAAGTATTATAGTTATTCCTTCAAGAATAAGAAAACCAAAAAATAAAAATAAAAGGTTTGATAGTAAAAAACAGGTTATAAGAAATTGGATACCCTATCGGTTACACTTTCCTAGTTCTTAGTCCCGATGATTGAGTTGGTTATTGTGTGCCCTGGCACGAGCCTTCGTCTGCCTGCTCCTGGGGGTTGTGTAACCTTTCTAGAAGTTACTGAGTTTCCTTCCGTACAATGAACACGTTACTCATTATTGTGTTTATTATCAAATCCTGCTTTTTATTGTAATTGTACCACTCTTAAATCTAAAACCACACTTTTTTGGATAAATTGCATAAGGCTAAGTTGGCTATTAATGTTACATGCAGAATTTTTATAATTGAAAATGAAATTTTGTATTTCAAAAAAATTAGAAGTATTTAATGCAGCAGCACGCGCGTTCAGTTATTTGTTCAGGATCAGGTTCAGGTTCAGTAGATCAGGATTTTCCCTTAGTTGGATTGAATTCACCTCGGCTATGAGATCTATCTTCCCAGACCATAACTAGGTATGAATTTGCATCGCATTGTAACAGAATCCTCTACACTAAATGACCCTAATAATTCGTCCTTTCTGTTGTCTGCAAGAGTTGTTTCTTGTTTCCTAGTCATCTTCTTCCTTAACCTGGACTATTTCCGGGTACACCAAAGCCAAGAGGATCCTATACGAGGTGTAGCTATTAAATAACGAGACTATTGCTGTAAAACATTTTATTTTAAATTTAAACATATTTAGTTATTATAACCTTCAATATACACCCCTCCCCTATCCCTACAACGCTCCATGCGAATTTACCATTGTTCGAAACAGTGCTGGAAGTCTTTTTCTGTGAGCTCCTGCATGACGCGTACCGCTTTTTCTTTCACAGCTTCAACGGGACTGAAATCGTGTTCCTTTTAATGCAGATTTGATTTTGGGGGAACAGATAAAAGTCACAAGGGGGGCCAGGTCAGGCGGATGAGGCCTAAAACTGGGATGTTGTACTTGGCTAGAAACGTCTTGTGACAGACAATGCAGTGTGAGCCGCGGCGCGTTGTCTTGATGGAGAATCCCGTGACTTGTTCTTCCAAAAATCGGGTCGTTTTTTTCCTTACTCTTTCACGGAGTTGAGCAAGCACTTCACGTGCTAGTAATGTTGATTAATTATAATCGATATTTTCATCCGTTTTTGGATGTGGAAGTGCGACCTGGGCGGTCATCAACTCCGACGTCTTCTCGGCCAACTTGGAAACACTTGAACCACTCAAAAACTTGCGCACGTGATTAACATTCATCGCTATAAACTTCTTTTAATAAAAGATAAGTTTCAGTAGCGGTTTTACCCAGTTTCATGTGAAATTTCACGACAATTCGTTGCTCTACTACATGTGTAGTATCATGTTTTCGGCAAAACGAAACTAAATACCTCTTACACAAACGACGGTTCCGGTCAGACAGATTTCTCTACAAGCACGTGAGACGCTGCAATCGAAAGAGAAGGCTTTACGCTGAACAGCAGTCGGTCGTTGGGATTTGGGCACATGAATAGTTTTTCTGTAGCAGCATCAGTCTGGTTATTTAATAGCCACACCTCGTATGTTCGTGTACATTTTTTATATAAATGTCCTAATGGAAGGAACCTGAAACTATGGTATTCATTTGTACTTCTATTGAAGCGAAAACTACCATAATTCGTAATTATAAGTCCAAAACATCTCCTTATGTTACTTTGGGGAGTAATGTAGCTAAAAATCCTTGCAGTTGTCCTTGTAGTACGAGTAACAGTACTATCCAGAATGAAGGAGTTATACTCTAAAATTGTAGATAATTGCTTAATCCAACAACAACAATTTCTGGATAGCAAGTTTTCGGATTGTTCCAAGATAAAATAAATATTTCGATTTGTGGGATTTTGCAGTTATCTGGAAATTGTCAGATTTTTAGTTATTATTATTATTTGTTATTATTATTATGTCTTATTATTATTGTTATTATTATTATTGTTAAAACATTCTTCCAAGTATGTTGTAGATGCATCCGTAAGGTAGATATTATAAAATTGAATATAATACTAACGGAGTACTCAAGGTTAGGTCAACAATATGCATTTTATGATCTTGCAACATGACAGAAAAATGGCTTCGCGCGCACCTACACATAGACAAAACATATATAAACAAGTTATATTACGCATGTTTTATATTCAGAATCTACTCTTAAAGGTTGGGTACATAGATGTCCATGTTCGTTGATAGTTCATGGCTTGTTTGCTTTAAGCATATGATACCTTACCCCTGTCAAACTTCACTTGATGGACAGTATAGCAAATATACTTTGATTGAAGTTATATAATATATCGAACGGGTCTTTGCATTAACGTATAACGGTTCCCTTTTACCACCTATATTTGCTCTATATAATAACATTATGTTAGTGAACGCTTTCCCTCCCAACTTGTTCCTACCACTTGTAAAGAGGGGAAATATAGCAACCATACTGGATTTTAGGTTTTAACAATTTTTTTCTGAAACACGGACGTCGAGAAGTCTCCAATATTTTTTTTTCTGAAACACGGACGTCTAGAAGTCTCCAATAAAAACAAAGTATGTTAGAAATTAGTCTCGAGTCTGTGACAAAGACTTCATTTCTTTTATGGACCAGATGATGTCCAAAAAGTTTTTGCCCCAACCACTTATCAAGAATCGTTTCCCAAGATATTTTGGTTGTATCCTTCAGTAGATAATCTTGACAGATTTTATACTGTGTGACTGAAACCACAAAAATCCTTTCCAATAGCTTCTTTAAAAAAAGAAGTGTGAAATAAAATATTATTTCTAGAGAAGGTTAAGTAAATTATAGACCACTTCTCCTCATATAGGCGATGAATTGAGGCTAACCAAATACTCGTTTGTCTTCAGAATAAAGTTTGACATTATTAGCTTTAATTTGATACTATCATCGTGAAATATAATCTTCAACTTAGAAAAAGATAAGAAGAAGATACTTAGAACCAATAATTGATATACATTGATCTAATATTGAATTACAAAAGATTAGTAGGAAATATTTCATATCGAATTTCCATAAGGTGAAAATCAAGTTAAAAACAAATATATATTTCTCCTTTCAGTTTGTTCACACAAACATACCTTCATCAATAATTGCAGTATCAGAGAAATGCATAATTAGAAAGTACTACTAGAAATATGATAGTAAAGATTGGAAATTTCAAAAGTTGCAGTCAAGAATGGAAAGTCCAATCAGATTGTGCCATTTAAACCAAAGTAAAAAGTGCATCGTAATTTTATTGCAGTATTGGTGAATCATAAGCATGCTTCATGTTTGAAAGAGAATTGTCTCATTAAAAAAAGGTGATTAAATAGCAGTAATAAAATGAGAGAGTGGGCGCTCAAAAAATTCATTGTTTCTTTAATAAAATTTTATTAGAACGTATCAGCCGGTTTTCTTGCTCGCTTTATCGAAAATCATCGATTAATAAGGAAATCGAATGACTGGTGAAGTTAATAAAAAAAATTATATTTCAAGTAATCTTGTAATTAATGAAGATTTTGCTACTATTTTATAGATCAACCAACCGCTTGAGCATCAAAGATAATTTTTATTTATTTATATTGATAATCAAGCTGGTGATTGGCTTAGTGAATCTAATAAAATTACGCTCCAATCTATAGAAGATTGTTGCTCTTATGCTGGAAATAGATTCCGTATCTTTTGGGGAGATACAGGATTTTTGTTCTCTCTACCTGAAATTAAACAAAATCTTCAGGTTCATTCTAAGTGCTGGTTGCCAGGGACATTTAAGTTTGAATCGACAGAAGAAGTCCGATCTTATTTGCCCGCCACATGTTTCATAGATCACCTTCCGAAAAATTGACTGAGAGATTGGCCGCGAAGTTCAGCCTCATCATCCTACAAACCTCCATAAGATCTTTTCGCTAGAAACAGATTTATAGAGTAACTGGTTAACTTTTGTTGCTGTTAAAATCTTTACCATTGCGAGCCGATTAAAAAAAAGACATTGGTCGAATTTCTTGACTCTTGAGGACTCAATTTATTACAGTGTTCGAATAAATCTTCTTGTTTCTTGTTGGGCTGTTGCTGATACCAAGAGCACTTATTGAGGGTAAATTGACGGAGAATTATTTGAGTTAAACTCTGAAACTTGCATCAATATGCTTGCATTTAGGTTATTCAGTAAAAATCTGTACAAAATTTCGATTCGAATGACACTTCATTCATGAAAATCGGTTCACGTGTCGATAATTTGAAACGATTGCTACACTACCCCTTAACAAGTTTAAGAGCAGAAAAGTCGCTTTATTGTTACGTAAGGGAGCCCTAACCCTATCATCCTACCAAATTTTATCAAAATCTGGCCAATATTTACAGAGTAATTAGTAATAATAATTTTGGAGGGAGGCCTTACATAAAGGGGGCTAACTCCTCACCCATTCAATGTACAGCGTCGAGACCCACAAAAGGCACATCTACATAAAATTCCGAATCGAATGACACCTCATTCATAAAAATCGGTTCACGCGTTTAGGCGCTACGCAGTTTACAAAAAAGATAACAATAAGAAGAAGAACAAGAAGATTTTTTGAAAAAGCCGTTTTTGCTCATTTTCGGCAACTTTTTTCTCGATACCTATTAGATCTGGGTTGTTGCAAAAAAATTACAGTTATAAAGGAGGGTTTGCCCTATAATTTAAAGAAAATTTGGGAATTTTATCTTTTATAGAAAAAGAGAAAAAAAATCGTCAAAGTTGGATGTTTTTCAACGTTACGCTTTTTCGTGCACTTTTTGACGATCAACCCGTTAATACAACTGTCCTACCGGACAGTTTTAATCAAAAATGGTCAATGCAATTTTTTTCAAAATTATTTTACCACGAAATCCCCATCAACTTCTATGCACCGTGGACTGGTCGCTTACGCTCTTGAGGCCACTTTTTTAACTTACAACACCCACACCCTAAAATTCGCCCGATTCATACCAAGTACTGCCACCCTGTTTTTTGTTTCATCCTGAGAGAATATTCCTGACGGTTATGCACTTTCCGAGAATAAAAATATCTGATCACAGAACGCTGTTCTTTCAAAAATTCTTTCTTCTTAGTGGTGCACGAGAAACGAGACAAATCTCGGTACCGAGACCGAGACCGAGACGAGACTTGAGCAACCGAGACCGAGACCGAGACGAGACTTGAGCAACCGAGACCGAGACCGAGATCGAGACATGATATATATCTCGTCGAGAAATCTCGGTCTCGTCTCGGTTTTTCAAATATTAATTTTTAGCTACAAAATTATAAAATTGTGTTCTTTATTAATAAATAATCATTACGGGTATTGAATTAATTATTAAAAGATACGATTTTATTATATATGTTCAATATTACTACATCTATTTGACTTCGAATTACATAAATAAAGTAAGCAAAGTAAAGTAATCGCCTATTTTTTCAGGCGGGGCTTTACGTCCAACTACCAATTAGGTGTCGCGGACGGAGGCCACTAGCAAACATACTTTACTGTAAATTTCTCATATTAACCATTAAATAAAATCCAAGGCCTAAGACCGGGAATCGAACCCAGTACCACAATACACATTAGCTTCGCAGGTCTCGCACCGCTCGGCTACCATGGCGGCCCCCTTCGAATTACATAATTTTTACATAAATTCACTAAATTTCACTATTCATATCATTCATTCATTCAATTTCATAAATTTCACTATTAATAATCTAATACATTGAACTTTGATATCATTTGAATTATATTTTAGAATTTTGGAATTAGTGAATTTGAAAAAAAAGACTATCTATGCACCTAAAAAATATTGCCACAAATTTTCGTTTTTAAGATACACTTTGCCCAAGCATTGATACATAAAAGAGCTTTTACTGAGTCAGAAGTTAGAGAAGCCATTATCATCGCAGCTTGCGAAAATAATCTTTCCGATGGCACTGAAGTTGCACAGATACTAAAAATATCTTTCGCCATTCTAGACAAATTTTTGAAGGAATTCTCAAGTGTTTTCCACCATTCTAAAATGTCAACGTCTACTGGTGCTTGGTCTATAATTTGGTGTAATTAATTATTTCTGTCTTCCATGCTTCGGTGATATTTGCTGATTTTTGAGCAAATGGTGCAAAAATATTGATGCAGTCGTCGTCGTCTTCAAAAGGTGAATCATCACATTCTTTATCTTCACCAACAGCCGTAACTAATGGAGCGGGAAGTTTGTTGGGAGGTGTATTTTTTTATTTCACGAATCGACTTGTTATAGCAGGCAGATATGTTATTTGGCGCGTTTTTAACATTTTTTTGAAATTATATAAAGATATATAACAGTAATAGTAATATATGATGCATTGAAGTGTAAGTAGTTGTCTTCTTTTACACACATTTTCATTACCAATATATAAATTAAAATAATTATTAGAAAATAATAACATTTTTTGAAAAGATTATTAATAGCAAACCGCTTTTAATACTTAAACAAAAATTCAAAATAACCGAGACCGAGATATCTCGACGAGACCGAGACCGAGACTTGAGCGACCGAGACCGAGATCGAGACTGCATAAAGTCTCACCTCGTCTCGGTCTCGTGCAGCACTATTTCTTCTAAACGGACACGTCATCGTAACTAAGGATAACCTAACCTTAAAGGTTATGTTTACGTAAATATTAATCCAACAGCTGACTGATACTGTTGCAAGGTTGCCAACAATTGAAAAATATTCAATTCCCTGCATTAAGCGTCGCCTTCACCCAATACATTTCTCTTTTTCTTGCTTTTTCCTTTTTTTTTAATAGAATGACCCTCTGCAACATAGGCAAACCTTGCTAACTTCTTTGTCGCATTGGATATATTCTTAGATTATTTTATTAAACTGCTGAATTATTTAATCTAAGCTAAAAATTTATTGATCTTTATTCAAATTGCATTGTGATAATACGGAATCTACATAATTTTTATTCATGACTAAATCTACTTAGTATCTTTTACAACAATTTTTATAAAAAATAGCTGGACATACTACAGTGAGCTTTTAAGCCGATCTTTAATGATCTTGTAGACTTAGCTTTCGTAAAGCTTCGTTCTTTTGTAGCCACTATAAATAACTGGAAAATACAGATTTTTTCCCTCCATTGGTAATGCTATTTGCAAGGTTCTGGTTTTTTAAATGTCCTTAAGAGGTTATATTCTAATAAATGCATATTTAAATATAGTGAAACTAATTATAGAATGATATAAACCGACATATAATATTGTGTGAAGATTTATTCAAGTGGAAATTATGTTAATTATATGCATCTATTTTAGTTGAGTGTCTTTTTCTGTTTTTATAGATAGAACTTGTCCAGCGGTAGAAATTTTATTCTTCTTATTTTTTCTTCCAGCATTAGAGTTTTATAAATAAAATAATGGTTTATAGAAAATACTTTATTCTATCCATCAATAATGTTATATTCAATTAAAAAACTGTTAATTTCCTTTAAAAGATTTGCATAAAAACATGCTTTGTCAATTTGAATTTACGGAATTCATCACTCTGTTCAATTTATGGTTATTTGCATTAACATACGAGGGTCGTTTGAAAAGTCCGTGCAAAAATAAAAACGACTTAATTTTTTGGGGTAAACCTTTTTTTTTTTTCAACATAGTCTCCTTTTAGGCTTATACACTTCGTCCAACGCTGCTCTAGTTTGTTGATCCCTTCCGAATAATAGGATTTGTCCAAGTCTGAAAAATAGCCATTCGTTTCTGCAATCACCTCCTCGTTTGAATAAAATCCTTTTTCCCGCCAGCCATTTCTTCATATTGAGGAACAAATAGTAGTCCGATGGAGCCAAGTCTAGAGAATAGGGGGGATGTGAAACGAGTTGGAACCCTATTTCCATTAATTTTGCGACCACAACTGCTGAGGTGTGAGCTGGTGCGTTGTCGTGATGGAAAAGGACTTTTTTGTGGGCCAATCGTGGGAGTTTTTCTTGCAGCTCGGTTTTCAAACGGTCCAATAACGATGAATAATATGCACCTGTAATAGTTTTACCCTTCTCCAGATAGTCGATGAGGATTATTCCTTGCGAATCCCAAAAGACAGTCGCCATAATCTTTCCGGCCGAAGGAAGAACAGAACGGTCTTCGCCTTTTTTGGCGCAGATTTCCCCTTGGTAACCCATTGTTTAGATTGTTCTTTGGTCTCAGGAGTGTAGTGATGTATCCATGTTTCATCCACAGTGACGAAACGACGCTTAAAGTCCTGCGGATTCTTCTGGAACAGCTGCAAACCGTCCTTGCAACACTTCACACGATTTCGTTTTTGGTCAAGCGTGAGCAATCGCGGCACCCATCTTGCGGATAGCTTTGTCATGACCAAATGTTGATGCAAAATATTATGTACCCGTTCATTCGAGATGCCCACAGCACTATGCACTAACAATCTCACGCACCTTCACTCTTCTGTCATCCATCACCATATCATGGATTTTATCAATGATTTCTGGAGTAGTAACCTCAACAGGGCGTCCAGAACGTTCAGCGTCACTTGTGCCCATATGGCCACTCCGAAAATTTTGAAACCACTTATAAACTGTTCTAATCGAAGGTGCAGAGTCACCATAATGTTTATCAAGCTTCTCTTTAGTCTCCTGAGGCGTTTTGCCTTTCATAAAGTAGTGTTTAATGAACACACGAAATTCTTTTTCGTCCATTTTTTGAAAATCACTCGACTTTTTCGATTCAAACGAATGCCAAACACAAAGAAATAGACCGATCTGGCTGAAACTTGGTGTGTGTTCTTCCAAGAGATGCTACTAACTAAACATAACCTCGATACGCGCCAGTAGTGCTATCTCTCTGACTTTGCACGGACTTTTGAAACGACCCTCGTAGATGGCGGATTTATATTACTTGAAATAATAATAATTAACACTGTCCAGTTAGTAGAACATTTGTACAAGGGTTGATCTTGAAAACTGCACGAAATAGCATAATGTTGAAAAACATCCAACTTGGAACGAGTTTATGTTCTCCTCTTGTACAATATACAGTTCCTAATATTTCTTTAAAATAAAGTGTATCTCTTCGTCAACTAGTTTAATTTTTGCAACAATGATGGTTAATCAACGTTGGTTTCTCGAGTTTTCGAGAAAAACTATGCCAAAAGTAGGCAAAAAACCGGCATTTTCAAAAATTGTTCTTGTTCTAGTTGTTATTTTATTTATTTATTTTTTAAACAATGTAGCGTCTAAACGCGTGAACAGATTTTCATGAATGAGGAGATGTTATTCGATTCAGAATTTTATAGAAGTTGCGTCTTTTGGGGGATCTCAACGTTATACATACTCCTCTAAAATTATTCTTGATAACAGCTTTGTAGTTGTAGGCACGTGTTTATAAACTAGCTTTCTGCATTTAAGGCTTCTTTCAAGACTGATCATTGTTACCACAGAATCGGTAAATTCTATCAGGACGTGGACCAATTGCCGAGATATCCATAGATACATCACGATCTTAGAGCCTGATATTTCTGCAGCTTCTCTGCTATAGTAAGGATAATGTTGTAGTCCAATGGCTGCTTAGACTTGTAAAAACTGTCATGTTCGTCTCCAATTTAGTGTATTTAATTTAGTTGTGGAGAGATGTTCGCCTCTTTGCCCTAAATCATGTGTTAAAAGTGTAGCAGTACCACTTATTGTTATTGATATTTTTTTTGCCTTTATTTTGGCATTGGCTTTCGCCATACAGCCAGCATCGTCTAGGTGCTTATCACTAGAATATCACTCACTCTCCATTCTTACTTATAAATACATTCGCTTCACACATTTATCCCTCTACTATATACAACTATTTACATAAACTACAGCTAATGGATGGATCAGTACTCTGTGCTCCTGCCATCCTTATAGCTTAACCGAAATTAAAATCCCGTAATCCTTCTGTAATCATTTTCTTGCATTCATTCTAATCGGCTATAACTTTTAAATACATTCATATTTCATTGCTAGCTCTGCTATAGACTTAAGCACATAGATGTTGGTGGAGAATATTATTTAATTATTGTTAGCGTTGAATTCGCTCTCGCATTTTGAACTGTGATTTAGCAGCCACGTAGGCTATTTGTAGTGAGTACATTGGCAGTTTCGGGCATTAAAACTCCTGTAATTAAATATTTATTACATTTCAAGCCAAGAATCTTCTATCATTACTTCCTAATTAATCTAGTACTATACAAAATCCAGTTCTTGTTCTAAATTATTGCTGAAACTATGCGAAATAATAGTTGGAAAATCTGAAATCTCGGAGGGGGATAACACTAGTTTAAGCAGTTTTCGCCTGCTTCAGTTTTTTAAATTCGAAAGAAAAACATTAAATAAATTTAAAATCTAATGATTAATCGTTCCTAAAAAATACGTAAATTTTAGAAGATTTGAATAATGTAATTAAACAGAAAAAAAAAAAACCAGTCTGCAGTCGTATTATGCGATTATTGTGGACAGTTCCCTCAAAACGATGAATGAAGATTTTTGAAGAGAGATCCTGTAAAGACTGGTTTTGTGAGTTTTGACGAGCAACGCTGCATAATTTTGCCTCGAGGGGCAGTTTTAAACTTGTTCCCGTAAGTAGAGTGTCTAGTTTGATGTAGTCTTTTTTGTTAAATGTTTTTATTTTTAAAGAATATTAGTTTTTGAAATTAATTTGAAGTAATCCATCTTTCATTAGTTAATTCATAGTTCTATTTTAAAATAGTGTTTAGTTTTAATAGCTTTTCTTTTCAACACTATTATTTATTATATTACAATTAGGACTTCCTGATGTTCAATAATAAATAATCAAAAAGAGATAATAGATAACACTTTAATTTATAATAATATATATAATAATATAATAAATAATATAATAAAACAAAATAAAATAATAAATAAATAAGTAAAAATAATAAAATCACTGGAAGGGCATGAATGAAGACCAACCAACGATGACCATCATAAGTCGGTTAAAGTAAAATACGTACCGAATGGATTGAATACGGAGGATGCCTTAGTGTTTTATCTCTCGACCCGGTGATCGCGAGGCCATCGGCGCTTCAGTCTGCGAGGAGGATTTGAAGGGAGGTTAGTGCAGGACAAGTTGCTGATTAAGGGGATTATGATGTAGGTAAAGTTTGGAGTTGGAATTTGATCCCAGCAGGATTGGGCAAGGTCAGAGACCAATGGAATTTGCAGGTCTGTGTGTATGGGTCTTGTTGCAGACATAGAAGGTTGCGTCAGTGATGGTTCCAAAGATTTTTGGACTGGAGGGTTTTGGATCCTTTGCTGTTCCAGATGGGAGCGAGTAGGGCTGAGTACAATCGTTTCTTGTTTGTAAGAGTCAGTTTTGATCAATTGTTTAGTGGTCTCCTTGAGCATTTGATTAGTCGTTTGAGATTCAACGTAAGTCGTTTGTCAAGGTATATTCCAAAATAACGAACGGTATCCGCTACAGGAATCGGAATGTGATCTAGTTACAATAGGCGGAGTATTTTTCTGTTAAAAGTTAAAGGATATGCTTCGGGATTTATTTTCGTTTACCTTTATTCTCCATTTGCAGAACCAGAGTTCAAGGATATCAAGTTGGACACTGGTTTGCTTGTTATTAAACAATAATAACCATAACAATAATAATAAGGGAAGGGATTAGCTATGCGTTTAGCGTACTCGATTCCTACGCGGAGGTCCCGGGTTCGAATCCAGCTGCTAACCCTTAGATTTTCTCTTCCTAGGAGCTTCTTACAGCTCACTGTCCGGTGATGGACAGTGTTGTCTGTAACGAGAGAACACTGTCCGGAGGCCGGCAGTGCACTGAAAAAAGCTCTGGGCGCCAATAACCTTAGATGTTGACGCGCCTTAAATCATTAAAAAAATAATAATAATAATATTGTAATAGCAATAATAATAATAAAAATCTTATCGGAAGTGAAGTTGGCCGAATTTTATTTTTTTTGCGTTTGATTATCTTACATCCTCTTTGGCCACCCTTTCCTCCCCACTTCCGCGCACTCCTTTGCTTTGTTTATTTCCTGTAACTTCCTGTCCACGGTCTACTTCCTTTCACGTGACCATAGTACAACTAAAACATTATTTCAATTCAGTTTTTTAATGTTTAACAAACAAAATAAAATAAAAAAATCCTTTTATATCCTTTAGAAAGAAGGTCCTAAGAAGACGTACCTAGTTAGTTGATTATAACTATTTGCGAGTAAAGACACGGCCAACTAGATTAATTGTTTTCTAAACGATTATCTCTCTGATTTGGGTGGTCCTTTTTCTCCAATTGCAGCTTCTTTAAGGACAAGATAATTTTATTGTGTCATCAGGTACAAAAGGAAAACAAGTCAACGGTCCTTTGATTAAATAATAATATAGAAGAAATTAGAAATTCGCTCAGTTGATTTTAATTAGATATATTTATTCGGGAAAAACAGGAATTTTAATTTTAAAGATTCGAAATTCCCTGAAAAGAAAAACAAAAAGCAGCTTATGATCACCACCCTTTTTCAAAAAGGAAATGTCAAACTTGGAATCCTGTTTTGGTACTAATTCCTACTTCTATTACTAAGGTCGCTTTTGACACTGAGTTTCAGCGAAAATCCGCCTAACCTTAATTTTATACTTCAGTACTTCGCTGATATCTCGAAAATGGTTTTGTAGGCCTAATATACGAGGTGGTGGTTCCCACGTAAGTTGAGGAAGTTGGTTACACATTCTCCTTAAGATGTATGGCTAGTAATAACTAATAGAAATGTGCTATTAAATATTTCTACAGTTTTCTCTAGCTAAGAGTTATGTTACCTTATATTGTTTTATGTATTCTTTTTTAAATTATTATTATTGTAAACGTCATTTAAAAGATATAAGTATTATAAATTTCAAATTATTATTTTTAATATTTGATATTGATCTTAGTGATTGGTTCTGACTAATTTATCAGATAATAGTCGTTATTTCTTTGATTTCTTATCTTTTAAACAACTTCAGTTATAAGATTTATGAAATTTTATAAGAATTATAACTGCTTTTAGTTTTTTGAAAACACAGTTTCGAATATTTCTTTTAAGAGTTCTTTGAGAATGGAATTTAATTGTTTTAGGATAGACTGTGTAGATTTGAGTGGAGTTTTGAGTAGCGAGATTGGGCTATTTCAGAGACGAGAGGAATATTTAGATCGGAGTGTATAGTATGACGTAGAAGGGATCGTTAACTATTGTTCTCAGGATTTTTGACTGTAAGATTTGAAGACGGTTAATGTTCGATTTTTTTGGCACTTCCGTAGAGTTGTATTCCATACGCCCATATTAGGGCAAGTAGGGCGGTATACAAGGTGTGGCTATTAAATAACGAGACTATTGCTTAAAAAACATATAATTTTAAATTTATACATATTTAGTTATTATCACCTTCAGTATACACCCCTCCCCTATCCCTACAACGCTCCATGCGAATTTACCATTGTTCGAAACAGTGCTGGAAGTCTTTTTCTGTGAGCTCCTACAAGACGCGTGCCGCTTTTTCTTTCACAGCTTCAACGGACTGAAATCCTGTTCCTTTTAATGCAGATTTTATTTTGGCGGAATAGATTAAAGTCACATTGGGGCCAGGTCAGGCGGATGAGGCCTAAAACTGGGATGTTGTACTTGGCTAGAAACGTCTTGACAGACAATGCAATGTGAGCTGGCGCGTTGTCTTGATGGAGAACCACGTGACTTGTTCTTCCACAAATCGGGTCGTTTTTTTCCTTACTCTTTCAGCAGGAGTTGAGCAAGCACCTCACGGTAGTAATGTTGATTAATTATAATCGATATTTTCATCCGTTTTGGACTTGGAAGGGCGACTAGGGCGGTCATCATCTCCAAAGTCTTCTCAGCCATCTTGGAAATGCTTGAACCACTCAAAAACTTGCGCACGTGATACAACATTCATCGCCATAAACTTCTTTTAATAAAAGATAAGTTTCAGTAGCCGTTTTCACCAAGTTTCATGTGAAATTTCACGACAAATCGTTGCTCTACAACATGTGTAGTATCATGTTTTCGCGCAAAACGAAACTATCACCTCTTACACAAACAACGATTCCGGGGTCAGACAGATTTCTCTACAAACACAGTGAGACGCTGCAAATCGAAAGAGAAGGCTTTACACTTGCACAGCTGTCGGTCGTTAGGGTTTGGAGCATGCATAGTTCTTCTTTAGCAGCATCAGTCTCGTTATTTAGTAGCCACACCTCGTATTTTCATTTATCCTATTGAATATTTCTGAAATGACGATTTTTCTTTTTTTTAAATTAATTTATGAAGTGTGCGCGTATATATAAACTAACAATTCTGTATTCTGAAGAATAATATAGAAGTTATTGTCAAGATTGTTCGGAAATTTCTATTCAAAGAAGATAACCAGCCTTGGCTCATCAATAAACCAACACGCTTGTATGGTCATTCTATAAGCTCTCACTCAATATATTATCTATTTAACATGCGTAACTGTTTTCTAGAGTTTTTTTTATTATTAGAAGAAGAATGGTTATACTCTTAACCTTTACAAACAGCTTACTAAATGCAATATGCATACTTCTGTTAATACGTGACAGGTATTGTTGTTAGATAGAGCGCGCACGTGGATTAAATATGAACTGGATATTGGTGCTACTATCTATTGGTAAAAATATGAACTAGCTTGATTTTTATTGAAATCATAATAGTATTTATTTTTAACGTTGCGCAGCAGCACTTTTGTATGCTTCTTTTTTTTGGCGTTATTTTTTTTTTGGCGCATCAACATCTAAGGTTATTGGCGCCCGGAGCTTTTTCCAGTGTACTGCCGGCCTCTGGACAGTGTTCTCTCGTTACAGACAACACTGTCCATCACCGGACAGTGAGCTGTAAGAAGCTCCTAGGAAGAGAAAATCTAAGGGTCAGCTGCTGGATTCGAACCCGGGACCTCCGCGTGGGAGTCCAGTATGCTAACCGTATAACTAATCCCTTCCCTTATTATTATTGTTATTGTTATTATTGTTTAATAACAGGCAAACCAGTGTCCAACTTGATATCCTTGAACTCTGGTTCTGCAAATGGAGAATAAAGGTAAACGAAAATAAATCCCGAAGCATATCCTTTAACTTTAACCAGAAAAATACTCCGCCTATTGTAACTAGATCACATTCCGATTCCTGTAGCGGATACCGTTCGTTATTTTGGAATATACCTTGACAAACGACTTACGTTGAATCTCAAACGACTAATCAAATGCTCAAGGAGACCACTAAACAATTGATCAAAACTGACTTTTACAAACAAGAAACGACTGTACTCAGCCCTACTCGCTCCCATCTGGAACAGCAAATGATCCAAAACCCTCCAGTCCAAAAATCTTTGGAACCATCACTGACGCAACCTTCTATGTCTGCAACAAGACCCATTCACATAGACCTGCAAATTCCATTGGTCTCTGACCTTGCCCAATCCTGCTGGGATCAAATTCCAACTCCAAACTTTACCTATATCATGATCCCCTTAATCAGCAACTTGTCCTGCACTAACCTCCCTTCAAATCCTTCTCGCAGACTGAAGCGCCGATGGCCTCGCGATCACTGGGTCGAGAGATAAACACTAAGGCATCCTCCGTATTCAATCCATTCGGTACGTATTTTACTTTAACCGACTTATGATGGTCATCGTTGGTTGGTCTTCATTCATGCCCTTCCAGTGATTTTATTATTTTTTTAGGACAGTGAGCTGTAAGAAGCTCCTAGGAAGAGAAAATCTAAGGGTCAGCTGCTGGATTCGAACCCGGGACCTCCGCGTGGGAGTCCAGTATGCTAACCTCATAGCTAATCCCTTCCCGTTATTATTTTCCTTTAGACTTTTATCAAGTTCGTTATTCATTTTAACATTTTACTTTCTATTTCAACAATTTTTTATTTTAATTCTCATTGAAAGAAATTTTTAGACAGGTTTGTAATCAAGTTATCAGATCCAATTGTATACTGTTTGCTTTCATGTTCTCAAAACAAATTATATCTTTCATATTGTTTAATATTTTTAAACATAGTTTATCTGGATAGTATTTGGATAGCAAACTATGCCATTTTGTGAAAGTGAAATTAAAAAACACCGTTTTCACCAATACTTCTAGCACAGTACATTCATAAAATAGCTTTGTAGTACAGATTTGAAAAATAAAACAATACGAAAAAACAAGGCACCACCACCCAGAACTAGTAAAATTATAGACTCGAAACTTTCACTAGCAATAACCTAAATAAATTATTTCAATGGTGGTGTGGAGAAATGACAACAATTAAATAATAAGTTTAATGATGCGTTACGTAATCGGAGTTTTACGCTACATTTTCTAATAAAGACTTGCTTCGGACGAGCTGATCGATTATCCTCGTACCCTATTTCATCCCAGGCTTGCTTATAGGTGAAGATTCAGCTGTTTTTACATTGTTTTGGGTGAGGGGAACGTTATAATTAATATCGATTCATCATGTGAGCCGTTGAATGCATAAATCGATTAACTCCACTGTTGTGAATTATCTTTAAATTTAAGTATCAATGCAGTTGGTTCAGCTTTTTATTTAATTTTTTTTTTATTTATTAATTTGTTTTTACTCTATTTTCACAACTGCAGTATAATTCTGCAACAAGTGAAGCTGATACAACCATGATATATAGAATAAATACATGAATAGCATGAGGGGAGAATTCACCCATTGGTTCGACTCCTAAAGAGGTACAGTTCACTATTGTGCACTGGCACTTACTTCATTTAAAAGATCGCGGTGGCCACCTGCGCTTCAACCGCCTGAGAGGATTTCCTGGTAGAGTAGTAAGTTAGGACACTAGTGGATTAGGATGTGAGGTGTTTGATGTGTGGAATTTAATATAACGGGATCTTATAGCTTCTGAAACATCAGGAACAAGGAAATCTCGGTGCAAGGTAGAGTTAGAGACATACGAGGGTCGTTTGAAAAGTCCGTGCAAATTCTGAGAGATAGCACCACTGGCGCGTATCGAGGTTATGTTTAGTTAGTAGCATCTCTTGGAAGAACGCGATTGCTCACGCTTGACCAAAAACGAAATCGTGTGAAGTGTTGCAAGGACGGTTTGCAGCTGTTCCAGAAGAATCCGCAGGACTTTAAGCGTCGTTTCGTCACTGTGGATGAAACATGGATACATCACTACACTCCTGAGACCAAAGAACAATCTAAACAATGGGTTACCAAGGGGGAATCTGCGCCAAAAAAGGCGAAGACCGTTCCTTCGGCCGGAAAGATTATGGCGACTGTCTTTTGGAATTCGCAAGGAATAATCCTCATGGACTATCTGGAAAAGGGTAAAACTATTACAGGTGCCTATTATTCATCGTTATTGGACCGTTTGAAAACCGAGCTGCAAGAAAAACGCCCACGATTGGCCCACAAAAAAGTCCTTTTCCATCACGACAACGCACCAGCTCACACCTCAGCAGTTGTGGTCGCAAAATTAATGGAAATAGGGTTCCAACTCGTTTCACATCCCCCCTATTCTCCAGACTTGGCTCCCTCGGACTACTATTTGTTCCCCAATATGAAGAAATGGCTGGCGGGAAAAAGATTTTATTCAAACGAGGAGGTGATTGCAGAAACGAATGGCTATTTTTCAGACTTGGACAAATCCTATTATTCGGAAGGGATCAACAAACTAGAGCAGCGTTGGACGAAGTGTATAAGTCTAAAAGGAGACTATGTTGAAAAATAAAAAAGGTTTACCCCAAAAAATTAAGTAGTTTTTATTTTTGCACGGACTTTTCAAACGACCCTCGTAGTTCTCAGGATTTTGTATTGCAAGGTTTGGAGTCGATTGATCTTTCAACAGTTCCGGTGAGTTCTATTCCGTGTGTCTCATCCGTTTAGTTTTCTACAACATTTGCGCATAAGTTTTTAAATAATCGTGACAAGAAAATGTTAAAATTCTCTGGCTTCACGACTTTAGATAACATGGGAAGAATAAATTTGACTAGTTCAAGGAACAAAACAAGAAAAATAGGAGATTCTACTCTTTCCGTTAGGAATAAAGAACATTTTGATGATAAAAAAAAAAAAAATGCATTTTGTTTATGCAAATATCCTCTTATAATAATAATGAATTCATGAATACTAAGTCTAAACAACCAAAACTGGTTGCGCTATTCATTAACAGATAGAGTAGCTTTTAGTATGCAACGATAATTTTGCAGAACGTATGAATTTAATGCAGTCGGACGGGGGTTAAAATGTAGTACAAAGTGTAAGCAATAGACACTGATAAATAAGTTGAAAACAAAAAAAAGTGCAACACCTGTATGAGCAGATCGCTAAAAAGTGCAACACCTGTATGAGCAGATCGCTAAAAACTGCGCAAATTTGTTTTCTTATTTTTCAATGAAGTTAGAAGAACATTACAACTTCAGTATAAACTTGTCACGTTAAGTGAGTTTAGTATGCTAAGTTTAAAACAGGCTTCTCCACATATACACTCTAATTTTTTTTATAAAACCAGACTTTTTAAATTATCTATCTAAGCGGACTTCATTTCAAAGCACTAACTTTAATATACTATGATATGAACTTGCCGCGAAATAATAAAAATAAAAAGTAAATAAACAGACAAAAAAGTAAAGAGTGTTGAATGTAGTTGGCAAACTGGTTAAGTTGGCAGCAGTGGTTTGATTGTCGTTTCACTTAGGATGGAGAAAATTTTGAAACGGGTAGTTATTTCCTCTTGTACATGGCTATATTAAAGATAGGCTATAAGTAGGTACTACTATGCACCCAGTTCCATTCAGCGGTGGCTAACTAATGTTGCAACTGGAAAATTCGTATGCAAATTGTTTAGGTTTAAAGATCTAATATAATGCAAGCCAACGGTGCTCTCGTTTTTGCTTTCCCATCTGTGTGTGTAATGTGTCCACTTCTTTCATTCTTGTTCTTTATTTAGAATCTGCATTTTTATACTTCTTTGGCTAGGTTAAGAAAAGCGGTCATG
Organism: Rhodnius prolixus; assembly: GCF_049639745.1. Classification (NCBI taxonomy): domain Eukaryota; kingdom Metazoa; phylum Arthropoda; class Insecta; order Hemiptera; family Reduviidae; genus Rhodnius; species Rhodnius prolixus. The sequence continues at coordinate 28,468,690 of NW_027411624.1, forward strand.
CTGAATTTTTGAAATTGAGGTCTTCCCTGGGAGGAAATAGATGCTTTTTGGTACACCTTTTGTGTTTTCGAATATTATGTGGTCCATTTTCTCCCCTCCCTTTGATAATAATCTTAAAATTGGGATTTTATGTTCTACTAGCATCTCCTCTCGACGTGAATATACACTTATTATGTGTATATTACTAAATAGAATGCATAATAATTAACGAATAGATTAAAAAGTAAGATTAAAATAGGATATCGTTGGCTTTATCCGTGGTAATACGCACGTTTACTGTATTCCTGACCAGTGTTGGACTTTCGTCCATTATCAGAGGTAGATTTTTCGGTTCGCTTATGTTTTCGTGGTAAAAAGATTGACGTCAATTATTTTTTTTTTAAATTATAATAACATTTAATTACTAATAAATCAATTTGGTACATTTATATTTATTTTAATCTATTCGTTTTTATTTATGTAAAATACATAATACATGCACCACATACATACACGCACATGCATGTGCGCCAATGGCGTGAGTGGAGTGAACCACGACCATCCAGTGATGGAAGCCGTTAGTTCGCCAGATTGGTAAGCTTACACAGCAACCATCCTAGGAGGTAGGCTTTAAGTGTTGAGCTGGTCGCGTGGCCACAGCCGCTTTAGTCTGCAAAGTGGATTTGAAGGAAGGGTTGTAGTGGACATGTTGTGGATCAGAGGGTTATAAGTAACTGTGTAGATTTGAGTGGAGTTTTGAGTATCGAGATTGGGGCTATTTCAGAGACGAGAGGAATATTTAGATCAGAGTGTATTGTGTGATTGGAGACGTAGAAGGGAGCGTTAACTACTCGTATTGATCTTAGAATTTTAGATTGTAAGGTTTGAAGTCTGTTGATGTTCGATTTTTTGGCGCTTCCGTAGAGCATGTTGTGGATCAGAGAGGGTTATAATGACTGTGTAGATTTGAGTGGAGTTTTGTGTACCGAGATTGGGCTATTTCAGAAACGGAGGAATATTTAGATCAGAGTGTATAGTGTGATTGGAGACGTAGAAGGGAGCGTTAACTATTGTTCTTAGAATTTTAGACTGTTAGGTTTGAAGTCTGTTGATGTTCGATTTTTCGGCGCTTCCGTAGAGTATGTTGTGGATCAGAGAAGGTTATAATGAATGTGTAGATTTGATTGGAGTTTTGTGTACCGAGATTGGGCTATTTCAGTGACGAGAGGAATATTTAGATCAAAGTGTATAGTGTAATTGGTGACGTAGAAGGGAGCGTTAACTATTGTTCTTAGAATTTTAGACTGTATGATTTGAAGTCGGTTGATGTTCGATTTTTTTGGCACTTCCGTAGAGTTGTATTCCGTACGTCCATATTGTGGGCAAGTAGGGCGGTGTATAAGTTTTCTTTTGTTCGTCAGGGTCAGTTTTGAACGTTTGTCGAGTAGTCTTTTCAACATTTTATACCTCAGACTGAGGTTAATTCGTTTGAGACTCGTGTGAGGGTTCCATGTTAGTCGTTTGTCAAGATGTAGTCCGAGACATCGTAATTGGTATAGAAGTATTGTGAAAGGAGAGTTTTCTTATTTAAAGTGAATACTATGTATTTAGATTTCAATTAATTCACTTTGATTCTCCACTTTTGCAGCCAACGCTCGAGAAGATTTAGGTGTGATTGGAGTGCTCGGCATGCTATTACAGGATATTACAGCATGCTGTAATAGCTTTAAAAAAAAAAATTCAAGACGCGTCATTGGCATCTTATAACAGTTCACAGCCGACCACCGAACAGTGTTCTCTCGTTACAGAGAAAAGTTTAGCTGAAAATTCAAATTAAAAATCTAGACCATTACATTTTATTTACACACAGATTAAGAGATATTGAACAAGTTTTATTTGTTCAATATTATATGTTTGTAAACATTTGTTATTTTGTATTGTTATATTTGGCTGCACTAACATGCACTATATAGTGTACGTATGTGTAGATTATAGTTAGCATAGGTATAGTAACACAACAGCCTTGTTAGATATGCAATGTGAAAGTTAAATATTGGAATGTGCGGTCCAAGGACTCCCACCTGTAAACCTAACTGCGGATTTAATTCTCCTCCAGTCGTGACGCTCACAAATCAATTAGTATTAAAAACTTTAACATTGCGAACTGTTCTACAATTCATATATTATAATTTAAATTTAATTTATATATTTATTTCGAATATATTCATATATTTTTTTAATAATGAAATACATGAGTATAGTTTATGACATTTACAAAGTGAATGATGTTTACATTAGTTAGGCACTTGTTCTAAATAAGTTCAGTGATATTTAGTGAAGAGAAACCAGAGCTATTGTACCCTGACCTAGTTAACTTGAGGTTACCAAAAGTTTAAAACACTTTTAAGAACGCAAAAACTATTTGAAACTTGAAAATTAGTTATTTTTTGTGGTTTGGACAGGATTTTCTCTTAATAATACAACTTTTCTTGTAAAACTATGTTTTGAGGGGGGAAAAAAGAAAAACTGCAATGTGGCATTTCCAATGTGGATTTTTCTTCAAATTCCAGTTGAAATTCTCTTTCCTCCAGTCCGCAATCGTGGTGACTCTCTCGGACGTCTTCTATCCACTTTTCTTCGGGTCTACCCATTCTTCTTTTTCCTTCGGCTTCCCAGCCTACGATTTCCTTAGTCATTCTTTCGTATTCCATTCTTTTTATATGGCAGTACCATCTGTTACTTATTTTTTTGAAACGTTCATTTCTCTTTCTTGATTCTTTATTTCTTCCTCTTTTATGTTTTGGTATCCGTGTAGTCCTCCAATAATCCATCTCTGTGGCTACAAGCTTTTTACTCACACATTTAATCCCTAATTATATGATGATAAGGCTGCTCATTATACTTACAAATGTAAGGAGCAGCAAAGGAAGCTTACTCCTTTTTTTCTACCAGAACTGCCTAAACAAGCGAATAAAGATTCTAGATCTGCGTACGAAATTTAAAGAGAATTCTTTGTGCCTTTGTCGAGGAAATGTTAAAAAACGAAAAATTTGAGGTTAGCTGTGTCCAAAAGCTAATTTATTATCAGATATCATGGGGATGCAGAAATGAAATATCAAAAATCAAATTTGAAATATCTCTGATTTATACCCGTTGTTTATTGTTACCCTGATCGGTTTAGGACTTTCACACATCATCAGAGGAAGAATAATGCGTTTGATGCTGAGATTTTAACATCAAACAATGTTTCCTATGTTTGCTTACTAAGCTTACTTAGCCAAGTTTAGTGCGAGTGGAAATCTCTACTCCAAAAACTGACTAATCTATCTCAGATGATCTCTTGGAAGTTCCATACTGGTCAGAGATTCAATAAACATGCGTGCTACAACAGGCAAAATCAAAGGTATTATCCAGTTTTTGGGCACCTTATCACATTTTCAATCTAATCGTCACCATGTTTTTTGAGTTATGCGGACGAAAAACTGACCGACAAACTCAAAATAAAATGTCAGACAGTTTTTTTTTTTTGAGGTGGGGGAATCAGAGAGAAATATTTCGGGAGTAAACTCAAAAAATTTCCAATTTGGTACTCAGACAACTACTTGAGGTTGTTTTAGTATTTTGATCCCTTTTTTTCGATACTAGTACTCCCAAAACTGGCCTACCACACTTGTACAAGCTACCTGTGCCTCCAGAATAAAATGCAGACGAGAGAACATTTACTTGGTTAAAGTAAATGAAGCTTTGCTATTTTAAATGCTTTATTCTATACTGGTACTTCCAAAAGTTGCCTACCACACCTGTACAAGCTACCTTTGCCCTCATAATAGAATGTAGGTTACAGAACATTCATGATTCTTATCAAAGTAAAAGAAGCTTCATATTTTGAACTATTTTAACCCATTATTTACTAGTATTTCCAGAAATGATGAAAAACAGACTGACAAACTCAAAATAAAATGTCAATGCGGGAAATCAGAGAGGAATATTTCTTGAAAAAACTCGGAAACATTTCCAATTTGATACTCGAACGGTCATTTGAGGTTATTACAGTACTGTCGGAGGTAACAATGAAAGAATGGTTTGTGTTAACCTATTGCAGCAGGGATGCTAAAGATCTTTACAAGAAAATGGCTAGTCGATTTTCCGTGGGTTAATAAATTATACCAACACACACCCCGTTGGAGTTAATGGATTAGCCACTTTTTTTTTCTTTTTTTTAGGCCATCTGGCGCCTCTGCAGGTATCCCAGGCTAAGACGCCAATGCTCCAATGTTGCTCTTATGGCCTGGAGAAGTTAAATTCATGCATGCAATTTTTGGGTTTAATGAACCAAGGTTAACTCTCTAGTTCTATCGTTACCTGCACACTTTTTCATCCTTACCACAATTAACCTTTACTGCTGACATTTGTGTATCAAACACTTGAAAGAGAGACAGACTGAGATCACAGCAACCGATGGTTTAGAAACGATGTTGAACAGTACGGAATAAAAAAACTTCGCTGTTTGAAAGTGAAGAGTTAGTAACAGCTGATTCTGTGCATTGCGAGACGGTAACTAAAACTCTACACCAAAAACTACCTCTAACGATGGATGAAGCTCTTAAACCGGTCAGGGTTACATGCTACGGACGGATAAAATCAAAAGAGATGCAATAATACTATAATGAACCGTAAAATACTAATTTATTAATTTTCATACTCGTAAAACAAAAAAAAATATATATATATATGGGCGCCTAGAGTAGTATATACACTTGTTGCGTTGTTTAAATGAGTTATGTCATGTGGTTGTGTAGTTGTAGTTGGTAGTTTTCATGATAGTTCAAGGCAGCAGTGGTCCCCCCAGGGGTCATCCTCCTCGGAGACCCCAGTCGGGCCCTCTCTCCTTCACTGTGCAGCATCACTAATAAATATAATAAATAAATAAAGGAAAGACATTATCTTTTCTTATTTAATAAAAAAAGAAAAAGAAGTGATAATAATAATGGTTATAAAAAGAATAAGTCCACTCAGAAACCAGTTTTAGGTTTAGGTCATATGATATATTAATATAGAGATAAAGGTACGGAAGTGTGAATTCTTAATTAGATTATATTTCTTATTTGGTAGTGAATAGAAATAAAATTAAAGCCCTTAAAATATTGCTAGACTATCGTAACTATTTTAAATTTTAAAAACCCATAAAAGCTGTTCTTAGTTTAAATGCTGTAGTTTGATAAGTTTGCCACTATAGGTTGACACACCTTTTAGGTAGACATTCAGCACACTATTGCATTTTCTCCTTGGTTTTTCACTATTTTATTCACAGTTTTTCTATTTTGATTTTTCTCTGCAAAAATTTAGTGTTAAGGAATAAAAAAAAAAGTTGCTGAAAATTTCATCTTTAAAGTAAACGATATTTAAACGAAGTAAACAGTCTAGTTCAGGTATTTTGTTCCTTAACTATATTAATTTTTTAAACTAAATAAATAATAAAATTATTTATTTTAAATATCAGATTTAAATATTCAAATCTGCACGATCCCAATACCATCTCTTGGTATTGGAAGATCAAGTTGGTATCCATTTTTTTTCAATTTATTATTGTCCCGATAAGAAATGAAACCGGTTACCGTAATTTTATTTTTATAATTATTTATTCTTTGAATGAACAAATATATTCTTCATTCCTGTCTGTAAGTTATTCTCCATCAGGTAAATTGGTATTAAATACTCGTACTTTAGAATTGGGTGGGATTTCCTGTTACAGGTTACAGGAAGGTTATAAGAGATTATTCTCCATTCTGACGTAAAGAGTTGAAACAACAACAACAAATATAGCCACTTCTAGGAATAAATATTCCTGATTATTCATTTTTTTTTTTTTTTTCTTTAATTTAGCACAGTTTATTGCACAATAGGGTATGCTTTAATACAGCGTTTCCCAACCTGTGGTACGCGAGTTGCTGGTTGGTGGTACGCGAAAAATAATCAATAATGGCGGACATAAAAAAAATCATAGAAATTAAATCATAAAAATATCATAGATACGTTTTTTCCTATTTCAAAAAAATTATTTTAACAAAATATTATACAGTAAAGTTGTTAATATGTACAGTAAAAAGGTTAGTCTGTCTCAAGATATACGAGAAAATAAATATAATAGCACGTTTAACAGGATTAAAATTGTCTTTCATGCAGTATTTTCCCAAAACCTGAAAACACAAATGATAATTGGATTTCAAACCCCTTCTATAAAGAAAATTTAGGAAAAGCTACATCATTATCGATAGAAGATAAAGAAAATTTAATAGAATTATCATGTGACAGAACTTAAATGATAACTATGAAGAAATCTGCATAAAGAGACTGATTGTAATGAGTAAGCTCTATCCAAGCTACATTAAATTTAATTTAAAAAAAGTTTTAAAACTAAGATCTTACACTTTACAAAGTTTATAAAGTGAACATGAACTTGGAACTCCTTTGTAGCAGATACATTGTATCTCTATACAATGTAAAGGTAATAAAATAACACACTCGGAATAACAAATTTCACGAAATACAATCATTTTTACGAAGTGGTGCAATTTAGTATGATGTACTACCAAGTGGTAGGCGAGCCAAAAAAAAGGTTGGGATACGCTGCTTTAATAAACATATGCATTTTAGTATAATCATTAAAGTGTTAAATACATTTCTGGTAACCTAGATTTTGTCTAAAGTAAAAATGTCAAAAAAAACAAAAAGAAACCCCAATCAAATATTCAATCCGCCTATTTTGATGTTACTTTACACACATCGAACTGGAATTTGTTAAGCAATTTAAATTGCCTAAAGGCATAATCGCGACACCGATATAACTACTTAAAACATACACATGTAAAGCCGCCTCTTATGTAATAAAACGTTTGCGCAAACTTAAACGGCATGTGTGTTTGTATTTGTCTGATTTTATAAGGACATACCCTAACTTCTGAGTAACTCAAAATATTTTTTTGTATATTTTTTCTTTGAAGTTTTTTTTTAAATTTTAATATCATGTATATTTCTTAATATTTACCTTCCCTAGTTAGTAAAAAGGAGTGTTCAGATTATATCAAATTTTTGATTAGTATATTTTAAAGGAAATTTCCACTCTAGATCATTCTTAACACTGCTATTTCTTGTCACTAATCCCAAAGTTTCTTTTGCTATTCTACTTCCTATCATCTTGAACCAAACTCCTATACCAACTGTGGACAAAGTACGCTACCTTGGACTGTACCTAGACAACGGAATGACATGGAATCCCCCATACTAGACTACAAACCAACGCTACAAAACTTCTCGCCAGACTACTTGACAAACGATTGAAACTCAGCCTAACAAAAGACTCTTATATCTACTGTTACTGCGACCTATTTGGTCATACGGCATCGAAGTATGGGGGATCGACTAAGCGTTCCAACTCACTGTGCATCCAGACATTACAGTCGAAAAAATACTTCGAAAACTTCTTAACGCTCCGTTCTATGTATCTAACCTCACTATCCATAATGACCTCAAAATCCCTTTCATTAACGACCTTACTAAAACTCGTTTCTTAAAATTTCATTCCTCTACAACAGCTCATCCTAACCCTCTCATAGAACACCTATCTTCCTCCACATTACCTGGTAATTCTCTAAGGAGAATTATAATTTATAGTATGTACTCTTAGAAGGAAAATCCTACCTCCTATCATCTTGAACCAAACTCCTATACCAACTGTGGACAAAGTACGCTACCTTGGACTGTACCTAGACAACGGAATGGCATGGAATCCCCCATACTAGACTACAAACCAACGTTACAAAACTTCCCGCCAGACTACTTGACAAACGTTCGAAACTCAACCTAAATAACAAAAGACTCTTATATCTACTGTTACTGCGACCTATTTGGTCCATACGGCATCGAAGTATGGGGGATCGACTAAGCGTTCCAACTCACTACGCCTCCAGGCATTACAGTCAAAAATACTTCGAAAAATTCTTAACGCACCGTTCTACGTATCTAACCTCACTATCCATAATGGCCTCAAAATCCCTTTCATTCTAGATCTTGCTAACACTCGTTTTCTCAAATTTCATTCCTCTACCGCAGCCTATCAGAAGAACACCTATTTTCCTTCACTTTACCAGGTGTTCCTCCAAGGAGATTGAAGAGAAGATGGCCGCCCCGCAAGTCCACTCTCCTCATAAGAGCGGTAAGAGCTACTATATTCACGATAATGGAGTGACACTACTGAGTGCCTTCTCCGAGCCATATTCAAGTTATCGTTTCGTCTTATACACGTATCACATTTGCTTGTTGCAGCAACTGTTGCAGTTGTGAATTTCAATAAAATATTAAAAATAAAATAAAAATAATCCCAAATTTCTAATTTACAAATTTCGTTCAAACTTCGAACTTATAAGTAGGAACCCATTTTCACTTTATAATTGTCCCGATAAGAAATGAAAAAATATATTCTTCATTCCTGGCTGTTAGTTAAATTACCAGTTTCAAATAGCAGTTTTTTTTTGGTCTTGCCTGAAACCGCCATAGCCTCTAGATATTGAATCGACTTCTGTATAAATCCTCAGAATTTTATTGATTTGCCCATGTAAAATTAACAGACAAATGTGAATCTAGAATAAATTGACCAATTGAAGAAGATACTCCCGTGGTATTATCGCTTCTTCACGTTGGTATTAATGAAGATGAACACAAGGCCATTGGTGCTTCGCCTGAAGGGAGAGTATCGAGTAAGGTTAGGCTTGGATAGCTGCTGTAAAAGAGGATTTCTCTTATTTATCACCATTATTTGGTGTGTAACTTGTAACTTGTGCCCAAACTGATTATTGTTGTAATCCATTACTCATCTTTTTGTTTTTTAAGTCAAGTTCCAATGTTTGCCTTCACAGCATCATTACTGCTGACTTCAGGCGCCACGGTAGCCGAGCGGTTAGAGGCGAGACCTATAAAGCTAATATGTATTGTAGTACTGGGTTCGATTCCCGATCTTAGGCCTTGGATTTTATTTAATGGTTAATAAAAGAAATTTACAGTAAAGTATGTTTGCTAGTCGCCTCCGTCCACGTCACCTTATTGGTAGTTGGACGTTAAGCCCCGCCTGAAAAAATAGGCGATTACTTTACTTTACTTTTTACTGCTGACTTCAAATTTACACTTTTATTAACAATTATCTTTTTGTTTTCCAGGTAAGTCACTCAATCTGTGAAATAACAGCAAACTTCTCTCTTAAGGTATGTCGTCCATTATATTATCTACTACCCAAAAAGAGCTCTTTCTCGCTAGAAACATTATGTAAATAATAAAGATAATGGATACAAACAAGCCCTTAATATCTCAACTGTCTAGTTCGCTTACTAGCGGAATAATATCAAACGAATAAAGGATACTTGGCGAATATATACTCGTAGTGTACTAGTACCAACATCTCACGTCCCAACTTTAACTTCTTTTTTTGCTTTTTTTTATTTTCTTAATTCTAATATCTGTGTTGGCAGCAGTGTGTACATGTTCTGGTCATTTCGATTCCCATCGCATCTCCTTAGGGCACGTCACGCCGCCGACGCCATTCACCCCCGTGTGTTGCTTCTGTAGTTTAGCTGCTGCTATTCGTTGTTGTAGTTAAACTCGGTATCACGATTTTATACTCTGCAAAATGGTCCCTCTCCTATTATGGTTTTGTCTTCATCTTAACTTTTGTTAGATTGATAAACTGTATTGTGGAGGAATATATGTTTTTGGTTTCTGTATCTTTTTATTCTTAGCTGTTCATCATTATTTCTTTACAAAATTGTTGTTCAAATAACCAGATTTTTCTATTTATTTCATCTATAAATGAAATATAATTCTAAACTAATAAAAGGTTTATTACTTTACACCAAGTTTTTATTATAATAATTATATTTAATTTTGAATTATTTAATGTTTTTATTTATAGTAAGACCAAATTTTCTTGAGTAGGAAAATGTATTCTTCATTGTTTACAACTAAGTAGAATCGCGTCAGCATCGTGAAGAATATATAGAGGAAATCACGCCCAGTCCTCGGTAGTATAGTGGTAAGTATCCCCGCCTGTCACGCGGGAGACCGGGGTTCGATTCCCCGCCGGGGAGATAATTTTTTTTTTTATTTCAAAATATTGAAAGTATTTTTTTTTTCACGCAGAATAATAAATTATTGGTCCAAATAATAGTTTTATTCTAATTTTTGTTTAATTTTAATTAATTTAAAAACCAAAAAAAATTGTTCAGTCTATTATATCAAGCTAATAGAGATGGTGCTTTATAGATCAACTCATCAAATGAGTGTTTTAGACACAAGTCCTCGGTAGTATAGTGGTAAGTATCCCCGCCTGTCACGCGGGAGACCGGGGTTCGATTCCCCGCCGGGGAGATAATTTTTTTTTTTATTTCAAAATATTGAAAGTATTTTTTTTTTCACGCAGAATAATAAATTAGTGTCCAAATAATAGTTTTATTCTAATTTTTGTTTAATTTTAATTAATTTAAAAACCAAAAAAAAAGGTCTATTATATCAAGCTAATAGAGATGGTGCTTTATAGATCAACTCATCAAATGAGAGTTTAAGACACAAGTCCTCGGTAGTATAGTGGTAAGTATCCCCGCCTGTCACGCGGGAGACCGGGGTTCGATTCCCCGCCGGGGAGATAATTTTTTTTTTTATTTCAAAATATTGAAAGTATTTTTTTTTTCACGCAGAATAATAAATTATTGGTCCAAATAATAGTTTTATTCTAATTTTTGTTTAATTTTAATTAATTTAAAAACCAAAAAAAATTGTTCAGTCTATTATATCAAGCTAATAGAGATGGTGCTTTATAGATCAACTCATCAAATGAGTGTTTTAGACACAAGTCCTCGGTAGTATAGTGGTAAGTATCCCCGCCTGTCACGCGGGAGACCGGGGTTCGATTCCCCGCCGGGGAGATAATTTTTTTTTTTATTTCAAAATATTGAAAGTATTTTTTTTTTCACGCAGAATAATAAATTATTGGTCCAAATAATAGTTTTATTCTAATTTTTGTTTAATTTTAATTAATTTAAAAACCAAAAAAAATTGTTCAGTCTATTATATCAAGCTAATAGAGATGGTGCTTTATAGATCAACTCATCAAATGAGTGTTTTAGACACAAGTCCTCGGTAGTATAGTGGTAAGTATCCCCGCCTGTCACGCGGGAGACCGGGGTTCGATTCCCCGCCGGGGAGATAATTTTTTTTTTTATTTCAAAATATTGAAAGTATTTTTTTTTTCACGCAGAATAATAAATTATTGGTCCAAATAATAGTTTTATTCTAATTTTTGTTTAATTTTAATTAATTTAAAAACCAAAAAAAAAGGTCTATTATATCAAGCTAATAGAGATGGTGCTTTATAGATCAACTCATCAAATGAGAGTTTAAGACACAAGTCCTCGGTAGTATAGTGGTAAGTATCCCCGCCTGTCACGCGGGAGACCGGGGTTCGATTCCCCGCCGGGGAGATAATTTTTTTTTTTTTTTCAAAATATTGAAAGTATTTTTTTTTTCACGCAGAATAATAAATTAGTGTCCAAATAATAGTTTTATTCTAATTTTTGTTTAATTTTAATTAATTTAAAAACCAAAAAAAAAGGTCTATTATATCAAGCTAATAGAGATGGTGCTTTATAGATCAACTCATCAAATGAGGGTTTAAGTCACAAGTCCTCGGTAGTATAGTGGTAAGTATCCCCGCCTGTCACGCGGGAGACCGGGGTTCGATTCCCCGCCGGGGAGATAATTTTTTTTTTTTTTTCAAAATATTGAAAGTATTTTTTTTTTCACGCAGAATAATAAATTAGTGTCCAAATAATAGTTTTATTCTAATTTTTGTTTAATTTTAATTAATTTAAAAACCAAAAAAAAAGGTCTATTATATCAAGCTAATAGAGATGGTGCTTTATAGATCAACTCATCAAATGAGAGTTTAAGACACAAGTCCTCGGTAGTATAGTGGTAAGTATCCCCGCCTGTCACGCGGGAGACCGGGGTTCGATTCCCCGCCGGGGAGATAATTTTTTTTTATTTCAAAATATTGAAAGTATTTTTTTTTTCACGCAGAATAATAAATTATTGGTCCAAATAATAGTTTTATTCTAATTTTTGTTTAATTTTAATTAATTTAAAAACCAAAAAAAAAGGTCTATTATATCAAGCTAATAGAGATGGTGCTTTATAGATCAACTCATCAAATGAGAGTTTAAGACACAAGTCCTCGGTAGTATAGTGGTAAGTATCCCCGCCTGTCACGCGGGAGACCGGGGTTCGATTCCCCGCCGGGGAGATAATTTTTTTTTTTTTTTCAAAATATTGAAAGTATTTTTTTTTTCACGCAGAATAATAAATTAGTGTCCAAATAATAGTTTTATTCTAATTTTTGTTTAATTTTAATTAATTTAAAAACCAAAAAAAAAGGTCTATTATATCAAGCTAATAGAGATGGTGCTTTATAGATCAACTCATCAAATGAGTGTTTTAGACACAAGTCCTCGGTAGTATAGTGGTAAGTATCCCCGCCTGTCACGCGGGAGACCGGGGTTCGATTCCCCGCCGGGGAGATAATTTTTTTTTTTATTTCAAAATATTGAAAGTATTTTTTTTTTCACGCAGAATAATAAATTAGTGTCCAAATAATAGTTTTATTCTAATTTTTGTTTAATTTTAATTAATTTAAAAACCAAAAAAAAAGGTCTATTATATCAAGCTAATAGAGATGGTGCTTTATAGATCAACTCATCAAATGAGTGTTTTAGACACAAGTCCTCGGTAGTATAGTGGTAAGTATCCCCGCCTGTCACGCGGGAGACCGGGGTTCGATTCCCCGCCGGGGAGATAATTTTTTTTTTTATTTCAAAATATTGAAAGTATTTTTTTTTTCACGCAGAATAATAAATTATTGGTCCAAATAATAGTTTTATTCTAATTTTTGTTTAATTTTAATTAATTTAAAAACCAAAAAAAATTGTTCAGTCTATTATATCAAGCTAATAGAGATGGTGCTTTATAGATCAACTCATCAAATGAGTGTTTTAGACACAAGTCCTCGGTAGTATAGTGGTAAGTATCCCCGCCTGTCACGCGGGAGACCGGGGTTCGATTCCCCGCCGGGGAGATAATTTTTTTTTTTATTTCAAAATATTGAAAGTATTTTTTTTTTCACGCAGAATAATAAATTATTGGTCCAAATAATAGTTTTATTCTAATTTTTGTTTAATTTTAATTAATTTAAAAACCAAAAAAAAAGGTCTATTATATCAAGCTAATAGAGATGGTGCTTTATAGATCAACTCATCAAATGAGAGTTTAAGACACAAGTCCTCGGTAGTATAGTGGTAAGTATCCCCGCCTGTCACGCGGGAGACCGGGGTTCGATTCCCCGCCGGGGAGATAATTTTTTTTTTTTTCAAAATATTGAAAGTATTTTTTTTTTCACGCAGAATAATAAATTATTGGTCCAAATAATAGTTTTATTCTAATTTTTGTTTAATTTTAATTAATTTAAAAACCAAAAAAAAAGGTCTATTATATCAAGCTAATAGAGATGGTGCTTTATAGATCAACTCATCAAATGAGAGTTTAAGACACAAGTCCTCGGTAGTATAGTGGTAAGTATCCCCGCCTGTCACGCGGGAGACCGGGGTTCGATTCCCCGCCGGGGAGATAATTTTTTTTTTTTTCAAAATATTGAAAGTATTTTTTTTTTCACGCAGAATAATAAATTATTGGTCCAAATAATAGTTTTATTCTAATTTTTGTTTAATTTTAATTAATTTAAAAACCAAAAAAAAAGGTCTATTATATCAAGCTAATAGAGATGGTGCTTTATAGATCAACTCATCAAATGAGAGTTTAAGACACAAGTCCTCGGTAGTATAGTGGTAAGTATCCCCGCCTGTCACGCGGGAGACCGGGGTTCGATTCCCCGCCGGGGAGATAATTTTTTTTTTTTTTTCAAAATATTGAAAGTATTTTTTTTTTTCACGCAGAATAATAAATTAGTGTCCAAATAATAGTTTTATTCTAATTTTTGTTTAATTTTAATTAATTTAAAAACCAAAAAAAAAGGTCTATTATATCAAGCTAATAGAGATGGTGCTTTATAGATCAACTCATCAAATGAGAGTTTAAGACACAAGTCCTCGGTAGTATAGTGGTAAGTATCCCCGCCTGTCACGCGGGAGACCGGGGTTCGATTCCCCGCCGGGGAGATAATTTTTTTTTTTTTCAAAATATTGAAAGTATTTTTTTTTTCACGCAGAATAATAAATTATTGGTCCAAATAATAGTTTTATTCTAATTTTTGTTTAATTTTAATTAATTTAAAAACCAAAAAAAAAGGTCTATTATATCAAGCTAATTGAGATGGTGCTTTATAGATCAACTCATCAAATGAGAGTTTAAGACACAAGTCCTCGGTAGTATAGTGGTAAGTATCCCCGCCTGTCACGCGGGAGACCGGGGTTCGATTCCCCGCCGGGGAGATAATTTTTTTTTTTTTTTCAAAATATTGAAAGTATTTTTTTTTTCACGCAGAATAATAAATTAGTGTCCAAATAATAGTTTTATTCTAATTTTTGTTTAATTTTAATTAATTTAAAAACCAAAAAAAAAGGTCTATTATATCAAGCTAATAGAGATGGTGCTTTATAGATCAACTCATCAAATGAGAGTTTAAGACACAAGTCCTCGGTAGTATAGTGGTAAGTATCCCCGCCTGTCACGCGGGAGACCGGGGTTCGATTCCCCGCCGGGGAGATAATTTTTTTTTTTTTTTCAAAATATTGAAAGTATTTTTTTTTTCACGCAGAATAATAAATTAGTGTCCAAATAATAGTTTTATTCTAATTTTTGTTTAATTTTAATTAATTTAAAAACCAAAAAAAAAGGTCTATTATATCAAGCTAATAGAGATGGTGCTTTATAGATCAACTCATCAAATGAGGGTTTAAGTCACAAGTCCTCGGTAGTATAGTGGTAAGTATCCCCGCCTGTCACGCGGGAGACCGGGGTTCGATTCCCCGCCGGGGAGATAATTTTTTTTTTTTTTTCAAAATATTGAAAGTATTTTTTTTTTCACGCAGAATAATAAATTAGTGTCCAAATAATAGTTTTATTCTAATTTTTGTTTAATTTTAATTAATTTAAAAACCAAAAAAAAAGGTCTATTATATCAAGCTAATAGAGATGGTGCTTTATAGATCAACTCATCAAATGAGAGTTTAAGACACAAGTCCTCGGTAGTATAGTGGTAAGTATCCCCGCCTGTCACGCGGGAGACCGGGGTTCGATTCCCCGCCGGGGAGGAATTTTTTTTTTTTTCTCCGTGTTTTAAAATTTTGATTTAATTTTTTTTTGCTTAGGATTAAATTACTATTCTAAATAGTTTTATTTTTGTTCAATTTTAAGTAAATAAATTATTAGTTTAATGAATAAAAAGTAATGTAAGCTGCGTCGAAGCACAGAGACATAGAGATCTAACCAAACATATGTGCTTTAGGGAAGTACTCATTTAATGAGGGTTTAAGTCACAAGTCCTCGGTAGTATAGTGGTAAGTATCCCCGCCTGTCACGCGGGAGACCGGGGTTCGATTCCCCGCCGGGGAGGATAGTTTTTTTTTTTTTAATGTAATAATTATTTTTTAAAAAATGATTTACTGTATTGCTGCTGGCTGTTTAACCTATTTTGCAATCCAGGTATATATTGTTAAAACTTTGGTTTTTACTGTATAAATATTGCTTGTCCCGTTAATAATGAATTCATTCAGTAGTAGTAGGTGGCCTACCACATCCTCTAGCGCAAGCTTGAGGATTGAATGTTAGTGCAAGTATGAAGATTAAGAATTGAAAAAGGAAGTAAGTTCAAACTTCATATTTCATGTTTTTTTTTGTCCTTTTGGCTCTAACGGAAAGAGAATGATAAAAATTCTCGAAACCGGATGTAGTCTAACTTTATTTTTGTGTGTGTCTTAAGATGGAGCCTGTATCGTTCAAGTTGTGATTACAATATCTCCTTGGTAATTTGTTGACATTTCTAAAGGGGAATTTGAAAAAAAATTTACCCTCGTGAACAGTCTTGTGTTTACTCCAGGATTTTGTAAATCCAAATGGATTTCTAGATTGTAATCCTATTTAAATATTTCGCAAAAAAAACAATTACTTCTGTTTGAATGAGCTTAAAGTTTAACTGGCGTGGATTTGGGCTCCCCACAGGGGCAATTCTTGTTTATCAATATCCAACTGACACTGATTGTCGTTGGTAGAATATTGGCTATTGGTAACCAGTGGTCGTCGTAGTCCATACCGACTTATATGGTGATTATGTATGCATGCGAGATAGTTACTTCTCTTCATCCAATGGACTTGTATCTATCTCAGCCAGATAGATACTTATATATGGTATTGTGTATTCTTGTATCGGTGCAATACACGACGTGTACACATACAGTTCTGTCACGTTAAGTTCACTTCTTGCATTATTCATTTATAAACCTAAACCAAACTAAAATAGACATAAATACAGACCACTGTTCCAAGTTATAGTTCTTTTTTACTTCAAATTCTTTAAGAGATTTCCTACTGCTAGCACATTTAAATTGTTTTAGTTTTGAAATTGTGTCATTTTATTAGAACTCATGTCCCTTTCATTTTGCTGGAGACAGACTGCTCTCGCTATCCCCTCCTTTATCTTTTCTTAATTCTACTGAGTGATAGTATATTAATTTTATTGGTATCTCCTCGTATAAATAGGAACTGAAAACTAAACACATTACGTCACAGAACTGTTTACTGCCCAAATTTTGTTCGTTTTTTTTATAATAATGACTGTTAACTAGAGGTGGTGTGGATGCCTATCTTTACCGAATCCTTACACTTTGAAAATCCTTCGAAAAATCACCAAATGATCCGTAATCCTCCATTAAAAACCTAAATATAGATGGATCCATTCCCTTCGTGTCTAAGATCAAAAATTCTTCAACACCTAATCCTGCCATCAAGACGATCCTCTTGTATACCCATAGCTTCCAAGCGTTACCTTACTCGATACTCCCTCTTAGACGATTGAAGCGCTAGTGGCATCGAGATTATCACCGCGCATAGTGGGTAGCAAAGCGAAGATAGAGCAACGCTACCAAGAGAGAGTAGAGCAACGCGTTGTAACATGTTTGATTTCTTCGCTCTCATCGCGCTCAATTTTCTAGGTTAAAATGGATATTGCTACATTTATTGGTGTAGTTTTTTTAAAGAAACCTCTGTGGGACCAAAAGGATCTTCTACATCACAACCGATTTGTGTTGGATAAGGAATGGGACAGGATTAATGGGGTTAACATTGAAATTCTTCCTTTTCCTGGGTAATATGCCCTCAACACTGGTTAGTATGTAATTATATGTTGAAATAGAGATTTGAAAATACGGATGAAACTTGCCAGGATGCTCCCGAAGTTGTTTGGTACTTGTGATGGAATTCACCATGTTCATGTCTAGTCCTGTTTATATCATGGTACACTGCAGCTCCTGCTTCTAAGCTGCTGTAAATACCAAATTTTCAAGGAAGAATTTTCTTATAGAAATAATTCCTCCATCATGTCTCGTCGAAAGAAGAATGCGACTAAACTCGTCATTATGTGCATGAGACTCTTTGCTCGCTGCTTGACGGTCTCTTTGATTTGAAGCAACTATCCATCGCCGCTCCACTCTGTTTCCAGCCTTTTAGACGACTGAAGCGCCAGTGGCCTCGAGTTCATCTTCACTAATTCCAACGCCCAACACATTGACACTCATGTCATTTTATTCTAGATTCACATTTGCTTGCTTTAATTTAACAGTTGCAAATAAATAAATTGAAGACTTAAAAAAACTCATTCACTTTTCGAAAAGCTAATCATAATTATAATATTATGAAGATGATTGTGACAATTTCTCTCATTACTATAATAATTATATCATAAAGAGATTACAATGGAGCTAGACAATAGAAGATATAACAGCCGAACTCTCGTATCTTGTACAGTTATCAGCATTATTTAGTCATCACAATACATAAAGGTATTTAATACTATGCCCAATTGGAAATTCCAATTCGTATTCATATTGTCCATTGTAGTGTCATTGTTGAATCGTTCGTCCTAATTCCCGTTAATGACGTTTAGTTTTTTAATGACGTCAAAAAGAAGCGCGTGTGGATTCAAGATTTTTTTTTTTGTACTTACAAAAGTATTCTCCTTTTAAAAATGGGTATTATTTTTTAGGAAATGTTGCTTTAAAAGACTTTTTGAGATGTAGCTTCTACAGCAGGAAGAAAATGAAATGATTTTGGAAGAAAGGTAAAAGTGCTGAAATTCCCTTTAGTAAGTGACTACTCTTTTAGTAAATCTCGTTACTGCTTTTTGTTCAGCTGATATTCCGAATTTTTGGAATTCTGGTTACATATTTTTTTACATGACTGTAAAAAGACACTTTAGAGAGATGTCTAACTCACTCCCTCGCTGACACCGGTCTGTCTTCTAACGAGTATAATGATCTATTGTGCCTCCATACTGGTGCCCAAGTGAAACCCCACCAAAACACTCCCTTGAATCCAAGATCTCCAGAAATCTTCATGGTCAGTCCTAGATTGGGTATGTCCTTCTCCAGAAGCTGGTAATTTTCCAGGTGGTCTACTTCTCTTCCTTGAGTAGGTGGCATCGCAGTCAGTTAGAATTTGCTTTGTCACTTCCATTCTTCCAACTCTCTGTATTGTAGCCTTCATATGCTATCACTTTCAAGTTCCTGGCATCCTCTCGTCTATACCAGCCTAATAGAACTTACCTTATAATCAAGCCCAGCCTCAAATCAATCTCATTCATTCATCTTTCAGTGGTGATTCTTATACATTCTGTAATTGTTTAGATGGATTTCTATCGTCTCAAGACCTAGGTAGGCTGGTCTATAGGGTAAGTTGATCTCGGTAAAAGCTGCCGTCTATTCTGCAAAAAAGTAGTTTCAGTGCCTCAAAAAGAGGGATTTGGCACTTTGCTTTAACAAGAGTGTCGGTCATGTTATTTCCTTACACACCAAATATTACGGCTCCCAAAATGAAGTAACTATATTTTCTATACTCGCATTATAAATCATATTCTATACCAAATTATACTTAATAAATTTTGTACTTATAATACTACGGGTTCTGCTTTAAACTTTAAATAGAAATATTGTTGCATTCAAAAAATGATTTCTTTGACTAACTCATCAAACCCATCGTTTGGGCTCAGACGGGAATGCACCTGCCTTGATCTTGGTAATTATGCATCTGTTTTTAGGCGGAGTTGGCCGCCATTGAGATGGCAGCTACCTTACTCCGCTGGATGGGATTTGCCGATACTGATATTAGGTTCTTCACGGATAGCCAGGCTGCAATTAAAGCTCTGGCCTCTCCTAGTAAGAACCAAATCTCGGTCAATTCTTGCCATGCTGCTCTTAATTTGTTAGGAGCTTTGAAATACTGTTTCGGTTGCTTGGTCCCCTCTTGGTCACTCTGGGATACCGGGTAACGAACTTGCTGATGAAACAGTAAAGGAAGGAGCTGCGTTGATAACAATGACTCCTCAGCCCATTATCCCTGTATCCTATCCGGCGTTGTAGAACAGAGGTGGAGCAGTGGATGTTGAAGGAACATTGGAAACGGTGGAGATCCCGAGCTGACTGCCGTCAGGCTAAAGAAATACTTGGCCTGTCAAAAACGGCTATAGTTGGTTTTAGCAGGTCCCAGATCCGCCAGTTGGTTCAGGTGGTTGAGTGGACATGCGAATTTAGTGTATCATCTTTTTCAAATGCGGCCTTACCCAGTCACCAATTTGCGCTGGCTGTGGTGAGTCCAATGAGACTTTGCGGCACTTTGTAGAGGTGTGCCCCGTTTATTCTAAAACTAGATTCCTCGTCTTCGGAAGGCCAAATGTTCCCCTACCGGGGATTGTAGCTGCTGGTAATCTTTACCAGAACTCTCTAGGTTTATTCAGTACACTGGGCGATTGAGTCGCCATGCTCCCTAGTGCCCTGTTACTACTTTATTAGTTGATTATATTGACATCTGGCAACCTTTAGCCGGATCTGTTGTTTTAAAGCCCCGGTGTCTCTCATGAGATGAGGCGGGGAATAATGGGCATTTTGGATTGCCTGCGTTCCTTCCCCTTTCTGGTGGAGTCGCCCTTTTAATACAATCTACAATCTAACTCATCAAACGGCTTCTTTACTGTAGTGTTCCGAGGCTGATCCAACATTTTCTGTTTAAATAAACAATGAATTCAATTTCAAAATAGAAAGTGCCATACGTAATGCAAAGAAAAAAATAGAACTAGTATGTAGTAAATTAATGAAATTAGAACCGCAATGTTACTTTCAGAATCTGGACGGAACATAATTTAGAAGTACCAGTGACGTTTCATAATCAAGAATCTGAAGTACAACACTTCCGGGATCAATGTAGCAACCGCATAAAAAGGAAAACAACAAATCTTCGATGTTGTGATTTACTTCTTTGTATACATTATCCGATGAAACTATAAAATTTTATTATGTATATATACGAGGCTATCTACGTATAATAAACAAAAATGCATCCTTACGGCAATCAAGAAAAGATGCAACAATTTTTTTCCAATCGAGTCCAGAGATTTAGTTGAAAATAAATCGCCCAATATTAATAACTTTAACTTTTAATTCTCTGTGTGAGTTGCCGTTGATTGCACCAAAGAGGTTATAAAATGTACTAAGACCATTTAGTTGTATCAAGATGCTGGGGATAGTATATAAATATCTCTTTGAGTGCATAAAAAGAATTTTTATGATTACCTCGGTATTTATTTTCCAAAATAAAGTACATTTTTATTAGTATATAACCGTGTCTACCTTACGCCTTAATTAGAATTTATTAATACCGCTTAGTAAAGGGAAAGATTTAATATGGAATTAAAATCCAGGGAATAACAATTGAAAAAGTGGTAATGTATGAAAGAGAATCGGGAAATATGATTAGAAATAAGTAATTTTATTAGTTTTCTAAATCCTACAAAAATTCGTTTTTCAGCGGTTAGCTATCTTTGATCATAATGGCGGGCGACGTAGTAGAACCAAATCATTAGCATGCTCTCCAGCTGTTCTAACTCATTTTTATCAGCTTTAATTTTTTTGATATCCATCTGTATTATAGAATGCCATAGGAACTAGTTCCCCCAGCTTAAAGCTTGGACCATCTATTATTGTGTAATATCTTATCATATTAATTTGGACTATTAGTCTCTCGTAACGTTGCTTAATCCAGCTGCTCGCTGCTCCTCCTCTACCTTTGCTATCCAGTGAATATTAGTGTCATTTATTTTATTTTAGAAAAATTTGTACAAAATAATTTATAATAATAAATAACTAATCCAAACCCAAACTTTGGATTAACTTGATTACTTTTAATAAATCTTTCAGATTTAAACCAGCTGGAAGATTTTTAAAAAATAGGAATTAAAAGGAGCTTTTAAAAAAATCTTTCAAAAATTAGATCTTTTATTAGGGAATAAATTGAAATTTCCTCTCTGTGATTCAGTTAGCAGTGTGTTTTTAGGCTTTTTTGATAACTTGATCTTTTCTCGAACGTTTACCGCTCCTGTTGAAATACAGGTATTCTCCATTTACCATTTATTGAGCGTCCAAAAATTGATTCCACACATCTTCTCTTTCGACTCAGTCGATGAAAGGGAATATTAAATCATGGATTTTTTTTTTTTAATTTCTAAATAAATAGAGGTTAAATAGAGGTTATAGAGGTTAATTTGATTGGTTTATGTTCCTCCATTTTGTGCTACTACTTTCTAAATTATTAGAAAAATGTCCAGATTAATTAATTAACTTTAATTTTACATCTCGTTCATTAAAACTTTATTATTTTTATTAAAAGGTTAATTGCATTTAGGATAGTCGAACGCAATAATTCTTTTATCTATAAAAGATGTTCTTGATTAAGGTAAATAAAATAACTTCCTTCATAAAAGCGATCTATAATTTTGAAAAATTCGACTGTTGAAAATATTGATTTACATTATCAGATCTTGTTGTTCTAGTCTGGACGGAACAAGTTTTTGGACTTCAGAAAGTATTAAGACTAGAAAAGCTGAAATTAATTTTTATAAAAGTTAGCGAAAAAAAGGGAAGGAAATCAAACGCTATCTAGTGGATATTTCAGTAATGATTATTGTTCTCTTAGACAAGTGCTGCGCCTGGCGACGGTGGAAGACACTAATTATTTTCTAATATTTTTTTTTTACTAAAATACTATCAAATAATTATTTTATTTTAGATTTTATTATTATTATTTTTTAATTAAAACCGTATAAATATGTGAGGTTTTTGGCGCCCTGTGCACTGCCGGCGTTCGGTCAGTGTTCTCTCTTTACAAAGAACAACAGTCCATCATCGGCCAATAATTGCGAGTTAGTCAAAAGTTTAATCAATATTTTTTAATTCTACAAGGGCCTTAAAGTAATTATATTCAAAGCTTCTCTGAGGTGTGTTCTAAGGAAAGTTAATTTAGGACAAAAAAAAAACGAGGTTAGAAAACCCTTTTAAGCAGGTGGAAACAATTTTTCAAATTATTGTTTACATTTAAATGGTTAATTTGTACTGGAGATTAGTATGTTAATTTAAATTATTAGTATTTAACAACAAATATGACTTATTTTATAAATTTCTGTCATTTGTCTTAATTTTAATTTTTTACGTATTTATTGTTATCCATGCCGTCATAATTATCTCTTAAGGGAGTTAATTAACTTTAAACATACCACAAATATTTATGTTCAGTTTAGTAAATAGTAAATGAATTAGCAGTATTTATGTAGTATATTTCATATTTTTCTTAGTGTGATTGTGTGCGGCGTATATATATGTACATGTATTAAAGTTATGGTAGTTTATAAAATATTATAACTACCCCAGTTATGTGTCCACAGTAATGGTAGAGACAGGTAATAAAATATATAGGGGGACCTTAGTGCGCATTCTTAGAATAGGGAAGTAAATACTACATTAGTGGAACCTTTATTAAAGTATCTTCTTGTTGTTGGTAAGAGCTTTTGCAAGTTGGAAACACTTTCTGTGTTTGGTGTGTACAGTCACTCACGGAAGTAATAACCCATGATGGGCTCTCGGTGTATGCTAGCCACTGTTTTTTTTTTTTTTTTTTTTTTTTTTTTTTTTTTTTTTGGCGCATCGACTGCTGAGGTCATTAGCGCCCCTAATCGTTTTTTTCCTCTTTTCTTTTATCCACTCGAGCTGGGTCGGCACGCGTCACCTTCGGGCTTCCACATACTGCACCTTGCAGAGCAAGGTAGGGTGGAGCCCAGGTATGTTGGAGTATATATCCCACCCATCCCCTCTTGACCATCGATCCAGTCGACGAGGGGGAGAGTGGGATATATTCGTGCCTT
This sequence comes from Rhodnius prolixus, assembly GCF_049639745.1. Lineage (NCBI taxonomy): Eukaryota > Metazoa > Arthropoda > Insecta > Hemiptera > Reduviidae > Rhodnius > Rhodnius prolixus. The sequence goes on from NW_027411624.1 coordinate 28,492,175, forward strand.
CCCTTATCTACACAAACTAAAGATATTAAAGCAAGACCAAAAGTGTTCTATTAACACATGTAACTAATTACTAAACCTAGTCTACCATAAGGAGGCTATTTCCTTAGAACTATGATAATGTGCAGTACTTTTAACAAATTTTCCTGCACATTCTAAAATAAACTTAGTCTAAAAATTAACCTAGAGGGGTTGAAATACTTTTATAAAATTTCTTTCAACCCCGTACTGTGATCTATCCTAAACATTCATGTCAATAAATACATTCATGCCAATAAATACATTCATGCCAATAAATACATTCACACTAATAAATACATTCACGCCAATAAATACATTCTCGCCGATAAATACATTCACGCTAATAAATACATTCACGCTAATAAATACATTCAAGCTAATAAATACATTCACGCTAATAAATACATTCACGCTAATAAATACAATCGCACCACAAGGGGAAAGTACTCGATATTCCTTTCCCCTTTAAAAGAACTAAACTATAAACTAACCTAATTCTTAACCTAGATTTTGCTATATAAATGAATATCCTTTAAATATGTAAATAGCCTCCTTATGTAAGGAGAACCCTCTTCAAGAATAGCGCGCTTGTCATGTGGCAGGCCTGCTCTTTCTCTTTGGCTACGCAGTGCCTGACACCCTTCCAACACGTGCGACACTGACAACCTTTCTCGGCATCGCGGGCACCTCGGCCTTCTTTCGGCAATGAGGAGGTACCCATGTGTCAGACGTGTATGTCCAATCCTTAGCCTGGTCAAAATCACAGATTCGTGCCGCGGGTAGTTCTCGACTGTAGCATTCAGAACACGTGGTTTTATTTCTTTTAATTTTTCGTTTGTGCGGTCCCACTGCCCTTGCCATTTACTTCTCATTATAAGTTTTATATATAATTTTAGGTCAGTGGGACGCACAGGGATGACTACATCAGTAGTTGTAGAGGCGGCGCGTTTGGCCGCCTCGTCCGCTCGTTCATTACCGGACACACCAATGTGGCCCGGGACCCAAGCGAACGTCACCCTTTGACCACGTGAACGCAACTCAGATAAACAATGGAGAATTTTGAAGACCAATGGGTCCGTCGAGAACTTATCCCGGAGAGCCATGACTGCACTTAGTGAGTCAGTTAACACCAACGCTTTATTGTAATTTTTGTCAATTATTAGCTTTAGGGCCTGGCATATAGCATATAACTCGGCCGTGTACACCGATGCATAATGAGGGAGTGTCCAATTAAGGGTAACTCCCTCTGTGTACACAGCGCTACCCACACCGTTGCCCATCTTCGACCCGTCCGTAAAGACAGGTCGGGAATCATAGTAAAAATTCATCATTTCTAATAACTTTTGTCTATAGACAACGGGGGGAGTTTCTTCTTTTTTGTGGATTGCCAAGTCCATGCGGACATGTGCAGAGGGCAATAGCCAGGGAGGGTCAGGAGCAAAACCCCAATTCATAACCTCCCCTAACTCGATGCCCTCCGCTGCTAAAATTTCCTTTGCCCGGACCCCGAGGGGCCTCGTCCGCGTGCGTTGGTGTCGAAATTCCATATCATGTGGGCTCTCGAATATGGCGGGGTACAAGGTATGAGACCGTTTCCCCCATATTCCAGCTGCGTAGGCCAGGGTGAGTTGTTCTCTCCTGAGCTGGGGTGGCAACATCCCTGACTCTACGTAGAGGCTTTGTAACGGACTGGTTCGGAAGGCGCCTGTAAATAATCTAATTCCTTCATTATAAATTCTATCTAGTAATTTCAGGCGAGACTTGCGCGCAGAGCTATAAACCGGGGCTCCATATTCTAATTTTGGACGGGTGAGCGTAGTGAAAATACGTTTTAAAATTTCCCTTTCCATCCCCCACTTATAGCTTCCTAAAAATTTTATTATGTCGAGGGTTCTCCTTGATTTTTTGCTAGTGTAGTCTATGTGATCCTGCCAGGATAACTTAGTATCGAAAATGAGGCCCAGGAAACGAACGTTGGGTTTGTACTGAATGGGTGTGCCTTCCAAGTATAGCGTTGGAGCATTATGCTCATGTCTTAATCGACAAAAGTGTAGGCACACCGTTTTAGTTCTAGAGAACTTAAACCCGTTCCTATTGGCCTCATCAGCCACTCTATCTATCGCCTGCTGTAGGAGTACATTGACCTCGTGTAAGTCCCTGCCAGCTAAATAAATGGCGAGGTCATCAACATACAGTGATATCTTTAGGGGATCTCCTACTACTTCGGCTAAGCAGTTGACCGCTATCGTGAAGAGTGTGACACTTAGTACCGAGCCCTGTGGTATTCCATTTTCCAGATGATACTGGTCTGAGAGCACTGACCCCAGACGAACTCGAAACCTTCGTGACTCCAAAAAACCATGAAGGAATTTTGGTAATTTCCCTCTCAAACCCCATTCGTGACACTTCCGCAGAATCGCATGCCTCCACGTAGTATCATAAGCCTTCTCGAGGTCAAAAAACACGGCCAGCACGTGCTCTCTACGCATAAATGCATTTTGCACATATACCTCCAGGTGGCTCACTTGATCCAACGTGGAACGATGTCTGCGAAATCCCGCTTGATGCTGGCTGTAAAGTCCTCTAGTTTCTAATACGTAGACTAATCTATAATTGATTATAGATTCGAGGACCTTACTCAAGCATGTGGTCAACGAAATGGGTCTGTAACTGGAGGGATCGCTGGGGTCTTTTCCTTCTTTAGGGATCGGTATGACAATTGCTTCCCGCCAACCATCAGGATATTGGCCGGTCTCCCATATGGTATTATATAACCGGAGAAGGCCTTCTTTCTCAGTTCCATTCAAATTTTGAATCATAGCATATGGGATTCCGTCCACACCTGGAGCGGAATCTCTACATTTCTTTAAAGTATTTTCTAATTCATGAATGGTCAGCGGTTCATTATAAGTTTCACTGATAGCGGTTTCAAATTCGAGTGGCTGTTGCTCCACGTTACCTTTTCGCCGGAGGAATTCTGCCGAGTAATTTTGTGAGCTGGAAACTTGAGCAAAGTAACCAGCTAAGGACTCAGCTACCTCTCGCGGCTCGGTAACGACGACATCATTGACTTTTAATATTGGTATCGACGGGGTTTTGCGTCCGCCAGAGAGAGTCTTTATTTTGCTCCACACCTCCTTCAAACTCGTTGACGTGGAAATCTTCGACACGTAGGAGGTGAGACTTGCCCTTTTTGATTCATTGATTATACGTCTCTCTCTGGCTCTCAGTCTTTTAAAATTTATTAGATTTTCATCCGTCGGATACCTCTTGAATCTATTTAAGGCCTGCTTTGTAGCTGCTATGGCGCTTTTACATTCTGGGGTCCACCATGGGACGGGGGTTCGTGGGACTCTCCCGCCAGCTCTCGGAATGGAACCACCAGATGCCTCTTCCAGGGCCTTGATAAACAGCTCGCTATCCAGAGTGGTATTTCCTGTAGGGGGTGGTATAACCACTCTGGCGGAATAAGCAGGCCAATTTGCCTTGTTGATGTCGTATCTCCGTGGAATTACAAAGTCGGATCTGGAGATGGAGCTCGACACTAAGATTGGGAAATGGTCGCTATTATATAAATGGTCTAGTGTGGTCCATTCTAGACGTACTGCTATGGTGGGAGTTGCAACACTCAGGTCAATCGCACTAAAGCCTCCCGAGTGTGCATTGAAGTGTGTTGCTTCACCACTATTGAGGAGCATCAAGTTGCTATTATCTATGATCTCCTCAAGAGCTCTGCCTCGAGCATCAGTCCTGGCTGACCCCCACCAGGTGTTGTGACAGTTGAAATCCCCCATCAACAACACCGGCGCAGGGAGCTGCGAGAGCAGGTTCTCCAGATCACTTCTACGCCAATAGATGTCTGGCAGATATATGCTAACTAACGTGATCTGTAGTGGTGTAGCTAGACGCACGGCAACAGCTTGTATATTAGTTTGTAGGTTGAGCCGCCTGCTAGGGATATTATCCCGTACACAGACGACTACACCACCGTGCGCCCTCCCACCTGGGGCAGGTTGTACCTCATGACTGTATATTTTGTACCCAGGTATGTGAATGATATGACCAGGGCGGAGCTTCGTTTCCTGGAGGCACAACCCAAAAGGACGATATTCCGCCACCATTCGGCGTAGTCCTTCTTTATTACTAGTATAGCCCCGCAGATTCCATTGTATAATTGACTCAAACATTATGATTTTTTCCCAATATTAAACCTGGCAGGATCTTTTTAATATCTAATACATTTAAAATATTAAGTAAAGGTAACCTACAATTCATTATGGTATAAAATAAACTCAGTGTATGGAAATAGCTGCTAAAATACATGGATGCTGTGATTTGGTTTAACTCTACAATACATTTACTCAGTGGCACACTTATCCTTGGGTTTGCCTTTAGGCCAACCCTTTTTTCTTCGTCTGGGAGGATTGTCAGAGGCATTTCCCCCCTCCGATTCTGATGCTTCAATGTCCGTCCCCATAAGAAGCCACTGCTTCCTGGGGGAGCGAACATTGGATTTGGAGGACGTTTGTCCTTCCATTAATGATTTTTTCCCCCTAGTCCTAGTAGGGTAGGGGGGTGACAGAATCGTCTTTACTTTCCGCCTCAGGGAGCGTTTAGGTGGACTGACCACTTTCCACTCCCCTTTGGAGGCGGTTACATTTTGAGGTGGGGTTAACCCCACCTTTATGGCGCCCCCACTAGTAGTGGGAGCAGTTGGAAGTAGCCCTGAAGCTACTGTCTCCCCCTGAGGGGAGCTTAGTTTTGATGGTGGGGTCGAACCCACCTTTGGGACTACTCCCCTTAAAGCAGGGGAGGTGGGTAATGGTGGGATTTCTCCCACTTTTACAATTGTCCCCTTTAAGGCAGGGGAGGGGCCTTTTATTAAGTGCCCTTGAATTTGGGCGGAGTTTTTAGAGTGTGCCACTGGTATGGGTGTCCTCAATTTTTCCGCAAAAGTTATTGCACTCGAAGCATAAGCGTTACTTTCTACTATTGCCCTAGCCTCATGGTAGGGCAACTGCTGCAATGTCTTAACTTTTTGGATTTCCTTTTCTTTTACTAATGTAGGACACCCAGAGGATCTGGCAGAGTGTTCCCCGCCACAGTTTATGCAGGTTATTGGGGGTGTGCACTCACCATCATGCATGGGCTTTCCACATGTGCACACCGCTTCTGGAGCCTTGCAACGCGTTGAGGTGTGCCCGAATTTTTGACACTTATAACATCTCATTGGAGATGGTATGTACGGGCGCACCTTCAGTTTATAAAATGCTGCATTTATTGATTGTGGCGGTTTAGGTCGATCGAAGGTGAGGACAAGAGAAGCGGTGTCCACTAAGGACCCATCTTGCCTTCTCTTGATCCTCCTCACCTCTACTACTCCTTCATCTGCCAAACCCTCTTTTATATCTTCTATTGTGCTATTTAAAAAATCCCTGCATGTAATTACTCCCTGTGAACTATTTAACCGTTTGTGAGGACCAGCCTCAAGTTCAGCATCCATATATTTTTGCAATGTTAAGATTGCTGCTGCTTGTATACGGTTCTCAGCTTCTATACAGATAGAACCATCACCGAGTTTTTTTACACTTTTGGTCTTGCCCACAATACTCTTTATAAATTTATTTAGCTTAAACGAACACTCGTTTGAAAAAGTACCCTCCTTCTTTTTAACTACAAAGAATCTTCCCCAGTTGTCCTCTTCGAGATCTATGAATTTATAACCTACCTGACTCTTGCTTACCTGCTTGTTGCCGCCCTTGGCTTTCTTCCTTGGCGGGGAAGAGGGGCCAAATGGTTGCAGGGTGAACTGCAAACCAGATTCCGTAATTCCAGTAGAAATGTCCATGTCCTCGCCTTGTCGTTGCCTTGTTTTGACTGTTGTTGGTTGGGATTGAGAAGGATGGGAAGTGGGGAAAGTATTATTAGAAGGTTGCTGGTTCGGGAATAGGAGAGGTAAAGGGAGAGGGTTATTTGGGGAGGGAGTGGGATTGGAGGTTTGGATAGGGAAAATAGGTGGGCTGAGCCCTAGGGGGTTGATTTGATTAGCCATAGTAATCAAAAGGGATTCATCAAGGTTCGTGGGCCCGCCTCCACGGACGCTCAAATGGACCCGGTTACTGTCCGGGTGGACCATCAAACCTTGATATAGTCAGGTGCCACGGAAGACAACGTTCCGGTACCAGGTACCGACCCGTGCCCCCGTGACCCCCTTCCTACCCCTAGGAACCTGTCTGAGACAGTGTTCCCTAGCCGATTTCCTGAAGTAGGGGTATCCTCCAGGTGGAGCTCTCGGGTGAAGCCGAGGCCAAAGACATGTGTTGGGATAAGAAGCCCGCAGGTCAACGTCTCCCTCAATGCCCAGGATCCTCTTTTCCACCCTAGCCCCAAAGCCTCGCCACGGCACGCGAGGGAGAGATATTTATACTCTGACTCTCGACGAGTGCGTGTCCTTGTTCGTGCAGTGTGTGTGATCGTCTGTATAGTGTGAGTGTGAAGGTGTGAGTGAGATGTGTGGTGGGGAGCTCGAGTTTGCCTGTGGGTTTGCTAAACCCAAGTAGCTGCACACATCAACTACCTCTGCAGGTCCTAGGTGTAGTGTGTGAGTGTTTGGGGTGTTAGTGTGAGTGTTGAAGTGTTGTTAGACTGGGATACCCGCAGGGACGCCAAGCTCCCTGAAGAAGTGGCTAGTCCACTCCCCCCTACGGGGGGCTAGCCACTGTTTTATAGAAAGTTATGTGGAGAAAGAAAAATCAGTGGAACTTTTATTTATATATCTAGTTTTAACTTTTAAGGTTAAGATGACGTATGCACACATCATCCAAGTGTTTGGTTTGTCGCTGGGGGGAGTGGGGGTTTAAGATTCTCTCTGAGAGAAAGAGAGAATTATTGAGCTAAAGATTCTCTTTTAAACCTTTCCTCTTAATTCTATTGTGCCATCTATATAATAATATTCTTATCTAAGGACAAGTTATACATGATTTAACACTTGTTAACCTCTCTTCACTTTTACATCATAAATATGCTTGGGTTATTTCTTTTTGCAGTCTTATTATATACATTATGTTATTTTTATTACACAACTCATAATAGCGTAGATGTACTTCGTAATTAAAAACAAATATCTCGCTTTGTTTATATATTATATGGGGAAGTTTTATATCATTACTTAGTATTTTAAAGAGAAACTAGGAAACAAAAGCCGTTATTATTTAATGGTAATATAAAAGAAATAAACTTTGAGATTACCTAAATTTAATTGCTTATTCTGACCTAAGCTACTGAGGAAATTAAACATTAAATGCTAAAGTTTTTCTTTAATTTTAATGCAGAATATCTTGCATTTCAATATTTAATTCGATACGAACAAACTCTTTTTTGTATAGGCACCTTAAGGCTGTCAAAAACATGCGAATTTATCATGTTGTCATTTATAATCGATTATTCCTTTGGCCTCACGTACGTGGGGCCAACTCCTCTCCCATTCAATATACAGCGTCGAGACCCCCAAAGGGCTCATCTACTTGAAATTTCGAATTAAATGACACCTCCTTCATGAAAATCGGTTCACGCGTTTAGGCGCTACGTTGTTCACAAATATGGGTAACAAAATGAACAACAATTTTTCCCAATTTTCTCTCGAAGATTTGTGTTGTTGCAAAAATAAGTTATAAAGGAGGATTCACCCTATATTACAGTGATGGCGAACCTATGACCCGCGGGTCAGACACTGACCCGCGCAAGCTTTTTCACTGACCCACAATTGCTAGGCAACCATTTGTTTGTTTACGCGGGTTGATTTAGATTTTCTAATTGTGTGGATAATTTATATTCTATCTGTAATTTTTTTCAATCACGCATTGACACAAAAGCAATTTAAATGCTATCTATAACCTTATAGTTTGTTCATTACAGTTCTAAAACGCAAATTACGACAAATGCTTTTGTAGTATTTGAAATAAAGCAAAAGTGTTTACAAAATATCCAATAAAAGGTATAATTTTATATGGACTTACGGACTCGAACTTTACGAAACAGCTAAAAAATCCAACATCAATAGACTGCAAAGACTCCAATCCAAAATACTCCGCCGCATAGTAGACGCTTCATTCTATGTTAGCAACCACACACCATACATACAGATCTCCAAATTCCACTCATCTCCGAACTTGCCAAAATTCGATATAAAAATTTTCACCAGAAACTCTCACTTCATCCCCCAACCCTTTAGCTGCAAACTTGTCTTCAACTACGCTACCCTCCAATCCTCGAAGACCCCGTGACCAAGTGGGTAACTAATGGCGGCCATCACTGGATGACCGTCATTCACGTCTGCCACGCTATTAATATACACTTATCGCATTTACTTATTGTACCCTGTAGGTACAGGTGTAAATTACATTAAAAGGAAAAAATAAATAAATATTTTGTTTGTTAAAAAAATCGACAACCCAAAGCAAATAACCATATTTAGAATTTTTCTTCAGATAAAACACACTTTTGTAAGGTTTTGTTCAGTTGTTTGTAAAAAAGAGACTTCCATAGCCACTTGTTTCGTCCCGTTTTACCCCGTTAAGCCAACTGAATTTTAAAGATGTTTTAAGTTTTGAAAATATTCAGTTTAAAATTTTTTAAACTTAACTCTTGTGCAAATGGGTATTAGTGACCCAAGAGCTAGTACTAAAAAAAAAAATGAACAAAATTTGACCCACGTCTCAAAAAGGTCTAGGTCATCCCTAGAGACTAGGTCATCTTCATGGCTAATTTACTGGACTCATGAGGCAGACATGACAGTAAACACACCAACCCTCTAATGATGTAAAATATTGCATTGTCAAATTAGCCCTGAAGATGACCTAGTCCCTAGATCAGAAAGCTCGGCATAAAAATATATCATGACTGAGCCTCGCAGTTGTTTTTCTTTCAACCTATCAAAAATATTTCTTTAGAAGAACCAATACCTTGTATAGGGTTCTACTGATACCCCTTTGGTCGAGCATCTTCTAGCAGTGCCACAAGCCAAATGATAACCTCTCTCATTTCTGTTCTCCGGGTGTTCTTTGTGAAGGATCTTTGCGAACCCGAGACGCCGAGAAGGTGTGTATTTTTTTCAACTTTATTTACGATTCAAAATATTATTTATACTCATAAGAAAATTCTTGCTGCGTAAATAAATTATTTTTCCTTTAATGTCTACATATGAGTTAGGAGTGAGGAACACCATTATATACTAGTCTAGTCCTCCATAATTAAAAGATATCATTTACACACAGAAGTTTTTATAATTTAATATACATCCACCATTATGGCGACCATAAATATAAGCATATATGGTAGGGGAACACTGTCTGAGGCGTTCTTGCACATAATATTTATGTGGCAATTTATACTCAGTGCACATTTATATTATATGCGCCAAACTGGCGTATGTATACACTTGTTTAAAAAAAATAAAAAATAAATAATAAAAATTAGAAAAGTATACGTACATGTTTGGAAAAAATAGCCTGTTACCATCTACCAAACTCTGTACACAAAAACCGGATGGTTCAGTTTCTTTCTTATGAGTGAGATTGGGTTTGGTTTAATGTAAATTAGAATTTCACTACCATTAATACTTCAGTGAAGTTGTAGTAAACAGAAGTTTTTTACAACTTGTTTACTTGTTTTTGAAAATCTGTCAAGAATATTGCAAAATTACTAAAAATAAGTTTTTCAATTAAAACTATTTCACTAATAAATGGGTTGTTACGACAATAAGCAGGCTGAGAGCGAACCACGCGGTGTGTGGATCGTATCTTCACAGGATCAACAAAAGGTCCGTTCTCCTCTTTGCGTAGATTGCAATTTCAAACATGTAATAATGATATGTCCCCGTTACGGGGTAGAAAGGAAACGAATGTTTGACGACATATACAGGTATTTAGATGCACCATTTCGCTACGAAGACATAATATTCTCCACCAACATCTACGTATGTGCTTAAAGCTATAGCAGAGCTAGCAATGAAATATGCATGTATTTATAGCCGATTAGAATTAATGGCAGAAAATGATTAGAGAAGGATTACGTGATTTTAATTTCGGTTAAGCTATAAGGATAGCAGGAATACAGAGTTCTGATCCATCCATTAGTTGTAAGGTTTATGTAAATATACTGATGGACAAAATTAGCGCACCACTCAGTTTTTGTTTAGTTAAAATTAAATAAATTATCTTCCGCTTTTGTTTTGGACGTACATCACTTGTCTATAGCGATTTAGGGAGACAAGAGGTCATTCAAGAAGAGATGTACAGCAGAGAGAGAGACGATAGGTACATCCGGCTCCTGGCTTTGCGAAACAGGGAAATGAGATAAAAAGTCTCATAAGGCAAGTCCGAAATGTTTCCATCTCCAGTAGGACTGTTAGAAGAAGACCTAATGAAAGTAACCTTAGAGCCCGACATCCTGCTCGTGGCCCTCTCCTTACCACAGTTCACAAAATGACCAGGCTTCAGTTTGCACGTGAACATGTGATTTGGACTTTAGACAACTGGAAGAGAGTTCTCTTTACAGATAAGGTGAGAATAGGCCTAAATTCTTCAGATGGCCGTAGTTACAAATGGCTTATTTTTTCAGTCAACAATATTTTGAAAGTCCAAAATTTGCACAAACTGGAAATAATAAAAAAAATAAGGGTGGTGCGTTAATTTTGTCCATCAGTGTAGTTGTATATAGTAGAGGGATGAATGTGTGAAGCGAATGTATTTATAAGTAAGACTGGAGAGTGAGTGATATTCTAGTGATAAGCACCTAGACGATGCTGGCTGTATGGCGGAAGCCAATGCCCCCAAAAAAAGGCAAAAAAAAAAACTATTTCACTGACCATCTTTTTGTATTTTAATGTTTTATATGATTTAGAAACATCTCCATTTTCTGGCATCACTTCACCTAGAAGCAGTACATTGAACTTCCAAAATAACCTTACCCTCAAAGAGCTGTAAGGCCCCACGCTGTCTAGGATTCCTATTCCTCCATTAACCCTGCCACAAAATTTCCACCTGATCTGTCCTAGCATGTGGTACGGATTTTTGTTTATCCTCTTGGCACAATATTCAGATCCTATTTTTACCTTCCTCCGTTCTTAACTTTCTATTTTTCTTTTCTATTTTGTGTACCTGCGTTTGTTGATTATTTAGGACTTTTAAATGTTGTATCCCTTTTTTTTTTACGAGCTGGTTTAAGGGAAATTGCTTTTATTTGTTATTATTTTTAAAGCTAATGGTTTTTGGAGCCTTATTTCTCAAGAAAACCTTACATTCTTGGACTTACCAGTCTTATAATTCACTGTCAGATATTAGTTTAAATATTACTCCCTGTCTGTGCCAACAAGCGAATGTACTTCTCTTTAGACACCATAGTAATTATGGCAGGGTGATTTATTACTGTCACTTAGAATAAGTAAAGGGATTTGGCCAAAATTCCGGCATTGTTTATTTACCGGAAGTCCTCTAAATAAGAGAAATGGTCTTTACGTAATGCGTTTTCTTCTTTTTTTTTTCTAAAGAAGTATTTTTACCGTGTCTCAGTCTTAAACCAGGAATCTCCAGAATCCTAGATTTTAGCCTCGAATCAATTCAGAATCTTTAACAATAAAACTTAGATCTCAAGTGTATCAAAATTTACTTCGTTCTGACAAAAAACACTGCCTCAAATTATTGAGTAAGCGGACAGATTTATCTCTAATCGTTGTATTTTGCTCTCTGTACATGTATTACAAAAATAATGAAGGCTGTGGATTACAAAACGTTTCCTTTTTTGGAATTCAGATATACAGGGTGATCCATTTAAAACATACCAATCGCTAATAACTTTTTAGAAAAGCGGAATTTCGAAAAAAAAACCCACGAAGTAAACTATATGTTTTTTTTTGGTCTAGTTTTCAAATTTTCCTTCCCCGATGCTGTATCATTATTTTTGGCGGAGTTACGGCCAAAAACCCGTTTGAGGTTACATAAGGACCACTGGTTTTGATGATTATGAAAACTACATAAAACACTGTGATAAATGACGTTGACCCCGTTTCGATATCCCTAATATTAGTCGAGAAATTTAAGATCAAAGTTACAATTTTATCTATTCGTGAACGGTTTTCAATATTAATTTTCCACCAGAAATACAAGTTTTGGGAGGACCTCTGACTGCAAAAAATGTTATTTGTGACGCTAAGGACAAAAATAATAATAATTGAAGATTTTAAAACATGTAGTGTAATGTAATGGTTGTGGGTGAATCAGGATAAATTTGTTTTATCATCAAATAAAAGCAAATCATCATATCATTTTAATGCAAGAAGTCGTATGCTAGACTTCTTGGCCTAACATTACAGTAAAAATATCTTGCCAAGGATGGGCGGGTGTTGGTCTAGTGGTCAAGAGCGTGACTTTTAGCTCTAGGGCAAAAAAAAGCATCGATATTTTTCTCGATTAATTCAATTAATTAAGAAATTTGACTTTTTTTTTTCAATTTTACTGCATTCTTAACATGTTGAAACAGAATTTGTCCAAAGCATCTGACCCACCAAAAATCTGCCTTAACCTGTAGGTTTTATTATTATTCTAAATAGCTGCATTCGAAGCATAAAATTTCCAAAATTAGTTCTTTTAAAAATAAGGAATGCATTAAGAAAAGGATAAATTATACGTTTGTAATAAATGGTAAATATTAGAAAATTGGCGTTGAAGTATGGTGTTCAGAAAGAACATTAAAATAGTTTTGGAATGCCAAGAACATCTTGTCTGAGTTAAGTTGAACTCTGATCTATCCACCGCTACTGATATACGAGCATTTAAATAGTTCCTTGCTCATCATTTCTATACCGTGTACTATCTTTGCGCTTAATTTCTTAAAAGTGAATAGAGAAGAAGAATAGATTTCCTAGCTATGTGCCAGAGGTAAGCGCTTTTTAAGTTTTAGAAACAGGTTTAGGAGAAGAAGTGCGCAGCTGCTGGTCTGCTCCAAACACAGGCTCACACACACGCTCACAAAATCACCAAATAGATACAGAAACTTGTGCACACAGACTAGCACAGTGTGGTTACCCTGTATTTTTTGAGGTGTGGTTTCCAGGGCTCCTCCATTCATATTAGCGCCCAGACCGTGGTTCACGGGCCTTGACAGATCTCTTAGACTGTTTGACGCAACACACCTCATTCTACTTTGGAATGCCTCTCTCCTCGTACCTTAATATCCTCAATTTTTCCTCTCTCTTTCTGTCTAACGTTCCTTCTTTCTTTTTAATAGATTACTAGTTTAGTTCAACTGAAACTAGTTTCTTTAGATTGTAAGTTGTATTTTTCATTATAAAACTTCAACATCCACTACTTTTGGTTTCGAATTTTACGACTATCAGTTACCAACACTTACTTGGTTTTATAATTTTACCTCTGGACTATAAAACTGAACGAGACAAAACCTCAATACATTACCTTCACTCTAAGAAGCATCACTCCTCCTCCTTGTCGTTTACAGTCTTAAGTCCTTTACCGGAAGTCAACCTAGTTCGTTCGACGTGTATACTCGTTGTGAAAAATATAAAATTGCCATTAACTATAATTATAATTATAACACTTTCAAAAATTCGTATCTACAAAAAGGGAGTATATGGGGGGAGATCTAGGCTTACTAGATATCATTTAGGTTTCTTTTATTTATTGAAGGAAAATGTAGTGCTAAGTATTATCTAAATAACATGATAAGGCAGACATATTCTACTATTTATATCATCAAGAAATGAGATTATTTGCTTTTGAGTTGAAGAAACAACTTAACTTTGGTTGTGTTCTCAACTATACAACGATGCGCCTAATCCGATTAACTGCAACTGAATTCTTTAACAAGATTTTGCTGAAAATATGCTATAACATTCAAAAAGAAACGAGCAATGACATGTTTTCCTCTGCTAATGCAATTTAAGAAATCACCGTTCACGTCAAACCAAATCTCTTATTTCGGTGCGTTTGACGTGTATACTCATCGTAAAAAATGTAAAATTGCCATTAACTATAAAAATTCGAAATTTTAATAAAATACAATAAGAATATTATTTGGTGGGATGTTTCCTTTATCTTACCAATAGAACTGCCAAGTATTTTATACGGAGGGGGTTGGTGGGAGCCAGCCAAATGATAAGTGGTTGGTACATGTTTGGTCTCCGCATTAGAGATTGGGGAATAACGCACCCTAATAAAAGCTCTCAACCCTTGTGTAATGCCGTTTTTACCTTAAATAGAGGTTCAGACCTCAGTACGAGCATGATTTCATTTTGTACAGAATTCAAAGCTCTTTTCTTCCATGTAAAAGCTCTTGCGTCCCCTAGTTAACTAGGGGCAATGCATAAGTGAAGCGGTGCAAGATTTTGAAAGAGCACAGAATGCTCTGTAATCTCAAGCCCCCAGGAATTGCAAAAAAGTCGCTTGCAGTGACTATTATGACGTTGTAAACCTTTGTTTGTTTTACCCTGCTGCGTTCGACGTGTATACACGTCACTGTCTGATTTTTTAAAACTAAATTCCACGCTTAACTGGTTAATAGAACAGAGCTCTCAACAGACGTTTTCGACAAATTTAAAAAGACTACTTGACAACAGATCCAAAGGACCCATTTGTGTAATTGTATTTAAAGCTCATCTTGGCCAATGGCCACTAACTTAGCGAGTTTTTCAACCAAACGCTTAAATTTCCAAAGACTTCCAAAGTTCTTGCAGTCTAGAATGCTTTTGCTCCTACAGTTGGGGACGCTCCTTTCTATGTCTCGAGACTTGGAAACAATCCTTCCATCACCCAATTTGCAGTAAATTCCATTCTTAACTTCTTACAATCTCATCACAATCCACTGGGTACATACACCTTTCTTCAATGGCCACTTTTGAGACCACTTAACAGACCAGAGTGGTGGCCTCACGATCTGATCTCTGTCCAAAGATAGTACGTAGAAATGTGCGGGTGCAGTACCTTAGCTGTAAGCTCTTTTCCTGCATCAGCACTGGATATCCTTTCTTAACGCTTATTCTGAAAAAGATTGTAAACGGGTTAATCGACTTTGCGCGACATGCTTGGCATTATCGCGGTGATTTGACCATCACAGTCTTGTTGCTTCCAAGGCTTGCGTGTATTTCTTTTAAATATATTAATTAGGTATATTACATTCTTCAGTTTTTCATTTTTGCCATCTAAGTTTTCTTTTATATTCTTGAGATTAGCAGGTATCGTATTATCTGTTTCTATTTCTTTTTCATTTTTAAAGCTGTCATTTTTTTATTTAATTTTTCTATCTAATATTCTAGTTTTTGTATGATGTGTTACTGAAGTATTTATTTTGGTTTATTTATTATGCGTTAACCCTCCGGCAGACGGAATTCCCATGCCGTAGAATGTTTTTTATTTTTATTTTGAATGAAAATATATTAATTTTTTGGTCAAATAAAGCATTATTATTATTTTTTTAATGATTTAAGGCGCGTCAACATCTAAGGTTATTGGCGCCCGGAGCTTTTTTCAGTGCACTGCTGGCCTCCGGACAGTATTCTCTCGTTACGGACAACACTGTCCATCACCGGACAGTGTTGTCTGTAAGAAGCTCCTAGGAAGAGAAAATTATTATTATTATTACTACTATTATCGTGAAATGTTATCTCTGGGTGACTGTGGGCTAACGATCTCCTCAAAATTCTCCAAAACTAAATAAATGCAGCTTATTAATTAAGAAGTCCTCTCTTCATTTTAAATCTTTGGCACCTAAAGTAAATTATTAAATTTAAATTTTCGTTTTTGAATTTACAGTGGAACTCATACACACACTGAGGGTCATTTTTTTTTTTTTAAATCATATTTTTGACTTAGTGAATCTCAAAAGCAGATATTTTCTGGTAATTATTCAAAATCTCGAAACTGCGCAGATCACAGATCTTATTCAATAGTGCAGTAAGAACAAAAAACTTTTTTTGCCAAGAAATTCTTCTCTCTTTTTCTCTTTTGAATCACCCTTTTGTGTCGTCTAGTTATTCGCTGCAGTAAATCTAAGAAAACTTGGTTATTTATTTGGTAAATACCAAAGACTAGACACTTTACCAGAGGGTTTACTACATGGTTATACGTTCCAAGTGTGAAAATATAAGCAATAAAGTGGGTTTTATTCTCGCTTCGCGCTAACCAAATATCTATCTCCCTAAGCCTTATGTTTTATGTGAATATCCCAGCGGACTGTTATATTCACAAATGGAATAGATAAGTATTTACTGTTTTGTGGTCAATGACGTAGCAAGCCTGAGCTGAGTTTTATCCCAAACAAGTTTTATTTACACACTGCCTACAAAAAAAATCTTCGTATATATACAACATATATGTATATGATAAAACTATTTAAAATAAATAAAGGTTTCTTTTTTTTGTAAGATAGTGTGATCTGGTACACGTTACTCTGGAGCATTTCTAGTCTTTAAAGGGCTGTTGTTTATTGAGTGAGAATGAATCGCCCATGGTTCTTCAGTTTAATCTGTCATTCAAGATTCTATTACGAAGTTAGTTAGCCAACTTTTACTTATTTATACAATACTATATTTGTGAGGGATAACTACTAGTTTGTAAGGTTATTTAATACAAACTTATTACATAAATAAGTCTCATTAGGTTAGTTAATTGTTGTAGTACTGTTCATCTTTATTGACTGATTCATTAAATCCAAGTTGAAGGAAGATTTTTTGCCGATTTCAGCCATAATTTTGATTGTTAACCTTGAATCATACGTCATAATATCTACGAGGGTCGTTTGAAAAGTCCGTGCAAAAATAAAAACTACTTAATTTTTTGGGGTAAACCTTTTTTATTTTTCAACATAGTCTCCTTTTAGGCTTATACACTTCGTCCAACGCTGCTCTAGTTTGTTGATCCCTTCCGAATAATAGGATTTGTCCAAGTCTGAAAAATAGCCATTCGTTTCTGCAATCACCTCCTCGTTTGAATAAAATCTTTTTCCCGCCAGCCATTTCTTCATATTGGGGAACAAATAGTAGTCCGAGGGAGCCAAGTCTGGAGAATAGGGGGCATGTGAAACGATTTGGAACCCTATTTCCATTAATTTTGCGACCACAACTGCTGAGGTGTGAGCTGGTGCGTTGTCATGATGGAAAAGGATTTTTGTGTGCCAATCGTGGGCGTTTTTCTTGCAGCTCGGTTTTCAAACAGTCCAATAACGATGAATAATATGCACCTGTAATAGTTTTACCCTTTTCCAGATAGTCGATGAGGATTATTCCTTGCGAATCCCAAAAGACAGTCGCCATAATCTTTCCGGCCGAAGGAACGGTCTTCGCCTTTTTTGGCGCAGATTCCCCCTTGGTAACCCATTGTTTAGATTGTTCTTTGGCCTCAGGAGTGTAGTGATGTATCCATGTTTCATCCACAGTGACGAAACGACGCTTAAAGTCCTGCGGATTCTTCTGGAACAGCTGCAAACCGTCCTTGCAACACTTCACACGATTTCGTTTTTGGTCAAGCGTGAGCAATCGCGGCACCCATCTTGCGGATAGCTTTGTCATGGTCCAAATGTTGATGCAAAATATTATGTACCCGTTCATTCGAGATGCCCACAGCACTAGCAATCTCACGCACCTTCACTCTTCTGTCATCCATCACCATATCATGGATTTTATCAATGATTTCTGGAGTAGTAACCTGAACAGGGCGTCCAGAACGTTCAGCGTCACTTGTGCCCATACGGCCACTCCGAAAATTTTGAAACCACTTATAAACTGTTCTAATCGAAGGTGCAGAGTCACCATAATGTTTATCAAGCTTCTCTTTAGTCTCCTGAGGCGTTTTGCCTTTCATAAAGTAGTGTTTAATCAACACACGAAATTTTTTTTCGTCCATTTTTTGAAAATCACTCGACTTCCTCGATTCAAACGAATGCCAAACACAAAGAAATAGACCGATCTGGCTGAAACTTGGTGTGTGTTCTTCCAAGAGATGCTACTAACTAAACATAACCTCGATACGCGCCAGTAGTGCTATCTCTCTGACTTTGCACGGACTTTTCAAACGACCCTCGTACAGTGGCCATAAATGGATTACATACCAATCTTTTAAACAAATTACAGTTATTAGTTAGTTTAATTTTTTATAATTAATAATATAATTATTGAAGGTGATCTAGCCCCTTGGTCGTAAGCTTTACTAATTACTAAATTATGACTGAAATTGACCATACTTTTTCTTTGAAGACCTTTATTTATTTATTAAAGCTTTTTTTTTTTTTTAATTCTGACGTATTTAATTTAAAAAAGTCTTATAAGTGTTGACGTCAGATTTCTTTATGGTAGTTTTCGCTTCAATAGAAGTACAAATGAATACCAGAGTATCAGTTTCCGTCCATTAAGATATTTATACAAAAGATGTACACGAACATACGAGGTGTGGCTATTAAATAACGAGACTGATGCTGCTACCAGAAGAACTATGCATGCGCCAAATCCTAACGACCAACAGCTGTGCCGCGTAAAGCCTTCTCTTTCGATTGCAGCGTCTCACGTGTTCATAGAGAAATCTGTCTTACCTGAACCGTCGTTTGTGTGAGAGGTGTTAGTTTCGTTTTGCCGAAAACATGATACTACCTACACATGAAGTAGAACATCGAAGTGTCGTGAAATTTCACATGAAACTTGGTGAAAACGTCTACTAAAACTTAACTTTTATTAAAAGAAGTTTATGGCGATGAATGTTGTATCACGTGCGCGAGTTTTTTGTGTGGTTCAAGCGTTTCCAAGATGGCCGAGAAGATGTCGGAGTTAATGACAGTCCAGGTCGCCCTTCCATGTCCAAAACGGATGAAAATATTGATTATAATTAATCAACATTACTACCGACAAGTGCTTGCTAAATTCCTGCTGAAAGAGTAAGGAAAAAAGGACCCGATTTGTAGAAGAACCAGTCATTGGTTCTCCATCAAGACAACGCGCCGGCTCACTCTGCATTGTCTGTCAAGACGTTTCTAGCCAAGTACAACATCCCAGTTTTAGGCCTCATCCGTCTTATTCGCCTGATCTGGCCCCACGTGACTTTTATCTGTTCCCCAAAGTCAAATCTGCATTAAAAGGAACACGATTTCACAGTCCGTTGAAGCTGTGAAAGAAAAAGCGGCACGCGTCATGCAGGAGCTCACAAGAAAAAGACTTCCAGTACTGTTTCAGAACAATGGTAAATTCGCATGGAGCGTTATAGGGATAGGGGAGCAATAGTCTCGTTATTTAATAGCCACACCTCGTAGTCTGTAAAATAGTATGTATTATTGGCTCTCTCCACTGGTACATTTTTAAATCTGATTTTTTTATTTGCGACATAATAATGCATAAGCGCGAAATGACGAGCTACACTCATTTTACCGGAGGCGGTTTTAATATCTGTAGAACTAAATTAATAGTTCGGGTTTTTAATGAGGTTTCAAAATATCTGGTAAAGAATCGTTTGAATTCACTTTGAGGCTCCATTAAATTGAGGGAATCTGTGAATATAGAACAGTAACGAGAAAGTAGATTGATTATTATTTTTAGCAGTTTCACCATAACTGAATATAGAGTTAATCTTCTGCAAAACCTCTTCAAACAATTTCCACTAAATTGTAACAAAAGTTTTGCATTTATCAACATTGCTTTTTGCAAGATAGTACTGAATTTGTTATAATTTTTCTCTTATCTTTATTTAGTTTTCTTAGAAAATGATTTACATTTCATTAACATATTACTAGATAGTGTCGGAGTAGTTCCCCACGCAATAACAACATACCTTTACATCTACAGAGATCTAGAAGCCCTTTAGCTGTATTATCAACATTCCAGATCTGCAACATAGTTTATAATATTATAATAGAAAGTGTTTGGTAAACAGTTGTATCAGTGTTGTGTTTTTATTGCATTCAAATAAAAAGAAAACTAGAGAACAAACCACTTTCCTAAACATTTATTAATCACATAGAACTGCTCTATGCCCGTTACACGCCTCTAGAGAAAGTAAATAGAGAAAATAAATGCAACACAATATGTGCATATATAGCGGAGCTGATATTTACAAGAAAATAGAGCTTATTATATTTTAATAAAACGGAGATAACAATAAAAAAACTTTAGGTTCGCCTAAAGGCTAGCATTATTATTCCAGAAATGGTTCTAAAATATTTTAAATTTATTATTATTATTATTATTATTATTATTATTTTATTTTTTTTTTTTTAATGATTTAAGGCGCGTCAACAGCTGAGGTTATTGGCGCCCGGAGCTTTTTTCAGTGCACTGCCGGCCTCCGGACAGTGTTCTCTCGTTACAGACAACACTGTCCATCACCGGACAGTGAGCTGTAAGAAGCTCCTAGGAAGAGAAAATCTAAGGGGTCAGCAGCTGGATTCGAACCCGGGACCTCCGCGTGGGAGTCCAGCTCGCTAACCACTCAGCTAATCCCTTCCCTAAATTTATTATTATTATTTCTAATTTAAAACGTTTTAAGAAACTATACCGTATTTTGTCAGGAAACGATGTTCTTAGCGGTAGTTTAATACGATTTTTGTCGCTAAGTGTGATTTTATAGATTACCCACCTTAAATCCCTTATCAGCCTAGCATGTAAATAACATTTCATAGCTCATAGTTAAGTAAAATTCATATCTAAGCAGTTCCTTCAAAAAATATATTTTATTTTGTTCATTTTCAGTATTTTACTTTATTTTCATTGTGTATTACTTAGATTTTGAGAGAAGGGATTAGCTTAATTAGATTAAGGTACTATTGGATTCCCACGCGGAGATCTCGAGTTCGTATCCAGCTGCTGGCTCTTCGCAGGAGTTTCTTTATAGCTCATTGTCCGCCGATAGCACAGTTGTTGTCTGTAACGAGAGAAAACTGTTCAGTGCACTGAAAAAAAAGCTCCGGGCGCCAATAGCCTCAGATGTTGACGTGCCTTAAATCATAATTAAAAAATGTTATAAAATAATAAAAATGAGCCTTTATTTATTTTGTAACGCAAACCAAACTCTTCTGTTTATTATTAATAACATAATAAAAAAGATTGATTCTTGACAAAATGTGAGTTTATGAATTAAGGGATGGTACCATCGGCGAAACCGCATTCCCCCTCGACGACCAGATTGATGATGTAAGAGGGGAGCGCAGTCCGAATCCGATAGCCTAGGCTCCACCTTGCTTTGCTATGTAAGGTATGTGTGTGGCAGCCCGATAGGACAATAGGTACCATCCCAGCTCTAGTGGCCTTTGTATAAGAAAAGAGAAAATGTGTGGTGAGCGCTAATAGCCATAGATGTCGATGCGCCGGCAGAAAAAAAAAAAATAAATAAAATAGAGTGAGAAAACAAAATGGTTACCAATGTTATGGAGGTCTTGTATACAAATATTTAGGCCTTAGCATTATACTCGTAATTTAAAATACTTATTTCTGTAATTTGCGTTTTTATTTTACTTTTTATAATAAGCCTTTAGTGGTTTGTTAGAATGAACAACTACCCAATTAAAAACAAAACTTCAAATCTTAAATTTTCCCTCCCTTTATTATATTTAGTACGCAACTGCGTAATGCATAGACTCAACAAGCAAATATGATAATGTATAAGTACGTCATGAATATGAAGCAGAAAAATAAAATAAAGTAATAAGTAAAGTAAAAACAAAATAAAATAACAAATAAGTTAATCAAATAAATCACAGGAATGGCGTGAATGAGGGCCATCCAACGGTGACCATCATAAGTCGATTAAAGTAAAATACCGAATGGATTGAATACGAAGGATGGCCTTGTTTATCTCTCGACCAGGTGATCACGAGGCCATCGGCGTCTCAATCTGCGAGGTTAGAGCTGGACAACTTGCTGACTAAGGGATTATGGTGTAGGGAAAGTTCGGAGTGGAATTTGATCCCAGCGGGACTGAGCGAGCCATAAAAATTACGATTACGATTTTGTGCTGCCATTTGCCATTAGCTATCCTGGTCCAGGTCGCTTCATCTTGAACTCCCAACTGTTTGACCCACCTATCTGCTACCATTCTAGCAGTTCTATCTGCCAAATCCTAGTCGAGATTAAGTACGGGTATTTTCTCTATCATCCTTGGCACTACTTGTTTCTAAGACATCCTTATTTTTCTTACTTTTCCCATAGAAATTCAGTTTTAGCAATTTTCTTTTTTGCTTTATTCTATACATTTACATTTGCCTCAGTTTCCAGCTAGCTAATTATTAAAACGACATTTACAGATTCTCTGCGATAATTGTTGGCATGTTTGAAGTATACTACGTCGCATTCCTAGTTAGGTTGTTTTTATTCTTGTTTCCTGTCTTCGTCATTGGTTGAGATGGCGTGTGGAAAACAACATATTTCTGCTTTAGAACCCACCCTAAACATTCTCTCTTTATTGTGTCATCAGAATTACCTTTTATTTTTTATTTATTGAAGTTTTAACAGTTTATACTCAATTTTCTTTTTTTATTTAATTTCCTTATTTATTATTTAAAAATGTTGTATCTGGGATTATATTTTTTAACTGGTTGTTACGATCATCCAGTTCTATGGTATCGATTTGGGCTTATTTTATTGTGCCATCAACCTTATGGTTTCTTGATCGGTTACAATTCCAATGAATACGCACTATACGATAAGGTTATAGCAAGTGACAAGGCTGTAGAGGCAAATCTATGTATTTATACTTCTTAGTAACTGTGCTGGAGCAGGTGAAAAATTTCAAGTATCTGGGTGCCCACCTAAATGAAGAAGGAAGAATGGAAGATGAAATAAAAGAAAGAATAGGTGCGGCAGGAAGATTTTTTCACGCAATCAGAAACAGCTTCATAGGGAAGAAGGAAGTCTCTATGCGGGCCAAGGTCACTGTTTACAAAACGGTATTTTTGCCAATCATATCCGACTCAAGTGAATCGTGGACCCTATCAAAAAAGTTAGAGAGCAAAATCCAAGCGATGGAAATGCGTTATTTAAGGAAGATTTTGGGGAAGACGAGAAGAGATAGGATAAGAAATATAACAGTGAGGAAAGATATAGGTGTAGAACCTTCCATAGACATAATAAAAAGAAACCAACTCCGCTGGTACGGACATCTTATGAGAATGGAGGACAATAGAGTTGCCAAATTAGTATACGAGGCAAGAACAGAAGGGAAAAGACGTCGAGGTCGCCCTAGAAGAACTTGGGAAGAAGAAATACGGGAAAGCCTACAGGAAAAAGGAATAGAATGGCGAAAAGGAAAAGAACTCGCCAGGAACAGGGACGAATGGAAAAGTATATGCAAGACCTCTACACTGTCTAGGCGGTAGAAGAGGACGGATTATGTATGTATGTAGTAACTCTTGAGTGAAACCCCAGTTTGGGCTCAGATGGGAACACGCATCAGCCTTGACCTTGGTAATTATGCATCTGTTTTTCAGGCGGAGTTGGCTGCCATTGAGATAGGCAGCTACTTTACTCCGCTGGAAGGGATTTGCCGATACTGATATTAGGTTCTTCACGGATAGCCAGGCTGCAATTAAAGCTCTGGCCTCTCCTAGTAAGAACCAAATCTCGGTCAATTCTTGTCATGTTACATTCTTGTCATTTGTTAGGAGCTATGAATACTGTTTCGGTTGCTTGGTCCCCTGGTCATTCTGGGATTTCGGGTAACGCAAAGGAAGGAGCTGCGTTGATAACAATGACTCCTCAGCCCATTATCCCTGTATCCTATCCGGCGTTGTTGAACAGTATATTTTGAAGGAACATCGGAAACGGTGGAGATCCCTGAGCTGACTGCCGCCAGGCTAAGGAAATTCCTTGGCCTGTCAAAAACGGATATGGTTGGTTTTTTGCAGGTCCCGGATCCGCCAGTTGGTTCAGGTGTTGAGTGGACATGCGAATTTAGCGTACCATCTTTACAAATGCGGCCTTATCCAGTCGCCAATTTGCGGTGGCTGTGGTGAGTCCAATGAGACTGTGCGGCACTTTGTAGAGGTGTGTCCAGTTTATTCTAAAGCTAAATTCCTCGTCTTCGGTAGGGTAAATGTTTCCCTACCGGAGATTGTAGCATCTGGTAATCTTAACGAACTTTCTAGGTGTATTCCAGTGCACTGGGCGATTGAGTCGCCATGCTCCCTAGTGTTCTAATTCTTTTGCTACTTTATTAGTTTATTATATTAGCATCTGGCAACCTTTAGCCGGAACTGTTGTTCTAAAGCCCGGAATCTCTCATGTGATGAGGGGTGGGTGTGGAACAATGGACATTTGGATTGCCTGCGTTCCTTTCCCTTTCTGCCCGTCTAAAGCAATCTAATCGAATCTAACTCTTGAGTTCCCGGTAAAACAAGTAAGTCTTCCAGATTCGATAGATTTGAATGAAAATCCACGATTCGGAATCTATTTCAAAAACTCGTCACCAGTTGTGGGTTTATAGCATTTAGACTACTTTTACCTTAATTCAAAGGCTATTTATTTACAATATGATTAAAAATAGACTTAATCAGTTGACAACCTAAATATTCATTCATAACGTCAGGGAATATTAAATGTTTAAATTGAAGAAGACTTAAATATTTCTTCAACTCTTATAACCTTCTGGTAAAATATGAATAAAAAGGTGTATTAATGGTTCCTAAATAAGAACACCGTTGTACAAGAGAAGTAATCCCAAACTCAAACAGCAGAATCACTTAAAGAGGTTAAGTCCCGTTAAGGAACACACCATTTATCCATTAGAAAGAAATAACTTAAAAAAAAAAGAATAATCACAAAGAATATCTATCCTCGTTGTATATCCAGTTATTCAGGAATTTATCTTATGATCTAAAAAGGTACACGATCATTGACACAATTTGGGGCCACAATTAGTGTGATTGTGAACTCACCAGTACACACACATACAATGTATGACCTTATACAGTAAATTACCTTCACACTACTCACATTTAGAGTGGAGGAATAAATGGATAGGTGAAATATTGTAACTATTTTCTTCTATATTGTTATCTATTATCTGTGTACAGCCTCCATTATTAGTGTACGTGCGAGAGGCGACCAACTATCTACGTTATTAATGATATTCTCCTGGTTTTTATTCTTATATTTTCTAAATAGATGATTTGGCGTTTCAAAGTACCACTAAGTGTTTTATAATATAAAAAATTATTTAAACCATACTTATCGGTCTGAAGCCGCCATGGCGTTATTTTATTTTAGTTTTTGTTGTAAAACTGGTATTAATTTTATACCACAAATGCATCTAATAGGATCATAGTTATTTTTTATTACTTTTGATTGCATCTATTCTTGTTCGTAAAAGCAATTTGTTACGAAGAGTCGGCTGTATAAGAGGGTTGTAACTAAATTAAAAGAAAATGTACCAATTAATGAGGAACCTATCCTCAATTTTGATACATGGAGTGCAATCAATTTACAAAAACTTTTGCTACTGAAGTTTTTTTGAAATTATTCATTGATACTTACTTTAAAGATCACGGTTCACATCTTGAAATGCATAAAATTGCATCAGTAAGACCTCAGAACAGCTGAATGAGAAAATAAGAGAAAAATGGTGCTAATTCTAAATGGTTTCTCAAATAATTATTCGAATATAACGTTGATTTTATAACTAGTAGCATATTTGTTAGTTTTTTGGATTTCTCATCGATTTAAGGTTTTCATGCATCATTAGAAGTTGATTCATGGGTTTGGAGTAGAGAATTTGACTCCTACAAATTGTTTCAGTCACACATTACTCTTGCTGACTAAGTGACTAAAAGATTACGTGCTGTGAATCAGTAAAACTTAGAATTTTAATAAATAATGAAACATTTATTTGGTTAAAACATTAAAATATAGATAATGAAAATTAACGTTTAAAGGTTTATGTTAATTTTGGAATAGATTTTGTAGTTGTACTATTTATTAATTTCTTCCCAAATGATTTCAAAGCACTGCATGCCTTGCTGCATTCAAGGAGGATCTGCTCCTTGCCAATTATTATGGCTTGCTGTTAAGAGATTCGGTTTAAACGAGGCTAACTTTTTACATATTTGCTCACTGCTCAAGCTAAAGCTTCTCAAAAAGCTGATACATTCATAGGAAATAAATCTCTTCAGATGTGATTGTATTACATCATTTACATTTCTTAGATTCGGGAAGAGATCTCCGGATGGAAACATTCCAGGTGACCATAAATTGTATCTCTGGATGGCCACAGTGGACTAATGATTCCCATATTAGTCACTTTGCTGTACTTAGAAGTGGAGAATTATTGACCCAATTTATTAGTCATCGTTGACTATAAAGTGCAATAAAGTGGAAAATGATTTTTAACTCATAACGTAAAATTATCGCTACAATTTGTTATGATTTTGTGAATAGTTTTTCAGTTAGGCTTCCCTTTTGTATATATCAACGCCTTGTTTCTTAATTACTTACCAATTATCTTTATATCGTTATAAACTCAAAAAAAAAAGATTAGCTATGCGGTTAGCGTACTGGACTCCTATGCGGAGGTCCCGGGTTCGAATCCAGCTGCTGACCCTTAGATTTTCTCTTCCTAGGAGCTTCTTACAGCTCACTGTCCGGTGATGGACAGTGTTGTCTGTAATGAGAGAACACTGTCTGGTGATGGACAGTGTTGTCTGTAATGAGAGAACACTGTTCGGAGGCCGGCAGTGCACTGAAAAAAGCTCCGAGCGCCAATAACCCTAGATGTTGACGCGCCTTAAATCATAAATAAATAAACAAAATTAAAATAAAAAGGCTTCGCGAATTTATTTATAAAAAATTTGCATTTTAAAATAGAATATTAATGTTTAAAAAGTTATAATTAAATGTAAAAAATCTCCTTCAAAACAATATTTTTAGCCTTTTTGAGGGAGTGTTCTTTGAAATTTTTGAGGTTATTTACGAGTATATTCATCAAAACATCATTTTTTAATTTATTTACGTATTCACTCGATTTTTATCTCACAAAGAATATACAAAAATACGTGCATATATTAATAAAAAACTAGAAGAAAAAGTCGAAATTAGCGAGAGCCTTTATTATAGGAGCAATGTATTCACCACATTCCTCGGCTACCACTACACACACCACGTGTGTACCACGTGAAATCTCCGCTGAAATGTTAATAATGACCAGCATTTCCTGAACAGCTGAACAACGTCAACGACCCTCCTCCACCTCGTCTTTGACCACTTTCTTGTTATTCAAGTGAGCATTCTTTTACTCCTTCTAGAATGTTGTTTGCTTTTACCATACTTTAGAAAAAGAAGAACCTTAAAGTGATTTATTGGACGATAATCTCTAACGTTAACAAGCCTTCTAAATCTTCTATTTTTAGTTTTTGGGGTAAATTAGGTAAATAGTTATCTGTCTAAATTAGTATTTAAGAATGATGTTGATGATGCTAAGAATCGTAATTCATCTTTAATGTTTGCACTTAAAGAAAAACACTCCTGAACTACGTGTCCATAAGTTTAATTGTTGAATTTATACAATAAAAATGAGAAATAGGTCTATTTTTATAATTTATGTCGGTTATTATAAATCTGTTCGTTTTATTGGACCCTTTATTGGACTTCGAATTTATCTTTAGACATAACATAAATTGAGATTTTTCGCTGATTGTATCTGTTACAAAGGAGTTCAAGTTCATCTTCACTTTATAAACATTGTAAGGTGTAAGATCTCTGTTTGAAAACTTTTTTTAAATAATTAATAATTGCGTACATATTTTTCTCTTCAAAATTATTAATTAATTTACAAAGTTCTTCTTTAGGATTATTATACGAGGTCTGTAAATTAAGTAATGAGACTGATTTTTTTTTAAATTTTTTTATTCAAGAAGAATTACAATTCTATATTGTCACCTTCAAAATAACTTCCTTCTGAAGCCACACAGCGCTGGAGACGTTTCTTCCATTCCTCATAGCAGTGCTCGAACTCCTATACTGGAATAGCCTTCAGCTGGTCGGTTACAGCCGTTTGAATGTTTTCGGCTGTCCCCAAAATGAGTTCCCTTGAGGTGATTTTTCAACTTCGGGAAGAGAAAAAAGTCACAAGGACTCAAGACAGGTGTGTCAGCGCCAGAGAATGAAGTGGCACACTTCAACCTCTCCAAGGCCCAAAAAAAACAAGGATGGCGAAGTCGAAGATCGTAATGCATGCTGATTTGTTTTTTCAATATCCATGGAATCGTCCACAATGAGTTTCTACCTCAAGGTCAAATGGTCAATCAACACTTTTACCGAGAGGTTCTTGAAAAACTTCGAAAAAGGGTCATTCGTTTGAGACTAAACATCAAGAACAAGTGGGTGATGCATCACGATAATGCTCCTTGTCACACAGCAATTTCAATAAACGAGTTTTTGGCCAGTAAAAACATTCCTGTGGCTCCTCAGTCTCCTTATTCTCGCCTGACTTGAGTCCTTGTGACTTTTTTCTCTTCCCGAAGTTGAAAAATCACCTCAAGGGAACTCATTTTGGGGACAGCCGAAAACATTCAAACGGCTGTAACCGGCCAGCTGAAGGCTATTCCAGTATCGGAGTTCGAGCACTGCTATGAGGAGTGGAAGAAACGTCTGCAGCGCTGTGTGGCTTCAGGAGGAAGTTATTTTGAAGGTGACAATATAGAATTGTAATTCTTTTGAATAAAATTTTTTTTAAAAAAATCAGTCTCATTACTTAATTTACAGACCTCGTATTTGTTTATGTGGAGTTGGATTCTAAATTTTTCATAGACTGCTGATAAACAATTAATGTTTCCAGCTCGTTCTTATTACACATCAAACAATGATCTTTGGGGTTTGATTGTATAAATTTTATTCAAAATCAATGAAATTGAAACAAAATAATTACTGTAAATTTAGAAAAAGCAATGTAAAAATGTGGGCATTTAGACCAGTAATATCTCGTACAACTTCTATTATACCAAAGTGTTGTTGAGCTGGGGAGAAGTTAGTTGTAAACAACACTAATGTTAGTGATAACAGGTTGGAAATTCGAGGCTAGACCCTCTTAGTTCTTTATCTCTTACCTTGACATTGTCGTCTCCCATAATGGTAGAATAATAACCCAGATAAGAACGTCCTAACATTACTACTGCTATCCATTTGTACGGCCTGCTTTTTTTTACCTTTATATTACCTACAGATTCTGGGTTACCCAGGTCAAACAGATCTCAATTTTGTCCTTACCAAATTGAAACTGAGAATATCTTGTTTTTACCGTCTTATCGGCAAATCCTACTCCTTTTACAAGTTTCCTTAATACAACCAAGCTTCGAGTCTGGAATGACTACTTGTTCTTCACAGCCAACAAGCTATTCCAAGATTACCCTTATTGTGGCAGTCATTTGATTTTATAATTGTGCCGTTGAGGTTTACTGGGTTTGACGCTACAACCGTCTCTGAAGAGATTATTGAATATCTAGAGAGGCCTTCCTCAGAAAATGTGAAACCTCAACCACCTTCAGGTTCTGGGTTCTGACACTCCCAGTTCACTGAACAAGCTCAACAGCATCGTCCCCCAATACTTATTACGTAGAGGCTGTTGGAGTTCCCCGAAGTTGGGTCATTTTAAACCAATCCCTTACACCCTTTACACTTGTCAATATGCCTTCTCATCCTTTTTACAATACTATCCACCTCTCTGATGATACAGCAATCGCTGTATATATAGATCAGCTGAAAGAACCTAGCTTTATGCTATTCTTGAATCTCTTAACTAATCTTGAGAAACCAAAAGCATCTTGATCTTCTTTTCTTTAGAGGTGTAGAGTCGCTCTCATCTGCTTCAACCAAATCCCCATCCTGAATGCGATCTGACCTCTTTGACCTCTCTTTAGGCTTTCCCAGTGTATAACTTCCAGACTTGCGGGTACTGAAATTCTCGTGTAAGAGAGAGATATCACCTGTCCAACAATGTGGATAGTGGGGAGAGATAAGAAGTTCCTAGGATTCGAGATCGCCACAAAGAAATCCAGTTACTAAAACCGTTGAGATAATCTCCAAATTGCTACAGTAATTTTCCAAAACCGAATTCACAAGCTTGAATCACTTTTCCTAGCTCAGGGGTCGGCAACCCGTGGCTCTTTTATCAAAATTTTGTGGCTCTTCAGAATGTCGAAAATAAATTTTATATTTCAATTTTATTGAAACAAACGAAAATTTAATTTATTAAAGCAAAGATATTTTTTCAAAAAGAATTTTAAATGTGATTGGTTAGAAATTGAATAGAATTATATTAAAATACAGTACGTAATATATAGGACTGCCGCCATTTTCACTCAAATACAGGTTTAGTTATTATTTATTTGTTTATTTACTTTGCAATATGTGAAAATAAATATATAAAACATTTAAATATTGTTGAATGTAACAAAATAATAATTTGTGAACACAAATGATCTACAGAGTTTACGAGGGTCGTTTGAAAAGTCCGTGCAAAGTCAGAGAGATAGCACTACTGGCGCGTATCGAGGTTATGTTTAGTTAGTAGCATCTCTTGGAAGAACACACACCAAGTTTCAGCCAGATCGGTCTATTTCTTTGTGTTTGGCATTCGTTTGAATCGAGGAAGTCGAGTGATTTTCAAAAAATGGACGAAAAAGAATTTCGTGTGTTGATTAAACACTACTTTATGAAAGGCAAAACGCCTCAGGAGACTAAAGAGAAGCTTGATAAACATTATGGTGACTCTGCACCTTCGATTAGAACAGTTTATAAGTGGTTTCAAAATTTTCGGAGTGGCCATATGGGCACAAGTGACGCTGAACGTTCTGGACGCCCTGTTGAGGTTACTACTCCAGAAATCATTGATAAAATCCATGATATGGTGATGGATGACAGAAGAGTGAAAGTGCGTGAGATTGCTAGTGCTGTGGGCATCTCGAATGAACGGGTACATAATATTTTGCATCAACATTTGGACATGACAAAGCTATCCGCAAGATGGGTGCCGCGATTGCTCGTTCACGCTTGACCAAAAACGAAATCGTGTGAAGTGTTGCAAGGACGGTTTGCAGCTGTTCCAGAAGAATCCGCAGGACTTGAAGCGTCGTTTCGTCACTGTGGATCACCCTCGGGCTACTATTTGTTCCCCAATATGAAGAAATGGCTGGCGGGAAAAAGATTTTATTCAAACGAGGAAGTGATTGCAGAAACGAAAGGCTATTTTTCAGACTTGGACAAATCCTATTATTCGGAAGGGATCAACAAACTGGAGCAGCGTTGGACGAAGTGTAAAAGCCTAAAAGGAGACTATGTTGAAAAATAAAAAAGGTTTACCCCAAAAAATTAAGTAGTTTTTATTTTTGCACGGACCTTTCAAACGACCCTCGTATTTAAACTACCATCCTTGCGGCTCTTGGTAAGATTTATTAAAATTATTTAAGGAGAAATGGCTCTCTACTTGAAATAGGTTGCCGACTCCTGTCCTAGACCATTTTATTTTGCTAACATCTTAAAAATGTATTAAAAAATTGAATAATAGTCAAGTTTAAATTCGTTTTTAGTTATCGCTTGCAAAAAAATATAAAAGAAAGAACTCTACCATGTTTAATTATTTTGCAGCACTTAAGTCATTTGCTGGGGACTAATTTCTTAAACAATTAACTAATTACTTTCAAATATATAATTATTTTTTCAAAATAAAACAATTGGAAATACCGTTTTGCTTTTAATATTCCTTTTCTCGATACAGTTACTTTATTTTGTTACACTAGTGGATAGAAATAATATAGCAACACCTCTTCTGCAGCTAGAAATATGTATTTAGTTAGGTTAGATTGTTGTAAGAGTGCAGCAGTAGTTTCAGCTGCAATGGCTGTTGAGTTGAATGGAATGTAAACCTGCATGTACTCGAGTGCACTCTATGAATACTTGCTGGAAATAATATCAATTATAAGATTCTCATGAAATAATGGAATCTCTTTGCTCGCAATGAGTAGCAATAATTTTAAAAATTATTACAATAAAATACTTGTATTATTATTAATATTACATACATTTATTATATAATAAATTATTTCTTAATAATGTGACATTTACTGGTTACAATATGTTATATTTATATCTTTTAGAATTTGTTTTTTCTTTCCAATTTATTAGAGAACTTTTATTACATTTTAAATAATATATTATGATCTCATTTGTTCTTAATGGTGTTGCAGTTGTCCATTTGAAATGGTGAATATTTTCCTCTTGCAGCCACGTCATAAATTTATGCTTTTTGAAACTTGGATCTCTGCGTTCGTATAATTGCAAACCCAGATTTTTATCGATTTACTTGTCTGTTGAATGAAAAAACTATAACAAATCCAATTTTATTAGTTTTGCTCGAACAAAAGTGGAACAAGATTTTAATTTAGAATTTAATAAAATCTTGAAAAGTTCTCCCTGATTCAGTGATCTGGTGTCATCAGGGAGTTGAAGATTTTTTTAGAGAGAATTTAATTTAAATTTTAGGGAATAAAAATAAAAGTAATAACCGTTTGAGTTGGCCTACTGGACTCCTACGCAGAGGTCCCGGGTTCGAATCCAGCTGCTGGCCCCTTAGATTTTTTTTTTCCTAGGAGCTTCTTACAGCTCACTGTCCGGTAATGGACAGTGTTGTCTGTAACGAGAGAACACTGTCCGGAGGCCGGCAGTGCACTGAAAAAAGTTCCGGGCGCCAATAACCTCAGATGTTGACGCGCCTTAAATCATAAAAAAAAAAAAAGTTTGATTTAAAGCTATTCTTTTATTTATTTTTTGCATTTTTCTTTTGTGAGTTTAAAATTTCTAAAGAAAAATACCTCATCAAACTCCATTACCCATAATACAACAGGTGCATCACTTCTTAAACAATAAATATATCCTTAAAACATGAAACTTAGCGTAATTTTCAGTTCTAATACAATAAGACTTAATTTTTATTTATATTTCTATAAATAATATGAACCATTTGAAGAACTAGTAAAGATCGTTAAGAATGAGAGCTGTCAGTTAAGGAGTGGGGGGAAACAAATAACCAATAAATAATCACAATAAATTAATAAAATTCTCGAACGATAATCTCAACACAAATAAAGTTTCGTAACCTTCTTTGAGGTTGTTTTTTTTTGTTTCAGTTATTGTAGAGAACATCTGTTCGTTGCTGATAAATGCGCGTATCTAAGTATTCAATTTGGAAAAGTATTTAAAACTTTAATAGCTTCTAAATGTCACCTATAAAATCTTAAATTTTTATTACCCCATATATTTTATATATAGCTATTAGTAATGCGTTATTTATTTGTTTTATTTTCTGTTTTGTTCCAGGTAAGCTTTAATATAATAATCGATTTTTTTTTTATCGATTGATGGTCACAAGCTGTAGTTTATTAGGTAAGATCAGTTATACTAGCTTTAATGTCTTAAATTAGACGTTTAGTTCAAGGTAATTTAGATAAAATATTTCTTCTTTATCAGCTGGCAATTTCTCTCAGCTTTAATATATATTAACCTAATGACTTTGTTCGCACTGTTTATGTCTAGCAATATTTCAATTCTAAAACGGGTGGGATATTGCTTTTATTTTTAATATAGAGTTATTTATTATAGAGGCTTTGAATTATTTAAATTATGTTAGCGAGTTCTATCCTAAAGGAGTTATATCCGTGTACTTATCAGACTGGTCAATATTTTAAAGTAGTTTAAGGCGAATTATAGATCCTGCATTTGCTGTGAAAAGACTATGTTACCGCTAGTCTAATTGTACTTCTATTTTATACCAATAGTTCGCTCTGTAATTGCAGTAGAAGTCTTTGCCAGACTTTGCTCAGAAGAACTTAATTC
Organism: Rhodnius prolixus; assembly: GCF_049639745.1. Lineage (NCBI taxonomy): Eukaryota > Metazoa > Arthropoda > Insecta > Hemiptera > Reduviidae > Rhodnius > Rhodnius prolixus. Next base: position 28,526,043 of record NW_027411624.1, read on the forward strand.
GATTATTGTTCTAACCAGAATTCTTTTCAGATTTCTGAAAGATGAATTGAGTTGCTGATAAATGTTCTTATTTCCGACAGAATCATCAATTATTTTGTTTTCTTGAAATGTCCACCCTATCCTAAGCTGCTTAAAAGTAACTTAAAATGAATTATGTTGCTTAAAACTTGACTGTTTCAATCGCGGCACCCATCTTGCGGATAGCTTAGTCATGTCCAAATGTTGATGCAAAATATTATGTACCCGTTCATTCGAGATGCCCACAGCACTAGCAATCTCACGCACCTTCACTCTTCTGTCATCCACCACCATATCATGGATTTTATCAATGATTTCTGGAGTAGTAACCTCAACAGGGCGTCCAGAACGTTCAGCGTCACTTGTGCCCATATGGCCACTCCGAAAATTTTGAAACCACTTATAAACTGTTCTAATCGAAGGTGCAGAGTCACCATAATGTTTATCAAGCTTCTCTTTAGTCTCCTGAGGCGTTTTGCCTTTCATAAAGTAGTGTTTAATCAACACACGAAATTCTTTTTCGTCCATTTTTTTTTGAAAATCACTCGACTTCCTCGATTCAAACGAATGCCAAACACAAAGAAATAGACCGATCTGGCTGAAACTTGGTGTGTGTTCTTCCTTAGAGATGCTACTAACTAAACATAACCTCGATACGCGCCAGTGGTGCTATCTCTCTGACTTTGCACGGACTTTTCAAACGACCCTCGTATGTTGCTCCAAACTTGACTATTTCAACCGCGTTAGGGACCGTATTCCCTACCGGAAATGTGAACTGCTATCCGATGACAGGAGCTATAGATTATAATTTGTCTCGAAATTCTCACTCACTAGCTTTTTTTTTTTGATTCAGAAGTCTTTCACTACTGCAAAAACTAGTTCACAGTGCAAATGGTGGCTTCTACGAAACTATATCCAAAATATAGAGCACCCGAAGGCTTTCTAGTATTGAGTTTGGCTTTATTTTGTCCTTTATTTAAAGATGCCCTCGAGTTGCGAGGAAATTGATCATGGTTGTTGTACATTGTCAAACTTATTAACACTTTTTATATTTCACATTTTAATGAATAATATGCAATTACTAATTATTGTCTTATTAACAGATGTTGGCAACTTTCTTTTTATTTATGTATATATTTTTAATAATTCTTCCATTAATTTTGTATGATTACTTGATTTACATAATTTTTTTAAAGATAAATTTTAAATATAATTGAGAAATAACATCACCTGTCGAGGACATTCTTTTACATAAATGAGTAATTTAATTAAAACTGACATTATAGTAATTAGGTTGGTTGTTACGCTAGATAATTTCTTGACTTTTTGGCTAGATTCCTCCATATATAACTTGAATTTATTTTTATTATTATTATTATTTACTTAGGTTATCTACGCAATATTTTCTCTGCAAGATCTGGGGGGAAAAAATAGATGTTTTTCCTTATTTTATTTGTATCTGTTTTCGTGGAGCTTTCTGTCAAATTCAACGACCCTGATCAAAATAATTTTATACATTTTTAAGAGGAGTATTATTGGATTTCAAATATAGTTAATGTAGTTATAGTCCATTTGCGATAAATAGAACTGTAACTGAAAAGCTATTAGATTCTTCCTTGCAGGTCTGTTGTTTCGGCATTGTTTTGTGTTTTCGCAGATGTATCATTTCTTTGTGTACAATAACGGAAGGCCAAAGAATTATGGCCACCTCCTAACTATTCCATTATTTTGTCTTAACTTTTAACACCAGGTGAGAGTATACTTGGCCCCGTTCTCTACACAGTATACACATCAGACATACCTATACAACCCCTCTACACTACTCTGTACATATGCAGACGATACAGCCATACTAGCTACAAGTACACATCCTTCATCAGCTTCATACAAGTTGCAGGATACACTTACATAAATAGAATCCTGGGCAAAGAAGTGGATGATTAAAATGAACCCACAGAAATGCCACGTTTACTCTCCAGTAGGGCTCCTGTCCACCTGTCCTCTTCAACAGCAAATCCACTTCCTTGTACAGATCTGGGTGCGCTATCTTTGGCTCTACATAGACAAGCGAATCACGTGGAACCCACACACTAGACTTAAAAGACAAGCAATGATAAAACGTGCGAAACTGCTTTTTCAGACTACTTGGACGACGCTCCCAAATTGCCCATTGAACTCAAACGTTTAATATACAATACTATCCTCAAACCTATGTGGACTTACGGACTAGAGCTGTCGGGTTCAGCCAAACCTACAAACATACGGACTGTACAGACATTTCAATCAAAACTACTCCGACAGATAGCTGACGCTCCTTTCTACGGTGACTAACCTCACTCTTCACTACGATCTCAACATTCCCTTCATAGACCAACACGCCAAGACTAAATACCAAAAATTCCATACTATTCTCTCGACTAGCTCTAATCCTATTGTACTGTCTCTCGCTTCCTCTGACATTCCTAATAATCCTCCTCGCCGACTGAATCGCGAATAGCCCCGCGACATCCTCGCAGTCTGAAGGCAGAGGCATCATCCTTCTCCTGTAGAGAGTGCTACCGCTGGGTAGTTTCTCTCCTCCTGCTCTCCTCTTGCACCAGTTCATCATACTCATCACATTTACTGATTGATTGAATAATCGATTTAAATTAAATCCGATAAGGTAAAATTTGTACACGATTTCATTTAAGATCTAGTCTCTATAATATACATCATTATTTGGTGAAAATTAGTTTAAAAGTTTTTCAGTTTAGGCATCCCAAGTGTAGTCACGGATTTGTTCTACATTCTGACGTTAACTAGCCAGACTTACGTCATAAATTTATCCACCATTATTTGCTGTGAAGGTAGACCATTCAAAACTCCTTTTAAAGGACATAAATACGCTTAATTTTTACGTTTTTTTAAAGCCACACTTTTATGGGGTTAAAATAACGGTTAGTTTGAATAATCCCTGAGCAAAAGAAAAAGACGAACAAAGAGATTACTAGATATTAACAGAGATAATATTGGTGTCCTATATATCCTGGTAACTGCAATAATCTGCCCCCATGTAGAGGAGAAAAACGCATTAAACGAAATCACCAATTCTTTGGAACCCGCAAGAAAATTATTGTAAATAATGTAATGATTTTTTTAGTAGTAACTGTACGCATGCGTGTAGGAGGATAATTTGTGTAGCTAAGGAATTTGACCAGCTCTTGTAGCCAAACCAAGATCATATTAGATGATTGGACGACATTGTGCTTTAAAACTGCTCACATTACCTGATCAAAGATTGTGTTCTGAGTAGTGTGGGAGTCAATACATCCTGTCTTTTAATCTGACGTTTATTTTATTATTATTATTTTTTTGAATTTCGTTAGTGTATTGTTACGATAAAATGCATCGCAAAATATCTTTTCCAATGTGTACACAAAATACAGGAATTGTTTCATCCTTTTTTTGCGATTTTATTCACTGTATTTCGCAATCTGGCTTGTACATGACTTTTAAGTTGTTTTTTGACAGTAAGTTTTGGTACCCGAAAAGTTAGTTGACTCTAAATTGTCATTAAAGGAACTATTGTCGAAAATATCTAGCTCTAAAGAAATAATCGATTCAGTGAACTGATACTTCCGACCAGCCCAGTATATCTTCAAATATAGTATTTCTATTACCTATTTTAATTACCGTCAAATTGCTGTTGATAAGTGCACAGAACAGCCTAACCACTCCTCTAATTTAGTCTTTCTCAAAGTGGGCGACAAGGCCCCCTTGTGGGCGCTGAGGCCTACAGGGAGGCGGTAAAGAGCCCAGAGAAAATTAGGGGGGTTTTGAAGCGGTTTAGGGGGGGGGCCGATGGCTGATTTGTGTTTCTCTAAAATTTTAAACTAAAATCAAAACCTGTCTACTACACCTACATCGATTCTTTCGTTGTTTAGTTAATTTTGGCCATAAAAAGCCAATCCCGCAATTGTACCCTGGATTGTGGTCGATTTGTTCAACGATTTTTTTGATATCATCACCATCGTCGAATATGTGTGGACGTGGATTTAGTGCTGTGGTAAAGCTGCTAACTAGATAGAGAAATCGTTTGCAAATTACCGAACGCGGTGACTTACGGCTGTTTTTTGAAGTAAATTCGAGCCTGATATTAACCAAACTTGTTAAAAATCATCAGATTCATCCCTTCACATTAGATTAGTTTTAAAATTAAAGTTGCCGTTTTATTGCTCTCATTAGAACAGTCTCATTCAAAAATGTAAAGTTTGAACTCAGAAACAGGATAAGGACTCATATGGCACACAATAATTAAATTAAAGAAATGATTGCGATTGTGATTTTTAAGATGTGGTAAAGTTAAAGATTTTTGGTAGCGCCAGAAAATAATTTATTCTCAAAAAAAAATGGGCTGAATAAGTTTGAGAACCTCTGCTTTAATTAAAACTGCCCGGTAGGATAAGGGTTGATCGTCAAAAAACTGCACGAAGAAGCGTAACGTTAAAAAAAAACACCCAACTTTGACAATTTTTTTCTCTTTTTCTATAAAAGATAAAATTCCCAAATTTTCTTTATAATGTAGGGCAAATCCTCCTTTATAGCTGTAATTTTGTTGCAACAACCCAGATCTGATAGATTTCGAGAAAAAAGTTGCTGAAAATGAGCAAAAACGGCTTTTTCAAAAATTGGTCTTCTTCTAGTTGTTGTTGTTACCTTTTTTGCGCCTAAACGCGTGAACCGATTTTCATGAATGAGGTGCCATTCAATTTCGGAATTTTATGTAGATGTGCCTTTTGGGGGTCTCGACGCTGTACATCGAATGGGAGAGGAGTTAGCCCCCTTTATGTAAGGCCTCCTCCAATATTATTATTACTAATTATTCTGTAAATCTTGGCCTACAAAGTACAAGTAATACCAAATTTTGGTAACTAACAAAAAACTGAAAGTTAAAAATACAAAAACTGATTTCAGCTAAACAAGTTTTAGTATAGTAATGAAGATTTAATTTGCTGTCGGCTTTCTTTATACTTGACAACCAGCCGTGGTGTTGCTATAAATATGGAGGCCAGTGTATTATGCATTCATTATACATATCATTATACATATTTACATTGTTATTAGTTCGGTATTTATAGATTATTGTAAAAGAGAGCGGCCATCCCCTCTCCGCTTCTTCCTCTAATAGAAATTAAGTATTTTGTTTCTTTACTATGAATATTTATAAGTACCATTATGTCGTGTAATTTTTCATTCAAGCAATAAAAACTTAATGGACCTCATTTTATTTTTGGTTTTTATTCCGAGAACAAAAAATAAGAACAGCTATTAGAAGAAGTGAGAGTCAGTTTTGGAAATTAGGCAAAAATTTAGTGCTGTTTTTATGGAGTGTTATTCTATTTTTGTTAACAAGCCAGGGTGGTCTTCGTCTGAAGCTACTAGGGTTCTGTAATATGTCTCAACTAATTCACACCCATCAATTACTTCTACCTTCTTGTTGGGAATGGTAGGACATAAAACTGGTGTTTTTTTTTGGGGGGGGGGTCTAAAAGAGAACTACGATATGGGTGGAAGGCAGAGAAAGTGAAATTAGTATTGGTCAGATATTTAAGAGAAATATATGTTTTTGCGAAGGAGTGTCCTTTAGTCCCAGCAGCTAGAAAGGGGCTCGAAAGATCGTTTCCGGTGTCCATTTTTCTTGTTTCATGACCACTCCTTGAACCTCTTCTTTATATTCTGTATCTCATTTCCTCTATTTATTGCTCCGTGTTTACTATACCCTAACATTGTCTTCATTGTCTTCTTCTTCTTCTTAATGAATCGTTTAGCTATTCAATGACCGTAAAAGAAATATTACAAGATATATCCTGGCTACCTATCCGGCTCCTAATTCATCAACATAGTCTGGAGTTCTAGTAATGTTGTTTTTTTAGACTACGAGGTGTGGTGGCTGTTAAATAACGAGACTGATGCTGCTACAGAAAAACTGTGCATGCGCCAAATCTTTAACGACCGACAGCTGTGCATCGTAAAGCCTTCTCTTTCGATTGCAGCGTCTCACGTGTTTGTAGAGAAATCTGTCTGATCGGAACCGTCGTTTGTGTTAGAGGTGTTAGTTTCGTTTTGCCGAAAACATGATTACTACACATTTAGTAGAGCAACGAATTGTCGTGAAATTTCACATCAAAACTTGATAAAACCGCTACTGAAACTTATCTTTTATTTTTAGTTTATGGCTATGAATGTTTATCACGTGCGCGAGTTTTTGAGTGATTCAAAAGTTTCCAAGATGGCTGCGTGAAGACATCGGAGATGATGACCGCCCGGGGTCGCCCTTCCACGTCCAAAACGGATGAAAATATCGATTATAATTAATCAACATTTCTACCGTGAGGTGCTTGCTCAACTCCTGCTGAAAGAGTAAGGAAAAAAAACGACCCGATTTGTGGAAGAACCAGTCACGGGGTTCTTCATCAAGACAACGCGCCGGTTCACACTGCATTGTCTGTCACAAGACGTTTCTAGCCAAGTACAACATCCCAGTTTTAGGCCTTATCCGCCTGACCTGGCCGCCACATGTGACTTTTATCTGTTCCCCAAAATCAAATCTGCATTAAAAGGAACACGATTTTTGGTCCGTTGGGAAGCGTCCTGCAGGTCTCACAGAAAAAGACTTCCAGCACTGTTTCAGAACAATGGTAAATTCGCATGAAGCGTTGTAGGGATAGGGGAGGGGTGTATATTGAAGTTGATAATAACTAAATATGTATAAATTTAAAATAAAATGTTTTACAGCAATAGTCTCGTTATTTAATAGCCACACCTCGTATACCTTCAGTTCTTAATGAATTTACCTTAATAGACATTTTTTAAAGGATCTCTCGGATTTTAGTATTGCGCGATGAAGTAAGTTTTTGGAAATAGACAAATGGTAGTCAGAACATAGATTAATACCAGCTACACAGCCAATATGTGTCTCATTAAAAAGATGACCATTTCTAAAGTATTAACAAATTCCAAATTTATAACACTAATTTGTACTTTTCAATTTTTAAGACTGTTTAAATATTTCTATAACTAATGTCTGTGAACTATTGCTGCATGTTTATTGCATCACTTACTTGGTTTTGGACCTTCAAACATCATCAGAGGAGATTAATTTTAGGTTAACAGGTTTTTTTTAAATAGAAATTTCGATTTCACTTTCTTTACGCTTATTTAGTGACTCATATGACGATGTGTCAGAAATCGAAATCTCTACAACAGACCGATTAATCTATCTCTAATTAGAGATAAATGTCCGAAACCTGCCAGAAATATCATAAATATGCGTGCCTATAACTAAAAACTGCTTAAATTACATTAATCTATTGCAGTTGGCCTCAAAATATTTATTACAACTTTCATTTTGACAAAAATACATTATTTTTATACAGGATATTTGGCGTAGACTCCAAAAATTACTTCAAATCTTATGAGATTTCTTTGCACCACGTTGAAACTATTAGATTAGGGCAGCCTCCAGACCTACGCCACTGCGACTCCTTTAGATCTATTGTGGCTCCCCTCACTTTAAAGCTCACCCTCCAGACCTGTCCTTTTAATCAGAGTCTTGATTCTGGTGAGCGACTCTTGGCTAAAGCTCCTCAGGCCTTGGTTTTACCTCCCCGAGAAGTAACATCCTTAGCCATACGAGCCCCTCACACTTACACAACACCAGTGCAGTGCCGTTTCCTTCTCTTCCTGACAGAACCTACAGAGGCTATCATCTGTCAGGCCCCATGCGATGCATGTGTTTTCTGAGCCTGCAGTGGCCCAGTTAATAGGCCTACAATTATCCTTATAGCCCCACGCGGCCTTGACGGATTAATTCTGCAGTCACCCTCGGCGAATAGCCTTTAATAAACTCCTTCGCCTGTCTCTGCCCCAGTGGTGGCGAGCCACTGCTCCTGAGACCTACTCTGCACCCACAAGTTAATGGTTGCAGTCTTAACATACTTCGAAATCCCAAAACAGGGCTCTGGGCCAACGAAGTGTCCCGCAGTGCCTTCCCTGGCCAATAAATCTGCCACTTCGTTTCCCTTTATGTCATGAATGACCAGGTACCCAAACCAGAAAGACCTTATTTTGGTCACTAATTTCCTTCAAGGCACCCAGACAGTCCCAAACCAGCCTTGAGTTGACCTGGTAGGAACTAATAGCTCATGTTTAAACTAAACTATAGTCCTCTGTGGTTATGTACGTCTTAGAGATTTGGTTTTTATCATAAAGTAATCACTAACGATTTTTGGGAGTGTTGTAGGAGAAAAATGGTGGCTAGACCGTAAAAGGAACGAGTCTTCGCGACAGATGTTTCAGTGGATATCTACTGAAACTGTAGGTGGAGGTTGTCTAGAGGATTGTGGTGCCTAAATAAGAGTTGAAGGACTCTGTTAAAGGAAGGATTAGCTTATTGACTTAGAAGACTAGGTTCCTTTAATTTAGTTCGCTAGGGCCCTTGCACTTGGACAAGTTTTACATATAAGAAATATACTATATTTAATAAAGAAATGATGTCGTGGGTCCAAAGGTTATACAGGAAGTTAACAAAGCCCAAACATCAATACCGATGTTATAATTTATCTATTTAATTTTATTACAAGCCAATTGTAATCCTTTCATACAGTTAGCCGTGGTAAAAGTTAAAGCCAATCTTATTTTTTTACTTTTGATTGATCAATCTAGACGGCAGTTGTCCTTGGCCTCAACCTCTCTCTATGTGTGTAAACCGCACTGTTACCTTTCCAAAATATTAATAACACATAACTGTTGTTCTGAATCATGGGCTCTCTTGATTAATGGAACTTTTAAAACAATAAAAAGAAATAAAAAACAGAATAGAAAAGTTTTTCTTTTTTTGATGAAGAATGTTCTGGGCAGTCTCTTAGAATGACTTTAAAAGAATGTAGCCATTTAAATAATTTCCTATCAGTTTGAGATTTTAAAAATTCTATGTTCCTTTTTCTAAGTTATTCGAGTTCAAAATTCACGTGGTGCCAAACTTTGTCTTTGTCTTTTGTTTTTTTTAAAAAGGATTTTATCCTTACTTTCTTTTACCTATAAAAAAGCTTAACCAATTCCTGAGGTTCACAATTGCATTTTGATCCGAAGTAGGGGAGAGGGGGGCACATTTGAACAGAGGGCACCTTTGAACAGTTTTAATTTCTCGCCAAATACTTAAAACATTTATGATTGATAATTTTCTCCATATTTTGTGGTAGACCTGTTGTATAATTTACTGAGTTTCCCTTCGTTTTCATGGTTTGTAAAGTCAGAATTGGGGAATGTTTTATTTTGTAAGGTGGAAGTAAAATTTTTGTTGCATCTTTGGAAGTGTATTGTGAAGATTGTAGTGGACAAGGTGTAAAGTATTGTTAGTACATATTAACATTTGGAATTCTTGTTTTTAAATCTAGTATTACCAAAAGTCTACTTGCTTGCCAAAAAGTGTTGGATATTATATTTTCTCTTATGGAAGGAGAAGGGAGCACATTTCAACATCTCAGTTAAAATGTGCCGCCCTACCGACCTGCAAGTTTGTGACTTTTTTTTTTGGTTTAATCGCAGAGAAGGGGAAAGTGGTCCGAAGCTACATTAAGAAGCGCAACAAACCGAATATTTTGTTCAAACTTCCTAAACCCATCACTGCGTGTGACTCGAACTGAGTCATTCTTGATTTTTGAACTAGATTTCAGTGGTTTAAAAGAGAATGTAATGTACTAGTGAGAGAAATAACTGATAGAAGTTAGATTCAGAGTAAAGTAATATCATTTCTTTCTATTTTATATTGTGTTCAAAGGTACCCCACCAGTGAGGCAGATATTAACATTTGGCACAGAAATTTTTAAATTAAAAAAAATATAGATATGTACGTAAATTACTGTTTATTGGCATAGATCTGTTAGGAAGACTTGAAAGTTGTAGAAAACAAGATAAAAAGGTTCAATAATACGATTCTGTGCACTCTGCAACAGAAAATGTAAATTCTGTTCAAATGTGCCCCCCTCTACCCTACGTGCTTTTCAGTTCTCCGGATCCCATACTTACGAGGGTCGTTTGAAAAGTCCGTGCAAAAATAAAAACTACTTAATTTTTGGGGGTAAACCTTTTTTATTTTTCAACATAGTCTCCTTTTAGGCTTATACACTTCGTCCAACGCTGCTCTAGTTTGTTGATCCCTTCCGAATAATAGGATTTGTCCAAGTCTGAAAAATAGCCATTCGTTTCTGCAATCACCTCCTCGTTTGAATAAAATCTTTTTCCCGCCAGCCATTTCTTCATATTGGGGAAGAAATAGTAGTCCGAGGGAGCCAAGTCTGGAGAATAGGGGGGATGTGAAACGAGTTGGAACCCTATTTCCATTAATTTTGCGACCACAACTGCTGAGGTGTGAGCTGGTGCGTTGTCGTGATGGAACAGGACTTTTTTGTGGGCCAATCGTGGGCGTTTTTCTTGCAGCTCGGTTTTCAAACGGTCCAATAACGATGAATAATATGCACCTGTAATAGTTTTACCCTTTTCCAGATAGTCGATGAGGATTATTCCTTGCGAATCCCAAAAGACAGTCGCCATAATCTTTCCGGCCGAAGGAACGGTCTTCACCTTTTTTGGCGCAGATTCCCCCTTGGTAATCCATTGTTTAGATTGTTCTTTGGTCTCAGGAGTGTAGTGATGTATCCATGTTTCATCCACAGTGACGAAACGACGCTTAAAGTCCTGCGGATTCTTCTGGAACAGCTGCAAACCGTCCTTACACGATTTCGTTTTTGGTCAAGCGTGAGCAATCGCGGCACCCATCTTGCGGATAGCTTTGTCATGTCCAAATGTTGATGCAAAATATTATGTACCCGTTCATTCGAGATGCCCACAGCACTAGCAATCTCACGCACCTTCACTCTTCTGTCATCCATCACCATATCATGGATTTTATCAATGATTTCTGGAGTAGTAACCTCAACAAGGCGTCCAGAACGTTCAGCGTCACTTGTGCCCATATGGCCACTCCGAAAATTTTGAAACCACTTATAAACTGTTCTAATCGAAGGTGCAGAGTCACCATAATGTTTATCAAGCTTCTCTTTAGTCTCCTCAGGCGTTTTGCCTTTCATAAAGCAGTGTTTAATCAACACACGAAATTCTTTTTCGTCCTTTTTTTGAAAATCACTCGACTTCCTCGATTCAAACGAATGCCAAACACAAAGAAATAGACCGATCTGGCTGAAACTTGGTGTGTGTTCTTCCAAGAGATGCTACTAACTAAACATAACCTCGATACGCGCCAGTGGTGCTATCTCTCTGACTTTGCACGGACTTTTCAAACGACCCTCGTATTTGTACAAATTAAATTTATTTAAGAATACGTGTCTTATATTTGATTTTGGTTTTTTTACACGTCTGTGTGGTCTTTGAAGATTACTTGCCCTGTACAAAGTGTTCAGGGTGCATTGTATACTTTTTTAGTTACATATTGTTGTGGGGGAAACAACATTTATTAGTGCAGCATGCAAATTATAAGGTCATAGTGCATACCAATATGCAGAATTCATAAATATTTGAAAAAAAAATTAGTTTCAAAAAATAATCAATCAAACTTTTAATGAATAAAAAAATAAAACAAGCTTTAATTAAAAGTTGAATCAAAATAAAGTTATAAATAAATAAATGCGGCTAGTCAGGTTTGATAGAGGCTTGAAATAATAAATTCTTTACACATAGATATTCTTCTTGGAGTAAGAACCACACTCTGTGAATATATCAGTAGGGTGTACTTCACTCACCAAGAACTTAGCATGTCTTCTATAAGAATCTTCTATTGAATACAGAATTAAGAAAGATAGTTGGCTGGATACATCGCTAATACCAAATAGAAACCATGGCTGCAAGTGGGGTGGGAGAAGCTAAACAAACGATAAAAGAAAATATACTAAAGAGAAATAAATCATTTAGTTGTGAGCGTGGTTGGACACGTGGCCACACGTGTATCAATGGAATGACATTATGAATGTAAACATTCATGTTAAACAAAAAAAATAGCTTATTAATGGGTGTGGTTCTTCTAATGTTTCTTAATAATTAACAGCTATAATATTCCAACTTTTACAAGGCCTAATGACGTGTTGGGACGCTGAACACTGAGGCTTTTATGCCCTAATAAAAAAGCTTGCGAGAATATTACTTTATTGATGAATGGCTACATCTAATTAAAAATAAAGATTATTATAATTCTTAGCACATTCGGAGAGCAAGATCGTTAGCCTAACCTGTATTAATTTTTATGTAACTCAAAATTTTGCAGGTGTGGCAACAGAGGCAAACAAAAATGCCGTTGCAAAAACATACACGCGACTATTAAATTTTCAAAAAGGTCACTAAAGATTACAAAAAGAAAAAAAAATCTATTGTCTCAATGAAATTCACTTTTTGATCTGCCAATTTTCTTAAAATTTTGGAATTTTCTGTGCAAATTTATGCTTATTAATATTTGGTAAGTTGTAATTCCGTACATTATACCTGAAATGGAACATTAGAGGGAGAGCCCAACCATCTCCTCGTTCTATAGTTGCTCTTATTTGAATTTCTCCAGCAAAATATTTGAAATAAATGTTTTTAGAATTAATTATGGGCGGATCGTTGACAAGAAAACTAAATCGTATGCGTCAATTTTTACGCAAAAATCTCAACAAAAAAAATCAAAAAATGATTCTGTGAGATACTTCCTTCCGGTTGGTTGATTTTATCCAAAAATTTATTTTTCAAATCGTAGACAACAAAACATCAAATTTGAAAATTATTTTTTCAGGCGGGGCTTAACGTCCAACTACCAATTAGATGTTGTGAACGGAGGCGACTAGCAAACATACTTTACTGTAAAATTCCCTTTATTAACCATTAAATAAAAATCAAAGGCCTAAGACCGAGGAATCGAACCCAGTACCACAATACATGGTTAGTTTCGCAAGTCTCGCCTCTAACCGCTCGGCTACCGTGGCGCCTTAAACAATCCTATATAAAAAAATAGATGATAATAATGATTCTTCCTTTAAATTAGACATAATTTAAATATTGTAGCAAAACTCCATTTCTTTATTCGTTTATTACAAATGATCGCAGCTTTAAAGATTCTATTACATAATGGTAGATCTTATTTAGGTGTTCATATGAGTTTACTTTGAGAATATTGATTTAATGGGGACTCCTTTTTGGAGGAACTCTCCCAGGTAATGTCTTTTCAGTGGAGAGTACAGCGGACAAAGAGAAAGTGCTCCAGGGTTTTAGTTCTATTTAAGATTGCACATCGTGTAGATCGAGTTGTGTGTATGTGGTAATAACCATTTCTAGACCTGATTCTCAGTGTCTTATAACTCGATACTCGAATCTGGCTGACCACTCTTGAGTTTGTCTAAAGATCTAGTGTGACAGTCCTGAAATCTCCTGCTTTAATGGCATATTAGGGCAGCCATCACTGGATGGCCGTTGTTTTGCCAGACATGTTTAACACGGTCCTTGTTGGCCAGTTGCACACTCATGGCAAACGAGACCTTCGCGTGTATATCTACTTGATGACCAGTGTTGAAAGCTTTTAAAACAAAATATAATTAGCGTTAATAAAAATTAAAGCTAAATTACTAAGTTTTAAGGATATAATAAATTGGTTGATTAGGTTACCCCTGCCTAGTCCCCAACTATTACATAAAATTTTGCTGCACCTCTGTGCTAGCCGCTTTTAACTAGAAACTAGCGTTCTGAAAGCATTTACACAAGGTCATCAATGTAATACAATACATTGGGAAGTCTTAACAATCAGGAGGTTTCCATTAAGAGAAAATTGTAGTTCCTTGTAGTCTTAACAGTTTGGTCTTCTTCTTTCTTCTTTGTGTGTGTTGTTTCATTGTCTTCCTGTCTGGGTACATCGTTTAGTGCCGACCTATCTTGTCAGATTTTATCTAGCAAAAATTATCACAATTCTGGAAACCTGAATACATTCAGATAACAGATTCAGTATTCTCTTGTACATGTTACGAGCATCAAAGTTCACGTTAGATCCTTAAGGAATCCCATTCAGGACACACCTACAAAATTCTTCTCCCATTTTTTTTTGGTTTTTATCTAGATTTCTTACATTTTATTACTTCTAATAAATCTAAGATTTTTAAAAAATTAATCACTGTGTTAACAATTACTCTAGTTAACTAAAGAAAACCTTACTTTAAAAAATTTTTTTTTTTCTTCGATTGCTAATTAATGTGCCTATCTTTTTACTCAATTCTAGAACGTTCAAATTTTCAGTTTCTGTTTTTGCGCACCACTGCTAAAATTGTTCTTAATTTGTGAGCTTTTAAGTAAAGTAATCGCCTATTTTATCGGGCGGGCTTTACGTCCAACTACCAATTAGGTGCCGTGGACGGAGGCGACTTGCAAACATACTTTACCGTAAAATTCTTTTATTAACCATTAAATAAAATCTAAGGCCTAAGACCGGGGAATTGAACCCAGTACCACAATACATATTAGCTTTACAGGTCTCGCCTCTAACCGCTCGGCTACCGTGGCGCCATCGAAAGCTTTTATATTTACATTAATCACACTAACAAATATTATGTGGTGTAAGGGAATTAAATTGATTTTCAAGTTCAATATTCATAAAATATAATTGTAATTGAAGAAAGGGTTAAGTGTCCATTTTATAGATTTTTCAGGAGAGCAACTTTAAAGTTTGAAACGTTACAGCTTCTGTAATTTATACATTGCATAGAATGGAACATTCTTTAGTATTCCTTAAAAGTATAAAACAAATATTTTTAAAAATTGGGGGCCTCTGTATCTATTTGTCTGTATGTATATTTTCCAGTTTCTTAGTATAACCCTCGAATCAGATTGTGAAAATAAGAATATAATGTAATATAGAGATCATATTTCACTTTATAAACTCCAAGCAACTCCCACGACAAAATTCTGTTCATCTGTGGAGTCTAGTCATCAGGGTGTTCATGGCTAATTGAGTTTCAGAAAATAATAATATTGCTTACAAATTTTCTGCTTTTATTTTGAATGAACTTAATGTAAATTTTAATTATACGAGTATACCTTTCATAAAACCAGACAAAAAAATTAATACAGCTTAGAAATCCACACCTGCAGGACTTCACTCTTTCTGTCCGTGTTTTGGATGGATTTCATCCGTTTTCTCAGTGCATACCATATGTGGCTATAACTCTTGAGACTAAGTTGACCTATCTAAAAGTTTGTGTGATGAACTCTAGATAATGTACCAAAAACTCACTTTCGTCAAATTTGGACTTAAACCCCTTTTTACCATGTAGTCTTCTTGTTACGTCTGATCTGACAACACGATACTGAGAATAATTTCACGCGATAGTGTTAATACTTATTTATTTAATACCTCTATAAAATTAAATAAATTGCAGGAAACTAATAAATACTTTATTTAAAACTTTATTCTAAAATAAGAATGGCAATAACGAGAGATCGCATTCCGGAGTCGGTAAATAATATTTGGTCAGCAATAGAGAAGAAATATACACCTTTAACATCTACCTAAATATTTTAAGTTTGTCGATAAATTATATTGTCAACAAGAATGTACAGTTCTTTTTTTGGTTTGCTTTTATTTTATTTAAGTGAAACTAGGGAAGTCATAAAAGATGTGTGTACACGTTTAAGAGTTGAGGAGGGTCACGGCCCTTTGCGCGTGACATCACTATACGTCTTCTTCTGGTTTTTAGGTGGGTGCACCATCTCCTCCTCAGCATGCACCCATTTAATGGTATATTCTTGTTATATTATCACCGTCTGCGTTGATAAACTGCAGTTATTATTATAACTTTAAATTTTTAAGAAGAGCTTTTGTTTTCTTTATTTTTTTTTCTACGTTTTTGTTTATTTGATACTTGTAATAACTTACGACATAATCAATAGTGTAAACGATAGGAAAGGAACAATTTGAGCGCTGAAAAATTTCTACTTTGATATTTTCTGAATTCAAAACAATGGTGTTTTTTTCCAAATTAGGCTCTCTAATTGCACCCAGTAAGTGGGGAAAGAGTACAGCAGTGGGTTCGAATTTGTTATTTGGTTGAAAAGCCATTGCATACTCATCAGCCAACTTTAGAACAGCCACTTTGCTGGATAGAAGTTGGAATTTTTTGAAACTCTATTTTGCTATATATCTCACAAGTTTCTCCTTTTAATGATTTTATTTTGTGTTTTAATCGTATTTATTTAGAGTAAATGTAATTGTATTGTATTTATTGTATATAAAGACTTGCTCTTACAGCGAGTTTGATTTATACAAAGCGTAGTCCTTAACAAAAAACAGAACACAATTTTTTAAAATTTTTGAACACAAAAGTAATGTAATCGCCTATTTTTTCAGGCGGGGCTTAACGTCCAACTACCCAATTAGGTGTCGTGGACGGAAGCGACTAACAAACATACTTTGCTGTGAATTTCTTTTATTAACTATTAAATAAAATCCAAGGCCTAAGACCGGGAATCGAACCCAGTACCAAAAATGCAGATTAGCTTTGCAGAACACAAAAGTAACTAAATAAATAAACCATACAAAAAAAGAACATAAGTTATAAAAACAATAAGGACTCTTTTTTACAAAACTTAGAAAACTTAAAAATAGAAAAGACGTGTCGATTACCAAAATAATCGAATACATCTTAGTACAAATAATAATAATAATAATTTTTAGGAATATTGAGGTGAGGTCATCAATAAATACAACTTTTTTGCTTTATACCAACGTTTCGGTAATTTTTACTAACTTCTTCAGGGTATTATAAAAAAAAGTTTGTGAAGTTCAATGTAGAGCTATATCATCATAACTGTTCTGATGATATAAATTCAAATTCAAATCCAGAAACAGTTGTATTTATTGATGACCGCACCTCGATATTCTCCAAAAATCATCCATCAACAATGGTCGAAATAAACCAAACTCCATCAATAATAATAATATAAGGGAAGCGATTAGATATGCGGTTAGCATATTGGATTCCCACTCGGAGATCACGGGTTCGAATCCAGCTGCTGATCCTTAGATTATTGCTTCCTAGGAGCTTCTTACAGCTCACTGTCCGGTGATGGACAGTGTTGTCTGTAACGAGAGAATATTATTCGGAGGCCGGCGGTGCACTGAAAAAAGCTCCGGGCGCCAATAACCTCAGATGTTGTCGCACCTTAAATTATTAAAACAATAATAATAATTAAAAATTTTAGTTCATCAATATTCGATTAAGAATTTTCTTAAAGTTTGACAATTAATCTTAAATATATTAAACTGTTCAATTTAGCTTCATCATTGATCACTAGCAAAGATCGCATTGTATTTTGAGCGAGATATATTTGTGTCTGAATGAGGTAAAATCAGGGTAATGGTATAAATTATCAACTTCGCCAGATTTACAGAGTTCTCAAGATTTAAGTCCTGACAATTCATGCTTTATCCCAGCTAGAAATAGGAGAGAAGTATTTTTGCTTGCTAAGCGAGTTCGCGATATTAGCCTTAACTTCTTTATTTCAGAAGGAAACTGAAAATGTGGCTCTAGGAAACCTCAGAGCGCTGATATTTCTATAATAATTTTATTAAATGAAGAGTTGACAATTCGTTTTCTACATCTTAGGAGATTTAACATACTTTTAAAGGACACTTAACAATCTCTTATAGTTCAGTGAGGCTTCTTCATGGTTCTGACTAATCCAGGAATCCAGATTACCTCCAGTCCGATCAGTATGAGATAATTTCTCAAATAGGCACACCAATTGTTAGGTATTGAATTACAGCTTATAAGTTCAACCAATCTAACATAGCAAAGCTTGAGAATTTGTTCTTCAGGCATTGCTAATAGCTTAAGCCATCAATTAAATGCATCTTCTAAATATTTTCTACTGATTATGTATGAAGACGTCCAGTTTCTGCTCTAACATAGCAATTCAGTGTAAATAAAGCAATTATACAGAGTAAATGTCCCTTAAGTAGGTAACATAAAAACAGGTTTTTAATCCATAATATTTTAAGCGGGGAAGAAGGAGAAGTAGAGAAACAGCGTACGGGGCCAGTTATGTTGTAGGAATTAGCCAATCCTAGGCATAGTATTGACAATCTGTTATATAATATAATGTGCACCTTAGAATGTAAAAAGAGGCTTTATCATTTTAGATAGCTTATAAAGTTATATAAATAACAATTATTATACAAAAATCTAATGTAAAAATCTAAAGATAGTTTAAGTTGAAAAAAAAAGGCAAAAAAAATGCGCGAAATGTCCTTGAGTTGGTTAAAGAAAAATATTATAGAGGGGAAAAATGTGATATGTGTAACCTTTTTTGATCATCATTCTGCACCTTCCTTCATCTTCAGTGTACATATATTATTTCAATAGCCTATCTTGAGAACTTCTCATGAATATCTTTAATGATGAGAAAAAAAAATAGCAAGGGTAATAACACTGGTTAAAGAAGAATGGTCACTAATTCTCGCAAGTTCTCATCAGTTCTGTTTTAAAGCATTTATTATTTTAAAAAAGAACTCTTTCCATTTGACTCCCATTGCTTGACCATTGCTTCCATGATCGTCGATAAGTTACAGAGAAAAAAACTATCTATTATTTATTTTACTTACACTAAAACAACATTTCCATAATGAAGTTATATTAAGATTCATGTTATTACGTGTTTTATCTATTGTGAAAAACATTACTTTCACCTATTTTACTTTCCTGTCTATGATTTGGCAGCAATTTTGTTGTGCGCTATTGTTTATACTATTTTAAAGAAAAAAATTATGTTTCGCTTAAATTACAAAATATAAAAGAACTTTATTTCCACAATTCAGAAAACAAACAAAAAAATAGTTCGATTCCTATATTAACCAATTTCATTCTCGACAATTTGAATTGTTACAGCCATCTTTCTTTATTTTTTTGTTGATTTTCTTTGGTTCACAGTATTTATTTTCACAACTGCAGTATATTTCTGCAATAAGTGAAGCTGATGCATGGTTTAAACATGAGTAACATGAGGGGAGAATTCACCCATTGGTTGGACTCCCAAAGAGGTTCAGTTCACCATTGTACGAGGGTCGTTTGAAAAGTCCGTGCAAAAATAAAAACTACTTAATTTTTTGGGGTAAACCTTTTTTATTTTTCAACATAGTCTCCTTTTAGGCTTATACACTTCGTCCAACGCTGCTCTAGTTTGTTGATCCCTTCCGAATAATAGGATTTGTCCAAGTCTGAAAAATAGCCATTCGTTTCTGCAATCACCTCCTCGTTTGAATAAAATCTTTTTCCCGCCAGCCATTTCTTCATATTGGGGAAGAAATAGTAATCCGAGGGAGCCAAGTTTGGAGAATAGGGGGGATGTGAAACGAGTTGGAACCCTATTTCCATCCCAAAAGACAGTCGCCATAATCTTTCCGGCCGAAGGAACGGTCTTCGCCTTTTTTGGCGCAGATTCCTCCTTGGTAACCCATTGTTTAGATTGTTCTTTGGTCTCAGGAGTGTAGTGATGTATCCATGTTTCATCCACAGTGACGAAACGACGCTTAAAGTCCTGCGGATTCTTCTGGAACAGCTGCAAACCGTCCTTGCAACACTTCACACGATTTTGTTTTTGGTCAAGCGTGAGCAATCGCGGCACCCATCTTGCGGATAGCTTTGTCATGTCCAAATGTTGATGCAAAATATTATGTACCCGTTCATTCGAGATGCCCACAGCACTAGCAATCTCACGCACCTTCACTCTTCTGTCATCCATCACCATATCATGGATTCTATCAATGATTTCTGGAGTAGTAAGCTCAACAGGGCGTCCAGTACGTTCAGCGTCACTTGTGCCCATATGGCCACTCCGAAAATTTTGAAACCACTTATAAACTGTTCTAATCGAAGGTGCAGAGTCACCATAATGTTTATCAAGCTTCTCTTTAGTCTCCTAAGGCGTTTTGCCTTTCATAAAGTAGTGTTTAATCAACACACGAAATTCTTTTTCGTCCATTTTTTGAAAATCACTCGACTTCCTCGATTCAAACGAATGCCAAACACAAAGGAATAGACCGATCTGGCTGAAACTTGGTGTGTATTCTTCCAAGAGATGCTACTAACTAAACATAACCTCGATACGCGCCAGAGGTGCTATCTCTCTGACTTTGCACGGACTTTTTAAACGACCATCGTACACTGGCTCTTACTTCATTTATAAGATCGCGTAGCCACCTGCGCTTCAACCGCCTGGGATGATTTGCTGGTAGAGTGGTAAGTTGGGATACTAGAGCACGGGTGGCCAACTAGAGGAACGCACGCAATGTCTGGGATGGAATTGCGCTGTACCATGGACTTTGAAGCGATCGTAGAAGACAAAACTTTCTAGCAATAGTTTAGTGCATTCTGGGAATTAGCCAAGGTCAGAAATTCACAAACGAACAAATAGTGCAACAACTTATACATTGCAGTTGATAAAAAAAATTAAATTGCATTTTAAGTTAGTAAAAAGTGAAAAAGTGTCGGAAAATCGAATTTTTTAGGTACCGCATGCTGCGGAATGCTGCCACCAAAAGTTGGGTCTGGAAATTTATTTTCTTCATGAGCCTATATCTCGAAAACTTAATAAGTGATTTAAAAAAATAATATATTTTACTTATCTACCCACACCTCGCTGGAATGCACCTTATACCGAAACACAGTGTATAAACATAGTATGCATTTCACACCCCTTTTTCCCCCTTAGACTGCGCCTATGTCAACAAGACGATCGGCGACACACTTTTAAGATAAAGAGTAGATTTTATTTACAGAAAAGTTGGCCTCCCCTGTACTATAGGATTGGAATTTGAGGTAATTGAAGTATGGAATTTAATGTAACGGGATCTTACAGCTTCTAAAACATCAGGAATAAGGAAATCTCGGTGCAAGGTAGAGTTAGAGACATAGTAAGGAACATTAGCGACTCGACGGAGTGTTTTTGACCGGAAGGATTGGATTCTATAGATGATATTGGAAGTTTTGGCTGAGCCCCAAAGTTCCATTCCCTTAAGTCCAGGCAGGTTTCAGTATCACGGTGTAGATAAGTCGTTTATTCTGTAGTGAGAGTTTAGATCGCTTGTGGAGAAGTCTAGAGAGAAGTTTGAATCGTCTGTTCAGTTCTTACCGTTTGAGTCTAGTGTGTAGATTCCAGGTTAGGCGTTTGTCCATGAAGAATCCTAGGTACTTAACACAATCTGTTGTAGGAAGAGGAGTGAGGTTTAGGTAAACGGGTGGAAGAATAGTTCGCCTTAGGGAGAATGTAATGTAATTACATTTGCTTTCATTGATCATATTTCTCCATTTCTTGGAGAGAATTGCCGTATCATCGGCATAAGTAAAAAGGAAGTTATGAGGATTAGTAGGGATATCAGTGGTGCAGAGTTCAGGCCCAAGGACACTTCCCAGGGGAATAATAAGACAACAATAATGAGAATAAGACAATGATGAATGGGAAATCTGACTATACTTGCACATCAGTTTTAGTTGTTGTTAAATTTAACCATAAATAATAAATTCTTTACTAGGCCCTAAAAAAGTGTTTTTTATGCAGGAAGTTTTCTGATTTTCTTATTTATGTTCACCTATTTTTCAGTTCCTCACCCGAAAACGGTTTTAAAGATCAGAGAGATTCATTGACTCCTTAGTTTTTTTGGTTTTTTATGAACTCATATTCTAACAAGGTATCTTAGGTTTGAGTTTCGATATCACTTTTTGGTGAGGTGGAATATTTTGAGGATAGAATAATGTTTTCCAGTAATTCAGTCGGCCCGCCCTGTCAATCCTTTCAAGTTCCTTAATCCTTTACCTTGATGAAGGATTAGCCCTTTTACTTCCACTTTCTCATGGTTTTATTGTAAAAAAAAAATACTCAGGCTTGCCGCTTTCCTATTTTTTATTACCCATTTTGCTAAAAAACAATTTATTACACTAAAATACCAACCAAATGACATACTTTAACCCTTTTTATATGTGTTTTGTATTTTATGAGAACAGTAATTGACCGAAGGCTGCCATAACCATCTGTGTGCATTCAGGTTTATACCGTCCATTCTCTTTAAACACACGTACTACTATTGTTCATCTTAGCTCTTTATTTATTCCTTCTTCTTCACTTGCTAAGGTTTCTTTTATGTTCTTTATGTTTCGGTTTTTTGTTATTAGTTGGAACTTTTGCTATAAACTCGAAACTAGAAAGTAGGTGACATTAAATAAACTGTTTTGAAACTGTGCGACTTGAAAACTGTCAAGAAATAGTTGTAATATTTTATTTTGTAGAGAATTCCGGATTTTGGAGTGCCTAAAGATATTGCCAATCGCTTTTTAAAAAGTTTAAATTTAAATTCTATTTTATTCGACAATTTAAGTGTATTTTGGAGGCCAATTATTGTTATTTATTTGTTCATTCTTTGTATTCGTATGTATTTTATTGTTTTATTGTTAATTTTACTTTTTTCATTGTTTGCTTCTACTTTCTGTTGATTGATTGATTTAGCATCAATTTCCAGCAGTCGGATATCTAAGCTGTATTTTTGTTTCATTAATTTGAACTGCTATATTATGAAAGTAAAGTAAATGCGTATCTTTTCAGGCCAGCTTTACGTCCAATTACCAAATTAGGTGTCGTGGACGGAGGTGACTAGCAAACATACTTTACTGTAATATTACTTTTATTAACCATTAAATAAAATCCAAGGCCCAAAGACCGGGAATCGAACCCAGTACCACAAGCTTTACAGGTCACGCCTCTAACCACTCGGCTATCGTGGCGCCTTGATTATTATCATTAATTCTTCTATTTTGAAAAAGTATCCTTTAATAAAATTACCCCTTTTTCTGTTAGCTCATTACAAAAATGCCCTTTTAAAAATAGCATTAGTGCCAGAATTCCTCTCAGTTGCCATCAATATTTTCTATGATCATCTATCTCTCTCTTCTGCAGCATCTAGTTACTCCATAACTTATACTTCACGCTCGTAGTTAACATTCTTAGTTATTGTTATTATTTTTATTTATTTTATTACTTGAGGAATTGTAATTGAGGAGTTATTATATTGCATTGACTCCCCCCCCCCCCATCAAGAACAAATAAACAAAGTGTAAAAAAAAATCTAAAGCTAATATTACGAAACTATAGAAGGCTACTAACCATATGACTTCACTACTTTCAAGGACATTTACATATATATCTGTTTTATTAGGTAGGTATAATGTGGAATTATAATTAATCCTTCAGAATAACAGATGTTTTTATTATTAACAGGTGTTCAATCAGATGACTTGAGTAATTTGTTCATCTGTTGTTTTATTTCAAATCATATAGGTACTAATTTTGTAATTTCTATACGTGGAGGATCTTGTTTTTTATTATTTATCTTTTATTTTTTTATAGTTTTTTTTAAATTGTAGTTTTGTAGTTTTATTATTTATTTGATTCTGACCATTTTACAAAATTAGAACTTAATTGAACTACAAAGCAGCACTAGTAAAACAGATATAAGATTCTTTCAAATGCTTGAGAATCAAATTTAAATATAATTTCAATGAGATTGTACAAAGGACTTGTTCTTCTTCTTCTTCTTAACTGGCGCTACAACTCCTGCAGAGTCTTGGCCTCCTCAAGACGTGCCCACCAGGCGTCTCTTTCCTGCGCAGCCGCCCTCCAGTTTCGGAATCCTAACATAGATGCAGCATCCTTTTGCCACATTATCCTCCTAGCGCAGCTTTGGTCCTGTCTACCCTCCTGTTTCCTTCCAGCACTTTCTTAGGAATCTCATCTTCACTCATCCTAGCTATATGTGTCCTGCCCATCGCAGCAGTCTACCAAGCTATATTACTTTTACTTTATATCAGGATCCGTGAAGAGAGTGTACCCTGATTCCTGATTTTTTTTCTACTTCTCCAATTCGGCCCATCGTAGGTAGGACCATAGATTCTACGGTGCACCTTCCGCTCAAAAAGCGAAAGGGCCCTGTACATCTGCCTTGTTCATCGCCCACGATTCGGTACCATAACTCAGCACTGGTCGGATGAGGTTTTTGTAGAGAAAATGGCTTTTGTGTCCCGAGAGATGAGTCTAATTTTTCACATGCCTTACTAGGCCAAAGTAACATTCATTAGCGGCCATTACAAAGGATTTTACAGAAATTAATAAAAAAAAAATAAATGCCAAATAGTTTCCGAGAACATTTTTTTGTGATCGTACTGATTTTAGATTTGGAATTTTTGCCCGAAAGATCTGTTTTGAAGTTCCCGGAATCCGGAAAAGGAGTTGTTTTTTTTAAACGAATCTTTGTATCTCCATAATAACTTAAGAACGAAAAATTGCTGCAAGTTCGAATCGCATAAAGTTTGGCTTAGATGCCCCAATTATGTTTTTTGTTCAAAAATCACGTCAAGTTTATCACATTTTTCTGAATAGATTTTTCTTTACTTTTTCAAGAATTTCCCTAAAAAGAAAATGGCTTCTACAATCTTATTTAAACCATGAAAAACATTACATTTTAGTCTCAATTTTTGGCAGAAAAGAATACAGTCGACTCTCGATAATTCGAATTTTTCGATAATTCGAACTTTACAGCTGTTAACTTCGGTAAATCGAAAAAATTCAGTGTATTTAGATAAGCTCAATAATTCGAAATCCTTTTCTTAACAACAGGGGGAGAGAAGGCTCTATAATTCGAATTTTCCCTAGTAATGTTTACTTCTCATTTTCCGCTCATTGTTCATTTCCTGCGTAATGTTTCCCTCCTTTCAACCCAGTTTAACTTTCCAGTTCTCTTTCTTAGTTTGTCTGTTCTTCATTTTTTTAATTAGGTACATATGTATATTATTATTTATTGAAATGTTAATACATATGTAACTTTTTTGTTCTTTTTTGTCGTTTTCATTATTTTTACTTTTTTACTTGAGGTTATTTGTCTAAAACTTAGGTAAGCTCTTACGTATTTTCAATATACGTATGTACATACATATATACGAGTACTTAATAAAAACTCTTAATAATTCGATTTTTTTTCCCTTCTTGATAATTCAAACTTCTTGATAATTCGAAGTCTCGATAATTCGAATTTTTCTTGTAGCCCCTTGGATTTCGATTTATCGAGAGTCGACTGTATCTAGTTTTTATTACCAATATTAGTAAAAAATGATCTAGAAATTTGACCTATAAATTGATTATAAAATGAATTATTTTAACTCCAAGGATAAATTTGTAATTAAATTGTTAATGAACTGAATTTCCTTTTTGTAGTATTATGTGCAAACAGTAGAGCACCTGGTTAATTGTCTGGAGTCAAATATGTTTAGACTTAGTCATTCTGTCAGTTCGTAACTTTTAATTTCCCTATTTTTCTTCAATTTTTCCCTACTTCCGGCCATTGTTTTTTTATTATGATTTTTTAATATATTTTTATTTGGAGGTTATGTAACTTATGTTGTTGTTCTTACATCATATTTTAATGGTCTTTTAAAATTATTTATAATTGGAATCTTATCTTGATGGACAAAGAAATTATTTCAGCGAGGATTAATTTAAAATGAATTATTATATTATTATTATTTTTAACAGTTTAGTCTACCTTAGTTGGTTAACATTCACTGGAATAATCAAAAAATAAATCCGTGAAATTAAACATACAAAAAATCGAAAGTGTCATACATTGAATCAGTTCTTCTATCTCATTTTATAACAAGTAATCAAGTCAAAATATGTTTTCACGGTCAATGTTAAACATATCGGATTTTATGAGTACTTATCCTAAACAGGTTTTTTAAAGGCTATCAAAAAGTTAGGCTACATACGAGGGTCGTTTGAAAAGTCCGTGCAAAAATAAAAACTACTTAATTTTTTGGGGTAAACCTTTTTTATTTTTCAACATAGTCTCCTTTTAGGTTTATACACTTCGTCCAACGCTGCTCTAGTTTGTTGATCCCTTCCGAATAATAGGATTTGTCCAAGTCTGAAAAATAGCCATTCGTTTCTGCAATCACCTCCTCGTTTGAATAAAATCTTTTTCCCGCCAGCCATTTCTTCATATTGGGGAACAAATAGTAGTCCGAGGGAGCCAAGTCTGGAGAATAGGGAGGATGTGAAACGAGTTGGAACCCTATTTCCATTAATTTTGCGACCACAACTGCTGAGGTGTGAGCTGGTGCGTTGTCGTGATGGAAAAGGACTTTTTTGTGGGCGAATCGTGGGCGTTTTTCTTGCAGCTCGGTTTTCAAACGGTCCAATAACGATGAATAATATGCACCTGTAATAGTTTTACCCTTTACCAGATAGTCGATGAGGATTATTCCTTGCGAATCCCACAAGACAGTCGCCATAATCTTGCCGGCCGAAGGAACGGTCTTCGCCTTTTTTTGGCGCAGATTCCCCCTTGGTAACCCATTGTTTAGATTGTTCTTTGGTCTCACGAGTGTAGTGATGTATCCATGTTTCATCCACAGTAACGAAACGACGCTTAAAGTCCTGCGGATTCTTCTGGAACAGCTGCAAACCGTCCTTGCAACACTTCACACGATTTCGTTTTTGGTCAAGCGTGAGCAATCGCGGCACCCATCTTGCGTATAGCTTTGTCATGTCCAAATGTTGATGCAAAATATTATGTACCCGTTCATTCGAGATGCCCACAGCATTAGCAATCTCACGCACCTTCACTCTTCTGTCATCCATCACCATATCATGGATTTTATCAATTATTTCTGGAGTAGTAACCTCAACAGGGCGTCCAGAACGTTCAGCGTCACTTGTGCCCATATGGCCACTCCGAAAATTTTGAAACCACTTATAAACTGTTCTAATCGAAGGTGCAGAGTCACCATAATGTTTATCAAGCTTCTCTTTAGTCTCCTGAGGCGTTTTGCCTTTCATAAAGTAGTGTTTAATCAACACACGAAATTCTTTTTCGTCCATTTTTTGAAAATCACTCGACTTTCTCGATTCAAACGAATGCCAAACACAAAGAAATAGACCGATCTGGCTGAAACTTGGTGTGTGTTCTTCCAAGAGATGCTACTAACTAAACATAACCTCGATACGCGCCAGTGGTGCTATCTCTCTGATTATGCACGGACTTTTCAAACGACCCTCGTACTTCTTATAAGTAAAAGTGGATTAGCCACCATTTCAGATCTTGGTCCTGCTGTATTCCAGTTCAATGAATCGATTAACATTTTCATTTTGAATAAATAGGAAATATTTTTTCCCTGATGGTTTTAAGTTTTATCAGTATTTGTTTTATTAGAAATTAATAAGAAAATCCGCTTTTGAATTTTAGTTTATGAAACAGAGAAATAGAAATAAGAACGACGTAAATTTAATCTTTATGATTGAATATCTCGGCAGCGGTTTGAAAGATTGAAGTGAAATTAACAGCATTTTTCTTCATTTTTGTTTTAAATGCAATTGTAAAAAGTGGGGGGTAAACCGGAAATCGCTACTTTTTAACCCTTCCCCTATTTAAGGGGTAAGGCGGCAATAAAATAAAAAAAACACTAACACAATCACAAACTAGAGAGAAAATACTTCATCAAACTTTGTGTTCGTTTTTTTGGTATATCTCCCTTCGTTTAAAAGTTTGGCCCATTTAAATGGGGCACCCTATACAGGGTGTATGCGGAGGAGTGGTCGAAACTTTGGGAGGTAATTCAGCAGCTTAAATGCAACAAAAAATATTCTCTTCACTTTGGCCCAATTCTCAATAGTGTCCAAGATATTTGCATTTTTATCTTTTCCGTTGATATTCGCGTTTTTCACCATAAAAACGGTCCGTAACTTTTCTATCCTTTATCCTGCAACAAATCTGCCAAAAAAAGGAAGTGTTACAAGATCGAATAATTGCCAAAATAAGAAGTTTATTTATATACAAATAATTGACACATATAGCAGTCTATTTTCGTTAAAGTAGGCCAATCAACGAAGTTAAATTTTCCCTATTGGGCAATGAACCAATTGAGTCATATGCTAGTGACAATTTTTGGAAGACCATCACCTCATTTTATTAATTTTTAAATGTCAGGTCTTTGTTTAATTAAATGATTAATCCAGAACCGCGGCGTGTCTCGAGGGTAGGCGAAATGTTTTAGGGGCGCCACATCAGTAAAATATTGAACATTTACTAGTAGATAAATAAAAAATATATCGATTGTTAATTTCGTTTAGTAAAGAATAATCATTTCATTAAATTGTACGGTTTACCAACTTACATAATGTTGAAGTTGAATATATAATTTATTCTTTGTTGAAAGATTAAATGAAATGAATGGGTTTAATGAATTATAATAACCTTGAGAATAGAATTAAGAAAAAAGTCGTGTGAGTGTGAGCACCAGATTTTGGCCAAACCCTGGGCTAAGTGATGCCTATTTTTATAGGCGGACTTTAAAGGTCCAACTACCAAATTAGGTGCCATGTACGGGGAAGTGACTAGCAATCATATTTCACTAATAAATTCTCGTATTAAATATTAAATAAAAACCAAAGGCTCAGAGATCAGGAATCGAACCTACTAA
This sequence comes from Rhodnius prolixus, assembly GCF_049639745.1. NCBI lineage: Eukaryota > Metazoa > Arthropoda > Insecta > Hemiptera > Reduviidae > Rhodnius > Rhodnius prolixus. The sequence goes on from NW_027411624.1 coordinate 28,554,641, forward strand.
ACCAACAATACATCTTAGCTTTGCGGTCCTTGCCTATAACCACTCGGCTATCGTGGGCACCCTTGGCAGTATAACTCATTGTTTCCTATTTTTATTAACGCATTTTCTGCAAATTTAATTCCCCCCCCCCCTTAAGCATTTATTTTGTTATTTTTAATCCTTGAGCTAAGCTTTGTGAACATTTCACTCCGTAAAAGATGTTGATGAGGAAGTTAACAATTTTAGTATAGTTCTCAGGATTTTTTTTTTATGATTATGACGTTGATTCTTATCGGATTTTCAAATGTATTCATACTTCCGGTGTCCAAGGTCTGTTGTAAGATTCATTTTAATTTTGTTTATGTGTTTACCTTGCTCTATTGTTCATAGTTTTCCCAAATCCTTGAAATTTTAGGAAGGAAAGATAACATTTGTTCTTCACTTGGTCCTACAATTTTGGTTATTATGTATTTGTATTTTCCGGTTCTTCTACTTTGAATTGTTTCTCTTTATTCACTGCAGCTATTCAGTGGCTTTTGCGAATATTTGAAAGAAATTTGTGAATCATAATGTTTAATGGTTCTCTTCTTAACATTTTTTCCCTATAATTAAATCTTTTTTGATTTTGTTTTCTTTGAAAGCAGTTAGACATATTTATGGACTTGAAACTGGCCCACAAACTCTTAAGTCATACGTGCTGAATTCTTGGCATTACAGCTTTAAAAAGTTAATGTTTATTTCTTGACTTTTAACTTTAGAATATTTTTCCAGCATTTGGGAAAATTTTGTATGGGAACGGCTTTAAAGTATACAAGGGGTAAAGGGGGTTAGTGTCAGGTGAAGGTACTACAGGTGGGAATACTTAGAATTGGGACAAAAAGTTCCCTTCACTTCAAAAACTGTTTCCTTCAAGGTAAAAAGCCCTTTGTATTCATTGATTACCTGACTTTATTTGTATTAGTTTTCTGAAGGAAAAATATCTTTACTTAGATTTGCATTTTTACATTTTGAAAACTTTTATCTTATTTAATAGTCTAAAAATTTAATTGGAGAATTTAAAAAAAATACTCACGTTAATGCCTTTTCCTTTTTTCCCCAAATTAATCTTACGAGGAGTAAATAACGAGACTATTGCTATAAAACATTTTATTTTAAATTTATACATATTTAGTTATTATCTCCTTCAGTATACACCCCTCCCCTATCCCTACAACGCTCAATGCGAATTTACCATTGTTCGAAACAGTGCTGGAAGTCTTTTTCTGTGAGCTCCTGCATGACGCGTGTCGCTTTTGCTTTCACAGCTCCAACGGACTGAAATCGTGTTCCTTTTAATGCAGATTTGACTTTGGGGAACAGATAAAAGTCACATTGGGGGCCAGATCAGGCGAATAAGGCGGATGAGACCTAAAACTGGGATGTTGTACTTGGCTAGAAACGTCTTGACGATGCAGTGTGAGCTGGCGCGTTGCCTTGATGGAGAACCCATGACTTGTTCTTCCGCAAATCGGGTCGTTTTTTCCTTACCCTTTCACGGAGTTTAGCAAACACCTCACGGTAGTAATGTTCATTAATTATAACCGATATTTTCAACCGTTTTGGACGTGGAAGGGCGACGACCCGGGCGGTCATCATCTCCGACGTCTTCTCGGCCATCTTGGAAACGCTTGAACCACTCAAAAACTTGCGGACCTAATTAACATTCATCACCATAAACTTCTTTTAATAAAAGATGAAGTTTCAGTAGCGGTTTTACCAAGTTTCATGTGAAATTTCACCGACAATTCGTTGCTCTACTACATGTGTAGTAATCATGTTTTCGGCAAAACGAAACTCTTACACAAACGACGGTTCCGATCAGACAGATTTCTCTACAAACACGTGAGACGCTGCAATCGAAAGAGAAGGCTTTACGCTGCACAGCTGTCGGTCGTCAGGATTTGGGCACATGCATAGTTCTTCTGTAGCAACATCAGTCTCGTTATTTAATAGCCACACCTCGTATAACGAAGTTTTTTTACTCAAAACTATTTTTATTAACAAGTGACAAGTCCTGGGGGAAGAATTAACTGTGGTTAACATACTGGATTCCCACGCTAAGATCCAGCTAATTCGAATCCGGCTGCTGGCCCTTAGATTTCTCTCTTCTTAGAAGCTTCCTCCTGCAGCTCAATTGTTCAGTGATGGGCAGAGTTGTCTGTAACGAGAAAACACTGCCAAGAGGCTAGTAGTGCCACTGAGGAACAGTTTGAGTCGCCAATAACCTTTCGTTATTTACGCGCCTTAAATTCAATAAAAATAAAGAATGAAAGTACTTTAGTTGGGCCTAACAGTTATGTTCATCAAGAAAAGTAAACAATGGCATACCCGACAAATTTTCATTTTAAGGTACTGGCTGATTTTGACCAGGAAATAGAAGTGATAGGTTACTATAATGTTAACCACCAAAAGATTAAATTTTTTGGAATTTCCTAGGGGGTTTAGAATTTAAAATTTAGAAACCTCTAACGTAATTTGAAACTTCCTTAATGTTATTCGTCAAATTTGGAATTCTAGCAGTGATTCTATTTTAGCTAGTAAGAGTTCGGATTCCATAATAAGATTGGCATCTTTGCAAAGTTAGAAGAGCAATTAGAGGCGAGGACCTCAGAGCTAAAGTGCAATGTGGGTACCTTGGGTTCGGTTTAATGAGAAAATTAATGTATGTCCGCCATCATGACAGCTAATCGGTAGCTGGGAGTAAAACTTGGTTGAAGTAATGGGCATTGCCAAACAAATTTTTTAAAAGTCAAGACCAAAACTGCATTGAAATGGTTCTTTTTTTTATATATCTTTTGGTCTAGGATGTGTGTAATTTCGACATATTTGGGTTTCAGAAATGTATTCCTTTGTTCTGAATATCGGGCACTATAGTTCCCAAATCATTTTCTCAAAATAGGCGCCACGGTAGCCGAGCGGTTAAGAGAGGCGCGAGACCTGCAAAGCTAAGATGCATTATGGTACTGGGTTCGATTCCCGGTCTTAGGCCTTGGATTTTATTTAATGGTTAAATGAGAAATAGTAAAGTACATTTGCTAGTCGCCTCCGTCCACGACACCCAGTAAATGGTAGTTGGACGTTAAGCCCCGCCTGAAAAAATAGGCGATTACTTTACTTTTTTTTTTACTTCATTTTCTCGAAAAATATTTCTTTAGCCTCAGAACATACGAGGGTCGTTTGAAAAGTCCGTGCAAAAATAAAAACTACTTAATTTTTTGGGGTAAACCTTTTTAATTTTTCAACATAGTCTCCTTTTAGGCTTATACACTTCGTCCAAAGCTGCTCTAGTTTGTTGATCCCTTCCGAATAATAGGATTTGTCCAAGTCTGAAAAATAGCCATTCGTTTCTGCAATCACCTCCTCGTTTGAATAAAATCTTTTTCCCGCCAGCCATTTCTTCATATTGGGGAACAAATAGTAGTCCGAGGGAGCCAAGTCTGGAGAATAGGGGGGATGTGAAACGAGTTGGAACCCTATTTCCATTAATTTTGCGACCACAACTGCTGAGGTGTGAGCTGGTGCGTTGTCGTGATGGAAAAGGACTTTTTTGTGGGCCAATCGTGGGCGTTTTTCTTGCAGCTCGGTTTTTCAAACGGTCCAATAACGATGAATAATATGCACTTGTAATAGTTTTACCCTTTTCCAGATAGTCGATGAGGATTATTCCTTGCGAATCCCACAAGACAGTCGCCATAATCTTACCGACCGAAGGAACGGTCTTCGCCTTTTTTGGCGCAGATTCCCCCTTGGTCTCAGGAGTGTAGTGATGTATCCATGTTTCATCCACAGTGACGAAACGACGCTTAAAGTCCTGCGGATTCTTCTGGAACAGCTGCAAACCGTCCTTGCAACACTTCACACGATTTCGTTTTTGGTCAAACGTGAGCAATCGCGGCACCCATCTTGCGAATAGCTTTGTCATGTCCAAATGTTGATGCAAAATATTATGTACCCGTTAATTCGAGATGCCCACAGCACTAGCAATCTCACGCACCTTCACTCTTCTGTCATCCATCACCATATCATGGATTTTATCAATGATTTCTGGAATAGTAACCTCAACAGGGCGTCCAGAACGTTCAGCGTCACTTGTGCCCATATGGCCACTCTGAAAATTTTGAAACCACTTATAAACTGTTCTAATCGAAGGTGCAGAGTCACCATAATGTTTATCAAGCTTCTCTTTAGTCTCCTGAGGCGTTTTGCCTTTCATAAAGTAGTGTTTAATCAACACACGAAATTCTTTTTCGTCCATTTTTTGAAAATCACTCGACTTCCTCGGTTCAAACGAATGCCAAACACAAAGAAATAGACCGATCTGGCTGAAACTTGGTGTGTGTTCTTCCAAGAGATGGTACTAACTAAACATAACCTCGATACGCGCCAGTAGTGCTATCTCTCTGACTTTGCACGGACTTTTCAAACGACCCTCGTAGTTATATTTGATCTTCCCCGTTTTAATTACTACTTCCTTTCCTTTGTTAGTCCTGCTCCCAGCTCCTTTCTGTACCTTACTAACAATAAATAAAATCAGGTAGCTGAGTCTGTTGAAAGGGTGATAATTTTAATCTAAGAAGAAGGGATAAATTTATGCAGGATCGTTTTTTTTGTTCACTTCTTGGAATAAGGTAGTTCGAGACCTTCGGTTCTTTTGCTTTCACAGTTGCACTAACTTTTCTATTCATTAGAAAACTGTAATTTATAGTATGATTATGGTATAAATCAAAATGCACAGAAGTTCTTCTTAGAAAACATAATAATTGGTAGGTATACTTATGGTAATTTGTTTATTTGATTGGAGGGGTACCCTTTGTATGCTACGGAGTCTTCTATTGAAGAATTCACTTTTCTCAAAAGGTGTCTGTTTATGTACTTCTGTTATATTTAAAAATTTAAATAATTTTGTCTCTTTTCATCTTTATTTTAATTGATAACTCATCAAGGTCCAGAATCTTATAGTTCTGAAATTGAATTTGGAGTAACATTAAAAGCGCCCCCGTAATGGGGATTCAATTTTTATCAATAGAGGAGATTCCTCTGTTTGAGTAAAACACTTTAAGGTCTTCTAAAATATTAAAATTCGTTAAGTTCGCCTTAAATCAATTTCATGCTTAAAACTAGATAAAATTGTTTTCTAAAATGAAAATACGTTTTCAATTTAAGAAACATTTTTCCTCCATTTTCCTTGAATTGTTTTTTAAGCTTACTTGCGTCTTGTGCTTATCTTTTTTTTTAATAACAAAGTTATATATAAATTATCTATATCCACTTATTACGTTCTATTTCACGTCATATCCAATACTATGTACTCTATAAACTGACCTTTGTCTTTCATTCTATAAATAGTTATTATTAAAGAATTACTACAACTTCTCTCTAGAATTATGTTATCATATATAGTTCTATTTTTGCATACACATTATGTAAAGAGGTTTTACTTTTATTTGTAATGGGACGGAATAACTAAAGAAGACCTATTCTTTATTATTTAAGTTAATTTAGTGTAACATTTTTAGATAATTTTATTGAAATCACTTAAGAATTGTCTTGTTTTGTTCTAGGTGAGTACTACTTGCAAAATATAGAGCTGGTGTGCACCATCCGCATGAATACGGTAAGGTAAGGTGTCGCTCATACAGTAGATCTGATCTAACAGTGATCCTTATCTTTTTTCCAAATTCCACAAATTCCATTTCGCCTGGCTTACATCAGAAGCTTATTAGGGAACATCCATTTTGATAAATTTAGGGACTAAGGATATTTTTTACACTCTCTTTCCAGTTTTCTTTGGCTAAAGTTCTTCCCCAAATTCCCTTACAATATTCTACAAGATATCCTGTAGAAATCTGCTACATGCTAGAAACTTATCTTTGAATGGATGAGTTAATGTAAGAGAAACAAAAAAGTAATACAAATAAGATCATAGCATTGTAAAAACAAGTCTATTGAAGCTTCATTTGAGTTTATTTCAACAAAGTTCTTTGTTATTGGATTTAGCAATTATGCTTTAGCAAAACTTACTTGAAGAACTTTGCAATAAAGGATGAGCAATCCTACACAATAGATGCATTTCAAAGGCTATTAACTTGGATTGCAACGCTGAGTTGGATTTGATTCTCGTTTTGGCTTTGACGTGGATTTTTAAGCAAAATTGTGAAATTGGTTTGCTAACCCGGCAGTCCGTCCACGTCTTGTGAAGGTCAATTGACTATATTTCTGCTTCAGGAGCAAGATTTCTGAAAAAAAAAAAAAAAAAAAAAAAGATGGCTAAACCACCTCTTTTTAGAGTTATAAAGACAAAACTAATTTCGAAACTTGTGCAGGATTTATTTTCGAAGACTTTTCACTTATTTTCTTCAAGTTTTACTTTACAGAAATGAAGATAAATGCCCTCTGAATTGAATCAATCGGTTCTTTTTTGGATTTATGCTACGTTTAACTGGCTCGAATCGTGCGGTTCAGCTAAGAATTGCATTATCTAGACATTACACCAATGCTCCATACTACGTCACTAACAGAAGCATTCACTCAGATCTAAAAGAATCTTTCATTCAAGACTTGAAATCACTGTACAATCCTTGCCTTTCCACAAAACCCAATCCTCTTTATTGACCAGCTTTCATCTTTGACATTTACAAGTCTTCTAAAGCTCTGAATTAAACCTTCGACTGGCCTCGTGATTTACCTGGCGGCGAAGGTCACAATAAAATTGATTGATTTAACATAAATGGGTGGTAACTCCACACAGGATTATTGTATCAGTTTAGTGCTGGAGCAATCAATCGCACCTGCATCTGTAAATTTTAATATCCATTTAATTCAATATTGTTCTTCATATGATTAATTTGTTTTTTTTACTGGTCTTATTTTCTCCGACAATTAGCCAATTTTAATTTAATTTCCATAATCGAGACTTCCTATATTAACGTAAATCTTCTTCTTTTAATGATGATACAAACTATATAATTAGCCGATTTGCATAACATTATTAATAATATTATGTAATTATTATTTTGCATCTTTATGAGAATTTTTTATAGTACCATTCTTTTGGGAAAAAATTATATTAACTTCAGCTGGACGTACCAGGAAACACATAGAACATTAACTTCCCTTGTTCAGTTATCGCTCCAGGTTCGTTTAAGTGATTTTGTTTAGTTACTCAGCTTTTTTAATTAATCTAGAATAATAATTTTTGGGGAATTTCTATAAATTTAATATTCCTCTGAGGTTAAATAAATCCTCTGAATTCTTTTTTTATATTTTTGATCAGTATCTTAAGACTCGGCTACTCCATTTTACAACTTTTCGTAAGCTGTATTGCATTTTTCAATCCTTCTCTCATTGTATTCAGAATTTAAAATTCCAGGAGCCTTCTGAATAAAGGCTCTTGCTATCTGTTAAAAGATGTATAAAATGGTACTGGTCAACCAGTATGAGTCTCCCAAAGTTTTTAGACACTTTCTGACCTTCATTGCTGTGGATGATTCACGTGAAGTGAGGGTTGTCGGCTGTTCTCACGAGATGTAAGCAGCTTTACTGACTAAGTGGATCGTCACATTGAAATAAGGGTAATTTCAACAAAGGGAAATTGAATAATATTGGCTAGTCGTCCTAAAAATAAGAATTCTATTCTTACGCGAGGTAAATATAGGAATGTTTTGTGCATTCCTCCTCATATTTTTGGAAAGAATCTCAAAATTAACTTTTTCTTCGCCACATTTAAAATAGTATTTGATCAGATTAGAAACAATTTCATCTGTCAACAGGCCTCATTTTTATAGATTCAATTATTATGATCGATTAATGTATCTTCCAGTATATTGAATTGTAATGAAATGAAAGCCATTTATCAAAAAATGGACAAAAAAGAATTTCGTGTGTTGATTAAACACTACTTTATGAAAGGCAAAACGCCTCAGGAGACTAAAGAGAAGCTTGATAAACATTATGGTGACTCTGCACCTTCGATTAGAACAGTTTATAAGTGGTTTCAAAATTTTCGGAGTGGCCATATGGGCACAAGTGACGCTGAACGTTCTGGACGCCCTGTTGAGGTTACTACTCCAGAAATCATTGATAAAATCCATGATATGGTGATGGATGACAAAAGAGTGAAGGTGCGTGAGATTGCTAGTGCTGTGGGCATCTCGAATGAACGGGTACATAATATTTTGCATCAACATTTGGGACATTTATTTGTTCTTAGTTTAAAATAATTTATCTTTAACATAAAATCTGTGTAATTTTTTGTTTTTAATTCAAAGTCATTTAAATTTAAATAGATTTAAAAAATATATATATTAATTTAAACAAAATTATGTATTATTTACTTACATATATACTTCAGAGGTTATCATTTACACCTTTATTTACACGCAGTATTAATACTAATACACCAATATTAACCAGCATATTTTATTTTGTATTTATTTATTTATTTTTATTTTATATTTATTTATCCATTTTTATTTTATTTTTACCGAATTTATCACTGATTTGATTTTTTGCATTTTCTCTTGTGCTATCCAGGCTTCTACGTACATATATCGTATACTGTACTTATTCTACTCCATTATGATCTGTCTAGGGCAGGGGTCGGCAACCTATTTTAAGTAGAGAGCCATTTTTCTTTTAATAATTTTAATAAATCTTACCAAGAGCCGCAAGGATGATATTGTAAAGAACTCTGTAGATCATTTGTATTCACAATTTATTATTTTATGATATTCAATAACATTTAAATGTTTTAAAACTGTCCGGTAGGACAGTGGTAAAAGGGTTGATCGTCAAAAATTGTACGAAAAAGTGTAACGTTGAAAAACACCCAACTTTGACAATTTTATATATTTATTTTCACATATTCAAAGTATATAAACGAATGAATAATAACTAAACCTGTATTTGAATGATGAAAATGGCGGCAGTCTTTTATAATTACGTACTTTATTTTAATATAATTCTATTCAATTTCTAACCAATCACATTTAAAATTCTTGTTGGAAAAAATATCTTTACTTTAATAAATGAAATTTTCATTTGTTTCAATAAAATTGAAATATACAATTTATTTTGGGCAGAGCTGAAGAGCCACACAATTTGGATAAAAGAGCCGCGGGGTTGCCGACCCCTGGTCTAGGGCGACTCTCTTCCATGCTACTCAGCCGCAGCATTTCTTCATCTCTTGATCCCATTTTATTCTTGGTCTACCCCATTTTTCGTTTTAAATCTAGGAGGCACCATTCCAGGATTTTCTTTGCCCAAACTGCCCATCTTCCGAACGCACAATATGGCCTAGACCATTTCCATTTTTTTTTTTTCGCTGATCACCAGACTGATTGGACCAAACATTTTAAACGTCTTCATACACCTTAATAAGTCTTGGGAACATTACCATGAAATAACTTGTGAGAACATGGTTATGAAGAACAGACTTGAAATCCAAAAATACCAATCATAGAACATTGTAGAAGGTGCGCAATGCTGGCGCTTAATGTCAGTCGTATCCACGCATGTTTATTGTGCATGTGACCAGTTTTGTGCTTTTACTCATCATCAGAGAGGTTCATTCAATGAGACTGAAACATATTTGATGTCGAATTCTTTATACTGAACTGATGACAATGGTTGAAGGTCCAAAACAGGCCTGAGATATCTACAAAACAGCTACAGAAAATGCTAACTGCTTTTTTTACTTCGAGATAAAAGTCTGGGGTCCTTTGATCGTCAGATGTAAAGCCTAAAAAATATAAGCATCTGTTAAAATTCAAAATCTTGAATAAGTCTCTCTGGTTAGAATTGAATAGCTTTCAAAAATTTGTTGTTTTAAGCATTTTAACTGCGTAAATTGATCTTAGAATACATTTTTCAACACCGGATTTGTCCATTATTATTTAAACAACGCTTCATCTATTAAAGGAATTATTACTAAGCAACTACTTATGTGTATAAGTTAAGTAATTTTGTAGTATTGTATTAAGATTGAAAATAAAAATAAATACTGTGTACACGTTTAAACATTTCACGAAGTTTGAGTGTTGTACGCGGATTCTTTATCTGGCACGTTGTATCTCTTTACCTGGTTGCAATTCAGCCTTACCCCTCGTAGGTTTCTAATAATTCAACAATTAATTCTCTCTTTTTTTCTTCTTGTTAATAAATATCTGTGCGCGCACATATTTGTCTGTTTGAATCATTCATATTCATTTCATTTCTAGCAACAATATGTTATGTCTTATATTTAAATTTAGCACTTGACCCAATCATGGGGTAGTGTTATTAACGGGCCCAGATCTACTGTCTTCCCCTCTCACTGGATAGTGACGTGTTCTTGTGTAAATAAATTACTATAGATATTGTTGTATATATGTATAATATATAAATACATATGTACATAGTTGTCCAATGATGTAATACATCATATTGAACGTGCAAAACTGGGATAGTTACTTGTTTTTTATTGATATAATTATTGGCTAGAACTGTTCCAACATCCTTCGCGTATTCTTGTTATATTACTCGTGTTTTCTTTTTCAAATATATATTTCAGTTAATCACATTCTTGTGTGTTTCTTTTACTTTCGAATTGTTACTTTTGGAGTTAACTGAAGTTTTTAGATATAGGCTTCGTTTCACTCACGTAATTTTTTTTCAATAGGATGAAAAATTAATGCCGGTTTCAGTCATTATAAACTTTATTATGCCGAGCTTTCTGACCTAGGGACTAGGTCATATTCAGGGATGTAGAAACATATTTACAGTGTGGTAACAATAATTATATTATCAATTAATTATATTACAATGAATATGTATAATGTAACGAAAATTTACAAAAATATGATTACATAATTTACAATATACTGTTTTACATCATTTAAAGGTTAATGTGTCTTCTGTCTTGTCTGTTCATAGACAAGAATCGGTCTGTGTGTAATTGTGTTTGGTTGTAAGGAAGTCAGTGTTGCCAATTGTCAAGTATTTTGTAGTAAGTTTGCGTATATGTTGTTTAAATTGTTCGTGTCTGTTTTGAAATTTAAACTGTTTTCTGTCTTAGATATGTAAATCATTTTCTAGCAATTTCCCCTTTTTTGTGTGTTGGTTTCCTGATTTTAGTATCTTTGTGTTTGGGGAAATCGAAAGTGTCATGATTAGGTAAATAATTTTTGTAAATTTTCGTTACATTATACATATTCATTGTAATACAGGGTGACCCAGTGAAAATGACCACATTTCTTTTTTGAATAACTGTGGTGGTAACACTGCTACAGGGACGAACGCGCGCTCTATGGTTAGTAGAGACCTGGGAGATTCCTGTTATCAACATTTTAGTAATCATGGAACGTTACACTGCAAAAGAACGAGCATTTTGTGTAGAAGCGTATTTTCGAGATAAATCGGTTGTGAAAGTTCATAGAGCGTTTCGTAAACAGTTCAAAGTTAAAAGTAATGAATCTGTTCCTACGCGAAAATCGATCCTCAGGTGGGTTGAAAACTTCCGTGAAAGTGGCAAGACGACTGATAAGATTCATCCAGGTGCCAAAAGAACAGTTCGTACACCGGAAAACATCGGAAAAGTTTGCCAAACAATAAAAATTAGTCCAACTCGTTCCGCTCGCCGTCACGCAGCTTCTTTAAAGATATCAAGGGAATCTGTGCGTCGAATTCTAACCTCAGACTTGAACCACCATCCATATAAGTTGATGATCGCTCAAGAGTTGAAAGAAACTGATTACCGACAGAGATTACTTTTCGCCGTAAACATGTTAAAGAAATTGGACGATGGTGAGATTGATTTAAATAATCTTTTAATGAGCGATGAAGCTTATTTCGAACTCTCTGGATCGGTAAATGAACAAAACTTTCGATACTGGGCAAGTGGTAATCCGCAATTCATTCAAGAAAAACCGTTACATAGCCAACGAGTTACGGTGTAGCGTCGTGGGGAATTATCGGACCGTATTTTTTCGACGGAACCGTCAATGGAGAGAGGTACAGGGAGATGTTAAACTTGTTCCTCATCCCCCTATGATTACTAAGATTCAGTCACCAAAAATAATGAACTGTAGTAATTTTCTTTTTTTAAAACCAAATCTGATCACCTACTTCTCTTACTTACAACTCTGGACGTACTAATTTAATTCATTTTTACCAATTTCTGTCTAAATTATTATTAATTTTTGTCAAAATTTCATCCTAGGAGCTAGTACATGTTTTTTGGTACCCTATCTTGTGTGTTTTTTGTTTTTTTTGGAGTTTCATGCATCATCAGAGATTGATAAAGCTCCTCTCACTCAGTCAGCTGAGATAGAAACATATTTGAAGTCAAATCCTCTACACTAAACTGATTAAATCAATCTCTTAACTAAGAGATGAAATTCCAAAAACCGGCCAGTTATATTACCAAAAAAAGCAAACCTGCGTGCTGTGACGGAAAAAAAATCAGTGATAATTATATTTGAGTTGAACACACGATATAGTTTAAAATGATATCGTGATAAACATAAAATATACTTTATTAATTATTATTTTTTTGTAATCTGTGCTGAATAATTAACGTTCTCCACTCGTTTTGATTACATAATTTAACTGGACTTCCACATATATTTTTTTTTTTTGGTATGGTGGTTGGTTTAAAAATTATGTTAATTTTAAAATGCAACTTTTGCTAGTTGGTGTGATTGTAGCTGTGGGATATTTAACGCAATGTAGTGCAATACTTAATCGATCTAGATGAATGTAATGTACGTATATTATGCTAAGTTGACAAACAGCCGTAGGCATTTTCAAAATAAATAAATAAACTATCTCAGAAAAGTGAAATTTATATTGATTACAGTGGTAAATTGAGTAAAGTTCCGATTTTGGGGTTTCCTTTAAACTCAAAAATTTTTGGCTACCAATTTACGAGGGTCGTTTGAAAAGTCCGTGCAAGGTCAGAGAGATAGCATCACTGGCGCGTATCGAGGTTATGTTTAGTTAGTAGCATCTCTTGGAAGAACACACACCAAGTTTCAGCCAGATCGGTCTATTACTTTGTGTTTGGCATTCGTTTGAATCGAGGAAGTCGAGTGATTTTCAAAAAATGGACGAAAAAGAATTTCGTGTGTTGATTAAACACTACTTTATGAAAGGCAAAACGCCTGAGGAGACTAAAGAGAAGCTTGATAAACATTATGGTGACTTTGCACCTTCGATTAGAACAGTTTATAAGTGGTTTCAAAATTTTCGGAGTGGCCATATGGGCACAAGTGACGCTGAACGTTCTGGACGCCCTGTTGAGGTTACTACTCCAGAAATCATTGATAAAATCCATGATATGGTGATGGATGACAGAAGAGTGAAGGTGCGTGAGTTTGCTAGTGCTGTGGGCATCTCGAATTTACGGGTACATAATATTTTGCATCAACATTTGGACATGACAAAGCTATCCGCAAGATGGGTGCCGCGATTGCTCACGCTTGACCAAAAACGAAATCGTGTGAAGTGTTGCAAGGACGGTTTGCAGCTGTTCCAGAAGAATCCGCAGGACTTTAAGCGTCGTTTCGTCACTGTGGATGAAACATGGATACATCACTTCACTACTGAGACCAAAGAACAATCTAAACAATGGGTTACCAAGGGGGAATCTGCGCCAAAAAAGGCGAAGACCGTTCCTTCGGCCGGAAAGATTATGGCGACTGTCTTTTGGGATTCGCAAGGAATAATCCTCATCGACTATCTGGAAAAGGGTAAAACTATTACAGGTGCATATTATTCATCGTTATTGGACCGTTTGAAAAACCGAGCTGCAAGAAAAACGCCCACGATTGGCCCACAAAAAAGTCCTTTTCCATCACGACAACGCACCAGCTCACACCTCAGCAGTTGTGGTCGCAAAATTAATGGAAATAGGGTTCCAACTCGTTTCACATCCCCCCTATTCTCCAGACTTGGCTCCCTCGGACTACTATTTGTTCCCCAATATGAAGAAATGGCTGGTGGGAAAAAGATTTTATTCAAACGAGGAGGTGATTGCAGAAATGAATGGCTATTTTTCAGACTTGGACAAATCCTATTATTCGGAAGGGATCAACAAACTAGAGCAGCGTTGGACGAAGTGTATAAGCCTAAAAGGAGACTATGTTGAAAAATAAAAAAGGTTTACCCCAAAAAATTAAGTAGTTTTTATTTTTGCACGGACTTTTCAAACGACCCTCGTAAATAAAAAAAAAAATTATTTATTTATTTTAAATATCTATAGAGCTAACCATGACAGATAATATTATATCCATTTTTGTAGCAATAAAATACAATAGAAATCAAAATAAAGAGAGATAATAGTTAAAATAGAAATGGACAGATGTTGAGCGCGGGAAACATAGATAGCGTTAGTGGTCAGGTTTGAAGTTGCACGTTGGTAGAGCGCTGTTCAGATCAAGTGTAGAAGTGATTGTGTAAGGTTCGACTACGGGCTAGCTGTGTGCACTTGTGGACACTGTTCCTTTTATAGTTTTTTTTTTATTTTAATTTATTAAATAAATCCCATTATTATTTTTAAAATTTAACAACTATTAATTGTGGAATTATTCATTAAATTTAGTGTGTTACTTAATTTTACTTGGTGCAGTTTATGAGGATATTTTTGTTTTCAATTTGAAACATAAAACAATTTATTAACCATGTGGATTCGTAAATTTGGAGGTAAGCTCCACCCCTTTTTATTATTTTAATTTTGTCATTTATCACCTTCTTCAGTTATGGGGTAATCTTAATTTCAGAACAATTAAGTAATGTTGTAGTTAATCACAATTAAGGAGCAAAATAATTTTTATGTGATTATTGTATTTATTTCTATACAATCTTTGTTCTTTAATAAATACTAACTTATTTTTCTTGTTTTCAAAACATTCATTGTCTCGTATTTTAGTAGATGCCGGAAGCTTTCATTACAATCAACAAGTGTTGTTAGTCAGTTTGCTATAAAATTCTATATTGTTTATTTCAATGCAAAAAGGAAAATCATTTTTTGATAAAATTTAAAGTAATCTGTTGTAATTACGTGATAAATAGGATTAATTCTTGATCATGCCTTTTAATAAGTTATTTAAGCCGGTTTCTGATAGTAAAATATAGAAGAAACTGGCAATTTCCTAAAATTTGAAATATTGCCTTCATTTCTATTGATTTTTGAAGCAGCAATTTTAATCTTATAAATAATAAATGAAATCTTAAGTTAGTTTGTCGAGTTATTTTAATATTCAGAATAATTGACAACCTGATATTTAGCAAATGAAATGATTCTTAAGAATGGAATGTTAAAAATCTTTTTAAACTGTTTTTGTCTATGAGGAAATATAACTTTGATTTTATATCTTGAGTTATTTATATAATAAAGAGAAAATGAGAATTCTATTTGATAATTGAATTTTGGAAACTAATAATGTTGAAAAAATACCACTTTCTGTATATCGTTCATTTTTCCGGAAGTCCTCTAAACTCCTTTATTTTAGTTTAAATAATACTAGATAGCCTCAGTAAGACCTTTTTTTTGTGAAATATGGGGTTAAATTCTCACACAATTCAAAATTGTTTCCGAAATATTGAGTATAAATCGATCATTTTTTGACCAAATTTTTCAACTGCAATTATTGTGAGGAATCCTTCACCCTAATTGTATTTACAAATAATTGATTTTTAATCACCTTGGTCCAATTAAAAAAATATAGTTTTATTAAAAGGTTGAGAGGACAATGAATGTTGTTCGGTTATGTGTTAAAAAGGTGTGTTATTCTCTGGTACTTTATGTATATAGTTCTACATACTCCATATAATTTGACCTTGCTTTAAAATTACCTGTATAATGTATATGTCCTTTGTTTTATACATATTCTATAGTTTTTTTTAATGAATTTCTTTATTTTTTTACATTGTAACACATATTTCCTTATAGAAACAGTAGCTAATTCATTTTCTACCAAGCTTTAGTAGTTCCATTCATAAATGGTTCAATCATAATTGAACTAATTTGTTTTTTGAAGTGGTTCAGGACAGTTTTTTACTCTGGCTTAATTTTAGTAGAGGATTTTTAAATGTTGAGCTAAAACTAAAATATTTTAGTTTTATTCGTAGCAATCAAAACTAATCTGTGACTGCAAACCGGCAGATTATCTTTCACCTGTAAAAGCTATAAATATGTAAAAGATATTTTTATAAAGTCCAATTTCTTGAGTTACATTTAATAAATTAATATTGTTATTTTGGTGTTCTTTTAATTTCAAGCACCATTGTTGCCTTGTTCAGGTGCTTCTTGGGTTGGTGAAGTGTCGGTGTACTTCAGAATTTAGTAATGAAGTATTTCTCTAATTATTGCTCAATATACTTCCTCTTGTAATTAAAGACCAGGCCAATAATAAATCACTTTATATTAAAGTAATCGTTTAAAGTGAACTTGTACTTTGTTAGTTCAATTTTTGAATGTGAGAGGGGGCACATTTGAACAGAATTTACATTTTCTGTTACAGAGTGCACAGAATCTGTATTATTGAACCTTTTTATTTTGTTTTCTACAACTTTCAAGTCTCCTTAAGAGATCTATATCAATAAACAGTTGGTACTTTACGTACATTTCTATGATTTTTTTAAATTTAAAAATGTTGTGTCAAATGTTAATATCTGCCCCACTGGAGGGGTACCTTTGAACACAATATAAAATAGAAAGAAATGATATTACTTTACTCTGAATCTACCTTCTATCAGTTATTTCTCTCACTGCTACATTACTTTCTCTTTTAAACCACTGATATCTAGTTCAAAAATCAAGAATGACTCAGTTCGGGTCACCCGAAGTGATGGGTTTAGGAAGTTTGAACAAAATATTCGGTTTGTTGCGTTTCTTAATGTAGGTTCGAACCACTTTCCCCTTCTCTGCGATTAAACCAAAAAAAAAGTCACAAACTTGCAGGTCGTCTCCTTCCATAAAATAAAGACTTTTGTAAATACTAGATTTAAAAATACGAATTCCAAATCATAATATGGACTAACAATACTTACACCTTGTCCACTACAATCTACACAATACACTTCCAAAGATGCAACAAAAATTTTACTTCCACCTTACAAAATATAACATTCCTCAATTCTGGACTTTACAAAACTATGAAAACGAAGGGAAACTCTGTCAATTATACAACAGGTCTACCACAACATATGGAGAAAATTACCAATTCTAAATGTTTTAAACATTTGGCGGGAAATTAAAACTGTTCAAAGGTGCCCCCCTTTCCCCTACAATTAGTATTAAGGGTCGGTATTGATTGATTGAGTACGCTTCTGAAACTTGGAAGGATCTAAAGATTCATTCTTTTACTTCTAGCCCTCTTCGGATGAACACCGTCCAATGTCTCAGATGTTGCTGCGCCTTAAATTTTATCTAAATACTTCAAGTAGATCCTCATAAATTGCTCTGAAGTAGTTTGATTCTTAGAATAATATACTTACGACAGAATTAAAGGAATTTTGAGTCCCGTTGACTGAATTAATTAAGTACAAAAACCTGCTCTAAATTATTGGTAAGCCGGTGTTTTATTTTCTTCGAAGATTTTAGTCTGCAACAAGTTTTCTGTTTATTTTCGTAACTACTCCACCCTGTAGTAAGGACAGACTTGGTGAAGGGTGAATAAAAGCTACCTGTGAACAGCTCTGCCGAGCAGGTAACTGAGGGACAGAACAGAAAGCACCTGTGTGTACTTTAGAGAGATAGATGAACTTTAAAGGTAGCCAAGGGAATCGCCCTCCACAGTTCCCCTTCTTGTAGGGTTGCTATTAAAACAGCTCTGGTTTTTTTGGGGAGGTCTCGATTTACTCCCTCTCCGAACGGATACTGTTACCAAGATACAGTGAACACTCATAACAGCTAATAACCCTTTGATCCTCTAAATAAAAAAAAAAAAAAACAAAGGGCAGTTTTTACGTCCTCCATACTTTCTTTCAAAGTCATGGGGTTATATATCTTCAGCTTTAATCTTGACATTATGTCTGCCATATTCTGCGGTTGTGGGATTCTAATGATTTAGATGGGATAACCATAATAGTTGCCCAAAAAAACCTTTTGGAATGCTGTGCGGTTCAACGTAATCGGATTCCAATTTATTTTGAAATGTTCATTTCTGTAATATGATCATTTTTATCGTACAATAACAATAGAATTGTTAAGAGGTAAAAATCTGTTGAAAGACACCCTAAGATAAAATGCTGAGTTAGTTATGCAGGAAATTATAGTTTTGGGGGCCTTAGGTTTCTAAGATTATTTGACATCAAGTTTTATAAACACCTGCATTGGATTATATGGATGACGGTGCATGGACTGTCGTTTTCCTTTCTCAACCCAACAAAGTAAAGTTATCACATTATTATAGATTGTAGTTGCGAAGAATGCTTTTCAAGTTACTAAGTCTGATGAGAAATTGATCTTTTTTTTTTTTAACCAAATGCTGAGAACGGTTGATTGTATAAAGGCTAGGAGTTCCTCAGAATGTTGTTGGCTTCTGGGACTACTATAACATGCAGACATTCTCCTCGTCACGAAGTTCAAATGTATGGGTGGGTGTTCAGATTAATAAGAGGATCGAATGAGGACTTCCTCAGGACTTTATACAGTGCAAAATTTCTGTTGTACATAGTATAACCAAACAGTACCTCCATTATTTGTACGTAACCTTGACGAAACCCAGAAGTTCGCAAGATCTTTTATATGAGATTAAATGAATTGACCCAGAATTCAATTTGGTATTAGGCAAGTAATTGAGATTCTTGAGTTCCACGTCTGATTTGAGTTAACGTCAGCTTTTTTTTTTTGGTCTCTTGATGTGTAGACTAGAGGTTGCCAAAGTGGTCTATGTAACAAAAGTAGGGGTCGATCTGAGCCAGGGGAAAAACAATTTCGAACCCCAATATAGCGAATCTTGCAAAGAAACACCAGGCACACCCATCTCCTTAATTAAGAAGCAATACTGTAGTTACTTTTCTTATTTATAATTACTTATTATTTAATAAATATTAAGGTACTTAAATTTCAACATTAAGATATTTTTCATAAAACTATTTGTTACACTTATTGTAAAATTACTTTAATAAATGTTTAAAATCATAAAATAAATGTACAAACACAGTACCTATAGATAGTTTTATTTTAATTAACTGAAAATTACTTTTAATTTGGGGTCGATGGAGATTTCGAAAAATTAAATAGTGGTACCTCAGTTTTTGAACGACTTTTGACTTTCGAACAAATCGGTATTCGACCAAGAAATTCGAGAAAATGTCCTGAAATCCGAACAAACATTTGGGGAACTCGAACACCCGAGATGAGCCGAGTTGTTTTTATATTTACACTTTTAGATCTTATTTCTTGTTTAGATACCTTGTTTTTACATAAAATATAAAAAATTAGTCCAGCATATTTCTGGGGCCTAGAAACGAAATAAACTACATAGTTTACATTATTTCTTATGGGATAAATTGTTTCGGTTCCCGACCTCACTTCCGGAACGAATGGTGGTCGAGAACCGAGGTACCACTCACTGTATAGAGGGGTCCATGATCAAAAAAGTTTGGCGACCCCTGGTGTAGACTGTAAAACAAAGTCCAAATTTAGCTTTCAATTATTCAGCTTCTCTGATCTCCATAATATCAACAATAACTGGAGATTCGAAAATAACTGTTGTTTAGTTAAACTATTAACGTTGTCCCGATTTGCCTTGTTCTCTTAATAAGTTTTCTCTTAATAATTAGTGTTGCATATATAGATAATTGCAACTAGAGATGAAGTAATTATCTTTAAATTGACCGTTAATAGGACAATTAGTTTTTTAATTGGCTGCTATAATTTATTATACTTACTACTTTCTTAATTGCGTTACGATGTTAGGTAGATTACAAATTTAATTTTTCAAAATTAAATTTAAATGTTGTAATTTTGATCATCCTTTTGTGACTTTGATCCTTCTGTGGGAAAGGAAAATATTAAGGAGAATATTTGGACCTGCGAGGACAGAGGAAGGCTTCAGAATCTCAGGACGAACCAAGAAGTGGCTGAACTGTTGCAGGTGAGCCTGATATTGTGTCTTGCATAAAAGGCAGGAAGAGTGCAATGGTTGGGACACATACACCGAATGGAGGGAGGATACAAGGGCTCCAAAAAGAGCGTTGTATGGGCATCCTGGCGGGAAAAGGCCCCGAGGCAGACAAGGCTGAGATGGCTGAGGGACGTGGAGGACGATATTGAGGCAGTCGGCCTGCAAGGTTGGAGAATGGCTGCGAGGGGCCGTGAACGGTGGAAAGCTGTTGTGTCTGAAGTCCAGGCCCTTCATGGGCTGGGATGGCCAAGAAGTAGTAGTAGTAGTGATTTTGATGCAATCGATACAATTTGATCGTTAATTCTAAATAAAAGCAGTATAATTTAGAAGGCAGATTTTTTTTTTGTAAAGATGCCTAAACTGTTTGTTAATTTTTTAAAAGAATTACCATGTAATTCTGTAATGAGGATGGTCGTTAGTTATTTTCTGTTTAAAAAGTGTCGCATCAGCTATCCAAAATTTGTGGTTTTCGGTATTACTTCGTTCCAGGGGACGGGTAAGCTCAATGGTTTGAGTACACTGGATTTCCGTGGAGAGTTCAAATCCAGCTGAGATGGCCGTTAGTTAATTCTGCCTTAGAGCTTCTTACTGCACACTGTCCGCTGATAGTACAGTGTACGGAGAGGTCGATAGTGCACTGGAAAAAGCTCTCGGATGTTGATGCTCATTAAATTCAAAAAACCTAAATTCAGGGTACCTAACTTATATGCCCTTAATATAATTAGATTAATGAGCATTGAGAAGGGACGAAAGACCTGTGTAAAGCCCCTATGCTTTACCCAGGATGACGTATATACCTAGCTGGTGCGTAGGTTTATT
Source organism: Rhodnius prolixus (assembly GCF_049639745.1). NCBI lineage: Eukaryota > Metazoa > Arthropoda > Insecta > Hemiptera > Reduviidae > Rhodnius > Rhodnius prolixus. The sequence goes on from NW_027411624.1 coordinate 28,575,589, forward strand.
TAGTAGGATGCACATTATGCAAGTGTTAGCGAGGGTGGTAATGGTGGAGCTTAGATGGTGTGGGATTGCTGTAACCCAGTAGTCGCATAAATCAAAACTATCTTCTCTGGTTGAAGGTTAGAGCGCTCAAATTAACAACTTCTGTTTATAATCTTTCAAGACTTGGGGATACCCTAAAGGGACGCCAATATCTTGGTAAAGAAGTGGCTGGCCTACATCTTTCTACAGGAGATGACCATCTTGAAAGACAAATACATCAAACCTAGGAAAACAAAAAAACTTACAGTCGTTCTTTTACCATACTCTATCGAGAAGTTATTGGTAATCGTGCAGAATTTCTATGGTTGGTTTTTACAGGATATATCTGTTTTAAGGTTACCGGAAACCGTAAAAATAGTGGTTACTAAAAATGTAGATCTACAGTAACTCAAAATCACAAAAAATGGGGAAATTTTTAAATCAGCTCTACCGATTTCTTTTAAATTTCTAACTTCTTTTTTACAGTTAACATTGGATAGTGAACTGCGAAATAAAACCTCTAAGACAGTGAAAAATCTCTCAAAAAATTGTTTGACTTTACGGTGGTTACTGAACAGGACAGACTAAAAAAAATATTACAAACAGATCAATTTGAAGTACAGTAAAAGCTCCTTATTCGCGCTTCCTTCATTCGCGTTTTCACTATTCGCGGATTAAAAAAATGCGACCCAATTCCTATATTCGCGGAAGTACACTATGATAATAAAAGGATTCCAATAGGTATCCAACCCAATATCCTTTGTAAATGCCGTCAAATGGACTAATAAAAAAAGTAAAATAGATCTTAGTATTACAACTTTGCCTAAAGTATGTTGTTAAATGATATCGCCGAGGACTTTGACATAAGCCGCCTTCGCCGCGATCGGTGTTTTTGAGAATGTAAACGCACAGAATGAAGGCAATTGTTCGTGATCCAACAATAGAAAAAATGGAAGCGGCGTTGTCATTATGGATCGAAGACCGCATCCAAAAAAAGGGTGCCCCTGAGTGGTCCAATGGTCCGGGAGAAGGCAAAGTATCTTTACGCTCATTTTAAAGAACCTGATGGTAGTTGTAGTGGGCAAGTTCAAACTTTGACTGCAAACAAAAGCTTTTAAAAACTGCCAAGCAAGAGAAAATTACAAAATTCTTCAAACCATTGCCTAAGCCTTAAGATAATTAATCAAAATGTTCAAAAACTTCAATTAAATTGATTTTTTTATATACGAGGTGTGTTCAAAAAGTAACGGGAATTTTTAAATTTCGCGGGTTTGTAGAGTCTGATTGTAAAATTGTTTTTTTTATTATGTTGGTACACATGCCCCTGAAGTACGATAAAATTTTCAGTAATATTCATTGTTTACTTCTTAAGTGGCAGCCGTTAAGGTTAGACGTGTTTTTCGATCTTGGCGATTTTTGTTTGTTAAAAAAAATGGATCAAAGAATTTGTATTAAATTTTGCGTAAAAAATGAAATAAAGTGTGTGAAATGTTAATAAAGGCATATGGTGAGTCTGCTATGAGTAAAACAAGGATTTACGAGTGGTATAAGCGTTTCCAAGATGGCCGCGAAAACGTTGAAGATGACGAACGACCTGGACGTCCAAGCACATCAACAACCGATGAAAACGTGAAAAAAGTGAAAGAAATGGTTATGAGCGATCGCCGAATCACAATCAGAGAAGTCGCTGATGATGTTGCCATATCAATTGGCTCATGCCATGAAATTTTTTCGGATGTTTTGGGTATGAAACGTGTGGCAGCAAAATTTGTTCCAAAATTGTTGAATTTCGAACAAAAACAGCGGAGAATGGAAGTTGCTCAAGAGTCACTCAATGAAGTCGACAACGATGCGGATCTACTGAAACGTGTTATAACAGGTGACGAAACATGGGTTTACGGATATGATGTGGAAACTAAGGCTCAATCGTCCCAGTGGAGGCATTCTGGATCGCCAAGACCGAAAAAGGCTCGACAAGTGCGGTCGAATGTGAAGGTTATGCTCACTGTGTTCTTCGATTTTAATGGCATAGTGCATCATGAATTCTTGCCACAAGGTCAAACAATCAATAAGGAGTACTACCTACAAGTTCAACGCCGTTTGCGTGAAGCAATCCGAAAAAAATGCCCGGATTTGTGGCAAAACAATTCATGGATTTTGCACCACGATAATGCACCTGCTCACACTTCATTGCTTGTTCGTGAATTTTTGGCCAAAAACAAAACTTTAACGATGCCCCAGCCTCCATATTCGCCAGACATGGCTCCATGTGACTTTTTTCTATTTCCAAACATAAAGAGAAGATTAAAAGGCCGTCGTTTTACAAGCATAGATGACATTAAAAGCGAATCGCTGAAAGAGCTGAAAGCTATCACAAAGATCGAGTTTCAGAAGTGTTTCGAGGATTGGAAAAAGCGCTGGCACAAGTGTATTGTATGCGAAGGGGACTACTTTGAAGGCGACAATATTAATGTAGATGAATAAATAAATATTTTTTTCAAAAAACGAAAATTCCCGTTACTTTTTGAACACACCTCGTATTAGTTTTTTTTATTTTGTCACCTAGGAACGTATCCCCTATAATCCCATATAAATTACCATTCCGTATTCACGGTTTCTGTATTCGCGGCATATTTATGGAACATATACCCCGCGAATAAAGAGCTTTTACTGTACTCAAAAGACTTTCCAAAACGTTTATTTACCAAGAAATCTGCTCGAGAACAAAATTGTTAGTAAAATAACGTAATCAAAAAAGATGAAAATACGAGTACTTTTAGAATTTCAGAAAGATACAAATTATAGCGTCACTGTCCCTTTTAATAGAAAGTCATCTTTAAAAAAAAAAGCTTTTTAAAGAAATAATAAATTTTAAATTTACTGGACAAGGGAAACAATTTAAAATAAATCCTTTAGATAAAAATGTAAAATAAAATCTTATGAATGGAAATTATTAGATATTTTTCTCTCCAGTTAATTATATGTATTCTTTTTTGCCTTTTCGAATTTTGATGCCGTGTTCATTGGGCCAAGTTAGCATCTCATTATTTAAATAATTTATTAAAGCTATCTCACGGATTTTGTTCCCAGATACGCTTTGATTTTGTTCCAATTTGTTTTTTTGTTCCTTCTTCTTCCTCCTTATCTCTGACTAAGGTACTTAATTTGCATGTTGTATTTTGGTCGTTTTAACATGCGAAGATGAACTTGTTTAAATAATTTGCATTTTTTTTAAAAAAAAAAAAGATCTATAATTCTAAGTGATCTCAATATTTTTTAAAAGGTATGATTTAAAAACACAACTTATTATTGGGTTGGTGCAAAAATAATGCAGGTTTTTATATGCCAAAAAAAAAATTTATTATAATTTGTATAAAACTAAGATTATTTATTCAAAATATGTTCCATCATTATCAACACATAGTTGCCAACGTGTCAGAAGCATTCTTATTCCCGTTTCTAAAAAATCTTTATTTAAACTCTCAATAAACTCGCGGAAGGCATTTTCGGTTTCACTTCGGTCCCTCAAAATTTTTTCCTCTTAAGAAGTTGTCCAAATGTCTAAATAAGTGGAAGTCCGTCGGCGAGAGATCGGGGGAGTATGGAGGGTGCGGAAGTGTTTCATATTTCAATTCCTCAAGTTTCCTGAGAGTTGGCATTGCGATATGTGTGGCCTGGCGTTATCGTGAAGAAGAATTGGTCCTTTCCGATTCACCAATGCTGGACAAAGATTTTGCAATTTCCTATGCATTTTGTCAATTTCTTGACAATATGTTTCAGCCGTGATTGTTTCGCCAGTATTTAGGAAGCTGTAATGAATAACACCTGCAGTAGACCACCACACTGTCACCATTACTTTTTTCGGGTGCAGGCTTGGTTTCGCAAAATGTTTTGGTGCTTCATCCTTGTCCAGCCACTGGCCTGACCGTCTCCTGTTGTCGTATTGGATCCATTTTTCATCACATGTCACGATTCGATTAAGAAATGGTTCATTTTGGTAGCGCAACAGAAGAGAATTGCAAATTTCAAAACGCCGATGTTTTTGGCTCTGGGTCAATTCGTGAGGTACCCACGTGTCGAGCTTTTTAACTTTACCAATTTGTTCGAGATGGCGAACGACTGTTGAGTGGTCAACACTAACTTCTCTCGCAAAGTCCCGAGTGGTTTTGCGAGGGTTATCTTCCACCAATGCCCTAAGATGGTCGTGATCAACAACAGAGGGCCTACCGCGACCTTCCTTGTCTTCGAGATCAAAATCTCCAACACGAAACTTTTGGAACCATCGCTGCACTGTACATTCACTGATGCTTCCTTCACCCCAAACAACATTGATGTTACGCGCAGTTTGAGCCGCACTTCGACCAAGTTTGAACTCGTAAAAATAAATTTGACGAAAATCTTGTTTTGACATGGTGAATAGCGGAGGTCTTAACTCATACAAAATGGAACACAAACTAAACTGATATTTGAGGAAAACAACATTAATAAACATTGTTTATAATCCATTACCTAGACTGGAGGATTATCTTCGTTTACTTGGCAAGCAGAAGTAAACAAAAGATGAAAGTTCAAAAACCTGCATTATTTTTGCACCAACCCAATATATTCTTTATGAAAAAGTTTAAAACTACTTAAGATATTAAGTAGTTAGAGAAGGATGGGTTTTAGTCTTTTGTGTCCTGTAGGGAATAGAAGGATCTGTAGGAGGCTATGTCGCGGCAGTCTAGAGTGGAAAAAGGAGTTTTGAGGTGATTATTTCCAGAATGGAGCAACTGCATTTCTGTAAGATATTGTTTGAATTCTAATTATTGTTGGTGGATTGTTAGAGAGCGTTTTCTAGTAAAAATAACACTAAGTTACTGTTTTATTTGTAACGAAAGAGCACTGTCCAGGAAGCCGTCAATGCTCTGTAAAAAGCTCCCTATGCGAATAATCAACAAGATGTCGAAGTGCCTTAAATTGAAAAAGTATAAATAAAGTAAAAGACTTGTAACTTGTTCGTGAAACTTCAATTCCAAAAAAAACTTGCAATATTCTTGCTGTAAGAAGTAAAAGTTTAAAAAAAATAAATGGTTGCCAAAATGAGGCTGTACCACATTTTTAAATTCGTAACAAATAAAAGGCAAAGCCATTTGAATATATATTGCAAAAAAAAAGAAGAAAGAATTCACTAAATTTCTCTTTTATACAAGTGGCAGTGGTTTTGCCAAGAGAAAGTTGAGCTGTTGGTTGTCAACTCCGTAGCCTGGATGAAGTTTGACTAGTATTGCAAGTAAACAAGGTGATTATTTCCAGAATGGAGCAACTGCATTTCTGTAAGATATTGTTTGAATTCTAATTATTGTTGGTGGATTGTTAGAGAGCGTTTTCTAGTAAAAATAACACTAAGTATTGTCCTAACAAATAGAAATCCTAATTTTGTATTCAGTGGAGCTGAATACTGAAGAATTATTTTTAAAATTCCCAGCAATGAGAGTAATTCAAGCACTATTGTCCCAATAATTATATTATTTTATTTTTTTAGCATTTCTTTAAATACATATGTATATAAAAATAGTTATTTCCTCGTTTATAACTGCATTTTTGTTTTGCAATAATCGCGGATCAAATACGAGCGTCATTTGAAAAGTCCGTGCAAAGTCAGAGAGATAGCACCACTGGCGCGTATCGAGGTTATGTTTAGTTAGTAGCATCTCTTGGAAGAACACACACCAAGTTTCAGCCAGATCGGTCTATTTCTTTGTGTTTGGCATTCGTTTGAATCGAGGAAGTCGAGTGATTTTCAAAAAATGGACGAAAAAGAATTTCGTGTGTTGATTAAACACTACTTTATGAAAGGCAAAACGCCTCAGGAGACTAAAGAGAAGCTTGATAAACATTATGGTGACTCTGCACCTTCGATTAGAACAGTTTATAAGTGGTTTCAAAATTTTCGGAGTGGCCATATGGGCACAAGTGACGCTGAACGTTCTGGACGCCCTGTTGAGGTTACTACTCCAGAAATCATTGATAAAATCCATGATATGATGATGGATGACAGAAGAGTGAGGGTGCGTGAGATTGCTAGTGCTGTGGGCATCTCGAATGAACGAGTACATAATATTTTGCATCAACATTTGAACATGACAAAGCTATCCGCAAGATGGGTGCCGCGATTGCTCACGCTTGACCAAAAACGAAATCGTGTGAAGTGTTGCAAGGACGGTTTGCAGCTGTTCCAGAAGAATCCGCAGGACTTTAAGCGTCGTTTCGTCACTGTGGATGAAACATGGATACATCACTACACTCCTGAGACCAAAGAACAATCTAAACAATGGGTTACCAAGGGGGAGTCTGCGCCAAAAAAGGCGAAGACCGTTCCTTTGGCCGGAAAGATTATGGCGACTGTCTTTTGGGATTCGCAAGGAATAATCCTCATCTGGAAAAGGGTAAAACTATTACAGGTGCATATTATTCATCGTTATTGGACCGTTTGAAAACCGAGCTGCAAGAAAAACGCCCACGATTGGCCCACAAAAAAGTCCTTTTCCATCACGACAACGCACAAGCTCACACCTCAGCAGTTGTGGTCGCAAAATTAATGGAAATAGGGTTCCAACTCGTTTCACATCCCCCCTATTCTCCAGACTTGGCTCCTCTCGGACTACTATTTGTTCCCCAATATGAAGAAATGGCTGGCGGGAAAAAGATTTTATTTAAACGAGGAGGTGATTGCAGAAACGAATGGCTATTTTTCAGACTTGGACAAATCCTATTATTCGGAAGGGATCAATCAACAAACTAAAGCAGCGTTGGACGAAGTGTATAAGCCTAAAAGGAGACTATGTTGATAAATAAAAAAGGTTTACCCCAAAAAATTAAGTAGTTTTTATTTTTGCACGGACATTTCAAAGGACCCTCGTAGATTTCGAGGAAAACGTTGCCAAAAATGGACAGTAACTGCATTTTCAGAAGTTTTTCCTGTTTTTTCTAATAGTTTTTCCGTTTTTTATTTATTTCTATTTTTCTTGTTTAAAAATCGTTGCATTATTTGAGCCGATCATTGCACAATTCGATTAACTCCACAAAACAAAATATGGAGAAATGCGTTGAAATAATGTTCATTGTTTTTTTATAATCCTGTTTATAATATAAATTCAAGTAAATTTACCGTTATCATTCAGCGCCTGCTACTGAATTTGAGTTGAATTATTGCAACGATTTGCTTTAGACGACTAAATTAATCAAAAATGGCTTCTGTAATAAATTATTATTTAATGACCACAAAAATTTTGGCCATTTAATGGTGTTAATCTTTATTATTTGGGAAATTTATTAATGAATATAAAAAGCTATGACTGATCCAAGTGCTTTTGTTATTTAAATTTAAAGATATTTCAGAGAAAATGAAGTTAATCGAATTGTGCAATGATCGGCTCATATTTAGAGGGGGCTTTGATTTGAAATAACTTCGCAAATCACTGCTTTAATTCAATTTTCAAAACAATTACGACTCAGTCAAATTGATTCGATAAATACAACTCCTAAAGGAAGGTACTTCTCCTACAATCTCAACGTTACTGTTCAGTTCGCGAAACCCCCAAAAAATACGCGTAACCTAGCAACCATAGAAAAACAAAATCCTTTAACCTGTTAAGTGTGTTCGACGTGTATACTCGTGAAAAACATCAAATTGCCATTAACTATAATAACTCGAAATTCTAATAAAAATACAGTAAGAATATTATTTGATGGGATGTTCCCTTTTATCTTACCAATAGAACTGCCAAGTATTTTATACGGAGGGAGGTGGTGGGAGTCAGCCAAATGATAAGTGGTTGGTACATGTTTGGTCTCCGCATAAGAGATTGGGGAATTACGCACACAAATAGAAGCTCTCAACCCTTTATACAATGCCGTTTTTTTTTTTACCTTAGATAGAGGTTCAGAGCTCAGTACGAGCATGATTTCATTTTACACAAGAATTCAAAGCTCTTGCGTCCCCTAGTTAACTAGGGGCAATGCATACGTGAAGGCGGTGCAAGATTTTTGAATGAGCACAGAATACTCTGGTAATCTCAAGCCCCCCAGAGATTGCAGAAAAAGTCGCTTGCAGTGACTATTACGACTATTGTAGACTTTTGGTTGTTTTGCCCTGCTGCGTTCGTCGTGAATACACGCGTCCATTGTCTGATTTTAATTTCGCACACTTGTGGGTGGTTTTTTTTAAAACTAAATTCCACCGCTTAACTGGTTAAACATCTGGGTAGGTACTACTTAAAAACGAAAAATAACGTCTTCAACTGGTACAACTTAATAACAACTGCCTAACTCAAACTGATTTCTCAATCATTTCTTCCTCTCCTTCCCCTTCTATTCTGTTCTTCTCTTTCACTTTCCCCTACACTATTTTAATCACTCGATAACTTGTTAATTAAAATTGCCTAATAATAAAGAAGCTGAAGTTCCAGGTAGGTTTAGTAGTAATTTAAGTACGTAGTTAACGCCAGACGTGTTTTGGGCGTTTTGATTCTCAATTTGAGCAATTAATTTTATTCTTCAGATCTTCTATCCCCAGGTGACAGTAATTTCTGGTAAAGACTGTTGGAAAACTAATCGCCCTGAGTCATTGTACTGGAGCAAGCAGTTCGCGTGTTTTCTCGCCTACGTCCAGCTAATTAGAAGTTACTACAAAGAATGAATGAAGTGAGTGAAAAGAAATATATATGAGAATTAATAAACCAAATATCTTTTTTAAAAAACATGATTACCATAAAAGAGTTAATAATTCCGGTCTGTCCGGATAGATTTGTGAGCAGAATGATGCCGCATGGCGGTCAGTTATACTATACACACAGGTGGGTATAATTTACAAAAATGTAACTCCGCGGTGCTATTCCGCAGGATCACCTTGTGAGCTGGGTCCCCACTTAGCCCTTGATTATATTTTAACAAGCTGTTCCCTCCCTCCTTCAGCTCTCTCATACACACGCACACGCCCCTCCTTATAAAAAACTTCACCTGTAATTTCTTTCTGAAAATTATACCTTATTCACTTAGAATATTTCCTATTTTTTCATCCTTTTTTTTTTAAGTTTCTGTTGCTTAACTTGTGTAAGAGGAATTATTGTAATCGTGCAGATTTTTCTATTTGGTCTTCTCACTGGAAATTCCCTGTTTCGAGGCCCTCCTAAATCCTAAGAAGTGGCTTTTATGAATTAGTTTCTTCTAATGTCTTTATGTTTTAAAATTTAATAAAATTAACAGCGCTGAATAAAATCAAACGTATGTTTGTTTGACATGTAATAATGATATGAACACGTTATGTGGTAGAAAGGAAACGAATGTTTGACGATATATACAGGTATTTAGATGCACCATTTCGCTACGAAGACATTATATTCTCCACCAACATCTATTTGCTTAAGTCGATAGCAGAGCTAGCAAAGAAGTATGAATTTATTTAAAAGTTATAGCCGATTAGAATGAATGCAAGAAAATGATTAGAGAAGGATTACGTGATTTTAATTTCGGTTAAGCTATAAGGATGGCAGGAGCACAGAGTACTGATCCATCCATTAGCTGTAGTTTATGTAAATAGTTGTATATAGTAGAGGGATGAATGTGTGAAGCGAATGTATTTATAAATAAGACTGGAGAGTGAGTGATATTCTAGTGATAAGCACCTAGACGATGCTGGCTATATGGCGAAATCCAATGCCAAAAAAAAGGCAAAAAAAATGTTTGTTTGAATCCTACGTAATTAGCAGAAAATTTGAGTACGAATGTGGGATGCCACAATAAGGTTTTTCACAAAAATTAGTGCACCGAAAGTATAGTAGCTTTGCCGAATCTATTTTTCATCCATTTATTTATGAAAGGAATTCCTTAAAAAAAAATGGCTGGCACCAATTTTATTTAACTTAGCTAATTTTACTTTAAAGATTTCTTAACTTTTATTTGGAAAATTCCTCAAAGGACACTCCTGGAAGAGAGGAATGGTTTGGCATTTCTCCTGAGTGCCGTTATTGTTTATTTGTACTGGCTTGTCCCGTTAAATCTAAATTAGATCCAAATTACTGTTTATTATTTTGGGTGACTGATTTCATTGTTTCAGTAGGATGGGGAAAAAAAAAATTAATGCCAATTTCAGACATATTTTGTATTATTATTTTTTTAGTTGTTGTGCCGAGCTTTCGCACAGCATAGAAGATAGCACATCACACTTTCGATTTCCCCAAACACAAAGATACTTAAATCAGAAATAGATATCAAAGACAGAAAACAGTCTAAATTTCAAAAAAAAACCACACTAGATTAAAAAGATCAGAACTAAACAGACGCTATCGACTACTTGAAAGACTCTTAGACGATAGATCAAAAACTCTCTCTGGACAACAAAAGACTAATTTATACTACTATTAGGAAACCCATCTGGGCGTATGGAATAGAGCTGTGGGTTCAACCAAACGCTCCAAAGGATTCAAACGCTACAATCTAAAATACTTCGAACTATTGTAAACGCTCCATTTTATGTCTCCAACACACTGACCTTAACATTCCATTTGTCACCCAAGTTGCTAAAACACGATACAGAAAACTCTCCACTTCAGCCTGCAGTCTCATATAAATCCTCTAGCTCAAAATCTTTCTTCAGAAACTCTACCTGATAAGATACGACAAGACGCCTTAAGAGACAGTGGCCTCGTGATCTCCTCTCAAGTGAAGAGAGTGTTACCATATAATGTTTTGGAGTGTTACCACTGGGTAACTTCTCATTTATTACTCTATTGTATCATTGTTACTTATAGCGCTAACGCACTAATTGTAGCACAATAAACGCAAAAAAAAAAAATCAAAACAGACAAGAACAATTTAAACAACTTACTACAAAATACTTGACAATTGGCAACACTGACTTCCTCACAACCAAATACATAAAACTGATCACACTCAGTCCATGAATAGACAAGACAGAAAACACAACCAACCCTGTAATAATGTAAAATATTACATTGTCAATTAGGTAATCATATTTTTAAATTACATTGCATTATACAAAATTAATTTTAATATAATTATTATTGTTAACACACAGTAAATATGTTCCACATCCCTGAAGATGACCTAGTCCCTAGGTCGAAAGCTCGGCATAATAAAAATATACAAAATTTGAATTTGGCTATCCGGATGTACCACTTCATCTAATAGAATTTTTACGTACTTTGAATTATTTTCAAAAACAGCGCCTACGATTTCACGAAAATGTATAGTGATTACAAACATACAAATCTTCAACTCGTACTCTGGGTAAAATGGCAAAGAGGTAATTGAATAGATTCACAAAATGTCTGTGTTGATTAAGTTATAATAGAATAGAATAAATCTTCATTACCATATAAATATGTACAACAAAAATAAATATACGAAGCACCAATCTACAAAACATTGAAACCTTCATAACTAGTGAGGATAACAAGAAAGATTAAGGTGTAGGATACAGAATGCAAGGAAAAAAGGAGAGGAAAAACCTGCAACTAGTGCAGAAAGTTAGAGAAGGATGGGTTTTAGTCTTTTGTGACCTGTAGGGAATAGTAGGATCTGTAGGAGGCTATGTCGCGGCAGTCTAGAGTGGGAAAAGGAGTTTTGAGCAGACTGATTTTGGATATAGGAGTGTACAGGGAATAATGGATGCAGTCTCGTGGAGTGAGTCCAATTTTAGTGCGTCGAGGAGAGTCTGTCGCTAAGTCTGGGAAATTTGTTCTGTGCTGTCCTGTAGTTTCTTGATGTAGCTACTACAGGTCCAGGCTCCAGGTGGAGCAGGCGTGTTTTGATTAAGTGGATTAGATTGAAATAGTCCAGTCTTATAGCAAAACTGGATGCTGATGAATATCCTTCTTAAAAATAAAACTTGATACACCAGTTTTTAATCAAAGAATCGGATGGACTAGTTGGCGATGGATAATCGGAGAGTTCTTTAAGAGAGAAAATTAGGAACAGGACAGTGGTTGCTACAAAATAGGAACATTGGCAGATTCTTCTAAGGAAGAATGACGTCTATGTTACTTGGTTGTAGCTTCAGTAAAGGACGAAACAGGAATGGAATTACAAAAAAAAAAAAGAATTCCTAATTAAGTCAAAATTTATTTTAAAAATATTTCCCGAACATTCTTAACCTAAGATTAAGAGGGGGTATGTCTCTTTTCTTTTTAGTGCAGTTGGCCCCCCCCCTGAACAATAGATAATCGTGCACTAAAGTGAATATGTGACCAGCAAAGTATGGCCAGCAAGTTATCACGTACTATTAGAAAAGAGTTATTTATTATTTTAGAAAGCCTGCCAAACCGTTTGGTGTCACTGACCGGCGGCCATGTCCAAAAAAAAAAATAAAATAAAATAAAACTTTTTAATACAAACATGCAGAGAAGGCTATAGCCGCCGGTAGACAAGCCTAATAGAGGATGGTGTCTATAGCCTTTTCGGCAGCCATCTTCCTTCTCCACAACCAACATATTCATGCATACTTACTTGACATTCTCTCTCACTCTACAGGTGGTTGGATGAAATTATCTCTATCTATCTCTTTTTCTGTTAATATTATAAGAACTTTTTATATGTATACACATATATTACTGAATTTTATGGTTTAGCTAAAGGAATTCGTTTCCGGTTTAGAAATAAATGCAAGTGAGAGTTCTTTTTTTCTTTCCAGTAGCTCCCGTTAGGTTGTTGGACCATAAGAAGGAGTGTTTATTTGGGAGCATTGTGTGTTTAGGACATGTTAAGTCCTAACATCTTTCTCCTATTCACATTTGCTGAACTTGAAAATGAAGCAAATGCTTTCTTCCATTTCATATCGCAACCCTTTACCCCCCACATAAAGGGCAGAGTAAATAAAGGTAAGGCAGCCATTCGAGTGTTATTCCCACTGTTCTGCAGGGACTCTAAGAGAATAAACTCCTGCTGCACAAGGTAGTGGTTAGGCCCATGTTACTTTATGCTTGTCCCTCCTGGAGTTTGACATGTCAATCCAACATCGCTTCGCTGCAAATAATCCAAAATAAATTCCTCAGGCTTGTGACAACTTCCGCCCGCTACACCCGTGTTATAGACTTACACTCTTACACCAACATGGACTATGTAGAACACTACATCAAGTACCTCGCTACTGGTTTCTTCAGCAAGTGCGAATCCAGTCACAACCACCTCTGCAGACGAATAGGTGACTATAATGTGGACACGGTGCACAGGCACAGGAGAGTTAGGGACTCCCTGAATTGAAATCTCTCTTATATGCTACTGGTTTTCCATCATTTTCCCCTTAGTGTAGAATATAATTTAATAAATTAGTTTGTACAGAAACTATGTCTGGAGGTTATAGTTCTTAACTGGCATTCCATTGTGTATACATGTATTTTATGTGTGAAATAATTTTTTTTATCTTTCTCTCTATCATATCGCATCAAAATACGAAAACAGATCCTGGTACCCCCAAGTAGATGTAGTTTCTTTTCTTTACGAGGTCCAAGGATTCTACTACCCTCTAGTCGTATTTGACGACATGATCTTCTCGGTTCTCAATTGGCCAAACATCTCATACTCGTAGCTTGACCAATAGTCGAAAAAGGAATTTTTCGAAAATTTTGTCATGATTTCAGTACTTTACGTCAGCGTTTCCCAATCTTTTTTTGGCTCGCCTACCACGTGGTAGTACATCATGCTAAAAATTGTACCACTTCGTAAAAATGATTGTATTTCGTGAAATTAAAGATACAATGTAACTGTTACAAAGGAGCTCAAGTTCATGTTCACGAAGATCTTAGTTTTAAAACTTTTTTTTAAACAATCAAAATTGCGTACATATTTTTCTATTCAAAATTATTAATTAATTTACAAAGTTCTTCTTTAGGATTATTATATTTGAGCCCAAATCTTCTAAATTAATTTCTTTTAAGCATTCAACTACCTGTAAGTACCAATTAAATTTAATGTTACTTGGATAGAGCTTACAAATCATTACAATCCAGTCTCTTTAAGCAGATCTTTACATAGTTTTATCATTTAAGTTCTGTCACATGATAATTCTATTAAATTTTCTTTATCTTTTATCGATAATGATGTAGCTTTTCCTAAATTTTCTTTATAGAAGGGGTTTGAAATCCAATTATCATTTGTGATTTCGGGTTTTGGTAAAATACTCCATGATAGGCAATTTTAATCCAGTTAAATGTGCTATCGTATTATATTTTCTCGTATATCTTGAGACAGACCAACCTTATTACTGTACATATTAACAATTTTACTGTATAATATTATTAATTAAAATAATTTTTATGAATTATAGGAAAAAAGGTTTTATGTACGCCATTATTGAATATTTTTCGCGTTCCCCCAGGTTGGGAAACGCTGCTTTACGTGGTAAAAGAATCATTATTAAACTCTCTAACCAACAGGTTTGAGGAGGTGGTTTTAGTTAGTGGGCGGGGCATAGGATTTTTAAATACAGTAAAAGCTCCTTATTCGCGCTTCCTTCATTCGCGTTTTCACTATTCGCGGATTAAAAAAATGCGACCCAATTCCTATATTCGCGGATATTCGCGGAAGTACACTATGATAATAAAAGGATTCCAATAGGTATCCAACCCAATATCCTTTGTAGATGCCGTCAAATGGACTAATAAAAAAAGTAAAATAGATCTTATTACAACTTTGCCTAAAGTATGTTGTTAAATGATATCGCCGAGGACTTTGACATAAGCCGCCTTCGCCGCGATCGGTGTTTTTGATAATGTAAACGCACAGAATGAAAGCAATTGTTCGTGATCCAGCAATAGAAAAAATGGAAGTGGCGTTGCCATTATGGATCGAAGACCGCAATCAAAAAAGGGTGCCGCTGAGTGGTCCAATGGTCCGGGAGAAGGCAAAGTATCTTTACGCTCATTTTAAAGAACCTGATGGTAGTTGTAGTGGCAAGTTCAAACTTTGACTGCAAACAAAAGCTTTTAAAAATCTGCCAAGCAAGAGAAAATTACAAAATTCTTCAAACCATTGCCTAAGCCTTAAGATAATTAATCAAAATGTTCAAAAACTTCAATTTGATTTTTTTATATATTTGTTTTTTTTTTATTTTGTCACCTAGGAACGTATCCCCTATAATCCCATATAAATTACCATTCCGTATTCACGGTTTCTGTATTCGCGGCATATTTATGGAACATATACCCCGCGAATAAAGAGCTTTTACTGTATTTACAAAATGATTTTCCAATCTTTTCCGGTTCAAATAAATACCAAGTTCCGCCTTTATTCAATTTACTTTTATGAAAATATTTGACAGATTGCAATAACATGAGATATGGGGCGATGAAATGTTCAATAAGAACTCGCAACTTCTTTTGAGCAATGTGTGATAGAATTGTTGATTGTTCTACAGAAAGATGTCCATAGATGAAATAAGTAGTAGGATCCACTTGGCAAGAATTAGATTGTTGTATTTATTTATTTACAGGACCTAGTGAATGAATGAATGTTAGGGGGAGCATGTCCAGTGTGTAGGATTTACTAAGTGCTTACCGGAAGTCAAACTTAAAATGATAGGTCAGTGCGCGTTCTGCCTGAAAGGGGGCAAAAAAACAAGACGAAACCGGAAGGACAGGTGTCTGTTTTATATACAGAAGATGTTGAACCCTCAATATTAGAATTAATTATTCCTTCTTAAAATAAAATTCGAATCCCTGCCACCGTCACCTGTAATAAAAGTTGACCAATTTCGGTTCATTAAAATTTGATTATTGGGAATCTGTTTTTAATTTTGATCGTTAAAAAATTAAAATAGTCAAATTTTTTAATGTTAATGAAATCCGACTGAACATATTCCGGATTTAATGAGCGTGTTGAAATAAATATCTGCTTGTCATTCTTCAAACAAATTGGACTTTTTTTGCCGTCACTTTTAAAATTCAATAATTAATCTTTTCTGTTGCACAAGAATTCCAAAAAATTCGGTCTTCTTTATCCAATAACAAACTATTAATTTCACTGAATAGTTTGTTAAATTTTACTTCATTTATTTGATTAATTAATTTTTGTTAATTATTTTGGCCCCCATTTGTTTTTGTTTTTTTGGCCTCTAATGTGCCGTTTGTGTGTAATGTACGGCCCTACATCTTGTGATCTGATAAAGAGACTTGTATTTATAACTTATTGAGAGTTTAAGTTAAAATTCGGATTTTGAAGTAAAATCCTGAATCCGAGGTATGAGCGAATGGTTCACTTTGCTAGTTGTAATGTTATGTAGCAGGGATGGCGAACCTTTTTGAGACGTGGGTCAAATTTTGTTCATTTTTTTTTAGTACTAGCTCTTGGGTCACTAATGCCCATTTGCACAAGAGTTAAGTTTAAAAATTTTAAACTGAATATTTTCAAAACTAAACATCTTTAAAATTCTTAATGGGTAAAACGGGACGAAACAAGTGGCTATGGAAATCTCTTTTTACAAACATAACTGAACAAAACCTTACAAAAGTGTGTTTTATCTGAAGAAAAATCTAAATATGGTTATTTGCTTTGGGTTGTCGATTTTTTTTAACAAACAAAATATGAGTAAAATTATACATTTTATTTCGATATTTTGTAAACACTTTTGCTTTATTTCAAATACAGTAAAAGCTCTTTATTCGCGGGGTATATGTTCCATAAATATGCCGCGAATACAGAAACCGTGAATACGGAATGGTAATTTATATGGGATTATAGGGGATACGTTCCTAGCTGACAAAATAAAAAAAAAACAAATATATAAAAAAATCAATTTAATTGAAGTTTTTGAACATTTTGATTAATTATCTTAAGGCTTAGGCAATGGTTTGAAGAATATTGTAATTTTCTCTTGCTTGGCAGTTTTTAAAAGCTTTTGTTTGCAGTCAAAGTTTGAACTTGCCACTACAACTACCATCAGGTTCTTTAAAATGAGCGTAAAGATACTTTGCCTTCTCCCGGACCATTGGACCACTCAGGGGCACCCTTTTTTGATTGCGGTCTTCGATCCATAATGACAACGCCACTTCCATTTTTTTCTATTGCTGGATCACGAACAATTGCTTTCATTCTGTGCGTTTACATTCTCAAAAACACCGATCGCGGCGAAGGCGGCTTATGTCAAAGTCCTCGGCGATATCATTTAACAACATACTTTAGGCAAAGTTGTAATAAGATCTATTTTACTTTTTTTATTAGTTCATTTGACGGCATTTACAAAGGATATTGGGTTGGATACCTATTGGAATCCTTTTATTATCATAGTGTACTTCCGCGAATATAGGAATTGGGTCGCATTTTTTTAATCCGCGAATAGTGAAAACGCGAATGAAGGAAGCGCGAATAAGGAGCTTTTACTGTACTACAAAAGCATTTGTAGTCATTTGCGTTTTAGAACTGTAATAATCAAACTAAAAGTTATAGATAGCATTTAAATTTTTTTTTTTTTTTTTGCGCATCAACAGCTGAGGTCATTAGCGCCCGGAGCTTTTTCCAGTGCACTGCCGGCCTCCGGACAGTGTTCTCTCGTTACAGACAACACTGTCCATCACCGGACAGTGAGCTGTAAGAAGCTCCTAGGAAGAGAAAATCTAAGGGTCAGCAGCTGGATCCGAACCCGAGACCTCCGCGTGGGAGTCCAGTATGCTAACCTCATAGCTAATCCCTTCCCTAGCATTTAAATTGCTTTTGTGTCAATGTGTGATTGAAAAAAAAATACAGATAGAATATAAATTATCCACACAATTAGAAAATCTAAATCAACCCGCGTAAACAAACAAATGGTTGCCTAGCAATTGTGGGTCAGTGTCATAGGTTCGCCATCACTGTTATGTAGGGCTCCCAGGAACGTTTCAGGTTTACAAAAATTGCAAATAAGAATTAAATGTAAATATTTGTTGTAAGTGCAAAATTTATGATTTGGAACTTTGAGAAACAGGGCAAAGTACGTGCTGTAAGAGCATTATTATTTAGGATCTCTTCTTTCTTATTAGGATCGCCATCGAGTCCATTTAAGAAGTATTTTGCAAATTAGGAGACTAGTTGTTTGAAAACGCCGCTGGAAGTATGTGTAGGAAAGAAAATTTTCTCCGAATGTAAACTGAATAAGAAGGACACCTTGAGGCGTATGATGAAGGATATTTTTTTTCCTGGAAAAACCGTTAGTACGGAGTTATTTCTATTGTAGATCCTGGAGGTGGAAGTCGCGGTGATATAGATCAGTGTGGACCGCAAGATGGGACACTATCTGAGCTTGGATCCGTTATAACGTGTTTATTTTAAAACACCTACTAGATTTCGGATTTCTATCCGGTGCAGAAATATCGTAAAGTTCACTTTTAAAGTAACTGTTTTGTTACATGCATCATTGATTGGAGATCAGTGTACTACAAATGCAGAAAAAAGATTTGCTTATAACTCAGTCAATTTTGTGAAATTTCGTCCTGTATTCGAAACTGCAAATCTTCATTGATTAAGTTCAATCACAGTTTTTGACTTTTAACTTTAGCATCATATTAACACCTCGATTTGTTCCCTATTTGAAAAACATCTCTTTCTACCAGTAAGTCTTTGAGATCGCTTTGAAAATTTTGGTTTAACCCAGGGGCCGGCAACCTATTTCAAGTAGAGAGCCATTTCTCCTTAAATAATTTTAGTAAATCTTACCAAGAGCCGCAAGGATGATAGCGTAAAAAAAACTCTGTAGATCATTTGTATTTTCATAAATTATTATTTTATGATATTCAGTAACATGTTTTATATATTTATTTTCACATATTGCAAAGTAAATAAACAAATAAATAATAACTAAACCTGTATTTGAGTGAAAATGGCGGCAGTCCTATATATTACGTACTGTATTTTAATATAATTCTATTCAATTTCAAACCTATCACATTTAAAATTCTTTTTGAAAAAATATCTTTGCTTTAATAAATGAAATTTTCATTTATTTCAATAAAATTGAAATATACATTGTATTTTGGGCAGGCTGAAGAGCCACAAAATTTGGATAAAAGAGCCGCATGCGGCTCGCGAGCCACGGGTTGCCGACCCCTGG
This sequence comes from Rhodnius prolixus, assembly GCF_049639745.1. Classification (NCBI taxonomy): domain Eukaryota; kingdom Metazoa; phylum Arthropoda; class Insecta; order Hemiptera; family Reduviidae; genus Rhodnius; species Rhodnius prolixus. The sequence goes on from NW_027411624.1 coordinate 28,594,682, forward strand.
TTTAACCAAAGTTTAGCTGGAAATTCATCTAAAATCAATTTGAGAATAGTGTCAAAAATTCTTGCTACACAAGCAGTACTTTATCTTAAATTTACCCCTGAAAAACAAATAATTAAAATTAAAAAGTGACCCAAAATAAAATCAATTATACTGGGAGACGTATCTGTAGGCGCGCGAAGACGCCTACACCCAGAAGCGGAAAACGCGATAGTTTTAGAGAGGGTTAATCTCTAGTGCCCTTAGTGCGTAAGCCCCACCACCTCGACAAGGTTGGACACCAAGTGGGGTCAAGGCCTGAAGGGCCAGGGCCATAAAGAGGGCAAACAAAAGACACCGAGATAACCCTGCAGATGTAAATGGAGAAAAGCTGATGCTGAAGAGAAGTGTAATGTAAAGGATACAGGAAGGCGGTTGTTGCTCCTTCTTCTTGCCGATGACGAGATGCACTGTAGCCTGAAAGAAGAGAAGTGAAAACACAATGAAGGTTACAAGATGCGAGGCTACAGAAGTTTGGCGGGAACCAACACGCGGGAAAAGCATGGCGCGAAATTTAAAAGGAGGGGGCGCCGCGAAAAGATGAGTTCGACTGAACAGTATCTTTAATTGGTACACTGCGTTTTAATAGTGCTCAAATTAAATCGCGAAAAACTAAAAAATACTTGATTTTCGAAAAGCATTAAGGTACTCAGTTTATTTATTTATTTTTTTTATTATTTATTTATTTATATTTTAGAAAAAAAAGTTGATTTTATATACTTCTTTTATCTTAAATGAGGAATTTAAGATAAAGCCATCTTGGATCTAATAAATATTTTATGTTTCGTTATAGTTATATTTCATAGTTTACTGCTTTCCAAAGTTGCTAGTATTTTTTTTTGACTAGGCTATCACCGAATTGATAAAACATGAAGATATCACTGTACAAACTTCTAAGATACCGTCAAAGTTCTTTTGGGTGCGCGCGTGTGTATGTGAAGGTCCCCGGGCCATAAACACTATGAATATTTTTACATTTTTCTATTTTTTTTTTTAAAGCTCTAGTTTTTATAGTGTTTATATTTTATGTATTCTGTAATCTGTAGTAATAAAACCAGCCAAAATCTAACTTTACAAAATAATATCGGCGACAGAATTCATACAGTGCCGAACAAAAGTCTGCATTACACCCTGAAAATCTGTCTTTTATCTCGGTCGAAAAGGATATCTCGCGTGGCTTCTTTGAATAATGTTTGCAATGTTACGATATGAATATCCTTGATTATTTAATTTAACTATTAATCTGCGTTCTGACACTGGAATTTCCTTTCTTTGGTGAACCATTTTAAATAATAATAAATTCTTAAATAACTCAGATCCGCCTATATTCACGTTTCATCTAATACTAATAAATTTGTAAATATTAAGATTTACCCTAACTAGTAAGTATTATTATAATATTGAATTTATCAATTCTGTATGACGACTTTTGTTCAGGCATGAACTCCGATCTTTTTATTTATATGCAGCGGGACATGGCAGAGGTCTTTTCATCTCTCATATATATATTTAGTAACAATAGTTACAAATGGTTAAATCACATTTTTACTCTAATAATTCTTTATTTTGAAAAATCCCGAAATATTGTGGTGTATGTAGACTTTTGTTCGGCACTGTATATTCATTTAAATTTCTAATATGAGGAATATGGCGACCTGTCCAGTTTTTTGGGAAATACGAGAAAATATAATGCTAATTTCAGTCATATTATGCTGAGCATTCGACCTAGGGACTAGGTCATCTTCAGGACTGCGGAACCTATTTTTAGTATGTTAACAATAATAATATTAAAATGAATATGTATAATGTAACGTAATTTACAAAATGATTTACCTAATTGACAAGGTAATATTTTACATCATTTAAAGGGTTGGTGTGTCTTCTGCCTCTTCTGATCATGGACTGAGTGTGATCAGTTTTATGTGTTTGGTTATGAGGAAGTCAGTGTTGCCAATTTTGTCAAGTATTTAGCAATAAGTTGGCGTATATGTTGTTTAAATTGTTGGTGTCAGTTTGGAAATTTAGACTGTTTTCTGTCTTTGATATGTACGTATGTCATTTCAATGTGTTCCACAGCCCTGAAGATGACCTAGTCCCTAGATCAGAAAGCTCGGCATAATAAACATATATCATGACTGAAACTGGCAGTTATTTTTTTTTCATCCTATTGAAACAATAAATCGAGTCACCAAAAATAACGAAACAGAGAAAATACACTCTTGGGGGTTTCGCTCAAAAAGGGGGACGGAATTTGTATGATCGTACGCATACGAAGGTCGCTTGAAAAGTCCGTGCAAAGTCAGAGAGGTAGCACCACTGGCGCGTATCGAGGTTATGTTTAGTTAGTAGCATCTCTTGGAAGAACACACACCAAGTTTCAGCCAGATCGGTCTATTTCTTTGTGTTTGGCATTCGTCTAAATCGAGGAAGTCGAGTGATTTTCAAAAAATGGACGAAAAAGAATTTCATGTGTTGATTAAACACTACTTTATGAAAGGCAAAACGCCTCAGGAGACTAAAGAGAAGCTTGATAAACATTATGGTGACTCTGCACCTTCGATTAGAACAGTTTATAAGTGGTTTCAAAATTTTCGGAGTGGCCATATGGGCACAAGTGACGCTGAACATTTTGGACGCCCTGTTGAGGTTACTACTCCAGAAATCATTGATAGAATCCATGATATGTTGATGGATGACAGAAGAGTGAAGGTGCGTGAGATTGCTAGTGCTGTGGGCATCTCGATTGAACGAGTACATAATATTTTGCATCAACATTTGGACATGACAAAGCTATCCGCAAGATGGGTGCCGCGATTGCTCATGCTTGACCAAAAACGAAATCGTGTGAAGTGTTTCAAGGACGGTTTGCAGCTGTTCCAGAAGAATCCGCAGGACTTTAAGCGTCGTTTCGTCACTGTGGATGAAACATGGATACATCACTACACTCCTGAGACCAAAGAACAATCTAAACAATGGGTTACCAAGGGGGAATCTGCGCCAAAAAAGGCGAAGACCGTTCCTTCGGCCGGAAAAATTATGGCGACTGTCTTTTGGGATTCGCAAGGAATAATCTGGAAAAGGGTAAAACTATTACAGGTGCATATTATTCATCGTTATTGGACCGTTTGAAAACCGAGCTGAAAGAAAAACGCCCACGAAGGGTTCCAACTCGTTTCACATCCCCCCTATTCTCCAGACTTGGCTCCCTCGGACTACTATTTGTTCCCCAATATGAAGAAATGGCTGGCGGGAAAAAGATTTTATTCAAACGACAAGGTGCTTGTAGAAACGAATGGCTATTTTTTAGACTTGGACAAATCCTATTATTCGGAAGGGATCAACAAACTAGAGCGGCGTTGGACGAAGTGTATAAGCCTAGAAGGAGACTATGTTGAAAAATAAAAAAGGTTTACCCCAAAAAATTAAGTAGTTTTTATTTTTGCACGGACTTTTCAAACGACCCTCGTATGTTATTGTTAAGTTTTCTAGCACCACTAAAGTAAAACAGTATTCTCCGAATATACGTATAAGTACGTGTCCAAACTCTTGTTTTGTGTGGAGGTTCTCTGCTTACAGAAGAACTGTTTACAAGTGTGAGAGAGACTGACTATGGACAGGGCGAAACGGGCCGTTATACTTCACTTACTGCAGCCAATAGCTAGAAATGAGTCATTCATGTTTCTAGGTAGTTTGGTACCTGCGGTTGGTTCCTCTCTAGTAAATTGGAGTGGACAATTCCCAAGTCTGCAGTTATATTTTTTTTTTGGTGAAATTAATTTGCTAAAAAAAATAAAAACGCTAAATGTATTTAGTTTTCTATTACGTTTAACCCTTTGATTGCTCGAAAGCACTGTCGCTCTCCTCTGTAATTTGTCTCAATAATCTTCTTCCAGAATTCCATAAATTTTTCTTTTTGAAACTTAATATACTTAGCAATACAAATTATGTTTGATATATCAGGTAAACATTTCTAAAACAATATTTCAAGATTGATTTTGATAGAAATCATTTCCTGTACCCACTGCAAAAACGAATGAAAACCGCTAGTATCTTTCGTATATTTATCGAATAAATCTCTGGTATTCAAAGGGTTAAAAAATAAAATCCACCAATAAGAATTTGTTATGCTACATCGTTCATTGTAGTTACAAAGATGAGCTGAATTAATGACGTTCAAGCAAGAAATAAAAGAACGTTTTTTTTGCATCAATATTCGTGTATTTGATGTTATATAATTGTTTTTCAATTGGATAGGATATCTGCCACTTTTTTTGGGTAAAAACAATGGCGTCACTAGTGTTAATGACAGAAATCAAAGGAAAAAGACTTGATTAGCTAGGACATTTTAAGCTCATGGATAGAGGATATGATAAATGGAAAGTTATATAAGAGAAAAGCAGGAAAATCGATGTACCGAAAAGAAGATAGATTGAGGAAATTATTGATGTTATTGCAAAGCACAATATAACCTGAAAACTATGAAGTAAAGTAATCGCCTATTTTTTTTCCAGGCGGGGCTACTAATTAGGAGTCGTGGTCGGGGGCGGAAGCTCCATACTTTACTATAAACAATTTTTTTTCTAACAAATAAAAAGTAGCTCCATACGCGGGATTCGAACTGGCGACCTTCCACATACGAAGCCACGCTCTTGACCACTAGACCAACACCTTCCCCCCGCTAATAATGAATATCGTTTGGGGTCTTTGCTCCAGATTTTTAATTTTTGTCCAAATATTTCATTTTATAAAATTATAAGTGAGTATATTCGGCTCCTCGAATCATTTTAGTCCTTTTCTTGGTACTCATCATTGCTACCTTCTGTGTTGTTTTGAGTGTTACGGGCAATCATTTTCAAAATGATGATTTGAAAAGAATTCCCTCCAGTTTGGCTTGAAAGTTTGCCATACACACGCCCGCCCATCATCTATGTGGATGATATACTATCCTAGTTGGCGTAATGATGACCATAGTTTTGCTCACTACCTCAATCATCATCATCATCATCTTCATCAGTTGCATTCCTTTTTTTTTAACATCCTCTTCACTATCATCACCAAACTATCATCTCCAGCTTTTCAGACTCTCTCACTCATTCATCTACTTCTTGCTCTACATCGGGAAGACCACCACCATTAAGGCAAATTTAAGTTCTACAAAAAAAAAACCCTGACGTAACTGTTTTGTCAGACTAGTTGGAGGACACAATTGTAGGGTACAGAAGTATATAACTCCGCGCGTGCGCATTTGTGCTGATAGAAAGAGAGCAAATCCAAAAATTGGCGATGGTCACAGACCATTTAAAAGCACTTCTAGATTAGTTTATTCTAGCCACAGGCTTGCCTCCATTTTTTCTCTTTTTAGCCCCTTCCATAATTAACAAACATTAATCATGAAGCAATGATATTGTTCTTGTCGATTATTTCTATAACTATCTACTCTTTAGTGTCTTGCTTGTACAGTCAAAGAAAAAAAGAAAAAGAACTTAGCAGACATAAATTCTTTACTACATTAGATCTTTTCTTTCTGGTTAGAGTGTTATTATTTTTTAATTAGTATATTTGTATTCGGATTTACAGGGGGCTCCTTTATAGAGACGGGTGCGCCATGCGCTGGCATTTTAGCTGCAAGGATGTTATAACCTTTCACTAACTACCGAGTTGCATTTCACTTCAAATTATCAAGTCGATCTCTAACAACTGACTGGATTCAACTCTTAGGTCATTCATGCCACCTGTACTTGCTTTCATCTTAGGCCTAATATTACAGGATAAAGCTATAAACATTCCCATATCCTTCAGAAAGGTTTTTTTTGTAGGCAAGTTAGGCCCTGAAAAATAGAGCAATTTGTGGAAAAATTGTGTGTATGGACTTAACAAACTTTCCTTAACAATAACCTTAGATGTTAACGCGCCTTAAACATTAAAAAAAACAAATGTTTTGGAATCTGGCGTCACAAGAGTAGAAATAACCATTTTTTTGAGTTGATTAATTTATTTCTCGGAAGCTGGTTTCATATTATTTAATTAATTTATAGGTAATTATTTAAATTGAGGGATCCATTGAATGCCATAAAAGCAATCAATGAAAGTAGATTTTATTGTATTTATTTTGACTAAAAGTAAACTCCAATGACCTGTAATTTCATCACTTTCACAGATTACCACAAAAATATTCTGCAAGCATTCACTTACAAATTACCAAAGAGGTCATCGTAGTTATTCTATTTGGATGGTCGCAGTCGATTTCGCTTCATTCATTCGCTTTTTATTCTTCTGGAAAGCAACGTCTTTCAAGTTGGACGTCTCAATCAAATTATTTATTTTAATAGACATATTAACCAGCTGTTCCTGTTTGGAAGGGAATAATTCGTTGCTTTCTCACGGGGCCATTGGCTTGCTGAGTTGTCCAGGACATAGAGATCTTCTTTTTTTCCTAGTAAATTGTCATTGTTGGCATTAAAACAGAATTATTAACATAAAAAACGAATGTCTTTTTTTCCAAGATATATATTCTTAATTCCGGTATCTAAAGCCAAATCTTGGAGCAAATTATTTTCTTAGTACGTTCAACTTCCTTTTTTGTTTTGATAAGGAAAACGCCTGCGGGGTTCATCCAGTTCAAAGTGTAATCCATGACTTAAGGAAAATGGTTAAAAAGTCTGGCTGCTTAAGTTTCTGCCTCCGTGATCTGATATTTTGGAATTCGTCTTGGGTTCTTTATCAAATATCTAACTCTTAATTAATTTCAGTATTGTCTAGCCAAAACAAATGAATGCTTGTTAATATAAGCTTATCGATAATCGAAGGAATCGATGTGTAAATTTTTTTATGATAACCTGCCCAATTTTGCTGAAATCTCAAATAAATTACAAAATTTCTATTTGAAAGTTGATTTTTTACGATGCAGGCTAGTAAATACTCACTTTCATTAAAATATTCTAGAAACTAGATTCTAAGGTCCGAAATCGGGATTTATTTATTGTATTTTTTGGTCTTTAGCCATTTATTGGCTTTGAAGGCTTGAAAAACCTAACTGATTGGCTCCTAATGTTGCAAATTATCTGTATGTTGGCGGAAAAAAATCAGCCCCGATCTTCTTGTTGTATTTAAAATGAATAGTTACTCTATAGCCTGTTCCACTTCTTTCTTCTTCATGACTTCCACAAGATAAGATTACAGGTCTGTTGCATGAGATAATGGGTATCTTGAGCGGTTGTAAATGCAGCTTCACCAAAAAAACGGAAAAGAAAGCTCTTATAATAATATGATCTTGGAGCTTTTACAGCAATGTGGTATCCAAGCGCACTAGATTTATACCTAATTTTGAGTATCTCACATACTCAAGTGTTGTCTTGGATTTGTATTTGTCTGCAAGGATCTAGGTGCCTTTGCAGATAATCCAGGCCCAGTTTTCTGAAAAAAAAATATTACTTTGTAAGTACAGGAATTACACATTTAGAGTCTGTAAAAGGTATTTTTGGAGGTGCGCAACTACCATTGGCTTAGCGTACCCAAAAATTGTAGCCCACTATCGAACAATAGCTTCCATTTGTCACAATTGAACGCTTCAGATATCCTGGAAATCCTCTTTCCGTTTTATTATACCTCAAACATCGTAAACTTCCTTTTCAGTTTATTGTATTTCACTCCATATTGACATAGATTCATAATCTAGCCTTCTATGGAAAAAATGGTTAGAACTATCAAGGGAACTACCGCATAACCATAACTGGAAGTTCGAGGATTCGTGATAGGATAGTGGCCTTCGACCCCTGCAGAGACCTCTCACGGTCGTTTTGAGGTATAACTATTTTTTTACTCTCCTACTCTTCATAGTTACTATCTTTTGAGGGGACATTATTGTATTGTATTTTTTTTATTTTGTTTATTTATTTATTTAATAGAAGGTTCGATGACGAACATTACCATTTCCTAGTATGATTCTGCGCACTTATCACCTCTTTCCGCTAAAGTGCCCTCAATTGATGACTAAGCCATTTTTCACTTTTGTTTTCGGCCTTTTGTTTATTATTAATCTTTAGTGTTGCAATAATACCAGATGATAATCTTCGGCAGCAGCTTAAAACAGCTTAGGAACCTTTGAAGTATACGTATTTCTCTCGAAAATAGGCGCCACGATAGCCGAGCGGTTATAGGCAGAAAACTGCAAATCTAAGATACAATAATCTTAAGTATTGTGGTACTAGGTTCGATTCCCGGTCAAGGATTTGGGTTTTTTTACTTAATGATTAATGTAAAAAGGTATGTTTGTTAGTCGCCATCGTTTACGACACCTAATTTTAATAGCTAGACGTAAAGTCGGCTTAAATAAATAGGCATTACTTTACTCTACTTTTTTTCCATCATCGAAAAATCTTTTTTGTGCAGTTCAGTTCCCTTTTTTTAAAATGCCAATGTTCGATTACAAATAATAGATCTGTATTTTACCAAGATCAACTAAAAATGTGTTTCAATTACGACTGTATTCATTTACAGAAGCCTTGAAATAGAAAAATGCATACCAAATACCATTCCCACTGGAGATTTGTAGCCAACAGTAGCGCTCATGAACAATAACGTTTAATGTACAAACTATACCAAAAATACCTTTTATAATTATAAAAAAATAACCACATCTAGACACGATTTGTGTTGACAAAAAACCAAAAAAAAGTAATTTACAAAATTTAAAAGGAAAAATTTTGTGAAATTCTATCGAATAGTTTTACTAATAGCAAATTGAAGTAGATATTATCCCCAAGATTCTAGAAAGTAGCTACTTAATTTAGTTGAAGTTCATTGGCCGCCTAGTTCCAACTATTCGTCCGCTCCACACCCAATCACGAGTAATTACTCCTAAATATAGTAATATTTTTACTACTTCAACAAAATTCAGTTCACTTTATATTGGAATTATTTCATAATAGAGCTAGTCCAACAATTATTCTAGTTGTATTAGCTATTTTCAAAAAAACTAGAAATGCATATCATATTAGAACAATATTGAAAACAATTTTTTATAAAAATGAAAAACTGCAAAGCAGTGTAACCATTCTGTGTGCATCTTAACCCTTTTTCTACTTATGCCCCATTTTAGAGGCACCACCTTGTAGTTTTAAAAAAATTATTTTGGAGGGGAAATCAACACAAAAATTAAAGAAAAAAAATCTTTACATCAACTCGGCGAATTCTAAGCAGTACCACTTATAGTTCTTAGGTATATTGTTATTATTACGAAACAAAAAAACAAAAAAGTTAAAACCATTGGTAAAAGCTCGTGTGTTCATTGGGCTTCTTTTGGTCTCCCAAATCACCAAAAAAAAATTCATCTGTGGTGAACCCTTGAATTTATTTATTACCTCCTAGGAGGTTTTAAAGCTTCAGGTTAAGGAACCACTTTTCTATAGTGAATTGAAAATGAAACTAGTTTAAAATGAAAAGATTGTTAGCTACTAATTCTAGAGAGAGCTATGTCGCGGTTCAATATTATAATAACTAAGTGAAATGAGGAAGGGCCTTGACGATATGTATTATATTAAAATATATATTTTATAATATATGTCTCCACACTTTTCTGTAAAAAATATTGAAAATACATCAAATTTATTATTGTTATTAATATTATTCATGCATAAATTTACAAAGAGGGCTTCTCTTGTATATTTTTTTCTTTACAAGTGTATTGACCTGCTTCCCTTTCTTCCTCTTATTCATTCATACTCTCCTAAGTGATGCAAAACAAGATTAGTTAATAAAGAAAAATTAAAATTACCACCTCCTACGTTGATTCCAAAGTTCACGACTCTTTTATTACACAATGATCTATGCCAATGCCTCCTTTATATTCGTCTAATGTGATGACTAAACTGTATTTCTGAGAGAAGTTCATATGCTTTCATGGTGACTCCACGTTTTCTGTCTCTTTATAAAGCAATAATTATATATAAAAAAAAAGGAATTTTTAAAAAATAAGCAAAAAAACTGACTGGAGAGTACTGTCTGTCGTCTTTTCTCACGTCTACTTTCTTAGGAGCTCTATCTTAGGTCTTATTTCCCTAGGAGCTCTAACTTAGATCTTCTTTCCCTAGGAGCTCAATCTTAGATCTTTCCCTAGGAGCTCTAACTTAGATCTTCTTTCCCTAGGAGCTCATTGTCCGATTAAAATGACCTTTCTCTAATTGTTGGAATATTTTAGTAATATACGATTCAAGTCAGGGATACAATTAACTATGCGTGTGTTACGACGGATAAAAATCAATAGAAAATAATAAAATAAAATAATAAAAACTTGTTTAACAAAGTAATTGAATAAATAATTTTATTACATCTCAAATGAGTAAAGTGAATTTTCAATTTGCATCTTATAATTGATTTGATTATTTATGTATTAATTACTAAATGACCTTGGAAATTTTACAGTCCTCTGTAATTGTACTTTTCAATTGTTAAAAATTAATTTACGTATGTTTTATTACCAATTGTAGATAGGAGTGTCAAGGTTGAAGTAAGATGTTGGCTAGAAAAATGTAATACTTTTCATGTTGGTGCTCTAGTTGATGGATATGCAGCACTTTAGTTTCATAGAAATTATTGTTTTGATTTCAGTTTTTGAAACCAATCGTGTGAGCCTGAAGTCTATTGCTTAAATACTATTGCCTAAGTGAGGTCTTTTAGCCTAAATTCTTGAATATTCAGTTTACTGCTTTTTTTCCCCTTAAATAATTTTATATTGTATGTTGTGAGAAGGTTTTCTTGAAACTCGAACAAGAAAAACGAACAGAAAATACTTGCCTATTTTTTTTTTTAAGTCCACTTTCCTAGGAGCTCTATCTTAGGTCTTCTTTCCCTAGGAGCTCTATCTTAGATCTTCTTTCCCTAGGAGCTCTGTCTTAGATTTTCTTTCCCTAGGAGCTCTATCTTAGGTCTTCTTTCTCTAGGAGCTCTATCTTAGATCTTCTTTCCCTAGGAGCTCTGTCTTAGATTTTCTTTCCCTAGGAGCTCATTGCCCGATTAATTACACTGAGAAAAACTCCAAGGCGCCAATGACCTACATATTGAAAATTTTAAGCATTACTTTAAAAACAGTTTTTCCTTTTCATTTTATAAGAATTTAATCTTTTTTTTATAATGGGAAAAATAGTTGCGAGATACGAGGATTATCTTTATTTTTGGCTTTCATTTTTTTTCCAAAAAACTTTTTTTTATTGGATAAAGTTCTTTAGATTCAAAAAAACAAAGCTTTCAAATAAATTTTGCATTAAGTTTTCTATAAAAAAACTTGAGTAAGATTGAAGTAAAAGTAAAAAACCCAAAAATTTTTTGAAATAAAAGTCAACTTCTAATTAAGTCACTTTTTAAATGTAATTAGACGTTTGTTTTTAATCATTTAAATTTTATAGGTGGATATTAAAACCTCAACTTAAGCAAAAGTTATTAGTTAATACGACAGAGTGAAACTATTGTTAAATTTCAGCCTTGTTTTGTATTCTAAAGTGAATAATCATTTAATAATTTCACTTTTGGACAAAACAAAAGCTGAACTACGTATAATTGATTAAAACAAAGATCAACCCGCGCAAAGAGCTAAGTCTTTGTTTCTACTACTTTACGAGACAAACAACAAGATGATATTGTGTAGGCACTGTAGGAAGGTGTATAGCTTTCTGCCCAAGCCTCGGGGGCAGCACAGTTTTATCTTATTTTCGCTGGCCCACGCTCTTTCTCTTTGATCCGGCTTGTTCTTCTCTCCTGTGTCGTCATCAAAACTGATTGATATTTTTACATCCTTGTTCAGGTGCGTTCAATATTTTCTTACGAGGTTATGAATAATGTTTAGCAATTTCTAGTTTGTTGTAAAATGATGTCGCTTAAATATTGTATAAAATTGGTTCAGTGAGATACTTTCTTATGATGATTATATTGTTGAATATATTTCTTAAAAAAGAAATAAAAATAATATTTTTTTTTCACTTTATTAGTATATTTACGACTGCAACAAATGTTGCATCAAGTAAATTTGATGAAACAGGTTAAGTTCTCATGAATGTCATGTAAGAGCAATCACCCACTGGTGGAACTCTTTCTCAGTGGATATTACACTCACATCAGTAGGTCCCTAGGCCACTTCCGCTTTAAGCGATGAGGATTATCTGGAAGGTGTGTAGAGGAGAGCTGTTTTACAAGAGGATTAGGATGGAGAGCTAGGAGGCTGTGAAATTTGCGGTAGCGCAAAAGAGGCGGTAGATCAGAGGCAAAAGAGATGTGAAGCTCAGTGTGTATGGTAAGGTTAGAGATGTAGAATGGAGCATTCAGGATTTTCCGTAGGATTTTAGACTGTAGTGTCTGCAGGCGTTTTGGAGTTAGAGGGTTTGGTTGAGCCCCACACTTCTGCTCCGTATGTCCATATGGGTCTTAACGGTGTCTTGTAAATTGTCAGTTTGTGATTCAAGTCAAGTTTGGATCTGCGGTCAAGTAGTCTAGTAAATAGCTTGAAGCGTCTGTTCAGGTCTTGTCGTTTCAGTCGAGTATGCAGGTTCCACGTGAGTCTCTTGTCAATGTACAGTCCTAAGTATCGTACTACGTCATTTGGAGGAATAATAATAAATAAAAATAAATATCCTAAAATTAAATCAGTTTCAGATAAATAATAGATAATTTATTAATGTAAAATAGTAGCAAGTAATCAACCGCAAGATAAGATACCAGTATATTGTAAACAAACACTTGTAAGTACGATATACAGATATCAAGGGAAGGCTTTAACTCATTGGTAGCATACGCGACTCTCATGCGGAAATTGTGGGTTCGAATCCAGCTGTCGACTCTTTAGATTTTTCTTCTCTTACGAGTTGTATACAGTGTTGCCTGAGACAAGATAACACATTCTCAAGGCCGGCAATGCACTGAAATTAGCTCCAATGAATTAATTTAAGGAAATATAAATACATTTTAAGTTATATCTTAGCAATTCTTATTTATATCTTGATGTTAATCAAGCTTCAAGTTAATATTATTATGTTCTAAATATAAAAAGCTGCCTATCCTTCAGCGTATGAATCTTTCTTCTAATGTGAATTTCCCAGAGAATTGAATAAAATAGTTAAAGATATTTTTATAAAAACGTTTAGTTCACACTGGATATATTAAAACTGTCCGGTAGGACAGTTGTATAAGGGTTGATCATCAAAAACTGCACAAAAAAGCGTAACGTTGAAAAACACCCAACTTTGACAATTTTTTTCTCTTTTTCTATAAAAGATAAAATTCCCAAATTTTCTTTAAATTATAGGGCAAACCCTCCTTTAGAACTGTAATTTTTTTGCAACAACCCAGATCTAATAGGTTTCGAGAAAAAAGTTGCCAAAAATGAGCAAAAACGGCTTTTTCAAAAAATGTTCTTGTTCTTGTTGTTGTTGTTGTTGTTCTTCTTCTTCTTCTTCTTCTTGTTACCTTTTTTGTAAACAACGTAGCGCCTAAACGCGTGAACCGATTTTCATGAATGAGGTGTCATTCGATTCGGAATTTTATGTAGATGTGCCTTTTGGGGGTCTCGATCCTGTACATTGAATGGGAGAGGAGTTAGCCCCCTTTATGTAAGGCCCCCTCCAAAATTATTATTACTAATTACTGTGTAAATCTTGGTCCGATTTTGATAAAATTTGGTAGGATGATAGGGTTAGGGCTCCCCTACGTAACATTAAAGCGACGATCTGCTCTTACACTTGTTAAGGGGAAGTATAGCAATCGTTGCAAATTATCGACACGTGAACCGATTTGCATGAATGAAGGGTCATTCGAATCGAAATTTTGTACAGATTTGCACTTTAAAAGTCTCGACGCCGTGCCTCATAAGGAGGGGAGTTTGCCCCACCCAAATAAGGCCCTTTCTAAAACTATTATTACCAATATTTCTATAACGCTTAGTGCGATTTTGATAAAATTCAGCTCGAATAAGTGGTTAAAGCTCCTCTACGTTGCTGATGCTCTTGCACCTACTAAGAGGAAGTACTGCAATCATTTAAATTATCAATGAGTGAACCGATTTAAATCAATGAATTGTCGTTCGATTAAAAGATCTTTGCCTCTTTGCCTTTTAAGAAGAAGTACTTTAAAAAGATCTCTTCAGTGGTAGTTACGGTTCCGACTTAACACCTTATCAGATTATAATGATAGAATTGTTTATTCCAAATTTTAAAAAAATATGTAAAGAAGATATGTAACTTTGTAAAATAAACAAAAAGGAAAATCTATCCAAAAGGTACAAAAATCTCCTTAACAAAAACTTACAGTTTAAAATGTTAAGTATAAGGGTTGATTAAACGCCAAAAGGTACACAAATCAGGGAGTACCCAACAATTCATTAATAGTTAAGTAATTCTACTGCATTAATTTTCATTAATAAGTTATTTTTTAGAATTTATTAGATGTCACAGACCCTTATGCTGGCCACTTCATTTATAATATTTTTTTGTCATAATTATGATAAATCACATAAATATGTACATGCATGTTAAAGTAGAAAAAGACAAAGTTAGAGTAGGCTACTGTCTTGAATTCGTCTTACCGAAATATTCGTGAGCACAAATAACACACAGTTAATAACAAGTAGATTATTCAACAACAATTATTTATTTCTCAATTGTAATTTAATTTAGGCCCCCTAATTTTACTTATAGTAAAATACTGGAATAATTAGCTGCCCTAAAAATATGCATTTCTTATTTACTTTATATTACATATATACAACATTGTGGGATGAATACCTAGATTGAGAATGTGATTGAAGAAAACTATATTATTTGCGATAAAGCCAGATAATTATTACCTATTATTATAAACGTTTGACTACTATATAAAATAACAATTACTTTAAAGAAAGAACTTAAACCGACGATTTTTATTTAAAAATAAAAATAAATAAATAAAATAAACAAAATCATTGGTGTAAGTTTTTTATACAAAAAAAGTTTTTGAATTTTTTAGCCTTATAATTTTTTTTATTTTTTGTAACGTTTTTCTTTTTAACCTGTAATTAATAGTTTGATTATTTTAGATAACTAGATATTACTGTCAATCTACAGTGCTACTTGAACATATATTTTGTAGACGAAAATGGCCAGCATAAGGGTCTGTGACATCTAATAAATTCTAAAAAATAACTTATTAATGAAAATTAATGCAGTAGAATTACTTAACTATTAATGAATTGTTGGGTACTCCCTGATTTGTGAACCTTTTGGCGTTTAATCAACCCTTATACTTAACATTTTAAACTGTAAGTTTTTGTTAAGGAGTTGATATATACACTTTTTCTTTTTCTTTTAATATGAATTTTCTAAAATTGAATCAAAAAAGAAGCTATGGCCTATCTTTTAACGTGTTGTTATAGAAAATCTAAGACACTGTTATTGTATACTGAGCACAGCTCGTGGGAAATTCACATCTATTGGAACTTCTGTTTGTGTTTGTACGCACGTTCATTGGTTCCTGCTTTGTCAGCGTTTCCTTTAACCGTACAGTACCACTCATGAAGCTCTGTGCTTCTTAAACTACAGGTCGCGATCTCTCGAGGCAGGTCGCGGAAATATATTGTGAAATGATAAATTTCACCTGTGTTATCTGTCATCTTTCCTTAAAAATATTTTATTATAGTCAGCATGTATAATATAGAGTTCATGTTATTTTTAAATTAGGTAAATTCAGATGCGTAAATATTTGCGGTTCCCTTAGGACATTTATTCGGCCCTCGCCAATATTCAAATATCGTCTAACTTGGCAGTTTTAGGCCAATTTTCAGCAAAAATTAAACAAATTGATTGGCTCCATTATTAAAGGGTTTATTAAACCCATATTAGGGTTTAAATACTGTAAGTTAGTCAATAGTCACATTTTAAAAACTTGTTTGCTATATATATGGGAAGAAGTCAGCTAATTTGGCTATATCCATTTTTTTTTTTAAATTCAGATTACTGAGTTGTTTAATATTCTGCGAAGTAGTTTAGTTTTAAATACCACAAGTCGATGACGCAAGCGTTCGCACCTTGATGAAGCGGTGCGCTTTCGACTTGAATGGTTAGCGTAGTGGGGGTAGTTGAGTATTACGCGAATGTAGGAGAATGAAATTAGCCGAGAATTGTGACTCATTTATTATTACTTGGAACATTTGTAAAGAGTGGAATGTAACTTGGATTGGCGGTGGGGGATATACTCGTAACTAGTGGTAAATCCTATTCGAAGATTTTTGAGGGGGGAGATGGCAGAGATTGGAATATTGGCGGATTTGGATTCATTAAGTCACACAGTTTTTAGTGATACTCTGGGATCAAGTTTTAAAAGTTCATGATTATTTAGAGCTCTTTATTTGGATAGTGGGGCGCGCATGTTGGGGTCCTTGGACCAAAAGTTGTTTCTATCTAACATTTTCGACACCACTTCAGTTCTACCACCAGCTTTAAAGTTGTGACTTGCATTTTAGTACGGCCTTTGATTATGACAAGTGTACAATCGTTGCAACAGCCACCAATTGCTGCATTTGTGTCTCCAGATGTGCATGTTTCTATTGTGAAGTGTACGATGAATCATGTCTGGATTTACGTTGATGGACATGTTACAGATTGTTTGATTGATGGGATTACACCAGCATCCAGTATTTTACTGGAAGAACAGGTAATTTAGGGCAAATGGGGGGTTATATCCCTCACTTAGACATATGTTTTACTATTTTATTAATTAATTTTTGGTTTAGTTTTACAAATTAATTTCCTAATGACAAATCAAACTTAGTTCAATGCCTTTTTGAAACTGTCATTTCATAATCGGGTTTCAAGGGAAGATGGTAGGTCTTTTCTGGTTTCGTTTTAGATCTTTCTTGAATTACGTTCTTGTATATAAATCTTTTATTATGTAAATGTGCATATTTTGCATTTTCTTAGAGGTTTCTCTGGCTGATTTCAAATATTTACTAATAAGCAGTTGTTTCTTTAGATAGATGTTTGCTAGTGATTCTTATTTAATAAAAAAAAACTGTCTAGCTCAGGGGTCGGCAACCCGCGCTCTTTTATCCAAATTGTGTGGCTCTTCAGCCTGCCCTAAATAAATTGTATATTTTAATTTTATTGAAACAAATGAAAATTTCATTTATTAAAGCAAAGATATTTTTCCAAAAAGAATTTTAAATGTGATTGGTTTGAAATTGAATAGAATTATATTAAAATACAGTACGTAATAAATAGGACTGCCACCATTTTCATTCAAATACAGGTTTAGTTATTTTTTTATTTTTATTTTTTTCTGGCGCATCAACAGCCGAGGTTATTAGCGCCCGGAGCTTTTTCCAGTGCACTGCCGGTCTCCGGACAGTGTTCTCTCGTTACAGACAACACTGTCCATCACCGGACAGCGAGCTGTAAGAAGCTCCTAGGAAGAGAAAATCTAAGGGTCAGCTGCTGGATTCGAACCCGGGACCTCCGCGTGGGAGTCCAGTATGCTAACCTCATAGCTAATCCCTTCCCTATGTTTAGTTATTATTTATTTGTTTATTTACTTTGTAATATGTAAAAATAAATGTATTAAAACTGTACGGTAGGACAGTTTCGTCAAAAACTGCTCGACAAAATGTAACTTTGAAAAACACCCAACTTAGACAATTTTTTTCTCTTTCCCTATAAAAGATAAAATTCCCAAATTTTCTTTATATAGTAGGGCAAATCCTCCTTTATAACTGTATAAAACATTTAATTGTTATTGAACATCATAAAATAATAATTTGTGAGTGCAAATGATCTACAGAATTTTTTACATTATCATCCTTGCGGCTCTTGGTAAGATTTATTAAAATTATTTAAGGAGAAATGGCTCACTACTTGAAATAGATTGCCTACCCCTGGTCTAGCTGCATATTCTGGTTACTGGATAATAGACCCTCTACATTCTATGGACATTACAAAATCAAGATCTTTAATAAACATATGCGTCGATACTGACCCTTAAACCATTCTATAATTCCTAATCCAGCTAAGCAAGCTCTACTTAAATTTTCGGCTGACTGATTTTTACCCAAAAGTTCAGTATCAGATCCTATAGTGGTACTTTAACTTAAAGCAATTTAGAAAATTTTACAAAATCTACCTAGTATTTTACACACATTCTGCACATCAACTACTTTGGTCAGTAACCTAAAACAAGCTGATAATCTAGAGAAAAATTTTGACCAAAATTTGGGTAATATTTTTGGTAGTATACACAAATTTTAATTGTTTACATTGTACCATTGTACAACTCGTTATCCGTTATCCTCATCTCAATTAATCATTTAAACTGTCCATGTCGTCTGCAGATTTATTTGTTCGCCATTTTCTTATTAGCTAGCTCAAATCGTGATTTTCTTAGCATCAAGAATAATAATAGTAAGAAATGAACATCGGAGCGGAGAAAAAAAAAATCGGATCTTTTTTTCCTTAATTCTTTGCCCCTCAGGGTACAGTGCTGGGTAAAACCTATGCCTAGTTTTGCACATTGGTCGTTAATTGGGGTGTTGATCGGCTTCTTATCGGTATCTCATTGGGTTTAATTAAGCTGAGATTCTGTGAACACTTCCTCAGGCTATCTGGGTATCTCAGGATGAGCTTGAGGGAAAGAGTGAGGTGGAGTTAGACCAGTTTTTTTTGCTCTATCTTAAAATTATTTCATAATAAGTACACTCCCCTTATCATCGAACCTCTTCATTTTTTTTATCAAGAGTTATGGAGTAGTAGAAATTTAATTTTTAAAAATGAGTAATTTTTACATCTGTTACATTATTATTAAGATCTGACTTACACTCTTATTCGCTGAAAGATAATTCATTTTAGTCATAATGTTTTTATTTACTTATTTATAGATGGAATGACTATAGTTTTACTTGCTTTTGAATCAATGAATCAATTTCCAAAAAAATACGTATAGAATTGGGTGCAAATTACGCTTTTGACGAGTAATTTTGTGTTTTAAATGAGATCATTCTTCAAAATTTAGAATTTTTGTCTAACATTTCATTTCTTCGTATATACAGGGTGTATACGGAGGAGAGGTCGAAACTTCGGGAGGTGATTCTGCAGCTCAAATGCAACAAAAAATATTCTCTTCGCTTTGGCCCGATTCTCAATAGTGTCCAAGATATTTGCATTTTTAACTTTTCTGTCGATATTCGCGTTTTTCACCATAAAAACGGCCGTAACTGTTCTATCCTTTATCCTACAACAAATCTGCTTATTCCAAACGAAAGAGCATTAAATTCCCTATAAATCTGCTCAATATAGAGCCTCATAACGTTTCTTATAACAATGTAATTTTTACTTTAATGTCTAAAAAATTCGTTCTCGATGATTTTTGTTAAATTTTTCAACTGCATTCTTTCAATGATTAATGAATCAAGGAGTCACATAATTTCAGAAAAAGTTGCGCATTTATTGAGCTTCAAGACCATATGGATTTTTTTGGTTTTTAATAAAACCCTACCCCGAACAGAGGGGTGTAAATGCAGAAAACTGGGATTGGCGAAACCGACTTTTCACTACTAATTTACTCAAATGTCAATTTTTGGAGAAGGAACAAAAAGAAAAGTAACCATTTTAGTTTCTAACAATTATTATTTAATAAAACGGAAGTAAAAAGTAAAGTAGCAATAAAACGCAGTAGTTGACTACAATTGTTGGTGCAACTTATTTGAATGACATAATGGAGGTTTTTTTTATCAAAGTTAATTAATAATAATTCAAAAATAAAATGGTTATTTTCTTTTTTGTTCCTTCTCCAAAAATTGATTAGTTTTGAATTATTATTAATTAACTTTGATGAAAAAAACCTCCATTATGTCGTTCAAATATGTTGCACAAACAATTGTAGTCAAGAAACTAAAAATTTGCCACAATTCTTTCCCACTTCCTTGTTTGAATAGTTCGAACGATTTTTGTAGCAATTTTAACTAGGCACCTGCCTATTGCACTTTTTCACTTCTGTGTTTTATTGCAACTTTATTTTTTACTTCCGTTTTATAAAATAATAATTGTTCTAAACTAAAATGGTTTCTAAAATGGTAAAAATTGATATTTGAGTAAATTAGTAATGAAAAATCAGTTCGCAAAATCCCAGTTTTCTGCATTTACACCCCTCTGTTAGGGGTAGGGTTTTATTAAAAACCAAAAAAATCCATATGATTTTGAAGCTCAATAAATGCGCAACTTTTTCTGAAATTATGTGATTCCTTGATTCATTAACCATTGAGAAAATGCAGTTGAAAATTTTAACAAAAATCATCGAGAACGAAATTTTTAGATATTAAAGTAAAAATTACATTGTTATAAGAATCGTTTTGAGGCTCTATATTGAGCAGATTTATAGGAAATTTAATGCTCTTTCGTTTGGAATAAGCAGATTTGTTATAGGATAAAGGATAGAAAAGTTACAGCCGTTTTTATGGTGAAAAACGCGAATATCGACAGAAAAGTTAAAAATGCAAATATCTTGGACACTATTGAGAATCGGGCCAAAGTGAAGAGAATATTTTTTGTTGCATTTGAGCTGCAGAATCACCTCCCGAAGTTTCGACCACTCCTCCGTATACACCCTGTATATACGAAGAAATGAAATGTTAGACAAAAATTCTAAATTTTGAAGAATGATCTCATTTAAAACACAAAATTACTCGTCAAAAGCGTAATTTGCACCCAATTCTATACGTATTATATACGAAGTGTTGGTGTTAATTGGTTAAGAAGTTTGGTTTTTGTAAAGTTGAAGATCCCCGATTTCGAATCTTGCATGTACCTACTTTTTGATTTGATGAAAACCAAATAAATATATATATTTTTTTTTTTTTTTTTTTTTTTTTTTCCTGCCGGCGCATCGACGTCTATGGCCATTAGCGCCCACCACACATTATCTCTTTTCTTATTCAATGGCCACTAGAGCTGGGATGGTACCTATTGGCCTATCGGGCTACCACATACATATCTTGCATAGCAAGGCAAGGTGGAGCCTAGGCTATCGGATATCGGACCGCGCTCCCCTCTTACATCATCGAACTGGTCGACGAGGGGGAATGCGGTTTCGCCGATGGTACCATCCCTTAATTCTTAAACTCACATTTGGTCAAGAATCAATCTATTAAAGTAAATTATTTGGGTTTAGCTTCAACTAAACATATATACTATATAATCACGATGCCTTATCCGCTTCAAGTATATAGTCTATCGTAAGGAGGCTATTTCCGTAGAATCTAACTCGAGTGTGCAGTACTTTTAACAAATGTTCCTGCACACTCTAAAAGTGGGACCTAATCCTAAATGAATTTAAACCTAAGGGGGGTTGAAATACTTTTATAAATTTCTTTCAACCCCGGATTAAAAGCCTAAATCTAACATTCGTACCAACATTCTCGCAATAAATACACTTATACTGATAAAATCATTCACACCAATAAATACATTCACGCCAATAAATACATTCACGCCAATAAATACACGCTAATAAATACATTCACGCCAATAAATACACTCACGCTATTAAACACAACATACTACTCAGTCATACAAGGGGAAAGTACTCGATATTCCTTTCCCCTTTAAAATTTCTAAACTAAACTAACCTAATCTATACCTAAATTTTATTATAATAATTTATGTTTTTCAAGAAATCAAATAGCCTCCTTACATAAGGAGAACCCTCTCGAAGAATTGCGCGTTTGTCATGTGGCAGGCCTGCTGATTCCCTCTGAATTCGCAGTGCCTGACACCCTTCCAACACGTGCGACACTGTCAGCCTTTCTCGGCATCGCGGGCACCTCGGCCTTCTTTCGGCAATGAGGAGGTACCCATGTGTCACACGTGTATGTCCAATCCTTAGCCTCGTTAAAATTACCGATTCATGCCGCGGGTAGTTCTCGACTTTGGCATTTCGCACACATGGCTTAAATTCTTTAAGTTTTTCAGATACATTATCCCACTGACTTTGCCACTTTTTATTAATAATATTTTTCATATACATTTGTAAGTCAGTGGGTCGAACAAGGATGGTATGATTAGTGTCTATAGAGGCTGCTTGTTTTGCAGCCTCGTCCGCCCTTTCGTTGCCAGACACGCCAATATGGCCCGGCACCCAGGCGAATACCACCTTTAGACCATGTGCGCTTAACTCAGACAATAAATAGTATATTTTTATGACCATTGGGTCTGTCGAGAATCTATCCCGGAGAGCCATTATTGCACTTAGGGAATCTGTTAATATTAATGCTTTGGTGCAATAATTTTCTTTGATGAACTCTATGGCCTGGCAAATAGCATAAATCTCAGCCGTGTACACGGTTGCACAGTGCGGGAGTGTCCAACTGAGGGTGACTCCCTCCGTGTACAAGGCACTTCCAACTCCGTCGTTTACCTTCGACCCGTCTGTGAAGATCGGTCGGAAATCGTTATAAAAGTTTAAAAGTTCCAAAAGTCTTTGTCTGTAAACGACGTGTGGTGTTTCTTCTTTCTTAAATATTGCCAGGTCCATGCGGACGCATGCGGAAGGTAATGTCCAGGGTGGAGAAGGCGAGAAGCCCCAATCCATCACCGAACATAATTGTATTCCCTCCGCGTTTAAGAGCTCTTTGGCCCGAACTCCAAGTGGGCGCGTCCGCGAGCGTTGTCGACGGAATTCATCTTCATGTCTGCTCTCGAATATGTCGGGAAATAAGGGATTAAATCGTTTCCCCCATACTCCGGCTGTGTAGGTCAGGGTAAGCTGTTCTCTTCTTAGCTGAGGAGGCAGCATCCCCGACTCTACATAGAGGCTTTGTAAGGGACTGGTTCGGAAGGCGCCTGTAAACAATCTAATACCTTCATTATACACTCTGTCTAATAGCTTCAGGCGTGACTTACGCGCAGAACTGTAAACTGGGGCTCCATACTCAAGCTTAGAACGGGTGAGACATGTAAAAATACGTTTCAAAATTTCCCGCTCTGTGCCCCATTTGTAGCTTCCTAGAAATTTCAGGATATCGAGGGTTCTCCTTGCTTTTGTACATGTGTACTCAATATGTTGCTGCCAGGTTAACTTAGTGTCGAATACGAGGCCCAGGAAACGAATACTCTCTTTATATTGAATTGGTGTGCCATCCAAATACAGTGTTGGAGGTATATGCTCGTGTCTTAAACGGCAAAAGTGTTGGCACACTGTTTTGGTTATAGAAAACTTGAATCCGTTTCTGGAAGCCTCTTCAGCCACTTTGTCTATTGCCTGTTGTAGGGAGTCTCTCATCTCTTCAAGGTCAGTTCCTGATAGATAGATCGCTAGATCGTCAACATATAATGAAACTTGGGTGAGATCCTCTACAACTTCGGCAAGACTATTTACCGCTATTGTGAACAATGTTACACTTAATACCGACCCCTGTGGTATTCCATTCTCTAAAATATGTGAGTCCGAAAGGACCGACCCCAGACGGACTCGGAACCTTCGTGACTCTAAAAAGCCACGGAGAAATCTTGGCAGTTTCCCTCTCAACCCCCATTCATGACACTTTTGCAGAATCGCATGTCTCCACGTTGTATCATAAGCCTTCTCGAGGTCAAAGAACACGGCCAGCACGTGCTCTCTACGCATAAATGCGTTTTGGACGTAGACCTCAAGGCGACTCACTTGGTCCAACGTGGAACGATATCTGCGAAATCCTGCTTGATGCTGGCTGTAAAGTCCTCTCGTTTCCAGCATATATACTAGTCTATAATTGATTATGGATTCGAGGACCTTACTCAAGCAGGTAGTCAATGATATGGGCCTATAATTCGAGGGATCACTGGGGTCTTTTCCTTCTTTAGGGATCGGTATAATTATTGCTTCCCGCCAACCATCAGGATATAGTCCGGTCTCCCATATGCTATTGTACAGTCCAAGAAGGCATTCCTTCCCAGTTGGGTTCATATTTCTTATCATACCATATGGGATTCCATCCGCACCTGGGGATGTATCTTTACTTTTCTTTAGAGCATTTTCTAATTCTTGCATGGTCAGCGGTGCATTGTAGGATTCCTCAATAGCGGTTTCAAAGTCTAGTGGCTGTTGCTCCGCGTCACCTTTTCGCCTTAAGAATTCTGTAGAATAGTTTTGTGAACTAGACACCTTAGCAAAGTGTCTAGCCAAGATCTCGGATACTTCTTTTGGCTCGGTGACGACGACATCGTTATTCTTTAGTACTGGTATCGACGGTGTTCTGCGACCGCCAGAGAGGGCTCTTATCTTGTCCCACACCTCCTTCAATGTCGTTGATGTAGATATCTTTGACACATAGGAGGTGAGAGTTTGCTTTTTTGATTTCCTGATTAAACGCCTCTCTCTGGCTCTTAGTCTTTTAAATTGTATTAGATTTTCCTCCGTTGGATACCGTTTTAGTCTATTAAGGGCTCTCTTTTTTGCTGCATTGGCTGCTTTGCATTCCGGGGTCCACCAGGGAACGGGGTTTCTTATGACTTTCCCGCCTACCGAAGGTATTGTATCCCTGGCTGCTTGGGCCAACGCCTTCCCAAATGAAACAGCATCGAGAGTGGCATCCCCTGTTAGGTTAGGTGCCACCACACTTGCTGCATAAGCACACCAATCTGCCCTTTTGATGTCATATCTCCAAGGCGTTACAAAATTTGCCCTAGAGATGGAGCTCGACACTAATACTGGAAAGTGGTCGCTATGATACAGATCTTTTAGTGTGGTCCATTCTAAACGAACAGCTAAGGTGGGTGTTGCTACACTAAGATCAATAGCGCTGAAACCGCCTGATCGTGCATTGAAATGTGTAGCCTCACCACTGTTGAGGAGCGTCAAATTAGCATTGTCTAGAATCTCCTCAAGAGAGCTGCCCCGCGTATCGGTTCTAGCTGATCCCCACCAGATGTTATGGCAGTTGAAATCTCCCACCAAAAGCACCGGGGCGGGGAGTTGCAAGAGCAAGCTCTCCAAGTCACTTCTCCGCCAGGATGAGTCCGGCAGGTAAATAGTAGCTAAAGTGACTTGCAGTGGTGTTTTTAAGCGCACGGCTACAGCTTGAAGATGAGTTTGTAGCGGCAACCGCCTGCTAGAGATGCCATACCGCATGCATATAGCTACACCGCCATGCGCTCTCCCACCTGGGGCAGGTTGTACCTCTTTGCTATATGTATTGTAACCGGGAATTTGAATAAGTTGCCCCGGGCGGATCTTTGTTTCTTGGAGGCACAACCCGAACGGACGGTATTCCGCCACCATTCGGCGTAACCCTTCCACATTATTCATAAAGCCCCTCATGTTCCATTGCAGAATGGATTCACACATATTAATGTTTTGTATTTATTATTTCTGGCAGCAACCAAATAGTAATTATTAATTTTAATCTACATACCAAATTATTGATTGTACCTTCACATATGATTATTTCTATATACATGTTTGATTAAAGTAAATAAGTTTATTGTAACTGAATTGAGAATTTCTATTCTTTACTCAGTGGCACATTTTTCCCGAGGTTTGCCTTTAGGCCAGTTCTTTTTCCTACGTCTGGGAGGGTGATCAGATATGTTCCCACCCTCCGACTCAGAAGCGTCAATGTCCGTCCCCATTAGCTGCCATTGCTGCCTTGGAGATCGGGCATTTGGTTTGGGGGACGTTCCTCCCCCTTTATGTTTATTAAATTTTCCCCTTATATTTGTAGGATAAGGGGGTGGCATTATGAGCTTTGATGCTTTCCTCCTCGAAGAGCGTCTTTGTGGGTTTACCACTTTCCACTCTCCTTCGGAGGAGATCGCTTGCTTTAGGGGGGGTGGGCCCCCTTTTAAGTCGCTCCCACTAGTTGTGGGAGTGATTGATGGTAGCCTTTCGGCTACCAGAGCCCCTTGTGGGGCTTTTTCATTGGGATGTGGGATGTTTCCCACTGTTGGTATTGTTTCCCCTGGGGCAGGGGTGGTACGGGCCGGTGGGATTTCTCCCACTTTTACTATGTTTCCCCTTAGGACAGGGGTAGAATCTCTTAATGGGCAAAGTGGCGGTGCCTTTACTTTCGCTGAAAATGATATTTCTGGGTTTACAAAGAATTTACTTTCCACAATTGCCCTGGCCTCATGGTAGGGTATTTGCTGAAGAGTTTTTATTTTTTGAATTTCTTTTTCTTTAGCGAGAACCGGGCACCCAGTGGATCTAGCAATGTGGTCTCCGCCACAGTTTACACAAACTATTGGCGGTGTACAATCATCTTCATGTAATGCCTTGCCACATACACACACCGCTTCTGCAGCTTTGCACCTCATGGAGGTGTGGCCAAACTTTTGGCATTTAAAGCACCTCATCGGCGATGGAATGTACGGACGTACTTTTAATTTATAAAAAGCAGCATCTATCGCTTGGGGAGGTCTTGGACGATCAAATGTGAGTACCAGGGAGGCAGTATCGACTAAGGAACCATCTTGCCTACGTTTGATTCTCCGTACGTCTACCACGCCCTGGTCAGCCAGACCTTCTTTAATATCCTCTATGGTACTGTTTAAAAAATCCCGGCAAGTAATTACTCCTTGAGAGGTATTTAGACGTCTATGGGGACTTGCTTCTAATTCGGCATCCATGTATTTTTGGAGTTTTAGGATGGTTTCTGCCTGAGCACGAGTTTCAGCTTCGATACAAATAGAACCGTCATTTTGTTTCCTTACACTTTTTGGCTTTCCAATAATTGATTTTATAAATTGGGCTAGTTTAAATGAGCATTCATTGCTAAATGTCCCATTTTTCTTTTTTACAACAAAGAACCTTCCCCAATTGTCTTTTTCCAGGTCTATAAACTTCATCTGCTCTGATTCAAAAATCCTCTTGTTGCCGCCCCTGGCTTTCTTCCTTGGCGGGGAAGAGGGGCTGAATGGTTGCAACGTAACTTGCATCCCAGTTAGCATTTTTCCAATTGAATTGTCCTTGTCCATGCCTTTCCGTTTACCATTACTATCTGTCGAAGGAGTGAGAGGGATTAATGTAGGAGAGGGAGATATAGTGGGAAGGATAGTTGAGGAAGGGAGGGGATTATTATTGGTATGAATTATTGGAAGGGATGGTGTGGGAATAGGATGGGATAGTGGGGGAGGTGGTTTTGTTGGGCCAGGCCCAGAAAGGGTTTTTAGATTATTCTCCATAATAACCTACGATGATTCATCGAGGCACGTGGTCCCGCCTCCACGGACGCTCAAATGGACCCGGTTACTGTCCGGGTAGACCATCGCACCTCGACATAGACCGGAATTTAGGAGATTCGTAATCTCTCCTCCTGAATACGTCACTTTTCACGAAGAAATAAGTATTTATATGAAATTCTAATTCTATATGTATTTCTTTTTTGGTTTTTTAATGTGACTTTTACACAGTCAATACTCATTTAACATCGATTTAACATAATTTTTTATATTAAAAGAAGAAATGATTTTTTTGAATTTCTGGCCCCATATAGAATCATTTATACTAACTTGTTTTTAACAAGTTGTTTTGGACAACCTGCTGTGTTATTTATTTACAGCTGGGGAGCTAGTTGTATGGTTTCAGTTTTGGCATTACTAGATTCCATTTTTGTTATTCCAATATCATAACATTGTTTATATAGATGGCTGTGGTGATGGCAGAGTTAGTCTGCGTAACGGTAACTAAAATGTTCAAAATACCACAGTACTCATTAATTTTTCGCTTTTTTTTTTTTCATAATTGGCAATACTGTTGGCTAATCTGGCATTTCCTCTTCTTCTAGACCAGCCTAGTCATTAATAGGCTCATTAACTCGGTCTCTAATTCCTTCCTAATTTTTGATTTGGTGTATGTTTAACAACTATTTATTGCATTCTCTTTTCTATACTAAGTAATTGGTAAAATTGGCTTAGTCTAATTTGTAAATTATTTAAGGAGTCGCTTATTAGTTTGAAATTTAGTTTGAGTGTAGTTAAATAGTAGTGAACTATACGAATGGTAAATCTGATATGTGGACGAATTTAAAGGAGTATATAGCAAACATTTATAAGGTAAATCTTCTTAAATATTATTTAAAAATAATCAGCGAACAAATTTAAATTTAATTCTTAATGATTCTAGATGTGCCTACTGTTTACAAGTCTTTTTCGATGAAGGTTATGGATAATGGCTCCCTCAGTTTAGACGTTTGTCACTAAAAGCTGTAACTATTCTCTTACTTAAGAGTTTCGGTTCCTCCTTTACTGTAGTAGATGAAGTATTTTGTGGAGGTGCATCTTTATAGGGTTCTTACCAACGTTCCCTTTTAACATTTTATGGTCTTAATGGCCATTATAGAACCTTAACAGAAATACCAAGTATTATTGTATCATCATAACCTTGTGCCTTGAAATTTTGTAGGCTAGAATCCGCTTTTTCTTTTTTAAAAACTGAGATTAGACAATCCCAGAGCGGTTTCTTTTGAACATAACTTAGGTTAGACTTAAGCCTAACAACTTGGGTTTAAAATTTTGTCAGAGAACTATGATTCTGGAGAAGCTGTCTCTGTTACACTTCTTTCAATTGCTCTCTTTTTTATACGGAGATATTACTAATTACTAACTTCCTCACGTTTACTGATTCGATGATATAAGATGTCCGGAGTAAATTTCTAATTCCTGATGCTTCACGTAACCTTTCCAGGGCAAGCTTTTTGATGGACGTTCCCCCAAGTAAAGGAGGAATATCTGCCATCTTACGAGGGTCGTTTGAAAAGTCCGTGCAAAAATAAAAACTACTTAATTTTTTGGGGTAAACCTTTTTTATTTTTCAACATAGTCTCCTTTTAGGCTTATACACTTCGTCCAACGCTGCTCTAGTTTGTTGATTCCTTCCGAATAATAGGATTTGTCCAAGTCTGAAAAATAGCCATTCGTTTCTGCAATCACCTCCTCGTTTGAATAAAATCTTTTTTCCTGCCAGCCATTTCTTCATATTGGGGAACAAATAGTAGTCCGAGGGAGCCAAGTCTGGAGAATAGAGGGGGATGTGAAACGAGTTGGAACCCTATTTCCATTAATTTTGCGACCACAACTGCTGAGGTGTGAGCTGGTTGTCCTGATGGAAAAGGACTTTTTTCTGGGCCAATCGTGGGCGTTTTTCTTGCAGCTCGGTTTTCAAACGGTCCAATAACTATGAATAATATGCACCTGTAATAGTTTTACCCTTTTCCAGATAGTCGATGAGGATTATTCCTTGCGAATCCCAAAAGACAGTCGCCATAATCTTTCCGGCCGAAGGAACGGTCTTCGCCTTTTTTGGCGCAGATTCCCCCCTTGGTAACCCATTGTTTAGATTGTTCTTTGGTCTCAGGAGTGTAGTGATGTATCCATGTTTCATCCACAGTGACGAAACGACGAAAGTCCTGCGGATTCTTCTGGAACAGCTGCAAACCGTCCTTGCAACACTTCACACGATTTCGTTTTTTGGTCAAGCGTGAGCAATCGCGGCACCCATCTTGCGGATAGCTTTGTCATGTCCAAATGTTGATGCAAAATATTATGTACCCGTTCATTCGAGATGCCCACAGCACTAGCAATCTCACGCACCTTCACTCTTCTGTCATCCATCACCATATCATGGATTTTATCAATGATTTCTGGAGTAGTAACCTCAACACTTGTGCCCATATGGCCACTCCGAAAATTTTGAAACCACTTATAAACTGTTCTAATCGAAGGTGTCAGAGTCACCATAATGTTTATCAAGCTTGTCTTTAGTCTCCTGAGGCGTTTTGCCTTTCATAAAGTAGTGTTTAACCAACACACGAAATTCTTTTTCGTCCATTTTTTGAAAATCACTCGACTTCCTCGATTCAAACGAACGCCAAACACAAAGAAATAGACCGATCTGGCTGAAACTTGGTGTGTGTTCTTCCAAGAGATGCTACTAACTAAACATTACCTCGATACGCGCCAGTAGTGCTATCTCTCTGACTTTGCACGGACTTTTCAAACGACCCTCGTAAACCTGTTTAAAATAAAAATAAATAAATAAATAAATAACCATTCTGTTCTCAAAACTAACTTCTTTTATTTTTGCACCTTCAGTGTGCTCTCCATTTTGCCAGAAATTTCGATACTGATTACATAATTTCAAGCTAGAAGGTCCCCCCTATATTTATATGGTTATAAATTAATGAAATAAAAACGGCCAATCATTTTTACAGAAAGGTTATATGGAAAGGACCAGTTTGATTACAACAACAAATACAAATATTATTTAAAAGAAAAATGAATAATATTAAAGGCTAACAACATTTGAACAAAGTATCCAATAACATTTATTTATTTCATTTAAAAATACAGACATGTTGAAATCAACCAACCATTCACTCCATTTTTTTTATTTTACATTTTAATTTTCATTTCAAAATTAATATTGAAAAAATCTTAAACCTGTTTTAAAAAGAGAGACGCCTTTCTAAATTGTAGTACTTAACAAATGTAGGTGATTTTTTACTTATTAATTTTTGGTTTTTACCAAAATTGTACGTTAATTAAAAACGGATCACATGTATCAATTTTGAAAAATTAGGTTAAAAAGTTCGAAGATTTTTAACTCTCTATTTGTAAGGAAGTTATTGTGAGCTTATAAAATTTTAGAAATTGCTCTTTAATGATAATATTCGCTGTGAGGTCCCCTGAAAACGTAAAAAAAGATTTTTTCTTTCAAATTGTTGGCGTCCGGAGCTTTTTCAGTGCACTGCCGGCCTCCAGACAGTGTTCTCTCGTTACAGACAACACTGTTCATTATCGGACAGTGAGCTGTAAGAAGCTCCTAGGAAGAGAAAATCTAAGGGGTCAGCAGCTGGATTCTCAAAAATTGCAGAAAGATAAAACTCAATATTTTGATTTCGTCTCACCAGGTAAGCAGGCTATAACTTCTTCTACTTCTTCTGGCTCTACAACCCAGTGTTGTTGTGGGTCCTCCTCAATATGTTTCCGCCAGTCGAATATCTCTGTCTCTAGCGGTTGTCATTCAGTTACACAGTGCTACAGAGGATATTCCTCGCTTCCTGGGCAATCCAGTCATCTGGGTCTCTTCAAAACCCTCCAAAGACACGCCCAGCAGTTTTTTGGTGTAGAATCTAGCCGGCAGTCAGCCTTGCCATATGGTCTGCTCATCTCAGTCGGTTTAAAAATTCAATCCAAACTACTGATTGGGGCTCCTTTGTCATAAAATACAGCTCTCTATTCTGGTCTATGTCACCAAATCGTGCCGGGCCCTAGATTTTTTTGTAGATCTCTCCCCTCGTAATATATCAATTTAGTTTTAACGTCCAGTTTTGTAATGTAGCTAATGTTAGTTATACACTAAAACTGTTTTAAGTTTGTAAAAGTGGTTAAATTATAGGTGACTTTTCTGTATTTTGTATTTAAAAGTGCAACAATAGATAGAAATTGGACTTCCCTTTTTAAATTAGCTGATGAGTCATTGCCAGTACGCCTGCCATACTTCTTATGGAGTGTAGACTAGGAAGGTTATCGCGTCATCTGTGTGCAACATTGCAGAGGGAAGATGTCATTGTCATTTGCGAAAGGTTTTCTTTTGTTCTCTGTTGTCCTAAAAGTATTGTAATCGAATCGATGTTGCAAAATGGGAATGTTTACCTCATTATAAATAATTAAGTTAAATAATTTTAGTTTTTCTATTCTTTTGTACTGAAACGACAAGATGTGAACAGACGCTACAAGCTTCTTACTAGACTACTTGATCGCAGATCCAAACTCAGCTTAAATTACAATATTTTCAATTTACAATATACTGTTAATATGGACATACGGAGCAGAAGTATATGGCTCAACCAAACCCAAAACGCCTGCAGACACTACAGTGTAAAATCTTAAGAAAAATCCTGAATACTCCATACTACATTTCTAACCTTACCATACACTCTGACCTTCACATCCCTTTTGTCACCGATCTAATAAAGTCTCGCTACTGCAACTTTCACAGCCTCCTAGCTCTCTCCATCCTAATCCTCTTGTACCACAACTCTCCTCTCCACACCTTCCCGACAATCTTCCTCGTCGCTTGAAGCGGAGGTGGACCTAGGGACCTACTGATGTGAGTGTAATATCCACTGAGAAAGAGTTCCATCAATGGGTGATTGCTCTTACATGACATTCAAGAGAGTTTCATCAAATTTACTTGATGCTACATTTTTGTTGCAGTTGTAAATACAGTGGAACCTCGCATAACGAGCACCTCTCTTAACGAGTAATTCGCATAACGAGTAAAACAAATTGATTCTTATAGCGAGCGATGTTTCGCATAACGATAGTTTTCTAATGACATTTCGCTGACTCATCGAAAACTGCGCATTCTTTGATTAGTCATTCCTGTTTACGCATATGCGTTTCATATTCTCCACGTATCTAATGCATTGATACAGTCGAAACCGAACTTCACCGAATGAGTGGTGTATAGGGGAAGTCAATATAGTGATATTTGTGTTTAAATATTATTGTGTCTATTTTGTTATCCCTCTAACAAAATGGCTTCGAAAAGAATTAAAATAACGTTAGAATTGAAACGTAAAATCATTGAGAAACGAGAAAATGGTGTAAGTGTGGCTGATCTAGCAATTATCCCCTTTTATTTTAATTTATATAAAAAAATTGTTTCGCTTAACGAGTATTTCGCGTAACGAGTAAGGTTCTGGAACGAATTATGCTCGTTAAGCGAGGTTCGACTGTATACTAAAAAAATAATTCTTTCTAGATTAAGCATAAAAACTTTTCTGATAAAGTGCCTCATTCAAGTCCGAAGTACTAACATCTCCTCACAAAAAAACCTAGCTAAAAACCATGTTTATCGGGAATATAAGTTCCAAAATAAATCTGATAAGTGTTCTTAACTTGAGGTTATTGCTCTCCCAGTTCGAGAAATCCCGAGGTAAGGTTTTTAAGTAAATCTACCTAACTTTACCTTTCCCTTAGTACTGGAGTTCCTACTAAGGGCCTCTGCCCTCATCTCCAACACTCCCATATTTGTCTTTTACTTCTCTACGCCAACCTTTCTCACCAATTTCTTTCGAAATATTTTCTAGACCTTTCAGCCATCTTAGGAAAGGAGTTCTTTTTTTTTTAGGCTCACTGGGGAATCTGAGAATATTACGTTGAACTTTATAAATAACTAATAGAAGTTTTGCTAAGCACTGTTATTTATTATAACCATTCATTTTTATTAAAACCTTAGAATGTTACAAAAATAAAATATACCAAGTCAGTTATAATTTTAATATATTTGCAGCAAGAAATGGTCGAAGTTTTGAGTGTTTCAACGTTTCGAAAAAAAAATAGAAAAAAGTCTTGCCTTCACCACGATGAGAGAGACCTCTGACGTTATTCGCGGACCTCGCCAAATCTAAAATTAATGCCATTCTTTCTTCTCCCTCTCCACTAACTCCCATATCTCTTTGTACCTTCACAATTCAAATCCTCCTGCTCCTCCTCCTTGCTTGTTTATAAATATACTCTTCTTCAGTTATGTAAATTTTAGTAGGTAATATTTTCTTAGATATATCTTCAAATAACCATCGTGGACAGTGTAAAATATCTACGCATGAGTACATTATTTATTGTTAGATTTATCCTTCTGATCAATATTTTGCTTTTAATGGACTGCTGCAGCCTAGATGGTAATTTTTATTGTCATTGAAAATTTGGATTATAATCCTCAGAATTATTATTTGCAAAGAGGTTTTCACGCTTGCCTTTTTTACGTTTGTTCGTTCGTTTTATCTTTTTTTCTTAAATAAAGAGGTATTACCGGTAATGTCTATTTTGAAGTTATTTAACAAAAGAAGTTTTTAAAAAAAATCACAGACTGGTGAAATTTTATATATTTAGATTTGGTCCCCTACTGAGAATCAGACTGTAACTTAGCGAACAAAATTGTTCAGTTGGGATTACTTCTTTGTTTGTTTATTCTACTTCTCTTTGGCGCATTGACTGCGATGATCATTAGCGTCCTAAAACTAGTTTTCTTCCTTGTTCTAGAGCCACTCGATCTGGATGATGGTGCATGCTTAATGCCATATTAGCTTCTACACGCCGTACCACTTATAAGTATAACCAACATTACAATTACAGAAAGCAGAATTATAAAATCTGAAACTATTATACAGCAAAACCTGAATAACATTGATTGAAAAGAAACTCTCACTATCTTACTTACTCACTATCTGGTTCGAAAGTCCTTAAAGTACTTCCTCAACAATTTTTCCCCATCGCGGTCTGCGACCTTAAGGCGGCCATCTTCTCACTGCAACCCGACGAAGGTCTTTTTCCACATCATCCAGCCATCTACGAGGGGGTACCCAAAAATAACCGGAATTGCGTTGCCGCGCATGGAGCTTATGTAGTACGCATTTCTGCCGCTAGACGTGTATAGCGCAATTCCTTGCCAGTTCAGTCCTGCCTGTGTTGTCTGCCTGGCTTGTTCTGTTCATCTGCAGTGATTGTTTTTACCAGCGCTGTTTTGTTCTTTTTTCGTTTTTTATGATGGCAAGTTTAAGTGAACAACGTGCAGCTCTGAAATTTTGTTTTCTACTCGGCAAAAATGCTGCTGAAAGTGTTTTAATGTTGAAAACAGCTTACAAAGATGACGCTATGGGAAAAACTCAAGTATACGAGTGGTTTACTCGGTTTAAAAATGGCGACATGTCGATTGATGACAAACCTCGTTCTGGACGTCCATCAACTGCCCGAATCGACGAAAATGTTGAAAAAATTCGAGAACTGGTGTTCACAGACCGTCGACAGACAATTGATCAACTGTCAGAGAGTAGTGGGTTATCTTGGAGCTCGGTTCAGCGAATTTTAACGGAAGATTTGGGGATGAAAAGGGTTGCTGCCAAGTTTGTTCCTCGAGTTCTGACTGACAATCAAAAAGAACATCGAGTTGAAACATGTCGTGCTTTGAAACAACAGCTTGAAACTGATCCAGACTTTCTGTCAAAGGTCATTACTGGTGATGGGTCATGATGCTATGGTTATGACCCAGAAACAAAGCAACAGTCGAGCCAATGGAAGACGTCATCTTCACCCTGACCAAAAAAAATGTCGTCAAGTCAAACATCAAAACAATGCTGATTTGCTTTTTTGATGCCAAATTGATTCAGAGTTTGTCCCCCCAGGTCAGACCGTCAATCAAACCTTGTATTTGGAAGGTTTGAAAAGATTGTGCAATAGTGTTCGCCAAAAAAGACCCGATTTGTGGCAAACAGGAGACTGGTTCTTCCACCACGACAATGCACCTGCACACACAGCCATCTCTGTTACACAGTTTTTGGCTAAAAATGGCATGGTTCCGCTGCCCCACGCACCTTATTCGCCTGACCTGGCTCCGTGCGACTTTTTCTTATTTCCACGCATGAAAAAGGGCATAAAAGGTCACCGATTTGACAACATTGAAGAGGTCAAGAAAAAAACGAAGAAGGAGCTGTCAGCCATTTCTAAAGATGACTACAAAAAATGTTTCGAACAGTGGAAGCACCGGTGGGACAAATGTATTAGTTGTAATGGAGAGTATTTTGAAGGGGATAAGGTTGTTCTGTAAAAAATTTGTAAATAAATAGCTTTTAAAAAATAATTCCGGTTTTTTTTGGGTACCCCCTCGTATGTCGAGGGCGCCCTCGAATTCTTCTGCCTCTTGGATTTTCTTTTCAACAGTTTTTTCGGGGCACCCTTCCTGCAGGCATCATCTCCACGTGTCCCCCAACCATCTCAATCGTCTTTCTCACTAAAAAATTAGCTATAGCCGGCTGAATAGGTTTGTTTTCCTTCCTTTTTTTCTTTTAGAATAGACACAGAAGAGGTATCGGTATCATAAAGTTTCTGGCCATCATCGTCTGTCGTATTTCCGGTGGGTGGATTCAGAAACAACAAATTCTCTTCCACATCTTATCACTTTAGGCTGATCGTTTACATCCTTTTTTATCAACACCAAACCATTTCTATGTCAAACAGAGTTTAGCGATCCCCTGTTTCTTCAAATTTCTAGCCGATTGAAATAATTTGTAATTAAATGAAGAAAGTAATTCGTTGACGTAAATATACCTATTGGAGTCACCAGGAAAAAGTTTGTCTTTAATTTTTTTTTTTGGAATTTATAATAAACTTATGTTTCACTGACATATGTAAAAATTTAATTATAATTGAAGGAGAATTATTCCGACCAAATTTACGACGATATATATTATCAACCATGTTAGCGTTCCATTTACTATTGTATGTGGTGCATCATAAAAATGAATGAAGTGAATGAGATAGAGCAGCGGGCTAAAAAAAATGGAAAAGACTCAGATCCTCTTCAGCCTCACAATTCCACGATGTCCAATGAAGACTTAAATCGCATAGTCTTTCCTCTTCAGTCTTTCCCAGTGAATCAATCTTTTTATACAGCAATAAAAACGTTTTTAGTAAAAAATATGATAAAATCTTTCCACTTATTTTATTAAAGAATCATTCGTTTTGCTTATTAGAATAAATGATTGTCCAAAGTGCCGCCTTATATGGAGGGGAGAGTGGGTAGGAGAAAGAATGGTAGTTACAAAACACTTAAAACCCTGTCATTACACTTATTGCCGTGATTTTAGGTTGCAGATAAACATTTTTTTTGCAAAAGAATCAGCGGAACCGGTATTAGTTAGAGGCAAAAATAAAAGAAGATCTAACTTAAAATAAAAAAGAGAAATAATAGAAGAATGTAAAAGTAAACTTTGTTATATAAGATAATATTTTTTTATTTACCGTTGCGAAACACCCTTTTCCTTGCAATAATTGCGCCGTGATTTCTTCGTCCATACATTTACAAGGATGAGGTTGTAGTTGTTTAAAGTAGTAATGGCAGCTACCGTTTCTACTTTTTTCGTGCGAACAGGATTACTGTGCTAAAAAAAAAATAGAAAAGTAATCATGAAATAAAATACAAAATTAGTGAACAAGGCACAAAAAAATAAAATAAACGAAAATGTCCTGTTTTGAATAAAACGTAGTAATGCTATTTTGTTATTTATTAAAGATCTAGAAGGACTTTGCCATCTGCGGAAGGATCTGCGGAAGAGAACGTTTTTATGTATTAATATTCTTCTGGAAATTTTGGGTACTTTTCGAGGTTAACTTTGGGGGGGTTTATCACAGCTTTACAATTAAAAGCAACATTTATTTGGTAGCCCAAACGTTTCGTACATTTAGGGTTTTGCAAAGATAGTTAATGTTTGCAAGAACTATCCCTATCGCATAATGTTGTGTCCCTCTTAATTGCAATCGCAATATTTTGAGATGAACTGAAATCAAGCACCGCCTTATTATCCAACCAGGCTACCACCAGATTTCGGTCAATTGTTTCCACGTTGCTCTTAATTTGTTAGGAGCTTTGAATACTGTTTCGGTTGCTTGGGCTCCCCTGGGTCATTTCGGTCATTCCGGGTAACGAACTTGCTAATGAAACAGCAAAGGAAGGAGCTGCGTTGATAACAATGACTCCTCAGCAGTGTTCCCTCTAATTTTTTGTGACCTGTGTGCGCTTTTTTTAGGTGTGTGCAGTTTTTTCCAAAATAAACAACTTTTGTGCAGCAATTTAAAAAAGTGCATATAATAAAAAGAAAAGATAATACAATAATAGTATTAATATTCAGCCAAATTTTGTTCCTACTTATACGCATTGACTCGATCTTACAGCTTACCACACATTACAACGGAACACAACGAAAAATCTACACTAAAATCAAGTCAAATCATTAGATCGTGAAGACAGAATTTAGCTGATTTCTGTGGCTTCCCTTTTCAATTCAAATGAAAAATCAGAAAATTTAAATACTTACAATGTAATAACGTTGTCTGCTTCTAATTTTTTCAATTATTCGCCACACATTCGTCAAAACAAACAAACAAGAACGGTAATTCACAATTACTTATTATTGAACAATTTTAGAATTAAGGATTATTAATGGCATTTATTGTATAACTCCTCTCTCCTGCCTTTTTGTTTTAACCATTCTGCATAAATTTAACTTAAATTTCAATTGTTTCCGTCATTCATATATGATTTTACTCTCATCAGCATATCCATATGTTCCTGCAATCGATTTCTTTGTTTCGTTTTAATCCAAAAAATTTTGAGCGCGCAAATATTTTTCATGTGCGCCATGTTTAAATTTATGTGCGCGCGCATACGCGCACAGCTTAGAGGGAACACTGCTCCTCAGCCCCATTATCCCTGTATCCTATCCGGTGTTGTTGAACAGAGGTGGAGCAGTGGATTTTGAAGGAACATTGGTAAACGGTGGAGATCCCTGAGCTGTCTGTCGCCAGGTTAAGGAAAACCTTGGCCTGTCAAAAACGGCTGTGGTCGGTTTTAGCAGGTCCCGGATCCACCAGTTGGTTCAGGTGGTTGAGTGGACATGCGAATTTAGTGTACCATCTTTTTAAATGCGGCCTTATCCAGTCGCCAATCTGTGGTGAGTTCGATGAAACTGTGCGGCACTGTGTGGCAGAGGTGTGTCCAGTTTATTCTAAATCTAGATTTCTCGTCTTCGGGAGGTTAACTGTTTCCCTGCCGGAGATTGTGGCACCTGGTAATCTTTACCAACTGTCTAGGTTTATTCAGTCCACTGTGGCGATTGAGTCGCCATGCTCCCTAGTGTCATATTTCTACTTTATTAGTTTATTGTATTGGCCTCTGGCAAACTTTAGCCGGATTTGTTGTTTTAAAGCCCCGGTATCTCTGATGTGATGAGGGGTGGGCGGGGAACAATGGGCTTTTTGGATTGCCTGCGTTCCTTCCCCTTTCTGGTGGAGCCGTCCGTCTAAATCAATCTAATCTAATCCAACCAGGGTCCCATCCAAAAGATGTTTCTAAGATTGGTGACCAAGGAAGGGAAGAGAAACGTCCTTTCGTAACCATCTACTCCTCCTCACTATCCCAAAAATTCCTACACGACTCCAGCTCCCGGGCTTAAACGAAATTTTTTACCTGAAGCTACCTCGTTTTGTCTTCAGTTTTTTGGAGGTAAGGGGGCAATTAATTGCTTCAAACCCGTTATTGCTGCCAGAATAATGCACTTTTGAAATTGCAAAAATCTGTAATTCATGTGGCAGTGTTCTCGTTTTATCAAAATAGATCGATTAATCGATTTGAAAGTTCAAACTTTTGTCTAAATGTGTAACAACTTTTTGATCCTAAATACCACCAATTAAAATCATCAAAAGTGATCAACAATTTCTAAAATATATTGAGATCATTTTGTTTACATTGCGAACTTTAAAATATTTCTAACTTAGTTTTTTGATTAGCTGTTATCTTTGCCGTTGTAAGAATAGCAAACAAAAGTTGATGCTATTTCTCTCTGTTACGTGTTAAAAGTTCATCACCTTTTCTAGTGTGGCATGCACCATGTATTTACTAGAGAAATTCATTGGATCTTCACAGATTTATCCTTTAGCATTTTACCCTTTTAAAAAAACTGTTAGGTAGGTAATGTTCTCACGAAATACTAAATAACTTATATAATATAGATGTTGTATGTATCATCTTGCTCTACCAGGAACACGTCTCTAGTTACCAAACTTCCTTTTTTCATCATGTAATGGACACTGTGCTTATCTTTTTCATTACTTCTATTGTTTACTGGGGACATTGCTTATCAAATGAGCAGCATTCATATGATTCCCCTACTTCTAAATCGCCGCTGAATGATAATTTTTAATCAATTTGTAGACTCTTCAATCAATACTGCCTTATTTTTGTTATAAAACGACAGAAATACGCTGGCAAGAGCCAAAACTTGCAGTTATCTTAAGTTTTAAGACAGAATTGTTGGTCGCTCGTTTTTAAAAGGAATTTTAGGGAAAGCATGGTGCAAAAATGACAATCGTCTTAACTCTCATTCTTTGTATAAACGCCTAACAACTGATTTGGGAGAACTAACAGTTTCAGTCTTATGCAGTTAGTTAATTTAAATTGTAATGTAAATGCGTTCGAAGGAGCAGAGATTATTTGCACTGAGTAACTTAGGAGTCAAAGACATATTGAATTTTGTTTATTTTTCTTCTTCTTTCGACGCTACATTTTATTTCCTTGTTTTTGGGTATATTTGATTGGGTCTGTTTCCACAGTGCAAGAAGAATTCTTGCCACTGTTAAGTGCCCAACATTCTGGACAATACAGGCCAAAACTTGCGACAAACGCTTTGTGGTAACCTCCAAGCTAACCTGCCTCGGTCACAAAAACACAGAATTCAAAGTTCTCAACATCTTCCTGCTTGATTGGCATTTCATTAAAATGTCCATGACATTCATTTTATATCTTATAATTACATTCTTTAAAGTATTATACAAGTATAATAAACACTCACACACTACACACGATAGCAATGGCTAAAGGATAAATTGGCCAAATATTAAGGTCGAAAAATGTTACCGCTACTTTTCAAGAATAATATGGACATGGTATTATAATTTGGTAGAATGATTCAGCATTCCAGAACCATATAAACTATTCTTGGGTGTCTTGTGAGATGGTAACTCAAAGTAACTGAGGATATAACAGTAACAGTTAAGAGATATGTTTGTAAAGAATCCAATTGGACTGCTACAGTGTAGCATCAACATTTATACAGACGAACTGTTATGGCTCCGCCGCGCACAGTTATAAAATAGAGCTTTTAGTAAGCAAGCGATTATTTTTAGTGTTAATTTATTATTTTAGTGAGTTTAAGAACCCAAACATTATCCGAGTTAATTGAAATTTATCTATTTATTAATTGCTTACAGCCATTAACTATTTATAGATTTGGTTTATAGATAATTGTATCTAATTAAGACAAAGTTACTCTCATTATCCTGTATTATTGCTTTTCTTTCATTTAAGACTTAATAGAAAGTTTAAAGCATTTGTTTCTTAAACTATAGTAATGATTATAAGTGTATTTTGTTTAAAGTTTAATTGGTTATTCAAGGTGGAAAATGTGGTGCATATTCGACACAAATGGGTCGCAAAAGACTGAATAAAACGTTTGTCCAGTCGAAAATTGACTATAAAAATGGTTTTCACTAAACAGTTACTGCTCCCTAAGTGTCTGAAATGAGCTTATTGAAATTTATAGGGGGTTTTCTGCTTGAAAAGTTGGAAAACGCGAGTGAAATGGTGTTTTGTAAGGGCTTAGGAGGGCATTTATAACCTTCTCAAAATGGTTACATGAATTATAGCAATGAAGGAGTAATTAATGGAGAAGTTATTATGAGGGTTCCCTAAAAGAAAAGCCTGGCCAATTCCGGGTATTGCAGCCGGGTTATGTCCTCCCTGGGAAATATGACAGGTTTTCTCTAGGGGGGACATTCTCGAAACAGAAGGCACATGAAAAAGCTGAAGATCTAGAAAGTATATGGCAAAATAAATGTGGATTTTGTGGAGGAAATAAAGGAAAATCCAATACACCTCTAGTGACAGC
Organism: Rhodnius prolixus; assembly: GCF_049639745.1. NCBI lineage: Eukaryota > Metazoa > Arthropoda > Insecta > Hemiptera > Reduviidae > Rhodnius > Rhodnius prolixus. The sequence goes on from NW_027411624.1 coordinate 28,636,188, forward strand.
TGGGAAATCTTCAGATTCTGGAGGATTACTCACATAGATCCTAAGATTTCTTCCGACATCTGGGACTGTAGGGATCTCTCTGGCACCAGTAAGGTGATGCAATAGATCTTAAAGTATGCAGTAACCAATTTCATATCCTAGGGAATATAAATAAGCCGCTGGAAGTCCAGAATAGAAATATCGAACTTAAGATCAAATTACTTTTTAGACGAAGCCCACCCAATCAATACCCAAAAACATTTAACAGATCCTTCTATTTAACCTACATTTATCAGTTACACAAAACGTTTAATTGCAATTTAAAAACGCAAATAGAAATCAATGTGCAATTTTAATTAAGGTAGCATAAGCCCTGAAAATGTCGTCTTCCCTAGGTTTCGAAGCTTAGTAAAACAACAAAATTTTGCAATAATTTGATTTCCCTTCCTTACAGCATGTTGAGAAAGGCAGTTTAGTAAGGTATTTGTAAGGACCTATACTCACAAATAGCACATAACTTCTGACAATCGGTTCTATATTTAGAGCACCAGTTAACATTTTTATAACCTTCCGAAAGGGACCAAGAAAGACAGTTATATTCTTTAGTGGTGTTCTAGAGGAGTTGGTAGGTCAATAATCTCTCAAGAGTAAATAACTCGTCAGCAGAGAATTATTATTATGTAATGTGAAAGTCAACTTACTTATTTAGTCCAAAAAAAAATTTTTTGTTCTTCACAAATCTATTTATAAGAACTAAAAACTTGTTCCTTAAAGTTTAAATCGAATTCTACCTTAATTGTAAGGATGTCGGTGAAGAATAATGAAGTTTAAGTTGTGAAATTAAAATTGAACTCTTTAAAAGGAAATTGCCAACATCCCACTTCCTATATTTAGCCAAATTATATGTTTAGCTCACATAGTTTCCGGCTGATGTGGAAGTGATTGACATACTTTAATAAAATTTGTCATGATTAATTTTTAAAAACTTGGGCAAAAGTTGATTCTCTTTTGCTTTCTGATAAATATGTAAAATTCAATGATAAATGATAAATTTGCTAGTAAACTTACGAAGTCGAAAATGTTTATGGGTTGGGCTTTTCTTATTGCGGGAGGAAATAATTCTATTTGCTAAGAAATCTTTAACGAAATACTGAAAAACTAATTCGTACAAAATTAAAAATATGTGGCCGTAACCATCAAAAACTATTAAAGCGTATGTTTGTAGGTAAAAATTACATTACTTTGTAATATTTCTCAAGTTCCAGTAATTCTTTCGATTGTTCTGAGTTATTTAAACACTACCCAGATATCAATGAAAAACCTTTTACGGTATTGAGCTTGATAGAGGAGTCGAGAAATGGAGGAATCGTTTTGAGGAAGTGGATTTGAATATTGCCTTTCAGAAATAATTCAATTAACACAGTCTGCCAATGCTGCCATTACTGAAAAAATATAATGTGCCGAAAAATACTTCCTGATTTCATGCAACTTCCGTTTGATTTCATTGACTATGATCTTGTAAAGAAGAGATAGTCTCTTATAAACCTAGAACGACAACTTTTATCACAGGGCTAATCTGTAATTACAATCTATTATTGTCTAGCATTTAATTGTTACTTAAATCGATATTATGCTCTAGTTATTTACATTTTATTAACTTAATTCAGGCAAATTTCCTCAACTCTTACGTAAATCCAAAATGATTGTTACCAACAAATTCCTCCATCACAAAGTGGTCATTAGACCGAAATTACTCAACGCCTGCTCCCGCCTGGAGCCCTCACTTGTAGTAGTGAACATCAAGAAACTCCAGTACAACTCAAGAACAAATTTCTCAAACTTAGCGACTAATTCTCCACGATGCACTAAAATTGGACTCACTCCACGAGACTGCATCCATTATTATCCTCGTACTCTCTTATAATCCAAATTCAGTCTGCAGAAACTCCTTTCCATTCTAGATTGCCATCCTAACCCACTCTGCCGCGACATAGCCTCCTACAGATCCTTATATTTTCCTACAGGACACAAAAGAATTAAACACAACCTTATCTAACTTTCTGCACTAGCTGCAGGTTCCTTCCTTTTTTCCCTGCATTCTGTATCCTACACCTTAATCTTTCTTGTTATCCTCACTAGTTATGAAGGTTACAATGTTTTGTAGATTGGTGCTTCGTATATTTATTTTTGTTGTACATATTTATATGGTAATGAAGATTTATTCTAATCTATTATAACTTAATCAACACAGACATCTTGTGCATCTATTCAATTACCTCTTTGCCATTTTACCCAGGGTACGAGTTGAAGATTTGTATGTTTGTAATCACTATACGTTTACGTGAAATCGTAGGCGCCGTTTTTGAAAATAATTCAAAGTACGTAAAAATTCTATTAGATGAAGTGGTACATCCGGATAGCCAATATTCTTCGAGTTTGGTATTTCAGTCATATTTTGTATATTTTTATTGTGCCAAGCTTTCGACCGAGGGACTAGGTCATCTTCAGGGCTGTGTAACATATTTACTGTGTGGTAACAATAATTATATTAAAATGCATATGTATAATGCAATGTAATTTACAAAATTATTTACCTAATTGACAATGTAATATTTTACATCATTTAAAGGGTTGGTGTGTCTTCTGTCTTGTCTACTCATGGACTGAGTGTGATCGGTTTTTTATGTGTTGGGCTGTAAGGAAGTCAGTGTTGCCAATTGTCAAGTATTTTGTAGTAAGTTGGGCGTATACATACTTATGTTGTTTAAATTGTTCGTATCTGTTTTGAAATTTAGACTGTTGAAATTTATCTTTCTCTAACTTTCCACACTAGCTGCTGGTTTTTCCTTCCTTTTTCCTTGCATTCTTATAACCTTTCTTGTTAACCTCAGTTGTTATGAAGGTTACAATGTTTAGTACACTGATACTTCGTATATTTATTCTTTTCTACATATTTATTGTAATAAAGATTTATTCTATTCTATTCATTATTAACTCGTTAAAATAAGCTTTCATTCTGCAGAATTATTAGAATAACGGTATTGTTGAATATTGTTCATTGTTTTTGATGATTGGATCATTAATCCCAGAGGAAGAAAGATTATTGGCTAATTTTAGTCATAATTTTTTATTATTTTTGCCAAGTTTGCGACCAAGGGACTAGGTCATCTTCAGCGTTCATGATTGTTGACCAATATATTTTAATTTTTTAACACCAAAGGTTGGTATGCCTGCTTGTTTTATTTTGTACTGTAGAGGGAATATAATGTGTTATTAAAAAAAATATAGCTACTGCAATTTTTAACAAGAATTAATGCGAATGAAGGAGGAATCCTGTGACAGGCTCCATTGTGCCCGATTGTCGTCGTTCCTTTCACTAGCACAAAGTTTCTCAGAAATGTTTAATAACTTGTAAATACAGTTGGGAATGCATGAAGATTACAAAACTGAGACAATATGAATGAAACTGACTTCACTTTCCCTTTTAGAACACACTTGCATCTCCATATCTTATCGTACTACCATCTTTCACTTAAGTGGCTTCGTTTTTTCTCTTCTTGTTCCTTTCTTTCAGGCAATCTGTCTGTCTGCTGTTATTTCGTTCCAATTATGACTTATTGCGCTGTCACGTTGCGCAGTTTTTATTTCATTACGTTAGTTCTTTTTTCTCTCTCCTCTCTTGTTTTGTCGTCTGCTGCGTTTTATGGTAGTATTTTACTTAGCTGTGAAGTGTGCCTTAACTATTTATTTACTCTGTTTATTTAAACATAGTTCGTTTTGTTGCTTACAAAGTCTCTCTTATTAATGGTCTCGACCTTTTTTTTTTTCCAAGAAATCCATTTGCAGGAAGTGGCAAAAAAGAATCTGCAATATCCTAATAAACAAATTATTAATGATAAACAGGAAATGCTGGATTAGCAGAAATGTTTCGCATTTGATTGGCATTAAATTCTAAAAATTATTACTTATAATTTTATATATTCTCTATAATCATTTTGCTCTCATGGTTATTTTTATGAAACGAATACTTAACCAGTTAAGCGCGGAATTTAGTTTAAAAAACCCCCTCAGTGTGCGGAATTAAAATCAGACAATAACGTGTATACACGTCGAACGCAGCAGGGCAAAACAACCAAAAGTTTAAAGTCACTGCAAGCAAGCGACTTTTTCTGCAATCTCTGGGGGCTTGAGATTACCAGAGCATTCTGTGCTCATTCAAAAATCTTGCACCGCTTCACGTCTTGCATTGCCTAGTTAATTTGGGGACGCAAGAGCTTTTACAAAGGAAGAAAAGAGCTTTTTGAATTCTGTGCAAAATGAAATCATGTTCGTACTGTGGTCTAAACTACAGTTTCTGTAACTCAACCATAGCCACGCCCTGAAGAGGACAATATATTTGTCGAAACGTTGGCAAGAAGACGAGTTCGTTTTTTATTTGACCGATTCCTCGCCAATCTAGAATCCTAAGTAATCCCAATTTACGGTCTCGAAACCTATATATTCATATTCATTACAAGGTTCTGTGATCTTTTTGTTAGGTTAAATTTTCTTTGATTTGATATTATTCTTTCTTAGCTGATTCCCTTTCCAATGACGTCAGATTATTATCAGGAAACCATCGCTGTTAATTAAGGAAAGCTAAAAAATCTAGTTATTACTCTTGGGTGGTCCATAATATGATTCAGGTCTCTACAGTAATTCTTACCCCCCCCCCTCACGACCCTTTGATTTGGAAGTCAATTAAAATATGGCAGACTAGCTTTAGAGATTGTTTTAGATTAGACTACAGCTGGGGAAAACGTCGATTCATTCTAACTAAAAACAAAAAACGTTCTCACAGAGAATTCCCTCTTCCTGGCTGATGTGCAGTGCCTTCTATATCTGATGAACTTACATCCACCCACAGCTTGCAGTCAGTATCATCTCTTCTATCTCATTCAAAAACTTATTACTCTTTGTAAACATAAAAGTGAAACTTGTTTTCTATCTTCAGTTTTGCCCATCTTCATGTTGCTTGCTATGATCATTATGCCTTCTAGATTGGATTCACTAGTGAAATTCTCTGTTTTTCCCCCTCTCATATTGCATATTATTACGTACCTTCATTTTCATTTTTTTTTTCTAACATCATCCTTCAATTTTAATGGTGTTCAGTCTAATACGTATTTTACTTTCTCACGTTATTTAGATTCCATGATACTGCTCAATAATTCTTAATAATAATAAGTACAAAATTTTTAAATTCTGACTTATAATTTCTATTACTCGACTAAGTATTGTCACCAAAGATATTGTATAATTGTAAAGACGTGGCCCACCAAATTCGGAAAAGTGGTTTTTACAATTTGGTTTTTGTCTTTTGTCTGCTATTTGGTTTGATATTTAGCTTAGGAGTCAACAAAGAATGCCTCAAATTAGGTTTTGATCAAAATAGATCTACTGACAGTGGTACCACATTAATGTGACTCAATTTTTGTTTCATTATTTCGGATTTGATTATGCTAATTATGCATAAGTATACTTTTAAAACTTGTACAGAAATTCGATAATAAAGGCACACCTAGGAGAGGGCGTGTTTTTCCTTTATATAACAGTTCATTGTTCTGGCTGGCCACCTGTATAGTATTAATAAAAGTTAAATGTAAGATTGAATTTTCAAATTTGGATGAAAATCAACTGAAAATGCCACTTTACCGAACAGAAAATTTCCGTCTTTTAATAATTTCTTAGCAATCACATCCTATGACATTTTTATTTTAACGTTTTATGTTAAATTTGGTTTGAATACAATCACAAAAAACCTACAACTTTTACTAAAAACATTTTTTCCCTGCAATTCGATTATGGGTAAGTGTGATTGTATCGATTCCATCTAAAGCAATCAGTAATATCGTGTTTTATAGAAGTACTTCCATGGTATGGAATTTTACTTCCTTCTTGCTGGATTTTTCGAAGTTAAGTTTCCCTTACAATTAAAAAAAAAATCCTTTTCGAGGAGCTTTTCTTTCAAAATAAAATAGTTTTTAGAAAATTTTCTGCTTGTATTTATTCTTTTTTTAAATTATCCAAAAACGGGGGGGGGGGGAAATTGCAGTTAACTGAAACATTACATTGCAATTTGGGGTACTGACTCGTCTGGTGTTCGAAAATCTCTAAAGCGGAAGTTCCATTTTATTAAATGGATTGTTTGGATTAATATAGATTAGAAATGGATCGATATGATCCTAGCTCTCAAAAATATAATCAGTGGAGATTAAATGAGTAGCTAAAAACTTTGAACTCTTACGGTAAATCACATCTCTTTTTATTGCTATTTACTTTATACTGATTACACCAGTAATAGAAATAAGTACTATTTAATTTCATTATTTTTTTAACTTCTTCCATTTTGTTCTAGGTAAGTGACGTCAGATTAAAATAAAGAAAGAAATCTTTTCAATGTAAGTACAGTTTTTAGTCTTATACTTTATACTTATAATTAAGGAACGGATTTTTATGTATTTAAAAATGCCAAATATTTAATTAAAATATGCATTTATTTTCGTCAATTATGTGGAAAATATGTGATTTTCTTAAAATATTTTCTGGAATATTTAAGTAAAATGGACATTTTTTTTTTATGAAAATGGATTTTTTTTGGGGGGGGGGGCAAGTTATAATTATTTATATAAGAAAAGAACATTTTTACAATTTATAATAATTTATTAGGAACAAAATAATTTGTTTTTAGAAGTTATAATGATTTATACAGCAAAGAACATTTTTACTATTTATAAAAAGATGTGTTAAATTTTCAATTTTGAAAACTTCACTCTTCGAAATTGTTTGCAACCACATGAAATTTCAAATGTTGGAACGTAAAGTGACGACGATCTGGGCGTAAGATGGACTTGTAACGACTAAAAGATCGTTCAACATCTACAGATAGGTGCCTTGCTGAAAGAAGTTATCTCGTTGGTTGTAAAGGGTACACGATGTTCTGAGGTGACTTCTGTTCCACTGATAATATCAGAAATCTGGCAGATGGTCTCCCACCCTTTGTTCTTGCTCAGTACTTCTACTAGTTTTGATCTGATCAGATCTCCCTTACTCCCAGGTATTTCTTCCACCTTTTCGATGACTTTTTTAACGTTGGACACATTTTCTGTCAGTCGAACATTTTGGGACTCAAGCTGGGTAATGGCTTGTGCAAGAAATTCGCAATTGTCAGAAATGAATGCAAGGTCGTTCCTTAAATTAGGTTTCTCGAATAAAGACTTGGCTGTATTTATCGCTACTGCTTCGTCTTCGAGATGTGAAAGGACATTCTTGATTTTATTGTAGTTTTCATAGTAATACTGAGCTGCTTCCAGCCAAGTACCCCATCTTGTCAATATTGGTTCTGGTGGAAGGCACAAGTCTGGATAGAGATCTTTTAGCATTTTAATGCGACTTGGTGCTTTTAAGAACACTTTTTTAACCGAGGAGATTAAGGAATCTACGTCACTGAACAAAGATCGGACAGTTTCTGATACTCGATGCAAGGCATGAGCAATACAGTCACATGAATTATATTAGGATAAAATACCTGAATAGATTGCCCAGCCTTGACCATGTTGGGGGCAGCATCAGAGAGAAACAAAAGAACTTTTTCGTTCAAAACTCCACTGGGCCATAGGATATGCATTGAGGCATCGAAGAATCGTGAAATGGTGGAATGATTGCATTTTTCGAGAACCTCACAGTTCAAAAGGAATGGCTTTGAATCCACATCAGCATCACTGTCAAGTTTTCCAATAACTGCATTGGCAATATACCTGCCCTCAACGTCAGTGGTTTCATCAATTGACACCCAAATCGGTCCATCTTTGATATGTTCTCGAATTTTGGTTAGTGTATCTTTATAGATATCTTCCAGGTAGTTTTTTCGCAGAGTGCTCTCGTCAGGCATTTATTTTCCTAATATAGGTCTCTAAGAATCCTTTGAAATGAGGATTTTTAAGTTTGTGGAAAGGGATATCTGCTCTAACCAAAGCCCGACCCAGATCTGTACTCAGAGTAGACTTACTTGATGATGGAGATGTAAGGAAAGCTTGATAGGACGTCCTCTCTCTCTTTCTGTTATTATTCTCTATGTGCGATCCGGTGGCAATATGTTGGGTGACTAGGGAACGTTGAGAGCAAGAAACGCGCTTGTCACAAGGTGTGCAGTACAAAATGTCTCCATCACTTCGAAAAAGTTCTGCTGGAAACTCGCGAAGATATTTAGCAACCAGTTGTTTGTTTGAGGCCGATGTTCGTGGCATTTCACCCAAAAAAGAATACACTAAGTGACCGAACGAAATGAATTGGTCACTTCAACGAACGAGCTGAAAGAACAGACAACTTCAAAGAATTAACAAGTGCCCGTCACTGTTTAGCAGCATTCTGTGTAAATTACAATAACCATTGTACCCACTGTGATTCACAGCCCTACAGTCTGTGGTTCACAGTTCCTGTCAACCATCTCCCAATTATGAAAATATGAAAAAATATCTACATATTTTGATTAAATATGTAGAAATATTTATTTATTTTAATCAAATATGTATAAATATACGATAACATCCAAATATGTGGAAATATGTGAAATAAAAGTAGAATCAAACGGCTTAAAAAGTATCAGTATGAATACTTCTAGTTGAAAAACGTCTGTAAATTGCCTAGAAAAAAATATGTAAATACGAGTACATACGAATCCGTTCCCTACTTATTATACTTCATAATACTCATTATTTTAATTTAAAAATTGGTACTTGTAAGTCACTTTCAATCCACATTAGGCGAAAACATTAAATGCATGTTTTTCTTAGTGAATTTACAGAAGTTTATCTCCTTCACGCGAACTCGATAATTCATTGATCACTTCAATAGTAATTTAAAAAATATTGATTTGTTGCTAAAAATAATTCTATTTTATACCCAATTAGACCTCAAGAATTTGTTAAGGGAGTCCAGTCTTAGTGGGAATTTCTTTTTTATCTCCAAATCGAATCTATAAATAAAGAGCTTACGAATGGATACAGTTTTATTATTAAGAGGGAAATCTATTAATAGGAGCATTATAAATAAAACTTTATTGCATTGTTATTTAAACAAAAAAAAAAGTGCATAAAAAGAAGTTTTGTTAAAAAAAGAACCACATTGTTTAGGACTTGGAATAATTTATGTATGGAAGGATAAGACAAAAGGAAAATTTTCAAGATTTCCCACGTGTGTTTCCAGTTTAGTGGGAAATTATCTCATCATCGGATAGTTCTTTATAATACAGCAGTACATTCGCTTTCGGTTAGCGTAGTAACGGGCTTTAGAAAGTAATCCTTATCTTTGTAGTGTTTCATTTAGTAAAATATCTTGGTTATTGATTCATCAATTTGCAATATTCTTAGAGAGGTGCAAAACAGTGTGCTTTAGTTGGTTCTGCAATTTCTTATTTTAGAAATAGTTTCTCGAAAGTAGTATTCCCGAAAAAGCTAACTAGCTAGAATGTTTCAACTTGCGACAGGACACCCAAACAACTAAGAGCTTAGAAAATCTACTATAAGAATGGTGTTGTCCAGCCTTGACATTAGCTCATTGTCATCCCCTCTCCCGTGGGCTCTTCTACTGGTGCCCTGGCAGAGTGAATGGTGTGGTACGTTCTTTCGCGATTATATGTGTATGTGTGGATGTAGACAAAAAAAGGTTTGGGCTTGGCTAGGCCCTTTCTCTTACTACCGTAAGTGTTTGTTTTTTTGTGAGAGGATTGTGCCTTCTGAATAGCTGGGTTCATGATTAGTGTTTTAGGATTCTGCTCTTTCCTTGGGTCGCTGATCAGTCTTTTGCGTATACTTCCGATTGTGGTATTAGTGCATAATGGTATTCACTGCACGAATCGATTAACTCCACTTTTTAAAATATCTTAAATTTAAGTATCAAAGCACTTGGTTCAGTCATAGCTTTTTATATTTTGTAATAAATTTCCCAAATAATAAAGATTATATACGCCATTAAACTACAAATTTTTGTTGCTCTTTGAATAATAAATAATTTATTTCAGAAGCCATTTTGATGCAACTCCTTGCTATTAATGTAAATCGTTGCAATAATTCAACCCAAATTTAGTAGCAGGCGCTGAATGTTAACGGTAAATTCTTTTGAATTTTTTGTTTTAAGGAGTTATGCAGCGAACGGCTCATTTAAAGATTCTTTTTTTGAAAAAATATAGATCAAATTATTGATCCGCTCGATTAGAGCGAAAGTATAGACACATACGTTTACTTATGATCAAGTAATACGCAAAGTAGCTCAAATTGGTTTCACGCTTCACCACAAAAGGGGTGCTTTGGGTTTCAAGTAGTACCTCCTTAGATTTCTGCTTTCTTGTAGCCACTTTATATCTTCCAATGACCGAATTCCCTGCATGAAAGCTTAGTATGTCTTAAAATAATAATACAAATTATAGGAAGGTTATTAGATTGCTTAGCGCTTTGGATTTCCATGGATTCGAATCCAGAACTTTTGGTAACTTATTTGGTTACTAATGCGAACAAGAATAATTATTTCCGTTTTTGTCTAGCTGCATGAATTAATTTAAATAAAGCTCCTAAACTTTTTTCTAGCCTATCTTCACATTGACAAGCGCTAAAAATGCGGCACTTAAAAATTCACAAAACTGTGACCAAAGTGAAGTTTATGGATGGAAGATATAAATCGCTAATTTAATAATTAAAATGTATATTGTGGGTGTTGTTAGCTATTATGCATGATTAAGTCGATCTTTCGCCCACTACAGCCTCTTCATTTTAGAATATAATTATTAATGTATTCTATTCACTATGACAGTTGGTGTTGGCTCTCTGATATCATCCTCGAAAGATCTTGTAGGACGTTTCTCTCATCTTCACTCATTTCATTTCTAATAAAATAATTTGGTTAATTTATTGTTATTTCATAATAACTTTTAATTTTTTTTTGAAAGCTTGAAACCTTCAATTTTACTTTATTTATTTTTATGTATTATATTAAACATTAGTGGTTGCTTATTGAACAATTGTTCGTAGAACATATATGTTAATAAACAGTGAAATATGGTTACACTGTCTTTAAGCTGTGTTATATAATGGTCTTAATACTTAAGGTTGGCTTCCTTCTACTCAGGTGTACAGAACGTTTAGAATGTAGATTGCAAATTTTAAATTACTTTATTCATCTCGTAAAATATGTTAATACAAAGGGCTCCTAAAATTAAATTTGGTGCGAAAATTTAAATGCCTTCTTCTTGTTACTCTTCTCAAAATTCCCTAAATGTTTTCTTCAATCTCAGAACGAATTTTTTGTCCTAAAAGTGAACAATAAAAAGTTGATGTGATATTAACCGTTCATTGCACAACATAAAACCAAAAACAAAAAAGGAGAAATGCGATGAAATAATGTTCATTGTTTTTAAAAATTCCTGTTTTTAATATAAATTCAAATAAATTTACCGTTATCATTCAGCGCTATCTACAGAATTTGAGTGGGAATTATTGCAACTACTTACATTAGGAGCTCGGGAAGTTAATCAAAATGGCTTCTGAAATAAATGATTTAATGTTTAATTGCCAAAGAAATTTTGGCCGTTTAATGGTGTTAATCTTTATTATTTGGGAAATTTATTATAAATATAAAAAAGCTATGATTATTATTATTATTTAAAGTATTTATTTAAACATATTACATACTTAAAAAAATACAATAATCAAAATAAAACAATCATCTCTAAAGACGTAATCATGGTCATAGACCGTCGGTGGAGTCGAAAACGAAAAAATCGCATTGAAATAAATAAAATATGCTTCAAGATAATGAAATAAAAAATAAACTATAAACAGTATATAATGTGGTAAATGGGTTTGGGTTTTGTTATTCACTATATACCAATTTTTCCTATAAAAGAAGATTTTATTTTAGTCCAACAATACAAAGTTACCTTATAATACAAAGTTATCTTATAAACAAATAAGTAAAAAGCTCACCTATAAAAGAAAATCGGTTTTTATAGTCATTTACCTAATTAAACCTCACTTCAATACTATAATAGAAAACTGCACACTGCACATTCAATATTTTTATGGCGTGCTAACCTCCCTTAACCTTCCTCAAAAACAAAAAGCGCGCCAAGATAACTAAAATAAAATAAATAAAAAGAAAAACAAGATAGTTCACTCTTACAAGTATTAATACAAATGTGATGATACAATAATACTTTAAGAAACAGAAATAAAAAATAAACTATAAACAGTATTAATCCAAATGTGATGATACAATAATACTTTAAGAAACAGAAATAAAAAATAAACTATAAACAGTATTAATCCAAATGTGATGATACAATAATACTTTAAGAAACAGAAATAAAAAATAAACTATAAACAGTATTAATCCAAATGTGATGATACAATAATACTTTAAGAAACAGAAATAAAAAATAAACTACAAACAGTATTAATCCAAATGTGATGATACAATAATACTTTAAGAAACAGAAATAAAAAATAAATTATATAAATTACGTATTAATATAATTAAGTATTACGGAATGAAGAGAGGTGAACTAATCAAATAAAAATACCTACTGTATAGCTCTAAATTCTTACACAAATTGAGATCAAATCACACAATAAACACTATGAGTAGTTTAGAAGATGAACATATGCTGCTTTAATGTAACTCACAATTGAAAACCAATTATGACCATTCATGTAGGCCAATGCTTCCTCTCCAGAGAGTTGCAGTTGGCCAAGGATATCTGAGCCTAATGTCAGATATTCTCGGGCAGCTTGTTGTAAAGTGTGATATATATATACCGTCAGCTACAGCATCATTGATTGCATAATTGGCAAGTGTCATTTTCAGCTTAGAGGGTCCGATATGTTCACGCATACCTTTATATTGATAGACGGAAACTTGAAAGTCTGATAAAGCTATGATTAAACCAAGTGATTTCTAATTTAAATTTAAAGCTATTTCCAAAAAGTGGAGTTAAATCAGTTTGTGCAATTATCGGCTCATATAGTACGAACTTTACCGGTGACTCTAGGAGCCAGGTTCGAGATAAATAGTATAGTTTAGCAAAGTTATTTGAATATTCAAAACTGTTTACTAAACGAACTGTGATTTCAAAGTTTCTCATCTCAGAAGGCCTAAATGCATTTTTTTTTTAATTGTAAAGCTAATTTAGAAATGGCGATTAATCAATCACCTCTGTAAAAAAGTTTTTTTTACAGAATCCAAGAAATACGTAGCAAATAAAAATGCTGTTGTGTTAGAGAATAAATATTTGATTCGAATCACACCTGTGCCTAAAACAAATTATAACTGACCTTGGGCCAAATATTTCTTTTTCTCTTTTTCCATTACCCAACGGATGCACTCTAGATGTTCTTCATAGTCAAGTAGTTTTAGTCTGTCAGTTGTGGTGTGAAGTGATGACTAGACTCTCTATAAGGTGGTAAACCGCAACATCTATTAGTCACCATAAATTACTTCTTGCCAAGTCTATTGGCGGTGTTTTTCTCTGTGACTTATTTCCTATCACAAATTGTTTGCATATACCAGTAGAATATATAATAAATCATTGTCTGACTAAAAAGAAAGTAAAGTTGACTATATTACATAATGTTTGTACAAGTTCCACAAACAACTTGTTCTTATTTATTCTATTAATGAGGAATTATGTATTTAGTTTGTTCTCCTTGAGCAGCTTTTTTTGTACCGTTAATATTTATTCTGTCTTATTTATTATAATTATGTAACTATTTCTTTGTTAATCGTATGGTTTTATTGGTTACTTGACTACTTATTGGTGTTTTGTTGGTTATTAATCCAATATAACTGGTAGATCATTGTCTAGTTCTTTCCACTAGAAGCGGGAGCATTATTTACGGAGACGTGGCTATTAAATAACGAGACTGATGCTGCCACAGAAGAACTATGCATTCGCCAAATCCTAACGACCGACAGCTGTGCAGCGTAAAGCCTTCTCTTTCGATTGCAGCGTCTCACATGTTTGTAGAGAAATCTGTCTGACCGGAACCGTCGTTTGTGAAAGAGGTGTTAGTTTCGTTTTGCCGAAAACATGTTACTACACATGTAGTAGAGCAACGAATTGTCGTGAAAATTCACATGAAACTTGGTAAAACCTGTACTGAAACTTATCTTATATTAAAAGAAGTTTATGGCAATGAATTTTGTATCACGTGCGCGAGTTTTTGAGTGGTTCAAGCGAATTGCTTAATACTTACTTTTTTTCTATTTGAACTGAGATAATAACAATTTGCATTTAAAAAAAAAAAACCTGTCCAAGTTGTTTAACATATCTACAAAGGATTTTTGGAGAAGTCATAGCCTGTATGTTAGGAGAAGGATGTCTAGATGCAGCGAGCATTATATGTCTGTGATGTTCATTTCACGGTTTACCACCCAAATGGTGTGTAGGTTCATTGACGCATAACGCTACGTTAGAGGAGTGCATCAGTATCCTACCTCTAGTTGGAAATGGAAAACCAGGAAGCGTAACACATTATTTCTTATTAGAACAAACCCCAGTAACCCTGGTTACCATTATCAATGTCTGTTTTTCTTTTCTCATTTTCCCAAAATGCTTAAGATCTCTTAGGAAGACAGAGTTTTCATTTGATCGGAACATCTAGTTAACTTAGATCGCCCAAGAAGTTGATCAAAAAAAAAATTGTTTGAGAAATAATCTAGTTTTTCTGAAACATTAAGGTACAATTTGCACGCAGATTGTTTGCACGTAATTTAGGTAAGGAAAAAAGTGCACAAATTGCATAAATAGCAGATCAATTTTAACAGAATGCAATCAAGAACAGTAATCAGCACCGAATAGGCAAACAGAGCTAACTAATCTTTACAATCAAAGTTGGTATACGTAAAATTAAGTCTCGTTCAAGCGAATTGTTTTTGGTAAGTTATGTTTCTATTTTAAATAACCATCAAATCGTTACAGAGAACTATAACTGCGACATTAAACTGACTACATTGTTAAATTTCAATTGCCAAGCATAACTAATATAGTCCAGAATGAACACCAGAGCCGTTGGTTCTTGATTAATAGACGAAACTTCTCTGATTTCTATATTTTCTTTTTTAGGACGTTTTGGTCTTAAAGTAAAGTAAAGAAATCGCCTATTTTTTCAGGCGGGGCTTTACTTGCAACTACCAAATTAAGTGTCATGGACAGAGGCGACTAGCAAACATACTTTATTGTAAAATTTCTTTTATTGAACCATTAAATAAAATCCAAGGCCTAAAACCGAGGAATTGAACCCAGTACCACAATACATATTAGCTTTACAGGTCTCGCCTCTAACCACTCGGCTACCGTAGCGCCTATAAGACGTTTCGGTCTATTAAGGACATCTTCAGCATTTATTAGACCGTATTCTATAAAAATACGAAAAAAAAAATAATATACAATACGATTTAAATGAGTTCTGCTATTAATCAAGAAACAGCCGATACCAATCAAAGAAATACTTGATAAAGTCCAAAACATTCTTAACTCACTCTCTACTTTTTTGTTCTGGCCAAACATCCAGTGCGAGAATAAGTTTTTACACAGACCAAAATTCTGTCAAATTTCAAAATTTAGTTTTTAATTTTTTAACAACAACCAGACAGTATTTTAGCCTTTCTATACCATCATTTTATATTAATTATCATGAAAAATTGTGACAAAAGTATTTTTACTTTAGAAGTAACCATGGAACAGACGAAAGTGGAAGATATTCTTCGTGAGAAAGTAACAAAGTTATGGGAAACAGGAAACGCAAGTCTCTGCCAGCTATTTACCGGAAGAACAATGCCCTGTTGATCTTCTCTATACAACCACTAATCTAAAACATACACATGAACAATGTCTCAGTTTATTTCTTGTATGGGGTCGCTTACATACTTCTTTAAGTTGCAGATTTTGCTTGTACTTATATGATCTTATATAGTCTTATTATAGTCAAAGGTTCTAATTTAAAAAAACAAAAACAGCTAACTCCGAATTACCGTTATTTTACTTACAACTATTTGAAACACTACTCAATTTGACAAGAAAGTCGGACATTTCTCATAAATTAAAGCAGATTATATTTATAGTTACTGTAACTGTAATTAATTGCTGTTTTTCTTATTAAAAAACCAAAACAAAATCATGTCATTACACTCATTTTATTGTTCTTACTGTTTAATTTGTCAATTGTACACAATTATATCTGTTCGTGAATGGAATATTTTTTTAAACAAGCCAGTTAGAAGAAGACAATTACTAGTTTAATAATTAATGACATCACAATGTCATGAGAGTATCTAGAACCCAAATATATCAACCTACAAATGATAAACATTATTAATTTCGTCCAGATTTCAACTCTTCTTGAGGTCATACGAGCAGAAATGGTGGTGCTTCTTAATTAAAGGACTGTTCATTTGACCATCGAAAGGATTTATTCTCAGAATAACTAAGAAAGGAATCGAAGAAAAGAGGTTCTCTGGTAGCAGGGGTGGTTATCCGAGAAGGTTAGCTTCCAAGATCTGGAGCTTCCCGAAAGACGGAATGATACAAAAAGAATGTAGCATCTTTAGAAGTTTTTTCCGAATCCCAGACTCTCAGATATTAAGAAACAATCTATAAGTCGAAGACACCAATTTGCTAGCAACTTCTAAAAGAGATGCGTTCAGATTAAACTGGACAGTAACTTTACTGACAGAAATATTGTTATTCTCTTCAAATAAATAGGCTGTCAACAAAGCGCTGAACTTCTGCGTTTAAAGGATGGTTTAAGAATACTTTAACCATCTCTCAACGAACTAGGCAAAGACAATACAGCTGACTTTCTTGGGGGGTGGACCAGCTCATGCGGTTTGTGGAAGGGAATAAGATGGCCAACATCCTGGCATCGCTCTCAAAATCTCTCTTTTATGGGGCTCAAGATTTTGGGATAAATGCTAGGACATTGGAGAATGAAGTAATGCGACCTTTTATCCAGTACATCTGCACAAGTTCTTGGTTTCAGACTTTGACCAAGAAAAAACTGCGCCCCTGAACTAGAGTCTGCGATGTATATCTATGCATCTGCATATAATCGAATCAACTTGTTCCAAAATTTCAAGACTATAGAAAGTAAGGTGAATATTAAAGAACCAATTATAGTAACTATGTCGCTTGAAAGAGGATGTCGAATGATGAATCTTTTAGCAGCTTATTGGAGGTTAAGAAATGGAAAAGACAACGCCATTGAAAGCACCACGGAGTGCACGGTGACGCGTAGATTCTTGACTTATTATAGAAAAACTTGACTTAACAAAAAACGAGTCTAAAAAGAGAAAATTGCCCTTTCATGGTCTTCCCCAATGTTGTTCTTTTTTTACCCTCTATTAACTTACTTTCAGCATTTTGACGAGCGTTTGTATACAATTTTTTTTCTCTCTCTCTCTCTATTCACTAAGACAGAATGTTGGCTGTAGCAGGTCTTACTAGAAGTAGGGATAGCTGGGCTATACCAGCCGGTAATGCTGCAGATAATTCTCCAGTCTAGCGACAGGTTGAAGATTTATAATACTTCTTCAGGGGGAGAACTTGGCGACCTCTGCAGTCGGCCGCACCAAACTGCTCTAAATAACACCAACACTGTTCGCGCATTTACACTAGCACATACTGCAAGGTGCGGTTCCGTCTTCTAATTATAGCTATATACAACTTAGAATTATGTACACCTCACAACTTTTTAAACAACCTTAAAAATATACTGTGAATTAAATATTTACATAAATTTCATGTGTTTATATTTTGCAATACTATGAAAGTAAAAATCAAATTTAGATACTCGCGATATTTTTATATGGAGACCTTAAAACTTAAATATTTAATTCCCAAAATTTATCTGTGATCTAACAACTTTCTTTGACTGACTAGTGTTGGAGAGACAGTGAGCAATCTAATCTACGTATTATTTTTGGAATATTGAAGAAAGTATCTTTTCTTTTGTGGAGGAGATGGTCCTACCTTGAGTGAATCATCTTTAGAAAATGAATTCTCAGAAATAAATAAATTCTTGACATCTTCAACTATTTGTGAGTCATTTTAAAAAAATTTTGTATTCATAAAGAGG
Organism: Rhodnius prolixus; assembly: GCF_049639745.1. Classification (NCBI taxonomy): domain Eukaryota; kingdom Metazoa; phylum Arthropoda; class Insecta; order Hemiptera; family Reduviidae; genus Rhodnius; species Rhodnius prolixus. Next base: position 28,654,328 of record NW_027411624.1, read on the forward strand.
AATATCAAGGTGGCAATGGATTGTGTGACAACCACTACCGGAATTTTCATTCATCTTAAAACTATGTTGTGAATGTATTTAGAAAGAATTAAAGACGATCAATAAGGCCTTGCAATTCTTAATTCTTAATTAAGGTGTGTAACCTACTCATTCTGTTTTCTTGTATGTATTATAATAATATATCATTGGCTCATTTTCTGCCATTGCTAATCAGTTATCTTTTCTTTATTCTTGGGTAAATGAATCAGTCACCCCAAAAAAAGATGAACAATTCTTCTATAAAACATTTCGTTGTCCCTTAGTAGATTTATTTTTCACTTCGAAGGAAACCTAATTTGACTTACTTCTTTTAGAAAGCGTAAGATCTATTTTAAAAGAGGGAATCATGGCTTTCTAATTATTATTTACTCCAAAGGAAAACGTTTTTCCAGAAACTGTTCGACTTTTTTTTAAGGAAAAAACTAAATTTTAATCTCTTTCAAAATAGTTCTTTTAGTTGGCCGCACACTTCTTTTAAAGATTTCTAACAAACAGTTGGAAGACCATTCGAACGCCTCTTATAAGATGTAGCGTAGTTAGTACAATTGCTTTCTGAATTATATGTTCTCTAGCCTGAAATCTGGTCACTTTTATGGACAGACAAAGGAGTTAGCCAAAAGTTATGGGAAGCCATTTTTGGAAGGAAAAAGCAGAAATGTTGACTATTGCTCAGTTGTGTTGTTGTATTTTGTGCTACAGATCATGTTTACCTTTAAGATCAGACTGTTAGTAAGCATCTCAGAATGTCACAGAAAGCGACGTAGATCCTCATTTTTCTGGTACCACTTCTCGGTGATGGTTGCGTAAGCCATTGGAGTCAAGGTGGCCGGTAGCTTGGCATTGCCCATGTCGCTGTTTTCACGATAATGCACGTACCCAAGGGGACTAACTTTGATGCAGATTGAGCTTAGAATTTTGTAATAAAATAATATCCTTTTTCAATGAATGAAGTAGGGATATTTATTTTTTGTAATCACTTCGTATGAAACTCTCTTGAGACAAAGTACAGAACAGGTAATCTGAATGAGCTGATCTGATTTTTTTTTTTTTTTTTTTTTGACGTGTTTAAAATATTCAAGAAATAGTGTTATACATATTTAATTAATATAAAACTGTGGAGTTAATTAAAAGTGCAAATATCGCTGGCCTTGTATGCATTCAAGGGTCATTCGCCTTGCATTCCCTCGCTCATGTCTTTAATAAAACTTAACTGCTTTCGATATATTTTATTTATTTTTTTAATGTCGTATCTACGGATTTAGAAGCGCTTAGATATTTATAGTTTTATTAATAATTAAATGAACAGTTCTTAATTAAAACGAATGCAGGTTGCAACTTAAGAGAACGCAGTTCATTAGCTTGATTGCTTTTTTTAATTTTATAGCTTTTAATTTTCAGTATTTTCAATGATTCAAAAAAAAAATTATTAACAGTGAATTTGATGACGTACGAGAATTGTTTGGTGAATGGAGATGTCTGTGAATGGATTGAGTTGGGATTGGATGAGGATTCATTGGCATTTTTTTTGTTGAGGTGTAGTAGGAGGTCAGTATGAAGGGTTAAGTTGTAAAGCTGATCTTTTTTCTGAGAGTATTGACATGATTTCTGGATGATACGAGGTGTGGCTATTAAATAACGAGACTGATGCTGCTACAGAAAAACTATGCATGCGCCACATCCTAAAGACCGACAGCTGTGCAGAGTAAAGCCGTCTCTTTCAATTGCAGCACCTCACGTGTTTGTAGAGAAATCTGTCTGACCGGAACCGTCGTTTGTGTAAGAAGTGTTAGTTACATTTTGCGGAAAACATGATACTACACATATAGTAGAGCAACGAATTGTCGTGAAATTTCACATCAAAACTTGGTAAAACCGCTACTGAAACTTATCTTTTATTAAAAGAAGTTTATGGCGATGAATGTTAATCACGTGCGCAAGTTTTTGAGTGGTTCAATCGTTTCCAAGATGGCCGGAGTAGACGTTGGAGATGATGACCGCCCAGGACGCCCTTCGACGTCCAAAACGGATGAAAATATCGATTATAATTAATCAACTCTTACTACCGTGAGGTGCTTGCTCAACTCCGTGAAAGAGTAAGGAAAAAAATGACCCGATTTGTGGAAGAACAATTCATGGGTTCTCTCCATCAAGACAACGCGCCGGCTCACACTGCATTGACTGTCAAGACGTTTGACTCTAGCCAAGTATAACATCCCAGTTTTAGACCCAGTTATTCGCCTGACCTAGCCCCATGTGACTTTTTTTCTGTTCCCCAAAGTCAAATCTGCATTAAAAGGAACACGATTTCAGTCCGTTGAACAGGCAATTAATAGGCAGGTTAACAATAGTCAGCTGCGGACTTTAAGCATTTGAACATTTGAATCAGTATCAGAAATAGACCAGAAATTAAATCCAATATTTACATCCCAACTGGTATGTGCCCATTCCTTTAGAATCTGTTCAATTGTTCAGCCAGTCCTAATTAAGGAATTCATGCTATTTATATCTGTAAAAACTCGACAGACAGAGGCGCCTTATATGAAGAATGTTTTTTTTTTAATTTTATTTTAAGGTCGACTTTGCTACGATATCTCAACCTACGCATATTAGGTGCGTGGTGGGCGTTACGGTTAAACGGTATTCTGTCCAGTAAGGAAATAGCTGAGATCGCAAAACTGATTCTCTCTTTCTCTTGTATTCTGTTCACCTATTTTTTTTTTTTATTTCTGGAATTTTTTAACATACCTTTCAGATGTTCTGGTTTTTGTGCTTCTGTAACTTTCTTAAACTTTAGAAATTCATTAATTACTAAAATTTTACTTTTAAAGCTATCTAGAGCACCCTAAGTCTGTCTTAATATTGGTAATATACAAGGAAAGAATTTGTTCTAACTCAATATGTTATAGTCTGAGGCGTATATTAATACGAGGGTCGTTTGAAAAGTCCGTGCAAAAAACTACTTAATTTTTTGGGGTAAACCTTTTTTATTTTTCAACATAGTCTCCTTTTAGGCTTATACACTTCGTCCAACGCTGCTCTAGTTTGTTGATCCCTTCCGAATAATAGGATTTGTCCAAGTCTGAAAAATAGCCATTCGTTTCAGCAATCACCTCCTCGTTTGAATAAAATCTTTTTCCCGCCAGCCATTTCTTCATATTGGGGAACAAATAGTAGTCCGAGGGAGCCAAGTCTGGAGAATAGGGGGGATGTGAAACGAGTTGGAACCCTATTTCCATTAATTTTGCGACCACAACTGCTGAGGTGTGAGCTGGTGCGTTGTCGTGATGGAAAAGGACTTTTTTGTGGGCCAATCGTGGGCGTTTTTCTTGCAACTCGGTTTTCAAACGGTCCAATAACGATGAATAATATGCACCTGTAATAGTTTTACCCTTTTCCAGATAGTCGATGAGGATTATTCCTTGCGAATCCCAAAAGACAGTCGCCGTAATCTTTCCGGCCGAAGGAACGGTCTTCGCCTTTTTTGGCGCAGATTCCCCCCTTGGTAACCCATTGTTTAGATTGTTCTTTGGTCTCAGGAGTGTAGTGATGTATCCATGTTTCATCCACAGTGACGAAACGACGCTTAAAGTCCTGCGAATTCTTCTGGAACAGCTGCAAACCGTCCTTGCAACACTTCACACGATTTCGTTTTTGGTCAAGCGTGAGCAATCGCGGCACCCATCTTGCGGATAGCTTTGTCATGTCCAAATGTTGATGCAAAATATTATGTACCCGTTCATTCGAGATGCCCACAGCACTATGCACTAACAATCTCACGCACCTTCACTCTTCTGTCATCCATCACCATATCATGGATTTTATCAATGATTTCTGGAGTAGTAACCTCAACAGGGCGTCCAGAACGTTCAGCGTTACTTGTGCCCATATGGCCACTCCGAAAATTTTGAAACCACTTATAAACTGTTCTAATCGAAGGTGCAGAGTCACCATAATGTTTATCAAGCTTCTCTTTAGTCTCCTGAGGCGTTTTGCCTTTCATAAAGTAGTGTTTAATCAACACACGAAATTCTTTTTCGTCCATTTTTTGAAAATCACTCGACTTCCTCGATTCAAACGAATGCCAAACACAAAGAAATAGACCGATCTGGCTGAAACTTGGTGTGTGTTCTTCCAAGAGATGCTACTAACTAAACATAACCTCGATACGCGCCAGTGGTGCTATCTCTCTGACTTTGCACGGACTTTTCAAACGACCCTCGTAGATTTTTCATATTAATCAATAAAAGGAGTAAAGACCAAAATCACGAATCAAAGCTAGTATCCAGTCTCGTCTATCTTGAAGCTATTTCGTCCGTAATACATAATTAAAAATTCATATGTTGTCTTACAATTTTTTTTTTATATTGTATAATTATATTAGTTTGTTAATATAAAACTATTAGACCTCCCACGTTGGTTCGTTTTTACTATAATTTTATTAAGAATAGTTTTATTTTTTACCGAAAGTTGATTCGAGATTAATCAGGGTGGCTGTGGCAAGCGATTTAATAATACTAGAACAACTCTAAAGTCAATGTTGCGTAACTTAAATCGAATATCTTACTCCAAAGAGGTTATAGTTGTTTTAACTTTACTAATTCTAGCTTTTTTTTTTTTTTTTTTTTTTATTATTCTGTTTCAGTAGTTTGTTTTGGGTACTAGGTGGGATGGTTTTTATAATTTTTAATTTTATTTTCTAAAGATGGCGCTCCACTGTTGAAGGTATATCTCTGTCCAATCGCATTTCTGTTCAAACACTCCATGACTTCAGAAATATACAACTTCTTTGTCCGGGCTCCTTTAATTTACTGTGGCCATTTTCCCAGTTGGACACTAATTTTGATAAACTTGTTTCTCTGCCATTCTTAAATGGCTATAAGTTCCAGCCTTTCACTTTCGACATTTGAAGACTGTTGAACTTCTCTTTGTTTGTTTTTTTTTTTTTTGTCTACAAGCTCCACTAAGAACTCTCTATTTTGTGGAGTTACAGTTGTATTATCTTCGTAAATTTATCAAAAAATATGATCTCTTGATTTTAAACTCCGTAAAAAATAATAATAATAATAATAAATGGTGAAGCATTACCAGTGACTGTTACTGGTTCTTCCCCTCACTACCTTCTGTTGGACATTGCTCCTAAATGCGCGGCCCAATTATCAGCCAAAATACCCCACCAAATAATTGCAAGATAACTGTTTCTTATGCAACTAGAATTTTTAATATAACTTATCCAACAATCATTTAACGCCATATTACGATTTTTTAGTGATCAATTTTATCAGATCAAATATGGAGAACAAAACTAGAATTATTTCTATGGTAACCATCAATTTAAATGATCTGCTCCAGTAATTTTAAATGCATTTGCATTATTATTATTATTTTTCCTCTAACTTTATCTCCTAGTGTTATACTCGTATATTTATAGTGAAATTATATTTTTCTAGATCAATTAAAGTACCGCTACTATTGTTTATTACCTCACTTCTTACTTAGATTCTTTATTAAGTATCAATAATTATTTTTATGGCTCCTTCTTTATACGAGCCTATTTGTAATAAACCTGTACTAATTGCATATTTGTATATCTGTAACAATTATGTGCATCAGTTTTGCTGGAAAATGCACTAATAATGACACTTTTGGGGTGAGGAGTGACTGTTAACTTTGGGCTGAGCATTTACTTAAATTCTTTACGCGATTTTAAACGTTCGCAGCTACTGTTTTAGCCTGTTGCTAAGAGTTCTGGAACTCTTACTTCTTTTGCGACATTTTTATGCCCTTTTCCTGCTCTAGATCTTCCTTAAAATGTCCTTGCAGAGTATTTATAAAATAATAATTCTTGTAACAGAATTTTTACAATTAGCATTTCTGTTTATTTCTTTAAGTTCGATTACCTAATTTATTCAATTTATTGGCATATTACTGGGTCTTAATACGAGGTGTGGCTATTAAATAACGACACAGAAGAACTAGGCATTCGCCAAATCCTAACGACCGACAGCTGTGCAGCGTAAAGCCTTCTCTTTCGATTGCAGCGTCTCACGTGTTTTGTAGAGAAATCTGTCTGACCGGAACCGTCGTTTGTGTAAGAGGTGTTAGTTTCGTTTTGCCGAAAACATGATACTGTACATGTAGTAGAGCAACGAATTGTCGTGAAATTTCACATCAAAACTTGATAAAACCGCTACTGAAACTTCATCTTTTATTAAAAGAAGTTTATGGTGATGAATGTTAATTACGTGCGCGAGTTTTTGAGTGTTTCAAGCGTTTCCTCAAGATGGCCGAGAAGACGTCGGAGATGATGACCGTCCGGATTGCCCTTCCACGTCCAAAACGGATGGAAATATCGATTATAATTAATCAACTCTTACTACCGTGAGGTGCTTGCTCAACTCCGTAAAAGAGTAAGGAAAAAATGACCCGATTTGTGGAAGAACAAGTCATGGGTTCTCTCCATCAAGACAACGCGCCGGCTCACACTGCATTGTCTGTCACAAGATGTTTCTAGCCAAGTACAACATCCCAGTTTTAGGCCTCATCCGCCTTATTCGCCTGACCTGGGACCCCATGTAACTTTTATCTGTTCCCCTAAGTCATATCTGCATTAAAAGGAACACGATTTCAGTCCGTTGAAGCGGCACGCGTCATGCAGCAGCTCACAAGAAAAAGACTTCCAGCACTGTTTCGAACAATGGTAAATTCGCATGGAGCGTTGTAGGGATAGGGGAGGGGTGTATATTGAAGGTGATAGTAACTAAATATGTATAAATTTAAAATAAAATGTTTTACAGCAATAGTCTCGTTATTTAATAGCCACACCTCGTAGAATAACGTATTAAATGAGGGTAACATCAGTGAATATGGGATATAAAGTATTCACTCTGCTCCAGTATGGCTCCTAGAGTTCTTGTATCTTGAAAGAATTCTCATAATATAATATATGAATATTTTATATACTCCATACAGTCTCCCCAACATGTGTGTGTAACGTTCCAGCTGTCTGGGTTGGGCCAAACAGATCACGACATCTCTCGTTCTTCTTGAGATCGGACAGGCCGGGGCCGTTCTCTTCATGAACTCCACCACCACTTTCAACTTGTTCTTCTATGTTGTCTTCGTGACTTTATTTCCCTCTTTTCTATGCCCAGTGAACGTTTTATATACATTATACAAACGTAAGGCACCAACCATGAACGACCTTGAACTTGTCATCATAATTATATAACAATACTTGTTTTATCTATTTCCCCCCCCCCCAATCCCAAAAACAAAAAGAAAATCTGAATACAGTACAGTACATCAGTATTTTGTAAGCTGTATTTTTAAATAGATGTTATTAAAGTTTTTGTTGTAAGAATATGTGGTTAACTGTGTTGCTTGAAGTTTGAACCAAAGCAAAACGGTACAACACAAAAAGAACCACAACAATAACGAAACTGAAAATAATATTAGAGAAAAACTATTGGAAGGAACTTTATGGTCTGTAAATCTGTATGTCTAGTCTTGTATTTTCTAGATGATGGAACAAGATGATTGAACACTGTCTTCCATATTGGGGACCTTATGGTAATGTTTGAAAGCTTTTCTTTTTTTCTATTGCGTTGGCCAAGTCTTCGTTCCGCTTGACATTCCACATATACTTATGGCTCTTTTCGTCGGAAAAGTGTTTTCATTATCATTGTGGAAACTCTTGATCTCTTCATAAAAACTATTTACTGATTCTTGCTTGGTAATTTTATTTTTTTTATTTTTTGTTGAACTTCTATTTGCTTGTATCAGGTACCAAATCTTGAACGGGTTTAAAGGTGACGGAAGATCACCTAAAAAGTCAACTATTTTATTTATTTGTGAAGCTTCAGCCATATAAATGAGTTCAGTATTTTTTTTTTTTTTTTTTTTTTTTTTTTTTTTTTTTTTTTTTTTTTGGCGCATCAACAGCTGAGGTCATTAGCGCCCGGAGCTTTTTCCAGTGCACTGCCGGCCTCCGGACAGTGTTCTCTCGTTACAGACAACACTGTCCATCACCGGACAGTGAGCTGTAAGAAGCTCCTAGGAAGAGAAAATCTAAGGGTCAGCTGCTGGATTCGAACCCGGGAAGTTCAGTATTTATACACAAAAAAGTAAAAGTAATAAAAATACTAATCTTCTATAAAAATGAATATAAATAGGCAACAAAAACAATTACTTAACCCATATTGTTGAAGAATGAACTAGAAAAGAATATAAATATTAATTCAAATTATAATAAATTAATATTATTAAAAAAAAAGGAAAAAACCCGCTTCTTAAAATAAAAAAGAATATTAAGTCAATAAGACTACTGTTAAAAATAATTAAAAATATAAAAACCATAAATGAAAAACACTAATCATACATAAGCTATTCCTTCAAAATGAAGGACCACAATTTTAGCGTATATGCAGTAAACAAAAATCATTTATCTAATTGATCTCTACGAGGGTCGTTTGAAAAGTCCGTGCAAAAATAAAAACTACTTAATTTTTTGGGGGAAAACCTTTTTTATTTTTCAACATAGTCTCCTTTTAGGCTTATACACTTCGTCCAACGCTGCTCTAGTTTGTTGATCCCTTCCGAATAATAGGATTTTTCCAAGTCTGAAAAATAGCCATTCGTTTCTGCAATCACCTCCTCGTTTGAATAAAATCTTTTTCCCGCCAGCCACTTCTTCATATTGGGGAACAAATAGTAGTCCGAGGGAGCCAAGTCTGGAGAATAGGGGGGGGGGGATGCGAAACGAGTTGGAACCCTATTTCCATTAATTTTGCGACCACAACTGCTGAGGTGTGAGCTGGTGCGTTGTCGTGATGGAAAAGGACTTTTTTGTGGGCCAATCGTGGTCGTTTTTCTTGCAGCTCGGTTTTCAAACGGTCCAATAACGATGAATAATATGCACCTGTAATAGTTTTACCCTTTTCCAGATAGTCGATGAGGATTATTCCTTGCGAATCCCAAAAGACAGTCGCCATTATCTTTCCGGCCGAAGGAACGGTCTTCGCCTTTTTTGGCGCAGATTCCCCCTTGGTAACCCATTGTTTAGATTGTTCTTTGGTCTCAGGAGTGTAGTGATGTATCCATGTTTCATCCACAGTGACAAAACGACGCTTAAAGTCCTGCGGATTCTTCTGGAACAGCTGCAAACCGTCCTTGCAACACTTCACACGATTTCGTTTTTGGTCAAGCGTGAGCAATCGCGGCACCCATCTTGCAGATAGCTTTGTCATAACCTCGATACGCGCCAGTAGTGCTATCTCTCTGACTTTGCACGGATTTTTCAAACGACCCTCGTATATAGGACAAACGATCAGTACATGTTGGAGGGTCTCGATTTCATTGCGATTATTGCAAATTGGGCACAAGAATTATAATGAAAATAGCATCTAATTCTATTCTTAAATGAAAGTCTCAATTGGCTAATAATTCGCAACTTGACGATGCTAGTTCTGAACTCGAGATAATCCTCACCCAAACCCAGGGTACTGATAGATCTGTAGAGTAGACTATACCGCGAGTTAATTGCAATGTTCACATCAATACTTAAATAGTGATTACTGAATTTCTTGTTTATGTCAGATACCATTCTTCGGGCTTCGAATGTACAGTTCAGTGACAAAAAAATGTTCAGCACTAATTGTAACAAGCAGTCAACTAAATATAAAAGAACATAGAATTAATTCGAACATGAGAGATTTTTAATTACAAAATAGATTCTTCACAAATTAAAATAGCTCATCAGTTTCTCCTAACTATAAACATCCTCTTTTAGAATCAGCAATCTGATCTCAAGTGGTATGCAAATCACATAATATTGCTGACATTTCTAACAAGTTTATTTTTTTTGTTTCAAGTTTTATCTGTTTCAGCTTTTAATTTTAGTTTACAAAGCATTAAATTAGTAAGTTTTGTCAAATTTGAAAGAAAGATACAATAATTTAAAACAATTAAAAGAATATTTCATTTCTTGCGCTTTGTACCATAAAGTACAATAAGATTCCTACTCCATTAGCAATTTTCTGTAAAGTAGACAAGTAATTGCCTATTTTTGTAGGCGGACTTTAAAGGTCCAACTACCAAATTAGGTGCCATGTACGGAGGTGACTAGCAATCTTATTTTACTAATAAATTCTCGTAATAAATATCAAATAAAAATCCAAGGCTCAGAGATCAGGAATCGAACCTACTAAACCAACAATACATCTTAGCTTTGCGGGCCTTGCCTATAACCACTCGGCTATCGTGGGCACCCTTGGCAGTATAACTCATTGTTTCCAATATTTATTAACCCATTTTCTGTAAATTTAATTAATTTTTTTTTTAATTCCCCTCTCATCTAAAGTTTTCTTTAGAATTTCTTTAAGCATTTATTTTGTTATTTTTTTAATCTTTAAGCTAAGCTTTGTGAACATTTCACTCCGTAAAAGAACCAAATATAATATGCAATAAAATTCCTGCTCATTTAGCAATTTTCCGTAATTCTGAAACTGTTCATTGTTCAACGTACTGTTCATTGTTTGTTTGCCTTATTCTATATTCACTCTTTTTTAAGAATTTAAGCGTCAAAATAAATTTTGTAGCTTAATACATTGAATAGAATCTATTTGAATAAAAGGAAAAGTCAAATTATCTAAGAATAATTCAATTGTCATAAAGTTATTGTTTTTCCTTTCATTTAGTTGTACTTAATTTTATTTCGCGCTACTCTCTGTCTTTTAATATTGAAGATACGAATTATTGCGATAAAAGTCAAATTTTCACAAATAAAAATCATCTTGTGGTCTTCGTGAGATCAACAAAAATGATTGTTGCATATTGGGTTAGTTCATGTGAGTGTGTTATGTTTCAGTGTAAAACGAAAACAGCGCTGAAAGTTCAGATTTAATATTGTGGTACCATCAGGGTATCCACTGGGAAAAGATGGAGTGTGAATGATGCCTTATGAAGGGCCATTTTTTTTTAGTAAAGAAAGGTCCACCATTTTGTTTTAACTGTCTTAAGGGTTGAATGTATTGTCTGAATCGGGTTGCAAGAAATTTGAAAGGTAATTTATTTTATTGTACTTAACGGATTTTCTAGTTTCACCAAAATGACTAAAATATTTTTCTGTTTGGTAAAAAAACTTGGTTAATCTGTATCATTGTTTTAGGATTCTTTCTGTTTGAGGTTAGCTTTCCTTTAAGGTTTACATTTCAGTGTAAAGTACAAGTTACAAACTTGTTAAATGTTGGTAGGAATTCTTATATGACTCGGAAATGTTCTCAGTCTGAATTATAATCTTGAAAATAGTACAGTTTTGGACCCCTTTAGTTGTACGAGGGTCGTTTGAAAAGTCCGGGCAAAAATAAAAACTACTTAATTTTTTGGGGTAAACCTTTTTTATTTTTCAACATAGTCTCCTTTTAGGCTTATATACTTCGTCCAACGCTGCTCTAGTTTGTTGATCCCTTCCGAATAATAGGATTTGTCCAAGTCTGAAAAATAGCCATTCGTTTCTGCAATCACCTCCTCGTTTAAATAAAATCTTTTTCCCGCCAGCCATTTCTTCATATTGGGGAACAAATAGTAGTCCGAGGGAGCCAATTCTGGAGAATAGGGGGGATGTGAAACGAGTTGGAACCCTATTTCCATTAATTTTGCGACCACAACTGCTGAGGTGTGAGCTGGTGCGTTGTCGTGATGGAAAAGGACTTTTTTGTGGGCCAATCGTGGGCGTTTTTCTTGCAGCTCGGTTTTCAAACGGTCCAATAACGATGAATAATATGCACCTGTAATAGTTTTACCCTTTTCCAGATAGTCGATGAGGATTATTCCTTGCAAATCCCAAAAGACAGTCGCCATAATCTTTCCGGCCGAAGGAACGGTCTTCACCTTTTTTGGCGCAGATTCCCCCTTGGTAACCCATTGTTTAGATTGTTCTTTGGTCTCAGGAGTGTAGTGATGTATCCATGTTTCATCCATAGTGACGAAACGACGCTTAAAGTCCTGCGGATTCTTCTGGGACAGCTGCAAACCGTCCTTGCAACACTTCACATGATTTCGTTTTTGGTCAAGCGTGAGCAATCTCGCGGCACCCATCTCGATTCAAACGAATGCCAAACACAAAGAAATAGACCGATCTGGCTGAAACTTGGTGTGTGTTCTTCCAAGAGATGCTACTAACTAAACATAATCTCGATACGCGCCAGTAGTGCTATCTCTCTGACTTTGCACGGACTTTTCAAACGACCCTCGTAAAGGTTTCTTTAGTAAAAGTGTTAGGACTTGGTTAACATCTGGCTTAAGATGTCCACCCTTTAAGCGATCTTTTCTGCAGCAGATGATTTGTGGAGAAGTTGTATTTTTTGTGTATTACAGCCAATAATTCGCTTCAGTGATTGTCATCACGCACTTTTTTCTCGATGATAACCAATTATTATTATTATTATTATTATTATTATTATTATTATTATTATTATTATTTCTTTTTATCTATAGTCAATTCCAAAACGATGCTAGCCAGTGTAGAGAAATAGAATTTCGACCACGAATCCATAGCTAGAGCCCCCCCTAAACTCTTTCTCTTTTTTACAAAATTATACGTTTATCTTCGTATTGATAGTTTAGGAGTAGAAGGAGCTTTGATCAAGGACGAAGGAAACTTGATGTAGAAGGATGAAGACAGGAAGATGATGAAGGTGGAGGGAACCGCATTGCGGAATATAGATATCGAAAGTGCCTCTCTTGCTGCACACTGTGATTTCAACTCCCATTTATTTCCCTGTTATTATTCATGTCCAGGATTCACGTAGCAGACAACAACCCAGCGGCATGCCTAACAAAGTGATTTGGATACCCAGGCTAGAAAAGAAAGATAGATTCAGAAATTCTTTATATCTATTAGGTGTGTATTTTTTTGAAGGTGGTCGTAATATTTTGCGATTGGAATATACTTATTGACAGAAATCTATTATTGTTGGATGCATAATTTTTCCTTTTTTTATATTTAATGCTACAGTCAGATTGTTCAATTCTCTTTTATTGTCAATTTGATTGGACAATGTTTTTATTACATTTTACGTTGGGAGTTCATTAACCTCTTTAGGCCGAGATCATTGAGCTACAAGAATTTCAGCTTCATTTTACCTCTTGATTGAAATTGATTCTATAATCTAGCAGTTCTTAAGTATAGTTAAATCTCCAGGATGCCAAATCATAAGAGTAGATACAGGAGAGTCGGTAGGTCTTGAAATCGAACTTGTCGAGCATGTGAGATATTCCCTGCGAAGGTTGAGTTTAGACTCCAAGCCTTGCTCACTTCATTTAAGGGCCATCCCTTGAAGCTCCTTGCATACTTGGGAGATCCTTAATCTTTGTACGTTTCAACAGGACTTCATCAAATTTCCTCTTTCTACACCAAGACCTTGTGTTTCTCAAAAGTTTTGGAGGAAGAGCTATCCTAGGAATTTATCTTGAAAATATGATTAGGTTCGCATTGCTAGATAATATCCGCAACATTTGCTGACTTGAAAGCTCTCTGGCCTTGGTTTTTCCTCCCCGAGAAGTAACATCCTTAGCCCAGACAAGCCCCTCACACTGACACAACACCAGTGCAGTGCCGTTTCCTCCTCCTCTTCCTGACAGAACCTACAAAGGCTGTATCATCTGCCAGGCCCCATGCGATGCGATGTGTTTTCTGAGCCTGCAGAGTGGCCAGTTAATAGGCCTACAATCATCCTTATAGCCCTCACGGCCTTGACGGATTAATTCTGTAGTCAGCCTTGGTGAATAGCCCACGATATTTCCTAGCACTGTGAAACCAGCCACAATTTCAATAAGTTTCTGATTATTTGGCCTGAATAATGCTTGCTGAATTGAAACAGTAGGTTAGAAAACTGAAAAGAACGATCACAAATCTCCATTTTGTGGACAAAATTACAGGTTCACACTCATCGTTATGCACCTGAGGTGCATCAAATTTGAGGGTTCTACCTCTAACGGTGCCCCAATAAGTAGATTGCTTGGGAAATCTCAGTGTCTTCGAGGAAGAGGTAGTAAAAAAAATGATAAAAATTTGGGCAAAAATAATCTAAAATAGAGAACAAGGAACTGATAAAAACTAACTATGAAGTGATAAATCTTGGAATTCATAGAAATCCATTCTACTAGTTTAGAATCAACGCACAAATGATTACGTTAACATATGTTTCAGCTTAATCAATATTGTTGAGATGGAAAAAAATGAGGGAGATATAGAAGGCTGTGACTATAGCACACATTTACAGCATTATATGGTCTGTGATGCGTGCGTTTGCGAGGTACGTGTTTGAACCACAATCTGAACTGGGTAGATATACCCACTGGCTCCCTCTTAAACATTACCCAGAGCCCACATCCTTGTAGGCCTATTTCTACTGCTTTTTTTTTTTTGCTATCTCTTTCTTTTAGAAACTGCAGCTAGAATGTGATCCGCTGATGTCAACGTCCCGGGAACGGCCGCGTGTGTTTATAGCTAACTAACTGCGTAGAACTTCCTTCTAGTTTCTTCTTAATCTAAACGTCTCTTCGACTTGTGTCCCCTCTTGATACTTAGAGGACTTTGTTGTTCTCAGTTTGTAAAGAGGCTACTGAGTTAGATGGAACAGCTGGTCACACTACAACTACCACTGTTTACTAAACATAACATACTCTTTGCTTTTTTTTTTGTAAACAACTTGTTAACTCAAATTAGACAACATACTTTAAACAATGTGGGTCAAGAACAAATTTTCAAGTTTATTAACCAGAAAGATGTAGTGGAGAGGGGAGCACATTTGAACAGAATTTACATTTTCTGTTACAGAGTGCACAGAATCGTATTATTGAACCTTTTTATCTTGTTTTCTACAACTTTCAAGTCTTCTTAACAGATCTATATCAATAAACAGTTGGTACTTTACTATATTTTTTTAATTTATAATTTTGTGACAAATGTTATAATATCTGCCCCACAGGTGGGGTCACCTTTGAACACAATATAAAATAGAAAGAAATGCTATTACTTTACTCTGAATCTACCTTCTATCAGTTATTTCTCTCGACTACTACATTACTTTCTCTTTTAAACCACTGAAATCTAGTTGAAAATTCAAGAATGACTCAGTTCGGGTCCCCCGAAGTGATGGGTTTAGGAAGTTTGAACAAAATATTCGGTTTGTTGCGCTTCTTAATGTAGGTTCGGACCACTTTCCCCTTTTCTGCGATTAAACTAAAAAAAGTCACAAACTTGCAGGTCGGTAGGGCGGCACATTTTAACTGTGATGTTGAAATGTGCCCCCTCTCCTTCCATAAAAGAAAATATAATATCCACCATTTTTTGGCAAGCAAATAGACCAGATGGTAATATGGACTTACAATACTTACACGTTGTCCACTACTATCTTCCAAAGCTGCAACAAAAATTTTTACTACCACCTAACAAAATAAAACATTCCTCAATTCTAACTTCACCGAACAATGAAAACGAAGGGAAACTCTGTCAATTATACAACAGGTTTACCAACAACATATGAAGAAAATTACCTATCATAAATTATTTAAATATTTGGCGAGAAATTAAAACTGTTCAAAGGTGCTCGCCGCTCCCCTATTTAAATTTCTTAGGCACATCTGTTGGCTTCTTTTTTTAATATTTCTGTATCTTTTTCTGAAAATACCGATTATTTAACGGAGATTAGAGGATTCTAGTCCTTTTTAGGCTCTGGCTAGAGCCTTTCCAAGTTCAGGTACGAAAGCGTGGATTGCCCAGTGTCACACTTCTCAGAATATAAAAAAGAAGAATTAGTCTCAGAAGTTTCGAAGGATCTAACAAAATTAAGAATGTAAACTGATGAGGGAAGGGGATTAGCTATGTAGGGTAGCGAATTGGATTCCCACGGAGATCTGAGATTCGGATCCAGCTTAATGACCCTTAGGTTTTCTCTTCCTAGGTGCTTCTTATAGCTCTTACTGCACTTGATGGACAGTGTTGTCTGTAACGGCGGTGCACTGAAATAATAAAAAAAAGCTCCGGGCGCCAACAATAATCTCAGATGTTGATGCACCTTAAATTAATATATGTAAAAATCCAAAACTAATGTACTTAAGTGAAATCAATCTTCACACGGACCGCTACGCTTAGAAGATAAGAACAGACGTTAAAATGGAAGAAATAAACTTCAAATAAAAGACGTAGTAGAAAGGAAACAAATAAAATCGGAGGTTCAGAGATTACATCATATCTGGCAGGTAAACCGCCTCTCCCTGCAAGACATTAAATGCAATTCCAGTATTTACCGTTAATGTTGCATTCTTTCTGTTATGTAGGCACTTGTAAGAGAGGTTACATCTTTGAAAATCTTTTATAATTTACATTATTAACCAATATTGGGTAATAGAATTTATAAGATGGAAGTTATGTCTATAAAAACAAAAAAAAAGAAAAAGAAGATTGTGAGTCTCAAACTAGAAGTAAAGAAAGAATCCCCAGTGTGAGATAAAAAGACAAGCTTGTTTCTTGTATTTGTGGTTGACCTCCAGATACTCGAATACCGACCTTCTGAAGGATTCGCCCAAGTATCCTCAAAAGCTATTCAGGTCGTTACGAACGGTACACAAGGCCGGGTATACAAAAGTTGTTGTTGTTGTTGTACATGCTAGCCTACAGGCCCCAGCTAGGCCACCACCGCTTGCCCAGAAGAAGAGGAAGTTACATTGGGGCGGGGACAAGGTTGCTGCTTTGTTTCTCTGTGTGCGTGTTTAGGCTCCTATAAGAACATACACACACACTGGAAAGACATGACTCTGGATGGTCCCTCTGTTTTCTGGGTCAGATCACAGTTTTGCTCAGGTTGGTTACTTTGGCGCCCCCCTACTCACCAAAAAAAGCCAGTTTTATCCTGTTTTTCTTCTAAATCTATCAGCCATTCGGATAAATTTGATCATTTATTTTATTTTTTCTAAATCTAGGCTCAGTTTTTATTTATTTTATCCTTAAAGTTGTAAACTTGAAAGGATAATAAAAATATTTTAACTGGAAAGAAAATATTTAGGTCAAATTTGTTCTGTTTATTTTTATAACACGAGGAATTTGGCCGATCTTACGGAATTATGTCATGGGGCAACTATGCAACTGTTAAAAAAAAGAACATTTACCGAATCGTACATTCCTTAAGGAATCAAAATTTTTCCAACATATTCTGTTAATCCCCAAAATTCTTCGACTTACTATTAAGGCACCATATCTCCCCAAAACATTGAAGACTCTTCACCAAAGGGGTTCCTTTTTAACTAAAATCCTTCTTTTGGCTTTCTCCAAATTTGCACTCTCCCACATCTGCAGATTTTTAGACTTACTATTTGTCTGCAGTCAAAACCGTGGGGCTATAAGGATAATTGTGGGACTAGTAAACTGGCCACTGCAGGCGCAGAAAACACACGCATCGCATGGGCCTGGCAGAGGATAGCCTCCCCTTCTTTTATTGTATTATCTCACCATCTAGGATACGTACAACTTCTTCAGTCGCTTCCTGTTCTATAGGCAAGCATTAAGCATGCCTCTCCTTCAGTGGCAGACTTAACTTAGCATTACTCAATCTCAGGAAATATTCCAAGAGCATTGCTTTATTTTTACAGTAATTTAATTTATCTAGGTAATAGAGTAGATTATACGTTACAACGTAAAGTTAAGCATTGATCTGAGCTATTAGTTCCTACCAGGTCAATTCAAGGCTGGTTTTGGGACTGTCTGGGTGCCCTGAAGGAAATTAGTGACCGAAATAAGGTCTTTCTGGTTTGGGTACCAGGTCATTCAGGATATAAGGGAAACGAAGCAGTAGATTTATTGGCCCGAGAAGGCACTGCGGGACACTTTGTTGGCCCGGAGCCCTGTTTTGGGGTTCCGAAGTGTGTTAAGTCTGTGACCATTAACTTATGGGTGCAGAGTAGGTCTCAGGAGTGGTGGCTTGCCACCACTGGGCAGAGACAGGCGAAGGAGCCGAGGCTGACTGCAAATTTAATCCGTCAAGGCGGTGTGGCTATCAAGGATAATTGTAGGCCTATTTACCGGCCACTGCAGGCTCAGAAAACACATGCATCGCATGGGGTCTGGCAGATGATAGCCTTTGTAGGTTCTATCAAGAGGAGGAGGAGGAAACGGCACTGCACCGGTGTTGTGTCAGTGTGAGGGGCTTGTCTATGGCTAAGGATGTTACTTCTCGGGGAGGAAAAACCAAGGCCTGAGAGCTTTACCCAGGAGTCGCTCTCCAGCATTAAGAGTCTGATTAAAAGAACGGGTCTGGAGGGTGAGCTTTATAGTAGCTCCCACTACTCTAAAGCTCACCCTCCAGACCCGTCCTTTTAATCAGACTCTTAATGCTGGAGAGCGACAATAGATCAAAAGTGGTCGCATTGGCGTAGGCCTTGAGGCCGCCCTATTAGAATCTCTAGTTGTCTAGTCATATGGCCAGTACATCCTTCCATTGTTGCAAGGTATCCTCTTTATTGACGCTTGAAGAACTATACTAAATACATGGACTTTTGGCCCCGGCCGCCTTGATGATAGTCAAGCTTCAAACAAGAATGAAGGGATTTAGAATTTGGTTAGATTTGTGAATTGTACATTCGTCATAGTCATATTTCGTAGTATGTACATTTAATCGGACTTTATTTTGACCACCGTTAAATCTACCTCCCAAATCTGCTAAGTCAGAACTAATATCAGTACTCTTATTTGTATTCTAATTAAAGCGACTTTGAAGTATCCTTCGAACTCCTTTACTTTAATTCCTGTTTAAATGTACCCTGGAGATACCCATCGCTTTTCGAATCCCCCTTAAACCTCCGCTGCTTGATTTCTCCACCAAGTTAGTAGTCTATAGCTTGATCTACAAGAGTAGTAATACTTAATTTATTAATTTTATTATTTAATTTATTGTTTATTTTGAGTTATACTGCTCATCCACATACTACAGTTGGTAAAACCTAATTTTCAGCACTTGAGAGGTCCTGAATACAGATATTTCTCTTAAAAACTGAAAAAACCGGAAACCTGAATATTAGCGCAATAAACTTAGTCTAAATAATTTAGAAACAATACATTAAATACGCGAGGCACAATATGTTGTTTTACTGTAAACACGTTGATTTAGCCAAGCTGTATAAATTATTATACATATTCGGCGCCTGTACTTCCCTCAATAGAATTCTGACGTAGAAAGAGGGTGAGAGGTGGGATGTTGTTTGTTGCGGAAGTGGTCTAGATGGAGACGCATCATTAAGGGAACAAGTTAAAGCAAGCAAGTTGGATTGTAGCGGAGAGTCGTTTTCCAGGGCCAGTCTAACAGAGATGTAAGATGGTCTGCTTAGTGACCGACCCACAAGGCAGACTGCTGTAGTTCCTTTTAGATCATGGTAGCTTGGCCAGGAATTCGCCATCTATAGCGCCACTTGTTATCTACTTGCACACCAACAACACCATTACACAAACTCTCATCATTTATATTTAAAAAAATCATTTTTTTTTATCTTTATTTTCATTTACTTTTAGAATTTATAAATAAAAATTGACTCGTTAATTAATCTTATCTATTTTTGTCGCACTTAAAATTAATTCCAATTATTCGTTGTGATTTGTTTTCATTGTAAGAACAAGCGATAAACACCTGTATTTTTGTTAATAAAACATCTATTCCGATAGTTTGACCTGATCGAAAACAATGTTTAAGATTTGTAAGCGATTCGTAAGGTACGATTCGTAGCAAATAATAATTGTTGGCTTGTCCAATCTACGCTACTGGCCAGTGCACCTAATTATTGACAAGACAGCGTGTCAAACCAAATCTCTATTACGGTGCGATCGACGTGTATACTCGTTGTGAAAAATATAAAATTGCCATTAACTATAAAAACTCGAAATTTTAATAAAATACAATAAGAATATTATTTGGTGGGATGTTTCCTTTATCTTACCAATAGAACTGCCAAGTATTTTATACGGAGGGGGGTGGAGGGAGTCAGCCAAATGATAAGTGGTTGGTACATGTTTGGTCTCCGCATTAGAGTTTGGGAATTACGGACACAAATAAAAGCTCTCAACCCTTGTGCAATGCCGTTTTTACCTTAGATAGAGGTTCAGACCTCAGTACGAGCATGATTTCATTTTGTACAGAATTCAAAGCTCTTTTCTTCCTTGTAAAAGCTCTTGCGTCCCCTAGTTAACTAGAGCGCAATGCATACGTGAGGCGGTGCAAGATTTTTGAATGAGCACAGAGAATGCTCTGGTAATCTCAAGCCCCACCCAGAGATTGCAGAAAAAGTCGCTTGCAGTGACTATTATGACGTTGTAAACTCTTAGTTGTTTTGCCCTGAGTTAGACGTGTTTACTCGTACACGCACACTGTGGGTTTTTTTTTTTTTTTTTTTAACTAAATTCCACGCTTAACTGGTGATTTACATAGCTGGAAGATTTACATAGCGCTCCAAGTCTAAGCAGGGTTCAAAATTTATGGATCTAAAGAACAAATCAAAAATAATTATAATAATGCATAAAATATCGAAATTCGTCATAATACTTTATTATTTTATGTAAAGCATATTTTCTTTTAAAAGAAGGTTGCTTCTCCTGCATAATATTTTTTTTTTCTTTAATCGCAGAATTCACTTTAACGTCCAAATTCTCGCACTGGGACGAACTAGGACAAATTGGGGTACAGGTAAAGGTTAAATTTTCTAAAATCTTGATGTCTACAGATGGATCTACAAATATATAATTATTCAATCAATGGTACTGCTTGCTTTAAAAATACTGCTTATGCAAAAACTTGACTAAAAATACAATAAAGATCACTACAGTTCGTAATTCAGGTTCTAAAATCTGTTTTTAACAATGGGAAAAGGTAGAGACTTACATGAACTGAGAATGTTATATACCTATTGCTATTCACCCAATCATTGCATTAGTTATAAGAAAATTACTTAGTAATTGTGTATTACGTAAGCGAGCAAGTTTTTCCTTGAAAGAAAGTATGAATCTTACAGCAAGCGTTGAACTCTTCAATTCCAAATAATTGGTGGTTGTAAAGGAGTCAAGTTATATAAAGAAGAAAAAAAATGATAAAGTTATTTGGAATAAGTTAAACAAGAAGTTATCACGAATAGCTCTAACAGTGTTCGGTCTATAGTTTTTTTTTTCGAAACAGAAAAAAAAACTAGAAATAATAATCTTAGATTTAAAAAGAACTAGGTGTGCGCCAACTGGGGCGTGACCCTGGCGAAGTAAGAGGTAACAATACTGCCAATTACTGTTCCCCAGATCTACCGCTGTGCGCTGTTGCACTTCGTCTCTATCACCACTACTGCATTCTTCTGCAATTTATTATCTCTACTATATTGGGGTGTTTCCAAAGTGCTCCATTGCGTTCAAAATTGTAATTAGATTGGTTGGTACGTATTTATCATTCTTTATTTCTCTAACTCTGCAGTCCTACCAACTTGTTTATTTTAACACCAGAAATGAATTGAAGTTCTGGATCTGTTATTTACGACCAGATAAGGGACTTGTCTAGTTTAGGCATTATTTTTCTTTTGAATATTAAAAACTATAAAGTAATTTGCATGTCATATCTCACTAAGCATCTTTTTTTGATATCTCCTTCGCATTTAAAGAAAACTTACATTTTTTTATTTCATTTTTTGCCTCTTTCACTCCACGTCAACGCATTCTTCTAGACCAGCATCTCCCAACCTGTGGTACGCGAAAAATAATCAATAATGGCGTTCATAAACAAATTTAAAAAAATTAAATCATAAAAATATCAAATAAACGTTTTTTCCTATAATTCAAAAAAATTATTTTAATTAATAATATTATACAGCAAATTTATAGAAGTAATAAGGTTAGTCTGTCTCAAGATATAAGAGAAAATATAATAGCACATTTATCAGGATTAAAATTATCTTTCATTGAGTATTTTCCAAAACCCGAAAACAAATGATAATTGGATTTCAAACCACCTTCTATAAAGAAAATTTAGGAAAAGCTACATCATTATCAATAAAAGATAAAGAAAATTTAACAGAATTATCAAGTGACAGAACTCAAATGATAACTATGTAAAGATCTGCTTAAAGAGACTGGATTGTAATGAGTAGCTCTATCCAAGCAACATTAAACTTAATTGGTACTTAAAGGTAAGTTGAATGCTTAAAAGAAATTAATTTAGAAGATTTGGGCACAAATATAATAATCCTAAAGAAGAACTTTGTAAATTAATTAATAATTTTGAAGAGAAAAATATGTACGCACTTTTTAATTAATTAAAAAAAGTTTTAAAACTAAGATCTTACACCTTACAAAGTTTATAAAGTGAAGATGAACTTGAACTCCTTTGTAACAGATACATTGTAACTATCTCTGTACAAATAAAGATACTAATAATAAAATAACACACTGGGAATAACAAATTTCTCGAAATACAATCATTCTTTCGAAGTGGTACACCACTGAACATGATGTTCTACCAAGTGGTAGGCGAGCCAAAAAATGGTTGGGAAACGCTGATCTAGACATTTTGCATCTTCTAAAAAACTTTTATCTTACATTTAGAGGTGTTTGCTTTGGTACCTAAGATCTAAGAGGATTTTTGGTCATTTTTTCTTCTTCTACTGTGTAGAGCAGATACCAAAAACCTCTAGTACACACTAATACCAATGGAAGTACACTGCAGATGAACATGTCCAGTTATTATACGTAAATACAAGAACACAGTAAATCTAACGTCTAGGTAGCGTTTAATGGCCGAATAGCTTCACAAAAACCCTGTAACTAAACCCTGTGGTTCAAGTCTAGATCCAAATCATTCATTCATTTTATTAAGTGGCCCTAATAATTTTCTTGGAGAGTTGAGCTGTTGTTTTCTTTTATTTCTTGAAGCTTAACTACCTGCATTCATACAACCAGCTTGTCAACTCTTGCACAAGAACATCGAGCTTTTTCTTACAAATTCCGGGCGAATGTAAGTTCATTACGACGATATAGGTAGCTTTGGTAGTCTGCGAGAAGAACTATCTTGTTTTTTGAGGCAATGACTTAGATATTCAAGCGTAAAACTTGATGCAGGCATTTTCCCGTAAAAAATGTATCTGTGCCATAAAGCTGAACTTTTTTAATTAATCAATGATGTGAACATTTAATCATAAAAACTGACCTTGATTACTTGATTTGTAGGTTAAAATTTTTTTTAAATTAAAATTGCTTTTTAAATAATTTGAAAATGTCAGCATATGATAATATAGAATTTCTTCGGAGACTACAAAAAAGGTTTCTTCAAACCCGTCTATATACGAGGGTCGTTTGAAAAGTCCGTGCAAAAATAAAAACTACTTAATTTTTTGGGGTAAACCTTTTTTATTTTTCAACATAGTCTCCTTTTAGGCTTATTCACTTCGTCCAACGCTGCTCTAGTTTGTTGATCCCTTCCGAATAATAGGATTTGTCCAAGTCTGAAAAATAGCCATTCGTTTCTGCAATCACCTCCTCGTTTGAATAAAATCTTTTTCCCGCCAGCCATTTCTTCATATTGGGGAACAAATAGTAGTCCGAGGGAGCAAAGTCTGGAGAATAGGGGGGATGTGAAACGAGTTGGAACCCTATTTCCATTAATTTTGCGACCACAACTGCTGAGGTGTGAGCTGTTGCGTTGTCGTGATGGAAAAGGACTTTTTTCTGGGCCAATCGTGGGCGTTTTTCTTGCAGCTCGGTTTTCAAACGGTCCAATAACGATCAATAATATGCACCTGTAATAGTTTTACCCTTTTCCAGATAGTCGATGAGGATTATTCCTTGCGAATCCCAAAAGATAGTCGCCATAATCTTTCCGGCCGAAGGAACGGTCTTCGCCTTTTTAGGCGCAGATTCCCCCTTGGTAACCCATTGTTTAGATTGTTCTTTGGTCTCAGGAGTGTAGTGATTTATCCATGTTTCATCCACAGTGACGAAACGACGCTTAAAGTCCTGCGGATTCTTCTGGAACAGCTGCAAACCGTCCTAGCAACACTTCACACGATTTCGTTTTTGGTCAAGCGTGAGCAATCGCGGCACCCATCTTGCGGATAGCTTTGTCATGGTCCAAATGTTGATGCAAAATATTATGTACCCGTTCATTCGAGATGCCCACAGCACTAGCAATCTCACGCACCTTCACTCTTCTGTCATCCATCACCATATCATGGATTTTATCAATGATTTCTGGAGTAGTAACCTCAACAGGGCGTCCAGAACGTTCAGCGTCACTTGTGCCCATATGGCCACTCCGAAAATTTTGAAACCACTTATAAACTGTTCTAATCGAAGGTGCAGAGTCACCATAATGTTTATCAAGCTTCTCTTTAGTCTCCTGAGGCGTTTTGCCTTTCATAAAGTAGTGTTTAATCAACACACGAAATTCTTTTTCGTCCATTTTTTGAAAATCACTCGACTTCCTCGATTCAAACGAATGCCAAACACAAAGAAATAGACCGATCTGGCTGAAACTTGGTGTGTGTTCTTCCAAGAGATGCTACTAACTAAACATAACCTCGATACGCGCCAGTGGTGCTATCTCTCTGACTTTGCACGGACTTTTCAAACGACCCTCGTATATTCGAGTATATTTCTTTTTTACTTGTTATGTTTGGATCCCAAATAAATCAAGTAATGTGATGTTTCGAACTTTCAATTCAAAAATGGTGAATTCATACAAGTCGCAAAAATATCGTGATTTTGCAAGCAGTTATCGTGTTAAATCGTGTTAGTTCGCCAATCTCTTTTCATTCCATCATGGTTACATCCTATGTAACATCCGGTAAAAACTATAATTTTATAAAAATATCTTTCATTTAGAAATTATCTAACTTTTGTTAACTAATGTAATAACTTGCAACACGTAAACTTTATCTAAAATTAAGAAAATGTAATTTTTTTTGTAAAACAATTATAAAAAAACTAAATTACACTTTCTAAATATTATGCAAATATTCTAATCATACTGTTGTATAAGTAAATTTTTAACATTATATATTTTTTTTTAATTTTAGTAATTTGGAGTTCCTGAAGTGGGTAATACAAAAAATAATCTATAATTATTACAAAATACCCTAAAATTGTTTTGGCGTTTCAACGCTGCGAAATGATGGATTCCTGTTACTATAGTTACACAAAGAACAATTTTACAAATTTTGCTTTTTGTTTTTTAATGAATGTTCATATTCTTCATCGACTCTCATACCTTGTTCTCTATTAACTGTATTCGACTTCCTCTTTGTCGTCAACTTTATTCTATTGGTTTATCCTTTCCATTTTCTTCTATTTAAACTATATTTCATTCCTATCTTTTGAATTTTAACCTTTTTGCTTTGCTTCTAACCTGGCTATCACTCGTGTTACCGTTATATTTTTTTGTGCTTAATTCTTTTCCTAAATTGCTGACACTTAATGGAGGCAGCAACGATTTAATGTGAGCAATAATTTTGGTTACTGAAACTTCTAAATTAGGGAATATTTTGCATTTATTGTTATAATTTGAAATTGATTTACTATCAATCAATCAATTCCAAATTATAACAATAAATGTAAAATATTCCCTAATTTAGACGTTTCAGTAACCAAAATTATTTATTTTTTAAATTCTGTACGAAACACATAAAAAAATGAATTGATTTTAACGTTAATTAAACGAAATCTTTCAAAAATGTGTACTTTGTTTTAATATTTGTTTTAAAAAAATACAGCTTCTTTAATTATTCATAAGTTTGAAAGTAATATGGCGATTAAAATGATTCCAACTGCATTGTCTTTATAGCAAATTATATTTAAATAAACTTTGTACGATTACATGTTTTGCTAATAATTTTAAAAGATACAAAAGATTTAATTAAGATTTTTTATTTAAAAAAAAAAAAAAAAGAAGCAAAACAGAGTTATAACTAGAATGAATGGAAGAAAATGATTAGAGAAGGATTACGTGATTCTAATTTCGGTTAAGCTATAAGGATGGCAGGAATACAGAGTACTGATCCATCCATTGGCACTGCATTGTGGGAAATAATTAGATAGTATTGTAATTAGAGTATCATTAGCAAATTGTTTGCACAGGTTTTTCTTTAAGAAACTAGTTGATTTAACGTGGCTTGAGTATGTATAGTTTTTAGTCTAGGACTTGTTTATATAGAGAGAAATGCGGAGGAATACATAGATTATTAGGAGTATAAGGAGGGTATATAAATATGAGCTGAACAAGGAGTTGATGCAAATTAAGAGCTGAGCTGACCGGCCTCAGTTGGAATGCGAACCGCTACATTAAAACGGTTTCGGGACTGCGTCCTCCCTCTTCTCCGGGCTAACTGGGGCCTCTCCGGACCCTCCACTTACACAAACACACTCCATCACATATATATATACATAGGTAGCTAACAGATATATGTACATACAAACAAACTAAAATGTCCACACATACCATTAGAATGTTTTTCTTTATTTTATTATTTTCAGGTTAATCAATATTGAAATACACAAAACAGTTTGTAATTGAAGAATATCTCCTCACAGCTGAGACAGATTCTTTTATAATACAGAAAGACCATTTTTTTTTTTACTTTATTTAGTCTTACACAGTTATCTTTATTAATATTTTAATTATAAATCACCATGGTAACTGTATTTAATTCTTGTTTTAATAAAAATTTTATCTCGTGACTTATTGCTTTAGATATAACTCTAAACTTGTCAAGAATTGTTACTATCTTACAGTGTATTATAATCGTCAAGATTTGTGGTACAACCCTATCGCCACCTTTTCCCTTGAATTGGCCTCACCTTATTTTGACTTAACTAAATTGAGATTGTGCTAGAGTTTGCCTATAGCCCCTAAACTCAACCTGAATCAGTTGTTGAACAACAGCAGGCCTTCCGTAAGACATTTGCTGACGGAAATCACTCGGATAGTCCGTGATTTGTCACTTGATAGCTTAAAGTGTTATTACTAGGGAACGGATTCGTATGTATTTACATATTTTTTTCTAGGCAATTTACAGACGTTTTTCAACTAGAAGTATTAATACTGACACTTTTTAAGCCGTTTGAGTCTACTTTTATTTCACATATTTCCACATATTTGGATGTTATCGCATATTTATACATATTTGATTAAAATAAATAAATATTTCTACATATTTAATCAAAATATGTACATATTTTTTCATATTTTTCATTTTGGGTATATTTTCATAATTGGGAGGTGGTTGACAGGAACTGTGAACCACAGACTGTAGGGCTGTGAATCACAGTGGGTACAATGGTTATTGTAATTTACACAGAATGCTGCTAAACAGTGACGGGAACTTGTTAGTTCTTTGAAGTTGTCTGACGTTGTCTGTTCTTTCAGCTCGTTCGTTGAAGTGTCCAATTCATTTCGTTCGGTCACTTAGTGTATTCTTTTTTGGGTGAAATGCCACGAATATCGGCCTCAAACAAACAACTGGTTGCTAAATATCTTCGCGAGTTTCCAGCAGAACTTTTTCGAAGTGATGGAGACATTTTGTACTGCACAGCTTGTGACAAGCGCGTTTCTTGCTCTCAACGTTCCCAAGTCACCCAACATATTGCCACCGGATCGCACATAGAGAATAAAAACAGAAAGAAAGAGAGGACGTCCTATCAAGCCTTCCATACATCTCCATCATTAAGTAAGTCTATTCTGAGTACAGATCTGTGTCGGGCTTTGGTTAGAGCAGATATCCCTTTCCACAAACTTAAAAACTGGTAGAAGTACTGAGCAAGAACAAAGGGTGGGAGACCATCGGCCAGATTTCTGATATTATCAGTGGAACAGAAGTCACCTCAGATCATCGTGTACCCTTTACAACCAACGAGATAACTTCTTTCAGCAAGGCACCTATAACATCTGTAGATGTTGAACGATCTTTTAGTCGTTACAAGTCCATCTTACGCCCAGATCGTCGTCACTTTACGTTCCAACATTTGAAATTCCATGTGGTTGCAAACAACTTCGAAGAGTGAAGTTTTCAAAATTGAAAATTTAACACATCTTTTTATAAATTGTAAAAATGTTCTTTTCTTGTATAAATAATTATAACTTGCCCCCCCCAAAAAAAATTCATTTTCATAAAAAAAAAAGTCCATTTTACTTAAATATTCCAGAAAATATTTTAAGAAAATCACATATTTTCCACATAATTGACGAAAATAAATGCATATTTTAATTTAATATTTGGCATT
The DNA here is from genome assembly GCF_049639745.1 of Rhodnius prolixus. Taxonomy (NCBI): domain Eukaryota; kingdom Metazoa; phylum Arthropoda; class Insecta; order Hemiptera; family Reduviidae; genus Rhodnius; species Rhodnius prolixus. Next base: position 28,682,649 of record NW_027411624.1, read on the forward strand.
TTTAAATAAATAAAAATCCGTTCCTTAGTTATTACATTTCTTTATTAAACAATGTTAACTTAAAAGAAGTACATATATTTTTGCATTGATCTGATAATAGCAATATTAAACAACTTGCTTTTATATTTCCTAAAATTAGAACTCAACTATACTTATTTTTATTTTAATTGTTCTAACCTTGGATTGGATGGTATGTAAATAAATTTAAAATGACAAAATTGTAATGGAGTACAACCTAGATTTAAGGAACTATTTTCTACATCTATACTCTACCAAGGATGAGCTCATCACTATGTTTAGTTAATTACAGATCATCACAACTCTTTGTCTTCATGAAACGATGAAATCTGTCATCGTTTTGTGTAAAGAAGTGTTAAAAAAAGACAATCAGCACGTGCTTTGAAGTTTCCTCTATCTATCTTCCTTAATACCTCCTTTTTATATACTCGTATTATTCAAGTACTTTCAGGACTTTGTTTTGCAAACTACAAAAACATTTTGAATTTAAATTAACTGTAATAATAATTGTTAGTAAAGATAGTTAAAACTATTGGCAATACATCGCGCATCTGACTTGTGCAATCAACTAGGAAGAGCATTGCATAAATACTATAGTTTGGCGTGCCTAAAATGCATTTACATGAATAATATTGTATTCATGGTGGTCTAATAGATTTCTTTTTTACTATTTTTTGACAGAAAATTCTATTTTAAGGCCCCCATCTTGGGAGCGTGATTTTTATTGGGCTTTTCTGTAAAAGTACTGTACGCTATTAAGTACGCTTTTATTGCTAACACAATACAAAACCAAAAAGAAAAAAAAAGAAAAATTAAATGTGTTACTAAAATTTCAATTTGGTTAACAATTCCAAAATAGAAAGTACCATTTATGGATGCAATGGATTGTTCACTATTTCTTAGTTGAATTTGTCACTTACCAATTTTGGCATATATTTATATACAGTTTATTTGAGTAATTTTTGCTACTTTGGCCAATTTGAGAAACTATGGATGTATCTATCTTTATGGGATGAATTTAAATTTGTAATTTCTGTGAAATTGCTGGCATTTTTAGATTATTATTCTTAATTAAATTTGAGCCTTAGGAAATGTGTAAGAATTTCAGAAATTTTTATAAACGACTGCTCCAGATTTTGTTTAAATTCGAGCGTGAGTTCTATATTTTGCGCTTTATTCAGAAGAGATCTATCATTGCTGAATCAACAAACGATCATTCAGTTTAAACATCATCATTAGCCCTAGAGACTGGTAAGGTTTTAGGTATTTCTTGGTGACCTATTCTTTAAAAATGAATTAAGGTACTTTATTTATGATAAATATTTTATTAATTGATTGTAAACTATTACATGAGATGTAACTATAACAGTAGACTAAAAGAGAATGTATTCACAGCACGAGTTACAGATGAGTGTAGAATGAATGCGTACGGGCAAACATCCAGAATCTTAGCATTAACTGCCTTAGTGGTTGTTCGTAAAGGTTTTCTTTGTTTTGTTTTTTTTTCCTGAATATTTTATTTCTTTTTTAACCTTGGCCATTTCTACCTGTCCTCACACTTGGCAATCTGACAGAAATGTTGAATGCGTACTATGTGCGTGCTGGAGCACTTTTAATTAAGGCCAATAAATATGTATCAAGGTGTTTTGCTAGTATATTGCGTACTCTTTATGCGTTATGTTTGACTTATAAGTGGATACAGTGTTGTTTGTTATGTGATGTGGTGCCATAGTTCTAACGATTCATGTAAATTAGTGGTTTGATTCAAAAGTTATTGGCTGATCCGAGCCATAGGATTGCCAGTTATATAAGCTTGTCTAATTAACTCGGATCGTATGGATTTGTGAGTTGGAATAAATCATTACAGGACTGTAAGATGGAATTTACATTAAGATGCAAAAGGATTGTGCATAGCTTGAATTGGTTAGGTACCCTATAAAAGAGTTACTTTCTACAGAGTTTATGAAGCTTCATCTTAAGTAATTGCAAATGCACTACGATAAAAACGCATCTTGTATAATGCAGTAAACTGCAATATCGCCTGTCAGTCCTGTAGTGCCACCTTTTTATCACATTTTTACAGCTACTTGTTTACCCACTGATGATGCCTAACGGTTTAGTAACGATACTCCTATTTGTAACCAGTGGTTACTTTGGCTTTACAGCTCACTGACAATGTTTTCTTTAACGGGAGAACACTGTTCCGAGACTGGCATTTGAACTGGGAAGGCACCCGGGCCGCCAGTGACCGACCATAAGTTATGACCAAAAAAAAGAAATAAAATCACTATTTGCGGTTGACCAATTTTATTATTATTATGCAGTCGTGTGCAATGAAGTGCATCTCTGATAGTGAGGATACTCTATTGCTTCTAAAGCTAAACTTAAAAGTTTCACATATTTGTTGGTTGCAGTTTGTGGGTGATATTTAAGAAATGAAACCAGTTGCTCTTCAAGATTTTATATATTTCTCGTCAAAAAAAAACATTGATTTTATTAAATATAGTTTCAAATTCGATATTAGGACGTCCAAATTGACGAAATGCACTTCTTTCTACAGAACATTTAGTGCATTCTTACATGCCGGCAATTAGGTACATAATTCCTCAGAGGTTACAGTAATTGTGTCTTGTTACTAAGATATTTATTTTGAGTTTTAGTCAGTTATGAATGAAAAGAAATCTTTACGCCAGCGTTTCGAATTATATTTAGTTCATCTTCAGGGCTTCAAAACAAAGAATACGTGAGATCTTTGTGTTTACACAATTTCATCTTGAAAACCAAGAACTTAAACATAATTAATACGAAAACTATTAACAGTTACTCAAAACTCATTCAACAGTATTAATGGCATACTCAACGGATTCGGTAAGAGAATCTCCATCTTTCTTTGCTCACCAAAAAAAAAAGAAGAAGTTTAAAGATCTCCAAAAACTCTTTTAAAGAATTTGATGTCAAGGAAACTTGACATCTGTATTTCTGTGCTGAATTAAAAAATTTTAAAGGTAGTTCTTCCACTGTGAGGCATTTCCCAACGTCTTTCTACGACCTGTATTTTATGATCATGATATAGACAGGTACGTTATTCGGAAGAGTTCGTTAAGAGAGGTTTTTACTGACATAAAATTGAAGATTCGCTCAGCTACAGTCTACCCAGAAAGATATACAGTCGAACCTCTCAATAACGGACACTGGCGGGCGAAAGCAAAGTGGCCGCTATTTGGAGGTGGTCGTTAGAAGGAGGTAGGCAAGTTTTACAATGAAAAAAATATGGGGTTTCTTCCCAACAACTATTTAAAAATTGTCTATTATTAATAGATTTAAAAACGTACATAATTGCATAATTATTTAGCTATATGACATGCGTCAAATTTTTCTTAATTGTCCAAAAAATTTATCAAAAAACTACATATTATTGATTTTATAACCACTTTTATAATAATCATCACATTTATTCATAACAATAATAATTTATGGTAAAATTACCATCATACTATCATCTATTATTAGAAAAATAGAACAAACATTTCGGCAAGTTGACGATGGCTCGATTTGGTTTTTGCAAAATCTTCTAACACATTTATTTTCTCTTCTAGAGTTAACCACTTTCGTTTGAAAGACATATCGGAAAAAATAATATTGTTCGTCCAAAGTACAAGATGTACTTATATAGGAAACTTTAGGAAAAACTAGAAAAAAAGAGAAAACTTGAGAGGGAATAATTATTTTGATCACCGCGTCAAACGAACTTTTAAGAATAAGATGGTCGTTGGTGGGAGATGAAATGTATAATCCGTTCCCCAAAATCAATGTCCGCGGTCGCCTATGTAGAGTGTCCGTTAGACGGAGGTTCTTTTATATAGAAAGTGTATTGGGGGTAAAACGGGGAAATCCAAAAACTGGTCCGTAAATAGAGGTGGTCGCTAGTGAGAGTGTCCTTTATGGGAGGCTCGACTGTAGTCTAATAAAGAATAAACGTTTTAGGTGAGATGTGTACTATGGTTGAGTTATCTACAAGGATGTATTTTGCATCCATTAGAATTGACTTATCCTCTGCGGAATATAATTTCTTTCAACTTTACTGTGTTAAGTCAATTGTCGTCCCAATACTGACTTCTTTTATCGAGTAGAAATAATTTTAAATAAATATTTGTATTTGAATTCAATCTGCTATTTATTCATCAAATAATTCTCTTATTCCTGTTTACAGATACACCGTTTGGCCCAATATGAGGAATATTTCCAGAACTATCTGTCAGAAGCGCAGAACGAACAAATCCGTGACCATGAAGAACTGCAAGCTGCTAGAAATAAAGCTAAACAGGTGACTAAACTTATATTATTTACTTGTGTCTCCCAAAAAAGGATAGTATCATTAAATAATTTAGCCAGCTTCTATTCAATCAGAGTCTTGTCTTTTCTATTAACAGCTGCAGTGCTAAAACATAAATACTTTTATCAAACAAACATTCTTAACCTCCTTTTTCTTTTTCTAAAGAAGTTATGTTAGAAAGGTCAGAAGTCATAATGTTACCACATTCCTTTCGTGTCACATCAACTATTGGATAAACACCATTTAATAATGATTTAAAAAAATACATATACCATGTTTTATTAATAGCTAAAAACATGTTATTTGTATTAAATTGAGAAATAACGTTAATTATTTCCCAAATTAATGCTTAAGAAAATGTTTAATTTTAATTAAATTGGACATAAGTGTGCAAAAATTTAAAATGTGAAGTATTGCTGATCGCGGTCTTGGCCTTGGATTTTATTTAATGTTAATAAAATAAATACACCTGATTGGTAGATTGACGTTAAGCATTACAAAGAAAATAGGCATTTACCTTATTAAATATATATACTCGTATATACAGGGTGTTCATTTTAAGACGGCTCAAATGCATTTCATGCTTAAACGGTTGTTCTGAGCGAAAAATGGTAGAGGAAAAAATTGTTGTCCGTTACCTCTAGTTTCAGAATATGTGTCTTGATTTTAGATTCCTGCCCGCATACGCGGCTGACGCGCGACCAAAAGTGAGGGTTTGCAGTTGACCCCCATTTTCATATACACAGTTTTAAAGAGTATAAAAAGTAATGAAAGAAACCGGAAACCGCAATTACCAAAAATATTGCCAAGGCAGTAAAGCTAATATTTTTCTTAATATCGGGAAATAAGTCGTTTTCCGAGAGATTTTTCTAAGAAAAATCAAATGTTAAGAGCTTTTGATGTTCTCAAGCATACACAAAATTGCTAAAAATTAATTTTACATCTTTTACAAACAAGAAGGTTTAATAATTATTTGGTAATTTTGGGAGAGATGCGTTTAATTACCAAAAAAATTGGAAACCTCCTGCCACATATTTAAGTGATCAATATCTTTCATGTAAAGGATCAAACTTATTGCTTAATTTATCAAATAATGCACTTTCGCAGCTTTTGCAGCATGAACTGTGTCTTCAAAGATGCCTCCTCTGGCTCGCAAGCCAGGTTAGCCAGGAGGTTATCAACTGCTCTCTGTATCTGAGGAAGCACCCTCTTGTTTGTAAAAGATGTAAAATTAATTTTTAGCCATTTTGTGTATGCTTGAGAACATCAAAAGCTCTTAACATTTGATTTTTCCTAGAAAAATCACTCGGAAAACGACTTATTTCCCGATATTAAGAAAAATATTATCTTTACTGCCTTGGCAATATTTTTAGTAGAATGGGGATGAAAAAATACATAAAAATGACCTATCGTGGGCTCTTCTTTCTCTTTGATAAGAAGTTAAAAAATTGAAAGATGATTAATAAATACCAGATTTTGAAATGGCCTAGCACCTTTAATTTTGAAAATATCGAATTGCGGTTTCCGGTTTCTTTCATAACTTTTTATGCTCTCTAAAACTGTGTATATGAAAATGGGGGTTAACTGCAAACCCTTACTTTTGGACGCGCGTCTGTCGCGTACGCGATCAGGAATCTAAAATCAAGTCACATATGCTGAAACTAGAGGTGACGGGCAACAAATTTTTCCTCTACCATTTTTCGCTCAGATCAACCGTTTAAGCATGAAACTCATTTGAGCCGTCTTAAAATGAACATCCTGTATAGATTATATTTTATTTGGAATGACATACAAAATTTATTTTTCAGAAAATGTGTGCATTAGTAATCTTTAAATTGTTCTAAAAATACTAGAGGCTACTCGCAATACATTTTGTTAGTATCTAGAAGGCTGTGGTTCGTTTCAGTTTCTCGAGTTCTAGACTATAATAGTGCTCACAACTTCACTCGAGCTATGGGTTGTTTGCCTTGTAATGTTCTGCGTAAGCTTTTAAAAAGGAAAATATGTGAGAAAATAAATGTAAGTGTAATGATTTACACTTGAAAAGATAAAAAATAAAAACTATTACCGGTTTTTCTACAGCTTCTGCGCATGACATTTATTGTGTTTTGAATAAATGTCATGGTCTTATTTATGTCCACCTCATTATTATTATAATTATTACTATTTTACATCGTGGATAACTTAGCATGGAATATTTTAAGAAAACCTTTCAACGTGATTGAAATGAAGCCAATACTTTTGTAGAGTTTATAATTTCTCTTGATAACTGTTACGATGTGTGCTTGGATTTAAGTTCAGTATTGTTTGGTGAGACACTTTTTAGAGAAGCTGCGACTATTTCCGCTTTTTGTCCATTTTGGACAGCTGCGAGCGTTACAACAATTCGTAGGTGTTTTTTAATATTTATCTAGATCCAATATAACCTTTTGCTATTGTTTTTCTTTGGATTAATCTTTTACTTTAATCTACTTTTTTTAAAAGAATAAAATTCACACTAAGCATTATAAATTAGTCCATAAATTCTGATTAATTATAATGAAACTTTAGTCTTAAATCCTACATAATCTCTCTTTAACTATTTTTTATCTCTAAGAAGATAATTATGTTTTTTTCAGATAGATCATTGTTTTGTCTAAATTAATTCTGAAAATATTCCGCATTAACAATTGAACAATATGTTCTCTTCTGCTATTTTAATGTAAAGTTTATGTTAATTATATTTAAAATATTCGTGTACATCATTTATTAATATGTTGCCATTGGTTTAAAAATTCTTGCGAGGGAACAATAATATTAAATCAGTGGAAATGAGGCAGCCGAAACAGTAATGTTCTATCCTGCCTACACGTAGCATTGAATTCCAATCATCTCGTGACTATAACGATAACTATATGAAATCTAAAACAAGTGATGTATGATCGTGGTATAGAAGTATCGATAATCGAGGAACATAATGGCTGATATCTTGTATATTTACTAGTGGGCAAAGGTTTTTTTTTTAATCGATTTTTTTTAATGAAATATCTGTGGGTTGTGGGTATTTATACAAATATCTTCAAATAAACTAATGTAAAGAATGTAATGAGGGTCAAAATTTGCGTAAATATACTGTCCAGTTGGATATATTTGCACTTTTCGAGTTTATTTATTCGACTACACTACTAGGAGTGGGAGGAAAGCGATTGTTTTCTGCAGCGAAACAGTGAAATCGGTCATCTTTCTCGCCTACAACTCCTTGGATGGCCCTTGCACGGAGAAGTTTAAAGATGGTAGGGTGTTATGCTTTCTGAGAAAAAGATTGTTGAGGTGTTACTCAGTCCTCAAATAGTCAAAAGATATGTAGTTATCTAATTGAAGCACTATGAAATAGTAAGGCTGCTAACTGAGCTTTAGTGCTGAATAAGAGGTTTTATTCAGTATTATTTATTAATTATTATTCCAAATTATTTGCTGATTTATTTTTAAGTATTTCTTCTAATTACGTCACTTCCCTCCAACAAAGTGTACCTCAGGAGAAGTGTTCAGTAATGCTAATAACTAATGATAGGAAATTAATTACTTTAATATTTTAAGGAACTATTATTACATGCCCAATTTATTACATTATAACCAGTTAAGCGCGTTTGACGATTATACACGTCAAACCAAATCTCTATTACGATGCGGTCGACTTGTACGAGTATACTAGTTGTGAAAAATATAAAATTGCCATTAAATATAAAAACTCGAAATTTTAATAAAATACAATAAGAATATTATTTGGTGTGATGTTTCCTTTATCTTACCAATAGAACTGCGGTGGGAGTCAGCCAAATGATAAGTGGTTGGTACATGTTTGGTCTCCGCATTAGAGATTGGGGAATTACGCACGCAAATAGAAGCTCTCAACCAAGAGAGAGCTTGTACGAGCATGATTTCATTTTGCACAGAATGCAAAAAGTTATTTTCTTCCTTGTAAAAGCTCTTAAGTCCCCTAGTTAACGACGTAATGCAAGACGTGAAGCGGTGCAAGATTTTGAAAGAGCACAGAATGCTGTGTAATCTCAAGCCCCTAGAGATTGCAGAAAAAGTCGCTTACTGTGACTATTACTGACGTTGTAAACTTTTGGTTGTTTTGCCCAGCTGCGTTCGACGTCTATACACGCGTCATTGTCTGATTTTAATTTCGCATACCGTGGGGTTTTTTTTAAAACTAACTTCCACGCTTCACTGGATAATAGATCAAATTTAAACACAGTCTTCCTTGCAATATAATTTTTGATTCCTGGAGTTTTAGAGTTGTAGTGGTGGATGGGGGGTGCCCGCTGCATCATAAAGTGCAATTTTCCTTGCATCGTAATCATCCCCCCTCCAATTACATCCAAAATTTGCTGAAAATGGATTATTTAGAAGAGAGCAACAACAATTTAAAAACCCAAGATATTGTTTGTAACTTCCTGGTTCAAAATTTTGAAAAGTACTACTGGATCTTTGATAATAATTCAAAGATTTCAATTACTTTAAAATATCATTGTCTCTTTTAAAAACATTTAGAAATACAAAAGCTAATGTATTTATTACAATCAAGTGTGCTTACAGGAATATATTTCTAAATTATGTATTGCCAGTTCCATTAGGACGACAGAAGTTGTTCTCCTTAGCTAGGTCCGGACGCCATTACATAACCACATATTACCTCTCGTTTTGTTGTGCATTACTAAACAACCACTGCTTGTGTTCCGCAATAGACAAACTTGATTCAATTTATTATTCTTGGTTGGTCGGGAAGGGACTCTTTAAAATGATCATTCTTATTCAGAAAGTTTTTAAAAGTGATCTTGAGAAAACCAGTTACTAGAGATTTATTTGATTGGGAGCTCAATAGCAATAAAATTTCCTTTTTAATGTAAAAGATAAACAAATCTGAAGCAGTTTCTCTAATCCAAGCAAACCAAAGGGTACTTCTAAACTCATTTTTCAAGCTTTATTTTTGATAGAATAAGGTCGATTGACAAAACTGTCTTGCACAAATGAATCTATTAAATGAGGCCGATTGATTGGCAAAACTATTTTGCACAAATGAATCTATTTAAGGAGATCGAATGGCAAACTGTTTTGTACAAATGAATCTATTAAATGAAGCTGAATGGCAAACTGTCTTGCACAAATGAATCTATTAAATGAGGCTGAATGACAAACTGTCTTGCACAAATGAATTTATTAAATGAGGCCGATTGATTGGCAAAACTATTTTGCACAAATGAATCTATTTAAAGAGATCGAATGACAAACTGTTTTGTACAAATGAATCTATTAAATGAGACTGAATGGCAAATTGTCTTGCACAAATGAATCTATTAAATGAGGCTGAATGACAAACTGTCTTGCACAAATGAATTTATTAAATGAGGCCGATTGATTGGCAAAACTATTTTGCACAAATGAATCTATTTAAAGAGACCGAATGACAAACTGTTTTGTACAAATGAATCTATTAAATGAGACTGAATGGCAAACTGTCTTGCACAAATGAATCTATTAAATGAGGCTGAATGACAAACTGTCTTGCACAAATGAATTTATTAAATGAGGCCGATTGATTGGCAAAACTATTTTGCACAAATGAATCTATTTAAAGAGACCGAATGACAAACTGTTTTGTACAAATGAATCTATTAAATGAGACTGAATGGCAAACTGTCTTGCACAAATGAATCTATTAAATGAGGCTGAATAACAAACTGTCTTGCACAAATGAATTTATTAAATGAGGCCGATTGATTGGCAAAAATTTTTGCACAAATGAATCTATTTAAAGAGACCGAATGACAAACTGTTTTGTACAAATGAATCTATTAAATGAGACTGAATGGCAAACTGTCTTGCACAAATGAATCTATTAAATGAGGCTGAATGACAAACTGTCTTGCACAAATGAATTTATTAAATGAGGCCGATTGATTGGCAAAACTATTTTGCACAAATGAATCTATTTAAAGAGACCGAATGACAAACTGTTTTGTACAAATGAATCTATTAAATGAGACTGAATGGCAAACTGTCTTGCACAAATGAATCTATTAAATGAGGCTGAATGACAAACTGTCTTGCACAAATGAATCTATTAAAAAGTAAAGGATATAAAATTCTAAAGCATCCTTATATAATTCATGATTTACTAAGTGTTATGTGGTATAACTGGGAGATATTAGATGTTGAGGAATTTTTTATTCAGAAGTAAACGTAAACATTGGCCCAAGAAAGAGGCCAATAATAATAAAAATATTACAGCAACAACAGTAATAATGAAAGAAAAAAAAAGTAGAAGAAAGACACTAACTATAGTCTTAAAAACCACATAATGACGACATCCGGTTTGGCTGGACAGGACAACGACCAGGTTCTGGATTTATCGAGAGAGTATATATGTTGATATTTCTGTCCCTTTCTCTCGCAGTATGTTTAAATAATTACGTGCGAGCGAGATAGAGCAATTTTGTGTATAACTTCCCTAACATAGGAAGGAGAATCAAAATTAAAATCAAAATAACGGAAACAGTTATGGCGAATTGAATTTGAAATCAAATAACTGCAAAAGTTTTTGGATTCCTTTTTTTGAAATGTACATATTTTGAAAATTACGGATAGTTGGAGTAGAAATTAATGATCCTAGATGGTTAGATTATTATTAGTTTTTATAATCTGGAGGAGAAGAAGAAGAGGAGGATAAAGCAGATAGGAGACTGTGCGCCAAGAGGCCGGGATGTATGATGAGAGCAGGCGGAGTAGCAGAGTTCTAGAACGCACATCTGTCCCGACAGGAATGCGGTCTGAAATATCAACCTTAATTCCAGAGGTGTGATTGCACAATATATACAGAGCCACTTAACACATCCTTCTTACCTTACAGTAATAATAATACTTCACAATTAATTAATTATTATTTATCTTCTCATTAAGTGAAGCATTATTAAGATAACATTGGTGAGCAGTGGAAGCATCTATATTTTATAAGCTGTAATTTGAAACATAAAAATAAATTAAAATAAGAAAACACGAGTTCACAAAATCTTTTTAATTATTCTCTTATAAACGGTTTGATTTTTCCTTTTATATTTGTATTTTTCCATTCAACTTACTTGAAATTCACAACTGCAGGGCCAAAAAAAAGCTCGTGTAAAATCACAAAAATTAATCATTTATTTTACACCACCACTTACACAAACATGCAGCTTTTAGTCCTGCAATTATTAGGCCGAAGACTCGGTAAAGAAATCTCGACAAAATTCAGTGGGAATAGAAAACTAAATAAACAGGAGGAATCGAAGTCTTTGTGGTGTGGTATATTGTGCATATTTAGCAGAGTTCTGTAAGATTCGTCTTGTGGAGTCTTAAGGATTGGCGAAGAATTTTGGACTATAATTGATTTAAAAGTAAAGTAATGCCTAGAGGGTGGAATTAATTTCCAAAAAAACTTTAGATGAAGTCGTCTAGATCCCCATTAAATAGGGTGAATATCCAACTGGGAGATTATTCCTTTATAGCAGGAACTCAGTTCAAATATTTGGGGACCATTTTGACTGAAAAAAATGAAATAGTAGAAGATATAAAGGCTAAGATTGCTGCAGGAAATAGATGTTATTTCTCTCTACGGAAAACCATCTTATCCGAAATGATGTCACGAAGAGCTAAATTGCTGGTTTACGAGACCATTGTCCGGCCGGTAGTTACCTATGGCAGTGAAGCATGGGTATCGGACCAAGGATAATGAGTGTCTTCCAAATATTTGGGAAAGAAAGATTTTAAGAAGGATATTTGATCCTGTAAAGGTAAATAATATTTGGAAGATCAGAACTAACAATAATCTTCGTGACTTGTATGGCGAACCAGATCTGATCTGTTTCATTAAAGCCACCAGATTAAGATGGTTAGGGCACGTAGAAAGGGATGTCCGAAGCAAGGATGCCAAAAAAAAATTGTTATGTGGAAATCCAGAGAGCAGAAGAAAGAGAGCACATCCTCGCTTAAGACGATGTCGAAACCGACATCAGAAGGCTGGGAGACAGAAGATGGAGATTCCGTGCTTTGAGGCCAGGGTCTTTAAAGTACCGTAGCGCCCTGTAGTAATGCCTATTTTTTCAGGCGGGCTTTACGTCCAACTACCAATTAGGTGTCTTGAACGAAGGCCACTAGCGAACATACTTTACTGTTAATTCCTTTTATTAACCATTAAATAAAATCCAAGACCTGAAGACCGGGAATAGAACCCAGTACCACAATATATACTATCTTTACAGGTCTCGGCTACCGTGGCGCCACTTATAATTGATTTAAGACGATAGATATTGGAATGCTTAGCTGACTGACCCATTTTTCTTGTACCCAAGATTATGGCGGTTGCATTATTTAATTTTTTTGACAGTGTTGTTATTATTCTTCAGTAGGAGAGAAATCCCTATGCTATACTTAGCCACTCTGGGCCCTTTACACCAGCACAAGCTGAGTCTAGGATGAAAATACAGTCCCAGTTCTGAGCCTATCTAAGAGCAAGGCCGAACAAATCGATCGGAAAAGCAGCCGGCCTCATCACACCCTAAGCAATCTTTCTGAAGATTGTTTCTACCCTTTTTCACCGGGTACCCAATACCTGTTGCCCTTTCGAGTCTCCATTAGTACTTTCTGTTTACGTTTCTCCTTAGAGGTAGGGTTCAAATGTTAATATAATCGCTGTCAATTTTTTGTCTTCGGAGCTGAAGAGACGGTTGATGAAAAGTTAGGCCTAAAAGTAACCTTGTCCCGCTTTCATTCTAAAATTAATTTGAAGACTTACAGGACTTAGTAAAATGATCTGTTATAACATGGATGGGTTTTATTACCCATCCGGTCTCATAAACTCTATAGAAAGGCTCGTACACCCTCATATTGTAAAGATGTCTCTTTGGGCCAAAATTTTCAATGTGGAAACCAACCAGGTGCCGAAGAGAAGTCTGTTAGAGAGACCACAACATCTGACCTACTCTGGTCCTACTAAGGATCAATGTTTTGGGACTATCACCAGACCTTAATAGCTCAATGCTTTGAGGCCGTCCTTGCCCTGGAAATTCGACATGCATGTGCATATATGTTAACAGAAACTGCAGCAAGTGTGAATGGAGATTCGGTCAAAACAAAGTCCTTCGCTATTGCTTGCTTCATAAGATTAAAAAGGGTTTAGGTCTTAATAGGATAATGATTTCTGATGAACAATTTAGGCTGTTTCTATCTGAGGTTATTATGTTATCTGATTTGTTTTGAATTGCAGTAAGTATTGAATATTTAAAAGACAAAATAATTTATGGATGTAAGTATTCAGTTTAAAACAAATCAAAATGTAGTCTCAGAGAATGTATATTAAATTAAAAACGACTACGTATGTTTGGTGGAAGATTAATGAAAGAAGGTAGCAATTATATCGTTCTTAATTAAAATCGTGTAACTTTATTAATAAAACAAAAAAGATAACTAACACATTTCAATTCTGAATCTTGTCTTCAGTTAAACTTTTCTCTCAGAAATGAGAGCAAAAAGAATGGATCTTTCTCCTAACAGCTAACAATAGAGTAAGAAAAAAAAAACAAAGATCTAGCATTGCAGAATATAGCGGGGGTACTAACAAGATGGAACGGAGAAGCGCCCCTTTGGGGTATGTGCACGTTCAGAGCGCCCCCAGGGGTATGTGTGGTCCAATGGACCATGTAATTATAACTTTTGTTATTAAATATCAAGAATGGATCCTACAATAGTGCTAGCTGCAAGCAGCACATGGCTGACCCAATAAAACTGATGGGCACATTGTCTTGATTGCTTTCTTAAATATACATTGTTAACTGTGACACTAGAGGCGCCACTGACCAGGTAACCCTAATACTAAATAAGAAACCTAAATTAAACCTTCATTTAAGGCACCTAGTTAGAATTATTCTACCATCTGTTGAGAGTATTGTGAACTAAAAAACAAGTCTAAGTTTGTTTAGATTCATCAGTTTCATTTCTACAAGTTACTTTTCTTTTTAACTTCGGTGGCAGCGTTGCTTGGTCCTAATATTACCATTGATTGTTGTTCATCAACATGATTGATGGTGAAATTGATTAGTGTTGCCAGCGGGAAGACATATTATGACAAGGGCTTTAGTATGTATGTTCGATCAGTTTAAATTAGTTAGAAATCAAGTTCGTAGACATAAGTCTACGATATCAACTCATATAATGAGGAAAGTATATTCAACGGTAATACCTCGAGTGATTATAATTTTGTGTAGATTTCTCGCTCTGTCTTGTTTCCATGTTACTTAAACGATCGTCTAATGGCGATGAGATAATTATCTACTCAAAATTACAATTGTGGTCCAATAGTATAATTTCGTAAGTGATTGGTCAAAGGTGTTGACTTACTAAAATATAAATGCTTAACAAGTAGATAATTCTCCGTAATAACTATTTAAATGTTCATTAATACTCATTTTAAGCATTTTATGTCATGTATACGAGGTGTGTTCAAAAAGTAACGGGAATTTTCGTTTTTTGAAAAAAATATTTATTTATTCATCTACATTAATATTGTCGCCTTCAAAGTAGTCCCCTTCGCATACAATACACTTGTGCCAGCGCTTTTTCCAATCCTCGAAACACTTCTGAAACTCGATCTTTGTGATAGCTTTCAGCTCTTTCAGCGATTCGCTTTTAATGTCATCTATGCTTGTAAAACGACGGTCTTTTAATCTTCTCTTTATGTTTGGAAATAGAAAAAAGTCACATGGAGCCATGTCTGGCGAATATGGAGGCTGGGGCATCGTTAAAGTTTTGTTTTTGGCCAAAAATTCACGAACAAGCAATGAAGTGTGAGCAGGTGCATTATCGTGGTGCAAAATCCATGAATTTTTTTGCCACAAATCCGGGCGTTTTTTTCGGATTGCTTCACGCAAACGGCGTTGAACTTGTAGGTAGTACTCCTTATTGAATGTTTGACCTTGTGGCAAGAATTCATGATGCACTATGCCATTAAAATCGAAGAACACAAGCTTGAGCATAACCTTCACATTCGACCGCACTTGTCGAGCCTTTTTCGGTCTTGGCGATCCAGAATGCCTCCACTGGGACGATTGAGCCTTAGTTTCGACATCATATCCGTAAACCCATGTTTCGTCACCTGTTATAACACGTTTCAGTAGATCCGCATCGTTGTCGACTTCATTGATTGACTCTTGAGCAACTTCCATTCTCCGCTGTTTTTGTTCGAAATTCAACAATTTTGGAACAAATTTTGCTGCCACACGTTTCATACCCAAAACATCCGAAAAAATTTCATGGCATGAGCCAATTGATATGGCAACATCATCAGCGACTTCTCTGATTGTGATTCGGCGATCGTTCATAACCATTTCTTTCACTTTTTTCACGTTTTCATCGGTTGTTGATGTGCTTGGACGTCCAGGTCGTTCGTCATCTTCAACGTTTTCGCGGCCATCTTGGAAACGCTTATACCACTCGTAAATCCTTGTTTTACTCATAGCAGACTCACCATAAGCCTTTATTAACATTTCACACACTTTATTTCATTTTTTACGCAAAATTTAATACAAATTCTTTGATCCATTTTTTTTAACAAACAAAAATCGCCAAGCTCGAAAAACACGTCTAACCTTAACGGCTGCCACTTAAGAAGTAAACAATGAATATTACTGAAAATTTTATCGTACTTCAGGGGCATGTGTACCAACATAATAAAAAAAAAAATTTTACAATCAGACTCTCCAAACCCGCGAAATTTAAAAATTCCCGTTACTTTTTGAACACACCTCGTATATGTATTCAATTTATATGTAAACATTTACCATATGTAAATGGTGCGTGAAGAGTAGGAGAAAAACTATCCAGCGGTAGTACTCGCGACAGGATATCGACTATGATGAAGTTCTTTAGTCTGCGAGGAAATCTCGGGCCCATAGACTTTTACAGACAAAATTATGGATTGTCGAGATTAGATGCGAGAGCCTGTTGTAAGAGTTTGGGGTGTTGTAAGGAAGTTATGGAGAATAAAGTTGGTCACTTAGTAAAACAATATCAGGTTATCTGTCGGAATGACTTCAGCTCTATAATGTAAACCCAGTTATAGTTTTGATAATGATTAGAAGTTTCTGTTCTACAGACGATTTCGAGAGTCGTCCAAGGAGCCTGTCTCTTCTGCTTATTTTTATTAGAGAGAGATAGACATATGTGTTTCTTTATTTAAAAATTGTTTCACAGGAATTAGGATGAACCGTAATAATTATCTGTTGCAACTAAAATACAAACTAATTTCTTCACTTTTTGATTTACTATTATTCTAATGAAGTGGCAGTAAGAATTTCGAATAATTATACAAGTGAACAATATTGTATATTGCTTGATATTTTCCTTAGAAATATATAAAAACAGCAGCATAAGAATATGCAATCAAAACAAACTAATGAAAGGCAATAGCATTATAAGACTAAATTATATAGAATCTAAACAAATCATAGACAACAATAGTGTGATATTTCTTAAAATTAAACACTTACTAGTTTGTGTTTATAAATAAATAGTTCACATTGGTTAGAGATTTGTTCAAATTCTGATATTAAAGTAAGAAATTAATTTTTGTTAATTAATTAATCAAGTTGTTTTTACAGCCGATAATTATGGTAGTTATGTTCTGAATTGACGTCCCTATTTCTGCACATCTTATTTACTTATACTTTATTTTATAAAATTTGAAAATATAGTCCAAATGTAGTTTTAGTGTCAATTCCAGTATTGGGAGCGTCTTCGTTTCTAAAGATAAAAATATAATTAGGGTAAACTTGTGGAATATTAAATAGCTTTTTAAAGAAGGGGCGTAGAATTCTCGCCAGCTTATCGCTAAATGCCATTTTTTTGTTTTAATGCCCAACTAAGCCTAAAGGTAGCTGGAATTGGCCATCAGATTAGTAAATATTTTCATGCGTTATACTCTTTAACGCCACGATAGGCTATCTAACAAAGTAGGCTTTAGAATATAGTCTGCCTGTCCACACATCTGACCGCTTTGTCCTCCAATTTCTTTAATTTTCTCATCTTAAGGGAAGAGAAAGAAAACAGTTGTTGAGATGGTATTCTATTAAAAATGATAGACCTATTTAAATGCTGCTTACATTTTTTTTTTATTATTATGATTTAAGGCGCGTCAACATCTAAGGTTATTGGCGCTCGGAGTTTTTTTCAGTGCACTGCCGGCCTCTGGACAGTGTTCTCTCGTTACAGACAACACTGTCCATCACCGGACAGTGAGCTGTAAGAAGCTCCTAGGAAGAGAAAATCTAAGGGTCAGCAGCTGGATTCGAACCCGGGACCTCCGGCGTGGGAGTCCAGTATGCTAACCTCATAGCTAATCCCTTCCCTTGCTTACATTATTATTATTATTATTATTTGTGTTTACATGAAAGAACTATTGTATAAGATTATAGAGGAAAATGGTAGAATCTGTGGTGTTGTCATTACAATGTGAACACTAGATAGAATAGGTAACATTCAGCGTCCGCCGGCCATTCTTCACTCTGTCTGTGTGGACACATTCTCGCACGCTGCTGGTGTTGTTGAAAGGCAGCCAGCCGAGCAATCAGCCAAAGGTATTGTTGTCGCCCCAGAGCACAACCTCTTCTTCATCTTTCTTAGCCACCACTCACGTTTTCATAGAGGGGAAATATAAAGAAAGAAGATTTTAAAGTCTTTTGAGTAGAAAACGTCCATCTTTTGAGTATATATTCTGGTACCTTCACGGATACTCTGCTTTTCAACAGTTTCCTTTTATTTTTGGGCCTTAAGATCTATTTTCTTGTTTATTTTTATTCTTTATGAAAGCTTCTTCTTTTATCTGGTTTACCCGATTATTATTAATATTTTACTAAAAATTTCACCCATTCCTAACTCAACTTTTATTAGCTTAATGAAAAAATTGGAGATTATCATTAGGTTTCTCTTCCTCCAAAGAGAAAGGTAAATTGTGATTTTGCATTCTGATAGTAATTTATTTTGCTTCCTTATAGGTGTCAACATTAACTCTCCGTAGTCTAGCGCCATTTCTTTGCAAGTTCCCTAAGTAACTCTTTGTTCTGTAAAGTTTCTGCCGAGGACATTTCTTGCTTAGTTGGCAGTTAGTATCCAGCTTCTAAGTCCTAAATCTTCTATGGAAATCGCAATCATAAGAATCTCTTTATAAGATGGCTGTCAAGAAATCAGTCTTCTAAGTCCTAGGTTTGCAGCAAGCTGCCATACTTAATCGAGTAATACCTCTGGCCAAAAAAAGAAAGCTTGTTCATTCAAGGACCTGTGCCAAAATTTACGCCAGTTAGTTATAATCAGGCACGGATGGCTTTTAAGGGTTACACAGGGTCTGCTGATTGGGTACTGCTGCTGGCTCAGAAGACCTATGATGGATGTTGGCGGTCATTGTAGGTTCTACGCAGGTGAAAGCACTCCTCGTTCTCTACTCTTCTGGGTGTAGCTTAGACTGAGGCTTCTCAAATTAAGAGTTGAAATGTCCACGGCGTTGAGATTGTGGCGGCTTTGGGAATTGCTTGCGTTGGTTATACAGGGGATGCTGCATCCTTTAGATCATCAGAGACTGAGCTTCTTTTATTCTATTATCTCACCATGTAGGATACGTACAACTTCTTCAGTCCCTCACTGCACTATAGTCGAGCATTAAGCATGCCTCTCCTTCTGTGGCAGACTTAACTTAGCATTACTCAATCTCAGGAAATATTCCAAGAGCATTGCTTTATTTTTACAGTAATTTAATTTATCTAGGTAATTACACCTTGCAACGTAAAGTTAAGCATTGATCTGAGCTATTAGTCCCTACCAGGTCAACTCAAGGCTGGTTTGGGACTGTCTTGGTGCCCTGAAGGAAATTAGTGACCAAAATAAGGTCTTTCTGGTTTGGGTACCTGGTCATTCAGAATATAAGGGAAACGAAGCGGCAGATTTATTGGCCCGGAAAGGCTCTACTCTAGAGACAGGCGAAGGAGTTGTTCATTAAAGGCTATTCGCCAAGGCTGACTGCAGAATTAATCCGTCAAGGCCGCGTGGGGCTATAAGGATGATTGTAGGCCTATTAACTGGCCACTCTGCAGGCTCAGAAAACACATGCATCGCATGGGGCTGGCAGATGATAGTCTCTGTAGGTTCTGTCAGGAAGAGAAGGAGGAAACGGCACTGTACTGGTGTTGTGTCAGTGTGAGGGGCTCGTGTGGCTAAGGATGTTACTTCTCGGGAAGGAAAAACCAAGGCCTGAGGAGCTTTACCCAAGAGTCGCTCTCCCAGAATTAAGGGTCTGATTAAAAGGACAGCTCAATAGATCCAAAGGGATCGCAGTGGCGAAGGCCTTGAGGCCACCCTAGTCTAATCTATCTATCTAAGCATTGATCTGGAGACATCTCCTCAAGAATCGCTTAGTCTATTGCAAACTAGCTTAGGCTTCCCAACAACTCCAGACTCTGGAGAAAAGTGGATAGTGAACGCTAGTTTCATTGATCGTCTCTACTGTTGAAGCTCAGCGTTTAAAAAACAAAAAGTTGAAGTGGCCAGATTGCTCTGCAATCCCATCCCAGCAGAAGAAGTACAGTAGAAGAATCAACAGACGGATATTGAATCCACTCTATGCTTCTAACGCTCTTCCGCTCTCCTCGGTCCCTTGATACCATACAAACTTCTTTCTTCTCTTTACCTCCCTCGTATATAAGATCTAATCTTATATATGAATAGATGAACATAACATTTGATTTTCTATCTTGTAATTAATACCATTTATCAAAAAATAAAATCAGTCGCTTTAACACAATAAATTGTTATTAGTTTACAATTATTAATTAATTTGTTTTGATGAATTCAGTTTTTGTTAATTGGTTCCTCTTTTGTAGCGTATATTTATTTGTATTTAAATTTTATTCTAATTTATCGCTGTTATCCCAGCTTAGCTTTTTAATTTATTTCCTGTTCATGTTTTACGTGCCAAATCAACTTTTGTTTAATTTTTTAAATTCATCAGACCTCTCCTAAACGAAAAGAAACAGCATTATTCTGATTATAGAATAGAAAAAAACGCTAGTTTTGCGTAAACGTCCAAATACGAGGGTCGTTTGAAAAGTCCGTGCAAAGTCAGAGAGATAGCGTTTCGAGGTTATGTTTAGTTAGTACCATCTCTTGGAAGAACACACACCAAGTTTCAGCCAGATCGGTCTATTTCTTTGTGTTTGGCATTCGTTTGAATCGAGGAAGTCGAGGAATTTCGTGTGTTGATTAAACACTACTTTATGAAAGGCAAAACGCCTCAGGAGACTAAAGAGAAGCTTGATAAACATTATGGTGACTCTGCACCTTCGATTAGAACAGTTTATAAGTGGTTTCAAAATTTTCGGAGTGGCTATATGGGCACAAGTGACGCTGAACGTTCTGGACGCCCTGTTGAGGTTACTACTCCAGAAATCCATGATATGGTGATGGATGACAGAAGAGTGAAGGTGCGTGAGATTGCTAGTGCTGTGGACATCTCGAATGAACGGGTACATAATATTTTGCATCAACATTTGGACCATGACAAAGCTATCCGCAAGATGGGTGCCGCGATTGCTCACGCTTGACCAAAAACGAAATCGTGTGAAGTGTTGCAAGGACGGTTTGCAGCTGTTCCAGAAGAATCCGCAGGACTTTAAGCGTCGTTTCGTCACTGTGGATGAAACATGGATACATCACAACACTCCTGAGACCAAAGAACAATCTAAACAATGGGTTACCAAGGGGGAATCTGCGCCAAAAAAGGCAAAGACCGTTCCTTCGGCCGGAAAGATTATGGCGACTGTCTTTTGGGATTCGCAAGGAATAATCCTCATCGACTATCTGGAAAAGGGTAAAACTATTACAGGTGCATATTATTCATCGTTATTGGACCGTTTGAAAACCGAGCTGCGAGAAAAACGCCCACGATTGGCCCACAAAAAAGTCCTTTTCCATCACGACAACGCACCAGCTCACACCTCAGCAGTTGTGGTCGCAAAATTAATGGAAATAGGGTTCCAACTCGTTTCACATCCCCCCCTATTCTCCAGACTTGGCTCCCTCGGACTACTATTTGTTCCCCAATATGAAGAAATGGCTGGCGGGAAAAAGATTTTATTCAAACGAGGAGGTGATTGCAGAAACGAATGGCTATTTTTCAGACTTGGACAAATCCTATTATTCGGAAGGGATCAACAAACTAGAGCAGCGTTGGACGAAGTGTATAAGCCTAAAAGGAGACTATGTTGAAAAATAAAACAGGTTTACCCCAAAAAATTAAGTAGTTTTTATTTTTGCACGGACTTTTCAAACGACCCTCGTAAATGTTCAAGAAAGTTGAAATATGAATCATCAATGTTGTTTCATTGTTTCAGGCTGTAAAGAGAGCCCAAGAAGAAAGCGATCTTGAAAGGATTCAGGACCTGTTTCCTAACGATTGTCTTAGACTGTATGATAGAGATGTGCTCACAATGGTAAGAATATATCGTATTTTTTTTTTTTTTTTAATTCAGAGTCTTGATAGTTCTTTTAAATTTCGAAAAAGATCGCGAGATTATCGTGGCAAATTTTCGTGTCTGAACCAAACAAACGGCCATTCATTTCTTGAATCTATTTTCCAGGCATTGACTTTATAGAATTAGTGAGCACAAATACTATTTGGTATATTTAAAAAAAATGGTTAACCTCCTCGTAGACTGAGGCAAAAACGATGGCCTCGCTACCATCTGGTCGAAAGATAAACAGGACACATCCTTCGAATTCAATTCATTCGGTATTTTGTTTTAACCTTCTTGTAATGGTTATCATTGGATGACCTTCATTCGAATCTTTCAAGTCGATTTTGATGCGTTGTTGCTTTTTTTTTTTTTTTGCATGACAAACTTTTACGCAGCAGTTATTGAATGAATGAAGAAAATGAAATCTCCTTGATTGAATTAATTGTTAATAATGTGAATTGCTTCAATGCACTCTCTTTTTTTTTATCATCACTTATCGCTAGAATTAAATAAAACCGTTTCTAAGTGTACATCCTAATAAAATTCACTTTAACCGCAGAGTTATTGCGAACTAAATAGCAGACATTCTGTGTACCAATTACTTAATTCAAATGTAATCTAATATAAAGGAAACTGCTAATAGCTTTTAATTGATTTTAAAAGATAGATTGCCCTTTTTGTAATTCGAACGCTTGGAAAGTATGTAAGTACGATCATAACTTAATTTCTAACTTTAACTACAAAAAAACTAGTTCCACCTAAAAGGAGAAGACTACAAATTCTAATGAAAATCATTTGAATACTGGAAGATAGTCTTAAATAATTCATGCATCCCATTTAGAACCTTCTTCAATATTCATCTTGCAGCAAACATAATTTGTAGTTTTATTTATTTTTTCATTTGGTTTTTGTATGCTCACATTTAATTTATAATTTCCTTCAACAAAATAAACCTTTCAGTTAATTTATGAAACCTCCTCTCATGGTTATTCCTGAATTTAACTTTAACTTAACTGAAAATAAACCATCCAATGCAACATTTTTCAATTTGACTTAGTAATTTATTTGCACTTTGCTTAGATTTGTTTCAATGCAATTCTTGACTCCTGATTTTATTTAAATGCAGTTTTATGCATATGTTATTATTATTTTTTGTAGTAGTTTTATAAGAAAGAAGTGGAAAATGCCCCACAGTTGCCTTGCACATTTATTCGGTTCCATTTACCATTATGAGGTTTGTACCTGCCAGTAATCTCACTAAAAATCTTTCTCTAGCTAAGAGTTACATCCAGAAATATATCCACTTGTTTTAATATTAGTGAAGGAGTTAGCTTACTGTTTCCAATGCGGAGATCTCGGATTCAAATCCAGTTCCATCCCTTGGCTATTCCTATTCTTCTTACAGCTCTCTGTCCCGGTGATGGACAGAGTTATATGTAACGAGAGAACGTATATCACTCGGATATTGACAGGTCTTAAATTTAAAAAAAATCTGTATCTTTTTATTTTGTAAAAATTTACTGAAACCAGTGTTGCCAATATCTACAAATTTGAGACAAGGAGGAATTGTTCCTCTCAATTTTTGTTTTTAATTAAAAGAGTCCCATAATTAGAGTTGTAAAAAGATTCCGTTAGAAGAAATCATTCCCTATTTTAATCAGAACAGTGATGATAGATTAAAAGAGGCGAACATTTTATGAAGTAACTAATGTAGCATACAAGGAAACACGTTGCGCATTAATTAGAGAAGTTTTACTCTAACATAGCCCTAACTAAAAAAAAAGTCCTCAAATTTTTGCTTGGAATATTGCTATAAGAGGAATTGGGAAGGACGTATTTCCTGATATTTCCCCTCCAAGAATTGCTTCAACCAATATTATATTTTATCTTTTTTAATTAAAATTTCAGAGGATGAAAGGACTATTACGCAAGCGGTCCAGCACCGCCGCTAGATTGCAGCGAGCTCTCTCGGCTAAATCTCTTCGTCCAGAATCTCCACCACCGCAGAGACCCACACCGCAGGCAGAAAAACGGCAATTCATCATGGAGACCAGAGTTCAGTTTACTGCGGTAAGTAGTTAAGTAATTGGGAACACAGAAGTGTTCGTTATTGTTTTTTAGTTAGGAGTCTCTTTGGACATGTTTCTTTAAGAGTGTGATTACAATCAAGCTCTTTATTACATTGGAGAATATCTTCCATGGAGAATAATAAGCGATAAGAGACTGCTGTCCAAGCTGTAAGCTACTCAGTCCCGATATAAAGACAATACAAACTGTAATGGCTATTTTTTTTCCAAAGTACCATCAAATATCAAATATCAAATATAAAAATCAAATATCATCACATAGAAGGAAACGACTAGTAAACATATTTTACTTAAAATTTCTTACTATGAAAGATTAATAAAAGTTACAAGCCTAGTCCGAGTATCGAACCCACAACCACAATACAATTTAGCTTTAGCGCTCGGCTACTGTGGTGCCAGTATTATATCGCATCTTTATATCACACTTGTGTAGCCAGATCGTGTGTAAATATTATATTTACCAACAGAAGTTTGATAGTGTTGTTGGGTAGATAACTTCTTCTTTACACATTTACTATAAAACCTCGTTTCTTTCACTTATTTACTTCGATCACACATTTTTAATTCAGGAGGAATTAGAGAAGGAATTAAAAAAGAAATTTGCACTATGGAAAGCATTCCATTATGGTTAAGGTGGAATTGTAGCCTCCAGACTGGTGACTTCGTGACAGTAATAAATCAGTCTATGGTTAAGTAGCACTTTGTAACTTGAAAATGAACTCTGAGCAAAACTACAAATTTATTTATATTTGTAAGTCTTTTTTAATAAACAAATCGTTGTTTAAAAAATATGTGTAAATAATAATCATCATCATAAATCTAGAAATTCATGATTAAAACTATAGAAACGTGAAATCATAGAAACCGGATTTTTAAAATTGCAATTAGGTTTTTTTATTTATTTATTTAGTAAATATGATGAAAACAAGTTTATTCTGTATGTACGTATTTTATTGATGTTTATATAATATTGAAAATAAAAGTTTTAGAAAAAAAAAAAAAAAGTAAGAATAATAAGATTCAAGGACAAGCAGTTAGATTATTGTGGATGAAGAGTTATAGTGGAGAACAAGTGTAGAAAGAATAAGAGGACATGATGATGATGAAGGCCCCTGTAGTGTGGAGGAGAGTTACATCAGGCGGGCGGGAGTTTGCGTGAGAGATGCTTGTTTGGAGACTGTGCCGTCGCGCCGCCGTCGTTGGTGTAGGGGAAGGAATTACTTTGTTTTTGTTTTTAACTCATTATTTGTAATCTTCATAGAAAGATCACGACCTACAAACATACACTCTTTACGTTTTATAACATATAACATGTTTAAAGGTAAAGAAGGTAAGGATGGTAGGGAGAACTGCATTAAACCCTATCCAAACCTAGTTACTCTGGGTCATTACTTAGGTCAACTTGCAGCTAACTTTTCTTTTCTCAAGAACTGAAAACAATACAAGAAATTACCATAACCATTCTCAACTAAATCTTCTTTTAGTTTAGTTTAGATCAGCGTTTCCAAACCTGTGGTACGCGTACCACTGGTGTTCGCGAGTTGCTGGTTGGTGGTACACGAAAAATAATCAATAATGGCGGACATAAAAAAATTAAACATAAAAGTATCATAGAAACGTTTTTTCCTATAATTCATAAAAATTATTATAATTAATTATATTATACAGTATAGTTGTGCAAGTTATAAGGTTAGTCTGTCTCAAGATGTACGAGAAAATATAATTAACTATGTAAAATTCTGCTTAAAGAGACTGACAGTATGCTCTATTCAAGCAACATTATTGGTACTTACAGGTAGTTGAATGCTTAAAAGAAATTAATTTAGAAGATTTGGGCACAAATATAATAATCCTAAAGAAGAACTTTGTAAATTAATTTAATAATTTTGAAGAGAAAAATATGTGCGCAATTTTTAATTATTTAAAAAAAGTTTTAAAACTAAGAACTTACACTTTACAAAGTTTATAAAGTGAACATGAACTTTATAACAGTTACCTCTATACAAATAAAGATAATAATAACAATAAAATAACACACTGGGAATAAAAAATTTCACGAAATACAATCATTTTTACGAAGTGATACAATTTAGAATGATGTACGCGAACCAAAAAAGGTTGGGAAACGCTGGTTTAGATTATAATAACGTTAAGCAGCACTGGGCCTACTAGTAATGAAATTGGCCGCAAGGCTGAGCTACTTGCTGGAGGCTCCTATTTCAGTAAACTGTTTTTGTATTTGTAACCTTTAAATAAAGTTCAAGATTGGAATATTACATTGCCTACTAAATAAATAAATGAATTATATTTATAAATAAAATCAACCAAGTTTGTAAGCCGTGTTTTTTTCTATTCAGGCAAGTAACTATTTAGTATATCACATTGAGATCTAGAAAAATTTGAATTAGCTGAGTGCCAATAATCATGATATCGGATTTCCAATAATCCTAATCCTTACGATTTTTCTTTAGGATTACTAAGTTTAAAGCCACTGTCAATGTTAATGCGGCCACTAAATTTAAATTGATTTTTTCCTCTTAACTTTGTTATAAATCATCCATCGACTGTATAAGTTAGAATGCCCACCATACTGCTAATATTTGAAACAATTTCAACTAATTCAAAGTTATATTTGTTTCCAGTTCTTATTATTTATTAAATTACTATTTAATTAAATAGGAAGAAGTTCATGCCATACTTAATTGTTAAATATCAATTTACCTACATAACAGGGCAGAAAGTTAATTGCAAATAATTTAGCTATACGGATGTAGATTACTACTGTTTAGCTGTTTCCTGTTGGTAACGTAATTAATAAAAACGTAACAAAATAAAGTCAAATTCACTTATTGTTTTATTGAAGTTTTGCTTTACTACAAAAAATAGTTATAGATTTAGGAGGTTTAATTTCCACAGTTTTTTTAATATTCACTTTATTCCGCGCTAATTGTTTAATTACTTCCTTTTAATTTGATCAGCTCCATTTAATTCTTTCCTTTTATTTTTTAATTGCAAGATCTTTTCCCCCGTTCTGTAGTTCATAACCAGTTATTTCTTTGACTCTGTGTTTCTTTTTGTGCCTGTTCGCTACAGAAATTTAACGCCTATATACAAGACTTCCATGTTAATTTAACGTTTGCCTGTAATTTGTTAGAAGATTAAAAAACAAAAAATATATACTCTCAGAAGTTTGGTGTCCTGTTTGAAGTCGCTGTTTTTCAAATTTAAATTAGATTCTCCTTTATAAAATGTTATTTTCTGAAGTAGAGCCTGCCAAGTCAGCTATCCATCCAATAATGGACCACTCTCTAGTTCCAACGTATTATTACTTTAAGGTGTATTTTTTTTTCTTTACTTATTTCGTAAAGAAAAAAGATTTATTATTTATTTTGTTTTTAAACAAAATACATTTTTATGAACTTATTTTGCTTCTCATTAAAAATTAAGGTAATCCATTTGTAGAATATTGTTCATCTTTTTTTGGTGACTGATTCAATAATCTAAAGGGAAGAAAGATTATTGCCTATTATTTCTTTTATTGCCAATCTTGAAGGCAAACATAATGTAAAACTAATTTTAATACCGGACAGTTTTAATAATTAGTAATAAGTAAAAGCTCTGAAGAAGACATAGTATCCTATGAAGACGAAAGCTTCGCGATAAAACTAATAAAAAAAATTGATATAATCTTTCATTTCTTTGTAATTCACTTAACCCTGTTTGTTACAAAAGTGATGAAATTAGAGCAACCCATTGCATTAAAATGTATCCTAACAATTTCACTGACAGCCTAGATGCATCCTTAAGGTATTAAACCGATGCTTAATATCATACCTCTATGTTTTTTTTATAATTGTGAACTACCAGTAGATTTTTAATTAAGATAAATTGATCGTTGTCTATGATCTCAGAACATGTTACGGTTCTCTGATTAGATATCTGCCACAATTTGTTATCTAAATTGGCAAAAAAAAAAGTGTTTAAAGCCTAATTTGTTATGAAAAAAGCTTGATTCTGTTACCTTTATTAAAACGTCGTGAAGTTGTACCACGTATTGCCGTTTCAAAGCACTTGTAAGTTTTGTGTACAAATTGACGCTCTGGAATCTCTCTGAACTTGTCTCTAGCGTCCCTGCCTCAGCACTAGAACAATATTTTTTTTTTACTATTGTGAGCACAAAAAGGAAGTATAACGTTTGAAGTGAAGTGATGTTAATACGTTTTCTAGGAACATACAAATTATTACGATAAAATTTCCGTTTTTCTTCGATGTTGAAACATTTTAAAAGCTTCGTTCAGCGTTCATTAGCTACGAGGGTCGTTTGAAAAGTCCGTGCAAAGTCAGAGAGATAGCACTACTGGCGCGTATCGAGGTTATGTTTAGTTAGTAGCATCTCTTGGAAGAACACACACCAAGTTTCAGCCAGATCGGTCTATTTCTTTGTGTTTGGCATTCGTTTGAATCGAGGAAGTCGAGTGATTTTCAAAAAATGGACGAAAAAGAATTTCGTGTGTTGATTAAACACTACTTTATGAAAGGCAAAACGCCTGAGGAGACTAAAGAGAAGCTTGATAAACATTATGGTGACTCTGCACCTTCGATTAGAACAGTTTATAAGTGGTTTCAAAATTTTCGGAGTGGCCATATGGGCACAATTGACGCTGAACGTTCTGGACGCCCTGTTGAGGTTACTACTCCAGAAATCATTGATAAAATCCATGATATGGTGATGGATGACAGAAGAGTGAAGGTGCGTGAGATTGCTAGTGCTGTGGGCATCTCGAATGAACGGGTACATAATATTTTGCATCAACATTTGGACATGACAAAGCTATCCGCAAGATGGGTGCCGCGATTGCTCACGCTTGACCAAAAACGAGATCGTGTGAAGTGTCGCAAGGACGGTTCGCAGCTGTTCCAGAAGAATCCGCAGAACTTTAAGCGTCGTTTCGTCACTGTGGATGAAACATGGATACATCACTACACTCCTGAGACCAATGAACAATCTAAACAATGGGTTACCAAGGGGGAATCTGCGCCAAAAAAGGCGAAGACCGTTCCTTCGGCCGGAAAGATTATGGCGACTGTCTTTTGGGATTCGCAAGGAATAATCCTCATCGACTATCTGGAAAAGGGTAAAACTATTACAGGTGCATATTATTCATCGTTATTGGACCGTTTGAAAACCGAGCTGCAAGAAAA
The DNA here is from genome assembly GCF_049639745.1 of Rhodnius prolixus. Lineage (NCBI taxonomy): Eukaryota > Metazoa > Arthropoda > Insecta > Hemiptera > Reduviidae > Rhodnius > Rhodnius prolixus. Next base: position 28,711,859 of record NW_027411624.1, read on the forward strand.
ACGCCCACGATTGGCCCACAAAAAAGTCCTTTTCCATCACGACAACGCACCAGCTCACACCTCAGCAGTTGTGGTCGCAAAATTAATGGAAATAGGGTTCCAACTCGTTTCACATCCCCCCCTATTCTCCAGACTTGGCTCCCTCGGACTACTATTTGTTCCACAATATGAAGAAATGGCTGGCGGGAAAAAGATTTTATTCAAACGAGGAGGTGATTGCAGAAACGAATGGCTATTTTTCAGACTTGGACAAATCCTATTATTCGGAAGGGATCAACAAACTAGAGCAGCGTTGGACGAAGTGTATAAGCCTAAAAGGAGACTATGTTGAAAAATAAAAAAGGTTTACCCCAAAAAATTAAGTAGTTTTTATTTTTGCACGGACTTTTCAAACGACCCTCGTATATAGTCGAAAGTTACAATTAATTAATCGAAATTACTTATTTATTAAGTAAATCTTGAAAAAAATAATATAAAAACGGTACAATATTATAGTTTATGTGAAATTGAAAATTTAAAACAAAGTAATGGCGTCATCTTTATTTTATTGTACAATAGATCTTATTTTTATAGCTTCATTAATTTTTATTGAAAAAATAAGAAGTTCTTTCTTAGAAGTTTTCATTCACTATTAATAATTTCTTTTAATTGAAATGACTCAGTTGAACTAAATATTGTATGTATTAGTTTTAATGGTACAATATTATCTTTCTAACTTTTATGTCTGAAATTCGTAATTCTTTTCTTTTAAAGTTTTGTCTTTTTGTTTCTTATGAATTGAATTATATTTCCTACCTGCTTGTTAGTTAATCGCCATTGTTTACTTTACAAACTTTACCTGAAAAAATTTCTTGTGATTGTTAATTGTTACAGTATTCTCTTAAATTCTCCAACACATTGTTATTGTGATCTTTAGACTTTCGTAAATAATAGAAAGGGTTTGGATTGGGTTTTCCATCTTTTGGTCACCTAAAATATTCTTTAAAAATTTTAGAACTTTTGCTTTTAACTTTATAACAGTTTAAGTTTAAAAAAAAAATAATAATAATTTATCACGTAATCAGCGCAGCCAGCGACACAATCAGAAAAACTTATAAGTAGAGATTACCAACACAAACTTTGCTTTTTTTGGGGGGGGGGGAACTTATCATTGAAAATGGATGAAAACACAAAATTAGTTGAAAATTTTAATAAAACTGATGGAAATTCTATTGGTTAAAAACTTGATGTTATCCACAGCGCTTCAGAATTTCCCGTTTTTCGGGATAATCATTGATTCCTTTTCCTCTGGACGAAAATAGTTGTGCAGGTTAGTCTTGACGGCCATCATTGCCACCTGATAAGCTTCCAAAAAAATAATGTCAACAGAGATGAAGGGAATACTTAGCAAAAATTTTTTTTTTTTTTTATTAATGTCTTGTTCTTTATAATACTTCACTTAGTTAGTACTTCAAGTATTATTATATTAATTTTGGCAAGAAATGTATAAAGTGATACATGTTCCGCTCTTTTAAAAAACTATTTTAACCTACTTCATCAGCTACTGTGCATTAATAAATTTACTTCTGTTTCTGTTTTAGGGCGTGCAAAGCCAGGAAAGACATCTGTTTCTGTTCAACGATCTATTATTAATAGCAAAAGCAAGATCTGGTGGTAATTTCAAATTAAAAGAAAAAGTACGTGTATCCGAAATTTGGATGTGCCTGTCCGGTATTGAAGAGGTTAGCGAAGTGACCAAATCAAGGGATACTTCTTTTGTTTTGGGCTGGCCGACTACCAACGTTGTGGCCACTTTCAGGTAGTTGAAAAAAAATATTTAAATTTATAAAACTTTCGCTTTAAATAAGGAAACAATAAATTTTTACAGGATCTACCATCATAATTAAGTACATCCTGCTTCATTTTGTTCCTTTTACTTTTTTTGCCTTCACTATTGTGTCTGATTTCATTATTATTACTATATTAACTTGGAAGTGATGTCCTCCTTACTTTCAAGGAACAGAGGAACCCACATTTCGAATTGCTTAAAATATTATATTTCCTTATTAAAGTGTTGTAAAAACTGAAGTTGATAAATGAATTTATATTTATCGTTTCCTTTAAAATCAATTTCCTTTAGACAGATTGAATAGTAATGTTCTATCCAGTACCACCTGAAATTATCAGTTGTATTTAAATGCCTTATCTACTTTTAAATAATAATAATTATTATTTAATATAATTTGATAATCAGGTAGAATTCTGTTATGGAAACGCTTACTTGAATCTCTTAGACTAATGTACGTAATAAAACTTTTTTGAAACTGATTTTGTGAGAAACAAAATCGTTAAATACGACCAAATTTGTATGGCATTGAGGATCTTTAGCTCAATTTCTTTCCAACCGTGAGCAGCAAGGAACTATAATTGGCTTCGTCCCCTACAGACATACCTGTGGATCCTTCTACACTACTCTGTGCATATGCAGATGACACAACCATACCAGCTACAAGAGCACATCGTTCTTCAGCTTTATACAAATTACAGACATAATTACATAAAAATATAATCCTGGACGAAGAAGTGCAGGATTAAAATGAATCCACAGAAATGCCACACGTTTCCTCTTCGGCGGAGCTCCTGTCTTCTCCCACAGTAATCCTCTTCCTTGCACAGATCTGGTGCACTATCTTCGGCACAAACGTGAACAAAAAAAAAAAAAAACGTGCGAAACTTCTTTAAAGACTCTACTTCAAATTGAATGACGTTTCAGAAATGCCTATAGAACTCAATAACACATGTGGATTTTCGGACTACTACAGCTGTAGTGTTTAACTGAACAATACCGGATTGTCTAAAGGACATTTCAAACTCAAACGTCCTGGCTAGACGATATTATCACAAGTTTCATACTGTTCTCTCTGATTGTTCTAATCCATTTGAACAGTCTCTCCGTCTCTACTCTTAATCTAAACCATCACGCTGACTGAATCCACCAATGGCCCCGGAACTTCCTACAGAACTGAAGATCATAGTTTCGATCGCTTGTAGAGAGTGCTACCCCTGGGTAGTTTCTCTCCTCCTGCTCTTCATGCACCATGCATATCTTTACTACTCATTTATTTTATTTTTTCTTTTGCGTGGGAGAAAAATGCCAAAGGCACCTTCCGACGATCTATCGGGTGTGTGTGGCTCGACCCACTTAAAAACCCTCTCCCCTTCAGGCGTAAAATGTCCATCCCGGAACCGCCAAACAGCATTACTTCGGGATGACGCCTCGTAAACTTGGCTTTCTTTCTATTTATACTCTTCAATTACACCTGCAATTATTCCAGATCCTTTCTTTTTCTTATTAGGATACTCTTTACCATGGAAGAGACCCTCACCCAAGCTTCCTCATCTTCCAGCATCCGTCCGACGATGCTGTCCGGAGTTATCGGACCGGTAACTTCCCGCAATCTTCTTCTTTCCTGTACCCAATGTGTACATACTACATAAAAAAGTGTGCAGGGCGTTATCCGAGACCGTGTCTCCGTAAATGCACGCCCCAGACGGCCTTTTTCTGATTTTATTAAGGAAACCTGCGAAATATCCGTAGCCAGTAAGGAATTGTGTGAGGTAATAATCCACCTCTCCATGTTTCCTATCTGCCTAGATCACCGGATCAACAATCAACCTTGCAGTCCATCGCCCTTGGTCGTCATTCGCCCAGCAGTCTCTCCATTCTTGTACCAGCCGAGCAATCGCCCTCTTTCTCATTTACTTATAGTATACATTTATATACAGATTGTAAATTAATAAAATAGATTTTTTTTTTAAAGTTCTCGTTTGATTAGTTTCTTTGGCCAGGAAGGCGGGTCATTTTGAATGAATATTTAATTACGGTATTTTGTAATAAATTAGGACCACTTTATTCCATAGATTAAATTCTCATTGTGACATAGTTTGATTTTTTAATTTTCATTGAAGTGTCTATATTTTATTTGAAGAGTAATAGCTGGCCTATTTGATTTTACAGCTAACAATAGAAATGTAGGTTTATCACTTCCAACACATTAACTTCTCCATTGTGAAAGCATACATGTGAAGACACGAGATATTGGTAAAATGAAGTGCCCATGACATTGTGATAAATGTTTAAACAATGCTTATGTCTTCTTTAGTAGTCAGTAGTGTCAAGATGAAACTAATAATAATTGAGGAGGCGGTGATACTTTGCTGATTTTGCTATTTTGTTTACTATAGCGCTCCTATGTCAGCTGATAATAATACAAGTGTGTAGGATGTCGTCATCATATTCTACATATCTTCATTGCCATTGTTCTGTTGTAACGCGGCTGCGCACTATACTCCCATTGCTTTACTGTTATTGTCCTGGTTCACCTAATTTATTTCATCAATACAAAACAAGACAACCAACTAATTAGACAACGTAAATAAATATGTTAAACAATAAAGAATTCACTAATCTAAGAGCTACTTCCGGATTAGCAAAGGTTTGGCCTCCATATTCGTTTTGAGTATGTGAGGTCCATCTCCTACTTACTACTTATGGACGGTCATCAAGTTATTAATGATGTATCATTAAGGTGGGTATCCGATAATGCAAACATTTGGCATGAAACGCTGACTTGCGTATCTCCCATCTCCAGCAGTTTTCGTGGTTATATTAGACCAATTTAATTGTAATTAAAAGTTGGAATTTTTACTAAAAACAAAAAGGTGATCGGTTGTAAAATCACGGAACAATTCAATTGTAGAGGCCAGTAAAAAAGAAATAGAAATGGTCTATGTAAAGGAATGATGGTATTACACGAGCCGTTCGATGCACAAATCGATTAACTCTATTTTTTGAAATATCTTTAAATTTAAGTGTCAAATCACTTGGTTCAGTCATAGCTTTTTTGTATTTATAATAAATTGCCCAAATAATAAAGATTAACACTATTAAACGGCAAAAAAATTGTTTGGCCATTGAATAATAAATAATTTATTTCAGAAGCCATTTTGATTAACTCCGTCCTTTAATGTAAATCGTTGCTATAATTCCAACTCAAACTCATGCAGCAGGCGCTGAATTATAACGGTATACTTATTTGAGATTATATTATAAACGGAATTACACATTATTTATTAAACGGAATTACACATTATTTATTAAACGGAATTACACATTATTTATTAAACGGAATTACACATTATTTATTAAATGGAATTATAAAAAAAAACAAAGTACATTATTTCATCGCATTTCACCACATTTTGTTTTAATCGAGTTGTGCAGTGGACGGCTCATTAAAACTGTCCGGTAGGACAGTTTTATAAGGGTTGATCGTCAAAAACTGCACGAAAAAGCGTAACGTTGAAAAACACCCAACTTTGACAATTTTTTTCTCTTTTTCTATAAAAGATAAAATTCCCAAATTTTCTTTAAAATATAGGGCAAACCCTCCTTTATAACTGTAATTTTTTTGCGACCTTCCAGACCTAATAGATTTTGAGAAAAAAGTTGCCGAAAATGAGCAAAAACGGCATTTTCAGAAATTGTTGTTGTTGTTCTTCTTCTTCTTCTTCTTGTTGTTGTTGTTGTTGTTGTTACCTTTTTTGTAAACTACGTAGCGCCTAAACGCGAGAACCGATTTTCATGAATGAGGTGACATTCGATTCGGAATTTTATGTAGATGTGCCTTTTGGGGGTCTCGACGCTGTACACCGAATGGGAGAGGAGTTAGCCCCCTTTATGTAAGGCCCCCTTCAAAATTATTATTACTAATTACTCTGTAAATCTTAGCCCGATTTTGATAAAATTTGGTAGGATGATAGAGTTAGGGCTCCCCTACGTAACATTAAAGCGGCGATCTGCTCTTACTCTAGTTAAGGGGAAGTATAGCAATCGTTTCAAATTATCGACAAGTGAACTGATTTTCATGAATGAAGTGTCATTCGAATCGAAATTTTGTATAGATTTGCACTTTAAAAGTCTCGTCGCTATGCCTCATATGGAGGGGAGTTTGCCCCACCAAAGTAAGGCCGTTTCTAAAACTATTATTACCAATATTTCTATAACGCTTTGTCCGATTTTGATAAAATTTAGCACGAAGAAGTGATTAAAGCTCCTCTATATGGCTGTGAAGTGCCATCATGCTCTTACACCTACTAAGAGGAAGTACTGCAATCGTTAAAATTATCAATGGGTGAACCTATTTACATTAATGAATTGTCGTTCGATTCAAAATCTTTGCCTCTTTGCCTTTTAGGGAGAAGTACTGTAATCGCCCGTTTATTTTTCTTACTTCTCTTAAAAGGAAGGTCTGAAATCGCAGTTTAAATTTGCTTTTTACGTACAAATACCTTCCTATTTTATATAAAAAGGCTTTCTCAAAAAAATTGTTATTGAGGATGGTTTGGGGACTGCAACTATAATCATTCTTTAAAAAGATCTCTCCAGTGGTAGTTACGGTTCCTACTTAACACCTTATCAGGTTATAATGATAGAATTGCTTATTCCAAATTTAAAAAAAACAGTAAAGCAGATATGTAACTTAGCAAAATAGACAAAAATGAAAATCTATCCAAAAGGTACAAAAATCTCCTTAACAAAAACTTACAGTTTAAAAAGTTAAGTATAAGGGTTGATTAAACGCCAAAAGGTACACAAATCAGCAAGTACCCAACATTTCATTCAAGCTTAGTTGATATAATTTAAGTAATTTTGCTGCATTAACTTTTCCTTCACATTTTTTAGAATTTATTAGATGTCACAGACCCTTATGCTGGCCATTTTCATCTACAAAATATTTGTTCAAGTAGCACTGTAGATTGACTTTAATATCTATTAATCTATAATAATCAAACCATTAATTACAGGTTAAAAAGAAAACGTTATAAAAAATAAAAAAAATTACGAGGCTACAAAATTTAAAAACTTTTTTAAAAAAATGCTTACACCAACATACATCAATGATTTCGATTATTTTATTTTTAATAAAAATCGTCTGTTTAAGTTTATTCTTCGATTAAAGTAATTGTTATTTTATGTAGTAGTCAAACGTTTATAATAATAGGTAATAATTATCTGGCTTTATCGCAAATAATATAGTTTTCTTCAATCACACTCTCAATGTAGCTGTTCTTCTCACAATGTTATATATATGTTATGTAATATAAAATAAATAAGTATTGCATACTTTTAGGACAGCTAATTATTCCAGTATTTTACTGTAAGTAAAATTAAATTACAATTGAGAAATGAATAGTTGTTGTTGAATAATCTACTTGTTATTAACTGTGTGTTATTTGTGCTCACGAATATTTCGGTAAGACGAATTCAAGTCTGAAATATTGTTTTAAATCCTCCGTGATTCAAATTTAAACAGTAGCCGACTCTAACTTTGTCTTTTTCTACTTTAACATGCATGTATAAGATGTGACAACTTCAGAATAAAGGGCATATTAAAGATAAATCAGAAGAATAATTTGGAATAGAGTTAAAATAAAGTACCTATTTAAAAACGAAGATATAATATACATTTTATCATGATTATAACCAAATAATATTATGAATGAACTGGCCAGCATAAGGGTCTGTGACATCTAATAAATTCTAAAAAATGTGAAGGAAAAGTTAATGCAGCAAAATTACTTAAATTATATCAACTAAGCTTGAATGAAATGTTGGGTACTTGCTGATTTGTGTACCTTTTGGCGTTTAATCAACCCTTATACTTAACTTTTTAAACTGTAAGTTTTTGTTAAGGAGATATATACAGGGTGAACCAAGTAATGTCCATAGGTCCACTGTTGTGTACGTAGTACATCTAAAGTGGAGTTCAATGACGTATTGGCCAACTTCATATTTTCCACTGTTCTTGAGTGACGTCACTTTAAATTTTTTTTCTAAAATCATTACTTTTTTCCAAAAAAAAATGTTATTACTCAAAAAGTTTTAGTCCGAATTCGATTCTGATGACACGATTAGAGAGACAGATAAATTTTCTAAAAATGAACACCATTTCGAAGCGTAAGTTATTCTCCAAACAGTCTCGATCTTCCTCCAGATGCTGGAGAAATAAAAGTAATCGACATTTTTAAGGAAACTCATTAGGCCCTTATGTGACCATTATCAGACCTAGGTGCTGGCACTTTTTATAAAAGTTTCCTTGTCTAATGGACTTTAAACGGTATATCATTTTCCAGGATTCCTTTTATCTTCGTATGAGAAATTACCTTTGTTTTACGAGAAAACGTGCTCACGAGCGCACAACAGTGTTAGTTATCAAGTTGTTTTAATTCATTGAAAACTCTTTTAGATGGACCAATAGTCAATTTTAAAGTAGGCTGTCTTAAAATATGGAAGTCAAAGGTTACAAATTGCACTTTAAACATTTACTTCTGAACTCTCTGAAATATTTGAGAAAATGTTAGCAAATATTTTAAACAAGTACTATTTTTATAAAAAAAAAATCCGAATTCGATTCTGATGACACGATTAGAGAGACGGATAAATTTTCTAAAAATGGACACCATTTCGAAGCGTAAGTTATTCTCCAAACAGCCTCAATCTTCCACCGAATGCTGGGAAAAAAAAAAGTAATATTTATGTCAAAAGAAAATTAAACAGTTGAATTTATGCTATTTTCGTATTAAAGCTTCCTTGAAACATGGCATTTTTACTAGGGAAGTGACGGAAAGCAAAACAAAATATTCATTAAAGTTGCCGCTTGTGTTCAACCGATTTTCTACAAAATTTGAACTGATTTACCTTATCTGAAACATTTTGAAATTGATAATGAGACCGCATTGTGCAGCGTAGTAGCTATTACAATTCATCTTGTAGTGCTGTAGATCGTCAACTCTGTCTCCTTTTTGATGATTCTTTGAAAACTCCTTCAATATCGTAAACATCATCCCCCGGTAGTTTGAACAACTCTAAATTTAATTTTCTCAGACTAATGGTTTGCAAAGAATGTTTAGATGTCAACTGAGTGCACTTTAAAAATTAATAATGTGTACTTTTCTTGCTTAGAGAACGTAGGCCAACTGCAGAATTGTAGTACTGCCTCTACAATGGAAATTCGCCTTTACTAAGGGCAGATGATTAAAAAAAAAAAATTATTTATTGACAGGTTAAAGTAATATAACCTCATTCCAACTGAATTTACAATCAATAAAATCTGCACGTGCATTCCAGCCAACACAATTGGCTAAAAATATAGAAGCCACTGTGTAAGCACGTGGTGTGCAACACGTGGTTTGTAAGCTATCCACCACCATCCTTCTCTTCTACCACTAACCATTTCTGTTCTGGCCCCCTTTGATGATGAGAGCCTACACAGCTAACGGACCACCTTTATTATAAAGTAACTTGAGGACAAAAACTTCCTTAGTGGTTGGCTAGTTGTACATACATAACGGTAGCCATAGGATATTCGCCACTTTGCCAGACAGTCTGGTACCAGGGTTTCGTCTCTACTATACATTTCTATAATTCACAAAAAATAAGAACAACGAGATGTCTCTTGTTTTATTATTTTTACCTTCCCTTACTTTTCTATTGTAATCGTACAGATTCTTAATTTGGAGATTCTTGTTATTAAAATTGTTTCACTTTAAACTCGATCTTATTAATCGATTCACGCGATTTTAAATGAAAGCTTACAATCGATTGATTCTGCTGCTCCAAAAATTTTAAAAATAAATATTCTTGAAAATATATTTTTTTTTTTTACGTTTATTTTTGCTCCAATCAGCGCGTTGGTGCGCTATAAGTAACAATGATAACAGTAACAACAAATAACAGAAGAATACGAGTGGAGAAGTTACCCTGCGGTAACACTCCAAAATAGGCTATTAGTCGCGCTCTCTTCACTTGAGAGGAGATCACGAGGCCACACTGTCTCTTAAGGCGTCTTGTCGGGTTGTCAGGAAGAGTTCTAGAAGAAAGATTTTTGAGCTAGAGGATTAATATGAGATTGCAGACTGAAGTGGAGTTTTCTGTATCGTGTTTTCAGCAACTTGGGTGACAAAAGGAATGTTAAGGTCAGTGTGTATAGTTAAGTTGGAGACATAAAAAGGAGCGTGTACAATAGTTCGAAGTATTTTAGATTGTAGAGATTGAATCCTTTGTAGATTGGAGCGTTTGGTTGAACCCCACAGCTCTATTCCATACGCCCAGATGGGTTTTAAAATAGATGTATAAATTAGTCTTTTGTTGTCCAGAGAGAGTTTTGATCTATCGTCAAAGAGTCTTTTAAGTAGTCGATAGCGTCTGTTCAGTTCTGTTCTTTTAAGTCTAGTGTGAGGGTTCTTGAAAATATAAAATTCAGATTTAAATAATTTACTTACAGAAAATCATTGGGGCTTTCCCCCCCCAAAAAAAAGATGTGGAAATCATAAAACAGAGATCGATAAATGGAGATTATTTTTTAAATTAAAGGTTCCCTTTATAGAATAGTAGAAATAAAAACTCTTATTATTTTTATAACATGAAGAAGGTAATTTTAATTCAGTAAATTTTAATAGTTAATGAGATTAAATCTGCGTTAATTAATGTAACTATCTAGAATACAGAGTTTAGGGTAAATCCCATAACACTTGGTTAAGGCTTAAATCTCTCCTACTAAAAGTTCGAGTTCTCTAACCCCGGTAAGTCCCCCCGAATTTCGAACGCAACTCTCTACCTATACATTTCTCTGATGTGTGTTACTTTCAATCCAGGCACCATCCCCAAAAATGGATCAAGGTTCTGACACTCGTTGGGCACAACAAATAAATAACGTTATCACACTGAATATTATGATTATTACTGAAATTACCCTGATTATTATGCCTGAAACTATATTTTTTTTTTCAAAACTTTTTAAGCAATTTAATCATTTTATGCGTTCGTATAAGTCTGAAGTGAATTTGCTCTAGGAACTTCTTCTGTTGCCATTATTAAAATTAGAATCAGGACCAGTTTTTATCCAGGAATTAGCATTTCAAGGTCTTGGATATATTACGAGTACATCACAACTTTAAAAAAGAAAAGAAAACTAATTTAAATTAATTGAATTTTAATGAAAAACAGTCAGGTTTTTTCATCTCATTATTTCCGGTCTAAATTATTTTTGTAAATTATGAAAAGGTTAAATTGTTTTTTTAGAACTCACCTGTTTCAATCTGTATAATCCAAATTTATTTGTGAACGTAGGCGTACGCGTATACAGGTTCTGAAGGTTTGTTTAATAGAAAATGATGGAGAGGGCAAAAGCCCTTTATTTCCTACTTTACCAACGTGGTAGGGATGAAAGCAGTAAGGTGGGTGAAAAAAAAGGGCACCCCTAGAGGACAGCGAACAAAAGGCCACGAAGACACCTACCCAAATTTCCTACACAGTGCAGCCCTCACAGTTCAGCTCTCTGCTAGTCTTACAATGTATTACAGTGCGTCCTGTTCGTCTAGTCCAGTGTTCATCTAACTGTGTTTGCATTAGTTTTAATTTTTTTTTTTTTTTTGTTCCTGGAGCAAGATTTCTAATTTTATCAAATTCTTACCCATTCTTCACCGAACTTATGTCGACGATGTTGATGCAAGGAGAGGAACAGAGTGTCGGATGTGGTTGGAGGACGTCAAAGAAGGGCAAAAAGTTCCTTCGTTCTATGTAAGCTATTTTAATATTGATGTTAAATTATTATCTACAATGATTGTTGACAATCATTTCATTGATTACGCACATTGTTAAACATTGCACAAAATAGGTTTTTAATATTTATGCTCATAACAAATACGTCTCTACTAAAAAAAATCTCACCCTTATAGGCCAGTCAAATTAGGCAAAAAAAAAGAGAATAAACCTCAGAATGGGAGATAATATTCTATAAACTTGAATAAATCTTTGTTTTGGCATTTTATAAGTTAGCTCAAAAGTCTCATAGAATCTTGTGTACGCGTCACCGGTAATCAGTGGTCAAAGGTCACGAAAATCGGTTTCTTTGCAAATACATATCTTGTTTCCTTTGCTCTAAATGACATTAAAAGTTTTTACCAAGAAGTTGTAGAGCATAAAATTCTCTACAAATTTGGTTCTATGCAATTTTTCATACAATTAATCGTTCTTGGGATTTTATAGAATTACAAAAATATTACAATTACTAGCCTGTACCCGGCCTCGCGTTACTGTGGCTCAGACTGGTTAAATAGAACTATTCCGTACAATCAAAGAGTTCTAAGGCTATGTCATTTTGGAATCGAATTGCTGTCCGAATCAATCTATTTAGGAACGTTTTACCAGTATACTCCTGGCGTATATCTAAGAAGAAGATTTCTCCCAGCCCTGTTATTATTTGATCGTAAATGCCTTTTAGCTCGTTAGATTAGGAATATTTGATTGCACGTACAACACTTACTTGTGGTAATTTTGTTCACGACGCAATTCTACATCGAACGAAGCAGCAGCAGATCCATTCGGTACAAATCTTCAATCATTATCAACAGTTCTTTATGTTTCTGCTGTGAAATCCATGTTCACATATGAATTTTCCTTGTGTATTCAACGAATGTAGTTCTCTTGAAGACAAAGGAGAGCAGTAAAGAGGTAGAGAGAATATCAAGATATTATCCTAAATTATGTTCTACTGTTACAAAAGTTCCATTTTACCTCGTTTTTTGTCGGGAATTTTTGCCAATTACATAATATCTCTGGTTAGTTTTATTTTTTACCCATTATTCGTTCCAAAATATTTAAATTTGACGTTTAAATAAACATATATATGTATTCTATTAGTTTTAAGACTTATTGGGAATGAATTTCATAAATTTTCCAACTATTTTACGTATTACTCAATAAATATTTTCTCTTAACTTTTTTAATTATCATCTTCTAATGCTCGAGTATATTAAATTATTTCACCTCAATGCAACGTTTTACTCTAAAGTTTTTTAGATTTAATCAAACCATCTAATCTAATCAAGGAGCAATGATTTAAAACTTGAATATAATGAAACTCAATAAAGAATAAATAAATTATCACAACGCTTTCTTAGAAACTTTATTCATAAAGTTGGATTAAAAAAAAAAAAAATTAAGTTCTACATAATAATGCATTTTTAATTTAATAATTAAAACTTTATTATTTAGAGTAAATTAATTACAAAAACTAGTAATATATTTAAAAAAAGTAAAATTTTTAAAAAATCCTCTTAAAAATACCACAAAAAAACAAAGTTTGTATCCGGGAAACATAATGCTGTAGGAGCTAAGGGTAGAATCGCAGTAAAAAGGAGTGGGAGAATATCAAGATATTATCAACCAATCAGAATGAAAAAGTACAGTGGCCATATTTTGTACAGATAGGTACTTAATTCCTATTGGCTGATGTTTCCCTTTTCACTGCCCCGCCCATTACAGTCAGATTCTTACTATAAGCTCCTATACCATTATGTTCTACTGATACAAATGTTGCATTTTACCTTGTTTTTTGACAGGAATTTTAGCCAATTACTGGATATTTTGATTTTTTACACATTATTCGGTCCAAAATATTTAATTTGGGCCTCTAAATAAATATATAAGTGCTTCATTTGTTTTTAAGATTTTAGGTAATGAATTTCACTGTTTTACGTATTACTCAATAAATATGTTCTCTCTTTAAAACACCTAGAAATTATTTAATTATTATTTTTTAATGCTTGTGTATATTACATTATTTCACCTCCTCTTTTACGACGAAACCTAGTATAATTGATAAATGATTCTTTGAGTGAACGAACTTTCAAATTGACTTTAAGTTGGTGTTTTCCTTTAAATTAAAAGAATAAAACAGAATTGTGGATTTACGATCTATACGTACGTTGATCAATGAAAAAATTCGAAAATTTCATTTTAAAATAGAAATACGAGGTGTGTTCAAAAAGTAACGGGAATTTTTAAATTTCGCGGGTTTGGAGAGTCTGATTGTAAAAATTTTTTTTTTATTTTGTTGGTACACATGCCCCTGAAGTACGATAAAATTTTCAGTAATATTCATTGTTTACTTCTTAAGTGGCAGCCGTTAAGGTTAGACGTGTTTTTCGAGCTTGGCGATTTTTGTTTGTTAAAAAAAATGGATCAAAGAATTTGTATTAAATTTTGCGTAAAAAATGAAATAAAGTGTGTGAAATGTTAATAAAGGCATATGGTGAGTCTGCTATGAGTAAAACAAGGATTTACGAGTGGTATAAGCGTTTCCAAGATGGCCGCGAAAACGTTGAAGATGACGAACGACCTGGACGTCCAAGCACATCAACAACCGATGAAAACGTGAAAAAAGTGAAAGAAATGGTTATGAACGATCGCCGAATCACAATCAGAGAAGTCGCTGATGATGTTGCCATATCAATTGGCTCATGCCATGAAATTTTTTCGGATGTTTTGGGTATGAAACGTGTGGCAGCAAAATTTGTTCCAAAATTGTTGAATTTTGAACAAAAACAGCGGAGAATGGAAGTTGCTCAAGAGTCACTCAATGAAGTCGACAACGATGCGGATCTACTGAAACGTGTTATAACAGGTGACGAAACATGGGTTTACGGATATGATGTCGAAACTAAGGCTCAATCGTCCCAGTGGAGGCATTCTGGATCGCCAAGACCGAAGAAGGCTCGACAAGTGCGGTCGAATGTGAAGGTTATGCTCACTGTGTTCTTCGATTTTAATGGCGTAGTGCATCATGAATTCTTGCCACAAGGTCAAACAATCAATAAGGAGTACTACCTACAAGTTCAACGCCGTTTGCGTGAAGCAATCCGAAAAAAACGCCCGGATTTGTGGCAAAACAATTCATGGATTTTGCACCACGATAATGCACCTGCTCACACTTCATTGCTTGTTCGTGAATTTTTGGCCAAAAACAAAACTTTAACGATGCCCCAGCCTCCATATTCGCCAGACATGGCTCCATGTGACTTTTTTCTATTTCCAAACATAAAGAGAAGATTAAAAGGCCGTCGTTTTACAAGCATAGATGACATTAAAAGCGAATCGCTGAAAGAGCTGAAAGCTATCACAAAGATCGAGTTTCAGAAGTGTTTCGAGGATTGGAAAAAGCGCTGGCACAAGTGTATTGTATGCGAAGGGGACTACTTTGAAGGCGACAATATTAATGTAGATGAATAAATAAATATTTTTTTCAAAAAACGAAAATTCCCGTTACTTTTTGAACACACCTCGTATAATTCTTCAAGAGTCCCAATTAATTTTACACATTAAACTTCTAAATCAACATCAAAGCCACTTCGATGTCAGATACTAAGTGAAGAAGATATATCTATATATGTATACTAAATTAACGTGAGATGCGCATTATAGCTTAAAACTAAATATAAATAGACTAATTTTTAAAATTTTACACGTTGATTAACCTTGAATTGAATGTAGTGTTTTTCCCAAATCTAAGGAATGGACATTCTTTCTGAAACTGAAACTTGTTTTAATGTTTCACATTAATGTGTGATTTGTATTTCTTTTTAATTTATATATTTATGCTTTAGGTATGAAGTAGTGCGTCATCTATTATAGGCATTCAGAATTCCGTGGAATGCATTCCTAATTTTAGTAAAAATATTTTGTATCATATTAGTGAGGGATATGCTTTAAGTTTAGTTTACTTATTGTAAAGTTACAGGAGCCCCCATAATGTGTATAATTCTTCAGCCTGAGATATTTAACTTGATTTTACAGGTGTAAGTTTTTGTTGTGTTAGGGCGGGGCCAGCCGCCGTCTAGTCGACGTCTTTTGCCTAGTTCAGACTGTCTGTACTTCCATTAGTTTAGTGACATTGTAAAGTCAGTACTCTGGACGAAGATGGGTGCTGGATCGCTCCACTCCCCAGGGAGTCTTCCACTGTTCAAATTCCTCCAGTTCATTGTTTCTTCTGAAAGAAAACAATAGCATTGATCTGAACTTTCACTTCCCTTTTTTTTACAGAATTCTACTTTTAATTCCGACCACATTCAAAACGAAGACAACTAAAACTCATTGTCAAGATATAAACGCATTTTATGTTTTATACAGTAAATACTGTTTATACGAGTAAAAATTATTTTTACTTTAGTCTTTTAAGCATATTGTCTTCAGATCTGACTGACTGTGAAGTCAGAATAACTAAAAGCTATAAGCTAAATTTTTATTTTAATATCAAGACTCCTGATCATTTTCCGGAAAAAGTAATATTTTTACTAACAAATCAAAAAATACCCGGGATTTCAACTGGGGATCTCCCACTTACAAAGCCATGCTTCATAACCTTCTTCTTCAATACTTTTATAACCTCTAAGAGAGCATGGACTTCCCTTTTTCTTGAAAACATAAACGATATACATATTTAGTCTTTTCCGTCAGACGATTTGTGATTAGCTGCCACTAATTGGGTATCGATCCATATTCTGGTTCGAATTCTATCCGGAACATCTTTTAATTACTTTGCTATTAATAAACTTTTTGGCCATATTTTGGTTCTCTGATTGCTCAGATCTTTAGCGAATCAGTTTGAAGTTGGTTTTTTGGTTTACGGATTCATTTATCTAAGTCTAAAGCGACATTTTACAGTTCGTTTGTTTAATTAGATTTTTATATCCACTTGATTTCCATTGAATATGGTGTAATAAACATTACGAGAGTTGTAGTGAAAATTTTTTTATTGGCCTAGGAGAAATATACTTCGATCTTAGGCAAATAATCAGTATATTTCTTCTAGCTACTTATTTGTGAGAATAATGCATTCAGTAATTGTATGTGTGTCAATATTTAATGAATAATCGTTGAAAAAGCGCTAAAGCTTTATTATAATATTCTTTCAATTCCAATACAATCCCATTATATTGTATTTCTTGAATGATACGCAAAAAAAAGAAAAAGAAAAGCATTAACCATGAATTCTAAATTTAAAAGAAATTGCCCATTAGAATGGATAGAATTTCTTTAAAGGAAGTCATATGTGACCATAGTTATTTTAATTGTGTCAAATTAGAGTGGAGTGTATTAGAAAGACAGTTTCCTTTCATTAAAATAATAAGATTTCTTTTTGTTTACTTGCAGTACGCAAGCTGCCCGAGATCTATGGTGGGCCAAGTTGACTGAAGTTGTAAATATAGAGAAATCTAAAGAACCTTGTACTACCAACGTACAGGTCACTTACTATGATCAAGCTACAGCAATTGAATACGTAAGTAAATATTAATATTTATTCACTTTTATAATATTACAGTATCTTTATGCTTTGGAAACATTTACATAAATATGCACTGATTAGTTTATAGTACATAATGCTCTGGTCGGTGTACTGTACTTTTATATTGTTTCATTAATTGTGAAGAAGCAACTTAAATCTAATTATTTGTTAATGGTTTTGTTTGTGTCTTGCAGTAAATTGAATTACCAAAGAGTTGTACATTTTTACAAGTAATAATATTGTTCACTTGTTCTTATTTCAGTGCAAAACATTCAGCGTAGGACCAGAAGAGACTGCACGTAGTTGTATAGCCGTAGCTTTGGATCATTTAGAACTTGGCCGCGATCCCGGACAGTACCAACTCTGGGCAAAAACTGCCCGTGATGAAGCACCCTATCCACTACTTGGCCATGAGCGCCCTTTTGCCATCAAACTATCCTGTCTACGGGATAGTCTGTCTGCTGAAGAAGGATTTGATTTGGATCATTGTAATAATGTGCATGATCCGTTGGCCAGGTGTCACTTCATACTTAGGTATGCATTACCTAATTTTCTTTGCTTAATAGCAAAGATATCTTGCTTAAAAGTGATAAATTAGTGTATTATTGTAATTATTATTGCTAGTATAATTATTGTATATGTTTTCTTTGAACTAAGTGACGCAAACGTTTTAAAATTCTGGAAATTTCTATGAAAATACTGACCCCCAAAAAAAGTGAAGCTTTTACAAGGAAAAAAGATAATGGCCAATTTCAATAATAATTTTTTTATTTAATTTTTACCAAGCAAGGTCGAAACTTAGAGACTTAGGTTATCTTCAAGGCTGTGGAACATATTTTACAGTAACTGATTACAAAGTACATTAATTTGATTTAAAAACAAAAAGTACAGATTACAAAAATTAGTCAGTTACTAATATTTCCACAGCCTTCAAGATAACCTAGTCCCTAGGTCATAAGCTCGCCAAAACATAAATACAAATTCTTACTGAAATTGGCAATTATCTTTCTTCTTTTTGGGTTAATGATTCAGTCACCAATAAAAAATATATTTTTTCTACAAGTAAGTCGAGAAGCTTTTTGGCGATTTATGTATCAAAAGATTTACTTTAAGGGCTTTGATTTTGTTTCACGGACCTTTTTTGACAGTTAGGTAAAGGATCACTTGGAGTCTTCTCAGAATAATTACTTATTAATCACTTAAAACAAACTAAAATTAAAATATGAACATAATCTCAGTATATGTGAACCTATTTCAGTTAGGAGTAAGTTTGAAAATAATAAATAATAATTCGAAGGGTTCTGTTTGTTCTTACTCGTTCTTTCGACGAGAGAGCACATTCAATATGGGGTTCTCAAGATTCGACAGTTACGATATAATGTTGTTAATTTAATGTTAAGCAACCAAACTCAATACTTGAAGAGAAATTTTTTACTAATTGAATTGTGTCAAGCCAGTTAATGTTTCTTACCATCATTTTATGTTTAAAGGAGCGTTTGTAAGACTCCAGAAAGTGAAAAGAAGTGTCAGAAGAAAGCAAATGGTGGTCGGATGCGGATAGGTCAAGTATTCAGAAGGAGTGTGTCGAAAGAGAACGCTACCGGTTGTTTATTTGGTCTACCCTTATCAAGAATCTGTCAGGGCGATCAGCTACCTAGACCAGTCATGGTAAGAGATAACATATTTCTACTATAAACATTATATTTTGCCAGGGTTGTTCTTTTTTTCTCATAATTTTTGTTTAAATTGCAGAGCATGCTCCAATTGGTGTTTACAAAAGGACCATTTACTCAAGGCATCTTTCGTAAATCGGCCAATGTAAAATTGGTGCGCGAGTTAAGAGAAAAACTGGATCGTGGTGATAATGTACCATTGGATCATGTGCCAGTGCCAGTTGTTGCTTCATTGTTGAAAGAATTCCTGCGTTCGCTGCCAGATCCATTGCTTTGCGCTGGACTTTATCCAAGATGGAGAGCAGCTCTGGATGCTCCAAATGTACATCAACGTCTACTCAGGCTAAAAACGTACGAATTTGATTTTATGAATTTTCATATATTTATATTTAGTAATAAATTATTTTTCAATTTTTTAATTCATTTTTTTTCTATTTTTTACAGTGTTCTGGAAGAATTGCCAAAAGTGAACCGAATTTTATTGTGTCACGTTCTGTGCGTATTACATCACGTCGGTCGCAGGTCCTGCACCAACCTTATGTCACCCACTAATCTTGGTGTCTGTGTCGGACCGTCACTTCTTTGGTCAGATTCTGTTACTCCGGCAGATTTACGAGCAGTACCATTACTTGTGGAAACTCTAATAGCCCATTGTGAATACTTATGTGGGCCAAGATTGCCGCATTTACTCGGCGATCCTAGAGATTCTGGTACCGAAGAATCAGATTGTAAGCATTTTCAAGGAAAACTATTAATATTAATGATTCTTTCACTATTACTTCTCCTTCATAAATACAATATCTTACACAATTGCATATTCTTTTTGCAGCGCTTCGAAGAGATGATTCTTCTATAGACAGTTTGGAATGCAGCCCACCTCCTAGAAAGGACAAGATCTCTCTGAGCCGAGACTCAGGACTAACTATGTCTGATTCCCAACTATATACGCCTGATGAAGAAGAAAGTGGTTCAACATCTTCATCAGGATATGATCCTGCATTTGATCCCCATGCTAAGGTACAGAATTTTAATTGTCAAGAAATGTTTACGAATAAATTAGTGACCGTATTTTTTATTGAATTCTGAATGATATTTGGGTATCAGTACAGCAAAAGCTATTTCTGAAAATCGATGGCACCAAAGTGCAATCGCATATGGTCTACCCAAAATGCTTTCAAATGGTTCATCCACAATGTCCTGTCCTGACTTTAAAGTGTACACTGCTCTAAAGGATCTGTGTTAAAGAATTTGCGTTCACTGCAAATTAGAACTAAAAATTAGGAAAATTCAAATAAGAACACTTCAGAGAGAATGGATTGATTAGGTGCATTCCTCTAAAGTGTCATTTTTGTAAAATGTACTCCATTGTACTGTTAAGGAAGATTAAAGCGTCCCACGGAAGTCTCACTACTCAGTAGATTGTTCACTTTCTCAAAATGGCCTCCAGGCTTTTCTGTTAACGTCGTATATTTATACATAGATTTATTTTTCATTAAATGTTACAGGTGACCCCAACGATGTCAGTGCCAGGAGAATATGTAAGAGTGTATGGCGGTTGGGAAGAAAGGATAAACCCAAATTTCCAACGTCAGGCTTGGTTTAGACAGAGATCGCGTCGACTGAATTCGATACCTCAGGCTAAACCGGAACAAGTTCGACGAAGCGCTTCGGAAGAGTCACTTTTAGATCCAGTACCACCAGCACCGCCTCGTCCTCCACCATTGAAACCTGATCTCAAACCATTCGATCAGCTGTTTAAAAGGCATCCACCGCTGAGAAAAGTTACGGCCGTACACTGTGAAGTTATCTCCGAACCAAGAAGAAGGCAGTACCGAGAAACCCCAACAGATGCCAACACAGCTACAACAACAATGGTGACTTTGAACAAAGGGACAACCACTCCCACTGGCCGACCAATACTATCGGCTAGTACGGCAGAACTAGCTCCCAGAACCCGGCAAGATGATGATTCTTCCACACTGTCCGATGATGACTGGACACCGCACGTATCTAGATCTAATTCGAGAGGTCACGATGTGGCCGGTCCCAGATTGCGACATTTACCGCCAGTGCATGTGGAAACCACATCGTACATCCGAGGGCGTAGCAAAGAGCCGGCGCCCACGCCTCACAGGTCTAGATCTCTGCCTCCGACTCATCATCTCCACCAACAAATACCCAGGCAACCTCTAACTTCGTACTACATGCCACATTCATCTCAGTATATTGTTACCACTGCATATAGAGACGATGAATCTTACGTTTGATAGCTTTAAAAATTTTGCCATGTTCTTGTAAATATTACAAATCCTTTGTGTACAAAAAATAAAAAAATAAAAAAAATAAATTGTGTATTTAAATAACCCAAAATTTATATATGTATTAAAAATTTGTGTGTACATATATATTTGTATTTGTATGAACTGTGATTCATTTATAGCGAGACATTAGGTAATCTAGCCATATTAAAAATATATAAAGAAATATTACAATTTTATATTATTTTATCATTTATAAATATATATTTTTGTGTTTTTCTTTTGTTGTTGTTTTTTTACAAAATCTGAATTCAGATAAGAACATATTTTGGGAAGACTTTGTTGTAATTCAACAGAACTTAACTGTATATATCATAAATTTGTAAAAACCATTTTTGAGGATCATCCTTTAAATCAATAAAATCAATTATAAATTCTAATTTTATTTTCTTCTTTTAATGCCTTCTTCTTTTTAATTTGACAAACAAGTAAGTTGTATACGTAATCTGGCTAATTTATTTCAAAATTGGATTAACGTCTGCCGTCAGTACTTCAGATTGAGCGTTAAATTTGTTGCACAGCAGTCAACTATAAATTTCTCATGTAAACCATTGAATAAAATCCTAGACCTACTAAATCAATCGTAGTACCGCAACACATTAAACACAAAGCGGGGCTCGCCTCTAACTGTATGGCTACCGTGGTGTTACATATAAACGTAATATGTTCGCGTAAAATCAATATGACTTTTGATATTGGTAAAGATTCATCTCTTATTAGTGGACAGGACAGTACAAATCTTATTGTGTAAAACACATTACTGGGTTTGATGAATCGTAACTGTTACTCGATTTCTTTCATCACGATGTACCAGGTCTTCACAGAAAAAAATAAAAAGTTGTGCATTTCGTGGAAAAATCACCAATTGGTACAGCATAATTATCGTAATTGTTGCTAAAAGTACTGTACAGTGAAGGCTGCAAAATCCCCAATAATTATCTAGGAATTTCAAAGTCTTGAGCAGCCTAATTATGTAGGTACTCGTAAATACAGACAAACTTTTTCTAGTCCCACTAATACCGGAAAATGGAACTTAATTATAATATTAAGTTCCACAATATTTTCGTTTCTAAAAATTTGGAAAGTACATTTTGGTTCAATTAACTCGACTTATAGTTGATTTTTTGTTTAGTGTTTAAATTTCAGAGCTATACCAATACAGATTTAACTAAGGGAATCATTTCCCAATTATTTGCCTAAGAATTTTATTTAAAACATACCTGCTAAAACTTAACGATCTTTGAAAGTACTAAAAGAAGTGGTAATTTCGATTCCATTGTTTTTGATTGCCAAAATAAACCTACTTTTATTAGCAAACCATAATACTTTGCTGACGAAGTCTCTCCTCCAAAATGTTTTTGGTCCTGATCCAAAGAAGATTAGTCCAAGAAGCCTGAATCAATAGGGAAATTTGGAAACAAAGAAGCTATCAATGGTAGCAAGTAAAAACCTCATGGTTTGTGATCCGAAGATTTATCTGGGTATAGAACAAACTTTATACCAAGTTAGTGAGCAGTTCGAACTGGTTACGATGTTCCTGGTCAGAGGAAAGACAAAGAGCAAAAACTTGATGACCAGTTAGATGACAAAGGAGGGTCAGTCGAAAATTGTTGTGAAAGGGTTGACTGGTAATGTAAATTAAATCGCGAGAAGTAGAATCGTGGAAAATGATAAGATTTTAAGAGTTGTTGAAAGAATATTATTATTTATTGCTTCTATTTCCAGTCATTCCTTATATTATTATATTAAGTTTTTCAGCGTCAACGTAAATATTATATGCGTAATGTAACTAACGAGCATAGTTACAAATAATATTTATATGACTAACTAAAAGAAAAATGAGAGAATTTTCATTATATCCTCGGATAATATAGTTAATTTTATCAATAGAAGTGCGAGACGGAAACATAAGTAAAGTTAAAATCTCTGCACCAAACATTTTAATCTTTCTCTGTTGATGGTCCGAAACCTGTCTGGGATCCAATAAACGCGCGCAACGACGGATAAATATAAAAATAACTTTTATAAATATTATAATTTATTATCATAATCGTATGTAATCTGTATGTGTTAAAAATACAATTTTAATGAATTTTAGGTGTAAGAAGAATGCCTATTCCCTAAAGTAATAATCATACATAAATAGAATTTACTTCACAGAATATTTCCTGCGTATTATCACAAGTACAAAATACCATTTCAACAGAATGAAGCTAATTAAAATTGTAAAATGTTCCATTAAACAATGTTATGTTTGTAGAATGATTAAACTTATTTGCTATCTCACCAATGTATCGAGAAAGATATTTGTAAAGATGGTGATTTTTTTTACACATAAAAAAATTGGCTATTAAAAACCAGAAATTTATAAATGATAAGTAAACTTTAATTAGTAGATATCTGTTTTTTTTTTGTCTGAAATTTCAAGATATGTTGTGCGTATGAGTATTTATGGTACACTTGTCAATTGGGCGACAGTATTAATAAACTACAAAGAAATAGGCTGAAGCATTTCCTTGTTTAATTTCACTATTACTTGAATTAATTCTAAATTTATTATATTTACTGGTTAGAAATGGTTAAGCGAGGGAGGTTGAGTCATTGAAGCTGTAAGAGCATGGAAGAATACCCTAGGTGTTCTTTGCCAGTCATCTTGGCGTCAGCATAAGAAGAGCAAAAATCTCGTATACGATACATCTTTGATTAGAGCAAGACCTTAAGGTATTAAGAGGGAGTGTGGTTCAGAATCAAAAGGAAGCGTTAAGCGTGGTTTATGCTTTTTAGGTGCTGCAGTACCAGCATAGAAAAAAGAAAAAAGTTCAACGTGTTCAGCTGATGCTTTATTGCATCTTGAACGAAATCAGTACTGTTCCTCAAGCATTCGATCGATTTTGATATCCGGGCTTACTGTAGATACTCAAAACTATTCTTCCTCGAACCTATTATTTAATCTTCACACACGTCTTGAAATTTCTAACCGCTTCTACTGTATTTTATTTATGTAACAAAAAATTCTTCATTTTGTCATGCAAAGACGGAGGTTCCTCAGGAAAACTCCTTGGACACATTCTTTTCATACTATTGGCTTCAGACCTTCCAATTCACCCACACACCACCAACTTCACTTACGTGGAAGACTAGCCATCCTCAAACAACATTTACACCCAGTCCAGTTAATTCACTCCTTACAATAAAATGACTGAACATGTGAAAAGAGATGAGAACC
This sequence comes from Rhodnius prolixus, assembly GCF_049639745.1. Taxonomy (NCBI): domain Eukaryota; kingdom Metazoa; phylum Arthropoda; class Insecta; order Hemiptera; family Reduviidae; genus Rhodnius; species Rhodnius prolixus. The sequence goes on from NW_027411624.1 coordinate 28,736,241, forward strand.
ATCAATCGATGGCTCACCAAGAGTCAATTATTGAACTGCACCGTCGATTAAATCGCGCGGGGCCAGCGCATTTTCAATCTTATATCTTCGGCTCTTCCTGACAATCCCAACGTCGATTGAAACTGCGCTGGTCCCGCGATTTACTCGGTGGTACATTCATTAATTGGCTCTTTGAAAGCCACGACGGGAGGTTCTCCTCTCTTATCACATGTTCAGATATCTGTTTTAGTTGATGCCGAGGCAATGCCGCCTACGGTTGTAAATTTCAAGTTAATTGTAAAAGAGAATGTAGTAGAATTTATTAGCAGCTACAAAGAAAGTACTGTTCTTAACAATTCGACTTCGACGCTAATTTAATACAAATAAATCAAAAGTCCACCCTTTATAAAACCAATCCTCTTGTTATCGCAAACTACTTTTATTTTTTAAAAATTTTTTCTCGGTTTACAAAACAGCAACTTGAAAAGTCGGTCATTAGAATTTAATGTGACAGATAAAATGTCTGTTATATTTAAACGTGAAAAAATATTTAATAAAGTTAATGTACCTCGACTTATCTTTTTGCTTTTTGAAGTTAACGAGACAATTCCACTCAATTTTTATAATAAAAAAAATAATCTCAAGAAAATATTATCCCTTCCTACGGAATCCTGACCTTGCAGCGTTTGAGTCAAGTGGTATATTTGTTATCTATCATACCACCTTCTTATATAACAAGTTATAATAAACAAACTGATTTAAAGTTGTCCCTTGGGCCGTTCTCTTACCAGAGAACTGGTTTCTATAAAAACTTCTCGCCCTGTTTGAGAAGTGGAATATGTAAGCAAGATTCCGACAGTTGTTATTGGATTATACTATAGAAATAATGGCAGAAGTTAATTTTAAGGTAATTGATTTTTTTGCTTATCATATTTATAGACTTCTAATGATTCTCTGGTATTAATTTTCATTCATACTTTATTGAGAATTAGTTGAGGATCGAAAGTAAAAAGTTAACTTTTCTTTCTCTTGTTAAAATGTTTTTTGTTTGAAAAAATTCAAGGAGATATGTTTGGTTATATCTCGTAGTAATTGGAGTTCTCAATTGGTCAATTAAAAAGAAGCAAAAAGAAACTGATAAATATAAATATAAAGTATATTATTTTGGAAAAATAAAAATATGTGGATAGGTACAAAGCCAGCATTGCTATTGTGTATGTTTGTATGAGAAAATAAAAGCTTATAATGCTTTATTTTTTTTGCTTAGCGAATAATTTGGTTTTAGTGCGATTCATATTTCAAAATCTATCCCATTTGCTAGGCGTAGAATGAATATTTACAAATTCTACTTACATTTTTAGAGCCTTCTCATCAGAACATACTAATAATTAATTATAAATGTAAGTCTTTCATTGAAAGTTGATTGATTTTACAAGTTCAAGCCTCTATTAAAATATTGCAACTAACAAGAAAATGTTTTTTCAACTATCAAACATTTCAAGGAAAAGCAAGAAAAAAGCTATTTTTTTCAAGGAACTAAATTTTAAACAAGCTTTTCAGAGAATCATTTAACTTAGGCTTAAGCAGAGGCTTTTCTTGAAAAGATGATCGGAGAAACATTCCTTTAAACATTTATTTTCTTGATAAAAAATATTTATAAATATTTTCAATATTTAACATTTACTGTGTAATTTGCTATTTTGTACATAATATTAAACGATGATTCCTGAAATTCGTGAGCTTTTAAAAAACTTTCTAAAACATGGAGTAACCAATTAAAATTAGCATAATGTCATCAAGAAAATGACCTAAAGTTGCTCTCCTATGAGAGTTTGTTATTCAATTTTAATCTTCTTTTAAGTGAAAATTATTCTTATCTTATGTTCGAATTTGAATATATCATAGATTTTTCTCTGAAACACCTTATCAGAAGCTTCTTGCATTGTTAGGTACCTGTTTAGTTAGTGGATTACTCAATTTTTTCTTATTTTCTTGGTCCTCTCACCTATTCAAATTTGTTTTGTTTCGTGCGGTGAGAGAGCATATATGTACACAAGCACACCATAGTGTGTGTTTGTGTGTACCTACTATATGTGCTGCTACTATAGTGCTTCATTTTCCTTTATCGTAAGCTACTATGAAAGTAGCTTACACAGCTTTTAATGTACATATTGAATTTAATTAATGATTGAGTTTTAAGTGTAAGTTAAGGTTTTACTTCATTAGGAGACTTTTCATCAATCAATTTGGATCAATTTCCAAAGAACGTACAAAAATGAAAACGAGAAACTGTTAGGTGAGATAGTGGTGTTGCAATCCATGTGGGATTCTAATCACAAGAAATAAAAAAGAAAAGACTCATTACATAATCTAAATAAACTGGCTCATGCTTTATACATTTCTTTTTTTTTCTAATTTAAATTCAAAAGATAAATTATTATAGAATGACTTGATTATTATGTGAGCTCTTGGCAAAATTTCAAAAGTATATTTGCAGCATCATAAGTGCAACATGAAGTTCTTACTCGAGGTTTTAAATGATTTAGATTTTCACCAATTAACTATAATTTATTGTTTTTCTCTAAGACTTCGGAGTAGGTGCAATCTTCAACTCATTTTTACGTATATTTTCATTGATATTCAAAATAGTCATCTCTTTAAAAAGCTGAAGATCCACAATATATTCCTCTATTTTGTGGAATTTTCTAATACATTTATTTACATTATTACACAAAACACCAAAAGATAATCTACATATTTAAGTCTATCCAAGGCAGCTGTTTCTATGGTTCTATTGGAATAGTTTAAACCTAATATTTCCCTTGGAATTTTCTAATTTACAAATGTATATATCTATATAATTAACAAAAAATGTACAGACCTAATTACATGCTAAAAAAGTAGCCTTTTAAGGCAAAAGCTAGTTTGTTTCTCTTTTAGTCTTTTAACATAAAATTTTATTAGTATCTGACAGGATTCGGAAATGAATTTGCTAGTGAAGACCCAAGATGCCCAAATGCTTTACCCAAGGGGCAAAACAATCCACAAAAATGTCCATATGGTCTTTATGCAGAACAACTTTCAGGAACAGCATTTACTGGTAATTCTTTTATTTTAACTAACGGCATTCACTTATTATTAAAAGTAAAATGAATCAAAAACATTTTTTTCTTGTTGCAGCTCCTCGAGAATTCAATAAACGATCTTGGTTGTATAGAATAAGACCGTCAGTTTTGCATGATCCTTATCAAAAAAATGAGTTGGGTTATTCGCCATTAAACTGGGAGCAAAAACAGAGAGAGAAGTTGAAAGAACTGGAAGAGGATTGTCCTAATCCAAATCAAGTAATATTTTACATCTTCTTCTAAGTGTGAACACTGGGCTGCCAGAGTCGTCCATCCACCTTTACTTGCCAAACAGTTTTAACATTTTACAGACAATTCGAAGTTAACAGTGCTTTGAATTATTTCTGTTAAGAGTCATTTCTAACTTTGACTTCTCTGATCTACTAATAATAAATAATAGGTTCATATTGATTTAAAGAAAAGTTATTTAAAGCTGAAATGTTGTGAAAAGTAAGAAAAACCACGGACTTGTTGCTGCAAACTTAACTCAAAAAAAGTTTTGAAAAAAATAGTGATTGCTCAAAATCTTTTCAGATGAGGTGGAAGCCATTTCCTTTACCACCGAATTCTCGTCGTATTGACTGGCAGGAAGGCCTATTTCCAGTGGCCCAAGCTGGAGATACAGCGAGTAGAAATGGGTTGGCTGTACATATCTATCTATGCAATGCTGATATGGACAAAACTGCATTATTTAATTCGGATGGCGACTTCCTTATTGGTAACTTTTTTGCTTTTGCCAAAAAAAAAAATTATCTATTAGATGTCCGTGTGAGTGTGTGTATATATATTTCATAAAATATGTAAAATTGAGAGACATAAAACTGTTTTCAGTTCCTCAACAGGGAGCTTTAAAAATAAAAACTGAATTTGGTCGCATGAGAGTCGAGCCAACTGAAATTTGTGTTATTCAGGTAACTATAATTAGAGTTTTGTAAAAATAGTATGAAAACTACAGCTTTTACAGACAGTCCCCTGATGTGAGTGCCCTTGTTTATGATAACCACACATAAACCTGATCATAATGCTTGCTCATAGTACACTAATTAATTGATTCATTAAAAGTTTTCTGATTAGCTGGTAAAAATTAATTAAAGTTAAACAAAAGAGCAAGGTTGACAGAGAAGGGTTTAATGAATTGTTAGTAATATTTTATTTTGAGATTTTGCAGTAAAAATATACTAATCCCTTTTAAAAAAATTGAAAATAATTTATGCTTAATCACAAATTTGCAGCAAGGAATGAGATTTAGCGTTTCCGTAGAAGGACCATCAAGAGGATATGTTTTAGAGATTTATGGAGGTCATTTTCAATTACCGCAATTGGGTCCAATTGGTTAGTTATTTATAATAATCTTAAAGCGATCGATAAAGATGATTTATAAAATGAAGTATATAAAATTTATGTGGAGAAACCTATTGTATAATGGAATTGTTGAAAAAGATATTATAAACTCATATTCATTAATCTAATTCCATTTATCTAATTTCCTCTTAATAATATAGATCAGTAAAATAAAATTTCTGTCACATTCAGGAGCTAATGGACTGGCTAACCCCAGAGATTTTGAAACACCTGTTGCTTGGTTCGAAGATAACAATGAAGAGTATATTATTAAAAACAAATATCAAAATACTTGGTGGCAAGTAAAACAAGATCACAGCCCCTTCGATGTGGTAGCTTGGCATGGAAATTATGCACCGTTTAAATATGATTTAAAGAAATTCATGACGGTCAATTCTGTAGCATACGATCATTGTGTAAGTAGCATGCATGAAATTTTGGAAAGCTTCTTCATATGAATACAATAAAATATTGAGAGTAAAACAAAATCTAAATTTGTAGGATCCATCAATATTCACCGTATTAACGTGCCCTTCAAATAAACCAGGAACAGCCATAGCAGATTTTGTTATATTTCCGCCTAGATGGTCAGTGGCTGAGCATACTTTCCGTCCACCATACTATCACAGTAAGTCCTGCAAATTATAAAATTATTGTAATTTCAGGGAACATTCTTTCAAATGTGTAGATTACGTTGATGGATTTGATGCACGTTAATATCTTTGAGTAGGTAAGCGCAGATCTTCAAGCTATAACAATAAACAATTACAAAATCATTGTCAAAGACTGAACTGCTTATTTTAATCGAAATTACTAACGATATCTATAAGTTTTTTTTTTCTCTAAAATTTCAATAGGAAATTGTATGAGTGAATTTATGGGCCTAATAAACGGCACATACGAGGCAAAAGAAGATGGGTTTGCACCTGGAGGAGGATCATTGCACTCAATAATGACTCCCCACGGACCTGACACGGATTGTTTTGAAAGTGCATCCAATGCTGAACTAAAACCAATGAGACTTGGAGACAATGCTCTGGTAACTTTATATTTTTTCAACTTTTTTTTTTTAACACTCTTTTATTTAATGTACAACTGCCTATTGGCAACAAGTAAATCAGAAATGTTTACAATTCATAAATAAAAATGGCTTGAAAGATTTGAATGAGGGCCATCCAACGATAACTATCACGAGTCGACTAACACAGGATGCCCTTTTCTATCATGCGATCAGGTGATCGCGAAACCATCAACTCTTCAGTCTTCTGGGAGGATTCAAGGGAAGAGTAGACTGGGACAGGTTGTATATGAGCGGATTGAAGTGTTGGGAAAGTTTTGAATGAAATTTTGTGTATCGGGATTTGGCTAGGTCAAGGACAAAAGGGATTTGTAAGTTAGTGTGTATAGGTGTGATTGCTTACATAAAAAGGAGCGTTAGATGTTGGTGCGCACAATTTTCGATTAAAGGGTTTGGATACGGTTGAATATAAATAAAATTAAAAATGTACTTTTAAAAGTTGAAAAACAGAAGTATAAAATACAGAAAATCTAAAGAAGTCAAATTAGTCAAATATAAAAGAATTCTACGCTACATTAGCAGTAACTTCAAATAAAACTTACTTCATTTTCCGTTCAGTAAGGCAGGCGACGAAGTTAAAATTAAAACTTCCTAAATTTATAACATGTAGAAGCAGAATTTGACTAAAATTATTAATGTCTAGGAACAAGCAGGGATGGCATTAAATCCCCTTAATTTCGGTTGAAACGTTTCTAGTTAAGTTTGTTGCATTGCATTAAGACTATTTTCGTCCAAAAAGTCAATGTTTTTGTTTCGACTAAAACAATTAAGTTTTTAACTTTTTGATCTTGCGCGAGCGACTTTTGAACATTTTAAGTTGTCCATTACCAGTAGCAGGTATTACTTAAAAAATTTCGAAAAAGAAAGAATGCTTAAACAAAGGTTCAGTAACCTCTATTAGTGATTACCCATATCAGTATTATCCATTTTCTGCTGGTCACTAAATAATGCTTCAGAAAGGATAAAAATTAAGCCAAATTTCCACACTTCCTGAAGATGATCTATAATAATAAGAGAAACAGACAGTATTCCCTTCCATAAAACGTATTATTATTTTTTTTCCAGGCATTCATGTTTGAAAGTTCTCTTGGTTTGAAAACTACGAAATGGGTTAACAATTACTTAGACCTAAATTACCATAAATGCTGGGAAGGACTGAAAAAACAATTTAGTCAAATCAAAATTAATGTATAAAAAATTTTTGTACTGAAAACAAAGTGGAAAATTCTGCAATTACCTTAACCTCAACATCAAGGGAATTTCTTGGTTCGTCCCTTTGGTTCCAGCCTGATGGTCCCATTAATGCAACTGTTATTCCCTATAAATGTTATTCATTATAAAATAAATTACAGAAATTGTTTATAAATATCTTTTTATTTAGATTTCAACATAAAATGTCTATAAATATGTATTTTTTAAAACTTTCTTGTTTTCACTTTCTTTTTCTATTGTACAGTACACATATATTAGTTTTTACTTTTTTCCACAGAAATCATATAATTTCTTAGTTGAAATAAAAATATGTTTATATTTTATATATATATATAATTATGTACGATATTTCATTTTGTAACAAAATAACTTACAAATTTTTCTTTTAAACTGTGGCCAAAATCTACAAACACTAGCTTTTTTTTTTTTATATAAAATAATAGAAAACAATTTATAAACAGTAGTTTATTTACAACTATATTGTAAACTAAAAAAAAAGTTTAAGCTATATATATTTCATTAAAATAAAATACAAATAAAGGACAACAAATATATACAAACGAAGATTTCTTATAATTTTCTAATAATAATATTAATACTAATTTAAAAAAAAAAAAACTGCCAGTGATGAATATTTTTGCAGAAAAAAATTTAACATAATTTATTTTTAAAAAATAACCATTTTTACAAAAATTTATAAAAATAAGAAATTATATACAAAAGTAAAAGTAAAAATTCATACGACAGAAAGTAGGAAATACAGTACCTGAGGAAAAAGCCTCAACACTACAAATATAAATGAAAACAAGAACTGAAATAGAAAAAACACTAAGTGCAACTTTAGCGCTGCAGTTTTCTACATAAACCACCTCTAATAGTTTTAACAATAATAATTAAATAAACTTTATAAATAATTTTGTTTAAATGGACATCTTACTTAATAAAACAAAAAAAAAAAAATTCACTAATATTTTGTAAATATTTGTTATGCAGTTCTTTTTTATGCACATTTAATTTACAAATAGGTCGAACTAATTGCACCAATTTTTGTATTTTTTTTATTTAACTCATATCCCCGTTTATAATTTCTCCACTTGGAATTCCTCCAATTACTCTAAACTACTTCTTTTACTTAGGATAGTTTAGTAAATAATAAAAAATAAAATAAAACACAATTACATGTACTTTGTACATGGTGCCTATATACACAGTATACAGGATTTCGTTTCATTTTTCTAAGGGAAGCTTAAGAATAATTAAAAATTGACTAAAAAGTATGAGTAAGTAGTATATAAAAAAAAAAAAAACTGCCTCTATTTACACTTACATATGTACATGCGAAATTTGTTAATATTATCATTTAAGCCCTTAGCCTTTATGTGTACATATTATTGTTGTATATAATGAAACATTTTTCAAAGAATCGAATTCATACCTTTGAACTGCAGAGGATTCAGATTTTGTTTACACATATTTTAAATTAATATTCCTGGGTTAGATAATTGCTACTTGTTTAAAGTTTATTTCATTTGGAAGACCACCAGTTCTTAATCTCAGATCTCATTTCCAATAACAGTTTACTATTTTAAATATACATATGTATATATAATTTTAACTAGATTACACTAAAATTATTTTAAAACAACCTAAAATAATTTTAAAAAGGCAAAAAATTAATCACGTCATAAATTAAACCTTACAAAATAAAATACTGACAAAAATAAATTATATTTTAAAAGGCGCTAAAAAAATCTTTTATTACAAAAAAAAAAGTGTCCAAAAATATTTTTGATCTTGTTTTATTGCTGGAATTATAATTGAAATTTATAATTATTCTGAGCGCAGACTTTAATTAGGGCTAATAATTTAATTTCTTTAAACTACTGTAGTATATAATTACAACAAAGATAAAGGGTTTTATTCTTTAAAACTTTTATTTAGGAGCAGAGTAAGCATTTAAAATAGAACATAGTGCTCTGTCTTGCCTAATACTTTTCTCCCATTTTTGAAATAGCCAAATAAATAGAGAAAATATTTAAATAAATGCATATTTTCTTTTCTTTAGTCACAAGAGAGTGAAGTGTTCGATCTCTCTCCTGTTCTGCAACAATCTTTACACATAAAAGTAATAAATAAAAAAAAGGGCACCTTTAAATTAATTAAAAAAAAAAAAAAAAAAACTGAAATCACTAATTTGTGTTCAACATTTTTGGAGTTCACATATATACATATCGTGGTGGATATGAGGAATGTTGAGGTCAGTCCCTAGGAGGCTGATGGCGTAGTATATGGCGATAGACGCCCACTGACCGCTATGTATCCAGATCGTCATCATGCTGTGATGAAAAGTACGATACAAGTCCACCAAATTCTCCACCTTCACCATCGTATCCACCACTAGAGGGCGGCATCGTCAATGGTCTATGTGGAGGTGGCGGTGCCGGAGCTGGTGGTGAGCCGTCTTGTCCATAATCACCCATATCTTCTGCGTAAGGATAGTAATGATGGGGCGGTTGTTGGCCGTACGGTGTACCATATGATTGGGGATATATCCTCTGCAATTGAGCTCTTTGCTGAGGCACTGGTTGCGGATATCTGAAATAATTTTTAATTTTAGGTAAAAAAAAACTTTTTGGCGAGGATGTCAACGTTACAAATCTAACCTAATTTTTTAATTACAGTTTCAATAAAACTCAGAAAATTTGTTTTCTAAAATATCCAACACTATTCCACCTTGTCTCTCTCAGAGTTAAATTTTTGGCTAGATTTCACTCAATCGAAAGGTATCAGACTAGCAGCGTCAATTAAAAGTACATTGACACTATTTAATTTTAAGGTCAACCAAAAATAATAAATAAAAATCAATAAAGAGGACGAACAGCAAAAATAAAGAAAATCCTTTTACATTTCATCCTTTCAGTTCAGTATAATGCCAGGACTTACCACCCTCTCTAAATATAGCTTGCTTTTTCAATTTTTCGTCAACCAGCACTTCAATTTTTTTCAATTTATACCCTAAAATTGTTTTTAAGAAAAGAAACTTACCTCTGGATAAATCGATGATGGGGTGGCTGAGGCCTGTAATACCCACCTTGTAACATGCCTCTAATGACACTAACGTTCTCTTCGGGCCTTCGTTTTGGTGGTTCCGGAGGTGGTGGGGGTGTGGCTAATAACTTTTGTGGAGAAACCACTCTTATGCTGGGCAACACCTCTTTAGGTTCTTCTTTAATTTCAACCACTGGAACTGGCTCTTCTTTTACCTTAACTGTTGCTGGGGATATTGTAACAGTCGGAGATGATACTTCCTTCACAACCTGAGACATACCAATTTCAATAAAATCAATATCTACTAAATATAGAAAACATAAAAATAACACAATACAAAACAAACAAACAAAATACCGGAGGTCTTGAAGGTGGTTGTGTGACTATTGGTTGAATAGTCACTGACTGTGTTAGCAAAGAAGTTGGACCAGTATGCTGGGTTAATGAAAGTGGTTGTGAATACTGAGTGCGTAAAGGAGGAGGATGATGCTGCTGTGGAGGTGGTGGAGGAGCAGCTGGTTGAGGTGGTGGTGTTGAAGCTGGTTCAGTCTTAAGACGATGGGGAGGTATAATTGGTGCTGAAGAAGTTACCGTTGGTTTAACAATTTCGGGTGCTTTGGTTACCATAACTGACGACTTTGTCACTGGAGAGGTTATTTTGAGTGGCTGGTTAGTCGGTTGTAATGCTGAAGTGGCTGGCACTGCAGGTGGTGCTCGTGGTACAGTAACCACTGTTAAAGATGCGGATGCAGGAATTGGTGTTCGCATTGGTGTAGATGCTGTTATTGGCACTCGAGTTGGTACAGCTGCTGTTACTGGTACTCGAGTTGGTACAGCAGCTGATACTGGCACTCGAGTTGGTGTAGATGTTGTTACTGGCAACCTAGTTGGTACAGCTGCTGTTACTGGCATCCGCGTGGGCCCAGAGAATGTTACTGGCATCCGAGTGGGGACAGATGCTCTAACTGACGACATCCGTGTCAGAGCAGATGCTCCTAATGGCATCCGAGTCGGTGCAGATGAAGTTATTGGCATCCTAGTTGGTGCAGACGATGTTATTGGCGCTGGAGTCGGCACGGTTACTCTCACTGGTGGTACTACTAACGATGTAGTACGCAGTGCAGTTTCTATCTCTTCTTCTTCATCCTCCATTTCTTCTTCTTCTTCCTCTTCCTCATCTTCTTCAACGTTTTCTTCATCCTCTTCTTCTATATCTTCTTCATATTCTAATTCTTCTTCTTCCAAGGACTCCTCAACTACTGGTGGTGGTATCTTTTCTGCAACTCGGGTATTAACTTCTTCTTCAACTTTTTCCTCTATTTCTGGGCCTTCATCTGTAATAAACAACATTAACCACATATAAAACAAATCCTCGTATCTATTGACTTATTTTTTTTAATCAAATATTTTATCCTACCGGATTCGTCATTTGGAAGAGATTCCTCCTTTTCTGGAATTTCCTCTTCATCTTCCTCTTCATATTCATCTTTATCTAATACAAATTCTTCTTCATCATCACTCAATATTCTCTTATTTTTAGCTTTCACTTCCTGTAAGTAAACGTTTGAATGAAAAACAGTGGGTTTGGATGTTCACTAAAAACCGAATAATATCAGAAGAGTATTTACTTCAACCAGATACTCTTCCGAATAACTACTTCAAATGAAACGTTTTAATAACTATGATTTTTATTCCCCTCAATACTCGAAGGAATTTTCTACTTCTGCATTATGCTTCATCTCAGGATTATATTTAATTTGAGTTGTTTAAAGTTTCAGTAAATGTTCCGAGCAAATACTCATCTACAAAATCTTATAATTTTTTTTCTTTTAAAACATTACTCGGAAAAATTAGAAAAAGGTTACCAACCTCATCACTGTCACTTCCAACGACTTCTTGATAATTGATCTTTTTACCTCTGGTCCTTGGACCGGGATCTTCATCTTCCAGTGCAAGGCCATATCTTATCTGTTAATGAAAAATATATTAGATTTGGTCAGTCAATGTGATTTCAATGAGAAAATGAGAAAGAGTTACCTTAGGTTTCTTTGGTTTAGTTCTTCGTGGAGCATCTGAGTCGGAATCGAAAAAGCTTCTGGAATTTTTCTTCTTACCTCTGCTTCTTTGACGATTGAAAGCCCTGAATGCTTTACTATAAAATGATTGTTTTTTTAAATGAAGGTATTTTTCTCCGTACTTTGATACATAGAACTTAAATTTATAAATAATACCTCCTCTTTTTCCTTCCTCTCCAAGAAGTATCACTTGATTCACTTTCAGAAGAATCCCAAATCCTTCTACTCTTTTTCTTTCTGGGTTCATCATCGCTTTCTTCACTATCGTCGTTAACTGAAATAGATGATGCAAAGTTTTTTTTATAAAAAAAACACACACAAACTAACATTCTTGGGCTTTATCAACTTCCTTTTGAAAAATCACTCAAAATTTGCAAATTCCAAATTATTTAAGTGTTCTTATAAATAATTGTCATTAAATTTCAAGCCCAAGCCTCGTGGTTTAAGTTTAAGGGCAACTTTGAAAGTCACATTTTATTCTTGAGCTACTTTCAGTAAAGATCATAATACCTACAATTAAATCTCTGTTCCAATTAAACCTAAACTAAACAAATATATGACGCAGATTTTCAGAAAAAGTTTGATTTGAAATTAATTATAAACTTATCGAACTTTTTTTTAAAAAGAAGATCGACTCTAAGAAGGGGGATGGCAAGTTAATGATATCTACTACTTAATCAATCGATGCAAACGGACTGAAGTGATCCCTATTAAAATTATAACATGTCAATTGATGATCAACAAACTGAAACACATGTTTATAACAACTTTGGCATCCTGTTAGTTTTAGTGGTTTATTTTGGGTTCTTTCACATTCGGAGCTTGGGATTTCCGGCTTATTACTTGCGTTAGAAAGAAACTTAACATAGGTGTAGCGTTATCTTTCTAATTTAGTTTTATTTAACATCAAAATTCTTTATTAACTTGATTCTGTGAGAGAGAAATCGAAACAGTTTAAAGGAAAACTAGAAAATAAATAAAATATAGAAAAACAAAGTACTTACTGAACTCTCTGTCTATCCTTGATATTCTAGCTCTAGAAGACCTTCTAAGTGGCTGTCTCCTTTCACCTCTCCAATTACCTGATTCATCACTTCCTTCACCATCGGACTCCTCTTCCTCTTCTTCCTCGCTAAATAAATAATTCATAAGAAGATGGACAAAAGCAAAACACCACAATTTTCAAAATAATTTATCAACGAAATTATTACTAACCTTGAGCCTTTGAAGTCTTCATCAGAATCACCCTGTTCATCGCTAGATAAGTCAAGATTATTTAATCTCCGGGGCTTTTTACGTCCAAAAGACGAACGTACACTCTTAGGAACTACCGGTGGTCTCCAGTTGTCACCATTTTCACACATCTGCGAAAATATTTAGATATTGAAGTAACAATACAAAATATAATAAAAAATCACTTCACTTTCTGCTTTTTTTACTTTCTTTTACACTACTACTAAGCAAAAGAAAATATTGCGACTATGTTTAAATTTCAATTTTTCACCAAAAATATCCGTTTTGAGGTCTCTGAACCCAAAAGTATTTTTTTGGGAACAAAACATGTAATAAAATAAATATCGCGAGAAGAGGCTGGATTGCTACGTAGCGATTATCATCTCTCAATTGGCTCCAATGATGTTTTTTAAACTTTCTATTCAGATTGTACTCATGTTGATCTATAAGGTTTAAGTGCTATTCTGGGAAAATACAAAATGTTAAAAAGACCACGTCAAACGTTCCGAACTGATTCTAAAGATAACTATGTACCGCCTTACTTGCCCCAAAAGAGCCAGAGACCCTGTGTTTGGCTAGGAATCAGATTACTCTGATCACAGGCCTATTAACAGGGCATGGTAGGTTCAGAAAACATCTGCACAAGGTGGGGCTTATCAGCTCGAAACCGCTGTGCAGACTGTGTCAGGAAGAGGAGGAGACTGCCTCTCACCTGTTGTTCGATTGTGTTGCAATTGAGCGGTTGCGCTATGAAACCTTTGGAACGTTGAGACCAAAGGAGATTGTAGCGCAAAAAGAACTAGTAGGGAGTCCTCAACCTTCTTAGAAGGGGAGGTTTCAACTAGACTCAAAAGGGGAAGGCTGCAATAAGCCTCTAGTGGCTGCGGTGCCGTAGGGCGTAGGTCCCGTCCCGTTTCCAATCTTATCTTATCTTACTTGCCCCAAAATGGACATTTCATACGGAATTCAGCTGTAGAGCTGTACTTCCATAGGGAAGAGCTAAAAAATCCAACATCAACCGGTTTCAAACCTTACAGTCTAAAATTCTAAGAACTATCAGTCCTAAACATTCCTCTCGGTTCTTAAATAGCCCAATCTCGCTAAATAAAACTCCACTCATATTAAGACAACTCTATGATTCACAACATGTCCACCAGATAACTTCTTTCAAAACCACATCGCAGATTAAAGCGGCGGTGGACACGCGAGCATCTCAACATATAACGCCGATCTTCTAGGATGGTTCTTACTTAAGCTTACCAACGTGGCGAACAGCTCTCATCACTCGATGGTCATTATTCACTCCATTCATGTCTCTGGCATTTTGTGGAATCTGAGTGTTCGATTTAATTTAATAAGAGAGGATAGAGTTTCTACAAGTTAGAGGAGGGAAATCAGAAAACAGAGTGCGTGTCAACGATTAAATCCAAATTATAAATCTTATCCAGAAAGTTTAATTAAGAATCTACCACCTAAATTTATGTGTGACCATTTTTAGATTAGTAAAATTTTCTGGTGTTCACATAAGATTTTCCTATGTTTAGGATATCAAGCAGGATCATGTGTTAATAATACGCAATGCTCCGATAACCGTTCATCTCAACAGTTGCAGCGCAAATGTTCGTGACACTGACATTAAATAATTAATTTCTGCACAAATTACCTCTTCCTCTCTCCGTGGTGCAATTTCACCATTTTCAGCTTTTGCTGCTTCTTCCCTTTCTGCTTGTACAATATTAGCAATATCTTTACCACGCCCTTGATTTCCTGCACCTTTCACAGCCTCCATTTCATCCTAGAATTTAAAAAAAAAATTGTTCAATTTTAAAACTGATTAAATAAATATTAAAATTCAGAAACAGACATTTTGAAACGCTGAAAATACCTGAATGGCCGAATTGATAAGTTCGTCAAATTCATTAAACCTATAATTTGTCTGTATAGTTGCCCTTCTTTGACGCAGCTGGTACACTGGTTCATCACTGTAATCAGTCTCACTACTTTCAGAGGATGAACTTTCTTCGCTACTAGAACTACCATCGTCTTCATCGTCTCTATATTTTCTACCTAAACTTTTTTTCTTATCTCGATTACCACTACTTGCATCTGGTAGAACATTTGCCAGACTTATGCCAACATACGCTAATCTCTTACGTCGTAGTTCTTCATTTTCACGACGTTTAGTGTTTTTTTCAAATGTTCGAAGTGTTTCTTTTAATCGGGACACAAGCATTGCCTAAAAAATAATTTAATAATAGTATTAATAAACAAAAGTAACATTTATTTTAAACGTTTGGTTTAAGCAGAATAGAAAACTTTACATGTTGACAAGGGGGACAAAACCAATCTCCTTCTGGTATAAGCATGATCGGAGGTCGTAAACAAGAAGCGTGATATCCATGATCGCATTTATCGCAAAGTAATATCCATTCTGGATGATCCGCTTGGCCACATTTTTCACAAGCATAATCTTCGTACGCTTTGTCGGCAATGTCTGCTATAGTCTCTTCTCCAGTAACAACACATTCACTTTCTCTTGCTACTTCACCTGCAAATAAGAAATACAAAATAACTAATTTAATTTTTGTCCATATTAGCCATGAGAATCTCATAATTTGTTGAAAGATATTAAAACTGGCCGGTATAGTTGTACCTAACAATGAAAATGGTGAAAAGTATGAAAAATGGTAGAGGTCGTTAACCAAATACAGGTTTATCTAATCTTCGACTCTTTAATGAAATGAAATAGTACATTAAACGAAAGATAAAATTCACCTTTAATGGCCGTCCTCGCTCGCCTGACGGGAGTCGCAGTATCCTCGCCGTCTTTCTCTAAATCAGATTCTGGAGAAAATTCATGATCAGATACCACTTTGCCAACAGTATATTCTTCTTCTTCGTAATCGTAATAGTGTTCTTCTTCCTCTTCCTCTTCTTCTTCATCAGATGAACTGAAAGTAATCATAGTTTTTTAGTTTATTATTCGTTGCCAATAATAATAATAATAATAATAATACTATTACATATTACAGGGAGTCAGCTTCGTACATTTTTTGTTTTACATCCAACACATTTCCATTACAAATAAAAGAAATAAATGAAAATGAGCGTAATTAGTTAAATAAATTAATTAATAATAAACCCCTTTTGAAAACAAATTAATTAAAAATAAGTGAGTAAATAAATAAAAAGCTCCATATAAATTAAAGTAAACATTTTAAGGAAACATAAATAAAGTAAAATAAAATAACTCAAAATAAATTCAACGCAAAATCTCTTCTTTTAATAACAGCCAGCATATAGAACGCTATAGATTTCTCAGTTTATTCAAATCAGTAATCATTAACAAATTGACTGAATTTTCTTCCTCGCTGATATTTTTATCAATCTATCTTTGTAGGAATTGGTCTCTAGAATTTATAATATAATGGGCATTCGTTACTATTATTATTCTTTTGCCGAAAAAAAAGTTCAGAAGTTATGCTTAACTTCAAAATAATTAACCTAACTTTAGCCGGGAATTTTAGCTAGCAATAGCTGAGGAATGTTCTTATGAATTGAACAAGGCTCGGCCTAGAAAGGAGGCATTTGTACTACCCATAAAGTGGGATAATTAGTGAATAATTCTGAAGAAGAATATTAGTAAAGTAAGTTAGCATTTTGCCCAATTTCTCTGTAATACCCATATTACTGGGATAACATTTTTAAAATATATAAAATAAGATAAATAGAAGAATAAGTAAGGTATTTAGCAGAAAAGTAGTGCGTACACTAAAAGAAAAATGTTACGATTTAATGAAGTAGCTCTTTCGGTTTACGAATTAGGAACAAAAGTTAGTGAAATAACATTTGAATGCCTAATTTAAGATGTGTTGTGGTCAAGGGTTCTTCGATTTTATTAAATAGTTAATAAGAACAAATTATAATAAGGCAGGTATGCTAGTCGCCTTCGTTTGAGCCACCCAATTTGGTAGTCAGATGTGAAGCAAACTAGAAAAAATATGCAGTAGTTCACTTTTTTAAAAAAATGTAAAAATATAAAGGGGCAATTATAAGAAATGAATTCTAATAATACAATAGAGACTATGGACTGTCAGTCCATTAAGTTTAAATTAAGTTTAAATTTAAAAACTTTACTATTAAGAAATAAATCAGCAATTTAATTTTATAAAGCACTTTTTCTTATTAGGAGAGAGATAATATTAATATTCCAAGATTACCTGGTGCCCGAAGAGGACTGCCATGGTCTATCGAGAGTAAAGTTTAGTCCATCTCGTTTCTTCTTCTTCTTTTTCTTCTGCAGCTTTTCTTCAGGAATTTCCACATAACTTTCATCACCATCTTCACTTTCCTAAAGAGACAAAGCATAAATTTAGATTCTTAATTGCAAGCAACTATTAGTTTGGAAGTTACTGGTAGTGTTAATCATTTAAAGCAAGCCGATAAAAAGAGAAACGTACCTTAGCTTTTTTCTTGCTTTTCTTTTTTTCCTGTTTTTCACTCTAGAAAGGAAAAATAATACATTATACATACTCAAATATATATAAAAGCAGAAAACGTTAAAGAAGCAGAAGTATGAATGAGAAATTTAATAATAATAATAGTAATAATAATAATAATAATAATAATAATAATAATAATAATAATAATAATAATAGTAATAATTTAGATTTTCTCTTCCTAGGAGCTTCTTACAGCTCACTGTCCGGTGATGGACAGTGTTATCTGTAACGAGAGAACACTGTCCGGAGGCCGGCAGTGCACTGGAAAAAGCTCCGGGCGCTAATGACTTCAGCTGTTGATGCGCCAAAAAAAAAAACAAAAAAAAAACCAGTAATAATAAATTTTTTTTTTTGGAGAGGGAAAATGCATTATGCATTTTTGGAGCAATTCCCATGGTATGTGGGACCCTCATCCACTAAAAAACCCAGCTCCCCAACAGGCACAGAAACCCACCCTGGAACCACTTACGCATTACTACAGGGTGGTGCCTCACAATAGCTCATGCGAGCTCCTACCGGCCTTTATACGATCCTCTATTACGACAGGAGCAGACGTAAGAAGTCCAGCTTCTGCTTCTTTCTTTTTAATATTACCTTGGCAAAGGTAGCCACCAGGTCCCAGCAATCTCTGTGGGAAAGCATAATCTCAACTATATTTTCGGGTGCGATTCTCCCGATCTCTTGCTCCAAGTTCTCCCTCTCCGGCACCCATCTATCACACAAAAAGAATGTGTGATGGGCGTCATCGAAGTCAGAGTCTCCGAAAACAAATGACAAGTCTCCAACTTTCCCCATCCTACACAGGTACGAGGTGAAACACCCGTGGTGCCCTGGTAAGAAACTGGGTGAAGAGAAGTTGACCTCGCCATGCTTTCTTCCGGCCCACTCAGAAGGGTTGGCAATAAGCCGAGCAGTACCTCTGCCTCGGGAGTCCGTCCGTCACCTCTCATGCCAGGACCAGAATTGAGTGATCCCTGGCCACCACCTTCGCCTCCGATCTTCCGAGGACTTCCCTTAGATCGTAAGCCATCTTTCGTTCTTGGACCATCAAATCGATGGGGATCATTCCAGCCACCACCAGGGCCACAGGAAGAGGCGATTCTGAACGCTCCTCTTCTTTGTACCAAAGTCACCTGCTTTCGGTACTTTTCCTTTTTAAGAGCGTCGATCCAAACTTTACACCCATAAAGAAGTATGGCGTTCGTTACCGACATCAGAAGTCGCCGTTTACTTGACGTCGGTCCCCCAACGTTTGACATAAGCCCTCTTAGCGCCGATGTCACCTTCGCGGCTTTCTCCGAAGAGAATAATATAATAATAGTAATAATAATAATAAAAATAAGGGAAGGGATTAGCTATGAGGTTAGCATACTGGACTCCCACGCGGAGGTCCCGGGTTCGAATCCAGCTGCTGACCCTTAGATTTTCTCTTCCTAGGAGCTTCTTACAGCTCACTGTCCGGTGATGGACAGTGTTGTTTGTAACGAGAGATCACTGTCCGGAGGCCGGCAGTGCACTGAAAAAAGCTCCGGGCGCCAATAACCTTAGATGTTGACGCGCCTTAAATCACAAAAAAAAAAAAAAATAATAATAAAAATAATAATAATAATAATAAACTGTTATTGCTGAAAACTTACAGTTTTAGCAGTACTTTTTTTCTTCTTCTTTTCTTTTAAAGACAACAGCGTTGCTTCTTCGATTGCTCTTCGTTCAGCTTCTTCTTTAATCTTCAACTGAGCTATTCTCCTGGAATGTCTTACTTTTCCGCAGCCAGTGTCATCGCTTTCAACTGAGGCAACCAAGTCTCGTTCTGTCAGTCCTAAGAGATTTACTGTAAAAATTAAAAACAAATTTAAAAAGTAGTAAATTACATGAGAAAAGAAGGAAACTTGGTATCATATTCAGATGTTACATTTAAATTGCGCTTATTAGACAGCAACTAGTCTCAAGCTACTTATATTCAATATTTTTGTCAGATCGACTGGTATACACAGTTGGAATATCAACTTTGGCATTCATACTTTTGGATTGTTTTACAAATAAATCTCATATTTGACCGTAACATCTTTTTTTGAGAGTAGGAGGATGTCAATTCAAGTGACATCGAAACCAACCCTCTGTAAGGATATCCTTTCTTAATAGTTTTGAACTGATAAGTGACAGTTATTATTATATTAATTAAACAAAAATCTCACCTCTCCTCTTTCCTTTAGTATCAGGAGAAGATTTTCCGCCTTCATTATGTTTTCTTTTCTTATCTTTTTCCTTCTTTTTAGTCACATTTCCTTTAGTCACTCTGGCAGAGAGTGGAATATCTTCTTCATCTTCACTTTTAACTTTAGCCTCTAAATTTTCTTCTCCAATTTTAATTTTGTCTCCACTCTTAACGTTAGGCTCAATATCTTCATCAACTGTAGCTTCCCTTTTCACTTGTTTACAATCACCAACTTCTTTGTTTCCTTCATCTTCCACGGCCTTATTACCTACTTCTTCTTTAACCTTCAGATCGGTTTCTTCTTCTTCTTCTTCTTCATCACTCTCTTTTTCCAACTTTACACTCTTCTTATTCTTTTGAGTCTTTGGACGAGCGGAAGTTTTTTTCGATCGGGATTTATTTTTAGAAGTTACTTTTTTAACGCTTTGCACTTTTTTCCCTCCAGACACACTTGCCGCTTTGGTAGCACTAGCCTTTGCAGGTTGTTTGGCCTTTGATTTACTTTTAGGAGAGGGTCGATTTTTCCCTTTAGCTGAAACAAAAAACAAACTTATTGACTAACAAATAACATCTAAAACAAACAAAAATCAAGAGTACATTTTATAGAAATGAGTTTTAAGAACAATCTTCTAGAAAACATTCAAATAAAACTGAATTCTCAAGTGCATTTTGTAATGTTAATTAATTCAGCCCAAAATAAAAATTGAAATTCGCCCAAAACATCGAAGAAATCAGAACTAGATTAGAAAATGGACGGGACCTATGCCCCTCGGCACCTTAGCCACAAGGGACTTATTGCACCTTAATCAGAACTATCTATTAACCTCTAATTTAATTTAAGAATAAAAAGATCAATTCTAGCGAAACAAAATAATGAGTCCCCTCAATTCTTACATTGTCATTTCGGTTAGGATTTCTGCATTTATATTAGTAAGTTGACTGTAAGAAGAGAATATATATGTATATTGAGATAAAAATGCAGACAAACCTCTTAATTTTACTTTCTTCCCTCCAACTACTTCTTCGTTTTCATCCTCTTTGGTCTCAGCTACTTCCGATTCTTCTTCCGACTTATTCGGTATTTCAGTTCCTCTCTTTCTCTTAGGCGGCCGTTTTTTCGGTAGTGGTGGAGGTGCTTTGGCGTCCAAAATTTGAACTTTCTCTGGAACGTCCAAAGGTTCTTCCAAAGAAAATGATGAAAGAGTAAAGCTAGTTGCCTTCGGTTTTGGAATAGTTTCATTAACTTTTTTCTTGGATTTTGCATTTTCAACTTTTTTCTCTTCTTTTTTACTTTTCTTTTCTTCAATAACATTACTGTTTGTTGTTTGAGATTGATGTAAACTGGATCTAGTTGTTCTTCTACTTGAAAGTCTTCTCGCAGGAGGTGTTTTCGGTTCTTGTAGTTCATCAACTTCCTCGGTTTTACTAGTCTTTGAGGGTACTTCGCCTTCATCAGTATTACTGTTTTTTACGACAGTATCCTCTTTTTTTGGTACTTTAACAGACTGATCTTCGGTTTCTTCAGATTTTACTTTTTCATCAAACTCTTTAGGTGCTTTATTATTCTCCTGCTTTGTCACTTCCGAGGTTTCATTTATTGGTTTTGCTTCCTTCTCATCTTGAATTTCAGACTGTTTTTTATCTTTGGCTTCTGCCTCAACTTCCTGCAATACTCCAGACTCAGACTCTTCTTTCTTTGATTCCTTTTCGTTAATGTCTTCTAATTTTACAGTCTCCTCAGAAGACTTCATTCCTTCCTGACCACTGCTTGTTGGAACTGCATCTTCCTTATTACAATCTTCATTGGTCGGCAAGATTTCTTTACTTTCTGCGTTAACATCTTCCTTTTCTGGTTCATTGTTTTGATTTCTTTTGCTTTTGGAGTTCATAATCTGATTCTCAGCGATTCCTTCAGACTTCTCTTTATCCATCTTATTTCCTGAAGTTTCCGCGTTATTTTCTTCTTTTTCTTTTTGTTCAACACTAGGCCCTTGAATATTCTTAGCTGTAAACAAATCATTATATTTTGCGCCTTGTTTTAATTCAGTATTTTGATTTTCATTTTTATCTAAACAATCTTCTATTATCACTGTTAACGTTGCATCATCATTTTTACCTTTCGCCATAATCCCAGCTCTACTTTCCTGTTGTTCATTTAACTGTTTACTTTCGGAATTCATTTCATTACAAGGGGCATTATATTTCTCAGCTTTTTTCTGTTCCTCTTTCTCTTCATCTTTTGTGCTAATACTAACATTTTCAACAGAAACTTCACTGATGGGTTTGGCAACCTTTACATTATCGATACTCTGTTCTTTCACATTATTATCGTTTTTGTTGTTTAATTCCCTTTCATCATTATTATTTACAGTTTTACTTGGGACATTTACTTTTTCAATTACTTCTCTCTCTTTATCTTCGGAAACACTTTCAACTAATTGCTTATCATTTGTTTCAAAATTTTTAGAATCATCAATAGAATTGCTAAGTTCTTCATCTTGTTCATTTTTATTTTTAATTATTGTATCACTGGAATTGTCACTTGTTTCACGATTCTTACTTTGTTTCATTTCTTTTTCACTAGGACATTCTTCCTTGGGCAATTCACCGTTTATCTCATCTACAGAATTTTCTTTTTCTACGACTTCATTAGACTTTGTGTTTTCCATAGACAATGAGATTTCCTTTTTTTCTTTTTCTTCCCTGAAAGCGTTTTCATTTACTGTTGGCGAGTTTATTTTATCTTGACTTTCTACAGAATTTTTAAAATTTGCTGATAAATCAATAGCTAAATCTTTACTATTGTCATTATTGGTGTCTTTTAAGTAAATTGTTGATGCATTTTTCTCTTGATCTTGTCGAATATCTGCTGTTCCTAATTCTAAAGAAGATGGTCCAGTGCTGTCACCATGCTTTAAGGGCATATCTCTTGCAGTTACCAGTTTACTGTCAATGCTGAGGTCCTTCTGAAGACTTCCTGGCCCGAAAAAGAACCTGAAATAAGTTAATTTTGTTTATTTGCTTGATAATTTTAGTTGGCTGCAATAAAAGCTACATATGATTTTGAATTAACTGTAATTAAAGATGGTGTAATGGAATAAGTTCTAAGTCCTACAATTTAATTATCTTACCAACAAAACGAGTCCTTATAATTCGGTAGGGGCATTCAAAAATTCTATAAAATAAACTTTCTGGTTTTAAAAAATTACTACAAAAATAGGTAAGGTTTTAATAGCTGGAGAGGTTAATCTGTGAAAATAAAGGTTACCCATGCTGGGTCCCATTAATTCTTCCCTCTTTCAAGAACTAGTCTGTTACAGACGCCCGACTTTAGTCTTAGATTTGACCATCTCAGTGGATTTGGCTTTTGGCCACTACCATCAAAATCGTCAATTTACTTTATTTTTTTTTTCCTGTAGGCAATGTCTTTGGGAAGTCTTTAATTGAAATAAATAATTTTTAGATGGTGTTTTTTCGTTACTTTATTTTACACTGCCAACGTTTCGTTCTACTTTTTCTATTCGCTCAACCTCTCGCAGGGTTGTAATCAACTTAGAATTGAAGGGTGGTGAATCTTATGAGTCTCAACATCTATAAATCTTGTACTTCCGTAAATTAACAACCACAGTTCAATTATTCGTAATAAGAAACCTTTCTGACTGTTTCCCTTAACACTTTTCTGAATTAAGTCGTATGTAAAAACAATAATGTAAATAAAATTGTTGCATTTGTTTATTTGTATCCATTATACAAAAAACCAAAATCCAAAAAAGTAAAATTGAGTTAAGTTTAACTTTCTCAATAGAAGTTGTTTAACAGACCTTAAATTTTAAATTTTAATTGAAGAAACAGCGAAAAAATATCGTAAACAACGAACATTATCTAAACTTGGTTTCAGGCAAGGTCCACCCTCGACTGAGTAAAAAAATCTGGGATTGTGGCTGACATTAAATTGTCATATTCTGTGCAATCAACTAAGAACTAGCTGTAACAAAGAACAGTTGGAGAAGGAACCCTAAAGACAATGTTGGAGAATGTTTACTGAACAATCAACCTGTAGAACAAACAATGCGGTATACTTTCTGCACATTTGTGCAGATATACATTTTCCCTTCGACAATTTGAACTGCCTAATATAAACCAATGATTAATTAGATGCAGAAAAATTCAGTCTATGAAAATATTTACTGAACCTTTTAGGGATTTCATCCCTATTGGAATCATCAACAGTTTTGTCCGAATTACAAATTGCTTCGATTGACCATAGTTTAGGTTTCCGCTCAGTAGATTGTGTAGTGGGTTTTGTATCAACAGTAGATGATTTTGTTGTTTCTTGTAATTGTGGACCTTCCATTTTCTCTGGATTGCCCATATCACAATCAGCACCAGAGCCTTCTCCAAAAAAATAAATTACATCCTCTTCTACGATCTCACTGAAAGTGGGAGGTACAGCTTCGCAATCGCTTCCACTACCAACACCAATTACATATCTGCGAAAAATTAAAAAAAAATCCATTATTATTATTGTCGGCGAGTAAAAACATTTTTAGCATAATATGAACGAAATTTTAATAGCTTATATTTTTGTAATCTAGTATCAGCCTTAAAGTATTTTATTAAACTTAGGCTTAGAAATTTCATCTCTGAAAGAAGTTTTGGCTTAAAGTTCAGATTGCTAAGGCTATTTTTCTAGTTCCAACGCTTTGTGGGCTGCAATACTGTGGCAAATCTTTCTTCACCATAAATGGCTGTAAAAGAGGGACTACAATGGATGGTGTTTTCAAGTCAGGCAAACTTTTGCCCTCCATGTCGCCCTAACTACGTCTCAGTCTAACTACGTAGACCTTGATAACCAGTTAAGCCCTTGGATTTTTAAGAAAACGATTCATGAATTGGTTTTATCATCGCATATAATCTCACAGCACAAATTTATTGCAACTAGCTCTGTCTGAAAAGCCAGTTTCCCAAAGCTTATAGAAATAGCACATCTCGGATTGGCGCCGAACACTTAATCTCACATTTCCTCTACCCTGTAATCATTCGAGAACTATTCAAAGTTTAAAGTAATTACTAATGACTCAATAACTAATGTTTATTTTGATACTTAAAGAGAAGATGTAGCCTAAAATGTAAACGTAGACTTTTGCTCTAATTTTAAATATTCTTCTCTGCGAAAATTAGTTTTTTAAGGAGGGGATGTTGGCGGGGTTGTGTAGGCCGAACAGAAAAATGTTCTTTAGTGTAAATGGCAAATTGGAAAGAACAAGCACTGCAAGAACGTTCCAAGAACAACACTAAAGGTACCAGTCGTACACAGAAAAACAGTGCTATCCCCTATTCTAGGCTCTAGTTCGTTTGGTGAAAACATAGTTTCAAATGGCAATTAAGAATAATATGATTTATCAGGGTAACCGTTTGGAAATTAGTTAAAACTTTATTAAATAAATACCTCACAGGTTCTTCAATGGATTCACTAACAATGAAGCTCTTGGCGTGACAGAGATCATCTAGTTTTGCTTTCTTAGGACTACCAGGACCTGGAGAATTTTCTTCAGTTTCTTTTATAGGTGTTTTAGATTTGTCATTTGTAAACTTCCCATTTTCATCGTAAGTATTTTCAGTTACCAGTACTTTCATTTCTATTACATCATTTATTTCTGATTTATCTGCAACCTGAATAAAAAGAGAGAGTTAGAAAAAAATTAATGAACGAAATAAAATAAGATCAGGAATTTTTAGTATTTTTCCCTTACATCATGTGAAGATGATGCTTTCTCTACATCTATTCTTGTAACTTCTTTGTCCTTTACACTGTCAATTTGTTTTGTTATTTTACCGCACAATATTTTTACTTTATCTATGGATTTATTTTGTTCAGCGCTATTTATATTCAATTTTGAATTAACTGAAAATCAGAACAACATAATTTTAATGGTAGTGCATAAACTGTAATAAAATAATTAATGATTGACATAGAAGAGTTGTTGGTAACAGAAGGTTGACAAATTTGTTTAGGCCAAGCAGAAAAGAAAATTGGAAGAATTTAACTAAGGTTGTAATAAAAGGGAGAAGATCGAGCAGAACAATAAATTTATTAGCTAGACCGAAAAACTGAATAAGGCAAAGTACGGAGTTTAATGTGAAGAAAATTAGAATTCTAGTTCACTGGAGTGGTCATGCTTAAACCGGAGATTGTTCTAAAAGATCTGGAGGGGGAAGCAAGATTAATATAGAATATGGGGAATTCAAACCATTTAATAATAATGAAAGTAATAGAACGATTACTAATCTAATGTAGCCCCACAATACCTTCTGATTTACAAAAATATGAATAAGAAGATGCAAAAGGAGGTCATAACCAGAGGGACTGGATATAATCTTGAATGATTATCTGTTCTATTAATAAGAAAAAGGATATTTGAAGTGCTTCAATTTCAGAAGTCTTTCTCTGTTATCTTGCATTTACACGACAATAGTAATAATTCTGAGCTAACTATATTAGCGATGAAAGGCCAGTACCAGGATTATTTTTATAAGAGGAATTCCTCAATATATTTCTAAAAATTGTAGTAATAAAAACAAAAGGATGTAAGTTTATACTTTGATTTTGCGCAGTAAAGAAAAAATTGTTTATGAATAAGCATCGTCTAGGTGCTTATCACTAGATATTACTCACTCTCCATTCTTACTTATAAATACATTCGCTTCACACATTCATCCCTCTACTATATACAACTATTTACATAAACTACAGCTAATGGATGGATCAGTACTCTATACTCCTGCCATCCTTATAGCTTAACCGAAATTAAAATCACATAATCCTTCTCTAATCATTTTCTTGCATTCATTCTAATCGGCTATAACTTTTAAATACACTCATATAATTCATATGAATTATAATTAAATGCGAAGCTACTCATTCAAACTATTTCTAAATACTCGTAATGCTTAATTAATGCTTCTCTCTATGAAAAAATGTAAATACTGTAAGGAATATGAATTTAAATCAAAACATATAGAAGAAGGGATTCGGGCTCTTTGAGAATGATTCTGGGAGAAATATAAAAAAGTCTGAGAATTACACATAATGGTGGATTTGATACTCCGGGAAAGATTTTTTGATATTGATCACTTAAATATACAGAGTGAACCAGTAAGTATTGTCCATAGGCCTACTGTGTGTAGTACATCTAAAGTGGAGTTCAATGACGTATTGGCCAACTTCATCTTTTCCTCTGTTCTTGAGTGACGTCACTTTAAAGTTTTTTTCTAAAATCATTACTTTTTTCCAATAAAAATGTTATTACTCAGAAAGTTTTAGTCCGAATTCGATTCTGATGACACGATTAGAAAGACAGATAAATTTTCTAAAAATTGATACCATTTCGAAGCATAAGTTATTCTCTAATCAGCCTCAATCTCCCTCCGAATGCTAGAAAAATAAAAGTTATCGAAATTTTTTAGAAAACTCATTCGGCTCTTATGTGAACATTATCAGACCCAGGTGCTGGCACATTTTATAAAAGTTTCCTTGTTTAATGGGCTTTCAAACGGTATATCATTTTCCAGGATTCCTTTTATCTTCGTATGAGAAATTACGTTTGTTTTACAAGAAAACGTGCTCACGAGCGCACAACAGTGTTAGTTTATCAAGTTGTTTAATTCATTGAAAACTCTTTTAGATGGACCAGTAGTCAATTTTAAAGTAGGATGTCTTTAAATAAGGAAGTCAAAGGTTACAAATTGCAATAAAAAGAAAGAAAAAATAAATAAATAAATAAATAAATCTAAACTCTGAAATATTTGAGAAAATGTTAGGAAATATTTTAAACAAGTACTATTTTTATAAAAAAAAATTCATATAGTTTGTATTTACTCTAAATTACAATTTCACACACAACTACCCTGTTGAAAAAGAAAAAAATGTGAATAATTCTTAACAACCCTTTGAACCCACTAACAGATAATCGTTATATCTGAATTAGGTATTAACCAATACAACTAGGTGTCTTACAAATAAACTTCCCTTATCTGTTCGACTTGGTTTCAAAATTTTCTATTGTACCATAACACTGTTGAGTACTCGTGAACACGTTTTCTGGTAAAACAAACGTAATTTCTCATACGAAGATAAAAGGAATCCTGGAAAATGATATACCGTTTGAAAGCCCATTAAACAAGCAAACTTTTATAAAAAGTGCCAGCACCTAGATCTGATAATGATCACGTAAAAGCCGAGTGAGTTTTCTTGAAAATTTCGATTACTATTATTTTTCCAGCATTCGGAGAAAGATTAAGGCTGATTAGAGAAAAACTTATGCTTCAATTTGGTATCAATTTTTAGCAAATTTATCTGTGTTTCTAACCGTGTAATCAGAATCGAATTCGGACTAAAAATATTTGAGTAATAACATTTTTATTGGAAAAAAGTAATGATTTTAGAAAAAAACTTTAAAGTTACGTCACTCAAGAACAGAGGAAAATATGAAGTTGGCCAATACGTCATTGAACTCCACTTTAGATGTACTATACACAGTAGGCCTATGGACAATACTTACTGGTTCACCCTGTATAGCAGGAGGTTTCCAATTTTTTTGGTAATTAAACGCAACTCTCCCAAAATTACCAAATAATTATTAAACTTTCTTGTTTGTAACAGATGTAAAATTATTTTTCAGCCATTTTGTGTATGCTTGAGAACATCTAAAGCTCTTAACATTTGATTTTTCTTAGAAAAATCACTCGGAAAACGACTTATTTCCCGATATTAAGAAAAATACTAGCTTTATCGCCTTGGCAATATTTTTAATAGAAAGGGGATGAAAAAATACATAAAAATGACCTATCGCGTGCTCTTCTTTCTCTTTGATAAGAAGTTAAAAAATTGAAATATGATTAATAAATACCAGATTTTGAAATGGCCTAGCACCTTTAATTGTGAAGATATCGATTTGCGGTTTCCGGTTTCTTTCATAACTTTTTATACTCTTTAAAACTGTGTATATGAAAATGGGGGTCAACTGGGAACCCTCACTTTTGGTCGCGCGTCAGCCGCGTATGCGGGCAGGAATCTAAAATCAAGTCACATATTCTGAAACTAGAGATGACGGGCAACAAATTTTTTGCTCAGATTAACCGTTTAAGCATGAAATGCATTTGAGCCGTCTTAAAATGAACCGTATATAAGAAAGGCTGGATTTACGCCAGAACAAGAACGAGTACAAATAGATAAAATCCAAAAAGTAAGTACAAATATTACAAACCTTTCGTTGTAACAGTATTTCGTAAATAACCTCGGACGTCCATCTTGCTTTTTAATTGAATCGTACCTTCATTTCTACTTTCAACCGGGTCTTTACCATTAGCAGTTCCAGTGCTATGTGATCTATTACTATTGTTTGTCCCTTCTAGTAAATTTTTACTATCTTTTTTATTTACTGAGCTCCTAGAAGGTATTTCCCTATTTTCAACAGGCTCTACAATTCCTTTAACACATGAAGATTTTTTAGCTACTTTTGAACGATCTTTAGCTACAGTTTTTTTAACGCAACCACTTATAGTAATTTTCTTCTCTTCTTCTTCATCTTCTTCTGGGCTCCTAAAACACATCTTTTGCGAATTGGTTGGTCCCTGTATATTTTTAGCAGAAAATAGATCATTGTATCTAGCAATTTTATCTGTGTAAATATTATCCTTAATTTTTCTATCTAGACACTTTTCTATTATATTAGTCAACGTACAATCGTCATCAGTTGCCAAAGTTTCATATTTACGTAAATCACATTCACTATTACTAGTTAGGTCATTTTTACTTTCAACTTTTGTTTCTAATTTCGATTCGTACTTTGTTTTATTCTCGCAGTATTTAGTATTAATGTTTTCTTCAACTATTTCGTTCATAGTAAATTCATCGTTCAAGTTTTTGTTGGCTAATTTGCGTGGTTTTACCTCAGGAACATTTGGAATTAACGTTTTATTTTTGACTAGCTCACCATTTTCTTTGTCATTTATTTTCTTCAGTTTCTTATCTTTTTTAACTAAATTAAGTACAGTACCTTCAACAATCTCAGAACTATTATCTAATGAAGTGTCCTCCTTCATAAGGTTTGTATCGGATTTCAATTTAGAATCACTGCTACTTTCTTTATTTTTTACCCAGCTGCGTTCTGAACAAGGAACTTTAATAACAGAACAAGGCACTGGTCTATTTCCTCCTATTAAGTGCACTTCATTTGGAGCAAAACATCTGTTATTGTCTTTTTCTTTTTTTGAAACAGTTAAATCATCAGTTTTCTGTTGAACAACTGATTCTGAAGAATATCTAAAACATAAGAAAAGATTAACCATCATAATATTAGTTTAAAGTGTAAAACAAGAAGACTGAGCCCAAGACTATATCAAGATCTTTGAAGAACTGAACTCCATTTGGAATATTTACAAATAACTATAAAGCTCTTAATGAGCTGGCCCATATTTAATTTAATATAATAGTATATAAATGCAATAAAATTTACCTTTTGGTAGTACAATTTTTTTGAGAATTTTCCGGTGCTCTTTGCAAATTACAACCATCAGCTTCATTATACTTGATAACTGATGCATGTGTTGAGGATGTAGTAGGATTATTGTTCTCAATACAAGAAGACCGTCGTATGGAATCCTGCGTTTGATCTTCAAAACTTGGATTACCCATGTTACAATCAGCACCTGAACCTTCTCCAGAAAAGTAAATTATATCTTCTTCAATAATCTCACTGAACATTGGAGGTACAGCTTCACAATCGTTTCCAGAACCTGGTCCTGTCACATACCTTTAAACAAAGAGAAAAAGAAATAAATTATTTATATAAATTATTGAATATCAATAAATGTAAGACAGAAAGACGTTTAGGGGCCACATAAAAACAATTTGAAAATGAGTCAAACAATTTTCTTTATACAAATTTTGACGAATTTTTTTTTTTTTAACATAGTTATTTCAGTATTCCCAATAAATATGCAACCATAGTAAAAGTTGATATTAATTTCTATTACTTCACGGGTTGTATTCGTTTAATCTATAAATAAGTATAATTGTTTTATAAAACGTAGGAACTAACTTTTCTAATGTTAATCTAAGCAAAACGCACAAGGCTTTTTCTCTTGTGCGTATAGATTAAGTTTAGATTATTTTTAATTTTAAGGCGCAGCCAATATCTGTGGTCATTAACACCCAGAGCTTTTTTTCAGTACTTTGACGACCTTCGGGCAGAGTTCTCTCGTTATAGACAACATTTTCCATCACCAGACAGTGAAGAGCTTCTATGAAGTAAATATCTAATGGCAATCGGTTGGATTCAAACTCGGGATTTCCGCGTTGAAATGCAGTTCGTTACCACTCAGCTAAACCCATCTCTTTTATTTCATCATTTTAGAAAAGGAAATAGAACATGATAACTTACAAACAAAAATCTATGCCGCTTTCAAAAGTTAAATGAGACCTAGTAATGCAGGCAAGTTTTATGTCCACCAGCTGGTCGGATATGAAACGTTTTTAATTTCTCATATTGATACATTGAATAAAACCCAAGCCTTCAGACCGAGTATTGAACCCATCTTAATCAATCAATTGCGGCTACCCATAACATTGCCTGATATTAACTCAGGCAAAGAATAACTTTTGAGTTAATTTATTCAATTTTCACTTATTTAAATAAATTTGGATTTACGGAAAATAAATTTGTTTTATTAAGACATGCTGTATGTGTATTCATCTAATTCAAGGTCAACTTGGGTACTACCCAAGTTTTAAAAAATGGCAGTTTAGCCTTAAATTGGAAATAGACATCCTGGACACTTTCTTCTAGATCAAAAATTTTTGAGAGAAATTATACTCTCAGTAACAATTATGTTACAATAGTTTCTATATCATTGATCCAATCGTTTAAAGTAAGGGTTACGAAATGTTAACAAGATTAGTGTCCAGAACAGTATTTTCAATACGGTTAAATTTACCAAAAGTCCATAACCCAGTAAAGAATAAAAAGATTTATTCCAAAAATTCTGATGGCAAAAGCAGTGTGTGGGAGATGTCATCTAACTTTCGTAATAATGAGGTATGAAAGATTCGAGATTTGAGCGTTTTTAACATTTGAAGGAATTAAGGTGGATGGATGGTAAGTCCTCTAATAATAATTGGCTTTATTTTAACGAATATCACATGAAACTTGCTACTGAAACTTATCTTTTATTAAAAGAAGTTTATGGCGATGAATATTAATCACTTGCGCAAGTTTTTGAGTGGTTCAAGCGTTTCCAAGATGGCCGAGAAGACGTCGGAGATGATGACCGCCCGGGTCGCCCTTCCACGTCCAAAACGGATGAAAATATCGATTATAATTAATCAATATTACTACCGTGAGGTGCTTGCTCAACTCCGTGAAAGAGTAAGGAAAAAATGACCCGATTTGTGGAAGAACAAGTTATGGGTTCTCCATCAAGATAACGCGCCGGCTCACACTGCATTGTCTGTCAAGACGTTTCTAGCCATGTACTACATCCCAGTTTTAGGCCTTATTCGCCTGACCTGTCCCCATGTGACTTTTATCTGTTCCCCAAAGTCAAATCTGCATTAAAAGGAACACGTTTTCAGTCCGTTGAAGCTGTGAAAGAAAAAGCGACACGCGTCATGCAGGAGCTCACAGAAAAAGACTTCCAGCACTGTTTCGAACAGTGGTAAATTCGCTTGGAGCGTTGTAGGGATAAGGGAGTGGTTTATATTGAAGGTGATAATAACTAAATATGTACAAATTTAAAATAAAATGTTTTACAGCAATAGTCTCGTTATTTAACCACACCTCGTATGTGTAGGCTGTCTAGGAGAGGAGTTCTAAAGACAATACAGGACGGTCTAAAAGTTCTATTGTGACTCCCTCATTTCTGTTCATGGAATTTACGGTCAGTAAAATGTGTGATTCATGAACATGTGAGATGGGTAAAAAAGTGTGTCGCCTTTAGACTGCTTTTAGAATTTTTTTGCAGAAAATGGGGGTTGCAGAGAAAGACGCAATTTAAGATTTAATTTTATTTTGGAAATTAATTAAAATTCCTCGACTTCTATCAATGAAAATACAAATTAAAAAAAAATTTAAATCAGTTTTATAAAAAAACAAAATTAATTATAATTAACTATGCACTAGTACCTGACAGGTTCTTCAACTGATTCCCCAATAACTGCATCCGAAGACTTATCTTGTGATTCGCACTTCTCATCCAATTTTAGCTTCTTCGGAACAGGCTCCACGCTCAAATCTTCAGCACCTTTACTATCAACTTCCTGCAACTTCTCTTCCGACAAATCTTTTTCTATTTCTTCTTCCTTTCCTGTCTTTTCTACTAATCCATCTATTTTCTCTTCCCCCTTGGCTATTTTAACTTCAACCTTGTCTTCATTAACTTCGACTTTCTCTTCATTAAATTTTTCTGACATATGTGATAAAATATTTGTCTTATTCGCGGACATTTGTGTAATAATATCTGTGTTTGATGAAACTAGTGATACGTTTTCCTTAACATTTTCCTTTACGTCAATATTATTCGAAACAGGAACCTTTTTATTGGTGTTTTCATCAACATCTTCGGCGTAAGAAATATTTGTTACTGGCTTTTTTTGGATATAACCATTTAGTGTACTACTTATCACTATTTTTTCAACTTTTACACTATTAATTTTCTTATCATTGCTATCTTTTTCTGGAACTAACTTGTCTTTCTCTGGCTTTTTAATAGCAAAATGTTTTCCTACACCGTTTTCTTGCACACGCTCCTCTAAATTGTCATCTTCTCCATCCTCATCTTCTTCCTCTTCTCCTAAATCCTCCTCTTCTTCACCAGTACCAGAACTTTCTTCATCTTCTTCTTCTTCAAGTTCCTCTTCGTCTGCTGGAACCTGACCAGTATCAGTGATTGGTTTCTCAATTTCTTGGCTGGTACTATCTTCATTCAATATTAAATTTAATTCTTGCTGGCCCTCCCCAGAAGATAGACTATCAATTAAAGATACCAAACCACCTCGATCCCTGCAACACCCATGAATGAAAGAAAGGGCGTCAATTAACTGTGTGGTTTTACATTATACAACAAAAAATAAAAATTAAAAAAAAAATATGTGAAGCCAATTTCTTTTAAACAACTGCAAGATGGTGTTTAATATTAAATTTTGAATATTTAAAAATCAAACCTCAGGGTAACGCAATAAATCCACGCCTTCTTTGGGAAACTTAAATATTATTTAAGTTACAAATTTTATTTTTTTCTTATTGTCCAAGTAAGCCACAAAAGAAGATTTGCATAGGGGGATTACCTAATCTTTTGTATGACTTCTATTTGTTTAAAAATGAGGCCCCCAAAAGTCGCTTTAAAGGGAACTTTACTCTCGAGATCCTTTTCAATTAATTATTCATTATTATTATTTATTGATAGTAATCAAGCTTGCGAAGGAAGAAGAAAGAATGGTAGCTTACTATGAAAGATGTTCGAATAATAGGGAATTTTGAAACTATCCAGTATCGCGGACGGCTTACAGGTGATTAGGCAATCGGTTATTTATTAACCTTGAATTTGTTTGCTATTATTGAGTAAAATATTCTCTCTTATTCGACAAGAAGTAACTAGGTTTTCTGAATGGAAAGCTATAAAGATACTGCGCCTTGAAGCATATCTTGGTTGGAATAACAAGACACTCAATTTAGACTAAAAAGTGAGTTTCTGAACACTTTAATTCCTTCAAACAGTAAATTTTGGGCATTTCTTTTTTTGAAAAAAAATGACGGTAAATTAGTGATTTACTTTATTATTGGGAAAATACTTAACAGTTGCGGCAGTTACGCTTTATTTAATTGAAATCGAAGAAGCAGTAAAACATTTAACAAGTAACCTTGAAAAGTTCAGAGGTGGCTATGAAGTGACTTTGATGAGACTTTTTTTGGGGCAATTGGTGAGTCGAATGCATTCGAGGTATATACAAAAATGATGTAAAAAAGATAATGCCTGAGGTAGTCGAAGAAGTAGTTAAAAGGTACTCAAAAGTGACCCTGTTATATCCAACTATCTGGAGTTTTAATTGGTCAGGTAACATTAAAAAAAACAAAAAACATGATTTGAACCTGGTTTATCGCAGTTTCAATTTATCTTCAGCAGGATATGCTCGGTCTCCGGTTAGACCAAAGAAAATAATTGTTGACGTCTTTTGCATCCCAGTAAGAATACAACAAATTTAGCTTCTTGTTGTACTTTTTTACACCATGAAAGTGAAGTAAAGATAATTTTTGTTATTAAGGACCAAAAAAGAATCAATGAAGACCAAAATATGGCAGAAAGATTGCGTACTACAGTCTTTTTAAAGAGTTGTTAATTTAAAATTTTAAAAAAAAGGTATCAAACAAAAAATTGATTTTTAAAATTAAACATAGACAATTTTTTATACACCACACTGGGATTATTTCTAAAACAATTTCATTATGGGACTCTAGCCATCGTACACCATTCGACTTTCCAAGTTAAAAAAATGTAAATGATAAAAAAATGATATTGGCTAAATAAATAAAAAGAATTTTTGTAATTAAAACTAACTTTGCTACAAGATGCCACGTTTCTTCATCGGGATCTTCTCTGTATACACGAACGTGGGCTGCAGGATCAAATTGACACCAATAAGTTAGTCCATTTTGATCACGACCAAGTGGATCAACTCGTAATTCAATAGACATCAATTTGTTCACTTCTGTTTTGAACTTGTTATTACAATCAAACTGCAGCTCAAGAAGGTTCTGTGGAAATCCATTTGAAAATGTATAAGTTATAACAATTAGGATTTAAATAATTTTCTTAAACATGTGAAAGATTAAAATGAAAACCTCTTCTAGTTATTGGTAATTGTCTAATTAATTCTTTTCACAAAGGAATTACAAAAGCAACAGATGAAGATATCGTTTAATAGTGCATTACTCTACTAAAAATGTATTTATTCCTGCTTAACGAAACATAGATACTTATTCAAGAAAAATTGCGAATTTCAAACACAACTAAGAATGATCACGCTTCAGTGCCAAGTTTATAAGTTTACAGCGGTAAGCTAGCTTCATTATTTGAGTGTTAAACAATGACCAAAACAAACTTAGGTAGAAAAGATCAAGTTTAATAAAAATTTGAAGATAAAAACTTCCAAAGTAGAATTAATAATATTAACAAGTGTACAGTTATTTATTGACGAATTCTTGTTTACAAAATATTACATTGCATAACAAAATTTTTCCTTTAATTACCCACAAAGACTTAGTATTAGCAAATTTAATTTTACAAATCTTTAAAAGTTGCAATTTGAACTTAGTAAAAGAATAAAAGTTTATGAAGAGGCAAATGTACGTACCTTTAGTAACCTAAGCTTTACAGAAAGTTTAGATTTCTTGTAACCAAATCTTTCAAGCTCCCATCCATCTTGCTGGGAATAGGTATGGCAGAATTTTGATAATCCTCTTTCCCATTTATCAACAGAAATAGTTTTTCTAGCTTTTCTCATAAGTTTAATGTGTAGATCGATTAGTACTTGAGACACTGTCACAATGAAAAGAAAATTGAAGTTAACCTCAACTATATTTAAACTTGCGAAGTAACTTATTTTTTTCGAAAATTATTGCAGGGAAGATGATCTAGTAAATCACAGTATATTTTAAATAATTTAAGAATAAGAGTCTAGTAGGATGGGTCAGAATTTAACACCACATAATCATTATCATCCTAAAGCAGATCAACATAAAGTAATAAAGAATATCAAGGAATGGATTAAGAAAATTTATAAGCTACAGCTTCAAAGAAAAAATAAATTAAGTATAAGAATTCAAGAAAATTGTTAGAACTTGAGAAAATATAAATACAAGGGAATGAAAACGCTTGTGGGAACTTCTGTCATTAACAATAATAAAAACACTTACCTTCTGTCGTGTCTTCCAGCATTTCTTGCAGTTCTAAAAATGAAGGATGTGGAATGCCACATTGTGTAGAAAACTTTTCCAGAAATGAACAAATAACAGCAAAGTTAGGATCTGATGTACAAGACGACGAAGAGGCTTCCTTCTCGGTCGCCATTTTTCACTATCGTCTCGTTTACTACTACATACTAAAACTTGAAGCAAATGCACTGTGAACACCCCATGAAACTAGCAAAAATAATTACATTTCTTCAACAAAATCTAGTTTACAGCGTGTATAAATTTTATAATGTGTTTATAAACTCAGACTGTTGATTTTAAAACAAATATACGGATCAGTCCATGTTTCTACTAATAATTGCTGCCAACAATAGTTGTCAATTATCACTGATTAGACAAAAACCTTAAGATTCAATATTATCGTTTTTAAAAAAGTGTAATATTAAGGCTTCTGAGAATTTGAGTGTTAGCGGAGGAAAGGCAATTTTAAACAGATAAATACCTTGTTTCTTAAGAAATAGAGTAATGCCAATAAAAATTGAAAATGGCTATTGATTGGTGCTGCTATCTACAATCATCAGCTATTCTCCTTTCAAACATCGCAGGTTATTGAAACCTTCATTTTTGTTTGTAAACAGGTAATTTTTTTTACCATTTTTTTTATGGATCCGGGTAGCACCAAATAAAAAAAAAATGAAAATAAATTATTTGTTGATAAAATACCTTTGTTCATAAATTATAATTTCCTTAAATTTGTTTTTATGTATTGGATTTAGAAATAAACAGTTATACATATCCATTAATAGTGCATTTTTTTTTTTATTTTTAAATCTCCAAAAGAGAAATAGGCATTTTTTCTTGTGCAAACATAAATTTCTGATTAGAAAATCTTTATTTTCAAGAACTTTTACCGTGCTAACTTTTAGAAAACCATCTAAATGTTTAAAGAGTGTAGCATATTGCAGAAGTTAATTATACCATACTTATAAGGGATTCTTTCATATAGAACTTATTTACATACACTAACCACTATTTCATTGTCAATTTTACAAACGTTAAAAACAACGAGGTTATCGTAGAATATACTGTGTGTAATAATTCAAGAATTGTTTCCTCTTAACAACTGTACTAAATATTATTGTTGACATTGTGTGGAATCAAAATTTAGGGACATTGCGTGACAATAAATATAAAGTTACGGCAGAAGGAATCACAAGAAAGCGCATTTATTGGTGCCGTATTAGTACTATTATTCTTATCTTTACTTTGCGGTAAACACAAATGTGAAATTGAGTGGATGAAAATATTGACGTTTCAGTTTTTAACATTTTCTTGAAAACAGTTCCTACGACTTTACCTTGGTACTAATTACATAATTATAGACCTACAACTTGTAAGTAATGGTGGAATCCAGCAGCTTATGGACTATATTTTGTATATTAGCATTTAATTTGTTAACAATGACATTAAAAATAAAAGATTTTTATCACTCATTCCTATTATTATAAAATATTCATGAACTATAGCAAATGCAGACCAACAATATAAATATATCCGTATGACTGTAGTCTCAAGCAAGAGCTTCGCAAGTGCAATGAGAATAATTCTGCACTAATGTTATGAATTATTATCAATCCTCAATTGCACACCGGACCTGGCAAGTTGCCTTGACAACAGACACATTTGACCAGACTAGAATTGCCCCCTTTCATGATGTCTAACCTAAACTTATCCAATCCTATACAAATTACATTCCAATATATTCATAATAATGTATTCATTCTTAATATGATCTTAAATTTCAGCAGAATTTTACTGAAAAGATAACGAAGCGACGTAAATGCCACATCCGCCATCGCTAAATATATTTGTAATATTAATATTAACCTTTATTTTTATAGTTAATATTCCAAATTTAAAGTAAATTGTTACGAGTAATGGTTCGTTTGAGTAAATAAACAAAAATTAAATTAACTATAGTATAAAATGTGGAATTTGGAAGGACAAACATGTCTTGAATGTAGGCCCAGCTCACGAGCTAAGGGATTCTCATGTGAAGCGTAAAAGTCACGAGCTATAAAACAGTTTTAAGACCAATGGTAAGTGCCCCATCAATAAAAAAATCCGCGGAAGAAATGAGCCAGAATTTTGCTGAGAAAGAAAAGTGGATGACATTTTTCCAAGCCGATTAAAAATGGAGAAGAGATATACAGAAACCGTAAAAAAAGGAGACGTTTAAAAGGGAGACTGATAAGCAAGCTGGCGATTCCTCAAGAGCGGTCCACTTTAGACCGCAGCAACGCGGAAAAAAGAAGTTTGTATGAATAACAGAATAGCAAAAAGAATATAAAATATCCTACTCAACCACAAAATATATCTGTATTCCCATTATACGAGGCGTGGCTATTAAATAACGAGACTGATGCTGCTACAGAAGTACTATGCATGCGCTAAATCCTAACGACCGACACCTGTGCAGCGTAAAACCTTGTATTTCGATCGCAGCAACTCACTTGTTTGTAGAGAAATCTGTCTGACCGGAACCGTCGTTTGAGTAAGAGGTGTTAGTTCCGTTTAGCCGAAAACATGATACTACATGTAGTAGAGCAACTAATTGTCGTGAAATTTCATATGATACTTGGTAAAACCACTACTGAAACTTATCTTTTATTAAAAGAAGTTTATGGCGTTGAATGTTAATCACGAGCGCGAGTTTTTGAGTGGTTCAAGCGTTTCCAAGATGGCCGAGAAGACGTCGGAGATGATGACCGCCCGGGTCGCCTTTCCACGTCCAAAACGGATGAAAATATCGATTATAATTAATCAACATTCACTACCGTGAGATACTTGCTCAACTCCGGTGAAAGAGTAAGAAAAAAAACGACCCGATTTTTTTGGAAGAGAACAAGTCACGGGGTTCTCCATCAAGACAACATTGTCTATCACAAGACGTAGGTTATAGCCAAGTACAACATCCCAGTTTTAGGCCTTATTCGCCTGACCTGTCCCCATGTTACTTTTATCTGTTCCCCAAAGTCAAATCTGCATTAAAAGGAACACGATTTCACAGTCCGTTGAAGCTGTGAAAGAAAAAGCGGCACCAGTCATGCAGGAGCTCACAAGAAAAAGACTTCCACACTGTTTCGAACAATGGTAAATTCGCATGGAGCGTTGTAGGGATAGGAGAGGGGTGTATATTGAAGGTGATAATAACTAAATATGTATAAATTTAAAATAAAATGTTTTACAGCAATAGTCTCGTTATTTAATAGCCACACCTCGTAGGTCCTTGTACAAGAATACGAACTCAAAAATTAAGAACTTTTCCCCACAAGTTGTAAGAAGAACAAAAAAAAAAAAAGACTTCAAAATATTTAAATAACCAAACAAAAGTAGAATTCTTTTCTTTGAGAATTTTAAGGATTCACAGTAAAAAAAAGAGTAAGTAATATGTAATACTAACAATCATCATAATTATTGAACGATAAAATTTATAAATTAAAAATAAAGAAATGACAGAACCAATGCAACATTAAAAGAAATAAATAAATTAATTCCATTAAAAATTTACACAGAAATTTGTTTGTACGGTGCTGCCGTCTCTGAATGTTTCCGTGAATTCAGGGACATAGAGACACCGTGACCTACAAAGCGAACAGTAGAGTGGATAATCCCCACTTTCTTATTTCGTTCTTATTTACGATTCTACTTCCCCTTCTCTGACGTAATCTTTTTTTTTCATTGTTGCTAATCCTCGGTGTTTGCTTGACAATTCGAATTATTTTATAAAAAATTATTAATATTCCATATAATTAAGTTTTAATTAGATCGAAAGGTCTACAACAAACGCATATTTCTTAAATCGATTACAGCAGTATCAGATAGTAAAACTATTGTCAAAGTTAGAATTTTTTTCTATACATCAACTGCTTTAAACATTAAAAAAGTTGATAAAACCACTCAATATGAAATAGTGCATTTATTGCTGACTTAAATCTTAAAAAGAAATATTAACCATTATTGAGTTGGCATAAAGAAAGGTATGTAAAATAATATTGTTAAGTGTTCGGAATCCGCACATTTAAATGCTAAAAAAGAAATACTAAAACAAAAAGATTCTTTAATATTTCCCGTTTTTGTTAAATTCCGATTAGCATTTTAGCCGACGTATGTATATAGTACGAGAACGTGTGTGTACACGAGAAAAGATTTCTCTTTTTGTTTTAATTTTCCTTTTTAAGCATTTAAATGCGCGGATTCCCTACCCATAACAATATTAAACAAATGCGTATGAACTAACCCTGGCATTCATGAAGAATGTTACAAGGAAAAGAAATGGGAAATCTTGTTACTCAAGCAACATTTACCTATTTTACTATTTTCCTGAACTCTACATCTAAAACTAGGCGACATACGGTTCATTATCAAATCTAGGCAAAGATATCGCATGTTAGGAAGAGAGAATAAGCGATATCCAATAAAAGTACCAAAGATTTCCGTTTACTCTACACTGCTACTTCCAAAACAAGGCGACCTAAGGTGTATGATATAGTCTAGTTTGTAGGGAAATTATAAAGGATGAAATTTGTAGTTAAACTGTCTAGGATTCACCTTCTTAATCATTTTTTGTGCACTTCTACTTCCAATTGTAGCGTGCCAAA
Source organism: Rhodnius prolixus (assembly GCF_049639745.1). Classification (NCBI taxonomy): domain Eukaryota; kingdom Metazoa; phylum Arthropoda; class Insecta; order Hemiptera; family Reduviidae; genus Rhodnius; species Rhodnius prolixus. The sequence goes on from NW_027411624.1 coordinate 28,777,677, forward strand.
TGTGTCTGATCAAGGTCTTGCATAGGTATGAAGCTAAAGTTGCCCGAAATAGGAATTTATATTAAATCCAGTTATGATTGTCTTGTTTGCACTTTTTTTTCTGAAGTTTCACACTTCAAACAACCCGACGTAATTTATATGATCAAGTCCTGGCATGTAAATGGAATGGTGGAATCAGAAAAGTCGGAATTTCTAGTAGAACTATAAACGTTTCACCTCTTTTAGCATCTTTTGGAATTTCTACTTCAAAATCTAGCTAGCATAATGTATATAATGTAGTGCTGACATGGGAATAGAACTTTAGAGGCCCAAATTAAGGATTTTTTAATAAAACTACCAAAGATTTCCATTTTTTCTGTGCGTCTATTTTTAAAACAATGCGACCTAATGTGTGTGAATAACTTTGGAAGTTAAAATGAGAAATTACTTGTAAAACTAATCAAGATTTTTCCATTTTTTCTCTTTTTCTGAACTTCTACATCCAATACTTGTCTAACTAATTTATACGTTTAACCCCTCGCATGAAAATCAAACTGAGGAATTTAAAAACGGGAAACTTCTTTTAAAATTAGCCAAGATACTTCATATTTCCTTATTTTTCTCCGTATAACAACGCACATATTGTATTTGGGCATAGCTGGTATAAAATTATTTACGGTGCCTGCAAAGTACGCACCTAGTATTATGCTATGGCATGGGTCTTCAAACCTTTTACACTTTGAGGAACCCTTGGAGCTCGTGGTTTTCTTGAAGGAACCTCATGTTTAAGTAGCAGATGAAATAGTTCATCAAAGCTTTATTCTACTCAAATTCGCAATTATATTCTTGTATCTTTATTTAATCTTAATAAAACAATTGTAATAGATCAGGGGATCTTCAACCTTTTACACTTTGAGGAACCCTTGGAGCTCGTGGTTTTCTTGAAGGAACCTCATGTTTAAGTTACAGATAAAGTAGTTCATCAAAGGTTTATTTATATTTATTGTTTACCATCAACTGCCTTTTTATATCCAATTTTGTATTAATATTGTAATTTTTACTTAAATATTTTATTAATCTAATATTTTAATAAGACAGTCCACTACCTCGTTCTTACATGACAAATTCCTTGTATAGATGATTTCCATTTTACGTGCGTTTTGGCTGAGTAAATAGTGATCACTTCCGGAACCTATGACAACGTTCCAGGGAAACCTAGGGTTCCGCGGAACCCAGGTTGAAGATCCCTGTGCTAGGATATGAAGTTAGGGTGTCTATAACCACAAATTTCATTTCATTTAGTTGGTTTTTTATTGTTATTTTTGCTGAGCTAAAAATTTTAACTGAAAAAAGAAAAATCTCACATTCCGTCATTTGGAATATTGGAATGATTCTTCCAGGCTTCCCTTAGCCGTTAATGCTTGCGAGGTTTAGAATAAAAAGTCTTGAATTTAGATAAAAGAATCATTAAAACTTAGATCACTAATTAAGAAAATGTTTTATTAATTAAAAATTGTTCTATATTGTCCCCAGTATAGATAAAATAATTATTATCACTTTTAGCAATCATACCTATTAAATAAAAAAATAATTTGATGAACAGATTCTTAAATTAAGAGACTCTATTAAGTTTTTATATCTATCTTTATTAATATTTGTACAACTATTTAGTAAGCTTGGGTTTTAATCACAATTTCCAGAAGAAATTGAATTTCGATAATTTTAAAAGATCGATAAAGAAGTTCGATTTACTTCATAAAACTTTACTTTACTTTAATAAAAGGAGAAAGAAAAAAAAGATTGATACAAAACCTAAGCAAGCTAGAAGTTTATTATCTTCACAGGAGCTCTCTTTCGTATGAACTCTCCTTCAACATTCCTTTAGTTAATTTATTTCACAAAAAAATAAGAGAGAAAAAAAATACTTTTTTAAATGGCACCAAAAATCATGGAGCTAACAAAAACAAGACCAGACAAATCAAAGGTTTAAATAAAATAAGAATAAAAAAAAGCATCTGTAAACAAGGTTCATTTTAATTAAATTATTTAAAAATACTAAAGAAAAAAAATAAAATAGAGTGGGAGGTGATTTTAAAATATACTCACTCAAATTTAAAATTTGAAAATCCACTTATTTTAAATTAAATACTGAACTGAGGTATAAGGATATAAGTTCTGTTTAGGAGCTCCACATTCAACAGAACTTTAAAATCTTGCCTTTTATTTTAAACTATCAGGAGAGATAATTGAGTTGTTTTATTTTGATTATTTATATTCTTTTTTTTTATATAGGGTTATAAGAATCTCTAGTAATTATTAAAAAAACAATTAATATTTTCACTCACAAATGAAACGACTTATTTGTAATTAAAACGGTAATTCAGATTTTATATTTCATGGGAATCTAGAATATGGCTTTCTCTTGCCACGTTCGATTGATTCTATTTCCTGTTATTAAGAAAAATTTATGTATTTCTTCAACATTGTGCAATTGAAAGTTCTATATCAATATAGTATAAAAACTATTGTTGCCTTCAGTTTAATTTCATTAACTTATACAAAAAATTGTATTTTATAAGTGAATAACTGTAGAGAAGTGACATGACAAAAATTTTAATTAAATGGTTAACTTACTTTTTAATCCTGAGTTTTGAAGGCGTACCTTTGTGGTAAAAGGAAGAGGTATGTTGTGGAAATTCTAGAGTCTCGAACTTTGTTGCAGAGTCAGATTACAAAACAACTGCTGCTGCAAGGACCATTGTAAAAATGGAATCATGGTCTTTATAGGAGGGCACTTCCAAGATTTTCTTGAAGGAAAAGGATTTACCCTAATCTTAGTTACTTTGCAGAAGCTGAGCTTATGAAGGTAGCTAAGACAGTCCAAGGGCATTGCTCATTATGTAAGCATCTACTAAGCTAGCTGTGCAATTCCAGAAGAGAGGTACTCCTTAGCATTTAGTAGAGGAATGCCAGATTATAATTGCAGTCGATTACTAAAGTTCGGCTCCTGCATTCTGGAGACCCACTAGGGATACTGAAGTTTTCGCTGCCTCGCTTCTAGCGTTCTTAGATTGCACATAGTTGTAAATTTTTGCGTTTGCAGTGGCTCTCTCGAGGACTAAATGCAGCGTCTTCCTTATGACGTTCCCCAGCATAGATTTAGTTTGTTTCCTTAATTCAGATCAATTTCCACAAACTGCAAGTTGTTATATTCAAAAGAAATAGATAAATGAATTGATCAAGTTTGATTAAAAATTCATGTTGAGAGATTGACAAACAAACAGAACCAGAGATCTAACATTTACCCTGAAGCATGGCCTCAGATTTTCTACTATTATCGACTTATTTATTTTACTGCCTTTAATGGGAGCGGTTGGCTGGTTGGAGGCGGCAGACCCTCAATGAGTCACGCTCTATTCCCTCCCAGCAATATTCTCAACCTTGTTATGCACCCTAATAAGTCTCCCATTACTCATGCAAACTAGAATGAAGTTTAAACTAAGTCTACTTACAATTTTCATATAACTATAACGCTATCCTATAATATTAATTAATAATGAATAATTTGTATTATTTAGTATTAAACAGTAATCGATAAAACTGATAGCATTATCAGTGTATGCCTTCCCAGTCTCTCCTCCAGAACTGTCTTAGGAAAATTCTTATGGGGAAATGGTTTAAATAAAAGGTTTAAATTATTTCATTAATTAATTTTTGTATTTATTTTGTTTTTGGTCCTGTTTGCACATTAACCATTATTGTTTATGAGGGCTAGTAAAAACCAACATATTGGTATGCAGCTACTGTTGGCTTCTAATGCCCCAATTTACCGATACTTTGGTGGATAAAAACCAAAGTTTCTTTTCCAAAGTTCATTTGGTTAAAAGAATGGTTCCTCTGCAGCTTCTTTCTTCTCCATGAATGCCACGAGATAAACAGTGACTCTTTTTTGCTACTTTCTTCTTTGTGGCTTCCATGACTTGCAATTTGAGCGCTGCATACAGGCTTATTCCTCCCTAGAAACAACAAAATGGTAACTTATTGTGACTTCGCTAAGTAATTGGTGCTTAGTAGTGGTATGATGTAAATAAAAGTTATGTCAATACTGTAAATAAAAGTTATAAGTCAACACTGTAAATAAAAGTTTAAAAGTCAACACTGTAAATAAAAGTTATAAATCAACACTGTAAATAAAAGTTACAAGTCAATACTGTAAATAAAAGTTATAAGTCATAAGTCAACACTTATGCAACTTAGTGTACAGAATTTAAAGGAAATCAAGCGAGTCATTCAAGTAACACAATTTTTTTTTTGCAGTAAATTAGTATTTACGGTTTTAGCTGATTGATGTAGATTTCCTAGGTTGTAATTATTACTATTATTATTTTTTAATTATGCCTGCGGTCATATAATCAAAATGTAATTTCTGTCAGAGAGGTTGTGTCATTGCTGTTACATTTTTTTTTAAAAAAACCTGCCCTGCAACGTGGGCAATCTCCCGCAATCAGCAAAACCGCAAATGCCATTTTTTGCGGCCACATTACCGCGTAAAGCATTAATAGAAATTAATACAAAAAAAAATTAAAGGAGATGGATTTTGCGGAACTATCCTTTTGCTGAACTTTGAATTACTTTTGGTAATTTTTCTGTACATATTTTCAATTTTCAAGAAAATCGCATTACGTAAATGGCGATGAGGAAAACTCGTGTAAATGTACGTATCAGAATATTTCACACAAATGTAAGGCCATCAAATAGTGATTCAGTTCATTGCTGATATAAAATATTTTATGTTTAGATCATTTTATGGTTAATGCTACTTGAATATTTTTGTCTGATTTCATTACTTACTTATATTTTCAAAAATTTAGATTTTTCTCTGTGACTTTGACTAATGGTCATCCTAAAGATAACCAACACCCTCCACAATTCACACTTTGCGTCTGTATACCTTGGCCTTAAACGCTATAAAGCTCCTGGAGATTCTAAAAATAAAATTAGTTAAAAGTAATAAAATAGTAAAATAATAATAGTACCCTCTCTTACAAGAGTAAGTAAAACTATCGGATAAATTTTGTCCTTCTTTAAATACAAGAAAGCTAATCCTAACGCTTAATATGGTTACTTTATTATTCATTACAGGAACAGGAACTACTAAAATTTTAAAACAGTAAAAAAATAAATAAAATAAAATAAGAACCTACAAACACATAAACCATATTCTAACGGAAATTCCACTTAGAATCAAGGAGGCATTTACATTAAATATTTATTGGGTGATAAAATTTAATATCCTACAAAAATTTTAAGTCCCAAGAATTTTGATTAAAATAAGAATTTTTTTTTTTCTATTAAACAGATTTTTGTATTAACCAAATAAAATCAAACAATTTTTTTAGATTTAGCTCTTATCAGTCGCAAAGGTGCAGTAGACTCTGAGAAATTCGAATCAGCCTAGTCCGGACTCTGGCCCAGAGTCTCTGGGTAGTCCGGATCGATGATCTTGAATTTAAAAAAATTAAATTTCTTGGAAATAAAAACGATAAAATGTTGATTTGATATTTGTGAAGCAGACGAGCATTAAGGACTTCTTCAAAAGATAAGTTGTAAATAATAATTATTTTTACTCCTGTGTTTTACTATTATTATTCATTCCGGTGTTTTATTAATTACAGTACTACTGTACTATATAATACAGAACAGCAGCTTACTGTTTACTATTTCGGAGTGTTTATACAGTAACTTATTTCGGAAACTCACTCTTGTATGTGTTGTATTTGCACATACGAGGGTCGTTTGAAAAGTCCGTGCAAAGTCAGAGAGATAGCACCACTGGCGCGTATCGAGGTTATGTTTAGTTAGTAGCATCTCTTGGAAGAACACACACCAAGTTTCAGCCAGATCGGTCTATTTCTTTGTGTTTGGCATTCGTTTGAATCGAGGAAGTCGAGTGATTTTCAAAAAATGGACGAAAAAGAATTTCGTGTGTTGATTACACACTACTTTATGAAAGGCAAAACGCCTCAGGAGACTAAAGAGAAGCTTGATAAACATTATGGTGACTCTGCACCTTCGATTAGAATAGTTTATAAGTGGTTTCAAAATTTTCGGAGTGGCCATATGGGCACAAGTGACGCTGAACGTTCTGGACGCCCTGTTGAGGTTACTACTCCAGAAATCATTGATAAAATCCATGATATGGTGATGGATGACAGAAGAGTGAAGGTACGTGAGATTGCTAGTGCTGTGGGCATCTCGAATGAACGGGTACATAATATTTTGCATCAATATTTGGACATGACAAAGCTATCCGCAAGATGGGTGCCGCGATTGCTCACGCTTGACCAAAAACGAAATCGTGTGAAGTGTTGCAAGGACGGTTTGCAGCTGTTCCAGAAGAATCCGCAGGACTTTAAGCGTCGTTTCGTCACTGTGGATGAAACATGGATACATCACTACACTCCTGAGACCAATGAACAATCTAAACAATGTGTTACCAAGGGGGGAATCTGCGCCAAAAAAGGCGAAGACCGTTCCTTCGGCCGGAAAGATTATGGCGAATGTCTTTTGGGATTCGCAAGGAATAATCCTCATCGACTATCTGGAAAAGGGTAAAACTATTACAGGTGCATATTATTCATCGTTATTGGACCGTTTGAAAACCGAGCTGCAAGAAAAACGCCCACGATTGGCCCACAAAAAAGTCCTTTTCCATCACGACAACGCACCAGCTCACACCTCAGCAGTTGTGGTCGCAAAATTAATGGAAATAGGGTTCCAACTCGTTTCACATCCCCCCTATTCTCTAGACTTGGCTCCCTCGGACTACTATTTGTTCCCCAATATGAAGAAATGGCTGGCGGGAAAAAGATTTTATTCAAACGAGGAGGTGATTGCAGAAACGAATGGCTATTTTTCAGACTTGGACAAATCCTATTATTCGGAAGGGATCAACAAATTAGAGCAGCGTTGGACGAAGTGTATAAGCCTAAAAGGAGACTATGTTGAAAAATAAAAAAGGTTTACCCCAAAAAATTAAGTAGTTTTTACTTTTCAAACGACCCTCGTAAACGTTAACACATACAGTATTGTCATAATTGTTCGCCATAAAGACGGAAATCATCTGTTATGCCAACGTCCGGGAAATACGGATTTTTCGAAATCCGGACCGGCTGACCGCCACAGAAGTCCGGATTTCTGAGAGTCTACTGTATATGTTTGCGATCACTTGCACAAAGTTTATAAAGGTAAGAGCATCTTGCAAGAAACTCTTGAAATAGTGGGGGAAAAAATAATCTAGTCGATAAAATGGCGTTTTTTTTGTCAGACCAACTTCGTTCAAATTTTGGAAATTCAGCCCCATAATTGTTTTTTTTTTTTGTATTTAAGGCGCGTCAAACAACTTGTTGTTATCAGCGCCTGGAGATTTTTTTCAGTGCACTGACGGCCTCTAGTTCCAGCCAACACTGGGTGGTATTCACTGTGGGTGAGCTGTAAAAAGCTCCGTGGAAGAAAGAAATAAAAAAAAAAAAACTAAGGGCCAGCAGCTGGATTCGAACCTGTGATCTCTGCGTTGGAATTCAGTATTCGCTAACCACTCAGCTAATCGTCTCTCTAATTGATTCTTATCAATATTGTTATATATCCTAGGTGGCAAAGACAGTACTATAAACTGTAATAGCACTTTAGGATTTTGTTAGCAAAAATGTTTGCAAATAAAAGATATTCCAGGTAGCACACACATTTTTTAAGAGATTCGTTTTTTTATAAAAATCCTAAAAACTGGGAAATCTGATGAATTAAATGATACATCCCGTTCATTCATTCAGCCACAATACCTTATTGTGGCACCCTCTATTAATACTTTAAGGTACTAACTATCAAAACAGGCGCCACGGTAGCCGAGCGAATTTAGAGGCGAGACCTGCAAAGCTAATATGTATTGTGGTACTGGGTTCGATTCCCGGTCTTGGCCTTGGATTTTATTTAATGGTTAATAAAAGAAATTTTACAGTAAAGTACGTTTGCTATTTGCCTCCGTCCATGACACCTAGTAAATGGTAGTTGGACGTTAAGCCCCGCCTGAAAAAATAAGCGATTACTTTACTTTACTTAATATCAAATCGTATCTTTTTTGCGATTTTCAGCCTACGAATTTTGGTGATTACATTCACAGAAATTTATAAAAATGTTTGTTCGTACTTATGGGACCACAAAACGTAAATCTCCTTTGAAAACTTATAACCGAATGTCTGCACAATTATAAAACTTACTCTTACAAACCTAATATTAAGAGAAATTAGTAAATAAGTTTTGTTTAAAAAGTATGGATTCAATAGAAATAAATTAAGCAGGAAATCTAACAGAAATGATGGTAACTTTCTAACGCGAGAAATGCGGTTAAGCAGAATATTGATGTGGGTTTGAAATCGATAAGCGGTGAAGTTATTAAAGAAAGCAGGGTTTAACATTGCTTCGCTCTCCTAAATCCCCAAGATCAGCCAGACTATTATTGTTAATCTATATATTCCAAATTAATGGTAATATAAAAGACAATTATTTATTAATTTCTACTTTATTTTACTCGATTATTATGAAAGAAGTTATAGTAATCGAGCAGATAATCGATTTCTAAGTTTTCACCTTAAATATCCGCTGTTTTGAGGTCTACTATGTTGTTAAAAAGTTGTTTAAATTGTTCAAATACGTGAATCACAACCACACACTCTCTCTCTATGCAAAGTAAAGTAAGCGCCTATTTTTTTCAGGCGGGGCTTAATGTCCTAACACCAATTAGGTGTCGTGGACGGGGGGGGCGGAATCTCTTACATTGCTATAAACAATTTTTCCTAACCAATAAAAAGTAATAATTCCGTAGCAGGATTCGAACTCGGGATTTTAGCTACTCTACACATTTGTTTAAGTCAATTAAAGCACGCGAATTCCTATTAGAATGTACCTACAACTTCTTTTATATCTCTTAACGTTCCTTGCTTAAAACAAAGCATCTAAGTCATATTTATAATTTTGTAGTTTGTTTTCTGCTCAAAAAAAAAGATATTTCTAATAAATGCTACGCCCTCTCCTAAGGAGCACAACTCCCAGTTAGGAAAACGTTGCCTTAGGCTGAAGCCTGATAAAGCTAGGTTTGATAATCACGATTAATAAACACTGATTAATTAACATTGTTTTCTATTATTATTAAATTAATTAAAAACAAGGTTAAATTCCGTTGTTTTTAAAGAATACAAAATATTGAAGATGATTATTAATATTTATAAATAATTTGTGGTGAACACTGTATAATTTAAGTTAAAATTACTTTTTATGAACTGACTAAAAGAATGTAATTTTCAAAAGTTATTGAATATTCAGTTTATTGTAAAGGCCGGGTAAAGTTTTATTGCAGTTTGTCTTAATTCGAAAAGTTAACTAGTAAACAATAACAGGCAGTTTTTTTTGTTTTTTCCAGTTAAAGTTAAACAGATTTAAATTATTGTTTATAATACAGAATTTTCATAGTAGATTTATTCACCTCAGCTCACAGAAGCGAAGACGATTCCAAAATAAGTTTTCTTTATTTATTTTTGTTTTTCAAAGTAAAAATTTTAGCTTTCCATTAGTAATTTCCAGAACAATAAAACTTAATAAAAACAATAAAATTAAACAGCTAATTTGGTGCTAAAACCCATCTTTAGGAAATATAGGTTATGTTTGAACAATTTTCAGTAGAAAAGAACTAATTATGTCAAATAACATTTGATTAAGATAACAATGAGCTCGAAAAATAATAATTGAAAATGAATTACTAATATATTGGGAACTATTAAAATTACAGCGAATAATGAACACAATAATGTTTTCAAGCAGGTTGTTTACTAAAGAATTAAATAAATAACATACCTTCATCCTAAGTGTAGGGCACTAAAAATCATCTCTCTTGAATAAATGCGATCATCTTATCCATTGATTGTTTCTAAATACAATCTATCACAAAAATCACCATGAGAAATAAACATGTGACAAAAACCCTTTTGTTAACCTCACAGAGTGACATCTTAACCTGGAAAAAAAAATCAAAATACATACTGTAGGTTAAATTATTCCTTAAAAATCATTAAAAGTTTGTAGAAAATGGTAAAAAAGTAAAAAGTATAAAAATTTGTATAGAAACAATTATAAACATAATTATTTGGGAATAATTTTAATTTTAAGACATGACTTTTGAATATGCGATGTAATTTTTTCTAATAACATGGCACAAAATTATTACTTATAATTAATATCCTCTAGTAATATAATTGTTCTTCATTGAATAATAGTATAAAAAGGAATTTTACTCCGTGACATGTTATGCCTGTATGATAGTATTCAAACATTACGTTAATAAACACTACGATGCCCTTGTCTAACCTTGAAACAACGAACAACTTTCACGTCCCACTTAGAACGGGCGCCAACGCACTTTTACAATCTCTATTCTCTAATAACTTTAAATACCTTGATATATTTTATAGAATTGATTAATAATTATGTTACTAATGATAGTTTGATTCAGTGAATAAGTAAGTATAAATAATCATTGAACGAAGTACAAGGACTTCAAAGAAATATTACAATATTGCTCGAGTGTATTTATCGTTGCAAGGGCATACTTTTACTGTTTTTGACCGGTTTCAGATTTTTCATGATTTCATTTATGACTAATCAGCGAGTATAATTTGATAGAAACATAGTTAAAGTAAAATTCTCTAAGAAAAATGGGTGAATCTTTGATGATGGCTGCAAGTCCAAAACTGATCTGGGATACAAAAAGCATGCATGCTACTGCGTTTAAAATCAGCGCTATTAGCACTAAGGAACTGACTACATTTCACTAAAGTTATTTTAGCAATATTTGTGCTCCTGAAATGTAACGGTACCTGCAGATTCTTTGTGTAATAGAAGGCAATACCACCTGACTACTGTCATACCACTATCCTAAGAAGATTTTGGCTCCTGAGCAATTACTGGAATAGGATGTACTCTCACTGATAAGTAGGACACGCCTAGCGCTTTCAGCATATCCTAAGGACGTAATGCCCTACCATACGCTGATAGTAACTAAGTAGTTATGATTTCTTGTGCAATCTAATTCTTCTGATGGCCACTAGGCAGAGCTAGCGTTAGATTCCCTCTAGACTGTTCCAAGAATATTCTTCGGAGAACATAAAAATGTGGAGAACAATTATCAGTCAGTCAATAAATAGTATTATTAAATAATGACGCTAATTAACTAATTAATAATAATGGCGGTTAGCAGTTAAAATTTTTAATGTTAATTATCAGAGCAGAACAAAACTGTTTTACTTCTGGAAACAGTTAATTTAGAACAGTATTTAGCAAATTTTTGATTAGTATAACCTTCAGTAGGGTTGGTTTAACGACCTTGAATCAAATTAAATTAATTTTCTCGATAAAATAAAAATCAAAGATTGCAGACTCCTGATAAAAAACGCTTTTTCTTTTTAACTTATATAAGTATCTCTCTAATCATTAGGAAAATCGATAAAAAGTCTTCTGATCGATTCTAATATACCCGTGGATGATTCTAACAGAAGTCTTGCTTTAATAATCTCTCTTTCTAAGATGCTTTCACTGCTTGATTTGATCATTTCCATTCCATGAATCGATTATCGTCACAAATGTAATTCGAATAATCGAAGTTAAGGATTTATTTTATATTTTATCGAATGGCTGCCCATAACCTTTAAAGTTTAATAGAATATAATGGAGTATAAACTCAAAATTTAAAATCATTTTAACACGTATTAAAAAAATTCTGTAAAAAGTTTGTTTTACGACTGTACACTTCTTATTAATTAATTACAAATCATTTAAATTCCAGAAATAGAAAATGTGTTTCTAAATTACGAAATGAATGTTGACATTTAAATTGTAACTTCTAAATGGTTTAAATTTCTTTAGAAAAATTCTTTTAACTTTTTTTAAATAGTTTTTCTTACATTTTATTTAATTGCTACAGAAAAATAATAAACAATTATTTCATGTCAAATTCATAAAATTATTTTTAATGATTAATGTTCTAAGAAGAGCGAAATGAGATAATTATTTATTCAAAACGATTTGCAAACTTGTATTCTTATTCATTAAAAAGCTCTTTTAAGCTGAGCTCGATTAGAAAGGTCTTTCCATTTTTTTTAATTAATTTTCTCTTTCTAATTAAGGAGTAGTATTGTAATCGTGCAGTCTCTCTATTTTGTGTTTGGATCGGAAACAATCCGTTTTATGGTTTCCTAAATCCAAAAAAGTATTTTGTCCAAGTGTAACATATTTATCCACCGTAACTCCAAAACTAAACATTACAGAAGGTTTAAGTTTAATAATTAGCTTAGGTGTCTACTGAGGATGCCACAAGAAATGGTTTTGGTTAAAATTATAACAAAAGATTTACAAAAATTATAAGCTTTGAAGATGAACCAAGGTCAATAACTTGGCAAAATAAACGTTTGATTGAATTTGGCAATATTTTTGTCTCCATTTTGGATTCAATGATTCAGTCAGCCAAAAACCATGAACTATATTCCTTCTAAGAAAACTTGTAGGTTAGAATTATAAGAATGGTAATAAGAGAAAATCGTGTAATTCATCACACTAGATCTTTGTTTGTCAGTACGTTTGTTCAATCTTTGTATATTTACATTTTCTCGAACTGTAATAACTAAGGAACGGATTTTTATGTATTTAAAAATGCCAAATATTTAATTAAAATATGCATTTATTTTCGTCAATTATGTGGATAATATGTGATTTTCTTAAAATATTTTCTGGAATATTTAAGTAAAATGGACATTTTTTTTTATGAAAATGGAATTTTTTTTGGGGGGGGCAAGTTATAATTATTTATACAAGAAAAGAACATTTTTACAATTTATAATAATTTATTAGGAACAAAATAATTTGTTTTTACAAGTTATAATGATTTATACAACAAAGAACATTTTTACTATTTATAAAAAGATGTGTTAAATTTTCAATTTTGAAAACTTCACTCTTCGAAATTGTTTGCAACCACATGAAATTTCAAATGTTGGAACGTAAAGTGACGACGATCTGAGCATAAGATGGACTTGTAACGACTAAAAGATCGTTCAACATCTACAGATGTTATAGGTGCCTTGCTGAAAGAAGTTATCTCGTTGGTTGTAAAGGGTACACGATGTTCTGAGGTGACTTCTGTTCCACTGATAATATCAGAAATCTGGCAGATGGTCTCCCACCCTTTGTTCTTGCTCAGTACTTCTAACAGTTTTGATCTGATCAGATCTCCCTTATTCCCAGGTATTCCTTCCACCTTTTCGATGTCTTTTTTAACGTTGGACACGTTTTCTGTCAGTCGAACATTTTGGGACTCAAGTTGGGTAATGGCTTGTGCACGAAATACGCAATTGTCAGAAAAGAATACACTAAGTGACCGAACGAAATGAATTGGACACTTCAACGAACGAGCTGAAAGAGCAGACAACGTCAGACAACTTCAAAGAACTAACAAGTGCCCGTCACTGTTTAGCAGCATTCTGTGTAAATTACAATAACCATTGTACCCACTGTGATTCACAGCCCTACAGTCTGTGGTTCACAGTTCCTGTCAACCACCTCCCAATTATGAAAATATGCCCAAAATGAAAAATATGAAAAAATATGTACATATTTTGATTAAATATGTAGAAATATTTATTTATTTTAATCAAATATGTATAAATATGCGATAACATCCAAATATGTGGAAATATGTGAAATAAAAGTAGACTCAAACGGCTTAAAAAGTGTCAGTATGAATACTTCTAGTTGAAAAACGTCTGTAAATTGCCTAGAAAAAAATATGTAAATACATACGAATCCGTTCCCTAGTAATAACTATTTCGGTTAAAATTTTTATTAAAAAGGCAGTAAGAGTGTTCGCCGGAACTGAATCAATGACCCTACCAATAAAAATCACTATCTGGCAGACCTCTTCAGTACTATTTAATTCAACTATGAATGTAAAATCCTTGAATAAGAAGTATCCTTTAATATGATTGAAAAATAATGGCCAAATAGTTAGTGGAAGATCCATAAAAGAGGTTTGCCTCCACCATCTCATGGGTTCTCATGATGTATCACTCTCTGGCAAGACACTAATCTCTAAAAGTGTTACAATATCCATTGCAAGTGAGTAAAGACTTAGCAGCAACGCCCTCGAACCGCCTCTAGGGGCGGCAACTTCATTAAATACCCACTTTGAGTAACTGCACAACACCTACATCATCCACGGCGGAAGTTTTTCTTTTTTTTTTAATTCATTAAGTGCGAAGGGTGGCCAATATTTTAGCGCACTATGAAGGGATCTAATAAGAAACAACCAAGACGTGGTTTACAAAATCTCAGTTCACGTTTTATTTATTATACAATATCAGTTACTGGTAACGCAATTTTTATGATTGATTTCTACTCTTTAAAATATTTAAACTACAGATTATAAATTTTATTTATACGAAATCGTGAGTAGTGCTTCTTCTTCTTTTTTTTTTAATTTATTTTGTAATTTACAATCTGCATACAGTTGTGTACAATCAGTAAATATGGAAAGAGCGATGAACTGATGCGTGAGGAGAGAAGCTACCCAGTGGTAGCACTCTCTACAGGAGAGAGGAGAATGTGAGGAGATAGGAGAGATAGGAGAATAATGGCGTTTAGGCCTTCGGACTACAAGGAAGTCGCGGAGCCGCTGGCGATTCAGTCGGCGAGGATTATTAGGAATGTCAGAGGAAGCGAGAGACAGTACAAGAGGATTAGAGCTAGTCGAGAGAGCAGTATGGAATTTTTGGTATTCAGTCTTGGCGAGTTGGTCTATGAAGGGAATGTTGAGGTCGTAGTGAAGAGTGAGGTTTGTCACCGTAGAAAGGAGCGTCAGCTATCTGTCGGAGTAGTTTTGATTGAAATGTCTGCACAGTCTGTATGTTTGTAGGTTTGGCTGAACCCCACAGCTCTAGTCCGTAAGTCCACACAGGTTTGAGAATAGTGCTGTATATTAAACGTTTGAGTTCAATGGGCAATTTAGAGCGTCGTCCAAGAAGTCTGTAAAGGAGTTTAGCACGTTTTGTCATTGCTTGTCTGGTCTAGTCTAGTTTAAATATTTAAGTCGGCTCGGGACCGAGGAAAACGGCGTCACCAGCATCCCAGTTCGCCATTAACATCGTTGTCACGATCACTTTTTGCCCTTCATTATGGCTCCCAAACGTAAGGCCGACTCTTCTGATGGCAGTGCATCGAAGAAAAGGAAGGCCATCACCACGGAAGTGAAATTAGATATCGTAATGTACACTACTGTTATTACTGTTTCCGTGTTAGGGTACTGTGTTAGGATAGGCTAAGGGCTTACAGTACTGTACTGTTATTATGGCAATACAGTACTGTACTGTTATTATGGCAATACAGTACTGTACTGTTATTATGGCAATACAGTACTGTACTGTTATTATGGCAATAAAGTACTGTACTGTTATTATGGCAATACAGTACTGTACTGTTATTATGGCAATACAGTACTGTACTGTATATGGTACAGTTTACGTATGTTCCGACTTACGTAAAAAAAAACGGTTTACGACGCCGAGGAACGGTTCAACGTCGTAAGTCGAGGACTACCTGTAGTCTTTTATAGAAAGAAGCAGGAAATGCAATTTATCCAAATAGTATACTCAGAGAAATCCTGTGGCCGTTAATATCTATTAACTTGACAACATGTTAAAAAATGAAAAGAAAATTCAAAGAAAGTACAGAATGGAAGATAACGAACTCTGGCGAGTTGACAGCAAACACAAGTGGAATGCTCTAGAAAACGGGTTGTCTTATTCAAGTACCGTTATCTTAGCGTTATGCTCTTCTAGAGCCGGTGCTAGAGCACTAGTCCAGTGAAAGTATGCCATAGTTACGTTGTTATAACATTATTAGTGACAATAAAAGTGTTATTATAAACCCTCATTTTATTGTTATTCTCCATTACTTTATAAAATCTCCTTGTCTCGCTTTAATTGTTCGAGATTAAAGTGAATATTCAGATATCTTTTCCTTCGCTAACTCAGAAAAATTGGCTGTAAAGTCCAAATTTGGAAACAAATATTTATTCTTTATTAATAACATTCTATTTGTAAAATAGTACACCATTCGGGAATGCCCTTTAGAGGTAGCCCCCGACTTTCCTCAAAACTGAATTAAAAAAAAAAATTGTTTGGAATAATTGTTCTAATAGAAGCTTTAGATTTAAAGATAAAAAAATTGAACGAGTTTCGAGAATCTTAACAGTTGCGTAAAAGAAAATAGAAATGCAAAAAAAAAGCGTGCATCACGTTGGTCAAACAATCTTGCTTAATGATTAAAATTTCAATCTGGCAATCTGGATTAATCCTAAAAAAAAAAAAGAGTTTAATTTTCTTTAAGCTGAAGATGAGCGAGCTCTCAAGTAACCATGATTCCTAAATTATGGATTAAACAAAATTCTTTAAATATTTCCTCTCTTAATTAACGACAAAAAAAGAGGCAATCATTTATGTATCATCCAGAATAGGACACAAATCTTTGTTTGATGTTACAAAGTAATTAGAGATTAAAAACTAAAAAGTATTTTTACTTTTACAAAGAAAAATAAAGAAAATAAAATATTTATTAATCAAACAAGAGCAATTTCCAGAATTAACTAGCCGGCCAATCTAAAAATGAATTTCTAAAAATATTTACAAGGATGTTGTTCAGGCGTCCGTCCAACTGTTTGTATACACAGATTAAAGAATAGTAACGGCTGGTTGTTATTCAATGAATTTCGTTCAACTTCTATTGTTTATAAACACGTATTAATAATTTTGTTGCTTTTTCCTTCATAAATTACGCCTGGTTTGTATTTGTAATAAGTGTTATTTAGAAATCCTATTAATCATATGAATTTCTAAGCATAAATAAATGTTTGTACTTCAGATTATTACAAATAAACCGACGTAAATTTTTAATTACACACGATTAAGAAGTAAAACTATTTACAAATATTTATGAATTAATATTATCTTAAAGAATTTAGTAAAAGAATGTCCAATAAATTTAAAAATAAAATTTAAATACAATTTAGAATTAAATGCTACCATAAAACTAATTATTAATTTCTCTTTCAGATCTGGCATCACCAACTCTCTGAAGCATTACAAACAAGTCTAGGACAAAGTAACAGAATAGATTCGCAAATGCTAATTAAATATAAAAGCTATTATATTATCTAATAAACTAATTCATCTTAAAAGTTAATATCTTCTAGAGGAAATATAATATTTATTTGTTATAATTATGATAAATCACATATATACGTACATGCATGTTAAAGTAGAAAAAGACAAAGTTAGAGTAGGCTACTGTCTTGAATTCGTCTTACCGAAATATTCGTGAGCACAAATAATACACAGATAATAACAAGTAGATTATTCAACAACAATTATTCATTTCTCAATTGTAATTTAATTTAGTCCCCCTAATTTTACTTATAGTAAAATCCTGGAATAATTAGCTGTCCTAAAAATATGCATATCTTATTTACTTTATATTACATATATACAACATTGTGGTATGAATACCTAGATTGAGAATGTAATTGAAGAAAACTATATTATTTGCGATAAAGCCAGATAATTATTACCTATTATTATAAACGTTTGACTACTTCATACAATAACAATTACTTTAATCGAAGAATGAACTTAAACCGACGATTTTTATTTAAAAATAAATATAAATAAATAAATAAAATAACAAAATCATTAATGTAAGTTTTTTATAAAAAAAAGTTTTGAATTTTTTAGCCTCATATTTTTTTTTCTTTTTAACCTGTAATTAATAGTTTGATTATTATAAATAACTAGATATTACAGTCAATCTACAGTGCTACTTGAACATATATTTTGTAGACGAAAATGGCCAGCATAAGGGTCTGTGACATCTAATAAATTCTAAAAAATAACATTAATGAAAATTAATGCAGTAGAATTACTTGAATATTAATGAAATGTTGGGTATTCGCTGATTTGTGTACCTTTTGGCGTTTAATCAACCCTTATACTTAACATTTTAATCTGTAAGTTTTTGTTAAGTCTTCTAGAGGAAATAACATACACTTTGTAGTTGTTTAGATTTTTCATAAAGATCTGACGAATTGGGTGAGAGATATTGAGAGATATCTCCAGATCTAAATAATCTAAAAATATCTAATATTTTTCTCTTATAAGAGACTGATATTTTCTTTATTTGGTTAACATTTCATACTGATGATGAATATAAAACCAGATATTGCAACTTTAATTTGTATAGATCTTTTTAACAGTGAAAAGTTCAGCTATAGTTAAAACACCATTTTACACCCTTTTAACTGTATAGTACGCTCTGTATAGGTTAGTTTCAGTAGCGGTGTAGACTATCGATCTCTTTGGAGATTATACGAAACCATCCTCCCTTTACAGATGTTTGTACGTCTGTCTGCCACGTATATTTTGTACCTTAAATGAGAGTAGGTTTCTTTCTAAAAAAAATTTAAGGAGAGGGGGAACATTTATTTACCACTTGTTTTTCCATGCCTGCTATACTTCCGGCAGGCGCCTCTTTATCTGACCCCCTACTACTCTTTTTAGCCCCTTAAAAGGGATGGGTGTTTATATTAGGGTACTAAAGGTTCGTTCGTCTCTAATACTGGCACAGGTGCACTGTTCTGATACGGCCGTTATTAAAGGGTTCTACAGGCACTTAAACCACTTCTTTCAACCCTTATTTTTCCTTTTACTATGGTTAAGTAACAAATTTTCATTGAATTTCGTCCGAAAGTAAGTACCTTATTCAAAATTTTCTCTGTAAGGAAATAAAAATCAGATTTACAGATTAAAAATCAGTATTAATTAATCATGCCAAGGACCCATTCAGAAATTAAGATTTTCAAGCGTCTTTAAAGCTTTCGGATTCAAAATGTTTTTAGTGTGTTTACTAGAGATGATTCTGTGATTCATTTTTATGATTCTATGAATCTTCTATGATTCTAATTTATAACTTATTTCTATTTAGTATCCAAAAATGTATTCAAAACAAATTTCTCTTTTAAATCTGTCACATAACCTCTCAGCAATCAATATAATTATCATCTCTTAATAATGAACCAAAAACTTTATAGTTTAAATTTAATAACAACTGCAATTTTAAAAGAGATATAGGTACCATCTAGTTGTGATAATATTTTTTTCTAATTCTAAAGTCTGGTAAATTTTAGTAATCGATAATTTCAATTGAATTTTTAAGAGTGGCCAACCAACTAAGGTTATTAAGGAACAGCATGTCCTCTAGAATGTTTCTTTTAGAAGTAAGGATTCAAAATGGGCGAGGAATCGGTCAAATAAAAACAACAACTCGTCTTTTTGCCAACGTTTCGACAAATATATTGTCTTCTTCAGGGCCTGGATATTACTAATACAAAAATACAATCAATTTAGAGAATTGAAAAATCAGTAATATATAAAAAAAAAAAATACAACAACTCAACGAACCCGCATAGCCACGGCCCTGAAGAGGACAATATATTTGACGAAACGTTGGCAAAAAGACGAGTTGTTTTTATTTGGACCGATTCCTCGCCAATTTTGAATCCTTAATTGAATAATTTACGGTCACGAAACCTATATATTCGTTTCTTATAGATTTAATCCTGACCATCTAAGCACCTTATCTAAATCTGATAGTGATAATCTAAGTCACCTCCTTTTATCGTGCCCTATTTTAGTCAAATGTATCTCTCAAATTATACTTTATACTCTTTGGACGATGATGCACTGTCAAATTTATCCTTAAGTGAGATTCATATCAGAGAAGCGGCACAGTCCTTTTTTTATAAAAGCATTATTTGTTAAAAAGAAATATTTATTTATAAGATCACATTATAAAACACTGAATGGTGAATATAATACCCTAACCTTCACCTTAGACAGACTCTCAAGGACAAACTTACACACACTAAGTTTACTGTCCTTTTATTTTATTTAATTTTTTTAAATATCTAAAACAGGTTTGAAAGCTCTGGTCTCATCAAAAGTAATGGTAATAAAGTAATTATAAACAGTGTATGGAATTTAAGCAGCAACTGTTGTAATCCATCAGACAAATGGACACTTTCACTTAACGGATGGCCACTACGCAACAATGACACGCAAAATTGTTACCGTGCTGGGTTTGGATTTTTAGTAACAATTTAAAAAATATCAGTTTTTGGGGTTCCCTTCCTACTTTAGTAAAGTTGCTAGATGACAGTTAAATAAACACACATAGTTTTAGAACATTCTGAATGGAAAATTTTGCTGGAGCTGGTTAAAGTAAATTAAAGTAAAGTAAAATAATCCTTAATGTCCAACTACTGTCTAAATAATCTTAACAAATAAATTAAGGATTCAAAATTAGCGAGGAATCGGTCAAATGAAAACAACAACAACTCAACCAATCCGCATAGCCACGGCCCTGAAGAGGACAATATATTTGTCGAAACGTTGGTAAAAAGACGAGTTATTGTTTTTATTTGGACCGATTCCTCGCCAATTTTGAATCCTTAATTGAATAGTTTACGGTCACGATACCTATATATTCTTAGCCAATAAAAATTAGCCATACCCCGAAATGTGGATCTCCCAAAATACAAAACCATGCTCATGACCACTAGACCAAAACCCTCCTCTCTGGAGCTAGAGTATTTATTGTGGTATGCACATAAACAGATAATTGATATTCTAACCGCGATTTAAAATGCTTTAATATAAATTTAACTTCATTGAATATTAAGCGTCATCAAGCTATAACAATCATTACGTTGCACATTGAATTTCCAACCATGAATGCAATTATAAACCATTTTGATTGAGGTATTTTAGTTTCATTATAAACAGGGCTTAACCTTAATAACGTTTAAACTTAAGCAACTGTGCAAAGTGCAATATTAACTTCTAAGCGAAGATGATACACAGCAGCAAGTACAGTCGAGCCTCACAATAAAGGACACTCTCACTAGCGACCACCACCATTTACGGACAGTTTTTTGGATTTCCCCGTTTTTACCCCTATACACTTTCTATATAAAAGAACCTCCGTCTAACAGACACTCTACATAGCGACCGCGGATTTTGGGGAACGGATTATATGTTTCACCTCCCACCAACGACCACCTTATTATTAAAAGTTCGTTTGACGCAGTGATAAAAAGAATTATCCCCTATCAAGTTTTCGTTGTTTTCTGTTTTTTCCTAAAGTTTCCTGTATAAGCTCCATACATCTTGTACCATTTTAATCATTTTTCAATATAACTTTGGACGAACAATATTATTTTTTCCGATATGTCTCTCAAACGAAAGTGGTTAACTCTAGAAGAGAAAATAAATGTTTTAGAAGATTTTGCAAAAACCAAATCGAGCCGTCGTCAACTTGCCGAAAGGTTTGTTCTATTTTTCTAATAATAGATGATAGTATGATGATAATTTTACCATAAATTATTACTGTTATGAATAAATATGATGATTATTATAAACATTGTTAAATAAGCCAATAATATGTAGTTTTTTGATAATTTTTTTGGATAATTAAGAAAAACTTGATGCATATCATATAGCTGCAATAATTATGCAATTATGTACGTCTTTAAATCTATTAATAATAAACAATTTTTAAATAGATGTTTGGAAAAAACCCATATTTTTTCATTATGAAACTTGCCTACCTCCTTCTAACGACCACCTCCAAACAGCGGCCACTTTGCTTTCCCCCGCCAGTGTCCGTTATTGAGAGGCTCGACTGTACATTTATTGTTTAAGATATAAAAATCAAACCTATTATCTCGCTTCCTAAAACTTTAAATGCTTCTAAATTTTAAATTCTAAATTCAGGCAGTATAAGAGCCGTTACCGTTCACGTGTCCAGAAATTTCACAGATATAAAGACGTATTTTAGACCAGATTTGTGATTTCGCAATACGAGCTTAAGTTCATGTAATAAACCAAATGCAAATTTTTGTTCTACTATATTTACAGCTTAACTGTAATTAAATGCACAATTACATAATGTGGCTGAGAAAGATAGTGTTTACAATGGGAGGCAGAGAGAATTTTACCGATATAATAATATGGCAGAGGAGTTCATATAGTATAGTGTGACGTGTCGTCAGAGAAATATATATTGCTGGGGATGGAGTTGCGAGGGTAACTCAGTGCGGTCCGGCCCGTTGAGTTATTAATGTGCAATGACTCAGTGAGTTGCTCGCCTAGTTATTTCTGACTCACCGCTATATAAATTGCATTCGTGTTTCGTCTTTTAAATCCATCGAAATTATAAGGAGATTATTATATTTTTTTTACCATTTTATTATCTTGTAATTAAGAATTAGTTTTCTCTGTATTTTACAGCTTTTTATTTTTATTTTCTCTTACTACTGATATTGAGAGGTTGCGATCGTGTCGACCAAATTTTCCTGGTCTTAACGGTGTGTTTCTTATGTTTTTGTGGTGAGTATAATAACAGTAAAAACTTATCAAATATCTTACAGAAGTAACAGCACCAACTACGAACTACGAGGGTCGTTTGAAAAGTCCGTGCAAAGTCAGAAAGATATCGCCACTGGCGCGTATCGAGGTTATGTTTAGTTAGTAGCCTCTCTTGGAAGAACACACACCAAGTTTCAGCCGGATCGGTCTATTTCTTTGTGTTTGGCATTCGTTTGAATCGAGGAAGTCGAGTGATTTTCAAAAAATGGACGAAAAAGAATTTCGTGTGTTGATTAAACACTACTTTATGAAAGGCAAAACGCCTCAGGAGACTAAAGAGAAGCTTGATAAACACCTTCGATTAGAACAGTTTATAAGTGGTTTCAAAATTTTCGGAGTGGCCATATGGGCACAAGTGACGCTGAACGTTCTGGACGCCCTGTTGAGGTTACTACTCCAGAAATCATTGATAAAATCCATGATATGGTGATGGATGACAGAAGAGTGAAGGTGCGTGAGATTGCTAGTGCTGTGGGCATCTCGAATGAACGGGTACATAATATTTTGCATCAACATTTGGACATGACAAAGCTATCCGCAAGATGGGTGCCGCGATTGCTCACGCTTGACCAAAAACGAAATCGTGTGAAGTGTTGCAAGGACAGTTTGCAGCTGTTCCAGAAGAAGTCGTTTCGTCACTGTGGATGAAACATGGATACATCACTACACTCCTGAGACCAAAGAACAATCTAAACAATGTTTTACCAAGGGGGGAATCTGCGCCAAAAAAGGCGAAGACCGTTCCTTCGGCCGGAAAGATTATGGCGACTGTCTTTTGGGATTCGCAAGGAATAATCCTCATCGACTATCTGGAAAAGGGTAAAACTATTACAGGTGCATATTATTCATCGTTATTGGACCGTTTGAAAACCGAGTTGCAAGAAAAACGCCCACGATTGGCCCACAAAAAAGTCCTTTTCCATCACGACAACGCACCAGCTCACACCTCAGCAGTTGTGGTCGCAAAATTAATGGAAATAGGGTTCCAACTCGTTTCACATCCCCCCTATTCTCCAGGCTTGGCTCTCTCGGACTACTATTTGTTCCCCAATATGAAGAAATGGCTGGCGGGAAAAAGATTTTATTCAAACGAGGAGGTGATTGCAGAAACGAATGGCTATTTTTCAGACTTGGACAAATCCTATTATTCGGAAGGGATCAACAAACTAGAGCAGCGTTGGACGAAGTTTATAAGCCTAAAAGGAGACTATGTTGAAAAATAAAAAAGGTTTACCCCAAAAAATTAAGTAGTTTTTATTTTTGCACGGACTTTTCAAACGACCCTCGTAAATTAACTCATTACGATCATAACGTTTACAAATTTTCCATGTTTTATCTCAGTGGCATTGTTCAAACCAATTTACAGTTAATATCAATTTAAAGGAAGGGATTAGCTATGCGCTTAGCGTACTGGACTCCCACGCGGAGGTCCCGGGTTCGAATCCAGCTGCTGACCATTAGATTTTCTCTTCCTAGGAGCTTCTTACAGCTCACTGTCCGGTGATGGACAATGTTGTCTGTAACGAGAGAGAACACTGTCCGGAGGCCGGTAGTGCACTGGAAAAAGCTCCGGGCGCTAATAACCTTAGATGTTGACGCGCCTTAAATCATTTAAAAAAATATATATATATCGATTTAAGTTTCAGCAGTCATAATTGCATGACTTTTGATTCATTCGCCTACAAATCATTTCCTGTTTCCTACATTTAAAAAAATAGAAACTTGGATATTTTATTTCAATAACATTTCTTATAAAAGTTCACTTTGCTGTAGTTTGATGATTTCATAAAACAGGTTTTCATATATTATTGATGTTGATGTTCTTATCAATAAACCATTTGGTTTCTTTCTTTTTATTAGATCGTTCAAAAGATGACATTAAGAAACTTTCACTTGGAACAACCGACAGATGCCTTATAGATATTGCTGTTGCGTTATATAAAAGAGAAAATGGCAGAAAATTATGTATAAGAATTTTTTTTCTTAATAATTTAATTTCTGTGGACATCTGGAATTTCTGAGGCAAAAAAAAATCCATTTGTAAATATCACTTCTTGCTGGGTGAAAAGCACAAAGAACGAAAAATCCTTTTTTGTCATGAACTTTTGAGTGATCTGGACGAAAATGACTCAGTATTCGGACTTTAATTTAACGTTCAGTCCCAGTAATACCCACCGTTTTTCAAATAATAAACGGTGGGTATTACGGTTAGAAAATTACGGGCCTAAATCGGTATAGAGACCCTCTGATCTCAGAACGGGTGTTCATTTTAAGACGGCTAAAATGCATTTCATGCTTAAATGGTTAATCTGAGCCAAAAATGGTAGAGGAAAACTTTGTTGCCTGTCACCACTAGTTTCAGAATATATGACTTGATTTTAGATTGCTGCCCGCATACGCGGCTGACGCGTGACCAAAAGTGAGGGTTTGCGGTTGACCCCTATTTTCATATACACCGTATTAAAGAGTATAAAAAGTTATGAAAGAAACCAGAAACAGCAATTCGATATCTTCAAAATTAAAGGTGCTAGGCCATTTCAAAATCTGGTATTTATTAATCATATTTCAATTTCACAAAGTGGAAAATAAAAATTAACCCTTTTAAAGACAGAGGCTATCCTTTTTACCAAGCGCAGGCCGATCTTGTATCGACATGTCCACTTCAAGGGACGGATTGTGCCGTGGGCTGCCACTATCAAGTACCTGGGAGTAATAATGGATCGTGGGCTGACCTTTACCCCCCACATAAAGGACAGAGTAAATAAAGGTAAGGCAGCCATTCGGGTGTTATTCCCGCTGTTCTGCAGGGACTCTAAACTGTCCCCAGAGAATAAACTCCTGCTGTACAAGGTAGTGGTTAGGCCCATGTTACTTTATGCTTGTCCCTCTTGGAGTTTGGCATGTCGATCCAACATCGCCTCGCTACAGATCCTACAAAATAAATTCCTCAGGCTTGTGACAACTTCCCCCCCGCTACACGAGTATTGTAGACTTACACTCATAGTTTTGCTGTGAAATGGGGCCCTTACAACTCCAACAGTAAACAACAGATTATTCGTATGAAATTTTGTGCTCTTACACACTCTGTTTTACTGAGTAGTATGCTATAGTTTTCTTGAGTACAGATCCATTAGTTGAGAAAATATTGAGAGTTGAAATTTTTTTGGGTCATGGTGTTGCTGTGAAAAGGGGCCCTTACAACTCCAACAGTAAACAACAGATTATTCGTATGAAATTTTGTGCTCTTACACACTCTGTTTTACTGAGTAGTATGCTATAGTTTTCTTGAGTACAGATCCATTAGTTGAGAAAATATTGAGAGTTGAAATTTTTTTGGGTCATGGTTTTGCTGTGAAACGGGGCCCTTATAATTCCGCAGTAAACAACAGATTATTCGTATGAAATTTTGTGCTGTTACACACTCTGTTTTACTGAGTAGTATGCTATAGTTTTCTTGAGTACAGATCCATTACTTGAGAAAATATTGAGAGTTGAAATTTTTTTGGGTCATGGTTTTGCTGTGAAAAGGGGCCCTTACAACTCCAACAGTAAACAACAGATTATTCGTATGAAATTTTGTGCTCTTACACACTCTGTTTTACTGAGTAGTATGCTATAGTTTTCTTGAGTACAGATCCATTAGTTGAGAAAATATTGAGAGTTGAAATTTTTTTGGGTCATGGTGTTGCTGTGAAAAGGGGCCCTTACAACTCCAACAGTAAACAACAGATTATTCGTATGAAATTTTGTGCTCTTACACACTCTGTTTTACTGAGTAGTATGCTATAGTTTTCTTGAGTACAGATCCATTAGTTGAGAAAATATTGAGAGTTGAAATTTTTTTGGGTCATGGTTTTGCTGTGAAACGGGGCCCTTATAATTCCGCAGTAAACAACAGATTATTCGTATGAAATTTTGTGCTGTTACACACTCTGTTTTACTGAGTAGTATGCTATAGTTTTCTTGAGTACAGATCCATTACTTGAGAAAATATTGAGAGTTGAAATTTTTTTGGGTCATGGTTTTGCTGTGAAATGGGGCCCTTATAACTCCCACCGTAAACAACAGATTATTCGTATGAAATTTTGTGCTCTTACACACTCTGTTTTACTGAGTAGTATGCTATAGTTTTCTTGAGTACAGATCCATTAGTTGAGAAAATATTGAGAGTTGAAATTTTTTTGGGTCATGGTGTTGCTGTGAAAAGGGGCCCTTATAACTCCCACAGTAAACAACAGATTATTCGTATGAAATTTTGTGCTCTTACACACTCTGTTTTACTGAGTAGTATGCTATAATTTTCTTGAGTACAGATCCATTAGTTGAGAAAATATTGAGAGTTGAAATTTTTTTGGGTCATGGTTTTGCTGTGAAAAGGGGCCCTTATAACTCCCACAGTAAACAACAGATTATTCGTATGAAATTTTGTGCTCTTACACACTCTGTTTTACTGAGTAGTATGCTATAGTTTTCTTGAGTACAGATCCATTAGTTGAGAAAATATTGAGAGTTGAAATTTTTTTGGGTCATGGTGTTGCTGTGAAAAGGGGCCCTTACAACTCCAACAGTAAACAACAGATTATTCGTATGAAATTTTGTGCTCTTACACACTCTGTTTTACTGAGTAGTATGCTATAGTTTTCTTGAGTACAGATCCATTACTTGAGAAAATATTGAGAGTTGAAATTTTTTTGGGTCATGGTGTTGCTGTGAAAAGGGGCCCTTACAACTCCAACAGTAAACAACAGATTATTCGTATGAAATTTTGTGCTCTTACACACTCTGTTTTACTGAGTAGTATGCTATAGTTTTCTTGAGTACAGATCCATTAGTTGAGAAAATATTGAGAGTTGAAATTTTTTTGGGTCATGGTTTTGCTGTGAAACGGGGCCCTTATAATTCCGCAGTAAACAACAGATTATTCGTATGAAATTTTGTGCTGTTACACACTCTGTTTTACTGAGTAGTATGCTATAGTTTTCTTGAGTACAGATCCATTACTTGAGAAAATATTGAGAGTTGAAATTTTTTTGGGTCATGGTTTTGCTGTGAAATGGGGCCCTTATAACTCCCACCGTAAACAACAGATTATTCGTATGAAATTTTGTGCTCTTACACACTCTGTTTTACTGAGTAGTATGCTATAGTTTTCTTGAGTACAGATCCATTAGTTGAGAAAATATTGAGAGTTGAAATTTTTTTGGGTCATGGTGTTGCTGTGAAAAGAGGCCCTTATAACTCCCACAGTAAACAACAGATTATTCGTATGAAATTTTGTGCTCTTACACACTCTGTTTTACTGAGTAGTATGCTATAATTTTCTTGAGTACAAATCCATTAGTTGAGAAAATATTGAGAGTTGAAATTTTTTTGGGTCATGGTTTTGCTGTGAAAAGGGGCCCTTATAACTCCCACAGTAAACAACAGATTATTCGTATGAAATTTTGTGCTCTTACACACTCTGTTTTACTGAGTAGTATGCTATAGTTTTCTTGAGTACAGATCCATTAGTTGAGAAAATATTGAGAGTTGAAATTTTTTTCGGTCATGGTTTTGCTGTGAAAAGGGGCCCTTATAACTCTCACAGTAAACAACAGATTATTCGTATGAAATTTTGTACTCTTACACACTCTGTTTTACTGAGTAGTATGCTATAGTTTTCTTGAGTACAGATCCATTTGTTGAGAAAATATTGAGAGTTGAAATTTTTTTGGGTCATGGTTTTGCTGTGAAACGGGGCCCTTGTGATTCCGCAGTAAACAACAGATTATTCGTATGAAATTTTGTGCTCTTACACACTCTGTTTTACTGAGTAGTATGCTATAGTTTTCTTGAGTACAGATCCATTAGTTGAGAAAATATTGAGAGTTGAAATTTTTTTGGGTCATGGTTTTGCTGTGAAACGGGGCCCTCATAATTCCGCAGTAAACAACAGATTATTCGTATGAAATTTTGTGCTCTTACACACTCTGTTTTACTGAGTAGTATGCTATAGTTTTCTTGAGTACAGATCCATTAGTTGAGAAAATATTGAGAGTTGAAATTTTTTTGGGTCATGGTTTTGCTGTGAAACGGGGCCCTTATTATTCCGCAGTAAACAACAGATTATTCGTATGAAATTTTGTGCTGTTACACACTCTGTTTTACTGAGTAGTATGCTATAGTTTTCTTGAGTACAGATCCATTAGTTGAGAAAATATTGAGAGTTGAAATTTTTTTGGGTCATGCTTTTGCTGTGAAACGGGGCCCTTATAACTCCCACAGTTAACAACAGATTATTCGTATGAAATTTTGTGCTCTTACACACTCTGTTTTACTGAGTAGTATGCTATAGTTTTCTTGAGTACAGATCCATTAGTTGAGAAAATATTGAGAGTTGAAATTTTTTTGGGTCATGGTTTTGCTGTGAAACGGGGCCCTTATAATTCCGCAGTAAACAACAGATTATTCGTATGAAATTTTGTGCTCTTCCACACTCTGTTTTACTGAGTAGTATGCTATAGTTTTCTTGAGTACAGATCCATTAGTTGAGAAAATATTGAGAGTTGAAATTTTTTTGGGTCATGGTTTTGCTGTGAAACGGGGCCCTTATAATTCCGCAGTAAACAACAGATTATTCGTATGAAATTTTGTGCTGTTACACACTCTGTTTTACTGAGTAGTATGCTATAGTTTTCTTGAGTACAGATCCATTAGTTGAGAAAATATTGAGAGTTGAAATTTTTTGGGTCATGCTTTTGCTGTGAAAAGGGGCCCTTATAACTCCCACAGTAAACAACCGATTATTCGTATGAAATTTTGTGCTCTTACACACTCTGTTTTACTGAGTAGTATGCTATAATTTTCTTGAGTACAGATCCATTAGTTGAGAAAATATTGAAAGTTTAAATTTTTTTGGGTCATGGTTTTGATGTGAAAAGGCGCCCTTATAACTCCCACAGTAAACAACAGATTATTCGTATGAAATTTTGTACTCTTACACACTCTGTTTTACTGAGTAGTATGCTATAGTTTTCTTGAGTACAGATCCATTTGTTGAGAAAATATTGAGAGTTGAAATTTTTTTGGGTCATGGTTTTGCTGTGAAACGGGGCCCTTGTAATTCCGCAGTAAACAACAGATTATTCGTATGAAATTTTGTGCTCTTACACACTCTGTTTTGCTGAGTAGTATGCTATAGTTTTCTTGAGTACAGATCCATTAGTTGAGAAAATATTGAGAGTTGAAATTTTTTTGGGTCATGGTTTTGCTGTGAAACGGGGCCCTCATAATTCCGCAGTAAACAACAGATTATTCGTATGAAATTTTGTGCTCTTACACACTCTGTTTTACTGAGTAGTATGCTATAGTTTTCTTGAGTACAGATCCATTAGTTGAGAAAATATTGAGAGTTGAAATTTTTTTGGGTCATGGTTTTGCTGTGAAAAGGGGCCCTTATAACTCCCACAGTAAACAACAGATTATTAGTATGAAATTTTGTGCTCTTACACACTCTGTTTTACTGAGTAGTATGCTATAGTTTTCTTGAGTACAGATCCATTAGATGAGAAAATATTGAGAGTTGAAATTTTTTTGGGTCATGGTTTTGCTGTGAAAAGGAGCCCTTATAAATCCCACAGTAAACAACAGGTTATTCGTATGAAATTTTGTGCTCTTACACACTCTGTTTTACTGAGTAGTATGCTATAGTTTTCTTGAGTACAGATCCATTAGTTGAGAAAATATTGAGAGTTGAAATTTTTTTTAGTCATGGTTTTGCTGTGAAACGGGGCCCTTATAATTCCGCAGTAAACAACAGATTATTCGTATGAAATTTTGTGCTGTTACACACTCTGTTTTACTGAGTAGTATGCTATAATTTTCTTGAGTACAGATCCATTAGTTGAGAAAATATTGAGAGTTGAAATTTTTTTGGGTCATGGTTTTGCTGTGAATTGGGGCCCTTATAACTCCCACAGTAAACAACAGGTTATTCGTATGAAATTTTGTGCTCTTACACACTCTGTTTTACTGAGTAGTATGCTATAGTTTTCTTGAGTATAGATCCATTAGTTGAGAAAATATTGAGAGTTGAAATTTTTTTGGGTCATGGTTTTGCTGTGAAAAGGGGCCCTTATAACTCCCACAGTAAACAACAGATTATTCGTATGAAATTTTGTGCTCTAACACACTCTGTTTTACTGAGTAGTATGCTATAGTTTTCTTGAGTACAGATCCATTAGTTGAGAAAATATTGAGAGTTGAAATTTTTTTGGGTCATGGTTTTGCTGTGAAATGGGGCCCTTATAACTCCCACAGTAAACAACAGATTATTCGTATAAAAATTTTGTGCTCTTCCACACTCTGTTTTACTGAGTAGTATGCTATAGTTTTCTTGAGTACAGATCCATTAGTTGAGAAAATATTGAGAGTTGAAATTTTTTTGGGTCATGGTTTTGCTGTGAAACGGGGCCCTTATAATTCCGCAGTAAACAACAGATTATTCGTATGAAATTTTGTGCTGTTACACACTCTGTTTTACTGAGTAGTATGCTATAGTTTTCTTGAGTACAGATCCATTAGTTGAGAAAATATTGAGAGTTGAAATTTTTTGGGTCATGCTTTTGCTGTGAAAAGGGGCCCTTATAACTCCCACAGTAAACAACCGATTATTCGTATGAAATTTTGTGCTCTTACACACTCTGTTTTACTGAGTAGTATGCTATAATTTTCTTGAGTACAGATCCATTAGTTGAGAAAATATTGAAAGTTGAAATTTTTTTGGGTCATGGTTTTGATGTGAAAAGGCGCCCTTATAACTCCCACAGTAAACAACAGATTATTCGTATGAAATTTTGTACTCTTACACACTCTGTTTTACTGAGTAGTATGCTATAGTTTTCTTGAGTACAGATCCATTTGTTGAGAAAATATTGAGAGTTGAAATTTTTTTGGGTCATGGTTTTGCTGTGAAACGGGGCCCTTGTAATTCCGCAGTAAACAACAGATTATTCGTATGAAATTTTGTGCTCTTACACACTCTGTCTTACTGAGTAGTATGCAATAGTTTTCTTCAGTACAGATCCATTAGTTGAGAAAATATTGAGAGTTGAAATTTTTTTGGGTCATGCTTTTGCTGTGAAACGGGGCCCTTATAACTCCCACAGTTAACAACAGATTATTCGTATAAAATTTTGTGCTCTTACACACTCTGTTTTACTGAGTAGTATGCTATAGTTTTCTTGAGTACAGATCCATTAGTTGAGAAAATATTGAAAGTTGAATTTTTTTTGGGTCATGGTTTTTCTGTGAAACGGGGCCCTTATAATTCCGCAGTAAACAACAGATTATTCGTATGAAATTTTGTGCTGTTACACACTCTGTTTTACTGAGTAGTATGCTATAGTTTTCCTGAGTACAGATCCATTAGTTGAGAAAATATTGAGAGTTGAAATTTTTTTGGGTCATGGTTTTGTTGTGAAATGGGGCCCTTATAACTCCCACAGTAAACAACAGATTATTCGTATGAAATTTTGTGCTCTTCCACACTCTGTTTTACTGAGTAGTATGCTATAGTTTTCTTGTGTACAGATCCATTAGTTGAGAAAATATTGAGAGTTTAAATTTTTTTGGGTCATGGTTTTGCTGTGAAACGGGGCTCTTATAATTCCGCAGTAAACAACAGATTATTCGTATGAAATTTTGTGCTCTTACACACTCTGTTTTACTGAGTAGTATGCTATAATTTTCTTGAGTACAGATCCATTAGTTGAGAAAATATTGAAAGTTGAAATTTTTTTGGTCATGGTTTTGATGTGAAAAGGCGCCCTTATAAATCCCACAGTATACAACAGATTATTCGTATGAAATTTTGTACTCTTACACAC
Source organism: Rhodnius prolixus (assembly GCF_049639745.1). Lineage (NCBI taxonomy): Eukaryota > Metazoa > Arthropoda > Insecta > Hemiptera > Reduviidae > Rhodnius > Rhodnius prolixus. The sequence continues at coordinate 28,810,150 of NW_027411624.1, forward strand.
TCTGTTTTACTGAGTAGTATGCTATAGTTTTCTTGAGTACAGATCCATTAGTTGAGAAAATATTGAGAGTTGAAATTTTTTTGTGTCATGGTTTTGCTGTGAAAAGGGGCCCTTATAACTCCCACAGTAAACAACAGATTATTCGTATGAAATTTTGTGCTGTTACACACTCTGTTTTACTGAGTAGTATGCTATAGTTTTCTTGAGTACAGATCCATTAGTTGAGAAAATATTGAGAGTTGAAATTTTTTTGGGTCATGCTTTTGCTGTGAAACGGGGCCCTTATAACTCCCACAGTTAACAACAGATTATTCGTATGAAATTTTGTGCTCTTACACACTCTGTTTTACTGAGTAGTATGCTATAGTTTTCTTGAGTACAGATCCATTAGTTGAGAAAATATTGAGAGTTGAAATTTTTTTGGGTCATGGTTTTGCTGTGAAACGGGGCCCTTATAATTCCGCAGTAAACAACAGATTATTCGTATGAAATTTTGTGCTCTTCCACACTCTGTTTTACTGAGTAGTATGCTATAGTTTTCTTGAGTACAGATCCATTAGTTGAGAAAATATTGAGAGTTGAAATTTTTTTGGGTCATGGTTTTGCTGTGAAACGGGGCCCTCATAATTCCGCAGTAAACAACAGATTATTCGTATGAAATTTTGTGCTCTTACACACTCTGTTTTACTGAGTAGTATGCTATAGTTTTCTTGAGTACAGATCCATTAGTTGAGAAAATATTGAGAGTTGAAATTTTTTTGGGTCATGGTTTTGCTGTGAAAAGGGGCCCTTATAACTCCCACAGTAAACAACAGATTATTCGTATGAAATTTTGTGCTCTTACACACTCTGTTTTACTGAGTAGTATGCTATAGTTTTCTTGAGTACAGATCCATTAGATGAGAAAATATTGAGAGTTGAAATTTTTTTGGGTCATGGTTTTGCTGTGAAAAGGAGCCCTTATAAATCCCACAGTAAACAACAGGTTATTCGTATGAAATTTTGTGCTCTTACACACTCTGTTTTACTGAGTAGTATGCTATAGTTTTCTTGAGTACAGATCCATTAGTTGAGAAAATATTGAGAGTTGAAATTTTTTTTAGTCATGGTTTTGCTGTGAAACGGGGCCCTTATAATTCCGCAGTAAACAACAGATTATTCGTATGAAATTTTGTGCTGTTACACACTCTGTTTTACTGAGTAGTATGCTATAATTTTCTTGAGTACAGATCCATTAGTTGAGAAAATATTGAGAGTTGAAATTTTTTTGGGTCATGGTTTTGCTGTGAATTGGGGCCCTTATAACTCCCACAGTAAACAACAGGTTATTCGTATGAAATTTTGTGCTCTTACACACTCTGTTTTACTGAGTAGTATGCTATAGTTTTCTTGAGTATAGATCCATTAGTTGAGAAAATATTGAGAGTTGAAATTTTTTTGGGTCATGGTTTTGCTGTGAAAAGGGGCCCTTATAACTCCCACAGTAAACAACAGATTATTCGTATGAAATTTTGTGCTCTAACACACTCTGTTTTACTGAGTAGTATGCTATAGTTTTCTTGAGTACAGATCCATTAGTTGAGAAAATATTGAGAGTTGAAATTTTTTTGGGTCATGGTTTTGCTGTGAAATGGGGCCCTTATAACTCCCACAGTAAACAACAGATTATTCGTATGAAATTTTGTGCTCTTCCACACTCTGTTTTACTGAGTAGTATGCTATAGTTTTCTTGAGTACAGATCCATTAGTTGAGAAAATATTGAGAGTTGAAATTTTTTTGGGTCATGGTTTTGCTGTGAAACGGGGCCCTTATAATTCCGCAGTAAACAACAGATTATTCGTATGAAATTTTGTGCTGTTACACACTCTGTTTTACTGAGTAGTATGCTATAGTTTTCTTGAGTACAGATCCATTAGTTGAGAAAATATTGAGAGTTGAAATTTTTTGGGTCATGCTTTTGCTGTGAAAAGGGGCCCTTATAACTCCCACAGTAAACAACCGATTATTCGTATGAAATTTTGTGCTCTTACACACTCTGTTTTACTGAGTAGTATGCTATAATTTTCTTGAGTACAGATCCATTAGTTGAGAAAATATTGAAAGTTGAAATTTTTTTGGGTCATGGTTTTGATGTGAAAAGGCGCCCTTATAACTCCCACAGTAAACAACAGATTATTCGTATGAAATTTTGTACTCTTACACACTCTGTTTTACTGAGTAGTATGCTATAGTTTTCTTGAGTACAGATCCATTTGTTGAGAAAATATTGAGAGTTGAAATTTTTTTGGGTCATGGTTTTGCTGTGAAACGGGGCCCTTGTAATTCCGCAGTAAACAACAGATTATTCGTATGAAATTTTGTGCTCTTACACACTCTGTTTTACTGAGTAGTATGCAATAGTTTTCTTCAGTACAGATCCATTAGTTGAGAAAATATTGAGAGTTGAAATTTTTTTGGGTCATGCTTTTGCTGTGAAACGGGGCCCTTATAACTCCCACAGTTAACAACAGATTATTCGTATAAAATTTTGTGCTCTTACACACTCTGTTTTACTGAGTAGTATGCTATAGTTTTCTTGAGTACAGATCCATTAGTTGAGAAAATATTGAGAGTTGAATTTTTTTTGGGTCATGGTTTTTCTGTGAAACGGGGCCCTTATAATTCCGCAGTAAACAACAGATTATTCGTATGAAATTTTGTGCTGTTACACACTCTGTTTTACTGAGTAGTATGCTATAGTTTTCCTGAGTACAGATCCATTAGTTGAGAAAATATTGAGAGTTGAAATTTTTTTGGGTCATGGTTTTGTTGTGAAATGGGGCCCTAATAACTCCCACAGTAAACAACAGATTATTCGTATGAAATTTTGTGCTCTTCCACACTCTGTTTTACTGAGTAGTATGCTATAGTTTTCTTGTGTACAGATCCATTAGTTGAGAAAATATTGAGAGTTTAAATTTTTTTGGGTCATGGTTTTGCTGTGAAACGGGGCCCTTATAATTCCGCAGTAAACAACAGATTATTCGTATGAAATTTTGTGCTCTTACACACTCTGTTTTACTGAGTAGTATGCTATAATTTTCTTGAGTACAGATCCATTAGTTGAGAAAATATTGAAAGTTGAAATTTTTTTGGGTCATGGTTTTGATGTGAAAAGGCGCCCTTATAAATCCCACAGTATACAACAGATTATTCGTATGAAATTTTGTACTCTTACACACTCTGTTTTACTGAGTAGTATGCTATAGTTTTCTTGAGTACAGATCCATTAGTTGAGAAAATATTGAGAGTTGAAATTTTTTTGGGTCATGGTTTTGCTGTGAAAAGGGGCCCTTATAACTCCCACAGTAAACAACAGATTATTCGTATGAAATTTTGTGCTGTTACACACTCTGTTTTACTGAGTAGTATGCTATAGTTTTCTTGAGTACAGATCCATTAGTTGAGAAAATATTGAGAGTTGAAATTTTTTTGGGTCATGCTTTTGCTGTGAAACGGGGCCCTTATAACTCCCACAGTTAACAACAGATTATTCGTATGAAATTTTGTGCTCTTACACACTCTGTTTTACTGAGTAGTATGCTATAGTTTTCTTGAGTACAGATCCATTAGTTGAGAAAATATTGAGAGTTGAAATTTTTTTGGGTCATGGTTTTGCTGTGAAACGGGGCCCTTATAATTCCGCAGTAAACAACAGATTATTCGTATGAAATTTTGTGCTCTTCCACACTCTGTTTTACTGAGTAGTATGCTATAGTTTTCTTGAGTACAGATCCATTAGTTGAGAAAATATTGAGAGTTGAAATTTTTTTGGGTCATGGTTTTGCTGTGAAACGGGGCCCTTATAATTCCGCAGTAAACAACAGATTATTCGTATGAAATTTTGTGCTGTTACACACTCTGTTTTACTGAGTAGTATGCTATAGTTTTCTTGAGTACAGATCCATTAGTTGAGAAAATATTGAGAGTTGAAATTTTTTGGGTCATGCTTTTGCTGTGAAAAGGGGCCCTTATAACTCCCACAGTAAACAACCGATTATTCGTATGAAATTTTGTGCTCTTACACACTCTGTTTTACTGAGTAGTATGCTATAATTTTCTTGAGTACAGATCCATTAGTTGAGAAAATATTGAAAGTTTAAATTTTTTTGGGTCATGGTTTTGATGTGAAAAGGCGCCCTTATAACTCCCACAGTAAACAACAGATTATTCGTATGAAATTTTGTACTCTTACACACTCTGTTTTACTGAGTAGTATGCTATAGTTTTCTTGAGTACAGATCCATTTGTTGAGAAAATATTGAGAGTTGAAATTTTTTTGGGTCATGGTTTTGCTGTGAAACGGGGCCCTTGTAATTCCGCAGTAAACAACAGATTATTCGTATGAAATTTTGTGCTCTTACACACTCTGTTTTGCTGAGTAGTATGCTATAGTTTTCTTGAGTACAGATCCATTAGTTGAGAAAATATTGAGAGTTGAAATTTTTTTGGGTCATGGTTTTGCTGTGAAACGGGGCCCTCATAATTCCGCAGTAAACAACAGATTATTCGTATGAAATTTTGTGCTCTTACACACTCTGTTTTACTGAGTAGTATGCTATAGTTTTCTTGAGTACAGATCCATTAGTTGAGAAAATATTGAGAGTTGAAATTTTTTTGGGTCATGGTTTTGCTGTGAAAAGGGGCCCTTATAACTCCCACAGTAAACAACAGATTATTCGTATGAAATTTTGTGCTCTTACACACTCTGTTTTACTGAGTAGTATGCTATAGTTTTCTTGAGTACAGATCCATTAGATGAGAAAATATTGAGAGTTGAAATTTTTTTGGGTCATGGTTTTGCTGTGAAAAGGAGCCCTTATAAATCCCACAGTAAACAACAGGTTATTCGTATGAAATTTTGTGCTCTTACACACTCTGTTTTACTGAGTAGTATGCTATAGTTTTCTTGAGTACAGATCCATTAGTTGAGAAAATATTGAGAGTTGAAATTTTTTTTAGTCATGGTTTTGCTGTGAAACGGGGCCCTTATAATTCCGCAGTAAACAACAGATTATTCGTATGAAATTTTGTGCTCTTCCACACTCTGTTTTACTGAGTAGTATGCTATAGTTTTCTTGAGTACAGATCCATTAGTTGAGAAAATATTGAGAGTTGAAATTTTTTTGGGTCATGGTTTTGCTGTGAAACGGGGCCCTTATAATTCCGCAGTAAACAACAGATTATTCGTATGAAATTTTGTGCTGTTACACACTCTGTTTTACTGAGTAGTATGCTATAGTTTTCTTGAGTACAGATCCATTAGTTGAGAAAATATTGAGAGTTGAAATTTTTTGGGTCATGCTTTTGCTGTGAAAAGGGGCCCTTTTAACTCCCACAGTAAACAACCGATTATTCGTATGAAATTTTGTGCTCTTACACACTCTGTTTTACTGAGTAGTATGCTATAATTTTCTTGAGTACAGATCCATTAGTTGAGAAAATATTGAAAGTTTAAATTTTTTTGGGTCATGGTTTTGATGTGAAAAGGCGCCCTTATAACTCCCACAGTAAACAACAGATTATTCGTATGAAATTTTGTACTCTTACACACTCTGTTTTACTGAGTAGTATGCTATAGTTTTCTTGAGTACAGATCCATTTGTTGAGAAAATATTGAGAGTTGAAATTTTTTTGGGTCATGGTTTTGCTGTGAAACGGGGCCCTTGTAATTCCGCAGTAAACAACAGATTATTCGTATGAAATTTTGTGCTCTTACACACTCTGTTTTGCTGAGTAGTATGCTATAGTTTTCTTGAGTACAGATCCATTAGTTGAGAAAATATTGAGAGTTGAAATTTTTTTGGGTCATGGTTTTGCTGTGAAACGGGGCCCTCATAATTCCGCAGTAAACAACAGATTATTCGTATGAAATTTTGTGCTCTTACACACTCTGTTTTACTGAGTAGTATGCTATAGTTTTCTTGAGTACAGATCCATTAGTTGAGAAAATATTGAGAGTTGAAATTTTTTTGGGTCATGGTTTTGCTGTGAAAAGGAGCCCTTATAAATCCCACAGTAAACAACAGGTTATTCGTATGAAATTTTGTGCTCTTACACACTCTGTTTTACTGAGTAGTATGCTATAGTTTTCTTGAGTACAGATCCATTAGTTGAGAAAATATTGAGAGTTGAAATTTTTTTTAGTCATGGTTTTGCTGTGAAACGGGGCCCTTATAATTCCGCAGTAAACAACAGATTATTCGTATGAAATTTTGTGCTCTTCCACACTCTGTTTTACTGAGTAGTATGCTATAGTTTTCTTGAGTACAGATCCATTAGTTGAGAAAATATTGAGAGTTGAAATTTTTTTGGGTCATGGTTTTGCTGTGAAACGGGGCCCTTATAATTCCGCAGTAAACAACAGATTATTCGTATGAAATTTTGTGCTGTTACACACTCTGTTTTACTGAGTAGTATGCTATAGTTTTCTTGAGTACAGATCCATTAGTTGAGAAAATATTGAGAGTTGAAATTTTTTGGGTCATGCTTTTGCTGTGAAAAGGGGCCCTTTTAACTCCCACAGTAAACAACCGATTATTCGTATGAAATTTTGTGCTCTTACACACTCTGTTTTACTGAGTAGTATGCTATAATTTTCTTGAGTACAGATCCATTAGTTGAGAAAATATTGAAAGTTTAAATTTTTTTGGGTCATGGTTTTGATGTGAAAAGGCGCCCTTATAACTCCCACAGTAAACAACAGATTATTCGTATGAAATTTTGTACTCTTACACACTCTGTTTTACTGAGTAGTATGCTATAGTTTTCTTGAGTACAGATCCATTTGTTGAGAAAATATTGAGAGTTGAAATTTTTTTGGGTCATGGTTTTGCTGTGAAACGGGGCCCTTGTAATTCCGCAGTAAACAACAGATTATTCGTATGAAATTTTGTGCTCTTACACACTCTGTTTTGCTGAGTAGTATGCTATAGTTTTCTTGAGTACAGATCCATTAGTTGAGAAAATATTGAGAGTTGAAATTTTTTTGGGTCATGGTTTTGCTGTGAAACGGGGCCCTCATAATTCCGCAGTAAACAACAGATTATTCGTATGAAATTTTGTGCTCTTACACACTCTGTTTTACTGAGTAGTATGCTATAGTTTTCTTGAGTACAGATCCATTAGTTGAGAAAATATTGAGAGTTGAAATTTTTTTGGGTCATGGTTTTGCTGTGAAAAGGAGCCCTTATAAATCCCACAGTAAACAACAGGTTATTCGTATGAAATTTTGTGCTCTTACACACTCTGTTTTACTGAGTAGTATGCTATAGTTTTCTTGAGTACAGATCCATTAGTTGAGAAAATATTGAGAGTTGAAATTTTTTTTAGTCATGGTTTTGCTGTGAAACGGGGCCCTTATAATTCCGCAGTAAACAACAGATTATTCGTATGAAATTTTGTGCTGTTACACACTCTGTTTTACTGAGTAGTATGCTATAATTTTCTTGAGTACAGATCCATTAGTTGAGAAAATATTGAGAGTTGAAATTTTTTTGGGTCATGGTTTTGCTGTGAATTGGGGCCCTTATAACTCCCACAGTAAACAACAGGTTATTCGTATGAAATTTTGTGCTCTTACACACTCTGTTTTACTGAGTAGTATGCTATAGTTTTCTTGAGTATAGATCCATTAGTTGAGAAAATATTGAGAGTTGAAATTTTTTTGGGTCATGGTTTTGCTGTGAAAAGGGGCCCTTATAACTCCCACAGTAAACAACAGATTATTCGTATGAAATTTTGTGCTCTAACACACTCTGTTTTACTGAGTAGTATGCTATAGTTTTCTTGAGTACAGATCCATTAGTTGAGAAAATATTGAGAGTTGAAATTTTTTTGGGTCATGGTTTTGCTGTGAAATGGGGCCCTTATAACTCCCACAGTAAACAACAGATTATTCGTATGAAATTTTGTGCTCTTCCACACTCTGTTTTACTGAGTAGTATGCTATAGTTTTCTTGAGTACAGATCCATTAGTTGAGAAAATATTGAGAGTTGAAATTTTTTTGGGTCATGGTTTTGCTGTGAAACGGGGCCCTTATAATTCCGCAGTAAACAACAGATTATTCGTATGAAATTTTGTGCTGTTACACACTCTGTTTTACTGAGTAGTATGCTATAGTTTTCTTGAGTACAGATCCATTAGTTGAGAAAATATTGAGAGTTGAAATTTTTTGGGTCATGCTTTTGCTGTGAAAAGGGGCCCTTATAACTCCCACAGTAAACAACCGATTATTCGTATGAAATTTTGTGCTCTTACACACTCTGTTTTACTGAGTAGTATGCTATAATTTTCTTGAGTACAGATCCATTAGTTGAGAAAATATTGAAAGTTGAAATTTTTTTGGGTCATGGTTTTGATGTGAAAAGGCGCCCTTATAACTCCCACAGTAAACAACAGATTATTCGTATGAAATTTTGTACTCTTACACACTGTTTTACTGAGTAGTATGCTATAGTTTTCTTGAGTACAGATCCATTTGTTGAGAAAATATTGAGAGTTGAAATTTTTTTGGGTCATGGTTTTGCTGTGAAACGGGGCCCTTGTAATTCCGCAGTAAACAACAGATTATTCGTATGAAATTTTGTGCTCTTACACACTCTGTTTTACTGAGTAGTATGCAATAGTTTTCTTCAGTACAGATCCATTAGTTGAGAAAATATTGAGAGTTGAAATTTTTTTGGGTCATGCTTTTGCTGTGAAACGGGGCCCTTATAACTCCCACAGTTAACAACAGATTATTCGTATAAAATTTTGTGCTCTTACACGCTCTGTTTTACTGAGTAGTATGCTATAGTTTTCTTGAGTACAGATCCATTAGTTGAGAAAATATTGAGAGTTGAATTTTTTTTGGGTCATGGTTTTTCTGTGAAACGGGGCCCTTATAATTCCGCAGTAAACAACAGATTATTCGTATGAAATTTTGTGCTGTTACACACTCTGTTTTACTGAGTAGTATGCTATAGTTTTCCTGAGTACAGATCCATTAGTTGAGAAAATATTGAGAGTTGAAATTTTTTTGGGTCATGGTTTTGTTGTGAAATGGGGCCCTTATAACTCCCACAGTAAACAACAGATTATTCGTATGAAATTTTGTGCTCTTCCACACTCTGTTTTACTGAGTAGTATGCTATAGTTTTCTTGTGTACAGATCCATTAGTTGAGAAAATATTGAGAGTTTAAATTTTTTTGGGTCATGGTTTTGCTGTGAAACGGGGCCCTTATAATTCCGCAGTAAACAACAGATTATTCGTATGAAATTTTGTGCTCTTACACACTCTGTTTTACTGAGTAGTATGCTATAATTTTCTTGAGTACAGATCCATTAGTTGAGAAAATATTGAAAGTTGAAATTTTTTTGGGTCATGGTTTTGATGTGAAAAGGCGCCCTTATAAATCCCACAGTATACAACAGATTATTCGTATGAAATTTTGTACTCTTACACACTCTGTTTTACTGAGTAGTATGCTATAGTTTTCTTGAGTACAGATCCATTAGTTGAGAAAATATTGTGAGTTGAAATTTTTTTGGGTCATGGTTTTGCTGTGAAACGGGGCCCTTGTAATTCCGCAGTAAACAACAGATTATTCGTATGAAATTTTGTGCTCTTACACACTCTGTTTTACTGAGTAGTATGCTATAGTTTTCTTGAGTACAGATCCATTAGTTGAGAAAATATTGAGAGTTGAAATTTTTTTGGGTCATGGTTTTGCTGTGAAAAGGGGCCCTTATAACTCCCACAGTAAACAACAGATTATTCGTATGAAATTTTGTACTCTTACACACTCTGTTTTACTGAGTAGTATACTATAGTTTTTTTGAGTACAGATCCATTTGTTGAGAAAATATTGAGAGTTGAAATTTTTTTGGGTCATGGTTTTGCTGTGAAACGGGGCCCTTATTATTCCGCAGTAAACATCAGATTATTCGTATGAAATTTTGTGCTGTTACACACTCTGTTTTACTGAGTAGTATGCTATAGTTTTCTTGAGTACAGATCCATTAGTTGAGAAAATATTGAGAGTTGAAATTTTTTTGGGTCATGGTTTTGCTGTGAAACGGGGCCCTTATAATTCCGCAGTAAACAACAGATTATTCGTATGAAATTTTGTACTCTTACACACTCTGTTTTACTGAGTAGTATGCTATAGTTTTGTTGAGTACAGATCCATTAGTTGAGAAAATATTGAGAGTTGAAATTTTTTTGGGTCATGGTTTTGCTGTGAAAAGGGGCCCTTATAACTCCCACAGTAAACAACAGATTATTCGTATGAAATTTTGTGCTCTTACACACTCTGTTTTACTGAGTAGTATGCTATAGTTTTCTTGAGTACAGATCCATTAGTTGAGAAAATATTGAGAGTTGAATTTTTTTTGGGTCATGGTTTTTCTGTGAAACGGAGGCCCTTATAATTCCGCAGTAAACAACAGATTATTCGTATGAAATTTTGTGCTGTTACACACTCTGTTTTACTGAGTAGTATGCTATAGTTTTCCTGAGTACAGATCCATTAGTTGAGAAAATATTGAGAGTTGAAATTTTTTTGGGTCATGTTTTTGTTGTGAAATGGGGCCCTTATAACTCCCACAGTAAACAATAGATTATTCGTATGAAATTTTGTGCTCCTCAGCACTCTGTTTTACTGAGTAGTATGCTATAGTTTTCTTGAGTACAGATCCATTAGTTGAGAAAATATTGAGAGTTGAAATTTTTTTGGGTCATGGTTTTGCTGTGAAACGGGGCCCTTATAACTCCCACAGTAAACAACAGATTATTCGTATGAAATTTTGTGCTGTTACACACTCTGTTTTACTGAGTAGTATGCTATAGTTTTCTTGAGTACAGATCCATTAGTTGAGAAAATATTGAAAGTTGAAATTTTTTTGGGTCATGGTTTTGATGTGAAAAGGCGCCCTTATAACTCCCACAGTAAACAACAGATTATTCGTATGAAATTTTGTACTCTTACACACTCTGTTTTACTGAGTAGTATGCTATAGTTTTCTTGAGTACAGATCCATTTGTTGAGAAAATATTGAGAGTTGAAATTTTTTTGGGTCATGGTTTTGCTGTGAAACGGGGCCCTTGTGATTCCGCAGTAAACAACAGATTATTCGTATGAAATTTTGTGCTCTTACACACTCTGTTTTACTGAGTAGTATGCTATAGTTTTCTTGAGTACAGATCCATTAGTTGAGAAAATATTGAGAGTTGAAATTTTTTTGGGTCATGGTTTTGCTGTGAAACGGGGCCCTCATAATTCCGCAGTAAACAACAGATTATTCGTATGAAATTTTGTGCTCTTACACACTCTGTTTTACTGAGTAGTATGCTATAGTTTTCTTGAGTACAGATCCATTAGTTGAGAAAATATTGAGAGTTGAAATTTTTTTGGGCCATGGTTTTGCTGTGAAACGGGGCCCTTATTATTCCGCAGTAAACAACAGATTATTCGTATGAAATTTTGTGCTGTTACACACTCTGTTTTACTGAGTAGTATGCTATAGTTTTCTTGAGTACAGATCCATTAGTTGAGAAAATATTGAGAGTTGAAATTTTTTTGGGTCATGCTTTTGCTGTGAAACGGGGCCCTTATAACTCCCACAGTTAACAACAGATTATTCGTATGAAATTTTGTGCTCTTACACACTCTGTTTTACTGAGTAGTATGCTATAGTTTTCTTGAGTACAGATCCATTAGTTGAGAAAATATTGAGAGTTGAATTTTTTTTGGGTCATGGTTTTTCTGTGAAACGGGGCCCTTATAATTCCGCAGTAAACAACAGATTATTCGTATGAAATTTTGTGCTGTTACACACTCTGTTTTACTGAGTAGTATGCTATAGTTTTCCTGAGTACAGATCCATTAGTTGAGAAAATATTGAGAGTTGAAATTTTTTTGGGTCATGGTTTTGTTGTGAAATGGGGCCCTTATAACTCCCACAGTAAACAACAGATTATTCGTATGAAATTTTGTGCTCTTCCACACTCTGTTTTACTGAGTAGTATGCTATAGTTTTCTTGTGTACAGATCCATTAGTTGAGAAAATATTGAGAGTTTAAATTTTTTTGGGTCATGGTATTGCTGTGAAACGGGGCCCTTATAATTCTGCAGTAAACTACAGATTATTCGTATGAAATTTTGTGCTCTTCCACACTCTGTTTTACTGAGTAGTATGCTATAGTTTTCTTGAGTACAGATCCATTAGTTGAGAAAATATTGAGAGTTGAAATTTTTTTGGGTCATGGTTTTGCTGTGAAACGGGGCCCTTATAATTCCGCAGTAAACAACAGATTATTCGTATGAAATTTTGTGCTCTTACACACTCTGTTTTACTGAGTAGTATGCTATAATTTTCTTGAGTACAGATCCATTAGTTGAGAAAATATTGAAAGTTGAAATTTTTTTGGGTCATGGTTTTGCTGTGAAACGGGGCCCTTGTAATTCCGCAGTTAACAACAGATTATTCGTATGAAATTTTGTGCTCTTACACACTCTGTTTTACTGAGTAGTATGCTATAGTTTTCTTGAGTACAGATCCATTAGTTGAGAAAATATTGAGAGTTGAATTTTTTTGGGTCATGGTTTTGCTGTGAAAAGGGGCCCTTATAACTCCCACAGTAAACAACAGATTATTCGTATGAAATTTTGTACTCTTACACACTCTGTTTTACTGTGTAGTATGCTATAGTTTTTTTGAGTACAGATCCATTTGTTGAGAAAATATTGAGAGTTGAAATTTTTTTGGGTCATGGTTTTGCTGTGAAACGGGGCCCTTATTATTCCGCAGTAAACATCAGATTATTCGTATGAAATTTTGTGCTGTTACACACTCTGTTTTACTGAGTAGTATGCTATAGTTTTCTTGAGTACAGATCCATTAGTTGAGAAAATATTGAGAGTTGAAATTTTTTTGGGTCATGGTTTTGCTGTGAAACGGGGCCCTTATAATTCCGCAGTAAACAACAGATTATTCGTATGAAATTTTGTACTCTTACACACTCTGTTTTACTGAGTAGTATGCTATAGTTTTCTTGAGTACAGATCCATTAGTTGAGAAAATATTGAGAGTTGAAATTTTTTTGGGTCATGGTTTTGCTGTGAAAAGGGGCCCTTATAACTCCCACAGTAAAAAACAGATTATTCGTATGAAATTTTGTGCTCATACACACTCTGTTTTACTGAGTAGTATGCTATAGTTTTCTTGAGTACAGATCCATTAGTTGAGAAAATATTGAGAGTTGAAATTTTTTTGGGTCATGGTTTTGTTGTGAAATGGGGCCCTTATAACTCCCACACTAAACAACAGATTATTCGTATGAAATTTTGTGCTCTTCCACACTCTGTTTTACTGAGTAGTATGCTATAGTTTTCTTGAGTACAGATCCATTAGTTGAGAAAATATTGAGAGTTGAAATTTTTTGGGTCTAGGTTTTGCTGTGAAACGGGGCCCTTATAATTCCGCAGTAAACAACAGATTATTCGTATGAAATTTTGTGCTGTTACACACTCTGTTTTACTGAGTAGTATGCTATAGTTTTCTTGAGTACAGATCCATTAGTTGAGAAAATATTGAGAGTTGAAATTTTTTTGGGTCATGGTTTTGCTGTGAAACGGGGCCCTTATAATTCCGCAGTAAACAACAGATTATTCGTATGAAATTTTGTGCTCCTACACACTCTGTTTTACTGAGTAGTATGCTATAATTTTCTTGAGTACAGATCCATTAGTTGAGAAAATATTGAAAGTTGAAATTTTTTTGGGTCATGGTTTTGATGTGAAAAGGCGCCCTTATAACTCCCACAGTAAACAACAGATTATTCGTATGAAATTTTGTACTCTTACACACTCTGTTTTACTGAGTAGTATGCTATAGCATATAGCAACTAGCCCTGAAAATGGATGGCGCTGTAGCGTCGTGCCTATACTCTGCCGTCAATGACAAAGATGATTAATAAGCTGTGTGTTAATTAATGTTGTAGTCTTGACTGCAGTATTGTTAATTACAAAGTCTATTACTATATCATCATTATGTCTTGATGAGTAAGAGGGCCGCGGCGATGAGCGCAGAAGGGTCTGGGCGAGAGCCCGCCTGGAGCCGTCGCTGGTGCAGATCTTGGTGGTAGTAGCAAAAATTCTTGAGTACAGATCCATTAGTTGAGAAAATATTGAGAGTTGAAATTTTTTTGGGTCATGGTTTTGCTGTGAAACGGGGCCCTTGTAATTCCGCAGTTAACAACAGATTATTCGTATGAAATTTTGTGCTCTTACACACTCTGTTTTACTGAGTAGTATGCTATAGTTTTCTTGAGTACAGATCCATTAGTTGAGAAAATATTGAGAGTTGAATTTTTTTGGGTCATGGTTTTGCTGTGAAAAGGGGCCCTTATAACTCCCACAGTAAACAACAGATTATTCGTATGAAATTTTGTACTCTTACACACTCTGTTTTACTGTGTAGTATGCTATAGTTTTTTTGAGTACAGATCCATTTGTTGAGAAAATATTGAGAGTTGAAATTTTTTTGGGTCATGGTTTTGCTGTGAAACGGGGCCCTTATTATTCCGCAGTAAACATCAGATTATTCGTATGAAATTTTGTGCTGTTACACACTCTGTTTTACTGAGTAGTATGCTATAGTTTTCTTGAGTACAGATCCATTAGTTGAGAAAATATTGAGAGTTGAAATTTTTTTGGGTCATGGTTTTGCTGTGAAACGGGGCCCTTATAATTCCGCAGTAAACAACAGATTATTCGTATGAAATTTTGTACTCTTACACACTCTGTTTTACTGAGTAGTATGCTATAGTTTTCTTGAGTACAGATCCATTAGTTGAGAAAATATTGAGAGTTGAAATTTTTTTGGGTCATGGTTTTGCTGTGAAAAGGGGCCCTTATAACTCCCACAGTAAAAAACAGATTATTCGTATGAAATTTTGTGCTCTTACACACTCTGTTTTACTGAGTAGTATGCTATAGTTTTCTTGAGTACAGATCCATTAGTTGAGAAAATATTGAGAGTTGAAATTTTTTTGGGTCATGGTTTTGTTGTGAAATGGGGCCCTTATAACTCCCACACTAAACAACAGATTATTCGTATGAAATTTTGTGCTCTTCCACACTCTGTTTTACTGAGTAGTATGCTATAGTTTTCTTGAGTACAGATCCATTAGTTGAGAAAATATTGAGAGTTGAAATTTTTTGGGTCTAGGTTTTGCTGTGAAACGGGGCCCTTATAATTCCGCAGTAAACAACAGATTATTCGTATGAAATTTTGTGCTGTTACACACTCTGTTTTACTGAGTAGTATGCTATAGTTTTCTTGAGTACAGATCCATTAGTTGAGAAAATATTGAGAGTTGAAATTTTTTTGGGTCATGGTTTTGCTGTGAAAAGGGGCCCTTATAACTCCCACAGTAAACAACAGATTATTCGTATGAAATTTTGTGCTCTTACACACTCTGTTTTACTGAGTAGTATGCTATAGTTTTCTTGAGTACAGATCCATTAGTTGAGAAGATATTGAGAGTTGAAATTTTTTTGAGTCAGGGTTTTGCTGTGAAATGGGGCCCTTATAACTCCCACAGTAAACAACAGATTATTCGTATGAAATTTTGTGCTGTTACACACTCTGTTTTACTGAGTAGTATGCTATAGTTTTCTTGAGTACAGATCCATTAGTTGAGAAAATATTGAGAGTTGAAATTTTTTTGGGTCATGGTTTTGCTGTGAAAAGGGGCCCTTATAACTCCCACAGTAAACAACAGATTATTCGTATGAAATTTTGTGCTCTTACACACTCTGTTTTACTGAGTAGTATGCTATAGTTTTCTTGAGTACAGATCCATTAGTTGAGAAAATATTGAGAGTTGAAATTTTTTTGGGTCATGGTTTTGCTGTGAAATGGGGCCCTTATAACTCCCACAGTAAACAACAGATTATTCGTATGAAATTTTGTGCTGTTACACACTCTGTTTTACTGAGTAGTATGCTATAGTTTTCTTGAGTACAGATCCATTAGTTGAGAAAATATTGAGAGTTGAAATTTTTTTGGGTCATGGTTTTGCTGTGAAACGGGGCCCTTATAATTCCGCAGTAAACTACAGTTTATTCGTATGAAATTTTGTGCTGTTACACACTCTGTTTTACTGAGTAGTATGCTATAGTTTTCTTGAGTACAGATCCATTAGTTGAGAAAATATTGAGAGTTGAAATTTTTTTGGGTCATGGTTTTGCTGTGAAAAGGGGCCCTTATAACTCCCACAGTAAACAACAGATTATTCGTATGAAATTTTGTGCTCTTACACACTCTGTTTTACTGAGTAGTATGCTATAGTTTTCTTGAGTACAGATCCATTAGTTGAGAAAATATTGAGAGTTGAAATTTTTTTGGGTCATGGTTTTGCTGTGAAATGGGGCCCTTATAACTCCCACAGTAAACAACAGATTATTCGTATGAAATTTTGTGCTGTTACACACTCTGTTTTACTGAGTAGTATGCTATAGTTTTCTTGAGTACAGATCCATTAGTTGAGAAAATATTGAGAGTTGAAATTTTTTTGGGTCATGGTTTTGCTGTGAAACGGGGCCCTTATAATTCCGCAGTAAACTACAGTTTATTCGTATGAAATTTTGTGCTGTTACACACTCTGTTTTACTGAGTAGTATGCTATAGTTTTCTTGAGTACAGATCCATTAGTTGAGAAGATATTGAGAGTTGAAATTTTTTTGAGTCAGGGTTTTGCTGTGAAATGGGGCCCTTATAACTCCCACAGTAAACAACAGATTATTCGTATGAAATTTTGTGCTGTTACACACTCTGTTTTACTGAGTAGTATGCTATAGTTTTCTTGAGTACAGATCCATTAGTTGAGAAAATATTGAGAGTTGAAATTTTTTTGGGTCATGGTTTTGCTGTGAAAAGGGGCCCTTATAACTCCCACAGTAAACAACAGATTATTCGTATGAAATTTTGTGCTCTTACACACTCTGTTTTACTGAGTAGTATGCTATAGTTTTCTTGAGTACAGATCCATTAGTTGAGAAAATATTGAGAGTTGAAATTTTTTTGGGTCATGGTTTTGCTGTGAAATGGGGCCCTTATAACTCCCACAGTAAACAACAGATTATTCGTATGAAATTTTCTGCTGTTACACACTCTGTTTTACTGAGTAGTATGCTATAGTTTTCTTGAGTACAGATCCATTAGTTGAGAAAATATTGAGAGTTGAAATTTTTTTGGGTCATGGTTTTGCTGTGAAACGGGGCCCTTATAATTCCGCAGTAAACTACAGTTTATTCGTATGAAATTTTGTGCTGTTACACACTCTGTTTTACTGAGTAGTATGCTATAGTTTTCTTGAGTACAGATCCATTAGTTGAGAAGATATTGAGAGTTGAAATTTTTTTGAGTCAGGGTTTTGCTGTGAAATGGGGCCCTTATAACTCCCACAGTAAACAACAGATTATTCGTATGAAATTTTGTGCTCTTACACACTCTGTTTTACCGTGTAGTATGCTATAGTTTTCTTGAGTACAGATCCATTACTTGAGAAGATATTGACAGTTGAAATTTTTTTGGGTCATGGTTTTGCTGTGAAATTGGGCCCTTATAACTCCCACAGTAAGCAGCACATTATTCGTTGGTACTTTGTTCCCTTATACTTTACTGAGTTGTATGCCGTAGTTTCCTTGTATAGAGATCCATACGTTGAGATGATATTGGGTGTTGCGTGGTATCTTGTTGGCCGAGCGTTCTTGGTTGTTTGCAAGTCTTATATCCATCCTTACCAGAAGACCTAATGACCGAAGGTCAAGGATGAGCCTCATTTAGAAAAAAACAAATTGAAGATAAACGCATTTTGATAAAGAATTTCAATTATATTTCATTTCCCAAATTGAAAAATAAATAAATACCAAAATAATTGGGTCTTAATAAAAATAAAATTTAAAAAAAAAGATGAAAATAAAAATTCAATTATAAATAGGTTGATGAAAATAAATAATAATTGTGGGAACTAGAAACTACGAGGAGTCGCCAGTCGAGTTGAGATATCGATATGTTGCAATTTATTTTCACTCCTCTAATGACCTCGTCCTACTTCGAGGTCACATCTTCTCCCGCTCCCCTAATCTTTTTCTACAAATACACTTTTATTTCATTCAATTTATTACACTCTGTTTTCTTTACTTCCGGTTAATTTATTTAATGGTTCAATAAGAAGGATATTATAAATTAATTAAAGTGTATAAAGCTGCCGGCTAATTACACGATGCAAGTTTTAATTCACCATCAAAATATTAGTTCATTTTAATCTTTTTGTTATTTTTTTTTTCTTGTTCGTTTATTTAAATTAGTTGTATTTTGACTACACCAAAGTTTAACGAAAGACTACAAATTAGTTGTATTCTGACTACACCAAAGTTTAACGAAAGACTACAAATTAGTTGTATTCTGACTACACCAAAGTTTAACGAAAGACTACAAATTAGTTGTATTCTGACTACACCAAAGTTTAACGAAAGACTACAAATTAGTTGTATTCTGACTACACCAAAGTTTAACGAAAGACTACAAATTAGTTGTATTCTGACTACACCAAAGTTTAACGAAAAGACTACCCGCTGAAAATTGGACAGATAGTTTAATTTAGAATATTAATTAAAACTGCTAAAGTATGCTTTAATTTAATGCACAAAACAGAGATTGAAAATTTTGCAATAACTCGGTGACTTCCTTCCTTTCTAAACTTTCTTTGCTAAATTATGATAATATGCCCATAATTTAGTAGAAAAGATAAATATATAATACTATACAGGGTGTTCATTTTAAGACGGCTCAAATGCATTTCATACTTCAACGGTTGATCTGAGCAAAAAATGGTAGAGAAAAAATTTGTTGCACGTCACCTCTAGTTTCAGAATATGTGACTTGATTTTAGATTCCTGTGATAAAGTGATACAGAAAGCAGTTGATAACCTCCTGGCTAACCTGGCTTGCGAGCCACAGAAGGTACCTTTGAAGGTACAGTATATGGTGTACAAGTTGCATAAAGTGCATTATTTGATAAATTAAGGAATAAGTTTGATCCTTTACATGAAAAGTATTGATCACTTAAATATGTGGCAGGAGGTTTCCAATTTTTTTGGTAATTAAACGCAACTCTCCAAAAATTACCTAATAATTATTAAAACTTCTTGTTTGTAACAGATGTAAAATTAATTTTTAGCCATTTTGTGTATGCTTGAGAACATCTAAAGCTCTTAACATTTGATTTTTCTTAGAAAAATCACTCGGAAAACGACTTATTTCCCGATATTAAGAAAAATACTAGCTTTACTGCCTTGGCAATATTTTTAATAGAAAGGGGATGAAAAAATACATAAAAATGACCTATCGCGTGCTCTTCTTTCTCTTTGATAACAAGTTAAAAAATTGAAATATGATTAATAAATACCAGATTTTGAAATGGCCTAGCACCTTTAATTTGGAAGAAATCGAATTGCGGTTTCCGGTTTCTTTCATAACTTTTTATGCTCTTTAAAAGTGTGTTTATGAAAATGGGGGTCAACTGCGAACCCTCAATTTTGGTCGCGCGTCAGCCGCGTATGCGGGCAGGAATCTAAAATCAAGTCACATATTCTGAAACTAGAGGTGACGGGCAACAAATTTTTACTCCACCATTTTTTGCTCAGATTAACCATTTAAGCGTGAAATGTATTTGAACCGTCTTAAAATGAACACCCTGTATATTATATTTATAAAAAAATTAAATAATTTATTAAGTAAAACGGAAAAAAGAACAAGAAAATCATGCCCACACGTCGAGCCATTAAAAACCATGCATGGATTTATTTTTGCCTGTCCAGTCAGCGTACAATAGAATGGTATTTATAGGGATTTGCAGTCCATGCATTACAATAGCACAGTGCATGCTTACATATTGCAATTGTCCAGGGGTAAATTACGGCTACTGATTTCTATTTTTATGGTTATTTTTACTTTTTTATTACTATAATACGAGGCACACTGGGGTAGTTGACAACGAGAAAGTGGAGAAAGTTTAGGAGCCTCTTAGAGAAATAATAATAATCACGCTGGAAATATTAAGGCAATCGATTAATTAATCGTCAAGAATGAAATCGAAATAATTAATATAAATAAAACATGAAGGCTAACGTGTTTATGCTTGGACTATTTTCTTAACAATATCGCGGACTTCCTTCGTACAGTCTACTATCGATTAGGCTGCCCGACCTACTCTCGTTCTCTAGTCGGCCTGCTCTACTAAGGTCACATCGAGAGACTGCCGAGTTCTTTCAAGATAATACTAACACTCTTTCCATTTTTTTGCTCTTCACTAGATTTCAACTGTTTGCCGTGAATTCTTCTCTTCAAATACTGCTCTACTCTCTTAACACTTCAGACTCTCTTTATCTGTTTATATGTTTCTGATAACTTGATCGCGTGCTTATACATAAATCCGGTTATTAAAGTTATAAATTTAATCTAAAGGAAATGAATACACTTGAATTTGTTTTTCATCCATATATTTTTAAAAAAACTTGCTTTTCGTTGTTAATAGGAATTACTATTCGGAATTACTAATTCATTCTTTTTATACAAAAATTTTAACCTAAATATAGGATCCCATTGCTGGTATCGTTATATATTTAATACTCCCCAAAGGCTAAAGCTTCTGGTGTCTTTTCTTGCAAGATTAACGGGTATTCAGCGAACCCCATTGTTCTATCTTCATCCTCAAGCCTAGTTCAAGCTTACCATCTCTCTTCTCTTTGCACTACCAATAAGTTTAACCTCATCATCAACTTTTTCTGCTTCATTTTCTCGATCTTATTTTTTTTTTTTTCTTTAATAGACTCTTCAAATTTTATTCTTTTCAATTTCAGTTTCTTTCAATCTCTTTCAATCATCTTCTTCGCGGAATCCTTTCTTCTTGTCTTGTCTTAATTTTTGTCTTAAATTTTCATTTCTCTTCTTTTTTTTTTCACTTTTATCGTTGGACTTCGCTTCAAATTTTCATTTTTGCTTTACTTTTCGCTCTATCTATTTACTTAAGCGACATATTCTTTTCCTAAAGCGCTACTACCACTTAATGTAGCCAGCGTCCGTACCTTTTTAGGCTAGCAACGGCAATGATGCAAGCCATAAATATCTCAGCCGTTAAGGTTATTGTGTTCTTTGCTAATAATTCATTTACTTCGTTCTTCAATTTCGTTTAGAGTCCCCGGAAACGTGTTTATTTTTGCGAAATTAATACTTGCATCGGCCCCTCATATTTTAAATATATAATTACGGTGACCATTATTTTTGTATCAAAAAACAGGACAAGGAGCAAAAAAAACCTATAAAAAATATTAATACGTTTATTAACTCGAGATCGGTTATTACAAAACAATGGCCATATAATATGGCCCATGTTCAACCGAAACTGAGCGACTACTTGCACTATACACTTATTAATTAGTAACAAAATGTAAATAGTAACTCTTGTAAATAGAAAAAATAGTCAGTCTTTTAAAATTACAACAAAATTTTGTTTTAATGTCACATTCTTTAAAACTATACTAACGACAATAATATACAAATATATCTAATTTTCACAATATGAAGATCAGATCTTAACAAAATCATACATAAATCTTCGAAAAAATATTCATATTTTCATTAATTTCATTGAGTATAATTAAAATTTCATTGAAAAACAGTACAAAACAGTACAAATGAATAAAAAACAGGACATTTATGCTTAAAAAAAAAAAGTAGGACAGCGTCTTAAAAAACAGTACTGTCCTGCCAAAAACAGTACGAATGGTCACCGTATATATTTAATATATTATAAATTTACGTTTTTTCACTTTTATTATATATTTTACCAGCCACGTTTTATTTAATCATAAAATCTTACTTGTCCGACAGATACTTCCGAGTGCAAATAGGATCTTCTTTCTCCCCACTTAAACATATCGACGCTGGAGTTCCACAGGGCAGCATTCTGGGTCCTATTCTCTACTCCATTTACACTTCAGACAAACCAACTGATCCTAACACCACACTTCTCACGTACGCAGATGATACCGCCTTGCTGTCCTTAAACCATCATCCTGTACTAGCTCACAGAAATCTGCAATTACATCTCTTCTCATTAGAACAGTGGTTCAAGAGAAGGGCTATTAAACTTAATGAAACCAAGTCTCAAAATATCACCTTCACTCATCGTCGCATTACTCCTCCTCCAGTCTTCTATAACCTAACACCTCTACCAGTAGTGAACGTTGCCTGCTATCTTGGGCTTTACTTAGACCGAAGACTTTCTTGGAACCTCCAAACGAGACAAAAAAGAACAGAACTAATCAGATGCTATCGACTACTTAAAAGACTCTTAGACGATAGATCAAAACTCTCTCTGGACAACAAAAGACTGATTTATACTACTATTTTGAAACCCATCTGGGCGTATGGATGTGGAGTTCAACCAAACGCTCCAATCTCCAAAGGATTCAATCTCTTCAGTCTAAAATACTTCGAACTATTGTAAAAGCTCCATTTTATGTCTCATACCTGATTATACACACGTCGGTAAAACCCGATACAGAAAACTCCACTTCAACCTGCAATCTCATATCCTCTAGCTCAAAATCTTTCTTCAAGAACTCTACCTGATATGACACGACAAGACGTCTTAAAAGACAATGGCCTCGTGATCTCCTCTCAAGTGAAGAGAGTGACTAACAGTCTAATGTTTTGGAGTGTTACCACTGCGGTAACTTCTCCACTCGTTTGTATCTACCACTCACTTCTAACATTGTTACTTATAGCGCCAACGCGCTGATTGTAGCACAAATAAACGTAAATAAGAAGACTTTAATTCATTAATTTGAAGTTCACAACTGTTTGCTTCTGCTACAAGTTCCTGTAGTGACTCTGTTAATTGTGCTTGCCGTGATTAAAACATTGTTCCAATAGGCTATTTTCTGGAATAGCCTGTTATCAATTGTACTTCCTAGATTTTAAGACAAAGTTCTTCATAATTTCTTCAGAAAAAGAATGTACATTTATTTAATTGGATAAAAGTAAGAATGAACTAGAAGAAAATGCAAGATTTGCAGTTTTTTTTTTACAAAGATTTGGAGTTAGTAAACGTGCTTAAATAAAAACTTTAGCCGACCTAACCTTAAAGAAAATCGCTTGCGAATGGGTACATTGTTTTGGGTAACCATAAATTCTAAAATGTAATATGATAAATAGCCCCGGCTAAGGAGGTAAGTTTGTGACGTAGTATTGGAGGCGGGTAACCGCAAGACAAGGGACACCTCGGTGATCTATGAGGAGATGGTACTTTGTGAATAGAGATGGGACCTTTAGCTCGCATTTGTCCACAGCCTGCTTTCTGATATATAACAGGTCTTCTCGTCATTATAACTTGTTAAGTTTTTTAAATAGAATTTTTTAAATTTCAGTTTTACTCTTACATAAAATGGGAATTTATTTGGAAAACTCGACTGTAAATCCGAACATTGTATTTCTACTTCTGTTAAAATGTAGCAATAAGGTCGATAATCGTGGTCCTCCGGGCTGGACATGATATCGTGACCATCCTTCGAAGGTAACACTTTTCGATCACTAAGCTTTCTGCAAGGTTAGCTGAAGTAGTGTAGTTGCAAGAAACGTAATTGCTCTAATGTTATCCCAAATTTTTTGCTTATCTTGAAAGTCTATTCATTTATCAGTGATGTTTTTCTTTAAAGAACTATCGATATTATTGTCTGTCTTTTATTTTTAGATTTCACGGCTGGCGTAATCGTATTTATTAAAGGCCAGTTTTTTTTTTTATAATTTAATAATCTCTTACAATTATTACTCAATTCTCTATCACAACACTCTTCAGGTTGTCCAATTCATCTTTCCATTCGATATGCTTATCGTAATTTTCCCAAGAAAACGATTACTCATAATAATAAATCGATATTCCGTTCTCACTTGATTGCTCATGAAAGGAGTGAAATAAATGAATATAACTTAAAAATAAAGAACGCTGTAAGTTAGATGCCATTTTTTTTTATTAGGAGAAAACTGCATATACACAGGGTGTTCATTTTAAGACGGCTCAAATGCATTTCATGCTTAAACGGTTAATCTGAGCCATAAATGGTAGCGGAAAAATTTGTTGCCCGTCATCTCTAGTTTCAGAATATGTGACTTGATTTTAGATTCCTGCCCGCATACGCGGCTGAAGCGCGACCAAAAGTGAGGGTTCGCAGTTGACCCCCATTTTCATATAAAAAGAGTATAAAAAGTTATGAAAGAAACCGGAAACCGCAATTCGATATCTTCAAAATTAAAGGTGCTACGCCATTTCAAAATCTGGTATTTATTAATCATATTTCAATTTTTTAACTTGTTATCAAAGAGAAAGAAGAGCACGCGATAGGTCATTTTTATGTATTTTTTCATCCCCTTTCTACTAAAAATATTGCGAAGGCAGTAAAGCTAGTATTTTTCTTAATATCGGGAAATAAGTCGTTTTCCGAGTGATTTTTCTAAGAAAAATCAAATGTTAAGAGCTTTAGATGTTCTCAAGCATACACAAAATGGCTAAAAATTAATTTTACATCTGCTACAATCCTGAAGGTTTAATAATTATTTGATAATTTTGGAAGAGTTGTGTTTAATTACCAAAAAAATTGGAAACCTCCTGCCACATATTTAAGTGATCAGTATCTTTCATGTAAAGGATCAAACTTATTCCTTAATTTATCAAATAATGCACTTTACTCAACTTGTGAAGCATGTACTGTGCCTTCAATGGTGCCTCCTCCGATACAGAGAGCAGTTGATAACCTCTTGGCTAACCTGTCTTGCGAGCCATGACATGAAATGAATTTGAGCCGTCTTAAAATGAACACCCTGTATATGTACCATCTGGGTGGTTTTTGGACACAGCTGCAATTAGCGTTAATATTTGTAGTAGAAGCACCTGCATTTAGCTGGAACATACATTGGAACCCCCTTCCCAAAATTGCAATTTCCACCAAAGAAGGAGGTAATCATTGTTTTAATAATGTAATGGATTTCACTATTCCATTTATCCGAAACTAAAAAAGTTTTCTTCATTTTCCCTAGGTGGTATAAAATTTAGTACAATAAGAAAATTGAAAAGATAAAAAAAAAATTATTGAGGCTACATACAAACACAGCAGCCGGGAGATCTTTGCCAAGATTATTGGTGTTTCAGCATCACCATTTGGTTTACGATCCACATCCAGAGATAACATGGCTCCAATATCATCCACACACCATCCTCGGAGCTTCCATATCCTATCTACTATTTGATTTTACTTTTCTGCTAGAACTGTTTTATTTCTTCTCTTTGGATTGCTCTCGCCCCAAAAAAAATCCTGCACCAATAAAATTTCACATACATCATTCACTGTTTTCCCTAAATTCAACTGGATAAAACACCGTAAATTTGATTGTTCAAATATTTTTTTATTTATCTCATTTCAGAGTTTCTTTTCACTCTGTTCGGTTTCTTAAACATTTGTAATGTATTACCGTACAATTCTTAGTTATTTCTCTTTGTAATCTGCTCACGCTCTATCTGTAACAGCTACACCACAAAACTGGTTTGTGAAATTATGTGATTTTAATTGTATGAACCATTAAGATTACAGTATCTGGCAAAATATGTGAATGGGGTGAATGAGAAAGAGGCTAAATGTAACAAAATTGCTGGATATCAAAGATGAAGATCAGGCCAACAATATCTCGTATATTGACACAATAGGGTCGCTCAAGTTGAGAGCATTCGTTAAGAATGGATAGTTTTTAACGTAGAAATTAAATTAAAATTAATTTGTTTGTAGGGGAGAGGGGGGCCCTTTGAACAGTTTTAATTTCTCGCCAAATATTTAAAACATTTATGATTGGTAATTTTCTCCATATTTTGTGGTAGACCTGTTGTATAATTGACAGAGTTTCCCTTCGTTTTCATTGTTTGTAAAGTCAAAATAGAGTAATGTTTTATTTTGTAAGATGGAAGTAAAATTTTTGACCTTTGGAAGTGTATTGTGAAGATTGTAGTGGACAAGGTGTAAGTATTGTTAGTCCATATTAACATTTGGAATTCATATTCTTAAATCTAGTATTTACAAAAGTCTATTTGCTTCACATCTCAGATAAAATGTGCCCTTTCGACCTGCAAGTTCGTGACTTTTTTTTTTTTGTTTAATCGCAGTGAAGTCCCCTTCCCAGTGGTCCAAACCTACATTAAGAAGCGCAACAAACCGAATATTTTGTTCAAACTTCCTAAACCCATCACCACTTCGGGTACAACATCCCGAACGGAGACATTCTTGATTTTTTGAACTAGATTTCTGTGGTTTAAAAGAGAAAGTAACTGATAGAAGATAGATTCAGAGTAAAGTAATATCATTTCTTTCTATTTTATATTGTGTTCAAAGCTACCCCACCAGTGGGGCAGATATTAACATTTGACACAAAAATGTTTAAATTAAAAAAACATATGTAGATATGCATGTAACGTACCAACTGTTTATTGATATAGATCTGTTAAGATAATAATAATAATAATATAAAGCTCCGGGCGCTAATAACCTCAGCTGTTGATGCGCCAAAAAAAAAAAAAAAAAAAATTAATGAGATTTTATATATTCTTCATGTACAATTTAGATTTCCAAAGTATTTCCGATGAGTTTTGGGTAAAATTATATCATGGTTAAATTTGAATGGACAGAATAAAAATCAACAGTTAGCTTTTTAATTATTTACATATTTCCACCCTTTTGAGTGGACTACACGAAAGACTGAAAGACTACACGAATGACTATGACCACTACTAACTAATTATGTGTGTGTATGGAGCTCATAACTGTGTGTGAATGGAACAACGCACGCAGATGTGTGTACACGCAGATCGTGAGAAGTTGAATTGCCGTCGGCTATGAACTGTAGACCGGAAACAACTAATCAGTGACGTCACACAGTCGGCGCTGAGATTTCACTCGTACAAGGATGAAGATCAACATGGCCGTCTTGGAACTTATTGCCAATTGTCTGATTTTTACTTCGTTTAATGTTTATTTTGGGATTTTATTTTATTTTGTCAATTATCACGAGATTATTTCCTTGCGATTTTTTTTGTTTAATTATTAAATTCGCAACTGCGTAATACATTAACGCAACAAGCAAATACGATAGCTATAGTATAGCACATCATAAATGTGGAATAGAAATATGAAATAAAATTAAATAATATATAAAGTAAAAACGAAATAAAATAATAAGTAAATAAAATAAAATCACTGGAAGGGTATGAATGAAGGCCAACCAACGATGACCATCATAACTCGGTTCAAGTAAAATACCGAATTAATTGAACAAGAAGGATGGCCTTGTTTATCTCTCGACCAGGTGATCGCGAGTCCATCGGCGCCTCAGTCTCCAAGGAGGATTTGAAGGGGAGGTTAGTGCAGGACAGATTGCTGATTAAGGAATTATGGTGTAGGTAAAGTTTGGAGTGGAATTTGATCCCAACAGGGACTGGGCAAGGTCAGAAACAAATGGGATTTGCAGGTCTGTGTGGATGGTCTGGTTGCTGACGTAGCAGAGTACGTCAGTGATGGTTCGATGGCTGACTGGAGGGTTTGGATTCTGTTTAGGTTTGAACGCTTATCTGTTCCGTACAGTTCAAGTCCGTAGGTCCAGATGGGAGCGCGTAGGGCTGTGTACAGTCGTTTCTTGTTTGTGAGAGTCGGTTTTGACCGTTTGTCAAGTAGTCTCTTGTGCATTCAATATCTCTGGTTTAGTTCAAGTCGTTTGAGTCTAGGCATGTGGATTCCACGTGAGGACGAGTGTCTATTAAGCAAGGAGAACAGACTGCACATAACGCCTAGCGCCTTATTACATACATTATTCACATGCTTTGTGTATGTTAGTTTTGAGTCTAAAGTTAATCCTAAGTATTTAACTTCTTTTTGCCATGGTAGAGAGACTCCATTTACTGTAACAGTATGGTTGATTGTGGGTCTTCTTCGAGAAGAGCTCTGTTTTAGTGTGGTTAGGTTTGATTCTCCACTTTTTTAAGTATTTGAAACTTTTAGCAAGAGCTATTGATAAATGATTGGCTATAGTGTCAATTCTGAAGGAGGATATGAAAAAGGAAGTGTCATCGGCTAACAGCGCACTACTGGCTTTAAGTTTAATTTTCGCTAAATCGTTAATAAAAATGTTAAAGAGAGTTGGTCCAAGGACCAAACCTTGCGGCACACCGGCTAAAATTGGCCTGAGGTTAGAAGAAGCAACATCAACTGCTACGCAAAATTTCCTGCTAGTCAAATAGCTTTTGACAAAGTAAATTAAGTATTTTGGGAAGTCATTTTGGATCAACTTATAGATTAGGCCATCATGCCAAACACAGTCGAAAGCCTTCTCAACATCGATCAATGCCATTCCTGTGTGCTTGTTCACATTAAATCCGTCCGCAATGATGTCCGTGACTCTTGCTAGCTGTGCATTAGTGGAGTGAAAAGATCTAAATCCGTATTGCACTTGAGATGGTAAATTATTACTTTCAATAAATGCATTTAGTCTCTTTAGTACAACACGTTCAACGACTTTACTAAGGCAGGGTAATAAAGAGATTGGTCGATAACTACGGGTAGAGAGTGATCTTTTCCAGGCTTGGGGAAGACAATCACTTTTGCAGTTTTCCAAATTACTGAAAAATATCCAAACATTAAAATATAGTTAATTATCTTAGTCAAGTGAATTGAACACTTGCGAGATATATTTTTAATTATTCGTGATTGAATACCATCTACACCAGGAGCCTTGTTGCAAGTGATTACATTAGAATTAGATGATTTGCAATTGGTACGAAAGGTTTAATTATAGTAAAGATTAAAAAGCGAACAGGATGACAGTAGAATATCATAATTTATTCAGCAGTGGTCTATAGATTTTCCAGCACATTGAAACCTGTGCAATCGGAACCTCCCTACTCTTCACAACACCCCCCTCAGACTCAAGGTCGTATCACTTCATTCAACGAAATAACCAAATCGAGATAAAAATCATACTCTTCCCCCGACTGGGTCCACTAAATAGCATTTAGATTATTACGCCGGTATAAAAAATGTAGTTCATTGAAATTTGCGTCGTTTATTGTTTGTAATAATATTAACAAAAATGCCTGAGAAGTAATTTCCGAACTATAATTCCTGTGGTGCCCCCTGGGGTGATGCCTGGGGTGATGGGCAACATGTAGGAGTTTCCTGTCCTGACCTGTCAGAATTTTTGAGACTCTCGGGGAGAACAACTCCCTAACTTAAGAGCCTAACTTCCGGCTCTTAACTCTTTCTAGAACTTTTTCCAGAAAGTCTGGGTAGTTTATCCCTATCTGGGGAAGGCTAGATGGTAGAACAATCTCTCCCTAAGAGGGAATACTGGCACCCGGTTCTTCCTAGGGAATACGAGTACCAATATAATCTGGGTGATTGCAAAGATTGAATTGTTGTATAACTCGTTCCTTGAGACTTCTCAAATTTGGGGACTCAATTAGGTTAGGTGTTCATCAATGTCATGGTATTGTTATTCTAATCAGTTAAAAATCATTAGAATAAAAGTGGTAAAAGAATCCCAAGAATACAGGGTGATCGATTTAAAACGCACCAATTGCTAATAACTCTTTAGGAAAGCGGAAATCCGGAAAAACCCATTAAATAAACTATATGTTTTTTTTGGGTCTAGTTTACAAAATTTTCCACCCCGATGCTGTATCTTTATTTTTGGCGGAGTTACAGCCAAAAAGCTGATCGGAGTTTCATGAGGACTACTGGTTTTGACAATGATCTTGAAAACTACATAAAACATTGTGAAAAATGACGTTGACCTTGTTTCGATATCCCTAATATTTGTCGAGATATTTAAGATCAAAGTTACGATTTTACCTTATTCGTGATCAGTTTTCAATATTAATTTTCCTCCAGAAATAGACGTTTTGGGAGGTCCTCTGACTGCAAATAATGTTATTTGTGACGCAAAGAACAAAAATAATAATAATTGAAGATTTTAAAGAATGTAGAGCAATGTAATGGTTATGGGTGAATCAGGATAAATTTGTTTTATTATCAAATAAAAGCAACCATCACTTACATGTTAATGTACCCCTTATGCAAGACTTCTTGAACTATGATTACAGTAAGAATATCTCGCCAGGGTGTTGGTCTAATGTTCAAGAACACCGTAAATGAAGATACAGCATCTGGGTGGAAAATTTGAAAACTAGACCAAAAAAAACCATATAGTTTATTTAATGGGTTTTTCCGGATTTCCGCTTTCCTAAAAAGTTATTAGCGATTGGTGCGTTTTAAATGGATCACCCTGTAAATATATTTTGCTAGATAGTATTGTCAGTAACGAGAGAGCAATGTCTAGAAGCCGACTTAAATAAAATAATAATTACAATGGAGAGAAAACATTTGCTGGATCAGAAGGCAGAGTTCTTGAGTTCTTCGGATTGAGCTGGTATCTTCCGATTTCCTCTTATTAGAAGACAGCCTTCCACCATGCAACAAGAGAAGATTGTTATGCTCTGAAGAAGGCACCAGCCCAATGACTTCAAAGTTGACGCGTCTTTATTCTAAAATTTATTTTGTTTTAACTTAAGTTAAAAGTAAATGCACATAGTTGCTGGAATGTAGAAGTGAAAGTGAACTTACTTGAATGAAAGGTTTGCGGATAGTTTCTATATTTGGTTTGTAGTTTCCCTAATAAAGCCTTCATTCATTCATTAAACGGATATAAATATGTCGGTGATAAAGTTAAAATAGATTTAAAAAAAAAAATGTAAACCTAAATGTATAATTAATTATACAACATGTCAGTAAAACTAATTGCATATTTCACCTTTAGAAATCGTTTATCATTATGATTAGCAACTTGTTTGTTATATTTTCTTTAAAAATATCTTTTTTGGGGTCAACGAGTCCAGAGTCCAAAAAATTGGTTCTTTTAGAAATTATACGTGCTTTTTCATCTACGTGTCCGTCGTGGGTGGTACTACTGCTTTGAATGCCACCTCGGATCTTGACAGTATGCTTTAGGACTAAATCGATCAATCGAAAGTGCCACTTTACTCAATCGATGTTCCACTTTTATTTAAGATTTTCTGAAAAAAGTTTTTTGTTTCTCTTCTTTATTTGATACGCTATAAAAATACGTACATATACACCAGGCAAAGTGTAAATGGTACAAGGATGCGAAAACTGCCCGGCATAGCCGACGCACACCGCAACCGTACGGACACAGGAAGAGGGAAATCAGTCAGTACTGACATTCTCGGAAATTTTAGTTGCTGGAAAGGTCTAGGTTAGGAGATCACGAGGCCAGCGTCGATTTAGACGTCGTGGCGGGATTATCAGGATGGGATGATGAGGAAAGAGTTTGTGCTGTTGAATTGGGATGGCAGGATAGGCTTTTGTGGAAATTGAGGAATCCATGAATGGATTGTTTCAGTGACAAAAGGAATATTTAGGTCTTTGTGAAGGATGAGGTTAGTGACATAATAGGGAGCATTTTACAATACGGCGGTGGACTTTTGATTGGAAGGATTGGATGCGGAAAAGATTGGAAGGCCCCACAGCTCTGATCCGTTAAGTCCAGATGGGTTCAGGTAACGTCTTGTAGAGGGTTAGTTTGTTAGGTGTGTGGTTAGTTTAGATTTAGGTCGGATCATGCGTCTTAGTTGTCCTCACCTTTTGTTTAGCTGC
The DNA here is from genome assembly GCF_049639745.1 of Rhodnius prolixus. Classification (NCBI taxonomy): domain Eukaryota; kingdom Metazoa; phylum Arthropoda; class Insecta; order Hemiptera; family Reduviidae; genus Rhodnius; species Rhodnius prolixus. The sequence continues at coordinate 28,842,006 of NW_027411624.1, forward strand.
AGTCTTTTGAATCTCGTGTAAGGAAAAAAGTAGCTCCTACAATTTTAGTATACTCATTGTTCGTAGTTCTACAATTTTTTACATAAATCATTTTTCCGGAAAAAAGGCGGATAAAGGTACCTTTTCCGTCCAATGAATACACTTCTTACCTATTTTGTGGAAAGTTCAAATTTGATATTTTTTGATTTTGATAATAGCTTCAGCGTTTTTTGTTTTTTAACCTGGTACACTAATTGCACACGAATAGTATTTTATTTGAAAACTTCTTCCAGAAAAGTGTAGGGTAAAGTTGCCCAAATTTCGTCCCCCTATTTAAAACAATCGCCAAGTATTACACACTAATGGCAATTTTAAGAAAGCTACATTGAGGCAGCAGTAATCGTTTGGAAAAGTCAACTCGGGGTACGGTTCATGTCCAGCCGAGTTTTGAACTGTTATATTTTTAGTCACAATAAGTTGTTATATTTGGTAGTGTTTCAAAACATATTCCAGCCTTTTAAAGATTCGTTAAAATATTGATGCTGCTTAGGGCATGTCATATATTGTCTTTATTTTGAAATTCTTCACCGAAACGCCAGTTCATTTATGTGTTGTTTCTATAGTGGTAGCCATCTTAAAAAATGTAATTGTTCCTAATTCCGTCCTCTTAAGTAGTCTAAATTTCATCCCGGGGTCGAAATTTAGAACACTATTTTTATTTCATATTCGTAAAAGTTATAGAAAACAGTTGATTATTTGCTTTCGATTTAGATGGCAAAACGTAAGCAATGGAATCCTATGGCAATGGTGGAAGCAGTGAAGGCGGCGAGAAAAAAAGATATGGGATACAAAACGGCGGCAAAGACATTCCAAGTTCCCGAGAGCAACGCTGAAGGATTATGTCAAATCCTCGTTAGAACCAGAGGATATGGTTAATAGAAATATTGGCCGACCAACAGTTCTGCCCTACTACGGGTTATCCTCGTATGGCGTTTCAGTTAGCTAAGAAGAACAATTTGCCTCACCTTTTCTCTGCAACCAATCAAAAAGCGGGTTGAAAATGAGTACGGCTATTTCTCAAACAAAAGACATGCCAGTTTTTTCAGTGAAATTTGTTCAGAGTTTTGACTTTTCATCTTATTTGAGATTTGTGTATCAATATACGAGGGTCGTTTGAAAAGTCCGTGCAAAAATAAAAACTACTTAATTTTTTGGGGTAAACCTTTTTTATTTTTCAACATAGTCTCCTTTTAGGCTTATACACTTCGTCCAACGCTGCTCTAGTTTGTTGATCCCTTCCGAATGATAGGATTTGTCCAAGTCTGAAAAATAGCCATTCGTTTCTGCAATCACCTCCTCGTTTGAATAAAATCTTTTTTCCGCCAGCCATTTCTTCATATTGGGGAACAAATAGTATTCCGAGGGAGCCAAGTCTGGAGAATAGGGGGGATGTGAAACGAGTTGGAACCCTATTTCCATTAATTTTGCGACCACAACTGCTGAGGTGTGAGCTGGTGCGTTGTCGTGATGGAAAAGGACTTTTTTGTGGGCCAATCGTGGGTGTTTTTCTTGCAGCTCGGTTTTCAAACGGTCCAATAACGATGAATAATATGCACCTGTAATAGTTTTACCCTTTTCCAGATAGTCGATGAGGATTATTCCTTGCGAATCCCAAAAGACAGTCGCCATAATCTTTCCGGCCTTCGCCTTTTTTGGCGCAGATTCCCCCTTGGTAACCCATTGTTTAGATTGTTCTTTGGTCTCAGGAGTGTAGTGATGTATCCATGTTTCATCCACAGTGACGAAACGACGCTTAAAGTCCTGCGGATTCTTCTGGAACAGCTGCAAACCGTCCTTGCAACACTTCACACGATTTCGTTTTTGGTCAAGCGTGAGCAATCGCGGCACCCATCTTGCGGATAGCTTTGTCATGTCCAAATGTTGATGCAAAATATTATGTACCCGTTCATTCGAGCTGCCCACAGCACTAGCAATCTCACGCACCTTCACTCTTCTGTCATCCATCACCATATCATGGATTTTATCAATGATTTCTGGAGTAGTAACCTCAACAGGGCGTCCAGAACGTTCAGCGTCACTTGTGCCCATATGGCCACTCCGAAAATTTTGAAACCACTTATAAACTGTTCTAATCGAAGGTGCAGAGTCACCATAATGTTTATCAAGCTTCTCTTTAGTCTCCTGAGGCGTTTTGCCTTTCATAAAGTAGTGTTTAATCAACACACGAAATTCTTTTTCGTCCATTTTTTGAAAATCACTCGACTTCGTCGATTCAAACGAATGCCAAACACAAAGAAATAGACCGATCTGGTTGAAACTTGGTGTGTGTTCTTCCAAGAGATGCTACTGACTAAACATAACCTCGATACACGTCAGTAGTGCTATCTCTCCGGCTTTGCACGGTCTTTTCAAACGACCCTCGTATAGTATTATAAGAAAACACAATATTCTTTATTACCGAATATATATATATCTGTGGCTTAGTGCAAGAAGTACCAATGTCAGATTTTGGCAAAAATGAGTTAAAGTCTGTTTTGATATATACACCATCAGAATTTTTCTTGTAAGAAGCGTCAAAGTCAAATTCAAAGTAGTAACTGAGATATTGAAAGTTACTAGTGCCAATGTCAAAATTTAGCATCAATATCTTTTTTTTTGTCAGAAAAACCAAATAGGACATAGACTCGTAATCCTAAAGTAATATTTGAGAGGAAAGTACCAATGTCAACATTGGCACTTATTGAATTAAAATTTTTTCCGTCTAATCTATGTTGGCTGCACTGCAATGATATGTTTTACCGCTTTTTTATTCTGTTTCCCGCCTACCAAAGCTGATTTCCGTAACCTCAAGCGCTTCATCAGTTTAGTGCTCCAAAATTTCGCTTGCGAGTTTGGAATTTTAACTTTTATTTAATTTCTTTTTAGTAGTGGTTATTATTATTAGTGATATGTATTCAAGAAGCAAGAAGATTTTATAGCTATGCCAAGAAAGGAATGAAATAAGTATGCTTCTTTTTCTTATACCATTTTACTGAATTAATTTACTTGTAACTTTTTTGTTTTTAATCTTTTATTGAAATTACTTGTAACTTATTTAGAAATTTCGCTTTATTAATTTTTCTAATTAATAAATCTTAACTATTTGTAGTTTTTGCCAAAAGTAATTTTTTTTTTTAATTTAAACAGGACACGAAAGCCTTCAACTTCGATTAAAGAAAAAGAATGTATACCACAGCAAAGTGATATTTCATCAGATTCTGGTATATTTGAAAAAAATAATAAGGAAAAACAAATATCGGTGCTCACAAAAAAGCAAAGAACTGGGAAAGGAGAGAAAGCAAAAAAATTATGTAGCGGAAAGAAAAAGCAGAAAGAAAAAGAAATTACTCGAAAACGGAGGCGCGATAGTTCACAATGGGAAAGAAATGTTCGAAAGTCAGCAAAAATTCAAGGTTTGGAATACACATCTACTGCAGGCGAAACTGTTCCTGCCTAAGCGTTGAAACCACCCTGCTCTTGTAGGAGCAATTGTTCTATGAAGATTAATGAAGAACGAAGAAATAAAATTTTTCAAGAATTTTACAAATTATCGGGCAATTCACAGAATCAATTTATTGCGCAGAGAATTGAAGAAGTAGATAAAGTGGTGCAAAGGATTAGGAAGCCTAACAAATCAAAAAGTCGTCGAAATTTTACGAAGAAGTATTTCTTATCTGACAATAATGGAAACAGAATCCAAATATGCCAATTGATGTTCTGTTAAATAATGATTATATCCATCGCAAAATTAACACTTCTGGACAAAGTGTGGAGTGGGCGAAAGTAAAATGGATTAAATATAAAGCTGATTCACCGGGTAAAATGTTTTACAAGAATACCTTTAAAAAAGAAGAGCCCTTCCACGTTCTACAATTAAGCAGGACACCCCGAAGCAAACCATTTCCATCCAAATCTTCCATCACACAATTGACCCCTATTAATAAGTTTCCCATTCCTTTGCCTCAGAAAAAAGTTTCAGATCTGAAATTTTTATCAACATTTCTGAGCGACACTAGCAAGACATTTTATCAGTTGTTAGCTAATAGCGAAGAAACTGAAGATATTTTACCTGGTGAAAGAAGTGACGGAAGAATTTAAATAAAATGATCATTTAAATGTAACAATAACATCGTTATATATCTGTGGCTTAGTGCAAGAAGTGCCAAAGTCAATATTTCTGGTTTTGAGAAATTTGGAGTTGAAAATAGACGTTAGAATTCACTTGTATATAACAAATAGTACAAAAATCCTAGTCACTCCTAGTTATGTACCTATTGAAATAATTTCGAATGCAAACTATTGACAGTGTTTTGTCGGAAAATGTTGGATAATAATGGGAAATCTCCTGACATTGGCACCTTTACTAGAAATTTTTATTTTTTATTTTTTAGACATTGACTATGAAGCAAACTTTTTTTTTTATACGAGCATGAATTGATTTTTTATTATTTGTACAAACATAAAACGATGTTATTGTTACATTTAAATGATCATTTTATTTAAATTCTTCCGTCACTTCTTTCACCAGGTAAAATATCTTCAGTTTCTTCGCTATTAGCTAACAACTGATAAAATGTCTTGCTAGTGTCGCTCAGAAATGTTGATAAAAATTTCAGATCTGAAACTTTTTTCTGAGGCAAAGGAATGGGAAACTTATTAATAGGGGTCAATTGTGTGATGGAAGATTTGGATGGAAATGGTTTGCTTCGGGGTGTCCTGCTTAATTGTAGAACGTGGAAGGGCTCTTCTTTTTTAAAGGTATTCTTGTAAAACATTTTACCCGGTGAATCAGCTTTATATTTAATCCATTTTACTTTCGCCCACTCCACACTTTGTCCAGAAGTGTTAATTTTGCGATGGATATAATCATTATTTAACAGAACATCAATTGGCATATTTGGATTCTGTTTCCATTATTGTCAGATAAGAAATACTTCTTCGTAAAATTTCGACGACTTTTTGATTTGTTAGGCTTCCTAATCCTTTGCACCACTTTATCTACTTCTTCAATTCTCTGCGCAATAAATTGATTCTGTGAATTGCCCGATAATTTGTAAAATTCTTGAAAAATTTTATTTCTTCGTTCTTCATTAATCTTCATAGAACAATTGCTCCTACAAGAGCAGGGTGGTTTCAACGCTTAGGCAGGAACAGTTTCGCCTGCAGTAGATGTGTATTCCAAACCTTGAATTTTTGCTGACTTTCGAACATTTCTTTCCCATTGTGAACTATCGCGCCTCCGTTTTCGAGTAATTTCTTTTTCTTTCTGCTTTTTCTTTCCGCTACATAATTTTTTTGCTTTCTCTCCTTTCCCAGTTCTTTGCTTTTTTGTGAGCACCGATATTTGTTTTTCCTTATTATTTTTTTCAAATATACCAGAATCTGATGAAATATCACTTTGCTGTGGTATACATTCTTTTTCTTTAATCGAAGTTGAAGGCTTTCGTGTCCTGTTTAAATTAAAAAAAAAAATTACTTTTGGCAAAAACTACAAATAGTTAAGATTTATTAATTAGAAAAATTAATAAAGCGAAATTTCTAAATAAGTTACAAGTAATTTCAATAAAAGATTAAAAACAAAAAAGTTACAAGTAAATTAATTCAGTAAAATGGTATAAGAAAAAGAAGCATACTTATTTCATTCCTTTCTTGGCATAGCTATAAAATCTTCTTGCTTCTTGAATACATATCACTAATAATAATAACCACTACTAAAAAGAAATTAAATAAAAGTTAAAATTCCAAACTCGCAAGCGAAATTTTGGAGCACTAAACTGATGAAGCGCTTGAGGTTACGGAAATCAGCTTTGGTAGGCGGGAAACAGAATAAAAAAGCGGTAAAACATATCATTGCAGTGCAGCCAACATAGATTAGACGGAAAAAATTTTAATTCAATAAGTGCCAATGTTGACATTGGTACTTTCCTCTCAAATATTACTTTAGGATTACGAGTCTATGTCCTATTTGGTTTTTCTGACAAAAAAAAAGATATTGATGCTAAATTTTGACATTGGCACTAGTAACTTTCAATATCTCAGTTACTACTTTGAATTTGACTTTGACGCTTCTTACAAGAAAAATTCTGATGGTGTATATATCAAAACAGACTTTAACTCATTTTTGCCAAAATCTGACATTGGTACTTCTTGCACTAAGCCACAGATATATATTTACTTGATGCCGAAGGGACGAAATTAAGATCACTTTTTTTAGACAACTAAAAGTGTACTTTTTTTAAATTATATTTTTTGCGTTTCTTGTATGAATTTTTTAAACAATATTATTGCAAAAATCAATAAACTGAATCTTCAAGGTAACAACAGAAATTTTGTCGAAGTTATTGTTAGTTTTTATTTTAAAAATAAAATTCAATAAACTGAAGGGGGGACGAAATTTGGGCACTTTACCTTAAATAAGAACGATTTTGGGTAAGGGAGTTGATCAGACTTTCTTCTGAAGTCATTGTATTGTCTTACCACCCTATAATAAAATCCAATTGCAAAACTAAATTTCTGCATTTGAGGAAATTACTAGGTAAACTGGTATGGCCACTTTACTGAGTACAATTTTTGGTATTTTAAGTCCTTTTTGAAATTCTCCCAGAATTTTATCTTCAATTTGTATAGTGCTTAAAAACATACAAATCTCTAAGTTTCATTTCAAACATTTTACCCAGAAAATTCGAACATGGGGTACATCTGTATGTAGAGTACAGGTTAAATACCACCACATTTTTGAATTAGCATTACATTCTAACCATACAACGTCGAAGAAATACGTATTTTTTTTTTGAAAAAAAAAAAGGCACGCGAGAAAAACAAATTTACAAATTCAAAACACTTCCTTCAATCTCTCCTACCTTCATTTTGTTCTTAGGAACAGAAAAAGTACAAAAAACAAAGTAATTCTAACTATAGACCTTGTGACGTCAACCGGACAGGGAGTGATTGCGTCAACAGAAATACGTGATAAATCCAACAATGATAAATGTCGATTATCAGACTTGTAAAGGAGATTTATTTAATTAATAAGAATATCTAATAATGATAAAGGATTTATTAGAAATAATTACATATTTATATTTTATTTTTTTTACAGATATTTGTAATTCAATTCAGTTTCGAAATAAAATTAAAGGTTAAAGGATTGTTCTAAAGGAAAATACAATTTTTGTATCTCATTTTAATTGTAAGCAGTAGTCTGTAGTTATATAAGCTAAGATAGATGAGAGACAAGCTTTCAGATACTAAATACTATCAAGCTATAAAAATCACAAACAGATCGCAGTACTGCGCATGTGTACGAGGCTGCAAAAACAACAAGTCTTTGAAACAATAATTCTTAAACGTTCTGGTTTCATTTTGTCAGTAGAGCGATTAAATTATTTAATAAAGAGGTACTTGTAGGTAATTATGAAAAACTATGATTGTATTTACAAGGGAGGCGCCACGGTAGCCGAGCGGTTAGAGGCGAGACCTGCGAAGCTAATATGTATTGTGGTACTGGGTTCGATTCCCGGTCATAGGCCTTGGATTTTATTTAATGATTAATAAAAGAAATTTATAGTAAAGTATGTTTGCTAGTCGCCTCCGTCCACGACACCTAATTGGTAGTTGGACGTTAAGCCCCGCCTGAAAAAATAGGCGATTACTTTACTTTACTTACTTTACTTTTATTTACAAGGGGGGAAATATTACTTCAGATTTACTTCCCGCACCCTTTCATATCAGGAGCCACATCCTCAGGAGACACAATATGGACCTCTGGCATTCGTTTACCGTAAGTGAATGAAAATTTCTTTGCTAAAAAATAACTTTAAATTTCATTAAATGTACATCGCTGAGAGGCCACATTATGAACCCACAGAAATGCCAGCATGCCACGTTTACTCTCCGGCGGGGCTCCTGTCCACCTGTCCTCTTCAAACAGCAATTCTCTTCCTTGTACAGATCTGGTGCAACTACCTTGGGCTCTACAAAGACAAACGGCTCACTTGGAACCCACACACTAGACTTAAAAGACAAGCAATGACGAAACGTGTGAAACTACTTTACAGACTTCTTGGACGATGCTCCAAATTACCCATTGAACTCAAACGCTTAATATTCAACACTATCCTTAAACCTAGGTGGACTTATGGATTAGAGCTGTAGGGTTTAGCCAAACCAACAAACATACGGACAGTACAAACATTTCAGTCAAAACTTCTCCGACAGATAGCTGACGCTCCTTTCTACGGGGACTAACCTCACCCTTCACACCGACCTCAACATCCCATTCGTACACTAACTTGCCAAGATTAAATATCAAAAATTCCACACTACTCTCTCGACTAGCTCTAATCCTCTTGTGCAGACTCTCGCTTCCTCTGACATCCCTAATACTCCTCGCCGACTGAATCGCCAGTGGCCCCGCGACTTCCTTACTGTCTGAAGAACTAAATCTCTCCTCTCTCCTCCTCACATTCTCCTCTCTCCTATAGAGAGTGCTACCGCTGGGTAGCTTCTCTCCTCCCACACCAGTTCATCTTATTTACATCCTATTTACTTATTGTATATATTTATACAGATTGTAAATCACAAAATAAATAAATGATAAAAATTCATTACAATTACACGAAATAAATTCTTGAGCAAATTTTATGCAAATTAGAATAGTTCAACTAAAAAAAATGTTAATCTAAATTCTCACAGACGAAATCCCGAAATTTTAATGGAAATAAGAAACCCTAATCTAGTTGATTTTTCATATCATTTCTTAACTTCCCACTAATTAATAAATATAGATCCATTACTGTAATGATTTTTCTGTTAGTTTTTAATAGATAATTACGAAATTAGTGTTGAAAACACAAAAAACACGACGATAAACTAGGAAATAGGTCATATATAATTAAGATAAAAATCGTTAATTATAAAGGCAGTGTTAAATACGTTTATTTTTGCCGTCCTCAGTGTCTAATATACAATACAATAAACTCTCCAGCTTATGTTAGCAAGATATTGCTTAAATTTAGCCATTGTTTGTTATTAATTTCTGTCGCTATTGTTATAATAACTAGTGATTCCTAGATTAATTCCATTTTAGGATTCATTAATCAAATTCAATACTCATTAATTAAGTTTAATCTTTGGTATTTCACTTTTGACCCACTTATTTATTGGCTAACTATGCCAAAATGGATTTTTGGGATAGCTAGGAATCTAGCTAGTAATTAAGAATTTCAAAAAATTCCAATATAACCACCACAGTAAAGCCTATTATTAAAATAAATTTGGTTGGAACACTCGTACGACTTTTGATCATAACAATTGAAATTTTGTAACTTTTTATTTGTCGTAATTCTTAGTCTTGCGGGGCAGTTAGAGAAATTAGAATTTGTTGGAAGAAAAACAGTGCTCGAGAGAATTCTAAAAATACAATTTATTGATGATTTACGATTATACCATCAGCAAAAGCTGCTTCAGTCAAACTAGTTTCTTTGATTGGCCGTAACTGTTAATATTAATGAACCTTGTTTCAAACTGGGCGCTTGGAGGGGAGGTTATTATATTATACACAGGTGACGTAATCATAAGGGACATTTTTATCATATAGTGATCCAGTTCATCCGGATTTTGGTTAATTTCATTTGGCTGAAACATTATTAGCAAAAGTTCAATGCGATTTGAGGATTATCTAATCATTTTTTCATGTTTTTAAATATGATTTACCAAAAAAAATGTATGAAGACTTCGTAGCAAATTCTCTTAATATATCTCTACACGTTGCAGGTGTCACCGAATTAAGAAATCCAAAAAGCTGGAAAAAAAGAGTGGCTGTGAAAGATTTAAAGGGTTTAAAGCCCAGATAGGGCTCAGAACAATAGAGAGAAGCTGCACTAGCATCAGAGTATTTAAGGGATGTCAGACACAGCACTGTCAATTGCATATACAGACAGTGCATATACTCAATTGCATTCACATACTCTTGGAGTTGAAATACTAGTTTTCCATCTTGTTGGCATCAGTTTACACTATTTGCCAGAAAATTATCTTCATAGATCCTAACATTTATTTAGGGTATCCTCAAGACTGTTAATGAAGTGAACCAGTTCATTGAAAGCTTTTCTATTCTTTAAAATGCTAAGATACGTTATAATAGCCGGCAATTGATTCCTTAAATATTTAAAAAGCAGGTCTCTGTTGGGTACGACGTCATGACAATGTGCTCCATGTCTTCTGGAAAGTCACCAGTTGTACAAATGAGGAGAGGATACCTCTTTACCTATTTTATTAAGGTATTTCTTATATAGGTATGATCACTTTGCAGTCTTCTGTCAATGGAGCCATACTGTTTGGAACAGAATCCATCGCGAAACCAAGGTTTATGACCTACTTTAGGGGACTAACGATTTATAAAATTGCCTCTTAGGTGATTCTGAATAAGTTCTTTGCTATATTTCGTTAATTTTCTTCCTGATACAGGCTAAGGCATACTAATTGAATTTAAGTGAATCTATAAGTTTTATTTTAATTTCCTTAACCTTTTTTTTACTTGATGCCGAAGGGATGAAATTAGGATCACTTTTTTTAAACTACTAAAAGTGTACTTTTTTAAATTATATTTTTTGCGTTTCTTGTATGAATTTTTTAAACAATATTATTTCTAACCTTAATACCTCAATTTACACCTTCGCTGACGACACTGCCATTCTCTCCACACACTCTGACCCTATCCTCGCAGTACGCTCACTACAGTCCCACCTTCACTCAATAGAACCTTGGTTAGAAAACTGGCGTATAAAAATTAACCCAACTAAATCTAAATACATAGTCTTCACACTCAAACGTCAAACTCCACCACCTATCTTCTTATATCATACACCTATCCCACCAGCCGACCATGTGCGGTACCTTGGAATGTACCTAGACAAGAGACTTACCTGGAACCCCCATACGAGACTTAAACGTACCGAACTAAACAAACGATACAAACTTCTAGCCAGGCTACTCGACAAACGCTCAAAACTCTCACTACAGAACAAACGACGACTCTATACAGCCCTTCTCACACCAATATGTACTTACGGACTCGAACTATACGGTACAGCTAAAAAATCCAACCTCAATAGACTACAAACACTGCAATCCAAAATTCTCCGCCGCATACTAGACGCTCCATTCTACGTAAGCAACCACACTATACATACAGATCTCCAAATTCCACTTATCTCCGAACTTGCCAAAATTCGATACAAAAATTTTCACCAAAAACTCTCACTGCATCCCAACCCTTTAGCTGCAAACCTGTCTACAACTACGCTACCCTCCAATCCTCGAAGACGGCTGAGGCGCCGTTGGCCCCGTGACCAACTGGGTGACTAACGGCGGCCATCAATGGATGACCGTCATTCACGTCGGCCACGCTATTCACATACATTCATCGCATTTACCTATTGTACCTGTAGGTACAGGTGTAAATTTCATTAAAAGGATAATAAAAAAAAAATATATATATATTCAATTTAGAGCACTTCTGCGAGAGGAGGTTACCTCTAACGTGCCATTACTGTTCATTATACTGGATCCGATACGTATGTAGTATTAATCAAAATAAAATGTGATTCTGAACTGCTGAACTTAATAAAAATGTCGTCAACTAAAAGTGCCACTTTACCGAGTTTAGAATTTTCCATATTCTGAAATTTTCTAGCAAGCGGTACCCCCCAAAATTTTATTTAAATTTTATATAGTCCGTTACAAACACCTAAATCTCGCAACATTTACTGGAAACATTCGTTTAAGAATACTTCTGCGGGAGGCGATGGTATGTTCCTTATAATGTGATAAAAAAATTTAAAAAAATGTGACTCAAGCGTTCACAGAGAGAAGCAAATTTCAACAACCTTAAAGAGTAAATTCGCCGGATACAAATTAGTCTAGCGATCTGAAGTATACTTCTAATTATGGTAACCGAGCGGTTAAAAAGCGAGGCCCGCAAAACTAAGATGTATTGTGTGGTTCAATTAAAGATGTAGGCCCTTTGATTTTAATTAATGCTTATTAAGAGAACATTTATAGTAAAAGTAAGATTCTGCTAATCGCCTTCGTGTACAAAACCTAATTAGGCAGTAGGACCCCTGCAAAAGGGAGCCATTAATTTACTTTATTTTTTACATTTAGAAGAAAAATTCGTGAGCCAGAACTTAGAAAAAGATTGACGTGGAAATGTTTTGCAGCAGATTCTTTCATTCAAATAAAATATTAGTTTAATTAGGCAGATATTGTTTGTTAGGATTTGTTCAGCCATATTAGGTATTCCATTTCGACAAATTTAGCAATGACTCATCGCTAGTTATCTTGTCTTATCCACCATCAAAGTACTTTCAACTAACAGTTACTTCCTTTGCCAGCTTATTTATTCAATGTTTGTGTTGAGTAATGTTTATCCGCTGATTGTTTGCTCGCTTCTGGCGTCTGATTCTCCTTTCATCATAACTTTACCAATATTAGGTATACATTTACAGAAATTAATTATTTTTAATAAATATTATTTCCATTAATTAATTTTCTTCAATTGTTGTTATTTAATTCTACGCAGATAATCACCTTAATTTTACGTGTTTCCAGCTGCTATCCGAAATATTAAAAATTCAGCTGTTAAACTTCAATCGGGTTTCTTTTACTAAGTAAAAGTGAGTTAAGTAATGCTTATTTTATCAAAGGAGCTTTACGACAAAATACCAAAGTAGATGTAGGCCTAGAGGCGACTAGCCCAATATACTTTACTGTTATTTTTCATATTAACCCATTAAATAAAAAATCCAAGACCTTATCACCGGGAATCGAACCCACTAAACCAACAATAAATATTAGCTTTGCCGTCTCTTTAACCGTTCGGCTATCGTGTCGCCTTGAGTTTCAACTTACTATAATTTGTGTAAAAGAATTTTATGTGCAAATTAATCCTACTGTTATTTATTTTTTGGGAAAATGATTGAATAATAAAACGTAATAAAACGTTTAAAGTAATCAAAAAGAGGAAGAAGATAGCGATGTGGTAAATCAATAGCGAACAGCTGGCCTTCAAGGTCACTCCAATCTAACAAAGCGTCTACCTTCCAACGTAATAAATAGAAATTTTAACTTAAATAAGCATGTAAGTTTATTAGTTTAATTTAAGGATTATTGTTTAATTATTGATTGAATTAATTAATAAACATGTGGTTTATTAGTTTAATTTAAGGATTATTGTTTAACACTAAACCTACCGCCATTTATGCATAACTGTTCCTACCGTGAGCGGTCAAATGACCGGACTTTAAAATTACTTAAATTTGTTATTTTAGAATGAAGATAATAATTATTAAACCATGAAAAAGCGTAGTTTCTTTTGTTTAAAAATAAATCTCGTAGATTTTACTCTTTTTTGCATCATTTTTTATAATTATAGGCTTCTCAATTGCAAATTTCCCGCATACGTATTTTTTACAGTTTAGACAGCAATTTTTAGTCTAATTGCCTTTGCAGTATCTTATTTCGCTATTTTCCGACCATTTGTTCGTGTACTAATATTTGTCATGCTTTCGCAATGGTAATACAAAGTTTTGCCTTGAAATTTCACTTCCAGTAGTTTTTGATAAAAAAATCCATGCACTTATCCCTGCTAAGTCTAGGATATAGAAAACTGTTTGTTGAGGCAATCTCCGAGATTTTCCGCGGTTATATTTCTTCCACGAGCTGTATACATTTCTGCTAATTTCAGAGCGACAAACTACCCAAGCGGAACTGAAGGTTCTCTGCTTTCACGTTTTCCCAAAAATGGAAAGCCTTTTATTGCATCGAACGCTAGCCAAGATTTGATACCAAATTTGTCCGGTTTATTTGGCATGTACTGAGTAAATCTGCATCTTGACTTTTGTTGGGAACAAATGTCCTTGGAAGAGATATATGCTCTCGGTTGAACAGTTTTGACTGTTCTCTACGAATTTGTTCCAAAATTTAGAAATCAAAGCAAATTTATCGGTTTGTAAGCGATTATTTCTTTGTTCCAATCGAATAAAGCTCACAATTTCCGTCTATACATTTCTGCTCACAGTGTTTTGAGAAGAATGCTCGTCCCTATTTTTTGTTCCATAGAAAAGGGAAATATCGTACATTTTTCGCCTCATATGCACCACATGCAAACAATAATCCGATAAATGCATTATCAAATTGAGTTTTCGAGAGAATTCTGTTACAAAAATAAATAAAATAAAATATTAAATAATAAGTAAATAAAATGAAAATATTCAGCTGGTCAAATGACCAGTCAAGGCGGACTACATATTTTTCTCAAAAATCAAACATTAGGAAAAGAAGTGAATATTAAAAAAACAATTGTATACATATTTTAGGAAAAGTCGTGAATTTTAATGGCGGTATGATGACGCTGTAATTAGAAAATTTAAATCAAATTTAAAAAACAGTCAATTGACCGGTCGTGGTAGGTTTAGTGTTAATTATTGATTGAATTAATTAATTAATTTAAAAAATTAAAAACAAAAAATTAGTTTAATTTAATAAATAGGTTGCGTGTGTAATAAAATTCTTCAATGAGATTACTTGAATTATAAACATATTTAATCATTTTTTAAAACATGTTTTGAGGCTTCAACTGCACGGGTTAATAAATTTAAAGGAAAACGTAAACAATTAAGTATTGTTCATTGTTTTTAGTGACTGATTCATTAATCCAATAGGAAGAATAGAATAATGCCAACTTCAGTCATGATATCATGATAGTCAGTCTTCATGACTGAAATTGGTAATGTTCTTTTCTTTCTATTGTAAACAATTAAGTTAATAATAACTATTTCTGGGTAAAGGGGGTTTTTTGTAATCCCAAATTTATTTATTTATCTTCTTTTTTCTATTAAAAAATTTGATAAATTTATGAAACAGCTGTGAATCAAGGCAAATATGATAATGATCAACTAAATAAAAAAATCTATCGCGGGGTTTTACAATTATTAGAAGGTCACAATCTTACGAGCTCACAATTAGCCAATTGTCCCCTCTTATTTCTTTGATTGGAATTGATTTTTCTTTTTTTAATGTTGCCACTGCTACAGTATATTTATTTTCGTTCCAAAGAATAGAGGAGCAGGTGGTAATATGGGACAGTCTTTTTTTGCCTTGCATATTTTGAACACTACAGAATTTAAAATCTACTCTGAAGTAAAATCATAGACATACATTATTTGTCTTTGTAAATTTGGAGTCCTGAGTGGAATACAGCAAGGAGTCTGGGGTTATACTGAAAAAGTCTGTCGTGGTGGTGCCATATTGGGTTTTCAGAAAGTGTGGTCGTAATATGGGACACGCATAATAATTATAGTTAATAGGATGAAAAAATAATTGCCATTTCAGTCGAGTAAAATTTATTTTGCCGAGCTTTCGACCTAGGGACAGGTCATCTTCAGGGCTAGTTTAGAATGTAATACTTTTACATTTCAGGGTTGGTGTGTCTTCTGTCTTGTCTGTTCATGGACTCTAGGTCGAAAGCTCGGCAAAATAAATTTTACTCGACTGAAATGGCAATTATTTTTTCATCCCATTGAAACTATGAATCAGTCACCAAAAAGAATGAACAATAATTATAGTTAATGTTCTCATTTCTCCATGATTTGTAAAAATAAGCCTTAAATATGCCACAAAACTATATTTTACACAATTATCGTATATTAAGGATAAAAATTAGGGTGTAATCAGTTTTCTTAGAGAAAGGTCAAGAAATCTTTGAAATGATCTTTTAAGGCCCTTTATAGTAGCCTGTAGAAAAACAAAAATTATAAGGCACTAGTTTCGTCCTCAGTTCCACTTTTCACACTTGTTCGGCAGACGATTAACGAGGTTGTTATATGGAACAACGCTGCCCCATAATACCACCATACACCGCGTACAATATAACCTCATCTTTTTCCAATATACATTCATATTTGAAATCCATAATACTGGCAATTAAAACTCTCTACTTTCTACATTTTTAATGTCTAAGGGAAATTATTCTAACTTTCCTCGGTATTAACCAAAAGTAGAGGAAAATCAACCTTAAGAAAACTTTTTAGCATTGACAAAATCAACACGGTCCTCTCTTGGACAAAGCTGTCACTCGATTGGACGGCGCTGCCTTCTGCAGCAGACAAAGCTTACCCCAAAGAGTAGTAAGGCTAACAGATAGCACTACTGGTTTCACAAAAAACAGGGGTGTCCCAAATTCCAACCCAGTCCCGTATTACCACCTTCTCCTCTATGTGTGTCAAATTTGGTTGCAATCAATGCAACAGTTTAGAAGCCTAGGCACAAAGTCAAGTAGTAAGTTACACTTATGTTATGCTTGCGCAAGTATAAACTTATAAAAGTTAAGCACGACGGTACAGTTTTAGAATTTCGAACATTGAAAATGTTTTTTGAGAGGGGTGATTTGGTTAAAAAAAAAGGTGACGTAACGACATTAAATATCACTGTTGAAACTTAGTGTAGTCTTTAACTGAACATTTTTATAGTGGGGTCCCAATTAATGACAAACAACAAACAAAACTATCATTCGAGTGTATGTGTTTATAATTGTAAAGTGGGAATAAAAGTTAAATATTGTCTTGGAAATACCCCAAAATTTCGAGTAAAATTTTTAGATCAGAACTTTGGTTAGATTGAAATAAAGACGTGTGACAGTTGAACTACAAAATTAATCATTTCTTTCCCAGTTTCCTAACCCTAAATTGTATATTAAAATTCTTATAAAATTCCAGTTAAACCAAAAAGTGTCTGGTACTAACCAGACTACAAGATGTAGGTCAACCTTCCAATACTTTGGCCAAGGTCTTTTATAATACTCGTCTAAGTTCGCTTAAGTTCGAATATAAAAAAAATACTTGAAGTAAATTTTAAAAAGTATTAAACAAAGAAAGTAAAAGTAATTTTGTAACTTTCCATTATTGAATAAAAGCTGAACTAATTCAGACCTTTCTATTATTCAAGTAAAAGTTGAATAAAAAGAAAAATAATTAACTCCTTTCTTTGATCAAATATTTACTATAGTTGCTGAATTAATTCGTTTTTTATCAATTTAGGAGTTAATTTTGTTGCGTTAAAACGATTTCATTCTCAAAATGCACTCATCCCTAACAGAAATACTTATTTCTAACAATATCATTTACTGTCGTTGCTGGCTTATTAAAGGTGTACAAAGTGAAATGAGCTGGATCTCTAATTGATTCTACAACACTAGCCGTTTGTCTTTCTAGCCGATAGTCTTTCTAGCCGATAGTCTTTCTAGCCGATAGTCTTTCTAGTCGCTTGTCTTTCTAGTCACTTGTTTTCCTAGCCGCTTGTCTTTCTAGCAGCTTGGCTTTCTAGCCGTTTGTCTTTCTAGCCGCTTGTCTCTCTAGCAGCTTGTCTTTCTAGCCACTTGTCTTTCTAGTCACTTGTCTTTCTAGCCACTTGTCTTTCTAGTCACTTGTCTTTCTGCAATAAAATCAGTCGCACAGACTAACAAACACATTTGGCCGAATTCGCTATTGTACTATGCAAAGTTTCTCTCCTTTAACGCTACAAGCACTCTTAAAGATTAATTAATATTATTTTTCCTTTAGACATGCTATCTATTGTACACAGCTGTTAACAGTTCATTTCTTGTTGCCCACTCTGCGATTATCTAGAGCATTGTATATCACTAACAACAGCTTTGATTCAATAACAGTCAACAGCTGAGGTTATTGGTACTCGGAGCGCCTCCGGACAATATTCTCTCGTTTTCAGACAACAAAGTGAGCTGTAAGAAGCTCCTAGGAAGAGAAAATCTAAGGGCCAACAGCTGGATTCGAACCCTGGGACCTTCGGCGTGGAAATGCAATACGCTAACCGCATAGCTAATTCCCTCCTTGACTTCTTTATTATGTTGACCAGTTAAACGCGTTTGACGTGTATACACATCAAACCAACTCTCTATTACGGTGCGTTCGACGTGTATACTCCGTTTGTGAAACATATAAAATTGTCATTAAGTATAAAAACTCGAAATTTTAATAAAATACAATAAGAATACTATTTGATGGGATGTTTCCTTTATCTTACCAATAGAACTGCGGTGGGAGTCAGCCAAATGATAAGTGGTTGGTACATGTTTGGTCTCCACATTAGAGATTGGGGAATTACGCACACAAATAGAAGCTCTCAAACCTTGGTGCAATGCCCGATTTTTACCTTAGATAGAGATTCAGAGCTCAGTACGAGCATGATTTCATTTTTGCACAAGAATTCAAAGCTCTTGCGACCCATAGTTAACTAGGGGAAAATGCATACGTGAAACGGTGCAAGATTTTTGAATGAGCACAGAGAATGCACTGGTAATCTCAAGCCCCCAAGAGATTGCAGAAAAAGTCGCTTGCAGTGACTATTATGACTAGTTGTAAACTTTTGGTTGTTTTGCCCTGCTGCGTTCGACGTGTGTATGTATACACGTCATTATCTGATTTTAATTTTTAAAATTACCATTTTTACTTCATTATAAACAAACCAACCAATTTTATTGACGTTCTGAAATAAATAAACAAATTTTGGATCACATTACCGGCAGTTATTATAAAATTCTATGAATAATACGTGAGTCAGTCTATAAAAAGAAGAAATAAAAAATAATAATAGACCTAATACAGACCTAATAAATGCACAATCAGTTAATATTAATGAGAAACTTATTACGTGGCAGATCTATTTGTCAGATAGCAGCTGGTGTCACAGTTTGCTTGCGTAATCTAAGTTCAGGTTAACTATTTTATAAGCAGGAAATAAAATATTTTATTAAAAAATAAAGCTAAAACAAAAAGTTTCGAGAATTACTTAGCGGAGGAGATAGATAGGTAAGGTTGTTGAAATGAGCCCAAGGGGGGTGCTGTACTCCCCACCGGACCAATCCCCTCCAACCTCCTCGACAGCTCTGCTAGGAGCCCCTTTTCAGTTGTTGTTCGAACGCTGCTATAAAATTACAAAACAGTGAACTCCTTATCAGTGTGTTTACTCGACTTTTTATTTTCATTTTTTTTTTTAAACAATTTTTTGCTTTATTATTGTAAATTAGAAACTAGAGAATTTTTTTCAGAATTATTTTTTTTCCCCCATTTTAGGTGAAAGAGAAAAAATAAACTAGAAACGGTTTCGGCTAAAAAAGGTTTCGGAACAAAAAAGTGATCTGTTCTATTTAGTGTCTGTGTTAGTGTCTTCTTTTTTGGTGGATTACTGAAGTAAATAAATACATTAAGAAACATATGTGGTTAATAATAGTGAACTTGAAACAAAAATAGTTTATACTTTAGAAGATCTAAAACATAAATATACAAAGCATTTGGATTTACAATAAATACAGGTGAGTCTTATTCTAGTCCAATTCTAATCAGAGCGTCGTCCTTCAACTTGTTTTACGAAATTCTATATTTTTTTTTTTAATTTCTGCTCCTTTTAAAAAAACAAAACAAAAACCTCATCCTCTGCCGTTTCTGACGTAGCCATGACGTCACGTTCTCGTGATATTTTCTTTTTTTTTAAATTTACTTTAAATTCGCAGTAAAAAAAAAAAGAAAAGTGACTCCTCGATAATTCGAGATTTAGAATATACAGGGTGATCCCATTTAAAACGCACCAATCGCTAATAACTTTTTAGAAAAGCGGAATTCCGAAAAAAACCCACGAAATAAACTATATGTTTTCTTTTTTTTGCTCTAGTTTTCAAATTTTCCACCCACGATGCTGTATTTTCATTTTTGGCAGAGTTACGGGCAAAATCCTGATCAGGGTTTCATAAAGACCACTAATTTTGTCAATGATTTTGAAAACTATGAAAAATGATGTTAATCCCGTTTCGATATCCCTAATATTAGTCGAGATATTTAAGATCAAAGTTACAAATTTTTTTTTATCTATTCGTGATCGGTTTTCAATATTAATTTTCAACCAGAAATACACGTTTTGGGAGGTCCTCTGGCTGCAAAAAATTGTTTGCACAAATAACATTTTTTTGCAAACAGAGGACCTCCAAAAACGTGTATTTCTGGTGGAAAATTAATATTGAAAACTGTTCACGTATAGAAAAAATTGTAAATTTGATCTTCTATATCTCGGACAAATACTACGGATATCGAAACGGGGTCAACGTCGTTTTTCACAGTATTTTATGTAGTTTTTCATAATCATTGTCAAAACCAAGTGGTCTTTATGAAACCCCCAATCAGGTTTTTGGCCGCAACTCCGCCAAAAATGAAGATACAGCATCGGGGTGGAAAATTTGTAAACTAGACCCAAAAAAAACATATAGTTTACTTGGTGGGTTTTTTCGAAATTCCGCTTTCCTAAAAAGTTATTAGCGATTGGTGCGTTTTAAATACGAGGTGTGTTCAAAAAGTAACGGGAATTTTCATTTTTTGAAAAAAATATTCATTTATTCATCTACATTAATATTGTCGCCTTCAAAGTAGTCCCCTTCGCATACAATACACTTGTGCCAGCGCTTTTTCCAATCCTCGAAACACTTCTGAAACTCGATCTTTGTGATAGCTTTCAGCTCTTTCAGCGATTCGCTTTTAATGTCATCTATGCTTGTAAAACGACGGCCTTTTAATGTTCTCTTTATGTTTGGAAATAGAAAAAAGTCACATGGAACCATGTCTGGCGAATATGGAGGCTGGGGCATCGTTAAAGTTTTGTTTTTGGCCAAAAATTCACGAACAAGCAATGAAGTGTGAGCAGGTGCATTATCGTGGTGCAAAATCCATGAATTGTTTTGCCACAAATCCGGGCGTTTTTTTCGGATTGCTTCACGCAAACGGCGTTGAACTTGTAGGTAGTACTCCTTATTGATTGTTTGACCTTGTGGCAAGAATTCATGATGCACTATGCCATTAAAATCGAAGAACACAGTGAGCATAACCTTCACATTCGACCGCACTTGTCGAGCCTTTTTCGGTCTTGGCGATCCAGAATGCCTCCACTGGGACGATTGAGCCTTAGTTTCGACATCATATCCGTAAACCCATGTTTCGTCACCTGTTATAACACGTTTCAGTAGATCCGCATCGTTGTCGACTTCATTGAGTGACTCTTGAGCAACTTCCATTCTCCGCTGTTTTTGTTCGAAATTCAACAATTTTGGAACAAATTTTGCTGCCACACGTTTCATACCCAAAACATCCGAAAAAATTTCATGGCATGAGCCAATTGATATGGCAACATCATCAGCGACTTCTCTGATTGTGATTCGGCGATCGTTCATAACCATTTCTTTCACTTTTTGTCCAGGTCGTTCGTCATCTTCAACGTTTTCGCGTTGGAAACGCTTATACCACTCGTAAATCCTTGTTTTACTCATAGCAGACTCACCATATGCCTTTATTAACATTTCACACACTTTATTACACTTGATTTCATTTTTTACGCAAAATTTAATACAAATTCTTAGATCCATTTTTTTTAACAAACAAAAATCGCCAAGCTCGAAAAACACGTCTAACCTTAACGGCTGCCACTTAAGAAGTAAACAATGAATATTACTGAAAATTTTATCGTACTTCAGGGGCATGTGTACCAACATAATAAAAAAAAAAAATTTACAATCAGACTCTCCAAACCCGCGAAATTTAAAAATTCCCGTTACTTTTTGAACACACCTCGTAGATCACCCTGTATAATATAAAAAAAAAAGTAACTTATTATTAAAAGTTATTAAAAAGTCTTTTAGCCCAAATTTGATCCCAAATTTTTAAAATCAGGATAATACCAGATGACCTTTTATTAATAAAAAACAAAATCAAATTGAAGGTGATCTTTTTAAAACCATGGCAACCGTCTTTGTTCTGTGTCCTAATTCCATTTCCCTTTGCTTTGGACAGCAATTTTTTGTTTGTACGTACGTTCTAATTTTTTTTTTTGTAAGTAATAATCTAATTATTTACCGGAGTTAAAAATGCATTAATTATAAATAACTACCTAAAAATTGCATAATTTACATTTTTTTAAGGTTGCACGGTTTTCAAACAGGTTTTGCACTTTTTAAACATTTCGTCTTTAATAATATGATTTTCTAATGTCATACCTATTTATAAACTTTCTCGAAATTTCCATTTTTTGGTTTTAATAATATGAATAATTTTATTGCATTACCTAAATTCTTCTGCGATAAGTTGGTTTTAATTGTGTGTCGTTTTTCTTCTATAGATTAGTTCCTAATTCTGTCTGGTCATTAACTTGTTGGCCTTCATTGACGTTGATAAAGCGAATATCTATTGTTTCCACTGTTTGCGGATTTATTTTTTTGCATATTATTTTTATTTTATTGGTCCCTTATAAATGTCATAGTGCATTTGGCTACCCTTGATTTTCTAAATAATTAAAAACAGTGCGTTCATTTCTAGTGAGTTCGTTAATACTCTTTAAAAAAAAAGAAGGTTTTTCGAAGGTTTTCTTCATTTCTGTATCTACGCAGTTTCATTTTTTTTTTTGAAAATAATGGGATTCAAGCAGTGGCAAGTTCAGTTTCCTTACATTCAATCCTTGATTAAACATCAAGGATTTCTGTCTGCTGCGTTTTTTTTTATCGAATCCATTTGAGAAAACATCTGAGTCCTTCGCCCGCGTCTCATTGTGAGGTGACTCCTGACTTTCTCCCTTCCATTTCTCATTAACATTTGTCTTTTTTTGTTTATATTAATTATGACCTTCGTCTTACAATTCTTTCAGTCCAACATACCACGTCATATCAGCCACACTGACATTCAGTGTCACTGGCAATGTTAATAAATAGCATTAGCAACGCAAAAATGTGGAGTGTGCATCATATACGTGTATAAGTAATAATGCCTTATCATTACTTATCGCCAAAATTCAGATTATTTTTTGATTTTTTTTTTTAAATTATCGATCACCATTTTATCGATTTCCCGTATTTTCTTTGAACCTATTCTATTAGCATTTTAAAGCATTTTCCGTGAGTGAAAAATAAAAATTAAT
This sequence comes from Rhodnius prolixus, assembly GCF_049639745.1. Lineage (NCBI taxonomy): Eukaryota > Metazoa > Arthropoda > Insecta > Hemiptera > Reduviidae > Rhodnius > Rhodnius prolixus. The sequence goes on from NW_027411624.1 coordinate 28,865,064, forward strand.
GAAAAAAGTAACCTCGTTTTCCTCAAAATTTTTGTTAGAAAAAAAATAATCTAGCATGAGAAAATATCCCGATTACTAGAGAAGGATTAAGTTATCCTAGACGAGCTTATGATTAATTAAAGTAGACAAAGAGAGAGACAGAATACAAAGAAGACTTACCCATAAATTATGCATTTGTTGCTGCAGTATGTGTTTATGTTGTTGCCATCTCTTTCAGGAACCTGAAAAAAAAAAAATTGCAAATTAGATTAGAGTATCGAGTAAGTTTGGAAAGAGAAGTTCGGACGTTGGAATCAATTCTGGAATACTTTAGAAAGAGTGAAATTAAGTAGTTCTTTTTTTGAAAGTGATTGTATTACAATCGGGTGTTAGTCTAGTGGTCAAGAGCGTGGCTTTGAGATAGAGAGATCGCCAGTTCGAATCCCCAGCGTATGGGCTACTTTTTATTTGTTAGAGAAAATTGTTTACGAGTTTAGTAAAGTATGAGCTTCCGCCCACGACACCTAATTGGTAGTTGGAGTTAAGCCACGCCTGAAATAATAGACGATTACTTTACTTTGCTTGTAATTTATTAATAATAATAATAATAATAATAATAATAATAAGCCTTTATTTATAAAAGAAAAAATACAATAATAATACATACAAAAAAAAATATAAACAACTGACAGACCATACTCTTGGTCATACGACCGTCAGAGGGGTTGTCTGAATAAAATAAAAACATTTTTGCCTTTTTTGAAAAAATAAGATAAAATAAAATAAAAATAAAAATATAACCAAAATAATTAATTAATAATTAAATTCGCTAATTAGCTCAAATTTATATTTCCAGGCTTCTTTAGCGAAATTCACAAGGCTATTCCAGCATTTACCATTTAAGTAGTCTATAAATTCATTTTTAACTAATTTAGCTTTATTAAAATACTTTAACCTAAATTCAGCTAGTATAGGGCATATGGCCACAAAATGATAGATACTTTCTTCTCTATCCTCTAAGTTACACATAGAACAAAGTTTACTTTCGTTTCCATACCTGTATTTATTAAGATAAAGCAGTTCGCCCCTAAGTTTAATAATCCAGCCAACAAAATTCATGTTTAATTTATTATTACTTATAACATTAATTTCAGAATTTAACATATTATATAAAATATGAGTCTGACTATTCTGCGCTAACTCTTTGTACCTATTCATTAATACATTTCTAATTTTCCCCAAAATTACATTTGTTTCTATCTTAGTGCTTATAAAATCCGAAAGAGAGATATCGAACGTATTACACATTTTTTCCCAATCTTTGTAAATAAACACTTTTTTTTCAATAACTTCTCTCAAAAATAGATTGGGCCATCTATCTTCCGGTAATGACAAACACCTCCGTAGGTATTTCATGTGCAGTTTCATGGTATACAGAAATGTGGGCATCACTCTAGTCTCAAGATATAGAATATAGTCAGGTGTATTTACTGGCAAATTAAACGTTCTTTTAATAAAAAATTTCAACAATATTTCCACCTCATTGTACCAAGCCGACCCCCACACCTGTGCCCCATAGCAAACTACAGCTCTACTCACCGAATTATAAATTTGCAACTTTGAGGAAAAAGGTACATCTTTATTAAATATTAAATTATTAAAAGAGTTAAGCGCATATTTGGCCTTCGGAATTCTGTCATTAAAATGCTTAACCAAAGATAACCTAGGAGTGAGCGTGATACCCAGATACCTATAAGAATTCACAATTTCAATTTTTGAATTATTATAATGCCATATTTCATTCCCTGCTGGTCTACCTCCATTTCTAAATACCATTATTTTTGATTTGCCTAAGTTTACTTTTAGATTCCATTGCTGACAATATTTACTAAAAGAATCAATCATTTGCTGTAATGCAATTTTGTCAGTAGCAAGTAATTTATTATCGTGTTCCTTTTAATGCAGATTTGAGTTTAGGGAACAGACAAAAATCACATGGAGTCAGGTCAGGCGAATAAGGCGTATAGCCTGAAACTGGGATGTTGTACTTGGTGAAAAACGTCTTAACAAGACAATGCAGTTGTGAGCCGGCGCGTTGTCTTAATGGAGAACCCCGTGACTTGTTCTTCCACAAATCGGGTCGTTTTTTTTTTCCTTAATCTTTCAGCAGGAGTTGAGCAAGCACCTCGCAGTGGTGATGTTGATTAATTATAATCGATATTTTTTCATCCGTTTTGGACGTGGAAGGGCGACCCTGGCGGTCATCATCTCCGACGTCTTCTCGGCCATCTTGAAAACGCTTGAACCACTCAAAAAATTGTGCACGTGATAAACATTCATCGCCATGAACTTCTTTTAATAAAAGATAAGTTTCAGTAGCCGTTTTTACCAAGTTTCATGTGAAATTTCACGACAATTCGTTGCTCTACTACATGTGTAGTATCATGTTTTCGGCAAAACGAAACTAACACCTCTTACACAAACGACGGTTCCGATCAGACAGATTTCTCTACAAACATGTGAGACGCTGCAATCGAAAGAGAAGGCTTTATGCTGCACAGCTGTCGGTCGTTAGGATTTTGGCGCATGCATAGTTCTTCTGTAGCAGCATCAGCTTTGTTATTTAATAGCCACACCTCGTATTACAGACGTCTCCTTTAATTATTCTTTCCCAATATATCTTGCAGCCTTACTTGGTATCGTTGCTTTTCCAAAAAACCTCTTTAAATGAAAGTAGCCCATCTGTAGTGAGTGGTATAAATACTAGACGCTTTAGATAAAATTACCTGAATAGTGAGGGTAACCTGTACGTATAACATCGATCTATTCGACTTCCTTTAAAGCTTCTAGCAAAAAGCTTTTCCTGTTCATAAATATTATTATAAGGCAATAAAACATGGCACTATAGTGCTTTAAGAAGTTGTTCTATTCACCTGAAATCTCGCTCTGAATAAATGATACAAATAAACTCATTCATTGATTACAATTTAAAGGTAGAGCATATTCATGGTTGGAGTTGATTTTAAATTAATTTGATCCGCTGCACCGTTTTACTTGATTTGCTTGTTTTTAGGATTTTGTTTCTTAATTTTAATTGAATGGGTTAATTATTTCTAATGGATTTGTGACGAAGAGCTTTACTTGCTTCCATGGACAATTAAACAGGTTTTGCTAACGTTCAGAGTCATAAAGTAATGCCTAATTTTTCAGGCTGGCTTTGGGAACTGCCAAATTAGGTGTCGCCGACGGAGGCGACTAACAAACTCACTTTACTTGCAAATTCCTTTTATTAATCAAATTAAATAAAAACCAAGGCCCTAGACAGGGGAGAATCGAACACCACTAAACCAACAATACATCTTAGCTTTGCGGGTCTAGCCTATTACCGCTCCGGCTATCGTGGCGCTTCATTCAGTGTCATTGGAAAAAAAAGTAAATTTGGGGCGTGTTCAACTTATTGATTAGAGAGACCTCTAGGCTATTGCTTCAACGGATTTGCTGTAACTTCTGGGTTTATCCAGATCGAACAGAATATCTGCATACACTTATACTAAGGCTTGGATTTAAGCAGCTAACTGTGTTTTGCACAGACAAACTTATCAACCCCGTTATTCTCATTTATAGCAGTTGCACACCGTTAATATTTAAAATATTCGTCGGTGAAATCGACTTTTTCTTTTTCATGTAATTGTTAAGTTACACCAGCGCTAGATACACTATTAGTAACAATAACAATAACTGGCACCACTACAAACTCACTAATTGAGGGGAGAAGTTACCCAGTGATAACACTTCCTAAGTCGTCTCCAGGATTAGCTACTCTCCTCAGAAGAGAGAAAATCGCGAGGCCACTGGCGTTTTAATCGTCTGGGAGGATGATCTGGATGGTGATGAGATGATAAATGGCGGAGAAGAGGATTGAAATGAGAATTGCAAGTTCTGATGAAAACTTTTATAGCGAGTTCGAGCTACCTAGACTTACAAACGTAATTTCCAAGTCTGTGTGGATAGTTAGGATTTGAAACGTAAAATGGAGCCGTTAACGATAGTGCGGAGAATTTTAGACTGAAGAGATTGAATTCGTTGAAGATTGGAGCGTTTCGTTGAACCCCACAGTTCAATACCGTACGTCCAGGCGGGTTTTAATATGGAATTGTAAATCAGTCGTTTGTTATTAAGTGAAAGTTTTGAACGCTGGTCTAGAAGTCTTCTTTTTTTATGATTTAAGGCGCGTCAACATCTAAGGTTATTGGCGCCCGGAGCTTTTTTCAGTGCACTGCTGGCCTCCGGACAGTGTTCTCTCGTTACAAACAACACTGTCCATCACCGGACAGTGAGCTGTAAGAAGCTCCTAGGAAGAGAAAATCTAAGCGTCAGCAGCTGGTTTCGAACCCGGGTCCTCAGCGTGGGAGTCCAGTATGCTAACCTCATAGCTAATCCCTTCCCTTAGTAGTCTTTTAAGTAGTCGATAACGCCTGTTAAATCGTGTGTGCGGGTTCCAGAAATCGTCTTAAAAACGTAAAATCTGCACGATTACAATACCTCTTCTTACTACAGTAAAGAAGAGGAAATGAAACTAATATCAGCTGCAGTTTGTAAGAGATCTTTCATATTCCATCCATCAAACTCAAAAATATTTAGATCTGAGGAGAATAAATGTGGTGGGTTTTTATTTTTATTTTTATTTGGGTATGAATTGCCCTTAACCAGGTTATCCTGGCTGGCGGCCATAAAAAGCAGCCCTTATGTTGAATACACCACCAGCTTGGCTAGAAGCCTGCTAGTTACTGCATCCCCAGCTCATCGTGTCTACCTTCTGAGCCCTCAGAACAATACCTCTGAACAAACTGCTCTCCAAAAGAACAGACAACTAAAGTAAGCCTCAACTCTTCTTCTGTTTGTAATTGCTTTTTTTGTCCACCAATTTACTTAACTTTTGCTAATAGTATTCTACTATTATTGTTCAATTAGTTTTACCTCATTATTTGATGAATAAGGCTGCCGGAAAGAAGACAAAGAAGTTAGCTGATGGATTCAAATAACCAGAAAGATGACAACAACAATTTTGATGTAGCGATAAGATATTAAGTTCAAGATTGGAATAGTTATTTATTTAACAAGTGTGGAAAGTAGTACTTTTCCTCACACGAGGCAGGGTTTGCACGCACGAGCGAGCGAAGCGAGTGCAAGTGCAAATTGCCGAGTGTGAGGAAAATACTTTACACTCGAGTTAAATATTATATTTTTTCTGCAACCATTAGGGTTATTAACTAAAAAAAAAAACTAAACAGGAATCACTAGAATCCATTTTAAATTTCTATAAGGTAACACTATAACCTTTTTAACTGTTATAATTAAAAATATCTAATTATTTATTAAAATATTATTTTTATTTCTATATTCCTTTCAATTTTTATTTTATTTTTTAATATTCGTTTTTTAATTATTTAGTTACGTTAAATAAGCTTATTAAAGTTTTACAGAAAATATTTAATAACAAAACTTCTTATATCAAGGAAGCACAATAAAGTTTTTCCACTCACTAGTGCGGAAAGTGACACTAATGGGAATTTTTCCCCACTAGTGAGGTAAAGTTGGGCATTACATAGCTGATTTTAATTGAGTAATGAGAACATTCCTAGATGGTTGCAGAAAAATGTAATTTATTCAATTGAGACGTTAATTATTCGATGACAAATTTTGGTTCAGGCAATAAACGTTTCTTATTTTCAAAAACATTTGAATCTGTAACGCAAATTTCACGTAAACGAGGAATTAGTCAAAAGAATATATTGAAACACTTTAAAGAATCATTTCAATTCCCTCGTTTAAGATGCCATGCCACGCGCTGCTACGGTCTAGTAGCTTTCACTTGAGCCAGGTGAAAAGTAGACTAACCTCATTAGCGCTATAAATAATTATTTTTAAAAGATGAAAAATCAACTTTCTCATTAATTCTAGTTGAAGGGTTTTTCTTTTTGGCTCATTAACGGGTCCTCTCGAATAAGGTTTTAAGTTCTTGAAAATGTTTTTATTACTGGTCTGTTTGCAAGACTAGAATTGTATCTGACATAAAGAATTTAATTTCAAAATTTCTAATATTCATCTTTTACAAATCTATTAGTAATTAAAAAAAAGTAATAAAATAAACATATTTTAGGGTGAAGGGACCAGTAATTGACTGCTTAAGAAAAAATTCAAGTTTAAGGTAGAATAACTTCCGTTATTTTGGCTCCAGGTGTAGGTTGTAAAATTGTACCGCTCCAGTAGGATGTATTGTATTTTATTAATATTTTAAAAGCAGTAAATTCGATCTTTATGTCAACCAAAAATGATTTTTTTTGGAAGTATGTCAATGTCCCAGTAATTGACATACCGAATTTTCGGTGGAACCAGTGTTTGACATGGGGTGGGACCAGTAATTGACATACAAATATATTCATGAAACGACATAAGGTATGCATTCAAAATCACTTTTAAATCTAAATAAATCACCTAAATCACTTTTTCAATTGGATTTATAACAAAAATTAGTCTTATTCATAATTAATTACAATCTGTTTTTAAATAGGCAAACCTAAATAATCTAATATTTTTCAACATTACGCTTTTTTATGCAGTTTTTGACGACCAACCCTTACACAACTGTCCTACTGGACAGTTTTAATTAAGTCCCTAAGCCAAGACAGGTAATTTGAATAACAGCCCTTACTTTCAATAGTACCAAGGAGATATTAGCTAACATACTTGTTAGATCGTACACAATGTCTGTCGGCTCGCTTTTATCTCTTTCTCTCTACTCTTCCGCTCTCTTATCCTTCCACGTTTCCGCTAAATATTTTGTTACTTAAACCTCTTTTTGGGAATTTTTTTTTGGTTCTCACTTTACCAAACTCTCTACTTCCGATTAGACTATGTGGTCACATCCTTGTTTTATCCATTCCGCCTATAACGTTGCTACTGATGGCATCTACGCCTCTTTGGGTTCGAGTTGTTGGTGCTTTCTAGTGAACAAAATTTCTCCTACGCTTCCCTTCTTTTGGAGCGCTTCGCTAATATTTTCCACAATCTGTGCTGCCAGTGTCATTTGCTTCGAAACCAAACTATCTGAATGTAATTCATTCTTATTTTCTGCATCTAAACAGTATTTGATTGTTTATTATTACTGAGTTACCTCTTGGGCTCATTTATATATACACTGTGTGCACGTTAATCGCGTCCCGCCCCAGGTTGTAAGCATTCGCACTTACAACAGTAATAAATAAATGAAACATCAATGAAAAAAAAAAAACTAGATTAAAAAGTAAGTAATGTGTAACATCACAGTCACCAACTTCTCCACTTATGTTTAATTTCGCACCTGGTACTTCTCTTGAGGGAGCTTCATTTTTCCCCTGGCCGTTTTATTTGATGGAATTCTATGGTTCAGCCATTTCCTCCCTTTCTTCTTTGGCATGTGGCAAGGACCCAAAACTGAGGGAGAATGAGAGATTTTCAAACTCCGATAAGTGGGCGTCGTTTTTATCAGTCACGTTGGCCTCGTGAAACTGTTCGGTGATCTCGACTATTCCAGTTTGTTGTTCATACATTGCTGATCTCAACAGGATAATCATTCTGCATGCCCTCTTGAAATAAGGCGTACATTTGTTAATTCATTAATTTAAACATATTTTGTTGGAAGTTTTACTATTTATTTTATGTTGCCGATTTTTATCAATGATTTTATTTTACAATGTATTGAATTTTTAATTATAATAAAATTTATCAACCTACCTTATCATTTTCCCAGGATGTCAATCACTGGTCTCAAACAAAAAAGCTGTAGGACTGCTTACTGGGCAGATTGCCGTTTCAAGGACCAGTGATTGACAGCCCCATTTTAATCCTCAATGCTTCTTATAATTAAAAAAAAAACTATATAAATGAAATCTACAAGTAATACTAATTATAACAGAACATTGATAACCACACGAATATATGAACAAATAAACGAAAAATAAGAAAAAAGAAAAATTATTTTCTTATCAATCCTCCTTAGCAACGGCTTGTTTTTTCCTTGATTTTGAACTTTTAACACAAATAACCTTCCACTGATACCAAGGAAACTTCCAATAATTAATATTTTTCTGGAACTGCTGCCAAAAGGCTTCTCAATAACGAAATTGAAAGAATCACCACTAAAAACGGCTCATATCCCTTATAATACCAGTTTATATTTGGTATGTCAATTACTGGTGCCCAGTCAATTACTGGTCCCTTCACCCTATGTTATTTTTAACAATACGGTACTAAATTTGCTTTTACATTTCCTGATGGCTGACAATACGTTACGTGGTTCTTCGTCTTTAAACATTCATTATGAGATTTTTTAACAAGCATTTACTGGTACTTTCTACGCATTTTGATAAATTTATGTACTCATCAGTGCCACTAGACGACTCGATTCATTACAGTAATTTTTGTTAAAGAATTACCTTTGACCTTTTCAAAATAAAATAAAATATTCCAAGTCATTTCTTTAAATTACACAATCATAAAATATAATCTATTAACAGGAATAACTATTAAATAATGAGGACATTAAATCTTTTAAGTTTCTTGAAACTTTTTGAATGGCCTTAAAAAAGGAAACAAAAGAACTTCAGTTCTTCAATAGTAAAGGACATTATAGTGAAATTAATCCAGCCATAAATGGCTACAGATTCTTCGAAGCAAATTATAAATCCGAAGGACGGAATTACACAGCAACGAAGTTCTCTTTTATATCCATATTCATCAAGCGATATCTTCCCCTCTATTGTGGCGACTACAAGCATGCAATGCCCTTGCTCTAGTAACTCTTTAAATTAAATTTGTTTGTATAATAAAAAACAAAAGGAAAAAAAAAGGAATGCTGATCATATAGTATTTATAATTAGATAATTCAAGTAATTAATTTGCTATAAAGATAATAAATATTATATAATTGGCAAAAAATAAAATAATAATATAAATCATAAAGAATAATTAATTTTTTAATATCTTCTGTACGTTACGTTGTTTTTAATTACGTACTTATTCCCCTTTATAGGTAGTGCCGCTTATGTGTTTTCTTATTTTATACATATATATTTTAATGATTTAAGGCGCATCAGCATCTCAAGTTATTGGCGCCTGGAGCTTTTATCAGAGCACTACCGGCCTCCGAACAGTATTCTGTCCATCACCGGACAGTGAGCTGTAAGAAGCTCCTAGGATTAGAAAATCTAAGGGTCAGCAGCTGGATTCGAACCCGAGACCTCCAACGTGGGAATCCAGTATTCGCTAACCTCATAGCTAATCCCTACCCTATAAACTATTATTATTATTATGTACATTCTTATTGGTGACTGTTTCATAGTTTCAATAGGATGGAAAAAATAATTGCCCTTTCAGTAGTGATACATTTATTCTGCCGAGCTTTCGTCCTAGGGACTAGGTCATCTTCCGGGCTAGTTTACTCGTACAAAGTAATATTTCACATTGCAGGGTTGGTGTGTCTTCTGTCTTGTCTGTTCATTGACTGGTCGAAAGCTCGGCAGAATAAATGTATCGCGATTGAAATGGCAATTATTCTTTCATCCTATTATTATTATGCATGATTTAAGATGCGTCAATATCTGAGGGTTATTGGCGCCCGGAGCTTTTTTCAGTGCACTGCCGGCCTCCGGATAGCGTTCTCTCGTTACGGACTGTCCAATCAGCGGACAGTGAGCAGTAAGAAGCTCCTAGGAAGAGAAAGAAAAATAAGACGTAAATATGTCAATAATTTTTCTTCTTTCTCCGACAATTCCTAAAGAAATTCAATCGAACTTGTCACTATAATTTGACAATAATTGTTGTAGACCAGTAATTAACTTAGTTTCAGCCAATAGCAGTCATCTACTCGATAATTAGATAGGAAGGTCAAGCTTGCATTAAATAGGAATGATCGAGTGTGTCGACCATCTAATACGTTTACGTCTAATAGTAATAGTTAGGCGCCACGGTAGCCGAGCAGTTAAAGGCGAGACTTGTAAAGCTAATATGTATTGTGGTACTGGGTTCGATTCCCGGTCTTAGGCCTTGGATTTTATTTAATGGATAATACAAGAAATTTTACAGTAAAATCTGTTTGCTAGTAGCCTTCGTCCACGACACCTAATTGGTAGCTGGACGTTAAGCCCCGCCTGAAAAAATAGGCAATTACTTTACTACTTTACTTTATTTGCTAATACTTAGCTATGTTTGATATCTTTTCACGATACTGCGATAAGTTTTAAGCGATGTCCTCAAAATGAAACGAAAAGTATCTATTTGATCGGGGAATATAATACCAAAATAAGTTGTCAGTTTACTGCTTGACATTTTAAACAAGGGGGAACTTAAACTTTGAACGTCAGAGTTATGAATGAAGTAATAGACACCTGCTGAGTACCCTTCTAGTGAATAGAGGGGGTAGCTAGGAGTTGAGGCTGCATCTTTTTCTTTCAGAGTGGGTGTCCTACCACAAGACTTTGGCATGTGGGTCTCACCTAGTGGGGTGTTTATGTGTGAGTTTTGTTTGAAGTACAGATTCCCTTCAGAGCCCTTAACTTCACTACTTGCAATCTGATTATCTTTAGGGCTGGATAAGAAAAGTACTGGCAGATAACCCTTTTAGGTGGTAATGTTCTATTTTCACAGTAAGGAGTGTTGCATTCTTGGCATTTTTTAATTTTTGTCACCGAGAGTTTACAACTTTCTCTTGCATTTTGAAAATTCTGATTTACAAATATTCTAAAAATATTTTTTTTTTTCTCTCTGGCGTTTTAATCGTCTGGGAGGATGATCTGGATGGTGATGAGATGATAAATGGCGGAGAAGAGGATTGAAATGAGAATTGCAAGTTCTGATGAAAACTTTTATAGCGAGTTCGAGCTACCTAGACTTACAAACGTAATTTCCAAGTCTGTGTGGATAGTTAGGATTTGAAACGTAAAATGGAGCCGTTAACGATAGTGCGGAGAATTTTAGACTGAAGAGATTGAATTCGTTGAAGATTGGAGCGTTTCGTTGAACCACACAGCTCAATACCGTACGTCCAGGCGGGTTTTACTATGGAATTGTAAATCAGTCGTTTGTTATTAAGTGAAAGTTTTGAACGTTGGTCTAGAAGTCTTCTTTTTTTATGATTTAAGGCGCGCCAACATCTAAGGTTATTGGCGCCCGGAGCTTTTTTCAGTGCACTGCTGGCCTCCGGACAATATTCTCTCGTTACGGACAACACTGTCCATCACCGGACAGTGAGCTGTAAGAAGCTCCTAGGAAGAGAAAATGTAAGGGCCAGCAGCTGGATTCGAACCTGTGACCTCCGCGATGGAATCCAGTACGCTAACCGCATAGCTAATCCCTTCCCTCAGATGGGCTATTAAAGTTATTACTAGGCTAATGTGGGATTCTGTATTCTTGAGAAAGGCAACTTTAGTACGTTCATTCTGTTTTGAACATAAACCTAGATAATGTGGACGAATGACGGGACTTAATATTAATCTATCCTCCTGTTGAGTATCAGTCACCAAGTCCTGAGAACGGAACAATGCCAAACCCAAGCAGTGCCACTGGCTACCAACAAGCGAAAGAGTTCATACTAAGAGCTTTACCAAAACTTATGGCAGACTTGTTTAATCTGAGGCTCTGATAGTTGAGTCTGGGCACTGTGTAGGCTCTGTAGATAAATAATTGCAAGTCTGCCATTGACTGAACAAGAGCTACCGCTTCATGTACTCTCCGGGCTAGGGTATAGCAATAGCGAGTTCCTCAAATTGGACGTTGTAATGTTCACAGCGTTGAGCTAGACGGAGCCGGGCTGAGCATTGGGCTTAGGTCTTTGCTCTAAGCCACCAGTGAACTTTGTTTCATCAGGGGAAGTTACAAAAAAATCCTCCCAACGCACAAAATCACCAAAAGCCGGTGAAAAACGCTTAACAAAACAAACTTAATGAATCGCAGATATCAACTAAATTGTTCGTCTCCAATCAGAGACCTGGAAGTGTCATTGCTCCCATTGTGACTAAAGGAGAAAGCCGATTGAGTTAAACAATGGATGAAGAGTGGGAAAAATAAAGAGAGAAAAATACTAATAATACTTCAATGATATCAAATGTTTTACCATGAACTGTCACAGGAAATACAAATAGTCTTGATATGAGTGAAATTCAATTTACGGATGTTACGTATATTTATGGATATGTCCATTCAAAGATGTTTAACCAAATCAACTAGGACAGAAAACATATGTTATTTTTACTTCTCGATAAAAGAAGACTTGTTATTTAATCTAGGTCTACTGTAGCCGGTATTCTACTAACGAATTCCTCCGAATATCGGACTTATCCGTATCATAGTTTTAAAATAAAGTAATAAGAATATTGTGGGTGATGCCTCACTTGGGAGTAATATTTAGTAAAATCATTTATTTAGTAGTAAAATCTAAATAACATATCCATACATTTCACTTTCACGCTAAAATGTTTAGGCTCTGAAAGCTTGCTTTCGAGAGTTGTCGAAGAGATAAAATGTTCTTTAATCACACTGTCATTTTAAATTAAAAAAAAAAAAAATTAAATTTAAATGTTCCGTTATTGTCTAGTGTACAGTTTTTCAGCTCTTGTCAGTCGTGTCACCTCTTTCTTGGTCATGTGGAAAATGAAAATTAGTTCTTACTGAATTATTATATGAATTGTGTATGAATTATATTAACTGGTTTAAATGGCAAACGAAAATTTAACGTATCCTTTAACAGAATTTCAGTCTCTCTTCATTCACTTAAAAAAAACAAATTTAATTCCAAAAGATCTGCTGTAATTTTTTTTAAGGTTACGTGATTGAAAATTTACAATTCATTTCCGAAAATAACTTTATTTTCACTTTTTTGTCTTTTTAAATTTAAATTTTAAAACTCATTTACCTAAACTTCACTCCTCTTCCCCTGACAGATTGTGTTAAGTACCTAGGACTGTTCTTGGACAACGCCTAACCTGGAATCCAAACGGAAAGAACTAAACAGACAATTCAAACTTCTCTCTAGACTTCTCGACAAACGATCTAAACTATCACTACAGAATAAACGACTTATCTACACCATGATACTGAAACCCTGCCTGGATTTAAGGGAATGGAACTTTGGGACTTAGCCAAAGCTTCCAATATCTACGAGAATCCAATCCTTCCAGTCAAAAACACTCCGTCGAATCGCTAATGCTCCTTAATATGTCTCTAACTCTACCTACCTCCGAGATCTCCTTGTTCCCTTATGTTCCAGAAGCTGTAAGATCCCGTTACATTAAATTCCATACTTAAATCACTTCACATCTCAGTCCTCTAGTATCTCAACTTACTACTCTACCAGGAAATCCACCCAGCACAGGTGACCACGCGATCTTCTAAATGAAGTGAGTGCCACTGTACAATAGTGAACTGTACCTCTTTGGGAGTTCCTCCAATGGTTGAATTCTCCCCTAATGCTATTCATGTATTTATTCTATGTATCATGTTGTATCAGCTTCACTTCAACTGCAGAAATATACTGCTGTTGTGAAAATAAATAAAGTAAAAAAAAAAATTAAAAAAATTCCAATTCTTATTGGATTCCATCGCGGAGATCACAGGTTCGAATCCAGCTGCTGGCCCTCAGATTTTCTCTTTCTAGAAGCTTCTTACAGCTCACTATCCGGTGATGGACCAGTGCTGTCTGTAATGAGAGAACACTGTCCGGAGGCTGGTAGTGCACTGTAAACAGCTCTGGGCGCCAATAACCTCATATGTTGACGCGCTATTAATTCACTACAAAAAGAATAAAAAATATATGAAACATGTTCTGAATTTTATGATCATAGGCCAGTTAAATTATACGAGGGTCGTTTGAAAAGTCCGTGCAAAAATAAAAACTACTTAATTTTTTGGGGTAAATCTTTTTTATTTCTCAACATAGTCTCCTTTTAGGCTTATACACTTCGTCCAACGCTGCTCTAGTTTGTTGATCCCTTCCGGATAATAGGATTTGTCCAAGTCTGAAAAATAGCCATTCGTTTCTGCAATCACCTCCTCGTTTGAATAAAATCTTTTCCCCGCCAGCCATTTCTTCATATTGGGGAACAAATAGTAGTCCGAGGGAGCCAAGTCTGGAGAATAGGGGGGATGTGAAACGAGTTGGAACCCTATTTCCATTAATTTTGCGACCACAACTGCTGAGGTGTGAGCTGGTGCGTTGTCGTGATGGAAAAGGACTTTTTTGTGGGCCAATCGTGGGCGTTTTTCTTGCAGCTCGGTTTTCAAACGGTCCAATAACGATGAATAATATGCACCTGTAATAGTTTTACCCTTTTCCAGATAGTCGATGAGGATTATTCCTTGCGAATCCCAAAAGACAGTCGCCATAATCTTTCCGGCCGAAGGAACGCTCTTCGCCTTTTTTGGCGCAGATTCCCCCTTGGTAACCCATTGTTTAGATTGTTCTTTGGTCTCAGGAGTGTAGTGATGTATCCATGTTTCATCCACAGTGACGAAACGACGCTTAAAGTCCTGCGGATTTTTCTGGAACAGCTGCAAACCGTCCTTGCAACACTTCACACGATTTCGTTTTTGGTCAAGCGTGAGCAATCGCGGCACCAATCTTGCGGATAGCTTTGTCATGTCCAAATGTTGATGCAAAATATTATGTACCCGTTCATTCGAGATGTCCACAGCACTAGCAATCTCACGCACCTTCACTCTTCTGTCATCCATCACCATATCATGGATTTTATCAATGATTTCTGGAGTAGTAACCTCAACAGGGCGTCCAGAACGTTCAACGTCACTTGTGCCCATATGGCCACTCCGAAAATTTTGAAACCACTTGTAAACTGTTCTAATCGAAGGTGCAGAGTCACCATAATGTTTATCAAGCTTCTCTTTAGTCTCCTGAGGCGTTTTGCCTTTCATAAAGTAGTGTTTAATCAACACACGAAATTCTTTTTCGTCCATTTTTTGAAAATCACTCGACTTCCTCGATTCAAACGAATGCCAAACACAAAGAAATAAACCGATCTGGCTGAAACTTGGTGTGTGTTCTTCCAAGAGATGCTACTAACTAAACATAACCTCGATACGCGCCAGTGGTGCTATCTCCCTGACTTTGCACGGACTTTTCAAACGACCCTCGTACATATATTCGGAGATGTTTGCTGGGAGTAAGCTATACTGATATAAAATGGAAGCCTAGCCAATGGCTACGTCACTGATAATGACGTAAAAACTCTCCATTCAGCTTTCTTAAAGGAAGTGGAACATTTAGTTTTTAACGTATTTTAACTGAGTGAAGGTAGACAGGATTCTATTTATTGTTCCCGTTAAATTTTCTTTTTCGATGAAAGCTTTAATAGACAAATTATGTAACAATTCTTCTGAAGGAACTAATTTTTATTTTCCATTCGACTGTATCTCACAGTGATAAAGAAATTGCACACAAATAAAGTGATGGACAACGATATGTTTTTCCGAAATTAACAGAAGAATTTTCCGTCTGAACACAGTACAGTAACAGAGAATTTAAAGTTTTTCAGTTCAAACTGATTTTCTATATTTAAAGGGCACCCACATCTCTCCGAAAAATTACGCTACTGTTAAATACTAATCAGTTAAAAACGCTCTCGTCTGTCTACTAAATTAATCTTAAAATAATACATTATCTTCATTTGTTCGATTGCCACCATTTGTTGCTAATAAATCTTTATCGGTGGATAATTTATTACAGTTTATTATGTAACTGAGCATGACCTTTGACCTACTGAACGTTTCCGTCAAATACTTTGTGCGTGATTACAGTCTCTTCCGCTCTGTTACTATGGTAACCAACACCTTTTGCATTTTTGTTCCATTAATGAATATAACTCCATTTTTTATTTATTTATTTTTTTAGTTTGAGTTAAATTATGTACATCTATTAAAATAGCAATTAGTGCATTTTGTGTTACCTTCTAAATTTGAATTTTCCTGCTTTTTATAAGTTTCAAGCATTTCAAAAAACAGTTTTGTTTTCCCTATTTAACGGTATTGTTTAAAAATTAATTATAAATAATTTTACCTAAATTTAGTAAAAAAAAAAAACCGTTGTACAAAAAATCAAAATCGTCTGTTTAGAAATGAAGTACTGAAGACGTATTTCTCGTCAAAACGTTAAAGTTCAACTAAGTAATAAAAATAGAAAGAATAAAAAAGAACAACCACTAGTACGATGCATACCAGCTGAGAACCTCCCTCGGCGAGAATCAGTAATATTGACGAGGCTAAGAATTGGGCACACACGAACCACTCATGGGTACCTCCTTCTAGGTGCTAGAAAACCGAGGTGCTCACGGTACAGAGAGAGGCTTTCAGTTTGGCATGTGTTGGAAGGGTGACAGGCACTTCGTCAAGATAGAGAAGCAGCAGGCCTGCTACATGATTTGCGCGCAACGTTGCAAGAAGGGGTCTTCATATACAAAAGGGTTATTTGCTTTCTTGAAGAGAATAAATATGTATCACCAAATTTAGATTAGATTAGGTTTAGGTTTAGAGGTTAAAGGGAAGAGGAATATCGAGAACTCTTCCCAAAGTGTAAATGTAGAGTGAAAGAATTTTATTGGTATAAATGTATTTATTAGCGTGTATGTATTTATTAGCGTGAATGTATTTATTGGCGTGAATGTATTTATTGGCGTGAATGTATTTATTGGCGTGAATGTATTTATTGGCGTGAATGATCGTATAACTGTACAGTATTTAGTTGTAGGTATAGCTATTGTAGCGGGTGTAGGAATATTTATAAGAGTAGTACACCCAGTTAGAATTAAGGACTATTAACAGGGGAAGGAATATTTATAAAAGTACTTCCCTTCAGGAGCAAATAACCTTTTGGCCAAGAAAGAAACGAGATGAGTCTACATGATATTACTATAGGGAAGCACATCAATAATTTACTTACAATTATTTTAATTTATCTTACTGATAAGAGGCATACCTAAGGGTTTGGATAACCCCGAAATGAGGAAACTGTAAGGGATGGCATACTATGTAACCACCCTCCCCCTCGTAGACTGAGGGGATGTATGGAGGCATTGTTGGTAACCTGGAGCTCCACTAACCTAGCTGGTCAAGGTTCAGCGTCGGATGCGCATGGGTTACAAGAACATCTGCCATCCCAAGTAGTGGAGCAATATGTTCGAGAAGAACAGACATTAGAGGCGCTAATAACCTCAGCTGTTGATGCGCAAAAAAAAAAAACAAAAAAAAAAAAAAAACGGAAGGGGTTAGCTATGCGGTTAGCGTACTGGACTCCCACGCGGAGGTCCCGAGTTCGAATCCAGCTGCTGACCCTTAGATTTTCTCTTCCTAGGAGCTTCTTACAGCTCACTGTCCGGTGATGTACAGTGAAACACTGTCCGGAGGCCGGCAGTGCACTGGAAAAAGCTCCGGGCGCTAATAACCTTAGATGTTGACCGCGCCTTAAATCATTAAAAATAATAAATATTAAAATAAAGAAGAACAAAAAGTTGCATACCGTTTTTTAATTACTAGAATACATAAATTAATGATTGATCCAGAAAAAATTATTTTGTTTCAATTTTAATGAAAGTACCGACCGATAAACCTTATCAATATATTAAAAGTAAAGTTTATCATTTTCATCCGTGTTAGTAGATACAGTATAAGGCGGCCAAAATCAAACGCTTATCACGATTTTGGAATGTCGATCTTTTTTTTTTAAAGTAGATTTTCTGTATTTATAGTATATATTTAAAATTTAAATAAAACCTTTATGGAAGAGACAGAGCGGAAATAAATGGCAGCCACTTTAAAAGAGATAAACAACTACTGCTGATAAGATAAACATTCCGAACAGCAGTGGGTTAAATGCTCGCTATTTTCGACTAAGTGAAGGACATCATCACTTTCTGATATCGTTTCTTTTCTTGTTTTTTTTTCCCGCTACTTTTGGACGAATCGTAAAAATATATAAATAAAAACAAATTAGCTTTTTTTGGAAATAAAATAGAAACAAAAAGAGAAGAATATGATTGGAAAACTTAATGTAAATAACATTAAACAGTCTTTGTTTTGGCGAGAGGGAAGAATAGGCAATAACCTGGTCAATAAGAAGGAAAAGGATAGGCTGTTCATCCGCGTGATTGAAAGCACTGGTGAGGAGGATGGTATAGATGTCAGCGGTGTTACGCAGGAGGTCTAAGGATATTTCACAAACAAAACCCTTACAAATTGGTAATGCAGAGGGTATTTTGCAGTACCCCTTTTGGTCCTAACCATTTACCGTAATTTTACTAATCACTTCACTTATTATCCAGAGTTAAATTTATTCTTACTAGTCTAAGCAGCTGGCCAATACAGTTTAGACTCAATCAAACAAGTGTACTGCAAGAAGGTAACGTAAGTGAGGCCGAAATCGCCACATAAATCTGATAAATCTAGTTCCGATAATGGATGAAAGTCTGAAACCGGTCAGGGATACAATTAATATACCTCTGATAACAGACGAAAGTCTAAAACCGATCAGGGATACAATTAATGTACCTCTGATTATAGATGAAAGTCTGAAACCGGTCAGGGATACAATTAATGAACCTCTGATTATAGATGAAAGTCTAAAACCGGTCAGGGATACAATTAATGTACCTCTGATAACAGATGAAAGCCTAAAACCGATCAGGGATACAATTAATGAACCTCTGATTATAGATGAAAGTCTGAAACCGGTCAGGGATACAATTAATGTACCTCTGATTTAGATGAAAGTCTGAAACCGGTCAGGGATACAATTAATGTACCTCTGATTATAGATGAAAATCTGAAACCGGCCAGGGATACAATTAATGAACCTCTGATTATAGATGAAAGTCTGAAACCGGTCAGGGATACAATTAATGAACCTCTGATTATAGATGAAAGTCTGAAACCGGTCAGGGACCCAATTAATGTGCCTCTGATTATAGATGAAAGTCTGAAACTGGTCAGGTATACAATTAATGTACCGCTGATTATAGATGAAAGTCTGAAACCGGTCAAGGATACAATTAATGTACCTCTGATTATAGATGAAAGTCTGAAACCGGTCAGGGATACAATTAATGAACCTCTGAAAGTCTGAAACCGGTCAGAGATACAATTAATGAACCTCTGATTATAGATGAAAGTCTGAAACCGGTCAGGGATACAATTAATGAACCTCTGAAAGTCTGAAACCGGTCAGTGATACAATAAACACTCGTGTTACTAGGAATAATAACAATGTTACCATCGCATATCTTATAGGATTCTCAAATAACTAAAGCTGAGATGGAATACTTCATATTCTCTCCCAACTGAAATTGTAACTATTCGGGTACACTTTTGGATTTTGGCTTCTTCAAAACCGATACCTTCGATGATAAATCTATTTAGAAAAACTGCCACGATTGCAGTACTACTATTTTCTAGGAGACACAGAACAAAGAAGAAATTCGAGGTGTGAGAATGTCATTAAATTTATTATTTATATTTAATTACCAACTTTAATTGTGATTAATAATGTAACTATGATGGAGTTCAACTAATTACCTAACACCGAGAATTACTTAAATTTTAATTCACGATTTCAATTTGCCCTAATTTTGGAACAGAAAGAGAGAGAGGGTAGAAATTAATTTGACTTTAACCAAACCTACAAATAAATGCCGTCCTTCATTTTATTTTAGCAAAAATATCATCAGTTATTAATGAATAAAACTGAACACAGGAGACTCTCCATTGCTGCAAATGGATCTATCCTAAAAATATCTGGAGTTCCTCACCCGTAATGTGTCACATCACCAGTCAAACGTTTGCTTGAAATTCAGGTTTTTCTCTGATTCACACTTTTTGAATATTCTTTATTTTATTTTCAAGCATTTGATTTCAAATATGAACGATAGAAGTCTTTTTGTCACTCTGTTTTTATATTTTTTGTACGTCTTTTTACAAAGTTTTATCTTTTTTTTGTGTATATAATTTCTTGATCAGATGAATTAATTTGTTTGTTACTTTTCAGTTTCTACTTGTAGATATCATTTCCTTTTTCGTGGCAATAAATTTGTAAAGCTAAACACCAAACGAAGACTCAGATAGGAAGACATCTGATTATCTTAAATGATTAAGTGGGTTAAACTAGTGAGGTCGAAATACTTGATTCTTTAAATTTATTTATTTTTTTAGACCCAATTTAAGTACGAGTATGAAAAGTAATTGCCTATTTTTTCAGGTGGGCTTTACATCCCATCTACCAATTAGGTGTCGTGGATGGAGGCGACTAGCAAACATACGAGGGTCGTTTGAAAAGTCCGTGCAAAGTCAGAGAGATAGCACTACTGGCGCGTATCGAGGTTTTGTTTAGTTAGTAGCATCTCTTGGAAGAACACACACCAAGTTTCAGCCAGATCGGTCTATTTCTTTGTGTTTGGCATTCGTTTGAATCGAGGAAGTCGAGTGATTTTCAAAAAATGGACGAAAAAGAATTTCGTGTGTTGATTAAACACTACTTTATGAAAGGCAAAACGCCTCAGGAGACTAAAGAGAAGTTTGATAAACATTATGGTGACTCTGCACCTTCGATTAGAACAGTTTATAAGTGGTTTCAAAATTTTCGGAGTGGCCATATGGGCACAAGTGACGCTGAACGTTCTGGACGCCCTGTTGAGGTTACTACTCCAGAAATCATTGATAAAATCCATGATATGGTGATGGATGACAGAAGAGTGAAGGTGCGTGAGATTGCTAGTGCTGTGGGCATCTCGAATGAACGGGTACATAATATTTTGCATCAACATTTGGACATGACAAAGCTATCCGCAAGATGGGTGCCGAAATCGTGTGAAGTGTTGCAAGGACGGTTTGCAGCTGTTCCAGAAGAATCCGCAGGACTTTAAGCGTCGTTTCGTCACTGTGGATGAAACATGGATACATCACTACACTCCTGAGACCAAAGAACAATCTAAACAATGGGTTACCAAGGGGGAATCTGCGCCAAAAAAGGCGAAGACCGTTCCTTCGGCCGGGAAGATTATGGCGACTGTATTTTGGGATTCGCAAGGAATAATCCTCATCGACTATCTGGAAAAGGGTAAAACTATTACAGGTGCATATTATTCATCGTGGACCGTTTGAAAACCGAGCTGCAAGAAAAACGCCCACGATTGGCCCACAAAAAAGTCCTTTTCCATCACGACAACGCACCAGCTCACACCTCAGCAGTTGTGGTCGCAAAATTAATGGAAATAGGGTTCCAACTCGTTTCACATCCCCCCTATACTCCAGACTTGGCTCCCTCGGACTGCTATTTGTTCCCCAATATGAAGAAATGGTTGGCGGGAAAAAGATTTTATTCAAACGAGGAGGTGATTGCAGAAACGAATGGCTATTTTTCAGACTTGGACAAATCCTATTATTCGGAAGGGATCAACAAACTAGAGCAGCGTTGGACGAAGTGTATAAGCCTAAAAGGAGACTATGTTGAAAAATAAGAAAGGTTTACCCCAAAAAATTAAGTAGTTTTTATTTTTGCACGGACTTTTCAAACGACCCTCGTACTTTACTTTAAATTCCTTTTTATTAACCATTAAATAAAATCCAAGGCCTAAGACCGGGGAATCGAACCCCTGTACCACAATACATATTAGCTTTACAGGTCTCGCTTCTAACCGCTCGGCTAACGTGGCGCCGAATCTAATTCCTTTTAATGATTCAGTAGTTCTAACAATCTTTTTTGTTCTATGTTACCTCTCTCAGTAACAGTAACAGAACGTTTCTGCATCAAGATTTTTTACTTGCTTTAACTTCAAGTCAAGCATAAAAGTGGTAGTCTAGTTGCGCAATTATAATAACAGCATATCTAACAAGCAGATCTTCTTCAAAAAGAGGAACATTGTTCTTCTTTTCCTAAGGATAACATGATAAATTTTTGAATACGAAGTAAAAAAAACGGGGGACCACTAAAATTCCACCTAAAAGATAAACAAAATAGAATAAAATATAACTTGGAAAAAATAAAACAAAGTACGACAACCTTAAATATTTTTTTTGTTTTTTTAGAAATAGAGATTTTTGCCTTATCTAAACTACTCGTATAATCTAGATGGCGTCTCTTCTACGTGCAATGACATCACACGTCAGGCCAATGAAAATGTAATGGCTTTAGAGCTTAGTAAGTTCTCTCCGGTAGAAGCTTGTCCTTCCAGCAAGTGTCAACGAACTTCTTTACATATCCGCATCATTAGTTTTAACGGTTATTGAAATTTATTTAAATTTTGGCAAATTTTTAGCGGAAGAGAAATGCCTTAAAGCTATAAGTTCTATGCTTTATCAGGTATGTCCAGCTTAGAACCTGGCTCTGAGGTTTATTGTTTTAGAAACTTCTAAATACAGTCGAACCTCTCACTAACGGACCCTGGCGGGGGAAAGCAAAGTGGCCGCTGTTTGGAGGTGGTCGTTAGAAGGAGGGAGGCAAGTTTCATAATGAAAAAATATGGGTTTTTTTTCTAAACATCTATTTAAAAATTGTTTATTATTAATAGATTTAAAAACGTACATAATTGCATAATTATTTAGCTATATGATATGCATCAAATTTTTCTTAATTATCCAAACAATTTATCAAAAAACTACATATTATTGACTTAATTAATAATTTTTATAATAATCATCACATTTATTCAAACCAATAATAATTTATGGTAAAATTATCATCATACTATCATCTATTATTAGAAAAATAGAACAAACCTTTCGGCAAGCTGACGATGGCTCGATTTGGTTTTTGCTAAATCTTCCAACACATTTATTTTCTCTTCTAGAGTTAACCACTTTCGTTTGAGAGAGACATCGGAAAAAATAACATTGTTCGTACAAAGATATATTGAAAAATGATTAAAATGGTACAAAATGTATGGAGCTTATAAAGGAAACTTTAGGAAAACCAGAAAAAAAAAACAAAAACTTGAGAGGGGATAATTATTTTGATCACCGCGTCAAACGAACTTTTAAGAATAAGGCGGTCGTTGGTGGGAGGTGAAACATATAATCCGTTCCCCAAAATCAATGTCCGCGGTCGTTATGTAGAGTGACCGTTAGACGGAGGTTCTTTTATATAGACAAGTGTATAGGGGTAAAACGGGGAAATCCAAAAACTGTCGGTAAATGGAGGTGGCCGCTAGTGAGAGTGCACTTTATGGGCGGCTCGACTGTATCTGAATTCACTTTATTTCTTCACTATTTTGTTGTATGGGTGAATGGTGGAGTTATTGATTTGGTAATATTGGATTTACCAAAATAAATATCTAGAAATTGAATTGTCTTTGGTGATTAGTTCTATTCTTGGGTGCAAGGTGAACCAAACTCACTAGGTCTTTTGAAAATATATGATAATCCTTGTAAAAGTAGTTGGTAACTATCAGGGTTGGAAGTGGAGTACACCTTCATCTCGCAATCCATGGAGCTTGTTACCTGTACCGAAGGATGGTTGGATCACAGGCCGCGAAAACAGAGCCTCAGAAAAACCGTACTCGCTCTTGAACTAGGCCTTTCCTAGCTCATTGGCTCAGACAGGAATCATTTGGCCTCCACAAAAAGACTCCGTACATATCCGGGTAGAGTACGGGAGTAACACATCCTTGCTTGGGGCACAGATTATTCCAATAAAACGGCTCCCATTTTTTTTTCTACGTGGATGGTTGAGTGGTTACTCTCATGTTAAGGCGAGAGAAGTGTCTGGCACCAAGGAGTGATTATCAGGGTTAAAACCAGAGCGTTACTAGTTTTGTTGGTTACGAGTTAATTAACTCGAATTAATTCGTAATGGTGGTTAATGCCCACAAAAACTTTCTCCTTCGATCAATTGTCCGCGTTCAATTTCTTGGTCTTCAACTAAATACGTCTTATTATTTAAAAAAAAATTATTATTGTTAAGCGATCTATCTTTAGAATGTACGTTTAGATTTCTTCTTTCTCAGTTTATTAACTTTCAAAAGCTTTTACGCTAGAGAATTTCAAGTAAATGAAAGTAAAAATCTTGCTAACAGTTAATGAGGCATAAATTAGGCTTGGGTAACATCAAGCAAGGTTGTTTAGCCTCAGCGAGTTTAATCTGGATAGGATGCTGCCGAGAGTGAATTATGGAGGTGTCTTAGAAGAGAACGTCTAAGGACGACAACATGATGAACCATGGACCTTCGACTTACATAATTGTGCTAATCCTTCCAAAAGATAAAAGAAAAAAGAATGAACATGATAAAAAAATATATAAGGACGTAAAGAGTTTTATTTGAATTATTAGTAGGGAGGTAGCTGTCAAGAAGGGCTGAACTGTATACTGGTGTAGGGCTTTAAGTTCTAATTTTTAAAAAAAGAGGTATAGCCTTGTTAAATAGTTCATCCGCTTTAAAATAGACAAAAGTTTAATACACTTTCCTTGTATTCAACAAAGCTAAACGATCAACTGAACGTTGAAGAAATAAGATTGTATAAAGGGCACAAATTAAGGGCTACGAACAAAAAGGGGACTAGTGTAACGAAAGAGATTTAGGACAAGGTTCACTGGTTTGAAGTTAACTGCTTTGTGAAAACCATAATCTCCAGCGGCTTACCTCAAACTATACCTAGCATTCTCTAAACGAGCCAAGTCAGTTTCCATAAATTAGTGCTTCGTTCGTACTACAAAAGAAGTTGCCTAGACACACTACATTTACTACAGGGAATGCTTTCATTCGTAGAAATTAAATTAAATTAAATAAAAAAAAAATCAAATTACTTGTTTTGATCAAAGTACAGGGTGGGGCAAAAGGGTGTGAACCGGTTTTAAAGGGATGTAAAACAAAAACAATTCAACCTACAGAAATTATGTTTATATTGTTTAATTCAGTACAGAATCTAGTTTTTTACATTAAGTTTGAAAGATGATATCACGTAGGTGGCGGCCTTCAGCCGCGATGCACTCTTGAAGGCGAATTCTGAAGTTTTCAACCGCTGTTCTGCACATTTGATGGGCTAATGAAAACCCAAGGGAAATTCACCAGAGGCCACTTCACTCCCCTAAAGTGATTGTATGGTGGTACAGTATCCCACTTTGGGATTATTGGTCCTTACTTTTTCGAGGATAATGGGCGAACCGGGTCACTGTCACCGATGAGCGCTATGTGACAATGTTGGAAGAGTTTTTTTGAACCTGAGCTGGAAGAATTGAGTGAAGCAACTAATCTGGGAGAACATCTGGTTCCAACAGGACGGGGCTACATCCCACACTGCTAGGATTTCAATGGCGAGATTGAGGTAAGTGTTCCCCCCAGCACCTCGTCTCTTTGAGGGGTGACGTGGAGTGAGTGGCCTGCGCGCTCACCAGATTTGAGCATTTGTAATTTTTTTCTTTGGGGGTACATAAAGGAAAAAGGTTTTAAACATCGTCCACATACCCAGGAAGAACTTAAGGACAGAATCAGGGAGGAAGTTACGGCAATACCCATCGCAGAAATGTGCAGAACAGCGGTTGAAAACTTCAGAATTCGCCTTCAAGAGTGCATCGCGGCTGACGGCCGCCACCTACGTGATATCATCTTTCAAACTTAATGTAAAAAACTAGATTCTGTACTGAATTAAACAATATAAACATAATTTCTGTAAGTTGAATTGTTTTTGTTTTACATCCCTTTAAAACCGGTTCATACCCTTTTGCCCCACCCTGTACATGTTCAGACTTGTTCAATGTGGTTAGGGGTCCGCATTTTTGGGTTAATTTTATCCCTTCATAGCACGCATCTGACCTGTTTTGGAATTACATCTATTATTAGAGAATAAATTAATCGGTGTTATGCGGAGATTTCGTCTTCAATTATGTTTCCGCCTCGCTCTACTTGCTGTTTCAAGAAAGGAGTGTAACCACATGTCTGATCTAAGCGGGACTGGATTCGAACCCGTGATCGCATTGGAATCCAGTATTCGCTAGCTACTCAGCTAATCCCTTCCCTTCTATCATTATCTTTTTAATTACTTCCGGAAGTTGCACCTTAATTACTGCTTTACCTCTATCCTGTACCTAGAAACACCTCCTTCTAAATATCATCTTTTTTTTAAGTTGACTTTCAGAAGTTGGGCATTTTAGAAGGGTCTAGTAGTTTAGAAAGGGAGAAGATTTAAGCCCTATCGTTTTTTTTTTTTTAAATGGATGAGGGAGATCGTAACAGATGGTTGTTTGCTTCTCCCCTCTCTTACGCATACTAACTCCAATCGCCCGGTATTTTTGTCTTATTTTTATCTGACTCTTGTTTATAAAGATGCCTTACTTGTTCCCAACTCACTCGTGTTGTTATTCTACAGTTCTCAGTCTGTTCCAAAACCATTATCATTTCATTTGTACATTGTAACCAATCGAATTTAAACAGCTTGCTCTAATATCGTAAGCTGTCTGTTAAATAGCTTGTTTATTGTTTTGGGTATCCAAAAAAAAGACAAGGAGATAAGTAGGTTAACTATTTGTAACCGATCACTTATATTTAACATTTCCCTTGTCCAGTTGGTTCTTATGGTTAAAGTTCAGTCACGAAAACAGGATTAAAAATAACCATAGTTGAATTAAATGAAACTGTTGGCGAATCGGTTGTATCTTCTTATTTTCAACATCTTGGCGACTGGGTAACATTCAAAAGACTGTTTAACCGGTTTTCCATCTCAAAGTGAGTGGATTGTTGCTTCTAAAAAAAATTTGCGGATACATATTTTTATAGAATTTAATTGAGTTCGAACAATATAGGGGACTAGCCAATCCTAACAAACACTGTAAGTGCCAATAATCGCACAATATAATTATGGTCTACGGAGTTAGTTTCAAGTATTCAACTAATTTGGGTTCAGTAAACCTATAGGTAAACTAGAGTTAATTGGCTAGAGCCAATCATCTGCCTTTTCCCCCCTCTATCTAACACATCAGGATTGCCTGCTCAGTATCATTTAACTGGTTCTGTTTTACCCCATCATCACCGTATTTTAAAAATGTTTGCAAAAAAAGATCAATCCTACAAAATAATTCATCAGTGAAATCCATTCCCTCAAGCAAGCCATCTATCGTCATTCTTCCCAACTAAAGTACCATTCAATAGAATTTAGGGCCCTACATCTTTGCGTGTTTTCGTTGACAAAATATCTCAAAAACAAGGTAGAAAAGTTCATCGACAAATTAGACACAATAATTCTCTGAACCCGTGGTTTGCCCACGTTAAGTACCTAGGCCTAACTTTGTACAAAAAACTGACTTTCACTACACACGTTCAGGACAAAGTAAACTCAGGCAAACTGGACTACACGACTATTATTTCCTCTACTCTCCACGTGACTCCAAAATGACTGTTACCAACAAATTCCTCCTTTAAAAAGTGGTCAATAGGCCAATGTTGTTCTACGCGTGCTCCACCTGGAGCCCTGACCTGTAGTAGCAACATCAAGAAACTCCAGGACAACACAGAACAAATTTCTCAGACTTAGCGATAGACTCTCTACGATGCACTAAAATTGGACTCACACCACGAGACTGCATCCATTATCGCTGGTACACTCCTATATCCAAAAATCGTCTACTGAAACTCCTTTTCCCACTCCGGACAGTCATCCTCATCCACTCTGCCGCGACATAGCCTCCTGCAGATCCTCCTATTTCCCTACAGGACACAAAAGAATAAAACACATCCTCCTCTAACTTTCCACACTAGCTGCAGGTTTTTTCTTTCCTTTTTCCCTGCATTCTGTATCCTTCACATCTTAAGCTTTCCCCATACTATTGTTATGAAGGTTACAATGTATTGTTCATTGGCACTTCATGTCTGTATTTATTGTACATATTTATAATAAAGATTTATTTATCTAAAAAAAAAAATAAATAAATAAAGTAATTATTTGGATATTTTATAAAAGTATTTAGAGCCATCCTTTCGGATTTCATAGGACATTATCTTCATCAGCAACATTTCTGTACTACGATCCATGTTAGACTTCACTAATAATAAATGCGAGCATTGTTTAATCGGTGTAACCAGAAGGGACGAACGCGAGGAAGATCATAAAGGCAAGAATATTGAATGCATAAAGAGAATGCGATTACTTCCGAAGTTGTAAATAGGTTTAGGATGCAGTTAGATAATAAATTGCATTATTCGTATTAGTGAGTGATCAATAGATATATGTAAATAACGCTTGACTGAATAGTGAAAGTCTAAAAAAGATAAAACTGTGGCGTTAATGACCTCGGTAGTCGATCCGACTTAAAAACCTTTTTCAAAAATAGTTCTAATTATAAAAGTTCACGGTTTTGCTAACTATACAATTTAGGAAAGTCGTTATCTATTTTTATCTATTAAATTATTTTTTATCTTATCTAATTAATTTTATTTAAATTATTGATGTATTTTCTGTGTCAAAAAAAAAAAATATTGAATGCTAATTATAAATATTTTTAGTAAAGAAGGCGATTCTCTAGTCCCGCTTGAATAATTTTGACACTACGTTTTCTATAATAATTTAAAGAGGCACGAGCAGTAAAAGGTTATTTTTAAAGCCATCAGTATTTCCTGTTTCACCTTTACTTCTGCTGGCAACTTGCCTTTTTTTTTTTTATTTAATTTTTATTTCAATTTTTTTGTTTTTTAAATCATTATTTTTTGTTACCATGATTAATTTTTACCAAAACATTTTGCTCAAAATTTAAATCTGCTGTCAGTGAGAGGACAAATGAGGGGCCAAATTAATTCAATTTTAAACAGTTATGGATCCTAAAATCCAGGGCAGAAATACTGAATGATCAGTAAAGGCATGAGATCTTTGGCACATGTTGAGTCTAGAGGAGATCATGCCACAAGAACTACTAGTGGGTGGTAAAACTTTGAAAAGGAAGGCCTTGTACAATGTCATCGAATTAAGAAATTCAAAAAGCTGGAAAAAAGTGGCTGTGAACGGTTTAAAAGTTTACTACAGCCCAGGTGGGGCTCAGAACAATAGAAACTGTCAAAGAATCTTGAGTACATAAGGGCACCAGACCAAAGCTTGGGACATTCAATCGCATTCAAGCTTTGCATTCAATCTTACACGCTCTTCACGACCTTACTCTACTCGTCATTCAGTTTTTAGTCAATTCTTTTAGAAGGGTTAAAGCTACGCAGGCTCAGAACAACGGTAGCTGGCCAGATATAAGGACGCCAAGCTTGGGACACTCAGTAGCATTCAGGGCGTTGCATTCACTAACTGAGGATTCATTCTTACACTCTCTTCACGACCTTACTCTACTCGTCATCCAGTGTTCAGCCAATTGTTTTAGAAGGGTTAAAGCTACGAAGGCTCAGAAAAATGGTAGCTGCCCAGGACGCCAAGCTTGGGACACTCAATCGCATTCAGATAATTTCATTCACTAACTGAGGATTCATTCTTACACTCTCTTCACGATCTTACTCCACTCGTCATTCAGTTTAGGCCAATTCTTTTAGAAATAGTTTGTATTTAGTTTACCATAATTAGTTATGGTAATTTAAGCTCGATCCTAAGTTAGTATTAATATTGTTCATTGTTTTTGGTGACTGATTCATTGATCCATTAGGAAGAAAAAGAATAATGCCAACTTCAGTCATGATAGTCATAATAATAGTCAGTCATCAGGGGTAGGCTAGTGGCCAAGAGCGTGGTGGCTTCGTATGCGGAAGATTGCCAGTTCGATTTCCGCGTATGACTACTTTTTATTTTTTAGTAAAAATTGTTCTGTAGTAAAGTATGAGCTTCTGCCCCCGTCCACGACCCCTAATTGGTAGTTGGACGTTAAGCCCCGTCTGAAAAAATAGGCTATTACTTTACTTCACTTTACTAGTCAGTCATCATGACTGAAATTGGTATTATTCTTTTCTACCTGCTAATAATAATGTACCATCGCCCCTTTTAGGCAGCCATTTGTTCTTTTATTCCATTAAGCCCTTTGGCCTTCCTAATCAAATCACAATACTCCGCTCGTGCCTATAAATTAATATCTTCTTAAATCTTCTTTACGTGGCTGCAGTCATTGACATCAACCTCATCCACTACAACTTTCTAACAGATAGTTCAATAAGCATCTTTGTCTGCACTACTTGGGGTAATGGACCTAATGCCGTGGACCAATGAAGGAAGGGATTTGCTTAGTGGTTAATGCACTAGATCAGGAGTTCGAATCAAGCTCCTAGCCCTTAAATTCCTATTTTTAAGAGTTTCTTGTAGTTCATTGTCAGGTGAAGGACAGTGATTCTCCAATCATGATTTCCCGTTATTTCTTTTCCCTTTCACCGTAAATTGCAATAAAAGATTTAATAAAATAAAATAATAAACTTCCTTTCTAACTAGCAACATTAATTTAAATTAAATATTATTTCGTAAAAATAATTTATTTGAATACAATTTTGAAATTATTATTGCAAGAGCAGCAAAAAGAAAAGTCATTAAAATAAAAAAATATAGAAAACATTGACTTGCGATAAAAATTATATAAAAAATCTTGATGTCATCTTATGCGTTCTATTTTTGGAACAGAACAATTTCGAAATGATAGTAGCGATAAGAATATTATAACAGTAAATAGTACTTCAAACTACTTTTGGCCTTCATTTATAACAGAACAACATTGTTGTGTCGTTTAATTAGCAATTCCAAACATGTCAATTCATTAATATGGCTGAACACAATACAGGTGAATTACAATTGATCTCTTGGGGGGGAGGCAGGTGTCTCTGAATGAAATAAAGGGCATTGTTCTATGGGTAACTTTAGAAAGCCCTTCCATAAATTCATTTAGGGTTTTAGCTTTCAATATGTTAGAAAGGGACAGCAAGGTGTTCTAAGTTATGAATGAGTGGGTTGGTTAGAATTAGATTTTTGTTCAGTTGAGATCTCTTTTAGATAAATGAGTGTAGTGTTGTAATTATTTTATAAAATCATAAAAAATATTGATGTTCATTCTTTTTGGTGACTGATTTTCATTGTTTCAATAGGATGAAAAAATAATTGACATTTCTCACTACCAAATATGCCTCACTACCATATGTACAACCACTCACCAACAAATTAAAAACATTACTACAGAACTCGTCAAACACAATAATCACTACAAAAAACACCAACACCTCAAAATGACAATTTTTTTCGAAGCTAAAAGACCAGACTGAAAAAGACAAACAATCAAATCTGATATACGAAATTGAATGCAAAGACTGTCACAAAAAATATATAAGCGAAACATCACAATATTTAAAAAAAAAGACTGTACCAACACTCTTACGACACAAAACTAAAAAAGAACACCACAGCACTTTCCTTACACGGAGCAAAAAATCATTCGCACTTTCGATTTCCCCAAACACACAAAGATACTTAAATCAGAAAGCAACACACAAAAAAGGAAAGTGCTAGAAAATGATATACATATCTAAGACAGAAAACAGTTTAAATTTCAAGACAGACACGAACAATTTAAACAACATATACGCAAACTTACTGCAAAAATACTTGACAATTGGCAACACTGACTTCCACACAGCCTAACACATATCACACACAGACCGATCACACTCAGTCCATGAACAGACAAGACAGAAGACACACCAACCCTGTAATGTAAAAATATTACTTTGTAAACTAGGTAAATAATTTTTGTAAATTTTGTTACATTATACATATTCATTTTAATAGAATCATTGTTAACAATCTGTAAACATGTTCCAGAGCCCTGAAGATGACCTAGTCCCTAGGTCGAAAGCTCGGCAAAATAAATTTTACTCGACTGAAATGGCAATTATTTTTTCATCCTATAAAAAATATTTTATTTTTTTTTACGTTTCGCATCTCAAATTAATCAATTTTATTGAAACAATTAACTATTTCTGTAATTTTGCAGATCTGTTTAGAGTGAAAAATGGGTTTTCCACCAAATTATTGCATTAGACTCCCGCCTGAAGGTTTTGCGTCATGGTCCAGATGCATACATTACGATTTCTCTTTTTCTTTTATAAACTGCAGGACACTGTCTAAAAACTACCGGGTACTTAGGGGTGCAGAAGTCAAAAATTATATATCATTGTAGAGTATTTTTGGTGATTGATTGTCAATTTCGGTAATAATTTTGTTTATTTATTTCTTTGCCAAGCTTTCGACCAACGGACTAGTTCATCTTCAGGGCTTATGCTTATTAAGTATACTTATAAAGTTTTTACATTGTTAACATGGAAGGTTTGTGGGTCTTCTGTCCTGTCTGAAAAAGGCAATAATCTATTTTTCCTTTTGTAACATCTCATCAAGAAAATCAAGAAGGAATCAAGCGATTTCTAATTGATACAATTTGGCCAGAGCTTTCGATCCTTAGCTAGGATTGTTAGTCGAAGTAGCAATAAACGCCCTCTATGTGCTATTGTAGTTTTAGAGTAGTCAAGGATGATCACTAAGCTGAATGAATTGCAATTGATGGTATAGATAATTCAGAGGAAATGCAGCTAAGAAAAGGAGACTCTCTCAGAAGTTATCGTCGAACTCAACGCCATAGATGGAGCTCAAATTAGAAGGTTAAGGTTAAGTATTCCAGGCAGGTATCAGAGAGTTTAGTAGTGGTAGCGACCAAGTACGTTCATTCACCTTGAAAGTTGAACTTTATTTGGAGAGCAACAGCTCTGCACGAACGAGCAACAATGCGGACATGGGTATGTAGTTTTAAAAGCTGGAAATGAACCCAGTGAGATAGGGGAAGAGGAATGGCAAAAAGATTCTGCAGTTGCATTATCTTGGAGGATCAGAATGTTATCGGCTGTGGAGTTCGGAAAACACAGCTACTTGTAAAGTAAAAAAGTAAAGTAATCGTCTATTTTTTCAGGCGGGGCTTAACGTCCATCTACCAATTAGGTGTCGTGGACGGAGGTGACTAGCAAACATGCTTTACGATAAATTTCTTTTATTAACCATTAAATAAAATCGAAGGCCTAAAGACCGGGAATCGAACCCAGTACCACAATGCATATTAACTTTGCAGGTCTCGCCTCCTAACCGCTCGGCTACCGTGGCGCCTCTTAGCTACTTGTATCAGAGTGGGTATTTACGATTTGAAATTGATATACAATTTGTAATCAAAGATGTCTCCCTAACTGCCTACAGTCTTAATACTAAACTCAAATTTGAAATCCTTTTTTTAGTAATACTGATTGATTATTATAGATCATTATTCTGAATATATTAATCAAATTACTTCACAATATGTTTCAAACCAGTAAAGATTTTGAAATGAAATTCAATCACAGTCGAATGGTTCGTTGAGTTGGGTACTGCACAGATGCTCCATTTCAACAACGTTTAATTTACTCCTGAATTAATAATAACAATAAAAAGAAATATTAATACCGTAAGCGTTACACCCTACTTTTGTTTTTCATTAACTTGGACTCCATGTTAATAATTAGTATAGCGAGCAAAGCAAGGCTTTGTGTTCGACGAGTATTTAGTACCAGGGTCAAAGGATTGCTGCTCTATTGTCAGAATTAAATTATGCAAGTGAATGACGCCGAGTGGGGGGGAGTGACGTCCATGTTGTACAGAACGTGAGAGAGAGAGAGAATTGTTTATAAAAAAAGAGAAAGTGGTCAGATGAGAATTCCATTAGGTATCCTCTCCATTGAAAGGTTGTCTCTCTAATTGTATTTTCATTAATGAGTACTTTATGAGTTGCATTCCTCTGCAAAATAATTAAGTTCGAAACTGCTTGAAGAACAGATAGTGAACCTCATACGACTTTCTATTAAGTTCTACGTAATAAAATTTTCTCTGAACAAATTTCCTTATCAATGAATGATTTTTTTTTTTTTTAATTGCATATTCTGATAATTCATCAAATACCTACGGGAGAAAAATTGTTTAAAAAAATCTAAGTAGTGTTTTAATGAGAAATAATTGGTAATAAAAGATTGGCCAATCGAATTGTGAATAGAAGTTGTGAAAAAGTAGGCGGTTCTTTCAGCCAATAGGAAACCACCTACAGCTGGCCCCGCCCACATCGAGTAAATCGCCACATCTGTACTAATTAATGTCTTCACTAGACAATTTATATAAAATGGTAGTCTACATTTTATTTTTCAGATTTGATTTGATTACATTATCTATCCTTATAGTAGATTTCTCATTTTAGTTTCTAGAGGAGTTTTAATTTTTATTTTCTTTCTTGCTTTTTTCTCAATTAGTTCTATTTTATCAAACAATATGTATTGGAAAGGGAAGGGATTAGCTATGAGGTTAGCATACTGGACTCCCACGCGGAGGTCCCGGGTTCGAATCCAGCAGCTGACCCTTAGATTTTCTCTTCCTAGGAGCTTCTTACAGCTCACTGTCCGGTGATGGACAGTGTTGTCTGTAACGAGAGAACACTGTCCGGAGGCCAGCAGTGCACTGGAAAAAGCACCGGGCGCTAATAACCTCAGCTGTTGATGCGCCAAAAAAAAAAAAAAAAATGTATTGGATTCAAAGTGATTTTATTTTATTTAATTAATAGTAAAGTAATCGCCCATTTTTTCAGGCGGGGCTTAACGTCCAACTACCAATTAGGTATCGTGGACAGAGGCGACTAGCAAACATACTTTACTGTAAAATTTCTTTTATTAACCATTAAATAAAATCCAAGGCCTAAGACCGGGGAATCGAACCCAGTACTACAATATATATTAGCTTCGCTCGGCTACCGTGGTGCTTTATTTGATTAATAATTTTGAATGATTTCTTAATACAACTCTACCGACATTGTCTTGTTTATATTTATAGATAAATAAAATATGTAATATTCATTGTATTAATATTCAATAAAGATTATTACTGCTACATTTTATTTTTTTTTTTCTTTCAGAATTTTGTAATCGTTCTCATTAAAAGAAGTGTTTTGGGTTCTTTTATTTAGGGTTATTCAGCGTATAGACAGAATTAATGATTTTTTTTTTAAGATTCAGAGAAATTTTCTAGCTTAGTTTTCTCTAAAAATCGATAGTAACATGTTGGAAAATGGATGTAGACTTTTCTCTAATGTGTCATTTTGGCGTATTTTACAGATGTTTTACCAACTAGATGTTAGTATGATTTAAATGAGCTTAAAAATTCTCGCTAAGAACCCTTTATTTGTACTCAGTGGCTTTTAAATAAACCCATTTTTGGAAAATTACCTGGAACGCAATACATTCTTCCTATTAAAAGTAAGAAATAGCAAACATTTATTTTTCCTTTATTTATTTTAAAAACAGCTGCACTATATTTTTAAATATTTTACGCTAGTTTTATTTATAGTGCTACACTTTCGCTTTATAGGTTTTTTTTATTTAAAGTTAAACACACAACGTTCAGGTGAAAGGTTCCTTTTTAAAAGGCCTACATTAGTGTAAAGGGAAGGAAAGTGGACTGGCGCTGAAGTAGGTACACGCACCTGTTTTCAAGGTACATTCCCCTGGTTATCAGATCGCCGCCCCACGTGTATTAAACACGTATTACTCAACTAACTGCTCGCTAGATCGCGCTGAAATTTTTATTGGTAAAAAACCAATTTGATAAAAAAAGAAGCGATCTAATTTTCTTTAATATTCCAATAAATTTTTGTATTGTGTAGTTAATATTTTAGAACCATTATTAATATAGTTTTCGCTTTTTTTGGGAGGGGTCTTATCACAATTCTTATCAAAAGCGGCCGCACCTGCTGGACATATAAAGATAACGTAATTTCATAAATATCATCTTTTACTTAAACGGTTAATTTTATTTATATTTAAATAGTCAATTATTAATTCCAGTTGAGATTTTATACTCTGTGCTGCTCTGCTGATCAGAGAGGGTGTACTGTAATCGTGCAGATATGTAAGTAACCACCGTAACTCTAGAACAAAAAATCGCTACGAGTTCGAATTGGATATTTAGCTTAGATTGCCATCAGAGGATGCCAAAATAAGATTTTTGTTCAGAAATCAGTCAAAATTGGAAGAATCACTTTTTAGTGAAAGAATTTTTTTCAAAGTTTTATTTTTCCAAGGCTTTCCCGACAAACAAAACGACTCCTAAGATTTTATTTAAACTTAGTGGTCCTAATTGTACGTAGATCTAAAACTTTGATTTAAAACCACTTCCTTTAAAATTTTTTGTAAGAGGACATCTGATAGTACAGGTGGGTAGTTTACAGAACTTTTTTCCTGCCGGTTTAAGAAGTAGGCTCCACAATAGCCGAGCGGTTAGAGGCTAAACCCGCAAACCGTTGTGGGTTCGATTCCCCTGACTAGACCTTGGATTTTTTTTTTAAGGAGTTTCCCCAAAATTGAGGTTTTCCTCGCCAAATATGTTTTTTCTCCAATAAACTCTGTCCTCGGCATCACTTTCCGTCAAACCATGGCCAGTCATGTCTATATCGACTATAGACCTCCAAGTAAGTCTCGGGCGTCCTCTCCTCCTTCTACCATCCGGTTCCCATTCCAAAACCTGTTGGGGCAACCTTTCTGGAGCCATCCTTTTAACATGGCCAAACCACTGGAGTCGTCTCTCACAGATAACTTCTAGCACCGACTTCTGGACATTCATAATCTCCCGGATCTTATTATTCGTTACTTTTTCTCTTCGGGATTTTCTCGCAGATCTGCGCCAGAAGTCCATTTCGGTAGCTACCAGTTTTTTCTGTTCTTGCGACCCAAATTGACCATGTCTCGCAACCATACAACAATACACTTTGTACTAGGGCATTATAAATCATTGTTTTGGTGCTGTCAAGAATATTTCTGCTCCATAATACCGGATTTAGAATAGCAATAGCCTTCCGACCCTCAGCAACCCTTCTTAATACATCTTTTTTGGAGGATCCATTCAAATTCTAGAACCGACATGATTCACATTTGTTACATTTTTATTTCCAATTATCAGGCATCCTCCATCCGTGGTCATATATTCACTTTTTTGGAAATTTACCTTGAGTCCCCACTTCTCGTACTCTTCTACCAATCTGGTACACATAAAGGTGGAGTCATGAGTATCCTGCGCGATGACTACCTGGTCATCGGCAAAGAGCAGACTATGAAGAAAGGACCCATCCTTTATTTCTAATCCCATTTTATTACATTTCCTAGACCAGAGGCGAAGACTCACATCGATGTAAATTTTGAAAAGGGTCGGAGACAAACTGCATCCTGTAGAAGTCCCTTTGAAGTTAGGAATGCCCTTGATAACCGATTCCCCACTTTCACCTGGCACATGCTATTCTTGTACATCTGTTTAATGACCGCGATAAGAGACTGATCAACGCTGGCTATCTTTAAAGCTTTTATTTAATAGTTTTTAAAAGAAATTGTTTTCTTTGCTAGCCATCTCCACCAACGACACCTAATTTGGAAGATGGACTAAAAGTCTGTCTGAATAAATCGTCAATTTTTTTATTTTATTTTAATTATTTTTTTCATTTAATTTTAGACTGCATTTCTGCAGTTTCGCTGCAATTCTTTTTTATGGGAACGTTGCAAATTAGTTGCACTCCAGCAGTTACAAGAGAATTAATTTTACCTTCCTAGTTGAATCATCCATGATGAAAAAAGCCAAATAGTGTAGGAATGTCAAACTCAATTAAAACACGGGCCCATAGGTGCTACAGGCAAGATTCACGCGGGCCACACCATATTTATAAATCTTGTTAAATTCTGAAGTGAGGATTCTAGAATGCGGATAGAATAATTAAAACACTATATAATTGTATGAATAAAACGAAAATTATACTTTTTTACCAGAAACTTGGCCAGCGATTCCCTCGTACAAGTTTTGCTATATCTGGATGAATTCAAAGACGGAGAATATAAGAATATGTTATATTTTGGGGAATTCCTACTTCTTTTTTGTCTTTTAAAACCAAATCATTCTGGAATTCCCTTTAAAGTGACAGACATATCGCTTCCAAATATCGCCGGAACTGAGTCAACGTGTTTATAAACGCCCGCAGGCCTCCAGGTAAGGCACTGGGCCACGTGTATACTCGTCTTCAGCGGCTACAGGGTTAACAGGGGAGGGAATTGTGAATACGGTATTGCCTTGATGTCCCCCCCCTAAGCGCTATTTTCATGATAACAGTTTTTTTCTATTTTCATTTTATTTCAGAACAAAGTGGGCCACAAAAAATTACCCCGGAGGCCGCAATCTAATCCCTACATCTTGCCATCTACATCCCTCATCTAATCCTATCTTAAAAATGCAAACAAATACAGATTAACATGAATTTTCTAAGTTAGTTCAAAATAACCAAAAAATTGGAGCGGTCTAACCTAGAATATTTTTGTGTTTTAAAAATTAAAGTAATGCCTATGTTTTCAGGCGGGGCCTAACGTCCAACTACTAAATTAGATGTCGTGGAAGGAGGCGACTAACAAACATACTTTACTGAAAATTTCTCATATTAAACATTAAATAAAATCCAAGGCCTAGACCGAGGGGAATCGAACCCACTAAACCAACAATACATCTTAGTTTTGCGGGTCTAGTCTCTTAACCGTTCCGGCTACCCTAGCGTCTAACTTTTCATTTTAATTTATGTAGATTTTGTACTGAGTTGAAAAATTTGTTAGAATGCTATTGGAAAGCAGGAAAATAGATACTCTTTGTACATATATATGTATATATATATATATATATATATATATATATATATAATATATATATAAGTAAAGGGAGTTAATAAATTAAGCCGAACGCTTGATGTGTGTATAGCATACTTAATTAGTTGCTGGGTGACGAGCTAGCTACCAGCTATGGATTGTAGCCAGCAGTGGTGGGTGGCCATACGGAGGAGTCCACCTGACTGAGATTCTCCCAGTCGATTGGCTGTATTGGAATCGATTTATCAACTACTAACACAGAGCTAGTGGTTTTAAACAGGTGATGAATGACCAGATTCATTATTCATTAGACTTCGCTAACTTTCTGGGTTCACTCTTCACACAAAACAACCGGCCCCCGGTTTCAACGTTCTGCCTTTTTAGAATGATCAACTCTTTCAGACTATCTCTCTCTCTCGCGAGGATGGGCAGAGAGAGAAAGAGAAATGCTTGAGGAACTTTTCACTTGACTGCAGTAAAATCAAGTGTACGAAAGGCAGACGGCACCTGGCCACATTAATCAGTTCAAAATAATTCATTTCTCAAAAAAATAAAGTTATAAACTCAACAGCGAAAAGACAATCACGGTAATTAATTATTTTTGAGGATATTCAACAAATTGATATTACAATTAGTGAAAATTTAATTTTCATTTTCCCTTTTCTCCTGTGTAGATGAAAACCTCAAAACAGATCAGAAAAAG
The DNA here is from genome assembly GCF_049639745.1 of Rhodnius prolixus. NCBI lineage: Eukaryota > Metazoa > Arthropoda > Insecta > Hemiptera > Reduviidae > Rhodnius > Rhodnius prolixus. The sequence goes on from NW_027411624.1 coordinate 28,904,433, forward strand.
TGGTTTTCAAAAAATAGTCTGCGTTTGTACGTCATCTGTAAGTCAGTAAAAAGTAAAAGTAAAGTAATCACCTATTTTTTCAGCCGGGGCTTAACGTCCAACTACCAATTAGGTGTCATGGACAGAGGCAACTAGCCAAACATACTTTACTGTAAATTTCTTTTATTACCCATTAAATAAAATCCAAGGCTTAAGGACCGGGAATCGATCCCAGTACCACAATACATATTAGCTTTACAGGTCTCGCCTCTAACTGCTCGGCTACTGTTGCGAGTTTTTACTTCCCAAGAAGTGCAAATGAATACTAGAGTTTCAAGTTTCCGTCCATTATGGCTATCAATATAAAGTCAGTAAAGTAATCGCCAATTTATTGAGACGGGGCTTAACGTCCAACTACCAATTAGGTGTTGTGGACGGTGGCGGAAGCTCATACTTTACTACAAACAATTTTTGCTAACAAATTAAAAGTAGTCCTTCGCGGGATTCGAACTGGGAATCTCCCACTTACTAAGCCATGCTTTTGACCACTAGAATGTTCACAGCAGATTTATTTTAGATATTAACGAGTCAGTATGAACTTAACGGGCTTCGTTGCACTTAAATTTACTATATCAGTAAATTACTTGAAACCAATTTCACAGAACAGTATATTTATCTTATTTTGTAAAACTGATGGATCGAGTTGAGGCCACTATTAAATTTTGGCCGTCGAGGCTATTAGCGTTAAAGACGTCTAGGATTTGTTTGGGTAGAGAGGTGACAAGGATTCGGATTGAGGTTATGTCAGTCAAGAAAAGAATACAGAGGTCATAATGAATGGTTTTTGTTGGATACTTAGAGCAGAACATTGACAATTGTGCAAATGGAATTTTGGATGGCAAGGTTTGGATTTTTAGGTGGTTAAACCGCAAGGCGAAGCTTTGTAGTTCAAGTCCGCAGGTTCATGTTGGTTTTAAGTAAACTGTTGTACCATAGACGTTTGTTCTTTAGTGATAGTCTTGAACTGTTGCTTAACCAGAAGATATGTTGATAAGATTAAATAAGAACAAGAACAATTTCTTAAAAAAATGACATTTTTGCCCATTTTTAGTAACGTTTTTCTCGAAATCCATTTAATCTGCGTTCTTGCAAAAAAAAAAAAAAAAAAATTAAAATAAAATAAAAAATTACAGTTAAAAAACTAGGACATGCTTTTTATTTTAAAGAAAATTTGGAAATTTTAAATTTTATAGGCAAAGAGGGAAAATGTGTCAACCCTACACTTTTAAGGGCAGTTTTTGACGATCAAACCTTTTTTTAAGACTTTTCTAAAAGACAGTTTTAATCTTTATTTTAAATAGCCCAGATTTTATTAGGTAAGCTACTGAAATAGAAGATGATAAATTTAACAGATCTAGGTTAAAATGAAAATGCGTAGGCTACTGTTTACAGATAGAAATGTTGCCAAAGTTAAATAAAAATGCCGGATCTAATATAAAGTTTACATTGAAAGATGTGAATGAACTTGCACGGAAATCTATCTCCCTGAACATACACACGAACGAGCAGATTGTGGTCCAACTAGGGAGGAGGAGGAGACGGGCCTTTCACTCGTTCAGATCATACGACCTAGTTACCTTGGATGTCGTTTGATTGCGCTGTATAAAGAAACCGACTGTTATTTCTTTCTTATTAAATAGTTCTTCCATTTTGTGGTTTCTTAGTGTTCCTCTTTATTTTTTCTTTTTTTTTTTGCTACCATAGTTGCAAGATTAATGTTGTAAGGACATTATTTGATAAGAGTGTAATGTGAAGCCATCGTTGTGCGACTTCGAGTTAACTACGAGTACGTAACTCTTAGCTCTCCTGCTTCAGTGAAACTAGAGTATTAAACTTATTTTAAATATTAAGTAAAATAAAGTAATCGCCAATTTTTTCAGGCGGGGCTTAACGTCCAACTACCAAATAGGTGTCGTGGACGGGAGGCAGAAGCTCATACTTTACTATAAACAATTTTTCTTAACAAATAAAAAGTGGTCGTAAGCGGGATTCGAACTAGCGATCTCCAGCTCACTAAGCCACACTCTTGACCACTAGACCAACAATCGCTCCACTTAACAGTCAAATATAATCGCTGATTTTAAACCTTCCTTTAATAATGTTTTTTATTTATATCCCAGGCCAGTTTCTATTTTTATCCATCATCACGCGATTTAAATAAAATAATATGGATTCTAACGCGGAGTTACCGGGTTCGAAGCCAGCTGCTGGCCCTTGGATTTTCTCTTCTTAGGAGTTTCTTGCAACTCACTATACCGGTGTAGCGACAGTTTAGTCTGTAACGAGAGAAAACGGAGGCTGACAGTTGCTTTCACTGGGATCCAATGGATCTCAAATGTTGATGCGCCTTAAATTGAAAAATAATAATAATATAAGAATGAGGCGGGTGCCATGGTAGCCGAACGGTTAGAGGCGAGACCTGCATAACTAAATATTGGGTGGTATTTCCAGTCTAGGCCTTGGATTTTTATTTAATGTTTAATATGAGAAATTTATAGTAAAGTATTTTTGCTAGTCTAGTCGTCTCCGTCCACGATGCGTAATAGGTAGTTGGACCTAAAGCCCGCCTGAAAAAATTGGCAATTACTTTACTTTACATTACTTTTTTTTTATAAGAATGAGGCGGAGATTATAGTTTTAACCATTTTACCCCCAGATCTAACGCCAACGCGTATATTGGAATAACATCGATGATTTTATTCGTACACATGTTTAAAATAATTTTTTTTTTAATTTATTTACAACCTGTACATGTACATATACATCAAGTAAATTTGTTCTTAATTGAGTTATGCACAGATTGTAGGCTGAATCCTGGAGGATCCAGCGCCACAATCGGGAAGGCATGCTGAGAGAGGGGCCGGCCAATGCTGGAACTCTCTAGAGGTTGGAAGGAAGTTTAGAAAATAGGTAAAAGGTGTAGGGCCAACGTCGTTTCAGGCGTCGTGGAGGACTGTCTGGATGGGCTGTGTTGTGGATAAGGCTTGTGCTGAGGGGATTAGGATGTATGGTTAGGTTATAATGGAAATTAAGGAAGCCGAGAATGTATTAGGTCATTGACAAAAGGTATATTGAGGTCTGTGTGGAGGGGTTAAATTGGATACATAGAAAGGAGCGTTGACGATGTGCCGAAGGACTTTAGATTGAAATGATTAGATTCTTTGGATGTTGGAAGGTTTCGCAGAGCCCCAAAGCTCAGCTCCGTAGGTCCAGATGGGTCTTAGTAGTGTCTTGTATAGAGTCAGTTTGTTCTGTACATTCATGGCTGATCTCCGCTCTAGCAGTCTTCGTCTATTGAGTTCTTGTCTTTTCAGTCTAGTGTGTGAGTTCCATGTCAGCCGACTGTCTAAATACAATCCTAGGTAGCGTACTTGTGTGGAGGTCAGTATTTCTCTGTTGTGTATGAGTAGTGGGGGACAAGTTTTTAAAATAAAATAAAAAATGAAAAAGCAGGTTAAAAATGAAACAGCGATATTTACCAGCACTGCGCGCCTAACCACATTTTAAATTTGGGACAATCTACTTGCAGATTCAACCTTTACCGCGAGAGAATTAAGCAAAAAACAAAAAATCGTCGAATTCGTCGAATTTCAAGAGAGCCCCATTTGCGCATTGTTGGGATTATATCGAACTTCTTTCTTGCTACTAAAACTCTGCGATGCTAATGGTGCTTACTTTGTTTAAATTGAACGCGCATTGGTTTAGTTATACAATTAAATTAAGTAAACCCTCTGAAAGCCTTAAAACTCTCCTCTCTACCGTAATAGTTTTAATAATCCAACAAACTTTAGCGCCGCATGCGATTACTAAATTAGAAGAACGAAATGCTAGGGCAAGTTGTGTTTGCCAAATAACAGCTGTAAATTATAACTAAAGTAAATAAGTAATAATTTTGAATTTAACATAAAATTCAATCATTTTTTTTGTTTAATAGCTCATAAATTTAAATGAACTTAAGTTTGTAAGAGATTGTGTTTAAAACAAAGCAAATAGATAAATATATATTTAGATAGTGTGTTCGAGCCGGGACGGATGTAGGTAAAGTATGTAGTTTACAAAGTGTCCGTGTGTTAGTGCAAGTGTTTATGCCCCTGAGAGTGTATGAGAGAGAATTAGACTTATGGAAGGGTATTGAGGCTGAAGCTTGAGAGAATGCTCGGCTAATATGCAAATTGGATGCAAATCGCTTCCTCTAGCGTACAAGAATAGAACCATGGTTTTACTCTCTAGTCTTCACTATGTAAGGAGAGCTTACGCTATACCCTTAGTGGAAGAAGAAATTCACTTTAGCTTCGTCACTTCTATCTCAGCGCTGGATTATGCAATAGTAGTAATAAATCGAGGAGATTGTAATTATTTTTATTACCGCCGTAAAACAAAAATTTGGTATCAATTAATCGTTTTATTGTAGTTACGATTAGCTATAATTTTCGTTCTTACCTAGCAAGAATTTGGTAAGAGAACTTTCTCGTCTTTCCTTCCTCGAAACTTTGGAACTTACATTGGTAAGACAGGTTTTGAGACTTCTCTGAGAAGGAGTACGTGCTATTTCCAATTGGTCTTTCTGAGTTTACGTGCCATTGAGTGGTTGGCTACTTAACTAAATAAACGGAAAATCCAAGAATATTTAAATTTTGTATTTTATTATGATGCTAACATGTTACGCAACTTTATTTTTTTGGTAGAAATCATTCAACGTGAAGTATCTCTTTTGCAAGAGTATTGGGGTACATCTTGTGGAGTAATAGGCAATAGGAGTCATCCTCAGAACATCTGGGGATGATGATTGGGGGAAGGGTAACGAGTAAAAGGTCTCTAGTCTCAGGTGTTCTCAATTTCAGGCCGAAGATGTGAAGGCACTTTGCTGCATGATTGCTGGGCAGTAATTAAACATGCTAGTTACGGGCCTGGAATGGCTTTTGGCCCCGCTGGAACAGCTTCTTGATTGTCGGGCTTAAAGAGGAATATATACCCTTTCTTAGAAGAAAGGGGTGCTAAGGCTTCCGGCAGAGAGGTCAACCCCCATCTGCCGGCTCCGCCTACCTTTTTCTTGGGGTTCCCTGAAAAGTGCTCTACATAGGAGATTATACCTGACTACCGATATTACATCCCTTAGTTAATGTTTCTTAGAAAGTTTAGTACCATTTTGATCGTGGACGGGTTTATCAGCAAATGGAGAGACTCTAGTTCAGTGGTTCTCATCCTTTCTAATGCCGAATCCCCGCAATACAGTTCCTCATGTTGTGGTGACCCCAAACCAAAAAATATTTTGGTGGTTATTAGATTAGATAATAGATGGGACGGGACCTACGCCCCACGGCACCGCAGCCACAGAAGATTTATTGTGCTAGCCCCTTCTTAGTTCTAGTAAGCGAACCCTCCCCTCCTGAAGAAGTTGAGGACTTTCCCTACTAGTTCTTTTTGCCCTACCATCTCCTTAGGCCTCAGCGTTCCAAAGGTTTCATAGCGCAAACGCAATCGAACAACAGGTGAGAGGCCGTTTCCTCCTCTTCCTGACATAATCTGCACACAACGGCTCCGAGCTAATAAGCCCCACCTTGCGCAGATGCTTCTTGAAATTTTGGTGGCTACTTCATAACTGTAATTTTGCTACAGTTATGATTCGGAATGTAAATACCTGATATGCATTATATGTTATATTCTCATTGCTACAAATCAAACATATTTTAAACATAGTGATTAATCACAAAAACAATATTTAATTATAACGGCATGCGTTCCAGCTGAATAGCGCTGCTGCAGACGGTAGCGCGGCTTCTCAGCGGCTAAAGCCATCGGAAATATGTATTTTCCGATCGCTTTAGCTTTAGGCGATCCCTGTGTTTCGGTCGTTCGACCCTCGCCGGGGTCGCGACCCACAGGTTGAGAACCGCTGCTCTAGATTAGAAGATTAGAGACTCTGGACAAAGTTGAGAGGTTAGCGTCGATGTAATACCATCGGAATAGCCATCTACGTCGTCTAACGTTGAGGATGGTATGATTGTGACTATAGTGCCCTTGCTTACAGAAAAATATACATCAAAAGATAGAGATTTAGCACCGGTCAAATATCAAAAGAGGATATAGCACCGTTAAAAGTAAATGGTAAACATTCTTAGAAACGGCTGAGAGCCTGGGTAGTAACCAAGTGTTCGTGGAGAATATCCCCTACCTAGAATTCTCTTTGAGTAGCTTCCTTCAGAATATTTAGGTAGAGCAATGTAAGGATGGCTTCAGGGACGACTTGGTAACCGTCATTACTGGTTCCTCCTTCTCTTTTTTTGGACTTCTCTAGTGTACCCGGGTACATAGTTTGATCACCCTTGTTGCAGTGCTTCACCGGGCACCAATGGGAGACATAACCATTCTAATTAAAGTTCTTTGTGTAGAATAACTCGTAAAATAAGAAGAAAGATGGGCGAGAAATAGCGTTCCTTCTTTTATGCAGGCATTATCGGATGCTGTGGACGGAAACGGGTAGCAAACATCTATTAGAACTAGTTAATACATTAAATAAAATCCAAGTCCCTAGAGCGGCCATCGAACTCATTACAATACGACTTACCGGTCCTCGCCTTCAACCACTCGGTTATCTTGGCGTCTGTATTTATGTTGAATATGCAATTAATTAGAGCCAATAAGAAATCCCGCTATAAAGTGGCTAATTACTTAGAAGGAATAAAGTTAATTACATTATGTTTAAATTTAAGTATAATAGGTTAAATGTTATTTAGCAAAATAATGTAATGTTATTGCTCGCCAACACTTTAAGGTGCTGTCGTACTCCATAATTATCCTTCTACAAATTATTTCACTTATAATTAGTAGGTTGCAAAACGGAGAGAATCCCCCCAAATCTGGGGGGAAAAAGTCGCCTCAAATTTCCCTCAAAGCAGAGACTGCCGGTCTCCATTGCACTGCACTAGATCGTCTCTAAATTCGTGGCCATTGCCGAATAGCCTATATACTCGTATATGGTCTTCAGGAAGCGACTTGATGTTACTCACCTAGATGCATTCCATCTTCACACTGCATTGGTCTCCCCTAGCGTTCAGATGACCAACTATTAAGCCTGCCTAATCATTACCCACCCGCCAGTACCCTTAATAGCTAGCTTTCTCAGAGTCAACAAATCGGTCCGAATTCATTCTTACGATAAATCTCTTTAGCCTGGTGATAATCTCTTTTCTTTGTCAATTCTTATAGCCTCCTACTTCCTTGAAAATCCTGTCGCTGTAACATTATGGAGATTTTTAAGGCAGATTTGGGTCCACAAATGTTGTGCTAGACCATTCCCTTGCATGTTTGCCGGCAGTTGTATGTTTTTATCACCAATTAAATGGGATTAATATTAAAAAAATAATTTTACATCACACTTTTCACGTATTTTAGACTAATTTTGTGAATTCACTTATAAGAACCAAGTTTCTAAGATGGCTTAATAACATTAAATGTAATTTTCTAAAAATGTCACACCAGGCTAGTGCTGAATTCTTATTTTTTTTTACTTATTTAAACTATAGAATATTTAAAAGAAAATAGCAATAAAAATAAAGATTCTAACATTTCCGTCTTGATATTGCGTGACACTATGCTAATGGGGCAATCATGCTTTCTCTAAAAGACCAAAGGCCACTATAGAGTGAGTATAGAATTAATTTAAATCATTTTAAAGGATAAATGTGTATATTTTAGTTTTATAATAGCTTGATTAAAACTGTCCGGAAGGACAGTTGTGTAAGAATTGATCGTCAAAAAAAGTGCACGAAAAAGGGTAACATTGTAAAAACACCCAACTTTGACAAAAATTTTTCTCTTTTTCTATAAAGAATAAAATTCCCAAATTTTCTTTATAATATAGGGCAGAGGTCGGCAACGCGGCGCCCGCGGGCGCCACTGCGCCCTTCAATAAATTTTAGTGCGCCCTTAAACTATTGTTAATTTAGACAAGAAATTCAAAACGTAAATTTTAAAATTCCTTGAATCTACTGCACGTCAACGGTGACGCGCTTACGCGTTGAACTGAAATGAACTGAGCAATCATGTCAGTAGTAGTCAGTACACAAGAGAGCATAGATCAAGAGAGTTTGTCACAGGTTTATGCCATCCCTATTATGGACTCATCGAAAAGAAAACGTACTTATTATTTCAATGCCGAGTGAAAAAAAGAGTTCCCATATTGCTGATATGATTAGCGCAGTTAATTCTTTCAAATGTAAGTTGGAATTGTTAAAAGCGCATTTGTTGAAAAATTCCTTGTCTCACTTTCAAAATGTCAAACGATTAATTGAAAATTAATTTAAATTTGAGTGTTGATGAATTTGACACTACATCGTACATAAAAACCATTGATACATTAATAATCGAATTTTCGTCGAGATTTCAAGATTTTCTACCGTTAGAATCAGTAATTCCATTTTTCGTCAATCCATTCAATGTTCATGAACCTGATTTGCCTTCCAAAATTTCAAATTATTTCGATGTTACTAACATGCAGGACTTAGAAATGGAAATAATTAATTTGCAAAATGATATTGATTTAAAATCACATTATGATGATAAATCAATTTGGAAATTAGTTACTGAGGAAAGTTTTCCTATTTTGAGAAAATGCGCTCTAAAAATATTTTCATACTGTGGAACTACCTATAATTGTGAAGCCCTTATTTCAAATATGACATATTTAAAATCTAAATATCGATCACAGCTTACGGATGCACATTTAGATAACTGTTTAAGAGCGGGTAATTCGTCGTATATGATCGATTATGAAAAAATTGCAGATGATATGGCAACCCAAATATCCCATTAAAATAATTTTATATAAAAAATATGTCATTGCTCTTGCCACCATCTTTAATATACTTACAAACATTCTTCTGTATTTATTTAAGATTAATAATAACCTTGTTCTGTAATTAAATTTATAAATTATAAAATTAATAAATGAACATGTTTTATAAATATGAATATTATTTTTATATATTTGTTAGGTCAAAAAATAGTTGGCGCCCGCCATGAATTTTTAATTTAGTATTTCACTCTTTACATTAAAAACGTTGCCGACCTCTGATATAGGGCATATCCTTCTTTAAAACTGTTTTTTTTTTTTTGCAACAATCCAGATCTAATAGATTTCGAGAAAAAAAATGGCTGTAAATGAGCAAAAACGGCATTTTCAGAAAATTATCTTTTTACTCTTTTTTTCAACAACGTATTAAAAGATATTTTTCAAAAATATAATTTAATATTACTGATTCATTCGATTAAAAGATCCAAAGAACTGGTTACGTCATTATTATTACGTAATTACATGATTACTAATTCGTGATTTGCATTAAAATTCAAAATCTAAAATGATTTTAAATTAATCGGATGTATCTTAAATTATTTTAGCGCTAATTATTTTCAACGACTGTTAGCATAATATGAATTTTATAAACTATTTTTTATTTAGACTGAAGATCTTTAGGGATAAAGTATAATTACTGGAGCCTAGTCTAAATTGGACCAAACTTCGTTAGTTCCTCTCTTTTGAATTTAATGTTATTTAATAATGAAATTTCTTTTATATTATTTAATATTTACTTTAATATTATATGCCTCCACTTTAATGGAGCCATTTTCAATAGCAATGCTGAATAGTGGGACATCTTTTTGAAAACTTGGCTCTTTTGATCTGCCGAGTTCCTTTAAATTTATCTTAATAACATTTAATAGGTGATAAAACCATATAATTTCTGCAAACTTGCAGAGGAAGTGCCTAGAACATCATTCTGTGTACCCGGATCTCCTTGGGATTACCAGAAAGAGGAGGAGTGGCTCTGAACGGAGGTAAAGAGGCTGTGGTCAGGCCAAAAGTATAATAGAAGGGACACAACTTTGGTACTTGTTGGATCTGAGTAGAAAGTATTTTCTTAAGGGTTCTGATGGCGGTGACGATGGACACTTAACATTGTGGTGGGCCATCTAAGTACTATCGGAAGTTGTTGTCAGTGATTGGAATGCATGTAGTAGTGTATCATTGCTCGGTACAGTGTCCTCGCTTCAAGACCATCTGTATTGCTAGCTCTGGCCAGATATTTACCACATCATTCTGTGCACCTGCTTCGGCAATCTAGAAACGTGGGTATTCCAATTTGCCCTTAAGGCTCTTATGCAACGGACGAGTCTTGCTTAACAACTTACGTAATAGAGTTTACATGGCTGATGATAAAAAGAATGTATATTTTTTTAAAAAAAATTACAGTTTCATTTATACTTCTACAATCATATTTTTTAGAATGTATTAGATGTCACCGGACCCTTGAGCTGGCCATATTCATGCATAAAATATGTATTTGTTCAATAATGAGTAGCAACGATGTAATTTTATAGTTCACGAAACAATAATTTTAAATGGTTGCAAAACTTCCCCTTAGTAGGTGTAAGAGCAGAACGTCGCTTTTATGTTACTTAGGGGGGAGCCCCAACCCTCTCATCCTGCCAAATTTACAATCGGGTTAAGTTTTTACTGAGTAATTAGTAATAATAATTTTGGAGGGGGCCTCACGTACATGAGGTTAACTCCTCTCCCATTCGATGTACAGCCTCGAGACCCCCAAAAGGCACATCTACATAAAACTCCAAATCGAATGACACCTCATTCATGAAAATCGGTTCGCGCGTTTAGGCGCTACGCAGTTTAACCCCTTAACGTGCACGCTCGAGTTAACTCGAGCGCGCTAAATTGGCCAAACTGTGCACACTCGAGATAATTCGAGCGGCGTTGTACTTTATGCTGCTATAATTTTTCACACTCGAATATAATCGAGAATTGAAAATAATGTGAAAGCAAAGAAAAACAATCGTTTTATTGATATTTATCATTTACATGGGATTGCAAGCTATAACACTTACTTAATCGTATAAAATATAGCGGTTTTTTCAAAAATACTGTGCATTAAGGGGTTAAAAAAAAGGTAACAAGAAGAACAAGAACGGTTTCTGAAAATGCCGTTTTTGCCCATTTTCGGCAACGTATTTCTCGATATCTATTTAATCTATGTTGTTGCCAAAAAAATACAGTTATAAAGAAGGATTTGACCTTTATTTTAAAGAAAATTTGGGAATTTTATCTTTTATAGAAAAAGAGAAAAACATTGTCAAAGTTGAGGGTTTTTCAACGTTACGCTTTTTCGTGCAGTTTTGACGATCAACCCTTATACAACTGTCCTACCGGACAGTTTAAAAAAAATATTTATTTTGCTTTTTTTTAGGCATTGCCTTTCGCCATACAGCCAGCATAGTCTAGGTGCTTATCACTAGAATATCACTCACTCTCCATTCTTACTTATAAATACATTCGCTTCACACATTCATCCCTCTACTATATACAACTACATAAACTACAGCTAATGGATGGATCAGTACTCTATATTCCTGCCATCCTTATAGCTTAACCGAAATTAAAATCACGTAATCCTTCTCTAATCATTTTCTTCCATTCATTCTAATTCGGCTATAGCTTTTAAATACATTCATATTTCTTTGCTAGCTCTACTGCAGATTTAAGCACATAGATGTTGGTGGAGAATATTATGTCTTCGTAGCGAAAAGGTGCATCTAAATATACCTGTATATGTCGACAAACATTCGTTTCCACTCTACTGCATAACGTGGACATATCATTATTATATGTTTGAAATCCTCCTCCTCATTGCAATCACGCAAAGAGGAGGGGACCTTTTAATAATATTAGGAGTAGTAATACACAACCAAAGTTTTTCTAGAAAATTAATAATTATTGCCAATATGTGACATCCTTTGCAGATTTTGATACATCAATAAAAGTTTGTCCATCAATGTAGTAATAGTTCTACCTAGTAAGGATAGAAGGTGACAATCAACACGGAACACACGATAATCAAATCCAGTTCACATAGTGCTCTATTTGCCAATTAATTTACACCTGACAAACACCTTTGTCCATCACTTGATGATTTAAGCCTTGTAGAGTGAGTACAGTTTCCTTGCGATTAGTAATCAACAAACCGAGTGTATTACGTAGTGTACTTTACACAACTATTCTCATTAATTTAGGAAATGCATTCTCAAGTAACTTAAAATTTTTTCAACTAAGTATGATTGTGGTCAAATTAGTTGAGCTTTCAAAAGGAGTACAAGTTCATTAAATGCAAATAAAATGGTTTTAGAGCTTAGTCTACGCAATGCAGATGTATGAAATCTAACCAAAAAGAAAAAAATTGTCCCAAAATTCTTTATTCTTGCTTTTCTGTTCTGAAAATTATTGTCGCGCCTACCGCAAATGTTTCCGCCAAAATTTTCGTTCCGGAAGAGTGACTTTACCAGCTCGAATTACGATATTTTTCTTCTCAAAATTGACTGTGCATTATTTTTCCGCAATTTTAGCTAAAGTTGGGCCACAATTCACTAAGAGTTTATAATATTTATTTTTATTTTGACATTTATTTACACTCTGCAAACTGATGCAGTAAAGTAGATTTGCTTAGAAGCGAACAAATTGTATTTGAAGTGAGTTTGGAAGAAGTGGACAGTGTCATCTCCCTGGATAGATTATCCTCGTACATTGACAAGAATTCTCTAGGCCAACGCCGTTTCTAACATCTGACCAGAGATTCTTAAGGATGTTCAGGGAAGATACGTTGATAACGTATGGATTGATGGTTTGTTCCTGTATATTTTGTAAAGAAGTTGTGATAAGGTCTTTGAAGAATAGATATTTTATTCGGTTTAAATAAGTCGTGTTTGTGGGACATTACTTAATATTGAGTAAAATTTTGTTCTGTATGACTTATAAACCATCTGGTGTACGTCGATTTGGCAATAAACTCATACATGAAAATCGGTTCACGCGTTTAGGCGCTACGTTGTTTACAAAAAAGGTAACAAGAACATTTTCTGAAAATGCCGTTTATTCCAGTGTTTGCTAACTATTTTTCTAGAAATCTATTAGATCTATGTTATTTCGAAAAAATTATAGTTATAAAGGAGGATTTGCCCTACATTATAAAGAAAATTTGGGAATTTTATCTTTTATAGAAAAAGAGAAAAAAATTGTCAAAGTTGGGTGTGTTTTTCAACGTTACGCTTTTTCGTGCAGTTTTTTGACGATCAACCCTTATACAACTGTCCTACCGGGCAGTTTTAATAAAAGTTAATAATAATATGTCAACGTCTCATCTGAACCGCTGATGCTAATATTGAAGTTTTATTATCAGATTCAGTAATCCTTAATTTTCACCCAACAACGTACAAATTGTCGCCATTTCTATGTGCGAAATTTCCCTAGTGAATCGATGTTTAGTCGTTAGTATTGCACGTATGGGATAATTACTTATTAAATATCCTTAAGGGTTAAATATTTAACTAAAATTCCAAATTGGAATTCATAAATTATATAAAAACACGCGAAAATAATTTATTCTATAAAATTGTTACAAACAAACATCTCCACATTTTGGGGGGGGGGCGAAAATACAAAATAAAAAATCTTCAAGATTGCATTACTTCCCTTTATGATTAGTAAGAGATAATAAAAGTACCTATATTAAAGGTCCTTTTAATTCAAATTTAAACCACTATTAAAACACCCCCATTTTATGAACAATTAATGACAGCATTTTGAATTATTTCATAGCTATAAAGTTGCATTTATCGTGACAGGCTGCAAAAGTTCATTTATAAAATAATATTTTATTAGTTAAATCAGCTTCAGACGGGTTCAGCGCGCAATGATCCAATTGGCTACCAAGGTCCTTGATTCACTCGTAATTTATTGCTGTCACATATATTTTATAATCCATTTCAGTTTCATGACCTTGTGAACTTTATGAATGAAGACTTTTAAAGTTATATCACACTTGATTAAGCTATTAATAAATATGGTAATATTCTTCTCCTACCTACACATCCCGTGTAATGTGACAATTCACTGAGACGAAAGTCAAACTTTTAGATCTCTAGAGACAGAAATTAAAGGCATTCGATACTTTTAAGCTCTATTGTATTTCAGTCACTTTATTTAGCAATAACTAGTTAGGCTGGAAACCTAGTGGAGCGGCTAGCAAAGCGGTGAAAACAAACACAAATTAACATATGGGACCGCGCATAGTGGGGAGCAAAGCGAAGATAGAGCAACGCTACCAAGAGAGAGAGTAGAGCAACGTGTTGTGACATGTTTGATTTCTTCGCTCTCATCGCGTTCAATTTTTTAAGGTTAAAATGGATATTGCTGCATTTATTGGTGTAGTTTTTTTTAAATAATCCTCCTGCGGGACCAAAAGGATCTTCTACATCACAACCGATTTGTGTTGGATAAGGAATGGAACAGAATTAATGGGTTTAACAATGAAATTCGCCCTTTTCTTGATTAACATGGCTTCAACTCTGGTTAGTTTGTAATTAAATGTTGAAATAGAGATTCGAAAATACGAATGAAACTTGCCAGGATGCTCCCGAAGTTGTTGGTACAAAGTGATGGAATTCACCATGTTCATGTCTAGTCCTGTTTATATCATGAACACTGCAGCTCCTACTTCTAAGCTGCTGTAAATACCAAAATTTTCAAGGAAGAATTTTCGTATAGAAATAATTCCTCCATCGTGTCTCGTCGAAAGGACATCACTATGTGCATGCGAGACTCTTTGCTCGTTGCACGTCGCTCTCTCTGATTTGAAGTCACTAACATCGCCGCTTTGCTCGCAGGTTCACTATGATTCCAGCCTTAGGGAAGGGATTTGTTCAATGGTTGGCGCTCTGGATTCCTATTCAGGGATCATCCGGAGTACTGATCCAGAGCTGCTGGCACTTAGATTTTATTTTCATATATCCGGGCTCCGGGCGCCAGTTTTTAGTTTTTTTTTAAATATGTTTTTAAAACAAAACAATTTCCTATGGTAATCAATTAAAACTTAATGCACTTAGTTGCATAGTTATAAGGTTGAGACTTGTGGTGAACTGGCTCGATTTCTCTGTTGTCTGTGTGTGTGTGAGTGAAGGGACCTGGCCAAGGGCAAAAGGATCTGATACAAAAAAACGAAAAGTTAGGGCACATAAATTAGTTGGGGCAAAGAGTCTGCACGCCCTCTTTAGGTCTGTGAAGGGAGTTTACTAGGGCTGGACGAGTGAAAGCCGTTGCCAACCTTGCCCCTAGTCAGCTCTCCTGAAACTCATGAAAGTACAGCTTTACTGCTCTCTCATCGCTAGAACTCCCCTTCAGAGCCACTATCGCCCATCACGTCCCTTTCTTCACCGACCAACTAAGGACAGTCCCCTGCTTGACTAGTGGTTTGAGTAAGAAATAGAATTATCTACAACTATTTTGTACTTTTAACATTTATTAAAACACGTTTTTTTCTGGGCTGTCTAGTTTACTCATTGTACTGGAGTTTTGGACACTTATTAGATAAAAAAAATCTATTAGGCAGTTTTTCGAACTATAGTTCATCTTCAGGGCTACAAAACAAAAACGAGAGATCTGAGTATTTACGAATCATTATGGTGACTAGGATAGAAAAGGGGCGAGCAATCTGCACCTTTGCCCCACGGCACCCCAGCCAAAAGAGGCTTATTGTGCCTTCCGTCTTTTCCGATCTAGTAGACGAAATCAACCCTATTAAGGAGGTTGAGAACTTTCCCTACTAGTTCTTTCTGCACTACTATCTCCTTTGGTCTCAAAGAGGTTTTTTGCAACGCAACGAACAACAGGTGAGAGGGGGCAGTTTCCACCTCTTCCTGACACAATCTGCACACAACGGCTCCGAGCTAATAAGCCCCCCACCTTGAACAGATTCTTCCTGAACCTGCCATGCCGCAGTGAATAGGCCTGTGATTAGAGTAAACTGATTTACTGGACACATCACCCAGTTCTTTTCATGTTCTCTCCAGATCCAGTTTCTGAAAGCCGCACGAACAGCCCCTTTGGTGATTCCCAGGACAGGTTCCGGGCCAATGAATGGAGTGTTACATTCGTGTCGGCTATTTCATCTCCCTTAATCCCCATATGACCCGGCACCTATTCCATCCGTACTTTATTGTGCCGAGCCCCTTGTTCCAGGGCCTTTTTACATTCCCAAACCAGGGAAGAGTAGTTCTGAAGGAAGTGTAAGGGTCTTAAGTAAGGGATCCATTCGCAGATTTTCCTCAGCGCAAGTTGTAATAGCAAAGACCTCGACCTGAAAGACGGTGGTGTATCTCCCAAGAGACCTTTCAATGAGAATCTCAGGTTTAACTCTATACACTCGCATCTCCGGTACCACAGGCCATCTTGGAGCCATCCGTGAATCACATGACTCCCTTCCGGCACTGTTCTGTCCAGTTCACCCTCCAGCCAGTTTTCGATCTGAGGAACACTTGAAATGAAGCCTCAAAACTGTGTCTAAGACAGATAGAGGTTTTTATTTTAAATTTTCGAAAAATCTCAAATTATGAAGACTAAGACATTATTCAAAATTTGCTAACTTCAAACTAGTTATAATCAAATTTGTTTACAAATTCAATTTACCTTATTTTATCCACTCAACAACTACCAGGATCAAAGATTGCGCACTTAAATCCTTGATACAGAATTCTCCTAGAGGAGACTGGACAACAAACACTTCAAAACTTCAACAAGCATACCACTCGACTATAAAACAGTTTTACCCATTAATTAACAAAAACACTCCTGCACTGTACTGCTCTACAAGACGTTCCTTAGATCAGTCTAGATTACAGCTAGCTACACACAGACGAAAAGACTACAGACTTCGCAAAATAATGTACCACGAATTGCACTGAACGCCCATGCATGGTAAACTAGGAACCCCTCAAATACCTAGAGAACTGGACATTCAAGGCCATTCACACTCACATGACCTAGAGATTAGAGATGGTAGATGGGACGGGACCTATACCCCAAGGCACCGCAGCCACAGAAGACTTATTGTGCCAGTCCCTTCTTAGTTCTAGTAGGCGAACCCTCCCCTCCTAAAGAGGTCAAGGACTTTCCCTACTAGTTGTTTTTGCGCTACTATCTCCTTCGGCCTCAACGTTCCAAAGGTTTCATAGCGCAAACTTTCGATTGCAACGCAATCGAACAACAGGTGAGAGGCCGTTTCCTCCTCTTCCTGACATAATCTGCACAACGGCTCCGAGCTGATAAGCCCCACCTTGCGCAGATGCTTCTTGAACCTACCGTGCCCCGTGAATAGGCCTGTAATCAGAGTAATCTGATTTCTGCCCAAACACAGGGTCTCTTTGGATCTTTGCTTACACAGCCAAGGCATCAAAGTCTTGCTGTGTTTAACCCCAGGACACATCACCCAGTTCTTCTCGTGCTCCCTCCAGATCCAATCTCTGAGAGCCGCGCGAACCGAACCCCTGGTGATCCCCAGGACAGGCTCTGGACCGATGAAAGGAGTGTTAGCCCCATTCCTGGCCAGATAATCAGCTTTTTCATTCCCTTCAATACCCACATGACCCGGCACCCATTCCAACCGAACTTTGTTGTGCCGCGCCAGTAGTTCTAGGGCCTTCCTGCATTCCCAGACCAGGGAAGAGGTGATTCTGAAGGATACGAGAGCCTTCAGTGCAGCCTGGCTGTCCGAAAAGATGCGAATCTCCCTATTTCTAGGTTCCATCCGCAGGTTTTCCTCAGCACATATTTTAATAGCAAAAACCTCGGCCTGGAAGACTGTGGCGTATCTCCCAAGAGATCTCTCAATGAGTACCTCGGGTTTAACCCCATACACTCCAGACCCAGTCCCACAGTCCATCTTGGAGCCATCGGTAAACCAAATGCCTCCCTTCCGGTACTGATCCGTCCAGTTTACCCTCCATTCAGTCCTCGGTTTAATACACACCTGAAAAGGAGTCTCGAAACTGTATTTAGGACAGATACTGTCCCCTGCCATGTCAATAACCGGCCCAGGGTCGACCTTATCTGAAATAATCATATGGCCAATGCAGGAACTTATACGCCTCCATTGCCCATTGCTCGCCATTCTGTACGCACTGGCCCTTGCCTCCGCCTGAATAACATATTGAAGCGGAGCCAACCCCAGAAGTACCTCCAGCGCCGCAGTAGGGGTGCTACTAAAGGCCCCCGTGATCATCAGACATGCCAGTCTCTGCACCCTTGCTAGAGCCTTAATTGCCGTCTGTTGTTCAGTCTTCCTCCACCACACCACTGAACCGTAGGTGATGATAGGTATGACTGTACGTGTATAGAGCCAGTGGGTCATCTTTGGGCTAAGACCCCATGTCTTCCCACAGGTTCTAGTTATTCCACAAAGGGCCTGTTTAGCCCTTAATGTAACTCTCTCAATCTGCGCCTTCCAAGTGAGTTTGGTATCCAGGACAATGCCCAAATACTTGACCTCACCCGACACATGACCTAACTAACAGACAAACAATCCTTCAAACACTGCCATCTACATCTCATCACCACCTTGGCGAGCCCCTGCAGCTCTAAGAAGACTAAAACCAAAACTGTATCAAGATCTTTGAAGAACTGAACTCCATTTGGAATCATTATGTGCGCTGGCCCATATTCAATGTAAATTTATTCTTAGGAATAGAGAAATATAGTGAGTACACTTTATACTATCCCAGAATTGATTTATGATTGTGAATGTCCTGGTTTGTGTGAATGTTTTTATTAGGATATGAATATTTATTAGCGTGATTGTGAATGCATTGACTAACCGTGCAAAAAGTAAGCGTATTTAGTAACTAAGCGAGCATAATAACCGCAAGGTTCATTGCTCAATGTAATAATAAAATAAATAAAAGATTGCGGTAACAGAACTCAACTGAGAGTTTAAGCAAGCAGTAATAACACGCATGCGCTCTAAAATTAAATAAATACTAATAATATTTTGAAATTTAAAAAATAAAGATAGAATTTTCAGCAGATGAAACAGCTTGTCTCTGCCTAAAAGAGCTTTACTTTTCATCTCGTGCACAGGAAGGCGGCCATTGAAAAACGAATTGCCACTACAAAAAGTTGGAAGTCCAAACTGTTTGGTATGTCAAGGTCTTCCTCTTTAAACTGTTTCACTTGCTGACATAGTATTCTCTTTCCATTTTATTTGTCGGCTCTATAATTATTTTTTATATAGTAATATTTTATCTTTTATTAAGATAATACAATATGCATTTATTTTTAATCTTTTAAGTGCTATCGAACAAGGGATTATTTCTACTTTCTGTTACAGTACAAGGTTAGGAAAGTAATCAGGTCGTAACGAATTTCACTTTTCAAAATTCTGTTTTTCGAAGTGTAAATTTTCCTTCCGGAAGTGCACCTTTACTGAGTCAATTGTTCCTTCTTTTTCTTTATGATGTTCCCAAAAATCAGCTCCCGCAATTTTATTTTTAAACTTGGGATGTTTATTACTCAATAAGTAGATCTAAAACTTTTATATGGAAATAATTTTCTGTTAAAATTCGATTAAGTAAATTTATAAGAAATTGATAGATTTAAGATTTTGGGCTGATTCTGATGGTCTAGTGGTTATGAAGCGTGGTTTTGTAAGTGGGAGATCCCCAGTTGAAATCCCGGGTTTGGCTATTTTTTTGATTTGTTAGTAAAAATATTAATAGAAAACTATGTGCTTCTGCCACCGTTCAAGATAATTAATTATTGAACGTTAAGTCTTGCCTGAAAAAAAATAGGCAATTACTTTACTTTTTAGACTTATGCCCTATTAGATCAGAAAGCAGGACGAGACCTAAACCCCTCGGCACCGCAGCCACAAGAGGCTTATTGTGCCTTCCCCTTTGGATCTAGTAGACGAAACCTGCCCTATTTAAGAGGTTGAGGACTTTCCCTACTAGTTCTTTTTGCGTTACTATCTCCTTTGGTCTCAAAGATCCAAAGGTTTCATAGCGCAAACGCTCCATTGCAACGCAATCGAATAACAGGTGAGAGGCTGTTTCCTCCTCTTCCTGCACAACAGTTCTGAGCTAATAAGCCCCCACCTTGTACAGGTGCTTTCTGAACCTACCTTACCCCGACAGAAGGCCTGTGATCAGAGTAATCTGATTTCCACCCAAGCCCAGAGTCACTTTGGCTCTTTGTTTATACAGCCAAGGCATCATCTTGCTTATCCGTGGTACACGGACGGCCCCCCGGATGGGGGAGCGGGAGTGTACGGGGTGAAGCCGAAATTTAGGTTTTCGGTTAGCCTAGGAAAACTAGCAACGGTTTTTCAGGCTGAGCTAGCTGCAATTAGATTCTGTGCTGCTGAGATTAACGGGCGAGGAATTATTAATTCTAAGGTCGTAATTTTCTCGGATAGTCAGGCTGCTCTACGAGCTATTAGTTACTACCAGGTCAATTCAAAGCAGGTTTGGGACTGTCTGGGTGCCCTAAAGGAAATTAGTGACCAAAATTAGGTCTATCTGGTTTGGGTACCTGGTCATTTAGGAAATAAGGGAAACGAAGTGGCAGATTTATTGGCCAGGGAAGGCTCTGCGGGACACTTCGTTGGCCCGGAGCCCTATTTTGGAGTCTCGCAAGTGTCTTAAGATTGCGCCCATTAAACTATGGGTGCAGACTAGGTCTCAGGAGTGGTGGCTTGCTATAGGGCGGAGACCGGCGAAGGAGTTCATTAGAGGCTATTCGCCAAGGCTGACAGCAGAATTAATCCTTCCTGGCCGTGGGGCTATAAGGATAATTGTAGGCCTCGTATTAACCGGCCACTGCAGGATCAGAAAACACATGCATCACATGGGCCTGGCAGATGACAGCCTTTGTAGGTTCTGTCAGAAAGAGGAGGAAACGGCACTGCACGTATTGTGTCAGTGCGAGGGGCTTGTCTGGCTAAGGATGTTACTTCTCGGGGAGGATAAAAACCAAGGCCTGTGAGCTTTACCCAGGAGTCGCTCTTCAAAATTAAGAGTCCGATTAAACGGACGGTTCTGGAGGGCGAGCTCTAGAGTATAGATCCGAATGGATCGCAGTGGCGTAGGCCTTAAGGGCCGCCCTATTAGAATCTTAATCTTAATCTTGCCGTGTTTGACCCCAGTACACATCACCCAGTTCTATTCATGCTCTCTCTAGATCCAATCTCTTGAGAGCCGCACGACTACACTCTTGGTGACCCCCAGGGCTGGTTCCCGGCCAAGGAGTTTTAACTCCGTTCCTGGCCAGCTTATCAGCTGTTTCATTCCCCTTGATCCACACATGACCCGGAACCGATTCCAAAGACACTTTGGGCTACGACCTATTAACAGTAATTCAATTTGTAATATACATTGTATTTTTTAGCAATATTTACATTTTTAGCCATTTTTTGTTTTTTTTAAATTTTCGCAACTGGTGACTTTAAAGTGAATTTTATTATTTCTTACAAAACTATATAAAAAACTACGCGAATTACGATAGGAAAACGTGGTGTAATTTTTCGCGCCAGATTTGTTTTTAATTACAGATTACGTAATATTTCAATCACTGAACGAAGCGTTAAAATTCCCTCAAGGAGGCCTTGGTAGTGTAGTTAACGTATAAACGGGCACCATCTGCGGAATGTTTTACTGGTTGTTGTTAAAAAGACTGGTTTTTACTTCTGTGAATTACAGTTCTTGTGTAAACTATAATCTAGTTTTAAAATAATGTATTTAATAAATTTTTATCCAGGTTTAGTTTTAGTATCTTTTTTTTTAAATGTTCTTTAAAAGATTTCATTGCCTTGGCCGTCGAATATCAAATACAGAGCAAGGAGTGGGACAGACGAACTGAGACAGAAAGTGTATCCGGTTTTTTACATTAATCACTTTGCCGACTACATCCTGTAGTTCTTAAAAACTTGGTCGTGATACACATTTACTGGCAGAGATCTTTTTATTTTATTTTTGTCCCAGTATTTTTATTTGGATTCTTTTTAGACTAAATATTATATAGATTTTCTTTTATTTTAATTTTTATATTATTTTAAATTAATACTCTCATATTTTTAAGTAAATTTAATTTAATTTATTCGCCTTCACGATTGTTATTATTGTTTTGCTTGTCATCGATTTTCAGATTAAATTGAATCAACTTTGACTTTATCCATCTCGCCCTACACTAGCTGACTCTAACTTGATTTTTCACTTAATTGAAGTCGAATTAGGTCCTCTCCTCTTTGCGTAGATTGCAATGAGGAGGAGGATTTCAAACATGTAATAATGATATGTCCACGTTATGTGGTAGAAAGGAAACGAATGTTTGACGATATATACAGGTATTTAGATGCACCATTTCGCTACGAAGACATAATATTCTCCACCAACATCTATGTGTTTAAATCTGCAGTAGAGCTAGCAATGAAATATGAATGTATTTAAAAGCTATAGCCGAATTAGAATGAATGGAAGAAAATGCTTAGAGAAGGATTACGGTGATTTTAATTTTGGTTAAGCTATAAGGATGGCAGGAGCACAGAGTGCTGCTCCATCCATTAGCAGTAGTTTATGTAAATAGCGGTATATAGTAGAATGATGAATGTGTGAAGCGAATGTATTTGTAGGTAAGAATGGAGAGTGAGTGATATTCTAGTGATAAGCACCTAGACGATGCTGGCTGTATGGCAAAAGCCAATGCCAAAAAAAGAAAACAAAAAAAAAGATTAGATTATCCGGATGGGACCTATGCCCCACGGCACCGCAGCCACAAGAGGCTTATTGTGGCCTCCGTCTTTGAATCTAGTAGACGAAACCAACCCTATTGAGGAGGTTGAGGACTTTCACTACTAGTTCTTTTTGCGCTACTATCTCCTTTGGGCTTAAAGTTCCAAAGGTTTCTTAGTGCAACCGCTCGATCGAGTGAGTGATATTCTAGTGATAAGCACCTAGACGATGCTGGCTGTATGGCGGAAGCCAATGCCAAAAAAAAAAAAAAAAAAAAAAAAAAGTCGAATTCTCTACACTAAACTGATTAATCTATCTCTACGTCGGGTAAAATCAAAGACGTTATCAATTACTGTGCATCTAACCGCATTTTCAACTATCGGAACCAAATTTCACTTGAATTAAAAAAAACTAAAATTTCACTTGATATTCAATATCATAATTACATCTCTTTTTTTTCTGTTCCAGGTAAAAAACTAACAACAGAACTTTTAACTTATTAAAAATCATCTGAGGTGAGTTTTTTTAAAAAATTCATTTTAATTTCACCTTTGCCTAATCATTACTTCAAAATTGTAAGCACCATCAGGGTGCATCAGGGTTCAAAATTCAAATGCACCCGTTCAAAGTCTTTTTAACCAAACTTTAATTGAAAAGAATGCTCCCCTAATTATCTGTTAATATTTACATCCAAACTTGAGGGCGTGGACAAGGCGAACCTTGGTTAGATGTTAACTAAATGATGAATTGGAGGACTGCTATCTACCGCCCTGGTTGTTTATATGATGGATCGTTAAATGAACCAAACTCACTACTTAGACAACTCATTGCTTTTATCTTAGTGAAGCTTCACTATAACGACAAAATCTATGAAGATGTTCGCCGTTGTGTGGTAGGAGAGAGGTAGCGTGTTTGCAAAGTTGTGGTTAATCGAATTACCTTCCATAGTTTTGTAGTGCTGCCCGCCGTTATGTTTCCTATGACTGTTAGTTTTAAAAATAATAAGACTAAACCAGTTTTTAGACACAAGAGAGATCGTAAAAAACATTATTACTACTTTATTTTTTCTAGTCCGAGCTATGATACGAACTTGTAGGCGCCACGGTATCCGATAGGTGAGGCCCGTGAAGCTAAGATGTATTGTTGGTTTAGTGGGTTCGATTTCCCTGGTCTAGGCCTTGAATTTTATTTAATGGTTATGGTTAGTATGAGAACATTTATAGTAAAGCATGTTAGGCGGTTATAGGCTAGACCCGCAATGCAAAGATGTATTGTTGGTTTAGTGGGTTCAATTCCCCGGTCTAAGCTTTGTAATTTAATGGTTAATATGAAAAATTTATAGTAAAGTATGTTAGGCGGTTATAGGCTAGACCCGCAATGCTAAGATGTATTGTTGGTTTAGTGGGTTCAATTCCCCGGTCTAAGCTTTGTAATTTAATGGTTAATATGAAAAATTTATAGTAAAATATGTTAGGCGGTTATAGGCTAGACCCGCAATGCTAAGATGTATTGTTGGTTTAGTGGGTTCAATTCCCCGGTCTAAGCTTTGTAATTTAATGGTTAATATGAAAAATTTATAGTAAAATATGTTAGGCGGTTATAGGCTAGACCCGCAATGCTAAGATGTATTGTTGGTTTAGTGGGTTCAATTCCCCGGTCTAAGCTTTGTAATTTAATGGTTAATATGAAAAATTTATAGTAAAATATGTTAGGCGGTTATAGGCTAGACCCGCAATGCTAAGATGTATTGTTGGTTTAGTGGATTCAATTCCCCGGTCTAAGCTTTGTAATTTAATGGTTAATATGAAAAATTTATAGTAAAATATGTTAGGCGGTTATAGGCTAGACCCGCAATGCTAAGATGTATTGTTGGTTTAGTGGGTTCAATTCCCCGGTCTAAGCTTTGTAATTTAATGGTTAATATGAAAAATTTATAGTAAAATATGTTAGGCGGTTATAGGCTAGACCCGCAATGCTAAGATGTATTGTTGGTTTAGTGGGTTCAATTCCCCGGTCTAAGCTTTGTAATTTAATGGTTAATATGAAAAATTTATAGTAAAATATGTTAGGCGGTTATAGGCTAGACCCGCAATGCTAAGATGTATTGTTGGTTTAATGGGTTCAATTCCCCGGTCTAAGCTTTGTAATTTAATGGTTAATATGAAAAATTTATACTAAAATATGTTAGGCGGTTATAGGCTAGACCCGCAATGCTAAGATGTATTGTTGGTTTAGTGGGTTCAATTCCCCGGTCTAAGCTTTGTAATTTAATGGTTAATATGAAAAATTTATAGTAAAATATGTTAGGCGGTTATAGGCTAGACCCGCAATGCTAAGATGTATTGTTGGTTTAGTGGGTTCAATTCCCCGGTCTAAGCTTTGTAATTTAATGGTTAATATGAAAAATTTATAGTAAAGTATGTTAGGCGGTTATAGGCTAGACCCGCAATGCTAAGATGTATTGTTGGTTTAGTGGGTTCAATTCCCCGGTCTAAGCTTTGTAATTTAATGGTTAATATGAAAAATTTATAGTAAAATATGTTAGGCGGTTATAGGCTAGACCCGCAATGCTAAGATGTATTGTTGGTTTAGTGGGTTCAATTCCCCGGTCTAAGCTTTGTAATTTAATGGTTAATATGAAAAATTTATAGTAAAATATGTTAGGCGGTTATAGGCTAGACCCGCAATGCTAAGATGTATTGTTGGTTTAGTGGGTTCAATTCCCCGGTCTAAGCTTTGTAATTTAATGGTTAATATGAAAAATTTATAGTAAAATATGTTAGGCGGTTATAGGCTAGAC
This sequence comes from Rhodnius prolixus, assembly GCF_049639745.1. Taxonomy (NCBI): domain Eukaryota; kingdom Metazoa; phylum Arthropoda; class Insecta; order Hemiptera; family Reduviidae; genus Rhodnius; species Rhodnius prolixus. The sequence goes on from NW_027411624.1 coordinate 28,929,889, forward strand.
CCGCAATGCTAAGATGTATTGTTGGTTTAGTGGGTTCAATTCCCCGGTCTAAGCTTTGTAATTTAATGGTTAATATGAAAAATTTATAGTAAAATATGTTAGGCGGTTATAGGCTAGACCCGCAATGCTAAGATGTATTGTTGGTTTAGTGGGTTCAATTCCCCGGTCTAAGCTTTGTAATTTAATGGTTAATATGAAAAATTTATAGTAAAATATGTTAGGCGGTTATAGGCTAGACCCGCAATGCTAAGATGTATTGTTGGTTTAGTGGGTTCAATTCCCCGGTCTAAGCTTTGTAATTTAATGGTTAATATGAAAAATTTATAGTAAAGTATGTTAGGCGGTTATAGGCTAGACCCGCAATGCTAAGATGTATTGTTGGTTTAGTGGGTTCAATTCCCCGGTCTAAGCTTTGTAATTTAATGGTTAATATGAAAAATTTATAGTAAAATATGTTAGGCGGTTATAGGCTAGACCCGCAATGCTAAGATGTATTGTTGGTTTAGTGGGTTCAATTCCCCGGTCTAAGCTTTGTAATTTAATGGTTAATATGAAAAATTTATAGTAAAGTATGTTAGGCGGTTATAGGCTAGACCCGCAATGCTAAGATGTATTGTTGGTTTAGTGGGTTCAATTCCCCGGTCTAAGCTTTGTAATTTAATGGTTAATATGAAAAATTTATAGTAAAGTATGTTAGGCGGTTATAGGCTAGACCCGCAATGCTAAGATGTATTGTTGGTTTAGTGGGTTCAATTCCCCGGTCTAAGCTTTGTAATTTAATGGTTAATATGAAAAATTTATAGTAAAGTATGTTAGGCGGTTATAGGCTAGACCCGCAATGCTAAGATGTATTGTTGGTTTAGTAGGTTCAATTCCCCGGTCTAAGCTTTGTAATTTAATGGTTAATATGAAAAATTTATAGTAAAATATGTTAGGCGGTTATAGGCTAGACCCGCAATGCTAAGATGTATTGTTGGTTTAGTGGGTTCAATTCCCCGGTCTAAGCTTTGTAATTTAATGGTTAATATGAAAAATTTATAGTAAAGTATGTTAGGCGGTTATAGGCTAGACCCGCAATGCTAAGATGTATTGTTGGTTTAGTGGGTTCAATTCCCCGGTCTAAGCTTTGTAATTTAATGGTTAATATGAAAAATTTATAGTAAAATATGTTAGGCGGTTATAGGCTAGACCCGCAATGCTAAGATGTATTGTTGGTTTAGTGGGTTCAATTCCCCGGTCTAAGCTTTGTAATTTAATGGTTAATATGAAAAATTTATAGTAAAGTATGTTAGGCGGTTATAGGCTAGACCCGCAATGCTAAGATGTATTGTTGGTTTAGTGGGTTCAATTCCCCGGTCTAAGCTTTGTAATTTAATGGTTAATATGAAAAATTTATAGTAAAGTATGTTAGGCGGTTATAGGCTAGACCCGCAATGCTAAGATGTATTGTTGGTTTAGTGGGTTCAATTCCCCGGTCTAAGCTTTGTAATTTAATGGTTAATATGAAAAATTTATAGTAAAGTATGTTAGGCGGTTATAGGCTAGACCCGCAATGCTAAGATGTATTGTTGGTTTAGTGGGTTCAATTCCCCGGTCTAAGCTTTGTAATTTAATGGTTAATATGAAAAATTTATAGTAAAGTATGTTAGGCGGTTATAGGCTAGACCCGCAATGCTAAGATGTATTGTTGGTTTAGTGGGTTCAATTCCCCGGTCTAAGCTTTGTAATTTAATGGTTAATATGAAAAATTTATAGTAAAGTATGTTAGGCGGTTATAGGCTAGACCCGCAATGCTAAGATGTATTGTTGGTTTAGTGGGTTCAATTCCCCGGTCTAAGCTTTGTAATTTAATGGTTAATATGAAAAATTTATAGTAAAGTATGTTAGGCGGTTATAGGCTAGACCCGCAATGCTAAGATGTATTGTTGGTTTAGTGGGTTCAATTCCCCGGTCTAAGCTTTGTAATTTAATGGTTAATATGAAAAATTTATAGTAAAGTATGTTAGGCGGTTATAGGCTAGACCCGCAATGCTAAGATGTATTGTTGGTTTAGTGGGTTCAATTCCCCGGTCTAAGCTTTGTAATTTAATGGTTAATATGAAAAATTTATAGTAAAGTATGTTAGGCGGTTATAGGCTAGACCCGCAATGCTAAGATGTATTGTTGGTTTAGTGGGTTCAATTCCCCGGTCTAAGCTTTGTAATTTAATGGTTAATATGAAAAATTTATAGTAAAGTATGTTAGGCGGTTATAGGCTAGACCCGCAATGCTAAGATGTATTGTTGGTTTAGTGGGTTCAATTCCCCGGTCTAAGCTTTGTAATTTAATGGTTAATATGAAAAATTTATAGTAAAGTATGTTAGGCGGTTATAGGCTAGACCCGCAATGCTAAGATGTATTGTTGGTTTAGTGGGTTCAATTCCCCGGTCTAAGCTTTGTAATTTAATGGTTAATATGAAAAATTTATAGTAAAGTATGTTAGGCGGTTATAGGCTAGACCCGCAATGCTAAGATGTATTGTTGGTTTAGTGGGTTCAATTCCCCGGTCTAAGCTTTGTAATTTAATGGTTAATATGAAAAATTTATAGTAAAATATGTTAGGCGGTTATAGGCTAGACCCGCAATGCTAAGATGTATTGTTGGTTTAGTGGGTTCAATTCCCCGGTCTAAGCTTTGTAATTTAATGGTTAATATGAAAAATTTATAGTAAAATATGTTAGGCGGTTATAGGCTAGACCCGCAATGCTAAGATGTATTGTTGGTTTAGTGGGTTCAATTCCCCGGTCTAAGCTTTGTAATTTAATGGTTAATATGAAAAATTTATAGTAAAATATGTTAGGCGGTTATAGGCTAGACCCGCAATGCTAAGATGTATTGTTGGTTTAGTGGGTTCAATTTCCCGGTCTAAGCTTTGTAATTTAATGGTTAATATGAAAAATTTATAGTAAAGTATTGTAAAGTTTTTCTAAAAAAAAAAAATTTACTTACACAACTAGTGCCTGCCACTAGTTATTTTAATATGTGGGTTTGATTAAATAATAAAACTCGCTAAAGTTTGTAAGTAATAACCTGATTTATTCACACATTAACATTAACTAACATTAACATTTACTAGCAACTAACGCTATTCATTACAGTCACCATTTACAACAGTCACAACAGTTTACTGTTACTTACTCACTTCGTAACGCCACAAAACTGTTCCCCGACTGACCACTGGTCCGCACTGCACCGAATTGCACTAGTCTCAGCTGCACTAACACAGCTCTACTCATCAACTGACTAATTGCCCAACTAGCTACCACTGAAGCACTCCGCAACACTGACTCTCCAAGACTAACTCATAAACTTGACTAATAACTATAAACTCTAATAACTCCTTAAAACTTGCTTGAAACTCGATTAACACTATGATTGAAACTCAATTGAAACACTCACTTCTCCAGCTGTGTCGGCCTCCTTTTAACTGCGTGCCTCCCTCCAACTGGGACTGCCCTCCTCCAACTCTCTGAGCATAAGTTTCCACGCCCTCCTGACGTTCATTGGTTGGAAAACACATACCGCCACCACCTCAGCTGTGAGCCGCCTCCTCCCATTCTCTGTCTCTCTCCAACTCCGTCTGTCTCACTCTCACCTGTCAATCACTGGCTAGGAAACACATATGCCACCACCCCAACTGAGGCCTTTCTCTTAGCTGGCTTTTACACAGGTCACTAACTCCTTGAACAATCTAGCCCTTTCCTTCCTAGGTCAGGTATAGACTGGCCCTTTTGTCTACACAGTGGTGGCCTGTTACCGGCTTTAGTCGCTTAACCCCTAGAACAATCTAGGCCTTTCTTTTCTGCCACAAGTAGATACCGCCCCTTTTGTTTATGCAGTGGCGGCCTGTTACTGACTTTGGTCGTTCAACCTCTAGAATAATCTCGGCCTTTCTTCTCCGCCCATGTCAACTTCGTTACAGTATGTATGTTAGTCGCCCCCGTCCGCGACACCTAATTGGTAGCTGGATGTAAAGCTCCTCTGACGAAATAAGCATTTCTTTATTTTATTTTTTAAAAGGATTTCACCAGATATTATACGTAGAAGCGAAAACCATTCTGACTTGTCGAATTCGTTGGGGCTATTTACTGAAATCAAGATGCTCTGTCTCTGTTAGTTTAGAAGTTATTGATATTTCTTTTAGTGGCCTCTATCCAGGTTACTGGTTGGATACCAAAGCTGGACGTTAAGGTTTTTATTTATATTTCATTTTATCTTGGCAAACTGGACTACACGAGTATTATTTCCTCTACTCTCACTTGACTCCAAAATGACATGTGACCAACAAACTACTCCTCTACAAGGTGCTCATCAGGTCACAATGTTACTCTACGCCTGCTCCGCCTTGAGCCTGGACTTGGGCAACATCAAGAAACTCAAAACAACGAAAAACAAATTTCTCAGACTTAGCGACAGACTCTCCTCGATGCAGTAAAATTGGACTCACTCCACGAGACTGCATCCATCATATCCCTGTACAATCCTATATCCAAAACTATCAAGCTCAAACTCCTTTCCATCCTAGACAGTCATCCTAACCCTCTCTGCCGCGACAGAGCCTCCTACAGATCATTCTATTCCCTACAGGACACAAAAGAATAAAACACATCCTTCTCTAACTTTGTACACCAGTTGCAGGTTTTCCCTTTCTTTTTTTCACCTGCATTCTTATCCTGCTGACCTTTCTTATATTACTTTTATGAAGGTTACAATGTTCTGTACATTAACACTTCGTGTATTTATTTTTGTCTATATTTTTATTGAAATAATGATTTTATTCTATTCTGTTCTATTCCAAAATCTATTCTATTTCCTTGGTTAAAAACCACATATGTATATTTGGTGAAAAAGTTATATTATTCTGGGTCGAAGATTTTTTTTGGACAGTTCAACAGTATCTTTTGAAACAGAATTTTAATTTCATTTTGTGGGAGAATTTCATTTTGGTAGAAAGATTTGAACTTGAGACAGGATGCTTTCAGTAAGCAGTTACTTAATTTTCTTTTAAGCTTTCAACTTTCTGATATATTTTCGAAAATTTTGTACTTTGTAACTTCTGTTTACGCATATCCTTCGATTTAAGATATAAGAAAAATTCTGAAGCACCCTCTACCCTCAAGATAAACCCAATTTTCATGTAATTGAAGTAATAAATTCTTTATACTTTATTAATATGCTAATAAGGAGTCGAAACATGGACTAATGGAGTTGATAAATCTGAATCAGAAATTAATAAAAATAAATTCTAAAAAAACAAACTCTGTTAAAAAAAACAAAGACTTATGTAAATATTTAATGGACAGAATGAAATATGTAGAAGATAAAAAAAAAAGAACAACCTTTACGAGAAGTAGGGAGAATAGTTTGCATATTTTCTAGAAGGCTGTGGGATGTTGTCATCAATTAGATAATTCTGTGGCCAAGGTGATTATTATCAGTCAGTCGCCTGTGACTCTAAACACGCTGCGCATTATTACGCACGTTACAACATTACTTATTGTCAAGGACAAATTAAAATCTCTTTAAAATCAATGCCTTTATTATAATTAATTTATAATTTAAGCCATTAAATCCTACCGACCAATCTGCTTACTACCACTTCTTTCCAAAATCCTCGAAAAGCTACTTCTTAAAAGACTTTATCCTTTAGTGTCAGAACAAAATATGATTCCGGATCATAAATTCGGATTTCGGAGACATCACTCAACTTCTCACCAGGTGATTCGCGTTGTAGACACTATTGCTACCTCCCTCGAGCGAAAGCAGTATTGCCCGAGTGTTTTCCTTGACGTCGCTCAGGCGTTCGACAGGGTGTGGTACGAGGGACTACTGTTTAAGCTGAGAGAGATTCTTCCTCATACTTACAACCTCATCCTCAAATCTTACCTAAAAGATTGATATTTCAGAGTCAACTGTGGAGCAGCAGACTCTGATATCCGTCTAGCTCGAGCTGGTGTTCCTCAGGGTAGTGTCCTAGGTCCTATTCTTTACTCCTTGTATACAGCAGACATACCTCAACAGCCAAACACCATCCTCTCCACCTTTGCTGACAATTCTGCAATCTTATCTCCTCATTCCGATCCCCTTATCGCTACACGAACTCTACAAACACACATCAACCACTTACAGGACTGGCTTTTCAAATGGAGAATCAAAACCAACGTTACGAAGTCTAAGTTTATAGTAATTACTCTCAGACGGAAAATCCTACCTCCTGTCATCTTGAACCAAACTCCTATACCAGCTGTGGACAAAGTACGCTACCTTGGACTGCACCTAGACAAACGGTTGACATGGAATCCCCATACTAGACTGAAAAGACAAGAACCTAACCCAATGCTACAAACTTCTCGCCAGACTACTTGACAAACGTTCGAAACTTAACCTACAAAACAAAAGACTCTTATATCTAATGTTACTGCGACCCATTTGGTCATACGGCATCGAAGTATGGGGATCTACTAAGCGTTCCAACTCACTACGCCTCCAGGCATTACAGTCAAAAATACTTTGAAAACTTCTTAACGCTCCGTTCTATGTATCTAACCTCACTATCCATAATGACCTCAAAATCCCTTTCATTACAGATCTTGCTAACACTCGTTTCTTCAAATTTCATTCCTCTACAGCAGCTCATCCTAACTCTCTCATAGAACACCTATCTTCCTCCACATTACCAGGTAATCCTCTAAGGAGATTGAAGAGAAGATGGCCTCGTGATCTTCTCTTATCTTAAGCACGTTACTGGAGTGACACCACTGGGTGCCTTCTCCACTCATGATTTCCTTTGATTTCTTTTTTCTTTTTGCTTGTTGCAACAACTGTTGCAGTGGTAAATTGCAATAAAAGATTTAAAAAAAAAAAGCCATTAAAAATTCAAATTTAATGTATTAAGTTTAAATGAAATTGTAGGGAGATGTTTGCGACTAAATCTTAAAAAATACGGAAAATTCAATTTGGTAAAGTGGCACTTTCGTGCAGCCGATTTGGATATATTCTACACATAAGTCAGTACGATAAACGGTAATGGCATTTTAGAGGTAAGTAAAACCTAGAAGTGCCCTTCATCGAATTTCCCTGGCAATATGTAGGGTAAAGTCGGGTGAGAGATGGCCAACAGCCGAAATTTAACCGAAATGTCGTCCGACGGCGCTGTGTGACCTCTCCAGTGATGAACCTTCATGTCTGATTACAGTGAGTTCATTTTGGTCTGCGCCAAAGCGTTATTAATTAACACAGAGAATAAAAACATTATCGCCTCAACAAAAAATGTTTTTGATAGTTGCATATTGCGTGCTGCAGCGAATGTATTTGTCGAAATTTTAATGTTGTTTTTTACATATTAGGAAAGTACAGTATACATTAATGAATCCTAACTTCTAAAACTGTCAAAAAGTACGCGTTGAGTTATGTTTATCATGTTGGCCATCTCTTCCTAGCATTCGGGACAGATGGCCATACCAACAGTAGGGATAGATGGCCAATTATTTTTACTTTTTTTCTATTATAGTTTGGCTCAGCATAAAAGACAGAACACTAACCGCGGAAATTATACAGAAAAAAAATTAAGATCGTATTGACCCCACACCCAAAACTGTCGTCTCTGCAAGAAAACGAGCCAAGTCTGTTGTCACTTTATTAACTACTCTCGAGCACATTGCTGTTGTGAAAAACAAAGTTGCAAAGAGATCCAAACCAACAAGAAATACCATCCCCAAAGAGATAATTCTGAAAGAAAGGATTGTCCGAAAAAGAAAACGCTCACCTTCCCCAAGTTCCGATGAAGAGGACGAAACAGGAATCGAATTTGAAGAGGAAAGTGATGCCATTTTTAGAAATCGATGAAACTGAATGTACAGGATATGGGGAAAGCTACAACAAGACCAGGAAAAAAAGATTGGTTGGAATGCACAATATGCCGGAAGTGTTCCACGAAAATTGCTCTTCTTTTGCATACGCTTGCCAAAATTGTAGTAGAAGCGCATTTAAAAAGAAGAAGAATAAGTAAATATTACGTAACCATTCATTGTTTTCTGTTATTTTTACGTTTTACTAGCGCAATTTCATTTACAACATATGGCCATCTCTCCCAAGTTGCACTGGCCAACTCACCCAACCCAGTGGGGATAGATGGCCAATTGCTACTTATCTTTTGTAAGAATAAAAAAATGTTTCCCTTAGCATTTTTTCTGAAATTTTTTCCTTATCTTATGTTTTTGTGAGCGTACGAGGTTTCCAAAAATAATAATAAAGTAAGCCTAGCCCTTACCAAAAATTTGCAGGCATCCTCCAAATAAAATGGTGGCCATCTCACCCTACTTTACCCTACCATGTATGAAATTAATTGTACTGTATGAGCAATGAATTAATGTGCAGGTTTGAGTCGGTATACACCAAAAACATTAGTGGCCGGAAGTACAGCTGTGTTTCTACAAGTCAACCAATAGAAAACCGGTTTATTTAAACATTTCATGTTCATACTTATAAATAAAGCGTTTATTTCTAGATTAAAGAACATTTGATCAAAAGAGAAAAGATGAAAGTAACATAATTTAAACTTTTAAAGCTTAAGTTTGATTTTTTTTTAAAAAAAAACTCGTTCCTAGGTTAGTAAAGAGTAAGTTTGATCAAACTAAAAAGAAAACGTAAAGTTTTGCTTATTCAACTCATTATTTGTAATTGAAAAAAAAATAGTTACATAAAATTCTTGACTTACCAGTCTTCTCAACTAGTTTCAACCTGTAAATAGAAAAAAATGCATGTAAATAACTTTAAATAGCAGTTAAATGCACACTTTAATGTAACAATTTAAATGTCCTGCAAATAGGTCTTAAACCTGTTTATAAATTTAGTAAAAAATTCTAGAAATCTCACTGGTTGACCGATTTTCTAAAAAAGAATACCTGATTTTTTACTACGAGGGTCGTTTGAAAAGTCCGTGCAAAGTCAGAGAGACGGAAATACTGGCGCGTATCGAGGTTATGTTTAGTTAGTAGCATCTCTTGGAAAAACACACCAAGTTTCAGCCAGATCGGTCTATTTCTTTGTGTTTGGCATTCGTTTGAATCGAGGAAGTCGAGTGATTTTCAAATCGTGTGAAGTGTTGCAAGGACGGTTTGCAGCTGTTCCAGAAGAATCCGCAGGACTTTAAGCGTCGTTTCGTCACTGTGGATGAAACATGGATACATCACTACACTCCTGAGACCAAAGAACAATCTAAACAATGGGTTACCAAGGGGGGAATCTGCGCCAAAAAAGGCGAAGACCGTTCCTTCGGCCGGAAAGATTATGGCGACTGTCTTTTGGGATTCGCAAGGAATAATCCTCATCGACTATCTGGAAAAGGGTAAAACTATTACAGGTGCATATTATTCATCGTTATTGGATCGTTTGAAAACCGAGCTGCAAGAAAAACGCCCACGATTGGCCCACAAAAAAGTCCTTTTCCATCACGACAACGCACCAGCTCCAATAAATAACGCCACCAAATAAATAAATTAAAAAAATTAAGCAACACCAATGAAGTCAATCGAGTGTTTTCAAAATCGGCCATAGGTATGGGAGTTGTTATAAACCTAGGCGCCACGGTAGCCGAGTGGTTAGAGGCGAAGTATGTATTGTGGTACTGGGGTTCGATTCCCGATCTTAGGCCTTGGATTTTATTTAATCGTTAATAAAAGAAAACAGTAAAGTATGTTTGCTAGTCGCCTCCGTCCACGACACCTTAATTTGGTAGTTGGACGTAAAGCCCGCCTGAAAAAATGGGCAATTACTTTAATTTACTTACTTTATTAGGTTATTCTTTGGATTGTTCTTGATATTTTATTTAGTTGTTTTAAAACCACAAAGCCGGGTTTCTAATTAAAAAAAAAGAAGTAAAGTAATCGCCTATTTTTTCTGGCGGGGCTTAACGTCCAACTACCAATTAGGTGTCGTGGACGGAGGCGACTAGCAAACATACTTTACTGTAAATTTCTTTTATTAACCTTTAAATAAAATCCAAGGCCTAGACCAGGAATCGAACCCAGTACCGCAATACATATTAGCTTTACAGGTCTCGCCTCTAACCGCTCGGCTACCGTGGCGCCTATTTCTAATTAAAAATTAGAAATTGGGTCAATTTCTAATTATTCTTGAATAAAAATACTTTGTATTGATATTAGCAGTTTTCTGCTACGAATCGCCTACAAAAATATATCTAGTGCAGATAAACCCAAATTATACAAAGGTAGACTCGTAATTGTACTTATGTTAAACCAGCCATACATCTATGTGATGCGGTATTAGTTTGCCGATATTTTTCATTCCTTGCATAGTTTAATCCATTGAACAAATTACATTACAGTCTCCCTAAGGCTGGAAACATAGTGGAGCGGCGAGCAAAGCGGCGATGATAGCGAAGAGCAAAGCGGCAAAAACAAAAACTAGAAATAGATTGAGTTGCTCTATCTTCGCTTTGCTCGCCACTATGCGCGGTCCCATATGTTAACTTGTGTTTGATTTCGCCGCTTTGCTCTTCGCTATCAGCGCCGCTTTGCTCGCCGCTCCACTATGTTTCCAGCCTAAGGCTAAATATCTTTGCCGCCTGTGTTTCTAAACCACATCCCACAACAGATTGTGTTAAGTACCTAGGGACTGTTCATGGACAAACGCCTAACCTGGAGAATCGCACAGACTCAGACTTAAACGGAAAGAACTGAACAAGACGATTCAAACTTCTCTCTAGTCTTCTTGACAAACGATCGTAACTTTCACTAAACAATAAAAGACTTTTCTACACCATATGATACTCAAACCTGTCAGGACATGCTGAATGGAACTTCAGCATGGAACCTAAGCTTCCAATATCTACAGAATCTAATATTTCTAATCAAAAACGCTCCATTAAATAAAAAATCTGTGCGTACAGTGACTCTGCTATTATATCGGGACTCGAAATTTTACTCCATAAATTTAACCGCCTCTAATCATTTGGAAAGGTATGATATTTACTCTTAAAGAAGAAATGCTTACTTTATCATGCAGGCTTTACGTTCGACTACCAAATTAGGTGTCTTGAACGAAGGCCACTAGCGAACATACTTTACTGTAAATTCATTTTATTAATGATTACATAAAAATACAAGGCCTAGACCAGGGGAATCGAACCTACGAACCAACAATACTTATTAGCTTTACAGTTCTCGTCTCTTACCTCTCGGCTATCGTGGCGCCTACTCTTAAATGGGCAGGTTAAAAGGTTTCTCTTTCGTCCTTTCACTCTCTTTTAATTTTTTTCTATTGAAGTTCATCTAACATCGTATTGCATTATTGGCCACCATATATAAACCATTTATTTGAAATATTTGTTTAAGAAAAATCGAATAAGTGCATTTAATCCTTGAAAAAAAAAAATTGCTGTTGTACAATTCTAAATGTGCAACGTGTATTATTTTTTTTACAGGAAGTCGTTAGCTTTTAAAAAGATTCCTTTTTGCAAAGAGATATTTCCGGTCTGACCACTAAGTTCGATCTTGTTCCACAAGATGGTGCCCAAATTAAATTCAGATTTTGAGCTTTCTGCGTATTTTCAGTTTTTGAACTGATGTTCATTGATTTTTCTAAATCAGTAGCCCTCAAAATAGTTATTTCCTGTGAAAACTCGACGTAATTACTTAAAATACTTTGTATTAATCAAATGATAAGTTCTAGTAATGCATAGAACATTTTCATTGGTTTAAAAAAAAGCAATACAGGAAATTTCAGTGTGTATAAACCAATCGTAGCTTTTAGTCCAATGTACAATGTTCCCCCTTCCCACATAAATACCTCGTCAAATTATGGGAAGCCTCTCTTAAACGTGCTTTGTTTACTGCCATATCGATTTAGGGCAACATAGTAGGTTAGTCGTAAATGTTCGTCTATTTTCGACCTTAATCGGCACAACCACATGGGATTTCATATTTTATTTTAAACTGATTTTCTTCTCTGTTACGGTTTTTCTAAAATTAGATTTTCTTTCTAAATATTCTTGTTGGTTCCTCCTTCATCCAGAACCTTTCCCAAAATGGTTGTTTTTTTTTTTAAAGAAAATAATGAGTTTGTCTGTGAGTGAATGAAATACTAACTAAAAGTAAGCTGTTTACTCTTTGATACCTTAATGGAAACATTTTGTCGGCTTCATGGTAAATATGGATTTCATCAAAATCCATCCACTGGTTACTAAATGATTTATTTTGGGATTAAGACTATAATTTCCTTAATCGATATTCTCTATTTAGCCTTAATTTTATCGATCTACCTACTAGAGTACCCAACTGGTTAAATCATTTCCTTCGTTCATTTTTAGTGGATTTTGAATTATTTTTAAAAGAAGATGTATCTTTAACAGTTGCGTTTTTAAAAGAAGGTGTTAACTTCTCTTTATATTGTTCTTTTTTTTGCGTTTATTTGTGGTACAATCAGCGCGTTGGCGCTATAAGTAACAATGATAGAAGTGAATGGTAGATATATGTGCAAGCGAGTGGAGAAGTTACCGCAGTTATAACACTCCAAAACATTAGACTGTTAGTCACTCTTTTCACTTGAGAGGAGATCACGAGGCCACTGTCTCTTAAGGCGTCTTGTTCGGGTTATCAGGAAGAGTTCTTGAAAAAAGATTTTGAGCTAGAGGATTTATATTAGATTACAGGATAAAATGAAGTTTTCTGTCTCGTGTTTTCAGCTACTTGTGTGACAAAAGGAAATGTTGAGGTCAGTGTGTACTGTGTATAGTCAGGTCGGTGACATAAAATGGAGCGTTTACTGTAGTTAGAAATATTTTAGGCTGAAGAGATTGAATCCTTTGGAGATTGGAGCGTTTGGTTGAACCCCACAGCTCTATTCAATACGCCCAGATGAGTTTCAAAATAGAAGTATAAATCAGTCTTTTGTTGTCCAGAGACACTTTAGATTTATCGTCTAAGAGTCTTTTAAGTAGTCGATAGCGTCTGTTTAGTTCTTATATGTCTAGTTTGGGGATTCCAAGAAAGTCTTCGGTCTAAGTAAAGCCCAAGGTAAGCGGGCAACGTTCTCTATTGGTAGTACGAGGGTCGTTTGAAAAGTCCGTGCAAAAATAAAAACTACTTAATTTTTTGGGGTAAACCTTTTTTATTCTTCAACATAGTCTCCTTTTAGGCTTATACACTTCGTCCAACGCTGCTCTAGTTTGTTGATCCCTTCCGAATAATAGGATTTGTCCAAGTCTGAAAAATAGCCATTCGTTTCTGCAATCACCTCCTCGTTTGAATAAAATCTTTTTCCCGCCAGCCATTTCTTCATATTGGGGAACAAATAGTAGTCCGAGGGAGCCAAGTCTGGAGAATAGGGGGGCTGTGAAACGAGTTGGAACCCTATTTCCATTAATTTTGCGACCACAACTGCTGAGGTGTGAGCTGGTGCGTTGTCGTGATGGAAAGGGACTTTTTTGTGGGCCAATCGTGGGCGTTTTTCTAGCAGCTCGGTTTTCAAACGGTCCAATAACGATGAATAATATGCACCTGTAATAGTTTTACCCTTTTCCAGATAGTCGATGAGGATTATTCCTTGCGAATCCCAAAAGACAGTCGCCATAATCTTTCCGGCCGAAGGAACGGTCTTCACCTTTTTTGGCGCAGATTCCCCCTTGGTAACCCATTGTTTAGATTGTTCTTTGGTCTCAGGAGTGTAGTGATGTATCCATGTTTCATCCACAGTGACGAAACGACGCCAAAAGTCCTGCGGATTCTTCTGGAACAGCTGCAAACCGTCCTTGCAACACTTCACACGATTTGAAAATCACTCGACTTCCTCGATTCAAACGAATGCCAAACACAATGAAATAGACCGATCTGGCTGAAACTTGGTGTGTGTTCTTCCAAGAGATGCTACTAACTAAACATAACCTCGATACGCGCCAGTAGTGCTATCTCTCTGACTTTGCACGGACTTTTCAAACGACCCTCGTATTGTTAAGAAGAAGTTTTGGCAATCTTGTCAGGAAAAACTGGTATTGAGAGAAATGATCATTTTGTAAACATTCCAGTATAAACTGCAGGATACTGAAACATTTCAGCGATTCGACAAATCTGACGATAAATCAACGACCAAAATCACCTTCCCATAGTTGAGATTCCCGTATTCACTGATATTGTTGGATTAATTGTCCCATTAATTGAAAAAGAAAACTCTGCAACAATCAATCCAGCCCCAAATGCATTCGTGAGCGTTGCTTTCCTTACTCTTCTTGATTTAACACTTAAAATTCTCGCTTAATCCCATTGTAAAATAAATTGAATCTTGCAGATAACGTAAGAAAACTTAAACACGAAAACCATAAGTAATCACTTCAATACGTTATTGAAAATCTCTTTTACATCCTCTTTGGAAGGGAATTTGAAAGTAAATAGTGCTTAATCAAAGATAATAAAGAAATGAAACTTACTAATGCTAGTCTAAAGTAAGCTTACTTATATCTCGCTAAATATATAAGATAGAAATGTGCGGAAGAATTAAATCACAGCCAGAGAACATTAATAATGTAACAGTAGTATAGCATTGTTCTCCGCTGTGTACCCTGGCTATTATAAATTTAAATGCTCCCTGTAATGCTATTGTGTCCCACCTTATCAATATTTGCGTCGTATAATGTTTGGCAATTTTTCATTAAAATAAAACAAAATCTGGTGTGAAATATTTAAAAAATTATTATTATTTAAATTCATTAAGTTATCTACAATCTGTATATGCATATATACAATAAGTAAATCAGGAAGGACAAGATTAATTGGTACGTGAACAGTAGGAGAAGAGAAACTACCCAGTGGTAGCACTCTTTACGGGATATAATGATCTTTAGGTCTTCAGACATCAAGGAAGTCGCGGGACCACTGTCGATTCAGTCGGCGAGGTGGATTGTTAGGAGGGTTGTCAGAGGAGGCGAGAGACTGTACAAGAGGATTAGAGCAAGTAGAGAGAGTAGTGTGGAACTTTTGGTATTTAGTCTTGGCGAGTTGGTGTACGAAAGGAATATTAAGGTCGCATGAAGAGTGAGGTTAGCCACCGTAGGAAAGGAGCGTCAGCTATCTGTCGGCAGTAGTTTTGACTGAAATGTTTGTACAGTCCGTACGTTTGTAGGTTTGGCTGAAACCCCACAGCTCTAGTCCGTAAGTCCACATAGTTTGAGGATAGTACTTACTGCATGTTAAGCATTTGAGTTCAATGGGTAATTAGGAACGTCGTCCAAGAAGTCTGTAAAGCAGTTTCGCACGTTTTCTCATTGCTTGTCCTTTTAAGTCTAGTATGTGGGTTCCCCGTGAGTCGTTTGTCTATGTAGAGCCCAAGGTAGCGCACCCAGAGATCTGTACAAGAAAGAGGATTGCTGTTTGAAGAGGACAGGTGGACAGGAGCCCCGCCGGAGAGTATACGTGGTATGCTGGCATTTCTGTGGGTTCATTTTAATCCGCCATTTCTTTGCCAAGGATTCTATTTTGTGTCGTTGTGTCCTGTAACTTGTATGAAGCTGATGAAGGATGTGTATTTGTAGCTAGTATGGCTGTGTCGTCTGCATATGTACAGAGAATTATAAATTTTAAATTCAAATTCACAATTTAAAACTGGGAAAATTGCCCTAAAATAACTTCCCTTACCCATACCGGAACTGAAAATCTAAAAATCTACTTAATTTTAGAAAGTTTTCTCAGAGTTTTCTTGGGGTATTTGAGACTTTTGTTGGGAAATTTTGACAGCAAAATGTCGTATATTTTAATCCCTTTTTGACAGTGTTTTAAGTTTCATTTAATTTTTTTTTGTAATCTACTAAAAATTGAAAAAAAAATTCTATAAATTCAAATACAACAGTTGATAAGTTATAATTATTTATATTAGAAGCGGGTGTTGGTCTAGTGGTCAAGAGCGTGGTTTTGTAAGAGGGAGATCCCCAGTTCGAATCCTGCTTACGACTATTTTATATTTATTAAGAAATATTGTTTATAGTAATGTATGAGCTTCCGTCCCAGTTCACGACACCTAATTGGTAGTTGGACGTTAAGTCCCGCCTGAAATAATAGGCGATTACTTTACTTTACTTAATTATTTAAATTAAATAGGTGTGAAACATTTTTTCCAAATATAAGTTTGACAAAAAGATGTTTTTTTACAAAATGGTATAAAATTAGCTCGTGGACTTAAATTTCTGTATCTTATTTTGCGCATTTAATGAACAGAGAAAGTTACCTTTATTATTGGATAAAATTTTTTAAAAAAACCTTTGGAATAAGCAAGAAATGGGATTTAATGAAGAATTTTTGCTGTTGATAAAATTACAAAGTAATTGGACTACCAAACTTCTTGCATACTCAGGGGAACTTTTAGTTTGATGGTGTTGAAAATTAGAACAAAGTTTTAATTACAATGTAACGCAATTTTTCTATAACGATGATTTCTCTTTTTTTTTTAATTTTGGAATTTTGATTACGTGTATATTTTTGTTTTTTTTGGTTTTGTAAGGTGCGCAACCTCAAGGGTCCTTTGCACCTTCACTATTCTGGAGAATAGACACTTTACTATACAGCCTAATCCAATCTAACTAACCTAGAGGTTGACCTAACTCGTATTTCCTTCTAACCTAACTAACTAATGTTGGGGGTGGAGTACTCGATATTCCTCGCACCCCATAGAGACCTAACCTAAATTTTAAAAAACCTATTTACACAAAATATATATATACACTCATACACTCATCCTAATAAATACATTCGTCCTAATAAATACGTACATTCCTAATATTTACATTCATCCTAATAAATACATTCGTCCTAATAAATATGTACATTCCTAATATTTACATTCATCCTAATAAATACATTCGTCCTAATAAATACGTACATTCCTAATATTTACATTCATCCTAATATATACATTCGTCCTAATAAATACGTACATTCCTAATATTTACATTCATCCTAATAAATACATACATCCTAATAGATATAATCCTATATATAGATTGAGTGGAGTACTCTATATTCCTCTTACTCATTTACAATCCTAAACCTATTTACATTCACGCAACCCATTCATACGCGTGCCAGGGTGCCAATCCCGACACAGACCCACCCGTCCTAGAAAGCAATGGCTCCCGAGAAAGTGCAGGAAGACGTCCTGCGAGACAAGAAGACAACTGTTTGCCACCCCTGCCCCGGCATTGGCCTCCCCAGTTGTGAGGGAATGTTACACTTTTGCCTAGCTCTGGAATATTTGGGACATTCAACCAGGATGTGGCGTACAGTTAAAGGGACGTTGTTACACCCAGAGCAAAAAAGGTGGTTCTTCTCTTCTGAAGGTTACATGTATAATCCTTATTAATACTTGGATAGGACATAAATCCATAAATGGTACTGAAATGGGACTTGAGGGAGAAGACCAACCTCAGCTCACTGGCCCAAAAGTGCTCTTCATCGAATTTCCCAAGGAAAATTTGTAAAACTAGTTTTAGTATTATTATAAAGTAACAATACTAGTTAGAAAATTTCGTGAAAATGCTCTGAATAGTGGAACATAAATGGCTCGGATCTGACATCTAAAATAAAAATCAAATTTAAAGTTTCCGCTTCCCTCTCCCCAAAGTGATGACACTCAAAACGGATACTTTCGCTAATAACGTGTGAATTTCACAAATTCACCTCTTACTTACCTACTATAGTAAGAGAAACTTATAGAGAAGAAAAAAAAACCAGGTACAACTCAGTTTTGAGAGCCAAAATTCGTGCAAATAGCTGAGATTCTTGAGGAACTACAGATCTCAAATATCTAACAATTTTGAAAATCTCCTAGAAATGCAGTGTGTTTTGAAAATCCTCTTAAACTGTAGTGTGGAACCCGAAACTTCAAATAGGAGAAAAAATCAAAACACTGGAATAAAGAAGGTGGGTCTCCATTACATTTACTAATTGTTAACT
The DNA here is from genome assembly GCF_049639745.1 of Rhodnius prolixus. Lineage (NCBI taxonomy): Eukaryota > Metazoa > Arthropoda > Insecta > Hemiptera > Reduviidae > Rhodnius > Rhodnius prolixus. The sequence continues at coordinate 28,947,882 of NW_027411624.1, forward strand.
GCGAGCGGGAGTGTAGCGAGGGGCTGAGAGGACATTACGTAACCCCCTGAGGAAATCTCACCTTGCTTTTTTTAACTCGTATAATTAGAAAAAAAAAAAATTAATGAACTCGCGAAAATTATTTTATTTTTGAAGTTAAATTATGAATTGGGCTTTATTGCCATACTCTAACCTTTTTGAGACGTGGGTCAAATTTTGTTCATTTTTTTTTCTAGTACTAGCTCTTGGGTCACTAATGCCCATTTGCACAAGAGTCAAGTTTAAAAATTTTAAACTGAATATTGTCAAAACCAAACATCTTTAAAATTCAGTTGGCTTAACGGGGTAAAACGGTACGAAACAAGTGCTATGGAAGTCTCTTTTTACAAACAAAACTGAACTAAACCTGAACAAAAGTGTGTTTTATCTGAAGAAAAATCTAAATATGGTTATTTGCTTTGGGTTGTCGATTTTTTTTTAACAAACAAAATATGAGTAAAATTATACATTTTATTTGATATTTTGTAAACACTTTTGCTTTATTTCAAATAGGTACTACAAAAGCATTTGTCGTCATTTGCGTTTTAGAACTGTAATGATCAAACTAAAGGTTATAGATAGCATTTAAATTGCTATTGTGTCAATGCGTGATTGAAAAAAAATACAGATAGAATATAAATTATCGACACAATTGTCTGACCCGCGGGTCATAGGTACGCCATCACTGCTCTAAGGTATAAGGCTTTTCTTAAACAGACGCTTTACTTAGAACCCAAGTCTGAAACGAGAAGGTTGGCACTTGGCACTTACTCAAGCGACTAGTGGACACACGCTCCAAACTAATACCAAACAATAAAATACTATAATCTACACCTAAACTCAATTTGGGAGTACAGCCTCGCCTCGAAGCGTTCACACTCATCTGGTTCGAATCCAGCTGCTGGCCCCCTCAGATTTTTACTCTTCCCTAGGAGCATCTTACAGCTCATTGCCCGATGATGGACTGTGTTTTCTATAACAAGAGATCACTGTCCCTGAAGTCGGCAAAGCTCTAAAAAAAAAAAAAACAACTCCCAGACAACCTCAGATATTAACGCGCCTTAAATTAAACAAATAATAATAATAATTTGGTTATTTTTAATGTAGGACGAACAGTTAAGAAATGTTGATTAAGTTCTGATGGGTGTCGATGCTGAGTGGGTGGGACTAGGTACCGTCTCGAAGTTGGTAATGTCTTTGAAGTGGTTTACCGTGACTAAGTATAAAGATACTTAACGCTGATTGTTTGTAGCGAACAAACTAAATGGTAGCGGTTCTTTTTATGCGATCAACAATACCCGCCATTTTAATTAAACGCCCAAACAGCCGCTAATAAAAGGTAAACAAATGAATTTTGCCTCGCCAATTTGAAATAAAAAGAAAAAGGAAGTATTTCTGAGTGTTACAGAGTGTAGTAGTTTGGTAAGTTGGTAAGCGTGCTGATTATGCAAGCGATTAGGTTAGCAGAGAAGTAAGCTACTAGCTACAATTGCGTCGTCCAAGGTCTTGATTTTCTAACTTATTGCAGAAATCGGCTGTCGCTCAAATCCAGATTTCTCTCGTTCGACTACATTGCTTCTCTGTACTATCCTTTTAGACTGAGTTTAATTTTCTTTTGTACACATCAATTTGCCAAAAAAATAAAAATCCCAATTATTCTTTTAAAGTTCATTGTAAATTAAGATCTATTTGACAGCTGAATTTTTTTTTTTAATTATTTTATTTTTTTCAAAGAACGACTGAAAATTGTCTTTAATTTTTAGCCAATAGGTACTTGGGAACTAATGTTGGTGAAAGTGTGAAGCCTAAAGTTCAACTTGGCATACCTAGCTCCCCTCATTCTCTCGACCCCTCCACTGAGTACGTGTATACTTATCAATCTGTCAGTCTGTATCCTAACTTTACTCAAAAACCAGAAAGTGCAAAAATACTAAATTTTATATTTCCTTTATAACTGCCAATATTAATTTATATTGTAAAATTTAGGTTAGCATTTAGGTTAGTTTATAGTTTAGTTCTTTTAAAGGGGAAAGGAATATCAAGTACTTTCCCCTTGTGTGAAATGTGGTGTGAATGTATTTATTGGCGTGAATGTATTTATTGGCGTGAATGTATTTATTGGCGTGAATGTATTTATTGGCGTGAATGTATTTATTGGCGTGAATGTATTTATTGGCGTGAATGTATTTATTAGCGTGAATGTATTTATTGGCGTGAATGTTGTATGAATGTTTAGGATAGATCACAGTCCGGGGTTGAAAGAAATTTTATAAAAGTATTTCAACCCCTCTAGGTTAATTTTAGACTGTTTATTTTAGAATGTTCAGGAAAATTTGTTAAAAGTACTGCACATTATCATAGTTCTAAGGAAAATAGCCTCCTTATGGTAGGTTAGGTTTATTTATATTCGGCAATAAAACACTTTTGGTCTTGCGTTAATATCTTAAGTTAATGTAAATAGGGGAAGGCACGAATATATTCCACTCTCCCCCTCGTCGACTGGATCGATGGACAAGAGGGGATGAGTGGGATATATACTCCAATATACCTGGGCTCCACCCTACCTTGCTCAGCAAGGTGCAGTATGTGGAAGCCCGAAGGTGACGCGTGCCGACCCAGCTCGAGTGGATAAAAGATGAGAGAAGATTAAAATGATTAGGGGCGCTAATGACCTCAGCAGTCGATGCGCAAAAAAAAAAAAAAAAAAAAAAACTGCCAACGCATGACTCCACAATAAGGTTGTTTGGTCAAAAATCGATCCATCAAAATGAATCAGTTAAAAAAAAATTTGAATTTCCAGATTTTCCTAGACTGGAAGGAGGGGAAAATCGCCTAAAAGTCGTACCGGTGTTTAAATCGTACCTCAATGATTTCAAAACTACTTTTATCGTAATACAAATTGCATCAGTATACAGGGTGTCCCAAGCTATATGGATAACGACTTTTTCTCGGAAACTAAGATAGCTAGAAAAGAAAAAACTTATTAGAATAAGAAGAAAAGTACTATTTTATTATAAATTTTACTCCTCATTAATATTATTATAAATAAGGTGGCCACTGAATCGCCCCCCGTGTCGATAAAACATCATCAGGCAGATAAAGAGATTTCTCGATAGGCAATTTGATGGGCGTGTTATGTCGACTTGGGGGGGGCGTGTTATGTCGACTCGGGGGGCGATTCAGTGGCCACCTCGTTCGCCGCACTTGACACCTATGGACTATTTCCTTTAGGGATACCTGAAAAACAAGGTGATTATTCATAACTTTTTTCTTTCTTTCCTTATTTCTGCTTACCTAAAAGCATTTCTAAATCTAGGTGTATCAGAATCAAGCCGGGATGGCATCTGTAGATGAACTAAAGCAGAGAATAATAGATGCCTGTAACTCGGTTAAAGCCGAATCTATTTCTTTGGCAGTAAGGGACAATTAGCAGGAAAGAGCATGTCTATGCATCTCTAATGGTGGAGGCCATTTCGAGCATAATCTGTAATATTAATGAGGAGTAAAATTTATAATAAAATAGTACTTTTCTTCTTATTCAATCAAAAAACCGTTATAATATTATCATTTTGAAATTTCTTATAAGAATCATGTTTTCATTCATAACTTGTAAAATATCGCTCACAGAAAAAAACCGTTCGAGTAAATTTTTCTTTAAACAAATAGAGGAATCTATTTCTGAAATAAAAACTACACCTTCCCATTTGAAAAAATGGAGCCTGTATCTCGCTTCTGGAAGCACTGAAAAAAATTTACAAATTAAATTTGGATTTTTAACAAAAAACTAAGGGAACACGTATTTTTTAGTTTTTTTTCTAGCTATCTTAGTTTCCGAGAAAAAGTCGTTATCCATGTAGCTTGGTGTCCCCTGTATAGTGTGATACTGCTCGGTTGTACTTATGCGTGTAGGTAGTGGCATCTGCGTTTCAATGAGTTCAGACTGTTTCTGGTAAATAAATTCATTAATAGCCATTTGAGAGTAATTTCCATCTGGGGTGTGGAAGTTCCTAAGGTAAGAAAACACTAGTTAAATGCATTTTGCTTTTTTAGTTTAAGTTTTTTAACTATTTGTGATTTGTTGCCCCTTGCAGTTTTGTGAAGATTTTTTTTCAAAATAGTTTTGGGGATTTCATTAACTGACATACACGCTGTGTCTCATCTCGTACCCACTTACGCTTCCTAAGTCGTACCAACGGTGGTACGACTTAAGACCCGGCCGCAACAAAGTTTGTTTCCTTTTCTGGCGTAACTGTTGAAATACATTTTGAATAACTATGGGGCTAGGTAGATGAGTACACAGTCTATAACCATTGAACCGATCTTTTGTTAAATCACTTAAGAGTTATTATAACGGAACCTCATCAATTTGGTAAGAAACAATCCTGGCGAAACAAAAAAACAAAGTACCGTTTCGGATTTAATGGGTAAAGCATACCCAAAAATCTGTTCGTACAGATATCCGCCATATACGGTTATAAATCTACAGGATGTGGCCACGTATTTCGGGGGGGGGGGATGAAGACTTCTCTGCTTCAATGATAGATAATGAGGACTCCTTGTCCAAACCAACTCCCTAAGAGAGAATATTGGAACTGAAGAAACTGAAAGTCCATCAGCCGAGACCCACTTCCGTCGACCTCTAGAACTAACACCTACACAAATCGTGGACAAATACAGGAAATTGAAACACTTCACTGTCGATATTATTGTCTCAAGATTCTGAGAGCCAACTTATCACCGTCACGACTTCGAGTGAAATAAAGGCAAATTTAAATTTGCTGGCGCCCCCCCCCCATTTCCACGTCCAAATAAATTTATTTTAAAATAAACCATACATAACAAGGCAGTTTTTTTAGAGTAGAGATTTCTATTTTGAGAAATCGAATTCATTTTTTTTACAAGTTTAGTTGTTTTCTATCTGAACTTGAAACATGTGTTTATTACACATGGCATAATTTATTGGGTTAGTACGATTACAGATCTGAAAAGAACATTGGTGGCCTAACTGATTGATTTACGGGCAATTAGTTCCTACCAGGTCAACTCAAGGCTGGTCTGGGACTGTCTGGGTGCCCTGAAGGAAATTAGTGACCAAAATAAGGTCTTTCTGGTTTGGGTACCTGGTCATTCAGGATATAAAGGAAACGAAGTGGCAGATTTATTGGCCCGGGAAGGCTCTGCGGGACACTTCGTTGGCCCGGAGCCCTGTTTTGGGGTTTCGAAGTGTGTCAAGACTGCGGCCATTAATTTGTGGGTGCAGAGTAGGTCTCAGGAGTGGTGGCTCGCCACCACTGGACAGAGACAGGCGAAGGAGTTCATCAGAGGCTATTCGCCGAGGCTGACTGCAGAATTAATCCGACAAGGCCGGGGGGGGGCTATAAGGATAATTGTAGGCTTATCAACTGGCCACTGCAGACTCAGAAAACACTTGCATCGCATAGGGCCTGACAGATGATAACCTCTGTAGGTTCTGCCAGGAAGAAGAGGAAACTGCACTGCACGTGTTGTGTCAGTGTGAAGGGCTTGTATGGCTAAGGATGTTACTTCTCGGGGAGGAAAAACCAAGGCCTGAGAAGCTTTACCCAGGAGTCACTCTCCAGAATTAAGAGTCTAATTAAACGGACGGGTCTGGAGGGTGAGCTCTAAAGTCGGGGAGCCACAATAGATCCAAAGGGGTCGCAGTGGCGTAGGCCTTGAGGCCGCCCTAATTTAATCTAATCTAATCTAACTGATTGATTCCTTTATTTGCGCTCTACTCTCCATACAGTCTTTTAACTCCCGCAGATTGAACCAATCAAGCTATGAGCGTAAATATAAAATAACCCTTCACCTAATTAAGCGCTTGAGCATAGTGCAGCGTGCAGCGTAAATAAGTCGCAAATTTCATTGGTAATTTACACGCTAACTGAAAATAAACAGTAAATCATTTCATACTTAATCTTAAATATTCTTGTTTAAGTGCATTTTTCTTATATTTTATAAAAATTTCTTTACTTTTCTCTGTCAGCTTTTCATTTCATGCAATTAATCTTTATGAATGTTTTATGAGAGCTTTCATTATCATAAATCTTTGTAATGAACGCAGTAAATAAAGTTAAAGAATACGTTTTGTTAAAGATAAGTTTTATAAATTTATTTTTTAAGTCCTTGGACATTATAAGCGACTTCTATCTCTACACTACTTCTTTTTTTTTAAAAAAAAAGCTTTATTGTTCAATTTTTTTTTGCTTCTAGTGAAATGACTTTATACGCGAGAAAACTAACACAAAGTTGTGTAAGTGGAGAACAATGGATCCAAGGCCGTCTTTAAAAAAGATTTGCTAACAAGAATGATTTGTTTGTGTTTAAAAAATAAATAAATAAAGATTAAATTGCAAAACGAAATTTGCAACTACTTTATTTTATTATTTAATAATTTTATTTATTATATTCCAGTTGATGGCAGTTGTTATTGTTAATAAAATTAACGAGTCAGTGAATTGTATGAATAATTTATGGATCATTTCTGCATTTATTGTGGAAGAAAAATAAACAAATCTGATGTTTATTAAGGTTCTACGAGGGTCGTTTGAAAAGACCGAGCAAAAATAAAAACTACTTAATTTTTTGGGGTAAACCTTATTTATTTTTCAACATAGTCTCCTTTTAGGCTTATACACTTCGTCCAACGCTGCTCTAGTTTGTTGATCCCTTCCGAATAATAGGATTTGTCCAAGTCTAAAAATAGCCATTCGTTTCTGCAATCACCTCCTCGTTTGAATAAAATCTTTTTCCCGCCAGCCATTTCTTCATATTGGGGAACAAATAGTAGTCCGAGGGAGCCAAGTCTGGAGAATAGGGGGGATGTGAAACGAGTTGGAACCCTATTTCCACCACAACTGCTGAGGTGTGAGCTGGTGCGTTGTCGTGATGGAAAAGGCCTTTTTTGGGGGGCCAATCGTGGGCGTTTTTCTTGCAGCTCGGTTTTCAAACGGTCCAATAACGATGAATAATATGCACCTGTAATAGTTTTACCCTTTTCCAGATAGTCGATGAGGATTATTCCTTGCGAATCCCAGTCAGACAGTCGCCATAATATTTCCGGCCGAAGGAACGGTCTTCGCCTATTTTGGCGCAGATTCCCCCTTGGTAACCCATTGTTTAGATTGTTCTTTGGTCTCAGGAGTGTAGTGATGTATCCATGTTTCATCCACAGTGACGAAACGACGCTTAAAGTCTTGCGGATTCTTCTGGAACAGCTGGAAACCGTCCTTGCAACACTTCACACGATTTCGTTTTTGGTCAAGCGTGAGCAATCGCGGCACCCATCTTGCGGATAGCTTTGTTATGTCCAAATGTTGATGCAAAATATTATGTACCCGTTCATTCGAGATGCCCACAGCACTAGCAATCTCACGCACCTTCACTCTTCTGTCATCCATCACCATATCATGGATTTTATCAATGATTTCTGGAGTAGTAACCTCAACAGGGCGTCCAGAACGTTCAGCGTCACTTGTGCCCTTATGGCCACTCCGAAAATTTTGAAACCACTTATAAACTGTTCTAATCGAAGGTGCAGAGTCACCATAATGTTTATCAAGCTTCTCTTTAGTCTCCTGAGGCGTTTTGCCTTTCATAAAGTAGTGTTTAATCAACACACGAAATTCTTTTTCGTCCATTTTTTGAAAATCACTCGACTTCCTCGATTCAAACGAATGCCAAACACAAAGAAATAGACCGATCTGGCTGAAACTTGGTGTGTGTTCTTCCAAGAGATGCTACTAACTAAACATAACCTCGATACGCGCCAGTAGTGCTATCTCTCTGACTTTGCACGGACTTTTCAAACGACCCTCGTAATTCACAAATTCGGTTCAAACTCCTGATCGTTTAAGTTATAATTAATTCTTATCATCTTATAAGGGGTCTACCCCATCATCTCTCACAGAATTAACCTTAATGGGATTTTTAGGGCAAATGTTTCAACTGAATGCTCTAGATTTAGGCGATTAAATAAACTAGTAAGAACCGTTTGCGATTTATTTTTTTTATAAAATATAAAATTTTATATTTTAGGCACAAAGGATGTGAGGAATATGAAGGAACCATGTCCATTTTGGGACATAATAGCGATAGTACTGACGTGTAAGCGATTATTAGTTAGCGTAAAGCTAGATAATAGTCCAAACAATAGAGGTACGCTGATTAGACTAGTCGAATCATGTTTGAAGTGATGGCTAGACGTATAAGTTAATGCCTAAAACCAAAATGGGTAAAGCCAGAAAAATAATAAATACATTATTTCTATTAAATAAAGTATTATTTAAATTTCACGGTTACGTAGTATTTTTAATAATATTATTATTGTTCTTTGTTTTGCAGATGAAAAGGATTTGAAATTAAAGAGAATTTTAGAACGGTAAGTTGGATAAACTGTACTATATTTTATTTTAATCGATTCTAAACCTGCAAAATTATCACGAAAGATTGATACAAATTAAAGATATGTTATATAATCGAAAAATCATTGTCTTTAAATTGTAAATAATATAACAAAAATAAATAACTGTTTTTTTAAAAAAAAAAAAATTATTAATAATCCATTTTAAGCCGATTTAGTTTTTATGCCGGCATAAACGCTAATGACTGAGCCAATTAACTCTCCATACTGTGACGAAGGGGGAGCTAAAGTTTAATACGCTACAACAAGCAAGGAGGAGGTCCCTTTGAAGGGCTCGCAATAACCTTGGAAGTGATAACGAGTATATAACGTATTGTATTACACAGTGTTTTTCTATTATCTGAATTCTATAGTGTTCATAAATTTTTGTAATTAAATTTTCTCAGCAGAATTAAAACTAATCAAAAACTTCTTGGAAAAAAGATGAGGGAGTGCTGAGTGATGTCATCTGTTCGCCAAGACATTCTGAAGGTGAATGAACTGTCGAAACCAAAATCGGGTTCAAGAAAAACCTGATGTGATCACAAGCAGACCTATTCACGAAGTTTTATCAAGCAATTGTTAGCTTTGGCTTCACTGTAATAGAAATGTAATTGGGCTTCATTACAAATTCACTGAAATAAACCTATTTTTCAAGGAAATAAGATGGTGAAGGAACCCCTTCTTAAAATCAAGTTTCATGACAAGAATTCCAAACGAAAAAGAATTCTAATGGGGTTTTAATTGAATAGAATATTTAAAGGCGCGTCAATATCTCAGGTTATTGGTGCCCACAGCTTTTTACAGTGCACTGCCGGCCTCCGGACAGTGTTCTCTCGTTACTGAAAACACTGTCCATCACCGGTAAGTGAGCTAGAACCGAAGCTACTAGGAAGAGAAAATTTAAGGGCCACAACAGCTGGATTCGAACCCGGGATCTCCGCGTGGGAATCCAACACGCTAACCGCATAGCTAATCCCTTTCCAATCTTGATTCAATTAAAACCCTTTCAGTGTTATTTAAAATCCTTGTTTAAAAAAATTGATTTTATTTCCTTCAAAAGTAGGTTTATTTCAGTGAACTTGTAATGAAACCAAAATACTTTTCTTACAATGAAGCCAGATAAACAATTTGCCTAATTAACATTCGAGAATAGATTTCATTTTTTGCTTGATGTTTCTGACAATCGAGTTAAAACAATGACAATGTCAGCAAGCCTTGTCAAAAGCTGAGTTGTAACTATGATGGCATTAATTGACCTAGCCTTGTCTACTCTAAATGCAAGCAAACTAAACTAGACAAAACTTGTAGTCGTCATCCGACAGTTCTCACGTTAAATTTGACAAATTAGACTTTATAAAACTTCCTAAATGATTCTTTTAATAATATAGCATTATAAAAAAAATGCCATATTAAAATCACGTAAGTTTTCTGGTGTAGGAATTAAAGGAGTGTAGCAAAATTAAGTCTGTCGAAAGAATGCAGAAAGGCCCTAGAACTAATGGCTCGGCACAATAAAGTTCGGTTAGAATGGGTGCCGGGTCATGTGGGGATTAAGGGGAATGAGACAGCTGATCTACGGGCCAGGAATGGAGCTAACACTCCTTTCATCGGCCCGGAGCCTGTCCTGGGGATCACCAAGGGTGCAGTTCGTGAAGCTCTCAGAGATTGGATCTGGAGAGGACATGAAAGGACTTGGGGTCACACACGGCAAGAGTATTATGCCCTTGTTGTGCAAACAAAGAACCAAAGTGACTCTAGGCTTGGGCAGGAATCAGATCACTCTGATTACGAGCCTATTCACGGAGCACGGAAGGTTCAGAAAGCACCTGCACAAATTAGGGGGCTTATTAGCTCGGAACCGTTGTGCAGATTGTGCCAGGAAGAGGAGGAAACGGCCTCTCACCTGTTATTCGATTGCGTTGCAATCGTGCGACTGCGCTACGACATCTTTGAGACTTTGAGACCAAAGGAGATTATAGCCCAGAAGGAACTGGTAGGGAAAGCCCTCAACCTTCTTAGAAGTGGAGGTTTCACCTACTAGGTTTAGAGGGAAGGCACAATAAGCCTCTTGTGGCTGCAGTGCCGTGGGGTATAGGTCCCGTCCCGCCCGTCTAAATCTAATCTAAGTCTGTCAAAAAAGGCGGTAAAATTTTATTTTTACAAGAAATAATTTATCGTTTCTTCTTGTTGATTTTCGCGATATTGTCCAAGTTTTCGAAATCTAATTTCCGCCGAAAAATATCCACTAATTCTAAAAGAATTTTTTGCTTTTATAAATTGCTGGAATCTAACCGAGAATTTAATGTTAAACCTTTGGTTTCTAAATTATTTATTCATTCAGTTTGCCATTATGCTTTGGCCTTTTTATGCTTTAAATTATTCACTAACATGTGCATGTTTAGACATGAAAAAAATTTTAATCCGTTTTATATAACGTAACAAGAGATTTAATTTTATTGTAGATGATAAGATGGTTCAGTTAGCGCTGTGTACTGGTGAAGTTTTCGCTCAATTGTACTAGTGTAGATCGATCTCCCTTCATCCGACCTTCTATCTCACTTCATTGCTTAAAGAAGAAGAACAGTTTCGTGGAAGTAGAGGAAAAGTTTTTTTTTAGAAGAATGCTTAGCCAATTAAAATTAATAGCTCATTATTTCAATACTTGAAGAGATTTTTCGCTTCAGTCACTCTAGTTATAATTAAAGACAAGATGAAATAATAAAGATGTTGACCAGTAATAAAGTCAGAGAGAAATAAGTCCCCAATTTGGGCTAGGATAAAAAGTCACAATTCAATATATTGGAACAAAAATAGTACGTATACTCGCATGACTTACGTTAGTAATAAATGTGAACCTAGAATAAAATGACATGAATGACATTTGAAGAAGATACCCAGAGATATGGCGTTGGAATTAGTGTAGAAGATCACGAGGCCACTGGTGCTTTAGTCGTTTAAAGGGAGTATTGGGTAAGGTTATGCTTGAAAGTTTTTGTACAAGAGGATAGAATAAAGAGTTGTAGCATAGCGGAATTTTATCAGATCGTACACGATTGGAATGGATAGATCATTATATAGAGTTTTATGGAATCGTAATAAGCAGCACATTAGATTGTAAGGATTGGATTCAGTAAAGATTGGTGATTAATTTACTATTTATTATTAATAAAACAATTTATTATTGATTTATTCTATAGCGTTCAACTATAAAATTAAAGAATAACAAAATTATTCATCACTAACTTCAACACTTTCATTACTTTGAGTTGTTTATAAAGATCTCCTAACGCCCTAGTTTATTTAATAGTTTAAATAAATAGTGATAAATTGTTTGATTTTAGTCATTACACTAAATAATGTAATCTAAAGCATTTAAAGATTTGTAAACAATTCAAAATACGAAAGCATACTTAGTGATAAATAATTTAGTGATCCCTTAATTTCTAAGTTGAATAATGCTAGGAAATAAATAAATTACTAATAATAAATTAATAAAAAAATAAACAAATAGTGATAAATTGTTTGATTTTAGTCATTACACTAAATAATGTAATCTAAAGCATTTAAAGATTTGTAAACAATTCAAAATACGAAAGCGTACTTAGTTAGTGATAAATAATTTAGTGATTCCTTAATTTCTAAGTTGAATAATGCTAGGAAATAAATAAATTAATAATAAAAAAAATAAATAAATAAAAGTTCTTGGAATAAAAAGTGACGTAAGCAGGTTTCACTGGCAGTGTTTGTAGATCTGGCAACGTTGCACTAATGTCCGCGTGATGTTCGTAAAGTAATTCTCTCGTCTAGAACGTAACCTCTCTCTCTTTCTCTCGTCTGCATTATAACAATGTGTATCTGTGATTAGATTTGTGTCTGTGAGTTTTAATTAACTAAAAATTATTGAACCACTTCTTTAGTTGCATATTTTTTTTTAAAAAAAATGTTTATCAGCGTATTCTTTTTCACTTGTTGGTGTTTACCGTAAAGACATCATAACCGAGATAATTGTGAAATGAAAGACAAAAAACTGTATACAATCTTGGCACTGTTTAAGCTTCTACGAAAATAAGTGGCCCAATTAGATTCTGCATTAAAAGAAAAAAAAAACCTGTAGTAGAACTCAAACTTTGGTAGAACAAAATTTAGTGAAGAATAATGATTACATAAGTGGGATAAAAAATTCAGGTTAAGCAACCGAGGTCAAACTAAACCTTAAAATCTAAATAAGAAAGTTCCTGCAAGAGTCTGTATGAAGAGGCATGGACCTGAATGAAGGTGAATCGTGGGCTTTCACTTCTTTACATTGGACAGAAAAAAATAATAAAATAAGTAGGAAATCTATATCATTTGCATACATAAAAATTACCATTCTACTGAATTCAATAAGCTGAACAAAAGCTAATTTTTTCCCCCCTAACATTCACCAGCACGAAGCGACCAGTAGCCGATCCAAAGATAGTGGTTCGATTGCGAGAAGGGAGCGGAGTATCCTTGGTTGAATCACAATAGCCAATGGGGTTTGGTGGAAGTCGAACGTAGTTACATTCAAGCAAACAAATAGGTCGACAGGCGGATACAAAAAAAGGTGGGAAGGTCACGGCGCCAATCTCTGGCCCCTGAACCTTCTTTCGCCATCTCATCTATAAAAATCTCTATGAGTGAAATTGTTATGAAATTTGCACACAAGAGGAGAAGTATTTACTGCTTAAAATCCTTCCAGAATTTTTTTTGGAACACCTACAAAATTCCTAATAATATGCCTCATTGGAAAAAAACAGGATACATAGAAGAATCAAGTCAAAGAATCTTAAGGAAGCATCTAAACACAAAATGGTTGTTGCTAAAATAATTTTTGCTAGAAATTTGGCTTGTAGAAAAAAATAAAATAAAAATTGTAGCTCTCTACTCCTCCTACTGAGAATAACGACGGTCTGAAGATACCTCCATATTGATGGGAATATTATGAATTGTAAATAGTTAAATAAAAGAAGAATATTTATTATATAAAATTTTACAAAGATTAATAAGTGTATAATAAATACATTAGAGTTGGTCTTATTTGTATCTAGAGGTCTGATTGTGCTTGGAGGAGATAGGCGAAAAGAAAATATTTGAAACAGTTTGAAGATTTGCAATATTTAATGATTAATTGCTAAGAGTTACCGAGGGTAATTAAATGTTGTATTAGGTAACTGTAGTATCTAATAAAATGGTAATTATATGTAATGAGTAGATAGGTGAAGCGCATAAATATGATATGTCGAGTAAATGTGTAGCGAAAGTGTACATACTCGTAATGTCAAGACCATTCGACTTCAGACGTAATGAGTAAATAGGTGAAGCGCATAAATATATGTCGAGTAAATATGTGGCGAAAGTGTACATGTACATACTCGAAATGTCAAGACCATTCGACTTCAAACGTAATGAGTAGATAGGTGAAGCGCATAAATATGATAAGTCGAGTAAATATGTAGCGAAAGTAGACATACTCGTAATGTCAAGACCATTCGACTTCAGACATCTATACAACTCCTTTCAGTTACTAAGTTTATTCAGAGAATGTAAAGTTCTGTAAAGGTATGTGTGTATATTGTTAAGAGTTTATCTGTGATTTTGCTACATATATTTGCAACAAAATACTACTGTTATCCTACGAGTAATGTTGATCAGTAAGTGAGGTATTACAGTAAGGGTTAAAACGTACATTTTGTAAGGCTGGGATACCCGTATGGGTAGTAAGACCTGTGAAGAATTGGCTAGTCTATACTCTCCCCCAAAAGGAATGTGCATGTTAAACGAGTGTCTTCATCACCCTCATCTCATCTTGGAAGTATGTGAAGTCATTGACCTAGCTCGCCCAGAGCTGTTAAAGTTAATTTGAGTAGGTGACAGGTCATGCTGGTATTAAATAAAGTTGCCCATCAACTTGCCAGGAGTGGGCAACTAATCCTTACTTTGGCCCAGAAACTCTCCTAGGAGTAAAACATTTTCTTAAGAGAAAATGGTTTTTTGAGAGAGAGCTCGAAAAACTCTTGAAGGATGGTAAGAGGCTAATGTGGGATTCTGTAAAACTAAAGGAAAGAGATCCTTAATTTGAAAAAGAACTAAGTGATTGAGGACAGAGTAGATTCTAGGTATATCTACATCGGGTGGGATTAACCCTTCTAGAGCCTTTGAACAGGAGGAGAGAAAACAGCTTCTCATTCCCTAATTGATTGCCTCGCAATCGCTGGTTTAGTTTCTGAGATCTTAAGAGGCACTCTGAGTCATAAGAGGAGATGTCGTAGAGAAAAATCTTGGGCTTTAAAAAAGAAGAAGATAATTTTGTCTACCAGAACTACATGGAGACTGAACGGTAAGTAGTCATTTGGCTAACTTCATGGAATAGGCCCTACCTCAAGGTATACCTCATGTTCCACTTCAAGTTATCTTTTAGCTCTGTTCATTTTTGGGTTTTATTACAAGGCTATCTTTTAATCAAAAATAAAAATCTGCAGTCGAAAATGTTTACCTTTATTAAATCCATAATCAATCATTTCCAGTATAATATAGAATATTTTGAGAGGTTCGGTGCAGTGGTTTTGAGGATGTACTGTTAATTGGAGGGTCCGTAATGACTGGATCCTGAATATAACTATTTTTATAATTATTTCATATTAAAATAAGCAGTCGGGAATTAGGCCTACCAGAAAAAGTAGGCATTACTTAACTTTTTATAGACCAGTAATTAAAGAACTTGTTAACTACGCCCCTAGAGTACACTGTTGTTTTCCAGATGATCAGACAATGGTGGTGGGAAGCACTGAGTATTCTGTGTTAGTCGTTGTTACTTGTGTTTATCTGAGAAGTGGTGATAGGTTCAGTAGTAGGATTTTAAGGTTAGGTTTATGAAAATTTCATTATTTAAAATAGAACAAATTAAACTAATAAGTTTGCAATAGTACAACTCTCTAATAACGCTTTAGTGGATGTATACAAATCAGGTAAGTCGTTTTATTTGCAACAAATATACAAGGAATTTTCTGTTTACCCCAAACTCAGAATACGAGTAGTGTTCCGATTTCTCCATGATTTTGTTAAAGTGATACAGGATTTTTTCCTTTATATTCTTATGAAATTAAGAACACTAAGCTCTATTTTTAAATTATTTCATTTGTAAAAGTTTGAAGAGAGATGTATTAAATCATTTTCTTACCTTATGCTTGCAGTAAATAAGATATTCCAGCTACTTCATCAAGACTGATGTACAATTTTGTAAATCACTCAACCGTATACCACTGCATGCACAATCCAATAATTTTGAAATACCTGCAATAAGAAAATAGCAAATTGTAAGAGTGGTTTTAGTCAAGTTGTTTTGCTACCTGTTTAGGTAAAAGGCATGAGGTGAACTAATTACATATATATGATTGTTCTTTTACAGCTTTCATGAAGGACTTTCCTTTTTTTTCTGCTACAGCGAGAAGAATGTTTCTATTAAATGTGCTTACTTGTTTAATTTTGGATCTTATAAATTGAGGTTTACTATGGAGTAGAAAAATCTTTTCCAATATTGCAACGATAATAGATATAAGATAAGCAAATACCTGAAGTAAGTTATGGAAAACGGACAATCAAGAGCTTGGAATAAAATGTGAATATCAAGGTTAGTTTAATTTTTTTTTTTTAAACACGAAGTTGTTAAAAGTGATTTTATTAACCAGAAAACCAGTTTTGGATTGTGTTATATAATTATTTCTTTTTAGATCAATGAAACTAGACTGAACTGAGAAATATCACTCTTTTTTTTTAAATGGATTATTATTCCATTGACCCTTCAAATGGATAAAAATATTCAGTACAAGACTTAAGACTACTTATCCAATTTCATTCTTTTAAAACACTGTATTCCTATTTCATGTTATCAACTTCAATCGTTATTTTCGTTATGTTAATCGTAACAATACAACAGTTATATTTAGGTCTTATTAAAACATAAATTGGTGGTCAGCGTTAGTGAAAAGAGATAAATCTGTTAAAATTATAAATTCATCTGCCTGCCATCTTTGTTCTCAGTTATCTAGTCACACAAGTTTTAACATAATGATTTCTTAAAAAACCCGCATGGAATCTTGAGAAATCTAACTCATTTACATTTTTCTTTTCAATCCATCAAAAGTATTACAAATAATTAGTTCATCATATTAATTTTACCTAAATTAAATTTAAAAACTTACGAATTATATAGGTCCTCTTAGGCTGAAGTTACACCAGTACTAGCACTTTCAGGTGCAAGAGCTACTTCATATAATTTTGACAAAGTAATTGTTTAAAGAAAAATTTTGTAGAATGTCTGTTTCTTATTTATTTATTGTTATTGATCATTATTTTTAAATAATTAGTTTCATTTTTCCAATTAAATTTTACAATTTTATTGCAGGATTGAAATTCAAAGATCAAGTGTGCCAGCCATGTCAGTTGCAGTACCCCAGTTTCTTGCGGTGATAAGAATTTAATAATGAAATTATTTTATTATTATCAAAGTGTTAAATTATTTGTAGAATTCTCAATAAATTCGTGTTTTCTCAATAGTCAGTGCGTTTAATTGTTCCTGCAATTCGTATAAAATATCGACGTAAAACCAGTGTTAACAGGTATTTAAACATTTCTTGCTAATAATTGAGTAATTTCCAGTTTGAATTACTGATTTTTATATAGTTTCACACAAGTAATGTGGCTCGAAATAGTTTTCTATTACATTCTTACCTCAGTGATTACAAAGATTTCTCCTTTCTAATGCATAAAGTTATGCCACAATTAGCTACTTGCTGCACATCTGTCCGCTGTGAGTAAAAGAATAATATTTTCCTTTTCATTCAGATGTGTTTTAACCTTGACTCCTCAGATATTTTAAATGAAAACTTCTGACTATATTTATGATTTAATTTTTCCCCTTCTATTTCCATTGATTTGTCGAAAGCTGCTAGCTGGTTTTGTAAGTTGCATTTTTTTGTCAGAATATATCTATCTCTATAGACACCTGACAACTATAATAATAAAGTGGCCTAATTATGTTCAAAAATAATTTAGTTGAATGTGCTTGTACAGGCTGCTTTCTTTGCACTGTCTTGTCTTTACCAATTTGCTAATTGATTACACAGAGAATATTGTTTTATTTAAAGACCATGGAATGCATGTCCAAATTGTGAAATTCGAGGGAACTATTAAAGTTTTTCGTCCGTCTAGAACAGCCGAAGATCTTAATTTATTTATTTAGACAATCTTGAATTAAGGGATTCTTCATCCTTATGTCCAAAAACCATTTCTTTTTTCCCTGTCCCTGGTCTTACTTAAAGATCCCAAGTAAGCCAAGTCCTCCTTGAACTTCATTCTTTTGCTCTGAGAAATATTTTGAATGAGAGTTTCGATGCAACTTATTCTACTGTATTGGCATCACATGACCATATCACTTCAAATTGAGCATTTCAATAGATTAAAGTAATCCATTTCTCTGGAATTAATCTTTTTTTGAAGCTTTTACGATGATGTAGAGATGGCCCGCCGTTCAACCACCAATTCGGAAGACTTTGAATTCAGGGTTACCTTCCTTCACCTTAGCTAATCTAGCTGCAGGTTTTTCCTCCTTTTTCCCTGCATTCCAATCCTCCTCACCTAACTTTTCCCTTATTTACTTAGCTAAGAAGGTTGAAATGTTTTTTTATACATTTATACTTCTTTATTTATTTTATGTATTGTATATATTTTTTATAAAAAATACTTATTCTTCTTCTTCACCTTAGCTAAGTTTCTAGCTATCGAACTTTTATCTCCGATTGCCTTCCCTAAAGGGAAAACCTAGGAAATAATGTCTAAAAACAAATCCACCACAATAACTTTTTCTGATTGATGTGGCAGTTAATTAACAACAATTGTTAGGAAAATTAGTTGATCTGTTATTAACAATTTTTTAGTCTGTCTCCTTTCTTAAATATTATATTAACTTAGGAGGTTAATCAAGGTTTAGGGATTTTCTTTGCTTTAAATTTGTTGTTTGTAAAGAGAGAGAAGTACTATTTTTATTCTTGCTGTTTGTCCTCCTTCCTAATTCTTTATTCATTATTTAAACTGACTCTGCAGCTTTCAGAATTTTTAACGTTTCTAGCTATTTTACCAACTTTCATTTTGATTCATTCCTTTACGAATTTATTAAGCAAATTTCCGCCAATAACATCAACAAATTCCTTAACTAAATCAGCGTAGTACCTTAAGTTGCTGATGTTCTTCTGTGAATAGATAACTGACCTGGAATGTTATGAATGCTTCTATGAATGGTCTACAAATATTTTGCCTAGTACTTATTATAAAAGATACTTAACAAAAAATAATAATAAATAAATAATAATTATTTAATAAAAAAAGAAGAAGCTCTGAACAAATAAATACAAATATTAAAATGACATAAAACTCTTTTCTGATGTTATTTATCTTCCCGGAGAGATATCTTACTTATGCCTATCAAATTACACTGATGTAAAAAGGCTTTTATTTAGAATAACTCGCGCAACATTATATCGAGTATGTGTTTTTAACGAGTGACGCACCAGTTAATAGGATAAGAAATATAATAGTACTCACAGTACATTTCTTTAGTAAGTTCTATTTTCTATTTGGGTTTTACCCTTAGTCGATTTGTGACAAAATCACAGTTTCAATTTTATTTTTTAAAGTTTGTGTTTGTAACAAATGATTTTGTGGTTCATATTCCAAACCAAACAAACTACTTTTAATAGCATTTTGTCTTAGTGAATATTACCGTGAATTTCATGAAGAATGGGTAGCAAATTTTTACTCTAAAGTTTTAACAACACTTGTAATAAGAACTTATCTTATATATCAAGAACTACATTGTACAATTTAATATTCTAGGTAAAGTCAGGTTCAGGAGAATTCTTCATGATTGCTGAAGTCTTTTGTAGAAAATTTGTTTTCTTAACCTGTGTTATCTTTAATGGTAGCTTTGAAATTAGAAGCAAATGTTGCATTTTTTAATAACTCCTTAGAACTTTTTAAATAATTAAATTATTTTTCCAAGTCTCTCCTTTAGACTATCTGTCAGTCAGGAATAAAACTTTTATTCTTAATGACTTAATCACTCAACCACAAGCTTGCGAGGAGTATTCAGCAAAGATGAAAAATAGCTTTGTTTAGATAATTATATTTGCAATTTTTGCATTTTTTTTTTCTAAATCTCTTTTTCTCTTTTGTAAAAAGCTTGAGAATTCTATGACGATTGTGAATTTATTTCTGTGGCTAAAGTTACTTCAGTAGGAAGCTCTTTGCATACAACTTTTCTTAGAACGGTCAGCACAGCATCATGTCAATCATACTTTTGGATAAGCTTGGTGGGTTGTAGGTGTTCTAAAATGCAGATTAGGTCTCCGGAAAGAGAGGTGACGGTAAGATGATTTTATGTTTGATCCTGGTCATCACTCAGACTTAAGGTTAGGTTCCCATATTGAGGAGTTGGTCAGATAGTGTAGGAAAACCCACATATTTCGTGACGGTTTGTTTGGGTATTTGAGGACCTTTTTAGTTTTTAAATTTGAAATCTACTGCTGCAAGAGTATATCTTCTGCAACAAGTAGTGTTCATCAAGAGTAATGTGAGAGTTGTCATCACCGAGTAGTGACTCACCAAATACTGATTTTTATAATCAACGAAAAAATGGCGAAATCAGCGCCACATCAGTCGTCTAATAAGGCTTTCTGGAAGTGTTAAAGAAGAAAGGCAATGAGTTAGATATTTTGAGTGACCAGAAAGGAAGGAATGAAATTTTAAAGCTTCGAACTGAGATTAGGTCATTGTTGAACGGTACCTTTAAGATGTTATGAATGCTAAGCAAGGAGAATTGGTTTATCTGGTGAAGAATTTAGACTTCAAAGACCGAATGTTTTCCTAAAGTTTAAGTCCATGAGCCCCTAGTTCAGTTTCTGGTTTTAATGTCAGTTTTGAGCGTCTGACTAGGAGTCGAGCTAGTATTTGGCAATGTTTTAATGATACATTCAATGATACCCTTAGTTCTAACGTTGTCGATTTGTGACAAAATCACTGTTTCAATTTTATTTTTAAAGTTTATGTTTGTAACAAATGATTTTGTGGTTCATATTCAACCACAAAATAGCATTTTGTCTTAGTGAATATTACCATGAATTTCATGAAGCAAATGTTTTACTCTAAATTTTTAACCACACTTGTAATAAGAACTTATCTTCGTGAAATATAAAGAACAACATGGTACAATTTAATAAAGTTTTGCTACCCATTCTTCATGAAATTCACGGTAATATTCACAAAGACAAAATGCTATTTTGTGGAAATTTTGTGTGTTTGAATATGAAAATTTAAAAATAAAATTGAAACAGTGAGCTTTGTCACAAATCGACAAAGTTAGAACTAAGGGTAAAACCTAAATAGAAAACAGAACTTTTTTGAGATCTCAATAAAGTGATTTTTTTTTTTTTGAGTTCTTGTCTTTTGAGTCTTGTTTGCGGATACCTCATTCGCCATTGTCAATATAGAGTCTCAGGTTTCTGCAGAAGGACGCAAGGAAGTGCTTCAACTGATACCGGTATACCGAGAAACATAAAGTAAAGTAAAGTAATTGCCTACTTTTTCAGGCACGCTTAACGTCCAACTACCAATTAGATGTCGTGGACGGAGGCGACTAGCAAACATACTTTACTGTAAATTTCTTTTATTAACCATTAAATAAAATCCATGGCCCAAAGACCGGGAATCGAACCCATTACCACAGTGCATATTAGCTTTGCAGGTATCGCCTCTTAACCCGCTCGGCTACCGAGGCGCCTACCGAGAGACATTTATTCCATTATTATTGGCCTAACAATTTAAAGATAATAACTGATATTAAATGCATTCATTTATCGCATTGTGAGAGATGTGGTAATTGTTACAAAATATTATTATATTTTTGAGAAATCTTATAAATTATACATTTGGTGAGAAGAACTGTCTAAGGGTGTCGTTTAGGGAGAGAATCATGACCTTGTCTGAGGGTTCCTTGTTGAAGACTATATTGGGTGGTGGGTGCTTCATTACTGAATAACCTTCACGCTGGTTGTCGAGTGGTACGATCGAACTGAACAGAAGGAAGTAATATCAGCTATTTTCAGGCATTAGCAATACAAACTTTTAGGCTTTACTAAAAAGTTTTAATGGAACTTATTTTATTGGTCCTTACTTGTTATTAACCAAACTTGTAGTTGGATTGTTGAATCAATTACGCCTTTGTAAGAATGATTCATTTTTTAAAAATAAGCCTTCCAATTAAAGGTAAAGAATAAACCTCGCTTGGTTATTGATTAAAGAACCAAGGCGTTGTTTAAAGCCGGTTTTAAAGGGGCTTCTTGAGTTTAGAACGGTGGAAGAACTGCTGCACGCTTTTTGATCATCTCTATTCTAGCGGAATTTATTTTCAACATTTACATGCTAATTGATGTAATTAATTATGCAAACTTCATTATTGCGTTTTTTTTTTTGTAGTAGATAACATATTGAACTGGAAAGATTAAGGATTTATCTACTTTATAATTGATAGCACAAATTATTCTCTCAAATTACTACTAACGCAGTAAACTATCAATGCTTCTTAATTACTGTTGAAAAGTATTTTACTTGCAAAGTACTGCTTATCTTTATTGATATTGACTCTCATTACTTCTTATTGTAGACCTTAAAACTTCCAAAGGTTTTATTATTTCAATTTTATTGATTGTGCATTTAACTTAAATACTACTGGAGTTTTATTGAGGTGGTAACTAA
Source organism: Rhodnius prolixus (assembly GCF_049639745.1). Classification (NCBI taxonomy): domain Eukaryota; kingdom Metazoa; phylum Arthropoda; class Insecta; order Hemiptera; family Reduviidae; genus Rhodnius; species Rhodnius prolixus. Next base: position 28,970,149 of record NW_027411624.1, read on the forward strand.
CCAAAAGAAACAATAACTTTTTACAATTTAATCTGAACGATTTTTATTTTTCTATCATTTATAAAATTCAATGCTAAAATAATAAACTGAAACAGTTTATGTTCTAATATTTCTTTAGTAATCTGCAATTAATGGAAAACTAGAACACACAGATGGTTGAACAAGGTTTTAGTAGCCAGTTCTTTAGATATCTTTTGGGGCTTCTGCGAGTAGCTTAGCTCAAATAGTTTACTCTTAGCAGATCTCAAACTTGTAAAATATATCTTCAAGAGTCTGCAGATATAGTTGATGAGGGTAAAACTATTAAAGGTTTAGTTTAGTATTTGGGAAGATTCTAGCTTACAACTGCACCCAAGTAATTGTTATTTAATGGTCCATTAAATGTAGATGTTCTCTCCTGGTTTAATAATAATAATAATGCATATGCCGTACAGGTTACCAGGTGCCATTCCTGGTTTGTGTAGTGTATAGTGTTTTTGGAGAGCGCTAATTACCAAGAAAGTCAATGGGACAAAATAATAATATTTTTAAGATGATTTATGCCAAAAATCAACTTTGCTTAAAATTAATTTGCTTCTAGTTCACTGTATTTTCAGAACATATTTCCGTAAGACCTTGATATTTTTACGTAAAGTAAAAGTAAAGTAAAGTAATCGCCTATTTTTTCAGGCGGGGCTTAACGTCCAACTACCAATTAGGTGTTGTGGACGGAGGCGACTAGCAAAGACACTTTACTGTAAATTTCTTTTATTAACCATTAAATAAAATCCAAGGCCTAAGACCACAATGCATATTACTTTATAGGTCTCGCCTCTAACTGCTCGGCTACCGTGGCGCCTGATATTTTTACGTACTTCCTCTTAACTACATTAAAGGGAAGCGATTAGCTATGAGGTTGGCGTATTGGATTCCCTCGCAGGTTCGAATCCAGCTGCTGTGACCCTTAGATTTTTTTTCACTTCCTAGGAGCTTCTTACAGCTCACTGTCCGGTGATGGACACTGTTGTCTGCAACTAGAGAAGACTGTCTGTAGACTGGAAATGCACTGAAAAAAGCTCCGGGCGCCAATAAACTCAGATAACTGTTTCGACCTTGTTGGAAAATATGTCCCCTAAGTGCGTCGTACAAATTAAGCGATGACGAATATATTCGTCAAACCCAGAGTATGTTTGATATAAAATGGGGTTGCTGCAATTATCCCGAGTAGATCCCAAATGAATCCCTGACCAGATGATAAAATACCAACAATTATGCAGGGAAATATCTTGGCAGGTTAGTAGCCCACGACTCAGCAATTTGGATGATCGCTAAATCTTGAACCCCGCACATGAGCCAAAAGCTTCCCCTCTTGAATACAGGTAAATAGGGAACAAAAGGATCCTCATCCTGTTTTTTATTACCAGGCGCGCCACTTACTGCATCGTCTAGCCTAACACAATATATGAATTCGATATTGATTCAGTGATGACTAATAAAAGACAAGGATACATTTACGAAGACTAATTCCTACTATATCTATCTATTTTCTTTTTCTTGCCATGGTGCTACAGTCCTATAATAGGACCTGGACCTCATTCAAGAGAGGGTGCCACTCTTCCCTGTCCTCGGCTTTAAGGCGCCATCTTCTAACACCCACCTTTTGCAGATCTCTTTCTACGTCATCCAACCATCTTATCCTGGGACGACCTCTACGTCTTGCGCTCCCCCGGGTGTCCATATAATACTTTTTTAGGAACTCGGTGTTGGGGCATCCGTTCAACATGGCCGAGAGCCACCTCAGCCTGCATTTTTTGATACAAGAAACTATGTCGGGTTCTCCATATAGTTTCTTGAGTTCTTCGTTCTTTCGGAGACTCCATTCACCGTCAATGTACACCGGGCCATAGATTTTTCGCAACACTTTTCGCTCCCATTTCCTCCAGCATATTCTCACATTCTTGTGACATTGCCCAAGATACTCGCTATCGTACATCACTAGCGGCCTTATTATTGTTTTATAAATAATAATTTTCGCCGGACGTGACAAATTCTTAAACCGCAAAACTTTTTGTAACGCATACAAACACCTGATATCTATTAGTTCTTTTTATTTCGACGTGGCCTCAAAATATTCCAAACTTCTCGCAGTTTACGAATATATTTTAGTTTTGACTAAAATTGCTAAATTAACTGCCGATGGTCACTACTGAAAACGCATGACGAATATACTCGTCATAACACAAAATTTTACCCTTTTTTTCATGATAAATATCTTCGTCATAAACAGGTTAACTGGTTAAATCATTAATTAAGAAGTAATATGGCAATCGAATTCCCATTTCCATTTCTTCTGAACAAAACTCGCTACTCAAGTAAAGAGTTTTATTGACGAAATATCAATAATTTCTCTTTAAGTAGGACACAGAACTAAAAACAAAGAGAAAACTTGCAGGTTTCAGTTCCATCAAGTTGCTGGAGTCATATCCATTTTGGGTCGGTTTCTCCATTTCTGAATTAGCATCAGATCTCTTCCTGTCTTCTGCCACCAACTTCCTCCTCTTAATTGTAGAACCACCATCTGCTCGCCAATATTCTCCACCAATTTTGCTACAACTTTCTTTCTACCTGCAAAGTTCTACAAACTCACTTTCTTCGGCCACCTCCACAAAGCCTTCCATTTTCTACTTATAATATACTCCATTTAAGCTTTCTTTTCATGGTTGTTTTCAGCATGCATTTTTTTCTTTACTTCCTCATTCATCCATTTGGTTCATCCTGATCTTTTGATATAACGCCTCTGATCCATCTCCGTTATATGCAGATCTTCTACGTGTCCAACTTATTTATTTATTTCTATTATCTTCTTCAAGATGGTATGATGATACTCACCCCTCTGGGGCACCATTCTTACTGCTTTAAGGGGCCGCTAAAATTTCACCATGATTCTGTAGCCTTAAAAAAGTAAATTACCAAAAAAATCTCAGGAAATAATTTTGTAAAAAGCAATTTATTAATCATATCTTTATGTTCACTGCTCAAATATAGAAGCGCTGCCGCTTTAGATTACGATAAATTCAATATCGCAATGATAAAATGGTTTAATGGAAAGTGATGAGTTCATTGAGCTCTCTCCTTCCTCATAGCCTGAGCGTTTGAGCCTAGAGTGGAGGTTCCTTCCCTCCTCGTGAGCACGCCAGCCTAGTCCATCTTGTATTATATTGTGTATATTAACAAAATATTCACTATATAACGATTTATATGATCACCATCTCAATTTTTTTTGGTAAATACATCGTCGACACATAACAGCACAGTAACCTCTCTTTTCTGTGTTACGTTGTGAGCGTGCGCGTACAAGCGAGCGAGAGAGAAAGTACGAGTGAAGGAACTCCTCAGAGGCGACCCTCTAGTTCATCCCCACCGCTATAACAGCCAACAAAACCGGGTCGCTGGCCTGATTTTTCACGCACTGCTTGCACACTAACACCGCACGTATGTGTGTATAGTGTATGTGCTGAGTCAGACCGCTGTGCTCCATTGCAAGGGCTTACTTTATATCGGCAGTCTCTATTTGTTACATTAGCCTCTTATCTACACTTGTCCAATATTTCTCTATCTCTACTTCTCTGTCAGTATCTTTCCTCGTACTCTCTTTCTAGCTAACTTTTTCTTCTATTCTTTCACACTTCTTCGAAGTTCATACATCCGACCCATTTTACCCAGTTTTAGATCTGCTCTTTAAAAAAAAAGAAGAAAAAAACTCAGAATCTGTGATGGTTCTAAGGAGGTCTTCACCAACATGTGGTAACTACTCAGAATGTAACTTCACTGAAACAACAGTCTTACTGAAGAGAAATAGGAAATCTCCCCAGAGATACTGCAAGTGTATTCCTCTCATTCCCATGAGGAAACCCGTCATCAAGCGCAATGTGCTTCTATTCATATAGAGCCTTATTTATTATCCTTCTAGTTAAAATTCTTCTAACAGATTTTCGTCTGCATCATTCCCGGGAGATCGCTACAGAGTTTGGTTCTGTTTGTTTTTTCTTCTTCTTCTTAAATAGAAGACTGTGGCTGATCCCACCGAAATGTACAGGCCTTTATGAAGGAAGATGAAGCACCATTAGCGCTAACCACATTGTCAGCTTCCTTATTTGTCTTTAGCATTTGAGTTTGTCTTAAGCTATTTCTGAACCATTTGTGAGTTTGAAACATTTTCATCTTTTCGACTCGATAATTCCTGTACTGGTCATTCTAAAAGTTAACCTTCCTATTTGTTAATTTCTGTCTGCAAGAAGCTGGGGAAACTTACCCATAGACCTAATCCTTGAGTCCCAGCCTCGGTTCTTTAGAGTAGATCTTCGACATCCGCATGCTACACAGTTGTATATAGTCCTTAATGCCAGAATAGAATGGATTCACAAAGCTAAACTTCTTTTTGCTGCCATCTCTAAGAGAGTCATACAGCCGGTGGCTCAGCCAAATTTGTTGCATTAGTATATTCATTAGTAACGTGACCCTACACTGCAATATTTATGTCCCAGGTGTAGTTTTTATTGCTCCATTGCATTCTAATGCGATTGCATTGTTTACTTTTAAATGCAATGCTTTGGTGAATTCAATAAAAGCTGGACAGCCTTTTTCTTTTGCCTATTTTGCAATGGCAGGAAAGAGCGAGCTTGAGGAAACAATCCTATTGCTCGAGGTTTAATGGTTCCCCTTTTAACCAAGAGAAATTTTTAGAAAATTCGGTTAATTAAATTTACTTGGTTATGTAAAAATTCATATGACGGTGACATGTTTTTATTATCTCTCTATTTCATTCTTTAAAATTTTATTTTAAATGTCAATTTAAGTACCCTTTCGTCAAAGACTTTGCGGAAACTCGTCTTTTTCGTCAAAGACCTTGCGGAAACTCGTCCTTTTCGTCAAAGACTTTACGGAAACTCGTCTTTTTCGTCAAAGACCTTGCGGAAACTCGCCCTTTTCTTCAAAGAACTTGCGGTAACTCGTCCTTTTCGTCAAAGATCTTGCGGAAAAGCTTCCTTTTCGTCAAAGACCTTGCGGAAACTCGTCCTTTTCGTCAAAGACCTTGCGGAAACTCGCCCTTTTCGTCAAAGATCTTGCGGAAAAGCTTCCTTTTCGTCAAAGACCTTGCGGAAACTCTTTTCTTAAAATGTCATTCCTATACAACAGCTCATCCTAACCCTCTAATCGAATACCTATCTTCTTCTGCAATACGAGGTAATCCTCTAAGGAGATTGAAGAGAAGATGGCCCCGCGATCTACTCTCATCATAAGAGCAGACTAATATAATGTCCACGATAATGGAGCGACACCACTGGGTGCCTTCTCCTATCCATATTCCTGATAATGTTTTATCTTATATCACATTTGCTTGTTGCAACAGTTGTTGCAGTTCTAAATTTCCATAAAAGATTTAAAACAAAAAAAATGGTTGATTCATACTCAGAGAATGAAATTTGAATCTCTCACATCTCTAAATTTAGTGCACATGTTTTACCATATATTTATCGATCACAGTAAAATAAAATTTCATTTATCTCCTATAATAAAAATAGCATGTAAATATTTACATAGGAATGTACGTATGGCCAGTGTTTTTTAGTGTGTTATGGTGTTGCTAGGTGAAAAATCAATAGCTGCATTACGTCGCTGGCCTTAGGGTTGGTTTATTTTCACGGGAAGTTATTTTCCAGTTTTCATTTAGTAGTTTTTCCTGTTTATATTCCGGAAAATTTAGTATAAGTCGAAATTTAATAAAAGAAAAATTAGATACTTTTGAATTAATAGCAAAAAAAAAAGCGCACGAAAAAGCTTAATTTTGGAAAACATAACTTTGATAATTTTTTTCTCTTTTCCTAATTCAGTTAAAATTTCAGTTAAGTATAAGTAAATACAGGTCTAACCAAAACAGTATTTTGTTGGCAACACTCGGTGAGGAGCTGTAGATTTAGGAGTGGAAACAGTTGCACTATTAGGCCCTTTATCTTTCGTACTATTGCATTAATGGGGGTTGTGCATGTCTGTCTGATGCAGGGGTGGCCAACTTTCCATTTGTCACAGTTTACTTATTAAAATCTTGACATTTAACCAGTTAAGCGTGGAATTTATTTATAAAAACCACTCAGTGTGTGGAATTAAAATCAGACGTCGAACGCAGCAGGGCAAAACAACCAAAAGTTTACAACGTCGTAATAGTCACTGCAAGCGACTTTTTCTGCAATCTCTGGGGGGCTTGAGATTACAGAGCATTCTGTGCTCATTCAAAATCTTGCACCGCTTCACGTATGCATTGCTTTAGTTAACTAGGGGACGCAAGAGCTTTTACAAGGAAGAAAAGAGCTTTGAATTCTGTGCAAAATGAAATGATGCTCGTACTGAGGTCTGAACCTCCATTTAAGGTAAAAACGGCATTGCACAAGGGTTGAGAGCTTCTATTTGAGTGCGTAATTCCCCGATCTCTAATGCGGAGACCAAACATGTATCAACCACTTATCATTTGGCTGGCTCCCTCCACCCCCTCCGTATAAAATACTTGGCAGTTCTATTGGTAAGATAAAGGAAACATCCCACCAACATTCTTATTGTATTTTATTAAAATTGCGAGTTTTTATAGTTAATGGCGATTTTATATTTTTCACAACGAGTGTACACGTCGAACGCACTTAACAGGTTAATAAGTACATATGTTACTCGTACAAACTTGTAATAAGTGTTGTTGGAGGCAAGGGTATTAAATCAACATAATATCTTAATAATAATATTTATTAATAGAGAAGTAACTATAGGAATTTCATTCTATATACTAACCAATTCTCTTAATCGAGCTATCGAGCTCAACGACTGTTGTTTGTTTCTGTGAGCCATGACTACGTTATGGGTGCTCGTTGAGTTTGACTCCTATCGGCTCTGATCGACCAAGAATCGCTTTGGGATCGACAATACCTGGTCTAGTGAAACGGAAATTTTGATTGTAAACACAGTACAGAAAATTTGCTAGATCGTGATGCGTTTTCTTGTCTAGATTTAAACAAATAATTTAGCAATGATGTAGTTAATTGTGGTTATAAAGTAACTACAGTGAAAGTATGTCCGCGTAATCATTTTCTATCAACTTATACTTTATCTTTACTTCTTTCTATTCCATAACAGCCAATATCCCTGTATATATTTTTTTTTTTTTAACAAAAAGCAATCACAAAAAAGCAGTTATCCCAATTTTTCTATCCCGTTTTATAAAAAGCAAAATGGAAATATCATTCACTTAGTAAATCCATCCAAAGGCTTTTGTGTTTGGACTCTTCTTTTTGTTGGAATGATAGAGGGTGTCGCTGGTAAAAGACACGTTTTAGTATGGTGATTTATATTGTGTACTCCCAGCATCTTAGCCGCATAAACCTAGAAGATGGAAGGTAACAGTAAAGAAAGGAGAATATAACAGTTACTTAGTATTTTAAAGATCATCTTTCTTAGAATGTGTCTCAGAATTTTCTGGGTTTAATAATCCATTAGCATCTTTCAGAAGGAGGCTTAAATTTTGTTTTTACTAGGCCTTGCTAGTTTTCTTAATTATTCTACAGAAAACAAAACTAGCGTGAACTTTTTCACACGGTTTTACTGCCAAATTCTTCAGGTTGGTAGAAGTGTAACGTTTCAAGGTTGGTAGAAGTGTAACGCTTTTCCTGTTAAAAATGTAGCCCATTTCGCAGAACTGGATAGTATCGCTGATTTTTTTTCCGTCGTAGCACTCATATCGCTGTCCGCTCTTAGTCTTTCATCCATATTTCAGTGATTGATCCGGAATCTAGACAAATCTATCTATTGATCTGATGCGTTTAGTGCGTCTTACGAAGGACAAAAAATGGGCCTTTATGTTCATCAAAGAGCCAAAGAGGCTAATTGAACGATCCGTTCATATTTTAGTAACTGAGTAAAATTGAAATAATTGCAGAGATTTAGAGACAATCATTAAATTGGAAATCAAAGTATTTAGCTTTACGTTTATTATATAATATAAACTGATATTAGCGATAATTTCCTTTTGGTTCTAACGACTTTGATCATTTAAACGACCTCCTAACGATGCTTGCATCTATCTGTTCCTCTTGCTAGGGCCTCCTTTAACTAATCATTCTTCATTTAGGTATCCGACAACTTTTAGTGTTGTTTAATTTGTTTTGTTTTTTTAATAATTATAATAATATGTTTGCCTTGGCCCTCTTTAAGTCTTTGCTAGCGGCAGAACCTTTGCTATTAATCGAATCATCGTAATTGCATTTTAACAAAAAAACACGAGTGGAGTAATTTTATCTCCTTTTACTTCAAGGGGAGGTGATGCCCCTATCTACTTCGAATAAATTCCAATCCCATTTGCGGACAAACTACGATATCTGGTAATCCAATAGGATTCTCACGCGGAAGTCCCGGGTTCGAATCCAGCTGCTGGCGCTTAGATTTTTTTTCTCTTCCTAGGAGCTTCTTATAGTTAACTGTCCGGTGATGGACAATGTTGTATGTATCGAGAGAACACTGTCAGGAGGCCGGCAGTGCACTAAAAAAAAGGCTCCTGGCTCCAATAACCTCAATGTTGTTGGCGCGTTTTAAATCATTAAAAAATATAATAATAATGCATTATTTCATAATAAAATAATAGATACTCTTAATAATAAAATAATAGATACAAAAAGTATTTCTTGACATTCTACGACATGGATCTGGGTTAATATCTAGACGGTCAACTCACGAGGAATCCGCTTACCACACTTAAACGACAAGACATGACTAGATGCTCCAAACAAACACTGCAAAACAGAAGACTGTTCTACTTGACCATTATTGAACCTATCTGGACTTACGGAGCTGAACAATGTGGTTCAAATTAGCCTTCCGATTCCGCTTGTATCCAGTCATCTCAATCCAAAAAAATTCTCTGTCTTATCATCCATAATGGCCTCAATATCCAATTTTATTACCACTCTAGCCTTCTCTCCCATGCTAATCCTCTAGTATTCTCATTATTATCTACCATTCTTCCTGAGAACCTTAGGGTACGTACACAACGGAGCTGTGAGCATAGATGATAGCAGAGATGATAGGAGTGATGCATCAGCACTTAAAGAAGAACATAGTACATTCTTATGTGAGCGTGCGCAACGAAGCTGCGACTAGTGTCTCATACTCGCTGCTATAAACGAGCATAGATGATAGAATTGAATATTTCATTTTTCTGCCAGCTGAACTCCAATATCGGAGCTTCAAATTTGACTGCTGTTCAAAGTACCATTGCTTTTCAAGACATTTGGTGATAACCGGCGTAATCTTTGGTTATTATTTTATTATTTACTTTTAAACAATATTTTGTTTTTTAAATCGTGCTTACATTTATTTTTATGTGTATTTATTTGTTTTTTCTCAATAAAACCATTACCTAAGAGTAATCACTAGTTTTTCTTCTATGGTTACAGGATTTCCATGACAATTTTTCCGTTTTCTTAATTTTGACCTTATTTTTTCTAAAATATAGTCGAATGTAGGTGGACCCATCCTCACATATTCGATCCGGATAATTTCTAAGTTCCTTATATAAATGGTGAAATTCACCCAAAGTACTTCGTTTTTATTTATGGGATATAGATGATATTTTCTAAAGCGTTTTTTCTTTAAAATATACCTTTTTGTTGCTGCTGAACATAAAAACTCTTCTTCACTACTCGGGCATGTTGCATGTATCACAGCTCTGTTGTGCACACTAATCAGCGATTATATTTTACTCTATCAGTTATCATCTCTGCTATCATCTATACTCACAGCTCCGTTGTGAACGTACCCTTAGGCGTCACTTGAAGCGACCAAAGATGCCATCTCATACAATTACATCTTCTAATTCTAGTTACGGAAGCCTTCAAAGGGGAGAGTACTTCATCAAGTATCAGTCTCATGTTAGTTATTTCTATCTCTGCGATCTACTTTACGTGTTGTACACACTTTAAATAAATAAGAAATAAATAAATGAATAAAATATAAATGCGACAGTGATGTGTAGGGAACGGATTCGTATGTATTTACATATTTTTTTCTAGGCAATTTACAGACGTTTTTCATCTAGAAGTATTCATACTGACACTTTTTAAGCCGTTTGAGTCTACTTTTATTTCACATATTTCCACATATTTGGATGTTATCGCATATTTATACATATTTGATTAAAATAAATAAATATTTCTACATATTTAATCAAAATATGTACATATTTTTTCATATTTTTCATTTTGGGCATATTTTCATAATTGGGAGGTGGTTGACAGGAACTGTGAACCACAGACTGTAGGGCTGTGAATCACAGTGGGTACAATGGTTATTGTAATTTACACAGAATGCTGCTAATTTGTTTCTCTCTGATGCTGCCCCCAACATGGTCAAGGCTGGGCAATCTATTCAGGTATTTTATCCTAAGATAATTCATGTGACGTGTATTGCTCATGCCTTGCATCGAGTAGCAAAAACTGTCCGATCTTTGTTCAGTGACGTAGATTCCTTAATCTCCTCGGTTAAAAAAGTGTTCTTAAAAGCACCAAGTCGCATTAAAATGCTAAAAGATCTCTATCCAGACTTATGCCTTCCACCAGAACCAATATTGACAAGATGGGGTACTTGGCTGGAAGCAGCTCAGTATTACTATGAAAACTACAATAAAATCAAGAATGTCCTTTCACATCTCGAAGACGAAGCAGTAGCGATAAATACAGCCAAGTCTTTATTCGAGAAACCTAATTTAAGGAACGACCTTGCATTCATTTCTGACAATTGCGTATTTCTTGCACAAGCCATTACCCAACTTGAGTCCCAAAATGTTCGACTGACAGAAAACGTGTCCAACGTTAAAAATGTCATCGAAAAGGTGGAAGGAATACCTGGGAGTAAGGGAGATCTGATCAGATCAAAACTGGTAGAAGTACTGAGCAAGAACAAAGGATGGGAGACCATCTGCCAGATTTCTGATATTATCAGTGGAACAGAAGTCACCTCAGAACGTCGTGTACCCTTTACAACCAACGAGATAACTTCTTTCAGCAAGGCACCTATAACATCTGTAGATGTTGAACGATCTTTTAGTCGTTACAAGTCCATCTTACGCCCAGATCGTCGTCACTTTAGGTTCCAACATTTGAAATTTCATGTGGTTGCAAACAATTTCGAAGAGTGAAGTTTTCAAAATTGAAAATTTAACACATCTTTTTATAAATAGTAAAAATGTTCTTTGCTGTATAAATCATTATAACTTCCTAAAAAAAAATGTCCATTTTACTTAAATATTCCAGAAAATATTTTAAGAAAATCACATATTTTCCACATAATTGACGAAAATAAATGCATATTTTAATTAAATATTTGGCATTTTTAAATACATAAAAATCCGTTTCTTAGTGATGTGTGTATGGCAGAAATTTAGAGGAAGTATAATTCTATACTCTACATTGATGTGATCAAGTGACCACTGAGTTAATCACTTCCTATATGTTTTAAAAGTTTGGTTAGGACCGCAGTGCCTGGATAATATCGTTGATTTTATCATTCTTAGCATGTCCTGACAGGATTCAAACTTTCAGACGTTTGATTAATCAGTTTGGTGTTTAGTTTAAATGTCAAATTCTCTTATGAATCAATCTCTCTGATGAAAGTCTGAAATTGGTCAGGGATACATGAAGCTTGCGTACTGTTTGTTTATACTTAAAAATAACTGCTATAAATAATTTTTGGAAACATTCAAATCCACTTTTAGGTTATAACGATGAAAATGACACCTTCAACTTTCGAGAGAACATTTAAATGCTCTCGTAAATAATAATAATTATTTTGAATTATTTCATTTTAATAAATTTTCTAATGTTAATATTCATCTTGAATACGCAAAACTTCCTTGACCCTCAAGATCTATTTTGGAAAAAGTTTTGTCTATATCCTGAATCATCTTGTTCGTACAGGCTAGGTCGTCTCTTCAACAGAGATCCGGCAACGTCGGTGCCAGACAGTCCCGTTCCACGTCACACTCGCACGAACGCAACGTCATGCTAACGCACCTATCGTTCTCTCTCACTCTTTCAGTCCCTTTCTCCGTTACTTGGCATATTAAATAGTTTTTTTTAAATTTTTTTTTATTACTATTATTGTCTTTATATTTTTAATGGGCAATGAAAAATGAATGGAGTGTCTATTGAATTCATAAATTACAGAGAGTTTTGGCCACCCTGCAGTTATTGTAATTATGCACATTTGTAATAAACTTTCTTTATTTATTTTTTTTAAATTTTTTTATCGTCCCGTTTAATAACAATAAAAGAACGCTGTTTTTATTCGTTCAAAAATTAACTATAATTACGCTTGAGTGATACTAAATTTTGATTACAAAAAATCGTTGCTGATAAAATCTGATTACATTTATTAGAAAATCATTACTTTAGGCGTAGCAAATGATTAGTTACTGCCAATAACTTCATAAAGATTGTTCAAGGTTGAGTAAGTCATGATTTAACCTTAAGGTGCCGCCGCCATTGCCCAAATGTAGGCCCATTGTTTTCATCTATTTTTCATGGAATGTTTAATTTGTTCGTTCCTTTTAGTCATTCAAAATAAAAAAAGTGAAGGTCACCACATTTATCGTTTTGAATTGTAGTCATTTATTTTTAAATAGGTGTGCAGTACAGCGCCGTGAATATAAATAGAGTCAGTACGCTAACAAGGGTTTTTTAAATTTCATTTTATTTTGTTTAAAGGACAGACAAAACTTTATTTGTTGAATAAAAGTTCTGGAGCAGGGATTGCCATGAGATTCATTCAAGAAAAACAAGAAGCTTACTGTCTTTCTTCCCTGTAGTACTCTTGGTATAATAGATTCAAAGGTCCGTAGGGTGGGAATTTGTGAATGAATGAGACAAAATGAAAAACAAGAAATTGACCTAGATCGTGAATGAATCGATTATTGAAGCTATTATGATATATGAAATGGTGGGTATCTCAGTATAAAGTTTCTGGTCACCCCCTTACCGTTATTAACGATTATGAACACTAATCGCGAAGGATCTCAGCTTCTAATTGCTCTAATCCCAATCTGTGACAAAAATTCACGTCAAAATTCCGTGTGGTTGTCCCGTCTCAATGTGATTTCTATGAATATCACTTGCTTAGATCCTTCTTTAATATCTGGCTAGTGCCACATACCCTGTATCTGGATTTCAGGAAGGTAGGATACCTACCTACCCCGTGGCGCTACGGCCCTACAAGAACCTGGGCCTCCTCAACTATTTTTTTTGCCATTCGGCTTTGTCATAGGCGTACCTCCGCCATCTTCTAACACCCATCCCTCTCAAAACTCCCCTCCACACCATCTAACCATCTTATATGAGGCCTCGACTCTGCTAAGGCTTCCTCCTGGCTTTCCCCTCCATAAGTTTCCTTGGAATCCTATTTTCTGGCACATTCTTTCGACATGTCCAAGCCACCTAAACTGGTTCTCTTTCTTACAAAAGATACCAGTTCTGGGTTCCCCCGAAACTCTGCCGAAGTTCTTCATTTTTTTTCTTCTAATTCTCCAGCGCCCATTTTTGCAGACAGGCCCAAGTACTTTTCTTTCCCATATATTGAGAAGTTTTCTCGGTAGCTTTTGTATGTACCCAACTTTCTCAACCATACGTAACCACTGGCTGAATGATTGTTTTGTATATAAGGGCCTTGGCTCTGCTTACTTGTCAAACTCCAGAATTTGAACGTCTTCTGGAAAGCGAAGAAACATCTGTTGTCTGCTGCCACTTGTGCTTTTATTTCTTCTGAAGTTTCGTTTTTCTTCAGTGACGAGTGCTCCCAGATATTTAAACTGGCATGCGGATTTAAACACATGATTTCCAAGGTTAACGCTGGATTCCACCCGACCTGGTCTCCTAGAGGTTTTTAAATAAAAAGTCTAAAACGAAGGTAGGATACTGTGCTAAATAATGATACCCGGAAGCGCACCCAATCATCACTTCCTATTCATATTATTCAGAGCCCAGCCATACAAGATTACCATGTCATGTCCGTCACCAGAACCCATAAATGTTTTTCTTTCCAGATCCAACATGTATTCTCGCAGTGTCATGTTTAACACCTTTTATCCTTTTACAAAGCTCTTAGCCTGACGACATCCTTTTATTTCCCTCCATTGCGTTTTCCCCATCCTCTACTTGCCAATGATTTCGACATTTCTAGGTGGGTAAGGCAGGATCAGGTGCTAGAACCCTTCCCTTGCTTTTTTCTTTGCCTTCAATCTGTGAATGATCAGGGATCTAGAAGTATCAAACTGTTCTTCCCTAAGCAAGACGGTCTTCTACATTTTCCTCCTAAGTTAGAGTCTCAGCTGGGTTTAATTAGTGCTTTTTTTGCTTCCTGACTACAAGAAATGATTGCTTATCACCATTTTAATGTCCTGGATTCTTTCTAGCGCTTAACAGCTCAATATCCATGATGTCGTCTTCTTCATACACCTGCATTCTCCATATCTCTTAACGAAACATTACGTCAACTTCGTACAATTTATCCTTGAAAACTGGTGAACTTCCTCCTCTTCCAAACCTATTTAATACCCAGGAGGATTTAGCCCACCTGTTTTTTTACCCTATCCTCTTTGCCTCAATTTATTCTAAGTGGCTTGCATAATTTATCTCACTTCTCTTACAATTAGTATTTCTAAATTTTAAGTAAATTATAATTACATCAGCAGAACTAAAAGGCAACTCCTGATAATTCTCTCATTTTTTTTTTAAATTTTATGAACAGCCTAACAATTAGGTTAATTGAGTGACAATTTAAACTCATCAAATGACTTTTTTTTTTTTTAATCATGAATTGACAAAAGTTTTATTTAATTCATTAATTAATAATTACGTTTGAAAGTTCCTGTTTTATTGGCAGCTCTTTATTTTTTTTCCCCGCCAAAATGTCACTAGAACAGGAGCTAGATAACCTTTCCAAATATAAACTTTATTTAGTATTGATCTTTCATCCAACTTTGGTCATTGGCCGCGCTTATCGGCCTTATTATTCACTCTGTTTCCGTATTCATTCGCATCCATAGCTTTCTATGATTCTTAAGGAGCCAATCAATTTTAGCACGGCTAATCGTACAAAGTTTCATCATTACTGATTGGGTGTAATTATATCAAAATTTAAGAAGATACAGTTATTAGGACCAGATTTTTATATAATTTTTGAATATTACTTTAAGCGTTACAACTTAATGATTTATTAGCCTGACTTGAATTAGATCGATCATACAGAATTAGCTTCATCAACCAAACTCTTGTACCAACTGTGGACAAAGTACGCTACCTTGGACTGTACCTAGACAAACGGTTGACATGGAATCCCCATACTAGACTGAAAAGACAAGAAACTGGAAGAGAAAGTAATTTTCAGTTACAATTTTAATAATATGCAGTACTACCAGTTCTTTCCAAAATCCTCGAAAAGCTACTACTTCTTAAAAGACTTTATCCTTTAGCGTCAGAACAAAATATGATTCCCGATCATCAATTCGGATCTCGGAGACATCACTCAACTTCTCACCAGGTGCTTCGCGTTGTAGACACTATTGCTACCTCCCTCGAGCGAAAGCAGTATTGCCCGAGTGTTTTCCTTGACGTCGCTCAGGCGTTCGACAGGGTGTGGCGCGAGGGACTACTGTTTAAGCTGAGGGAGATACTTACTACCTCATCCTCAAATCTTACCTAAAAGATCGATATTTCAGAGTCAACTGTGGAGCAGCAGACTCTGATATCCGTCTAGCTCGAGCTGGTGTTCCTCAGGGCAGTGTTCTAGGTCCTCTTCTTTACTCCTTATATACAGCAGACATACCTCAACAGCCAAACACCATCCTCTCCACCTTTGCTGACAATACTGCAATCTTATCTCCTCATTCCGATCCTCTTATCGCTACACGAACTCTTCAAACGCACATCAACCACTTCCAGGACTGGCTTATCAAATGGCGAATCAAAACTAACGTTACTAAATCAAAATATTTAGTATTTACTCTCAGACGGAAAATGCTACCTCCAATCATCTTGAACCAAACTCCTATACCAACTGTGGACAAAGTACGCTACCTTGGACTGTACCTAGACAAACGGTTGACATGGAATCCCCATACTAGACTGAAAAGACAAGAAACTAACCCAATGCTACAAAACTTCTCGCCAGGCTACTTGACAAACGATCTAAACTCACAACAAAAGACTCATACCTTCTGCGACCTATTTGGTCATACGGCATCAAAGTATGGGAATCGACTAAACGTTCCAACTTTCAATCTATAACGAACCCGAAACCCCCGTTCTACGATGATCTCGCAAAAACTTATTTTCTCCAAAATTTAAAAATATTGGCCAGTGTTACGATTGTATGTAATTGAATCGGTTATTGCAGAAACAATTCATGTGTTCATGAGTTCTTTCTGTACTAAATGAAATATTTACGCGGCCGTTAAGACTGTTTAAACTACTGCAGATGTGTTATTTCTGCACTAAAATGTGCGTTAAGGCTCAAATTATGAATTAATGTGAAAAAAAATAAAATTGCCGAAATGTCACATGTGTTGTTTCTGCAATAACCGATTCAATTGGACAATAATTATACATTTACGAGTAATTTCAAAAACGTTTTCTTAATCGTGCCTTTGGCTCGTGTCGCAATATTCTAAACTCGTAAGAAAATAATTTCTTTTCGTAATAATCACACAAATAACTATTATAAGTAACTATAGAATTACTATACCTATAAAGGGAATCGATTCCTTCAATACGAGTGAATAAATTCTCCATTAATTTTGTAATGTAAGAATTAACAATTATTAGAGATTAAAACAAAATAGAGTAGCACAACAAGTAAGCAGTAAAATAATTAGGTATTGTTTAGAAAATGGGGAGTTAGCCAAATTTAATCGCTCTGATTTAGGTGGCATGTTGTTTGTTGAATGACGTACGTCATTTTGGCCAAACTGGGGCACCTTCTAAATTTGACTTCAGTTCTATTATTAAGAATTAATCTAAAAATATCTTCGTTTTATTTTTAGATAATTGGGGGTTCTTTATTTGAAGTTGATCGAGGTAAAAAGTTTTATATCTTTTTTACCAAAATGAATTCTCTATAAAAAGGAATTGTTTAGAAGTTGCCTCTTTGTTCATTTCTGTTTTTTGCCCCTTATTTTATGCTGCTATTTCAAGTACTCGTAAAACGATTAAAACATTCTAGAATTTTGAATAGAAAGAATGCAATGATCTGAAAAGTTTTTTGAACAAATGATTGTAAATAACAGTTCAATTAATCGGACACCAACTAAATCTCTTAGTTCACTCATCCGCAGAAAATATTTACAAAATTTTGGAGATAAAAAAACGTTTTTAAGAGAAACCAAGTTCTTTATCGTAAGCTTTAAAGTGTCTTAGGTCAATATCTAAGGTCATTGGAGATTTTTTTTTCCAAAATACTGCCGGCCTTCAGGTAATTTTTTCTCTATACAGACAACACCGGTCCATCACCGGACAGAGAACTGTAAGAAGCTCCTAGTAAGAGAAAATCCAAGAGCCAGCAACTGGATTGAAATAAGGCATTTTTGCGTTGGAATCCAGTATTCGCTAACCACTCAGCTAATGCCCTTGTTATTTTTCAAGGGCATTCATATTATTAATTATTAAATATTATATAATAACTAATCGATTGTGGTCCGATCTTTGTACGAGGTTCGTTTGAAAAGTCCGTGCAAAAATAAAAACTACTTAATTTTTTGGGGTAAACCTTTTTTATTTTTCAACATAGTCTCCTTTTAGGCTTATACACTTCGTCCAACGCTGCTCTAGTTTGTTGATCCCTTCCGAATAATAGGATTTGTCCAAGTCTGAAAAATAGCCATTCGTTTCTGCAATCACCTCCTCGTTTGAATAAAATCTTTTTCCCGCCAGCCATTTCTTCATATTGGGGAACAAATAGTAGTCCGAGGGAGCCAAGTCTGGAGAATAGGGGGGATGTGAAACGAGTTGGAACCCTATTTCCATTAATTTTGCGACCACAACTGCTGAGGTGTGAGCTGGTGCGTTGTCGTGATGGAAAAGGACTTTTTTGTGGGCCAATCGTGGGCGTTTTTCTTGCAGCTCGGTTTTCAAACGGTCCAATAACGATGAATAATATGCACCTGTAATAGTTTTACCCTTTTCCAGATAGTCGATGAGGATTATTCCTTGCGAATCCCAAAAGACAGTCGCCATAATCTTTTCGGCCGAAGGAACGGTCTTCGCCTTTTTTGGCGCAGATTCCCCCTTGGTAACCCATTGTTTAGATTGTTCTTTGGTCTCAGGAGTGTAGTGATGTATCCATGTTTCATCCACAGTGACGAAACGACGCTTAAAGTCCTGCGGATTCTTCTGGAACAGCTGCAAACCGTCCTTGCAACACTTCACACGATTTCGTTTTTGGTCAAGCGTGAGCAATCGCGGCACCCATCTTGCGGATAGCTTTGTCATGTCCAAATGTTGACGCAAAATATTATGTACCCGTTTATTCGAGATGCCCACAGCACTAGCAATCTCACGCACCTTCACTCTTCTGTCATCCATCACCATATCATGGATTTTATCAATGATTTCTGGAGTAGTAACCTTAACAGGGCGTCCAGAACGTTCAGCGTCATTTGTGCCCAAATGGCCACACCGAAAATTTTGAAACCACTTATAAACTGTTCTAATCGAAGGTGCAGAGTCACCATAATGTTTATCAAGCTTCTCTTTAGTCTCCTCAGGCGTTTTGCCTTTCATAAAGTAGTGTTTAATCGACACACGAAATTCTTTTTCGTCCATTTTTTGAAAATCACTCGACTTCCTCGATTCAAACGAATGCCAAATACAAAGAAATAGACCGATCTGGCTGAAACTTGGTGTGTGTTCTTCCAAGAGATGCTACTAACTAAACATAACCTCGATACGCGCCATTGGTGCTATCTCTCTGACTTTGCACGGACTTTTCAAACGACCCTCGTACCATCTTTATTGTTAGTTCCTGAATTTAACATAGATGTTATCAAATTGACAGATATAAAATCTACGCAAACTGAATATTAAGAGAAATTACGTACACTTGTGGTATTTTTGTTTTTAATGATTTAAGGCGCGTCAACATCTAAGGTTATTGGCGCCCGGAGCTTTTTTCACTGGCCTCCGGACAGTGTTCTCTCGTTACAGACAACACTGTCAATCACCGGAGCTGTAAGAAGCTCCTAGGAAGAGAAAATCTAAGGGTTAGCAGCTGGATTCGAAGCCGGGACCTTTGCGTAGGAGTCCAGTACGCTAACCGCATAGCTAATTCCTTCCCTCTACTTATGTTATTGAAGTTAGAACAAGTGGAGAAATTGTTATGTCTCACAATGGCCTAGAATTATCGTTTTGAAAGAAATAAAAGTTAGACACTGCACTAATTACTCTCTCTTAAGATAATTGGTAAGAGAAGATACAGTAATCGTGCAGACTATCGATTTCCATTTTATACCTGAAGTAACCTTTTTTGAAGAAGGTCCCTTGAGTAAAAATAATGTCTGTCCGTCTGAATGTATCCACCATTACTCAAAAACGAAAGAATACAATGTTCAAATTTCGCTATGAAGCAAAAATTACTTTGGGTCGAAATGGTTAACCGGAAATAATAACCACTTTATTAAAAATATTTAAAAAAGGAGATTAAAGAAGAGATGGCCCCTGCGATCTACTCCCACAATAAGAGCAGTAGAGTGCATCTATTCACGTTAATGAGGTTCGCCGCTGGGTGCCTTCTATCTTCATTCACGACATTGTTATATTATATCACATTTGCTCGTTGCAACAATCGTTGCAGTTGCAAATTTCAATAAAAGATTAAAAAGAAAAAAAGGAAGTTCTTAGGGATTTTCTAGAAAATGATTCTTTTAAAGGATTTTTTTTTTTTAAAACTACTGTGGTGACTTTATATTTGTAAATCAATCAACTTTTATCATTTCCTCAGAATAGGAAATCGATCAAAGGCACTTTAATCTTCCCTCAGATGTGCTATTTACAAAAATACACAGGTACGAGGTGTGGCTATTAAATAACGAGACTGATACTGCTACAGAAGAACTAAGCATGCGCCAAATCCTAACGACCGACAGCTGTGCACGGCGTAAAGCCTTCTCTTTCGATTGTAGCGTCTCACGTGTTTATAGAGAAATCTGTCTGACCGGAACCGTCGTTTGTGTAAGAGGTGTTAGTTTCCATTTTGCCGAAAACATGATACTACACATGTTGTAGAGCAACGAATTGTCGTGAAATTTCACATGATACTTGGTAAAACTGCTACTGAAACTTATCTTTTATTAAAAAAAGTTTATGGTCATGAATGTTGTATCACGTGCGCGAGTTTTTGAGTGGTTCCAAGATGGGCGAGAAGACTTCGGAGATGATGAACGCCCGGGTGGCCCTTCCATGTCCAAAACGGATGAAAATATCGATTATAATTAATCAACAATACTGCCGTGAGGTGCTTGCTCAACTCCGTGAAAGAGTAAGGAAAAAAACGACCCGATTTGTGGAAGAACAAGTCATGGGACAACGCGCCAGCTCACACTGCATTGTCTGTCAAGACGTTTCTAGCCAAGTACAACATCCCAGTTTTAGGCTATCCGCCTCATCCGCCTGACCTGGCCCCATGTGACTTTTATCTGTTCCCTAAAGTCAAATCTGCATTAAAAGGAACCTGATTTCAGTCCGTTGAAGCTGTGAAAGAAAAAGCGGCACGCGTCATGCAGGAGCTCACAGAAAAAGACTTCCAGCACGGTTTCGAACAATGGTAAATTCGCATGGAGCGTTGTAGGGATAGAGGAGGGGTGTATATTGAAGGTGATAATAACTAAATATGTTTAAATTTAAAATAAAATGTTTTACAGCAATAGTCTCGTTATTTAATAGCCACACCTCGTATTTTACCATCTTGCCCAGCTGCTGAGATAGTTTTAGAAAAAATGGGACCAAGTTCTGTGATAATTATGCCAATTAATTAATATTAAATTAATTCTGTTAATCGAATTAAAAGTTTGACCCAAATTTCGCGTTGTATTGATTTTTAATATCTGACGATATATTATGTATTTAAATTAACAGAGAAATAAAAGGAGATCAAACTGTATTGACGGAAATAATGCCATTTTGTACTTTAAATTGCCTCGATTTTTTTTTTTTTTAGCTGTGTGATACCTAGTGCATACTGAAGCGTAAAAAAGTACAAGGAAAATGTACAGGGAAAAGCTCTCCATTTCCTTAAATTTAGGCAAGAAATTTTCCTTGTTTGCGATGTTTTTGCTAGAAGTTTCCTTAACAAAGTAACCGTTGCCATTCCTCTTGGAAATATCACTTTAGAAGTTTTCTTTTTTACTTTTAGTTAGCAACAGCGAACATTATTAAAGTTATGTTTCTGGACTTTAGAATCATCTCAGTCAGTTTATATTTTATAAAAATAATCTAACAACGCTTTTTTTACTTCTGTAAACTAAGTAACCACTATCTTAGTTACAGGGTCTTGAGTTGTAAAAACCCAGGTTCTTTATACCAGTAAAGTAAAGTAATCACCTATTTTTTCAGGCGGGGCTTAACGTCCAACTACCAATTAGGTGTCGTGGACGGAGGCGACTAGCAAACATACTTTACTGTAAATTTCTTTTATTAACCATTAAATAAAATCCAAGACCTAAGACAGGGAATCGAACCCAGTACCATAATACATATTAGCTTCGCAGGTCTCGCCTCTAACCGCTCGGCTACCGTGGCGCCCAGGGCTAACAGTATAAAGGTGGATAGTTTGTAACACTGATTTGAACTTACTCAAAAACACTCTCGTAAGTCTCGCAAATTGAATAATTAACATAATTTAAGTAAACAAGAAGTGGCTAGAATTGCTGGCATGACTTGGACTATTTTAGGGTAGCTGGTTAGTTGGGCACTCGGTGTTCTTCTTTAAGACTTGTGATGATTCTTCTACTGGGTGAATCTTCGAGCTTTCTTCCTGTTTCTTTATTAAATTCGAGGGACTTACATTATCTATAGTGACTCTTCGCTTATATTTATCCTGCTGAAAATTTACTCTTGAAGCGCACCTTATACAATAGCGACCACTTCCTTTTGGCGTATAGAAAATGGATGAGTACTGCCTGACTTGTCCAGCAAGTACGTACTGTACAGACGCCACGGTAGCCGAGCGGTTAGAGGCGAGATCTGTAAAGTTAATAAGTATTTGGTACTGGGTTCGATTCCCGGTCTTAGGCCTTGTATTTTATTTAATGGTTAATATGAGAAATTTACAGTAATGTATGTTTGCTAGTCGCCTCCGATCACGACACCTAATTGGTAGTTGGACGTTAAGCCCCGCGTGAAAAAATAGGCAATTACTTTACTTTACTTTTACACAGAATTTGGTTACCCGTAACCATGGACTTTACATTAAGTAGGATTCTTTTCAAGCAGGTTTTACGCCCTCTACAACTACTGATTAGGTCTAACAGACGGATGCGACTAGGAATCTTATTTAACTATAAATTCTTTTTATTAACCATTAAATAAAATCCAAAGGCCTAGGGTGCGGGAATCGAACCCAGTACCATCAATACACCTTAACTCGGCGGGCCTCGCTTCTAACCGCTCGGCTATCGTGATTTAAATTGTACTGCTGAACATATGTTCACTAGACTAATTTCTAGAAGCAAATCTTTTCAGTTAAGTTGTTGAAATTCTCTTCTAATTCGGAAAATTTGTGACATATTTAATTATTATTACTTTTGAAGTAATCTGTCGCCTGCTCTCATAGAGATACCTCTAATCGTATTTTCTGGAAATATGATTCCAGTAAAAGTTGTAGACTTATGCATTTTCTATTCATTACATAGTTTAAATAAAATCGCAGGAGCCGATTGCGTGAAAATTTTAAAATTTCAAGTGGTTATTTTGGGTGGAAGTGATTGGATCTAAGCTGGTTATTGAGGAAATTTCTCCAGAATTGTTTGGAAATAATTGCACAACTTCTTAAATACACCAAACATGCGAGGGTGGTAGCACACAGAATGTGTTTATGTATTTGAATATGTGTGGCTAAAGTTGGCCATGAGCCAATCCTAGCTGCACAATATAACTCACATGCTTCTGCAATAACTCGCACACTGAAGGTGGCTATTTCTTCCTTTGTTATGTTATGCTACCACTTTCATAAATTGCTGGGTGACAATCTACATTTAGTTTATTTTAAAGCCTTTCATTGGTCTCCTTTCTGCTTAAACCTCTTTTTTTTATAGCTTCCTTACTGGTTTTACTTACTTTATTATCTTCTTTTTTTAATTTAAGGTGCGTCATCTTACGAGGTAGGTCATTGGCATCCGGAGCCTTTTCCAATGCATTGACGGCCGCCAGTCATTGCACTTGTATTACAGATAACTCTTGTCTATAACCGGACAGTACAGGATAAATCTCCTAGGAAGAGAAAATCTAAAAGCTGACAGTTGGATTGAACCCTTAATCTTCGTGTGACTAAGTCGAAGGCAGGTTACATCTATAAAATACATAATTCCTCCCACATTTAGTCAGCAAGTCTAGTGCGAAGACGGCAACATAAGTGAAGTCAAAATCCCTACACCAAACTGATTAATGCACCTCTGATTATAGATAAAAGTCAGAAACCGGTCAGGGTTGCAATTAATGTACCTCTGATTATAGATGAAAGTCTGAATCCGCTCAGGGATACAATTAATGTACCTCTGATTATAGATGAAAGTCTGAAACCGATTAGGGATACAATTAATGTACCTCTGATTATAGATGAAAGTCTGAAACCGGTCCGGGATACAATTAACACGCTACGACGGATAAAATCAAAAATATTACCCAACTCTGCAGACCTAACCAAATTTTCTGAGGACTTCTAAGGCGAATCAATCCCATTTTCCTTTCCGTTGAAAATTCCAATTTCAATATATTGACTCGTAACAACATTTCTTACACCAGGAAGTAAAAATATTATGCAAATTTTTTGGCAACTTTTTTTAAATATATAAATCCGATCGTTGTCTAGAATTGTACAGCTGTAGAATATTTATTGCTGTTCTCAGAATGTCCTGGGGATATCCCCTTGGGTAAAGTGTAACTCTGAAGAAATTTATTATTGGATTGGAGTGGAGTAAGTAGAGTGGAGTTAGCAAATGGTTACTTTAAAGCTAAGCTATAGCTGTATATGTACATCAGTTTATCTGCACGAATTGACTAGAGATGTTAGTACTCTGGTACCTGGGTGCTGTACATCTGGGTTTCAGCTTGGGACTAATAAGTCAATTCTTCAAGGTCATGGAAAATGATCTTGTGTGAACATTTTCACAATTTTGTTTAACTAAATTTTCACTGTGTGAAATTCCAACATATCTTTTAAACTACTTATTTAATTCTTTTTTTATACTGTTCGTGAAATCTATTTCAGCGAGTGTTCTTGCTCTGGGGTCCATGGACCTCTTGGGGGAGACTCCGATTCGTAAAGTTCCGTGATCTTACGTCCTGAAAACAGGACATGCACAAACTTGTGGGTGGTTGTTAGTGTATAGATATAAGATGACAAATATAATTAATAATTTTGGCGATATTATTCGAAAAAGAGGGTAGGAGATGGGCTGGTTACAAAGCTAATAAGGTTACTCATCTTTCAGTTCTTTTTTTTTTTGTGCCACCCTGTTAGTATTTACAGTCCACCTTCAAGTTTCCATCAAGAAAGTTCCCCCTTAGTTATCTCTACTCGAAGAACCCCTATGGCGCAACTACAATGCACTGGGGGTGACTTCGCCAGGCCTTGTTTATAAACACACGTTCACATATGTACAGGGGTTGTTATATATAGAGTCCATTGACCTTAAAACTGCACTTCCCCTTACTTCTTTATTGTTTACTAAATCGATTTAATGTATTATATATTATCTACATAGAATTATATCGATACATGCTTTAGTGACTCGTGTAAAGCCGTTTTTACCTCACTTTTATTTTTTTTCTTTGAATACGGATATCTGGTATTCGAAATTCAATTTCGACCAAAAAAATTATTGATTAAAGAGTTTAGGCCACTTCTTCAGAGTACTTGGCATCCCTGCGGGTATCCCAGCCTAACAACATGAACCTGAGCCACATATAATGTTACACCCCCAATACATTTACACAGTACCCATAGGGGGTATAGTCATCTGTACAAGGTAGGGGCTTATTTAGCTCGGTACTGTTGTGCAGATTGTGTCAGGATGAGGAGGAAACGGCCTATCACTGGTTGTTCGATTACGTTCTAATCAAGCGGTTGCACTAAGAAACCTTTGGAACTTTAAGCCCAAAGGAGATAGTAGCGCAAAAAGAACTAGTAGTGAAAGTCCTCAACCTCCTCAATAGGGTTGGTTTCGTCTACTAGATTCAAAGACGGAGGCCACAATAAGCCTCTTGTGGCTGCGGTGCCGTAGGGCATAGGTCCCACCCGGATAATCTAATCTTTTTTTTTGTTTTCTTTTTTTGGCATTGGCTTTTGCCATACAGCCAGCATCGTCTAGGTGCTCATCACTAGAATATCACTCACTCTCCATTCTTACTTATAAATACATTCATCCCTCTACTACATACAACTATTTACATAAACTACAGCTAATGGATGGATCAGTACTCTATATTCCTGCCATCCTTATAGCTTAACCGAAATTAAAATCACGTAACCCTTCTGTAATTATTTTCTTCCATTCATTTTAATCGACTATAACTTTTAAATACGTACACTCATATTTCTTTGCTGGCTCTGCTACAGAAGAACTTATGACTTCGTAGCGAAATGGTGCATCTAAATATCTGTATAAGTCGTCAAACATTCGTTTCCTTTCTATCACATAACATGGACATATCATTATTATATGGTTGAAATCCTCCTCCTCAATGCAATCTACGCAAAGAGGAGAGGACCTTTTGTTGATCCTGTAAAGATTCGATCCACACACCGCGTGGTTCGCTCTCAGCCTGCTTATTGTCATAACAACCCATTTATTAGTGACAGTTCCCTTAAACCATGGCTGTCTAGGTAACTGATCTGCCATAGTTTTATAGAATCTATTACCATTACTGTAATCTGTCTGCCATTTTTGTAGTGCTGCTTTTGCACACTTGATATCGGTGTGTGGTAATTTATAATTAGCCCACTATTGGTGGCTTCCTTTGCAAGTTTATCAACAATTTCATTTTCTTTTATACCACAAATCTAATCTTAATCTTAGGCCATCATTAGCATTAAAAATTAGAGTATTTTTCAACTTTTTTGTTGACTGATTATTCATTAATCCAAAAAACGGGCAGATTATTGCCAGTATCAGTAATAATCTTTTTATTTATATTTTTGCCGGACTTTTGACCAAGGGAATTGGTCATCTTTAGGGCATATACTTATCAATAATTTTACTAATGTTAGCGCTGAAGGTGACCTAGTCCTATTAACTTAAGCGCGAGCGTAAATAACAATAACTAGTGTTCACTGTAATACAAACAATTGGCTAAATGGACGACAAATAGCTTAACGAACGTTAATACTTTGAACAGAAATGAGGCTTAGCAATGGTTTGATGCCCTTAAATACACTAATGCTTGGGCAGCTTGTATTGTTCTGAATCTACCTGGCTTTTACCCATTTAAATCTTTCACAGATCCACTTTCTTTTTTTTTTTTTAGCTTTAGAATCTCTTAATCGGATGACAGTAGTACCGGATTAGCTCTTCTTCTTCTTGTTGCGTAATTAAAATTCACATTCCTTGAGTTTTCGGTACCGCAATTTTCAAATTTTCTATTAATAGAATTTTATTATACGTTAGAAAATATGAAACACCATAAAAGCTTATAAATAATTTTATTAGATTCAAAATTACGCGAGCCCAAAAGATTACAGTGCTTAAGGGATTTATGAAATTGAGTAAATAGCCTTAAGCACCTATCCACCTATTAATATGCATTTATGTATGAGATGTGCAGTAAATGCTCCTCATCCTGTACTACAAGTTAATTTTGTTCGTTATGTAACCTAATATCAGTGCACTTGACATGTTATTTACAAAGTACGCAGATCTTCTAACAAAATTAAATCTTTATTACGAACGCTAAAATTCCTTATTTACTAAAACATTATTGCATAAAAATATCTGTTGTTAAAACATAAACGACTTTACTACAATTTTAGTGTTGTTAACTTATAGTAAACCTTTTAACAGATCTCAATGTGTCCAGAAAAAATTGTTTAAATATATATTTTTGACGTGAATACGTCTTTAAATTTGAATCATATGGTGGTAGTCCAAAAAATCTAATGATAACAAAATCGGGGGATACAGTTTGGCATTATAGTTTCGAAAATATTATCAAAAATATATAATGTCGGCCTTTACGCGTCGAAAAGCCAAAACCAAATACAGAGATCGTATACGGTTGGAAAGGGCTTCTCAAGAACAATCGAATGGTAAAAGTCGCAAAGCCGGTGTAGTCCGCCATATATCGCAACATCAATAGCTTCACTGATTTTAATAGAGTTAACATTGACATTTCGGAAATTTATTTGGAAATGAAAGACGCAAAAGCTGGTAATGTCTGTCTAGTAAACGAAAAAGGCCAATGGCATCTTCAAATTCGTACTCGGGTATGTGTATATCCATCCGGGCACAGCGTTAGCAGAAATTAAACTTTATATGTTACGATCGTTGTTAAAATATTCCAAAAACATCTCTAAAATTATACCCGATTACGAGCCTGATCTTACTACACCAATTTATGATAGTTGGAGACTTTAATGTTGATGTCTCATAAAACCACTCATTGCCCGCTTATTGAAACTTCTCCAACTACGTTAGGTAATGCCTATATTGATTTAACGTTTACCAGAAATCTCGATGAATCTTGTATGCCATTTGTGTCGTACTTTTCGTATAACAGACCTATAATTAATAAAGTTATATTGTAACACAGTAATTATTTGTTTCCTTGATTTCATCCTAAATACATAAATAAAAATATTTTATATAAAAAATATAACCCGTTACGTAAACGTACAACACACGGCCGTGTCATGACAGCCACAGTAGAGCTTTTATTTAATATAAATATGGATTTTTAGAGAAAATTTAGAAGACTTTTTTGAAAAATAAAATCTCAAAAACATGATAAAAACCATTGGAATAACGACGTACTTCCTGCAGTTTTGGAATTTGCATCCTTTATACCTTAAAACAACACACGCACACATAAGTAGATTTTTTTGAAAATTCTCCGGAAGTCAGCTGTGCACTAAAAAATGGCTTCGAGCATCATCACTGACAGATGTTGACTAATCTTAAAAGTTGTTTTTTTTCAAAACAATTATTCTTTTGAAATGAATTATTTTGGGTATTTCATTGCATGTTCATGCACATTTAAACTGCATATAATCCTGTATCTATAATCCTATCTACGAATAAATTTCTTAATAGTATTTATTTAAATTTGTGTTCAAAATTATTGCTTATAAATTTAAAAATAAAAATGCACTTTGATTTATTTAATTTACAATTTATTGATTCAAGACATATAATGATTTTTTTTTTTTTAATTTTGCAGCCTCATCAAAATATTGAAAATCTGACCAGAAATAATAATAAAAGGTATGTGATTTAAATTATACTTACTCTATTGTCTTATTAAATAATACGAGGGTCGTTTGAAAAGTCCTTGCAAAGTCAGAGAGATAGCACCACTGGCGCGTATCGAGGTTATGTTTAGTTAGTAGCATCTCTTGGAAGAACAACACACACCAAGTTTCAGCCAGATCGGTCTATTTCTTTGTGTTTGGCATTCGTTTGAACCGAGGAAGTCGAGTGATTTTCACAAAAATGGACGAAAAAGAATTTCGTGTGTTGATTAAACACTACTTTATGAAAGGCAAAACGCCTCAGGAGAGTAAAGAGAAGCTTGATAAACATTATGGTGACTCTGCACTTTCAATTAGAACAGTTTATAAGTGGTTTCAAAATTTTCGGAGTGGCCATATGGGCACAAGTGACGCTGAACGTTCTGGACGCCCTGTTGAGGTTACTACTCCAGAAATAATTGATAAAATCCATGATATGGTGATGGATGACAGAAGAGTGAAGGTGCGTGAGATTGCTAGTGCTATGGCCATCTCGAATGAACGGGTACATAATATTTTGCATCAACATTTGGACATGACAAAGCTATCCGCAAGATGGGTGCCGCGATTGCTCACGCTTGACCAAAAACGAAATCGTGTGAAGTGTTGCAAGGACGGTTTGCAGCTGTTCCAGAAGAATCCGCAGGACTTTAAGCGTCGTTTCGTCACTGTGGATGAAACATGGATACATCACTATACTCCTGAGACCAAAGAACAATCTAAACAATGGGTTACCAAGGGGGAATCTGCGCCAAAAAAGGCGAAGACCGTTCCTTCGGCCGGAAAGATTATGGTGACTCTCTTTTGGGATTCGCAAAGAATAATCCTCATCGACTATCTGGAAAAGGGTAAAACTATTACAGGTGCATATTATTCATCGTTATTGGACCGTTTGAAAACCGAGCTGCAAGAAAAACGCGCACAATTGGCCCACAAAAAAGTCCTTTTCCATCACGACAACGCACCAGCTCACACCTCAGCAGTTGTGGTCGCAAAATTAATGGAAATAGGGTTCCAACTCGTTTCACATCCCCCCTATTCTCCAGACGTGGCTCCCTCGGACTACTATTTGTTCCCCAATATGAAGAAATGGCTGGCGGGAAAAAGATTTTATTCAAACGAGGAGGTGATTGCAGAAACGAATGGCTATTTTTCAGACTTGGACAAATCCTATTATTCGGAAGGGATCAACAAACTAGAGCAGCGTTGGACGAAGTGTATAAGCCTAAAAGGAGACTACGTTGAAAAATAAAAAAGGTTTACCCCCCAAAATTAAGTAGTTTTTATTTTTGCACGGACTTTTCAAACGACCCTCGTATGTAATTAGTTATCTGCGCTAACACTTTTAGGTTTTTATCTAAATAATTAATTTAAACTGGTGAATTGTTTGCATTGTTCCATTTTTTGTAGTTTAATTTGATCGTTGGCCGCTTCATTGTTAATATTTTTTATTATTGCTTTTCGTTATCAGTTTGATTTCTTTTCATTCCAATTTGTTGTTTAACAGTCTTATCGCTTTACTACAAAGATAACTTCAATGTTATTTTACTAAGGATATGTAATTATAATATATTATTGGGTCATTATACCAGCGAACAGTATTTAAAGAAGGAATAATATAAATTCGTTTTCAAGGCCTATTCCAAAAATTTGACATACCTCTAATGATACACGTTTCACAGAAGAACTTGAGTTGATTTTTAAAATTTTATGATTGCTCGAGGAATTATTGGTTGTTTTGCCCTTTTGCGTTCGACGTCTATACACGTCATTGTCTGATTTTAATTCCGCACACTGTAGGGTTTTTTTTTTTAAACTAAACTCCACGCTTAACTGGTTAAAGAGGTTGCATAGCAAAAAGTTTAAGTGGCGGCCTGTAATTTGACTTTAGTTTGAGCTGAGCATACACCAGACCATTTTATAAAAAAAAACTACTTCCTCGCGCTTAAGCGACCCTTAATACGGTCATTTCCATTTTTAGAACTCTGTATTGAAGTGATGTAGTTATAAATGGGCTGTTAAAGGTAATGTTTTCTTTTTTCGAAAAATATTTTGAGTCCAGTTTTTGATCGTTGTTAATTGATGATTTTTTGGGGAATATTGAGGTTTTAAAATTGACTACTGGTCCATCTAAAAGAGTTTTCTATGAATTGAACAACTTGATAAACTAACACTTGTTGTGTTCTCGTGAACACGTTTTCTTGCAAAAACAAACGTAATTGCTCATACGAAGATAAAAGAAATCCTGGAAAATAATATACCGTTTGAAAGCCCATTAAACAAGGAAACTTTTATAAAAAGTGGCCAGCAACTAGGTCTGTTAATGATCACATAAGGGCCTAATGAGTTTTCTTAAAAATTTCGATTACTTTTATTTTTCCAGCATCCGGAGGGAGATTGAGGCTGTTTGGAGAATAACTTATGCTTTGAAATGGTAGTAATTTTTAGAAAATTTATCTGTCTCTCTAACCGTGTCATCAGAATCGAATTCGGACTAAAACTTTCTGAGTAATAACATTCTTATTGCAGAAAAAGTAATGATTTTAGAAAAAAAAAATTAAATTGACGTCACTCAAGAACAGTGGAAAATATGAAGTTGGCCAATACGTCATTGAACTCCACTTTAGATGTACTACACTTCCTTACAAGATCAGTCTTAGTAAAAGAGGAACTTTTTAAAGGAATGGACAAATTTTTGAAATTTCAAATTATCAGTGAAATAAAAATGGAAATGTTTCAATGGTCACTGATTTGTGATTTTAGTGGAAACCGGAATAAAAAGAATTAGACCTAAATTCTGAAGAAAATTAGTAACTTAGAACCTTAAAAATTGTAAATGGTCACGATACGAGGGTCGTTTGAAAAGTCCGTGCAAAAATAAAAACTACTTAATTTTTTGGGGTAAACCTTTTTTATTTTTCAACATAGTCTCCTTTTAGGCTTATACACTTCGTCCAACGCTGCTCTAGTTTGTTGATCCCTTCCGAATAATAGGATTTGTCCAAGTCTGAAAAATAGCCATTCGTTTCTGCAATCACCTCCTCGTTTGAATAAAATCTTTTTCCCGCCAGCCATTTCTTCATATTGGGGAACAAATAGTAGTCCGAGGGAGCCAAGTCTGGAGAATAGGGGGGATGTGAAACGAGTTGGAACCCTATTTCCATTAATTTTGCGACCACAACTGCTGAGGTGTGAGCTGGTGCGTTGTCGTGATGGAAAAGGACTTTTTTGTGGGCCAATCGTGGGCGTTTTTCTTGCAGCTCGGTTTTCAAACGGTCCAATAACGATGAATAATATGCACCTGTAATAGTTTTACCCTTTTCCAGATAGTCGATGAGGATTATTCCTTGCGAATCCCAAAAGACAGTCGCCATAATCTTTCCGGCCGAAGGAACGGTCTTCGCCTTTTTTGGCGCAGATTCCCCCTTGGTAACCCATTGTTTAGATTGTTCTTTGGTCTCAGGAGTGTAGTGATGTATCCATGTTTCATCCACAGTGACGAAACGACGCTTAAAGTCCTGCAGATTCTTCTGGAACAGCTGCAAACCGTCCTTGCAACACTTCACACGATTTCGTTTTTGGTCAAGCGTGAGCAATCGCGGCACCCATCTTGCGGATAGCTTTGTCATGTCCAAATGTTGATGCAAAATATTATGTAGCCGTTCATTCGAGATGCCCACAGCACTAGCAATCTCACGCACCTTCACTCTTCTGTCATCCATCACCATATCATGAATTTTATCAATGATTTCTGGAGTAGTAACCTCAACAGGGCGTCCAGAACGTTCAGCGTCACTTGTGCCCATATGGCCACTCCGAAAATTTTGAAACCACTTATAAACTGTTCTAATCGAAGGTGCAGAGTCACCATAATGTTTATCAAGCTTCTCTTTAGTCTCCTGAGGCGTTTTGCCTTTCATAAAGTAGTGTTTAATCAACACACGAAATTCTTTTTCGTCCATTTTTTGAAAATCACTCGACTTCCTCGATTCAAACGAATGCCAAACACAAAGAAATAGACCGATCTGGCTGAAACTTGGTGTGTGTTCTTCCAAGAGATGCTACTAACTAAACAACCTCGATACGCGCCAGTAGTGCTATCTCTCTGACTTTGCACGGACTTTTCAAACGACCCTCGTAGATTTCTTTTCAAGTCTTTTTCTCGAAAACTATTTCTCTACAGTTTGTTACAAAATTAAAAGTCGACTGAACGCGACCAGTTCGTTAAATACTGCTTTATTATTACGCTGAAAAATTGTTAAGGTCTAATTATAGCCTACATCTTTAGATCTATTAAATCTTTAGTAAAATATTTAATTAATGCCTTTTTATTGACTTGTTAAGATTTTAGATGTCAGCTTTGTTCTCACCTGTTGTTTACTAGAGCTTTTATATCAAATTAATTAGGTTCGTTTTTAATTGTTGGAATTTTTTACGTCTTAGGCACCATTAAAAATAAAAAGGTTGCCATTAAAATAAACTTGGCACAAATTCTATGCACAAATATAAATTAGAATGAATTACAAAAACTAAAATAAAGTTGTTTGAAAATCCAAACAAAAGTTTTTTAGTTAAATTTGAATTTATTGAAGCGAAATGCAACTAATTAGAGAAAGCAATTGTTTTAAATTTAGGAACTAGAAGGTGGTAAAATCAATATAAATTGGGTCAGTCATAGTCCTGACATTGCAGCTTTTGGAAGAGACTTGCTGAACAAGCGGTGGCATCGAATTGTGTAACCTCCATTATTGGCTGGAATTATGGATGGTGTTCTACTGCTGAACCCGGTGTTAGAGAGAGTGCGGGAATATTCAATACAGGAAATACCCAATATCGCGAAAAGATTATAGTTGGATTGTAAAGTACACTCTGCCCACAGACTAGTCGGATGTAGTAGGGATCAAGTGCGTCAACTCAAAAGGTTTTTTGAGGTTTATTCTGACGAAAATTAATTTAAACTTCTATTTCTTGCATTGTTATTATTTCCGTTGATTTAGAAGTAGTAGAGTAGTAATAATAATTTTGGAGAGGGCCTCACATACATGGGGCTAACTCCTCCCCCATTCGATATACAGCGTCAAGACCCTCAAAAAGCACATCTACATAAAATTCTGAATCGTATGACACCTCATTCATGAAAATCGGTTCACGCGTTTAGGCGTTACGTTGTTTACAAAAAAGGTAACAACAAGAAGTAAGAACAAGAACATTTTCTGAAAATGCCTTTTTGCCCATTTTCGGCAATATTTTTCTCAAAATCAATTAAATCTGGGTAGTTACAAAAAAATAAACAGTTATAATGAAGGATTTGCCCTATATTTTAAAGAAAATTTGGGAATTTTATCTTTTATAGAAAAAGAGAAAAAAAAATTTCAAAGTTGGGTGTGTTTCAGCGTTACACTTTTTCATGCAGTTTTTGACGGTCAACCCCTTATACGAGTGAATAGATTCTTCACTCTTCCAAAATGTGTAGAACGGTTGTCTCTAAACTTCACGTACACATTACATACGAGGGTCGTTTGAAAAGTCCGTGCAAAAATAAAAACTACTTAATTTTTGGGGGTAAACCTTTTTTATTTTTCAACATAGCCTCCTTTTAGGCTTATACACTTCGTCCAACGCTGCTCTAGTTTGTTGATCCCTTCCGAATAATAGGATTTGTCCGTCTGAAAAATAGCCATTCGTTTCTGCAATCACCTCCTCGTTTGAATAAAATCTTTTTCCCGCCAGCTATTTCTTCATATTGGGGAACAAATAGTAGTCCGAGGGAGCCAAGTCTGGAGAATAGGGGGGATGTGAAACGAGTTGGAACCCTATTTCCATTAATTTTGCGACCACAACTGCTGAGGTGTGAGTTGGTGCGTTGTCGTGATGGAAAAGGACTTTTTTGTGGGCCAATCGTGGGCGTTTTTCTTGCAGCTCGGTTTTCAAACGGTCAAAAACGATGAATAATATGCACCTGTAATAGTTTTACCCTTTTCCAGATAGTCGATGAGGATTATTCCTTGCGAATCCCAAAAGACAGTCGCCATAATCTTTCCGGCCGAAGGAACGGTCTTCGCCTTTTTTGGCGCAGATTCCCCCTTGGTAACCCATTGTTTAGATTGTTCTTTGGTCTCAGGATTGTAGTGATGTATCCATGTTTCATCCACAGTGACGAAACGACGCTTAAAGTCCTGCGGATTCTTCTGGAACAGCTGCAAACCGTCCTTGCAACACTTCCCACGATTTCGTTTTTGGTCAAGCGTGAGCAATCGCGGCACCCATCTTGCGGATAGCTTTGTCATGTCCAAATGTTGATGCAAAATATTATGTACCCGTTCATTCGAGATGCCCACAGCACTAGCAATCTCACGCACCTTCACTCTTCTGCCATCCATCACCATATTATGGATTTTATCAATGATTTCTGGAGTAGTAACCTCAACAGGGCGTCCAGAACGTTCAGCGTCACTTGTGCCCATATGGCCACTCCGAAAATTTTGAAACCACTTATAAACTGTTCTAATGGAAGGTGCAGAGTCACCATATTGTTTATCAAGCTTCTCTTTAGTCTCCTGAGGCGTTTTGCCTTTCATAAAGTAGTGTTTAATCAACACACGAAATTCTTTTTCGTCCATTTTTTGAAAATCACTCGACTTCCTCGATTCAAACGAATGCCAAACACAAAGAAATAGACCGATCTGGCTGAAACTTGGTGTGTGTTCTTCCAAGAGATGCTACTAACTAAACATAACCTCGATACGCGTCAGTAGTGCTATCTCTCTGACTTTGCACGGACTTTTCAAACGACCCTCGTATTTGTAACGTAACGTGAGAACATTAGTCTTAGGCCGGCAGAGCACTGAAAAAAGCTACGGGTGCCAGTGATTTCAGATGTTAACAACGCCATAAATAAAAAAAAAAAAAAAAATGTAAATTAAAGCCAAGTTCAGAAAGTGTAGTGTAAGACGAAAACATAATTGAGGTAGAATTCTCTACACCAAACTTGATTAAGCTACACCTCTGATGATGAATGAAAGACAGGCGGTCAGAGAAACAATAAAAATGCGTGCTATGATTGATAAAATCAAAAATAACTTTTAATTTGGTTAAAAAAAAATCATTTCATTGCGAATTCAATGAAATTTGTGCTTTAAAAGTTTGTAATTGTAGGTAAAGTTCGTAAGAATGAATTGTATTTGAAATTAAAATTTAGTAAAAAAGAAGTTAGAATGTACCGGAAGAGAGATAGAAGAGGAATAAAACTATGAAGCAGACTATAAATAATAAAAATCTAACCAAACTTAGTTATTTTTTTAATTTGAAAAAGATAGAAGTAAAACAAATTCTATCGAGTTGTACAATTATCGCGTGTGGTAACATCAGCATAAATGTTCGATAACACTCTTTCATAACAGTTATGATAACGTTTCTAAAAATTTAGTTATCATTTAAAACAGAGTGTATGTATTGTGTACAAGAAAATAAAGTACTCGATTTGATAAAAAGGTTTTAAATATCGAATGTTTCCTGCGGTGTAAAGTAAATGGAGCTGATAGCAAGAAGCCAGACGTAACAATCAGTTATTTTAGTATTATCGATAGATTCGGTTGTTAATCGTAAAAAGAAATAATCCTTTTATATTGATAAAACATGGCTTCTTTTTTTTTTTTATCGATAGTGTTATTTTTAATTATTATTATTTTTTTTTATCTCAACGGAGATAAATGGCTAATAAAAATGTAATATTTTAATCAAAGAGAACGCAACCACATATTTCTGGCAATAATAAAATAAATTTCAGTATTCAGAAATAATTAAACAAATAAATGTTTAAACTTTTGCGATTATCCCAGAAATACTTCTTTGCGAACTTAGTAGCTACTATCTTGTAAAGAAAACAGTTCTATTGGTTTTTACTCCTTAACAAAAACTTACAGTTTAAAATGTTAAGTATAAGGGTTAATTGAACGCTAAAAGGTACACAAATCAGCGAGTACCCAACATTTCATTAATACTTCTTTAATAGTTAAGTAATTCTATTGCATTAATTTTCATTAATAAGTTATTTTTTAGAATTTATTAGATGTCACAGACCCTTATGCTGGCCACTTCATTTATAATATTTTTTTGTTATAATTTTGAAGTTAAAAATTTCACTGTTTCCAACAAAACCAAACTTTAACTCTAAATATCTCGTTTCCTACTCGACAGATTTTTACTAAAATTTACACAATTGTAGACAATACTAGTCTCTATATACAGGTAAAATATAAACAAAATCTATCGAGTAGGAAACGAGATATTTAGAGTTAAAGTTTGGTTTTGTTTGAAACAGTGAAATTTTTAACTTCAAAATTATAACAAAAAAATATTATAAATGAAGTGGCCAGCATAAGGGTCTGTGACATCTAATAAATTCTAAAAAATAACTTATTAATGAAAATTAATGCAATAGAATTACTCAACTATTAAAGAAGTATTAATGAAATGTTGGGTGCTCGCTGATTTGTGTACCTTTTAGCGTTCAATTAACCCTTATACTTAACATTTTAAACTGTAAGTTTTTGTTAAGGAGATTTTTGTACCTTTTGGATAGATTTTTCTTTTTGTCTATTTTGCAAAGTTACATATCTGCTTTACAGATTTTTTTAAAATTTGGAATAAGCAATTCTATCATTATCTCTTTATCAGCGTCGAGACCTCTAAAATGCAAATCTATATAAAATTTTGAATAATATGACATTTCATTCACGAAAATCGGTTATTGCGACGATTATTTGTAAAGATTGCAAAACTTCCCCTTATTAGGTGTAAGAGCAGAACGTCGCTTTAATTTTAGGTAGAGGAGCCCTATCCCTTTCACCCTATCATAGAGGGGGCCTTACATACATGGGGCTAACTCCTCTCCCATTGCATATACAGCGTCCAGACTCCCAAAAGGCACATCTACATAAAATTTCGAATCGAATGACACCTCATTCATGAAAATCGGTTCGCGCGTTTAGGCTCTACGCAGTTTACAAAAAAGGTAACAACAACAACAAGAACAAGAACAACAACAATTTTTGAAAATGTTGTTTTTGCGCATTTTTCGCATCGTTTTTCTCAAAAACTGATAAATCTATGTTATTACGAAAAAATTACAGTTATAAACGAGGATTTGCCCTACATTATAAAGAAAATTTGGGAATTTTATCTTTTAAAGAAAAAGAGAAAAAAATTGCCAAAGTTGGGTGTTTTTCAACGTTACGCTTTTTCGTGCAGTTTTTGACGATCAACCCTTATACAACTGTCCTACCGGACAGTTTTAATTTATTTGTAAATGGAGACTACTATTGTCTATAATTGTGTAAAATTTTGTAAAAATCTATTGAGTAGAAAACGAGATATTAAGTGTTAAAGTTTTATTCCGTTTTAATAACTAAGACTTGTTTAAACTTGCCTTCTAAAATTCTTTCTTCTAAAATTTCATAGTAAACTGGACATTACATTTAATTTAACTGCACATATTTCTTAATCTATTGCACCTAGACTCCTCTAATTTCACTCAATCATAGAAGTAATCATTCTCTTTATTTGTACGAAATTTCATTGGAAACTGAGCATTTCATCGCGAGATATAAAGGACTTGAAAATTGAGTTTCTGCAAAATTTAACTTCTGAGTGGTCCCTGAGTCGATTGTGCTCCTTGAGAAAATCCATTAGCTTTATTCAGGC
The DNA here is from genome assembly GCF_049639745.1 of Rhodnius prolixus. Taxonomy (NCBI): domain Eukaryota; kingdom Metazoa; phylum Arthropoda; class Insecta; order Hemiptera; family Reduviidae; genus Rhodnius; species Rhodnius prolixus. The sequence goes on from NW_027411624.1 coordinate 29,008,621, forward strand.
CATAATACTTCTCAGATCTGGTCTGGTTTATTTCAGCCTCAAACAGATCTTCGACTAACTCAAGAGCTCGGTAGAGCTTGGCAGAGTTTCTCCTCCAATATCAGCTCCCAATAAAGCAGTTAGGTTTCCAACCTACGGTCCGCAAGAACTAAAATATGGTCCTCGAAACATTTTACATTTTTAAAATAATAATATATTTCTTTGACATGCGGCCGCGTGGTGCGGCGACGGCGCGGTGAGTGGTACGTCGAGCGAGCGTAGAGTGCCTAAAAACAAGTCCAGGAATCGATTAAAAGTAAATGATGATGTGCGTGTAGCTTTGAGCAATATCATCAAACCCAGGATTACCCATCTTGTTAAGAAAATGCAAGCTCAAAAAGCACTTTTTTTTTGTTTGTTAAGGGGTTTTCCTCAATTATGAGGGTCGCTCAGACCAAATGCTTTTGTATCTTACAAATTATTATTAATGTAAACTAAATTAACAACAACAATATTATGTACAAACAAACCTACTGAACGGCATCCAACAAAAACCAACTATACCGGACCAATCATTGTTGAATAGCGCGTCTCCATTGGTCCCTATTCATTGCATCCTCCTCGCAGAGTCCCTTACCAATCATCATCTCTTCCACCCCATTCCTCCAGTTATTTCTGGGTCTACCCTTTTTCCGGCGGCCTGGAGGGTTCCATTCTAGGACTGCTTTGGGTACTCTGCTCTCTGGCATTCTCTTCAGATGGCCGAACCAAGCAAGTTTCCTGCGATCAATCTCTTCTAGCACAGATTTTTCTCTCTCTGCAATTCTTCTTATTTCAGAATTTCTTCTTCTTTCAGTGCGAGATTTCCTGGCCGGCCGCCTCCAGAAATCCATTTCTGTTGCAGCTATTTTTTTTCTGTAACTTCTTGCTAATCGTCCAGGTCTCCACAGCATAGAGCAGTATGTTCTGGACGATTGCATCATATATTAGACGATTGGTCTTCATCTGGATATTGCTGCTCCATAAGATAGGGTTTAACATTCCAATAGCTTTTCTCGCACTAGTCACCCGTCTTTCTATATCCAGATCCGACGCGCCATCCAATTGGAGATAAGAACCAAGGTACTTGAAGTTCAGTACTTTTTTCAATCTGTGGCCCTCGATCATACACTCATTATGAGGGTCTGCCGTCATATATTATTGTTTTGTCAAAATTGATTTCTACACCCCACTTTGCATATTCTTCCATCAGCTTTCTCAGCATGTAATTAATGTCTTCCTCATCTTGAGCAATCAGAACCTGATCGTCAGCGAAGAGCTGGTTAGAGAGGTATAATCCTTCTCCGATTTGGATTCCCATTTGGCTACACTTCCTGGTCCACTCTTTCAAACTCATGTCGAGATAAATCTTGAACAGGACCGGTGACATGCAACAACCTTGAAGAAGTCCTTTGCTTGTGGGAAAGTCTTCAGAGATCCTCGAGCCCACTCTTACCGCGCATACATTCCCATCATAAATCTTCTTCGTAATGCGGATTACAGATTCACTGATACCAGATGTTTGAAGGGCGCGCCAAAGCTGTGACCTGGGTACGCTATCATAAGCCTTTTTAAGGTCTACGAAAAGCAGCTTGGTGGGGATGTCCAGGAGATGACAAATATTTTCTTAGCCAAATCGATGGAGTTAGCCGTGGATATTCTTTAGCCATCTTCGAACTGATTTCGTTAGAGCTCAGCGCTCTAATGGAGAACCTGTTTACTGGAGATGACTGAGCTCGTTAGATCCTGAGGAAGTTGATCTGAACGCATTTTCTGGATTTTCAGTCTGGAATATGTTATAACCGATTCCTTTGATCGTGTGTCCAATTTAAGTATTCATGAAAATTTAAATTCCAGGCGATAAAAAATTGGGCAATATTATTAGCATCGCGAGTAGGATCCTTCATTTAAACTTTAATAAACTCAGTTTTTATTATATAAGCAAATTTCTCCCATTAAATTCACGCGAGACTAAACCCAACATGTAATTTATTTTTTAACACATCGCTTACGACTTATCGAACCAAAAAATTATGAGTAAAATTGCCACCGTTCTTTCGGTTTAGCCCACATAGTGCCCCCAATCGATCGGATATCGAATTAAATTAATAAAAATGATTGGCCACACTCGGGCCAGGATTTTTGGGAAAACACTGCCCTCAGCTCAGAAATTGAGGAGTTTTTATGAGAGAAAAGGTCATAAACGTTGCCCAATGGTTTGTATCTCGTATTCATCAGTAAGTATGTGCACAAGAACTGCTCGAACCCACTCACTAGTTAGACGTAAAAACCCGCCAGAAAATAAAATAAACATCAGTTATTGTTACCCAAGTCGTAGAAGCGTTGAAAAACAGATTATTTAGTCGACTCTGCTGTTTACAATGGAAAAAAAAGAAGAGATTCCTGAAACAATGCCAAGCTCAGCGTACCGGCTGTTTGGATCGAGATTGCGTCACCACACTGTTACATAATTATCTTTACGAGGAGTAGAATAAAAAAAATCATAAAGGCCGTGTTATGATGGTGAGTAATGTTGTTTCTCATCAGCTCTCTCGTCGCGAAGGTCTCTCAGTGGTATTGTTAGATCGCCAAGCAGTTCTCTCTGTACCACTTCGGGCCACATTGTTGCTATCTTTAAAACAAGCCGCGTGTTTTATTGTTCCGCCCGGCTGGGGCTTCTTTTGCACAAAAAGTTATTCTCCATTACTGCAACTTTGTCTAACAATTATCTTCATTTTTAAAGATTCTTTTTTATTTTTATAGTGCACGAATACTTTTATCTCCGTTTTTTAGTACATACTTTACGATCTTGGAATGATTATGTTTCATTGATTAAAAACAAAATAAATAAAATGACGTTAATGAACTTTAAATTGTTCTCTTATCACAATATAGTCTTTAAATTTTATTGAAACTTACAAAATTTGCCCTAAAAAGTAGTAAAAAAAACAAGATAAAAGATAAAGACCACCAAATTAGGTGACGTGGATGTAGGCGTCTGATAATAGTAATTTTCCAAATTCTCTTATTAACCATTCTTTGTGGTGTATTGTTCGTAATTTTTGGTGACTGTGATTCATTTAATCCAAAAGAAAGTAAGATTATTGCCAATTTTAGTCATAATTTCTGTGTTTTTACCTAAACAGACAGAAATGTTTTTTTTTTTTAATCTTTTATTGTAATTTACCACTGCAACAGTAGTTGCAACAAGCAAATATGGTAAAAGAAAAAAAAAATAAAAGGAAATCATGAGTAGAGAAGGCACCCAGTGGTGCCACTCCAGTAACGTGCTTTGCTCTCACGATAAGAGAAGATCACGAGGCCATCTTCTCTTCAATCTCCTTAGAGGATTACCTGGTAATGTGGAGGAAGATAGGTGTTCTATGAGAGGGTTAGGATGAGCTGTTGTATAGGAATGACATTTTAAGAAAAGAGTTTCCGCAAGGTCTTTGACGAAAAGGAAGCTTTTACGCAAGATCTTTGACGAAAAGGACGAGTTACCGCAAGTTCTTTGACGAAAAGGACGAGTTTCCGCAAAGTCTTTGACGAAAAGGTACTTACCAAATAGGTCGCAGTAAACAGTAGATATAAGAGTATTTTGTTCTGTAGGTTTAGTTTCGAACGTTTGTCAAGTAGTCTGGCGAGAAGTTTGTAGCGTTGGTTAATTTCTTGTCTTTACAGGGGGTTTCCATGACAACCGTTTATCAACAGAAATATTAAAAATAATTTATTCACTTGAATATAGTGAAAAGTCGGTTACGCAAAATCCCAGTTTTCTGCATTTACACCCCTCTGTTCGGGGGTAGGGTTTTATTAAAAACAAAAACAAAAAAAAATCCATATGGCCTTGAAGCTCAATAAATGCACAACTTTTTACTGTGTTTGGGGAGACTCCTTGATTCATTAATCATTGACAAAAATACAGTTGAAAATTTTCAACAGATATCATCGAGAACTAATTTGTTAAACATTAAAGTATAAATTACATGGTTTGTAAGAAATGTTTTGAGGCTCTGGGTTATAGGAAATTTAATGCTCTTTCGTTTGGAATAAGCAGATTTGTTGTAGGATAAAGGATAGAAAAGTTACAGCTGTTTTTATAATGAAAAACGCGAATATCGACGGAAAAGTTAAAAATGCAAATATCTTGGGACACTATTGAGAATCGGGCCAAAGTGAATAGATTTAACAGAAATGTTGAAATAATAATGAACAATTTAAAGTTCATTAACATCATTTTATTTACTTTGTTTTTAATCAATGAAACATAATCATTCCAAGATCGTAAAGAATGTATTAAAAAAACAAAGATAAAAGTATTCGTGCACTATAAAAATAAAAAAAACTTTAAAAATGAAGATAATTGTTAGACGAAGTTGTGGTAATGGAGAATAACTTTATGAGCAAAAGAACAAGCGTAAGAGCCCTGAAAAGATGACGTAGACCATAGGTCAATAGCTTGGTTCAAAATAATAAAAATATGACTGAAATTAGCAAATATTCTTCCTTCCTTTTGGATTAACCGTTAAATAAAGGCAAAAGTTTAGACCGGAAATCGAACTCAATACCACAATTACATTTTAGCTTTGCGGAATACGCCAACACTAAAAAGTAATCCACATAAATATTATGCACGTTCACTTGAAATAAAACGTTCCATTTGGTAAAAGTGCATTTAAGATCAGTCATTTTTTTTCTTCAGATTTTGTATTTTTGGTACATTTTCCTTTTTGCTAATGGTTATGGTTGATTGGATAAAATGGTACAGTCAACTCGTAATTTTAGCCGCTCAGTTAAACCTCCTTAATAATAAATAAAACAAGGGACTGTACTATATACTGAAATAGTACATTAGAGGTAGACCTAACACCGTCTTACAGTAGTACCACTTAATGGCCATGTGTATACAATGAAAAACCGGGAAACTATCTGCGCGAAAATTTTTCGATAGAAGTTGGAATCTTACCTCAACAGTATTTCTTTCTGTTAAGCGGTTTTGAACTCGCAAGTTTCCTGTAAATTAACATTTTTGAGATCTTTGGTTTTCACTCACGCTTACGCCCCGCTGATTGATAAACAGATAGACGTTTTAGACTACAGGTGATCTCAAAATATGTATTCCCGGTTAATGTCTAAAATCCGCAAGAATTCATTGCGGAGATTAATAAAAGAAAAGGAACATGAAACAATCGACTGTTTTTTTTTTAATCAACAATAACAAGTTCCCAGCAGATCTCGAGACAATTAAATCCCAGTAAATTAGACAACAGGTGATCTCAAAATATGTATTTCTGGTTAAAATCTAAAATCCGCAAGATTTCATTACGCCGATCTCGAGACAATTAAATCCCAGTAAAGGGTTTGTTCTCGAGAACGAACCCTTTACCATGACCAAAATTTAAAAAATAAACAATACGGCCTTTCAAAAGAACATTAAATCTTAACTCTGTAATAAAATTCTAGTATACAACAATAATAAAGTTAGGTTTTAAAAATAAAGATAAAAATTGTATACGATAAACGTTTTTAATGTTACATTGACCTTTAGAGAGAGGGACGAGTTAGCCGACCGCCATGTGACCTCTAGTTGGAAGGTCGTGCGCCCGTCAGTATGTGACCTGTAGCGGCTAGGCCATGTTTAACTTGTTATTTATTTATTTTTTATTTGTCCTCAATTTATTTGTATTTATTTTATTTGTCACTGCTTCATTTAAATTTATGAATAATATATGTAAGTTTTTCATTGTCGAGTTTATTCTTATCCACTGTTTGTTACAGCGTGTAACAATGGCTTGAGGAGATTACTTCCTAATTTTTTGTTTTGCTCATTTCTTTTCTAATATTATGCCTGTTCACTCGATGGGAAACATTATACAACAAACAATCAGTTGTTAATTTGACAAACATGGGAATAGATAGCGGTAACAGAAAGTCGTGTGAGTGTGCATATTTTTTTTTTGCACATCAACAGCTAAGGTTATTAGCGCCCGGAGCTTTTTCCAGTGCACTGCCGGCCTCCGGACAGTGTTCTCTCGTTACAGACAACACTGTCCATCACCGGACAGTGAGCTGTAAGAAGCTCCTAGGAAGAGAAAATCTAAGGGTCAGCTGCTGGGAGTGTGCATATTAAAAATTAAATTGGAAATAAAATTATCAATAGAGCCGAAAATAGCCGAGAGAAACCGATCGCATTTGGCTTGTTAGCAATAGAAATAAAAATATCGTGTGAGTGTGTCTATTAGATGTTAAAAATTAAATAAAGTTAATAAATATGGTCAATTGGTCCGAAAATAGCCGACACAAACCGATCGCATTCGGCTTGTTAGCAATAGAAATGAAAAAGTCGTGTGAGTGTGTCTGTTAGATGTTAAAAATTAAATAAAGTTAATAAACATGGTCAATTGGCCCGAAAATAGCCGACAGAAACAGATCGCATTCGGCTTGTTAGCAATAGAAATGAAAAAGTCGTGTGAGTGTGTCTATTAGATGTTAAAAATTAAATAAAGTTAATAAACATGGTCAATTGGCCCGAAAATAGCCGACAGAAACCGATCGCATTCGGCTTGTTAGAAATAAAAGTAAAAAAAAGTCGTGTGTCTATTAGATGTTAAAAATTAAATAAAGTTAATAAACATGGTCAATTGGGCCGAAAATAGCCGACAATAACCGATCGCATTCGGCTTGTTAGCAATAGAAATAAAAAAGTCGTGTGAGTGTGTCAATTAGATGTTAAAAATTAAATAAAGTTAATAAACATGGTCAATTGGGCCGAAAATAACCGACAGAAACCGATCGCATTCGGCTTGTTAAAGAGAAAAAAGAGAAAAGTTTAATTAAAAGCACGGCTAAGGCTGGATGGGTTAGAGATCCAGTAATTCTTGGAAATCTTCTACTTTTCCTATTAATTTGCTGTTCTCTAACCCAACGTGCCTTGATGGCATAGGTTTGCGCTGACTTTACTACTCTGCAGTTAGTTTATCCACTATATCTCGGGAACGGAATATCCTAGAGACTTCAAATTTGATATTTCGTTCAGTTGCCACCAGGGGAAGCTACAATAAATTTTTGGTCAAAATAGCTCCACCGGAAGTACCACTTTACTGAATAGATTTTTCACTTTTTTACCTTTTTCTCAAAAAACGCTTCTTGGATTTCCTTCAACCTTGTTATAATTATAGCTCACAAATAGCTCTATAACTTTTATAGGAAACATTTTTCTGTAATACTTCGATTAAGGGCCCCTTTGGGGGAGGGGGTAGTGGGTTTATTGAATAAAATGTGAATCTAGATTCCCAAATGTAAAGAAAACTGACCAAAAATGACGCTTAACTGAATTGATTTTCCAGTATTTTCTGATTATATCATTAGATGTACATCTTTTATTTGAAGGACTTACCATTAGTGACCCCACACGCCCTCTATTGGAAAGTAGAACTCATAATTAAAATTGCAGTAAATATTTAAGCCGTTGTAAGAAACATTTACAAACAATAATTGATAAAAAAACTCAATTCATCTCAACTTCTGAGGATTGGTGTAATGAAATTCAATTTAATTGTAGCCCTCTGGAAGTTAAGGTCATTTTTCTTTTTAGGAAACATTCGTAAAGCATAAAAAAGAAAGATTAAAACATACAGCTTCTTCAAAAAAAATGGTTGGGAATTGGCTAGTAGCCAATTTAAACTGGCTACAGCTGCTTCAATAAACACAGAACTGAACATTTATATTATAAGAACCGCTATTCACAATCTTGAAGATAGCTGAACTATAATAAGCGATCTTTTACAGAAATAACCAAGATCGTTACTAAATAAAACTGTTCGCATTAAAATTTAGGTATTAAAAAAGATGAAATTAACTCACAACGTTTTGAGTCAATGTCCGCTACCGGAAGTCCCACTTATAGTTTTTCCCCCTCCATTCTCCATTTTTAACTCGACTTGTTTGGGTATAGGTTGAGAGGTTCATTACTTAAAATTAATCTGTTATATGTTAAATTAGGAAATTAGGAAGCCAGAATGATGTGAACAGAAATGTTGCAAAATGGAACGTTAATTATTTTTTATTTATTTATTTTTTATCGTTTATTTAGTTGACAATCAACGCATTTTATTGTGTTATAAGCAACAATGATAACAATAAACAACATATAGCACTTAGAGTGGAGAAGTTATCCAGCGGTAACGCTCCAATAACATTTTACTTTCTACTGTCTCTCGTCATAAGAGAGGAGATCGCGAGGCCACTGTCTTTTAAGATGGTCTGCAAGTGTTGTCTGGAAATGTTCTGGAAGATAGATGTTGTACAAGTGGATTGTGATGAGACTGAATGTTAAGATGGAATTTCCTGTAACGTGTTTTTGCAACTTGTGTGACGAAAGGAATGTTCAAGTTTGTGTGAATGGTTTGATTGGTGGCGTAGAAAGGAGTTTTAACTACAGAGCGGAGAATTTTACACTGAAGGTACTGGATCCTTTGCAGATTTGAGCGTTTAGATGAACCACACAGTTCGATGTCATAAGCCCTGACTGGCTTTAATATACTTACATATATGAGTATTTTGTTGTCTAGAGTGAGTTTTGATCTGTTGTCGAGTAGTCTTTTCAGTTGTCGGAAGCGTCTGTTGAGTTCTGTCGAGTCGAGTATGAGGATTCCATGTAAGTCTTTTAGTAAACGCAAGGACCTGGATTCTTTGGATGTTTGAGCATTTGGTTGAACAGTTCGATGCAATTAGCAGACTGGCTTTAATATACAGTCGAACCTCTCAATAACGGACACTGGCGGGGGAAAGCAAAGTGGTCGCAGTTTGGAGGTGGTCGTTAGAAGGAGGTAGGCAAGTTACATAATGAAATAATATGGGTTTTTTTTCCAAACATCTATTTAAAAATTGTTTATTATTAATAGATTTAAAGACGTGCATAATTGCATAATTATTTAGCTGTATGATATGCATCAAGTTTTTCTTAATTATCAAAAACCTACATATTATTGACTTATTTAATAATTTTTATAATAATCATCACATTTATTCAAACCAATAATAATTTATGGTGAAATTATCATCATACTATCATCTATTATTAGAAAAATAGAACAAACCTTTCGGCAAGTTGATGATGGCTCGATTTGGTTTTTGCAAAATCTTCTAACACATTTATTTTCTCTTCTAGAGTTAACCACTTTCGTTTGAGAGACATATCGGCAAAAATAATATTGTTCGTCCAAAGTAATATTGAAAAATGATTAAAATGGTACAAGATGTATGGAGCTTATATTGGAAACTTTAGGGAAAGAAAACAGAAAAAATGAAAAACTTGAGAGGTGATAATTATTTTGATCACCGCGTCAAACGAACTTTTAATAATAAGGTGGTCGTTGGTGGGAGGTGAAACATTTAATCCGTTCCCCAAAATCAATGTCCGCGGTCGCTATGTAGAGTGACCGTTAGACGGAGGTTCTTTTATATAGACAAGTGTATAGGGGTAAAACGGGGAAATCCAAAAACTGTCCGTAAATGGAGGTGGTAGCAAGTGAGAGTGTCCTTTATGGGAGGCTCGACTGTACTTATATAAATAAGTCTTCTGTCAAAAGGACTACGTTGACTGCTGGTAAAGGAATAAGATTGTAAAAGACAGGAGAATGAGTGATGCGTCGAAGAGTAAAAGTAATATTTTGAGATTTTGTCTCGTTCAGTTTGATAGTCCATTTTTCTAAGGAGGTGAGGTGAGACTGAAGGTTTCTGTGATCTATTAACGGATCTTTGTTAGTAGATAAGATGGCAGTATCGTCAGCATAGGTGAGAAGAGTAGTTTGAGGATGAGTAGTTATGTCTGAGGAATAGATTGTGTACAGAATGGGGCCTAGAATGCTGCCATGCGGAACTCCAGAGTCAGCATGGCTGAATTAGTTAATATAAAATTGTATAAATATTTCTGTCCATTAAAAAACAAGCTATATGTTAAATAACATTATAGCAAAAAGGAAAATCTATTCACCATTGATGTAAAACTGTTTAGATTGGAAGGTGCAATTAGAATAATAATTACAATAAGTGAACAGTATAAAGGTGTTCACACCAGATTGGAGTAGCTAAAAATCATCCAAATCTATGGAGACTTACTTAAATGAAATGCCCATAAAAGCAATAACTTTTAACCCAGCTAAATAAATTAAAAGAATAAAGGAATCTTAATATTTCTGAGAGCTAACAATAAATTTTAATAAATTATACTTTTATGGAGTTAAAAATTTATGATTATAATAAAATACTTGAGCTAAAGTTATTGCTCTTGTAGTTCATATCTTGTCAATCTGATTTATTTTATTTCTGCTTTTATATTCTCTATTTTTTTAAAAAGGAAGTTCCTAATTTTCGTACAAATAAATCTTAATCTTTATTTTCTGTATTTGGTCAGCTGTGGAACTGGGTAACTTTCTAATCTGAGATATATTGGAATCTCTAATTTTGTTTTCAAAGTTGTTTACTAACCTGCTCTTCATATTTGTGCTGGCCTGTTTTTAAAATCCAACTTCATTATAATACGAGGGTTGGCTGAAAAGTAATACCACATGCTAGGAAAGGGGGAATGAAAAGAGTTATCAAGTTCGGGCAGAAAGTACGAGGTGTGTTCAAAAAGTAACGGGAATTTTCGTTTTTTGAAAAAAATATTTATTTATTCATCTACATTAATATTGTCGCCTTCAAAGTAGTCCCCTTCGCATACAATACACTTGTGCCAGCGCTTTTTCCAATCCTCGAAACACTTCTGAAACTCGATCTTTGTGATAGCTTTCAGCTCTTTCAGCGATTCGCTTTTAATGTCATCTATGCTTGTAAAACGACGGCCTTTTAATGTTCTCTTTATGTTTGGAAATAGAAAAAAGTCACATGGAGCCATGTCTGGCGAATATGGAGGCTGGGGCATCATTAAAGTTTTGTTTTTGGCCAAAAATTCACGAACAAGCAATGAAGTGTGTGAGCAGGTGCATTATCGTGGTGCAAAATCCATGAATTGTTTTGCCACAAATCCGGGCGTTTTTTCGGATTGCTTCACGCAAACGGCGTTGAACTTGTAGGTAGTACTCCTTATTGATTGTTTGACCTTGTGGCAAGAATTCATGATGCACTATGCCATTAAAATCGAAGAACACAGTGAGCATAACCTTCACATTCGACCGCACTTGTCGAGCCTTTTTCGGTCTTGGCGATCCAGAATGCCTCCACTGGGACGATTGAGCCTTAGTTTCGACATCATATCCGTAAACCCATGTTTCGTCACCTGTTATAACACGTTTCAGTAGATCCGCATCGTTGTCGACTTCATTGAGTGACTCTTGAGCAACTTCCATTCTCCGCTGTTTTTGTTCGAAATTCAACAATTTTGGAACAAATTTTGCTGCCACACGTTTCATACCCAAAACATCCGAAAAAAATTCATGGCATGAGCCAATTGATATGGCAACATCATCAGCGACTTCTCTGATTGTGATTCGGCGATCGTTCATAACCATTTCTTTCACTTTTTTCACGTTTTCATCGGTTGTTGATGTGCTTGGACGTCCAGGTCGTTCGTCATCTTCAACGTTTTCGCGGCCATCTTGGAAACGCTTATACCACTCGTAAATCCTTGTTTTACTCATAGCAGACTCACCATATGCCTTTATTAACATTTCACACACTTTATTTCATTTTTTACGCAAAATTTAATACAAATTCTTTGATCCATTTTTTTTAACAAACAAAAATCGCCAAGCTCGAAAAACACGTCTAACCTTAACGGCTGCCACTTAAGAAGTAAACAATGAATATTACTGAAAATTTTATCGTACTTCAGGGGCATGTGTACCAACATAATAAAAAAAAAATTTTACAATCAGACTCTCCAAACCCGCGAAATTTAAAAATTCCCGTTACTTTTTGAACACACCTCGTATCTTAAAGTGCAATTCTTAAGCTTCACAATTATTTATTACTTTTCAATGTAGTCACCATTAACGCTAATACATTTCTCCCAACGTGAAACAAGTTTTTCCATTCCGTCACTGAAGAATTCTTTTGACTTTACTTGAATCCAGGACCTGACAGCTGCCTTCACCTCATCGTCTGAGGAGTACTAATTACCCTTGAGGTCTCTCTTGAGTAGAGGAAACAAATAAAAATCGCGGGGAGCAAGATCCGGGGAATAAGGAGGGTGTGGAATTGGTTCAAACTTCAGTTTTTCCAGAGCCTCTGCAGTTTCGCTGCGCGAGACGTGAGGATGAGCGTTGTCATGTTGCAAGATTATCGGTGCGAAGCTGCCTCTAACATTAACAAACTCGACTTCGGAGGTGTCTTAGAGTCTGTATGTACCGAGAAGAATTTTATCGTTGCCCCTTGGATCCGGGAAAATCGGTCACATAAACTTGGTGAGCATCCCAAGACACAGAAGAATTTTTTTGTGTTTTGAACTTTTACGGCCGAGGAGAAGACGCATGTCGATATTCAGTGCTCTGCCTTTTCTCTTCTGGGTGTCGTAATGATGGGACCCATGATTCGTTCCCTGTCACAATATTCTAAAAGAAAGTCGATAACAGCATGCTGTTTATCTCGCAGTGACATAGCACCAGTACACGTGTCCATACTTCGGCGTCTAAAAATACACTGGCTGAACGCAGCGAGTTCAAACTGCGCATACGTAATAAGGGGAAATGTGACTTCCAATTGCCACCTCGCGCGCTTTTTGAAGCTCTTCGTTCGCGCTCGGCAAGCATGTGTGCACTACTTTTCAGCCAACTCTCGTACAATAGTTAGGGATATTCATCAAAATAAACAAATGGTTTAATTTGCTTAGAAAAATTGTATTTGTAATTTTTAATATCTCCTGAAAATAACTGATTGATTTTTCTTGCTAACTTGCAACTATTGCATTTGTTCTTCTAAAGCCTAAGGTACTTACCTACCTCCAAAAGAATGGATTCACTTGCAATTCCTCTTAATTAATAAATTAGCAAGGGACCCTTTTCTGTCCAATCTTAAGTGTGATCAATGGACTCGTGGTCCTTCCTCTAAGGTTGAAAACAAAAGACCTCTTCTCTCAGACTGAGATAGACAATACGCTGTTGGCGCCAACCAAGCATCAAGGTCATGACTATGCATCATCATTCATCTTATGTGGAAAAAAAAGAAACCTAAGAAAACCATGCTGACTGATTCATCAGTTTCATTGATTATTTTCCTAGAACAGCCCAGCATTCAGGTCTAGTTCTTGAAATTTGGCTTCCTTGGTGTGTGACTTCATTGGCAAATTAGTGAAACCTCTCATGCTGTGACTTTCAATTCTTCCCTAAACTTGGTCTATGATTGAAATGCACAATTGATTCATCATGATATTTAACTAGGAATACGAGGTGTGGCTATTAAACAACGAGACTATTGCTATAAAACATTTTATTTTAAATTGATACATATTTAGTTATTATCACCTTCAATATACACCCCTCCCCTATCCCTACAACGCTCCATGCGAATTTACCATTGTTCTGAAACAGTGCTGGAAGTCTTTTTCTGTGAGCTCCTGCATGACGCGTGCCGCTTTTTCTTTCACAGCTTCAACGGACTGAAATCGTGTTCCTTTTAATGCAGATTTGACTTTAGAGGATCAGATAAAAGTCAGATGGGGCCCCAGGTCAGGCGAATAAGGTGGATGAGGCCTAAAACTGAGATGTTGTACTTGGCTTGACAGACAATGGAGTGTGAGCCGGGCGCGTTGTCTTGATAGAGAACCCGTGACTTGTTCTTCCACAAATCGGGTCGTTTTTTCCTTACTCTTTCACGGAATTGAGCAAGCACCTCACGGTAGTAATGTTGATTAATTATAATCGATATATTCATCTGTTTTGGACGTGGAAGGGCGACCCGGGCGGTCATCATCTCCGACGTCTTCTCGGCCATCTTGGAAACGCTTGAACCACTCAAAAACTTGCGCTCGTGATAAACATTCATCGCCATGAACTTCTTTTAATAAAAGATAAGTTTCAGTAGCGGTTTTACCCAGTTTTCTCGATAATTCGTTGCTCTATGTGTAGTATCATGTTTTCGGCAAAACGAAACAAACACCTCTTACACAGACGACGGTTCCGGTCAGACAGATTTCTCTACAAACACGTGAGACGCTGCAATTGAAAGAGAATACTTTAAGCACTTTACAGTAAGGCTGAACTTACGCAAACTTTTCCGTACATTTTAATAATCTGACCTAGATTTCATTAAAAGATCTTTCACCTTAAAGGAGACGAATTGAATTAAAGATGGACTCGCTGCGAGTAAAAATCTCCCAATGGTGTTGAAAACAACTCCAAAATATTCGAAACTAATGCAGATCTCTTAATCTTATCCCCTAATAATAAAAAATACTGGTAACTGTTTAAACCAGTGGTTTCCAACCTTTTATTCGCCCCGCGCCTCTAAAGAAATTTCACTCGAACCTCACACCCCCTGAAATTTATATTTTTCTCAAGGATAAATATAACCATAAAAAATCAAACACATGGAGTATATAACAAAGAAAGTTACAAAAAATTATTATTACCATGAAATATGTGCAAAAGAAAGAAAAATATGAAAAATATTTGAATAATAATAATATCCTATGATTTACCTGAACTTTTCTCACACTCCCAGGGGGTACGAGCACCCCAGGTTGGGAACCCCCTGGTTTAAGCGAACGACCTAAAAAGTGTCTGAAGTAATCCATTCAGTACCACATTTATCCTCAATCTTGCAAACCGCTGTAATACTGCATAATAAAAGTAAAAGTAAAGTAATCGCCTATTTTTTTAGGCGGGCTTAACGTCCAACTACCATCTACGTCGAGGACGGAGGCGACTAGCAAACGTACTATTTACTATTTCTCATTTAACCATTAAATAAAATCCAAGGCCAAGACCGGGAATCGAACCCAGTACCACAATGCATAATAATGTTAAGACCTCCAAAAAAAAAATTTTTGTTCTTTTTATAATGCTCGTTAACATTCTGAGGTCACTAGCGCCCGGATCTTTTTTCAGTTCTCCCTTACAGTGAGGCTCTTTAGGAAGTGAATATCTGGATTAGAACCCAAAATCTTCGAGTGGGAATCTAGCCTATAATCCACAAAGCTAATAGCTTCCCTAATAAAGATTTTGTAGTTGTAGTTTCAAAAAGAGATATTCCTTCAAAACTACTACTAACATATTTCTTCTTCATTTTATTTCTCTTTGCGGATTATAGAGATTCATATAACAGGTAACTGTTAAAAAAAAAAAAAAAAAATCAATTTATACAGTTAACAAATTCAAAGATATCATTTCTCTTTCAGAAAAATATAAAATAATAAAATAAATGTCCCCTCTTAGAATGTTGAAGAGGGGAATTTAAATTAGGTAACATCTGCTAGGAAATCTTTTCATTGCAATAAACTGTCTAACCAATTAAATTAACATAAATCTTTAAACGCCAGATGGTCTTATTAACAAAGAAGGTAACAAAATAATCTTAAAACTTCAAAAAACGTTTTACTTTGTTTCAAAAATTTGTCTTTAATGCTAATTTCTTTTTAAATTGAAATAATTATTTAGCAACTTTAGGTGTAACATTCATTTGCTCACTCTTTTGACCGGATACATTTTGGTTCCACGATGACAGCTTTGACATCCAGAGTAGGTTTTTCATTTCTTCAATTCTGCTCGCTTCACTGAAGAATATACTTTCACTGAAACGCATTATAGAACATATTAAGTTAAATTCACTACACAAAACTGAACAAAATCTACAACAAATCTCAACTTTCTCTATAAAGTTCATCAAGATAATGTTAGCCATAATCTAGAGAATTAAGAGTACAAGCCATCACATGTAGAAGAAAGTCATCTTAGCACAATTTTTACCCCCAATTTTATTTTAGTATATAATTTTAAATCACCTTTTTGAGGAACCTTAACATGTTATATTTGCTATCATTAGATCTTTCTCTTTGTTTATGTACTTATATGATCATTATATCACTGGATTTAAGCAGTTTTTCCTTCTTCTTTAAATACAGTAACTTGAGTCTGCCGATGAAATGTTAATAACTGAAATGTACATCTCAACAGCTTTAGTACCTCGTTCTCATTCTATATTCTCAATTAAAAAATTCTTACTCCATTAGAAAGCGCTATTTCTGTGGCGAATAAAAAATAAAAATAAAAAAAATTACCTAGAATGTGAAAGTTCCAGGCATTCATTATGTGTAACTAGACCTAGATAATTTAGTTTACAGTCGCGTTGAATTACTAACAGAAGATAATTACTTATATTTGGTGTTAAGAAGTAAATAAGTGAGGACAAAACTTTGAATGAAACTTTTAAAATTTATATTAATTACAACTCTAATCAAAATTTCATTTAACTACTAATTTTTCATGAAAAATTGTTCTTTTAATTACGCTCCTCGTGATTTTTATTATTAATTATTGATTTTACCAAATTGTATCTACTTACAATAATTAATATGGTCACAACATATTTAAACAAAACCACTTCACTTGAAACCTTCCCATTGGCAGTGACGTCATTGCAAAAGTAAAGCCACCATGCTGAAACAATTGAAGTGAAATTTAAGCACAGAAATGAATTTATTTGAAAAAAAAAAATTTAATTAAATAAAAAAATACATAATTAGTTATAAAAATAAATAATAAATTAATAAAAATATGAATAAGCTAAAACATGATCGGAATCTTTTAATCTAATTAAGTCAGGTAATCATGGGCCAGTCTGTGTATACAGCGAGATGAACGTCATCATGTTAGTGTAAGTAAAGTTAATTTAAATAAAATTAAAATACATTTAGAAAGGATTGCATTAATATATGCCATCGTTTATTGAGCAAGTCATAAACGTTGAAATTATATAAAATTTGTTAGATCTTATAAAGGATTTAAATTGTAAAAAGACAAAGAAATTTGTACATGGAGAACTTCGGTTCAAATATGGCGAACAAAGTATTTAGAGGAATATTAAGTTTCAAGATTTAAAATTTATGAAATCATTGTACAAAATCGTTGTTACTTCTATAAAAGAATTATTAGTTTATTGAAAGTTTGGTAGCCTGGCACAACCTCTAAAGAGGATTTGATGAGATTAGAAGTTTCAGAAAATTCAAATATGGTGTTAATACCTTGGTGCAGCTGATGACTTTTACTACTCAATTAGGGTTTTCATTAAACAAAATTATAGGAACAAAAGATTTCATGTTTAATCAAAATAATCTTTGAAAACAATTTAGTGAAGTCTGAACTAATAAATTATTAAAATATTAAAAGAGTTCCTAATGTTAGAATTTGTATTACTTGTTCAACAAATCTTTTTTGATTGACTTTGAATTTCATTTTTGTTCCTAGCATAGAGTTTATTGCTATAAAAGAATAAATAGAGGTTGTTCCAAATTTAGTGTCGAACACTTTTTACTTAATTTGAAAATTCTTGTTTAATACAAACTATTTCAGCTTTCAAATTTCTGTAAGTAATACATCATTACTAGCTTGTTACAACCTTTAGTATTTGGTGCATCAGTCTTCTATCCAATTTTCTTAGCATCACAATGAATTCACTTATACTGATCTATGTTTTTTTTTGTAATCATTGCTATACCAAAGTATAGTGAGGCTCCTATTAATAAAATCACTTTTGTTCCAAACAGGTGTGCAACAGTTCGGATAGTGAGTTTTGTGCAGTGATGTGATGCAGTGAAAATAAAAATAATAAAAAACTTTTCAAGCTTTTACTTACTGGGGATGCAGTCTCTAATTTTGCAGAACAATAACAAGGTAGGAGAAGATTTTTTTATAAATACATTTTTAATTAAAAGTTGTGAAATTGTTTTTTTATTAAACACTACACTAGCAAGCATACCCAAACACTTCACAGACATTTTGTTAAAAGACCCATCTTTAATTTATAATATACTCCTTTTCTTTTTCAATGCTGTGTAGATACAGTTTTGCAGAACTCTGACTTATTATTATGAACACAAATTACGAGTAAAAGTAAAACCAAAACTAAGCAACACTTCACTTCTTCAGCTCACTTATTAACATAACCTAAACCACACACACACACACACACACTACAGAAACAGATTACTGTTTTGAAGTGAATATATTAGTAATGGAGGAAGGAATTGCTCCCCACTGCAGGTTTGAATTCAGAGAAAATTTAATTAGGATATACTAAATTAAAGTTATGGCACAGCATTTTACTATTTACAGTAAGCCCCTCTCTCTAGTGACTTATTTCATGACTTCTCTAAATATTTTATATAAAACATTTGTTCTTAAGCACTTGTTTTTCTTACTGCATATTATTTTTTTTTTTTTTTTTTTTAATGATTT
Source organism: Rhodnius prolixus (assembly GCF_049639745.1). Classification (NCBI taxonomy): domain Eukaryota; kingdom Metazoa; phylum Arthropoda; class Insecta; order Hemiptera; family Reduviidae; genus Rhodnius; species Rhodnius prolixus. The sequence goes on from NW_027411624.1 coordinate 29,027,028, forward strand.
AAGGCGCGTCAACATCTAAGGTTATTGGCGCCCGGAGCTTTTTTCAGTGCACTGGCGGCCTCCGGACAGTGTTCTCTCGTTACAGACAACACTGTCCATCACCGGACAGTGAGCTGTAAGAAGCTCCTAGGAAGAGAAAATCTAAGGGTCAGCAGCTGGATTCGAACCCGGGACCTCCGCGTGGGAGTCCAGTATGCTAACCTCATAGCTAATCCCTTCCCTGCATATTATTATTATTATTATTTTTAAAATCTGTTATTGAAATTTGCGACTGCAACGGTTGTTGCGACAAGCAAATGTGATGTAATATAGTGTCTTGATTGAAGATTGGAGAAGGCACCCAGTGGCGATACTCCATTAACGTGAACAGATCGCTATACTGTTATGAGGAGAGTAGGTTGCGTGGCCATTTTCTCTTTAATCTCTTTGGAGAATTGCCTGGTAAATTTAAGGATTAGGATGAGCTGCTGTAAAGGAATGAAATTTTAAGAAACGAGTTTTAGTAAGGTCGTTAATGAAAAAGGGATTTTGAGGTCATTATGGATAGTGAGGTTAGATACATAGAACGGAGCGTTAAGAAGTTTCCAAGTATTTTTGATGGTAATGCCTGGAGGCGTAGTAAGTTGGAACGCTTAGTCGATCTCCATACTTCAATGCCGTATGACCCCCAAATAGGTCGCAATAACAGCAGGTTTAAGAGTCTTTTGTTATGTAGGTTAAGTTTCGAACGTTTGTCATTTTATTCTTCCATGGCTGTTCAGCATATGTTATGCGAGTTTTACAAGAGACAGCTTCAGCCTTCTTTCTATCTTAGGGATAAATTCCTCGTAGGGAATAAGCCATTGTTGCTACCATTCTATTTGCATCTTATCTTCAGTCTACTTTTAATGTAAACGGAAGTGTTAGGAATAAAATGGGTCCTCACCATTGTAGTGATGCTGTTTCAGCCGAAGTGTAAGAGACCTATCTTTTACTTTCTGTCCTAATTGAGCATTTGACTTACGAAAATACAAATTAATTTATGAAGGTTATTGTGTATATTTTTAATTTTTTAATTACTAGGTAGAAAAAGGTTTACAATTCCCTGTCCTTTGAAGTCTCCATGGGTTACTCTTCTTCCTTGTGCGGTCCGAATGCTTTCTTTTGAGCGATCTTCCATGTACCAAGATCAAGCTGGAGTAGGACCCAGTTCATTCTCGTAGCATTCCAGACATCTTATTCCATTTTAAAATGTCGTTCCTGTGCGTGCTAATCTTTACTGCTTCCTGGGCGATAATCGCTTTATCCATATTCCTGGCGACATATGCCTTGAGATGATCGAGTTCTGTCTGAGAATCTTCTTCCAAAATATTAGCTGTGAAATGATACATCCCTTTGGCTGGAAACATAGTGGAGCGGCGAGCAAAGCGGCGATGATAGCTGCTTCAGATCAAAGAGAGCGACGAGCAGCGAGCAAAGAGTCGCATGCACATAGTGACGAGTTTAGTCGCGTTCTCCTTTTGATAAAACAAGATGGAGGAACTATTTTTATATGAAAATTCTTCGTTGAAACTTTGGTATTTGCAGCAGCTTAGTAGTAGGAGCTGCAGTGTACATGACATAAATAAGTCTAGAAATGAACTTGGTGAATTTCATCACTTGTACCAACAACTTCGGGAGCATCCTGGCAAGTTTCATGCGTATTTTCGAGTGTCTATATCAACATTTGATTACATACTAGCCCAGTGTAACCCCATTAATCAAAATCAAATTTTATTGTTTTTGAATAATACAACTCACAACAAAAGTTAGGCACAATATAGAAAAATTAACTAAATACAAATTAATGTTGTTCATCTGAAAAACTGGAGTAGTACGACGCTACAGAAGAAGGATTGGAGAATTCGTTCTGATCAGAAGTAGTAGGACGTGAAAATGTAATTTAATTTTGCCTAGTATTTAGATGAAAGTTAGCATTAAGGGATTGAGAACCAATTAAATGTAGCAAAAATTACCTGAATTCTCCATTAACTACTAATTGTTAATTAATTTAAACTATTCATTATTAAAAACTATTGTAGCTTCACAAATACTATGGCCCCACAGAGGTTTCTTTAAACAAACTAAACCAATAAATGTATCAATATCCATAACCTTTGAAAAATAACCTTTACAAATTGAGCGCGATGAAAGCGAAGAAATCAAACATGTCATAACGCTTCGCTCTACTCTCTAGAGATAGCGTTGCTCTATCTTCGCTTTGCTCGCCACTATGCGCGGTCCCATATGTTTACTTTTGTTTGATTTCGCCGCTTTGCTCTTCGCTATCATCGCCGCTTTGCTCGCCGCTCCACTATGTTTCCAGCCTTAGTTTATTCAAGAGTTACTCGGGAATTAGTATATTTTTACTAGAAGTGTAAGTCCAGTGCTTCTGAAGCCACTATTTCCATACTTTCCTCCATTTTGTTTAGGTGAACCTCAAGAACACTTTTGAATTGTAATTTTAGTTTTGCAGCAAGGGGATTATAATCCTCGATGTGACCCCCAAGCTAGTTTGAAAATCCTTGGTTCATGTAATGTAAACAAGTTTCTCGTTGCTCTTTCTTACTTTTTTTTTCCAAAAATGTGTTAGTTGAATACAAAGTGCAATTTCATGTGTGCATCACATTGCATTTTATCAAACTCCTTCAACTCGGATAGTTGGCTGAATGGTAACTAGCTTCCTTCCAATTGTCTGTAACGAGATTTAAATTTTAAACCAACTCCAACCAGATGGGGGGGGTTCTCCCATTAGCTCCTGAGGGAGTTTACCCTCTATCGTAACTAGTGACTTGGAATAGTGCTAGGTATTGTGCGTATATGAGGGCGTGTGAACTGGGGAGCTACCCGGGGAAGCGACGAGTGAAAGCATGAATTATGCAACAGAATTCAAAATTGGGGAGGTTTATTTTCTAGCAAAGTGCCCTACTGGATGTCCACTATAAATAAATATATTGTTGTAAATAAAAAGTTTCGACTTCTTTTTGGCTTTATTTTCAATGCACTTCACTGCTAACTTTATCTACTGCTCCCAACATTAAGAAATAGGATAGTTTCCGTTTTATTGCTTCATAAAGTCGAACAAAGTCAATAAATTAGTGCTGAACACTTAGTCAACTTTTATAACTCAGCGTGAATGTGTATGTTACGGCAGTCTGTAAAAGAGAAAGTTGGAAATTAAAGAATTTAGAGGTAGAGTTAAGTTAGAGCTAGAGAGACTAACTACGTTAGAGTTCATACTCATGTATTGTAATGTAATGTTTGGCGGATAGTTCCTTTCAATATTTAAATAATTATTTTTCTATCATTTATTACTTGAATTACTGAATTCTTCTCCAATAGGGCCTCCTTTTGGGCTGTGCTTCACTTTATTGGAGAGAGATGAAGTAATTATTACAGCATATTTAATTAAGAATCAATTCACTCTCACCTCACCTCCTTAGAAAAATGGGCTATCAAACTGAACGAACCAAAACCTCAAAACATTACCTTCACTCTTCGACGCATCACTCTTCCTCCTGTCTTTTACAATCTTGTTCCTTTACCAGTAGTCAACGTAGTCCGCTACCTTCGGCTATACCTCGCCAAAAGACTTACATGGAATCCTTATACTCGACTTAAGGAGGACAGAACTCAACAGACGCTTCCGACAACTGAAAAGACTACTCGACAACAGATCAAAACTCACTCTAGACAACAAAATACTCATATATGTAAGTATATTAAAGCCAGTCAGGGCTTATGACATCGAACTGTGTGGTTCAACTAAACGCTCAAATCTGCAAGGGATCCAGTACCTTCAGTGTAAAATTCTCCGCTCTGTAGTTAAAACTCCTTTCTACGCCACCAATCAAACCATTTACACAGACTTGAACATTCCTTTCGTCACACAAGTCGCTGAAACACGATACAGGAAATTCCATCTTAACATTCAATCTCATCACAATCCACTTGTACAACATCTATCTTCCAGAACACTTCTAGACGTCTTAAAAGACAGAGGCCTCGCGATTTCCTCTCTGATGAAGAGAGTCAGTAGAATGTAGAATGTTATTGGAGTGTTACCGCTGGGTAACTTCTCCACTCTGAGAGTTATATGTTGTTTACTGTTATTATTGTTGCTTATAACGCATTACGTTGATTGTAACTAAATAAATGATTAAAAAAAGAAAAAATAAATAACTTAGCATATAATTAAAAATAATAATTAATATATTATACTGTTATTTTGCCCATGAATAAATTAAAACATTTCCATTGGAGGATTTATCTCATATAATAACACTCAGATAGATTTGAATCTGAAGGTTGGTTCTTGATCAGTCTGAAGAATAAAACCTTTCTCTCAGATCTAAAGCTCAGTTAGAAGCATTACTACTTCATGGTGCTAAACTGTGATGGCTAACTTTTACTATTTTATGGTAGCGTAATCACCTCTACAATCTTTTTAAACTTCTGAGCTCATTATTAAGATAAGATTCTAGTAGGGCGGCCCCATGGCCTAAGCCACTACGACCCTTGTGGACCTATTGTGGCTCCCTCTACTCTAGAGCTCGCCCTCCAAACTGGTACTTTTAAACAGTCTCTTAATTCTGGATAGTGACTCCTGGGTAAAGCTTCTCAGGCCTTGGTTTTTCCTCCCAGAGAAGTAACATCCTTAGCCCCACAAACTGACGCAACACGTGCAGTGCCGTTTCCTCCTCTTCCTGACAGAACCTACAGAGGCCAGGTCCCATGCGATGCATGTGTTTCCTGAGCCTGCAGTGGCCCAGTTAATAGGCCTACAATTATCCTTATAGCTTCACGGCCTTGACGGATTAATTCTGCAGTCAGCCGTGGCGAATAGCCCGCATTGAAATCCTTCGTCTGTCTCTGCCCAGTGGTGGTAAGCCACCACTCTTGGGACCTAGTCTGCACCCACAGTTTAATGGACGCAGTCTTAGACACTTGGAGACCCCAAAATAGGGCTACTTATGAGAAAGTTGCCCTTATATATTCTCCAGAACAGTAGAACCAAACGAGGAACAAAATATTTGATAACTACCTAATATTTTCTTATAATTCAGAAAAGAAAAATAATCCCTTCAAATAAATTATTACTTTTAAAGTACACATTACAGTAGACATTTATCGTGCTAACTAGCCCGAACACTTAGATTTAGATTATACGATGTATTTAAAGAATTGTAACAGAAGTACGAAGATACGGCGTTGAATGAATTGTCGAGATGTCGCGCGAAGTTGTTTAGAATAAATTGAGAACGAATTCTACCTGAGCTGATGCTGTAAAAGTGTCCACTCTATGTTTTTTAAAATTTCTGGTGTAAAATTCATTCAAAAGATAGGACAGTATCACCTCAACATGATTATGTACTTGTTGTTCATTATTTTTGGAGACTGTTTCATAGTTTCAATAGGATGAACAATTAATGCCAGTTTCAGTCATTATAAACTTTATTATGCCGAGCTTTCGACCTAGGGACTAGGTCATCTTCAGGGCTAATTTACAAAGTAATATTTTTACATTACAGGGTTGGTGTGTCTTCTGTCTTATCTGTTCATGGACTGGCAATTATTTTTTCATCCTATTGGTAATTATGTACTAATTCTCAATTTTAAAAATTAATTAAAATTCATTTTTGCAAAGTGTGGTTGATGTTTTACAATTTGAAAAAAAAACTAGGTAAAAGTGAAATTCTAGTTTTAATTCGTCCTAATTACCAGTTTCTTTTTAAATATATAAGTATGCTATTTATATACGAGGGTCGTTTGAAAAGTCCGTGCAAAAATAAAAACTACTTAATTTTTTGGGGTAAACCTTTTTTATTTTTCAACATAGTCTCCTTTTAGCCTTATACACTTCGTCCAACGCTGCTCTAGTTTGTTGATCCCTTCCGAATAATAGGATTTGTCCAAGTCTGAAAAATAGCCATTTGTTTCTGCAATCACCTCCTCGTTTGAATAAAATCTTTTTCCCGCCAGCCATTTCTTCATATTGGGGAACAAATAGTAGTCCGAGGGAGCCAAGTCTGGAGAATAGGGGGGGATGTGAAACGAGTTGGAACCCTATTTCCATTAATTTTGCGACCACAACTGCTGAGGTGTGAGCTGGTGCGTTGTCGTGATGGAAAAGGATTTTTTTGTGGGCCAATCGTGGGCGTTTTTCTTGCAGCTCGGTTTTCAAACGGTCCAAAAACGATGAATAATATGCACCTGTAATAGTTTTACCCTTTTCCAGATAGTCGATGAGGATTATTCCTTGCGAATCCCAAAAGACAGTCGCCATAATCTTTCCGGCCGAAGGAACGGTCTTCGCCTTTTTTGGCGCAGATTCCCCCTTGGTAACCCATTGTTTAGATTGTTCTTTGGTCTCAGGAGTGTAGTGATGTATCCATGTTTCATCCACAGTGACGAAACGACGCTTAAAGTCCTGCGGATTCTTCTGGAACAGCTGCAAACCGTCCTTGCAACACTTCACACGATTTCGTTTTTGGTCAAGCGTGAGCAATCGCGGCACCCATCTTGCGGATAGCTTTGTCATGTTCAAATGTTGATGCAAAATATTATGTACCCGTTCATTCGAGATGCCCACAGCACTAGCAATCTCACGCACCTTCACTCTTCTGTCATCCATCACCATATCATGGATTTTATCAATGATTTCTGGAATAGTAACCTCAACAGGGCGTCCAGAACGTTCAGCGTCACTTGTGCCCATATGGCCACTCCGAAAATTTTGAAACCACTTATAAACTGTTCTAATCGAAGGTGCAGAGTCACCATAATGTTTATCAAGCTTCTCTTTAGTCTCCTGAGGAGTTTTGCCTGTCATAAAGTAGTGTTTATTAACACACGAAATTCTTTTTCGTCCATTTTTTGAAAATCACTCGACTTCCTCGATTCAAACGAATGCCAAACACAAAGAAATAGACCGATCTGGCTGAAACTTGGTGTGTGTTCTTCCAAGAGATGCTACTAACTAAACATAACCTCGATACGCGCCAGTGGTGCTATCTCTCCGACTTTGCACGGACTTTTCAAACGACCCTTGTAATGCTGTCTAGTTTTAAATGCATATAAATAAAATACAGTGTAATGGATTAGATAGAGTTTATTTATTTATTATTTGTATTGAGGTCATTTATGCGCTCAGCATTATAATTGCATTTTTTATTTTATTTTTTTGTTCGTCCAACCGTTTGCGTGCATACTTTTAGATTTATTAATTCAGAGCACAATCGATTGTTAATTATGGGCTTTTTTCTCATTTCTTCTATTTTAGTTTTAAGAGTAACCCAGAGTCCAATACTGGTAACCCCCGTGTTATAACTCTAGTAGAAGTTACGTATTAGTTATCGATTTTTCCTTTAAATGGCTCAGACATTACTGGAATTCCTTATAATATCAAGAATCAATATTTACCAAACAAGAATTTTGAGAATGAAAGCATAATTTTTAGCGAATATTATGTCAATAAATAGAATATTAAGTCATAAAAAATTAGTATCACTTTCTCTCATTGCCGTCACAGACTTTTAGTGAAACGAAGTTACGAGTTGCTGTTATCTTTGTTCCTGTCAGACTTGTATATCATCTCACTGTCTCTGTTCTCATTACTGAACTAGTATTTTAATGGAGAGTGTACGTGCGTGCGTTCATCGCATCAATTTCCGGTTGGTAGAATTCTCAGCATCATTCTTACCCCAAGATATATATTCATGAATAACGGCGCCTCCTCTACGCTTAACTTTTTCTTTATCCTGTTTTTTTTTTTATTTATTTTGTTATCCTTCATCTTTGTACTATATCTTAAATCTGAATATTCCTTTCTTTATAGTGTGCGAGTCATACGATTATTATTTAGGTTTTTTTTTGTTGGTTACAATTGTTTGTTGTAAACAAAGACAAAAATTAACATAATTGTCTTTTGTTTTTGGCCTTTTTTCTTCACTAAAAGTGAAGTCAGCTGACAGTAATAATTATTTATTATTAGCTTCCACTTACAAAGCCACGCTCTTCACAACTAGACCAACACCCGCCCCAGTATTTGCTGTAATTTAGTTGTCCAAGACACTCTACATTAGGCATATGCAACCTTTACAAGGCTATGAGCCGGTTTTGGAAAGTAGAAAGATTACGCGGGCCGGAGTACTTCAGGATATATACTTATAGGTCTAGCAAAAAAAGTTTTAAATCGACCAATCAATGTATGTACTTACTAATCGCACTACTATTGGAGAGTAGTTTCCTGTGGGCGTGGCAAGGGGTGGAGCACTAATCGCACTACTATTGGAGAGTAGTTTCCTGTGGGCGTGGCAAGGGGTGGAGCACTAATCGCACTACTATTGGAGAGTAGTTTCCTGTGGGTGGAGCTTTTAATTAATATAAATAAATAAAAACGATAAGAACCAACTTTTTTTTGTAACTTGTTTGTATAATTTGGATTTTTCTATTAAATACCTATTTCTCCATTAAAATTATATTTACCGGACATTATCTCAGGGGTTAGAGGGGGGCCCATATTCAATGATGTATCAAAAAGTCGTCGCGGGCCGAATATGGCCCTCGGGCCCGGAGGTTGCACATGCCTGCTATATATCACTTTCTGTTGGTGTGCCCATCATTTAGATCTGCCAGAAACAAATATTTATCTGTATTTATTAAAATTTAGCTCGATAACGTGGGAAATTTACATAATTTATTAGTTATCGATAGTTTTTTTCTAAATTTAATAACCTGTAGTATTATAGGATAAAAAAATAACTGCCAGTTTCAGTCATGATATATTTTTATTATGCCGAGCTTTCAATTTAGGGGGCTAGGTAATCTTCAGGGCTAATTTACAATGTAATATTTTACATCATTAAAGGGTCCATGTACAGACAAGACAGAAGACACACCAACCCTTATTGAATTATGAATCAGTCACCAAAAATAATGAATAGTACTGTATATGTGGTGTCTGCACTAAAAATTAGGGAATTTATTGTAAATATTGATAAGTAAAGAGCAGTCTCGTTATTTTTGTTCCTAAATTTTGGTTGTTTCAATTGTCTTTTATATTGTCATTAGATCAGTTATCTTTTTATATAAGAAGCAGTATTAAATGTATACTTTGAGTTTTTAGTTTAATTTAATGATGTGTAATTACGAGATTGTAGATTGTATTTAATTTCTGTAACCAATACTCCAATTGCATAGGGCAATAACCTGAAAACAAATAAATCTATAGTATACTGAATCAATTGATCAGTTTTTTGGGAAAATTTAAAAAAAAACTGATCAGTTGATTCAGTTACGTCGCATTTCCTGTTGCTGTCAGGTTCGATAGTGGCGCCTAAATCGAATAACTAATCTGAACTTCCTACGATATCTCGTTTTTAAGTTTTGTTCTCTACAAATGCCAAAGACCACATGCTGACTAAATCGTGTAATACATTTCATTTTTTTGTTTTACTCCGTTATTTTCAAAATGGGAAATTTTCGGTGATAACTATGAATCAAAATTATAACCCAGATACAATACTCTCTGTATGGTTTAAGAACTAAAAATTAACTTAAAAAATTTGCTGATTTTGTTAGAGTGTACAATATATTTATATTTAAAAGAACCTTGCAGTAAAGTATTATAGTTGAAGTAGTTCGTAGAGTAAGGAGTGCAACGAAGAGGAGTGGAGTGGAGAGAGAGAGAGGTTCGGAGCCCGTTAGGTCCGTGACCCTAGGACGTCCAACAAAAGGGGGCGTAATTTCCAAGGTCAGATCTCTACTCAGTCAGAAATACCGCCCAACTAAGGGCAACAGGTATGTAAAGTACTTGCGACTCCATAGATTGGTAACATATTAAGGAAACACCTACGTAGCCTTATTAAGAATAAATAAATAATCTGCTGTGAACCACTCACACGACTCGCTGTTAATAAATTCTCAAGGTCCATTAGCATTTCCTTCAATAGCAGAATTTTTATCTTCAGGTCGAAGGAAATTTTTGTATCGTGATGCGGGCCGGATGAGATTAAACGATTAAAAAGAATCGAACCTAATAATATATGGTATTTCTCTACAGGGTGTTCAGCATAAGACTACCGTTACTTCGGGAGACAATTCTGGGCATCATTTGCAACAAAAAATTCCACATAGCTCGATTCGGCTCCGTTTTATAGATATTTTTAATTTTAAGTTTCTTACTATTCTTGCTATTCCTTATGTTTGGGCCACAAAGTAAAATACTTAATATTATGATTTTGGAATACAATCTAGCTTATTTAAAAGGAAATTTAACCTCCTTTCTAATGAGCTTATTAAATTAGCTGTAGCTTTAATAGTTTGAGAAATATAGACAAATGTTTGCTAAAAAGTAGTAACACCTTGAAAAAACATAAAATTAAAAATATCTATAAAACGGAGCCGAATCGAGCCATAGTTTATATGGAATTTTTTGTTGCAAATGATGCCCAGAATCGCCTCCCGAAGTTACCGTAGTCTTATGCTGAGCACCCTGTATAATAAATAGTTTTTTTATGACCAGTTCTGTTATTTGCGATTATAGATTCTTTTCTCGTAAGTAATCCATTCAGTAGAGTTTACTTCATTTTGAGATATTTTGGTCGCTAAGTTACAGTTAAGTCCTCTGGTCGGATCAAATCTTTAAAGTTTCATCTGCTATTTTTTTGGAGCTCAATACAGAGCTTTTCCTCGGCTTAATTTTGGACAACAAAAACTTTCCTTCTCTAGTCAAACTGAATACTGGTGAACTAGACTACAAAAGACTAAGTTTTCCCATTTAATCTCACGAGACTTGAAAGATGACTGTACAGAAGAACAAGTTCCTCCAACTATACAAATTGGTCATCAGGCCGATGTTACTCTATGACTGGAGCTCTGACCTGCAGCTGTAACATAAAGAAACTCCCAGGAAAACATAGAATAAAGTTTTCCTCAGATTTGTGATAGAACGTTTCCCAACCTTTTTTTTGGGCTCGCGTACCACTTGGTAGTACATCAGGCTGAATTGTACCACTTCGTAAAAATGATTGTAATTATTTCGTGAAATTTGTTATTCTGTGTGTTATTTTATTAATATAATCTTTATTTGTACAGTGATACAATGTTCTGTTACAAAGGAGTTCAAGTTCTCTTTATAAACTTTGTAAAGTGTACGATCTTAGATTTAAAACATTTTTTAAAAATAATGCAAATTGCGTACATATTTTTCTCTTCAAAATTATTAATTAATTTACAAAGTTCTTCTTGAGGATTATTATATTTGAGGCCCAAATCTTCTAAATTAATTTCTTTTAAGCATTCAACTACCTGTAAGTACCAATTAAATATAATGTTGCTTGGATAGAGCTTACTCATTACAGTCCAGTCTCTTTAAGCAGAATTTTACATAGTTATCATTTAAGTTCTGTCACATATAATTCTATTGATAATGACGTAGCTTTTCCTAAATTTTCTTTATAGAAGGGGTTTGAATTCCAATTATCACTTGTGTTTTCGGGTTTTGGAAAATACTCCATGAAAGACAATTTTAATCCTGTTAAATGTGCTATTATATTTTCTCGTATTTCTTGAGACAGACCAACCTTATTACTCGTACATATTAACAACTTTACTGTATAATATTATTAATTAAAATAATTTTTATGAATTATAGGAAAAAACGTATCTGTGATATTTCTATGATTTAATTTTTTTTAAATTTTAATGTCTGCCGTTATTGATTATTTTTCGGGTACCACCAACCAGCAACTCGTGTACCACAGGTTGGAAAACGCTGCTCTAGATTGTCATCCTAACCCATTGTACCGCGACACAGCCTCCTATAGATCCTTCCATTCCCCACAGACACAATAGAATTAGGTTTATCCTACTCTAACTTTCTCCTTTAGCTGTAGGTTTTTCCATATTTTTACCCTGCATATATTATCCTTATCCTAAGCGTCCCCTGAACTGTTATGTAGGTTAAAATGTAAATTTACATTGTTACTTCATCTTTGTAATTAATTGTAAATATTTAATAATACAGTCTATCTATTTATCGATCTATCGATCGGATACTTTAAATGAAAACTCGATTTCTAAAATTTGATGTGATCGCAGTACTTTTCCTTTTAGAGAGAAGTAGAAAATAAAAACATATTTTGAAAACAAAGAGCTATCCCATTGATTTTTGATCAACTACTTTACGACCCAAAATAAATAAATAATTATAGAAATCTATAAAAGCAAGTTTATTATTTGTAAATAGGAAAATTTGCCACTAAAATTCAAACTCAAAGCCTCTCCCAACGGAAACTAACAAAATGATTGAGGGCACAGATTGTGGTATACATCCGGTTCAGTGCCACACTAAATAGATCTGCCATTGTGATAACATGTTACATTTGGAAGTATTTTGTTCACGTATACTCTTATTTTTCACTGATTCCATTCGCGGTAAACATTTGCTGCTTCAAAAAGAGATGGTTGTTATTTCTTTGGTTTTATTAGGGTTAACAAACTGATTATGAATTTGAATTAACATTAACATTTTTTTATAATTAAATTTTCGTTCTTAATTAGTTGCTTTCTATTTCTCTTCTAGATCATTTTATTGTTACATTTCTTTCCATTTAGCACCTACCATACTGCTCTTCATTTTCTGATATTACCAAACATTCTGTTTGATCATTGGTTATAATTAGAAAGTATCTATTATTGCTTAGAATAATTAGAAAATCTACACTTCCCTGATAAATGAGTGTTTTCAGTCATTTATATTTGTAAATTGAGCTTAAATTATGAAGTAAGGACGACTTAGCACTCTAAAGCTCAGTCCTGCTCTAGTACATGGATTAAGATTAATGGATTTGAGATTAAAAATCACTTATTTTTCTATCAATCTGGGCTGAAATACTTACTTTTTTCAGTACCACACGGAGGTGTGGCTATTAAATAACGAGACTATTGCTATAAAACATTTTATTTTAAATTTATATATATTTAGTTATTATCATCTTCAATATATAGTATACCACTCCCTTATCCCTACAACGCTCCATGCGAATTTACCATTGTTCTGAAACAGTGCTGGAAGTCTTTTTCTGTGAGCTCCTGCATGATGCGTGCCTCTTTTTCTTTCACAGCTTCAACGGACTGAAACCGTGTTCCTTTTAATGCAGATTTGACTTTAGAGGATCAGATAAAAGTCAGATGGGGCCCCAGGTCAGGCGAATAAGGTGGATGAGGCCTAAAACTGGGATGTTGTACTTGGCTAGAAACCTCTTGACAGACAATGCAGTGGTGAGCCGGCGCGTTGTCTTGATGGAGAACCCATGACTTGTTCTTCTACAAATCGGGTCATTTTTCCTTACTCTTTCACGGAGTTGAGCAAGCACCTCACGGTAATAATGTTGATTAATTATAATCGATATTTTCATCCGTTTTAGACGTGGAAGGGCGACCCGGGCAGTCATCATCTCCGACGTCTTCTCGGCCATCTTTGAAACGCTTGGACCACTCAAAAACTCGCGCACGTGATTAACATTCATCGCTATAAACTTGTTTTAATAAAAGATAAGTTTCAGTAGCGGTTTTATCAAGTTTTGATGTGAAATTTCACGACAATTCGTTGCTCCTCTACATGTGTAGTATGTTTTCGCGCAAAACGTAACTAACACCTCTTACACAAACGACGGTTCCGGGGTCAGACAGATTTCTCTACAAAACACGTGAGACGCTGCAATCGAAAGAGAAGGCTTTACGCTGCACAGCTGTCGGTCGTTAGGATTTGGCACATGCATAGTTCTACTGTAGCAGCATCAGTCTCGTTATTTAATAGCCACACCTCGTAGTATATTTTATTCAAAATTTGTTTAAAAAAAAGGCAGATTTAGAACGTTACAGACATTTATGTGGGTTTTTTTTATCTTTATAAGTTGCGGAGATATCTCAGTAAAATCTGTATTTTCTTGCAAGATAATTCGTAGTAAATTCTGCCCTAGTTCGTGTAACTCGTTAAAAAAGGAAAAGAACTGTTTGAAAGCCCGGATCATCCAATCTGAAATAAAATAAGACATAAATAGATGACACACGAAACTAACTAACCCCTGTACACAAGATCTATATGAAATCTTTGTGGAAGCTGAGAAACGGTTTGTTTGTCAGCCAGCTATATAATACATACACCTGTTATTGCGCTTCTGGCCAGTGTGCAGTGGATGCTGTGTCAGCACACGCGTATAGGCATATCTAGTTACTTCTAAGTTACGCCCACCTCTTTCATAACGTTGCAACTTTTACCCGTTACATTTAGAGTACTTGATGCTTCTCAGTCCCGGTGCAATGACCTGGCCATTTGATTTCTTGCTTTTTTTTTTAATTTTATTCTAATGAATCGTATTTTCTGAAGCCTTCTCCAATTTCAAATCTTTGTTTGATTTATAATGTTCTTAATTTTCGTTATAAGAAATTTTTTTTATTAAATCGCACTTTTTGTTAAATTTTCTTTGTATAGAGCTTCTTGCTGCTATTTAATTAACATGTCAGTTCCATCAAGTTTAAAAAATATTTCAATTTTATCAATAACGTTATCTCAAAAAATTAGATTTGTGTTTTGTTATGTGATAACCATTTTGCTGAGTTGGATTAAAATCGGGAGGCAGGTTGTCCAATTGGTTATTGGGATGTTTATCCAATCTAATAATAATAAAAAAAAAATCAATAGAAAATAGAAAAATCCATTTTCCATCCATTGCGGAATTTTCAACATATTCTGGACTTTTAACCAATACATTTAACCTTTCTTTATAATACGAGGGTCGTTTGAAAAGTCCGTGCAAAAATAAAAACTACTTAATTTTTTGGGGTAAACCTTTTTTATTTTTCAGCATAGTCTCCTTTTAGGCTTATACACTTCGTCCAACGCTGCTCTAGTTTGTTGATCCCTTCCGAATAATAGGATTTGCCCAAGTCTGAAAAATAGCCATTTGTTTCTGCAATCACCTCCTCGTTTGAATAAAATCTTTTTCCCGCCAGCCATTTCTTCATATTGGGGAACAAATAGTAGTCCGAGGGAGCCAAGTCTGGAGAATAGGGGGGATGTGAAACGAGTTGGAACCCTATTTCCATTAATTTTGCGACCACAACTGCTGAGGTGTGAGCTGGTGCGTTGTCGTGATGGAAAAGGACTTTTTTGTGGGCCAATCGTGGGCGTTTTTCTTGCAGCTCGGTTTTCAAACGGTCCAATAACGATGAATAATATGCACCTGTAATAGTTTTACCCTTTTCTAGATAGTCGATGAGGATTATTCCTTGCGAATCCCAAAAGACAGTCGCCATAATCTTTCCGGCCGAAGGAACGGTCATCGCCTTTTTTGGCGCAGATTCCCCCTTGGTAACCCATTGTTTAGATTGTTCTTTGGTCTCAGGAGTGTAGTGATGTATCCATGTCTCATCCACAGTGACGAAACGACGCTTAAAGTCCTGCGGATTCTTCTGGATCAGCTGCAAACCGTCCTTGCAACACTTCACACGATTTCGTTTTTGGTCAAGCGTGAGCAATCGCGGCACCCATCTTGCGGATAGCTTTGTCATGTCCAAATGTTGATGCAAAATATTATGTACCCGTTCATTCGAGATGCCCACAGCACTAGCAATCTCACGCACCTTCACTCTTCTGTCATCCATCACCATATCATGGATTTTATCAATGATTTCTGGAGTAGTAACCTCAACATGGCGTCCAGAACGTTCAGCGTCACTTGTGCCCATATGGCCACTCCGAAAATTTTGATACCACTTATAAACTGTTCTAAGCGAAGGTGCAGAGTCACCATAATGTTTATCAAGCTTCTCTTTAGTCTCCTGAGGCGTTTTGCCTTTCATAAAGTAGTGTTTAATCAACACACGAAATTCTTTTTCGTCCATTTTTTGAAAATCACTCGACTTCATCGATTCAAACGAATGCCATACACAAAGAAATAGACCGATCTGGCTGAAACTTGGTGTGTGTTCTTCCAAGAGATGCTACTAACTAAACATAACCTCGATACGCGCCAGTAGTGCTATCTCTCTGACTTTGCACGGACTTTTCAAACGACCCTCGTATACAGAGTGTACTCGGAGAAGAGGTTGAAACTTCAGGAGGTGATTCAGCAGCTCAAATGCAATAAAAAATATTCTATTCACAATGGCCCGATTCTCAATAGTGACCAAGATATTTGCATTTTTAACTTTTCCGTCGATATTCGCGTTTTTCACCATAAAAATGGCCTTAACTTTTCTATCCTTTATCTTGCAACAAATCTCCTTATTCCAAACGAAATAGCATTAAATTTTCTATAAATCTGCTTAACCCAGAGCCTAAAAACGTTCATTTTAAGCAATGAAATTTTTACTTTAATGTCTAAAAAATTCGTTCTCGATGATTTTTGTTAAAATTTTCAACTGTATTTTTTTCAATGAATAATTAATTTAGGAGTCTCCTAATTACAGGAAAACTTGTGCATTTATTGAGCGTCAAGACCATATGGCTTTTTTGTTTTGTTTTTAGTATTACCTTACCCCGAACTGAGGATCTAGGTTAAGCACTTTTATAGGAAATTTAATGCTCTTTCGTTTGGAATAAGCAGATTGGTTGTAGAATAAAGGATAGAAAAGTTACGGCCGTTTTTATGGTGGAAAAGTTAAAAATGCAAATATCTTGGGACAATATTGAGAATCGGGCCATTGTGAATAGAATATTTTTTGTTGCATTTGAGCTGCTGAATCACCCTCTCGAAGTTTCGACCTCTCCTCCGTGTACACCCTGAATATGTCATAGAATCATACTTTAATAGAGATTATCCTTTAAAAGGAAGTATAATAAGTATCTCCTATCGCCGAAGTTTTTCCTCAATTCCTGAAAAACAAAATTGCTAATTAATTAGGAAGTTGTATTTATTCACAAATAAAAATTGATGACTATTGTAAAAACAATGACGATAGAATAGTGCGGGCTGCACGTGCTGACTATGCGGGACGTAAACATAAATGAAGTCGAAATATCTATACCTAAACTGATTATTCTACCTATAATGATGGATGGAAGATCGAAAAACCTGCCAGTGATGCAATAAACATCATGAATACATGCTTTAATTAACAAAATATTATGATAAGAAATTAATTGCCAAAACTCTGTACAAAAATTATTTAATAAGAAAAATAAAAATGTGTATATATCGTATTATATAAATCTTATTTAGTGTGTTAAAGTTTTATGGAAAAAGATTTAAGTTTGCCCAAAGTAGAGATCGTAAAAACAAGGTCCATCAACTGAGTAGACTGTAACAAGCCATGCAATTAAACTGGTTATTAAATTTTATAGCTAATTTTATACATCTATAAAATTTCTACCGTTTAATTTGAGAAAATGTAGGGCTAGTTTAAATTCTTATGTGGGGGAGCCATATTGTTAATCTTAGAGCGACATCTTGTTTCTTTGGGAGATATCTAATTATTTTGTGATTGGTTCTTTCTATTATTATTATTATTACTATTATTTACTTTTTCTTATTCCATATAAGAAAGGAAGTATTGCAATCGTGCTGGTTACGCTTTCAACAAAAATATTCGTGTTTAGGTCCCCTGAAATCGTTGTGTTTTCCAAATTTTCCTCTGTTTATGTGTGTGTTTGTCTCAAAAAAAACGAAAAAAACTCATAAAGTTCAAATTTGATATGTAAAATGTGCTTCTATAATTTCTGTTAAACAAGAGGAGTAAATTGGAGTCTTAGAATATTTTTTGAGTTTCACATATCTCTAACATATTTGGCTTTCTTTTTTGTCTATTCTAACGAAACAAGTACACAGACTTCAAAATTTAGCTTCACTTTTCAGCTGGTTGAACTTTCTCAAATTGAAGCCCTTCATTTTTGAATGAATAGTTTATGTTTGATTAGTATTTTTTCATTTTGCGTTTTTTAAAATCATTTTTAATAGTAGTCTTATTTAATATTCTTTTTTATTTTAAGAAGCGGGTTTTTTCCTTTCTGTTTAATAATATTAATATAATTTAATTTGAATTAATATTTTATTTATGTTCTTTTCTAGTTCATTCTTTAACAATGTTATAATTTATTATTATTATTTTTTTTTTAATGATTTAAGGCGCGTCAACATCTAAGGTTATTGGCGCCCGGAGCTTTTTTCAGTGCACTGTACAGCCTCCGGACAGTGTTCTCTCCTTACAGGCAACACTGTCCATCACCGGACAGTGAGCTGTAAGAAGCTCCTAAGAAAAGAAAATCAAAGGGTCAGCAGCTGGATTCGAACCCGGGATCTCCGCGTGGGAATCCAATACGCTAACCGCATAGCTAATCCCTTCCCTTTGTTCATTCATAATACGAGGGTCGTTTGAAAAGTCCGTGCAAAAATAAAAACTACTCAATTTTTTGGGGTAAACCTTTTTTATTTTTCAACATAGTCTCCTTTTAGGCTTATACACTTCGTCCAACGCTGCTCTAGTTTGTTGATCCCTTCCGAATAATAGGATTTGTCCAAGTCTGAAAAATAGCCATTCGTTTCTGCAATCACCTCCTCGTTTGAATAAAATCTTTTTCCCGCCAGCCATTTCTTCATATTGGGGAACAAATAGTAGTCCGAGGGAGCCTAGTCTGGAGAATAGGGGGGGGATGTGAAACGAGTTGGAACCCTATTTCCATTAATTTTGCGACCACAACTGCTGAGGTGTGAGCTGGTGCGTTGTCGTGATGGAAAAGAACATTTTTGTGGGCCAATCGTGGGCGTTTTTCTTGCAGCTCGGTTTTCAAACGGTCCAATAACGATGAATAATATGCATCTGTAATAGTTTTACCCTTTTCCAGATAGTCGATGAGGATTATTCCTTGCGAATCCTAAAAGACAGTCGCCATAATCTTTCCGGCCGAAGGAACGGTCTTCGCCTTTTTTGGCGCAGATTCCCCTTTGGTAACCCATTGTTTAGATTGTTCTTTGGTCTCAGGAGTGTAGTGATGTATCCATGTTTCATCCACAGTGACGAAACGACGCTTAAAGTGCTGCGGATTCTTCTGGAACAGCTGCAAACCGTCCTTGCAACACTTCACACGATTTCGTTTTTGGTCAAGCGTGAGCAATCGCGGCACCCATCTTGCGGATAGCTTTGTCATGTCCAAATGTTGATGCAAAATATTATGTGCCCGTTCATTCGAGATGCCCACAGCACTAGCAATCTCACGCACCTTCACTCTTCTGTCATCCATCACCATATCATGGATTTTATCAATGATTTCTGGAGTAGTAACCTCAACAGGGCGTCCAGAACGTTCAGCGTCTCTTGTGCCCATATGGCCACTCCGAAAATTTTGTAACCACTTATAAACTGTTCTAATCGAAGGTGCAGAGTCACCATAATGTTTATCAAGCTTCTCTTTAGTCTCCTTAGGCGTTTTGCCTTTCATAAAGTAGTGTTTAATCAACACACGAAATTCTTTTTCGTCCATTTTTTGAAAATCACTCGACTTCCTCGATTCAAACGAATGCCAAACACAAAGAAATAGACCGATCTGGCTGAAACTTGGTGTGTGTTCTTCCAAGAGATGCTACTAGCTAAACATAACCTCGGTACGCGCCAGTAGTGCTATCTCTCTGACTTTGCACGGACTTTTCAAACGACCCTCGTATTTTATTTTTTTGTTATAATTATGAAAAAATGTATATTATATCTTCATAATTAAATAGGTACTTTATTTTAGCTTTATTCCAAATTATTCTTCTGATTTATCTTTATTATGCTCTTTATTCTGAATAGTCATATATATGTATGTACATGCACGTTAAAGTAGAAAAAGACAAAGGCAGAGTCTTTTACTTTTAAGTGTGTGTGAAAATACTGTACTCATTTGTATGGCTGAGGCTTCACAAATTATTTAATAAATAAAAATAAATATTACCTACAAAGCGAATAGCAGACAATTATTGGAGCTAAATTATAGAGAAATAGTTCTCGAAGAATCCTTGCATTGTCGGCTCCGAGCAGTGTTCTCTCTTTACAGACAATAAGTATGAAAATACAAAAAAATTGGATTCAGAGAGAGAATAAAAATGAATTTGATTCTAATTTAAAGCAATTCTACATCTTTATATTCCAAATCTCCGCACTGCGTCTATAATAGAACCATTCACCCCGATCTAAAGATTACCTTTTATTCAAGATCTAATCACCACACTTTATAAGAATTTCCATTTCTCTAACATTTTTTCTCCACCTCAAGCCAACATCCCTTTCATGGACCAACTTTAAATAAAATCGATATATGCTGGCGATTTTTTATTTTTTTGCCATAAAGTTTAATGTTTTCCAAGAAGTCTGCAAAGTTATAGGGTAAAGTCGGGTGAGATGCCACCATTTTATTTGGAGGGTGCCTGCAAATTTTTGGTCAGGGCTAGGCTTACTTTATTATTATTTTTGGAAACCTCATACGCTCACAAACACAAGATAAGGAAAAAATTTCAGAAAAAATGCTAAGGGAAACATTTTTTTATTCTTACAAAAAAAAAAAATAGCAATTGGCCATCTATCCCCCCCACTGGGTTGGGTGAGTTGGCCAGTGCAACTTGGGAGAGATGGCCACATATTGTAAATGAAATTGCACTAGTAAAACGTAAAAATAACAGAAACAAATGAATGGTTACTTAATATTTACTTATTCCTCTTCTTTTTAAATGCGCTTTTACTACAATTTTGGGCAAGCGTATGCAAAAGAAGAGCAATTTTCGTGGAACCACTTCCGGCATATTATGCATTCCAACCAATCTTTTTTTTCCTGGTCTTGTTGTAGCTTTCCCCATATCCTGTACATTCAGTTTCATCGATTTCTAAAAATGGCATCACTTTCCTCTTCAAATTCGATTCCTGTTTCGTCCTCTTCATCGGAACTTGGGGAAGGTGAGCGTTTTCTTTTTCGGACAATCCTTTCTTTCAGAATTTTCTCTTTGGGGATGGTATTTCTTGTTGGTTTGGATTTCTTTGCAACTCTGTTTTTCACACTAGCAATGTGCTCGAGAGTAGTTAATAAAGTGACAACAGACTTTGCTCGTTTTCTTGCAGAGACGACAGTTTTGGGTGTGGGGTTAATACGATCTCAAATTTTCTTCAGTATAATTTCCGCGGTTAGTGTTCTGTCTTTTATGCTGAGTTGGCATTTTTCTGCAGTGAATTGGAAACTGAGCCAAACTATAACAGAAAAAAAGTAAAAATAATTGGCCATCTATCCCTACTGTTTGATGGCCATCTCTCCCGAATGCTTGAGAGAGATGGCCACTATGATAAACATAACTCAACGCGTACTTTTTGACAGTTTTAGAAGTTAGGATTCATTAATGTATACTGTACTTTCCTAATATGTAAAAAACAACACTAACTTTTCGACAAATACATTCACTGCAGCACGCAGTATGTAACTATCATAAAATTTTTTGTTGAGACGATAATGTTTTTATTCTCTGTATTAATTAATAACGCTTTGACGCATACCAAAATGAACTCACTTTAATCAGACATGAAGGTTCATCACTGGAGAGGTCACGCAGCGCCGTCGGACGACATTTCGGTTAAATTTCGGCTGTTGGCCATCTCACCCGACTTTACCCTACTAAAATATCATCTTGATCTTGGCTTTATTTGCGTACAATGAATCGAAGAAGATCTTCGATTATTGCATATCACATTTTTTGTTTATTTGGCTAATTATTTATTCTCTTTTGTTACAGGTAAGCTGATTATTGTAAATTTTAATTCGTAAAAAGGCAGTGAGTGCAGTCTTCTACGAGTGAGTTTTTAATTATTTACCTTCTTAGTGACCGAAATTATTCCATAGATTTGGTGATATATTTTTATTTAGACATTACCGTGAGTATCTGAATCAAATTTGGATTATTCGAATCAACTGTTGAGCTCAGGGTTCGGCTTTTTGGCTAACGAAATCCACGCCTTCATAATTTCTGTCCACGATCGTGTCACCTGTTTTTGTATGTCTAACTAAATACAGTGCCACCTCGATTAACCGGGCTGACCTCCGGTTATACCTACCCCGGAAAACTGAAATCCCGGTTAAACCGAATACACAGTGTTATATAGTAGTACATTACTGTTTCGTCCCAGAGATCAACTCCTATCTTAGACGGCAATTCTTTTTTTTTTATTTTTTTTTAGTTTTTGATTTTTGTTTGAATTTTTTCATTTTTTTGCCGTTCTACTTTTTGAAAAATACTTTTCATGTGTTGTTTACTTTTTTTTGTCTACAAACGACCACTCTCTGATGAGCGTACGCAATTTAAAAAGCACAACTTTGTCACTGGTTGGAATGTACTTATCGTGCAAAAAATTCAGCCAATTCAGCAACTGAATTCGATGCTGCATCCAGGGATATTCCTGGGTGATTATTCTCTTCTACAGTCGATTTCATTTGCTTCTTTCGGTTCGTCTTCTCGAATGTTCTGGAAGATTTCTTCAGGACTAAGGAGGCGCCACGGTAGCCGAGCGGTTAGCGAAGCTAATATGTATTGTGGTACTGGGGTTCGATTCCCGTTCTTAGGCCTTGGATTTTATTTAATGGTTAATAAAAGAAATTTACAGTAAAGTATGTTTGCTAGTCGCCTCCGTCCACGACACCTAATTGGTAGTTGGACGTTAAGCCCCGCCTGAAAAAAATAGGCGATTACTTTACTTTTACTTTACTTACTTCAGGACTAAGACATGCAAACTGCTACAAAGGAAGACAAAAAATTTTCCTGTCACCACCGAAAATTAACTTTTGTTTCGGCGCCGATCCAGGTGTTCTTATGATAACACCGAATCCCGGTTAACCGAGTGCCGGTCATCTGGTTGGCAGTAGCCTAGGCTTTCTCAGTTCAATCCTTCTAGAACCTAATGTGAGAAGTCAAGTTTTCCTTTCCTTCCCGTATGGAAACTATGGGTTTGTTGATACTTTCCGGTTTATTTTTGGTGACCGCCTTTGATTAGGTGGTTTGCGTTAAATTGAGTCGGTTTTATTCTATTGGTATGTAAAATATTAAGTTCTTTTTTTTTTAATCTGTCTCGAATTTCTCTTCCATTTTGACTGATCAGCAAATACCATGTCATTTTGCAGATTAATTAGTAGATACCACTGTTGTCATATGGATTGTCAATTTCGGTTTGTGCGGATATCCTGTTCTCCCAGTTTGCAGCCAAATTTTTCATTACTCTACTGCTAACAAGAGAGATGAAAATATATTTTAAAAAACAAAAAACAAATTTGAAAAAGAAAAATTCAACCAATGACGTGCACATAGGATTTTCATGCTTAATTTATTTTGAAAAGTTAAAAATAAGATTTAAATTGAACAAAAATAACCGTTGAATCAATTTGACGGACGACATAAAGGTTAAAATGAGATATTTCTTTTATAAATACACAAGAGATAACTTTTAGTATAAAAAGAGAGATAAAAGTAAATTAGAGAGTTATTTGTGGTTAGCGTTCTATCTCTTCTATCCTAATACGGGGGAGAGCGAATAGAACAAGATTCACTGTGTTCTCCTTCAGCTGGTGATTTAAATCGAGAAATAACTTTCTTAGCGAAGTACTTCACGTTTCAGCAGTTATATAGGGGCCACAATTTGCAGCACATTTTTACAGCAGATAGTAGTAATATCGCGTTCGCTTTTTTGCATTCCAAGTTTTCTCAACATCGCTCCAAACCTCTTTTAAATTCTCTAAAAGCAGTTTACTCCGGTAAAATAACTTCATTTTTTATTGGTTAAAATAATAGTTTTATGGTAATCTCTAGTTTCGAGGCGACTCTTAAGTTCAACTTGCCATTGGGTCGAAGATAGACAACATAGTGATGTTCTAAACAAGATTTCTAAACAAGTCAGTTAAGAAAATCTACAAATAAAAGATTTTCACGGAATTAAATACTTTTCTCTTAAATGATTTCCACATTGGCAAAAGGAAAATCTAATTCAGCGAGTAAAATCTGATTAGAGTTGAAGCGATAAATGATTAACGAAATTCACGCTGCAAAGCTTTTTCTTATTGAAATTGACAACTGCAAGAATTATTGCAACAAGTAAATGTGCAACATGAGTATAAAATGTCAGGGTTTTTTGAGTTAATAAGGCACCCCTTGTGGGGTATTACGATAACAGTAGATGGCAAGACCATCTACTCTTCAATCTCGTTGGAGGATTGCGGAAGAGGAATGAGATATGAGAAAACGAGTTTTAGCAAGATCTTTAACGAAAGGGATTTTGAGGTTATTATGGATGTTGAGGTTAGGAACATAAAACAGAGCGTTAAGTAGTTTTCGTAGTATTTTTGACTGTAAAGTCTAGATGCGCAGAGGGTTGGAACGTTTAGTCGATCCCCATACTTCGATGCAGTATGGCCAAATAGGTCGCAGTAGGTATAAGTATCTTTTGTTATTTAGATTGAGTTTTTCAAGTAGCCTGGCGGGAAGTCTTGTAACATTGGGTTAGTTTCTTGTCTTTTCAGTCTAGTATGGGGATTCCATGTTAACCGTTTGTCTAGATCAGGGATCCCCAAACTACAGCCCGCGGGCCAAATGCGGCCCCTTGAGGCCACTTATCCGGTCTCCGCCACACTTTCGGAAGGATACCTCTTTCATTGGAGGTTAGTGAGAGGAGCACTATTTATGTGGCGGTGCCGCAAAGCGCTGCGTCGCTCATGCACAGTACTACTTCCGGTGACGCGGGACGCACGCGTCACGGCTCCGAAAAAAAACAGCAGAAGTAGGAAGGAAGGCAAAGCACTATAACTAAACCGGACATTGGACCATCTCATTAGCCAAAAGCAGGTCCATAGTTCCCACAGAAATACTGGGCAGTTTGTTGATTTAAATTTACTTGTTCTTTTTTTTTAAATATTGTATTTGATCCCGTCTTCTTATTTTACTTCAAAATAAGATACATATCTGCAGTGCTTATAGGGAATAGTTCTTAGCTTTTTTATAGTCCGGCCCTCCAACGCTCTCAGTGGCAGAGAACTGGCCCCCTGTGTAAAAAGTTAGGGGACCCCTGGTATAGATAGTCTAAATTACCCGCTGCAATCTAAATTCCAATTTTTAAAACATTATTACTAATAATATAAATTTAAGATTTACCGCAGAAATACATATATTAATGTGATTATTAAAAAACTTTGAATAAGGAAATGTCTTGGTACAGACTATCAACAACTTTGGTTTTTCAATTAAGATAAATCTAAATTAACTAGAATTTAATCAAGTAATCTTAAATTGAATAGCTAAATCGTAGATTCAAATGGAGACGTTATACAGGATCTGAAGTTGACAAGTTTCCTTCTGCTTTCTGCATCTAAATGTTGCAATTACATTTCAATTAAACATTTTATTAGTTCGGGATTTTGTAATAAACTTCTCTTGAGTTGGAATTAATTTCACTTCAATATAATAACCTTTCAGTGTCTGTTGGCTTCAATATTTTTTTTGCAATAATTTTGATTTTTGGGTACCTATTTTTTTAACATTTTGAAATGACAAAGGAAAAGCAACAGTGAGAAATAAAAGTTGAACTACATTTATTTTTTATTATTTTTTTTTGTTTTCTTTTTTTGGCATTGGCTTCCGCCATACAGCCAGCATCGTCTAGGTGCTTATCACTAGAATATCACTCACTCTCCATTCTTACTTATAAATACATTCGCTCCACACATTCATCCCTCTACTATATACAACTATTTACTACATAAACTACAGCTAATGGATGGAGCAGCACTCTGTGCTCCTGCCATCCTTATAGCTTAACCAAAATTAAAATCACGTAATCCTTCTCTAAGCATTTTGTTCCATTCATTCTAATTCGGCTATAGCTTCTAAATACATTCATATTTCATTGCTAGCTCTGCTATCGACTTAAGCACATAACTGTTGGTGGAGAATATAATGTCTTCGTAGCGAAATGGTGCATCTAAATACCTGTATATATCGTCAAACATTCGTTTCCTTTCTACCACATAACGTGGACATATCATTATTACATGTTTGAAATCTTCCTCCTCATTGCAATCTACGCAAAGAGGAGAGGACCTTTTGTTGATCCTGTGTAGATACGATCCGCACACCGCGTGGTTCGCTCTCAGCCTGCTTATTGTCGTAACAACCCATTTATTAGTGACAGTTCCCTTAAACCATGGTTGTCTAGGTAACTGATCTGCCATAGTTTTATAGAATCTACCTTTATCACCATTATTGTAATCTGTCTGCCATTTTTGTAGTGCTGCTTTTGCAATTATACCCTTGATATCGGTGTGTGGTAATTTATAATTAGCCATTTCCCCACTATTGGTGGCTTCCTTTGCAAGTGTATCAACAATTTCATTCTCTTTTATACCACAATGACCCCTTACCCACAAAAAATTAATGCAGACTCTCTTCTCTTTAAAAATGGCAATAGTTTCTACAATCTCTGCGATAATGTGATTCATTCCTGCAGACTGGTTGTGTATATGTGACATTTATTTGTATTTTGTTAAATGAAATCCATTTTTGTTGGATTTTTTAAAAAACAAATTTGTCCCACTTTTCCATTACTCTTGACGGAGCTAGAGCTTTATAAAAATTACTATTCATGCTCTTTGGTCCTACATTGGGCTCTAAAAGTGGAGATCTTGGTTTCGAGTCTAGTAGTCTTTAACTTTAACTTTTCGAGTCTAGTAGTCTTTCTTTTGATGGGCAGTATTGTCTGTAGTGAGAAAACACTATCCGGAGACTGGTAGTGATTATAATATCTTAAAAATAAGAAGAAGCTCATATAAATGTTTGCAGTCTTATTTAGATACTAACGTAAAAGTCTGAATACTTTTTATTGTAAGAATTTTATCATAAGAGAATAGAAATTAGGGCTCTAGGTCATACAAACCTAGTATAGGAAATTGTTTCATTATATTGTTGCCTTTGTAAAGGGCCAGTTAAGTCCAGTTAGATATCGCTTTGTAATACTATTTGTAATATAGCGTAGTTATATCGTGTTTATATCGATTCAGTTCAGTAGTCGGACACCATTAACGCTAATAATTCTGACGTAGCTTTTTAAATAATCATTAAAAAATAATTTTTATAAATTTTTTTACCAAAATAAAATCTTTTAATTAATGATAATAATTGTTTATTTGCACTAGGAAATATTTATTTATTTTATTATTATTATTAATGAATATATAGTTTTCGTGACCGCAAATCTTCCATCCTAAGATTATTATTAATGAAGAATATAAAAAAAAAAAATGAAACAAAGTAATACATTTGTAATACATCCAAATGTCAAAAAGTAAACAACTAAAGTGAGTCATCAAATACCGAAAGCAAACTTTAACTGTAAACAGATAAGAAAAATAGTAATAAACAAGTAAAAAATGATTGTATACTGGCTGCAATAGTTTGAACAGATTATCTAGTTGTAATTACTGAAATCATTTTTCTATTTTTAAATGTTGCAGACACAAAAATTTAAATAGACAATTTTTTTGTCACATTGAGAGGCAAACTATAAAAACAGATCAGTTTATCGGAGGAGGATGTTTTATTTATGATCGTCATTTAAAAATTTAGTCCTGTCCAAGAAGGAGGGAGAACATTAAATGTTTTAATTAATAATCGGGAAATATTTACCTTATTTTGTCATTAATTTTAAGGAGATTTCCTGTATTTTTTTTTAATTAGTTTATTTATTTTGCAACTGTATCCTGGTACAATAGGCAAAAGGGATGAGTGATAAGGGATGGCGCAAATACACTTGCACGTGCATACACGCGCCCATGCATGTGCTCCAAGGGCGTGAATGGAGTGAACGACGACCATCCAGTGATGGAAGCCGTTAGTTCGCCAGATTGGCAAGCTTAGGCTGGAAACATAGTGGAGCGGCGAGCAAAGCGGCGATGATAGCGAAGAGCAAAGCGGCGAAAACAAACACAGTTAACATATGGGACCGCGGATAGTGGCGAGCAAAGCGAAGATAGAGCAACGCTATCTATAGAGAGTGTTTGTTTTCGCCGCTTTGCTCTTCGCTATCATCAACGCTTTGCTCGCGCCGCTCCACTATGTTTCCAGCCTTAGGGTACGTTTACAACGGAACTGTGTGTATAGATGATAGCAGAGATGATTACTGATAGAGTAAAATATAATCGCTGATTAGTGTGCACAACGGAGCTGTGATACATGCAACATGTCCAAGAAGTGAAGAAGAGTTTTTATGTTCAGCAGCAACAAAATGGTATATTTTAAAGAAAAAACGCTTTAGAAAATATCATCTATATCCCATAAATAAAAAACGAAGTACTTTGGGTGAATTTCACCATTTATATAAGGAACTTAGAAATTATCCGGATCGAATATGTGAGGATGGGTCCACGTACATTCGACTATATTTTAGAAAAAATAAGGTCAAAATTAAGTTGTGCACGCTCACATAAGAATGTACTAGGTTATTCTATAAGCGCTGATGCATCACTGCTATCATCTCCGCTATCATCTATGCTCACAGCTCCGTTGTGAACGTACCCTAAGGGTATTTTTTGTTATTATTTTATTATTTACTTTTAAACAATATTTTGTTTTTTAAATCGTGCTTACATTTATTTTCATGCGTATTTATTTGTTTGTTTTTTTTCAATAAAATCATTACTTACCTAAGAGTAATCACTAGTTTTTCTTCTATGGTTATAGGATTTCCATGACAATTTTTCCAAAGTTTTCTTAATTTTGACCTTATTTTTTCTAAAATATAGTCGAATGTGGGTGGACCCATCCTCACATATTCAAAAAAACGATCCGGTTAATTTCTAAGTTCCTTATATAAATAGTGAAATTCACCCAAAGTACTTCGTTTTTTATCTATGGGATGTACAAGATATTTTCTAAAGCGTTTTTTCTTTAAAATATACCATTTCGTTGCTGCTGAACATAAAAACTCTTCTTCACTTCTTGGACATGTTGCATGTATCACAGCTCCGTTGTGCACACTAATCAGCGATTATATTTTACTCTATCAGTAATCATCTCTGCTATCATCTATACACACAGTTCCGTTGTAAACGTACCCTTACACAGCAACCATCCTAGGAGGTCGGCGTTATATGTTGAAATGGTCGCGTGGCCACAGCCGCTTCAGTCTGCGCTGTGGATTTGAAGGAAGTGTTCTAGTGGGCATGTTTGTGGATCAGAGCGTTGTAATGACTGTGTAGATTTGAGTGGAATTTTGTGTACCGAGATTGTGCTATTTCAGAGACGAGAGGAATATTGAGATCAGAGTGTATAGTATGATTGGAGACATAGAAGGGAGCGTTAACTATTGTTCTTAGAATATTTGATTGTAAGGTTTGAAGTCAGTTGATGTTGAGAGTTGTATTCCGTACGTCCATATTGGGGTAAGTAGAGCGGTATATAGTGTTCGTTTGTTCGTCAGGGTCAGTTTTGATCGTTTGTCGAGTAGTCTTTTCAACATATTATACCTCAGATTGAGGTCAGTTCGTTTGAGTCTCGTGTGGGTCCTGTATTTTTAAAAACCTTTTTAGAATGTGTCTTTTTAAATTCCTGTACAATCTACTCTTAATACAGTATTTTGAGGAATATTTAATATCGTCCCTTACAATATTTAATTAATTTTTTAACAATAATTATTATTTTCGCTACTGAGCACTTCTGTTCTAGATTAGTTATACTTACTACTTATTTGTATTTGTACAAGTTTTATTTGAAATATTTTTCTCAGAGAAAAATTAGGAAAAAAGGGCACAAGAAGGGAAAATCGGGTGGCCGATAGCTTCACAGTTTCTCCTTTTATTACCTTGAAGACTTGTAGCTCCTTTATTGAAATCCTGTAGCCAATAAATGTTCAGTCAGATCGTTATATCTCTTCTATAAAGATTCATAAAAAAATATAAACAGAAGATTGGGCGGACCTTTAATAAATAAGATCGGCTCCACTTCTTCTCTACCTTCGCCAATCAATACTATCAAATTTCTCTTAAGCTATATCTTTAGACGGAGGTAGTAAATATGAAAATGGCTTGCCACTGCTACCTAGAAGTAGTTATTCTTTCTTTATTAGTAATTCTTTCTCTTTATAAACAAGATTCCTTATTAATTTTTATTTTTATTGACAAAATCACAAAAAAAAAAATTATCCATCTATTTGCGTAGTAAAAATATTAAAATTTAAGAAATGTTTTATTAAATCAATACAAATCAAAGCGAGACAGACTTAGTGATGCTGTATAATAGTGATCTTGTCTTCATTTGGCCTGATCAAGGTGAATACTTCAAGGTTACTATTAAACTTAGGGATCGCAGTATATCTTTGTTTTTCGTATTTCGACTGAAAAGATTAATTGTGCCATTTATTTTAAAAGTGGGGCAAGTCCATTTTTTGTTATTTCTATTTAAGGTTTTGCGGTTCCATAAATTTAAAAATATTGGTAAATATTAATAGACATATTTTTTGTATTTTGTGGTGTTAGATAATGTAAGTTTATAATCCAATAGTGTTTATATTGCTAGCTAAGACAAATAAAGATTTATTATAACTAAATGGACTTGCCTCACTTTCAAAATTAATGAATTATTGTAATCGTTGATTTAAATGGATAATATTTCAGTCGTATCAGTCTTTTTTTAACAATAAAACCAAAATACTAATCAATAGTTCAACTATTCTTCTTCATTTTTTGAATTTTTTTGAATCATTTTTGTTCGAATTGCCTTCTTATTTAGATTCTGATTCCAAGATTCTTCTTTTATTACCGATTGTCATGGGTTTTATTTCTACAAACATAATAAAATCAATTGCAAATGAGGATTTTATTGAAATGGCGTATTTACCCAGAAAAGTATTTCTATTTTATTTTTGTTACCTACCAAATTCACTTTCAGATGCATCAGAATTATAATTACCGTTGTAATCGGTTTCAGCCATTTTTTTTCTTCTTATAAAATAAACCACAATCCGTTATTAATTTTCAAATAATGAAACTTTTTTTGTACCCGAGCACAAAACAACACAACTTACTTGATAGCCGATAATATAAGTCGAATGTTATACAATTTACAGTTTTTCAGAGCCAATAGTACTAAAATTTCCCGATGTTGGTGTTATTATCGAAACACAAAATTAAGATGTACTATATTATTATTAAATGATAATAAATTTACCTGCAAAGCTAATGTTTGCATTGTGGTACTGGGTTCGATTCCCGGTCTTGGCCTTGGATTTTATTTAATGGTTAAATGAGAAATAGTAAAGTACGTTTGCTAGTCGTTCCGTCCACGACACCTAGTAAATGGTAGTTGGACGTTAAGCCCCGCCTGAAAAAATAGGCGATTAGTACTACTACTAATAAATTTTATGAAATATTGTACAATCATCGATTACCAATATGAAAGAAAGATAGATAAAAACACCCTACATTATTCAGACATGATGTTAAACCATCACATTTGCTTCACCATTCAGCAACCGGAGTTAAATTTTGCTGTACGGTTAAATAATTTCAACCTAAGATGGACTTACACCATTTTCAAATTAAACATATTTACAATATTGTTAAGAGCTAAAACTTCCATCTCCCAAATATTGGGATTCTGAATTTTTTTGACTCTAAATTGTTTACTGATAAAAAGATCATACTAAGTTTTATCTATAATTACCATTATCTTAATTTTTCCAAAAATGGACTTGCCCCACTTTCAAAATAAATGGCTCAATTATTGATCGTTCTTCTTCTTCTTATTTTTGGTTAATTACCTACTGATTTAGAGGTTAGGTTTATTGTAATCAATTTATATTAGTCCATGAAGGGACCTTAATTATTTTCTTCTTTGAGTTTTTATTGAAAAGTAAAGGGTAAATTAGCTTTGGTTGGAAATATACTCAAATCTTAATCTTTTTATACTTTCTCTTTCCTGTAGTATGAGAAAGTATTGTAATCGTGCAGATCTTTGATTTTTATTTCACAACGGAAGTAACCGCAGAAAATTCAAATTAGATATTTTGCTTAGATGTCAATATAGGACGCCACAATGAGGATTAGGTCGAGATGGGTTTACCGCAAGTTCGACAAATAATTTTTTTTGAAGGTTTTCCAACAAATAGCTCCAACAGTTTTCCCAAAACTTGATGCTTTAGTTGCATGTATGAAAATATGCAAAAAGTTTTTGTGTTGCATTTTAGGTTTTCCTTTTAAGTGAGAGGGCTTAAGAATTTTCTTTCTAATTACAAGAAAATTCTACCATTCTTTATATAGCAGCTATATTTCTTCAGAAATGTAGCAACTGCTCGAGACAGTGGAAAAGCTCGTCTTAATTATACTCAGTATTTTAACTTTTTTTTAATTTTAATTTTTTGTTTTGTTTCATCACATAATGAACTCGAACCTAAAGTCGCAATTAAAAAGTCAAAATAATAGAATATCGATTACTGAACTAATTAACGTAATTAAGGCGCTCTTATAAAACACTTGATTTATCTTGAATTTATTATAAATTTTAAATTATTAAAATTTAATGAGGGTTCTTGTAATTTATTATGTTTAATGAAGAGACTTAAAATGTTTAACAACGATTCTCTCGATTCAGTTGGCAATATTTCCTTCAAATTAATCACATCCGCCATTAACTTCCGGCAGAATTTGCTTCAGTTTGAAGAGAAAGCTGGAAATCTATTGTACATTCTCTGTCAAAAGCCCAACCTTCATCCAGGAAGACACCCCGGATCCTGTAAAAAAAAAAAAAAAGAGTTGGATGTTTTTCATCCTTTAGTCTAAGGATATAACTTTATCTTTGTTTCTTGGCTTTACAGCTGATTGAATAGTCCTCCTAGCCTCCTGAATTTTCTAGTTATGGTTTCGAGACGTATTAAGGTTTTTGCAGGGTAGAGTTTGTTGGCCCTACTACATGCCCAACCTTCGATACAAGGGGGTGGACCTTGGATTTAAAGGGTTTAACTTCCTTTGCTGAAGCTATTTTCTCTCTCGAAGAGAAGATAGCTCTTGGGTTGTACAGTGTAGGTGCCTTGGTGTGCTTGTTTATGTGAATGTAGTGTTCAAGATTCAGCTAGGGCGGCCTGAAGGCCTACGCCCCACTGTGACCCCTTTGGATCTATTGTAGCCCTCCAGACCCCCGTCCTCTTAATTCTGGAGAGCGACTCCTTGGGTCAAGCTCACAGGCCTTGGTTTTTCCTCCCCGATGAAGTAACATCCTTAGCTACACGAGCCCCTCACACTGACACAACACGTGCAGTGCCGTATCTTCCTCTTCCTGACTATCATCTGCCAGGTCCCATGCGATCCATGTGTTTTCTGAGCCTGCAGAGTGGCCAGTTAATATGCCTACAATTATCCTTATAGCCCCACGGCCTTGACGGATTCATTTTGCAGTCAGCGAATGTAGTGTTAGTGTATTGTGTCCTTATTGTACAGTGAAAGTGCATAGAGTACTGCACTAGGAATTGCAACACCCAGGAAGCTTCTTGCAACAGCCGATCTCCTGCGAGAATAAAGTTAATTTGGACGACCAAATGTTCCTCAACTATACAGCAATGACCTCTTAGATCAGAGAGCCATTCACCCAAAATATTATGATCGTTCATAATATATTGGGTGAATGGCTCTCTGATCTAAGAGGTCATTGCTGTATAGTTGAGGAACATTTTTACTATAATCCAAACATTGATTTAGATTGGAATTTTCAAAATAAGAAAAAATCTTGTTGTCTCCATTTGTAATTAAAACTGTCCGGTTTAAGGGTTGATCCTCAAAAACTGCACGAAAAAGTGTAACGTTGAAAAACACACCCAACTTTGACAATTTTTTTCTCTTTTTCTATAAAAGATACAATTCCCAAATTTTCTTTATAATATAGTAAATACCCTCGTTTTTAACTGTATTTTTATTATTTTTTTTTTTTTGCTACAACCCTGATCAAATATTTTTAAGTTGCACTAATCCAATAATTGTAAATATGGTCGAAATAAACTTGATTATGCATCATTGAGCCGAATCTTGTTATAGGAGTGCATTATATGAATATATAGGTTTCGTGACCATAAATTGTTAAACTTAGGCTTCAAGATTGGCGAGGAATCGGTCAAATAAAACAACTCGTCTTTTTGCCAACGTTTCGACAAATATATTGTCTTCTTCAGGGCCTGGATATTATAAATACAAAACAATTTACAGAGTCAGTAATATAGAAAATCAGTAAAAATCAGTAATACAAAAATAAACAGTAAAATACAATAATACAATAATTATAAAGAATATGTATTTTTGCTACTATACTTCTTAAATTAATCTCAGTCCCATGTAAGTAGTCCCTCGTGTGAGGTCGTTATTTTTCGCCAAATTACTCGGATAATCTCTCTCCTATTTAGAGCTCCATGACTCACTCCAGATAATAATGTAGAGTGTAATACTCGGTACAATCTCACTAGCAACGAGAAGAGTTATTGAAAAATAAATCGTTATTAGAGCTGAAAAATCTTTGCTCCCCTTTACCCTAATATTTAAGAATTCCTATCGAGTGCGTACGCCCTTTCCTAGTTTTGGAACCCTTGTTATAAATGGGGCTCAACGTAATATCCCTAGCCCATTACTTTCAAGTAGTAACTACGGGTAACTTATCCATTGGGGAGATTGGTGCGCAAGGGAAGTTGCGCTACTAAAAGAACTTACCAAACTTTAATATCTTGATCCTAAACTACAGTATTTAGCGTTTTATTGCTTTCTGTTTACGTAGTTTATTGGATTATTAATTATAGATAATGTAATTAGCTATTAATAGCTCCTTTTTTTGTTGTCTTCTAAATTAACTTCTTAAATACTGATCATCAGAATTCTCCGATATTACTGAACAAACGCCTTTTATACAGCTCTGTTTACTTAAACCAATGTGAATCTGTGGACTCGAGCTACAGGGTTTTGCCTTGCGGTTTAACCTCCAAGAAAATTCAATCCTTGCCATCCAAAATTCCATGCCCAATTGTCAATGTTCCGCTCAAAGTATCCAACAAAAACCATTCATTATGACCTCTGTATTCCTTTCAATTGAATAATTAAAAACACTCCAAAACACCTTATTAGCATATCCAAATCCTTGTAGTTTGTAGGCTGTCTTGTACTACACCTGATGATCCTCATAGACGTCTTAAGTGCCCAACGATTTACTCCGGTTAATATATCTGGTTATACTGTACATTATTTTTGGTGACTGATTCATTATTTTAAAAAGATGAACAAAAAATTAATGCCAATTTCAGTCATGATATTCATTTATTGTGCCGATCTTTCGACCTAGGGACTCGGTCATCTTCAGGACTTATTGTCCACATGATATTTTTTCACGGTTATAGTTAAGTTGGTGTATCCTCTGTCTTGGGGGTCTCTAAGTGTCTTAAGACAGCGGCCATTAAACTATGGGTGCAGAATAGGTCTCAGGAGTAGTGGCTTGCCACCACAGGGCAGAGACAGGCGAAGGAGTTCATTAAGGGCATGCAGTTACTGCAGATAATCCGT
This sequence comes from Rhodnius prolixus, assembly GCF_049639745.1. Classification (NCBI taxonomy): domain Eukaryota; kingdom Metazoa; phylum Arthropoda; class Insecta; order Hemiptera; family Reduviidae; genus Rhodnius; species Rhodnius prolixus. The sequence goes on from NW_027411624.1 coordinate 29,062,615, forward strand.
CAAGGCCGTGGGGCTATAAGGGTAATTGTAGGCCTATTGACCGGCCACTGCACGCTCAGAAAACACATGCATCGCATGGGCCTCTGTAGGTTCTGTTGAGGAAACGGCACTGCACTGGTGTTATGTCAGTGTAAGGAGCTAGTCTGGCTAAGGATGTTACTTCTCGGGGAGGAAAAATCAAGGCCTGTAAGCTTTACCCAAGAGTCGCTTTCCAGAATTAAGAGTCTGAATAAACGGACAGGTCTGGAGGGCGAACTCTAGAGAAGGGGAGCCACAATAGATCCGAAGGGGTCGCAGTGGCGTAGGCCTTAAGGGCCGCCCTATTAGAATCCTGTCTTATCCTCTGTTTTGTCTGCTAATGAACTGCGTGTGATCGGTTTTGTATGTTCGGTTGTGAAGAGGTAAATATGCATCTAAAAGGCGATCATTGTGAACTCCATAAAATGAAAGATTTTGAGTTCTTCCAAGGATCAAACTCTAATAATAGAAAGTACTTCTCTCACTTCTCCCACTTCTCTCACTTGATTTACAAAGCGTTTTGTAAATTGATGTGATCATGAGTAGTTTGTATTTATAAGGAATCCTTTTGTGCCAAAAAACAAATAACTTTAGCCATCATCTAGCTTCATAAATTTTACCAACGTAAACTATATTTTTAGTAGAACTATAAATTTTACAGAAAATTTATCTATTAACAGTTGTTTATAATAGCAATAAAGGGAATGAAAAGAAAGCAGAAAAAGGCTTCAAACTAATGTTAAATGGAATGAGTTACAAACCAAGTGTAGTAATAAAGAGAAGGCATTAGCTTGTGGTAACGTACTGGATTTCCAAGTGGAAATCTCGGGTTCGAATCCCTGCTGTTGGCTCTTAGTTTTTTTTTCTCCTTGGTGCTTCTTACAGCTGACTATTGGACAGCGTGAACGAGAGAACACTGTCGGAGGACTGGCAATGCACTGTAAAAAAGGCTCCGGCTGTCCAATGATCTTACATGCTGATGCACCTTAAATATAAAAGAATTATTAAATAATAAACTGGGCGGAATTGGTTAATTTTTCAAATTTATAATTTCAAAGCATTTAAAACATTTCAAAATTTTTAGTTACAATTTATAAAAATAAAGTATTGCTTATGGTTTTCGAACTACCAAAATTAGGTATCGTGTACGGAAGCGATTAACAAACATACTTTTCCTGCAACCATGTAGGGAAGTTCTCATTACTCAATTAAAATCAGCTGTGTAATGCCCAACTTCCCACACTAGTGGGGAGAAATTCCCATTAGTGTCACTTTCCGCACAAGTGAGTGGAAAAACTTTATTGTGCTTCCTTGATATAAGAAGTTTTGTTATTAACATAAATATTTTCTGTAAAACTCTAATAAGCTTATTTACGAGGGTCGTTTGAAAAGTCCGTGCAAAGTCAGAGAGATAGCACTACTGGCGCGTACCGAGGTTATGTTTAGTTAGTAGCATCTCTTGGAAGAACACACACCAAGTTTCAGCCAGATCGGTCTATTTCTTTGTGTTTGGCATTCGTTTGAATCGAGGAAGTCGAGTGATTTTCAAAAAATGGACGAAAAAGAATTTCGTGTGTTGATTAAACACTACTTTATGAAAGGCAAAACGCCTCAGGAGACTAAAGAGAAGCTTGATAAACATTATGGTGACTCTGCACCTTCGATTAGAACAGTTTATAAGTGGTTTCAAAATTTTCGGAGTGGCCATATGGGCACAAGTGACGCTGAACGTTCTGGACGCCCTGTTGAGGTTACTACTCCAGAAATCATTGATAAAATCCATGATATGGTGATGGATGACAGAAGAGTGAAGGTGCGTGAGATTGCTAGTGCTGTGGGCATCTCGAATGAACGGGTGCCGCGATTGCTCACGCTTGACCAAAATCGTATGAAGTGTTGCAAGGACGGTTTGCAGCTGTTCCAGAAGAATCCGCAGGACTTTAAGCGTCGTTTCGTCACTGTGGATGAAACATGGATACATTACTACACTCCTGAGACCAAAGAACAATCTAAACAATGGATTACCAAGGGGGAATCTGCGCCAAAAAAGGCGAAGACCGTTCCTTCGGCCGGAAAGATTATTTTTGGGATTCGCAAGGAATAATCCTCATCGACTATCTGGAAAAGGGTAAAAATATTACAGGTGCATATTATTCATCGTTATTGGACCGTTTGAAAACCGAGCTGCAAGAGAAACGCCCACGATTAGCCCACAAAAAAGTCCTTTTCCATCACGACAACGCACCAGCTCACACCTCAGCAGTTGTGGTCGCAAAATTAATGGAAATAGGGTTCCAACTCGTTTCACATCCCCCCTATTCTCCAGACTTGGCTCCCTCGGACTACTATTTGTTCCCCAATATGAAGAAATGGCTGGCGGGAAAAAGATTTTATTCAAACGAGGAGGTGATTGCAGAAACGAATGGCTATTTTTCAGACTTGGACAAATCCTATTATTCGGAAGGGATCAACAAACTAGAGCAGCGTTGGACGAAGTGTATAAGCCTAAAAGGAGACTATGTTGAAAAATAAAAAAGGTTTACCCCAAAAAATTAAGTAGTTTTTATTTTTGCACGGACTTTTCAAACGACCCTCGTAAATTTATTTTATTTAAATAATTAAAAAACGAACATTAAAAAATAAAATAAAAATTGAAAGGAATATAGAAATAAAAATAATACTTTAATAAATAATTAGATATTTTTAATTATAACAGTTAAAAAGGTTATAGTGTTACCTTATAGAAATTTAAAATGGATTCTAGTGATGCCTGTTTAGAAAACACTCCTCCATCAATAAAAGAAACAGCAGAAAATGTAATAAGTAATGTAAATACGTAAGTAATGTAAATAATTGTAATATAACAATAAATGTGTATAATAAATAAATTACTTTTTGTAGACTGTAAAAATGAAATTTTTAATTTTATTAGTTAATAAATGGTTGCAGAAAAAATATAATATTTAACTCTAGTGTAAAGTATTTTCCTCACACTCGGCAATTTGCACTTGCACTCGCATCGCTTCGCTCGCTCGTGCGTGCAAACCCTGCCTCGCGTGAGGAAAAGTACTACTTTCCACACTTGTTAAATAAATAACTATTTTGTAAATTCCCCTTGTTAAACAATAAATAAAATGTAAGGTCTAGGCCAGGGGTCGGCAACCCGCGGCTCGCGAGCCGCATGCGGCTCTTTTATCCAAATTGTGTGGCTCTTCAGCAATAAATAGTATATTTCAATTTTATTGAAACAAGTGAAAATTTCATGTATTAAAGTAAAAATATTTATTCAAAAAGAATTTTAAATGAGGTTTAGTTTGAAATTGAATAGAATTATATTAAAATACAGTACGTAATATACAGGACTGCCGCCATTTTCATTCAAACACAGGTTTAGATATTTATTTGTTTATTTACTTTGCAATATGTGAAAATAAATATATAAAACGTTTAAATGTTGTTGAATATCATAAAATAATAATTAGTGGATAGAAATGATCTTCAGAGTTGTTTACACTATCATCCTTGCGGCTCTTGGTAAGATTTATTAAAATTACTTAAGGAGAAATGGCTCTCTACTTGAAATAGGTTGCCGACCCCTGGTCTAGGCCGGTGGAATCGAACCTACTAAACCAACAATACATCTTTGCTTTGCGGGCCTCGCCTATCATAGCGCCTTAATTACAATTTTCTAAAACCGTTATCTTTCATCGAAATGGCTGTTAAGGAAAGTCTACTCTCATCTCGTTTCACAAAAATGTTCTTCCTCTTTGAAAAATTTTCTTGGAAGCCAGAATTTTAAACAATTCTTTTAATCCTTCTTGATAATGTACAAGAATTAGGGTATCGTATATTTTATTGGAGACGAGTAAGTACTTTACAGGGTAAGAAGCCTAACCATGCCAACTTTCTGAGAACTGTCCTTAATTGAATTTTCCAGGGTGGGGGATATCTTTTATTAAAGTTTAACGAAAATCCTAGAAGTCATTTTCCGAGAAAAGTGCGACACAATGGAAAAATCCATTTTATTAAAAGAGGTTGAGAGATATTTTTATTTGGTTAGGTTATAAGTTAAGCCCTTGGAGTTGGGCCAAATTAGTGAAATTTCAGTTTAAAAAATTATCCGTTTAAATTTTGATCATAATTTTTTGGGAAACAGGTGATACGAGGTTGTAAATTAAGTAATGAGACTGATTTTTTTATTCAAAAAGAATTACAATTCTATATTGTCACCTTCAAAATAACTTCCTTCTGAAGCCACACAGCGCTGGAGACGTTTCTTCCACTCCTCGTAGCAGTGCTCGAACTCTGATACTGGAATAGCCTTCAGCTGGTCGGTTACAGCCGTTTGAATGTTTTCGACTGTCCCAAAATGAGTTCCCTTTTGGTGATTTTTCAACTTGCGGAAGAGATAAAAGTCACAAGGACTCAAGTCAGGCGAATAAGGAGGGCTGAGGAGCCACAGGAATGTTTTTACTGGCCAAAAACTCGTTTATTGAAATTGCTGTGTGACAAGGAGCATTAAAAGTGTTGCAACACCCACTTGTTCTTGATGTTTTAGTCTCACACGAATGACCCTTTTTCGAAGTTTTTCAAGAACCTCTCGGTAAAAGTGTTGATTGGCCGTTTGACCTTGAGATAGAAACTCTTTGTGGACGATTCCGTGGATATTGAAAAAAGAAATCAGCATGCATTTGATATTCCAACTTCGCCATCCTTGCTTTTTTAGGCCTTGGAGAGGTTGAAGTGTGGCCACTCCATGCTCTGGCGCTTGATTTCTGGGTCGTACTCAAACACCCAAGACTCGTCACCAGTAATGACACGTTCCAGAAAATGGGGGAACTCATTTTGGGACAGTCGAAAACATTCAAACGGCTGTAACCGACCAGCTGAAGGCTATTCCAGTATCGGAGTTCGAGCACTGCTATGAGGATTGGAAGAAACGTCTCCGGCGATGTGTGGCTTCAGAAGGAAGTTATTTTGAAGGTGACAATATAGAATTGTAATTCTTTTTTAATAAAAAAATTTTAAAAAATCAGTCTCATTACTTAATTTACAGACCTCGTGTAATAGACAAAGCTTCTTAATATCTTAATATCAAATTACAGCAATGCGACAAATGTTTTTTTCAATTCAGTATAATCTAAGTTAAGCATAAAAATTATGACTTTTTGTTGCTTGAAACTGTTGATCTATTTAGAACTGTATAGTGATGGTTGTACGAACTTTAAGCAGGTAGTTAAAATTAATGTACGAACTATGAAAGGTTAGGTCAGAACTTGTATGATGATGTACACGGTGATTGCATGTTAAGCGGCCATATTTGTACAGTTTTACGTTCAGGCCTTCAGAATGTAAGGAACGTTAAACGTTTTGGTTGAGTTTGTGAATAAATTATACGGTTAAATTTTCATTATTTCGGAATACTGTTTGAAGGAGGAAGTATTTTGAATTTAACAAAATTGAATTTGCACAGGAAATACTAGTTTTGAGTTTTTCTTGGTTAAAAACAGAGTGGTTTTAGCGTCAGGTGTGCGTTTGTTAATGAAACGAGAAAAAAAAGAAAAAATGTATACTCTTCTTAAGTTCATGGTCGACATGCAGACGAACATCCTCTTCCCATCATTCGAATATTTTTACATTAAAAGTTTACTGAAGCAGCCAGGAAAATCTTAATTTGTTTTTGAAAGAGTGTTCAAGTTCATGACGAGACAAGTGTAGCGAGTGTTATGTTAGATAGAAAACATAAGTGAAGTGCAGATCTCTACAACCAATTGATTAAGCCACACCTCTGACGATGCATGAAAGTCTAAAACACAGTTAGGAACACAATAAAAATGCGTGCTAAACAGATTAAGTCGAAAAGACTTCAGCACTGAGGATCTAACTAGATTTTCAGAGCGAGAGCATTAATAAAGTTTCTAGATCGCAAGAAAATTTTGCTATTAAGAAGGAAGTGCTTTAGATTTACTTAGAGGATGTCGCCTTAAAAGTCATGTGCACTAATTGTGGCTCCCTTAGTTCCGGCCCAGGTTCTAGGGTTAGATTAGATTAGATTAGACTAGGGTGGCCTCAAGGCCTACGCCACTGCGACCCCTTTGGATCTATTGTGGCTCCCCTCACTTTAAAGTTCACTCTCCAGACCTGTCCTTTTAATCAGACTCTTAATGCTGGAGAGCGATTCTTGGGTAAAGCTCACAGGCCTTGGCTTTTCCTCCCCGAGAAGTAACATCCTTAGCCACACGAGCCCCTCACACTGACACAACACGTGCAGTGCCGTTTCCTCCTCTTCCTGACAGAACCTACATAGGCTATCATCTGCCAGGCCCATGCGATGCATGTGTTTCCTGAGCCTACAGTGGCCAGTTAATAGGCCTACAATCATCCTTATAGCCCCACGGCCTTGACGGATTAATTCTGCAGTCAGCCTCGGCGAATAGCCTTTAATAAACTCCTTCGCCTGTCTCTGCCCAGTGGTGGCAAGCCACCACTCCTGAGACCTACTCTGCACCCATAAGTTAATGGTCGCAGCCTTAACACACTTCGGAACCCCAAAACAGGGCTCCGGGCCAACGAAGCGTCCCGCAGAGCCTTCCCGGGCCAATAAATCTGCCGCTTCGTTTCCTTTATGTCCTGAATGACCAGGTACCCAGACCAGAAAGACCTTATTTTGGTCACTAATTTCCTTCAGGGCACCCAGACAGTCCCAAACCAGCCTTGAGTTGACCTGGTAGGAACTAATTGCCCGTAGAGCAGCCTGACTATCCGAGAAAATTACGACCTTGGAATTAATAATTCCTCGCCCTTTAATCTCGGCAGCACAGAACCTAATTGCAGCTAGCTCAGCCTGAAAAACTGTAGCTAGTTTTCCTAGGCTAACCGAAAAGCTACATTTCGGTTTCGCCCCGTACACTCCCGCTCCCACACCCTCCTCCGTCTTGGAGTCATCCGTGTACCATATTGAATCTCCCTCAACTGGGGGTAGGTTCTAGGGTTTAAGGTATTGTTAGGTAAAAACCGAGTACTTAATAAAATGTTTTACGTGAACACCGGTTATAAAGTGAATAAGTTACTCGTATTTAATATTTTGTACTTCGTTCGTTAAAGGTACATTTATACATAATTTTTAATTGTTCATATTAATAAAAGTTTTATGATTTTATAATTAATTTTTAGTCCTTGAAAAAGGTATATAACAGGGGTCCCCAAACTTTTTACACAGGGAGCCAGTTCACTGTCCCCAGACCGTTGGAGGGCCAATATACAGGGTGTTCATTTTAAGACGGCTCAAATGCATTTCATACTTAAATAGTTAATCTTAGCAAAAAATGGTAGAGGAAAAATTTGTTGCCTGTCAACTCTAGTTTCAGAATATGTGACTTGATTTTAGATTGCTGCCCGCATACGCGGCTGACGCGCGACCAAAGTGAGGGTTCGCAGTTGACCCCCCTTTTCATATACACACTTTTAAAGAGCATAAAAAGTTATAAAAGAAACCGGAAACCACATTTCGATATTTTCAACATTAAAGGTGCTAGTAGGGGCTAGGCCATTTCAAAAACTGGTATTTATTTATAATATTTCAATTTTTTTAACTTGTTATCAAAGAGAAAGAAGAGCACGCGATAGGTCATTTTTATGTATTTTTTCATCCCCTTTCTACTAAAAATATTGCCAAGGCAGTAAAGCTAGTATTTTTCTTAATATCGGGAAATAAGTCGTTTTCCGAGTGATTTTTCTAAGAAAAATCAAATGTTAAGAGCTTTAGATATTCTCAAGCATACACAAAATGACTAAAAATTAATTTTACATCTGTTACAAACAAGAAGGTTTAATAATTATTTAGTAATTTTGGGAGAGTTGCGTTTAATTACCAAAAAAAGGTGGAAATCTCTTTGGAATAAATGATCAATATCTTTCATGTAAAGTATCTAACTTATTCCTTAATTTATCAAATAATGCACTTTACTCAACTTGTGATGCATGTACTGTGCCTTCAAAGGTTGCTCCTCAGATACAGAGAGCAGTTGATAACCTGGCTAACCTGGCTTGCGAGTCTATTAACTATTTTAATGTAAAATAACAAAAACGGGAACAAATAGAATATTTTAAATAAAGAACAAGTTAATTTAAACCACCAAACTGCCCAGTATTTCTGTAGGAACTATGGTCCTACTTTTGGCTAATGAGATGGTCCAATGTCCGGTTTAGTTATAGTGCTTTGCCTTTCTTCCTACTTCTGGCTGTTATTTTGCGGAGCCGTGATGCGTCCGTCCCGCGTCACCGGAAGTAGTACTGTACATGAGCGACGCAGCGCTTTGCGGCGGCGCCACATATAGTGCTCCTCTCAATGACCACCAATGGAAGAGATGCCCCTTCCGGATGTGTGGCGGGGGCTGGATAAATATCCTCAGGAGGCCGCATGTGGCCAGCGGGCCGTAGTTTTGGGGGACCCCTGGTCTATAATATTCGAAACTTCAGCATTTCTACTTATTTTTTTTTTTCCGTTGCCAAACTTCGCTAATTATTTTAAAGAGATTATTACGGACAGCTGGTCTACGTCACAACATACCGAGTTTAATTTAAATATTAATGAGTATCTGTCGGCAATTTATCTAAGTTCAAAGGAACTCCCAAAAATAGATAACATCTGATTCTCCTACTTATTCCCATGTTCCTTGCCGTATAAAAAGAGATAGATACATATTTTTTCCAGTTTCGTAAAAAATAAATAAAATAAATAAATAAATAAAATAAAAAAAATTAGGACAGGAATAATTTTACGATGTAATTTGTCCAAAAATAAAAAATAAATTTTGACGAACTGAAGGACAAATAACGAACAGATCGTGTTAGTTCGAGCAAAGTCGTGAATGTTCGTAAAATAATTCTATTGTGATGGAGATAACCGAACTGTGTCAGACAGATTATTCCGAATGATTTGTTATCTTGATTATTTATTTAAAGTTAGTCATTATAATTTATTTGCTAAACTGAACAAACTCTTTATTGAATTTTTTTTATTTAAAAAAAAAAATTATTTCTATTTACAGAACAATCTAATAATACAGGGATTAGCTATGCGGTTAGCGTATTGAATTCTTAGGCGGAGATCACGGGTTCGAATCCAGCTGCTGGCCCTTATTTTTTTTTTTCTTCCTAGGAGCTTCTTACTCTCCTGGTGATGGACAGTGTAGTCTTTAATCAGAAAAGAGAACACTATCTGGAGGCCGTACAGTGCACTGAAAAAAAAGCTCTGGGCGCCAATAACCTCAGATGTTGACACGCCTTAAATCATTAACAAAAAAAAATAAATAAATGAATTAAAAAAAACAGTAAATATAAGCTGAACAAATTAATTACATGTTAAGAAATGAGATTTTTTGTTCAGTATTTAATAACAGCGACAGGTGTTTACGTTCTTAGACTGGTGATGTTTCTAACCGCAATGCAATATTTCTGGTTATTAACACACGTACAAAAACGGATGTCTGTCTGCTGCTGTTATGGATGAGTAACTTGTTTCTGTTAAACAGTCTATATTTTAAATGTTAATACGGGTGGTTGTAAATAAAATTATTTGTGATAATCGTGGGTAACCCATTTTATAAATAACTGAATCTATTTTTAAATTTTACTGAGTCATTTCTATTTTCTATTAATAAGCTAGGAAAGCGGAAGTAGATAGATTTTTGGAGTTTTAGCTGTTTTTCGAGCGTAAATAATGCCATTAAAGTGCGCTTGACTTTTTTTTTTTTTTTTTTTTTTTTTTTAAAGCTCAAATTGCAACTTTACGAGGGTCGTTTGAAAAGTCCGTGCAAAAATAAAAACTACTTAATTTTTTGGGGTAAACCTTTTTTATTTTTCAACATAGTCTCCTTTTAGGCTTATACACTTCGTCCAACGCTGCTCTAGTTTGTTGATCCCTTCCGAATAATAGGATTTGTCCAAGTCTGAAAAATAGCCATTCGTTTCTGCAATCACCTCCTCGTTTGAATAAAATCTTTTTCCCGCCAGCCATTTCTTCATATTGGGGAAGAAATAGTAGTCCGAGGGAGCCAAGTCTGGAGAATAGGGGGGATGTGAAACGAGTTGGAACCCTATTTCCATTAATTTTGCGACCACAACTGCGGAGGTGTGAGCTGGTGCGTTGTCGTGATGGAAAAGGACTTTTTTGTGTGCCAATCGTGGGCGTTTTTCTTGCAGCTCGGTTTTAAAACGGTCCAATAACGATGAATAATATGCACCTGTAATAGTTTTACCCTTTTCCAGATAGTCGATGAGGATTATTCCTTGCGAATCCCAAAAGACAGTCGCCATAATCTTTCCGGCCGAAGGAACGGTCTTCGCCTTTTTTGGCGCAGATTCCCCCTTGTTAACCCATTGTTTAGATTGTTCTTTGGTCTCAGGAGTGTAGTGATGTATCCATGTTTCATCCACAGTGACGAAACGACGCTTAAAGTCCTGCGGATTCTTCTGGAACAGCTGCAAACCGTCCTTGCCAACACTTCACACGATTTCGTTTTTGGTCAAGCGTGAGCAATCGCGGCACCCATCTTGCGGATAGCTTTGTCATGTACAAATGTTGATGCAAAATATTATGTACCCGTTCATTCGAGATGCCCACAGCACTAGCAATCTCACGCACCTTCACTCTTCTGTCATCCATCACCATATCATGGATTTTATCAATGATTTCTGGAGTAGTAACCTCAACAGGGCGTCCAGAACGTTCAGCGTCACTTGTGCCCATATGGCCACTCCGAAAATTTTGAAACCACTTATAAACTGTTCTAATCGAAGGTGCAGAGTCCCCCATAATGTTTATCAAGTTTCTCTTTAGTCTCCTGAGGCGTTTTGCCTTTCATAAAGTAGTGTTTAATCAACACACGAAATTCTTTTTCGTCCATTTTTTGAAAATCACTCGACTTCCTCGATTCAAACGAATGCCAAACACAAAGAAATAGACCGATCTGGCTGAAACTTGGTGTGTGTTCTTCCAAGAGATGCTACTAACTAAACATAACCTCGATACGCGCCAGTGGTGCTATCTCTCTGACTTTGCACGGACTTTTCAAACGACCCTCGTAAAAGAAAATTTTAAACACGTGCGATTGGAGTGATTCTTTTGAATTTTTAATCCAGGTTTCTAGTTATTGATTTACAAAATGTTATTTGTTTTTACATCTATTTTCCTCAGCGGTTTTTTATCCTCTTCTGTTTTCCTAAAATTAGTCTTCCAATTACAAATATTTAATCATATAATAGATTTAAATTACGCTAACCAGAACAATGAGGAATTTAGGAGCGTTTTTTCCTCTATTCCTATTAAGCGTTTTATTTTCCTTGTTAGCTGGTATTTACTTTTATTTGATCACATTTGTAGTTGAATTTTATTATTATTGAATTTCAGCTTGAGTTTTGTATTTTAATTGTTTTTCTTAAATAAATAATGAAAATCAGAATTATTCTTTTATTTGAACGAGTTCACAGCATTTGTTTCGTGCTATAACTGCTTTCTACTTTCACTCCAAAAACTGCTCTAGTGGTTTTATTATTATTGATCATTATATTATTTTTATATTAATGAATATTTATTAGTTCTGTTTTTCATTTATTAATTTTTTTTAATGTTTAAAGTAAATACAATAGTTAATAGATTAATATGAGAATGACCCATTAGTGAAGAGAACTTGCCTCTAGCCGAGACTTCATTAGATCTTATTTTAGCCGTAAGTGGTAGTTCTACGTGGGTCATCTGTAGATGAATAATCCTAAATAGCGTTCATACTTTAACCACCGGAAGTGAAAAATACCATCAGATGCAGAGGAGTTAGTGTAGTACCTTTTTTTGGAGTGTAACTTTAAGTATTGGCTTTCTTAATTGCATTTTTATTCGCCAAATGTTATTTTTGAACCCACTTTCCGGGCTAGATGAAGTGGTTTTATTAGGTTTTTAAAGGCTAAAAATGGGTTCTTCGTAGTGTGGCGAGAGAATAACTGTTGAAAGGTAGCTGAGATAGAAAGCGTCTTGTAGCCACTTATTTTTTTTATTTTTTTTTTGGCACAATGAAGCCTGTATAAATTTAGAAGTAGATCCACCGCCGTCTTAATAATGAAATTTAAAAATTTCTCTGCTATTTCGTGTTTATCTATCGATCCAATTAGCTTCAACTTCCAAAATAAGCTCTTCATTTGTAATTAAGTGATTTTTGAACGAAAACTTATATGTCTTCCTAAGTTTAATTTTAGTTGTAAATTGTTACATTTAATCTCTGCTTCAGTAAGATTAACAGAGTTTTGTAAACCCAAACAATAGGCATTTAAACATCTCACTGTTTCAATATCTTACTGTTAAAGGTGATAGCGCAAATTGTAATGCAGTTAGGCTGGAATTCCTATTGCAGTCAATAAAATTTGCCACCCTGTTAAAACTGCAAACCTACAACAATAGTGCACTGAGATGCAATAAAGAAATCATTACTATTACTGCCGGAAGCTAAGAGATGGGATCAACAAATTAATTGCTGATCTGATTTATTTTTTTTGCCATTTCCTTTGTTACTGCTGATTAAACTCATAATTCTAAGGAGTAGATGAAAAATTTAATTTAAAAAAAGGCAATATTAATTCACTTTTCAAGTTTTCGGCTTAAATTATTCTCAAATTTGGCGATTCAGAATAAAATTAATGCTGGAAAACTCTCTTTCTCGTAACTTTCTCGTGACTCTTTTTAACTAAATTCTCAAAATTTTAACTCATTTTCTCTAAACTTTCCAAAATTGGATTTGTATTTTTTGTTGTAATTATTATTTTATTTTATAATTTGCAAAATCAGAGGCTATTGGCGCCCGGAGCTTTTTTTCAGTGCAGACAACACTGTCCATCACCGGACAGTGAGCTGTAAGAAGCTCCTAGGAAGAGAAAATCTAAGGGACAGAAGCTGGATTCGAACCCGGGACCTCTGGCGTGGGAATCCAATACGCTAACCTCATAGCTAATCCTTTCCCCTCGATTTGTATTTATTTATTTTATTTTTATTTTTTCTTGTGGCGCTTCAACTACTAGGGTTATTAGCACCTCCCACTCTTTCCATTCGAACTTATTCCTCCAAAGTCTAAAATGGCGCTACCCCCGACAAATTACCCAGCATCTGAAACAACGCCTTTGAATGCTCAAAGTCGGAGGGAATTTATATTTATTCTTAACAATATTTCACAGTTGGTAAAACTGTACTCACCTGCCTTTACTTCCTTTACTGGCTCTATAGTCCTAGGTGGAATTTAGAGTATATAAAGGCCCCTCTAAAACTATTATTACCAATAACTCTGTAAATCGTAGCCGGATATTGATGAAATTTGACAGAATGAAGGGGTTAGAGCTCCCCATCGTAACATTAAAGTGCCCTCATGCTCTTACACCCATTAAGGGGAATGTATACACAAAGTTTAATAATAATAAAAACAAAATAATCGTTGAAACTTTTTTGATAAATCCCCGGATAGTGGAAAATCCATTTAGTAATGTGGTATTTGGTGCGGATTTTCTTTTTAAACTCGGATTTTCAGTTCTTAAGAGATAGGACCGTGCATTACTAAAGCATGGCTCTTTAGAAGCAGTTTATTCATCCCCTCCACCCAGTCATATCTCTCACCGAATGTTTTCTGGAACAATGGTCTAATTAAGAATTCTAGATCTACATATTTACATTCAATTAAAGACAAGATGTTTAACAGAATATCGTGCTAGCCTAACCGTTATCGAAATCTATTTAGTAAAGTAGAACTTGCGTTAGAATAGAAACATTTTTTCCCATACAGGGATACAGAAAACGGATATTACTGAAAATCTGCTCGGTTGCGAATACCTTTTTTCTTATTTTTTTAATCTTTTATTGCAATTTACCACTGCAACGGTTGTTGCAACATGCAAATATGATGAAAGAGAAAAGAAATAACAGGAAATCATGAGTGGAGAAGGCACCCAGTGGTGTCACTCCAGTAACGTGCTTAAGATAAGAGAAGATCACGAGGCCATCTTCTTTTCAATCTCCTTAGAGGATTACCTAGTAATGTGGGGGAAGATAGGTGTTCTATGTGAGGGTTAGGATGAGCTTCTGTAGACTGGAATGAAATTTGAGAAAGCAAGTGTTAGCAAGATCTGGAAAGAAAGGGATTTTGCGGTCATTACGGATAGTGAGGTTAGGATACATAGAACGGAGCGTTAAGAAGTTTTCAAAGTATTTTTGACTGTAATGTCTGGAGGCGTAGTGAGTTGGAACGGTTTAGTCGATCCCCCATACTTCGATGCCGTATGACCGAATAGGTCGCAGTAAAAGTAGATACAAGAGTCTTTTATTATGTAGGTTAAGTTTCGAACGTTTGTCAAGTAGTCTGGCGAGAAGTTTTGTAGCATTGGGTTAGTTTCTTGTCTTTTCAGTCTAGTATGAGGATGATTCCATGTCAACCGTTTGCTTCTAGGTGCAGTCCAAGGTAGCGTACTTTGTCCACAGTTGGTTCAAGATGATAGGAGGTAGGATTTTCCATCTGAGAGTAAATACTTTAAACTTTGATTTCGTAACGTTAGTTTTGATTCTCCATTTGAAAAGCTAGTCCTGTAAGTGGTTGATGTGTGTTTACAAATACTTACATGAGGAGATTTGGTAGTTGGTCGCAAAGCGGGCCTAAAAAAATAGGCATTACTTTACTTTTACTTACGTGAGGAGCAAATACTGACAATCTAGAATTGAATAGTCCAAAAAAGAACAACCTACACAGGTAAATAAATAAAACATCTTATTTATTGGTTCGAACTTGTGTATGTAGAACTGGAAGCATTAATGTTGGGTTTAAATCGAAAAGGCTGTGGTTTTAAATAAAAAATAGAATATACATTTCTCAACCGTTTCTTTAACTAATCTCATTCTGTTCACTGAAATCTCACTTCTTCAGCCTTGACCCAGTGCTCTTCATTCTTGAATTAAAAAAACAAAAAATGATAATTTTTATTTTTTTAATTTACAACCTATTTATTACTTGGTCAGCTTCGTCTTTTCATTATGTGTGTCACTGCGTCACAGCGCGGCTCTAATTAAATCTAGACATTTCTGACAGTTGGAGGTCGTTTGTTTATTATTAATTAAAAAACCTTTCCAAATTGTTTCCTACCAATTTCTTTATTAAAGTTTTAAAACTAAAAAAGATTAATTATTATCTGACATTGCGACTACGGGGAAAGAAATACAAAATATATTTATTTATATTTATAATATGTTTATTTATTTTTTATTTATTTAAGGCGTGCCAAAATCTGAGATTACGAGGGTCGTTTGAAAAGTCCGTGCAAAAATAAAAACTACTTAATTTTTTTGAGTAAACCTTTTTTATTTTTCAACATAGTCTCCTTTTAGGCTTATACACTTCGTCCAACGCTGCTCTAGTTTGTTGTAATCCCTTCCGAATAATAGGATTTGTCCAAGCTCTGAAAAATAGCCATTCGTTTCTGCAATCACCTCCTCGTTTGAATAAAATCTTTTTCCGCCGGCCATTTCTTCATATTGGGGAACAAATAGTAGTCCGAGGGAGCCAAGTCTGGAGAATAGGGGGAGATGTGAAACGAGTTGGAACCCTATTTCCATTAATTTTGCGACCACAACTGCTGAGATGTGAGCTGGTGCGTTGTCGTGATGGAAAAGGACTTTTTTCTGGGCCAATCGTGGGCGTTTTTCTTGCAGCTCGGTTTTCAAACGATCCAATAACGATGAATAATATGCACCTGTAATAGTTTTACCCTTTTCCAGATAGTCGATGAGGATTATTCCTTGCGAATCCCAAAAGACAGTCGCCATAATCTTTCCGGCCGAAGGAACGGTCTTCGCCTTTTTAGGCGCAGATTCCCCCTTGGTAACCCATTGTTTAGATTGTTCTTTGGTCTCAGGAGTGTAGTGATGTATCCATGTTTCATCCACAGTGACGAAACGACGCTTAAAGTCCTGCGGATTCTTCTGGAACAGCTGCAAACCGTCCTTGCAACACTTCACACGATTTCGTTTTTGGTCAAGCGTGAGCAATCGCGGCACCCATCTTGCGGATAGCTTTGTCATGTCCAAATGTTGATGCAAAATATTATGTACCCGTTCATTCGAGATGCCCACAGCACTAGCAATCTCACGCACCTTCACTCTTCTGTCATCCATCACCATATCATGGATTTTATCAATGATTTCTGGAGTAGTAACCCCAACAGGGCGTCCAGAACGTTCAGCGTCACTTGTGCCCATATGGCCACTCCGAAAATTTTGAAACCACTTATAAACTGTTCTAATCGAAGGTGCAGAGTTACCATAATGTTTATCAAGCTTCTCTTTAGTCTCCTGAGGCGTTTTGCCTTTCATAAAGTAGTGTTTAATCAACACACGAAATTCTTTTTCGTCCATTTTTTGAAAATCACTCGACTTCCTCGATTCAAACGAATGCCAAACACAAAGAAATAGACCGATCTGGCTGAAACTTGGTGTGTGTTCTTCCAAGAGATGCTACTAACTAAACATAACCTCGATACGCGCCAGTAGTGCTATCTCTCTGACTTTGCACGGACTTTTCAAACGACCCTCGTACTTTTCTTCAGAGCACTTCCGGTTTGCGGACAGTGTTCTCTCGATTCAGACAACACTGTCCTTTCACCGGCCAGTGAGCTGTAAGAAGAAGCTCCTAAGAGATAAAAATCCTAAAGGCCAGCAGCTGGATTAAACCCAGTACACCAACCACTGAGCTAAAAGGGCCTTCTCCTTTTATTATTTATATAACAAACTTATATCTATTGTCATCTTTGTGGGATTTATCCCTTGAGAAAACATTAAGGGTTGTTTGACCAGTAAGTCCCTTTTGCCTTTTAATATTAATGCCTGACAACTGAACCAATATTCCTAACTTCAGTTTTTGGTATTTTTTTATATTATTATTATATTTATTTTTTATTTTTTTTTAAATTGACCATTTTCCACCCGCAAATAGATATCAGCAGGTTAAGTTCTTGTCGCAAATTAGGACTTCCTGCATTCGTATCCACATGGTAAAACATTGACTTCCCCACGTTTCGACCGCAAGAAGAAATAACTTGTCTAACAAGTTAATAAAATTATTTGTTGATCATTTTAAATTATCTCTGTTCATCCCTAGTCCTTTCAAATTCAAATTTATTTATTGCTTTTAAAATACAATTTTATAGCATGAGTTCAGTTTGCCATACCAAAACGTGCGAAACTGCTTTACAGACTTCATGGACGACGCTCCAAATTACCCATTGAACTCAAACTCTTAATATATACAGTACTATTCTCAAACCTATGTGGACTTACAGGACTAGAGCTGTGGGATTCAGCCAAACCTACAAACATACGGACTGTGCAGGCATTTCAGTCAAAACTACTGCCGACAGCTAGCTGACGCTCCTTTCTACGGTGACTAACCTCACTCTTCACAACGACCAAAAATTCCACACTACTCTCTCGACTAGCTCTAATCCTCTTGTACTGTCTCTCGCCTCCTCTGACATCTCTAATACTCCTCGCCGACTGAATCGCCAGTGGCCTCGCGACTTCCTTGAGGTCTGAAGGCCTATACGCCATTAGTAAAGTAAAGTAAAGTAAAGTAATCGCCTATTTTTTCAGGCGGGCCTTTACGTCCAACTACCAATTAGGTGTCGTGGACGGAGGCGACTAGCAAACATACTTTACTGTAAATTACTTTTTATTAACCATTAAA
This sequence comes from Rhodnius prolixus, assembly GCF_049639745.1. NCBI lineage: Eukaryota > Metazoa > Arthropoda > Insecta > Hemiptera > Reduviidae > Rhodnius > Rhodnius prolixus. Next base: position 29,080,392 of record NW_027411624.1, read on the forward strand.
TAAAATCCAAGGCCTAAGACCGGGAATCGAACCCAGTACCACAATACATATTAGCTTCGCAGGTCTCGCCTCTAACCTCTCGGCTATCGTGGCGCCCATACGCCATTATTCTCCTATCTCTCCTCTCTCCTCCTCGTATTCTCCTCTCTCCTATAGAGTGTGCTACCGTTGGGTAGTTTCTCTCCTCCTACTCTTCCCGCACCAGTTCATCTTGTTTACCTATTTACTTATTGTATATACTTATACAGATTTTAATTTAAAAAATAAATCAAAAAAAAAAGTTTGCCATACAGTAATAAAAAAAATAAATAAAAATAAAAATAAAATAAACAAATAAAAAATAAAAATTAATAATAATAATATGCGTTTTTTCTTCCATTTAAGACCAAATAATAAATAATATAATAATAATATAAAATAATATAGGCCAATAAGCAAATTGAGCCTCAAAATGAGTCAGCCATTTATTTATTTTTATCATCATAATTCCATTTTGATGAAACTGGTAACCGTAATAAGTTGGTACCATTATTTACAGAAAATAAAATCAGTAAAAACTGAGCTCACTAAATGACCTACTTACTCTAAAATAAGTAGAAAAATTTTGGCAAAATTGTACTGTGTTTTGTAGCTCTGTATTTAATCGGCTCTAAACCCTTCATATTTTTTTTATTTATTTTGCAACTGTATCTAGTACAATCGGCAAAAGTGATGAGAGATAAGGGATGGCGCAAATACACATGCACGTATATATGTGTGTACATACATACACGCGCACATGCATGTGCGCCAAGGGCGTGGAGTGGAGTGAACGACGACCATCCAGTGATGGAAGCCGTTAGTTCGCCAAATTGGCAAGCTTACCCTGCAACCATCCTAGGAGGTCGGCGTTAAATGTTGTGATGATCGCGTGGCCACAGCCGCTTTAGTCTACGTTGAGAATTTGAAGGAAGTGTTGTAGTAGACATGTTGTGGATCAGAGGGTAGATTTGAATGGAGTTTTGTGTAGCGAGATTGGGCTATTTTCAGAAACGTGTGGAATATTTAGATCAGAGTGTATAGTATGATTGGAGACGTAGAAGGGAGCGTTAACTATTGTTCTCAGGATTTTAGACTGTAAGATTTGAAGTCGGTAAGATTTGGCACTTCCGTAGAGTTGTATTCCGTACGCCCATATTTGGGCAAGTCGAGCGGTATGTAGTGTTCGTTTGTTTGTCAGGGTCAGTTTCGAACGTTTGCCGAGTAGTCTTTTCAGCATTTTCTATCTCTGATTGAGATCAATTCGTTTGAGTCTCGTGTGGGGGTTCCATATTAGTCGTTGGTCAAGATGTAGTCCGAGATATCTTACTTCGTTAGTAATTGGTATAGACGTATTGTGGAAGTATTTAAATTAATTTTTTACACTCTTTGGAGGTTACCTTGTATAAAGGAATGCCTTCATAAATGCGATGAAAAAATATTCTATCTGATTTTCTCCTTCTCATTCAATTCTTAACATTCTAAAAATATTTAATATTCAGAAAATTTTAATAAATTAAAAGTATGAATTTTAGAACTCGAACACAATAAAAGAAAAAGTCGTGTTTGCTAAATAGATGTCTGGTCCCTTTGTTGGGTAGAAAAAAGTGTTGAATCACTTTATTGCCTCAGCTAGAAAGTTATTAATTATTTTTATTAATATTAAAAGTAAGCATTAAGCTCATTTAACTACCTCTATTTAAAAACATAAAAAGGTTTATTCGGAACAATATTAGTATGGTAAAGTTGAAACTGAAGTTAGTAAGCCGACTGTCGGCCGGTTATATAAGGAGGCCAGTACGAGTTAGAAGTTGCCCGCATGTTCCTTTCCAGTCAAGAGGTTTCTAGGTCATTGTCCCCGGGCGCTTTGTCTCCACTCCTACTGTGCCTGCCTCGGATCCCTCTATCTGCTTCTCCCTTTTTTTGTTAAATAAAAAACATCTCCACTCGACTGTTGTTGTTGCCATCCTTTTTAGTCGGACGTCTTTTTCTTTTTTTTTATTTTTATTATTTCGTTTATTTTTACAAAGATTATCACATATCAGTTGAAAACTACCTCTTTAGTTGTATCGTAAAGATATTTTTTACTCTTTTTCTTATCGTGATGATCGATATCGCTTTAGTGTTCATTTATTTATTTTATTTCTATCTCTTTCCATTTATCTGAAACACAAAACAACCAAATTATTATTATTTTTCCGAATACTTCTATCTAATTACAGATTGAAATAAGGACAAACTTTGGAATTTATTAATTATAATGCCGCTTGATTAATATTCATTTTTTGAGTCGCTCGTGTTCTTGGCATTGAAGACAAATTTTCTGTTTATTTATATGTACATGATTCCATCATTTTTATAAATAAAAAAAATTTTGATGCTTGTTATTGAAACTACAAAACGTGATCAATTTGAAGTATTTATTTTTTTTGGAGATTGGCTAACTTATTTGAAGTTTAAAATCAAATAGTTTACTCTAAAAACCTACGAGGGTCGTTTGAAAAGTCCGTGCAAAGTCAGAGAGATAGCACCACTGGCGCGTATCGAGGTTATGTTTAGTTAGTAGCATCTCTTGGAAGAACACACACCAAGTTTCAGCCAGATCGGTATATTTCTTTGTGTTTGGCATTCGTTTGAATCGAGGAAGTCGAGTGATTTTCATAAAAATGGACGAAAAAGAATTTCGTGTGTTGATTAAACACTACTTTATGAAAGGCAAAACGCCTCAGGAGACTAAAGAGAAGCTTGATAAACATTATGGTAACTCTGCACCTTCGATTAGAACAGTTTATAAGTGGTTTCAAAATTTTCGGAGTGGCCATATGGGCACAAGTGACGCTGAACGTTCTGGACGCCCTGTTGAGGTTACTACTCCAGAAATCATTGATAAAATCAATGATATGGTGATGGATGACAGAAGAGTGAAGGTGCGTGAGATTGCTAGTGCTGTGGGCATCTCGAATGAACGGGTACATAATATTTTACATCAACATTTGGACATGACAAAGCTATCCGCAAGATGGGTGCCGCGATTGCTCACGCTTGACCAAAAACGAAATCGTGTGAAGTGTTGCAAGGACGGTTTGCAGCTGTTCCAGAAGAATCCGCAGGACTTTAAGCGTCGTTTCGTCACTGTGGATGAAACATGGATACATCACTACACTCCTGAGACCAAAGAACAATCTAAACAATGGGTTACCAAGGGGGAATCTGCGCCTAAAAAGGCGAAGACCGTTCCTTCGGCCGGAAAGATTATGGCGACTGTCTTTTGGGATTCGCAAGGAATAATCCTCATCGACTATCTGGAAAAGGGTAAAACTATTACAGGTGCATATTATTCATCGTTATTGGATCGTTTGAAAACCGAGCTGCAAGAAAAACGCCCACGATTGGCCCAGAAAAAAGTCCTTTTCCATCACGACAACGCACCAGCTCACACCTCAGCAGTTGTGGTCGCAAAATTAATGGAAATAGGGTTCCAACTCGTTTCACATCACCCCTATTCTCCAGACTTGGCTCCCTCGGACTACTATTTGTTCCCCAATATGAAGAAATGGCTGGCGGGAAAAAGATTTTATTCAAACGAGGAGGTGATTGCAGAAACGAATGGCTATTTTTCAGACTTGGACAAATCCTATTATTCGGAAGGGATCAACAAACTAGAGCAGCGTTGGACGAAGTGTATAAGCCTAAAAGGAGACTATGTTGAAAAATAAAAAAGGTTTACCCCAAAAAATTAAGTAGTTTTTATTTTTGCACGGACTTTTCAAACGACCCTCGTATACAGGAGCTCGTACACACACCATATAATCTATTTGGAGGTCAAATTCTTTAAACCAAACTGATTAATCATCTTCAAAAGGTTTGAAACCGGTTTGGGACCAATAAAAGGCAAAAACGTCTTATATTTGTCTTATTAAAACTGTTACAAAATCTAAGACTGACTTGAGTATGTAATTCTGTACTGCAATACAACTTAGTGTTGCGGGCTTCGTCTATGTAGTCTACACAAAAGAAATAGAAAACTATATACCGCTCTACTTGCCCCAATATGGACCTACGGAATACAACTCTACGGAAGTGCCAAAAAATAGAACATCAACCGACTTCACACCTTACAATCAAAAATTCTAAGAACAATAGTTAACGCTCCTTTCTACGTCTCCATCCTATACACTCTGATCTCAATATTCCTCTCGTCTCTGAAATAGCCCAATCACTCTACATAAAACCACTAAAATCTACACAGTCATTACAACTCTCTGATCCACAGCATGTCTACTACAACCCTTCCTTCAAATCCATATAGCAGACTGAGAACAATAGTTAACGCTCCCTTCTACGTCTCCAATTACACAATACATTCTGATCTAAATATTTCTCTCGTTTCTGGAAATAGCCCAATCTCGATACATAAAACTCCATTAAAATCTACACAGTCATTACAACTATCTGATCCACAACATGTCTACTACAACACTTCCTTCAAATCCATATCGCAGACTGAGAACAATAGTTAACGCTCCCTTCTACGTCTCCAATCACACAATACATTCTGATCTAAATATTCCTCTCGTTTCTGGAAATAGCCCAATCTCGGTACACAAAACTCCACTCAAATCTGCATAGTCATTACAACAACCCTCTGATCCACAACTTGTCCACCAAGAACACTTCTTCAAATCCATATCGCAGACTAAAGTGGCGGTGGTTACGTGATCATCTTAACACATAAAGCCGATCTCCTAGGATGGTTGCTGATATTAATACGAGGCGAACTAACGGCTTCCATCACTAGATGGTCGTCGTTCATTCCACTCACGTCTCTTGGCGCACATGCATGTGCAGGTGTATGTATATATTTGCATATATGTATGTGTATTTGCATCTTTTCCTTACCCTAACCTCTTTTGGTTGTTGTAAAATTAATTACAGTTGCAAAATAAATAATAATAAAAAACCCTTTATACTTATTGCATAATAAAATGAAGTTCTCCACTCGTTTACTTCTACAGTTCACTGTTATCATTGCTACTTTAAACGATATGTCAAGTGTTGCCCTGCTATAAATCTATTTACGAATGGACTTTATTCAGTGCTCAGGGGGTGAGTGTAAATAGAAGAGTAAACTGAAGAGATCGTGCTGCTGACACGGAAAGTATCCCTCTACGGCAACTCAGAACTCCATCCCACTAAGGGGCAGTCAGTACGCTGCGAACTAAACTCCCAACTGTGCTCATCTAACCAACCACCACCACTAACGACTTCGTCGCGGCAGATGTATTGACCCATCGTCATGGTCCGCGACTAGTCTAGACTAGTACCTTATCCCCTCCTCTCCAATAGTTTTAATGAATGACCTACGTTACAAAGTTTTACGTTCTACTTTGATACAAGTCTTTATTTTATTATGCAATGAAATTTTAATGCAAAAATCAATATGTTGAAGTAGGATGATTTATAATGTTGTAGGTATACTGTTTTATAAATGAATGCACCACACAGTTTCTGTTGAGCTTTGTATTTATCTGGGTAAAATATACAAATTATAAGTGGTTTTTCTTTGTTAGTTTTTGGAAATAACTTTTATTTTGTAATGGAATAATTTAAGAGGCTGTGGTTAATATACAGTTCATTTTTTCCAAAGGGGGGATCTCGAGAGGTTGGTGTTGCACTTTATTGAAGAGAGCTGAAACAACTAATCAAGCTTAGATAAAAACAAGTAACACAATAAACTTTTAGAACAAGGAGGTTCTAATTTTTCCCAAAAACTTTGACTTCATATTTCGGTTGATTCGGATGAGTCGGCTTATTTGTTACCTCTTCTCAACCTCCTTGTTCTAAAAGTTTATTGTGTAGTTCAAGAAAATCTGTGTTTTATTCACATATTTAGCACATTTTTTTAATTAACTAAAGAATAACACTCAGATCTAAACTCGTTAAACGAAAATCCTTTCTTTCGAATTTGGTACCTAACACTCATTTAAACTCATATATTATTTTCTTCTTTTAATTTAATTTTTCATTTAACACTGTTTTGAGGCCCACTTTTTTGCAATTAATCAGAGATTTCTGCATCAATTTTTAAAATAACCCCTATGCGTTGTATACCTTTCGAAATGTGATTGTATGTAGATGTTTTTCCTGAATAGTGCACGTTTTTAACATATATAATATTTTTGAAAAAAAATGAAGTCAAAGTTTTTGGAAAAAATCAGAAACTTGCTATTTCTTATGTTTGGGCTACAAAGTAAAATACTTAATATCATTATTTTGAAATATAAACTAGCTTATTTATGAGGAAATTTAACCTTCTTTCTAATGAGCTTATTGAAATTGCTGTAGCTTTAATAGTTTGAGAAATATAGACAAATGTTTGCTAAAAAGTAGTAGTACCTTGAAAAAACATAAAATTAAAAATATCTACAAAACCGAGCCGAATCGAGTCATAGTTTATACGGAATTTTTTTGTTACAAATGATGCCCAGAATCGCCTCTCGAAGTTACCGTAGTCTTATGCTGAACACCCTGTATATGTCTATTTAAATCTTTTATTGAAATTCATAACTGAAACAATTGCAGAAAATATTCTATACTACTCTCATGATAAGAGTAAATCTCGAGGCCATCTTCTCTTGGAGGATTATCTGGTATTGCCGAAGTGTTCGATAAGACGGTTAAGATGAGCTGCTGTAGAGGAATGAAATTGGAAAAAATGAGGTTTCGCAAGATCTTTAACGCAAAGGATTTTTAGATCATTATAGATGGTGAGGTTAGAAATAAAAGTAAAAAGCGTTAAGAAGTTTTCGAAGTATTTTTGACTATAAAATCTGGGTTGCGTAGAGAGTTGAAACAGTTTAGTCGATCCCAATACTTCGATGCCGTATGACCCCAAATAGGTCGCAGAATTTTTTGCTATTTAGGTTGAGTTTCGATCGTTGGTCAAGTAGTCTGGCGAAAAGTTTGGTCTAGGTACAGTCCAAGGTAGCATACTTTGTCCACATTTGGTGCAGCAGTTTGGTTGATGAAGACGGAAGACAAAATTTAAAAATAATAATAATAAAGGGGAGGGATTAGCTATGCGGTTAGCATACTGGACTCCCACGCGGAGATCCTGGGTTCGAATCCAGCATGACCCTTAGATTTTCTCTTCCTAGGAGCTTCTTACAGCTCACTGTCCGGTGATGGACAGTGTTGTCTGTAACGAGAGAACACTGTCCGGAGGCCGGCAGTGCACTGGAAAAAGCTCCGGGCGCCAATAACCTTAGATGTTGACGCGCCTTAAATCATAAAAAAAAAAAAAAAAAAAAAAAATTAATATAATAATTTTGTCAATGTTTAATACTCGTATTTTATTACAATTATAGGAGGGCTTATAAAACGCGTATTTAAGTATACGAAGTTGGGCTCTTAGCCAATCACATTGACAGCATTTAGACTCCCTAACAGCTAAATGCTATCATTTCGGGGCAGCATGGCTCCCGCCTGTTGTAACTAACTTTAGTTCAGTTCAGGTAGATCACTCTTTCTTTTTACCGTAACTTACCTACTTGATTTCCCGCTCCATTTAAAAAGAAAAAAAATATCATCTTTCCAACTCAGGGACATTAATACAGGGTACCCGGTGAAAAAGTGAAACCTAGTGTACCTAGTTATCGATATCGAATAATGCAAAAGAAAATTAATTCAGGACGAAATAAAAGAAAAAAATTCAATCGAAAAAGGGCCTATTTTGGGGTATCTTGTGCAACAACTAATTTGAAATTATAATAAAACCAATTAATAGCTTTAAAATGAAAAAGCAGTCATTTAACTTTATCTCTTGCTAATAAATTTATATAATATATATTCATACAGTTAGTGAGGTAGTATAAATTCTATACATTAAAGATAGAAACTGAAAAGCCGATAGGAGATAGCGGACAGATTGTGACCTTGGGCTACCGCTTTGCTTTTATCATCGCACCCTATCTCGCTCGTATACATTTTTATCTCGAATTCTGACAATTATATTTAACTTTTATATTGCTTATATAGCAGAAACTATGACAAACTTTAAAAATAAAACAGAAGTTAAAAAAAAAGAAGAAAATTCGACACTACTGTACTTAGAGATTGCTGTTAAAGCAGAAATCGAATCTAACCTTTAGAGTTTAGTAGACGAGTATAATAGTAGTGTTACCCCAATTGTACAAATAGTAGATTCTAAATTGTTACTGGAGGCTACATTATCTGTACGCTGAATTGGGGGGTATGACCGCCCCATACAAACGAACTCATTTACGCTGCCATTGCAATAGTTTGAGCTGATCATTCTCAGCACTTTGTGCTCCTTTCTCTCGTTTTAGATCAAAACTGCCATTTTCAGTCAGTGGGATATTTGCACTGAGGTTTTGGACTATAAATGTTTAGAGAGCAGCAAAAAAATTATTAAAATGGTTCCAAAAAAAAAAAATGGGGCTATCAAACTGAACGAGACAAAATCTCGAAACATTACCTTCACTCTTCGACGCATCTCGCTCCTGTCTTTTACAATCTTATTCCTTCACCAGCAGTCAACGTAGTCCGCTACCTTGGGCTTTACCTTGACAGAACACTTACATGGAATCCTCATACTCGACTTAAGAGAATAGAACTGAACAGACGCTTCCGATAACTAAAAAGACTATAAGACACCAGATCAAAACTCACTCTCGACAACAAAAGGCTTGATTTATATCATCATCATCATCATAATCTATTCCCCTTCTACCGCGTCAGCAGTGTAGGGGCTCTTCTTTCCACGCCATGTCTTTTCCCGTAAAGTGCTTCCGGCTATTTCGTTCTTGTTTCTTGTAATAATAAGGTTTAACAGGAGCGGGTTATTGGCCCGAAACCTCCGATCCTGATGATGGGGCTGTCACCTAAGGCATCAGGCTACCTTTTGTGTTTCTTCGAGCATAAAGGTGTTCTAATGCACTAATTCCTGAGACAGCACTCTCCGTGCCCTCAGGTTGTAACACACTGTTGGTCGTTCGGTTCCTGCCTAAGCAGTATCCAGGGGCACCACAAGGAGGAAACCAACTCACCCCCACTTGATTTATACAAGTATATTAAAGCCAGTCTAGGCTTATGGCATCGAACTGTGGGGTTCAACTAAACGCTTAAATCTCTCCAAAGGATCCAGTCCTTGCAGTCTAAAATTCACTGTTCTGTAGTAAACGCTCCTTTCTACGTCACCAATCAAACCATTCACACAGACTTGAACATTCCTTTCGTCACACAAATGGCTAAAATACGATACAGAAAATTCCATCTTAACATTCAATCTCATCACAATCCACATGTACATCATCTATCTTCAAGAACACTTCTAGACATCTAAAAAGACAGTAGCCTCGCGATCTCCTCTCTGATGAAGAGAGTCAATAGAAAGTAAGATTTTATTGGAGCGTTACCGCTGGGTAACCTCCACTCTGTGTGTTATATGTTGTTATTGTTATCATTGTTGCTTATAACGCAATAAAATGCGTTGATTGTAACTAAATAAATGATTAAAAAAAAAAACTTTACAATTACAAGTCTTGTTGCGTAGTAATTCTAAATGTTTATTTGTATTTGGTGGTACTGAGGCTGTAAAATTTTCTTTCATTCATGAATAGACGTACTTGCAGCCCTAGTTTATCATTATTGGAACAAGGAGCGAGTCTTGCTCCCTAAGGCACCGCTACCAAGAGGCTTATTGGACTATCCGGTTCGCTATCTAGTAGGTAAATCCTTCCCTCCTCTTATCTCCCAGGATCTTACTCAGTTTTTGTTGCAATATGATTCTCCTCTTGCTGCAAAGTACAATATCTCAAGTTGCAACCTCGCCTCTTCTCTACCTACGGCACAGAGGTACCGGGTTAAATAGGCCCATCCTGGAAAAGTGTTTTTCCTGAACCTACGGTGCCCAGTAATGAGGCCAGCCTCTAGAAGGATCTTGATTCCTTCAGGGTCTCCTCTGTTCTGATTTTACACAGTTCAAGCTTAATATTTCTATGTTTAATACCTGGAAAACCTTTCCAGGATTCTTCGCGGTCTCTCTCTCTCTCTAAAGTCATTGCTTAAGAGAGCTGTTTGCACGGGTGCCCTCGGTAATACTAAGAGAGCAGGTTCTGGCCCAATTAATGGAGTTGATGGTTCATTCCTGGCCTGCTGATCAGCAACTTCATTACCACTGATGCCAGCGTGAGCCAGCACCCACTCTAGAACTATCTTATTGTGCCGATAAAGCCACCTCAGTGGCTCCCCGCCATTCTGGTTCATAGCCTGGTTGTCCTTGAAAATGTGCATCTCCTCATCTCTAAAAAGCCTCTTCTCAGATTCTCCTCAGCGCAGGTTTTAATCAAAATCCAGACTGAACACTTCTCTCGACACAGTTTGCGGTAAAAAATCGTCTCTAATAAAACTAGCTGGGAATCTAGAAACTAAACTTTTTTTCAAACACCACGAGGGCACCAATTTCGGCTCCTAAGTTCCAACCCAAGAAAACCTGAGCCAGCTTTTCAACCCCGATCGCCAGGAAACTGCAGGACCCCATATTTTTGAAAGCTATCGTAAGGACTAGTTTTGCAATCTCCTCTCTTCCGGCTAAAACAAAAGTTCATCCTGACAACATAAAATATTCTTTGTTCTCACAACATAGAAACTGGTTTGTCTGCTATACAGTTGAGTTTACTAATAGTAACGTTCAATTTATCCCAGCTCGGAAAATGGACAAAAAGATTAGCTTTTCTTCAATTCAAAAATAGGAAAATCAATAATAGCCAGGAAAAGTATTTCCTTAGAGAGTTATCTTACAAACACTTTCACCCTTCCAGTCAATGTAGTATAAGAAGTATAAGTGAAACGAAAGCTGATTTGATACATCTGTGTTCTATGTATAGATAGATAAAGTATGTGAGGTTTATACACTGCTAGCATTGCTTTAAGAGATTTGCATATATCTGATATTTTCGTTAGATAGGGTTATAATATTATGCATGTATGAATTTTGTTCAAACTTATGTAATAAAGGAAGAAAGATTATTGCAAGTAATAATTTTTTATTATATATTTTGTGCCAAGCTTTCGTCTTAGAGACTAGGTCATCTGCAGGGCTTATGTTTTTTAAAACAATATCAATATTTTTTTTATTTTTATAATTAAAGGTTGGTGTGTCTTCTGCCCTGACAGTCAAAGGTGTTCTGAAAATGATTCTGTTTAGGACTCAAACTGGCAATAATCTTTCTTCTTTTTAGATTTAATGAATCATTTACCAAAAACTTTGATTCAAAAACATTTTACTTATGTTTTAATAAATTTTTTGAACTCCCAAGAAAAGAAAAATCTGAGGGTAGCTCTCCTGAATTTGAAACCAGCATCTCGGGCTTGCTGGACCACCTCCTCGTTACCAACTTAATTATTCCCTTTACTTTCCATTAGTCTAAATGTTTCTTTTTGTTTTTCTGTTCCAGGTCTCCTGAGAATGATTACTTCGTATAAGGTAAGAAAATTTCTTTCCTACACATTTTCATATTTGCTCAGCTGTACATTTGTCCAAATGTTTTTTTTTTGCTCACGCATTTTATGAGCATCTAACGTACTAGCCCAGTGGTCGCCAAACTTTTGAGCGAGTGAGCTAGCCTAGCATTTATAGGTCTTTTAGTGAGCTACCAAGGAATACTGGACGAAAGAAAGTACGCAAAATGGAATTAACACACGTTTATTGCCTACAAACATACATTTCTAGTATTAAAATCTACATATCTGACAGTAAGTGTAACAAAAAGTTAAAATGTACATTTCAATGAGAGGAGTGGAACTGTTTTAGGTAATCAAGTATTTTCTTGAAGTTTGGAGAGTATGTTGTAGCAGCCATTCTGATGCAGTTGTCCAAATGTTCATCGGTCAGTCTGTTTCTATATTTGCTTTTTATGAACTTCATACTTGAAAAAGATGCTTCACACAAGTAGGTAGAGCTGAACATAGCTTTCAACCTCAATGCAACTTGAACTACAATTGGATATTTTTCTTTGGGGACTAGAGGCCAAATATTTGCAGTGGTAGAAAGGGTTCTTAGATCATTTTGAAAATCGACAAATTCCATTTCAACTGCAGCCTGATCTCCACCCAAATGTTTTACAACACAAGCTGAGAAATCTTCTGCAGCGATCTCTACAAAAGGAGAGTTGACGAATTGTGCCACAATCAATATGCTTTTAAAATCTTGGAATCGTTGATCGAATTGTTGTCTTAAGTCTGAAAGAATTTCAACGTATTCTTGGTTATTGCTGAGGTGCTGGGGAGGATTTTGTTTGTCAACGATCTTCTTCTGACTAGGAAAGTGCTTATGTTCAAACTGGATAACATTCTTTTCCCCACAGCTCGAGCTTTTTGGAAAATGACGTTACATCTGAAATCAATCAAAGGGTTGCCAACCCGAGCGTGGCCGTGAGCTACCCAAAATTACCCCGCGAGCTACCGGTAGCTCGCGATCGACTGTTTGGCGACCACTGTACTAGCCGATGTTATTTTCTGACAAAGGTATTTTAATATTGTTCTCGTCTAAGATTACTTTTAGTATAACATTGATTACCGAAGTGTTGGTGCATACTCGTTCTATGCAAGAATAGCTAAAGACCGATTGGTTCTATTGCTTCACGGATTAATTACTTTTATTTTACTTATTTTCAGTTTACTATAGCCGAATGGCTGCAGATATGAATTTAACTGTTATAAATTTTATCATCCCTTAAATAAAATATGTTTTCTCTTAAAACTTAAATAAAATAACAATGACTGCAATAATTCTAAAAACTGCTTTAAGTCCTATTTAATTCTGTAATGATCAATCGAAAAGAGACAAATTTGGGAAATAACCAATCAAATGGATTTCAATCCAAAAGTAGTTGTTGTCGTGCTTGTATTGTGGCTTTCTATGGATTTTTCTTTTGAACTGTGCTTTTTGAGAAATGCCTTTACAAATAGCTACCGCAAAACTAAGTATGGCTACCCCAAGGTGTAAAAGTATGCAGCCCAAACAGGTCACCATGTAGTGAAGGATTAAAATTATATCGCTAGTTTTATTAGGTTTAGATTTTGACTTTACTTAGCTGAAACAAACTAAATCAGCAAATGTAGTGCAAAACCGCAAACATAAGTGAAGTCAAATTCTCTACACCAATCTAATTTTCTCTGATAATGAACGAAACTGCCTCGGATTATACAGCATTGCGGATCTGAACGGTTATTATTGTAACTGAAAACTCGATTCGGCTTCTAATACATTGTTCTCATGCGTTTTCATGATAATTAACTATCTTTATAATAGTTATACGAGGGTCGTTTGAAAAAATAAAGATAATATTAATATAAAAAAATACCAAAAACTGAAGTTAGGAATATTGGTTCAGTTGTCAGGCATTAATATTAAAAGGCAAAAGGGACTTACTGGTCAAACAACCCTTAATGTTTTCTCAAGGGATAAATCCCACAAAGATGACAATAGATATAAGTTTGTTATATAAATAATAAAAAGGAGAAGGCCCTTTTAGAGTGGTTGGTGTACTGGGTTTAAATCCAGCTGCTGGCCTTTAGGATTTTCATTTCTTAGGAGCTTCCTCTTACAGCTCAATGTCCGGTGAAAGGACAGTGTTGTCTGTATCGAGAGAACACTGTCCGCAAACCGGAAGTGCCCTGAAAAAAAGTACGAGGGTCGTTTGAAAAGTCCGTGCAAAGTCAGAGAGATAGCACCACTGGCGCGTATCGAGGTTATGTTTAGTTAGTAGCATCTCTTGGAAGAACACACACCAAGTTTCAGCCAGATTGGTCTATTTCTTTGTGTTTGGCATTCGTTTGAATCGAGGAAGTCGAGTGATTTTCAAAAAATGGACGAAAAAGAATTTCGTGTGTTGATTAAACACTACTTTAAGAAAGGCAAAACGCCTCAGGATACTAAAGAGAAGCTTGATAAACATTATGGTGACTCTGCACCTTCGATTAGAACAGTTTATAAGTGGTTTCAAAATTTTCGGAGTGGCCATATGGGCACAAGTGACGCTGAACGTTCTGGACGCCCTGTTGAGGTTACTACTCCAGAAATCATTGATAAAATCCATGATATGGTGATGGATGACAGAAGAGTGAAGGTGCGTGAGATTGCTAGTACTGTGGGCATCTGGAATGAACGGGTACATAATATTTTGCATCAACATTTGGACATGACAAAGCTATCCGCAAGATGGGTGCCGCGATTGCTCACGCTTGACCAAAAACGAAATCGTGTGAAGTGTTGCAAGGACGGTTTGCAGCTGTTCCAGAAGAATTCGCAGGACTTTAAGCGTCGTTTCGTCACTGTGGATGAAACATGGATACATCACTACACTCCTGAGACCAAAGAACAATCTAAACAATGGGTTACCAAGGGGGAATCTGCGCCAAAAAAGGCGAAGACCGTTCCTTCGGCCGGAAAGTTTATGGCGACTGTCTTTTGGGATTCGCAAGGAATAATCTTCATCGACTATCTGGAAAAGGGTAAAACTATTACAGGTGCATATTATTCATCGTTATTGGACCGTTTGAAAACCGAGCTGCAAGAAAAACGCCCACGTTTGGCCCACAAAAAAGTCCTTTTCCATCACGACAACGCACCAGCTCACACCTCAGCAGTTGTGGTCGCAAAATTAATGGAAATAGGGTTCCAACTCGTTTCACATCACCCCTATTCTCCAGACTTGGCTCCCTCGGACTACTATTTGTTCCCCAATATGAAGAAATGGCTGGCGGGAAAAAGATTTTATTCAAACGAGGAGGTGATTACAGAAACGAATGGCTATTTTTCAGACTTGGACATATCCTATTATTCGGAAGGGATCAACAAACTAGAGCAGCGTTGGACGAAGTGTATAAGCCTAAATGGAGACTATATTGAAAAATAAAAAAGGTTTACCCCAAAAAATTAAGTAGTTTTTATTTTTGCACGGACTTTTCAAACGACCCTCGTATATCCAATCTTTGTAAAAATACCATGTTATGAAAAAAGTCTTTAGGATTCGCTAAGAGACTAGCGTCAACAAAAACTCTTAAATCCTCCTCACATAAGCTTTTTCGCAATATTCTTGTCAAATAAGAAAAGCAGATTATATATTATCCAAGAAAAACTAATATTATTTTAGTAAGACGAAAAAATAACTGCCAATTTCAGTTAAATTTTGTATATTTTTATTGTGACGAGCTTTCGACCTAGGGGACTAGGTCATCTTCAGGGCTAATTGACAATGTAATATTTTACATCATTACAGGGTTGGTTGTGTCTTCTGTCTTGTCTGTTCATGGACTGAGTGTGATCAGTTTTATGTATTTGGTTGTGAGGAAGTCAGTGTTGCCAATTGTCAAGTATTTAGTAGTAAGTTGGCGTATATTTTGTTTAAATTTAGACTGTTTTCTGTCTTTGATATTTATATCATTTCTAGCACTTTCCCTTTTTTTGTGTGTTGGTTTTCTGATTAAAGTATTTTGTAACGTAATTTATTATACATATTCATTGTTATATAATAATTGTTAACACACTGTAAATATGTTCCACAGCCCTGAAGATGACCTAGTCCTTTGGTCGAAAGCTCGACACAATAAAATAAATACAAAATATGACTGAAATTGGCAGTTATTTTTCATCCTATTGAAACAATGAATCAGTCACCACAAATAATAATGAACATGATATTATTTTAGTTTGTTATGATTTATGAACTCTGTAAAAGGAAATGGATTTGCATTTTTTTAGTTGGCACCATTGCGGATATCCCAGTCTGGCAATTGAAATTTATGCTTAAAGTATAAGCAATTTTGGTTTGACTCCGGGCTGTAGACCATTTGTTTATCCTCACAGTCAGAATTCTTTTTCCGCGCCTGGCTCAGGTTGCTCAAAATATCTTTCTTAATTATTATTTTCACTAAAACATACGCGATGTGATTTGCAGTTTGTTCTGTCGGATGACGCGGTCACTGACTGATGTTAGTGCCTAGTGACTCTAGTCTCGTATTGTTGCTCTTTGTGTTCCGGTTGGATTAATAGAGCAAGTAGATAGCGCCAGTACGGTGATTCCCCCTTCGTTACAGACAATAGAGTATTGTGTGGACCGAGAACTGTTGCTCTGTGTGCGTGTGTAACGCGCGCGCAGGACGACAAAGACGATGTCCATAGACAGACAGACAGACTGGGTGAACTAGAGAAGTAGATTTTCCTCTGGCCCTAGTTACCAAACCATCACCCCCCAGTGTTACTTGATAATCTCGCAGTACACCCCCCTATTCTGTGCTGAACCCTAGTTGGATGTCACCTATTCAAGCCGTTTGCACCCTCCACTATGTTCCACTTCCCCTCTTTGGCAATCTCCCCCCCCCCCCCCGCTAACTCGCTCAGACTATTCTCCTGTGCTACTCTAGCCTGTGCATCAATCACCATTGCTTCTCCAGATAATGGGAATCAATGGGACCTGCATTAACAGTGTGATGTTGCATGCTTCTTCATTCTACAATATCAGTTCGTTGCACATACATGCTTGGCATAACAACATACCCAGTTTCCTTCATTTAAAGTTACTCTGTGATTGATCATAACATTGTAGAAGGAACATATTAAGTACGTAGTTTGGCTTAGAATTCCAGATTCTTTTTTAGACACGCTTTAAGTCACCATTTATGGTGCTAATGTTCATTTTTTAAAGTGATTATTAAATCTACAAGGTTGTCAGCAATGTTTTTGCGGTTTTTCAAAAATATTACTGTAGCTTAAAATTGCTTAACTTGCCCAATCGAAATAAACAGCATTAAAATCAGTCCATCTTTTTGATCAAGGTTGCTTTATCCTTTGTAAAAATTGGGTCATAAGGATTTATTGTCTGTTCAAGATTTTACTAGGTAGATCTCTTATACTTATACTCATCAGACTTCTTGTCAATTGATAATAACTTGAAGCAAGTCGATGACACTAGAAAGTCGACCATCATACGCAGCCATGCTTTTTTAAAAATGAAGTTAGGAAAGGATACCTAAGGGTGCCCTGTCTACGTTTCCTGTTGTCTTGCAGGAAGGAACCACTTCTCAATTCTATCCGAAAACATCAGAAAACAGTCATTTTCTTTTTTTGCGGGCATGCAGTGTAGAAGAAATCATGGTCCATACGTGATCCTCTAAATCGTTTGAGATGGTTCTCTGGTTCCTGGTTGGTTCTGAAACCATAACTCGATCTGGGTTATCTACCAAATAAAAATCTCCAAAGAGAAACTTCTGGAACTAATACTGCCGGCTTCAAACAGCATTAATTGGTCAACTTTTTTCAACAGAGCTTGCTCGTTGTTTAAACACATGAAATAATATAATAGAGTAGAATAAATATTTATTATAATAAATATATACAATACATAAAATAAATATAGAAGTGTTAATGTATAAAACATTTCAACCTTCTTAACTAAGTGAAGAAACAGAAAAGTTGGGTGAGGAGGATTAGAATGCAGGAAAAAAAGGAGAGGAAAAACCTGCAGCTAGTGTAGAGAGTTAGAGTAGGATATTTTTTAGTCTTCTGTGTCTGTATGTTGTAGTAGGTTCTGTAGGAGGCTATGTCGCGGCATAGTGGATTGGTATGGCAGTCTAGGATGGAGAGGAGTTTAAGCAGATGATTTTGGATATAGGAGTGTACCAGGGATAATGGACACAGTCTCGTGGAGTGTGACAATTCTAAGTGCGTCGCGGAGAGTCTGTTACGAGTCTCCAGAAATTTGTTTTGCGTTGTCCTGGAGTTTCTTGATGTTACTACTACAAGTCCAGGCTCCAGCAGGCGTAGAGTAACATTTGCCTGATGACTACTTTGTAAAGGAGTAGTTCGTTAGACACAGTCATTTTTGGAGTCACGTGAGAGTCATGAAATAAAAATATCGCAGTGGTCTTAAAAAAATTTTGGAAAAAGAACCTGGTATTAAATACATCGTTCAGCAAAACGTTTTGAAACATACACAAGTCAAAACCAGAAAACATCCACCCTCGATGTCTTGCCTTAAGCGATTTAGATGCAGTTTTCTCAGAGGGTCTTCCGAATCGAAGGTAATTGCAGAAATAGAATATTTATTCCATTGCTACATCGCTAATGGCTACATCTAATGCATCTACATCTTATAAAGAATTGAATGAAGTTTTATTCCTTTTGTTTGTCCATTTTGGAAATATAATTATTATTCTTTATGTTTTCGTTTCATAAAACATGTTTACTTACATAATCATGGCTACCTAGATCTAGACACTAATTGAGTGTGAAATTATTCGTTAAAAGAATATAATGTTGAACGAGATTATATAAACGTAACTATACTGAAGGAATAGTTTTGAATTTAGATTTCCAACAGCTATTACATCTAAAAATACTTCACTGTGTGTTACCCCCTCTCACAACTGATCCTCTAAAAAAGGACTCCTCCCAACAGGAGTTCCATTCTTAGCTCCTTTTTAACATCTTTGCATATTTTTTTTTCTTTTTACATGGTATTTTTAGATGTATTATTTGGCTGTTTTGGTTAATGTTACGCTATTTTTATCTGGGCGAGTAAATGATGTGCTTTCTCTGTTAGTTTTTTTGTCGTCACCTTTAGGATTTAGTTGTAAACTGGCTTACTACTTTTGTAACTACTGTTAGTTTCGCTAGTGGTTCATGTTTCCTGAATGTTTGGCGCGAATTGCCAATAAAAGCTTCAAGGCCATTGCTCCAGACTCAGTTATTACAGCGGAACCACATGAGAAAACTTTGAGAATTGGAAATAATAATGCAGAAATTGGAAAAAACTAAAGTTAGACGGAGTTTTATTTCTTGGGCAGGTATAGAGGGTCAAAAGAAATTCTAGAACCTTAGGGTTTTCCAGAAATGGGATACCATCTAATCTATATTGAAGATAAGATCAGATTTCAACCGTTCACCAAGCTATTTCGCTGCCGTTTTTGTCTAGTAATAGGAATCTAGCTCTAGAATTTATTTGTATGAATTCACTCGTGTCTAATTCAAGTCATTTGGGTATTTAAAGTGTACATTCCTAAGTTCGTAATTTCTAAGCTTCTTTTTGGGGACCAAAGATAAATTAGAGAATTGCATTGCTGTTGAAGTAGTGTAATTCCGAAGCTAGGGAATCAGTAAACTGCAATTTGAGAGAAACACGAAAAAAGGTTCCATGTAGTTGTGCTCATTCATTTTTCTGCCTTCCAAGTCACATGTTTAATTCGATGTAATATTTCCCAATAATGTAAATCTCAAAGTTATTTGTGACATGTCAACCTTGCCTTGTACGCTGATGACGTGGCCTCTTACACGCCATCTTAGAGAATGGACACCGTCACCAACAGACTAACAAAATTCTGCACTAAGTGGAGAATTAAAATTAACCACGATAAGACTAACGCTATACTCTTTACCAAACGCAGACCCTCCTTTAATCGACAAATTAGACTCAATAATTCTTTGATCCCGTGGTCTACCCACGTTAAGTACCTAGGCGTAACTTTGGACAACAAACTGACTTTCACTACGCACGTTCAGGACAAAGTAAACTCAGGCAAACTGGACTAGTAAGACTACTATTTCCCTTTACTCATACGTGACTCCAAAATGACTGAAACCAACAAACTACAAAGTACTAATCAGGCCGAAGTTACTCTACGCCTGCTCCGCCTAGAGACTGATTTCTAGTAGTAGCATCAAGAAACTCCAGGACAACACAAGAACAAATTTCTCAGACTCGCGACTAACTATCCTCGACGCAGTAAAATTGATTCACTTCACAAAACTGCATCCTTATCCTCGTACACTCCTACATCCAAAACTATGCAGAAACTCCTTTCCATTCTAGACTGTCACCCTAATCCACTCTGCCGCGACGTAGCCTCCTACAGATCCTTCTATAACATATAGACACAAAAGAATAAAACAGATACTCCTCCAACTCTCTACACTAGCTGCAGGTTTTTCCTCTCTTTTTTCCCTGCATTCCTATCCTACTCATGATGTTTGTACATTATACTTCGTTACAGGCGCCACGGTAGCCGAGCGGTTAGAGGCGAGACCTGCGAAGCTAATATGTATTGTGGTTCTGGGTTCGATTCCCGGTCTTAGGCCTTGGATTTTATTTAATGGTTAATAAAAGAAATTTACAGTAAAGTATGTTTGCTAGTCGCCTCCGTCCACGACACCTAATTGGTAGTTGGACGTTAAGCCCCGCCTGAAAAAATAGGCTTACTTACTTTATACTTCGTTATTTATTTTTGTATATATTTACCAATGAAATAAAATATTTATTCTATATTCTAGTTATTTGTGATATTCGAAAAAGGATTTATTTTTAGTTCAGAGATGGGGAAAAAAATTTACTAATTGCAAATAGTTTGCTTTAGTATTAAATATAAACTATAATTTGTATTAAAAAAATATTTCGATTTCTCTAGTACGTCAGTATAAAATAAATTGCTGAAGGTTGCTATAAAGGAAGCAGTGCAAGCAACGTTGCCAGTGTACGAGTAGTTAGTTGGTAAGGTTAGTGCTGTAACGGTAGAGATGTCAGTAAGCGAACTAGTTGTTCATCTAATTTTAGAGCCATGGAGAGATTCACCGATATTCACCATACTTCTTTCGTACAAATGGAGTTATTTATATAAAACTAACCGATTTCCGTGTTTCATGGGCATTTTATATTCAGCCATTTAAATTTTAGAAATATTTTATCATTTTACATTTACACTTACATAATATTTATAATAAAATTTTATTTTTTCTAAATTTAACCTTAGCGATATTAATAATTTATTGACAACCCTCGATATTATATTTTTTTACTGTAAATAAAAGTAAAAATTTAGACACCAACTCGATCTGCACGATGTGCAATCTCAAATAGAACTGCAACCCTGGAGCACTTTCTCTTTGTCCGCTGTACTCTCCACTGAGAAGACATTTCCTGGGGGTGTTCCTCCAAAAAGGAGTCCCAGTTAATAAATATTCTAAAAGTAAACTCATACGATCGCCTAAATAAGATCTACCATTATGTAATAGAGTCTTTATAGCTGAGATCATTTGTAATAAACGAATAAAGAAATGGAGTTTTGCTACAATATTTAAGTTATGTCTAATTTACATCAAGAATCATTATTATCATCTATTGTTCTATATAGGATTGTTTAATTTATTTTATTATATTTAATTTCTATATTTACAAGTGGCTATTTAAAATTATTGTATACTTCAGTAGCCCTGTAATATGTAAATTTAAATTAAATACATAGTCTTCACACTCAAACGTCAAATCCACCAACTGTCTTCTTACATCACACACCTATCCCACCAGCCGACCATGTGCGGTACCTTGGAATGTACCTAGACAAGAGACTTACCTGGAACCCCCATACGAGACTTAAACGTACCGAACTAAACAAACGATACAAACTTCTAGCCAGACTACTCGACAAACGCTCAAAACTCTCACTACAGAACAAACGATGATTCTATACAGTTCTTCTCACACCAATATGGACTTACGGACTCGAACTTTACGGAACAGCCAAATAATCAAACATCAATAGACTGCAAACACTCCAATCCAAAATACTCCGCCGCATTCTATGTTAGCAACCACACAATACATAAAGATTTCCAAATTCCACTCATCTCCAAACTTGCCAAAATTCGATATAAAAATTTTCACCAAAAACTCTCATTTCATCCCAACCCTTTTTGCTGCAATCTTATCTTCAACTACGCCCCGTGACCAACTGGGTGACTAATGGCGGCCATCACTGGATGACCGTCATTCACGTCTGCCATGTTATTTATTTTTACACTTAACGCATTTACCTATTGTACCCGCTAGGTACAGGTGTAAATCTCATTAAAAGGATAAATAATAATAATAAAAAAAAATTAAATACAGAAGTTTACTGTTCATTATTTTTGGTGACTGAATCATAGTTTCAATAGGATGAACAATTAATGCCAGTTTCAGTCATTATAAACTTTATTCTGCCGAGCTTTCGACCTAGGGACTAGGTCATCTTCAGGGCTAATTTACAATATACTGTTTTACAAAGCTATCCGCAAGATGGGTGCCGCGATTGCTCACGCTTGACCAAAAACGAAATCGTGTGAAGTGTTGCAAGGACGGTTTGCAGCTGTTCCTGAAGAATCCGCAGGACTTTAAGCGTCTTTTCGTCACTGTGGATGAAACATGGATACATCACTACACTCCTAAGACCAAAGAACAATCTAAACAATGGGTTACCAAGGGGGAATCTGCGCCAAAAAAGGCGAAGACCTTTTCTTCGGCCGGAAAGATTATGGCGACTGTCTTTTGAGATTCGCAAGGAATAATCCTCATCGACTATCTGGAAAAGGGTAAAACTATTACAGGTGCATATTATTCATCGTTATTGGACCGTTTGAAAACCGAGCTGCAAGAAAAACCCCCACGATTGGCCCACAAAAAAGTCCTTTTCCATCACGACAACGCACCAGCTCACACCTCAGCAGTTGTGGTCGCAAAATTAATGGAAATAGGGTTCCAACTCGTTTCACATCCCCCCTATTCTCCAGACTTGGCTCCCTCGGACTACTATTTGTTCCCCAATATGAAGAAATGGCTGGCGGGAAAAAGATTTTATTCAAACGAGGAGGTGATTACAGAAACGAATGGCTATTTTTCAGACTTGGACAAATCCTATTATTCGGAAGGGATCAACAAACTAGAGCAGCGTTGGACGAAGTGTATAAGCCTAAAAGGAGACTATGTTGAAAAATAAAAAAGGTTTACCCCAAAAAATTAAGTAGTTTCTATTTTTGCACGGACTTTTCAAACGACCCTCGTACATCATTAAAGGGGTTGGTGTGTCTTTTGTCTTGCGTGTTCATGGACACTTTTTTCATCCTACAGAAATTTATCTTTACCGTAGATAAAAATACCCAACATCTTATAATGACTGAACATGATTCTTGAATAGTTGTTTGGTTTTTATTAAGCGGGTACCCGCGTCATCTTCATTCTCAGTTTTTATGTAACTTCATTAGGTAACAAATTGACTCGTAATTTTTTCTAATGTCGGAGATTTTATTGTTGAATAGAAAGTTCATCATTATGTTTTACTTAAGTTGGCAGATGAACTTACTTTCAGCAGTAAGTAATAGATCTTTGTCTCACCCAGCCAGCTTCCCTCTCTCCAATAAATAGTAAGAAGTTTAAACTAATTAAGCAGTCCAGGGACGTAGCTTCACCCTGCCACGGAGCCAGTAGAGAAGCGCATGGTGGGGGATTGTAAGCTAATTTAAGGTCTGGGCTTCCCATTTCGACAGATTTCAGAATTATATTTCCAACATTCAATTAAATTTCCATCTGTTCTCTCTGAATTAGTAAGTTGCCTTCGCATTCTATGGCGAGCCTTAAAATTATTAGTATTTTTTTAAAAATAAAATCTGCCTTCATGAAGTTAAAGTATCGAGGCTTTGCTAATTGATTCTCTTCATGTGAGCAATCATCCAGTTACAATTAAAATTAATAAAATATAATGTAATAGTAATAGTAGTTTACTAGATAGATAATAGATAATAGATAATAGATAATATAGTGCAAGATTACGCCGAGTGTAGTAGAACTGTGTACGCGTAACGTGAAACAGACGTCCTTTCCTTCCTATTAGAATACATTTTTCGGCAGTTCTTTGAACGTAACCTTGGCATTTCACCGCCAACATTATTACAGTCTATTGCAAGAATAATCAAGGACATTATTGGAATCGCTTCTGATTCCCCTGATTACTAGTCTTTTCATTTAACCCAGTTCTGTTGGAATTTTTCTTACCTAGTATGGATTATGGCGAATTTTTTGAAATTCAATTTCCATCGGCAGTATCCGTCTTTGTCAACTTAAGAAATGGTGCATACGAGGTGTAGCTATTAAATAAAAAGACTATTGCTGTAAAACATTTTATTTTAAATTTATACATATTTAGTTATTATCACCTTCAATATACACCCCTCCCCTATCCCTTCAACGCTCCATGCGAATTTAGCTTTGTTCGAAGTCTTTTTCTGTGAGCTCCTGCATGACGCGTGCCGTTTTTTCTTTCACAGCTTCAACGGACTGAAATCGTGTTCCTTTTAATGCAGATTTGACTTTAGGGAACAGACAATAGTCACATGGGGGCCAGGTCAGGCGAATAAGGCGGATGGCCTAAAACTGGGATGTTGTACTTGGCTACGAAACGTCTTGACAGACAATGCAGTGTGAACCGGCGCGTTGTCTTGATGGAGAATGACTGGCACTTCCACAAATCGGGTCGTTTTTTCCTTACTCTTTCACGGAGTTGAGCAAGCACCTCACGGTAGTAATGTTGATTAATATTTATAATCGATATTTTCATCCGTTTTGGACGTGGACGCGTCCCAGGCGGTCATCATCTCCGACGTCTTCTCCGGCCATCTTGGAAATGCTTGAACCACTCAAAAACTCGCGCACGTGATTAACATCCATCGCCATAAACTTTTTTTAATATAAGATAAGTTTCAGTAGCGGTTTTACCAAGTTTCATGTGAAATTTTAATTCGTTGCTCTACTACATGTGTAGTACCATGATTTCGGCAGAACGAAACTAAAGCCTCTTACACAAAGGACGGTTCCTGTCAGACAGATTTCTCTACAAAATACGTGAGACGCTGCACAGCTGTCGGTCGTTAGGATTTGGCGCATGCATAGTTCTTCTGTAGCAGCATCAGTCTCGTCACTTAATAGCCACACCTCGATATAAATGATCAAAATATTTATTTTTAAAAAAAATTAAGGATTAGGGTTCCATCAAGGGACCCGATTCAAGTTGAATGTTTAAAATCCTTCAAAATTCAACTTGCCTAATGGATTTTTCATTTTTTTTTTTTTTTGGCGGGAGGACCGTGCCGCCTCTTAAATTTTTTTAATAATTAATAGTATACAAATAGATCTATAAAAGAGGTTTAAGTGATTTTACAATGTTAAAAAAACTCAATAAACAGTGAAATTATCGGATTAATTAGAATACAAAAAATACAAATTTAAAACATACAATTAAGAACTACAGCCAAAATAACATCAATAAAAATTAATTAGAATAGAATAGTCCTGAGGTTCAGTATTCTAAACTGTTTTATTTGTAATATGGAAGCCCTGAAGAAGGCGATGAATTTGTCGAAATGTTGGCAAAAAGACGGAGTTGTTTTTTTTTTTCTATACCGATTCCTCGTTAAATTGAATCCTTAAGACTTAGAAAACAACAACAAAGCTATTTATGCACACAAACACAGGAGTATGTTCCTGAAGAAGAATCGGCAATGTTATTTGAAATGCAGAGACCATCATAAATAACTCGATGAAAGGTTACCTGTGTATGGGATATATGTCTAGTGGAACAAAAGCTGACAAGATTAGAAGAGAAGGGATTGGTGTGCTGAGAGTAGAGAGCTGATAAGCGCTGTGAGTGCAGAGAGAGAATGAGAAGAGAATATGGAGAATCGAACAGGAACAAGAGAAGAGCAGGAGGCAACTAAAGCTAAACCTCCATTTTAGTTTGGACTAATACTACAGCCAATCTAGTAACCGGAGGGGACGGTGGCTGTAATCAGGTCCAGAGTTCTGAGAGGGAAGATCGGACACCAGTTTGGGGCGGGTTTTACTAGCTACCCTGTGTGGCAGCAGCTAGTAGAGTTAGAGATACCATAGCCCCTTAATTAAGGGGATTCTCCTGGACATTGGCTTCAGGGGTTTGTCAGCTACTCAACGTGTCCTTCTCATTACTATCGCAGAGGAAAATACTCCTTTGGGCAGCCCACAATCCTTAAGGAAGATCAGAATTAATCTTTATTTTTAATAAAAAAAATTAGAAAAAGTAAAACCGTGGTCGTGAAATTAAAAACCACTTGATTCAATATAAAACAAATAAATTAATGAAAAAATATTACTGCAGCAAAAATAGATAAATTATTATTATTTGATTAATAAATAAAGGAAGACGAATAAAGCGAAATTAATGGACGTATTTTGTTTTTATTTAAGATGTGCAGAAATATTTTGTACGAGGGTAGAATAGAGTAGTTGGCCAGCCAGAAATAGACACAATGTCCTTGGACGATTTCAAACCTTGCAATAACGTCTTTGTAATGATATAACTTTTTCTTTTTTATACTACATTTTAGGTCAATTAATTCACTTTATAAAAACGAAAAAATGCTTCATTTTCTCATTTAAAGTTTTCATTCTTTACCAAAGTATGCCTATTTTTTCAGGCGGGCTTTACATCCAACTACCGATTAGGTGTCGTGGACAGAGGCGACTAGCAAACATACTTTACTGTAAATTTCTTTTATTTAACCTTTAAATAAAATCCAAGGCCTAAGACTGGGAATCGAACCCAGTACCACAAGGCCTATTAGCTTTGCAGATCAACCAAAGTATGCTTTATATAAATGGAGGAAAGGGCTTTTAAATTCCTTATTCTCAGGTTAAGCTGTATGCATACTGAATCATGCTTAGATACAATTCTAAACGTTCGCTTCAAATATTTTGGTATTATAATCAAGGCTTATTTATTTAACCTTTATTTAGTTTTTTACAACTGCACAGAAATCAATGAAATAAGTAAAACAGATGGTCGATAATAGAGTGTGCTGATAGGCTAGGGCCAACAAGCACACATTGACTAACCAGCGATAGCAGCCGTAATATGCCATAATAGCAGGAGAATCATGGTCTGCACTAGACAGCCGACGCTATATTCGCAGATGGTCGCGAGGCCACCGACGCCTTAACCGTCGTGGAGGATTAGTTTGGGAGGGTCGGAGGTTGAGAGGGCTTGGACTAAAGGATTCATCTGAGGGGATAGTTGGGAATGGAATTTTATGTAACGGGATTTGGCGAGGACAAAGACGAAAGGGATTAAAGCTACAAAAAATCGATTACGTATGTTCGGAATGTAATTCGTTCGATTTCAATGTTAACTATTGACATAAAAAAAGCAAGCAAAAAAAGTCATCAGGGAAGCAAAATGGCTGTTTAACTTACAAAAAAATAAAAGTGAACGAAATTAATTATAATCATTTTCAAATATATGATTCTTTTTATTGACAACTTGGCCATCGCGTCATCTGAAACCTCTCGCTCCGGTACGGCTACATCTTCCTCTTCCCTTACTGCGTCCATTATGGCTTTCAGAGGGAGCCGAGGGGCTCCAACTTCAGTCCTTTTTTTTGCCATCAAATCCAATCGACGGAGAGACTAGAATTGCTGGACGTACAGGCAGCATCCTTTGTCTACTTCCTTGTTTCGGGATGGTACTCTTGGATAACATCTTTATCGCCACCCTAACTCTAATTCAGATTTGCCAGACTTTTCTGTAAGTGCTGAGCGAGAAGTGGATATAAGTCGTAATCTATACACCAAACTGATTATTCTTCTTTTTGATTGATGTGTGAAACTCAGAAGCTGCACACAGGGATGCAGTAGCTGTGCGTGGTACCTGGAAGGTTAAAATCAAAGATATTGTCCAGTACTGCAGAGCTAAAACCAGTTAAGCGTGTTTGACGTGTACAAATATCTATTACTGTGCGTTCGACGTGTATACTCGTTGTGAAAAAATATAAAATTGCCATTAACTATAAAAACTCGAAATATTAATAAAATACAATAAGAATATTATTTGGTGGGCTGTTTCCTTTATCTTACCAATAGAACTGCCAAGTATTTTATACGGAGGGGGTGGTGGGAGTCAGCCAAATGATAAGTGGTTGGTACATGTTTGGTCTACGCATTAGAGATTGGGGAATTACGCACACAAATAGAAGCTCTCAACCCTTTGTGCAATGCCGTTTATTTACCTTAGATAGAGGTTCAGACCTCAGTACGAGCATGATTTCATTTTGCACAGAATTCAAAGCTTTTTTTTCTTCCTTGTAAAAGCTCTTGCATCCCCTAGTTAACTAGGGACAATGCATACATGAAGCGGTGCAAGATTTTGAATGAGCACAGAGAATGCTGTGTAATCTCTCTCAAGCCCACAGGAATTGCAGAAAAAGTCGCTTGCAGTGACTATTAAGACGTTGTAAATTTTTTGGTAGTTTTGCCCAGCGTACGACGTGTATACCACGTCATTGTCTGATTTTAATTCCGCATTTAACTGCAGGCAGCCATCATTGAGTAAAAACTCCATGTTTGTAGATTTTTGTCTGGAGAAAGTCGTACAATTGAATTTCTTGTAATAACTTGAGACTAATTGTGCTACTTATTGCTCTGGACAGGCATTTTCATTCAGTATTTTCCAAATTGTTAATTAAAATATCTTTAAAATAAACGTTGGCCTAGTAAAATGAAATATTTACTTATAAAATGAATAGCCTTTACTCTGAAATCTCATTTTCTAAGTTCTATAAATAATGTTATTATCACTGTGGGATGTAGCGTTTTACATATTTTAAGATTCACTTTATTTTTTGGAAGTCACTGAACATTCTTTTTCGCCTCCCTCACCCCCTCACTCTTTCCCTCAAAGGTGCCGACATTTTGTTATTTATTTATTTTTATATATCTTATTTTCGAGGATAATGCACTTCTTTAAATAAAAATAAAAATAGGTGGGCGTATGGTTGGTAGAACTGGCTCTTTTCTGGTGAAAGCTTATCTTTAACCAAAAAATAAAAAAAATAAAGTTCGGACCGAGGAAATGAGGTAGAAAAAAAATAAAAAAAAAAAACTAACGGAACTTATGTTATATTTATCCTACTAATTTCAACCTGCACGCTCTGATATTCAGTTCACTTCCTTTGTAGTTAAGTTCTGTTAATTGTTTCCCGCCAACGTCGCTATAAAGTTATAATAAACTAATTAATGTGTTCAGATATTTAATCGCTGCGGCACTGCTTTTGTATTAAAAGAAAAAAAGAAGAAGTTTTGTAGGAACAAATACGCCTTATCCTAACTATAATTCTCAACTTTCTCACCTATACGTAATTTTGAAACTCTTAATTTTTAAAAAAGAGTAATTAATTT
The DNA here is from genome assembly GCF_049639745.1 of Rhodnius prolixus. Classification (NCBI taxonomy): domain Eukaryota; kingdom Metazoa; phylum Arthropoda; class Insecta; order Hemiptera; family Reduviidae; genus Rhodnius; species Rhodnius prolixus. The sequence continues at coordinate 29,109,494 of NW_027411624.1, forward strand.
TTTTTACTTAAAAAACATTTACTAACATTAAAGTTAATAAAAAGGCCGAAATTTTCTATCACTAAATAATTGCGATCTTCGGTAATATAAAATGATCAGTTTGTGTTCAATGAATGTAAGCTTGACAATGACACATTCACAAAATCTTTTTCAAAACTTAAAATAATCCTATAATTAAATTTAGTCGCCATTTAGTTTAAATTTCAAATATATTAAATTCTTTCAAAAAATTGGAAAAGAACTAATTTCCAGAATTAGCAGAATTTTTTTTTTTTTTTCAATAAAACTTCCTTTTAAAAGTAAAAATTCTTGTAAGAAAAAAGAAAGTATACAACCACCATTTTGTATACTTTGGTAGCTCTAAAGTTTTCATTGGTAAGGGGAGTGGCCTATTTGAAGAAGGTGTCACCCAGCTGACAATCCCGGCTTTCTATTGGTACAGCAGTTTGTACTGTATTTTCCATGCCCCTGTAATTGGTCAATTCTTTATGGTTAAGTACTTCTATGAAAGATAGTGGTTAATTTTTGTTTACTAATTTTTCCCTCATAGGTTTTTCATTTAATTGTCGAATTATGGAATTTAAAATATTCCATCTGAAAACTCTAGAAATAAAGAGGTTTCCTTTAATGGAGACGAACGGATGGTTGAAATTTAATTAGGGAGGCTGAAGGGCCTAGCTCAGGGGTCGGCAACCTATTTTAAGTAGAGAGCCATTTCTCCTTAAATAATTTTAATAATTCTTACCAAGAGCCGCAAGGGTGATAGAGTGTAAACAACTCTGAAGATCATTTGTAATCACTAAGGAACGGATTTTTATGTATTTAAAAATGCCAAATATTTAATTAAAATATGCATTTATTTTCGTCAATTATGTGGAAAATATGTGATTTTCTTAAAATATTTTCTGGAATATTTAAGTAAAATGGACATTTTTTTTTATGAAAATGGAATTTTTTTTTTTGGGGGGGGGCAAGTTATAATTATTTATACAAGAAAAGAACATTTTTACAATTTATAATAATTTATTAGGAACAAAATAATTTGTTTTTACAAGTTATAATGATTTATACAACAAAGAACATTTTTACTATTTATAAAAAGATGTGTTAAATTTTCAATTTTGAAAACTTCACTCTTCGAAATTGTTTGCAACCACATGAAATTTCAAATGTTGGAACGTAAAGTGACGACGATCTGGGCGTAAGATGGACTTGTAACGACTAAAAGATCATTCAACATCTACAGATGTTTATAGGTGCCTTGCTGAAAGAAGTTATCTCGTTGGTTGTAAAGGGTACACGATGTTCTGAGGTGACTTCTGTTCCACTGATAATATCAGAAATCTGGCAGTTGGTCTCCCACCCTTTGTTCTTGCTCAGTACTTCTACCAGTTTTGATCTTATTTTTTTTAAAAATACCTTTAATAAATGGAGTTTTCATTCGTTTCAATAAAATTAAAATATACATTATATTTTGGGCAGGCTGAAGAGCCACACAATTGGAATAAAAGAGCCGCATGCGGCTCGCGAGCCACGGGTTGCCGACCCCTGGCCTAGCTAGAATAAAAGATATTATTACTATTTAATAGTTTACTAGCTCAAGAAAGAGAGAGATAATTACAATAACTAAGTAGTCTAAACTATAATATGCAACTATTAATGAAAGGCTAAACTGAGGTTGCTGCTCGATTTGTTCATGAAGCTTGAATCTTAATTGGATTTAGGATTTTCATTCTAAAGATGGTTTTCTTTTGGGAAAGCTATATGGGCACAGCGATGGCGTAGAGTTTCCTTTTTCCTCTGACGAATAATAATAAGAAACTGAATTATCTTCAGACTAAGAAAACTTGGAACTTTTTTACTGTCAGAATCTCTTTGAAATTGTTGTTGAAATTATTTATTTTCTTGTTATACTTTCCAAATTCAATGCATCAGCTACAAAAACTTCAAGTTATATTTAGACCATAAAAGTGTTTTATCTATTATAGTAACTTAACCTTGAATTCGCCCACGAAAATCTTTATTAAATTAATCGTAATATACTTGTTTAGAAGAAAAAATAATGTTTTAGAAGGGAATAAAAGTTAGAACATGCTGTCTACAGATTATATTATAGAAATATAGCTTTGGTAAGTTAAGAGGCAAGTTGAAAAAGGCGTAATAAATGACTTTACAATCGTCTGATAAACGTGCACTTTGTCTTTGTTTAACCGCCTTTATGTGTGTACGAGCAAGATGGTTTAAAACTGTTAACTTTATTGTTTTAATATAAAGGCGCCACGATAGCCGAGCGGTTAGAGGCGAGGCCCGCAAAACTAAGATGTGTATTGTTGGTTTAGAGGGTTCGATTCCCGGCCGAGACCTTGGATTTTATTTAATGGTTAATAAAAAGAATTTATTCTAAAGTTTGTTTGCTAGTCTTCTCCGTTCATGACACCTAATTGGTAGTTTTGACGTAAAGTCTAACTGAAAAAAATAGGCATTACTTTACTTGCTTACTACCACCAGAGGGATTAGTTGGCCACCGATCTAGAGAGCGTTCTTCCGGAGTTTTTCTGATTTTGGTAATTAAATTGTTCTAGCCATTGTATAGGTGTGCACGTATACAGGGTGAGTAATGTCCATAGGCCTACTGTGTGTAGTACATCTAAAGTGGAGTTCAATGACGTATTGGACAACTTCATATTTTCCACTGTTCTTGAGTGACGTCACTTTACATTTTTTTTAAATAAAATCATTACTTTTTTTTTGCAATAAAAATGTTATTACTCAGAAAGTTTTAGTCCGAATTCGATTCTGATGACACGGTTAGAAAGATAGATACATTTTCTAAAAATTGATACCATTTCAAAGCATAAGTTATTCTCCAAACAGCCTCAATCTTCCTCCGAATACTGGAAAAATAAAAGTAATAGAAATTTTTAAGAAAACTCATTAGGCCCCTTACGTGATCATTAACAGACCTAGTTGCTGTGCACTTTTTATAAAAGTTTCCTTGTCTAAAGAGGGCTTTCAAACGGTATATATCATTTTCCAGGATTCCTTTTATCTTCGTATGAGAAATTACGTTTGTTTTGCTAGAAAACGTGTTCACGAGCACACAACAATGTTAGTTTATCAAAGTTGTTTTAATTCATTGAAAACTCTTTTAGATGGACCAGTAGTCAATTTTTAAATTAGGCTGTCTTAAAATAAGGAAGTCAAAGGTTACAAATTGCACTTTAAACATTTACTTCTGATCTCTCTGAAATACTTGACAAAATGTTAGGAAATACGAGTATTTTAATCAAGTACTATTTTTATAATCGAAGGTTAATTTGCTTAGTTTCAAATAAGGTACAATAGACAATTTTGAAAGACCAAGTGTAATGAAGTAGAAATGTAAAAGGCCAATTTGGGGGGTGGCTGAGGTTGCTTGAAAATGGATTTTTTCTGTGAAATCCCAATACCAAAAATTAGGTTAGAAACGTTACCTCGGAACTAGAGAGGAGAAAATCCGGAAGAAAATCTATTTAAAGAAAATCTATTTAAAGAAAATCTATTTAAAGAAAATCTATTTAAAGAAAATCTATGTAATGTACGAATTATATGGAAAATACTCAACTAATCTTTTAAAAATAAATAAGTTACGTAGATTTAATGAGGCTAACAGCCGGCCTCCCACTAGCCTATTTCTAACATACGTAGGTTTAGGCTAAAACTTTGTTGGTAAAAAAAAAGAACTGCGGGCATTAAAATCATTAAGATGAAAGGAAACATTCAGTGACTTGGCTTGTTTTCAAGAGTGCAGTGGGTTGTTCATTTGTTACAATATTAAACAGCTGGGGCCAGATTCTTGACTGTTATTGTCAATGGAACAAAAAAGAACAAATAATTTGCTATAATTTTTGTTCTCTAGCAAAAACTTGAATGAATGTTCCAGCGGCTATTTCGTTTTTTCATAAATAAATCTCTTAACGCTTCCTTTAACATGGAGATCTGTGTGTGCTCTAGGAAAATTGCCTGCACTGAGTTTATTTCCTGATCAAAGATGGTGACACTGCTTTTGATCTTTGATGTTGAAATATGACAGAATTGCTGCTTTAAGAATCAGCGGAGATGATTAATCGAGTTCCTTTCACAACTTGTCTTAAAGCTAACAAAATTGCCCAATCCCCCATTGTTGGAGCTAATGAACTATTCCTAATAATTGTGGAGCTAAATATTTCTAAAACATTCTAGGTTCACGTAATTCAAAAATTGTGTATTAGAGAAGCAAGTGGTTATATGGAACAGTCTTTTTTTTACCTAGCGTATTTTTAACACTACAGAATTTAAAATCTACTCTGAAGTAAAATCATAGACATACATTATTTGTTTGTTAATTTGGAGTCCTGAGTGGAATACAGCAAGGAGTCTGGGAGTTACACTGAAAAAGTCTGTCGTGGTGCCAATATTGGGTTTTCAGAAAGTGTGGTGGATATAGGACACACATAATAATTATAGTTAATGTTCTACGTTTCGCCATGAATTGTAAAAATAAGCCTTAAATTTGCCACAAAACTATATTTTACACAATTATCGTACATTATAGATAAAAATTAGGGTGTAATCAGTTTTCTTAGATAAATGTCAAGACATGATTGGTGGACTGGACACAAAAATCACAAAACACAACAAACAATGCACTCAATCCACATTTCTCCGGGCTTTGAGTTCTTGCACTTTTCTCCGCAAAAAAATGCAATCCGCATCTTCATTATCTGGTGTCGAATTTTGGGATAGAGTGGAGAAATCCGATTCACCTGATGAAACTGTAACATCAGAAACGTCTTCAGAATCTGTTTGTTTTGATAATAGGCGACGCAATGTTGACTTTTCGGGACCCTGAAGTGAAGTGCAGCTTCTCGAATACCAAGTTTTTTTCTCCCTTACAGTTTTAATAGCACCAACCATGTCCTTTTCATCCCAATTTTTACGTTTGCCATTCGGCGATGGACCTAATTTTGTTCTGGGCATATCTTTTTAGGCCCTTTATAGTACCCTGCAGAAAAAAAAAATTATAAGACACTTGTTTCGTCCTCAGTGCCACTTTTCACACTTGTTCGGCAGACGATTAACGAGGTTGTGATATGGAGCAACGCTGTCCCATAATACCACCATACACCGCGTACAATATAACCTCATTTTTTTCCAATACAAATTCATATTTGAAATCCATAATACTGGCAATTAAAACTCTCTACTTTCTACATTTTTAATGTCTAAGGGAAATTATTCTAACTTTCCTCGGCATTAACCAAAAGCAGAGGAAAATCAACCTTAAGAAAACTTTTTAGCATTGACAAAATCAACACGGTCCTCTCTTGGACAAAGCTGCCACTCGATTGATGCGCTGCCTTCTGCAGCAGACAAAGCCTTCCCCAAAAGAGTAGTAAGGCACCAAAAACTAACAGATTCACAAAAACAGGGGGTGTCCCAAATTCCAACCTCGTCCCAAATTACCACCTTCTCCTCTAAATACTGACTAAAAGTTTATTAGTTAATTTTGAACTTATTCAAAATGAATCTGGTAATCGGATGTCTTTTTTGGATTCCGGAAGTTAGTGTTAAATAGAGGAGCACTGGCTTATTATTTCTGAGAATTAGGGGGAAGAAGCAATGCTAGGTTTTGGTTGGTGGCGATACTGGAGGGGAGTACACCAATTCCATGGAGTTCTCTTGTCTATTCTAAAGTTAGGCATTTCCGGAACTATTGGAATGCGGATACGCTATGGTTTTATATCTTTTCTATTTCCTTTGCCCATGTTTTTGCGGTCATTATAAGCGTGTGTATAGTATTCTTTTATGATGTATATTTTCAGCTTTATATCCTTAGTCATAAGATTTTTCTCAAACATTCGAGCATGCGCGTTTGCGTTTATGCAATTAATGTCGTTAATGCCGTTTAATCAAACATAACCATTGATGTTTTGGGATTTAGCCTAATTAAAGTGTTGTACAATTATTTTTATCAATTCATACACAATCTTTTTACGCGACTGTCATTTTTTGCTAATGATAAAAATTTGAATTGCATTTGAAAATGCCATAATAATAGTTGCAAAATGTGAGAAAATTAAAAGAGAAAGAAACAAAAAATAGTTCCCGCGGATAATTAATTACTGCATTTTCTCTGACTTTTGTGATTTTAAGCGAAGTTAAATATTTTAGATCTATGATCGTTTCTACTGATTAATTGGTTTTCTGCGGATGGTATTAATGTAGCTTTGTTAGTTTATATTTAAAAAGAATGACCTAAATACTGTTTTAAAACGGCTTAATTCAAAAAATTTGTTTAAAGACCATTAATTATGTAAAAATAAGCGTTACTTGGCCCCCGTTCTCTACTCAGTATCCACATCAGACATACCTATACAACCCTCTACACTACTCTGTACATATGCAGATGGTACAGCCATACTAGCTACAAGTACACATCCTTCATCAGCTTCATACAAATTACAGACACACTTACATAAAATAGAATCCTGGGCCAAGAAGTGGCGGATTAAAATGAACCCACATGAAATGCCACATTTACTCTCTGGCTATTGGTAAAAGTTTTCATGTAGCAATGAAGGCGCCACGATAGCCGAGCGATTATAAACAAGACCTGCAAAGCTAAGATGTATTGCGGGTTACTGGGTTCGATTCCCCCGGTCTAGTCTTTGGATTTTATTTAATGTTTAATAAAAGAAATTTTACAGTAAAGTATGTTTTCTAGTCGCCTCCGTCCACGACACCTAATTTGTACTTTACACCTCGTACACCTAATTTGTACACCTCGTACTTTACTTCTTTTTTTTTTACTTTACTCAATCTCCGGCGAGACACCTGTCCTCTGATCTTCAGCCACAGCAATTTTCTTCCTTGTACAGATCTGGTGCACAGACCTTGGGCTCTTCATAAACTAACGACTTACTTGGAACCCGCACACTAGACTTAAAAGGGAAAAACGTGCGAAACTTCTTTACAGACTACTTGGACGACGCTCCAAATTGCCTATAGAATTCAAACGTTTAATATACAGTACTATCCTCAAACCTATGTGGACTTACGGACTAGAGCTGCGGGGGTTCAACCAAACCTACAAACCTACGGACTGTGCAGACATTTCAATCAAAACTACTCTGACAGATAGCTGACGCTCCTTTCTACGGCGAATAACCTCACTCTTCACAACGACCTCAACATTCCCTTCATAGACCAACTCGCCAAGATTAAATATCAAAAATCCCATACTGCTCTCTCGACTAGCTCTAATCCTCTCGTACAGCCTCTCGCCTCCTCTGACATTCCTAACAATCCATCTCGCAGACTGAATCGCCAGTGGCCCCGCGACTTCCTTACTGTCTGAAGACCTAAAGATCATTATATCCCGTAGAGAGTGCTACCACTGGGTCTGCTCCTGCTCTTCACGTACCAATTAATCTCAGTACTTCCTGATTTACTTATTGTATATATGTATATACAGATTGTAGATAAGTTAATAAATTATAAAAAATAAAAATTAACTAAAATTCATTTTTGAAAAGTGTTGATGTTTTAGAATTTGAAAACAAAACTAGGTAAAAGTGAAATTCTAGTTTTAATTCGTCCTAATTACCAGATCAATAACAGAATTACGGACAGAACAAACATTTCAGTCAAAACTACTCTGACAGATAGTTGACGCTCCTTTCTACGGTGACTAACCTCACTCTTCACAACGACCTTAACATTCCCTTCGTACACCAACTCGCCAAGACTAAATATCACGAGTTCCATACTGCTCCTTCCTCTGCACAGCCCCTCGCCCCTACTGTAATTCCTAACCAAAATCCATCACGCCGACTGAATCGTCAGTGGTTCTGGTACTTCCAAGAGAACTGAAGATTTTCGTCATCATCAATATCCTGTGCTACCTCTAAGTAGTTTCTTTCCTCCTGCTCATCAAGCACCATTTACAACTTCATCACTCATATTTACTTATAGTTTGTATTTATATACAGATAGTAAATTACTAAATGTATATAATTTTTATTATTTATTTATTTATCCTTTTATTGAAATTTACACCTGTAGCTACAGGGTACAATAGGTAAATGTGATGAATGTATATATATAGATAACGTGGCCGCCGTGAATGACAGTGGTCATCCAGTGATGGCCACCATTAGTCACCCAGTTGGTCACGGGGCCAACGGCGCCTCAGCCGTCTTCGAGGATTGGTGGGTAGCGTAGTTGAAGACAAGTTTGCAGCTAAAGGGTTGGGATGAAATGAGAGTTTTTGATGAAAATGTTTATATCGAATTTTGGCAAGTTCGGAGATGAGTGGAATTTGGAGATCTGTATGTATTGTGTGGTTGCTAACATAGAAAGGAGCGTCTACTATGCGGCAGAGTATTTTGGATTGGAGTGTTTGCAGTCTATTGATGTTTGATTATTTAGCTGTTCCGTAAAGTTCGAGTTCGTAAGTCCATATTGGTATGAGAAGAGCTGTATAGAGTCGTCGTTTGTTCTGTAGTGAGAGTTTTGAGCTTTTTTCGAGTAGTCTGGCTAGAAGTTTGTACCATTTGTTTAGTTCGGTACGTTTAGTATGGGGGTTCCAGGTAAGTCTCTTGTCTAGGTACATTCCAAGGTACCGCACATGGTCGGCTGGTGGGATAGATGTATGATGTAAGAAGACAGGTGGTGGAGTTTGTCGTTTGAGTGTGAAGACTGTATTTAGACTTAGTTGGGTTAATTTTTATACGCCAGTTTTCTAGCCAAGGTTCTATTGAGTGAAGGATATAAGAATTTAAAATAAAAATATATAAGCGTATTTTAAAAAATATTTAATTGTATAAACGACTTCTACCAGATGAAATATGAGCTTAATGAAGATAGAAATTCAATGCATTTATTCCTTTACGTCACACCATAATGGACACGTTCTCTGTTGTAATATGAACAAACAAATCGATACCTATTCAACATATATGACCATTTAAAACTCATATATCGCATATATTGGAGCTTTGTCAAATATTGTTTTACTCGATTTATATTTATTAGAATTTTCTCTTTAATACTGTTCTATGTATTCGAATTTAGTAGTTAGATTGGCCATATCTGTCTGTGAACACTTTTTATACACTTGATTTAAATGTTGCTTTTGGGTTGAATGAGGTAGAATGGGTTCTATATTTTAGTTTTAATTATTTCTAGCTCTGAGCTGAATATTCACGATATTCAATTGGATTAAAAATACCTGATAAAATATTCGATACCTGCGGGTCATGCAATTAGTTGTCACGATATCGATATTTGTTGCTAGAAATTTGAATAAAATTCACCAACAATGTTGTAAAATTTGTGGTAGAAGTTCTGTTCACTGCACATACTACTCTCTACGCTGTACTTAACAACATTCCCTGTTAATGATCTAAGCAAGACTTTTAATTCATTAAAACTGCAAAAATAAATGCAAAACGCTTTAAAGGCTGGTTTTGCAAATGGTCAAATTCGCTTAGTAGGAATTGGATTAATCTATGGAACTTTTTTTTTTTTTATCTCTGCGGGCATCCCCTCTCTGTAAAGACTGTAAACACCACCAACATATCCACAGTATATTTTGTGCTCAACTAAACCATAGACTAAGATTAGCTGGTCCCAATCGAAAGTCCATACGAATACTGGTGAAATGCTGAGAAAAGGTTTTTGGAAACGTTAGGCGCCCCCTTGGGGTAAGAAGTAATATTTTTTCCTATGTGATTAATGGAATGACTTGGGTATACTCGCCCAAAAAGTCAACGAAGTTAGCAGGTACCATCCCTTGAGAATAAACGGATTTAAACATCGGTACCAATCTGCTGGTAGTTCCTATAAACCTGCGTGCTTACCTAAAGTTGAGTGGGGTGTTTATCTTTCCTAGAACCATCCAAAACTTCTTAATTTAGAATGTCATAACTAGGTTTGGCGTATAGCGAGGAGGTAGGATTATACATTGGGGACACAGAAATTGGAGAAGGTTAAATTTCTTATTTTATATCATATCCAATATCTTCGGGGCCCTTTAATTTCATGAAATCTTCTTCAGAATCTCTAGAAAGGGCTTAGGAGGCGAGGGGTTGTTGGCACCAGAGAGAATTCTTTTAGATCTGTCCTAGACATTCTCGATGAGATGTTTGTTCACCTGTATTGTTCTGAAGAGTAGTGGAGAGCCCATCATCAGAGGGGGTACATTTTAGATCTATTTAGTCGGGATGGTGATGTAAATGTTTACCGAAATTGATTTAAAATAATAATAATAATAATAATAATAATAAGGGAAGGGATTAGCTATGAGGTTAGCATACTGGACTCCCACGCGGAGGTCCCGGGTTCGAATCCAGCAGCTGACCCTTAGATTTTCTCTTCCTAGGAGCTTCTTACAGCTCACTGTCCGGTGATGGACAGTGTTGTCTGTAACGAGAGAACACTGTCCGGAGGCCGGCAGTGCACTGGAAAAAGCTCCGGGCGCTAATAACCTCAGCTGTTGATGCGAAAAAAAAAAAAAAAAAAAAAAAATAGAGAAAACTAACCACGCCTTACTCGTTCCCGTACTGACATAAATACAAAGAGAAGCCTTCCCAATCAAACCTCAACCAAATGAAATCCTTCCAATCCAAAATCCTATAACTCTAGTTCGTAGGAAATGGATTAACTCAATGGTTAACCTATAGCGCAGAAATCCCAGGTTGGAATCCAGTTGTTGGCTCTTAGATTTTCTCTTGCCAGGAGCTTCTTACTACTCACTGTCCAGTGATGGACAGTGTTGTCTGTAACAAGAGAGAACACTGTCCGGAGGCTGGCAGTGTGCTGAAAAATCTAATGCTCTCTAATAGCCTAATTTCCGCCTATATAGAGCGGATTCTATTATATTCTAAGCCCAAATTCTCCTCCTGTTCAATTTATTAAGCTGTTGTCTTTTCTTAAAAACTAACCAAAGCCAAATCCTCCTCGTAGGATCTCTTGTCAATGGCTGCGCGATCATCTAAACGCAAAACGTCGTATCCTCCCTCACTTGTCGATCTTATAACTAGATATGTCTACGAACTCTGGTTGTTACCATACATCGCATGCTTCATTACAATTTTTTTTTTTTTTTTTTAATTTCTTTATTTAAGTTTTAAAAAAAAGTAAAGTAATCGCCTATTTTTTCAGGCGGGCTTAACGTCCAACTTCCAATTAGGTGTCGTGGACGGAGGCGTCTAGCAAACATGCTTTACTGTAAATTTCTTTTTATTAACCATTAAATAAAATCCAAGGCCTGTAGACCGGGAATCGAACCCAGTACCACACAATACATATTAGCTTCGCAGGTCTCGCCTCTAACCGCTCGGCTACCGTGGCGCCTTATTTAAGTTTACAGCATTAAAATAAACGATAATACAAGAAGTTTTTAAAACAATAAGTCATTAGACTTATTAATTATCCTAAGTTTTGTTCATTTTTCCGTAATTTTTAAAAAATGCGATAAAAAAAAGCGGCGATGTTTTGATGTAGGTCGCCTCTTAGGTAGGTCGACTCTACTGAGATAGCTAGTGCTAACCACGTTGCCTTGTTGACCTCAATTAACGTGAATGTTCTAGTGTGTGAGTGTTAAAGGAGAAGGAGACCTCGACCTAATAATTCGGAATTTTGATAGATTTTTCCTCTTTTTTTTAATTGTATTTTATTTTCTAATTTTTACCTGATCGACCCAACTTATTAATTACATAAATTACGATGTAATTTATGTAATTAATAAGTTAATTTTTTATATAATTTATTCTCTTTGATTCTATTTTAAATTTGTTCAAAGTTTTGTAATTCATTCTGCGATAAAAGTAAGATTATTTTTAATTAAATAGGATCATAATACGTAATCTTATGTTTGATGGGCTTTATTTATTACGGTGAAAACTTTTATTACCACTTCGCGACACTAATTCTTGTGCTAAAACAAGATTTAAGGTCTTCGAGTACGTAAAAGGTTACCCTTCTTTGAGACTGCCGCGTGTGGTAAGTCAAGTGTTAACTCTCCCAGGTTTACGCTAAGCACTCGGGAAGACCTGGATTGCTACTAAGTAGGTTTCCAAATAGGAGTTTTCGCTAGAAATAAAGTTAGGTCTCCTTCATGCTTGCGATGTCCTATACCGTAAAGCGCAAATTAGGGACATTCCTTTAGATACTCCAGGATGGGGTCCACCAATAAGCTTCTCGAAGGACGGCTTCTGTTAGAGAAGGAAAGCAGGTAAACAGTGCCATTTGTTCCCTGTTCTCACCTACTGTCTCGTATTGTCAGATAAAACTATTGAGCCAGAGCATTTTATACTAGTTACGCGCACACTAGTACAACTAGAAACAAGAAACTAGGAGATGTCATGATCCACTCTCCTTAATGCTTAGCGTTAACCTGGGAGAGTTAACTTAACTTACCATACGTGACATTCACCAGAAGGCCTTTATCTTCTAAATCTTGTTTAAGTATAGCCACAGCAATCCTCTACATGCGGCTCTACACAGTTAAAATTAATGTCTTGGTCAGGGTTGATAGTGTAAAGACAAGAAATGGATGATAACGTTAAAGTAGCGTATTCACTCAGCAATACTCGATGTAAAAGACAAAACTGAGACTTTTTTAAAAGTTAAATAGAACATCCTAGACGGTCCAAGAGCTTCCCTACCCTGAGACATAATAATAATAATTTAATACGGAAGGGATTATCTAAGCGATTAGCATAATGGATTTTCTCGCGGAGGTCCCGGGTTCGAATTCAGCTGCTGGCCTTTAGATTTTCTCTTCGTAGGAGCTTCTTACAGCTCACAGCCCGGTGATAGACAGTGTTGTCTGTAACGAGAGAAAACTGTCCGGAGGCCGGCAGTGCACCGAAAAAAAGCTCCGGGCGCCAATAACTTCAGATGTTGACGCGCCTTAAATCATAAGAAAAAAATAATAATTTAATATAATAATAATGGCGTGTATTTAACTTACGATAAGAGTAGATCACGAGGCCATATTCTCTTCAATCTCCTTAGGGGATTACCTGGTAATGTGGAGGAAGATAGGTGTTCTATGAGAGGGTTAGGATGAGCTGCTGTAGAGGAATGAAATTTGAGAAAACGAGTGTCAGCAAAATCTGTAATGAAAGGGATTTTGAGGTCATTATGGATAGTGAGGTTAGATACATAGAATGGAACGTTAAGTAGTTTTCGAAGTATTTATGACTGTAAGTCTGGTTGCGCAGAGAGTTGGAACGCTTAGTCGATCCCCATACTTCGATGCCGTATGACCAAATAGGTTGTAGTAACAGTAGATATAAGTCTTTTGCTATGTAGGTTAAGTATCGAACGTTTGTCAAGTAGTCTGGCGAGAAGTTGGTAGCGTTGGTTAGTTTCTTGTCTTTTCAGTCTAGTATGGGGATTCCATGTCAACCGTTGGTCTAGGTGCAGCCCAAGATAGTGTACTTTGTCCACAGTTGGTATAGGAGTTTGGTTCAAGATGATAGGAGGTAGGATTTTCCTTCTGCGAGTAAATACTATAAATTTTGATTTCGTAACGTTAGTTTTGATTCGCCATTTGAAAAGCCAGTCCTGTAAGTGGTTGATGTGTGTTTGTAGAGCTCGTGTAGCGATAAGAGGATCGTGATGAGGAGATAAGATTGCAGTATCGTCAGCAAAGGTGGAAAGAATGGTATTTGGATGTTGAGGTATATATGCTGTATACAAGGAGTAAAGAAGAGGACCTAGGACACTCCCCTGAGGAACACCAGCTTGGGCTAGATGGATATCAGAGTCTGCTGCTCCACAGTGGAGGGCTTAACTGTTGTTTAGCGTTTTATATCACTTTGAATCTGATTCTTTAATACCTTATTTATGTTTAATAAATTCAGCTTATTGAAAACTAAACCCCCCAAAAGAATTGTTCCTCCCCTTTAAGATAGTTAAGCAAAGAAGCAAGAAAACATAAAGTAAACCTAACCGTTATTTATGTTTATGACAGCCGTAAACATGGTCAATACAATTTATTTCTTCGAGAACGATTTAGTGTTTAGAAGACCAAAAGCAGCCGATGATGGTGGTCTAAGAAAGGTTTTGGAAGGGTACAGAAAAAAAGAAGAGAAAAGGTTGCCGCCGTTACACCCGTAGTGCGGGGGCGGCTTCAAGCCGTGCCGCCAAAATGAATTATTGATCGAAGTGAAAGAAGGTGTTGTATTGAGGTCAGACGAGAGTTTGTCCGCCTCTTGCTTGCTCTTCTACTTCTCTGTTCGCCCCACTATCTTATTCTATCATGTCTCTTCTTGACATCAAAACTTGTGTGCCGCCAACGCAAATACTCTCACTATCTTAAAAATATATATATATATATATATATTTGGTCTCCATTCAGCCCACGATGACCGAGCATCCATCGTAAGTGGGTGAGAATAGAGGAGACTGGAAAACAAGTTGGAATTACTCGAGGAATTAGTTAGAATCGTATCTTCTACGTTAACCTGGTTTTAGCTGAGTGAATAATTGATTCCTTAGCCTCAGATTACCATCTCCTTTTAACTCCACCTTTCCTTCACTCCTGCCCTTCTTTAATTCTTAAGTATCTCCGAGACATTAAAAAAAAAAAAAAAACATTCTATTCCGAAAAATCCTCTCATAAACAATAAAAACATTGAAATTACGATTTAATTATTTCCCTTCTCTGAATAAATACTACCAATTATTACAACTTAGATTAAATAAACAGTTACGTTTTATATCTATCGATCTACAGGTCATGTATCTCAAGTTTGTCAAGTGGCAGCATATGTTCCATTTTTTTGGGCGTTTATTTTTGCTACAATCAGCGCGTTGGCGCTATAAGTAACAGTGATAACAGAACTATGAATTACAGAGGTATACGAGTGGAGAAGTTACCGCAGTGGTAACACTCCAAAACATTAGGAGAGGAGATCACGAGGCCACTGTCTCTTAAGGCCTCTTGTCCGGGTTGTCAGGAAGAGTTCTTGAAGAAAGATTTTTAGCTAGAGGATTAATATGAGATTACAGATTGAAGTGGAGTTTTCTGTATCTTGTTTTAGCAACTTGTGTGACTAAAGGAATGTTAAGGTCAGTGTGTATTAGTCATTTTGGAGACATAAAATGGAGCGTTTACGATAGTTCGAAGTATTTTAGATTGTAGAGATTGGAGCGTTTGGTTGAACCCCACAGCTCTATTCCATACGCCCAGAAGGGTTTCAAAATAGAAGTATAAATCAGTCTTTTGTTGTTCCATAGAGAGTTTTGATCTATCGTCTAAGAGTCTTTTAAGTAGTCGATAGATTAAACTAGGGCGGCCTCAAGGCCTACGCCACTGCGACCCCATTGGATCTATTGTGGCTCCCCTCAGTCTAAAGCTCCAGACCTGTCCTTTTAATCAGACTCTTGATGCTGGAGAGTAAGTAGTCGATAGCGTCTATTTAGTTCTGTTCTTTCTAAGTCTAGTGTGGGAGATTCCAAGAAAGTCTTCGGTCTAAGTAAAGCCCAAGGTAGCGGGCAACGTTCACTATTGGTAGAGGTGTTAGGTTATAGAAGACTGGAGGAAGAGTAATGCGACGAAGAGTGAAGGTGATTTTTTGTGACTTGCTTTCATTAAGTTTAATAGCCCATCTCTTGAGCCACTGATCCTAAAAATAAATATAAAATCTGGCTTTACTGTTAATTAAAACGTATTATTGTCACCTTAACTATAATTATTGATATTGTCATGGCTGTGGCCATGTAGCCAAACTCTAGAGGGGAAAAATCAAGGGTTTCGCTTTGCTTGATGAAATTTAGAAGTGAATGTTGAATCTGTAGCATAAACTTGATGTGATATGAGAAACAATATTAATTTGATTATCGACAAAACTGTTGAAATTTCAGTGTATTAATTTTTACATCACCATCAGTTCATTTATTTGCCTTTTTTTTCTATCTTCCACTATAAATTAATTCAAGTCCTCAATTAAATGGTATTAATGGATTCCATATTAGTAATCGTGTGTATATAGTTTCAGTTAAAAAATGTGTAACTTAAAACTGGTGAAGAAAGGTAGTGAAATATAAATGTCCTTGAAAAAAAACGCCACGCTTGACCTTCACTTTGACCTCATTGCCACTGAATATTTTTAATTTAATTAAAATAAAAAAAAATAAAAAAATTTTTACCGTTTATGAAACTTTTAAAAATGCTCAACTTAACTGACCCTTATTGGGAAACTAATAGACGATTTCACAAGGCTATCAAAACCACTCGGTAAACTATCTAAACTTCTGTTACAAAACAAACTTACTTTGTTCGTAACTTTGGTGCGATTTATATGGATTAGATATCGCTGAACCTTTATTATTTAGAATCCCCAACACAAAACCATAAATCCTAAGAAAAAATCATCCATAGTATTCCTTATTAACTTTCAAATAAAGGTACCGATACACCTACATAATTTATCGGTTCTCTTCGTGTCCTATCTGATAAAATTTCATTATCAATGATTCCTCAACTCCTTAATCTAAATATTATCTTAATTCTCTTTTGCAGCAGCTTTCAAGCATAACCTTACCCAATACTCCCTTTAGACGACTAAAGTACCAGTTACCTCGTGATCATCCTCGCTTGTTTTTTTACAGTTGCAATTAAATAAATGGATGATTTAAAAAATACTTCTATTTAGTGCTGCACGAGAAACGAGACAAATCTCGGTCTCGAGACCGAGACGAGACTTGGGCAACCGAGACCGAGACCGAGATCGAGACATGATATACGAGGGTCGTTTGAAAAGTCCGTGCAAAAATAAAAACTACTTAATTTTTTGGGGTAAACCTTTTTTATTTTTCAACATAGTCTCCTTTAAGGCTTATACACTTCGTCCAACGCTGCCCTAGTTTGTTGATCCCTTCCGAATAATAGGATTTGTCCAAGTCTGAAAAATAGCCATTCGTGTCTGCAATCACCTCCTCGTTTGAATAAAATCTTTTTCCCGCCAGCCATTTATTCATATTGGGGAACAAATAGTAGTCCGAGGGAGCCAAGTCTGGAGAATAGGGGGGATGTGAAACGAGTTGGAACCCTATTTCCATTAATTTTGCGACCACAACTGCTGAGGTGTGAGCTGGTGCGTTGTCGTGATGGAAAAGGACTTTTTTGTGGGCCAATCGTGGGCGTTTTTCTTGCAGCTCGGTTTTCAAACGGTCCAATAACGATGAATAGTATGCACCTGTAATAGTTTTACCCTTTTCCAGATAGTCGATGAGGATTATTCCTTGCGAATCCCAAAAGACAGTCGCCATAATCTTTCCGGCCGAAGGAACAGCCTTCGCCTTTTTTGGCGCAGATTCCCCCTTGGTAACCCATTGTTTAGATTGTTCTTTGGTCTCAGGAGTGTAGTGATGTATCCATGTTTCATCCACAGTGACGAAACGACGCTTAAAGTCCTGCGGATTCTTCTGGAACAGCTGCAAACCGTCCTTGCAACACTTCACACGATTTCGTTTTTGGTCAAGCATGAACAATCGCGGCACCCATCTTGCGGATAGCTTTGTCATGTCCAAATGTTGATGCAAAATATTATGTACCCGTTCATTCGAGATGCCCACAGCACTAGCAATCTCACGCACCTTCACTCTTCTGTCATCCATCACCATATCATGGATTTTATCAATGATTTCTGGAGTAGTAACCTCAACAGGGCGTCCAGAACGTTCAGCGTCACTTGTGCCCATATGGCCACTCCGAAAATTTTGAAACCACTTATAAACTGTTCTAATCGAAGGTGCCAGAGTCACCATAATGTTTATCAAGCTTCTCTTTAGTCTCCTGAGGCGTTTTGCCTTTCATAAAGTAGTGTTTAATCAACACACGAAATTCTTTTTCGTCCATTTTTTGAAAATCACTCGACTTCCTCGATTCAAACGAATGCCAAACACAAAGAAATAGACCGATCTGGCTGAAACTTGGTGTGTGTTCTTCCAAGAGATGCTACTAACTAAACATAACCTCGATACGCGCCAGTGGTGCTATCTCTCGGACTTTGCACGGACTTTTCAAACGACCCTCGTATATCTCGTCGAGAAATCTCGGTCTCGTCTCGGTTTTTCAAATATTAATTTTTAGCTACAAAATTATAAAATTGTGTTCTTTATTAATAAATAATCATTACAGGTATTGAATTAATTATTAAAAGTTACGATTTTATTATATATGTACAATATTACTACATCTATTTGACTTCGAATTACATAAGTAAAGTAAGCAAAGTAAAGTAATCGCCTATTTTTTCAGGCGGGGCTTAAAGTCCAATTACCAAATATTAGGTGTCGCGGACGGAGGCGACTAGCAAACATACTTTACTGTAAATTTCTTCTACTAACCATTAAATAAAATCCAAGGCCTAAGACCGGGAATCGAACCCAGTACCACAATACATATTTGCTTCGCAGGTCTCGCCTCTAACCGATCTTCTATTGGTCATTATCAACGCAGCTTGCGAAAATAATCGTTAAGATGGCACTGAAGTTGCACAGATACTAAAAATATCTTTCGCCATTCTAGACAAATTTTTGAAGGAATTCTCAAGTGTTTTCCGCCATTCTAAAATGTCAACATCTACCTGTGCTTGGTCTAATTTGGTATAATTAATTATTTCTGTCTTCCTTGCTTCGGTGATATTTGCTGATTTTTGAGGAAATGGTGCAAAAATATTGATGCAGTCGTCGTCGTCGTCAAAAGGTGAATCATCAGATTCTTTATCTTCACCAACAGCTATAACTAATGGAGCGGGAAGTTTGTTGGGAGGTGTATTTTTTATTTCACGAATCGACTTGTTATAGTAGGCAGATATGTTATTTGGGTCTTTCATTTGGCGCGTTTTTAACATCTTTTTGAAATTATAGATAGATAGATAAATTCTGTATTTCGTGAAAATACTTCACATTACAGGGTTCTGTACAAAATTGTGGTATAACATAAATTATAGTTTGAAATAAATTTATAAATAAAATCAAAATTATTTTTATATCATACAATTAGAACTAAAGTACGCTCATAATGTTTAAATAAATACAAAAACAAAAGAGATTGAACAAAAAGAAAAAATAAACGACACCTACACTTGAACATATACAATCTCATAAAAATAGTAATATACAAACATAAAGACGGAAAATAAAGAAAAATAACACTTTCTCACATTATTGGCCTCTTCATCATTCATTAATTAAAAAAGATCTTAGTTTGAATGCTTCAATAATAAAGTAATATAATTTATTTAATTTTATTGGTGAATCAATGTCTTTTTGAAATTATATAAAGATATATAACAGTAATAGTAACATATGATGCATTGAAGTGTAAGTAGTTGTCTTCTTTTACACACATTTTCATTACCAATATATAAATTAAAATAATTATTAGAAAATAATAATATTTTTTGAAAAGATTATTAATAGCCACTTTTAATACTTAAACAAAAATTCAAAAAAACTGAGACCGAGACCGAGATATCTCGACGAGACCGAGACCGAGATATCTCGACGAGACCGAGACCGAGATTTGAGCGACCGAGACCGAGATCGAGACTGCATAAAGTCTCGCCTCGTCTCGGTCTCGTGCAGCACTACTTCTATTATCATTTATTTTAATATATTTTTTCTTCCAAATTTATTAAATACTTTCTTTTATGTATTCGGTTTTTTTGTTCCCACGCCACAGACTGGAACGGTTCTTGATCTGCTCAATCCGGATAGACCACTGAGCCGATACCAGAGTGGTAACCTAATCTTCACGCAAGATCCTTTACAATGCCAATCCATCTTGTTTTGGGAACGGCCGTTTGGCTGCCCAACGATGCTAGAAAATTTTGTTTACCGTTCATTATGTAACATTCGATTGAATTATTACGCAATTTCCCGCTAGTAAACTGAGAAAAGGGAAAAATTAATTATAACCGCTTCCCGGAAAGTAACAAATTGTATGTGCTTTTCCCCGTTTTTCCCAATAATAACTTTTTTCTGATCTTAATTCATAATAAACCTATTTGGCGTCCTTTATGTTTTTTTTAATTAGAAAATTTGTTTTTGAGTGGAATATTTTTTAAATCGGGTTTCAGTATTTTGTGATTTGCGTATTCACTAAGTGGTTGATGTCAGCATCCACCATTGCATTGCCTACTCTCTTTTTTTTTTGTCTCCAAAACGTCGACAAGATTCGATGGCTGAAAGGGGGTAAAGAGGAGGCAGTTGTGCTCCCAGTATCCTTTGACTCCACGCTATGGACCGATAGAAGCTGGAATGTACTTAGCAGAGGGAAAAGAAGGCATTATTCTGAGCATGCGCGGCCTGATTTTACTGCGCAAAAAAGAGAAAGTATGAGAAATAAAAAAAATTAACGCGTGGCTGTGTCATGGACACGGCCGTGTGTTGTACGTGAATACGTTTACGTAACGGGTTATATTTTTTATATAAAATATTTGTATTTATGTATTTGGGATGAAATCAAGGAAACCAATCGACGATCGAACACAATCTACGCTTATGCAGTCCGTTTTCATCATCCACTTGCATAATTTCAACCGCCCCAGCTGCAGATGTACTGACACCGTCGTTGATCCGCTCGGCCGCATTCATTCTTTTACAGCTTGACTCGGTCGCATGGTGTTTTATTATTACCATTCGATTGTTTTTGAAAAGCCCTTTCCAACCGTATACGATCTCTGTATTTGGTTTTGGCTTTTCGACGCGTATAGGCCGACATTTTTGATAATATTTTTCTATTCTAACACCTTATTATATTCACTGTCACTATTTTACACTAAGGTTTTAAATACAGTCGATAGATTGTAACGACAGCTGACGATTAAAACTTAAACGAACATCGTAGCTTCTCCGAGTCAAAAGTTACGGTAATTACAAATCTCGATACGCAGCAAAATGATCTCAAAATGGCGGCGCTTCCTACTCCACCGCGTCACAGTCCTCGCTTATCTTAATGAATTATTTGATCCTTTAGCTATCCAATGGTCCAATTTAATTTTGGATATAGACGTAGATTCGAAACTATAATGCCAAACTGTATCCCCCGATTTTGTTATCATTAGGTTTTTTTTTGGATTGCCTCCATATGATAGCAAATTTAAAGACGTATTCACGTCAAAAAAAAGAAGTTAATATTAATAATTAATTGTCGCAACCATTGGCGGATCACAATCACAGTCCAATCAAGATTTAATGATTGGTAAATAACTTTCTTCTTTTTTTTTGACTCCAGGGAAATTTCGGCGAAAATTCCGTATCGATAATTTTTTCAAACTGTTCGAGAGAGAAAAAAATCGATGTAAAAAACATTTCTCTTACAAACAAAAGCATTACTGTAAGAGAACTTCGTTTGAGTGGTTTGATTAAAAAACTTTTAATTGGTAAAAATGATGAATTTATTGAAGTGTAAAAACACGCAAAAAATAAATCAAATAAATTAACGACCTTTGACCTTTCCGTTCCAGTTTCTTGCCCCCCGCAGGCTTTCAAGAAGCTTCTAGAAAGATTCGGGTGGGTGGAACTTTATTGATTAAGTCATCTTGATCACTAAATTCTGTTGAGTAACATTTATCAAGTTCCTTACAACTTAATTTTAATATTTTATTAATTAATTCGTGTCCTGAAGTTCTTCTAATCGCCCAAGTCCCATTCCAGAGTTCTAGAGTTTGATTTTAGGCAACTCCATTCAACTTTTCAAGAGTAATCAATCGTTCAAGGACATCATACCGTTCGCATACTTCCTCATCCTTTCCGATAGTAGCAGTAAGTTCTACTACCTCCTTCTTCCTTCCATTAGAAGCAGGAGTACCACAGAGGAATATCCTGGGTCCTTCTAGACCAGGGGTTTCCAAACTAAGGCCCGCGGGCCACATGCAGCTCCCTGAGGACATTTATCTGGCCCCCGCCGCACTTCCGGAAGGGGCATCTCTTTCATTGGTGGTCAGTGAGAGGAGCACTATATTTGTGGCGGTGCCGCAAAGCGCTGCGTCGCTTATGTACAGTACTACTTCCGGTGACGCGGGACGCACGCGTCACGGCTCCGAAAACAGTGTAAAATAACAGCAGAAGTAGGAAGAAAGACAAAGCACTATAACTAAACCGGACATTGACCATCTCATTAGCCAAAAGCAGGTCCGTAGTTCCTACAGAAAAACTGGGCAGTCTGGTGATTTAAATTTACTTTTTCTTATTTGAAATATTCTATTTGTTCCCGTTTTGTTTTTTTTCACTAAAATAGTTTTTTTATATATATTCTGGCCCTCCAAAGGTCCGAGGGACAGTGAACCTGTGTAAAAAGTTTGGGGTCCCCTGCTCCTAGGCCCTTTCAACTTTTCTACCCATCATCAAAATTATCCTTTCCACCTTTGCAGATTACAATGCAAATCCTCTGTACTCAGAAAGGCCTTATAATAACCAAAAGAATCCTTGAAGACATTGTTTAAGGAATAGAAAAATCAAGCAAAATAAATGTAAAACTTTTAAACTTTGCTTTCCAATATACCAGAACTGGATAACTGCTTTAGAGTGTTCAAAAGACTTTTGTATGTTACCTTGAATGACCGAAATTGTAGAATGTCAAGTTTCACTTAGTCGCTTATTGTTTGTCCAAAATATTTGCTGATTCATTCATCGCGTAATGATAGTGAGTGTTTGTTTTGTTAAATTTTTAAATTATACTTTTTTAATTAAAACATATTGTGATATACATATATCAAAATAGATGAATCTTAAAATAACAGCTCATGTAAATTAACTGTTGAACTTAAAACGAACAGAACATTCGAGATGAGAAAAGAAAATAATTCCTAATAAATACATCTTATTCGTTATACAATCTTATTTCTTGCAACAACTTAAGTCAATTATTCGATCTTTCACCAAGCGACATTCACCTAGTGAATCCTGACATTCTCCAGTTTCATTCTTTCACAGTAATACATACATTATTAAAAAAAATGATTAGTTTATAACCCAATCTTAAAACCCATCAGTTCCTATGGAATTTTGAGTTCAGCTAAACGTTTTATCCTGCATCGAATCCAATCATTTTAGTTCAAATCCTTGGAACGTTTCCATATTTTTTTCCCCAACCTTATTGTCCATAATCGAAGGCTTATTCTTCGCCTAAGGGACTCCCATAAATCCTGATCCACCCACATAAATTCCTTAGTTTTGTATTACCCATTAACCTTTCAATATCCTGCTAATTCATCCTGTTTGTAAGATATAACACGCTGGTCACAGCGGCGTGTACGTGGGAGTGTTAAAACCTATAAGTATTATTTATTTGGATATAGGATAGATTTGGCCCAGTTTATAATTGTAAGTAGTTTTCTTGATTAGATTAATAATATGGCCAAGCTATTGGCCGACGGAAGTATGGTGTAAATTGACCGTGATTCTAAAATAGAACTACAGATGTTGAAGGCTGAAAAGAAACTATAATTATATTAACCAGTAAAGAACGTAGTAAAGGCCATTTATCGCGATCAAGAAGCTATGCATTCTTGGCAAAGAAGGAATATGTGGTTTATATCAGCTAAGCGACTTACTTCCTCATTTTTATTATAAAAAACCTTAAATTAACCTTATAATTGTCGTTATTATTCGTATATAGAGCACCTGTGCACCACAATACGCCATTTTGTACCCTGTATCAAGACGCTACAATTCTTGGGTCCGTTATTGTCAAACAAAATGGAGGAAATTCATATTTCGATCGACGGATATTGTAAAATTAGTATAATTTCTCTTTTCTAGTACGAGCAAGAAACCGCGAACGTGTACAATTTTTCGAAATTAAGATTTGAGAAGAATTTGAGAGGCCATTTGAAAACAAATTAAATGTTTTTATCCAGGATCTGTGTGGTTGGGTCAGAATATTTCAAAAAAAACGAAAATTCAAATAAAGCTTAAACTTTGGAATTCATTTAAATACCATTTATGGATGCTAACGTTTTAAACGCTAGTTTTCGGATGCGTTGTTTTTGTTTATGTTTCATTTCCCTCGAAAATAGTTCCAAAAATTGTATTTAACCAGCCATTGATACAAATATTACATTCACTTGGAAATTTTGTCCGGAAAATGTATTTGTTACTGATCCTTAAAAAAAATTATTGCATTCCTTAAGGTCCTCTCTGAAGCTTTTAGGGCAATTTACTGTACTGCATCAAGGGACACTTAGTAGCAAAGCTAGAATTTTAAGTTTGCAGAAAATCGTAAGTTTTCTTTGAAAAGTGGTAGGAAAACTTCTTTTTCTTTTTTAAATCTTTTATTGAAATTTACAACTGCAACGATTGTTGCAACAAGCAAATGCGGTATCTGATAAGAAAAAAATATCTCGTGAAAATATACGAGTAGAGAAGGCACCCAGCAGTGTTACTCCATTATCGTGTACATATGTTAGTCTGCTCTTATGATGGCAGTAGATCGTGAGGCCAATTCAATCTCCTTGGAGGATCACCTGGTATTGCAGAAGAAGATAGTTGTTCTTGTTGGAGAGTTAAGATGTGCTGTTATACAGGAATGAAATTTGAGAGAACGTGTTTTAGCAACATCTTTAACGAAAGGGAATTTGAGATCATTATGGATGGTGAGGTTAGAGATGTAGAACAGAGCGTTGAAGAAGTTTTCGAAGTATTTTTGACTATAAAGTATTGGAAGCGTAGAGAGTTGAAACAGTTTAGTCGATCCCCAATACTTGTGATGCTGTATGATCAAACAGCTCGCAGTATGTATAAGAGTCTTTTGCTATTTAGGCTGAGTTTAGATAGTTTGTCAAGTAGTCTAGCGAGAAGTTTTGTAGCATTGGGTTAGTTTCTTGTCTTTTCAGTCTAGTATGGGGATTGCAACCGTTTGTCTAAGTACAGTCCAAGAACGAACGTACTTTGTCCACAGTTGGTACAGAAGTTTGGTTCATGAAGATGGGAGGTAGGATTTTTCGTCTTAGAGTAAATACTATACAATATTTTTTATTTCTAACTTCTAAAAACACTTTATTTCTTTTAATTTTATTACCAGCTGCTCTAAATAGTTATTTATTTAACAAGTGTGGAAAGTAGTACTTTTCCTCACGCGAGGCAGGGTTTGCACGCACGAGCGAGGAAAATACTTTACACTAGAGTTAAATATTATATTTTTTCTGCAACCATTTATTAACTAATAAAATTAAAAATTTCATTTTTACAGTCTACAAAAAGTAATTTATTTATTATAAACATTTATTGTTATATTACAATTATTTACATTACTTACGTATTTACATTACTTATTACATTTTCTGCTGTTTCTTTTATTGATGGAGGAGTGTTTTCTAAACAGGCATCACTAGAATCCATTTTAAATTTCTATAAGGTAACACTATAACCTTTTTAACTGTTATAATTAAAAATATCTAATTATTTATTAAAGTATTATTTTTATTTCTATATTCCTTTCAATTTTTATTTTATTTTTTAATATTCGTTTTTTAATTATTTAGTTACGTTAAATAAGCTTATTAGAGTTTTACAGAAAATATTTATGTTAATAACAAAACTTCTTATATCAAGGAAGCACAATAAAGTTTTTCCACTCACTTGTGCGGAAAGTGACACTAATGGGAATTTCCCCCAACTAGTGTGGGAAGTTGGGCATTACACAGCTGATTTTAATTGAGTAATGAGAACTTCCCTACATGGTTGCAGAAAAATAATATTATTATTTTTATTCAGTATCTTTTTTGTTTCCTCTAAAAAAATTATTTTTGAAGACTTCTGGAATCTGAATGGAGAGGATTTGATGATTGGCAAGGAGTATTTGTAAAAAAGTTCGTATAGAGAATAAAGCCGACTGTATTATTTACCCAGCAATTAGAGCCTTTCTTAAATCATAGCTACAGACTGATTGTTCATGTTATCTCTAGGGAAGCTTTCCCTAGGGCAGAGAAAACTCACTGCTCCCGTGTACAGGGATATCTTAAATATTGCAAACACATTGGAAGGCAGTCCCTCTGCTCGAGGCGGCCAAGAGCTACTTCAGACAATGTCCCTGCCTTTAGGATCCCCCTATTTATTAAAAGAAAAATGGGAAAAAAATGTAGCCATAGTTTATTCAAGTGTATGAGTGAAAAATTTCTTCCTTTATCTTTGTAGTTCATTTTTTTTCACTTTTTTTAACTTCCGGTTACTCTAAATAAGTGGAAGGTACTGTAATTGTGCTGATTTTCTATTTTTTTGTTTTAACTGTTGGCAGTAATTTGAATATTTTCCCATCATTCTATTGTTACATATGAGTAAAGAAACGTTGGTTTGGAAGTTTAAGAGAATGTCAGACTGAAATTGCCGAAACATGTTTTTACAACAGGATGTGGAAGGATAAAAAACAAAGTTAGAAACTGGAAAGGTCATCGAGAAGGCCTAAAAATCACTTCTCAATCAAGCAAATAGAAATAGAAAATGAAATAACTACAAATTCTAAATATTTTTGGAATGTACACTATTTTTAGTGGTAAAACGTACGTAAACATAACTGCAAATACAGAGTGTTCAGCATAAGACTACGGTAACTTCGGGAGGCGATTCTGGGCATCATTTGCAACAAAAAATTCCATATAAACTATGGCTCGATTCGGCTCCGTTTTATAGATATTTTTAATTTTATGTTTTTTTCAAGGTACTACTACGTTTTAGCTAAAAGTTGCCAATATTTTTCAAACTATTACAGTTGCAGCAATTTCAATTAGCTCATTAGAAAGAAGGTTAAATTTCCTTTTAAATAAGCTAATTTGTATTCCAAAATAATAATATTAAGTATTTTACTTTGTGGCCCAAACATAAGAAATAGCAAGTTTCTAATTTTTTCCAAAAACTTTGACTTCATTTTTCTCAAAAACATTTTATATGAAAAAACCGTGCACTATTCAGGAAAAACATCTACATACGATCACCTTTCGAACGGTATACAATAATTAGGGTTATGTTAAAAATTGATGCAGAAATCTGTGATTAATTGCAAAAAAGTAGGCCTCAAAACAGTGTCGGCATTATGAAAAGAACTTACTTATCTCTCTAATCTCAAAGTTAAAAACTGATATGTTTTATCCTAATAAGGCTTTTAAAAACAAATAAATACAACAAGAAGAAAAGATAGTTTAAAGTCTACATTTTCATTAGATATTTCGTTGTCATTTTGCTATCATTATGCCAGCGTATTCGAATATTGAATATCGCGACATGTTATGCATCTACGGTTTCGTAGATTGGAATAGTGGATTCTAGATGTTTTCCTGATAGGGTGATCCGAATGCTAAGCCGATCTTGGAGGTGTACAGGCGGTCCGGTGAAGTATTCCATCCACTATTATTTAATTTGGGGATCAGAGCGAGTAATAAGTTCTTGGCTTATTCATTAGCTCTTCACAACCTGTTAATTCCAAAATTTTATTGAGTAGTTCAAAATGATGATTTATTCACATTATCTAGCATATTTCTTTAATTAACTAAAGAATAACACACAGATCTAAACTCGTTAAACGAAAATCCTTTCTTTCGAAATTGGTACCCAACACTCATTTAACATCATATTCATTTCTCTTCTTTTTATTTTATTTTATTATTTATAATGTAAATTTTATATTTTTGAATATAGTTCTTAAATTAATTAATTATTAAATTACACGTTTGCAAAAAATCGTACTGGATTTGATGATTCTGATCAGTTATATTCTTATGGTAGGTGAATTCCTTTCATAACGCCGACGCTGTTTTGAGGCCTACTTTTTTGCAATTAATTGCAGATTCCTGCATCAATTTATAACATAACCCCAATTATTGTATACCGTTCGAAAGGTGATCGTATGTAGATGTTTTTCCTGAATAGTGCACGAGTTTTTTCATATAAAATGTTTTTGAGAAAAATGAAGTCAAAGTTTTTGGAAAAAATTAGAAACTTGCTATTTCTTATGTTTGGGCCACAAAGTAAAATACTTGATATTATTATTTTGGAATACAAATTAGCTTATATTAAAGGAAATTTAACCTTCTTTCTAATGAGCTTATTAAAATAGCTGTAGCCTTAATAATTTGAGAAATATAGACAACTTATTGCTAAAAAGTAGTAGTAACTTGAAAAAACATAAAATTAAAAATATCTATAAAACGGAGCGGAATCGAGCCATAGTTTATATGGAATTTTTTGTTGCAAATGATGCCCAGAATCGCCTCCCGAAGTTACCGTAGTCTTATGCTGAACACCCTGTATAGTGCTGAATAATAAATCAAAAATATAGAAAGTGTAGAACGGTACTTCAAAATAAATAAATAAGTAACATAAAACATAAAATAAAACCTATGTTCAGTGAAACTACGACTGCAGAGAGAGCGAATCTAAGAATAAAGTATAATACCACCACTGACATTATTAGTCATTCATTTTTATAATGTACTAACTATTTGAAGCCAAACTTTGGCCGTAGGTATCGTACTTTTTTAAAGTTCAAACTTTTATACTTCCAAACTTTCTTCCATACTTTATAAATCATGCTTTTTTTGAACTTTTATTGTTCTTTCAACTAAGCGGCGAAGCTCTATCTCCCAAGGTTCTTCTTAACTGATACTTTTTAAGAAAAAGGAAAAAAAAAATTAACTCTAAAATTTAGAAGTTAATTTCGATGGAATATTCTTATTTCCTTTAACACTATTATTGATTCTATTTTAAATTTAGAAATATATTGCAAACTTGTTAATTTGAACAACACTACACGTATTAAGATGTTAAGTGACAAAATTGGAGCGATTTTATTTGATAACTTATTGATTCAGTATTAAATATTTTTTTTTTTTATTTGAAAGGTGCACAACATCGAAGGTCCTTGCACCTGAACTATACCGGAAAAATAGACACTTTACTATATCACTTGATTTACTTTAACATCTAATCTTGTCGAAACTAACCTATTGGTTGCCCTAACTTTTTCCTTTTCGATATTCCTCGCACCCCATTGAGATCTAGCCTAAATTTTAAAATCACCTAATTTACATAAAATTTATATACGCACTCTTACATCGTCCTAATAAGTACAATCACCCTAATAATTACATTCATCCTAATAAATACCTACATCCTAATAAATACATTCATCCTGATAAATATATATACATTATTACATTGAAATAAAAACCTTAATATCTTTTGTACGCTGTTTTCGTTGTCGTTCAATACTTCTTCCAGTTATGAGAGAATGTTAAACTTTTGCCTAGCTCTGGAATACTTGGAACATTCAAGCAGGATATGGCGTACAGTTATAGGAAAGTTACACGCAGAGCAAATAGGTGGTTCTTCTCTTCTGAAGATGTGACCATGGGTTAATAACGTGTGGCCAATTCTCAACCTGGCTAACACAACCTCCTCACGGCGAGTGTTTCGGACATGATGTTAACCACTCCATTGGTGTTGACTTTATATTCCTCAATTTGTTCGTTAGAAGAACTAATTTCCAGTCTCTTATCCACTGGGACATAATCTTTGAACTAAGATAACTTTTCTAGTCTGAAGGCAGAATAATTTCGAACTTATCGTCCAGTAACGTGGCATCTTTAGCAGCCCTGTCAGCGGTTTCATTGTTACTTATCCCAATGTGACCCGGGATCCACAGAAAAATGACTGATTTGTGACTGTGTACAGAGGAGTAAAGCAGCGTATGTATGTACTGGATCAGCTTGTTGTCCATATCTAATTTGCATATTGCCTTTCTTGAGTCAGGGCAGTTAATAATTTTCTTTTCTTTACTAATCAATAAGAGTTAAAAAAATATATAAACCTACAATGGCCACATAAATAAAGAAAATAATATTTAATAAGATTAATTTATTTGTTGCATCCTGTACAAAAATATACGATATAGTATCTTGCAAATAGAATACGTAATGTAGTCTAATTGACACTTCCGTTGAGGCGTTGAGCCATTTCTGGAACTTTATCGGCGATAGGATATAGTTTGATCTCATCAGGAGATCACGTATTGAGTTGTAGAGTTGAGAGAGAGTGCTTGAGCTGCAGGATTGATTTGTGTGGAAGAAGGAAAAGTGGGGAAGAGTGGATTAATTCGGAAGATCCTTTTTTTATGGAGGATATGGATTGGTTACCGCAGAAAGTAGCATTATCGATTTGTCTGAGGATTTGGATTAGAATGACTTCATGCTCTTGGATTTTAGAAGCTTTCATGGAACCACCACACAGCTTTTCACCATAAAGTCTGTTTTATGAATTGACAAGGGCTCTTACATTCTTGTCTTCAGTTTTAAGAACCCATCAATGAAAAAGACATTACATATTTACTCAAGCGAGTAAGAAGTCGAAACCTGCATGACTTCTTCGTGGTCTCTGAGATCGCTGTGCTAAAGACTCTTGTAGATATAAAATTATTTATCTCTTATACTTTAATCATTTTTATAAAACATAGCTATATTCAACAATGATTAAATCAAGATTATTATAAAAATTAATTAAGTTAATATTATAAAAATATCGCATAATTAAAGAATATTGTTTCCAGCTAATTAGAATATAATGCGCTGGCAATTTTTTTACTTTTCATGATTATTCTAATGTAAGCATTAAAAAAAAAATTATATAATTCATTCAGGGCATATTCTATTGCGCAACATCTGTGTGCAGCCTTTATAAATGTGCTAGAATGCAGCTAGATGCATAGGAATTGTAACGGTTAGATGTAATTAAATACAATAATTATTGAAATTGTTCACCTTTAATCGCCTTTCATAATATGAATTTATTATACGCTATTTATATAAAATATGCATTTATTTGAACGGAGATTTGCGATTTTTCAGTTAAATTCCATTCCCGGCTCTCTTAAAAATGAATATCTTTGAATTTGGCTAAAACTCTGCGTAGATATCTCATTAACAATAAATAAATAATAATAATAGCGTAAAATAACTAATAAAAATTGGTGGCCAAAAATTACTTAAACTTAAATAAAAAAGAAAAAAAAAAGAACGTAAACCGTGAATCAACTCTCATTGTTCATTGAATCGGGACCCAAACGTATTTTCGTCGATTTTTTTAGCTTATACGTAGTAATAACAACAAAGTAGCCAAAGAATTGGCGTGTCAAGGTCATACTATGATCTCAGACGGCACCATATTTATTTACCCCCACTTTATATATATCATGACATGCGAGAAAAGGTATTTTCATGGTTATAATACCTGGATTACAATCCATACATTAATTTTAAGTACAAAGTCATTGTATGTATATCTAGGAAATCAATGCTATATTAAATTATAGTAAAAAAAAAATGAACGATGTTTATAGATTCCTAAAGTTACTTGAAAACTACGAAGAATTAGTTAACTTACTTAACAGAGTTTTGCAGCATAGGTGGGAAAAAATACTGGTAAAAAAAATGGAGAAAAAGAAAATTACAGATATGATTGGTTTACGACGGAGAAGTGTGGGTGGGATCAGAATGTTCGTGCATTCTAATTGGCTGAACGTACAAACCTTACAACTAATCAGAATGAAAGAATTATTTCACTGGTTTATCTTTACGAGTATGTTTTGTATTAGTCTGTAGTGACAAATTCCATTTGATCTTTATTTTTTACTCATTTTTATTTTTTTTTATTTTTAGGTAAGCATCTTGGGCGTTTCTAATTTACAAAAGTTGTCTGTAAGTAGAATAAAATTGTCATTCTTTTTATGAATATTTATTCTGATAAAATTTAACACTTTTTCTGCTCTATGGTTATAGAACACTATAGTTATTTAAAAGATAAAATAGTGAGTATAGTTGTAAAGGAAAGTGTTCCATCAGTGTTTAGTTCAATGAATTTAAAGTGATCTTGGTCCCATTGTTCACAAGTTGATAATGAATCAGTAGATGATTACTTGTTAACAAGTTCTATATGCACTATTATTTCTTAATAAATTCCATTTCCTGTTGTGCAGAAGTGCATGCGTATCAAGAAGAAGTAATGGAATATAGAGTGCAATTTTATTTACTTAAAATGTGTTCGTTTTTCCACCTTTATCTTTTAAACATAAAATTTATTAACTTAGTTATATGTAAAATAAAGAAAAGAATTTTGTAGATTGAATAATGACTCTATTTTAATATTTAGAGTTTAGTATTTGAGTATGGAAGTTATTATAGCTAGCGGTGCGCCTATTTCCCGTCGAGTTCCCTTCTCTATCGATCTGTTGGACGCCCTCCGGAGCAACTATTCCCAGACCTCCGCAACAAACCGTGCACCCTATCAAAACGACAACACTCTAAATACGTATAGCACTGATAAAATGAAAATAACCCGACCGAATTTATTGTACATTTTTATTTCTGTTCCTTTATTTTAGTTTTTTTTTTTTTCATACTCCATTTTATAAAATAGAAATTATTGAATATAAATTACATTGGCTGATAAGCGTGATTTAATTTTGAACTGAACATGAATATTTTAGATACCAAGCAGACAGGTTCCTAAAGCAGGTTATTGTTTAGCACCCTCGTTCTTTAAAAAAAAACACTCGAACACATTGTGCAGTTACAATTTTGAAATGTTAAGCTTGAAATTAGTTCACGCTGTACCCAATTTATGAGCGTACTAGGATGGAATTTCGGCGGAAATATTTTATAATTTGAAATTTAAATTTTGCGGTAGGTGAAAATAAAATTTTTAAAAAAAATTGTAAGATTAAGTAAGTAAGAGTAAAAAAGTATGAGGATCGACTAAACCGTTCCAACTCACTACGCCTCCACGCATTACAGTTAAAAATACTTAGAAAACTTCTTAACTCTCCGTTCTATCTATCTAAACTCATCATAATCCATAATGACCTCAAAATCCCTTTCATTACAGATCTTCCTAACACTCATTTTCTCAAATTTCATTCCTCTACAGCAGCTCATCTTAACTCTAGTAGTTGGAAGACACTATTAATTTTTTAATTATAACCTACCTAATAATAATTCATAAAATGGAAATCTTTAGACGTGAATATCTCATAAACAAAGCGTTAACGGGCATACCTCCAGAGGATTTTTTTTTCTTGTTTTGTGGTCCTAAATTCATATTTTCAGTTAGGACACTTAACCCAGAAACACCCTGTATACTTTAGTTAGGTAAATTATGTAAGGTAAGATTAAGTTGTGTTAGCTTAGGGTAGATTAAGTTATGTTAGCTTAGCTTAGTTTAGGGTAGAAAAGGTTAGATTAGGTTATTTAAGGTTAGATTAGGTTAGGTTAGGTTGGTTTGGGTTGGGTTACATTAGGTTAGGTTGGGTTGGGTCAGGTTAAGTTGGGTTAGGTTAGGTTAGGTTAGGTTAGGTTAAGTTGCGTTTGGTGTGGTTAGGTTAAGATGGGTTTGGTTTGGTTAGGTTAGGTTAGGTTGGGTTAGGTTAGGTTGGGTTAGGTTACGTTAGGTTAGGTTAGATAGGTTAGGTTAGGTTGGGTTGGGTTTGATTAGATTAGGTTAGGTTTGGTTAGGTTATGTTATGTTATGTTAGGTTAAGTTGAGTTGCGTTTGGTGAGGTTAGGTTAAGATGGGTTTGGTTTGGTTAGGTTGGGTTAGGTTAGGTTGGGTTTGGTTAGGTTGGGTTAGGTTAGGTTGGGTTAGGTTACGTTAGGTTAGGTTAGATAGGTTAGGTTAGGTTGGGTTGGGTTGGGTTTGGTTAGGTTAGGTTTGGTTAGGTTATGTTATGTTAGGTTAAGTTGAGTTGCGTTTGGTGAGGTTAGGTTAAGATGGGTTTGGTTTGGTTAGGTTAGTTGGGTTAGTTAGGTTAGGTTAGATTAGATTAGGTTTGGATTAGTTAGGTGAGGCTTGGTTATGTTAGGTTAGGTTAGATTAGATTAGGTTAAGTTATGCTAGGTTAGGTTAGGATGGGTTAAGTAATAAGTAGGTTAATTAAGATTAGGTTATGTTTGTTTGCAGCAAATGATGCATTGATGAGAAATTGAATGAATACTTTACACAAATCAAGAGAAACGTTAGCTCTGTAACTGGTATAAATGGCAATGTATTGGTTATAATACTTCTTGTGATAGAAAAGGTTAAATTTTGGTGGTTTTTAAATTCCTTCAAAATTCAATCCCTTATATATACAATTTTTTTTTTTGCTCAAATCTTAAATTTCCATGTAAATTTCATTATCTAAATTGCTAAAATTAAAGATATTTTGTAATAAATTTTTAAATTTTTACTTTAATCTGAATTATTAATCTGGATGTAAGACTAATCTGTGGCGCTTACGTCTAAAACAGTCGTCTTGATTGCCCAAAGATCAGAACAATTTTTGATTCTTTGTTCTTTTTTTCGTCATCTCTTGACTAATTATTTCATTCACGGTCAAATAGAATGTTAAACGATAATTTTAAAGAATTAATTTTATCATTGTACAAGTGTTTTTTAATTATCACATCAAGATGGTGAT
The DNA here is from genome assembly GCF_049639745.1 of Rhodnius prolixus. Taxonomy (NCBI): domain Eukaryota; kingdom Metazoa; phylum Arthropoda; class Insecta; order Hemiptera; family Reduviidae; genus Rhodnius; species Rhodnius prolixus. The sequence goes on from NW_027411624.1 coordinate 29,143,980, forward strand.
TACCTTCAAAAGAGGAAATCCTAAGGAGTATTAGACCCACAGGTTTCTCTCACTATTGACCAATAAAACCGGGTGTTCCCTGTGCTGAATCACCAAAACTATCTTCACAGAGTCAGCAGACATTCCACCCTCTCACATACTGAGTGGATACAACAGAATGATGGGGAAATTTTGTACGCGTGTATGTGACACTACGGGGTGCAAACAGAAGAAGGACACAGAGGGAATTGGGGGAACACATATTCCCAGTTGGGGAATTAAAGCCCCAGTACATTCTGTCTCCCCTTTCGTGCGCGCTTTACTTTCACTGAATGACCAGTTTGGTTGGGAAGCTATATAACGTTCGAGCAGGGTAAGAAGAATGGTAAATAAGGGGTTGGATTGAATCCAAACTCATCACTATGTTCTCCTGGTATGGACAGAAATCTACTTGTCGTTAAAGAGGATTTCGGAGCCAATTAAAGTTTGTTACCACCCTTAACGTTCCTTCCAGATTCCACTTTAATAGATTATATTGTTGCTCATATTAATCATTGCTATAAAAAAAGTTTAGTCAGTTATACCTAGTTTTCTTAAGCCTCGTTTAAACTAAGCTAGCTAGAGCTTAGAACAACAGCAAGAACTGTATTTTGTGTTCGAATGGTGTAAAAAGGTATACTTCAGTTGTTCTCAGAAGATTCTTGCTGCATGTTCTATCGAATAGGTTTTTCACACTAAAAAAACATTTTTTTGGTTAGCCTAGCCCCACCACTTTTCATTTAAAAAATATTCAAAATAATAATTGTAGTTCTTATAATATAACTACGTATTATTATAACTAACATATATCCACTGAGCGAAGCAAAAAGGCTGTTTTTTCCCTCGAGGAAAACATTACTTTCACTCTTCGACGCATCACTCTTCCTCCTGTCTTTTACTAACTAATTCCTTTACCAGCAGTCAACGTAGTCCGCTACCTTGGGCTTTTTCTTGACAAAAGACTTACATGGAACCCTCATACTCGACTTAAGGAGGACAGAACTCAACAGACGCTTCCGACAACTGAAAAGACTACTCGACAACAGATCAAAACTCACTCTAGACAACAAAAGACTTGATTTATGTAATTATATTAAAGCCAGTCTTGGCTTATGGCATCGAACTGTGTGGTTCAACTAAACGCTCAAATCTCCAAAGGATCCAGTCCTATTGCAGTCCTAAATTCTTCGCTCTATAGTAAACGCTCGTTTCTACGTCACCAATCCAACCATTTACACATACTTAAACATTCCTTTCATCATAAAAGTCGCTGAAACACGATACAGAAAATTCCATCTTAACATTCAATCTCACCACAATCCACTTCGATCATCTATCTTCCAGAACATTTCCAGACAACACTTCTAGGACAGTCTTAAAAGACAGGTGGCCTCGCGATCTCCTCTCTGATGAAGAGAGTCAGTAGAATTTAGAATGTTATTGGAGTGTTCCGCTGGGTAACTTCTCCACTTAGAGTGTTATATGTTGCTTATTGTTATTATTGTTGCATATAACGCAATGATTGTAACTAAATAAATGATTAAAAATTATTTATATATTTATTTAATTTTTTAAATAACATCCTTAGATACTACAATGACATTTTAGAGGGGAACCCATTAAAAAATTATCCCAAATCGAATTTTTCATTAAAAAATGTTTGAAATAAAAGTTTTGTATCTGCATAAATAAAATTAGAACACTAACTTTAAAATAAAATCGTAGAAGTCGAGAAAACTGAAAAACTTTTCAGCAAATATTGGTACATCCAGTTGACCAATTTCGACTAAAATCCTTATTATCCTTAAAATCCTTATGTCTGGACATTCTCTATGGCACCTAATCGATATATCAATTTAAATTTTCTGCGATTTCTAGTATTTTTATGTTTCAAAATAGATACAAGCAGGCTACCAGGCACACTCAATAGATCGATTTGCAATTAAAATTACTTTTCGTACTCCAGAGGAATGAAAGTAGAAAATCTGAACAAATTAATGCCTTTATTTTACTGGTTAAAGAAAGTAAACATTAAAATGAATAATTATTGTAAACTTCGCAATTCCCAATTACGGTATTTGGCATTTATGTTCTTTAATTCAGAAAACAGTTTTCACGGCGAAGCGGAATCGAAATTTCGATCTAGCTTAAAGTAAATTACCTTCACTGGTGAGCATCTTTAACATCTTTAAATTAGTGACGTCTCAACATTCTACGCTATATATATATGGCGAAGCAAACGGGACAAAATTACATTTCATGCTTGTTTGGTTGAGTAAAGTTTCTGCCACAAGAGTTTAATAGTAATGAAGTTATGGAGGAGAAGTTGGACGAGGGTGAACATGATGTGGTGCTTTATGGCAAGCATAACAGTCACCGTAAAGTCTAACATAACTTTGATGTGGGTGTTTACGAATAATCTATTTGCTGTTTACAATTACTAGTCAAAATCGGAAATCTCTTTACAATCCCTTTTCTGTCCTAGAAAGGTTTTAAAGTAATTGAAATACCTTCGTTTAGTTTTGATTACTAGATTTGTAGACCGGAGAGTACCGACGTCAAGACAAGACTTATGAAAATTGTTAATCCATTTTTTTTTAAAAAAAAAACACTTTCAAAATCCATTACTGGTCCAGTTTTTTGTGCAATTTTTTTGATTTGTCCAGATTTTTTTTCGGAATTTTTGGAGAAATTGGAGACGTACGAGTATGTGTTCGTATGAGAGCTGTCATAAGCCTCGGATACACCGAGAAATGTCCTGATTGATAAGATTATGTCCTAATATCTCGGTGAACAACAAAATGATCTATTGTACTGCGAACTCCTGTGTTTTTTGAATGTAGGTTCCTTTCTTTACACTCCAAACATTTTGGCATAAATAAGTGCCAGGTGATGATGCACTTCTCTGTTAACATATCAGCCATTAAGATGGAGCGTAGACATGTTAGCTTAAACCAGTGATTCTCAACCTTTTTTTTATTTTTTGTCGTGGCACACTTTTAACAATTTCAAAATTTGGCGGTACACTAACAATTTAGATAAGTTTTAAAGTATTTTACTTATCCATAATACACTGTGTAAAATAGGATGAAAAAATAGTTGCCATTTCAGTCGAGTAAATTTATTTTGCCGAGCTTTCGGCCTAGGGACTAGGTCATCAAAATTATTTACCTTGTTTACAAAGTAATAATTTTACATTAGGGTTTTCTGTCTTGTCTGTTCTTCTGGACTGTGTGATCGGTCTGTGTGTAATATGTGTTAGGTTGTGTGGAAGTCAGTGTTGCCAATTGTCAAATATTTTGTAAATACTAGGTAAATAATTTTTGTAAATTTCGTTATATTATACATATTCATTTTAATAGAATTATTGTTAACAATCTGTAAATATGTTCCACAGCCCTGAAGATGATCTAGTCCCTAGGTCAAAAGCTCGGCAAAATAAATTTACTCGACTGAAATGGCAATTATTTTTTCATCCTATTAAAACTATGAATCAGTCACCAAAAAAAAATGAACAGCTCTGTAAAATAGTTTATTTTCAATATAAAATAAATTAATATGTACCTACTACAGAAACAACAGTATATGTTTATTAAGGGATTAATTACAAGTTAGTCATAAGAATACTTTTAAAATTTCAAAAATTTGGCGGCAAACTTCAAAATTTTCGAAGCACTTTTGCGTGCCACGACACAGTGGTTGAGAATTACTGGCCTAAACATTTGACATACAAACAATAAGTCGTAGGTGTGGTTAGTAAGTCGGTCAAGAACAGGCTAAGAAGTTTTTCAGTAGTTGCACTCCCAAACTAACTGCTGCATTACTATAATAAAACCAGGTGACCATTCAAATGATTGTGGAAAAACGCAGAAATCCGGCCATGCAAAGAATATCCTGTGTAGGGTTCTAGATAGATAGATAAGAATTTGTATTCCACATACAAAATACATACATATTATACATTGTAGTTCCAGTTAAGAACTGTAACCTCCAGACATAGTTTCTGTACAAACAAATGAAATGAAATGAAATTACATTATACGAGGGTCGTTTGAAAAGTCCGTGCAAAGTCAGAGAGATAGCACTACTGGCGCGTATCGAGGTTATGTTTAGTTAGTAGCATCTCTTGGAAGAACACACACCAAGTTTCAGCCAGATCGGTCTATTTCTTTGTGTTTGGCATTCGTTTGAATCGAGGAAGTCGAGTGATTTTCAAAAAATGGACGAAAAAGAATTTCGTGTGTTGATTAAACACTACTTTATGAAAGGCAAAACGCCTCAGGAGACTAAAGAGAAGCTTGATAAACATTATGGTGACTCTGCACCTTCGATTAGAACAGTTTATAAGTGGTTTCAAAATTTTCGGAGTGGCCATATGGGCACAAGTGACGCTGAACGTTCTGGACGCCCTGTTGAGGTTACTACTCCAGAATTCATTGATAAAATCCATGATATGGTGATGAATGACAGAAGAGTGAAGGTGCGTGAGATTGCTAGTGCTGTGGGCATCTCGAATGAACGGGTACATAATATTTTGCATCAACATTTGGACATGACAAAGCTATCCGCAAGATGGGTGCCGCGATTGCTCACGCTTGACCAAAAACGAAATCGTGTGAAGTGTTGCAAGGACGGTTTGCAGCTGTTCCAGAAGAATCCGCAGGACTTTAAGCGTCGTTTCGTCACTGTGGATGAAATATGGATACATCACTACACTCCTGAGACCAAAGAACAATCTAAACAATGGGTTACCAAGGGGGAATCTGTGCCAAAAAAGGCGAAGACCGTTCCTTCGGCCGGAAAGATTATGGCGACTGTCTTTTGGGATTCGCATGGAATAATCCTCATCGACTATATGGAAAAGGGTAAAACTATTACAGGTGCATATTATTCATCGTTATTGGACCGTTTGAAAACCGAGCTGCAAGAAAAACGCCCACGATTGGCCCACAAAAAAGTCCTTTTCCATCACGACAACGCACCAGCTCACACCTCAGCAGTTGTGGTCGCAAAATTAATGGAAATAGGGTTCCAACTTGTTTCACATCCCCCCTATTCTCCAGACGTGGCTCCCTCGGACTACTATTTGTTGCCCAATATGAAGAAATGGCTGGCGGGAAAAAGATTTTATTCAAACGAGGAGGTGATTGCAGTAACGAATGGCTATTTTTCAGACTTGGACAAATCCTATTATTCGGAAGGGATCAACAAACTAGAGCAGCGTTGGACGAAGTGTATAAACCTAAAAGGAGACTATGTTGAAAAATAAAAAAGGTTTACCCCAAAAAATTAAGTAGTTTTTATTTTTGCAAGGACTTTTCAAACGACCCTCGTATACTAAGGGGAAAAAACAACGATAAACCCCTAGCTTATAAGAAAGATTTCAATTCAGTGAGTCCCTAACTCTCCTGTGCCTGTGCACCGTGTCCACATTATAGTCACATATTAGTCTGCGTAGGTGGTCGTGATTTGATTCACACTTGCTGAAGAAACCAGTAGCGAGGTACTTGATGTAGTGTTCTACATAGTCTATGTTGGTGTTAGAGTGTAAGTCTATAATACGGATGTAGCGGGCGGAAGTTGTGACCAGTGTGAGGAATTTATTTTGGATTATTTGTAGCGAGATGATGTTGGATCGACACGTCAGACTCCAGGAGGGACAAGCTTAAAGTAACATGGACCTAACCACTACCTTGTACAGCAGGAGTTTATTCTCTGGAGACAGTTTAGAGTCCCTGCAGAACATCGGGAATAACACTCGAATGGCTGCCTTACCTTTATTGACTCTGTCCTTTATGAAGGGGGGTAAAGGTCAGCCCACGATCCAGTAATACTCCAAGATACTTGTGATAATAGCAGCCAACGGCACAATCCGTCTCCCGAAGTGGGACATGTCGATACAAAATCGGACTGCGCTTAGTAAAAAGGGATAGCCTCCGTGTAGGGTTCTGTTAGGAGAAGGAGGACCCAGGATTTGCGCTTACAGAGTCAGTGCCAAGGGTTGATGGTAATGGGTTCAGGAGAAGACAAAACACACCCTTCATACTTTGCCTAAGAGCCCCGCACCAGATAGATTCTCACTCCTAAGGTAGACTTCAGTTAATTTTTTTGGACAGTATTCACTTATCAGTTATCATTATCTGAACATACGTATACCGCACGTATTTTTAGTACGCCAACACTTGAAACTCTCAGTTTGATCGTATTGGAATCAATAAATATATAAAAAAAATTATCGATTATTTAGCAACAAACAAAATTGTGTACGTTATTACGTATTCAGGTAATCAAATGACCTTCAGACTTGAGTGCTCTATAGGTGCAGTTTTAGTGAACAGCTCTTTGTTCTAACATGAGCAAATTATCTGGTGAGAACAGATGTTTATTTTTTTGTTGGTAGATTTTCTTGTCATTTTTGTTCATTTTGTCTTATTTTTTTTTTTTTAAAGAATCACTAAATACCCAGTTGTTGGTTTATAACAACAATTTATGTATTTTTATCCAAGTTATATTTAGTTTGAAATTGATCAACATTGGTTTAGCGTAAATAAAATTCAAAGAGAATGTGTGTAGAGGCCCCATGTTACGTCTGACCCAGACATCGGGGAGCCATATTCTATATTTAGTTGTGGTTATTAATAGAGGCTGTACCAAGATCGTATGGTACTGCTTTAAACTCGCCATTTGGTTTTGCCCTCGCTAATCTACCCACCTCTCTACTTCTTGAGCCTATTCACTGATTTATTTTATTTATTATTCACTTTTTATTCACTGATTTCTGTGTACAAATTTATTGATGGTTTGTTTTAATTTAATTTTGTGTTATTCTTTCAAGATGAAATTTTGCGGCTTTGACCCCCTTTTTTAGCCCAGTTTTTTCGTTTAGTTTTTAACTTTTTTTTACCCAGAATTCCTGGAAATTATTTTCTCAAACGATATCATCTGTGCTTCAACCATCTTATTATAAGAGCTTAGAAATAAGTTCTTGTATTTTCTCGGCACATTTACAAACACTTTTCAGTCGGCGAGGAGGATTGTCAGGAATGTCAGAGGAGGCAAGAGACTGTACTAGAGGATTAGAGCAAGTAGAGAGAGCAGTATGGAATTTTTGGTATTTAGTTTTGGCGAGTTGGTGTTGTACGAAGGGAATGTTGAGGTCGTTGTGAAGAGTGAGGTTAGTCACCGTAGAAAGGAGCGTCAGCTATCTGTCGGCAGTAGTTTTGATTGAAATGTCCTGTACTGTCCGTATGTTTGTAGGTTTGGCTGAACTCCACAGCTGTAGTCTGTAGGTCCACATAGTAGGTTTGAGGATAGTGTTGTATATTAATCGTTTGAGTTCAATGGGTAATTTGGAGCGTCGACCAAGAAGTCTGTAAAGTAGTTTCGCACGTTTCGTCATTGCTTGTCTTTTAAGTCTAGTGTATGGGTTATGTCTATGTAGAGCCCAAGGTAGCGCACCAAAGATCTGTACAAGGAAGAGGATTGCTGTTGAAGAGGACAGGTGGACAGGAGCCCCGCCGGAGAGTAAACGTGGCATGCTGGCATTTCTGTGGGTCAATTTTAATACGCTACTTCTTTGCCCAGGATTCTATTTTATGTAAGTGTGTCTGTAACTTGTATGAAGCTGATGAAGGATGTGTACTTGTAGGTAGAATGGCTGTGTCGTCTGCATATGTACAGAGCAGTGTAGAGGGTTGTCTGATGTGTATACTGTGTAGAGAACGGGGCCAAGTATACTCCCCTGCGGCACTCCCGCCAATTTTTTAATGCAATATTAATTTCATTTACTTAGTTATGACTAATCATAAATTCTTTGTAATTTGCTAGCCGCCTAAAGTAATTTTCACGTTTAATCTTAAATCATCATTGAAATTTTAGCTTCTCGCATATTCTTATCTCATACCTTCTTCTCATTTCCTCCGTTGAAGGGTATACGTGATAAACAGATTCTTCTATTGATAAGATAAAATAAATATCGGAATATGTAAATAGAATTTGAATGGGAGTAAATGATAATGAGAACGAGGGCTGTGATGTCATTCGAATCAGAAGATGAAGACTAAAAAGAGATTAGATCTTGATAAATAATTTTTTATTTTTCTGCATTCCCATTGAATTGGATATTTAAATTATGGGAAAAAATTCTTGGCTGCACAGTGTCTTTCGTCATTTGTGAACATTGGTAAATATTACTTAATTCTTTAAACAGATTTTCAAAATTAGTTAATCACCTTGTTAGTTGCCTTGTTTTTGTCCGATTACTTATATTTCAAAACTATTAAACTGTTAAAATACTCTACGAAAACACGAAAAACTGCATTTTTTTTTTTTTTTTTGCATACAACTTGAATGCAATTGTTGCATCATGTTCTTATTTTACGTTGGAGAAAAATAAAAGTCCCGAAGTTTCCTAGAAGTCGTATTGATCGTAACGAGTCTAATAATAAATTGGGAGGTTTTTTTTTACTCAAAATTGCTGTGCCACAATACGACCTTCTAGATCGCGGTAGCATAGGATTTCTGGCCAACTATCCGTAGAATCTGTTCTAAATATTTATCCTTGAATCTAATTAGAACTTTCGTATCTAAACACGATATTGCAAATATTCTTAGAGTAGTAACTGTTTTAAACAATTAATTGCAATCAAATTACAATTGCAAAAATAAAAATAAAAAATAAAAAATTGAAGATCTGGTGCGCTACCCTGGGCTCTACAAAGACAAAAGACTCACGTGGAACCCACACACTAGACTTAAAAGACAAGCAATGACGAAACGTGCGAAACTGCTTTCCAGACTACTTGGACGACGCTCCAAATTACCCATAGAACTCAAACGCTTAATATACAGTACTATCCTCAAACCTATGTGGGCTTACGGACTAGAGCTGTGAGGTTCAGCCAAACCTACAAACATTTCAGTCAAAACCACTGCCGACAGATAGCTGACGCTCCTATCTACGGTGATTAAACTTACTCTTCACCACGACCTCACGACCAACTCGCCAAGACTAAATATCGAAAATTCCATTCTGCTCTCTCTACTAGCTCTAATCCTCTTGTACTGTCTCTCGCATCCTCTGACATCCCTAATACTCCTCGACGACTGAATCGCCACTGGCCCCGCGACTTCCTTGTAGGCTGAAGGCCTAAACGCCATTATTCTCCTATCTCTCCTCTCTCCTCCTCACATTCCCCTATCCCATATAGAGAGTGCTACCGCTGGGTAGCTTCTCTCCTCCTGCTCATCCCGCACCAGTTCATCTCATTCACCTCCTATTTACTTATTGTATATATTTATACAGATTGTAAATTACAAAATAAATTTAAAAAAAAAAACAAAAGAACTTGAAAGAGTTTGGTAGTAATAAAATGGATTGCAATAATTATTGCACTTGATTGTTCATTCCCTCGTAGTGATTAAAGATTTGCAACATGACGCTCTCTATGAAATCCGATTATCTTGTAATTAATTTACAACCGTAATGGTTCTTCATTTCCATTAAACTCGTTATTACCATTTAATAAAATGCATTTAATATAATTGCGTTAACTGTATTTGTTTAATTAAATCTATACACCCAACTTTCAGTGGTAATTATATTTCCTTTTATCCGGAGCAAGATTATCAAAAGGAGTTTCCAGACGGATTTAAGAGAGTAAAGCTACCTTAATACGGAAACAGTGGTATATTGGAAAAAGCCGAAAACTAGCTCTAAACTTGAAGTAGCTTCATTATCGTAATGAAAAATGCAATTTGTAGCGCATTATGGATTTGATTAAATTGACATTTTTCGGTAACTGTAAATGATAGAAGCCTTCTGAATCAGGATTTTTGTAGTTATTAGACGTACGCTTCTAACTTCTTCGAACTAGTAGACCTTCCAAAAAAACCTAACTTGAGTTTTAATTCGACCCTTTAGAGCGCCAGGATAAAGGCTAGGGTTGGGATCACTTTAAAAAAAAAAGATTTTTATCATCCCTTTCCTTCTACTTGCAGAGTCCCCTATAATCACGCATGCGCCAATGAACTTGTCATCATTCTTTTTCTCCCAAGGGACTTTTAGTGACTTGAAATTTTGTGTTGTTACCCCTGCTTGATTTGTTTTATTATTATCATTATTTATTTTTACTCTTTTCATTGCTGAAAGGCAAAAAGAAATTGCTAACAAGAGTTTCTCTTGCCGCAGTTTTTGAGTTTTCAAATTGTGTAGTTTTTCAAAAGCTGCAGTTTAAAAAAATAATTAGTTCTTCCATCTTTAGAATACCTTAAAACTTTTCTTTATGAAAATTATTCAATTAGAATTATAATTAAGAAACTATTTCTCTTAAAACCCTCAGAAAAATGTAAAAAATTCATTCAAAAAAAAGTAGTAATTCTGATTAAGAGGCTTTGATCTCTAGGATGTCATCTGGTCTCCTTGTAGGGAATAAAAGATACTAATTATAGAGGCCCTGCGATTCTGCGATTAAGAAAAGTCACGTGAGCTTTTGCATTAGACATCACTTTTTTTTAAGTTATAGTTTACAGTTTAACTTGTAAATGCATGTACGTGTATATAATGAGATTTATGTTACTACAGTTACTGTACGTATTATTTATGTTTGTGTTTTACATTACCTGGTAGATTTCTAATAGATATTTGTAGACTATGTACCCCTTTATTCAGCAAACTTATAGAAACTGACCTTCGTCAGTACTGCAGTTTTAAGTGTGCCATCTGTAAAGTACGCTCAAGTATACAACATGTTCGTGGACTAGATAAAGAAGTTAAGTTCTTTTGCTGGCCGCGGCTGTTGCTTTTATAAAGGTCAAGTATGGATTTTATTTCTGTACTCGTTATCTCCTTTGCACTTCTTGTATATGCAAGCATTATTGACCTGTTTGTTGTCCTGGATCATGTGTTCCTTTTCTTCTTCTACCTTGATGTGGAGGTCATGATTGTATTAATTAAAACTAACCTTTTATATTTCTTTTCTTTGCCCTTTTTCTCATTCAGGAAGATCCAAGTAGGATGATTCTTTTACTTCTTCTTCTTCTTGGGTGGTACAGTCTTAGAAAGAACTTTGATCTCCTCAATAAACGACTGTCAATCTTTATGATCTTGGACGTTCTTCTCCATTTTTTTAATGTCTTTTAATCAGACTTTAAACTGTCTTGCCATCTCTCTCTCTCGAAGCCTCTTCGACTATTTTTCCATCTCCTTCTGACCTAAGTAGAGTCTTTAGGCGATATGTTGATTGATTACCTGTAATGTAAAGTTTTGGTTAATGTTCCTTACATTATTAAAGTAATTGATTTTTAATAATTAATTATTGCATTACTGTTTTTCTTCCAAATTTTTTTCGTGTGGTCTTTGTAAAGGCTGAAATAATGAACAAGAGCATATTTAAGAATAAATGAACGTACAACTGAAAATAAATAATCTAAAATTTGGATTAAAAAAAAGTAAAAAGCAGAGTAATACCTTTTTTATTAAGGCAGGCTTTACGTCCAACTACCAAATTATCTGTCGTGGTCAGAGGCGACTAGCAACTATAGATAGATAGATTAGACTAGGGCGACCTCAAGGCCTACGCCACTACGACCCCTTTGGATCTTTTGTGGGTCCCCTCACTCTAAAGTTCATTCTCCAGACCTGTCCTTTAGATCAGACTCTTGGGTAAAGCTCCTCAGGCCTTAGTTTTTCCTCCCCGAGAAGTAACAAACCTTAGCCACACTAGCCCCTCACACTGACACAACACGTGCAGTGCCGTTTCCTCCTCTTCCTCCTGACAGAACCTACAGAGGCTATCATCTGCGAGGCCCATGCGATGCATGTGTTTTCTGAGCCTGCAGTGGCCAGTTATTAGGCCTACAATCATCCTTATAGCCCCACTGCCTTGATGGATTAATTCTGCAGTCAGGCTCGGCGAATAGCCTCTAATGAACTCTGCCCAGTGGTGGCGAGCCACCACTCCTGAGACCTACTCTGCACCAACAAATTAATGGTCGCAGACTTAACACACTTCGGAACTCCAAATCAGGGCTCCGGGCCAACGAAGTGTCCCACAAAGCCTTCCCGGGCCAATAAATCTGCGACTTCGTTTCCCTTATATCCTAAATGACCAGGTACCCAAACCAGAAAGACCTTATTTTGGTCACTAATTTCCTTCAGAGCACCCAGACAGTCCCAAACCAGCCTTGAATTCACCTGATAGGAACTAATAGCTCGTAGAGCAGCCTGACTATCCGAGAAAATTACGATCTTATTCCTCGCCCTTTTATCTCGGTAAAGTAGCAACCATACTTTACTACTGTAAATTTTTCGTAAGCACCATATACTCGACCCACTCGCTTGTGATACATAAGTATATTAAATATTTTTTAAGATAATTTCATTCGCTCACTCAACAGCCAATCAGTTCGCACCATTCCATGATTTCAACTAATCAGACGCCACAATTATTGACAAACGACGTGACATAATAATTCCAGTAAGCAGCTGAAATGTCGATTTATTCCTACCATATTTATGGAGCAAATTTACTGTTAATAAACTTTTCCCAATTTACTGTCCCTGCTCAAACAAAGAAGTCCACGACTAAAGCAGACTGGGAAAGGCTGTAACCTCAGCGAGCTATTCCACAGTTGGACTTCCATCAAGGACGTTCGTACTCACATCATTATCAACTACAATAAACATTTTTATTATAAAAGAGAAAACAAAAATGTTCAAACATAAATTGGAGTCAGAAAGTTTAATGCCATTGAAGATTAGATAAGAAGATATAGTACTTACAAATGGTCGCGTAAATTGGCGCCGTTATCGATATTTTCATTGTAGAATTTGTTAGATGTTGATTTGGCTTTGTAAATTCTGTTGCTGGCTTTTTTCTTAGCTTTGTTATTCCGAATTAATGCCCAACTAGGTCTCAACAATGTGTAATTATTTAACGTTGATATTTATTTGCTTAGAATAATAATCGGCTTAACATAAGATTATTTTATTAAAAAAGAAGATGTAGTGAAACGGAAGGAATAGGATATGACAGAAAGCGAGTTCAATTGGTTCTCTTTAAATTTGAACATTCATTACATTCGGTTTCAACTTAAGTACATCACTGTTTGAAAGCCAGGGTAGCCGAGCGGTTAGAGACGAGGCCTGCAAAGCTAAGAGATCGTATTGTGGTGGTAATGGGTTCGATTCCCGGTCTAGACCTTGGATTTTTTTATTTAATGAGAAGTGAGAAATTTTTATAGTTAAGTATGTTTGTTAGTCATTCGTCCATGACACCTAATTTGGTAGTTGGACTTTAAAATCCCCCTGAAAATATAGGCTATATTACTTACTACTACTAAATCTAGCTAGATTCATTGTCTTCGGGAGGTTAAATGATTGTGGCATCTGGTTATCTTTACCAGAACTTTCTAGGTTTATTCAGTGCACTGGGCGATTAAGTCGCCATGCTCCCTAGTGTCCTGTCGCTACTTTATTAGTTAACTGTACTGTTAACTGGCAATTTTTAGCCGGATCTTGAAGCCTCTTGAAGATTGAGTAATTAATAGTTGATTACTTGATCAATAATCACTTAGGAAAGGTCCTCTCCTCTTTGAGTAGATTGTAATGAGGAGGAGGATTTCAAACATATAATAATGATATGTCCACGTTATGTGGTAGAAAGGAAACGAATGTTTGACGATATATACAGGTATTTAGATGCACCATTTCGCTACGAAGACATTATATTCTCCACCAACATTTATGTGCTTAAAGCTGTAGCAGAGCTAGCAATGAAATATGAATGTATTTAAAAGCTATAGCCGAATTAGAATGAATGGAAGAAAATGCTTAGAGAAGGATTACGTGATTTTAATTTTGGTTAAGCTATAAGGATGGCAGGAATATAGAGTACTGATTCATCCATTAGCTGTAGTTTATGTAAGTAGTTGTATATAGTAGAGGGATGAATGTGTGAAGCGAATGTATTTATAAGTAAGAATGGAGAGTGAGTGATATTCTAGTGATAAGCACCTAGACGATGCTGGCTGTATGGCGGAAGCCAATGCCAAAAAAAAAAAGAAAAAAAAACTAATTTGATTAACTGCAGGCTAATTTTTGTTTTTATTAAGTCTTGCAGGCTTAGCAGTAAGCTGTTAACTACTTTTACTTATTTCAGAGCACTTGCTGAATGGATATTAATTTTGGCCATTCGGAAAAGAGGGAATTGTTTTTTGGGAATTCGAATTTCCTAGCAAAGCTGACCTCATTCTCCCAAAATTGTTTCTATAATCTATAAATAAAGGTATTTTTTTTTATACAAAATCCCTGGAGCTACATTATTCTTCTAACAATAATTTTGTGCGTAGTTAAACATAAATTCAACCCCAAAACCTTGCCCTAGGCCCTTTAACTAGTTACTGCACACTAGATGGTGGAAAAAAAACCAGCTATAACGGAAATGGGTTGCATGGATGGATATTTGTATCCTGGAATATCTGATGTTCTCTGCTGCCTTTAGTGGGGCTATTGCAAAGGGCTTAACACTAAATCGATGAGAGTTCACCACGTGTGGGGTCTCCCCTTTCCTACTACCGCCCTCCCAACACCATTCAACAACCGCCCGCGCCACCCACCGGCAGCGGGAAGCTCTACGCTTCCTAGAACATTCCCGCAATTATCCTACCAGCTGACTGTACATTAATTTTAATCTCTGATTATTACCGCACCAAATTTAATCCCAATCTCTTTACCTGTTTCTGCCTGTGGTTCAGTGAGTTTTAAAACTACGGCCTTCTGTATAATATATTTTTTTAAAAACCTTTATCTATTTTCATAATTTAATATTATCTAATCTCGGTCAGACTGTTCAACTCGAATGAATTGTTTTTCTGCCTGGTAATTTCATTTTATTATTATTCCACTCAAGTTAGTTCATTTTGGTAACCGGAACATCTATATTTTTGTTCCAAGGTTCACTAACAATGAAAAAACCTATACAGGGTGAACCAGTAAGTATTGTCCATAGGCCTACTGTGTGTAGTTCATCTAAAGTGGAGTTCAATGACGTATTGGCCAACTTTATGTTTTCCACTGTTCTTTAGTGACGTCACTTTAAATTTTTTTTTTCTAAAATAATTACTTTTTTTCCAATAAAAATGTTATTACTCAGAAAGTTTTAGTCCGAATTCGATTCTGATAACACGGTTAGAAAGACAGATAAATTTTCTAAAAATTATATCATTTCGAAGCATAAGTCATTCTCCAAACAGCCTTCATCTTTCTCCGAATACTGGAAAAATAAAAGTAATCGAAATTTTTAAAAAAACTCATTAGGCCCTTTTGTGATCATTATCAGACCTAGGTGCTGGCACTTTTTATAAAAGTTTCCTTGTTTAATGGGCTTTCAAACGGTATATCATTTTCCAGGATTCCTTTTATCTTCGTACGAGAAATTACGTTTGTTTTACCAAAAAAACGTGTTCACAAGCACTCAACAGTGTTAGTTTATCAAGTTGTTTAATTCATTGAAAACTCTTTTAGATGGACCAGTAGTCAATTTTTAAAGTAGGCTGTCAT
Organism: Rhodnius prolixus; assembly: GCF_049639745.1. Lineage (NCBI taxonomy): Eukaryota > Metazoa > Arthropoda > Insecta > Hemiptera > Reduviidae > Rhodnius > Rhodnius prolixus. Next base: position 29,159,557 of record NW_027411624.1, read on the forward strand.
AAAATAAGGAAGTCAGAGGTTACAAATAAATTGCACTTCAAACATTTACTTCTGATCTCTCTGAAATATTTGAGAAAGTGTTGGTCCATCTAAAAGAGTTTTAGGTAGGCCTATGGACAATACTTACTGGTTCACCCTGTATAGTCAGTTTTAGGGGTAAATGTTTTGTATTTGTCTGTAAAATTGTTTGAATACAGTGTGGTTCTAGCCAGATAATTTAATAAAATCATTTTAAGGGAATGAAAGATTATTGCTAATTTGAGTAATAATTTTTCACTTGAATTAATGCCAAGATTTTGACGTAGAAACTAGATCATCTTCAGGGCTTTTACTTAAGGAGTACACGTTTCATTACATTATGAATGTTTGCCTGAAAGGTTGGTTTCTTTGGCTCTGACTGTTTAGGTAGTAAACTATTTCTATTTACTATAAATAGATCTATTTAGTTCTCCTAAACCAGGGGTGTCAAAATCAATTAAAACACGAGCCACTAGATTCAGGTGGGCACCAGGCAAGATTCACGTGGGCCACATCATATTTACAAATCTTGTTAAATTTATATTCTGAAGTGAGGATTCAAGAATAATTAAAACACTATATAATTGTATTTACAAAACGAAAATTGGTCTTTTTTATACCCGAAACTTCATCATCATCATCATCATCCAATGGCGCTACAACTCATTGCTGAGTTGCTCATTGGCCTCCTCAACCAGTCTCCGCCAGTCAGTCCTGCTCTTTGCTGCCGCTCTCCAGTAGGCGATATTCAGCAATGACCTAGCATCACCTGTAACATCGTCCGCCCAGTGCAGCTTCGGCCTCCTAACTCTCCTAACTCCATGGAGGTGCTCATCCGTCACCTTCTTTGGGATGTCCTCGCCCCTCATTCTAACCACATGCCCAGCCCACTGAAGTCTAGCCAATTTCATGAATTTAACCACGTCTATTTCTTTAAACATTACACATACAGCTTCTCATTCATCCGAGACCTCCATTCCTGACCCACGCATACTGGGCCGGAAATTCGCCGCAGTATTTTCTTTTCATACTCGAAACTTGGCCAGCGATTTCCTCGTACAAGTTTTGCTGTATCTGGATCCAAAGACTGAGAACGTAAGATTATATTTTGGGGATTTCTACGTCTTTTTGTCTCTTGCAACCGAATCATTCCGGAATTCCACTAAGAGTGACTGACCTATCTTTTCCAAACCGTCGTCGGAACTGAGTCAGCCGGTTTATACACTCCCACAGGCTTTCAGGTAAGGTACTGGGCCTTATATATTACTTACTACTAAATCTAACTAGATTTCTCGTCTTCTGGAGGTTAAATGTTTCCCTACCGGAGATCGTGGCACCTGGTAATCTTTACCAGAACTCTCTAGGTTTAGTTTATTCAGTGCTCTGGGCGATTGAGTCGCCATGCTCCCTAGTGTCCTGTCGCTACTTTATTAGTTTACTGTACTGTTATCTGGCAATTTTTAGCCGGATTTGTTGATCTTAAAGCCCCTTTGAAGAGAGAGTAATTAATAGTTTATCACTTAGGACAGTTTTTTTAGGACAAATTTTTGTCATCTATGAGGTCTGTTATTTTGTTTTCCAACAAAACAAAAGACTAATTTACTTGAGAATTATTCGACGTATCTGGGATTATGAAGCTAAACTGCGTGTTTACTCGTCTTCAGTAGCTAAAGGGTTAACGAGGGAGGGAATTATGTGAACTGTATTGCCTTGATGTCCCCTAAGCGCTATTTTCTTCATAACCATTTTTTATATTTTCATTTTACTTCGGAACAAAGTGGGGCACAAGAAATTACCTCGCATGCGGTCCGCCAGTTTGATACCATTGTCCTAAACAGTCAGAAACGAAAAACACCAACCTTTAACGCAGACACCAATAATGGAACAAAACAATAATCTATAAGCCCTGAAGATGACCTAGTCCCTAAGTCGAAAGTTTGGCATTTCCTTTTATATTAATTAATAACTGTTAAATAAGAGAGTTATTAGATGTGGATGACCAGAACTTTGACTGCAACACAACTTTAGCCAATGCGTTTCTAGATTGCAGAATATTCTAAGCTAGTTGGTGACTAACCTCTACCACTTGGTAAACTCCTTCACACATATACTCCCCTCTTTAAAGGGGTTGCTATTAGAGGCTGAAGGGTGTTCCACCATTTTCCTTATTTCCCTAGTCGTTCTTTAAGCAGCCCTTACCCTACGACTTCCTCTTCGATATCGTCCTATCGATATTACATCTCCGCGTGACTTGTCTTCCACAAGCCTCTTGGGCTTCACTCCATAACTCTTCTGCGGCATGGTATCTTCATCTAAATGGTACCAAATATATTTATTACAATGGTTGATAAAGTATTTCGTTTAAATAAAAATAACCTGCCAACATTGTTAAATCTTGTCTCTTCCCAAAGCATCTTACAATAATTTTAAGTAAAGTAAAAAAAAAGTAAAGTAATTGCCTATTTTTTCAGGCGGGGCTTAACGTCCAACTACCAATTAGGTGTCGTGGACGGAGGAGACTAGCAAACATACTTTACTGTAAATTTCTTTTATTAACCATCAAATAAAATCCAAGGCAATCCAAGTACCACAATACAGGTCTCGCTTCTAACCCCTCGGCTACCGTGTTTAAGACCGATTGCCAAACAGTTCATTTGAATGAATAATTTTTACCTTCCATACTGAATTACTGTTTTAACAATATTGACCTGTTTCATTCCTGTAATTTCTCTGGAGGAAATTAAATAAATAAATAGTATGAAAACTAAATTGATTTATAAATAATTATACATATAGTGCGGCGCGCGCGTGTCAAGCCTAATAATGTATGAGAAACAGCTGATCGAGGCGGGGGCGGGAGTCCTAACTCTATACATCTGTTATTAGCTCTACGATATCTGGCAGAGAATTGTCAGCTGCCAGCTATATAGTGGCGCGTAATTACCTAATCTCCCCTTCATTTTTGTTAATTACAGTAATACATGTGTTTGTCTTTTATTAACAATAATAGTATTAAATGAAGTTCGTTTTTATTTATTTTTTTAATAAATATATTAGTTGGATATTAGCGAAGTATATTAGCGAATATTAATAAATAAAATAAAGTATTTTACGCCAGATAAATTTGGACACGATGTTTACATAATTTATTATTTGTATTTCTACTTATACGAGTAGATATAAATGAGAACAATAGCCTAATGTTTAATACAATCGAATAGAATCTATTCTCTATTTTTATAATAGACATTGTTTAATTTTTGATGAATGAAAATTAGAATTTTTTAATTAATTTCTTTAGAAAAATAAAAATAAAAATACGTTTCCTTATGTTCTTACCAAATTGTGGTAACATTAGAAAGTGACAGGTTTTAATCTAACCATAGAAACAGCTGTCTGAACTTTCTAAAGGGAACTCCCAGAGTATTTGAAATTAACAGGACAAAATTATTGTGACAAAAGGTTATCATTTAATGTACAAGGAACAGTTAGTAAAAATGTCACTTTTTTTTCTAATATTTGGTTAACGTTTTTTATCGAAACCTATCGAATGTGCATTGTTGCCAAAAATTACACTTATAAAAAAAAGGGTATGCTCTATATTTTAAAGAAAATTTGGAAATTTTAACTTTTATAGAAAATAAGGGGGGAAAAAAATGTCAAAGTTGGGTGATTCTTTAACGGAGTGAATGTACTGACTCAGTCAGCAAGTGAAGTGCAAGATGGTTACGAAAGTAAAGTTGAAATCTTTACACTAAAATGATTAATGTACCTCTGATTATAGATGAAAGTCTGTAACCGGTCAGGGATACAATTAATGTACCTCTGATTATAGATGAAAGTCTGTAACCAGTCAGGGATACAATTAATGTACCTCTGATTATAGATGAAAGTCTCTAACCGGTCAGGGATACAATTAATGTACCTCTGATTATAGATGAAAGTCTGTAACCGGTCAGGGATACAATTAATGTACCTCTGATTATAGATGAAAGTCTGTAACCGGTCAGGGATACAATTAATGTACCTCTGATTATAGATGAAAGTCTGTAACCGGTCAGGGATACAATTAATGTATCTCTGATTATAGATGAAAGTCTGTAACCGGTCAGGGATACAATTAATGTACCTCTGATTATAGATGAAAGTCTGTAACCGGTCAGGGATACAATTAATGTACCTCTGATTATAGATGAAAGTCTGTAACCGGTCAGGGATACAATTAATGTACCTCTGATTATAGATGAAAGTCTGTAACCAGTCAGGGATACAATTAATGTACCTCTGATTATAGATGAAAGTCTCTAACCGGTCAGGGATACAATTAATGTACCTCTGATTATAGATGAAAGTCTGTAACCGGTCAGGGATACAATTAATGAACCTCTGATTATAGATGAAAGTCTGTAACCGGTCAGGGATACAATTAATGTATCTCTGATTATAGATGAAAGTCTGTAACCGGTCAGGGATACAATTAATGTACCTCTGATTATAGATGAAAGTCTGTAACCGGTCAGGGATACAATTAATGTACCTCTGATTATAGATGAAAGTCTAACCAGTCAGGGATACAAATAATGTACCTCTGATTATAGATGAAAGTCTGTAACCGGTCAGGGATACAATTAATGTATCTCTGATTATAGATGAAATCCTGAAACGAGTCAGGGATACAATTAATGTACCTCTGATTATAGATGAAAGTCTGTAACCGGTCAGGGATACAATTAATGTACCTCTGATTATAGATGAAAGTCTGTAACCGGTCAGGGATACAATTAATGTACCTCTGATTATAGATGAAAGTCTGTAACCGGTCAGGGATACAATTAATGTACCTCTGATTATAGATGAAAGTCTGTAACCGGTCAGGGATACAATTAATGTACCTCTGATTATAGATGAAAGTCTGTAACCAGTCAGGGATACAATTAATGTACCTCTGATTATAGATGAAAGTCTCTAACCGGTCAGGGATACAATTAATGTACCTCTGATTATAGATGAAAGTCTGTAACCGGTCAGGGATACAATTAATGAACCTCTGATTATAGATGAAAGTCTGTAACCGGTCAGGGATACAATTAATGTATCTCTGATTATAGATGAAAGTCTGTAACCGGTCAGGGATACAATTAATGTACCTCTGATTATAGATGAAAGTCTGTAACCGGTCAGGGATACAATTAATGTACCTCTGATTATAGATGAAAGTCTGTAACCAGTCAGGGATACAAATAATGTACCTCTGATTATAGATGAAAGTCTGTAACCGGTCAGGGATACAATTAATGTATCTCTGATTATAGATGAAATCCTGAAACGAGTCAGGGATACAATTAATGTACCTCTGATTATAGATGAAAGTCTGTAACCGGTCAGGGATACAATTAATGTACCTCTGATTATAGATGAAAGTCTGTAACCAGTCAGGGATACAATTAATGTACCTCTGATTATAGATGAAAGTCTGTAACCGGTCAGGGATACAATTAATGTATCTCTGATTATAGATGAAAGTCTGAAACGGTTCAGGGATACAATAAACACGCTTTAACGGATAAAGTCAAAGTTATTAACCAGTACTGCAGACCTGACCACTTTTTATATATAATAAAAGTTATTTTGTATCCAAAATTTTTTAAAGAAAATCCTAGAAAATAGATGGTAAATTTAAAGTGAACTTACGTAATATTGATGTCAGCTAGTTTTCTCGTCAAATCCTAAATTTAATTACATAATCAGCTGAAAGTGAAAGTAAAATAGAAGAGATTTTTTTTTTAACCAACTTTTGCCATCAATATGTTGGTTAGAATTTACCACAATGTTTTAGCGCTAGTAATGATGGATTGATGAAAAATGATGATATTAAAATTGGAAAGCTTGATGAAGAAAGAAATATTTTAGCGTGATGATATGTGAACGAGATTGAATACTGTTATATCGTAGAAAGTAAAATTAAACTCCCGCAATTCACTTTTGCGTGCATAAATTTATATGCATAATTCCCTGCGCTGATCTTTAACGCACTTAACTTTCTCATTTCCTGTTAGGTTAATAAAGGGTTAACTTTTAATTTTGGTTATAATCATCTTTATAAATTTTGCGAAATAATAATTTGTTTTAAAAAACTCTGATGTAAGTGCTTACCCGACAACTTTGTCTTGCTGGAATTGAGATATTTATATTTTGTCTGCTTAATATAAGAAATAAAAAAATCTCAATTAGACTTTGAAGTTACAAAACGATTCAGTATTTAGATATTAACGTAAAAAGTTGCTCCAATTCTCAATAGTTATAGTAATTTATACAACTGTAAAAATTAAGTTAACCTAAGTTCCATTGCTGCTATGTTACTTGCAGAAATAATATTCGTGACGCAAAGAAGTACTTTTACAAACCTTGTAAACCATGTGGTAATGATTGATTTTCTGCACGACCTCCGATCTCAGGGAAAATAATTAAAATACGGAATTAATATTTTATTTTTGATTTTTGTTTTTCCGTTGGTAATAATTTATGTCGGAACTACCTCCCAGTTTTTGAAGAAGCTTTAAACTATTAATGCGTGATTGAGTAGTTGCGCTGTGTTTAGCTGCAAAAGTCAGGCATAAAACTAGTTGTACATCTAGGCTACGGATAGCCCCTTTACTGTCAGGCTAGGGCCTTGTGAGCTTAACATGTCTCGGCTATCGATTTATCAAGACCGAGATAGAGTGAGGCGCGCGGCAGGAACTCACTCGCTCGTACGTCCTGCCCGCTGCCATAGACAGACCGTACTGAGTCCGTACGCTCTCGTTGTCGTTCTATCTAACACAAGAATCAAACCAACTAAATTCTCTCGCCTACTCACTAATTTGCTCATCAATTTGGTTTTCTCCCTGTTTTTACTATTTCATTACTCTTCTAAATTTATGTGACGTGCGATTTTTTTATCTTGACTCTTTTTTAAACTCCTTCTTTCCGTTTTACATATTTAAAAATTAAAATAACTTTTTTATTTTTCACTGTAGTTCAAAAGGTCTCTTATTGCGATAGTTTCAGTCAATGAACTTATCAATACTTTACCGGTTGGTAATTAGTAAAAATGGATATATAATTTTGTTTTGTTTTTTTAATTTCTCTTTATACGAGGGTCGTTTGAAAAGTCCGTGGAAAGTCAGAGAGATAGCACCACTGGCGCGTATCGAGGTGATGTTTAGTTAGTAGCATCTCTTGGAAGAACACACACCAAGTTTCAGCCAGATCGGTCTATTTCTTTGTATTTGGCATTCGTTTGAATCGAGGAAGTCGAGTGATTTTCAAAAAATGGAGGAAAAAGAATTTCGTGTGTTGATTAAACAATACTTTATGAAAGGCAAAACGCCTCAGGAGACTAAAGAGAAGCTTGATAAACATTATGGTGACTCTGCACCTTCGATTAGAACAGTTTATAAGTGGTTTCAAAATTTTCGGAGTGGCCATATGGGCACAAGTGACGCTGAACGTTCTGGACGCCCTGTTGAGGTTACTACTCCAGAAATCATTGATAAAATCCATGATATGGTGATGGATGACAGAAGAGTGAAGGTGCGTGAGATTGCTAGTGCTGTGGGCATCCCGAATGAACGGGTACATAATATTTTACATCAACATTTGGACATGACAAAGCTATCCGCAAGATGGGTGCCGCGATTGCTCACGCTTGACTAAAAACGAAATCGTGTAAGGACGGTTTGCAGCTGTTCCAGAAGAATCCGCAGGACTTTAAGCGTCGTTTCGTCACTGTGGATGAAACATGGATACATCACTACACTCCTGAGACCAAAGAACAATCTAAACAATGGGTTACCATTGGGGGAATCTGCGCCAAAAAAGGCGAAGACCGTTCCTTCGGCCGGAAAGATTATGGCGACTGTCTTTTGGGATTCGCAAGGAATAATCCTCATCGACTATCTGGAAAAGGGTAAAACTATTACAGGTGCATATTATTCATCGTTATTGGACAGTTTGAAACCCGAGCTGCAAGAAAAACGCCCACGATTGGCCCACAAAAAAGTCCTTTTCCATCACGACAACGCACCAGCTCACACCTCAGCAGTTGTGGTCGCAAAATTAATGGAAATAGGGTTCCAACTCGTTTCACATCCCCCTTATTCTCCAGACTTGGCTCCCTCGGACTACTATTTGTTCCCCAACATGAAGAAATGGCTGGCGGGAAAAAGATTTTATTCAAACGAGGAGGTGATTGCAGAAACGAATGGCTATTTTTCAGACTTGGACAAATCCTATTATTCGGAAGGGATCAACAAACTAGAGCAGCGTTGGACGAAGTGTATAAGCCTAAAAGGAGACTATGTTGAAAAATAAAAAAGGTTTACCACAAAAAATTAAGTAGTTTTTATTTTTGCACGGACTTTTCAAACGACCCTCGTATATAACAGCGATCATGTTATAATGTGCAATCTGTATTCACTCATCTGTAGCTCAAATAAATATTACGAGTTCTTCAGAAATTGAAATAAACAATTATAAGAATGGAAGAAGAGGCTGGACTGCAGAATTAATCCGTCAAAGTCGAGTATGATGATATAAGGTTGATTGTAGGCCTATTAACTGGGCTACAATTGTAGGTTCTTTCAGGAAGAGGAGGAAACGGCACTGCATGTGCAAAGTCAGTGTGAGGGGCTAAGGATATTACTTCTCCGGGGAGGAAAAACCAAGGCCTGAGGAGCTTTAGTCAGGAGTCGCTCTCCAGAATTAAGAGTCTGATCAAAAGGACAGGTCTGGAGAGGGAGCTTTAGAGTGAGAGGAGCCACAATAGATCCAAAGCGGTCGCAGTGGCGTAGGCCTTGAGGCCGCCCTAGCTGAATCTAATCTAAGAATGGAAATAGGATGAGCCCATGAGATATTGAGAAAAAATTGTAAGAAATTTTTCTGCACTGTTACCATTGTTCTTCTTCTTTCCTGGCGCTACAACCCGGTGATGTGGGTCTTGGCCTCCTCAATTATGTTACCATTGCACTGTTACCATTGTTCTTCTTCTTTCCTGGCGCTACAACCCGGTGATGTGGGTCTTGGCCTCCTCAATTATGTTACCATTGCACTGTTACCATTGTTCTTCTTCTTTCCTGGTGCTACAACCCGGTGATGTGGGTCTTGGCCTCCTCAATTATGTTACCATTGCACTGTTACCATTGTTCTTCTTCTTTCCTGGCGCTACAACCCGGTGATGTGGGTCTTGGCCTCCTCAATTATGTTACCATTGCACTGTTACCATTGTTCTTCTTCTTTCATGGCGCTACAACCCGGTGATGTGGGTCTTGGCCTCCTCAATTATGTTACAATTGCACTGTTACCATTAATTAGATAAAATATGGCGCTCACTAGTGACAGTTCATACTGCATTCAATGAATTCAGGACTTTAATCTAATTTTTATTTGATAAATTATTATTTTTTCAAAAGGGCTTTTTAAAAGTCCAACTACCACATTAAAATGTCGTGGACGGAGGTGACTAGCGATATTCTTTACTATAAAAAGTTCTCAATGTTAACCACTAAATAAAATCCAAGTCCCTAGACCAGGGAATCGAACCCACTAAACCAACAATACATCTTAGCATTGCGGGTCTAGCCTCTAACCGCTCGGCTATCGTGGCGCCCAGTTTTTGTTGAACTATTCATGAATTTTATTTTAATTTTCTATATTTAACCTCACTCCTCTTTCCCCAACAGATAGTGTTGAGTACCTAGAACTCTTCATGGGCAAACGCCAAACCTGGAATCCACAGACTCAGACTTAAACTAAAAAGAACTAAACAAGACGATTAAAATTTCTCTCTAGACTTCTTAAACAATAAACGACTTATCTACACCATGATACTGAAACCTGCCTGGGTCTTATTACGGAATGGAACTTTGAGGCTCAGCCAAAGTTTCCAATATCTATAAAATCCAATCCTTCCAATCAAAAACACTCCGTCGAATCGCTAATGCTCCATACTTTGTATCAAACTCTACCTTGCACCAAGATTTCCATGTTCCCTTAAGTTTCAGAAGCTATAAGATTCCGTTACATTAAATGCCACACATCAATCACCTCACATCCTAATCCACTAGTATCCCAACTTACTGCATTACCAGGAAATCCTCCAAGAAGCGCAGGTGGCCACGCGTTCTTCTAAATGAAGAAGGTGCCAGTGCACCTTCTTTAGGAGTTCCACCAATGGGTGAATTCTTCCCTCATGCTATTCATGTTTATACTTGTGTCATGTTGTATCAGCTTCACTTATTGCAGAAACAAAAATTTCTATATTATTTCAGATTTTCTAATTTAATTTTCATCTTTTCAGGTAAGAGATCCAGTTTTTGTAACTAGAAATGTTTTCGGTAAGTGGAATGTTTATTTATAATGATCGACATATGGAATCTCAAATACTTAATGGATCGTCTGAAATGTTTAACCGAGGGTTTAGAATTGTATAAATCAACCAATATTCGTCTCAATTAATCCAAAATAAGCACCAATTAACATCTAAACTATTTCGCCAAAAAAAAAAAAAAAAAAAAATCATTGATGAAAAGTTTTACCATCTAGATCTAGAGAGTTGTGCAAGATGATTGCAAAGATTGCAAAGATAATAAAATCATTGATGATATGGCGTGCGTGAGATAAAGCTTTCATCTCAAGTAGAGTATAAAATGCGGACGTAGTTCATTGGTATTGGCTCTTTTCTGTTCATTGTTAAAGATTGTTGACGTAATTTTGCGGTCCATTTTGTTGATTTCTTGACGATGTATTTCTAAAAGACACTTTAATGTAAAAAGGAAACATATTAAAGTAAATATTTCATTCTAAAAAAGGTTTTGTAAATGCACTTCCATAAAATATTTCGCCAGCCTTTATATAAAGCAAATTGTTTTAGTAAATCGAACTTAAAGAATCAATTTAGATATCGAATTCTGCGAATATGTTGCATTTTTTTGACCAATACTTGGGTTTTGTCAAATCATGAAAAATCAAATAATCACAATGCCATAGTTAATCGATATTTAAACCGATCTGCTTGATATGACGTATTGATGCCCACAGCACAATGATATATTAGCGTTGATCAGATAATTTCCATGATTATCTCAAGTTGATAACATTAATTAATACGCTTAGATATCCTTAACTGCAAGGTCAATTTATAGGTAACCACGGGGTTATAACAAAAACAGTTCCTTCAGATTTCAAGTTACGTATATAATTATTGCATTGTTTTGAAATGCAAATCGATTATTTAAAATTATTAAAACATATTCCTAACACTTTGCATGCAATTTTATTGCATGCAAAGTTGTCTAATTAATTATTAAATCAGACAGTTTGATTATTCAGAGAGTTTATTGTTTTGTATTTAGTAATTTAATGGTATATCCACGTCTAAGATCATTGTTAGGCCGTGTTCTCTCATTGTAGGACAACTAAAAAATTGTAAATAAATAGATATTTACGAATAAATTCACCTCATTAACATATATAAAAAGCGACAAGAATTTTTTTTGTTATTTATCCTTTTAATGAAATTTACACCTGTAGCTACAGGGTACAATAAGTAAATGCGATAAGTGTATAAATAAATAGCGTGGCAGACGTGAATGACGGTCATCCAGTGATGGCCGCCAATAGTCACCCAGTTGGTCACGGGGCCAACGGGCCTCAGCCGTCTTCGAGGATTGGAGGGTAGCGTACTTGAAGACAAGTTTGCAGCTAAAGGGTTGGGATGAAATGAGAGTTTTTGGTGAAAATTTTCATATCGAATTTTGGCAAGTTCGGAGATGAATGGAATTTGGAGATCTGTATGTATTGTGTGGTTGCTAACATAGAATGGAGCGTCTACTATGCGGCCGAGTATTTTGGATTGGATTGTTTGCAGTCTATTGATGTTGGATTTTTTAGCTGTTCCGTAAAGTTCGAGTCCTTAAGTCCATATTGGTGTGAGAAGAACTGTATAGAGTCGTCGTTTGTTCTGTAGTGAGAGTTTTGAGCGTTTGTCGAGTAGTCTGGCTAGAAGTTTTGTATCGTTTGTTTAGTTCGGTACGTTTAAGCCTCGTATGGGGGTTCCAGGTGAGTCTCTTGTCTAGGTACATTCCAAGGTACCCCGCACATGGTCGGCTGGTGGGATAGGTGTATGATGTAAGAAGACTGGTGGTGGAGTCTAACGTTTGAGTGTGAAGACTTATGTATTTATACTTAGTTGGGTTAATTTTTATACGCCAGTTTTCTAACCAAGGTTCTATTGAGTGAAGGTGGGGACTGTAGTGAGCGTACTGCGAGGATAGGGTCAGAGTGTGTGGAGAGAATTGGCAGTGTCGTCAGCGAAGGTGTAAATAGAGGTATTAAGGTTAGAAGGTAAGTCGGCAGTGTAGATTGTGTAAAGAAGAGGAGCTAAGACACTTCCCTGTGGCACACTAGCAAGGACAGGATAGATGGAAGAGTGAGTAGTGCCTTGAAGAACTTGAAAGAATCTGTCAGAGAGCTAAGAGCTGAGTATGAGGTAATAAGTGCTAGGAAGGATGCGTTTGAGTTTCCACAGTAGACCTTCGTGCCAGACTCGGTCAAAGGCTTGCGATACATCGAGTAAATTAAAAATATATTTTACAATAATTAATTTTAATGCGTTTCTGTCTATTACGTAATGATAGTTCGTAAATTTCTGAGAACTAGCAGAGAGAATTTTATGAGGCAGTTAAGTGTAAAATAGGTGAACGTATCCGGGATTGAGGTTAGACAGGGAGGAATTTATTCGGCATGATTTGAAGTTTAGAGATAAAGGTCTCAGCATAGATCACAGAACGGAAATCTCTTTTAGGAATAAAAACTGATTTTTATAGGCTATTTCGGAGTTATGGGAAGAAGTCGAATGGCTGTCGTAATATTTTGTTAAAACTTGTCCTTAACGATGAAATCCACTTAATATTGAATATTACAGCATAAAACCTCCTTCAGCTTCTTTAAATAAGTAAATAAAAAAAGATAACAAAAAAAATCTTAAGATAGAATTTTGAAAAGATAATTCTTACAAATATTCTAGTACAAATACGTTCTCACCGTTATAACGGTTGCGTGAACATAATACCGACCCTACGATGTCGACAAACTTAATACTAACGAACAATATCACCCACATACAGTGATTTTTCTCAGCGTGTGTTTTATATTTCTGTGTTGAATTAGAGTTTATTTCTCTTAAGTATGTACGTGGAGCATTGTATGTATATTCCTTCTTCCTTTTTAAGTTTAAATTCTTACAGTTCCTGAGACGCTGTCTGTCTCCTACCCAGTTAGTCGAAAGTAGGTATATTTATCCAGTGTTTATTTTATCCTTCTCTCTGTTAGCCTAAAGGTTTTCTCCTTTGGGGAATAAAGAACGGTTCTTACTTCACCTGACTTGCCGTTGGCTGTCTTAAAGCTTTGTTTTTCCTCTGGCTCACTCCGTTTTCAATTTGCTCTTTTGTAAATCTCAACTTCTACCACTTACTTTTTTCCTTGTCTATTATTTTCTTTACAGTTTTATACTTATTACAAGTTTTTGAATTTAACTTAAAATGGGTGGAAACTATCTCTATTCAAGACGATCCTTTTCATTTTTTTTTTTTTTTTTGAAGTAATTAAATGCATGTACTTCACAAAGATGCACTTGGTGCCTCTTTTTCTTGCTGCAATGCTCGCCACCCAAATATTCGTTTGATGCTCTTTCCGTTACAGCAACACGACTGTCCAATCACCAAGACAGTTTAGCTGTAAAGGTGTTTATTAAGAAAAAGTAATTTACATATACTGTTCAGGCGCCACTATAGACGAGCAAAATTAGATGCCTGCAATGCTAATCAAATGTATTGTGATACTGGGTTCGATTCCCGGTCTTTAGGCCTTGGATTTTATTTAATGGATAATAAAAGAAATTTACCGTAAAGTATGTTTGCTAGTCGCCTTCGTCCCGCAACACGTAATTTGGTAGTTGGACGTAAAGCTGGCCTGAATAATTTCATAAGAAGAACTTTAAATCATTAGTTCCACTTTTTTTTTCGAATTTTTTTTTATTTGTAATTTAAATTTTTAAGGAATCCGCACGCACGACTTAAACGAACTGAAGTTAACAGGCGTTATCGACTACATAAAAGACTGCTAGACCAACGTTCCAATCTTTCACTTAATAACAAACGACTGATTTACAATTCCATACTAAAACCCGCTTGGACGTACGGTATTGAGCTGTGTGGTTCAACAAAACGCTCCAATCTTCAACGAATTCAATCTCTTCAGTCTAAAATTCTCCACACTATCGTTAACGGCTCCATTTTACCTTTCAAATCTAACTATCCACACAGACCTGGGAAATTCCGTTTGTAGGTCCAGGTTGCAAGAACTCGCTAGAAAACTTTTCATCAGAACTTAATCACTCTCATTCCAATCCTCTTGTCCGCCATTTATCACCTCATCACCATCCAGATTATCCTCCCAGACGATTAAAATCAGCCAGTGGCCTCGCGATTTTCTCTCTTCTGAGGAGAGTAGTTAATCCTAGAGACGGCTTAGGGAGTGGTTATCACTGTGTAACTTCTCCCCTCAATTAGTGGAGTTTGAAGTGGTGTCAGTTATTGTCATTGTTACTTATAGCGTATCTAGGAGCTGGTGTAACTTAACTAATAAATTAAAAAAACGAAAAAATAAATAAAATTTAAGGGAAATTTGGGTTTTAAGGCCCCCCAAAATTAAAATAATAATAAAAATAAATTATATGCACATTATATATTGAATAAATTTAAAGTGCTGGGTGCATCGACTGACACAACGTTTTCTCACTGCAATTCGTGTAATTGTTTACCCAATTTTTACTAAAAAGTTAATTACTACTTCAAATAGCTAGAAACTAAAATACTGTTTAATAAACAAATATTACACATTCTTTCGGTGAGTTGATTTTCTACAAATTTATAATTTGAATTACATATTTAATGTTTAGAAATATTTAAAAGTAAATCTATAATTACATTAATGTGGTATTTTATTGGAGAGCACCATCATCGAGGAATGCATTAAATCGAATATTTTGGAGTAAATTATTCAAATAGAAGAGTTTCAAAACTACTTAAACCCAATAAGTACATAAAGTTTCAAAAAACCAATAACCGTTGAAGCCGTTATTGAGATAAAATCAAAAAAATGGAAAAGTAGATTCAGTAATGTGGCATTTTTTTAAATCCTAATTCTTTATTGTTCGATGCCGATGGTAGAGCCTATAGACCCACATCGACCAGGTTAGGATTTTTCTGCGTTTTATTTATTTTTTGGTTCTTTTTGCTGTTCCACCACAAACAGTGAATTTTGTAAAAAAAACACTTTTTCTTCCCAAACTCAAAATAGAGAATTTACAAAGATCATAAATAGTTCTCTTAAGAGAATTAAAGAGAAAGTTGAACAGTACGAGTGAGATGAAATTCTTGGACGGTTAAAAGAATGATCCTCACGTACTTATTTACCGTTGTTGTTGTTTTTTTGACTTAGCCACAAGTTAGCGTCCCCGAGTAATTTTATTCTATACAACACTCTGTATCTTCTCTTAAACAATTATGTTATTTTTCACAATGGGCTTTCTTTGTGTAACTATCGGATATGGTGCATATAAAGTAACCATTTAAAATGAAACGTATGTTGCATTAAAATGAACTATCTGTGGTTGTGGTTATTTTTCTTTGTAGACAAAATATTAAGATCCTTGTATAGAAGTTAGATTAATCAAATGGTTCTTACCACAAGTAAAGAGCATGTTATGCAATGAAATGCTCTAACATTGCTATAACATTAAACCGGGGAACGATGTGCTCAATTCTTTATCAATTACACAGGTCTACAGTGATTTTGCTGTTTTGAGTTTTTGAGTCATTTTGAAGTAATATGCACGTCCTGATACCAAGTATGATACCCGTTTATTTGTATCGCGTACCATTTTTTTTTTAGTCAGTCTCAATTTTTTAGTCTTAGTAACGTTATTGCATACTTCACACTATCTTTTATTTTTAATATTGTAACGAAGTTGACCTGAGGAGCCTGGCAAGCCTTTATAGATGTAACCAAGAAGTTTTTAAGAAACACCAAAGATCCTTACTACGCAAAATTAGTAGCCACAATGCTTGAGAAATTCAGAATTCTCGGATGCAACATGAGTCTTAAGGTGCACTTTCTATTTTCGCATTTGGATGTATTTCCTGAGAATCTGGGGGCGGTGAGCGAGGAGAAAAGGCGAACGCTTCCATCAGGACATCCGGGAGATGGAACGACGGTACCAAGGACGATGGAGTATATCAATGATAGCGGATTACTGCTGGACGCTTCTGCAGCAGGTCATAAGAAAAGATCACTGGAAGGCAAACGAAAACGTTATTATTGATTAAATAACATTTTAGTGAATCAACATTGCGCATTTCCAAGTGATACTGAACTGAAATCCTGGAGCACTTTCTCTTTGTCCGCTGTACTCTCCACTGAGAAGACATTACCTGGGGGTGTACCCCCAAAAAGGAGTCCCAGTTAATAAATATTCTAAAAGTAAACTCATACGATCGCCTAAATAAGATCTACCATTATGTAATAGAGTCTTTATAGCTGAGATCATTTATAAGAAACGAATAAGGAAATGGAGTTTAGCTACAATATTTAAGTTATGTCTAATTTACATCAAGAATCATTATTATCATCTATTGTTCTATATAGGATTGTTTAATTTATTTTATTATATTTAAATTCTATATTTACAAGTGGCTATTTAAAATTATTGTACACTTCAGTAGTCCTGTAATATGTAAATTTAAATTAAATACATAGTCTTCACACTCAAACGTCAAATCCACCAACTGTCTTCTTACATCACACACCTATCCCACCAGCCGACCATGTGCGGTACCTTGGAATGCACCTAGACAAGAGACTTACCTGGAACCCCCATACGAGACTTAAACGTACCGAACTAAACAAACGATACAAAACTTCTAGCCAGACTACTCGACAAACGCTCAAAACTCTCACTACAGAACAAACGATGACTCTATACAGTTCTTCTCACACCAATATGGACTTACGGACTCGAACTTTACGGAACAGCCAAATAATCAAACATCAATAGACTGCAAACACTCCAATCCAAAATACTCCGCCGCATAGTAGACGCTCCATTCTATGTTAGCAACCACACAATACATAAAGACTTTGCACGGACTTTTCAAACGACCCTCCTACAACCAGCATTTTAATCAAAACTGTATCAACATTTGAAAAGAAATGTGTATTTTTTGCAATTAACATTGAATATTTCATTCTCGATTTGTAAAAAAACCTGATGTGATAGGAGAAAAGGGGGGGTTATTTTTGAAAATGGCTGTACTCAATTGTATATAATCACTTTTCAGAAGTAAAACAGCTCTCTAAAAAGTTTCATTTTGTAGACCTGTGTTATTGTCCACACGCCTGTTATTTGGAGTTCTATGCCCATCAAGTCTCAGATTTCTAATTCTTGTTTCAAAGAACTCCTTTTATTAAGAGAAATTGTTGTCTCTAATAACTTGCTTCATTATGAGGCTGATTAATTCACATTACCTGCTCTGATCATCGATAAATGCAACAATTTTTACGCATTATAAGTATGCACCCTGTCAGAATTGATTGAATTCCTTAATTTGTTCAGAATCTTGTTTTTTCTTTTGCAAATGTGGTTAGGTCTGCCATGCTGGATAGTATCTTTGATTTTATTCGTCATATTATGTTGCACACATGTTTTTTTGTACCGCTGACAGTATCGGACTTTAATCAGGACTTTTAGAGGTAGATTATTCAATTTGGTTGTAGTTAATTAATTATTCCTGAATCAAAATCTCTACACCAAACTAATTATTCCTAATTCAGATAATGGATGAAACTCGTAAATTGTTCAGGGTAAATATGGCACGATAAACATGCGTGGATACACACGGTTAAAAATCAACAATCTATTTTGATTTACCTTAGATTTTATTTCATTCGAATTGTAGATTAATGTTCTCATATTCTCCATGATAAACAACCAGATCTTTGGTTTTTGTTTTTTCTAGCCCTGAAGTAGAACTAAACATAGTTCGAAACGTAAATATTTATAAACTGACCAAAACTTAAAATTCTTCATAAATAATTTCAACAACTGCAACCAGCTTAACCTAGTTTATAACACGTCAGACCTAGTTGGTTGAATTTTAGACCAAACATCCTGTATCTTGTGAAAATTATTTACAATTATATTTATTAATATTTTGGTTTTGATATGCAAAAAAAGATGGCTACTTTACTCGAGATCAACACGCTAGATTAGATTAGACTAGGGCGGCCTCAAGGCCTACGCCACTACGACCCCTTTGGATCTATTGTGGCTCCCCTCACTCTAAAGCTCACCCTCCAGACCTGTCCTTTTGATCAGACTCTTAACTCTGGAGAGCGACTCTTGGGTAAAGCTTCTCAGGCCTTGGTTTTTCCTCCCCGAGAAGTAACATCCTTAGCCATACAAGCCCCTCACACTGACACAACACGTGCAGTGCCGTTTCCTCCTCTTCCTCCTGACAGAACCTACAGAGGCTATCATCTGCCAGGCCCATGCGATGCATGTGTTTTCTGAGCCTGCAGTGGCCAGTTAATAGGCCTACAATCATCCTTATAGCCCCACTGCCTTGATGGATTAATTCTGCAGTCAGCCTCGGCGAATAGCCTCTAATGAACTCTGCCCAGTGGTGGCGAGCCACCACTTCTGAGACCTACTCTGCACCAACAAATTAATGGTCGCAGACTTAACACACTTCGGAACCCCAAATCAGGGCGGCCTCAAGGCCTACGCCACTACGACCCCTTTAGATCTATTGTGGCTCCCCTCACACTAAAGCTCACCCTCCAGACCTGTCCTTTTGATCAAACTCTTAACTCTGGAGAGCGACTCTTAGGTAAAGCTTCTCAGGCCTTGGTTTTTCCTCCCCGAGAAGTAACATCCTTAGCCATACGAATTAATAGGTTTACAATCATCCTTATAGCTACACGGCCTTGACGGATTAATTCTGTAGTCAGCCTCGGCGAATAGCCTTTAATGAACTCCTTCTCACCTGTCTCTGTCCAGTGGTGGCAAGCTGCTACTCCTGAGACCTACTCTGCACCCATAAGTTAATGGTCGCAGACTTAACACACTTCGGAACCCCTACGAAGTGTCCCGCAGAGCCTTACCGAGCCAATAAATCTGCCGCTTCGTTTCCCTTATGTCCTGAATGACCAGATGCCCAAACCAGATAGACCTTATTTTGGTCACTAATTTTCTTCAGGGCACCCAGACAGTCCCAAACCAGCCTTGTATTTACCTGGTAGGAACTAATAGCTCGTAGAGCAGATCAACACGCTTATCACTTAGCTAATTCTTTCCCTTAAAAGTCCATTTTCTAAATACCCAGACTCAGGAGATCTCAAAACCAAGAGTAGTATTGCCTAGGATAAAAATCGAAATCCAAAATTTTGAGATCAAAATTTCGTAACTAGTTATACCCGGCCACAAGATGCTGTGGTTCTGTCTGCAGCTTAGCAACAGCAAGATCGATTCCGGCGATGGCATTCCAAAATTGATTGAGAACTTTGTTAGCGATTTCTAAGCACAAATCTTCAATCAACGCTTCGCTGTAGATTTCTGCTGGGAAATCCTCAGTTAAATAGAACTTGCACTTTTTGGTATTTCTTCTTGACACTTCAACCTCGTTTTCAAACACTCTGAAAAGTCAGTACATTGGGGAAAATTCCTTTTCAGCAGTCATTATGAAAAACCAGTGATTAACTGAGCGAGCGGGATGAAAATTAATTTAATATATAAAAAAATATAAAAATAAGAAAGGGACTAACTTTCACTTAGTTCACATGGGAATCATCAGCTGTAACTAACTCTCCCTCATCCACAAATCTGGTCACACTGATCTGAACATGGTGTTCAGACCTGAGACACGTGTACAGCTTACCTCCCCACTCCTTCTCAGACTGTCTTCAAACACCTCTTCCTTCCGGCCCCGTTTCTTTCTTTCCAGAGTTAATGAAACTTTCAAAGCTTGAAAGATTTCTTTCTTGAGTGAATTTTTCACAATTTGGGTAACTAATTGAAGTTTAAACATTACCCCCGTTATAGCATCGTTCAATGTCTACTATAGTCTGCCAGTCATTTAACTTAGTAATTTAGTCTTTTTTTTCAATCATTCTATTTTTCTTTAACCTAATTTGTCTTTTAGTAGCACTAATGCAGTCTAAAACTAAACTGAAAGAAGGAAATTATTCTTTAAAATACAATTTGAAATTGTGCTTATTGCCCGCCGAGCTTATGTTATTAAGCATGTTTATTAGCATGTTTAAACTGGTAAACTCTTGGTCTCGTAGAACGTCCGAGGAGTTGCCATAAATCAAATTAAAATACAATTTTAACGTATCTGCGTGGTGTAAAACATTTTATTTTAAATTTATACATATTTAGTTATTATCACCTTCAATATACATCCCTCCCCTATCCCTACAACGCTCCATGCGAATTTACCATTGTTCTGGAACAGTGCTGGAAGTCTTTTTCTGTGAGCTCCTGCATTACGCGTGCCGCTTTTTCTTTCACAGCTTCAACGGACTGAAATCGTGTTCCTTTTAATGCAGATTTTACTTTGAGGGAACAGATAAAAGTCACATGGAGGCCAGGTCAGGCCTAAAACTGGGATGTTGTACTTGGCTTGAAACGGTGGAGTGTGAACCGGCGCGTTGTCTTGATGGAGAACCCCGCGACTTGTTCTTCCACAAATCGGGTCGTTTTTTTTCCTTACTCTTTCACGGAATTGAGCAAGCACCTCACGGTAGTAATGTTGATTAATTATAATTGATATTTTCATCCGTTTTGGACGTGGAAGGGCGATCCGGGCGGTCATCATCTCCAACGTCTTCTCGGCCATCTTGGAAACGCTTGAACCACTCAAAAACATTCATCGCCATAAACTTCTTTTAATAACAGATAAGTTTCAGTAGCGGTTTTACCAAGTTTTGATGTGAAATTTCACGACAATTCGTTGCTCTACTACATGTGTAGTATCATGTTTTCGGCAAAACGAAACTAACACCTCTTACACAAACGAAGGTTCCGGTCAGACAGATTTCTCTACAAACACGTGAGACGCTGCAATCGAAAGAGAAGGCTTTACACTTGCACAGCTGTCGGTCGTTAGGATTTGGCGCATGCATAGTTGCATGCTGTAGCAGCATCAGTCTCGTTATTTAATAGCCACACCGCGTATACATTAATTAAAAAAACAGAGACAAAATAAAAAATTCTTACAGACAATTTATGGTTGTAACATGAGTAATAATGGAAGAATAAGAATGAATTGACTAGTACTAATAAACCAGAACGAATAAAGATTAAATACAAACAACCAGTTGGTATATCAATACAATGCAATTTATAACTTAATCTAGTTCAATGCTCTAACATAATCAGGTATAATTAAATTCCTTTATCGGCTCATATCTATACTTCCAAGCTGATTTACAGTAATTATTCAGTACTCGCCAGTCTCTGCCGTTAAGATACTCAAGAAATTCAGTATAAAATAATTTTCCTTTACCAAAGTACCGCAAGCGAAACTCTCTTAGTATAGGGTAAATACTGACGAAATAGTGCACATCTTCATTTTGCATAAGGAACAGAGTTTAATAGCGTCGCCCATACGATATCTATTCAGATACAGTAATTCTCCTCTCACTTTAATCATCCAATCTGCCGACTGGGAGTCAATTAACCTTTAAATAAAATCCAAGGCCTAAGACCGGGGAATCGAACCCCAGTACCACAATACATATTAGCTTTACAGGTCTCGCCTCTTTAACCGCTCGGCTACCGAGGCGCCTATCATCCAATCTGCCGACTACTATAAATATAATTGGTTTTCACCAAATATCTCTATAATGTATTGATTTTGACTCTTGATATTTACAACATCGATAACTGCTCTTCAACTTACCCGTCCTTGTTTCAAACATCTGCCCATCTCTTCTAGGATGCTGATTTGCGAAGAGCACAAACGTTGCAGCGATCTCACTCGCACTTCCCCATTGCATTTGGGGCCTTCTCAGACGAGATACCCAGCTAATATCATCTCTTCCAGGTAAATAGCTGTGTAAACTTCGATAAAGGTTAATAAAGTATTTGCTCCAGTAGGTTCTGTATCAATACTTTTTGCCAGGAACTAAGTGAGATAAATATTCTTTTTCTAAATCTTTGGTTTGACTATAGGCGCCTCGGTAGCCGAGCGGTTAAAGAGGCGAGACCTGTAAAGCTAATATGTATTGTGGTACTGGGGTTTGATTCCCCGGTCTTAGGCTTTGGATTTTATTTAATGGTTAATAAAAGAAATTTACAGTAAAGTATGTTTGCTAGTCGCCTCCGTCCAAGACACTTAATTGGTAGTTGAACGTAAAGCCCGCCTGAAAAAATAGGCAATTACTTTACTTTTTGAAGATCTTTGACGGCGACGTAGATATCGTAATTTTACGTGAAAATTGGTGAGTTCAGGTCCCATTCTGTGTAATTCCGTTTTGTTTGTTTTTAAAGTTCTTCTTTAATGAATCTTTAGTGATGTTAAGCATTATTTATCAATTTGGGCAAAACTGTGCGTAGATATCTCATTAAACAAAAATAATAATAGTAATAAACAAATAAATAAATGATAATAATAATAATAATACTAAGGCGCCAAGGTGGACTAAGGCTAAGGTAGCCAAGCGGTTAGAGGCGAGGCCTGCGAAGCTAATATGCATTGTGGTACTGGGTTCGATTCCCGAAGTATGTTTGCTAGTCGCCTAGGTGCACGACACCTGATTGGAATTTGGACGTAAAGCCCGCCTGAAAAAATAGGCAATTACTTTACTTTACTTTATGTATGATTTTGGCTATTTACTAATTTTAACTTGAAAGTATTTACTATTCTGCTTTGAATTTTTATTAATTTTCATTTACATTAAATTCTCTTCTTGCAAACGAATCAAAATCTGTATCACACATTTTACAAAATTGCTACCAGAAAATATAGCAAAATACTTTTTTCTGCACCCATGTAGGGAAGTTCTCATTACTCACTTAAAATCAGCTGTGTAATGCCCAACTTGGAAATTCCTATTAGTGTCACTTTCCGCACAAGTGAGTGGAAAAACTTTATTGTGCTTCCTTGATATAAGAAGTTTTGTTATTAACATAAATATTTTCTGTAAAACTCTAATAAGCTTATTTAAATTTATTTTATCTAAATAATTAAAAAACGAATATTAAAAAATAAAATAAAAATTGAAAGGAATATAGAAATAAAAATAATATTTTAATAAATAATTAGATATATTTAATTATAACAGTTAAAAAGGTTATAGTGTTACCTTATAGAAATTTAAAATGGATTCTAGTGATTCCTGTTTAGAAAACACTCCTCCATCAATAAAAGAAACAGCAGAAAATGTAATAAGTAATGTAAATACGTAAGTAATGTAAATAATTGTAATATAACAATAAATGTTTATAATAAATAAATTACTTTTTGTAGACTGTAAAAATGAAATTTTTAATTTTATTAGTTAATAAATGGTTGCAGAAAAAATATAATATTTAACTCTAGTGTAAAGTATTTTCCTCACACTCGGCAATTTGCACTTGCACTCGCATCGCTTCGCTCGCTCGTGCGTGCAAACCCTGCCTCGCGTGAGGAAAAGTACTACTTTCCACACTTGTTAAATAAATAACTATTTTTTAATTATTTCAAATTTTAAATCAATATATTTCTTAAATTTTTTTGTAAACTTAATTAAAATTCCATGTTAATTTGAGAATAAGAACTTTTAAAGTCTTTTAAAATGCTGTAGAAATTCTGTTCGACTAAAATCCGACTTAATCTGCCGAAAAGAGATTTAAAAAATCCTATTTATAAGAGTGTATGAAGAAAAGCTTGTAAATCAGGTAGATATGAGGCCTCAACTTGGGTGGTACGTGTTACTTCAGCCGAAGTTGACATATCGGTTCTTCTACATCCCCACGTCAGCTGCACCCTCTCTCTATCCCCCCAGGACTCCCTTTTCACTTGGTAATTGCGTTTGATCAATACGCTCTCTAGAAGGGAACGCTAATGTTTAGAATGTATTTTGTAGGGTGCTAGTAGTTTTCTGATACAAACGGCGTTCTTCATCAGGTTAGCCAACCTTTTTTTAGACGACAAACATTTTGTCAGAACAATGCTACTAAAGTCTGATGGCTTCCTGTTTAGCTAACAAGGGAGCCAGGAAGTGTTGACTACTTCCACTTTGTCAGAGTGAGCTCTTCAAATGAGCAAATTCTCTGCCTGACGTCACTTTCTCCTCTGCCGGTTTCCCCTTCCTGAATCCCTAGTGTACGTATCTCTGTAAATATAGTGCTCTCTAGTGGCTGGCTGTGGAAACAAATAAGAAAGTAAACAAGTGCATTCTTAATCATATGCACCCTTCCTGTGACGTAGGAACATTAAGCAACGAGAGAGAAGGGTAGCCCTAAATAATCAATTTCAATGTACGAGTACGTAGTTAGGTAACTCATTTGGACTTTAATTTACAATAAACTTTCCCATCAATTACAACTTTCAATCAGTGATTTGTGAGTTTTACCAACAAAATAGTTAGTTGAGTAGATGATTAAATACAGTGTTAATACACGCTTCATCCCCTAATGTGCTAAAACATGGCAGCTTGAAAATATTAGGAGTAAGATACGAAGAAAACAAAGTCCTCCATGTACGGACGGATCTGCAGTCTCAGGAGTGTGGTGGTGAATAACAGTGCTGGAGTGTACCCCAAGCGGTTTGGAGGTGGTGGACCAAGGAATCGTGAACATGATGTTGCTGGTGTGAAGCTTGCTGGATGCCAAAGAAAAAGAATCTCGTGGTAAAAAGTGTTAAGTCTCTAAAACAGGGGTGTCAGTTTCAATTAAACCACGGGCCACTTGGAGCAACTGGCAAGATTCACGCGGGCCACAAACATATTTACAAAATTTTTCCTAGTTTTCCTATATCTGGATTATCAGAGACTGAGAACAGACAATCTTCATTAAGGTAGATAGATGTTTATAAGTCAGTCTTGATCTGAATGCCGTTTTATTTAATTTTATAGACGGAAATAGTTGCTCACACAAGTACGTTACAGCAATTCTTTCTGGATATTTCTCACTAAAATAAGAAAATATTTTGGGAATTTTTACTTTGTCTGTTAAAACCGAATCATTCTGGAATTGCATTTGTTGGAACATTTGTTGGAGAGTTGGCTGGAACTGAGTTAGCGTGTTTATACCAGCGCACAGGCCCTCAGGAGAGGCCCTGGGCCACGTGTATACTCTTCTTCAGTAGTTCAACGGAAACTGGGAATTGTGTGTCCGATATTTTACCTCGATCCTCTCCTAAGGGCTATTCTTTCACAAAATCTTTTTCTATTTTCAATTTTATTTCAGTACATCGTTGGGGGCCACAAGAAATGATCTCGGGGGGGGCCGCAATTTTGATCACCCTTGCTCTGATAGATTGCCCAGGCACCAATATTAGCACTTGTCCTCACCGCCAATCGTACTAATCGTACAGAGATGTTGTCACTGCTGCCAATGAGAAGATCGATAATTTAGCAATGAAAGTTGCATGTTTGGATCAGCCATTTCTTATGCATCTGCGTTAAGGGCAATTAATGTTTAATGAGAAAGGCCTGACAGGAATTCAAATAGTTAATACAAATGAATAATAGATATTAACTAAGAAAATATAAAAAAAATAAATTATAAAGTCCGATTATTACGAGTATTTATTCCAAATGAATGAAAACAAGTTATTCTTTTTATATAAAGTTCATTGTATTTCTCTTTCTAAATTTACCATCTGGAACCAGGTATCAGTGCAGTTGCACAACAACAGGGAATGTCGATTGATGGCTAGGGAAATTACTGAGACGGATTTTAGTGGTTGGTAACCGTGCCAGACACCACACTGTCCCTGTATTCTTACATTCCAGGAGCTTCTCGATTAAATATACCTTCCTACACACGTATAATTTATCTATTAAAAATCTGTAATTATATTTACCCATTATTTATACTAGTTCTCGTTTTATATTATAAAAGATGTCCTCTTTATGTAGTTTATTGTATAATTTTTTAATCTTCGTTTAAGGAAGTATTTAATTGGTATAGTTATAGAGAAAAATCCCAAATTTTTATTTCGTTTAAAACGAAAAAATCGGCATTGTTTTTAACCAAAACTTAAGTTGCCATAAGTGAAAATAGTAAAAAATAAACAAAATCTAAGATTGGACTTCTTGTGAAGGTTAGTGGTTATACTCAGATTCACTTTTTCATATCCGTGGGGCGTAGATACAATTACGAAATCTGACAAGACAATATTTCTGCTTACTAGATACAATAATAATAATAGTAATAAAATATCATTAGGTCACTATCTGGCAGAATATTCTTAAATTACTACAGATTTAGGAGGCAATGGATTTGCAAGTTCGCCATTTCGAGTACCACCCATTAAAATAAATGAATAAAAACAATCACTACGTAACTACAATCACCAAATTCGGTAGACCTAAATTTGCCACTCTACTGAATAAATTTAATTGTTTTTAGCGATATTTTGTTTGCCCAAATTATTTTTATAAAAAGATAAATCACGTAAATTGTATTTTGCAAAAAGTCGTGTGAGTCTTCTCGCCAGTTTATTTTTTTCTCCAAATTAATTTGATGAATTCAGCGATGAAATAATTTACATAATTCTAACTATTTATTTATTAGATCAGCAGGTGGTTCTTAAGATTATTCATTCTATTATCCTATTTATAATGTTAGGGACTCACTTTATTAATATTCCTCCTTTATTAATAAATTTGTAATATTAATATGAGTATAAAAATGGGTACTTTTGGGGAGTCTAGGAGCTGCGGAGAGAGGGGAAATGTTGGCCAAAATGGACTAGTGGATTTCCTTCCTTCTTTTATTACAAAATCTAAACACCTGTTGAATGTTTATATAATAATTTTTTTTTGCCGCTTTTCTTTATTTTAGGCGGCAAACTACTATTTGAATAATGGGCCGATCAAACTTTATAAAATGAATTTTCTGCATTTTTATTTTCAATTCTTAGTTTTTATTTTAACGTTATTAGGAGGCGCGATTAATCCTATATACGAGGGTCGTTGGAAATATCACTTCCAAACAACGCTGGAACTAAGTCAGGCGCGTTTATACCAGCGCACAGGCCCCCAGGAAAGAGGCCCTGGGGCCACGTGTATACTCGTCTTCAGTAGTTAAACGGAAACTGGGAATTTTGTGTTTGACATTGCCTCGATCTCCCCCCCTAAGCGCTATTTCCTTCATATAAACTTTTTCTATTTTCAATTTTATTTCAGTACATCGTTGGGGGCCACAAGAAATGATCTCGGGGGGGGCCGCAATTTTGACACCCCTGCTTTGTGGATTTCGATTCACGGCCTAGACCGTGAATTTTATTTAATAGTTAATGTGAGAACTTTGTAATAAAGTATGTGTTTGCTAGAAGCCTTCGTCCAAGACACCTAATTGGAACGTAAAGCTCGCCTGAAAATGCGAATAACACCACATATTCCCGCATGCAGAACGCGGTTCCGTAGTCTTGGCTAAATATTTTGTTTTGTTCAGTTTAACGCGAGAAATAATTAATTTACTTAAAATCTCTTTTTTCTCTCTCTTTCGTAACAACTGCATATATTTTTTTTGAGTATGATGAGCGACGATTCTAATTAATGTAAGTTAAATGCTTCTAAAGTATGTATTCTGAAGAGTCCTTCTATAAGTTGTTCTCAATTACTCGTAGTGTATGTATTGGTTCTTTAGTGGATGGAAACTGAAACACACATGTGGCTTGTGAAGTGAGGGCTTCAGCCTACTTGGTGGTAGTAGTAGTAGTTGTTGTTGTTGTTGTGTGTAATGGAGCTTTTGTAATGGAACTATAGTTCATTGTACTCTACACACTACAGTGAACATTCTCAACACAACATGTTCGTGTGCTTCAAGTTAGCATTAATAAACGAACTCAAGGACGTTCGCTTGACTCCTTCTTTTTAATGTTATCTTTTGCTCTTCTTAAGCTTCTGCCTTTTATTTCTCTCGTTCTGTCCGTCTCTCTGTCCGTCTTTTATCTTCCTGACATAATTATCGTTAATTAGTTTCATTAATTCTTTTTTTCTTACTTTTATGCCTTTTATTGTTAGACCAGCGTTTCCCGACCTGTGGTACGCGAGTTGCTGGTTGGTGGTTCACGAAAAATAATCAATAATGGCGGACATAATAAATTAAAACATAAATTTATCATAGAAACGTTTTTTTCTATAATATATATTGCTATGTCCGATGGCAATTAAAAAAAAATTCAAAACAACTCTTTATTACAATTTTTTATAATAACAATAATTCTACATATAATTATAATAGTTACTCAAACTTAGAACAATAGAACAAATCAAAAATTTACCTTAAAAAATTTAAAGTTATTCATCTCATTACTAGTACTAGCATCTCATTCCCTATCCACACACACAGCCCGACTGACCCCGCGTTAGTCCGCTCACTCCCCACTCCTTGTTCTATTAGAACTTTGTCACTTCTTTACCGACGTCACTACACATCAATTGCCCACCGATAAAAGAAGAAGTGACAAAAGTCTCAAACACCAACTCGTCATCCTGACATAGGATCATGAAATTTCTTGAGAGAAGAAATGTGAAACTTCCCTCTAACAGTATGATCTAGTCTGGCCACCGTATAAGTAGATGCGCTATGCTTCGTTTGTATGTAGAACGGCCCTTCCCAAAATGGCAGAAACTTGGATGCTTCATTCCTACCATTAGGAATGCGTAAGGAAGCCACTAGCACCAGATCTCCAACCTCCAACTCTTGAATTTGGTGGTTGGCATCAAACTTACTCCTTGCCTCTTCACCTTTTTTTATAATTCTATTATGGGTTGCATCCCACAGTGCCGCTATCTGCTCCTCATCCAGCTGGCTGTTGGTGTTGACCACATACTGTCCAATTACATTTTCAAACAGGCATACAGTGTCTCTTCCACAATGAATCCTTATCGGATATCCGTCTACTCCCTGGTGGTAAGTATTGTTAATTAAAAATTCAATCAGAGGCAAATATTTGATCCAAAGTGTGTGCTTTTTCTCTTTTAACAATACTCGGAAGTATTCCCCTAGGTCACGATTTGTTCTCTCAGTTTTGTTTGACTGAGGGTGTCTTATAGATGCATAAGCTACCAAAATGCGTAATTTATTCATTTCTTGCTGCCAATTCTTGGACATGAACTGCGAACCGTGATCGCTCACGACTCTATATGGCCGACCTACTTCATCACAGAACTTCTTAACACATTTCACCGCATTATTGGTATTTGCGACTGTAACGGGGTACAATTTCGTGAATTTAGAAAAATTATCAACTATTACAAACAAATATGTGAAACCACCCTGCGCTCTAGGCAGAGGTCCCATGTAATCTACACTAACAGTTTCTAAAGGTTTTGAATTGGCCAAATAGGTATATTTGGCGTACATAGTATTATTGGTGATCTTATACATTTGACAAGTTTGACATTTCTTAATCACATACATTATTCTCTCTTTTAGATTAGGAAAATCAAAATATTTACTTATTAAATGAAACGTTTTATGAATACCTACGTGCCCATGACACTCATGAAATAACAAAATCAACTCTACAATACTCTTTTCAGGAACACAAATTTTGTTGTCCATACTTTCATTTTTCTTAACTAAAATTATTCTGAACGGACCATTGTCATTGTAGAAGTATTTAGGAAATTCATTGTTCAAGTTACTACCCTGCATAATATTAATTTTAACAGTACTCAGATTTTTATCAATACTGTAATAGTCATCAAATTTGGCAAACAAACCAGTCAATAGCTTCTCGTCCACTAACGATATTTGATTCACTTGTACGATATCCATTTTATTCTCCATCATCTCAGCTCTGCTATACCTCGATAAGAAATCTGCAACAACGTTCTTTTTACCCTCGATGTACTCTATTCTGTAGTCGAATTGCTGCATAAATAATGCCCACCGATGAAGGCGTGCAGGCAAGTTTTTACACTCATTCAGGTAGCTAAGAGCTTTGTGGTCGGTCTGAATGACGAAAGGTTTACCAAGAAGATACAATTGAAATTTCTTGACGGCCCAAACTATTGATAAGAGCTCCTTCTCAGTAATGCTGAATTTAACTTCTCTATCCTGAAGCATACAGCTGGCATACTGTATTACTTTAATCTCCCCATTAATCTCTTGGAATAACTGCGCTCCCAGAGCATAATCGCTTGCATCGGTCTGTAATATAAATGTTTCATTGAAATTTGGATGGTGTATAAGAATTTGGTCAGTAAAAACTTTCTTAATTTCTTCGAAATTGTTAGTATCCTTTTGACTCCATTCCCACTTCCTCTTCTCCTTCAACAGATGTCTCAACTTACTTACTTTTTCTGAATATGATGATGAAAACTTTTGATAATACCCACATAGGCCCAAAAATGATTTTAAATGTTTCTTGTTTTTTGGTATGGGAAAACTATGAATTAAATTAATTTTCTCTGGTTGTGGCATCACTCCTTCGGGTGTTAAAACAAATCCGACATAGTTCAATTTTTGTTTAAAAAATTCTGATTTTCCAAAATTCACAGTAATATTATATTCTTTAAATTTTTGAAATAACTTCCTCAGAATAATCATATGCTCCTCCAAGGTTTCAGTTAAAACCAACATGTCGTCAACGTAAAGCTGAATATTCGGCTTTAAATCTTCTACTATAGGATTGAGTGCTCTACACAAACTTGAAGTCGACACTTTAAGTCCGAATGGGACGCGTGTATATTGATATGTTTTACCTTCAAATATGAAGGCAGTGAACTTTCTAGAATTTTCGTCTAACTCGACTTGATAGAATGATTTAGTTAAATCTATAGCGCTAAAGTAACGCATACTGTGGCACTGCGCAAGTATGCCATCTATTTGGGAAGTGCGTTCATGGTCACCTTTTAATCTTGAATTTAAGTGTCTGCCATCAGTGCACACACGTATTGAACCGTCCTTCTTAGTGACTGCAACTAATGGTGATATGTACTGGCTCGTACTCTGCTCAACCACTCCACTCTTGATTAGCTTGTTTATCTCTAACTTGACCAACTCAGTTTTGTGATATGGAATCGGGTAATTTTTAAAAAAGAAAGGAGTTGAATCCATTACATCAAGTTGATACTTGAAGTTCCTAATTAAACCTGGCGTCTTACTAAAGATGTCCTTATATTCTCTAATGATTTCGTTGAACGATTCGATGACAGACGGATATTTCTTCCTTATCTCGTCGCAACTTTCTTCTAGTTTCAATTTCAGAGCCTCCTTCTCATCAACGTTATCCATGTTTTGAATATCGGCGGTGTTAATTTGTATACTGCAGCTAGTTAGCAGCTGATTGAGATGTGCGAATGGAATAGAACAGCGGTTTCCGTTAACTTTAATTGATAAAGTCTGCTCTGCAATATTCACGAAAGCATTAAGTTGTTCCAGCAAGTCCATGCCGATAATAAAATTCTGAGTCAACTCTGGTACCAAGTAAGCGTGAATCGTGGTTTGTATCTTGTCACTAACATTCACAAGCAAGATTATCTGCTTTCTTATGGGCTTTGAACGTTTGTTAATTGCCGATGTAACGTACAGGTTTAGGACAGGTAAAGCATCTACTTTTACACCTTTTAATTTACTTATAAAGTTATAGAAATAGTCTTCATTCATACATGTAATCTGAGATCCGGTATCAATTAACGCCTTCACCAAAAATTGATCCAATTTGAAATTAATTTCTGGACAGCATACCATTTTCTCCTCTCTTATTGTATAATTCTCCTCTGTCAATAGATTCGTGAATTCTTTCACCAACGAATTAATAGATGTATCTCCTGGCTCTGCACTAATTCCGTCTCCTTCCATATTATTCATAAAAGTAATATCCTTTTTTCTATCCTGCTCAATAGTTTCTTCTGAAATTCTCTTCCTTTGAAATTGATTACTTTTTATTTGATTTTTAATAGTTTCATTTCTCATTAATTTACTCCTCCAAAATACACGGGTTTTATATACAATAAAATTTTGAAATTCGGGCGGACTGACCCGCCCTTTCATTCGTTTTTTGCGTCATCATTTTTTATCTCAATATGATTGTTTGAAGCATAAGTTCGTCTGTTATGGTTTCCTTGTGGGTGATTCCTTCCCATTTCCTGCTGACTTGGTTTAATCTCATTCTTAAACGAATTGCAACTCTCATTATTATTTCTAATGTTGTATCCTGTCCTGTTAAATTCTCTGTTCCTGCTAAAATTATTTCCTCCGAACGGCTTCCTGTCACATGTTCTCTCCGCTTCCTGTTTAAACTTCGTAGTTCTATTCTGACTTTTAACTTCACTTACTATCTTATCTTCTAGCCTATTCAACAACTGCATGAATCCTTCAACAGTCTGGATATTCTGTATTTTCACAGCGCATTCTACAGTTTCACCAAAATGACTACTCAGTCGCTCACATAAATACGCCTCACTGTACTCTCTACTACATTCAAACGCTCTGGATACAATTCTTGAGAAGTACTCGCTAGGACGCTTATCCAAATGATCCTTGTACTTTTTTCCATCCAACTCTCTTGCGATCACATCATCATACTTCCAACCATGGTATTCATTCTTAAATGCTTCTTTAAATTCTTGAAAACTTTCAACTTTAAATCTTTTGATCATGTACCAATCTCTTGCCTCCCCTGCCAAGTGGTTTAAGATAAATTGTTCCAAATCTAAATACATCCCCTGCACCTTGTATAATTTGGTTAAGCTTCTCAGAAACTGCAATGGTTGGTCTTCTCGATTATTTTCGAATTTAAATTTGTCATCCACCATCATCTTCCAGCAACCACCGGCGCAAATATTCGTGTGAGACAGTGACGAAGCTTCAGCGCCATTATCTTTGGTTTCGGCAAGTTCTTGAGGTTGCATTACCTGTTCATGTGCGACATTTTGATCTGACAATTTTTTGATCTCACTGTTCTGTTTATCTACCGTTCTGCTTAATTCCGCGATTTTCTCATTTTGCTTAGCCATTTCTCCACTCATCTCAACTAATCTCTGAAGAATTTCCTCCATATTCTTTGACCTTGTAATCATCTAATTAAATGAAATCTCTAAACACTTCTACAACTACTATAAACTATATTATCAAAGGATTTATTTATTTATTTTTTTTTTTTTATAATAAACTAACAAAACACAGAAGAATAAAAAAATGAAAGCTTTCAAACATCAAAGGCGGTATTCAATAAGACAAAATAATGTTCTTTAAACAAGAAACCAACCAACACACTATTGAATAAAATAACAATAAGAACCTTTAGAGGGAAGGGATTAGCTATGAGGTTAGCATACTGGACTCCCACGCGGAGGTCCCGGGTTCGAATCCAGCAGCTGACCCTTAGATTTTCTCTTCCTAGGAGCTTCTTACAGCTCACTGTCCGGTGATGGACAGTGTTGTCTGTAACGAGAGAACACTGTCCGGTGGCCGGCAGTGCACTGGAAAAAGCTCCGGGCGCTAATAACCTCAGCTGTTGATGCGCCAAAAAAAAAAAAAAAAAATAAAAAATAAAATAAGAACCTTTATTCCACTCTAATTTAAAATTATTTTGTTTTATTATTTATTTAATAAAATTTAATGTCAATCCCGGAGCGGCCCCCAAAATTGCTATGTCCGATGGCAATTAAAAAAAAATTCAAAACAACTCTTTATTACAATTTTTTATAATAACAATAATTCTACATATAATTATAATAGTTACTCAAACTTAGAACAATAGAACAAATCAAAAATTTACCTTAAAAAATTTAAAGTTATTCATCTCATTACTAGTACTAGCATCTCATTCCCTATCCACACACACAGCCCGACTGACCCCGCGTTAGTCCGCTCACTCCCCACTCCTTGTTCTATTAGAACTTTGTCACTTCTTTACCGACGTCACTACACATCAATATATATATATTTAATTTGTTTATTTATTTTGCAACTGTATGCAGTACAATGAGCAAAAGAGATGAGTGATAAGGGATGGCACAAATACACATTCACGTATATATATATATATCCATACATATTCGCGCACATGCATGTGCGCCAAGGGCGTGAGTGGAGTGAACGATGACCATCCAGTGATGGAAGCCGTTAGTTCGCCAGATTGGCAAGCTTACACAGCAACCATCCTAGGAGGTCGGCGTTAAATATTGAGATGATCGGGTGGCCACCGCCGCTTTAGTCTGCGTTGAGGATTAGAAGGAAGTGTTGTTGTAGACATGATTGTGAATCAGAAGGTTGTAATGACTGTGTAGATTTGAGTGGAGTTTTGTTTACCGAGATTGGGCTATTTCAGAAACGAGAGAAATATTGAGATCACAGTGTATAGTATGATTGGAGACATAGAAGGGAGCGTTAATTATTGTTCTCAGGATTTTAGACTGTAAGGTTTGTAGTCGGTTGATGATCGATTTTTTGGCGCTTCCGTAGAGCTGTATTCCGTACGTCCATATTGGGGCAAGTAGAGCGGTAGGTATATAGTGTTCGCCAGTTTTGATCGTTTATCGAGTACTCTTTCAACATTTTATACCTCAGATTGAGGTCAGTTCGTTTGAGTCTCGTGCGAGGGTTCCAAGTTAGTCGTTTGTCAAGATGTAGTCCGAGATATCGTACTTGGTTAGTAATTGGTATAAAAGTATTGTGGAAGGAGAGAGGAGGGAGAGTTTTCTTGTTTAGAGTGAATACTATGTATTTAGATTTCAGTTCATTCACTTTGATTCTCCACTTTTGCAGCCAAGTCTCTAGAAGATTGAGCTATAATATATAAAAATTATTTTAATTAATAACATTATACAGTAAAGTTGGTAGTACGTACAGGAATAAGATTAGTATGTCTCAAGGTATACAAGAAAATATAATAGCACATTTAACAGGATTAAAATTGTCTTTCATGGAGTATTTTTCCAAAACCCGAAGACACAAATGATAATTGGATTTCAAACCAATGAATATAACAATTACAATAGAAGGGCAGGGATTAGTTTCAGTGGTTATGGTATTGGTGTCCCCAGATTTGAATCCCCAGCTAGTGATTTTTCTGTTCTCCTAGTAGCTTCCTACAGCTTATTCAGGTGATGGAAACGGTGGTCTACAACGAGAAAACAATGTCCTATGGCCTGTAGTGTGCCGAGCTCCGAGCGCTTATGGCCTTAGATGTTGACACAACTCGAGGACTTAAAAAAAGGAATTTACAAAGCAAGTAAATGCTTTAAAAAAAAATAACGATATTCTTAAATGAGATTTTCCCTTCTCGTTAATTTGTGAGTTGAATGAGTTAAGTAAATTATTGTAAATGCCGTTAATCAATGAATATAAATAAAAATTTAAAATGATTATTAATAATGTGAAAGCGATGTATTTATTTTTAAAAAAAACAATGGCGATTTACTAAAAAGTATATTAGTCCATATAGATTATATAAATGCGTGGCCACGTACTTACAGCAAACACGTTCTAGGCCGTTGAAATTGCCAGGAGTAGGTTATCGATTTCTGTTCTCTACGGGCTACACGCTTTGCTGCAACTAGAACGTAATTTACTATTCTATCTGCATCAAGGAAATGTAGATAAATACATCTAACATTCCCGATGTAAAGTTAGTTCACAGTATAATCTGTTTTATTGGATACTATGTACTATTGTTTCAAATTATTACTTTTTTAATAATTATGAGTTTATCTGCAATCTCTAATTAATAAGCTGATAGTTATGCAACAATTTAGTGTACTGGAAATTCAAATTGTGTTCGCTAATAATTGATTTTTTTCTTTTTTTTTAAATTAATCACCCCGTTATTGCTAATTAATTACTTAGTTTTCATTTTTACATTATTCGTTCACGCAAAATTATGTAATTATGTGCATTTTTAAAAGATCGTTAAATTTAGTAGCTACAAACTTCTCGCCAGACTACTTGACAAACGTTCGAAATTTAACCTACATAACAAAAGACTCTTATATCTACTGTATAAGTATGGGGATCGACTAAGCGTTCCAACTCACTACGCCTCCAGGCATTACAGTCAAAAATATTTCGAAAACTTCTTAACGCTACATAATGACCTTAAAATTCCTTTCATTACAGTTCTTGCTAACACTCGTTTCTTCAAATTACAATCCACTATACAGCAGCTCATCCTAACTCCTCTCATAGAACACCTATCTTCTTCCACAAAACCAGGTAATCCTCTAAGGAGATTGAAGAGGAAGATGGCCTCGTGATCTTCTCTTATCGTGAGAGCAAAACACGTTACTGGAGTGACACCACTGGGTGCCTTCTCCACTCATGATTTTCTTCTATTTTTTTTTCTTTTACCATACGAGGGTCTTTTGAAAAGTCCGTGCAAAAATAAAAACTACTTAATTTTTTGGGGTAAACCTTTTTTATTTTTCAACATAGTCTCCTTTTAGGCTTATACACTTCGTCCAACGCTGCTCTAGTTTGTTGATCCCTTCCGAATAATAGGATTTGTACAAGTCTGAAAAATAGCCATTCGTTTCTGCAATCATCTCCTCGTTTGAATAAAATCTTTTTCCCGCCAGCTATTTCTTCATATTAGGGAACAAATAGTAGTCCGAGGGAGCCAAGTCTGGAGAATAGGGGGGGTGTGAAACGAGTTGGAACCCTATTTCCATTAATTTTGCGACCACAACTGCTGAGGTGTGAGCTGGTGCGTTGTGGTGATGGAAAAGGACTTTTTTGTGGGCCAATCGTGGGCGTTTTTCTTGCAGCTCGGTTTTCAAACGGTCCAATAACGATGAATAATATGCACCTGCAATAGTTTTACCCTTTTCCAGATAGTCGATGAGGATTATTCCTTGCGAATCCCAAAAGACAGTCGCCATAATCTTTCCGGCCGAAGGAACGGTCTTCGCCTTTTTTGGCGCAGATTCCCCCTTGGTAACCCATTGTTTAGATTGTTCTTTGGTCTCAGGAGTGTAGTGATGTTTCCATGTTTCATCCACAGTGAAGAAACGACGCTTAAAGTCCTGCGGATTCTTCTGGAACAGCTGCAAACCGTCCTTGCAACACTTCACACGATTTCGTTTTTGGTCAAGCAAGAGGAATCGCGGCACCCATCTTGCGGATAGCTTTGTCATATCCAAATGTTGATGCAAAATATTATGTACCCGTTCATTCGAGATGCCCACAGCACTAGCAATCTCACGCACCTTCACTCTTCTGTCATCCATCACCATATCATGGATTTTATCAATGATTTCTGGAGTAGTAACCTCAACAGGGCGTCCAGTACGTTCAGCGTCACTTGTGCTCATATGGCCACTCTGAAAATTTTGAAACCACTTATAAACTGTTCTAATCGAAGGTGCAGAGTCACCATAATGTTTATCAAGCTTCTCTTTAGTCTCCTGAGGCGTTTTACCTTTCATAAAGTAGTGTTTAATCAACACACGAAATTCTTTTTCGTCCATTTTTTGAAAATCACTCGACTTCCTCGATTCAAACGAATGCCAAACACAAAGAAATAGACCGATCTAGCTGAAACTTGGTGTGTGTTCTTCCAAGAGATGCTACTAACTAAACATAACCTCGATACGCGCCAGTAGTGATATCTCTCTTACTTTGTACGGACTTTTCAAACGACCCTCGTATTTGCTTGTTGCAACAACCGTTGCAGTGGTAAATTGCAATAAAAGATTTAAAAAAAAAAAAAATTAGTGTTGAATATAATTTGAAAAATCTTGAAAATGAATTAAAAATCCAAACTTTCAATTAAGGATTATTTGAGCGCTAGGTTGCAGGGTCCCAATCCAAGCATAAAAGTTAAATTTTCCTGGTGCATTTTAGTTTTTGAGAAACTTTGTTCACAAACCGGATATTTCCGCTAAAAAAAAAAAAGTTTGACAGGATTGCAATTTGTTAAAATTTAAAATAAAATATATCTTAGCAAATTTTTGTTTCCTAATTTTTTACACTTTCAATGCTCAAGATAATTAAAGTTTCTAAATTCAGCGATGTATACGGCTGATCTTCCGCTTCATCCGAATAATTTACAATTTATTCGTATGCCGATGATACGGCCATCCTATCTCATAATTCAGATCCAGTGAACGCAATCCATCCAGTCTCATCTTCACATCCTCGAGCCATGGTTTCTTCAAATGCAGAATAAAGGTCAACGAGTCTTAATCTCATTACATAACCTTTACCCTTAACCACAAGGTACACCAACCAATCTATCTGAACCATATTCCTATTCCTCCGGCAGATAAGGTGCGTTATCTTGGACTTTTCCTCGACAAGCACCTTACTTGGAACCCCCCATACACGACTCAAGCGACAGGAACTATACTTACGTTACCGAATGATCAAAATACTCCTCGACAAACGCTCCAAATTGTCTCTTAAGAACAAAAAGAAACTCTACACAGCTCTACTAGCCCCAATCTGGACATGAGGACTTAAACTGTACGGTACCGCTAAGCGTTCCAATCTCAACCGCATCCAATCCCTTCCTACGCACAATCCTAAACGTTCCTTTCTACGTTAGCAATCACACCAACCTAAAAATCCCTTTTGTCCTTGACCTAGCCAAATTCCGTTACACCAAATTTCATTCCAAACTTCCTTAACACTTCAACCGGCTCATAAACAATCTATCCCAAACTACTCTTCCCTCAATTCCTCCCAGAAGACTGAAGAGTCGATGGCCCCGCGATCCCCTGGTCGCATGATAGAAAAGGGCATCCTGTTTTAGTCGACTCATGATGGTTATCGTTGGATGGCCTTCATTCAAATCTTTCAAGCCATTTTCATTAATATATTGTTATCCGATTTACTTGTTGCCAATAGGCAGTTGTAAATTAAATAAGAGTTAAAAAAATAAAAAATGATAGACTAGTTTGACCTTTAGTGGCTAGCCATTTCGATCAAGTTTAGTGTATAAATTCTGAATTATTGAAATGATTGCAGAAAACAAATTCTTTTTAAACAATTTAGGGAGGCTTTT
This sequence comes from Rhodnius prolixus, assembly GCF_049639745.1. Taxonomy (NCBI): domain Eukaryota; kingdom Metazoa; phylum Arthropoda; class Insecta; order Hemiptera; family Reduviidae; genus Rhodnius; species Rhodnius prolixus. The sequence continues at coordinate 29,198,850 of NW_027411624.1, forward strand.
TATGCCATTATTCAAGATCCCATACAGGGGCATTTCTTGACTCGTCTTTAAAAAAAAAAAGTAAACTTCTCTCTCTTAGTAAATAAGTAACTACTCGTATTCATTTATAGCCACTGCCTGTTTAATTATAGCTCAAGTGCCAATAATTAGAGCAATTTTTTTATTATATATATATTTTTTTATCGCTTTACTACGGTCAGAGCCATGCCTAGTAATTACGGTCTTTTTTATTTGTTTTTTGTGTTTTACAAAATTGAAAGTTGATTTTTATTTTTTACAGTTATTATAATTAGGCTTTGTATTTTTCTTTTGCTTTTATTATAAGCCATGGAATGTGCACCGTCATTAGTGTCGGTCATAGTTTCCTTAATTTTACTTTGAGGTTACTATTTTTAAAGCGGTTATAAATGCCTGTATCTACTTTATATAATACATGAATATACGAGGTGTGGCTATTAAATAACGAAACTGATGCTGCTACAGAAGAACTATGCATGCGCCAAATCCTAACGACCGACAGATGTGCAGCGTCTCACGTGTTTGTAGAGAAATCCGCCTGACCCGGAACCGTCGTTTGTGTAAGAGGTGTTAGTTTCGTTTTGCCGAAAACATGGATACTACACATGTAGTAGAGCAACGAATTGTCGTGAAATTTCACATGATACTTGGTAAAACCGCTACTGAAACTTATCTTTTATTAAAAGAAGTTTATGGTCATGAATGTTAATCACGTGCGCGAGTTTTTGAGAGGTTCAAGCGTTTCCAAGATGGCCGAGTAGACGTCGGAGATGATGACCAGGGGCCAGGTCGCCCATCCACGTCCAAAATGGATGAAAATATCGATTATAATTAATCAACATTACTACTGTAAGGTGCTTGCTCAACTCCTGCTGAAAGAGTAAGGAAAAAAACGACCCGATTTGTGGTAGAAGAAGTCACAGGTTCTCCATTAAGACAACGCGCCGGCTCACACTGCATTGTCTGTCAAGACGTTTCTAGCCAAGTCCATCCCAGTTTTAGGCCTCATCCGCCTTATTCGCCTGACCTGGCCCCCATGTGACTTTTATTTGTTCCCCCAAAAGTCAAATCTGCATTAAAAGGAACACGATTTCAGTCCGTTGAAGCTGTGAAAGAGAAAGCGGCACGCATCATGCAGGAGCTCACAGAAAAAGACTTCCAGCACTGTTTCGAACAATGGTAAATTCGCATGTAGCGTTGTAGAGATAGGGGAGGGGTGTATATTGAAGGTGATAAAAACTAAATATGTATAAATTTAAAATAAAATGTTTTACAGCAATAGTCTCGTTATTTAATAGCCACACCTCGTATTTATATTTATTGGATAACATTTAATGTTCTCAGTTTAATAATCTGGAATTATTTTGTGATAAATGACACGAACCGCATAGTTTAATAAAGCGAACATTGTGCCTAGATAAGTTGGCGTGTTGCTAACACAGCGGAACTGTTTGTAGCCAACTTTGTAGTCTGTCCAAGGTTAGTGCTAGAGGACTCTACTGTTATATTGTAGCATAATTCTTTAAAGTCTTCGCGAGTACTATCTAACTATTGTGCATAATCTAATTTTTTTTTTTTTGTTGTATAACACTTTTATTAAGAAAGGGATGTGCCCCAGTGATTCCCACGCGGAGATCCTGGGTTCGAATCCAGCTGTTAGCCCTTAGATTTCCTTTTCCTAGGAGCTTCTTTACAGCTAATCCTACATTGTATGTAATTAGAACTATCAGGAGGCCAGCAGTGCATTAGAAACAAAAAAGCTCCTGGCGCCAATTACTTCAGATGTTGTCGCGCCTTATTTATTATTATTTAAAAGTACAGTTTTTATTTGGATAAAGTTTAATCTAAAAAATAAAAAGTATTATTTTATACAGTTGAAAAGTTCGTGGAAGTTGGGCAAAAGTAAGTTTCAGTTCGTATTATTTATGTAAATTACAAGTTTCTTGCCATTACTTTTTGGTCCGCAATTGCATATCTAATTTCTTTTTAGTATTTTAGATTAGTACAACTACTTGAGCAGAATTAATGGCAAGTTTTCAACCTAGGTCTTCAGAGCTTAAACTTATAAACAATATTAAGGATTCAATTAGCGAGGAATCGGTCTAGAACAAAAAAAAAAAACAAAAGCATCACTGTCTTTTGCCGAGCTCTTAGTTATCTGTAACTCAACCAACCCGCATAGCTACGCCCTGCAGAAGGCAATAAAGTCGAAATGTTGGCATAAGACAATTTTTTTGCTTTGTTTCTGAACCGATTCCTCGCTAATTGAATCCTTAACCAGTTAAGCGGTGGAATTTAGTTTAAAAAAAAAAAAAAAAACACAGTGTACGGAATTAAAATCAGGCAATGACGCGTGTATACACGTCGAACGCAGCAGGGCAAAACAACCAAAAGTTTACAACGTCATAATGGTCACTGCAAGAGACTTTTTCTGCAATTTCTAAGGGCTTGAGATTACAAAGCATTCTCTGTGCTCATTCAAAAATCTTGCGCCACTTCACGTATGCATTGCTGTAGTTAACTAGGGTAGGGGGCGCAAGAGCTTTTACAAGGAAGAAAAGAGCTTTAAATTCATTGGGCAAAATGAAATCATGCTCGTACTATGAGGTCTGAACCTCTAAGAGGTAAAAACGGCATTGCACAAGGATTGAGAGCTTCTATTTGTGTGCGTAATTCCCAATCTCTATTGCAGAGACCAAACATGTACCAACCACTTATCATTTGGCTGACTCCCACCGCTGTTCTATTGGTAAGATAAAGGAAACATCCCACCAAGTATTCTTATTGTATTTTATTAAAATTTCGAGTTTTTATAGTTAATGGCAATTTTATATTTTTCACAACGAGTATACACACTTAACTGGTTAATATTGAACTTTTACTGTCACTAATTGCTAATACAGATTCTTATAAACAATAGTCTTGGTCGAAAGATTGGCATTAATGCAAATAAAGAATTATGACTGAAATTGACTGCGATATTTCTTTCCAATGAATAAGTCAATGAGTCACCCGAACAAAAACCCCGCAACAAATTGAACAGTACCCTAAAATTCTGAAATTTCCAGAAAATCAGTTTGGCTGAATTCTCGTTTTACGAATTTTTTTTGGGGGGTTTTCAGTGGTTTTCTCACCATAAACTTATTTTCTCAAGAAAATCTCATGATAAAGTGAGAAAAAGTTGTATGGAGGTGTTTGCGCTAGATTATTCTTATTGCTGTTATTACTTTAATTTATATAATTTTGCATATCATTAATTGACTATTATTTATTCTTGTAACTTGACGACAATTAAATGTAGAAATTCCGCTGTCATATAATTGGCCGTCTAGTTGAAAATAAGGACATATGTCTATGTAATAATAGACACGAAGTAAATAAACTAATTATGTAATATAGTAAAAAATGAAACGTAATCTGTGAATGTCAAAGAATTAGATACATACACAGGGGGGCCTGAATTGTGTAAATAATTTTGTTTCATAACAGTTTACTTGTAGTATAGGGGCTTCGGCCAAAGGTTTATATTGATCTTCCTTCAAACTGTATATATCAATGTTAGGGTGGTTGGTGAAGGAGGTTAGGAGCCAATACCATTCTCCTCTCAACCATTTATCTGATGGCGGTTCACTTAACTCTGCCGAAATAAAAGAAAAAGATCGGCCGAAATAAATCTCTGGTCTTTTACCTGTTTTTTCGAGGTTGAAATTAAAATTAGTATTTCTTGAAAGTAGATAGGATTTGCCGATTCTGGCACACCTAAAATACAAAATGGCGGCCATCCCCTCCCCTCCCACCCCTCCCCTCCCCTTTTTGACCAATCATCGAACTCGACGACCACTTAGGCCACGCCCCTACCCCCACCCCTCCCCTTTTTGACCAATCATCGAACTCGACGACCACTTAGGCCACGCCCCCTACCCCCACCCCTCTGCTTTTGACCAATCATCGAACTCGACGAGGGCTTTAGGCCACGCCCCTTCCCCCACCCCACCCTTCTTAATCGACCAATCAGCGAATTCGATGACACCCCTTTTACCCCCACTCCTTCCCCCACCCTTATTAATTGACCAATCAGCGAATTCGACGACACCTCATTACCCCCACCCTAGCCCTACTCCTATTACATGACACCTACCTTTTCCCCACCACCTCTAGGTCGTCGTATTCGTTGGCCTCTTAAGCTCCTCCTACAAGATGGCGGCTCTCCTAACAGCTGTAGTACACAAGATGGCCGACCTCGTACCAGCTGATGACCACAAGATGGCGGACCTCATACCTCCACCCCCCTCGCCCATTGATAGACAGGAGGGGATTTTTTTTTTAATTATTTTTACTTACCTGGGATTCGATCCTACAACCTTCGTACTGATAGACACGTCATCTGCACCAGTCGGCCACAGTGGTAGTCTCGCTTACTCTAGTTTTGAATGTTCTCTTATGTTTTAACTTAGAATTATTTTTTAAAAAATCTAACCCCCCCCTTACCAAGATTTTTTTTTTTTTTTATTTAAATTACCCCCATTATCACAAAAATATTCAACTTAAATAAAAATGGATAACCTCACTTTAGGTAATAGAAAAATTATTTACTTACCCCCTCCACCTGGACTGCTTCCGTTGCTGATGACGCGACCTACACTCACTGAAAACTAAACCCGAACTGACACTTGGACTGCGATACTAGCATTAACCCCCCACCACAATTACGTCACACTCTAACTAGCCAATAGAATTGCATCTTTTTTTCCAAATGATTACCTCTCTGGACAGGTCTCTGTAGCAAGCCACCCCCTTTCCCTTCCACATCTTTTATCATACCTGTTAATTTATATATATGCCAACATAGCTGAACATGCTCCAACAAGTCTGGACATGTAGCCAGCTGTTTGAACAGGCAAGTAAAAATAATGATGACTCATACCATTTTCATATCCTCAACGAGCACAAACATGCTCCAACAAGTCTGGACATGTAGCCAGCTGCCTCTTTCGCTTTAACCGTTTTTTTTTTTTGTTATTATGAAGTTAAAAGTAAATTGAACTTTGAACTTTCATATATCTTATTATTATTTCCGTTTACCAACTATACAAACCTGTATGAACATATCATCGGTGTAGTCTCAATATGTGTGATTACCTGAACATGCTCCAACAAGTCCGGACATGTAGCCAGCTGCCTCATTCGCTTTAACCGTTTTTTTTTTTGTTATGTGTGATTACCTGAACATGCTCCAACAAGTACGGACATGTAGCCAGCTGCCTCATTCGCTTTAACCGTTTTTTTTGTTATTATGAAGTTAAAAGTAAATTGAACTTTGAACTTTTTAATAAAATATAAATAAGTTTTAATTAACTTTTCTTTATTTATCACATAATTTGTATATGGCTTAATATTGCTCAACTTGCATGTCTGAGCTTGCCCTGTTTGAATTGGTCAGTAGCTAACTGATGTCTCCCACCCTTGGGCATGACGTCACTTATTGTTAGCCAATGGCATTTCATGTTTTTACTAATAATCGATTATCATAATCGATTCTTCTGATAATATAAAAGTCGCTCCGAATTCTGCTGCGGTCATACAGTGTTTAGTGTTCTCAGTGTCAACAGCTTTTCCAGCATCTTGCCTTCTTTGAACTGTAAGTACTTTTTTTATTAATTTTCAACAAATATATATATATTCGTTTTTTTTTTGTTTGTTTTTTTATTATTTCACTTCTTTGTATTTCATTTTTATAAGTTTTCAATTTTAATTTCATTTTATATAGTTAATTCTGTTTCTTGTATATATTTCTTTAGTAATATCTTAGTCTAGTTTATATTCTTTATTCATTTTTATTAGTAATTTTGAAATATTCGTGGTTTAAATATATATATATTTGTAGTTATTATTTTGTGTTACTCACTATTTTATTGATAATGGAGTGTCAATATTGTGGAAAAATGTTTTTACGGGGGGACTTTAAGGAACGTCATGAACGCGCTTGCGCCGCAAATGAGCAATCTCGTCAATGTCCAAATTGTAGAGAAAGGTATTCTTCTCGAAAAACGATGCTTGCTCATTTGCGTCGCTGCGGTACTGAAACACCAGTCATGGCAAAACGAGCTCGTATTGAGGCAGCTCAAGGCCATTTGTACGAAGTGGAGTCAGCCTTTGGGAGGACTCTTCGAACTTTTTTCCTTCCAAGTTCCGGGGCAGTAGACGCAATGGAATTTCTAACAGGTCAGATAGAAACATTGCGTCGTCTGCTTCAGGAAGTAATGGCAGACAGCGATTCTCCCCTCAAATATAACTTGGTCTTGGAGGCGACCTTTGAAAACATCAAAGGTGAAACTTGTGATCGCGCCTTCAAGACTAAGAATAAAGTAATTTATGAAGACTCCTCCATAGACGATTCTCTTAATGAGAGCTTCAAGAAGATTGTAGTAGAGATGGAGGAGTCAACACTAAAGGGGAGCGGCTGGTGCCTAAAAGAGTTCGACGGAGTCCTCTTAAAAGTAAATAAATTTACCCCTCTCGGCGGCTGCAGCTTCATTCCCCTTCCTCCTCACATTGCCAACAAAAAGGCTGTTATTAATGTTCAAAATACGGATGACCGGTGTTTTCAGTACGCGATACTCTCTTGCTTCATCACACAGAATCCACAACGCGTTAGTAAGTATGCTAATATAGAGCACAGGTACAATTTTGACTGCATTTCCTTCCCCACTCCTCTCCATGAGGTGAAAAAATTTGAAAAGTACAACAACATCACGATAAATGTTTTCACCCTTGGAGAGAAAGGAAACGTGTACCCTCTAAAAGTGGTAAAGCAGGAGAAGGAAGACCATCGCGATCTCCTTCTTCTGACTTTAGAGAATGGACGGAGCCACTACACTTACATTAAAGATTTTGATAGATTAGTCGTCAGTCAAATTACTGCGCATGGAAAAAGGGTATACGTTTGCAAGCGGTGCTTTACCCATTTCAACATGGATGGTGAAAGCATCGCCGAGCGGGTGAGGGAACATATGAAGTATTGTGGAGTAAATAGACCGACCCGGATTGTATTGCCAGAATGTAACGACGATGGGACCCCTCCAAAAATATCTTTTACAAAAATACAAAACCAAATGAGGGTTCCCTTCGTCGTTTATGCTGATTTTGAGGCAATTTTAAAAAAAATTGATACAAACGGAAATAATGTGGGTCGGTCACACACAACTCCCTACCAGAGCCACCTTCCTATGAGTTTCTGCACTTATGTAAAAGTTGCAGAAGACATACGCCATTGCCTTCCTGCCGATTTTCCTGCGGAACCTTACATCTATACGGGTGAAGATTCCGCAGAGAAATTTATGGCTTACATAAAGGCGGTGGCCGAGAAGGTGGCTCTGGTATACTCCATTAAGCGGCCAATGCTACCCCTGACACCATCTCAGCTGGAAGACTTTAAACGGTCCCCAAAATGTCACCTCTGTAATCTTCCCTTCAACAGAACCGATCCTAAAGTGGCGGATCACGATCACATCACTGGTGTGTATCGTGGTCCTGCTCACAATTCCTGCAATATCCTCTACCGCACTCCTCGTTTCCTTCCCGTCTTCCTCCACAATCTGAGCGGCTATGACGCCCACTTTATTGTTCGCCAGTTGGGGTATGACTCAAGTCGCATTGACGTCATCCCCAACAGTGAAGAGAAATACATCTCATTTAGCAAGCAAGTGGGCGCTCTAACCGTCAGATTTGTGGACACCTTCCGTTTCATGTCTTCTAGCTTAGATAGGTTGTCCAAGAATTTGCCCAACAATAAATTTATAGACACGGGCAAATTCTTCCCCGCCGACAAGATGGATCTGGTCGTAAGAAAAGGAGTGTACCCCTATGACTACACAGATTCGTTCGAGAAACTTAGGGAGACGGTTCTACCCCCTAAGGAGGCATTCTATAGCACCCTTAATGAATGCCACATCTCGGACGAAGACTATCAGCATGCCCAGTCAGTTTGGGAGGCCTTTGAAATTAGAACCCTAGGGGGGTACAGCGAACTCTACCTTAAGGTAGACGTAATGCTCTTATGTGACATCTTTGAAAATTTCAGAGATGTTTGCATAAGAGCATATTCGCTGGACCCTGCCTGGTATTTCACGGCCCCAGGACTGGCTTGGGATGCTATGCTGAAGTGTACAGGGGTACAATTAGATCTACTCACTGATTATGACCAGCTCCTGATGGTTGAGCGGGGCATTAGGGGTGGCATTTGCCAGTGCAGTCTTCGCTATGGTAAAGCTGATAATGCTTATCTGTACCCAGATCGAGATCCTCATAAGGAATCTAGCTACATTGCCTACCTAGATGCAAATAATTTGTACGGGTGGGCAATGTCAAATCCACTTCCTTACGGGGCTTTCGAATGGGTATCAGATCCGGATACTCTAGACTGGGGCAATATGCAGGAAGATGGTCCCTTCGGGTATATTGTCGAAGCCGATATTGAGTATCCGGCCGAGTTGCACGAACTGCACAACGATTTCCCCCTTCTCCCGGAGAATAGGGTGCCTCCGGGACAGGTTAATAAGAAATTGTTGGCTCCATTGACCAACAGGGAGAAATACGTTGTTCACTTCGTCAACTTGAGGCAGGCTATGGGTTTAGGTCTGCGGTTGGTACGCGTACATAGAGCGCTGCGATTCAGGCAGTCCCGTTGGCTTCGTCCCTACATCGACCTCAACACCCAAATGAGACAACAGGCGACCAACGACTTTGACAAAGACTTCTACAAACTAATGAACAACGCAGTATTTGGCAAATTCATGGAGGACGTACGAAAACGAACAAAAATAGAACTAGTAACCGACGAACGTAGAATACGGAAACTAATAGCGAAACCTACTTTTAAAGACAGGACGATCTACTCTGAGACGCTGACTGCTGTACATCTGGACTTTGAACAGATCACGATGAACAAACCAATCTATGTTGGGATGGCCATTCTTGATCTGTCCAAAGTCCGGATGTATGACTTTCACTACAGTACAATGCTGACCAAATACGGACCTGACAAACTAAAACTTTTATACACAGACACTGACAGCCTCATGTACTTAGTAAAGACGAGAGACTTTTACGAGGACATAACTACAATGATGGACGAGTTTGACACCAGTGACTACCCTGACGGACATCCATGTAAGAGCAACAGAAATAAGAAGGTGTTGGGGAAGTTCAAGGATGAAGCCAGTGGAGAGCCTGTCTCTGAATTCGTGGGCCTCCGCGCAAAGATGTACGCAGTACGCATCCGCGGCCTAGAGAAGAAGCGGGCGAAAGGGATAAAGAAGGCAGCCGTAGATAAAAAAATCACCTTTGATGATTATATGGCTGCCCTGTTCGAGGGAAAAGAGTTTACAACCACGTTTAGAACAATAATTTCTAAAGAACATAAACTCTTTTCCGTCGAACAGAGAAAAGTATCCCTTTCGCCCCACGACGACAAACGCCATCTAGTCGATCGTGTACATACTCTCGCCCATGGCCACTTTACCATAGCGGACTTGCCTGTGTAAAGTTGTGGATTTTTTTGTAAATATATATATTTCATATACTATGTACATGGTTACCTTGTTTAGAGTAGGTCTTTTTTTTTTGTTCTAGTCAATCTTTATTTATTAATTTTTTTTTTAAACGTATTTTTGTAAATATTTTTTTCCATATATTATTATTTTTTGTAAATATTTTTTTCTATTTATTATTAGTATTTAGTATTAAGTTTTTTCTAATTAATAGTTTATTAAAATAAAAAAAAAATTAAAAAAATTAATAAATAAAAAAAAAAAGGTGGTGGGTATTTTAGTTTAAGTTATTTTATTTTATGTAAATAGGATGTGTAAATGTTGGTGGCGGGTGTATGAATGCAGTGTAGATAGATTTCCTGTGCCATGTACATAGCTTAGTTATATATATACAGAAGCGAGAGAGCGTTCCTTATTAGTTCCCATCATGCGCTTGATAAAGCAACATCACACCCTCTCCGTGCAAAATCTTGACGACAGGGCCTCTTCCAAGAAATGCTCCAAACACGGTCAGCTTTTCCCAGATTCCATTAGATGTTTAATAAGTGGGCCGTCCAATTGTGGGAAAACTAACCTGATGTTGAGCTTAATATACGATCCAAAGGGGTTGAGATATGAAAATATATATTTGTTTGCAAAGTCATTACAACAGCCCAAGTACCAGAAGCTAGCTCAAATTTTAGAACCTTTAAAAGATATTGGGTACTTTGAATTTGAAGACAATTCTCAAGTTCCCCCACCTAAAGAGGCCCTGCCAAATTCAATAATTATTTTCGATGATATAGCATGTGACAAGCAAGATAATGTAAGAGCCTATTTTTGTATGGGGCGCCACAGTGGAGTTGATATATTTTATCTAAGTCAAAGTTATACTAGAGTTCCTAAGCACCTAGTGAGAGAAAATGCAAATTTCCTAATACTCTTTCGGCAAGATGAATTAAATTTGAGAAGAATTTACGATGACCATATCAATTCCGACATGGAATTCCAAACTTTTAGAAAAATTTGCCACTGGTGTTGGAAAGAAAATAGATATGGTTTTCTAGTGTTGGACAAAGATAGACAGATTAATGAGGGAAGGTATCGAAAAGGTTTCGAAGCCTATATAATACCTTAACTATGTACTTGAAGATCATTGTTCATTGAGCCATGGAGGGGTCAACTAGTGACGTTGTAATGCGTGAAATAATCGAAACCAGAAAGGCGATTCAAGAAAAGTGTAATTTATTGAAGAGAAACAGAGAAGAGACCGATGAATATTTGAAAATGAAATATCAACCTTTATTGAGTCCATTGAAAGCATTGGTGGAAAAGCAGGAAAAGCCACCACTTGAATTAAAACAATCTCCTAAACCGGAAGTAGCTACTTGTGAAACACCCCTTCCACCTCCAAAGAGACTAAAATTTCTGAGGCTGGAATCGGCTACAACACCGCCGTCAAGATTTACAAAAACATGGCATGAAGAACTTTCAACCCCAAAGCGACCGGAAGTTCTAAAGTTATCTTCTTCTGCTTCTGCTGAAGCAGCCAGCCCGCTTCAAGAGGTACGAGAACAAGCACAAACGCCCGAAGGGAAGGAAATTTCAGCAAAATATTTGAAGGAAGTTGGAGACATGTCCTCAAAATATATCAAAAAATTTATTAAAAATGAGACCAAGGACTTGGATATGATATATGGTGTAGTTTATGACGGCCGGAGATTTAGTATTGGTGACTCAGTGGTCTCCATCAGCAAAGATATTCTATCTGTTGGTGATAATACCTATTTCGGCACACCAGGTCTTTTCGAGTTATTATTCATGACAAATCCAAACTTGTCTATGGTGAAAAAGACGGATTATATCAATTATAAGAGCATACTGCAACAGACGAACGCTCATAGAGAAGGGCACAGCCCTTCCGGACCAATTAAAGTTCTGAACACAAACATGAAATACAAGAATGTGATTTCAAAATTGTTTTCAGCAAAAAGGGGTGCTGGATATGTAGATCCTAACATGCTTGTAGATCGATTAAGAAGCTTACTTGGCACCAACAATGCCAGCGCGGAAATAAAAAGTATTGAAGCCCAGCTGAGAGATGGAGGTATAATAGCGTAGTGTGGACATGAGCAAGCTTCATTTCATCATGGCCTCTGTTAAGGAACAGATCGTTAACGAGTTGCACAGACCAGCAAGAAGAGTGTTCAAGAGAAGAGCAGTCCTTCTGAAGGGCTTGGATGACCTATGGCAAGCCGACTTGGTGGAACTAATACCCTACGCTAGATTCAATAAAGGCCACAAATATCTGTTGACCGTGATTGATTGTTTCTCCAAATATGCATGGGCGATCCCTCTGAAGAATAAGACAGCCCTGGAAGTGAGTCAAGCATTCGAGAAAGTATTAGCCGATCGGAAGCCAAACAATTTGCAAACGGATAATGGAAAAGAGTTTTACAACAAGATATTTGGCAAGCTGATGAACGTGAACGGTATAAATCACTATTCCTCCTATAGTAACTTAAAAGCTTCAATAGTGGAGAGATTCAATCGTACTCTGAAAGCGGCAATGTGGAAAAAATTTAGTCTCCAAGGATCGTACGACTGGTTAACCAGTATTAAATCGCTAGTGAACAAATATAATAATACTAAACACAGAACGATCAAAATGGCACCGGCTTCAGTACGGGGAAAAGAAATAGAAGAACAGCTGTTACGTGAAGTATATGCGAAGAAAACTTTGAAAAATGCCAGCATTCCCAAGTTCAAAGCTGGTGATCATGTACGCATATCCAAATATAAAGCGCAATTTGCTAAAGGCTACTGCCCTTCATGGTCTACAGAAATATTTAAAGTTGCTGAAGTGAAAAATACCATACCGATCACCTATCATCTGAAAGATTATAAGGGGCAAATGATTGCTGGAGGTTTCTATCAAGAGGAACTGCAGCTGGCCAAACATCCCGACAGTTACCTAGTGGAGAAGGTTATTAAACGGAAAGGTGATAGAATTTTGGTGAAATGGTTGGGCTTAGATAATTCACACAACAGTTGGGAGAATGTTAAAAATGTTCATATATAAAGCCAGAAACAACTAACAACGTTTTAGTTTATCATGAGACGTGCTAAAGATAAGAAGAAAAAGAAGAGAATCATCCCCACTCCTAGACGAATGGGTGGCAAATCTTCAAAACTGAGTGGAAAAGCTAAACGAATGCTGGATACGCTACCTCGCCTGCGGTTAAGTAATTTTGATCTAATTAAGTTGGCGAAATCAAATAAAATTCCTCATTTCAGAGGAGTATTCATGATTGATGAATTCCCAAAGAAACCTTGGAAAAATGAACGAGCCATTTTTAATTTGGATAGCAGTGTTGGCAGTGGTACTCACTGGGTTTGTTACAAGAAGAGAGGAGAATATGTTCAATTCTTCGATAGCAGTGGTGCCAATCCCCCTGCTGAATTTGTCCGATATGTAAAGGGAAGTCGAATTTCATGGAACAGGAAGCAGTATCAGAAAGTTGGCACTAACAACTGCGGTCAGCTTTGTCTACTCTTCCTGCTGGATGTCTTATAAAAGAGAGGCTCACAACTGAAGTTGGCCATTTGATCACTAGACGGAGATGGGTTTAGACTTTAGAAGAGGCGATAAAAGGACAGTTGCGGAGAAAAAGAGCATCATTCCAGTGAGAACAGTTGCCGAGCGAACATCGCTGACCAACAGCAGTATTCGATTTCTTCAGGCTGCAGGTTACTACGTGCTATCATCATCATGGAAGTGTTAGATTTGGAAGAGAAATGTCAGTTTGACAATTCAATCGAGTGCATAGAATTGCATTCCCATCACCCATATGCTTCTTCAAAACTACTGCCAGGCGATGAAATACGCATTAGTGTACAACATCAAGATCTATATACGCTACCCAGTCAAAGTTTGCTCTACTTGGAAGGCAAGTTTTTAAAGGAAGACGGCTCTGCAGTTCCTGTCTCATCCAAATTGACCAATAATGCTTTTGCATTTCTATTTGATGAAATAAGATACGAACTCTTTGCTGGATGCTGCCCTATGTAACAGTCAACGAACATCAGAGATTGGCTCTTATGCGTCATCTTAAATCTGCTAAGGTATTTGCTCTAAGTTTTAGAAGTTGGGAACTCTATGATTACCCTTTGTTGCCGGCCACTCAGAGGCAAATCTGGTCAGTAAAGACATCTAGTCAAATGGAAAAGCCCCGATATATCATTCTAGCTTTTCAAACCGGACGTGCTAATAATGTGGAAAGCAACGCTAGTCACTTTGACCACTGTTCAATTTCAAATGTAAAACTTTATCTTAATTGTAAAGCTTTCCCATACGGCGATTTGAATGTAGATTTTTCCTCTAACCGTTTTGCCATTCTATATCATATGTATGCTTCCTTTCAAATGTCATATTATGGAGAACAAATGTATCCTCTAAGTTCTTTACAAAATTTCAAAGAGAAAACACCCTTAATTGTAATAGATTGTTCTAAACAGTGTGAATCTATCAAATGTGGCCCGGTAGATGTTAGATTGGAATTTGAATCAAAAGAAATGTTCCCGCCCAACACCACTGCCTATTGTCTTATTATTCACGACAGGGTGGTAGAATATAATCCTTTGACAGGTATTGTACGTCGTATGGTATAAGAAGGCTTGAAGAGCTAGTTCAGTGTTCAGTATGGCTCAAACAGGCGTGCTGATAGCTGACTTCCAGTGCTTTGTAGACAGTGTAGGAGGTTATATTGTTAAAGAGCTTTCTCTATTAGACTATAATTTTCAATCAGTCAGACACTGGATATTCAAGCCACCTGTCCAACATAAACAATGTGAAAAAAGTAGAAGAACCAATTATTGGTTAGAAAATTATTATCATAAAATTAAGTGGAATGACGGGGATATTGAATATGAAATGATTAGAGATATTTTCAAGTTTATTGATTGTAATTATAAATTTGTGTTTGTTAAGGGTTATGAAAAGAAAAGATTTCTTTTACAAAATCTGTACAGTTGTTGTGTAATTAATTTAGAAGATTATGACTGTCCAAAACTTGATTCATTAGAAACAGCAGGAAATCATTGTATTATGCACAATACTTGTAAAGAGAAATGTACGCAATATCGAATTAAAGCCATCAATTGCTGGCTCAACAGTAAATTTGGTTGGAATGAGACGGAAATATTTTTGCCTTGAAGAACGAATGTGGTCACTGGCGAATGCATTGAGTTGCACACAAACCTGAATGTTGGTCACTGGCGGGGTGTAAAATCCCCGTAAACCATGAATGGATTTGTGCAGATTCTGTACAATGTATGAATGCGATTGATGCAAGGCAGCTAAAATTCCAACAACCATTAAAATAAACTGATTCGATAGCAAAACATTTCTTATTTATTTCACTTTAATGTACTATTTAGAAGTTAAATATTTTATTTGTATTTGAAGTTGATTTTTAAGTTTTTATATATTTTTCTGAGGTATATGTATCTTTTAAAGTTTTATTTCAATAAATGTATTAAATTAAATTATTGCTTTATTTTTCAAGTATTCCTTTTATTATTATAAAATTATTAAAAAAAATAAAAAAAAGTAAAAAAAAAATAAAAACTTCCTCGATGACCTCCACCTTGACGTGGTGAGGAAGCTTAAGGCGGAAGCCGAACTAAGAGGGGCGCATATCCAAAAATTATTTAGTTAAAAAAAAAAAGAAAAAACTAAGCTGCAGCTTGTGCACGTTGAGGATATGACAATGGTATGAGTCATCATTATTTTTCCTTGCCTGTTCAAACATGTTGTGCAAGCGTGTTAACATTTTTTAAAAAGTAAGTTTTTAAGTCTCCAAAACATTCAAAGTTTTATTATTTATAAAGCAATAAAAGCTAATAAGGGCAAAGTTCAGTTTCAAAAATATTGTTTTTTTCTAAGAAACATATATAAAGTTAACGGACAGGTTGAGTCCTGCATCAAAGGTGGGAGGTATGATTCACCTTAGAGAGAGAGAGAGACACTTGCAAGAGAGAGAGAGGGAAGACAAGCACGCAATTCTATTGGCTAACTATAAGTGACGTCATAGAGTGGGGGGGGGGGGACATCCGTAACGGTAGAGTAGTGAAGCTTGTAAGGTAATTCGTCATTCGTTGCCCACAGCTCGAGAGGTTAACTTCATACTTCAAAGGTAAGTAATAATACTTTTTTTTATTGAAACAATATTTTGATAATGATGTGATACTTTCATATAATATTCTTCTTTCAGATGTCTAAGTTGGCAAGCTTTTTGAATGATGTGAATACAAGGTCTGTGGGCATTGGCAAATTATCAGATCTAAGAACCGGATACTCATACGAAGTGAAGCAATTCGAAAGAATCAACACTAAATTTGGAGATGCCATCGTTGCCCATTTACATTATATTGGCCCGACAATGGACTACCCAACGAGGATCTTCCTTCCACGCAGATTTGCGGCAGTGATAACTGATGAAATGGTGGAAGATTACCAACAATCAAAGAAAAAACTGTTAATAATGTACAAAGGCTTTAATAATGGAAGATATGACATAGAATTTAAATAAAATTTATACTGTGAAATAAATGTTATTATTTTACTTGTATACTTCCGTTAAATAAAAATAAAATGTTTTAATTAATGTTTGTTCATTCTTATTTTTACTTTATACACTTATAAATAAAGAAAAGTTAATTAAAACTTATTTATATTTTATTAATAAGTTCAAAGTTCAATTTACTTTTAACTTCATAATAACAAAAAACGGTTAAAGCGAATGAGGCAGCTGGCTACATGTCCGGACTTGTTGGAGCATGTTCAGGTAATCACACATAACAAAAAAAACGGTTAAAGCGAATGAGGCAGCTGGCTACATGTCCAGACTTGTTGGAGCATGTTCATACAGGTTGGTATAGTTGGTAAACGGAAATAATAAGATATATGAAAGTTCAAAGTTCAATTTACTTTTAACTTCATAATAACAAAAAAAAAAAACGGTTAAAGCGAAAGAGGCAGCTGGCTACATGTCCAGACTTGTTGGAGCATGTTTGTGTTCGTTGAGGATATGACAATGGTATGAGTCATCATTATTTTTACTTGCCTGTTCAAACAGCTGGCTACATGTCCAGACTTGTTGGAGCATGTTCAGCTATGTTGGCATATATATAAATTAACAGGTATGATAAAAGATGTGGAAGGGAAAGGGGGTGGCTTGCTACAGAGACCTGTCCAGAGAGGTAATCATTTGGAAAAAAAGATGCAATTCTATTGGCTAGTTAGAGTGTGACGTAATTGTGGTGGTGGGGGGTTAATGCTAGTATCGCAGTCCAAGTGTCAGTTCGGGTTTAGTTTTCAGTGAGTGTAGGTCGCGTCATCAGCAGCGGAAGCAGCCAGGTGGAGGGGGTAAGTAAATAATTTTTTCTATTACCTAAAGTGAGGTTATCCATTTTTATTTAAGTTGAATATTTTTGTGATAGTGGGGGTAATTTAAATAAAAAAAAAAAAAATTCTTGGTGAGGGGGGTTAGATTTTTTAAAAAATAATTCCAAGTTAAAACATAAGAGAACATTCAAAACTAGAGTAAGCGAGACTACCACTGTGGCCGACTGGTGCAGATGACGTGTCTATCAGTACGAAGGTTGTAGGATCGAATCCCAGGTAAGTAAAAATAATTAAAAAAAAAAATCCCCTCCTGTCTATCAATGGGCGAGGGGGGTGGAGGTATGAGGTCCGCCATCTTGTGGTCATCAGCTGGTACGAGGTCGGCCATCTTGTGTACTACAGCTGTTAGGAGAGCCGCCATCTTGTAGGAGGAGCTTAAGAGGCCAACGAATACGACGACCTAGAGGTGGTGGGGGTAAAGGTAGGTGTCATGTAATAGGAGTAGGGCTAGGGTGGGGGTAATGAGGTGTCGTCGAATTCGCTGATTGGTCAATTAATAAGGGTGGGGGAAGGAGTGGGGGTAAAAGGGGTGTCATCGAATTCGCTGATTGGTCGATTAAGAAGGGTGGGGTGGGGGAAGGGGCGTGGCCTAAAGCCCTCGCCGAGTTCGATGATTGGTCAAAAGGGGAGGGGTGGGGGTAGGGGCGTGGCCTAAGTGGTCGTCGAGTTCGATGATTGGTCAAAAAGGGGAGGGGTGGGGGTAGGGGGCGTGGCCTAAGTGGTCGTCGAAATCGATGATTGGTCAATAAGGAGGGGTGGGGGTAGGGGTGGGGGAGGGGGAGGGGATGGCCGCCATTTTGTATTTTAGGTGTGCCAGAATCGGCAAATCCTATCTACTTTTTTTTTTTAAGTACTAGATGAACATTACTTGGGATCCTACTTGGTAATTGTAAGTATCTTCTACTTTTCTGGCCGCTACAACCCCAGTATTGTGGGCCTTGGACTTCTCAACAAGTTTCGGCCAGTCGTCCTTAAGAGCGATTGCCTTCTAGTTACGCAATCCTAGGCAATTCCGTCATCTGGATCTCCCATTCATCTGTTTTCTATCTGATGTCAAGCGCCACGGTAGCCGAGCGGCTAGAGGCGAGACCTGTAAAGCTAATATGTGTTGTGGTACTGGGTTCGATTCGCCGGTCTAGGCCTTGGATTTTATTTAATGGTTAATAAAAGAAATTTACAGTAAAGTATGTTTACTAGTCGCCTCCGTCCACGACACCTGATTGATAGTTGGACGTAAAGCCAGCCTGAAAATGTAGGCAATTACTTTTTACTTACTTTACTATCTGAAGTCTTACGCAGCAGTTTGGATGGGAATCTCGTCGGCATTTAACCTTGCCGTTTTGGACTGACCATCTCGGTCGGTTTAACCCAGTTAAGCGCATTTGACATGTATACACATCCAACCAAATCTCTGCTACAGCGCGTTCGATGTGTATATCCGTTGTGAAAAATATAAAGTTGCCATTAACTATAAAAACTCGAATATTATTTGGTGAGATGTTTCCTTTATCTTACCAATAGAACTGCCAAGTATTTTATACGGAGGGGGTGGAGAGAGCCAGCGAAATGATAAGTGGTTGGTGCATGTTTGGTCTCCGCATTAGTGATTGGGGAATTACGCACACAAATAGAAGCTCTCATCCCTTGTGTAATGCCGTTTTTTACCTTAGATAGAGGTTCAGACCTCAGTACGAGCATGATTTCATTTTGCACAGAATTCAAAGCTCTTTTCTTCCTTGTAAAAGCTCTTGCGTCCCTAGTTAACTAGAGCAATGCATACGTAAAGGCGGTGCAAGATTTTGAATGAGCACAGAATGCTCTGTAATCTTAAGCCCCCAGAGATTGCAGAAAAAGTTCTTGCAGTGACTATTATGTCGTTGTAAACGTTTGGTTGTTTTACCCTGCTGCGTTCGACGTGTATACACGTCATCGACTGATTTTAATTCCGCACACTGTGGGTTTTTTTACTGAATAAACTGAATTCTACGCTTAACTGGTTAACTTAATCCAAGCAACTATTTGGGATCTCCTTTCAGCATTTTTGTTTGTTTTGTTTTTGTTAGAATAAGAGTTTTTAGAAGCTCAGCACCCTCGGGTTTTTGTGGCCCTTCCACAGTAATACGAAACTAATATTTGAAAAAATATCACCCACTTTCTTACACCTAAGTTGAAACTACCCATAATGCATTTTAATGGTAAAACAAATGTCAATTTGATGCACCTAAACCGTATGATCGGGAAGAGAGAACAGTTTTTTTAGAATACTAAGTGCAATGACCCTCAGTAGCAAGATAACTACCAGGTTTTCTTTCCTTCCACTAAATATCGCCAATACAGTCTTGGTAGTCTTAACAGTTTAAAACTTTTAAGTGAAAGTAGGTGTGATCTGGTAATAAAGTTTGGTTTGGCTTGCTTGATATAAATGGAGAGTGTGCGAGGAAAATCAAATAGGCTAAATATATAGTGTATCTTTGGAATTATATAAGTTTTACAGATAGATTTGTTTTTACACTTTAGATACTTTTCAGTAATTGAGTTTAGATTCTGTTCTTTTTTTTTTTAAGGCGTACCTTTTTATCTGTTCGATAGTTAGTTTTCCTTCCTCCAAAAAATAATTCGGACCACGATAGCCGAGCGGTTTGAGTCGAGGCCCGTTAGAGGCACATCTCAGCCTCTAGGATTGGATTTAATATCTAAAAAAAAGAAAATTTGCTGTAAAGTACTAGGGTCGTTTGAAAAGTCCGTGCAAAGTCAGAGAGATAGCACCACTGGCACGTATCTAGGTTATGTTTAGTTAGAAGCATCTCTTGGAAGAACACACACAAAGTTTCAGCCAGATCGGTCTATTTCTTTGTGTTTGGCATTCGTTTGAATCGAGGAAGTCGAGTGATTTTCAAAAAAAGGACGAAAAAGAATTTCGTGTGTTGATTAAACACTACTTTATGAAAGGCAAAACGCCTCAGGAGACTAAAGAGAAGCTTGATAAACATTATGGTGACTCTGCACCTTCGATTAGAACAGTTTATAAGTGGTTTCGAAATTTTCGGAGTGGCCATATGGGCACAAGTGACGCTGAACTTTCTGGACGCCCAGTTGAGGTTACTACTCCAGAAATTATTGATAAAATCCATGATATGGTGGTGGATGACAGAAGAGTGAAGGTGCGTGAGATTGCTAGTGCTGTGGGCATCTCGAATGAACGGATACATAATATTTTGCATCAACATTTGGACTTACAAAGCTATCAGCAAGATGGGTGCCGCGATTGCCGTGTGAAGTGTTGCAAGGACGGTTTGCAGCTGTTCCAGAAGAATCCGCAGGACTTTAAGCGTCGTTTCGTCACTGTGGATGAAACATGGATACATCACTACACTCCTGAGACCAAAGAACAATCTAAAAAATGGGTTACCAAGGGGGAATCTGCGCCAAATAAGGCGAAGACCGTTCCTTCGGCCGGAAAGATTATGGCGACTGTCTTTTGGGATTCGCAAGGAATAATCCACAACGACTATCTGGAAAAGGGTAAAACTATTACAGGTGCATATTATTCATCGTTATTGGACCGTTTGAAAACTGAGCTGCAAGAAAAACGCCCACGATTGGCCCACAAAAAAGTCCTTTTCCATCACGACAACGCACCAGCTCACACCTCAGCAGTTGTGGTCGCAAAATTAATGGAAATAGGGTTCCAACTCGTTTCACATCGCCCCTATTCTCCAGACTTGGCTTCCTCGGACTCCCCAATATGAAGAAATGGCTGGCGGGAAAAAGATTTTATTCAAACGAGGAGGTGATTGCAGAAACGAATGGCTATTTTTTAGACTTGGACAAATCCTATTATTCGGAAGGGATCAACAAACTAGAGCAGCGCTGGACGAAGTGTATAAGCCTAAAAGGAGACTATGTTTAAAAATAAAAAAGGTTTACCCCAAAAAATTAAGTAGTTTTTATTTTTGCACGGACTTTTCAAACGACCCTCGTATAGTGCTAGCCACAACTCTTAATTTGGTAGACGGTCTGCCTCAAAAAAATAGGCAATATCATAAGGCAATACCTATGAGATTTGAAAAGTCGTCATTACTACGATGGTGCAGAATTTTGGGAGCTCCGTTAACCTTTCCAACATGCAACCTATGCAATCCTACTAGGCCAAGGATCCTTTGCAGAATTGTAAATACACTATACTATGTCTCCATCGTTCACCTTGAAGTTTCCTATGTCTATGAAATAATCCACACTCGATTTCAAAATTTCTAAATCTTTCTTGCGGAACACCTGAAATTAATAAAAACGTAATCCTTGATAGCTCACCTGGAGATTGGTCAAAACTTCAACTCGACCGAAACAGTTATACCCATTATTAATTATCGGAAACACCGGTGCACTGTACTGCTCTACAAGATGTTCCTTAGACCAGTCTGGATTACAGCTAGCTACACACAGACGAAAAGACTACAGACTTTCCAAAATAAAGTACTATGAATCGCTCTGAACTGGTTTACTAGGAACCCCTCAAATACCTAGAGAACTGGACATTCAAGGCCATCCACACTCATAACTAACAAACAAACAACCCTTCAAACACTGCCATCTACATCTCTTTACCACCTTGGCGAGCTCCAAGAAGACTGAAACCAAAATTGTATCAAGATCTTTGAAGAAATGAACTCCATTTGGAGTCATTATATGTGTTTGCCCATAATGAATGTGTAAATATTGTGAATATATAATATATTCTCTGAATACATCCCTTCAAAACTGATACATTTCCTATTGGGAAATATTCTATGTACAATATTTATTGTATTAAACGTTTAGTTTATATTCTTAACTAATGAGCATCACTTCAATAACATTGCAATACAACATTGGAATAAAAGACCTTGTACTATTGAAACTATTTATTTGTATTTAAATGTATTTAAAAATTTTCTATGCAGTACGTAACAATAACAATGTTGGTGGGCCGTGAATAAATAAGGTCTTTATTTCTAGAATGTAGTATATCTATGGGGGGCGACCTTGATGCCGCAAACAATACCAAGAGCATCAGTCACACATCATGCATGCGCAGTTCAACATCATCATCATTGCCGTTGTGTCGCTCGGTCACGGGCATATGCCCGCATATCTATACCATATGGCCATCATCATTGTCTTTATACCATACTTGGCGTTTTTGTTATTTACTTTGACATTTTAATTTTAACATTCTCAATAGCTGCATCTCAGTACCTCTTTCTTCTCTGTGGTAATTATCTTTGAAATTACCTTTACAGTAAATCTCAGCTAATCGTCTTACCTGCTATTAAATGGATAAAAAATAAATTTGTCTGGTGTAAATCGCTCCAATGCATCTTTTTATCGCAGTTACTGTAAATATTCAACATTTATTTCATAAAGTGGCAATCAGAAAATACAGAAATTAAACTCAATACAGAACGATTTCCTTTCGTATGCTCCTTGTGCACAAGGAGATCTATAACTATTGCTTGAAGCATTTAGGCGCCACGGTAGCCTAGTGGTTAGAGGCGAGACCTGTAAAGCTAGTATGTATTGTGGTACTGGGTTCGATTCCCGGACTTTAGGCCTTGAATTTTATTTAATGGTTAATACGAGAAATTTACAGTAAAGTAAGTTTGCTAGTCGCCTCCGTCCACGACACCTAATTCGGTAGTTGGACGTTAAGCCTGCTTGAAAAAATAGGCAATTACTTTACTTTACTTGAAGCATTTACCGTGGAAATACTTCTTAAGGCAGTGCTGGCGGAATTTACAACGGACTTATTACCTGTATTAATCAGTTAAGCGTGGAATATAGTTTTAAAAAAAAAACCCGCAGTGTGCGGAATTAAAATCAGACAATGACGCAGCCGGGTAAAACAACCAAAAGTTTACAACGTCATAATAGTCACTGCAAGCGACTTTTTCTGCAATTTCTGGAGGCTTGAGATTACCAGAGCATTCTGTGCTCATTCAAAATTTTGCACCGCTTCACGTATGCATTGCCTAGTTAACTAGGGACGCAAAAGAGCTTTTACAAGGAACAAAAGAGCTTTGAATTCTGTGCAAAATGAGATCATGCTCATCATACTGAGGTCTGAACCTCTGTCTAAGGTAAAAACGGCATTGCACAAGAGTTGAGAGCTTCTATTTGTGTGCGTAATTCCCAGTCTCTAATGCGGAGACCAAACATGTACCAACCACTTATCATTTGGCTGACTCCCACCGCTGTTCTATTGGTAAGATAAAGGAAACATCCCACCAAATAATATTCTTATTGTATTTTATTGAAATTTCGAGTTTTTATAGTTAATGGCAATTTTATATTTTTCACGTCGAACGCACCGTAATAGAGATTTGGTTAATATTTGTAGGATTTAAATATGAAAAACAAATTCCAAATTTGAAGAAAATTGGTTTTCCCTTACCTCTTTGTGATAGTCTTGAGTTTTCCACACTAGACATCTAACGTTGCTTACGGAAAATATTTATCGCAATTTCGACTACATTTTTCCTTCATTCTTTTTGTACTTATTTCCATTACTGATTACCAAATTAAAAAATTTGTTATTTTAACAGGTTCTTTTGTTTTTGTTTCAGGTGAATACCATTTTCTTATCGAATTGAACATTACAATGGCGTAAGTTAATTTGAGTAATTATAATGTTTACATTTGCATACTTTTTTCTTACCAATTAATCTTTATCGATTTTGAAATCGATGTTAAGGAAATAATATTATCCAATTAAAAGAAAACTGTAATCTTGATTAGTCATTAGTTTGTCCTAGAAAATTTTGAAATATTAACGACACCATCTTCTGTGAAGTTTATCGATAGATAATTTGGAGCGATGCCCTTAATCAAACTTATTAATTGAAGTTTTAGAAAAAGTAGAATCAGATGAGAAATATTTTCTCATTTAAATTTATTAAATAGTATAGGAAATTGTTTAATCGATTCTCGTACCGAATTTCCAAGTACTTTTTACTTGAATTTGTGATCTACTTAATATTTATAGATAAAAAGACACAACACTGTAACGGAGCCCAGTAATCTCTGGTTGAACGTCAAAGTTATGTCGATGTTTGGAGCGATGAAAGCAACAAGTTGTTCTTGACGATAAAACATAAATATTCTTCATGGTTCACCTTTCCCATATTTGATCATTTATTTTTTAATTTCTCTTACCAAGTTTTGGAGCCATTGTTGTAATCATATTTAATTTACGATAACCAAGTTTCAATCAATAATACTTTTTTGGGGGTCTCTTTTTTCTCAATTTGGCTAGAATAGAATATTAGATGGGACGGGACCTACGCCCCACGGCGCCGCAGCCACAAGAGACTTATTGTGCCAGCACCTTCTTAGTTCCAGTAGGCGAACCCTCCCCTCCTAAAGAGGTTGAGGACTTTCCCTACTAGTTCTTCTTGCGCTACTATCTCCTTCGGCCTCAGCCTTCCAAAGGCTTCATAGCACCAATGCTCGATCGAACAGCAGATGAGAGGCCGTTTCCTCCTCTTCCTGACATAATCTTCACAACGGTTCCGAGAGCTAATAAGCCCCCACCTTGCGCAGATGCTTCCTGAACCTACCGTGCCCCATGAATAGGCCTGTAATCAGAGTAATCTGTAACCCAATGCACAGGGTCTCTTTGGTTCTTTGCTTACACAGCCAAGGCATCATAGTCTTGCTGTGTTTAACACCAGGACACATCATCCAGTTCTTATCATGCTCCCTCCAGATCCAATCTCTGAGAGCCACACGAACCGAACCCCTGGTGATGCCCAGGACAGGCTCCGGACCGATGAAAGGAGTATTAGATCCATTCCTGGCCAGATGATCAGCTTTTTCATTCCCTTCAATCCCCACATGACACGGTACCCATTCCAGCCGAACTTTGTTGTACCGAGCCAGTAGTTCTAGGGCCTTCCTGCATTCCCAAACCAGACTGCTGTCCGAAAAGATACGAATCTCCCTATTTCTAGGTTCCATCCGCAGGTTTTCCTCAGCAGATATTTTAATAGCAAAAAGTTCTATAACTTAAGATTTTAACTTCATTTAAATGTCCTATAACTTAACTGAGGAACTTCCACTAGTTCCAGAAGTGGTATTGTGCAGGTTTTTGTTTTTCTGACCTAATTGAATCTTTGTTTTTCTATCTTTGTTTGTTTGTTTTTCTTTCTTAATTGAGATTTTTCTCGAAAACAGCTGTTTCGAGTTCATTTGAAAATCAATTTTTAACCGCTTCCTCTGAAAAAGTTACCTCCATTGAGCATTTATTGATAGGGAAACTAGGAATGGCCATTCCATTTCATAAGTTAAGTTTGTCGTTAACTGCAGTTGCATAATCTTCTTCACTAAAGATATAAGAAATATTAATGGTTCTTTCCTAGAAATACATTAGTAATGTCTACTGTTAAATGATGTGTTAGTTTTTTTTACTAAGAGCAATGTGTTAGATTAATCAGTTTTATGGGTTACGTCGAATGTTTAACCTCTTCGCATGGTTACCACCGTTTATTTAATACTATTATTAAACACTTCAATGAATTTGTTTAAATTGGGTGCCTATCAGGAACTTGATGAACGCTAAGTGGGTTACAGACCCTAAACCTTTTTTTGTTCAAAAATAACTCTTTTAACAAAGTCTGACCAAACTCATATCTAAACTTATAGTGTGCTAGTTGAATTGCGTATATTGTTTGATCATCATTCATTGTAAAATTTATGATTAAAGATCCTAACAGTCAAATTCAGCTGTATTTGATTAATGACATGTTTAAGCATGCATAATAAATCCCCACCAGTTTGATGACATATCTGTTCGCGAATGTAGTGAATCAATTTTCATTTAATAATAAATATCTCTTCGCAAAATTGATAAACTAATTTATCTAGAATTCTTTAACTATTTTACAAACTATACTAAAAGTTGTTAAAATAAATACATTTTGGGCTTTTAAGAAGTCATCGATTTTATCATCTATTTTAGGTGTGGCCTTCGAATCCGAAAATGACAAAATCAGCCAGCTGAAAATGCTTCTTTACTGAATTCATTATTTTTTATTTTAGATCCTTAATTTTTCATTGGATTTTTGTTCGAAAATTTGTCTCTATAATCAATTGCTCTGTCAAAAGTAAGCCGAGTCCTATCATTGAACGTGTTTCACTATCTGCAGTTTCTTTGTGGAAGGTCCATAGTCTTCAGGTGTGGGCAGTGGGGCCTCAGAATAATACTGTTGGTAAGCTTAAGATAACAAGGAAGTTTTAATCTCTGCTTCTGGTTGTACTTGTCCATGTACCTTGTGGTTCTAAAATAGGAAATCTGGTATTCACTCCCCAATCTTAAGATACGCCTCTTTCTAGCTTAGAAACATTGGGCTACATATCCCCTCTTGTGAGAGTTTAGCCTTTTTAGGAAGTGGTTATCTCAATCTGCCCGCTCTATGTTCAAAGTAACATATTATTTCCTAGATAGCCTGGGAGGTTACCAGTGTTATAGGTACGCAAATCCCCCTTAGAATACTTCATACCCCCCGTTCATTTTGGGGCATCTGCGTAGGGTTTTGTTGGGATGGGGGACATCTTTTACTAGCGGCTCCCTTTTCTTTTCTTAAAACTTCCCTGACGAGCTTGATCTCTTTTTGAACTTGAGGAGCCATTTTTAAAACATTTGCAGATTGGTGTGAAGAGTTCTGCGTCTTCTGATCAGGTTTTGGCAGTTGCTAGCTATTGCAGAGGAATATTTCGTATTTAGAAAACTTTTAAGTTGAATATGCTTCAGAATATTTTACGAGGGATGTGTCCTCCAGGAAGTAGTTTGCTCCTAAATTGTCGGCTCCCATTTCCGATCTTAGAACTTCTCCTAAAGAACCTGAAAGGGTTGTTTCATTTTCGGTAGTGATCCAGAACCTTAGGGAAGCACAATTGATCAAATTAAAGAACCATATAAAACTATAAATTCAAAACATTCTTTCAAAAAAATCTGAAGGTATTTTTCTTAAACTACATCATTTTTAGAAGCCTTCTTCTTCTTCACTTCAGGGTTTAGGCAACATGCCTGTTCCGTCTTCACAATATTTTATTTATTTATTTTATTATTTTCGATCTCCATCTTTTCAATGGTCGTCCTACACTACGTTGTCCTCTAGGTCTGTAAAATTGACCATTACCGATACTCTTGTAGTTGACATCCGGTTAAGATGCTCCCTCTATCTCTTTTATGCAACTTTTATGGTTAAGATATCCTCTCTCTTTTTGTGCAACCCTTAACTCTTCTGAGGAATCGCATCTCTGCAGTTTGTAGGTTATTTTTATCTCTAGCTCTGGTAACCCAAGATTCACTTCCGTAAGTGAGCAGAGGCATAGCCATACTTACTTACTTACTACAGGGCGCTACGGTCCTGTAAGGACCTTGGCCTCCTTCAGCACAGCATTCCACTCGTCCCTATCCAAAGCAAGGAGTCTCCATCTTCTGACTCCCAGCCTTATGATGTCGGTTTCGATCCTAACCATCTTAAACTGGCGGCTTTAATGAAACAAACCAGATCTGGTTCGCCATACAAGCCACGAAGATTATTGTTAGTTCTGATCTTCCAAATATTATTTACCTTTATGGGACCAAATATTTTTCTTAAAATCTTTCTTTCCCAAATATTTAGAAGATGCTCATTATCCTTGGTCAATACCCATGCTAACACAGCCACAGGTAACTACCGGTCGGATAATGGTCTTATAAACTAGCAATTTAGCTCTTCGTGACATCATTTTGGACAAGATAGTTTTCCGTAGGGAGAAATAGCATCTATTTCCTGCAGCAATCCTAGCCTTTATATCTTCTTCTATTTCATTTTTTTCCTGTCAAAATGGTCCCTAAATATTTGAACTGAATGGCTGCTCAAAAGGAATAATCTCTCAGTTGGATATTCTCCCTATTTAATGGGGATCTAGACGACTTCATGTACAAAGTTTTCTCGAAATTAATTCTAAGTCCCAGTTTTTTTGGCTGCTCTTTCAAATTCCTGAAAGGCACAGCCATAGTTTCGTAAAATTTTAGTTTTGTTTCCGGTCTCGTTTTATTTTTAAGTGATCTGTTTATTACACCACAGATAGATTGGAATTTACTCATTTTATTTTCTATATCATTATCTGGATGGAAGCTAAAGCATTTTTAGAAGTTTGTAATAAAATATAATACTATAATTTTTAATTAAAGGTTAAAATACATCCAAAAAATACAGCTGATAACGCTAATTCAGCAGCTGTGAAGTGAAATCAGTTCCAACATTGACCTACTTCAAGTCGCTGTTATAAACTCCCATAGCGTGTCAAACCCAACAGAGCGCCAACCTAACCTTCTTCTCCCCGTCTTGTCTTCGTGCAGCAGTTAGACTGTCGCCTTCGTCCCCTACGGCAGTTAAGTACACCTACAAGGCAGTAGTTGATTAATTTAACTAAGCCTCTCTTATATGGAACTCATCAACGTGTATTAGTAATGTCAAACATAATATTAAGTAACTGTACGAATTTTCAACTTCATGATCTTAATTAGATTTAATTACTAACTAGGGAAGTAAAGGCTCATCTTCTTAGTTTTCATTAGATTTGCACATTTTAATGAAATGTATTTTCCGCATGAAGAGGAAAACCACGAATCGGATGGTTCCAAATTCAAGGGTTTCAACATTTTCTTTCTTTTTTCCCTTATTAGGTAAAGTCCGTTGTAATTCTCACGTTTATTAACTACCCAGGTTTCCCTGAAAACTTAAGGTATTTCAATGCATGGCCACCTCATGATTCCCAGTTGTTTTAAGACTGGCTTCCCGATATCAAAAAGGAACTTAGGTGTTAGGCTAGCTCTAGAAAGAGATAGGGAGTCTGATCAAACTCCCATTTATAAAATTCAGGAGTGTTCTAAGGAGCATATAAACCCCCACCTGGAGCAGCCAAGACAATCTAGAGAAATCCTGAGAATCTGGGAGCCGGTAGATTGGAATAACCCCATTTAGACCTTTCTCCATCTCTTCTAGGAAGCGCAAATGCCACTCTATCACTTCATGGTACCCAGGAAGAGGCGGGATCCCACAGTTTTCAACGATTATACCCTTAAAAAAAAGCTTTAATAGCCTTCCTCCGACGTTTATGAAAGTCTTCTAGGATAATTTAAGCCCTCTTCAGCATGGGTCAAAAGGCTGATGAGTCGAAGGATGACTCCCTTAGCCGACATCTCAGCAAAATAGAAGAGTGAGATTGTCTACGATAATTAAAGCCCTCTTCAGCATGGGTCAAAAGGCTGATGAGTCGAAGGATGACTCCCTTAGCCGACATCTCAGCAAAATAGAAGAGTGAGATTGTCTACGATAATTTAAGCCCTCTTCAGCATGGGTCAAAAGGCTGATGAGTCGAAGGATGACTCCCTTAGCCGACATCTCAGCAAAATAGAAGAGTGAGATTGTCTACGATAATTAAAGCCCTCTTCAGCATGGGTCAAAAGGCTGATGAGTCGAAGGATGACTCCCTTAGCCGACATCTCAGCAAAATAGAAGAGTGAGATTGTCTACGATAATTAAAGCCCTCTTCAGCATGGGTCAAAAGGCTGATGACTTCCTTAGCCGACATCTCAGCAAAATAGAAGAGTGAGATTGATGATTACCTCAATCGCCCAGCTGTAGGAAATATCCCCATACCGCCACAGTTGGTTTCATCCGTGGAACAGTTATCTGGGGTTGGGCTCCATGAGGAGATTGAAATCGTAATTGCTGCCCTGTCTGCTGCCCTTACATTGTCCATTACTAAAAAGTCTCTTGCAACAAACTGACCGGTGATGAACAGTGTTGCCTATTACCAGAGAGCTGCCAGCCAGCAAGTGCCCTAAAAGTGCTAGATGAGTCAATAACCTTAGAAATCATTCAGTATTACTCATTGTTCTTTGTTCAGACAACGATTTTCATCTGAAAGTTCTTGTGAATAAGCCATGAATTGGGAGGCGACGGAAAAACTGTTGGCTTAAAAAGTACAACTATACACATACACAGTTCCTTCACTGTAGGGGAATAGTGAGTGTGCGTTATCAGCCTTAGTAACCCGTAGAGACGTCAAGATCGTTGAAGATGTGGCTGGTTCATAAAAATTGAACCACTCCCTTGGTCAATACGCTGTTTAGAGAACTTGTTTTATGAATTTACTGTTCGCTGTGAATTGTTGTCACATTGACCTGGTTTCGCCCACTTTAAATGTTCAGCACATTTTGTTTAGATTAAATAAAAATAGATCGTTAAAAACAAAAAAAAAAGCACCGTAGAACATCTGTTTATTTTGAATAGATACAGTAATATATGTGAATAAAACTAGCCAATAGAATTGTTTCAATAAAATTCTCATTGATATAGAGTTTTCTCATATTTTCCATTTGACATTTCCACTTGAGTTTTTCCGCCGCCATCATGCTGGGTACTTACCTTTTACTTGATGTCATTTTGTTCTCCCCTATAGATTTGCACAATATTTTAATCTATTTCGCTTACCCCATTTTTGAAAATAAATTGTTCCCTCTAGTTTGTGACCCTTTATGCTATTTGATTTATTGCGAACTTCTGGGCGATTCTTCGGCTCTTTCTCCCACTCACCCTACCACAAGAGGATTTATTACATCACAACCCTTTATGACGATGCCAACAGTAACAGCAGGGGGGTATGAACAGTGAATGTGTTTTGTAGAAAGGGGGTTGCTATTGTTGTCTAGAAAAATCTTTCACAGTGAAATTTCTTATCAGTTTATTGAATACTAACTAATTGTTAAATAGCCCCCTGCCTCGTTATTCGTAATATGTGAGTGTGCATCATAATTTTGATTAATAGAGGACAAAAGCCTGCCCCAAATTCTATTCACTCAGAATTCTGCCGAATCTACCTAAAATTGTTGGCATTCTCTGTTGTTCTTTTTTACCTGTGAACTAAATGCTTATGAACATAAATTTTATAAATTTATTGAAAAATTTATAGTCTTCCTCACTACCATTTACAACTCTATACTACTTACTACCCTATACTCTGGAAATTTTCTACAGTTCGAATGATACCTAAGCCCAACAAACCGACCTAACTACCTTCTTCTTATCGACCGATAAGCTTACTGCCTCTCTTGAGCAAAATATTCGAGAGACTTCTGTTACCACGCCTCCACAAAATTATAGAATCTCTTGGAATTATACCGGACCATCAGTTTGGGTTCAGAAGCTGCCACTCGACGATCCAGCAGGCCCATCGTGTTGTAGGCACCATCGCTACTTCACTCGAACAAAAACAATACTGCGCTGGAGTATTCCTTGATGTATCGCAAGCCTTCGACCGAGTCTGGCACGAAGGTCTATCGTGGAAACTCAAACGCATCCTACCTAGCACTAATTACCTCATACTCAGCTCTTATCTCTCTGACAGATTCTTCCAAGTTCTTCAAGGCACTACTCACTCTTCCATCTATCCTGTCCTTGCTGGTGTACCACAGGGAAGTGTCTTAGCTCCTCTACTTTACACAATCTACACTGCCGACTTACCTTCTAACCTTAATACCTCTATTTACACCTTCGCTGATGACACTACCAATTCTCTCCACACACTCTGACCCTATCCTCGCAGTACGCTCACTACAGTCCCACCTTCACTCAATAGAACCTTGTTAGAAAACTGGCGTATAAAAATTAACCCAACTAAGTCTAAATACATAGTCTTCACACTCAAACGTCAAACTCCACCACCTGTCTTCTTACAATCACACACCTATCCCACCAGCCGACCATGTGCGGTACCTTGGAATGTACCTAGACAAGAGACTTACCTGGAATCCCCATACGAGACTTAAACGTACCGAACTAAACAGACGATACAAACTTCTAGCCAGACTACTCGACAAACGCTCAAAACTCTCACTACAGAACAAACGACGACTCTATACAGCTCTTCTCACACCAATATGGACTTACGGACTCGAACTTTACGGAACAGCTAAAAAAATCAAACATCAATAGACTGCAAACTCTCCAATCCAAAATACTCGGCCGCATAATAGATGCTCCATTCTTATGTTAGTAACCACACAACAATCCATACAGATCTCCAAATTCCACTCATCTCCGAACTTGCCAAAATCCGATATAAAAATTTTCATCAAAATCTCTCATTTCATCCCAACCCTTTAAGCTGCAAACTTGTCGTCAACTATGCTACCCTCCGATCCTCGAAGACGGCTAAGGCGCCGTTGGCCCCGTGACCAACTGGATGACTAATGGCGGCCATCACTGGATGACCGTCATTCACTTCTGCCACGCTATTTATTTATACACTTATCGCATTTACTTATTGTACCCTGTAGGTACCCTGTAGCTACAGGTGTAAATCTCATTAAAAGGGTAAATAAAATAAAAAATTTATTGAAACATCATTTATTATAAAAAAGTAAGTTAATGTTTACGCAGGAAGAATTATTCCATTATACAATTTAATTCTATTTAAAAACATATTGTTAAGAATGGGAATTGCAAAAAAACTGTAGACGTAAAACAAAATAAATAGAGCGAAACGGCGACCTGCGCGACATGACAATGATAACTATCAATATAATAAATATATGAAGTAAAAATGTACTTTTATTTTTTTGCTTCCACCAATTTTTGGTTACACCAGAAATTGGTACCAAAAAAAATAAAATGATGTGAACAAAACACGACTCTCTATTACAGTAGGTTACGTACGTAAATTAAACCTTAAACCTTACAATTTGTAATTATTTAAAATTAATAAAATTTAATGAATTTCCGGTAATTCCAGCATTTCCGGTAAGCGAATTCTAATTCCGGAATTAGGTCCGATGGATTTTGGCCCAAAAATTTTTTGGTATCAAAGTGGTGTAATAGTAATAAAAACTTAGCGAGTACTAAGTTGAAAATGATTTTTGTAATTTTAAAACCTTACAGAAGAAGGTGGTAATTTGGGACGAGGTTGGAATTTGGGAGACCCCTGTTTTTGTGAAACCATCTGTTAGTTTTTGGTGACTTACTACCTCTTTGGGGTTGGCTTTGTCTGCTGCAGAAGGCTGTGCCGTCCAATCGAATGGCAGCTTTGTCCAAGAGAGGACCATGTTGATTTTGTCAATGCTAAAAAGTTTTCTTAAGGTTGATTTTCCTCTACTTTTGGTTAATACCGAGGAAAGTTAGAATAATATTCCCTTAGACATTAAAAATGTAGAAAGTAGAGAGTTTTAATTGCCAGTATTATGGATTCCAAATATGAATTTATATTGGAAAAAGATGAGGTTATATTGTACGCGGTGTATGGTGGTATTATGGGACAGCGTTGTCCCATATAGCAACCTCGTTAATCGTCTGCCGAACAAGTGTGAAAAGTGGCACTGAGGACGAAACTAGTGTCTTATAATTTTTGTTTTTCTACAGGCTACTATAAAGGGCCTTAAAAGATCATTTCAAAGATTTCTAGACCTTTCTCTAAGAAAACTGATTACACCCTAATTTTTATCCTTCAATGTACGATAATTGTGTAAAATATAGTTTAAGGCTTATTTTTTACAATTCATGGAGAAACGGAGAACATTAACTATAATTATTATGTGTGTCCCCATATTACGACCACACTTTTTGAAAACCCAATATGGCACCACGACAGACTTTTTCAGTGTAACTCCCAGACTCCTTGCTGTGGATCCACTCAGGACTCCAAATTTACAAAGACAAATAATGTTTGTCTATTATTTTACTTCAGAGTAGATTTTAAATTCTGTAGTGTTCAAAATATGCAAGGCAAAAAAAGACTGTCCCATATTACCCACCTTCTCCTCTAATTTATTCGTGCTCAAATGGTCAAATTTGAGGGGGATCAAAATTCAATTTTGGAATACTAGGTTTAGAAAGAGTAAAAAGCAATTTTTTTAAATCATCTCCCAAACTGTTTATAATTTTTTCTTCTGAGGATTTATGTATTTTGTTTTTGAGCCGTTTAATTGTATGATTATGTATGCTGAAATCGCTGGACTGTATTATTATTCCCGGTAATAACATTTATCACATTTCTTGTCATACTTTTTCCCTCCTCTCGTTTGATAATGCTATATAAGTGATCGCCTGAAGGAATACCAGCTGTAGAATATCAGACGGGCCTTTCCCCTCTTTCTTAGTCGAATAAGGAGGGGTGGTAGTCTTCTAAGTCCATCTAGCCAGATGGATCTTATGGCAATAAACCGCAACAAGGTACTCGTAAGTCTGTCTACTTCACTATGGGGCTAAGGTGTATAGGTTGTCGTGTGTATTGCAGCTGTTGTGTCTATTGTTTCTTTCCATACAATAATTTGTTTAAAGCTTTAATAAATTTTCAGCTTTTTTTTTAAAGAAAAATTTACTTCGAAAGATAGAATCTGTGTGGTTAACCAGTTAAGCGTGTTTGACGTGTATGAGCAAATCTCTATTACGGTGCGTTCGACGTGTATACTCGACGTGAAAAATATAAAATTGCCATTAACTATAAAAACTCGTAATTTTAATAAAATACAATAAGAATACTATTTGGTGGGATGTTTCCTTTATCTTACCAATAGAACTGCCAAGTATTTTATACGGAGGGGGTTGGTGGGAGCCAGCCAAATGATAAGTGGTTGGTACATGTTTGGTCTCCGCATTAGAGATTGGGGAATTAGGCACACAAATAGAAGCTCTCAACCCTTGGTGCAATGCCCGCTTTCACCTTAGATAGAGGTTCAGACCTCAGTACGAGCATGATTTCATTTTGCACGGACTTCAAAGCTCTTTTCTTCCTAGTGAAATCTATTGCGCCTCTAGGCAATGCATACGTGAAGCGGTGCAAGATTTTGAATGAGCACAGAATGCTCTGTAATCTGTAAGCCCCCAGAGATTGCAGAAAAAGTCGCTTGCAGTGACTATTAAGTGCGTTGTAAACTTTTGGTTGTTTTGTCCTGCGTTCGACGTGTAAAAGTAAAAAGTAATCGCCAATTTTTTCAGGCGGGGCTTAACGTCCAACTACCAATTAGGTGTCGTGGACGGAGGCGACTAGCAACCATACTTTACTGTAAATTTCTTTTATTAACCATTAAATAAAATCCAAGGCCTAAGACCGGGAATCGAACCCAGTACCACAATACATATTAGCTTCGCAGGTCTCGCCTCTAACCGCTCGGCTACTGTGGTATACACGTCATTTAATTCCGCACACTGTTTTTTTTTTTTTTAAACTAAATTCCTCGCTTAACTGGTTAAGAATTTAGTAAGTAAACCAGAAGAACAGTGGAATCTGTTGAACGTGATAAGCAGGAAAAAGAAAACTACCCATTTGGCTGGTCAGATTGTCAGGGATGGTGACAGGTGGCGAGAAACTATGGAACCAAGGATTAGGGCAAAAAGTGCAGTGTGGTATCTCTGATGTTTTTCCTTGGCTAGCTGCTTTACGAAATGAAATCGAGATCGGGGTGCTGATCAACAAAATAAACCAAGCTCCTAACATCTACTTTCGTACCTCCTTAAATTCGTCCTAAAATTTTTATTTATTGTTTAAATTTAGATTCAATGATTTCCTGTCGATTACATTTTAAGGTTAATGCCTAATTTGTATACCATAATTTATGCTGTTTTCTTTAGACATAACAGCGCTGAATTTAATGCAATCAGTAACATTGGATTTATTAGTTGCTGGTGACAAAGTTGGTTATTTTTCTGAACATTTTTATTAAAATATCGCTGAATTTATATTTGGCAAATCCGATTCTACTTCATCAGTCAATAGCTTGACAGAAATCGTTTAATTAGATTGAACCCTGCGGTTGAACTTCTTCTTTTTTAACTTCAACTTTCATATTTTGTTTCATGATTTTAAAAGTCAAAAAAATATTTTGTATAAATTGCGAGCATTTATTTTATTATATTCTTTGATCAATTTTACACAAACTAGTCCATGTGACTGTCTAGTAAACTAGTCTATGTTGCAATATCC
The DNA here is from genome assembly GCF_049639745.1 of Rhodnius prolixus. NCBI lineage: Eukaryota > Metazoa > Arthropoda > Insecta > Hemiptera > Reduviidae > Rhodnius > Rhodnius prolixus. The sequence goes on from NW_027411624.1 coordinate 29,234,871, forward strand.
AAAAGTCAAACTATCTAGCAAGTTTACACTGTTTAATGGATGAGACATCCGCTTTAAGATAACTACTAAATGTTCCTTTCCGCCCGATATTTATAAAGATATGGAGCATGCCCATTCTCCGTGATCTAGGCGCTCTAGAGAGCAGGATTCTGTTCAATGTCTTTAATAAACTAGGTCGTAGCTACAATACCTTATCGTTGCTTCTGTTTTTTATCAAGACACTTCCATTTCTACAGTGTAATTTTATCTAGATTTTTATTCTATTTTAATATTCTTATTTAGACTTAAGACGCTACACTGGCTTTAAATAGCACGAATATGAAATTGTAATAGTTATTGCTAATATTTTCTATTATCACTGATTTTATCCGTCGTTTATGAAGCGTTTATTGCATTCCTTACCGGTTTCAGGATTTCATCGATATTTAGAGGTCGATTAATCACTTTGTATGGAGAATTCGATTACAAAAATGTTTCTGCCTTTTACTACACTTGCTCAACTTGACACAATAAACATGCGTGCTACGTGACCCATCACTAACGGTTATACTGCGGTCTAGAAGGTCAATAATATTACAAAAATAGAAATTAATAACATTTATAATATATTTTTTCTTAAATTGTAAACCTGGAATATTATAATAAAAAAACTTTCACATTCTGTTTAATTCTAATCAATGAGAAGACCATTATAATACCCAAGAAAATATTTAATTTAATGAATGAATAAGGAGGAAATAATGTTGAAGGACGCTGAGAAGTAAAGAGAAAGAGATTGTCGTGTTATCTAGTGAAAGGTAGCAGTATTAGGAAGGAGTATAAAGAAACTGTAACTTGCGGAGAGAAGCTGCAGTGAATGTATCAGCTGGTGGAGAGAGGGAGAGAGAGAGATGGTAAGCGCCACGTTGTAGAGAAAAAAGTATTAGGAGCTTAGAGAGAGAGAAAGTGAGAGGAAATGGTAACAGGAGCGGCGGTTTGTCAGGAGTAGTATATTGTAGAGGAGTTAGTCTGAAGACTAGGTAGTAAACTTTAGGCCTTGTGCAACATCTAGCGCTTTTCTGTACAGTCAGTCTTCGGCACTAACTACATCAAGATCTTTCTAATTTTACCACACTTTTTCCATTCATACTAGCGACCTGTGTCCTATGCTAATGAATATGTACACTGTAGAGCTCCTGTCAATCCTAATTCGCCAATATAAATTGATGAATTCAGACGTTTTTTAATGTTTCAATTAGAAGTGGGAAATGATTTTTAAAAATTTCGCGTGATTGTTCATTAATATTAAATTCAGCATTTCAAAATTAACTCTAATTGCAATTATTGCAGTGCGCTTTTAAACTTTACCCAACATTTTTTCAGTTCTTTTATTTGTTATTTATTTATATATTTTGTTTTTTTACATTAGTTCCAGAACGTTTCTAATGACACGCTCCGTTAAAAAGAAATAAAATGTAAAAACAAAAAAAGAACAATGGAAATTCTTCCACTATCAGGATACCTTTAACAGCATAATATCTTATGTAATTTGGCAACAACTCATGAGGCAGTTGTCTCTTTTAAAATTACAAGGATAGCAGGAAATAAATTTAACGATAACCAAGGACAAAAACAGTAGAAAACTTTTTTAAGCATTCACCTCTAAATAATTCATACTCTAAGCGCTTAGTAATAATAAAAAAAACGCGAAGCTTAAAAATGAACCAAATATTAAGGAAAGCTGTCCCCAATTTACACAGGATCCTGTCGAGCGTACAAAGGAAATGGGAAATCGATATAAACCGCAATTTTGCTCTCATAGATAACATGTACCTTTACATTCTATAATTTAAATTTTGATGACCGATTTTGATGGCACATTTTTCTTAAACTTTTAAAAACGAAAAAATTTTTCTTATTTCTTTTTTTTTTTCTCACAAATATCTCCTAAATTTTCTCATCAACTTCGTTATTTAGATCAATATTTTTATCTGAATAATATTTTTTGGGAGAAAATACATAGTTTGGTCCCATTATCCCTGTATCCTATCGACGTTGTAGAACAGAGGTGGAACAGTGGATTTTGAAAGAACATCGGAAACGGTGGAGATCCCGAACTGACTGCCGCCAGGCTAAGGAAATCCTTGGCCTGTCAAGAACGGATATGGTTGGTTTTAGCAGGTCCCGGATCCGCCAGTTAGTTCAGGTGTTGAGTGGACATGCGAATTTAGCATATCATCTTTTTAAATGTGGCCTAATCCAGTCGCCAAATTGTGCTGGCTGTGGTGAGTCCGATGAAACTGTGAGGCACTTTGTTGAGGTGTGCCCAGTTTATTCTAAAACTAGATTCCTCGTCTTCGGAAGGTCAAATGTCTCCCTACCGGAGATTGTAGCATCTGGTAATCTTAATGAACTTTCTAGGTTTATTCAGTGCACTGGGCGATTAAGTCGTCAAGCTTCCTAGTGTCCATTTGCTACTTTGTTAGGTTATTATATTAGCATCTGGTAATTTTTAGCCGGATTTGTTTTTAAACCCTGGTATCTCTCATGAGATGAGGGGTGGGCGGGGAACAATGGGCATCAGGATTGCCTGCGTTCCTTCCCCTTTTTTTTTTTTTTTTGGTGGAACCGCCCGTCTTGTACAATCTACAATCTACATATTTTGGTGATTTTGAGGCGTTGAAGTTAACAATTCATGAATTTTAATCAGAGAAAGTCGGATGAATATTTACACGAGAGTAAATAGAAAATTTCAACTAAACAATAAAAGTAAATAAAACCAAAGAAAATAAAAAAAATAAAAGGCGCCATGATAGGCGAAAGGTTAGAGGCGAGACCCGTAAAGCTAATATGTACGAGGGTCGTTTGAAAAGTCCGTGCAAAAATAAAAACTACTTAATTTTTTGGGGTAAACCTTTTTTATTTTTCAACATAGTCTCCTTTTAGGCTTATACACTTCGTCCAACGCTGCTCTAATTCGTTGATCCCTTCCGAATAATAGGATTTGTCCAAGTCTGAAAAATAGCCATTCGTTTCTGCAATCACCTCCTCGTTTGAATAAAATCTTTTTCCCGCCAGCCATTTCTTCATATTGGGGAAGAAATAGTAGTCCGAGGGAGCCAGGTCTGTAGAATAGGGGGGATGTGAAACGAGTTGGAACCCTATTTCCATTAATTTTGCGACCACAACTGCTGAGGTGTGAGCTGGTGCGTTGTCGTGATAGAAAAGGACTTTTTTGTGGGCCAATCGTGAGCGTTTTTCTTGCAGCTCGGTTTTCAAACGGTCCAATAACGATGAATAATATGCACCTGTAATAGTTTTACCCTTTTCCAGATAGTCGATGAGGATTATTCCTTGCGAATCCCAAAAGACAGTCGCCATAATCTTTCCGGCCGAAGAAACGGTCTTCGCCTTTTTTGGCGCAGATTCCCCCTTGGTAACCCATTGTTTAGATTGTTCTTTGGTCTCAGGAGTGTAGTGATGTATCCATGTTTTATCCACAGTGACGAAACGACGCTTAAAGTCCTGCGGATTCTTCTGGAACAGCTGCAAACCGTCCTTGCAACACTTCACACGATTTCGTTTTTGGTCAAGCGTGAGCAATCGCGGCACCCATCTTGCGGATAGCTTTGTCATGTCCAAATTTTGATGCAAAATATTATGTACCCGTTCATTCGAGATGCCCACAGCACTAGCAATCTCACGCACCTTCACTCTTCTGTCATCCATCACCATATCATGGATTTTATCAATGATTTTTGGAGTAGTAACCTCAACAGGGCGTCCAGAAAGTTCATCGTCACTTGTGCCCATATGGCCACTCCGAAAATTTTGAAACCACTTATAAACTGTTCTAATCGAAGGTGCATAGTCACCATAATGTTTATCAAGCTTCTCTTTAGTCTCCTGAGGCGTTTTGCCTTTCATAAAGTAATTTTTTGAAAATCACTCGACTTCCTCGATTCAAACGAATGCCAAACACAAAGAAATAGACCGATCTGGCTGAAACTTGGTGTGTGTTCTTCCAAGAGATGCTACTAACTAAACATAACCTCGATACGCGCCAGTGGTGCTATCTCTCTGACTTTGCACGGACTTTTCAAACGACCCTCGTATTGTGGTAACTGGGTTCGATTCCCCGGTCTTAGGCCTTGGATTTTATTTAATGTTTAATAAAAGAAATTTACAGTAAAGTATGTTTGCTAGTCGCCTCCGTCCACGACACCTGATTGGGTAGTTGGACGTTAAGCCCCCGCCTTAATAGGCGATTACTTTACCAAAAAATAAAAATAAAATAACCCACTGAGTTTTGTAAGTGTTTACCAATGAAAAGAACTGTTCCAAATTACTAGAAAACATCAACTTTTGTTTTATTTTTCGTTGTTTCCATACTTAGGAGAAGTATAACTTCTCTTTGAAACTTGTTGAGAGTTGGATGGTGTAACCAGTATGTCAGACGTTCTGTGTTAGAAGTTAGGAGTTATCACTGACTACGCGGATAACTCCACTAGAAGTTATCCACATAAAGGGGACAAAAACTATTACCCAGACGTAACAACTCGTCGTGTTATTGATCTACCATTACTGAAAGTGGAAAAATGGACTATTCGTTGTTATTTGCTTTATACCTTTCTTTTTGCCACTTTATTAATAAAGTTTATTCACTTTTTCGGGCTAACAATTTATTAATTTTATTTTTATTTAAAAAGCTCTAGTTTAGGTACATTATAGTATTTACTTTCTTCTTTGTTACATTGAAAGTTTTGAAGCCAATAAAATTGTAATGTAGATTTAATAATGGCGCTCTATTAAGGACAAGGAGGATTGAGGGGTACAACACGCCTTCTTGGAACAATAAATTAATGACGTATTGGAATACAATGATGGAAATAGAATACATTTCAAGGCCGCCGATACATTTGTTCAGTTATTTATTTAAAAAATTCTTAATGGTCCAGTGAAGATGATTGATTGTATTAAATAAATATAATTTCAGTTGGTTGATTCATGAATGATAATTCATCAATGAAATGAAAATAAAAATAAAAAAAAACTGGTGACAACATCAGTTTACGTCATTAAATTTTATTAAAACTTCAAATTGGACTTCAAAATAAAATTGTTGAAAACTATAAGTATCTATTGAATGATGTCAAGTTAGGTCAATTAATTTTTTCTTTTTTGCAAATTTGGAGAATATGGTTACTTATTTAATCTAAATTAGTATTTAAGAGTTTTACGACAGAGAAAATCAAAAAGAAACTAAAAAATTATTTATGTAAAAAGTTGGGTGGATATTTTTTGGACTTCTTAAAGTTTTTTGTCGCAGCCACCTCAACCAATCTAGACAGACTCCACTTTTGCAAAAAAATCACTTGGGGTTGGGGGTTGGGTAGACTTCAATGTAGATATTATCGATAAAAACTTGATATCGAAAAGATAACATGATCGAAATACTATAATGATTATCTAATAAAGGGGGTCGCCAAACTTTTTTGATCATGGACCCCCCTATATAATTTTTCGAAATCTCCATCGGCCCCCCATAAAAGTAATTTTCAGTTAATTAAAAATAAAACTGTCTATTAGTACTGTGTTTGTACATATATTGTATGGTTTGAAACATTTATTAAAGTAATTTTACAATATGTGTAACAAATAGTTTTATGAAAAATATCTTAATGTTGAAATTTAAATACCTTAATATTTATTAAATAATAAGTTATTATAAATAAGTAAATAGTTATTTATTTAACAAGTGCGGAAAGTAATACTTTTCCTCACGCGAGGCAGGGTTTGCACGCACGAGCGAGCGAAGCGAGGCGAGTGCAAGTGCAAATTGCCGAGTGTGAGGAAAATACTTTACACTCGAGTTAAATATTATATTTTTTTCTGCAACCATTAGGGTTAACTAAAAATTAGGATTAACTAAAATTAGGATTAACTAAAAAAAAAAACTAAACAGGAATCACTAGAATCCATTTTAAATTTCTATAAGGTAACACTATAACCTTTTTAACTGTTATAATTAAAAATATCTAATTATTTATTAAAGTATTATTTTTATTTCTATATTCCTTTCAATTTTTATTTTATTTTTTAATATTCGTTTTTTAATTATTTAGATAAAATAAATTTAAATAAGCTTATTAAAGTTTTAAAGAAAATATTTAATAACAAAACTTCTTATATCAAGGTAGCACAATAAAGTTTTTCCACTCACTAGTGAGGAAAGTGACACTAATGGGAATTTTTCGCCACTATTGAGGGAAGTTGGGCATTACACAGCTGATTTTAATTGAGTAATGAGAACATTCCTACATGGTTGCAGAAAAAATAATTAAAGTAACTACAGTATTGCTTCTTAATTAATGAAGTGCCTGGTGTTTCTTTGCAAAGTTCGCTATATTGGGTTCGAAATTGTTTTTCCTTCGACCCAGATCGACTTTCTACTTTTGGTAAATAGACCCCTTGGGGTCTTATATAGACCTTTTTGGCGACCTCTGTTCTAATATAACAAATGAAAATATGAATTTTTTTTTTTTTTTTTTTGCGCATCAACAGCTGAGGTCATTAGCGCCCGGAGCTTTTTCCAGTGCACTGCCGGCCTCCGGACAGTGTTCTCTCGTTACAGATAACACTGTCCATCACCGGACAGTGAGCTGTAAGAAGCTCCTAGGAAGAGAAAATCTAAGGGTCAGCTGCTGGATTCGAACCCGGGACCTCCGCGTGGGAGTCCAGTATGCTAACCTCATAGCTAATCCCTTCCCTGAATTATTAAATTTTAAATTTTTCTCAATTTTAGCTTATGAGTTCTAGTAGGCACATTGTCACGTAAGACCAATTTAAGACACATATTTCTAGATAGACCACTTTTTCTTTACACTAAGCATCTTTAGGTCCAGCTAGTTCGGGTTGTATACTCAAGGCCAAAAATCTATAAACGATCGCGGTGACTTCCTTCTTATAAGAGACGTCAAAGAAATTAAAAATTCCAGTTAAAATAAACATAATATGTTGAACATATTCTCATTTTAAAAAAAATGTAAAACAGCAACCATCTAGCTAATAATGTCATTAGTGTTAACCAAACCAAACAAAGGAGACTAAAGTGATATTTTTTTATCTCAAGTGACAGAACGTGATGTCTCTTATTACCATACATCACTAGTGTATTTCAGCTTCTAGTTGATCCGGGCATCTAGCTTTTGAGCCAGCTTCACGTCTAATTTTTTCTAAACCCATTAAAATCACAAGGTTTTGTCCGTAAATAGAATATAACACAGTACAACCTAGCTTTGCGGTTTACTACTTTAATCACTTAATAGTGACGCAGGTTTATAACAAAGGTGAAGGTTATATATACAGGGTGTAGGGGAGGCGTTAGCTATGTGGTTAGCGTACTCGATTCCCACGCGGAGGTCCCGGGTTCGAATCCAGCTGCTAACCCTTAGATTTTCTCTTCCTAGGAGCTTCTTACAGCTCACTGTCCGGTGATGGACAGTGTTGACTGTAACGAGAGAACACTGACCGGAGGCCAGCAGTGCACTGAAAAAAGCTCCGAGCGCTAATAACCTCAGCTGTTGATGCGCTTAAAAAAAAAATAAAAAAAAAAAATATACAGGGTGTCCCAAGCTATATGGATAACGACTTTTTCTCGAAAACTAAGATAGCTAGAAAAAAACTAAAAAATACGTGTTCCCTTAGTTTTTTGTTAGAAATCCAAATTTACTTTGCAAATTTTTTTCGGTGCTTCCAGAAGCGAGATACAGGCACCAACTTCATTTTTTCAAATGGGAAGGTGTGGTTTTTATTTCAGAAATAGATTCCTCTATTTTTTTAAAGAAAAATTTACTCGAACGGTTTTTTTCTGTGAGCGATATTTTAGAAGTTATGAATGAAAACATGATTCTTATAAGAAATTTCAAAATGATAATATTATAACGGTTTTTTGATAGAATAAGAAGAAAAGTACTATTTTATCATAAATTTTACTCCTCATTAATATTACAGATCATGCTCGGAATGGCCTCCACCATTAGAGATGCATAGACATGCACTTTCCTGCCAATTGCCCCTTACTGCCAAAGGAGTACTTTCGGCTTTAACCGAGTTACAGGTATCTATTATTCTCTGCTTTAGTTCAGAAATGCTTTTAGGTAAGCAGAAATAAGGAAAGGAAGAAAAAAGTTATGAATAATCACCTTGTTTTTCAGGTATCCCCAAAGGAAATAGTCCATAGGTGTCAAATCCGGTAAACGAGGTGGCCACTGAATAGCCCTCGTGATGGATATAACACCATCAGGCATGTAAAGAGATATCTCGATAGGCAATTTGATGGGCGTGTTATATCGACACGGGGGGAATTCAGTGACACCTCGTTCTGAATTTGACACCTATGGACTATTCCCTTTGGGGATACCTGAAAAACAAGGTGATTATTCATAACTTTTTTCTTTCTTTCCTTATTTCTGCTTACCTAAAAGCATTTCTAAATCTAGGTCTTTCAGAATCAAGCCGGGTTGGCATCTGTAGATGAACTAAAGCAGAGAATAATAGATACCTGTAAGTCGGTTGAAGCCGAATCTATTTCTTTGGCAGTAAGGGGCAAATGGCAGGAAAGTGCACGTCTATGCATCTCTAATGGTGGAAGCCATTTCGAGCATGATCTGTAATATTAATGAGGAGTAAAATTTATAATAAAATAGTACTTTTCTTCTTATTCTATCAAAAAACCGTTATAATATTATCATTTTGACATTTCTTATAAGAATCATGTTTTCATTCATAACTTCTAAAATATCGCTCACAGAAAAAAACCGTTCAAGTAAATTTTTCTTTAAAAAAATAGAGGAATCTATTTCTGAAATAAAAACCACAGCTTCCCATTTGAAAAAATGAAGTTGGTGCCTGTATCTCGCTTCTGGAAGCACCGAAAAAAATTTACAAAGTAAATTTGGATTCCTAACAAAAAACTAAGGGAACACGTATTTTTTAGTTTTTTTCTAGCTATCTTAGTTTCCGAGAAAAAGTCGTTATCCATATAGCTTGGGACACCCTGTATATTTAAGACCAATTTTATTTATCTGATTTATAAATTAAATAAAGCTTCAGCTGAATATTAAAACTAAGTAGAATGGCTCACATGCATTTAGAAGTCTGAAATGAAAACAATAACTAGAATATATTGTACGTATATAGAGTATTATATAGAGTATACTGAATGCACCAGAATATACTGTATTTGTGTTTCTATCTATAACGTTCTTCTATACCAGTTTCGAAAATAACAAAGCAAACATTTAGTAAATTATTACAGAAAAGAAAATATAGAATACCGGAATTTGTCGGTGTGCCAAAACAGCTTTTAACACTTTGTGATTTATGCGAATACTTTTAGGATATTGTTTTACATTGTCTATGATAAGTTTTTGTACCAAAAATAAAAGTAGTTCTGTTTTCTTTATTATTTGATTTGATAATTTAAGTTAGTTATTCCACATTAGACTGAAAAGAACAGAACTAAACGGACGCTATCGATTACTTAAAAGACTCTTAGACGATAGATCTAAACTGTCTCTATCGATAACAAAAGATTGATTTATACTTCTATTTTGAAAACCATCAGGGCGTATGGAGTAGATCTGTGGGGTTCAACCAAACGCTCCAATCTCCAAAGGATTCAGCCCCTTCAATCTAAAACTCCTTAACAAAAACTTACAGTTTAAAATGTTAAGTATAAGGGTTGATTAAACGCCTAAAGTTGCTCATTTTCGGCAACTTTTTTCTCGAAACTATTAGATCTGGGTTGTTGCAAAAAAAAATTACAGTTATAAAGGAGGGTTTGCCCTTTATTTTAAAGAAAATTTGGGAATATTATATTTTATAGAAAAAGAGAAAAAAATTTGTCAAAGTTGGGTGTTTTTCAACGTAACGCTTTTTCGTGCACTTTTTGACGATCAACCCTTATACAACTGTCCTACCGGACAGTTTTAATACTACGAACTATTGTAAACGCTCTATTTTATGTCTCCAACGTGGACTATACACACTGACCTTAACATTCCTTTTGTCACACAAGTTACTAAAACAAGATTCAGAAAACTCCACTTCAACCTGCAATCTCATCCTTTAGCTCAAAATCTTTCTTTAAGAACTCTTCCTGATAACCTGGACAAGACGTCTTAAAAGACAGTGTGCCCTCCTGATCTCCTCTCAAGTGAAGAGAGTGACTAATAGTCTATATGTTTTAGAGTGTTACCACTGCGGTAACTTCTCCAATCGTTTGTATCTACCATTCACTTCTATCATTGTTACTTATAGCGACAACGCGCTGATTGTACCACAAATAAACGCAAAAAAGAAGAAGAAAAGTCAGTTATTTTACCCTTATTGATGTTCTATACTTGGTTTTAAATTGATTGAGTAGAGTGCTTGAAGTTAATTTCATTTGCATCTTAAATGGATGTTCTGTGATCAAATCACAGAAATTTCTGAAATTCACGTTCTGTCTTCTGAATATTAGAAGAAATTTTTTCCTGGAGCTAGGCCTGTAGGTTAAGGACTTCTGCGAGTATTAGGCCGGATTGTCTACATCTCGAGGCTGTTCAAGGCACCCATACTTAGAGCTCCTCCTCTAGTCCTGACTGATTAATTAAACTTATAAGTCTTTGAGCAAATTCTAGCGTGAATTCTTCTTCGCCGATAAGCCTATAACTCTTACTAAGCCTATCCTCCTTGACACAGTACGTGCAGTGCCATTTCTTCGATCAAGTTTTAATCGAGCTGTTGTTATTCCTTAAAAAAAATGCATTTTTTTTTTATGCACACAAATAAAAATATTAATTATTATATTTGTACATAAATTAATTCCATGAAGAATATCTTCTTTCTCCAGTTAGACTCTGTATAACTGACCTCCTTGTGTAACATTACATAACTTTACCCTCGTTTTGTTACTTAATATCTATCTAATTACTTACCAATTATTTATTTATTCTCTTTTTAAGCATTCTTAGTAAATAAATGAACGTATTTTATCATGTAGTTAAGCGATATTACGTAGAATAGACAAGTCCCCTACTTCCCTCTATCTGTCTGAATATATAAACCTCTCTCTCGACTGTAGCTAATAGAGAAATTGTAATTCTCAAGGTCTCAGGGTCATTAACTCCTTTAACTAACCCACCTGATCGATAGCAATATTGCTAACATTTAAACTACGATATTACCTCGATACAATCGATCGAGTCAAAGTTTTTTTACAATTTTTTTATTTACCCATTAAAATAAATTAATCTTTAATAATATTAATACTTAACTTTTTTTTAAAAAAATCAAAAAAGAAAGAAAGAAATTCTTAATTTCATTGTTAACTGAAATTAACGAGATTCAAAGTAGAACTGATACTTGGTCTTAAAAACGGTGTTCCTCAGGGAAATGCCCATGGGCCTCTACTCCTCACCATAAACGCCGCTGATATCCCTACCAATCCTCATACCTTCCTTTTTACTTATGCCGATGATACGGCAATCCTCTCTCCTCATAAAGACCCTCTCCTTGCCTATCGCTCCCTTCAATCCTATATAGAATCTCTTGAGTCTTCGCTAAAGAATTGGAGAATTAAAATTAATGAAAACAATGTAATTATAACATATTACATTCTCCCTAAGACGAACTATCCTTCCACTCGTCTACCTAAACCTCACTCCTCTTCCTACAGATTGACCTGGAATCCACAGGCTAGACTTAAACGGAAAGAACTGAACAGACGATTCAAACTTCTCTCTACAGAATAAACGACTTATCTACACCATGATACTCAAAACTGCTTGGTCTTAAGGGAATGGAACTTTGGGGCTCAACCAATGCTTCCAATATCTACAAAATCCAATCCTTCCAGTCAAAAACACTCCGTCGAATCGCTAATGCTCCTTACTTTGTTTCTAATCATACCTTGCACCGAGATTTCCTTGTTCCTTATGTTTCAGAAGCTATAAGATCCCGTTATATTAAATTCCACGCATCAGTTACCTCACATCCTAATCCACTAGTATCCCAACTTACTGCATTTCCAGGAAATTCTCCCAGGTGGATGAAGCGTAGGTGGCTACGCGATCTTCTAAATGAAGAGCCAGTGCACGATAGTGAACTGTACCACTTTGGGAGTTCCGCCAATGGTTGAATTCTCCCCTCATGCTATTCATGTATTTATTCTATGTATCATGTTGTATCAGCTTCTCGTATTGCAGAAATATACTGCAGTTGTGTAAATAAATAAAGTAAAAAAAAAAATCTTTGAAAATAAGTAGAAATCTTTAAACTGAATTTAGGTAATTAAATGTTCTTAAATTTACAATTTGTAGTTAAAAATAGTTTACTGTAGTATTATATTTTGGGAATATTTATACACTACAGTGTATATTCCAACAAAATCGCGGTGAGAAATTCGGTGAAAAAGAGTTGGTTGGGACAGGCTTCCGGTTTGGTGCGAGTGCAATGATTTCCAAGCTCGCCTTAGACTTGGAAACTGAATAATTGATTCAGTTGAAATGTTACTTCAAGTTAATCGATTTTTGATTGAAACCTTATTTCGTTGCCCCAGGTAAATATCAAATTTTAACTTTACGTGTGTTTTCATTGTTAAGTCACGGTGGATATACATACATACGCTCACACAGAAAGATCAATTTGTAAAAACCATTTTTTCTGACTCAGGGAGGCCCTAAAATGGAAATTTTCGGTAAAGTTTAAAAAAAAAACAAAATAACCGTGCAATTATTACAATTTTTCTTATTAAAGAAGAGTAAAAGAGTAAATTAATAAATAAAAATTACTAGATTTGAATCGATAGTTCTCAGTTTGTCTTCCGATGGTAATTTTGAACTGACAACACAATACAGAAACATGATTAGTCACACATTAACAATGACAACTACAATGTCAATAACCAAGTTGTCAATAACCGGTATATTCGACGTTAATTTTCTCTTTAACTTGACAACAAACTATGCTGAAAGCACTTCTACACTCTCCTGCCACTGTATAGTGATTTGCATCCTATGTTAGATGCACTTAATGCAATGTATCTAATGCGCTAGTCCACCACTCGAGTTGTCATGTTACATGTTGTTCTGTTTTTCCAGTTAATTTAGCTTATTGTGGCCCACAATTTGATTTATATTTTAAGATGTCAACAAATTGTAGTTTGAGATTAAAATTGTGCCTCTCTTAAGTTAATATTTACAACTTAAGTCATTCGATTTGTGTAATATGAGTGTGACTCGTAAAAAGATCGATTTTAATAGGAAAAGTTGCGTCATCACTGCAAATCACTAAAAATGTGGTTATTTTTTTAATGTTAACGGCAAAACAATTCTCAATGGGCTAACCAATTCATACACCATTTAAGTAATCTGCTACTATCAGTTACGTTGTAAAAGGGATGCTAAGTTTCTGGAACATTTACGTAACAATATTTAATAAATTCTGGATATATTGAATTTGTATTTTGAAAGAATGCCTAACTACTCTTAGCTCCTTAATTATTCCTTATTTTTTTTAAATTTAAGGCGCGTCAATATCTGAGACAATTAGCGCCCGGAACCTTTTTTTTAGTTCATTACCACATCTCCGACAATGTTCTTTTGCTTCAGAGATCACGGGTCCATTTACCGTACTGTGTTCTGTAATTTTTATTGATATATGTTTATTAAGATTGTAAATAGCAAATATACAACATAATTCAAAACACAGTTTTGTCACATCCATCTACCAGGAGTTTTGCCTCTTAAGCAATTAAAATTAAATACGAGGGTCGTTTGAAAAGTCCGTGCAAAGTCAGAGAGTTAGCACCACTGGCGCGTATCGAGGTTATGTTTAGTTAGTAGCATCTCTTGGAAGAACACACACCAAGTTTCAGCCAGATCGGTCTATTTCTTTGTGTTTGGCATTCGTTTGAATCGAGGAAGTCGAGTGATTTTCAAAAAATGGACGAAAAAGAATTTCGTGTGTTGATTAAACACTACTTTATGAAAGGCAAAACGCCTGAGGAGACTAAAGAGAAGCTTGATAAACATTATGGTGACTCTGCACCTTCGATTAGAACAGTTTATAAGTGGTTTCAAAATTTTCGGCGTGGCCATATGGGCACAAGTGACGTTGAACGTTCTGGACGCCCTGTTGAGGTTACTACTCCAGAAATCATTGATAAAATCCATGATATGGTGACGGATGACAGAAGAGTGAAGGTGCGTGAGATTGCTAGTACTGTGGGCATCTCGAATGAACGGGTACATAATATTTTGCATCAACATTTGGACATGACAAAGCTATCCGCAAGATGGGTGCCGCGATTGCTCACGCTTGACCAAAAACCAAATCGTGTGAAGTGTTGCAAGGACGGTTCGCAGCTGTTCCAGAAGAATCCGAAGGACTTTAAGCGTCGTTTCGTCACTGTGGATGAAACATGGATACATCACTACACTCCTGAGACCAATGAACAATCTAAACAATGGGTTACCAAGGGGGAATCTGCGCCAAAAAAGGCGAAGACCGTTCCTTCGGCCGGAAAGATTATGGCGACTGTCTTTTGGGATTCGCAAGGAATAATCCTCATCGACTATCTGGAAAAGGGTAAGGTGCATATTATTCATCGTTATTGGACGTTTGAAAACCGAGCGGCAAGAAAAACGCCCACGATTGGCCCACAAAAAAGTCCTTCTCCATCACGACAACGCACCAGCTCACACCTCAGCAGTTGTGGTCGCAAAATTAATGGAAATAGGGTTCCAACTCGTTTCACATCCCCCCTATTCTCTAGACTTGGCTCCCTCGGACTACTATTTGTTCCCCAATATGAAGAAATGGCTGGCGGGAAAAAGATTTTATTCAAACGAGGAGCTGATTGCAGAAACGAATGGCTATTTTTCATACTTGGACAAATCCTATTATTCGGAAGGGATCAACAAACTAGAGCAGCGTTGGACGAAGTGTATAAGCCTAAAAGGAGACTATGTTGAAAAATAAAAAAGGTTTACCCCAAAAAATTAAGTAGTTTTTATTTTTGCACGGACTTTTCAAACGACCCTCGTACAAATTAATGAGTAAATATAATGTAACTTAAAAGAAAATTTAATTGTAAAAAATAATAATAATGATACTTTATTCTCGTTGCGGTA
The DNA here is from genome assembly GCF_049639745.1 of Rhodnius prolixus. NCBI lineage: Eukaryota > Metazoa > Arthropoda > Insecta > Hemiptera > Reduviidae > Rhodnius > Rhodnius prolixus. The sequence goes on from NW_027411624.1 coordinate 29,250,029, forward strand.
AAGTAACGAAGTATTATTCAATAATTGTATGTACGAAAAACCTGAGATATGTAATACTGAAAAAATCGAAGTCTATTATATTAACTAGAAATTGTTGTTCATTCTTTTTGGTGACTGATTCTTAGTTTCAGTAGGATGAAACAATAATTGCCATCTCAGTCGTGATACATTTATTCTGCCGAGCTTTCGACCTAGGGACTAGGTCATCTTCAGGGGCGTGATGTTACACAGCACAGAAAATCATCACACTTTCGATTTCCCCAAACACACAAAGATACCTAAATCAGAAACCAACACACAAAAAAGGAAAGTGCTAGAAAATGATATACATATCTAAGACAGAAAACAGTTTAAATTTCAAAAATGACACCAACAATTTAAACAACATATACGCCAACTTACTGCAAAATACTAGACAATTGGCAACACTGACTTCCACACAACCTAACACATAAAAAAACGATCACACTCAGTCCATGAACAGACAAGACAGAAGACACACCAACCCTGAAATGTAAAAGTATTACTTTCTAAACTAGGTAAATAATTTTTGTAAATTTCGTTATATTATACATATTCATTTTAATAGAATCATTGTTAACAATCTGTAAACATGTTCCACAGCCCTGAAGATGACCTAGTCCCTAGGTCGAAAACTCGGTAGAATAAATGTATCACGACTGAAATAGCAATTATTTTTTCATCCTAACTAGAAAGTTGTAATTATTACAGTGGTAAATGAAAATTTGAGTCCAATTCTAGGACAATGAACTGTATAAGAAGCTCCTAGGAATAGCTGCTGGATTCGAATCCCTCCGCGTGAGATCCAATATTATAACCAATCTCTTCCCTATATTATACGTATTAATTGATTACTTTAGTAGTTATTTGTATTAGAATGCTAAGAAAACTTTAGAGCAGTTTCTGTTTATTATATAGTGTGTATAGTATAGTATTATATTTTACTATTCTATTTATTTATTATTATATAATATAATAATATATATTGGCTAGTAAATATTTAAATCAGTAAACTATGATCTCCAAGGTTGTGCATGTGAAGAGTTATAGAAGAGGAGGTCTTTGTCTGTATTTAACCTTCGCGTCAGCAGTCTTACTTTCTAAATATATACGAGTACATTAACAAGAATGTATTGCATCTTCTTTCAGTTCGCCTTTATTTATTACCATTCTATTTGTACGCATTATTTGTGGTATTTATAATTTGCCGAAGATCGCTAAGATAAAAAGATTGTATTGTGGTCAATTTTCCTGGTCTTGGCCTTGGATTATATTAATTGGTAATTTAAAAAAACGGGTTATAATTAAGGGTATTAGCTAGCTATTTTCGGTCACAAATTGGTCATAAAGGCCTAATTAGGCATTTATTCATTCTCAATTTTTTTAATTTATAAATAATGTGCAATGAAAAAACAATAAATTATTGTGGATCGGTTGTTTTCTTTTCACCGTAATTAAAATACTTTAGATTCGAAAACTAAGAGAAGCTTGTCTTCAGATTTGGCGCGTCTTCAGTTAAAAAAAAAATCTATATAATCTTGGCGCGAACATTCAAATTTACATATTACACGTTTTAATCGTGACATCTAGATTCTATGTCGATAGATTGACCACCCAATGAGCTTGCATGCAGCTTTTAAGAATAATCCTACTCCAAATTCTACCATAATGGCGATGATCATGTTGAGGAGGGGTGTGTGAGAGGGTACATGAAAAGTATTGTCCACTGTTATAGCCACGACAATTTTTCAAAAAGCAGTTTATATTAAATTTCTCTTCAAAATTTCATTAATTTAGAAAATAGCAGCAAAGGAAAAAGTCGTCTTCTGTAAATTTTAGGTACTTTTTTAGGTTGGGTAAATTCTGTTATTTTCCTTTTTCTCAGGGAAAAATCTGTCTTCCCTCGAGAATTTGAGAAGTAAATTATTCTAAAAGTGTTAAATTTAAGAAATTGTAAGAATCTTAAGAATCTGTTATATCAGCAGAGATGGCTGACTATATACGCACAGTGTTGCTTCAATTCTTTACACAGTTATCCCCCAATTCAGGTACTTCGTAGATGGAAGCAGTTTTTCCAATTATTTGGAGAATTTCACATTCCTCTTCTAGTTTTTCTTCAAATTTTTCCAAATCCTTTTCCTTGAAAGCACGCTCAAAAGACGAATGTAAAAGTAAAGATCAGCGATAACAGATTATACAAAATGAAGAGGCGAGCAAGCACTTTAAAAAGAAAGACAGACAATTTTAAAATTCTTTCACTTGTGTTTAAGGTCTTACTGACTTATTCGATTTGAATTTTGACTGAGGATTAACAGTCATTTAACAGCAAAAATTGGATTGATTGTACAGTTCGTTTCTAAAAATCTATAGCGTTTTATTTTTTTTAAATTATGGGTTAATCTGTAATTAATCAAGCATCCCAATATTATATGTAGCAGAACATTTTATTATAAAATTTTACGACAATATTCTTAATTTTTATATTACGAGGGTCGTTTGAAATGTCCGTGCAAAGTCAGAGAGATAGCACCACTGGCGCGTATCGAGGTTATGTTTAGTTAGTAGCATCTCTTGGAAGAACACACACCAAGTTTCAGCCAGATCGGTCTATTTCTTTGTGTTTGGCATTCGTTTGAATCGAGGAAGTCGAGTGATTTTCAAAAAATGGACGAAAAAGAATTTCGTGTGTTGATTAAACACTACATTATGAAAGGCAAAACGCCTCAGGAGACTAAAGAGAAGCTTGATAAACATCATGGTGACTCTGCACCTTCGATTAGAACAGTTTATAAGTGGTTTCAAAATTTTCGGAGTGGCCATATGGGCACAAGTGACGATGAACGTTCTGGACGCCCTATTGAGGTTACAACTCCAGAAATCATTGATAAAATCCATGATATGGTGATGGATGACAGAAGAGTGAAGGTGCGTGAGATTGCTAGTGCTGAGGGCATCTCGAATGGACGGGTACATAATATTTTGCATCAACATTTGGACATGACAAAGCTATCCGCAAGATGGGTGCCGCGATTGCTCACGCTTGACCAAAAACGAAATCGTGTGAAGTGTTGCAAGGACGGTTTGCAGCTGTTCCAGAAGAATCCGCAGGACTTTAAGCGTCGTTTCGTCACTGTGGATGAAACATGGATACATCACTACACTCCTGAGACCAAAGAACAATCTAAACAATGGGTTACCAAGGGGGAATCTGTGCCAAAAAAGGCGAAGACCGTTCCTTCGGCCGGAAAGATTATGGCGACTGTCTTTTGGGATTCGCAAGGAATAATCCTCATCGACTATCTGGAAAAGGGTAAAACTATTACAGGTGCATATTATTCATCGTTATTGGACCGTTTGAAAACCGAGCTGCAAGAAAAACGCCCACGATTGGCCCACAAAAAAGTCCTTTTCCATCACGACAACGCACCAGCTCACACCTCAGCAGTTGTGGTCGCAAAATTAATGGAAATAGGGTTCCAACTCGTTTCACATCCCCCCCCTATTCTCCAGACTTGGCTCCCTCGGACTACTATTTGTTCCCCAATATGAAGAAATGGCTGGCGGGAAAAAGATTTCATTCAAACGAGGAGGTGATTACAGAAACGAATGGCTATTTTTCAGACTTGGACAAATCCTATTATTCGGAAGGGATCAACAAACTAGAGCAGCGTTGGACGAAGTGTATAAGCCTAAAAGGAGACTATGTTGAAAAATAAAAAAGGTTTACCCCAAAAAATTAAGTAGTTTTTATTTTTGCACGGACTTTTCAAACGACCCTCGTATTTGGTTAAATTTCATTTTAAATTTCCTAAATTTTGTATCATTTTTTACATATCGCTCTGCAATAACCTTTGAGCTTTGAACCTAACCTTTGAACTTTGTTCAAATTGAGGAAATTGTTTGAAAAGGTTTTATTGTGGTAGAAACTGGGTGTACTTGTTTTTGGGTGGGAAATTTGATTAAAAAAAAATCCCTACAATTTTGAAAACCTGTTTCCTTGATTTACGTAAACACAAAAATTGTTGGCAGTATTAAAAAACATTAGTTTTCTTCTTTTTTGGTAGTTCTTTTTTTCGTTTTATAGATAAGAAAACAACGTGGCAAGACAATACCATCGTCCAGGTAGCCGGTGTACGGTATCTGTAAAATGAATACGGTGTACTCTACAGAGAAGGGTCAGTTTTGGTGGTAGTTTTAGAAGGGAACTCGTCCAGAGTTCTTTCTATTATAAACGGGAGGGTCACAATAGCGTTGTTGGACAATGTCTTCCGTACCTGCTGACTGTTTGACGTCCACAATTCTGGAGGGAAGGTTTTTTTTTTCTTCTTCTTCTTCTTCTTCTTCTTCTTCTTGACTTTGGGCAGTGAAAGGGAGTGGCAGGCAAACAGAAGAGATATTTTGCTCTTGTTCAGAATGAGGTGTGGGTCATCGTTTTTCTATGAGCGCTGTTTGTAGGGGCTTCAAAACCATCTCTGGGGGACTTACAGCAAAACACATTACTTTTGTCGAGAGATGTCGACTTTAAATTTTAATTCTTTTTTTAACCAGCTTTCTCCCATTTATCTGTGGAGAATTCTTTAAAATTCACTTTATTTGAGTTGCCTACTTATTTTTTTGGAAAGTCTGGCTTTATGTGGATTAAGCAAAATGCAGAATACTATGGGGAAAAGAATTGCAGAGGAGCTAAAAAGCAAGTCCTTGATCTTGCCCACCATGATACTATAAATTTGAGAATTGAATAAAGGGAAACACATTATCCTAAATCATATCAATTAATCGGGGATGCTGATGGTACTAACATGACCTTCGCAAGTTCCCAATAGGCACAGCTGGAAGGTGAAAAAAAAAGAAGAATTCCAGAAAGCTGGATCATGCTGCTAACTGAATCCATATTAGGAAAACCCGAAGAACGAATAAGTAGAATCTTATTGAAACTGTGACATGTTCTCAAACTTTCTAAAATAGATTAAAAACAAAAAAATTTAATTATAAATTCTGCAATATCCACTTCCGGTATAATGTGGATTAGTGAAATCAATAAACTGATTGTAGACACACATATATAAAATAACCTTGTATGAATAATTAGTATAATTAATGAATGAATTATGCAGTGTTTAAACTAACAGTGCAAGAGTGTTGGCTAGCTGGGCTACACTGCATAATATAACAATATGCACCATGTGCATGTATATATACGGATAGCATTATTATGTTTCAGTATGTTGAACTGGTGCACTTGCCGTGGGAACAGCCACTCTAGCCAACCTGTATATACGTATTTATAAAGGACATTACCTAATTGGATTTAGCCTTGAATGTGACAGAATAAATAGATTGTAGGGCCCATTTTAACTATTCTGCATTTTGTGTATTGATTTTTTGGGAAACAGGCTTTGGTGATTACTTGCAAAGTGCTTTGTCTATGAGTCTGAAAAAATGTACTCTGCATCATCAAAATGTGGAGAATTTTGACGAAATTAAAGGTTGATTGCTTTCTTAATGCAGCGTTTCCCAATCTTTTGTTTGGCTCGCGTACCACTTGGTAGAACATCATGTTCAGTGGTGTACCATTTCGAAAAAATGATTGTATTTTGAGAAATTTGTTATACCCAGTGTGTTATTTTATAAATTATTATCTTTATTTGTATAGAGATACAATGTATCTGCTACAAAGGAGTTCCAAGTTCATGTTCACTTTATAAACTTTGTAAGGTGTAAGATCTCTGTTTTAAAACTTTTTTTAAATAATTAAAAATTGCGTACATATTTTTCTCTTCAAAATTATTAATTAATTTACAAAGTTCTTCTTTAGGACTATTATATTTGTGCCCAAATCTTCTAAATTAATTTCTTTTAAGCATTCAACTTCCTGTAAGTACCAATTAAATTTAATGTTGCTTGGATAGAGCTTACTCATTACAATCAGTCCCTTTAAGCAGATTTTTACATAGTTATCATTTAAGTTCTGTCACATGATAATTCTATTAAATTTTCTTTATTATTTATTGATAATGATGGAGTTTTTCCTAAATTTTCTTTATAAAAGGGGTTTAAAATACAATTATCATTAGTGTTTTCGGGTTTTGGAAAATACTCTATTAAAGACAATTTTAATCCTGCTAAATGTGCTATTACATTTTCTCGTATATCTTGATACAGACTAACCTCATTACTGTACATATTAACAATTTTACTGTATAATATTATTAATTAAAATAATTTTTATGAATTATAGGAAAAATCGATTCTGTGGTATTTTTATGATTTAATTTTTTTTGTCCTCCATTATTGATTATTTTTCGCGTACCACTAACCAGCAACTCGCGTACCACAGGTTGGGAAACGCTGTCTTAAGGCAATAGCTTCCTAAAAGGCTTCCCAGGTTAATGGTACCCAAAATCTAGATGATTACAAGACGACTGCTATAGTAGTGTAAGAGAAGAAGGAAAAGAAGTAACCTCCTTCACTACTGATTCAACTTCGATAAAATTATTCGACATTCTCCTCCACAGATATTTGTGCCAGGATGCGAAACTAATTGGTAGGCTGTCTAGGACTTTGTGGTCCACAAAGAAGTTGTATTGGGGAGGGAGACATAGAGACGGGAAATGGAAGTTCAACGTGAACAAATCCGTGATTAATGACTCTTAAATATGGATTCACGATTCTGAACACTCCCAATATGGATTCACGATTCTGAACACTCCCAATATGGATTCACGATTCTGAACACTCCCAATATGGATTCACGATTCTGAACACTCCCAATATGGATTCACGATTCTGAACACTCCCAATATGGATTCACGATTCTGAACACTCCCAATATGGATTCACGATTCTGAACACTCCCAATATGGATTCACGATTCTGAACACTCCCAATATGGATTCACGATTCTGAACACTCCCAATATGGATTCACGATTCTGAACACTCCCAATATGGATTTCTTTTTTGTTTAACCAACACAAACATGGAGAATTTGAGGGGGAAAAAAATCTGTTTATTGTAACTTATATTTTAAAATTTCTGTATTCACTTTCTTTTGGTGATTTAGATGTTGGTGCACGCCCACCATTCGGTTTTGGAATAGCATTTCTTGATTTGTACAACTGTTCACAATGTGTAGTGCATTGTAAGACCTGTGGTTGTTGATTAATTGCATTCGGTGCTAGTCTTTTTTGAATCTCTGCAACTGCATTCATTATGGTTTCATCAACTATTGTCTCAGCTTTTGCCGTTATATCTTCACTTTCCTCTCTGACCGGAACTAATATAGTTCCTGTAACAATTATTTATTATGCAATAATAATTTTTAATATTTATTTTGCGCTAGAAATTTTTTTCAAGTTAGGCTTGTACTTTATGTTGCAGAAATTAACGCTTGAATACTGCCAATTGTCTTATGTTAGAAATGTCACTAAGTGAAGCGGTTCTTAACTGTTGTACGCCTATGACCACTTTAATGTTATTATCTTTGGAACAATATATCCATGATACATTTTTTTAAATAAATAACAACTTTTTTCTTAACAAACCAAATATAATTGAATTTTATGTTCGCAAAACATTCTCTAATAAAAGTTTTTATTTATTAAAAACCTGTACATATACATCAAGTAAATGTGATCTTCATTTAGTTATGCACAGATTGTAGGCTGAATCCTGGAGGATCCAGCGCCACAATCGGGGTTAGGCATGCTGAGAGGGGCCAGCCAATGCTTGGAACTCTCTAGAGGTTGGAAGGAAGTTTAGGAAATTGACAAAAAGGTCACGGGGCCAGCGTCGTTTCAGGCGTCGTGTAGGACTGTCGGGATGGGCTGTGTTGTGGATAAGGCTTGTGCTGAGAGGATTAGGATGTATGGTTAGACTATTATGGAAATTAAGGAAGCCGAGAATGTGTTAGGTCAATGACAAAAGAGATATTGAGGTCTGTGTGGAGGGTTAAATTGGATACATAGTAAGGGCCGTTGACGATTTGCCGAAAGACATTAGATTGAAAGGATTGGATTCTTTGGATGGTTTTGCAGAGCTCCACAGCTCAGCTCCGCAGGTCCAGATGAGTATTCGTAGTGTCTTGTATAGAGTCAGTTTGTTCTGTACGTTCATGGCTGATCTCCGCCGTAGCAATCTTCGTAGTGGTCCGTATCGTCTATTTAGTTCTTACCTTTTCAGTCTAGTGTGTGGGTTCCATGTAAGTCGACTATCTAAATACAGTCCTAGGTAGCGTGCTTGTGTGGAGGTCGGTATCTCTCTGTTGTGTATGAGTAGTGGGGGGCAAGTTTGTCTACGTAAGGTGAATGTTATCTGTTGGCATTTGTCTTCGTTTAGTTTAATTTTCTCTAATAAATAATAAAATATTAGGTATGAAAACTTAGACGAAGTTTTCCTTCCATAATTTAAAAAAATACGAGGTTCTACCTTTAAATTACTATTTAGAGAAAAGCTAACCTTTTCCTCTCTTCTAAAATTCCTTAAGAAGACTTTTTTTGTAGGAAATTATCCCTAGAATTTGAATGTGGATACTATCTCATTGGATCTCTCGTCAAAATCTTTTGTTTATCCCGCAAAAGTGTTCCAGCTCCGTAAGAGATGGGAATTTGATGTCTTGTAGCATGGGCCAGCTAGTCTCATAGTCTGCATTGCCAACATGCCATGGATTAAAGCTTAAAAGAAGACTTCTTTGTTTTTACTCAAATTGATGAACGCAAAAGCTCAGCGCTTCAATATCAGCTTGGATATCGGAGAAAAAAATGAAATAAAATGTTGAGTTAAAACAGGAAAGATATTGCATCACTTTTCTTCATTGCGAAAAAAGGCTTGGGAATTTTATTAATGGACTCCGAGTTGCTAGACCTGGCCCAAACAATGCAAAATCCAGTCCCAGTCTTTGATACTATTCCCGAATGTGGAAAGCGGAATTCATCGCTCCATTCCTTGATCAGCTTTAAAGAAAGGTTCTTGTTTGAGGCTGTATTTTGTATCATTCTAGACCTGGAGGAATTCCAGTGATGGAATGCTGGGATAACCATTCCCCAAATGAGATATCCGAACCTCAATAGGTTAGCCTCCAGCTAGTTTACAATTAAAACTTGTTATAAACCTTGTTTAATTGCAATGACGATAACTAAAAACAAATGATCCTAGGTATACCAATACCACAACATCTATTGGGAGAATAATTCCCCTTCTAATTAGATTGGCCTTCCTAATTGGGCCAAACACTTTAAAAAAGAAAAATTTATCCCGTAAATAAGACACATTTAACTCTAAATTTAGCCAAGACGAATCAAGATGTGGGTTTAAAAATTGAAACGTTAATTGATATTTTGTACGAACCAGTTCGAGGTACTATTTTCCTGGACGGGACTGCATTCGTCGCTGGTTCCTGAACAGGACGAGATTTGTCTTCTCTGCGTTCCGAAAAGCGAACTTCTTTCCTACTGCCTTCTTCTTTGCGATTCAATTGATTAAGCACATTTTCCGAACCTAGAACAGTTTACATTTAAATATGCATCATAGGTTAAATACAAATTGATGCATCTATATTTAATTGATTAAAAAAAAATAAAATAAATCACAGGGAAGGGATTAGGGGAGACAGTGGTTTTTCGAATATTAGATGTAAACGCGGAGGTCCCTGGTTCGAATCCAGCAGCTGCCCATAGATTTTTCTCTTCCTAGGAGTTTCTTACTGCTCACTGTCTGGCCAGTAGAAAAGTGTTATCTATGACGACTCAACTCTTTCAGATTTAAATTTAAGGAGCGTCAACTTCTGAGGTGCTTGGTGTCAGAAGTAGTTTTTATCCAGTACATTGTCAGCTTCTGGATAGACCTGTCTGTAGTTGGTTGAATCGCGGTGAACGCACATAATGGTTCCCAACTAGGAACACACAAAAACCCAGGCGAACTCGAAAATTCAAGGCCGATCACACTCACAAGACCAAACTAATAGACAACTTCTTCCTCACCCTGACCATCCACATCTCATTTTCACTTTGGGCGAGCCTGCAGCTTCTAGTAGACTGAAAACAAGACTGTAACAAGATCTTTGAAGAATTGGATTTAGGCCAACTACCAATTAGGTGTCGTAGACGGGAACGGAAGCTCATACTTAAATATAAACATTTTTTTTTCTAACAAATAAAAAGTAGTCATACGCGAGATTCGAACTGGTGATCTCCTAATTACAAAGCCACACTCTTGACCACTAGACCAACCCTTGAAAATGAATATACTACTGGTTAGATGGTTCATGTTTGATTTGTAATACATGTATGTATATAAGGTGGTCATTTTTAACATTTTTTGCAATGCAAATTGTCTTTGCTGCAAATTTCATGTAGCCATCTCTTGCATGTTATGTATTGAAGCCAATCGCATTTTGGGCCCTTCCTATCACAAAAATATCCTTTACACTCAATACAAAAATCATCGTCCTCCTCTTCAATGACACTCTCACCACTGGTCAATACCAAATTATCGGGAGCGGAGGATGCTAAAGATGAACTGTCCTTCCTTTTCTTTTTCTGCAGTACTTTTCCCCTTTTTTTTTTGTCGGCAGAGTAGCCTTTCTTCTCAATGCCTCCCGTTTCTCCACCATCGTAAGGACTTCAGCAGTTTGTTTCTTTCTTCGAGTTTTTGCTTGGGTTTCTGAAATCTGGGGGATAGGACTAATTTCTTCAAAAGAAGTGTTTGCACCGCTGCTGCTTGTTGAAGCAATTCCCATGTTGGCACTGCTGCAGCTTGTTGAAGCAATTGCCATGTTGGAACCGCTGCTGCTTCTTGAAGCTATTGCCAGAGGTGTGTTGACTTCTTGGTTGTCATTCAAATTCTCAAAATGTAATAATGAATGAGAATAAATATGAAATTGAAACAGTTCAATAGGTGGCATCTTACCCCAAGCACTGGCGGAAGACATAGATTTATTTTTGTACTAAGGCTTCAGTCATGTTGTTTCAAGCTAACACTTACTCACCAAGATGTACACGACACAAATATCACGGAATTATTAAGTTTAATCTAGTCAATCCGTCACCAAACCTTAAGTATCGACAACAAAATATTATAACATGGGTACTCACCAGGTTCAAAGAGTTGAATTTTCAGTTTAACGACGATTAAACTAGATATAAATAGAAATACTCACAAGCACGGTATTCACAGTTGTGTACTACACGCTTTATCGTAGGAATTGCTGCCATCCAGCTGTAGATATGAAAAATCTGAGGGTACTTGCGTCTTCCCCCGACTGGCATCTTCCCAAGTTTTCGCGTTTTTCCTCACTCAATATGGTAATTAAAATTGAAAATTTAACTTGTGTTCATGGAGGTTTTTATCCTTTTATTGCCTAGGCTCATATTAGTTTGATCTTCAAAGGTGTTTTTAGTAGAACTTTTGCTGTTGTAAATAATTGAATAGATACCCCAGCTACAGTCAATCTAGACTAAATAATCACTATGGCACTGGGGGCAACAAACATTATCGTTGCTTCTAAGAGAAATTGATAGATCCGGTCGAATTATTTCTATTTATTTTTTTTAAATTTACCATTAAAATATTTTTAAAATTTCTTACCAATACTAACGCTAGTAAGGCTTGTAAATGATGGTCTACTTTTTCCGCGACAATAACGATTACTTGAACTACTATATGTTCTTGCACAGATATCATCGGGTTCAACGGCAACACTTGTGGTTCCTGGACAGGCACCAAGTCGTAACCCGGCCAATAGTTCCCTGCAAGCTCGTTTACATTGGGACGCAAAATGTGCACATGCGGAGTCCACTTTGTCACGATCGATATCGCATCGTTTTGACATTTTTAAAAGTTTGGATTTTTTTTTTTCTTTGATTTCTGTATTATTGTTATAATTGTTTGTATTTAAGGAAGTTAAACTTCCCTTTAGTTAAATTGAGTCACACCATAGTTATATTTATCATATGATAGATAATTTATTATAATAAATGCTATATTAGATTATCATACAGCCTGTTGCAGAACTTAAAATGATAGTTTGTCTCCCAATTTTGCATCAAAAACTATAAAAATAGTATTTTCATAATTAAATAATACAGTTTGTGTTTCCCTTCTCAATTTAGCTAACATTTATATCAATAAAATGTTACTTAAGCTAAAGAGATTCAGCCAATGAATATAAGGAACAGTCGTTTGTCTTTTAACCCAAATTTTAAATTTAAATCAATCTATTTATTTTCATAAACATCCTTTTTTACAATGCTATATTCTCAATATTAGCCTGTTGCTTTACACGATTTGAGATGTTCCTGAACTAAAAAAAAAAAAAACGGTCTGGGTGTTTGTCCATCTGTCTGTGGTCACCTTAACTCAAAAACTGAATATCGCGTATTTTTAATAGTTCAATAATTGTAGTGTAATTGTTACGTAACTCCAGTAATTTGTGGTACAATCATAATCTGCTGGACAATATTATAACCAACCCAAAATTATTTCTTGCAGTAATTCCTGACATTCAAGGTGTGGCTATTAAATTTAAATAACGAGACTATTGCTTTAAAACATTTTATTTTAAATTTATACATATTTAGGTATTATCACCTTCAATATACACCCCTCCCCTATCCCTACAACGCTTGCGAATTTACCATTGTTCGAAACCGTGCTGAAAGTCTTTTTCTGTGAGCTCCTGCGTGACGCATGCCGCTTTTTCTTTCACAGCTTCTTCGGACTGAAATCGTGTTCGTTTTAATGCAGATTTGACTTTAGGGAACAGACAAAAGTCATATGGGACCAGGTCAGGCGAATAAGGCGGATGAGGCCTAAAACTGGGATGTTGTACTTGGCTAGAAACGTCTTGACAGACAATACAGTGTGAGCAGGCGCGTTGTCTTGATGGAGAACCATCATTATTATTCCACAAATCGGGACAGTTTTTTCCTTACTCTTTCACAGAGTTGAGCAAGCACCTCACGGTAGTAATGTTGATTAATTATAATCGATATTTTCATCCGTTTTGGACGTGGAAGGGCGACCCTGGGCGGTTATCATCTCCGACGTCTTCTCGGCCATCTTTGAAACGCTTGAACCACTCAAAAACTCGCGCACGTGATTAACAATTCATCGCCATAAACTTCTTTTAATAAAAGATAAGTTTCAGTAGCGGTTTTATCAAGTTTTGATGTGAAATTTAACAATTCGTTGCTCTACTACATTAATAGCACACCTCGTAATATAGGCAGTAAAAGTAGAACATTTAGATAGCTCGTACACCCACAAATCAAGTTGTCCAGTCCTAGGTGTATGAGACCCTCAGATTTGGACAGTTACCTTGTCTTGTTCGGGCAACATGTCTTCCAAATATCTGGGCCCTTTAGATGCGATAATCGTCATATTTGTTCTAATTAGAGAGAATGGAAAAGAATTATAATTGAACATTTAATGAATGAGCCTTCTTACTATTTGTCTCACGCAACTCCGACGAGAATCACTTTCACTGGACATGCCACCCACCAGTCCGCGCCTTCTAACTTCCTTCTCCCAAACTCTTTCTACCCACACTAGCCCCTTTCCTTTTGTTGATGACCTATTTCTTGAAAGTGGATAACGGTAAGTTTCTCCTTCTTACTTCTCTTCTTTCACTCCATCTCCCACTGTCGGATTTTGTGAATGTTACAATGATTTTTCGACTCAATCTCCTTCAATCACTTCCTTTTACTCCTTGAAAAGAAGAAACTATTGTATCCTGCAGAGTTTCTATTTTTTAAAAATGTTTTCAACGGCAATTTGCCAAAAAGAAATGTCGCAAGTTCCTGGTACTGCTCTGTCTCTAAATTGCTCTAATCCATTTCTGCAGCCTGTCGACTGTGCTCTCTTATTCCTGACAAAATCCACTATGCCGAGCGAAACGTCAATGGACTTCTGGGACTTCTTGGAGGTCTTAAGATCATAATCATCAGCAATATCCCATAGAGAGTATTACTACAATATTCGATGTTAAAATTTCGATTATGTGAATTATGTACGTCCGTTACTATCGATGTCTCTGCCACATTCTGATTTTAATGCCTGTATTAGGAAGAAAATTAATGACTAAGGACTTATTCAGAATCACCTAAGAGGCAATTTCATAAATGAGTTAGTCTCCTAAAGTAGGACATAAACCTTGGTTTCGCGATGGATCAAGCTCCAAACAGTATGGCTCCATTGACAGAAGACTGCGAAGTGATATGTAAGAAATATCTTCATAAAATTGTTAAAGAGGTATCCTCTCCTCATTTGTACAACTGGTGACTATCCAGAAGACATGGAGCACATTGTCATGACAATCCTGCTTTTTAAATATTTAAGAAATTAAATTGCCGGCTAACATACCCTAGCATTCTAAAAAATAGAAAAGCTTACGATGAACTTGTCCACTTCATTTACAGTCTTAAGGATACCCTAAATAAACATTAGGATCTATTAAGATAATATTCTGCCTAATAGTGTAAACTGATGCCAAGGGAAAAAATAAAGAACTGTTTCAACAATGGATTTTTTTATTTTCAACCAAGTTTTTCGGATTTTACCTAAATTTTGCAAATAAATGTTACTGGCTGAGTTCGAAATCCTGCTATTTTATACCTTCCTACTTACTTTATAAAATTCAAAGAATTGTCTAAATTGCTTGGCGCTAGGTGCTTACACCCAGATGATGCAGAAGACGCGAGATTTTTTTGAGAGAGGGTTAGTCTCTAGTGTCCTTAGTTTGCAAGCTCCAGCACTTCGTCAAGGTTAGGCACAAAGTGTGAGGGGTCAAGCCCATAAATTGGGCGAACACCAATAACCTTAAAACCCTAGAGCTGAAGGGGAAGTAAATATTGTAATGAAGATGAAGGGAAACAAAATGTGGATGAATATGTAAGGGATACAGGAAAGCAGTTGTTGCCCCTTCTTCTTGCCAGCAGATGAGATGAGCTAAAACACAACTACAAAGATTATAGAAGCGAAGCTACAGTTGTTTGGCGGGAACAAGATGTGCGGGAAAAGGCAGTGGCGGGAAAGATGATATTAACTACCAACAAGAATGTTGAGTAGGGAATTTGCAAATAATTTATTTTGTTGAGAATAATAAGAAAAAAGTCATGTGAGTCTTTGCTCCGAATTTTTTGGACTTTAATGAATTTTCATTCTGTTTTTGTTTCATTTTTAAGTATTACGATCTAGTCGTGACCCACCCTGACCCACTTGATGTAATGGAAAAATTATTATTCCCCCTTTTTTTTTTTATTTTTACGTAGTTTCGACTAATTTTATCAAATATCTAGATTACTGAACAAGATTATTGGAAACGTACCGAGATAAACGTCTTGTTTAATTGGCCCCGTAAAAGAGACATATTTTAATTGCTAATACCTTCATTCCGTATTCATTATTGACAGCAATGTTTTAACGGAACATTATGAAATACATATCTCACTGTGCTAATATCTTCCCAAATAGAATTAACCTACGAGGGTCGTTTGAAAAGTCCGTGCAAAAATAAAAACTACTTAATTTTTTGGGGTAAACCTTTTTTATTTTTCAACATAGTCTCCTTTTAGGCTTATACACTTCGTCCAACGCTGCTCTAGTTTGTTGATCACTTCCGAATAATAGGATTTGTCCAAGTCTGAAAAATAGCCATTCGTTACTACAATCACCTCCTCGTTTGAATAAAATCTTTTTCCCGCCAGCCATTTCTTCATATTGGGGAACAAATAGTAGTACGAGGGAGCCAAGTCTGGAGAATAGGGGGGGTTGTGAAACGAGTTGGAACCCTATTTCCATTAATTTTGCGACCACAACTGCTGAGGTGTGAGCTGGTGCGTTGCCGTGATGGAAAAGGACTTTTTTGTGGGCCAATCGTGGGCGTTTTTCTTGCAGCTCGGTTTTCAAACAGTCCAATAACGATGAATAATATGCAGCTGTAATAGTTTTACCCTTTTCCAGATAGTCGATGAGGATTATTCCTTGCGAATCCCAAAAGACAGTCGCCATAATCTTTCCGGCCGAAGGAACGGTCTTCGCCTTTTTTGGCGCAGATTCCCCCTTGGTAACCCATTGTTTAGATTGTTCTTTGGTCTCAGGAGTGTAGTGATGTATCCATGTTTCATCCACAGTGACGAAACGACGCTTAAAGTCCTGCGGATTCTTCTGGAACAGCTGCAAACCGTCCTTGCAACACTTCACACGATTTCGTTTTTGGTCAAGCGTGAGCAATCGCGGCACCCACCTTGCGAATAGCTTTGTCATGTCCAAATGTTGATGCAAAATATTATGTACCCGTTCATTCGAGATGCCCACAGCACTAGCAATCTCACGCACCTTCACTCTTCTGTCATCCATCACCATATCATGGATTTTATCAATGATTTCAGGAGTAGTAACCTCAACAGGGCGTCCAGAACGTTCAGCGTCACTTGTGCCCATATGGCTACTCCGAAAATTTTGAAACCACTTATAAACTGTTCTAATCGAAGGTGCATAGTCACCATAATGTTTATCAAGCTTCTCTTTAGTCTCCTGAGGCGTTTTGCCTTTCATAAAGTAGTGTTTAATCAACATACGAAATTCTTTTTCGTCCATTTTTTGAAAATCACTCGACTTCCTCGATTCAAACGAATGCCAACCACAAAGAAATAGACCGATCTGGCTTAAACTTGGTGTGTGTTCTTCCAAGAGATGCTACTAACTAAACATAACCTCGATACGCGCCAGTAGTGCTATCTCTCTGACTTTGCAGGGACTTTTCAAACGACCCTCGTATACAAAAATAATAGCAACAACTGGACTTCTGTATCTAAAAAAAGGTGTCCTTGATTTGTGGATTGTGACCCAGTTTTACAAATCCATTGGGCCGTAATTCTATTTCAAAAATTCCTTTGAAAAATAAATTAAATAATTTTCTACTTCATTTAGTGTAAAGCATTAACTGATTATTAATTTTAATTATGTTCTAACATAAATGTGACCATTTATGTTATATAGTATAATTATTTAAACGTTATGTTTAAATTAGAATGACGATAAAACAAACTCAAGCAGTACAATTATCACTTTTTCTTACTATGTTGTTTATCGCCATCGTGACAAATTCCAGACTTATCATTGCAAATATCCGTTTTCTGTTCCCCTGAATCCAAAATAATAAATTGGATTTCCTCAGAAGCGGTATATGCTCTTAACACCATAACCGCTAACTTCAATGTTTAATGAACAATCATCAGACCAGATAATCGGCTTATCAATATGCAATAAGCTAAAAGAAACTTGCCACTATACTTAATATACATTTTATATACACTATACTATTTTTCAGATTATTTTTTTTAATATTCTTTTTTTTTTTTTCTTTTTAGATATAGCTTAGATATTTTAGATATTATTGGTGTAGTCTCTGCTGAAATATAGACAATTATAGTACTCGTTTAGCTCTACAATTGTGCAAAATCCCAGCTTTCTATCTGTATTTATAAAGAAGATATGAGGTGATAAAATTTTGGTGTTTTGCATCTCTTTCATTTTTCAAATGGCTGTATCTCCTGTTATAGTACTGTTAACTCTGCGAAAAGACGTACAATTGTAGTACTCGTTTACCTCTACAATTGTGCTAAATTCCTGCTTTCTATCTGTATTGATAAAGGAGATATGAGGTGATAAAGTTTTGGAGTTTTGCATCTCCTTCATTTTTCAAATGGCTGTATCTCCTGTTATATTACTGTTAACTCTGCGAAAAGACGTACAAGTGTAGTACTCGTTTACCTCTACAATTGTGCAAAATTCCAGCTTTCTGTCTGTATTTATAAAGAAGATATGAGGTGATAAAGTTTTGGTGTTTTGCATCTCTTTCATTTTTCAAATGGCTGTATCTCCTGTTATATTACTGTTAACTCTGCGAAAAGACGTACAATTGTAGTACTCGTTTACCTCTACAATTGTGCAAAATTCCTTTTTTCTATCTGTATTTATAAAGGAGATATGAGGTGATAAAATTTTGGTGTTTTGCATCTCTTTCATTTTTCAAATGGCTGTATCTCCTGTTATATTACTGTTAACTCTGCGAAAAGACGTACAATTATAGTACTCGTTTACCTCTACAATTGTGTAAAATTCCTGCTTTCTATCTGTATTTATAAAGGAGATATGAGGTGATAAAGTTTTGGTGTTTTGCATCTCCTTTATTTTTCAAATGGCTGTATCTCCTGTTATATTACTGTTAACTCTGCGAATAGACGTATAATTGTAGTATTCGTTTACCTCTACAATTGTGCTAAATTCCTGCTTTCTATCTGTATTTATAAATGAGATATGAGGTGATAAAGTTTTGGAGTTTTGCATCTCCTTCATTTTTCAAATGGCTGTATCTCCTGTTATATTACTGTTAACTCTGCGAAAAGACGTACAATTATAGTACTCGTTTACCACTACAATTGTGCAAAATTCCTTCTTTCTATCTGTATTGATAAAGGAGATATGAGGTGATAAATATTTGGTGTTTTGCATCTCCTTCATTTTTCAAATGGCTGAATCTCCTGTTATATTACTGTTAACTCTGCGAAAAGACGTACAATTATAGTACTCGTTTACCTCTACAATTGTGCAAAATTCCTTTTTTCTATCTGTATTTATAAAGGAGATATGAGGTGATAAAATTTTGGTGTTTTGCATCTCTTTCATTTTTCAAATGGCTGTATCTCCTGTTATATTACTGTTAACTCTGCGAAAAGACGTACAATTATAGTACTCGTTTACCTCTACAATTGTGTAAAATTCCTGCTTTCTATCTGTATTTATAAAGGAGATATGAGGTGATAAAGTTTTGGTGTTTTGCATCTCCTTAATTTTTCAAATGGCTGTATCTCCTGTTATATTACTGTTAACTCTGCGAATAGACGTATAATTGTAGTATTCGTTTACCTCTACAATTGTGCTAAATTCCTGCTTTCTATCTGTATTTATAAATGAGATATGAGGTGATAAAGTTTTGGAGTTTCGCATCTCCTTCATTTTTCAAATGGCTGTATCTCCTGTTATATTACTGTTAACTCTTGCGAAAAGACGTACAATTATAGTAATCGTTTACCACTACAATTGTGCAAAATTCCTTCTTTCTATCTGTATTGATAAAGGAGATATGAGGTGATAAATATTTGGTGTTTTGCATCTCCTTCATTTTTCAAATGGCTGTATCTCCTGTTATATTACTGTTAACTCTTCGAAAAGACGTACAATTGTAGTACTCGGTTACCTCTACAATTGTGCAAAATTCCAGCTTTCTATCTGTACTGATAAAGGAGATATGAGGTGATAAAGATTTGGTGTTTTGCATTTCCTTCATTTTTCAAATGGCTGTATCTCCTGTTATATTACTGTTAACTCTGCGAAAAGACGTACAATTGTAGTACTCGGTTACCTCTACAATTGTGCAAAATTCCAGCTTTCTGTCTGTATTTATAAAGAAGATATGAGGTGATAAAGTTTTGGTGTTTTGCATCTCTTTCATTTTTCAAATGGCTGTATTTCCTGTTATATTACTGTTAACTCTGCGAAAGACGTACAATTGTAGTACTCCTTTACCTCTACAATTGTGCAAAATTCCAGCTTTTTAACTATTTTTGTAAAGGAGATATAAGGTGGTAATATTTTAGTGTTTTGCATTTTCTTCAAAATTTCGGATTTTAATTCCAGCATTCTATTTATATTTTTAAAGATGGTTATAAAGTTTGTGAGTTTTGCATTTTTATTATGATTATTATTCATTATTTTACTATTTTTATTAAATATCTTTTACTTGTTGTTCACACTCAGTTCTACAACTTTTTTTTTTAGTATTCTGGGCTATGGGATACTTGAGCTTTCTCCAAAAAGGGCCGTTTCAGCAAATATATCGTCTTATTGTTTATTAAATAATAATTAAAATTAAATACGGAACCAAAACTCTACATTTGAAGTAAATTGGCCATTTTGAAGGCCATTCTACTGTAAATAAATTGGTTGAGTTTTTAGTGTATATTTTCGTAAATGGTAGCTTTAAAGTGACCTTGAAATTATGTCCACTTTTTGCTACAAATCGAAAGTTCTAGAGAGTTTAGTGACTGATATTGCAGTAAAAGAAAGTCTGAAGTGAGCGCTCATCCCAGAAATTTAGCTTTCGAATGTAACAGAATGAATCACATAAATATTAAAGAATGAACACTTCAAAGAATAAAACAGTTATAAACTTTTCTTTATTCTTTTTCATTTTTTATTTCTTAAATTTATTCTTGTTTGTCATAAAACGCTGAATCTAAAACGTTTGCCGTTGGTTGTGTGCTATTTTCTCATTGAATAAAACTGCTGAATTAGCTAGAACTGACACGGCCTCGACCTCACATATTTAGAAAACTATGTAGCACAATTATTGACCGTCTGTCTCTTCAGTAACTGCTAAATAAAATATAACTGAAGAGTCTTCTTTGGAGGATGCAGTTCGGCTATCTTTTATTTGCTTAGGAATTGTAATTATTCAATGTACACTAATTTAAATAGTAGTGTAATAAACAGTCAGGACAAAAGTTTGACCAATCTTTAATGTTAACCAGTATAAAACAAATTTTATGGATAAGCCGTGAAGATGGCCTAGTCTTAAGAGAAAAAGACTGTAATTGACAATAGTCTTTCTAGACTTTCGATTACCAAACTTTCTTTCTTTCTTAAGATTGAGTTTTTAGTGTATATTTTCGTAAATGGTAGCTTTAAAGTGACCTTGAAATTATGTCCACTTTTTGCTACAAATCGAAAGTTCTAGAGAGTTTAGTGACTGATATTGCAGTAAAAGAAAGTCTAGAATCCCTCTTGGGTATCTAAAACTAATTACCTCATAACAGGGTATAAATAATTAAAATAAGAAAACACTCAGTTAAGCCCTGGACTGGAAAATGGTTAGCTTTCCTCTATAAGAATTAGTAGATTAAAAAGTAAGGTTTTAGCTTCAGTAAACTTTATATGTCGATAAAAGTTGGGTTAATGCCAAAGTTATAGTTCGGTACTGAGAACTATTCACTTGATATGAAACTAATGGTGGCTAAGATTAATCCTCTCTACTTCCTCGTAGCTTGTATTTAGTTGTGGATAATAATAAATATATTTTCAGATAAAATAATTGTCCATTAAAGAAATACTGTTTGTAGTGTGTTGGCACGTACAAGGTTATTCAATAAAAACTAAACTCTACTAAGAGCGTGTAAAGTTAACCTCGGCCGAATTACTGCTAAATCTCGCGAGGATTGCTTCTTTTTGTAGACTCCTGCAGGTTTAAGGAGACAGAGAGAGAGATACAGAGAACGAAACTGAGTCAATTTGCATCTAATCTATTTGGCACGGAATTGAAGTTAGTGTTGGACCAAACGATTCTCCCACCCTCTCGTTGTTTACTGACAGTTCTAAAATTACTGTCAGTTTCCTTTTTGTTCCTACAGAGTTTGTATTCACTATTTCCTTCTTTTTTTTCTATTTTTAAGGTTACATAACTACAACGTAATTTCTATCTTTAGAGTAAATATTCTTACGTCAGAGTAATACAATAACAAACGTCGTATGATTTACTTTTTTTAATTACTTTTAGAAAACAATTAGCGATTTGTATTTGAATTTAATTGATGTGTGCCCAATTTAAGACAAATAATTAGCCAAATAATATTTCATTACACGTCAAAATGTTGAAAAATGAATATCTTAAGAACAAAAGTTTTTCCAGCGCTCCTAAAAACCTCATAAAATTATTCTGAATAATAATAATAATTGTCTTTATTAATTATATTTACATTTATATTCACAAACATCCCAAAATTAAAAAAATCACCTACAAAAGAAAATAACCAAATATACTCGTATACTACAATGCATTTTATATTTTAACTGAAGACACACCTCTTGGTCTTTCTTGGACCGTCAGATTGGAGCCCTGTTACGATAACTCAATAAATACTCTAATGAAAACAACAGTAAAAGGAGCAAAATACTAAACTAAAATTAAAGAAAAACAAAACAAGCTCCGATTTAAACCTATAAAGTAGTGCTGCACGAGACCGAGACGAGGCGAGACTTTATGCAGTCTCGATCTCGGTCTCGGTCTCGGTCGCTCAAGTCTCGGTCTCGGTCTCGTCGAGATATCTCGGTCTCGGTTTTTTGAATTTTTGTTTAAGTATTAAAAGCGGTTTGCTATTAATAATCTTTTCAAAAAATGTTATTATTTTCTAATAATTATTTTAATTTATATATTGGCAATGAAAATGTGTGTAAAAGAAGACAACTACTTACACTTCAATGCATCATATATTACTATTACTGTTATATATCTTTATATAATTTCAAAAAGATGTTAAAAACGCGCCAAATGAAAGACCCAAATAACATATCTGCCTGCTATAACAAGTCGATTCGTGAAATAAAAAATACACCTCCCAACAAACTTCCCGCTCCATCAGTTATGGCTGTTGGTGAAGATAAAGAATCTGGTGATTCACCTTTTGACGACGACGACGACAGCATCAATATTTTTGCACCATTTGCTCAAAAATCAGCAAATATCACCGAAGCATGGAAGACAGAAATAATTAATTACACCAAATTAGACCAAGCACCAGTAGACGTTGACATTTTAGAATGGTGGAAAACACTTAAGAATTCCTTCAAAAATTTGTCTAGAATGGCGAAAGATATTTTTAGTATCTGTGCAACTTCAGTGCCATCGGAAAGATTATTTTCGCAAGCTGACCAATAGAAGATCTTCTCTAACTTCTGACTCAGTAAAAGCTCTTTTATGTATCATTGCTTGGGCAAAGTGTATCTTAAAAACGAAAATTTGTGGCAATATTTTTTAGGTGCATAGATGTTTTTTTTTTCAAATTCATTAATTCTAAAATATAATTCAAATAATAATAGTGAAATTTAGTGAATTTATGTAAAAATTAGGTAATTCGAAGGGGCCGCTACGGTAGCCGAGCGGTGCGAGACCTGTGAAGCTAATGTGTATTGTGGTACTGGGTTCGATTTCCGGTCTTAGGCCTTGGATTTTATTTAATGGTTAATGTGAGAAATTTACAGTAAAGTATGTTTGCTAGTCGCCTCCGTCCGCGACACCTAATTGGTAGTTGGACGTAAAGCCCCGCCTGAAAAAATAGGCGATTACTTTACTTTATATAGATAAATATCATGTCTCGATCTCGGTCTCAGTCTCGGTTGCTCAAGTCTCGTCTCGGTCTCGGTCTCGTTTCTCGTGCAGCACTAGACAGACAGCTAAGAAGTGAAATAAGTCCTCGTTTTCAATGTAGCCAAACATCTCACACTTGATACCATCAATCTTAAAATGTTTATAGTTCAGATTCAATGAATCTTCTCTACATTTAAAGATCCAACTATCTAATGTCAATGAGCAATCATATAAGTAGTGATATAAGTTTAATAAATCATATAAGTTTAAAATTATTCTGAATATTTTTCTTTGCTACGCAGTTATCAGGTCAAGTTTAATGATAACTGTTATGGCCATAACCGTGATAACTTTAACAAAAAATAAATTGGGAACTTATTCGGGCAATGTCTCACTTCCAAATAACAGAAAATTTGAAAGACTAGCAATACAATTTGCATGAATGCACGTATAAATATTGTACTAGTGGTTTAAACTGTGCTATTATCACTTTAACGGCACTTAACAAAAAGTAGTTGCAATGTTTTTTTGTAAAATGCGTTAAAAAAAAAGGATAAGTATTTAAATGTGACAATATTTGTGAGAAACGAATAAATCGATTGGTCTTTTTTGTGAAAATTTGTGAAATAAAAAGTAAAATCACAGTAAAAATAGTAACAGTTAGAACCAAAATGTCACTGCAAATTTTCGCGTGTGAAAACAGCTATTCTCTGTTTACAAACTAACATATACGAGGGTCGTTTGAAAAGTCCGTGCAAAAATAAAAACTACTTAATTTTTTGGGGTAAACCTTTTTTATTTTTCAACATAGTCTCCTTTTAGGCTTATACACTTCGTCCAACGCTGCTCTAGTTTGTTGATCCCTTCCGAATAATAGGATTTGTCCAAGTCTGAAAAATAGCCATTCGTTTCTGCAATCACCTCCTCGTTTGAATAAAATCTTTTTCCCGCCAGCCATTTCTTCATATTGGGCAACAAATAGTAGTCCGAGGGAGCCAAGTCTGGAGAATAGGGGGGATGTGAAACGAGTTGGAACCCTATTTCCATTAATTTTGCGACCACAACTGCTGAGGTGTGAGCTGGTGCGTTGTCGTGATGGAAAAGGACTTTATTGTGGGCCAATCGTGGGCGTTTTTCTTGCAGCTCGGTTTTCAAACGGTCCAATAACGATGAATAATATGCACCTGTAATAGTTTTACCCTTTTCCAGATAGTCGATGAGGATTATTCCTTGCGAATCCCAAAAGACAGTCGCCATAATCTTTCCGGCCGAAGGAACGGTCTTCGCCTTTTTTGGCGCAGATTCCCCCTTGGTAACCCATTGTTTAGATTGTTCTTTGGCCTCAGGAGTGTAGTGATGTATCCATGTTTCATCCACAGTGACGAAACGACGCTTAAAGTCCTGCGGATTCTTCTGGAACAACTGCAAACCGTCCTTGCAACACTTCACACGATTTCGTTTTTGGTCAAGCGTGAGCAATCGCGGCACCCATCTTGCGGATAGCTTTGTCATGTCCAAATGTTGATGCAAAATATTATGTACCCGTTCATTCGAGATGCCCACAGCACTAGCAATCTCACGCACCTTCACTCTTCTGTCATCCATCACCATATCATGGATTTTATCAATGATTTCTGGAGTAGTAACCTCAACAGGGCGTCCAGAACGTTCAGCGTCACTTGTGCCCATATGGCCACTCCGAAAATTTTGAAACCACTTATAAACTGTTCTAATCGAAGGTGCAGAGTCACCATAATGTTTATCAAGCTTCTCTTTAGTCTCCTGAGGCGTTTTGCCTTTCATAAAGTAGTATTTAATCAACACACGAAATTCTTTTTCGTCCATTTTTTGAAAGTCACTCGACTTCCTCGATTCAAACGAATGCCAAACACCAAGAAATAGACCGATCTGGCTGAAACTTGGTGTGTGTTCTTCCAAGAGATGCTACTAACTAAACATAACCTCGATACGCGCCAGTAGTGCTATCTCTCTGACTTTGCACGGACTTTTCAAACGACCCTCGTATGTGGTAGAGATACGAGTAATACGCTCCTTAAAACTGATATTTTAGAACATTTGATTTCGACTTTAATACTTCCCCTATAAGAGCGGGTTAAATTATATTTCCTCTTTTAGTATACTGAAGAAGTTGTGCAATTGACTAAGGTAGTAGAATATTCCGTCATGACTGCAGAATTGTTTCAACTTAGTGGAACACGCCGATAGCATAGTAACCTACTTTTTAAATAAAAGGTACCTTGGTTGTTGATACAGTGTATTCTATTAAAGTTATTGCTATTTTTATTACATTTCCATTTTTGTAATATTTTATATTGTAATTTCTATTTTTGTATCTAGTAATATTTTTGTAGTTTAACTCCTTTTAGTAATTCTTTAAATTGTGTAATTCCACTATCAATAAGTAATAGATGCAACAATATGCTTTTTCATTCTAAAAACGATGCTTAAAGTTTACATATTTTTACAAAAAAAAAATCTTATTGAGGTAACCTGCGTTAGCTCGTAAGGTAATCTGGGCAGCATCTCATTAAGTTCGTAACAATTTTCAGACCAGTGAGAAGGAAAATCACATTAGAGGGTGGAAAATGGTGTAACGGATCAGAGAAAACTTAGCCAAACCGAATTTTATATTTACGGATGGGTCGAAAATAGAGTCATAAAATTTAATTATGTCGTAATAGCATAAATCTAACAGAAATATGAGGCATACTTTGGCGATTACGGAAGCGACTGCAGTTATCTTAAAAGCGCTAGACCTAAAAGAAAGGGTGGACGCGAATTATAACAACTTAGTGATTGTTTTCGATGTTTCAAAAAGTGCATTTCAAAGGATTCGATGTTTTGGTGACAGAACGGGTTCTTTTATTGATAGAAACCATGAATCTAGAGTATGATACTGGGAGGATTAAGTTAGTGTTAGTTAAAGGACTTGCTGGGAACAGAGTCACCGAAAAGGTGCATATCCTGACGGTAGAGAGCGTAAAATCAGGTCTTAAATGTTCCGATTGCTCTGGAGATTTAGGTATTGTTTTCAGAAAACACGGTTCGAAAGATTAGGACGACCTTACCTTTCGTAAACGAAACTAAAGAGAGTAAAGTAACCAAACCTTAGTTTCAACTATTGGCTGCAGAAAGGCAGTTCATAATCAAGATAGTGCGTCCCAGGTTTAACTATAACCTCATCAAACCTCCCTTATACCACGTAATTTTGGCAGTGATCGTGGCCGCCGAAAGCATGATCTTATCAAACATTTACTTCTTCAAATGTTACAAAATCAGACAAAAGTTCTTAACCTAGAAAGATCTAGAAAGTACTGCATCTTTAATCAGACCCTGGGATCCAAGTTCTTAACCTAGAAAGATCTAGAAAGTCCTACATCTTTAATCAGACTATGGGATCCAAGTTCTTAACCTGGAAAGATCTAGAAAGTAATGCAACTTTAATTAGACCCTAGGCTCCAAGTACTTAACCCAGAAAGATCTAGAAAGTCCTGCATCTTTATTCGAATCCCCGTTAACCATTTGCCTCTAATGAAGCTAGTTATAGTAAATTATCTTTCAAAAAATAATATTTTACAAAAGAAAAAGCAATCTCTGATTTTAATAATCTTTTTTCAAGCTGTTGCCTTATGATATTGCGTTTCTAGCTAGTCTATTTAAAGCTATGTAACATCTATTGCTTTTAAACAAACTTTTTTCCAAAGAAGATTACATTAAATGTAAAATACTGTTAGATTAATAAAAAAAAAAGAGAATAGAATCGCTTTGAAATTCACATATACAAGTTTAGATTGTGCAATAAATTGACGCAATATGCAAAATACTAGGATTTAATTTCTTTACTCTTTGTATGCAACGTTACATAACTTCTTCTCCAATCTCCATCATGATAAACTTGGAAGTTATGATAGCAAAAATTAATGCGATGTCTAATACATACATGATTTGAAATTAATATTTTGCTATATACCAGAATTTGACTCGATATAGCTATTCTTTCCATGGGCATTTTTAGAAAATAAACGCCATTAAGAAGCATCTAAAATGGAGAATACCCGAATGCGGGAAAGACGGACAATTCAGGAGGTGCCCTGATTGTTTTTTTTTGGGGGGGGGGCTGATTTAATTAAAATTAAATAACTTTGGAACCTAATTAGAGTTGACTACAGCACACCGCTGGAGTATTTGGAAAAAAGAATCGAGTTTGTCATCTAAAAAGATGTTTCCGATTAGAACGTTGATCGCTATAATTTTGTGGCTAGCTGGAGAAGGTCATCAGTTTGAAAACAATTTTATTAACACTAAACCTACCGCCATTTATGGATAACTATTCCTACCGTGACCGGTCAAATGACCGCACTTTAAAATCACTTAAATTTCTTATTTTAGAATGAAGATACCTAATAATTATTTAACAATGAAAAAGCACAGTCTCTTTTGTTTAAAAATAAATCTCGTAGATTTTACTCTTATTTGGCCGACCATTTGTTCGTGTACTAATATTTGTCATGCTTTTGCAATGGTAACACAAATTTTGCCTTGAAATTTCACTTGCGGTAGTTTTTGATAAAAAATCCATGCATTTATCCCTGCTAAGTCTAGGATATTGAAAACTATTTGTTGAGGCCATCTCCGAGATTTTCCACGGTTATATTTCTTCCACGAGCTGTATACATTTCTACTAATTTCAGAACGACCAACTCCCCATGCGGAACTATAGGTTCTCTGCTTTCAAGTTTTCCCAAAAATGGAAAGCCTTTTATTGCATCGAACACTAGCCAAGATTAGATACCAAATTTGTCCGGTTTATTTGGCATATACTGAGTAAATCTGCATCTTGACTTTTGTTGAGAACAAATGTCCTTGGAAGAGATATATGCTCTTAGTTACAAACAGTTTTGACTGTTCTCTACGAATTTGTTCCAAAATTTAGAGATCAAAGCCAATTTATCGGTTTGTAAGCGATGATTTCTTTGTTCCACTCGAATAAACCTCAAAACTTCCGTCTATACATTTCTGTTCATACTAATTGAGAAGAATGCTCGTCCCTATTTTTTGTTCCATAGAAAAGGGCAATATAGTACATTTATGGCCTCACATGCAAACAATAATCCGATAAATGCATTATCAAATTGAGTTTTTGAGAGAATTCTGTTACAAAAATAAACAAATAAATAAAATAAAATATTAAAATAAGTAAATAAAATTTAAATATTCAGCCGGTCAAATGACCGGTCGCGGTAGTTAAGACGGACTACAAATTTTTCTCAAAAATCAAATATTAGGAAAATAAGTGAATATTAAAAAAACAATTGTATACATATTTTAGGAAAAGTCGTGAAGTTTAATGGCGGTATGAAGACGATGTAATTGAAAATTTAAACCAAATTTAAAAAACGGTCAATTGACCGGTCGTGGTAGGTTTAGTGTTAATAACTACCTCTTTCAGTTTTATTTTAATTGTTACTTAGAAAAGTATTTACCTAAAATGTTTTTAATAAAGAATTCCAGAACATTAACCATCTTACAGTACAATTTATTTCCTGTAAGGAATTTTTATGTTCTATTAAAACAAATGTATAAATATTTGTTCATAACTAGGTTAATAGATTCTAATAGAAATTTAAATATTTCTACGCTAAAATATGAACAGAAAATCTTCCCTAATTTGAATTTTATGATCCATATATTTTACTAGAAAACTTGGAATTAGTTTTTAAGTTGTCCAACTTATTGACAATATTCATGTTACTAGCGAATAGTTTTAGAGATTATTTACATTGAAGCAATATTTTCTGTTTTACTTCTTGTATTAAATATTTATCTCGCTTAGATTCTTTACAAAACTTTTGTAGTTATTTGAATGAATAAGTATTGAAATTAATTTTATAATTGTTCTCAGTTATATACGAGGGTCGTTTGAAAAGTCCGTGCAAAGTCAGAGAGATAGCAGTACTGGCGCGTATCGAGGTTATGTTTAGTTAGTAGCATCTCTTGGAAGAACACACACCAAGTTTCAGCCAGATCGGTCTATTTCTTTGTGTTTGGCATTCGTTTGAATCGAGGAAGTCGAGTGATTTTCAAAAAATGGACGAAAAAGAATTTCATGTGTTGATTAAACACTTCTTTATGAAAGGCAAAACGCCTCAGGAGACTAAAGAGAGGCTTGATAAACATTATGGTGACTCTGCACCTTCGATTAGAACAGTTTATAAGTGGTTTCAAAATTTTCGGAGTGGCCATATGGGCACAAGTGACGCTGAACGTTCTGGACGCCCTGTTGAGGTTACTACTCCAGAAATCATTGATAAAATCCATGATATGGTGATGGATGACAGAAGAGTGAAGGTGCGTGAGATTGCTAGTGCTGAGGGCATCTCGAATGGACGGGTACATAATATTTTGCATCAACATTTGGACATGACAAAGCTATCCGCAAGATGGGTGCCGCAATTGCTCACGCTTGACCAAAAACGAAATCGTGTGAAGTGTTGCAAGGACGGTTTGCAGCTGTTCCAGAAGAATCCGCAGGACTTTTAGCGTCGTTTCGTCACAGTGTATGAAACATGGATACATCACTACACTCCTGAGACCAAAGAACAATCTAAACAATGGGTTACCAAGGGGGAATCTGCGCCAAAAAAGGCGAAGACCGTTCCTTCGGCCGGAAAGATTATGGCGACTGTCTTTTGGGATTCGCAAGGAATAATCCTCATCGACTATCTGGAAAAGGGTAAAACTATTACAGGTGCATATTATTCATCGTTATTGGACCGTTTGAAAACCGAGCTGCAAGAAATACGCCCACGATTGGCCCACAAAAAAGTCCTTTTCCATCACGACAACGCACCAGCTCACACCTCAGCAGTTGTGGTCGCAAAATTAATGGAAATAGGGTTCCAACTCGTTTCACATCCCCCCTTTTCTCCAGACTTGGCTCCCTCGGACTACTATTTGTTCCCCAATATGAAGAAATGGCTGGCGGGAAAAAGATTTTATTCAAACGAGGAGGTGATTGCAGAAACGAATGGCTATTTTTCAGACTTGGACAAATCCTATTATTCGGAAGGGATCAACAAACTAGAGCAGCGTTGGACGAAGTGTATAAGCCTAAAAGGAGACTATGTTGAAAAATAAGAAAGGTTTACCCCAAAAAATTAAGTAGTTTTATTTTTGCACGGACTTTTCAAACGACCCTCGTAATAATGCTATTTTTTTTATCAGAAATTGTAGCTAATTATTGGTAAGTGAATTCACTAATTACCTGTAAATTAGGTCAGTTAGATACATTGCATTAAACGCAATTATTATCTACGAATTACTAATTTAACAAATGGGAGTTAAAAAATTTGGTCGTCAAGTCGGCAGCGTTGGATAATATTGCTGATTTTAAGCATCGAAGCATGCTTCTTCTTTTTTCTCTCTCTCTCTGTATTTTTGAATGCCTTCGTACTTACATCCATAATCAGAGGTTGATTACCCAGTTTGATGTAGAGAATTAGACTTCAAGTAAGTTTCCATTTCACAGTAAACTTGCTGGCGGATAAGAATCAACAAAATTTAATGTTTGTTTGATTCCTTAATTTTCCCAAAATACTTGTTTTTTGTTCCTTGTTGTGGTGTAAAAGTAGTCACAAATTGCTTTGACTCGCATGACTGAAGAAAAAAAAACGGAAGTTAATTTTTTTGTATCCACATAAATGCAACTAGATCTTCCAGCAGCTCGATATAGCCTTTATACTTAGCAAAACCAAGGTCAGTCAGAGCAGAATTGATAAA
The DNA here is from genome assembly GCF_049639745.1 of Rhodnius prolixus. NCBI lineage: Eukaryota > Metazoa > Arthropoda > Insecta > Hemiptera > Reduviidae > Rhodnius > Rhodnius prolixus. Next base: position 29,281,046 of record NW_027411624.1, read on the forward strand.
AGTCATCTCCAGGCAGGCATTTTCCAAAGTGGGCATTTTGGGTCATCTCCAACGTTGCTAGGGATACAAATTTAAGTATGACGTCAAAGTATTTGACGTAGCAAACTTGCATCAACTGGGTGGTTATTTGGGAATAATGACATTTCTGTTTTGAATTATTATTTTATATTTATTTTTCCGGCGCATTGACAGCTTTGGTCGTTAGCGCCGTCTCTAAAACCCCTCGTACTCGGATGGTACCTCCTCCTCTCTTGTTACATCCTTTACAGCTTCCATCAGGAAGTACTGTGGAGCCGAAGGACACTGGAGCACATCTTCCCTCTCCATTACATTATTATTATTTTTAATGATTTAAGGCGCGTTAACATCTAAGGTTATTGGCGCCCGGAGCTTTTTTCAGTGCACTACCGGCCTCCGGACAGTGTTCTCTCGTTACAGACAACACTGTCCATCACCGGACAGTAGTGAGCTATAAGAAGCTTTTAGGAAGAGAAAATCTAAGGGTCAGCACCTGGATTCGAACCCGGGACCTCCGCGTGGGAGTCCAGTACGCTAACCGCATAGCTAATCCCTTCCCTTCCATTATATTATTATTATTTGACATAATTTCACTGATTATTTGACTGATTTCCATAATTTTAACTCCACGATTACTGTTTGAATTCTCTTTCAGCTTACCACTTAAAATTGTATACGCATTCTTAAACCGAAAAAGCTCAACTTCCAAGACTTACAGTACCTTCCATCTACCAATGGATCCCACATTTTTCCCGCCAGCTATAGTGGGAATTATCGATATGCACATGCCGTTCCGGACACTTTTAATGCGGATTCATATTTTTTGAGAGCGCCAATCATTTTTAGCTAAACTGCTTGCGGCGAACTTAGATTAATCCTTAGCACAGCTTAGGGTGTGTTTTAATGATTTGATAAAGTCTTAAAAACTGTATAACTTCTAGATCTGCCGAGGTAAGTCCTGACTACTTGGTCGGAACAGTTTAAAATGAACACAACTATAATAAAAATTTGTTTGTGGCCTACATTTTGGTTCTTTACATTTTCTATGTCCGATTTTACCAAGAGAACTTGAATACCCAGAACTTATATTGGGCGGGCTGAAGAACATTTCCAGCCCGCCGCCAGCACACCACGCCCTGAATAGTGGTTTGCCTAACTTTACTCCTGGTGATTTATGGACCGTACTTTCTGTCTTCCCCGCGTTTCCCAGTCGACCCAAACTCACACACAGTGCACAGTACCCCTAGTGGAATGCAGTCAGTGGTTGTCCTGCAGGGCTATCCACTCTCCACATAAATTATCTTTAGCCGCTGTATTCTTCACATTGTTAAATAATTTATTTAGGGTATTATTATTTTTTCCATGTATGCATGTTGGTAGTTTAACTGTCTTACTTCCTTATCGTATATTCTAACCTGGAACTTTTTATTCGTTTCTTTAAGTATTCTAGATAGCCTAACGTTTAAGTTTATGTCTTTAAAGTAATTTACGATTTTGGGCTACAATAGGTTTTTTTGATGAGAGCCTTCTATTAACCAGTTAAGCGTGGAATTTACTTTTTAAAAAACCCCACAGTGTGCGGAATTAAAATTAGATAATGACGTGTATACGTGTCGAACGCAGCAGGGCAAAACAACCAAAAGTTTACAACGTCGTAATAGTCACTGCAAGTGTCTTTTTCTGCAATTTCTGGGGGGCTTGAGATTACAGATTGCATTGCTCTAGTTAACTAGGGACGCAAGAGCTTTTACAAGGAAGAAAAGAGCTTTGAATTTTGTGCAAAATGAAATCATGCTCGTACTGAGGTCTGAACCTCTATCTAAGATAAAAACGGCATTGCACAAGGGTTGAGAGCTTCTATTTGTGTGCGTAATTCCCAATCTCTAATGCGGAGACCAAACATCTACCAACCACTTATCATTTGGCTGACGCCCTCCACCCCCCTCCGTATAAAATATTTGGCAGTTCTATTGGTAAGATAAAGGAAACATCCCTTCAAATAGTATTCTTATTGTATTTTATTAAAATTTCGAGTTTTTATAGTTAATGGCAATTTTATGTTTTTTACATCGAGTATACACGTCGAACAAGTTTAACTGGTTAAAGTTTCATTAGAAAAATATATATTTTATGAATGGTTGTTCAGTTGCAAGATGTTTAAAGATTTGATATGGTGGAGATTGTTCAGCTGATTCTGATGCAGTATCCTAGCTTTGATGCAAAAACTACGCATTAAGGTAAATAATGCAGTAAAATCAACCCCTGGAGATTCAAGGCTGAAGTAGGATATGATTCCAATCCCGATAATCCATGATAAGATGGAGTTATATGGAACCGCGTCTTCAAAATAAAATAAGAACATGACGTATCAATTTCAACATTTTGTTATGTTTTACGCGAAAAATATACTTTCATTATTCTACTTAAAACAACAATTTTCTTGTTTTTTTAAACTTATTTGTTAAGTTACACCAGCGCTAGATACCCTATTAGTAACAATGACAATAACTGATACCACTACAAATTCCACTAATTGAGGGGTGAAGTTACCCAGTGATAACACTCCCTAAGTCGCCTCCCAGGATTAGCTACTCTCCTTAGAAGAGAGAAAATCGTGAGGCCACTGACGTTTCATTCGTCTGGGAAGATGATCTGGAAGGTAATGAGATGATAAATGGCGGACAAGAGCATTGGAATGATAGTGATGAAGTTCTGATGAAAACTTTTATAACGGGTTCGTGCAACCTGGACCTACAAACGGAATTTCCAAGTCTATTTGGATAGTTAGATTTGAAATGTAAAATGGAGCGTTAACGATAGTGCGGTAACCCCATTAAAGGCACGATAATGTTCGTCAAGATTTCTTATGATGCTGCCATAATAACAGCTGAAGAATCATCAGAAATAAGAAAAGATTAAGTGAAGAAACTAAATTCTGACGAACAGATACTAGAAATAGCCTTCACATGTTAAATTCTAATCAACAGTTACACCGAGATATTTCATTCTTTTAGTGAATCTAATTTCATAGTTATTAAATCTGCAAAAATATCTCTGAACACTGTACGTCTGAGAGAATTGCCATGTGTCTATCAATCAATTTCCTAACAAGAGACTTAAGTAAGACGAAGGTAGAGTAAGGATCAAGCTAACCCTTAACACAGGGTAAAAACAAGAGCGTTGGAGTAACTAGTTACCAGTAACCAGCCAGCCAATTACAGTTTATCCTCTGCCAGTCGCTCAAAATGTTCGAGTTTTAAAACCAATCGCCTAACAAGCAACAATTCTTCGAAGAGCAGAAAAATGCCTGGACAGTTTAACCTTTTACTAGTTTATCCAATTAATGACTAAATATTTAACGCTAGTAAACGTGTAAATAAATGTTAATTCTCTACGGCATGTAAATTGTTCGTAAAAATTGAAATCTTACTCATTGTCCTATAAACCAGTTTCTACAGCAACAACCTGTCCATGCTACACAAAAGTCTTTTGCTTATTTTCTTGAATAAAAGGACAGTATAAATGCCTTTAGTTAGATAACCTAGAGAAAGGTTAACATATGCATTAAAAGCAAATCTCTTTTCTTGTTTTTTAATTTTACATTCAGAACAGGTAATGTTAGTGTTGTGCTGTACATGTGTTGGGTCAATGTTTTACATTGTAAATTCAAATCATGTTTAGATCGGCCTTAAAAATATATAACATCAAGGCGGAGAGAGAGCATTATCGTACGGTAATCAAACTCTTGTATTTACAAATACCTTTAGTTCTTATTTACATTTTTTAATAAAATTGAACATTGTTGATTAAGTTATTTTAATTTTTGTACGATTGATTCTCTTAGAAACATCTCATTTTATCCGGAAGTTATGAAGTGAATTTTTTCAATTATTGATTTAGTTGATTTCCTTTTGTTCTACATTCAACAATTGCTCTATATTGCAATAATTTCTTAATTGCTCCTTTTTCTTTGTTATACGAGGACTGTTCATAAAGTATCGTGAATATTGAATTTCCGCGGGTTACGTGTATTCGATTTTCGATTTTTTGTGGCGTTATGTTGGTACTCATGTCTTTCACTTATGCCGACAAGTTCGGCCATTTTGAATGTTCAGTTAATTTTTGACAGCTGCTTTGTTTGCAAATGTTTTTGCCTAATCCAAAAAATGGATCAAAGAATCTGTAACAAATTTTGTGTGAAAAACAAAATTAAGTGCGCGGACGCATTCCGAATGTTGTCTGTGACATATGGTGAAGCTACCTTGGTACGTTTATCGGTGGTACAAAATGTTCTCAGAGGACCGAGAAGATGTGAACGACGAAGAGCTTGCCGGACGCCCGAGCACTTCAACAGCAGACGAAAACATTGATGAAGTGAAGAAAATAGTATTGGCCAATCGTCGAATCATCGTTAAAGAAGTTGCTGAGGACCTAAACATATCCAATCGATCCAAGCATGAGCCAATCGATTTGGGCATGAGACGGGTCCGCCGCGAAATTCGTACCAAAATTGCTCAATTTCGACACGAATTTTTGGCCAAAAACAACACACTAATGATGCCGCAGCCACCGTATTCCCTAGATCTGGCCTCCCTGTGACTTTTTCTTGTTCCCGAAACTGAAGAGGCCCATGAAAGGACGACGCTGCGCTACGATTGAGGAGATAAAAACGGCATCGAAGGAAGAGGTGATCAAGATCACAAAAAATGATTTTTTTGAAGTGCTTCGAGGATTGGAAACAACGTTGGCACAAGTGTGTAATATCTGATGGCGATTACTTTCAAGGGGACAAAATAGATATTCATGAATAAATAAATAATTTTTGAAAAAACACAAAATTCGCGATTCTTTTTGAACAGACCTCGTACATTCCATTATTCTTTACTTAGATGCGAGTGTATTGAACCTATTTTATGTAGCCACATTTGCTATCTTTACATTTGAGTGAAAAACATTTTCTTTACTGATTCTTTTACTTCATATTCTGATGAAGGAAATGCAAGCTGCTTACTCAGGAAAAACTGCTGTATGAATAGTATTAACGGTAAAGAAGCATCAAAACAAGTTTATTATTTTACGATAATTCATTTCCAGTAAGAGAGAGTTTCGCTATCTTGTCAAATTTCCGAGAAATTGGATATGGTGAACAGGGAAAAAGTTTTTTGGCTAGCTGTAGGCTCACCTAGAGGACTTGCAAGAAACTGAAACTTGAAAGCAAAAAAAAATCATAGTATTCAAATTTAATATTTCGTTTATTTGTCATTAGGCGACTGTGAGGGGTAGTCAAAATTACGCGAGCATAACTAAGATATTCTTCTTCTTGCTTGGCACTACAGTCTATGTAGGCCCAAATCTCTTAGGGCGACCTCAAGACCTACGCCACCACGACCTCTATGGATTTATTGTGGCTCCCCGACTTTAGAGCTCACCCTCCAGACCCGTCCGCTTAATCAGACTCTTAATTCTGGAGAGTCGGCTCCTGGGTAAAGCTCACAGGCCTTGGTTTTTCCTCCCCCGAGAAATAACATCCTTAGCCAGGACAAGCCCCTCACACTGACAGAACCTACAAAGGCTATCCTCTGCCAGGCCCATGCGATGCGATGTGTTTTCTGAGCCTGCAGTGGCCAGTTAATAGGCCGCTATAATTATCCTTATAGCCCCACGGCCTTGACAGAGCCCAAATCTAGATCCTGTTCAACATTGTCGAGCTATCTCACCCGGGGCTTCCCTCTCCTTCTAGCCCCTCCTGGATGTCCAAGAAAGAGTTTTCTTGGCTTCTCTTTCCTCCCCTAATCGTTCCAAGTGACCCAACCATCTAATTCTTCCTTGTTTGATAAAGCCTACTAGGTCCTGATCAGCATATAAAGGTCACTGACTTCCTTGTTGGTCCTTATCCTCCATCTGTCCTCTTCCAGAATGGGGCCACATATTCTTCGCAAAACTTTCTGTAAGGACCTATTACTAGAACTAAGATATTACCAAATCAATTTTAATTTTTTGGGAAATTTACAAGGAAATGGCTCCAACAATTTGCGAGGATCATTCAGTAATTAATTAAACAGACGAATAGCTGTACATCAAAAATGTTTTATTAAATCACGTACTATTCCACGTAATCCCCATCAACGTACGAGTCTTCTTATCCCTGCAGCAAAGAAACATTTCAACTTGAGCTCAAAAGCCCCAGATCAATGCTTGTCGCTTGCCGTTTTGCGATCAATTTTAAACTTTCTCATCCACACGTTAAAACTAGCCCAGTTCATGCAACTACTGGCCCAGTTTTCTGACGGTTGTACTCTTTCTGAAAGTAAAAAAAAAATCAAATCACAGTACGTTGTTCATCAAAAAGTACTTTCTTCGAGCGGACACGCCATCGTAACTAAGTCCTCAAACTTTAAGTTTACGTAAATATTAATCAAAGCTGACTGATAACGCAATGTTGCCAACTAACACTTACGAAATTTTTAAGTTCTTTAACGTTCTAGTATTATTTACTGTCAAATGTTGATAAAAATATTACTTATACCTCTAGCTTTGCCAAAGGCTAGGCTCTAGTATTTGCAACTACGTTCGTTCATGTCTTACTTGAAAACAAAGGGGAAGAATCTGTTAGAAAGTTACTATTAGGTGAGTGGGAACGTTTAAGACATTATAATTCAAAAAATTTGTTTTGCATGGTAGATTCTCGACCACTTTCTGAAAATATGATTATCTAATCACGATTTTTTTAAAAGAAAAAACAATGTCTTAAAGAACCAATGTTTCCCAAAATTGCACAATGTTCTAGGTAAAAACAGTTACAACAAAGTGCACAAAAATACATCATATTCTCAAGAAAAAAAAAGATTTGATAAAGAATGACATTAAATGCACTTACGTCGTTACACTATAGCAATAATGCACACCTTTACACGCTGTTACACTTCTCAGTTACGTCACTGTTCTAATGCTTACCACAATAATGTTCATGCATCAACATTTTACAAACAACTGAAAAGTTGTTGTTCTTATTCAACGGTGAGATTTTTTTTTTAAGTCTAAGAGTAATCTAAGACGTAATCTTTGATTAGGAAGTTCTTTTTGATAAATCTGGTTTTCCCTCATACTTTGATAGAACTTTATTTCATTAAATTTTGCTGTTAAGATGGTACTCATATTTACTACCTCATCCTCAAATCTTACCTAAAAGACCGATATTTCAGAGTCAACTGTGGATTAGCAGACTCTGATATCCGTCTAGCTCGAGCTGGTGTTCCTCAGGGCAGTGTCCTAGGTCCTCTTCTTTACTCCTTGTATACAGCAGGCATCCAAATACCATGCTTTCTACCTTTGCTGACTATGCTGCAATCTTATCTCCTCATTCCGATCCTCTTATTGCTACACGAACTCTACAAACATACATCAACCACTTACAGGACTGGCTTTTCAAATGGAGAATCAAAACCAACGTTAAGAAGTCAAAGTTTATAGTATTTACTCTTAGACGGAAAATCCTACCTCCCATCATCTTGATCCAAACTCCTATACCAACTGTGGACAAAGTACGCTACCTTGGACTGTACCTAGACCAAACGGTTGACATGGAATCCCCATACTAGACTGAAAAGACTAGAAACTAACCAACGCTTCAAATTTCTCGCCAGACTACTTGACAAACGTTCGAAACTTAACCTACATTACAAAAGACTCATATCTACTGTTACTGCGACCTATTTGGTCATACGGCATCGAAGTATGGGGATCGACTAATCTGTTCCAACTCACTGCATCTCCAGACATTACAGTCAAAAATACTTCGAAAACTTCTTAACGCTCCGTTCTATGTATCTAACCTCACTATCCATAATGATCTCAAAATCCCTTTCATTACAGATCTTGCTAACACTCGTTTTCTCAAATTTCATTCCTCTACAGAGCTCATCCTATCCCTCTCATAGAACACCTATCTTCCTCCACATTACCGGATAATCCTCTAAGAAGATTGAAGAGAAAATGGCCTCGTGAGCTACTCTTAACGTGATAGCAGTTATAGCAAGAGCACGTTACTGGAGTGACACCACTGGGTGCTTTCTCCACTCATGATTTTCTTCTATTTCTTTTTTCTTTTACTATATTTACAAGTAAGTGGTAAGTTACAATAAAAGATTAAAAAAAAAGAAAAAAGAAAAGATGGTATTCCCAATCAAAAACCAAAAACTTTAACTTCGGTATCCTGCTTTTTTTGTAGCATTATCGCTTCTTATACTTTTCTAATCATTCTGAGGCATACGGTTTGCTGTGTTAGCACAGCGTTGGATGGGATTTTGGGCCAACCTGGAAGTCCCAGATGTCTCGTATATTCTCATTTCTATCGATTGGTACATTAATTTGTTTGAGTTAATGAATTACCTTAATTTCTAACTACTGCGGTCTGCTGTTATGGCACAAATGTTAATGAGGTTATATTTTATGAACTTATTATTAATCAAATCTTTAAAAAAAAAAATCAAAAGAAAATTAGTTAATTTAAATTAAGCTCCCTCTTAAATTAGAAAAAAAAAATTGCTTCTGGTTTATGAATTACTGCCACTAAGCTTAACTTTCAAATTGTTGCTCATTATTTATGTCTGCTAAATTTAAGCTCTCTAGAAAATTTTGCCTTCCGGTGCTGAATTTACATTTCTAACTTGCATGCTTGCAATAACTTTGTATGGAAGAATTATGTGTAGAGCTTTACTTTCAGTTAAGGAAGAGTTGGACTTAATGTAAGCTTAGTAAAGCTTATGTAGCTTTGGTAGACATTTTTGGATGCATTATATTGTAGACATTCGTTACGCCTTCTTAGAGTTTAGTCTATTGCAGGTATGTGCATCATTGTTTCTTAATTTCTATGAATAATGCAGGGTAATTAAATTAATCGATGATTATAAAATGAAATCATTTATTGACAAAACATGAGTAATAATTTGCCAGTTCTACAAATATGCAGAATTCTCATTTGTTGCGAATAGTTTTTGAAAAAAATAATTAATTGCCTAACTTTTCAACATGGTAATATGCCCTTATCAGTGTGGCTTTAATGCGGAATAACCTTGAGTAAAGGTTATATACACTCTATTATTGTGATGGCAGTGTATTGACAGTTAGTTTCTGTTATTTAGGGGCTCAGCTTATGGGTGGCTGTGTAACCAATAGAGAGTTTAGAGAATGTTTGATTCATCTACAATGTATTTCTTTATTTTGTAATGTCATTTCCTGAGAGGGAACACAAGTGTAGCGCTTACTATACAGGGTGTTCATTTTAAGACGGCTCAAATGCGTTTCATGCTTAAACGGTTGATCTGAGCAAAAAATGGTAGAGGAAAAATTTGTTACCCGTCACCTCTAGTTTTAGAATATGTGGCTTGATTTTAGATTCCTGCCCGCATATGCGGCTGACGCGCGACCAAATGTGAGGGTTTGCAGTTGACCCCTATTTTCATATACACAGTTTTAAAGAGTATAAAAAGTTATGAAAGAAACCGGAAACCGCAATTCGATATTTTCAAAATTAAAGGTGCTAGGCCATTTCAAAATCTGATATTTATTAATCATATTTCAATTTTTTAGCTTGTTATCAAAGAGAAATAGGTCATTTTTATGTATTTTTTCATCCCCTTTCTACTAAAAATATTGCCAAGGCGGCAAAGCTAGTATTTTTCTTAATGTCGGGAAATAAGTCGTTTTCCGAGTGATTTTTCTAAGAAAAATGAAATGTTAAGAGCTTTAGATGTTCTCAAGCATGCACAAAATGGCTAAAAATTAATTTTACATCTGTTACAAACAAGAAGGTTCAATAATTATTTGGTAATTTTTGGAGAGTTGCGTTTAATTACCAAAAAAATTGGAAACCTCCTGCCACATATTTAAGTGATCAAATATGTTTCATGTAAAGGATCAAACTTATTCCTTAATTTATCAAATAATGCACTTGTGAAGCATGTACTGTGCCTCCTGCAAAGGTGCCTCCTCAGATACAGAGAGCAGTTGATAACCTCCAGGCTAACCTGGCTTGCGAGCCAGAGAAGGCACATTTGAAGGTACAGTACATGCTTCACAAGTTGAGTAAAGTGCTTTATTTGATAAATTAAGGAATAAGTTAGATAATTTACATGAAAGATATTGATCATTTAAATATGTGGCAGAAGGTTTCCAATTTTTTTGGTAATTAAACGCAACTCTCCAAAAATTACCAAATAATTATTGAACCTTCTTGTTTGTAACAGATGTAAAATTAATTTTTAGCCGTTTTGTGTATGCTTGAGAACATCTAAAGCTCTTAACATTTGATTTTCTTAGAAAAATCACTCGGAAAACGACTTATTTCACGATATTAAGAAAAATACTAGCTTTACTGTCTCGGCAATATTTTTAGTAGAAAGGGGATGAAAAAATACATAAAAATGACCTATTTCTCTTTGATAACAAGCTAAAAAATTGAAATATGATTAATAAATATCAGATTTTGAAATGGCCTAGCACCTTTAATTTTGAAAATATCGAATTGCGGTTTCCGGTTTCTTTCATAACTTTTTTTACTCTTTAAAAATGTATATATGAAAATGGGGGTCAACTGCGAACCCTTACTTTTGGTCGCGCGTCAGCCGCGTATGTGGGCAGGAATCTAAAATCAAGTCACATATTCTGAAACTAGAGGTGACGGGCAACAAATTTTACCTCTACCATTTTTTGCTCAGATCAACCGTTTAAGCATGAAATGCATTTGAGCCGTCCTAAAATGAACACCCTGTATAACCATACTTACAAACGCCAGCATTCCGTTAGAAAGGCGACAAAGGAATATATTAGAGTCTAATATCCACAACAATTAATTACGTGAATCAATGATACAGCGAAAAAGACAGCTATTGAAGTCGTTTGATTGAAAACCATAGCAGAGTGTAACCTCTCCACATTTAGTATTGTCACTTCCAGATCATATTACATCCGCTGGAACACTTTGTAACGTTAGCAGTTTTATATTATAACACCTTCTCCATATCCACTACTAATTTAATTGTAAATTTCAATAAAATTTTAATTACGTAAACTGTATAATGAAAAAGTGTAAGTTGTTCATACCGTATTTTTATAAATATACAATGAGCTGTAATTGGCTATTTTCATAATATTTATGGAATCATGAATCAAGAACGTGATGCATCAATTTCATCATTCTTTCATGCTGCATGCAAACAAATAAAAAATACTTTCATGATAGTGGGGAAAAAAAACATCTCCCGCGCAAATCTGTTTATAACATAAACGTGTTTTTGTAATTTTTTAAAAAATATTTTAATTGTTTAAAACATAAAATTTCGTGAAAACTAGAAAAAACATTAATACATAAATTGTAATGGGCTGTAATTACTGGCTAAAGGAATATATAATATTATATAAAAGACTTTCACCTTTGTTCATCGATGTAGATGGCCACTGTGTAGCTCAGTATTTTTTCCATATTTTCTTTAATCAAAGAAAACTTGCCGGTCTTCCCATTGGTTGAATTCAATTTATTTATTTATTTGTACTTTCAGGCGTTGATGATGCAAATTTGTTGCTCATTTTTTGCTAATAAATTGAATTTCTACGATTAAAATTTGGGAGAAGAGGCAAAAACGCAGTAAAAAGCACGTTTTGATTGGCACCCGGGCTTGTTCTGGAAACTCAAGGGCATTCTTCCGTCAACACACACTTCCTCATCTTGAAGTGCTATTTGTCAGATCGTCATTTTCAAATTCAAATCGGAACATCGTAATCAGCTAAACATCGTATTGAAGCGGCGGGGTGTTCCTCAAGGAAGCATCTTAGAACCTATCCTGTATGTTATATACACAGCAATCATACCAATCCATCCTGAAACTGTCCTCCTAACTTATGCCGATGATACAGCTATACTTTCTCCTCACATTGATCCGGTAATTTCACACAGAAACCTTCAAAACTCATCTCTTTTCTCTTGAGGAATGTTTCAAGAAAATGGGGAAATCAAGTTAAATGAAACAAAAATCTCAAAATATTACTTTTACTCTCCGCTGCATCACTCTTCCTCCGGATCTTCTATGACTCAACCCCAATTCCTTCTGCCAATGTTGTCCATTATCTTGGGCTTTATTTAGACAAAAGACTGGACTTGGAACCCGCACAAACGACTTAAATGAACAGGCGTTATCAACTACTTAAAAGACTACTAGACCAACGTTCAAAACTTTCACTTAATAACAAACGACTGATTTATACTTCTTTACTAAAACCCGCCTGGACGTTCGGTATTGAACTGTGGAGTTCAACGAAACGCTCCAATCTTCAACGAATTCAATCTCTTCCGTCTAAAATTCTCCGCACTATCGTTAACGGCTCCATTTTACGTTTCAAAACAGACTTGGAAATTCCGTTTGTAGGTTCAGGTTGCTCGAACTCGCTATAAAAGTTTTCATCAGAACTTAATCACTCTCATTCCAATCCTCTTGTCCGCCATTTATCATCTCCATCGCCATCCAGATCATCCTCCCAGACGATTAAAATCAGCCAGTGGCCTCGCGATTTTCTCTCTTCTGAAGAGAGTAGCTAATCCTGGAGACGACTTAGGGAGTGTTATCACTGTGTAACTTCTCTCCTCAATTAGTGGAGTTTGTAGTGGTGTCAGCTATTTTCATTGTTAGTTACGGCGTATCGCTGGTGTAACTTAACTAATAATTTTTTTAAAAAAATTGTTTTAAATAGAATAATGAAAGTATATTTTTCGCATAAAACATGAAAAAATGTTGAAATTGACGCTTCTTGTTCTTATTTTACTTTAAAGGAAAATAATAATAATAATAATAATAATGATGATGAAATAGCCAACATGCAGCGTATTGAAGACGTGGTTCCTATATTTTCGAACATAAAATCAGCGGCTGTAGGAGAGGAAAATGGATGACCACCAAAATGGTTCCTTTTCTGGTTATAAATGGTTTGAGAGATACCGTTGAGACAAATCTTGACTCTAGGAGAGTAAAAGAGTTTGTTTTGTTATTCTAGAATCAAGATAATATTCATTTTGCTAAACTGGCTACCCTACTTCTTAAGTTAAGAAATGGGTGGGTAACAATTGAGAGGTTGTACCGGACCGACTTAGTAGACGTGACCTACGATCAGGTTGGCTGAAGTTAGTGCTAGAGCAAGCTAGGATCTTGATGTAGTACCAAGCACCAAACTGGTTGTAACCCGTTATTCTAATTACTGTTCACCAATAATACTACATTGAGAAGTTCTTTAATGCCCGATGAAGCTGGAGTCCTTCAAGGAAGTATTCCAAGTCCTTTCCGGTTTCTTATATATGCTGCTGATTTTCGTTCGTTCAAAATAAGATTCTTCTGACATCCGCTTTCGTTACAACTACATTTTGGTGCTATTCAAGCGTCAGAATATCCAAATTCTCTTAAAGCATCTCGTTAAGTGATTTCGTAGATGGAAGCCAAAAATAAATTAATAAAAATCTGTGAATATTGCATTTATTTTAAGAATTGCAACTAAATGCAATCCCACTAGCTGACATTGTACGTTACTTGAGAACAGTGACAAGAGATTTAGTGTAGTACAATATTTACGAGGTTACTCACTTAACAAATATACAAACTTATTAGGGCTTCCTTACGTAAAATTAAAGCATCGTTCTGTTCTTACAACTACTAAGGGGGAAGTTTTGTAATCATTTCAAATTATCGTCGCGTTAATCTATGTGGTGTATTCTCGAATGAAGTATCGTTTTATTCAAAATTTTATGTAGATTTGCATTTCAGAGGACTGGTTGCTGTGCATCTTTAGCAGGGGAGTTAGCCCCACGCGAATGAGGCCCCTAGTAAAACAAAATATAGTGAAGGTGACGCTTAATGCAGGTAATTTGATACTTTTGTGTTAGTTGGCAACCTTGGGTAGAGTGTTAGTCAGTTGGTTGATTGTTATTTACGTAAACATTACGTTTAATGACTATTTTGGAAAGTATTTTTGAATAACAGCGTTCTGAGAACCCTTTTTTTGTTTTAAATTTATTTATTTTGTAATTTACAATCTGTATAAATATATACAATAAGTAAATAGGAGGTGAATAAGATGAACTGGTGCGGGAGAAGAGCAGGAGGAGAGAAGCTACCCAGCGGTAGCACTTTCTATAGGAGAGAGGAGAATATGAGTAGGAGAGAGGAGAGATAGGAGAATAATGATTCCTAAATCATCTGAAGGCCCATCTACAGACTGCGAGGAAGTCGTGGGGCCATTGGCGATTCAATCGGCGAGGATTATTATGGATGTCAGAGGAAGCGAGAGACAGCACAAGAGGATTAAAACTAGTCGAAAGAGTAGTATGGAATTTTTGGTATTTAGTCTTGGCGAGTTGGTCTATGAAGGAAATGTTGAGGTCGTAGTGAAGAGTGAGGTTAGTCACCGTAGAAAGGAGCGTCAGCTATCTGTCGGCAGTAGTTTTGACTGAAATGTTTTTACTGTCCGTATGTTTGTAGGTTTGACTGAACCCCACAGCTCTAGTCCTGTAAGTCCACATAGGTTTGAGAATAGTACTGTATATTCCGTCCACGACACCTAATTACTGGTAGTTGGAAGTAAAGCCGGCCTGAAAAAATAGGCAATTACTTTACTATTAAACGTTTGAGTTCTATGGGCAATTTGGAGCGTCGTCCAAGTAGTCTGTAAAGCAGTTTCGCACGTTTCGTCATTGCTTGTCTTTTAAGTCTAGTGTGTGGGTTCCACGTGAGTCGTTTTGTCTATGTAGAGCCCAAGGTAGCGCACCAGATCTGAACAAGGAACAGGATTGCTGTTGAAGAGGACAGGTGGAGTAAACGTGGCATGCTGGCATTTCTGTGGAGAACCCATTTTTTAACTTTAGAAAAGAGTGTTAAAATCGTCAGAAATATTTCTCTCGTACGAACGACGAACAATATGGCAGTAGTTGCATGATCCGGGCGAGTTAAAGTTAAATGGAAAACTTTGAAAAGGTGAGCTACGGTAGTGTCCTTGTTCCGTTTTCCGCTGATGAGGAAATGTCCCGTATGGAAAGACGAGCTTCTTCTTCAAGACAACGCTCAACCTCATTCGGCACAACTGACTATCGGTAAGTCGGTTAGTTAGTTAAGATCTAGTTCGAAGATAACAAAATGTCCCTGTGAAATGAAAATGCAAATCACCTATAAAATTTTTATTATTCTTGTTCCCAAAGTTTCCAGTTACTTCGATAAAAGTAATACTCGTCCAATACGATAATTTGCCCATAACGAAAAGAATAAAAAAACGTCCATTAGACACTGATGCTATCGTTAAAAAAAAAGGTCCTTAAATTGTCGTACTGCTAAGGTTATTTATTTTTATAATAAATTGGCATTCTTTTTTAAATCAAGGAGCTTTGCTAATGGTCTAGAAAGGCCATAACGGTCACACTTCCTGAACTCTAGAATTCCTTCGCTCCCATAAGTTATTTATTTTACTGAATTCAACTTAATGTTTCCTCTTAAATTTTTATTATTATTATTTTATAGTATTTATGTGGGGAACTAAAATTTTTTCTTTATCTCTTTGTTTCAGGTATGTGAAAATTAGCTGATCAATTTGGTCAATGGTAAGAACTAACTCATTCAATAAAAATTGATCAATAGGATTTTTGGAACATTTATTTGCATTTAATTCTAATTTTTCCAATTATTTATTAGCTTATTGAATTACTGTATATTACGGAATTTGATTGTGTAATAACTCTCATTAATTCCATTTAATCCAGAACAGTAACTTCCTACTAGACTCCAAGGTTAAGCCAAAATATTTTTTTTTTAAGAAAAGCAATTATTCCTCTTTGAATAGACTCTTATAACTTCCTATATTTCAGGATAGAAATGCAGATTTGTTCAAACTAATCGCATGAATTATCATTTAATCGTAAGAATTAACGAACCTTGATAAGTTTAAGAATTATATCAAAAGCTGGCCGTTTTTGCAAACTCCTGATTGCGCAGTTCTGCTTACCGTTTGATAGTCTTGAGAGTCTTAAGAGATTAGTATCCTTCCGTAGTTGTGGTTCGGTTTTTATCACATTTAGAACTGGAAAACATTTATTGAAGGCTCTCTGTTGTATTGAGAAAAAATGTATCTTTCATTTCCATACAGACGTTGTCACCATTTTTTTTTTTCTTATTTTTGGCATTGGCTTTCGCCATACAGCCAGCATCGTCTAGGTGCTTATCACTAGAATATCACTCACTCTCCATTCTTACTTATAAATACATTCACTTCACACATTCATCCCTCTACTATATATATATATATATATATATATATATACAAGCATTTACATGTACTACAAACTAATGGATGGATCAGTACTCTATATTCCTGCCATCCTTATAGCTTAACCGAAATTAAAATCACCGTAATCCTTCTCTAATCATTTTCTTCCATTCATTCTAATCGGCTATAACTTTTAAATATATTCATATTTCATTACTAGTTCTGCTATAGACTTAAGCTCATAAATGTTGGTGCAGAATATAATGTCTTCGTAGCGAAATGGTGCATCTAAATACCTGTATATGTCGACAAACATTCGTTTCCTTTCTACCACATAACGTGGACATATCCATTATTATATGTTTGAAATCCTCCTCCTCATTGCAATCTACGTAAAGAGAAGAGGACCTTTTGTTGATCCTGTGTAGATACGATCCGCACACCGCGTGGTTCGCTCTCAGCCTGCTTATTGTCGTAACAACCCATTTATTAGTGACAGTTCCCTTAAACCATGGTTGTCTTGGTAATTTACACGAATTTCTAAAAATAAGTTTTTATGAGTTTCTGTTAAAAAAGAAAACAGACAAATTTTATTTAGATTTCTCTGACAAATAATATTTTAATTGAAATTACTTTAAAAAAAAGAGGCGCACCTCCCCTTGACAAGTTCTCATGATTTGTACTTGAGATGTTTGTTAAAAAACAGTTAGACTTTATTATCAAATTAATGAGCAACTCAGAGCTACTGCCTACCTTGATAAAATAACATTGCTGCACTACTGTTTCAATTTTTAAGATGTAAATTATTACTAAAATGCTTATGCTCCATAATCTGAACATGTTCTGATATATATTTTAAATCTATACAGAACTTACTTGGTAAGTTCCAAATGTTTATTTGAGTCGCTTCCCTGTTATCTTTCTATTTATTTATAATGAGTGTGTATCTGTTAAGATTGGGGGATATTTTTTTTTTTTAAGAACAGTTGGCATACTGTTAAGAAGTCTTTCAATCTTCAAACAAGATCCCAGTTTCCTTTCTTTTAGACTGTATTTGTTTTTTACTTCTTTGATCTTGCTGTTTAACATTTTTTCTTTCTTTTTTATGAGGGTTTAATTTAAGTATTGTGTAGTCTTTTCTGTGGTTTAGAAAGCCGAAAATTGAATCAGTGATTTGATCAGCATTATAAAATTTATTGGAAGATTTGCGTTTGTCCTCCACTCTTTCAAATTGCGAATTTGCTTTGTTTTTGTTTTTTTTTACACCAAAATTATAATTAGTTTTTATGGTTAAATTACCTGATTAAAGGCAAATACTGTTAACAAGTAAACGCTGTAGATGGCGCTCCTCATTGTTTGGCCTTGAACGATTTAGGAGGTTTCAGTTTGTGATGTGGCCACCCATTTTTTTTAGGAGTGTAAATACCAAAAATAATAAAGAGAATGGATACAGTGCAAGGATACAGCAATTCGGGTTCAAGTTCACGACCAAGCTGGCCTTAATTAACCTTAGATTTCTCTTTTTTGGAGTATCGGCAGCTCTATTTCTGGTGTCAGACAGTGATGACAAAGCTCTTCCCGGATGGTAGCGTTACAATGAAAACTCGCTCCAATTCTCATTGACCGTAAATGACGATCTTCTTCAATTAATTTAAATTAAACCAAGTAATCCTCATTACTAATTTTCTAGCGCTACTATTTATTATGATAAATGAAGCAATAAACAATAGGTGCCTTCCACAGGCTGACGTCATACCCATGGTTCTCTTAAAAAAGATAATTTCACTCGCTAAAACTCAAACCACCAATCATTATGCACCAATTCATAAATTGAACCAATCAGGTGTGTGTAAATTCGATAATGTAGCTTCGTCGAACATTTCCACCAATCAGCTGATGCTAAGGTTATTGTCCAACCGTATCAGCTGTGATTGGACATTTTAATTACTCAATAAAAAAAAAATTAAAATGCGTAATTATATTTTATTTTGAGAAGTATAAAGTTTTTAATATTAAGCAATTTTCTTAAATTTCACTTTTTATTGTTATAATTTTTTTTGTAAAATCCATCTTGCAATTTTGAGAAGGTAATTTTTGGGTTATTAAATCTTGCCTTGATTCCATTAGAAATTAACACCACTTGTGGAATTACGGGTTGATAATATCTGGTGCTAATGCTTGCGTGAAACTCTTATTATAATTATTAGAATTTTATTTAAGAACTTTCTTTCTTTGATTAAGGAATTTTGCTAAACATGTCTGTTGTCCTTATAAATAGATGTTGTAGTTAAGCCTTCCATATAAATCACTCCAGATAGAAAGTGGTTTATTCCTTTTATACAAATGGCTGAGAAATAGGAAAATGGGTGGTTCATTAAATTGGGATTTGTATTGACATAATAAAGTTGTACTAGTGATTTTGAATAAAAATTTTGGGTTCAAAATTGGCCGTAAAGGCTGGAGTAGTCTTCTTCTTCCTTGGCGCTACATCCCTGAAAGGACCAGTGCCTCCTCAATCAAAGCTCTCCACTGAGCTCTATCAAGAGACTTTAATCTCCATCTTCGCTCACCCATTTTCCTCAGATCCTCTTCGACGTCATCAAGACATTTCAGTCTTGGCCTACCTCTTCTTCTGACGCGTCCGGGCCTTCCATTTAAAAGGCGTTTAGGGATACTATTATCCACCATCCTCTCCACATGTCCTAACCCAAATCAACGATGTCTTCTTCTCCATAGAGAGTTTTCAGTTCCAAGTTGGTGTGGATTCTTCGCTCTTCTCTCTCGTTTACAGGACCATGTATCTTCTTTAATACTTTTCTTTCCCATACTCTCAAGGGTATCTTGGGTCAAAACCCAGCATTCATTCCTATATAGCACTACCGGACGTATCAGGGACTTAGATATGAGAAGCTTCGCTTCTGTAGTACTACATGGTTGTATTTTAGAGCCGATGTTTCTTCTTCTTTTTTTTTTTAAGGCGCGTCAACATCTGAGATCATTGGCGCCCTGAGCTGTTTTCAGCGCACCCCTTAACTGACAACACTGTCCACCTCCGGACAATGAGCTGTAAGCAGCTCCTGGCTAGCATTAGTTCCGATATTATTTACAGAACTGTGCTGGCGTGCCCCTGTATCCTTACAGTACAAAGCCCATACTGTAAATACCGCTATTCTCCATTCTTGTCAAATTAAATAAATTATATTCCTTTCCAGTTAATATTAAGGAAAAAACTTGAGACATATTTTTTAATGTTAAAGAAAATAAAGGCTATAAAGTTAATAAATAATGTTCAGCAATTTTTATTAACACGTTACAAGTTTTAGTTAGAATACTTTTTAAATAGGGGACTTGCATGTGTATAGAAGTGTTGGACTCTGTGTACTTGCAGCTAGAATTGTACGGCACTCTCCGTGCATTCGCCAGTTCGTCGTCGGCTGGCTGGAGCGAATCGATTGAAGAGAGAGGAGAAGCGACCGAGAGAAAGTCTGCGCTCCCTCTCCGTCCACCAGAGTACGGACTGACCCAGATGCTCACCCGACCTATCCCGGTTATCACCAACTTTGCTATACTTGAGCCACTCTGACTAACCTGTTGTTTTTAGTTACATGTTGTCCTCTTAGAGAAAAATTAAATAAAATTTTGTCGACACCTTTTATTTACTTCTCATTTTAATTAATTATTTTTTTTTTTTTTATCCAATTATGACTCTCTTTTTAGCGCCAAAGAAAAACATCGCGAATTGCTGGTAGCGTAAACCAGAATTACATTGGCCCAATTTTTCTATAACTTGGGCCAGTAAGAGTAAAGTACAGTGAACGTCATGAGTTTCAAATTTTTTGATCGTTTTTCAAGAATATGATTTTTTAAATATTTTATTCATTCATTATATCATTTCATATTCATTTCATTTCAAATTTATATCATTCTATTTTAAATGAATGTGTTTCTAAGTAGCCTCATGTAATACTAAAATTTAATAAAACGACACCACATATTGCTGAAAAACATTTTGATTAACACGTTTAACTGCGTTGTAAAACTAAAATATTTGTATATTTGTCCAGAAGACCGATTGAACAGAAAGGACGGCAAATGGGTCTAATATTTTTAGGTAAAGCCTTAGCAATCACTTCAATCAATAAACCCTAACATTCTGCGGGCAATCACTTCAATTTTAACAAGATTTAACTGACAGTTTGCCGATTACTATTAAGTTGCCCTTGATTATTCTTAAAAATTACTTAGCCTTAATACTTGCACTTAAAGCAATAAATGAAAATGTACTAAACAAATAAATTGTAAAGAAGGTGTAGATAAACAAAAATAAGTAAATACGCCGAGTTTATACGTGCACATGTTCGTGTGGAGAGTAAGTTGATAAATATGGAGATTACATGGTGAAGATTTTGAAGAGGTCAAGGCATTACGGCCAGTATTAAACAGTGCTGCTGGGGCAACTCGGGCAGAAAGAGAAAGAACGAGTATGTGGGAGGGAGATAGTAATTGGAAGACGAACAAGGCTAGATGTATTGACGTCCTTGGAGGGGACTGTACCAGCACTGTCTTGCATCCAGCATCCCCCGTCTTCGTCCTGTCTATTCCACATCTTGTAGAGTACCAACCGACCGTTTAATGTCGTGATCTCCCACTCAGATTACTTAGTTCTCTCTGCTCTTCATCTTCTTCACCATGTTATTTCTATTAAAGAGATACTTGACCTAATTTGTAAAAACAGAATTGGGTCTTTAGTTGAGCTTCTTAACGCAAAATGTTTTCCATTCTAAACAGGCATTCAGTAGTAAGGACGATTGTAGGCTTTAGTCTCTAATTGGTCACTTTAGAATTAGGTAAAGTCGCAAAAATACTGTAGTGCTATCATGTTTTCGAACTTTTCAAGGTCGAAGAAAGTGTATAACTTAAAAACAATGAACAGTGAGATCAGCTGATTTTGTACAATTTAACGTCCAGTACCTTACTAACTACTTTGTCTACAATGTTCTAATTTCTCTCAATTGTAGTGGTAGATGTTCTCCTCAATCGGACAAAATTTATTAGGAACCTGTACATTGAGACACAATAATATTTGGTAATGAAATTTATTACAAAATTCAACATCCTATTTCTCTTTAACAAAAACGTAATGTTTAATAAGTTAAGTAAAACGGTTGATAAAACGCTAAAAAGTACACAAATCAGCATTTACCTTACACTTAAATATTATTAGTAATTTTACTGTATTAACTTTTTATTAATTACATTGCTATTTATACCAGTTATAGAGTAAACGTTTCTCTACAATTTGTTGAAGAAATCATTAAAATCGGAACAATACGAAGAGAGATATAGAGGTTTGAAATTTGAGCTAGAGCAAAACCTCCAAAATTTAACCGTCTATTTCTCAATAACTACCTAGTATCATTAAAACATTGCTATTTATAACCTGTTATAGAGCTAACTTTTCTCTACAATTCGGTAAAGAATTCATTTAAATCGGAGCAATAAAAAGTGAGATTTAGAGTTTGGAAATTTGAACCATTTGCAAAACCTTCAAAATTTTTAACCTTCTATATCTCAATCGATTTGCGCGTTTATGCTCTACGTTGTTTACAAACAAAGTTAAAAGTATAAGTAGAAGAAGAACAGCAACAATTTTTGAAAATGCCGCTTTCGCCCATTTTTAGTATTTATCCTTTTTTCTCGTAAACTTATTAATTATGAAAAAATTACAGTTATAAAGGAGGATTTGCCCTACATTATAAAGAAAATTTGGGAATTTTATCTTTTATAAAAAAAGAGAAAAAAATTGTCAAAGTTGAGTGTTTTTCAACGTTATGCTTTTTCGTGCAGTTTTTGACGATCAACCCTTATATCGTACAACTGTCCTACCGGACAGTTTTAATCTCCCTAACTATTTTAACTAAAAGGTTCCATTTTCTCACCAGTTTAGTGGAAGAATATCTCCTCAATAGGACAAAATTTCATTGAACGATGTACACTACTTAGCGAGATATTAACACTCAAAACATGGGAACACGTTGAAAGTTCCTACAAAATTCAATATCCTTTATCTCCTCAACTTTTTGATTTTTTTTTTTTTAGCGATTTTTTCGCTTTAAGCAACAATCAAATAACTAATTTACCCATATCAATAGTTTAACACTGATCAGAAAATTTACATTGTTAAGTGTTAATATTATTCCAGAATAAATCGATTAGTTTGAAATGTGTTCTTCCAATATAAGTTATGATGTAATACGATTATTTTCGAAGTTATAACTGATCGTTGTTTGGATTCCTTAATGGGACTATTAATATGGTTGCTATAACGACATCCTGTGTGGGCGATATGCTTTTTATACCCATTTGGTACTTGGTGATAACGCCTACTATTTCTGCCTCTTTGATTCTTTTTTCTTTTTCTTCATCGACGATGAAGCATTACGTAATATTACTTTATTTTTATTTATAAATGAAAGTATTTAATAATAAATATATAATTATTGTTCATGGTTTTTTGGTGACTGCTTCATTTCGTCCAATATAAAAAAATGATTATTACCAATTTCGGTCGTAATTATTTTTATAAGTTTTGTTGCGAAAGATTCGTCTTAAGAGACCAAAGAGAAAGAAGAGCACGCGATAGGCCTTTTTTATGTATTTTTTCATCCCCTTTCTACTAAAAATATTACCAAGGCAGTAAAGCTAGTATTTTTCTTAATATCGGGAAATAAGTCGTTTTCCGAGTGATTTTTCTAGAAAAAATCAAATGTTAAGAGCTTTTGATGTTCTCAAGCATACACAAAATGGCTAAAAATTAATTTTACATCTTTTACAAACAAGAAGGTTTAATAATTATTTGGTAATTTCGGGAGAGTTGCGTTTAATTACCAAAAAAAAAAATGGAAACCTCCTGCCACATATTTAAGTGATCAATATCTTTCATGTAAAGGATCAAACCTTATTCCTTAATTTATCAAATAATGCACTTTCGCAGCTTGTGCAGCATGTACTGTGTCTTCAAAGGTGCCTCTTCTGGCTCGCAAGCCAGGTTAGCCAGGAGGTTATCAACTGCTCTCTGTATCTGAGGAGGCACCTTTGAAGGCATAGTAGGTTTCTTTCATAACTTTTTATACTCTTTAAAAATGTGTAAGTTATATGAAATAGGGGTCAACTGCAAACCCTCACTTTTGGTCTCGTGTCAGCCACGTTTGCGGGCAGGAATCTAAAATCAAGTCACATATTCTGTGACTTGCAACAAATTTTCCTCTACCATTTTTTGCTCAGATCGACCGTTTAAGCATGGAATGCATTTGAGCCGTCTTAAAATGAACACCCTGTATATGTGGATCCGTTTAAATAAAGTTTTGTGCATTTTATTTATGGTGAAATGTACTTCTAAAATGTGGCGCTAGAAATAAGAAAAATTGGTCAGGCGGGCTGTCAAAAATTTCTCTCATCAAAACAAAACAAAATCTGTTTTAGATTGAATTTCTGTAACTGTTATTTTGATTATTGCATTTTCAAAATATTATCAAGGGTGTTGAACAGCATGAAATATGGCATGATTTTTCACTTGTTTGTTAGAAGGACAAAGAAAAACTTGGTAAAGTATAAAAGGAAAATTTGTAAAAAGTTTTTGATTTCTTTAATTTTCTTTCACAAACATCTTTAAAAAAAAAAAAATTAAATAAATGCAAACTCCTTCGACAGATTGCTGGCGCTCCTTTCTACGTAACCTCACTCCTCACAACGACCTCAACATTCCCTTCATAGACCAACTCGCCAAGACTAAATAACAAAAATTCCACCACTACTCTCTCGACTAGCTCCAATCCTCTTGTACTGTCTCTCGCTTCCTCTGACATTCCTAATACTCCTCGTCGACTGAATCGCCAGTGGCCCCGCGACTTCCTTGTAGTCTGAAGGCCTAAACGCCATTACTCTCCTATCTCTCCTCTCTCCTACAGAGACTGCTACCACTGGGTAGCTTTTCTCCTCCTGCTCTCCTCCCGCACCAGTTCATCATATTCTCCTCCTCACATTCTCCTCTCTCCTACAGAGACTGCTACCACTGGGTAGCTTCTCTCCTCCTGCTCTCCTCCCGCACCAGTTCATCGCTCTCTCCATATTTACTTATTGTATACAATGTATACAGATTGTAAATTAAAAATAAATAAAATAATAAAAAATAAATAAATGCAAGCTCATGAGAAATAATAAAATCTTAATCATGAGCTTTGACAACTAATATCTCTTAACGTTTGCTGATGCAACTAACTCTCAAGCAGAATTTAAAAACAAATAATTCCGTCTGTTTCTCATTTTCTTTAGTAAAAGAAACTTGAATTCTCCGGGATTTTTTAAATGTTAAAATTGTTTGCAATTTTCTTTTCTTTGGCCAAAAAAGCGGGCGGGATAAAAAAAGGTCGCTGCCGCTTTGTAAATAGTAACAGAATTAGAATGTTAAGTCAGAGCGTGGAGTGAGGAAGGGGACTAGACAGAGAGAGACTTTGACGAGAAAGAGAGAGAGGTTACTCTTTTAATAAGAGCCAAGTGTATAATAGCGGTTACCATGGAAACGTCAAGCTCCCTAGACTGGGGAAACTGCTCCACAAGAGCCTGCAGTAACCTCTCTCCTCCCAACCTGCTGCCAGCCAGCTCTTTCTTCCTGGCTCACACAGTTCATGCCAAGTTCTGACAGTTCTTGTTTAGCAGCTTGCTGCTGCTGGTATGAGGTGGGAAACCTGTGGTAATATTTTCCTTGCTATAAGGAAAACGGGCTTTTCCACTAGCATCTATGTTTAACTAAATTACTGGAAATACGATATTATGATATTTTAAGTGGCTGTAGATTTTCTTTTTTTCATTTGAAATGCTTTGGCCTTGTCCATTTTTACTTCAGGGTCGAAATAGGGATCTTTGCATTTTTGGAACTCTATTTTTAATTCAGCAGCTGCTGTAGAAGATTACTCTTTGCGAGGAGGGGATTCAAATTTAACAGACGTCCTTGGAGTTAAATATTTCATTTTGAGCAGCACTAATTGCTTCAGCTAATTATTCCCAAGAACAATCAACAAGAATCGAGCGAGCTCTGCCTCACCTAACTGAAGTTTGTTTGACTTACGAGGTCTGTAAATTAAGTAATGAGACTGATTTTTTAAAAAAAATTTATTCAAAAAGAATTACAATTCTATATTGTCACCTTCAAAGTAACTTCCTTCTGAAGCCACACAGCGCTGGAGACGTTTCTTCCACTCCTCATAGCAGTGCTCGAACTCCGATACTGGAATAGCCTTCAGCTGGTCGGTTACAGCCGTTTGAATGTTTTCGACTGTCCCAAAATGAGTTCCCTTGAGGTGATTTTTCAACTTCGGGAAGAGAAAAAAGTCACAAGGACTCAAGTCAGGCGAATAAGGAGGCTGAGGATTCACAGGAATATTTTTACTGGCCAAAAACTCGTTTATTGAAATTGCTGTGTGACAAGGAGCATTATCGTGATGCAACACCCACTTGTTCTTGATGTTTGGTCTCACATGACCCTTTTTCGAAGTTTTTCAAGAACCTTTCGGTAAAATTGTTGATTGACCGTTTGACCTTGAGGAAGAAACTCTGTGTGTATGTTACTTTTTTTTTTATTTGCAACTGTACAAAAGATACATTTAGCAAAAGTGTTATAGAAAGAAACATTTGATAGTGCCACAGAGTTGGCTCAGTGCCACAACCAGAATGACGGGATGAGAGAATCCAGCCAGCGCTGGAACTCTCTAGGAGCGTATTGGGGTTTAGGAAGCAATGAGGTCACGTGGCCAACGCCGCTTTAGACGATGTGGAGGATTGTCAAGATAGGACGATGTGGTTGAGTGATTGAGCCAGAGGATTTCTGTGATCGCGTGAGTTTGCTGTGGAAATTTAGGAATCCGGTTGTGGATTTATTCATTTACATACGGAATATTGAGATCATGATGGAGGATGCGGTTGGGGACATAGAATGGTGCGTTAACGATTCGGCGGAGGACTTTAGACTGGAAAGATTGGATAGGTTGGATGTTGGATGGTTTGGCGGAGCCCCACAATTCTGCTCCATATTGGTCTTAGTAGTGTTTTGTAAAGTGTAAGTTTGTTTTGTACGTTCATGGAGGATTTTGGTCCAAGGAGTCTCCTTAAGTAGTCCGTAACGTCTGTTCAGTTCTTGTCTTTTAAGTCTTGTGTGAGGGTTTCCAGGTTAGACGGCTGTTTAGGTAGAGCACTAGATAACGAACCTGTCTGCGTAGTCATTAGGCCGATGTTGCTCTACGCCTGCTCCGCCTGTAGTAGCAACATCAAGAAACTTCAGAATAACGCAAAACAAATTTCTGAGACTCGCAACAGACTCTCCGCGACGCACTAGAACTGACTCATTCCACGAGACTGCGTCCAATACCCCCCCGTACACTCCTATCTCCAAAACTATCTGCTCAAACTCTTTTCCATCTTAGACTGCCATCCCAATCCACTATGCCGCGACATAGCCTCCTACAGATCCTTCTACAACATTCAGACACAGAAGACTAAAGCATATCCTACTCTAACTCTTTACACTAGCTGCAGGTTTTTCCTCCTTTTTTCCCTGCATTCCAATCCTCCTCACTTAACTTTTCTCTTACTTCAATAGTTAAGAAGGTTGTAATGTATAATACATTTACACTTCTATATTTATTTTATGTATATATTTATTATACATTAATAAATATTTATTCTATTCTAAAAAAAAAAAGAACCTGCGTGGACCTGTGTAGCTCAGTATTGTTAATAGTTAGTGGAGGACAGGTCTGTCTTCGTAATGTGAATGTCACCTGTATACATTTGGTAGTGTTAAGT
Organism: Rhodnius prolixus; assembly: GCF_049639745.1. Lineage (NCBI taxonomy): Eukaryota > Metazoa > Arthropoda > Insecta > Hemiptera > Reduviidae > Rhodnius > Rhodnius prolixus. The sequence continues at coordinate 29,308,208 of NW_027411624.1, forward strand.
TTAATCCTCCATGTTCTGCATCAAGCTTCTATGAGCTCAAGGTGTTCTTGGACAATGTTAGAGACTCGAAGGGGATCAGTGTGGGAAGATAGTATGGCGGTGTCCATCGGCGTAGGTTGTGATTAGGGTTTGGGGATGGGTAGGGATGTCAGCAGTATAGATGGTGTATAGGATCGGTCCAAGTATGCTGCCCTGTGGCACGCCGGCGAGTATTGCATGAAGATCAGAGACCTCTCCAGCGCATCTCACTCTGAAACAGCGATCGGTAAGGTAGGATTGCACGAGTAGGTAATTGTTTAAGTAAAAAACACCCATAAATTTAATGGAATATACTTTCTCTAAAATTATTTTTTTAAAAAAACTCTGGCCCTTAAATTTTCACGACTTGCTCATACTTCTCTTCTCAAAATTCTAACTCACAAGTTTTCTTCGCATTCCCAACAATCGAGTTATATTTTGAATCACCAATAAAGAATACCACAGTAAAGTAATGTATATTTTTTCTCTTATTGAAATATTAGATTCCAACGCGGAGATCCCGGATTTGTAACCAGCTGCTGGCCCTTAGATTTTTCACTTCCAAAGAGCTTCTTACAGCTCTCAGTCTGGTGATAGTGTGGTCTGTAATGAGGAAACACGGTTAGAAAGACAGATAAATTTTCTAAAAATTGATACCAATTCAGTCTTCTCTTTTTCGACAGTGTAGTTGTGTGTGAAATTATAATTTGGAGTAAATGCAAACTATATGAATTTTTTTTTATAAAAATAGCACTTGTTTCATATATTTTCTGAATTTTTTTTTTTTTTTTTTTTTTTTAAAGGGCAATTTGTAACCTTTGACTTCCTTATATTAAGACAGCCTACTTTAAAAATTGACTACTGGTCCATCTAAAAGAGTTTTCAATGAATTAAACAACTTCATAACTAACACTGTTGTGTGCTTGTGAACACGTTTTCTTGCAAAACAAACGTAATTTCTCTTACGAAGATAAAAGGAATCCTGGAAAATGATATACCGTTTGAAAGCCCATTAAACAAGGAAACTTTTATAAAAAGTGCCAGCACCTAGGTCGGATAATGATCACATAAGAGCCTAATGAGTTTTCTTAAAAATGTCGAGTTCTTTTAGTTTTCCAGCATCCGGAGGAAGATTGAGGCTGTTTGAAGAATAACTTATGCTTCAAAATGGTATCAATTTTTAGGAAATTTATCTGTCTTTCTAACCGTGTCATCAGAATCGAATTCGGACTAAAACTTTCTGTGTAATAACATTTTTATTGGAAAAAAGTAATGATTTTAGAAAAAAAAATTAAAGTTACGTCACTCAAGAACAGTGGAAAATATGAAGTTGGCCAATACGTCATTGAACTCCACTTTAGATGTACTTCACACAGTGGGCCTGTGGACAATACTTACTGGTTCACCCTGTATACAGCTCATTGGTACAATTAAGATACTTTTTTTTGGCGCCCAGGAAGCTCCTTGGATTAAACGATGGAACTCGGGTCAATTCGTACAGGATCGAGTGAAGAGGGGGTGAGAAAACGGATAAAATCAGTGATACCAACACACTGCAGTTACCTTGTACGTTTAGTGGATTCGCTAGTGAAATTTGAGATAACCCAGAATTACCATCACACATAACTTTGAGATTAATAGAGATATTGATTGGTATAAGAGAAAGAATAGGTCACCCTGTACTGTTCTGGTGTTAATGATATGATGGAGGTATAAATAATACTAAACACGTAAAAGGTAACATCATTACCCTGTATTCTCTTAAGTAAATACAAAAATTGAGCTAACACAATTGTTATTAACTTAATGAATATGTATGAATAAATATTAATTAATGATTTGCCATGAAGAGGTTGGTAGACGTGGCGTGAATATTTGAGCGGATGTTGAAATTACTGGCGAAGTGAATTCGTGAAGCGGCCGCAGCCTAGAGTTTGTAATTAATGTGCTTTCGTGTCACCAAATTAAGGAATTCAAAAAGTGAGAGAACAAAAAAATGACTGTGAAAGGTTAAAAGAGTTTAAAGCCAGGCTAGGCTGTGAATAATCTATTCTAAGCTATCCAAGCATCTTGAGGTATATACTTAGTTCTCGAGGAGTACAGCGATGAAAAGGAGATTTAAGTAGCTATTAACGCGAGCTAAATATAGAGATTTGATTAGGGAGACTGAAGGGTTAAATAGAATGAAACTAACTAGGTTAAACTAAATGTAAACTATTTCTAAAAGAATTGACTGAACTGGATGACGAGTACAATAAGGTCGTGAAGTGCGTGTAAGAATGAATCCTCAGTGAGTGAATGCAATGTCTGGATGCGATTGAGTGTCCCGAGCGGTGATCTGGCATCCTTGTATACTCTGATGCTAGGGCAGCTTCTATTGTTCTTAGCTCTACCTGGGCTTTAACCCTTTAAACCTTTCAAAGCCACTTCTTCCATATCTTTTGGATATCCTAATTCCACTCGCCATTCGTTCAGCCATTTCATTGATTAATAGTTGCATATTATAGTTTAGACTAATTAGTTATTGTAATTATCTCTCTCTTTCTTGAGCTAGTAAACTATTAAATAGTAATAATACCTTTTATTCTAGCTAGGCCCTTCAGCCTCCCTAATTAAATCTCAACTATCCGCTCGTCTAATAATGATTAGTTACTTTAATATTCTTTATATTGCTGTACCCTACATCAACTCCATCTGCAGCTAACAATGCAGGGCTTTCTGCTTTAAAAAATCGCAATGCTGTACTGCTGAACTAAATTTTGAATTTTATCTGAATTTATAAAGGAAATTTTACAAATTTACAGAGAGTAAAGTTAGATCCTCTACGGTCTTAACTTATCAAATGTCTGCCTTGAATAGTGTGTAAAATGTAGTGTTATACTATATGTGCGCTTGTTGGTTATAATGGACAAGATCAGTTCGCCCGTGTGTGAGTAATAACCTCTAGCTGGATATATTATCTCCCTTTGTGGATGCTATCACGATACATTGTATGCGTAGCTTTGTCCATATTGTAGGTGGTAGCGTTCGTTGTTCAGGAGATGTCCCATTGGAGACGCTTGTACCTTGTAGCTAGACCATTCTCTTCGCCAGGAAAAATGTTGTTATTTAATCATTTCATTATTTTGACGTAAAAAGGCTGGCACTAAAAACAAAATGACACAAGAATTCACCATTGATTACGTAATTAGATGTTCTTCAAACTTATAATCTTTACTAAAAATAAGTTGACTTCTATAAATAAATCTATAAATTTTCACTTTAACCAGTTAAGCGTGGAATTTAGTTTTAAAAAACATCCCTACAGTGTGCGGAATTAAAATCAGACAATGACGTGTATACACCTCAAACGCAGGGCAAAACAACGTCATAATAGTCAAAGCAAGCGACTTTTTCTGCAATCTCTGGGGGCTTGAGATTACAGATCATTCTGTGCTCATTCAAAAGCCTGCACCGCTTCACGTATGCATTACCCCTAGTTAACTAGGGACGCCAAGAGCTTTTACAAGGAAGAAAAAGAGCTTTGAATTCTGTGCAAAATGAAATCATGCTCATACTGAGAGGTCTGAATCTCTAGCTAAGGTAAAAACGGCATTGCACAAGGGTTGAGAGCTTCTATTTGTGTGCGTAATGCCCAATCTCTAATGCGGAGACCAAACATGTACCAACCACTTATCATTTGGCTGGCTCCCACCGCAGTTCTATTGGTAAGATAAAGGAAACATCCCACCAAATAATATTCTTATTGTATTTTATTAAAATTTCGAGTTTTTATAGTTAATGGCAATTTTATGTTTTTTACAACGAGTATACACGTCGAACTCGCTTAACTGGTTAAAGTTTCATTAGAAAAATGTATGTTTTATGAATGGTTGTTCAGTTGCAACATTTTTAAAGATTTGATATGGTGGAGATTGTACACCTGATTCTGATGCAGTATCAAAACGGATATATCCCCTTTAAACTTGAAATCTCAAATTGGATTGGTCGCAAAACCTTTTTTTATTACTTTTATGATGAATATAAGAAAAGAACTTGTATACTCATTCTTACTGTAAGTTGCAGCAGTATGATGACCTTAAGAGACATCTCCCTTCCAGTTCATTTTCAATAAAAATAAAATAAAATTTGCATACTGTAGAAAAGAAGTATGAAGTGATATAGAAATGTAGGAAACAATATCGTAACCAGCGAGAATGGCACTGTACACAAGGTGAAAGGGGTGCGTATGTACGAGGGGACCAGGACTAGAGTTGGGAGGGCTGTTATGCAGCGGGGATTGCTAGAGAGGATGTGATGCATTATTTTAGGGGGATGACGGTTGAATAGAGGGGCGCTTGGGCTGTACCGCCCCATCGCTGCTGCTGCCTCCAGCCACTCTATGCCGCCCCATTTATCTCTTGTCTTCATTCCTCTAAATCCCGGGGCGGTTTATTACATTATCAGGGCACGAAATTCATTTCTACGAACATCATATTCTGTCTGTAACCCACGCACGCTAACTTGGGACTACAGAATTGCATCAAAATGCACTTTTTTTTCTCCATTGTTTGCCCAACTAAATATTTTGTATTAGTATTGTACGATTTATTCGTATTTTGCTTTTTATTCGTATTTTGCTTTTATCCATTATTAATGTCAATTTATTCTGTTATATCCTTATTCGAAACGATTTTCAAATAGTTCGCAGGATAATTATTAAGGACAGAATAGAAATTAATAGCCTTTTTTGTACTAGAAATTTTGCCACAAATTGTTAGCAGATCTTTCCAGTCCACGACATCTAAGTGGTAGTTCGACATTAACCTCCGCGATTATTTTATTGTACTAAAGGTACCATTTAAAAAAAATTAATTAATTGCTGCAGACATACAAATTTATTCAATAATAATACGACAATTCCGTTATTCTTTAAATTTTGTAACCAAATTTAATAATTAATAATATTTAATGGGCGATAAGTCCATATACAGGGTGGGGCAAAAGGGTATGAACCGGTTTTAAAGGGATGTAAAACAAAAACAATTCAACTTACAGAAATTATGTTTATATTGTTTAATTCAGTACAGAATCTAGTTTTTTACATTAAGTTTGAAAGATGATATCACGTAGGTGGTGGCCGTCAGCCGCGATGCACTCTTGAAGGCGAATTCTGAAGTTTTCAACCGCTCTTCTGCACATTTCTGCGATGGGTATTGGCCGTAACTTCCTCTCTGATTCTGCCCTTAAGTTCTTCCTGGATATGTGGACCGATGTTTAAAAACTTTTTCCTTTATGTACCCCCAAAGAAAAAAATCACAAATGCTGAAATCTGGTGAGCGCGCAGGCCACTCCACGTCACCCCTCAATGAGACTTTGGCGCTGGGGGGAACACTTGCCTCAATCTCGCCATTGAAATCCTAGCAGTGTGGGATGTAGCCCCGGTCCTGTTGGAACCAGATGTCTCCCAGATTAGTTGCTTCACTCAATTCTTCCAGCTCAGGTTCAAAAAAACTCTTCCAACATTGTCACATAGCGCTCATCGGTGACAGTGACCCGGTTCGCCCATTATCCTCGAAAAAGTAAGGACCAATAATCCCAAAGTGGGATACTGTACCACCATACAATCACTTTAGGGGAGTGAAGTGGCCTCTGGTGAATTTCCCTTGGGTTTTCATTAGCCCATCAAATGTGCAGAACAGCGGTTGAAAACTTCAGAATTCGCCTTCAAGAGTGCATCGCGGCTGACGGCCGCCACCTACGTGATATCATCTTTCAAACTTAATGTAAAAAACTAGATTCTGTACTGAATTAAACAATATAAACATAATTTCTGTAAGTTGCATTGTTTTTGTTTTACATCCCTTTAAAACCGGTTCATACCTTTTGCCCCACCCTGTATTACACTACATTGGCACTAGAGAAGCGCCCAGCTTCATGCTCAGAACTATCGATAATCGAATTCCTCCAAAAAAAATATTGTGGATAATTAAAAAACTGTAAAAATGAAATAGCCGGAATCGGCGGAATTGTAACACTAATTCCAATTGGCTGATTTTATTAAAAAGCTTATTGCTGTGTTTGGTGGTTGCATCTAAAACGGAATAGAAAATTGGAATAAAATTCTCGCAATGCTTTGTTCTAGAGTAATACTAATCAAAAATTTAATAGACAAACATGCACAGAACAAAATTGTTTTAACTCGATGAATTTCAAAAGGATTATTTTCGATATTAAAAATCGAAAACGAAAATCGAACACCATCACAATACTAACTAGTTTAGTAATAAAAAAGTGACGCCTAGCTAAGGGTTTTTGTCAATTTTCTCTATGTAAAAAATTGATGTTCCATTAAAACTGTCCAATAGGACAATTGTAAAAGGGTTGATCGTCAAAAAATGTGCACGAAAAAGCGTAATGTTGAAAAAAACCCCAACTTTGACAATTTTTTTCTCTTTTTCTATAAAAGATAAAATTCCTAATTTTTCTTTAAATTATAGGGAAAATCCTCCTTTACAGATTTAGTTTTTTGCAACAACACAGATTGTTAAATAATCGAGCTGTTAACTGCGTTACTCAATTAACTCCATAAAACAAAAACAAACAAAAAAATGGAGAAATGCGCTGAGATAATGCACATTGTTTATTTAAAATTCCACTTACAATATAAATTCAAATAAATTTACCATTATCATTCAGCGCCACCTACAGAATTTGAGTTGAATTATTGCAACCATTTGCATTAGAGCACGGGATTAATCAAAATGGCTTCTGAAATAAATTATTGGATTTATGGCGAACATTTTTTTTGCCGTTTAATGGTGTTGATCTTTATTATTTTGGCAATTTTTTTGTAAATACCAAAAATATAAAAAGCTATGACTGAACCAACTGCTTTTACACATAAATTTAAGATATTTCAAAAAAAAAGTGGAGTAATCGATATGTGCAATGAACGGTTCGATTAATAATGTACTGGTAGGAGGTTATAAAGCTTAAGCTGTTACTTCCTGTATGTATTTACGTAATATATATTAGTGTTATGAAAAAAGATCTAACTTTTTTGTAAATAATACCTAAATAAATTTTATTCGAAATCTTGGTATTAATTTTCACGGGGAAAAAGAAATTAGATTCATGAGAAACTTCTACGTAGCCAGGTCACTTTATGACAGGTGAAAGCAAACATGTCGCAAATCTGATACGTTCAGATTACAGACTTTTACAGCTGTAAAAGAAAGTAAATATTAATTAAGAGGTAGGTAATTAACAAGAAAAAAAGAAAAAGTTTTTTGTATTGAATAGCACGTGTGTTTTTGTAACAGGATATTATGGTATTGTCTCTGGACAGGAGCAAATGTAGCCCATTCTCTAACAACTAACAGAGATGAGCTCTCTCTCGTTTAGGATGCACAAATTTGTGTGTTGGCAACCACCCCCTAATACACGTGCAGCCTTGTCTTTCCGGCTATGACGTCATCATTATCATCATCATTATCACCCCAGGTCCCTGGCTATTTTAATTTAATCTATCTTTAATTGCATTTTGTCTTGTTACTTTTGCATTTACTCTTTTCACCGTTTGAATCAAACTTTTGTGACCTTAATTGTAAAATATATTTTTTAGTTTAAAATTTTTCAAAGGTGGCAAGGTTATTTACTTTGTCCATATTCCAACAGGTGAAGTTTTAAAGGGCAAAGGTTCCAATTAAATTTAAAAGTTGTAAAAGACCAGCTTATTTCTTCTATCAAAAATGCTTGAAGAAGCTAGATGTTAATCGTGCCTAGACCTTTAGAATATCTGAGGACTGAACGCTTCTACGTAAAATAAATATTTTGGATGAAACTACAGAAATACAGAACAAAGATAACAAATACAGAACTTCATTACTTAAAGGTTTAATTTTACAAATCTTCAGTCGCTCTAATTACATCTAAATATCTTATTACGTCTTTTTAAAAAACAAATCACAGAAGCCTTATTATCTTTATGCACGTAATCTTCTATTTCTCCCAACTGTGAATAGAATGCAGCATTGTTGAATTCAATAACATAGAAGTGTGTTAAGTTCTATACCGACCTTATTATTAAGATTCATTTCCTGCTGTAATTGACATTTTGTTGCATTAGAAGGCACAAAACGAAGGTCGAATGTTTCGTCCTTTAATTATCAACCGTAAAACCAGGTATGGCGATCACTTTTCCGGTTCAGCTGAATAGATTGAACGACTGTGTTGTTTCCGTAAGTCTCCAAGCCGTAGTGTAGATAGCCGAGCGGATATAGGCTAGAACCGCAAAGCTAAGATGTATTGGACTTAGTGGGTTTGGTTCCCTGGTCTAGGCCATGGATTTTATTTAATGGTTAATATTGAGAACGTTTTACAGTAAAGTATGTTTGCTAGTCGCCTCCATCCGAGATACCTAATGCGATAGTTGGACGTAAAAGCACGCCTGAATAAATAAACATTATTTCACTTAACGAGCAGGTGTATCTGTCCATAATGTATCGAATAAAAATTATTCCTCTGAATGGATATTTCAAAGGACAATTTCACGAATACTGGAATGTTTAGTGAAAGGAAGTAACTTATTAAATTGGCAAATTTTTAACGAATCAATTCTTTTCGAAAATTTAAATTATTCATTATTTAATCAGGTGAATGCCCTGATGTTATTATAAAATACACCTCGAATGGTGGTATTATGGGCAAACATTATCGCATAAATGCCGAACGAATCTCTATTAACGCTATTAATAGGCATCAGATTGGTTGAAATAATTAGAATCAGGAAATTGATTGGCGGAATCATATTACCAGTATAAAAGATTGTACCTTTATCATAAAGATTGTCAATCAATAAATACGACATATGGATTATTCCAATTCACCAATTTTGCTCAACATTTACATTATTTTTCACAGCAAAATTTTCTGGTTTTATTTTCAATGGACTGTAAAAGGAGAAAATTATAATATTCAAATATTTATTTTTAATCCATTACAACAACAATAATAATAGAACAAAAGTTACTAAAACAATATATGCACTCAATGACTCAATGACTAAATAAATGTTATAGCATCATGACGATCTTTTATGACGTAACCAAGTGTGACGAAATATTTACTGAGGTGCCCTTCACTGGACCTCAATTCAAGGACAGTTGGTTGTCATTGCATTTTATTAATATTTATTATTAATATAATGATTGGTTAGAAGATCATCTGATTGTCTGCTAATATGGAATTATATTTGGTCAATACTATTAATATAGCTTACTGAGGTGACACGAGTGGTTAAAGATTAGACCCGCAAAGCTAAATATGTTGGTTTAGTGGGTTCGATTCCAGGGTCTAGGGTCTTGGATTTTATTTAATGGTTAATATTAAGAACTTTTTATAGTAAAGTACGAGGGTCGTTTGAAAAGTCCGTGCAAGGTCAGAGAGATAGCACCACTGGCGCGTATCGAGGTTATGTTTAGTTAGTAGCATCTCTTGGAAGAACACACACCAAGTTTCAGCCAGATCGGTCTATTTCTTTGTGTTTGGCATTCGTTTGAATCGAGGAAGTCGAGTGATTTTCAAAAAATGGACGAAAAAGAATTTCGTGTGTTGATTAAACCACTACTTTATGAAAGGCAAAACGCCTCAGGAGACTAAAGAGAAGCTTGATAAACATTATGGTGACTCTGCACCTTCGATTTGAACAGATTATAAGTGGTTTCAAAATTTTCGGAGTGGCCATATGGGCACAAGTGACGCTGAACGTTCTGGACGCCCTGTTGAGGTTACTACTCCAGAAATCATTGATAAAATCCATGATATGGTGATGGATGACAGAAGAGTGAAGGTGCGTGAGATTGCTAGTGCTGTGGGCATCTCGAATGAACGGGTACATAATATTTTGCGTGAACATTTGGACATGACAAAGCTATCCGCAAGATGGGTGCCGCGATTGCTCACGCTTGACGAAAAACGAAATCGTGTGAAGTGTTGCAAGGATGGTTTGCAGCTGTTCCAGAAGAATCCGCAGGACTTTAAGCGTCGTTTCGTCACTGTGGATGAAACATGGATACATCACTACACTCCTGAGACCAAAGAACAATCTAAACAATGGGTTACCAAGGGGGAATCTGCGCCAAAAAAAGGCGAAGACCGATCCTTCGGCCGGAAAGATTATGGCGACTGTCTTTTGGGATTCGCAAGGAATAATCCTCATCGACTATCTGGAAAAGGGTAAAACTATTACAGGTGCATATTATTCATCGTTATTGGACCGTTTGAAAACCGAGCTGCAAGAAAAACGCTCACGATTGGCCCAGAAAAAAGTCCTTTTCCATCACGACAACGCACCAGCTCACACCTCAGCAGTTGTGGTCGCAAAATTAATGGAAATAGGGTTCCAACTCGTTTCACATCCCCCCTATTCTCCAGACGTGGCTCCCTCGGACTACTATTTGTTCCCCAATATGAAGAAATGGCTGGCGGGAAAAAGATTTTATTCAAACGAGGAGGTGATTGCAGAAACGAATGGCTATTTTTCAGACTTGGACAAATCCTATTATTCGGAAGGGATCAACAAACTAGAGCAGCGTTGGACGAAGGGTATAAGCCTAAAAGGAGACTATGTTGAAAAATAAAAAAGGTTTACCCCAAAAAATTAAGTAGTTTTTATTTTTGCACGGACTTTTCAAACGACCCTCCTATATCGCTATCGCCTCTGTCCATGACACCTAATTTTGGTATCTTGGACTTATGGGCATTACTTTACTTTACTACTGCTTACTGTGCTCTAACTTTGAATTACATGACAACTATTTTTCTATCGTGGGTCCAGTCTGATATTTAATAGATGGTATATTTTTCTCAGTTTAAATATGCCAGCGGACATGTTGATGACGGTCAAAAGATAGTGGAAAAGTTAGTGTGTTAATACTGAATAACTTTTCTAATCTGAGTATTTTGTTGGCATTCCATATTATCCTTGTAAAATATGGACTTCTAATTCGTATTTACCGAGATAGCCTTCAATGAAATAACTTCCTATATACTACGATAAACACATGTTTTGTTTGTTCAAGGCCACTCTTTTTTTCTCTGTTTTCACACAAAATCAATCAATATCGAAACAAAATTATTGATAATATTGTTGATTCCACTGAGAGTTTGAACTCTTGACGAAATTGAGAATAAAATTAAGGAAAACTATTTTGCATTTAGTGGGTTTAAGGTAATATCTGTTAGATTTTCTGTACAAGGTCGGTGCTGAAGTAGAAAGAACACGCTGCAGACAGTGAACCCCGGTCAGTCACAAGCACTGTGTGAGTCTCCCTCTCCAACAGAGGACACGCTACTTTTGCGTAACATCCAGGGCCGTCTGAAGTGATGTAAAATTGGCGCCCGGAGCACCAGCATAAAAATCAAACTAGCTTCTTGCCGTATTTCGATCTTTGAAGGTTAAAATTCAATAAAAACTTATAATTTTTCGCTAGAGAAACATTTATTTTGCAGGAAAAATTTCTATTTATGAGTTATCCAATCAGTAACGGAGAAATCGCCCTAAGAGTGGAACAAAAGTTTCAGAAAGCATCGCCTTATTATTGTTACAGGAAGATTTGTGCTGGTAGTATATATATATTGTAAGTTCTACAGCAAGAATAAGGGGGTCCTTGTTCTCGATACAAGAGGTGCTGCTAGCCCAGCTTAAATATTAGGAGGAGGCTCTAGGGGGAGTAGAGTTCGTGAATGTTCGTTGAACATCGGAGCTTAGACAAGTGTTTCACAGGTGGTGGACTGATCTCTGCTCACTAGCCTCTTATCAATTCGTTTATTTATTTTTTTTATTATTATTTTAGTTATTAATTTTTACGTCATTGTAAACAGGTCCGATCTTGACGCTCGTCAAGAGCAAAAAGATGTATTGATCACTGCAATTAACCGTAATTTACTAGTTTCTTACTAATCGAGAAGTACACCAATTAAATACAAATAATTGGATATTAGGTGATAAAATTTGTCAAAACTATTTGTGATTTTAAACTATAGTGAGCTACTCACTAGACTACTTTACCGCAGATCCAGACTTGACTTGAATCACTAACTAAACATCTACAAGAAGCTATTAAGACCGACATACGGAGCAGAAGTGTAAGGCTCAACAAAAACCCTCTAACTCCAAAACGCCTGCAGACACTACAATCTAAAATCCTATGGAAAATCTTGAATGCTCCATACTACATCTCTAACCTTACAATACACACTGACCTTCACATCCCTTTTGTCACTGATCTAATAAAGTCTCGCTACTGCAACTTTCACAGCCTCCTAGAGCTCTCCATCCTAATCCTTTGGTCCAACAACTCTTCTCTCCTAATCTTCCGGACAATCCTCCTCGTCGCTTGAAGCGGAAGTGGCCCAGAGACTTACTGATGTGAGCGTAATCCACTGAGAAAGAGTTTCACCTGTGGGTGATTGCTCTAATCCATGACATTACAAGTGATCTGAACTAGTTTGATCAAATTTACTTGATGCAACATTTGTTGTAGTTATAAATATGGCTAATAAAGTGGAAAAAAAACAACTATAGTGAAGTAATTCCACTTAATGTCGTTCAAATATCTACCTGGTTATTGTCACTTTTTTAATATTTAGTATAAAATGTTTTACATTAGTTATGAGCATTTTATTTTACTTATTTTATTTTTTTATAAAAATGAAAAGTATAGAATATAATTTTAAAATCTGATTAAGCGCTGAAAATAGACCCTGATGGTCGTTTAGCCAATTCAAGGTGACCGAATGAGGCCAAGGAATACAAATAAATGGAAAATCTTTGTCTATTTCTTCTCTTCGCTTATTTCTTTATGTATTTTGATCGTAGGATATATTTTTTTGTATTTCCGTGAGTGTAACCTTAAACATAGTTTCTTAACCTGACTTATAACCAGGAGTGAAGAAAATGGATTTTAAATCAATCAGCTGCAACTTGTCCAAACTAAGTTTTGAATTTCTTTATTTCCATTCGCCACTTTGTTTATCTGCAAATCTGGATTTTGAACGCTTTCAACAATTTCAAAAAACAAAAAATTTAGGGTGTAAAGCATGCCATGGATTACATCCGTTCTTTGTTTTCACTGCTTTTCTTGAAGATAAATGAAAATGATGCACGCTGTGAAGGATGATCTCTTTTAATTTTAGTTCACCATACAAACTTTTTTGAGTGTAGGAATATAATTTTAATTATGGGGCCGTGACCATCTTACTGTCAAAGAGACCCGAAGGCACTGAACTGTCAAAGTGAACCGTACACACTTTACCAAACAGTCAAAGAGGGTCATAGCCACTTGATTGTACTATCAAAGAGAACCGTACACACTTTACCAAACAGTGAAAGAGGGTCATAGCCACTTGATTGTACTATCAAAGAGAACCTTAGCCACCTGACGGTACTATCAGAGAGGGTCATAGCCACTTTATCGAACTCTCAACTAGGGTTGTAGCCGTTTTATGGAACTATCAAAAAGACCCGAAGGCACTTTACTGAACTGTCAAAGAGAACAGTAGACACTTTACCAAACAGTCAAAGAGGGTCATAGCCAGCCACTTGATTGTACTGTCAAAGAGAACCTTAACCACCTGACGGTACTATCAGAGAGGGTCATAGCCACTTTATCGAACTCCTAACTAGGGTTGTAGCCGTTTTATGGAACTATCAAAGAGACCCGAAGGCGCTTGACTGAACTGTCAAATAGAACCATAGACACTTTACTAAGCAGTCAAAGAGGGTCATAGCCACTTGATTGAACTATCAAAGAGAACCTTAGCCACCTGACGAGACTAACAGAGAGGGTCATAGCCACTTTATCGAACTCTTAACTAGGGTTGTAGCCAGTTTATGGAACTATCAAAGAGACCCGAAGGCACTGAACTGTCAAATAGAACCATAGACACTTTATCAAGCAGTCAAAGAGGGTCATAGCCAATTGATTGTACTGTCAAAGAGAACCTTAACCACCTGACGGTACTATCAGAGAGGGTCATAGCCACTTTATCGAACTCTTAACTAGGGTTGTAGCCGTTTTATGGAACTATCAAAGAGACCCGAAGGCGCTTGACTGAACTGTCAAATAGAACTATAGACACTTTACTAAGCAGTCAAAGAGGGTCATAGCCACTTGATTGAACTATCAAAGAGAACCTTAGCCACCTGACGAGACTAACAGAGAGGGTCATAGCCACTTTATCGAACTCTTAACTAGGGTTGTAGCCGTTTTATGGAACTATCAAAGAGACCCGAAGGCACTGAACTGTCAAATAGAACCATAGACACTTTACCAAACAGTCAAAGAGGGTCATAGCCACTTGATTGAACTATCAAAGAGAACCTTAGCCACCTGACAGGACTGTCAGAGAGGGTCATTGCCACTTTATCGCTCTCAGCTGGGTTGTAGACCTAACTATCAAAGAGGGTCACAGCCTCTTTATTGAACTCTCAAAGTGGCCCCCATAGAACAAAAAAACAAAAACAAAAAAGACCAAAAATAAAACCCTTGCCTAAACCGTGCCTCAAAAAACTCTAATTTGTTTTCAACGCCAGCCACTAAATAGTTAAAAATTATGCAAGAAGTTTTTAGCCTGCACGAACTATGTTTATAAATGCACTTCGTGAGTCATGGAGCCATAATAATCTCTTTTGAGGTGGTTAAAGAAGCCACGAATATTGCCGTCCATACCGTACACTGTTTTACAGTTGACCTATTCTGCTTTCTTAGCCGTAAGTCGTTTGTCACGGTTATAGGCTACAAACTGCTTCCTTGTACCACTCAATTAAAGCAAGTTTGAGTCTCGCTCTAGGGTAAAACTATGTGTCCTAGAATTTATATTTTCCTCATTAGATAATATGCGTGCATTTTTCTTTTAAACCGGTTAATAATTTGTAGATCTCAAATTACTTATTTCACTTGAAGTGCATTTACCACTTTCACTGTTAGTTGATCATTAAATATCTTGATTGATTTTTTTTGTAATTGATTAACTTTTATATTCAATAAATATTTTTGCTACAAAATAATTAAAATTTGACGAAAATAAAATTTCACAAGGTTAAGTTTATTTTTTAATAAAAAGACAGAACAAAAAAGGCCACACTCAAATCGATTGTAAACGTTGGTCGAAGGAGGTTTATCAAATAAAAAATTATCAAATACTGTGATAACCTTGATTAGAACGTAAACCTAAATACATTTCATTTATTTATGTCAATTAATATTATTATTTTTACTTTACTTTATTTTATTTTTTTGAAATCAAGTAAATCCATCGTCAAAGTTAAATTTATCTATTATTATTACAGCCATACTAGCCACAAGTACACATCCTTCATCAGCTTCATACAAGTTACAGACACACTTACATAAAATAGAATCCTGGGCAAAGAAGTGGCTGTTTAAAATGAATCCACAACATACCACGTTTACTCTCCGGCGGGGCTCCTGTCCTAATGTCCTCTTCAAACAGCAATCCTCTTCCTTGCACAGATCTGGTGCGCTACCTTGGGCAATACATAGACAAAAGACTCACGTGGAACCCCCACACTAGACTTAAAAGACAAGCAATGACGAAACGTGCGATTAGATTAGATTAGATGGTAGATGGGACGGGACCTATACCCCAAGGCACCGCAGCCACAGAAGACTTATTGTGCCAGTCCCTTCTTAGTTCTAGTAGGCGAACCCTCCCCTCCTAAAGA
Source organism: Rhodnius prolixus (assembly GCF_049639745.1). Taxonomy (NCBI): domain Eukaryota; kingdom Metazoa; phylum Arthropoda; class Insecta; order Hemiptera; family Reduviidae; genus Rhodnius; species Rhodnius prolixus. Next base: position 29,323,956 of record NW_027411624.1, read on the forward strand.
GGTCAAGGACTTTCCCTACTAGTTGTTTTTGCGCTACTATCTCCTTCGGCCTCAACGTTCCAAAGGTTTCATAGCGCAAACTTTCGATTGCAACGCAATCGAACAACAGGTGAGAGGCCGTTTCCTCCTCTTCCTGACATAATCTGCACAACGGCTCCGAGCTAATAAGCCCCACCTTGCGCAGATGCTTCTTGAACCTACCGTGCCCCGTGAATAGGCCTGTAATCAGAGTAATCTGATTTCTGCCCAAACACAGGGTCTCTTTGGATCTTTGCTTACACAGCCAAGGCATCAAAGTCTTGCTGTGTTTAACCCCAGGACACATCACCCAGTTCTTTTCGTGCTCCCTCCAGATCCAATCTCTGAGAGCCGCGCGAACCGAACCCCTGGTGATCCCCAGGACAGGCTCTGGACCGATGAAAGGAGTGTTAGCCCCATTCCTGGCCAGATAATCAGCTTTTTCATTCCCTTCAATACCCACATGACCCGGCACCCATTCCAACCGAACTTTGTTGTGCCGCGCCAGTAGTTCTAGGGCCTTCCTGCATTCCCAGACCAGGGAAGAGGTGATTCTGAAGGATACGAGAGCCTTCAGTGCAGCCTGGCTGTCCGAAAAGATGCGAATCTCCCTATTTCTAGGTTCCATCCGCAGGTTTTCCTCAGCACATATTTTAATAGCAAAAACCTCGGCCTGGAAGACTGTGGCGTATCTCCCAAGAGATCTCTCAATGAGTACCTCGGGTTTAACCCCATACACTCCAGACCCAGTCCCACAGTCCATCTTGGAGCCATCGGTAAACCAAATGCCTCCCTTCCGGTACTGATCCGTCCAGTTTACCCTCCATTCAGTCCTCGGTTTAATACACACCTGAAAAGGAGTCTCGAAACTGTATTTAGGACAGATACTGTCCCCTGCCATGTCAATAACCGGCCCAGGGTCGACCTTATCTGAAATAATCATATGGCCAATGCAGGAACTTATACGCCTCCATTGCCCATTGCTCGCCATTCTGTACGCACTGGCCCTTGCCTCCGCCTGAATAACATATTGAAGCGGAGCCAACCCCAGAAGTACCTCCAGCGCCGCAGTAGGGGTGCTACTAAAGGCCCCCGTGATCATCAGACAGGCCAGTCTCTGCACCCTTGCTAGAGCCTTAATTGCCGTCTGTTGTTCAGTCTTCCTCCACCACACCACTGAACCGTAGGTGATGATAGGTATGACTGTACGTGTATAGAGCCAGTGGGTCATCTTTGGGCTAAGACCCCATGTCTTCCCACAGGTTCTAGTTATTCCACAAAGGGCCTGTTTAGCCCTTAATGTAACTCTCTCAATCTGCGCCTTCCAAGTGAGTCTGGTATCCAGGACAATGCCCAAATACTTGACCTCACCCGACACATCCAGAGTTTTACCAAAAAATCGAAGGTTTTTGTAGCTCTCCTTATCCCTTCTCCTTGTAAAGGGGACCAGAGTAGTTTTAGAAGGGTTCACTGAAAGCTCTACCCTTCTACACCAATTTTCTATAACCTTGAGAGCTTCCTGCATGAGTTCAGCCACGATTGTCTCATGTCTACCCCTGACCACTACAGAAATATCATCTGCATAGCCAAGGACCGAGAACCCACGAAGGTCTAGCACCTCAAGTAACTCATCTACGACCATACACCAAAGGAGCGGGGATAGAACCCCCCCCTGAGGGCACCCCCTAACTGTCGTTAACTCCAGCGATTCCCCAAAAAGGGTCGCTGTGATTCTCCTTGACGATAGCATGTTACAGATCCATCTTGAAACAGTGGACTCTACGCCATGTCTATCCATCGCCAAGGCAATTGAACTGTAGGTAGTGTTACTGAAGGCACCCTCAATATCCAGAAACACGCCCACAGCTGTCTCCTTGCAAAATACCGAAGCCTCCAACTCCTTAACCAGACAATGGAGGGCTGTCTCGCAAGATTTGCCTGTTTGGTAGGCATGCTGATTGGCATGCAGAGGCCGTTGCTTTAAAGCCACCTCCTTAATATACATGTCAATCAGTTTTTCTAGCACCTTCAACATGAACGATGTTAGACTAATTGGTCTAAATTCCTTCGCCTGGGTATGAGTTCTCTTCCCAGGCTTTGGAATAAAGATAATTTTTACAGGCCTCCATGCCCTAGGGACATGGTTGAGTGCCAAGCATGCCCTCATTATCCTGCATAAAATAGGAGTAATTAAATCTTTCCCCTGCTGCAAAAGGGCAGGGAAAATGCCATCAGGACCCGGGGATTTATAGGGCTTAAAATAATTTACAGCCCAGGCCACCTTATTGTAGGTAATGCAGTATTTAGCCACGGCCCAGGTTTCCCTGGTCCCCCGACACCTATCGGGTCCCAGAGTATCCTCACCATGCTGTCCTGACTCAATTACCTTCGAATCGGGAAAATGAGTTCTCATGAGACACTCCAATGTGTCTCTCCCCGATTTGGTAAAAATCCCTTCCTCGTTCCTGATGGTACCCAGGGCACCCCCTGGACTTTTTGATATTATGCGATGGAGCCTAGCCCCCTCCGAGGTCATCTCTACCTCTTCAAGCATCTCTTTTAGCCTTTCTAATGGCTATGTTGTAAGAAGTTAGGGCCTCACGGTACTCCTTCCATGTACCCCTTCTTTTAGCTACATTGAACAGTTTCCTAACTTTACTGCGGAGCTCCTTCAGCTGGTTATTCCACCAGCCTACTTTCCTGTTAGATGTTATCACTGTCTCCGCACAATTCTCCCAGAAGGCCTCCTTGATGACGCCCTGAAGTCTCTCAGCAGCTTCATCAATGTCCATCCGGGTCCTAAAGTTATTGTTGACTGTACCAATGTTTGCGCTGAGATCCCGTCTAAACGAGTCCCAGTCTGTTCTCCTAGGGTTTCTGTAAGTAACCACCTCCTTACAGTCAAACCCAATGTCGAACCTAATGTACATGTGATCCGAAAGTGAGGGGACCCCCGACACATGCCAGTTCCTAACAAGGGTCGATACAAAATTAGTTCCCAAAGTTAGGTCGATCACTTCCCTACGAATAGAGTTGTGGAAGGTGGGTTCTTCTCCCTCATTTATAACATGCAAATTATTCGCACTAATGAAGTCCAGAAGATACTTACCTCTCTGATTGGTTCCTGAGCTACCCCATACCTCGTTATGGGAATTAGCATCACACCCAATCAGTAGTTGCAGTCCTCTCTCCCTACACCGGTTGGTCAGATACTGCATCTCCTCCGATGGGGGAGGGACTGTAGAGTCATATGGAAGGTAGGTCGAGGCCACGACAATCTCCCTGGCCTCCTTATCCACATGTAGCTTCACCTTTATTGCGGTCTGGTCTCTGAAACAAAATTCCATTAGCAGTAAAGAAGTAATGTTTTCCCTAACAAAAATACATGTCCTGGGATTGTCAAGGTTATGGTCATAATAAATCTTACCTTTCGCTTCGCCAAGTCCTGCAATTCGCCCCCGTACCAGCCAGGGTTCCTGGATGAGGACAATGGCGATATCTTCCTCCTTGATGAATTTTACTAGAGCTGCAGACGCCCCTCTACTGTGATGGAGGTTCACCTGAAGCAACCTCCATCGATTCAGGGGGGTCATGAGCTGCAGCACTAGTAGAAGTCTTCGAAACTACCCTGAGTCTGACCACTTCGAGTCCTAGAAAAACCTCGAAGTTAGTCCCCTTCAACCTACTCAGGGCCTGTTCCGATATTTCGAACACAAGAGTTTGACCCTTGGGCTCGATTTTCCTATTTAGGAGCCTCCATTCCGCTATATCCAAGCCCTCGTTTTGAACGAGCAGCTTGTCCAAAATAACGGACGGAGTGGTATTCTTGAGAGCGCCAGGTACCCACATAGCCACCTTAGCCGCCCTCACGATATCTCTGGCAGGACCCACCCTCAGCTTAGCTCCCTCACCCAACCGGAGCTCCGGAACCACCCTCTCTAACCAAAGTCTCGCATCCTCACCCTCGCAAGCGAGAATGAGTGGACCTTTGGAGAGAAAGCAGCTCCGAAACTGGGGTCCGATGCTGCCAGTACATTTCTCACTACAGATCTCCTCCACCAATTTCTGCTGAAGAAGATCCGCTTGCTCCTCCGACAAAAAGTCATTCGGATAGGAGTCAAGAACGATGGCCATCTTTTGAGCGCAGAGAGCGTCCCTGAAAGAGCCCGTAGGCCCTTCCTCTGGGAGTTTCACCCTCTTGCTACCCTGTGCCACCGCCTTCCCCGATGCCGAACTTGGAGTACTGACCTCCGACCTAGGCCTCTTAGGGGTCTGACTTGTTTCTGGAGGGAGAGAACTAACGACTCTCGCCTCCTTCCCAATGCCTGCCCCATCCGAGGAGGTCGAAGGAATTATACCTTGCCCACCTGGCTGGTTTACCACTCTGGAGGTCTTCTGCCCCTTCCCCCTTTCCCTCCAGTCCTTCCCAGGAATCCACTCCTTCCCAGCCTCAGCGACCTTAAGCTTAGCTAGCTTTCTCCGCTGAGCACCACTCGGCTTCCTAGGTGTAATGTGAATACCCTTCAACTTCTGGGAGACTCCAGTGACTGCCTCTTTACCTGGAGGGTCTGCGTTGCCGCTCCCTCCAGAAGAAGTTCCCTGTAGTCCCACCAAATCCGTCTTAGGGCCTTTCACTCTTTCCCCTTTTGGTTTTATCCCAGCCTGTGTTCCTTCCTCAGTAACCTGAGGAACACCACTGGCTGTCGTTTTACAATCTAGTTTTTTATTGTAATTACTCATCTTGTTCCCACGAGAAGTGGGGGATAGACGGTCACCTGTGACAGACCCCCACTGCCACAGGAAGGCTACAATACAATGGGGTTTCGCCCGGTGCCCCAAGGTGATCGTTACCGCACATATATTTTACTACCCTGTACGCATTCAGCCTCGACACGAGTCCCCATCTCGGCTTGGGTAGGGATTCAAGAGGCAGGAAAGGGAGAGATAGGATCAAAGGATAAAGGGATAGACGCAAGGATTGGCAGTAGGGGTACAAGAAAGGATTAAAGGATGGGGAAATAGAAGGAGGGAAGCCGATGGGGGAGACACACCGACCCGTCAGAGCCCCGTTAGCCGCAACAAATGCCGCGTTACCAGTCCACACTACGAGGAAGAGGGGTTGACTTGCCGCCTGACCTCCGGAATCGCATAAAGCTTTCAACCGGAGTCACAACGACCTTGTGGACCAAACGTGCGATACTTCTTGACTTCTTGGACGACGCTCCCAAATTGCCCATTGAACTCGAACGTTTAATATACAGTACTATTCTCAAACCTATGTGGACTTACGGACTAGAACTGTGGGGTTCAGCCAAACCTACAAACATACGGACTTTTCAGACACTTCAGTCAAAACTACTCCGACAGATAGCTGACGCTCCTTTCTACGGTGACTAACCTCACCCTTCACAACGACCTCAACATTCCCTTCATAGACCAACTCGCCAAGACTAAATACCAAAAATTCCACACTACTCTTTCGACCAGCTCTAATCCTCTTGTACAGTCTCTCACCTCCTCTGACAACCCTAACAATCCGACTCGCCGACTGAATCGCCAGTGGCCCCGCGACTTCCTTATTGTCTGAAGAACTAAACGCCATTATTCTCCTATCTAGGCGCCACGGTAGCCGAGCGGTTAGAGGCGAGACCTGCGAAGCTAATATGTATTGTGGTACTGGGTTCGATTCCCGGTCTTTAGGCCTTGGATTTTATTTAATGGTTAATAAAAGAAATTTACAGTAAAGTATGTTTGGTAGTCGTCTCCGTCCACGACCCCTAATTGGTAGTTGGACGTTAAGCCCCGCCTGAAAAAATAGGCGATTACTTTACTTTACTTACTTACTTTATTCTCCTATCTCTACTCTCTCCTACTCACATTCTCCTCCCTCATATAGAGAGTGCTACCGCTGGGTAGCTTCTCTCCTCTTTCTCTTCCCGCACCAGTTCATCTCATTCACCTCCTATTTACTTATTGTATATATTTATACAGATGGTAAATTACAAGATAAATATTAATAATAATAATAATAAAAATCTATTATTATTTTGATTTATAAATAAGTTCAGGTATTTTTAATTAAATCAATTATTAATTGTTTACAGCTTGCGGAGGCGATAGATATCAAAGAAGCCCCGCCTAGCGTGATGATTGTGAGCAATCAATTGACCTAATCCCAGCCTCCATCATTATGGCAAACAGTGAGTAAAACCTTCCAGTTTTAACTAATCAATCAGTCACTTTATCTTGTGTTTTTTTTGGGGGGAGGGAAATAAATATAAATTTATATAATAAATAATGGTTTGATGGGAAATAAGTATGAATAATTATTACAATGTTTGTACTTTACTTTTGTGGGAGAAAAACATTTTGTTCCTTACAGAATACTTAGCCTAAACCTACTTCTAGTGTTAGGACGAGGGAGCCATAATATTTTATGGCATTTGCCTGGTATAGTTGGTGACAACATCCGACAGAAACGTTCGGAGATGGTTCATGGCCATTCTTTCGCTCTTCAGAACATAGACGGGCATCAGTGCGTCAATGGATAATGCTAATAAACCATCTCACACATCCATTCATAAATGTGCACCTCCAAAATTAGGGATGAACTGATTTTTCTATTCACTTTAATGTTCTATTTCATTTTACGAGTATTTTTTTAAGAAAAACTTTTTTCTTTTTTTTTAAAAAATCTTTTATTGGGATTTACTACTGCAACGATTGTTGCAACAAGCAGATATGGTGCTTGATAAAAAAAATAAAAGAGAATCATGAGTGGAGAAGGCACCCAGTGGTGCCATTCCAGTAACGTGCTTTGCTCTCACGTTAAGAGAACATCACGAGGCCATCTTCTCTTCAATCTCCTTAGAGGATTACCTGGTAATGTGGAGGAAGATAGGTGCTCTATGAGAGGGTTAGGATAAGCTGCCGTAGAGTGGAATGAAATTTGAGAAAACGAGTGTTAGCAAGATCTAAAATGAAAGGGATTTTGAGGTAATTATGGATTATGGTGAGGTTAGATACATAGAACGGAGTGTTAAGAAGTTTTCCGAAGTATTTTTGACTGTAATGCCTGGAGCCGTAGTGAGTTGGAACGCTTAGTTGTTACCCATACTTCGTTGCCGTATGACCAAATTGGTCGCAGTAACAGTAGATATAAGAGTCTTTTGTTATGTAGGTTAAGTTTCGAACGTTTGTCAAGTAGCCTGGCGAGAAGTTTTGTAGCGTTGGTTAGTTTCTTGTCTTTTCAGTCTAGTATGGGGGGATTCCATGTCAACCGTTTGCTTCTAGGTACAGACCAAGGAAGCGTACTTTGTCCACAGTTGGTACAGGAGTTTGGTTCAAGAAGATGGGAGGTAGGATTTTCCGTCTGAGAGTAAATACTATAAATTTTGATTTCGTAACGTTAGTTTTGATTCTCCATTTGAAAAGCCAGTCCTGTAAGTGGTTGATGTGTGTTTGTAGAGCTCGAGTAGTGATAATAGGATCGGAATGAGGAGATAAGATAGCAGTATCGTCAGCAAAGGTAGAAAGAATGGTATTTGGGAGTTGAGGTATGTCTGCCATAAGGAGTAAAGAAGAGGACCTAGAACACTGCCCTGAGAAACACCTACTCGAGCTAGATGGATATTAGAGTCTGCTGCTCCACAGTTCACTCTGAAATATCGATCTTTTCGGTAGGATTTGAGGATAAGGTAGTAAGTATGAGGAAGAATCTCTCTCAGCTTAAACTTAAACTGAAATATGTACTTCATACGTTTCCAAAACATTTTTGATGAAATTAACAGCTATTGGGTCATTAATCTCGCAGATTAGTTGCGCCCAATGGTGTTGCAAACCTATTGCGCCCGATGGAGGGTTTTAAATAATCATCGAAAGTTTGGGCCCTATTCATGTGGAGTAGCCGCCATATTTAACTTGAGACAGGCCGTGGTTGTAACCCAAGTTTATGAATTACTGGTACAGTCAAACTAAAAAACTTCCTTATTTCCCACAATAATTGTTTTTTACTTTTTCTTTTTACACAATAAGAAAAAAAAAACAAGTACATAGGTACAGTAAACCTATATAAGGCGAATGTATTTCAATTACAGTTAAACAGGTGCGTTAATAGCGTTGCGGGGCGAAGGGTATAATAAAAGAATAGCGCCAAGGGGAAGTATGTTAACTGATATAAACGATACGATTTACCATTTAAAGACATTCGCATCAATTAAAGCTCATTTGTTGTTTGTAAGCGAATAGCGTTCATCTCAGATTCACTTCATAAAAAATAGAATAAAAGAAGTTGCTGGCAATGTTGCCAGGTTGCGCTGTTATCTCAAGGTCGCCGTAAGGAAACCTGACAAAAAAAGGTTTATTTTATTGACTTTTATTTTTTTCTTATTAATGGGCGTTTCATTCATTGAAAGAGTAATTTGCAAGTTATTTTTATGATCTAATTAAACAAAAAAAGAAATCTCCTGCTTCTTATCTTCTTTCTTTAAATGTTCATTAAAAAATGACACCACACTAATTTTATTGAATTCAGACGTTTCAGCTGTTGGCCAGACTGTTAAACAATTTTGACGTTTCGTTATTTTATTTACAAAACGTCTTTTGATGGTTTTTGTCATAATTTAAATTATAATTTATAATGGCTATCCTCGAGACTGAACAAATTGTTTCTCAAATAATACGAGGGTCCGTGCAAAGTCAGAGAGATAGCACTACTGGCGCGTATCGAGGTTATGTTTAGTTAGTAGCATCTCTTGGAAGAACACACACCAAGTTTCAGCCAGATCGGTCTATTTCTTTGTGTTTGGCATTCGTTTGAATTAAGGAAGTCGAGTGATTTTCAAAAAATGGACGAAAAAGAATTTCGTGTGTTGATTAAACACTACATTAAGAAAGGCAAAACGCCTGAGGAGACTAAAGAGAAGCTTGATAAACATTATGGTGACTCTGCACCTTCGATTAGAACAGTTTATAAGTGGTTTCAAAATTTTCGGAGTGGCCATATGGGCACAAGTGACGCTGAACGTTCTGGACGCCCTGTTGAGGTTACTACTCCAGAAATCATTGATAAAATCCGTGATATGGTGATGGATGACAGAAGAGTGAAGGTGCATGAGATTGCTAGTGCTGTGGGCATCTCGAATGAACGGGTACATAATATTTTGCATCAACATTTGGAGATGACAAAGCTATCCGCAAGATGGGTGCCGCGATTGCTCACGCTTGACCAAAAACGAAATCGTGTGAAGTGTTGCAAGGACGGTTTGCAGCTGTTCCAGAAGAATCCGCAGGACTTTAAGCGTCGTTTCGTCACTGTGGATGAAACATGGATACATCACTACACTCCTGAGACCAAAGAACAATCTAAACAATGGGTTACCAACGGGGAATCTGCGCCAAAAAGGCGAAGACCGTTCCTTCGGCCGGAAAGATTATGGCGACTGTCTTTTGGGATTCGCAAGGAATAATCCTCATCGACTATTTGGAAAAGGGTAAAACTATTACAGGTGCATATTATTCATCGTTATTGGACCGTTTGAAAACCGAGCTGCAAGAAAAACGCCCACGATTGGCCCATAAAAAAGTCCTTTTCCATCACGACAACGCACCAGCTCACACCTCAGCAGTTGTGGTCGCAAAATTAATGGAAATAGGGTTCCAACTCGTTTTACATCCCCCCTATTCTCCAGACTTGGCTCCCTCGGACTACTATTTGTTGCCCAATATGAAGAAATGGCTGGCGGGAAAAAGATTTTATTCAAACGAGGAGGTGATTGCAGAAACGAATGGCTATTTTTCAGACTTGGACAAATCCTATTATTCGGAAGGGATCAACAAACTAGAGCAGCGTTGGACGAAGTGTATAAGCCTAAAAGGAGACTATGTTGAAAAATAAAAAAGGTTTACTCCCAAAAATTAAGTAGTTTTTATTTTTGCACGGACTTTTCAAACGACCCTCGTATCTTATCAGTCCTTAAAAAAATTATGAACCAGTCTTTAAGCAATACTCTGCGTCCAAGACGTAATTTCAGTGCTTAAAAGTAGAAGTCACTGCTGGAATTTGGAATATCAATTATTATTATTTTTTTGTAGTTTCACACGAAGCAAACTTGAAAAAAAAAAATGGAAAAGGAGACGCGATTATTATGCCAAGCACTTACCGCAGTTACTAGCTCCAAAATTTAATAATTAAAGACTTGAATCTAGAAGTTGGAGCATGCTTTCGAAACTTGAATAGAATGTCGCCAATGGATTTCGAAACCTTTTTGCTTAAGATTGGTGTTAATTATCTCGGAGAAATTTAGAAGATAGATTCCTTCATCAAATAGATTATGCTGTATTTTATTTGATTATTATTATTTCAAAATATTTTAAGGCGCGTCAATATCTAAGGTTATTGTCGCCTAGAGCTTTTCCCAGTGCACTGTCGGCCTCCGGACAGTGTTCTATCGTTACATCACCGGACAGTGAGCTGTGAGGAGCTCCTAGGAAGAGAAAAATCTATGGGCCAGCAGCTGGATTCGAACCCGGGACCTCCGCGTGGGAATCCAATGCGCTAACCGCATAGCTAATCCCTTCCCAATTTGATTATTATTTTAAAAGTAATTAAATTATTTCATTTTGGATGATACGAGTAAATAGTAAATAAATTCACTTTTTCTTTCAATCCTTTGATGAATTTCAAAATGGCCCCAACCGTCTACACCCACCTACGCATCCTTATTGTCTTCAAACAGTTAACTCTTGAAGCAAACACTGTAAGCCCTTTGAAAACTATTTATTACTATTAGAAAACGTGAAAAAAATTATTTTATATAACAACTTCTTAATTTAATAGCTCCCAGCTAGAAAGTTTCTTGTCAAACTTTGGAGCTCAACGGTTGGGGGGGAAGTTGTGCCAAAATGCTTTGGATTTTGGCGATGGATGTGCGTCGTTAGTGAATTAGAACTAAACCAATTGTCAGTCTTATCCAACCAATGAGAGTCTCTGAGATAGGTCTGAGAAAATTAACTTGTATCAAGATAATTAAGCGCTATTATTGTAGTATTACCAAATTCTCTAGCTTAAATATTTAATCCAAGCTTACGAATTAAGAGCAATTTACCATTCAATTTAATTTCTATTATATGTTTCCTTATTTACACCTTTATTTTTATATTTTAATGAACTAGTCAAGGAAATGCCACATTTATAACTTCATGTTTACCTCCGTTTATAGATAAAGGAAGTGTACACAGATGGATTTAAAAGATGAGTTTTGATCGTCGTACAGAGAGTTCATGTTATTAAGTTTTTGTTAAAATAAAATTCTTTTTAATTGGTTCTTACGTTGAAAAAGGCAATTAACTGGTTCTTTCTATTAAAACTGTAGTAGATATTAAGATTTATTAAATGACCCACTTTATGAACATTGATCACTGAGGACAATTTGCCAGAACCTTATTCTCAACAAATACCGTAATCTCTTCAATATGGGGTACGATTTGTGGACACAGATCGCTATATTATTTAAAATTGTAAAATAATTTTTTGGGCTCTGTCGTTGCGTGTCACCCAAAATGAGATCGCTTGTCACCTCTGACACACGTATGTCCGTAGATTCGCCATCTTGGCTCTAAAATATAGTTCAAAATAAAATCGTCGCATCTTTATTTTAAATTTTTCACGTAGTTTTTATACTAATAAAACTCTGTAGACGTAACATATTTTAAAACATTAATTTTTTATCATTTAAGGGGTTAAAAATCTTCGCCATTAGCTCTATAGAAACTATAAATAGAAATACGAGGGTCGTTTGAAAAGTCCGTGCAAAAATAAAAACTACTTAATGTTTTGGGGTAAACCTTTTTTATTTTTCAACATAGTCTCCTTTTAGGCTTATACACTTCGTCCAACGCTGCTCTAGTTTGTTGATCCCTTCCGAATAATAGGATTTGTCCAAGTCTGAAAAATAGCCATTCGTTTCTGCAATCACCTCCTCGTTTGAATAAAATCTTTTTCCTGCCAGCCATTTCTTCATATTGGGGGAAGAAATAGTAGTCCGAGGAAGCCAAGTCTGGAGAATAGGGGGGATGTGAAACGAGTTGGAACCCTATTTCCATTAATTTTGCGACCACAACTGCTGAGGTGTGAGCTGGTGCGTTGTCGTGATGGAAAAGGACTTTTTTGTGGGCCAATCGTGGGCGTTTTTCTTGCAGCTCGGTTTTCAAACGGTCCAATAACGATGAATAATATGCACCTGTAATAGTTTTACCCTTTTCCAGATAGTCGATGAGGATTATTCCTTGCGAATCCCAAAAGACAGTCGCCATAATCTTTCCAGTCGAAGGAACGGTCTTCGCCTTTTTTGGCGCAGATTCCCCCTTGGTAACCCATTGTTTAGATTGTTCTTTGGTCTCAGGAGTGTAGTAATGTATCCATGTTTCATCCACAGTGACGAAACGACGCTTAAAGTCCTGCGGATTCTTCTGGAACAGCTGCAAACCGTCCTTGCAACACTTCACACGATTTCGTTTTTGGTCAAGCGTGAGCAATCGCGGCACCCATCTTGCGGATAGCTTTGTCATGTCCAAATGTTGATGCAAAATATTATGTACCCGTTCATTCGAGATGCCCACAGCACTAGCAATCTCACGCACCTTCACTCTTCTGTCATCCATCACCATGTCATGGATTTTATCAATGATTTCTGGAGTAGTAACCTCAACAGGGCGTCCAGAACGTTCAGCGTCACTTGTGCCCATATGGCCACTCCGAAAATTTTGAAACCACTTATAAACTGTTCTAATCGAAGGTGCAGAGTCACCATAATGTTTATCAAGTTTCTCTTTAGTCTCCTGAGGCGTTTTGCCTTTCATAAAGTAGTGTTTAATCAACACACGAAATTCTTTTTCGTCCATTTTTTGAAAATCACTCGACTTCCTCAATTCAAACGAATGCCAAACACAAAGAAATAGACCGATCTGGCTGAAACTTGGTGTGTGTTCTTCCAAGAGATGCTACTAACTAAACATAACCTCGATACGCGCCAGTAGTGCTATCTCTCTGACTTTGCACGGACTTTTCAAACGACCCTCGTATTCTCTGACCGTAAAATATGAATGATGCTAGCCATCATTGCGCATCATATTTCTGTTCTACTACATAGTTTAGTTGAATTTGATCAAATTGATGGTTAAATCGTCAAGAGATTTTTAACAGAGTCAGCCTGATTGTACAGTTCTAGTTCAAGAAATCATTCTTTAATGAATACCTTTCTTGTGTTCCAATCTCTCAGAATTAACTCCTAATTACCATGCAGTTCGTTGATCCTCAGTTACAGCATAATGACTTGTTGATTCACCAGTTAAGCGTGGAATTTAGTTTAAAAATAACCCCCACAGTGTACGGAATAAAAATCAGGCAATGACGTGTATACACGTCGAACACAGCAGGGCAAAACAACCAAAAGTTTGCAACGTCATAATAGTCACTGCAAGCGACTTTTTCTGCAATCTCTAAGGGCTTGACATTACAGAGCATTCTGTGCTCATTCAAAAACTTGCACCGCTTCACTTATGCATTGCCTAGTTAACTAGGGGACGCAAGAGCTTTTACAAGGTACATAGAAAAGAGCTTTGAATTCTGTGCAAAATGAAATCATGCTCGTACTGAGGTCTGTGAACCTCTATCTAAGGTAAAAACGGCATTGCACCAAGGGTTGAGAGCTTCTATTTGTGTGCGTAATTCCCAATCTCTAATGCGGAGACCAAACATGTACCAACCACTTATCATTTGGCTGACTCCCACCGCAGTTCTATTGGTAAGATAAAGGAAACATCCCCACCAAATAATATTCTTATTGTATTTTACTAAAATTGCGAGCTTTTATACTTAATGGCAATTTTATATTTTTCAAAACGAGTATACACGTCGAACGCATCGTAATAGAGATTTGGTTTGACGAGTATACACGTCAAACGCGCTTAACTGGTAAAGATGAGATACATTTTCTTTTTACAATCAGAATGTTTGGTACTACTCAAAACATTTCGCTCACTTTTATTTGTAAATACTGCTTAGATAGAATTCATTTTCTGTACGTGAATACAGCTTAGTTAAATCCGTTGCACTTTCACCGTTTGCAAAATACTTTGAAATGTACTTTGGGCTGCAACAACCCGATTGGTTCCACCCCCGTGATTTCTTCTCAGATTATCGGAATTTGTTCTTCCATTGCATTTAACTTGGGATAGCTAAATCCGAGGAGTTAGTTTTCTTGGTCGGCCCAAGAAACGTAGTTTTCTTAAAAGCAATACTTTTTTAAGTTAGACGCTTTGGACTTACTTCCCTATTTGGCATTTTTAACAGATACGGGAATAAATATTTAATTAGGTATTCAGTTTACGCCCACACTTGTTCTCTTGTACTTAGCTGTGTTTATCCATTGTCGTTTCAGTCAGCAATAAATTATTGTAATTCCTGTTTTATAAAATTTTAATTTTTTAAGAATATTTGAATTATTTCGCTTAATTACTTTCTTATTTTTTTCCTGCATAATAAATTGCATGCATGCACACACTGAGCAGTTGATTTAAATAAATAAAAATGTGCAGGAGAATGTAATTTTAATAAAGACGAAAAAAAGAATCATTTATTAAAAAGGGAAAATACAGCCTTTCCGTCGGCGCAGTGAACACCAACTAATTTGCAAGTCTAATCGCGCCTCTCCCATATAGGTTAGCTTTTCATGTTGCTTTTCTTACTTCTCGCCATCATATTTTTCCCACCTTATTTTTAATTTTTATTTTTTATTTTTACTACCTCATTATACACCTTTTGTTTGTAATCTGTTTTTACATTTATTATTATGTTTGGAGAATAAAACGTTTTTAACTGGTGGATTATATATCATCTCGTTCCTTAACATTGGCCACACTCTCAGTCGCTTTGTCTGCACGTGGTTTGTGCAACCAATTTCTCATAAAGAATAAAAAATGGCTTAAAATATTAATAAAACTTGATAATTGTACTTGAGCCCAAAATCTGTCAATCAAAAAGTTCTCTAAACTCAAAAACTTTAGAGAAAAATTTTACCTATTCACAAGTTTCTCAAAAAATAGTCCTAAATATTTTCATTTAACTTCAAAACTAAAGTGCTACACATTTTAAAGTTTTTGTTTTTAACAACTCTAACTGCAATTGTACCTTGTTACAAGTCTTCTCAAAATGGTAAAAGCGAAATTTCTTCTAACAGATTATGTTATAGTCTTTTTTTAAAAAAAGCACTCTTAGGACAAAATGAAAGGTTCTGTTAGAGATATGGTTACCCCAGGACTACCTTTCCTAAGGAGAAGGAATTATCAGTTGAGATGCTCGGAGAGTAAAAGGTACTGCTAGCAGATTATTTCCACAGCCTCCACATTGAAAGCAAAAATAGCTGTAGGTAGCCGAGCGCAAAGACTACATCACAGAGCCTTGTCCTCGAATCAGACTACTTATTCCTAAGTTGGAACCTGCAACTCCCTATAGAACTAATTCATAGTCTAACCATGACAGAATTAGTTGCTTGTCTATTTCTTTGTTGCAGTTTTTTTGGTTGCATCTGATGACGTTCAAAGTCTTCATTTACTTATCTGTTTTCCTAAGTTATTTTCTATTTTAATTAATATTATATTTCTATTATTAGTATTATTATTATTTTTTTTTTTTATGATTAAAGGCGCGTCAACATCTAAGGTTATTGGCGCCCGGAGATTTTTTTGCTTCCCTTATTATTATTATTTTTTTTAATGATTTAAGCCGCGTCAACTCTAAGGTTATTGGCGCCCGGAGCTTTTTTCAGTGCATTGCTGGCCTCCGGACAGTGTTCTCTCGTTACAGACAACACTGACCATCACCGGACAGTGAGCTGTAAGAAGATCCTAGGGAGAGAAAATCTAAGGGTCAGAAGATGGATTCGAACCCGGGACCTCTGCGTGGGAATCCAATACGCTAACCTCATAGCTAATCCCTTTCCTTATTTTTTTTTTTTTTGTGGCGCATCGACGACCATGGTCATTAGCGCCCCTAGAGCTGTATTCTTTTCTCGAACTAGGATGGCACATGTCTCTCCACCCGATAAGCGTCCTACCAATATCTCACCAGTGAAGCATGGCGGAGCCCCGGGTAATCCGACCTAGGTCCACACTACCCTTCATAAGTTATCGGTCCAGCCGACAAGAGGGAGTGCGGGTACCCAGTAGTGCCATCCTCTTCTTACCCAACTCATTTGTCTCATCTGTTTTATTCACCACCTAAAGGCTATTTGCATTTATATCCTTAACCAAACTATCCTAGCTATCAGTTTTGAAACTTTGGGGTGTAGTACTCTTATAAATATTCCTACACCCCTTACAATACACTAAGCCTAGCAATATGTACAATATATACACTCACTTATACCTACATTCTTCTTAATTAAAACATTCATGCTTATAAATACATTTACGCTTATAAATACACTCTCGCTGATAAATACACTCACGCTGATAAATACATTCATGACTACTAATACATTCATACATCGTCCATCCACCTTATTATTATTATTATTATTATTATTATTACAGTAAAGTAATGCCTATTTATTCTGGCGGGCTTTACGTCCAACTACCAAATTAGCTGTCGTGGACGGAAGCGACTAGCAAACTCCTTTACTGTATTATTATTATTTTTTTTTTTTTTTATGATTTAAGGCGCATCAACAGCTGAGGTCATTAGCGCCCGGAGCTTTTTCCAGTGCACTGCCGGCCTCCGGACAGTGTTCTCTCGTTACAGACAACACTGTCCATCACCGGACAGTGAGCTGTAAGAAGCTCCTAGGAAGAGAAAATCTAAGGGTCAGCTGCTGGATTCGAACCCGGGACCTCCGCGTGGGAGTCCAGTATGCTAACCTCAAAGCTAATCCCTTCCCTTATTATTATTATTATTATTATTATTATTATGAATAATCTTAGAGGTTCGCTAAATTTATCTAAGGAAGTTTATTGCATTTCGTTTGTATAATTATTTGCGTAAAATCTAATAAAATATCTAAATGGAATAAGCAGCATTAAATTAGTAATTGTAAAAATGGCTAAATATGCTGATATATATACAATTTGATTGTGTTGAATGTATGAATACATTAACTGACTGGTTTGTGTACAAAACATTGACTACGCCGTGTGAGTGAGGAGCAGAGAGGGACACCTGTCCTGTTCTAGTTTGTGATTGTGGTCCATTTCTACATCAAGCATTGCTCTGCCTCTGCCCACTCTTGGTGCCTTATTGTGCTATTTACCTGTCCCAATGATTGTGAGTTAAAAAATTCTTAATTCTTAAATTATTACTTTATTATTACTTTATTATTATTATTATTATTATTATTATTATTATTATTTTTATGGGTGATTACAATCAACTCAAATCACTTTCTGATTGCCATTAAATATTGTTATCATTTTAAATTTAAAATAAAAGATTATTCTTTGGAAAAAATTCTGTTTTAAGGTTTCAAAACGGCTTTCATTTCTGTTTTTGGATCACCAGAATTAGTCCATTCGGCACTTTGATTCTAATTCCTGGCCTTCACCTTCACTTCATACCTGTAGAAAGCCGGGTATCTCACCTATTCGCTCTCAATGCCTCTTGGGCGAGATTCGTCCCAACTTAAGATTAATCCCAGCTGGCATTAGGTGTTTCGATTGATTGGTCTTGCGTACCCATATAACCCGCTCCGACGATCGATATGCACAACACAATCGCTGAGGATCTTAACCAAAATTGCTACGGCCAGGCAGTGTACTAACTTCCGGGCTATGTTTATGCCACTTAAGTATGGACTTGAGATTTTGTTCGCGTATTATGGCTCCCTATTAAGGTCACAACATAAACAACATAAGCTCCGCGCCCACAAAAATGCACAAAACGTGCAAAGATCCAGTAAAGTAAATCGCCTTATTCATTAAGGCGGGGCTTAACGTCCCAATTACCAATTAGGTGAACGCAGGCGGAAGCTCTTAATTTACTATCAACAATTTTTTTTTTTTTTCTAACAAATAAAAATTAGTCATACGCGGGATTCGAACCGGTGATCTCCCTCACACAAAGCCACGCTCTTGACCACTAGACCAACACCCGCCTCCTTATTAGGATATATTAGGAGATATTTATTATGTAAGGCGAATGAAAATGTTAACCTACATTTTACGCACACCCATTAAACCAATTAATAAGATTCAGTAAATTCCACCTTTATTGCAAACAATACGAACAGGTTTAATGTTACAAACCTTTTTTTTTAACCCAATTCCAGCTATCTTAATTAGTTCCTAACTTAACTCAGCCTAACTCTTCCTACAGTTCAGGAGGTAATTTGTTACATCTTTTACTATAAAATATAGATTTACTTTGTTTTTTAATTAATTCTCTCGACTCATTCACTTAATTAATTCCATTCAGATCAACACATCATGGTCTAATGGCTCTAGTAGCATTAGCGTGGTTATTTTATCTGGGTATGCTTGCAGATAGGGTAAATAATTAATTCTTAACACTAAAACAACTCTTAATGATCACAAAAAAACATTTTTTTTTTTTTTTACTGGAAACATCATAAACTTTTCCTTATGTAATTATTAGGAAAATTTTATTACTTTTCTCAACAATTACTAAAAACCTGTAGGTGTATAACCTCCAGAAATCCAGATTTATTTATGTTACAAAGTGGATAGAAAATACAAAAAAAATTAAAAAGAATTAATTATTTTTGGGTATAAAAAAATAAAAAATGTGGCCGTAATTAGCCATAATTAAAATTCGCGCCTTAAATCAGGCATCATCGATCTTTATGTCCTTGGAGTTTGTTTGCACATTTAGTTAGCAAAATGTTGAACAAAATGGTTTTTCCCATTTACTTTTAAATATTTCTTTTAACTAGATGAAAACTTCAAACTGTTTTTATTTTTTCCCCTTTTATCGTAAAAACCATTTAAGAAAGAAAATTTCATCTCTAGAGAGATATTGGAGCTTTTTAGAAATACTAAAATAAGACGTTATTGGGTCTTATTAATTCTTGTATTGCTCCTTTTAGGGATTAGGGCATGTTTTTTGGGGGCCTTAAACTTCAGCTTTTAATCGTTTGATCTTTTTTTTTTTTATATAAATTATTGCGAAACGATGATTTTGAGCTAGAATTCCAGACTTGTGCACACCATTTTGTTCCATACAATCAGAATTTCATGAATGTACAGTTTTTTAGCTATCAAAAATTTGATTTATTGCAAAATTTGATTGATTTTTTATCGGCCTCAAAAATTATACGATTGAATTGGAGTGGTTTTTCTTCAGCCATTGTAATTCAAATATTATTATCTATAACAATAATTGACACAAGTAAAGTAGGTATATGCTGTTGGGGACAATCAACGCACTTCTTAGTATAGTCACTTGCATTCGTAATTCGATACTTTATGTAGGCAGTCTGTAGCCTAGACGTGGATTATCTTTTGAACTAGAGTTAATTGTGCAGCAGTTCGGGATTCATTTTTGTCAATAAAGTAATCGGCTAACCTCTAATTTTGAAACAAAACCTTCTTACCATCATGAAAGTGATTCTACTCGAAAGTTTTATTAAATTTCTCTGCTCTAATTTGATGTACATAAGTACGCTGCAAAGCTCAAAACAACAAGACGACTGCCTTGTTTTCATGGATATTTGTACGTAGGTTTGAACAGCGAATGTGCGATTCTCTACAAGGAAGAAAGCAGTTGGTTTAATTAACAGAAAAAATGCTCAGTATTCGTATTAACCTTCTTTTTTCATGATTTAAGGCGCATCATCTCATTGGCGCTGGGAGCTTTTTTCAATGCACTGCCAGCCTCCGGATAGTATACAAACAACACTCCATCACCGGACAGTGTGCTGTAAGAAGATGCTAAGAAGAGAAAAAATCTAAGGGTCAGCAGCTGGATTTGAACCTGGGATCTTTAGCATGGGAGTCCAATATGCTAAGCGCATAGCTAATCCGTTCCCTGTTTTATTTGTGTTATTGATGACAATTTTATAATTTGCGGATATTTTCTTCCTGTTTATTAATGATGTTTGTTAATGTTAAGTAATGGTCTGAGTAGAAAGTTAATTGTTAAAAACTACAGAAAAGCTGCCTATTACTTTATCGTCTTTTAAGACGTAAATAAAAATAAATAAAAAAAGAGGAGGGGAGAAAACAAACGTTCGTATCCGTTCAGTGCATAATGGAAGGAGCGCTTACGGTACCTAGTCAGAATACAGGGTCAGTGTTCTTTAGTAATGAGTCTGGTCGCTAGGTGGCAACAGTTCACCCACTTCTGTGGCCCCCACTATCCGGTTAGAGTCACACTGCCAGCCCAGTATGTAGCGCACCGTCCAACACGACGCAGCCGTCTGTCCCAATAATAACTACGGGTTATTTTTTTGTTTTAGTGAACCCAAGTTTTGGTTTTTTATTAAGTTTTTAATTGTTTTTTTTTACTTCTAATTTTTAGTCCTTGAATCGGATTTGTGACCGTGTGCTAGTGCCTTGGTGTTGTGCTTTCCCCTCAATAAATATCTCTTTACTCCAGCTTAACTTTTTGGATTACCAAACAACAACATCAGTACAGAAAAAAAAATATGTTCCTGGATTCATGAGGGATACACATCGTCTCCATGAATGGATTAATCCAACTAAGTGACGGGGTGCCTATATTGTGAAAAAAAAGTAAAAACAAAAAATTTTTGAAGTGTTTTTTTGTGATTGTGATTTTTTTAAGTAAAAAGGAAAAGAAAAAAAAATCCATTTTTTATGTGATCAATCCGTGATGTGCTTGGTGTGTTGTTATTGGCTGAGACATCGTCAGCAGTTTCTCTGTCAATTTACTTCTTCGGAGAGTTGGTAAATACATTTTTTTTAAACGTTTGCTTTCATCTTTTTAGCTTCCTTTAATTCGGTTCTCAGCAGCTTTTTTTGGGGGGGGGGAGGAGAGGGAAATTTAAGAAATCAATTTCCGGTTTTAATTTATTGAAGACCGGAAATTCCCGTAGTGATGACGTACATGTTTTTTTTTTTAATGTCACGTTTCTTTAATTAAAATTATCCCACTTTGCGGAACAGTCATTAACGTTATTTTTGCTTCTACAAATTCCCTTTTTAATTTGACGTGTTGTTTCATTAACGTAATATTTTTTTTTTTTTTTTTAATTTAATTGTTAAGAGCATTACGTTCGTAGTGTCAGCCCAATTTAGAAAACAGCTAGTTGGTGGGGGGGATAACATTTTTATGAAAGTGTGTCCAAATGTGTTCTATGTGTTAGTGTGAAGAGTTGTGTAAAAAAATCGCGCTGACGCTGAGAGTGGGTTCACGATTGAGATGAAGATATCTATCTCTCTTTCTCTTAAGGCCCCCCCCCCAAAATCCCTGCACTTGGGGGCCACAGTTTTTTTTTTTTTTTTATTTTTATTTATTTTTTTTTTTAGAGTCCCTACCTCTTCACCAACCTCCATAGCCTCCTACTTTTCACTTCTCGTCATTAAGCAAATGGCCTTGACAACCCATTTAACAGATAGCACCACGGTCGTCACGTCCAGCGGGCAAATAATCTCTTCGTTTCCTCACGCTGACGATCTTCCCCGTCCCCGTCATAGACTCCATATTTCTTGTTAAACTGGTTTTTCATTATTATTATTATTATTTTTGAGAAATAAAATATTCAATACCTCGTTTTAGAAAATTGTATTTTTTTCATTTAATTGAATTAGATTACGCTTATTTTCTTTTAATATTTCGTAATTTATCGATCATATAATCCTATTGCTTATTACGGAGTTTACAATATCAGGAAGTTCTTGGGTTTTGTCCTGTTTAGACATGCATCAATTCCACGCAAATAAACAAAGAAAAAGAAAAGATTAATTCTTTTTTTTTAAACTGTTTTTCTGTTGTTATTTTAATTCTCCTTTTTCTGTATTAATTTGTATTTTATGGTTAGCAAATAACTTTGGCTTTAACTTACCACATGTCTTCATTAATATTCAACTTGTGGTGGAAAACAGTATAAAACTATTAATTTTAATTTAAAAACAAATTATTTACTTTTTCTTCCAATAAATTGTACAAATCTTTCGACATCGTATTAATTTTGTAATCAAAATGTTTAGTATTAATTCTAATCTATCTTCTTTAAAATGAATTTTAAAAATAATTACTGAAGAAAGAATCTTTTAGTCCTTATAATAGATTATGAAACGTAATTGAAGACGTCGGCTAATCGTATTGGATAAACACTATTCAATTACAGTAAAAGCTCTTTATTCGCGGGGTATATGTTCCATAAATATGCCGCGAATACAGAAACCGTGAATACGGAATGGTAATTTATATGGGATTATAGGGGATACGTTCCTAGCTGACAAAATAAAAAAAAAATATATATATATAAAAATCAATTTAATTGAAGTTTTTTGAACATTTTGATTAATTATCTTAAGGCTTAGGCAATGGTTTGAAGAATTTTGTAATTTTCTCTTGCTTGGCAGTTTTTATAAGCTTTTGTTTGCAGTCAAAGTTTGAACTTGCCACTACAACTACCATCAGGTTCTTTAAAATGAGCGTAAAGATACTTTGCCTTCTCCCGGACCATTGGAGCACTCAGGGGCACCCTTTTTTGATTGCGGTCTTCGATCCATAATGGCAACGCCACTTCCATTTTTTTCTATTGCTGGATCACGAACAATTGCTTTCATTCTGTGCGATTACATTCTCAAAAACACCGATCGCGGCGAAGGCGGCTTATGTCAAAGTCCTCGGCGATATCATTTAACAACATACTTTAGGCAAAGTTGTAATAAGATCTATTTTACTTTTTTTATTAGTCCATTTGACGGCACTTACAAAGGATATTGGGTTGGATACCTATTGGAATCCTTTTATTATCATAGTGCACTTCCGCGAATATAGGAATTGGGTCGCATTTTTTTAATCCGCGAATGAAGGAAGCGCGAATAAGGAGCTTTTACTGTATTTCATTTCATTGAAGAACTTATTGAATTAGGTATTTTCCTGGGATTTACATTCCATTATTATTTAAACTTAATCAAATTCATATAATGGACACTGTTTTCAGTCGCCAACTTCGTTGAATGAATTAATTCTGAACTTGGCGTATTTATCCGTAGCCTTCATTCTCTACATTTTCCTTTAACAGTTTCTTGGCAGTCACAGTTTTTCCTCGCTAGTTTTTCTACGGTCCCCATTTATGAACAAGGCCAGCTCAGCTATCTTCCTTCTCACGTCACTAGCTTCTTTTCACCCATCTTTTACAGCCCCTGTACTTCCTTAGTTCGTCCTCCACATTATCTAACCATTTCGTACGCGTTCCTTGCACAGCTTCTTGCGCTTCCCCTCCCCGTTCGGCCATTCGTTTTTTTTTTGTTAATTTTATTTCATGGTCCTTTTTTAGACTTCCATCCTCCTTTACATGTTACCCAACAATTCAGCCGACCTATTTCTGGTCAGCAATGTAGCTCTTTCCTTCTTTATTTATCTTTACCTTTATCAGTTTTTTTCCTTCCAGATTCATAAATTTGCCTGGATTTACCAGGATCTATTACCTTAAATAACTACCGGACGTATCCTTGTCTGTTGCTAAGAACCTTCAGGTTTTGAATTCAGTACCATCCTTCTGAAATAAAGATTCCCTGTGGCAATTTTGGCTTTTATTTCCTTGATTATATTGTTGTCCTCTATAAACTACGGAGTTGTGGCTATTAAATAACGAGACTATTGCTGTAAAACATTTTATTTTAAATTTATACATATTTAGTTATTATCACCTTCAATATACACCCCTCCCCTATCCCTACAACGCTTGCGAATTTACCATTGTTCGAAACAGTGCTGGAAGTCTTTTTCTCTGAGCTCCTGCATGACGCGTGCCGCTTTTGCTTTTACAGCTTCAACGGACTGAAATTGTGTTCCTTTTAATGCAGATTTGATTTTGGGAACAGATAAAAAGTCACATGGGGCCTGGTTAGGCGGATGAGGCCTAAAACTGAGATGTTGTACTTGGATAGAAACGTCTTGACAGACAATGCAGTGTGAGCCGACGCGTTGTCTTGTTCTTC
Organism: Rhodnius prolixus; assembly: GCF_049639745.1. Classification (NCBI taxonomy): domain Eukaryota; kingdom Metazoa; phylum Arthropoda; class Insecta; order Hemiptera; family Reduviidae; genus Rhodnius; species Rhodnius prolixus. The sequence continues at coordinate 29,348,118 of NW_027411624.1, forward strand.
CACAAATCGGGTCGTTTTTTCCTTGCTCTTTCACGGAGTTAAGCAAGCACCTCACGGTAGTAATGTTGATTAATTATAATCGATATTTTCATCCGTTTTGGACGTGGAAGGGCGACCTGGGCGGTCATCATCTCCGACGTCTTCTCGGCCATCTTGGAAACGCTTGAACCACTCAAAAACTTGCGCACGTGATACAACATTCATCGCCATAAACTTCTTTTACTAAAAGATAAGTTTCAGTAGCGGTTTTATCTAGTTTTGATGTGAAATTTCACGACAATTCGTTACTCTACTACATGTGTAGTATCATGTTTTCGGCAAAACGAAACTAACAGCTCTTACACAAACGACGGTTCCGATCAGACAGATTTCTCTACAAAACACGTGAGACGCTGCAATCGAAAGAGAAGGCTTTACGCTGCACAACTGTCGATCGTTGGGATTTGGGCACATGCATAGTTTTTCTGTAGCAGCATCAGACTCGTATAATTTGTAAGCACTTAAAAGTCCTTCACATGATTCATATTTTCGTTGATCTGAAAGTGTTTTTCAGAAGTTTTTACCCTAAATTCTTCTTTTTTAACTGAAAAGTAGTTAGTCTTGTTGCTGTTAATACGGAAGGCTATCTAAATCCACTATCACATTCCTCGTGTCCTCACCAATGTATCTTCGGCGTAAGCCATCTGCCGGTTGAACCCCATTATTAACTGCCCTTTCCGGTTTTATTTTATTTTTTTGCATATATTTCTCCATTAGACCCTTCGTGGGTAGTGGTTAGTGAACTGTAAATTCATTTGTTTTAGGCGTCCTTGGATATATAACCTGCTCTTTTGCACCCTATGACGTTGACTTTTACACTCTTTTTTGGATACAAATACTTAGAGCATGTACTTTAAAAATACTTTAAATGGATTAACTCAATTTCAAAAAAACACACTATCATGTAGTCTGTTTGAGGTCAACAATTTACTGCTGTTATACTTCGTTAAATTCACGGAGTGTTAAATAGCATTTGTCTGATATGGAAGATGTTAATCGTTTATCGATATCTCGTTAATCGCTTATCGATTTCTCCGTAAAAACATCGAAGAGATCTCGCCCAACGCTGGGAATTTATCTTTTGTTAATGATTTTGTCAATTATCTACATATATACTGTGCACGAAAGGTAACTTACTTGTTGCCCACTGATTTTTCTGAATTAAAAGAACTTTAATTAAGCATTTAGAAAATAAACCAAAAATTGTCTTAACGTTTTCTTTTCTATAGAATATTATTACTGTCAGGGCCAAATATAAAACTGGTTTGGCCAATTTAGAAACTTCTTGTTATTTCCAAGTATCTGTGTGATATCATCTCATTTCTAGTGAATTCCCCACTGACTCTGGCTATCATTGTTTCCAAGTTTATCACTGCTTCCTTGAAATGAATTCCGTTTGGTGGTAAGTTTACAAGTGTTACTGACATAGTCTTTTTTCGTGTCTAAGTCAAAAAAAAAAAAAAAATAGATAAATAAAATAACAGTAGACAGTTCTTAGACTAAAATAAAAATACTTTTAGTTTTATTATTAACTTATTGCGTGATTCAGTCACATACTTTGCGGTCACTTATCTCTTCTTGCTATATGATCCCCGTTTACTTATTGATATTTACGAGGGTCGTTTGAAAAGTCCGTGCAAAAATAAAAACTACTTAATTTTTTGGGGTAAACCTTTTTTATTTTTCAACATAGTCTCCTTTTAGGCTTATACACTTCGTCCAACGCTGCTCTAGTTTGTTGATCCCTTCCGAATAATAGGATTTGTCCAAGTCTGAAAAATAGCCATTCGTTTCTGCAATCACCTCCTCGTTTGAATAAAATCTTTTTCCCGCCAGCCATTTCTTCATATTGGGGAACAAATAGTAGTCCGAGGGAGCCAAGTCTGGAGAATAGGGAGGATGTGAAACGAGTTGGAACCCTATTTCCATTAATTTTGCGACCACAACTGCTGAGGTGTGAGCTGGTGCGTTGTCGTGATGGAAAAGGACTTTTTTGTGGGCCAATCGTGGGCGTTTTTCTTGCTGCTCGGTTTTCAAACGGTCCAATAACGATGAATAATATGCACCTGTAATAGTTTTACCCTTTTCCAGATAGTCGATGAGGATTATTCCTTGCGAATCCCAAAAGACAGTCGCCATAATCTTTCCGGCCGAAGGAACGGTCTTCGCCTTTTTTGGCGCAGATTCCCCCTTGGTAACCCATTGTTTAGATTTTTCTTTGGTCTCAGGAGTGTAGTGATGTATCCATGTTTCATCCACAGTGACGAAACGACGCTTAAAGTCCTGCGGATTCTTCTGGAACAGCTGCAAACCGTCCTTGCAACACTTCACACGAGTTCATTTTTGGTCAAGCGTGAGCAATCGCGGCACCCATCTTGCGGATAGCTTTGTCATGTCCAAATGTTGATGCAAAATATTATGTACCCGTTCATTCGAGATGCCCACAGCACTAGCAATCTCACGCACTTTCACTCTTCTGTCATCCATCACCATATCATGGATTTTATCAATGATTTCTGGAGTAGTAACCTCAACAGGGCGTCCAGAGCGTTCAGCGTCACTTGTGCCCATATGACCACTCCGAAAATTTTGAAACCACTTATAAACTGTTCTAATCGAAGGTGCAGAGTCACCATAATGTTTATCAAGCTTCTCTTTAGTCTCCTGAGGCGTTTTGCCTTTCATAAAGTAGTGTTTAATCAACACACGAAATACTTTTTCGTCCATTTTTTGAAAATCACTCGACTTCCTCGATTCAAAGGAATGCCAAACACAAAGAAATAGACCGATCTGGCTGAAACTTGGTGTGTGTTCTTCCAAGAGATGCTACTAACTAAACATAACCTCGATACGCGCCAGTGGTGCTATCTCTCTGACTTTGCACGGACTTTTCAAACGACCCTCGTATTGCAATTCTATTTTAAGATTTATTATTAAAAAAGATTGCAAGTGGGTAGTTCTGAATTCTGGGGAATCCTATGACGTTAGATTTCAAGTGCATGGGGCGTGGGTGTTGCAATGTAATTTCGCTCTTCAAATTTGTTTTCAGATAGAAGCTAAAAGTTATTTATAAATTGCAATGAGACGAATTCGTAGGTTTTATCGTCTAATTTCTTTTATTGTAAATTATTTCTAGTTTTTCTTTTACAAAGTAAAAGAAAAGCATCCATTTGTTGATGTTTACAAATTGTGTAAACAGAATAGCTCAACAACAAACTATTCATGAAACAGATACTTTATACTTAAGTTTCGACTGTAACTGAGTCGTTTTATTCGACATAATTAGCTCTGCAGTTAATTGAACTTTATTTTAAGTAAATATTTCATTTTCTCTTGGAATATATTAAGTTAATTTAGAATTGCAAATTTTATTGTATTTCACTTCAACTAATATATTACGGATTATTTATTTATTTTTATAAACTAAAATATATTTTTATAAAATTTATTAGTTAAGTTACACCAGCGCTAGATACGCTATAAGTAACAATGACAATAACTGACACCACTACAAACTCCACTAATTGAGGGGAGAAGTTACCCAGTGATAACACTCCCTAAGCCGTCTCTAGGATTAGCTACTCTCTTCAGAAGAGAGAAAATCGCGAGGCCACAGGCCTGGATCTGGATGGTGATGAGATGATAAATGGCGGACAAGAGGATTGGAATGAGAGTGCAAGTTCTGAAGAAAACTTTTATAGCGAGTTCGTGCAACCTGGACTTACAAACGGAATTTCCAAGTCTGTGTGGATAGTTAGATTTGAAAGGTAAAATGGAGCCGTTAATGATAGTGCGGAGAATTTTAGACTGAAGAGATTGAATTAGTTTGAAGATTGGAGCGTTTCGTTGAACCCCACAGTTCAATACCGTACGTCCAGACGGGTTTTTGTATAGAATTGTAAATCAGTCGTTTGTTATTAAGTGAAAGTTTTGAACGTTGGTCTAGTAGTCTTTTAAGTAGTTGATAACGCCTGTTAACTTCAGTTCGTGTAAGCCGTGTGTGCGGGTTCCAGGTCCAGTCTTTTGTCTAAATACAGCCCAAGATAACGGGACAACATTGGCAGGAGGAATTGGAATTGAGTCATAGAAGATCCGGAGGAAAAGTGATGCGACGGAGAGTGAAAGTAATGTTTTGGGATTTCGTTTTCATTTAACTTGATTTTCCATTTTTTTTAAACCATTGCTCAAGAGAAAAGAGATGAGTTTGAAGGTTTCTGTTTGTAACCGGATCAATATGAGGAGAAAGTATAGCTGTATCATCGGCATAAGTTAGAAGGACAGTTTCAGGATGGATTGGTATGTCTGCTGTGTATATAACATATAGGATAGGTCCTAAGATGCTTCCTTGAGGAACACCCGCTTCAATACGATGTTTAGCTGATTTGAATTTTTTTTTGCAACAAGCAAATGTGATGTTATGTAATGTCTTGAATGTAGATTGGAGAAGGCACCCAGTGGCGACACTCCATTAACGTGAATAGATGCACTATACTGTTATGAGGAGAGTAGGTCGCGGGGCCATCTTCTCTTCAATCTCCTTGGAGGATTACCTTGGAAGAAGATAAGTGTTCAGTTAAAGGATTAGGATGAGCTGCTGTAAAGGAATGAAATTTTAAGAAACGAGTTTTAGTGATGTTGAGGTCAGTATGATTGGTGAGGTTAGAAATGTAGAATGGAGCGTTAAGTAGTTTTCGTAGTATTTTTGGACTGTAAAGTCAGGATGCGTAAAGAATTGGAACGTTTAGTCGATCCCCATACTTCGATGCCGTATGACCAAATAGGTCGCAGTAACAGTAGATATAAGTTTAGGATGGAAGATTTGCGAGGAATCGGTCAAGTAAAACAACTCGTCTCTTTGCCAACGTTTCGACAAATATATTGTCTTCTTCAGGGCTTGGATGTTACAAATACAAACAATTTACAGAGTCAGTAGCATAGAAAATCAGTAAAAATCAGTAATACAAAAATAATCAGTGAAATACAATAAATTCTTTATAATTATTGAAACTTACGTGGCTATGCAGGTTGGTCGAGTTACAGAAACTAAGAGCCAGAAATGGAGATATACCTATACCTGCTTCTCCATTTCTGGCTCTTAGTTTCTGTAACTCGACCAACCTGCATAGCCACGTAAGTTTCAATAATTATAAAGAATTTATTGTATTTTACTGATTATTTTTGTATTACTGATTTTTATTGATTTTCTATGCTACTGACTCTGTAAATTGTTTGTATTTGTAATATTCAGGCCCTGAAGAGGACAATATATTTGTCGAAACGTTGGCAAAAAGACGAGTTGTTTTACTTGACCGATTCCTCGCAAATCTTCCATCTTAAGTTTAACAATTTGCGGTCACGAAAACTATATATTCATTAGATATAAGAGTCTTTTGTTTTGTAGGTTGAGTTTAGATCGTTTGTCAAGTAGTCTGGCGAGAAGTTTTGTAGCATTGGGTTAGTTCCTTGTCTTTTCAGTCTAGTATGGGGGATTCCATGTCAAGATTTGAAATTTAAATCTAGACAATTAATCACTGGCTTTCATAGAAAAGAAATTAACGTAAAATTGTTTGTATAATTTCTTTAATTACAACAATTAATTAATGTCAGCTTGCCTACATTGTTAACAAAGCTACTAATTTTTGCAGTAACTATTATTTTCTTATTCAAATTTAATTGAAGAAAATTAGCATGATCAGAATAAAAGCTTAGGAAATCAATTTTACATTTAAAAAGTAGAAATGCAATAAAAAACATAACCAGTTGAACAGAAATAGCCATTTCATCGACCTCGACTATTGCATAGATTTATAGCGCGCTCATTTCTACATCCCCTCCCTTCTTCTCCTCTTTTTGGCGGTACTATGTGTGTGTGTGTGTGTATGTGGGGGAGAGGCTTTATTACGAAACAGGAAATGAGCTGTATCTGTGTTTCTTTCGTGTACTGATGGTGCGTATAGAGTTTCTTTCTTTTGATGAATTATTTATTACGCTATATTAGTTACCATTCCCTTTTTCGTATTTTAGTTTTTGGGTATATTTAAAAAAAAAAAAATCTTTGGTTTTATTAATCGCTCTACGTTGTTTTGACTTGGTAAAGCTTATACAATAATTTTTCGCTTTTGGATGTTGTGCAGTACAGTCGAACCTCTCAATAACGGGCACTGGCGGGGGAAAGCAAAGTGGCCGCTGTTTGGAGGTGGTCGTTAGAAGGAGGTAGGCAAGTTTCATAATGAACAAATATGGTTTTTTTTTCCAAACATCTATTTAATAGATTTCAAAACGTACATAATTGCATAATTATTTAGCTATATGATATGCATTAAATTTTTCTTAATTATCCAAAAAATGTATCAAAAAATACATATTATTGACTTAATTAATAATTTTTATAATAATCATAACATTTATTCGTAACAATAATAATTTATGGTAAAATTATCATCATACTATCATCTATTATTAGAAAAATAGAACAAACCATTCGGCAAGTTGACGATGGCTCGATTTGGTTTTTGCAAAATCTTCCAACATATTTATTTTCTCTTCTAGAGTTAACCACTTTCGTTTGTGATACATATCGGCAAAAATAATATTGTTCGTCCAAAGTAATATTGAAAAATGATTAAAATGGTACAAGATGTATGGAGCTTATATAGGAAACTTTAGGAAAAACCCAGAAAAAACAATGAGAGGGGATAATTATTTTGAACGAACTTTTAATAATAAGTTGGTCTTGGCGGGAGGTGAAACATATAATCCGTTCCCCAAAAACAATATCCGCGGTCGCTATGTAGAGTGTCCGTTAGACGGAGGTTCTTTTATATAGAAAGTGTATTGGGGTAGAACGGGGAAATCCAAAAACTATCCGTAAATAGAGGTGGCCGCTAGTGAGAGTGTCCTTTATGGGAGGCTCGACTTTATATGATTCCATGTACTATTTATTTGGAATGATTTACTTATTCTGCCTCTAACTTTAAAACATTTCTTCTGCACAGTTACAAGCAACTGATATCCTTGTTCTTCCTGCCAGTCTTACGAGTTCTGACTCACGACATTTTGATGTCATTGTGACCCGGAAAACTCACCTTGAGCAACGCTGTTTTCCCCCAATTTTTTTTGCTTATATTCAAATTTTCACCCCACTGATTATACCTTTTACGTACTTTTTAGCGCTGACCTTCAAACAGCCCCATTACACACACTACCAAACATTTACATAAGGTCAACTTTTTGTTTTTTTTTTGGATATGGTGTTTAGGCTTATAACGGCAATCTATAATGTGGAATTAATTTAATAAACAAGATCTGACGCGGAAAAAATAATAATTTTGTGGCCATTATTTTGTTAATTAAATTAATAAGAGAAGCTGAAATAAATGTTATTTATTTAAATATCTTTAATGTAAGGCGCTTCAAAATCTGATATTCGCCCGAAACGTTTTCAAACACAATTCCAGCTCTCGACTAACCTATGCGTCGCGGTAGTAGAAGTGTGCCGTGGTAAAAAATAGTCAAAAATATGCTAGTCCAGTCTAGATGGCGAACCTATGACCCACGGGTCAGACACGGACCCGCGTAAGCTTTTTCACTGACCTACAATTGCTAGGCAACTATTTGTTTGTTTACGCGGATTGATTTAGATTTTCTAATTGTGTGGATAATTTATATTCTATCTGTATTTTTTTCAATCACGCATTGACACAAAAGCAATTTAAATGCTATCTATAACCTTTAGTTTGATCATTACAGTTCTAAAACGCGAATGACGACAAATGCTTTTGTAGTATTTGAAATAAAGCAAAAGTGTTTACAAAATATCGAAATAAAATGTATAATTTTACTCATATTTTGTTTGTTTAAAAAAATCGACAACCCAAAGCAAATAACCATATTTAGATTTTTCTTCAGATAAAACACACTTTTGTAAGGTTTTGTTCAGTTATGTTTGTAAAAAGAGAGACTTCCATAGCCACTTGTTTCGTCCCGTTTTACCCAGTTAGGCCAACTGAATTTTAAAGATGTTTAGATTTTTGAAAATATTCAGTTTACAAATTTTTAAACATAACTCTTGTGCCAAATGGGCATTAATGACCCAAGAGCTAGTACTGAAATAAAAAATGAACAAAATTTGACTCACGTCTCAAAAACGTTCGCCATCCCTAGGCTAGTCAAATATAAAAATTAAAGCAATGCAGTTTGGTCATTATCTAGCTTGACCACTGGTAGACTGGAGTTAACTTGCTTCAAGAGGATTCAAGATGGATAATTAGTTAAATATCTCATAGCTTTCGTTCTTCTTTATTGGCTGTTTAGTTTTTGTAACTTTAATCTCATTTAGAGGGGCTTTTAATCACTTTCTTTTAGTTACGGATTTACAATTTTTACATGAATTACAGGCACTTCTTGGCATCAATAATGGGCATTAAAATAAAGAATTTCTTTGTCATAAGATTCATTGCTACTGTATACATGTTGTTAATTGTATTGACAGAGAACGGTATAGACGGGTGAATGATTAGGTTTGTTATTAATGTTACAGCCTGCCACGAAAACTTGTAAAGTAATCGCCTATTTTTTCAGGCGGGGCTTTACGTCCAACTACCAATTAGGTGTCGTGGACGGAGGCGACTAGCAAACATACTTTAAATTTCTTTTATTAACCATTAAATAAAATCCAAGGCCTAGATCAGGGATCGAACCCAGTACCACAATACATATTAGCTTCGTAGGTCTCGCCACTAACCGCTCGGCTACCGTGGCGCCCTACAAAAACTTGTATTTTTGTAGGATTGTAATAGTGTTGTTATTACAGCACTAGTTGAACATAATACGCCATTTTAAAATGAAATGGAAGTATTTCAGCTCCAGTGTGCCGTTTACTGTTTGGTATCTTCTGACTACTGCGCCATGACCAGAAAAAGGTTGGGAAGCCCTGGTCCTAGACTGTGTTATCTGTAACGAGAGAACACCGGGCAATGAGCTGTAATACAAGGGTCGTTTGAAAAGTCCGTGCAAAGTCAGAGAGATAGCACCACTGGCGCATCGAGGTTATGTTTAGTTAGTAGCATCTCTTGGAAGAACACACACCAAGTTTCAGCCAGATCGGTCTATTTCTTTGTGTTTGGCATTCGTTTGATTCGAGGAAGTCGAGTGATTTTCAAAAAATGGACGAAAAAGAATTTCGTATGTTGATTAAACACTACTTTATGAAAGGCAAAACGCCTGAGGAGACTAAAGAGAAGCTTGATAAACATTATGGTGACTCTGCACCTTCGATTAGAACAGTTTATAAGTGGTTTCAAAATTTTCGTAGTGGCCATATGGGCACAAGTGACGCTGAACGTTCTGGACGCCCTGTTGAGGTTACTACTCCAGAAATCATTGATAAAATCCATGATATGGTGATGGATGACAGAAGAGTGAAGGTGCGTGAGATTGTTAGTGCTTGGGCATCTCGAATGAACGGCTACATAATATTTTGCATCAACATTTGGACATGACAAAGCTATCCGCAAGATGGGTGCCGCGATTGTTCACGCTTGACCAAAAACGAAATCGTGTGAAGTGTTGCAAGGACGGTTTGCAGCTGTTCCAGAAGAAGTCGTTTCGTCACTGTGGATGAAACATGGATAAATCACTACACTCCTGAGACCAAAGAACAATCTAAACAATGGGTTACCAAGGGGGAATCTGCGCCAAAAAAGGCGAAGACCGTTCTTTCGGCCGGAAAGATTATGGCGACTGTCTTTTGGGATTCGCAAGGAATAATCCTCATCGACTATCTGGAAAAGGGTAAAACTATTACAGGTGCATATTATTCATCGTTATTGGACCGTTTGAAAACCGAGCTGCAAGAAAAACGCCCACGATTGGCCCACAAAGAAGTCCTTTTCCATCACGACAACGCACCAGCTCACACCTCAGCAGTTGTGGTCGCAAAATTAATGGAAATAGGGTTCCAACTCGTTTCACATCCCCCTATTCTCCAGACTTGGCTCCCTCGGACTACTATTCGTTCCCCAATATGAAGAAATGGCTGGCGGGAAAAAGATTTTATTCAAACGAGGAGGTGATTGCAGAAACGAATGGCTATTTTTCAGACTTGGACAAATTCTATTATTCGGAAGGGATCAACAAACTAGAGCGGCGTTGGACGAAGTGTATAAGCCTAAAAGGAGACTATGTTGAAAAATAAAAAAGGTTTACCCCCAAAAATTAAGTAGTTTTTATTTTTGCACGGACTTTTCAAACGACCCTCGTAAAACAGGTCAATTTTTCTTTCATTAACAAAGCAAATATTAAATAATTATTTCGAAATGATTTTAAAAACAATTCAGATTAAAATAATAATAATAGGCACTACCATTTCTTCTATACAATGTACGTGTTTTTAAATTTTTCCTCCTTAAACAGGAATAAACATATTTTTATATCACTTACATACTCGAGTACTGTCATACTCCACGTTAGTATAAAATGTATTATGTAATCTTTCTTTTCTTTTTTGATAAATACGTAAGTACAAGCATTCGTATCTCCCATACTCTGGTGTTTGTTTACAGATAATTCCGTTACTTGTTATTATATTATATCACATGAAAATATTTTCTTTTATCTATAAAAGTAATAAAATGTTTTTTATTTTTTTCCATTGATTAATGTTGTTTTTACCGTTATAAGCGCTGCAGTAGCCAAATAACTGACCTTATAAATAATGTATGTGTATTATAATAGAAGGTTTTCTTTCTCGTTAAGTTGTAACTTCATTTTCTAAGGAGTAAAGATCGAATAAAAAGATATTCTTTCTTAAAGTACAATGACATTCTTTAAGAGGCTAGTAATTGATATAAAGGTTGTTCATTATGCATTATTAAATCATTTGTTAGAAATATTTTCTTTACTTGATTTACGACTCGTATTTTTCGAACTTTAAAGTTTATTTCAAAGCAATTTATAGTAATAATTATTTATTAAATTTAATAAAGGATAAATTAAAATGTTGCTTTTTGGGTGTTTTCTTTTCACTAGTGACACGCTTAGAAAAACCTAGTTTTCCTACAATTTGGGTTTTCTTTTAGGTTTACCAGGAGTTTAGGGTTTAGTAGGAGAGATTCTATGAAATACCACGCGCTGTGGACTCGGAGAGTTTACTATTACGGCACTCATTTAAAACATCTCCTCTAATTCTGGGTGTTCTTAAACATTAAATGCTTTTTCGTGCAGTTGGCGGAGGATCAACTCTTATAGAACAGCTCTACTGGACAGTTTAAAATTAGATTGGAAACCTTAGAAGAAGGAGCGAGCTTCTAGGTTAAGTTTAAAGACAAAGTTTTTATCTTCTCCGAACAGCACAAACTGTTTGCATTATCACAATATGTGCAAGAACTGTGTTTTTTTTCTTTCGAAAGGGGGGAAAAAAAACACAAACCTTCACCAGAGTATCTATTGTCCAGGCTTCGATGGATGGATTTGCTAAGAATGTAGGAGCCAATTGGTTTGTAGGCGAATAGGTAACAGTGAAATCTCTTTCTCCTACATCTGATCTTGATACTTGCGAGTTTTATTGTAAATATTTAAATGGTATCAGGTCACGTGAATGCTTCATAGGATCTCTTTCAAACCAGAAGTTTTATTGCTTCTGGGTCCCGAATGTCCAGATACCCAGATGAAACAGATACTCGGATTGGCTACTAATTCTTGTCAGGATAGCCTATTTAGGGGGTTAGAAGCTTTTATTACACCTTTTAAATCACTTTTTAATTTCTAAATATTCTAATACAATCTTGTTTTTTCTTTCATTCATCGTGTTAATGTATAACTAGCTGAAATGCAGGCAAGTAGATGGTGTTAACTGTAACGTTTCTCAGGCAGACTTTTGTATAGTATTATTTTTGGTTCCTGTAAGATAAGGCTTTCAAATATTTCAGAAAGGTTTGCGATAGATTATCCTTTAAAGTGACGTATAATAATAAATAAGGAATTATGTTGCTATAACTTTTACAGTTAGGTATTGGACGATTTACAAAGATAAATAAAGATAAATAATAAATTCTTATTTATTAAAGGTAAAGGCAGTCAAAAAAACAACGCTATATAAAACAAAAACCCCTAGCTTCAATAATTTTTACATACAATATATCATATGTTGTATCATATACCCGTATTATTATAATCAATATTATTTAAAGCGATTAAAATATTTGCTTACTGTATTTATAAAAATTCAGAATTTAGTTTCCTAAATTTAGAGTTTTTAGAAATAGATTATTGGGAAATGAGATTCTCATATTAATTTTGGAAGCTCTCAAAACATTATAATAAAATTCTAGGTTAAAGTACGTGGAAATTTATACTACGAGGGTCGTTTGAAAAGTCCGTGCAAAGTCAGAGAGATAGCACCACTGGCGCGTATCGAGGTTATGTTTAGTTTAGTAGCATCTCTTGGAAGAACACACACCAAGTTTCAGCCAGATCGGTCTATTTCTTTGTGTTTGGCATTCGTTTGAATCGAGGAAGTCGAGTGATTTTCAAAAAATGGACGAAAAAGAATTTCGTGTGTTGATTAAACACTATTTTATGAAAGGCAAAACGCCTGAGGAGACTAAAGAGAAGCTTGATAAACATTATGGTGACTCTGCACCTTCGATTAGAACAGTTTATAAGTGGTTTCAAAATTTTCGGAGTGGCCATATGGGCACAAGTGACGCTGAACGTTCTGGACGCCCTGTTGAGGTTACTACTCCAGAAATCATTGATAAAATCCATGATTTGGTGATGGATGACAGAAGAGTGAAGGTGCGTGAGATTGCTAGTGCTGTGGGAATTTTGAATGAACGGGTACATAATATTTTGCATCAACATTTGGACATGACAAAGCTATCCGCAAGATGGGTGCCGCGATTACTCACACTTGACCAAAAACGAAATCGTGTGAAGTGTTGCAAGGACGGTTTGCAGCTGTTCCAGAAGAATCCGCAGGACTTTAAGCGTCGTTTCGTCACTGTGGATGAAACATGGATACATCACTACACTCCTGAGACCAAAGAACAATCTAAACAATGGGTTACCAAGGGGGAATCTGCGCCAAATAAGACGAAGACCGTTCCTTCGGCCGGAAAGATTATGGCGACTGTCTTTTGGGATTCGCAAGGAATAATCCTCATCGACTATCTGGAAAAGGGTAAAACTATTTTAGGTGCATATTATTCATCGTTATTGGACCGTTTAAAAACCGAGCTGCAAGAAAAACGCCCACGATTGGCCCACAAAAAAGTCCTTTTCCATCACGACAACGCACCAGCTCACACCTCAGCAGTTGTGGTCGCAAAATTAATGGAAATAGGGTTCCAACTCGTTTCACATCCCCCCTATTCTCCAGACGTGGCTCCCTCGGACTACTATTTGTTCCCCAATATGAAGAAATGGCTGGCGGGAAAAAGATTTTATTCAAACGAGGAGGTGATTGCAGAAACGAATGGCTATTTTTCAGACTTGGACAAATCCTATTATTCGGAAGGGATCAACAAACTAGAGCAGCGTTGGACGAAGTGTATAAGCCTAAAAGGAGACTATGTTGAAAAATAAAAAAGGTTTACCCCCAAAAATTAAGTAGTTTTTATTTTTGCACGGACTTTTCAAACGATCCTCGTACTACTACAACTGGCGTTACAGCCCATTACTGAGCCTTGGCCTCCTCAATCCGCTTCCGCCAGCCCTCCCTATCCATTGTAGCAACCTTCCAATTCCTCACTCCAAGCAGGTCTCTGGCATCCACGCATACCCCATCATTCCATCTCAATTTAGGCCTGCCCACCCTCCTGACTCTGTGTTTTCAAATCAGACATCCTTGCCACATGGCCTGCCCATCTGAGCCTGCCAAGCCTAATTACCTTTTCGATGTCTGCTTCCTGGAATAGATGCTGCAGTTCCCGATTCTTCCTTCTTCTCCAAATCGCGCCCTCTTTAATAGGGCCAAAAATTCGTCGAAGAACTTTTCTCTCGAAAACTTGTAGCATCCCCCCCAGCTTTTTTTCCCCAAGCTTCGGAGCCATATGTTAATACAGGACGGATCAGGGTCTTATAGAGAAGAACTTTTGTTTTTTTTGATATTAGGTTGCTTCTCATATGCTTATTCAGTCCATAATAGCACCTATTGGCCAACATACTCCTTCTTTTTATTTCTAGGGATACATCGTTATCCGTAGAGATTAAGGTTCCGAGGTATATGAATGAATCAACTTGTTCAATCATATAATTGCCAAGTGTTACGTGCGCGGGATGATCTACAGGTCCTTCGGCTCTTAGATATTTGGTCTTGGCAGCATTTATTTGCGGTCCCACTTTTCCAATCACTCTAACCAGATTAAGGAAGGCCCTTTCCATATCTTGGAAGGATCTTCCAATTATGTTCACGTTAACTGCGTAGGCTAAAACCTGGTAATTGTGGAATATACTGCCGGATAGCGAGATTTCTGCCTCACGCATTACATATTCCAAAATAAGATTAAACAGTAGGCAGGATAGAGCATCTCCTTGCCTTAGACCTTTAGTGCTGTTAAATTCCGATGAAAGACAACCTTTAATACGCACTGCGCACACAGTGTCTTTCATTGTTATCTTAATTAAGCGAACTCGAAATTTATAAAGTTAGGAAATTCTTCTATTACTTCGATTGTTGATTGAAGTTAAATACCTTAATATTCTTCTAAAGATTTAATATTATAAGTAAAGAAGCTTTGTTTAAAAAATGCGTTCATAATTCTGCACATTAGTCAAAGTAAATAAATTTTAACTTAATTTGAAATTAATAAAATCAATAGAATATCTTAATCTACATAAGTGTGACGACCTCGCTAAACGTGATTAGTATTAATCAAAACATTAATATTCATTATGATTAGGTTTAATGACCTACCGTTCAATAATCTAAGGTGTCTTCAAATATCTTTACAATAAGTTGAAACAATTAAGGGGAATAGACTTTAGAAAACATAAATTGGATTTTGGCAACTTAACATCAACCTCTGGGACTCCCCTTTATGACTCCTTTATGGAGGGTGGCTACTGCAATTTCTTCGATCAATAGATCTCGCCCAACAATAGTTAACTCCCCTATGAGCTTCTGTTATTTCTATATTCTGCGTGCTGGACATAAAAGAATAGAAATTATCAGTTAAATTCCTCAAAAAGGAAAGAACTGTCGATAAAGAAGTTTCCTTGAACAGATATTTGAAATTCTGTTCTCTTTTACTTTGTTGATTTAATGGGTGGAACCTTCCTGAATATTTGAACTGTTTAGAATTGATAGAATTGGCATTTTTACTTAAAAAAAAAAATCCAGGAAAAAAGACAATAATAAAATTGAAGCCTTGTTGATAACAACCGAATCGACGAGAAGGAAAACATCCAAAACCTTCGAAAATGCCCCATTTTTTAAAAGTAGAAATTTAAGTTCTTAATGCATTATAAATTCTAAATATTTATTTCATTTAAATCGAAAAAAAAATTAAGAATAATTAATACCAAAAATATTCGGAATTTTGATTTAATTTGTTTTAATTTATTAGTAAAATCGTGCAGATTTTTCTGTTTTGAATTTTCACCTCAATTTTGAGGTCCCCGAGGTTCGAAAAACAAAAATTGGTGTTTACCAATTTTGGTATGAGAATAGCATAATTCAAAAATCGAAGCATTGCATTAAGTTAGGCCTTGGGCACACAGAAAGCGGTCTGTAGCGGCGGACAGCGATCCAGCGGTCGGTCGCGGTGGTCTGCGATGTGGGAACGTCACACAGGACGCAATTCTTTTGTTAGAGCGGTCCACAGTTTGGCAGCTTTCTTCTTGAGAAGTGGTAGTGCGTTTTCTTGTTCTTTGTTTTAATTTTTATGTATTGAGAATGAACTCGGATGAAGAGCAACTCCTTCTGCTATTAGCTTTGCAAAGCAAAAAGAAGAAAAGACGAAGTTGGGTGCATGAAATCGATAAGAAGAGAGAACAATTAGGGGAACACCACCGCTTATGTGTTGAACTGGAGTCACTTGAAGATAGGTTCTTCTAGTATTTTCGTCTGTCGCGAGTATGAAATAAAAAATGAGTAATAGAGATTCTTAACTTTGGAATCTTTTTTTCGTACTTACTAGGTGGCAAGGAGGTCACGTTGAAATCTGTAATTTTGTACTTCCACATCGCTTGTCGTCGTGACAAAGACTAGACCGCAGTGGTAGACCGCGATCTGTTTGACAGAGATGAGGCAAAACATTGTGTAATACAACTAGACCGCCTGACCGCCTCGGTCGGAGATCGTTGCCCGCCACGACAGATCGCTTTCTGTGTGCCCAAGTCCTTAAAAATTTGATATTTCCAGACGGTATCATTTTGAAACTCCGTAATAAAGGCTTTTAGATAATGATCACCAGAGAGGCACTTTGGTTTTCTGAAGGGTAAAAGCGCAGCTCTAAAGTTCTTTAACTTTGCTCACATAGTGAATTATAACTTCTATTTTAAATCAAAGTTGTATTATGTTTAGCTTCTAATGTGTCATTTAATGAACAGTCTCATCACCCTATGTATTATTAATCGATATTAAAACAGTCCGGTAGGGCAGTTGTATAAGGGTTGATCGTCAAAAAGTGCCCAGAAAATGCGTAACTTTGAAAAAATACTCAACTTTGACGATTTTTTTTCCCCCTTTTTTTCTATAGAAGATAAAATCCCAAATTTTCTTTATAATATAGGGAAAATCCTCTTTATATCTTTAATTTTTTCGTAACAGAATAGATTAATTTGTCTTCGAGAAAAGCGATGTCAAAAATGTGCAAAAACGACATTTCCAAAAATAGTTCTTGTTCTTCTTTTTCTAGTTCTTGTTGTTGTTTAAATGGTTAAGTAAAATTACAGATTTAAAGTTTCACTTTAGTGAATAAATTTTATTTTTCGTACTAATTACTTTCAACAAATAATTTATTACGTAAGAGAATATCAGGCGAGTTTCTCACGTGGGAGCTCTAATTTTCGAAGTAGAACAAACGAACATTCCTTTAATTTTATTCAGTCTAACTAAAATTATTATATTAGTTATTTTTTTGGTTTAGGTTAGGTATCCATTTTTATCTCAGCTATTTTTTAAAATACGTAAAGGAGCTACAGTTTTATTCTTAATTTATTCTATTTTACTATTCCAGTTGCGCCATTATCAGGCGAACATAGTATTTCCAAAGAGAATAATCAAAACACCTACAGCCCCATAACTTTACTGTCTGTCGTCTCTTAGTAACATGTTCTCTTCCTGTTCTAAAGGAGATAAATAAATATAAAAATGTTAGTGACGTTTTCTACTTCTTCTTTTTTTCCTCCCTAATGTTGATGTTGACATTTAAAGAAGTTGAAGAATAAAAAAAAAAAAAAATAAATAGAAATCGATGCAATAGTTAAGATGAGGATGTGTGACTAAGTTAGTTGGTGCGCTTGTTAACCGCTAGCTGTTCGCTCATTTATCACCGTAATTAACTGTCATTATCTTTTATTTACCAACTAGGGTGCGCTAGTGTACCAGAGACTAGTGTTGCTGAAGTACTATATATTTAAGCCAATCGCTAACATTTGTGCACAACTAATTATTAATTGTTATTACACTTAGCCCTTACTTCTTGATCTCTGAACAACCTCATTTTTTTAAGATCTACGTATCTCAGAAATCATTTTAACTTGCGCAAAGTTAGGAAAATATGTCGGTATTTTATTGCGGGCTATTTTTCTGTAATTATTTCATCAAGAATTCTACGATAATTGACCAACATAAATTACCTATCTATCAATGATTTTAAGCCATCAAGCATCTGTTTAATTGAAATCTTGAAAGTTCCATCCACTGTTTTGTTCTCGAAACACAGAAAAACGTATAATAGGGTGACCCAGTGAAAATGACCACATTTCTTTTTTGAATAACTGTGGTGGTAACACTGCTACAGGGACGAACGCGCGCTCTATGGTTAGTAGAGACCTGGGAGATTCCTGTTATCAACATTTTAGTAATCATGGAACGTTACACTGCAAAAGAACGAGCATTTTGTGTAGAAGCATATTTTCGAGATAAATCGGTTGTGAAAGTTCATAGAGCGTTTCGTAAACAGTTCAAAGTTAAAAGTAATGAATCTGTTCCTACGCGAAAATCGATCCTCAGGTGGGTTGAAAACTTCCGTGAAAGTGGCAAGACGACTGATAAGATTCATCCAGGTGCCAAAAGAACAGTTCGTACACCGGAAAACATCGGAAAAGTTTGCCAAGCAATAAAAATTAGTCCAACTCGTTCCGCTCGCCGTCACGCAGCTTCTTTAAAGTTATCAAGGGAATCTGTGCGTCGAATTCTAACCTCAGACTTGAACCACCATCCATATAAGTTGATGATCACTCAAGAGTTGAAAGAAACTGATTACCGACAGAGATTACTTTTCGCCGAAAACATGTTAAAGAAATTGGACGATGGTGAGATTGATTTAAATAATGAGCGGTGAAGCTCATTTCGAACTCTCTGGATCGGTAAATAAACAAAACTTTCGGTACTGGGCAAGTGGTAATCCCCAATTCATTCCGGAAAAACCGTTACATAGCCAACGAGTTACAGTATGGGCCGGTGTAGCGTCGTGGGGAATTATCGGATCGTATTTTTTCGACGGAATCGTCAATGGAGAGAGGTACAGGGAGATGTTAAACTTGTTCCTCATCCCCCAACTCCGCCACAAACGTCGTTTGAATCGAACCTGGTTCCAGCAAGACGGAGCAACTTGTCACACCGCCGCTCTTACACTTGCGTTGTTGAAAGAAACGTTTGGAATTCGTTTATTGTCACGTTCTTCAGATTTCGCTTGGGCGCCTCGCTCGCCAGATTTGACGGTTCCAGATTTTTTTCTGTGGGGGTATTTGAAAAGTCGTGTTTATGAAACCAAGCCCCGTGATCTAGAGGATTTAAAATCGAGGATTAGAGCCGAATTCGCAAAAATTTCGGCTTCCATGCTGAAGAAAGTATTCAAAAACTTCGTTAAACGATTGGAAGAATGTAAAGCCCAGAACGGTCATCATTTGAAGGATGTAATATTCCACAAATAATCTCCCATGTTTCTACTTTTCAAATATTTTTTTGTTACTTTTATATCTATAATACTTTTGTTGTTATTAAAGAAATAAATGCGGTCATTTTCACTGGGTCACCCTTTATTTTTATAAAAACGCTGTCTGCTACAAACATAATATGTAAACAAACAAACAAGTGTGTTTAATATGGATCTTATTTACAAATTTATAAAAGAAATCAAACAAAATTTGGTTCCAGCAAGCTTCACTATCTTTAATTAGAGATATGCTTAGCATTATTATTATTTTTGGAATTTGCAATATGTAGAGTTCAGAGACTGGACCATAAAATAGTCGAAGTTTTGGCGAAAAAGTAAATGGTCTTTGCAATAACAAAAAAATCTCTTATCAATTGAGCTGATCTTTTGAATAATTATTTATTTTTTCTCTATTTACACATTCACTATGGGAAGAAAGAAAATCGCGAGGCCACTGGTGTTTTTAATCGTCTAGGCCAGGGGTCGGCAATCTATTTTAAGTAGAGAGCCATTTCTCCTTAAATAATTTTAATAAATCTTACCAAGAGCCGCAAGGATGATAGTGTAAACAAACTCTGTAGATAATTTGTATTCTCAAATTATTATTTTATGGTATTCAATAACATTTAAATGTTTTATACATTTATTTTTTTTTACATATTGCAAAGTAAATAAAGAAATAAATAATAACTAAACCTGTGTTTGAGTGAAAATGGCGGCAGTCCTATACGAGGGTCGTTTGAAAAGTCCGTGCAAAAATAAAAACTACTTAATTTTTTGGGGTAAACCCTTTTTTATTTTTCAACATAGTCTCCTTTTAGGCTTATACAATTCGTCCAACGCTGCTCTAGTTTGTTGATCCCTTCCGAATAATAGGATTTGTCCAAGTCTGAAAAATAGCCATTCGTTTCTGCAATCACCTCCTCGTTTGAATAAAATCTTTTTCCCTCCAGCCATTTCTTCATATTGGGGAACAAATAGTAGTCCGAGGGAGCCAAGTCTGGAGAATAGGGGGGATGTGAAACGAGTTGGAACCCTATTTCCATTAATTTTGCGACCACAACTGCTGAGGTGTGAGCTGGTGCGTTGTCGTGATGGAAAAGGACTTTTTTGTGGGCCAATCGTGGGCGTTTTTCTTGCAGCTCGGTTTCCAATAACGATGAATAATATGCACCTGTAATAGTTTTACCCTTTTCCAGATAGTCGATGAGGATTATTCCTAGCGAATCCCAAAAGGCAGTCGCCATAATCTTTCCGGCCGAAGGAACGGTCTTCGCCTTTTTTGGCGCAGATTTCCCCTTGGTAACCCATTGTTTAGATTGTTCTTTGGTCTCAGGAGTGTAGTGATGTATCCATGTTTCATCCACAGTGACGAAACGACGCTAAAGTCCTACGGATTCTTCTGGAACAGCTGCAAACCGTCCTTGCAAAACTTCACACGATTTCGTTTTTGGTCAAGCGTGAGCAATCGCGGCACCCATCTTGCGGATAGCTTTGTCATGTCCAAATGTTGATGCAAAATATTATGTACCCACAAATATTCGAGATGCCCACAGCACTAGCAATCTCACGCACCTTCACTCTTCTGTCATCCATCACCATAACATGGATTTTATCAATGATTTCTGGAGTAGTAACCTCAACAGGGCGTCCAGAACGTTCAGCGTCACTTGAGCCCATATGGCCACTCCGAAAATTTTGAAACCACTTATAAACTGTTCTAATCGAAGGTACAGAGTCACCATAATGTTTATCATGCTTCTCTTTAGTCTCCTGAGGCGTTTTGCTTTTCATAAGGTAGTGTTTAATCAACACACGAAATTCTTTTTCGTCCATTTTTTGAAAATCACTCGACTTCCTCGATTCAAACGAATGCCAAACACAATGAAATAGACCGATCTGGCTGAAACTTGGCGTGTGTTCTTCCAAGAGATGCTACTAACTAAACATAACCTCGATACGCGCCAATGGTGCTATCTCTCTGACTTTGCACGGACTTTTCAAACGACCCTCGTATATTACGTACTGTATTTTAATATAATTCTATTCAATTTCAAACCAAATCTCATTTAAAATTCTTTTTGGAAAAATATCTTTACTTTAATAAATGAAATTTTTATTTGTTTCAATAAAATTGAAATATACAATTTATTTTGGACTGGCTGAAGAGCCACAAAATTTGAATAAAAGAGCCGCGGGTTGCTGACCCCTGGTCTAGATGGATGACGAAATAAGATGGCGACGGACCAGTGAATTGGAATGAGGCTGTAAGGTTTTTAGAACGTGTTCGAACAACCTGGAAAATTTTAGCGTTTTGTTGAACCACACAGTTTAAAACCAGTACGTCCAGGTGGGTTTTTGTAGAGAAGTGTATTTAAGTCGTTTGTTATTAAGCGAAAGATTAGATCGTTTGGTCTAGTTGGATGATAACGCCTGTTAACTTCAGTTCGTTTGAGTCCTCTGTGCGGGATCTAAGTCAATCTTTTGTCTAAATACAGCCCAAGATAACGGACTATATTGGCTGTCTTTTGAATTGATTTTGCGTAAAAGTCATTTTGTTTTTAAATTGATCCATTAATTTTCTTGCAATAAAGAGTTTAAATCATCGATCTATTTTAGAAATTATATTCCAATGCGCATTTTTATACACTTGGCCAGCAAACTTCCATTATTATTTAGAATAACATTCAATATTTTTTTTGTTTAATTAACTCAAATGAAAACTAGTTATTCGTGCATACACAGTAACAAACACTTCTACTGGAGTTGAGAATAAATATAAAAAAAAAGAAAAAAACATCGAACCAATTTGTAGCGAATTAAAATGTTGTTTTTCATCTCTTTAGGGTTGAACGAAATGGGGTGAATTTTCAAGCGAAATGCACCCCTTTTAGTAGAAGGCCGCACAATCGATAGCGATTTCGTTCCTGCGTAAGGGAAACGTTTTTTGCAGTTATTTTGTAGTGTAAATTTATTTTTTTAAAGTATTAAAACAAAATTAAAGTAAAATTGTTGGATAATTTCGTTGTTTCTATCCGCACACGCGGATTTGTTGTATAGCTGAACGGTTACCGGATTTTCATCTACCAGTCTAGTATGAGATGGAAACAGGGAAATCGAATTTTCTCCACCAAACTGATTTAATCTAACTGTACAGATGAAAGTTTAAATCCTATGAGAGATACAATAAAACGTGCGTGCTACTATGGATTATATAAACAACTTTATCGCACACATTTTTAATCATAAATGAACTAAAACTGTTAACTGAAGGAATTCATTATTCAATATTGAATTTTCATTTTCTATGAATGAGAAGGATTTGGCTGCAGCTCCTACGGGTACTAATCCAAAAGTAATCCAGAAAGTTGAGTAGTAAATCTTTGATGAGAATAATTACTTGTTTGTCGGCCACTTCATCAAGATTTAATGGATTTTGGTTTTCTTCTTATTTTATTTTGTGCTCAGGATTTTTTTTTGTTTCTTAAAGTTATAATCTTTATAATGAATGTGTTCTTATTAATTTGCTCGCTCGCTTGTTTTGTTTGGAGGTCAGTCATTTATTGGAACTGCTTGTTACGGGTACGTGATGATGTCAAAAGGATTTTGTAAAATTGAAGATTGTGTTTCAGCCATTGATGATTCATTCTTTGCGTAGAAGTTCGTGCGCAGCTATTATTATTATGCCATGCCCTTCACTATCGCTAAAAAAAACCCTTGGGGCCCATATTATCTCGTCCGTGCATTGTGTATTTGTTATGTACTGGGTGAGCTAAGATTAGTTGCACACATTCAACTATTTCTGCCGGCCATCCTCAAATGAAAATAGGGGTTTTCCTGTTTAGGGAAATGTTGTGTTCTTTTTTTTTTAGGCCTTGGTTTCCTCTTTAGGCATACCAAAGAATGCTGTTGAGGAGGTTAGAATTCTATTTTTAGAACTTCCGTAGAGCATTGAATAAAACTCAAGGCGCTAAAGATATCAGAGACAGTGAAGTGCCAAAAACATTGCATTTGACTTTTTAGACCAAATATTCGGTTTAGAAATAACGTTAATTTTCATCTTTCCACATACGAAAATTCTTCAAAATTTTAAAAGGAAAATTGCTCTTAAATTTTTTATTTTTTTGCGTTTTTTTATGCTCCAATCAGCGCGTTGGCGCTATAAGTAACAGTGATAACAGTAACAATGAATAACAGAAGTATACGAGTGGAGAAGTTACCCAGTGGTAACACTCCAAAACATTTAATGGTTAGTCACTCTCTTCACTTGAGAGGAGATCACGAGGCCACTGTCTCTTAAGGCGTCTTGTCCAGGCTATCAGGAATAGTTCTAGAAGAAAGATTTTTAGCTAGAGGATTTATATGAGATTGCAGGCTGAAGTGGAGTTTTATGTATCCTGTTTTAGCAACTTGTGGTGACAAAAAGAATGTTAAGATCAGTGTGTATAGTGACATAAAATGGAGCGTGTACAAAATAGTTCGAAGTATTTTAGATTGAAGGGACTGAATCCTTTGAAGGTTGGAACGTTTGGTTGAACCCCACAGCTCTATTCCATACGCCCAGATGGGTTTCAAAATAGAAGTATAAATCAGTCTTTTTGTTGTCCAGAAAGAGTTTTGATCTATCGTCTAAGAGTCTTTTAAGTAGTCGATAGCGTCTGTTTAGTTCTGTTCTTTTTAGTCTAGTGTGTGGGGGTTCCTAGAAAGTCTTCTGTCTAAGTAAAGCCCAAGGTAGCGGGCAATGTTCACTACTGGTAGAGGTATTAGGTTATAGAAGACTGATGTTTTGAGACTTGGTTTCGTTAAGCTTAATAGCAAATCTTTAAATTAGAATTTAAGACTCTAGAAGCGTTGGCATTGCGCTTTAGCACTACAATCGTTTATTAATAAAGATTACAAATCTTTTAAAATTCCACTCTAGGCTACTGGAACTTCTCTAGTTTTAAAGAAAATTATTGGTATCATTATTGATCGTGCACCAGCTAGCACTTAGATAAATCTAACCAGACAACTTTTATGATGATAAAAAGAAGAAGAAGAATTCTGATCTGGAAGCGTAAGGTCAGCACTTCTCGTGAAGTGTTGCTTTGGTTCTTTGATAATAGATTGTGCACCACTATCTCGCTCCTTACCAGAATATCGATAGCAAACCCATTAAGGCTGCGAGTCGATCCATTAATCATTTTAAATGTCTTTTATTAGAAAAATTGTTTGCCTGAATTGAATTGACAATAAAAAAATTGTTTCAACTGAATTAAATTTTTGTCTTTTTATTTTCTCAAATTATTGAGGTCGTTCTAAAGTTTGAAAATTGAACAATTACTCGTAAATGTCCGTTTTAACGTACTACGAGGTCTGTAAATTAAGTAATGAGACTGATTTTTTAATTTTTTTTATTCAAAAAGAATTACAATTCTATATTGTCACCTTCAAAATAACTTCCTTCTGAAGCCACACAGCGCTGGAGACGTTTCTTCCACTCTTCATAGCAGTGCTCGAACTCCGATACTGGAATAGCCTTCAGCTGGTCGGTTACAGCCGTTTGAATGTTTTCCGACTGTCCCAAAATGAGTACCCTTGAGGTGATTTTTCCAACTTCGGGAAGAAAAAAAAAGTCACAAGGACTCAAGTTAGGCGAATAAGGAGGCTGAGGAGCCACAGGATTGTTTTTACTGGCCAAAAACTCTGGTTTATTGAAATTGCTGTGTGACAAGAAGCATTATCATGATGCGACACCCACTTGTTCTAGATGTTTGGTCTCACACGAATGACCCTTTTTCGAGAAGTTTTTCAAGAACCTCTCGGTAAAAGTGTTGATTGACCGTTTGACCTTGAGGTAGAAACTCTTTTTGGATCGAAATCGTGGATAACGAAAAAAAACAAATCAGCGTGCATTTGGTCTTCGACTTCGCCATCCTTGCTTTTTTTGGACCTTGGAGAGGTTGAAGTCACTCCATGCTCTGGCGCTTGGTTTCTGGGTCGTACTCAAACACCCAAGACTCGTTCCAGAAAATGGGGGTCATTTTCAATTGAATCCAAAAAATCATTTTGGGACAGTCGAAAACATTCAAACGGCTGTAACCGACCAGCTGAAGGCTATTCCAGTATCGGAGTTCGAGCACTGCTATGAAGAGTGGAAGAAACGTCTGCAGCGCTGTGTGGCTTCAGAAGGAAGTTATTTTGAAGGTGACAATATAGAATTGTAATTCTTTTTGAATAAAAAAAATTAAAAAATCAGTCTCATTACTTAATTTACAGACCTCGTATGATTCCATAAAAAAAGTTGTTTTTTAACATTTTAGAGTATCTATTTTGGTTTTTTCATGACTTACAAACGAAAAATCTCTTGAAATTCAAATTCGTTGTTCCACTATCGGACCCGATTATAAAAATTTAAAAAATAAAATGCTTAGCATCAAATCTGACCAATCGGAAGTGCCTCTTAGTTAAATAGATTTCTCATGTTTAGGGATTTTTCATCTCCTACGTTTCCTTTAATTTTCTAGCAAGGGATTTTATTTAAAACTAGAAAATAAGGAGTTAGACCGATCTTTCAGTTGGGTTCAAAACTTGTTCTTTATTGAGTGTAAAGCGTGCTTAGAAATCACCTTTCCTTCAAATTTACATTTCATTACGGTGAATACTTATAAAATACATTTTTATTTATTAAAATTGCGAAAACAACTAAGGTTATTAGCGCCCACTGTTTTTTTTTTTTTTTCTAGTGCACTGCCGACCTTCCGACATAGTTCTCTCGTTACAGACAACACTCTCCATCACCGGACAGTGATTTTGTGAGAAGCTTACTTAGAAAAAGTAAATCTAAAGGCTGAATTCCGAATCCACACTAATCACAGATCGATTTCCTGTGAGCAATCGACTATCTTTTTAGAATAAATTCTAAGCAATCAATTACGTAAATTTTGGTAAGAGAAGGCCGTGTTAATGAATTTACAATAGAATTTTTACATTTTATTAATTGAACGTTAAAACACTTTTAATTAATGCTTGATTGATTGTAATGATGACAATATTGTCAGTTCCGTTTAGGATATTGTTTTAATTTATGACTGGATCCAAATTTTCACATAAATTTGAAAGCTTACAACGTCACCACATGTCATTTTTGTTTACTACAAATCTAAAAGATAAAATATAATAATTGCTATTTTTATTTTTTTGTTCTACCTCCGTCGTATTTCTCACGTATTGAAAAATGACTCATAATTTCGTTTGACCTTGGTGTAGCTGTACGAGGAATCATTATAGTTTTTATTTTATTTACAAAGAATAAACGTACGTCATTTTATGATGTAGACAGATTACTTGTGTATGCCTTCTCCTTTTATAGGACGAATTTTCTTGTAATCCAAGATGTTATCTAGAGATGTGTGGCTGCAAGATGTAGAAGATTTATCGGTTTTTATTTTAAAGGTGTCTGTGAGAGACAAACATTTCATCGCAAGTTTTGTTTTTTTTATAAGACCAGCAAAAATTGTAATAATTTCATCTTAAGGGAGCGTTTTGGTCTTGAACGGCGAATAGTACAGGTTCGCCACTGGTGTGTGTGCTGAGCGTTACGTGTTCGCTAAGTTAGCCGAATGTTTTTACTTGCTTGGTTTTAGACAGCGTTTCTCAACTATTTTATTTATGAAAGCATATCCTGTTTACTATAGTGTGTCTATGCAGTAACTTTATTGCGATAACAAAAAAAAATACAAAGTGCTTCTCTATAAGACCCTGATCCGTCCTGTGTTAACATATGGCTCCGAAGCTTGGGTGATTTCAAAAAAAGATGAGGGGGTTGCTGCAAGTTTTCGAGAGAAAAGTTCTTCGACGAATTTTTGGCCCTATTAAAGAGGGCGCGATTTGGAGAAGAAGGAAGAATCGGGAACTGCAGCATCTATTCCAGGAAGCAGACATCGAAAAGGTAATTAGGCTTGGCAGGCTCAGATGGGCAGGCCATGTGGCAAGGATGTCTGATTTGGAAACACCAAACGGCTTCTGCAAGAAGAAGTACATAGGATCAGGAGAGTGGGCAGGCCTAAATTGAGATGGAATGATGGGGTATGCGTAGATGCCAGAGACCTGCTTGGAGTGAGGAATTGGAAGGTTCCTGCAATGGATAGGAGTGACTGGCGGAAGCGGATTGAGGAGGCTAAGGCTCAGTAATGGGCTGTAGCGCCAGTAGTAGTAGTAGTAGTAGTGGTTTTAAACAGCGTTTCTCAACTATTTCATTTATGAAAGCATATCCTGTTTACTATAGTGTGTTTATGCAGTAACCTTATTGCGATAACGGCCCTCTATGAAGACCATTGCAACTGAAGGTTGTTGTAGAGGTCTTTGCAGAATATTAATGACAATAATGAGTTAAAACTTGAAGATTATTATAAGATTTTTTTTGTTTTTTTGCAAAGAGACACACACTGTAAAACTCCCTATACCTTTCAGCAAGTAATAGTGAACCTGCATCAACAACTTGCAACATTGTGCTGCAGCAAGTCACATGCCAGTTCAGGTGTGCACACCCTTGTTGAGAACTATAAAAAGGTTTTTACAAAGCGGATACTATAGTTACCTTTTTACCCCTGCTGGGATGTAGACACAGGTCTATCTATACTTCTTACCCCAGACAGACGGGGGTCTACGTACAAAGCAAAACGAAAAAATTTACCTGCGTTTCTACTTCACATTCCTTTATAACCTTCTTCTTCTTTGTCTTTTTTTTACCCCTGTATCTACGAAAGGAAGAATTATATTTGCTACAAATTTTGTACGTTAACTTCTGAACACTGAGTTCAAAAGTCGTTTGTGAATGCCCAAAAACAGGTCTAAGGAAATAGCCAACAAAAGTGCAGTAATAGTAAAAGTGATTACTTGCAAACAAAGAATGTTATTTTGTTCTTACAAAAGTTCAGTATTTTAAGTTTATGAACAACTTAATGAGAAATTAGACCGGAATTTTGTTGTTGATGGAATATTTTTTGTAAAACGAAAGCACCTCAAACATTAAGGGAGAATACTAATTTAGAATTCTAAAAGAGTTTACTGGTTAGACCTTTTTAACCGCTGATTCAAATATTAGGTTTTTACACCCATGTTGTTACAGATTGTGGTAAGTAACTAGGACAGTTCATGGACAAACGCCTAACCTGGAGAATCCCACATACTCAGACTTAAACGGAAAGAACTAAAACAAGACGATTCAAACTTCTCTCTAGACTTCACGACAAACGATCGTAACTTTCACTAAACAATAAACAACTTATCAACATCATGATACTGAAACCTGTCTGGACATGCGAAATGATACTTTGGGGCTCAGCCAAAGCTTCCAATATCTACAAGAATCCAATCCTTCCAGGTCAAAAAACACTCCGTCGAATCGTTAATGCTCCTTACTATGTCTCTAACTCTACCTTGCACCGAGATTTCCTTGTTCCCTTATGTTTCAGAAGCTATAAGATCCCGTTGCATTAAATTCCATGCTTCAATTACCTCACTTGCTAATCTTCTAGTATCTCAACTTACTACTCTGCCGGGAAATCCTCCCAGGCGGCTGAACCGCAGGTGGCCACTTGATCTTTTAAATGAAGTAAGTGCCAGTGCACAATAGTGAACTGTTCTTCTTTGGGAGACCAACTAATGGGTGAATTCTCCCGTCATGCTATTCATGTATTTATTCTATGTATCATGTTGTAACAGCTTCACTTACATTAGAAATATACTGCAGTTGTAAAAATAAATAAACTTAAAAAAAATCCCAGTTCAGATCTACGAATTTAAAATCTAACCCAAGCCCAACAACGTGCTGGGTAAAATCCCCCAGGTTAAAGAAAGCCTGGCCCGTTGTAGAAGATAGTGGAGTGAAAGTTTTCTAGCTGATTTATTAGGTTTTCACTAGATTTATTAGAAGAGCCAATAGGAGAGAGGTAAAGGTCTATTGGTTAGCAGCGTGCTTAGTCCTGACACAGTTTGGTGGGGAATTCTCTCCCTACTCTTAATCATTGCATGACGTAATCAACTAATAATTCAGATATTAGCATGATAAAGGCTGCCTTTAAGGTCTGGGCGTTTTTTTTTTTAATTAATATTGAATTTATATCTCTCTAATCGGTTGATTTAAAATAAACCACGCTACTTTTACTTCGCGTTCAATTACTCTACTGTTAAGGATGCAGATTTCCGGTTTTGGGTTTTGAGATTTCCGGAAGTATCCGTTTTGAGGTTTCCAGAAAACTAAAAAGAGGTTTCTACAAATTGCTGTGTGTTTGTGCCCCCACCATAACTAAAAATAAAAAAAAAAAAACTCGCTGGACGTTCAAATTTAATATTTTGCCGAGGTGCTCAATAGTAAGAGATTTTTTTTTTAGATAAAATGGGTCAATCTAATAGTATCACTTTACAGAATCATCATCCTTCGAAGGAAGGAGGAACCCGCGCAGATCCCGGGTTCGAATCCAGCTGCTGGTCCCTTACATTTTTTTTTTCTCTTCCTAGGAGCTTCTTACAGCTCACTGTCCTAGCGATGGACAGTGTTGTCTGTAACGAGAGAACACTTTCTGCAATCGGGCTGTGCACCGAATAAAAGCTCCGAGCTCCAATAACCTCAGATGTTGACGCGCCTTAAATCATAAAAGAAATAAAAAGAATTTAAGATATTTAAAATAGTCTCGTAAAACTGCTCGTGCTCACGTATTTCTTTCAACTTTCACAAGTAAATTATAATTGTGGCTATTATAATTTGAATTTTAAAAGCATTTCTTTCGTATATTCAGATTAAGGATATGACTGGGTGAAGAGGTAGTTTTAGATAGCCTATAATATGAATAAAATCCAAGATATAATCCAGATTCTTGAAAATGTTTTCGAGACAATTATTTCTCTATAATTTTTCTGTAAATACCCATTTTAATGTAGTTCTCGGTACGCTTTTATTCAAGGTTATATTGTAGTATAATGTACGATTTAATAGGAATTAAATATGATTAGTGCCAAGATCTACGCCTGATGCTTTGTTGAGATACGAAACTGGTAGAGTTCACCTGGAGTTTCAGATTTTTAGAAGGACGATTAACTGGTGGTTAACTTTACTTAAAATGGACAATAACCGTATCCCCAAATTATGTTATAATTAGGGAACGGATTCGTATGTATTTACATATTTTTTTCTAGGCAATTTACAGACGTTTTTCTACTAGAAGTATTCATACTGACACTTTTTAAGCCGTTTGAGTCTACTTTTATTTCACATATTTCCACATATTTGGATGTTATCGCATATTTATACATATTTGATTAAAATAAATAAATATTTCTACATATTTAATCAAAATATGTACATATTTTTCATTTTGGGCATATTTTCATAATTGGGAGGTGGTTGACAGGAACTGTGAACCACAGACTGTAGAATCACACTGGGTACAATGGTTATTGTAATTTAAACAGAATGCTGCTAAACAGTGAAGTTGTCTGACGTTGTCTGTTCTTTCGGCTCGTTCGTTGAAGTGTCCAATTCATTTCGTTCGGTCACTTAGTGTATTCTTTTTTGGTTGAAATGCCACGAACATCGGCCTCAAACAAACAACTGGTTGCTAAATATCTTCGCGAGTTTCCAGCAGAACTTTTTCGAAGTGATGGAGACATTTTGTACTGCACAGCTTGTGACAAGCGCGTTTCTTGCTCTCAACGTTCCCAAGTCACCCAACATATTGCCACCGGATCGCACATAGAGAATAAAAACAGAAAGAAAGAGAGGACGTCCTATCAAGCCTTCCTTACATCTCCATCATCAAGTAAGTCTACTCTGAGTACAGATCTGTGTCGGGCTTTTGTTAGAGCAGATATCCCTTTCCACAAACTTAAAAATCCTCATTTCAAAGGATTCTTAGAGACCTATATTGGGAAAAAAATGCCTGACGAGAGCGCTCTGAGGAAAAACTACCTGGAAGATATCTATAAAGAAACACTAACCAAAATTCGAGAACATATCAAAGATGGACCGATTTGGGTGTCAATTGATGAAACCACTGACGTTGAGGGCAGGTATATTGCCAATGCAGTTTTTGGAAAACTTGATAGTGATGCTGATGTGGATTCAAAGCCATTCCTTTTGAACTGTGAGGTTCTCGAAAAATGCAATCATTTCACCATTTCACGATTTTCATAAAAAAAAAAAAAATGTCCATTTTACTTAAATATTCCAGAAAATATTTTAAGAAAATCACATATTTTCCACATAATTGACGAAAATAAATGCATATTTTAATTAAATATTTGGCATTTTTAAATACATAAAAATCCGTTCCTTAGTTATAATAGATTGTACAATGCATCATCTTGTTGTCAACAGTTACCCTTCAATTGGTGCATCTTTCTTAAGGGATGCTTAGCAAAAATCGGGGCTTTGGATTTGTGGCAAAACGGTGATTATTGGGAAGTGAATAGAAATAAGATTGATTTAATAGATGCATACAAATCCCATCTGATCAGTGTTGATATGAATAAAATTGTCAATTTTAGATATAATAGTTATATCCGGTTCGTCAGTAGCTTTAACCGAGAACAGTCTTACCTTAATTTAAATGTCCCCTTTGGATTTTTAAAGACCTTATGTTAAGTACGGTTAATGAGTAAGAAATTTCCTAGATTAATAATAGATAATACAAAATATGACTTTAAACCGGAAAACAATTGTGCCCTGTGCAGTTCAGATAACGCTAAAGATACCATTGAACATCCTGTTGCTGGATTGTGCCTTTTTTACTTATTACAGATTGAAATATTTACAGCAGTTTGATTTGACAAGGATACATTCAGAATTAGATAAATTAGACATTCTACTGAATTGTACCAGTTTGAATAAGATTAGGCCTATCTGTTTATATTTGAAAGTTTGTTTAGCCTTGAGAAGGGAAATTGAGCCGTGGTTGTCGACAAGAAGTTGAGGCTGCCTTAAACATGTTAATGATAATAATTAATAAATAAAAGTGAGTAAATAGATTTATAGAATAACTGCTATTTGTCTGTTTCGTTAGAGGAACTTTGTATTCAGATAATCATTTCTGTAATTTTGTTACTTTTTGTTCGTGTGTTTAACTGAACCATTGTAAAACAGCTGTACTCTGGCTGAAAATTGTTATTTTGAAGCCAAATAAATAAATTGTTGAAATAAAATTAAAGTAAAATAAAAGTAAAGTAAGAAAAAAAAAATATGATTAAAATGTTCTGAGTTTGAAGCATTTTGTTTCAGTTAGAACTTTTGAGACTAATCAAGAGATAGTCGTGTCAATGTTCACAGCATTTTTGTTTAACTTAATGCGCAGTTTACATTCGAAGACATTGGAGCCTGAAGCTTTTTACCAGTGCATTGCTGGTCTCCGGACAGTGTTCTTTCGTTACAATAAAACTCTGTCCATCACCGTACAGTGAGCTTTAAGAACGGAGAAATCTAAGGGCCAGTAGCTGGTTTCGAACCCTTCGTTTGTCAGTTGATTTAAATTTCTCTCATTCTATTAGTTACATACTATTTCTTTATTAGATTTAAATGAGAATTTTATCTAGGTATATTAATAGTAATTTTATTCCTCCCAAATATTTTAGAAAGCTATTATTTCATTGTTTCTATAATTGTTGGCGGTTTGAAGGGGTAATGAATTCCTTCAAGGCCGTTTTGTAACATTTATCTGTAAAGTTTTTTCTTTTTATTATTATTGTTCTAATCATTTAGTATTAATGTATGTAGCATAAAAATTAAAATATATGTTATACTTCAAGAATAATCAGTGCGTAGCAAAAATTAGGAATAATGCGATCATAATTTACAACTATCTGGTTGATATCCTCGATATCTACCACCTAGTGGACTTAGTCTAGGTCTAGGTAATTGTGACGTAGAGCCTCAAAGTGATTGCTCAAGCATAACCAGACCAAGTGGCCTCTTGTCTAATAAATGGTTGCATTGTTCATTGAAACAGTACCATGACATGCTTGAATAGAGACGTAACTTCACTAAGCTGCATGGAGTAGAAAGAGGGGGATAAACAAATAAATTACAGATCAGATGAAGATTTAGAAAAAAAAATTCCTCTATTTAGCCGATAGTTTATAGTTACAGTTTTGTTTACACACACACAAACCCATTATAGTATAAAAAAGGTCAACGATAAAAGTTTTCAACTAGTTTCGAACTAGTTTGAGAATTCGGTTTTATGGGATCAGACGGCCATTAAATCAGCAAGTACCCAACATTTCATTGATATGAATGAAGTAATTTTACTACAATAACTTGTCATTGATTTTGTTAGCATTGACACAGACCCGATTCTAGGCATTTACTTATACAAAATACAGTATTTGTTCAGTTAAGTGTAGCACCCGTTTTACTTAAATTGATTGTAATAGGAGGTTTCAAACTATTAATCATTAAATCTTTAAAACTCATTAAATGATAGCCCTACGCAAATAAACATACAAAATGGTTGGTGGGAAAACGATAGTCGAATTATGACCTACTATTTTCTTTTATCTACTTCCCAAGAAAATAACCATTATTCCCAATTTTTAGTTTACCCAAACATTATTAGTATAGAAAACAAGAAATTAAGCAAGAAAAATCTTTAATTTTTAATGTTTTTATTGAGAAAATTGTTTATTGCATAATTTGATTTTTCATCAAATACCTACGGAGGGAAAATTAGTAAAAATAAATAAACTTATATTTTTCATAGAAATAATTCACATTGAAGAATTGGCCAATAACAGTGAAGAATGGAAGTGTGAAAAGTAGGTTGGTTGTCTGAAGCCAATCAGAAGCGAGAACAATTGCATGAAACCACACCTACTTTCAGTCCACGCCCTCTTTGGCCAGTAATAAAATGGATGATCTGTTATTTTTCATTTTTCTATTTTCTATTTCATGGAAACGAAATTATTACCCAATTTTATTTAAATTAGGAATTAGTTTGCTACAGGTATGCTATTAAGATCTATTATTTTATAATTTTAATTTTTTTGTAAGTTAATACACCATAGTATTAACTGCCTAAATCGTTATTTTATAAAATAAAGTAACCAGGCATAATGTAGAAGGCCACTTTTGCCCATTCTGCTTGAAAAATAAAATGTAAGCAGGAAAATTAAAAATAATAATTAATTAAATAGATAGAACACCTGACGACATTAATAATTCTGTTCGACAGTTATTAGCAACAATGACATTGAGCGCCCCGGTCGTACAAAATAGCAACACGTTTTAGAGTATATTGAGCCTTTAGCCTTGGGACTAAGTTTGGCATAATCTCCGCGAAGGACTTTCTATAGTAGTCGTTTAAAATGTGAGTTTTTTTTTATCTTTTAGTGATGTTAATACTAATAAATAATCGCTTTAAAATGAAAATAAATAAAATGTATTTTTAGTGAAGAAGCTGTTACTGTCCATGAATTTTGTTGTTTTTTCTTATTTGGAATTATAAATCAATTCATATACGAATGAATATCTAAGGTCATTGGTTCCAGGATCTTTTTTCAGTGTATTGCCAGCCTCCAGACAGTGATCTTTCGTTGCAAACAGTTCTATCCGTCTCCGGACATTCTTCCCTTCTTACCCGTTCCTCTAGTACTAGGGGTTCTTTAAGGTCCGTTCCTATCCTTTCGGATATACCAGATCCCCTGTGCAAGCACAGGGTCGTTTTACAAGAGAAGGATGTCACCACCACGGAAAGGCTGATGTGCTAGGCCTCTCCGTGGCAGAAGTGCCACCCAGGCACTCTCCCCCCGCTTGGGCTTGGGGCCTCCAGAGAGACGTGTTGAGATCACGCTCAACCAGCGCGTGAAGCCAACAAACGTTGGCCTCGCTACTAGATCGTAGAGAAGGCAAACTCTACTTTAGCTCTGGTCAGCCGCACCTTCTAGCGAAAGGCACTTCCATCGTCAAGCGATGGCTGGGTACTCATTTATATTTGGGGTGTACCCTTCCGCCCAGCTCACGTCCTGAGGACAGCGGAGCTCTTGTTTAATCCGTCTCCGGGCAGTGTACTATGTGAAAAGAAGCTCCTAGAAACAGAAAATCTAAGAGTTAACACCTGGATCTCTCCTGCGGGTGGGTACCTAGTTTGCCGAATACTTCGCTAAATCCTTTGCAATTTATCCCTTATTTAAACTTTCGTAGGGCAGTTGCAAAAGGGGTTGATCGTCTTTTTATAAACAGAGATTTGCATTTTATTTTCTAATTGGAGGTGGCCCCCTTTTCTAGGGGAGCTTCAATAAATATTTCAATTAAATAATCCACCTTTTCAGAATCATCAACAATCCAGTTAAGCTTTTCCTAACGTTAAATTTTAGATTATATTTTAATTAATTTCTTCTCCTTCAGCTGTTTTGTCGATTATTAAGTATTAACTTACTAATCGATGTAGTAAAAGGCTTAGTAAATATCGTAAAGTTAAAGCCCTTTATTAAAGTTGCAAGTCATGATAAAAAGTTTTGTTATGTTGGGGAAAAGGTGTAAGGCAACAACGGGACTTCCCATCTTACCGCTACTGGGGCTATCCCCTCCATGGCCGCCTCAGTCAGCTCCACTTGCCTTACAAAGAGAGAGTGTGTGCAAACTGCCAAACAACTTCCAGCCCCTCGCGTTACCCCGCCTACAACACAAATAGTCACATCACAAGTCAATATTATTAATGGAAAA
Organism: Rhodnius prolixus; assembly: GCF_049639745.1. Taxonomy (NCBI): domain Eukaryota; kingdom Metazoa; phylum Arthropoda; class Insecta; order Hemiptera; family Reduviidae; genus Rhodnius; species Rhodnius prolixus. Next base: position 29,383,953 of record NW_027411624.1, read on the forward strand.
CCTAAACTTTCTTTTGAATTAAATTGATAATCTTTTCTGCCCTCACAACAAATCGTTTTGTTTACTTCTTATTGTTTTGTGTTGTTTCCCATTTTGCACATGCGCGTACTGAGGTTCACATAATTAAAAAGCCTATCATTAAGAAAACTTTTCGATTTATTATTTTATTCACTCTCCTGTTTATGTAACTATTGCCAAGAATTATTGTTAACCATGGGAAACAAAAATTAACTTCAAATTTGATTTATTCTCTTTAACGAGAAACACAACTTCACAAATTATGTAAACGTATAACGCGAATATGTTTTCATTTTGCTATATTTAACTGATGTTAGTGTTGCTAGTGGATGTGACGTTGCTTATTTTTCTTTTGGTATTTTAGATAATTATTTCGTCAACTTTAGGCACTTTTGGTATTTCGTCCTCTTTTGCTGGGGAGTTTTTATTGCTTGCGTGACTAAATTAGATTCTCTAGGTATCCCCTTTTAGATTCTCTAGGTATCCCCTTTTAGATTCTCTAGGTATCCCCTTTTAGATTCTCTAAGTATCCCCTTTTAGATTCTTTAGGTATCCCCTTTTAGATTCTCTAGGTATCCCCTTTTAGATTCTCTAGGTATCCCCTTTTAGATTCTCTAGGTATCCCCTTTTAGATTCTCTAGGTATCCCCTTTTAGATTCTCTAGGTATCCCCTTTTAGATTCTCTAGGTACCCCCTTTTAGATTCTCTAGGTATCCCCTTTTAGATTCTCTAGGTATCCCCTTTTAGATTCTCTAGGTATCCCCTTTTAGATTCTCTAGGTATCCCCTTTTAGATTCTCTAGGTATCCCCTTTTAGATTCTCTAGGTATCCCCTTTTAGATTCTCTAGGTACCCCCTTGCTAAGCAGTAGAATAATACTGATTTTAATTCTGGTTGAATCGGGAAAATATAATTATTTGAGTGGCTCTCAAATGTCTACTACAAAAAAGAAGTCGTTCGAATTACTGTAAATGTGCTAAAAATTAATACTTTTTAACCTCAATTAGTTTTTCTCCATTTAATGTCAAATATAATCTATTAGTTTATACGTGTACTAATAGTTTCAGTTCGAACATCAATAGTGCACCTAGGAAACATTTGCTAATTAAATTATCATTTGAATTCAATGCATTGTCCTATTGCTGTATTTTGCACAGCAATAGTTCAATAATTGCATTAATTTTGTCGCCAATCGCATCAGCTAATTTTGGTTAAAACTACCAATAATCTATTTCAGTTCTCTAATAAATCCGTTTAAATAATCAATCTTTATTATCCACCAATTATGTTTCCATCAAATCTAATTATCCGCTGGAGAAAGTGTGTAACATGAAGTAAAACAAAAAATCATCGGTGTTTTCAAAAAGTAAAATATTAGGAGCATTTTTATAATATGTTAAACGGTACTTTCTTCTCTAATTTTGAGATAAAAACATCTGTAAACTTTGGATGATTTTTTAAATGTAGCATAGAATTGTAGAAATAGCGTTGAAGATATTATTTGGTTTAAGACAGCGTTTCCCAACCTGTGGGTACGCGAGAAATAATCAATCATGGCGGACATAAAAAATTAATTCATAAAAATATCATAGAAACGTTTTTTTCCTGTAATTCATAAAAAGTATTTTAATTAATAATATTATACAGTCAAACTGTTAATATATCCAGTACTAAGGTTAGTCTGTCTCAAGATATACGAGAAAATATAATAGCACATTTAACAGGATTATAATTTCATGGTGTATTTTCCAAAACCTGAAAACACAAATGATAACTGGATTTCAAACCCCTTCTATAAAGAAAATTTAGGAAAAGCTACATCATTATCGATAAAAGATGAAGAAACTTTAATAGAATTATCATGTGGCAGAACTTAAATGATAACTATGAAGAAATCTGCATAAAGAGACTGGATTGTAATGAGTAAGCTCTATCCAAGCAACATTAAATTTAATTGGTACTTACAGGTAGTTGAATGCTTAAAAGAAATTAACTTAGAAGATTTGGGCACAAATATAATAATCATAAAGAAGAACTTTGTAAATTAATTAATAATTTTGAAGAGAAAAATATGTACGCAATTATTAATTATTTAAAAAAAGTATTAAAACTAAGATCTTACACTTAAAAAAGTTTATAAAGTGAACATGAACTTGAACTCCTCTGCAGGGCTTCTTAAACTGTGGGTCGCGTAGCAAAATTCTGCGGTCGCGAGAGATTTTAATGTCAAATATTTATATATACCATTTTATAAAATCACTAGAGTTGGCGGAATACAGTGGACTTGCAGCGTCTAGACACGCGCATTTGTTGAAGGTTTTGAGCTATCTCCACCGACAGCAGTAAACGATCGATGATCGCTATTATTATACTATTATTATCCATCTCATTAAATTTTTTACTTATATTTTAATTTAATACTTACCACGCAACTACTTGAATATATTCGAGCGAATTAAGACGCTCAGAATCCACTTTTATTTTTGAAACTGCAATAAATACAATTTTATAATTTTTTGTGCAATTTTTAATTTTAGATTTTTGTATGTTTCAAAACGAATTCTAAAACTATATATTTTCATATGTATATGTACTATATGTATATTGTTACCTAATAAATAAATCATCAAAAAATATTAATTTATTTTTCTTTTATATTTGTATGGGGTCGTCAAGAAACTCGCAATCATAAATGGGGTCGTGAATGACAAAAGTTTAAGAAGCCCTGCTCCTCTGTAACAGACACATTGTATCTCTATACAGATAAAGATAATAATAAAATACACTCGGAATAACAAATTTCACGAAATACAATCATTTTTACGAAGTGGTACAATTTAGCATGATGTACTACCAAGTGTAGGCGAGCTAAAAAAAAGGTTGGGAAACGCTGGATTAAGGTAATACTCTGAGCGTGATTTGAAGCTTGTTACGGTAGCGCTATGATTTCTTCAACTGTTAGACTACTTCCTCGCGAAGACAAAAGACTTAAAGACTCTTAGCTGACTTTTAATAATTATTGGTAACAGCGTGGTAGACTCCAGGCTATTTTTTCATATACAATAACGACCTCGTCTTTGGATTAGTTGAAGAGAAGATAGCCTATATTTAGAGTTAGGGTGGCTGCCATATCCAGCTGTCCGGTCGAAGTTGGGTTGCCCTTTCAAGGAATTTCCTTTTCTTTAGCTCCTCATCTTGGCCCTTTACCCGGGTTCATTTCGAGCCAGTTGACAATAAAAATCGCTGCAAGCATTGCCCTAACCAAAATCCAGAAAAGTATAATCCCTTCAATATTTCAGTTAACATTAATGTCATATTTTAAGGAGGCGATTGCTAAAAACTGTGTAAACGTTTTTTACAAATATTTATCACATTTAAAGTATTGTTTTAGTTAAATATTTATTTAAATTTAAATAACAAATACATGATTTTACAACTTTAAATAGAAGTTGCGTGATACAAAATTTTGTTTTCTCTTTACTTCTTTTCCTTGTTTCAAATAAATGATCACAATGAAGACGATTTTAATGGGAACTTTGATAAATTTGCAATTCATAGAAACCTTCCATTGTTCCTCCTCTTCAAAATACAAATAAATGTTTTGTATTTAAAATAAAATAACAAAACAAGCAAATCTCTTCTACACAGTTGAGTTTTTTGGTAGGCGTTGATGTAATCGTAAGGGGAGTTCTATTTATAAAACTCGTCATTGTTTCACACAGTTTTATTTCGCTTGAATTTAGATTATACTTTTTTAACTTTTTTTTTTTTAAAAAAAACGTTATTTTTAATTGTACTTAAGATAAAAAAATCTTTATTCCATAAAATTATAATTGGATTATTTGTATGTAGGCAAAACTGTAGGATTTACGATATTTCGTGTTTTGAGAGAAAAGATATTACTACCAATTTCAGTCATGTTCTATTTTCTTTTGAATCTACGAATAGGTCATCTTTAGGGGCTTTTACTGATTAATAATAATTAAAGTATAAATTCTTTCTGCTACATACAAACAAACATTCACCATCATAAAATACTTGGCAGCAAAACATTTCGCAATAAATATAAACAAGAGCTTAAGGCAACCATCTTTGATCGTAGACCGTCCGAGGAGTTGTACTGATTAATAGATGTAATTTTTTAACATGTTATATGTTAAAGATTAACCGTTGATGTTGTTTTTAGTTGTGACTGTTTAGTTATTGAATGGTAGATATTAAATATCTCGTTTGAATCTTGTTACCAATTATCATCAAGATATTTTTGTACGTGTTTTTTTGCAATTACGAGGGTCGTTTGAAAAGTCCGTGCAAAGTCAGAGAGATAGCACTACTGGCGCGTATCGAGGTTATGTTTAGTTAGTAGCATCTCTTGGAAGAACACACACCAAGTTTCAGCCAGATCGGTCTATTTCTTTGTGCTTGGCATTCGTTTGAATCGAGGAAGTCGAGTGATTTTCAAAAAATGGACGAAAAAGTATTTCGTGTGTTGATTAAACACTACTTTATGAAAGGCAAAACGCCTCAGGAGACTAAAGAGAAGCTTGATAAACATTATGGTGACTCTGCACCTTCGATTAGAACAGTTTATAAGTGGTTTCAAAATTTTCGGATTGGCCATATGGGCACAAGTGACGCTGAACGTTCTGGACGCCCTGTTGAGGTTACTACTCCAGAAATCATTGATAAAATCCATGATATGGTGATGGATGACAGAAGTGTGAAGGTGCGTGAGATTGCTAGTGCTGTGGGCATCTCGAATGAACGGGTACATAATATTTTGCATCAACATTTGGACATGACAAAGCTATCCGCAAGATGGATGCCGCGATTGCTCACGCTTGACCAAAAACGAAATCGTGTGAAGTGTTGCAAGGACGGTTTGCAGCTGTTCCAGAAGAATCCGCAGGACTTTAAGCGTTGTTTCGTCACTGTGGATGAAACATGGATACATCACTACACTCCTGAGACCAAAGAACAATCTAAACAATGGGTTACCAAGGGGGGAATCTGCGCCAAAAAAGGCGAAGACCGTTCCCTCGGCCGGAAAGATTATGGCGACTGTCTTTTGGGATTCTCAAGGAATAATCCTCATCGACTATCTGGAAAAGGGTAAAACTATTTGGTCATCGTTATTGGACCGTTTGAAAACCGAGCTGCAAGAAAAACGCCCACGATTGGCCCACAAAAAAGTCCTTTTCCATCACGACAACGCACCAGCTCACACCTCAGCAGTTGTGGTCGCAAAATTAATGGAAATAGGGTTCCAACTCGTTTCACATCCCCCCTATCCTCCAGACTTGGCTCCCTCGGACTACTATTTGTTCCCCAATATGAAGAAATGGCTGGCGAGAAAAAGATTTTATTCAAACGAGGAGGTGATTGCAGAAACGAATGGCTATTTTTCAGACTTGGACAAATCCTATTATTAGGAAGGGATCAACAAACTAGAGCAGCGTTGGACGAAGTGTATAAGCCTAAAAGGAGACTATGTTGAAAAATAAAAAAGGTTTACCCCAAAAAATTAAGTAGTTTTCATTTTTGCACGGACTTTTCAAACGACCCTCGCAAATTAGTTGGTGGTATAATGTTGTTTAGGTTCTCAACATCAGGTTTTGATCTTGGAAACTGTTCTATAGCTTTGCCAATTAAATCATTTCTAGTATTTCCTAATTTTACCAGAGAGTTTTAATTACTGAATCTTAACATCACGTCTAGTTCAGTCATCAAGCATTGCCATATCTTAAACGTATTTCTAGAATACCATTCCGCCTCCCCCAAATAACCCAGATAACTTAGATATGCGACCTGTTTTAGCTTTCTAAAAACTAATCCAATGAAATTTATGATGTTTTATTGTAGAAGCAGCTAGAAAACAAAAAAAAAAGGCAATTGTTGAGAACATAACATTGTCTTGTCTTGTTTTAATAGTTACAATACCTGCAGTTTGTTATGCATTTGTAATCTCAAGGTTAACCTATTTCATTGCGAATTCCCAAGCCATTTGTTTTGTAATTTTATTTCTTTGTTTTCTTAAAGTTCTTATAATTTGAATCCAAAATTGGTGATTCTTTTTCTAAGTGAATACAGCAGTTTCTTACTAAGGAAATACTCCGGCTGTGATTGTAGTTGCAGACAGCTGTGTGTTTGATTCCGTAATTTTACTAGAATTACTGGATTGTAGCACGAAGCTCTTAAAAATAAAATTCGGATTATGTAAGCGCAGGATTTTCGTTAACCTGAATTCTTTAATCGAGAAAACATATACAAAACGTTGTATATTGTAATTACCTATTGTTTTTATAAAATAGTAAAGTGATGTTAGAGGCGTGGCTATTAAATAACGAGACTATTGCTGTAAAACATTTTATTTTAAACTTATACATATTTAGTTATTATCACCTTCAATATACACTACTCCCCTATCCCTACACCCCTCCATGCGAATTTACCATTGATCGAAACAGGGCTGGAAGTCTTTTTCTGTGAGCTCCTGCATGACGCGTGCCGCTTTTTCTTTCACAGCCTCAACAAACTGAAATCGTGTTCCTTTTAATGCAGATTTGACTTTTGGGGAACAGATAAAAGTCACATGGGACCAGGTCAGGCGAATAAGGCGGATGAGGCCTAAAACTGGGATGTTGTACTTGGCTTGAAACGTCCTGATAGACAGTGCAGTGTGAGCCGGCGCGTTGTCTTGATGGTGAACCCATGACTTGTTCTTCCACAAATCGGGTCGTTTTTTCCTAACTCTTTCACGGAGTTGAACAAGCACCTCACGGTAGTAATGTTGATTAATTATAATGGATTTTTCCATCCGTTTTGGACGTGGATGGGCGACCCGGGCGGTCATCATCTCCAACGTCTTTTCGCCCATCTTAGAAACGCTTGAACCACTCAAACACTTGCGCACATGATTAACATTCATCGCCATAAACTTCTTTTAATAAAAGATCAGTTTCAGTAGCGGTTTTACCAAGTATCATGTGAAATTTCCCAATTCGTTGCTCCACTAGATGTGTAGTATCATGTTTTCGGCAAAACAAAACTAACACCTCTTACACAAACGACGGTTCCGGTCAGACAGATTTCTCTACAAACACACGTGAGACGCTCCAATCGAAAGAGAAGGCTTTACGTTGCACACCTGTCGGTCGTTAGGATTTGGGCGCTTGCATAGTTCTTCTGTAGCAGCATCAGTCTCGTTATTTAATAGCCACACCTCGAATTTTCTTGTGCACCAGAAATTAGAACATTAAACAATAAAAAGACGAAACCAATTACAACTGGATTCAACTGTTGTCCAAAGCTAAGTAAAATCAAAGTATCTCTTAAGGTGCTACATTGGTTAATGTTTACTGAAATGTAACGTCTTGTCTTTTACCTCAAAATAATGCAGAATACGTTAACCAACATTGCGCTAATATTCACTGGTTAATACTTTTCACGGTTCATGGTTATGGTGCCCTCTAAAAGAAACAACACCTGCTCCGAGTAATAATGTTACGTAGCTTGGATAAGAAGATAAAATTTACAAATACTCGTACTTATTCTAAGATCCATTATAACATTGAAGGATAAACTGATATCTGTATTTTATTTAAATTTTTGTCGACATTTTTAAAGCGATTTTTATCTATCTTAGTAAAGGTGTCATTGCCAACGGCTGCACTGGGTGACGTAGACAATGAACGCAGGTCGATGGCTGGCACATTAGAGCTATAACTATTCAAGGTCTGCCACTACCTGCTTCAGCACCTTCCATATCTTTCACGAATAAAAACCATCTGTCCTCCCTGTGCAGCATCACAAAGTGATTCCTCTTGATTTGATTGCATCATTTATTGTCTTTATTTATTCTATTTTTGTTCTCTTTATTTGAACTTCTTGGTAGCTACCATTCTGTTTAGAGGTAAATAAAGGTTCTGATGGGAACATGGCACGCGTTATTCTTGCTTCTACATTGGAGGTTCTAAATTCCTCTATTTTTAATAAATTATTTTACCGAATTAAGACTTATAAGGGAATATAGTTTCTTCATAACGGGAGGCTAGAGAATTTGTCCGCCAACTAACGGTTCCATTATTCTGTCCAACCTTCGAAAATTCCTGACTTTTTTCTTAAATAAACAAATTAGAAGTATAATTTAAAATATTTTGTTTATAAATTTTAAAGGGAAATTATTAAATAAGTTATTTACTCCAATTATTACAACATGTAGCCTATATTTCTATGATGCTAGTAATTCTTTTTCTAGACAAAATAGTTTTAGAACACTTTTGGAGAAAAAAGTTGAAAACGTCTGTTCAGATGTCGGTTTCATTGGGTTACCTACGAGTTGTTTGGTTACAAACTGTATAATGTAATAAACAATTACATACGAGCCGTTTATTTTGAAAGTGGGGCAAGTCCATTTTTGAAAAAAATTAAGATAATAGTAATTATAGATAAAACTTAGTATGAACTTTTTATCTGTAAACAATTTAGAGTCACAAAAATTCAGAATCCTAATATTTGGGAGATTGAAGTTTTAGCTCTTAACAATATTGTAAATATGTTTAATTTGAAAATGATGCAAGTCCATCTTAGGTTAAAATTATTTAACCGTACAGCAAAATTTAACTCCGGTTGCTGTATGGTGAAGCAAATGTGATGGTTTAACATCATGTCTGAATAATGTAGGGTGTTTTTATCTATCTTTCTTTGATATTGGTAATCGGTGATTGTACAATCTATATATATAAAAATAAATGTGTGTCTGTTTGTTTGTTTGTACTCGATAGATTCAAAAACCATACATCCAATCGCCGTGAAAATTTGGGAAATTATTAGGTATATCCCCGGGAAGGTTTTTGCAAAGTTTTATTAAAATCAGAGTCGGGGTTCTAGGTGCACCCGAACAAATATCCCAAAAATATTAAAATAACATTTAATTAGTAATATTTGTTAAAAGTGTAACCATGGAAACCATGAAAAACAGTTTTTTGCAATTATTAATACGAGAATAAATTATACCGAAGATGGTGGAAAATCCATTAAACTAAAAGAACTCAACAATACTATTGATGTTGATAATCGTTGGGTAGTACCATATTCTCCATTACTACTAAAAACGTATAACGCACACATAAATGTTGGGTACTGCAATTCAGTGAAAGCTAGAAAATATATTTGCAAATATGTGAACAAAGGAAGCGATATGGGAGTGTTTGGAGTGGAAAATACAACTGCATCTAACGATGAAGTCACCCAATATCAACTGGGACGCTTCATAAGTAGCAATGAGGCTGTATGGCGTATTACCTGTATATCATTTTCCATTCATGAACGATATTCAACGGTTGTTCATTTAGCTGTACATCTTGAAAATGGACAGCGTGTGTATTTTACATCAGAAAATGTACGTGCAAGAGCAATGTCACCACCGCCAACGACATTAACTGAATTTTTCACATTAAGTAGAAATGCTACCTTTGCAAGGACACTACTGTACTCTGAGGTAGGGGTAATTTTATTGTTAATTTTCATTTCGATGTATTGTATACATTTGGTCATTAATAAATTGGTAAATGTAAAGAATAGTTACCCGGGGGTGTGGCCTAATTCGAAGTGATTCTGATTCGCTGTTACTATAGAACCCGCCATATTCAAATATAAATATAAAACTATTTCTTTTATATTTACATTTAAATCTGGTGGGTTATATGGTAACAGCGAATCAGAATCATTTCGAATTATTTATTTAGGATTGATATTTCTATTTAAACACCCTCTGATTTTTTTCTTAATGGGGGGCTTCGCCCCCCATTCCCCCCTCCTAACCTACCTAATCACCCTCAATTTTTTAATTTGAGTCACAAGATTCATTACAATAATTACACAGAACAACACAAAAGAAACTTACCTTATTCTGTGGAGTCCTTTTCCTGAGGAGGGTATACCTGTCGAACTCCCTCCAGAAAATCGAACAAAATTTTATAACATTCATTACTCCATCCTCACTCACACTACAATCATGCTTTAATTTAAAAAAAAAACTGCAAATTTAAAACGCTCATACTCATAAAGTTCCAAAAAAAAAGGCACCTCAAGTCATAAACAGAGCACTCGCGGGAACTAATAATAAATTAAAAAGGAAGCAGTTGCTATGCAGTAAGTGTACTGCGCATGCGCGCGAAACAAGAGTTACGAAATCCGCACAATCCGAAACAGTTCATTGGCGGGAAGTAGTTTAAAAACTCACCGGTAAGTGCGCTGTACTGCGCATGCCCTAAAAATAAACAGGCCACACCTCCGGGTAACTATTCTTTTCATTAGCCAATAAATTATGTTTGAGGTATCAAAACTGCCTTTTTGTTAAACACAGCAACGTGTGAACGGATACAGCTAGTATTTCATAAAATTTATTATTATTTAATAATAATAAGTACATCTTAATTTTGTGTATCGATAATAACACCAACATCGGGAAATTTCAGTACTATTGTCTCTGAAAAACTGTAAATTGTGTATAACATTCGACTTATATTATCGGCTATCAAGTAAGTTGTGTTGTTTTGTGCTCGGTGTACGAAAAAAAGTTTCATTATTTGAAAATTAATAACGGATTGTGGTTTATTTTAAGAAGAAAAAATGGCTGAAACCGATTACAACGGTAATTATAACTCTGATGCATCTGAAAGTGAATTTGGTAGGTACAAAAATAAAATAGAAATACTTTTCTGGGTAAAAACGCCATTTCAATAAAATACTCATTCGCAAGTAATTTTATTATGTTTGTAGAAATAAGACCCATGACAATCGATAATAAAAGAAGAATCTTGGAATCAGAATCTGAATACGGCGGCAATTCGGACCAAAATGATTCAAAAAAAGAAGAATAGTTGAACTATTGATTAGTATTTTGTTTTTATTGTTAAAAAAAGACTGATACGACTGAAATATTATCCATTTAAATCAACGATTACAATAATTCATTAATTTTGAAAGTGAGGCAAGTCCATTTAGTTATAATAAAACCTTTATTTTTCTTAGCCAGCACTATAAACACTATTGGATTATAAACTTACATTGGGTTTTATGTTTTTGAACCTTTATGGTCTCCAGCTTTTTGGTTTTTTTTTTTAATTTAAGGCGCGTCATTATCTTGAGATCATGGAAGCCCAGAGTTTTTTTGCCTTTTTTAATACAGGAAAACTCTCTCATCACCGAACAGTGAGCTGTAAGAAGCTCTTAAGGAAGAGAAAAAAGATCTATTTGTGGGAATCCAGTAAGTTAACCACTTAGCCAAACCTTTATTATTATTATTATCATCGTCATCCATATAATTTGCCAACATTTCGATACTCATTAGACCATATTCAGGGCTAAATACAGCAAGAATTAATTACTTTTAATATTTAATACGAAAAATAAATATCAAATTTGTTTTTGGAACGCCTCCCATTTAATTAAGATACATATATTTAAAAGTGAATACATATTATAAAAGCGGAAGTATTGAAATAGGAAATAAACTTCTTATCTATTTGAGTGACGTAATGTTTAATATTATAAATATCTATTTTAGTTTTTAGCATGTTTAAATTTGTGATTTTTTCTTTCGTTGTTATTATTATACAATAATCAGTTATCAGTATTTCTATTTTTGTAGTACGAGGTGTGTTCAAAAAGTAACGGGAATTTTTAAATTTCGCGGGTTTGGAGAGTCTGATTGTAAAAATTTTTTTTTTATTATGTTGGTACACATGCCCCTGAAGTACGATAAAATTTTCAGTAATATTCATTGTTTACTTCTTAAGTGGCAGCCGTTAAGGTTAGACGTGTTTTTCGAGCTTGGCGATTTTTGTTTGTTAAAAAAAATGGATCAAAGAATTTGTATTAAATTTTGCGTAAAAAATGAAATAAAGTGTGTGAAATGTTAATAAAGGTATATGGTGAGTCTGCTATGAGTAAAACAAGGATTTACGAGTGGTATAAGCGTTTCCAAGATGGCCGCGAAAACGTTGAAGATGACGAACGACCTGGACGTCCAAGCAAATCAACAACCGATGAAAACGTGAAAAAAGTGAAAGAAATGGTTATGAACGATCGCCGAATCACAATCAGAGAAGTCGCTGATGATGTTGCCATATCAATTGGCTCATGCCATGAAATTTTTTCGGATGTTTTGGGTATGAAACGTGTGGCAGCAAAATTTGTTCCAAAATTGTTGAATTTCGAACAAAAACAGCGGAGAATGGAAGTTGCTCAAGAGTCACTCAATGAAGTCGACAACGATGCGGATCTACTGAAACGTGTTATAACAGGTGACGAAACATGGGTTTACGGATATGATGTCGAAACTAAGGCTCAATCGTCCCAGTGGAGGCATTCTGGATCGCCAAGACCGAAAAAGGCTCGACAAGTGCGGTCGAATGTGAAGGTTATGCTCACTGTGTTCTTCGATTTTAATGGCATAGTGCATCATGAATTCTTGCCACAAGGTCAAACAATCAATAAGGAGTACTACCTACAAGTTCAACGCCGTTTGCGTGAAGCAATCCGAAAAAAACGCCCGGATTTGTGGCAAAACAATTCATGGATTTTGCACCACGATAATGCACCTGCTCACACTTCATTGCTTGTTCGTGAATTTTTGGCCAAAAACAAAACTTTAACGATGCCCCAGCCTCCATATTCGCCAGACATGGCTCCATGTGACTTTTTTCTATTTCCAAACATAAAGAGAACATTAAAAGGCCGTCGTTTTACAAGCATAGATGACATTAAAAGCGAATCGCTGAAAGAGCTGAAAGCTATCACAAAGATCGAGTTTCAGAAGTGTTTCGTGGATTGGAAAAAGCGCTGGCACAAGTGTATTGTATGCGAAGGGGACTACTTTGAAGGCGACAATATTAATGTAGATGAATAAATAAATATTTTTTTCAAAAAACGAAAATTCCCGTTACTTTTTGAACACACCTCGTATAATGAAGGTATACTTCCAGCTATTTTGTATTTAGTTTTAAAAATTCAATTTTTTCAAAAAAGATTTATGGAAAACGTACTATTAAATTTGTTTTGATAGTTCTATAAGTTGTTAGAGAAAAATTGTTAAACAAAAAAATTAATTATTAGAGGCTGGAACTACTTTTATATAATAATGTAAAAATAGCGTATAAAGGATTCCAATGCGGAGATCCCGGGTTCGAATCCGGCTGCTGGCCCTTAGATTTTCTCTTCTTAGATGCTTCATACAGCCGGTGTTGGAGTGCCTTTTCTGTAATGAGTGAATACTGCCCTAAGGACGGCAGTGCACTGAAATAAGCACCGGGCGCCAACAACCTGAGATGATGATGCGCCTTAAATCATTATTTACAGTCGAACCTCTCACTAACGGACACTGGCGGGGGAAAGCAAAGTGGCCGCTGTTTGGAGGTGGTCGTTAGAAGGAGGTAGGCAAGTTTCATAATGAAAAAATATGGGCTTTTTTTTCCAAACATCTATTTAAAAATTGTTAGATTTAATAGATTTAATAACGTACATAATAGCATAATTATTTAGCTATATGATATGCGTCAAGTTTTTCTTAATTATCCAAAAAATTTATCAAAAAACTACATATTATTGACTTAATTAATAATTTTTATATTAATCATCACATTTATTCATAACAATAATAATTTACGGTAAAATTACCATCATACTATCATCGATTATTAGAAAAATAGAACAAACCTTTCGGCAAGTTGACGATGGCTCGATTTGGTTTTTGCAAAATGTTCTAACACATTTATTTTCTCTTCTAGAGTTAACCACTTTCATTTAAGAGACATATCGGCAAAAATAATATTGTTCGTCCAAAGTAATATTGAAAAATGATTAAAATGGTACAAGATGTATGGAGCTTATATAGGAAACTTTAGGAAAAATCCAGAAAAAACAATGAGAGAGGAGAGGATAATTAGTTTGATCACCGCGTCAAACGAACTTTTAATAATAAGGTGGTCGTTGGTGGGAGGTGAAACATATAATCCGCTCCCCAAAACCATTGTCCGCGGTCGCTATGTAGAGTGACCGTTAGACGGAGGTTCTTTTATATAGAAAGTGTATAAGGGGTAAAACGGGGAAATCCAAAAACTGCCCGTAAATGGAGGTGGCCGCTAGTGAGAGTGTCCTTTATTGGGAGGCTCGACTGTATATACTTTTTGAGATGTTCCCGATAATGATTTCCTAAATTTCCGTAGTAGCTATGTCGCTGTTATTGGACTGTGGTTTTCAGAGGGCCTTCAGTACCGTGTGACAGGCAGTGTTCCCACTTCCTGTAATATAATAACCCTCATTCGTGGTGTTGCATCACAGACTAGGCGCATAACGCATCGTTTTACACCCGTAATGGGTGTATAGAACAGAATTTCTTGACCCTTGTAAGAAATAGTTACAGAGGTGAGTGACAAGCGGACAGAATCTAGAATGGGTGAAGTAGAAAGTTTAAGGAAATATGCCCGGAAGCGAAGTACGCTCGCATCAATATTATATTACTAATTACTAAATTCATTAGAAATTCAACGCATCAGAAATAGAAAGCACTAATTCAGTGCCCAAACTATTCAGCTGTTCCCAATTCAATCTTTCGCCTTAACAGCCACTCTATCATTCACACCATGTCTATCACTTCATTAATGCTATTAATTCATATTCATTCATACATATTCAAAATTAAGTCATAAATTAGGATGCTGTTTATATAATAGAATGTAGTCTAGTTTTTAACTGTTGGTATTATTTATCCTCGTACTATCACATAAATCTTTCGTATTCTACCCAATCACAACTCTCATTATAACACTACTATAAACTTCCGCTCTCCACATAATTATGTACAAAGTAAACAAAATAAATTAAAAACAGAACATATTATTAGATCACATACATATTTGAGTTTCCTAATTTAATTTTAATTGATCACACATTAATAATTTCAAACCGAATATAAAATAATTTTAATCAATTAAATCAAGGAGGTCTTGGCAAACAAGTCACTTTTAGAGGCACCTGATTGTAACGATATCCTGAATATGTAATCTCCATACATACGAGGAGCACTATTTATATTTTGAACAGTAATTTGTCATTGAAAATGACTTTATTGTTTTTCAAAATATTCTCCTTTATGATCTATACTCGTACACTTCTGCATGCGTTCGAACCACTTGTCAAAGCATTTTTTCCATTCCGCTTGAGACACCTCCAAAACATGGTTTTTGAATGCATCAACGGCTTCTTCTGCCGACGAAAATCGTTGTCTACGTAATTTATACTTGACGTTCGGAAAAGAAAAGAAGTCATTTGGTGTCAAATCAGGACTGTACGGCGGATGACCCATTAATTCGATTTTTTGAGTGCTCAGATAGTCGGTTGTTAGACGGTCTTGTTGAAGAATGATCCGACGGCGCTTGTTTGTTTTCCATATTTCATCGAAGCCTTCCGGCAAACAAATGGTTGTGTACCATCCAGAATTGACCGTTCAACGTTCCTCTAAAGGCACTGTTGCCACATGACCAGTTTTTCCGAAAAAAAACAGGCGACCATTTGTTTCGAAGTGCTTCGAGCGTGAACAACTTTTGTTGGATTTGGTTCATCTTGAAACACCCATACAGCCGACTGCTGTTTAGTTTACGGCTCATACGCATATATCCATGATTCGTCACCTGTTACAATCTTATACACGTCTTTTGAAACACCGCCATTGTCATTTCTTAAGCATTTGTTTGCACCAATCGACACGAGCATCTTTTTGAGATTTTGTCAGATTATGTGGGATCCAATGAGAACAAACCTTTTTCACGGCTAAATGATCATGCAATATTTTATATATGCTGGTGGAACTAATGCCTAAGGGTACGTTTACAACGGAGCTGTGAGTATAGATGATAGCAGAGATGATAACTGATAGAGTAAAATATAATCGCTGATTAGTGTGCACAACGGAGCTGTGATACATGCAACATGTCCCGAGAAGTGAAGAAGAGTTTTTATGTTCAGCAGCAACAAAATGGTATATTTTAAAGAAAAAACGCTTTAGAAAATATCATGTACATCCCATAAATAAAAAACGAAGTACTTTGGGCGAATTTCACTATTTATATAAGGAACTTAGAAATTATCCGGATCGCTTTTTTGAATATGTGAGGATGGGTCCACCCACATTCGACTATATTTTAGAAAAAATAAGGTCAAAATTAAGAAAACTTTGGAAAAATTGTCATGAAAATCCTATAACCATAGAAGAAAAACTAGTGATTACTCTTAGGTTAGTAATGATTTTATTGAGAAAAAAAAACAAATAAATACACATGAAAATAAATGTAAGCACGATTTAAAAAACAAAATATTGTTTAAAAGTAAATAATAAAATAATAACCAAAAATAATGAGTAAAGACAGCACTAAATAATTTTTCGACGTCCATTTTGAAGCTCCGATACTGGAGTTCAGCTAGCAGAAAAATGAAAAATTCAATTCTATCATCTATGCTCGTTTATAGCAGCGAGTATGAGTCACTAGTCGAAGCTTCGTTGTGCACGCTTACATAAGAATGTACTAGGTTATTCTATAAGCGCTGATGCATCACGGCTATCATCTCCGCTATCATCTATGCTCACAGCTCCGTTGTGAACGTACCCTAAGGTTCAAAATATAACTAGTGCCCTCGTAAAACATCACCCACATATTATGTTTTAGCGAATTTACATTGTTGTAATTATATGTTTGGAATGGTTTTTAAGTTGTTTTAATTTTTCTTTTTTTAAAAAGGAGATAATAGAAATCTCTGTCCTTCAATTTCGAAAAAATAATTTCTTCCCTTAATATTAGAAAATGAAGAATATTTATCGACCGTGTGTTTTAATTTTTGTTAGTGGAGATTGTTAAATAGCATTAACAACAATTTGAAGGCCAAATAGGTTCGTTGCCAAGCCATGACCTTCAAATTGAAATCATTGGAAAAGGCAATTCGGAGGTATTCATGCGTCAAATATTTTATTTCTATCATTATTGTCATTTGTATTTAAGGCGCGTTAACATCTGAGGTTATTAGCGCCCGGAGATTTTTTTTTTTTCAGAGCACTGCCATCCTCCGGAAAGTATTTTCTCGTTACAGACAAACACTACACAGTGTAAGAAGCTCCTATAAATAGAAAATCTAAGGGGCCAGCAGCTGGATTCGATCCCACGATCTCAGTGTTGGAATCCGGTATTCTCTAACCACTCAGCTAATCCGTTTCACTCGCTCTGTTTATTAATTACAATCTACTTATTTTCTCTTTGTTTATTAAAATCTTAAAAACTCGCAAATCTTATTTGTGGAATAGGTCAGTTGATATCTCTAGATGGATCTATATCTTCTTCTTCATACACTTAGTCATGATTGAGTCATTTGCATATCTTTCTCCTGACGTAATCATACTTGTAGGATCTTTAAAATTTTAATCAAGCACTTTAAAGCTAATAGTCTGGTTATGAAACTGGCTGGGTCACGTCATTTTCTACGTTGTAAAAGTAACTGGGGCAGTGTAAAACAGTTAGAAGTCTCCTTTATTTTAACCCATTTTTTATACTTTACGAGTATATATTTCCATTATTCCCTTGCTTGTAAACCGCATTCACTTTCGACTAACTCAGTAACTGAATAAAAATAATTATTACAATATATTTAAATTTTTAATTTGTTTTATTTAAAGTTTTTTTTTCTAACTGCCAATTATGTCATTCAGCAACTATGTAAATTTTTTGAATTCTCTCACTTTAGATGAGGATTTCCTGAAATTTCCTGTATCGCCTTTTTATAGATTTATATTTTTGATAGTGTTAGGCATTATAGTTGACTAATTTTTCGGTTTTCACTAAATTTTTAATTAATGGCTAATCATCTGAGATCAGGGGCGCCCAAAATAGTTATTAATTATAACTCGTAAATAATATTAATCCAGCTTTTGGCAGATAATAAAATTTACACTCATTAATTATCTCCCAAAAAGGGTTGATTAAACGCTAAGAGGTACACAAATCTGCAAGTATCCATCATTTCATTAATATGTACTTCATTGATATCATTTAAGTCATTTTATTGCATTAAATTTTCATCAATATTTTATAGAATTGATTAGACGTCACAGACCCTTATACTGGCCATTTTCATACATAAAATATTTGTTCGGTAAAAAGTAGCCTATAATAAAGATTAAGTCCATACATTACAGCGAATTGGCATTCTAACGGTCTGACCCACCACCCCCTCCCCCAAGAGTGCCCTTATTCGAAGTATTACAGAAAAATGTTCCAAATAAAAGTTATTGAGCTATTTGTGAGCTATAATTGTAACAAGTTTGGAGAAAATCCAAGAAGCGGTTTTTCCAAAAAAGGTAAAAAAGTGAAAAATCTATTCAGTAAAGTGGTACTTCCGGTGGAGCTATTTTGACCAAAAATTTATTATCGCTTCCACTGGTGGCAACTGAATGAAATATCAAATTTGAAGTCTCTAGGATATTCCGTTCCGGAGATATAGTGGAAAAACTAACTCCAGAGTAGTAAAGTCAGTCCCAAACCTATGCCATTAAAGACCGATGGGTTACAGAACAGCAAATTAATAGGAAAAGTAGAAGATTTCTAAGAATTACTGGATCTCTAACCCATCCAGCCTTAGCCGTGCTTTTTAATATAATTTTTCTCTCATTTCTCTTTAACAAGCCGAATGCGATCGGTTATTGTCGGCTATTTTCGTCCCAATTGACCATTATTATTAACTTTATTTAATTTTTAACAATAGATACACTCACGCCTTTCTTTCGCTTATATCTCTAAGCCGAATACGATCGGTTTCTGTCGGCTATTTTCGGCTCTATTGATAACTTTATTTCCAATATAATATTTAATACGAGGGAAGGGATTAGCTATGAGGTTAGCATACTGGACTCCCACGCGGAGGTCCCGGGTTCGAATCCAGCAGCTGACCCTTAGATTTTCTCTTCCTAGGAGCTTCTTACAGCTCACTGTCCGGTGATGGACAGTGTTGTCTGTAACGAGAGAACACTGTCCGGAGGCCGGCAGTGCACTAGAAAAAGCTCCGGGCGCTAATGACCTCAGCTGTTGATGCGCCCAAAAAAAAAAAATATTTAATACGCATACTCACACGACTTTTTTTTACAAAAACTATAAGTTTTCTTGTATTATTTGTTAGGGCTTGTGTGCGGATGTAAAACCTAAACTACATTTATAAAATTATATAAGTCCAAACTGTCCAAATTTTGTCAGTTTTTTAAATAAACACTACTAAATCATGGCCGCAGTATTTATTATTGATTGTAATGGTAATGTTTTGAATACAATGTGAGTTTATTATTAAACAAAATTTTCTCTAAAATTAATTAAAATAACACATATTATTTATCTTTTCTTTATTTTATAAGAGTTTAATTTTTCGTATTGAAGATAAGTAACATGTTGTTGTTATATGGTAAACAAATGGTTTTATAATACTCAATTCAACTGTAATAAGTTGGTAAGATTATGTTTGAACACGGGTTTGGCCTTCACCTTTGCTCGTACTGTGTTGGTGTTGGTTCGTTTGTAAATAGACCTGAATGTTAAAGATCTACAATCTTTCACAGCCCCCTTTATTTATCAGTAATAAATTTACAAATAGTTCTTCAATGGCTGCCAATCGGTTTTTATTGCATGGTTCATTGTTTATCTGCGGCTGGTTTTTCGTAAATAATAAATTATGAAATCAGAAACTGGTTTTATCGTTATTCTATTTTCGTGTTTATTTGTTGAAATGGAAGTAAAATACTTGAATAATTGGCCAAATTTAAAAAAAAATAAATAAATATTTTTTCCGGATGACTTTAAGAGGAAGGAAATGCAAGTATTGACGTATTTCCTTTTCCTTGTTCAGCTGGAGGCAGGGATTAGAAGCGAAACATGAAATAACTTTCTCTTTCAAAAATAACTTTTGCTGTATTTATTTTATTTTTTTCTTGTTATTTATATTTAAAGTTAAACCTAATTCTCTGTTCCCTGAAGAAGTTCTGCCATCTCTAATATTGTTTTCATGTGTAACAAAACAGTTTTTAAAGATTTAAATTTATTTCTTACAAGAAGTAACCGCTTAAAAATTCATTTCAATTTTTTTTATTTTACACTAAAAAAATTTTTGGTTTTTAACAATTTTTGTTTACCTAATTAGTTTAGTGTCTATTGCTTTATACAGGGAGTTCATTTTAAGACGGCTTAAATGCATTTCATGCTTAAACGGTTAATCTGGGCAAAAAAATGGTAGAGGAAATATTTGTTGCCCGTCACCTCTAGTTTCAGAATATGTGACTTGATTTTAGATTTCTGCCCGCATACGCGGCTGACGCGCGACCAAAAGTGAGGGTTCCCAGTTGACCCCCATTTTCATACACACAGTTTTAAAGAGTATAAAAAGTTATGAAAGAAACCGGAAACCGCAATTCCATATCTTCTAAATTAAAGGTGCTAGGCCATTTCAAAATCTGATATTTATTAATCATATTTCAATTTTTTAACTTGTTATCAAAGAGAAAGAAGAGCACGCGATAGGTCATTTTTATGTATTTTTTCATCCCCTTTCTACTAAAAATTTTGCCAAGGCAGTAAAGCTAGTATTTTCCTTAATATTGGGAAATAAGTAGTTTTCCGAGTGATTTTTTCTAAGAAAAATCAAATGTTAAGAGCCTTTAGATGTTCTCAAGCATACACAAAATGGCTAAAAGTTAATTTTATATCTGTTACAAACAAGAAGGTTTATTAATTATTTTGTAATTTTGGGAGAGTTGCGTTTAATTACCAAAATAATTGAAAACCACCTGCCACATATTTAAGTGATGAATATCTTTCATGTAAAGGATCCAAACTTATTCTTTAATTTATCAAATAATGCACTTTACTCAACTTGTGAAGCATGTACTGTGCCTTCAAAGGTGCCTCCTCAGATACAGAGAGCAGTTGATAACCTTCTAGCTAACCTGGCTTGCAAGCAGAGGAGGCATCTTTGTGGAAGGAGTAGAATTATTTGTTGCGAAGTTTCCCATTGATTTTTCATGGTATTTTTCAACTTCGAATACGAGTCGTTCAATTATTATTTTTTATATCTTGTTAAAAATGGCAAAACGCCCGACATGTAATGCTTTAAAAATAAATATATAATAAATAAACCCTAATATTGGGTATGTTTTAGCATCTGTAGGATACATTTTTCATTTGAATGGAGGACTAGTGACCTTCACGAGGTTAAGAACCCTATTGTAATCAGTTATGTGATTCCCTTGGCCACAGGGAACCACCATGATAGAGGAACAAAGGATCAGCTATTTAAATTTTAAGTAAATTGTTTCTCACATCCAATGTTCGTATTTATATAATTCTAAAAGAACCAAGTTGTGATATTCATTGTTGATTTTATCTGAGAGTTTTCACTTGTTTATTTTGTTTTTTCCTGTTTCTGATCGGTTCCCTTGAGAATTGGTTTGCGAGCTTTAAACTGGACGCATTGTGCTCGCTCGCCGAATTTCTTTTTGGACTTTTTCCCTTCAGAAAAGAATAGATTTTTCCTTTAACCTCTATTTTCACCTTCTGTCTGTGGTCAATGTCATTGCACTCAAATCCCCGTTGTGTCGGCTACATTATTACTAATTTCTCGTTGCAATTAGAATGCAACTGTGTCGGTGAAGCTTTGGTCCAACCGCCTGCCTCACCTTAATCTTTTTTACTGATTATTTTTGTTTGTCTTTTTCTTTTTCTGTTCTATTATAATAATAAATAGTATATTGTATATACATATTTGTTTAACAGACTTTTAAAATACTTTTTATTTGTTGCGCTGTCCCTGCGAAAATTAAAGTGTATGAGCTTTGAACCCCTTCTTCCTACTAAAAGAGAATAAGGCATAAGTACTACAAGATGCAGTTTAATGACTTCTAAAAATACCAAAATGAAAAATAAATACTTTAAAAATTGTACATACAGACAAAGAGTTAACGAAAATACACAAATATCTTAAAATGAATGTATAGCTAGTAATGAAAACTTGATCAAGAAGGCAGCGGCTAGAAGGTTTCATTGTTTCTGTAGTACATATATCTGAGCCAGTGATGACGATATAGGAGGCCTGTGTTATGTTTGTATTAAAAACTCGTTTCTTTTTTAAGATCAACATTCAAATAAGATTAATAATACAAGAAAACTTAATAGTTCTAACAAATAATACAAGAAAACTTGATGTTTTTGTAAACCAAAAAAAAGTCGTGAGAGTATGCGTATTAAATATATTGGAAATAAAGTTATCAATAGAGCCGAAAATTGCCGACAGAAACCGATCGTATTCGGTTTAGAAATAAATTAGAGAAAGTGTGTATGTGAAAGAAAATGAACATACCTAATTCTTTACTTTAGAAAAAGAAGACCAGAAAAAAAAAGTCTTTAGTTTCTTAAAGATTCAAAGAATTGATTTTTAAATGCAAGATTTCTACCTAATATTTTACTAAATAACGAATAAGTTATTTTAACATGATTTTCTAGTGGAGTTTGAATGTGTCTTGGTTTTTAAGCAGAAAAAAAAACTAATAAAAACTTACACCTGTACGTGACCTTGAAGTTATTGTTCACTTCAGTATAATGTTAATTAGGTTCGTTTATTTATTTTTGTTTTCTTTTAAAATTAACAAATTAAAATAAGACTTAGGTATTTTTTTTATATATATTATTATTTTATTATAACCTGTAAGAACAGGTTATCTTTTTTTTTATTTATTTTTTATTAAGTGGGTTAAAATTACTGTAACGGTAACCCTTATATTATTACATAAAGTAGAGAGTTTGTAACTTCACTCTGCAATAAAATATTGTTATGTCCTACTGATAGAATTAGTTTTTTTTACTCCTATAAAACGGAGTATTTCTTGCTGTTAGAACTGAGAGTATTGTTTCATGTTTTACCTCAAATTGAGTTACTCCGCGACAACTTACGACTTTTATGTCTCCGAAGAAAAAAAATGAATAAATTTAAACACTGGATCGATGTAGTGGAAAAAGAGGTGAAATTAAAATTAGCAATCGATTTGAATACGATTCTTGTCAGATTCTCTTATCTAGATGTTCGATTAAATATTTCTTTTTATATAAGTGCGAGCAAAATATAACCATTGTTATCTTGACCTTCACCTTATGTGATTAAATTGCGAATTAGGTTTAAAATTTTTTGAAATTGTGTTTTAAGAGTAAATATTTATAAGATCTTCTTAAGTTGTGGGAAAATATAGTTTTTAGCACAAGATTTCTGTTTTTTTCTGGACGCGAACAGAAATTATTATTTTTTTAAAATTATTTTTCTCGAAATACATTTTTTAAATTTTTGGAAACTGTACCACTTGAAGTTATAATTCTGTATGTAACATACTGCTAAGATCTTGATTTTGATTCAGGTTTAAGGAATGTGTTAGGATGTAACCTAAACCTAACTAATCCTGTGACTCTAGTCACAAACAGTAAGTGGTTTTCATGCTGATAATCAATCTATGCAGCTGTATTCCATCTTTTATTTTAAAGGCGCCAGAGTGAAAAATGCTAAAATTTTCACTTAAGTAGACATATTTTTCAGTAACAGAAAGAGCTTTAGTATTAAGGAATTCAAGAAAAATTTTGGAGACCTCCATTGAAGTAGGAAAAGCATTTCGATGAATCCCAAATTTATCTTAGGCTTTATCCGCATGTTTATTGTATCCCTGATCGGAATTTCATCCATGATCAGTGGTAGAGTAATAAGTATGGTAATAGAAATTTCGACTTCATTTACGTTACCATCTCGCAATACAATTGATTCTAACTTTTACCAAATTAGGTGTCAAGGACGTCGACGACTAGCAAATGTACTTTACTATTTTAAATATTAAATAAAAATCTAAGGCTTAGGACCGGGAATCGAACCCAGTACCACTACTATACAATCTTACAGCTTTGCGGACTACGTCTTTAACCGCTCGGCTATCGTGGGGCCACCATTTTTCATTTTATTTTATCGGTTGTATACAGAGTCAGTCTAATTAAACTTTAAAAATTCACATAACATTACTGACTCTACGCATTCAATCATTATAGTCAAAAAAACGTCAAAAAATACTTAATAAAGTTCCGTCTTTTTTTGTATCTAACCTCATTAATGCAATGACCTCAAAAGATCTTGCGATGACCCATTTGTTTAGATTTCATTCCTCTAGCTCAGGGGTGTCAAACTGGCGGTCCCCCGAGGTTATTTCTTGTGGCCCACGATGTACTGAAATAGAAAAAGTTTTTAAGAAGGAAATAGCGCTTAGGGGAGGATCAAGGCAATATCGGACACACAATTCCCAGTTTCCGTTAACTACTGAAGACGAGTATACATGTGGCCCAGGGCCTCTTTCCAGGGGTGACTTAGTTCCAGCCAACTCTCAATGGAATTCCAGAATGATTCGGTATTAAAAGACGAAGTAGGTACCCAAAATATATCCTTATTTAGGTGAGAAATACCAAAAAATGTTTGCTGTACAAAATTTGTGTTATTTTTGGAGTTTGTCCTTGTGTGAACAACTATTTCCGTCTATGAAATTAAACAAAACGACATACAGATCAAGATTGACTGATAAAACATCTGTCTGCCTTAATGAAATTTGTCTGTTCTCAGTATCTGAATCCAGGTATCGAAAAACTGTAAATATGTTGTGGCCCGCGTGAATCTTGCCTGTTGCACCAAGATATGATGAACCTCCTCATTAACAATTACCAAGTGGCCCGTGGTTTAATTGAGTTTGACACCCTTGTTCTAGCTCATTTTAATCCTTTAATCCAGCGTTTCCCAAAGTGTGGGTCGCGACCCGGCACCGGGTCGCAGAAAAATTCAGCTGGGTCGTGGCAAAAATTGTAAAAACACAAAAAAATCTATAACATTTTTCTCTAAATTTAATATTTTTCGAAACTTTTTCAAGTACTGCAGATGGCAACCCTTTACAAATTCCTACCGGAACGTTTAAATTCGGATGTTCTGATTGGCTGATTTCGATTCGTCATTCAGTGCCTTCTCCGGTACATATGCCGTAAACTCACGTGTATCAAAAATACAAATTAACATCATTAAGTCCTAATTTGAAATTACTATTTGATGAAAAACAACATCATCCTTCGCACTAAGGTCAAAATAAGTAAAACAAAATTTACTTTAAGTTTTAAATGAAGATAATGGATTCTCTTTAATTACTTATGTTTTTGTTATATAATTATTTTGCAATTTTTGTGTATGAAATAAACAAACAAATAACTTGAATATTTATTTTTATTAAAAAATAAAATTTGTTTTGTAAATAAATGTTTTTTTTATAAGGTGGGTCGCGAAAAAATTTAAAATCTCGTACCGGGCCGCGGTCAAAAAAGTTTGGGAAACGCTGCTTTAATCCACATTACCTCCAAGAAGATTGAAGAGAAAATGGCCTCGCCATTGTAAGTGGTCCAAATATATGATGAACCTCCTCATTTACTTATTGGCAAGAATTGCTGCAGTTGTAAATTTTAGTAAAATACAAGAAAACTTTGCTGAATCTACTTATTTATATTGTAAACAAATTAATGTAAAAAGTTAACCTAATTTATTGGTAAGAACCTCACCGCTATATCAGTTATACCAACCTACTCTTATTAAAACTTAAATGTTTTTCCAAAAAATTATTCAATATGGAAATTAAAAGGAATGCCCAAACTGCAAACTTTCACTCTATAGCCGAGAGGTTTATTATTATTAGTGAGATGGCGTTTTAAGAGAAAGGAGAGAGTTCTATTAGTTGTTAGTTCAACGCAACGTTTTATTTTTGGCCTCTACGGATTATTTATATTTTATTTCAAAGTTAAATGTCAAGAGGTCACATATTATTATCGGCATTTTTATACAACTCTACGATGTGACTTCCTCTTCACACGCGATTTCCTGTCTCATTGTTCCGTTTAACTTTATTAATGAACTTTACTTTCAACTTTGTTAGTTTTTTGTTCAATAAAACAATAGTCAGTTAAGTCTGGAGTTTAGTTAGAACTGAAGACAATCTGTTGCAAGGCATTTAATCGTCCAATATGGACGTGCTGAACAAAAAAATTAACTTTGTGCAGGAGTTTATCGGAGTCTCGCATTATTATTTATTTCTTTACTTCTAAAAAAAGGAAGTTAAAAGATTGGGTGAAACTTTGGAATCTATAAAAAGAACCAAAATACTGGTGTTGACATCCACGCGATCTAAGTGTACTTTACCCGTTCTAACTCACATTCTACTCTAAACTTTTGAGTTATATTTAATTTCTTATCACTTCAGGAAGAATCTACTCAGAAGTACCTTACGTTATCGTCTTGCGATGCACTTGCTGATTGAGTCTTACTTTTTCATCCTATTTTTTTCTCTTCGTATTTTTTACTTTTCTTTTACATTATCATTTTCCGGAAAAGGTGCCACCTTTTTATTGTTGGAATTTCTGATGAAAACATTTAAATAGAAAACTCTTACGTTCGCCATGTTTTAATTATTATTAGTACTGAGTTATGTACTTAATCGTCATTACATTAAACAAAGTTGGTATTACAAATGAAACTATGTAAAGACAGAGTGAGGGGAACGATAAATAACATTAAGGTGTACTTTGGCGAGTATAACAGGAGAGTTCAACTTTCTCTTTGGTATTAACCGTTTTCACTATGTTATTTAGGTGAAACAAGTGAACCTGCCGAGTTATTTAAATAACGCCGCTAGCTTTAATATTTGATTTCCTTAAATTTTGAAGTACGAGTATGTCATTTTCTTGCAGTTGTAAGAGGTGTATCGAGTCAGATTTTGGGAAATAATGTGTTTTTACTGAGTTTGTCAGTTCTTTGAATATGGTGACTATAACAGAAACTAGCAAGATTCATGCATGAAACTGACGAAATAATTTCTTGTGACACACGATGTACTGAAATAGAATGAAAAATAGATACATAAGTAATTGAGAACAACTTATAGAAGGACTCTTCAGAATAAAATACTTTAGGAGCATTTAACTTGCACTAATTAAGAATCATCGTACATATCCTCAAACAAAACAAATGCAGTTGTTATGAAAGAAAGAGAAAAAAAGAGATGTAATAGTTATTTATTTAACAAGTGTGGAAA
This sequence comes from Rhodnius prolixus, assembly GCF_049639745.1. Classification (NCBI taxonomy): domain Eukaryota; kingdom Metazoa; phylum Arthropoda; class Insecta; order Hemiptera; family Reduviidae; genus Rhodnius; species Rhodnius prolixus. Next base: position 29,411,187 of record NW_027411624.1, read on the forward strand.
GTAGTACTTTTCCTCACACGAGGCAGGGTTTGCACGTACGAGCGAGCGAAGCGAGGCGAGTGTAAGTGCAAATTACCGAGTGTGAGGAAAATACTTTACACTCGAGTTAAATATTATATTTTTTCTGCAACCATTAGGGTTATTAACTAAAAAAAAAACTAAACAGGAATCACTAGAATCCATTTTAAATTTCTATAAGGTAACACTATAACCTTTTTAACTGTTATAATTAAAAATATCTAATTATTTATTAAAATATTATTTTTATTTCTATATTCCTTTCAATTTTTATTTTATTTTTTTTAATTATTTAGATACGTTAAATAAGCTTATTAAGGTTTTACAGAAAATATTTAATAACAAAACTTCTTATATCAAGGAAGCACAATAAAGTTTTTCCACTAACTAGTGAGGAAAGTGACACTAATGGGAATTTTTCCCCACAAGTGAGGTAAAGTTGGGCATTACACAGCTGATTTTAATTACGTAATGAGAACATTCCTACATGGTTGCAGAAAAAGTAAATTAATTATTTCTCACGTTATGCTGCACAAAACAAAATATCTGGCCAAGACTACGGAACCCCGTTCTGCATGCGGGAATATGTGGTGTTATTCGCATTTTCAGGCGAGCTGTACGTTCCAATTAGACGTCTTGGACGGAGGCTTCTAACAAGCCACATACTTTATTACAAAAAAGTTCTCATATTAACCATTAAATAAAATCCAAGATCTAGACCGTGAATCGAAACCCACTAAAGCAGGGGTGTCAAACTGGCTGCCCACGATGTACTGTCGTACACCCAATTCCCAATTTACGTTAACTACTGAAGAAGACGAGTATACATGTGGTCCAGGGCCTCTTTCCAGGGGGCCTGTGCGCTGGTATAAACACGCTGACTTAGTTCCAGCGACGTTTGGAAGCGATATGTCTACCATCTTCAGTAGAATTCCAGAATCATTCGGGTTTTTTAAAAGGACGAAGTAGGAATTCCCAAAAATATATTCTTATTTAGGTTAGAAATATCCAAAAATGTTTGCAAATTTATAAGTTACAAATTTTATATTATTTTACTAACATGTTACTTGTGTTAGCAACCATTTCCGTCTATGAAATTAAATAAAACGGAATACAAATCAAGATTGACTGATTAACATCTTTCTGCCAATTTAAATACTATTCTGGCAGCTGATGATGGCAGCATTTACACAGAGCTCTTTGAGTTCACAACAAAAACAACAAGATAACTCTGTAAATATTCAAATATACTAAAGAAGCTTCGAAAGAAGAATGTAAATGGCTGATTTGCTAGCTCAAGAGGCCAATAACAAAGAGAAAATAAATAAATAAAATAATATTGTACTACAAAAAACAGCAGTATATGTTTATTAAGGGATTAATTACAAGTTAATAATAAGAATACTTTTAATGAGAAATTTGAGCTTGATGTTTTGTTGGTAATTACAGTTTATATTTGGTCATATAAATGATAATGCTACTCTAATATCGTCTTCTACAATTTAATATATAATTTTTATTGGATGCATTTCTAAAATTTGGCGGCACACTTCAAAACTTTCGCGGTACAGTGATTGAGAATCACTGTACTAAAGTTTTGCACTGTTAATCCACTTTACAAACATGGAGAAAATTAAAAGTTCAATTTAAAAATTTTACGCGAATTATTAAGGAAAAATAAAAGAGAAAGTTAGGTGCACTGTTTAAGAATATTTAAAATAAATATTTTTTAATATTTAAAACAGATAAAATAGTTCACTCCAAATTTTTATTGTAAATAAAATCCACTCTTACGAGCTTCAATAATTTATATAATTATCCATATTTATAAAGGCTTTATTGCCATTTATTAGAGAGAGGAGAACTAATGAAATATGAACACAGATGTTTACAAAGCGACCCGCGCCGTCACCACTAGAGTGCACAGTGTTGTTGGAACAAGTTTAAAGCGAGAGTTTGTTCGACCTTGAACTGATTTCTAAACTCCCCCTCCTCACCACCCCTACAAGCCTACTATACATTTCACCAAATACTAGAAAAAAAGGAATGAGAAACCACCTCCCTCCATTATCCACATTCTTTTGATTATATTCCTTCGATTTATTTATTTGTTAATAGCACGCATATTTATTTATTTGTATCTCTGACCAGTTTGGGACTTTGATGCGTCAATAAAGGTAGATTATTTATTTACTTTACCGTGTTACTTTACTTACACTTGCTGGCTGAATGAGGGAGGTTACATTATGTGCAGGTGTGTTACACAAAATGGTTGAAACATTTTAAAAAAAATAATAATAATGAAATAAAAATTAATAAAACCTAGTAATTGTTGTAAGGTTACTGTTTAGTACTATCCAACAATGGCGTATCTAGCCGTACAGTTTTCGCAGGCAATATCCATCTTCAGGTCCCTAGAGTCCGCGGAAGTGGTTTCAGGAAGCTAAAACATTATAGTTTGCAGTGGGTGACTTGATTGTAACTTAAGAGAAGAAAATCCTTCGTCCAGGAGTACTAATGTTTCGAAAATTTCGCAAAAAAAAGAAGCCTCAAACGGTGTTTTTTTTATAACACTTTTTGTGTTGTACAACTTTCATTTTCGAATTTAAGAGACTTCAGAGAGATTGGCTTTTCTGATACATCATTGAAGAGCTTTAAACCGTTTAAACAAACCACATGAGTGATAAGGATCTTCTCTGATAGTCAAGAAGCATATGCTAAACCCAACTGGAATTCTAAGCCAGTAGGATTATGCAAGGTCACCTCCGCTGGTTAGGTCATGTTGAGAGAATGGAGGAGGAAAGACTGCCTAAAAGGCTTCACTATGGTCGACCCCCGGTGGAGCTCGCCGGAGAGGAAGGCCTAGCTTGCGCTGGCTGGACAATCTCCAGGATGACCTCACTTCAATTGGTATTAGGCGTTGGAGAATGAAGGCCAAAGACAAGATTGTTTGGCAGAAGCTTGGGGACGAGACCTGGGCCTTTTAGGACTGTTACGCCATGTTTAGATAGTATAGGATAATGCAGAAGACGTTCTGAAAACTATCTAGCCCAGAAAAAGATGGTTAGATATTCTGGATAAAAGTACGGTTAAAGGACCATCAAAGGGTTGGTAAACTAGCAAGGGAATTGTTTTAGAGCGTAGGTAGAAAGAGTACTATCAAGAAGTGGAGGCTGAGAGAAAGATTCTACTAGATGGAGGTAGAGGTAAGAGGCCATCAGAAGATTAAGAGATTTACAGAGGTTATTGTCTCCGGACAATACAAGGAAATAACCACCCAGACTTGGGAAATAACGATTCCTAAATTCTAACGTCTATCTCCACATGCTTCAGAGTGGATGGTCATCTAAATATTAACAGATGGACGCGATTGTTGGTACGAAGATAGGCTGCAAGAGTCCATATAACATTATTTGGCACGGTGGTTCTCGTTTATTTGAAGGCCAGTGGTATATAGAATATTTGGCACGTGCCACATATTAACGGAAGATCTCGGTCAATCTAAAAGTCAGTGATATTCTTAGTACATTGAATCCGGTAGTCCTGATCTTTTCGGTGACCCCCTCATGGGGTTGGTACAATAGCCTATTGAGGCTTAGATCCCTAGCGTTTGCCAGCCAAAATAATAGTAATAATATTAATTCAGTCTAACAAAACAAAAAACGGAGTTATGAATTCATCACAATAAGGCAACATTAATGTCGATTTGAAATTTCGATCACGTATAGAATTTATAAAGTCAAAAGCAATTTGAATTTAGAGCAGATAAACAAATTCTAATTTGTAAAGTTAGTGATATTTAGAACATACAGTGAAATGGAGATGTTAATTTTTCCCCGCCGTCTAATTTTTAAGTTGTATTTGTTTATTATTTTTGACATTGGCATTTCGCCAATCAGCCTGCATTAAAATAGCTTCTTTTTTTTTTATAATTCATGATTTTGCGATAAATCAATATTAGTTAGCTATTTCTTAAACCTTAATTTGACTTCTAGTTCTATGACTACAATAAACATTTTACTTCGCGGCTAATTACGCGAATTATTCGGATAATAAATTAACAGAGATTGAACTCAATTAACAATCCTGTTGGAACATATGAATTAATGACGAAATATTGGATAAAAAATAATAATTTGTTCACTTCAAAATTGCGTGAGGAATTTTAAAATTGATCTCATCCATCTTTTAAAATTATTTTTTATGTTAGAACCTTGCAACCAGCTATTTATTATAAGGTTTCGATTTTATATGAATTTTATTTTTTATTGTAGCTTTAATATTGTAGCTTTTGTATTCTTCATACAAAAAAAAAAGAAAAAGAAATAAGTAAACCACATTACAAAACACATTTACTCATTTCAAACTGATTCTTGAATATGTTGGTACGTCCACAGCACTAATAGAAAAATCAGATGTTATTATTATTGTAGAAAAAGTTAATTCTCCTGCCACCTAGTGGATAAATTTGAAACTAACATTGCTGCTTTGCCTTGGTCTGTGTTGGTTAATGGTCCTTCAATTCTACTGTTTATTGTTTCACTATTTTTATCTGCTGTGATATATATCTTTCTACACATAGATATATTTTTTCTCTATTGTTATAGCTAAAAGGAAGAAAGTAATGTGAAAAACAAATCATAATTTGCAATCATATAGCATTGAGATTGATTGCGTCTCACACTAAATAGTTATGAATGATTATTTTTATCCCCTTATTTGATTTGCAATCTAGTTTTTTTTTTAGCTTCTTTTTTAACATTCTACTTTTAATCATACGCTGGTTCACAATTCTTTTATCTTTGTTGTGTGATATAAATGTAAAATGAAAATTTAGATTTTAAAGTCAGGTGAATTTATCTAATCTAATATGGAATGAATTTTTACTTAGCTAGAACTGAACTTTTCAGCAAATAACAATTCTGATTATGTTGTACACTTTTTTTAAATTAATTTTTTTCTATTCATGTCACAATTCTAAATAGTTACACTTTCACTTGTTTCGGTGAGCGATGATTCGAAATTCTTTATTTTCACAATGCATGTTTTGAGTTATACGAACTTAACACTTAATATTCTGTTTCAATTTAATGCTATTTTCAGTAATTGGCCCCAACAATTTTTATTGTTAAATACGGTATTAAATAAAAATAATAATTATCATTTATTAAGAAAAATTGAATTTTGAGGTTTCAGATGATAAAGGTATTTTTGTTGCACGGTTCTCTCTTCACCATTACTCTTGAAACAACCCTGACGAGCTCACGTTTCTTTAGCAGACTTTTTACTTTTAATATTATTATAGATTTTTGCTTGAAAAGTATTTTTTAAAAAATATTACTTAATTTTTTGTTGAATAAACACATTAATCACTGCATTTATTTTGTGTTCCAGGAATGGATGTAAGCTTGAACAATATGTTGGAAAGTACACGTCAGTACTTCCAAGGCATACCGATGGGTCCAGGAGTCGGCGGTACCGGAGGCGGTGGTTCACTCGTTCAACAACAACAACAACAACAACCTTCACAAGCACAACAACCACAACCACAACAGCATCATCCACAACAACAAGTAGTAAGTGGTACGGCAGGAGGTAACGGAGGGAATGGTGGGCCTGGCCAATACCATAATCACCAGCGTGCCCAGCAACAGCAACATTACTGGGCCGCCACTCAGTCACATCATCAACACCAGGTCCACCATCATCAACAGCAACAGCAACAGCAGCAGCAGCAACAACAACAGCAGCAGCTACAGCAGTCTCAACCAGCGATTCCTTCCTCAGCCAATTCGGCCACTAACTACCATCATCCACCCACATCCCAGACGCAACAACATACAGCCTCACCACAAAATAGTATTTATATGCATCATCCGACGCATCATTCACAACTTCATCCGTCACAGCATGTACATCATCAGTCACAACAACAACAGCAACAGCAACAATCGCAACACAATCATCACCATTCATCACTCAATCACCACCAACCACAGCAAACTGGAGACAATCTAAGGTACAAATCAGGTTTTGGTGTTATTTAATTATATGTTGCCTATTGGTTAGGAACTACATAATTATATTTTAAAGTTTTTAAAACATGTAACAACCGAAGCTCTGTTTTAATGAAAAAAAGTTTTACTTCAAAATATCTCCGTTTTTTTTTTAAATTTAAATATTTTCAGTTCGAACAATGCAGAGATTCCAAACTTAAGGCTTCATTAAAAATATAAAATGAATTTAGGGATGTAACGATTTCAAGCAAATTTCCGTATTTAAATGATAGAAACAATTTATTTTGTCTTCATTAAAAAGTATTTTCTTTTTTACATAATTTCTTTAGGTTTCAAACACATTTTTCACTTTAAACTACAAATTGTTTTATTACATAAATAAGATACAAAATTCTTTAATAATATTTACTACTACAAACTTGTCCTAATACTTTGGCTTATTATTTACAGTTTAAAATAATTTTTATCGCGTCTATAATCTTTTTTCCCTTTATTAGATTTCTTTTGAGTAAACAATATACAAAAATATAGCCTTCAAATCAAAGAGAATTAAGTAAAAGCAAAATCAGAATTACTTTTATTTTAATTAACAAAATAAATATACATTTTAAGGTAAGGCGCCACGGTAGCCGTGCGGTTAGAGGCGAGACCTGCTAAGCTAATATGTATTGTGGTACTGGGTTCGATTCCCGTTCTTAGGCCATGGATTTTATTTAATGGTTAATGAAAGAAATTTACAGTAAAGTATGTTTGCTAGTCGCCTCCGTCCACGACACCTAATTTGGTAGTTGGACGTTAAGCCCCGCCTGAAAAAATAGGTGATTACTTTACTTTATACATTTTAAGGATTTGTGATACCGGGTTCGATTTCCGGTCGAGGCCTTGGGTTTGATGCAATAAGTAAATATGAGAATTAATGTAAATTATGTTTGCTTCACGTCTTCTTCTAAAGGAATAGACATTGTTACTTCACTTTTTTGCATCTAAATTATCATAAACAATTTAAAAGTTTAAAATTAATTTTCATTTTTAGATTACCGCTGGCATCTTTCGCTACATTAGGCTACCGAGGAGAAATAAGTACCGGAACAAGCAGTGGGCACAACGGTACCACTGGCAGCCCATCTATGGTCCAATTAAAGACTGGTTCTTCTTCCAATCACAGATTGGAATACCTACAACCTCCCGTTTACCATCAGCTAAACGGTTCATCACATCAATCTCAACAGCAACCTCACGGCCAACCACCACAGTCCCAGTCCCAGCAACATCGAAGCGGTTACGGCCCTAGTCCAGGTTACGCTCCATATTCTGGTCCAAGTTTCTCTCCAGCACAACAAGTGGCCGTCCCACAGCAACCACCAGTACAACAGCAGCCACAACAGCAACATTCCCATCAACAGTCTCATGGTCATGGTGAACTAGAAGGAAGGCCGAAATCTTCACAACATGGCCAACAGTTCTATCAACAATCCAGACCTACACCTCCATCAGTGCCTTCACCGGCTGCTGCGCCCAACATTAATCACCATCCTCTCGGACCTCATGGTGTGAAAAGAGAATCGCCGTTAGATCTGTCTGTTAAAACTATAAGGCAATCGGCAGATTCTACAGCTGATCCACCACCAAATTCAGCCCCTGAACATTTATACTATTCTTATCATTCTGAACTGATGAGGAACAAGCCTAGCGGCTCCACGCCACCTGTCTATCATCAGTTACAGCATCACCAACAGCATCACCAGTCGCAGAATTATCATCATCATCAACAACCGGTAACTGCCACCCCTAAAGTGGAATTCACGCCCAATTTTGGTGCAAGTAATGCTCATATTCAAGTGCAGGTTGAAAAGAAGAGAAGAAAAGAGATGCAATACCAATATCAACTACCTTCAATGGGGAGTTTCAGCACATCAAATGCAACAAATATGCGACACGTGTCATCAGACATGAAACACTATTATTCAAGAATTCAAGCACATCCACAAGAGATACCACGTTATCCACAACAGAACAACTACCTCAAAAGGCCTGCCGAAGCTGTGGAAAAGGTACCACTTCAGCAGCCGATGAACAAATTGCCTAGAATGGTGGACACATGGAGGCAAACAATTGACCAACAAATTGAGAAGCGATTTCATTCTTATCTTTCCTCAAAAGGTCTAAATGGTGAAGTGAATAAATCTTTTCAAAAAGGACAATATCCCAATTGTAATAATGTAGTTCAGGCAAATGGTAACGGAGCGGCCGATAAAAGAGTGTTGAGTATTCTGCGTAATTCATTGGAAACAAGAGATGCTAAAAACCAACATTTCCAGCAACAACAACATTTACAACAGCAACAGCATCAACAGCATCATCAACCGCAGCAACAGCACCATCAACAGGCGTTAATTAAACAAAAACAACAAGCTGCAGCCCTCCTTCATCAGCCAAGATACGTTAATCCTCTACCTTCACGGCCTCATTTACCACCATTCGAGGCAATCGCCTTTCTTGATCAAAATCCCACACCGTCTTATCCAAGGTTACGCATTCCGAAAGCTACTGACTCGATTCAGGAATTCAATAGGCCACGATTGCCACCGCAACAAGTACTTCAAGAGGTTGTAGATATTTCTGATGAAGGAGAAGATTTGCCTGTGCAACAAACACCTGCGCCACCTAAAGGCGAACTAGATGGTTTAGCGGCATTCTTAGCAGCGAGAATTAGAACGAAGGCCGAACTAAAACAGGTAAATAATCTATTTCTATAAATTATCAAATAATGTCTATATGAATTGCTCACTATCAATCACATTGAATAGGATAAGTTCAAAATTAAATAAATAAAGAATAGAAAAAATATCCATTTTTATTTTATAGATCTGTGTTTCAAATTTCCTTCAAAATTTTTTAATTTTCCTAAAAGAACAAAAAAGAAACTAATTAAAAAAGTTTTTTTGGAAAAAAGCGATTTCAATTTAGTTTTATGTCATTCGATGGAGAAATACTCGTACATTAAATAGACAATTAAATTTTTCATTTAAAATTCAACCAGCGACTTGTGATCAATCATTTGTTGTGACTTGTGAACAATCATTTAACTGCAAACCTCATTTCTATAATCAACCTAAAAATTAAAAAATGAGAAACATAAATATTTATAATATTGTTTTATTTCAGGTGGGTTCGAATCAATCAGATTCGACAAGGTCCTTAACGCCTGGTTCGAGTACAAATAGTCATCATACATCTCCTAGAGCTACGCCTGGATTTGTGTCTCCAATTAATAATTCAAAAGGTATATTTGTGTAATTGCTTAATTAAACTAGGTGTTTTTTTAAAAAAGAAGAAACTACTTCAGATGTTAAAAAAATCAGATGTTTAAAAATATGATCAGCTGTCTCTCTCTTAGTTGACAAATATGATTTGCCTCACTTAAAACATTAATTAATAACCTGAACTGTTAATAACAGGATCTGAATGTACAACATTCTATTGCGCTACGTACAAAAATAATAAAAATAAATAAATGTGGCCTATTGTATAATATTTTAGGTCACTTGAGTTCTAATAATTTTAATTTAATTGTAAATCTAAGATTAGGGGATTTGCAGTTCTTATTGCTGGCAACGCTAACAGTAGCTAGAAGATGCATGGTTCCTCTAAAAATAATTTACATATTCATAATGATAAAGTTAGTTTTAGTTGATGGGTATAATTTTGTTGCAGATCTAGTCAAAATAAGTGGAGACATGAGCAGCAATAGTAAATGTTCACCTTGGACGCTCAATTCACCTAAAGCCTTGAAAGATGCTAATCTGAGTCGGCGCAGGTAAATTCTTACTGATGTTCTATGTTTTCGTCCAAAACAAGAGAGATCCTCCACCCAAAAGTATCTGGATATAAGGGCTGAATAACAGAAAAATTGTTTAAATTTTTTTATTTTGTACTTTACTACTTTTTGTTTGTTTATAATTAATGTTACAAATTGTTGGTAAACTATCTTTCAACCCGCTATTTGGTCTCTCGATTGTTAACCATTCCTTGAGTTTACTGCTGTCACTTTACAGTGCTACGGTTCTTGGCTATCTCTGGCTGTAAAGTTTAGAAGCAAAGTTCTGGAAAAGTTAAGGTTTTAGCCGTCGTCGGAAGGTTTTTTTGTGCGGGTAGAGTTTTCCGAGCCTCGTAACCTAGTATGTAGGGTTTTTAATTTGGGTACTTCCATTTCTCTGTAGATTGGTTCAATCAGTCTTGATCACGGTGTACAAAAGGTGGTACAAAGCACCTTTGAATGCTTTAAGCCTATTCGTTGCAATATTCTATACGTGCTAGGATTTTTTGAAGAAAAGCGATTACTTGTAAATTTATTTTTGGCTACCAGTCTAAAAATCTTTTATTAATTTTTTATTTTTACTTAAAATAAATTGATTACTTGTAGTGAGAATTTATTATAATCTCATTACAGGTTATTCTCTAGACCAGATGAAGAGCCAGGCGGTGGTGGAAATGCTGTCCCAGATTCTGAATTATCAACTGGTGTTGTTATGCCGCCCAGAGATCCAAATGGATTGAGAAGTAGTTCGGAAGCTTCGGTTTTTGATTTTAGAGATTCAGAATCAGACAGTGAAATGCACTCACTGGAACGACAAAGTCTGAATGAAATGAGAAGAGTTAAATCTAAGGAAGGAGATCTCAGTCAGGTAAATAACTTTCATTAAAAATAATTATAATAATAGTAGTAATAAATAATTAATTAATTAGTCTGGGTAAGATTCCCGGTCTAGGCCTTGGATTTTATTAATTTAATGCTTAATATGAGAAATTCGTTGTCAATATGTTTGCCTAGCCACCTAATTTGGTAGTTGTACGTAAAGCGTGCCTAATATAATAAGCAAAACTTTACTTTTTAATAATGCAATTAACTGAAGAAAAATAAATTAATAATTTTATTGTAGTTTATTTATTAAAATATGTTTAATTTCAGATTGATGCAGACGAAGAACATAAATCATGGATGGATATGTGTGAAGATTTTCTAATTCACCTGGAAACTGGTAAAAATCCGAGGAAAAGAGGTAGACGAAAAGGAACGATTATAATGACGCCCTCAGTTTCAGCCATTACAACGTCAGTTTCAAATACGTTATTATCAACGCCTCCTGCCGAACCGGTTGTTATTGTCCAAGAAAAAATTGAACTAAGTGATACCGCAACTATGAATGATAGTGGAAATAATAATATAGATACGAATGTCTGTGATATCAAAAAAGAAATAGTTTCGGATAATGAAAGTAGTGTTGTGCCGAGTTCAGCGCCTGTTGAAGAATTTGTTAATGGTGTCAAGATAGAGATAAAAGAAGAAGTGAATAGAAAAAGTAGTGATAGTGAAAGTGAAGAAGAAGCAAAACCACCAATGACATTACGAGTGCGTAAACCAAAACTTGGTCCTAAGCCAAGAGTGAGAAAAAGAAGAATTGTTACGCCAAAAAAGAAACCACCAATTGTTAATGGTAACCATAATATATGTATATATAACTTTTTCCTAGGCTGCAGAAATTTTTAAAATTTGAATGAAAGCACCGAAGAGTATTTTACGCAGCTCTATAATACACCCCCCCCCCAAACTTTTTTTGCTCTTGTCAGAGCGGGTTTTCAAAGCGTTTACAAAGCATCCTTGCAAAATTTAGAATATTGTTAATAGTTTTTGGTGACTGAATCATTGTTGCCAGAACAATGTTCTTCGCCAAAACAACCAAAACATGTCCACTGAAATCGAACACTAACAAGAATTATCACCAAAAATCTGAATCTAAGGTTTATTGGCGCCCAGGGCTTTTTTTTTTTCAGTGCATTTCGAGCCTCCAGTCTTTTCTAGTTAAAGACAACACTGTCCATTAGCGGACAGTGAGCTGTATGAAGCTTCTAGAAAGAGAAAATCTAATGGCCAGCAGCTGGATTCGAACCTGTGATCTCCGCGATGGAATCCAGTATTTGCTAACCACTCAGCTAATCTCTTCCCCTATTATAATCATTATTATTAACTGTAATTAGATGTAAAGACTGCTTGAAAAAAAAAACACATTTTTTCACTTTTACACGGTCATTACAAAAAATCCAAGTTTTTAGAAACACTCCCATTTAGAACGAAGATTATTTAATATATTTTTATTTTAAGTTATCTTTCGTTTCTTTATATTATCTTCTTGGTGTAAGAGTTAAAAATTTTTGTATAGATTTATTTATAAATAAATATTTGTTTTATTATAAAACTAAACAATATTTATGTATTCTATTATGAAAAAATTTAAAATACTTTTTGTTACATTCATAGGCTGTGAATTTGAACCTGGCTGGGAAGAAGAATTGTATAATTACAAGAAATCTCTTAGAATGCCCAGTGGCTTGATAACTATATCAAGAGAAAATTGGCCTAGACCACCGCTTTCTTTGCCAGACATGGAGACATTACCTGATAGTCCCTTAACTGCAGATTCTGCCGACACTGTACAACCTTCTGGTCACGCATCTCATAAAGAAAGAACGCTTACCGAAGAAAAACATCATTTAGATCGTTTAATGGCTAGATATAACGCTAAACGTCAAGCGAACAAAGATCGTCAATTGAAAAGTAAAGAGGAACAAGTAAAACACGAATCGATACCTTTACTTCCTAGTACGATTTCCGGTTCGGAAAGTACTACAGTAAGAAGATCTGGTAGTGGTGGAACTGGGCAGAATGGAACTTTTAAGAAAGGAAGTCTTGCCGAAGTCAAAGAGGATGTGATAAAGAGTGGTAGCTGTACAGGAGAAGCTGATCTTCCTTCGTCATCAATGAAAGCAAAGTAATTTCTAATTATTCAACTTATCTACTATTACTTTCTTTATTATATATCTTAATTAAATTACGAGTTAAGAATGTTAAAAAATTGTGAAATTTTAATCCTTTAATTAAAATTTAGGGCAAAGGCAGATCTGTGGCCCGGCAAAGAAAACGCTACAATTCGTGAGATATTTGGTGTGGAAAGACCAGCTTCAGCCCCACCTCCAGGAACCACCAAGGATGAAGTACGGAGTAAAGGGCGAAAACGAGGTAGGAAACATCTTGTCGGTAAACGAGGTCTTCTGAAAAGTCTAACGCTTCATTCTGGGCCAGCTCAGAGACAAGTCGGAGAGAAAAGGCTGAAAACGTTTAGAAGAAAACTGAAATCATCTGGTTTTGATTACATTAGAAAGAAAAAGAAAACTCCAAGCGGTGGTATTGCTGGCCCCTCGAAGAAGGAAGATATCATTGGGGAAAGCGTACCTGGTTCCCGAAGGAAATCTAAGGTAAATTTCATTTATTTATTCCTTAATAAATGGCTTTCATGAAAGTCTATTCTCATGTTTAAATATGACTGCACATTAAGGAAAAAAATACCAATTTTTAATTATCAGAGGGCGAGGTGTACTGTATAAATATCACAATTTAGAAGTCAAAAAATAATTCTTTTTGTTTCCAAATAATTGTGCCTAGAATACACCGATCACAATAGAGAGACACTTGATTAGGTTTAGGTGTACAAATGTTTTTGTTAATTAGTTGATAAGGAGAAATATAATAATAATTATTTTTTTGTACAAAACTTTACATATGTACACAAAAATGAAGAATACAGAAATTGTGGTTTCAAGCTTAGCTCTTGTATACACTCATCAGATAATATTAGTAAAGATTAAAAGGGAAAAGGGAACATATTTACATATTAAGGGAAAAAATAACAAAATAACCTTACTTTGATACAGGTATTTTCGACAAAATATGCTTAAAGCGATTATGTTTTAGGAGAAGCATTAGAATATTTACTATATACGTATATTGAAGTTTTTTTCAATAAGAAGTTTAATGGTTTCCTTTGTAGGAAGTTTGATTTATGATTTGAAAATTCAGTATTGCTTTTTTTCTTTGTAGAAAACTGCGCCGAAAACAGAAACCGAAATTCAAGGAGAAATTAAAAGTTGGGTATTGAACAAGGGATTAGGCGAAACCATTCTTCACAGGGCGTCTAGAGTTGGAAATTTCGTAAGTAGCATTTCAAGTAGATTTCTGTTTTTATTAATTAATATTTAAAATGTTGGCAGAAAAACAATTCCATTTTGACAATATATTGTGTTAGCAAAAATATTTAGGTAATGAAAAGTAAGTATTTGTTTTTTATCAAATAGGAAGTAGTGAAGTATTGTTTGGATAAATTACAACACAATCCAGCACCTCGAGATAATGCTGGCTACACCCCTCTCCACGAAGCTTCGTCCAGAGGGAATTATCTGATAGCTTCACTCCTACTGGCTCATGGAGCTAATGTTAGCGATAGTGCTCTCGGAGGAGTCAGGTGCGAAAAAACTATTTGTTATTTTCATAGTTTTAATCCTCTAAACAAAATAGTTTAGCCTTAACCCTGGTGTAAAAATTTCAAGTTCAAAACTGTACTGCAATTGTTTTAAATCATAAAATTTATAAGGCATTTTTATTTTTTTATTATTTAGGCCTTTGCACGAAGCTGCTGAGAATGGATTCTATAAATTAGTTAAGCTACTATTAGAACATGGTGCAGATCCTCAGCTTGCTACCTACTCCGGGTACACGCCTTTATTACTAGCTGCGGACGAAGACATAAGGCAGCTGATTTCTTTACATATAACTAGTTGTAACACACCACCTCCTTCAGTCACAATTAAGACAGGTAAAATCATTGTTTTATTAATTTTAATAGTGCGTTCGAAGAATATGAATTAGTTCGTCTTTCTTTAATAGATTTTCCAAAACAGCGGGCGGGCATTTGTTTGGTTCCTATTCCCATAAGTTCATATGAACTCTTTCTTCACGTAAATGTTACTTAATTCCATAGTTATAAACTGCGTTTCTTCGACCTCCTGTACTTCTCTACGAGCTTTTCTTTCTGATAGAATCTAGTTACTCAACGGTAAAAAAATCTTATCGAATCTGTTGAACTTCCTGCTTGGCAGCTCTCATTAATTTTACGAAAAGACTAAGAAGAAGTAAGTAAGGTTAAAAGAGATTTTTTATATTATCTTTTGATCTCTACTTCTAACCACAATGTCTCTTCCGCAATATTAAAAATTAAAAATTGTAGGAATGAATTATCTCTCCAAAATTACGTTCAGGAAGGCCTGAAGGTGACAGGACTTTTCGAAGGGATCCACCCCTTTCATTTACTTTAGAGTAAAAGAAAGTAAAAACGAAGTTAACATCGACTGGCCGCTTGTAATTAAATTTTCCCAGCCAACCTTGAAACTTACAATATTTCTAGTCCGTTCAGTTTTAGTTTTTTGTTTTATTATTAGTAAGTGTGTTAGTTTTATGATTTAGCAATTATTGTAAAAAAAAATGTTCTTAATCATGTTAAAAGCACAGTAGGAGCGTCCAATTATTGGCTTACCCCTGATGCTAGTTTTAGTTCGGATCTATCAGAAAGAATTGCTTTCAGAAATAAATAATAATAATTCATAATTTAAATGAAAAAATAGCTTTTAGTAATTTTAGAATTAGATTTCTAGGCCTGTACTATAATCTCATGGGTCAGGCAAATGCACTGCTCTCTCTAGTGAACGTACCTAATCTTCAAGCTTAATCAGTCTGGGTCTAGGCCCCCAACATTTATTAATAAACCCTTCATAAGGGTGTTTCTGCTGAGAAATATATTTGTTCTTCATTAACTGCTCATTTTTCTATATTATCACCTACCGCTTACTTCTTTACAAATTATGGACCACTCCTGCTTTTATTTTTTTAATAAAATGATTTGATATTTTAAAACGTTTGCATCGATCTACCTTCTCAGATGAGGTCTCTCAAAATTTGGGGAATACTTTTTTAAAAAAAGATATTTTATCTTCATTTCAAATGATTTCCAGAAATATTCATCATACTGGTTTAAAGAATGAATTAATAATAATAAAGTAGCTAGTTATATCATCAAAGATCATAATGGTAGCTGCTTACATTAAAGGAACATTCTTTTCTGAGGAAAAAATAAATAAAATATTAAAATTTGCATTTATTTCATAACTGGTGTACATTTAATTTTATTCTTTGTTTTAGAAGATGTATCATCAATTGAAACCTTTCAAACAGGGGAAAAGACTGAAACCGAACCTCCTGCACGTGAACCAATTGATGGTTTTGAAATTGAAGAATCTGAAGTACCACTACCCCATTTATATCGCTTAGCCAATGAATCACGGACAGATTCATGGGTATTATTCCACGAACTTGCTCCATTATTACATGTGAAAACTAAAGAAGCTTTATTGAAACAATTAGGACAAGAACCGCAAGCAGTGTTACGTGACATGAAATTAGCGGATTTCTTTGCTAAAGCACATTGTAGGACAATGAGGGCAGCCGGTGCTAGCCCAAAAATGCAAAAAGTTACATTGGTTAAATATACATCTACTATTAGATATCTGTTAGGTGTTGAGACATGTGTCATACCAAGGTGACCGTAATTCGTTTCAATTCAAAGAAAAGTTTTTTGTTTTATTTATATATATTTTTTTTATACTTTAAACATTAGAGTGAAAAGTACAAAGATATAATTTTTTATTTTATAGTAAAGTCTGTTTCTAAAGCACATGGTGAATAATTTCAAGAACAAAACAATAATAATTGAAATAGAATAATTGAATTATTTAGTTTAATTACTGAAAAACAAAAATAGCAAAAGACATTTCTATTTAAATCATAAGCTTTTATTGTTAATTTTAATTCTTCTCTGTGTAAAATTAGATTAAAGAAAGGTCTTTTAATATACCAAATGTTGCACTTTACATAGTTTGTTGGTGACTCTAAAGTACTGCAATTTTAAGAGTACTTTTTGTCAGACAGTAATTAAATGGTAACGTAGTCAAATTAGAATTTTTGATAATCTCTTCTCTACTCTAGGTTTATATGAAACTCTAGAGGTCTTTTAATAATGTTTATGTCCACACGAAGGCCACAAATAAAATGTAATAAGCCAATTTTGACCATTAAAAAAAAAAAAAAAGTAAAAGTAAAGGAAGAACATTAAAATGAAAACCGGTCAATTCCTAATTTCGGCCTATAGTGATTTTTTTTGTACAGTTAGTTAATAATTTTAAAATTAGGTAATAGTAGAATGTAAAATATTGAAATATTTGTAAATAGTATTAATTAAAATATAACTATAGGTGCTTGAACACTTGATCTTCAAAAGGCATTTTTTTTTGTGCTTCCGCCTAATTTATAAATAAAATTGTGTACATGTTTCATTATTGTTATTTTTGTTCATTATAGTTTTAGTTTTAAAATGATAACTTAATTTAGTTGTAATGAAATGAGATAAGCAGTAAATCAGGCTACTAAGAAACTGGTTTAAAACAAAAACCCTTGGTTAAAAAAATATTGCAGCATACACCTCTTCCTGATGGATGATACATTATGGCTGACAATATCGGGGACATAATGTAATCTATGTGCAAACATTAGGTAAATAAAGTTACAGTTCTAAAATTTGTTCAATATTTAATAGTATGGTGCTTGATCAAAATTTAACATTTCTCTACCAATAATTATTAGTATTGTAGTCAAAAAATGTAACCGATACTCTTATTTTGAAAGAAATTTATAGAAAAGTATGTTTGCTAGGTGCCCCTCAGTAGTTCATGATACAATTTTGTTGGACGTAATAAGACCTTCCTGAAAAAAAAAAGTGAATATTACCTATAAACAATAATTATAGTCAATGTTTTGCAAAATTTTTGCCAACTTTTTCAGTTAAATTGCCAATCAATTAAAAGAATAAGAATGTGTTGCAATATTTTATTATCACAAGCGTTTATTTCCTCCTGTAAATGGTGTGCAATCCCAGAAATCATCCAATTGTTTATTTATTATACATATATAAATACATATATGTAATAATAGAATGAAACTTTATTTTTATCCTTTTAAATGATATGTACGTATGTATAAATAATTAAATATAGAAATTTATAGAATATTTAAAAAAAAAGAAGAGTGAATTTAGAGAATTTTACATATTAAAAATATAATAAATGTATAGAAGTATGTAAGGAAGTTTGTTTTTTAATGGATGTATCGAATGGATAATTTCTTAAATGTATTTTAAATGTCTTTCCATGGTGTTCCACTTTGTATATTTGTTGTAATAATATAAAATAAATGTATTTTGTTTTACTTTTCTTCTTTTTTTAAGAAAAAAAATAAATAAATTATTGCCTCGCTAGGATGGATTTAATATCCTACAAGGTTTAATTAAATAATTTTTTTTTTTAATTAGATAAAATTATATATTTTTAAAATTAAAAAAAAAAAAATAGAAACGGAAATATGTCGTATTTGTAAATAATTTATAGCAATTTTTTCATTTTATGCTTTCTCTTATTATTTTTAATACTGTAATTAATTGACGACCTATAAGAATTTGATAGTCTTTATTCAAAAAAACAAAAAAAATATATTATTTTTTAAAAGAATTGTTTATAAATATATTTTTGCCTTGTTAAAAATATATACATACATATATAGTAAGAATGATTATACATTTATAAAACATCATGAGGTGTATTAAGTTTTTTTTGTAATATAGTTCTTTTTTTTACACGTATATATATCCATAAAACCAATTGGTATTTTATGTGTATATCTTAACATTAATACCTAATAGTAAAAAGAGGTTTTTCCATTTAAAAAATAAAATAACTGTGATGGAATATTTTCAAAAAATAATATTAATAAAAGCTGTATATACAGTGCCGTTTTATGTATAGTTGTTGGGGTATAATAATAAATTAATACGTGCAATTTGTAATATTTACAGATTTTTTTTTTTTCTTGGATTTATTTACGTAAAAGTTTTTCTTTTTGTTTTTGTATAAAAAAAATAATAATAATAAATAAAAATAAAATAAAAAAAGTTAAAAAATTGGAAAAAATCTAATAATGTGATCGTAAAAAAAAATAAATAAATAAATGAAAAATAAGAGGAATACTTCGTATGGTATATTGACCATAAATCTTTAAGATTATTTGCTTTTACCCTTACCAGTTTTGAAGTTTGAAGTTTTATCTACAAGTTTTAATACAGTGGTATAACAAACAAGCTTGATGATTGACGCTTTCACAAAATTTCCGAATTACTTTATCGCGTGTTCTCACACTGCAATGACTCCCGACACTGTTAAGATATGAAATTCATTTTGCTTATTATTTATTAGCTAGCATAGCGAGAGAGGTGACACCAATTATTATGTGGCAAAATGTTTTCTTATGCACATCTTTTGCTTTTAAAAAAAGACATAAAATGCGCTAGGAGAGGCTACTTAAAGAGGTAGTTTAAGTATGCAACTATTTGATTTTAGCGAACCCACAGGGTTCTCTAGATTCACCTTCAAGAACTTACGTATTATGAACATGCAATTCAGAATAAACCCACATATTATCAAGCTGGGAAAGCTTTATTTACCATTTGGGCTTAGCTTGCGTCCGAGTTTTGACTCTCCCTTTTACTCATTAATTGCTACCTGTACTAAAATCTTTAAATTTTATTTTCATATTTCATAAGCCGAAAAATAAAAACTAATTTGTTGTGAAATCCCACAATAAATTGTAGTTTTATTTCAAGGGGAGCCAGGTCCCTCCTGTCATATTCATATTTGTTTTAAAACCGTATAATGTTAAATAAATAAGGGAGCTGATGCATCCTGCAAGCTCTCCTCTTAATTGGATAAAACCGATAATAAGAAAGAATAACAAAATCCTTTCATTATTTTAATTGACACTTCTTTGTGAAGCCAAGGACTCTCTCTCATTAATTAGAATACGTTAAGAGAAATCAAAACGCTTATAGTGCCTGATTTTCTTTACGAAGCTCATATAAAACTTATACGATAGATAATGGACTTCTAAGCGCTCAATGGACGCAATAAAATGGTTGAAGACAATTAATCACCAATAAAATAAGTTCAAAAGTGTACAGATTGGTACTTTAGAATATTTATTTAACATCCAATATAAAAAGTAAAAACAAAAATACAATCTTGTAGTTAACAATAGTTTCTTTCTTATTTTTTTTTAATATCTTAATGACATAATAATATAACGATAGTTAGAAAGTTTAAGAATAACAAATGAAGAAATTAAACTCTTTATAAAACAACTAACTTCAAAAAACGAAAAAAATTAAATAGTAAATTTTGTTATCAAAGAGGTAAATATAACATCATTGGCAAAAATTAGGATTCACAAAGTAAACAAAATAATACTTTCAATATCACATAAAAAATAATAGGATATACAAAAAAGAATAACGAAAACAAAACTCAGAAAATAATTCTAAATTGCAAAAATAAACAAAAACTAAATTCAGACTTCCATTAGAGATTGATTATTAACAAGGAAATAATTCCTTTTTATTTAACATAATAAAGTAGACATCTTAAAAAGTTTACAAAAAAATAAATATGTAAGTGTAAGTAACATTGCTTACATAATTTGAAACGAAACGAAAACTCTAACAAACTTCTAACAATAAGTTATTTAAATAACAACATCATTAATTTAACAATGAAACATCACATTTAAATTTATGTGGAATATATATGAATGTATATATAATATATATTATTCCTAAAGTTTTGTTTTATTTTGATATAGATCATGGTCAAAATATTTCTGTTTTTCTTCTCTTCACATCAAACAGAAATAAAAAAAAAAAATACTTAAACAAAATTTAAAAACCTAAAATAGCTTCTTTAAAGCTTGTCTTAACAATTTTAACCACATATAAGCAAAAGAAAACTAATATAAATCATTGATTAATGCTTTTTCAAAGAAACTATCAAATATTGAAATTTTATTGTTTTCAAGACTAGTGTTACATCCCATGGCACTTAGGTAATTAAGTTATGGTAAAAGAATAAGCGTTATGGATTTAAATTTTTCCGTAATTTCTCTTTTTAATAAAAAGGAACATTTTGAAAAAAATAGTTAAAAACATTTTTAAAGCGAACTAGAAAATCGCAGTCGGTTAGCATCTTCAGTCTTCCTCTTTTTCATATTTAAAAAATGGAAAAGGTTTTCTTTAAAAAAATACATCTCTCGCAAAACTCTTCACTTTTTTAAGAAAAATACTTATAAGCTATATAAAAATTTTTTACTATTAGCCCCATCCATCTTTAGAGAAATTTAAAAGTGGTTAGTAAAAAAAAAAATCTAAGTCATGTTCAAAAAGTTTTCTAGTTTCAAGATATCCAAGGTGTTTAATTTTATGCTGTAATTATAACAAATTAATATATTATTTGCGTCCCAAACAGGAATTTCGCTGTTGTACTAAAAAATTGAAGATTTTTTCTGATCAAATTGTTTGGCCGAACTTTTAATAATTTTTGTTTTTTTTTTTTAGCCATATGACTTATCTACTACTTAAAAACAAGAAAAGAAATCTTATTTCAGAGAAGAGTTTTAGGAATAAGAAAGTTCCACCGGTCCCGTCAATAACAATATTAATAAAAGTATGAATTTTTTCCTAAAAAGAGGTAAGATAAACGTAGACCCTGTAATCCTTTGAAGTCAATACAACTGCCCCTTCCGGCGACATGGCTGCATCATAACATTGTGCATGTTTCACTTTACTTTCAACAGCTGTTACTAATTGACCATCTTGAGTGAAAACAGTTAGATTGAAATTATTATGGTTATCCGCCACAATTACCAATCCATCTTTGTTAAGCATAACTCCTATTGGGTAATTTGTCAAACCTTCACGTCCAATTCTTCTTAAAAAATTACCATTATAATCATAAACGTTCACGCAATGGGTGCGATTATCTGATATAAAAATCTCGTGGCGATCGTTGACAGCTACACCGTTTGGAAAATGTAGCGTGCCACTACAGGTGAATTTGTGTAGTACGTTCCCATTCATATCGAAAATGATTACTCTCATAACCTGAAAGTAAAAATAATGATATAAATAAATAAAATAAAGAAATAATGTACCTGGAGTGTATCTTGACGTGGTATTATTAAGAGGATCGAAAAGTAATAACATGTGCAAGAGACATCTTCACAGGTAATCGAACTGCTATCTGCTGTCGACTATAAGCAATATAGTCAACGGCATGGACTTCTTAATTAGGAAGTAATTATAAAATTCGAAATTCTGAAGGAACGGCTGGGCAATATTTGCCAAAACATCTCTAGGAAATATAATAGGATGAATAAACTATAATTACCTTGCACTCAACAACTATAATATGTCCTTCTTTGTCCACAGCAACAGCTCTTGGATGCTGAAGAATATTGGCCCCAAACTTTCTTATGAAGCCTCCATACTGATTATAGACTTGCACTTGGTGAGTTGGTGCACGTTCCGTGACTACAATATCCCCGGTAATCTCCATGACTGAAACTCTATTTGGAAAAAGTAGAGTGTTGGTTGTGCTGCATTCACCAGAAGATGCATTTTCTCCGAATGCAAATTTAAATCTTCCCATTCTGTCAAATACTTGAACACGATTGTTATTTGTATCAGCAATTATGATGTCACCATCGGCATTAATGCAAACGCCATTCGGTTCAGTAAATTGACCCTGAGCATTGCCGTAACTACCAAATTTCCAGTTGTATGTGATTACAGTACGAGAAATTGTTGATCGAATTGAATTGAATGGGCGGAAAACAGTTGCTGCGTCCTCTATAAGGCACAAATCTGAAATTGACTTTAGATCATCTAAAGCTGAATTAGACCATTTATCATATTTCAAATGATAGTACTGACCCATATAATTTCGTGGAAATGATACCATTGATCCAATTTTTGAATCAACGTTATAATCACAATCATATGAATTCATGTCATGTACAATATGTCCGAAACTGTTAAATAATAATGTACCAAAATCTTGAGAATCTGATATAAATTTCAAATTACAATGGAGAGGCTTCGGTTTATAACTTGAAAGTTTACGCTGTTTACTTTCTAATAATTTGTTGAACATTAGACACTGAGATGGCGTTCCATATTTCATAAGTCGAGTGAAGAAATCATTTAACTTGTTCATCTTGTCTAATGTTTCCTGGGTGGCAGAAGCACTGCTGTTCAAAGCCGCTTTCATTTTACTATACAATGATTCTAAAATAGCAATCTGATTATTCCTGTGTTTGAGTAGAAGAGCACAATATTGGTCATAAAGATTATTAATCCTATTGTAAATGTCATTATACTGAGAATTAAGCCACCAAGAGGAATGATTGCTGTACTTAAAACTCATATGCAATTCATTTACTCTGCTTCTCATTTCATCCATAGAACTCTTCATATATTCCATTGAAGCTTCACTTACATTATCTAATAGTTCTGTACGATGGCCAGCATGTTCTTCGCAAATACACTTTTGGCATACAGGATCATTACATGCCATGCAAATATGTTTTATAAGTTCATTTGTATGCGTAAGACAAACCAATGGTTCCTCTTTGGCAGTTATACCTTCTTCTTGGAAAAATTCTTTGGGAAATTCTATCACTCGATGCCCTTCGAAGCAATGCATATAATTGTGCGCTAATACGCAGTTCTGGCAAAGGAAATTCTCACAGTTTATACATTTTGCCACAGCTGGAACATTATCATTCTTACAAGAATTACAAAATAAACTCCCACGAAGTGAACTGATAAAATTAATGATCCCATAGTCAGGTATGAGTCCTGACACACCATTTGGCGGCATACAAATTTCTGAACTGCATTCTGGACATATTTTATTATTAGTCTCGAGACATGCCGCACAAAAGGTATGAAGGCAGGGCAGAACTTTTGGATTGACGAATGTATTGTTACAAGTAGTGCAAGTAATTGAACAAAGAGTTCGTAGGCAACTATTGGGTTTTTGAAACGAGTCCAGCGATAGGCTGTACTCAAGAGATTTAGGTGAACTGTAAGCACTATCTTGTTCTCTTGGCGAATTCATGTTCTAATCTACCTCTGAAACAATTAGAAAAAAAAACAAAATCTCCTGAGTATATATTTGAATTTAAAAAATACACTCTTTATCAGTGCACATTCACTAAGCATTAAAATAATGATGATTCACACGAATGTTATCAATTCAATCCTGCACCATGACAAAAATTCGTAGACCAGATAAAATTTGAATGTAATCTGGCCCAATGTAAACTATAATTACTATTAAAATATTACAGAGAAATTCCTTTGTTAAGCACTAGCTTGCAACAAAAACCTGGAATCAGCAATGGATAAAAAAAATATTATTGGTTTGTAACAGTTTCAAGAACAAAACAGCTCCGATAAAGAATAATTTAGGCTTTACTTAAAGAAAAATACTACCGAATAAAGGAGCTAAACAGCAATCAACAATCAGTGATACGAACAAAAAAATATACGTAAGGTTAGAATCAACAAATATGTACATTCTGCTCTTTTACCTATAGTAACTACACAAATCCAAAAGAACACAAAATATAATTGTTAAGTAGAAAAATAATTTTTCTTAAATATACTTACAATTTAGGAAACAGCTACGAAGTTTCGGACGGTTTGTCCGCCCTGCCCGCCAATCACAACACAAGGCCCAACGGTGGATTGTGATTTGTAATCCCTCTCCCCTCAATAAATACAAGCTGAGAAAGATAACAAAAGATTAACTTTACTTTTACGGAGAATCGAATAATTAGTATTCATCATCCCCCCAAAAATTACTATTATTAGATTTTTACAAACAGTAATAAATAATTACTTAAACTGTTAATAATTTACAGAAAGAACAATAATAAAATATATATAAAGAAGTTTTGTAATAGATAGATGCAATGTAATATACGCGCCCACAATATGAAAGATCATTTATTTTATTAATTAAAATATTTAAACCATAGAAAATTTGTAATTAAAAATTACACCTTTAATGGACTTCTTTTTTTTTGTTTTACAAAGTTAATTTTTAATTTGGAAGTTTTCTATAATAGAAACATATGAACTACTACATAATCAAATATAAGTTCAAAATGTGAACAAAATATAAAAATATTTTTGTTTTTGTCTCTTCTTTGTATTTTTTACTTATACTTCCTTTTTTTGTCTTTACTTTTCCTGTTTTAAGTAACTTATTTGTAGATTTAATACGTACCTTACTCTTCTTTAGTTCCTTCACCTTTTTAAATAGTTTTTTATTGCTTGAATACCCAATGTCCTCACTTATTGATGCTCAATAATTCTGTATAATTTAATGATTTAATTATTTAACTATTTTAGGGTGAAAAAAAAATACCATTTTACAAGTAGGTGTTTAGCAAATTTAAATACAACACAAGCGTTCTTTGACGTGCATATGATTTTTGTTGGAATGGTGTCTTAGCAATAGGTTATAAAGTTGCAGGTTTTAATTTAATTTCTCTACCCTATACCTACAATCGGTTTGTTTGTATTGCAGCTTCGTGTTAACTGCAACTTACAACTTCAACTAAAATGTTTTGTTGTTCAGTGTTCGCGTTAAAACTTCGAGTAAACAGATCTTGTTAAAATAATTATGGATTAGTTTTTTTTTAATTAGACACTCAATTTCGTCAATTGTAAACATTTTCAATCTCACGATCACCTTGTTTTTCATTATTCCTGCAATTGAATTTGTTAAACGACATGGCTCCGGTACCGTTAGAAGGACATCAAACTCCTATCAACAATAATGTTGGTCAGGAAGGATCAAGAGGTGGATCCATATCTTTAGCAATTTTAATAGATTTTATAGTGCAGAGAACATATCATGAGCTAACTGTCTTAGCTGAATTGTAAGTATTAAAAAGTTATTTATTCTTTAATTAAAATTCAACAGTGGTTTAATATTTCATTTTATGGGGAGAAGCTTAGAGAATGTCTTTTTTGAAGACTTTTTTGGCTATTGCTGATAAAACTTTCTTTTAAGGACTGTAGGTTCACTAGCCATTTTATTTCATGCTAATGTTTTTACTTAGGCTACCAAGGAAAACAGATATGGAAAGGAAAATTGAAATTTACAACTTTTCCACTAGAACTAGGCAGCTGTTTGTACGATTACTTGCTTTGGTGAAATGGGCAAATAGTGCTTCAAAGGTTGATAAGTCAGCAGTAAGTATTTCTTACGTTTGATACAATAGTTAAATAAGAAGCAATTTTTGAAGAATGTCTTCACCATACTAGTAAAACCAACCAGAAATAAGGAGCATCTTGAAATTCCATTAGGATACACAACAGGCAACTTCAGTAGTACGGCATTATCGAATTTTGAAGATAAGATTGAGTTTAGTGAATACGACTGAAATCATAACGTTAAGAAATCGACCATCTTTCCTAAACTTTAGAAAATGTATTTACTTCGTTAGTGGGAAGAGATAATGGAATATTTTCAAAAATTGATTGCTCCTGCTTGTAGGTATAAATATGAAATTTTAATTGATTTTTTTTCCTACAGCGAATCATGGCATTCCTAGATAAGCAATCAATGCTGTTCGTAGAAACTGCCGACATGCTTGCACGGATGTCAAGAGAGACTCTTGTTCATGCTAGATTACCCAATTTTCACATCCCAGCTGCAGTAGAAGTGCTAACTACTGGAACCTACTCAAGACTACCTTCATGCATTAGAGTTGGTATTATTTTTAGTACTTCAAAAGTTTCTGTTTGTTATCAATAATCTAATGAAATGCTTTATTTTAGGATAGAATTATACCACCAGATCCAATCACTTTATCAGAAAAAAAAGCTACTTTGCAAAGATTGAATCAAGTTATTCAGCACAGACTTGTTACAGGAAATCTCATGCCTCAGATGAGGAATTTGAAGGTATGTTATTGTTTTCCAAACCTTGATTTTATCAAGTTTTTTAGCCTAAACAAATGTCACCTGGTTTCTTTTAATTGATTAAAATTTTAATTATTATTTACTTATAACACAAATTATGTGGTTCTTTTTTTCTAATTAAAGTTAAAAGATCTAAAATACTAATTCAGAATAATAATACTAATTCCCTCACCCTAGAATTCGTGAAGTACCTTGACCTCATAAACCAAGTTCTCAATTCAGACTTTAAGTGGCCATCTTCATTGGTCATATACATGAGTTAATTAGTGAGGACAACACTTATTGCCGGATATTATTCTTTACCTTTTTTCATCACTTCTTTCGAAAATGTCAGCTCCTAGGCATTTCAGTTTGGTCACTCTATCGAATACATATCAGTCTAGATTAATGATTTCTTTGCACAGACTACATTTTGTAGAGACCATATTCTTCGTTGTGCAATCATTGACTGATAAACCTGCTTTTTCTACGGCCTTAA
Source organism: Rhodnius prolixus (assembly GCF_049639745.1). Lineage (NCBI taxonomy): Eukaryota > Metazoa > Arthropoda > Insecta > Hemiptera > Reduviidae > Rhodnius > Rhodnius prolixus. Next base: position 29,438,576 of record NW_027411624.1, read on the forward strand.
TTATATTATTTTCTTAGATTGAATGTGGAAGAGTTAAATTTCATGTTGAGCATGAGTTTGAGGTTAGTTTGACTGTAATGGGTGATGGACCAAATATACCTTGGAGGCTTTTGGATATTGAAATTTTGGTAGAAGACAAAGAAACTGGAGGTAATTTGTGTAGTTATTTATTTTTGTTTTGTAAAATCACTAAAGCAGTAATATTTTAATGACTTATTCCAAATGATAGATGGAAAGTCACTCGTCCATTCACTTCAAGTAAATTATATCCATCAAGTTCTTCAGGCTCGATTGGTGGATCATCCTAATCCTTTGGCTGAAGTGTACTCATTTTTACACTTTTTTTGTCAATCTCTACAATTGGAGGTAAACATACAAGTATCATATATGAGCAGTAACTATTTTAAATAATTCTTACTTTCAACTTATCGATCTGTAAAACAACATTTTCTTTTTCTTCCAATAGGTACTCTACTCACAAACATTAAGACTTTGCAAAGACAGACTCGACGGGCATATTCATGTTGACGAATATACTCCAGGCAAATGTCTCGCTATATCTTATTGGAGGTCAGTATGTCAATAGATTCAAATGTTTGAATACATTAGCTCTCAATCTTTTTGTTCATTATGTCCATACTTTCTTTATTTCTATAGGGAATTAACTAGTAAAGATCCTAAATCAGAAGTTGGCTATCGACTCACCGTTCAGGTTGATAGTCATGATCCGGCCAGACCTTTGGCTGTTACTCATGTACCAGCGCTGGGAAATAAAGAATGTCAAGTGGCTGATAGAGCTGTCAGATCTGAATTATTATCAATGGAAAGACTTCTGGTCCATACAATATATATGCGGACTAGAGCAAGACTTCATGATCTTAAATTGGAATTACAAGCCATATTAAATAATGTGGACTGTAAGATTTTGTTTTTTTAAACAGTTTTTATTCGGTGTTTTTTTGTTACTTCTAACATTTTAATATTTTCTTGTCAAGGTGTTGTCGGTGGATCACCAGCTGTTTTATCAGTTCCTGTCGTTCAACCTTGTCTCAGAGCTGAACAGCTTTTGGTTACGGTTGCAACTCACACTGGCATGTTACAGGCTCATATTCCGAAATATGATCCTCCATCTATTGGTGAATTAGAGGCTGCCCTAAACTCTGACCATTCGAGGCTTCCAAATCTTATTTCTGAGCTTAGGTAATTATTTAGTTATAATTATATATATGTGAGAGAGTGAGGTGTAAAAGAGTGTTAAGTTACTATATTCAAAGCCGAGTATAGTAATTGCAAAATGTTCAAATTGAATGTATGGAAGTATAAGCATTTTAGGTCCTGACTGAGATTTTGTCTATTTCTGAATATTTCTTTTCTCACTTAGTAGTGGTTGTTGCAATCTCGTCAAGAACGATTTTCTGTTTCCTAAAAGTCTGTGTGCTCTTAAATATATGCACGTCTAATACAACTTTTTTCTGGGATTTTATTTACATAAGTAGGTTCCTGGAAATGTGGGTGCATCATTTCCTTAAAAAAAAAATATGCTTTTATTATTATTATGTAAGTCAGGCAATTAGCCATTGTTTGTTATAAATGTTTATTTATTTATTTCATATTTTCTTCTGTTTTATGAAGCAATCATTTGACAGTTCGGCATTTTACCGTTACATCCTTAAAAAGATAGGAGTTCAGATTATTAGATTTTTTTTTTAAATATTTTTTATGCAAAAATTAAGGTTAAAAAAAAATATTGGGTGTGCTATTTATGTTTATGGAGCCAAATATCTTTGAGATCATCTGGGTCCAAAAAATCCTATCATGAGTGTGATGAAGCGAGGTTGGACCTCCATTTATATTCCTAAATTTTTCTCTCCATCATTTGTGATGGAATGTATATTTCTTAGTTTTCATTTTATAAGCGTAATTCTTCCAAAATGGATTGCCCTGTTCCATTTCCTTTTCGCAACTATATCGACCACGTCGTTTATGAGCCATCAATCTTACCATTGTTCTTGTTATTATCTACATTTTCCTTATCGTACGTGTAATTACACATGTCACATCCATAATTACTTGCAGTGCACACACATTGTTAATAGTTAACCGTTTTTGCTTCATTTTTACCCTAGTCCTGAAAGGCTTTTTATATTTTTGTAAGTGTTTCATCCTAATTCTTCTTCTCTTTGATCATAGTTTAAGTACAACACTTTTGTTTTTTGGTTATATACGTCTGGCCTATTTTGGCCTATTTGATTTACCATCTCTTCCATTATATTGTGAAGTTCTTGTTTGCTATTTTTCTGTGAGAACAATGTCATCCGCGAATTTCATTATGTTTACCCTTTAAATTTATTCTTTTTCTATCCCAAAGTCTAGTTTCTTAAAGGCTTTCTATGACACTGAGTTGAATATTTGAAAGATGGGACGAATATTAAGCCAATAAAATTTATTTATAATTATTCTAAATTTGAAGAAAATATTTAAATTTGAACTTTTCGAATTCCAGTTAGTTAAATAAGTGTAAGGTTAGTTTACTCCCAGTTTTTGTTTTAAGGTTTTGGATTACTCAGAGACGGTGCGAAAAGACATTGCAACATTTACCTGCTACTCCACATGAAAGATTACCACTTCTACTTCATCCAGATCATCCCATGTCTAAAATTGGACGTCACAGAATGTTCATTAGATTGCATCGCCATCGTAATATTATTTTGGTGAGTAATTGTTAGTTTAAAATTAAAACATATTTTTCAATCCGGTCATAACTTGCAACAGAATCGTGCTTACTTGTTTGCTTTATTTGATAATTATTTATTAAAACAAAAAAAGGAGCTCAACATTCACAACTTATGTTTAAGTTTCTTCAAAAGAATCCTTTTTAGTTTATATATATATATATTTTTTTTTAGATTGTTGAACTTAAAGAAAAAGATGGCTGCCCGTTAGAAATGGACTTAGTCTTTTATCTTGCTGTTGTAAAGCAGTCGTCTATAGAAGATGATCCTCATGACGATACTATTGAGACTGAAATACCAAAAATGTACCTGAAAATACTTACTCTTATTGAATTTGATACTTTTGTCACCACACATGGCCCATTCACTCCAATTGATGGTAAGTAGGTTTAATTTATCGTAGACTTAACAAGGAGTTTGCTACAAGGCCAGTTTCTTATTTTGTATGCATTTTACAAAAAAATTCACACCTAAGAGTAATTGGTACAGACATATTTCCAGTTTTAAACAGATAATGAAATTACAAATATATAGTCATGTGGTTAATTTTCTTTAAGTCTGCGCTTTGTATCAGATAGTTATCAAATTTTGTTGTGTTTTTCATTAAAGCTGTTTATAAAATGTAGGTTTATAGGAACGAAAAAGTTTATTTGTGTTTGAGGTAAAAGTTTTTTTGACTTTTAAACGGACTTAATTACCTTATTTACGTTTTTTTTTTTTTTGCAAAATGGTCAATTTAAAAGTACTTAGTTTTTAAATGGGATTAATTATGGAAAAAAATGAGATTCGAATTGAATGATAATTCAATTTTGTTGGTTTCAGATCAAGATAGAACAGACGGTAAGAGAAAACTGGCTTGGAAACCTGAATCACCGCCTAAAAAAGCTAAGAATCCTGCATACTTTATACCAGAATTGGCTCACGTTGTTGCTCTTTGCGATGAGAGAATACCATTTGTTACACTTGCCCAAGAGGTATTTAAAACTTAGTATTAATTCCAATACATAAAAATTGTTGATAACAGAAATTTACCATTTAAATATGTTCATTAATATACAGCTCACACGACGTGAAATTGCCCACCAAGGATTACAAGTAGAAGCCAATGCTACAGCACTGGTGTTAAGAATTGTTCAAATGCCAGCACCACCAGGAACGGCTGTTTCTACTGGAGCTTATGCACGGCTAACTAAATTGTTACTTTCTGTATCAGTTAGAGCACATTGCAATAAAGGAACCAGCGCTTGGGTTGTTGAATTCGTAATGTACGGAAGCCCGTTAGCTACCCAACATCCGAAAGAACAAGGTAAATTTTAATATTTTGTTTTTATTTATATATTTTAATAATCTTTTTACTACTTACTTATTTTTTTTCTGCTAAACCTACGGAGTGACCAGATTGGTTAATTTATCTAAGAAAATTACAATTACTCTCTGCCTCTCCCTCACTTTCTGAGTATTTTTAAGATTAAGCTCTCTAAATAACTAATTTAAGTGTATTTCTACAATAAAATTCTTCCAAGTAATCTTAAAAATATTAGCGCACAATTAGAATTATAATAATTATCTTCTAATTTTATAGGTATGAGACGACCTGTGTACTTTCAATATGAAATGTTACCTGCTGAAACAGTACAAAAAACAGTGGATGCCTTATTGAATGATTGGGCACAAATTGTACATCTTTATACTCTAGTTGAGGATCTAGCTGAATATTTTAGGATTCGTAAGTTTCTAAACTTTATTCTAAAGAGTAAATAAACATTACATAATTATTATTAATGATAAACTTTTTTTTTCAGCTAAATATAATATTTCTTCAATGGTCACAGTCAAGTCGTACAGTTATAGTAAATTGATATTAGGTTATGGTCCTGATAGAGCTGCTACAGTTACTGTTCAATGGGATCCTACAGCAAAAGCCTTTACTCTTGTTTTTGGTAAATTTATTCTTTAATATTTAATGATATTTTAGACTTGAGTTGATTCAATTTAATCTGGTATACGAGAGGCACTACTTATATTTTGAGCCTTGGCAACACTGATTGTTGTCGGGTGCTATCTGACGTTTCCACTTGAAAGTTTAGACATTTTTGATCATAACCTTCTTGAGAACGTTTTGTTATTTGAGCGCGATTTGTGTTGTTTACAGTCACTTGAAAATTGTGTCTCAGCGAAAAAATGGAAATAACTCGCTAACATTTTCGTGCAATGATTTATTATGTCTTTTTTTCAAGATTTTTTCTACATTTTCAACAAGTCTTGTTTCTTAAAGTCCACTGAAATGGCACTTGTGACTTGAATGTGACTGGATAGCTAGTTCAAGACATGAAGAAGCCTTATCAGTAGGGGCTTTAAATAAGCTATTTCGTTTGTTATTTAAGAATAAAAATCGTTGTAATTGCATGAAATACCCAAAGACTTCCATATTGTTTCGCTTAATCGTCTTTTTAAAAAAAACTGCACTGTTAAGAACTTCATCTTTTGAAGTTTAAGCGATAGAAAGCTGTTTTTGGTGGTAGTTACTCCCAAATTTTACTCGAATGTTCATGTAATGTATCCATTTTACATTAGAATAAATTTTTGTTTAAATGAAATTCATTGTTTATCGGAATTTTTAAAGATCACCACGTTTGAACTCTTTACACTCAAAAGTAGTCGGTGTTGTGGCACCACACTCTATTCTGTTATTCTACACTCGTCTGTATCTGACATCTATCATCTGGTTTTACATAAATTTTCTCCTCTCCTTTATTAGCAATGATTACGTCAACAAGAAAGCTGAAACAAGTAATGTGATGAAGTAAGTTGGTGTATCTTCACTTGGTTAGTGTTTTTAGAGAAATCACTAAGAGATGAAACTCTTTGATTTTACGTTAACTCAAGAGATCTCTAGTCTACTTCCGCTTCAAGCTGTGAGAGATAGGAGAGGAGATGTTCTAGAGGAATGCTAGTAGGCCGTGAAACTTGTTGTTGTTACGGGTTTTTATTTGATCATTGATTAAAAGGTGGTGAAGATCTTGAATGATAGTATGGTCTGAAACGTAAGATTGGACCAAAGTTCTTAGAATTCATGTTCAGATTTTTGATTCCTTTTTTTTTTTTTGTTCGAATCAGGCGGCGGAGGTAACTGCATAGGTGCACACAGTATTATGAGGGAGCAATTAGAAGGTGAATTGAACAGGCAGAGAAATCTAGTGCAATTAATTCATCTACTAAATGATACATACTCTCCTCTTGTTTCAATTAGCAAGCTACCATCTGCTCCTCAACTTGGGGTTCAAAACAATGTAAGCGATTACCATTGAATTATATACTTTTAAATCAAGGCTACTTATAGAGTTAATGTAATGATATGATTTAGCGGCCGCAAGTACCAGTACAAACTTTTACCGTTATGGCGGAATCAGTATCTGTCATCAGAGTAGCCTACCTTGGTCAGTACTGTTTGGAAATAAGGTTGCGGGCAGGCGGTCTAGTTGCTGTAAGAGATGCAGCTTATAGCCGATTCGATAGGACGACAGTTGTTAATGAATTTACGCCAACACCAGGGCTGAAGGTAATAATTTTTACACCAAATGAAGACCCCCCCCAAATAAACCAAATTAAAAACTAACAAACAAAATAATTAAAAAAAAAAATATTTTATAGGCTTTTCTGAGCAAATATGTAGATGAATCAGTTGTATTTCGTCGGAGATCGCAATCCGAGGATGATAATCCTCCATCTCCTGTGGCGCTAGAGTCTGGGGAAGTAACTGGTGGATTCTTGGGTGGTGTACATAGAGGTCCTCAGTCTCCCGCGAGAGAAGGCTTAAGATTTCATACTCCGCTGACTCCACCAAGTAATCCTCATACTCCAGCTTCACCACATACAGCTAATATATCTCAGGTAAGTACCTAATTATGATCGTTTTTTTTCTGTTGATAAGACTGATTTCAGTTGTTTTGCATGGGTCAATAAAAAGCCTTTTAGATCTCCGCTCTAAAAAAAGTACTATTTCTTGTTTCCCATTTTGAATTTCACTTATTCCTGGACTAGAAGTATTTGTCGAGCAGTTTTCGTTTTTGAGATTTTACCATAAAAAATAGTTAAGGAATTTTCTTGAAAATGGCTCCTGCAACTTAGTACATTAATCTAATTATAAAAGCTTGGTCCCTTTTCTGCAGCTAGGAGTATAAATCGATCTTTTCTAAGCCAATCCAAAAACTAGCAGAAAGAATAAACAACATTTAATTCTGTTGAGGATTAAAGACTTCCTTCTTTTTTTTTTTTGTACACACGAATGTAAGTTACGATATTATGAATGATGTTGCACGTGAAACGTTTGTCTACAGGCACCCCAACACCAGAGTTTTGGATCCAGCCCAGCGACTACATCTTCTTTCAACTTGGCTTCACCACCATCTTTACCACCTAACATTAATCCCTCACCATCTATGTTACCACATCCATCGCCAGGATCAGGATTTCTTGCTAATAGTCCATCAAATCCATTGCACACTTCTCCAATGCCTATATCTTCTCCAGGACCTGCAGTTCCTTTAGGACACTCGCCTGCAGGATCACTAATGCATGCAGGTAATTTATAATTATTTTCTCTTTAACTTTAGGAAAACCTACATTCGTGCAGGTTATACTGTCATTATACTGTGCAGGTTATTTTTAGGTTATACTGTCGGATCAATCCATCACATATTTAGGCCCCCTTGAATTCGAAAATTGGTTGCTACAAATTGGTTGAATGTATGAGTGTATGTTATGTGGTAGTCTCACTGTGTTGTTTTTTTAATCAGCATAACTTAAAATGAGAAAATCGTAGATTGAGATTTGATAGAATGGTTCCTCCAAGCAAACTAGTAATAATAAACTTCTTTTTTTTAAAAAAAGAAACTGGTCCAATGGTTTGCTCTTTAGATTCCATAGCGGAGTTCCCTGGTTCAAATCCAGCTGCCGATCCTTGGATTTTTTTCTTCCTAGGAGCTTATAGCTCGCTGTCCGGTGATAGTGTGGTATACAAGAAAAATACCCTGTCCAGAGGCTAGTAGAGCTCTAAAATAAGGCTCCAGGCGCCAATGACCTCAAACGTTGTCGCGTCTAAAATTAAAAAATATATATATTTTTATTTCACTTATAACAAACGAAAGTATTCTTGGCAAAGTGTGGCGTTAGATTCCTCTTTAAATGCCAATTTCAGTATTATACATAGAGTTAGAACATCCCTACGTACATACTTAGGTTTGGTAAAATAAGTAACCAAAATTAAAACTTCTGTAGAAAATCTGCTGATCGACTCAAATGTTTCACTGCCTTGATATACATTATTTTTTTATGTGGCTATTTTCAATTATTTTTATCAAATTTTGTGTTTACGCTTCATAATGTAGGCCTATCGTTGTTTATTTTTGTTGTAGGAGACTATTTTAAGCGCGATTCTCACAAAGGATGAAGTTAAATTTTTCTCTAACGTGCTATTAGTGTATTTTGCCGTTGTAATTAACCTTGCATCTTGATGTACTTCATTATTATTTCGGTTGGACACTTGTTTTTGGAAAAATTGGTCTTAGAAGGAGGTTATGGGGACATGTGACTAAACTAACTTGTAACATTTATCACAGTGTGTTTTACTTAAGCGAGCTAATTGCATTAAGTCGTGAGTGTTCACGTCCGATTTATTAAGGATTGTATTATATATAATAATTAAATAATATTAAAAATTCAATTAAAATAAGACAACAGAAAAAAAAATTATAAACTGTAAGAACGTATATTTACAGTTGATAACTATTTAAAATTCTTTAAGAATGCACAAATTCTTTCGGCACATGTTGTAGCACGATCTGGCTTAAGAAAGAACAGTGGGGTGTGAATATGATTTTCTAAAGTAAATTTAAATTTTCTATCTAGCCAACAGTACAACCATGATGTACATGCCGATATAGTTGTGAAGTAAACAATAGTAATCATGATCAGTCCGACTATAGCGGCTGAACGTATTCGTCCAGAAATATCTTGCGATTTACTGAATGAATAATAAATTAGTGTTTCTATTGTTTCTGGTAAAATCCAACACATTAAAGAGAAATACGATATGAAAAAGATTAATTCTTTGAATTCCGTGATTCCTTTAATACATTCTTTTTGAGCATAACACAATTTGTCCTGAAATAAAAATTGAATTTTCAAATGTTAATATCTGTATCTATCGTTCACAATTTTTATTACTAAATTAATATCCACTTATAATACGTAAATATACAAAGAGGGAAAAAGAATGAGAGAGTTGTCCAACAGACGCAGAGAGAAACCCATTTAAAAGTAATAAACTCGTCATTATTTCTTGAAAGACTTCAATATCTGCAACCACTGAGTGTGTACCTCTGGTAGTAAATAAAAACTAGTTGTCCATAATAAACAAACGTTTTATAACATTTATTAAAAAAATATAGTTTTATAAACAGTTCTTTTTTTTGTAAATTTAATGAAAATATTGTCAAGTAAATCTTTAGAACTTGCCTTAAAAGTTTCAAAAGGAAAAAGAGTTAACCTTGGTTTGTGTATTTTAGGATTGAATTTAACACACTTCATTTTTAGCTCCTCTTCATTAAAATATACAATCTCACAGTTTATTTTCTTTATTTATTTATTTCATTTTCATCTCTCAGGCATTTTGCCTTGAACCTTGGTACAAGATTACTTGTTTACTGTTTACTTGTTACTTACATTATTGTGTCATATGATTTTTAGTAGAAGCTCATATGATTTTGATTAGTCTCCTCTAATTTTCATTTTATTGCCTTCTTTATTTTATTTACTTTCGCTGAGAATATATAATAGACAATGTTTGATTTTTTTAAATGAAATTTTTGATGAGCAAATAATAGTGGCAAAAAAAAAATCCAAGTAAACGGGAACTTACAATTAGAATAGAATTGATTTATCATTAAAATTGGACTTCATTATATAAATATTTTTCTGAATTTCCTGCCTAGTATCATGATAATCTGTCCGTTTTAGTCTTATAAAGAAATTTGAGCCCTAATTTGCAGAAGGTCGTCACGTAATTGCGAATTATCTCACTTAGAGTAATCAATTTTCACCAAAAAATAATTTTAAAAAATAAATAAATAATAAGCTAACCAAAGCGCCAAATCTTCTGAATAGTCTGCACCAAACCAAGAACGAAGAAAATGGTTAAATACTTCGCTCCTATGATCATTTTATACAAACCCAAAAATTCAGCAGATTTTTAATTCTCATATTTATTTAGATGATAAAGGAAAGGAAATTTTAATCGAGAAAATAGAAAATAAAAATCTGACTGGAAAATTATTTCTGGATGAAGAATTTTATTTGCTAAGTTTTAGGCAAATGCAAAATGTTCCTAACCTAACATAACGCTTTAGTCTTTTGTCTTTTTATTGTTGAGTATTTGTAATTACACTTTATATGAATTCATATAAAGTGTGCTTACTAATCACCAATTCCAAAAATACCTTTTCGAACTTAAAAGTCTTGAAAACATGGAACAATTTTTTCTGTAAACTCAACACGATTGCAATACTTATTCAATGCTATGCTTACAATTTTAAGATTAAGTGAAACAAAAATATCTATAAATCTTTATACCCTGGCATTTTAGTTTGTTTATACAAGTTCAAAAATTAATTGGTATAATTTTTTAATGTTATGTATTTACTATTACAAGTAGGACACACAGATGGTAGTCCATTTCCTTCAGGGCAGAGTATGGCATCGCCTGTTGCTTCTAATTGGCCAGGATCTCCTGGAGTTCCACGACCATCACCAAGACCAGGGCAATCACCTCATCCTGCTCTACACAGCCCTACCGACCCGAAGACAGGTTTGTACCCTTTTTTTTTTGCTAGAAGAAAAAATATAACAAATTAAATACAAAATTTCTTTAATTTAGTTCTAATTGTTTTCCATTTCCATATTTTAGGTGGTGGATGTGGAGGATTAGGTGGCCAACGAGTACTACCTCAACGTTCATGGGCGGGGGCTGTCCCCACCTTGATCTCACATGAAGCCCTAGATATATTGTGCACGCCTTCGCATCATCCTCTTGGACTTCCTGGGCCACAGTTAGCTCCTTTGGAAAGGTTCCTCGGTTGTGTGTATATGAGAAGGCAACTCCAAAGATTTATACAAAATGAAGATTGCGTTAGTATTTAAAGTTGTACTGATTACTTCATAAAATTATTATTAGCGAGCAATGTTAGTTTATCAAATGTTCCCATTTTGACTGGCAACTCCAGAGTCAGTTTATTTACTAGTGTGAGTGAAGTTAACCTTCAGTTTGCCTTAATATTGAACCAAGATATTTGGGCACATCTGTTGACGTCCTGTTTAGATGTTAGGAGAGATATTAGCAGAAAAGCCAAAATATCTCTGAAGTTGTCCAAGTTTTATACATATAGGTTATACATATAACCTTGGTTTTATAACCTTGGCAAATAACCATATAACCTTGGTTTTATACATATAACCTTGGTTTTATAACCTTGGCAAATAACCATATAACCTTGGTTTTATACATATAACCTTGGTTTTATACACAACCTTGGTTTTATACATATAACCTTGTAAAAGAGGATGTCAAGTGAATGTTCTATACTTTTGTTTTTGTTTGTTTAGCTAACAAACATGACAACAACCGAACCTGGAGTCGTTCACTTCAAAGTAGACACACTGCAATGTAGAGTTGGCTTGAACCCTCAACATTTGGAATCCCTACACATAAAAATATCTGCATTGCCGGATCACAAAGATCTTTGGACATTGGAAGAGATCCAGGTATAACATGACAATGTTTTTTAAAAAATAAAAATAAAATAAATAAATAATAATAATAAAACATTCCATATTATAAGTGAACAAAACCTGTATATTTTTTGTTTTTTTTTTTTTCAGATTTTAGAAAACTTTTTCGAAACGAAAGCTGCAGCTCCTCCATACAAGCCAAACGCTATTAACGGTTTCGGACGTATGTTGAATGTACCTCAAAATGTCCTGAAAGATTTCATACAAATTATGAAGCTTGAATTGGTATGTTGCTTTGAATTTAAATGCTATAAAATTTAATTATACTTTTGCTGTTTAATTCTATCAGTTATTTAAATTAATACATCCTTTAAAAAAAAACTACAAAATATTTTGATAATTACTTTATTATACTTTAAACTACTTTTTTTTTTTATGTGACATTTATTTTATTTAAAAAACTGTATTGAAACTTTATCCGTCATAGCAAGCTTCTTTTCAACTGCAACGGGGTGATTATTAATCACATAACTCATCGTACGTTTTTAAGGCGAATATTACAAAAATTATTATGTCCAAAAATATATCAAATAAAAGTGATACGATTACCGAGTTAATTATATCACTCTACACAAATCAAGGTTACAAAAACTATCTTTTCATATTTTTCAAGTTTTTTCATTGAAATTTCAAAATGTTGACTGTTAGGCCTTGAAAAAGATATAAAATATTTCGAAACGTTGGCATTTTTACATTTCATTTATTGTAGCATTTCACAATTAAAGGTGTTCCAACACCGTTACATCATTCGATATTGTGAGAAAAGCGTTGAAGAAACAAAAAGAACAAATAATAATAGTACTAGAAAATAAACATTTCTTAAAATTATCTAGTATGTGTTTGGAACCTGTAAGCAACAACAGTTTCTTGGTCATTTGCCTTATTTTTTGTTATTTAACTTTAGTGATAATTTTGTTTTATTTTTGTTAGATACCTAGTCTTATTCAGCAGCAGCAGATGAAATGGTCGGTCCAATGGTGTTTACGTATTCCTCCTTCAGCAACACCAATAGTACCTACTGGAATGGCTGCAGTACTTGTTTGTAGACAAAAAATACTGTTCTTTGTAAGTAATTTTCATTATTGTTCAATAGATTTCTTGATTGTTAATTGTCATAGATAACAAAATTCTGTTCAAAAATTAGTGAACTTTATTAAAAACAAAAAATTACAGACTACTGAACTCCATCTCTTTCAAAATAATCACTACCGCAATGAATGCTTGTCCAATGAATGTTTTTATTGCTAGTAGAAGTTCTGGAAGGTTTTTTTTTTTCTGGAATTGCTTCAGATCGTTGAAGACAACGCAAGTTTTTGGTGCTCTCCCTCCTTTGATTGTGCTACTCACTCAGATTGTCCCCTTTTGACCTTTTCTTTTTCCCAATACTTATACACCCATCAACTCAAAATGAACGGTAATGATCTTTCAGATCTATCAGGCATTTAGATTGTTATTAGTTAATAAAAATGTATTTTGTAGTCTGCTTTATTTTGATATAATCTTCGTACGGTTTAGGGGGTTTATTATTAGAATATGTCATTAGAACATTTCGATAAACAATTCAAGGCCATATTAATCAAACAATCGCCTTCTTAGTTCAAGGAGTAGAATATTGTCTTTTATAATTCACTCTTTGACTTTCAAGATTAACATTGGATACTCTCGAATTAATCCTTAAATACTTCAAAGCCATTCAAGTTTTCTTGGCCTTATTTGTGGATAGTATTCAATATTCGGATTAGCTTCATATACCTTGAAATTATCTGATTTCAAGTTGTTTTTTTTTTGTTAATCTTAAAAGTTTTTGTAAAAATCATTATTTGTCATTTAATTCTAAGAATAAGAATATGGCAAACAGTATGCAATGGAAAGCAGTATGTTGTCAGTATCTGCAATTCCCTTAACATTCTAAAAGCTGGTATAATGTTGATTGTTTGTAAAGAATATCTTTGGAGTCGTTTGAAAATAAGCAATTTTTGCATTTTGTATTGAAGATATTTGTAAAATCTGTTTATTAAGTTGAAGTAAAGTTGATATATCTTTCTGTCGCTATAAAAGAGAGTATTGGAATTTTAGTTATTCTTTCAAACGAAGCGGGCAACGATTTTTCTGTTAAAAATCACTATTATCCTCCTGCTGTCCCATAACATCAAAGGAGTGTTTACAAATCTTTAAAAATGGTTTAGAAAATCATATTTTCGTTTATAAATATTTTGTAACGAAGGCGTCACGATAGCCGAGCGATTAGAGGCAAGACCTGTAAAGCTAATATGTATTGTGGTATTGGGTTCGATTCCCGGTCTTAGGCCTTGGATTTTATTTAATGGTTAATAAAAGAAATTTACAGTAAAGTAAAACATTCGAGCAAACGCTTGTCGCCTCCGTCCACGACACTTAAAGGTTGTTGGACGTAAAACCCGCCTGAAAATATAGGCAATTACTTTATTTTTTACTTTTATATTGTAACGAAATTGTTTACATGTTGCTCGTTTTGCAGTTGCAGTTTACTCGTGTAATGGGACCAGCTGGCGCTGGAGGAATGGGACAATACCCAACCGACAGCACGTCATTAGTATTACCATTAATCTATGATACTACATCAAACGTTACTCAGTTGGCTGAAAAGAGAGATTCAGGTCCAGCATCAGCCATAACAACTGCCTCAATGTTGTTAAAAAGATTTTTAGATTGTACTGGGAGCATGCATACTGAATGTTCACTGTATCCAGCAGTACGAGAATTGTTGGGCAATCTGATTTTACCATCAGAACCTCCACAGGTTGGTTGATTTCTTCTTTTATTAACCTGACTTATTCTTACGTAATTTTTTTTTTAAACAATTTTTATTAATTTGGCAATTGAACGTTTTTTAGGTTGTATCTTCATCGCCCGTTGGCGTGATGATGGGACAAGGTCCTATGCAATCTCCTGCATCAATGATGCATTCACCAATTCCAAACCAGTATCCAGTTCAGATGGGCCAACCGCATCCTATGATGCCATCTCAGTGATACTGGTAGACATTCCCTTTTCCCTTTCAGTTTTTATATTTCACTCAGTTTTTCTATTTTATTTTTAGTCAAAAATCTGTAAGTTCACTTATCATTCTTTATTAACTTTAACTTTTAATTTAGCATGAAATATTTATTTATTACAAATATTGATTTAATAAGTACATTAGTATTTTGTTGGATTTTTAAACTTTTAGCAGACATTTATTGATTTTATTTGTTTCTTCTTTTAATGAAATAATAATTTTTTAAATAAAATTAATTTAAAAAATAACACCAATGGATTATGAAAAAAATCGTTGAGCCTAAGACATTTGAATCTTAGAAAAAGAGAAAGAATGATAAAAAGTATTACGCTGTATAAGTTATTACGTAAGAAAAAATACAAGAAAAAGACTTTAAACGAATGGGTGATAATTTGATTCCTTATTGGAACGAAAAATTAATTAGCAGTGTGCTTGAAAATTTATGAAATGATTAAATTTGTACATAATGTACATAAAAATAATGCTGTAATTAATGTTAATGTATGAAACAAATCAATTAATTTAAAACCAAAATTAATAAATGCAGATTGTAAATAATAGGTACAATTTTATATCCATACTTTAGCAACAATTTACTTCCATATCTTAATAAATAAAATATTAAGCAAATATCTTTTTATTATTATTTTTTTTTTTTGTACAATTTGCTGCAAGAAATAAAAAAAAAAAAAACAATAAACTGTCCTGTTTATGTAACCAAAACCATAATGGATGGTGAACTACATTTGTTGACTGATGACTTTCATAGAACAAATCATTTTCGTTTTACATTGGGCTATATAAGCAAACTTGTTTGCCATCTGCCGGCGTACCAAAAAAAGAAACATTGTCTTTTAAATTAGATCCAAGGCGTATTTTTTTGGAAAAATACAATTTTGGCAAAGAAATCATTAAACTCTGAAAGCTAAAACAAAAACGCTTGATGGGATTGAAACTGAACATTTTTTTTTAAAGGATTAATCACCAGGATTGTATCGCCTTAAATCTTTTTGGTCAAAACTATTTTTGAGGTCCAAACAAGCTTTGGTTGGCCATTTTTTACTTGGCAAAAAAGAGGATGCTAGATTTTAAGGGATTTGGGGAATATGTTTTTTTTTTATTAAAAACCACTTATTTTTAATTATTTAATTTCTTAAACAATTGTTAAATTAATAACAAAATATTTAGTTATTATCACAGTAAAAGTCAGTGATCACAAGAGATATTTTCAAAAATAATTTACTTATAAAAAACTATACGAATTATACTTAAAATAACATCGACGCTCTGTACAAGTTTTGACTATTTTGACACTTTAAACTCTAAATTAACATTAATTAATAATATTCCAGGAAGGTAACTATTTATATTAATTACATAAAATTTTTAACAAAATATTCCTTCTGTTTGTTCAATGAGGTTTACATGAACTTATAGGAAGGTTTGATTATTCTTGAAGGAGATCAGTAGAAATGTAATGCCAATTTTTTCGGTTGGGTCTTGAAAGTTCATCAAATTAGGTGTTGAGGATGAAAAGTGAAGCACAGTCTTTACCATTGATTTTTTTATTTAAATAAATAAAAGTAGCCATACGCTACATTCGAACTGGGGTTCTTGCTCTAACAAGTCTACGCTCATTGATATACTAAACCTGCTGCCACCATTTCTAAATGGACGGATTTATGTATAATAAATTAATGTTATTAGTGAACTCATGTAGTTAAGTAGGAATGTTAAAGCGCTTATCAAAACGATGGTTCAGTTGATTATATTAAAGTGAAGTATTGCGGATATATTATATTGTATATTGTATATATTATTATATTATATTATATTGAAGTAGAGAGGATGCGGAGATCATTTTAACTACGAAGAAGAATAGAGTTAAACTTTCAATGAAATAGTTTCTATGTTAAGTTGTTAAGCATTTGTACACAATGATTCAATTTGTTTCAGTCTCTAAATCTTAAGTATTACTTAATGAAAATAACAATACATGTAAGGCAATTTGTGATAAATTCTTTCCTTTAGAATTTGGGTTTTGCACTTCACTAAGATACCAAACAAAATCTGGAGTATATTTTACTAACAAACCACCATAAAAGAAATAAATTAATTACTATAAGATTATTATTAATACTATGATTTGTTGTGGCAAAAGATACACTATCTTGATGTAATGGCCACCAAGAAGTTATGGAAATAACGCCCGGTTTACCGTTGTCAGATTTGGTGGTTGAATTGTATTCCCAAGTCTGGCCGAAATTCACTTCATTTTCTTTTTGTAGTTTTGTGGATGAGGATATATCAGGTAGTGGTGGTAAATAATTACCACATTTAGGAAAACCAGCTGGCACTGGTGGAAAATCAGAATGAGATCCAACTTTAAAAAGTAGTGCCATACCAAGTTCAACGTGGAATTCAATGTGGCAATGGAACATCCAGTAACCTGTTAATTAATTAAAGACATTATAATTACATTTAAAAAGACATGATTCTATCACTGATAGGAAAAACAGTAAAAAATAAATAATTTTAATTTATTGATAAAGGGAGAAGTACGTTCTTTATTTTTGTTCAAAATATAACCTATTATAACATAGGATCGGCTCCTTGCTGAGGCCTTTGGATTTGGTAACAAAAATTCTTGCACACTAGTTTCAGCTAATGAAGTTGAAGTCAATTTTTTCCCGTAAAGGAAGTGTGCTTTGTACAAATCAATGTGTTGGTTGCAACCAAGTCTGGATTATAGGGTGGGTTTATAACAGGTCATAGTCACTTCTTTTTTGCAATCTTTTCCTGAATCTAACGGAAATATTTTGACTTGAGCATTATCTAGCTGGAAAACAGGAAACGATGGGCTTTTTTTTAAGTGTATTGTATCCAGTTGTTGGCTTTTAACTCTTCTTCGTTTCACAAATTCATAGTATCTACTTTTTCAAACTATTTCTTTCTCCAAATAGAGAAACCTTTTCTTTTTCTCTTTTGTTATGTTTACACACTGTTAATATTCATTCAACTCTAGATTAACAATATTTACCTGGATTATTTGCAATGAATCTGATTATAGTGTAGCCTCCATCTGGAACTGTTACCGTGTCTTTAACTACTGCCGTTCTGAGATTTCTTTTAATTTGACCCAATTCATCCAGTTTCAAAACTTTTTCAGCTGTAACATTTCTGCCTAGTCTGTCCATGGCAATCACTCGGAAAGAATGCCCATGAAGATGAAATGGATGATTGGCATCATACGATACACCTAAACAAAAATTTTGAGTAGAATTCTCTTCTTTTTTATTGCATTTTTAATGTTAGTAAATTTTATAATTGTAATAGAACCAAATACCTATATCAATAAGTACTACTTCAACAACTTCTCCCAATTTTAGCTCCACTACGTTGGTACATTCACAGTATTTACCCTTACATGATTCTAGCTGGCTATGGTTGCAAAATGTTGAAGGTTGAATATCTTCAGGCTGAGAGAGTAATGGAAAAGGTTGTAATTTCAGAGAGACATGATTGAACTGAGGAGTAAGTACTCTCTTGTTTCGTGGTACTAAAACAAATAAAGTTTAGATGAAAATAAGTGCAATTAAGAAACAATATCAGTTGATAGCAGGTTAATGAGTTGTTTTACTCACCATCCATAATTCCATACAAATTACGTTTATAAAAATGTTCATTGTCTATAGCATTGAAATCATAAGCTAAAACCAATCTTCTATCTGCTAATGGTTTCAGACTTTCGTCTGCTGCTTTTGTAGAATTTAAATCTGGTACGTTCAACGAAGATGGATCATTCGCTGCTACATTCAGTGCATTTAATGTCTGAAATTGTTTCGTTTAATATGTGATTATTGTCTTAAATATTTTATTTATGTATTAATTTAACTAGATGAGTTGATGCCATCATTACAAATTATCTTAAAACTGTAGATAATACAAGAGCTTTTTTATTTTATGATGACTATTATTTTTTTGTTTACAACACATTAAAATTCATTTGGAAATAGTTTGCATTAAGAGTTTATCTAGGCTAAATACCAGACTAGCTCTCCAAAAAACGAGGTTCCGGAGAATGGTTTAAATAAAAGTGATTATCTTACATATATTCTCTCAGTTTCGAGAACATTAAAAACCAATCAAAAATCAATTTTGTAATGTATTTTCTGATTTTTAAAAGTTCGGTTTCGTCAACAACTATGATTCTAACAATCTACACATTTATATTAATATTAATGCAGAACCGTTTCTGTAGAGAATCTTAATTATAGAATCTTCTAATGTTTTTTTGTTATTAAAAATGAGATTTGTTTGCCTGCTATTTACAAGGCTTAAAAGAGAAATTTTCGATGAAATCGAGATAAGCTAAAGGAAAATGGTTTAACAACAAAGCATTTCCGGATGACGCATTTGTGTGAAACTCCTTCGATTTTTGTTCTTTGTTTTAATCAGGTGATTTGGAGTGAGAAAGAGGCCATTAGACGAAACATTTGATGTAAAAAAACAACAAAGTTTACGTTACCAATAAAGATTCACTGGGAAACTACTTCTTGAAGTGATGAAAGAAATTAAAATATATTGGTATTCGTAGCAAACAAATAAACATACTATACTATATCAAAAACTATACTATGTATTGAAACTGACCGCCAGGGCAGTTCTATAAAAGTTGATCGTCAAAAAGTGCACGAAAAAGAGTATCATTGAAAAACACTCATATTTGACAATTGCTTTCTCTTTTTTCTTAAATCATAAAAATCCCCAATTTTCTTTTTAATACAGGGCAAATTTTCCTTTATAACTGTATTTTTTTAAAACAATCCAGATCTTATAGATTTCAAGAAAAAAGTTGCCGAAAATGGGGAAAAACGGCATTTTCAGAAAATGCTCTTGTTGATTCTCTTGTTGTTAACTTTTTTGTAACCAACGTAGCGCATGATTGATGAGATTTTGTTAAGGGGAAGTTCATTTTAGTTTCAAACAAGCAATCTGGACTAACTGGAACCCAATTCGGTATTTTTCCATCGTATTTTACCTTACACTTTCCAAAAGATGGCTACCCTTTATGTATACTTCAGCTTTGGACTCAAAACTAGATACCAGAGACAAAATAAGAAGAAATTTGGACAAACTGGATCCCAATCCGGTATTTTTCCGTTGAATTTTACTTAACATTTTTTAAAGGAGGACCACCTATTATGTATACTTTATCTTTGGCCTTAATAGTACATAACAGAGACAAAACAAGTAGAAATCTAGACGAACTGGAACCCAATTCAGTACTTTTCCATTGAATTTTACTTTACATTTCCAAAAAAAAGGTTACCCTTTGAGTTTGTTTCAGCTTTGGCCTCAAAACAGAGGTCTCAAGATTACAGAGACAAAAGCAGTAGAAATCTGGACGAACTGGATTCCAATTCGGTATTTTTCCATTGTATTTTACCTTACACTTTCTAAAAGATGGCTACCCTTTATGTATACTTCAGCTTTGGACTCAAAACTAGATAACAGTGACAAAATAATAAGAAATCTGGATGAAATAGATCCCAATTCGGTATTTTTCCAGTGTATTTTACCTTACACTTTTCAAAACATGGCTACCCTTTTTGTATACTTTAGCTTTGGCCTTAAAACTAGGTACCAGTGAGAAAACATGTAGTAATCTAGACGAACTGGAACCCTTAAATTTTCCAAAAGATGACTACTCTTTGTGTTTGTTTTAGTAATTAAACTACAAACTATTTTTTTAAAAACAAAACAACTAATCAGTAAAACGTTAAAATCCGTATTTGTTAGATAAATAATTCTATCTGCTATAAACATGAATGAAATTACCAAGCCTCCTCGTTCAGCTAGTTCATATGATAAAGGTTCTGGTGGATAACCAGATCCCGTTGCATCCTTGTAATGAAGTACTGCCGCCATGTGTGCACTTTTAAATCTATCATCACAATCCATCAATCCTCGGAATCTTAACCAGTAATCAGCTATGTCAGCAGATGCATCTAATATAAAATCCCATCTTTCTCCAGCGTAGGATACGATTGAATCAACTGGAAAATAAGGCTTTATAAAAATTTAATCGCTCCCAAATTTTGCTATTTCACAATGTTATAAAAAAAATCATTTCTAGTACCTTCCACAGGTTCAATGTCACTACCATCTGTACCTATTGCGAAAAGAGTGTGATTATCAATAGATAACTCTATTGGGCAATTCAGTACACCTGCGTTGATTAACCTAAATCGATATCTATAACCCTAAAAATTTATCAATTTTCAAAATTTGATATTTTTGCTGATAAAAAGTGAATATTTTACCAAACTATTTGTGAATACCTGCTCCACAATGAAACTAGCAGGTGGTGTGTATATAAGAGAATTGTTCGTAGATGGAAATGGTTTGTACATTCCTCTGCCATTAACTTGTATTGTTGGAGGTTTATTATCCCCATCAGAATGATGATGTGCCGTAAATATGGCGATTCCAAGCTCATGAGACCAATCTAGTACGGTTATTGTGTGTTCAGAAAGATCAAAATCGTACAGATTAGAGTGTGGTTCAAACTCTTTCGGTTGGCGAACGATTAATGCTCCAAATGCTCCATCTGCTCTCTGAGTTCCTGATATTGATTAAACAAAAACTATTATAATTTTCTTCTTATAAAATAGACATTGTCTATAAATAGAATTATTTAGATACCAGAATGCGAATGCCAGAAATGTGTGCCAGGAGTTGCAGCGATATAACGATAGCGAAATGTGGTTTTTGGTGGAACTGGACATTGTGTTACAAAGGGTACTCCGTCCATATAAGGATATTCCTTTTGATGTTGACCATGCCAGTGTATTGATGTGCTAGAGTCAAGGAGATTATTCTCTAAGTCAATCACAATTTCATCATTGAGACATACCTTTAAAACAAAATATATTGCTATGAGTTGATTGTGAAATATAGTGTGAAATAAGATTGAGTAATTATTATGATAAATACTTCAACACTCGGCCCAGGTAGCATTCTATTGATAACAGTTAGTGGCCTTTTAACTCCATCAGTGGCTATACAATCAGGACGATAGCAATCGGTTAGATTATAAGGACAATTGTAGCAAGCTTTGCTCATCGCTTCATAGTCTTCAACGTTAAAATGATATTGACATCTTCTTGGAGGTTCGCCTGTAAATAGTGCACAAAGAGGTCTTCAATTATGGTATTATTTTCTTACTATAACTTTTTTAAATCTGAATGAATATACTTTGAGAACATTCACCTTTTTTACACTCTCTTTTACAATGATGGACATTGCTAGTATATCTAGCTCTTTCTAAATCATAATGTCGGGTGAAATCGGAAGAATCATCACTAAATTGTTCATCATCTTGTCTTTCTTCAATACTATCAGGTGGCAGAGTATAGAAATTAGAAAATAAAATGGAAGTCATCTCTTCTGAAGTTTGGGTAGTCGTGGTAATGGAAATCTGGTTTTCTGTGCTTGTCAGCTCTTGTTCTTGAGCAAAAGTTGCTGGCAAAGTGATGCCATCTGAAAAATTTTGAAATGAATCATTAGCATCTTTAATTAAGTACAATTTATTTCAGGGTTATAAAATTAAAAATGGTACTAAGTTCTATGACAAAATAGCTACATTTATTTAGTATTTTCTTACTCTGTGTTTGAAAAGATTGCTAATAATTTTGTTGGACTAGAGATCAGTAGATTTTTTTTTTTTGTTAATTGAAAATCTTTACTAAACAATGCTAAGAATACTTTCTGGAACTTCCATCAAGCCAAATTTAAGCTACTTAAATTAAATGATTTCATCATAACTAACATCGTGACTAGTTTAATTTTATTGTTCTATTTAATTGTACATATATATTTATAAACAATGACACTTCAGCATCAATGCCATTTGAGCCGGAACTCTCTGTAACTTGGAATCTTGCTCAAATTGGTTGTGGTAAGTTTTAATTCCATGTACTATTCGCATTTATAAAACAAACCATGTCGATACTTTTTTTTTGTTTACTAAAGTCAGAACTGGTAAAACGTAGAGTATGGAATACTTCTTAGCATATTCAGATCGCTTATACAATTTAATTTAAAAAAAGCTATGAAACCTTGTGTACAATTTCATGCTTTAATTTGTCTTTGTTTATATTGGCGCTTTACAAGAGAAAGCGGTAGTTCTAATTTAATAGTTCTATAATAATTTTTTGTCATATTTCTTATAGGGGAATAAAATATAGTTTTGTTTGGCTTTAAAACTGTCCGTAAGTGGGAAAAAGTGGTTAAATATTCCTGTTGCTGAAATAGTTTAATAAATATATATTTACCTTGGCTTTGAGAGCTGCAAATTAAAAAATAGAGACCTAGCAATCCGCTAAACTTCATGATTTGTAGGTCCTACCTGGAAATAAAATAAGTTATTTATTATTGATCCATTGGATTTATAAATTTGAAAAAAATAAATAAATTCAGAGCTAAGAAAGTCAACAAAAAAAATATAAGAAATTAGAAATTGAGATTGGTATTAGAGTAACATCGGTTCAAGAGTAGTTTTTGCTTGATGACACTTGTCAGGCAAATGATAAATGTCTTGCGTTTATTGAAGAATTAGATTAGAACACTAGGTGGTCCTTAATTTCAATGACAGAACTAAGAGTGAACAGTAGAACACATTAAAGGCAGTAACTATTTTTGGAAGGACGGGATTTCCTCTCAGTTCATTAATAATTAAAACAGTAATAAAAATGTTTAATAAAACTTTTATTGCTTTGATGAAAAGGCTAGTTGTGTCGATGTATTTCACGCCTTTGTAATTCTTTGCATCAAATCAGAACGCTGGCTCATTATTCTGACAGTTAGCTAGGCATTGATTTCTCGTTGCATACGATGCTGATTATTACCTACCTCCAAGTAAAAAATTATAGATGCACCTTAGTGCATGCACTTCTATATCTTAATATAGAAAACTAGGCCATCACGCCTTTACCGAACCCGTGATTTTCGCGAGCGTCACATAAATGTTCAATCCGCTTATGTCGCATAAGAACTTAATAATGTTCTTATTGCTTCTTGAAGCATAGTGCAACAGTAATTCAATTGCTTTGCGACTCATCAGCCATAGTTGCTTGAAGACGGAAGTGGAAGCTAGCTTAAACAAGCTTGCACAGATATCTTAAATAAATGTTTCCATCAAAATTTCCAAATAAACTATTTATCTAAGCAGGTAAAAACTTTATTATCCAGAAATTACTAGTCCTAGACAACATGGTCCAGTTATAGAATGCATATTCATTTCTTTGGCAAGTAAAACGAGATCTATAAAATTTAGCCCTACACATAACTCTGCAACAAATGGCCTGACGAAAAGTGCCTTGAATTTAGTGTTTAAAAAAGATTATTACCGACAGAAGAAATGCTCTAAAAATGTAATGCGGCACTTTTTTAATCAACGAAATTTACCACATCAGAAGTGAGACGCCAGCGAAGCTCTTCTTTGGGAAGATACTTAAAGAGGCTTAGACTTATTGAGCGAAATGACATAGAGCCAGTCAGAATTAAGCCAAAGGGGAAACCGCACGCAGTAAGATTTAGGAGTTAATAAGCGATACGAATAAGCGAAAACCATAAGGAAAACAAATGGAAAAGAAGGTTTATAATTACAACAGATTATATATATTATATAATGTTACAATGACTTTTGTTATAACCAATATAGTTAGCTAAAAAAACAATATGGTTAAAGTTCCATAACTTCTATTAGATGTACAGCATATATTATATCCTCACGGAATCTATAAGAGAAGGAGAACCAAAATGAGTTTCCTTTTTTTTTACTCGAGACCTAAATACATATTGTATAAACCAAAGAATCTAAATTATGTAATCTTAAAATTTTTTGGAAGGAAGTTCATCAAGGTCTTTCACTTCTGATAAAATTAACCTTTACTGCAATTTATATATTATCATTATTAAATCACAAGGTTTTTGATCGCACTGATGGTTTGTATTTGTACCTAATGTTGCCTAAGACTTTAATAGTAATAATGTAATTAATGAGTGGGAAGTAGTAATTTGTGTAATAATTATTATTATCACGGTTCGATAATAATCTTTGCCATCTATAATTTTATTAAAACCGTGTTTACTAATTAATTTATTAATAAATATAAATTTGTATGACAAATTTAATATTTTGACTGATTTGAAGTATTGACGTAGGTGTAACTATCTACAAGGTATCTCTATCTCTTCAAATATCTCTCTAAAAGGTTAATGATTTTATTTTATCACCTTCACCATCTTTAGTTAGCCTTTAACACCTTTAGTGGCTATCGGCTATTATTTGTAAATAAATCAACTATCTCAACTGTTCCTCGATAACTTTTGGAATGTCGAATAGAGAATGGAGTTGAGTAGCTTGTTATTATTAAGCTCTAAAACTGAGCCTACCCAAAATATTATTTTAAAAAAGAAAACTTTGCTATTAATTAAGATTTTAAAAAAAATACACTTTCTCTTTTACCAATCAATTCTCCAATACATGCTTTTAAGGGATAATTATGTGGGCATGGCTCGTTACGAAAGGCTTATTTATTTTTAAATTTTTTGCAACTTCAATATAATGTAAGTATATATTTCTAAAAATTCATTTCTAGAAATCTGTAAATGGAGGATTCAATCCTAAAACATAGCACCAGCTACAGGCTTTGTCTTACCATTATTCTCAAGGTTCTAACTCTCGCTTTTTCTTAAATCTCAGATCGTTTAAGTCATATTTATGATTTAAATCATTTTAGAAGAATCTATCAAATATCTCTCTCAGAAATTTTCGAAGAAAACTCTTTCAAGTAAAAAATGTATATTTAGATTAATTAATTTATTGTCATCTCTATATAATGTTTAAACAACATCGTTAGAGCTGAAAAAATATATTCAGTCGCACGATTTTTCTCACTTTTTAATTTTGGAAATTTAGTCTCTCTTATAATTATTATGCAGGTGACAAGATAATACAAGGAAAATAATAATGGCACTTATGAGAGAGGGAGTTTTTACTAAAACTTATTTTGGGATTCTGTGTTGGCACCTAGGCGATATACCTTACTTTTTTTTATTCAACTCTTGTGTTTCGGTGGATTTATACCTTCAAACTGACAGATAAACCACTCTTACGGACTCAGGAAACCGTAGAATGGATATTTTTTCACTATCCTTGCTATGTTTCTATAATGGAGTATGTTTATCAAGTTTAGAGTATAAAAATTGGAACTGTTACAGTTTAAAAAGAAATAAGTTTAATAAGCATTCTACTAGATGTTGTCTACGATTTTGATCGATTTTATTGGTATATCTGAATAGCGAGGGAGTAATCAGACTATTCGTTAAAAGTATTTCTTGGTTTTAGTAAAGAATGCCTTTCAACAATGGCAATATTTCGAAGCAAAAACAATGAAATGAAATGTGTGTCGCTAGTAATCTATACTTATTAAATATTTATTTGTTTTTGAAGCTGTTAAAAGTTGTGATGTTCACATTTTCTATTTTCTTGATAAAATGAACGCTTGCTGTCCAATAGAAACTGTTGAATAGAACATATTTTGTCTTTTACTTCAGGGAAAAGCAAATGTTTCCATTTAGACAATTGAGTCAATGATAAGTTTATTTTCTAAAGTTAAAACATTAATTGGAATCGTTATCAGTTCTGTAAAGACAAGATTTTGATTGCTAAATTTCAACAGTTGGTTAAATAAATTTCGATTTACAGTAGTCTATTATATAATTGAAGTAAATTAAAAATATAATAAAATAAAAGTAATAAATGTGAAACACACACAGTTTTCTGTACTGCAACTTGGCAATTCTAAATTTACCACTTTTCTTAAAAAGGCGCTTGATAATTGTAGGTGATGGGCGATTAAATTTATATATTTTTTAAAATTTATGAATGGGGCTAATTGAGAGAAAGCATACGAACCCTAAATTTTTCCTTCTACAAAAATAATTATTGATTCAATCACACATGACTGTCTCATACTACAATCTTTTAACAGCTAATTTTTTGAATTTGAGAATTTGTGTTGAAAAAATTTAGATGCTTCAAAACTATACGGGTTCCCTATTATTGTAGAAGGAGTATAAGTTATAGTTTCCTGTAACATTAAAATGAATCTTCACTGAAATAAATTTCAAAGTAAAGTAATTGGTCTAAGTTTATTTTTCAAATTAAACCCGATTGTGATTGTCTGGAAAATGAAAATATTGCAGTCAACTGTTCATTTTGTTAGAAATGTGTTAACTCATTTGAAAATATACATTATACAATTGTTAAAATCGTAAAATACAGGAAAATAGTTGAGAGGTAACTATTTAATTCTTAATATGTACCTACTAAACATAAAAATGACTCTGAAGAAGAAATTAGAAATAGACCCCCATATCTAGGAACCTCTCTATTATGGTTTTCCCTGGAAGAGATTTTCTAATAAAAGGGATTTGAATGAGTTTGTTTAGCGCATGTCGTGGAAAAAAAAATTAAATTTTTTTTTAAAATAAGTGGACTTATAAATCCACTTTTCTCTGTCAGAATGCCAAGATAAAAAAAAATCATTTTCGAAAAAATTCCAAAAAAAAAGTGAAATATCAACTCAGTAAAGGCGTACGTCCATGGAGGAGTTTTGATCGCCAGACTCAGATGGAACCTGTATGAAATGTACTCTTAATTTCACCTTTCTTTGATCTTTCGTTTTTAAGATATTTCATTCACACATGTAATACAAATTACTAATCGAAAGCACTTAAAACAATTTTGTTTAAGCTTTTTCCAATTATTTGTAATTAATCAGAATTTATTTTTGTTCGAAATCTGATTTAGATGCTATGCAAATACCCCTAAGTTTTACAAATATTGCTCATTTATTTCTATTATAGTTTTATTTTGGTTGCCGATTGATTCTAGTTTATTTATTTTTGTGTCATTTTTATTCCTCTTATCTTTTTTTGTTCACATGAAATGGTTCATTTTTTTTCGATTTTCACTTAAATTCTATTTTCTTTATTCTATATATTTTAAAAATTAAATATTAATATAATAATTCTAAGTAAAACAAAACAAAAAAAATTAATAAACTTATTTTGAATAATTTAAAAAAAAAATATGAACCTTTGGCTCAATTTTCACTCTTTAAAATTTGAATGTACTTACAGTTTATTTATTTTTTCTTGATTGGTAGTATATTTATTGTCCTGTACTAGAGGCTAAAAGTCCGAATACTGAACCGCAGTAAAACTAGTAAATTTCACGTTCATTAACTCAGAAATAAAAACAAGTCGTATACAAGCCACATCTTTTACAGTAATAACTCAGTTTATCGAATGTGTAGCTCAGGACGATGTCTTAAAAAGACTGATGTTAAATGGACAAGCATTCTGTTGAATACAAGCTGGAGGTCACTTATCCCCGGGTTTCCCGCGGTGTATACTCCCCTCTACAGGTGCGATCTCTCAGCTGGAATCACCCAAAGATGTTTCATAGCCCCTGATGACCAATTTGAAGTCTCTAGAAAGAAACGCGTTGAAAGCATATGAAATAAAGAAAAAAAAATAAATAAGATAATTGTTTTTGTTTTATGACCTACTCATTGTCAAGGTTGGATATATTATCATACAAATGATAAAAATTTAGCCTGTTTTATTACTATATTATAGTTCTGTTTTTTTATTTTTAGTCACGAACGTTACAAATTTATAGCTACTTAGTTGCAGAATGTATAATTGGACTTTATCACCTTGTTAATTACTTGTTGTAACAAGTACAACATAACAATTAACAAGTACAATGTAATTGTTATTTTAAATAAACCAATATAAGGTTCAATGCTTAAAAAATAAATCCGGTTTGTTTATTTATGGAATAAACCTTCAATTGTATTATTTAGAATAACAAATACCGATGATAGGATCAGATTAATAAATCCGGTTTGTTCGTTGCCAACAAATCATTCTTCATCTTCAATAAATAAAAATAACAATAAAATCTGACGAGAAATCTTCTTCATCAATGCATTTATCAACTGGAAAGTGACTGGCTTTCTTCAGATGCGAAATTATTTGTTAGTCTAAGGAGTAAATTCAAGGTAACAAACTATGCACTGTTGACAACAGCGTCAACCTCACTAACGATGTTGAGAAGCAAGATTCAAGAACTTGTTACGGGCTTGATCTTTTTCTTGAAGTAATTTACTTACTTGTTTGAACTGTTTGCGAATAAGGTAGCTATTTAGATCAGACTTTTAAAAATATGTTTATCTTCCAGATTTTGTTTTTTTCTTTTGGTCAACTCAATAGTTATATATTTTACAAAATTTGCAGCTAAGCCCAGCTCTAAGGTTGAGTCATGATCAAGTGTAATTGAAGCATTTTATTCTGATTTCTTTTTATTTCTATTTTTTCGTTCTTGTAGTTGTCTTATCTATCTCTAGTTGAAGCAAGAAACAGTGTCAAGGATGCATTCTTTTGTACTTGCAAAAGATTCAAAACGATTAAGATTATAGTTTGTACTCATACCAAGCAAAAAATAATAATAATAAAAACTTGAAGCGTTATAAACATTTTTCAATCAAATAACAATATGGTTCCATATGGTGGAAAATATTTTCAATTCACACCTTCGTTAAATTAAGAACAATATTCCATAATGAAGAATTTTCAAATAAATCACTAAGATTCAGCTTAATGAGAAAAATCATTTAACAGAGTGAGATAAATTCCGGTTATTCAGCTAACAATAGACTAAATACTAACACTTCTTCAATTTAAATAGATAATATAATAATATCTATGCTATTAATTGCTTAAAGATGTGGTTACTAAAGCACTTTTAGCACTTTAAAAGATAATAGGAAAATAGATGCTCTTTCTTCCAACTTCTATTTCATTCTTAGCAGCCGTTAACTATGTAAATAGTCAGATATTTATAATGTATGTTTCTCCTCTACTTTTGAGTTGATAGTTGACATTTTTTTTTTATTTTCATATCTTTCGGAGTCCATTTCCTCAAAACATAGAATTCATATCTAAAGTTAGGTAAACCTCCTTTATAGCAGATCCAGCTAGCCTCCAATTGCTTGAAGATCAACATTTCAAAATAGTGAAGTCTAAAACAGAAGTTAAACTTCTATGGTTAATTTCTATTAGTTTAAAGTTGCAAGACATAATTTTGTATTATTCTTTGTATGTTCTTAGACTGATTGACAGTGTCCCTGTTATCATTGTTAAAAAATTAACAGTCACCGAATGGATATCATAATTTATGAATTCGGTTGTAAATAATTGAATATAATTGCGATAAATTATTTCAAAAGTTCCATTTTTTAATGCAGATTTCAAATTTCTCCAATGGATAGTTCTGTACGGAGCACATGCGGCCCTACAGGTCATCTGATGGAAATATCCTAATTGAAGTTTTGCCAAGTATTGCGATACATCATGATTGCAAGTGTTGTTTTACATCATGAAATAAATAAATTAAATTGGTCAAGTCTTTTTTTTTTAAATTGAAAATGCATTAAATTAAGTTTAACTTGCAAAAAGAAAGGTGTGAGCGATAGCGTACAAAATAAAAATAAAAAGAATTGTACTCATTTAGTGTTGAAATAACCTTGAGTTAGTAATAGAAAATTACAAGTTATGAGTTAAGTCTCTGAATATGGGGCTATCATTGCAGCTGCATTCTTCAATGGAGTTCTCTTGTGTGAAAAGTGCGTAAGAAATTTTAAATTTTATTCACTTTAATCTTTAATTTTCTTGAAATAATTCTATTAGTTAGACATTACTTTGATATTGTACGAAATATTTCCATAAACTTACTTACAATAATTACTTCACGTACTTTCCAAGATTTTCACGTTATTTGTAGCTGGTTGTTGGCAGCATCCTCAAAAATGGAAGATCATAGAATGTTCAAATTTGATATTCGGTAAAAATTGTACCAGAGGATAAGATCTATGACATTCTAATGAAAAGATTTTTCGTTTTTTTTTTTTAAAGATTTACTTCAAAATTACGATTTTCTTAAAACTTCTTACAGCTATGAAGATCAATCATCATGAAGTATTTATTCGCACCATTAGCCAAGGGAAATCCATATTAAGACAGTTTCTAAGAAAAAGAGAGAAATTAAGCATTTCTTACAATGTAACCTCTTTTAAACATTCTGAAATATTAAATAAATTTAGCATCAATCTAAAAATCTAAATTTTAAGAAAATAAGTTAGCCATAAGTGTAATTCTACTGAATAGATGTTTTCCAGTTTTTGTTTTGTTTGTATTTTTCTTTTAATTTGTTTATTGTTCCGCAAGGCAGCATACTAGGCCCCATTCTGTACACAATCTACTCCTCAGACATACCTACTCATCCTCAAACTACTCTTCTCACCTATGCTGACCATACTGCCATCTTATCTACTAACAAAGATCCAATAATAGCTCCATGGAAACCTTCAGTCTCATCTCACCTCCTTAGAAAATTGGTTCAAAAAATGGGCTATCAAACTGAACGCAACTAAATCTCAAAATATTACCTTCACTCTTCGACGCATCACTCTTCCTCCTGTCTTTTACAATTTAATTCCTTTACCAGCAGTCAATATAGTCTGCTACCTTGGGCTTTACCTTGACAGAAGACTCACATGGAACCCTCATACTCGACTTAAAAGAACAGAACTTAACAGACGCTTCCGACAACTGAAAAGACTACTCGACAACAGATCAAAACTCACTCTGGACAACAAAAGACTTATATATGTAAGTATACTAAAGCCAGTCTGGGCTTATGGCATCGAACTGTGGGGTTCAACCAAACGCTCAAATCTGCAAAGGATCCAGTTCTTGCAATCTAAAATTCTTCGCTCTATAGCAAACGCCATCACCAATCAACCCATTCATACAGACTTGAACATTTCTTTCGTCACACAAGTTGCAAAAACACGATATAGAAATTTCCATCTTAACATTCAAACACATCACAATCCACTGGTACAACATCTATCTTCAAGAACATTTCCAGACAACACTTCCAGACGTCTTAAAAGACAGTGGCCTCGCGATCTTCTCTCTGATGAAGAGAGTCAGTAGAAAGTAAAATGTTTTTGGAGTGTTAACGCTGGGTAACTTCTCCACTCTGTTATTCAACAAGTAAGCAACAACATCAACTTTTACAGTTTAACAGATTTGTTTTAGATCATCCAACTTTAAAATTTTATTTTCTTATAACTTTATTCAAAACCAAGATATCAGCGTTTTTTTTTAAAACATTCTCGTAAGAAAACCTTCTTTCAAGTAGGATTCTTAACTTCAGCTGTACTTTCAAAAGTCATTTAGATACACTTTATGGAGAAAACATTCGTAAACATGATAATTTTTGCTCAAGCAATCGCTTAGGAATATTTGATTGCACACACGACAAAACATCACCCGTATTGTAAATTTGTTCAAAACGCAATTCTACAACGAACGGCAGAACAGAACGGCACAGTAACAGATCGATTCGGTAATGGCATTTCAATTTGAATGTGAACATTGTCCGCGATTTCTAAGCACAAATCTTCAATCATTATCAACGCTTCGTTTGTACATTTCACATGACCTCAGTTTAGACTGAGGTAAAATAATTTAATATAAACAAGCATTAGAAGATAATAATTAAATAATTTCTAGGTGGTATAAAGCTTAGGGAACATATTTATTGAGTAATACGCAAAACAGTATGAAAATTCATTACCTAAATGTCTTAAAAACTAATGAAACTCATATATATTTATTTAAAGGTCCAAATTAAATATTTTGGAACGAATAATGTGAATAAAGTTAAAATAACCAGAGATATTATTTATTATTAGTATTGGCGAAAATTCCCATCAAAAAATGAGGTAAAATACAACTTTTGTATCAGTAGGACATAATGGTATAGGAGCTTATAGTAGAATCAGTGTGTGATGGGTGAAATTATAGGGAAACATAAAATGCACATGGCGAGTAAACAAGGAAAATTCATGTATGAACGATGCGTTGATAATGATTGAAGATTTGTGCTTAGTGGAATTCGAGAAATTCAATAATAAATGAAAATTCCAAATGATTACCTGAGCAAGAGCATTCAAATATTACTTTTAAGTTGCGTAATTAATGCATAAAATGCAAATTATAAAGTTAAGGTTAAGTGCATGTATGAGAGGGAGAGAGAGAATGACTGAGGTCAACGCACAAAACTCATGAATCTTCTTATGTAACAAATGCCTTTAGTTAACCTTGTTTTCATTTATTTTTAATTCGACATTAACTGCATCTTTTTTTTTTATATAGTTTATATTTTCTTAGAGCATTATCAAAGGAATCCAATTGGCCAGACTTTTCAGATCTTGGAAATATGATCATAACCAAATTTTATTCAGTTTGGAAATAATTAAACCCATAGATATTGTCGATCCCACTCAGTACCACCAGATAATTTCAGTTTTTTTCTTTAACTCATTAATTCACCAGAATCTATCTTTAACAGACTCTAGAAATAAAATCAATCTACAATTAAAATCTATCGCAACAAATAACAATTGATTTTGTTTACGTTAAACAAAAGAGTTATTCCGTTTGTTTGACTACTCAACATTTTCCCAATCGTTTCTAGATGTACATTTGGAAAAACCGACAAACGCGCATCGATTTGTCTCAACAATTGTTACAGATACTTGCTAGATTAAGCACTCCAAGCTTACATTATCATCTGGTTGTATGAACGGGCTAGCACTCTACAACACTCACAAAAGTACTAACGCCAATTGTACACAAACTTCTATCGGATGTTACATATTTATTAAAGTATTTGTACAGACATGCTAATAAAAAAGAAATACATCACTGCTTGGGGCATTTAGTTGTTGAAATCAATATTCATGTGGGCTTTATATTCGTAACGAAACAGAACTTTCGTAACAAATGAAATAATGAACAATGTAACGCAATTTAATGTGACTATTATTTTCAAATAAATCTGTTGACCGCACAAACAAATTTTCCTTTTTTTTTTTTTAAATATAACCAATTAAAGAATCTAAAAGAAAAAACTATTTTGAAAGAAATAGTTCGGTTAAATTTGTTTAATTACATTTTAATAGACGATTATTAGATAGACGTATAGCGTATGAGACGTAATTATTCTTTTGAGTAAACTCACGAATGGAGAGCCTGGATCCAGGTTGGAAGTATTTTCCACTAATCTTTCCTGTTCCTTTGAGGGTTTCTCTGATTTGATGTTTCCTTTAGAAGGTAGAAAGAGCGAGCAGTGAGTTGGTACTAGGGAGTGGTAATTCTTAACTCGGGGATTACCTAGTTTTATATTTTTAGTTTGAAGAAATATTTACAAACTTAATTGTTGTTAAATAGTAATTTTTTTTTTAAATTGCATTTCAGATGGTTGAAGTAAAAGAGCCATTACTAATGACGGTGCTATCATAGTCAATGTAGAGAGTCACGCAAAGGAATAATTACTTTACATAAACAAAAATTTAATTTAAACACACCTGTACGATGTAATGTAGTAATTTTTTAATTTATTTACATTTGATAATATCATCATACACTTAAATGTCTTTGTATTACACAATTTCTTGTAGTTATAATTTACAAATACTTAGTTTCTTTAATAATAAGATGGACTGAAAAAAAAGCACTAGTTCATTATCGTATTTACAGTCGCCTACAATGTACGAACAATCACTGACACTTAAGGGGGAATTTATTGTGTCCTCTAGTTACTTAAACAAATCTAATTAAATTGAGTTATATTCTGTAAAAATCATTTTACGAGCTTTGAAGAAACATGGAAAACTTTGAAAAACTATTTAGTTAAGTTGCACTTACATGGAATAGAAATGATTTAACAATGATCAGAAAGAAGGTCCCATGGGACTTCTAAAGTGCAAGCGAATATGTTTTAATTAACAAGAAAGTTGAAACTGTGGCTTATTGGAGAATAAGCTCGATAAAATGTTGTAAACATAATCCTGTTTTGTAATTCATAAGGTATAAGGAGGATTATGTGTTTAGAGGTTATCGAGGATAACCAGCGAAAGATAGTGATCATTGTGGAAAGAGCAAAATAACAAGGAAACCAAGATCAGTACAATCATTATAATATTTTATTATAATTATAATTAATTATTACCAAAAACTGTAAAGAAGTACCACTTTTTAAAGGCACCTTTACAAATATAAACTAGACGGGTAAGTAGCAAAGGCATTTTATTTAAAATAAACGGTAAAAGTGGAAGATATTACAGAGAATCGATCCAGTACTAGCTGATAGTGACTCTACAATTAATCGCAAACCTTGTACACCTGCTACATTCTTTAATTAAATATTAGTAATATTTAAAAATAGGGTACATGTTGGCTTGCTTCTAATTTTTTCTGATTCATTTTCAACTTATTTCTGGTTGAATAAGCAAAGTGAGTGCAAAAAAAAGTAAAATATAAACAACTTTCTTTACTCAAGTTAAACATAAAAGTTTCTTTAACATGCACTTGTTTTAAGTATTATCGAAAGTGATTCCATAAAAAAATAAATGAAAAAGAATGTAGCTGAAACTATCATGCACAGGCACAAACCAGCAATTTTGAAAGAAATCTACTTAAAGTTCTGTTCAAGTCATTCATTAGTGAATGGTTTTTAAGTGTTACAATAAATAATGACCCTATATTACATTTCTTTCATAGAGAATATGAATGTTCTACTTGTAGTAAAAAATGAATTAAAATGATCACATTGTTATTAATAAAAAGAGAAAATAATTTCAATGCCATAAATGGGCGTTTGTAATTTATTAGATGAATTACATAGTACGTTGATTGATCTAGCTATGGATTATAAAGTAAAGTTTAAGTTATATCGAGGTTACTGGGAGGGTCTAAAATTCCACTTCTTATCGAATTTAAGATTAAACTTCTCGCTTTATTTCAAAATGTGATAACATTTAACATCATTCACACAAGAAGATTACGACTAAGCATGTCTTTGTGATTACTTTCATTCGCTATTCTTTAAATAAAAATCTGTAATTAAAGGCGTGAAGTTTTTGCAAAAACAACAAATATTGTGATTGATAACAAAATACTAGGTCAGACTTCGAAGATGTTAAACTATAATTAACCTTAAAATATTAAATCAAGAAACCAAAAACTCTCTTTAAAAACGTGATTCATTTTTTTTAAATATTAATTGCGACATATTTTTACAAATATGTTAACTACTACAATAATATTACATAATGTACACCAGCAATGATGTAATATGGTTTTAAAAAATAAATAGGCAATAATAAAAGATTACCTTGTCCTGCAGCTGAAATTAATAGAATATTATTTTTCATTTTAAAAGTATTAATTTTAGCTTTGCTTGGGACAAAACATTTACTAAGCAGATTAGGGATGACCCTATTCTAATGGTGAGTGATTATGAAGGGTGGATTTGTAGATCCCTAGAATCTTGGGAGTAAAAATAGGAAATTACTATTGAAAATAAAACGTTAATTTTATTAAGGTTTTAATAAGGCTGAAATAATTTACCCACTTTGAGCTACTTCTTCTTCTACAACCATTACTTGGCCACATAAAGCCGCTACACAGTTCACTCTCTTTA
Source organism: Rhodnius prolixus (assembly GCF_049639745.1). Classification (NCBI taxonomy): domain Eukaryota; kingdom Metazoa; phylum Arthropoda; class Insecta; order Hemiptera; family Reduviidae; genus Rhodnius; species Rhodnius prolixus. The sequence continues at coordinate 29,474,889 of NW_027411624.1, forward strand.
GCAATGTTGCACTGATGTTGAGGTACTATAATAGGTACATAGATAAGTACTTCTGGAGATTTTACGTTTTTGAGACATTTAGTATGCACATGCGCAAGTAAGATATGTTTAGTCCAAATATTGTAACAAATATTTTATTATTTATCTTACAATACTTCTTTTTTTCCTACGGAACACAATTATATTAACTATGCTACTAACAGGGTTAGCATAAATAAATAAATCGTAAGTTTCAGGTTATTTCACCTTAAGAAAACATAAAGCAATCAGGTTTTGATAAAAGATACTAGTAATTAAATTTCATATTTCATCTTTGGCTAAAAAAAAAGAAAGAAGGAATTAACACATAATTTGACGTTTGTAAAAAAATGTACTATCTTGATTATGTCAACATATCCTGCTGTTATAGCTATCCTAATTATTTATCAGAAAAACGGAGGAAGCACTTCATATAAGATTGGTCAATACCCTGTCAGGTCGTTTATTATTCATTTTTCATAAGCAGAAGTCCTTGGATAAAGGACAACTGAAACCAAGACACGAAAATGATATTATGTACCCATTAAGTAACTCCTCTGATTGCCTGTCTGATTAATTTATTTCAACCCTTGTTATAAACTCAAGACTTTAAAGGTAATTGATTATAAAACTTAATGAGATTCTTATTCAAAGTATTCCTTCATAAATTGAAAAAACAAACAAAACAAAAATCGTTAGAAAACCTGAATGGACTTAATGAAGAAGAGGCAACCTTGGGATTTATGTAACTGCAAAAATGCTAAACTTCTTTAATGCCTACCGAGTATGATTAATTCCAACAATTCAATCGTATATTTTTCATTTTAGTTCACTAAACGCCATCCATTTAACGCTGAAGTTATTTCCAAGAATGATATCACTTCATACTTTTTATTATACATAGTCTTTTATACTATAAATGAACTGAGAGAAGTTAGGAATGTAAATGCCAATAAATACTTTTTATTCATTAAATAATCTGGAATTATTTAGTTGATTATCACTTCCTTACAATAAAAAGAAGTCTAAGGTCATGAAGGATGGTACTACCAAGCTTCCCCAAGGTACACCAGATGAGGAATTGTTTATGCCAAATAATAATTCATCTTGTTAGTTTAAAGGCTATAAATTAAAAATTTTGTTTCTAAAAAATTTTACTACACTGAATAAATTACATAAATCAAATAAATACACTTTAATGAAGAATTCAGAGAACATTGGAGTTGGCGCAGGTAATATTTAATGTGTACGTGCTGTCGTTCACGTGCATTTTACAATCAACTTTTGCGCAACTTCTAATATAAAACAAATATAGGCCATTCTTTAATGTAAGCTTGAATTATATTTAATTGAAATAAAACTTGAATTCAGATTTAGTTAAAGCACGTGAGCAAATACTAATTCTGTATCCAAAATCTAATAATCTATTTTTATTTAGACAAAAATAGTAATAAATGGTGTGAACAATTACGGCAATTTATTCTAACTACAATTTCCAAATGTATTTTATAATACATGATTTTCAAAGTGCGAGTTTTGTAACCGTACATTGCACTAAAATGGCACGATATATATTGAATTTGACAAGATCGCCACACTTTCCTTAACAGCAATAAGAGAACGTAAAAGTACTCTACTTGTCACAAGTTAACCAAAGTTCTAAAGATGACTGATTTCCACACAAACTTGAAAGTTTCAATTAAATATTAGTTTCACTTAATCAATACTGCGAAGATAGCGGGAGAGCAGGTTGATTCTTCCCAGCGGTTAAATCTAAGACTAGAATGTGATTCTGATATTGAATAGCATTTCAGAGATTATTAAACCAATATTAGAAAGAGGGGATGAAATCAAAGATTCACGAAAAACAGTTCTAGGTAACGTGAAGATTTAGTCAGTTTCCCAGGGCTTTGTATAAAACTTGAAGCTTTTAACTTACGAGGGTCGTTTGAAAAGTCCGTGCAAAAATAAAAACTACTTAATTTTTGGGGGTAAACCTTTTTTATTTTTCAACATAGTCTCCTTTTAGGCTTATACACTTCGTCCAACGCTGCTCTAGTTTGTTGATCCCTTCCGAATAATAGGATTTGTCCAAGTCTGAAAAATAGCCATTCGTTTCTGCAATCACCTCCTCGTTTGAATAAAATCTTTTTCACGCCAGCCATTTCTTCATATTGGGGAAGAAATAGTAGTCCGAGGGAGCCAAGTCTGGAGAATAGGGGGGATGTGAAACGAGTTGGAACCCTATTTCCATTAATTTTGCGACCACAACTGCTGAGGTGTGAGCTGGTGCGTTGTCGTGATGGAAAAGGACTTTTTTGTGGGCCAATCGTGGGCGTTTTTCTTGCAGCTCGGTTTTCAAACGGTCCAATAACAATGAATAATATGCACCTGTAATAGTTTTACCCTTTTCCAGATTATTCCTTGCGAATCCCAAAAGACAGTCGCCATAATCTTTCCGGCCGAAGGAACGGTCTTCGCCTTTTTTGGCGCAGATTCCCCCTTGGTAACCCATTGTTTAGATTGTTCTTTGGTCTCAGGAGTGTAGTGATGTATCCATGTTTCATCCACAGTGACGAAACGACGCTTAAAGTCCTGCGGATTCTTTTGGAACAGCTGCAAACCGTCCTTGCAACACTTCACACGATTTCGTTTTTGGTCAAGCGTGAGCAATCGCGGCACCCATCTTGCGGATAGCTTTGTCATGTCCAAATGTTGATGCAAAATATTTTGTACCCGTTCATTCGAGATGCCCACAGCTCTAGCAATCTCACGCACCTTCACTCTTCTGTCATCCATCACCATATCATGGATTTTATCAATGATTTTTGGAGTAGTAACCTCAACAGGGCGTCCAGAACGTTCAGCGTTACTTGTGCCCATATGGCCACTCCGAAAATTTTGAAACCACTTATAAACTGTTCTAATCGAAGGTGCAGAGTCACCATAATGTTTATCAAGCTTCTCTTTAGTCTCCTCAGGCGTTTTGCCTTTCATAAAGTAATGTTTAATCAACACACGAAATTCTTTTTAGTCCATTTTTTGAAAATCACTCGACTTCCTCGATTCAAACGAATGCCAAACACAAAGAAATAGACCGATCTGGCTGAAACTTGGTGTGTGTTCTTCCAAGAGATGCTACTAACTAAACATAACCTCGATACGCGCCAGTAGTGCTATCTCTCTGACTTTGCACGGACTTTTCAAACGACCCTCGTACTATACACGACAATATTAGCTACAGAAATCTTCATCTCCCCTCCAAAAAAAGACAAGAAATCTAAGCATAAGAGCTACAATACTTTAAAAAGTGGCGTATAAATTATTAGAATCACTACAGGCTGCCCGGATTGGTGACAGGTCGCAATTGAATTATTCATGGCATTAAAATGGAAAAGTAGCATGTTTGATTAACACCTGAACTGTTTGGTGGATTCGAGACTTTTTAAATATCGATCAACAATTAATGCTTGTAAGCTTGGACAACAGGGAACAAACTGATGGATCCATTGTTGTCAATGTGAGCTAATTCATTCAATTTAGAAGAAGGCATGACGATTGATAAGACATACATCAGAAAAAGGAAGATCAACATTTTGTATCATACCTTCCAGTATATTTTATGGAATCACTATAAATCTGATTTATCAACTTTTAGGCGCACAGACAATTTACGAAGCTTATTTGAGTAAAACTAGTGTGTGCATAATTATGAGATTGATATTGATGCTTGCCTTGGGAAGTGAAACTTTGCTCTGAAAAATGGCACCGTGAGCCAAGACCTCAAACGTTGACAGTAAACAGGAAAAATGCTTTTTTTACAAAAGATTCATCTCTAAATTGAGACAATCTAGTGAAAACAGTAGATTTAGACACGGATGATGGTATATTTATGTCATTAAGGGATAAAGAAAGAGTATGGGAGCCCTGCAATTGTTTAGTTTGTCGCTATTTTAAAATGAAGTTCAGGGCCACTGTCAATCCTGTAAAACATTTCTTCTACTTTAGTTATAGATGTTTTAAAAGATATTCTCCACTTTTTTTTATTATTTATTTTATAATTTCTATAAAGATAAAACCTATATCTCATACAGTATTGGGAATTTTCCCATTTTTATTTTGTTTTTCATTTGTATTTTCCTGTACATAGATTCATGTACATATATCTAATACAATAAGAACTAATAACAGATTATCATTAAGTGAATCACAATCAATTTGGACTTACCACCAACCAAAATTTATTATGTTTGTAATTTCCCACAAACTCTAGATTCTCTTGGCAGTTATTTCCATTTTAATTTAGTATGAGTGTCAATAACCTTCCTGATATTCCCATTGAAATTTTACTGGAAATTCCATAGCTAAACAGTCTAAAGGAACTAGATTATTTATAAAATAGTAACAAAAAGAATTTAATTTTTTATCCAGGAAAAAATAACAAACTTTAAAGACTTAAGCGGTTATGGTTTGCTTAATGTTAATTATTTAAATATTTATTTATTGCTTATCACAGATAAATAGGTAATACTTTAATATTGGCGCTGGCCAAATATTCAAAATTTAGGATTCTAAATGAAGTAAATGATTTCTAGTTTGTAATCAAGCTTATAGCCAAAAATTATTTGTTTATGTTTACACTAAAATGATACCAATAATTTTCAGTAATTATTACACACGATTGCACAAATTACTGCCAATAACTTTTCTCTTCAAAGAAATTGATTCTCCACTTAAATATAGCACTGAGAAAACCAAGTTCCCTTTTTTACTGATTTATTTGACTTATATAATACTGACCTATATTGGATGGATCGTTCTCAATGCGTCAGAAACAAGGACCATTATCTACAGTTAAGAAAGCAATTAAAAATGGTAGAAATAAAAATTTATGTTGTGAACATTATGATTAAGTTTAAGTTTGCCCACTAATGGGTACCACCTTAGGGTTTTCTAAAAAAACTTGATTTTAAAGAAAATAAGTAAAGGTATCTACATCTCACAAATACAATGGATGACTGGATGGTTAAACTAGCTGTCCAGTGGAAGAGATGTTGGTAGGCCACGGCTTCATCTACTTGAAGTGAAAAAGTAGAAATGAATACCTAGCTAAAGTCCATCCAATGAACTAGAATGTGTAATTTAAGAGTACGAGATGACAAGAGAGAATTTGAGTGAACGTAGATGCTGGTAAGAGGTAGACAAGAAAAGAAATTGGTCTGATTAGCTCTTGTTAGATGAAGTGGCTTTTTTGACTGACAGATTGGGTCGCTGATTAGGCGTAAGTGGAGGAAGGGTCAGCCGAAGCAGCAACTGGGGACTCAGGAAGAGATGGCAGGATCGCTGAAGATAGAGATAGATTCTTGTCTTCACCGGCAACCTTTGCCAATAAAATGAATGTGTACACTAACCACAGAGGCGCACAAATGTCTCCTTAAAAACTACTTTTTACTCTATGTTTTTCTTTAAAAACTGAAAATCTGCAAAGCTTCCTTCTACTAGGAGAACCAGAAAAAAGAAGATAAATTAGGGTTTGCATAAAAACAAAGTCCTTTTTTATAAACTTTTCTATATTTCTAAACTAACAAAATATGGACTGTAATACAAAACAAAATAAATAGAGACAAAATCATTGTTGAAAATAATACAGTTGATACTGATCATAAGTTCCAAGCCGAAAACTAATATCGTTAAACAAAAATTGAGTGAAAACATAAGATTTTTTTCAAAAAAAATAGGTTGCTGCCATTTTACTTACGATTGAGACATTAAAATACATTTGGACCAATCAGCACACAAAAACTGATGGAACTTGACCAAAATCTTTATGTGAGATCTCAGTGTGTGCGCCATATCAACACGTCAAGTTTTGCCAAGTATGACATCACTTGAATGCGGGTCATTTTTCATTTTACTTTCCTCCTTCAGTTTAATAATTTTGTCTCTTTACTTTCCTTATGTTTAATGTTTAGGTCATCATTCTTCTCTGTTTTAATGTGGAACTACTATTAAGGATAAGTTGACTCATTACCTAGAAAGAAGGTTATCTCTTTTAGAAATTATAGTTGTATTACAGTTTTTCCTGCATTTAGACACCTTCAATTAAATACAGTACTATCACCTTGAAAAGTTTATGAGTTTAGGAAATAAAATGTTTATAAGTTTTCCTCATTTATTATAAAAGCTTGCGGACGTAAAGCCCGTGTACAGAAATATGGGTATTGTTTACTTCTTTTCTTAATCTGGGGAACATTTCCTTTGGGAACAGACATTGTCAAAATAATTGACCTGTTTCCATCATTTCTGAAGCATAATAAAGATTAATTGTTTTTATCTGACACTTAGATCTTTAATTAATTGCTCTGTTAAAAAGATTTATGTTAACTAACATTACTTCTTTGAAATAGAGAAACAGTTTTGACATAAAAAATAATATAATAATAAACAAGACTAAGATTGGGTAACCAGAAGCAATACTTTCTCTTAAGCTTTTTGATAAGATTTCTAGAAAGGTTATAATTGAGATTACACTGAAAAACATACATTGAAATCTTATGAATAAAAAAAGATGACTAAATTTGTACAATATTACAAAAGAAAAGTCGCCAAGAGCATCTTCTTGATTTTCTATTTTTGCTTAAATCTGAGGTCATTTAACTTTTAGAATTGCATGCCGATCTCCGGACATTGTTCTTTCGTTTTAGACCACAAATTAAATCACTAGTGTGCTGTAAGAAGCTGAACTGCACGGAGTGTCTGCGGAACGATTTATACCAGTAATTGTGAAGTTACTCCTCAACCCCCTACCAGAAGCTCCTAAAAAGGGAAAATCTAAAGACCAGCAACTGAATTGGGACCCAGAATCTTCGCGTAGAAATCCAAGCACTAGGAAATCACTGGACATTGAGCTTATTTATTTTTCTATGATATTGAGGAAATCCTCAAATTGAAAACACACTGTGGTATTTCATGATGGTGCTTTTTTTTTGGTGGATATTGTCTTTAAGAAAAATTAATTATTAGAAGAAAATTAATTGCGTTACCAACCAAAAAAGTAACCTTTCAAAAGGGGTATATTTTAAGCTTCCAAACTTACATAATTTCATTACATTAACATATAAGTTATAAATGATTTCAATTGAGCCAAAATAATGCATTATGTTAACTCTTTATCAATATCACTTCTAACAGGACGGGGCTTGTTTCGGATGAGTATAGATCTCAGATTTGCTGCCTTAAATGACACTGCTTTTCTAGGTTGACTGATGATTAAACATAATGTCTTAAGCACCAATCCATCATAACCAGCACTTGTTGTAAGTTCTACTTATCCTTGTTGTAGAGAGTGGTTATAGATACTTTCATAATCGTTCAGCAAAGATAAATAACAAAGACGGATCTTAAGCTCTTATCTATGTACCGACCAGCTGAAGTGAAGACCTAAACGCATGCCGACGACACCCCATACCATAACGCCATTAAGACCTCAAAGAGTTAAGTCTATAAATTGGGCTCTTAATCCCAGAACTTTATCAATTGCAATTGATGGAGACAAACCGTTGAAGATGAATCACTGATCACCGATAGGTTTGGTTTGGCCTTCAAATGCTTTTATTGGCAGCACGGTTAGTTATAGCTAAACAGGTGATGGAGGACACATCGTCTGAGGAGAGATGTCTGGGTGTTTTTTCATTTTTTTTTTGACTTTCCCAAGAGAACTTGGGCGTTTTACTTACCACAATACGGGGGGGTGATGTAGAGTGATAGGACCTACCTGGCACTAGTGGAGTACCGTAGATCCAATTAGTCGTAGTATAATGTAACTTTTAAACAAAAAAACTTAAGAAAAGAAATCTGCCAGTACTTCGATTGTTCAAGAAGTTACTACTTACGTCAAAAACAAGCGTTAATACAGCTCCAGATGCGCAGCTTCTCTAATCTAAAATAAACTCTAATAAAATTGGAAATTGAAAAAAAAGGGATTACTAAACCGTAATAACTTGTAAAAATTCTTCAGACAGTACTCTATCGCATGACTAAACTGAACACAAAATTTGAGCTACTATGACTTTTGGGTTCATTTTTTTTTTTTTTTTTGTTTTTAATCAATAACTAAATTAATATTTTATACCAGTAATATCGGCGAAGGTAAAAATTACAATCATAAACAAAACAAGGCAAATATAACATTATATTCTGAAGTAGCATTTACCATTTACATGCTAACATCATTTCTGTATTTATTTTTGAAAGTTGATTATTTTCGCAATTTATTTATGCTTGCTGAATAAGTTATTAAACATAAGTTGGAGTAAGTCCAGAAAAGGCTAATTGAGAGAAGATGTGAATTATAAACTAAAGATTTTTTTTTCTTTTCCTTAACTTTGAGTATTAATTTTTTTAAAGACTTATTTATTTTTATTTTTCATTGAAAAATGTTATTTATTCATTCTACTAATCTAATTTAATTTTATTAACTAGGCCACCATAGTTAATACTTCCAAAAATTTACTAATAGCTCAAAAGATTTCTAAGTAAGTAACCATCATGGTAATAAAGAATACATTTTGAATTTAAATGTTGTTTTTTTCTATTTGTTTTTGTCCACTAAATATGTTTATGTATGCTAATACGTTTTCAAAACATGTTCCAAGAAATAATTTTCAAGTAGATTAATTGTTATTACATACAATTTGTTTTTTTTTTTTTTTTTTGTTTAAAGCAAATAACATTTAAAAAAAATTACTTAAGTCAAGGTGGAACACCCTTGCGAATATTTAATTACGGAAGGTTTCCGTCAAATCTAAATTTAAAAAACTAGTGTAAACACTCACAGACTTTCTCTTACTAATCTCAATGTTTGAACTCACAAATTATCTTAAAAGTTCATAAGTTTGAGTTATATTTATTTCTTAAAACTTTAGAAGGAATCGACACATAATCTCACTTACCCTTAATAGAATTTTAGGGTTTTCAGTTGTAGGTTTATGTGTTTTTCATTTTTATAAAACCTTAAAATAAAAAATCATAGTAGCCGATCGCAGGAAAATCTTAAAAGATGGAAAATTTTATACAGTAAACTTAAACTTTCGGATAGTTGATTTTCATTAAATTTGGAAATTGAGTCTCACAATTAACTTTTATTAAAATTATATAGGTTGCAAGCCAAAAAAATAAACAGTAATTTCACTTTAAAGGAAAGTATGACAAAACTGCCCTTATTTTTATGTGCAATTAGTGCGTTAATTATAAAGAAAATCTAAAGAAGCCGTTTTTGGGAAAATCCTTTAAAAACTATACAAAATCCAGTTGATCATTTTTAACCAGTACCTTATTTTAACATCCTCTTTTGGCATCTAAATAAAATACCACTTTTTTTTTCTGTCTAAGAGGAACATCAAAACGGATATTCCAGGTGAATACTCAAAATCCAAAAAAAACAAAAATTGTTTCCCGAAACCAATACGTTTCTTACTTAGTACAGTGAGTGAAAGTAAAGAAAAGGAAGTGTAAGATCTGAAAAGCAATTAAAAAATCATCTGTATCTATCGACTTAAATTCCATGTTGTAAGTTAGATGAGTATGGGAATATAAGATTTGTTTATGAGCTAGAAATTAGAGAGTTATTCCTATACGAGTAAAATAACCGAATCCATAAAAAAAACTTTAGGAACTTTCTGTATAAACTGTACGGAAATATTGTGAGCAAAGCATTTATAACTCCAGAAGTGACATGTATGATTATATTGTTCTCATTGGTAGAGCAAGAATGACTACAATGAAGAATAAGATCAATTTAACTCTATTGTACTCCGAGTTTGAAGAATTGAATGTTTTGGCTCCTTAAATTTTTTTTTTTTGTAGTGTTGTTTTAAAAAGTGATAAAAATAACACTCTTTTTTTTTTTTGTAAATTATTTCAAGGAATACTGATTTCAGTATGCACACAACAGGCTTTCCTTTAAACTGAAAATTCACTTTTTGGAATTGATGCTTTCTATCATGGTGATGTATAACTTCATGGACTCTATTAGGAATTTATCTCATTATCTACATTTACATGAAAGTCAAAAGAAACTAAACTAAACCTTAAAGAAAAAGATTGTCCTTCAAACAAAATTGATAAAAAAAGAGATAAAGTATCGATTAACTGTCGTTTAAATTTGATTCGGGAAATATTTTATAAGAAAAATATATTGCACAAAAATAAAAATTGTACCACATAAAGGAAGTGTCACTGACGTCGGATGTAGTCAAGGATCTGTCCTACAAATATGCTATTATAAATTTTCTTGGACCGTTACACACTCCAGGAAGTTATCATTGTCAATTATTATAAATTTTCGAGAAAAAAAGAGTAATAACAGAAAAATGAGTTGATTGACTTAAGAAAAGAATTGGGTCATGCACTTTAAGCAAATAAAATAAGTAATGGCATACCATCTATGATACGTATATTCATTTGCATTTATAGCATTACAAAAACAGGCGCCAATATGACCTTGAATGTGCTTTGCGGTAGGACCTGTTTTAGAGATTGACCGCTGGTAGTTGGTGTGCCAGTTATGGAACACCAGGTCACTTTGCGGCTATAAGATTAAACATCTAGTTTATTCTTCTAATAAAATAGAAAATAGTTTTTTTTTTTAATTAATTGAGATTTATACAACATCTTAATTACGCATGAATTAAATAAGTGGAAAAGATGTGTGGAACTGCTTCTGACAACCTTCCAAGATTTACAAGTATTAGGAAAGGTTTGTAAGCGATAGGTAGTGAATGAGTTGAAGGTATTTATAGAAAAAGTTGATTTACAAATTGAATATTAGAACTGAGAGTTTAAATGTATGAAAAAAGAAGAGGGATATTCCTTTACATATTCACAAAGTTTCATAATTTTCTTGACTTCTAGTTCAAGAATTCAAGGAATGGAGAGGGAAGAGAATTTTTGAAATAAGGGATTGTTTAAAAAAGAAAGAATTATGATAATTGTTTACTGGAAGGTAATAAGGTCGCGTACAATAGGAACATTGAGATCGTTATGGATGAACTGATTTGGAGTATAAAATGGAGCATAGGTGATTCTTAGTGGACGCTGATGGTTGCAGCGCTTGATAGATCGATTACGTAAGTCAATAAAGTTTTAACTACAGTATTGCCGACTAGAACTTTGTATTTGGAGTAAAACAGAAACATGGTGGAGTAATCATAAAAATAATAAAAACAGTTTGTATCGTCGGTTTAGTTCTTAAGTTTTAGTAGTACGTCTTTGTACTGATATAGTCCCAAGTAACGAACATTATTAAGCAAACGAGAGGATCCACCGTTTAGAACTTCTGGAGGGCAAGTGACTCTTCGAAGAGTGTTAATGATGTGATTACATTTCTCTGTATTAATTTGAATTCTCCATCTTCTAATCCATTCGCTAAGATGACTGAAATGGAGTTGTAGCATTGAGTTTTGATGACCAGGTCTCTTTGGGTTGTAAGGATAGAGGTGTCACCAAAAAAAAAGAAGGGATTTTTAGGAAGAAAAAATAAAATAAAACATGAAACAATATAAACAAAAAGCAATGAAACTCCAGGATAAATTAATTAAGACGGTATACACACAGAATTTGATTAAAATCCATTGCAGATGGACAAAAGTCAATTAAAATTTGTTATGATTTTGTCAGAATTAACTGCAATATAATAACAAAAGTCAATTAAAATTTGTTAATATTTTGTCAGAATTAACTGCAGTATAATAGTTCTTGGAAAAGACATTTTGCTTAAGTTCAAAGATTTAATACAAAAAATCTAATGAGAAATCGTAATTCTTCAAATTGTTAACACTTAAAATTAGAATATGTGTAAACTAAGATGGTCCAACATTGATCTATTCATACTTGTAGATTGTTTTAGGAAAATCCTAAAAAGTAATTTGCATTCATTAGGTACATAATAGATGAAATTGTAAACAAACTATTTTTCTTAGAAAAGTTGAAGTAATAACTTTATCTACACATTTAGTATTTATCTAACATTATTTAACATAAATTTACATTACAAAAAACAATGAGAAACTGAAAGCACATTAAAAAATAAAAGGGAGAAAAATATAATATTAGAGAACCTGAGGCAGACCACGACATAAGAAACTCAGAGATTGGAGCCTAATTTAATGCATGAGTGAGAGGGTGTGATTAAATTGAATTGTAATAACCATTATGGCAGTTATAAATAAATTAATTATGGCTTTATTGTAGAATTATAGCTGTCTCACCTAGAAATTTAGAATTAGAATCAGCTACAGTTCTGCAGACCGCAAAATACTCCTGATGTAGCAATGAACTACTTACTCGTATTTAAAGATGCAGCTTTTTGATGCACATCCTCTAGATTTTATTTATTTATTATCTTTTGTTGTTGTATTTTATTTGTGTTGTTAGCTAGTGTACAGCCTGACGGTATCTTCAATCTTGCAGCATCCTTTGAAACTTCATATGAACGATCTTTGTGTCGGAATTTTCTGGTGGCCAAAATAGAAACTATGAAAGATATGAATCCGACATCTTCTCCTATCTATCGGTATTTTTTAAAAACTAATGTTTTTTAAAATTAAAAGTAAAGCCTTCTTTTTATTCAAACATTTTTTTTTTAAACTTTATACATAGTCTTAGTAAATACTTAAAAAATAAACTTAATCCTGTAGTAGCCTGGAATTCAACCTAAAAAAATTGGGCTAAATATGATATAGTGCAGAGTTAGGAAGAAATGCTGCTAGGTTGATCACGGAGGCAAATTCTCAGTGAATTTTAGTTTTAAACCAAAAGATTTTAAAACTTAGAAGTACCTATTGAATTTAATATTATGAAACAGTATTAACTGTTAGGACCTTATTTCACTAAATTGATGAGAGCGTAGTTTATCTTCCCTGCTCTCAGATAAATGCCCAATGGAAAACTCTCAGTATAATGTTAATAAAAGTTGTGCATATCTATGCAATCAGTAATTTAATTTAAAGAAATTAATAAGGTACACGACATACCAGCCAAAAAGCACAATCCTCTTCTTTTAAACTTAACCTCAACTTCTCTCACATACAACTTTAGAAGAATGAAAAGAAAGTGACCTATTAAATGATTTGATTTTAGTGATTTGGTAATAATGAATGAATGAATGAATGAATAAATGCTTTTATTCGCAAATTACATAAAAAAACAAATAGCTTTTACAAAAAAGAAGCGTATAAGACAATGGTTTTTGCCGTCTGTCGAGTTGCCTACTTTAATTTTTTTTTTTAAATTTAATTCATTCTTACCTTCTAATTACAGAATTTATTATCATACATATATTAATTTAATTGCTATATTGGAAATGCTCAACCAGGAACTTCCGATATTTTATAACCGTATTTAAATATTTGGCGAGTGTTACCCAGTTAGTACCATTCAATAAATTGACCACCTCCTCTTGACTTAATTTAGTTTTACCAAAATGTGCCTTTCTAAATTCCCCTAGAATTGGGCATATTCCTAGGAAGTGAACAGTATCTTCAGGGACATTTAGATTGCACAAGGAACACATAAACACCCTATTCTTATTCCATGGTTGGTAGTTCAGGTCTAACAGTTCGCCTCTAGCTTTTAATATGAGAGATTTACTATATAAATTTATTGCGTCATTGTGGATATAAAATTCTGCTTGGTGTGGATCTAATTTTGAATAAAAACTTTGATGTTTGCCGATGATATTGTGCTGCTTGCCTCTTCTCCTGCTTCTCTGAGGATCATGATAGGGGATTTGGAAGACCACTGTAAGAAATGGAATTTAAAAGTAAACTTAGATAAATCCCAGATCATGGTCTGCAGGAAGGCGGGGGGGAGATTGAAACAAAATGAGAAGTGGTTCTTTGAGGGAGACAGACTACAGTGTGTTAATTCCTATAAATATTTGGGTATTATAGTTAATCCATCATTTAATTTCAAACAAAACAGTAAAGAAAAAGTAGCCAAAGCTAAATCTGCTGTGAATAGTGTTTGGCGTAAAGTAATAATGAATAAAAATATCACATTAAATAACAAAATTAAAGTCTTTAATAGTGCAATAAGAGCGGTATTATGCTATGGCGCACAGGTTTGGGGCTACTTAAATTTACAAGAAGTTGAGAAGCTACAGAAATACTTCCTAAAGAGGTTATTTTATCAGCCTCCAAACACACCCGATTATGTCCTATACCTGGAAACTTCCATCCCACCATTGTATGGCTACATTCTTAAAATGCACATAGACTACATCCGTAAAGTACTAAATCAACCACCAAACAGACTCACTAATTTTTTAGCCAATGTAATAATAGAAAAGAAAATATCCTGGTATAAGCACATTAAAGATTTAGGTGATCAGTTTCAAATAGAAATTAACAAAGAAATTCTCAAAACATTCCATCCTGAGAACCTAATAAATAAACTTGAACTAAATAGTAAAATGGAAATGCTAACCAGAGCTGATAAAAGTGAGTTTCACAAATTATATTTGGTAATAATAGAGAGTATTGATCATCTTGGTGACGATACCAGGAGAATCATCGCTGGATGGGTACTCCATCAATGCAACAGATTCAGAAGTACTCAATTTTAGACCACTGTAAAATTAAGTTGAAATCATTATTTGTATAGTAGTGATAGATAAATTAAAATTTTTTATTGATTAATTTACAGAGGAAAATTAGACTGTCTCAAATAAAAAGTACAATTTAGTGTCATAAATTTGCTCAAACAAAATATGATCTTCAAACATGTTTGCTCAAGAATTAATATAAGTACGCCCAAGTAAGTTCATATTTTCCCATTTTTGGCTACAAAAATTACATATTTAAACGGGAATACATTCATTCTTTTAAAGAAAATTTGGTAATTTTATCAATAATAATTAAAAATTCTCACACTTGGGCGTTTTTTAACAATACGCTTTTTCATGCAGTTTTGACATTTTCCTACAGGATAGTTTTAATTAGGTTTTTTTAATAAATATATATATATATATTGTGGTTATAAATATCAAAGAGAGAAGGAATAAGCTTAGTGACAATGACTTGGATTCAGTTTACGATGGTTGTGGGTTCGAATCCAGCTGCTGCCCTTATGTTTTCTACGAGTCTCTACAAAACAATATCAAGTTAAGTAAATGTCCTCCTTAAATTCAAAAAAAGCTCTTAAAAAAACTATTTGGAACAGTTTTATTTATATATTTTTTGTAAGAATTTAAAATTGCTAATATCTATTGATACAGTATAATATAATTGATATATTGATAACTGATAATTAAAGTTTCACATCACTTGTTGACAATTTTAGTTTAATACTTTAATAAAGATTGTTTATTAAAAACCCATTTATGGACTAAAACTTCCAGCTTCAAAATATATAAATAAATAAAACGTCTCATAGAAATAAATTATATTTCAATACAATAATTTATACTCTTCCCTTAATAAATAGAAAATAAATACTCTTCTCAACAATTAACAAAACAAAAAACCGTTCAATTATAACGAAAAAAGTATCACAATTTCGAGAAATGAAAATTTAAATACTGATAAACTTTTGAATCTAGTAATTATAAATTTAGTCCACTTCTTCAACCGTCGGGCCTGAACCACCAGAATTATGCAACTTCGTCATAAATGGCACACAGAATTTTTGCAATTCTGCAAGTTTATCCTTATATTCCTCTTTATCAGCAAGTGAGTTATTCTCTAGCCATCTCAGTGCTTCTTCACATTTAGTGCGAATATTGTTCTTATCAGAAGAAGACAACTTATTACCACAATCGTCTATCGCTTGCTTCACACTAAATGTATATGTTTCCAATTTATTTCTAGCTGCTATCCGTTCTCTTTGCATGTTGTCTTCAGCTCGATATTTTTCAGCTTCGTGCACCATGCGGTCTATTTCCTCTTTTGTCAAACGCCCTTTATTGTTTTGTATAATAATATTTCTAGATCTTCCAGAACTATTATCTTTTGCAGAAACATTAAGTATACCATTAGCGTCCAGGTCAAATGTTACGTCAATTTTTGGTACACCTCTTGGTGCTGGCGGAATGCCACATAAATCAAATGTTCCTAAAAGATTGTTATCTTTCGTCATAGCTCTTTCACCTTCGAAAACTTGAACCGTTACAGCTGGCTGGTTATCCGAATAAGTTGTAAAAGTTTGGGCATGTTTACAAGGAATCCTTGTGTTTCTTTCAATTATATCTGTCATCACTCCACCAGCTGTTTCAATTCCCAATGAGAGCGGAGTTACATCCACAAGTAGAACATCCTGAATTTTTGAACTTTGATCACCACTCAAAATAGCTGCTTGCACAGCCGCTCCGTAGGCAACTGCTTCATCTGGATTTATTGACAAATTTAAAGACTTTCCATTGAAGAAATTTTGCAATAAGGATTGTATCTTTGGAATTCTTGTAGAACCGCCTACCAATACTACGTCATGTATTGATGCTTTATCTAATTTAGCATCCTGCAACGCTTTTTCTACAGGCTGAAGCGTAGATCTAAATAAATCGCTATTTAATTCCTCAAATCTGGCTCTGCTAATTTTAGTATAAAAATCTATTCCATCAAAAAGGGCGTCAATTTCAAGAGAAGCTTCTGTACTAGAGGATAAAGTTCTTTTGGCTCTTTCCGCAGCAGTTCGTAACCTTCTTATCGCTCTTGGATTACTCTGTAAATCCTTTTTGAATTTTCTCTTGAACTCTTCGGCAAAATGATTAACTAATCTGTTATCAAAATCTTCGCCACCTAAGTGGGTATCTCCAGCGGTAGCTTTCACTTCGAACAAAGAACCTTCATCTATTGTTAATATGGATACATCAAATGTTCCTCCTCCTAAGTCAAAAATTAAAACATTTCTTTCACCCTTTAAACCTTTATCCAATCCGTATGCAAGTGCAGCAGCTGTAGGTTCGTTAATTATTCGAAGTACATTAAGGCCTGCTATTGCTCCGGCATCTTTAGTAGCTTGTCGTTGAGAATCGTTAAAATAGGCTGGAACTGTGATAACGGCATTCCTTACAGTAGTTCCTAAGTATGCCTCAGCAATCTCTTTCATTTTTATCAACACCATCGAACTAATCTCTTCTGGTGCGAATTTCTTTATTTCACCTTTATATTCTACTTGTATCTTTGGTTTAGAGCTATCATTAATCACTTTGAATGGCCAATGTTTTATATCTTCTTGTATTTTCGGATCATCATATTTTCGTCCAATTAATCGTTTAGCATCGAATACAGAATTTTGTGGATTCATTGCCACTTGATTTTTAGCCGCATCGCCTATCAATCTTTCGGTATCAGTAAAAGCAACGTAACTTGGTGTAACTCTATTACCTTGATCGTTGGCAATAATCTCCACTTTTCCATGCTGCCATACTCCAACACAAGAATAAGTAGTGCCAAGATCGATACCTATTGAAGGCATTGTCTCGAGTTTATTTAATCACTTAGTGCACAAAAAAAACTAACAAAAACACAGATGGAGTTCACTGTTTGATTTACAAATTAACTTTGTGGGGCCTTGGGATAGTGGCCAGCTTCATATATATAAAATAGAGTCACTTCTAGAAAAGTCTCGAATGAAATCTACCAGGTGATTGGCTAGACAGAATGACGCAGCTATGATGCACATCTAAGGTCATGGGCAAAATCCATCTAAAAGGTACCACCCTCAAAGATTCATTGTTTGCGGCAATTGTGAAACTAGATCAATAAAATAGATTTAGTTTCTATTTATATAGTACCGGTCTGTACCACTGTCAATTTATCTCCTTCAACAGATTTATTTCAACAATTTAGAATCTAAACTTATCAAAACTGAAATGAGATACACACGTTTAAGATAAGCTAATGGATATTTTTTTTAAAAACAGACAACTTACATCTCATGTTAAAGCAAAAAAAAGTTCTGGTTTGGAACAATCATATGGTAGATATTCTGTATGGAAATTTTCGCTTTTATAATTGACAAATTATCTTTAATCGTTTTTCTTTATCATCTTCTTTTTGTTATTTCTTATTATTTCTTAAACGTCAAATATTTGAATAATCACCAACAATAAATGGATTAATTCTAATCCTTAGAAAATAAAAAAATGATTTTCACAAATCAGGGTGTTTTGTGAGTATAATTCACATCTATAATTTCTTAAAATATTTAAAAATGAATTAGTTTTTGCCGGAGTATTCACCAATACTTACAGTAAAAATAGTTATATCAGTTTAAGTTTTTTGAGCTGATACACACAATTTTCAGCAAGTGTATTCTTCAAATTTTCTGTAAATAAAAAAAAAGTAGCAAACTTTATTTTGAGCATATTTCTACTTATTTCCAGAGACAGTGGAAAACCAGAGCTTTCATCTGAAGATTCATTTCTGTGCTCCTATCATCTGATTACGACGAATGTATTATAAAGTGGCAAATTTACGAATTTGAAAAAACTTGTTATTGGATGGTGGAAATGAGGAAATTTCGCCAATATTGTAAATAAAATTTGGGTATTTTATCTTTTACAGGAAAGGAGCAAAAAAAAAAAATTAAAGTTGGATGTTTGGCACTTTTTGACAATCAACCCTTATACAACTGTCCTACCGGACAGTTTTAATAATGGAAACAGGCATACTTAAATGATAGTTTAGAGGTAATGCCAAGGAAGGCACCCTCAGTACTACTCTTAAATTAAATTTTACTTGGACAAAAATATCAACTATATAATTAAGTTTCTGTATCCGTTTTAAAATAAAAACTTTAAAAAGAATTTTATTCCCAATTTTCGGGAATTCTAAGATAACTGCTTCAGTGAAAACCCAATTTCGAAATCCCTCACAGATTCCACAAGAAAATTGTAAACAAACTTAATATTTTTAAAAAAGTCGCAAACTTATTCTGCACTCTAAAATTGTCACTTGATTTCTTTTTTTTCCATTCAAACTTCTTATTCCATCTCAAAAACAAAATAAGGTTATTTTTGGCTTCGTTGTCATTATATAAAAAAAATCACCTACTGATTCACAAAATTATATTAAGATTGTGCCTACTATCATTATTAAAGAAACATTCACCTAAATTTGTACGCAACCAATTTTCTGGCAGCTATTCCAAGAATACTCATATTATTTAGAGGGATGGCGGTTACTAGTTGATTTCGTCAAATTTATATCTGGCTCATTACATACATTTTATTATTAAGATTTTTTAATTAGATTCAAAAATTATTTTTTACTTTGAGATTTTTAAATACTGTTATTCTATACATATTAGCAAGGAATGTTGAGAAATAAGGGAAATAGATATATTATGAGAAACGCTATAGTAAATGAAGAGTATTTTTTACCTTCTCTTAAAAGTAAGTAAAGTCCCGCGATCATGCAAAGTTTTAAAGTTCTCTATTATCTTCTGAGTCCGCACAAGGGTTTTTAGAAAACGATGTAGTAGTTGTCAACCAAATATCTCAAAATCGCAAGCAGCTGAAACTTGTAATTTCTACTTGATACACCAGGTTTTCCTATCTAACTTAAGTAACCTCCCTTAATTGAAACAACAAAGATTTGCTCTAAATTAACTCCAACGAATTTCTTTCTGCAAATTTTATTCGATAATTTTGCGCCGAAAATTTGTTTAAGGGAAGAGAATTATGCTAACCTCTAACAGGCCACTTCAGTAGGATACAAAGGGCTTCAATATTTTTAAGCGAAATACAAGAAAGATTAGTGGGCTGGTAACCGATGTTTCCTTGTGCTGAGCCGGATTATGAAATCCAAGTCTATTTTGCGCAAACATAAATTCGGTAAATATACATATAACTATTATTCGAGCTAGCTAAAGCCAAAGCCGATTACATATAAATTATTTGCCAAAAATATTGTACACGATCCTAAGCAAAAATTGCCCTTTTTTTTATTTAGAAATATAAAATGTACTAACAATTAATAGGACAGAAGAAATTAACCTCACTGGTTAGCTCACTGAATACTCACCGATTCCCGGTTTCGAATCCAGCTGTTAGACCTTACTATAGCCCACAGTGTTGTCGGTAACGAGAGAACACTCTGTAGCCCAGTCAGTGCACTGAAAAATGCACCCTGGAACTTGACGCGCATTAAATTATTTTTTTTAAATCATTAAATCAACATTTATTTAAACGACTGTACAATTAAATACAATCATATTTACAATTAATTTAAATAAGTTTTTGAACACAAACAACTACATGTATTTATTATAAACAATAATTACCAAAAAAAATAAATAACATTACTTTTTCTTACTAGCAAATGGAATGTTTGGAAAATAATACGTGTAGGGTTAAGTTATCAATTGTGAATTGTATTTTTATGCTATTTACAGTATACACAAATAATATGTAAGCCTGTTTCTAGCGTCCTCAGAAATATTTATAAGCGTAAGGGTGCCTGAGTCGAAAGTCAATTATATCCATAAGTGTACATCTATTTCACATTAAGACAAAACTTTTAACAAAATATACATCTTAGCAAAAACAAAGAAACAGGATTCAATTTTTTTAATCCATTCCTCTAATATCAATGATCCCGAAACAACAAGGAACAGAATGTTTCTACCACCTCTCAAAATAAGTTCCATTTCAAAATTGGAAACATCTTCATATTTTCTTACTTAAAAAAAGGAAATTCAATTAATCAAAAATGTCAGTTATGACAAACCTCGATAAAAATCAAACCGAACACGTAGATGAGATGCTAAGCAATTGATATGCGTTTTAATTGATAAAATGGAGGACTGCATTCTCTGCAAATACTGATCATGTTGAAATCCAATGAGGCGAAAAGAGGCTCTTATAGGAATTTAGGAACACAATCGTATTTTCCTAGAGATAAAAAGTGTGTTTCTTTTTCTTTGAACAATATACTGTTCCAAGTGGCTAGATAATTGAAGCTGATATGAAAAAGAAAGTTGTAAACATTTAATGGATTACAAAAAAAAAACGTCATCTCGACGAACGCAAAATGGACTTCGTAGTGAACCTCAAATCTAACTACATTACGATTTTACACTAAGGTCTCAGATGTTCTAATTTGAGGATAACAGACAAATAACTATCAGCAAAAGTCCAGATATTTCATTTTCACTAAACGTGAAGAATTTGAGTTTTCCGGTTAGATATATGAAACAAAAAATACAGTTATGACTCTAGTGGTCGGTTTAATTTCCTTCAAAAACTTACAATTATTTTCATGGCCAAGAAATAGTTTTTCTGCTTTGACACCAACCCATGCAAATTGATTTGTCTGCCCAGGCTAGAGTTTTTATTTGTTTTGGGTTCTCAGTCGAGACACAAGGATATTAGTTCATTTTTAAACAAATTATCTAACCAAGTCAACCTTGGAGCTACCATTAAATAGCAATATAACTTTTCAAATAATGAAAAACTGCTATTATATCAATGCAAATATATTCCGCATCACATAGTTTACCATGAGAGCAAACTCTTATATAATATCAAGACACATGCGGCCAAGTAGAATAGGTGTGGGAAACAGAGTACTGGCCCTAGCTTGAGCATCCTTCGATTGCCTAAATCCTGTCCAGATATTATACATGGATGTCAACTTACTGCAAGCCAAGCCAAGTGAGAAATGACAGGAAATCGATATAGTGATAGCTCCAGAGAGAAAGGTGTGGTGATTGCCTTTAAGATCTCCAAGATGCTTATCAAAAAAATAATAAATGACAAGTACTTTTCAAATGGAGGGTAATTGACAAAAGTACGATAAGCTTCTAATCAATAAGAAACTCGCTTTACGAAGAATTAAACTAAAATTCTGAAAAGTTAAATTATATAACTTCATTAGTTCGGCCAGACTTACAATTCTGCAAGGTTAGACAAAGTACGTCGCCACACGTATGCTGTGGATAGCAGGAGCCGCCAATGAATTGTACCAATGTGAATTCTGGATATGGAAGAACTTGAGCTATTTATTGTAATTCACGAAGGAGCATCTGTCCTTTAATATCTAACTATCCACTCAAAGACTACTGTTTTATCTTACTTATTTGAGATGATTTTTTTTTTAATTTAGTTTATAACTTTGAATAATTATATTTCAGCAAAAAGAACATTATCGATTATTAATGTGATACTTGCGACCTGTAACTTTCTTTGAAGAAACCCAACTTCATCTCATAAAAGAAATGCCCTACAACCAAATGTACAATAAGTTATTTTAACAAATTCAAAAGAACAAATAAATACTACACTAAAAAATGAAAACAGGTAAATAAGAAGAACGTGTAACTTAGTTTCAGTTTGTAATAATGAGAATACTTATCATTATATTATACTATTAATTAATTAATTTTTAAAAATATTCTTTAAGAATCTATAGTTTTTTAAGTGAGAAATTTATAGCTGTCTCTCTATACTAGTGTAATCAGAGAATAAGAAAAGTTATCTTTCAATTAAATGTTCCATTAAAGGTGAAATTCAACTCTGTGGAAAATGGAAAATTTGCCTAACTATAAAGTAACTCATTAGTTATCTTTCTTCATTCGGTTACTTGTCATTCTGTAGATGATCGAATCTCGGCCAGGGTCCATTCTGGCTATACCAACTGTAAAGATGAAAATAAATGCAGAAATTATTATAGTGTAATAGACACGAGAATTTTAAAATAAACTGTAAATGTTAAAGGTACAAAAATTGTACTCACGTGATGTTGCAAGCAGAACCATAACATAAGCAATTCCAAACCATAAGAATATGTTGAAAAATACTGGGTAATTAGGATCTTCAAGGTCATCACTTTCAGTTGCTACCGCTGTAGGTGCTGCCATCTAAAAGTTGAACATATACAATGAAATGGGATACACAAATAAAAAAAGGCGTCAAGAAAGGTTGGCAGTTAGTTCAGAGAGGAAAATAAACCTCTCAGTGAATTCAAAGTAGAGTCTGGAGAAGGTGAACAACGGTATCTAAAATGTTGGATACAAGAAACGCAAAAAAAGGGAGAAGTGTTTTAATTCTACCATATGGCCGATATTTAAATGTTTAATATATAAAATTAATTTTTGATAACACAGTTATAAGGACCATCATCACTTACATAACTTTTAAACAATGTGTTGATGTTGCACATGTTTACTAGAGCGAATGCATGCGCATTCATTTACATGCGTAAATTCTAGCTAACCATGAACTAACTACACTTTACAGATACCTGCATGTTGCATACCTGGCACTTATAACTGCGTTATAAAAGTTACTAAGTAGAGGTTTGGTAGCTGGCACCAGAAAGCTTTGAACTCGTGTTAAAAGTGAAAACTGAATTAAAATTAAAAATTAAAACATTCACTTACAACTAAAAATAAAAAGTATTGTTTTTTACCCTAAAAAACATTGAACTAATCGAACTAATATATTTTTGTTCAAAATATTAATAATATAAAGCTCCGCTATTGTGCTGATGATAACGTTATGTATGTTAGCATATTTTGACACGATAAAATTGTTGAACTAAAAGCAAATTCAGTTTTATTCAAGATAATTACGTTCATACCAACTGACAGAATGTAATAAAACAACATAAATAATAAAGTCTGCTCAGGAATTAGTAGCGAACGGTTTACGCAATCATATTTCTTCCAAGTCACAGTGGACTTGAGTCTTCACTATAAGAGTCTTCATCTGCTAGAATTTACGCATGTAAATGAATGCGCAGAAAAGCCAGCATAAGATCGTATAAAATGAGAATACAATTAAATATTTCAAAGTTAAAAATATTTTTTTTTTTAAAAAAAAACTACCACTAAGAAGTCATAAGGACGACTTAGTCACTATAGAATGGTTGTATAACATTCAAAATACAGAATAGACCCCTTAGATAATCTTTGGCTTTCAAACTGTAGCACCTACAAATTATATGATATTCATATAAGCAACAATATCAGTATTCTATCAATACTGATGAAAATAAATGAACTATTTACAGCAAATATCTTTTCTACATTGATCTGCTTGTTCACTGCAGTTGGACAATTGTTTAATCTTGTTCACTACGATATTTGATATGGATTAAAGTAAAATCTCTTGAATAATTACTTTCAAGTTTTAAAACTAACCTCTTCTGCAACTCTTTTGAAACGTCTTGTGTGCACTACATCGCTGGAAATGACAGCGAAGAGAACCTACACAGATAATGAACAATCTCATCAATAAAAAAAACTTCCGAGTAAATAGTAAGAATTTACAGAATAATTAGTCATTAGACATTACCTTATCATTATATGCGGTATTAAAAACTTCAGAGAGGAGCAGAATAGAAGATGAAAGCAATCTTTTAGCTTCGTTCACCTGTTTGCTTTGGCCACCGTAAGTATCAATCAATGAGTGAAGTCCTGGTACAGTAAACCAGTGAACATCTGGTACTCCATCATTAACTACACCTTTATCATCTAACTGCAAATGAAACATTTGTTTAGGTTTGTTAATTCATTTATCACTAATCACTAAACAATTTACATAAAAAACAATGAAAATAAATATCTAAAAATAACTAATAATTTTACGTATAAATTGACATATGTAGCTTGCAATTTTCATACACCAAAGGCGAAAAGGAACAAATAAATATGTCTTAATAAATATAATCACGAACTCCGCGTTATAAAACAGCTTCTCTTAGTAATAAAAGTAACATTTAGTAATCATTTATAATGACCCTAACATTATCTGGATCAAAGGCAATATAAACTGAATCTAAATTAGACATTCTTAAGACGAAACGGTCCAAGCGTTTTTTTAGAAATCTTGTTCCGAACACTGATCTTGGTCTGATCTTTCAACAAGTTTCCCATGCAATAAAAATGAACAGGTAGATAATATTCTTCATCGTTCAAACAATTTTTAAAAAAGAGTTGGGGCAGAAGCGTTAGTAAAACTGTCCGGAAGGACAGTTATATATGGATTTACTATATTAAATATTATTGTATAAATAAAATTGGTTAAATGAGATAAACGAAAAATAATTGCAATTTAAAAATAAAACATAAGATAAACAAGTTTTTCATCCAATTCACATTTCTTACGCTCTTGTACATGTTACAATAAGCAGAATATCTCTAGCCAGAGTCGCCAAATTAAGCACTGTACTCGCCTATCAAAAGTTAGTTTTAAGAAAAATGATTAATTAACACATCCAGGTTTTAGCTAATTCATTCAACAGATGAGTTGGTGGTAAAGAAACTTGAATTTAGTTACTCAACATATAATATTTAACTGAACAAATGCTAATAATGCCAATTCCTTTTAAGCAAACTCGCTCCCCACAGTGTTCGTGTACGCCTAAGGTGATTAATGGAATGAAACCAGATTAGCCCAGAATTAACAAGTACTGATAAAAGGCTACAAATATTTGAAAAATGAATGCCCACTAATTAAGAAAGAACCACTAAGGCTGATACACTACTCTAAGTTGAGAACGCTAAGCTGAGAAGCTGAAAACTCAACATAATATTAAACAGTGTTAGCACCTTACCTTAGCAGTAATCGCATCCACAAGATTGACCTGCTCAATAAGCGCTTTATCTTCAGGTAAAGTTGGTTTCAAATACTCCACTGTAGGTGTATCTCTTGATCCCAATTCGCCATACACAGCTCCCTTTAACAAGCGCGATTCTTCTTATACATAAAAATATAATTACATATTATATTTTTATTACATGATTTTATTGGTCTCAAAAACACAGTATAGCGAACATACAGCTTCAACCGGCTGATCCATTGATAGATAGTTCAAGGTAAGGTTGGTTGCTGTAGGAAATCTGTCAATAAGCCTCCAAGATAAAGCTCTCCAGGTATCTTCAAGAGGTTCATCGGTAGATAGTGGGTACGTTCTTCCTTGAATTGAGTCCAAGGACGGAACTCCAGGTACTGACACCACAACAACAGCATCAGCAAAATGAAAAGGATCGCTTATGACTAATCCTGACCATCGAGGACTCTGAAACATATTAGAATTTTTTATAATTACTTAAGAAACAGTATATTTCTTCTTTTGTAAGTTTAATAATTCAATTTTGACATCACTCCCAAAACAAAATAAAAGGAATCATCACTCCACTAAATACTATTTTATAAAACAGTACTTCCACAATGCTTCTCTTAATGTATCTTAAATTTCCAAACTGTAAAATAATAAAATTATGATTGTTAGAAGTAACTCACTTCAGGGGTAGTGAAACCCATTGCAGCAGAAAGTACATTTTTCACATTACTCAAATCCATCTGTTCTTGGCCAGAAAAAGTAAGTGAATCTGGAGTTTGCAATATTGATATTTCACCGGCACCATGAGCTAAACAAACAAATAATATAACTAACAGATGTAGCATTTGAATAACAAAAAGTGGGCGTGCCCCACTAGTTTTACAGAAGGGTAACATTTTTGGCCTCTAAGCTAGCTTCTTATCACCATAAATGCTAGAAAAACAGAAAGCAGACTTTAAATACACATAAAATAAAATGAAGATAATGCTTCAACACGCATTTCCAAAATCAATAAAACTACTAAGTGTGATCGTAAAAGAAAATTATTCATACCATAAATTATCATTGAAAAGAAATATGTAACTATAACAGGTAACATTATGAGACACTTAATTGGATGACTAGTTTATTTACACAAATTAATAGTCAATATCTACTAATAATGTCTAATACACTGATTTCTTACAAGCACCCCTCCGACTGAACATTGATAGAGGATAAGTTAAGTACAAGTGCTTAAAACAGCTGATTTGAAAGACACTACCTGTGGCAAATTAAGATACTAAAAGCGGGAAATTCAAGTTGAATAATTTAAAGAAGAAATAAAGTCGTCTCCATAAATATAGCAAAGTAAGGTTAAATATGAATAATGTAGATGTATCGCTCAGAATGACTGTCTTGTCTACAATTGGTAAAAGCAAAATCAAATTAGAAAAATGAAAACAATATTGTCTTGGCTGTTTACAACCGTTAGGAACGCATACTTTCATACTATGTTTTATTCCAATTCATAAAGTTTCTTCCAACTTAGAATTTTGGTAAAGAAGTTGTAGTAAGAATGATGACGCTCATAAATATGTCTCAATATTATTTCAGGTCTTAAATTAACTTCTGATAACATTTTAAATCAAGATTTTTTGGAAAAGAGACGTTTAAATAAAAGTGATAACACTTTTAATGCTTCAACATTAGTCCTGGCCATGGTTGGCCATCCAGATGCATCGCCATGCTACCGGACGCATCCACGAGTTGCGGATGGCGGAACAGCCATCAGATATGGTTATTAGCTGCGATATAAACAGTCGAGGACAAGATAAAGCACATCAGATTGGAGAAAAACTTTCCGAATACACCAATGATGAGCAATGGTGACAACGCTACGCGCAAAGGCCAATTATGGAAAGACATTCTACACTCTGGGGAAAGATAGGTTTTTTAAGGCTTCTATAGTGGTTATGACATCAACAAAATTACGATTTCTATAATTTTTTCGAAGGCTTCCACCAGATATATGACAGTGTCTACAAAAAATGCCTATATGAGAGGCTTCATCAAACGTCGTCTCAGACAGAACGATCCTCCCTCTGACTCCAGAACTATTCAACTTAATGTTAGAAATGACTGCAAAAGAGATAAATTCCAATCCAAGATACCACCATAATCAGTAGGTTTTCTCAGCACTATCGTATGCGGATTACATCAGTTTAATGACATTCACGAAGGAAGCGCTTTCGGAAGCATTTGAGGAGATTGAAAATACGACAATGAAGTGAGTTTGATTTAATTATTATCTTATAACATTATAATTCTTCTTTCAACATAGATATTTGTCAACAAAATCCTATTTGAATTCGGTGCTTCAAATTTTTATTCCAACTAGGTTTTCGTAATAATGTCTTAAATAATTCTAGTATACACAGAAAGTTAATTTCAGGTGATGGCCAAATCGTTTTGATAGAATCCTTTTCAAAAAAGTTTCAAGAAAAAGCCTGAATGTTAGTTATCAAGTTAAAAAAAAATCTTTCAAATTATTTTTGAAAATTATTCTTAAACATAATACCTACTTATTTAAAACTCTGAAGTAACATATAATTGGAGAATTTAAAAAAAACAGTTCATTTTGGTGTATTTTTTTTTTTTGTTACATGATATAGTCAGTGCTTAAAATTGATCTAAACATGTTGCTGTAAAAAGAAGAACACTCAGTGTTATTTTAAGCATTGTTAGAACATCACTATCTCCACTATTGGAATGATCACCTCTTCGTTATTTAAAGTAGAATTAAATATAGGTGGACCAATAAATAGAATGCATTCAATATCATAGAGTTCAATTCTGGAAAAAAACAATTTTATTCTTAATTATTTTTTTAGAGTGACATCTGACGTTAGAAACATGTATATTATTATCATTATATTTTTTTTTATGTATTTTACTAACCCTTTTGAAGTATTTTGTTCTGCAGAAAACACTGTTGGCTCTTCTTGATAAATGCCTTCAGCTTCTTTCATATCGATGGACGCCAGTGTTTTGTCCAACTAGTGAAAGAAGAACGATATATATTCAAACAAAACAAAATTTCAATACATATTTAATCTATATTATCAAAAAATAAACAAAAAAAACAAAAACTGTTCCTCAATCTCCAGTAATCTTCCTTATCTCGACTGTAGTACTACCAACGTGATAAAATGAGAGTCTTGTCAGGCTTTCCAAAAAGATCTTAGAGTGCTTTGAATCCCGTCAAAACTAAATTTTCGTTCCATTCAATTTATTTAGAAATAGAAATAGAAAAGAAATTTATTATTCTGTGACAATTGTCCCCTAAGAATAAATACAGGAAACAAATAGAGGTCTTAACAGTTTGGCCTGTGATTAAACAGAAAATAAATAAATAAATAAATATTTACAAAAAAGTGAAAATAAAAATAACAGCAGAAATTAAGGAAATAAATTAAAACAATTAGAATTTCGGAGGAAGCTGAATAGAAAGTAGATAACTGAATAGACGGGATTTAAAGATAGATAGGGTAGGAGCATGGCGGACAGATGAAGGCAAGGAGTTTCAGAGAGAGGTAGCACGTATTAGGAAGGACTTGTCAAAGGATGAGGTACGGTGAGAGGGAATATAGAGATCAGATGAGCGAGATCTAGTGTTTCGGGAATGGATGGAGGATTTAAACTTAAGGAGTTGAAAAATATAGGAAGGCCTTTGAGACTGGATGACTTGAAAAAGGAAAGAAGCCAAAAAATATTGGCGGCGATAGACAGGAAAAAGCCTCTTTAACTCATCGCAGCAGTGCGAAATGCGAGAGTCTCTGGAAATGCTGAAAATAAATCTTATGAAGCAGTTCATGAGGCGCTTGACTTAGCTTCAATATCACCAGAAAGACTAAACAACCATAGTCGAAATGGGAGGATATAAGAGAGAAAACAAGGAGTTGCCGGGTCTTAATTGGAAAAAGGTGACGGGAACTATTAAACTGCTTAAGGATATGGATGAAACATTTATTTATTTTATTAACTGACATCTCACTCTCGTTTTAAACCAAGCGCTTGACCTGAGTGTTAATGTCGAAATGCAGTAGAAACTACCAGTTAGAAGGATTGTTTTTATTCTCCGTACATAGTTCAACTCTAGAATGCCGATTTAGCTTATGATTTAATAATGTTTTTACTATAAATTTCTTTATTAAGCTTTAAATAAAATCCAAGGCATAGACCGGGAATCGAACAGTAATACATCTTATCATATCATAATACACCTTAAGATGAGTTTTTACAGTAAATTTGTAATCTTCTTCTTCATTTGGGGTTACAGCCCTTGCAGGACCTTGGCCTCCTTTAGCAGAAAGTCCCAACCATCTTTGTCCGTGGCTTTCCCACTTTTATGACAGCCACAAGAGTCTGTTCTCTATAGAGTTGATACAATTCAATAAATTTCTCATTCTTCATTAAATATAATCCAAGGACAACATCGGGAAATGAACTCAGATGAATTGCCACTGCAATAAACCCTAGGTTTATTGCCTCAGACCGCTTGGTTAACATTTTACTTACCGAATAATATATTTATTTGTTGCGTTATTATTTTAAAGTGTTTGATCTATGTTAAACAATAAAAATTTTGTTTATTTAATTAAGGTACCTCATTGTTTACAGGAAAGCAAGAGTACTTGGCATGACAAACAAAATCTGGCATATTTTCTAATTTTATTCCATCTGGTCCAACATCAGGAACTGGAGTGCTGGAAGTATCTAAAAATTATAGCAAATTTTAACAACAAAATAAAAGAAATACATTATCAAATTTAATTTCTATTCTTGAACAATAAGAAGAAAATAATAACAAGAAAATGTAGAATAGAAAAATCTAAAATATTCAGACATTTAGTTCTTGGGAGATTAAAATAATTTTCTCATGACGTTTAGGAATTAACAGTAATTTTGAAAGTAATTTCATTTAAATTGTGCTTTAAGAATATTTTCTCACAGTAGGAACTTATATAAGCAGATCGCTAATAATTTGTTCTATTATGTGGTTGGATGAAGAACTTTTATTTCTGGTGTTCAGGATACAGCAAATAACAAGAGCTTATAAGTAAGTTAAGTCCAATTACAACCTTTATTTCTAAATAATTAGGGCATTACTACATATTCCGTATTATTCTAGTTCATAATGTGCTGTCTGCTATTTTTTTTTTTGCAACTCAAAAATTAATCATATAATGAATTTAACCAGCCTATAGAATAAAATATTACTTTCATCACTTATTCTTTAGTAAAACTTACCTTGAGATCTCACTTTTGAGCAATTTTGGCAAATATAAAAACCAAAAATTAATATGTAGACGTGTATTACTTTTAAATTTACCATTTTGAAGGAGTGTCCTAAACAATTTAATTTAATTTAATGTACAATTTATTTTATATTTGTCATAGAAACGGGTATTTTATATTTTCCTTTGAATGTTTAATTTTTTTTTGTCACTAGATAACCGTGGCAAACTCAAGTCTATTAGTTCGATGAATGTATGATTGCTAACAAAATTAATAATAATGATTTTAACTGTTATAAAATAATCGCAAACATTAATTTTTAACATAAAGGCCTAATATAATCTCTTCCAACATAAAGGCTTGTTAATAACTGTTATAAAATAATCGCAAACATTAATTTTTAACATAAAGGCCTAATATAATCTCTTCCAACATAAAGGCTTGTTAATCTCTGTTTACATTACAATTTCCCATTCTTATACAAAGAATTCCACTTTAATTTGGAATCTGAAACCGATCCGAATCTGGTACTAAAAGGTGTGACAGTTCCTTACACCTTTAAAGATAGTGGCCTCACGATCTCCTTCCCCCTTCATTAGTTCTTGCAAATATTTATTACAGTAATACTTTTCTTAGCTAAACATTCCTCTAAACACATCTGGAGTGTTCCAACAATTATAACTACAAGTTAATTACAAAAGTTCCAAAATAGATGTTTCTTCATGATGTAGATATCTTTAACAAAAACTTACAGTTTTAAATGTTAAGTATAAGGGTTGATTAAACGCCAAAAGGTACACAAATCAGCAAGCACCCAACATTTCATTAATTCTTCATTAATATTTAAGTAATTTTACTGCAATAATATTCATTAATATTTTTTAGAATTTATTAGATGTCACAGACCCTTATGCTGGCCATTTTCGTCTACAAAATATTTGTTCAAGTAGCACTGTAGATTGACTGTAATATCTAGTTATTTATAATAATCAAACTATTAAATACAGGTTAAAAAGAAAAACGTTATAAAAAATAAAAAAAAATTATGTGGCTAAAAAATTCAAAACTTTTTTTTATAAAAAAAAATGTAATATGTAATATAAAGTAAATAAGATATGTATATTTTTAGGACAGCTAATTATTCCAGTATTTTACTATAAGTAAAATTAGGGGGACTAAATTAAATTACAATTGAGAAATCAATAATTGTTGTTGAATAATCTACTTGATATAACTGTGTGATATTTATGCTCACGAATATTTCGGTAAGACGAATTCAAGACAGTAGCCTACTCTAACTTTGTCTTTTTCTACTTTAACATGCATGTTCATATGTGTGATTTATCATAATTATAACAAAAAAATATTATAAATGAAGTGGCCAGCATAAGGGTCTGTGACATCTAATAAATTCTAAAAAATATTAATGAATATTATTGCAGTAAAATTACTTAAATATTAATGAAGAATTAATGAAATGTTGGGTGCTTGCTGATTTGTGTACCTTTTGGCGTTTAATCAACCCTTATACTTAACATTTAAAACTGTAAGTTTTTGTTAAAGAGATTTTTGTACCTTTTGGATAGATTTTCCTTTTTGTCTATTTTACAAAGTTACATATCTGCTTTACAGATTTTTTTAAATTTGGAATAAGCAATTCTATCATTATAACCTGATAAGATGGTAAGTCGGAACCGTAACTACCACTAGAGAGATCTTTTTAAAGAATGATTATCGTTAAGGTCCCCCAAACCATCCTCAGTAACAACTTTTTTTGAAAAAGCGTTTTGAATAACATAGGAAGGTATTTGTGCGTAAATAGCAAAATTAAACTGCGATTTCATTACTTCCTTTTAAGAGGAGTAAGAAAAATAAACTGCGATTGAAGTACTTCTAGGCAAAGAGGCAAAGATTTTTTAATCGAACGACAATTCATTGATTTAAATCGGTTCACTCATTAATAATTTAAACGATTGCAGTACTTCCTCTTAGTAGGTGCAAGAGCATCAGCAATGTAGAGGAGCTTTAACCATTTATTCGAGCTGAATTATATCAAAATCGGACTAAGCGTTATAGAAATATTGGTAATAATAGTTTTAGAAAGGGCCTTATTTGGGTGGGGCAAACTCCCCTCCTTATGAGGCACGGTGTCGAGACTTTTAAAGTGTAAATCTGTACAAAATTTCGATTCGAATGACATTTCATTCATGAAAATCGGTTCACGTGTCGATAATTTGAAACGATTCCTATACTTCCCCTTAACAAGTGTAAGAGCTGATCACCGCTTTAATGTTACGTAGGGGAGCCCTAACCCTATCATCCTACCAAATTTTATCAAAATCGGGCCAAGATTTACAGAGTAATTAGTAATAATAATTTTGGAGGGGGCCTTACATAAAGGGGGCTAACTCCTCTCCCATTCGATGTACAGGGTCGAGACCCCCAAAAGGCACATCTACATAAAATTCCGAATCGAATGACACCTCATTCATGAAAATCGGTTCGCGCGTTTAGGCTGTACGTTGTTTACAAAAAAGGTAACAAGAACAACAACAACAACAACAACAACAACAAGAAGAAGAACAAGAACAAGAACATTTTTTGAAAAAGCCGTTTTTGCTCATTTTCGGCAACTTTTTTCTCGAAACCTATTAGATCTGGGTTGTTGCAAAAAAATTACAGCTATAAAGGAGGGTTTGCCCCATATTTTAAAGAAAATTTGGGAATTTTATCTTTAGTAGAAAAAGAGAAAAAAATTGTCAAAGTTGGGTGTTTTTCAACGTTACGCTTTTTCGTGCACTTTTTGACGATCAACCCTTATACAACTGTCCTACCGGACAGTTTTAATGTAATTAGTTTTTATTTTTGAAGTTAAGTTTAAGTTAGAGAAAGAACTTTTTCTATTTAGGCTATAAAAGCCATTTACATATTCTTTCAATTTAATATCAATTTCAGTTTAATATCTAGTCATTAAAATAGAGAAATTTAAAATTAAAATATAAAACGTTCAGAAGGATTTAAATAAATTTAGAAATAGTTAATTCTATAAACAAAAATCAATTAACTTTAAGTCACCATTATTTTAAATGATTAATACAACTTTGTCAAAACAGGAAGCCAACAAACAAACAAAAAAAAAAAAAAAAAAAAAAACTTTGTCAAAATGAAAATTTGATTAAAAATATTCTCAATTTCATTAAAAAGATAGAACACAGACTAATGCAAGTTTAATTAAGTAAAAATAGAATAGAAAAAGCAGAAAATAAAATTTAGCTATGAATAGAAATAGTTAATTCTATAAACAAAAATCAGTTAACTTTAAGTCACCATTATTTTAAATGATTAATACAACTTTGTCAAAATGAAAATTTGAATAAAAATATTCTCAATTTCATTAAAAAGATAGAACACAGACTACTGCAAGTTTAATTAAGTAAAAATAGAATAGAAAAAGCAGAAAATAAAATTTAGCTATGAATAGAAATAGTTAATTCTATAAACAAAAATCAATTAACTTTAAGTCACCATTATTTTAAATGATTAATACAACTTTGTCAAAATGAAAATTTGATTAAAAATATTCTCAATTTCATTAAAAAGATAGAACACAGACTACTGCAAGTTTAATTAAGTAAAAATAGAATAGAAAAAGCAGAAAATAAAATTTAGCTATGAATAGAAATAGTTAATTCTATAAACAAAAATCAGTTAACTTTAAGTCACCATTATTTTAAATGATTAATACAACTTTGTCAAAATGAAAATTTGAATAAAAATATTCTCAATTTCATTAAAAAGATAGAACACAGACAAGTTTAATTAAGTAAAAATAGAATAGAAAAAGCAGAAAATAAAATTTAGCTATGAATAGAAATAGTTAATTCTATAAACAAAAATCAATTAACTTTAAGTCACCATTATTTTAAATGATTAATACAACTTTGTCAAAACAGGAAGCCAACAAACAAACAAAAAAAAAAAAAAAAAAAAACTTTGTCAAAATGAAAATTTGATTAAAAATATTCTCAATTTCATTAAAAAGATAGAACACAGACTAATGCAAGTTTAATTAAGTAAAAATAGAATAGAAAAAGCAGAAAATAAAATTTAGCTATGAATAGAAATAGTTAATTCTATAAACAAAAATCAGTTAACTTTAAGT
Source organism: Rhodnius prolixus (assembly GCF_049639745.1). Lineage (NCBI taxonomy): Eukaryota > Metazoa > Arthropoda > Insecta > Hemiptera > Reduviidae > Rhodnius > Rhodnius prolixus. The sequence goes on from NW_027411624.1 coordinate 29,509,917, forward strand.
CACCATTATTTTAAATGATTAATACAACTTTGTCAAAATGAAAATTTGAATAAAAATATTCTCAATTTCATTAAAAAGATAGAACACAGACTACTGCAAGTTTAATTAAGTAAAAATAGAATAGAAAAAGCAGAAAATAAAATTTAGCTATGAATAGAAATAGTTAATTCTATAAACAAAAATCAATTAACTTTAAGTCACCATTATTTTAAATGATTAATACAACTTTGTCAAAATGAAAATTTGATTAAAAATATTCTCAATTTCATTAAAAAGATAGAACACAGACTACTGCAAGTTTAATTAAGTAAAAATAGAATAGAAAAAGCAGAAAATAAAATTTAGCTATGAATAGAAATAGTTAATTCTATAAACAAAAATCAGTTAACTTTAAGTCACCATTATTTTAAATGATTAATACAACTTTGTCAAAATGAAAATTTGAATAAAAATATTCTCAATTTCATTAAAAAGATAGAACACAGACAAGTTTAATTAAGTAAAAATAGAATAGAAAAAGCAGAAAATAAAATTTAGCTATGAATAGAAATAGTTAATTCTATAAACAAAAATCAATTAACTTTAAGTCACCATTATTTTAAATGATTAATACAACTTTGTCAAAATGAAAATTTGATTAAAAATATTCTCAATTTCATTAAAAAGATAGAACACAGACTACTGCACCAAATATTTTGGTGAGTTTTTAGCGTCTGACGACGAGAGTCGTAATGAATGATAGAATGGAGAGTGTTACCACTGGATTTCTAATTTGAGTTTGTTATAAAGATTCTGTTAAGTATATATAAGATAAGTATAAAGGTGATACTTTTTTCATCCGCACTTCATCCAAACCAAACCAAAAACCACAATTTGGCTTTCTAAAGAAAAAGAAAAGATGGGTTTGCTCTCGTCCGTAATATCATTTAAATTGTTTTGATTATCACACATTAAAAATTCTGAGCAACAAAAGACCTTAAAATAATTAGAATTATTTCTAACATTTGCTGGGCAAGATGAATTCAAATGTAATCGTGAAACTGTGTAAGAATATCAATTATTTTTATATTTTTATTGAGGAAAATAATTACTCATGTTGAATAACAATTACCCTCATTTTGATGTTAGTAAATAATAACAATAATAATAAGTGGGATCGCTGACTAAACAAAGATATCATGAATTCAAGAGAGAAATATAAAAAAAAAAAAAAAATGGAAGAAAAAATTATGCAACCCGAATGAAGTAATTTTTTTTAAATTTTTTATTGTCTATTCCTCAGTCATCGGTTAGTCTACTTTGAATGTATTTAATAAAATTAATGTAGGTACTTTATTTTTCAACAAGAATAATGAATGTTAAGGAAAATATTTTGGTGAGTTTTTAGTTTTTTTGTTTGGTTTTTTAAGTTTTTAATCTGTTCACAACAAAACTCATTGAATGAAATCGTTATAAATAATTAACCACCTTAATTAAACAGAGTGATTTATGCAAAACGCATAGTTAATTTGAATAAATCTCAATTAAGAAAATTTGTTTTGTCCCTAATTTCAATAATTTTCATCTTTTTTTATTGAAAAAAAATATATATATATAATTTGTTTAGTTGGCGAGTGCAAAATTGAATTCTTTTTAAAAAGCTCATAAATATGTAAAATGGAAGACTGAAGCTTGAAAAGTTTTAAAACAAGCAGTTTTTGCAGGAATCAAACAATTTAGCAATAAAAAATATTAGTGGTTTATAATTTCTCTTTCTTACTTCCGTAGAAAGATCATATCTCTGTCTGATTTTTGGTGTACCGAGAAGGTGATTTTGAGATTTGTATCTTTTCTCTTCAACGGTTGAATGTACAAAACTATTACTTAAAACCAAGCAAAAACACAGGAGTGAATGGTTTTAGCTAAAATTCCTCAACCGTAATTTAAGTTTCTCTCCAAGACGGCTCTCAGGTTTCCTTCTAACTTGATGTAATAATTAAATTACCTACTAATTAAATACTAAAATTTTATGTTTCTTTTTAAGAAGGCAATAAAATCAGTATTTAACTTTCTCTGAAAGTATCCAGTTTTAATTTTTTTTTTTTTTTTTTTTTAAAAAAAAGCAGGTAAAAGAGAAGTAAGGATAAATGTAGGAATTAATTTTTTATTTTAATATTTCTTTTTTATTTTTTACAAACGCTCTGTACACGAAATATTACCTACCAATCACTCTGCTTTTATCAACTTATCACTCATGAGAATACTTTAAATATTTAAATCTAATACTGTTATTCTAATTTATTTCAGCCAATAATTATGACTCTATCAAAAGTAATATTGGCTAGTTCAATATCTATACAAGAAGAAGATGTACAGTGCAAAGAAATTATAACGAAAAAAAGAAAAAATAAACTATTATGGAGAAGAATAATAAGTCTATTTGTTTTACACGCAGCCTCTGTAGCAAGTATAGTTTATTTTATATTGAATGGAGTTCATCTGCTCACATTTATTTGGGGTAAGTAAGAAATTATTTGTTAGAACTGTAATCATTATATGTCAAATTTTAAAATTTGTGTTTTAATGGGAATGCATGACCTAACTTAAACTTAACTTCAAAAATAAAAACTAATTACATATCTACATCATGAAGAAACATCTATTTTGGAACTTTTGTAATTAACTTGTAGTTATAATTGTTGGAACACTCCAGATGTGTTTAGAGGAATGTTTAGCTAAGAAAAGTATTACTGTAATAAATATTTGCAAGAACTAATGAAGGGGGCATTTTAGGAGTAATTGTAGCCACAATAGGAGGTCTCGGAGTTACTGCTGGTGCTCATCGTCTCTGGACTCATAGGTCTTATAAAGCAAAACCACAACTTGAAATATTACTTCTACTTTTCTTCAGCATTGCTGGCCAAGTATGTATACTTTATTAATCTTTCGTTATTCCAAATAATTTCAAGTTGTTTTTAATAGTATTTGCTTACTTATAGAATACTGTTTACCAGTGGGTATTGGACCATCGTGTGCATCATAAATACAGTGATACTGATGCCGATCCACATAACTCTAAACGAGGATTTTTCTTTTCCCATTGCGGTTGGTTAATGATGAAAAAAGGTCCAGAAGTTATTGAGAAAGGAAAACAAATTGACATGTCTGATATAAAAAATAATCCATATATAACGTGGCACAATAAGTAATTTTATTTTTATTTAGATTGAAGTTTTATTGCACTTTAGAAACGTTATTAGCTAATTCAAGGAGAGGGCTACAAACCGAAAACCTCTGAAAACGAATCTATTATTTCTCCTTTAGAAGTACTAGAATTTTAATGTTTTAGAATTGATAGAAAGTATGTTAGTAGACTGAATGAAGTTGTGTTTACAAAAAATGGAGGACGTGGGCAAGAGCATTTGTCCTTTATAATCATTTTAAAAGAAGTAAAACTCCAAATCTATCAATAAGCAGACACAAGTTTAGATTGAAGGAAAAGCGTACTAAAAATACGGAGGAATATTTTGAAATAAATAAAGGATAACAAACGCACAGATATAGTTTTCAACCTGATAAATTATAATTCAATTTGATTCGTTGAGCATAGCTGCTTAACGTATATGTTCATAACTTTTACCCCCTAGAAAAACGTAAAGGAAATTTAACTAGAAACTAAAGAAAAACCCAATCACTTGTAAGAAAATTTTGTTTTAAACCTTTGTGAAAATTTTTTTTTTATTATTTCAGATATTTTTTTCCGCTGCAAGTATTGCTGTGCTTTGTAATGCCAGTCTTAGTTCCAATATATTTTTGGAATGAAAATTTGCTAGTCTCATTTTTTGCGCTGGATGTCGTGAGATATACTTTCGCATTGAACAGCACATGGTCTGTTAACAGCATTGCACATATTTGGGGCACTAAACCGTATGACAAGTAAGTTCAGTTCAGCTTCATATAATTTAACATCTTAAAGTCAAAATGCTTACTTAGATCTTTGAAGGTTCCACAAATTTCTTTCTATTATATAAATAGGAATATTAAAAAATTACAAGGTCAATAAAATTGTGCGAACAATTTTGGTAACTAGTATTTTCAACAGAAAAATTTATCCCAAAGTTTTGAATTATAGAATATTATTGAATTCTCTTCAATCATTAAATCTCCTCTTTGATGATTATTGAGCATTTTTTTTTCAGGAGGATTTGCCCTGTGGACAATTTACCTGTTGCAGTATTTACATTAGGGGAAGGATGGCATAATTACCACCATGTCTTCCCATGGGATTACAAGACTGGCGAATATGGTCACTATAAAAGCAATGTCTCTACAATGTTTATTGATTTAATGGCTAAAATTGGATGGGCTTATGATTTAAAACAACCATCTAAAGAATTAATTAAAAATATTATTGCAAAACATGGCGATCTAAAAGGTGTCCCAGAACAAACTGAAAGTAATTATAAATCAAATGGCTGTCATAATTAGAAACATTAGTTAATTTCGAAATGTTTTTATTTTATGTTTTAAAATTATATGTCAGCGATTATTTAATTTCAATAAATGAATATCTTTACCTGACTATAATTAGTAAGCTGTATATACTTTAAGAGTGTGATTTATAAAATGTAGTTATTATTAATCAAGAAAAATTTTTTACTAAATTGAATTAGAAATTTTGTGAACTATCTTCTAGGATATTCATACATTTCAGTAATTCTAAAAATTCTTTAGCTCTGTTCTTCAATTATATATTTTAGGTTTTGTTCAGTATTTAATTTTATTTAATAGAAAATCACTGTGATTATTAATAATAGGTTTTTAGTTTTTTAGCATTTTTGTGTTACTTAAGACAATTTTTCTCAGTAAATTCTATTTAATAAATTTACAAGGAAAAAGTGAATGTAAATTTACAATAATAATAACAACGCATAAGTTTGACCCCTCTTTAAAATATATCCTAAAGTATTTTGCTTTAATATGTTAATTATGTAAAACAAAAAACTCTTAAGTGTTTCTAATTAATAAATTGTAAATATTTTATACCATAATAAATATATTTTTAATTAATATTAATTTTTTCAATATTACAAATTGAAACATTAATTTTGTTCCTTGTAAAGTATGCCATGGCCATCTTTCAGGAAAAATATGTTTGAATGGATTATTATAATGAGTTACATTGAAGTATGATCGAATGAAATCAGAGAACATTTCCTGGATTTATCAGGGACCTGTTTAGTACCCGAAATATTCTCAATCATTTCCCTGCATTTCCCCAAAACTGTGGGAGTCTTGAAAATTATTCACTTTACTTGATAGAAGCCCAATCGTGTTTTATGAATCTAGAGTATGCTCTTACTACATTTTTTTTTATTTTGACAGTTATCATATGAACACTAGAAAGAAAAAGTATTTGCGATGTCTGTGGATTTTCAGAAGGGGTTTGAAATTCCGTTCTTGCAAGAGCTATTGTGGATTAAATTAAGATCCTGAGAGTATCTTTAAAATTTTAAAAAAATTTTAATATAGCTCGTGCTCAAATGCTTCAATGTGGGGTTTAAGTGACAGATTGAATGAACAGATCTCCATCACCCAAATATATTCTTAATGATGAGTCCCTGAGTCTGATTTTATTTAAAGCCCTTGCGGATGTAGAAAACTATTTGAGAAGTTCAATTTTTTTGGAGTAACAATTAACAGTGACATCAACTTAGAAGTTGATGTTACTGTATGCTGACGATATTGTGATCTTGGCGGATTCTGGTGATGCTCTTTTAACAATAAATTAAGGCATGTTCAAAATAATTTAAAAAAAAATGCCACCAAATGTAACGAAATAGGAAATCTACCCGATCTATACAGGGTATTCTGCATAAGACTACGGTAACTTCGGGAGGCGATTCTGGGCATCATTTGCAACAAAAAATTCCATATAAACTATGGCTCGATTCGGCTCCATTTTATAGATATTTTTAATTTTATGTTTTTTCAAAGTGTTACTACTTTTTAGCAAAAAGTTGTCTATATTTCTCAAACTATTAAAGCTGCAGCTATTTTAATAAGCTCATTAGAAAGAAGGTTAAATTTCCTTTTAAATAAGCTAATTTGTATTCCAAAATAATAATATTAAGTATTATACTTTGTGGCCCAAACATAAGAAATAGCAAGTTTCTAATTTTTTCCAAAAACTTTGACTTCATTTTTCTCAAAAACATTTTGTAGGAAAAATCCGTGCACTATTCAGGAAAAACATTTACATACGATCACCTTTCGAACGGTATACAATAATTGGGGTTATTTTAAAAATTGATGCAGAAATCTGTGATTAATTGCAAAAAAGTAGGCCTCAAAACAGCGTCGGCGTTATGAAAGGAATTCACCTACCATAGGAATATAACTGATCAGAATCATCAAATCCAGTACGATTTACGTTCTAATCCCCTAGTTAAAAACTGACATGTTTTATCCTAAAAAAACAAATAAATACAACAATAAGAAAAGATAGATTAAAGTCTTCATTTTCATTAGATATTTAGTTGTCATTTTGTAATTATTATGCCAACGTATTCGAATAATGAATATCGCGTATGTTATACATCTACTGTTTCGTAGATTGGAATAGTGGAGAAGCTAGGCGGGAGTATTTTAGATGTTTTCCTGATAGGGTGTTCCGAACGCTAAGACGATCGTGGAGGTGTACAGGCGGTCCGGTGAAGTATTCTATCCACTATTATTTAATTTGGGGATCAGAGCGAGTAATAAGTTCTTGGCTTATTCATTAGCTCTCCACAATCTCCTGTGTTCGGCTTATTCATTAGCTCTTCACAACCTGTTAATTCCAAAACTTTATTGAGTAGTTCAAGAAAATCTGTGATTTATTCACATTATTTGGCATATTTCTTTAATTAACTAAAGAATAACACACAGATCTAAACTCGTTAAACGAAAATCCTCTCTTTCGAAATCGGTACCTAACACTCATTTAACAACATATTCATTTTTCTTCTTTTTATTTTATTTTATTATTTATAATGTCAATTTTATATTTTTGAATATAGTTCTTAAATAAATTAATTATTAAATTACACGTTTGCAAAAAATCGTACTGGATTTGATGATTCTGATCAGTTATATTCTTATGGTAGGTGAATTCCTTTCATGATGGAATTAATCACAGATTTCTGCATTAATTTTTAAAATAACCCCAATTATTGTATACCGTTCGAAAGGTGATCGTATGCAGATGTTTTTCCTGAATAGTGCACGGTTTTTTCATATAAAATGTTTTTGAGAAAAATGAAGTCAAAGTTTTTGGAAAAAATTAGAAACTTGCTATTTCTTATGTTTGGGCCACAAAGTAAAATACTTAATATTGTTATTTTGGAATACAAATTAGCTTATTTAAAAAAGGAAATTTAACCTTCTTTCTAATGAGCTTATTGAAATAGCTGTAGCTTTAATAGTTTGAGAAATATAGACAACTTTGTTGCTAAAAAGTAGTAACACTTTAAAAAAACATAAAATTAAAAATATCTATAAAACGGAGCCGAATCGAGCTATAGTTTATATGGAATTTTTTGTTGCAAATGATGCCCAGAATCACCTCCTGAAGTTACCGTAGTCTTATGCTGAACACCCTGTATATTGTTAAAGGGGAAAAAAAATGAAGTTGGCAATTCACAGTACTTCATTAAGAGAGGGTTCTCTGCGCTAAAAAAGATAAAAAGCCTCCTTATAAAAGCCTCAGTCTCTTTTTTTCAAGTCTGTTTTTTATGGCCTACTTCTACACTTGTGAGAATGGAAGCAGATGTTAGGGAGTTGAAGGTTCGGTAGGATTTTTAAACAGTCTGATTAGAATTTTAAAAATAACAGACAATAGATTTCCCAAGTTAAGTTTCTTAAGCTTAATAAATAAACAAACAATATTAAGAACTGAATTGGGTCAGTCAGATGTAAAATCTTTTCGTTTCCATCAGAGCCAATGATAGTTTGAGAAAATCTAAATTATGATTTGTTAGCGTATCACAGAAATGGTTTAATTGCAAATATGCGAAACTTTTCATTCTCTAAAGATCTATCGAATGTGTGAAAATTCAAAATATTATCTAAGGAATAAATCTGTTAGATTTGGAAGAGCACTTATTTTAATATTAAATCCCATCTAATGAAAATGAGGTTTTATTGGCAGTTTTGAAAAAAAATATCAGCAATCTTAAGTATAAAGGGATTTTTTTTTGTTTTTACTTTGTTTAATGACCAAGTTTATCCGACATGTAATTGTAATGAAGATGACGATTTTTTCATTTTATATTTTCTTCCTTTCTTTTGTTAATTTAAGAAAAACCTACACAAACCATTGTATTTAGCGTCAAAACATGTTTGTGTTATTTTAATAATAAAAAGTGAACATTATTTGGATAAATTATTCTTGCATGTGTGAAACATTTGTAGGAAATAAATTGTAAAAGAAAGTACATTGTGATTAAACTAGTAAAAATGAATGTACCGTTTTTCCTTTTCAATGAAAAAAAAGAAAGGAAAAAAGCCTGTACTCATCCATTCTTCTTTGCATTTTAAGTTTTCTATTTATTTTATATTATATTATTAATATTAAAGGGTAATATTGTGGGGTTCCCAAAGTACAATTAATTTTCAGGTAGTTAGCTTGGAAGTACTTTGAAGTAAATCATAAGAAAAAAAATTAATAATTAAAATTGAAGGAAGAAACCAAAGCCAGAGTCTTCGCTGAAAACTGATGCTTTTGCTCTTCAAAAGTTTCTATGCTTAGGAGGGCAATGCAGTAGAGCAAAGTAAATTAAATAGGACAATTGAAAGGGGTAAAAAATTATCGATTAAGATCTGCTGTATCCTCATTAAAATTTAGGTATGCTTCATAGGATAACTATTTAAGTTCAAAGATTAAGAGGAAAATGTAAATCATTGTTTTATAATTAAGATAAGGAGATGAATTTATCCAAAAGTGGGTAATCAAATAAATAGTGGCATAAAAAGTCACGCCATATTGGAGTGTAGCAAGTAAAGAAAAAATTGATCAATGTTCAAAGTGAACAACAGACACTGAAAAGAACTTTGACCGTTGGTGATCATATCATAAAAGATTATTATTTACACAGTGATTATATTTGTATTATTAGCAAAAAAGGAAAAAAAAAAGAAGTCATAAAGATTATAACCAAATTAGAGTGGACTTTGTACAGTCGTACGATTATGTTCTGATAAGTAAATGTCAATCAAACTTTGCACTTCATATTGTTTTTACATTAAATTATATAATTTTATTTACTCTCCACTTACTGTGGCGGAAACAAAGAAATTGAGTCAAATTGGCAAATTCTGGTTTCCGGAATATTTTTAAGAGGAAAGGGATTAGCTCCCCTTACCTTTTTATAACAAGATATCATATTTTTGTCGATTATACCTACTGAACAGTTTTAATATTGTCTTTTAGGTACTACTTTGGTACTACTTGGTACAAGGATACCCTAATGCAAGCTTCAGTATGCCGATTGCTCTTTTTGCGTTTATATTTCTTTGAAACACATCATTTTTACTTGAAGCATCCTTAATGATGACAGAGTCAGAGCATTTGAATTTCTCAACCGTTGGGATCCATTCAGCACTAAACCATCAATCCAATAAAATAATATTGTAAACAATTGTTAATGCCCCTTCCATCTGGTAAATGTAATCCTGCATCAAAGCTCAACATTCCTTTCCTTTCTGAAGTAGTTAAAACCAAATGTTTCACTAGATTTGTGTGAATCGCACAATAAATACGCTAGTAAAAAATGTACAATTCAAACTGCATTAATTTTATTGCAATTGGTTTTTAAATGTAATGAAAATTACTTTGTAATTTAAATCGATACAAATTTCTTGCATTAAATGCAGAAGTGAGCCCTGGACTTAGCAAGGTTGAAATAATAAAACAAGTTCAGAAGATTTCCTAGGAAGTTCTTGATATCTTGAAGAATATATATGTTGAGACGCCATCCGAGATTAGTAAAAATCAACTCTTTAAAAAAGTAAATGTTTATAATCAGGATAAAGATCTCTGGTTATGGTTTAGCACTCATTTCAAGAGACTACTCTGATTTAAATTGCAATTTACACACAATAAAGTTACGAAACAACGTCAATGTTGTAACTCTGACCTAATATTTTATTCAATTCTATTAAATCATGCAAATATTACATTAAATCTTGGAAATTTGTCTTAGTCATTAACAGGAATTGATAATGGATAAATGGATCAAATTGTACTTCTAAAATGGATTTGCCAAATTTCTTGAAGTTTTCAAGAAATAGTTTTACTGAAAAAGACTGATAGTCCAGTCAAATTAGGATTTAACATCAGAATGGGAGATAATAAGCTATAAAAGCTTGTATAAATCTTTGTTTTGGCATTTTATAAGTTGGTTCAAAAGTCTCACAGAATCTCGTGTATGCGTCATTGGAAATCAATGGTCAAAGGCCCCTATAATAGTTATTTTTTTGTAAATATCTTGTTTCGTTTGCTCTAAATGACATTTAAAGTTATTACAAAAGTTGTAGAGCATAAAATTCTCTTCAGATTTGGTTCTATGCAATTTTTCATTCAAACAATAGTTCTTGAGATAGAGGGCGAAAAGTGGGAGACGTTTAGCCGTATGTATACTGACGTTATGCCAACTGTGTAATTCGAGTACATAGTACCCTTTATAAAGTTTCAAAAAAATTATAATTATTAAGAAACCTTAGCTTCTAACCAATTAATGTATCTATATAAATAAAGATGTAAATGTTCGTTTGTTTGAAATCTTAAATCTCCAAAAGTTCTTCATCGATTGCTTTAAAATGTGGACACGACGTTGCATTCGAATACGGGCGTGTTTTTATGTTTCCATTAAATAGATGTCACACCTGTGACAGGTAAAAACGTGTTTTTTCTAAAAAACAAAAAACAGTGCCATCTGTTGGACCTGAAAGCAACACACACACTATACTAAATATTTTACGATTCCAATTCAATGTTTCCGATTGCTTTATGTGCAACAAATAGCCATGCATCAACCGACTACAACGTTCTTCTGCTTTCTTCACATTATGTCAAAATAACGTGCTTAAGAAAACACTGCTGTATTCGGAAGTGCCTGCGTATTACACATCATTTGAACGACGCAAACAGGGAGAACGAGTCGACGGACAACCTGGCATATTTAAAGAAACTACGATAGGCAGACTGTACACATCCCAATGAAGATGAATGTTTCTTTCTTAAATAAGCCCGGTCCAACTCTTCCAGCAATTGAGAATTTGGACAAGGATGCATTATAATAAAATACAATATTAGAAACAAGCACTAGGTCAATATATGTACAATAGTCTGGCTAGTATAACAAATAGAGGTTTAGAGAAAAAGTAAAATACAAAATCATCATAAATTTTGATGGAATTTCCTAAATTTCGGTTCTGAACATTGTATTTTTGTGCCAAGCGCATTTTTTACAGATTAGATAGGCTATTTTTGGATATAGTAGTTCAGAAAATAGGGAAAACTACAAAATCTTTCTTAGTTTTGCTGGAATTTCCATATTTTCTGTTTGTAACATTCTATTGTTGTGCCAAGCATATACAATACACATTAAATCGGCTATTTTTGGTTCCAGTAGTTCAGAAAATAGGGAAAACTACAAAATCTTTCTTAGTTTTGCTGGAATTTCCATATTTTCTGTTTGTAACATTCTATTGTTGTGCCAAGCATATACAATACACATTAAATCGGCTATTTTTGGTTCCAGTAGTTCAGAAAATAGGGAAAACTACAAAATCTTTCTTAGTTTTGCTGGAATTTCCATATTTTCTGTTTGTAACATTCTATTGTTGTGCCAAGCATATACAATACACATTAAATCGGCTATTTTTGGTTCCAGTAGTTCAGAAAATAGGGAAAACTACAAAATCTTTCTTAGTTTTGCTGGAATTTCCATATTTTCTGTTTGTAACATTCTATTGTTGTGCCAAGCATATACAATACACATTAAATCGGCTATTTTTGGTTCCAGTAGTTCAGAAAATAGGGAAAACTACAAAATCTTTCTTAGTTTTGCTGGAATTTCCATATTTTCTGTTTGTAACATTCTATTGTTGTGCCAAGCATATACAATTCACATTAGATCAGCTATTTTTGGATGTAGTACTTCAGGTCGGTTGGTTTTGTTTGTAGAGATTTTGAAAAAAGTGGGAAAATCCACAATTCGTGCCTTTTTTGCAATCATATTTACCGCCTGCTCTCTCCTTCATCGACAACAAAGTTATAGGAGTAATATAAATTGCACGTAGATGAAGATATTTTCCGTCGAGTACGCAAGAATAATTCCATATGAGAATGGATTTCACAGCGTTGCGAAGCTAATATGTATTGTGGTACTGGGTTCGATTCCCGGTCTTAGGCCTTGGATTTTATTTAATGGTTAATAAAAGACATTTACAGTAAAGTATGTTTGCTAGTCGCCTCCGTCCACGACACCTAATTGGTAGTTGGACGTTAAGCCCCGCCTGAAAAAACAGGCGATTACTTTAATTTTTATTATTAGTTAATTGCTAAGGTTTCTTAATAATTATAATTTTTTTGAAACTTTATAAAGGGTACTATGTACCCGAATTACACAGTTGGCATAACGTCAGTATACATACGGCTAAACGTCTCCCACTTTTCGCCCTCTATCTCAAGAACGGTTGATTGTATGAAAAATTGCATAGAACAAAATTTGTAGAGAATTTTATGCTCTACAACTTTTGTTATAGCTTAAAATGTCATTTAGAGCAAAGGAAACAAGATATTTACAAAAAAAAAGAAGAAGATTTTCGTGAACTTTGCCACTGATGACTTTTTATATTAATGACCTGTGTCTATTAGAAAGTAAGATTTTTAAGAGTTACATTTAGACATCTTCTTTAAAAAAATTAACCTTAGACAAGTCAATGTCAGAAGTCATTAGTAACTTCTTAATCCAATGCGGGCCTCCGGACAGAGGAGTTATCGTTGCTATAATCCCTAAGCTGTAATCTGCTACTAAAAAGTAACAATTTTTGAGGAGTACTACCTTAACTGGAATCTGTAACCTTCCTTTGGGAGCCTCTCACGAATTCTGGACAGAATGTTGTATGTATAAGTGAGAAAACATGAAAACAAGAGTAAAAAATTGTGGCGTGACATCAATAGAGAGGCGTTAGGTCGTGCATTGTGGATTGACGCGCAATATTCGCATGACCTTGAACCACTTGTTTAAACGTGAATTGTAACATTTTCCAGACTTTTGGAAATTTTACCTTTTAATTAATTAATATTAATTGTAATAATCTTTTTCATCATTTCAACTTAGCTAGAGCACTCCTTAATTCAATTTCTTTGGAGATATTCATTTCACTATTTAGATAAAAAATTTGAGTGATTGATAAAGAGGAAAAAAAATTATATAGTTTTTATAGAGGAAACTATTAAAACTAGGAACTATTCAATAGAACAGTTCTTTTGGTATACATATTGTCAGATATTACGTTTTCAGAGCCATGGATATTACTGTTGTAATGCCATGCTTTATGAGTTTATGCATTCACTCTTTGTTTACATTTATTAAACTGTACTTAATGCAGCAAGTTCATTTGCTTTTTTAGAAACCTCTACTTAAAATGGCTCGAGAGAAAGTGACAATTGTCTATTTTGTGGACGTCATAGTCCTCTTTCTCTGACAGGAGTTCTCTGGAACAAATGGTTTTTTCTATTTCTGGAAGGATTCGACTAAAGGTCTGTGTCGGTGGTGTGAGTAGATAGTTGATTCTTAGTACAGTTTCTTGTGCTACGAATCCATCCCATCTTTCTATTTAACGTTCTTCTTTCCTAACTGTCGTTTCAACGCTCTAAAATAGTTCCATAACATTTATAATTATGTACAATTAAATATGATGTAAAAACTTTTGAGTCTTAAACAGATATGTTAATTGAGATTTGTTGAAAATAGTCTTTGAGTTACATAATAATACAATTATTGTGCAATTATTTCCATTAGTACGAAGACTTGGTCACAAAAAAAGTAAAATATTAATAAGAAAGTAAATTTTTCAATAAGTGAAAACTGGTTCTAAAACATCTGAACCACGCCCTAAAAATATTGGCACATACACAACTACTGTAAATAATGTCACAATTTATCTTTTCTTTTTTTTCTAGCTAAGTTAACTGGAAAGAAAAGTGATCTTGCCATTTCTGCAGCTATTAAAATTGATTTATATTCTTCAAACATGTCAATGCAAAGTAGTGCACGTTAGATGATATCTACTAGTACTGCAAGTAGATGATATCCTAATAAGCTCCAAACGCTTCATTATATTTAATAAATTTGGAATGCTATTTGTTTATGTAAAAGACAAACAATTTAATTTCAATTATTCTCAGTTATTTTTTTATTATACAAAATTATAATTATTATAATAATCATACAAAGTAAAATGTATTGTGGTCTAAACTATGAATTGAACATCAGGCATTATAATCAATATCTAGGTTTTTCCATCAATTGCAACTAATATCTTAAAACCAAAAATTTATTTTAATGGGAAAATCCTTGATAATTTAGGTAAGAGAAAAATAATTCTTGAAATGTAATTCAAAACGATTGGTGAACACGTTGGAAACCAGCACAAGGATTAAAATAAGGGAATTATTAATTAAAATACAATCAAAAATAAAACAAACCAACAAAAATGGGGGGAAAAAAATTAAAGATCAGAAATCAGAAATGAAATTAAAAAGTTGTCAACAAAATATTCAATATTATTTTATCAGATTAGAGCACTTTAAGGTTTTATTTTGTAAAATAAAATTGAAGGATCACTTTTTTGATAATTACCATTTTTTTCTTTTAAATTCAGACAAAAGAATAATAAACTGTAATTAAACTGATAAAATGTGAAATTAACAATGAAATTAACAAGAATGTGAATTAACAATTAAAAAATAACTTAAACGTTGTGAATGCCAAAATTTGAAAGTAATATATTAATGGAGTTGAACCAAAATGAGTAAAATAAAATAAGTTATTAAAAATATGTTACTTAGACTTATTTTGGGAGAGAACTAATTGAAAAAACAAACTTTATATTATTGGCAAGTCCTTGAATTCTGTTAACAGGAGCAAAATACATGTAGTAATCGGAAAGAGGAGTGATAAATAGAAGAGTTGACCGAACCTTATGAAATAGGATATTGAAGTTGTTAAGCTGTAGTTTATTGCAGTCAATGAAAGAGTTCAATATTATTTTTCACTTTTGCTGTAAATATTTTTTTGTTTTCTCCAAAACATCCTAAAAAGGGATAAATTGTTTACTTTAATATCGTTAATTAATGCCACGATTGATGCAAGAGACTTTCTCTGGTGCATTCTACACGAAAATTTGCAGAAAAAAGAATAGTACTATGCATCCTGTAAATAGTTAAAAAGTGGATCATCTATGAGGGCTTAATTACTAAATAGATGACACTTACTGACATATTGAGGTATGAGCTACTTTACTTTCAAAAAAATAAGTGCTAGATTGAAGTACTAGTAAGTATACGATGCCGGATTCTTGCAAGCTTAAGGTTTACTGACGAATTCGTGTTCCTTTACATCGTTCTTATTCAACAAACATCTTTCAAGTGTGGATAGCTTACTTCATTCTAGAACTACAGGACATGTACACCACAAGGTATACCTTCGGAACATTTACGCAATATAGTCAGCTGAATAATCGTGAAATTATTTTTATAATATTTTTTTATTTGGAGAGTTGATATGGGCATATTTTTCCATGGAGACCTGTAGTTTCTCATAGATGTCTGTGGACCGTTTTCTCTTCTTGAATAATTGTTTAATGACTGACTTGTCATAGGGTGTATAACCCATTTCTTCAAGAACCTTACCTTGACAACTTTCTTCTCTATTCCTTAACCCCATGCTAAACCTCATCATTTGCTCTCAGAAAAAAAAAAACATGGAATTTAAATTTTTAAGAGTTCTATTACTGAGCAATCAGCCCAATCATTTTTGGCGAATAGATTGCTCGGTTCTTTAGCGCTCAAAACATATTATTTTATTTTTGTAATCATATAAATTAATTGCACATTCACTTATACTTGGGTAAATAAAAAAATATATCAACTAATTGGAGTGGCTGCTACCATTTGGGTTTAGGGAACCCACAGGTAAATAGCTTATCACTAGGGAACGGATTCGTATGTATTTACATATTTTTTTCTAGGCAATTTACAGACGTTTTTCAACTAGAAGTATTCATACTGACACTTTTTAAGCCGTTTGAGTCTACTTTTATTTCACATATTTCCACATATTTGGACGTTATCGCATATTTATACATATTTGATTAAAATAAATAAATATTTCTACATATTTAATCAAAATATGTACATATTTTTCATTTTGGGAATATTTTCATAATTGGGAGGTGGTTGACAGGAACTGTGAACCACAGACTGTAGGGCTGTGAATCACAGTGGTTAAAAAAGTGTTCTTAAAAGCACCAAGTCGCATTAAAATGCTAAAAGATCTCTATCCAGACTTGTGCCTTCCACCAGAACCAATATTGACAAGATGGGGTACTTGGCTGGAAGCAGCTCAGTATTACTATGAAAACTACAATAAAATCAAGAATGTCCTTTCACATCTCGAAGACGAAGCAGTAGCGATAAATACAGCCAAGTCTTTATTCGAGAAACCTAATTTAAGGAACGACCTTGCATTCATTTCTGACTATTGCGTATTTCTTGCATAAGCCATTACCCAACTTGAGTCCCAAAATGTTCGACTGACAGAAAACGTGTCCAACGTTAAAAAAGTCATCGAAAAGGGTGGAAGGAATACCTGGGAGTAAGGGAGATCTGATCAGATCAAAACTGGTAGAAGTACTGAGCAAGAACAAAGGGTGGGAGACCATCTGCCAGATTTCTGATATTATCAGTGGAACAGAAGTCACCTCAGAACATCGTGTACCCTTTACAACCAACGAGATAACTTCTTTCAGCAAGGCACCTATAACATCTGTAGATGTTGAACGATCTTTTAGTCGTTACAAGTCCATCATACGCCCAGATCGTCGTCACTTTACGTTCCAACATTTGAAATTTCATGTGGTTGCAAACAATTTCGAAGAGTGAAGTTTTCAAAATTGAAAATTTAACACATCTTTTTATAAATAGTAAAAATGTTCTTTGTTGTATAAATCATTATAACTTGTAAAAACAAATTATTTTGTTCCTAATAAATTATTATAAATTGTAAAAATGTTCTTTTCTTCAATAAATAATTATAACTTGCCCCCCCCCAAAAAAAATTCCATTTTCATAAAAAAAAAATGTCCATTTTACTTAAATATTCCAGAAAATATTTTAAGAAAATCACATATTATCCACATAATTGACGAAAATAAATGCATATTTTAATTAAATATTTGGCATTTTTTAAATACATAAAAATCCGTTCCTTACTTATCACTATACTTTTCATGTTTTATGTACTCTTACTGAAGAGCTACAATAAATCTTTTAGATCGGAATGAATTTGTTTTTATAAGCTCCTAATATATTATCCAATCTAATCAATGGTCACCTGATTTGTGTTTTTAATAGTAACAAAATCTACGTTGTAAAACTCTGCAACAAATCTCCTCCTATATCTGGAATTTCAAAATTTGATTTACAAGCCGCAGTATCAGCTCCCTACCGATAAAATCCTTGTTTTTGAATATCAAAATTTATTTCATTACAAATGCAAGATTGTAATTGATTGCACAATCCTGAAAGCATAAATGAAAATTTTACTAATTCTTATGCAATGAGAAAAACTATTTCACTTTCAATGTAATTAATTGATTCTTAAAAATATAAATTAAAACTATAAAACAAAAAAAGGAAAAAATTAGGAATGAAAATCTAAAAATAATTTCTTTGATAAAGTAAATATTAGAATACTAGGTCAGTATGTAAAGCTTACAGAAATGACTGCGGGTCGCGCTGTGCCTCAAGGCCAATGCCACGTATTCATTCCAACATATCCAAATGCTCACCCACTTGGCCACGATGTGGACGGTTACGTTGGACTACGCAACAGTAGTTTCAGTTCATTGCACTTAAAACATAAATTGTAGATTCTAATGTTGGAGCTATCGTGAAATTATGAGCGTTTATAAATTGAAGCAATATAAAAATGAATTTCTTCTTTTTTTCCTTCATCAAACTGAATGAAATATTTTTTTATTGTTAAATAACTTGTTAAAAATATTTACTGACATCTCAATTACTACCTCAGGCGGAGCAAGGCCTCCTTAGACCAGCTTTTAATTGTGCTACAGAAACAAGGATCTGTGCCTCCTTCACAACTCTTTGCAATTCTTCCTTCCCATGGGCAAGTCTCCTCCATCTTCTTACACTGAGTCTTCGGAGGACTTCCTCCAAATCATTCAGCCAGCTTTTCCTGTGGGCTTTCTCTGTTTCTACGTACTCCAGGCATATCTTTCAATACTTTTTGGGGGGGATTCTCTCAGCTGGCATCCTCTCCACATGTCCCGGCCACCTCTACTGATTCCTTCTTAAGAAAGAGATCAGTTCCAGCCAGCAGTAAATCTGCCAGAGTTCGGCATTCTTTATTTTCCTCCAGTGCCCAACCTTGCAGACAGGTCTTAGAAGAATATATGAACAGAAACATTCATCATAATGAATTAAAGAATATGAGCTTTAGCGAGTATTTTGGGACTGTTAGGGAAAAAATCGTACAGTAGAAGAAGACGAAAAGACCAGAAGATATATATCAAATATTTGATGAAGAGTCTGGAAAAGCTGCAGACTCTTTTAGTTTGCTGCTTATGTTAAATGACCCGAATTGAGGGTCAATAAAATCCTAAATCATATGGGATTTTCTAGCAGCATCGCCAGACCAGTTAAAATGGAAGATTATTTTAACCGGAATTTGAAAATTTTCAAACAGAATTTCGATGAAGCGTAATTGAAGACTTTCTTGCGAATAATTACTGCAGTAATTTTGTCGATTTGTTTATTAAAGAGATATTGAGTTAGAATGTTACTCATTTAAAAGTTTGATTGTTCTTCATTCCAAAATTAAAACGTGACGAGTTGAAATTTAAAGGTAGAACATCACTTATTTCAAAGCTGGAATGTGTTTACTTCAAAGCTTAAATGTGGCTTTACTTTGTGTTTTTACTTGTGTTGGAACGTTAATCAAATGTAAAAAATGTAAAATACTTAGACCCTGTATACAAAAATCAATCGATCAGAGTGTTGACAGTGTACTCAACGTCTCTAATAGATGAATGAAATTCGATGCAATGGAACATTTAATAGAATATTAAATTAATGCACAGATGATAAGCATATTTATAATTTAATAAAGGCAATTAGAAAAGATTGTTTACGCATATTTTGTAAATTGCTTTGTTTACATGAAGTAAAGGATTTTATAATCATAAAATGTTGACTATGACTAGTTTATTTAAGTCTGAAAGTTTTTAGTTTGTGTTGATTACGCTTAGTAGACCATCTATCTATTAACTGGTGTTTTTAATCTCAATTGTTTATTTTATTGATATTTTCTTTATTAAAATAAATAATTTACTAATATACTGATTTGTGAATGCGCTCATACATTTTACGTTCTCTATTAATTAAAAAATTCTTTTACATACTTCGGAGTCCTCCGAAAATATAGCTAGTTCTGTGGTACCAAAATTTTGGTATCTAGATACGATCTTACTTCCTCCTTTTATTACATAATACAAGAAAAAAAATTATAATAAACCGAACAATAAACAATTGTTCTGCATTTGATTGATTAATATGCGCAAATAATACAGCTAAACAAAGTGTAAGATAATTTTTCACATATTATCTGCACGGAAGCCGGAAACAGATGCTATCATTTTTTTGCGGACAGTTTCCGCAATTGGACAGAATTGAAATAATTTTTCATTTTTCTGGATATATCTAATTTATCTTATTGAATTAAATATTTTATTATTATTTACAAAAACAAAATCAAAGAACGCAAATACCATTTAGCCTAGCTAATTTAAAGAAAAATCTTTGGATTTAGCTCAAGGATGGAGCGCCAAACTCGCTAGCTAGAGGTTCCGACGTGCTAGATTTTCGAAGTCCAGGAAGGTTCTTTTTTTTATGATTTAAGGCGCGTCAACATCTAAGGTTATTAGCGCCCGTAGCTTTTTTCAGTGCACTGCCGGCCTCCGGACAGTGTTCTCTCGTTACAGACAACACTGTCCATCACCGGATAGTGAGCTGTAAGAAGCTCCTAGGAAGAGAAAATCTAAGGGTCAGCAGCTGGATTCGAACCCGGGGACCTCCGCGTGGGAGTCCAGTATGCTAACCTCACAGCTAATCCCTTCCCTCAGGAGGGTTCTGAAAGATGTACTCTTTACCAGCATACTTTACACGCCTTACAGACCGGACTGTGTCATTGGCCGGCCGATGATTACAGGTTGTGGCCATATTGACCAATGAACTAAGTTGCTGGTTACTTACAATAACTATCAGAATGACATTGTAAAAGAATAAAGGATAAAGAATGGCTGATTACTTTAGAAAAAGAAACGTATGACTAAGAGCCTACGATAACGCTGAAGACTTGCGGACTCGAGGAGTAAAATACGGGAGAGTTTGAGTGCAAAAAAAGATGATTTGAAGTTTAAATATGGCGAGCGCCGCAGTTTGGAAAAAAAAAACCTTCAGGAAATCTCAATTTTTCCAAAAAAGAATCATTTTGGTGAAAGATTTAAAGTAAAACATAAATCGTTTAAAGCAGTTTTTGGTAGACTTTGGTTTCCATACTTTCCTTTCAAACCGGTAAAGTTAAATTGGTGATTGTTAAATCTAATGTAGTTTTTAAACGATAATGAATTTTAGGTTTTGAAGTTATAGTTCCCTTTTTTAAAACGATTTTAGAGACTTACCCTTAATATTTTTAATAGACACAATTCAGATTTAAATTATATTTCATTATTTTTAACAAGACGTTTTGGACCTCCCTGTGTTCATTTTCAGGTAGAATTTTGCTATTTATTAAACATTAAGTTCAACATCCACATCGTTTCACTTCATCATTCTTTAAATATTTCAGGGGAATCTGAAAACGTCCAGTTAAAAATGATAAAAAAAATTTGTCACTAAAAGTGAACCTTTAATAACCTACTCAAGGATTATTGTCCTCACTTTATTTTCTTACTCTCTTAAAAACATTCTGGCCAAAATATCTCTCTTTCTTTGTTTCAAATTCTGGAGTGAAAAAGGAAGTATTACGAACGTGCCAAATTTTACAAAATGTGCATTCAACGGAAATGCATATTGTGATGTAGAACAAGAAAAAAATGCACTTTTTTTTTTTTATCGCTTGGTCTGTGAACCGAAAAATCTCATTTTTTTCTCTCACAAAATGTTACAGAATGCTTTTTATAATTTTATAATTTATAACCGTTTTGGTTATATTGCAACATCTGTCTTCATTGATTCGGAATTTTCTTTTGAATTGCAGTTTTGCTGCAAAAATCTTGTAAACATAACAATGCCATTTTTATAATTACATCAAATGCTATTATTTCTGAATGATCAGCATGTTTTAAGGGATATCACAAGAAAAACGATTGAATCTTAGAAGCCATAACGAGCCAACTATACTGTCTTAGGTCCGTTAGTACTAGGGTTGCCAACTCTATAAAGTTCCAAAAAAAAGGACACCCTAAAAAAAATTAGGTACATACAGGGTCGTAGACAGGATTTTGGGGCCCGTGAAATTTACAGGGTGTTCAGCATAAGACTACCGTTACTTCGGGACGCGATTCTGGGCATCATTTGCTACAAAAAATTCCATATAAACTATGACTCGATTCGGCTCCGTTTTATTGTTTTTTTTAATTTTATGTTTTTTCAAGGTATTACTACTTTTTAGCAAACATTTGTCTATATTTCTCAAACTATTAACGCTACAACAATTTCAATAAGCTCATTAGAAAGAAGGTTAAATTTCCTTTTAAATAAGCTAATTTATATTTCAAAATAATGATATTAAGTATTTCACTTTGTGGCCCAAACAAAAGAAATGGCAAGTTTCTAATTTTTTCCAAAAACTTTCGACTTCATTTTTCTCAAAAACATTTTATATGAAAAAACCGTGCACTATTCATGAAAAACATCTACATCACCTTCCGAAAGGTATACAATGCATTGGGGTTATTTTAAAAATTGATGCAGAAAATTCTCTGATTAATTGCAAAAAAAAGTAGGCCTCAAAACATCATAGGCATTATGAAAGGAATTCACCTACCATAAGAATATAATTGATCAGAAACATCAAATCCAGTACCTCAATCGATAACCTGTTGACCTATTCAGTTCAGTTAGAACAGAAAAAACAATACGCCAAATGAAGAAGTCTCAGAAGTCAGAACTTATATCAAAAATGCAATAAAATAAATTAGATTTGTGTGAACAATATCTGAAAAAAGGACAAAAGGCGTCCTTTCCTAACTTAAGAAAGGGCAAGGACAACCAGGTGTTAAAAAAAGGACTTCCCTTTCCAAAAAAGGGCAGTTGGCAACCCTAGTTAGTACTGACTAACCCTCCTTTATTTATAATTTTAGGTTAACCGAAGAAAACCAACGACTTCCTCTGCAATGTCAAAGGTCCACCCTTAATTATGTATGTAAGGTTTTTTTCCATATAAATTTTTTATTTGGCCATTGCAATACGCAAATCTGAAATACATCATAATCACGAAAATTTATTTTTCCTCCTTATTGTTTCAATGCTCTCAACTTGGACGAGTAATAAATAACAGAAAATAGAAAAAAAAAAAAGACCTTCCAACTTCTCAGCAAAAATTATTTAACGTTAGATGGCTTTACTTAAGGCAGACAGAGCTTTTTTGGAGCGCCAATCTTTCTAGAAGAAATTACTTTTTTTCCTTTATTTATTTACAACTGCGTAGAGTACAATAAGTAAAAGAGATCGCAGAGAATAAACAAAAATAAAATAAAAAACACATGGGCACTCGATGAAGTGGCAATGCAGTGTCTTCCTAATTAGAACTTTACATAACTGAATTAAATGTTTTCTAGGTCATGACGCTTCTGGCGTTGCCTATTGTTTTCAGAAAGAGTGGTAATATAAATTAAAGTGATAATGAGAATATCAGTGAATCGAATTTTTTTTTATCAAGATGTAGCTAGATCGGAACACGAAAGGGATATTGAAGGTCATGATAAGACTGGAAACATAAAACTACGTACATTCCAGATAGGTCGAAAAATTGGTAAGTACATCAGTCTTTTGTTTTGTATTGTTAATTTGGAGTGTTTTCCTAGTAAATTGTGTAATAGTGTGTAGCGTCGTGTTATGTTTTGAATAAATCTTATTTTTAATCATTACTTACAAATAATCAGCTGATATTATTCACCTAGTCACAAACAATTACAAATGCAAGTCTTATGAATTATTAGAATAAATAAATAAATTTTAGAATTAAAGTAATTATGTATATAACAATTAATCTTTCTTTTTAGTATTTTATATGATTTTCTTAGGCAATCATAAATTATTGATTGCTTTTAGTATACAATGATTGGACAAAGAAAAAGGCTGCGTACAAACAGCTGCGAGAAGCTTCAGAAAAGACTTGTGGGATTTATGGTGAAATAAAGGTAGTAAATAATACCTAACTTTGTACCACATAAACAAATACAATGTTCGTAAGTGGTAAGCTTAAGCGTTCAATAAATAAAATATGAATATTAAATAAAAGAAGAGGAAACATCACTTAAACAAGATTGCACTGTCATCATTACCTGCCTGATTTGAAACCAGAAATGTCAATAGACAAAATGGCCTACTGGAAAACATGGTCATTGTAAAGAGCAAAGGTTAGAACAGGGATGGCGAACCTTTTTGAGATGTGGGTCAAATTTTGCCCATTTGCACAAGAGTTAAGTTTAAAAATGTTAAACTGAATATTTTCATAACTAAACATCTTTAAAATTCAGTTGGCTTAACGAGTAAAACGGGACGAAACAAGTGCTATGGAAGTCTCTTTTTGCAAACATAGCTGAACAAAAGTGTGTTTTATCTGAAGAAAAATCTAAAAATGGTTATTTGCTTTGGGTTGTCGATTTTTTTTAACAAACAAAATATGAGTAAAATTATTCATTTTTTGTTGATATTTTGTACACACTTTTGCTTTATTTCAAATACTACAAAAGCATTTGTCGTCATTTGCGTTTTAGAACTGTAATGATCAAACTAAAGGTTATAGACAGCATTTAAATTGCCTTTGTGTCAATGCGTGATTGAAAAAAAAATACAGATAGAATATAAATTATCAACACAATTAGAAAATCTAGATCAACCCACGTTAACAAACAAATGGTTGCCTAGCAATTGTGGGCCAGTGAAAAAGCTTGCTTGCTACGCGGTAGAAGTGTTATAGACTTACGATCAGTGCCTGACCCGCGGGTCATAGGTTCGCCATCAATGGGTTAGAACTTCAAGGAGAAATCACCAAGAACCTCTTCTCATAGGGTTAGATTGATCAACCTAGTTCCCCTGTGCAGACACGGCTAGTTAGAAGAAGAAGAGCCTTCGTGATCACTAGATTATGGCGCATTGACATCAGCTTACATTGACTCTAAATAACTTTCCTCGCCAAAAGCTTCAAAAGCCTTGGTCTTTCGGAACCAGCCACCAAGCCTTCACAGGCATATCCTTGCCCAATGCAAAAGATGCCATCAACACTAAATTCTACTTCCGGCCACATTTCGTGACAACATAAAAGTCAAGAGTGCAAACGCGAGCATGGAGAGATTTGCTATTTTCCGTCAAAGTCTGTAGTAAATTTAAGCATGTATTACTGATTAGGAAGAAGTCTCCCCCCATATTTTTCGAAGTACGAGGGTCGTTTGAAAAGTCCGTGCAAAGTCAGAGAGATAGCACTACTGGCGCGTATCGAGGTTATGTTTAGTTAGTAGCATCTCTTGGAAGAACACACACCAAGTTACAGCCAGATCGGTCTATTTCTTTGTGTTTGGCATTCGTTTGAAACGAGGAAGTCGAGTGATTTTCAAAAAATGGACGAAAAAGAATTTCGTGTGTTGATTAAACACTACTTTATGAAAGGCAAAACGCCTCAGGAGACTAAAGAGAAGCTTGATAAACATTATGGTGACTCTGCACCTTCGATTAGAACAGTTTATAAGTGGTTTCAAAATTTTCAGAGTGGCCATATGGGCACAAGTGACGCTGAACGTTCTGGACGCCCTGTTGAGGTTACTACTCCAGAAATCATTGATGATATGGTGAGATTGCTAGTGCTGTGGGCATCTCGAATGAACGGGTACATAATATTTTACATCAACATTTGGACATGACAAAGCTATCCGCAAGATGGGTGCCGCGATTGCTCACGCTTGACCAAAAACGAAATCGTGTGAAGTGTTGCAAGGACGGTTTGCAGCTGTTCCAGAAGAATCCGCAGGACTTTAAGCGTCGTTTCGTCACTGTGGATGAAACATGGATACATCACTACACTCCTGAGACCAAGGAACAATCTAAACAATGGGTTACCAAGGGGGAATCTGCGCCAAAAAAGGAGAAGACCGTTCCTTCGGCCGGAAAGATTATGGCGACTGTCTTTTGAGATTCGCAAGGAATAATCCTCATCGACTATCTGGAAAAGGGTAAAACTATTACAGGTGCATATCATTCATCGTTATTGGACCGTTTTAAAACCGAGCTGCAAGAAAAACGCCCACGATTGGCCCAGAAAAAAGTCCTTTTCCATCACGACAACGCACCAGCTCACACCTCAGCAGTTGTGGTCGCAAAATTAATGGAAATAGGGTTCCAAAACGTTTCACATCCCCCCTATTCTCCAGACTTGGCTCCCTCGGACTACTATTTGTTCCCCAATATGAAGAAATGGCTGGCGGGAAAAAGATTTTATTCAAACGAGGAGGTGATTGCAGTAACGAATGGCTATTTTTCAGACTTGGACAAATCCTATTATTCGGAAGGGATCAACAAACTAGATCAGCGTTGGAAGAAGTGTATAAGCCTAAAAGGAGACTATGTTGAAAAATAAAAAAGGTTTACCCCAAAAAATTAAGTAGTTTTTATTTTTGCACGGACTTTTCAAACGACCCTCGTAATTGTCGTCGGGCATTAATTGAAATGTTTAAGTAAAACGTCATTTTTGGTTTTTAGGATACAATAAATTCCAAATAAGCAGGCCCAACTTCAAGGTGAAAGTGCTGACTGAATTATTTTTAAATTTTAATGAGAGGTGAATAATTATAATAAATAAATATATACCGTATATATGACAGTAGAAGGTACAATATCATTTGTAAATAAATGATGTCATTTGTTGACTTTCAAGTAACTTGTGACTTATATTTTATAATACTCTCAGTTTGTCTGGGATGTATAATGACGTGAATAACGTATACGTGTTCTCTTAGTTGTTTAGTAAGCAAACGTTTCATCTAGTGTCGCAGAGGTGTTTTTAATGATGCAATACTAAATAATATCTTTGATATTGCTACTAACGTATGTTGCTAGCAATACACGTATGTGTATCTTTTTTAACAATTTTTCTTCGAAGTTAAAATGAAATAATTAGTAAAAAAAAAAAAAAAAAAAATAGGCAAGCGGTTCTCCAACAGTACAAAAGTATATCTGGTGAGGTGAGCCTTCAGATGAGGTGAGCTGATTCCAACCAACCGCCAGTTGACACGTCACTGGCCACAGCTGTTTGTGTAAAACTGGCGGGGAGCTCCTATAGCCCTACAGGGAGGGGCATGCTAGTGATCAGACGTGCGAACTATAGGCGAAGCAGGACATTGAGGTGTGGTAGAGGGGATTTGTATAAGTTCATCGGCCCATTTCTTTGCCGGCTTTTTATACTTCTGGGACAGTTGGTTCGAAGCCGGTAGAAGTGTTATAGACTTTAATGTGTTAACAAGAACTTTTTATTTCAACAAAGACAAGGTATTTACTGGAATAATTTTATAAAACATATATTTAACTATTGGTTATAACTAACATTATTTAACTTATGTATAACTTTATTGTTATGTGAAAGCAATTTTTCTTTTATCACCTACTGAGTTATCAGGGTACCGAGAGATGTTCCTCAAATCTTGGTAAATTCGTTCTAATACCACTTAAAGTAGATAAAAATCTGTTTCTTTAGATAATTCCTCTTCTTAAGTTTTATTTGTCAAATTCCACTTTCCATTACAAATCCAACAGAATTTAAATTTATATTTTTACCAACCAATCTTTACTAGAAGTTAAAGAAAGTTTTGTTGTAGAGATAAATCTTTGATACAGTAGAGCTTATTATTGGTAATATTCCCGTTTTAAGGTCTTCTGAGTATGGACCAGTGGTTTTTAGCAAAATAGTTTGTGTGCAGAATCAAAACTCAAATTTAACAGGGTTTCGCAATGGGTTCTGTCCAATAAAAGTTGGTCAAAAAATTGAAAATTTCATTTTATTATTTATTTTATTTAGTTTTAGCGATTTACCGGATTTTGATTCTGAAAGAACTCTTTTTTTGCAGTTCCCAGTGTACGGTAAAAGGATTTTAACAGAAATTTGTATGTGTGTCTTCCTTTCTGAAAGCGTATGGCCAATGAAAGTCATAATCAGTAAATCTTAGAAATTCATATTTGGATATTTGACTTCAGGGTATCCGATTATAAGATATTGGGATGAAATCGAGAAACCAAAAATAGAATCTTATCTCTGGGCTTTTTAAATGTTACAGTTTTGAAATACGTTGCCAAAATTCTGAACAAAATTTCTCACAACTATTTGCATTGTTGTGAGAAACAGTTGTTTAACTTTTCAGATTTTTTTTGATTGATAATTTTGCACTAACTAATAAAGGAGTTGGAATTATTCGCTGAGGATTTTGTAGGGGCGAATCAGAACGAAGCCTCAATATTCAGTTTTTACAGAATCAATGAACTTTTTAAGTCAAAACATGATTTTAAAAACACAAAAAAAAAAACATCTATAAAGTATTTGAATAAATTTTGCGAAATAGTTTAAAGAAAAAAAAAAAAAGTCAGTAAGTGGAACTTGAAGTTGTAAAATTTTTCTCAACTCCCAGTATTGGATACCACGCTAATATCGGCCACGTGGTCGATTTGAGCATTTAAAACATTTTCATTGTTTACACTTCTCTCAATACTGGTTACAGGCAGTAATGTGATCATATTTTTGGAATTGAGTTTTCTTTAAATCTTTTGTGATAAGTTACAAAAATAAAAATAAGAAGTTGCAATAACACCAGAAATAGGTCATAATAATAATAATAATAAAAAATCTCAGCCATCTCATAATTTTGTATACCTTACTGGTATTATTGTCACTATCGGCTACAATCTATGAAACCGGAAGTGTGATTTTTTTGTACAGATATTTTATTCAATCGTTACTTTTAACAAGCAAATATCTGAACAGTTATATAAATCTTTCGTTGGTTAGTTTTCTCTATAAACTTGGAGCTTCATCCATAGTTTTTACTGATAAAGAAGCTTCATTAATCTTGGTATTTAGTGTAAATATAAGTCTAGTGCAGTATTATTCTTACAATGTTATTTTTCGATTATCTTCACATTCATTTCTGTATCTATTCACTCCCTTACACAAAGTCATCTAGCTGCACATGAAGTGTTCGAGCCAGATTTGTCATTTGAGAAAGAGAAAGCCCACAGTTTCTATTTAAATTCCTATCTTCTACTTTCTTTTGTTGCCAAATGAAGAGAATTACTATCATACTGTGTACATTTATAAAAAAAAAATGTATATATTTATAAATATATATCATATTTATAATACATTTTTCCCTATTTGTACTCGTATTTTTATAGAAGCAAAAATTTTTCTTTTGTAATCAATACAAGACCATATTTAAACTAACTTATAGATTAATTAATAGTTATTTATTTAACAAGTGTGGAAAATACTTGACACTCGAGTTAAATATTATATTTTTTCTGCAACCATTAGATTTATTAACTAAAAAAATTAAAAATTTCATTTTTACAGCCTACAAAAAGTAATTTATTTATTATAAACATTTATTGTTATATTACAATTATTTACATTACTTACGTATTCACATTACTTATTACATTTTCTGATGTTTCTTTTATTGATGGAGGAGTGTTTTCTAAACAGGAATCACTAGAATCCATTTTAAATTTCTATAAGGTAACACTATAACCTTTTTAACTGTTATAATTAAAAGTATCTAATTATTTATTAAAGTATTATTTTTATTTCTATATTCCTTTCAATTTTTATTTTATTTTTTAATATTCGTTTTTTAATTATTTAAATAAAATAAATTTAAATAAGCTTATTAGAGTTTTACAGAAAATATTTATGTTAATAACAAAACTTCTTATATCAAGGAAGCACAATAAAGTTTTTCCACTCGCTAGTGAGGAAAGTGACACTAATGGGAATTTTTCCCCACTAGTGTGGGAAGTTGGGCATTACACAGCTGATTTTAATTGAGTAATGAGAACTTCCCTACATGGTTGCAGAAAAATGTAATTATGTTGTAGAAATGGTACTAGTTTAGAGGTACAGTCACATCTACTTTATCTAAAATAAAATCTCAAAAAAAGAGTTGTCATTTTGTCCAATCGTAGAAAAATTAATAACAGTTATATAAAAAAAACATAAACAAATTTAGGTTAATAATTTACGGAAAAACCGGAATAAATGTTAACTAAATAAAACTAAGTTTGGGTTGATGAGATTCTTTTTTTGGAACTTTTTGGATAGATTTTTTTTTTTATTTTGAACAATTTTTAATATACTATCTAATGATGAATAAATATTAGGATATCTGGAATAATTAAGACTGATTTACGCCGGGAATAGGGGATTCATTTTCGTTGTTAATACTTCTCTCAATCCTGATTGCAGCAAGTAATGCGATCAAATTTTTGGGATTGAATTTTCTAAAATCTTTTGTTATAAATTTTAAAAAAATACCTTGAGGTTTTCTGGACGGCCCATGCACATAAACATTTGATATCAATGACATACGACGACTTCTCAAACACATAAATCCTATTAATTTTAATCAAAAATGATTATTTTCTGTAGAATATTCTAAAAACCTTCGAAAGTCTTTTCTGTATAGTTGAATATCTGGTTTTCCGATTTTTCTTAACATTTGGAATAAGCATTGCTTTCATTTTTAACTTATATTGTGTACCAGGTTAGTTTTATCTACTATTGGAGAGATTATGTGAAATGATGTTTAGAGTTGCTGTCTCCAAAGAACTCTACAAAACAAAATTTCATAAACATTTTCAGTAAAAGTGGAAGATATTTATTTGTTGGCAAATAGCAATTACCAATTAGAAATTAAACCACGAATATAGTATCCCTCTTAAGAAGAGGAATAAAAATTAAATTACATTTACAGAACTTCTCTCTCAAAGTGAGATCAAACTGCGATTACGGCACGATTGCAATTATTGCCCCTGCCTCTACTTCTTCCTGCCAAATTTTATTAAAATATGGCGAAAATTTAAAGAGTTATTATTTAATAATAGTTTAAGAAGAGGCCTTCTTAATTGGGAGCAAGCTCCATTCACAAAGTACGAGGGTCGTTTGAAAAGTCCGTGCAAAAATAAAAACTACTTAATTTTTTGGGGTAAACCTTTTTTATTTTTCAACATAGTCTCCTTTTAGGCTTATACACTTCGTCCAACACTGCTCTAGTTTGTTGATCCCTTCCGAATAATAGGATTTGTCCAAGACTGAAAAATAGCCATTCGTTTCTGCAATAACCTCCTCGTTTGAATAAAATCTTTTTCCCGCCAGCCATTTCTTCATATTGGGGAACAAATAGTAGTCCGAGGGAGCCAAGTCTGGAGAATAGGGGGGATGTGAAACGAGTTGGAACCCTATTTCCATTAATTTTGCGACTAATCGAAGGTGCAGAGTCACCATAATGTTTATCAAGCTTCTCTTTAGTCTCCTGAGACGTTTTGCCTTTCATAAAGTAGTGTTTAGTCAACACACGAAATTCTTTTTCGTCCATTTTTTGAAAATCACTCGACTTCCTCGATTCAAACGAATGCCAAACACAAAGAAATAGACCGTTCTGGCTGAAACTTGGTGTGTGTTCTTCCAAGAGATGCTACTAACTAAATATAACCTCGATACGCGCCAGTGGTGCTATCTCTCTGACTTTGCACGGACTTTTCAAACGACCCTCGTATAACCAAAAAGACCCCAAAAAAACCTTACCTACATAAAATTTCGAATAACCTTGCAATTAATTCATGCAAGTTGCTTTAAGCGTCAAAAATTTGAAACAATTGCAATTCTAGCATTGGATTTTCCCACCTAAACCTGAAATTTATAGTTTCTTTTCATTTGTAAAAGGTTTTTGAGCCCGGAAGGTATTTAGTAAATATAATCTCTCCCCTCTGATTGAATAAGTAAAAAAAAGTTGTTGTTTTTTTTTAAAAAAAAAACGAGGGAAACTCTAGAAGGCTGTTCTCCTCTAAATGATCCTTGGAGATTGTGGTAATTTGATCTGTAATTTCCTTTAGGGATTTCCTGAAGGTAACCCAAATGTAACGCAAGGTAATGCGATTTTTCTGTCTTTGAATGAAACAATTTTTTTAAGGTGTACCTTCTAGAAAACACCATTTTATAAAAACTGTTTTTTTGAATTCAGCAAAATCAAAATGGTTAAAGCTCAATTCAGCCCATTTTCTGAGACTTCGCCTTCTTAACCCCACTTTAGCCATTGATCTCTATTTGTTTTGCAGCGACTAACCTTCTAGTTTCTTAAGTGGATCTATTTTCTGGCGTTTTCACCAACTCCATTCGTCCATCTTAATTTAGGGCCAGCATATTCGCTTAACATTGTGCAACTTCCTGCTCCATGAGTGCTTTTAGGCATTTCCTCATACTTCAAACCGTGCCCATTCGTGCTTAGCGTTAAATTCGCCGAATTCTTCTTTCAAAAGATTTTTAGCATCTTTTTTTTGTTTTTGGATATTACCCAAGCTTTGGAATTGTACGAAAGCAATTGAAGAGCTTGGTGCAAAAAGGAGTTATCTACAGTTTTTTAAAATTTTTAGTAAGGACAAAAAAAAATCTAAATATGCTTTAAGATGTATTCCTTATGCTGTGTCTGCTGTAAGGATTAGTTAATATATTGTGATAGGGTCACTTGGGGCTCAATTTGAACTTTCTAGGGCATTGTTTTAAGCTTGCTATAAGCAAAAGTTATTTTGCAGCTAACTCTTTTTTTTGCACCAAAATCATAATTTTCAGTAAAACTTGAGTACATATTAAGTACTTTAGTCAACAGATTTCTTGTTTTTGAGCTTTTTAAGTAGCATTTTGTGTCTTGTCGAAGCGAATGTTAGATATATTATTATCCCTGTCAAAAAGAAAAATAATATCTACCTAATATAAACATTAATTAAACCTAATAAAAAATTTTTTGTTTGTTTGATTGCGTCATCTTTTCTGTTTGGAGCAAAAGAAAGTTATCTGGAGTAGAAAACTCATTTTTGCTCCAAATCTAACCCTAGGTTAGAGAATAAGTAATAATAAACGAGTCTGCGTAAAGACTCGTTTATGCACCAAAAGATGTAGAATTGAACATACAATAGGGGGGCGCTACTAAACACATTTTCTGAAAAAAAAAATGTAGATAACTCCTTTTTGAAGTTATTAAACTAATTATATTGTTTGAAGTTAAGTTATAGCCAAAGGATAAATAAATAATTGTAAAGACCATATTTCTGTTTATGTTTTCAAAATAGGTTTTGGAAGCAGCAGTACTGGTCCCTTCCTTGTGCGTTTTATGTTTGAGATTGATGTTTACTTGTTTTGCAATTTAAGAGATCCTCTGCCATCACCTCATGGATTGGTCTATAGCTTTTACAGAAATAAATAAATAATTAATCCGAGTACTTGACATGTTTGGGTTAAAAATAGCGTGGACTCTCGATCAGCGATTCCAAAATTCTTTTAAAATAAATACATCAAGGAATATTGTTGAATAAAATTAGTTGCTAGATCCAATTCCAGAACTTTTCAAGTATTCATCGATGTCCTGGAAATAAAATTGAACTTAAAATTCGTACTTTTAACAATTTTCCTTTTTTGCTCTTCTTACTGACGGTAAAATTAGTTTTTTATTTTTGTTTTTTAAGTTTCCCGCGCTTTACAACTTCAAAAAGTTTTTGAGACAAACTTTCAGTGAATGTTGGTGAAGTGTCTTTTCAGGTATGGCTTTTACTTTGCACTTCTTTCTAAAGTGAGATTTATGTTTATCAAAATTTAATAAATTTAGCTAAAATTTGAAATTTTATGAATCTCTCCGATGATGAGAATGAATCACATTTGAAGGAAAAGTAGATGTCAAATTCTCTACATCAAGACTGATAAATCCAACTTAGTAGCAGACACTTGAATCAGCAAGATATTTGGATTGTGAAGTGGGTCGGGATCTACAGTCAAAACTACAGCACTAACCTAGACATGTCAAGTGCTCTAGGCTTGCCCGCATTATCATACCCCATCAGCTTATTTAAACTGTGATAATTAGATTATTTTTTTTGTTTTTAATTAAGATTTAATTTTAGACAATGCACTTCAAATGTTTTGAAAGTGTATGATCATCTAATTAGGTTTCCTCATTGTGGGTGATGTTGGCCATTTTTCCCTTGTCATGCTAGCTCTTTTTTTACCTCTTACTTTTTGGAAGCCTCAGCCTTTTGTACTGCCACCCGATTATCCTTTAATATGAATGTAAATTATCTAAACGAAAATTTTTGATAGCAATTTTCATAAATTTCGTTGTAAAATATTCAATATTAAGAATGACGATTCTATAATAGAAACATTACTAAACTGTATTCATAGACTTATTTAAATAATTTTGGGAGCTTCCCCTTCAATGGAAACAGTACTGAATTAGAATTTCCTTACTGAGTTTCAATATTACAGTTCATTATTATTCTAATTACAATTTAGCATTTCAATAACTAGCGTCTGTTAACGAATGGAATACATTTGACAATTATTTCTAATTATTTACTTTAAATTTAGTTATTTTGCATTTTTTCTTACTCCCAAAAAGGTAGCAATTATTTGGCTAATTTTCAAAATTGAATTTACACCATAATGTGAAGATCGATTAATATGAGTAAAAACAAAGTTTTGCGTATATGTTCGTTGTGAGTTTAACAAATATCTCATAAATGGAAAACCCAGAACACACTTTTTAGTATAATTTTGGAACTATTATCGCATCACGCATGTTCTAAAATTTAAATTGAATTCCTACAGTCAGATTTAATGATGCATTTTTTCTTTCTCTCGATTTTCATTGCAGTTTGAATATTTAAGGTTTTTCACTTTTATTTTAGACTTTTGCTAAGGAAAATAGATTTTTGTTGCTTATGGCGGAGGTCCAGATCCATTTTTAAAGTGCTACGTCTGAATAGATTAGTTTTCAGCAGCGATCAAAAGATTCTTTTTTTTTTTAACTAAATGTTTGCCCATTATTTGGCTGTTTTAATGTCAAATTCATCTATAAAAGTCTTGAATAAATAGTTTAATAAAGTGAAGCTAAAAAAAAGTGGTAAATTAAGTATTACTTCAATTTAATTAATTTTATTCAATGCACGGAGAGTTTCGTATTAATTTTGTACTGAACTGTGATCAGAATATTCAAGGTAGTAGTATAATGCATTTGTCTCGGTGATGAAATTTGATTGGTTTAAATTTACTTTTTTAGAATACAAACTTCCTATTTTACCCACTTTATAATCTGCTCATCTTTATAGAAAACATTTGTTTGGAAAAAAATCAGACTTTTAATGTTCTTTGAGGAATAGTAGACGGGAGTAATGAGGCTTCTAGGGGAGTAATGAGGCTTCTAGGGGAGTAAAGTGGGGCTTCTAGGGGAGTAATGAGGCTTCTAGGGGAGTAATGAGGCTTCTAGGGGAATAATGAGGCTTCTAGGGGAGTAATGAGGCTTCTAGGGGAGTAATGAGGCTTCTAGGGGAGTATAATGAGGCTTCTAGGGGAGTATTGATGCTTCTAGGGGAGTAATGAGGCTTCTAGGGGAGTATTGATGCTTCTAGGGGAGTAATGAGGCTTCTAGGGGAGTATAATGAGGCTTCTAGGGGAGTAATGAGGCTTCTAGGAAAGTATAATGAGGCTTCTAGGGGAGTATTGAGGCTTCTAGGGGAGTATTGATGCTTCTAGGGGAGTAAAATAAGGCTTTTAGGGGAGTAAAGAGGCTTCTAGGGGAGTATTGAGGCTTCTAGGGGAGTAATGAGGCT
Source organism: Rhodnius prolixus (assembly GCF_049639745.1). Lineage (NCBI taxonomy): Eukaryota > Metazoa > Arthropoda > Insecta > Hemiptera > Reduviidae > Rhodnius > Rhodnius prolixus. Next base: position 29,545,381 of record NW_027411624.1, read on the forward strand.
TCTAGGGGAGTATTGAGGCTTCTAGGGGAGTAATGAGGCTTCTAGGGAAGTAAAATGAGGCTTCTAGGGGAGTAATGAGGCTTCTAGGGAAGTAAAATGAGGCTTCTAGGGGAGTAATGAGGCTTCTAGGGAAGTAAAATGAGGCCTCTATAGGATTGATGAGGTATCTAGGGGAGTGACAGTATTTCTAGGAGTAATACTACTTCCCTTTCAAAGTTCAAAATATCGTACGCACCAAATAAATTTATTGATCAGAAAATCTGTTGGAAAATTACTACCTATAATAAAAACAATTTTTCCTTTTCTATTATTTCAGCGAAGGAAATTATTGCTAAATTAATGATATTGAATTTTTACTTGAGTCTGAAACAATGAATTTGTGTTTAGGTAAGGGTGGACAAAACTTTAAAAATGGAAAAAATATTACAAAATGCTCATACCGTACAATTAAGGGACCATATTGGGAATCCGGTTTAGCATGCAAAATCCCTTAATCGAAAAGAATATTTATTGATTTGTTTTTACTTTTTAAACATTTTTTCTCCACTCATACAACATCTATCTTCCAGAACATTTCCAGACAACATTTCTAGACTTCTTAAAAGACAGTGGCCTCGCGATCTCCTCTCTGATGAAGAGAGTCAATAGAATGTAGAATGTTATTGGAGTGTTACCGCTGGGTAACTTCTCCACTCTGATATGTGTGAATGTTATTTATTGTTATCATTGTTGCTTATAACGCAAAATGCGTTGATTGTAACTAAATAAATGATTAAAATAATAATATGTAATTTGAAAATGGCCTCAACGATTTTTTCCGTTTAAGATTCATTACTCAACACCCTTTTGAAAGTTTCATCTGATTAAATTATTAGAAATAATTAAACTATTTCCTAAACCACAAATCCACCTCGTTAGAGGTCTTTATAAACCTCTAATTTCCCTATAATGTCTCTCGGCATCTAAACTGAATCTATAACTTCAAGTAGTCATTTGAATTACCCATTTTGGGTTTGTCCCTTACTTTTTTGTTTTTGTTTTTTTTTTTCGACGGTAATCCCAATCAGTCAGCTTTTAATCGATAGAAATACAATCGAAATCATTTTAGTGTCATCTAATAATACATTTTTAGGTTTATTTACTTCTAACTGCAGAAAATATTAAAATCATGACAATTTAATTATTCAATTAAGTACAAGATGACTGTGATGGGTCTATATTTTCGTACTTACCATATATTATATATCACGAGGCATTCTGATGATGGCAGTTCCTTCGAAACTGAAAATATGTTTTATAAGATTTTTGTTTCGAGTAATTCAGTAATTATGATTATTATTATATTAATTATTCACTTGGACAACTAAAATTATTATTCATTATTATTATTATTCTTTATGTAGCAGAGAAGATTAGACAAATTGTTGTAACTTTTTCGTTTCTTTTATAATTACAGAACTGAAAGTGCACCTCAGTTAATATGCATATTTACAATAGTTAAATCTTCCATTTAAACCGTTCAACAATTCTATTACTTGGTCCTAATTTAATCCTGTCTTACAACCATTTCTTTCAGATTTCCGACAACATTGGACACACAGCTAAGAGGGTCGTTTGAAAAGTCCGTGCAAAAATAAAAACTACTTAATTTTTTGGGGTAAACCTTTTTTATTTTTCAACATAGTCTCCTTTTAGGCTTATACACTTCGTCCAACGCTGCTCTAGTTTGTTGATCCCTTCCGAATAATAGGATTTGTCCAAGTCTGAAAAATAGCCATTCGTTTCTGCAATCACCTCCTCGTTTTAATAAAATCTTTTTCCCACTAGCCATTTCTTCATATTGGGGAACAAATAGTAGTCCGAAGGAGCCAAGTCTCGAGAATAGGGGGGATGTGAAACGAGTTGGAACCCTATTTCCATTAATTTTGCGACCACAACTGCTGAGGTGTGAGCTGGTGCATTGTCGTGGTGGAAAAGGACTTTTTTGTGGTCCAATCGTGGGCGTTTTTCTTGCAGCTTGGTTTTCAAACGGTCCAATAACGATGAATAATATGCACCTGTAATAGTTTTACCCTTTTCCAGATAGTCGATGAGGATTATTTCTTGCGAATCCCAAAAGACAGCCGCCATAATCTTTCCGGCCGAAGGAACGGTCTTCGCCTTTTTTGGCTCAGATTCCCCCTTGGTAACCCATTGTTTAGATTGTTCTTTGGTCTCAGGAGTGTAGTGATGTATCCATGTTTCATCCACAGTGACGAAACGACGCTTAAAGTCCTGCGGATTCTTCTGGAACAGCTACAAACCGTCCTTACACGATTTCGTTTTTGGTCAAGCGTGAGCAATCGCGGCACCCATCTTGCGGATAGCTTTGTCATGTCCAAATGTTGATGCAAAATATTATGTACCCGTTCATTCGAGATGCCCACAGCACTAGCAATCTCACGCACCTTCACTCTTCTGTCATCCATCACCATATCATGGATTTTATCAATGATTTCTGGAGTAGTAACCTCAACAGGGCGTCCAGAACGTTCAGCGTCACTTGTGCCCATATGGCCACTCCGAAAATTTTGAAACCACTAATAAACTGTTCTAATCGAAGGTGCAGAGTCACCATAATGTTTATCAAGCTTCTCTTTAGTCTCCTCAGGCGTTTTGCCTTTCATAAAGTAGTGTTTAATCAACATACGAAATTCTTTTTCGTCCATTTTTTGAAAATCACTCGACTTCCTCGATTCAAACGAATGCCAAACACAAAGAAATAGACCGATCTGGCTGAAATTTGGTGTGTGTTCTTCCAAAAGATGCTACTAACTAAACATAACCTCGATACGCGCCAGTAGTGCTATCTCTCTGACTTTGCACGGACTTTTCAAACGACCCTTGTATAATATGAATTATCCAGCAGAAGTCTGTTGGCAGCTCACCATGTGAAGTCGACTAGTTTCGTCTTAGCAGAACTTGCTTATTTAACATTAAAAGTTCTCCAGTCACTTTCATTATCTATTTTATGTCCTGAATTGAATGAAACTCAGTAATCTTTTTTGTTTCAAGTCCAACACTAGCTCATTTTAAAACCGTCAGACCATAGAATTATTTAAATGGCCCGAGTTTTGGTTACTTATTCTATCTTCCAGATTGAATATTAAAAGCAACCAGACTAAACTGATACAAGTTAAACGTCTTAGGTATATTTTTGTATTAAATTTTGCCATTTACCAAATCATTTTACCAAAAATCTGTTCTTTAAAAATAATCTCCAAAACAGAAGCTTTGGTTAACTTATTTTTAGACTATGTGAAGGCTTTAATTATATAATTAATCTTAATTATATTATACTTAATTAATCTAAATTAATAGTGTAATCTTATGAATAATAGATCTCTAAATGAATACAGACTCTGCCAAAAAGTGCAACAATTTTTGTAACAAAAAATATTAAAGAATACGCTTGCTAAGAATCTCTGTAATGCACTGGCAGTAGAAGTAGTACTTGTGCACCGCTATAAAAATAAAGCGGGCTGCTTTTACCCGCGCGATTTACCGCAATTACTTTCTTTGTAGAGGACTGTACCATGTTGTGACGTCACCTACTGCATCTTGCAAAGAATACTGTTACATCTGAAAACAGTATTTCATCTTAATTTAGCGCGTACTTTATTGAAAAAGAGAAATATTAAGTTTTATAAGAATTTTCTCAATTACTCAATTAAATATGGAATGGAAGAAATCCTCTTTACAAGCAGAGAAAGAAGTGGAAGGAAGTTAAGGAAATAAAAGAAACTTTCATGCGGAGAGCCTGGATTCGAATCCAGCTGTCACCTCTTGAAGCATTTCTTCTTCGCAGTCTCTTTCATCTTATGTCTGGTAAGCAGAGTCGATCTCATGGGGTTGGTGAGCCGATGGAACTGCTTTCTCAATCAGAAGGAGTCTTCTGGTTGGCTCCCTATCCATGAAAACTTGGATGACATTGGTCTTAATCCTGAAGCTGCTCTTTGCCCAAGTACAGAACGTGTAGTGCCGTTCTTCCTCACGAACCTCCGCGAGACCGTGTGATACTTTTATTTCTTTAATATACAATCACCCAGGGATCTACGATCAACCGAATGGCTGTTTGACTGTTCGAAAATGATACTACACCAAGTTTGCTTCAATAGAAGTTCAAATGAATACCAGAGTTTCAGTTTCATGTTCATTAGGACATTTATATAAAGGTGTAACGTGAACATATCGGACCCTGCGCGTCGGTTTTGGGCCCATCGGGTGGTGACCACGATTGTGAGGACGTGCAGCCTTCTATTCTGTTGCTCATTTCGCATTGTGGGCCACATCCACGGAGGCTTTGCAGGGGATCACGGGGTGCTTGCCATTGTGTATAGAGAGGGGGTCCCCACGGTTAGAGTCATACGAGTTTCGGTGGCTCATATGACTGATGATTATCGGGGTATGGTGAAGTTGAAGAAGAGAATAATCGGGAATGGAGGAATAGGTGGCGAGCTTCAACTAAGGGTAGAGAACCACAATTGGCTTTGTCCCCGACGCTGTCGGAGGTAGACGACTGGTTCCCAAAGAGATGCCATTTGCGTTTGCAAGACTGGTCACAGGACAAGGAATGTTGCGCGCTAAAATGTTTAAGATGGGCTTGGCAACAGATCCGTATGGCGCATGCGGAGATCCGGAGTTGGCGGAGCATCTTGTGCTGTAAAACCTTAACGACGATTTGCTCTCTGTTATGTGGCAGAAGGTGGGGGTTTCCGTTTTGCGTGGCTGGGGACGTTTTCCCCCCGGTTATTGGAAAACGCGTCAGCGTATGTGACTTTCCGTGATTTCGCAAGGGCAGCCTTAGACAGACGGATGACCTTGGTTTTGGCAAACTGAATTTAACTCGATCACAACTGAAGAAGCCAATGTGAAGTGGTCAATCTGAAGTAGGTAATTACATATCCTTGATATTAAGACAAATGTTTTTAAATTGAAAAATAAATAATTAAGATAAAAAAGATTCAAACAAAATTGTTATATTAATAGTGGCAAAAGATAAGAGTGGGAAAGAAAATACTTCAGATGACAATAAATATGGTGACAAAAAAGAAAGAGCAGTTGGTTAAATAACAGAGAAATTAAAGAACAATATACCGTTTTCATTTGGGCGACAAATATTTACATAATTAATTATACTTCTAAAAAGAGAATGGAGGTTCAATATTCGAGAGAAATAATTGTATTCTCTTGGTACAATTTAAGACATTTTGATAAGAGTACCGAAGTATTAAAATACTTGAATGATTATACTCAAGTATAATTGTTAGAATAAAAACAAATCATTCTCAAATAACACGATTTTATAGCATCAGGTGATGTATAAATTTGGAGGAGAATCCATACTAAAATCATCTTTACTTCGCTGGACAATACAAAAAAAATTTTTTAAATGCGTAAAAAAGCCTAACAATATTTAATAGAGAAAAATAGATAGCTGTAAACAAAATTATTTAAAAAAGATGGAATACTAACGATGTCATTATTTATTTATAATGAATTAAAGACTGAAAATAAATAGCAAAAACATTTCTATAAAGTGAGAAATTTTGGAAAAAAAAAAAAAATCTGAGTTTAAATAAAGTAGATGCGATGTAAAACTATTTATTTTTGAGTTGGTACACTGAATTTTTATCCAAAACTAACCTGGTAAAAAGAATGTGAAACGGTACATTTTAGTTGCAGTCATTCGAAACTATTTTAGCGAGGTTTATTTGTGGTTATGCTAAATTTATCAGTGGCAACTCTACAGCTGGTTAAATAGAGTGGTGTTCAATAAACGTTTTATAAAAATATATATTATATACATAGGTACATACACTGGGCCAAAAAAGTCTGTGAACACTAACCTAAATTTTATTACTTTTATTATTATCTTTGTAGAAACTTCTTTTATTTCCAAATGAAGTATACTATTCGATAGAGAGAAACCAGAGTTTTCATTTTATATTCAATCTTTTATTTTTGTTCAACAGGAATATCACAATTACATGTTTAACAAAACAACACCACACACGAATGCAAAAAAAGTCTGTGAACAGCTGTGTAAATGTGTAAAAACATTAAGATAACAAACAGAAAAACGATTGAATAAAGTTTCAAAGTTCTCTATTGTATTGTAGAAACCACAACAGTCAGTTTTGTGAATAAATAATCTAATTAGTATACATTTAACCACTAATATGGAAGTTCCCAGTCCAATTCGTAAACTTATTGTGAGGTTGCGAAATGAAAGAAAAAGTATTCGAGAAATAGGGAAGATAGTTCAAAAAAACTCTTCAACGGTGCATAATATTATTAAAAAGTACGAAAATTAGGAAAATGTGATTAGTAGGCCACGCAGTGGGCGGCCACCAAAACTTAATTCCTTTCATAAACGATTCATTTCAAGAAGAACCCAGGACAAGCACTCAAAAAATCAGTCAAGAATTATCAAGTGATTATGGTGTAAGCGTTACACCACAGACAATTAGAAATAAATTACATGAATACGATTGTTGCGGCCGAGTCCCAAGGGAAAAACCCTTAATCAATAAAATAAATCGTAAGCGTCGATTGGATTTCGCGAAAGAATATGTTTCTAAGCCTTCTAGTTTCTGGGAAACCGTAATCTTTTCAGATGAGTCGAAATTCAATGTTTGTGGGTCTGATGGACGACAAAAAGTGTGGCGAAAACGAAATGAAGCTATGAAAATGAAAAATATAAAGCCAACTTTTAAGCACGGGGGAAGCAACATTCTGGTGTGGGGTGCATGAGTGCTAAAGGAGTGGGCAAGTTAGATCTAATTAATTGTAAGATGGGCCAATATATGTATGTGGATATATTAAGACGCAATTTAAGAGAAAGTTCAAAAAAATTAGGGTTGGAGGGAACGTTTGTCTTCCAACAAGACAATGACCCGAAACATACCGCACTAAAAACTCGGGAATGGCTTTTATATAATACACCCCGGCGCCTAAACGCCCCTACACAATCACCAGACCTTAACCCAATTGAACATTTATGGGATGAAATCATCCGCCAAATAAATAAAAGAGAAATAAGAAACCGTGAACAACTAAAAAACGCTATTTTAGAAGAATGGGATAAAATTCCAACATTGACGACCACAAAATTAGTAGGATCGATGAAAGCTCGCTTGTTGGAAGTGATTAGGAACAAAGGAGGTCCTACAAGTTTTTAAAATTTATAATACACGTACAATGTGTAAGAATTATTTATTTCTGCAAAGTGTTCACAGACTTTTTTTGCATTCGTGTGTGGTGTTGTTTTGTTAAACATGTAATTGTGATATTCCTGTTGAACAAAAATAAAAGATTGAATATAAAATGAAAACTCTGGTTTCTCTCTATCGAATAGTATACTTCATTTGGAAATAAAAGAAGTTTCTACAAAGATAATAATAAAAGTAATAATATTTAGGTTAGTGTTCAAAGACTTTTTTGGCCCAGTGTATGTACATATAAATATTTTATTCTTCGAAAAGTTTTATTATAGAGATGTCACTTAATTTAATATTTCACTGAATTCAAAGCTATTTCATGACATTATCTTGCGCAAATTTTACCAGCAAAATCTCAAATAAGAATAAATTAACATATTTCATTAAACTCGTGAAATTATTTGAAAATGAATAAACAATCAAAGGAAATGATTCTGTCATTACGCATTAAAATAAATATTTAATTATGATTTATCGCTAATTCTGTATTATTTTAGGAAATTAGAAAGAGAGAGAATGATAAGAAATAAATGCTTTTAAAAAATAGTTGTTTTCACAGCAAATAAATACTTTGCAAATATAAAATCTGATTAAAAAACAAAAAATTGAATGCAATTAAAATTGCAATTTAAACAATAATTGAATAAATGTTACTTCAAAGAGGAAAAAGAACCTTCAGTATAAAAAAAAAAATTATAAGTTAATACGTGATGAGAATTTATAAGAAAATAACAATAACAGCATTTATGTGCGAGACAAAGCTAGAATCTAGCCAGCTAACTTATTCTCTATACGAGGTCTGTTCAAAAAGTATCTCGAATTTTTGTGTTTTTTCAAAAATTATTTACGAGGGTCGTTTGAAAAGTCCGTGCAAAGTCAGAGAGATAGCACCACTGGCGCGTATCGAGGTTATGTTTAGTGAGTAGCATCTCTTGGAAGAACACACACCAAGTTTCAGCCAGATCGGTCTATTTCTTTGTGTTTGGCATTCGTTTGAATCGAAGAAGTCGAATGATTTTCAAAAAATGGACGAAAAAGAATTTCGTGTGTTGATTAAACACTACTTTATGAAAGGCAAAACGCCTCAGGAGACTAAAGAGAAGCTTGATAAACATTATGGTGACGCTGCACCTTCGATTAGAACAGTTTATAAGTGGTTTCAAAATTTTCGGAGTGGCCATATGGGCACAAGTGACGCTGAACGTTCTGGATGCCCTGTTGAGGTTACTACTCCAGAAATCATTGATAAAATCCATGATATGGTGATGGATGACAGAAGAGTGAAGGTGCGTGAGATTGCTAGTACTGTGGGCATCTCGAATGAACGGGTACATAATATTTTGCATCAACATTTGGACATGACAAAGCTATCCGCAAGATGGGTGCCGCGATTGCCCACGCTTGACCAAAAACGAAATCGTGTGAAGTGTTGCAAGGACGGTTTGCAGCTGTTCCAGAAGAATCCGCAGGACTTTAAGCGTCGTTTCGTCACTGTGGATGAAACATGGATACATCACTACACTCCTGAGACCAAAGAACAATCTAAACAATGGGTTACCAAGGGGGAATCTGCGCCAAAAAAAGGCGAAGACCGTTCCTTCGGCCGGAAAGATTATGGCGACTCTCTTTTGGGATTCGCAAGGAATAATCCTCATCGACTATCTGGAAAAGGGTAAAACTATTACTGGTGCATATTATTCATCGTTATTGGACCGTTCGAAAACCGAGCTGCAAGAAAAACGCCCACGATTGGCCCACAAAAAAGTCCTTTTCCATCACGACAACGCACCAGCTCACACCTCAGCAATTGTGGTCGCAAAATTAATGGAAATAGGGTTCCAACTCGTTTCACATCCCCCCTATTCTCCAGACTTGGCTCCCTCGTTCTACTATTTGTTCCCCAATATGAAGAAATGGCTGGCGGGAAAAAGATTTTATTCAAACGAGGAGGTTATTGCAGAAACGAATGGCTATTTTTCAGACTTGGACAAATCCTATTATTCGGAAGGGATCAACAAACTAGAGCAGCGTTGGACGAAGTGTATAAGCCTAAAAGGAGACTATGTTGAAAAATAAAAAAGGTTTACCCCAAAAAATTAAGTAGTTTTTATTTTTGCACGGACTTTTCAAACGACCCTCGTATTTATTTATGAATATCTATTTTGTCACCTTCAGATATTATACACTTGCGCCAACGTTTTTTCCCAATCCTCGAAGCACTTCAAAAAAATCATTATTTGTGATCTTGTTGAGCTCCTCCTTCGATGCCGACATCCTTTCATGGGCTCTCCCTTTCGGGAACAAGAAAAAGTCACAAGGGAGCCAGATCTGAGGGAATACGGTGGCTGCGGCCTCATTAGTGTGTTGTTTTTGGCCAAAAATTCGTGTCGAAATTGAGCAATTTTGGTACGAATTTCGCGGCGACCCCGTCTCATCCCATTTATCATTGGTAAAAAATCGAATGGCACGAGCCAAATCGATATGTTTAGGTCCTCAGCAACTTCTTTAACGATGTTTCGACGATTGGCCAATACTATTTTCTTCACTTCATCAATGTTTTCGTCTGTTGTTGACGTGCTCGGGCGTCCGGCATGCTTCTTCGTCGTTCACTTCTTCTCGACCCTCTGAGAGACATTTTGTACCACCGATAAACGTTGCTTTGGTCCAAGGTAGCTTCACCATATATGTCACAGTCAACATTCGGAATGCGCACTTAATTTTGTTTTTCACAAAAAAGATTCTTAGATCCATTTTTTGGAATAGGCAAAAATCGAAGACGAGCCAAAGCAGCTGTCAAAAATTAACTGAACATTCAAAATGACCGAATTTGTCGGCATAAGTGAGAGACATGAGTACCAACATAACGCCACAAAAAAAAATCGAAAATCGAATATACGTAATTCGCGGAAATTCAAAATTCGCAATAGATTTTGAACAGACCTCGTACTTCATACAAGACTAGCATACGATTGTAAATTCTCTTATACGATCGTATACTCGTGTATTCTGTATTCACTCTCAAAGAAACCATATTAGCGCTGTCTTTGATAAATTGGACTTTATTAAAGTAATTACCCATGAAATCTCTTGGTTGCAAAAGTCTTCTTAACCATATTAGATTAGGATTATATTCCATGGTGAGGTGGCCCTGAAGACGTACACTTTCGTGAACCTCAGAGTGTATTGTGGAAATCTACCTCCTCTAGTAAGTTCTTTCTGTTTAATGAAATCATTTGGATAGTAAGGGTATAAATTTTTTCTTCCACAAAGAGTCGGTATATTGATCCTTGCGAGAACTTTGGACTGATATAGTACATGTGGTTTCCATTTCAGAGCTATGCATTTTGTTTTCTCAGTCTGCAATGGTCCTACGATCATCCGAATGATGGCTGTAATAAATTTAGGATTATAAATTATTAATATATTTTTTTCGCGGGCCTTTAGCCTGGAATTTCTGTCCATCTAATCCTGCGAATTATTGAACGTCCATCTTTTATGGTTGAAATTGGTTGAACTTTGCACTGTAACAAAAGGGTTTTAAGCTCTAAGGGAACTACATAGACCCTCCCTATAATGCCAAGAGATCGGGCACCTAATTGCATCTATATTTTTAATAGGATAACAATTTTCAACAGGATTGCCAAACAGTCTCCAATAAATTTTAAAAGACTTAGGCCTGTCTTTCTGAATAAAATAACCTCAAAAGCCTGTTAAAGTTCCAAAAACAGAATTTCTTGGTCGCCTCCAAAATTAAAGGCTTGACGAAACTTTATTTGGGAGCTGACCTGCAAAGGGAAGACCAAAAAAACCGGGTCTACCTCTGGTTTATTGGAGAAAAATTGACAGAACCCATTAAAAATTAAATGAAGATATAAGTAAAAAAATTAAGAGATATACACTGACGTTCCAATTAATATCGCCACATACGTATTTCTATTAAATTGCACTAGTTAATCCCTTAACAAAATAATTTATCAATAAAGAGATAATATTAATGGCAAATCATTCAACTAAATTATCTTTCATGTATTTGTTAAGTACATTAATTTTCTACTTACTTAATATTCAATAATTGATAACACTTTGAACAATGCCATTTGAATACGTAACACGCCTGTTAAATATGCACTTATTTACGCGCCATAAGTTTTTTTGTTTTGTTATTCTTAAAGCTCTAAAAATAAAACCTACTTACGAGTATTTCATTACAACCAATTGAAGAAATGCTGTGATTATATAAAATGTTCGTTATTTAGTTTCGCTAAATGCTGAAATATTACTTTGCATTCTGTGCTATCCATATGCAAGTGTTAACTCACCCAATTAGGTAGTCGTTACCATATACTGAACGCAATCAAGAGACCAAATTGGAATCAGTGAATTCGGCTAGAAATAATAATTGAATTTAAATGTCTCTTTGTCCAGTGTACTTATTCCCACATTTAATGAACCGATTCAAGAAGGCAGTGAGCAGTTAAATTTTTAATTTAAAACGCGTCATAAACTGAGGTCATTGACGCCGGTCCTTTTTTTTTCAGTACACTGCTGGACATTGTTTTCTCGTTAGAAACCACAAAAATCAAAAAGTGATAACCACAGGTTTAAGTGTGAGTGATATTGTATGAGGGTGCCTCATTTTGAATAATAACTGAGAACTCTTGCTCTACTAAATCCAAAAATATGCATCAACAAAATTTTATTGATTAAAATTTCATCGCATGCAAAAATTACATGTATCGATTCACCATCAATTGTTATATATTTTCCTGAATTCGTTTAACGAATATATTCATTACATAACAGTTAGATTGACGTACAAACAATATTAACAAAAAATTACTGTAGCTTCGTGATAGGATGTAGCATATCTAAAAAGCGTTAATGGAAATGGTATCATTGTTGATAATTAGAAATTTATTGCACAATAATAGATATGACGATAAGAGAATTCGCAAACTTTCTCATATTTTATTTCATTCAAAAAAACAAATATGTTGAACCCATATACAGGGTGTTCATTTTAAGACGGTTAATCTGAGCAAAAAATGGTAGAGGAAATATTTGTAGCCCGTCACCTCTAGTTTCAGAATATGTGACTTGATTTTTAGATTCCTGCCCGCATACGCGGCTGACGCGCGTCCAAAAGTAAGGATTCGCAGTTGACCCCCAATTTTCATATACATAGTTTTAAAGAGTATAAAAAAAGTTATGAAAGAAACCGGAAACCGCAATTCGATATCTTCAAAAAATTAAAGGTGCCAGGCCATTTCAAAATCTGGTATTTATTAATCATATTTCAATTTTTTAACTTGTTATCAAAGAGAAAGAAGAGCACGCGATAGGTCATTTTTATGTATTTTTTTCATCCCCTTTCTACTAAAAATATTGCTAAGGCAGTAAAGATAGTATTTTTCTTAATATCAGGAAATAAGTCGTTTTCCGAGTGATTTTTCTAAGAAAAATCAAATGTTAGGAGCTTTAGGCTGGAAACATAGTGGAGCGGCGAGCAAAGCGGCGATGATAGCGAAGAGCGAAGCGGCGAAATCAAACACAAGTAAACTTATGGGACCGCGCATAGTGGCGAGCAAAGCGAAGATAGAGCAACTCTATCTATTTCTAGTTTTTGTTTTTGCCGCTTTGCTCTTCGCTATCATCGCCGCTTTGCTCGCCGCTCCACTATGTTTCCAGCCTTAGATGTTCTCAAGCATACACAAAATGGCTAAAAATTAATTTTACATCTGTTACAAACAAAAAGGTTTAATAATTATTTGATAATTTTAGGAGAGTTGCGTTTAATTACCAAAAAAATTGGAAACCTCCTGCCACATATTTTAAGTGATCAATATCTTACATGCCCTTTACTCAACTTGTGAAGCATGTACTGTGCCTTCAAATGTGCCTCCTCTGGCTCGCAAGCCAGGTTAGCCAGGAAGTTATTAACTGCTTTCTGTATCTGAGGAGGCATTTTATACTCTTGAAAACTGTGTACATGAAAATGGGGGTCAACCGCGAACTCTCACTTTTGGTCGCGCGTCAGCCGCGTATGCGGGCAGGAATCTAAAATCAAGTCACATATTCTGAAACTAGAGGTGACAGGCAACAAATTTCTCCTCTACCATTTTTTTGCTCAGATTAACCGTTTAAGCATGAAATGCATTTTGAGCCGTCTTAAAATGAACACTTTGTACCTATGTAGTAATATAAAGTAGCAGTAGTAATCGCCTATTTTTTCAGGCTGGGCTTAACGTCAAACTACCAGTTAGGTGTGGTAACAATTTTTATGTCGTATAAAAAGTATTCGGGGTTTGAACTGGCGATCTTCCACTTACAAAGCCACGCTCTTGGCCACTAGACCAACACCTATTTCTGTACCTTCAACTAATAACTAAGGAAAATATAGTGCCTTGATAACTCTGGGCACACATACATAAAATGCACCAATTCACACCAATGGCTTTCTTTTATCTGAGAATATAGTCGCAAGTTTGATAAGATTTAGTCATTTTTTATAGCCTCTCTCTCATAAGCACTCGCCAAAAGAAATATTATTAAACTTAGCCCACAGAAGCTTACAAATTCTGTATTCTTAATTATTGGAATCCTTCACTATAAAAAGATGCTTAGATTCCTAGAAGAAAAAAAAATTGTGTGTTGGAGAAAGAAGAAAATATTTTCAAAATGAAATTTACGCCACTTGGATTTTTTGGGGGGGATCTCAGGCAACTGAAAGCAGGTTTGTACCTCTATCCCATGGTAATAAATATTTTTAAGTACGTACAAGAATTAAGTTTTAATCAAAAAGCCACAAAAATGATACTCCGTTAAGAGATATTTATAAAGGCGAAGTTATAACCTCTCCTTATTGCAAAGAATACAAGATAAAGAAATTCAAAAATCAGTTTGGGCACAACAGAAAACATACACAACGATTTTAGCAACAGCCAGCTTGATTTGTTTGGTAAAATAATGGTTATAAAAAACCAAAGGGGGGGCCACCCCAAAAAAAGTTCCTACATTCGTATCATAAAAAAGAAATAAGGAATAAATAGCAAGTAGAGGAAACAAGAAAGAAAATGTCCTGAAGAGGATTACAGCAAGGTTAGGAACGAAAGAAACTTAAGGAAATACGGTATTAACCGAAAATCGCTTTTGATTTTATACTCTAGAAAACATGATTGATTAATTGATTTACAAGTACAAAAGAAATACTGATATATTCCACATTAAAAAATAAAAACGTGTCAAATTCATGATTAAAAATTTTCCAACATTAATTTCTGTCCTAACTAATCATTTATTATTTACATAATATCATGATGACAATGTGACGTATATATTGTATGAAATTTTTATCAACTCAATGATGGTTACATTTTACAAGGTTATTGGTACAAGAAAAAAAAACGAGTAAAGAATGTGCCTCCACTGAATTTCGAGATAAACTGTTTCTAATCCAACATAGTCAGATGTTTTCATGTAAACTTTAACCTTAAATCTTTTTTTATTTATACTGATAAATTTTATGCACGTTGATAGCGAAAAAAAGAGAAGTTTTTAATTCGATAAGGTTGAAATTAGTGATAATGATTGTGTCATCTGATTAAGTTTTTTTTAAAAAATTATTTTTTTCAATTGGTGTGTGATCAGATTGTTGCCTAGTTGTGCGAATAAAGAATTAGTGTAAAACAAGAAAGGACGTCAGGGTGTACTCAATTTCAATATTAAATCATTAAAGATCATTTTTAATAAGCAGCTGACGAAAAAACATTTAAGTAATGTGAATTTAATTTCAATTTATTTTAATTACATATACAGGATGTTCATTTTAAGACGGCTCAAATGCATTTCATGCTTAAACGGTTAATCTGAGCGAAAAATGGTAGAGGAAAAATTTTGTTGCCCGCCACCTCTAGTTTCAGAATATGTGACTTGATTATAGATTCCTGCCTGCATACGCGGCTGACGTGCGACCAAAAGTGAGGGTTCGCAGTTGACCCCCATTTTCATGCACACAGTTTTAAAGAGTATAAAATGTTATAAAAGAATCAGGAAACCGCAATTCGATATCTTCAAAATTAAAGGTGCTAAGCCATTTCAAAGTCTGGTATTTATTAATCATTAATTTATTAAACCTTCTTGTTTGTAAGAGATGTAAAAATTAATTTTTACCTATTTTGTGTATGCTTGAGAACATCTAAAGCTCTTAACATTTGATTTTTCTTAGAAAAATCACTCGGAAAACGACTTATTTCCCGATATTTAAAAAAAATACTAGCTTTACTGCCTTGGCAATATTTTTAGTAGAAAGGGGATGAAAAAAATACATAAAAATGACCTATCGCGTGCTCTTCTTTCTCTTTGATAACAAGTTAAAAAATTGAAATATGATTAATAAATAACAGAATTTGAAATGGCACCTTTAATTTTTTGAAGATATCGAATTGCGGTTTCCGGTTTCTTTCATAACTTTTTTTATACTCTTTAAAACTATGTAAAAAACTATGACCCATAAAAATGGGGGTCAACTGCGAACCCTCACTTTTGGTCGCGCGTCAGCCGCGTATACGGGCAGCAATCAAAAATCAAGTCACATATTCTGATACTAGAGGTGAGGGGCAACAAATTTTTCCTCTACCAGTTTTTGCTCAGATTCACCGTTTAAGCATGAAATACATTTGAACCGTCTTAAAAATGAGCACCCTGTATTATATTTTAATGAGAATTTCACTACCTCTTATGTGCATTAATAGTAGGTAAATATTTTGATCTTAAGAGTCTTAGAAGGAAAAAAGACTAGCTCCTTCTGTAGTTAACTCTTCAAGGAGTCCCTGTTATACCGGTTCACAGTTCACTAAGATCTGTAGGGTAACAGCTCCCAGTTACCTAGCGCTAAACCGATTATCCAGAGCACCTTGCTCAAGCCAAATGCTCATAATCAAAACTGCCAAGCGTTTTGAAATGGTAACCTATCTTAACAATAATTTGTTAAATAAAATTGTTTTTGATAAAACTGAAGCTTGCAGCATTTGAGGAAAAGTTCAAAAAAAAAAACAAAATAATAATAAGGCTAATATTTCTCTGTATTGAATGGGAATATTGCATGTGTGTTATTAGTGATTATTAATCATAATTAATAACATTCCAAGGTTGGTATAATTGCCTATCCGAATGGGTGAATCTTTGAACAATACCCCTTTTTCACATTCGTATATCTCTATTTAGAAAAATGCCTATAATTGCTTTGGATAACAAATTCAAACGCCAATCAATTAATACTAGTTCAGGTGCATATTATTCCGGATAATATAGCATTTGCAATTATCCTATAAACAAAGCAGTCGTTTAATCTCTTGTACTAAAAAATTACCAGTAAAATTTTGATCAAACTGCTATTAACATTGAAAATTGAGCGATGTGTGACTTTAAAGTCACCTCAAAAGTTCTTGCAGTATAAATATAAATTGATGTCTTATTAATAAATTGGAGTAGAACTTCGAAGTTTAGAAAAAGTGTAGAAAGAATATTAAAGTTGGGATAAATATGTCTTAAAGAGTTTTCAAAGAAAAAATCGCTAACAAAATAAAAAACTTCGATTGCACTCTTAAGTGAAACTCTACGAATAAGTATCTTATTCACTTATTTTCTATAATTAATACTGCCTCTTTCTATTCAATACTACAAATAATTTAATGAGAAGATAACAGTTTAAGAAGGTTAATAGAGATGATGGGGGAAAAAACATCCTTGCCTGCCAGAAACTAAAGAATAATTAGCACATATTGCCGATATAATAATTGCCTACATGAATGAAGTAGGTCGTGATTATATAAACGAAATTATATTGTGGCATTTTCATATAAGTGTTAAGTGATTTTAAAAACCGGTCTTTACTGTTTCATTCAATATGTTAGTGTCTTAGTATATATATTTACACGCCGTGAATTTAGGCTTCCTGATCACCTATTTTATTTTTTTTTTAAAGATTTTGTAGAAAAAGAATAATTATGTGATTTGTTGAACTTTAAAAAATGTTTAGTATATGAGACTTTGATTATTTTGACTACTTTAAATGCAATAAAAAGATGTACCTCAACATTCAATTACCATCTTTTACACCTCTGCTGAATGATTCTGCAATCTTATCCTCTTACCGCTTTACTCGGGCTTTTCAAATGCACATTTATCACTTAAAGGACTGGCTTAACAAATGGCGAATCAAAACTAACGTTACGAAATCAAAATATTGACGAAAAATCCCCATCTCCCATCTTGATCAACCAAATTCTGGACAAAGTACGCTTCCTTGAACAGTACCAAGACCAAACGGTTGATATGTGGTATACCTAAACTAGATAGAATGGACAAGAAACTCCATTGCAAGACAACTCCAAAATACTCTTTTACTTACTGTTAAACCTATTTTGGTCAATCAGCAACGAAATATGAGGGGTATCGACTAAACCAGTATATTGCCAGTTTCACTCATAACTTTGTTTGCAAGGTTTCGAGCTAGAGTCTAGGGTCATCTTCAGGGCTTATACTTATGAAGAAATATAATTTCTTTTACATTGGTAACAGTTGGTATGCCTTCTGTTTCTAACAGGTACTTAAACAGTCAGGGCAGAAGTCATTAGTTCTTTGGATTGTTACTTCAACTTCATTGTTCCTTTCTATCCTTAATTAGATATTCAACCATAATATGAGGCGCCACGGTAGCCGAGCTGTTAGAGGCGAGACCTGCAAAGCTAATATGTATTGAGGTACTGGGTTCGATTCCCCGGTCTTAGGCCTTGGATTTCATTTAATGGTTAATAAAAGAAATTTACAGTAAATTATGTTTGCTAGTCTCCTCCGTCCGCGACACCTAGTAGTTGGACGTTAAGCCCCGCCTGAAAAAATAGGCGATTACTTTACTTACTTTTTTTTCAATCATAATATTAGGGATGTAATCTTCATACGATTCAGATCATTAAAAAAAACAATAAAAACTGCTATTCTCAGTTCTCGCAACTTTGTTCGTGAAACATTTGAATTTTAACGTACTATAAATGAGGTCAATAGTGACAAACGCTGTCAATTGCCATTGTAATTGTAATTGTTGTTCAAATTACTCTCTTAAGTCGTTTCTCTTTCTGTTTTTCTTCTTTGATTTAAAAATTACCTGTATTTTTATTGCAGAAATTGGGGGTGTGCAAAACCATTTTCTCGAATCTCTACTATTACGTTTATTCGCTTAATAATACTTCACAGAAATAAGTGAAAAATTCGTTTGAGGCAGAAAAGAAAAAACAAAATCTTTTTAGGTAGCCTAAGTAAGCAAAATGCATTAAGAGAATAAGAAAAGTCTTTTTGAGGCTATGACGTGAAATACGCTGCCCAAGTATCCTTAATTAGTTTAATTTTTGAGGAGCTCCTTGAAATACAGACGAGCCTTTTATAAAGAACACTCTCTCTAGCGACCACCTCCACATTTACGAACAGTTTTTGGATTTCCCACTTTCTATATAAAAGAACCTCCGTCTAACGGACACTCTACATAGCGACCGCGGAAATTGATTTTGGGGGAACAGATTAAATGTTTCACCTCCCACCAACGACCACCTTATTATTAAAAGTTCGTTTGACGCGGTGATCAAAATAATTATCCCCTCTCAAGTTTTTGTTTTTTCTGTTTTTTTTTTCAAAAGTTTCCTATTTAAGCCCCGTTGCATCTTGCACCGTTTTAATTATTTTTCAATATAACTTTGGACGAACAATATTATTTTTTCCGATATGCCGCTCAAACGAAAGTGATTAACTCTAGAAGAGAAAAGAAATAGTCTAGATTAAGGATGAGCAACACGCGGCCCGCCAAGCATTTCTAAAATTGAATTTATTTTATCGACTTTCTCCCATCAATATATTGTTATAAAATTAATTATAATAAAATGGTAGTACATACTAAACCGAAATATTTTTTTATGGCGAGTTACTTGTCGACGACGTTTTTAAACATGCAATACTAACGCGCCGCGTCTGCGCGATTTTTTGTGACGAGATACACACTTGTCGGTGACTTGTTCAAACATGCAATACGGACGAGATGCGTTTCGTACGAAGTTTTGTAAATTAATAATAAGAGTTAATCTATGTGCGGCCCGCCAAAAAAAATTAAAATTTAAATTGGCCCATTGATTAAAAAGGTTGCTCACCCCTGTGTTAGAAGATTTTGCTAAAACCAAATCGAGCCATCGTCAACTTGCAGAAAGGTTTGTTCTATTTTTCTAATAATAGATGATAATATGATGATAATTTTACCATAAATTATTATTGTTATGAATAAATGTGATGATTATTATAAAAATTATTAATTAAGTCAATAATATGTATTTTATTGATACATTTTTTGGATAATTAAGAAAAATTTGATGCATATCATATAGCTAAAGAAAAAGCCGTTTTTGGTCATTTTCGGCAACTTTTTTCTCAAAATCTACTTAATCTGGGTTGTTGCAAAAAAATTACAGGTATAAAGGAGGGTTTGCCCTTTATTTTAAAGAAAATTTGGGGATTTTATCTTTTATAGAAAAAGAGAAAAAAATTGTCAAAGTTGGGTGTTTTTCAACGTTACGCTTTTTCGTGCAGTTTTTGATGGTCAACCCTTATACAACTGTCCTACCGGACAGTTTTAATAATTATGCAATTATGTAAGTTTTTAAATCTATTAATAATAAACAATTTTTAAACAGATGTTTGGACAAAAACCCATATTTTTTCATTATAAAACTTGCCTACCTCCTTCTAACGGCCACCTCCAAACAGCGGCCACTTTGCTTTCCCCCGCCAGTGTCCCTTATTGAGAGGTTCGACTGTACTATAAGTTCAGGCGCTCTCTAAAATGGCGTATTTATTACAAATTAGGGTTTAGCTCATTTATTCTTATTATTTTTATAAAATAAATACCAGTTTAAAGGAAATTTGCGAGAAGAGTTGTGAGAATAGCCTTTAAGCGAAAATGTTGACTTTATGTTCAGTTAAAAAAAAAAAAATCAAATGACCTTAAAGTATATTTATTTAGTTCGGGTTAAAAATGGAAATAATCTGTTACAGAATACTTGTTTAATCACGTACATAATCTATCTTTTATAAGTTGTAATCGTATAATTTAGTAGAAAAATAAATAATAAAAAAAATATATCAAGGTAACGCATCGTAAATATTGATTGTCTTCATGTCTATTTACAAAACAGTAGTTTCAAAATATTTTTTTATTTATTTTTGCGCTACATCTATTGTCTTTAGTGTCTCTAAATCTTTATTCATTTCGATCCAAGATTTCGGATAATTGGAAAGACTGAAAAGAAGTCTGGATTTTTTCGATTATCCATGCAAGTATATCGTTTGATTCGATAGGATGTTTATCTGAGTAAAGTTGATTGTCTAATATCTGAGATCCGTTTTTTTTGCTTGGAGAGTTGTGGAAACCAGAAGTGCGAGGGTCGTTTGAAAAGTCCGTGCAAAGTCAGAGAGATAGCACCACCGGCGAGTATCGAGGTTATGTTTAGTTAGTAGCATCTCTTGGAAGAACACCCACCAAGTTTCAGCCAGATCGGACTATTTCTTTGTGTTTGATGATTTTCAAAAAATGGACGAAAAAGAATTTCGTGTGTTGATTAAACACTACTTTATGAAAGGCAAAACGCCTCAGGAGACTAAAGAGAAGCTTGATAAACATTATGGTGACTCTGCACCTTCGATTAGAACAGTTTATAAGTGGTTTCTAAATTTTCGGAGTGGCCATATGGGCACAAGTGACGCTGAACGTTCTGGACGCCCTGTTAAGGTAAAACTATTACAGGTGCATATTATTCATCGTTATTGGACCGTTTGAAAACCGAGCTGCAAGAGAAACGCCCACGATTGGCCCACAAAAAAGTCCTTTTCCATCACGACAACGCACCAGCTCACACCTCAGCAGTTGTGGTCGCAAAATTAATGGAAATAGGGTTCCAACTCGTTTCACATCCCCCCTATTCTCCAGACTTGGCTCCCTCGGACTACTATTTGTTCCCCAATATGAAGAAATGGCTGGAGGGAAAAAGATTTTATTCAAACGAGGAGGTGATTGCAGAAACGAATGGCTATTTTTCAGACTTGGACAAATCCTATTATTCGGAAGGGATCAACAAACTAGAGCAGCGTTGGACGAAGTGTATAAGCCTAAAAGGAGACTATGTTGAAAAATAAAAAAGGTTTACCCCAAAAAATTAAGTAGTTTTTATTTTTGCACGGACTTTTCAAACGACCCTCGTAGATTATATCAAATAATAATTTTCAAAATAATAATAGTAATGTTGTTCATGCCAAACAATATATGTTATTTTGTAAGATCCATTTTTTTTTTTCATCTTACACCTCTAACATATTTTTTGGGAGAAAAAAGTTTAAAATAAAACGCTAGATAGTGAAGGGAAAAAAAAACGCAATTGATAACTTTAGCAATCCGTAACAAATCTGTATAAGTCACGCTCAGTAGCTCTAACGGTTTCCACTGTTTTGCTTGAAATATTTGGAGATGTTTCATGAAGATTTACAACAAAATACTAACTTTGTTACAAGCCTGATCTTTAATATAAATATTTATTACAGGGTTCCCTTTTTTATTTAAATTTATGTACTTTTGTTTTTGTTTTTTTAAGGTCTTTTGCAAAATTTAATGCTGGAAAAAAAAATTTAAACCCGTTTTCAGTATATTGTCCAGGACTTGCGTAAATCTTGGAACTGGTTTAGGAAAAAGCGAAAGTATTTATTTTATATACTTTCTCTGTAAAACTAATAACTGATCTCCTTAACAAAAACTTACAGTTTAAAATGTTAAGTTTAAGGGTTGATCAAACGCCAAAAGATACACAAATCAGCTAGTACCAAACATTTCTTTTATATTTCGGCTCCGTATTTCACCCATTTAGAAACATTTGAAAAAGCATATTGCAATAACTGATATCATTTAAGTAATTATACTGCATTAAATTTTCAATTATATTTTTTTAGAATTTATTAGATGTCACATACCCTTATGCTGGCCATTTTCTTACTTCAATGAGTTCATTTTATTTATTTTTTAAAATAAAACTAGTCGATTTAATTTAAGTTCATTCTCGGATTAAATTGATTGTTGCTTTACTTTATGTAATTAGTCAAGCGTTTGAATCGATTGCCATACTTCCCCTTAATAGGTGTAAGAGCAGAACGTTGCTTTAATATTCCGTAGGGGAGCCCTATCCCTTTCATCCAGTCAATTTTTTTCCAAAATTAAACTAAGATTTACAGAGTTATTAGTAATAATAATAATTTTGGAGGGGGCCTTACATAAAGGGGGCTAACTCCTCTCCCATTCAATGTACAGCGTCGAGACCCCCCCCCCCCCCCAAAGGCACATCTACATAAAAATTCTGAATCGAATGACATCTCATTCATGAAAATAGGTTTGCGCGTTTAGGCGCTACGTTGTTTACAAAAAAAGGTAACAAGATCAAAAACATTTTTTGAAAAAGCCGTTTTTGCTCATTTTCGTCAACTTTTTTCTCGATACCTATTAGATCTGGGTTGTTGCAAAAAAAAATTACAGTTATAAAAGAAGGATTTGCCCTTTATTTTAAAGAAAATTTGGGAATTTTATCTTTTATAGAAAAGAGAAAAAAAATTGTCAAAGTTGGGTGTTTTTTAACGTTACGCTTTTTCTGGTGCAGTTTTTGACGATCAACCCTTATACAACTCTCCTACCGGACAGTTTTAATAACACCTTCAATATTTATTTATAATTAAATAAGAAGCAACTTCTTGCGAATTAAATGACGTCATGTCTACCTCATCTTGCATGTATTTGTACAAAATCATCATTAAGAAGCTACAATATTACTGAGAAACTTATTTTATCAAAAATACATTTTAGAAAATTAGTGCACAAAGTGGAAAATTAATCTAAATTAAGACAGAAGTAACGCCATACTTTGAACCATTGGAATATCCACATTAAGAACCCCTAAGACCAAAAAAACTCTATCCATGCGCAGGACAAAAGCAAACCCATGTAAAATGATTACTACGTTTATACGAGTATAGAACTATAAAGTGATAATCAGACCATGTTACAATTGTGCATTCTGGTCTGTTCTATGTAGTTATGCCATTCATAGTTTCATTAAAACTATTCCTTGCTAGAAATATCTATAATTTCAAGTGTATTCCTTAATCCAAATCCGTCTCCCAGAACTTCTCTCCACTATCCTGGGTTCTTGCTGGGAAAAAACGGATTATTGTTGATTCAAAAACTAAAGTGGCTAATTATTTGTAACCACTGTATTTATAGTAGAAGTCAAATAAATTGTTGCACTAAAAACAAAAAAATATTACTCATCAGTGCTGTAAAACTCATCAAAATGTCTATTCTTTAGGAGTAAGGATTTTTTTGGAAGTATTAAGTTTTTTTTTTTTTATTTAAAAAAAAAGTACTTGGGAGCATTTTTCAGCAAAACATTGACCTTTAAAGTATTTTTTTTTTTTTTAATTATTGTCTTTTAAATTATCAGTGGTTAAAATTGTTTTTAATAAACTTTAACCTTCGAAAATTCATTTTTCTAACAAAAATGAAAAAAATTAAAAATAATAGTGGATATTGTTCAACAAAGTTATTCAATTTTAAGTTTTTATTTAATATAATGCAATGGTCATTAAGTCATTTAACTTAATGGCTTTTTCATTTATTTCTCAAATTATTGCGATGATATTCTTTTTCTGCATTTGTGGAACTATATATGTACAGTCTGATAAATGAAAAGTCGGCTAGTGGCAGATGCTCAGTGTGAACAAATGAACATGGAACATGACAGAAACGATTTATTAAACAGACTTTAAATATACAATAAAAGAGAGTAATATAAACATAAAAGGAACACAACACATCAGCACAAGACTAACTTGAACACATAGGATGGTAACCTGCCGCTCGGTTATATTTCCTTAAAGAGTGATGGCCACTAATCAAGTTGAATACTCATCCCATCTAGCGGCGGGGTGACTAGGCTCGAGTCGTACTTTGCTATGAATGCAATACTTGACACAGTCGACTCTCGATAATTCGAATTTTTCGATAATTCAAACTCTACAGCTGCTAACTTCGATAAATCGAAAAAATTCAGTGTATTTAGATACGCTCGATAACTCGAACTCCTTTTCTTAACAACAGGGGGTGAGAACGCTCTACAATTCGAACGAGGGCACCTTCCCCTGTTTATAATTCGAATTTTCCCTAGTAATGTTTACTTCCCATTTTTCGCTCATTGTTCATTTCCTGCGTAATGTTTCCCTCCTTTCCTGTCCAGTTTAACTTTCCAATTCTCTTTCTTAGTTTATCACGATGGGAAGTACGTCTCCCTTACTATGTCCGACAAAAAGAAATTATCGCGGCCGTGAAAAGTAGTTCGAAAAGAAAAAGATATCGCCAAAACTTTCAATATTCCACCATCAACGCTTTCTACAATTCTAAGTCACTGACTAAGTCAAGCCACATTGTAACAAAAACCTGTTCTTCATTTTTTTAATTAGGTACTATGTATATTATTATTTATTGAAATGTTAATACATATGTAATTTTTTTGTTCTTTTTTGTCGTTTTCATTAGTTTTACTTTTTTACTTGAGGCTATATATGTCTAAAACTTAGGTAAGATCATACGTATTTTCAATATACGTATCTACATACATATATACATAATAGAAACTCTTAATAATTCGATTTTTTTTCCTCTTCTTGATAATTCAAACTTCTTGATAATTCGAAGTCTCGGTAATTCGAATTTTTCTTGTAGTCCCTTGGATTTCGATTTATCGAGAGTCGACTGTATATATTTCTGCATTTGCTTTTAAATATTATATACAGATTTGCTCTTAAAAATTAATCCTGATAACTATTAGGATTAAAAACATAAAAGTCTTAAATTATACGATCAAAATGGTCACCACTTATTTAAGTTTTTCAAATTTAAGTATTTGCTATCACTTCGCTCACAATTATACACATAATTTGGTACGTAATCTACATTGTATCCATTAAATATTAAACTGTAATTTTCTGTAACGATGAAAGGTACTTTTTAAAAATAACCTTTCATTTATACCCTAATTATATGTATTTCCATATCTATGTTTAACCCTGTGACCTACTTAAAAAGAAGTGATAACGAAACTGATTTATTTATAAGTGAAAATACTGTCAGTCCGGCAGTGCGACTTAACATTGGTATTTCTACTTTTCATTTTGAAGAATCATTAGTCTAAATTATTTGTTTAAGTTTCTTGAAAACGTTTAATGTCTTCACATGTCTGAAATGGGATGAGTTAGGATAAAAGTAGCCTCACAAAGGACGGATTGTGCTAAAAAAAAAAAAAATCCTACCTTGTACAGTCACAGATATCGGTTTGAGTAATACAACAAAAATCCCTCGTTGCTGCTACGTTTTGGAGAAGGAAGTGCCCTGCGTAATCCGTTGTCCTAATTGACAATGTAACAATATTTTGGGTCAATATCCTTTGTAATTTACAATATGTAAGTATGTGGACATGTGTATTGGTGAGCTAGTGTTTGCATAACCCAAGTAATTGCAAACATTGCGCTATGTTTTTGATGTGAGTGTATTGGGATTGCTCTCTTAGTAATTGTTCTTTTTGCTGTTAAGCTGGATACCAAACAGGGATTCCAAGATTTCGGAAGAAATCTTCCAAAAAAATCTAAAATTTGAAAATATGATTTTATAGAATATTATTTGTATTTGTTACAGATAAACTAGGATGGCTCCTAATATTACAACCTCTCCGGCAGCAAATGATTGCCCAGCTAAAAATCCTGAAGAGGAACCAATTCAAAAAGTGCAAGAATATAAATTGCAAATCGTTTGGCGAAATGTCTTACTATTTGCATATTTACATTTAGCAGCTGTATATGGCGCTTACCTAATGATATTTGAAGCGAAATGGTTCACCGTTGCTTGGAGTAAGATTTTATTTTATTAAAACTATTATTAAAATTATTACTTCCAAAAATGTTTAGTTATTAATTTCTACAAATCACAAACTTTTTTTTAGTTCGACGATTATTCAAACACCTTTACCCTGAATTTTATAGTTTAAAAATATTAATACTATATTTTGTCATACGAGGGTCGTTTGAAAAGTCCGTGCAAAAATAAAAACTACTTAATTTTTCGGGGTAAACCTTTTTTATTTTTCAACATAGTCTCCTTTTAGGCTTATACACTTCGTCCAACGCTGCTCTAGTTTGTTGATCCCTTCCGAATAATAGGATTTGTCCAAGTCTGAAAAATAGCCATTCGTTTCTGCAATCACCTCCTCGTTTGAATAAAATCTTTTTCCCGCCAGCCATTTCTTCATATTGGGGAACAAATAGTAGAACGAGGGAGCCAAGTCTGGAGAATAGGGGGGATGTGAAACGAGTTGGAACCCTATTTCCATTAATTTTGCGACCACAACTGCTGAGGTGTGAGCTGGTGCGTTGTCGTGATGGAAAAGGACTTTTTTGTGGGCCAATCGTGGGCGTTTTTCTTGCAGCTCGGTTTTCAAACGGTCCAATAACGATGAATAATATGCACCAGTAATAGTTTTACCCTTTTCCAGGTAGTCGATGAGGATTATTCCTTGCGAATCCCAAAAGACAGTCGTCATAATCTTTCCGGCCGAAGGAACGGTCTTCGCCTTTTTTGGCGCAGATTCCCCCTTGGTAACCCATTGTTTAGATTGTTCTTTGGTCTCAGGAGTGTAGTGATGTATCCATGTTTCATCCACAGTGACGAAACGACGCTTAAAGTCCTGCGGATTCTTCTGGAACAGTTGCAAACCGTCCTTGCAACACTTCACACGATTTCGTTTTTGGTCAAGCGTGAGCAATCGCGGCACCCATCTTGCGGATAGCTTTGTCATGTCCAAATGTTGATGCAAAATATTATGTACCCGTTCATTCGAGATGCCCACAGCACTAGCAATCTCACGCACCTTCACTCTTCTGTCATCCATCACCATATCATGGATTTTATCAATGATTTCTGGAGTAGTAACCTTAACAGGGCGTCCAGAACGTTCAGCGTCACTTGTGCCCATATGGCCACTCCGAAAATTTTGAAACCACTTATAAACTGTTCTAATCGAAGGTGCAGAGTCACCATAATGTTTATCAAGCTTCTCTTTAGTCTCCTGAGGCGTTTTGCCATTCATAATGTAGTGTTTAATCAACACACGAAATTCTTTTTCGTCCATTTTTTGAAAATCACTCGACTTCCTCGATTCAAACGAATGCCAAACACAAAGAAATAGACCGATCTGGCTGAAACTTGGTGTGTGTTCTTCCAAGAGATGCTACTAACTAAACATAACCTCGATACGCGCCAGTAGTGCTATCTCTCTGACTTTGCACGGACTTTTCAAACGACCCTCGTAAGTATCTGGATGAATTTATGTAAAGGAAACCCAAGTAAACTTTTTATTTTTATTTAGTAATTTGCGATCTTTATACAAATAAATGCGAAATATAAATTAAATATGAGTGGTTAAGTTTAAATGTTCCTTGATGAGCAGGAGGAGAGAAATTACTCCGCGGTAGCATTCCGTTCAGGTTGTCCATGTTAATACGAGTATAATGATATCTTTGCCCCTAAGAAAGTCTCGAGGCCACTGACATTCAGTCGGCTTGCTGGTTTGGACAGGAGTGAGGCAGCAGTGACTGAACGAAAGGATTAGAACAATTAGAGAGACCAGTATGGATTTTTATTGTGTCTTAGCTGGTTATAAGAAATATGATGTTATGGTCGCTGTGAAGAATGAGGTTTGCATTTAGAAAGAAGTTTCCTATCTTTCAGAATAGTTTTCATTGAAATTCTGTACATTTCTTACATTTGTGGGTTTAACTGTACTCTAAATTCAAATAGGTTTGAAAATAGTATTGAATATAAACATCATGTAAACTCTAATTTGTTTTGTGTCATGGTATTACTTGCATTATATATTTTACAATATCTGTAAAAACTATTAGTTATTGCTTTGTCATATACAGTACCTAAAGAACAGATGTTAGAAACGTCGAATTAATCAAGTTTCACATTTAATAGAAACTGATCCCTTTTTTGACTCTCGTTAACCTTTATAAAAACCAACGCCCAAAACCTACAAATTAAGTTATTCTTTTAAAATAGTTTTATTTGATTCATAATTAAGAATTTTTCAAAAAAAAAAGTTATTTAATTGTAACTAATATTCAATTGTTTTTCCAGCTATTCTCCTCTATTATACGTCTGCTCTGGGTATAACGGCTGGCGCTCACAGATTATGGTCACATAGAGCGTATAAAGCAAGACTGCCACTTAAAATACTCCTTGCGTTTTGTAACACTATTTCTTTCCAGGTTGGTTTATAATTGATCTTTATTTCCTTTACATTGTTACTTTAAAGTTTTAAGGCTACATAAATATATGAGCCGTTTATTTTGAAATTGGCATAAGTCACTTTTTCAAAAAAATCGAGTTAATGAAGTCAAGATCTAGGCAGGCTAGAGTTATTCGACGTTCAGGTGGTTTATTCAAAAAACGTTTGGTGTGGAGTTTTAGGGAATCAACTAATCGGCCCATACTTCTACAGAGTGAACTTAACTGATGCTAGGTATCTGACTTTTTTTGATAGACATTTTGCCAGTTCTGCTTGAAGATGTTCCTCTACAACGTCGGCTAGATATGTATTTTCAATAAGATGGTTGCCCGACACATAATGCGAGTTGTTCGAGGTTATCTGGACAGAAATTTCCATGAAAAGTGCTTAGGGACTCATTGTCCCATCCAATGGCCACCTCGATTTCTGGACTTAACCCCAATGGACTATTTTTTGTGGGGATATCTAAAAAATAGAGTGTACAGTAACCTTAATTCCGTGGCTTCAGTCGATGATCTGAAACGTCGAATAACTCTAACCTGCCTAGATCTTGACTTCGCCACCATAAGTGCTGCTACAAGCAGAGCGTGTGAGTCCAGAGTTTTGGCTTGCCTATCCGTTGATGGTTCCCAGTTTGAACAGATTCTTTAAAAAAAAATAACGTAATTTTGACAATAAACTGAAATTTGTTTTTCATATTTTAAATTACCATAACTTTTGAAAAACCTAACCGATTTCAAAAAAAATTTTTTCTTTTTTTTAGGAGCTAAAATACTATAAAAATATGCAAAAAAAAATATAACGTTCCATTTGAAAAACAAAAGTTGGATGCTGTATCTCGAGATACAGGGGTTTAAAAAAATGGGTCAATCACTGAAAATAAACTAGTCTAAAAATGATTAAATACGTGTTTTTTATTTTTTCGAAATTTCCCGCCGTTAAAAAAAAAAGTGGGTGGAGCATATAACTCTGGTCACCCTGTATATACAGAAGATAATACTTACTCTACCACAAATTTTATGTCAGTCATTTTTCTAAACTATTTATTTTGAAAGTGGCTTAAGTCACTTTACCGTAATGAAAAATGGTGATTTTTTAATGTTTTATACGAAATTATTTATACTGAGAAAAATATCAGTATCATGAGATAACAAATAGAAGTAAATCTTCTCGAAAGTTAGCATCCATGTTTTTAAACGTGTTAAAACTAAAATGCAAACCCTTAAATATCTCGACTTAAAAACAAAGTGACTTATGCCACTTCCAAAATAAACTGCTCATATCTGTCTATCTACTTATCTATAACAAATATTGAATAAAGCATAATATATTTTAAAAAAAGAAGAAAAAGATGAAGCCTTGATGGCTTAATTTCAATAGCAAACAAAATAAAATAATATGCTATAGATATTAAAATATCATTTCTCCGACCATAAAAGGCAAAATTTTAAATGATAATAATTATTGACGGTTTAAATACATCTAATGATCTTTTAAATGCATTTTATTAATTTATTTAAGGATCGGTTAGTGATTATTTATTATATATAAATATTGTGGTTTTTAATTTCATTTGTCTTCAAAATAAAAATTTACTGAAGCACCTTCTTCTTTAATAGCTAAATTTTGAATTTATTAAAATACTTATTTTTATTTCAGAATCATATATTTGAATGGGCAAGAGATCATCGAGTACATCACAAATTTTCAGAAACCGACGCTGATCCTCATGATGCCAGAAGAGGTTTCTTTTTCTCACATGTTGGCTGGTTACTTTGTAGAAAACATCCAAATGTAAAGGAAAAAGGAAAAGTCATAGATCTGTCAGATCTTTATGCCGATTCTGTAGTTATGTTTCAAAAAAGGTATGGTAGTGTTTTTTTTGTGTTTAATTTTCCTCACAAACATAATTACTTCATTTCTATTTTCCGTCTTTCAAGAAATTTAACTTAGTTATATACTTTTTACAGACACTATTTAATATTGATGCCTCTTGCTTGCTTCATCATGCCGACAATGGTTCCAATGTATTTTTGGAATGAAACATTTTTGTGTAGCTGGTTTGTCGCAACAATGTTTAGATATGCTTTTGTATTGAACATGACTTGGTTGGTAAACAGTGCAGCCCATATGTGGGGAAACAAACCATATGACATGTAAGTAAGGATGAAAATCTTTTGACACAAAACTCTCTTAAATTATATAAATATAAAATTAATTGGTTTGTAAGTCCATATGGATTGTTGTATACTGGTAAAGTAACATTGCTGCCATCTTAGAGAAGAATTTGACAAGAAAAGATTAGATCCTATCTATCTATTGTCTTGGCAGAGCCAAGTCTGAGCTCTTCCAAACCAGTAGAGAATCCTTGATATAGACAAAGATATACTATTGCTTTAAAGCATTGACACTAAATTCTTGACTAGACCTTTAGTCAATGATTATTCCTTTCCTAAAACCATAAAGCATGTTTTACCTCTTAATAACGTTTTCTGTGTACATCGTTCGATTTCCTTCAAGTAGTTATTACAAGCGTATGCTATAAGCTGCCCTACATCACATTCTTTCGATATCTCTTAGAAAAACTCTTCTTACGCTGAGGGTAGAGGTCTGCGAATCGGATTAACGATGTAAATGATCAACTTGTTGACTTTTTTTGGTTTAAGAAAACCGCTAGTCTCGTTCTAGATTACGGAAGTGTCGATAGCTGTTACTAATTTCCGTATTGTCAAGTCAGGTTTGAAACATAATTTGTGCATCTCTTGTGTTTCTTAATTAATTAAAGCTACATTTGACCTTAAAGGTGTCTCTTTAAAAAACTTTTTTGTATGTAACTCAAAATTATAGTTAAATAAATAACAGTTGTAAATTTTGTTTGAAATTTTCTAAGCAAAATTCATTTTAGAGAGAAGTTCTGAGGGAGTTAGTTAGAAATGCTTTCTTTACATAGGCAATATTGTCTGTAAAACCAATCAAGAAAAAAAATCTATTTTTATTTTAGTCATGATCTGATGAAAAAATTGTTGTATACAATTTTTTTAGTCTCACAGAAAAGCAAATCATTAATAATAATCTTTATTTACAGGACAA
Organism: Rhodnius prolixus; assembly: GCF_049639745.1. NCBI lineage: Eukaryota > Metazoa > Arthropoda > Insecta > Hemiptera > Reduviidae > Rhodnius > Rhodnius prolixus. The sequence goes on from NW_027411624.1 coordinate 29,577,197, forward strand.
TAAACCCATCTGAAAACCTTGGAGTCGCTTTAGGAGCAGCTGGCGAAGGTTGGCACAATTATCATCATGTATTCCCATGGGACTATAAAGCAGCCGAACTGGGCAATTATAGAGCAAATTTCACTACTGGCTTTATTGACTTTATGTCTAGAATAGGTATGGCCTATGATTTAAAAACTGTGCCCAAAGAAGTGATTGACAAACGTTGCGCTAGAACTGGCGACGGTACTAGACAATTATGGGGTTGGGGCGACAAAGATTTAACCAAAGAAGAGATAAATGACGCCGTTATAGTTGATCACTTTAAAACAAACTGATTTAATATATATATATATTTTTTTTTTTCCAAAATTAAAGACATTTTAATTGTTCTTTGAACACTCAGAACTAGAAGAAATAAATGATACAATACAGAGAGTTTTTCTCAAATAAGCGTTTTTATTTTTGTATTTCTTTTCTTTCTTTCTTTGTAAAATATTGTACATATTTATTATCATATATATGCTTAAACAAACTTACTAATTTTTGTATTAAAATCTAGTGCAAAAATAAAATATAAGAAAGGGATTTTTTATATAAATACATAAGTATACCTTGATAGTCTGATGAAGAGTACTGGCATTTATTTTTTATTAGGGTCAAAAAAATCGTTTCGTGAGCCCTCAAGAAATTTCATGGGTTTCAATTAATAATATTTGCATTTGAAAAAATAACTAAATTGAATTAATTTTCGGTAAGGGTATATGTGCAAACCGTAATGGACTAAAAAAAAAAAAAAAATATTTTTTTAATCCTTATTTGATCTTCCTTTTACCTATCATTAGCCACTCAACTAGCTAGTAACAATTTTAATACTTACTACCGAAGTTTAAAAAAATATAAGTTAGTAACGGCAGTTTAAAAAAAGATATATCAAATACTCTGATGATGCCATTGACATTGACAAGAGTAGTGAAAGTTAACACTATTTGATGGGTGTGAAAAACTTGATAGAATTCAATCATTGGTTAATTTGTTTAGCAAATATCCTGAAGATGAACAAACCGGAATTGATCAGAAATTGAAACAGTCTGGAAAAAATATAATGATTACCATTTCAATGAAAACTGAATTCAATTATACAGTAATTATAAAAGCATTTATCAGACGTTTTTTTATTGATGGTATATATTTATTTATATATAACCTTATTCTTTACCTATATTCTAATTTTTTTTTTTTTTTTTTTTTTTTTTTTTTTTTTTTTTTTTTGGCGCATCAACAGCTGAGGTCATTAGCGCCCGGAGCTTTTTCCAGTGCACTGCCGGCCTCCGGACAGTGTTCTCTCGTTACAGACAACACTGTCCATCACCGGACAGTGAGCTGTAAGAAGCTCCTAGGAAGAGAAAATCTAAGGGTCAGCTGCTGGATTCGAACCCGGGACCTCCGCGTGGGAGTCCAGTATGCTAACCTCATAGCTAATCCCTTCCCATATTCTAATTGTAAGTTTGTTTATCTGAGTAAAGGAGAAATTCTTTTTAACAAAAAGAAACTATTTTTATTATATATAAAAGAAAAAAAAAAATAGGTTTTAGGAAGTTACTTGTGCCTAATTATCTATTTAAAAAAAAAGAAAAAAGTCAACTTAGTTCTTTGTCTGAGTTGAAAGTTTAAGTTTTAAATTCGTAAGCTAATTTTAAAACTAGAATGTAAATCCTCCAAAGATATGATTAAAAATTGGCACACTAGTATATAATTTAAAAAAATTCACAATTTAAATATTAAAGAAAAGTGTGATATTACTGTTAGAAACTAAAATAATACTTCAAAAGTAAGCAATGGAAAAATAATTTTTGTTATATTTTTTTTACTAATTTTTCAGTCAAACTGAGTCAGGTAAAAGCATAATATATGAATAAAATGAGATATGTTTTTAGAAGTACTAAAACACGGTTAAAAGTATTCATATATTTTTTTTTTTTAATTTTGTTTTTGATTATTAATATCCACAAGTTGGTTACAAGAAAAAAAAATAAGTATTTATGGTGTACGTGTTAACATTATTTAACTGTAGATTATATTCATATTTGATTGAAAGGTGTTAGTTTTTGTTTCATTTACTGTACACTATCAATTCAGTAAACAATGAAAACAAATTTTTCTTTTATTTTTAATCGAATGAATGAGAGATTGAATATTCTTTTAATAAAAAAGAATTTGAGAAATTCATATGTTGAAGCAAATCATCAAACCAGTTTGCAGTAACTATGTTGCAAAACTTTTCTATATGATTTAGGAGTTACGAAAAGTTATTTTCTCTACTTAAAGAAAATACCAGCAGAGATAATATGCAAAAACGACTGTTCGGTTCTAGTAAAAAGTTAAGGTTTCTCCTTTCTCTTGGAAACGTAGCTTGGGAAATCACCCACGCACAGCGCAGTCCAGGTGTGCGCATATTAAAATCATCATCTTACTTTTTATTAAGAGTTTTACCGCAACACCTTATTCTACATAATTATAAATTAAATTGTTCTTTAAAATTATAATGTTAGCATGGTTTAAAATAAGTGTAAATGAAAGAGCATGAAGTGCAATATGTAAAACAAACTTCCCGTTGTATCAAAAGCTATCTAATTTTGTCATTATCATTTTTAGATACTAATACTTTTCTAAAATGTAAGGTTTATTTTGTGTATTTTTTCTCGTTTTAAGCAAGTGATCACTTGGCCCCAAATATATTTATCTTTTAATGAAACCTTGTTCTTGAAAAAATTACTTAGTTCTCTATTCCTGAATGTTTGCATTAACAGGCAGAACCACTTAATCGCTGTAATATTATCTTGGTTGGTACTAAGTTATTTGCAAAATATTCACTTCATCTAAACAATTCCAATTTTTCCATTAACAAATGTTTACCTTTTTAATCGGTCCATTCAAAATCCAAAAGTCCTTTCTCTGTATTACAATCTTCTTTTTTTTTTTGCAAAAGTCACGCAATCATGACTGGTTAGAAAACCCTGGACTTTGCGAAAAGGAGAGGTTTCTGCTACCATTCTCAAAGAGATCGGCACAATTACTCTTTACCGCTAAATTTCTTATTTTCTAGAGAATTCTAGCGGAGTTTGTTACTCACCTACACGGATTTCTACTTTTTTAAATTGTGCCAGTCACACATAATTACGCTTAATTTTGATAATGAAAGAACTTCAGGATTTGTGTATTTACCTTGACTGATTTGTTTCACTATAACTTTATGATAAGAACAGTAAAGATAACTTTTTTGCTTAAAAAAGAGACTCTTTATCCTAGATTGTTTACTTATTTACAAAATGGAATATTTTAATCCGAAAATAAGCGAGATTTATCGTTAAATGCATTAAATTTGTTGTTATAGATAACTCGCGAAGAGTATAATATATTGAAGGGACTAGTTTTTTTTTTAAATAAAAAAACAAAATGCCATCATGTTGTGTGTTTGATGCTTTTAATCAATAATAATTAATAAATGTTGAAATAAATGTGATTTTCTTAAAATGTGAAGTTTTTAGGGCAAAAAAGAGATTGTGAGAGAACGTGGGTCCATAAAATTCATTATTCATAATACGAATGATAATTCATAATATGAATGATATGAATTCATAATATGAATGATAATATTCATAATATGAATTCATAATTCATAAAATTCATAATCCAGACTGCAATAAACATACATCTTTTTATTTAAAATGTAACTCAGAATAAGTTTTTGCAATAAGGTTTGTAGCTTCACCAGTCAGGCCCCCAACCTTATCAAATTGATATTTTAAATCAGGGTGGTATTTTTAACCAACATTAATAGTATCTTATTTATTTTTGTACAAACGCTTATGTATACTTTTTTTATTAAAGAGGTGAAGATGGCTGATAAGTTCTGTAGGATGATGGCGTTGTAAAAATAAATTGGGTACAGATTATTAATTTTTGGTTAAACATTCCACCCCGAGTTAAAGGCTATAAATATAGAAAAACAAAATTAGATTTTTGTTCCCAATTCTTATGAAGCATTGTTACAAAAAAGAAAATAACTATAATAAGGTCGTAAAAGATAAATATTAATCTTTGAAATAAATTAATTTAAGACGAAAACTTTAATCACAAAAACATGTTAAAAAAAAAAAATCAATAATTTTCAGGATCTTGATGCAAGATATCGGGTAGAATATATTTAGATTCTTCTAAACAACCAGCCAGTGGTTCTCCTGTTTTTGCTGATTTTGCTAAAGCTTCTTTAACACCAACGCTAGAGATTGTTGTCAATTGTGAAGCCATGCCGAGAGCAGCAAATACCCTTAGTATGCTGTTTAAACAACCGTTTTCATAGGTACCATATTCACCAGATCTATAGTCCCAAGGTAGAAGATAATGATACTGAGGCCACAGACTTTTTGTCACAAAAAAGACTAACCATGTATCACCAGCTTTCCTGTAATAACAATAATTAGTTGAGGTCCATAACCTCGATAACTGATCAGTTAGAAATGTAGGTATATGAATATTTGAAGATAAATGCATAAAGATGACATGACAACAGTAAAAGTCTTTAAAACCTGGTAAATTAAAAATCAGGTAGGCCTATCACTTAGTAATTTTAGATGCCGTAAAAGTCCTTCTTATAAGTAGGTATGCATCAGGGAGCAATATATTATTTTCCTACTTTCGCTTTCTTGATAAAAGCTCATAATAACCGCCTTCTTATTTAATCGATCTCAAGATCGAAATAAATATTCTTCAAGAGAGATGACGGAGAAACTACACTTTGAAGAAAAATCCACTTCTGGCACGATGCTTATGCACCATCAAATATTTACCCACAAACGATTCTTCCCTAATATCTCCTTACTCCATGTATATACCTGCCTGCCATCTCTAAAAAAGAATTTCCTCGGAAACTATGAACAGAACATGGAAACATTCCAGCCGATTCGTCAAAGAAACTATTAATTTACACGACGCTTTCCAAACTACAGATGGATATTAACATAAAAGTAAAACAATTACAGAGAATCTGGTAGTGATTTTTACAGATAATATGACAAATAAAAGTAAGCCCTTATTGAAAAAATCATGCAAATTTTAAAAAATCTTATTGTTTTTATGGACAAAAATGTTTAAATCAGATAAAGGTACTTTTAGAAAGAACAATTATGATTGGTAAGTAATAAAAAGTTAATTGATAATGAATAATAAGTCAAGTTACCTGTCACTTGGATCCAATCCCCATAATAGGAATGCACTTTCTACTAGCCATGAGGCATGCAACAACAAACATACCCTGAGAAAGCCCAGAACAAATACTGACACTACAAGAGTCTCTCCAATATATTCCATTCCAATGTTAACCGGCAGTAAAAACCCTATCACTGGCATTATGGCATAGTAAAGCCTGCAATGTAAACAATAGTCATTAGAAACATTTATAAATGATTTTAAAAAAACTTTTTCTTAATGCTGGCGCAGTTATCTAAAACTAACAGGAACGCAGTTTGCTCCTGAGAAGTACGAGTACGTACCATTTAATTACTACTGCAAGAGTCACTCACCATCTACTTCAATTAGAATTTTCAACACACAAGGTCTAAGAGTATAATTGAATGCCATAGCGGCAAAAACTTAAACTACTAAATGTACATTAAGCTTCACGAAATAGAGAAAAATGAATAAAAGAATTTCATTATCAAAACAATCTAATAAAATTAAAGAAAATTTAAAAGAAAACTAGTTTTTGATATTTTATTGCTATAAATGATTATTGAACGCTTAGCAGTCAGTATTTACTGTAGTACATTTTATGTAAAGATTGGATTTTTTGTGTGTGTTCTAGAATTTAAATTACAATTTGTTTAAATGGGGTATTATTTGTTTGAATAATTCTTTTATGTACTTGAACTAAAGATACAGAGAAAACCTGAAACAAATTTCTATTAAAGAAAATTAATGCTTTAAGGATTCAGTCAAGATTTTGTTGGGGATTCTCAAAAGCGTCGTTCCCTAGTGTACAAAATATTAGACAGATTCAAGAAGTATAACTTATTCCTTAGTAACTTTTACGCCGTTGATTTCAAGTTTAAAGAAATTGATCTGTAATAACTCAAATAATTACATTATGAAAAATTATGGGTCATATTTATTTTTTAATAAGAAGTCAAATGGTTTAAACAATAAAAATCTAAAATTGTGTCCAAAAAAAACATGATTCAACAATTCGTAGGCTTTCTACAAATTATTGTCGGGTAAATAACCGAAAAACCTATTTTTTTCTCTTCTCTACCTCATTACATGTTTTTGCTGAAAAGTCTACCCCTGATTACAGAATGTAGATGGAAACAAAGTAAACCAACCTCTGAGAGCTCAAATTTTTTATTATGGCACTCTGGAGAGGTAAGAGTTTGTTGATAGAATGAGGGCCGCTGTAAAATAGTATAAGTATTTACTTTTAATTCCTTGGGTATGATAATGAACTAGTGTTTACCAGTTGATTTGCTAAACGCAAATAGTTGCAAACATGTATCTCTGCAAGCTGACTTGTTGCTTGTGTTTGCGGTTAGTGTAAGTTGTTCTTGTTTTAATACTGGGTTAACTGCAGAAATGCCAAGATCGCTGAAGAAGTGGCTGTAACGGTTTGGACGATGGTCTGTTACGTCTTTTTTGAATTATGAGGTAAATCAAACATTAATTTTGCAATTGAAAGTTTAGACAAGCAAAACAATTATTAAAAAAAGAAGAGGAAAAGCTATTGCAAATCTTAAAAAATCTTTAGATTTAATTTGAACAGAAAACGCGACTCATTTCGCTCTAATTACCACTAACGCAAATTTTCTTATAGTACAGAAAGAGATATATTAAAATTATAATTTTATAAGAAAAAAATAAAACATTAATTTTTTAAGTAAAAGAATTTTTTAAAATATATACTGAATGAAATTAATTATTTCTTAAATTTGTCTTACCAGTGCTGAAAGTAGACTACGTAATCATCTTCCAGATCCGATACAGAAATGTGTCTTTTCATTCTTTCAATTTCCGGATTAGCTTCCAGGCAATGGTTGGACAAATGACAAAAAAAGAATCCATGTCTATAATTGCACGGATCATTTTTCGTACCGTGGAATTTGTGATGTACTTTATGATGAAGTACCCAATTGAAAATTGAACACTGTTGTAATAAAAATTATTAGTTTATTAAAATAAATTATTAAAGAACGTATTATAGTTTTTTATATTTCAATCCTATTTTGTCTTTGCTAATTTGTTAAAAAACGAAGATGTTTTAACGTTTTAATGGATGTATGAACTATATATTTAGATATTAATTTACTAAAAATTAACTTAACAAATTTAAGTCCATCCATGACATTTAAGTGCATCCACCATATTGACATTAAGTCCATCCCAGATGAATGCTATGTGTGCTGTACGCTCATTTGTCAAACAACTGAAATGTTTCTTAATTTCAAAAAAGTCTACAGTTCTCTATATAAAAATAAATACCTGACATGTTAGTGTCTGGCAGAATGCTAAGAATAGACGCAAAGGTAGAGTTGCTGAGTAAGTTCTATGTGTCCAGAGCCTGTGGCTTCCTAATGTAATACCAAGAGTGCCCAGAAACACCAGCAGTATACCTGAAATATTAGTTGTGAAAATAATATAAGTGCCCGAAGTGTACCTTAAAAATATAGTATGGTTTTCATTTATTCTTGGGCGCTACTCGATTTCTTAAAAACATTATACATTAACATTTTTGCCCGTCCAGAGCCATTGATAAGTAATACTTACAGAACAGTGTAGTCATTAACGATGCTTGAGTAAATACAAGAATTAAACCATACAGCGCTGACATATGTAAATAAATTTGGAACAGTACTGAAGGCCAATGATTGCTCAGTCTGGGACCAACATTTTCCTCATTAACACTTTCTTCACTCATTGCTGGAAACAAGAAAAAATTTGAGTTAAAAAAAGAAGAAAGAAAATTGAAGAATTTTCTTTAGTTCAACTTGAGCGGTGTCCATTTTTGTTTTGTTTTCTTTTACAGATGAAACAGTGACAAAATTAGGACCACCGGTGAGACTTCATCTCTTTGAGATAGACATTACAGTGGTTGAAACTATATTTTAATTTTCAGCCATCTTTAAATAATTTCCGATATAAAATATTCTATTTTAATTTAATAACAATTTATAATGTGCTTAAAATGAATTAGAAATTTGTTACCTATACTAATTGGGCAGCAGTAGGAGAGCTTTCTGAGAAAAATATTAAAAGGCCAGTCCCTGAAGACAGCAAATCGGGTACACTAATATTACTGGGCTCTGAAAAAATTTAACAATGAAACAATATTTTATAAGCTGAATAAAAGCGAATATACATAAATTGTCCCAGTAAATGTTAACATCTCTGAACTTTAACTTTTAAATAAAACGACTATTTAATGCTTGCATTTTAAATAAACTTGAGTTCTGGTTTATCGAAGTGTTATAACTTTCGATATCAACGATTGTGCAAAGGAAAGTAATTTACTTTCCTACGGTGCCTATTATTAGAACTCAGGCGTAGATATAGTTTTATTTCATATTTTTTAGGAAAGTGATAATTGAACAAGTCAAATAAACTGTTACTTTTTTGTTGTGTAAGGCTTCTGTTAATATGTAAATGCCACAACCAGAGATGGATAGAATTGCTGTTAACATTTATTTTGAATAAAGAACTGTTAATGTAAAACATATAATTTAATTTGTATTCATATACTGTCTATTATTAAAATCAACATTAAATTCAATTACGCATTACCTTTCATGACCCCGAAGTTAAACCGATTAATAATTCATGACTTTCAATAGTAAAAGGATTGTAAGATGACTAGTACATTCTTTTTTAAAAACTAATAATTGAATAATATTAGTGTTTAATGTAATAGAGTTACGTGAGTGGTAGCACGAAACTATTAACTACATTGTTATAGTATTCATAATTTAATAAGGATTTCTAAAACCCAACTAGTGGATTTTGGAAACTTCAAACTGTATGTGCTAGATGTAACATTTTTTGAAAAATCATGCATGAATACTGGAGTTGTTGGATTTTACGATTTTTTTTTTTAGAAATACATATATACAAATTGTGTGCCAAACATTACTGTCTATGCTTAAAGGATATGTTCCCTTCTTTACAGTTAACAGTTAATTGAGCAAATCGAATGACAAATCATTTTTTTTTTTTATGACCACACATTAAAGATCCAAGGTACTTTTATGATAAACGTATTCGTCAATGTATTCATTATTGAATCATTTTTTTTGTTTTATAAACATTAATTTATTATTCATAACAAAATTGTCTTGAAGTACTTGAAATGGATTTTTTGATTAATCTTTGAAAAAATTAACTGGCAATATTGTTTTTGAACCTATCATTACTTATTTTGTTTTTTATTCTTTTTTGTTTCTCTTGTATACCTACTTTTTAGAAAAAAAAGACACTCAGTAAATGCTGATGTCAAATTTCTGATAAATGCTTAAGACATTGATCCAAGTGTTTGGAAATGGACTTCTAGAGGGATTTTGAGACAACATTTCGGGGACCAAAGTCCGGCTTAAACTATGTGAAATATACATGAGAGTTGTTTGTAAATAATAGTAATAAATCGCTTTGACTGACACAAAGTTCATGATGTACTTGATACTATTCTCATGAACCCGAACAGGGTGTATCATACAACAGAGTGTATAGTAAAAACACTTACCATCATATCAAATTGCTAAACTAGCATTTTAAAGAGGAGAGGCTAAGCACTGATTGTGGGAATAAAATAAAGTAAAATATAGAAAATTGCTGACACATTAAGACAGGATCTAGAATGATAAAAGTGATATCAATGAAATAGTTTCTACGCAAATGAAACACAATTTTGTGGAGGTGCTATTCACGAAGTCATCAAGTATTATATACTCTTCTAGCCTGGATAGTATCCAGCTTTCACGAATAATTAGAAACAATGAATTGGCTAAATGGCTAATTGATCCCAGGGTTTAATGACAAAGGATTCGAAGGGATGAAAACTTCTAATGTTCCTTTGGTTTAAGTAAATTGCACTACGATCTTTTCAATTGAATACAGTTCATTCATTTTTAAGAATACAACACAATAACTCTTTTAGTGAAATTGTTTTGTGAGTTTATGTTTAAAACAATAATTCTGGAAATTTATAGAAATTAACATTCAATTGATTACTTAAACTTATGATGATCTAAGATGTAAGACAGGGTGGGAGCCGAGGAACCGTGGAATCGTATTATGGCAAGCCTAGCAAAACTTGTAACAGTCTTTGAAAAGAATAGTCTCCAAATCTCACTCTTATACACAACACCGGAAAGTGCTAAAGAAATCCTCGGAGCCCGGTAGAAGAGGCTCACTCGATAACAGCACCCAAGGAATCTAATCTAATTTAAACTTGTCCAATTTTTCATTTAAGGTGAACTATTGTGTCAAATGTAGAGCAAAAAATTCCCTCGTGCCTGTACGTACAATATAATATCTTCTTTTAATTCTGAAAAATGTACCCAAATTTTTTTTATTAATTAAGATGCCAGATGTGTTTCCTCCGGACAGTGTGCTCTCGTTAGGGCAATGTAGCCCACTATCGGGGATAGAAAATCTGTGGTCCAACTGGAAAATCCAGACTTCAGCTGTGGAAGTCCACTAACCTCTGAGATAACCGTTTCTTTTAAAAAAAATGAAAGTTTCAAAGAAATGATATGCTAACAGAAGATCGGCAGCAGGAATTAATCATTTGCGTCAATTTTCTTCCATTGTAAATCTTTTACTTAAACTAGAGAAAATGGATTTTACTTATAAAAATAATGTACCTTACCTAGGAGACTAAACGGAAGTAACTAGGCTGAAATTCCAATTACCAATTGCGAATTTAAGGAGAAAAAAAGAATTGACATTGGATAAAAATGTTGAACTCAAAGATAGAATTGCATAAGTAACTGTAACAGTAAAAAGAATGAATTGAAATTCAAAATAACCAATTCAGAAGTTAAAACACACTAAATTTCAAAAACCTTTTAAGAAAAAATTCCTTTCAATTCGTTAAAAAATAATATTGGAAATATAGAAGATTACTTACTTTTAAATTAAAAAAAGCCAAATGTGTATCCAAGAAGATGATGACAAGCTGTGACGACCAATCTACATGGGCCACTGTACAAGCAGGAGAACCAACTTCGTAAACTACTAGATTAAAAATGATTCCTCATGCTTATGCATACATAATATGGCATAATCACGTCCGGTACGAAGCACCAACAATAATCAATAAATTATACGACAATCCCACCTCACATTTATAAAAAACTTTTATCCCCATTAGCTTTGTAATCCCCACTACAACAGTGTAGCGAAATTTTTAGCCTAAGAATTATTCCATTGTTTTGGTTGAATGAGTTGTTACATTATTTTTAAATTTGCATTCAGTTCTCTCTACAAGACTTCTTATTCTTTGGAAAAATAATACAAAGACAAAATACTAAGTAAAAAGCACACTATTATTTAAGGCTCGTCAATATTTGAGTCACTGCACCTGAAGCCTCGTTAAATTCATCAGAGACCAATATGGACAGTGAGCTATGAGAATGTTTAAAAAAAAAAAAAAGACTGCAATCCAGAATCTCCGTGTGGTTTCCACTGCACTAAACATTATGCTAATCTCAGTGAGAATTTGACTAAAATCAAAAAATCGAAGTGATGTTAGAAGTAAAAAGTTTTTTTTTTCTGTAACCGCAATTTCTAGGGAAATTACCTGGTGTTGGAGGGGAATATACCCCCTAAGAACTCACCAGATTCAAAGCAAGTCATCCTTGGAATTTCTGGAAAGTGATGGTGTGGCGTTATAGAGTGGTTATCTAGGTCTTCTAGCTCCTCTCTCTTCTCATAATTGCTCAAGCCTAGTCTCCTTAATCTAGAGGAAACCAACCATCCACAAACCATCTCGAAAGGGCATTGGAGAGAGTGCATTTCTATTGTTATCTCTGAAGGTCAGTTATCCGCTCTTTCTAAAACTTCCTAGAGTGCTGCTTGTAACTAAGTGTTGGATGTTGCACTGCGGATGTTTACTACAGTGCTAGATATTCAATGCGTAAGATGGGCGCTAGTTGCGAAAACTGAGATTAAGTTCATGTGAGCCATGGTAATTGGTATTCACAGGACGTTGAACATGTAAGCACACAACTGTTGAACAAAAGTTTCAGTATCTAATTATTTCAGCTAGACGTACAGCCCAATCAGGAAACAATAAAGACTGCTTTATGCTGATTAATTAATTAAACTAATAAAATGACGGTACTAGATGAAGGCAGTGATGCATGTTGCACTTATTTATGAGTGAGTGCATGTATGTAGATGAGTTTTGATTTCACTACTCTTTGCTCCATATCATGCAATTCATATTGAAAACAGTAACGGCCAGTAACTATTATCTTTGCTTAAAATCATTGCGATTTTTATGTGTATAATTTTATGGGGCTATTTATTTACTGTAAAAATATAATAGAGCACTTTCTTTTTTTTTTTATTAGCTTATTTTTATAATGATATAAACAATTAATGCTTTTTACAAATCTGAAATTCATACTCAAAGTACATCACTTGTGACTGATTATTAAAAATTTTTTTGCACCATCAGAAATACCATTTGTATGCAATCCAACTAATTGACCTATCTCAGTATTTCCCTGTAAATCCACTGTTCATTGTAGAAATGCATACCAGATTGAAGTTTTTTATATTTATTTGTTTTAAGAAGATGGCAAATGACTAATTTTATGGAGGGCTATTAAGATAGGCCTATAGACCTACATCGCCAGTTTACCTTTCCAATACAGATATTAGAGGCTAACTTGTCTTTAGCCAATGCAGTTTTGCAGGAGTACTTATAGTTCGCTTTGACTCGGCAAAAACTCAAAATTTGTTACCTTTTTGTGGAGGACAAAATTTGTGTCAACATATATGTTAACGTCTTTCTTTTTTTTTTTTTATAGATCACAATATTTAGGTGTTTGTATATTTTTAAATAATTTGGCAAAGTGCCTGTGGATGTCATTTTTCTCAACCTTCATAATGTTTCAATTTTAATGTTGAAAAGACAATATCAAAACAATACTCAAGGTGAGACAGACAGTTCATTCAATTAAATACTTACTAATAAGTAGGTATGTAATAGGCGTGAGATTATTTTTTTTTATAATGGGAAACAAGTGCTGCTAAAAAGATGAATCGTATTATTACAATATTACTCTTTACAAGAAAGAGTTTGTTTTTTGACCATCATTTGTCCAATGGTAGGAGTACCAGTAACGTTCTTGAGCCATACTACTTTTATGTCTTTTTTTTTTCGTACAAAGAAGGAAAGACTAAAGTTCAGAAAGTAAGAAGGTAATTTCAGTGACGGTTCAAATTATTAGTGTATGAGAAACTTCTAGTAAACTGTGGAAGAAAATGGTTTCAAAAAATCCAACTAATGGATAGTTTTTCAATTTCTATCAAGTGTAGTGCTAATCCAACGCACTCGTTTCCCTAGAATTCCTGGAACAAAATAAACAAATAGTAAAGGGGACATTAAATTTTAATATGCAATAAAACTAAAAACTTGGCCTAAGTTGAAAAAAAAAAAAACAAGATAGTTTACTGTTAAAAATAATGCAAAGCCCTAAGGCAACGTGAGTAATCTTTTTTATTTTATTTTATTTCTTTGAAGATATACTTAGAGGGGGAAGAAATAGGAAAGAAAATTTTAAACATTTTAAGTTTACCTTTATTTCATTAAATGAGACTCAGAAGGAACATTACTTTTTTTTTGTTTCTTTACCAATAAAATTCTGATATAATTAAAAATAATAAATTTAAGTACACAAAATGCAGTGTAACCTGCATCATAAATGTTTTCAAATTTGTTCTCATAAATCATTGTCCCCCTCTTACCACATAGAACGATTGAACAAATATATGAAAAAGATAAACGTAAATTGACTAGCTTTGATGTATAAATATATTTCATTTTAAATCAATTAATAATAGGTCTCTTCTCATTACGGTATAAAAGTATTTAAAAATAAGTTTTTTCTTTTTAAAAAAATTTGTTCTTCAAACATTAAAAAAATATAATTGGGAAAACCTTGTAAAAATACATAGGATGATGTTTTTACAAAACTATACACATATTTTGATTATTAAAGTACTACATTTTACAAAGGCCCCAATAACTTACTTTTTTAATTAGTTACAAAATACTTTTATAACATTTATACTGAGAGTTTTTATTTTCAATAACAAATAAAATTACAAAATAACATTGAAAATTTAGAAGGTATTTAGTAGCTAATATTCTGTAATATAATGAATTACGAAAATAAAATCAAAACAAATACCAGTAAGATAAATAAGTTTATCTTTTTCTGAAAATATGAGTTAGTAGGTAATACATTTTAATTTAACTGTTCAAACTTTTCTAATTTGTTTTGGTTTTGCCAGTCAAAAAAAAAGAAAAAAAAGTAAGATTAACTAATTTTATTGTGGTTTTTGCATAATAAATCTATATATAAACAAAACAGTGGATCTGTAGTGATTGCAAAGAGGACAATTTTGCTTAGTAATAAATAATTATTCTAAAGTGCAAAGAAATTTAGGATATTTAATGAAAAATAAACTTAAGAATGACTTATCTTTGGAAAATATTTTCTAAAATTATTACTGTACGAATGCCTAAACAGTAGCTATTAATCGCTTATTGCCACTTCAATTCTGGAGCATTACCTTTAGAAAAACGCACTTATTCACAATTCCATACTTGAACATCGCTAATTTATTTCATTTTTTTAAAAAACTACTAACAAGTTCAATCAAGGCCTTATTTTTATGATTCTTGAGATATAAGGTTCTAAATAGTTTCAGATTTACGCTTTCTATTTAAATGAAGAAATAGAGCTCACTGAAGAAAAATTCAATGACTTAGAAACTTGGGCTGAAAAATGGTAATCACCTTTACCCGTTGACATATTTCTTGAACCCAGTAGTCAAGACAAAATCACTTCTACCTGCGAACTTATGTTTTTTTTTAAAGAATTTACAGGCGATACCTTAAAACATACAAACGAGACTAAAATGATAGGACCTAACAAACAGCTAAGACTAATAGGTAGTCAATCAAAACTTAAAGGTGTAGCTTACAATTGCATACTTCAAACCAATGTTGAATTTTGAGCTTGAACTATAAGTTTTAATCAAATGTTCAAATACTCAGTATACGAGCATTTCAACTGAAAATTCTCCGTCAAGTACCTTGTTTCTCGGTTTCATGTATCCAATTCTACTACAACCAGACCATAACATTTCACCTACATAAACTATAATAGAAAAATTCCATTACTTCCTCACTGCCTAAAACCTCTTTTACAAAAATCCAACTCTCAGACCATTCTCCACGTTGTGTGAGCTGCTACAGCCACCCTTCGCAACCTCAATCACATATTCATCACATAATACAGCTGGAGTGTTAGCACAGGACAATTTCGCCTCCTCAAGCCATCTATACTATCATAAAACTTCAGAGAATTACTGGTTATATAGAATTATACAGATTGTAAATGTCAAATAAAGTTTTATCATGTAGAAAATTTTTTTTCGAACTTAAGCGACAATTTTAGGTATTCCGCAACACTTATAAGCATTCAAAAGAAACGATTGTAACTGTTCATCGACCCCTAAAAAGCCAGCCACTTTAAAAATTTCAATAATACATTGAATTTTTGGTAAACACAATTATCGTCCAGGGATAACAAATCATAAATGTTTTTAAGATGGGTCTAATGATAATGGTTTAAAATAATTTGTTTTTTGTATGAAATAAATATCACTTAGTATTTTTTTTGGTCTGAAGAATTTCTACTCAATATATACTCAATATATAACCTCAAGTTTCTCCAAAATAAAACCCTACTTTTGAAGTACTTCGAACCAAAATTTGTAAATATAAAACTCTCTTCAAGTACATTTTTAAAAAGTTACTAGCTCAAAAATAATTTTAAAACTGCAAGAGAAATTTTTAAAATAACTTTGATTTTAAAACCTGTAGACTTTATTCAAACTTTTTGTAATATCAAGAATACTCCAAAAATGATATGCAAGAACTTCTAAATAGTGAGGTTAAAAAGGGTCGATCCACAAAAAAATTTTCTTTGTGTTAACAATTTGTATAATTAAGAATCTAAATTTTAAAGAAGTTTAAGAAAGTAAGCGATTACATTTTAATCTTTTGGAGAAAAAAAATTACAAGTCTTTGAAAATGTTGAATAACTGGTGATTTTTTTTCCCCCTATTCTTTGTTTGGATGATCATATAAAAGTCAAAACCTCATTTACAAAAGTAAATTAATAATAATATACAAAGTGCCATAGATTTGTTTTTTGTACGCTTGGTAATGTGGGATTAAAATACTTCTGGATGATTTAAACTCCATTATTAGAAAACACTGGTTCATCAAAGATAACAGTAAACAATTAATTGCACTACTCTCCTAAAAAATACGAACGAAAAAAAATTATAAAATATTGAAACTCTATTAAATACTAAAATATGCGGCAAACGTTCCGATCCATTTTAATATTTTTGTTTCAATAACGATTTGTAATAAAATTAAATATTTAACCAAAATCTTAAAGAAATATGAATGTAACACTGAATTTTTCAGTGTTAGAATTGTTTCATAATTTATATCTAGTTAATACTTAACGAGATACACAATAAACTAATGCTAGCATCAAGCATTTCAAATATTTACAAATATGGTTAACTTTTTTCAACTGATTGATCTAATGGACTAATGCTAATCTTTAAGTCAGCGGTTTCCAAACTCTTATCACTCATGGAGCTATGAAGGAGCGCAGCTTTTTACTCTTCTAAAGAAAAGATGATTGAATTTTACTCATTTACACAAAGATAAGAGAGTTAAGCATGGAAGTAATGTAGAATTTCAGTTTTATACGAATTTGGCAAACATTGGCAACGCATTACGTAGAAAATGTATGTATAAGATAGTGTTTGTTTATGTTAATATCTTGTTTATTCTATTTGTTGATTTATTGACAGTTCAAGTGTTAGGTGAGAGAAAGGAAAATTGTGACTTTAAGAAGTAACAGTTTAAGATTCTTTTTATGTATTTACTAAATACATTTCTTTCAACATAACTCCTAATTTTAAATAATCAGAGTTGGGTTCCGTGAAATCTGCTTGGAAGTCGCTGCTTCAATGAATACCTATTGCTTGTTACAAACTAAGACCTGAGTAACCACCAGCCTTTATGAAGTTCTTCAGTAAGTACTGAAACAGAACTGTGAGGTATGAAATAAGATTGCACTGCACACAAATTTTGAAGAACGTTTTTGAGAGTTTATTTTATCCGAAAAACTTTATTATGATCACTCAATTAGCTTTTATGAAAGTCTGTTAAGAAAAGAATAATGTTACAAACATTTTTCCTAACTTAAAATCTGGAAGAGAAACCATCATAATAAAGTATAATAATAAAATACTTGAAAGGCAAATTTCTTCGCTTTAAATACAGAAGAAAAAGCAAAATAAAAAGGGATCGTTCATTACAATGATTTCTCTTCAATTTCATCTATTTCCTCTTGTGGCTGGTCAGTATCACCGTAGCCCCACAAACCTGGATGCCATGAACCGTCGCCAGTTCTTAAAGCTCTTCGTTTTACCATTTCTTTAGAAGCACTCTTTCTTTCTGTTGCTAATTTATAACGCGCGCATAAATCAATAAAACCTGTTGTTAAATTCATTTTGTAAGAACCAAATTCAGATGTTTTATAATCCCATGGGAAGACGTGATGGTAATTGTGCCAGCCTTCTCCTAAAGCACCTATAGCAACGCCAATACTCTCCGTAGGCATGATATTTCTGAAACAATACAGAAATAGTTTTACAGAATTTCTTTTTTTTTAAAGAAAATTTATAGAAGTTTCAAGACAGTAATCCATCACTAAAAAATATAATTTTTATAATTTTACAATAATTATTGCACGATTCTCGTTGACGAATACATACTTACGGATATTGTTAGAGAAAATGAAATCTTTACATATTAGATTTCCTACCTTTACATAAAAGGCTTGACAAATTTTTTTGAGTTTGACAAAAATTAAAAAAATAACTCAAAATAAATGCATATTCGCTTATTGTGATTCATTCTCACTTCATTTCTAAGAATTTAATAGAGAACCTTTCGTGGAAATCATCACATCATAATGTTATCATTGCCATACTTCCTAGCAGGAAAAACTTGCTTTTGTTAATGTGAAGTTTATTTTTTTTTTTATCATCAGGTTAAACAAAATGAATAAAAAATACGGCAAAATAAAGTTAATTATAGAGACAGTCAAAGCGACAAAACTGGTATGGATCCTAATTTCTTTTAGACTGGAAACATAGTGGAGCGGCGAGCAAAGCGGCGATGATAGCTGCTTCAGATCAAAGAGAGCGACGAGCAGCGAGCAAAGAGTCGCATGCACATAGTGACGAGTTTAGTCGCGTTCTCCTTTTGACAAAACAAGATGGAGGAACTATTTTTATATGAAAATTCTTCGTTGAAACTTTGGTATTTGCAGCAGCTTAGTAGTAGGAGCTGCAGTGTACATGACATATATAAGTCTAGAAATGAACTTGGTGAATTTCATCACTTGTACCGACAACTAATAATACAACTCACAACAAAAGTTAGGCACAATATAGAAAAATTAACTAAATTATTAACTAAATACAAATCTGTGTAACCCCATTAATCCTAGCAGTTACTTTAAGGTTAGAAAAAATAAAAATAAAAAATAGAAATATATACAGATAAAAAGAAATTAGTCAATTAAATAAAAACAATAATTTTATTAAATCACTACTCCATGATTTGTCGTATATTAATGTTGTTCATCTGAAAAACTGGAGTAGTACGACGCTACAGAAGAATGATTGGAGAATTTCTGATCAGAAGTAGTAGGACGTGAAAATGTAATTTAATTTTGCCTAGTATTTAGATGAAAGTTAGCATTAAGAGAATGAGAACCAAATTAAATGTAGCAAATATTACCAGAATTCTCCATTAACTACTAATTGTTAAATAATTTTAACTATTAATTATTAATTGTTAAAAACTATTGTAGCTCGCAAATACTGTGGTCCCACAGAGGTTTCTTTAAACAAACTAAACCAATAAATGTAACAATATCCATAACCTTTGAAAAATAACCTTTGACACTGATTTAATGTACAATAAAAAGTTAATATATACTCACTTATCATATGGTTTATTGCCATACATATGAGCAAAGCTATTTACTGAATAGGCAATATTTAAAGTTGTAGCAAATCTTACATGAAATGCTAGGAAATAAGAATTGACAAGCGTTTCGTTCCAAAAATAATAAGGCACCCAAACTGGCAAAGCCACACATAATAAAGCAAACAGAGGTATGTATAACCTGTAAATAAAATTATAATTTTAGATCAAGAAGTAATATCAACATGTATATATTATCATTAGTTAGCACACAAACTGTTGTATTATACAGATAAAGAAACAAATGACTACTATAATAGAGTCCACAACATTATAAGAGTTAAATTTGGCAAATTACATTTTACAAAATATAATTTGCCAATAAATAACATTTAAAATGAAAGTGCAATTCGATTATTATCCTAAGTACAAACTTAGGAACATTATGCACAGCCAATAGAGTGTGCATAAAGAGAAACATATGTCATTCTTTAGCTTCACTTTGGAGCTAATTTCTTGTCAAAACTTGAGTATAGCAAGCAAGATACCTCCATTTTTTGGATTTTCTAAAGCAAAAACTATTTCATTTTTTTTAATTCTCGCCTGAAGACTATATAATGTAAAATGTCCTACAGTTCTATAGATTTGGATTTCCAGATTCCATAGTTTTTATAAATCCCAATTTAACATGATTGACTGATTTGTAAGGAAATAAATAAATACAATAAATATAAACTGAAAGATTTCTCAACCTTAAATTGTAATTGTAAATTTAGAATGTTATAATTCATTTGTTTAACTGAATTTCTATTTGGAATTACCATATTTAAAATCTCACTTCCAAATATTTGTGAGGACAGTTTAAAGAAGAGCACTCTTTCTCCTTCTAGATCCATTTTGCTCCCTAGCACCACTAAATTGAATGCACGCCCTTACATCAAGTCAAAGTTTAATTTTCCTCCTTCTAACTAAAAGCTACTCATTTTTTATCTTCTACGATATAATGTAACTTCAATAATCGTACTTTATCATTAAAAGCTCAGATCAGTACTTTTATAAAAAGTGTCTTATAATTAATTTACTAAAATGATAAATGTAGTAATTACTAAAATGTTAAAATAACAAGAAAAAACAGTATAATTCGTTGGAAAAATAAAAATCTTTTTAAAAAATGTTAAATTTTAATGAAAAATCATGCATTATTTGTGCACAATTTTTCTTATGTACCTGCGTTGCCAGACTACAATTGGATCTCTATCTAAATCAGACATATCTACAGCGGCTCTTTTGATAACTACTTCTGGATGTGGTGTTAAAAATAACCAACCAACGTGTGAAAACCAAAATCCTCTTCTGGCATCATGAGGGTCGGCATCAGTTTCTGAATATTTATGATGTACTCGATGATCTAAAGCCCATACATAAATGTGTCTCTGAAAATTATTTAGTTTGTTAATAAATTAGAATGAAAAAGTTGTTAAGTTTAGAAATTTTGGAAAAATATTAACACATTAATATTAGTTAGGTTAAAATGTAATTTTGAGTACATTTTTTATGTGATAATTTTTGCTAATAAGTGAAGTGACTAAAGTTTAAATATCTCTGATAAATATTTGTTTCAATAACAAACTAACTTCTAAGAAGTGAATTAAGGAAAGAAAATATAATATTGCTTAGAACAGTGCAATATTTCACTTACCTGGCCTGAAATTGTAAATAAGAAAGCAAGAAGAAGCCTCAACGGCCACTTCGCTTTGTAAGATTTGTGTGACCACAACCTATGAGCTCCAGCTGTGATACCCAAACCACTTGAGTAAATCATAAAGAATGCTGAAAGAAATGACAAAAATAATAAATTATTTGGAAAAGAAAATAGTAAAAATTCTGCTATCAAGAATCATAAAATTTCTAATTTAATAAAATCTGTGAAAAGTACGAACTTTTTCAAAATATTTTATTCATTCTTTGATTGTTTTAAATTTCAGATAAAAAGAAACTATTTTAATGATATTAAAGCTCTCTTTGTACTTTCCTTTAAAAAATAAAATAGACCTCCAGAACTACTGATACTGTTACGCTTACAAATTAAATTAAAATAGTTTCCAGAATACACCCAAAATTTTGGGAAAACCATTTCCAAAGCTATGCACTGCGGAGTATGTTTGCTTGTATTATTTTCTTTGTTAAGTTGATCGGGATGTTGGTATTCAGTATTTGACTTCAAAAGAAATTAGCCAGTAGTCTGATGGTACTGTAGTAAAGTTAAGAATTACTCAATTTCGTATTAAAAGTAAAGTGAAGTAATGTCTATTTTTTTCAGGCGGGTTTTACGCCTAATTAGCGATGAGGTATCGTGGACAGAGGCAAATTTACTTAACTATAAAGTTCTCATATTAAAATATTAAATAAAATCTAAGGCCTAGACCGGGAATCTAAACCAGTACCACAATTACACATATTAGCTTTGCGGTCATCGCATTTAACCGCTCGGCTACCGGGGCGCCTGAATTTTGTTTTAATATCGTGGAAATTTGTCTAGCTATTTTGTGCATTTGAGAATTTACAGGCAGGACTCGTAAATATCTATCGTAACGTTTTGCCTTTTACTCCAATTGTAGAATTTCTTTTTATATCCTCTTTTTGATCATCGTTCGTGTTATTCAATTTAATTGATGCATTAATCTGGGTAAAGGTAATTGCGTTTTAGGAGTAAATGGTGCGAATTTAGAGTCTGAACTCAGGTATTTTTTTTTTTTATTAATATTCTGGTATTATTGTTTGCTTGGCATTTTGAAATAGTTTTTAGTTTGTCATTCAAGGCAAATGTTAGGTTTAAAGTGTCTAAACAATTAGGCCAGAAGATACTCTAACTTTAGTTGTTAACAATGTAAAAAAATATTATAATTGTTGGGCATAAACCCTGAAGATGACTGAGTCTCTCAGTCGAAAGCTTGGCAAAAAATACATAAAAAATTATGTCTGAAATTAGTAATGTTCTTCCTTTCTTAAAAAATTTAAGAACAATAAAAAGTTGACTTCCTTTAACATGGCCACAAGGAAGTAATGGACCATAGTTCCTGAACTCATTGGGCTAGCGAGTTCTAGAAGGTAGGTATCCCACATCGGATACAATAAAATAAGAATAATGATTTTAATTAAAATATAAAATAAATCAAAATCCTCTTCAAGATTTGAAAACGTTTTATCTGATTAACAACAAACATTCTGCCTAGCCCACATAAAACCACAAAAAGATGTTCATAATTTCTAACTTACTGATTTCAGTCAAATTTTGCTGCATAAAACATAACAATAAGCCAACCAATCTAAAATTGGCTAGCCACGTACTGAAGAATCTTATTTTTAAGAAAACATTAATTGGATGAATTCTATTAAACTGGAGTCTCGTCAAAACAGTTTTTATATCTTTAGTGTCACATTATATTTTTTATCAAAACATAACCTTAATTGTAAACATAACCTTAATAGTGAATGTATACTAACTCCACAACGTTGTAGCCCATTGGGCTGAAGTAAATACTAGGAATAACCCATAAAATGCTCCTGCATGTATGAAGATCTGAGCAAACAGGTCTGGCCATCTGATTCTAGAAACATAAGGTACTTTCTGTTCTGGTGATAATTCTTTAATTTCTTCAGACAGCGGTCGTAATACATCGCACTCTTTTTTATCAGCCTTCTGTAAATATAATTTTATTTATTTACTTTTAAGGTAACATTTTAATATGCAGTTTTAATAAGTAAAGTTCTTCTATTTTAATGTAACTGCAAAATAAATTGCAACGTGTAATTTAAAAAAAAGTAATTGTGCGTTTAATAAAAGAAATGAAAATTAAAACCTGTTAAATAAAAAATTACTTTATGGACTAGATAACACATCAGTTCTTGGAAGAAAATTTTTTTTTAGAGTTAGCACCAAGAGGACACAAACACCAAGGTTATATGCTGAGGATGAAGCTGCCTAATTGAGGATACTTATTTGCCAGGACAATGAGTTTGCTTTACAGTACGAAACTGAGAAAGAAGAGATCGTTTTATTGAGCATTCAAGGACAAATCATTATTTTCTTCGACAATATTTATTTAATATCCAACATAATATTTTGGTTACATATAATAGCATAATTACAGCTTTATTAACTTAAACCTTTTTGAGTTTATACTTATAAAGGGTTATTTATAACTGGTGCGAGTGTTGTTGTAGTGGTTATGGAGCTTGCATTTGTTAAAGGGATCCCAAATTCGAGTCCCATGCTCGAATGCTAATTGTTATTTGTTAGAAAAATAATAATAATAGCAGTAATGCATGTGTATCTGCATCTATCCACGACACCTAATTGGTCGTTGGAGGTTAAGTCACGCCTGAAAAATGGACGATTATTATACTTTAACTGATTATTTCATAATTTTCAACTATTTGCAATCGACCTAATCAATAATCACACTAATTGCTAAATCGATTAATTCATCCTACCTTTACATTATCCACAACTGAAATAATACTGGACATTCTTCAAACGCCTCAAACCTTAAAAAGTTTGCAGCGTTTTTAACAGCAACAGAATGCCACAACAGAACTAGCGGAAATTAATGACTTACTTTCTTAACATTGGGCGTACAATTTTATGAGGCCATCATCTTTTAACTATTTACTATATCGACATCTTTTATTGATTCAAGTACTTCTGTAGTACATTAGCCCATATGGGGGAAGGTAATAATGTAATTTGTTGATGGTGTCCTGTTGTAGAATGTGTCTTCAGCTATAAACTTTTATTACTAAATAATGGTAGAATTTAATTTATATTAGACAGCTATCTAAAAATAAATTACTCGTCTAGTCACTCTGGTTCCAGTCTTTTCCACCCTCTCAAAAGAAAATGACTTCCAAGACAATACAAAACTGAAGGAGGATTCGTGGTCGGAAAACTACGCGATGAAAAGATGTAGAAAATGCTAATAATTTGGGCATAAAACCAACATGAAAACCAAGGTAGTGCAAGAATAGTAATGCATAGAAGAATAAGGAAAAGGAAGATTGCTTGTTCGGGGTTTTGAACGGCGTACTATTACAAAAGCCAGGCGCCACGGTAGCCGAGCGGTTAAGAGGCGAGACCTGTAAAGCTAATATGCATTGTGGTACTGGGTTCGATTCCCGGTCTTGGCCTTGGATTTTATTAAATGGTTAATAAAAGAAATTTACTGTAAAGTAAGTTTGCTATTCGCCTCCGTCCATGACACCTAATTGGTAGTTGGACGTAAAGCCCGCCTAAAAAAATAGGCAATTACTTTACATTACTTACTTACATTACTATTACAAAAGCTACGATAAAAGATTAAACCCCAAAATTTTATAGTATTTTCAAATTGACCTACACAGAACACAAGAACAGAACAACCTAAAAATCAAAAATCAATAATGAACAGTAAGCACCAAAATATCGGTTGAACACTGCGTCAAATTGAAAATTTATACGCCGGGCATTGGCCGACATATACTAGTTTTTTTTTTTTTTTTTTTTTTTTTTTTTTTTTTTTAGCGCATCAACAGCTGAGGTTATTAGCGCCCGGAGCTTTTTCCAGTGCACTGCCAGCCTCCGGACAGTGTTCTCTCGTTACAGACAACACTGTCCATCACCGGACAGTGAGCTGTAAGAAGCTCCTAGGAAGAGAAAATCTAAGGGTCAGCTGCTGGATTCGAACCCGGGACCTCCGCGTGGGAGTCCAGTATGCTAACCTCATAGCTAATCCCTTCCCTACATATACTAGTGAAGTGAATCTAAAATGTGGAATGTTTACGTGAAGCTGTCCAGCTCAAAAACTTTACACGTTATTGGTGGGTATTCATGCACAGGTTTAGATATAATACTTTAGCAAAAGTTACTTTTAAACAAACTGTATTCGACTGGGAGTTCGGTAGCAAAAGTAAAGTAAAGTAATTGCCTATTTTTTCAGGCAGGCTTTAAGTCCTACTACCAATTAGGTGTCGTGGACGGAGGCGACTAGCAATACTATACTTTTACTACAAAGTCCTCGTATTAAACGTTAAATAAAATGCAAGGTCTAGACCGGGAGTCGAACCCAGTACCACAATACATATTAGCTTTATAGGTCTCGCCTCTGACTACTCGGCTACCGTGGCGCCTTAGTAGAGCACTATGAAAAGGTTCTGTTTGGGTAACTGTTACCAAGAAATAGTAGTAATAATGCAAGAAGGTAAAGATGAAGTTAAACTGAAACAATAAAGAGACAGACTGAAGAGCAATGATGAATTTAAAAGGCTTTTTAAAATTTTACACAAAAAAGGACATGAGAATGCAAATTGACTCAATTAATTTTTAGAGAATTAACTAAAAATGACATAAGCATGATGAGTCATGCTGAAAGCAACAAGTTGTGGCAGTAGAGCTCGTAAATTGAAATAAAAACTATTACAGACTAACAATGAAGGGAAATTATTTTCTTCGCTAATATTGAAGAATGCAGCTAAAACAGAAGACAAAGTGAAAACAAAGTACGCTTGACGCCAAGGAGTTAGAAAAATGTAAAGATGAGGACTATTTAGAAAATGATGTCACGGTGACAAATAAACTTTTTTAATTACTTATGACATTAGAAATTGAAAATAAAACACTTTCTTAATGAGATCGTTTCAAAGAAAAATGATTTAGTCATCATGTTCTCATTAAGGAATGGTATAAAGCAAACAATGATTATCAGTCTTTTTTTAATTAAGAAATTGCCGCAGGCTTCTTGTAGATAAAGCTAGTTGTAATACATTTGTGGCTGCTAAGATTATAATTGAAGGATACATCACTTCTAGAGTCGCAATTTTCTCAGACATCCGAGCGGTTCTACTGGCTATCCAGTCCCATGAAATTAATTAGAAGCAGGGTGAGACTACTGGGATGAATATTTTGATAATTCATTATCTTTGGGAATTTTGAGGTGCGGACAAATAAAATTTATAAAGTAAAAATAATAATAATAATAATAATAATAATAGTAACAATATTTTTTTTTTTTTTTTTTTTTTTTAGCGCATCAACAGCTGAGGTTATTAGCGCCCGGAGCTTTTTTCAGTGCACTGCCGGCCTCCGAACAGTGTTCTCTCGATACAGACAACACTGTCCATCACCGGACAGTGAGCTGTAAGAAGCTGCTAGGAAGAGAAAATCTAAGGGTTAGCAGCTGGATTCGAACCCGGGACCTCCGCGTGGGAATCGAGTACGCTAACCACATAGCTAATCCCTCCCCTCAATAATAATAGTAACAACAATAATAACAATAATAATAATAGTAACAATACTAATAATAAAAACAATAATAATAAACAATAAGGGAAGGGATTAGCTATGAGGTTAGCATACTGGACTCCCACGCGGAGGTCCCGGGTTCGAATCCAGCAGCTGACCCTTAGATTTTCTCTTCCTAGGAGCTTCTTACAGCTCACTGTCCGGTGATGGACAGTGTTGTCTGTAACGAGAGAACACTGTCCGGAGGCCGGCAGTGCACTGGAAAAAGTTCCAGGCGCTAATGACCTTAGCTGTTGATGCGCAAAAAAAAAAAAAAAAAAAAAAAAAAAATAATAATAATAACAATAACAATAATAAATAATATCAATAACAATTATAAATAAAAAATTAAAGGTTTCAACTTTTCAACAATTTTCAACATTTTAATTTCTTTATTTATTGTTATAATTATATATATATTTGTTTATTTACTCAGTTTGTATTATTCCTTTGTACAGACCCTGAAGAAGGTAATCAATTTACCGAAACGTCATCGTCAGTGGGAGAAAAAGAAATTTGTCTATAAATTTTATTAGACCGCACCTCAGAATTCCCAAAGATAAATATATATTTAACGGTCAAAACCAAAAACCATCATTCTAATTATTGATACATATTATCTGAGTACTAAGGTTTTCAGGATCCAAGTCTGATGAGACGGCCGTCTATTTGATCTGGGAGGATTGCCAACATATCCTCAAAGTTTCAAAATGCCGCAGTAGGGGAGCCAAAAAAAAAATTGTGGACGCACAAATAGTCGAAGCAACGATAGATAGAAAATCTTCAACTCTCAAAGACAGGCTAAAAAAAAGTTCATTGTTATCCCCAAAGCCAAATAGACAGGGTCGACAATTAGACGATCTTAGGCCTCTTTCATGTAGACAGAATAAAAAAAAAAAACATCGTCTGTCAATCGATAACTATGAGTTCCACTCTAGACCACAATAGAATGAGTGATCTTTTGGGTAATGCTGGTATAAATAGGCTGGCTAACCACCAAGGAATCTAATCCAATTCAAAAATCCAATTACCAACATCCAATATGAAAATTTATGATTAGAGAATTATGTTTGGAATGCTTACAACAGATGGATTCATGTTTAATAACTAAGGAACGGATTTTTATGTATTTAAAAATGCCAAATATTTAATTAAAATATGCATTTATTTTCGTCAATTACGTGGAAAATGTGTGATTTTCTTAAAATATTTTCTGGAATATTTAAGTAAAATGGACTTTTTTTTTATGAAAATGGAATTTTGGGGGGGGGGGCAAGTTACAATTATTTATACAAGAAAAGAACATTTTTACAATTTATAATAATTTATTAGGAACAAAATAATTTGTTTTTACAAGTTATAATGATTTATACAACAAAGAACATTTTTACTATTTATAAAAAGATGTGTTAAATTTTCAATTTTGAAAACTTCACTCTTCTAAATTGTTTGCAACCACATGAAATTTCAAATGTTGGAACGTAAAGTGATGACGATCTGGGCGTAAGATGGACTTGTAACGACTAAAAGATCGTTCAACATCTACAGATCTTATAGGTGCCTTGCTGAAAGAAGTTATCTCGTTGGTTGTAAAGGGTACACGATGTTCTGAGGTGACTTCTGTTCCACTGATAATATCAGAAATCTGGCAGATGGTCTCCCACCCTTTGTTCTTGCTCAGTACTTCTACCAGTTTTTAAGTTTGTGGAAAGGGATATCTGCTCTAACCAAAGCCCGACACAGATCTGTACTCAGAGTAGACTTACTTGATGATGGAGATGTAAGGAAGGCTTGATAGGACGTCCTCTCTTTCTTTCTGTTTTTATTCTCTATGTGCGATCCGGTGGCAATATGTTGGGTGACTTGGGAACGTTGATAGCAAGAAACGCGCTTAACACAAGCTGTGCAGTAGAAAATGTCTCCATCACTTAGAAAAAGTTCTGCTGGAAACTCGCGAAGATATTTAGCATCCAGTTGTTTGTTTGAGGCCGATGTTCGTGGCATTTCACCCAAAAAAGAATACACTAAGTGACCGAACGAAATGAATTGGACTCTTCAACGAACGAGCTGAAAGAACAGACAACTTCAAAGAACTAACAAGTGCCCGTCACTGTTTAGCAGCATTCTGTGTAAATTACAATAACCATTGTACCCACTGTGATTCACAGCCCTACAGTCTGTGGTTCACAGTTCCTGTCAACCACCTCCCAATTATGAAAATATGCCCAAAATGAAAAATATGAAAAAATATGTACATATTTTGATTAAATATGTAGAAATATTTATTTATTTTAATCAAATATGTATAAATATGCGATAACATCCAAATATGTGGAAATATGTGAAATAAAAGTAGACTCAAACGGCTTAAAAAGTGTCAGTATGAATACTTCTAGTTGAAAAACGTCTGTAAATTGCCTAGAAAAAAATATGTAAATACATACGAATCCGTTCCCTATTAATAACAGATGAAGGAAAGTTAAGACAATCAATCTTATTTGAGAGCTGCAATTACCTATATAATGTATGCAGTCTACTTAAATAGTCAACAAGCATAAACTTAACAAATAGACACTACTGAATAAAGAAATAAAAAAATGCATAATGCAAGCTAGATTTACTCACAAAGAATAACTGAATAAACAAGACGTATTCAAAAGGTAACATGAATAAGTTTACGAAACTAATTTAGTAAAAGAATATAATAAAGAATTCAAAGTAGACAAGTTTTGAAGTTGTTAAAAGAAGGAGTTCTGAATATTGAATAAACTAACTAACGTTTAACTAAGAAAAGTGGAATGTTTTTAAAAATATATATAAACACAGATGCGCAATAATTATGAGTATAATTCAACCAAGTTATTCAATGTCATAAGTTGTGACATTATAAAACATTATAAATAAACTATAAAGTAAAATAAGTAAAAAAATACCAAAAGAGGGGGCATTTTCCTTCAATGTTGATTAGCTCATCAAGACCATCTGAAACAGAAAATAAAAATTTAATATTAATATAATAAGGTAAACAACAAGTATGAATACTAACTATAGAGGGAGTTTTAGGTCAATGTTGACGTTGAATTATGACTGAAAACCTTATTGACGGTGTTTGTGTGTGTAGGATGTAACATCTGGCCGGAAATGGACCAGCAACAAACTGTGGCAGGTAACAACAGGGTTTGGAAATAGGTTTACCAATGTCAAAACTGGGTAATTCTAGATCTGAGTTCAAACATAAAAGGATCCAGATTACCTGAAGACTGGCCATCTTACTGGTAGGTTTAGAAATCACGTGGTTAACTTAGAGCCCCAAAGTGTAGATAAAAGGGGCAAAATGAATGAGCTCTCAAACCGAATTTGATTTCGTTGCATGTTGTTAGTTTGAGGTGTAAGTGATATTTGCCACTTTCGAGACCAGAGAAGGTGATAAGTAAAATCCAAAAACCATATGAAAAGAAGAAAACCAACTGAATCTTGACGCCCATCTTTGGTACAATAAGGCGATCAAAGTAAGAGTTAATGTTTTATAAATATAATAAAAGAAAATTTTTCAGATAACCTACTGTAAGAGATGCAAGAAATTACCCATCACGAAAGGTTTGAGTTTCAAAACTCTTGGCAGCCGCGAGCAATGAGGCCGGCGCCACTTCTTGCTCTTCAGAGAAAAGATATAAAGCAAAGAACGAATCCCGGGTCAACGAGTTAACCTTCCGTTACTGCATCAGTCCAAGGCTTAGTAAGTAAAATTCTATTCAATGACATCATCAAACTGATCCTTAAAATACACTAAATTATGTTTAACAGAAATCATCACAAAATTCTGATAGATTAACTGTCATTGTGGGGGAAATCTAAATGTTTATTTAGAACACACTAATTGTGTACCTATGGATAATTTTATTTTGTTAAATAATTAATATACGGCAGATTGTACACACTATCTGTTCATAAGTTTTAGATTCCCTGCTGCTAAAATTTGTAGCTTCTTTATTTTAAGTTCATATTAAACTTGATGACGCAACGATAAAGTAAGTGGACTAGAAGTTATAAAAATTCCCATCATAACATAATTGGGCTCGCCCAACCGCGCAAATAATCAGTTTATTTCAAAAAATAAATAAAAATAAATGCCTCACCTACTTAAATTAATCTACTATTGTTATGTAAAATAACGTAAATTACTGTATTATTTATTTTATAAATTATTTACTTATTATTACTATATTATTTATTTACTTTATTTATTACTATTTACTTTATTATCGATTACCAAACTAATATGATAAATAGGGTTAGCTGATATGCCAAACAGGAGATGAACCTCTTTTAAGTTCATCTGAAAAGCGCCCTCTAAAAATCCCCAAAATATCAAAGATTCTTTGAGAAATAAATAAAAAGAAAATGTGTTTTAAGTTGCCAACAATTTCAACAATTATCACGCGAAGATTTTTGAGATATAGTAAGCATACAACTCTCATTACTCGAATATGAAAACTAACTGAAATGTTGAAATGTTTTGGCACAATTGTTAATACGTATATTTACACAACCATTACAAAGAAGAGACACGTTTTACGAATATCAATTTTTTTCCCAGTAACCTAACAATTAACTCACAAAACTATACTTCTATACTTTTTTGATTAATTCTCTTTTGGTAGATAATTGAAATATTTCATTTTAAAATAATTTATAATTAATTAATACGTTCAGCCTCTCCTGATAAGAGCCATGTTCTTATTTAAACCATAAAATCTATTTTCGATACTTATTTATTTACTTTATTATTTATTTTATAAATTATTTACTTATTATTACTATATTATTTATTTACTTTATTTATTACTATTTACTTTATTATCGAACTAATATGATAAATAGGGTTTGCTGATATGCCAAATTATGTCCACAGATATCTTGGTTTAAGATCGTTGTAGCTAGAAAATAAAATATTACCTGCGAAAAGGAAATAACTTTAAAACAATTAAAACAATATTATAAAACCACTTCAACTCATGGCTAGCCATGTGATACTTTTTGATTGCACCATTTGTTTCAGCAGCAATGTTTATTGCACAACACATTTGTTCCTAACAAAAATATTCATTTCATCATTTCTCTTGATTTATATTGAGCGTTTTGTAGGTATAATTTAGGCAAACTACTCTTCTGTTCGTTTACTCGTCGTTGAATGTTGAAGTTTTTCAAATTTTTTTGTTAAGAAAAAATATCACAAAAACGAAGTGAATCCATAAGCAACTATCTATGTATCTCTCTGTTAATTGAACGTGTTTTAAGTCTTAAGTTTATGTTTAGAGGATGAATACATTTTTAATAATCTTATATAATACAATATACAAGGCTAGTACATGTTTGGAAGGTTAAAATAAGAAGAATGTAAATAAAAGGTATTCAATATTAAATAAGTAGAATAAAATTAAGAAAAATAATAAGCTAATAAGTAATAAGTAATCATAATGTTTCTTAGAAGAAATACCAGATTGTGTTACTGAAGACAAGGTTTTGTTGCTTTTACCCAGAATGCGTATTAATCAATGAGATAAATAAATGTAAGCCTAATAAATAAAATTATTAGAAGATTCTAAAATAAAATTTAACCTTGAAAATGACTTCTAAAATTTTCTCCTTACTACAATATTTAATAGATTCTTGTAACACTTTTCAAAGAGCATACTTTTTAGAGAAGTTTCGGGAAATGGGGGGGGGGGAGTGCCTTGTCTGTTAAGTATCATTACAGCGTAATTTACAGACTTAAAATCGTAGTATAAACACTAGTAATTATTAAATATGTTTTACAATTTGGAATTTGGAATTTGAAATAAAGGTAAGGTTGTAAGTTAATGATTCTAGTAAGGGAAATTTTTTAAGAGATCACAATTGTTTTGGCAGATCAAATTAAGTTTTAACATCATTGTTCCACTAAACTTCCAAAAGTTTATTTTTCATTGCAAACACAATTTATGTGATGTAAATATTTATCAATATTAAATTAATAAAATAAATAGGCCAGCATATCTCCTCTCTTAAATCTTCAATAAATTAAATAAGTTTAAATGGATGATTTTATTCGGATATAACATGAATTTCCTGCGTGCCGTTAATTGTTTTTGATAAATACGATTAAATAAAGGGTTACTTAGTTAAATTAGATAGATTCACCATTAAATTTTCATCAAAGTTCTATCTTAATATAAATTCTTTTTAATGTATGGCAGAATTTATAGAGGATTGATAAATTTAAAGTGTTCCCATTTTTTTCCAATTTTTATTGCATTGATTATTCGAAAATTTGCATGTTTCTTTGAAAAATAGTCTTGACAGGCATTTTCCTCGGCTGGAGAGTAAATATTTATGTAGGGTTTTAGTCCGTGACTATGGAACAGCACGTGGGAACAAAAAACTTAAGAAAACATTTAACAAAAATAAATTTTGGCGTCTACTTCTAATTTTCGACTAGGTAAGAAATTAAAAGATAAAAGTTGAGAAGAATTCCGTTTGTAGATAATTTATTTTAGTCTAGCCTCCGATCAGTGTTCTCTCGTTACAATATCTCTTTAACGGATAATGAGCTGAAAAAGCTCGTAGAAATAGTCACGTCTAGAAAGCTTCCATCCTTATGCCGGCGCTAACAAGTTTGTAAAACTCTGAAGCTACACAACAAATTAATTAAGTTAAGAAAGAGCAAAAAAATGTTTTTTTAAAAAAAAGTTAAAAAATTAGAAAGGAAATTATTAAAAGCAGGAAGTTCATTGCTTGACTTAAATTTATCTACATCAGGAAATAAGATTCACATAATTCTTTTGAGACAAAATCTCTTTTACATACTATATATTTTGTTTATGTAATACAATTTTGTAAGGTTTGATTGTCCAGATGTATGCAATATAGCAGGAATGTTATGGAGTATTTGTATTTATAGCAAAATTTTCTTATCAATAAACGACGCCTAAATTTTATTACTTCATTAGGAATTAAGAAATTCTCCTAAAACTGTATTATTTACATTTTACTTAATTAAATGAGTATATAATTTAAGATAACGGTTATCACCCTTATCACTATCTTATTTACATTATGACATACTTTAAGGATTAGCTGTTTATATGTTAAAGGAAAGACAGCTATATTCATTGTTTTATTGGAACTTTATAAACTTTATGTTTTCTTTTATTTTTTCAACTCTTTCTTTTCCGATTATTATGCCTTTTTTTTGATAATATAAGGTAAGTTTTGCCTTATAAATAGTCCTAGTCACCAATTTTTGACCATTTGTAATTGTGTGATTTGTAGAAATTAATTACTTTACGGAACGATAAGGGTAATTGTCTTTCATCATGTCGCTAACCCACTTGGTGTTATTGTGCCATGTTTTCTAAATTCATAAATTGATTTTTTTTTTCTTTTTCAGAATCCTCTTTTTCTCTCTAAATAGAGGCTTTTGTGGTATGTTTTGGGCGTGTACCATTCTATAAAATCTTAATATTATGTAGTATGGAAATCCGTTCATTGCTCTAATATGACTTTAAAAAAAAGTATTAAAATATAATTAATGTAAGGCTAACAGTTTAAGATAAAAGTGGGGCATGCTATTTCTTTAGCGAACTTGACAATTTCACGATGATATCACAGGTAAGCTCACCTCCAACAGCAAAAGTTTGCAGTCAATCATTAAATCAAATGGATTACGATGACTGAGACACTAGCGGTGGATGTAGGACAATGGAGATCCTAAAAGAGCCTTGTAAGAAACCTCCTGGAGGGAATAGCCTACAAACAGGCATTTTTTTGGAAATGGATGCAAGATGTAGAGGAGGATTAAGAATTTCTTGGTCAGCGGAGACGGAGAATATCTGCAAGAATAAGAGGGAAGGCGAAGGGTGAATGGTGGCTAAGACTAGGGACACTTCTTGGAAGGGTTATAAACTAAAAATAAGCGAATAATCGTTGGTGACTAGTACTACAAAGGTCTCAGAAGGATCCTTGGATAGTGCAGGCGTCGCGGTTCCTATCCGTAGACTAATAAAAATTGTAAGCATACTAAAAGCGGTAGCTGTTATTCGTATCGTCTGGGGGAGTAAGCAGTCATTTGCAATGAAATCCTTTTTATTACTTTAAACTGGAAAGAGGGACTACTCTTGTGATGGGTCAAATTGTCTATATCTTGCAATGTCAACGGAAATACTGAATATATCTTGTTTTCCTTAAGATACATTTTATCTTATTCGCGTTATCTAATTTTTTCACCTTTAATATTTTATTCAACTTTTTTCCTAAACTTGTAACCGAAAAATGGTCATAGATGGCAGGAGCTGCCGCATTAATATAAATTGAACCTTGAACTGCAAGAGCGATATACTGTTTACCGCTAACATTTTTAAAAAAATAAGAGATTCGTTCCTTGTCATATGCTCGGCCTAGCCTTGATAAACGTTGGTCAAGTTCTTCGATACGAGGTTATTTTTTTTTTTAGTAAAAATTTTAAAATGCATTATTAAGCATGGAATTAATTAGGAAAAGCTAGAAAATACTATAAAAAAAAACTGAAAAGTTAAAAAATGTTATCAAAAAGTGAGCAAAAAAAGCAAGATATTTTATCCGGGTAACATAATACCCTAGGAGCTTACTGTAGAATCGTAGTGAAGAGATGTTGTATTGGTAGAAAGCATCAGCCAACCAAAAAGTCGTATAACAAACTCTACTTGCTGCTCACTTCACATTGGCTAAACTGAAAATGGCCGAAATGATGACGTTCAGTCAAGTTGAAATCCCATTGGCTGATGTTTATTTCTAGTTCACCACATCTCCGACCAATGATTTAACTGTGAGCATCTTCCTAAACCATCTTGTTTCTACTGCTACAAAAGGATGCATTTTATCTTACTTTTACATAGGAATTTTTGCAAATTAAATAATTTCTCAAGATTTAACTAGTTTTAACCACTTCATCCTTCATAAATATTACACTTCACCACTATTAAAAATATATTATTATTTTTTTAGTATTTTCTCGCTTTTTAATTAATTCGAATGATTTACACATTTATATATAGTGAATTTTAAAAGTTTTACTAAAAAAAATAATAACCTCTTATCGAAGTATTATACTTGACCAACGTTAATCACGGCCAGACCGAGCATACGACAAGGAACGAATTTCTTAGTTTTAAAGAAATGTTAGCGGCAAACAGTATATCGCTCTTGCAGTTCAAAGGTCACTCCAAATTTATATTAATGCGGCAGCTCCTGCCATCCATGACCATTTTTCGGTTACAAAATTACTATTTTAACCATTAAATATTGTTTGCTAAATTCATTTTTAGGCAATCTGACTGAAAGTGGAGAATCCATTTTTTTTTTTAGCATAATGCTTAAAGCATAATTTTTGGAGCGAAGGAGGAATGGATAGAAAACTACAAGCGGGGATGCATGTTTCTCATACTTATGAAGTATTATGAAATACAATGACAAAGTACCCTGAAACTTTATATATACATATATGTACGACTTATCTAAACAGTCTGAGTCTTATCTAACCAATAGAAGTAAACAAGAACCTTGCGATCAATACCACAACGTTCCATGTACTGAAGTTAACATAATCTCCCATTGCAATAACCTTTACATAGTGTTACATCGTTAATTATTATTATTTTTTTAATCTTTAAATCAACCATACGAGTGTAAATAAAAGTGACCAGCGCTGCACTTCAGACAGTATTGATTTAACATTATTAAAATGGAGATACCCTCGAGTAATCATATTGCAAAAATTAATCATGAACGAACTTTGTTCATAAGTATAATTACAATTATTATATGAAAGATTACATCACTGAACTGGGCACTTGAAATCATCTTCTCTAAACTTCCATCTTTAAAGTAAATAAACTTTTAAATATTAATTCTTTTCTTTTTTTTCTCAATCTTCTTAAACCATTAGGTCTGGTCAGTTTCTTTCTAATATTGGTCCAGCATCAATATTTATGATGATCATCATGAATAAGAGCTTGAAGTGATAACTTTTCATCAAGCTTCATTTCACTTTAGCCTTTTTAACTTAAAAGTAATAAAAAAGATCGATTTTCTTTCTTTCTTTCTTTTAGCATTATAACTTATTCCAGAAGAATCTCTACAGTAAAGGAAACCAATGTTGACTTCTTGATCTAAAGATCCCTTGATATTGTGGATTGAAGATTAACTATTGTTAGGCTAGAGCAGCGTTTCCCAAACTTTTTTGGGTAGTACATCATGCTAAATTGTACCACTTCGTAAAAATGATTGTATTTCGTGAAATTTGTTATTCCCAGTATGTTATTTTATTACCTTTATTTGTATAGTGATACAATGTATCTGTTACAAAGGAGTTCAAGTTCACCTTCACTTTGCAAACTTTGTAAAGTGTAGGATCTTAGTTTTAAAACTTTTTTAAAATAATTAAAAATTGTATTCATATTTTTCTCTTCAAAATTATTAATTAATTTACACAGTTCTTCAATTTAGGATTATTATGTTTGTTTATATAGAGTAGGATTCTAAAACTTTCATAGACTGACAAAGCTGACATAGCTGACAAACAATTAATGTTTCCGGCTTACATTAAACTTTGGGTTTAATTGTATACATTACATTATTAAATTTAATAACCTAAGGGCCACCCAATCTTATTTCAGAAAGAATTCTTATAACTTGAAAAGAAATGAATTTATCTGAACATTGTAGACCAACATTTTGTAATAAATAATGTTATTTACTTTATTCAAATTAGTTAAATGCAAATGTTCCCAGTTTTATAAATAGAAAAATTAGGTTTATGATATAAGCATTCTAATGGGCAATTCTAATTCTAGAAGGAATTTGAAATGCAATTATCATTTGTGTTTTCGGGTTTTGGAAAATACTCCATGAAAGACAATTTTATTCCTGTTAAATATGCTGTGATATTTCCTCGTATATCTTGAGACAAACTAACCTTATTACTGTACATATTGACAACTTTACTGTATAATATTATTAATTAAAATAATTTTTATACATTTAAGGAAAAAACCTTTCTGTGATAAATTTATGCCTTATTTCTTTTTATGTCCGCCATTATTGATTATTTTTCGTGTACCATCAACCAGCAACTCCCGTACCACAGGTTTGATAACTATGACTGTGTGGATTTGTTAGGCTTGTAGGCTATGAAGGGACATCTCCCTACAGTGTTCGACAATAATTATATCCTACAAGAAATGACTGACCGCTTTCACAATACCTTCCAAGTCCAGACCAATACTGGTCTTAAGAGTCACAATATCTAGCAGAGGCTAGTATTCCATTTTGCTCATAGAACATCAGGAAGTTAAAATGTTTCCTTTTTCATTTTCTCAGCTTTGTTCCTCCTACAATCAATTTACCGCAAAAACATCGAATAACTTCCCGCTTCTCTGTCCAGGCTATATTCCAGGCAATAATCTTAGAAGACTGTCAGAGAAACTCTGCTTTCAGGACAACAACTTTGATGGTGTCACGAAGAGAGTTGGGAACAGTAGGTTTCTTGTTTTCCTCTCTAAGGAGGTTGTGAGACATGCAAGGAAATACAATGCGGAAATCTGCTGGCTGTACCAAGGGACTCCTTCCCATTATCTGCGGCTAAACCAAATCAAGTACCTCTTTAATCTGGCTTTATGCCTTCTTATAATGGGCAACCAGTCGTGAAATCTTTCCACAGACAGTGCAGCTAAAGTTGGATCAAGCCCAGACCAAAGATTATGATAGCAGGAAAGGAAAATTTCTCTTATATCCAATCAGATTGCGCGTTATATGGTCTGCACCTTTTGTATTTAACCAAAAACGATATTCGTGATTATTATTACATTATTTTGGCCTAACCATTTCTACTTTCACAGAGTAGGAGCTGGAACTTCTATTGGCTATTGCCAGAAAGAGAAATAAGTGGCTTCGACGTTTGAAGACGTTATCATCGCCTAGCTGAGATCTTTAGCGATTGACAGCAGAGGAGATTATGTAAATAAGGACAAGTGTTTTCTTAGTTTACTAAGAAATAAGAGCAATTAAATTTAAGTACCACTGATTTGAGAAGCTATTTTGCTCAGAAGATCCTGAACAATTTTTAATAGACATTAACTTTGACAATGATAAAAATTAAACATTTGTACAAATAATTAAAAAAAAAATTACGTCATGATAAAAACGTGCACTGATAATACTTGGCATTTTAAAAAACTTAATTATTGATAACAGTTAATTTGAAATCACAAATTAAAACCGCAAAGTGTGTTTATCATGGATTACAACGGAAAAAGGAAAACAAATAACAGTTAGAACTTAATATTTCTACAATTATAATGATAGTATTAGAATCACTGTGACGAGGGGCGGGGGGAGTCAGCAAATCTAAGCTACCACCACTTCTAGGAACTGATTATGAATTAGAATGCTAACCTTGTCAACGCTAGCACCATTGCTATTATTGTGGTTTAATCTACAACAAAATGATAAATTTATGTCCAATACAAGAATAGAATAATCGCCTATTTTTTCAGGCGGGGCTTAACGTCCAACTACCAAATTAAGTGTCGTGGACGGAATGTCCAATACAACATTTAAATATGTATTAATCTGTTACGAAATACAAGATATGTGAATTAGATGTGTAATAAAGGAAGGAAGATAGGAAAGAGACTAGCTGGTCCTTATAGCAAAGTCCTTGAAACATGTAGGGAGAAGTGACGTAATGTCGGTGTGAGAAAGATCAACCGGAATGATTAAACAGAACGGCCCCCCACGAGTCGAAAGGAACAGGTGTGTTCTTATTCCCAATGTTTTAAACTATTTCCCCTTATCGAATCTAGTATTAAAATGAATTTAGCACTACTAAATATTGATGCCAGAAATTAAACCATTTTGGGGATTAACATGGAATTCTGGAGTATTGAAAGAATTCCAGATGATGTAAAGGCTAAACATTAAATGGGTTATTTAGTAGAGAATAGATTATTGAATATTAGTATATTTAGTATAAGTATATTTAGTATTAGTATAAGTATATTTAGTATTAGTATAAGTATATTTAGTATTAGTATAAGTATATTTAGTATTAGTATAAGTATATTTAGTATTAGTATAAGTATATTTAGTATTAGTATAAGTATATTTAGTATTAGTATTAGTATATTTAGTAGAGAATGTTCAATTTCTCCTCACTTACGCATAATAATAACACTAATGTACATAATTATCAAACTTTAAATGAAAAGGTGAAATTTGACCTAAATGTTTACAGGAAACGTAGATAATACGAGTTGTCATATATTGAAATGTAGATAAGCCTCGATTATTTGTATACTACCAATTACAAAAGCGACCAAACCCTAAATGTTTATACATTTTTACATTTAAAATATAAAAGTACAATACTATTTAGATGTAATACCTATTCATCAATAGAATTATTTATACATTTGGTATTTAAACTAGATTCAAAGGATGTTATTAAGTAGGTATTTTGTAGTAAAGTTGGCGTGTTTAGATTGTTAGTGTCAGTTTTAAAATTTTAACTATTTGTTGCCTTTGATAGTTAAATCATTTCTAGTACTTTTTTTTTTTGCGCTGGTCTCTGATTTTAGTATCTCTGTGTTTGTGAAAGTACGGTGATTTTGTTTGTTATGGAAGAAAAGTGCTGCACTTTTGTGTCATATAACAGTGTTGGTACAGACTTTTTTTTTTATTTAAAATACTGCGATGTTTTACATATTGTATACATTTTAATCATGACTGAAATTGGCATTATACTTTTCTTCTTAATGGATTAATTAATCAGTAACTAAAAACTATGAACAAATTTAATTAAGTTATTTTTCACAAAAAATTAAAAACTATATTTTAAGTTAGTTATGAAATTTTATTTTACATCTATTAGGAAATTTATCACAAGGCAGAAGTATAATCTGACTTTTAAAGAACTTTCACATTGCATAACTTCCTGTATACTTCGTGACTTTAGAGAGTCATTATTAAGGTAAATGCTTGGTTTAGACCATAACGGGTGATTATTGTGCCTAGGTCTAATGTGCACAATATTAAATCTTTCTAAAAAGAACAGTCGGCATTTTTTAAGTACCTGACCTTTTTTTTTGATTTTTTTTTTTTAGAGCCTTCAACAAAAATATTTTATAAGAACCTCGGGAAATTTTTGGTATCTCAAACTAAAAATAATTAATAGTTACAATTCTTATTACTGAGGAGTATTTCTGTAATTTCTACTAACTGTACGAGGGTCGTTTGAAAAGTCCGTGCAAAGTCAGAGAGATAGCACCACTGGCGCGTATCGAGGTTATGTTTAGTTAGTAGCATCTCTTGGAAGAACACACACCAAGTTTCAGCCAGATCGGCCTATTTCTTTGTGTTTGGCATTCGTTTGAATCGAGGAAGTCGAGTGTTTTTCAAAAAATGGACGAAAAAGAATTTCGTGTGTTGATTAAACACTACTTTATGAAAGGCAAAACGCCTCAGGAGACTAAAGAAAAGCTTGATAAACATTATGGTGACTCTGCACCTTCGATTAGAACAGTTTATAAGTGGTTTCAAAATTTTCGGAGTGGCCATATGGGCACGAGTGACGCTGAACGTTCTTGGACGCCCTGTTGAGGTTACTACTCCAGAAATCATTGATAAAATCCATGATATGGTGATGGATGAAATGGATGCATCAACATTTGGACATGACAAAGCTATCCGCAAGATGGGTGCCGCGATTGCTCACGCTTGACCAAAAACGAAATCGTGTGAAGTGTTGCAAGGACGGTTTGCAGCTGTTCCAGAAGAATCCGCAGGACTTTAAGCGTCGTTTCGTCACTGTGGATGAAACATGGATACATCACTACACTCCTG
Source organism: Rhodnius prolixus (assembly GCF_049639745.1). NCBI lineage: Eukaryota > Metazoa > Arthropoda > Insecta > Hemiptera > Reduviidae > Rhodnius > Rhodnius prolixus. The sequence goes on from NW_027411624.1 coordinate 29,618,779, forward strand.
AGACCAAAGAACAATCTAAACGATGGGTTACCAAGGGAGAATCTGCGCCAAAAAAGGCGAAGGCCGTTCCTTCGGCCGGAAAGATTATGGCGACTGTCTTTTGGGATTCGCAAGGAATAATCCTCATCGACTAGCTGGAAAAGGGTAAAACTATTACAGGTGCATATTATTCATCGTTATTGGACCGTTTGAAAACCGAGCTGCAAGAAAACGCCCACGATTGGCCCACAAAAAAGTCCTTTTCCATCACGACAACGCACCAGCTCACACCTCAGCAGTTGTGGTCGCAAAATTAATGGAAATAGGGTTCCAACTCGTTTCACATCCCCCCTATTCTCCAGACTTGGCTCCCTCGGACTACTATTTGTTCCCCAATATGAAGAAATGGCTGGCGGGAAAAAGATTTTATTCAAACGAGGAGGTGATTGCAAAAACGAATGGCTATTTTTCAGACTTGGACAAATCCTATTATTCGGAAGGGATCAACAAACTAGAGCAGCGTTGGACGAAGTGTATAAGCCTAAAAGGAGACTATGTTGAAAAATAAAAAAGGTTTACCCCAAAAAATTAAGTAGTTTTTATTTTTGCACGGACTTTTCAAACGCCCCTCGTACTTTAGCGTACAGTTATGTTTACAACTAAAACACCAGCAAATAAACGTACTAGCGATTTCTAAAACTTAACGCTAGCAAATATTTACCATAAGTTTCTCTCGTAGACGAGTTTTTAATCATTAAGGGTAAACATGAAATATGTTCTACATTATAGTTGGAAGGAAAGGCCAGAATTTAGATTAAACCTAATTTGGAATTACTAAATACGCAGAAAAAAAAATTACAATAGAGTGAAATGAGCTTAAATTTGAGAAATGGGTAAAAAAAGGGTTGCTTTTCAATTACATCTAATAGCATTTTCTTCCTCTAGTTAACTCCCTTTTTGCAAATTAAGAATTTCAATGAGAACAATTTTCATATAATGAAATTCCTTCTTAATTACATAAATGTACCACAACAACTAGCACTTCCTTTATTACGTAAGCGCACGAAACTAAAAAAAAAAAAAAAAAATATCCCACTTTTTAATTGGTAATAACGAATTTAATGGCCGCCAAAGATACTTTAAATACCAATTTAAACCTTCAAAGTAATAACATATTGTTTTAATAGATTAAATAAAAGTTAATAAATTATATCTTGTTTTTAAGGTATAAGAAAATTTCATTTGGTTTTTTGATAAGGTTTATTTTCAAAATTATAAATTTTTATAGGTTAAAAAAGATCATATAGCCTAACTTGGATTTGTAAACATATTTTCAGAAATTAACTGGATCTGTTAAAAGAAAGAATAGTTTTAAAACGAACAAAAAATGCTAATTATTTACAACAAATCTTCTCAAATCTCTAATAAAATTTTGGGTGTATCATGGACAATAAATATCTAATTATCGATACTTCCACTATGTGTGATAACTAATATCGATCATAAGTCATGTAATGTGAAATCTTCTTGATTGTGTAATGAAATACTCTCTGTATTCTCTCTCTTTAACTATATTGTTGCGGAGTGGGGGCCATTAATTAGTTTGCAGTCTCCCCTCTTTTAAACATAACGGATATTGTTTTATTATTATTATTATTGTTATTGTTATATTATTTTTAAACTAGAATGATTCATCCCTGAAGAAAGTGTTTCCGCTTCTGGCCATATTTAAATTTGAAAAAAAAACTTACACATTTAAAGCTAACTTGACTTCTCTTACAACGATTTACGTAATTAAATTCTTTTTTTTTTGAGTATATTTTAGGTGAAAAAATTTGGTGTAAATATTATCGCGATTTACCCTTACTACGAGTACTATTATCAGGATATCAACTCATAAATTTTGTTCATTTTAGTAATATCTTAAATTTAAGTGTCCAAAGCACTTGGTTCAGTCATAACTTTTATATTTACAATAAATTTCCCAAAATACGAGGTGTGGCTATTAAATAACGAGACTTTTGCTGTATAACATTTTATTTTAAATTTATACATATTTCAATATACACCCCTCCCCTATCACTACAACGCTCCATATGAATTTACCATTGTTCGAAACTGTGCTGGAAGTCTTTTTTCTGTGAGCACCTGCATGACGCGTGCCGCTTTTTCTTTCACAGCTTCAACGGACTGAAATCGTGTTCCGTTTAATGCAGACTTGACTTTGGGGAATAGATAAAAGTCATATGGGGCCAGGTCAGGCGAATAAGGCGGATGAGGCCTAAAACTGGGATGTTTTACTAGGCTAGAAACGTCTTGTGACAGACAATGCAGTGTGAGCTGGCGCGTTGTCTTGATGGAGAACCCCGTGACTTGTTCTTCCATAAAGCGGGTCGTTTTTTCCTTACTCTTTCAAGGAGTTGAGCAAGCACCTCACGGTAGTAATGTTGATTAATTATAATCGATATTTTCATCCGTTTTGGACGTGGAAGGGCGACCCGGGTGGTCATAATCTCCTACGTCTTTTACCCAGTTTCATGTGAGATTTAACGACAATTCGTTGCTCTACTACATGTGTAGTATCATGTTTTCGCCAAAACGAAACAAACACCTCTTACACAAACGACGGTTCCGGTCAGACAGATTTCTCTACAAACACGTGAGACGCTGCAATTGAAAGAGAAGGCTTTACGCTGCACAGCTGTCGGTCGTTAGGATTTGGCGCATGCATAGTTCTTCTGTAGCAGCATCAGTCTCATTATTTAATAGCCACACCTCGTAATAAAGAATAACACCATTAAATATCATAAAAATTTGTTTGGCCATTGAATAATAAATAATTTATTTTAGAAGCCATTTTGATTAACTCCGAGCTCCAATTGTAAATCGTTGTAATAATCCAGTTCAAATTCTACTAGCAGGCGCTGAATGATAACGGTATATTGATTTGAATTTATACTATAATCAGGAATTTTTAAAAAGTACTGTTCATTATTCCATCGCACTTCTCCCACTTTTTCTTTTTGTTTACTGGAGTTAATTAAGTTGTGCAGTGAACGGCTCATTTAATTCTTATCAAAACTAAACTATTGTAACCGTAAATTACCCTGAAAGGTAGCCTTACAGATAAAACTAACCGTACCATAACCTCCAATCTATCTACTACATGTATGTGTTAAGTATAAACGAGGATAGGAAATTTAGAGAAACGAATAGGAGCCATTAATTGAGAAATCTATTCATCTATTGGGAAAAGAGGTAACTCAATTGAGAAATATTCTTTAAACACGATTTTAGAAAACATATTTAAACCTACCATTAACAGTAGACTAGGGTAAGATCCATGCATTACAGAAAATGATGAACATGTATACTTTTCTTAATAATTTTCTTTTTACATTATACTTGTGTTAGAAATAGTTGAAAGGTGTTATTTAGTTTTGTTAAAAGAAAAATATATATATAACATATAATTGGTTATTGGAACTTCTTATCAAAACAACTTATCAAACTTTAATTGTCACAAAACTGAAAACCATTATTTAAAGATAATTAAAAGCAAGTTATCCCCCATTCCTAGAAACTTAAATAAAAATGAATTCACTAGAAAGGAAGGAATTATAACTACTATATTGGTAAGGAGTAGTAGGAAATGCTTATTGATAAAGGAAGGAAGTAGTGTATAAGTGTATAGAGGTATACTATCAATCACTACTACAATAAGCAATGCCAAGGCACAACAATAACAGTAGAGGGTTCCATATTAAATATAGTAAAACTTAGTATTATATTAGCATGATTTATGTATATTTCTTTGTTATTATATATTTTATTTAATGTTCTGTTCAAATAAATATAGATTCTTTAATATTTTGTGGCTATTCATGATAGAAAATAAAATGTCAATAAAAAAGATTTACATTTTGAAATGTAGCACGTAAATAAGTATACTATAATGGAGGTAAGATGAATAGATGTTTGTCTGGGATCTTTTTGGAAGATAAAATGCCCAATGATAAGGTGATGCGCTGTTGAAAATACTATTAAGAGACCCTATCTAGAAAGTTAGATTATACCAACGTTATTTTACACATAATTTCACTTCTTTTAGTCATGAATTTTAAAAAGTATATTTTTTTGTTTCAAGTATCGAGTTATTTTACTCTTAATTATCAAATTTACATTGTTCTATTTACTATAGTGTCACAGAATTAGGATATTCCAAAAAAAGGAAAAGTGGCTGTGAAAGGTTTAAAGGGTTAAAAGCCAGGCAGTGGCTGCCCAAACATGTAAGAAGGACGCCAGACCATCGCTCGGGACACTCAATTGCATTCACTCACTGAGGATTTATTCTTACACTCTCTTCACGACGTCACTCTACTCGTCATTCAGTTTAGCCAGTTCTTTTAGTAATAGTTTATATTCAGTTTACCCTAGTTAGTTTTATTCTGTTAAGCCCTTCATCCTTCTTAATCAAATTTAAATTTCCGCCCGTGTTTACAAATTAGAAGCTACTTAATTTCCTTTTCGTGGCCTGCTCATTGACCACATATCATAGGATATAATAGATTAAATTAGGGCGGCCTCAAGGCCTACACCACTGCGACCCCTTTGGATCTATTGTGGCTCCCCGACTTTAGAGCTTGCCCTCCAGACCCGTCCGTTTGATCAGACTCTTAATTCTGGAGAGTGACTCCTGGGTAAAGCTCCTCAGGCCTTGGTTTTTCCTCCCCGAGAAGTAACATTCACACACGTGCAGTGCAGTTTCCTCTTCTTCCTGGCAGAACCTACAAAGGCTATCATCTGCCAGACCCCATGCGATGCATGTGTTTTCTGAGCCTGCAGTGGCCAGTTAATAAGCCTACAATTATCCTTATAGCCCCACTGCCTGGAGACCACATAACACAATGGAACACAATGGACTGTAATGGACGTAATAGGATGCTGGAAGTTGTGGGATTCCGACTAATTCTATCTGATTTCAGGAAAAAAAAATTATTCTTCGTTGAATAAGACCGCATAAGGCAAAGATTTTAAAAATAATTATTTACCTATGGGGGAGGAACCAAAAGTTCTAAACTTCCTAAAATCCCCCCAAAAAGGGGCAACTGCCGGACAAGACGTTACTAAGATAAACTCGAAACCTGAACCTAAGATTCACAGCTGACTAAATTGGAGCAACAAAAACAACCTGATCCCCCACTACTGTTCAGACTTTAAATTCCCAAACTTATCTTTTCATTTCCCAAATTATGAGGAGAGTGAATCAAGAAATTTGGGTGATTTTGCTACACTACTTTTGAAAAAAAAAGGCTCAAAATACGATGTTTCTACTAGAGCTGTCCAAATTAGATTCGCCCCAGGTTATTTTTCCATCCGTAGATGCAGCACTGCTGAACAACTATACAAAATGATTCTTATACAAAGCATCAGTAAACTTTCAGTGAATTATATAATATAAATCCTTGCAACATGTGAGCAGCGCTGGAATGGTTCCGAGTAGGTGGCTGATCAATTTTTTTTTTCAATAACTTATCCCATATGACTGATCTGAATTCCTTGAGATTTTCATCGAATCAAACACAATGGACTGTAATGGACGTAATAGGATGCTGGAAGTTGTGGGATTCCGACTAATTCTATCTGATTTCAGTAAAAAAAAAATTATTCTTCGTTGAATAAGACCGCATAAGGCAACAGAACATTGCTTAAAACGACTTGTAGCAACAGAGAATTTGAATCTAGCTGATTTTATAAGTTGTAGCACGAATATTCCTTTTTTTTGTTTTAACAGAGAGAGAAATAAAAATATAAATAAACACGCGAGCTAACGGATAATATCAACTATATCATCTACCACTGCAAGCCTAAGCGCATTCTCCACAGATAATTTGAACTTCGAGCTTCTGCACACTAAAAATTTACAGTTTTAACGCCATCTGATTGATCCCCATAGTTTTCTCATTTATTTGTGGAAATTAAGCACGATGGTGCTGCGATCAGTAACAATAATAACAATGTTATATTAAGATTGCAAACGAGTGGAGAAGTTAGTAACAAACGATAAATTGTACGGAATTACAAGTCATTATCTTCGCTAGAGAGGAGGAGATCACGAAGCTGAGGGGCCACTGCCTTTCATGACGTCTAGACCGGATGTTACGAAGAGTTCGGAAAAAATATATATATATTTTTTTTTTAAATTAGAGAATTTAAAAGTTACTGCACGTTAAAAAAGAGTTTGCAGCATCGCGCTTTTTGTCGACTTGGGTAAAGGAAGAAAAATAAAAAAAAAAAACTATTAGGCTAGATGGGTTTCAAAAAAAGATAAATCAAAAAAATACTTTAATATTATGTTACCAAGAGAGTGAGAGATTAGATCTGTCATCGTAATTCTTTTAAGTTGCCAAAAGCGTCTGTTTATTTAACACCGCATAATGTGGTTTCAAAAAGTGAGTGGACGAGTTGACTATTATGAAAAGAATCTGGATTATAGAAGACAGGAAAAAGAGTGATTTTTCGAAGAATAGAAGTGAAAAAAAGAGGAAAACATGACTAACTGGAAAAACCACTGAGTAGAATTACTCATGATCTTAATACCTCTTACAAGGAAAAACAATATGAAGGAGTTATTTCCAAGTTAACCTTTAATTTTATAGTAATTTTAAGAAGTAACATTAGAGAGAACATAAACGAACAGTAAAAGTTTATACTGTACTTTTAAGTTTAATTTTAAGTTTAAGTTAAAGTTTTAGCACTGTAGTAGAATAATGTTATTGCTTTACTTTCTAAGAAATAATATTTCTTAATTATTTGTATTTTCTTATCTATGTCTTTCTAATAACGAACTAAGTAGTTGAGTTTATATAATTAATAAAATTACTGTAACTATAAAAGATTTTAATTTAAGTTATTCATAAATATGCATATATTTTGGTATCAATTACTTTGTAAAGTATTCAGAAGTCTGAATCAAATAAATATTTTATTCTAATTTAATTTATAAACTGTAACTTCAAAATTTGTGACATATTGTATTTCTTATCGTACTTGAACTTTGAAATTATTTCGAACGCTCCTTTTTGAAACGAGAATTATAAGCTTTTTACCAAGTGAACAACTACATTTAGTATTGTACATTACTTCAAGGAATTATTTCGTTATTTATGTAAAAAAAGTCAGCAATAAGTATGATTTTGTGTTTTATAAAAAACGTTTAAAGCCAAATAAAACTAATCAAATATTGATGGGCAATAATGTTATCAGTTGTAGGCGGATTGATAACTTATATCTAATGCGCCAAAGACCTAACATGTTGACGTTTCTCAAATTACAAAAAAAAAAAAAAAAATAATAGAAAAATCAGAATTGAGGATATATTTTGTAAGATGGAAGTAAAATTTTTGTAGCAGCTTTGGAAGTGTATTGTGAAGATTGTAGTGGACAAGATGTAAGTACTGTTAGTCCATATTAACATTTGGAATTCATATTCTTAAATCTAGTATTTACAAGTCTATTTGCTTGCAAGAAGTGTTGGATATTATATTTTCTTTTATGGAAGGCGAGGGGGCACATTTCAACATCACAGTTAAAATGTGCCGCCCTACCGGCAAGTTTGTGACTTTTTTTTTTTGTTTAATCGCAGAGAAGGGGAAAGTGGATCCGAACCTACCATTAAGAAGCGCAACAAACCGAATATTTTGGTTCAAACTTCCTAAACCCATCACACTTCGGGTACAACATCCCCCGAACTGAGTCATTCTTGATTTTTTGAACTAGATTTCTGTGGTTTAAAAGAGAAAGTAACTGATAGAAGATAGTAAAGTAAAAAAGTAAAGTAATCGCCTATTTTTTCAGGCGGGGCTTAACGTCCAACTACCAACTAGGTGTCGTGGACGGAGGCGACTAGCAAACATACTTTACAGTAAATATCTTTTATTAACCATTAAATAAAATCCAAGGCCTAAGACCGGGAATCGAACCCAGTACCACAATACATATTAGCGTCGCAGGTCTCGCCTCTAACCCGCTCGGCTACCGTGGCGCCTGATAGAAGATAGATTCAGAGTTAAGTAATATCATTTCTTTCTATTTTATATTGTGTTCAAAGGTACCCCACCAGTGGGGCAGATATTGACACAAAATGTTTAAATTAAAAAAAAAAAAAAAAAAATATAGATATGTATGTAAAGTACCAACTGTTTATTGATATAGATCTGTTAAGAAGACAGTTGAAAGTTGTGGAAATCAAAATAAAAGGGTTCAATAATACTGTTTCTGTGCACTCTGCAACAGAAAATGTAAATTCTGTTCAAATGTGCCCTACTACTACCCTACTTCTTTCTACTATCAAAAGTTGTCCTTTACCACAATCAATCTATGAGATAGACAATCAATTTTACACGGACAAAAATTAATTTTGTTTTTAATAAATTTCTATTTTAAATTTACGTGAGAAATATAGTAATGCTTTCTAGCAGTTAAAAGTTATTCTTTGGATTGGTCTCTCTATCTTCTCTCTATTTTCCTCTCTCACTTGCCCTCTCTCTTAATCTAAATCTGCGTGTGTGTGCATGTATTTAAACAGTAAATATAACCTTCCAACAGTTTTAGAAAGATCCAGTTTACTGTTCAAATGATTTTATATAAACTTTAAAAACTCATAAAACTTCTAGCTCTTTTAATGTTTATTTAAAACACTTCTCCAGCCAAATTCATTTTAGGTTGTATTCTAGGAGAGAGTTTTGTAAACATGATAATCCTCTCTACAGACTACAGTGACTCCCATTAATATTGGGACAGTACATACAGAAGTTCAAAATTGACGAAAATTAAAAGTGGCACCCATTTATTCAAATTTTTATAAATTCATTTCATTTTATAATTACTATTAATTAAATAAAAACTATTTAAATAAGTACATAAAAATGTTTTGGTAGATTAAAAAAAATATATATAATAATAAGAGCAAATTCTACCTCTCATAAATATTGGGACACTATTATAATTTATAGTTTGTCCAAGGTTTTGCCCGAATATTTATACAATTTGTAAATATATACCTTAAGCATATATTCAATATGAAATTAATAATTAAATTAGTTTATATAAATCAAGCCAGGTGTAACATGTGGCGCAAAAATACAAATACAACGATTGAACAAAGAAATATTATAATTTCTTTGCACAAAGACAATAAAAAGTGTTAGAGAGACAGAAAAACTGATCGGACCTAAAACATCTACTGCGTGGAACATCATTCAGCGTTACCAAAGAAAAAAAAGAATTGTTTCAACCCCACAAAAAGGCCGTCCTCAACTGCTCTCTGAGAGAGAGCAGCGTTATATATTAAAAGAATTAAAAAAGCTCACCGACTTAGTGCTCCAAAACTTCTATGTGAAATTTTTGACATGTTCAGAGAGCAAAAAAGGAGCAGAAACAGTTCGGAGAGTGCTAAGAAAACTCGACTATCATGGTAGAGTAGCCTGGAAGAATCCTTTTGTCAGTAAGATAAATCGTGTTAAGAGAGTGAAATTTGCCGAAAAATATTCCAATGTAAATAGTGACTTTTGGAATGATATACTCTAGCGATGAATCAAAATTTAATGTTTTCCAGTCAGATGGAAGGGATATGGTCTGGAGGAAAGCGAATGCTGAACTCGAAAAGAAGAATTTACAGCCAACTTTAAAGGGTTTTAAAGCTGCACCTCCGGGTGGAGGTGGGTCAGTTCTGGTTTGGGGCTAGATGTCCGCATCAGGATTTGGAGAATTAGTGTTTATTGATGGAATGATGCACAAAATGGTTTATAGTAATATATTAAAATATAATTTGAAAAAAGTGCCCAAACATTTGGTATTTTAGGGTCTTCTAAATTCTACCAAGATAACGACCCCAAACCTACGGCTTGGGTGATACGTCAGTGACTGTTATACAATTGCCCAAAAGTATTCCAAACCTCTCCGCAGTCACCAGATCTTAATCCCATTGAACATTTATGGCAATATTTAGCTAGTGCTTTAAGCAAACGAGTAATATCTAACAAAAATGAATTAAAACGATGTTTCCTGGAAGAATGGGGAAAAAACACCACCTGAATTAACCAAAAACTTGTTTCACCTATGCCTGATCGTTTGAGGGCTATTGTAAGTCAAAAAGCAATTATTAAATTATTACCAACCAATTATTAAGTAGTAGGAGATTTTAAATATTGAACATTTAAACTCTAGCACTTCTGGTGTCCCAATATTTTTGAAAGCCTTATTTTACACTTTTTCAAAAAGTGCTACCTAACAGTTTGGAATTTCATCGATTTATACTTATATATAATTTCCACAGATGTTGCTAATGTAATTTAAAAAAAAAAAAATTCCAAACTTTTGTATGTTGTTTTCATTTTCCTTTTAAATCATTTTGTAATAGGTGTCCCAATATAATGGGAGTCACTGTATGTAGTGTACGGTTTCAAAGCCTATATAGTATTGAAAAGAACCAAATTCGGAATGTTAAGATAATCTTTTAACTAATTACTAAACAATTAAATTTTTCTGTTTTTTTGAGATTTATGTTTAAATATGGTTTGAATGATTGTTTGTGTTTGTTTTAAAGTTTGTATAAAATTCTATTTCTGAATGCCTAACTTTATTTTAAAACTTTTATTACAGGAAATAATTTGTTTTAAGGGTTCTGAAGGAGAGATATTTTGGTATTTCCCCCATGTTTTCTCAAAATTTATTAAAAATTTTCAAAACCGAGAAAATTCTCAAGGTAAGAACTTGCATTTTTCTTTTGTTTTTAGCATTTGCTTTACACCATACAGCCAACTTCGATAAGCGGGGACACCTTTCAATTATTTTTACTTATAATTAAAAGTTTGTAAAGTAACCAAACATTTATTTGCAAGAACACCTGTTGCCCCATTCATTTAAAAAGCTGCCTCGTTAAATTATTTAAACATGAAGGTATTGTTTAATAGCTTAACAATTATGCACACAATTATTGTTGATTGTGTTAATTATGTTCAACTTAGTTTTTTTTTACGAAACAGAAAGAGAAAAAAAGGTGCACATTAATTTGCTGGCACTTAGATAAAAAGTGTTATCACACGATTAATCCATTAAAACCTGTGATAAAGCTTTTTTAATCTTTTATATATTTTTTTTTTGTAAATAACACTTTGTTCTCAGCATTGAATCATGTTTTGTTGGTAGGATAAATGAAATAGTTTTAAATTATTATTTAAAAACAAAGAAAAGAGAATATGATCATTAAATGAGCTGTTATTTTTGAAAGTGGTTTAAAAAAATGAGTTAATGGTAATTTCAGTAAAATATAGAGACATTCTTTCCATATTTATAATCATATATTCAATGGAGTACGACTTTTTTTTTATAAAGTCAACAAAAGAGTTTTGACTATAAAATGTTATCGCAAAAATATTTTTTTTTGAAAGTGGACTAAGTCCATTTCTAATAATTATAATTAAAACAACTTTCTTATTGCAATTATTTTTGATTATTGCTACTTCAGTGTACGCTGCTCGTTAGCAGATATTATGCTAACTGTAAAAGAAAAATAAGTTTAAAATATCTTTTTTTTTGCTTTAAAGATTTTAACGAAATAATTTTCATTTTTATATTTTTAATATAACTGAAATTTAAAAAAAATAAACTTGGTTATTCGTGTATTTAAATGTCTTCATTTTAATTATTACTTTTTACGTAAAAACCCATTTCAGTAAAGCTATAATGTCTATAAAAATATGGACTTAAATTTACTCCTGTTTTTATTTCTTGTAATATGTTATTTTTGAAAGTGGTATAAGTCCATTTGGAGCTAAAAAAAATCGTTTATTTTTTTTAAGAATTGTAATAATTATTATTTCATAATAAAATGTAAAAGATGTATAGTGTTAATAACATCACTTGAATAGATTAAGGTTTACGAATATTTTTAAATTAATTCAAATGCAAAACCTTAAATATCTCGATACATGGAAAAATGGACTTATACCACTTTCAAAAATAACAGCTCAAATTATTTGTTGTAGGAAATATTTATTAGGCAAGAGAGCGCATTAGATATACTTTTCAGTTCAAATTTGAGTCTGTCGAAAAAAAAATTCTAAAAACCAACTGTTGCGTTCAACATTTTTGTAACGGATAAAAAAACAACTACAGTGAATACAGGCACACGCTCAGTTTTCACCTACTGCAATTCACTGTGATACCAGGAAGTGCGCGTTCGTTTGAAATATTTGATGATTTTTATTTCTTATGGAATTCTCTTGCCACAATTCACGAACTTAAAAATTATCTCTTGAAACTAAAAATTACTAAAAAAAAAAAAGAAAAAAAAGATGGCTACTTGACTTCACATATTTCACTGTAAAACATAAGAAATGGAAGTAGGAAGCTAAAAGACATAATTCCTTCAGAAATCCAACTACAAATCAATATTCGCTGGGGGAAAAAAAACAAGAAATGAAACCGATCTACAAGTTACATAATCGGACAACTTGGTGCAACTGATACAAATCGAAACATCTTCCAACATAAAGAAATCACAAATGAACTTAAGTGAAGTTACATAATCGATAAACTAATCGAGTTCAATGTAGTAATTTTGGCCAAATTCAATTTAATTATCATTCCTACCGTCACCGGTCAAATGACCGGACTTCAAAATTACTTAAATTTCTTATTATAGAATGAAGGTAATAATTATTTAACTATGAAAAAGCACAGTCTCTTTAGTTTACAAATAAATCTCGTAGATTTTACTCCTTTTTGCATCATTGTTTTATAATTACAGGCTTCTCAATTGCACATTTCTCGCATATGCATTTTTTTACAGATTAGACAGCAATTTTTAGTCTTATTGCCTTTGCAGTATCCTATTTGGCTATTTTCCGACCATTTGGTTCGTGCAATGATAATAAAAAGTTTTGCCTTGAAATTTCACTTCCGGTAGTTTTTTTTAAATACAAAATCCAAGCATTTATCCCGGGGCTAAGTCTAGGATATTGAAAACTATTTGTTGAGGCCATCTCCGAGATTTTCCGCGGTTATATTTCCTCCACGAGCTGTATACATTTCTGCTGCTAATTTCAGAGCGACATACTCCCCAAAAACGGAACTATAGGTTCTCTGCTTTCACGTTTTCCCAAATATGGAAAGCCTTTTATTACGTCGAACGCTAGCCAAGATTTGATACTAAAATTTGTCCGGTTTATTTGGCATCTACTGAGTAAATCTGCATCTTGACTTTTGTTGGGAACAAATGTCCTTGGAAGAGATATATGCTCTTGGTTATAAACAGTTTTGACTGTTCTCTACGAATTTGTTCCAAAATTTAGAAATCAAAGTAAATTTATCGGTTTGTAAACGATTATTTCTTTGATCCACTCGAATAATCCTCATAATTTCTGTCTATACATTTCTGCTCACAGTGTTTGAGAAGAATGCTTGTCCCTAATTCCATAGAAAAGGGAAATATCGTACATTTTTTGCCTCATATGCACCAAATGCAAACAATAATCTGATAAAGGAATTATAAAATTGAGTTTTCGAGAGAATTCTGTTTCAAAAAAATAAATAAATAAAATATTAAAATAAATAAATAAAATGAAAATATTCAGCTGGTCAAATGACCAGTCAAGGCGGACTACATATTTTTCTCAAAAATCAAACATTAGGAAAAGAAGTGAATATTAAAAAAACAATTGTATACATATTTTAGGAAAAGTCGTGAAGTTTAATGGCGGTATGATGACGCTGTAATTAGAAAATTTAAACCAAATTTAAAAAACGGTCAATTGACCGGAGTGGAAGGTTTAGTGTTAACTTCGTGTACGTTATAGGAAAATGTATTTTTAAAGAATAGCTGTTGTTATGGAGGAGAGAATTCAATCAAATGATATTAAGAGAAGAAATAAAGTAATGCCTATTATATCTAGCAGCCTATTTGTTGAATTACCAAATTTAGATGGCGGCGAACTTTGTAATGGTAAATATTGTTCTATAAACATTCAATCATAAATCACAGCGGTGCCAAAGAAGGCTCATTTAATATGCCTTCTAATAAGACATATTACTTCTGAAGGTTGAAGTAATTGAACATATTGGAACAATTGGGACAAATTATTATTCCCATTTCAATCATTGAATCAATAAATGAAAAAGAATAAACAACAAAATGAAAATCAATAACGCTATAATATAACCTAAATCACAACTGAAATTGTTGCTACTTTTAATTCTTATAAGAATACAATCAATTCAACAATGAAGGCAATAATAATTGTTAAATGTTTTATTTTACTAAATTAGGGGAAATTTGTTTAGATAATAATTAAATTGAAGAAGCGAGAATCTCTTCTTTTAGAAATCTCCTCAACAAAAACTTACAGTTTCAAAAGTTAAGGTACTAAGGTAAAAATGATGGGCCAAGTTTCATGTTCACCTACTGTTACCCGTCATTAGGTATTTTGATTACAAAGGGCAGCTATTAAATGATTTTTAAAGATTTAATGATTAATAGCTTGATAACTTCCATTAAAATCAATATACGAGGGTCGTTTGAAAAGTCCGTGCAAAAATAAAAACTACTTAATTTTTTGGGGTAAACCTTTTTTATTTTTCAACATAGTCTCCTTTTAGGCTTATACACTTCGTCCAACGCTGCTCTAGTTTGTTGATCCCTTCCGAATAATAGGATTTGTCCAAGTCTGAAAAATAGCCATTCGTTTCTGCAATCACCTCCTCGTTTGAATAAAATCTTTTTCCCGCCAGCCATTTCTTCATATTGGGGAACAAATAGTAGTCCGAGGGAGCCAAGTCTGGAGAATAGGGGGGATGTGAAACGATTTGGAACCCTATTTCCATTAATTTTGCGACCACAACTGCTGAGGTGTGAGCTGGTGCGTTGTCGTGATGGAAAAGGACTTTTTTGTGGGCCAATCGTGGGCGTTTTTCTTGCAGCTCGGTTTTAAAACGGTCCAATAACGATGAATAATATGCACCTGTAATAGTTTTACCTTTTTCCAGATAGTCGATGAGGATTATTCCTTGCGAATCTCAAAAGACAGTCGCCATAATTTTTCCGGCCGAAGGAACGGTCTTCGCCTTTTTTGGCGCAGATTCCCCCTTGGTAACCCATTGTTTAGATTGTTCTTTGGTCTCAGGAGTGTAGTGATGTATCCATGTTTCATCCACAGTGACGAAACGACGCTTAAAGTCCTGCGGATTCTTTTAGAACAGCTGCAAACCGTCCTTGCAACACTTCACACGATTTCGTTTTTGGTCAAGCGTGAGCAATCGCGGCACCCATCTTGCGGATAGCTTTGTCATGTCCAAATGTTGATGCAAAATATTATGTACCCGTTCATTCGAGATGCCCACAGCACTAGCAATCTCACGCACCTTCACTCTTCTGTCATCCATCACCATATCATGGATTTTATCAATGATTTCTGTAGTAGTAACCTTAACAAGGCGTCCAGAACGTTCAGCGTCACTTGTGCCCATATGGCCACTCCGAAAATTTTGAAACCACTTATAAACTGTTCTAATCGAAGGTGCAGTCACCATAATGTTTATCAAGCTTCTCTTTAGTCTCCTGAGGCGTTTTGCCTTTCATAAAGTAGTGTTTAATCAACACACGAAATTCTTTTTCGTCCATTTTTTGAAAATCACTCGACTTCCTCGATTCAAACGAATGCCAAACACAAAGAAATAGACCGATCTGGCTGAAACTTGGTGTGTGTTCTTCCAAGAGATGCTACTAACTAAACATAACCTCGATACGCGCCAGTAGTGCTATCTCTCTGACTTTGCACGGACTTTTCAAACGACCCTCGTAAATTAAATGTGTACTACGCTTCGCTAAACAAATATATTTTGTAGATGAAAATGGCCAACATAAAGGTCTATGGTATCTAATAAATTCTAAATATTAATGAAAAGTATACAGCACAATAGCTTAAATGATCCTATTGTTCCAAAAATTGAATAAAACAGAAGCTTTCTCGTACGTTTCAAAAATGGGTGAGCTGATATAAAAATGAAATTTGGTTACTTGCTGATTTGTGTACCATTTGTCGTTCAAGCAACCCTTTTGTACCTTTTGAATAGATTTTTCATTTATTTCAAAAAATTTAAATATATCTAATGATAAATAAATTAATAATTCCCCTGCAAATAAATTCTTTTTTGACAAAACTTTCAAATTCCTGGATATTACACTTACTATAAGAGACAACTTAGAATTCGGGATATTCAGAAAGTCCACGTCCACTGACACTATTATACACAACAGTTCCTACCATCCTATTCAAGATAAACTAGTCGCTCTCAGATATCTGACAGATTGAATACTAAACCTCTTGGTACTGACCAACCATGAGTGAGAACTCAACATAATTCGCACTATAGGCACAAATAACAGTCATTAATTAATGTCACTATAGTCACATCATTAATAAAATATTGAGGTTATGAAATGAAGAAATCTCTAAGAATCAGAATGATCAAAGAAGTGTGACTGATCGTGACTCATAGCGTCAATATATCAATACAAAACTCCAACCATCCGTAACCCAACTGTGACAATTATAGCTATTATTAACATATAAACACTAAACATAACGTACAAGATACTACTAAAACCTATTCTGATCAAACAGCTTAAGACTTCACTAAACGTCTCTTCGTACACCAGAAATAAATAAATTCATGCAAACGTTAATTTAAAACTTATAGTTAATTAAAAAAAAAAACATTTGGGGAGACAAAGAACGAACATTTAGTCGATTAAAGAGAAAGTATTAAAGAATACATTAAAAAGGTTTAGATACCAAAACAAATTTACGGGAAACCATGAAAGATAATTTTGAGCTTTTAGTCGAATAGAAAGAAAACATTAAAAAATACATTATTAAAAAAGAATTAGAAATCCATATCAAACAACAATATGGGAAAAAATATATTTTATCAACTTTTAGTAAATACTTTTGGGATGCAAAGAATGCTAATTTTGAAATTATAGTCGAATAAAATTATAATAATAATAATAAATTAACGAATACATTAAAAAGGAATAGATATCCATTCTTTAAAACAATTGGGAAAACAAAGAAAGTCGATTAAGATGGTAAGATTAAAGAAAAAATTAAAAAGGTAGAAGTTCAGAAAACAATTTGAGGAAACAATGAAAGGTAATCATTTAGAACTATAGTCGATTCAATAAGAAAATATTAAAGAATACATTAAAAAGTTTTAGATATCAATTCCAAAAAACAATTTGGGAAAAGAAAGAAAGGTAATTTTCAACTTTTTGTCAATTAAAAAGAAAACATCAAAAAAGTTTAGAAAACAATTTGGGGAAACCAAAAATGTTAATTTTGAACTTATAGTCGATTAAAATGAAAGAATAAAATAATACATCAAAAAGATTTAGAAATCAATTTAAATACTTTTTGTAGTACTGGACGTTCTCAAAACGTAGCATTAATATTAATTTATAAGTAATAATTAATTAGGTGCAAGTAAGAATAATAAAAATATAATTGAAATTTAAAATAAATAACAAATGATAAAAGTCTTACCTTGTTTAAAGAATATCCAAATTCATCAGCATCTCAGTAGATCACCAGTCCAATAGCACTTGACACTTGACACAATTTAAAATAATTCACAACACTATTCGCACTAAAACTTGTATATTACGCACTAAGTAAAACTTAAACTCAATTTATAAAACCGAACTTCACTTTAACACTCACGAATAATCACTTAATAAATCACGTTAATAAAGAGACACGATTAACGAGTTAAAGATGGCCGCCGGTAACTGATCAGCTGGTAAATTAAGGTTATCTAAGTAGAGTATAACCAGCTGCTGGTTTTTATTTTTTCTTTATTTGGCATTTATAATCTACCAAAATAAAATTTAATTAATGAATTTTTATCATAACATTTTAAGCTGAAAGTATTTTTTTTAAATTATTATTGGTATTGTTTTAATTAAATCTTCATTGCTAGTCTAAAGTCCACTTTATATAAATCGCTTAAATAAAATCCCTAATTCGCTTATCAAAAAACTAACTAATTACAATTTATCTTTGTAATTTGTAATTATGGATGAACATAAATGAAAAATAAATAAATAAATTAGTCCCTCTGCTTAGTTAACGTTCATTTTGCCAGCTGATCTACCTGGCGGTCATTTTGAACTCGTCATTCGTGTCTCTTTATTAACGTGATTTATTAAGTGAATATTAGTGAGTGTTAAAGTTAAATTCGGTATTATAAATTGTGTTTAAGTTATACTTAGGGCGTGATATACAGTTTTAGTGGGAATAGTGTTGTGAATTTATTTTAAATTGTGTCAAGTGTCAAGTGCTATTGGACTTAGTGATCTATTGAGATGGTGATGAATTTGGATATTCAGAATACTTCCTGCTAGTAGGCGTAAGAGCAGGATGGCGCTTTAATGTTACGTAGGAGAACCCTAACCTCTTACATAAAATGAAGCTACTCCTCTTCTATTGCAAGTACTGCTTTGTAAACCCCAAAAAAGGTACACCTACATGAAATTCCGAATCGAATGACACCTTATTCATGAAACTCAGTTCACGCGTTTAGGCGCTACGTTGTTTACAAAAAAAAAAAAAAAAAAAAGGTAACAAGAAGAACAATTTTGAAAATACCGTTTTTGCTCATTTTCGGCAACTTTTTTTTCGAAATCTTTTAAATCTACGTTGTTGCAAAAAAACATTACAGCTATAAAGGGAGGATACATCCCAAATTATAAAGAAAATTTGGGAATTTTATCTTTTTTAGAAAAAGAGAAAAAAATTGTCAAAGTTAGGTGTTTTTCAACGTTACGCTTTTTCCGTGCAGTTTTTGACAATCAACCCTTATACAACTGCCATACCGGACAGTTTTAATATGTAATTAGCGCCAATTAATTGATAGAAAATATTACTTTATTTCGTGTCTGCATATGGAAGCTATCTAGGGAGTGCTATTAAATGTTAGTCAATAATCGTGGACTCATATAACACAGGCAGGACAGACGCGCCAGACAATATTATCACTTTTATAACTACCACATCGGATTATTGGGGCACCATATAATGCCATTTCACGAGTCAATAATGTATTAAATGCACACAATAAAGAACAGAAAAATAAATGATCATAAAGTAAAGAATAAAAAAACAAGAGGGTTAGTTATGTTTACTGATATTGGTCAGTTACCTGTAACAAATTTTAATAAAGTTTCATAAATAATTTAAAAAAATCAAATGTAAGTTTTATAAATAATTTTAAAAAACAAATGTAAGTTTCTTAAATAATTTAAAAAAAAATCAAATGTAAGTTTCATAAATAATTTTAAAAATCAAATGTAAGTTTCATAAATAATTTTAAAAAAAATCAAATGTAAGTTCCATAAATAATTTTAAAAATCAAATGTAAGTTTCATAAATAATTTTAAAAATCAAATGTAAGTTTCATAAATAATTTTAAAAATCAAATGTAAGTTTCATAAATAATTTTAAAAATCAAATGTAAGTTTCATAAATAATTTTAAAAATCAAATGTAAGTTTCATAAATAATTTTAAAAATCAAATGTAAGTTTCATAAATAATTTTAAAAATCAAATGTAAATAATTTTATAAAATCAAATGTGAACACTCACAAATGAGTGTGACTTTTTCTTACAAAACTATATTCAAAGTTTTTAAAACTAACAAATTTTCTTCAAATTTCGAACGTTTGAGTCATATTTTTAATTCTTATCATTTTAGAACAAATCTAACCACTCCTTCTCGCAAGAAGTGACTCAGAATCGAATGTTTCCAGTAAAAAGTTGTTGACTTATGTAATCGTAATCACTGTTCAAACAAAGTTTTTAACTAAAGTCGTAGGAACTGTTTGCTGTGAAAAACGAGAAAATATGGTAAATTATATTAGGTAATGTTTTGATTCACCTATTTAGGCTAAAAAGTAATTATGGCGTCCTCTGTTAGTATCTAAACGAAATATTCAATTTTGAGATTTTTAATTCCGTACATACAGACAGACACACTCAAAGTGACGTAGGGAGGGGGGGAAGAGAGACCAATTTTGTAAAAAACCTAATAAAATTAGCCTAATCGAAAATATCACAATTACTGTAGCTTCTTTTACTAGCGGAAGTAAGTAAACGTAAAAAATTACTTGGCTGCTAGCATCTTTGAAAACATTTTATAATACTAAATCGAACATTGTGGATCCGCTACTGATTTAGAAATAAGAACTGAGCTAAAAACAAAAAATGGAAAAGAAAAGTAGATATATTTCAAATAAATAATGTGAAAATAAAAAAATTAAATAAAATAAATAACCCAGCTATCAGGTATTCCGGACTAAAATATGCAAATCAATGAGCTGGATAAGCAATCTCGCACGAACTTTGCACTCGATTCTCACCGTAAAAAGTTGTTATCTCTACAATATTTATTGTTATTGTTACCACAATGCGCAGTCAAGCCTAACAGGTGCATTTATCCAGATCATAGCTCTACTAACGGCTGATAATAAAACCATTATTATATTCAATACATAAAAAAAAAAAAAAAAAAATACAAAGAGAAATAATCAGATAATGCATGTTTGTAAACAAAATACGTTGTTAAAAAAAAGAATCTCATAAAAGTATTCTTTGGAATCTCATAAAAGTATTCTTTGGAATCTCATAAAAGTATTCTTTGGAATCTCATAAAAGTATTCTTTGGAATCTCATAAAAGTATTCCTTGAAATATTATAGTACGGTGACTCCCATTAATATTGGGACAGTACAAACAGAAGTTCAAAATTGACGAAAATTAAAAGTGGCACCCATTTATTCAAATTTTTATAAATTCATTTCATTTTATAATTACTATTAGGTAATTAAATAAAAACTATTTAAATAAGTACATAAAAATGTTTTGGTAGATTAAAAAAAATATATATAATAATAAGTGCAAATTATACCTCTCATAAATATTGGGACACTATTATAATTTATAGTTTGTCCAAGGTTTTGCCCGAATATTTATACAATTTGTAAATATATACCTTAAGCATATATTCAATATGAAATTAATAATTAAATTAGTTTATATAAATCAAGCCAGGTATAACATGTCGCGCAAAAATACAAATACAACGATTGAACAAAGAAATATTGTAATTTCTTTGCACAAAGACAATAAAAAGTGTTAGAGAGACGGAAAAACTAATCGGACCTAAAACATCTACTGTGTGGAACATCATTCAGCGTTACCAAAAAGAAAAAAGAATTGTTTCAACCCCACAAAAAGGCCGTCCTCAACTGCTCTCTGAGAGAGAGCAGCGTTATATATTAAAAGAATTAAAAAAGATCACCGACTTAGTGCTCCAAAACTTCTATGTGAAATTTTTGACATGTTCAGAGAGCAAAAATGGAGCAGAAACTGTTCGGAGAGTGCTAAGAAAACTCGACTATCATGGTAGAATAGCCTGGAAGAATCCTTTTGTCAGTAAGATAAATCGTGCTAAGAGAGTGAAATTTGCCGAAAAATATTTTAATGAAAATAGTGAACTTTGGAATGATATACTCTAGCGATGAATCAAAATTTAATATTTTTTAGCCAGATGGAAGGGATATGGTCTGGAGGAAAGCGAATGCTGAACTCGAAAAGAAGAATTTACAGCCAACTTTAAAGGGTTTTAAAGCTGCACCACCGGGTGGAGGTGGGTCAGTTATGGTTTGGGGCTAGATGTCCGCATCAGGATTTGGAGAATTAATGTTTGTTGATGGAGTGATGGACAAAATGGTTTATAGTAATATATTAAAAAATAATTTGAAAAAAAATGCCAAAAAATTGGGTATTTTAGGGTCTTCTAAATTCTACCAAGAGAACGACCCCAAACCTACGGCTTGGGTGATACGCCAGTGACTGTTATACAATTGCCCAAAAGTATTCCAAACCTCTCCGCAGTCTCCAAGTCTTAATCCCATTGAAGATTTATGGCAATATTTAGCTAGTGCTTTAAGTAAACGAGTAATATCTAACAACAATGAATTAAAACGATGTTTCCTGGAAGAATGGGAAAAAACACCACCTGAATTAACCAAAAACTTGTTTCACCTATGCCTGATCGTTTGAGGGCTATTGTAAGTCAAAAAGCAATTATTAAATTATTACCAACCAATTATTAAATAGTAGGAGATTTTAAATATTGAACATTTAAACTCTAGCACTTCTGGTGTCCCAATATTTTTGAGAGCCTTATTTCACACTTTTTCAAAAAGTGTTACCTAACAGTTTGGAATTTCATTGAGTTATACTTATATATAATTTCCACAGATGTTGCTAATGTAATTTAAAAAAAAAAAAATTCCAAACTTTTGTATGTTGTTTTCATTTTCCTTTTAAATCATTTTGTAATAGGTGTCCCAATATTAATGGGAGTCACTGTATATTATTAATCAATTTTCTCCAACCTTGCTATTAAAGTATATTTTAATCAATCAAACAATATCTCACACAATAGATTGTAAGTCAATCTCTTTACCAATGTGATGGAAATTTTCAATAATAATTATGGTACCAGAGAAACCAATTCCTAAAAATCCTAAAAAGATACAACAATAATTTAACTCCTTCCTAAAATTTGTAAAATTTTCAAAGGTTTACTACTAATTGACAAACAAATAATCTGTTTAGAAGACAATTATTAAATTATCGAAAGCAGCAGCTTTTGTTTATCCGTAGACCATGTAATTAAATATGATTATTTAATTAAATCCGCCAATTTGTAGCTGAAATATTTGTAGTTATTAAAAAATACTATTTATTTATTTATTTGTTTTGTGAAATCGCATACAAAGAATTAAGCTTATGAATACAAAATGAAATTAGGAAATACTTCCAAAATCAAAACAGAAAGATACATATGCAAAAAACAAAATAATAAAATTACTATACGACAAGTATAAATGAAACTTTCAATTAAATAGATATTAATAAAAGAAATAAAACTGAATAAACTATAACATTGAATAGGTAAAGTATATTGATATCAGTAAAGTTTGGATTCAGAAATTCTTTGAAATAAATATAACATAGTTCATAAGTTGTTATTTTATCCTAAAAGAGAATCCAGGAAGAGCATCTTTCTAAATACTTCTGCCTAATATTATAAAATACTAATAAAGCTCATTATGAAGTTGTCATTTGATCCTAAAAGAGAATCCAGGAAGAGCATCTTTCTAAATACTCTTGCCTAATATTATAAAATACTAATAAAGCTCATTATGAAGTTGTCATTTGATCCTAAAAGAGAATCCAGGAAGAGCATCTTTCTAAATACTTCTGCCTAATATTATAAAATACTAATAAAGCTCATTATGAAGTTGTCATTTGATCCTAAAAGAGAATCCAGGAAGAGCATCTTTCTAAATACTTCTGCCTAATATTATAAAATACTAATAAAACAAGTTTTTATATTTTCGAAAATTTTTGGGCTAGGATAGGGGGGGATAATTGGGAAATCTTAAAGGAGGATACATAACTGCATCCTCCATTAAAACTAAGCGAATCACAGAATAGACAGACAGCAGAATAAAAAATAAAATAATAAGTTCCATTGCGTAATAGAGAGAAAAAAAAAAAGCAACCACAAGGCTAAGAAAAGTTAGACAATATGAATAAATGAGAGACAGAACAGGTGAGCGCGGTTTTTTGTATTCAACAAAGTTGATGTTTTTTAGCCAGAGTACATGGGACAAGCACTGCAACTAACAACATTCATTATGTTACTTAAACTAAAACTCTTATTTTAGTATTTAGTAAACAATTATTATGCTTTATTATTTTGTTATTATCTTTTTTGAAGTTATAAGTATTTTTACGCCATTATTTATAAATGTATAAATGGGTTTTCTTTTTTCTTTTTGTTATTGTTGAAATTGCATCAATTACATAATAACTTATGTCTGCTTTTTTGTATTTATATTTTAATTGTTACCAGTATAGAGAATAAAAACATTGTGGGCCATAAAAACTGTTAATGACAATTTGAAATAATGACGCCTATGAAATGCTTCCAATAATACAACCGCTTTTAATGGAATTCAGCAAGAATTGATATAAATAAAAGAAAACGCTTACTTTATAATTTTTTTATAAAAACAGTACTTTATTTTAACAATTTGAGCAGGTATACTTCTTAGTATTTGTTCATTACTAAAAAAGGAAATTAGAAAAAAAGACTATTGTTTGATGGGCATCTTATTTTTTGCCTTTACTACTACTGTAAAGCGATTTTATTAAATATTTTTGTTATTTTACTAAAAAAGCGTAAAATGTTAATGCTAAGTTTTGCAGTTCTTTTTTCTTGTATTGTAACTACTAAATTTAGAAACTAAAATGAAATCCTACCTTGTCCTATGAGGTCTTTTAATACGGGTACTTCTAGCCCTATAGATTTGTTCATTTCATCTGTATTGAGGTAAACTCAACGGCATTAAAGCATTATTACCTTGTTTTGGAATACTTGTAGCTCATTCAGTTCACTCGTATAAGCGATGAAATATTATAGTATATTTAATCAATTTTCTTCAACCTTGCAATTAAAGCATATATTTTAATCAATCAAACAATATCTTAACGTTACACAATTGATTGTGAGTCAATCTCTTTACCAATACGATGGAAATTTTCAGCAATTAATATCGAAACCAGAAAAAACAATTCCTAAAAATCGTAAAAAGATACAACAACAATTTGACTCCTTCCTATACTAGTAAAATTGAGTCTGGAGAAACTCAAAGTTAAGAGTAAAAGTGTAGAGTTTTTAGACATGTCATGTTACAATTTCGGTGTTATGTTTTAATGGTTTCTATGTTAGACTTGAATCAAATGGTATACCAAGATATTTTCATTTTTTGTCCCTAGTCTTTCAACACACAATGTTGGTAATTTTCACTTTTTTAACTGAAGGCATGCTACAATTTCTGACTGTTTTTTTCTTTTTTTTATTGTACGTTAAAGAATAATTACAATTCGTGAAAACAGCCAGTAAATTTGTCTACTGAGGTTTGTGTGTTATCTATTGCAGTGAGAAAACGCCTTTAAAGAAGAAGAGTATCGACGGCATGCATTGCAAGAACGGTAATGAAGAGCATCTTTCTAAATACTTCTGCCTAATATTATAAAATACTAATAAAGCTCATTATGAAGTTGTTATTTTATCCTAAAAGAGAATCCAGGAAGAGCATCTTTCTAAATACTTCTGCCTAATATTATAAAATACTAATAAAGCTCATTATGAAGTTGTCATTTGATCCTAAAAGAGAATCCAGGAAGAGCATCTTTCTAAATACTTCTGCCTAATATTATAAAATACTAATAAAGCTCATTATGAAGTTGTTATTTTATCCTAAAAGAGAATCCAGGAAGAGCATCTTTCTAAATACTTCTGCCTAATATTATAATAATATTCTTTTTTCTTTTTTTTCTGTTATTGTTGAAATTGCATCAATTACATAATAACTTATGTCTGCTTATGGTAGATAAATATTGTAGATATGGTAGATAAATTTTGAAAAGAATGGGATTAAGAACTGAGCACAAAGGAACCATCAGCCATTTTATATTCTCTTATACTTCCAAGTATCGGACAATTAAGACAAAATCATTAAATGAATAATATTAACTGTAACAAATTCCTGGAAATAATAATAAAAAAGAGAATATGCAGAGAAGAAAAGTGAACATTTAGGAAATAAAATAAACAGTATGACTGAAAAGTATTTAAGGAAGTAAAGTTAAGAGTAGGGAGGTGGTCACAGTGTTCGTGTTCACAGTAGGGCACAACGGCCCAGGTTCTTGACCCAAAACTCGCCTCCCATACACTCCCACAGTATTATGTTTACCATATACAACAAACATGAATTATACTTCATTCTTTTTATTAATTCCTAAGATTTTTTTTTCTTATTAGCTTTGCGAGCTTTAATTTTCTTTGTAAGTAAGCAGGACCACAATACACAATTACAAACTATTTAAAATGTACTTGTTAAAAATACAGATAGAAAACTGGAATTCTGTACAATTGTAGAGGTAAATGAGTTCTAAAATTGTATGTCTCCTCGCACAGTTAACACAAATATAACAGGAGATATAGCAATTCCAAAAATGAAGGAAATGAAAACCTCTCAAACATTATCACCTTATATCTCCTTTAAAAATACAGATACAAAGCGGGAATTTTGTACAATTGTAGTGGTAAATGAGTTCTATAATTGTTTGTCTCTACGCACAGTTAACACTAATATAACAGGAGAAATAGCAATTCGAAAAATGAAGGAAATGCAATACGCTTAAACTTTATCTCCTTATATCTCCTTCATAAACACAGATAGGAAGCTGGGATTTTGTACAATTGTAGAGGTAAATGAGTTCTATAATTGTACGTCTTTTCGCAAAGTTAACACTAATATAACAGGGGATATACGAGTTGCAATTCGAAAAATGAAGGAAATGCAATACGCTAAAACTTTATCTTCTTTATAAACACTGATAGAAAGCTGGAATTTTGTACAATTGTAGAGGTAAATGAGTTCTATAATTGTTATGTCTCTTCGCACAATTTACACTAATATAACAGGAGATATAGCAATTCGAAAAATGAAGGAAATGCAATACATTCAAACTTTATCTCCTTATATCTCCTTTAAAAATACAGATAGAAAACTGGAATTCTGTACAATTGTAGAGGTAAATGAGTTCTATAATTGTATGTCTTTTCGCACAGTTAACACAAATATAACAGGAGATATAGCAATTCGAAAAATGAAGGAAATGCAAACCTCTCAAATTTTATCTCCTTATATCTCCTTTAAAAATACAGATAGAAAACTGGAATTCTGTACAATTGTAGAGCTAAATGAGTTCTATAATTGTATGTCTCCTCGCACAGTTAACACTAATATAACAGGAGAAATAGCAATTCGAAAAATGAAGGAAATGCAAACCTCTCAAACTTTATCTCCTTATATCTCCTTTAAAAATACAGATAGAAAACTGGAATTCCGTACAATTATAGAGGTAAATGAGTTCTATAATTGTATGTCTTTTCGCACAGTTAACACAAATATATCAGGAGATATAGCAATTCGAAAAATGAAGGAAATGAAAACCTCTCAAACATTATCGCCTTATATCTCCTTTAAAAATACAGATACAAAGCGGGAATTTTGTACAATTGTAGTGGTAAATGAGTTCTATAATTGTTTGTCTCTACGCACAGTTAACACTAATATAACAGGAGAAATAGCAATTCGAAAAATGAAGGAAATGCAATACGCTTAAACTTTATCTCCTTATATCTCCTTCATAAACACCGATAGGAAGCTGGGATTTTGTACAATTGTAGAGGTAAAAGAGTTCTATAATTGTATGTCTTTTCGCACAGTTAACACAAATATAACAGGGGATATAGCAATTCGAAAAATGAAGGAAATGCAAACTTCTCAAACTTTATCTCCTTATATCTCCTTTATAAACACAGATAGAAAGCTGGAATTTTGTGCAATTGTAGAGTAAATGAGTTCTATAATTGTATGTCTGGAATTCCGTACAATTATAGAGGTAAATGAGTTCTATAATTGTATGTCTTTTCGCACAGTTAACACTAATATAACACGAGATATAGCAATTCGATAAATGTAGGAAATGCAACACGCTCAAACATTATCTCCTTATATCTCCTTTATAAACACTGATAGAAAGCTGGAATTTTGTGCAATTGTAGAGTAAATGAGTTCTATAATTGTATATTTTTTCGCACAGTTAACACTAATATAACACGAGATATAGCAATTCGATAAATGTAGGAAATGCAACACGCTCAAACATTATCTCCTTATATCTCCTTTATAAACACTGATAGAAAGCTGGAATTTTGTACATTTGTAGAGGTAAAAGAGTTCTATAATTGTTATGTCTCTTCGCACAATTTACACTAATATAACAGGAGATATAGCAATTCGAAAAATGAAGGAAATGCAATACATTCAAACTTTATCTCCTTATATCTCCTTTAAAAATACAGATAGAAAACTGGAATTCTGTACAATTGTAGAGGTAAATGAGTTCTATAATCGTATGTCTTTTCGCACAGTTAACACTAATATAACAGGAGAAATAGCAATTCGAAAAATGAAGGAAATGCAATACGCTTAAACTTTATCTCCTTATATCTCCTTCATAAACACAGATAGGAAGCTGGGATTTTGTACAATTGTAGAGGTAAAAGAGTTCTATAATTGTATGTCTTTTCGCACAGTTAACACAAATATAACAGGGGATATAGCAATTCGAAAAATGAAGGAAATGCAAACTTCTATCTCCTTATATCTCCTTTATAAACACAGATAGAAAGCTGGGATTTTGTACAATTGTAGAGGTAAATGAGTTCTATAATTGTACGTCTTTTCGCAAAGTTAACACTAATATAACAGGGGATATACGAGTTGCAATTCGAAAAATGAAGGAAATGCAATACGCTAAAACTTTATCTTCTTTATAAACACTGATAGAAAGCTGGAATTTTGTACAATTGTAGAGGTAAATGAGTTCTATAATTGTTATGTCTCTTCGCACAATTTACACTAATATAACAGGAGATATAGCAATTCGAAAAATGAAGGAAATGCAATACATTCAAACTTTATCTCCTTATATCTCCTTTAAAAATACAGATAGAAAACTGGAATTCTGTACAATTGTAGAGGTAAATGAGTTCTATAATTGTATGTCTTTTCGCACAGTTAACACAAATATAACAGGAGATATAGCAATTCGAAAAATGAAGGAAATGCAAACCTCTCAAATTTTATCTCCTTATATCTCCTTTAAAAATACAGATAGAAAACTGGAATTCTGTACAATTGTAGAGCTAAATGAGTTCTATAATTGTATGTCTCCTCGCACAGTTAACACTAATATAACAGGAGAAATAGCAATTCGAAAAATGAAGGAAATGCAAACCTCTCAAACTTTATCTCCTTATATCTCCTTTAAAAATACAGATAGAAAACTGGAATTCCGTACAATTATAGAGGTAAATGAGTTCTATAATTGTATGTCTTTTCGCACAGTTAACACAAATATATCAGGAGATATAGCAATTCGAAAAATGAAGGAAATGAAAACCTCTCAAACATTATCGCCTTATATCTCCTTTAAAAATACAGATACAAAGCGGGAATTTTGTACAATTGTAGTGGTAAATGAGTTCTATAATTGTTTGTCTCTACGCACAGTTAACACTAATATAACAGGAGAAATAGCAATTCGAAAAATGAAGGAAATGCAATACGCTTAAACTTTATCTCCTTATATCTCCTTCATAAACACAGATAGGAAGCTGGGATTTTGTACAATTGTAGAGGTAAAAGAGTTCTATAATTGTATGTCTTTTCGCACAGTTAACACAAATATAACAGGGGATATAGCAATTCGAAAAATGAAGGAAATGCAAACTTCTCAAACTTTATCTCCTTATATCTCCTTTATAAACACAGATAGAAAGCTGGAATTTTGTGCAATTGTAGAGTAAATGAGTTCTATAATTGTATGTCTGGAATTCCGTACAATTATAGAGGTAAATGAGTTCTATAATTGTATGTCTTTTCGCACAGTTAACACTAATATAACACGAGATATAGCAATTCGATAAATGTAGGAAATGCAACACGCTCAAACATTATCTCCTTATATCTCCTTTATAAACACTGATAGAAAGCTGGAATTTTGTGCAATTGTAGAGTAAATGAGTTCTATAATTGTATATTTTTTCGCACTGTTAACACTAATATAACACGAGATATAGCAATTCGATAAATGTAGGAAATGCAACACGCTCAAACATTATCTCCTTATATCTCCTTTATAAACACTGATAGAAAGCTGGAATTTTGTACATTTGTAGAGGTAAATGAGTTCTATAATTGTTATGTCTCTTCGCACAATTTACACTAATATAACAGGAGATATAGCAATTCGAAAAATGAAGGAAATGCAATACATTCAAACTTTATCTCCTTATATCTCCTTTAAAAATACAGATAGAAAACTGGAATTCTGTACAATTGTAGAGGTAAATGAGTTCTATAATCGTATGTCTTTTCGCACAGTTAACACAAATATAACAGGAGATATAGCAATTCGAAAAATGAAGGAAATGCAAACCTCTCAAATTTTATCTCCTTATATCTCCTTTAAAAATACAGATAGAAAACTGGAATTCTGTACAATTGTAGAGCTAAATGAGTTCTATAATTGTATGTCTCCTCGCACAGTTAACACTAATATAACAGGAGAAATAGCAATTCGAAAAATGAAGGAAATGCAAACCTCTCAAACTTTATCTCCTTATATCTCCTTTAAAAATACAGATAGAAAACTGGAATTCCGTACAATTATAGAGGTAAATGAGTTCTATAATTGTATGTCTTTTCGCACAGTTAACACTAATATATCAGGAGATATAGCAATTCGAAAAATGAAGGAAATGAAAACCTCTCAAACATTATCGCCTTATATCTCCTTCATAAACACAGATAGAAAGCTGGGATTTTGTACAATTGTAGAGGTAAATGAGTTCTATAATTGTACGTCTTTTCGCAAAGTTAACACTAATATAACAGGGGATATACGAGTTGCAATTCGAAAAATGAAGGAAATGCAATACGCTAAAACTTTATCTTCTTTATAAACACTGATAGAAAGCTGGAATTTTGTACATTTGTAGAGGTAAATGAGTTCTATAATTGTACGTCTTTTCGCAAAGTTAACACTAATATAACAGGGGATATACGAGTTGCAATTCGAAAAATGAAGGAAATGCAATACGCTAAAACTTTATCTTCTTTATAAACACTGATAGAAAGCTGGAATTTTGTACATTTGTAGAGGTAAATGAGTTCTATAATTGTATGTCTTTTCGCACAGTTAACACAAATATAACAAGGTATATAGCAATTCGAAAAATGAAGGAAATGAAAACCTCTCAAACATTATCGCCTTATATCTCCTTTAAAAATACAGATACAAAGCGGGAATTTTGTACAATTGTAGTGGTAAATGAGTTCTATAATTGTTTGTCTCTACGCACAGTTAACACTAATATAACAGGAGAAATAGCAATTCGAAAAATGAAGGAAATGCAATACGCTTAAACTTTATCTCCTTATATCTCCTTCATAAACACAGATAGGAAGCTGGGATTTTGTACAATTGTAGAGGTAAAAGAGTTCTATAATTGTATGTCTTTTCGCACAGTTAACACAAATATAACAGGGGATATAGCAATTCGAAAAATGAAGGAAATGCAAACTTCTCAAACTTTATCTCCTTATATCTCCTTTATAAACACAGATAGAAAGCTGGGATTCCGTACAATTATAGAGGTAAATGAGTTCTATAATTGTATGTCTTTTCGCACAGTTAACACTAATATAACAGGAGATATAGCAATTCGAAAAATGAAGGAAATGCAATACATTCAAACTTTATCTCCTTATATCTCCTTTAAAAATACAGATAGAAAACTGGAATTCCGTACAATTATAGAGGTAAATGAGTTCTATAATTGTATGTCTTTTCGCACAGTAAACACTAATATAACACGAGATATAGCAATTCGAAAAATGTAGGAAATGCAACACGCTCAAACATTATCTCCTTATATCTCCTTTATAAACACTGATAGAAAGCTGGAATTTTGTGCAATTGTAGAGTAAATGAGTTCTATAATTGTATATTTTTTCGCACAGTTAACACAAATATAACAGGAGATATAGCAATTCGAAAAATGAAGGAAATCCAAACCTCTTAAACTTTATCTCCTTATATCTCCTTTATAAATACATATAGAAAGCGTTAATTTTGCACAATTGTAGAGGTAAATGAGTGATATAAATTTACGACGTTTCGCATAGTTAATAGTAATATGCCATGAGATATAGCAATTTAAATAATGAAGCAAATTTATCCGCCTTCTTCGTCGATTAGTATGTGTAAGTACTTTAGTGTACTTTTTAATTAAATAAGCAACTTTTTATGTGTGAAGGTTAAATATATCTATAACAAAAAATTCGTTTCTAAAAAGTAATTAAGTTTTTAATAAAAGTGTCTAACCTACTAAGATAAACTAAAAATAGTTCCATTACGCTAATTAGATAGTTGAAATAAAATTCTAAAAGCATAAATATTTTTTCAATAATTAAGAAATATTATAATAATTGGAGCAGGTTGCAGTACACATTGTGGTCCGCCTAGTGGGAAAATAATAATAATGAAGGATAGAAAATGCAAGTAAATAAGTGAATATAATTGAGTAGCAGGAGTTAGTTAGTTTCAATTCTGAAACGTTCGAACACATTCGGTTAGATTTCCAAGGACATAGAAAAAGAGTGGGTCATCACGACATGTACAAATCGAACATAAAATAATCTTCACAACGCATGAAATATAATGAAAAAGTAGATGGAGAATTGTTGAATAAGTACTGTGATATTTTATATTATAAGGTGATTTATATTTTATGGCAAATGTCATTACAAGTATGATGTTTGCAGTGGAAGTTATATTTTTTTAAAAAAATATATATTTATATCATAACAGATCCAATAAATCGATCGTCGAATCTGATCATAGTAAGCTCTGGGCTTAACAGAGAAGATAGTTATGCTTGCTTTAAGTGCTTACTAAACATTATAATACAAATTTCTTTCACTCTATTCTTGAAAAGATATCCACCTCTGCACTATAAGCCCGAATTTGAAAACTACTAATAGAATACAGCTTCTATATAAACCAACTGACAGCTTAAAACGACTAAAAGTAGTAGCACGGTGAATAATTTCGGAAAATCAATCTAGAAAGTTTTTAAATTAGGAATAACTACTACTTTATGGATTTATTTTATGTCCATATGAGTATCATGGCCTAACAACACGAACAACAATCAAACACTAAACTTACGGTCTATAGTGTAGATGATTAGGGTACCTACAATATAAACTCCAATGGGTCTTAACCTTATCCTAGAAAGGGTCACATAAAAATAATGCATACGTTAAAGGATTAGAACATTTGAGGGCAAATAGAGGTGGCTGTTTACACACACTGTAAATCACCAATTTTAACAATTTATCAATCAAATAAGATTAAATTATTAATAAAGACATTACTTTTTTCGCAATACAGACCTTACTTTATTTCTTTCGTATTAATAAAAAAAAAATCTATAATCTGTTATTAAAAAAAATAAAGAGGTAAAAATAATGGAACTCATTCAAGAAATGAAGTAGGTTACGAAATAAAACGATGAGTTTTAAGAGTTTATAAAAGTCTATGATGATGAGATAAAAGTATAAGCACCGACAGACAAACCGACATCGACCGCTAACATACACACCCATTCATCTTTCTTGGACTATTACATCACTACAAGCTTACGTGTCCCATCCTTTTTTCCTCTTCACTTATTAGGAATTTTATATTCATTTTTCTATTATTACATTTTTTAAATATAAATGATTTGTTTTTGTTTACAAATTCTACAGAATTCAATTTATCAATCTGCCTAATTAAATGGATATAATACCGAAATGACAACAAATATTATAACTTTATTTATTTTTTTACCTTTTCAGCAGAAACTATCTACATAGTTGTGAGTGAATGAAATACCATCTGAAACTGAATGCTGTTTTCATCTGGCGTTTTGATGGAAAGCAATAAACATTTTATTGCTCATTTCTTTTTAATATCAAACTAATACTAGTATTGTGATTCTTTTTTTATCATTTATTTTATCATTAAATGTGACTAACAAAAGGCTGTTTGATAGTTAAGCTGTTTATAAAAGTCTTCCGAAAGAAACATGATTTTTATAAAGTTTAAGAAAAATTAAGATTTATACATTATTCCGAGGAATTTCTTATATCCTAAAGTTGGTTTATACCTGAGGAAGTACCAAGATGATTAGATTATGACCATGCATCTGAATTATTCTCTGATTTTATGCATCTAGTTTTTATCTATATGTAGATTAAGTTACTTCTTTTTATTTTTCATTTAAGGCATGTCAAGATCTGAAGGCTCGAAGCCTTTTTCAGAGTTCTATTGGTCTCAAAACTTTTTTTTTTTACAGAAACTATTGT
This sequence comes from Rhodnius prolixus, assembly GCF_049639745.1. NCBI lineage: Eukaryota > Metazoa > Arthropoda > Insecta > Hemiptera > Reduviidae > Rhodnius > Rhodnius prolixus. Next base: position 29,653,012 of record NW_027411624.1, read on the forward strand.
CACAGTAAGCTGTAAGAACCTCCTAAGAAGAGAAATTCTCTTCCGGACAGGACTCGAACCCGAGATCTCCGATTAGTAGCAAAATCTGAACATCACACCCCACTTCTATCCAATCTCCGAAGATAAAAGCTTCTCTGAGAATACAAAAAGAACCTATTATTGCCAAGCTTTTGACCTAGGTACTAGGTCAACCTTTACAGCTTATACTTATTCAATTGCAAGAAAATGAAGTGGCACTTTCTTTGGAATGATTTTAAATAATCCCTTAAAACAAGAACCCTTCGGCGATACCTAAATGTACTGTCAAATTTGTTTTGAACTAGATGATATTTTGGTTTTGAGATATTCAGATCTGAGAAAACCTATGGAAATAACGAATTAATAAAGCAAAGTTACATTTTTTTCAGTTTTACACGAATCGCAAAAAGCATTCTACTATTTATTTCGCTATCTGTTTAATACAGGTGTTATATATATATTATAAGAATAGAATATAAATACTTGTGGGAAGTGAGACGCCCCTGTTTTTCCAGTACTCCTTAATTTTCATAAAAGAACTGTCGAATGCACCGTTATAAGTATAGTTAGTTACTACCTTGTTAAAAGAAAACTTTAGTGACATATAACTGAATACTTAGTATACAGGTTTTCTTACCGAAACCCTATTTTTTGGGGATCTGCTGAGGAAGCCAGCCGAATAACTTCAATTATTTTCCCATTTTTGAGTGTCTATTGACACACAAATACCTATGCTAAAAAATAAATTGTTCTAATCTTCGCTAGTTTGGTCTCAGGAAAGAAGATGCTTACATTTTAAATACAAATTTACTTTCTAAAAGTACGAAATACGTTCTTTGCTAGTCGTAACAAAAATATATAGATGCAGTCACAATATTTTATATACATATATCTCATAACATCCACCAAATAAAATTCAATTTCTTAGAAGTTCTTATTAACGAAATACTACTCGACAGAAATAACAAATAAATTAAAAACCAAAAACAAAAAGCGGGAAATATTTATCTATTATTAAAAAGAACTAAATTCAAATCCAGTCTCAAATGCAAATGCGGCAGAAAATATTTTATATTTTTGTATAAACTGCAATTAGTTTTAAAATGTAATTCTGCACCATGGCCCTATGTATATTCATAGGTAAAACAGAATTATTTAAGAATGGACTCTCAACTATTGTAATATTTTTGTATACGAAATCATTTATATCAACTGACACAGAATAAAAGAATGTAACCAAAAAAACAAAACAAAATGAAAGCGTAAACTATTGATAAAACTATTCATTCAAAAACTTTTCTGTCCATTAAGCATTTAATAAGCTTATGTCATCAATATTTCAACTTATAAACCAAAATGAAGTAAAATTGTGCACATTGCTTATAAAATATAAAATTAATTACGAATAAATTAAATGTAAAGTTAAATTGTATACATGTAAATAATCAAGAACACTCACTTGGGCTGAGATGAACGTTGTTAGTTTGGACACACTAAACATTGAATGCCGGCTGAATTTCATGTAAGGACCCACTTGTAAGATAACAACTATTACTTGCTGGTGTAACCGTTTGGAAGCGCCACTTGATAGTTTATCTGAAATATGATCGAGTATTAGAGAAATACATATATAGGTGTTGATTTTATTGGTAACGAAAGCTATGTTTTAAGATATCTGTACTTCCCATTCTCTCTCATTTTTAATAAAATAATACTATAAATAAATCTATATAGAACGTAATAAATCTATAGAAATACCAATACAAAAATCATTAGAGTATCGCTCATTATTTCACAATAACTAGCTTATAGGCTTCTTGTCGATTAGTTCGTAAACCGTGGGAAAATCAAATATGTTAAAAAATATTTGGATCTGAATAAAGATTTTTATTTTAAATAAATTATTATCATTGTATTTTTCATTAATTAGGTTTCTTTTCACCCAAAGCATCCATTTTAAAAAAGGACAAGTGAACATTCAAACCTTTCTGTGTTCTACTTTAAATTCAAGATCAAAGATTAGATCTCCTAAATCTCAGTGGTCAGTTATAACAATTTGTAACTTAAAATTAATTATAACAATTAGATAGAAACTGTTTTGTGTTTAAGTTTTATGCCTTATCTTATTTCAATAAGGTACATTCTCATTTTTGCCTATATGACAGGGTCTAGTAACCTTTCTTGCCAAGTTTTATTGCCATTAAAACTTTATTTTCAAGTACTCTTGAAGGATTTCGACCTAGGAGGAATTACATCCTAAACATTTATCAGAAGACCCAAGCAGTTTGAAGTAGAGATGAAGGGAATATATTCTCTCCATACAGGTGTAGTTTTTACTGTGCAGTATTGCATTTTCTTATACAGATTACGGAACATATGTTCAAGATCAATGTCATTCGGAGCAACAAAATACAGACCAATTCTCTCATCTGCTTTTGAGAAGCCAGCAGGCTTCTCACGCCCTCCAAAAAAAAATCACTATCTTGCAAGCTTTGGCCTTCAAGGAGCTGTTGCGTCAAGGGACGTTTCTTAAATTTCTTTTAGTTTGATTAAAAACACTTACCCAATTAAATTGATTTATTTTGAATTGCTCTTTCAATAAGGGCCGTTAATTTTGAACTCTTTCTCTTCTGAGTTCTAACTACCTAAAAAACTGCAAAAAAGAGGCTAGTGAGGTCATCTGAGGAATCAGCCATTCATAGATCAAAGTCTGATTTATGAGGAACTTTGCAAATATTCTTTGCTATAAATCTTTGGGTGCAGAAAACATGATGGCACGCGATAATCATTAACGTACACATCTTTCGCACTGTATCTACCAATCAATCCAAGAAACCTTATCAAAAGCTTTTTCTAGGTCGATAATACTGAGTTCAACTCCTGATTAATAAATAACTACACAAAAACATAACCTATTAGTTTGGAAATTAACCAAGATATTGTTCAGAAATCTGATTGAACTAATTTGTGTGTATAAAACATGCATGTTTCTAATTAAATAATAATTTCTAATTACACAATATGCATAAATAAGCATGGTAGTGCACTATCTGAATCTAATGTCGCTGAAGTTAACATCAATGTGCTGAAAAGGCGGAATTATCTCTTTGAATTTTGAATATTTAAAATTTGGAATAAGTGAATGCAGAAAAAAAAGAATATATATTAAATTTAATTATTTTTAATTCTTTTTGATACATATTGTTTATCTACTTCTCGTTCGATAACATTTCGTACTTAATTTAAGAATAATAAAGATTTTTCAATACTTTTCGCAAGAAAAGATGGTATGTTTTTACAACCAGAATTATTTTACTTTCCACATGGTGATAAGTATTAGTGTAAGTTACCTACTTATCAATTGATTAATAACCTGCTATCAAGCACATTCAGATAGTGTCTTAGTTCATGCTTGCTACGATAATACCAGAGAGTTTCCAGTAATAATCTTACCACAAAAAACCATGGTTTACCAAAATTGATTGCAGTTCCAATAAAAAATGATTACATTAATAATCATGTTTGTTATTTTTTTTTTTTTTGTTTTTCTACTGACTGCTTACTTTAGTAAGTAGGACGATTTGGAAAAAATGATCAAAATTAAGGTAAATTAGAAAAGGTATGGTTCTCTTGATTCCCAGAGAACAAAATAAAATGTCTGAATTGAGTGTTTTTATGAACAACAGGTTTAATTGTTTTCAGATTTCAGGGATTTTTAAAGTTTTCCATTTGCTTATTGCTGTCCCTTCAGAATGCTTTTTTCTTTAAGTTCAGTTTTGTGCAATTTCCCCAAAACTGCCTCCCAACAAGGTTTTCTGAAATAAAAATTCACTGAAATATTTTAATGAAATAATTAATTTTTTTTTTTTTTGTAATTTTGTGAGTTAGAGGTTTAACTTATAATTTGCTGTAATATACTCTTCTACGAGTAAAATGTGAGCAGCTCACAATATGGCCAGACCGAGCCAGATTATTACTCTCCGATCTAGTGGTCTCGCACTCGAAACTCTTGGCCATCGAATTCGAGAAACTTCTTACCTAAGAAACAGTGGAAACTTTCATACGAGGTGTGTTCAAAAAGTAACGGGAATTTTTAAATTTCGCGGGTTTGGAGAGTCTGATTGTAAATTTTTTTTTTTATTATGTTGGTACACATGCCCCTGAAGTACGATAAAATTTTCAGTAATATTCATTGTTTACTTCTTAAGTGGCAGCCGTTAAGGTTAGACGTGTTTTTCGAGCTTGGCGATTCTTGTTTGTTAAAAAAAATGGATCAAAGAATTTGTATTAAATTTTGCGTAAAAAATGAAATAAAGTGTGTGAAATGTTAATAAAGGCATATGGTGAGTCTGCTATGAGTAAAACAAGGATTTACGAGTGGTATAAGCGTTTCCAAGATGGCCGCGAAAACGTTGAAGATGACGAACGACCTGGACGTCCAAGCACATCAACAACCGATGAAAACGTGAAAAAAGTGAAAGAAATGGTTATGAACGATCGCCAAATTACAATCAGAGAAGTCGCTGATGATGTTGCCATATCAATTGGCTCATGCCATGAAATTTTTTCGGATGTTTTGGGTATGAAACGTGTGGCAGCAAAATTTGTTCCAAAATTGTTGAATTTCGAACAAAAACAGCGGAGAATGGAAGTTGCTTAAGAGTCACTCAATGAAGTCGACAACGATGCGGATCTACTGAAACGTGTTATAACAGGTGACGAAACATGGGTTTACGGATATGATGTCGAAACTAAGGCTCAATCGTCCCAGTGGAGGCATTCTGGATCGCCAAGACCGAAAAAGGCTCGACAAGTGCGGTCGAATGTGAAGGTTATGCTCACTGTGTTCTTCGATTTTAATGGCATAGTGCATCATGAATTCTTGCCACAAGGTCAAACAATCAATAAGGAGTACTACCTACAAGTTCAACGCCGTTTGCGTGAAGCAATCCGAAAAAAACGCCCGGATTTGTGGCAAAACAATTCATGGATTTTGCACCACGATAATGCACCTGCTCACACTTCATTGCTTGTTCGTGAATTTTTGGCCAAAAACAAAACTTTGACGATGCCCCAGCCTCCATATTCGCCAGTCATGGCTCCATGTGACTTTTTTCTATTTCCAAACATAAAGAGAACATTAAAAGGCCGTCGTTTTACAAGCATAGATGACATTAAAAGCGAATCGCTGAAAGAGCTGAAAGCTATCACAAAGATCGAGTTTCAGAAGTGTTTCGAGGATTGGAAAAAGCGCTGGCACAAGTGTATTGTATGCGAAGGGGACTACTTTGAAGGCGACAATATTAATGTAGATGAATAAATAAATATTTTTTTCAAAAAACGAAAATTCCCGTTACTTTTTGAACACACCTCGTATTTGAATATATTTCGTAATTATTTTCACCCACTTTCTCGTCTCCTTTTAGAGTTATTATTTTTGTTTTAACCTTTTTTTTGTCATCAGCTTCGTATAAATTGTCTATATTTTTTAATTTTGAATACACTTTTGATTGATATATTAAGGACCATAAACAAAATAAATAAATTTTGAGTTTAATCTGTAATACTTTACAAACCAAGAATGAAAATTGGATGAGTAATACAAAAAAGAGTTAGTAACATTTAATCGATTAGCGAAGACCAGTTAGATAAATGGAACTAAATTGGATAAGGGAGAAGAGCTCGCCTAGGGGGGTCCCACATATACGCGGCTATTACATGAACATAAAAGTACCAAGGTGTAGTGTGAGGACTGTCACCAACTCCCCGGCCTAAGAGAGCCGACAGTAAACATTGACTTTAGTCTAACCTTACACAATATTGAATAACAAGGTCAGGGGGACTGACGGCTAAATTGTGTACAATCCGAATATATTGATAAAATCATTATGATTACACTTCGTAATATCAATTATTACTTTCGTCTTTTCAAAAGAAGAATCCACTAAAATAATAGGTTTTTTCAAAACAATGCTAGGTCGCACGGTGGTGATGAGGGCCAAAGTAAGAATTATGCAGAATGACGTACGAGTTACCTCTTATTGCTTCAGACTTTGATGTACAACAAACTAAATTTTCTTAACTGATTTTTTTAATACAAGTAAAAACAGATTAGCAGATTGTACTGTCTTTTAGTTTTTCACAACGTACCTTGAAAGCAATGCAACAAATTCTCTTTATACCACGCATTTAAACTAACAGTTTTTTTTTTCTTTTTGTTATTGGCCTCTTGAGCTAGCAAATCAGCCATTCAAATTCTTCTTTCGAAGCTTCTTTAGTATACTGAATAATTACAGAGTTATCTTGTTGTTTGTTATGAACTCAAAGAGCTCTGTGTAAATGCTGCCATCATCAGCTGCCAGAATAGTATTTAAATTGGCAGGTAACGGACATCCATTCGCTATCACAGCCCTCCACAATCGTTCTCTTCCTTTAGTATTATTAGCACATTCCAGGATTAGATGGTTGGCGTCTGCTATTATTCCAGAAGTACAGAAGAGAGAAACATGAAATGTTTCCACCCCAATCCTGGGCTAGATGGTGCAGCGAATAATTGTGATTAAACCTCATTCTAATGACTGTGCTAACAAACTTCCTATTGTTTTTTTTATATCTGTAAACCATGGTCTTTTGGGGACACTAGATTGTGTGGTCTAGCCTTTGACAATTCGTATATCAGCTGCTATTCCGGTATAGCACTCCGCTTTTGCATAATTTTTAATATCGGACACTAACATTGAGTATGGAGATGTACGAGGGGGTACCCAAAAATAACCGGAATTGCGTTGCCGCGCGTGGAGCTTATGTAGTACGCATTTCTGCCGCTAGACGTGTATAGCGCAATTCCTTGCCAGTTCAGTCCTGCCTGTGTTGTCTGCCTGGTTTGTTCTGTTCATCTGCAGTGATTGTTTTTACCAGCGCTGTTTTGTTCTTTTTTCGTTTTTTATGATGGCAAGTTTAAGTGAACAACGTGCAGCTCTGAAATTTTGTTTTCTACTCGGCAAAAATGCTGCTGAAAGTGTTTTATTGTTGAAAACAGCTTACAAAGATGACGCTATGGGGAAAACTCAAGTATACGAGTGGTTTACTCGGTTTAAAAATGGCGACATGTCGATTGATGACAAACCTCATTCTGGACGTCCATCAGCTGCCCGAATCGACGAAAATGTTGAAAAAATTCGAGAGCTGGTGTTCACAGACCGTCGACAGACAATTGATCAACTGTCAGAGAGTAGTGGGTTATCTTGGAGCTCGGTTCAGCGAATTTTTACGGAAGATTTGGGGATGAAAAGGGTTGCTGCCAAGTTTGTTCCTCGAGTTCTGACTGACAATCAAAAAGAACATCGAGTTGAAACATGTCGTGCTTTGAAACAACAGCTTGAAACTGATCCAGACTTTCTGTCAAAGGTCATTACTGGTGATGAGTCATGGTGCTATGGTTATGACCCAGAAACAAAGCAACAGTCGAGCCAATGGAAGACGTCATCTTCACCCCTACCAAAAAAATGTCGTCAAGTCAAGTCAAACATCAAAACAATGCTGATTTGCTTTTTTGATGCCAAAGGCGTAGTCCATTCAGAGTTTGTCCCCCCAGGTCAGACCGTCAATCAAACCTTGTATTTGGAAGTTTTGAAAAGATTGCGCAATAGTGTTCGCCAAAAAAGACCCGATTTGTGGCAAACAGGAGACTGGTTCTTCCACCACGACAATGCACCTGCACACACAGCCATCACTGTTACACAGTTTTTGGCTAAAAATGGCATGGTTCCGCTGCCCCACGCACCTTACTCGCCTGACCTGGCTGCGTGCGACTTTTTCTTATTTCCACGCATGAAAAAGGGCATGAAAGGTCACCGATTTGACAACATTGAAGAGGTCAAGAAAAAAACGAAGAAGGAGCTGTCAGCCATTTCTAAAGATGACTTCAAAAAATGTTTCGAACAGTGGAAGCACCGGTGGGACAAATGTATTAGTTGTAATGGAGAGTATTTTGAAGGGGATAAGGTTGTTCTGTAAAAAATTTGTAAATAAATAGCTTTTAAAAAATAATTCCGGTTTTTTTTGGGTACCCCCTCGTATGATGCAGGGAGATCGTTTACTTGGCCTTACGATCCACGATTTCATTTCCTCTCAGACCTGTGTGGCCCTTAATCCAGATTAAAGGTACCAATTTGCCTTTTCTTAGAATACTATTTAATAATTGGGAAGTTTCTAAGATTAAAGGGGTGCATTATTTCCGAAATTTTGTAGTTTACTTTTGCTGTCGGTGAGAATTAAATCAAGGGATTGGTCTATTGATTCTACATACTTTAAACGCTGATATACTGCAAATAATTCGGCTGTGAATCCTGAAGTGAACTTATTTAATTTGAATTGTAAGGTGACGTCAGCGGAAAGATCAATCATTGCACATCCCATCCCGTCCTTATTCTTAAAGCCATGTGTGAACAACTGATATCCGTTGGAAAAGTAGCCGTGTAATTTGTTAAGAAGCAGCGCGCTAACAGTTGGTTTATTATTAATTTTTGTTTTTATATTTTTAATTTTTCCAACTTGTACGGCGAATTTAATGTAATACTGTACCATAGTTCTCGACCTCTTTTACACTGACCCAGCTAGAGGGCGACCCGCAGCTCATACCACAAAGAAATCCATCTCAGTCACTAGTAAGATGGTCGTTTCTTCTATTACCCAAATAAGGCATCCATAAGACTCTTCTTATGTCTCCATAAAAATATGGATCTTCAGGAAAAATTTGACAACTTCCATAGGATTACTTGAACCCAAACTTCGCCGTTTTTTTTTTTTTAAAGAGTAATTTTCAAAGGCTCAGCTTTGGAAAAAGTACAAGTACCACTTATAAGAGTTCAAATATTTTGTAACGATCGTTAATATCTTTTTTTTTAAGAAAAAGGTTCACAAATATATTTTTGTATTACTTTTATTATTATTATTATTATTATTAAATGCCCATTTCTTATTTATTTTTTCCTTTTCCTTAATATGATTCTCCGCGAATCAATATTATTTGATACTTTATTTATCTTGGCCAATACAGTATAAAACTGTAGTGATTTCACATTAATTACCGAATATACAATAAGAACATACTACAAATGTTGAATTAATGTAGGAACTACTCACAATGTAATATAGTGCCATCTGTGTGTCTCAATTATAACTATTTCTGTCCTCATTTATAATTTTTGCTAATAACAAATCTCCTATCAGTACTTACTTTAATTTTATTTTAATTACAATAAATAGTAGCCATTAAAATGTAATTTAATAATAATAATAAAAAAAACTTACTTGTTTATAATCACCAACTCTTTAAATGGAAGTATTCATTTCTTAAATGATAGAATTTTGTATAATTACTGCTTAAATGGTCATTTTTCCCCAGATCTTTGTGAAGAGGCACCTGTTAGGATTGTTTTTTTAATAACCTTTAAAAAAAAAGAATAATTATTTATTATTAAGGGAACCAGAAATAGAAGTAGAAACTTAAAGAAAAACACAATTAAACTTTAATAGATAAATATTATTGATAAAAAAAGTTAATTATACTTAAATAAATAAAAGGAAAATAATTGATCAAAAAAAGTAGTGTTTTTTTTCCTGTTATAGTATTTAAATGTTAAAATTTGGGTATGCAGCACGTCTAACATTCACTGACTTACGACTACTAGACCTCAGAATCGTAGTAAATGAACCAGACATTACACTACAGACAGCATATTAGAACCACAAAAGTTTCATTCGATACCTGTACACTTCTTGACAACAAATGTTTTAGTTTGCCGACACTTTAAAGCCGAGGAGAAGTTAGGCACCGAGCCGCTTCTCCCAAAGCTGATCCGGGTAAAACTTGACTGAGATACTTTAAAAATGGAACTTGACTGCATGATACTCATTATCCTTTCTTCATAATATACACATAACTTATAAACAGACTTCTAAATTTGTCTCTAGGTGTGTTATGGCAGATTTAACGTGACTAACACATTAAGGAAAACAAAGTCAATGTAGTAGAGAATCTGACAATTAGAATGTAATTATTAAGGAACAGGAGAATTGCAGGAATCTTATGCTGATGGACAAGGGTACCCTTTTTTTGTTCCTCTTACATAACTCATACTATTTATTTGGCCTTTCGGCAACCAAATCAAAAATGAATCCTTATTTCATCTTTCACAACTGAAGAGATGAAAAGCGTAATCTGTAACAGACTCTTATTTATTGATCTGAAACAGTATTTTTTTTTTGTTTTTAAATGATTTAAGGCGCGTCAACATCTAAGGTTATTGCGCCCGGAGCTTTTTTCAGTGCACTTCCGGCCTCCGGACAGTGTTCTCTCTTTACAGACATCACCGGACAGTGAGCTGTAAGAAGCTCCTAGGAAGAGAAAATCTAAGGGTCAGCACCTGGATTCGAACCCGGGATCTCCGCGTGGGAGTCCAGTACGCTAACCGCATAGCTAATCCCTTCCCTGAAACAGTATTTTCGAAGAAGGTACAATGTCCATTCAACAATCATTTACACTTTTTTTTGGCAACCTATTATTACATAATTCAAATTGTGGATATACTTTTTCCAATCAACTGAAAACAGAAACAAATTTATAGAGGTGAAGTGAGCAATTTAAGCAGGTATAAACAGGAAAAACTTTAGTCGAAGAAATTAATTACTATTTAAAACTTGTCTCAAAATCTGGAAATTACATTTGTCTACGTGATTGAAGTGTCGTAAAAATACGAGGGTCGTTTGAAAAGTCCGTGCTAAGTCAGAGAGATAGCACTACTGGCGCGTATCGAGGTTATGTTTAGTTAGTAGCATCTCTTGGAAGAACACACACCAAGTTTCAGCCAGATCGGTCTATTTCTTTGTGTTTTGCATTCGTTTGAATCGAGGAAGTCGAGTGATTTTCAAAAAATGGACGAAAAAGAATTTCGTGTGTTGATTAAACACTACTTTATGAAAGGCAAAACGCCTCAGGAGACTAAAGAGAAGCTTGATAAACATTATGGCGACTCTGCACCTTCGATTAGAACAGTTTATAAGTGGTTTCAAAATTTTCGGAGTGGCCATATGGGCACAAGTGACGCTGAACGTTCTGGACGCCCTGTTGAGGTTACTACTCCAGAAATCATTGATGATATGGTGATGGATGACAGAAGAGTGAAGGTGCGTGAGATTGTTAGTGCTGTGGGCATCTCGAATGTACGGGTACATAATATTTTGCATCAACATTTGGACATGACAAAGCTATCCGCAAGATGGGTGCCGCGATTGCTCACGCTTGACCAAAAACGAAATCGTGTGAAGTGTTGCAAGGACGGTTTACAGCTGTTCCAGAAGAATCCGCAGGACTTTAGGCGTCGTTTCGTCACTGTGGATGAAACATGGATCACTCTTAAGATGAAACATCACTACACTCCTAAGACCAAAGAACAATCTAAACAAAGGGTTACCAAGAGGGAATCTGCGCCAAAAAAGGCGAAGACCGTTCCTTCGGCCGGAAAGATTATGGCGACTGTCTTTTGGGATTCGCAAGAAATAATCCTCATCGACTATCTGGAAAAGGGTAAAACTTTTACAGGTGCATATTATTCATCGTTATTGGGCCGTTTGAAAACCGAGCTGCAAGAAAAACGCCCACGATTGGCCCACAAAAAAGTCCTTTTCCATCACGACAACGCACCAGCTCACACCTCAGCAGTTGTGGTCGCAAAATTAATGGAAATAGGGTTCCAACTCGTTTCACATCCCCCCCTATTCTCCAGACTTGGCTCCCTCGGACTACTATTTGTTCCCCAATATGAAGAAATGGCTGGCGGGAAAAAGATTTTATTCAAACGAGGAGGTGATTGCAGAAACGAATGGCTATTTTTCAGACTTGGACAAATCCTATTATTCGGAAGGGATCAACAAACTAGAGCAGCGTTGGACGAAGTGTATAAGCCTAAAAGGAGACTATGTTGAAAAATAAAAAAGGTTTACCCCAAAAAATTAAGTAGTTTTTATTTTTGCACGGACTTTTCAAACGACCCTCGTATTATTGTTAAAAGAATAGTGACGATTCTAATTTTGTTTCACACATAATTCCACACTACACTATCTTCTCAATGTTTGAAAAATATAATTAAATAGATATTAACTGACAGTAATATGGAAAACATTTGGTTTGAACTATTACAAGATTTTTCTCTTTCTGCGAATAAAATTGCATCGTGCAGTTATTGCAATTAATTTTCTTTTTAGACTTCCTCCAATATGAAACAAGTAAAATTTGGTTTCACCAACAAAAAAAATTCTTCACATTAAGACTTAATTACCTTTAAAATACTACGTCATCTCAAAACAAAATAATAACACTTTACTCCTCAAATAAAAATTTAAAAAAACTCTTGCGTAATTTCCAAAATTCTTTTATAGCCTTTTTATTGGTAATTGGTAAGTTACTAGAGAAAGGTTTTTCTAAAAGCTGGAATTCCAACCTAGAAACTGCAAACATCATTCCAACATATAAATTTTGGCTTTCGCTAAACACTCAGCACGATTTATCAATGCCATACATTGGTGAATAAATACTTTTGGTCCTCTGTGAGGAAAAAAAAAAAAATCTACTTATTGAGCAAATAACGTGAGTACACTTTTTTTTTACCATGATCATTAAGCATATGATTCTGCCTAATATTACTCTCTCTACTATCAATATAAAAATAGAGCATTAACGTTAAGCCCCGCCAAAAAAAATAATAATAATAGGCGATTACTTTACTTTTACTTACAAAATAGAGCATAACATGACTTGCAAAGTTTGATTGAGCGAATGCCGGATTAGAATAAGGAAAAAAGGTAAATGTAAAGAATAGCGCCCGGAGGTGTGGCCTAATTCGAAGTGATTCTAATTCGCTGTTACCATATAACCCGCCAAATTCAAATGTAAATATAAAAATATTTCTTTATTTTATATTTACATTTAAATCTGGCGGGTTATATGGTAACAGCGAATTGGAATCACTTCGAATTATTAATTCAAGATTATTAAACATTTTTCGTGGGGGGCTGTGCCCCACTCCCCTGATCTATTTTTTGTTTTTATGGGGGGCTTCGCCCCCCACACCCCCTTCACTGCCACAATAATCCACTAACACAACTCTAATTTGTAATTCAGACACATGGAAAACAAAAGAAAAGAAGCCTACCTTATTCAAAGCAATCCCTATCCTTCTGTTTCTACACTTTATTCACTCCCTTAAATAATGCTCTCATTTGATCGCCCATGGAAAAATGACTCCTTTTCATACTTATCTCACTTCCACACTTCGGACCTACATATCTATTACTAATTAAACCAACACTTATTCAAAATGATAAAACTTTCATCTCTTTATCCTCCCTCAGACTACATTCATGCTTTAAATTAAAGAAAAACTGTAAATTCAAAACGCTCATCTTTTATGAAGTTTCAAAAAAAAAGGAACCTAAAGTTACACACTGGCACTAGCGGGAACTGATAAGACGTTGAAAAAGAAGCAGTTACTATGCAGTAAGTGTACTGCGCATGCGCGCTCAACATAAATAGCTAAGAAATTCAAAAAAATTATATACAGCACATTAGCGGGAAGTTGAGAAATTTAAAAAGAATATATTGAACATTGGCGGGAAGTAGTTTAAAAAGTCAACGGTAACTGTGCTGTACTGCGCATGCACCAAAAATAAACAGGCCACACCTCCGGGCGCTATTCTTTACATTAGCCGTCAAAATATAAATTAGTATACATACTCATTTCAGGGAACCTTAACCCTGATATTTGAAAATTCAAAATCGATAATCAGCTCGATTTATCTGCTGAATAACTTCTCTAACTTAGTATCTTTTCAAAGCTAGTTTTATTTAGTTTGGCAGGCGATTCACTTCAAGCCTTACAAATCCGCATGTGGTCACACAACAATTAGTTATAACACCTTTTTCATTCTAAGAAGTTCTGCGTAATAGTGTTAAACATACAATGGTTCTCTTAATCCAATGAATTATTGATTGTTTTTAAATCTTTGAGTACCGGGATGTTCATGCATATAAGAAAAAAAACAATACGTCACATACTTGTAAACATTTCTAAAAGAACACTTCAAAATTGACTGCAAAAACGAAAAAAACAAACAAACCTATATTTCGGTATATTTCACATATGAATGGGAAGAATCTCTGGTACACGATGAGATAAATCAGAGACATTATTCTACTGCAATGGAAGGTTATTAAAGGGAAGGTTCTCTTTACGTTTTTCATTCAAACAGTTAATGGTTTGTTTCACATTCAGTCCTACTTACTAAACAATTACTGAAAATGATATTTCTCTTTACCAATGAAATGTTACAATTAAAAAATCACAGCAGGTGAGATTTGCAGATATATTAGATGACACTTACTAGCGAAACTCAATACCAACATTTGATACACGTCTGCAGTTTACAGTTTTATCCAGAAGAGAAAGTAAATACCAGTAAGAGAAAGTTTAAAAGGCGTCTATTAAAGGATATATTTTTCTTTATTTGATAGAAAAGATAATAATCAGTTCAGAAGGAATTAATAAAGGAGAAAAGAAGTCATGATTATTTTTACCTGACTGCCCACAACAGTTATGGCCTACTTTGGTCTCGCCCTAATGGATGGAAGGTTTCTTTTGAAGGTTTCTGTTTAACCTTTACTAACTTGCTCGGTATTCTTAACTTGCTCTGGTCTTCATTACTAATTCTGGAATAAAATGGTCTTGTGCATTTTTTTTTCACTTAATTTAAAATACAACACAGTTGCAAACATGTCGGAACAAATTGCAGTAAGCGAGAAGTTAGGATATGTTCGGTGAAACATGAATAGAAATTCATAATTAGCAATCCTCACCCTTCGTAACTTCTTATTCCCATCCCCATCACCTACATGGTGGCCACATTCGCGATTAGATTAAATAATATACTATAGAAATAAATAATATTAGTTGTCAATGATGCGCTAAAAAAGAAATAATAGTATTGCTGTCAATGCGGCTCCTGAAGTATAATTCTGTGTAAACATTATTTAATATAATAATAATAATAATGTATAATTGTATAAACAAGACAATCCAGATTTCAAAACTAGCTGCTAGCCATTTATTTTTATTTTTTCGTCTTCTTTGGAACTTCTTACAACTAACCAGTATAGCCTGCAATGAAAGAACTCTGTTCGGAGCCCACAAGTACCAGAAAACAAAAATCAAGGCACCAATGGCCTTAGACATTGACGCTCCTTAAAATAATAATAATATTAATATAAGGGAAGGGATTAGCTTTGCGGTTAGCGTACCGGACTTCCACGCGGAGGTCCCGGGTTCGAATTCAGCTGCTGACCCTTAGATTTTCTCTTCCTAGGAGCTTCTTACAGCTCACTGTCCGGTGATGGACAGTGTTGTCTGTAACGAGAGAACATTGTCCGAAGGCTATCAGTGCACTGAAAAAAGCTCCGGGCGTCAATAACCTTAGATGTTGACGCACCTTAAATGATAAAAAAAATAAATAAATAAATAATAAAATATAGAAGAGAGCCGATTCTCCATTCCGATTATCTTTTTTTATTTTCGGCGCAAGCGCACAACTCGATTGTTCATCTGAAAGGTTATGTTAAGCGTAACCTTTCTATGAATTTCGGTTTAATAAACATTACTATTGTGCTTGCTGCGTAGCTAGCAAGATGGAAGAAAATAAAGTGCATTTTCGTCATATTTTGCTCTATTATTTTAAAAAGGGCAAACGAGCTGCAGAGGCTCATAAAAAGATATGTTGTGTTTATGGTGATGATGCTTTAAATTAGTGGTTCCCAAAGTGGTCTCTACGGACCCCAGGGGTCCCCAGTATCATTCTGGGGGTCCGTGGAAAATTAAAATTGATTTGGGGGTCCCTGAACAACGTCAGACACTGACCCGCGCAAGCTTTTTCACTGACCCACAATTGCTAGGCAACCATTTGTTTGTTTAAGCGGGTTGATTTAGATTTTCTAATTGTATGGATAATTTATATGTATTTTTTTTCAATCACGCATTGACACAAAAGCAATTTAAATGCTATCTATAACCTTTAGATTGATCATTACAGTTCTAAAACGCAAATGACGACAATTGCTTTTTGTAGTATTTGAAATAAAGCAAAAGTGTTTACAAAATATCAAATAAAATGTATTTTCACTCATATTTTGTTTGTTAAAAAAATCGACAACCCAAAGCATATTACCATATTTAGATTTTTCTTCAGATCAAACACACTTTTGTAAGGTTTTGTTCAGTTATGTTTGTAAAAAGAGACTTCCATAGCACTTGTTTCGTACCGTTTTACCCGTTAAGCCAACTGAATTTTAAAGATGTTTAGTTTTGAAAAAATTCAGTTTAAACTTTTTAAATTTAACTCGTGCAAATGGGCATTAGTAACCCAAGAGCAAGTACTTAAAAAAATGAACAAAATTTGACCCACGTCTCAAAAAAGGTTCGCCATCCCTGGCCTATACTTTTCTCTTCTTAACTCAGAGTCTATTGATGGGCGACGCCAACTGTAACGAGAGAATATTCTTCAGGATAGTAGAGCGTTGAAGGAACTTGCGGGCGCCATTGGTCTCAGAATTTGACGCCTATAATTAAAAAAAAATGAGAAATTGGTCATAAAAGATAGAACAGTGAATGTTTTGGGTTATGGAATTTGTTTTTATGGTAAAATACTCCATTTCTTTTAATGAGAATTTTCATTTAATACTCAGACTTTTTTCTTTTAATCAATTTTTACTGTTTTTCTGAACTAGGTAGTTTGCGTGCAGTTTTGAAGAATATGGGTGGCCTGTATTGGGGGGAAAAATGATGAAAACAATTTCCCATTTCATTTTTCCCAACAAGAAAGAGTGCTGAGTAATGATTTTCAACTAAATATGCGTTCACTTTTCCATTCTTTTGGAAGTTAAGAGCCGGTAACTAGGACTGCTCAGGAAAGTAGGCTAGACTCACTTTTGGAAATCATCTTCGGCTGAATGATACGTGATATAAACCGGCACTTTCCATGGCTACATGAAAAATTGAAAATAAAAGTAAAATGACGGCACAAACAGCGGCTACAAAACTAGAAGGAATCCAGAATCAGCACATTCAATGAAAGAGAAAGGAGATGGTGTGAAAGAAAGAGGTAAGTTCTAAAATGCTTGAATTCTTGGGCGAGTGTTCACAAACATCCAGACGAAGAACACGCTCATTTTGGGTTGGCAAATAAGTTCGTTCGATTTTTATAGAAATGGTATAGATCCATTCCGATTATCTTTTTTTATTTTCGGCGCAAGCGCACAACTCGATTGTTCATCTGAAAGGTTATGTTAAGCGTAACCTTTCTATGAATTTCGGTTTAATAAACATTACTATTGTGCTTGCTGCGTAGCTAGCAAGATGGAAGAAAATAAAGTGCATTTTCGTCATATTTTGCTCTATTATTTTAAAAAGGGCAAACGAGCTGCAGAGGCTCATAAAAAGATATGTTGTGTTTATGGTGATGATGCTTTAAATTAGTGGTTCCCAAAGTGGTCTCTACGGACCCCAGGGGTCCCCAGTATCATTCTGGGGGTCCGTGGAAAATTAAAATTGATTTGGGGGTCCCTGAACAACGTCAGGGGGTCCGCGCAAGGTTCAATATAAAATAATAAAACTGTGATCCATTTTTATTATTATGGAAATTAGAGACTAACAAGGTGACCAATTAAATTTAATCAAAACTAAAAGCGTAATTTCTGTTTGTTGCAAAAAGTTTTCTGTAAAAACAAAACTTGGAAAGAGGAGAATGTTGTCAGTTTCCAAATCTTTCGAAATTGCAAAATAGAGATGAAGATTTGCTTGCTCACTGTCGAACGCTTAACGGCTCTTCATGCAGACCTGAACCAAGGATTACTCGAGGGGATTTGCGGTTGCTACTCACTAACATTGAGCCGGATATAAATACACACATAACATCTCATCACGTTCATCCAAATTATTATTTTTATTAAATTTTATTTCAAACAAAAGTTATAATTTCAATAAATACTTCTTCAAAAAATGCTTTTTTAAATTTGTAATTTTTATACTATGCATTTATGTAGCTTTTTCACTTGGTGGTCCGTGGGCAAGTTTTGACAATAAAAAGGGGTCCATGGGCAAGTTTTGACTATAAAAAGGGGTCCATGGGCAAGTTTTGACTATAAAAAGGGGTCCATGGGCAAGTTTTGACTATAAAAAGGGGTCCATGGGTCAAAAAAGTTTGGGAACCACTGCTTTAAATGATGCTCCCCGCTCCGGTCGCCCGTCCGAGATAAATTCAGATGATGTCAAGAGCGTAATCGATAAAGATCCATGCGAATCGGTGAGAGAGATAGCAACAGCACTTAACAAATCCCATACGAGCGCCAAAAATCATTTGCGCCGGCTGGGATACGTTTTTCAGCTTAATATTTGGGGTACCGCATGAACAACCGAGGCCAACTTAGCCACTCGCATATCCATTTGCGATTCACTGCGGAAACGTCAAGAAAACGACCCATTTTTAAAGCGAATGGTAACGAGAGATGAAAAATGGATCGTCGACGATAATGTAGAGCGTAAAAGATCATGGAAACACTGAAGTGAGCCGCCGCAAACAAGCTCGAAGGCGAAATTGCACCCGAAGAAGATCATGCTCTCCGTATGGTGGGATTATAAAGGTATCATCTATTACGAGCTGTTACCGTCAGGCAAAACAATTGATTCAACCGCATACTGCTTGAAGTTAACCAAATTGGACCATGCAATCCGCACAAAACGTTCAGAATTGGCGAATCGCAAAGGTGTCGTCTCCCACCACGACCACGCCAGACCCCGCATACGTCATTGACCACTCGGAATAAACTGCTGGGATGTTTTGCCTCATCCTGCGTATCCATCGAACCTGGCACCTTCTGATTATCATTTATTCTGAAAGTTGCAGAACTCCATAAACGGAAAAACTTTCGATAATGAGAAGACTGTCAAAAAACATTTGGATTGGGTTTTCGACAATAAGCCACAGACGTTCTACGAACGTGGTATAATGAAGTTGGTGGGAAGATGGCAAGAAGTTATCAATAACAATGGTCAATATATAATTGATTAAAATTTATTCTGAGTATCAAAAAACTGATATTTATTCCACCCTCAAAAACGATCAAACTTGTTAGCCAACCCATTAATACGAAGTAGTGAATGGTCTTTCAAATCTCAGTTATTGGTTGAATCCGAACACAGCGCATAGAAAATGGATTAATTCTTTTTTGAGAATTTTCACAGCAATGTTTACCAAAAACATATGTGGTCATCTACTCATAAACCATAAAATATGTGTAATGAAATGATTTAGGAAAATCAGCATAAACTTATTTTGTCAACATATAAAAAGCAACCATCACATCATTTTAATGTATCCTGCAAGCAAGACTTCTTGACCTATGATTACGGTAAGAATATCTTGCCAGGGAATGTTGGTCTAGTGGTCAAGAGCGTGGCTTTGTAAGTAGAAGATCCCCAATTTGAATCCCGCGTATGACTAAATTTTATTTAAAAAAGTATAATGATGTATTAAGTATTATGAATGATTGCATACGCGGGATGCAGCGCCCCTCTCTGGCAAGATATTCTTACCGTAATCATAGGTCAAGAAGTCTTGCATACTGGGTGCATTAAAATGATGTAATAATTGCTTTTATTTTGATGATAAAACAAATTTATCCTGATTCACCCACAACCATTACATTACACTACATTCTTTAAAATCTTCAATTATTATTATTTTTGTTCTTTGCGTCACAAATAACCATTTTTTTTTGCAGTCAGAGGACCTCCAAAAACGTGTATTAATACTGAAAACCGATCACGAATAAATAAAATTGTAACTTTGATCTTAAATATCTCAACAAATATTAGGGATATCGAAACGGGGTTAACGTCATTTTTCACAATTTTTTATGCAGTTTTCATAATCATTGCCAAAACCAGTGGTCCTTATGAAACCCTAATCAGGTTTTTGGCCGTAACTCCGCCAAAAATGAAGATACAGCTTCGGGGGGGTGGAAAATTTGAAATCTAGACCGAAAAAACATATAGTTTATTTAATGGATTTTTTTGGATTTCCGCTTTCCTAAAAAGTTATTAGCGATTGGTGCGTTTTAAATGGATCACCCTGTATATGCATGATTACAATATCAGAAAAACAGAGTAGAGAAATGTTTGGACAAAAATAACTTTAACAGCCATAGTTAAAGATGGTTTGTTGTTGTTTTAATTCATAGTTCAATTATGTTCAATTTCATCTAACGTACACTTTGTACACCAAGGCAAGACAAAACTAGTTCTAGAATGTCCTGTTTAGGGCAGTGAAAGATTTATAGACATGACCTAATAGCCACATAAAAATGTTTATGAGGTGGCCCACTTATCTTCAAGTTTTAACTTAAAATTCTTTACCGTTTGAATAGTAATAATATTAATAGGAATAATCGTTATTATGACATTGTGACATAAAAAACAACTAGAAATTCATTAAACATTAGGCTGTAGGACTTCGTCACCTTCATTGTATGTTGGAGACATCCTGCACACAACTATATACACAAGCAAGAGAAAATAACTTTGCACCAAAAACGAGCAAAATATACTGAAAACAATAACTTATTTAATAACCTATTAAACATGTGGCCGTTAAATATATTATCGCCCATTTCTCTATTTTATTGATGTAAAACAAGCCACAGTTTATTAGGATTCTCATCTTTTACAGAACGGATTTACGATGTCCAGCGCTATATATATATATAAAGAAATCTGAAGTGATGTATCCTCCTTACCACATCTTGGAAGTTATAGAGGGCGTGCAGAAAAGGAATATTCCACTGCAAGGATATATTCCTGAAGATGTCTTAACGAGATGTCCTCTCTTCCTCTAGATTGAATAGAAGCACTCTACAGCTGAATAGAAATAGCATGAGAGGTCCCCAATTCGAGATCCGAACTTTACTGCAGCAATACCTTCATCAACTATCCACTTTTCCTAATTCGGTAGTTGGAAGTTAGGTCCGCCTGAAAAAAAAAAAAATAGGCATTATTAATAATCTCCAAGGATACGTCACAATTTAAGAAAAGTAATAAATCAGTATGTAATCAGTAATAAAGCAATAACAGTATGTTTCTGAACAAACTAATTTACAAAATAAGTAAGTTAATAAAAGCCTAAAAAATAATTAAAAACATAATTTATAACAAATGCAATAAACTGACAATAATAAATATATCTAATACAGATATCTGTACTGAACTGTCATGGATTTATTTCATCAGGCGCAATACATACTGTTTAAATATTTGCTAGAGTATTGGTCAGTTTCAAAATACAAAAAATCTTTACACCAACGTTTTAAATTATACTTAATTCATCTTTAAGGTTACAAAACAAAAACAAAAAATATCTTGTACGAGGGTCGTTTGAAAAGTCCGTGCTAAGTCAGAGAGATAGCACCACTGGTGCGTATTGAGGTTATGTTTAGTTAGTAGCATCTCTTGGAAGAACACACACCAAGTTTCAGCCAGATCGGTCTATTTCTTTGTGTTTGGCATTCGTTTGAATCGAGGAAATCGAGTGATTTTCAAAAAATGGACGTAAAAGAATTTCGTGTGTTGATTAAACACTACTTTATGAAAGGCAAAACGCCTCAGGAGACTAAAGAGAAGCTTGATAAACCTTATGGTGACTCTGCACCTTCGATTAGAACAGTTTATAAGTGGTTTCTAAATTTTCGGAGTGGCCATATGGGCACAAGTGACGCTGAACGTTCTGGACGCCCTGTTGAGGTTACTACTCCAGAAATCATTGATAAAATCCATGATATGGTGATGGATGACAGAAGAGTGAAGGTGCGTGAGATTGCTAGTGCTGTGGGCATCTCGAATGAACGGGTACATAATATTTTGCATCAACATTTGGACATGAAAAAGCTATCCGCAAGATGGGTGCCGTGATTGCTCACGCTTGACCA
Source organism: Rhodnius prolixus (assembly GCF_049639745.1). Classification (NCBI taxonomy): domain Eukaryota; kingdom Metazoa; phylum Arthropoda; class Insecta; order Hemiptera; family Reduviidae; genus Rhodnius; species Rhodnius prolixus. Next base: position 29,675,111 of record NW_027411624.1, read on the forward strand.
AAAACGAAATCGTGTGAAGTGTTGCAAGGACGGTTTGCAGCTGTTCCAGAAGAATCCGCAGGACTTTAAGCGTCGTTTCGTCACTGTGGATGAAACATGGATACATCACTCCTGAGACCAAAGAACAATCTAAACAATGGGTTACCAAGGGGGAATCTGCGCCAAAAAAGGCGAAGACCGTTCCTTCGGCCGGAAAGATTATGGCGACTGTCTTTTGGGATTCGCAAGAAATAATCCTCTTCGACTATCTGGAAAAGGGTAAAACTATTACAGGTGCATATTATTCATCGTTATTGGACCGTTTGAAAACCGAGCTGCAAGAAAAACGCCCACAAAAAAGTCCTTTTCCATCACGACAACGCACCAGCTCACACCTCAGCAGTTGTGGTCGCAAAATTAATGGAAATAGGGTTCCAACTCGTTTCACATCCCCCCTATTCTCCAGACTTGGCTCCCTCGGACTACTATTTGTTCCCCAATATGAAGAAATGGCTGGCGGGAAAAAGATTTTATTCAAACGAGGAGGTGATTGCAGAAACGACTGGCTATTTTTCAGACTTGGACAAATCCTATTATTCGGAAGGGATCAACAAACTAGATCAGCGTTGGAAGAAGTGTATAAGCCTAAAAGGAGACTATGTTGAAAAATAAAAAAGGTTTACCCCAAAAAATTAAGTAGTTTTTATTTTTGCACGGACTTTTCAAACGACCCTCGTATATTTACAAATTATCTCTTAAGACCATATTCACTATTTGTAATAATAATAATAAAACATAACTAATCTAAAAGCTATAAACATAACTTACTTAAAAACTTATTAGTAAGTGATTAAAGCTAATGGTATATTCATAGTAGCAACATATAATTCCAAATTCTTAACTATACTAAAAACTAGTTTTAATGATACGTTTTATTTTCTCCATGATAAACAAACAACAACCAGATCGTTGATTTTTGTTTTGTAGCTCCGAATATAATTCGCATCGTTATGGTAAAGATTTTTTTTATTTTATTTTTAAACTGACCAAAACTAAAGATTCCTCAAAAATAATATCTTTCACTAGTTCTTATCAAGAAGTAGAACTATTTCGTGATACTTTAAGTTCTGCTAACTCAGTAGTGTTTTTAATTTGGAAATAAGAAGTCTCTGTAATAATAGTTAAATAAATCAGTGCAAGAGTATCTGAAGTGAACAATACAGAATGAACTTCAAAACACATGTTACTAATAGTTATACAAGAACTTCATATAAAGGTCATTTCAAGTTCAAATCTAATTGTAGATAAAAGAGTGACAAAACAATGACAACTTTCGTTGGCCTATTTTTGGTTCTCTCTCTCTTTTTATCTAATGTATTATTATTATTTGTTTAATGGAACATTATCTTTTATAAATGCTCGGTGAATTGTGAAAGTTGTAGCCTAAAGGATTGATGACTATATTCTCTATATTGGCTTTTAGTCAGTAATATTTTAAGTTCTTAGACCAATATAAGGTCTTCTTTTAAAAATAATGGACCCATTTTGACATCTTTCATCAATAACAGTTTAAAGTTATATCTACATGAATGTTGCCTATTTACTAAAAGCATTCTATTCAAATTTAAAAATCAAGTTTTAAACCACACCAAGTATCGCCGCTACTTTTAAAGATAGATTACAAGACAGTACTGACTTTACGAGGGGGTACCCAAAAAAAACCGGAATTATTTTTTAAAAGCTATTTATTTACAAATTTTTTACAGAATAACCTTATCCCCTTCAAAATACTCTCCATTACAACTAATACATTTGTCCCACCGGTGCTTCCACTGTTCGAAACATTTTTTGTAGTCATCTTTAGAAATGGCTGACAGCTCCTTCTTCGTTTTTTTCTTGACCTCTTCAATGTTGTCAAATCGGTGACCTTTCATGCCCTTTTTCATGCGTGGAAATAAGAAAAAGTCGCACGGAGCCAGGTCAGGCGAGTAAGGTGCGTGGGGCAGCGGAACCATGCCATTTTTAGCCAAAAACTGTGTAACAGAGATGGCTGTGTGTGCAGGTGCATTGTCGTGGTGGAAGAACCAGTCTCCTGTTTGCCACAAATCGGGTCTTTTTTGGCGAACACTATTGCGCAATCTTTTCAAAACTTCCAAATACAAGGTTTGATTGACGGTCTGACCTGGGGGGACAAACTCTGAATGGACTACGCCTTTGGCATCAAAAAAGCAAATCAGCATTGTTTTGATGTTTGACTTGACTTGACGACATTTTTTTGGTCGGGGTGAAGATGACATCTTCCATTGGCTCGACTGTTGCTTTGTTTCTGGGTCATAACCAGTAATGACCTTTGACAGAAAGTCTGGATCAGTTTCAAGCTGTTGTTTCAAAGCACGACATGTTTCAACTCGATGTTCTTTTTGATTGTCAGTCAGAACTCGAGGAACAAACTTGGCAGCAACCCTTTTCATCCCCAAATCTTCCGTTAAAATTCGCTGAACCGAGCTCCAAGATAACCCACTACTCTCTGACAGTTGATCAATTGTCTGTAGACGGTCTGTGAACACCAGCTCTCGAATTTTTTCAACATTTTCGTCGATTCGGGCAGTTGATGGACGTCCAGAACGAGGTTTGTCATCAATCGACATGTCGCCATTTTTAAACCGAGTAAACCACTCGTATACTTGAGTTTTTCCCATAGCGTCATCTTTGTAAGCTGTTTTCAACATTAAAACACTTTCAGCAGCATTTTTGCCGAGTAGAAAACGAAATTTCAGAGCTGCACGTTGTTCACTTAAACTTGCCATCATAAAAAACGAAAAAAGAACAAAACAGCGCTGGTAAAAACAATCACTGCAGATGAACAGAACAAGCCAGGCAGACAACACAGGCAGGACTGAACTGGCAAGGAATTGCGCTATACACGTCTAGCGGCAGAAATGCGTACTACATAAGCTCCATGCGCGGCAACGCAATTCCGGTTATTTTTGGGTACCCCCTCGTATGTATTTAAATTTAAGTAGGCAACTAGAGGAGAAAGTAGGTGAATATGATGATACTACCAACAATAAAGAATATTGACTAAATTAAGGGGCGATGATTTGAGTCCTGTGCGTCTTCTCGATTTTATTTTATTTTATTTCTGTAACAGTTCACTGTCTGATGTTTTGTAGCTGATCTCCACAACCAAGCAAGTAATTTATTAAAAAAATAAAAATAAATAATAATCGCCAAATAAGACAAATGAAAGAATTTGGGATAAATTTCATTTCTGATCCCTTTTCTGGTTTAATATCCGACCAAATTTTTAACAGTTAAACGAGAAGGATATATCCCTCTAAAGCAGGTTAAAACTCCATCCCCCTTCCTTGAGGGTACCTTGGCGGACATCGGTAGTTACCAGGTATTAGTGGCTGGAAGGAAATATACGCTATCTTCCGATTTCTTTTAATTTGGCGGTGTCTTTTTAAAAATATCTTGAAGGGCTTTGGTAGAGAAGGGTATACGAGGTGTGGCTATTAAATAACAATACTGACGCTGCTATAGAAGAACTATGCTTGCGCCAAATCCTAACGACTGACAGCTGTGCAGCGTAAAGCCTTCTCTTTTCGATTGCAGAGTCTCACGTGTTTGTAGAGAAACCTTTCTGACCGGAACCGTCGTTTGGGTAAGAGGTGTTAGTTTCGTTTTGCCGAAAACATGATACTACACATGTAGTAGAGCAACGAATTGTCGTGAAATCTCACTTCAAAACTTGGTAAAACCGCTACTGAAACTTATCTTTTATTAAAAGAAGTTTATGGCTATGAATGGTTATCACGTACGCGAGTTTTTGAGTGGTTCAAGCGTTTCTAAAATGGCCGAGAAGACTTCGGAGGTGATGACCGCCCGGGTCGCTCTTCCACGTCCAAAACGGATGAAAATATCGATTTTAATTAATCAACATTACTACCGTGAGGTGCTTGCTCAAGTCCGTGAAAGAGTAAGGAAAAAACGACCCGATTTGTGGAAGAACAAGTCGCGGGGTTCTCCATCAAGACAATGCGCCGGCTCACACTGCATTGCCTGTCAAGACGTTTCTAGCCATGTACAACATCCCAGTTTTAGGCCTCATCCGCCTTATTTGCCTGACCTGGCCGCAATGTGACTTTTATCTGTTCCCCAAAGTCAAATCTGCGTTAAAAGAAACACGATTTCAGTCCTTTGAAGCTGTGAAAGAAAAAGCGGCACGCGTCATGCAGGAGCTCACAGAAAAAGACTTCCAGCACTGTTTCGAACAATGGTAAATTCGCATGTAGCGTTGTAGGGATAGGGGAGGGGTGAATATTGAAGGTGATAATAACTAAATATGTATAAATTTTAAATAAAATGTTTTACAGCAATAGTCTCGTTATTTAATAGCCACACCTCGTATTGGCACGTCAAAATAGTGATCACAAACTATATACAACTTCTCATTAGAACCTGCAAAAAAAGTGTTATTACCAAGCTATTATACAATAGGTTGATTGGTTTTCAGGACTCAACAGATCTATTTTGGGCGTAGTAAACTTGCGTTAATTGAAAACAAAATCAATAAACCGTTGAAGGAAGGGGATTATAGAGTATGGGTGCAATACTTAGCCTTTATTAATACAAAATGGACACGAGAAAAATTACCGCATTAGTTAGTAAAAACCTAAAAATGTTTGCAAATGACTGTTCTAATACATTAAGAACTGGCTGACAGATAAAAATCTAGAATTTGGTGGAGCACAGGAGGGAAAAAGTTGCGGAACACTTATGCATTGTATTATTTGTAAACAGTGGCCATCAGTGCACTAAAACTGCCATTGACCTTAGAAGATAACTTGCCTTAATTATACACAAAAACAATAACTTTGTATCCCTTTAATATATTAAATTCAATTTGAAAAATTTAAAAGCAACCTTATTCCTTAATAAAATGGTAATTACAAATCTCTACATCTGATATTTTATTTATATTGTTGAAGCAAATGTTTCTCAACAGCCATACAGATATTCATTATGCATTGTATTATTTGTAAACAGTGGCCATCAGTGCACTAAAAGGTAACAATAAACTGCCATTGACCTTAGAAGATAACTTGCCTTAATTATACACAAAAACAATAACTTTGTATCCCTTTAATATATTAAATTCAATTTGAAAAATTTAAAAGCAACCTTATTCCTTAATAAAATGGTAATTACAAATCTCTACATCTGATATTTTATTTATATTGTTGAAGCAAATGTTTCTCAACAGCCATACAGATATTCATTATGCATTGTATTATTTGTAAACAGTGGCCATCAGTGCACTAAAAGGTAACAATAAACTGCCATTGACCTTAGAAGATAACTTGCCTTAATTATACACAAAAACAATAACTTTGTATCCCTTTAATATATTAAATTCAATTTGAAAAATTTAAAAGCAACCTTATTCCTTAATAAAATGGTAATTACAAATCTCTACATCTGATATTTTATTTATATTGTTGAAGCAAATGTTTCTCAACAGCCATACAGATATTCATTATGCATTGTATTATTTGTAAACAGTGGCCATCAGTGCACTAAAAGGTAACAATAAACTGCCATTGACCTTAGAAGATAACTTGCCTTAATTATACACAAAAACAATAACTTTGTATCCCTTTAATATATTAAATTCAATTTGAAAAATTTAAAAGCAACCTTATTCCTTAATAAAATGGTAATTACAAATCTCTACATCTGATATTTTATTTATATTGTTGAAGCAAATGTTTCTCAACAGCCATACAGATATTCATTATGCATTGTATTATTTGTAAACAGTGGCCATCAGTGCACTAAAAGGTAACAATAAACTGCCATTGACCTTAGAAGATAACTTGCCTTAATTATACACAAAAACAATAACTTTGTATCCCTTTAATATATTAAATTCAATTTGAAAAATTTAAAAGCAACCTTATTCCTTAATAAAATGGTAATTACAAATCTCTACATCTGATATTTTATTTATATTGTTGAAGCAAATGTTTCTCAACAGCCATACAGATATTCATTATGCATTGTATTATTTGTAAACAGTGGCCATCAGTGCACTAAAAGGTAACAATAAACTGCCATTGACCTTAGAAGATAACTTGCCTTAATTATACACAAAAACAATAACTTTGTATCCCTTTAATATATTAAATTCAATTTGAAAAATTTAAAAGCAACCTTATTCCTTAATAAAATGGTAATTACAAATCTCTACATCTGATATTTTATTTATATTGTTGAAGCAAATGTTTCTCAACAGCCATACAGATATTCATTATGCATTGTATTATTTGTGAACAGTGGCCATCAGTGCACTAAAAGGTAACAATAAACTGCCATTGACCTTAGAATATAACACGCCTTAATTATACAAAAAAACTATAACTTTGTATCCCTTTATTATATTATTATTATTTCCGAATAATAATGAAATTATTAAAGTTGAACAGACAAAATGGAGAGAATTAAATTTCTTTTCATGGTACATTAAAATATATCAATGTTTACTAAACTTAAGTTTGAATGAATATTTTCTCTTTTCAAACGTGGTTAGAACTTTTGCAGAATTAATTGTTCTTTTCGGTAACATTTTATAATTATGTGTCCTGTCTACCGTTTAATTTTAAATCTACAAGTAATTTTGCAACAAAAAATATTATTCAATAGTCCTGCGATATAAATATTACATTTAGATAATAATTCCTTAATCACGTAAACACAAGAAGTTCTCAGAATCACAAACTCCAAAATATAAAATAAAATCAAATAAAAAAAAGAAGATAAATATTTTCTCTCGATAAAGTGATCTTATAATTGCTAAATTATGTAGTAGATTAAAAATTTTTTGCAATCATTAAATGACTAAGACTGGAACAGAAGTTTTAGATCAAACTGACTGATCAGGTGCACATACGCACAGTTTTTAAGTACATGTTTGTATGTGCTACGTTCTCCATGTCACGTACTCACTTTAATATGGTATCTGAAAATTTTTATTCTTTCGCATTATGTAATTTTTTGTTTTTTTTAATTACTTTTTGTAAATAGAAGTAAGGTAATTAGAGTTAAAAGGAAAATTCTAGGAATGTTTTCATTATACAATTTTACGTTTCAATATGGAAATAGTATTGCCAGAAATTAGTTTCTATTTGTTTACTAACTCGTCCCAACAATTGCATATAGATATTACTTTTCGAGTAAAGGCTATTTAGAACTTACTCTTAGTAAAAGTTCAGGGTAGGAAGACAATTTTTTAGTAAAAAGCTTGTGAGAAATTGGTGTGAATGTTTTGCACCAGCGGGTTTTAATTTTTACTTTCTCTTACCAATAAGAGAAGGTATTTTGTAATCACAAAATTTTGCAATTATAAAATTTTACCAGAAACATCAGCTTTGTTATTATTATTTTGTTTTTAAATTGTGGTGGGAGTGTATCTACTTTACCTAGAAAAGAAAAAAATCATTGAAATAATAAAAATTATATTTTTCCCCCCCTAATCTACCAGAGAAGAATATACCACATCGATGTAGGTCAAATTTGGTTAACCAGAATTACCGTTTTTCCTTGCCCCAAATTTGGTGTTCATTTTAAGACGGCTCAAATGCATTTCATGCTTAAACATGCTTGTTCTGAGCAAAAAAATGGTAGAGGAAAAATTTGTTGCCCGTCACCTCTAGTTTCAGAATATGTGATTTGATATTAGATTCCTGCCCGAATTAGTGCTGCACGAGACCGAGACGAGGCGAGACTTTATGCAGTCTCGATCTCGGTCGCTCAAGTCTCGGTCTCGGTCTCGTCGAGATATCTCGGTCTCGGTTTTTTGAATTTTTGTTTACGTGAAATAAAAAATACACCTCCCAACAAACTTCCCGCTCCATTAGTTACGGCTGTTGGTGAAGATAAAGAATCTGATGATTCACCTTTTGACGACGACGACGACTGCATCAATATTTTTGCACCATTTGCTCAAAAATCGGCAAATATCACCGAAGCATGGAAGACAGAAATAATTAATTACACCAAATTAGACCAAGCACCAGTAGACGTTGACATTTTAGAATGGTGGAAAACACTTGAGAATTCCTTCAAAAATTTGTCTAGAATGGCAAAAGATATTTTTAGTATCTGTGCAACTTCAGTGCCATCTGAAAGATTATTTTCGCAAGCTGCGATGATAATGACCAATAGAAGATCTTCTCTAACTTCTTACTCAGTAAAAGCTCTTTTATGTATCAATGCTTGGACAAAGTGTATCTTAAAAACGAAAATTTGTGGCAATATTTTTTAGGTGCATAGATAGTCTTTTTTTTTTCAAATTCACTAATTCTAAAATTCTAAAATATAATTCGAATAATATCAAAGTTCAAAGTATTAGATTATTAATAGTGAAATTTATGAAATTGAATAAATGAATGATATGAATAGTGAAATTTAGTGAATTTATGTAAAAATTATGTAATTCGAAGGGGGCCGCCACGGTAGCCGAGCGGTGCGAGACCTGCGAAGCTAATGTGTATTGTGGTACTGGGTTCGATTCCCGGTCTTAGGCCTTGGATTTTATTTAATGGTTAATACGAGAAATTTACAGTAAAGTATGTTTGCTAGTCGCCTCCGTCCGCGACACCTAATTGGTAGTTGGACGTAAAGCCACGCCTGAAAAAATAGGCGATTACTTTACTTCGCTTACTTTACTTATGTAATTCGAAGTCAAATAGATCTAGTAATATTGAACATATATAATAAAGTCGTATCTTTTAATAATTAATTCAATACCCGTAATGATTATTTATTAATAAAGAACACAATTTTATAATTTTGTAGCTAAAAATTAATATTTGAAAAACAGAGACGAGACCGAGATTTCTCGACGAGACTTGAGCAACCGAGACCGAGACATGATATATATCTCGTCGAGAAATCTCGGTCTCGTCTCGGTTTTTCAAATATTAATTTTTAGCTACAAAATTATAAAATTGTGTTCTTTATTAATAAATAATCATTACGAGAATTGATTCAATATTACTAGATCTATTTGACTTCGAATTACATAAGTAAAGTAAGCAAAGTAAAGTAATCGCCTATTTTTTCAGGCGGGGCTTTACGTCCAATTACCAATTAGGTGTCGTGGACGGAGGCGACTAGCAAACAAACTTTACTGTGAATTTCTTTTATCAACCATTAAATAAAATCCAAGGCCTAAGACCGGGAATCGAATCCAGTACCACAATGCACATTAGCTTCGCAGGTCTCGCACCGCTCGGCTACCCTAGCGCCCCCTTCGAATTACCTAATTTTTACATAAATTCACTAAATTTCACTATTCATATCACTCATTCATTCAATTTCATAAATTTCACAATTAATAATCTAATACTTTGAACTTAGATATTATTTGAATTATATTTTAGAATTAGTGAATTTGAAAAAAAAGACTATCTATGCATCTAAAAAATATTGCCACTTTTCGTTTTTAAGATACACCTTGCCCAAGCATTGATACATAAAAGAGATTTTACTGAGTCAGAAGTTAGAGAAGATCTTTTATTAGTCATTATCAACGCAGCTTGCGAAAATAATCTTTCAGATGGCACTGAAGTTACAGATACTAAAAATATCTTTTGCCATTCTAGACAAATTTTTGAAGGAATTCTCAAGTGTTTTCCACCATTCTAAAATGTCAACATCTACTGGTGCTTGGTCTAATTTGGTATAATTAATTATTTCTGTCTTCCATGCTTCGGTGATATTTGCCGATTTTTGAGCAAATGGTGCAAAAATATTGATGCAGTCGTCGTCGTCGTCAAAAGGTGAATCATCAGATTCTTTATCTTCACCAACAGCCATAACTAATGGAGCGGGAAGTTTGTTGGGAGGTGTATTTTTTATTTCACGAATCGACTTGTTATAGTAGGCAGATATGTTATTTGGGTCTTTCATTTGGCGCGTTTTTAACATCTTTTTGAAATTATATAAAAATATATAACAGTAATAGTAATATATGATGCATTGAAGTGTAAGTAGTTGGCTTCTTTTACACACATTTTTTTCTTTATATCAATACCAATATTCTTATAAATTAAAATAATTATTAGAAAATAATAACATTTTTTGAAAAGATTATTAATAGCAAACCAATTTTAATACTTAAAGAAAAATTCAAAAAAACCGAGATATATCGACTTGTCCGAGACCGAGACCGAGATATCTCGACGAGACCGAGACCGAGACTGCATAAAGTCTCGCCTCGTCTCGGTCTCGTGCAGCACTAAATTTGTATCTAAAATCGATTGTGGGGTAAATGTTTTAATCAAAATTACCATTTTACCCAATAAATTGTTGTTTCTCAAAAACTTTCTCAAAAAATGGTCGTCTAACAAATTTTATAGGGGTTTGGTAAGACTTGTTAAATACTTTGGAACTTAAATTTCAGTGTAATTTAAGAAACAAAATTTGTGTGAGTTATAATCTGGGGAATATTAGTAAATGTCGTGTTAGTGTTCAAACCAGTTATTCATTTTTATTTTTTAAATTTTAAATATTGCCATTGAAGAGTAACTAATATAAACTAATCGTATTTGTATTCCCGATATTAAGCAAATATCAATCAGATGATAATGAAAATGTAATTCGAGAATTTGTAATAACCTAAGCTTAAAGTAAACTTTCTATTAGTGTACGTACAAAGAAAATATTATGAAAATTCAAGCAAGTGAAAGTGAAAACCTCTGAAATTCTTAATCTGTGCTTGATGTCATGATTCTATTTTGTTGCAACCGGAAATAGATTCCACCATTAAGCAATTACGATATTTAGTTTCTCACTAGATAAACAAGTATTTTAAAAATATTTAGTGAATCATTGTATTATCTTTATATCATTCGGGCTTCAGATTCTTAGGAAACAATTTTTTATCTTACTTGGGGTTAGTTCAAGTTTAAGTGTAATTATTTAGTAGCTTAAGTTCTTTTACAAGGCCGATATGAACTTCTGGTGAAGAAATACCAGACAAATCAAAGTCCGAATACGGGAAACCAGACTAATGAAGTGGTGAAAATGTTTATATGGACTGGGAAAGATCCTGTTGAGGTTAAAATGTCTCCATGATGGATGGAGACTTAGGCGCCCCTATGGCTGAATTGCAAAGCTAGCTTGTATTACGTACGGTTCGATTATGGACTTTGGATTTTTGATAAGCTAAAAATAGATATTTACAGTGTTACTATTTATATTTTTTTTCTAAGAGTTTTCCATTTCTTTTCTACCCGCAGAACACGAAATTTTATTTTTTACTCCGTCTAGTGCACCTGTAAGTTTTCCGTTTATTTCAGTGCAAGCATTTTCAAAAATTTAGAGACATATTTTTACACACACTGATGCGAGATTTTTGACGTGAATACGTCTTTAAATTTGCTATCATATGGAGGCAATCAAAAAAACCTAATGATAACAAAATCGGGGGATACAGTTTGGCATTATAGTTTCGAATCTATCGTCTACATCCAAAATTAAATTAGACCACTGGATAGCTAAAGGATCAAAGAATTCATTACGATAAGCGAGGACTGTGACGCATCGCGCGCAGTGGTGAGGGAAGCGCCGCCATTTTGAAATTATTTTGCTGCGTATCGAGATTTACAATTAGTATAACTTTTGATTCGGAGAAGCTACGATGTTCGTTTAAGTTTTAATCGTCAGCTGTCGTCACAATCGAACGTGTTAGAATAAAAAAATATATAATGTCGGCCTAAACGCGTCGAAAAGTCAAAACCAAATATAGAGATCGTATACGGTTGGAAAGGGCTTCTCAAGAACAATCGAATGGTAATAATAAAACACCATATGACCGAGTCAAGCTGTGCCGGGAACGTAAAAGAATGAATGCGGCCGAGCGGATCAACGACGGTGTCCAGTACATCTGCAGCTGGGGCGGTTGAAATTATGCAAGTGGATGATGAAATCGCTTCTACATCGACAACGTACTGTATAGGCATAGATTGTGTTCGATCGTCGATTTGTTTCCTTGATTTCATCCTAAATACATAAATAAAAATATTTTATATAAAAAATATAACCCGTTACGTAAACGTATTCACGTACAACACACGGCCGTGTCCATGACACAGCAACACGTTAATTTTTTTTAATCGTTGTCGTGGAATTCTATTCTGTTTCGCTAAAGCTGAGATGTTGCATCATTGCTTCGGGATTTCCTCCTAAACCAAAACAGATCTACGAAACCTGCAGCACCAGTATGTGATGAAACCATCACATTCAGCTTCCCTAGGGAAGTTCTAGGAATAGTGGAAGGAGCTGGAAGTCCAAGGATCACCTTCTGTGTCAACATGCCTTTCTTCTTTCAATGTCCTTCAAGATACTCTACAGAAGACCTCCCACAAATCAATAGATAGGCTCTCCAAGGAAACTAAATGAAAGCGCTGGTTGTTTTGTAGTTACCATTTTCTAAAGCCAACAATCCCAGCCTTTAAGGATAACCTCCTGTTTCGTACTAACTCAATCCTGGGGATTCGAAGTATCATCGATCAAGGAAGTCAAATACTACTTGCCTTCAAGGCCTTCTAAACCAACACTCTTTGTTTATGTTTTTCTTCCTTAGGGAGTCACGTAGGATTGTTTTCCCATTGCTTCATGATTCTTTTCTAACGCATCATCCTGATAAATCATAAGGAAAACATAAAAAATTTATAGACTATAATTTATAGATTTATAGACTATTTGAACGAATAGAGAATTTCATTTTTTAGTCTGAGAAAAAATTATTGGCGAACTTCTCACCCAGATATCAATCTTGCATCTATGTAAGGTGCACTATTTTGCATAATTACTGCAGTAATAGTGATTTGGAAAGTACATTTTTTTTTTTAAACAGTGCAGTATGTGAAATAGCACCGAATAACATTTATTCGAGGGAAACTAAAAAAAATATACACATCACTGCGTTATGTTATATATTGTGTAAACAATAGAATGTAAATTAAATAAATGTACAGAATATATTAATACGCCTAGTACATACTGTGAAAACAATCGAATGTAAATAAAATAAGCTGGATTTAAACTTAATTAAAAGGTTTGTTTCCTTGTAATTTTAAGCAAGACATAATGCAGCGAGAATCAAAACATATAAGAGGGTCGTTTGAAAAGTCCTTGCAAAGTCAGAGAGATAGCACCACTGGCGCGTATCGAGGTTATGTTTAGTTAGTAGCATCTCTTGGAAGAACACACACCAAGTTTCAGCCAGATCGGTCTATTTCTTTGTGTTTGGCATTCGTTTGAATCGCTCGAGGAAGTCGAGTGATTTTCAAAAAATGGACGAAAAAGAATTTCGTGTGTTGATTAAACACTACTTTATGAAAGGCAAAACGCCTCAGGAGACTAAAGAGAAGCTTAATAAACATTATGGTGACTCTGCACCTTCGATTAGAACAGTTTATAAGTGGTTTCAAAATTTTCGGAGTGGCCATATGGGCACAAGTGACGCTGAACGTTCTGGACGCCCTGTTGAGGTTACTACTCCAGAAATCATTGATAAAATCCATGATATGGTGATGGATGACAGAAGAGTGAAGGTGCGTGAGATTGCTAGTGCTGTGGGCATCTCGAATGAACGGGTACATAATATTTTGCACCAACATTTGGACATGACAAAGCTATCCGCAAGATGAGTGCCGCGATTGCTCACGCTTGACCAAAAACGAAATCGTGTGAAGTGTTGCAAGGACGGTTTGCAGCTGTTCCAGAAGAATCCGCAGGACTTTAAGCGTCGTTTCGTCACTGTGGATGAAACATGGATACATCACTACACTCCTGAGACCAAAGAACAATCTAAACAATGGGTTACCAAGTGGGAATCTGCGCCAAAAAAGGCGAAGACCGTTCCTTCGGCCGGAAAGATTATGGCGACTGTCTTTTGGGATTCGCAAGGAATAATCCTCATCGACTATCTGGAAAAGGGTAAAACTATTACAGGTGCATATTATTCATCGTTATTGGACCGTTTGAAAACCGAGCTGCAAGAAAAACGCCCACGATTGGCCCACAAAAAAGTCCTTTTCCATCACGACAACGCACCAGCTCACACCTCAGCAGTTGTGGTCGCAAAATTAATGGAAATAGGGTTCCAACTCGTTTCACATCCCCCCTATTCTCCAGACTTGGCTCCCTCGGACTACTATTTGTTCCCCAATATGAAGAAATGGCTGGCGGGAAAAAGATTTTATTCAAACGAGGAGGTGATTGCAGAAACGAATGGCTATTTTTAGACTTGGACAAATCCTATTATTCGGAAGGGATCAACAAACTAGAGCAGCGTTGGACGAAGTGTATAAGCCTAAAAGGAGACTATGTTGAAAAATAAAAAAGGTTTACCCCAAAAAATTAAGTAGTTTTTATTTTTGCACGAACTTTTCAAACGACCCTCGTAAACTGTAAACATTTAACTTACATAGGTTTTCTTAGTAATATCATGAGAAACCTTAACTTCACTGTAAATAGTTTTTATTGTCCCAGCTAATTCTTAATAAATTAACTTGAGAAGTAATTTTAGTAGAGTTTTTAACCACATAATATTTAGCATGAAATAAGCTAATTATGCTAATTTACTTTATGAGTAAGTATGTAACTCATAGACATAAATTTGAATAATCTCATGCTTATAGCTTTTAAGTGTTGTAATCGTACAATGAACAAATAAACCTTTTAGATAAAGCCACAGCCTCTATGACCTAAAACAACTATTATGGCTTTCTTATTTTATATGTTTGGTGATTAGATATAAAACGTATATTGAGAAGATATGTAAAAATTTGGTTGAGTATTGATGAGCTAGAACTCATCTTTTGGTACGCTAACCCCAAATAGTTGTAAATATCTACCTCTGCAAGCTCACTGTGAACTGTTGAAACGAGTGGTTCATTGTTAAGTAGGCAAGTTTTCTGAAGAAGTAAATAATAAGTCTTAACGTCCAATTATTAATAAAATTAGGTGTCATTGACGAGGGCGGAAGCTAATATATTACTACAAACAATTTTTTTCTTACAAATAAAAAGTAGACACACGCAGGATTCGAACTAGGGATCTCCCACATACAAAGCCACGCTCATGACCACTAGACCAACATCTGCCCTGTCTTTTTGAGTGTGAAAAATAGAGTTCTTACAAATTGGTCTATGTGAGTATCTTCAAGTGTATAAACAGCATAACTTAAAAAATAAAAAATAAAAACCACCGTGGAATCTTGGCAATAATAGTGTAGACAAGATCTATTAAACGATGTTACCAAGAAAATAGGTTAATAAGGCCTTAAAGAATTAATTGCTATAATTTTTTTTTAAAGTGTAAGTTAAATTATTTTGGAAAACAAAAATTAATTCATCGAACAAATCAAGTTCTTGTATTTTTGGTAAATATTTATGTATATACAAGTGTCGAGGCTAGAGTATCCGGTTTTAAAGACATTGCGTCAGTCCATTCTGACCTCTTCCTCTTTGTTGTGAAAGAAATTCTATTTTTAGGATTTGGACAATGTTTATTTAACGACCTAAATGTGTGTATTATAATAATTGAATGTAGAATTTGTCTAGTTAAAAGATTAAAGTAGGAACTGTGGGTAATTAAGCACTAAGTCTTTTTCTTAATTTATAATGTCTGAGAAATTAAGTACATTTCATCCAGCAACATTATTTTATTACTATAATAATTTCTGTGAGATGAAGGAATTAGCTCAGGGTTTAGCGTATACGAGGGTCGTTTGAAAAGTCCGTGCAAAAATAAAAACTACTTAATTTTTTGGGGTAAACCTTTTTTATTTTTCAACATAGTCTCCTTTTAGGCTTATACACTTCGTCCAACGCTGCTCTAGTTTGTTGATCCCTTCCGAATAATAGGATTTGTCCAAGTCTGAAAAATAGCCATTCGTTTCTGCAATCACCTCCTCGTTTGAATGAAATCTTTTTCCCGCCAGCCATTTCTTCATATTGGGGAACAAATAGTAGTCCGAGGGAGCCAAGTCTGGAGAATAGGGGGGATGTGAAACGAGTTGGAACCCTATTTCCATTAATTTTGCGACCACAACTGCTGAGGTGTGAGCTGGTGCGTTGTCGTGATGGAAAAGGACTTTTTTTGTGGGCCAATCGTGGGCGTTTTTCTTGCAGCTCGGTTTTCAAACGGTCCAATAACGATGAATAATATGCACCTGTAATAGTTTTACCCTTTTCCAGATAGTCGATGAGGATTATTCCTTGCGAATCCCAAAAGACAGTCGCCATAATCTTTCCGGCCGAAGGAACGGTCTTCGCCTTTTTTGGCGCAGATTCCCCCTTGGTAACCCATTGTTTAGATTGTTCTTTGGTCTCAGGAGTGTAGTGATGTATCCATGTTTCATCCACAGTAACGAAACGACGCTTAAAGTCCTGCGGATTCTTCTGGAACAGCTGCAAACCGTCCTTGCAACACTTCACACGATTTCGTTTTTGGTCAAGCGTGAGCAATCGCGGCACCCATCTTGCGGATAGCTTTGTCATGTCCAAATGTTGATGCAAAATATTACGTACCCGTTCATTCGAGATGCCCACAGCACTAGCAATTTCATGCACCTTCACTCCTCTGTCATCCATCACCATATCATGGATTTTATCAATGATTTCTGGAGTAGTAACCTCAACAGGGCGTCCAGAACGTTCAGCGTCACTTGTGCCCATATGGCCACTCCGAAAATTTTGAAACCACTTATAAACTGTTCTAATCGAAGGTGCAGAGTCACCATAATGTTTATCAAGCTTCTCTTTAGTCTCCTGAGGCGTTTTGCCTTTCATAAAGTAGTGTTTATTCAACACACGAAATTCTTTTTCGTCCATTTTTTGAAAATCACTCGACTTCCTCGATTCAAACGAATGCCAAACACAAAGAAATAGACCGATCTGGCTGAAACTTGGTGTGTGTTCTTCCAAGAGATGCTACTAACTAAACATAACCTCGATACGCGCCAGTAGTGCTATCTCTCTGACTTTGCACGGACTTTTCAAACGACCCTCGCACTGGATTCCAACGAGGAGATCTCAGCTTCTTACAGCTCCGGTGATGGATAATGATGTCTGAAAAGAAAGAACACTATCCGGAGGCCGGCAAAGCACTGAAAAAAGCTCCGACCTCAGATGTTGACGCGCCTAAACTAAAAAAGAAATATCCTGTGCAAAGGTAAATTAAAATGAGAAAGAAATATAATTATAATTAACTAGTTTAAGAATAACTAGTTGAAAATTGAATTATAATTTTATAAGACAAAATAGTCTTCACATTAATTAAGTTTAAGTAATGTTTAATGACTTGAACATAATAAGCTTAGAAAAAGTTGACGCGCCTTAAATTAAAAATAAAATGAAGTAAATAAAAAAAATAATTTCAACTTTGAAGTAATTTCTGTCAAATCAAGTACTAAGGGATGGTATTTGAATACAAGCTCATATCTATCCAGTTACCTCAACGCACCAACAACGTTTCCAAATAAAATTTTTTAGATGTTAATGATAAATATATCACGAGAGAAGCTTGAACATGCCGAATTCCAGGACAGAATAGTGTCTAATGAATTAGACATCCTCTTCACATACATGCCCTACTCAAATAACAAATACTACTATGTAAACACTACACTCGTCAGAACAAACATTCACTTAGTATACCAAACTAAACTATCCACAAGACATTCAATATTCATGAAAAGGTCCAGACTAAAACTCTAACCGAACCCAAGCTACCAATGTCATCATAATGACAAACAATATACCAAAATACCAGAAAGAAACGTACGCTCTTCGATAACTAACTCTTCATGACATTCCTCGCGATTGAGTCGTTTCTACGAAAAAATTGTTAAAGCATTTGAAAGCACTCACATTTCTATCAGTAAGGGAAGTGTGTCATTGTTTTTCATCAATATAGTATCAAATAATAGCTAATTGTAGGTGGTCTTGGTGTTAATATTCTAAAGATTGTGTGCAGTAAATCACGCAAAAACTTGTGAATGATCGTTTCTTTCAAAGACGCAGTTTATTATAAGTTTCAAATCAGAAATAGAGTCGATTAAATAAATTTTAATTACTTACAAAATATGTTTTTAGATAATGAAGTTGTAATGAATGCCATTTCTTAAAGTAGTTATAAGATTTCAAGAATTGATAAAGGTGTAGAAAGCAAAATGGCTAAAAGAACCACAAACTCTGGTGTAAATGAAAAGAAGATTCAAAAAATATTTTAGGTTTAGAAGAAGTACTGACTTTAAAATCAAATAAATAAAAGAAGCTCCTTCTGGTGGCCGAAGATGTAAACTGTGTTTAGTTCGTAATAAATCCACCAGGAAATTGTTGGCTACTAGTTTGCTTGCATATAATGATTGATGTGTTTATTAATATATTATATAATATCAGGGTGTCCCAAGCTATATGGATAACGACTTTTTCTCGGAAACTAAGATAGCTAGAAAAAAAAAACTAAAAAATACGTGTTCCCTTAGTTTTTTGTTAGAAATCCAAATTTAATTTGCAAATTTTGTTCGGTGCTTCCAGAAGCGAGATGCAGGCATCAACTACATTTTTTCAAATGGGGAGGTGCGGTTTCTATTTCAGAAATAGATTCCTCTATTTTTGTTTACGAAAGATTTACTTGAACGGTTTTTTCACTGAGCGATATTTTACAAGTTATGAATGAAAACCTGATAATGTTATAACGGCTTTTCAATAGAATAAGAAGAAAAGTACTATATAATTTTAAATTTTACACCACAATAATATTACAGATCATCCTCGAAATGGCCTCAACCATTAAGAGATGCATAGACATGCTCCTTCCAGCCTATGGGAGAAAAATTAGTAAAAAAAAATTTAAATAGTATTTTTCCTAGAAATAATTACCAAAAACGATTGGCTAATCTCATTGGCGAACAGGATGTGTGAAGTAGCTGATGACGTATGGCACCGTAAGCCACTCCCTAACCAATAAAAGCACAGTTATCCAGTACATAAAATGGTGCTCATTCACTTTCATTCGTTGATCTATATTTTACTTTCTTTTACTCCTGGAAAATATTTCATTAACTTTTTTGATTCTGCATTACATTAGAAGTGTGTAACCGGAAATATAATGTTCAAAACATGTTTTTTTTTTATATTTTTACGATATCAATTTTTATTGCATTATTCGATAGTTTATCAAATACCTATGGGAGAAAAATTAGTAAAAAAAATTTAAATAGTATTTTTCCTAGAAATAATTACCAAAAACGATTGGCTAATCTCATTGGCGAACGGGATGTGTGAAGTAGCTGATGACGTATGGCAACGTAAGCCACTCCCTAACCAATAAAAGCACAGTTAGCCAGTACATAAAATGGTGCTCATTCACTTTCATTCATTGATCTATATTTTACTTTCTTTTACTCCTGGAAAATATTTCATTAACTTTTTTGATTCTGCGTTACATTAGAAGTGTGTAACCGGAAATATAATGTTCAAAACATGTTTTTTTTTTGATATTTTTACGATATCAATTTTTATTGCATTATTCGATAGTTTATCAAATACCTATGGGAGAAAAATTAGTAAAAAAAATTTAAATAGTATTTTTCCTAGAAATAATTACCAAAAACGATTGGCTAATCTCATTGGCGAACGGGATGTGTGAAGTAGCTGATGACGTATGGCACCGTAAGCCACTCCCTAACCAATAAAAGCACAGTTATCCAGTACATAAAATGGTGCTCATTCACTTTCATTCAATGTTCTATATTTTACTTTCTTTTACTCCAGGAAAATATTTCATTAACTTTTTTGATTCTGCATTACATTAGAAGTGTGTAACCGGAAAAATAATGTTCAAAACATGTTTTTTTTTTTATATTTTTACGATATCAATTTTTATTGTATTATTCGATAGTTTATCAAATACCTATGGGAGAAAAATTAGTAAAAAAAATTTAAATAGTATTTTTCCTAGAAATAATTACCAAAAACGATTGGCTAATCTCATTGGCGAACGGGATGTGTGAAGTAGCTGATGACGTATGGCACCGTAAGCCACTCCCTAACCAATAAAAGCACAGTTATCCAGTACATAAAATGGTGCTCATTCACTTTCATTCAATGATCTATATTTTACTTTCTTTTACTCCTGGAAAATATTTCATTAACTTTTTTGATTCTGCTTTACATTAGAAGTATGTAACCGGAAATATAATGTTCAAAACATGTTTTTTTTGGATATTTTTACGATATCAATTTTTTTTGCATTATTCCATAGTTTATCAAATACCTATGGGAGAAAAATTAGTAAAAAAAATTTAAATAGTATTTTTCCTAGAAATAATTACCAAAAACGATTGGCTAATCTCATTGGCGAACGGGATGTGTGAAGTAGCTGATGACGTATGGCACCGTAAGCCACTCCCTAACCAATAAAAGCACAGTTATCCAGTACATAAAATGGTGCTCATTCACTTTCATTCAATGATCTATATTTTACTTTCTTTTACTCCAGGAAAATATTTCATTAACATTTTTGGATTCTGCATTACATTAGAAGTGTGTAACCGGAAATATAATGTTCAAAACATGTTTTATTTGGATATTTTTACGATATCAATTTTTTTTTTGCATTATTCGATAGTTTATCAAATACCTATGGGAGAAAAATTAGTAAAAAAAATTTAAATAGTATTTTTCCTAGAAATAATTACCAAAAACGATTGGCTAATCTCATTGGCGAACGGGATGTGTGAAGTAGCTGATGACGTATGGCACCGTAAGCCACTCCCTAACCAATAAAAGCACAGTTATCCAGTACATAAAATGGTGCTCATTCACATTCATTCAATGATCTATATTTTACTCTCTTTTACTCCAGGAAAATATTTCATTAACTTTTTTGATTCTGCGTTACATTAGAAGTGTGTAACCGGAAATATAATGTTCAAAACATGTTTTTTTTTTATATTTTTACGATATCAATTTTTATTGCATTATTCGATAGTTTATCAAATACCTATGGGAGAAAAATTAGTAAAAAAAATTTAAATAGTATTTTTCCTAGAAATAATTACCAAAAACGATTGGCTAATCTCATTGGCGAATGGGATGTGTGAAGTAGCTGATGACGTATGGCACCGTAAGCCACTCCCTAACCAATAAAAGCACAGTTATCCAGTACATAAAATGGTGCTCATTCACTTTCATTCAATGATCTATATTTTACTTTCTTTTAGTCCAGGAAAATATTTCATTAACATTTTTGATTCTGCAATACATTAGAAGTGTGTAACCGGAAATATAATGTTCAAAACATGTTTTTTTTTTGGATATTTTTACGATATCAATTTTTATTGTATTATTCGATAGTTTATCAAATACCTATGGGAGAAAAATTAGTAAAAAAAATTTAAATAGTATTTTTCCTAGAAATAATTACCAAAAACGATTGGCTAATCTCATTGGCGAACGGGATGTGTGAAGTAGCTGATGACGTATGGCACCGTAAGCCACTCCCTAACCAATAAAAGCACAGTTATCCAGTACATAAAATGGTGCTCATTCACTTTCATTCATTGATCTATATTTTACTTTCTTTTACTCCTGGAAAATATTTCATTAACTTTTTTGATTCTGCGTTACATTAGAAGTGTGTAACCGGAAATATAATGTTCAAAACATGTTTTTTTTTGATATTTTTACGATATCAATTTTTATTGCATTATTCGATAGTTTATCAAATACCTATGGGAGAAAAATTAGTAAAAAAAATTTAAATAGTATTTTTCCTAGAAATAATTACCAAAAACGATTGGCTAATCTCATTGGCGAACGGGATGTGTGAAGTAGCTGATGACGTATGGCACCGTAAGCCACTCCCTAACCAATAAAAGCACAGTTATCCAGTACATAAAATGGTGCTCATTCACTTTCATTCAATGTTCTATATTTTACTTTCTTTTACTCCAGGAAAATATTTCATTAACTTTTTTGATTCTGCATTACATTAGAAGTGTGTAACCGGAAAAATAATGTTCAAAACATGTTTTGTTTTTTATATTTTTACGATATCAATTTTTATTGTATTATTCGATAGTTTATCAAATACCTATGGGAGAAAAATTAGTAAAAAAAATTTAAATAGTATTTTTCCTAGAAATAATTACCAAAAACGATTGGCTAATCTCATTGGCGAACGGGATGTGTGAAGTAGCTGATGACGTATGGCACCGTAAGCCACTCCCTAACCAATAAAAGCACAGTTATCCAGTACATAAAATGGTGCTCATTCACTTTCATTCAATGATCTATATTTTACTTTCTTTTACTCCAGGAAAATATTTAATTAACTTTTTTGATTCTGCATTACATTAGAAGTGTGTAACCGGAATTATAATGTTCAAAACATGTTTTTTTTTGATATTTTTACGATATCAATTTTTATTGCATTATTCGATAGTTTATCAAATACCTATGGGAGAAAAATTAGTAAAAAAAATTTAAATAGTATTTTTCCTAGAAATAATTACCAAAAACGATTGGCTAATCTCATTGGCGAACGGGATGTGTGAAGTAGCTGATGACGTATGGCACCGTAAGCCACTCCCTAACCAATAAAAGCACAGTTATCCAGTACATAAAATGGTGCTCATTCACTTTCATTCAATGATCTATATTTTACTTTCTTTTACTCCTGGAAAATATTTCATTAACTTTTTTGATTCAGCTTTACATTAGAAGTATGTAACCGGAAATATAATGTTCAAAACATGTTTTTTTTGGATATTTTTACGATATCAATTTTTTTTGCATTATTCCATAGTTTATCAAATACCTATGGGAGAAAAATTAGTAAAAAAAATTTAAATAGTATTTTTCCTAGAAATAATTACCAAAAACGATTGGCTAATCTCATTGGCGAACGGGATGTGTGAAGTAGCTGATGACTTATGGCACCGTAAGCCACTCCCTAACCAATAAAAGCACAGTTATCCAGTACATAAAATGGTGCTCATTCACTTTCATTCAATGATCTATATTTTACTTTCTTTTACTCCAGGAAAATATTTCATTAACATTTTTGAATTCTGCATTACATTAGAAGTGTGTAACCGGAAATATAATGTTCAAAACATGTTTTATTTGGATATTTTTACGATATCAATTTTTTTTTTTGCATTATTCGATAGTTTATCAAATACCTATGGGAGAAAAATTAGTAAAAAAAATTTAAATAGTATTTTTCCTAGAAATAATTACCAAAAACGATTGGCTAATCTCATTGGCGAACGGGATGTGTGAAGTAGCTGATGACGTATGGCACCGTAAGCCACTCCCTAACCAATAAAAGCACAGTTATCCAGTACATAAAATGGTGCTCATTCACATTCATTCAATGATCTATATTTTACTCTCTTTTACTCCAGGAAAATATTTCATTAACTTTTTTGATTCTGCGTTACATTAGAAGTGTGTAACCGGAAATATAATGTTCAAAACATGTTTTTTTTTTATATTTTTACGATATCAATTTTTATTGCATTATTCGATAGTTTATCAAATACCTATGGGAGAAAAATTAGTAAAAAAAATTTAAATAGTATTTTTCCTAGAAATAATTACCAAAAACGATTGGCTAATCTCATTGGCGAATGGGATGTGTGAAGTAGCTGATGACGTATGGCACCGTAAGCCACTCCCTAACCAATAAAAGCACAGTTATCCAGTACATAAAATGGTGCTCATTCACTTTCATTCAATGATCTATATTTTACTTTCTTTTAGTCCAGGAAAATATTTCATTAACATTTTTGATTCTGCAATACATTAGAAGTGTGTAACCGGAAATATAATGTTCAAAACATGTTTTTTTTTTGGATATTTTTACGATAACAATTTTTATTGCATTATTCGATAGTTTATCAAATACCTCTGGGAGAAAAATTAGTAAAAAAAATTTAAATAGTATTTTTCCTAGAAATAATTACCAAAAACGATTGGCTAATCTCATTGGCGAACGGGATGTGTGAAGTAGCTGATGACGTATGGCACCGTAAGCCACTCCCTAACCAATAAAAGCACAGTTATCCAGTACATAAAATGGTGCTCATTCACTTTCATTCAATGATCTATATTTTACTTTCTTTTAGTCCAGGAAAATATTTCATTAACATTTTTGATTCTGCAATACATTAGAAGTGTGTAACCGGAAATATAATGTTCAAAACATGTTTTTTTTTTGGATATTTTTACGATAACAATTTTTATTGCATTATTCGATAGTTTATCAAATACCTCTGGGAGAAAAATTAGTAAAAAAAATTTAAATAGTATTTTTCCTAGAAATAATTACCAAAAACGATTGGCTAATCTCATTGGCGAACGGGATGTGTGAAGTAGCTGATGACGTATGGCACCGTAAGCCACTCCCTAACCAATAAAAGCACAGTTATCCAGTACATAAAATGGTGCTCATTCACTTTCATTCAATGATCTATATTTTACTTTCTTTTACTCCAGGAAAATATTTAATTAACTTTTTTGATTCTGCATTACATTAGAAGTGTGTAACCGGAATTATAATGTTCAAAACATGTTTTTTTTTGATATTTTTACGATATCAATTTTTATTGCATTATTCGATAGTTTATCAAATACCTATGGGAGAAAAATTAGTAAAAAAAATTTAAATAGTATTTTTCCTAGAAATAATTACCAAAAACGATTGGCTAATCTCATTGGCGAACGGGATGTGTGAAGTAGCTGATGGCGTATGGCACCGTAAGCCACTCCCTAACCAATAAAAGCACAGTTATCCAGTACATAAAATGGTGCTCATTCACTTTCATTCAATGATCTATATTTTACTTTCTTTTACTCCAGGAAAATATTTCATTAACTTTTTTGATTCTGCATTACATTAGAAGTGTGTAACCGGAATTATAATGTTCAAAACATGTTTTTTTTTGATATTTTTACGATATCAATTTTTATTGCATTATTCGATAGTTTATCAAATACCTATGGGAGAAAAATTAGTAAAAAAAATTTAAATAGTATTTTTCCTAGAAATAATTACCAAAAACGATTGGCTAATCTCATTGGCGAACGGGATGTGTGAAGTAGCTGATGACGTATGGCACCGTAAGCCACTCCCTAACCAATAAAAGCACAGTTATCCAGTACATAAAATGGTGCTCATTCACTTTCATTCAATGATCTATATTTTACTTTCTTTTACTCCAGGAAAATATTTAATTAACTTTTTTGATTCTGCATTACATTAGAAGTGTGTAACCGGAATTATAATGTTCAAAACATGTTTTTTTTTGATATTTTTACGATATCAATTTTTATTGCATTATTCGATAGTTTATCAAATACCTATGGGAGAAAAATTAGTAAAAAAAATTTAAATAGTATTTTTCCTAGAAATAATTACCAAAAACGATTGGCTAATCTCATTGGCGAACGGGATGTGTGAAGTAGCTGATGACGTATGGCACCGTAAGCCACTCCCTAACCAATAAAAGCACAGTTATCCAGTACATAAAATGGTGCTCATTCGCTTTCATTCAATGATCTATATTTTACTTTCTTTTACTCCAGGAAAATATTTAATTAACTTTTTTGATTCTGCATTACATTAGAAGTGTGTAACCGGAATTATAATGTTCAAAACATGTTTTTTTTTGATATTTTTACGATATCAATTTTTATTGCATTATTCGATAGTTTATCAAATACCTATGGGAGAAAAATTAGTAAAAAAAATTTAAATAGTATTTTTCCTAGAAATAATTACCAAAAACGATTGGCTAATCTCATTGGCGAACGGGATGTGTGAAGTAGCTGATGACGTATGGCACCGTAAGCCACTCCCTAACCAATAAAAGCACAGTTATCCAGTACATAAAATGGTGCTCATTCACTTTCATTCAATGATCTATATTTTACTTTCTTTTAGTCCAGGAAAATATTTCATTAACTTTTTTGATTCTGCATTACATTAGAAGTGTGTAACCGGAAAAATAATGTTCAAAACATGTTTTTTTTTGATATTTTTACGATATCAATTTTTATTGCATTATTCGATAGTTTATCAAATACCTATGGGAGAAAAATTAGTAAAAAAAATTTAAATAGTATTTTTCCTAGAAATAATTACCAAAAACGATTGGCTAATCTCATTGGCGAACGGGATGTGTGAAGTAGCTGATGACGTATGGCACCGTAAGCCACTCCCTAACCAATAAAAGCACAGTTATCCAGTACATAAAATGGTGCTCATTCACTTTCATTCAATGATCTATATTTTACTTTCTTTTACTCCTGGAAAATATTTCATTAACTTTTTGGATTCTGCATTACATTAGAAGTGTGTAACCGGAAATATAATGTTCGAAACATGTTTTTTTTTTGGATATTTTTACGATATCAATTTTTATTGCATTATTCGATAGTTTATCAGATACCTATTGGGGAAAAATTAGTAAAAAAAATTTAAATAGTATTTTTCACTATAGCAGAATCGCCCCCCCGTGTTGATATAACACCATCAGGCATGTAAAGAGATCTCTTGATATGCAATTTGATGGGCGTGCTATATCGACTATGGGGGAGGGTGATTGAGTGGCCACCTCGTTCACCTATGGACTATTTCCTTTGGGGATATCTGAATAACAAGGTGATTATTCATAACTTTTTTCTTTCTATACTTATTTCTGCTTACCTAAAAGCATTTCTAAATCTAGGTGTATCAGAATCAAGCCGGGATTGCATCTGTAGTTGAACTAAAGCAAAGAATAATAGATGCCTGTAACTCGGTTAAATTCTAATCTATTTCTTTGGCAATAAGGGGCAATTGGCAGGAAAGAGCATGTCTATGCATCTCTAATGGTGGAGGCCATTTCGAGCATGATCTGTAATATTGATGAGGAATAAAATTTATAATAAAACATGTTAGTACTTTTCTTCTTATTCAATCAAAAAACTTTTATAATAATATCATTTTGAAATTTCTTATAAGAATCATGTTTTCATTCCTAACTTCTAAAATATCGCTCACAGAAAAAAACCGTTCAAGTAAATTTTTCTTAAAAAAAATAGAGGAATCTATTTCTGAAATAGAAACCACACCTCCCCATTTGAGAAAATGAAGTTGGCGCCTGTATCTCGCTTCTGGAAGCACTGAAAAAGAATTTACAAATTAAATGTATTTTTTAGTTTTTTTCTATGTAACTTTCCGAGAAAAAGTTGTTATCCATATAGCTTGGGACATCCTGTATATAATTTTTTTTTGTTAAATATTATACTTTACAAATACGGTATTATTAAAGAATAGCCTAGCGCTAATTGTTTCCTAATTTGTGTTAAAAAATAAATAAATAAATAAAATAAAACGGCCCTAAGAATTCATGAAACTAATTTATTCATTTATTTATTCATTTTAATAATTTTTTTTTTTTTTTTTTTTTTTTGGCGCATCAACAGCTGAGGTTATTAGCGCCCGGAGCTTTTTCCAGTGCACTGCCGGCCTCCGGACAGTGTTCTCTCGTTACAGACAACACTGTCCATCAGCGGACAGTGAGCTGTAAGAAGCTCCTAGGAAGAGAAAATCTAAGGGTCAGCTGCTGGATTCGAACCCGGGACCTCCGCGTGGGAGTCCAGTATGCTAACCTCATAGCTAATCCCCTCCCTATTTTAATAATTAGCATTCATCAAAAAATTAATTTAAATAATTTTAATTTAAGGTGCCTCAACCATCTGAGATTGAGATCATTAGCGCCCATCATTGGAGCATCTTTTTTCAGTGGCACTGACAGCTTCCAGAAAGTGTTCTCTCGTTAAAGAAAAAAAAAATCTAAGGGCTGCTAGCTGGATTCAAACCCAGGATTCAATGAAGAAGGAATTTTGGCTCGATAGTACAACTAGTAGGAAGGATAAATAATATGGGCAATAATATCTAGAATTCACTGCAGGGGATATTCACACCTCGGGTTCAAATCTAACTGCCTGTTAGATTTCTCTTTTTAGGAGACTCTACTGCACTCAATCCGGCGAAGGACATTGTTCTATGTTACTTACAAATTACTGTCCGGAGTCTATTAATTCCTTGAAAAAGAACGCGCGATTGTCAATCACCTCTGATTTTGATGCTTATTATTTAAGAAAAAACATTTATTTTAAATATAAATACAAAATCCAATTTATTATTTAAAATTAACGATAGTACCCACTTAAGGTTTAAATCTAGAAAAAGTATATTTATATTTATTGTTTTAAAACAATATTGGTTTACAAATATTTGTTTTATTTTGTACAATCATCTTTAATTATTGAGTGGCTAATTGCGCCATTGTTGCTAGTAAAGTGATCGCCGGGTCAAATTTTCTAAAATTACAACTAATGTCGCCTTAATCGTCCTTGATCTCCAATAGTCCCAAGAAAAAAAGAAACAATAACTTCAATATCCAATGGTTGTCATTAGTCATTTGGTAGACGTTTTTAGCATTCTGATTGGTTATATAAATCGTTCATCTTCATGTGGTAAAATGTTCCAAAAACAAGGAAAGGGATTAGCTGTGCGGTTAGCGTATTGGATTCCTACGCGGAAGACCCAGGTTCGAAACCAGCTGCTGATTCTTAGATTTTCTCTTTCTAGAAGCATCTTACAGTTGTCTGTAACGTGAGAACACTGTCCGGAGGCCGGCAGTGCACTGAAAAAAGCTCCGGGCGCCAATAACCTCAGATGTTGACGCGCCTTAAATCATTAAAAAAAAAAATTATTACGTTCCAAAATAAAATAAAAAGAACTTTAAACTTACATCTTAATTCAGATAATTAATAATATTTACAAAAATGTTGTAACTCATATTTTAAAAAAATAATTTAGATTATCATCATTTAGACAATCATTCATTAAGATGTGACCTGGTGAAAATTTTATTGACATATATATTAATAGAGAAATTGATGGATGCATTTTATTCTCTATTTCTAGTCAACACAAAATAGACAAAGTTTTGGGGTGGGAATAGGACCGGTTTGGTTGTCATTGACCTCTAAATCTCTTGAAGAACTTTCATTGTCAAGGACCATCTGGAGCCTTACTGGGCGGAATGCACTCTATTCATTATCTAGAAAAGAGTCCTTATCGTAGATGGTTATTCATTAACATTAATAATTGTAACATAATCGCGTAAATTGGGATCAGTCTGAAACATATCAATCAAAAAATGCATCAAACTGCAAGTAAATACTTCAATGAATGAATTTTTTTCAACTTTGGGTTCACATGCACTCGTGTTTACTATAACATTTATTTAAGATAATTTCGATTAAGGACAGTTTTGAGAGTACAGATAGCTGTTATATTTCGCTTCAAACTTTTATTTTAGTAAAAGTAAAAAAAGTAAAGTAGTGCCTATTTTTTCAGGCAGACTATACGTTCAGCTAGCCCCAATTAGGCCTCGTAGATAGAGGCGAATTAGCAAACATACTTTTCTACAAAGTTTTCATAATAAACATTAAATAAAAAATCCAAGGCCTAGACCAGGGGAAATCGAACTCACTAAACCAACACAACACATATTAGCTTTTGCAAGTCTCGCCTTTAACCGCTCGGCGCCTCTTTCAGTTTAGAACAACGTTATTGTTAGAACAATTTTATTCTTTACATATGATATGAGGAGCCGTTAATTAGGTACTTAAAGCTCCGAGTTGGTCAAATTTCACAAATAAAACACCACTCTAATGAATGGTTTTATTATTATTATTATTCATTAAAACTGTCTGGTAGGACAGTTGTATAAGGGTTGATCGTCAAAAAGTGCACGAAAAAGCGTAACGTTGAAAAACACTCAACTTTGACAATTTTTTTCTCTTTTCTACGAAAGATAAAATTCCCAAATTTTCTTTAAAATAAAGGGCAAACCCTCCTTTATAACTAATTTTTTTGCAACAACCCAGATCTATTAGGTTTCGAGAAAAAAGTTGCTGAAAATGAGCAAAAACGGCTTTTTCAAAAAATGTTCTTGTTCTTCTTGTTGTTGTTGTTGTTCTTGTTACCTTTTTTGTAAACAACGTAGCGCCCAAACGCGTGAACCGATTTTCATGAATTTTTTTGTGAGAGTTTATCAAAATTGGCTAAATTTCTTTAAATTTTGCAACCTCCTACAATAATGTTGGTCTATAACTTTTGGTGCTTGAATTTTTTCTATCATAATTCGATGAGGGAAACTTTTGGATTAGAAAAATAAAAGTACTTTTCGTCTAAAGCAACATTTCTGGTCATGTATGGTTCTGGATCTTTTACATTAGATAGGAAAGTAAAATATATGGATAAAAAAGTCCAATTTGTTGGAAAATTTTGCAGCGCCTTAATTTTGGAAATTAATGAAAAAGGAACGATAAGGGCTGTACTTCTCAATGATGAAAACGGTTAGGCCAGCAATAAATTCTGATTTGTTTTCACTGACGCTAATCATTTATCTGATAGCATTGAGCCGGTTCTATTAGATAAAAGAATGCTAGATAAAGAGAACACTGTTTTTTTTTACAGTTCCTCCCAAAGCAGAAAGTCACACATCAAATTATAACCAAGATGCATGTACGGATGCAATTTCTAATGGAAAATACATCTGCCTTTCTTTATAAATAAAATCGAACAAATCCAAGACAGGACCTATTCATTAAAAGTGCAATCAATAATCTAAAATTTTTACAAACACTAAGCCTTTGTACTCCGTATTTAATATAGTTTTGCATCGATATATCCTTCTATTTTCATACATAATTTACATTGCTAATATCCGAAGGTCACGTAGAACTTTGGAAATATAATAAATATTTACCATTTTTAACCTCCAATGTGATAAAACGAATGCAAAAGTTATGTGTTTAATTATTTGAATTTAATTACTACTAAGCTTTTTGCAACTTTAACCTTGTTAGGCAAGGCAAGCCTAAGGTTTTAATTAAGAAATTAAAAATCAATATACTATAAGTTCAACACCTTTAGCGCCTTGGAGATAGCTACGAGGGTCGTTTGAAAAGTCCGTGCAAAAATAAAAACTACTTAATTTTTTGGGGTAAACCTTTTTTATTTTTCAACATAGTCTCCTTTTAGGCTTATACACTTCGCCCAACGCTGCTCTAGTTTGTTGATCCCTTCCGAATAATAGGATTTGTTCAAGTCTGAAAAATAGCCATTCGTTTCTGCAATCACCTGCTCGTTTGAATAAAATCTTTTTCCCGCCAGCCATTTTTGGCGCAGATTCCCCCTTGGTAACCCATTGTTTAGATTGTTCTTTGGTCTCAGGAGTGTAGTGATGTATCCATGTTTCATCCACAGTGACGTAACGACGCTTGAAGTCCTGCGGATTCTTCTGGAACAGCTGCAAACCGTCCTTGCAACACTTCACACGATTTCCTTTTTGGTCAAGCGTGAGCAATCGCGGCACCCATCTTGCGGATAGCTTTGTCATGTCCAAATGTTGATGCAAAATATTATGTACCCGTTCATTCGAGATGCCCACAGCACTAGCAATCTCACGCACCTTCACTCTTCTGCCATCCATCACCATATCATGGATTTTATCAATGATTTCTGGAGTAGTAACCTCAACGGGGCGTCCAGAACGTTCAGCGTCACTTGTGCCCATATGGCCACTCCGAAAATTTTGAAACCACTTATAAACTGTTCTAATCGAAGGTGCAGTGTCACCATAATGTTTATCAAGCTTCTCTTTAGTCTCCTGAGGCGTTTTGCCTTTCATAAAGTAGTGTTTAATCAACACACGAAATTCTTTTTCGTCCATTTTTTGAAAATCACTCGACTTCCTCGATTCAAACGAATGCCAAACACAAAGAAATAGACCGATCTGGCTGAAACTTGGTGTGTGTTCTTCCAAGAGATGCTACTAACTAAACATAACCTCGATACGCGCCGGTGGTGCTATCTCTCTGACTTTGCACGGACTTTTCAAACGACCCTCGTAATATATGTTTTCATTAAGTGCAATATTACTTACTCTATTAATCCAGTTTTTAATCCATGGTCAGCGCAAGTAAAGTAAGTGATCCTAGTCCTTCCAATTTTCACCTTATTAACCTGACAGTCACCGCTTTTCTATCAGCTAGCCTGTAACGGTTACAAAGGATGTTTACTTGCAGTTTTTTTTTTAAAGAAAAAATAAAATTGTGTGAAAAATAAGATATTTATAATATACTGCCTGCATTATCGCCACAGTCAAGGCCGTGATAATGTCTATTATTTTCCCCCATTGTGTAAAAATGGAAAAATATTTTCTGTCAAATGTAGAGATAGCATAAATAAAATTATTTTAACTTTAAACAAAAACGGAAAACTTTAGTAATTAGTTGGAAAAGATTAACGGATCATCATTTTTGTGAACTGGTTATGTGTGAACACCGATTATATCATTTCCCGTCTGGAGAAGAAACTATGAGCTCAAAAAATTGGTCAGATCTGATCCGCTTCTACATTATCTAATATTATGTCAGGAAATGATTCACTATCAAAACAAATGTATATATATTTTTTCCCATTATGAAGTGCGCTTTGGTGAGGAAATAAAGGAAAATGAGTTAGGAAAACCAGCAGAGTTTGAAAAACACTCTTTTTCTTATTCTATATAACATTGATTACAAGAGTATTGGTACAGAAAGCAAAAAAAACAGAAAGAGAGATCCGTTTTGTCAAACCTCAGTAGGAAATTTAAAGTAACAATGGAAAAGTGGCCGACCTGCAACCGCCAATCAATTAGCTAAGCAAACTATCAGAAAACTGGCCGCAATAGGTGAATGTAAACATTAAATTTAATAAAACGTTTGTTACACAAACTCAAAGAAGGTAGTACTTTTAAGACAAACTAAAGTAAAGGAGATAGAAATGACAAAAAGGGACCGTGTATGCACTTGGAGATACCGGTACCAGTAAAATCGCCTATTTGTTCAGGCGGAGCTTTACGTCCAACTACCAATTAGGTGTCGTGGACGGAGGCGACTAGCAAACACACTTTACTGTAAATTTCTTTTATTAGCCATTAAATAAAATCCAAGGCCTAAGACCGGGGAATCGAACCCAGGACCACAATAAATATTATTGTAGCTTTACAGATCACCGCCTCTAACCGCTCGGCTACCGTATGTGTACCAGTAGCAACATGAATAAAAGGGAGGCATATAGAGCTTGCCCTAAACTGAAAGACATAGCGACGAAGTAGACCCTTTAAAACGTGTTTTAATTTTGGTGAGAATGAAATAGGAAATCTGCACAATAGCAACGTTTACTCTTGTGAGATAAAGTTATTAAATACAAATAATTATTGTGAAATATTCCCTAGACATTGAAAAAAAATTAATTAATTTACCAATTTTTGTTCCAAATCTCGAAAGATATGAAGTGATGCCCATTATATGGCAAACCCAAAACAATCTTCTTATTACTCTTTCGTAATGACAGCCATAATCTGCTAGGCAAAAGCTGTAAAAACAATCAGATACGTTACACTTAAATATATACTTTTATGCAACTACAATTTAAAGATATCGACTTAAACGTCATCTTCAAGAATGTTTCCAATATTGTTGATGGTTTTATGAGTTACAATCAAAAATAAGCTAGTATTAAAATCGCTACACCTTAATCACTCGCATCAGGTCATTCTAAAGATGCGGAAGATTTTTGTTTTTATTAATTTATTTACTATTCACAATCAACAAAAAGAATAAAATGCAATCAGTGAATATGATCAAAAAGTCTTGACTGGTTCAGCTTGAGGAGAGAAGCTGCCCACTGGCAACACTCTCGCTGCAGTTTCTTACATTATTGGAGCTAGTACAGCGTTTCAATCGACGTGGAGGACGATTTGGAATCGTTGTGGAGGCAATCTTTTGATTAAGAAGATTTGTGCAGTGAGACGAAGAGCGTCATAGAATATTAGATTTAATGGATTCGTCAGTTACATACGAGATTTTGAGGTCACTATGGAGGGTACAGTTAGAGAGACATAAAATGGAGAATTCGTAATCTGATGGAGTATTTTTGATTGAGAGGACTGTATATTTAGTGAATTTAAATGTTTCGATGAACCCCACAGTTCAAGTCCTTAGGTCCAGATCGGTTTGAGTACACTGTTTTGTATATTAGTCGTTTATGATCAATTTTTTATTAAATTTAGATTTCTTTTGGCGTTGGAAAGATT
This sequence comes from Rhodnius prolixus, assembly GCF_049639745.1. Taxonomy (NCBI): domain Eukaryota; kingdom Metazoa; phylum Arthropoda; class Insecta; order Hemiptera; family Reduviidae; genus Rhodnius; species Rhodnius prolixus. The sequence goes on from NW_027411624.1 coordinate 29,709,393, forward strand.
TTTATGAAATCTATAACCTCTTTTAGCCTCCTTTCATAACCTTGAGTAAAATAAAAACATCTATATCAACAAATAGTTTTTCTGTTTTTGAATACATCGATTCTGAAACGACACCAATACTTGTAGTATCTTTTATCACAAATCCATTATGCCCGAAGTAACAGATTGCGAAATGGATAATACTTATACCTATTTAGAAAGGAAGATTATTCGTGCTATTTATAGACATAAAAACCATAGGCTCGTAAATAGGTCAGTTATTTTTGAGAACATCTAGTATGGAATAATGAATATAATTCTGTAAATATTTTTATGTACGAGGGTCGTTTGAAAAGTCCGTGCAAAAATAAAAACTACTTAATTTTTTGGGGTAAACCTTTTTTATTTTTCAACATAGTCTCCTTTTAAGCTTATACACTTCGTCCAACGCTGCTCTAGTTTGTTGATCCCTTCCGAATAATAGGATTTGTCCAAGTCTGAAAAATAGCCATTCATTTCTGCAATCACCTCCTCGTTTGAATAAAATCTTTTTCCCGCCAGCCATTTCTTCATATTGGGGAACAAATAGTAGTCCGAGGGAACCAAGTCTGGAGAATAGGGGGGATGTGAAACGAGTTGGAACCCTATTTCCATTAATTTTGCGACCACAACTGCTGAGGTGTGAGCTGGTGCGTTGTTGTGATGGAAAAGGATTTTTTTGTGGGCCAATCGTGGGCGTTTTTCTTGCAGCTCGGTTTTCAAACGGTCCAATAACGATGAATAATATGCACCTGTAATAGTTTTACCCTTTTCCAGATAGTCGATGAGGATTATTCCTTGCGAATCCCATAAGACAGTCGCCATAATCTTTCCGGTCGAAGGAACGGTCTTCGCCTTTTTTGGCGCAGATTCCCCCTTTGTAACCCATTGTTTAGATTGTTCTTTGGTCTCAGTAGTGTAGTGATGTATCCATGTTTCATCCACAGTTACGAAACGACGCTTAAAGTCCTGCGGATTCTTCTGGAACAGCTGCAAACCGTCCTTGCAACACTTCACACGATTTCGTTTTTGGTCAAGCGTGAGCAATCGCGGTACCCATCTTGCCGATAGCTTTGTCATGTCCAAATGTTGATGCAAAAGTTAGGTAGCTAATTTTCTGATTTGTTCCGATGTATGAATTATAAAGAATGGGATAAATTATTCATTAAGGCGCCACGGTAGTCGAGCGGTTAGAGGCGAGGCCCACAAAGCTAATATTTATTGTTGGTTAGTGGGTTCGATTTCCCTGGCCTGGGTCTTGGATTTTATTTAATATTTAATATGAGAACTTTGTAGTATGTTTGCTAAATGTCTCCGTCTAATTCACCTAATTTGGTAGTTGGACGAAAAGTCAAAAGCCCGTCTGAAAATTATTCATTATGTAAGTCTCGTTGGAGTTGGGTATAACGTGAAGTGATCCCTTATCCCTCAGCTCCCTAGCTGAGCGAGGTACAAGAAGATATATTGGAGGCCACTCGAGAAAGGAGGCTGCATTTTTACAGCTTAACTGGTTCGTAGGAAACCTTGGGTGATAGGAACCTCTGAAGAACTAATATAAAAAAAGAGATCTCGCTAAATTTTCCCAAAAAAGACTCCTGTTGACTCCTGTCGGTCGAAACCTTAGAAGAGATGATAGGAGCCAAAATGGAACACTAAGTTCAAAACTGGGAATGTAAAAAAACCCTAGAACAACTGGCCCGGCACAATAAAGTTCTGGAATGGGTGCCGGGCCATGTGAGGATTAAAGGGAATGAAATAGCTGATCAGTTGGCCAGGAAATGAAGCTGGTACTCCTTTTATTGGCCCGGGGCCAGTGCTGGGGATCACCAAGGGTGCAGTTCGTGAGGCTCTCAGAGATTGGATCTGGAGAGAACTTGAAAAGAATTGGGTGATGTGTGCTGGGGTCAAAACACGGCAAGAGTGTTATGCCCTTGCTGTGTAAACAAAGAACCAAAGAGAGACGCTGGGCTTGGGTGGAAATCAGATTACTCTGATCACAGGCCTATTCACAGGGCACGGCAGGTTCAGAAAGCACCTGCACAACGTAGGGCTTATTAGCTCGTAACTGTTGCGCAGATTGTGCCAGGAAGAGGAAGAAATGGCTTCTCATCTGTTATTCGATGGCGTTGCAATCGAGCGGCTGGCTGCGCTACGATATCTTTGGAACTTTGAGGCTAAAGGAGATTCTAGCGCAGAAGGAACTGGTAGGGAAAGTCCTCAACCTCTTTAGTAGGAGAGGGTTCGTATACTAGATCCAAAAAAGGGGGCTGGCACAATAAGCCTCTTGTGGCTGCGGTGCCGAGCTTTATTTAAACTGACTGACTTCACGTAGACATAAACATTCCAAGAACGCCCAAACTTATGATCCAGGAAATACTGAATCTCGTAGATTTAAAATCTAAAATTCGCATTAATTCCTCGTACAAAGAGAAGGTTATAATTAATTTTTCAAAAAAAAAAAAAAATTAATAATAAAATTTCAAAAATCTAATAAAAAAAAAACCTTTGGCGTGTACCTGTACTCACGTACATTCAACAGTTAAACAGAAGTAGGTGATTGGTTAAAATATTACTCCCACCAAAACTTGTCATGCTTTCAACAGCCCCTCCTGAGTTTGTCATATTCTCTTATATTCACCCTAGTTAACACTCTCTATGATGCATTTCCCTTTTAACAGTCTTAGTTTCTTGTACCAGTAGAATAAGTAACCTTGGTTGTTCTGAATGTTGAAGAAGGTACTGTAATAATTCGGCAGTTGTGATAACGTCTTTGTTTCTCCGCTATTGTTTGGGAACTGTAAAGAAGGAATTCTCAATTACATCAAAATTACAAGGTAAAGTTTTATTATTATTATTATTATTATTTTTAATACTTTTATAATTCATTTTAGCTTCTTTTATTTACATTTTAAATATTAAAGAGAATTAATTCAATCTTATTTCAAATATGTTTTTTTAAGTTAAAATTTAGTTCTTTTTGAACTGGTGCATTCAGCGTGCACACTTTTTTAAATTAATAATTTGTATTAAGGGTTCCATTTAGCGAGGAATCGGTCAAGATCAAAAAACAAAAAACAATTCCTTCTTCTTAGCCAAAGTTTTGGCGGCAAATTTATTACCTTTTGCAGGTAATATTCTAAATTGTGTGTATTCATTTTATTCGTAGTATCCAGGCACTGAAGAAGGCACTTAAATTTGCCGAAACGTTGGCAAAAAGATGCGAGTTGTTGGATCGATTTTTCGATAAATTGAATTCTTAATATAAATATTTTACGGTCACTTAAAGCTGATACAAATTTAATAGATAAATTGAATTTTAAGTGAATTGAAGAAATATCACCATACTAAAACATCATTATTTGCTAATATTATTTGATTATTTACTAGCTAATGTAGTAAACATCATTTCTTCAGAAATTGTAAGCTTTTGCTTATGAATTTAGGAAAATCAATTGAATGTAAAAAATAATGTTAAATTTATTGAAACTATATTTTATTTAAAATACCATTAAAGCTGTATCCACAGCAATATACCGGATCACTAAATGATCTTCTTATCAAAATACCATTGATGGCTGTCGCTTGGATGCCAGTGATGCCTTCAACAATACAGTCAACTGAAAGTGAGCAATGTGTGTGTATTAGTGACCTAGAATTTGGGATACTCTAAACCAAGCCGACTATAACTGCAAAGACGTACCTGTATATTGTATTGAGTGTTAAGGTGAAAGTGGCTAGTGCATTGTTAAGGCTTGGATACCCAAACCAAGACTAGATGATCCTTTGGGTCCAGTTCAGTGGGATCTTATAATGTAGTCCAGTTCCTCTCCTACGTGGATGAGTGTGGTTGTGATCGCTTTCACGAAATTCTTTTTACTGTAACAATTGAAAGTTCTGATCTAACACATTTTATTTAATCTTAAAAAAGTTTTTGAAAAAAAAATTTATTTAACTCTTGCTCCGATTATTACAGCTGAAAATTCGTAAGTTACAATGAATTCTGTTCGCATTCCTCCAAAATTTAGTTTTTTGTGAAAAATTTTGGGTGTAAAGACAATCGTAGAAATCATTTTAGATAAAAATTTCAAAAAAAGTGAAAATTTTGCTTTAAAAAATTACTTTCACTTGAAGAGGATCTCTTCGAATTTGGATAACATCAAAATGATACTTTAAAAGAAAACCTCCCTCATTTTCAAAAATGCCCTTTTTGAGAATTTCAGGTTGGCTAATTTATTGGATCCGGAAATGGATGAAAAATAAATAAGTTCCAGCGATATTTCATTTTTGAATTTTTGCTGAACACATACGTCACAAATAAACGTACACACGCACAATAAACTAAATTTTCTTGTCAAAATTTTAAAACAAATATTTCCAGTGTAAAAATAGAAAAATTTGATACGATTACAATACTTCTTTTCTGGTATAGTAAGAGAATGTTATTAAATTATGTAATTTAGATTTTAAATGTGTTTTTCTATAGAAGTGAGTAGGGTAAGAAATTTTCAGTATTTGCAACTTTCAAAGAAGCAATTTTTTTAATTTATTTTTGTCTTATTCTCTGCATCATTAATTTTATCATCACGCCCGCATTACTTACATCTATGACAGAATCTTGATGGCCTGACTGGTCTGTCCCTGGTCTCTATGTAGATGATTTTTGCAGATACAGTCACCAGCAAAGACAATCACTTTTCCGCAGTCAATTGCCTGCAGAAAACGTTGAAGATGATATTTAGCAAGTTTATCGCTAAAAGCATTACTTGCTTGCCAATAAGTGGCAATAATTGGGCATTTCTAAGCTTGATTCTCATTGCTTGATTACTGCCTGGACTTTTTCTTAGTTTTCAGCACACAATGGATTTCGTTACCCAACCACACGATCAATCATCTCATCACACATTGGTCATAGCCAATTATTGGAATTTTCAGTTATGGTTCCAAAAGAAAAGCAAGTTTCTCACAAATAAGTTTTAAAGCAATTCGATTTTTTACCCCAAAATTTACGAATTCCACTTTAAAAAAAAGTAATGACCATTTTTTCAGACGAGCTTTACATCCAAATTAGATGTCACGGATGGAGGCAACTAGCAAATGCACTTTACCTGCAAATTCCTTTCATTAACCATTAACTAAAATCCAAGGCCTAAGACCGAGAAAAGCGAACCTACTAAACTACCAAGGCACCTCGAATTCCATTTATTATTTGATAAACCCCAAAGATCTAATCTAAAATAAAATCATTAATAGCATATAATAAACAAATAATTTAAAACAAAAATAATCCTGAAGTTACAGTACAGTATTAAAACTATATTTAGCCAGACGGGTGTAGGTTTAAATTATTATAAGGATGCCCATAATTCCATGTAGAGAACACATACAGTTCACCTAGATTGGTCTACTACAAGTATTCTACGGACGTGACAAACCGTTATTCTCTCTAATATACTCGACAGTTGAAGACGAAAGTACTAAATAATAAAAGTACCTAGGAATTATTGTTCATTAAATTTGACTCATCAAATTTAAGTACCTACTACATATTTATTTTTATATTTAAATCACCAAAATTCCATTTTTATAATTAGTTTCTCTAAATTCTATTAAGCAGATAAATTGCAATTGAGTTTTGAATCTTTGTTTAAGAATTAGAATAAGAAAAAAGTGGTTTTTCGAAAACGAAAAATATGATAAGAAAATTCTAAAGTTGAAGTTGCTCTAAAAATCACTGAATTTCATTTTATCAAAATTCTTTTTGGCGACAGAGACAGATTTTTAAGTAATAATTGTTTCAGATAGAAAAACTTCTATAAACGAACCGGGAACAGTTTTGTTTTAAGTTAGCTAAACTTTCAGTCCCTTTAATCCAATCTAATGGGACCAGACTAGATAGTTATTTGGAAAAGTTGATTAGATAAATATTTTTTAGCTAAATCAAGGGTTAAAAATGAAATATTTTATTGTTTTACTAAAGGAATTCAGTTCGATAGATATTTAATTTACGAGGAGCTAAGGTAGCCGAGCGGTTATAGGCTAGTCCCGCAAAGCTAAGATGCATGGTTGGTTCAGTGGCATCGATTCTCGGTCTCTAGGCCTTGGATTTTATTTAATGGTTTAATATGAGAACTTTATCGTAAAGTACAACATGTATGCTAAACTACTCCGTCTACTACTCGCCTGAAAAAATAGGCATTACTTTACTATTTAATTTAAACAATTTTATATCATTTCGTTGCTTAAATAAAAATTGAGGTATTTATGGTATTACCATTGTGAATAAGCTATTCTTGTTTACACATGAGTTGCTTTAAAGTTACCAGCATTCTACTCCAATTTAACGATAACTGTTTTGTCAGTTTCTAATTTAAAATCATCTACGAGGTGTGGCTATTAAATAACGAGATTGATGCTGCTACAGAAGAACTGTGCATGCGCCAAATCTTAACGACCGACAGCTGTGCAGCGTAAAGCCTTCTCTTTCGATTGCAGCGTCTCACGTATTTGTAGAGAAATCTGTCTGACCGGAACCGTCGTTTGTGTAAGAGGTGTTAGTTTCGTTTTGCCGAAAACATGGATACTACACATGTGGTGGAGCAACGAATTGTCGTGAAATTTCACATCAAAACTTGGTAAAACTGCTACTGAAACTTATCTTTTATTAAAAGAAGTTTATGGCGATGAATGTTAATCATGTGCGCAAGTGTTTGAGTGGTTCAAGCGTTTCTAAGATGGCCGAAAAGACGTTGGAGATGATGACCGCCCGGGTCGCCCATCCACGTCCAAAACGGATGGAAAAATCCATTATAATTAATCAACATTACTACCGTGAGGTGCTTGCTCAATTCCGTGAAAGAGTAAGGAAAAAACGACCCGATTTGTGGAAGAACAAGTCGCGGGGTTCTCCATCAAGACAATGCGCCGGCTCACACTGCATTGTCTGTCAAGACGTTTCTAGCCAAGTACAACATACCAGTTTTAGGCCTCATCCGCCTGACCTGGCCCCATTCTGCATTTAAAGGAACACGATTTCAGTCCGTTGAAGCTGTGAAAGAAAATGACTTCCAGCACTGTTTCGAACAATGGTAAATTCGCCTGGAGCGTTGTAAGGATAGGGGAGGGGTGTATATTGAAGGTGATAATAACTAAATATGTATAAATTTAAAATAAAATGTTTTACAGCAACAGTCTCGTTATTTAATAGCCACACCTACACCTCGTAGTGTATGTATTATTATGTGTGATGATTTATAGTACGTCTATGGGTTCGCTAAATCCAAAATAGTTGCACCCATCAACTATTTCGCAGATAGTTATGGGCAGCTGTTGATAGTTGTTGTTAGAAGAGGCTGGGATAATCTCTGGGACGCTAAGATCTTTGAAGAAGTGGCTATAGTCCCGAAGGTGGACGCTTATCAACTATAATTGGTGCAGCATACCCTACTCAGTACTCTAATTTACTGTCTTCTCGAGTTTACGTCAACTTCTTTTCTTGATACAGTCCAAAGAAGCCTCCAGCCTCTTTGTTAGAATCATCTCTTTAGCCCATAATTATAAATCGTAAACTCTATTCACAGAATGAAGTCTCCGGATCCCTGAGCAAAGTCATTCATCTTATCCCATACCAAACTAATAAGATGAACACACTTGAAAATCTACAATTCTGAATTAGAATTTCTGAACTCATCTCCAAAATTTTGTTTGAAGTTTATACCATAGAGCGGAATTTTAATTACATCTCATAAAATAGGCTTTTTAAATCTGAAATGAGATCAAACGCCGTATTACAAGATATACTCTTAACGAGATACCAAGTTGAACGTACAGGCGAAAAGGAAGTAACTGGGACAACCAGTTTGGACACGCCTGAATCTTCTTCAGCCAATCTCTAACAAAAGATAACTGTCATTCGCTTTTTACAAAAGAAACTTTTTTTTTCTTTTCGCGCCCCACTTTTACAGCAGTAAAAGAAGTCAACAAACTTATGTTGTAGATTTTAGATAGTTATTTGTACGACTAGTAAGGAGAGTGATTTATTTGCGGCACGAGTCGAAGGCGGGTAATCGCACGAATAACAGAACAGATTCGCAACTAGTCATGTAATCTGCTTAAAATAGATAAAGTAAAGTAATTGCACATTTTTTTAAGTGGGCTTTACATCCAACAATCAAAAAGGTGTCGTGGACGGAGGCGACTAGCAAACATACTTTCTTTATGAAATAAAATTTCTTTTATTAATCATTAAATAAAATCCAAGGCCTACGACCGGGAATCATGTGAAGCAAGCCTTCGATCGGGTATGGCACCCGGGCTTGCTCTGGAAACTCAAGGGCATACTTCCCTTCACTCACTTCCTCATCTTGAAGTCCTATTTGTCTGATCGTTATTTTCAAATTCAAATCGGAACATCGTATTCAGCTAAACATCGTATAGAAGCGGGTGTTCCTCAAGGAAGCATCTTAGGACCTATCCTATATGTTATATACACAGCAGACATACCAATCCATCCTGAAGCTGTCCTTCTAACTTATGCAGATGATACCGCTATACTTTCTCCTCACATTGATCTGGTAACTTCACACAGAAATCTTCAAAACTCATCTCTTTTCTCTTGAGTAATTGGTTCAAGAAAATGGGGAAATCAAGTTAAATGATTATAAAAATATTACTTTTACTCTCCGCCGCATCACTTTTCCTCCGATCTTCTATGACTCAATTCCAATTCCTCCTGCCAATGTTGTCCGTTATCTTTGGCTTTATTTAGACAAAAGACTGACTTGGAACCCAGCACGCACGACTTAAACGAACAGAAGTTTATAGAGGTTAAGACTACTCAAAAGACTACTAGACCAACGTTCAAAACTTTCACTTAATAACAAACGACTGATTTACAATTCTATACTAAAACCCGCCTGGACGTACTGGTATTGAACTGGGGGGTTCAACGAAACGCTCCAATCTTTAAAGAATTCAATCTCTTCAGTCTAAAATTCTCCGCACTATCGATAACGGCTCCACTTTACGTTTCAAATCTAACCATCCACACAGACCTGGAAATTCCGTTTGTAGGTCTAGGTTGCACGAACTCGCTATAAAAGTTTTCATCATAACTTGCACTTTCATTCCAATCCTCTTGTCCGCCATTTATCCTCTCATCACCATTCAGATCATCCTCCCAGACGACTAAAAGGCCAGTGGCCTCGCGATTTTCTCTCTTCTGAAGAGAGTAGCTAATCCTAGAGACGACTTAGGGAGTGTTATCACTGGGTAGCTTCTCGCCTCAATTAGTTAGTTTGATGTTAGTTATTGTCATTGTTACTTATAGCGTATCTAGCGCTGGTGTAACTTTACAAATAAATTAAAAAAAAAAAGACCGGGAATCGAACCCAGTACCACAATACATATTAGTTTTACAGGTCTCGCCTCTAACCGCTCGGCTACCGTGGTGCCTTACTTAAAATAAGAAACAAAAACATCAAAATTGTACTTAATAAGTCATGAAACGAGTCAGTATTAAATATTAGTACAAAAAAATTGCTCAAATTGCAACGGTATTATTAATTTACATAGACTGTACAAAGTTAGGTTAGCTGACTTAACGGTAGTTAAGGCGCAAGCTTTAGCTTTGAGATACACTAATTAAAAAAAAAAAGAAGATGCATTTGTAGTTATAAAAAACTATTCATAGCAGTGTTTCTTTACAAAAAATATATACGTATACGATATTGTGGACAGGCAGAATCTTTGAGCCCTAAGGGAAGATATAGTCTTTGTGCCTGTCCTTTCAAAATGTGGTTAATTAGATTCGCAGTGTTTGGATAATATCTTTAATTTTGTTTGTCGTACACGCATATTTATTATTTTATCACTGACCAACTTCAGACCTTCATCCATCATTAGAGGTAGATAAATCAGTAATCTCTGATGATGCATGCAATTCCAAAGAAAAAAAAAAAAAACCAGTCACAGATACAATAAACATGCGTACTACCACGGACAAAATCAAAGATATTACTTTCTCCTTTGATCTCCCAGAATTGTATCAATCCCTCTCAGAAATATGATTTCTATGATTTGACAGTAACATCATCATGTCCAGTACAACCTGCTAAAGTACAAAACGCCCGACAATAGTTGATGACCAAAAAAAAAAGAACGCTTTCAATGGAAACGGTTTCTTTTTTTGGCAAAAGAGGTATCCCCAAATATAGCGACTAAATATCTTCTTAAAGACAAAACAACATTATTATCTCTGAACTAAGCCATAAATTAACACTTATTTCATTGAATTATGCACGATAACTGCAAAAATTAAATAAAAGAATTTACTGTCGAGTAGTAATTTCGGTCACTGACTAATGAAACTTAAAAATAAGATTGTAAAATGGTTAATCTGCGTTTTATTACTACTTTTAAGGATCTACAATATTTTTTATATTTTTTATTAGAGAATCGTTAAATTGCCAACATTAATTTGGACATATGAATTATTAAAAAGTGAAATTTTAATGAAGAGAGAATTTTTTGTTGATGAGGATTTCAAAAAAATGATAATAATAACAATAAAAAGCAAAATAAAATAAAGAAATTGTAAAGATGACGAAGCCACTTAAAAAACAAAAAATGGTTGGAATATAAGACACCACGTGTTGACGATGCAACGATGCGCTGCCTTAGAAGATAGAACACCTCCTAAACAGAAGATTGGTTCTTCGGGTGAAGGTCATGTTCTATTTAAGCTCGAACAAAAAAAAACCTGTATCTTCATTCCATTATTTGAAGAAACTACTTCTACTAGTCATTGTGTCTACATTAGGTAGTCTATCTCAACCACTTTCTATCTACGCCTAATATTTTAGTTGGATTCATGTTGATAAAATATATGGTAGTTGTCTAATACTATCGTTGCTAACAATTGCTAACCACTTTTATTTCTACATTTCTAAATCTTTTTGTACTTTCGTCTCTTTGTCTATAATAAATTTTTATTAGGGAAGGGATTAGCTATGAGGTTAGCATACTGGACTCCCACGCGGAGGTCCCGGGTTCGAATCCAGCAGCTGACCCTTAGATTTTCTCTTCCTAGGAGCTTCTTACAGCTCACTGTCCGGTGATGGACACGAGAGAACACTGTCCGGAGGCCGGCAGTGCACTGGAAAAAGCTCCGGGCGCTAATAACCTCAAGCTGTTGATGAGCAAAAAAAAAAAAAAAAAAATTATTGCTAACCCAAGTAATTTACGCGAAAAAGCGTTACAATAACATTAAACAATGAACAGCATCTATCTTGGCTTGTCTTCAGCAAAAAAATATTCGTTTAATATCCCAGCTTAGATTAGCTAACCTCAATAAGACAAACATTTCAACTCTTGTACTTATGTCTTCGATAGCTCCAATATACGCACTCTATGTAAAAATAACGTTTCAGACTCCTTGCTCCACTTCTCCTGCCAGGTCTTCGAGCCTTTCCGATCACATAAATTAAACAACTTTATTTGATTTAACAGCTTTGCCTGACTCGGAAAATTATGTGAACCTATTTTCTATTAACTCTATAAATCAAATCAACGCTACACAGGGTGATCCATTTAAAACGCACCAATCGCTAATAACTTTTTAGGAAAGCGGAATTTTGAAAAAACCCACAAAGTAAACTATACATTTTTTTTGGTCAAGTTTTCAATTTTTTTTACCCCCGATGCTGTATCTGTATTTTTGGCGGAGTTACGGCCAAAAACCTGATTAGGGTTACATAAGGACCACTTGGTTTTGACAATGATTATGAAAACTACAAAAAAAAATTGTGAAAAATGACGTTGACCCGGTTTCGATATCCGTAATATTAGTCGAGATATTTAAGATCAAAGTTACAATTTTATCTATTCGTGAACGGTTATCAATATTAATTTTCCACCAGAAATACACGTTTTGGGAGGTCCTCTGACTACAAAAAATGTTATTTGTGACGCAAAGTAAAAAAATAATAATAATTGAAGATTTTAAAACATGAAGTGTAATGTAATGGTTGTGGGTGAATCAGGATAAATTTGTTTTATCATCAAATAAAAGCAACCATCACTTACATGTTAATGTACCCCTTATGCAAGACTTCTTGACCAGCGATTACGGTAAGAATATCTTGCCAGGGTGTTGGTCTAATGATCAAGAGCGTGGTTTTGTAAGTGAGAGATCACCAGTTCGAATCCCGCGTATGCAGTTATTCATAATAATACTTAATACATCATAATACTTTTTTTTAATAAAATGTAGATTCGAACTGGGGATCTCCCACTTACAAAACCACGCTCTTGACCCCTCCCTGTTTTGAAAACTGAAACTGATTTTGGAGAATTAAACCATTTTATCCTCGTAATTATACTCGTACTTATTTTTGGGTATTATCATTTCTAAAAGTTCCACCTTCTGGGTGCGCCATGCACATATCAATCTAAAAAAATGACAAAATTTTTTTGTATCGTCTCGGCACAAAGAATCGTCTGGACTAAGAAGTAATGGGAAGGTAAATAATAATACTAAAAAAAAGTGGCTAACTATATACGAGGGTCGTTTGAAAAGTCCGTGCAAAAATAAAAACTACTTAATTTTTTGGGGTAAACCTTTTTTATTTTTCAACATAGTCTCCTTATAGGCTTATACACTTCGTCCAACGCTGCTCTAATTTGTTGATCCCTTCCGAATAATAGGATTTGTCCAAGTCTGAAAAATAGCCATTCGTTTCTGCAATCACCTCCTCGTTTGAATAAAATCTTTTTCCCGCCAGCCATTTCTTCATATTGGGGAACAAATAGTAGTCCGAGGGAGCCAAGTCTGGAGAATAGGGATGTGAAACGAGTTGGAACCCTATTTCCATTAATTTTGCGACCACAACTGCCGAGGTGTGAGCTGGTGCGTAGTCGTGATGGAAAAGGACTTTTTTGTGGGCCAATCGTGGGCGTTTTTCTTGCAGCTCGGATTTCAAACGGTCCAATAACGATGAATAATATGCACCTGTAATAGTTTTACCCTTTTCCAGTTAGTCGATGAGGATTATTCCTTGCGAATCCCAAAAGACAGTCGCCATAATCTTTCCGGCCGAAGGAACGGTCTTCGCCTTTTTTGGCGCAGATTCCCCCTTGGTAACCCATTGTTTATATCGTTCTTTGGTCTCAGGAGTGTAGTGATGTATCCATGTTTCATCCACAGTGACGAAACGACGCTTAAAGTCCTGCGGATTCTTCTGGTACAGCTGCAAACCGTCCTTGAAACACTTCACACGATTTCGTTTTTGGTCAAGCGTGAGCAATCGCGGCACCCATCTTGCGGATAGCTTTGTCATGTCCAAATGTTGATGCAAAATATTATGTACCCGTTCATTCGAGATGCCCACAGCACTAGCAATCTCACGCACCTTCACTCTTCTGTCATCCATCACCATATCATGGATTTTATCAATGATTTCTGGAGTAGTAACCTCAACAGGGCGTCCAGAACGTTCAGCGTCACTTGTGCCCATATGGCCACACCGAAAATTTTGAAACCATTTATAAACTGTTCTAATCGAAGGTGCAGAGTCACCATAATGTTTATCAAGCTTCTCTTTAGTCTCCTGAGGCGTTTTGCCTTTCATAAAGTAGTGTTTAATCAACACACGAAATTCTTTTTCGTCCATTTTTTGAAAATCACTCGACTTCCTCGATTCAAACGAATGCCAAACACAAAGAAATAGACCGATCTGGCTGAAACTTGGTGTGTGTTCTTCCAAGAGATGCTACTAACTAAACATAACCTCGATACGCGCCAGTGGTGCTATCTCTCTGACTTTGCACGGACTTTTCAAACGACCCTCGTATAGTCAATAGATTCGAATTAGCCACTAATTTTACAGAGGATGTTATTACCTCAAATACGATAAGAATATAACTCAGCGACAAAATGACTTGTGACCAGAAAAAAAAACAAAAAAAATAAAATTTTCAAACAATAATATGAGTTAAACGGTAACAAAAGAATGGGTAGAAATATTCAACTTTTGTTTGACTAGAATTGTTCCCAAAGTATAATCAATGGTCTTTAAAAGCACAAAATAGTATTAAACGACATAATCATACCGTGAGATTATGCCTTGAGTTAATATGGAATGTCTGTTTGTTTAATGCTATTGTATGGATTTAAATGTGACCTAAGAATAATGTGAACAAATTGAACTTTTAGAAAATTTAATATTTTTTTAAAAGATATATTAAAACTATTTTTCTGGTATCATTTTTTTGTTTTGTTTTTATTCTAATATTCTTCAGTCAAATTTTCTAACTAGTTGGATGATCTTCAGAGCTGGTTACAAATGCTACTTGTTATAACTTTAGTTACATCTACTCATAGGGAAGGGATTAGATATGAGGTTAGCATACTGGACTCCCACGCGGAGGTCCCGGGTTCGAATCCAGCTGCTGACCCTTAGATTTTCTCTTCCTAGGAGCTTCTAACAGCTCACTGTCCGGTGATGGACAGTGTTGTCTGTAACGAGAGAACACTGTCCGGAGGCCGGCAGTAAACTGAAAAAATCTCTGGGCGCCAATAACCTTAAATGTTGACGCGCCTTAAATCATAAAAAAAAAAAAAAAAAAAAAAAAAAAAAAAAAAAAAAAAAAAATCTCATCTCACTACATTACATAAAATGAATTATTGAGATACTTGTCAAAGATTTTGTCAAACTTTGAGCCTTGAAAAGTGCTTTTAAATTGAAAGGATCCAAAAATTATTATTGTAAATACTTTTTCAAAAAAAATGAGGGAGAAGCAAGCAGAAAGAAATCTATGGCAGCAGTTAATACAAGCTAAAAGCAAAGGTGTGAGTTGCTCGGCTGGCATTTGCTTAAATGGCGATTAATAATGGTCGTTGTATAAAAAAAAAGGGAATAATAGAAAAAAATAGGTTCATAATTTGTAAGGTCTTAAATTATTTTTTTTTAAAAACCCTTCATCAGGAGCTTCTTAGGAGTTGAAGTCTTAAAGCACGTTATAACCAATAAGCATTGCGTAGACGTCAACTTTCAAGAAACTCTTGATGAAGGATACCAAAGGTACTCTTAAAATGTTATTTATTTATTTATTTATTTTTAAGGCACCAAGATAGCCAAGCGGTTAAAGGCGAGGTCTGAAAAGCTATTATGTAATTTGGTATACTGGGTTCGATTCCCGGTCTAGGCTTAGGATTTTATTTAATGGTAAATATGAGAACTTTAAAATACGATTGCTCGTATTCGTGAAACCTAATTTGGTAGTTGGACGTAAAGCCCGCCTGAAAAAATAGACATTTTTTTTTTTTTTTTTAATGAAGACTTGAAACTGCCGAACATTATTTCTCTTAAGACTGAAATTCAATTATTCTCCAGATCAGGCTTTCTCAAAGTGGGAGATAACGCTCCCTTGTGGGGTGCTGGAGACCTACAGGGAGACGGTAAAGGGCCCAGAGAAAATTAGGGGGGTGTTGAAGCGGTTTATGGAGGCGGCGATGGCTGATTTGTGTTTTTCTAATATTTTTGAACTAAAATCAAAACCTGCCTACTACAACATCGATTATTTAGTTGTATCGTTAATTTTGGCCACAAAAGCCAATCCCGCAATTGTATCCTGGATTGTGGACGATTTTTTTTATAGCATCACCATCGTCGTATTCGTGGTGAACGTGGATTTAGTGCTGTGGCAACACTGCTAACTAGAAAGAGAAATCGATTGCAAATTACCGAACGCGGTGACTTACCGGCTGTTTTTTTGAGTAAATTCGAGCCTGATATTAACCTAACTTGTTAAAAAAAATCATCAGCATCATCCTTCACATTAGATTAGTTTTAAAATTTAAATTGAAATGTTTTGTTTTAATTTGAATAAAAGATTTTCTAATATAAAGTTGCGTTATATTGCTCTCATTAGAACAGTCTCATTTAAAGGGTAAGTTCGAACTCAGAAACAGAATAAGACTCATATGGCTCGCTATAATTAAATTAAAGAAATGATAGCGATTGTGATTTTTAAGATGAGGTAAAGTTTATAATTTTACGGGCGCTAGAAAATAATTGATTCTCAAATTGGGGCGGTAGACGAAATAAGTTTGAGAACCACTGCTCTAAATCGCCTCCAGCAGTATAGACCAAGAATTAATGGCGGAAGAGTACTGTTAGGAAATAAAAAAGAAAACATAAAAATTAATTTAAAACTCTTCTTAATCAAGCCAATCTAGATCATGCACTATGTGAAAAATAAACAAAATGAAAAATCCATTCAGTTGTGGTACTCTGGGTCAGAGTAGGGCACTGATTAAAAAAAAAATTAAATTCTAAATTTAATTGATTAAATTTATTTTTAATTTTAATCAGAATTTAATCGGCGAATTTAATCGAAATTTTAATCATATGACAATTATTTAATCAATTAAATTTCAGATTTAATCGTTAATCAAACTAATTTAATCAAACTAAAAAAATTATGATTAAATCTGAGAATTAAATTGAACTTTAATTTTAATCACCGAATTAGTTCAATTTCAATCGTTAATCAAACTAATTTAATCATCCACTTTTATAGCTTTTCAACCAATGGTTCGAACCACGTTTTGGCGAGGCTCTTTTTCTAAGCGTCTTCAATAAATACTTTTCGGTTAATTTTTGTAGACTTGGACTTCTTCACGTGTCTCTACACCAGTGGTTCTTAACCTTTTCATAGACGCGGAACAAAATTATATGTATATATTTTCCTCGCGGAATACTAACATTAAATAATTTGAAATTCGGTATTTAGCAAGAACTTAAAATTAAATTCAAATAAAAAAAAAGGAACTATTTTTGGTTTTCGAATCTTTCCTAAGTTTCTAAATTTCAATATATTTAAAATTGAAATTTCGCGGAACACTTGGACCATATTCGCGGAACACCGGTTAAGAACCACTGCTTAATATCTTCTAAAATTAAAACTGTCCGGTAGGACAGTTGTATAAGGGTTGACCATCAAAAACTGCACGAAAAAGTGTAACGTTGAAAAACACCCAACTTTGACAATTTTTTTCTATTTTTCTATAAAAGATAAAATTCCCAAATTTTCTTTATAATATAGGGCAAATCCTCTTTTAAAATGTAATTTTTTTGCAACCACCCAGATCTAATAGGTTTCGAGAAAAAAGTTGCCGAAAATGAGCAAAAACGGCTTTTTCAAAAAATGTTCTTGTTCTTGTTCTTCTTCTTCTTCTTCTTCTTCTTGTTGTTCTTGTTACCTTTTTTGTAAACAACGTAGCGCCTAAACGCGTGAACCGATTTTCATGAATGAGGTGTCATTCGATTCGGAATTTTATGTAGATGTGCCTTTTGGGGGTCTCGGCCCTGTACATCGAATGGGAGAGGAGTTAGCCCCCTTTATGTAAGGCCCCCTCCAAAATTATTATTACTAATTACTCTGTAAATCTTGGCCCGATTTTGATAAAATTTGGTAGGATGATAGGGTTAGGGCTCCCCTACCTAACAATAAAGCGACGATCTGCTCTTACACTTGTTAAGGGGAAGTATAGCAATCGTTTCAAATTATCGACACGTGAACCGATTTTCATGAATGAAGTGTCATTCGAATCGAAATTTTGTACAGATTTGTACTTTAAAAGTCTCGACGCTATGCCTCATAAGGAGGGGAGTTCGCCCCACCCAAATAAGGCCCTTTCTAAAACTATTATTACCAATATTTCTACAAAGCTTAGTCCGATTTTGATAAAATTTAGCTCAAATAAGTGGTTAAAGCTCCTCTACGTGGCTGTGAAGTGCCATCATGCTCTTACACCTACTAAGAGGAAGTACTGCAATCGTTAAAATTATCAATGAGTGAACCGATTTACATCAATGAATTGTCGTTCGATTCAAAATCTTTGCCTTTTAGGGAGAAGTACTGTAATCGCAGTTTATTTTTCTTGCTCCTCTTAAAAGGAAGTACTGAAATCGCAGTTTAATTTTGCTATTTACGTACAAATACCTTCCTATTTTATTCAAAACGCTTTCTCAAAAAAATGGTTATTGAGGATGGTTTGGGGACCGCAACTATAATCATTCTTTAAAAAGATCTCTCCAGTGGTAGTTACGGTTCCGATTTAACACCTTATCAGGTTATAATGATAGAATAGCTTATTCCAAATTTTAAAAAATCTGTAAAGCAGACGTAACTTTGCAAATAGACAAAAAGGAAAATCTATCCAAAAGGTACAAAAATCTCCTTAACAAAAACTTACAGTTTTAAAAGTTAAGTATAAGGGTTGATTAAACGCCAAAAGGTACACAAATCAGCAGTTCCCAACATTTCATTAATACTTCATTGATATAATTTAAGTAATTTTACTGCATTAACTTTTCCTTCACATTTTTTAGAATTTATTAGATGTCACAGACCCTTATGCTGGCCAGTTCATTCATAATATTTTTTTATTATAATTATGATAAAATGAGTGATGAATTATTCTGAGTAGTCACATATACATGCATGTTAAAGTAGAAAAAAACAAAGTTAGAGTCGGCCACTTTTTAAATTTCAATCACGGAGGATTCAAAACAATATTTCAGTCTTAAATTCGTCTTACCGAAATATTCGTGAGCACAAATAACATACATTTAATAACAAGTAGATTATTCAACAATATTTACTCATTTCTCAATTGTAATTTAATTTAGTCCCCCTAATTTTACTTATGGTAAAATACTGGAATAATTAGCTGTCCTAAAAATATGCATATCTTTATTTTCTTTATTTTATATTACATATATATAACATTGTGGGAAGAACACCTAGATTGAGAATGTAATTGAAGAAAACTATATTATTTGCGATAAAGCCAGATTATTTATTACTTATTACAAACGTTTGACTACAACATAAAATAACAATTACTTTAATCGAAGAATGAACTTAAACCAATGATTTTTATTTAAAAATAAAAATAAATGCATAAAATCATTGATGTAAAAAAAGTTTATGAATTTTTTAGCCTCTTATTTTTTTTATATTTTTTATAACGTTTTCTTTTTCACCTGTGATTAATAGTTTGATTATTATAGATAAATAGATATTACAGTCAATATAAGTTAAATGATGTGCTACTTGAGTAAATATTTTGTAGACGAAAATGGCCAGCATAAGGGTCTGTGACATCTAATAAATTCTAAAAAATGTGAAGGAAAAGTTAATGCAGTAAAATTACTTAAATTATATCACTGAAGTATTAATGAAATGTTAGGAACTGCTGATTTGTGTACCTTTTGGCGTTTAATCAACCCTTATACTTAACTTTTAAAACTGTAAGTTTTTGTTAAGGAGTTATAGATCTGCGCACAAAAAAACTATAGTTTATAATTGAGAAAAACAAAGTGTATAAGAGAACAAAATATCATACCAATACATGGTTCACAGTGGGAGATATAAAACGGCCACAATTTTACAGAATTTCATGACCCAAAACATTTTCTACCCTTTATATCTTCTACATTTATAGATCTGTGCACAAAATAACTATAGTTTATAATTGAGACAAACAAAGTGTACAAGAAAACAAAATTTCATACAAATACGTGGTTCACAGTGGGAGATATAGAACGGCCATAATTTTACAGAATTTCATGACCCAAAAAATTTTCAACCCTTTATATCTTCTACATTTATAGATCTGTGCACAAAACAACTATAGTTTATAATTGAGAAAAACAAAGTGTAAAAGAGAACAAAGTTCCATATCAATACGTGGTTCACAGTGGGAAATTTAGAACGGCCAAAATTTTACAGAATTTCATGACCCAAAAAATTTTCAACCCTTTATATCTTCTAACTTTTTAGATCTGTGCACAAAATAACTATAGTTTATAATTGAGAAAAACAAAGTGTATAAGAGAACAAAATTCCATATTAATACGTGGTTCACAGTGTGAGATATAGAACGGCCATAATTTTACAGAATTTCATGACCCAAAACATTTTCAACACTTTATATCTTCTACCTTTTTAGATCTGTGCACAAAATAACTATAGTTTATAATTGAGAAAAACAAAGTGTATAAGGGAACAAAATTCCATATCAATACGTGGTTTACAGTGGGAAATTTAGAACGGCCACAATTTTACAGAATTTCATGACCCAAAAAAATTTCAACCCTTTATATCTTCTACCTTTTTAGATCTGTGCACAAAATAATTATAGTTTATAATTGAAAAAAACAAAGTGTATAAGAGAACAAAATTCCATATTAATACGTGGTTCACAGTGTGAGATATAGAACGGCCATAATTTTACAGAATTTCATGACCCAAAACATTTTAAACCCTTTATATCTTCTACCTTTTTAGATCTGTGCACAAAATAACTATAGCTTATAATTGAGAAAAACAAAGTGTATAAGAGAACAAAATTCCATATTAATACGTGGTTCACAGTGTGAGATATAGAACGGCCATAATTTTACAGAATTTCATGACCCAAAAAAATTTCAACCCTTTATATCTTCTACCTTTTTAGATCTGTGCACAAAATAATTATAGTTTATAATTGAAAAAAACAAAGTGTATAAGAGAACAAAATTCCATATTAATACGTGGTTCACAGTGTGAGATATAGAACGGCCATAATTTTACAGAATTTCATGACCCAAAACATTTTAAACCCTTTATATCTTCTACCTTTTTAGATCTGTGCACAAAATAACTATAGCTTATAATTGAGAAAAACAAAGTGTATAAGAGAACAAAATTCCATATCAATACGTGGTTTACAGTGAGAGATATAGACCGGCCACAATTTTACTGAAATTCATGACCCAAATAATTTTCAACCCTTTATATCTTCTACATTTATAGATCTGTGCACAAAATAACTATAGTTTATAATTGAGAAAAACAAAGTGTATAAGAGAACAAAGTTCCATATCAATACGTGGTTCACAGTGGGAAATTTAGAACAGCCACAATTTTACAGAATTTCATGACCCAAAAAATTTTCAACCCTTTATATCTTCTACCTTTTTAGATCTGTGCACAAAATAACTATAGTTTATAATTGAGAAAAACAAAGTGTATAAAAGAACAAAATTCCATATTAATACGTGGTTCACACTGTGAGATATAGAACGGCCATAATTTTACAGAATTTCATGACCCAAAACATTTTCAACCCTTTATATCTTCTACCTTTTTAGATCTGTGCACAAAATAACTATAGTTTATAATTGAGAAAAACAAAGTGTATAAGAGAACAAAATTCCATATTAATACGTGGTTCACAGTGTGAGATATAGAACGGCCATAATTTTACAGAATTTCATGACCCAAAACATTTTCTACCCTTTATATCTTCTACATTTATAGATCTGTGCACAAAATAACTATAGTTTATAATTGAGACAAACAAAGTGTACAAGAAAACAAAATTTCATACAAATACGTGGTTCACAGTGGGAGATATAGAACGGCCATAATTTTACAGAATTCCATGGCCCAAAAAATTTTAAACCCTTTATATCTTCTACCATTTTAGATCTGTGCACAAAATAACTATAGTTTATAATTGAGAAAAACAAAGTGTATAAGAGAACTAAATTCCATACCAATACATGGTTCACAGTGGGAGATATAGAACGGCCACAATTTTACAGAATTTCATGACCAAAAACATTTTCTACCCTTTATATCTTCTACCTTTTTAGATCTGTGCACAATATAACTATAGTTTATAATTGAGAAAAACAAAGTGTATAAGAGAACAAAGTTCCATATCAATACGTGGTTCACAGTGGGAAATTTAGAACAGCCACAATTTTACAGAATTTCATGACACAAAAAATTTTCAACCCTTTATATCTTCTACCTTTTTAGATCTGTGCACAAAATAACTATAGTTTATAATTGAGACAAACAATGTGTACAAGAAAACAAAATTTCATACAAATACGTGGTTCACAGTGGGAGATATAGAACGGCCATAATTTTACAGAATTTCATGGCCCAAAAAATTTTAAACCCTTTATATCTTCTACCTTTTTAGATCTGTGCACAAAATAACTATAGTTTATAATTGAGAAAAACAAAGTGTATAAGAGAACAAAATTCCATACCAATACATGGTTCACAGTGGGAGATATAGAACGGCCACAATTTTACAGAATTTCATGACCCAAAACATTTTCTACCCTTTATATCTTCTACCTTTTTAGATCTGTGCACAATATAACTATAGTTTATAATTGAGAAAAACAAAGTGTATAAGAGAACAAAATTCCATATTAATACGTGGTTCACAGTGTGAGATATAGAACGGCCATAATTTTACAGAATTTCATGACCCAAAACATTTTAAACACTTTATATCGTCTACCTTTTTAGATCTGTGCACAAAATAACTATAGCTTATAATTGAGAAAAACAAAGTGTATAAGAGAACAAAATTCCATATCAATACGTGGTTTACAGTGGGAGATATAGACCGGCCACAATTTTACTGAAATTCATGACCCAAATAATTTTCAACCCTTTATATCTTCTACATTTATAGATCTGTGCACAAAATAACTATAGTTTATAATTGAGAAAAACAAAGTGTATAAGAGAACAAAGTTCCATATCAATACGTGGTTCACAGTGGAAAATTTAGAACAGCCACAATTTTACAGAATTTCATGACCCAAAAAATTTTCAACCCTTTATATCTTCTACCTTTTTAGATCTGTGCACAAAATAACTATAGTTTATAATTGAGAAAAACAAAGTGTATAAAAGAACAAAATTCCATATTAATACGTGGTTCACACTGTGAGATATAGAACGGCCATAATTTTACAGAATTTCATGACCCAAAACATTTTCAACCCTTTATATCTTCTACCTTTTTAGATCTGTGCACAAAATAACTATAGTTTATAATTGAGAAAAACAAAGTGTATAAGAGAACAAAATTCCATATTAATACGTGGTTCACAGTGTGAGATATAGAACGGCCATAATTTTACAGAATTTCATGACCCAAAACATTTTCTACCCTTTATATCTTCTACATTTATAGATCTGTGCACAAAATAACTATAGCTTATAATTGAGAAAAACAAAGTGTATAAGAGAACAAAATTCCATATCAATACGTGGTTTACAGTGGGAGATATAGACCGGCCACAATTTTACTGAAATTCATGACCCAAATAATTTTCAACCCTTTATATCTTCTACATTTATAGATCTGTGCACAAAATAACTATAGTTTATAATTGAGAAAAACAAAGTGTATAAGAGAACAAAGTTCCATATCAATACGTGGTTCACAGTGGGAAATTTAGAACAGCCACAATTTTACAGAATTTCATGACCCAAAAAATTTTCAACCCTTTATATCTTCTACCTTTTTAGATCTGTGCACAAAATAACTATAGTTTATAATTGAGAAAAACAAAGTGTATAAAAGAACAAAATTCCATATTAATACGTGGTTCACACTGTGAGATATAGAACGGCCATAATTTTACAGAATTTCATGACCCAAAACATTTTCAACCCTTTATATCTTCTACCTTTTTAGATCTGTGCACAAAATAACTATAGTTTATAATTGAGAAAAACAAAGTGTATAAGAGAACAAAATTCCATATTAATACGTGGTTCACAGTGTGAGATATAGAACGGCCATAATTTTACAGAATTTCATGACCCAAAACATTTTCTACCCTTTATATCTTCTACATTTATAGATCTGTGCACAAAATAACTATAGTTTATAATTGAGACAAACAAAGTGTACAAGAAAACAAAATTTCATACAAATACTTGGTTCACAGTGGGAGATAGAGAACGGCCATAATTTTACAGAATTCCATGGCCCAAAAAATTTTAAACCCTTTATATCTTCTACCTTTTTAGATCTGTGCACAAAATAACTATAGTTTATAATTGAGAAAAACAAAGTGTATAAGAGAACAAAATTCCATACCAATACATGGTTCACAGTGGGAGATATAGAACGGCCACAATTTTACAGAATTTAATGACCCAAAACATTTTCTACCCTTTATATCTTCTACCTTTTTAGATCTGTGCACAATATAACTATAGTTTATAATTGAGAAAAACAAAGTGTATAAGAGAACAAAGTTCCATATCAATACGTGGTTCACAGTGGGAAATTTAGAACAGCCCCAATTTTACAGAATTTCATGACCCAAAAAATTTTCAACCCTTTATATCTTCTACCTTTTTAGATCTGTGCACAATATAACTATAGTTTATAATTGAGAAAAACAAAGTGTATAAGAGAACAAAATTCCATATTAATACGTGGTTCACAGTGTGAGATATAGAACGGCCATAATTTTACAGAATTTCATGACCCAAAACATTTTAAACCCTTTATATCTTCTACCTTTTTAGATCTGTGCACAAAATAACTATAGCTTATAATTGAGAAAAACAAAGTGTATAAGAGAACAAAATTCCATATCAATACGTGGTTTACAGTGGGAGATATAGACCGGCCACAATTTTACTGAAATTCATGACCCAAATAATTTTCAACCCTTTATATCTTCTACATTTATAGATCTGTGCACAAAATAACTATAGTTTATAATTGAGAAAAACAAAGTGTATAAGAGAACAAAGTTCCATATTAATACGCGGTTCACAGTGGGAAATTTAGAACGGCCACACATTTACAGAATTTCATGACCCAAAAAATTTTCAACCCTTTATATCTTCTACCTTTTTAGATCTGTGCACAAAATAACTATAGTTTATAATTGAGAAAAACAAAGTGTATAAGAGAACAAAATTCCATATTAATACGTGGTTCACAGTGTGAGATATAGAACGGCCATAATTTTACAGAATTTCATGACCCAAAACATTTTCAACCCTTTATATCTTCTACCTTTTTAGATCTGTGCACAAAATAACTATAGTTTATAATTGAGAAAAACAAAGTGTAAAAGAGAACAAAGTTCCATATCAATACGTGGTTAAAAGTGGGAAATTTAGAACGGCCACAATTTTACAGAATTTCATGACCCAAAAAATTTTCAACCCTTTATATCTTCTACCTTTTTAGATCTGTGCACAAAATAACTATAGTTTATAATTGAGAAAAACAAAGTGTATAAGAGAACAAAATTCCATATTAATACGTGGTTCACAGTGTGAGATATAGAACGGCCATAATTTTACAGAATTTCATGACCCAAAACATTTTCAACACTTTATATCTTCTACCTTTTTAGATCTGTGCACAAAATAACTATAGTTTATAATTGAGAAAAACAAAGTGTATAAGGGAACAAAATTCCATATCAATACGTGGTTTACAGTGGGAAATTTAGAACGGCCACAATTTTACAGAATTTCATGACCCAAAAAATTTTCAACCCTTTATATCTTCTACCTTTTTAGATCTGTGCACAAAATAATTATAGTTTATAATTGAGAAAAACAAAGTGTATAAGAGAACAAAATTCCATATTAATACGTGGTTCACAGTGTGAGATATAGAACGGCCATAATTTTACAGAATTTCATGACCCAAAACATTTTAAACCCTTTATATCTTCTACCTTTTTAGATCTGTGCACAAAATAACTATAGTTTATAATTGAGAAAAACAAAGTGTATAAGAGAACAAAATTCCATATCAATACGTGGTTTACAGTGGGAAGGTTAGAACGGCCACAATTTTACAGAATTTCATGACCCAAAAAATTTTCAACCCTTTATATCTTCTACCTTTTTAGATCTGTGCACAAAATAACTATAGTTTATAATTGAGAAATACAAAGTGTAGAAGAGAACAAAATTCCATATCAATACGTGGTTCAAAGAGAGAGATATAGAACGGCCACCATTTTAAAAAATTTCATGACCCAAAAAATTTTCTACCCTTTATATCTTCTACCTTTTTAGATCTGTGCACAAAATAACTATAGTTTATAATTGAGAAAAACAAAGTGTATAAGAGAACAAAATTCCATATCAATACGTGGTTTACAGTGGGAAATTTAGAACGGCCACAATTTTACAGAATTTCATGACCCAAAAAATTTTCAACCCTTTATATCTTTTACCTTTTTAGATCTGTGCACAAAATAATTATAGTTTATAATTGAGAAAAACAAAGTGTATAAGAAAACAAAATTCCATATTAATACGTGGTTCACAGTGTGAGATATAGAACGGCCATAGTTTTACAGAATTTCATGACCCAAAACATTTTCAACCCTTTATATCTTCTACCTTTTTAGATCTGTGAACAAAATAACTATAGTTTATAATTGAGAAAAACAAAGTGTATATGAGAACAAAATTCCATACCAATACATGGTTCACAGTGGGAGATATAGAACGGCCACAATTTTACAGAATTTCATGACCCAAAACATTTTCTACCCTTTATATCTTCTACCTTTTTAGATCTGTGCACAATATAACTATAGTTTATAATTGAGAATAACAAAGTGTATAAGAGAACAAAATTCCATACCAATACATGGTTCACAGTGGGAGTTATAGAACGGCCATAATTTTACAGAATTACATGAGCCAAAACATTTTCAACCCTTTATATCTTCTACATTTATAGATCTGTGCACAAAATAACTATAGTTTATAATTGAGAAAAACAAAGTGTATAAGAGAACAAAGTTCCATATTAATACGTGGTTCACAGTGGGAAATTTAGAACGGCCACAATTTTACAGAATTTCATGACCCAAAAAATTTTCAACCCTTTATATCTTCTACCTTTTTAGATCTGTGCACAAAATAACTATAGTTTATAATTGAGAAAAACAAAGTGTATAAGAGAACAAAATTCCATATTAATACGTGGTTCACCGTGTGAGATATAGAACGGCCATAATTTTACAGAATTTCATGACCAAAAACATTTTCAACCCTTTATATCTTCTACCTTTTTAGTTCTGTGCACAAAATAACTATAGTTTATAATTGAGAAAAACAAAGTGTAAAAGAGAACAAAGTTCCATATCAATACGTGGTTCAAAGTGGGAAATTTAGAACGGCCACAATTTTACAGAATTTCATGACCCAAAAAATTTTCAACCCTTTATATCTTCTACCTTTTTAGATCTGTGCACAAAATAACTATAGTTTATAATTGAGAAAAACAAAGTGTATAAGAGAACAAAATTCCATATTAATACGTGGTTCTCAGTGTGAGATATAGAACGGCCATAATTTTACAGAATTTCATGACCCAAAACATTTTCAACACTTTATATCTTCTACCTTTTTAGATCTGTGCACAAAATAACTATAGTTTATAATTGAGAAAGACAAAGTGTATAAGGAAACGAAATTCCATATCAATACGTGGTTTACAGTGGGAAATTTAGAACGGCCACAATTTTACAGAATTTCATGACCCAAAAAATTTTCAACCCTTTATATCTTCTACATTTATAGATCTGTGCACAAAATAACTATAGTTTATAATTGACAAAAACAAAGTGTATAAGAGAACAATGTTCCATATCAATACGTAGTTCACAGTGAGAAATTTAGAACAGCCACAATTTTACAGAATTTCATGACCCAAAAAATTTTCAACCCTTTATATCTTCTACCTTTTTAGATCTGTGCACAAAATAACTATAGTTTATAATTGAGAAAAACAAAGTGTATAAGAGAACAAAATTCCATATTAATACGTGGTTCACACTGTGAGATATAGAACGGCCATAATTTTACAGAATTTCATGACCCAAAAAATTTTCAACCCTTTATATCTTCTACCTTTTTAGATCTGTGCACAAAATAACTATAGTTTATAATTGAGAAAAACAAAGTGTACAAGAGAACAAAATTCCATATCAATACGTGGTTCAAAGAGAGAGATATAGAACGGCCACCATTTTAAAGAATTTCATGACCCAAAAAATTTTCTACCCTTTATATCTTCTACCTTTTTAGATCTGGGCACAAAATAACTATAGTTTATAATTGAGAAAAACAAAGTGTATAAGAGAACAAAATTCCATATCAATACGTGGTTTACAGTGGGAAATTTAGAACGGCCACAATTTTACAGAATTTCATGACCCAAAAAATTTTCAACCCTTTATATCTTTTACCTTTTTAGATCTGTGCACAAAATAATTATAGTTTATAATTGAGAAAAACAAAGTGTATAAGAAAACAAAATTCCATATTAATACGTGGTTCACAGTGTGAGATATAGAACGGCCATAATTTTACAGAATTTCATGACCCAAAACATTTTCAACCCTTTATATCTTCTACCTTTTTAGATCTGTGCACAAAATAACTATAGTTTATAATTGAGAAAAACAAAGTGTATAAGAGAACCAAATTCCATATCAATACGTGGTTTACAGTGGGAAATTTAGAACGGCCATAATTTTACAGAATTTCATGACCCAAAAATTTTTCAACCCTTTATATCTTCTCCCTTTTTAGATCTGTGCACAAAATAACTATAGTTTATAATTGAGTAAAACAAAGTGTATAAGAGAACAAAGTTCCATATCAATACGTGGTTCACAGTGTGAGATACAAAACGGCCATAATTTTACAGAATTTCATGACCCAAAACATTTTCAACCCTTCATATCTTCTACATTTATAGATCTGTGCACAAAATAACTATAGTTTATAATTGAAAAAAACAAAGTGTATAAGAGAACAAAATTCCATACCAATACATGGTTCACAGTGGGAGTTATAGAACGGCCATAATTTTACAGAATTACATGAGCCAAAACATTTTCAACCCTTTATATCTTCTACATTTATAGATCTGTGCACAAAATAACTATAGTTTATAATTGAGAAAAACAAAGTGTATAAGAGAACAAAGTTCCATATTAATACGTGGTTCACAGTGGGAAATTTAGAACGGCCACAATTTTACAGAATTTCATGACCCAAAAAATTTTCAACCCTTTATATCTTCTACCTTTTTAGATCTGTGCACAAAATAACTATAGTTTATAATTGAGAAAAACAAAGTGTATAAGAGAACAAAATTCCATATTAATACGTGGTTCACAGTGTGAGATATAGAACGGCCATAATTTTACAGAATTTCATGACCCAAAACATTTTCAACCCTTTATATCTTCTACCTTTTTAGATCTGTGCACAAAATAACTATAGTTTATAATTGAGAAAAACAATGTGTAAAAGAGAACAAAGTTCCATATCAATACGTGGTTAAAAGTGGGAAATTTAGAACGGCCACAATTTTACAGAATTTCATGACCCAAAAAATTTTCAACCCTTTATATCTTCTACCTTTTTAGATCTGTGCACAAAATAACTATAGTTTATAATTGAGAAAAACAAAGTGTATAAGAGAACAAAATTCCATATTAATACGTGGTTCACAGTGTGAGATATAGAACGGCCATAATTTTACAGAATTTCATGACCCAAAACATTTTCAACACTTTATATCTTCTACCTTTTTAGATCTGTGCACAAAATAACTATAGTTTATAATTGAGAAAAACAAAGTGTATAAGGGAACAAAATTCCATATCAATACGTGGTTTACAGTGGGAAATTTAGAACGGCCACAATTTTACAGAATTTCATGACCCAAAACATTTTCTACCCTTTATATCTTCTACCTTTTTAGATCTGTGCACAATATAACTATAGTTTATAATTGAGAAAAACAAAGTGTATAAGAGAACGAAATTCTATATTAATACGTGGTTCACAGTGTGAGATATAGAACGGCCATAATTTTACAGAATTTCATGACCCAAAACATTTTAAACCCTTTATATCTTCTACCTTTTTAGATCTGTGCACAAAATAACTATAGCTTATAATTGAGAAAAACAAAGTGTATAAGAGAACAAAATTCCATATCAATACGTGGTTTACAGTGGGAGATATAGACCGGCCACAATTTTACTGAAATTCATGACCCAAATAATTTTCAACCCTTTATATCTTCTACATTTATAGATCTGTGCACAAAATAACTATAGTTTATAATTGAGAAAAACAAAGTGTATAAGAGAACAAAGTTCCATATCAATACGTGGTTCACAGTGGGAAATTTAGAAAAGCCACAATTTTACAGAATTTCATGACCCAAAAAATTTTCAACCCTTTATATCTTCTACCTTTTTAGATCTGTGCACAAAATAACTATAGTTTATAATTGAGAAAAACAAAGTGTATAAGAGAACAAAATTCCATATTAATACGTGGTTCACAGTGTGAGATATAGAACGGCCATAATTTTACAGAATTTCATGACCCAAAACATTTTCAACCCTTTATATCTTCTACATTTATAGATCTGTGCACAAAATAACTATAGTTTATAATTGAGACAAACAAAGTGTACAAGAAAACAAAATTTCATACAAATACGTGGATCACAGTGGGAAATTTAGAACAGCCACAATTTTACAGAATTTCATGACCCAAAACATTTTCAACCCTTTATATCTTCTACCTTTTTAGATCTGTGCACAAAATAACTATAGTTTATAATTGAGAAAAACAAAGTGTACAAGAGAACAAAATTCCATATCAATACGTGGTTCAAAGAGAGAGATATAGAACGGCCACCATTTTAAAGAATTTCATGACCCAAAAAATTTTCTACCCTTTATATCATTTACCTTTTTAGATCTGAGCACAAAATAACTATAGTTTATAATTGAGAAAAACAAAGTGTATAAGAGAACAAAGTTCCATATCAATACGTGGTTCACAGTGGGAAATTTAGAACAGCCACAATTTTACAGAATTTCATGACCCAAAAAATTTTCAACCCTTTATATCTTTTGCCTTTTTAGATCTGTGCACAAAGTAATTATAGTTTATAATTGAGAAAAACAAAGTGTATATGAAAACAAAATTCCATATTAATACGTGGTTCACAGTGTGAGATATAGAACGGCCATAATTTTACAGAATTTCATGACCCAAAACATTTTCAACCCTTTATATCTTCTACCTTTTTAGATCTGTGAACAAAATAACTATAGTTTATAATTGAGAAAAACAAAGTGTATAAGAGAACCAAATTCCATATCAATACGTGGTTTACAATGGGAAATTTAGAACGGCCATAATTTTACAGAATTTCATGACCCAAAAAATTTTCAACCCTTTATATCTTCTACATTTATAGATCTGTGCACAAAATAACTATAGTTTATAATTGACAAAAACAAAGTGTATAAGAGAACAATGTTCTATATCAATACGTAGTTCACAGTGAGAAATTTAGAACAGCCACAATTTTACAGAATTTCATGACCCAAAAAATTTTCAACCCTTTATATCTTCTACCTTTTTAGATCTGTGCACAAAATAACTATAGTTTATAATTGAGAAAAACAAAGTGTACAAGAGAACAAAATTCCATATCAATACGTGGTTCAAAGAGAGAGATATAGAACGGCCACCATTTTAAAGAATTTCATGACCCAAAAAATTTTCTACCCTTTATATCTTCTACCTTTTTAGATCTGGGCACAAAATAACTATAGTTTATAATTGAGAAAAACAAAGTGTATAAGAGAACAAAATTCCATATCAATACGTGGTTTACAGTGGGAAATTTAGAACGGCCACAATTTTACAGAATTTCATGACCCAAAAAATTTTCAACCCTTTATATCTTTTACCTTTTTAGATCTGTGCACAAACTAATTATAGTTTATAATTGAGAAAAACAAAGTGTATAAGAAAACAAAATTCCATATTAATACGTGGTTCACAGTGTGAGATATAGAACGGCCATAATTTTACAGAATTTCATGACCCAAAACATTTTCAACCCTTTATATCTTCTACCTTTTTAGATCTGTGCACAAAATAACTATAGTTTATAATTGAGAAAAACAAAGTGTATAAGAGAACCAAATTCCATATCAATACGTGGTTTACAGTGGGAAATTTAGAACGGCCATAATTTTACAGAATTTCATGACCCAAAAATTTTTCAACCCTTTATATCTTCTCCCTTTTTAGATCTGTGCACAAAATAACTATAGTTTATAATTGAGAAAAACAAAGTGTATAAGAGAACAAAGTTCCATATCAATACGTGGTTCACAGTGTGAGATACAAAACGGCCATAATTTTACAGAATTTCATGACCCAAAACATTTTCAACCCTTCATATCTTCTACATTTATAGATCTGTGCACAAAATAACTATAGTTTATAATTGAGAAAAACAAAGTGTAAAAGAGAACAAAGTTCCATATCAATACGTGGTTCAAAGAGAGAGATATAGAACGGCCACCATTTTAAAGAATTTCATGACCCAAAAAATTTTCTACCCTTTATATCTTCTACCTTTTTAGATCTGGGCACAAAATAACTATAGTTTATAATTGAGAAAAACAAAGTGTATAAGAGAACAAAATTCCATATCAATACGTGGTTTACAGTGGGAAATTTAGAACGGCCATAATTTTACAGAATTTCATGACCCAAAAAATTTTCAACCCTTTATATCTTTTACCTTTTTAGATCTGTGCACAAAATAATTATAGTTTATAATTGAGAAAAACAAAGTGTATAAGAAAACAAAATTCCATATTAATACGTGGTTCACAGTGTGAGATATAGAACGGCCATAATTTTACAGAATTTCATGACCCAAAACATTTTCAACCCTTTATATCTTCTACCTTTTTAGATCTGTGCACAAAATAACTATAGTTTATAATTGAGAAAATTAAAGTGTATAAGAGAACCAAATTCCATATCAATACGTGGTTTACAGTGGGAAATTTAGAACGGCCATAATTTTACAGAATTTCATGACCCAAAAATTTTTCAACCCTTTATATCTTCTCCTTTTTTAGATCTGTGCACAAAATAACTATAGTTTATAATTGAGAAAAACAAAGTGTATAAGAGGACAAAGTTCCATATCAATACGTGGTTCACAGTGTGAGATACAAAACGGCCATAATTTTACAGAATTTCATGACCCAAAACATTTTCAACCCTTCATATCTTCTACATTTATAGATCTGTGCACAAAATAACTATAGTTTATAATTGAAAAAAACAAAGTGTATAAGAGAACAAAATTCCATACCAATACATGGTTCACAGTGGGAGTTATAGAACGGCCATAATTTTACAGAATTACATGAGCTAAAACATTTTCAACCCTTTATATCTTCTACATTTATAGATCTGTGCACAAAATAACTATAGTTTATAATTGAGAAAAACAAAGTGTATAAGAGAACAAAGTTCCATATTAATACGTGGTTCACAGTGGGAAATTTAGAACGGCCACAATTTTACAGAATTTCATGACCCAAAAAATTTTCAACCCTTTATATCTTCTACCTTTTTAGATCTGTGCACAAAATAACTATAGTTTATAATTGAGAAAAACAAAGTGTATAAGAGAACAAAATTCCATATTAATACGTGGTTCACAGTGTGAGATATAGAACGGCCATAATTTTACAGAATTTCATGACCCAAAAAATTTTCAACCCTTTATATCTTCTACCTTTTTAGATCTGTGCACAAAATAACTATAGTTTATAATTGAGAAAAACAAAGTGTAAAAGAGAACAAAGTTCCATATCAATACGTGGTTAAAAGTGGGAAATTTAGAACGGCCACAATTTTACAGAATTTCATGACCCAAAAAATTTTCAACCCTTTATATCTTCTACCTTTTTAGATCTGTGCACAAAATAACTATAGTTTATAATTGAGAAAAACAAAGTGTATAAGAGAACAAAATTCCATATCAATACGTGGTTTACAGTGGGAAATTTAGAACGGCCACAATTTTACAGAATATGATGACCCAAAAAATTTTCAACCCTTTATATCTTTTACCTTTTTAGATCTGTGCACAAAATAATTATAGTTTATAATTGAGAAAAACAAAGTGTATAAGAAAACAAAATTCCATATTAATACGTGGTTCACAGTGTGAGATATAGAACGGGCATAGTTTTACAGAATTTCATGACCCAAAACATTTTCAACCCTTTATATCTTCTACCTTTTTAGATCTGTGAACTAAATAACTATAGTTTATAATTGAGAAAAACAAAGTGTATAAGAGAACAAAATTCCATACCAATACATGGTTCACAGTGGGAGATATAGAACGGCCACAATTTTACAGAATTTCATGACCCAAAACATTTTCTACCCTTTATATCTTCTACCTTTTTAGATCTGTGCACAATATAACTATAGTTTATAATTGAGAAAAACAAAGTGTATAAGAGAACAAAATTCCATACCAATACATGGTTCACAGTGGGAGTTATAGAACGGCCATAATTTTACAGAATTACATGAGCCAAAACATTTTCAACCCTTTATATCTTCTACATTTATAGATCTGTGCACAAAATAACTATAGTTTATAATTGAGAAAAACAAAGTGTATAAGAGAAAAAAGTTCCATATTAATACGTGGTTCACAGTGGGAAATTTAGAACGGCCACAATTTTACAGAATTTCATGACCCAAAAAATTTTCAACCCTTTATATCTTCTACCTTTTTAGATCTGTGCACAAAATAACTATAGTTTATAATTGAGAAAAACAAAGTGTAAAAGAGAACAAAGTTCCATATCAATACGTGGTTAAAAGTGGGAAATTTAGAAGGGCCACAATTTTACAGAATTTCATGACCCAAATAATTTTCAACCCTTTATATCTTCTACCTTTTTAGATCTGTGCACAAAATAACTATAGTTTATAATTGAGAAAAACAAAGTGTAAAAGAGAACAAAGTTCCATATCAATACGTGGTTCAAAGAGAGAGATATAGAACGGCCACCATTTTAAAGAATTTCATGACCCAAAAAATTTTCTACCCTTTATATCTTCTACCTTTTTAGATCTGGGCACAAAATAACTATAGTTTATAATTGAGAAAAACAAAGTGTATAAGAGAACAAAATTCCATATCAATACGTGGTTTACAGTGGGAAATTTAGAACGGCCACAATTTTACAGAATTTCATGACCCAAAAAATTTTCAACCCTTTATATCTTTTACCTTTTTAGATCTGTGCACAAAATAATTATAGTTTATAATTGAGAAAAACAAAGTGTATAAGAAAACAAAATTCCATATTAATACGTGGTTCACAGTGTGAGATATAGAACGGCCATAATTTTACAGAATTTCATGACCCAAAACATTTTCAACCCTTTATATCTTCTACCTTTTTAGATCTGTGCACAAAATAACTATAGTTTATAATTGAGAAAATTAAAGTGTATAAGAGAACCAAATTCCATATCAATACGTGGTTTACAGTGGGAAATTTAGAACGGCCATAATTTTACAGAATTTCATGACCCAAAAATTTTTCAACCCTTTATATCTTCTCCTTTTTTAGATCTGTGCACAAAATAACTATAGTTTATAATTGAGAAAAACAAAGTGTATAAGAGGACAAAGTTCCATATCAATACGTGGTTCACAGTGTGAGATACAAAACGGCCATAATTTTACAGAATTTCATGACCCAAAACATTTTCAACCCTTCATATCTTCTACATTTATAGATCTGTGCACAAAATAACTATAGTTTATAATTGAAAAAAACAAAGTGTATAAGAGAACAAAATTCCATACCAATACATGGTTCACAGTGGGAGTTATAGAACGGCCATAATTTTACAGAATTACATGAGCTAAAACATTTTCAACCCTTTATATCTTCTACATTTATAGATCTGTGCACAAAATAACTATAGTTTATAATTGAGAAAAACAAAGTGTATAAGAGAACAAAGTTCCATATTAATACGTGGTTCACAGTGGGAAATTTAGAACGGCCACAATTTTACAGAATTTCATGACCCAAAAAATTTTCAACCCTTTATATCTTCTACCTTTTTAGATCTGTGCACAAAATAACTATAGTTTATAATTGAGAAAAACAAAGTGTATAAGAGAACAAAATTCCATATTAATACGTGGTTCACAGTGTGAGATATAAAACGGCCATAATTTTACAGAATTTCATGACCCAAAAAATTTTCAACCCTTTATATCTTCTACCTTTTTAGATCTGTGCACAAAATAACTATAGTTTATAATTGAGAAAAACAAAGTGTAAAAGAGAACAAAGTTCCATATCAATACGTGGTTAAAAGTGGGAAATTTAGAACGGCCACAATTTTACAGAATTTCATGACCCAAAAAATTTTCAACCCTTTATATCTTCTACCTTTTTAGATCTGTGCACAAAATAACTATAGTTTATAATTGAGAAAAACAAAGTGTATAAGAGAACAAAATTCCATATCAATACGTGGTTTACAGTGGGAAATTTAGAACGGCCACAATTTTACAGAATATGATGACCCAAAAAATTTTCAACCCTTTATATCTTTTACCTTTTTAGATCTGTGCACAAAATAATTATAGTTTATAATTGAGAAAAACAAAGTGTATAAGAAAACAAAATTCCATATTAATACGTGGTTCACAGTGTGAGATATAGAACGGGCATAGTTTTACAGAATTTCATGACCCAAAACATTTTCAACCCTTTATATCTTCTACCTTTTTAGATCTGTGAACTAAATAACTATAGTTTATAATTGAGAAAAACAAAGTGTATAAGAGAACAAAATTCCATACCAATACATGGTTCACAGTGGGAGATATAGAACGGCCACAATTTTACAGAATTTCATGACCCAAAACATTTTCTACCCTTTATATCTTCTACCTTTTTAGATCTGTGCACAATATAACTATAGTTTATAATTGAGAAAAACAAAGTGTATAAGAGAACAAAATTCCATACCAATACATGGTTCACAGTGGGAGTTATAGAACGGCCATAATTTTACAGAATTACATGAGCCAAAACATTTTCAACCCTTTATATCTTCTACATTTATAGATCTGTGCACAAAATAACTATAGTTTATAATTGAGAAAAACAAAGTGTATAAGAGAACAAAGTTCCATATTAATACGTGGTTCACAGTGGGAAATTTAGAACGGCCACAATTTTACAGAATTTCATGACCCAAAAAATTTTCAACCCTTTATATCTTCTACCTTTTTAGATCTGTGCACAAAATAACTATAGTTTATAATTGAGAAAAACAAAGTGTATAAGAGAACAAAATTCCATATTAATACGTGGTTCACAGTGTGAGATATAGAACGGCCATAATTTTACAGAATTTCATGACCCAAAACATTTTCAACCCTTTATATCTTCTACCTTTTTAGTTCTGTGCACAAAATAACTATAGTTTATAATTGAGAAAAACAAAGTGTAAAAGAGAACAAAGTTCCATATCAATACGTGGTTCAAAGTGGGAAATTTAGAACGGCCACAATTTTACAGAATTTCATGACCAAAAACATTTTCAACCCTTTATATCTTCTACCTTTTTAGATCTGTGCACAAAATAACTATAGTTTATAATTGAGAAAAACAAAGTGTATAAGATTACAAAATTCCATATTAATACGTGGTTCACAGTGTGAGATATAGAACGGCCATAATTTTACAGAATTTTATGACCCAAAACATTTTCAACACTTTATATCTTCTACCTTTTTAGATCTGTGCACAAAATAACTATAGTTTATAATTGAGAAAAACAAAGTGTATAAGGAAACGAAATTCCATATCAATACGTGGTTTACAGTGGGAAATTTAGAACGGCCACAATTTTACAGAATTTCATGACCCAAAAAATTTACAACCCTTTATATCATCTACCTTTTTAGATCGGTGCACAAAATAATTATAGTTTATAATTGAGAAAAACAAAGTGTATAAGAGAACAAAATTCCATATTAATACGTGGTTCACAGTGTGAGATATAGAACGGCCATAATTTTACAGAATTTCATGACCCAAAACATTTTCAACACTTTATATCTTCTACCTTTTTAGATCTGTGCACAAAATAACTATAGTTTATAATTGAGAAAAACAAAGTGTATAAGAGAACAAAATTCCATATCAATACGTGGTTTACAGTGGGAGATATAGACCGGCCACAATTTTACTGAAATTCATGACCCAAAAAATTTTCAACCCTTTATAACTTCTACATTTATAGATCTGTGCACAAAATAACTATAGTTTATAATTGAGAAAAACAAAGTGTATAAGAGAACAAAGTTCCATATCAATACGTGGTTCACAGTGGGAAATTTAGAACAGCCACAATTTTACAGAATTTCATGACCCAAAAAATTTTCAACCCTTTATATCTTGTATCTTTTTAGATCTGTGCACAAAATAACTATTGTTTATAATTGAGAAAAACAAAGTGTATAAAAGAACAAAATTCCATATTAATACGTGGTTCACACTGTGAGATATAGAACGGCCATAATTTTACAGAATTTCATGACCCAAAACATTTTCAACCCTTTATATCTTCTACCTTTTTAGATCTGTGCACAAAATAACTATAGTTTATAATTGAGAAAAACAAAGTGTATAAGAGAACAAAATTCCATATCAATACGTGGTTTACAGTGGGAAGTTTAGAACGGCCACAATTTTACAGAATTTCATGACCCAAAAAATTTTCAACCCTTTATATCTTCTACCTTTTTAGATCTGTGCACAAAATAATTAAAGTTTATAATTGAGAAAAACAAAGTGTATAAGAGAACAAAATTCCATATTAATACGTAGTTCACAGTGTGAGATATAGAACGGCCATAATTTTACAGAATTTCATGACCCAAAACATTTTCTACCCTTTATATCTTCTACATTTATAGATCTGTGCTCAAAATAACTATAGTTTATAATTGAGACAAACAAAGTGTACAAGAAAACAAAATTTCATACAAGTACATGGTTCACAGTGGGAGATATAGAACGGCCATAATTTTACAGAATTTCATGACCCAAAAAATTTTCAACCCTTTATATCTTCTACATTTATAGATCTGTGCACAAAACAACTATAGTTTATAATTGAGAAAAACAAAGTGTAAAAGAGAACACAGATCCATATCAATACGTGGTTCACAGTGGTAAATTTAGAACAGCCACAATTTTACAGAATTTCATGACCCAAAAAATTTTCAACCCTTTATATCTTCTACCTTTTTAGATCTGTGCACAAAATAACTATAGTTTATAATTGAGAAAAACAAAGTGTATAAGAGAACAAAATTCCATATTAATACGTGGTTCACACTGTGAGATATAGAACGGCCATAATTTTACAGAATTTCATGACCCAAAAAATTTTCAACCCTTTATATCTTCTACCTTTTTAGATCTGTGCACAAAATAACTATAGTTTATAATTGAGAAAAACAAAGTGTACAAGAGAACAAAATTCCATATCAATACGTGGTTCAAAGAGAGAGATATAGAACGGCCACCATTTTAAAGAATTTCATGACCCAAAAAATTTTCTACCCTTTATATCTTCTACCTTTTTAGATCTGGGCACAAAATAACTATAGTTTATAATTGAGAAAAACAAAGTGTATAAGAGAACAAAATTCCATATCAATACGTGGTTTACAGTGGGAAATTTAGAACGGCCACAATTTTAAAGAATTTCATGACCCAAAAAATTTTCAACCCTTTATATCTTTTACCTTTTTAGATCTGTGCACAAAATAATTATAGTTTATAATTGAGAAAAACAAAGTGTATAAGAAAACAAAATTCCATATTAATACGTGGTTCACAGTGTGAGATATAGAACGGCCATAATTTTACAGAATTTCATGACCCAAAACATTTTCAACCCTTTATATCTTCTACCTTTTTAGATCTGTGCACAAAATAACTATAGTTTATAATTGAGAAAAACAAAGTGTATAAGAGAACCAAATTCCATATCAATACGTGGTTTACCGTGGGAAATTTAGAACGGCCATAATTTTAAAGAATTTCATGACCCAAAAATTTTTCAACCCTTTATATCTTCTCCCTTTTTAGATCTGTGCACAAAATAACTATAGTTTATAATTGAGAAAAACAAAGTGTATAAGAGAACAAAGTTCCATATCAATACGTGGTTCACAGTGTGAGATACAAAACGGCCATAATTTTACAGAATTTCATGACCCAAAACATTTTCAACCCTTCATATCTTCTACATTTATAGATCTGTGCACAAAATAACTATAGTTTATAATTGAAAAAAACAAAGTGTATAAGAGAACAAAATTCCATACCAATACATGGTTCACAGTGGGAGTTATAGAACGGCCATAATTTTACAGAATTACATGAGCCAAAACATTTTCAACCCTTTATATCTTCTTCATTTATAGATCTGTGCACAAAATAACTATAGTTTATAATTGAGAAAAACAAAGTGTATAAGAGAACAAAGTTCCATATTAATACGCGGTTCACAGTGGGAAATTTAGAACGGCCACACATTTACAGAATTTCATGACCCAAAAAATTTTCAACCCTTTATATCTTCTACCTTTTTAGATCTGTGCACAAAATAACTATAGTTTATAATTGAGAAAAACAAAGTGTATAAGAGAACAAAATTCCATATTAATACGTGGTTCACAGTGTGAGATATAGAACGGCCATAATTTTACAGAATTTCATGACCCAAAACATTTTAAACCCTTTATATCTTCTACCTTTTTAGATCTGTGCACAAAATAACTATAGTTTATAATTGAGAAAAACAAAGTGTAAAAGAGAACAAAGTTCCATATCAATACGTGGTTAAAAGTGGGAAATTTAGAACGGCCACAATTTTACAGAATTTCATGACCCAAAAAATTTTCAACCCTTTATATCTTCTACCTTTTTAGATCTGTGCACAAAATAACTATAGTTTATAATTGAGAAAAACAAAGTGTATAAGAGAACAAAATTCCATATTAATACGTGGTTCACAGTGTGAGATATAGAACGGCCATAATTTTACAGAATTTCATGACCCAAAACATTTTCAACACTTTATATCTTCTACCTTTTTAGATCTGTGCACAAAATAACTATAGTTTATAATTGAGAAAAACAAAGTGTATAAGGGAACAAAATTCCATATCAATACGTGGTTTACAGTGGGAAATTTAGAACGGCCACAATTTTACAGAATTTCATGACCCAAAAAATTTTCAACCCTTTATATCTTCTACCTTTTTAGATCTGTGCACAAAATAATTATAGTTTATAATTGAGAAAAACAAAGTGTATAAGAGAACAAAATTCCATATTAATACGTGGTTCACAGTGTGAGATATAGAACGGCCATAATTTTACAGAATTTCATGACCCAAAACATTTTAAACCCTTTATATCTTCTACCTTTTTAGATCTGTGCACAAAATAACTATAGTTTATAATTGAGAAAAACAAAGTGTATAAGAGAACAAAATTCCATATCAATACGTGGTTTACAGTGGGAAGGTTAGAACGGCCACAATTTTACAGAATTTCATGACCCAAAAAATTTTCAACCCTTTATATCTTCTACCTTTTTAGATCTGTGCACAAAATAACTATAGTTTATAATTGAGAAATACAAAGTGTAGAAGAGAACAAAATTCCATATCAATACGTGGTTCAAAGAGAGAGATATAGAACGGCCACCATTTTAAAAAATTTCATGACCCAAAAAATTTTCTACCCTTTATATCTTCTACCTTTTTAGATCTGTGCACAAAATAACTATAGTTTATAATTGAGAAAAACAAAGTGTATAAGAGAACAAAATTCCATATCAATACGTGGTTTACAGTGGGAAATTTAGAACGGCCACAATTTTACAGAATTTCATGACCCAAAAAATTTTCAACCCTTTATATCTTTTACCTTTTTAGATCTGTGCACAAAATAATTATAGTTTATAATTGAGAAAAACAAAGTGTATAAGAAAACAAAATTCCATATTAATACGTGGTTCACAGTGTGAGATATAGAACGGCCATAGTTTTACAGAATTTCATGACCCAAAACATTTTCAACCCTTTATATCTTCTACCTTTTTAGATCTGTGAACAAAATAACTATAGTTTATAATTGAGAAAAACAAAGTGTATATGAGAACAAAATTCCATACCAATACATGGTTCACAGTGGGAGATATAGAACGGCCACAATTTTACAGAATTTCATGACCAAAAACATTTTCTACCCTTTATATCTTCTACCTTTTTAGATCTGTGCACAATATAACTATAGTTTATAATTGAGAATAACAAAGTGTATAAGAGAACAAAATTCCATACCAATACATGGTTCACAGTGGGAGTTATAGAACGGCCATAATTTTACAGAATTACATGAGCCAAAACATTTTCAACCCTTTATATCTTCTACATTTATAGATCTGTGCACAAAATAACTATAGTTTATAATTGAGAAAAACAAAGTGTATAAGAGAACAAAGTTCCATATTAATACGTGGTTCACAGTGGGAAATTTAGAACGGCCACAATTTTACAGAATTTCATGACCCAAAAAATTTTCAACCCTTTATATCTTCTACCTTTTTAGATCTGTGCACAAAATAACTATAGTTTATAATTGAGAAAAACAAAGTGTATAAGAGAACAAAATTCCATATTAATACGTGGTTCACCGTGTGAGATATAGAACGGCCATAATTTTACAGAATTTCATGACCAAAAACATTTTCAACCCTTTATATCTTCTACCTTTTTAGTTCTGTGCACAAAATAACTATAGTTTATAATTGAGAAAAACAAAGTGTAAAAGAGAACAAAGTTCCATATCAATACGTGGTTCAAAGTGGGAAATTTAGAACGGCCACAATTTTACAGAATTTCATGACCCAAAAAATTTTCAACCCTTTATATCTTCTACCTTTTTAGATCTGTGCACAAAATAACTATAGTTTATAATTGAGAAAAACAAAGTGTATAAGAGAACAAAATTCCATATTAATACGTGGTTCACAGTGTGAGATATAGAACGGCCATAATTTTACAGAATTTCATGACCCAAAACATTTTCAACACTTTATATCTTCTACCTTTTTAGATCTGTGCACAAAATAACTATAGTTTATAATTGAGAAAGACAAAGTGTATAAGGAAACGAAATTCCATATCAATACGTGGTTTACAGTGGGAAATTTAGAACGGCCACAATTTTAAAGAATTTCATGACCCAAAAAATTTTCAACCCTTTATATCTTCTACCTTTTTAGATCGGTGCACAAAATAATTATAGTTTATAATTGAGAAAAACAAAGTGTATAAGAGAACAAAATTCCATATTAATACGTGGTTCACAGTGTGAGATATAGAACGGCCATAATTTTACAGAATTTCATGACCCAAAACATTTTCAACACTTTATATCTTCTACCTTTTTAGATCTGTGCACAAAATAACTATAGTTTATAATTGAGAAAAACAAAGTGTATAAGAGAACAAAATTCCATATCAATACGTGGTTTACAGTGGGAGATATAGACCGGCCACAATTTTACTGAAATTCATGACCCAAAAAATTTTCAACCCTTTATAACTTCTACATTTATAGATCTGTGCACAAAATAACTATAGTTTATAATTGAGAAAAACAAAGTGTATAAGAGAACAAAGTTCCATATCAATACGTGGTTCACAGTGGGAAATTTAGAACAGCCACAATTTTACAGAATTTCATGACCCAAAAAATTTTCAACCCTTTATATCTTCTATCTTTTTAGATCTGTGCACAAAATAACTATTGTTTATAATTGAGAAAAACAAAGTGTATAAAAGAACAAAATTCCATATTAATACGTGGTTCACACTGTGAGATATAGAACGGCCATAATTTTACAGAATTTCATGACCCAAAAAATTTTCAACCCTTTATATCTTCTACGTTTTTAGATCTGTGCACAAAATAATTATAGTTTTTAATAGAGAAAAACAAAGTGTATAAGAGAACAAAATTCCATATTAATACGTGGTTCACAGTGTGAGATATAGAACGGCCACCATTTTAAAAAATTTCATGACCCAAAAAATTTTCTACCCTTTATATCTTCTACCTTTTTAGATCTGTGCACAAAATAACTATAGTTTATAATTGAGAAAAACAAAGTGTATAAGAGAACAAAATTCCATATCAATACGTGGTTTACAGTGGGAAATTTAGAACGGCCACAATTTTACAGAATTTCATGACCCAAAAAATTTTCAACCCTTTATATCTTTTACCTTTTTAGATCTGTGCACAAAATAATTATAGTTTATAATTGAGAAAAACAAAGTGTATAAGAAAACAAAATTCCATATTAATACGTGGTTCACAGTGTGAGATATAGAACGGCCATAGTTTTACAGAATTTCATGACCTAAAACATTTTCAACCCTTTATATCTTCTAGCTTTTTAGATCTGTGAACAAAATAACTATAGTTTATAATTGAGAAAAACAAAGTGTATAAGAGAACAAAATTCCATACCAATACATGGTTCACAGTGGGAGATATAGAACGGCCACAATTTTACAGAATTTCATGACCCAAAACATTTTCTACCCTTTATATCTTCTACCTTTTTAGATCTGTGCACAATATAACTATAGTTTATAATTGAGAAAAACAAAGTGTATAAGAGAACAAAATTCCATACCAATACATGGTTCACAGTGGGAGTTATAGAACGGCCATAATTTTACAGAATTACATGAGCCAAAACATTTTCAACCCTTTATATCTTCTACAT
This sequence comes from Rhodnius prolixus, assembly GCF_049639745.1. Classification (NCBI taxonomy): domain Eukaryota; kingdom Metazoa; phylum Arthropoda; class Insecta; order Hemiptera; family Reduviidae; genus Rhodnius; species Rhodnius prolixus. The sequence goes on from NW_027411624.1 coordinate 29,754,096, forward strand.
TTATAGATCTGTGCACAAAATAACTATAGTTTATAATTGAGAAAAACAAAGTGTATAAGAGAACAAAGTTCCATATTAATACGTGGTTCACAGTGGGAAATTTAGAACGGCCACAATTTTACAGAATTTCATGACCCAAAAAATTTTCAACCCTTTATATCTTCTACCTTTTTAGATCTGTGCACAAAATAACTATAGTTTATAATTGAGAAAAACAAAGTGTATAAGAGAACAGAATTCCATATTAATACGTGGTTCACCGTGTGAGATATAGAACGGCCATAATTTTACAGAATTTCATGACCAAAAACATTTTCAACCCTTTATATCTTCTACCTTTTTAGTTCTGTGCACAAAATAACTATAGTTTATAATTGAGAAAAACAAAGTGTAAAAGAGAACAAAGTTCCATATCAATACGTGGTTCAAAGTGGGAAATTTAGAACGGCCACAATTTTACAGAATTTCATGACCCAAAAAATTTTCAACCCTTTATATCTTCTACCTTTTCAGATCTGTGCACAAAATAACTATAGTTTATAATTGAGAAAAACAAAGTGTATAAGAGAACAAAATTCCATATTAATAAGTGGTTCACAGTGTGAGATATAGAACGGCCATAATTTTACAGAATTTCATGACCCAAAACATTTTCAACACTTTATATCTTCTACCTTTTTAGATCTGTGCACAAAATAACTATAGTTTATAATTGAGAAAAACAAAGTGTATAAGGAAACGAAATTCCATATCAATACGTGGTTTACAGTGGGAAATTTAGAAAGGCCACAATTTTACAGAATTTCATGACCCAAAAAATTTTCAACCCTTTATATCTTCTACCTTTTTAGATCGGTGCACAAAATAATTATAGTTTATAATTGAGAAAAACAAAGTGTATAAGAGAACAAAATTCCATATTAATACGTGGTTCACAGTGTGAGATATAGAACGGCCATAATTTTACAGAATTTCATGACCCAAAACATTTTCAACACTTTATATCTTCTACCTTTTTAGATCTGTGCACAAAATAACTATAGTTTATAATTGAGAAAAACAAAGTGTATAAGAGAACAAAATTCCATATCAATACGTGGTTTACAGTGGGAGATATAGACCGGCCACAATTTTACTGAAATTCATGACCCAAAAAATTTTCAACCCTTTATAACTTCTACATTTATAGATCTGTGCACAAAATAACTATAGTTTATAATTGAGAAAAACAAAGTGTATAAGAGAACAAAGTTCCATATCAATACGTGGTTCACAGTGGGAAATTTAGAACAGCCACAATTTTACAGAATTTCATGACCCAAAAAATTTTCAACCCTTTATATCTTCTATCTTTTTAGATCTGTGCACAAAATAACTATTGTTTATAATTGAGAAAAACAAAGTGTATAAAAGAACAAAATTCCATATTAATACGTGGTTCACACTGTGAGATATAGAACGGCCATAATTTTACAGAATTTCATGACCCAAAACATTTTCTACCCTTTATATCTTCTACATTTATAGATCTGTGCACAAAATAACTATAGTTTATAATTGAGACAAACAAAGTGTACAAGAAAACAAAATTTCATACAAGTACATGGTTCACAGTGGGAGATATAGAACGGCCATAATTTTACAGAATTTCATGACCCAAAAAATTTTCAACCCTTTATATCTTCTACATTTATAGATCTGTGCACAAAACAACTATAGTTTATAATTGAGAAAAACAAAGTGTAAAAGAGAACACAGTTCCATATCAATACGTGGTTCACAGTGGGAAATTTAGAACGGCCACAATTTTACAGAATTTCATGACCCAAAAAATTTTCAACCCTTTATATCTTCTACCTTTTTAGATCTGTGCACAAAATAACTATAGTTTATAATTAAGAAAAACAAAGTGTACAAGAGAACAAAATTCCATACCAATACATGGTTCACAGTGGGAGTTATAGAACGACCATAATTTTACAGAATTACATGACCCAAAACATTTTCAACCCTTTATATCTTCTACCTTTTTAGATCTGTGCACAAAATAACTATAGTTTATAATTGAAAAAAACAAAGTGTACAAGAGAACAAAATTCCATATTAATACGTGGTTCACAGTGTGAGATATAGAACGGCCATAGTTTTACAGAATTTCATGACCCAAAACATTTTCAACCCTTTATATCTTCTACCTTTTTAGATCTGTGAACAAAATAACTATAGTTTATAATTGAGAAAAACAAAGTGTATATGAGAACAAAATTCCATACCAATACATGGTTCACAGTGGGAGATATAGAACGGCCACAATTTTACAGAATTTCATGACCAAAAACATTTTCTACCCTTTATATCTTCTACCTTTTTAGATCTGTGCACAATATAACTATAGTTTATAATTGAGAATAACAAAGTGTATAAGAGAACAAAATTCCATACCAATACATGGTTCACAGTGGGAGTTATAGAACGGCCATAATTTTACAGAATTACATGAGCCAAAACATTTTCAACCCTTTATATCTTCTACATTTATAGATCTGTGCACAAAATAACTATAGTTTATAATTGAGAAAAACAAAGTGTATAAGAGAACAAAGTTCCATATTAATACGTGGTTCACAGTGGGAAATTTAGAACGGCCACAATTTTACAGAATTTCATGACCCAAAAAATTTTCAACCCTTTATATCTTCTACCTTTTTAGATCTGTGCACAAAATAACTATAGTTTATAATTGAGAAAAACAAAGTGTATAAGAGAACAAAATTCCATATTAATACGTGGTTCACCGTGTGAGATATAGAACGGCCATAATTTTACAGAATTTCATGACCAAAAACATTTTCAACCCTTTATATCTTCTACCTTTTTAGTTCTGTGCACAAAATAACTATAGTTTATAATTGAGAAAAACAAAGTGTAAAAGAGAACAAAGTTCCATATCAATACGTGGTTCAAAGTGGGAAATTTAGAACGGCCACAATTTTACAGAATTTCATGACCCAAAAAATTTTCAACCCTTTATATCTTCTACCTTTTTAGATCTGTGCACAAAATAACTATAGTTTATAATTGAGAAAAACAAAGTGTATAAGAGAACAAAATTCCATATTAATACGTGGTTCACAGTGTGAGATATAGAACGGCCATAATTTTACAGAATTTCATGACCCAAAACATTTTCAACACTTTATATCTTCTACCTTTTTAGATCTGTGCACAAAATAACTATAGTTTATAATTGAGAAAGACAAAGTGTATAAGGAAACGAAATTCCATATCAATACGTGGTTTACAGTGGGAAATTTAGAACGGCCACAATTTTACAGAATTTCATGACCAAAAACATTTTCTACCCTTTATATCTTCTACCTTTTTAGATCTGTGCACAATATAACTATAGTTTATAATTGAGAATAACAAAGTGTATAAGAGAACAAAATTCCATACCAATACATGGTTCACAGTGGGAGTTATAGAACGGCCATAATTTTACAGAATTACATGAGCCAAAACATTTTCAACCCTTTATATCTTCTACATTTATAGATCTGTGCACAAAATAACTATAGTTTATAATTGAGAAAAACAAAGTGTATAAGAGAACAAAGTTCCATATTAATACGTGGTTCACAGTGGGAAATTTAGAACGGCCACAATTTTACAGAATTTCATGACCCAAAAAATTTTCAACCCTTTATATCTTCTACCTTTTTAGATCTGTGCACAAAATAACTATAGTTTATAATTGAGAAAAACAAAGTGTATAAGAGAACAAAATTCCATATTAATACGTGGTTCACAGTGTGAGATATAGAACGGCCATAATTTTACAGAATTTCATGACCAAAAACATTTTCAACCCTTTATATCTTCTACCTTTTTAGTTCTGTGCACAAAATAACTATAGTTTATAATTGAGAAAAACAAAGTGTAAAAGAGAACAAAGTTCCATATCAATACGTGGTTCAAAGTGGGAAATTTAGAACGGCCACAATTTTACAGAATTTCATGACCCAAAAAATTTTCAACCCTTTATATCTTCTACCTTTTTAGATCTGTGCACAAAATAACTATAGTTTATAATTGAGAAAAACAAAGTGTATAAGAGAACAAAATTCCATATTAATACGTGGTTCACAGTGTGAGATATAGAACGGCCATAATTTTACAGAATTTCATGACCCAAAACATTTTCAACACTTTATATCTTCTACCTTTTTAGATCTGTGCACAAAATAACTATAGTTTATAATTGAGAAAGACAAAGTGTATAAGGAAACGAAATTCCATATCAATACGTGGTTTACAGTGGGAAATTTAGAACGGCCACAATTTTAAAGAATTTCATGACCCAAAAAATTTTCAACCCTTTATATCTTCTACCTTTTTAGATCGGTGCACAAAATAATTATAGTTTATAATTGAGAAAAACAAAGTGTATAAGAGAACAAAATTCCATATTAATACGTGGTTCACAGTGTGAGATATAGAACGGCCATAATTTTACAGAATTTCATGACCCAAAACATTTTCAACACTTTATATCTTCTACCTTTTTAGATCTGTGCACAAAATAACTATAGTTTATAATTGAGAAAAACAAAGTGTATAAGAGAACAAAATTCCATATCAATACGTGGTTTACAGTGGGAGATATAGACCGGCCACAATTTTACTGAAATTCATGACCCAAAAAATTTTCAACCCTTTATAACTTCTACATTTATAGATCTGTGCACAAAATAACTATAGTTTATAATTGAGAAAAACAAAGTGTATAAGAGAACAAAGTTCCATATCAATACGTGGTTCACAGTGGGAAATTTAGAACAGCCACAATTTTACAGAATTTCATGACCCAAAAAATTTTCAACCCTTTATATCTTCTATCTTTTTAGATCTGTGCACAAAATAACTATTGTTTATAATTGAGAAAAACAAAGTGTATAAAAGAACAAAATTCCATATTAATACGTGGTTCACACTGTGAGATATAGAACGGCCATAATTTTACAGAATTTCATGACCCAAAAAATTTTCAACCCTTTATATCTTCTACGTTTTTAGATCTGTGCACAAAATAATTATAGTTTTTAATAGAGAAAAACAAAGTGTATAAGAGAACAAAATTCCATATTAATACGTGGTTCACAGTGTGAGATATAGAACGGCCACCATTTTAAAAAATTTCATGACCCAAAAAATTTTCTACCCTTTATATCTTCTACCTTTTTAGATCTGTGCACAAAATAACTATAGTTTATAATTGAGAAAAACAAAGTGTATAAGAGAACAAAATTCCATATCAATACGTGGTTTACAGTGGGAAATTTAGAACGGCCACAATTTTACAGAATTTCATGACCCAAAAAATTTTCAACCCTTTATATCTTTTACCTTTTTAGATCTGTGCACAAAATAATTATAGTTTATAATTGAGAAAAACAAAGTGTATAAGAAAACAAAATTCCATATTAATACGTGGTTCACAGTGTGAGATATAGAACGGCCATAGTTTTACAGAATTTCATGACCTAAAACATTTTCAACCCTTTATATCTTCTAGCTTTTTAGATCTGTGAACAAAATAACTATAGTTTATAATTGAGAAAAACAAAGTGTATAAGAGAACAAAATTCCATACCAATACATGGTTCACAGTGGGAGATATAGAACGGCCACAATTTTACAGAATTTCATGACCCAAAACATTTTCTACCCTTTATATCTTCTACCTTTTTAGATCTGTGCACAATATAACTATAGTTTATAATTGAGAAAAACAAAGTGTATAAGAGAACAAAATTCCATACCAATACATGGTTCACAGTGGGAGTTATAGAACGGCCATAATTTTACAGAATTACATGAGCCAAAACATTTTCAACCCTTTATATCTTCTACATTTATAGATCTGTGCACAAAATAACTATAGTTTATAATTGAGAAAAACAAAGTGTATAAGAGAACAAAGTTCCATATTAATACGTGGTTCACAGTGGGAAATTTAGAACGGCCACAATTTTACAGAATTTCATGACCCAAAAAATTTTCAACCCTTTATATCTTCTACCTTTTTAGATCTGTGCACAAAATAACTATAGTTTATAATTGAGAAAAACAAAGTGTATAAGAGAACAGAATTCCATATTAATACGTGGTTCACCGTGTGAGATATAGAACGGCCATAATTTTACAGAATTTCATGACCAAAAACATTTTCAACCCTTTATATCTTCTACCTTTTTAGTTCTGTGCACAAAATAACTATAGTTTATAATTGAGAAAAACAAAGTGTAAAAGAGAACAAAGTTCCATATCAATACGTGGTTCAAAGTGGGAAATTTAGAACGGCCACAATTTTACAGAATTTCATGACCCAAAAAATTTTCAACCCTTTATATCTTCTACCTTTTCAGATCTGTGCACAAAATAACTATAGTTTATAATTGAGAAAAACAAAGTGTATAAGAGAACAAAATTCCATATTAATAAGTGGTTCACAGTGTGAGATATAGAACGGCCATAATTTTACAGAATTTCATGACCCAAAACATTTTCAACACTTTATATCTTCTACCTTTTTAGATCTGTGCACAAAATAACTATAGTTTATAATTGAGAAAAACAAAGTGTATAAGGAAACGAAATTCCATATCAATACGTGGTTTACAGTGGGAAATTTAGAAAGGCCACAATTTTACAGAATTTCATGACCCAAAAAATTTTCAACCCTTTATATCTTCTACCTTTTTAGATCGGTGCACAAAATAATTATAGTTTATAATTGAGAAAAACAAAGTGTATAAGAGAACAAAATTCCATATTAATACGTGGTTCACAGTGTGAGATATAGAACGGCCATAATTTTACAGAATTTCATGACCCAAAACATTTTCAACACTTTATATCTTCTACCTTTTTAGATCTGTGCACAAAATAACTATAGTTTATAATTGAGAAAAACAAAGTGTATAAGAGAACAAAATTCCATATCAATACGTGGTTTACAGTGGGAGATATAGACCGGCCACAATTTTACTGAAATTCATGACCCAAAAAATTTTCAACCCTTTATAACTTCTACATTTATAGATCTGTGCACAAAATAACTATAGTTTATAATTGAGAAAAACAAAGTGTATAAGAGAACAAAGTTCCATATCAATACGTGGTTCACAGTGGGAAATTTAGAACAGCCACAATTTTACAGAATTTCATGACCCAAAAAATTTTCAACCCTTTATATCTTCTATCTTTTTAGATCTGTGCACAAAATAACTATTGTTTATAATTGAGAAAAACAAAGTGTATAAAAGAACAAAATTCCATATTAATACGTGGTTCACACTGTGAGATATAGAACGGCCATAATTTTACAGAATTTCATGACCCAAAACATTTTCTACCCTTTATATCTTCTACATTTATAGATCTGTGCACAAAATAACTATAGTTTATAATTGAGACAAACAAAGTGTACAAGAAAACAAAATTTCATACAAGTACATGGTTCACAGTGGGAGATATAGAACGGCCATAATTTTACAGAATTTCATGACCCAAAAAATTTTCAACCCTTTATATCTTCTACATTTATAGATCTGTGCACAAAACAACTATAGTTTATAATTGAGAAAAACAAAGTGTAAAAGAGAACACAGTTCCATATCAATACGTGGTTCACAGTGGGAAATTTAGAACGGCCACAATTTTACAGAATTTCATGACCCAAAAAATTTTCAACCCTTTATATCTTCTACCTTTTTAGATCTGTGCACAAAATAACTATAGTTTATAATTAAGAAAAACAAAGTGTACAAGAGAACAAAATTCCATACCAATACATGGTTCACAGTGGGAGTTATAGAACGACCATAATTTTACAGAATTACATGACCCAAAACATTTTCAACCCTTTATATCTTCTACCTTTTTAGATCTGTGCACAAAATAACTATAGTTTATAATTGAAAAAAACAAAGTGTACAAGAGAACAAAATTCCATATTAATACGTGGTTCACAGAGGGAGATATAGAACGGCCACAATTTTACAGAATTTCATGACCCAAAAAATTTTCTACCCTTTATATCTTCTACCTTTTTAGATCTGTGCACAAAATAACTATAGTTTATAATTGAGAAAAACAAAGTGTATAAGAGAACAAAATTCCATATCAATACGTGGTTAACAGTGTGAGATATAGAACGGCCACAATTTTACAGAATTTCATGACCCAAAAAATTTTCAACCCTTTATATCTTCTACGTTTTTAGATCTGTGCACAAAATAATTATAGTTTATAATAGAGAAAAACAAAGTGTATAAGAGAACAAAATTCCATATTAATACGTGGTTCACAGTGTGAGATATAGAACGGCCATAATTTTACAGAATTTCATGACCCAAAACTTTTTCAACCCTTTATATCTTCTACCTTTTTAGATCTGTGCACAAAATAACTATAGTTTATAATTGAGAAAAACAAAGTGTACATGAGAACAAAATTCCATATCAATACGTGGTTCACAGAAGGAGATATAGAACGGCCACAATTTTACAGAATTTCATGACCCAAAAAATTTTCAACCCTTTATATCTTCTACCTTTTTAGATCTGTGCACAAAATAATTATAGTTTATAATTGAGAAAAACAAAGTGTATAAGAGAACAAAATTCCATATTAATACGTGGTTCACAGTGTGAAATATAGAACGGCCATAATTTTACAGAATTTCATGACCCAAAACATTTTCAACCCTTTATATCTTCTACCTTTTTAGATCTGTGCACAAAATAACTATAGTTTATAATTAAGAAAAACAAAGTGTACAAGAGAACAAAATTCCATACCAATACATGGTTCACAGTGGGAGTTATAGAACGGCCATAATTTTACAGAATTACATGACCCAAAAAATTTTCAACCCTTTATATCTTCTACCTTTTTAGATCTGTGCACAAAATAACTATAGTTTATAATTGAAAAAAACAAAGTGTACAAGAGAACAGAATTCCATATCAATACGTGGTTCACAGAGGGAGATATAGAACGGCCACAATTTTACAGAATTTTATGACCCAAAAAATTTTCTACCCTTTATATCTTCTACCTTTTTAGATCTGTGCACAAAATAACTATAGTTTATAATTGAGAAAAACAAAGTGTATAAGAGAACAAAATTCCATATCAATACGTGGTTAACAGTGGGAAATTTAGAACGGCCACAATTTTACAGAATTTCATGACCCAAAAAATTTTCAACCCTTTATATCTTCTACGTTTTTAGATCTGTGCACAAAATAATTATAGTTTTTAATAGAGAAAAACAAAGTGTATAAGAGAACAAAATTCCATATTAATACGTGGTTCACAGTGTGAGATATAGAACGGCCATAATTTTACAGAATTTCATGACCCAAAACTTTTTCAACCCTTTATATCTTCTACCTTTTTAGATCTGTTCACAAAATAACTATAGTTTATAATTGAGAAAAACAAAGTGTACAAGAAATAAAAAAATAGTCTTATATAGGACCACCGTACACTCACATTTAACCATGTTTACCACTCACTAGACTTATATACGGTCTACCGGAAAGTTCTGTCCGTTTTTGGAATAAATGAAAATACAATATTTTCTTACCAATAAACTTTATAAATAAACTTTATTAAATAATATAATTGCCATTATTATTAATGATATCTCGCCAGCGTGAGCGCAATTTATGTATTTCATTTTTGAAAAATGTATTATTTGTTTGATGTCTACTTCATTTTTAAATGTTTCGCCCTTCAACAAATTTTGTAAGGACAAAAACAAGTGATAGTCGGAGGGTGCTATGTTTGGGGGATATGGTGGATACGACAGAATTTTCCAGCCTTGTTCTGCAATTTTTAGACGAGTCTTTAAAGCAGCATTTGGCCTGGCATTATCATGATGCAGTATGATGTTCTTCCTATTGAACATCGCCGGCCTTTTTGTTGGACTGCTGTCTTTAAATTATGCATTTCTAACAATACTTCTCCGAATTTAGCTGTTCGTTCGGTTTTAGAGCTCATAATGTGTAGGTCCTCGAATGTCCCACTATATATACAACATTCTCTTATTCAGAGTGAAATTAGGTTTACAGGTGGAAGGGCTAGGTTTTCCGGGTTCACAATATGTCCTTTTCCTTACGATGTTTTCGTAGGTAATCTACTTTTCATCCCCAGTTATCATCCGGTTCAAGAAGAGCTCGATTTTGACCTCGAACTACGGATTTAACCCCAATAGACTATTTTCAGAGGGGATATCTAAAAAATAAAGTGTACAGTAACCTTAATCCCTTGGCTTCAATCGAAGATCTGGAATATCGAATAGCTCTAGCCTGCCTAGATCTGGTTTGTTCCATTTGAAAAAAACTTACGATACTGTATCTGGGGAAATTGGGGTTTAAAAAATGGGTCAATTACTGAAGAAAACTAGATTTGATTAAATACGTGTTTTCTATTTTTTGAAATTTCCCGCCGTTTTAAAAAAAAATGGGTGGAACACATAACTCTGGTCACCCTGTTCATTATTGAGTCGCCAACTAGGTTAAATGTGAGTGTAAGGTAGTCCTATCTAAGTATAGTGAGTGGTAAACTTGGTTAAATGTGATAGTAAGGTGGTCCTATCTAAGTATAATGAGTGGTAAACATGGTTAAATGTGACTGTAAAGTGGTCCTATCTAAGTCTAGTGATTGGTAAACATGGTTAAATGTGAGAGTAAGGTGGTCCTATCTTAGTCTAGTGATTCGCCAACATGGTTAAATGTGAGTGTAAGGTGGTACTATCTAAGTATAGTGAGTGGTAAACATGGTTAAATGTGAGTGTAAGGTGGTCCTATGTAAGTCTTGAGAGTCACCAACATGGTATAGATGAGACACCAGACTGGTAGAATGAAGGTGCCAAGTTTAGGAAAAGTGATAATATTGATAGAGAAGAGGGACCAGCTAGGCGAAATAAAGATGCATTGGTCCGATTCTGGTTTAACCATTGGCAATGTTTGGTTTTAAAAATTTAATCTCTCAAATTTTGATTAAATTAAAAATTTAATCGTCCAAAGTGATTAAAACTAAATTTGGAATTTAATTCAATCAATTAAAATTATGATTATTTAATTTCAATTTTAATCTTAATTTTTAGTTATGATTAAATTCCGATTAAATTAAAAGTGAATTTAATTTTAATCAACTAATTTTGGCCGATTAAATTTTTTAATTTTAATCATGATTAAAATTAAATTTCGGTTTAATCAATTGTTTTTTAATTGATTGAATTTTTGCCCAACTCTGCTCTGGGTTCCATTTTGGTTCGAAGAAAGTAATATCATTTACTGTCTTTCTAAACGATAAAAGTCTACACCTAACGGTCATAAAAGAATCCTAATGTCGAAATCTAGAGAAAGTCAGTTATTATTGGCAAATGCACTAAATGATTTCGGAGTACATTATGTCTGTAATAAATTAAAGTTAATAATTTTATTTTAGCAAATGAAAGCTTCTAAAAATAACCTTCACTTTTATATCTCTTTCTTTACTGAAAAACAAATCTTACCAATAATTCGAAACTGGCCGTTAAGATTTTCTCTTTTTAGGGAGCTTCTTACAGGTGATGGATAGTAGTGTTGTCTGTAACGAGAGAACATTGTTCGGAGGCAAGGGAGTGTTCTGAAAAAATACTCCGGGCGCCATTAACCTCAGATGTTGACGTGTCTTACTTGAAATAAACAAATAAAAAAAATATTAATAATAATTTGAATCTGATTTTTAATCTTAAAAATAAATTTTGGGATCGTGTAAGGCCCCCTACAAACTCTATTGTACACTATAATCCTGATTGTTTTTGTAGTAATTATTTGAATGCAACTTGAAGAAAACAAAGAACGAATTCGAAGTAAGGATTTCATCTGTAGAGAACTGGTAAAATAAAAGAATTTCTATATTCAAAGAAATAAGAATGTCGCCAAATTTTAAAAGAGCAGGAACAAGATTAGCAGGAGCCTGCTATACATTATCTCCCTGTCTTCATCCTTACTATAAACGCTTAATGGCGGTAGATCGTGTAGGACAGGGAGCCCCAAACTAAGGCCCGCGGGGCACATGCGGCCCCCTGAGGGCATTTATCTGGCCCTCGCCGCACTTCCGGAAGGGGCATCTCTTTCATTGGTGGACAGTGAGAGGAGCACTATATGTGGCGGTGCCGCAAAGCGCTGCGTCGCTCATGTACAGTACTACTTCCGATGACGCGGGCTCCGAAAACATAACAGCAGAAATAGGAAGAAAGGCAAAGCACTATAACTAAACCGGACATTGTGACCATCTCATTAGCCAAAAGCAGGCCCGTAGTTCCTACAGAAATACTGGGCAGTTTGGTGATTTAAATTTACTTGTTCTTTATTTGAAATATTCCATTTGTTCCCGTTCTGTTTTTTTCTACTTTAAAATAGTTTGTTTTATAGTCCGGCCCTTCCAACGGTCTGAGGGACAGTGAACTGGCCCCCTGGGTAAAAAGTTTGGGGACCCCTGGTGTAGGACATCCACATAGCTGCAGTCTAGGGCCTAAAGTGCTCTAAAGGTGTTGAAATTCCACTAAGAAGAGACGCCACGTTGGAGGTGTAGACGACTCTCGTTGTCCCTGAGACGAAAAATCACTTGTACAGTAGTTCTCTTAACAGAAGAGCCTTAATTCACCAAACCACTAACCCACTAAGTTATCATCAGAAGTTCTCCAAGAGGGTAGCTTACTCCAAACTTGCATATTCAGATTTCTGTTTCATTCCTAGGAACTTTAACAACCTCTTTGATCCATCATAATGCTGTAATAATATTCATTACCCTAAGTTAGAAATTTTAGAAGTAAGCCTAGAAATAGGAGGTTTTCATCTGTTATCCATTTGAAATAACTAAGTAAGGTTACAATTCTCCCTCAGTTTTCCCCAAAACTCCATCTTATTTCTACAAAAAAAGGAAATAATTGAATGACCTTCAATTGGCTGTTTCTGAAAAACCAACTGATTGGTACCGAACATTGTCATACGCAAGATTAAGGTTACACATACCGCTTGAAAACAATATCCATTAATATTGAATATAATTATTTCTTATTTTATTACCTCAAGAAAAGACACACTCTTTATGCTGTATTAATTATTCAAAAATAGTTTAATTTATTTCTTATTAATCCTTAAATTTTTATGTTATGAAATACATAAAACTATTAAAACTTTTTTTTGTCAATATAAGAATCTAAAATGATGTAAGATAAGCTTTAATAAAAATATAACCAGTCTATGAGGTAAAGTTTTAACGTTTCGTAATCTAAACGAATGTCTTGATCAAGGTAAACCAATGACCTTAAAAAAAAAAAAAGTATACAAAATATAAACTAGCGCACTATTAAATTAACAAATAGTGTGTTGACTAATTTTTTTTTTTGTTAGTTAAAGAATTCTCTTTCAACAACAGTCTGAAAGATTAATTTTGTTGTTGTTTATATACATATATATCTCTAGTAGGGGTGATGGTCTAGTGGTCAAGAGTGTGGCTTTGTAATAAGGAGATCGCCAGTTCGAATCCCGCGTATGGCTACTTTTTATTTGTTAGAAAAAAATGTTTATAGTAAAGAATGAGCTTCTGCTCGCGACACCTAATTGGTAGTTGGACGTTATGCCCCGCCTGAAAAAAATTGGCGATTAATTTACTGTATTGAAGCTATTTCAATTTAAATGGACCAAATAGTTCCAAAGTTGAATTTGAATCAAATTTAGTTGCACCTTCAGTAAATGCACTTCACTAAATGTCATTTCAGAAAAAAAAAGAAGGACAAACTTAAAATCAATTTCCCTTGAAAATATAAAATTCTGGCGGGAACACATAAGATTTTCCCTTACTACAAATTATGAGTATAAATTTGATTGAATCCTAGAATTTTTTTAAAAAATTAAAGTGATTATGGTACAGTAGTCGGAGGCTGGGGTCATCCATTTTACATTTTTGGAAACCGGTGAATGAATCCAGTGAGATATTATCAAGAATGGGACGAAATAGATGGGCCATCACGTCCAGAGATCAACGCAAAAGAGTTTGAACCACAACATGACCAAAAAATTGAACCAATTTGGAGGAGTTCATGTTCGACCTGATCCATCATACTCCCCAGGCTACTCCGCCATCTGATTAGCACCTTTACAACCATCTCAATGTCTTTCTGATTAGTAGAAATTTGATTCGTTAAATACCGGATAACCCTATTTACAGTGATAGATAAATCGAATTGTCTCTTTTTATTTGGGCAAAGATGTCCTTACGCTAAAAGCGCTTATTTATCGAGTAAATTGAAGAAGTATTAGTCGAGATACCACTATTTTAAAAATCTGCCATCGGAAAACTTTTCTTCCAACCTAATATATATTTTTCTTATTCTTGGTTTAAAAAAAATTTTAGAATTGTTAATCAGAGATTTTATTGTTATACTTTTGTTTTATCTTCGTTATCGATCAATTTAGTGATGCGTCCATCTTCGTACGTCTTTTCAAACAAGATAAAATCTATTTATTTGTTGCACAGACATAATCGATACCCTGGACTGAATATACTGGCTAGAGTATATCACAACACTACATGGAAGTGTAATGTGCTACTGTACAAAAATAATTTCGAGGATGTTACATACCAGATCTTACTACCTTTCTTCGCGAATTGGATTTATCTTTTATAATCACTGTTGGAAGAAGAAGTCCTATAGGATGGAGCACTATACTGTGGAGACTGCACAAGGAGTCAAATGTCTTTCGCACCTTAAAAATAAAAAAAAAAAGTATTAAATTTACTTTTAAATAAGAATATTTTTAAATTTTTCCAAAAATTTAGATAAAGGTGTGCTCATTATCATGCCAGCTTTCTTGCCAATCTCAGTTTTGCCTAGCATTGTGTGGTAGTAAATAGAATATTCAAATTACAAGAAAAATTAATGAGGAATCATCATTCACTGATGATAGAAACAAAAATCTATGTAAATAAATAATGACAAAACAAAAACCTTACAAACAGAATTGAATACGGATATTAAATTAATTAATTCCTTATGTGCTGTTAATTTATCCGTAAAACTATTAAAAATCATCACTAAATTAATTTTTAGTTCCACTAAATAACGTAATGTTGTGACATCATTGTTCAAAATTAAAATATTAATTGTTTGTGGAATAATCAGAATTCTATATAGTTAAAAAAATTCCTATTTCTTGATTACTTGTTCAATAAATGAATAAAGTAATTACTAATTATTAGGTAATAGTATTTAAATTAGTTTTTTAAATGAACTTTGTTAACAGTGTGAATGGGTTAGCCATTATTCTTTCAGTAAAAAATGGAATAGAAAGCGTTTTTAACAATGAAAAGAAAAAACAAATCTGATAGGACAGATGTAAGTCATTTTTTTTTACTACAATTCTCAAGCTTAATGATATAAAATAACTTTTTTTCTTAACATGATTGAGTAAAAATTATAGTCTCATGTGCATATTTAATCGAGAAAAAAAAACATCCGGACCACTTGTGAGAAAATAAAGATAAGTAATAAAATCCATATAGAGAAAAAGAAAGTTCCTTTAGAACAAGTATAATGCAAGAATCAATGAGTGTGTAGGCGCCACGGTAGCCGAGCGGGTTAAGAGGCGAGACCGGCAAAGTTAATATGCATTGTGGTACTGGGTTCGATTCCCGGTCTTAGGCCTTGGATTTTATTTAATGGTTAATGAAAGAAATTTACAGTAAAGTACATTTGCTAGTCGCCTCCGGCCACGACACCTAGTAAATGGTAGTTGGACGTTAAGTCCCGCCTGAAAAAATAGGTGATTACTTTACTCAATGAGTGTGTAGTAGTTGAAAGGGGTCAGTAAGTGCAGTGTTAAAACTGTAAAGTAAATGAAATCTAACTGTCTACTCACAACTTGATTAATCTAACCTCTAATGGTGAGCGAAAGAACGACGCAGGGTCAGGGTTACAATAAACATGCATGCTTCGCTGGATAAAATCAAAGATATATTATCCAACACTGCGGGGATCTAACCACATTTTCAACGTGTGAATGCAAGAGATTAAAAAAAACAAAAAGTGCATGATAAAGCATCACTTATTAATTATAAGTGGGCAATATCTTGAATTTTCTTTGAAACCATTAATGATTTAACAAAACTTATATTTTAGATGACCTGCAAAGCTAAGATGTACTGTTGGTTACTGGATTCGATTCCCGGTCTTAGGCCTTGGATTTTATTTAATGTTTAATATGAGAACTTTGTCGTAAAAGTATGTTTACTAGTTGCCACCGTCCACGGAGCACCTGGTAATTAGACTTAAAGTATGCCTTGAAAAATAGGCAATAGGCTTATTTATAATTAAAGCTACCAAAACTTCATTTTAGTATTGATACACGACTTAAGAGAACAGAACTCAACAGACGCTTCTGACAACTGAAAAGACTATTAGGCAACAGATCAAAACTCACTCTGGACAACAGAAGACTTATATATGTAAGTATATTAAAGCTCAGTCTGGGCTTAAGGCATCGAACTGAGGGGTTCAGCCAAACGCTCAAATCTCCAAAGGATCCAGGTCCTTGCAATCTAAAATTCTTCACTCTTTAGTAAACGCTCCTTTGTACGTCACCAATCAAACCATTCACACAAACTTGAACATGCCTTTCGTCGCACAAGTTGTTAAAACATTATACAGAAAATTCCATCTTAACTTAGAATCTCACCACAATCCACTTGTACAACATCTATCTTCAAGAACATTTCCAGACAACACTTCCAGACGTCTTAAAAGACAGTGGCCTCGCGATCTCCTCTCTGATGAAGAGCGTCAGTAGAATTTAGAATGTTATAGGAGTGTTACCGCTGGGTAACTTCTCCACTCTGATATGTGTGAATGTTATTTATTGTTATCATTGTTGCTTATAACGCAAAATGAGTTAAAAAGTATTTATACAAGGCAAATAATGGATTTAACATTTTTATCCTAATAATGAGAAAATAAATATTCCTTGCATGGTGTCGTAATTTTGAATGCTTAAATAATTATTACTGAATATATATATAATGAACGTTATTTAAATGCCACAATGAAATTAGAAATATGTACTGCAGTAGTTAACACAGTTATCAGCCCTAAATACTGCCCAAGTAGACACAAATATTGTACTTTCACTGCTTTAAAAGGTGAAAGTCATATGATATAAACCGAAAATAATTTGAAGATATCTTTTTGAACGGTACTTCATGACTCATTATAATTACAAATTCCTGTTTCAAATATTTTGTGCCAATGGTTTTCTTTTAAAAAAAAGTTAAATAAAAAAATTTGTTATGAACTCCATGATTTTTATCATAATTTGGTTAACATAATTAATTTTTTTTTAAAAGTAGAATTTTTACTTGACCAAAAAACAAAAAAAATACATAATGGGAACCCTCTTCAAGAAAATGAACTTTAAATACTAAAAAACACTATCAAGTTTTCCCGATTAGCCAATTTTCTTTAAATTATGGTTAGATATTTAATTCTTATTAATATTTAACAGGTGATCACTTCTTATTTTTTTAAAGAAGTGACATAACCTACCATCTCGTCAAGAAATGCCTTCATGATATTTTTTCTAGAAAAATATTTATTACAAAAAATTACAGATCTACAAAAATACTATTAGTTTACAAAGTATAAAGAAAATCGTACAAAACCGTTTTCTAGAAAAATATTTATTACAAAAAATTACAGATCTACAAAAATACTATTAGTTTACAAAGTATAAAGAAAATCGTACAAAACCGTTTTCTAGAAAAATATTTATTACAAAAAATTACAGATCTACAAAAATACTATTAGTTTACAAAGTATAAAGAAAATCGTACAAAACCGTTTTCTAGATAAATATTTATTACAAAAAATTACAGATCTACAAAAATACTATTAGTTTACAAAGTATAAAGAAAATCGTACAAAACCGTTTTCTAGAAAAATATTTATTACAAAAAATTACAGATCTACAAAAATACTATTAGTTTACAAAGTATAAAGAAAATCGTACAAAACCGATTTCTAGAAAAATATTTATTACAAAAAATTACAGATCTACAAAAATACTATTAGTTTACAAAGTATAAAGAAAATCGTACAAAACCGTTTTCAAGAAAAATATTTATTACAAAAAATTACAGATCTACAAAAATGCAATTAGTTTACAAAGTATAAAGAAAATCGTACAAAACCGTCTTCGAGAAAACCTAAAAAAATAATATACTAATATACAATATCAAAGAAAGGATTAGCTATGCGGTTAGCGTATTGGATTCCCACGCGGAGATCCCAGGTTCGAATCCAGCTGCTGGCCCTTAGATTTTTTTCCCCCCTCTTTCTAGGAGCTTCTTTACAGCTCATTGTCCAGTGATTGACAGTTGCCTGCAACGAGAGAACACAGTCCAGATTCCGGCAGTGCATTGAAACAAGCTTCGGGCGCCAATAACCTCAGATGCAATGATGCGCCCTGAATCATTAAAAATAAAATAAAAATAATATTATGTCGAGTCAGTTAAATGTTGATTTCGGTTAACCGTTTTTCTTATTTGTTTTTTTTTTTTAACTTGTTTGTATTCAAGGGGAGCCCCCTCACAGCTGACATATCTGTAAACTCAACAACGAAAAAACAGCACATTGAAAACAAGAAGTTTGAAAATGTTAAACCATACACATTATCAGAAACGAAATTTGAGGTAATCTCAAACTTATATGCTAAAATTGTAATTTTTGTTTGCTACAAAATAAAGTATAAATTGAAGAATAATGTTCTGCTGTAAGTTTGGTAATAACCAGGTTAACTGGACACCTGAACGCTAGTAATGCCCTGCCGGTAGCATTCTCACTACGGTTATGTACTTACTTCTACAATACCGTTATACTCTTTTCGCAGTTATTTTTTATTGCTATTCAAAAATAAGTAGATAAAAAAATAAATAATAAAATTAAAAAAATTAAAAAGTTGCCAAGAATGATGAGTTTGCAAAGCAACTTTTAAAAAGTATTGATTATTTAATTGTAAAGAAATTGTAAAGAATTCTGTAAAACTTACAACTACGTATAGATGAGTTTGCTTCACAATAAAAGTGGCTGTTGTTTCAGTCGAGTTTACCCATTCTTCATACTACATGTTATTCATTATAAGAATATTCTTTTCAATGTGCACAAATGTACCACACAGACTGAAAGTGCATATTGTTATGGAGATAGTTGAACAAACTTTGTTTCAGTTTCATGGTATATATTATCATGCTTTTTTTTAAAATAAAATAACCATAGCCTTTCTCGGCTAACAAGCCTGCTTATTTTGCCTAGTTGAGTCGAAAAGCCATCGGTATTTAAAGCTACTTACTTTAAAAAAACGCAATTATGTAAATGGTTAATCTAAGTTTATTTTAGGCTCACATTTTTTGTTTTGTACTAGTACTAAAATCATCTGCAAAAAGTATAGATTTAAAAATAAGGGACCCGTTCTTATTCAAAACGTCCATTTTATTTGCATTTCCTAATCTAATTCTTCAAGCACACTTCCAGATAAATTTTAAAGAGGATTAGCGATAAAAACAACCTTTACAGAAAGCTTCAGCATGTAACTGGATTTGTTGACTAGCTTCTATTCCCATAGTTCACACATCTAATCACTTATTAAGAGTTAACTAATTAGTAAGAACTATTTAAGGCTACTATTTACAGAGTTTGCCACAACAATAGTTCTGAGTAAATTGTCATAGACTTGCCCAAATGTTATTTACGAGGGTCGTTTGAAAAGTCCGTGCAAAAATAAAAACTACTTAATTTTTTGGGGTAAACCTTTTTTATTTTTCAACATAGTCTCCTTTTAGGCTTATACACTTCGTCCAACGCTGCTCTAGTTTGTTGATCCCTTCCGAATAATAGGATTTGTCCAAGTCTGAAAAATAGCCATTCGTTTCTGCAATCACCTCCTCGTTTGAATAAAATCCTTTTTCCCGCCAGCCATTGCTTCATATTGGGGAACAAATAGTAGTCCGAGGGAGCCAAGTCTGGAGAATAGGGGGGATGTGAAACGAGTTGGAACCCTATTTCCATTAATTTTGCGACCACAACTGCTGTGAGGTGTGAGCTGGTGCGTTGTCGTGATGGAAAAGGACTTTTTTGTGGGCCAATCGTGGGCGTTTTTCTTGCAGCTCGGTTTTCAAACGGTCCAGTAACGATGAATAACTAATTAAATATTAAAAAATAATCACCTTAATCACTTACAGGACTGGCTTAACAAATGGCGAATCAAAACTATTGTTTACCAAATCAAAATATATAGTATTTAAAGTTAGACGAAAAATCATGCCTCCTAATTTCATCAACCAAGATTAGATTAGTTATCGGAGTAAGACCTATGACACCGCAGCCACAAGAGGCTTATTGTGCCCTCTCCTTTGGATCTCGTAGACGAAACCTCGTCTACTAAAGAGGTGGAGGGCTTTCCCTACTAGTTCAATTACAATCACTCGATTGCAATCAAATGCAACGCAATCGAACAACCAGAGGCCGTTTCCACCTCATTCTGACACAATCTGCACAACGGTTCCGAGCTAATAAGCCCTCCACCTTGTACAGATGACTATTCCCTATGTGTACTGTGTAAATGTATTTGGGTGTAACAGTATATGTTGCTCATGTTCATGTTGTTTGGCTGGGATATCCGCAGGGGCGCCAAGTACTCTGAAGAAGTGGTTAATCCACTTCCCCCTACGGGGATGATCAACCAAACTTCTGTACCAACTGTGGACATAGTACCTAGACCAAACGGTTGACACGGAATCCCCATACTAGACTGAAAAGACAAGAAACTAACCAATGCTACAAACTTCTCGCCAGACTACTTGACGAACGATCTAACTCAACCTAAATAGCAAAAGACACATATAGCTATTGCAATCTATTTAGTCATATGGCATCGAAGTATGGAGATCGACTAAACCGTTTCAACTCAATGCGCATCCAGCCTTTACAGTCAAAAATACTTCGTAAACTTCTTAACGCTCCGTTCTATAGTTATTTCTAACCTCACCATCCATAATGATCTCAAAATCCCTTTCGTTAAAGATCTTGCGAAAACACGTTTTCTCAAATTTCATTCCTCTACATCAGCTCATCCTAACCCTCTAATCGAACACTTATCTTCTTCCGCAATACCAGGTAATCCTCAAAGAATATTGAAGAGAAGATGGCCCAGCGATCTACTCTTCATCATGAGAGCAGTATAGTACTGCATATAGATAATGGAGCGACACCACAGGGAGCTTCTTCGATCCAAATTCCTGATATTATTTTATCTTACATAACACGTGCAGTTGAAAATTTCAATAAATAAAAGTTTTTTAAAAAAAAGAATCAGTTGAAAGGTCAATTTTGCAGACCAGTTTTTAAGTTTCAATCATGGGTTTGTTGTTGTATATTCAAGAACCATTTTTTTTTTAGAAAGCCCCAAGAACTCCAAATGGAATATTTGTGACACATTTCAAAATTTGTCACCCTTATTGGTTCCGAGATTTCATTATAGTGATAGAAAGTTCCTTAATTATCACAAACGGATGTTCTAAAGTTATTTGCAAACTGATTGCCCAATCTAGTTAACATAGCTAAATTTAATGTAACAGGATAAGTCACTCATACTAATAATTACCTTTTACATTCACTAATCAGAAATTAATATTTTAAATAAAATTAAATTAGACTCGGATTAATTTTAAGTTGAAGTTAAATAAAAACATTGTTGTCTTTCTAAAACTTGTAGTACATAATTATTTTTCCCACATTTAGCATTAACGACAAAATGGTTTCTACCTACGTTTGTAACACTTGAATGACAAATAGTAACTTTTATATCGCTAATCTGTTTGTTTCTTCATTAACAGCGCTGATTGCTGGACAAGTTTTGTTTATCATAAACATTATAAAAATAACTGTACATATATGCAATCTTGTCAGAAATGAATGTTTACTGATATTATTCTGTTAAGGTTCGCTGAATAGAAATGCAGGTATGGGATCGTAATAACGTGTACGTGAAAAATATCAGGGACGTTTATATTTAGGCTTTATAGAGTAAGCCAAATACTCTACAAAATTCAAAATACAAAAGTCAAAATTATAGCTGCTCTCAGATTTTTTTTGTTTGCTTCTAGGAGCTTTTTACAGCTCACTATTGGTCCAAATTGGGATGTAGTTATTCTTACGAGTGAACTAAGGTGTTCATTCGTCAACACTATTTCTTGACACAGCTTTTTCTAAGTTTTATCATTGGAAAAAGTAATGATATATTAAAGATGCAAGCATTGCACAAATTCTCTGAGCATTAGATAATAAATTTGAAAAACTGGATTTCGGCAAGCCTTTGTAGAACTCTAATTTTGGATCATTTACAAAATAATTGAGATGATCATTAGATTGGAATTCAAATAATTGACAGCAGCAGTTAAGGTTTCGCTACTTCACAGTTTAAATTCGCAATGTAACCCCAATTTTTCAACTCGTATTAAAAACTTGAATTTTTACATTCGCAAGTATAATTGTTATTTTTAATTATTATTATAAAATATCTGACTGGCCGGATTGAACCTTTCACTGGGCTGGAGTTGGCTCATCACTGTATTAAAGCATCAGATTAAAAAAATAAATAAATCAAAAACTGGTCTCACCTTCACCTAGAAGTAAGTAACATCATTCCAAACAACTGTTTTTACAGCAGAAATAAGAGTATAGAAACCTCCCTGAAGAAGGTTATGCCACTTCTTTATTTTTAACATAAATGCAGCCATCATGATGTACGATACTACAGGAATCTGGAAAGAAACACAAATTTATAATCTTTTGGTTTGTTAAACAATTCGGAAGGTAAACTTTATGTTATAATCTCCTTAACAAAAACTTACAGTTTAAAAAGTTAAGTATAAGGGTTGATTAAACGCCAAAAGGTACACAAATCAGCAAGTACCCAACATTTCATTCAAGCTTAGTTGATATAATTTAAGTAATTTTGCTGCATTAACTTTTCCTTCACATTTTTTAGAATTTATTAGATGTCACAGACCCTTATGCTGGCCAGTTCGTTCATAATATTATTTGGTTATAATTATGATAAAATGTATATTATATCTTCGTTTTTAAATAGGTACTTTATTTTAACTCTATTCCAAATTATTCTTCTGATTTATCTTTAATATGCCCTTTATTCTGAAGTCGTCACATATACATGCATGTTAAAGTAGAAAAAGACTAAGTTAGAGTCGGCTACTGTTTAAATTTGAATCACGGAGGATTTAAAACAATATTTCAGACTTGAATTCGTCTTACCGAAATATTCGTGAGCACAAATAACACACAGTTATAACAAGTAGATTATTCAACAACAATTATTCATTTCTCAATTGTAATTTAATTTTACTTATAGTAAAATACTGGAATAATTAGCTGTCCTAAAAGTATGCAATACTTATTTATTTTATATTACATAACATATATATAACATTGTGAGAAGAACAGCTACATTGAGAGTGTGATTGAAGAAAACTATATTATTTGCGATAGAGCCAGATAATTATTACCTATTATTATAAACGTTTGACTACTACATAAAATAACAATTACTTTAATCGAAGAATGAACTTAAACCGACGATTTTTATTAAAAATAAAATAATCGAAATCATTGATGTATGTTGGTGTAAGCATTTTTTTAAAAAAGTTTTTAAATTTTGTAGCCTCGTAATTTTTTTTATTTTTTATAACGTTTTCTTTTTAACCTGTAATTAATAGTTTGATTATTATAGATTAATAGATATTAAAGTCAATCTACAGTGCTACTTGAACAAATATTTTGTAGATGAAAATGGCCAGCATAAGGGTCTGTGACATCTAATAAATTCTAAAAAATGTGAAGGAAAAGTTAATGCAGCAAAATTACTTAAATTATATCAACTAAGCTTGAATGAAATGTTGGGTACATGCTGATTTGTGTACCTTTTGGCGTTTAATCAACCCTTATACTTAACTTTTTAAACTGTAAGTTTTTGTTAAGGAGATTTTTGTACCTTTTGGATAGATTTTCATTTTTGTCTATTTTGCTAAGTTACATATCTGCTTTACTGTTTTTTTAAAATTTGGAATAAGCAATTCTATCATTATAACCTGATAAGGTGTTAAGTAGGAACCGTAACTACCACTGGAGAGATCTTTTTAAAGAATGATTATAGTTGCGGTCCCCAAACCATCCTCAATAACCATTTTTTTGAGAAAGCCTTTTTATATAAAATAGGAAGGTATTTGTACGTAAAAAGCAAATTTAAACTGCGATTTCAGACCTTCCTTTTAAGAGGAGTAAGAAAAATAAACGGGCGATTACAGTACTTCTCCCTAAAAGGCAAAGAGGCAAAGATTTTGAATCGAACGACAATTCATTAATGTAAATAGGTTCACCCATTGATAATTTTAACGATTGCAGTACTTCCTCTTAGTAGGTGTAAGAGCATGATGGCACTTCACAGCCATGTAGAGGAGCTTTAATCACTTCTTCGTGCTAAATTTTATCAAAATCGGACAAAGCGTTATAGAAATATTGGTAATAATAGTTTTAGAAACGGCCTTACTTGGGTGGGGCAAACTCCCCTCCATATGAGGCATAGCGACGAGACTTAAAGTGCAAATCTGTACAAAATTTCGATTCGAATGACACTTCATTCATGAAAATCAGTTCACGTGTCGATAATTTGAAACGATTGCTATACTTCCCCTTAACTAGTGTAAGAGCAGATCGTCGCTTTAATGTTACATAGGGGAGCCCTAACCCCATCATCCTACCAAATTTTATCAAAATCGGGCTAAGATTTACAGAGTAATTAGTAATAATAATTTTGAAGGGGGCCTTACATAAAGGGGGCTAACTCCTCTCCCATTCGGTGTACAGCGTCGAGACCCCCAAAAGGCACATCTACATAAAATTCCGAATCGAATGACACCTCATTTATGAAAATCGGTTCACGCGTTTAGGCGCTACGTAGTTTACAAAAAAGGTAACAACAACAAGAAGAAGAAGAAGAAGAACAAGAACAACAACAATTTCTGAAAATGCCGTTTTTGCTCATTTTCAGCAACTTTTTTCTCGAAATCTATTAGGTCTGGGTGGTTGCAAAAAATTTCAGTTATAAAGGAGGGTTTGCTCTATATTTTAAAGAAAATTTGGGAATTTTATCTTTTATAGAAAAAGAGAAAAAAATTGTCAAAGTTGGGTGTTTTTTAACGTTACGCTTTTTCGTGCACTTTTTGACGATCAACCCTTATACAACTGTCCTACCGGACAGTTTTAATTACTATATTTTAATTTGATCAGTCTAAAACCTTGGTTTTTCAGTAACTCAATTATAATTTGTTCCAATTATCAAATATAAGAGGCAATAACAAACTTAAGATTTGTTCATTCTGAAAATGGAAATTATTCAGTTTTAATAAGTTAAAATAATAAATAAATAGTTATTATTTTGTACGATGAATATTTGTGCAAATTTCACTTTGATTGTGTAATAATTTGGTTTAAAAATAGACAAAACAAAATTATACTAAAGGTTTACATAAAAATGAGCTTAGACAAACAAACCTAGTATAATTAATTTTTATTTTTTTTATACTTTCTCTTACTCTACAATAGAAGGTACCTATTGCGATCGTGCGGATTATCTAAGTTTTCTGCAGAAATATCTGTTTGGAGAGCCCCCCCCCCCTGAGATTGAAAAACGAGATTTTCACAAACTTAGGATATGTTGTGAGTAGCAGTAACTCAAAATCACAAGAAGTAAAAAATTTTCTTTTTCGAATCGCCGCTACCATATGGGACCTGGTAATAACGGCTTTTATGGATGGACAAAATCATCCAAGCAGTTCCAATTAGAAATTCCACTTTACTGAATCATTTAAATTTCTTCCCAAAAATCTTGAAAAATCTATTAAGCGAAAGTGTCCAACAATTTCTGAATAAATTTTGTAGCACAAATTGTCATATAGATTTCGTTAAGATAAAATCATAAGATGTTCGGACTTTATTATTTTTTCTTCTTCTTTCTTCAAAAAGTAAAGTAATCCCCTATTTTTTTTTTGAGGCGGGGCTTAACATCCAACTACCAATTAGGTGTCGTGGGCGGGGGCGGAACCAATTTTTTCCAACAAATAAAAAGTAAATAAATACGCGGGATTCGAACTGGGGATCTCCCACTCACAAAGCCACACCCTTAAACCACTAGACCAACACCTGCCCCTATTCTTTCTTTATATTTATTAGGTAGGCTTAGTTATCAGTTATTATTTTTTTTTATCAATGAGATGGTATTAAATGAACACTTACAATTAAACAAATATGAGATTGAATTATTTTTAACATGTCTCGTATAACAGCCACACTGTATTGCTCTGGATTTAAATTTCGTTAAAAATATGGTAAGTTCCGCAGTGCTGCATAACATGATTTGATTTTATCTGTAGTACCTCGGATTTTTATGGTATCCCCTAACCGGTATTGGTATTCCATCCATTATTTTTTAGATTAATCAGATTGGTTTAGAGCAGTGGTTCCCAAAGTGGTCCCTACGGACCCCCTGGGGTCCCCGGTATCATTCAGGGGGTCCGTGGAAAATTAAAATTGATTTGGGGGTCCCTGAACAACGTCAGGGGGTCCGCGCAAGGTTCAATATAAAATAATAAAACTGTGATCCATTATTATTATTATGGAAATTAGAAACTAACAAGGTGACCAATTAGATTTAATCAAAACTAAAAGCGTAATATCTGCGTTTGTTGCAAAACGTTTTCTGTAACAACAAAACTTGGGAAGAGGAGAACGTTCTCAGTTTCCAGATCTTTTGAAATTGCAAAATAGAGATGAAGATTTGGTAGCTTACTGTCGAACACTTAACGGCTCTTCATGCAGACCTGATCCAAAGATTACTCGTGGGGATTTGCGGTTGCTACTCACAAACATTGAGCCGGATATAAATACACTCATAACATCTCATCACGTTCATCCAAATTATTAATTTTGTTAGATTTTATTTTAAACAAAAGTTATAATTTCAATAAATACTTCTTCAACAAAATGCTTTTTTAAATTTGTAATTTTTATACTACGCATTTATGTAGCTTTTTCACTTTGGGGTCCGTGGGCAAGTTTTAACTATAAAAAGGGGTCCATGGGTAAAAAAAGTTTGGGAACCACTGGTTTAGAGATTTTGACTTCACTTAAGTTACACTAGCAGAATTAAATCACCAACTGTCTCTAATCTATATCCTAAGGATGGATGAAAAGCCGAAACCGATCTAGGAATACAATAATCATTCGTTAAAATGTTTGTTTACACATAATTTTGAGAAAGTTTAACCAAGATAAAATTTTAATTTTGAGTACATGAAGGAAAGTAAATTTCTCTTTATATTTAACACTTGCCACACATTTGTCTAGAATCCGGTTTAAAATTAGAACTAACTTTTCCGATTTCCCCAGTATTGACTAAATCACGTTTGTTATAAAAATGTACGGAAAATGTTTTCCAAAATTTACTTAAATATTTACGAAAAATTCTTGATAATGTTTTTTAAGTTACCAAATTTTATTTTATCTTTATTTAGGAAGAAGAATTTATCTTTAATCTTCTTACAAAACTTGACTTACCTTAGTCACTTTTTAACTTAACTAATCCTCTTTTATATTTGAATTAATTTGGCTTCAAAGACTGGTTTACTTGAAAGAGGCTATTCGCATCAATTTTGAGTTAATTAATTGAATTTGAACATTGTAAAACAGCAAAAATATTACACTCACTGAAAAAAAAAAAAAATAAAAACTTATCAGCGTACCAACGTTAAGATCTTCTGTAGAAAATTATTAACAATTACAATATGTTTACCTCAGAGGGAATTACCACAATTGATGTGTTAACAAATTACAATTGTTAATAAATGTAACGTAAACAATAAAACTATGTGTTACATCATCAAATCAATGTAAATTGTAATCTGTTTCTAAACTGTAATATGTTCCACAGCCATGTAGATTACATAGTCTCTAGTTCGAATTCTAGTCAATACAAAAATAAAATAAAAAAATAATGATTGAAATTGATATTAATCTTTTTTACCTTCTACCTGCGAGGAAATTTTGTTTTCAAATAAAAATATAAATAATTCAATCACTGAATACATTTGTAAACAACATTCTAGTAACCTTACAGTAACAGTTTAGTAACCTAAAGTCTGTTAAGGTAATTCTTAATAAATTCACAGAAGGGGACATTTAAATTCACAAATATATTAAATATTTATTTAGGCTACTACGAAGAATTATATTCTTCGCTTTAATATACTGAATTTAAACAATTGTTTATAATTATCCAGTTATATATTGAAGGTTCGCTTGTTGAAGTTTTAAAAACAAAACAGAAAACATTAAAGTAAGGTATGTAAGAGTCAACAACAAACTGTACGTTACGATGACACTAATTAAGAGAAAAAAATTTGGAACATCCGACTGAAAGAATAGTTCATTAAGACATCACAAGGGGGAGAGAAAGATAAAAGAGAAACTAAACTAGAAAAAGTGTGCCAGTCACCATTGTTGTTGTTGTAGTTCAGGGGAACTTCATTAAATTTCTTTCATCTCTCTCTGTGAAAAAGTGAAAGAGTTTTACAAAACTTAAATTAATTAATGTCAAAGGCTTTGTTTGGAGAGACTTATTTGGAGGGCTTTTTTTTTTTGTGAAGGCGTAAATTTGCAGATCACATTAAGGAGATTTGACTCCGAGAATTGTGTGTACAATAATCTTTCACCTACTTTTACTGGTAGTTTTGTAGTTTAATGACGTATTGATTCTTAGTACTTTTACGGTGCGTTCCACTAAGGCTGGAAACATAGTGGAGCGGCGCGCAAAGCGGCGATGATAGCGAAGAGCAAAGCGGCAAAAACAAAAACTAGAAATAGATAGAGTTGCTCTATCTTCGCTTTGCTCGCCACTATGCGCGGTCCCATATGATAACTTGTGTTTGATTTCGCCGCTTCGCTCTTCGCTATCAGCGCCGCTTTGCTCGCCGCTCCACTATGTTTCCAGCCTAAGCGACCACACAACGACCACGCTCACGACCGCGGTTTTGGCCGTTCCACTTGCTTGCGAGCGTTGCGATCGAAAACCCAAGTGGAATGGACTGTGGGCGTTTTAACCGTTCATGTAAACATTACATATGGCGGCCTCGAAAATAAGTTAGAAGCTTGAAGAGGTTATTTTTTAATTTTAACCCCGTTTATAAGCAGTTATAATAAACTTTATTAATTATTTGTAAAGTTGACTTATATTAAAAGAATATATATAATTCAATTTTTTATATTACATTTTAGTGGAGTATTTATAAAATTTACGTTTAAATAAAATATTAATTTTTTAGTAAACACTATTTCTATTTTCGTTCGTAAATACAATTATAAGTACTTCAATAAGAAAGTAGATTGTTGAATCATTGATCTGAGAGTTACGAGGGTCGTTTGAAAAGTCCGTGCAAAAATAAAAACTACTTAATTTTTGGGGGTAAACCTTTTTTATTTTTCAACATAGTCTCCTTTTAGGCTTATACACTTCGTCCAACGCTGCTCTAGTTTGTTGATCCCTTACGAATAATAGGATTTGTCCTGAAAAATAGCCATTCGTTTCTGCAATCACCTCCTCGTTTGAATAAAATCTTTTTCCCGCCAGCCATTTCTTCATATTGGGGAACAAATAGTAGTCCGAGGGAGCCAAGTCTGGAGAATAGGGGGATGTGAAACGAGTTGGAACCCTATTTCCATTAATTTTGCGACCACAACTGCTGAGGTGTGAGCTGGTGCGTTGTCGTGATGGAAAAGGACTTTTTTGTGGGCCAATCGTGGGCGTTTTTCTTGCAGCTCGGTTTTCAAACGGTCCAATAACGATGAATAATATGCACCTGTAATAGTTTTACCCTTTTCCAGATAGACGATGAGGATTATTCCTTGCGAATCCCAAAAGACAGTCGCCATAATCTTTCCGGCCGAAGGAACGGTCTTCGCCTTTTTTGGCGCAGATTCCCCCTTGGTAACCCATTGTTTAGATTGTTCTTTGGTCTCAGGAGTGTAGTGATGTATCCATGTTTCATCCACAGTGACGAAACGACGCTTAAAGTCCTGCGGATTCTTCTGGAACAGCTGCAAACCGTCCTTGCAACACTTCACACGATTTCGTTTTTGGTCAAGCGTGAGCAATCGCGGCACCCATCTTGCGGATAGCTTTGTCATGTCCAAATGTTGATGCAAAATATTATGTACCCGTTCATTCGAGATGCCCACAGCACTAGCAATCTCACGCACCTTCACTCTTCTGTCATCCATCACCATATCATGGATTTTATCAATGATTTCTGGAGTAGTAACCTCAACAGGGCGTCCAGAACGTTCAGCGTCACTTGTGCCCATATGGCCACTCCGAAAATTTTGAAACCACTTATAAACTGTTCTAATCGAAGGTGCAGAGTCACCATAATGTTTATCAAGCTTCTCTTTAGTAGTGTTTAATCAACACACGAAATTCTTTTTCGTCCATTTTTTGAAAATCACTCGACTTCCTCGATTCAAACGAATGCCAAACACAAAGAAATAGACCGATCTGGCTGAAACTTGGTGTGTGTTCTTCCAAGAGATGCTACTAACTAAACATAACCTCGATACGCGCCAGTAGTGCTATCTCTCTGACTTTGCAGGACTTTTCAAACGACCCTCGTATTTCAGATTAAATGCAATGTTTCCTGAGATTAGTTGTATGTTTGGTTACACAGGAAATGCGATTTTCTGGTAACCTTACTAGAAACATAACAATAATAGGCGCTAATAACCTCAGCTGTAGATGCGCCAAAAACAAAATAATAATAACAATAATAATTTCATTGAAGAAAGGAAAGACCTTCTGATCTTTAGTCAACGAAAGAAAACAAGACTAAAACTTAATAAAATTACTGTCTCTTCGACAAGACTAGAAACGCCCCATTGTATACTCGTGCTATCTCTGACAAAACAGTAAATCTCCTAGATTCGTACATTCCATAGTACATTAGAAAACATGTTAAACTAGATAATTGTGCGGTAAAATGAAAGTAAACTACTACATCCAGAAATAATATTTTGTTTTCAATTTTCCATTATAAAAACGATTGTCTACTATTTTCTCGTCAATTCAAGGTTTGTGCTTCTTGCGTATTATGTGAACAACAAGGGGAGTAATTTTCAAATTATTACGTAACTGTGACTATTAGTTCAATAATTGGAGAATAGATTTTTTTTTTTTTTTTAAATAATGTTGATGGCAGCATTATAGTTTTTATTATGCACCTCTAGCTCAACAATGACATTTTAGTTTTTTCTTATTTGTCCTTTACGTTTGTAAACTAATTACAATAGTAAATATGAGAAACGATAAAATAAATAATGATAATGTTCAATTGTGTAAAGAACTCGCCCACTGGTGAGTTAGTTATAACTAAGGAACGGATTTTTATGTATTTAAAAATGCCAAATATTTAATTAAAATATGCATTTATTTTCGTCAATTATGTGGAAAATATGTGATTTTCTTAAAATATTTTCTGGAATATTTAAGTAAAATGGACATTTTTTTTTTTATGAAAATGGATTTTTTTTGGGGGGGGGGCAAGTTATAATTATTTATACAAGAAAAGAACATTTTTACAATTTATAATAATTTATTAGGAACAAAATAATTTGTTTTTACAAGTTATAATGATTTATACAACAAAGAACATTTTTACTATTTATAAAAAGATGTGTTAAATTTTCAATTTTGAAACTTCACTCTTCGAAATTGTTTGCAACCACATGAAATTTCTAATGTTGGAACGTAAAGTGACGACGATCTGGGCGTAAGATGGACTTGTAACGACTAAAAGATCGTTCTACAGATGTTATAGGTGCCTTGCTGAAAGAAGTTATCTCGTTGGTTGTAAAGGGTACACGATGTTCTGAGGTGACTTCTGTTCCACTGATAATATCAGAAATCTGGCAGATGGTCTCCCACCCTTTGTTCTTGCTCAGTACTTCTACCAGTTTTTAAGTTTGTGGAAAGGGATATCTGCTCTAACCAAAGCCCGACACAGATCTGTACTCAGAGTAGACTTACTTGATGATGGAGATGTAAGGAAGGCTTGATGGGAGGTCCTCTCTTTCTTTCTGTTTTTAATCTCTATGTGCGATCCGGTGGCAATATGTTGGGTGACTTAGGAACGTTGAGAGCAAGAAACGCGCTTGTCACAAGCTGTGCAGTACAAAATGTCTCCATCACTTCGAAAAAGTTCTGCTGGAAACTCGCGAAGATATTTAGCAACCAGTTGTTTGTTTGAGGCCGATGTTCGGGGCATTTCACCCAAAAAAGAATACACTAAGTGACCGAACGAAATGAATTGGTCACTTCAACGAACGAGCCGAAAGAACAGACAACGTCAGACAACTTCAAAGAACTAACAAGTGCCCATCACTGTTTAGCAGCATTCTGTGTAAATTACAATAACCATTGTACCCATTGTGATTCACAGCCCTACAGTCTGTGGTTCACAGTTCCTGTCAACCACCTCCCAATTATGAAAATATGCCCAAAATGAAAAATGTGAAAAAATATGTACATATTTTGATTAAATATGTAGAAATATTTATTTATTTTAATCAAATATGTATAAATATGCGATAACATCCAAATATGTGGAAATATGTGAAATAAAAGTAGACTCAAACGGCTTAAAAAGTGTCAGTATGAATACTTCTAGTTGAAAAACGTCTGTAAATTGCCTAGAAAAAAATATGTAAATACATACGAATCCGTTCCCTAGTTATAACACATGCCAACTCTTCAGGTACTATGGAGACACAAAATCGTCTGGTTGGATTATGAGAAAGGGGCAGAGGAAGCACGTGGGTTATCCACTACACCAGTGGTCGCCAAACAGTCGATCGCGAGCTACCGGTAGCTCGCGGGGTAATTTTGGGTAGCTCACGGCCACGCTCGGGTTGACAAACCTGAGTTGCTTGTGGAAATTCTTTCAGACATAAGACAACAATTCGATCAACGATTCCAAGATTTTAAAAGCATATTGATTGTGGCACAATTCGTCAACTCTCCTTTTGCAGAGATCGATGCAGAAGATTTCTCAGCTTGTGTTGTAAAACATTTGGGTGGAGATCAGGCTGCAGTTGAAATGGAATTTGTCGATTTTCAAAATGATCTAAGAACCCTTTCTACCACTGCAAATATTTGGCCTCTAGTCCCCCAAAGAAGAATATCCAATTGTAGTTCAAGTTGCACTGAGGTTGAAAGCTATGTTCAGCTCTACCTACTTGTGTGAAGCATCTTTTTCAAGTATGAAGTTCATAAAAAGCAAATATAGAAACAGACTGACCGATGAACATTTGGACAACTGCATCAGAATGGCTGCTACAACATACTCTCCAAACTTCAAGAAAATACTTGATGACCAAAAACAGTCCCACTCCTCTCATTGAAATGTACATTTTAACTTTTTGTTACACTTACTGTCAGATATGTAGATTTTAATACTAGAAATGTATGTTTGTAGGCAATAAACGTGTGTTAATTCCATTTTGCGTACTTTCTTTCGTCCAGTATTCCTTGGTAGCTCACTAGAAGATTTATAAATGCTGTGCTAGCTCACACGTTCAAATAAAAAGTACGCATGCGTGATTTACTGGATCATATAGAGCAGGGGTGGGCCAACAAGTCGATCACGAGGCCTAGTTTTGGTCGATCGTCGATCGCTCGCAATGTTTGAGGTGGAATTCCGCTGTACCATGGACTTTAAAGCGATTTTAGAAGACAAAACTTTCTAGCAATAGTTTTAATGCATTCTGGGAATTTGCTAAGGTCATAAATACCTAGAATTCTGAGAGCCTGACACTATGGTCTCCGCTCATCCAGCTCAATACATTTCGACTTTCGTTACACTTGTCACAACGAGTAAACGCAACAGTTACGACTCGACTCATCGAAGAACACAATCAGTTACGATCGTAGCTTGAATATTTGGTAGTGTCATACGGTAGCTTC
Source organism: Rhodnius prolixus (assembly GCF_049639745.1). Lineage (NCBI taxonomy): Eukaryota > Metazoa > Arthropoda > Insecta > Hemiptera > Reduviidae > Rhodnius > Rhodnius prolixus. Next base: position 29,788,349 of record NW_027411624.1, read on the forward strand.
TTTTCTTTTGTATTAGCAAAAAGTAAGTCATATTATTCTTTCATTATAAATTTTCCTGGCCCTAAAAAAAAACGCGAAAGTGAAATATTGAAATCAAATTATCAGCCATAATGTGCATTTTTATAACAACTTTTTCATATTTACGAACAAATAGTACAACTTATACATTGTAGTTGATAAAAAAAAGAAGCTGTATTGTGGCTGTGTCATGGACACGGCCGTGTGTTGTACGTGAATACGTTTACGTAACGGGTTATATTTTTTATATAAAATATTTTTATTTATATATTTAGGATGAAATCAAGGAAACAAATAATTACTGTGTTACAATATAACTTTATTAATTATAGGTCTGTTATACGAAAAGTACGACACAAATGGCATACAAGATACATCGAGATTTCTGGTAAACGTTAAATCAATATAGGTATTACCTAACGTTGTTGGAGAAGTTTCAATATAAGACAAATTGAACTCGCTGAGCATGAAGTCGGGCAATGAACGGTTTTGTGAGACATCAACATTAAAGTCTCCAACTATCATAATTGGTGTAGTAAGATCAGGCTCGTAATCGGGTATAATTTTAGCGATGTTTTTGGAATATTTTAACAACGATCGTAACATAAAGAGTTTAATTTCTGCTAACGCTATGCCCAGATGGATATACACACACCCGAGTACGAATTTGAAGATGCCATTGGCCTTTTTCGTTTACTAGACAGTCATCACCAGCTTTTGCGTCTTTCATTTCCAAATAAATTTCCGAAATGTCAATGTTAACTCTATTACAATCAGTGAAGCTATTGATGTTGCGATATATGGCGACTCCACCGGCTTTGCGACTTTTACCATTCGATTGTTCTTGAGAAGCCCTTTCCAACCGTATACGATCTCTGTATTTGGTTTTGGCTTTTCGACGCGTAAAGGCCGACATTATATATTTTTGATAATATTTTTTTATTCTAACACCTTATTATATTTACTGTCACTATTTTTCACTAATGTTTTATATACAATCGATAGATTGTGACGACAGCTGACGATTAATACTTAAACGAACATCGTAGCTTCTCCGAGTCAAAAGTTACACTAATTGCAAATCTCGATACGCAGCAAAATGATCTCAAAATGGCGGCGCTTCCTCCTCCACCGCGCGCGATGTGTCACAGTCCTCGCTTATCGTAATGAATTCTTTGATCCTTTAGCTATCCAGTGGTCTAATTTAATTTTGGATATAGACGATAGATTCGAAACTATAATGCCAAACTGTATCCCCCGATTTTGTTATCATTAGATTTTTTGGATTGCCACCATATAATTCAAATTTAAAGACGTATTCACGTCAAAACTAAATTACATTTTAAGTTAGTAAAAATCTATCTTGAAAAAGTGTCGGAAAATAGAATTTTTTAGGTACCGTATGTACGGAATGCTGCCACCAAAAGTTGGGACTGGAAATTTATTTTCTTCATGAGCCTATACGAGAGTCGTTTAAAAAGTCCGTGCAAAGTCAGAGAGATAGCACCACTGGCGCGTATCGAGGTTATGTTTAGTTAGTAGCGTCTCTTGGAAGAACACACACCAAGTTTCTGCCAGATCGGTCTATTTCTTTGTGTTTGGCATTCGTTTGAATCGAGGCAGTCGAGTGATTTTCATAAAATGGACGAAAAAGAATTTCGTGAGTTGATTATACACTACTTTATGAAAGGCAAAACGCCTCAGGAGACTAAAGAGAAGCTTGATAAACATTATGGTGACTCTACACCTTCGATTAGAACAGTTTATAAGTGGTTTCAAAACTTTCGGAGTGGCCATATGGGCACAAGTGACGCTGAAAGTTCAGGACGCCCTGTTGAGGTTACTACTCCAGAAATCATTGATAAAATCCATGATATGGTGATGGATGACAGAAGAGTGAAGGTGCGTGAGATTGCTAGTGCTGTGGGCATCTCGAATGAACGGGTACATAATATTTTGCATCAACATTTGGACATGACAAAGCTATCCGCAAGATGGGTGCCGCGATTGCTCACGCTTGACCAAAAACCAAATCGTGTAAGGACGGTTTGCAGCTGTTCCAGAAGAATCCGCAGGACTTTAAGCGTCGTTTCGTCACTGTGGATGAAACATGGATACATCACTACACTCCTGAGACCAAAGAACAATCTAAACAATGGGTTATCTGCGCCAAAAAAGGCGAAGACCGTTCCTTCGGTCGGAAAGATTATGGCGACTGTCTTTTGGGATTCGCAAGGAATAATCCTCATCGACTATCTGGAAAAGGGTAAAACTATTACAGGTGCATATTATTCATCGTTATTGGACCGTTTGAAAACCGAGCTGCAAGAAAAACGCCCACGATTGGCCCACAAAAAAGTCCTTTTCCATCACGACAACGCACCAGCTCACACCTCACAGCAGTTGTGGTCGCAAAATTAATGGAAATAGGGTTCCAACTCGTTTCACATCCCCCCTATTCTCCAGACTTGGCTCCCTCGGACTACTATTTGTTCCCCCAATATGAAGAAATGGCTGGCGGGAAAAAGATTTTATTCAAACGAGGAGGTGATTGCAGAAACGAATGGCTATTTTTCAGACTTGGACAAATCCTATTATTCGGAAGGGATCAACAAACTAGAGCAGCGTTGGACGAAGTGTATAAGCCTAAAAGGAGACTATGTTGAAAAATAAAAAAGGTTTACCCCGAAAAATTAAGTAGTTTTTATTTTTGCACGGACTTTTCAAACGACCCTCGTATACAGAAAAGTTGGCCACCCCTGAAGATCATATACGGTACATTCTTGGTGTTTTGATCAGTAAAAACATATGTTAGTTCACTACAGCCTTTTTTTTTTAAACACCCTTCATTAAAAGTGCATAGTTTAAAAAGGAAAAATTATAAGTTAGAAATTTGAGAATGGAATAAGAAAAAAAATGGTATGAATTTTGAAAACCAATATTTGAGTTTAATTTTAAGTTTCTAGATCCACACAATTAAAATGAATAAGCAAATTCCATGCATAATAGTTTTTCCTTAAATTCTGATAAAAGGTTTGATTGACAAGACATGCATTGCTATTTCTATCTCACTTCTTTATTACTGCTTATTCATTTTTTTATCTCATTTCAAGTATTTATTTTAAAAGAAAAATAAAAACTGAATGATTCAGCTAAAAAACGATTCAAAAATAAAAATAAAAAATAATTTTTTTCAAAAGTGCACAATCAGTATAGAAAGATGAAGGCTAGTAAGATGTTTTTTAAGTGAATGAATATTATAAGTCATAAAATTAAATTATTTTATGAACAGTCACTTTCGCTTAGGCTAAAGTTTTCTAAAAAAACACTGCCAGTACTGCTTTTTGGGATAGATTTATAAATAAAAACTGAGTTACCTAGAAATGTTATGGTTAACCTTTCGTTGTCACGAAAAAAAGTTGTTTTTAGCAGGAAATATTTTGTATGTATTGGTGAGAGGGCAATATCCGGTTAGGAAAAAAAAAAAATCTAATTAAAAGTGGTAAACATAAGTAGGTTCTTGATTTGTAGAACAAAACTTCTGAAAATAACTATATTTTTCTTTGTAACCAAAGATTCACCAGTGGTCGGCAACGTTTCTTATAGGGTAAAGTCCGGGTGAGATGGCCAATCAGGAGAGATGGCCAACAGCCGAAATTTAACCGAAATGTCGTCCGACGGCGCTGCGTGACCTCTCAAGTGATGGACATTCATGTCTGACAACAGTGAGTTCATTTTGGTCTGCGTCAAAGCGTTATTAATTAACTCAGAGAATAAAAACGTTATCGTCTCAACAAAAAATTTTATGATAGTTGCATATTGCGTGCTGCAGCGAATGTATGTGTCGAAAAGTTAGCGTTGTTTTCTACATATTAGGTAAGTACAATATACATTAATGAATCCTAACCTCAAAAAACTGTCAAAAATTATGCGTTGTGCTTTGTTTATCATGATGACCAACTCTTCCTAGCATTCGGGACAGATGGCCATACCAACAGTGGGGATAGATGGCCAAATATTTTTACTTTTTTTCTGTTATAGTTTGGCTCAGTTTCCAATTCACTGTAGAAAAATGCCAACTCAGCATAAAAGACAGAACACTAACCGCGGAAATTATATGGCAGAAAATTTGAGATCGAATTAACCCCACACCCAAAACTGTCGTCTCTGCAAGAAAACGAGCCAAGTCCGGTGCCACTTTATTAACTTCTCTCGAGCACATTGCTGTTGTGAAAAACAGAGTTGCAAAGAAATCCAAACCAACAAGAAATACCATCCCCAAAGAGAAAATTCTGAAAGTAAGGGATTGTCCGAAAAAGAAAACGCTCACCTTCCCGAAGTTCCGATGAAGAAGACGAAACAGGAATCGAATTTGAAGAGGAAAGTGATGCCATTTTTAGAAATCGATGAAACTGAATGTACAGGATATGCGGGAAGCTACAACAAGACCAGAGAAAAAAGATTGGTTGGAGTGCATAATATGCCGGAAGTGGTTCCGCGAAAATTGCTCTTCTTTTGCATACGCTTGCCAAAATTGTAGTAAAAGCGCATTTAAAAAGAAGAATAATCAGTAAATATTAAGTAACCATTCATTTCTTTCTGTTATTTTTACGTTTTACTAGCGCAATTTCATTTACAATATGTGGCCATCTCTCCCAAGTTACACTGGCCAACTCACCCAACCCAGCGGGGATAGATGGCCAACTGCTATTTTTTTTTTTTGTAAGAATAAAAAAACGTTTCCCTCAGCATTTTTTCTGAATTTTTTTCCTTATCTTATGTTTGTGAGCGTATGAGGTTTCCAAAAATAATAATAAAGTAAGCCTAGACCTGACCAAAATTTTGCAGACACCCTCCAAATAAAATGGTGGCCATCTCACCCGACTACCCTAAGTGGGAATGATTTTTCAAATTTTTTTTACAAAACTTTTTGCTGGTGGATCACATCACTTCTATTTTAGATTACAAGTTGTCACGTAGTACAGAAAATAAAATAAAATACAGATGGAATAATCCAGATAATTAAAAATTTATTATCACCAAATCCTAAATTATAACTTGAAAGAGATCATTAAATGTTAGCAAAATAGTACACGTTGAAACATGTACTCGCTTGCTTAATGATAGAATTACGCCACATTTTGCCACATATCTCAATACACAAGCACATTTAAATTCAATGAATATATACCAATCGTCGTAATTAAGATTTGTTTACTGGGTCCACTAGGTCATAGGTTACCGCTGGCCTACACCATCTTACTGAGAGCATCATGGGAAAATATTACATGAACTTTATGAATTTTAAGAAATAAGTCAATTTAGGTGAAGGTATTGCAAATTTCGTTATTTTCTAAACGTAATTGTAGTTTCCAATAATTTTTTAGCGTTTTAAACCTTTAACCAGTTAAGCGTGGAATTTAGTTTTTTTTTTAAAAAAAAAACCACAGTGTGCGGAATTAAAATCAGACAATGACGTGTATACACATCGAACGCAGCAGGGCAAAACAATCAAAAGTTTACAACGACATAATAGTCACTGCAAGCGACTTTTTCTGCAATCTCTGGGGGCTTGAGATTACCAGAGCATTCTGTGCTCATTCAAAAATCTTGCACCGCTTCACGTATGTATAGCTCGTTTTTTTTTGTTTTTTTTTATCTACGCCACCCGTAAGTCACGGCAGTTTTGCCATTCGACGTCGGGCTTCCCAGTACACTAATGCTTTTTTCCTGTAGATATCGTCCGATAAGATAAGACTTCTTATGTCCTCGATAGAAAGACACACGTCAAGGTGTTCGGAGGACATGTCTTCTCTTCCACACAGAGTGCAGGTCGGGTCCACGCCAACCCAATGCGACATAGGTGGGCCTGCAAATAATCATGACCCGTGAGCAGTCTGAAGCAGGAGGGTGATGACAGTTGCCTCCTCGTTGGTGCCCCCTGGATAACGCTAAACAACTGTCCCCGACGCCAAACAAAGAACCCTGCTCTAGTTAACTTTTAGAAGAGCTTTTACAAGGAAGAAAAGAGCTTTTTGAATTCTGTACTGAAATGAACTCATGCTCGTACTGAGGTCTGAACCTCTATCTAAGAGGTAAAAACGGGCATTGCACAAGGGTTTGTGAGCTTCTATTTGTGTGCGTAATTCCCCAATCTCTAATGCGGAGACCAAACATGTACCAACCACTTATCATTTGGCTGGCTCCCTCCACCACTCCTCTGTATAAAATACTTGGCAGTTCTATTGGTAAGATAAAGAAAACATCCCACCAAATAATATTCTTATTGTATTTTATTAAAATTCCTAGTTTTTATAGTTAATGGCAATTTTATATTTTTCACAACGAGTATACATGTCGAACGCACCGTAACAGAGACTTGGTTTGACGTGTATACAAGTCAAACACACTTAACAGGTTAATTTACAACCTGTCCCTGATGTATATTAAAGGTAAATATGATAAGAATGCCACTATTGGATGATGGACTGCTTTCAATCAGGGTTAAAATGAGTTTAAAATGAGTAAAGCATACAGACAGACAACTCTCTGGATCTTAATCCGGGTGCTTTAGAAAGTCACAAGATTTAAGTGACGTGGATTACGGCTGTAAATGAGTGGATTTAGAATGATTTGGTAACGCTGATGGGATGCAACCTTATTGTTGAAATTCACAAAAATAAATAAATAAAAATAAAGGTTTGATAACGATGGGGATAATATTTAACTCTCCTTGGAGTTAATAATTTTAACTAAATTTGAACCTTACATAGTTTTCATGTTGGAACATGCTTAAAACTCAAAGGATACTTTAGATCAGCGTTTCCCAACGGTGGTACGCGAAATATAATCAATAATGGCGGACATAAAAAATTTAAAAAAATGAAAGCATCAAACTATCATAGAAATACAGTAATAAGGTTGGTCTGTCTCAAGATATAGGAGAGAATATAATAGCACATTTAACAGGATTAAAATTGTCTTTCATTGAGTATTTTCCATAACCCGAAAACACAAATGATAAATGGATTTCAAACCTCTTCTATAAAGAAAATTTAGGAAAACCTACATCATTATCATTAAAAGATAAAGAAAATCTAATAGAATTATCATGTGACAGAACTTAAATGATAACTGTGTAAAGATCTGCTTAAAGAGACTGGATTGTAATAAGTAAGCTCTATCCAAGCAACATTAAATTTAATTGGTACTTACAGGTAGTTGAATGCTTAAAAGAAATTAATTTAGAAGATTTGGGCACAAATATAATAATCCTAAAGAAGAACTTTGTAAATTAATTAATAATTTTGAAGAGAAAAATATGTGCGCAATTTTTAATTATTTAAAAAAAGTTTTAAAACTAAGATCTTACACTTTACAAAGTTTATAAAATGATCGTGAACTTGGAACTCCTTTGTAGCAGATACATTGTATCTCTATACAAATAAAGATAATAATAGTAAAAAGGGAAGGGATTAGCCATGAGGTTAGCATACTGGACTCCCACGCGGAGGTCCCGGATTCGAATCCAGCAGCTGACCCTTTAGATTTTCTCTTCCTAGGAGCTTCTTACAGCTCACTGTCCGGTGATGGACAGTGTTGTCTGTAAAGAGAGAACACTGTCCGGAGGCCGGCAGTGTACTGGAAAAAGCTCCGGGCGCTAATAACCTCAGCTGTTGATGCGCAAAAAAAAAAAAAAATAATAATAGTAAAATAACAAACTCGGAATAACAAATTTCACGAAATACAATCATTTTTACGAAGTAGTACAATTTAGTATGATGTACTACCAAGTGGTACTCGAGCCAAAATAAGGTTGGGATACGCTGCTTTAGATAAAAGCGTCCAAGTCAAAAAAAAACAAAATCGTATGCGACTGCAATATGGTGAACATTTCCGACGAAAATTCGACGGTAAAAACCTATAATTTGACAAGATAGAATACTTTACTTTCCAGTATTAGACATAAGTTTGAACTAAAACTATGAAAAACGGAAGTTAAAGTCTGCATTCCACGTCAGAAGAGATTTCGCATCTCACTCTCAATGATTTGCCACTCACTATTTCTCACACTTAACCATCACAGGAACAAAAGTAGGTTACTAAATTGCAAAGTAACAACTAGAAAAAAAAAATACTTTAAGGCTACTTCAAAAAAATAAAAAATAAGAATAAAAAATAATAAAAATAGAAATGCCAAATCACTATTCACGATGACCTGGCAATTTATCCCACTTTCTGTGAAGGTACATGGTGCTAATGAGACGTACTATGTGTTAAATGATTATTAATATACCGTTTTGACAATTTATTTACCAAAAATAATTTTGATAGAAATGTAGGACAACCGAAGAAGAAAAAAGGCTTTCTCTTTTTGTCACAAAATGTAATTAATTTTGTCCCCTTTGGGTTATTTTGTTCCATGGTAAATGTTCTTCAAAGGAGATACCTTCAGAATGCAGGACCTTCAACCAACATTGCTTCACACACTATTTTAGTTAATGTCAATTTTAACCAACATCCGATTAATTCATTCTATTTTATTTTTCCTACTTTCTCTAATAGTTTCTCTGGATTTAGTCTTGAAATCTTACACTAGGATGGTACAGGTGTTAGCCTATGCTGATGATGTGGCTTTATTGGCACGATCTCAAGCAGAGCTAAAGGCGATATTCTTGGAAATGGAAGTAGCGGCCAAAAAAGAGTTTGGATTGGAGGTTAAATGCCATTGTTTTGACCCGAGCAGATGAGCAAAGATTACGCAGGTGGGGAAAGGAAAATATTAAGGAGAATATTAGGACCTGGCGAGGATAGAGAAAGGCTTCAGAATCTCAGGACGAACCAAGAAGTGGCTGAACTGTTTGTGGGAGCCTGATATTGTGTCTTGCATAAAAGGCAGGAAGACTGCGATGGTTTGGGAAGTGCTCGAACTCCGATACTGGAATAGCCTTCAGCTGGCCGGTTACAGCCGTTTGAATGTTTTCAACTGTCCCAAAATGAGTTCCCTTGAGGTGATTTTTCAACTTCGGGAAGAGATAAAAGTCACAAGGACTCAAGTCAGGCGAATAAGGAGGCTGAGGAGCCACAGGAATGTTTTTACGGGCCAAAAGAAAGTTTTTCAAACGGTCAATCAACACTTTTATCGAGAGGTTCTTGAAAAACTTCGAAAAAGGGTCATTCGTGTGAGACCAAACATCAAGAACAAGTGGGTGTTGCATCACGATAATGCTCCTTGTCACACAGCAATTTCAATAAACGAGTTTTTGGCCGGTAAAAACATTCCTGTGGCTCCTCAGCCTCTCTTATTCGCCTGACTTGAGTCCTTGTGACTGTGAATTTGGACCTCATTATTTCACCTTCCTTCGACAAGCCTAACAGTAATACTATTCGACGTCTGCTCCAATCTTCAACGATTTCAATCTCTTCAGTCTAAAATTCTCCGAACTATTGTTAACGCTCCATTTTACGTTTCAAATCTTGATGTGATGTGATAACAGAAGAAAAATATATAATTTTTAATTATAAAAATTATAACTAGTGGTGCCAGTCAGACGCTAGTATTTAGACCAAGTGCCGCGGTCAGTGCACGGGCAAAAAAAGGACCGCCCGCCAAAGACACACCGCTTTCAAAAGGGCCATTATACGGTCAGTATACAGTGACCACCTGGCTACAAACACTCAAAAGACCGAATACCTGGCTACAGCCCTTTGATAACTTCCAACGCCTGTCACCCGGCCTATTCAAGACTAGGGTCAACACACGGCAAGAGATGTTTGAGTGTGACCCGTAATTACAAGACTTGTCAATGTGTGGTGATGGCTATATATGGTCTCTCTACAGGAAGTGGGGAATCAGTCGATGATTGTTCTTCAGTATTTTACCAGCGTAACATCAAGATTCTACCAGCGAGTTACACCGCGAGCGCGTCCCTATCTAAGTATTTAAACATATATCTATTTAACGTCATTATAGTTGTGCATTCTAGTTACAATTTAAATCATTTTAAATTATTGTAGTATATCTTTACAAACGTCTAAATTATTGTTAAAATATATATTTATTTATTTTCGTAAACTCGTAATTCATATTCCGAATATCAACTCATTAAAATCTCTAACTAATTCCCGCATCATAAACCTCCTCTTCAAGTCATCTGAACCCATTACACTATCCACACAGACCTGGAAATTCTTTTTGTAGCTCCAAGTTGCACGAACTCGCTATAAAAGTTTTCATCAGAACTTGCAGTTCTCATTCCAATCCTCTTGTCCGCCATTTATCAACTCATCACCATCCAGATCATCCTCCCAGACGATTAAAATCAGCCAGTGGCCTCGCGATTTTTTCTCTTCTGAAGAGAGTACCTAGTCCTGGGAGACGACTTAGGGAGTATTATCTCACTGGGTAACTTCTCTCCTCAATTTTTTTTTTTTTTTTTTTGCATTGGCTTCCGCCATACAGCCAGCATCGTCTAGGTGCTTATCACTAGAATATCACTCACTCTCCATTCTTACCTACAAATACATTCGCTTCACACATTCATCATTCTACTATATACTGCTATTTACATAAACTACTGCTAATGGATGGAGCAGCACTCTGTGCTCCTGCCATCCTTATAGCTTAACCGAAATTAAAATCACCGTAATCCTTCTCTAAGCATTTTCTTCCATTCATTCTAATTCGGCTATAGCTTCTAACTACATTCATATTTCATTGCTAGCTCTGCTATCGACTTAAGCACATAAATGTTGGTGGAGAATATAATGTCTTCGTAGCGAAATGGTGCATCTAAATACCTGTATATATCGTCAAACATTCGTTTCCTTTCTATCACATAACGTGGACATATCATTATTACATGTTTGAAATCTTCCTCCTCATTGCAATCTACGCAAAGAGGAGAGGACCTTTTGTTGATCCTGTGAAGATACGATCCGCACACCGCGTGGTTCGCTCTCAGCCTGCTTATTGTCGTAACAACCCATTTATTAGTGCCAGTTCCCTTAAACCATGGTTGTCTAGGTAACTGATCTGCCATAGTTTTATAGAATCTACCTTTATCACCATTATTGTAATCTGTCTGCCATTTTTGTAGTGCTGCTTTTGCAATTATACCCTTGATCTCGGTGTGTGGTAATTTATAATTAGCCATTTCCCCACTATTGGTGGCTTCCTTTGCAAGTGTATCAACAATTTCATTCTCTTTTATACCACAATGACCCCTTACCCACAAGAAATTAATGCAGACTCCCTTCTCTTTAAAGATGGCAATAGTTTCTACAATCTCTGCGATAATGTGATTCATTCCTGCAGACTGGTTGTGTATATGTGATAATTTACACAACGCACTCTGGCTGTCACTAATAATGGTATATTTTTTCTCCGACAACGAATAAATATATTTTAAAGCCGTTAAAATAGCAATTAGCTCCGCTGTATAGATGGACGCCTCATCTTCTAATTTAATTATCGTAAAATAGTTCCGAACTGGATCATACACAGCACTTCCGACTTTATTATTGATTTTGGACCCATCTGTAAATAAATGATATGAGCCCGGATAATGGGAAGAAATGTAATCTTCGAAGGCCGCGGTTCTCATCTTTTCCGGTACCTTTATCAAGTCGAAGGAAGTGTTAACACTTAATTCGCTCAATAAATGTTCGTATTTTAAGTTGTACACATCTAACTTATTATTAGAATATACCTTATCTCTAAAGGTAGAGATTCTAATAAAACTTTCTGTGTAAATGGGGCCTTTCTTTTTTGTCCAATATTTGTGAGTGAGGACTTCGGTATTTAATTGGCTTATTTTATTATAAATTATCCGGTTCGTGGCTAATTTTTTTAAGACATATCGATCGGACAGTACTTCTATTCTATAAGCGAGCGGTAATTCGCCAGCCTCTGCGTACATTACGTCCACAGGTGTGCTGTTCAAGAATCCGAGACACAATCTGATACATTTATTTTGTAGTACGTGAAGGGGTCGCATAACATACTTGCAGGCCTGACCATACAGAAAACACCCGTAATCCAGTACCGCTGGCCCTGTAGAACATTAGTGGAGTTAGTAGTGGTGTCAGTTATTGTCATCGTTACTTATAGCGTATCTGCGCTGGTGTAACTTAACTAATAAAGTAAAAAAAATAAAAAATTAATTTCAACCATCATTAACTTACTTTTTTCTGCAACCATGTAGGGAAGTTCTCATTACTCAATTAAAATCAGCTGTGTAATGCCCAACTTCCCACACTTGTGGGGGGAAATTCCCATTAGTGTCACTTTCCGCACAAGTGAGTGGAAAAACTTTATTGTGCTTCCTTGATATAAGAAGTTTTGTTATTAACATAAATATTTTCTGTAAAACTCTAATAAGCTTATTTAAATTTATTTTATCTAAATAATTAAAAAACGAATATTAAAAAATAAAATAAAAATTGAAAGGAATATAGAAATAAAAATAATACTTTAATAAATAATTAGATATTTTTAATTATAACAGTTAAAAAGGTTATAGTGTTACCTTATAGAAATTTAAAATGGATTCTAGTGATTCCTGTTTAGAAAACACTCCTCCATCAATAAAAGAAACAGCAGAAAATGTAATAAGTAATGTGAATACGTAAGTAATGTAAATAATTGTAATATAACAATAAATGTTTATAATAAATAAATTACTTTTTGTAGACTGTAAAAATGAAATTTTTAATTTTAAATTTAAAATAAATAAATGGTTGCAGAAAAAATATAATATTTAACTCTAGTGTAAAGTATTTTCCTCACACTCGGCAATTTGCACTTGCACTCGCATCGCTTCGCTCGATCGTGCGTGCAAACCCTGCCTCGCGTGAGGAAAAGTACTACTTTCCACACTTGTTAAATAAATAACTATTCATCATAATAAATTGGTAAAATTCAATGACAAATTAGAAAATATAAGTACTCTCCCGACAATATGATTTTATCATATGTGTTACTTTCTTCTAGTCGACAACAACAATATCACAAGTTACGCCTAAGAAAGTGGGATATTAATGAATTATTTGTTCAAGATAGTGAGCCGGGCCAAAGGTTATTACCACTTCGAAATATGTGACTTCGAAGAAAGTGTTTCATCGTTAATAGACGAACAACAAAGATATTTTGTTAAAAAAAATAATTGAAAGTAGCCATTTTTTGAAATGTTAAGTTAGAAGTTCTACTGTTCAAGACTTTATTTAATTTCTGTGTCTCTATGTATCTGTAAACAGTCACAATTAGCATGTCTACATTCTTTTTTTAATTTTCGCCTGTAGTAGTCCCGTTGTGTGCACAGAACAAACTGGCGATTTTTGCTTTTTCGTTGGATACTTCAACAGTTAATATTATACGTTCTGCGATGATTTTATAATTGAATGGCATTGTCAATATTTTTTTTTTTTAAATCCTGGAAAATAATCAAATTTAATTTGGTAAATTATGAGGTAAAAAATTTTAGCGTCGATGATAACATGATAAAAAATATTTAAATTGAAAATAATCTCCATTGCTATTTATATATTTTTTTCACACCTCTCCGGCAGTTTATGAATGCCAAGCCAAAAAAACAGTTCTTTTGAAGCGAACCAGTTATCGAGCCATTTTCATACGAATTGAAGCGTTCTTCAACGAAAGCGAGTAGATGATAATTGGACGGAGCCAAGTCTGGAAAATAAGCTGCATGTGCTAGTATTTCTCAACTGAACGTCTCGATCGTTTCCCTGACCCGATTTAAATCGATCATTTGCTGTTGGTAGCGGATCAGTGTTAACGGTTTCACCAGGTTTTCAGCTGCTCTTAATAGATTACACCCTCCTGATCCCACCAAACACAGAGCATTTGTTTTTTTTTCCAAAGCGATTTGGTCTTGTAGTGGATGTTGATGGCTCGCCTGGATATTCACCCATGATTTACAACGCTTAGGATTCTCAAAATATATCCATTTCTCATCACCTGTCACGATTCGATGGAGAAATGACTTTATTTTGTATCTAATGTAGTAAATTTGGAATGTTAGATATTTGGCAACCCTGTAGAGGGTGTAAGAGAAGGGCTGACCGTTAGGGGTAGCTAGAGGGTTGCAGGTAGTTGGAGACATTCCTTGGTTGAGTTGAGTTGAGTTTGGTCACTCTTTATGGAAGTTATGCTTTATGGTTTGTGTGTTATGCCTTATGAATTAAGAGAATAAACTATATTTATGTTAATTAGTGTTTATTCAAACCCTTAAGAATTAAGTATATTATTATTATGGTTTATGTGTTTTAGTTATTGTGTGTTTTCTCCCATCTTTATTTTTATTTTTCATTTATTTTACACTAACGATCACCATTTCACAAGTGGTTTTTCGATTTTCTTGCTGTCTTTCATTCAGTTCATGGGCAGAACCCATTTTCCCACTTTCAGGAATCTTTCCCCTAGCTTTCAAACGGATGGAGACAGGCTTCCTACGTCACATTCAATTGATCCACAAGTTCTTGTTGAGTTTGAGTTACCATCTTCATCCAATAAGGCTTGCAATTCCGTTGTCTGCGAACTTTTTCCGTGGTTTCCCACACACTCTTCGTTTCTCACATCAAAGATAACCACTTTTGAATTTTTGTTTGAACCACTCGAAACACTGTGTTTGAGCATATTCACCATAAGCTTCGACAAGCATTAAATGCAATTCTGCAGTAGATTTTTTTTTTCAAATGATAACAGAAAAACAATTCTGTCTGCAAATCGTACTTTGTATGCACAAAACTACTCATATTTAAGGTTATAGATGGAACTTGGGTTGTTGTGTTTTGAAAATCTTCGTCAGGGAGATGATGGCGCTGCAGTAGCGGTCTTACGATACCTAAACTGATAGCTAGCGCTATCTAATTGAAGCGAACGTAGAGCAAACCAAGGTGAGGCCGAGATAAACTGAACAACAGCAGAAGGTAACCCTAGGGCTACCTGAAGATTTCACGATGACATATTGTTCGGTTACTTTTATAGAAAATAAAAATTAAAAAAAAAAGCATGATACACAAAAAAAAGGTTATAACAAAGAATAAGTGAATAGAACGATTAACTTGTAACAATGACATTGATTCATTACATTAAATGAATATTAGAGAAAGTGCAATTACCCCACTTAACGCACAAATAAAAACAAAATCTTGAGTTCTTAAAACATCTGTAGTGAAATAACAATGATGACTACCCTTTTTCTTTAAAGACAAGAACCGTTTCTCTAAATTTATTACCGTCACTTAACTGGTCACTCACTTAGCGTTAATCATTTTGATAATGATCTTAATGAATAATTTATTAAATATTCTAAATGGAAATTTAGGTTAAAATATATTATTTAAAAATCTATAACCAACTGCTTCCTTATTAAGAAAGTAGTACGTGAGTTTATATGGGAAAGGCTTATTTCATTCTGGAAACAGTCGGGCTGAGTTAATGAGCACACAAGGAATGACCCTGGCATACCTCCGCTCCCAAAAAAAAAGACCAAGAACCACTAAGGAAGTTTTAAGGAAGAATTCAGGATAAACTACCCCAGTCTAATACACTAGAACTATAAAAATATATTCACTTAAAAAATTCGCTGAAATATTGAATTAAAATATATGAAAGGATTACCAGCTGTTGACAGAAATTATTCTATAGCAGGGCAAAGAGATCTTACTTACTTAGTGAAAATCAGTCCTCTCCCAGATCTACTACAGCTCCATCCGACGAACATTTGCTTGGTTAATAAGCCTTTTTTAGGCTGGTTGTTTATCCATTTAAATTTCATCACAAAAAGTTGAGATCCAGTCGCTTCTCCAACAACTCGTGCACTGCAATCCTTATCTTCATACCCTTAAAACATGGCTTCGGTGATGGAACCAAGTCTAAACATAAAGTTTTCACTCTAAATTAATAATAATCATTAAAGATAAATAACAAAAGATCTATGAAATGAGGAATAAAACAAAATAACCAAAATCCAGCTGAGAATTAGATAGAAAAATTAATAATAATCTTTCGCAAACTTTAATGTCAGTAGGTATTAAATAAAATCCAAAAAAATTCGGAGTTGATTCAACAAGATAGAGTTACGAGCTCTGTTCAAAAAGTATCGCGAATTTTGTGCTTTTTCAAAAATTATTTATTTATTCATGAATATCTTATTTTGCCCCCTTCAGATATTTTACACTTGCGCCATCAACGTTTTTTTCAATCCTCGAAGCACTTTAAAAAATCATTTTTTGTGATCTTGTTCAGCTCCTCCTTCGATGCCGGCTTTATCTCCTCAATCATAGCATACCGTCCTCCTTTCATGGGCCTCCTCAGGTTCGTGGAACAAGAAAAAGTCACAATGAGCCAGATCTGGGGGAATACGGTGGCTGGCGGCATCATTAGTGCGTTGTTTTTGGCCAAAAATTCGTGTCGAAATTGAGCAATTTTGGTACGAATTTCGCGGCGACCCCGTCTCATGCCCAAATCATTGGTAAAAAATCGAATGGCACGAGCCAAATCGATATGTTTAGGTCTTCAGCAACTTCTTTAACGATGATTCGACGATTGCCCAATACTATTTTCTTCACTTCATCAATGTTTTCGTTGTTGTTGTTGTTGTTGTGCTCGAGCGTCCGGCATGCTTTTCGTCGTTCACTTCTTCTCAGCCCTCTGAGAGACATTTTGTACCACCGTAAACATTGCTTCGGTCCAAGGTAGCTTCACCGTATATGTCACAGTTAACATTAGGAATGCGTCCGCGCACTTAATTTTTGTTTTTCACGCAAAAGACTCTTTTTGGAATAGGCAAAAATCGAAGACGAGCCAAAACACGCGCAAGCAAAGCAGCTGTCAAAAATTAACTGAACATTCAAAATGACCGAACTTGTCGGCATAAGTGAGAGACATGAGTACCAACATAACGCCACAAAAAAATCGAAAATCGAATATACGTAATCTGCTGAAATTCAAAATTCGCGATACTTTTTGAACAGACCTCGTATTTGGATGAGGTATACGGAATATGGTCTCTTTATGGCAAGTGACCCAGGAGGCGATCTCGCAGAGGTTTTTTTTTTGCTGTATATATAAAAGATAACTTTATGAAAATTTGAACAATTATTTCATTTATTACATTTCTTGTTGTCACCATTGTCACCATGAACCTCCATACCTCTTTGTATGGTGCTTTCCTAAAGAAGAAATAAAATTGTAACTAAAAGAGGAACATCAATATCTAATGCTCAAACTAATTTTAATGGTAATTCCATTGTTGCAGATGTCGCCCAACCTATCTGGTACAGCGACAGGTTTATTTCTGGCCGAAGCAGAAGTAATTAGTACACCAAAATCACAACCACTTCAAGCTTCAAAAAAGTTACTAGGTGCACAATACGAATGGCACATAGTTTGGAGAAATGTCCTTGGATTTATATATTTACACGTTGGAGCATTATATGGATTATATTTAGCATTTATAGTAGGAAAAGTTCATACTTTTTTATGGGGTAAGTACAACATAAAATCCATTAAAGCATAAACTTCACAGATAAGTATTAACTGTCAAGTATTTTTATTGCTACTTGACAATTGAGCCGTTTATTTTGAAAGTGGGGCAAGTCCATTTTTGAAAAAATGAAGTTAATGGTAATTATAAACAAAACTTAGTATGATCTTTTTATCTGTAAACAATTTAGAGTCAAAAAAATTCAGAATCCTAATATTTGGGAGAGGGAAGTTTTAGCTCTTAACAATATTGTAAATATGTTTAATTTGAAAATGGTGCAAGTCCATCTTAGGTTGAAATTATTTAACCGTACAGCAAAATTTAACTCTGGTTGCTGTATGGAGAAGCAAATGTGATGGTTTAACATCATGTCTGAATAATGTAGGGTGTTTTTATCTATCTTTCTTTGATATGGTGATTGTACAATATTATATTATTTAATAATAATAAGTACATCTTAATTTTGTGTTTCGATAATAACACCAACATCGGGAAATTTTAGCACTATTGTCTCTGAAAAACTGTAAATTGTATAACATTCGACTTATATTATCGGCTATCAAGTGAGTTGTGTTGTTTTGTGCTCGGTTTACGAAAAAAGTTTCATTATTTGAAAATTAATAACGGATTGTGGTTTATTTTATAAAAAGAAAAAATGGCTGAAACCGATTACAACGGTAATTATAACTCTGATGCATCTGAAAGTGAATTTGGTAGGTAACAAAAATGAAATAGAAATACTTTTCTGGGTAATATCGCCATTTATATTTTTCAATGTTTGTAGAAATAAGACCCATGACAATCGATAATAAAAGAAGAATCTTGGAATCAGAATCTGAATACGACGGCATTTCGGACCAAAATGATTCAAAAAAAATAAGAATAGTTGAACTATTGATTAGTATTTTGTTTTTATTGTTAAAAAAAGACTGATCATACTGAAATATTATCCATTTAAATCAACGATTACAATAATTCATTAACTTTGAAAGTGAGGCAAGTCCATTTAGTTATAATAAAACCTTAATTTTTCTTAGCCAGCACTATAAACACATTTGGATTATAAACTTACATTATCTAACACCACAAAATACAAAAAATATGTCTATTAATATTTACCAATATTTTTAAATTTATGGAACCGCAAAACCTTAAATAGAAATAACAAAAAATGGACTTGCCCCACTTTCAAAGTAAACGGCACAATTATTATTTTATGGTCTAGTCTAGTATCTTAAAAAATGTAACTTACAGCTTTTTAAAATTTTGTTTTGTTTCTTTCAGCATTTTTTTACGCTTCATTAGGAGCAATGGGTATTACCGCTGGAGCACATCGACTATGGGCTCACAAATCCTACAAAGCAAAATGGCAATTAAGACTACTGTTAGCTGCATTCCAATCGATTGCATTTCAAAATCATATATACGAATGGGTTAGAGATCACAGAGTACATCATAAATTTACTGACACTGATGCAGATCCACATAATTCCAAAAGAGGTTTCTTTTTCTCACATATGGGCTGGCTAATGGTAAAGAAACATGCTGACGTTAAAGCTAAAGGAAAAGTAGTTGATATGAGCGACATTGATAAAGATTGGGTGGTTTCGTTTCAAAGAAAGTAAGTAGCACAAAATTTATTTTGCACAAAATAATTATTCTCGTTAATTTTTATTTCCCCTTAACCATTGTTTCAGCGAAAAAATTGTTGAAAGTATTCCAGAAATTAATGTAAGAGAAATCGAACTCAGAATCCCAGAACGGAGAATAGATGGTTATTTAAACATAAATTTAGTGGAAACCTGTTAGGCGACAGTCATTACTTGCCTAAATGATTTTTTGATAAATTTCAAAACTGCCCAAAATACAAAAAACAATCAAAAAATCAGAAGCACCTGAATTTTCTTTCCTTACAACTGAATTAAAAAAAAAAAATCACTATTTCAAAAAATTACCACAAGTTGTTGATGCAAGAAGTAGTTAGAATTAAAAGTCAAGTTATCCAAACAGTTAAGAACAAGACCCTTTTTTTTTTTTATATTTAAAATTGCATTTTGTTATTCCAATAATCGCAATAAAAATTTCATTATGATTCTTTTTCTATTACAGATATTATACTATTATAATGCCAATACTATGTTTTTTAATACCTACTGTGGTACCAGTTTATCTGTGGAACGAAAGTTGGTCAAGTTCCTGGTATATTGCTGGAGTCCTCAGATATACCTTATCATTGAATGGAACTTGGTTGGTTAACAGTGCAGCACACATCTGGGGAACAAAACCTTATGATAAGTAAGTTAGTTATTCCTATATAAACATGCATTAAATATGTTTATTAATTAGGTACATCAGAGATAAATTGAAAAAATTCTAACTAAAAATCGAAAACATATTTAAAGAAAAGTGAACGTTGTTTTATTTTAGTAAAATTAGTCAAATATCATGGTGCATATTTGCTAACCATCTTGATAGTCGATTTGACTGCAAAAACGAATAAAAAATTTGAAACAAAGGTAGACTTGAAAAAATTTAGTCATTAAAGTGACTACATGCTGGCCAGTGTAAATTCTATTTTTAAACATTTGAAAACAAAAACAATTTTGTTTTCATTCCCTTAATAAAAACTAAGAAAATTAACTGATACAATTAATTTGGATTATTTTGGGGCATATGCACTTTAGAACCGAGAAATAAACCTCTAGTTGTTATTCAACTAATCTTCCAAAACGTAGAAATAAGAATTCAAAAGTAAAAGTAGAAACTTTTCTTAAAAAATTAGGTGTAAAAGGTGACATTAAAAAAATAAATTACTCAGCTGAACCAGAGCTATAATTTTAAACACTGGAATTCAAATAATCCATTATGAAATTATTAAACGATGCAAAATCTTTAAATAATAATAAACATTGAAACTGCTAACAAATAGAATCCCAGGGTTTATTAAATAAAAAACTTTTAATCTCTTACAAATACCCAAAACCATGGACTTGACTCCACTATTCAATTATTAATTAATAATTAAATTAAAGATTAAAATTGCTAGAAATAAAATTAAAGTATTAATTAATGGGAAATTAATAATTTAGAAGTATCACAACAATAAATAATTACAAGATGCTGAGGAGGACTTTATTAAATATTGAGGTCCTTTCCAGAATAGCTTACCTAAGGCACCCATGTTAAACAAACTGAACAATTCGCATTACTTAAACAGTAAAATTCAGCTTCAAGTACTTCAACGCTTAAAATTTTCATATAGAATATTTTCATTAATAGTTACCATTATAATCAAATAACTTAAATGATATTAGAATCACTCTAGTGTGGAGTTAATTTAGTTAATTTGTCATTATTTGGCCCTATTTATGCCTAACCTTGTGGAGCAATACTCGTTGCAATTATTACAATAACTACTGGTCTGTTTGTAAGTATTTTAAATAATAATAGTAAATTTATTAATAATAAAAAGAATAATTTAATACTTGAATGTTCTTACACTTTTGAAACTGTAAAGATACCAGCGAAGAGTGAACTGTTATCATCAAAACAAATCAAAGCTACAACTGGCCTAACAGCTGTTGATAAAATATGTCTTCAGATTTAAAACTTTCATAGTAATAGGAATTATTGAATTTTTTCTTAAAAATATTTTTTTAATTAAATTTTATACTTGTTACAAATATTTTTTATATCTTTTTTTTTTTGCAGAAACATAAGCCCAACTGAAAACTTATCAGTAGCCATTGTAGCATTTGGCGAAGGATGGCATAATTACCACCATGCTTTCCCTTGGGATTACAAAACTTCAGAATTTTCTGGATACAAATTTAATTATACAACAGCTTTCATAGATTTCTTCGCTCGTATAGGTTGGGCATATGATTTAAAAACAGTTCCACTGCATATGGTAGAGAAAAGAGCGAACAGAAGTGGCGATGGTAGCCATCATTCGGCTGGTAATAAAAAGAAGGAAAAGCCTCCACATAGTCATGAGGGCGAACTCTGGGGCTGGGATGATCAAGATATGACAACGGAGGAAAAACAAATGGCTGAAATTACACATAAAAAGGAAAACTAATTCCATAGGTTTTTAGATGTTTATTTTACTTCTGATTTTTTTTTTTTTAATTTTTTGTTTGCTTTAAAATAATTTTCAACCACTAAAATCAGATTAAAAATTTAAAATCAAAATTAATTGTGCTGTAGTGATTTTTCTAAAACAAAAGAAGATCAAAAACTCACTAATACGAGCAATGTTTGTAACTCGTAGAAATTAAACTAAATATGATTCCCTTTCAAAAACATTGTTTTGTTGGAGGGAAAATAGCTGTTCCGAAAATTAAAGAATATCTCACTTTAGATTTATGCCCAAGAATGATTCATAAAAATGGTTACAATGAAGTAATTTAGATCACCATTATTTTGTAAAAGTGCATATAGTTAACAATATTTTGATTATCAGTGAGATTTTA
Source organism: Rhodnius prolixus (assembly GCF_049639745.1). Lineage (NCBI taxonomy): Eukaryota > Metazoa > Arthropoda > Insecta > Hemiptera > Reduviidae > Rhodnius > Rhodnius prolixus. The sequence goes on from NW_027411624.1 coordinate 29,810,352, forward strand.
TTTCTTTATTAAAAAATGAAATGTAATAAAAAAAAAAATGTTTCGTAGTTCAAAAAAAAATTCTTATTAACGCTTTTCATAGCTGTTACTTAAAAAGTATGTAAATGCAAGTGAAACAATTTCCACTTACAGAAGTAAGTGGTTAGAAATGCGAGAGAGCTTAATTTATTTATTGCATTATTATCTGTTAGATTACTGAAAAATAGTATTAATTATGTAAATTAAGCACATAATAAATAACTAAAATGAAGTTTGTTGTATATAAAAGTGTAATGTTAATAGAATTGGAGCTTTTAAATATCACTTTGATATTTAAATGAATATGATGGCTGTCTAATCCTATTATTTTTCTTTCAGCCATTATTGTAATATAGTAAAAATAAATGATTTATATAGTATAATCTTTTTATTTTTTTAATTCATCATCATACCCAGTTTTTAGGAGACTTGTTATTTTCAAATCTAAAAGCATAGATTACATAAATGAACCTATTTTTTTTTTTAGCTAAAATGAAAAGTATGACCATTTTTTTTAGCTCTCTGCTTAAATTTTGTAAACTAAACAGTGTTTTGATGATCAATTTTGCTACATCAGTTTTCTCTTGCTTGCGATAATTTCTTTGCTTTCAAACAAAGACTACCTTGAGGAATTTCCAAGCAAAAGTTATTAGATTAATTGTGTTGAACTCAAACAGTGTCAGCCTGTCCACGAATTAGATGATGATGATAGTTTGGGAACAACAACTAGTGATGATGCCAAAAATAAAAAATAAAAAAAGATTTGATCCATAAGTTTGTCTCTGATTCTTTAAAACAATTAAATTAGCATCAAAACAAAATGTATGCCACAAGCAGTTACTTTCTAGTAAGTGCTGCTATCTAGAGGCTTGCTGTTAAACTAACAAGTTAAAGTACGTAGAAACTGCTGCTACCTACAGGAAATAATAGAAACTAAACTTTTTATTTTAAGGCTTCAATTTTAATTATTCTTATTGAAGAGTATGCTTAAGAAAAATATATTGTCTTCTTAAAGTTCATAAGCTTTGTTTTCTCGTTTATTCAGCGATTTCCTCAGCTTTTTTTTTTTTTACATTTTAAAGTAAAAATACTGGAGATTTTTGTCCTGTTGCTTCTCAAAAACGACACTTGCCAAACAACATTGGAAATTGCTTTGTAGTTTCCCTTATTTGAGATTATGAAAATAATATAAAAAACATTTTAGTTGCTCTATTTAATAGCAGCCAATAAAAAAAGAGGGCTCAAATTCTGTTTTGACGATGAAGGATCCAACCGTATTAAAGGATTTTGAAACCTGTTTACCGTTTATCTATTTTTTCTAGCAGGGCTTATACGTGTTATTACCAATCAGGTGACGTGGATGTGGGGGTGAAAGGACATACTTTACAATTGATATTTTTTGTAAGAAATAAAAAGCTACACACGGGATTCGAACTGGTGATCTGCCACTATAAAAATAGTACTTGTTCAAAATATTTCCTAACATTTTCTCAAATATTTCAGAGAGATCAGAAGTAAATTTTTAAAGTGCAATTTGTAACCTTTGACTTCCTTACTTTAAGAGAAATAATATTGACTACTGGTCCACCTAAAAGAGTTTTCAATGAATTAAACAATTTGATAAACTAACACTGTTTTGTGCTCGTAAACACGTTTTCTTGTAAAACAAAAGTGATATCTCGTACTAAGATAAAAGGAATCCTGGAAAATGATATATCGTTAGAAAGCCCATTAGGCAAGGGAACTTTTATAAAAAGTGATAATGATCACGTAAGGGCCTAATGAGTTTTCTTAAAAATTTCGATTACTTTTATTTTTCCAGTATTCGGAGGAAGATTGAGGCTGTTTGGAGAAATAAGTTATGCTTCGAAATGGTGTCAATTTTTAGGAAATTTCTTACCGTGTCATCAGAATCGAACTCGGACTAAAACTTTCTGAGTAATAACATTTGTACCGCAAAAAAGTAATGTTTTTTTTAAAAAAATTAAGTGACGTTACTCAAGAACAGTGGAAAATATGTCATTGAACTCCACTTTAGATGTACTACACACAGTAGGCCTATGGACATTAGTTACTGGTTCACCCTGTATAATACCAACATTTTTTGGGATGATTTTACGATATACGTTTACTTTTGTGATACTCAATAATATTTATAATCTATAAAAGTATAACTTAATAAAGTATAACAATGAAAAAATCAAACAAATTAAGTTATTTAATTATTTTTACCTGGCTGTCCCGGTTTGGCGTAAAAAATATGTGGTAATCCAACTCAGAATTATATTCATGTTATTACATTAAATGAATTTTGATATAATTGAAGTATTTGCTGTGAAAACCAACTTGAACAATCTTTAAGGCTTACAGCTTTATTGGTAATGTTCTACCAAGCTTTATGAAAGTTTCTAATGTAAACCTTTTTAGAATTAACCCTAATCTCACAGATCTAGAACTCCTTAAAATATATTTTACCTAGATAATGTGTTTTATTAGTGTTTATTTCCCATAAAATTATCATTTGGTTTAAAAAATATTATTTTTAAATCATGAAATAAAATTAACAAACAAAATAAAACGAAAAATAAATAAATCCAGCGAAGTGGCCGTATAGAGTTCTACCCATCCGATCATCAGGTGAATCTAAATTAAACGCCAAGTTTAAGCCACCAGAAATTTGTCGTTACTGAATATAGAAAATAAAACATTGCTTTTAGAAAATTACATACGTACATAGAACGAGCGTTGCGTGACATTCAGAAATAGGGCAACCACATATTTTCTTCATACAAAGTTTTCGTTAGAATAAATGTTTTTATATTTTCAGTTACTACAACAATATCTACTGTTTTATTGAATACTAACTTGAATAACCTTTTGTTAATGGGTTATTAATAATCACTTTTACGAGGGTCGTTTGAAAAGTCCGTGCAAAAATAAAAACTACTTAATTTTTTGGGGGAAACCTTTTTTATTCTTCAACATAGTCTCCTTTTAGGCTTATACACTTCGTCCAACGCTGCTCTAGTTTTGTTGATCCCTTCCGAATAATAGGATTTGTCCAAGTCTGAAAAATAGCTTTTCGTTTCTGCAATCACCTCCTCGTTTGAATAAAATCTTTTTCCCGCCAGCCATTTCTTCATATTGGGGAACAAATAGTAGTCCGAGGGAGCCAAGTCTGGAGAATAGGGGGGATGTGAAACGAGTTAGAACCCTATTTCCATTAATTTTGCGACCACAACTGCTGAGGTGTGAGCTGGTGCGTTGTCGTGATGGAAAAGGACTTTTTTGTGGGCCAATCGTGGGCGTTTTTCTTGCAGCTCGGTTTTCAAACGGTCCAATAACGATGAATAATATGCACCTGTAATAGTTTTACCCTTTTCCAGATAGTCGATGAGGATTATTCCTTGCGAATCCCAAAAGACAGTCGCCATAATCTTTCCGGCCGAAGGAACGGTCTTCGCCTTTTTTGGCGCAGATTCCCCCTTGGTAACACATTGTTTAGATTGTTCTTTGGTCTCAGGAGTGTAGTGATGTATCCATGTTTCATCCACAGTGACGAAACGACGCTTAAAGTCCTGCGGATTCTTCTGGAACAGCTGCAAACCGTCCTTGCAACACTTCACACGATTTCGTTTTTGGTCAAGCGTGAGCAATCGCAGCACCCATCTTGCGGATAGCTTTGTCATGTCCAAATGTTGATGCAAAATATTATGTACCCGTTCATTCGAGATGCCCACAGCTCTAGCAATCTCACGCACCTTCACTCTTCTGTCATCCATCACCATATCATGGATTTTATCAATGAGTAGTAACCTCAACAGGGCGTCCAGAACGTTCAGCGTCACTTGTGCCCATATGGCCACTCCGAAAATTTTGAAACCACTTATAAACTGTTCTAATCGAAGGTGCAGAGTCACCATAATGTTTATCAAGCTTCTCTTTAGTCTCCTGAGGCGTTTTGCCTTTCATAAAGTAGTGTTTAATCAACACACTATCTGAAGAATGCGATATTAATGCATTTTTCTATTTGTAGACAAACAGCACCTTATGTAATTTTGCATAGAAATGATAAGAAACTTATTCTCTTCTATTATTTTCATAAAACATGGTTCAAGTGAGGTAGTTGTAATATGCAGTCTTGCTTGAAAGCGATATTTATTCAAATGTTACCCTTGATCATAAATATGAAACCAGCTATATAAATGACTTGATATTCTCACTCAACCGTTCTCAAGTTTTTTCTATTAACATCTCTGAATAACATAATTTTACTAAATATTATCTATTAATGATATTTTATTGCTTTATACAGATAACCCAGGACAGTGAACTATAAGAAGCTTCTAGGAACAAGAAAATCTAAGAGGCAAGCAGCTGGATTTGAATCCGGTATTTTCGTGAGGTGAATATACAGGGTGATCCATTTAAAACGCACCAGTCGCTAATAACTTTTTAGGAAAGCGGAATTTCGAAAAAAACCCATAAAGTAAGTTATATGTTTTTTTGGTCTAGTTTTAAAATTTTCAAACCCCAATACTGTATCTTTATTTTTGGCGGAGTTACGGTCAAAAACCCGATTGGGTTTTTCATAAGGACCACTAGTTTTGACAATGACTGTGAAAACTACATAAAAAAATTGTGAAAAATGACGTTGACCCCGTTTCGATATCCCTAACATTTGTCGAGATATTTAAGATCAAAGTTACTATTTTATCAACTCGTGAACGGTTTTCAATATTAATTTTCCACCAGAAATACACGTTTTGGGAGGTCCTCTGACTGCAAAAAAAGATTATTTGAGACAATATTTTATGTAGTTTTCACAGTCATTGTCAAAACCAGTGGTCCTTATGAAATCCCAATCGGGTTTTTGGCCGTAACTCCGCCAAAAATAAAGACACAGCATTAGGGTTGGAAAATTTGAAAACTAGACCGAAAAAAAACATATAGTTTACTTCTTGGGTTTTTTTCGAAATTCCGCTTTCCTAAAAAGTTATTTGCGATTGGTGCGTTTTAAATGGATCAATCTCTATATTTTGATTACCACTTTTTTCACAAAACCGAACAACGCAAATTTGTGGATCACACTATAAAAACCACTGATTTTTAAAGAAAAAACTAACAACCATCTTTGCTATAAAAATACCCTTAATCGAAATTCCATGAAAAAAAAATCTACCCAAAATAAAGTTGAAGGCCAACATGATTTTTTGGAGTTATGGTTCCTAAAAATTCATGGAAATCGCTAATTTGACACAATCGCTAAGTTTTAATTACTTATTAATATCAATTAATATTATATTTATTTTTAACTTAATTTTTAGTGAATATTAACCAGCCATTTTGTCGCACAATTACTCTCACTCCTCTCTCTTAGCCAAACAATACATTCATGGCCCATTGGGTATGTTCACTTGTCGCTCTCCCGACGTTTCTTTAGATGTCTTTGGAAGGGGTAATGGCCATTCTTTCTCTCGCCGCTATGGCTTATCATGTATTAGAGGTAATCATTCTTTAGAATGTTCTTATATCTTTTAATGGTAATTTACAATGGACCAGGTACAGATTTTAGACAAAACTATAGCCAACCACTAAAGAAGTCATTGTGAAACCGCCTTTAGAAATCGCTTCGCTTGAAGTTTTGTCTTGATATCCTAAATAATAATACTTATTTAAAATGTTTCTCTAATTTTATTTTTGGGTGGTGGATTTGGAAATCAGCAAATTGAGACTTTTCATTGGTTCAGAATCAACCCCCTCATGACTTCCTTTATGATATTTCCAATATATATAGATGAGGGAAAATTCTGCCAGAAAATTTTATTGGTTTTCCTAAGTGAACATTTAAGTGTACAAGATGAAGGACATCGGTTTCACGAAAGTATTTCTTCTGAGTTATCTAGTTTGGCTTGCTATGTAAGTTTTTAGTTAAATCTCTTATTTGTAGTATTGTTTCGTCTTCTACTTCAAAAAAGTTATCTTGAATCCTATCTCAGTACTTAGGATTTGTTTTTAATTTGTGCTAAGCATGATCATTCAATTTTTTTATTTTCCTCTCATTAAGGTTCAAATATATCTGTGTCAAAGTAACGTTTACTTTTAATTCTAGTAATCGTGAAAATGAAGTAATCAATTTGCAATCGTAAGAAATGTTTAAGGTTAAGTTTGCATTTGTTTTGTAGTCTTAAATACGAGTCCTTTGTCCGGTCAAAAATTTCTCTTAATAGAATTTTAAAGGGAGCTTGCGCTGTCTTCAAAAGTTGGTTTTTATTCCTGTGCCCCAATATTAATTGTCTAGAGCATTTTTTTGGCTATGGTGGTGGTCAGTGTTGTACGTGACGCGAGGACTCTACTCAGAGGGCGGAATTTAGGAGGTTCTTGGCTTTAACTAGTTGTTTATACGATTACTTCCGTTGTTTACTCAATTAATTTTTCTTGAAACCTTCAGTTTGTACTGAAATAAAAAAAACAAAATAGAGACCTCAAACTTGTCAAATGTAAGAAATAATCAGTACTTTCCTGGAAATTACCTCATGAAATTACCCATAATTATTAGCACATCTTTCTAGAGAATAATTTGTAGTTTCAAAAAGATAATACTTGCTTGCAAATCAATTAAATTTGGGTAGATCTGGGTTACTACTAAATTTTCAATGTAGAATCTGATGCTGAAATATTTGCAATTTAAAAAACATGGAAACAGCTTACTATCCAGTGATGGAAAATGTTGTTTGAGAACGAGAGAACACTATCCGGAGGCTAGTAGTGCATTGGAAAAAGCTCCAAGCGCCAATTACGTCATAAGTTGACAAGCAATAACCGGTGTGGGGGGGGGGAAAGCTGGTTAGCTTTATTCTGTAATGAAGATGTTTGAGATATTTTATCTTGGCAATATTAAATTCAAGAGTACCTTCAAAGCAAAAACAATATATAGCGAATCTTATTCTTCTTAACTCTTTCTTTATTATTATTTTCCAGGGGCTCCAGAGCTAACACAATAGCCCATGCCACAAGTATCCTGCAAGGATCTGATGGAGATTATGTAAGTACTTTCATTCTTTATATTGTCTCTCTCCCGGTAAAGATATACAAATTGCTTTAATAATACCTAACTCTAGAACCAAATTAAAATGAAGTAGGAAAAAAAGATTCATTGATTTTCTATTCCTTCTCTTTAACAGTCCGTTTTTGCAATCTCTCTAATCCAACGGATAATCTACGTAATTAAGATATGTAAAACGTTATAGTGAACTAAAATTCCTTGTACATTTTTTCATAATTCCGTTTAAGAAATAATTTTGGGTTGCTTAGCATTTCTGGTGGCTGCAGGCTTTCTTAATAAAAAAGATTTTCACTCTCTTTTACTATTTAGTCCAGCGTTTCCCAACCTTTTTTGGCTCGTGTACCACTTGGTAGTACATCATGCATGCTAAATTGTACCACTAGGTAAAAAAGATTGTATTTCGTGAACTTGTTATTCCGAGTGTGTTGCTTTATTATCTTTATTTGTATAGAGATACAATGTATCGGTTGCAAAGGAGTTCCAAGTTCATGTTCACTTTATAAACTTTGTAAAGTGTAAGATCTTAGTTTTAATACTTTAAAAAAATTATAAATTGCGTACATATTTTTCTCTTCAAAATTATTAATTAATTTACAAAGTTCTTCTTTAGGATTATTATATTTGTGCCCAAATCTTCTAAATTAATTTCTTTTAAGCATTCAACTACCTGTAAGTACCAATCAAATATAATATTGCTTGAATTTAATAGAGCTTACTCATTACAACCAGTCTCTTTAGGCAGATATTTACACAATTATCATTTAAGTTCTGCCACATGATAATTCTATTAAATTTTCTTTATCTTTTATTGATAATGATGTAGCTTTTCCTAAATTTTCTTAATAGAAGGGGTTTAAAATCCAATTATCATTTGAGTTTTCGCATTTTGGAAAATATTCCATGAAAGACAATTTTAATCCTGTTAAATGTGCTATTATATTTTCTCGTATATCTTGAGACAGACCAACCTTATTACTGTATGTTACATATTTACAACTTTACTGTATAATATTATTAATTAAAATAATTTTTATGAATTATGGGACTCAACATTTCTATGATATTTTTATTATTTAACTTTTTTACAATTTAACTTTTTTTATGCCCGCCATTATTGATTATTTTTCGCGTACCCCAGGTCGGGAAACGCTGATTTAGTCATTAAAAATTGCCAAAATTCCTTCTTTGAAAGAAGCCGATCAACTAGAAGTAACTTTTTACAGGATAGAGTTTCCGTTTAACATAATGTCTTTAAATAATGCCTATAAAGACGTCCTAAATCGCTGGATTTTTATTCGAATATTTTAACATGAAAATTCACTTTAAGGGTAACTTGACTTTCATGAAGGAAGTCTTTATGATTCTCTGCAAAAATCCATTTCAGTGTAAAATGTGGGTTGTAGAAGCCACATTATAAACTGTATTTTCTTAAGGGCTTTAAAATGTTTAGCGAATGTTTTAAACCTTTTTATGGAAATTTTGACAATTTTTGTGATAACACTAACAACACGTACATAGTTAACGTAATTAATTACCTATAATCTTCAGTTTCAACTAATTAGTTGACTTCAATTCACGTTCATTTTAATGACAAATTTTTGTCAAAATTTGTAAAAACGAACAATCTTTTCAGTGAAATGTTGTTAGCCGGTTGGCTAATTTTTTCAAAAATTTAGAATTTTAGTTCTTAATCCTTAATACTTAATATGTGATTAGTCCATATACGAGATGTGGCTATTAAATAACGCGACTATTGCTGTAAAACATTTTATTTTAAATTTATACATATTTAGTTATTATCACCTTCAATATACACCCCTCCCATATCCTTACAACGCTCCATGCGAATTTACCATTGTTCTGAAACACTGCTGGGAGTCTTTTTCTGTGAGCTCCTGCATGACGCGTGCCGCTTTTTCTTTCACAGCTTCAACGGACTGAAATCGTGTTCCTTTTAATGCAGATTTGACTTTGGGGGAACAGATAAAAGTCACATGGGACCCCAGGTCAGGCGAATAAGGCGGATGGCCTAAAACTGTGATGTTGTACTTGGCTAGAAACGTTTTGACAGACAATGCAGTGTGAGCCGGCGCGTTGTCTTCATGGAGAACCCCGTGATTTGTTCTTCCACCAATCGGGTCGTTTTCTACTTAACTCTTTCACGGAGTTGAGCAAGCACCTCACGGTAGTAATGTTGATTAATTATAATCGATATTTTCATCCGTTTTGGAAGCGGAAGGGCGACCTGGGCGGCCATCATCTCCGACGTCTACTCGGCCATCTTGGAAACGCTTGAACCACTCAAAAACTTGCGCACGTGATAAACATTCATCGCCATAAACTTCTTTTAATAAAAGATAAGTTTTAGTAGCGGTTTTACCCAGTTTCATGTGAGATTTCACGACAATTCGTTACTCTACTACATGTGTAGTATTATGTTTTCGGCAAAACGAAACTAACACCTCTTACCAAACGACGGGCAAACACGTGAGACGCTGTAATCGAAAGAGAAGGCTTTACGCTGCACAGCTGTCGGTCGTTAGGATTTGGCGCATGCATAGTTCTTCTGTAGCAGCATCAGTCTCATTATTTAATAGCCACACCTCGTATAATACTGGAATGACAATACAATTTGATTGCAATTTTTCGTTATTTCAGAACAAAGTAGTAGAACTTCTAAAGCACAATAAGTACCCACAATTTAAAGTAAATCGTTGGAGCTTAACGGATTCAGTAAAGTATTAATTTTAGTTGGCTGATTATATTTAAAAGCTACAGGTGATTTTTCATTTTTGAGTGATGCTGTCTTCTAAAACATATATATACAGATCAATTTTGAAAGGCAACTTTTTTGGGACTAAAGGGCCCTCAAAACCTTTATTGCCGGTGTCAACTTGAAATCGAAAATTTTGAGGCCATCGCAATACTCCCTCTTCTTTAAGAGAAAATGAAAATTAGGTTGATAATTCATTTACAATTACATAGTTTATCTTTCATATTAATATTATTATTTTACAGGAGCTTCGTGAATCTTTGGTGAAAGTTATTGCAAAAGGTACATCATTGGCTTTAAATCAATGCAAAGAACAATTCAGATGGGAACGCTGGAATTGTCCACAGTCTTTATTTCATAAGTAAGTTCTGCAGTAAAATTCGATTCTGATTTAATTATAGAAAACATTTTCAATTATCTATTTTACTAGTCTCTTTAGAGTAAACTAATTTTCATTTTAATGTAGCATGTTTCATACACCATTGTGGGAGATTTTAGAAGATGAAACGTGCCGAAAATTTAGTTAAATTTGTAAAAGAATGATTTTCATAGAAATAAGAGATATTGTTCATTGTTATTGGTGAATGATTCATTAATCCAATAGGAAGAATAGAATAATGCCAACTTCAGTCATCTAGTCATCATAATAGTCAGTCATTATGACTGAAATTGGTATTATTCTTTTCTTGCTACAGGCTTTTCCCATGTATTAGTCCCTTTACAACTTGACTTACACCCTTTATTCTGTCATTTGACATCCAGCTGTCAAAAAAGAACAGTGAGAAAATATTAGCTTGTACAGACGTTGTTCTAGTGTTGATGCTAAAATATTTTAGTAAAATCTCAATTAGAAAGGTCATTATGAGTTCTTAAATTAAATGAATAGTGTGCAAATAAGAAATTAATAAGGAAGAAAATCTGTTAAATCGAATATCTAATGAAATTATTGACAAGCCCTTCTTAATATAATATTTCTTTAAATCTAAGTTAGAAAACTGCGATAAAGTTTCCAAATATTTTTATATGACCTTATTTTCAACTTTTATTGTGCAAAAATCAGTAAAGTTTTCTATAGTGACAACTAAAATAAAAGTTGAATTGTACTCAACTTTGAACGCAAAGAACAACTTTCATCACAAAATTAATTGAGTGGTGAGGCAGCCTTACCCTCAATTAACATCTTAAATCAATGGAGCTTGGAGTCTGTGGTCAGAGTTTTGTCTAAAATGTGATTTTCCTCGCACCTTGTCAAAGTAAAATTCCTTTACAACACCCAAGGCCTGAAAACTTTTCATTATTTCTATGAGTATGTACTTATTATTTATTGATGAATTAATTTATTAATAATTACTATAATTACAAACAGAAATGGCGGAGAACCAGTTACCCGTGAAGATGCTTTTGTCTCATCAATTACATCAGCAGCCATAGTATACGCTGTAACAAGAGCATGCACAAAAGGAACGCTAACCACATGTGGCTGTGCAAAAAGAGGAGCACCAATATTATTGGGTAATAAGTACGCAAAAAGTGAGAACACCAAAAGTGAGTGGACATGGAGTGGCTGTTCGGACGATGTGAGTTTTGGCGACCAGGTAGCACTCACATTTCTAACATCGTTGCAAGAAGGACAAGCGGACGTTTTGGCAAAAGTGCATCTTCACAACAACAGGCTGGGACGTTTGGTAGGTTGAGTGTTAATAACATTTTCTCAGGCGAGTAATTGCGTATGGATTTGAGTAGAAATGCTTACAAATTTTTTATTATGCCTGGATTTCGGATATTTTTATAGCTATAATAATAACTGAGTTATAATGAATTTTGAAAATGAATTATAACACAATTATTATAACTACGCTGTATATTTGTTCCCTGAAGATTACCTAGTCCAGTGGTGGCGAACCTATGACCCGCGGGTCAGACAGACCCGTGCAAGCTTTTTACTGACCCACAATTGCTAGGCAACCATTTGTTTGTTTACGCGGGTTGATTTAGATTTTCTAATTGTGTGGATAATTTATATTCTATCTGTACTTTTTTTTCCAATCACGCATTGACACAAAAGCAATTTAAATGCTATCTATAACCTTTAGTTTGATCATTACAGTTCTAAAACGCAAATGACGACAAATGCTTTTGTAGTATTTGAAATAAAGCAAAAGTGTTTACAAAATATCAAATAAAATGTATAATTTTACTCAGATTTTTCTTCAGATAAAACACACTTGTAAGGTTTTGTTCAGTTATGTTTGTAAAAAGAGACTTCCATAGCCACTTGTTTCGTCCCGTTTTACCCGATAAGACAAGTGAATTTTAAAGATGTTTAGTTTTGAAAATATTCAGTTTAGAATTGTTAAACGTAACTCTTGCGCAAATGGGCATTAGTGACCCAAGATCTAGTACTAAAAAAAAATGAACAAAATTTGACCCACGTCTCAAAAAGGTTCGCCATCCCTGACCTAGTCGAAAGCTCAGCAAAATAATACAAAATTATGAATGAAATTGGCATTATTCTTTCTATCAGGAGGATTAATGAGTTACTAAAAACAATGAACTATACAAACAATGTTGTACCTAATAATTTGGTTTTCTGGTGCACAACATTATCGTACATAGCATTGAAATAGATTTGTAGTTGTGGCCTTAGCCATATTATACGAAGCCTTTCAATTTTTTTGTTCCTTACAGATCGTTCGAGAACATGTCCGACCAGAATGCAAATGTCATGGCGTGTCTGGATCTTGTGGCACAAAGACTTGTTGGTATAAGATGGCCCCTTTTAGCGAAGTGGGTGCTATACTGAAACAACGCTACATGCGAGCACAGCGCGTACAGCTGAATACTGCTGCTAGAAATTCCGAACTGAACATACCTGAATCACAAATGGTGTTCTTGGAAAATTCACCAGATTATTGCAAACCAAACAGTTCTCTCGGTATGTTGGCCATTTTCTTAATCTTACCTTTTTCTTTATTTTTTTTATTTTTCTCTCTTTAAAAAGAGGTACAAGCAAAAATTGCCAGTATTGTGGGATCGGAATGGTGAGATCCCAGTTTTCAGTTTAACTAGCTGCTTTAAGTTATTCTCTTCTTAGGATCCTTTTGCAGCATACATAGTTTTGTATGGTTCGAATGAGCTCTGTTCTTAAGGCTATGAAGAAATGCTAAGGGCGTCAAACACCGCAGATGTTGGCAGGCCTCGATCTGGTTTGAAAACGAACCACACAGTTAATGAAATTTTTTTTCAAACACAATTTTCACTATAAATAGTTCACTTTAAAGGAGCCATTTCCACTCAAAAAGAAACTAAGAAATTGATTAGGTGAATGGCATTTTCGGTGGTCTGATTTTACCTTTCAGATTACTGGATCCAATTGTTCAAAAATCAGATATCAAATTTGGATTTCCAGCAATTTTTCGTTTGTAAAGTTATTATCTTATTTGCTTGCTTAATTTTCCTGATACTGAACGATTGCCAGAGTTAGCTCAAATCATTGTGGTCGTATTAGGAACCTCTATTTACGTATATACCAAATAGTAAACCCACCTAAATATGCATAATGGTTTCTGGTCATCAATAGGATGTTTGAAAAAGATTTGCACCACGAGTTTTATGGTATTGTATTGATCACGTGCAGGCTGGAAATCCTGATGATTTTTTTTTACTTTAAGGACCTTTTATTTCATATACGAGGCTCGTTTGAAAAGTCCGTGCAAAAATAAAAACTACTTAATTTTTGAGGGTAAACCTTTTTTATTTTTCAACATAGTCTCCTTTTAGGCTTATACGAGGGTCGTTTGAAAACTCCGTGCAAAAATAAAAACTACTTAATTTTTTGGGGTAAACCTTTTTTATTTTTCAACATAGTCTCCTTTTAGGCTTATACACTTCGTCCAACGCTGCTCTAGTTTGTTGATCCCTTCTGAATAATAGGATTTGTCCAAGTCTGAAAAATAGCCATTCGCTTCTGCAATCACCTCCTCGTTTGAATAAAATCTTTTTCCCGCCAGCCATTTCTTCATATTGGGGAACAAATAGTAGTCCGAGGGAGCTAAGTCTGGAGAATAGGGGGGATGTGAAACGAGTTGGAACTCCATTAATTTTGCGACCACAACTGCTGAGATGTGAGCTGGTGCGTTGTCGTGATGGAAAAGGACTTTTTTGTGGGCCAATCGTGGGCGTTTTTCTTGCAGCTCGGTTTTCAAATGGTCCAATAACGATGAATAATATGCACCTGTAATAGTTTTACCCTTTTCCAAATAGTCGATGAGTATTATTCCTTGCGAATCCCAAAAGACAGTCGCCATAATCTTTCCGGCCGAAGGAACGGTCTTCGCCTTTTTTGGCAAAGATTCCCCCTTGGTAACCCATTGTTTAGATTGTTCTTTGGTCTCAGGAGTGTAGTGATGTATCCATGTTTCATCCACAGTGACGAAACGACGCTTAAAGTCCTGCGGATTCTTCTGGAACAGCTGCAAACCGTCCTTGCAACACTTCACACGATTTCGTTTTTGGTCAAGCGTGAACAATCGCGGCACCCATCTTGCGGATAGCTTTGTCATGTCCAAATGTTGATGCAAAATATTATGTACCCGTTCATTCGAGATGCCCACAGCACTAGCAATCTCACGCACCTTCACTCTTCTGTCATCCATCACCATATCATGGATTTTATCAATGATTTCTGGAGTAGTAACCTCAACAGGGCGTCCAGAACGTTCAGCGTCACTTGTGCCCATATGGCCACTCCGAAAATTTTGAAACCACTTATAAACTGTTCTAATCGAAGGTGCAGAGTCACCATAATGTTTATCAAGCTTCTCTTTAGTCTCCTCAGGCGTTTTGCCTTTCATAAAGTAGTGTTTAATCAACATACGAAATTCTTTTTCGTCCATTTTTTGAAAATCACTCGACTTCCTCGATTCAAACGAATGCCAAACACAAAGAAATAGACCGATCTGGCTGAAACTTGGTGTGTGTTCTTCCAAGAGATGCTACTAACTAAACATAACCTCGATACGCGCCAGTAGTACTATCTCTCTGACTTTGCACGGACTTTTCAAACGACCCTCGTAATTGTAATATATTATTTTTGAATTTGTATTATCTTGTAGTAAATGTAAGGTAGTAATATTTAGGCTTGAAATAGCGAGGATTCGGTCCAAATAAGAAAACATCGACCTGAGCAGGAACACCCTGAGAAAGACAATAAATTTGTCAAAACGTTGGCATAAAAACTTAGTAGCTGTTTTTAATTTTGGCCGAATCCTCGCTAGCTTAATCTCAAATATTATTCTAAATAACTTCTTTTTATTTCATTTTAATCAATGATGCTCGCAGGATGGCAAGGTACTGGTGGCCGAATATGTTCACGTGGAAGAGAAGCCGCTGCTAGTAAATCAGAACGGCGATCATGTAAAGAACTGTGCAGATCTTGTGGCCATCAGGTCAGAGAACGACCATTGAAAGTGACATGGCATTGTAACTGCACTTTCCATTGGTGTTGTGAAGTGAAATGCAATATGTGTACAAAAACATTGATGCAACATTATTGTGACGATGCTCCTAAACATTATTAAATCAAAACAAAAAAATTGTGTTAATATAAAGCTGCTTACCATGTATATTATGATAAGTAATTACAAAATTTAAGGTCAGAAGAATAAATAGGAATATTTTGTAGAGAGCATTCCAAGATTAGATAAGTCACAACTTATTAAGAGATTTTGTAGAAGAATATCTATAAAATATATAGAAACTTGTAAATATTAAATGAAATAATAGATTGAAGGGAAATTTGTTCTAAATACCAAATAAATATCTAAATTATAAGGAAATTTGTAAGATAAACAAGAAATTTTTTAATAATATAATTTTTTATTTGTTTCATCATTGTTCAAAATTAATTTAGTTTTAATTAATTATGAAATTTAGTGTAATTAAAATCATTTGTATGAATTAAATTTACCTCTTGTTACCTAATATTAATTAAATAAACAAGAAGAATACCTGTACTTTTTTCTTAACTAATGTACTTTTTCTTTGAACTCCTGGCAATCAGAAGTAACTATGGTTAATTAAAAAACGTCAACATCTGAGAACATTGGCAATCGGGAGTCTTTTCATTGTCGACGTCCAGGCAGGGCGGCAGATAATTCTGTAGAGTAAACTGCAAATGCGCTAAGGAAACATTCAATTTAAGGATAACTGGGCGCTTTCTTTTGGAAGTCTAGAGTACAAAATATTTCACATATCACATGTCAATGTCATTATTGATAATAACATTTCTGCTAAATGTAAGATTTCGAGTGATAATTGAGCCGGTTCACTGCACAACTCGCTTAACTCTAAAACAAAAAAGTGGAGAAATGCGATAGAATAATTTAAATTTGTGGGTCCTACCCACGAGAAGTACTTAGGCCTAACTTAGGACAACAAACTGACTTTCACTGAGCACGTTCAGGACAAAGTAAACTCAGGCAAACTGGACTAAAAGACTCCTCTACTCTCACGTGACTCCAAAATGACTGTGACCAACAAACTCCTCCTTCACGAAGTGATCATTAGGCCGATGTTACTCTATGCCAGCTCCGCCTGGAGCCTGACTTATAGTTGGTAACATCAAGAAACTACAGAACAACACAAGAACAAATTTCTTAGACTCGCAACAGACTCTCCACGACGTACTAGAATTGACTCACTCCACGATACTGCGTCCATTATCCACGTACACTCCTATATCCAAAATCGTCTGCTCAAAACTCCTTTCCATCCTAGACTGCCATCCCAATCCATTATGCCGCGACATAGCCTCCTACAGATCCTTCTACAACATACAGACAGAGAAGACTAAAACATATCCTACTCTAACTCTCTACACTAGCTGCAGGTTTTTCCTCTCCTTTTTTCCCTGCATTCCAATCCTCCTCACCTAACTTTTCTCTTACTTAATTTAGTTAAGAAGGTTGAAATGTTTTATACATTTATACTTCTATATTTATTTTATGTATATATTTATTATAATAAATATTCTATTCTATTCAAAATAACGTAAATTGTTGGAGCCACGGTAGCCGGGCAATTATGGACGGGACCTGCAAAGCTAAGATGTATTGTTGGTTATTGGGTTCGATTCCCGATCTAGGCCTTGGATTTTATTTAATGGTCAATATAAGAACTTTTGTAGTCTCCTCCGTCCACCGACACCTAATTGGTGGTTAGTTGGACGTAAAGTCCGCCTGAAAAAAGTAGGTATACTTGACTTTAATTTTTAATGAACAGTTTTTTAAGATTCCTTTAATAATATAAATTCAAATTAGTGAAAAATCAATCTAATAATGAGTGTAGTAAGTAAATTTTCTATTTTTTAATCACATCTTTGTCAAACTAGCAGAGTCGTGCAACATACTGAATTGCCCTAGAAAAGTAACTCTAATAAATGGAGGCAAACACTAGTGCAAAGAAAATAAACATTTTCAAGAAATATTGTAGCTATTTTTAAGGCAGTCATAAAAATGACGTAAAGGTGGATGCTCCTGTAAAGAGGATGCTAGAAGAGAGACTTCCTAGCCAGTTGGGTACAGGAAGAGAGCTTCGTTGGATCGGCGATGAGAAGATGGTGGCAGTGAGCCGAGGACCCGACAGGAACGTCGAACCATGGATTAAGTAAGTAATATCCGCAGGGTACCCGTCCCACTTCAATGTCTGGGCGATGATCTTTAAAATTAATCAGTCGATCCTGTGGAAGATAAGTCTGTTTAGTCTAAAATAGCTTTTTAATATTAAGATTTTTTGTGTTAAAGGATAACTTTATTGTATATAGAATGTTGTTCCTACAAACCTCCATATTTATGATCTACTGAAAAATGTAAAGAGAATCATGCCGCCTTACTTGGGAGAGTATCTTCAAACTCATCCATCTTTAAACTTTTTTCACTTAGAAACTTCCTCCTTGCACTTTTAAAACATTGATGGTACTTTGGATGGGTTTGTAAACTGTTTAGGTATTCAGCGCATCAATCCCTTGGCTGTGCGAGTACTTTTTGTAAACTATTTTATTAACAAAAAATTGTCAAAATTGGGGACAATTCCCATGATGGCCTTAGCCAAAACAATTTTTAAAAATGACTGATCAACAACTCTGAACTGCTATTATCGTCTTCTAGATTGAAAATTGATTTTTTGTTCTTTTACCTCGTCATAATATTAAAGTATAGTATTAATATTTATTAATTTTTGAAGAAACTTTATTTTTACGAATAGCACTTTATGCTAACTTTTCAAACCATATTTAGATCTAAATCAGGGCTACACAACAAAAAATAAGATCTGGGAGTTTACAATATAAAAATAATAATAAATTACTTTATTTATAATCAAAATTTTTCGTTTTATCTCGCATTTGCATATATGAAGGAAACACACATTCTTCTATCATTATCATTACAAACTGCCTTTAATGAAGTACAGTACAACCTCGATTAACCGGGCTGACTTCCGGCTATACCTACCCCGGAAAACTGAAATCCCGGTTAAACCGAATACACAGTAATACATAGTAATACATTACTGTTTCGTCCCAGAGATCAACTCCTATCTTAGACGCCAATCCTTTTTTTTTATTTTTTGTTTTTTCCTTTATTCTGAAATTCGCAACTGCGTAACACATAAACGCAACAAGCAAATACGATGGCTACAGTATAGTACATCATAAATGTGAAATAGAAAACTAAAATAAAATAATATATAAAGTAAAAACGAAATAAAATAATAAATAAATAAAATAAAATCACTGGAAGGGCAGAATGAAGGCGACCAACGATGACCATCATAAGTCGGTTAAACTGAAATACCGAATGGATTGAATTCGAAGGATGACCATTTTATCGTTCGACCAGGCCATCGGCGCCTCAGTCTACGAGGAGTATTTGACGGGAGGTTAGTGCAGGACAGGTTGCTGATTAAGGGATTATGGTGTTGGTAAAGTCTGGAGTGGAATTTGATGTAGCGGGGACTGGGCAAGGTCAGAAACAAATGGGATTCACAAGTCTGTGTGGATGGTCTGGTTGCTCACGTGGAAGGGTGCGTCAGTGATGGTTCGAAGGATTTTTGACTGGAGGGTTTGGATTCTGTTTAGGTTCGAACGCTTAGCTGTTCCGTACAGTTTAAGTACGTAAGTCGAGGTAGGAGCGAGTAGGGCTATGTACAGTCGTTTATTGTTTGTCAGAGTCAGTTTTGTCCGTTTGTCAAGTAGTCTTTTGAGCTTTTATTTTTTAAATACATATTTTGTTTTATTTTTGTTTTAAATTTTTTTCATTTTTTTGCCGTTCTACTTTTTGAAAAATACTTTCCAAGTGTTGTTTACTTTTTTTTGTTTATCAAACGACCACACTCTGATGAGTGTACGCAATTTAAAAAGCACAACATTATCACTGGTTGGAATGTCCTTATCGTGCAAAAAATTCAATCAATTCAGCAACTGAATTCGAAATCAGGTATAAAAGAGTTGCTGCCACGCCTATTACATCCTTATGTTACATCGGAAGACAAAAAGAATTTTCCTGTCGCCACCGAAAATTAACTTTAGTTTCGGCGCCGATCCAGGTGTTCTTATGATAAGGTGACCAATTTTTTTACAATGAAAAGGAGGACAAAAAAATTTAAGAAAAAAGTACAACATAAATAAGTGAAACATTTTATTAATTCAATAATTTACAAATTATGCTTACTATAATTATTTAATTAAACGAGTATTTTTCCATTGAATTTTTTGTCAATTTATCATTTTTTAACAGTATATTGGAAATTCCGGAGCAAGAAATATCCTTCATATTGAACTTTACAGTAAGTGCTGCAGCTAGAGTATCAACATTCAATCTTGATCTCACACTTAGCCAAAAATCATTACCCATTGAACAAACTCAACTGCTGCATTTGTTCCAGGGCAGCACAACGTAAATTCAACAGGAATTACTAAATTTTCATAGGGAATGTGTTCATTTTTGAAATGGGTAAATACTTCCACCCATCTTTTATCAATTTCAACATGTTGATTTTCCCATTGTTCTAATTTATCAGAATTTAAATATATATTCAGTCTTCTAATTTCTTCAAACAGACAATTGTCATCGATTTTAATATCAGGCATTTCTTTCCATAAAAACTCAACACAATTTTCAATATCTGCCCATTTCGTACGTTAGAAGTAAACACGAAGTATAAAATTAATACAGAAATAAAATAAACATTAAACAAAGTAAAGTGCGGGACACGTCAAGTTCTCCTGCGCATGCGTTTCATAATCGCCTCTTTCCGTACTTTACCGTCACATGACGCGTAACAGTTTGGCGCGGCATTTCTGAATACAGAGATTAACATATCAAAAAGGAGGACAAATATCGAAAAGGAGGACAGGTAGGAGGACATTTTTCGAGGGAGGACAGAACCTACAAAAGGAGGACTGTCCTCCCTAAAGGAGGACGATTGGTCACCTTTACTTATGATGACTCAACATGATCCCGGTTAATCAGAATCCCGGTTAACCGAGGGCCGGTTAATCGAGGTTGTACTGTAGTTAGTTCAAAACAGACTGACAGTCTAATTATATTTTATACTTCTCTAACCACAAATAGCTCCTATTAGAAGTAACAATACATTTTATCAATTTATATTTTCCATTCTATTTATGCTAGTGATCTTACACTTTCAAAATTACTGTAATTTCTTATTAAAAGAAAAAGAAAAAAGCCAAAAGATTTTAACCAAATATAAATTTGAAAATTATAACCAACCTATTCTTTGTATTTCACCTCGCAAAAACTATTAATACGAGGGTCGTTTGAAAAGTCCGTGCAAAGTCAGAGAGATAGCACCACTGGCGCGTATCGAGGTTATGTTTAGTTAGTAGCATCTCTTGGAAGAACACACACCAAGTTTCAGCCAGATCGGTCTATTTCTTTGTGTTTGGCATTCGTTTGAATCGAGGAAGTCGAGTGATTTTCAAAAAATGGACGAAAAAGAATTTCGTGTGTTGATTAAACACTACTTTATGAAAGGCAAAACGCCTGAGGAGACTAAAGAGAAGTTTGATAAACATTATGGTGACTCTGCACCTTCGATTAGAACAGTTTATAAGTGGTTTCAAAATTTTCGGAGTGGCCATATGGGCACAAGTGACGCTGAACGTTCTGGACGCCCTGTTGAGGTTACTACTCCAGAAATCATTGATAAAATCCATGATATGTTGATGGATGACAGAAGAGTGAAGGTGCGTGAGATTGCTAGTGCTGTGGGCATCTCGAATGAACGGGTACATAATATTTTGCATCAACATTTGGACATGACAAAGCTATCCGCAAGATGGGTTTTCCTCACAAACTGCATTTTCCAGTATTTTATAACCATTTGGCACTATCTAATAATATTCTGTATCAAGAAAGGAAAAGCAAAGCAAGAAGTAAAGAAAAAAAAAGAAGAAAAGTCAAAAGAGCAACATTTCCTTCCGCATTTTACAGTTAGAACAAAGGCACAAAGAAACTATTAAGAGTATAAAGGGATCAAACGAGCCGATTTCAGAAGGCGGTTTCTAAACTACTTCTTTAGATGTATTCACACAAACAGTGCGAATGTAAAAGTTTAATAATTATTTAAAATCTAAAAGCTCTTCTATTGTAAATTGCAAAAAAGAAAAGAAATACTAATACTACAACGGTCATTACTAAGTCTTCTGTTACAATAAATGCTAGGCATATTGTTCTAATTCAAGGTTTAAAGTCTCAAAGAAATTTAGACATTTTGCAGATTCAGCTATGAGTAGATTAAAGCGGGAATTCCCAACCTTTGAAAATTTGCTACATCTTGTTGCCACTATACGATGAATGTGGGACTTTTATTTGGAATGAAGCTGATGCTAAATGGTTTAGCATTGACTAATTTACGCACGACACAGAAGTGCGAATGTAAATATATAAGAAGTTTGAATAATAAAACAATTCAACTGTAATTTGATGTTTTGGTTATCAACGGAGCATTCCAGATCCCTGTTTTTGTGCACTGTTCATGTTACTGACATCTTGGTTTTTACCAACTACTTTTCTTCTATCTTTACTGCCGTTCGTCCTAGCCATTAGAAGTCTTCAGAACAGCTTCAACTCACTGGAAAGAAGGGTTGAAAAAAAATAGAGAATAAGGCATTGGGCACACAGAAAGCGGTATGTCGCAGCGGCCAGCAATCCAGCGGTCTGTCGCTGTGGTCTGCGATATGGGGACGTCACACAGGACGCGATATCTTTGTTTCAGCGGTCCAGTATGGTCGCTTTCTTCTTGAGAAGTAGTAGTGCGTTTTCTTGTTCTTTGTTTTAATTTTTTATATATTGAGAATGAACTCGGACGAAGAACTACTCCTTCTGCTATTAGCTTTGCAAAGCAAAAAGAAGAAAAGACGAAGTTGGGTGCATGAAATCGATAAAAAGAGAGAACAATTAGGGTAATTCCACCGCTTATGTATTGAACTGGAGTCACATAAATAATAATAATAATAATAATAATAATAATAATAATAAAGGGAAGGGATTAGCTATGAGGTTAGCATACTGGACTCCCACGCGGAGGTCCCGGGTTCGAATCCAGCAGCTGACCCTTAGATTCTCTCTTCCTAGGAGCTTCTTACAGCTCACTGTCCGGTGATGGACAGTGTTGTCTGTAACGAGAGAACACTGTCCGGAGGCCGGCAGTGCCCTGGAAAAAGCTCCGGGCGCCAATAACCTTAGATGTTCACGCGCCTTAAATCATAAAAAAAAAAAAATAAAACAAAAATCTGAATTGGCCCACGTTTTCTATAAAAATTTAAATTTCTTCACTCATTTTTGATCAAAGGTGGCAAGGCGGTCACGTTGATATCTGTAATTTTGTACTAACAGAAAGACTAGCCCTTCGGCTAGTTAGACCGCAATCTGTTTGACAGAGATGATGTAACATTGTGTAATAAAACTAGATCGCCTGACCGCCTCGGAAGGGAGATCGTTGCCCGCCGCGACAGTCCGCTTTCTGCGTGCCCAAGGCCTAAGAATTGATTGAAATAAACAGCCATTGCGAAATTTGTACTCTTTCATGATTTATTTATTTTTATTGTATTTATTTATTTTTATGATTTAAGGCGCGTGAACATATGAAGTTATAGGCGCCCGGAGATTTTTTCAGCGCACTGCCGGCCTCACCAGGCAGTGTTCTCTCGTTACAGACAAGACTGTACAGTGAGCTGTAAGAAGCTCCTAGGAAGACAAAAAAATTTAAGGGCCACCAGCTGGGTGGCATTGACTAATTTACGCACGACACAGAAGTGCGAATGTAAATATATAAGAAGTTTGAATAATAAAACAATTCAACTGTAATTTGATGTTTTGGTTATCAACGGAGCATTCCAGATCCCTGTTTTTGTGCACTGTTCATGTTACTGACATCTTGGTTTTTACCAACTACTTTTCTTCTATCTTTACTGCCGTTCGTCCTAGCCATTAGAAGTCTTCAGAACAGCTTCAACTCACTGGAAAGAAGGGTTGAAAAAAAATGGAGAATAAGGCATTGGGCACACAGAAAGCGGAATGTCGCAGCGGCCAGCAATCCAGCGGTCTGTCGCTGTGGTCTGCGATATGGGGACGTCCCACAGGACGCGATATCTTTGTTAACCTATATCTTTGTTAATCCAATACGCTAACCTATCTTATCTGCATTTGTTATTTTATTAACTATTTAATTATAGAACCAGAGTACCGTCATAAATTTTTTAAAGAAAAGAAGAAGAATATACACATATCACTGAAAGCCTTGGTGCTGATGATTGGCGACTGTAATTGGACATTAACTAAGTATTTCTGCAAAAATGTATGCCAGATGCTGTCTATAGTGTGTAAATTTTCTCTTAAGTATGGTTTAAAATTAAAGAGTTGAATTTAATGTTCATGTTCATGTAGCTCCGCATTCAATAGACACATTTTGAGAAGATATATTTATTTATTTAATTGCTTGCTTAGATTTTTTTTTATTCGGCTCTCGGAAGAAAATATTCGCTCGACTGTCTTCTTAGGTATAGTACCTAAAAAAAAAGTTATTAAAAGGCAAAATTAAAAGAAAATAAATTAATTATTATTAATTATTTTCGGGAAAATCTAAAACGATTTTATTTTAAATTTGCGTAGCTGTTGTATTAAGCTTTTTGCCATTTAATACTGAATATAACAGCCCAGGTTGTATGGAAGCATTGATATTTACGCCTCTAAATAAAAGATTTTAAAACAGAACCATTATTAAGAGCAAATAATGCATTCATAAAACAATAATGCTGTGCAATTGAATGAATTAATCAACTGGTCTCATTTCCATGTGAATAAGCAATGCTCCTAAATTCAAATCTCGTTCATTAATTATAACTACTTCTCGGAATTATGAAATCTAACTAAAATACAGTTGAGATAATTGTTAACTCCTCGACATGTGTACTACATGTCTACATTAATATAATAATAATAATAATAATAATAATAATAATAATAATAATAATAATACTTTATTTGAAAAGAAATTATAATACAAACATAAAAAATGAAAAGAACGGCAATGGAAAACCGTCTGCCGGAGGTTGATATACATATATAAAATAACAATTACAAATTGCTTTATAAATTGACTAAATATTTAAAAACAAAAACTGCTAAAAGAGAATACAAAAGATGAGAAAAAAATAAAAAATAAAAATAAATAAATAATAATACAAATAAAATAGTAATAATAAGGAGAAAAAAGAAAAGAAGGATTCTCTTAAAATAAATTACCATTTTCTATATATAATATACTAAATATATGAACTACTATGAATTACTAAACTAAGTACACTTAGTTAAAGCAAAAAGAACCTGTAAAGTGTAATACAAAGAAAGCTTAATCAAAATTAAATTCCATGATTAAATTGTGTCTATATTGCCAGGCGTGTCTCGCAAAACCAATAATCCCAATGCAGTTTTCGCCATTGAGCATCAATATTAACTCCGATCTAGATAATTTGCCACAACCAACATAAAGCCTACGTATCTCCGAGAGAATGGAGCAGTCTGCCAAAAAATGACAGACATCCTCCCTCGCCCGAGAGTTACACAGAGAACACAAGGAGATACTTCTCTCAACCCAAGGGGTATAGTTTAAATAGAGTAGCTCACCACGAAGTCTGAATAGCCAACCAAGTTGACTAAGCGTTAGTTTCGTTGAGCTGGACACCAAGCTACATTAATATATATACCTACATGTAATTATTAACTTATATAAACTGAATACTTGAAGATCTGTACGAAATGAAATTTTAAAGCATTATCAATAAAGATTCTGTATTCTTAAAGAGTTATTTTGGTAAATGTTTTGTTTCTTAATATTAAAGAGGATTGTGCAAGGTGGTTGGTCTCCAAGTTAGAGGAATATAACGGGTCATTCCATGTCAAATCAACACGGGGTCTGAACCTCACCATCTCGGATTTTCTTGAAATTTGGCACATGTGTACTATTTGTATAAACTTGGAAAAATATGAAATTTTACTGTGATATGTCAACTGGCTTATGAGTTACAGGGCTGTAAAGTTGCCAAAAATGGGCTGAAAAAACAGGGAACCCCTTGTTTTTGAATTACTGTAGAATCTTTCCTAATTGAGCTACAGACTTGGGATTGGTGTCATTTTATAGCATATATAATGCCCTTTCCTGTGATATGCGACACCATATGGGTTAGGATAAATAAAGTTTGTTAAATTTAAATTTAACTATCCGAGATGGTGAGGTCAAAAATGGTCTTTTTTTTTGTGTTGATTTGACATGGAATGACCCTAACGCGTCTGGAAGTCGATTTTTCCGAACAGTTCATTATTTCAAAATTTCT
Source organism: Rhodnius prolixus (assembly GCF_049639745.1). Lineage (NCBI taxonomy): Eukaryota > Metazoa > Arthropoda > Insecta > Hemiptera > Reduviidae > Rhodnius > Rhodnius prolixus. The sequence continues at coordinate 29,836,122 of NW_027411624.1, forward strand.
GAAAAAGAACTTTCAAATGATTTTCATTAAAATCGAAGGTAAACTACCCTTCCACACGTTTATCCTCACTCCTCTTTCCAAAACAGGTTGAGTTAAGAACCTAGGACACTTCATGGACAAAGGCATTCCATATTCTAGTCTAGACTTATCGTCCAACAATCGTAACTTAACAACAAGCGACTTATCAACAACATGATAACTCAAACCTCTCGGGACTTACGGAATGGAACTTTGGGGTTCAGCCAAAGTTTCCAATATCTACAGAATCCAATCCTTCTAAACACAGACTAATCGCTTGTGTTTCTTATTACACCCAGATAATAATCACTACAGATATGCACTTAGCCTTAGCCAATAGGCAGCATAATCTGATTTAATTAGTGAATGTTGTTGGTCTGCGGTTGTGACGTATAGTAAGTAGCTTTAATCATTTTAGCAAAACCACTATCGCTCAGGAAGAAGCTTAAATTGACCACTAATTAGCGGTAAGAACCAGTTTGGGTTTACCCAAGATATAAAACCAATAATTTAATTTGTGATAGGTTTTTGGCAGTGGAAAAAGTGAACCCATTCTTAAATTTGGCAGAAATATGTACTTATAAACCCAATTTTAAATTTATTTAGTCTACTTAAGCGCTTAGTTTTAGAGTAGGGGTAAGGGGCACCTTTGAACAGTTTTAATTTCTCGCCAAATATTTAAAACATTTATGATTGGTAATTTTCTTCATATTTTGTGGTAGACCTGTTGTATAATTGACAGAGTTTCCCTTCGTTTTCATTGTTTTGTAAAGTCAGAATTGAGGAATGTTATATTTTGTAAGGTGGAAGTAAAATTTTTGTTGCATCTTCGGGAAGTGTATTGGTGAAGATTGTAGTGGACAAGGTGTAAGTAGTGTTAGTTCATATTAACATTTGGAATTCGTATTCTTAACCCATTTTTGCCCGAATTATTTTTTTTCAAATAATTTTTTAAATTTCATGTTTCTGTTGTTTTATTGACCCAAAATAAGTGTTCTATACTTTTTTTAATTAAAAATTGTCCATAGTTATCGTAAAAACAGGTGTTCCTTTTTTGGAACACCAGGCATATAAAGGGGTTTGGTTAGGTTACTAAACTTTCAATAGTAGAAAAGGGATTTTTTTATGAAAACGCAAATTTACAACAATTAATTGTATTTGAAATAATATTATTTACAAAGAGTGGTGTGATAACTTTTAAAACAATTTAAATGCAATCTAACCTTACATTTCTCACATAATTTAGTGGTATTTTTCTTACAAATAGCACATCTGCCTTGGTTTGCTGCTGCAGTCAACCAATGATCTTTTTCATCAAATCTCACTCCTTCAGGTGTACGGCTTAATATCTCTTTTGATGTTTTTGGCCTTCCGCCACCAGCCGGTAAATTAGCATATTTCCTTAGATAAGTTTGAACTATTTTTCTTTTGAAATGTAAATAATCAAGTGAATTTGGATTATTTCTTCTATGGTATTGCCAAGCATTTTGAGTGGATGCATCAATGAAGAAAATAAACAATGGCCACCACCATTTCTTTGAACGAATAGATATTCGGCCCCCCAGTTTGCTTCAGAAATGAAACTGTATGGCTGAGTTAATCTCTTTGAAGGGATTTTAGCTGCCATTATATCAGACTTCACCCAATTCCTGACTTCGGTTTTCTTTTTGGAAGTAAATTCTTCTTCATTTTCCTTCTCAGGTAGGCTTTCTTCAATACGAACAATTTCAACTTCAGCTTCACTTCTAAGTTGTCGGCCAGACAAATTGTTTATTGTTCCCCCAACATCTTCATCCCCACTATCCTTATCACTTTCCATTCCATCGTCAGGTGGCAGTAAATAAATTTCTGCTGAAGCGAAATTTTTGTCTTCTTCAAGAAGAGAAATTAATTTCTCCGCGGTTCCAAACCTATAATAAATAAAAAATGGAAAAATCAACCTTAGAATGAAAATTAAATTGACAGAAACAAAAGTGACATTAGAGCCTAGTGTTCCAGAATTGGAACATTTGTATTTATGTAGCCATAAAAAATTGAAAATAAGTTTAAATTGATTCAAACACTTTCTATTCAAATTATTAAACTATAATTGAATAAAAAGAAATAAAATAATAAAAGAAATAAAATGTTAAATAGTTAAATTGTCTTACCTTCTTTCAGACATAACGGGCAACAAAAATGAGGTTTAATAATCCGCACTTATCTCGCTAAAAACCAAAAGTACAATGATCTCTTCTGCACACTACACTGACCCCAATCCTAAAGGTTTCCAAAAACAAACCAGAACATGATCGCACGCTCAGAGCATGCTCAGACCTGCTAGTTTTACAGAAAAAATTCACGTTCCAAAAATGGAACACTGGGAAAAAATGGGTTAAATCTAGTATTTACTAAAGTCTATTTGCTTGCAAAAAGTGTTGGATATTATATTTTCTTTTATGGTAGGAGAGGGGGCACATTTCAACATCACAGTTAAAATGTGCCCCTACCGACCTGCAAGTTTGTGACTTTTTTTTTTTGTTTAATCGCAGAGAAGGGGAAAGTGGTCCGAACCTACCATTAAGAAGCGCAACAAAACGGAATATTTTGTTCAAACTTCCTAAACCCATCACACTTCGGGTACAACATCCCGAACTGAGTCATTCTTGATTTTTGAACTAGATTTCTGAGGTTTAAACAGAGAAAGTAATGTAGTAGTCGAGAGAAATAACTGATAGAAGGTAGATTCAGAGTAAAGTAATATCATTTCTTTCTATTTTATTATATTGCGTTCAGAGGTACCTCACCAGTGGGGCAGATATCAACATTTGACACAAAAATGTTTAAATTAAAAAATTATATAGATAAGTATGTAAAGTACCAACTGTTTATTGATATAGATCTGTTAAGAAGACTTGAAAGTTGTAGAAAACAAGATAAAAAGGTTCAATAATACGATTCTGTGACCTCTGTTAAAGAAAATGTAAATTCTGTTCAAATTTGCCCCACTCACCACCATTTATGAATTTGAAACCGTAGTAATAACAAAACAGACTGTATTTTGAGATTATGGTGAAAATTAGCATGGACGACTATTATTGCAGTTTTTAATCACTTGGTTATAGTTACGTCGTATATGTTATTAACATCAGTATATTTGTTAACTGTTGGACTTGGACAGTTAATTAAAGTTAAGTTTAGCTATTTCGTGTAAGTTTTCTAAATGCACACTTTACCGCTGGCGGTAGAACTAGTTAAATAACTCAAAAGTTATACCCAGAGTAGTTTATTGACTGGCACGCAAAATAATCACGAGTTATATAACTTTCAACAGGTTTTCCCTCTTTATTCTTTTTAACCCCCGTCTAAACGTAACACGATCATTTAGTAAAGTTTTAGACTATGATAAAAAAATCTAGTTGTTGGTTAATTAGGTTTCCAATTTAAGTTAAAGTGATGCTCACTTAATATTTCTAATGAAATATTTTGGATAAATTGGCCCATTTTGGCCGCAAACAATTTTGGTTATAACAAATTGTTTACTGATACGAGGTTATGTTTAGTTAGTAGCATCTCTTGGAAGAACACACAACAAGTTTCAGTCAGATCGGTCTATTTCTTTGTGTTTGGCATTCGTTTAAATCGAGGAAGTCGAGTGATTTTCAAAAAATGGACGAAAAAGAATTTCGTGTGTTGATTAAACACTACTTTATGAAAGGCAAAACGCCTCAGGAGACTAAAGAGAAGCTTGATAAACATTATGGTAACTCTGCACCTTCGATTAGAACAGTTTATAAGTGGTTTCAAAATTTTCGGAGTGGCCATATGGGCACAAGTGACGCTGAACGTTCTGGACGCCCTGTTGAGGTTACTACTCCAGAAATCATTGATAAAATCCATGATATGGTGATGGATGACAGAAGAGTGAAGGTGCGTGAGATTGCTAGTGCTGTGGGCATCTCGAATGAACGGGTACATAATATTTTGCATCAACATTTGGACATGACAAAGCTATCCGCAAGATGGGTGCCGCGATTGCTCACGCTTGACCAAAAACGAAATCGTGTGAAGTGTTGCAAGGACGGTTTGCAGCTGTTCCAGAAGAATCCGCAGGACTTTAAGCGTCGTTTCGTCACTGTGCATGAAACATGGATACATCACTACACTCCTGAGACCAAAGAACAATCTGTGCCAAAAAAGGCGAAGACCGTTCCTTCGGCCGGAAAGATTACGGCGACTGTCTTTTGGGATTAGCAAGGAATAATCCTCATCGACTATCTGGAAAAGGGTAAAACTATTACAGGTGCATATTATTCATCGTTATTGGACCGTTTGAAAACCGAGCTGCAAGAAAAACGCCCACGATTGGCCCACAAAAAAGTCCTTTTCCATCACGACAACGCACCAGCTCACACCTCAGCAGTTGTGGTCGCAAAATTAATGGAAATAGGGTTCCAACTCGTTTCACATCCCCCCTATTTTCCAGACTTGGCTCCCTCGGACTGCTATTTGTTCCCCAATATGAAGAAATGGCTGGCGGGAAAAAGATTTTATTCAAACGAGGAGGTGATTGCAGAAACAAATGGCTATTTTTCAGACTTGGACAAATCCTATTATTCGGAAGGGATCAACAAACTAGAGCAGCGTTGGACGAAGTGTATAAGCCTAAAAGGAGACTATGTTGAAAAATAAAAAAGGTTTACCCCAAAAAATTAAGTAGTTTTTATTTTTGCACGGACTTTTCAAACGACCCTCGTATGGCGAAAGTATGAGAAAATGCCAAAATCAATAATTATGGGCACGTTGCAAGTAATGTCCATTTAACTCACTGCCAGAAATAAGAATAAAATTAGCTTTAACACTGTATTATACATAAAAAAGTAAAGAACTCGAAGGAAAAACTAAGTTGTAGGAAGCTATAATTGGAAATAATCAATTAAGGTGAAAATTTTAAGGAATGATCCATTTCTTAAGATCTGTTATGAAAATGCTACAATGCTACCTACGAGGTCTGTAAATTAAGTAATGAGACTGATTTTTTAACATTTTTTTACTCAAAAAGAATTACAATTCTATATTGTCACCTTCAAAATAACTTCCTTCTGAAGTCACACAGCGCTGGAGACGTTTATTCCACTCCTCATAGCAGTGCTCGAACTCCGATACTGGAAATAGCCTTCAGCTGGTCGGTTACAGGTCGGACTTTTTGGATTCATTTGAAAATGACCCCCTTTTCTGGAACGTGTCATTACTGGTGACGAGTCTTGGGTGTTTGACGTAGCTTTACAAAAAAGCAAGGATGATGAAGTCGAAGATCAAATGCATGCTGATTTGTTTTTTCGATATCCACGGAATCATCCACAAAGAGTTTCTACCTCAAGGTCAAACGGTCAATCAACACTTTTACCGAGAGGTTCTTGAAAAACTAAGAAAAAGGTTCATTCGTGTAAGACTAAAACATCAAGAACAAGTGGGTGTTGCATCACGATAATGCTCCTTGTCACACAGCAATTTCAATAAACCAGAGTTTTTGGCCAGTAAAAACATTCCTGTGGCTCCTCAGCCTCCTTATTCGCCTGACTTGAGTCCTTGTGACTTTTTTCTCTTCCCGAAGTTGGAAAAATCACCCCCAAGGGAACTCATTTTGGGACAGTCGAAAACATTCAAACGGTTGTAACCGACCAGCTGAAGGCTATTCCAGTAACGGAGTTCGAGCACTGCTATGAGGAGTGGAAGAAACTTCTCCAGCGATGTGTGACTTCAGAAGGAAGTTATTTTGGAGGTGACAATATAGAATTGTAATTCTTTTTGAATAAAAAAATTTAGAAAAATCAGTCTCAATACTTAATTTACAGACCTCGTATAATGATCCCTACAAAATCTTTGTTTAAAAACATGCTCTTTTGAGATGAATTAACACCCGTCTGAAATTTAAAACGGCCGGAGCCGTTACCCGTCTTTCCACGGCCCTCGGTAATGAATGACACTTGCATGAAGCTATTCTGGCAATTTTAGATAAATTTTAAAATATAATTTTCTTCACCATAAAAAAAATCTACAGCTTTCAAAACACACGTTATAACTCTAAAATTACTTTTGAGCGCAAGATATGTCTTCAGTTTTTATAAATATAGGATTCTAAACAGCGTACAAGAGATCGCTCTAATTTCAGTAATGGAAATGTAACACGAGTGTGGTTTTCTTTGTTATTAGAATTCATGTAGCACGAATTCAATAAATACAATTTTTAATACAAAATTGGAAAATAGATTATGAACCGAAAATAACTTGGTTTTTATATTTATTCACGAATCACATAAGATTCACGTTATTTACGTTAAAAGAATTAGAATGATCTCTTGATGTAAACGCCCATTACTGGAATCCCATTATGTAGGATACCCGTCGGTAAACAAGTGCGACAATGTAGTATACACAACACAAACGCACGTACAGATCTCCTAAACTTTATGTTATATGCCAGTTATATGTACGACAAATACGCGTATCTGATGGCCTACCAATATAAAACAACCAATCAATCAAAAAAACGCTGTGTGAGAGAAGCTCCAGGCGATAAAATAGTCATCAGTAGAGGCGTCCGTTTTAGTACAAATAAAGAGTGACTGATAGAAAACGAGAAGAGATGTGATCTATATGTTTTGGGTTTATACAAAGTGTTGTCGAATACTTGAATCAACACAAATATGTAAGTTACTGAAACATTTGGACGAATTTGCGAGGCTAAAGCTGGGTCAAGTGAAAAACAATGACAAAGAGGGAGAATAAGCGTCTCTCCTCATCACTCACACTCTCTCTAAAACCTACAACACACACATACACTCTAAAGTTCTCTCGAGAACGTGATCTCGGATTTGGAAGATTTAACCAGAGTTTCAGTAAGGCCTGACTAGGCAATCTTTCTAGTTCTAGACTACCTAATCTATTCTAAGGTAATATTTAAATTTTTAACAAACTATCTTGTTGGTGAGAATTAATGTCGATCAAATATTCCGAATCTGAAGAATATGAATAAGTTACAACCATGAGAAAAGTAGAAAGAGAATCATAAGTTCGTTAAAACTGTGGCGTCAATTCTCACAACACTTCCGTTCGAATCTTGCAACTATCTGAAGAACTCCAGTACCCTCATTTTAGTTCTTTTGCTTGTTTTGTTCTTAATGGTTGTATAAGTGAAACCTTTGTTTATTACCAAATTCCTCTTTCAACTATTCTTTGATTACATTTGGTCTCTATTTTCTGTGTGTTACAACCAGATGCTCATTGTTTTGTTTAAAAACAAAATTATAATTGAAGAGCTTGCTGCAAAAAGGAGTTATCTACATTTTTTTCAGAAAATGTGTTTAGTGGCGCCCCCTTAATGTATGTTCAATTCTACATCTTTTGGTGCACAAACAAGTCTTTATCCAGCCTCGTTTATTATTACTTATTCGCTAACCTAAGTTAGATTTGCAAGCAAAAATGAGTTTTCTACCGCAGATAACTTTCTTTTGCTCCAAACAGAAAAGATGACGAAATCAATTTTTTAATTATGTTAATTTAATGTTTATATTGGGTAGATATTATAAGTTTTTCTTTTTGACAGGCATAATAATATATCTAACATTCGCTTCGACACGACACAAAATGCCACTTAAAAGCTCAAAAACAACAAATCTGTTGACTAAAGTACTTAATATGTACCCAAGTTTTACTGAAAATTATGATTTTTGGTGCAAAAAAAGGAGTTAGCTGCAAAATAACTTTTGCTTTGTAACACCACTGATAGTAGTGTTGACCAGCAAGGAACCAGATCACAATCACAATAGACAGGTTAACAATAACTAGGCATTTAGTTTGAACAATTATATTGACCAAAACGAAAAAAGGGAAAATAGTACAAAAGAAATACATAACAGAAGGATCCTTCACCTAATGGTCTTATGATATAAAATAACTGAAAATACTTTTTAAAGAACATACAAAATAATAATAACTAATTGTCTCCACATTCGGGGTAAGAATCAATTTAGGGGTGGTTAGTCACTCCCGACAGTTCCTGATAGGTTAGGGGTGTAACTTCACAGACAAGAGTACCTGGGGGGGTGCGGTACGGCCACCTGCTTCCGCCGATGGGTCTGCGGGGTCGTGGCTCGGTTGCTCGAGCTTCAGTACCGTTGTTCGTTAGAGACTCAAAAGCGGGTCGGCCCGTTAAATTCGGTCGCTCTCTCTAATTTTTTCCTCTGACTAACCACCAGGCGCTCTCTCTCTCCAATACAATACTGATGCGTTCAACTCCCCTCTCTCTCTCTCTGCCACTTCGTTAATTTCTTTTCCCTCCGGTGGCCGCAGCACCTTACGGACCCGCTCCAGTTCTCCCCGCCATTACTTGACGCAACGTCACAGCTTATAGCAAGCTTAAAAAAATGCCCTAGAAAGTTCAAATTGAGCCCCAAGTGACCCCATCACAATATATTAACTAATCCTTACAGCAGGCACAGCATAAGGAATACATCTTAAAGCATATTTAGATTTTTTTTGTCCCTACTAAAAATTTTAAAAAACTGTAGATAACTCCTTTTTGCACCAAGCTCTTCAATTTATCAACGTAACAAAATTTGACAATTTTAAACTGCGCGCACAAGAAAGACCTTTTATCGCATTTTTTTATTTATTATAACAGATCATATATTTTTATTAAAAACTCAAAACTCGATTCAAACTAAACTTTGTTAAATAAATTGATGGATTTTTAAATTCTAAAACAGGCACAGAACCTACATCTTAAACAATTACGAAATAATTTCGTAAATTTATAAACAAAAAATGCAAATAATATCATTTTCAACATAAAAGTATGATTATATTGGTTTGCATACTATTTTACAAGGTCATACTAATTTTATTGATTTATATCAGCATCGTATTTCAAAGCAAATTTTAATATTTTGGGCAAAAATAATTAAAAATTAATTACAGTCACAAATAGTTGTTAATTCTAGTATGAAATTTTCATAAAAAACTTATGCATTTCGCAATATCTTTACCATCATATTGATGTACTAACTTCAAAGTTAGAAATATTTAATCAATATTATGTCCGTAATTTTAAATAAATTAGTGAAAGTAATTTAAAGTTAATGAAGATTCTACTTTTTTTTTAATTAATAATTAATTGAGAGTAAAATAATTTTTTATGATCAATTATTTAATTTTTTCAAAATATCAGTTCAATATTACATTTTTATTGTTATATACAGGGTGTCCCAAGCTATATGGATAACGACTTTTTCTCGTTAGAAAAAGGCATGTAAAGAGATATCTCGATAGGCAATTTGATGGGCGTGTTATATCGACACGGGGGGCGATTTAGTGGCCACCTCTCTCATCGGATTTGACACCTATGGACTATTTCCTTTGGGTATCCCTGAAAAACAAGGTGATTATTCATAACTTTTTTCTTTCTTTCCTTATTTCTGCTTACCTAAAAGCATTTCTAAATCTAGGTGTATCAGAATCAAGCCGGGATGGCATCTGTAGATGAACTAAAGCAGAGAATAATAGATGCCAGTAACTCGGTTAAATTCGAATCTATTTCTTTGGCAGTAAGGGCAATTGGCAGGAAAGAGCATGTCTATGCATCTCTAATGGTGGAGGCCAGTTCGAGCATGATCTGTAACATTAATGAGGAGTAAAATTTATAATAAAATAGTACTTTTCATCTTATTCAATCAAAAAACCGTTATAATATTATCATTTTGAAATTTCTTATAAGAATCATGTTTTCATTCATAACTTGTAAAATATCGCTCACAGAAAAAAACCGTTCAAGTAAATTTGTCTTTAAAAAAATTGAGGAATCTATTTCTGAAATAAAAACCGCACCTTCCCATTTGAAAAAATGAAGTTGGTGCCTGTATCTCGCTTCAGGAAGCACCGAAAAAAATTTACAAAGTAAATTTGGATTTCTAACAAAAAACTAAGGGAACATGTATTTTTTAGTTGTTTTTCTAGCTATCTTAGTTTCCGAGAAAAAGTCGTTATCCATATAGCTTGGGACACCCTGTATACTGTATATATCTATTTATTTAGCTGGAATTAGATTTTACTTTTTGCTGCAAGATAGAAGTAAATGTTAGCTTTAGAGCCTAGATGTCCCTTTCATTGCCGGCAGTTTCAGTCCCAAGGGAGCGGCAAGAGTAATCCAGCATAAAAACCTCTAGTTCCACATTTCCTTCTTATTGAACACAAATAACGCTGTCCTCCATTTCGAAGATGATAGATCTTAGCTCTAGTTTTATTCTAAATGTAATTTTAGTTTCTTTTTTTTTTTTTAAGGAAAAATACATTTTTGTTGTTGTGGTTGTTGTTGTAGTAACAATTCATCATTTTTTAGAAAATTCAGTCTTGTTAATATCATTGTACTAAATCATTTAATTTTGCGTAAAATGTTTCGTTCAAAAATTCTGTAAAATTAATCAAATTACAGATTTTTCTATTTCAAAGTCTGATGTGCTTAATTTTAAGATTTCAATTTTCCAATTGCCACATCTAGTGCTACCAACTTTGCTAAACATTTTTGTTAATTCATCCCTTTAAAGAAAATGTAGTTATTGAATGTACAGTAGCTACAGCCTCCTTAATATTGCCATTTTTTTTTTGAAGATGATTGTTAATTTATCGTATGTCGTCTATATTACTTTGATCATTAGGAGCTACCTGTATATTGGTTTGAATCTGTTTGAATGTTTTTAATTTACTTTTAATTATAGACTTGGAACGTGAAATCCATTTCACATCTAGAATTAGAAAATAAATACACTTTTCATCTTCATGTTTTCCAAATAAATTCTGGCATTTTTTTATTTAAACATTTATATTACTGGTGTAATGAACCTAATTGGTAGTTTGACGTTAAACCCCACCTGAAAGATTAGGCCAATCGTTTTTATTAGTATGATAAAGTTGCGATTCGATAAGCTTTTTTCGTTCTCTAATTTCTAACGGCTTAAAGATAATGAATTGGTGGGCGTGCTAGCTGCGATGAAAACTGGAGAGGCCGCTAACATAAAGTTAAACCCCTCCAAATTCCAAAATGATTAATAAGAGCGCTTGAATCCTGGCAAGTGGATCAGAAAGGGGAATTTTACAAAATGATGAGACTTAAATTACCCAGAAAACCACTGGTTTAATGGCCTGGGGTAGGATAAACAGACAATCGTGGCGATAAATAGATTGAGGTCGACCCACGCTGTCTGCGGGGGCATATCTATACACAATTAATCTCAAATTGTAATCAATGCCATAAGAAAGATGATTTTTTTTAGACCTATAGTGATGGAATATCTGAAATATCAAACTTTTCAGCACAGTGTACAAACATATGGAAACCCCTTTCCGTTATGAAGCCATAGTATTTCCGAATAATGCTAGTGTGTTAATCGGGCTGTTAGAGCTGATCAAACAGTATGCCGGCGTATGGTAAGAAAGATGAGGAAATGAGATAGGTTTTAGTGCTTCGGGTTGGATGGTGTGAAGGGGTGTGCCGACCCATCTTGTATGTGTAGTCTCTCTCTGTACTCAGTGTGAATGCATTCTTGGTATATTCTTGAGGCAAGGATATCTGATTGTATTGTGGGTGTATGATATAAGGTCAATGCCCAACAGAAAAAGGAAAAACAAAAAAAGAATGTCGTGGCTATATCTGAAACTGAAGGCGCGAAGATAGCACAGATCAGTACTTTAAATCAGGCGAACACAAACGAACGATTTTTCTTTGAAGTGCCAAAAACGAGTGAATAATGTTGGATCAAAGTTTAGAGTGGCTTATTGTTGAGGAACATGACGCCATAACTGGCTACTCCACTTCTCTCAGAAAACCATTACGGCTATTATCTTTCAGTTTTGTACATAATAACTCCTTACAATGAGGATAATAGTTGGAGTTTTAAGTTCTTTAAATAAAAATCGATTTTGAAAGAGAGCTCTGGTTCCTTCGAAACCACCGTGTTATTATTGTGTAATAATATGGAAACAAATAAAATTTAGTAAGATTTAAAGATATAACAAAAGAATTTAAATAAGAGAACTAGTTTTCAATAGTTTTTGAATAAACTTTTAGACGTAGCCTCAAAATTAAGCACGTAACATCCTTTAATTGAGTGAAAAATCTTTCAAAATTCAGTCAGTCAAACCTACTTTTACTACTACCATTTGGTGAATTTTGGTATGAATTTTCATAATTACAAATCACACACAAAACATCTTAATGCTGTTAATAGAGAAAACTAATTAAATTTTACTTTTAATAACACTTTTTAACACAAAAAATTAAAAAGCTGAGAAAACTAACGAACATAACTTTTTCTTCAATGTAAATATTACTGACTTGATTAACAAAACAAATAAGAAATTATCACAATTTTGCTAAAACACATAACCTTTTTAGTTTATAGAAACTTTTCAACTATAAAACTTGGCCCCAGATATCAGTCAGTCTAAAATAGTGCTTAGTTTCTGAATGTTAACAGGCACTGTATTTGTAATAAGTTCTCTTTAAAACTAAACTAGTTCATTTATTAAGAACGTATTAATTACATCAGAGAGAATGTACTTTATAATTTCTTTCTTTATTTTATATGAACTTAGTAAGTACATATTACAAGAATATATGAACAGATTTTAGAAAGCTTAACTTAGAAGATTACTTGAAAATGAAGCTGCGTCCTGGCAAAGCTGGAAACTAAAGTCATAGCATGCTCATTTTGTTCAATTCAGATTGGTTCCATCCATTAGGGTTCTACATAAACTTAAAAGCTCAGGAATTAAAAGGAAATGGTTCTAATGCTTCGAAAACTAGTAGAAAACCAATGATATATGTAATTATTAATTTAAACTCATTGTAATAATGTAATTTTTTTTCGATACAACGACATCAATGCCGCATATAGATTTCCAATACCTTCGATTCATTCTGCCCTGTATTTCCAAAACCTTCGATTCATTCTGCCCTGTATTTCCAAAACCTTCGATTCATTCTGCCCTGTATTTCCAAAACCTTCGATTCATTCTGCCCTGTATTTCCAAAACCTTCGATTCATTCTGCCCTGTATTTCCAAAACCTTCGATTCATTCTGCCCTGTATTTCCAAAACCTTCGATTCATTCTGCCCTGTATTTCCAAAACCTTCGATTCATTCTGCCCTGTATTTCCAAAACCTTCGAGTCATTCTGCCCTGTATTTCCAAAACCTTCGAGACATTCTGCCCTGTATTTCCAAAACCTTCGATTCATTCTGCCCTGTATTTCCAAAACCTTCGATTCATTCTGCCCTGTATTTCCAAAATAAGAGTAATGCTCTTCTGCAATTGTCTCATGCCTTCCAACAACTTCTCTTTTTTGGTCGTCCGATTTTATACGCTGGAATATTCCAGAACAACTTATAGAACATTTTTCGTTTCCCATCCGCTCCACATGACCGTTCACAATAGTTTTTGTACCAATATTATGAAATACAATCCCATTAAGGTTAGTTTTCTGATCTATTGAGGACATGATTCTGGACGTGAGCACTTATCCTTACACACATCCTTAGAAACTGAAGCAATGGACACACCTGACCGACCCATCCACGAATTGTAATTTGCAACATCATTGCAATTTGTGCACTACCATTCGAGCACAATTTAGATTTCTATTACTTTAATGGCTATAATAAAACTACAATTCGCCTCTGCCGCATGTATCGCCACCAACAGCTTACTATGAGGACTTTTTCATCAGCCTTTTGGTGGTCTTAAACTCAGAAGGAAGATGTTTTCCTAACATCTGAACTACGGAGCGACACACAGAATCTCTTTTATCTAAAACATGCTGTTCTTTCTGGTAGTTTATTTTCCTTTTTCTAGAATGAATTTGAAAATCTGCTGTTAGTAATTGTGATCCCACGGGCTAACTATAGCACTTTCTGTTTCCTTATATTTCTTCCTATTCATTTGTTTTATTTTATGAACACCTAAGATTTGTTTTTTGTTTTCTCTTATTTCAATGATAAATAGTTTCAGTATTAATGGTCACCATTTTTGGTTCTGGTGAAATCCCCGCCATAAAAATAGTACCAGTACAAAATTACGAGAAAAAAAGTCTGGAACAATTTATAATTCGAATTATTGACATCACATTCATAATAAAGCAAGTGAACTCCATTAATGATAACGTAATGGTAGGTAAGTTAAATTAAACCATTATATGAAAATCCCGCTTCATTTCCGTGCCATTCTCTTTCACCCTCGCAGAGAATCAATTTCAGAGAAATTAACGCTTGAAATGATCCAAGACTGTGTTGACTATGCTGCCAGCAATTCTAACATAAAGCTTAATGGTAACCAAGCAGTTTACACTAGTATTCGCATGAGTGGGTGGTTGTTACGTTTGCATCCTTGAGAAGTAATAGCAGGACGTTGTAGCACGAAGTTACTAGAGTTACACCTTTGATCCATTACACACTCTCGTCTGTCTCATCAGCCAAGGATGCTGCAAACTTGTCGTCATTACGACTAAAGTTATCTCTATGCTTAAAGTTTGGAACTGATTCTTTTGAAAAGGATTTCCTTGCGTTCAAAATATTCCCCTACTTAATTCAATACATACACCTTCTTCATATAACACGCTTTTTCAGGGTAAACTAGCTTGTTTATCCTAATTTTTGCTTCGTTTTTCGCAATCAAAATATAGAAAAAGGCCTATCCAACTTTTAACAATGAATACTGGACTAAATAACTGTTGTTATCTCAGAAGATAAATCATCTTTTTCTGGCCAAACTAGTTTGTTGTTTCTAATTTTGCTTCGTTTTTCGTAATCAAAATATGGAAAAAGGTCTACACCAGTTGCAACTTTTAGTGCCGGTCTAAACGGCCGCTGTGCTATCCTGAAACAGTCAGGACTTAAGAAACTGCGCGAGCGAAGAAAAAGATTCTTACGACTTTTTGCTATTAAACTTCAACCTTCATATAAGTACTCCAAAAACGAGCATCATCGATCTCAGATGAGCTTAATAGTACTTTCATTGAATAAAACTTAATCACAACAGTCAACTCTTACCAATAGTACGATGTAATTGGGTGGCAATTTAAGGTTAAATTTTGATGAAATACGTCAATGCAAAATATCTCTCACAAAAGTATGACAAAGTAATTAGCTAATATGTTTAAAATTTAGGATAAAGTGGTGTATTTATTGCAGAGGAAGTGTGAGAGAAGGCTCCGAGTTGGTTAAGTGAGCCCCCAGCTAAATAGCGCTATTAGGGCGCTAGTTGCTGCTTGCATTTTCTGCTCACGTAGTATGCCTTTATAAGAGACGCACTTTACCTCCTTTCCTGCAAACTTACTTGTTCCGCAAGGTTGTTAGCCAAAGTTCATTAATTATTTTAAAATATGTTTATTATATTATTAGGGTACCGAATCCACTGCAATTAAAATTATCTACCAAATATAGAAACAGCAGCAATCTAGTGAAATTTGAAGAAAATTCGCTATTTTTCCAATGGTTTGTACTTCTTACTTTTCAATTTAGATCAACCCTAGATGTACAATCGAGCATTGGCCTTAATTTTAACTATCAAATACAGAAACAGCAGCTATCTAGTCAAAGTAGAAGACAATTCGCTCTTTTTCCAATGGTTTTTACTTCTTATTTTTCAAATTAGATCGACCCTAAATGTACAATCGAGCATTGGCCTTAATTTTAACTATCAAATAAAGAAACAGCAGCTATCTAGTCAAATTATAAGACAATTCGCACTTTTTCCGTTATTTTTGACTCCTTATTGATCAAATTAGAACGACCCTAGATGTATAATCCAGTATTGGCCTGAATATTATCTATCAAGTATAGAAACAGCAGCTATCTAGTCAAATTAGAAGACAATTCGCACTTTTCAAAAGATTTATTTCAGATGTAACAATTATTTGTGGTCTAAATGGCCTACCCTAAATAAGTTTTCTAACAAATTTCATTTTTTTAGAGCATTCATCGGAAGAAAGACAGCTGAATAATACTTATAGTTCATTGTTAGATGTAGTTTCTGATAACAGATTATTTTAATAATAATAAAAAATAGAGTTAGAAGTGAGTTGAGAATCAACCTAGAGAATATAGCGCGTTTAGACTAGGTTTACTATTCAAACTCACAATATTAGAATCACGTAAAGTTTTTCAAATAGATTTACATATTAAATACTCTAAGATTCTAAAGTTCCATTCGGAAATCACTTTGTAAAATCATATCCCGAGAGTAAAGTTACTAATAAATATTTGAAATTCAAAACTACAATAATAGATGGTATCTATTGCCGAACTGTTACAATATTCCCGGTATTTCCATTATTAAATCCCGATCAACTCTACTGAACGGAACTATGGAATTGTGCCAGACAATATTATCCCAGGAATAACTAAATCCCTTGGGAAAGGCTCTAAAGCGGTCAGACCTTGACAAAATGATTTCTGCTCCTTAATTACTAATTAATGAACTGGTAGTTTCGTTTTTACACTCAATAGAAACGCTGATTCATTAACATTTAATTCATTTAAGTAAATCCGAAAATGGAAACCTGATTTTCATGCTGGGATTGGATTGGAAGAGTTCGTCTAAATGGAACTGTTCTACTCGGTTTATATTTTGGTTCTTTTTTAAACATTAATTAAGTGCAAGTGAAATTCATTATTTTCTAAAAATTTGTGTACTTTTTTTTTATTTAACTTAATTATTAATTTAGAAATTTATAATCTTTAAATATATAAATATAAACTTCAAATGAGATATGCAATCAAATCCTGCAAAATTGGATATACGTGTAAGGACCGTATAAGTAAGTCCTGATCTTCGCGACACTGGTGGTTCAGCAGTTGATGTGGAGAAATGATGCTAGTGGTGAGAGACTGTGCAAAAGAATTAGTGATCAGTGTGATGTTTGGTGTTCTTTTTTAGGCCATTTTGGTATCTTGGGGAGTTGTTTTAACTTTAAGGATGTTGAGATTGTTTTGAAGATAAAGGTTTGTGACGTAGAAAAGAGCATGTAACTATCAGACGAGTGAGTGCCATGAATCTACTATGTTTGTTGGTTAGGCTAAGGACCCACCGTAAGTCTTGCACAGGTTTGCCAAATTATCATGTCAGTTCTGTAGGTAATTTACAGAAGGTTTGCCGAGAAGTTGGTGATGAACCACCAACGGCTCACTGTACAACTTCCTTAACTCCTACTACTCCTCACCCTTCCAAGCAGCGTCATCGCACCTATGGCAATATATGCGTCTAAATACCTTTCGTCACCAACAACAAATGTTACTCAAAGGCTGAAACTAAATTTAAATAAAACACATAAGCTTTTTTTCGAACGTTTATAAGTGGCTGAAATTACGAGCTGAAGTGTGAATGAAATGTTGGGTACTAGCTGATTTGTGTACTTATCTTTTGTAGTTTAATCAATCCTTATGCTTAACTTTTTTAAAACTGTAAGTTTTGTTAAAAAGATGCTTGAATGTACTACTACATGTGAAATTCATTTTACATTAAATTTTTCCTAGTTTGTAGAAAAAATATATATTATACTCCATTAATGGTGGGAATCCAGAGAGAAATGCTCAACATAGTTTTGTTTCATAGTCTAGCCACCAAACTGGAGGCCAGTCGGTTATGTTGCACTAAGACTACATTGCTTTTTGATAAATAACCGCAAAGTTTCCCAGACCAAAGTCCCAATATACTACTTTCATCGCCATATTGATTTAGACAATTTCACACATCAAACTTGTTCGAACAAACAGTAAACTTGTTCCAACGAATAGAGAACAATTTTGGTCTCAGTCTTCCTAAACTATTTGTTCTATACAAATCAATTATCCCTGATAAACTCCAAGTAGAAAATTAAAAACTTAAATCGCAAGAAATTTGTGAGCAGGAACTATGTATTAGTTGTGAATACCATTTATTTGAGATATAGTCACATTAATTGAAATTTAGTTTTTAATAGAAATACATTTTCGAATCCTTTTTTATATTTTTAATAGTAAATCTCCCAGTTGGACGAATAAATATCGTTTACAGAACAGAAATATTAATAAAGTAAGTCAAAGTTAAGAAAATATCATTATTTTTTACAATTGTCATCTGAACGACGGACTGCTGAATTCTATTAGATTGTTAAACATTTTTTAGTTAATTAAAAGAAAACGGTTCGGTGGAAATTGCTGAAATTTTATGCATTAACTGAAAGTAGTTGGAACTCGAAGTACACCAATTTTCAGCTTCAAATTCTCTTTAGAACTATCCTATCTAGACATAATTTTGCAGCACGATAGTCCAAAGGCAACTGTATGAATAGATATATTTCTGAAATAAAAGAAATAATAAATACAGTCCTTAGAAGCTTAACTTAAGTAAATTACTTAAAATAATAAATTAAACTTAAATTAAGTAATTTGACAGACTTCAAAAGCAATTGTCTTGTCGCTATTTTTGGGGTATAAATCTGTATGTGCATTGTAAATAAAAGCATTTATTCATTTATTAATGAATGTATTAGAGTGTATTAATTTCAAATGCGTAATTTTTCAAATACGTTCAAATTTCAAAACTTTATTTCTCTCTTCCTATTCTTCAGAATTCAATGATTTCTTTACTAAATTGTAGAGAAAAGTTAGCTCTATAACTGAAGTTAACCGCATTGTTTTAGTGATAATAATTACAGAGATATGGAAGGTTAAATTTTAGTGGTTTCCAAATACGTTCCAATTTCAAACCTTTATTTCTCTCTTTCTATTCTTCAGAATTCAATGATTTCTTTACCAAATTGTAGAGAAAAGTTAGCTCTATAACTGAAGTTAACCGCATTGTTTTAGTGATAATAATTACAGAGATATGGAAGGTTAAATTTTAGTGGTTTCCAAATACGTTCCAATTTCAAACCTTTATTTCTCTCTTCCTATTCTTCAGAATTCAATGATTTCTTTACCAAATTGTAGAGAAAAGTTAGCTCTATAACTGAAGTTAACCGCATTGTTTTAGTGATAATAATTACAGAGATATGGAAGGTTAAATTTTAGTGGTTTCCAAATACGTTCCAATTTCAAACCTTTATTTCTCTCTTTCTATTCTTCAGAATTCAATGATTTCTTTACCAAATTGTAGAGAAAAGTTAGCTCTATAACTGAAGTTAACCGCATTGTTTTAGTGATAATAATTACAGAGATATGGAAGGTTAAATTTTAGTGGTTTCCAAATACGTTCCAATTTCAAACCTTTATTTCTCTCTTCCTATTCTTCAGAATTCAATGATTTCTTTACCAAATTGTAGAGAAAAGTTAGCTCTATAACTGAAGTTAACCGCATTGTTTTAGTGATAATAATTACAGAGATATGGAAGGTTAAATTTTAGTGGTTTCCAAATACGTTCCAATTTCAAACCTTTATTTCTCTCTTTCTATTCTTCAGAATTCAATGATTTCTTTACCAAATTGTAGAGAAAAGTTAGCTCTATAACTGAAGTTAACCGCATTGTTTTAGTGATAATAATTACAGAGATATGGAAGGTTAAATTTTAGTGGTTTCCAAATACGTTCCAATTTCAAACCTTTATTTCTCTCTTTCTATTCTTCAGAATTCAATGATTTCTTTACCAAATTGTAGAGAAAAGTTAGCTCTATAACTGAAGTTAACCGCATTGTTTTAGTGATAATAATTACAGAGATATGGAAGGTTAAATTTTAGTGGTTTCCAAATACGTTCCAATTTCAAACCTTTATTTCTCTCTTCCTATTCTTCAGAATTCAATGATTTCTTTACCAAATTGTAGAGAAAAGTTAGCTCTATAACTGAAGTTAACCGCATTGTTTTAGTGATAATAATTACAGAGATATGGAAGGTTAAATTTTAGTGGTTTCCAAATACGTTCCAATTTCAAACCTTTATTTCTCTCTTTCTATTCTTCAGAATTCAATGATTTCTTTACCAAATTGTAGAGAAAAGTTAGCTCTATAACTGAAGTTAACCGCATTGTTTTAGTGATAATAATTACAGAGATATGGAAGGTTAAATTTTAGTGGTTTCCAAATACGTTCCAATTTCAAACCTTTATTTCTCTCTTCCTATTCTTCAGAATTCAATGATTTCTTTACCAAATTGTAGAGAAAAGTTAGCTCTATAACTGAAGTTAACCGCATTGTTTTAGTGATAATAATTACAGAGATATGGAAGGTTAAATTTTAGTGGTTTCCAAATACGTTCCAATTTCAAAACTTTATTTCTCTCTTCCTATTCTTCAGAATTCAATGATTTCTTTACCAAATTGTAGAGAAAAGTTAGCTCTATAACTGAAGTTAACCGCATTGTTTTAGTAATTATAATTAAAGAGAAATGAAAGGTTAAATTTTAGAGGGTTTCAAATACACTCAAATTAAAAACTGAGTACTGAGTGTTTGAGTAACATGGTTAAATGAACCATGTTTTTACATTATTTTTTATTCATTGCACCACTATGCACTAGCATAATATTTCATTATTTAGTACTTCGTTAAGAAGATCATATGGGCTGCGGCGCTTCAACCGTCTTAGAGGATTTCCTGTTAATACAGCAAGTTGGCAAACTGGAGTGTTAGGAAATGAAGTCTATTGGATACATTCTGGTATGCCTTTATCACCTTCATTCACAGTCTAACATTTTTTGATACAAAAATCGTTAATTATTTTTGAATAATCATAATTTAAAACTGTATTTATTCCAACTACTTACCTCAAAAGATCAATTTGACTAAAAACTTGTGTTGCAAAGCTATTTGGCAATCATCGGAATGAATGGAATATCAATTTTGAACTTACTGTGATATTTAAGTTGTTTTAATAATCCTAAGCAAGCATACGCTGCAATAAAACTAGTTATCATTTCTATGTAATTAAATGGACAAAGTTTGAAATCAACTCACTGCTATAAAAGTGTAAAAGTGCCAGTAAAATTTTATGTTAGTAATCCGAGCTTCATTTTTAGTGAGTGAAGGGGATGATGAAGTTTAAAATGGTAGGCGTGTTGGGTAGTTAAAGATTTGAACTTAACTTTAAAGCTCCCAGTGGTCTTAATTTGAATGCTTTGGGTATTCAAAGTTTATGCAGACTAGTAAATACTTTCACAGTATTTATTATTCATTTGGATTCTTGTTTGCTCTTCCAGAATGGATTTCTGCCATATACATATATCTTTCAACCTGCTGGAAATTTCATGTCTACATTAAGAACCATAATTTTTGTAGTACGATATTAGGACACCGGATTTTCGTTTTATTCAAGTTAGTTACCAAAATAAAATGTCCATTTGCAAATCAAGGAGGGCTGGGCTAAGATAAGACACTGTATTTGTTTGATTTAAAAAATGGAAGAACCAATGAACTAATAAAACCAAGCACGCCTTCTTGGTACAATCACCAAATATCCCATTGCATACATTAGAAACTTGTAGTTGGCAACAGAGGACCAAAAATTGATCTTTCAAGAGGTTTGCTTTTCTGAGCTCCATACACAGTGATCGTGAGAAACCTCAATATAAAAATTCACCAGAGAATTGTTTTATTGAACTAAAGGAATCCTGGTTGCAAAGCTACAATTTTATTTCTCTAAGAAATCTCTAAGAAATGTTAGTGGCAATAAACATTTTTTGTTTTGGAGTTTTTTTTTAAAATTTGTTTTGAACTGAAGTCAATGTACAAATAAGCAAAAGAGGTGAGAGGTAAGGATAGCGCAAATGCTCATGAACGTATGAATATATATACATACATACACGCGCACATGCATGTGCGCCAAGAGGCGTAAGTGGAGTGAACGACGACCATCCAGTGATGGAAGCCATTAGTTCCCCAGATTGGCAAGTACGCAGCAACAATCCTAGGAAGTCGGTGTTATATGTTGAGATGATCGCGTGGCCACTGCCGCTTTAGTCTGTGCTGTGGATTTGAAGGAAGTGTTGTACTAGACATGTTGTGGATCAGTGGGTTGCAATGACTGTGTAGACTTGAATGGAGTTTTGTGTTCCGAGATTGGGCTAGTTCAGAGACTAGAGGAATATTTAGATCAGAGTGTATTGTGTGATTGGAGACGTAGAAGAGAGCGTTAACAATTGTTCTCAGGATTTTAGACAGTAAGGTTTGAAGTAGGTTGATATTCGATTTTTTGGCGCTTGCGTACAGCTGTATTCCGTACGTCCATATTGAGGCAAGTAGGGCAGTATACAGTCCCAAGCTATATGGATAACGACTTTTTCTCGGAAACTAAGATAGCTAGAAAAAACCTAAAAAATACGTGTTCCCTTAGTTTTTTGTTAGAAATCCAAATTTACTTTGTAAATTTTTTTCGGTGCTTCCAGAAGCGAGATACAGGCACCAACTTCATTTTTTCAAATGGGAAGGTGCGGTTTTTATTTCAGAAATTGATTCCTCTATTTTTTTAAAAAAACTTTTACTCGAAAGGTTTTTTTCTGTGAGCGATATTTTAGAAGTTAGGAATGAAAACATGATTCTTATAAGAAATTTCAAAATGATAATATTTAACGGTTTTTTGATTGAATAAGAAGAAAAGTACTATTTTATCATAAATTTTACTCCTCATTAAAATTACAGATCATGCTCGAAATGGCGTCCACCATTAGAGATGCATAGACATGCACTTTCCTGCCCCTTACTGCCAAAGAAATAGATTCAGCTTTAACCGACTTACAGGCATCTATTATTCTCTGCTTTAGTTCAACTACAGATGCAATCCCGGCTTGATTCTGATGCACCTAGATTTAGAAATGCTTTTAGGTAAGCAGAAATAAGAAAAGAAAGAAAAAAGTTATGAATAATCACCTTGTTTTTCAGGTATCCCCAAAGGAAATAGTCCATAGGTGTCAAATTCAGAACGAGGTGTCACTGAATTCCCCCCCGTGTCGATATAACATGCCCATCAAATTGCCTATCGAGATATCTCTTTACATGCCTCATGGTATTATATCGACATGGGGGACGATTCAGTGGCCATCTCGTTCACCGGATTTGACACCTACGGACTATTTCCTTTGGGGATACCTGAAAAACAAGGTGATTATTCATAACTTTTTTCTTTCTTTCCTTATTTCTGCTTATCTAAAAGCATTTCCAAATCTAGGTATCAGAATCAAGCAGGGATTGCATCTGTAGATGAACTAAAGCAGAGAATAATAGATGCCTGTAACTCGGTTAAAGCCGAATGTACTTCTTTGGCAGTAAGGGGCAATTGGCAGGAAAGTGCATGTCTATGCATCTCTAATTGTGGAGGCCATTTCGAGCATAATCTGTAATATTAATGAGGAGTAAAATTTATAATAAAATAGTACTTTTCTTCTTATTCAATCAAAAAACCGTTATAATATTATCATTTTGAAATTTCTTATAAGAATCATGTTTTCATTCATAACTTGTAAAATATCGCTCACAGAAAAAAACCGTTCCAGTAAATTTTTCTTTAAAAAAATAGAGGAATCTATTTCTGAAATAAAAACTGCACCTTCCTATTTGAAAAAATGGTGCCTGTACCTCGCTTCTGGAAGCACCGAAAAAAATGTACAAAGTAAATTTGGATTCCTAACAAAAAACTAAGGGAACACGTATTTTTTAGTTTTTTTCTAGCTATCTTAGTTTCCGAGAAAAAGTCGTTATCCATATAGCTTGGGACACCCTGTATAGTTTTCTTTTGTTCGCAAGGGACAGTTTGGAACGTTTGTCGAATAGTCGTTGTTGAGTTAATAGTTATTTATTAACTAACTAACTGATCTGCATGAATTTATTTACAAAATTGAAGAATGGTCACTTTTAGCAACAAATTTGTCAATGCTGAATCTGACAATGGTTATTTCTTAAACTATAACATCACTTCCTTTGACAGTTGATACAAGATAAACATGTAAAGTAAATAAGATAAGTAGAAGTTTTCAAAAGAAAAGAAGTCGCGATAAATTCCTTTTAAAAAGGACTTGGCCAAGTCAAAGGAAACCAACCATATGGTGATCCAAAATATGCCCTAAGCTATTGTCAATGTGTGAACCTTCCAAGGACTTCTAACAGAAAGGGCGAGATGAATGCAACTTCAGAAGCCAATCTTATCTGTTACCTAATATATTTGATTTCATTAATAAATTTTGGGAATGTTCAAACTTGTTTTGAATTATGAGGGTCGTTTGAAAAGTCCGTGCAAAGTCAGAGAGATAGCACCACTGGCGCGTATCGAGGTTATGTTTAGTTAGTAGCATCTCTTGGAAGAACACACACCAAGTTTCAGCCAGATCGGTCTATTTCTTTGTGTTTGCCATTCGTTTGAATCGAGGAAGTCGAGTGATTTTCAAAAAATGGACGAAAAAGAATTTCGTGTGTTGATTAAACACTACTTTACGAAAGGCAAAACGCCTCAGGAGACTAAAGAGAAGCTTGATAAACATTATGGTGACTCTGCACCTTTGATTAGAACAGTTTATAAGTGGTTTCAAAATTTTCGGAGTGGCCATATGGGCACAAGTGACGCTGAACGTTCTGGACGCCCTGTTGAGGTTACTACTCCAGAAATCATTGATAAAATAATCCATGATATGGTGATGGATGACAGAAGAGTGAAGGTGCGTGAGATTGCTAGTGCTGTGGGCATCTCGAATGAACGGGTACAATAATATTTTGCATCAACATTTGGACATGACAAAGCTATCCGCAAGATGGGTGCCGCGATTGCTCACGCTTGTCCAAAAACGAAATCGTGTGAAGTGTTGCAAGGACGGTTTGCAGCTGTTCCAGAAGAATCCGCAGGACTTTAAGCGTCGTTTCGTCACTGTGGATCACCCTCGGACTACTATTTGTTCCCCAATATGAAGAAATGACGCGGGAAAAAGATTTTATTCAAACGAGGAGGTGATTACAGAAACGAATGGCTATTTTTCAGACTTGGACAAATCCTATTATTCGGAAGGGATCAACAAACTAGAGCAGCGTTGGACGAAGTGTATAAGCCTAAAAGGAGACTATGTTGAAAAATAAAAAAGGTTTACCCCAAAAAATTAAGTAGTTTTTTTTTTTTGCACGGACTTTTCAAACGACCCTCGTACAAACATGGTAATGGGATATTGATCGCAATCGACCGCAGGATACTAAACGCCTTTAGATGAGAAAAAAATATTTAAAAGCTCTAAAGAATAATTAATGCTGAGTATTGACTCATCCGAATTATTTACAGGAAAATTGGAACTATTTTGATTTGCAACAATTTTTGTTTAGATGGGAATTTTGAAAATCTTTGAAGTCAGCCCTTACTAGTACGAGTACAAGATGCAGATGCAGAGAGGCAAGAGAAGCACTATATTATAGCAAATTCAAGGCCAAAAACTAATCAAGCCGAATATGGTAAAATGGAATTTACGTAAATAATATGCAACCTACATGGTGCTATCGATTTACCATTCGTTAGCTGTAAATCTCTGGAGAGGATGACAAAGACTCGAGGACGGAAGGAGATCTGAATACAACCTAGACTGCGTCGTAAAGCGTTTCCAAGGGTACTTGGAATTATATTAAAGTCATTTTTTTCCCCCAGACTAAATCCTTTTATTGTTCATACACACGTTTTGGGGATACGCGGGTATCATCCTCGCGTCTCATAAATACGAGTCGTACATTACTGGTATTACAACATGCTTATCGTAAAATTCTATAAATTTTATACCAAATCTATAAAGTAATACACTCATTTAGTTCATCATTTAAAATCATATTATTACAAATGTGTAAGCAAGTAGCAATCTAGACGAATTGGTCCCCAATTCCGTATATTTCCGTTCCATTTTACCTTACATTTTTTAAAAGAAGGCTTTCCTATGTGTATGTTTTAGCTTTAGCCTTAAAACTACATTACAGTGATAAAACAAGTAGCAAACTGGACGAACTGGAACCCAATTCCGTATTTTTCTGTTGTAATAAACAATACATGTCTTCTTGTGATAACCATTTCTTCTGTCCCTTTCGGACTGCCCCCAGAGGATGCCCTAAATGGTCCTAGTACTAGTGGCTAGATATAAGTTCAACAAGACTTCATTTCCACAGAATTTTACCTATTTTTTTGAAAATATTGAAATTTTTTATAATTAAAATATTGACTTTAATTCACTACTTATTCCTATCTTGGTAGGGTAGTTATGTTTGCATACAGGTCGTTATAAATTATTATTGTATTATATAGATTGTGTATTAACTGTTATTACATGTTTTAATTAATTTGTTCATATTTAATAAACATATTCTCTATTATGTGTTTACCGCTGGAAACACAATAGCTCATTGTTTTCTGATACCCGATTAAAATAAATTGACTAAATTAGTTTTTAGAGACATTTTACAAATTATTTTTTTTAAATCTCGAACTTTTGTTTTTAATTAAAATGTTCACTACATATTCCTATCTTGGTATGGCTAGTTACGTATATTTGCATAAATATACAATATTTTAATAAATCTTGAGTTAACAAAACTTTAACGACTGTCTCCTACGGAAAATGGCTTAAAACGAACCCCAAAAAGTTAAAACTTCCTTTATCTATTTTAAAAAGTACGATTCATTAAATTCTATTTAAACTTCATGTGATTCTCTTGACGATTTAATAAAGCCCTTTATGAGGGGTTACTTTAGCGAAATGGCCGCACTAATTGTTATTGAAATTATTTTTATTATTAAATTTAAATACATTAAAACCAAAATAAACGATTAAGAAATAATGCACTCCAAAAGGTTTAATTTCTAGCAAAATCAAGTTAATCAATCTTAAAATAGAACTCAAAATAGGTATCTTTTTTTTTCTGATTAGGTATCTGTAAAAGTTTTTTAGAATTCTTTTATTTAAAATAATGTTTTCTGTAATTAAATTTAGCTCTTCCATCTATCCTGTCCTTGCTGGTGTGCCACAGGGAAGTGTCTTAGCTCCTCTTCTTTACACAATCCACACTGCCTACTTACCTTCTAACCTTAATACCTCTATTTACACCTTCGCTGACGACACTGCCATTCTCTCCACACACTCTGACCCTATCCTCGCAGTACGCTCACTACAGTCCCACCTTCACTCAATAGAACCTTGGTTAGAAAACTGGCGTATAAAATTTACCCCAACCAAGTCTAAATACAGTCTTCACACTCAAACGACAAACTCCACCACCTGTCTTCTTACATTATACACCTATCGCATCAGCCGACCATGTGCGGTACCTTGGAATGTACCTAGACAAGAGACTTACCTGGAACCCCCATACTTAAACGTACCGAACTAAACAAACGATACAAACTTCTAGCCAGACTACTTGACAAACGCTCGAAACTCTCACTACAGAACAAACGACGACTCTATACAGCTCTTCTCACACCAATATGGACTTACGGACTCGAACTCTAAGGAACAGCTAAAAAATCAAACATCAATAGACTGCAAACACTCCACAATCCAAAATACTCCACCGCATAGTAGACGCTCCATTCTATGTTAGCAACCACACAATTCATACAGATCTCCAAATTCCATTCATCTCCGAACTTGCCAAAATTCGATATAAAAATTTTCACCAAAAACTCTCACTTCATCACAACCCTTTAGCTGCAAACTTGTCTTCAACTACGCTACCCTCCAATCCTCGAAGACGGCTGAGGCGCCGTTGGCCCCGTGACCAGCCACCTAGACTGGGATGTCCTTTTCTGTTAACATAGAAGGATTTATTTATTTTCTTAATATTAATCCTCTCGACAACAAAAGACTTGATTTAAGTAAGTATATTAAAGCCAGTCTGGGCTTATGGCATCGAACTGTGGGGTTCAACCAAACGCTCAAATCTCTCCAAAGGATCCAGGTCCTTGCAGTCTAAAATACTTCGCTCTATAGTTGGACGCGCCTTTCTACGTCACCAATCAAACCATTCACATAGACTTGAACCATTTCCTTTCGTCACACAAGTTGCTGAAAACACGTTACAGGAAATTCCATCTTAACATTCAATCACATCACAATCCACTTGTAAAACATCTATCTTCCAGAACATTTCCAGACAGCACTTCCAGACGTCTTAAAAGACAGTGGCCTTGCGATCTCCTCTCTGATGACGAGAGTCAATAGACAGTAGAATGTTATTGGAGCGTTACCGCTGGGTAACTTCTCCACTCTGAGTATTGTATGTTGTAAATTGTTATTATCCTTGCTTATAAACCAATAAAATGCATTGATTGTAACTAAATAAACGATAAAAAATAAATGTTTCTTTACAGTTGCATAAAATGAAAAGTTTGTATCACTTAATGTGTGGTGTTCTGGCGCAACTTAAATAAAAAACAACTCATTATTGTTACTTACATTCCAATCTATCTTGTACTTTGGATGCAATATAAAAATCAACTATATTTTTCCTAGAGTAGGGCGTTTTAATAAAACATCCTGATTAACAGTACCAAACATTAACATTAATATTAACAGAATCGTAACCAAAATCTTATTTTAGCGAACTCTGTTAGCATGCACACACTCAAAATTTGAAAATTCTGCAAGAGCAGTAAAAGGAAGTAAAGAAATAAAAATAAATGGCTCCGTGTTATAATAGACAAAAAATTTTAAACAATTTTCCCACTTTATGTAGACATTCAAGATGAGAACTTGATAAGTATATAAGTAAACAAAACTTAGTATTTGCCAACAGCAAATAAAGACTTAAAACAAGAAGACGATGTAGGTGACTCGGGAGGTGGAAGATGTTGGCAGGTGTTTGATTAAACTGCTGAGATCTTCTCTCGAATATATTCATAAAACTTGGATGTAAGTACACCGTACTTTGAGCGACTTCGAGTTCATCTAATAATGGATACAACATACACGTGCTAACTTTATAAAGACATACAAAGAACTAAGAAATTGTTTTACTGGTATATGATATAATTAAGTAACGCAGCATGTACGAGGGTCGTTTGAAAAGTCCGTGCAAAAATAAAAACTACTTAATTTTCAGGGGTAAACCTTTTTTATTTTTCAACATAGTCTCCTTTTAGGCTTATACACTTCGTCCAACGCTGCTCTAGTTTGTTGATCCCTACCGAATAATAGGATTTGTCCAAGTCTGCAAAATAGCAATTCGTTTCTGCAATCACCGCCTCGTTTGAATAAAATCTTTTTCCCGCCAGCCATTTCTTCATATTGGGGAACAAATAATATTCCGAGGGAGCCATGTCTGGAGAATAGGGGGGGATGTGAAACGAGTTGGAACCCTATTTCCATTAATTTTACGACCACAACTGCTGAGGTGTGAGCTGGTGCGTTGTCGTGATGGTAAAGGACTTTTTTGTGGGCCAATCGTGGGCGTTTTTCTTGCAGCTCGGTTTTCAAACGGTCCAATAACGATGAATAATATGCACCTGTAATAGTTTTACCCTTTTCCAGATAGTCGATGAGGATTATTCCTTGCGAATCCCAAAAGACAGTCGCCATAATCTTTCCGGCCGAAGGAACGGTCTTCGCCTTTTTTGGCGCAGATTCCCCCATTGGTAACCCATTGTTTAGATTGTTCTTTGGTCTCAGGAGTGTAGTGATGTATCCATGTTTCATCCACAGTGACGAAACGACGCTTAAAGTCCTGCGGATTCTTCTGGAACAGCTGCAAACCGTCCTTGCAACACTTCACACGATTTCGTTTTTGGTCAAGCGTGAGCATTCGCGGCACCCATCTTGCGGATAGCTTTGTCATGTCCAAATGTTGATGCAAAATATTATGTACCCGTTCATTCGAGATGCCCACAGCACTAGCGATCTCACGCACCTTCACTCTTCTGTCATCTATCACCATATCATGGATTTTATCAATGATTTCTGGAGTAGTAACCTCAACAGGGCGTCCAGAACGTTCAGCGTCACTTGTGCCCATATGGCCACTCCGAAAATTTTTAAACCACTTATAAACTGTTCTAATCGAAGGTGCAGAGTCACCATAATGTTTATCAAGCTTCTCTTTAGCCTCCTGAGGCGTTTTGCCTTTCATAAAGTAGTGTTTAATCAACACACGAAATTCTTTTTCGTCCATTTTTTGAAAATCACTCGACTTCCTCGATTCAAACGAATGCCAAACCCAAAAAAATAGACCGATCTGGCTGAAACTTGGTGTGTGTTCTTCCAAGAGATCCTACTAACTAAACATAACCTCGATACGCGCCAGTGGTGCTATCTCTCTGACTTTGCACGGACTTTTCAAACGACCCTCGTATAAGAAACGTGTTAGGCACTAAGTAAATTGTGTCTAGCATACTAAATACCTCTTCCGTTAAAACAAAAAGTAACTATATCAAAGGGATCCTTCTTTTTTTAGCCTGTTTTAATAATAAATAGTCATCAAAACCATCTTGATGTAGTTTCTTGATGGGAAAGAGACATTCAATCTCTTCTCTGTTGGCTGTCCTAAAATATTCTGAAGATACCTCCATCTAGTGGGTTCTAGGAATGCTACAATTTCCTTCTAACACCCTGGTAACTACCCAGGCTCTTCAGAAAGCCCAAAATAGAGAGTTACCACTCACTGACTCAGAAGAAAGATTGTAGAAACCATCTGAACGTTTTTATCTTCAGAAAACTGCAACAATCTGGAGTCATTTTGCTAAAGAAATAAGGGAGAAATGAGTAAATAACACTTTATAGGGCGCGTTCCAAAAGTAATGCAATTGAATTTCCCGCACCGTCGGGGGGACGCTAAGCTTTGCCGCGAAACCGGTCTCAGTGCTCTCCAAGCTATGGAAGTGGCAGGAAGTCAGTTATTGTAAACCTCTGCTCGCCGAAAGTGTCACGAAAAACCAACCGAACAGAAATTTCAAGTGAACTATTGCAACGTATTGAAATTGGACCGTATTATTTGGACAACGTCATCACTGGTGATGAAACCTGAGTTTTTGAATAAGACCCAGAAACAAAACGCCAAAGCTCTGAGTGGGCACACCGACCAGTCCCTCAAGCCCAAAAAGGCAAGAATGAGCAAATCAAAAGTGAAAACAATGCTCATTGTCTTTTACGACAGTAAGCAGGAGTTTGTTCCTCAAGGACAAACAGTTAACGCTGCCTACTACGTGGATGTGCTGGAAAGACTCCGAAAAAGGGTCATCAGGACGAGAAAAGACATCTCCGCTACCTGGCAACTCCATCACGAACGCGCTACGAGTCCGCGAGTTCCTGGCCAAACACCAGGCGCCAACGCTGCCCCTACCCCAATCAGCCGTGACGAAGAGCTTGCGTGGAAGTCCCCAAAGACGCCTTCCAGGACGCGTACCGGTCACGGCAGAGTCGCTGGACAAAATGTGTAGAGGCCCAAGGATAGTACTTTGAAGAATTTCAAGTGTTTGTACAAATCTGTTCACTAAATTACTTTTAAAAAAAATTATTGCATTAAACTTAGGATTGGCGAGGAATCGGTCAAATAAAAAACAAACTCGTCTTTTTTGCCAACGTTTCGACAAATATATTGACCTCTTCAGGGGTTGGTTGAGTACATAGCCACGAAAATGATAATGAAAGAAAATGATAAAAACTGATTTAATCGAAATGCTTCCCTTTTCCAGCAGTAAGAGCATTAAATAAAAGAAAACTTGGTAAATCATCCAGCAACAAGAACAAGACTCATATGGGTAGCAGTACAGTTCAAAACACTCTCAGTTATCAGGAAACAATGGAACACAGCGTCTTTGTGGTGCAAAAAGTTTAAATCGTTTAAATCCGGCAGCTTTTCCCCATTATTTTTTTAAGAAAAAATCCCCCGCATTTCCCGGCCATCAGATCCATAGTTAGACGCAATTTTCTTTTCTTATATTTTCCAAGTTCACCTTTTCACATGCAGGAACAGTTTTTTTCTTTTTCTTTTTTAAACTCTCTGTGGGAGTCTTTATTTTCCCTAAAGATTAGTCCTTTCCTTTTTTGTTCTGCAGAGGAATATTTATAGCCCGATAAGAGACTGTCCTAATGCTCTTTAACAACCTGAGTACTTTCTTTGTTCTTCTTTGTTTCCTATTATTTATTATTGTACAAACTCCCACCTAATATTGTACTCCAACTAATTTGAAAAATCCAAGTAAAAATGTAATTAATAATACAGTAATAGTTCTTAAAAATAGATTTAATTTGAATAATAAATCAATGAATAAAAAGTACTTTTAATAATCGAAATGACAGCCCTAAGGAATAGAAGAACCTAGGCCACGGGTTGGCCCATAACCTACCCAATAGAAAACCATAACTCTCACGTTCAATCGTCACATTGGTTTACCTTAAATCTATGCACATCGTATTCAGCTAAACATCGTATAGAAGCGGGTGTTCCTCAAGGAAGCATCTTAGGACCTATCCTATATATTATGTACACAGCAGACATACCAGTCCATCCTGAAGCTGTCCTTCTAACTTATGCAGATGATACAGCTATACTTTCTCCTCACATTGATCCGGTAACTTCACACAGAAACCTTCAAAACTCATCTCTTTTCTCTTGAGGAATGGTTCAAGAAAATGGAAAATCAAGTTAAATGATTATAAAAATATTACTTTTACTCTCCGCCGCATCACTTTTCCTCCGATCTTCTATGACTCAATTCCAATTCCTCCTGCCAATGTTGTCCGTTATCTTTGGCTTTATTTAGACAAAAGACTGACTTGGAACCCAGCACGCAAGACCTAAACGAACTGAAGTTAACAGACGTTAAGACTACTTAAAAAACTACTAGACCAACGTTCAAAACTTTCACTTAATAACAAACGACTGATTTACAATTCCATACTAAAACCCGCCTGGATGTACGGTATTGAACTGTGGGGTTCAACGAAACGCTCCAATCTTCAACGAATTCAATCTCTTCAGTCTAAAATTCTCCGCACTATCATTAACGGCTCCATTTTACCTTTCAAATCTAACTATCCGCACAGACCTGGAAATTCCGTTTATAGGTCCAGGTTGCACGAACTCGCTATAAAAGTTTTCATCAGAACTTAATCACTCTCATTCCAATCCTCTTGTACGCCATTCACCACCTCATCACCATCCAGATCATCCTCCCAGACGATTAAAAACAGGCTGTGGCCTCGCGATTTTCTCTCTTCTGAAGAGAGTAGCTAATCCTGGAGACGACTTAGGGAGTGCTATCACTGGGTAACTTCTCCTCTCAATTAGTGAGTTTGCAGTGGTGTAGCTATTGTCATTGTTACTAATAGTGTATCTGGCGCTGGTGTAACAACAAATAAACTTAAAACAAAAAAAAATCTATGCGCCTCCATACAGTACTTTCACAAATCCAACAGACAACACCAGTCTGCTGAATTACTTTCATGTTAAACAAGAAGCAAGCCAATGATGGACTTTTTTGTAATCAGCTCTAAAATATTTTTCAGCTTTTTTCCGTTACAATTTGATGATTTTAAAAGAATCCTTAGGCCTAACATCCTTTATCAATCTCTTTAATCAGGGCGCAAAAGGTTGGCACCATTGCAGATCATTTATTGTCATTCCCTCTCTCTAATTCTGGCTACCCTGATGTTCCCAAAAATTGGTAATTCGAGTTCTTGGCCTTTGAATAGTTGAAGCTACGCCAGTTTGTCTTTCCAGTCTTTTTTTCCATTTCCTTGGATTTCTTGATGTCCCGGGAAACAGAAAAAAGCCTCCCTGAATCTCTTTCGGCCTAGTTTATTGAGTCTTCTTCTAATATTTCTTTACTAGCTTTGATGGGTAGTATTATTTTGTCCAGTAACTTTAGAGCAGCAGCTTCACTAAACTGTTCTTAGCAAAACACTCATGGTATCACCATGACCTCTGCCTACGCATGAAAAGTAACCTACTACAACAACTTGCAAAAGTGTAGGACCTTTACCTTTATACCATACCCACTTATGAAAAATAAGTCTCTTCTTTGAACAGTCACTTCTAATTCGCACACTACTTTCTTTCGGTCTAAGTTATTGAATCTTCTATTATTTCTTCACCAGCTTTGATGAGCATTCTTTATGTCCAGTACCTTCTCCACTAACTCTTGTTTCACTAACCCTGTTGTTCTCTAGTTACCTAAGGGCATGCAACACTCTAATATCGCCAAGACATCTGTCTGTGAATGAAATCTTCGCTAGTACAATTAAATAAGAAACCTTGCCGAATTCAGAACTCTACTAACCGTACCCACTTACGAAAAACATGTGATTTCTTTGAACAGTCAGTTCTAATTTCTTCTACGGGCAAGTGGAGCTCCCATTATTTCATCAGAAGAAGACACGCTTTACCACCTATATATAAAATATACAATAACCTAAAATAGTACGTCTCTACTTTCTGCGATTTTTTTTTTATTTGCATTAATGCAGACTGCCCATTCTGCAGAGTTACTATAATCATTTTTTTCCCCTCAAACCGGGACAATTTCGAGAGAGATTCAAAAAGTAACGCCTCCTCCTAAACTCCTAAAACTGAAAAGGCCAAATTGTGTAACCAAAAAGTATAATTTTTTTTTAGAAATAATTTTTAGTTATCCTTAAACACGAGACTAACCTTCATTCAGAACAAACCTTACATCAAATTTAAGACCGGCCTACCAAACATTCAGACAAAATTATGGTATCTGAAAAATTGAAGTCTAAATAATATTTAGTAAAAAATAATTTTACTAAACTTTACCTAAGATTTGTAAAGATAGAATGTCGCGTAAGTGATCCTACAAAATGTTTTATACAATAAACAATATAAGTACATTTTTTATTTAAAATAGAAGCGCATCTCTATAAATTATAATTATTAATAGAAAACTTAAAGCAACGCAAAATGGAAAACTTTTCAATCCTAGCCAGTTAACAATTAAATAAGTTCTAAAGTCCTGCCGAAAATTGTCTTGAATAATAATGCAGGCTGGAGTTATTTCATAAAGTTATTTTTCCCCATTTACTTTGACTTTAACTACGAAATATTAATTGCTGCAAAAGCTTTTAAAACAATGGAGACCTTGAATCACAAGTTTTGCTTGCTTGCTGATCAATTAAAAAATGTGTATGGAAGCTTTCAATTGTGAATCAATATTTGAACTTTAAAAGAAAATGGAGCTTTATTTTGTAAATTATTTTTTTTATATTATAACCTTTTTTTTTTTTTGTATCTTTTTAAAATGGAAAAGCGGCCCAGCCATATTTCTATCAGCTTATTTACATCTCGAAAAAGTTCTTTCTGTTATACAGAAGCTTAACTTCTAGAAACAACGAAAACTTCTCCCCCAAAATTAGATAGACTACATTACAAGTTACCCAACAACATACACGCACACTTGACCAAAACAACGGGGAGAGCAGGACCCTTCAGGATTGGGACGGAGGATTTATATTTTTGAAATGACCGATAAAACTATCAGAGCGTGCACTGGAGATAGCAACTGAAATGTTTCAACTTTAAAACACAGTTTATTAAATATAATTCTTAGTTTAGAATATTATATTTTTATTTTTTATGAGATCTTTTTTTTTTATCTGCTTACTTTTTATAAGAGGAACTATTGCGGTTATGACAAATTATAGAAAACTTTATTTTTACTAGAAATAAAATTTGTCTTAAGTTTGTAACAATACGAACAAATATTTTTTTTTCTAAATTTACAGACAAGTTTGTATTTCAGAGAGGAGGCTCTCGTACAATCTAACTAATAACGGAAATGACTTCAGTTCCACCAACAGTCATTTCAGCTTTACTGAGAAGAGTTGGTAGATAGCTATCTATACCTTTCCCTCTGCAGTTCCGGAGCACCGCTTCACGCAAAGCCCTGCCTAGATATTCCAAAATTGGCCAAGAAATAAACGTATCTAAAGACTTCTAGGTCTAAAATTGTTCTAGGTACGGTATAAACGTTTCCAAGTATTTCTAGGATTTGGGCACCAGCAGGTTTGGGAAGACCAGCCCTTGGTGAAAGACTCTTTCCCCGATTCCCTACTCAACATTTCGTGACTCTTTAGGCTCTCTTGGTTACCCTCAGGAAAAGAGCGGAGCCCAGCAGTTTTGGTTTAAAACTTTTAACCACAATCCCTCTATAAAGAAAACATCCTCCAAACATTTACTCAGCATTTACGAAGACCTACTAGGCGTGGTTAATCTTTATATTCAACAACTGCAATACTTTTTAATCTATCTATCTATCTATCTATAGATGGCGCAATAGTCCTAAAGGACCCAGGCCTCGTCCACAAGCTTCTGCCAAACACCCTTTTCTTTGGCCTTCATTCTCCAACGCCTAACACCAATTGATGTGAGGTCATCCTGGAAATTGTCCAGCCAGCGCAAGCGAGGTCTTCCTCTCCGGCGAGCTCCACCGGGTCGACTATAGTGGAGCCTTTTAGGCAGTCTTTCCTCCTCCATTCTCTCTACATGATCTAACCAGCGGAGACGTCCTTTCTTTATAAAGATCACGATATCTTCTTCTTTGTACATCTGGTACAATTCTTCGTTTTACCTAATCCTCCACTGGCCGTTCACAAATCATGGGCCAAATATTTCTCTCAGGACCTTTCTCTCCCACACCCCAAGTAATCTTTCGCTCTCTTTAGTCAGTACCCACGACCCACTAGCATACGTTTCATCTAGTCTTATTATGGTTCTGTATATTACTACCTTGGCGTCACGTGACAAACCTCTAAAGCGGGCAGCCTTCGCTAATGCAAATAAACATCAATTGCCAGCAGCTATTCGTGCTTTAATTTCGGCTTCCATTGAATTTTTGTTCGTCACAACCGCTCCCAGGTACTTAAAACTATCTCCAGTTGCGAACTAATGATTATTAATTTCTACCTTCACAGGCATTGCAGTTTGGTTCCTGGATGATCTCATATAAATAGTTTTTTCTTCGTTGACTCTCAGGCCAAGAGTCATTGCCTTTCTTTCCAATGCTGCTTTAGTGCGCCCTGTAATGAGTACATTGTCTGCATACGCGAGATGTTGGGTCAGCACAATGCTTTTTAATAGATTCGTTAAACAAAGATCAAAGCTTGAAAAAGATCGAAAATAGCCAGTAGCGTTATCTTCCTCTAATGCCTTTAAAAAGAATGGACTCCTCGCTGCAACCGTTATTCCAATCTTGCGAGCCTAGTACAACAAATCAAGATCTAGTCTGACATTCATTCAATCTACACAAAACACCGTTATTTACCGTTTGGCCAAATTCTATCAATCTTCAATTTGTTAGTTAGTTCCATAGTTTAGAATCGAGATCATCTCTCGTCCCATTCATGCCTATCATTTTTTCCACTAGTCTTTTCTGGGCTATTCCTTGAACTTGGTCTATAAAAGTTATATCGCGGAATCGTTCACTCAAGTCTACACCATTACATTGCTGATGGTTACATAAAGAACTCTGCATTTGATATTTATTATTAGGTCTTTGAATACTTAGAAAATCTAAATATGATTGCGTTTTTACAATTTAGATAATCATGATAAGCTAAAGTGCGCCATGTTTTACACTGCATTGCCAATCTGGTGTCAATTTGACTCCAAAAATATAGGAATTGTCTCTGTTTCCCCACATCTCATAGCTATCCCGAAATGCTCTTAGATATGCTATCCCCACTCTCTCACCATTTGATAGTCACGAGCTGAAGACCGTGGAATTCTTAGTTTCTTTTTGCAGATTAGTTTACTTGAATCAAAGGAGTCATTTTGACTCCAGATTGGCGTTTACACGTAAATATATTGGAGTCATTTCGACCCCTGATTGGTAATATAAGTAGATTTTCTGTTATTATCTTGACTCCAGATTATTGCCTAAATGCTTAGTTGATAAATTTACATAATTTCCATAAAAAAGTATCAAGGTACAAAAAAAAAGCCTCTTTCTAGAATTGATTTTATGTCCGAATTGCAGCAAAACTTGCAGCGAATTGGGTAATTTGCGATCCGTGTCAACAGCGCACAGTATTTGAAAAAGTAGTGAATGTAATTTAAAAAAAAATGAAAAAGCCCCTGATCAGAAGGCAGTCAATCAGGATTCTAGAAAATACTGAAATTACTGCGATCCTAAGTTGAAGTTAATTCCTTCTGCGAGAAATGTTAAAGTAGATTTGTAGACAAAAATTGTTTTTTCGTTCTTAATTCCTATCCTTTCTCATCCTTTAATGCAAATTTTATTATTAAAATTGAAAAGATAAAAATAAATTATGGAGTCAATATGACTGCACATTGGCAATAGCTGATTAAGTACGAGCATTGGCAATGCAGTGTTAAAAAGGGAAGCAAAAAAATGATAAAAATACATTCAAATGAAGAGATGAATTACAATAATAAAAAAATGAACTTCATTTGATATTTATCAAAAAGTTATGGCCATTTTTGTTTCATAGTTTACCATTACAGCAAATCTATCTTCAACAATAAAGCAAACTGAAATCCATTATCAACTTTATATCCGCACTGTCATATACTATTGTTAAAAACTGATTTTCTATTTAATAATCTATTGCGATAGAGCCGACTGTACATTCCATTGTTGCTCTTTAATTCACTTTTTCACATAAAATTGCAACTTTGTTAATCTCTCTTTCGGCATTCTAGATTTTTATTTATCTATTTCTTTTATCTAGTTAAAGAATTTTAATGATGAAGCAGTTATTTAACTGGTCGGAATGCTATCATTAAATTGTAAATGCCAACATGTAGGCTGCAATAAAATTGAATTGTGTGTATTTCTCTACCTTATTCAAAATCTACCTGGTTCAAAATTTAGCTAACTTATTTCATTCAAATATCGCGATTTACTTATCGATTATCAAAATAATACTCTATTGAGTAGTTTACGAGATATTTAAAGTTAAATATTTCACTGTTTCAAACGAAACCAAAGTTTAACTCTAAATACCTCATTTTCTACTCGACAGATTTTTACGAAATTTTATACAATTATAGACAAAAGATGTCTCCATATACAGATAAAATATAAACAAAATCTATCCAGTAGTTTACGAGATATTTAAAGTTAAGTATTTCATTGTTTCAAACGAAACCAAAATTTAACTCTTAATATCTCGTTTCCTACTCGACAGATTTTTACGAAATTTTACACATTTATAGACAATAGTATTCTCCATTTACAAGTGAAATATAAAGAAAATCTTTCGAGTAGTTTTTGAGATATCTGAAGTTAATGATTTCACTGTTTTAAATGAAACCAAAGTTTAACTCTAAATATCTCGTTTTCTACTCGATTCATTTGTTTGTTAGTTTTGCTTTAAAATTTTAATAGAATTATAATATTATTATTTGCCAATTTTTTGATATTTACCTACAACTGCATTTTAAATATAATTAATGAAATAGTTAATTACATTTGCGCTGCAATATTTAATAATATTGACCATAAAGTTTTTAAATTGAATGACTGATCTAGTCTCTACTGAAAGACTACCTGGGATGAGAGATGAGGCCTTCTGTAGGATTAGAGGATTTAAATGAAGGTATTCATGAAATGGAAGGAATTTCAGGATTATTAAGGTAAGGATCAGCAAGAAGTTTAGTAGATTTTGTGCAAGATTTCGGTTTATAATAATTGAATCTCTTGCATTATTTCGCTTTATCTTGTAAAATGCAAAATGTAGCTGAGGATGTAGTCACCGAAATGGGGAAATTTGCTAAAGTTAAGGAGAGAACAAGAACCTCGCCAAAGAGTAATGTTCTTGCTTTTGTTAATTTTCCAAAAGCTTGCATGATGTTTCAATTACTGTGAGATGAATTTCTGGGTACAGGATGAAACTTTGAGGATCTAGACTAGAAGAAAGGAAAGCTTTGTCATCTGCACAAGAGGTTGTGGAAGAGGAATGCGGAATAGCAAATGTTTAAAGGGTGTAACAAGTTAAAGAAAAGTATATTTTTGCAGTAGTTAATCTAAAAATTAAGTAATTTAGTCAAAATTTATAGTAATTTTTACCAAATTTCTTAACTGACACAAAAGATCAACAGTTTTGGGAGCGAAAAATATATATAAAAACAGAATTAATGCTTATTCAGGCAGGTTAACAACAAGAATAACATTCAGACTGTTGAACTACCTCAATACATATTTATAAGTTGATCAATGTAGCTGATTTGGGTAAAATGTAGCCACAAGTAAACTTTAGCTTACCACTATGAACTCCATCATTGTTTACAACGCAGATTACACGCTTCACTGGCGACTACATTTTGTGGGTGCACAAAACATCAAAGGAAGCTGCAATAGATTGCATTGGTGTTGACTGTCATGTCTCGTTAGTTACAGATCCAAAAAGCTGTGGTATCTTATTTATCTGATACAGTTATCTTGAAAATACGAGTTTTTGGGTGCTAAATTTATCTCTAATAATTCATAATTGGCACTGATATTTCCGATAAAAATTACTCAAAATTTGATTATCTGCAAGATCGTTGTATATCGATTCTTATTGTGTATTCTTATCGAGTATTTTGGTGCTAAATTTATCTCTAATAATTCATAATTGGCACTGATATTTCCGATAAAAATTACTCAAAATTTGATTATCTGCAAGATCGTTGTACATACATATATCGATTTTTATTGAAAGCAAGTAGAAATTATTTTAATGAAAAACTCAAATATTCAGTCAAGATTGAATTTTTTATTAAACATTAATTGCCATTATTAAAGGTTAGCACTGAAGCGTGATACTTCATTCTAGGAAGGGACAGAATATATATTACCATCTCTTGATGAAAGAATCTAGTTTAATTAATTAATTTTTCAGAAATCAAAGTTAAAATTATATAAACCGCTGAAGCGTAATTAAATTTGATTTGATATTTTTTCTTTAATAATTAAGAGTAACCAGTATTGTACCATTTATACCGAACATTTCCTTAAGGATGTCACAGATCCTTATGCTGGCCATTTTCATCTACAAAACATTTGTTCAAGTAGCACAACGATCAAACTATTAATCACAGGTTAAAAATAAAAACGTTATAAAAATATATGAAAAAAAATGATGTTAAAAAATGTTTACACCAACATACGTCAATGATTTTGTTTATTTTATTTATTTATTTTTTAATATTAAATTGATTTTTACTTTATGTAGTAGTCAAGCATTAAAAATAAGTAATAATTAATCTGGCTTTCTAATAAATAATATAGTTTTCTTAAATTGCATTCTTAATCTAGGTGTTCTTCCCACAATGTTCGTATATTTGGAATACATATAAACTTGATAAGATATGCATATTTTTAGGTCAGCCAATTATTAAATTATTTTACTACAAATAAAATTAAAGGGACTACATTTAATTACAACTGAGAAATGAATAATTATTGTTGAATAATTGATTTGTTATTAACTGTGTGTTATTTGTGCACACGAATACGAGTACTTCTGTAAGACGAATTCAAGATTCTATGATGTAATGTATGTACATTTTATCATTATTATAACAAAAAATTATTATGAATGAACTGGCCAGCATAAGGGTCTGTTATATCTGATAAATTCTAAAAAATATCAATGAACATTAAATGCAGAAAATGACTTAAATGATATCAATGAAGAATTAATGAAATGATAGGTACTAGCTGATTTGTAGTACCTTTTTGCGTTTAATTAACCCTTATACTTAACTTTTTAAACTGTTTGTTAAGGATTTTATATTATTGTGTTTAACTGATCCAATGATATTGATATTAATTTTACCCAAATACCATCTTGAGTTCACAATAATATCTTTCAATTCCTCTTACTTCTGCGTTTTTTGAGTTTTTTTTTACTTCTTCTTTTCCTTCTGCCTCTCCTTTAGGTTTTCTTTCCGCTTTGCCGGAGGGTTGTTGTGAAGACTCAACAATGAAGTTTGTTGGGTATTGCCTGAACAACTTCCTAACTACTACAAAACAAAGTTTTAGCACTCTTTTTATAGACAAATTTTCATGTTTAGCTAGGTTTATATCCACTTCTGCCACAAACTTCCATGCCCACTGGAATATGCTCTCTATCTTTGGCTTCAAACCTCTTAGTTAGTTGGCCTTCCTCAAATCCTGACCCTTCCCTCAACTCTTCAGAATTGATTTTCACCACTTTTAGTTATTCAGTAGTTTTGTATTTTTTAATTCCTCTTCCTTTATCAGTACTGTTCTCTTCTTCCATTTTGCTTTTCACTTCAAATTCTAGGGTGCTCTCTTTTAAATATTTGCAGTTAACTGCGTTATTTAATCCAGATTGTAGTACTCGGCCAGATTGTGGAAATCCGCTAGATTGCTACTTTAAAAATTCAACGTTTGTCTTCTTTGGCTGTGACCAGTGTTTAACTAATCACGGCATCAGTTAGTATGCATACTTAACTGGAACTTCCATCCAGGGAAGGTGAAAAACTTGACCATGAAAGCGTGTTATAGACTTTGTCAAGCAAGCATTAGGAAAGGTAGGTGATTTCACCATTTCTCGCGAGATGTTAAAAATCCATAGTGAGGATCTTTTTGCTGAAAGCGAGCTAAAAATAGATTTTTAGCCTTTCTTACGATTTAAGGTGGCCATCTAGAAAGGATTCGTTATTGATGGTGAAAATCACTATAAATGGTTCACGGTTAGTTCCAGAATGGATTAAAGGTCTTGAGCGGCTGTCTACTACGACACTAAGGATCAAAGGACCATGGAGAGTGGATTAAAGACTAGATTAAAAAAGCAGGACGGGACCTATGTCCCTCGGTACCGCAGCCAAAAAAGACTTATTGTGCCCTTCCCTTTTGGATCTAGTAAGACCTACTTGAGGACTTTCCTTGCTAGTTCTTTTTACGCTACTATCTTCTATTACTAGTGACCAAAATAAGGTCTTTCTGGTTTGGGTACCTGGTCACTCAGGACATAAGGGAAACGAAGCGGCAGATTTATTGGCCCGGGAAGGCTCTGCGGGACACTTCGTTGGCCAGGAGCCCTTTTTTGGGGTTCCGAAGTGTGTTAAAACTGCGACCATTAACTTAAGGATGTAAAGTAGGTCTCAGGAGTTGGTGGCTTGCCACCACTGGGCAGAGACAGGCGAAGGAGTTTATTAAAGGCTATTCGCCGAGGCTGACTGCAGAATTAATCCGTCAAGGCCGTGGGGCTATAAGGATGATTGCAGGCCTATTAACTGGCCACTGCAGACTCAGAAAACACATGAATCGCATGGGCCTGGCAGACGATAGCCTTTGTAGGTTCTGTTAGGAAGAGGAGGAGGAAACGGCACTGCACTGGTGTTGTGTCAGTGTGAGGGGCTAGTGTGGCCTAAGAATGTTACTTCTCGGGGAGGATAAACCAAGGTCTGTGAGCTTTACCCAAGAGTCGCTCTCCAGCATTAAGAGTCTGATCAAAAGGACATGTCTGGAGAGTGAGCTTTAAAGTGAAGGGAGCCACAATAAATCCAAAGGGGTCGCAGTGGCGTAGGCCTTGAGGCCGCCCTAGTCGAATCTAATTTTCTTTGGTTTTCAAGAGCCAAAGGTTTCACAGCGCAATCGTCCTAGGACGATTCAGTGCTTCCGCTATCTCTAGAAACGCTCTTCTGTGATCTCATCCGCATCCAATGCTAAGTTCTGGCACCATACCACCCTTAAGTTCAGAACCAGCCGGTGTACTTTCCTCAGAAACCTAGTAATTTTGATTTTTCAGTTACTAATTTTTTTTTATTAATTTTGGTCCCACGTGAGGTGGAAGATCAACGGTCAACTGTGGCAGACCCCCACTGCCACA
Organism: Rhodnius prolixus; assembly: GCF_049639745.1. NCBI lineage: Eukaryota > Metazoa > Arthropoda > Insecta > Hemiptera > Reduviidae > Rhodnius > Rhodnius prolixus. Next base: position 29,879,900 of record NW_027411624.1, read on the forward strand.
GGAAGGCTAAATCGTATTACAATGGGAGATTTCACCCGGTGCCCCAAGGTTCTGTAGTTACTATTTTACTACCCTGTATGCATTTAGCCTCGAAACTAGGCCCCATTTCAGCTTGGGTAGGAATCCAGCTAGGGACAGGAGAGGGATAGACAGGATCAAAGGAGGGATAGAAGCAAGGATTAGCAGTGGGAGTATGCCCTATGTGTACTGTGTAAATGTATTGGGGTGTTACAATGTAATGTTACTCATGTTCATGTTGTTAGGCTGGGACACCCGCAGGGACGCCAAGTACCCTGAAGAAGTGGCTAATCCACTTCTCCCTACAGGGATCATGGACAGTAAATCACCACCATCGTTAGGCTGAGAATTATACAAATCTTCGTGGTTTTCGGATAAGCAGTCTCGCAAGTCCCCAGTAATCGGGGTTTAGTTTACATCTATTCGGATAATCAAGATACGATAATGGCGCTGACATTTGTTTTCACGTATCGATAGAGAGCGTAGGTCTTCTCTCTCAATTGCTGAATAATAATTTTAGATAATAATTTGAAAATAAATTTAACAAGTGTTAAAGAAAATCTAGTGTTCCAATTTTAAACTTCTAAACAAAATTACGAAGATTATGACAAATAAATGTGAAGCGTTCCTTATTGTATACTAATTCAGATATTCTGGTAGCATTTTATTACAATAATTACATACTTTCTAACACGCATAATGCTAGTCTTTTACTAGTTTATCTGTTCAGTCGCTAGATGCCACTGCTAACTTAGCGCCACACAACACCCTTAAAATCCACCTTCAATATCCAGCTTGAAGCGTTCAGTCCGCCGTTCCCTGTTGACAGAGACTCTTTACAACCCCCGGTTGGAATCCCAATTTACCGTTAATTTTCGTAAGAATTTTGGTCGAGCGTTTCAGTTTAAACGAGGATTGACTAAAGCTAGCAGTAAAACGAGAGAAAAAATAAAGAGAAATTAAATGTATTCATTCTCTTTTGCCCAATTTACTTTTTATTAAAAACAAAAAATTCCTCTTTCATCACGTGCGTTGATTTTTTTTATTGGATAATGTACGAGTTTGTAAATAATTTGAATTTATGTAGTGATTATTCTTATCACTTTGTGCGAGTCTGACCAAATTCTACGCGAATATGATTGCAATTGTAGCTGTCAGCATAGTAGTTCTTGCTTTCAATTTACAAGGTATGTTGCCTTGAACAATTTTTTGTTTTAATTTAAAATTAATTTTTTTTTTTTAAATTTTCTTCCGTTTAGGTTGAATTAAATAAAACGATTCATTAGTTTATCATAAAAATAATACATTAATTACGTAATGATGAAAAATAAAACAATTTTTGATCATTTTTATAAGATTTTTTTATTTATTTAGGAATTTTAAATTTTAATAAACGCCTAGAATAGAGAAATAAAATTTCATTTTAAGAACACTGCATTTTCCCTAAAGACTTTTATACAATTTATTGAAATCTTTTTTGCTTTCTGTTCTTAATTTTGAAAATTTTAATTATTTTTTTCAGTAACACATTATTTTTAAAAGGAATATTTTTTTTTTTTTTGGTTTTTTGCAAAACTAAAAACTAAATTAACATTAAACATAAATTAAAAATAATAAACATCAAGTAGGGAAGGGATTAGCTATGAGGTTAGCATACTGGACTCCCACGCGGAGGTCCCGGGTTCGAATCCAGCAGCTGACCCTTAGATTTTCTCTTCCTAGGAGCTTCTTACAGCTCACTGTTCGGTGATGGACAGTGTTGTCTGTAAGGAGAGAACACTTCCGGAGGCCGGCAGTGCACTGAAAAAAGCTCCGGGCGCCAATAACCTTAGATGTTGACGCGCCTTAAATCATAAAAAAAAAAAAAAAAAAAAAAAAAAAAAAATAAACATCAAGTGTTTTAAATAAACTTCTTGTATTCCATTAATTGCAAAACTACTTACTTTACTACCCTACTTATTCCTCCCAAATCATTATAGCAGTTGTAAACTTCTAAAGATTGCTGTAAAAATATTCTTCTTTTTATAGTTGATAATATCCTTTTTCAAGTTATTACAGTAGTTTATTTTGTAAAGAGCCTGTTGATGGACAAAATAAATGCAAGAACCCAGGAAAATAGAAACGAAAAATTCAGAATTTTTGTCCTAAAAAAGAAATAGCAAAGATGGTTAATATTATTGATTCGATCAAAACCTGATGTACGCTTTTCAATTTTCCCTCTTATGGTTGAAAGGTTTCGGTATATTTTCTTAATACTAAACCTACCACGACCGGTCAATTGACCATTTTTTTAAATTTGGTTTAAATTTTCTAATTACAGCGTCATCATACCGCCATTAAACTTCACTACTTTTCCTAAAATATGTGTACAATTGTTTTTTTAATAATCACTTCTTTTCCTAATATTTGATTTTTGAGAAAAATTTGTAGTCCGTCTTAACTACCGCGACCAGTCATTTGACCGGCTGAATATTATTATTATTTTTATTTGTTAAAGAATATTCTTATACAAATTTTGAGTCTGGCTCAGTTAATATACAATACAACAAAATAAAGTAGAAATAAATAGTAATAATGCTTACGATTCGAAAAAACCATTAACTACAAGATTAAATAATTCAAAAACTATTGTAAAAAGGGACGATAACATAGTCCTTTAAAGAAAATAGATAAACAAATTAAACATTATATAACTTTCCATTCAAATAAAATAAAATAAGCAACCCCTAAGTAAATATAAAATCAAACAAAATCGTTCCTTCTTAACATCTCCACTAAATAACAATAAACATCATTAAATTATCTAATAAATCTAATAAATTCTTAAAAAATATTAATGAAAATTAATGCGGTAAAATTACTTAAATAATATCAATGAAGTATTAATGAAATGTTGGGTACTTGCTGATTTGTGTACCTTTTGGCGTTTAATCAACCCTTATACTTAACTTTTTAAACTGTAAGTTTTTGTTAAGGAGATTTTTGTACCTTTTGGACAGATTTTCCTTTTTGTCTATTAGCAAAGTTACATATCTGCTTTACAGATTGGATTTTTTTAAAATTTGGAATAAGCTATTCTATCATTATAACCTGATAAGGTGTTAAATCGGGACCGTAACTACCACTGGAGAGATCTTTTTAAAGAATGGTTATAGTTGCGGTCCCCAAACCATCCTCAATAAAAATTTTTTTGAGAAAGCCTTTTTATATAAAATAGGAAGGTATTTGTACGTAAATAGCAAAATTAAACTGCGATTTCAGTACTTCCTTTTAAGAGGAGCAAGAAAAATAAACTGCGATTACAGTACTTCTTTCTAAAAGGCAATGATTTTGAATCGAACGACAATTCATTGATGTAAATCGGTTCACTCATTGATAATTTTAACGATTGCAGTACTTCCTCTTAGTAGGTGTAAGAGCATGATGGCACTTCACAGCCACGTAGAGGAGCTTTAATCACTTCTTCGTGCTAAATTTTATCAAAATCGGGTTAAGCTTTGTAGAAATATTGGTAATAATAGTTTTAGAAAGGGCCTTATTTGGGTGGGGCAAACTCCCCTCCTTATGAGGCATAGCGTCGAGACTTTTAAAGTACAAATCTGTACAAAATTTCGATTCGATTGACACTCCAGTCATGAAAATCGGCTCACGTGTCGATAATTTGAAACGATTGCTATACTTCCCCTTAACAAGTGTAAGAGCAGATCGTCGCTTTATTGTTAGGTAGGGGAGCCCTAACCCTATCATCCTACCAAATTTTATCAAAATAGGGCCAAGATTTACAGAGTAATTAGTAATAATAATTTTGGAGGGGGCCTTACATAAAGGGGGCTAACTCCTCTCCCATTCGATGTACAGGGCCGAGACCCCCAAAAGGCACATCTACATAAAGTTCCGAATCGAATGACACCTCATTCATGAAAATCGGTTCACGCGTTTAGGCGCTACGTTGTTTACAAAAAAGGTAACAACAAGAACAAGAACAAGAAGAAGAAGAACAAGAACAAGAACATTTTTTGAAAAAGCCGTTTTTGCTCATTTTCGGCAACTTTTTTTCTCGAAACCTATTAGATCTGGGTGGTTGCAAAAAAATTATAGTTATAAAGGAGAATTTGGAGTAAGATTTAAAGAAAATTTGGGAATTTTATCTTTTATAGAAAAATAGAAAAAAATTGTCAAAGTTGGGTGTTTTTCAACGTTACACTTTTTCGTGCAGTTTTTGATGGTCAACCCTTATACAACTGTCCTACCGGACAGTTTTAATGTTATAATCCAGGATACTCTCCACATTTTGTAAATTATCATCATGAACTATATATCTTTGTATGTAACGCTGGCGGTAGTCACAACAACCAGAACAGATTAGAATAAGATGCTCCAAAACATTGCCTATAACCTTATTACACAATTTACAAATTTCTGCTGCTTTGAAAATATACATTTTCCCTTTTATATAAAACCTTAAAAAGTCATCATTTGCAACCCTCAATTGGCTGACTATCCTTATTTTTTCAAAACTTGTACAAAATTTTATATAATCCTCAGGCTCAAAACATTTAAAATTAAAAACTCTACGATAAAAAGGCAGATAATTTGAGTTAATAATTCTATTCAAATCAACCGATAACAAGTTATTATTAAACTTCTCCAACAAGTTCTTCCTATTCTCTATTAGATAACTTATATCCGACGTAGTAAAAATTTTTGGATCTCTTCCATTTTCTGCAAGACATTTAACATGGCTCACCCAGTTATAATTGACATCAGCACAGACGGAATCAATCTTGCAAAGTGCTCTAAAGCAGTGTTTTAACAGATTATTTTCCGGTAATTTCATCAACTTTATCCAATAATTCACCACCCCATTGAACACCTTTGCAGCAACCTGACTCCGTCCCAATTCCAATCGAACCACATAGTTAGGAGTACATTTGGGCCAGTAAAAAAGGGACTTAAGGAACTTACATTGAACGGTTTCCAAGGCGTCAAGATAACGTAGGCTCCAAATTTCGGACACATACAATAAAGTAGATGCCACCATCGCATCAAATAAGGTCATTTTTGTTCCCCAAGTATCCGATCTACCCTTAACCAAAATCTTCCTTACTTTTGCACCGGCCACCGCTGATCTCTGTATAAAATGATCTGAGGCTTGTTTAAATTTACCCGAAGATGAAAATGATACCCCAAGATAAGTATAGTTTCGCGTATAATCAAGCTCCAAATCGTGCCAAAAAAGAGGTTTTAGTTTTTCCATTCTTCCGGATTTATGAAATACCAACACTTTAGATTTATTTGGGTTTAGTGTTAATGAATTATTGCCACAGTATACTTTTAACAAATTTAATTTCTTCTGCGTTTCCGACCAAGAGTTGCTTGGTTACCGGCTGAATATTTTCATTTTATTTATTTATTTATTTTTGTAACAGAATTCTCTCGAAAACTCAATTTGATAATGCATTTATCGGATTATTGTTTGCATGTGGTGCATATGAGGCCAAAAATGTACGATATTTCCCTTTTCTATAGAACAAAAAATAGGGACGAGCATTCTTCTCAAAACACTGTGAGCAGAAATGTATAGACGGAAATTATGAGGTTTATTCGAGTGGATCAAAGAAATAATCGCTTACAAACCGATAAATTTGCTTTGATTTCTAAATTTTGGAACAAATTCGTAGAGAACAGTCAAAACTGTTCTAACCAAGGAGCATATATCTCTTCCAAGGAAATTTATTCCCAACAAAAGTCAAGATGCAGATTTACTCAGTACATGCCAAAATAAACCGGACAAATTTGGTATCAAATCTTGGCTAGCGTTCGATGCAATAAAAGGCTTTCCATTTTTGGGAAAACGTGAAAGCAGAGAACCTATAGTTCCGCTTTGGGAGTTTGTAGCTCTGAAATTAGCAGAAATGTATACAGCTCGTGGGAGAAATATAACCGCGGAAAATCTCGGAGATGGCCTCAACAAATAGTTTTCAATATCCTAGACTTAGCCCCGGGATAAATGCGTGGATTTTTTTTATCAAAAACTACTGGAAGTGAAATTTCAAGGCAAAAGTTTGTATTACCATTGCGAAAGCATGACAAATACTAGTACACGAACAAATGGTCGGAAAATAGCGAAATAAGATACTGCAAAGGCAATTAGACTAAAAATTGCTGTGTTAAACTGTAAAAAATACGTATGCGAGAAATGTGCAATTGAGAAGCCTGTAATTATAAAAAAATGATGCAAGAAAGAGTAAAATCTACGAGATTTATTTTTAAACAAAAGAAACTACGCTTTTTCATGGTTTAATAATTATTATCTTCATTCTAAAATAAGAAATTTAAGTAATTTTAAAGTCCGGTCATTTGACCGCTCACGGTAGGAACAGTTATGCATAAATGTCGGTAGGTTTAGTGTTAAACCAGAGTTAGCCGTAGCATGAGACGGAAACATTGCAAATGTTAAAAAGACTACACCAGAGTTAGTCACTGTTGTTTTTCTGCTGCGGGCAGGATAAACATTACCAGAATGAGTCAGGGCTAAATAAAGTTTTCCTTCAACAAACAGTCCCTAGTGAAAATTTTAACCTTGATGTATACATCGTATTATAATATTCTTGGCCACATTATTTATAATTACTTAAAAATTATACAGGGTGTCCTGGGGCTAAGTTGTCCAACCCCCTTAATTTTTTGAGTAGCATCTAATGATATTATAAAAAACGAAATTCTGCTGCTGATATTCCGGTTTAGAGATACTAACTTTGTTTTTCAAATGGGAATCCCTATTTTTGATTGTGAATTCTAAAAGTACTTCTCTTTTTTTTGTGAGAATAACTGTTTTTGAAAAATGAAAATTGCTTTTCTTGTTCCCAAGTTATGCATTTTTGAACTAAAAAAAAAAAAATATTTTCCGCTGTCTGTAGGCATTTTATTTAAAAACCATAATGATTATGGATAAAGCAAAAGGGTCTGTCCAAAGAGCAAAAACAAAAATGCAAGATGCTCTCTTGTTTACTGTTTTAATCCCAAAAAATTGTAAACAATTTCTTGTTTTTTAAAATTACTTTCAGTCTACCTTAAACTTACAAGATGAACCGCAAGACTGAAAGATAAACCATCCATATTCTAAAAACGAAAAAACTGATATGTACGTCATTTTTGTTGGGTGCCGTCGTCAAACAGCTGCAACCAGGAGAGATTTCCTTAACGAAGACACCTAAGCCGGAAAACGATTGCTCTTATTGCTAAAAAAATAGGGTGTTCCCATTTGAAAACAGAAAAGTTTGTCTCACTAATCTGCATGGACAACATAGCCCGGACACCCTGTATAATTTTTATATTAAAAAACAAAAATCTACATTTAGAAATTAAAATAATTTCAGAAAATCTATTAGATTCCAAAAATCATGAATAATCCTGCTGAGTATTTTTCGAAGAGCATTTTGCAAATTTGGGTGAGGGGTTTAATATTGAAAGGTGTTTTGATTGAGGTGGCGAAATGTTTATTAAAAGTCTTATCACTAGGGAACGGATTCGTATGTATTTACATATTTTTTTCTAGGCAATTTACAGACGTTTTTCAACTAGAAGTATTCATACTGACACTTTTTAAGCCGTTTGAGTCTACTTTTATTTCACATATTTCCACATATTTGGATGTTATCGCATATTTATACATATTTGATTAAAATAAATAAATATTTCTACATATTTAATCAAAATATGTACATATTTTTCATTTTGGGCATATTTTCATAATTGGGAGGTGGTTGACAGGAACTGTGAACTGCAGACTGTAGGGCTGTGAATCACAGTGGGTACAATGGTTATTGTAATTTACACAGAATGCTGCTAAACAGTGACGGGCACTTGTTAGTTCTTTGAAGTTGTCTGACGTTGTCTGTTCTTTCAGCTCGTTCGTTGAAGTGTCCAATTCATTTCGTTCGGTCACTTAGTGTATTCTTTTTTTGGGTGAAATGCCACGAACATCGGCCTCAAACAAACAACTGGTGGCTAAATATCTTCGCGAGTTTCCAGCAGAAATTTTTTCGAAGTGATGGAGACATTTTGTACTGCACAGCTTGTGACAAGCGCGTTTCTAGCTCTCAACGTTCCCAAGTCACCCAACATATTGCCATCGGATCGCACATAGAGAATAAAAACAGAAAGAAAGAGAGGACGTCCTATCAAGCCTTCCTTACATCTCCATCATCAAGTAAGTCTGCTCTGAGTACAGATCTGTGTCAGGCTTTGGTTAGAGCAGATATCCCTTTCCACAAACTTAAAAATCCTCATTTCAAAGGATTTTAGTCGTTACAAGTCCATCTTACGCCCAGATAGTCGTCACTTTACGTTTCAACGTTTGAAATTTCATGTGGTTGCAAACAATTTCGAAGAGTGAAGTTTTCAAAATTGAAAATTTAACACATCTTTTTATAAATAGTAAAAATGTTCTTTGTTGTTTAAATCATTATAACTTGTAAAAACAAATTATTTTGTTCCTAATAAATTATTATAAATTGTAAAAATGTTCTTTTCTTGTATAAATAATTATAACTTGCCCCCCCCCCCCAAAATTCCATTTTCATAAAAAAAAATGTCCATTTTACTTAAATATTCCAGAAAATATTTTAAGAAAATCACATATTTTCCACATAATTGACGAAAATAAATGCATATTTTAATTAAATATTTGGCATTTTTAAATACATAAAAATCCGTTCCTTACTTATCACAGTAGAATATAGTCTTGCTTATAAGCAGAATTGAACAGTCAGTCGCAACTATAAAATATGAAATACATGTTTTGTGGGTTTAGTATAACTTAATTAATACACCCTGAGTATAGTTAAAATCGTTTTTATTATTTGGTTATAGCAGGTGTATTTATTTATTTATTTTTTTTAAATTTCGGAACGGTTTCATATTTTCATTCATCATCAGATTGATGTAGAGAATTTGACCTCCACTTACTGAAAGATTCTATTATTATTATTATTGAATAGAAATCTTTTTGCGTCCAGATATGAGGTATTCTTCTCGCCAATTAATTGCTTTAAAGTTTTCTCTTGCTTATATTGGGGACACATATTCACGTTTGTTGCCAAATGGCTAGCACTGCCGCAATTCACACAGTTAGCTGTGTTATCTTTACATTGAGATGCTTCTTGATTATTCCCACATTTTTCACATCTTACATTCCCCTTTACCTTGGTCTTTAAAGTGATCAAATCTTAAACACTGTTTGCATTGTATGACATTTTGAATGTAATTGTGGACTTCGTATTGTACGTGATGTATATACACGTATTGTGGTAACTGCTGCCCTCTAACCGAGAACAAAACCGACTGGGTGGGAACGCATTTTGTCTCTTTCGTATCCCTGTCTATAACTTTTCGCTTTAATCGTCTGATTTCTATTAGCTGGTATTCAACTCCTAATGGACCCCTCATAACCTCCTTTATCTCTTCTTCTGTCAGATCCGTATCTACACCCCTAATTACACCCCTTCTCTGCAACAAAATATCTGGGTATGTAGACTTTGAAATCCTTTTCCTTTAAAATTACGGAACTCAATAATCTGTTGGCAGATACACCATTGTTCATCTCTACTCTCAACCTGTTTATGCCAAGCTTTTTTAATTCTGTCTATATTTTTGGAAATGTCTACGTGTTTTTCGTATAGTAATTTCCCAACTGACATTGGGTGCACTCTCGAAATCCCCTTTTTTGTCGTTATTAGTACTTTCCACAGTGACGTAAAAGGGTCCCAAATCCGTACTTTGGTATTCCATATTTATACTTTTGTTAGTCACATTTGTGTAAATTTGTTCATCACTTCCTTCTTAGTCGGTACTTACCTCAGTCATTTTCATAGCTACCTTCATATCCGGCGGTTCGCCCAACATGCTTCTACTGGTAGAGACCAATCCGCTCTCCGTTCCTTTACGTTTTCCGGTCATGTTTACCACCTTCTTGACTGACTTAGTAGGCATAATTGTGATTTTTAATGATATTTTTGAATTTCCAAAAAACGCTTGGTTATTATTATAATTATTATTTATTTTTTCTTACTAATTCGCCGGCAAGTATGAGACTTTTGTGCGGCCAAAAAGCAAGGTAGATTTGTAATCCTGTACTTTTAGATAGATAGATAAAAATTTATTTAATAATTGAAAGTATATACATATACACATTGGAGTGCCAATATAAATACTATAACCTCCAGCTAATGAATTACATAAATTGTTACAGAATATAAAAGTATAAAAGTAAATAATTAGGGGAAAAACCATGAAAAACCCTCAGCATAATCCTGTACTTTTATATCTCAGTGAATTTTATTAGTAACTTAATTCTCCAGAGTTAACGGTAGCGACTCCATTATTTGTTCTTTGTTTTCAAAAATTTAATGGAAACATTAATTAATAATGGATTCGCAAAATGTTCTGTTTTTGTTAAAATTTATTTTGTATTTTACAATCTGTATAAATATATACAATAAGTAAATAGGAGGTAAATGAGATGAACTGGTGCGGGAAGAGTAGGAGGAGAGAAGCTACCCAGTGGTACACTCTATAGGAGATAGGGGAATGTGAGGAGGAGAGTGTGAGGAGGAGAGTACGAGGAGGACAGAGGAGAGAGAGGAGAATAATGATTTAGGTCTTCAGCCTACAAGGAAGTCGCGGGGCCACTGGCGATTCAGTCGGCGAGGAGTATTGTTAGGGATGTCTGAGGAGGCGAGAGACAGTACAAGAGGATTAGAGCTAGTCGAGAGAGCAGTATGGAATTTTTGGTATTTAGTCTTGGAGAGTTGGTCTACGAAGGGAATGTTGAGGTCGTTGTGAAGAGTTAGGTTAGTCACTTAGAAAGGAGCGTCAACTATCTGTCGGAGTAGTTTTGATTGAAATATCTGTACAGTCCGTATGTTTGTAGGTTTGGCTGAACTCCACAGCTCTAGTCCGTAAGTCCACATAGGTTTGAGGATAGTACTGTATAGTAATCGTTTGAGTTCAATGGGTAATTTGGAGCGTCGTCCAAGTAGTCTGTAGAGCAGTTTCGCACGATTCGTCATTGCTTGTCTTTCAAGTCTAATGTGAGGGTTCCACGTGAGTCGTTTGTCTATGTAGAGCCCAAGGAAGCGCACCAGATCTGTACAAGGAAGAGGATTGCTGTTGAAGAGGACAGGAGCTCCGCCTGAGAGTAAACGTGGCATGCTGGCATTTCTGTAGGTTCATTTTAATCCGCCACTTCTTTGCCCAAGATTTTATGTAAGTGTGTCTGTAACTTAAATGAAGCTGATGTAGGATGCGTACTTGTGGCTAACATGGCTGTGTCGTCGCAAAATGTAAAATTATAATCGTATATTTTCATTGTGGACAAATTTAGAGTTTAGAACAAATTTCACTAAATTTGATTTCATTACGATTTAAAAGAAAATTCAAATGCAAAAGGGAAAAATTGCCAGTAAGTAAAAACGTTAATAAGAGTTACGAAATCTCATTTGTGAACTAGTTTTTCTTTTATCAAGAAAATTTAGATGGAATAAACAAAATACGGGGGAAAAATGTATTTTTCGCATAAACTCAGATAGTAGTTGGTTTTAAAATGTTATCACTTTAAAATGAATAATGCAACCACAATGTTCCCAATTTAAAATTACTATTACAGAATTTTAATAAGTTTATGGTATTATTTTAGTTAAAAGAAAATGGTCTCCCAATTTCCCTACCCTCTCTCGATCGGTCTTTCGTCCTGTTAAAGCGAGGAAATTCGCCTTCACAAGGAAATTTGCTCAGGCAGAAGTTTAAAGCCCAGTATTTTAATTATTTCCACGGAAAATCTAACGAGTGCTTTAACATCCGTATCCAGTTTATTTTTAAAGTTTTTCCGGAAAAGTTTCTTTAAAAATTGTCACACAAGTGTCAAAGAACTTTTCTCTTTTTCCCTCTTATTTTTTTTTGTCATTTCATTTTTCCTTTAACGCGTCTTTCTGCCTTAAAAAAAAATAGATAACTAGTTTTAGACTCTTAAATCGAATTAAAAAAGAACTGTGGCTGTGTCATGGACACGGCCGTGTGTTGTACGTGAATACGTTTACGTAACGGGTTATATTTTTTATATAAAATATTTTTATTTAGTATTTAGGATGAAATCAAGGAAACAAATAATTACTGTGTTACAATATAACTTTATTAATTACAGGTCTGTGATACGAAAAGTACGACACAAATGGCATACAAGATACATCGAGATTTCTGGTAAACGTTAAATCAATATAGGTATTACCTAACGTTGTTGGAGAAGTTTCAATAGTAAGACAAATTGAACTCGCTGAGCATGAAGTTGGGCAATGAGCGGTTTTGTGAGACATCAACATTAAAGTCTCCAACTAACATAATTGGTGTAGTAAGATCAGGCTCGTAATCGGGTATAATTTTTGCGATGTTTTTGGAATATTTTAGCAACGATCGTAACATAAAGAGTTTAATTTCTGCTAACGCTGTGCCCGGATGGATATACACACACCCGAGTACGAATTTGAAGATGCCATTGGCCTTTTTCGTTTACTGGACAGACATCACCAGCTTTTGCGTCTTTCATTTCCAAATAAATTTCCGAAATGTCAATGTTAACTCCTTTACAATCAGTGAAGCTATTGATGTTGCTATACAGGGTGTCCCAAGCGATATGGATAACGACTTTTTCTCGGAAACTAAGATAGCTAGAAAAAAACTAATAAATACGTGTTCCCTTAGTTTTTTGTTAGGAATCCAAATTTAATTTGTAAATTTTTTTCGGTGCTTCCAGAAGCGAGATACAGGCACCAACTTCATTTTTTCAAATAGGAAGGTGCGGTTTTTATTTCAGCAATAGATTCCTCTATTTTTTTAAAGAAAAATTTACTTGAACGGTTTTTTTTCTGTGAGCGATATTTTAGAAGTTATGAATCATCACCTTGTTTTTCAGGGATACCCAAAGGAAATAGTCCATAGGTGTCAAATCCGGTGAACGAGGTGGCCACTGAATCGCCCCCCGTGTCGATATAACACGCCCATCAAATTTCCTATCGAGATATCTCTTTACATGCCTGATGGTGTTATATCCATCACGGGGGGCGATTCAGTGGCCACCTCGTTCACCAGATTTGACACCTACGGACTATTTCCTTTAGGGATACCTGAAAAACAAGGTGATTATTCATAACTTTTTTCTTTCTTTCCTTATTTCTGCTTATCTAAAAGCATTTCTAAATCTAGGTGCATCAGAATCAAGCCGGGATTGCATCTGTAGATGAACTAAAGCAGAGAATAATAGATACCTGTAACTCGGTTAAAGCCGAAACTATTTCTTTGGCAGTAAGGGACAATTGGCAGGAAAGAGCATGGCTATGCATCTCTAATGGTGGAGGCCATTTCGAGCATGATCTGTAATATTAATGAGGAGTAAAATTTATAATAAAATAGTACTTTTCTTCTTATTCAATCAAAAAACCGTTATAATATTATCATTTTGAAATTTCTTATAAGAATCATGTTTTCATTCATAACTTGTAAAATATCGCTCACAGAAAAAAACCGTTCAAGTAAATTTTTCTTTAAAAAAATAGAGGAATATATTTCTGAAATAAAAACCGCACCACCCCATTTGAAAAAATGAAGTTGGTGCCTGTATCTCGCTTCTGGAAGCACCGAAAAAAATTTGCAAAATAAATTTGGATTTCTAACAAAAAACTAAGGGAACACGTATTTTTTAGTTTTTTTCTAGCTATCTTAGTTTCCGAGAAAAAGTCGTTATCCATATAGCTTGGGACACCCTGTATATGGCGATTCCACCGGCTTTGCGACTTTTACCATTCCATTGTTTTTGAGAAGCCCTTTCCAACCGTATACGATCTCTGTATTTGGTTTTGGCTTTTCGAGGCGTATAGGCCGACATTATATATTTTTGATAATATTTTTTTATTCTAACACCTAACACTTCGTTGGCCCGGAGCCCTGTTTTGGGGTTTCGAAGTGTGTCAAGACTGCGGCCATTAATTTGTGGGTGCAGAGTAGGTCTCAGGAGTGGTGGCTCGCCACCACTGGACAGAGACAGGCGAAGGAGTTCATCAGAGGCTATTCGCCGAGGCTGACTGCAGAAGTAATCCGTCAAGGCCGGGGGGCTATAAGGATAATTGTAGGCTTATTAACTGGCCACTGCAGACTCAGGAAACACATGCATCGCATGGGCCTGGCAGATGACAGCCTTTGTAGGATCTGCCAGGAAGAAGAGGAAACTGCACTGCATGTGTTGTGTCAGTGTGAGGGGCTTGTATGGCTAAGGATGTTACTTCTCGGGGAGGAAAAACCAAGGCCTGAGAGCTTTACCCAGGAGTCACTCTCCAGAATTAAGAGTCTAATTAAACGGACGGGTCTGGAGGGTGAGCTCTAAAGTCGGGGAGCCACAATAGATCCAAAGGTGTCGCAGTGGTGGCGTAGGCCTTGAGGCCGCCCTAATTTAATCTTATCTTATCTTAACACCTTATTATATTCACTGTCACTATTTTACACTAATGTTTCATATCAAATTTAAAGACGTATTCACGTCAAAAATATATTTTGGCATACACTAATTATAGTTAAGTAGATTAATTTATTTATGTGCAGCAGTTGAATGGGTAAACTTCATTGCCTTCTAGATCACCTAAAATCCCGGTTGCCACCAGGAATATCCGTTTTTTAAGACACTTTAAGAATAAAAAAGTGTTCGTTTTTTTTTTCTTAGTGGTATTTTGGAGAAAGCGGAAATCACAGAAACAAGTGTGAAACTTCACATTTTGATTTAGTCACACCAGAGTTACGGCTACCTCTATCAGAAATACCATTTTGATTAATGGATTGCTTTTATTATTATTATTATTTTATTTTGACATTGGCATTGGCTTTTATCATAATGCTGCCAACATTGACACAAAAAAAGGCACGAAGTAATAAGTTAAACAGTAGTATAGAATAAATCTTTTTTATTCAATAAATATGTACAAAATAATAATAATAAATATACGAAGTATTTAGTAGTAGTAGTAGTAGACTTTATTTAACAAATAAATTACAATAATTAAAATAAATATGCATTATATAATGTAATAATAAAGATTTTATCTCTGATCAATTGATCGTCGGAGGAGTCTATGTAGCGGACATTAAAAATGAATGCAATTTAACTTCTAAGATTTAAAAAAATGAAAAAGAAAGAGAAATAATAATACAATAAAATTAAGCTAAATGAAATAACGAAATAATGAAATCTGTATACATATTACAAAATGAAAACAATTTAATTACATTATAAAAAGTGAAAAAGAAAGAAAAACCAAAATATAATAATAAAATAATTATAATAATATAATAAAATAAATGAAATAAATAACTAATACTTTTAGAAGATGAATACAACATAGATTTTTTAAATATTTCCTAAATTTCTTAGAAGAGTAAAAGAGAAGGAGAAATAATAATGCAATAAAATAAATATCTGTGTTCATGTTAAAAAATAAAAGAGATTAATTTCATTACAAAAAGCGATAAAAGAAAGAAAAATAATAATATAATAAAAATAATTGAAATAAACATCTGTAATATAAACCAGAAAATGAAATTAAGGAAAATAACAATAGTAATAATAATATATATATATAAATAATATAATAAAAGTACACCATACACTACCTATATTGTGTGATGGAAGGCCTTCAACCGATCGGACTATTTTAGAGGAAACTGCTAGATTAAGAAGTTTGCAAATAAGGGAATGCCTATCAATAGTATCGAAGGCAGCCGAGAAATCCACAACATAATGTATAGACCTTCTGTTTTTTTTTTTTTTACTAAGTTTATATTTAATTACGTTTAAAAGAGTGAATACATTATCTGTTGTGGAGTTAAACAGTAGTATAGAATAAATCTTTTTTATTCAATAAATATGTACAAAATAATAATAATAAATATACGAAGTATTTAGTAATTAATATCGATTCTAGTGTAAACAATCATGCGTCTGTCTTACTACAGTTAGCAGAATTAAATATTGTTGAAACTTAGTACAATTTGTACTAAAAATTAGATTCCCTCAGCACAAGCCTTATCTACAATAACCCATTCAGACAGTCGTCCACGACGCCTGAAATGACGTTGGCCCCGCGACCTTTTTGTCAATTTCCTAAACTTCCTTACAACCTCCAGAGAGTTCCAGCCATTGGCTGGCCCCTCTCAACCTAGTCAACATGTCTCCCCGTTGATTGTGGCGCTGGATCCTCCAGGATTCAATAAAAGAATCTGTGCCTAACTTGATATAGAACACATTTACATGTTGTATACAGGGTGACCAAAGTTATATGCTCCACCCACTTTTTTTTTAAACGGCGAGAAATTTCGAAAAAATGAAAAACGCGTATTTAATCATTTTTAGTCTAGTTTATTTTCAGTGATTGACCCATTTTTTTAAACCCCTGTATCTCGAGATACAGCATCCAACTTTGTTTTTTCAAATGGAAGAATCTGTTCAAACTGGGCACAATCAACGGATAGGCAAGCAAAAACTCTGGACTCCCACGCTTTGTTTGTAGCAGCACTTATGGTGGTAAAGTCAAGATCTAGGCAGGCTAGAATTATTCCACGTTTCTGATCATACTGTACACTTTATTTTTTAGATATCCCCACAAAAAATAGTCCATTGGGGGTTAAGTCCAGAGATCGAGGTGTCCCTAAGCACTTGTCATGGAAATTTCTGTCCAGCTAACCTCGAACAATTCTCGCATTATGTGCCGGGCAATCATCTTGTTGAAAATACACATCTAGCCGACGTTGTAGAGGAACATCTTCAAGCAGAACTGGCAAATTGTCTCTTAAAAAAAAAGTTAGAAACCTTGCACCAGTTAAGTTCTCTCTGTAGGAGTATGGGCCGATTAGTTGATTTCCTAAAACTCCACACCAAACGTTTGTAGAAAAAACAACTTGAACGTCGAATAACTCTAGCCTGCCTAGAACTTGACTTCGCTACCATAAGTGCTGCTACGAGCAAAGCGAGGGAGTCCAGAGTTTTGGCTTGCCTATCCGTTGATTGTGCCCAGTTTGAACAGATTCTTTAAACAAAATAACGCAATTTTGACAATAAACTGAAATTTGTTTTTCATATTTTAAATTACCATAACTTTTGAAAAACATAACCGATTTCAAAAATTCTTTTTTTGTTTTTTTTAGGAGCTCAAATACTATAAAAATATGCAACAAAAAATATAACGTTCCATTTGAAAAACAAAAGTTGGATGCTGTATCTCGAGATACAGGGGTTTCAAAAAATGGGCCAATCACTGAAAATAAACTAGACTAAAAATGATTAAATACGTGTTTTTTTCGAAATTTCCCGCCGTTAAAACAATAAATGGGTGGAGCATATAACTCTGGTCACCCTGTATATGTATGTACATGTTGTAAATAAATAAAAAGTAGATGGCTACTAATTTACTATTCAGTTAATCCGAATGTACCAATTTCGAAAAAGAAAATGATGAAAACTACGAAAATCTAATCAATGAAATGGTAATTCTGGTTAGTCGATTTCCCTCAAACTTGGAATTTTAGTCACATATCTTTATCCTTATTAAAATTTAATAGGTGATAAGTCCGTACATTGCACTGAAATGGTACTTAAAAAGTAATTACAACTTCACCACTCGCCGAGAAGTGCCTCCCTCCTAATCGAACTTTACTAGGTCAATGTTATTAACAAAAACTTTTGCAACCAATTTATTAGCAATAACCAGACCAGGGTTTAGCTTCGGCCCTTACAGAATCATGGACTTCCACTTTTTGACGGAGTTTCACCTTTCTCCATCGCTGGCTAGAATATCCTATTCCTCCTCAGGTCTATTTCGTACCATCATGTGTCCCATTCGGCGCACCCTTCAAAATCTTAGCTTTTTACAAAGAGTTGCTCCTTAGCTCCAAGTTTCTCCTTATAGAGTACATTCCAATTTCGTATTGTTAGGTCAGGGTAGTCCTTAACATCCTTCACTGTCAATAATTCATTCGTAACTGTAGTTAGGTTAAAATTATAAGGCTAAATCAACGAAGACATATCGTAATAATCAGTAATACCACAATGTGATGAATCATAATATTATACACGAAGACAATAGCACAAAGATCGCTCAGACCCACTGGTAATATCGTAATAAGGCGCCACGGTAGCCGAGAAGCGGTCAGAGGCGAGACCTTAGAAGCTAAATGTATTGCGGTACTGGGTTCGATTCCCGGTCTTACGCCTTGGATTTTACTGAATGGCTAATAAAAGAAATTTACAGTAAAGTATGTTTGCTAGTCGCCTCCGTCCACGACACCTAATTGGTAGTTGTACGTAAAGCCCGCCTGAAAAAATAGGCAATTACTTTACTTTACTCAATAAAGACATAACAGTAGGGGACATGTTTATGAATTTGCTTTCAAAATGAAATTCAAAGTGAGGCTACTGGCATCAAAAGAAACTAGTATGTAAACTGAAGCGGTATACGATATCATGAAAATTTAAGTTCATTATATTTTATGTTTACTCCAGCGGAAATCAAACATTTTTTGACAGATTCTATTCAGTTCTATTTACCTTGTTTATTCCTTTATAATTGGATGAGAATGTCTAACTTCTTACGCTCCTCTTACTTGGTCACTGTCAACTGTAGACAAACATACACACATCTAGTATGGGCTAAAATTTTTTTTCCATATTCAGTAGACCTTCACAAAGAATTTTTTAGTGAAAATTATCCTAAAATAATTTCACTTTAAGCCCGGTATTCGTAATATTGCGTTCTGTTAACAATTCAAACTTCAACGTGTTTTTGTAGACTAGGTTGTGTCAATAACTGATGTAAATATAGAATTGTTTTGAAAATCCAGTGTAAATTTCAGTTTGGTCTGGGCCTGTTATTGATCTAATATTTAAGTAAACATCAGTAACAATAATCAGGAATAATTGTGGATATAATCAAAACCACTATTTGAAACAAAATTTTTGATCTATTATGAACATTGAATAATAAATTATTAGACAGCCATTCGTGAAATGTAATATTTGTTCCAATACTAACAAGTATTCTTATTGTAAATTAATTCCACAAACCACGAACAATACTAGTAATTGTACAAAATCAATATGGTACACTCGTTTGGTTAGTTATTCTGGTACAAAATCAACATCAAACCAGATTCTTACAAAAGTTGATGGGTTTTGCGAGTTCATTTCCTGTTAAAATGTCAATTCTTAGAATCTCTTATTGAAAAATTAGGTACTAAAAAAGTTATACTTCTTTGAGGTAAATTATTTACAATTAGTGGTCAACCAGCAATGAACGATTCGTCCATGACTTTGAAATTGAACTTTTGTGATAAATTTAACTCTTTATTAAAAAAAAAAAAATTATATTACGAACATTTTTTTGATTTTCTAAATGAGAAATGAGAAAATAATCTGGTGTAAGCACACGTACGAATATCTCTTAATATATCTCTCAAAATTATCTTAAAACGTCAGCTTAACTATAGAATCATAATATCTTAACAAAATCTTTAAGTATAACGATTTGGTTAAACGAAAAAGGTATCTAATTGAGCGAGAAAATGAACATACATACTTACGAGGGTCGTTTGAAAAGTCCGTGCAAAGTCAGAGAGATAGCACCACTGGCGCGTATCGAGGTTATGTTTAGTTAGTACCATCTCTTGGAAGAACACACACCAAGTTTCAGCCAGATCGGTCTATTTCTTTGTGTTTGGCATTCGTTTGAATCGAGGAAGTCGAGTGATTTTCAAAAAATGGACGAAAAAGAATTTCGTGTGTTGATTAAACACTACTTTATGAAAGGCAAAACGCCTCAGGAGACTAAAGAGAAGCTTGATTAAACATTATGGTGACTCTGCACCTTCGATTAGAACAGTTTATAAGTGGTTTCAAAATTTTCGGAGTGGCCATATGGGCACAAGTGACGCTGAACGTTCTGGACGCCCTGTTGAGGTTACTACTCCAGAAATCATTGATAAAATCCATGATATGGTGATGGATGACAGAAGAGTGAAGGTGCGTGAGATTGCTAGTGCTGTGGGCATCTCGAATGAACGGGTACATAATATTTTGCATCAACATTTGGACATGACAAAGCTATCCGCAAGATGGGTGCCGCGATAGCTCACGCTTGACCAAAAACGAAATCGTGTAAGGACGGTTTGCAGCTGTTCCAGAAGAATCCGCAGGACTTTAAGCGTCGTTTCGTCACTGTGGATGAAACATGGATACATCACTACACTCCTGAGACCAAAGAAAAATCTAAACAATGGGTTCCAAGGTGGAATCTGCGCCCAAAAAGGCAAAGATCGTTCCTTTGGCCGGAAAGATTATGGCGACTGTCTTTTGGGATTCGCAAGGAATAATCCTCATCGACTATCTGGAAAAGGGTAAAACTATTACAGGTGCATATTATTCATCGTTATTGGACCGTTTGAAAACTGAGCTGCAAGAAAAACGCCCACGATTGGCCCACAAAAAAGTCCTTTTCCATCACGACAACGCACCAGCTCACACCTCAGCAGTTGTGGTCGCAAAATTAATGGAAATAGGGTTCCAACTCGTTTCACAACCACCCCTATTCTCCAGACTTGGCTCCCTCGGACTACTATTTGTTCCCCAATATGAAGAAATGGCTGGCGGGAAAAAGATTTTATTCAAAGGAGGAGGTGATTGCAGAAACGAATGGCTATTTTTCAGACTTGGACAAATCCTATTATTCGGAAGTGATCAACAAACTAGAGCAGCGTTGGACGAAGTGTATAAGCCTAAAAGGAGACTATGTTGAAAAATAAAAAAGGTTTACCCCAAAAAATTAAGTAGTTTTTATTTTTGCACCGACTTTTCAAACGACCCTCGTAAGTTCATAATTTCAGCCAATTAGAAACGTGAAAGCTTTTGTGTTTTATTTAAATTGGTTGTGCTTTGTGTGATTTTTTAAAATAGTTTTTTGAGATATTTTCTCCAAATACCCACTTATCACATGGATCATTTTCCAAAACCCACTTTTTCGAATTCTTAAAGCTGATTAAATCTCCAAATAGAACATGTGCCATCATCGTAATATTTTTCTCTAATTATGAGATAGGTAAAAACGGTTCCTGATAGGTAAATTAAGATCATCCAATATGATTATGATTTCCTTTTATAGTTTAGGCGGACGGTGAATGACTCAATTGCAAAGCATTGCATGTTTAAATATTATGATTTTAGTATAATTATGCTTGTGTGCAGGTATAATTGCGTAACATATCTCACTAATTAAAAAATAAACTTTTAAATATAAGGTATGGCTATTAAATAACGAGACTATTGCTGTAAAACATTTTATTTTAAATTTATACATATTTAGTTATTATCACCTTCAATATACGTACACCTTTCCCCTATCCCTAAAACGCTCCAAGCGGATTTACCATTGTTCGAAACAGTGCTGGAAGTCTTTTTCTCTGAGCTCCTGCATGACGTGTGCGGCTTTTTCTTTCTCAGCTTCAACGGACTGAAATCGTGTTCCTTTTAATGCAGATTAGACTTTGTGGGAACAGATAAAAGTCACATGGGCCCCAGGTCAGGCGAATAAGGCGGATGAGGCCTAAAACTGGGATGTTGTACTTGGCTAGAAACGTCTTGACAGACAATGGCAGTGTGAGCCAGCGCGTTGTCTTGATGGAGAACCTCATGACTTGTTCTTTCACAAATTGGGTCGTTTTTTCCTTACTCTTGCACGGAGTTAAGCAAGCACCTCGATATTTTCATCCGTTTTGGACGTGGAAGGGCGACCCAGGCGGTCATCATCTCCGACGTCTTCTCGGCCATCTTAGAAACGCTTGAACCACTCAAAAACTTGCGCACGTGATACAACATTCATCGCCATAAACTTCTTTTAAGAAATGATAAGTTTTAGTAACGGTTTTACCCAGTTTTATGTAAAATTTCACGACAATTCGTTGCTCTACTACATGTGTAGTATCATGTTTTCGGCAAAACGAAACTAACACCTCTTACACAAACGACAGTTCCGGTCAGACAGATTTCTCTACAAACACTTGAGACGCTGCAATCGAAAGAGAAGGCTTTACGCTGCACAGCTGTCGGTCGTTAGGATTTGGTGCATGCATAGTTCTTCTGAAGCAGTATCAGTCTCGTTATTTAATAGCCACACCTCGTATGATCTAAGGCAACAAAAAATGCCATAAATGAGGACATTTAAAATCTAATTTATTTTATTAAATAAACTAAAAGGTCCATGAAGTAAAACAAAGGTTTATTGTTTAAATGTAGAATAAAAAGGGAGTATAATGATGACGATTAAGAGATGTAAATAAAGTAATAGAGTAAATTAAGTGCCCGCATTTCCTTAGTTTCATCATCGTAAAAGGAGCCCTTATCATAACGGTAGTTAGCGTAATATATTTGCAACAGTTAACTAGTGCTGAGACGAGCTTAAATACGCTTACAACCATTACTCGCTAGACAAGCCTTGTGCTGATTACTATATGCTAAATGAGTGGATTTAATTATGCAGTTTTTTTTTTTTCATTTAATTCCTTATTTTCTTGTTCAAAATAAGATATTAAACGCGACGATAATCCTTCTATCTCTTGCGGTTGGTCTGCTAGTTACCATGGCTATAACTGGCAGACATTTACTACTGTTACACTTACTGCTCATTACAAAAAAAAAAAAAACTGCTACAAATACTCCTTTTACCCAGGAGAGACCCATATTGTATTCTTATTAATATTTTAAAATTCGAGAATCTTAAACTACTTACAATGACTTTTTCTTAACGGAAAGGTTATAGAAATTAAACAAGACGGTTGTTAACAAACAACTTTCTTTTGCTGAAATTACAATATAAATTAAAATTTCTGAACTGTTACAATTATAAATTAAGGATTTTCTCAGGGCTAAGAGGATAAGAACCAAGAACAATGATAAAGGAACTCTTCGACAATAAAGATGGTGGAGATGACAGTTAGAAGTTTGTGGTTGAGATTTATCATTGGTTATAACAGTCCTGGCGTAGCGAACTATTGGCTTGTTTCTTCGCTGGAAGTTTGAAAACAAAAAAAAAATTCCTTCCGCCTCTACCGCAAAATTGAAACCATCCTAAAACTTCTCAAAACTTCTTCAAGAAATTAGTTTCAAATAAATAAGATAGTTTCGTAATTAAGAAGATATGATTTTTATAGTTAGGATATTTAGTAAAAACGATTTCTGGAAAAATATTACAAAATAACTTTTCTCTCTTTGTTTACTGTACCAGAAAAACGGAAGTATTGCAATCATTTTGATATTTTATTTCAGCGATTCCCAACCTTTTTTTGGCTCGCGTACCACTTGGTAGTACATCATGCCAAATTGTATCACTTCGTAAAAATGATTGTATCTCGTGAAATTTGTTATTCCGAGTGTGTTATTTTATTGTTATTATCTTTATTTGTATAGAGATACAACGTATCTGTTACAAAGGAGTTCAAGTTCACGATCATTTTATAAACTTCGTTAAGTGTAAGATCTTAGCTTCAATACTTTTTTTAAATAATTAAAAATTGCGTATTTATTTTTCTCTTCAAAATTATTAATTAATTTACAAAGTTCTTCTTTAGGATTATTATATTTGTGCCCAAATCTTCTAAATTAATTTCTTTTAAGCATTAAACTTCCTGTAAGTACCAATTAAATTTAATGTTGTTTGGATAGAGCTTACTTATTATACAATCAGTCTCTTTAAGCAGATCTTTACATAGTTATCGTTTAAGTTCCGGCACATAATTCTATTAAATTTTATTTATCTTTTATTGATAATGGTGTAGCTTTTCCTAAATTTTCTTTATAGAAGGGGTTTAAAATCCAATTATCATTTGTGTTTTCGGGTTTTGGAAAATACTCCATGAAAGACAATTTTAATCCTGTTAAATGTGCCATTATATTTTCTCGTATAACTTGAGACAGACTAACCTTATTACTGTACATATTAACAACTTTACTGCATAATATTATTAATTAAAATAATTTTTATGAATTGTAGGAAACAACGTTTCTATGATATTTTTATGATTTAACCTTTTTTTAAAATTTTTTATGTCCGCCATTATTGATTATTTTTCGTGTACCACCAACCAGCAATTCGCACACGACCAGTGTACGCGTACCACAGGTTGGGAAACGCTGTTTTATTTAGTTAACTGATTGTCAAATTGGAAATTCCAGGTTGAATTTCATTGTATCTTAATATTTTAGCGGTTATAATTAAATACATTGTTCTTACACAGCACTTTAGAGAGAAGCCTGTGATTTTGGCTTACATTCCTTAGAAGCCATTAAAAGAAGTCCGAAATGTTTGGAGAACTGTAATGGAAAATCGCTCCAAACTAAAAAAAAAATCGCTTCATTACACCGGATATCGATTGAAGAATCGAAAAGTTAGATGGATATCAATAGATGTGTGAAATAGCGATTATTACTAACCTATTTACAGAGCAAATACTAAGTAGGTGAGTAAATACATATGTTTGTTGTAAGTAATAGATTTTCACTCTGACAGCCGTATCGATGGCTCTCTTGAGGTAAGTTTGGGACCAAGATAACGTGAAGGGGACTTGAAAGTTTTGAACTTTCTAAACCAGTTTGGCTGCATGTGGGTGTTGGAGCAAAGTCCATTCCAGTAAACTCCTTCATCTTCCTCTTTTACAATATTATCTGTATTCTATTCAAGATAGCGGATTTACTGACAAAAGTCCCATAAATCTTAAGTCATGATCCAACCAAAGTTGGCTTTCTTCATTCATAATTTTTACTTCCTAATAAGTGAAGATTTTTTTTGTTTAGATTGTCCTGCAACTGTGTGAACATTGTTTCACGATTTGTTCAGCTAGCAATGAATCTTAGGCGACTTTAGGGTGCGCAGATGAATTTTCATCGTAGACTCGTACTCCTGCTGAAATTGTTACAATTCTTCTGTCTTTCCTATTTTCATTTTTCTATTACAAATTTCCTCTACTATGAAAGAAGTATTGGTGATGATGTGGATGTCGTTTAAGAAATTTTCAGTCATTATCTGTCGTAATTACGATAAAGAGTCCTTAACCTCTTGAAGGCGACATGTTTTCCAAAAATCAGTAAGCAAGGAAATCGTCTTGGTTTAACTTTTTGAGCTTAAATTGAAAATAAGACACTTCAAACTTAATTTACTAAGAATGGATCATATCAATATGTCAGCTGGAAGTCTCTATTTAATATTTTCTGACTTTTGTATGGTTTGTGTTATGGTAGAAGAAACAGAGAATACAGAAATCAGAGTCTCATCTCCCAACAGGACCCTTTACGGTGTTAAAAGAATCCTTTCAAAAAGCCCTCAAGTCCTAGATGACGAATGATTAGAAAAATAAATGAATCTAAAAGGATCATAAGGTAGGTCCTTATCCTTCTCCAGTACTTCCTAATTACCCAGGTTGTTAGAATCTTCCTTGAATAAGAGCATCGCCATTCAATTGGGAGTAGTATTTATAGAGTTGTTCCACAAACTCTGAACAGAATCAGCGAGTACTTATACCCATGTTCTAGGCCCTGAAGTACCATGTGAGGAAACCCAAAAAAACCAAATCGCTCTGAACTCTTTAAGCTTTATATCTGTACTAAGTCTTCCCAGTTTTTCTGTTAATTTTTTTCGAAAACTTTAATTCATTGAGGGTTTCAAAGACACAACAATTTTGTATTTCTTACAAAAATTAAGTTGGTCAATCAGTTTAAACCAAGGCACCGCAGCCACAAGAGGCTTATTGTGCCTTCCCCTTTTTTGGATCTAGTAGAAGAAACCTCCCCTACTAAAGAGGTTGAGGATTTTCCCTACCAGTTCCTTCTGCGCTAGAATCTCCTTTGGCAAATCACAAAGTTCCAAAGATATCGTAGGGCAGCCGCTCGATTGCAACACAATCGAACAACAGGTGAGAGGCCGTCTTCTCCTCTTCCTGACACAGTCTGCACAACGGTACCGAGCTAATAAGCCCCCCCCCCACCTTGTACAGGTGCTTTTTGAATCTACCATGCGCTGTGAATACACCTGTAATCAGAGTCATCTGATTTCTGTCCAAGCCCAGAGTCTCTTTGGCTGTTTTTTTTACACAGCCAAGGCATAATACTCTTGCCATGTTTGACCCCAGGAGGCGTCACCCAGTTCTTTTCATGCTCTCTCCAGAACCAATCTCTGAGAGCCGCACAAACTGCACACCATGACAGGTTCCCCAGGTTGGTGATCCCCAGGACAGGTTCCAGGCCAATGAAAGGAGGGTTAGCTCCGTTCCTGGCCAGTTGATCAGCTAATTCATTCCCCTTAATCCCCACTTGGCCCGGCACCCATTCCGGTCGTACTTTATTGTGCCGAGTCAGTTATTCTAGGGCTTTTTTACAATCCCAAACCAGGGAAGATTTAGTTCTGAAGGTAGAAAGGTGAGAACTTCATATTAAAATATGTTGCTGGTCGCTTCCGTTCACGATACCTAATTGGTAGTTAGACATAAAGCCTGCCTGAAAATATAGGCATTACTTTATTTTAATTGGTTTCTTTGGGATTAGAAATTGTGGCCATTGAAATAGAAGTATATTAGTTATATGTATATATTTTTATATAAACCAAGGTTTTACCAAACTCCTCTCCTTTCTATGTACGTTTCTTCTCTAAGTACCTTTCTCCAACTACATCTAAAAGTTAATTTTGTGCTTTCTTTTTGTTTAACTTAGCTATACTTTATATCTATCTTGTAATCCCCTGAAGACGACCAGCAAAGCTTGTCGAAAAGTTGGGATAAAATAAAAAACATGAAATTAGTGTTTTTTAGTTTTGATGCCCACAATAACGGTTGGTAGCCCCGTAATTTATTAACAAGAATTAATACGATGTTGCTCTATATCTAAGAATTTGTTAGTAAATTTTAATACTCTTAAAACTACATATTGATTTCTTTGAGTATAATCTAACAATGAGTGAAAATAAAAGAACCTTATTTTGGCCTCATCCTCTCTATTTTAATCTAAAATATTAATAATTTACGGTCTCTAAAAGATAATAGAAATTCATATTTGGATAAAAAGAACAATTGCTCCACTAACCTTCTTACTCATTTCAAGTAATTAGCTTCTTTGTCTAAGATTAAACCACTCTACACTCTAAAGTAAATGAGCAATGTAGAGCATACTAACTAAGCCGTAATCCTAATATTATTAATCCGACTTAGTTCTAACTAGTTGTCTGGCTGTATTAATACGATGCTAAGTCCACCAGATAAGCTTTCACCTGTATCTAAACGTAATAGCCAATAATAACAGTACCACAGCATTTACATTCGCATAGGATTAGTCTATTTATTAAAATATAATAAAATACCAAACCTTTATTATTCCAGCAAATAATAATGTGCTAAGTATTTTTCTTTATTTTAATTTGTTCAATATACGAGGGTCGTTTGAAAAGTAAGTGCAAAAATAAAAACTAAATTTTTTGGGGTAAACCTTTTTTATTTTTCAACATAGTCTCCTTTTAGGCTTATACACTTCGTCCAACGCTGCTCTAGTTTGTTGATCCCTTCCGAATAATAGGATTTGTCCAAGTCTGAAAAATAGCCATTCGTTTCTGCAATCACCTCTTCGTTTGAAGAAAATCTTTTTCCCGCCAGCCATTTCTTCATATTGGGAAACAAATAGTAGTCCGAGGGAGCCAAGTCTGGAGAATAGGGGGGATGTGAAACGAGTTGGAACCCTATTTCCATTAATTTTGCGGCCACAACTGCTGAGGTGTGAGCTGGTGCGTTGTCGTGATGGAAAAGGACATTTTTGTGGGCCAATCGTGGGCGTTTTTCTTGCAGCTCGGTTTTCAAACGGTCCATAATCTTTCCGGCCGAAGGAACGGTCTTCGCCTTTTTTGGCGCAGATTCTCTCTTGGTAACCCATTCTTTAGATTATTCTTTGGTCTCAGAAGTGTAGTGATGTATCCATGTTTCATCCACAGTGACGAAACGACGCTTAAAGTCCTGCGGATTCTTCTGGAACAGCTGCAAACCGTCCTTGCAACACTTCACACGATTTCGTTTTTGGTCAAGCGTGAGCAATCGCGGCACCCATCTTGCGGATAGCTTTGTCATGTCCAAATGTTGATGCAAAATATTATGTACCCGTTCGTTAGCACTAGCAATCTCACGCACCTTCACTCTTCTGTCATCCATCACCATATCATGGATTTTATCAATGATTTCTGGAGTAGTAACCTCAACAGGGCGTCCAGAGCGTTCAGCGTCACTTGTGCCCATATGGCCACTCCGAAAATTTTTAAACCACTTATAAACTGTTCTAATCGAAGGTGCAGAGTCACCATAATGTTTATCAAGCTTCTCTTTAGTCTCCTGAGGCGTTTTGCCTTTCATATAGTAGTGTTTAATCAACACACGAAATTCTTTTTCGTCCATTTTTTGAAAATCACTCGACTTCCTCGATTCAAACGAATGCCAAACACAAAGAAATAGACCGATCTGGCTGCAACTTGGTGTGTGTTCTTCCAAGAGAAGCTACTAACTAAACATAACCTCGATACGCGCCAGTGGTGCTATTTCTCTGACTTTGCACGGACTTTTCAAACGACCCTCGTATGTATTTGAGGGTTGCTGTGGATGTAAAAGGAAATATTGCAAATTTAAATTGAATTATTGTAGAACGATTTTGGAACATCTTAATAATAATAATAATTTTTTTTTCCGGGGAGTAAAATCAAATGGATACCAGGTGGCCCAGTCCTGGTGATCTGGGACTCACACCCACTAAAAAAAAAAAAAAAACCTCCCCGTCTCCTAGCTAAACCTTCCACGGAACCGTTTACCACATTACTTCGTGGAAGGCCTTCGCTATTCGCCCTTTCGGGCTTCCGCATCTTTAGGCCACATCTACTCTCTCTCCCTCTCAAGTGGCACGGGACACTTGCTGGTGAGGGTGTGTGCTCTCCACGAACTTCTTCTTCCTCAGGACGTCCTCAACAAACACAGCTGCCTATCCTCTCTCTTCGCGGAGCATTCTCTGAGTGACGTCCTCCGGGCTAAAGTCGCCTTATGCATCGGCCGCTCGTCTTCTTTCCACGCCCCACCGACTGCAGGCAAAAAAGACATGGTACGCATCCTCCTCCACACATTCCTCGCAGTGGGTACATTGAGGGTCTTCTGCTTTTCCGATCCTATGGAGGTACTTTCGGAAGTACCCATGCCCCGTCAAGAACTGGGTGAGGAAATAGTTTACCTCCCCATGTTGCCTCTCGACCCACGGTTTGATATTTCGGATCAGTCTCGCTGTCCAGCGTCCCCGCTCATCCGCATCCCAGCGCTCCTGCCAAGCATCCATCGTCCGGGCACGTTCCTCGCGCCTTTTTCTGGCCTTTGGCAATACCTCCGCTTTCCGTAGATAAAGGCGCCTACGCTCGACTGCCAGTAAGTCGATTGGGATGGTGCCCGCGACCACCATGACCGCTGGTTCAGACACCGTGCGGTAGGCGCACGCCACTCGCAAAGCGCCTCTACGCTGCGCTCCTGCAATCCGCTTTCTATACTTCGTGAAGCGAAGTGCTTCAACCCATACCTCCGCTCCATATACAGCAGAACCGAGCTCACCGCTGTCATCAGCAGCTTTTGCTTGCTCGGTCGTGGGCCATGCGTGTTTGCCATGAGCTTCGCCAATCTGCCTGTCATAGCCGCCGCCTTGTCCGCCACATGCGCTATGTGGGGCCAGAAACTCAACGTAGAGTCTATCATGACCCCCAGATATCGGATTGCCGGCTTTGTGAAAATCTCCACTTCACCCACCATAAGTGGGACCTCTTTTGGTATCCGCTTGTGGCTGAGTGCTACCATTTCTGTTTTTTGGGTCGCAAGTGTAAGTCCCATGCTTCCCATTTCTTTCAATATCCGTCGCATGACCATGTTGAGGTTCGTCTGGACCGCCTCATAAGTCCTAACTGTGATTACAACCGCGACATCGTCAGCATAGCATAGGGTTAGCGTATTGGTTTGTCAAGGAGGTCGTACAGTGCTCTGAAAAAAGCTCCGGGCGCCAATAACCTTAGATGTTGAAGCGCCTTAAATCAAGGAAAAAACCTATTATTCCCAAGGTTTTAACTGATGTAGTTTCTTCAAAATTGAAACCTTGAAATTATATATTAATTCTCATGAGTATTAAACAGATTGTTTTGGAACAATACTTTAAAGAAGGAGTGTTCAACCTGGGTTCCCTAGAACGTTGACAGGGATTCTGCAAGTGATCAGTATTTGCTCAGCCAAAACGCACATAAATTGGAAATCATCATTTTCGGAAAAAAATAATCAATACTAACATAAACCACTGCCATAATTGGCATTTCTAGAAGGCCGTTCTACTTCTTCAAAAATTAAATTAAATTTATATGAATATTTTATAGGTGATGAGGCCATAAATTACACTAAAATAGCACATTAGAGAAACCCTTCACTTTCTCTCACCAATGAATGGCTCTTCTGGGGGAAATATTGCGAATAAATTTTAATAAATGCCTGACACCCAGAAGATTGACAGCTGGACGACATTTATACCATTTTGGTAATACCATCAAGAACTTTTCAAATGATTGATTATGTCACTCTTAAAAGATTTCCGCTTTATATTTAGTTTACCGCATTTACACATCACCATAGTTGCCTATTTTTATGAAATCGAATATTTTTCTAATTATAAAAAGATTAGAAACGTTAGTGTACAATCTCATTGGTCTTTTATCAAAATTATCGATATCTTAACTTTTAATTTCGTTTTGTTTGCTTTCAAATTACGAATTTGGAAACCTAATTTATTCACATTAACATTTTCCAAATTTTTAAAACTGTTATATTACCGTGAAATGGCTCTCTAGAGTATTAGTTGACCCGAAGATGACTGCACAGGACAAAACTCCTACTCTACAAAATAGTCATCAGGCTGATGTTACTCTACGCCTGCTCCACCAGGAGCCCTGACCTGTAGAAGTATCATCAACAAAACTCCAGAACAACACAGAGCTAATTTCTCAAAGACTTGCTGCGACTGACTCTCCACGACTCCTTGAGATTACCCCCCTAATCCCCCGTAAACTCCTTTAGCCGAAACCGTCTGCTGAAACTCCTTTCCATTCTACGATCCTTTCATTCCCTACAGGCACAAAAGAAACGTATCTTTCCTTGGTTGCAGGTAAAAAAAAGGCAATTTAAGCCTTCTTTTTCAGACGTGCTTCATGTCCCAACAACCAAATCAGGTGTCGTGTGGACGGAGACGTCTTGCAAACATGCTTAACTTTGAATTTTTCATATAAACCATTAAATTAAATCCAAGGCCTAGCTAGACCGGCAATCGAATCCAGTACCAAAATACTTATTAGCTTTGCAGGTCTTGCCTCTAACAGCTCACCTACCGTGGCGCCTCTAGCTGTAAGTTTTTTCCCTTGCTTATGATATGTTTGTCCTATCCTATACAACCCTTAACTACATAGATTAGATTAGATAAAGCGGGACAGGACCCAAGCCCCACGGCAACGCAGTCACAAGAGGCTCATTGTGTCAGCCCCCTTTTTTGGATCTAGTAGTTGAAACCTCCCCTACTAAAGAGGTTGAGGACTTTCCCTACCAGTCCCTTCGGCGCTGCAATCTCCCTTGGACTCAAAGTTTCAAAGATATCGTAGCGCAGCCGCTCGATTGCAACGCAATCGAATAACAGGTGAGAGGCCGTTTCCTCCTCTTCTTTGTCACAATCTGCACAACAGTTCCGAGCTAATAAGCCCCCACCTTGTACAGATGCTTCCTGAACCTGCCTTACCCTGTGAATAGGCCTGTAATCAGAGTAATCTGATTTCTACCCAAGCCCTTTTCTTTTCTTTGGTTCTTTGTTTACACAGCAAGGGCATAACGTTCTTGCCGTGTTTGACGCCAGGAAGCATCACCCAGTACTTTTCATGCTCTCTCCAGATCCAATCTCTGAGATCCTCACGAACTGCACCCTTAGTGATCCCCAGGACTGGTTCTGGGCCAATGAAAGGAGTACTAGCTCCATTCCTGGCCAGTTGATCAGCTAAACTACGAAAGAAGGTAGTCAAGTTCTTGCATAAGAACTCCTTTGCTTTTATTAGATAGGTATGCTTACATTTTCTGGTGAAACTTACAGGCAATTCAAATATAAGTTTCTGCTTAATAACTTTAGGAAGAATTCTTAGATAAGTAAAAATTCCAAATATGGACTTTTCCTCAAAATATGGAATTTCGCTACAAATTTATCTTTCCTTTATAATGAAAATGCTTACCATCGCCATTATTAATTAACGAACTTTATCTTATAATTATTACATTCAGAACTAGTTCTGTACCGGTTACGTTACGTACTGTAGGTCTTCATCTTTCTTCATCGCCGTAGAACTGTTTTGCTCCTTAATCCCTTGGGATTAAACTGCTCCACATAACTGATTAAATTCAACTTCAACTTTCCAACGTCATTTTAGCTTCCTCTTGATACCTCTTAAAATAAAGTACTGATGATTTACGATTTCCTGTTTATCACCCCGGGGTATGAAGCTGTGGTTTTTGCTCATCTGACTGTTGTGTGTAACTAAACAATCAGGACAGAAGACATACCAACCTTTAATGTAAAATACATTATAATTGTTAGTAATAAAAAGCCTTAAAGATGACCTAGTCTCCAGGTGGAAAGCTTGGAAAAAACTAAATACACAAGGAACTTGGACTGAAATTGTTTAATAAACTTTATCCACTTTGGATTAATGAATCAGTCACCAAAAATGATGAACAATATTCTACAATGGCTGATGTGTTATTGGTAAAATTACATGAAAAAGCTTGTTAATTGTTTAAATATTTAAAAATAAATTAATCAAACCCCCACACTAGACTTAAAAGAACAGAACTAAACAGACGCTATCGACTACTTAAAAGACTTTTAGACGACTCTCTCTGGACAACAAAAGACTGATTTATACTTTTATTTTGAAACCCATCTGGGCGTATGGAATAGAGCTGTGTGGTTCAACTAAACGCTCCAATCTCCAAAGGATTCAATCGCTACAATCTGAAATACTTCGAACTATTGTACACGCTCCATATTATGTCTCCAACCTGGTCTATACACACTGACCTTAACATTACTTTTGTCACCCTGCTAAAACACGATACAGAAAACTCCACTTCAGCCTGCAGTCTCATATAAATCCTCTAGCTCAAAAATCTTTCTTCTAGAACTCTTCCTGACAACCCGGACAAGACGCCTTAAGAGACAGTGGCCTCGTGATCTCCTCTCAAGTGAAGAGAGTGACTAACAGTCTAATGTTTCGAAGTGTTACCACTGCGGTAACTTCTCCACTCGTTTGTATCTACCATTCACTTCTATCATTGTTACTTATAGCGCCAACGCGCTGATTGTAGCACAAATAAACGTAAAAAAAGGAAGAATTAACCAATTATTTCTCACAAAATATAACGAGCAATCAATTTCCTCATTTTTACCATCTCACAGTGATATGGAGCACAACTCACTGGTAGCAATGAGTGAGAAAGGAATTGGACAGAGGTTTTAAAGTGACAGGAGAGAGTGAGTTGGAATAAAATAGGGGGAAAAGAGATATTGAATGAGGAGAAGAGAGTGATATGGATTAAGAGGTCTTGAGGTAGAGAGAATATGGATTGAGGGAACAAAAGAATATGGAAGTGGGGAGAAGGGATAGAATGGAGAGAGGGCAAAGAGAGATATCAAGAAGAGATAGTTTGGAGTGAGGTTACGTGAAAGAACGGAAGTTACCCCAAATAATTTATCATTCAATAATATCAACCTTATATTAAACCCGATGTTAATCTAGCTAGCTCTAGCCCAAACCTCTTTGGAAATCGTAAGGTAGAGTAAACTAAAAATGTACCTTCTTTTTATTTATTTTCTCCCAGTTAATACAGAGTATTGTTATTGTGTAGATTAGACCCCTAATCTTCCTGGGGTCAAACACAGCAAGAGGGTTATGCCCTTGTTGTGTAAACAAAGAACTAAAGTGACTCTAGGTTTGGGCGGAAATCCGATTACTCTGATTACTGGCCTATTCACAGGAAGGTTCAGGAAGCACCTGCACAAGGTAGGGCTTATTAGCTCGGAACCGATGTGCAGATTGTGCCAGGAAGAGGAAGAAACGGCCTCTCACCTGTTATTCGATTGCTTTGCAATCGAGAGACTGCGCTACCAATACCTTTGGTACCTTGATACCAAAGGAGATAGTAGTGCAAAAGGAACTGGTAGGGAAAGCCCTCAACCTTCTTAGAAGGGGAGGTTTCACCTACTAGACTTAAGGAAAGGCACAATAAGAGGCTGCAGTGCCGTGGGGCATGGGTCCCGCCCAGCCGTGTAAAATCTAAAAAAAATCTAAAAATCTTGTGTAGATTATAGATTTTTACCTGAAATACACTTTTTATTGGGACCTCTGTTCCCGAAAGAAAAAAGATATGCGTATCTGGCTGTCTGCAGAAACTTAAAAACGGGAAAATAACAAATAGTTCGAGTTTAAAATTTCTATTCTGATACCACCTTTTCACGCACATTTGAAATACTCAAAATAAGTTAATTACTTCAGTTTTCTTTTGTTTTAATCTAAAATCCAATATTTCGAAGTTGAATTATTTCACGACAATGAATCAATTGAAAATTTTATTGTGGATGGTGTTTATCTCACTTGCAGATCAGCACCAGCTATTTTTATGATGACTGTACACGTGTTTGTTTTTTGAAAAAACAAACAAAAAACCCACTATCTGCGGGTGAGTACAACTTCCTGAAATGCTTGAGATATATTCGAACTCACTGACAAATGTAAAATGTTTTACAATTGTGCCAGGCATCGTTTATTCAGCTTTTGAAAAAACATTAACCTTATTCTTTTATGGTTTATGTTTTAGCAAAAATTCTGAAGAATTAAAAATGTTCACCTTTGATTTAATATTTTTAATTTAATTTTTTCTTTTCTTAAAGATCTGTCCTGCATCCATTTTTACTCGCAGGAGAAGGTATTGGATGAAGGATTTCCAATGTCCACATTCCAAAGGGAATATCATTTTTACTGATTACGAAAAAGTGGATTTCTTCAACCATTTCCTCGCTTGTAAGTTAGTGTATATTTCTACACTGTAATTCGAAAAAGAAAAATCCTTGATAGTTTGAAATCGATATTTTTACTAACAGATGATGGCCTCAGTAAGATTATTGGCAAAATTAAGTAACCAGAAATTGTATTTTTTCTTGTGTAAAACAGCTCAGAAGGTTTTACTTGAAATTATTTTTTCACTAATTGTGTATAAGCAGACCTATAATTTTAATTTGTGAAAACATTTTCCTAGAGAATTGGGTACTTCCGTAAGAGAGAAGTTTATAGGTTAACTGTGCTGTTTTACAATCTAAACCAGTGATGGACAAAGTACGGCCCGCGGGCCAACTCCGGCCCGCGAAAGTATTTAATCCGGCCCGCCGAGGGTCCATCGACATGGATAGTATATGGCCCGCTATAATTACGTTTTGACGGTCGAGAAGTATAAAGTAGATTCTACTTAGTAGAATAATAGATGCATAACCTATAGGTGAAGCTAAACTAGCCGCGTAGTTACACAGTGTGTAATGCTGTAATGTTTTTGGCCCTCCTCTAGAATTTCTTAAACTTTGTGGCCCCCCCATTAAAAAAGTTTGCCCACCACTGATCTAAACAATAATTATGACTTTAACAAATGTGTGGGACTAAATTTTACAAATTTGAAGAATATCGATTGATCGAAAGAACCTTTTAATTGATTGATTACTTCAATATTTTGAAATTTACTCTAAAACAGTTACTAGAGCCTTCATCAAACTTAGTGAATTAATAATGCATATATTTAGTTCAATTTTGAATGACATATCCCGAAATAAAATTGATTAAGGCAGGTACTTCTGTGGAAAGGGGAAAAAAGATATTATTCAGTTCACAATAAGTCTATTGTCAATAAATTTGACAGTGCATCATCGTCCCAAAGGAATAAAATATAATTTGAGAGATACATTTACCTAAAATAGGGCATAAAAAAAAGGGATGTGCCTTAGATTGTCACTATCAGATTTAGATAAGGTGCATAGATGGTCAGGATTAAATCTATAAAAAAAATTATTGAGGAACATTCTACAGGACTGTGGTGTACCTTAATAACCTTAATTGGCTGGCCACTCCTAATTTATTTATGTGGCACTGAAAGAAGAGATACGGTTCTCCAAGTCCTAAAGAACTTACATTTCTAAAAAATGAATTATAAGATGATGCGATCGCCTTAAATCAACAGATTATTGATTATAATAGACTGGAGAGAGTACAGGACAGAAGATTGGGATGCTGACATTATCAGCCCCTACTAGTAAATAGCATCTAAGCTCGTGACACCAATTAAAAGGGATCTTCCGATTGTCTTCAAGTTCCAATATCTTAACATAATAAAGTTTTGGTAGCCAATCATTAGGCATCAATAGAAGTTTAAGTCACCATCCTGATAAAATATCTACAAATTCTTAATTTGGGATGAACTCTAAGCGGACATAGATATTCACAACTATACAAAAAGGTATTTTGTAAATGTGAATCTGCCAGTGTTGGTTCGTGAAATATGTAAGCTTCGAAAACTTAGGGATGTTGCCTTCCCCCTAGTGGAATGAACTCCATCCTATACTATTTAAAACAAATTGAATTGACATAATTGATACTGAGATAAAAAATGGTGCAGAGAAGTTGACAAATTGAGACTGACATACTGAACGTGTACACCATATCTCCTATTGAATATTCTTCCTTTTTAACAGACTTTAATCTCTTCAGACTTAAAATTACCTTGAATAAAACGAACTGACGAGGCACGTACCTGTCAAGATGTCAACTTGAATTTAAAATTATATTTGCCAAAGATTATTCGTTTTTTTCCCCTCATAGTTTCAAATTCAATAACTAGTTTTCAGTTTTATAAATTTTTTTTCTTGCCTAAAGATTGACTATCAATATAAAATAATATCTGATGCGAACAGACAGACGACTTCCTCTTCAGTAATTACTGTAAAACTAATAATACTTAAGTAATTATTCGCAAGATTCTAACAAATTTTCATTTAATTCCTAACATTTAAATGCATGTTCTTAATCAACATTGCACTGTTTGCGAACAGGTTCATTAAACCGTACAAAGAAGCCTAGCCTAACCGCTAGCCAAGAACTGCATTAAAAGTAATGTTATTAGAATAATTCAGTACCTCGGAGGTATACAAGGGTCGTTTGAAAAGTCAGTGCAAAGTCAGAGAGATAGCACTACTGGCGCGTATCGAGGTTATGTTTAGTTAGTAGCATCTCTTGGAAGAACACACACCAAGTTTCAGCCAGATCGGTCTATTTCTTTGTGTTTGGCATTCGTTTGAATCGAGGAAGTCGAGTGATTTTCAAAAAATGGACGAAAAAGTGATTAAACACTACTTTATGAAAGGCAAAACGCCTCAGGAGACTAAAGAGAAGCTTGATAAACATTATGGTGACTCTGCACCTTCGATTAGAACAGTTTATAAGTGGTTCCAAAATTTTTGGAGTGGCCATATGGGCACAAGTGACGCTGAACGTTCTGGACGCCCTGTTGAGGTTACTACTCCAGAAATCATTGATAAAATCCATGATATGGTGATGGATGACAGAAGAGTGAAGGTGCGTGAGATTGCTAGTGCTGTGGGCATCTCGAATGAACGGGTACATAATATTTTGCATCAACATTTGGACATGACAAAGCTATCCGCAAGATGGGTGCCGCTATTGCTCACGCTTGACCAAAAACGAAATCGTGTGAAGTGTTGCAAGGACGGTTTGCAGCTGTTCCAGAAGAATCCGCAGGACTTTAAGCGTCGTTTCGTCACTGTGGATGAAACATGGATACGTCACTACACTCCTGAGACCAAAGAACAATCTAAACAATGGGTTACCTAGGGGGAATCTGCGCCAAAAAAGGCGAAGACCGTTCCTTCGGCCGGAAAGAATATGGCGACTGTCTTTTGGGATTCGCAAGGAATAATCCTCATCGACTATCTGGAAAAGGGTAAAACTATTACAGATGCATATTATTCATCGTTATTGGACCGTTTGAAAACCGAGCTGCAAGAAAAACGCCCACGATTGGCCCACAATAAAGTCCTTTTCCATCACGACAACGCACCAGCTCACACCTCAGCAGTTGTGGCCGCAAAATTAATGGAAATAGGGTTCCAACTCGTTTCACATCCCCCCTATTCTCCAGACTTGGCTCCCTCGGACTACTATTTGTTCCCCAATATGAAGAAATGGCTGGCGGGAAAACGATTTTATTCAAACGAGGAGGTGATTGCAGAAACGAATGGCTATTTTTCAGACTTGGACAAATCCTATTATTCGGAAGGGATCAACAAACTAGAGCAGCGTTGGACGAAGTGTATAAGCCTAAAAGGAGACTATGTTGAAAAATAAAAAAGGTTTACTCCCAAAAATTAAGTAGTTTTTATTTTTGCACGGACTTTTCAAACGACCCTCGTATGTGCTTAAATCTATAGCAGAGCTAGCAAAGAAATATGAATGTAGTTAAAAGTTCTATCCGATTAGAATGAATGCAAGAAAATGATTAGAGAAGGATTACGTGATTTTAATTTCGGTTAAGCTATAAGGATGGCAGGTATATAATATATAGAGTACTGATCCATCCATTAGTTGTAAGGTTTATGTAAATAGTTGTATATATACAACTATGTTTATGTAGAGGGATGAATGAGTGAAGCGAATGTATTTATAAGTAAGAATGGAGAGTGAGTGATATTCTATTGATAAGCACCTAAACGATGCTGGCTGTATACATAGACGATGCTGGCTGTTCGGCGAAAGCCAATGCCGAAAAAAAAAGGCAAAAAAAAAAAAATCGAAACCTTTCAGAGTGTAGGTATATTTTTCTTAATATTTTTTTTTTTTTAAATACAGCTTCTTTAATTATTCATAACTTTGAAAATAAAAAGACCATCAAAATGATTCCAACTGCATTGTCTTTATGGCAGATTATATTTAAATAAACTTTGTTCAATTAAATGTTTTGCTAATAATTTGAAAAGATACAAAACATTTAATAAGCATTTCTTATAAAAGCAAAACAAAAATCTTTTGATCAATGGTAGCGACCTCTAAATATATATATTTTTTTAAACTTTTATTGTAACTTACCACTGCAACGGTTGTTGGAACAAGCAAATATGATGAAAGAGAAAAGAAATAGCAGGAAATCATGATTGGAGAAGGCACCCAGTGGTGTCACTCCAGTAACGTGCTCAGCTACACTGCTCTCACGATGAGAGAAGATCACCTCTAAATATAAATCGATTTCGCTCTAATACGGACGAAACTTTTTGCTTTTTAAATGAACTTTGATTTTCCGCCCGGCGCTCTTTAAAATTTAAAAGTCTACATTTTTTGAAACACTTGATTACACAACCATCTGTTAACATGCATCTATGTTACTTATTATCCACCAAAGATTTAAGCAAAATAACTCCCGTGGGCTTATAAGTAAGACAAAAACTACGAAAACAATCTTAAAATCACTAAAAAATGTGACCTAGTGTTATATAACCACCATGGTACTGAACTATTATTATAGGAAAAAAATATAAATTTAGACTCGTAAAGTCTTATTTCAAAGCTTTTTTTTTCCCCGAAAAACACATCTTCAACCAATTTTGGGACAAAAATAGGCGATTAGGGTTTTACGCTAAAGTGAACATTTCAGTGTTCAGTCGGGTTGCAACACTTAAGTAAAGAGAGGCTTTGGGATAGATTAGGGCTTAGTCCCTGCCCACGGACAACTCACGTAAAAAGCAGGGACTTTTTTTTTTTTTATCTGTGAACCTTTATTTTAGGATTTTTGCCCAATATAGGTGCTCTTTAAACATTTACTAAAGTGCCTTTTTAAAATATTCCCTTTCATCAGCTGTAAGATGATAATAAGAATTCAGGATGTTGCTAAAATTTTTGAGAAATTATTGTGAGCAAATAAGCCTTCTTAGGTAGCAGTTTTTTTGAAAATAATTCAAAGGTAAGACAATAAATTGATTCTAAAAAATGCTATTAATTTTGCTCATATTTTTGAAAATAAATAAAGCAATAATAAAATGATAGCAAATAAATAGAAAGGTTTTGAAAATAAAGGAAGGTACGAATAGTGTTCTATACTTCCTCTTCCTTGATCGACAAAGTAGTAGACCTAGGACATGAGACTGAGCATCATCCCTGCATGAGGGCTCACGGGCAAGAAAGAAGATAATGATAGTGAGGCGATCATGACTTCTAGAGCATGACTCATGAATCTAGAGCACAGCTTGAGCCATCCCTAAATTCATAGCTGTCTTATCAAAATGAAAAATAACTTTTAAGATGAGACAGCTGAATTCTGAATTCAGGACCAGACCAACCTGATGATCATCAATCTAATCTGCCCCCCCCCCAGTTCTAACCATATATTGATGGAAAGATAAGAAAGATCGTTTCAGGAACACTACGACCACAGCCATATTGCAAAACAAACAAAATTTCGTGCATTTGAAGTAGTTTGACCTTGTTAATAGAATGGTGGAACATCGGCTACTCAGGAAAGCTATGGATCTGTAGCAGGAATACCCGAGCAAAAAGGAGGTTACATTGGATAAAACAGGAAGCAAATAATGGCCCTCTTCTCTCACGTGACTCCAAAATGACTGTGACTAACAAACTACTCTCTTACAAAGTAGTCATTAGGCCGATTAGTCATTAGTCTACGCCTGCTCCGCCTGGAGCCTGACTTGTAGTAGCAACATCAAGAAACTCCAGGACAACAAAAGAACAAATTTCTGAGACTTGCAACAGATTCTCCACGATGCACTAGAATTGACTCAATCCACGAGACTGCGTCCATTATTCCCGGTGCACTCTTATATCCAAAATCGTCTGCTCAAACTCCTTTCCATCCTAGACTGCCTTCCCAATCCACTGTACCGCGACATAGCCTCCTACGATCCTTCTACAACATACAGACACAGAAGACTAAAACATATCCTTCTCTAACTCTCTACACTAGCTGCAGGTTTTTCCTCTTTTCCTCCTGGTAGCAAATAATGGCAGGAATCTGTTGATGGCCAGAGTCCACAAAAAGAAAAGGGACTTGATAAGCGAAAGATGAGTTTTTTATATTTATTTTGTCAAACTCTACTCCGCTAGTCTGACGAGGTAGATGTATTTAGTAAAATGCATTTCAGTTCGTGCGTTTCAGAAGCTTTAAAAGTGGAAAAATTAGTTCTCTTCATCCAATTAATAAATAAATCTCTGATGATGAATGGAAATCTAAAACCAATTGAAAATAAACGGTACTGAGACGGATTAAACCAGAGATATTACCTACGATTATATATTTAGCTAACGAGGAATGTATTGTTTCATAATTCCTTTTAATAACCCTCTGCCTCACGCACACTTATGCCCATTATGGGTTTTTCTCTGGAAATAATGTGTTAATTCTAGGACTGCCCGAAGTGTGGTTGAATTTTGTGAAATAATAATGAAAATTCAAGGGAAACGCTCATATTGGGCACTTGGGTAAAGCGAAATGGAGCAGTATTAATAGAAAATGCGGAAGCTTTTATGAATACAAAATTATGGGAATGAATATTAACAGAGCGCATCAATCGGAATCATTATGAAATCACTCTATCCTGTGTCAGGAAATGGGGATTGAAATGTGTATTTCCTTTAGAAAGGAAATATGCACCAGATTCAGTGGACAATTCTGGTCAGATTTAAAAATGGTTAACTAAAAATGCAAACGTAAATAAAAACTTAGATTAAAGTTAAGCCAGTTCTTCAGTTGCTGAATCATTGTTGGCCGAATTAATACAAGGAAATGAAAAGAATTAACAAACAATGGTCTCAGGCAAAATCATTTATTTATGGGATGATTCGCAGACCCAACTAAGTTTTGCATGTTTCCGAAAACCCGGGCTCTTAAAAAAAATAGCAGGTGAAAGATAGTTAAATAGCTGGGTCATTGGATGGTAGATGAGCTTGTCCAGGACAGTGGGATATATCATATCAAAGAAAAAAATAGAAAGTTACATGGCCGAAGTTCTTCTTGACAAACAGTAACGACCGAGAAACTAACATGTTTAAGGCCTCCACAGCTTAAGGATGGTAAACGCGAGTGAAAAGCTTTATGAATGTCATCATGAAAGAGAAAAGGAGCATGGAAGGCTCCGTTTAAGATGGCTCCAGGTTCTAGAAGAAAATATAAGAAAGCTAGA
Organism: Rhodnius prolixus; assembly: GCF_049639745.1. NCBI lineage: Eukaryota > Metazoa > Arthropoda > Insecta > Hemiptera > Reduviidae > Rhodnius > Rhodnius prolixus. The sequence continues at coordinate 29,922,405 of NW_027411624.1, forward strand.
AATAAGGCAATTGCGATAAAGTGCTAATGACTGAAACCGCTGTCAGCTAATTTTACTGGCGAAGGCCAAGGTTCTCCAAAGACCGTAGAGAGAGCTCAAGAATAAGAACTATCTGAAGGCAATAATTTCACTTGCTAAGTGAGGAAAGTGTTACGGCCTGGCCAGTTTTACTCTGATTCCAAAAAAAAGATTCAAGATTTTGGCGAGGAATCGGTCAAATAAAAAACAAACTCGTCTCTTTGCCAACGTTTCGACAAATATATTGTCCTCTTCAGGGCCTGGATGTTACAAATACAAAACAATATACAGAGTCAGTAACATAGAAAATCAGTAAAAATCAGTAATACAAAAATAATCAGTGAAATACAATAAATTCTTTATAATTATTGAAACTTACTACGTGGCTATGCGGGTTGGTTGAGTTACAGAAACTAAGAGCCAGAACTGGAGAAACAGGTATAATATAATATACAGATACGAGGGTCGTTTGAAAAGTCCGTGCAAAGTCAGAGAGATAGCACCACTGGCGCGTATCGAGGTTATGTTTAGTTAGTAGCATCTCTTGGAAGAACACACTCCAAGTTTCAGCCAGATCGGTCTATTTCTTTGTGTTTGGCATTCGTTTGAATCGAGGAAGTCGAGTGATTTTCAAAAAATGGACGAAAAAGAATTTCGTGTGTTGATTAAACACTACTTTATGAAAACACTACTATTTGTTCCCCAATATGAAGAAATGGCTGGCGGGAAAAAGATTTTATTCAAACGAGGAGGTGATTGCAGAAACGAATGGCTATTTTTCAGACATGGACAAATCCTATTATTCGGAAGGGATCAACAAACTAGAGCAGCGTTGGACGAAGTGTATAAGCCTAAAAGGAGACTATGTTGAAAAATAAAAAAGGTTTACCCCAAAAAATTAAGTAGTTTTTATTTTTGCACGGACTTTTCAAACGACCCTCGTATAGCGGGATTTACACGGGAATTTTGGTAATGACAATGGGACAAATGCAAGATTTATGAAAGGCAAAACGCCTCAGGAGACTAAAGAGAAGCTTGATAAACATTATGGTGACTCTGCACCTTCGATTAGAACATTTTATAAATGGTTTCAAAATTTTCGGAGTGGCCATATGGGCACAAGTGACGCTGAACGTTCTGGACGCCCTGTTGAGGTTACTACTCCAGAAATCATTGATAAAATCCATGATATAGTGATGGATGACAGAAGAGTGAAGGTGCGTGAGATTGCTAGTGCTGTGGGCATCTCGAATACTGAGGGTACATAATATTTTGCATCAACATTTGGACATGACAAAGCTATCTGCAAGATGGGTGCCGCGATTGCTCACGCTTGACCAAAAACGAAATCGTGTGAAGTGTTGCAAGGACGGTTTGCAGCTGTTCCAGAAGAATCCGCAGGACTTTAAGCGTCGTTTCGTCACTGTGGATGAAACATGGATACATCACTACACTCCTGAGACCAAAGAACAATCTAAACAATGGGTTACCAAGGGGGAATCTGCGCCAAAAAAGGCGAAGACCGTTCCTTCGGCTGGAAAGATTATGGCGACTGTCTTTTGGGATTCGCAAGGAATAATCCTCATCGACTATCTGGAAAAGGGTAAAACTATTACAGGTGCATATTATTCATCGTTATTGGACCGTTTGAAAACCGAGCTGCAAGAAAAACGCCCACGATTGGCCCACAAAAAAGTCCTTTTCCATCACGACAACGCACCAGCTCACACCTCAGCAGTTGTGGTCGCAAAATTAATGGAAATAGGGTTCCAACTCGTTTCACATCGCCCCTATTCTCCAGACTTGGCTCCCTCGGACTACTATTTCTTCCCCAATTTGAAGAAATGGCTGGCGGGAAAAAGATTTTATTCAAACGAGGAGATGATTGCAGAAACGAATGGCTATTTTTCAGACTTGGACAAATCCTATTATTCGGAAGGGATCAACAAACTAGAGCAGCGTTGGACGAAGTGTATAAGCCTAAAAGGAGACTATGTTGAAAAATAAAAAAGGTTTACCCCAAAAAATTAAGTAGTTTATATTTTTGCACGGACTTTTCAAACGACCCTCGTATAGCGGGACTTACACGGGAATTTTGGTAATGACAATGGGACAGATGCAATAGACTAATTACAACAAAAGAGTAAATAAAATAGATATTGGGAAATTTCTTTTTAATACAAAAGAACGTTAAAAACAAAACACAGGAAAAAACCAAATAACCCTTAAGAACTAAATAACAAATAACCAAAAAGATTTGAAATAAATTTAAAAAAACCCAGCAATAATTATGAATAAAATTTGGATATCTACTTATTTTTTAATGATAAAATTGTAGCAGTTGGCTAGATTCGATGTGTCTTTTCTAAAGTTAATTGTGTTGTTTTGTTTCACTATTATGTGGCACATTTCTAGAAAATTTCGTTTGTACTGGCTATCGAGTACTGTCACATTCTGAGAAGTCAAAATAATTATTGCTGGGTTTTTTAAATTTTATTTGGAGACAAAAATGTCAAAAAAGCTTTCAAAATTACTCAATCAAGTATTAGTTTTCTGAATAGAATTGACATTTTTTTAAACGTATTCTTAAAAATGTCGAAAGGACAGTACTATTCCAGTATAATGTATGAATCTATCTAAACAAGGGACAGATAATTTTTTCTGCTAAATATTATCTGAATTTTGAGGAAAAATGAGATGGTTCCGTTCAGTCTTGCGCCATAAAGCCGGCAGATTTGAACTTGCTTCAAAATAGTAAGAGACCAACAGTAAAGACTGGAATTAAAACTAGGACTCTTGAGGTAGTAACTGGATATTCAAGAGATGAATTGATTCGGAGTCAGAAGTAAGTAAAGAATGGTCCATAAGTAATTCACACAGCTTCTGACCTAGAAAAGATCTGAAGACAGCAACAATAAATCGCATGAAATTGACAAATTGGAAGTAATCTTGCCACGAAGGGCTGGTTCCTGTATTAAGTAAAAATTCCAGTACTTCAGAGATAGATTTGAGCTTTTTATAACCCCCCAAAAAAGCAATAAATAATCCAAGAATAATTAATTCTCAAAATTTTTGTTTCCAACCCAATTTTTAATTGCCTGTCATAGGTTTAAATTGCCACTCTTAAACCAATTACATTCCACTTTTATAACAATGCTATAATTTGTTTATTAAATCAACATTTCTACTCAGAAAATTAAATATTTTGCGTATTTTAAATAAAAACTATTTAACGCTACTCAAAATTGGAAAAAATATTTCAAAACAGATTAAAAGTAAATATTGGGAGAATATTCATTTTTATTTATTAAAGTTAATTGTATAATTGTTTGAAGAGATATTTCATTTTTTTTTTTTTTCTTTGATTAAGATCATATTACTGGATGGCTAAGATACGAGAGATTAGCATTTTTTAATAAACTGTCGCCAAGATTAAAAAATATGAAAGAATTATTAAATTACAATTGTCGCTTTATGATTACTTTTATGTAAAACATGGTTTTATTTTTGCTTCTTCTCTCCAAAGTAGATCCATTAATGTACTGACGCCGAAATGGAATTTTGTTCTCTCTGGAGGGATATGTTTTTTATTATTTTAATATTTAATTCCAGTTTCACAAACTTCTGTTAAATCATCACTCAAACTGAAAGTGGAAAATTAAAATCCAGTTAAGTTTTATACAGTTTTAGTTTTCTGTTCGCTCTCAACTAAAATGGTTTTTTGTTAAATTTTTCATTAGCAATAGCTAGCTTCATTAAATTTTAAAGCATAATTGCTCTTTTGCCGTTTACACAAATGGAGCGTAAAATATTTGTTTGGTGTACAAAGGGGAAAAAATAACTCATTAAAAAACAATAACCAGTTTTTTCAGGGAAACTACTTTAGCTTTCGATATGTCCCATTTTCAGAAAAGCTTTTACAAAAAAAAAAAAAAAAACTACAAAATAATTGAGATATAGTCGAATTTTTGGTTTATTTTGAATTCATTTTGATTTTTCTTGAAAAATTTTGTCCCTCTCCCAACTTCTTTAATTATACTGTGTTTTTAGGCCTTGTAAGAGTCTAAATAAAGAAAATTATTGATTCTCAGCGTGATCAAGAGCCAGCTCAATTTCCAAAAATTGATTACGGCTTTAATCCTAGAATATCGACCTCCAAAGATCTTTCTCTTTGATTCTACTGTCTTTATCTAATTCAAATCTCGCTAAATACTTCTCTACGTCTACAAATCATTTTTTTTTTGCCTCAGAAAAGCTTTTATTACTTATTTATTTATTTATTATAAACTTTTATTTTTGTCTTCAACTTCATTCTCAAGCTTTGTTCTTCACGTTTCTAGTTAACTTTTACTTCAACTCCTATCGTTTTACCTTTTCTAATTTAACATTTAGCATTTACCTTCTAACTTGGCTGTTCCTACTGTCATCACTACAACCCCTATATTACTTAATAATTTCAATTCATTCTTTTCTGAATTACTTAATGAGTAACTTAACTTAACTTTTCTGAGTTACTTAATGTAAGCAGCGTCCATTCTTTTAGGTAACCTAGTATCTCTTGCACCAATTTAGTGCGAGCAATGATTATCTCAGCCTCTCGAGATATTGTTTCCTTTATTAACAATTCATATAGGTGAAAGGGGGCACCTTTGAACAGTTTTCATTTCTCGCCTAATGTTTAAAACATTTATGATTGGTAATTTTCTCCATATTTTGTGGTAGACCTGTTGTATAATTGACAGAGTTTCCCTTCGTTTTCATTGTTTGGTGAAGTCAGAATTGAGGAATGTTATATATTGTAAGGTGGAAGTAAAATTTTTGTTGCATCTTTGGGAAGCGTATTGTGAAGATTGTAGTGGACAAGGTGTAAGTATTGTTAGTCCACATTACCATTTGGAATTCGTATTCTTAAATCTAGTACAGTAAAAGCTCTTTATTCGCGGGGTATATGTTCCATAAATATGCCGCGAATACAGAAACCGTGAATACGGAATGGTAATTTATATGGGATTATAGGGGATACGTTCCTAGCTGACAAAATAAAAAAAAACTAATATATAAAAAAATCAATTTAATTGAAGTTTTTGAACATTTTGATTAATTATCTTAAGGCTTAGGCAATGGTTTGAAGAATATTGTAATTTTCTCTTGCTTGGCAGTTTTTAAAAGCTTTTGTTTGCAGTCAAAGTTTGAACTTGCCCACTACAACTACCATCAGGTTCTTTAAAATGAGCGTAAAGATACTTTGCCTTCTCCCAGACCATTGGACCACTCAGGGGCACCCTTTTTTTGGATGCGGTCTTCGATCCATAATGGCAACGCCACTTCCATTTTTTTCTATTGCTGGATCACGAACAATTGCTTTCATTCTGTGCGTTTACATTCTCAAAAACACCGATCGCGGCGAAGGCGGCTTATGTCAAAGTCCTCGGCGATATCATTTAACAACATACTGTAACGAAGTTGACCTGGGCGGAGAAGAAAGGCCTAGATTGTTCTAGAGGTTGAACGACCAAAGTCAGTAACAGGCCGCCACTGCATAAACAAAAGGGGCGGTATCTACTTGTGGCAGAAAAGAAAGGCCTAGATTGTTCTAGGGGTTAAGCGACCAAAGTCGGTAACAGGCCACCACTGTGTAGACAAAAGGGCCGGTCTACACATGAACTAGAAAGGAAAGGGGCTAGATTGTTCAAGGAGTTAGTGACCTGTGTAAAAGCCAGCTAAGAGAAAGGCCTCAGTTGGGGTGGTGGCATATGTGTTTCCCAGCCAGTGATTGACAGGTGAGAGTGAGACAGCCGGAGTTGGAGAGAGACAGAGAATGGGAGGAGGCGGCTCACAGCTGAGGTGGTGGCAGTATGTTTTCTCCAGCCAATGAACATCAGGAGGGCGTGGAAACTTATGCTCAGAGAGTTGGAGGAGGGCAGTCCCAGTTGGAGGGAGGCACGCAGTTAAAAGGAGGCCGACACAGCTGGAGAAGTCAGTTTTCAATTAAGTTTCAATTAAGTTTTTAAGCAAGTTTTAAGGAGTTATTAGAGTTTATAGTTATTAGTCAAGTTTATGAGTTAGTCTTGGAGAGTCAGTGTTGCGGAGTGCTTCAGTGGTAGCTAGTTGGGCAATTAGTCAGTTGATGAGTAGAGCTGTGTTAGTGCAGCTGAGACTAGTGCAATTCGGTGCAGTGCGGACCAGTGGTCAGTCGGGGGACAGTTTTGTGGCGTTACGAAGTGAGTAAGTAACAGTAAACTGTTGTGACTGTTGTAAATGGTGACTGTAATGAATAGCGTTAGTTGCTTGTAAACGTTAATGTGAGTAATGTTAACGTGTTAATAAATCAGGTTATTACTTACAACTTTAGCGAGTTTTATTATTTAAACAAACCCACATATTATTAAAATAACTAGTGGCAGGCACTAGTTGTGTAAGTAAAGTTATTTTTTTTTTGGGAAAAACTTTACAATACTTTAGGCAAAGTTGTAATACTAAGATCTATTTTACTTTTTTTATTAGTCCATTTGACGGCATTTACAAAGGATATTGGGTTGGATACCTATTGGAATCCTTTTATTATCATAGCGTACTTCCGCGAATATCCGCGAATATAGGAATTGGGTCGCATTTTTTTAATCCGCGAATAGTGAAAACGCGAATGAAGGAAGCGCGAATAAGGAGCTTTTACTGTATTTACAAAAGTCTATTTGCTTGCAAAAAGTGTTGGATATTATATTTTCTTTTATGGAAGGAGAGGGGGCACATTGCAACATCACCATTAAAATGTGCCCTACCGACCTGCAAGTTTGTGACTTTTTTTTTGTTTAATCGCAGAGAAGGGGAAAGTGGTCCGAACCTACATTAAGAAGCGCGACAAACCGAATATTTTGTTCAAACTTCCTAAACCCATCACTTCGGGTGACCCGAATTGAGTCATTCTTGATTTTTGAACTAGATTTCTGAGGTTTAAACAGAGAAAGTAATGTAGCAGTCGAGAGAAATAACTGATAGAAGGTAGATTCAGAGTAAAGTTATATCATTTCTTTCTATTTTATATTGTGTTCAAAGCTACCCCACCAGTGGGGCAGCTATTAACATTTGATACAAAATTTTTAGATTAAAAAAAAAAAGATATTTACTTAAGGTTCCAACTGTTTATTGATATAGATCTGTTAAGATGACTTGAAAGTTGTAGAAAACAAGATAAAAAGGTTCAATAATACGATTCTGCGCACTCTGTAACAGAAAATGTAAATTCTGTTCAAATTTGCCCCCCTCTCCCTTACATCAATTAGCTGCCGTTGATTCTTGACGTGAATTAATTTCAATTTCGAACTCCCTGTGGCGTTGCATTTTTGTACAAAACGCCAAAGATGTCGGAAAGATTACATATTTTAAGCCTTAAAAAGAATCAGCTGCCCAAGATTGTGTTTGACTACCCCAATTCGCATGCCTAATCATTTACTGGCGTTTGCCATTGCAAAATTAAAAATTAGCACTCCGGATTTCGGCACCCAATTAGGAATTTTAAAAATATACAATCTTTATTCATTAGAAAATTTGTCCAAATTTATTTCTTCGTGTATTAAATGGTGTATTAAAGTTTAAAGTCAATTTGTCGTGATATTATTGTATTATTAACATTTGTAATAAATTATTGTTTAAATAGCGCAATAGCAGTTTAGTAATAGAGTAATTTAAGCTGAAATGGAAACTCATTTTGTGACTTGATAAGTAGACTGGGGTTTGTAGTTCTAGTTGAGCCAAGCAATCCGTCAGCGCAGTCAATGGCTCTAATTTATCTTGCAACTCTCCTAACGGGTGTCTAGAACAAGTGAACAACCTTCGCTCTTTTACCGCTTTACTTTTCTCAGGATTCTTCAAGGAACTCGAGTATTAATTCAACCATCAAATAGCGTCTAACGATTTCAGATTAAAAGTCAATTTCACTTCAGAAAATTAGTAGGATGTACTACCAGAAATAACTTTATCTTATTATAATTTTAATTAATAAAAATGAATTAGCTTGGCCATTAGTAAGCGACCTAATAAAATATTTAATGGTTAATCATTTTTTTTAAGTAACTGACTAGAGATCTTAGTTTAGTACAATCTAATTTAAATATTTACTAGAAGGTACAGATATTATTGCCAATTTCAGTATTATTCTTTACCAAGCTTTCGATGTACTATAGATCTTCTACAAGGCTGTGAATCACAACTGTCTGGTGCCACTCTGAAATCTTAGAAGCAGTGCTTTTTTGGTCGTGATAGAACGTACAGGAACGGCGTTCCACCATCTTTTTTTTTGGACAGATTTTAAAAGTATTAAAAGTTTTCTTCTAAGAAAGAACTCTCCCATCGATTCAAGTACTTTTTATACGAAATTGTAAGCGTCAATGGAAATATAGAGTTTGATGGCAAAGACGATGAAGTTGGCGTGTTTGCTACTTGATCAAGAACATTGGCTTAAAGATATTAATACTTAACTGACATTTCGGAGATACGGAGAATTAGAAACTGGTCAATCAAAATGCAACTGAATGAAAAAGAAATGATTGGTGCATTCAGTGAATACATTCTTGGAAAGATGTATGCAGAAAAAAAAAATATTGCATTCGATATGCACTTTGAATACCTTCAAGTGAATGTAAACGCGATCTTTTTCGCAGATGATCCATTATTGCCACTTCAACAAGAACTTCATTGAAGACAATTTCAGCTATTTTTGTCTATCAAACTTGTCGAATAACCTTTGAGACTTTTCGAAATACTACGCTGATCTCGAGTAACTCAGAGGACGTTATTCAGCCACAGCTAGAAAAGAAGTCGAGAAGATTTGTTACGACGAGAATTGGACAAAACTTTGGAATGTACTATGAACATTCGCTTTAAATTCAAATTGTATTGTATTATACAATTTATAAAAGTGATTTTTATTTATATTATATTTTTAGTAAAGAGATGAGCGTTCCAGCACCATTTTTCGCCCCAAAAAAGCACTGCATTGAAGTATTCAAACTTAACAATTACCATCCTGAACACATCAAGTATGTCAGTGATGGCGAACCTATGACCCGCGGGTCAGACACTGACCCACAATTGCTAGGCAACCATTTGTTTGTTTACGCTGGTTGATTTAGATTTTCTAATTGTGTGGATAATTTATATTCTATCTGTATTTTTTTCAATCACGCATTGACACAAAAGCAATTTAAATGCTATCTATAACCTTTAGTTTGATCATTACAGTTCTAAAACGTAAATGACGACAAATGCTTTTGTAGTACTTGAAATAAAGTAAAATAGTTTACAAAATATCAAATAAAATGGTATAATTACTCATATTTTGTTTGTTAAAAAAAATCGTTAACCCAAAGCAAATAACCATATTTAGATTTTCCTTCAGATAAAACACACTTTTGTAAGGTTTTTTTCAGTTATGTTTGTAAAAAAAGAGACTTCCATAGCCACTTGTTTCGTCCCGTTTTACCCCGTTAAGCCAACTGAATTTTAAAGATGTTTAGTTTTGAAAATATTCAGTTTAAAATTTTTAAACTTAACTCTTGCGCAAATGGGCATTAGTGACCCAAGAGCTAGAACATAAAAAAAAAAAAAATGAACAAAATTTGACCCACGTCTCAAAAAGGTTCGCCATCCCTGAACTATGACATCAAATTCTACTATGAAACAGACAAACAACTCCACTTATCAAGAACATCAAAACCACACAACAATCGTACAACGACAACGACCCTACTGAGAGAATTAAAAATGTATGCTTCTACTAGATCATATGTTCAACCGGACATTAACAAATTAAAAACATTTCTACCAACTCTCAGCTACATAGTATTTGCTCTAGAACGAAATTCGTGCTGCAACGTTGGTATATGATAATGAAAATAGCAAATAAATGACTTTTTTTTTTTTTAATCATCTAATTGCTACAGTTTATAATTAATTTGTTAACAAACAATAACAGAAACTATTTTCACTTCAATGAAACATTCGGCTTAAATTGAGAAAGCTCCCAGCTGTGGGTTAAATTGTTAATTTTGTTTTAGTGGTTGTTACCATGCCGGTGAGGTAAATAATGTTTATTTTAGTGGTATCACAAAGCTGGAGATTTTGCATATATTAACGTAAATTTTAATTAAATGTCCAGCAGCCAGTTAGTTGTATCAATTAAACAAATTGATCAAACCCTGCCACTAACTTCTAGGTAACCATATTATTAATAGCTCTCCCTTTATATATAGCAAACAAAAAATTGTACTGTGAGGGCTAAGTAATTATTAGAAGCACTTCAAATAATGGCTGACCATATTAATAATTCTAGCGAGGGGTATTGTAATTAATTAACCGTATTCAACGTTATTAATTACAATGGAATGGCCAGTTCGTATATTGCTGTAAATTAGGCGGATAATGTGGTGAAGTCTTTGGGGGAAATGGTAGGCGAGTAATGTTCGGCTGATTCCAAAAAAATTGATGGAAAAAATATTGAACTAAAAAAAGCGATACATATTTTAGTTGTAATTATCGGAGATTGAAAGTAAAATTTTGGGTCACCAATCAAGACGTACTAAAGCAGTTATGGAGGGCAAAACATTTAACAGAATTGGTTTGAAAGCTCATTTGATTTTTTGACGTGAATACATCTTTAAATTTGCTATCATATGGAGGCAATCCAAAAAACCTAATGATAACAAAATCGGGGGATACAGTTTGGCATTATAGTTTCGAATCTATCGTCTACATCCAAAATTAAATTAGACCACTGGATAGCTAAAGGATCAAAGAATCCATTACGATAAGCGAGGACTGTGACGCGCGCGGTGGAGGGGGAAGCGCCGCCTTTTTGAGATCATTTTGCTGCGTATCGAGATTTGCAATTAGTACAACTTTTGACTCGGAGAAGCTATAATGTTCATTTAAGTTTTAATCGTCAGCTGTAGTCACAATCTATCGATTGTATATAAAACATTAGAGTAAAATAGTGTCAGTGAATATAATAAGGTGTTAGAATAAAAAAATATTATCAAAATTATATAATGTCGGCCTATTCGCGTCGAAAAGCCAAAACCAGATACAGAGATCGTATACGGTTAGAAAGGGCTTCTCAAGAACAATCGAATGGTAATAATAAAACACCATATGACCGAGTCAAGCTGTGCCGGGAACTTAAAAGAATGAATGCGGCGGAGTGGATCAACGATGGTGTCAGTACATCTGCAGCTGGGGCGGTTGAAATTATGCAAGTGGATGATGAAATCGCTTCTACATCGGACAACGGACAGTATAAGCATAGATTGTGTTCGATCGTCGATTATGAAGACACATTGGGCAGCAGCTATTTGATTCCTTGATTTCATCCTAAATACATAAATAAAAATATTTTATATAAAAAATATAACCCGTTACGTAAACGGCCGTGTCCATGACACAGCCACAGTTTTTTCTTCTACCATTCGCATCCCGTAAATATCCTTAACTAACGGTCAAGTGACCTTTCAGCCACCAAATTTAGGTCCTCTATTGGTAAGGGTTCGGAGTTTTAGCAACCATATTTTCTTGTTTCTTCACCTAGTTTAATAAATCGGGTTTTCCATTTACCTACAAACATATGGACAGTACAAACATTTCAGTCAAAACTCCTTCGACAGATAGCTGACGCACCTTTCTACGGTGACTAACCTCACTCTTCACTATGACCTTAATATTCCTTTCGTACACCAACTCGCCAAGACTAAATACCAAAAGTTCACATACTGCTCTCTCTACTTGCTCTAATCCTCTTGTACAGTCTCTCGCCTCCTCTGACATCTCTAACAATACTCGCCGACTGAATCGCCAGCGGCCCCGCGACTTCCTCGCAGACTGAAGGCCTAAAAATCATATCCTGTACAGAGTGCTACCGCTGAGCAGTTTCTTTCCTCCTGCCCTTCACGCCTTTATACTCCATTCTACCTTTTTACTTATTGTATAGTATATTATACAGATTGTAAATAACGAAATAAATTAATAAAACCAAATTAAAACAAAAATTCTTGTTTGTAAATTTCATTAAGTAGATCACAGGTGATCTAATCTTTAAATGTTGCGAGTAACAGCGACCACGTTGCAAAAAAAGTGTTAACTAGAATGGTTTTCTTCCATACTGAGCATTCTAATGACTCCAGATGTCAATAGAAAGATTAAGCAATGAATCCAAACGATTCTGGCACTTACAATTCATTAAGACGCTACACCTTCAATGAATAATCTTTCTAGCGAGATTAAAAGGAAACAAGCATTCAATGAAATTTCAATTTCATCTGTTACAACATCCTGTTTGATAACAGTAAATATAAACCTTAACATGTGAAGGTTAGAAAAAAAGAGAAAGGAAGGTTGATAAATGTTATCAGACTAGTGAAGGTATGGGGGGGGGGGGCTAATATGGCGCCATAGAAGGATGATGGTAATGGAAACAGGTGTGTACTTTTCAATATCGCGGCTAAACCTTCACCCATCCAATAAGCGTGTCACGCTGTTTCTTTTTTTATTATTTTTCCAAATAAATTGTGAACATTTATCTGAAAGACATTTGGCGTTGTTTTGTAAAAGTTTTCCATACGTATAATTCTTAATACAGGTTAGTTCCATATTTTCTTTTGACAGCTGCAATCTAAACAGTCCTTCGAGATCACTTTTCATCTAGTTATTGTTGTTAGACGTCTCGCAGGAAAATGGTTAATTTAAGAAATTATGGTTAGACGAATGGATTCTTTTTCATAGTGAATCGCTTCTAAATACAATTTGCCCAGGCTTTCGACTTAAGTTATTTTTAAGGCTTATACTTGGGGACAATTCTATCTATCAGAGAGTAACTACATATTTTTAGAGTATCTAAACAGTCAGGGCAGAAGACACTGAAGTAAATAAATATGTATTGGACAAAAAGCCCAATTGTACTAATATTTATTAATGAAATGTCAAACTTTGATATTTTACTTTTAGTAAAATTTATTTGGAACTTCTTTTTTTAAAATTTATTTGATTATTACAACGGCCATATTTTGCTCTATGTAAAGTAGCTGTTCTGAAAAACAAATCATTAATGAAGGGAGAAACAACCCTGTGTGGTAACGCTCCAAGAGCGAGTTAGAGAGAGTTAGAGGAGTATCTGTTTCAGTCTTTTGTGTCCTGCAGGGAATAGAAGGATCTGTAGGAGGCTATGTCGTGGCAGAGTGGGTCATGATGACAGTCTAGAGTATGGAAAGGAGTTTCTGCAGACGATTTTTGGATATAGGAGTGTACGAAGTACAAATGAATACCAACGTTTCAAAGATCCGTCCATTTAGGACATCAATATAAATGTGTACGTGAACATATCGGACCCTCTGACTCAAATAGCTGACTCAAAGAAACCGGGTCCACTGGATGTTTTTTTACGCACCACAACACCAACTACGTCCAAGAACAAATAAACGAAAATAGGCCAAACGTAAGAGCAGTGAAACTTAAATTCGAGTCTATTTCTGTGTCTAATTTTGATTACATAAAATTTGGTTTTTGGAATTTAAAAGGTTTTAATTGCTTGTTTAATTTGCTAAGTGATGAAATTGAATCTCTATTAAGTGTCGATGTATTGTGCTTTTGTGAAACTTGGCTCCATTCAGATAATTTTCAACCCCCTATATTCTTGGATAATTATGAATTTTATTATTCGAATGCACGTAAACTTTATAAAAAAGGCAGAGCTTCAGGAGGACTGATTATTTTTGTAAAGAAAGGTATTTTTGATAATGTGAGTATTTTAATTAATAAAGAATATTTTCTAAATTTAAATTTAACTCTTGGGAATACTAATTTCGTGATTGGTTTAGTTTACTGGAAACCCAGTTTACCGGATGATGATATAATTAACTCTTTTTCCGATGATCTTCACTATATAATGTTAAATTATTCTGAGGCCCAAATAATAATTGGGGGCGACTTCAATTCCCGCATAGGCCTTCTTAATAGTACGGAGGATGATGTATTTGCAAATTTACACATAAAAGGATATAGAAGCTCTCAGGATGGATGTTTCACAAAAAGAGGCTCTCTTCTGGTTGAACTTATGGAAAATTTTGGGATGTTTGTTTGTAATGGCCGAGTAAATGGGGATGAATCTGGAAAATTTACTTATGTGGGTACTCAAGGCTGTAGTGTTATTGATCTTGTTTGGGCTAATATTGGTCTAACTCCCTTTGTTAAAAATTTTACTGTAATGAATAATTCTTTGTTTACTGATCATAATCTTTGTGTTTTAACTACAATCTCACCCTTATCCGGTATAAAAAGTTCAAAAAATCTCCAATCTGTTCGTCAAATTACTTATGTTAATAGAAACAATGCTATCTTGGATGAATTTAAGTCATTGCTTAATGACGCCAATATTTCTGATAATTGCTTTGAAGATATAAATTTAAGTTATGACCAATTTAAATTAAACATGCATGAATTAATGTTAAAATCCGGTATTCTGTCCAGTAAGAAATTTAATTGTAATAAATCTAAAAAAGGCATAGATCGTAAACCATGGTTTAATCGTGAATGTTTACTTGCAAAAAAGTCTGTTAAATCTCAACTGAAGAAATGCAAAAGAAGTAATTTTAGTGAGGCCACACTGTTACAATACAACGAACTTAAAAAAAATTATCGTGCGATAATTAGTTTTAGTAAAAAAATGTATTTTGATAATCTGAGATTGTGCCTCCGTAATGTGAATAATCCTACAGAATTCTGGTCTGCTATCAATAAGTTTAGATTTAAACCCTCTGAACCTAAACAAATTAGTTGTCAAGATTGGGAACAGTTTTACAACTCAATTTTGCCACCTAAATTTAATAACAATTTTAAATTTTTTGGACCATTTGACTTAGATATGGACGTAGACATAACCTTAGATGAGGTGTTGTTAAGTATAAACAATAGCAAACTTAATAAAGCTACAGGAGTGGACTTCATACCTAATGAAGTGTTTAAATGTCTTAATACATCTTGGTTAGAATATTTGTTTAACCAGATTTTGCGTGCTGAAATTACACCTAGAGCCTGGTCACTAATTAGAATGAAGTTAATTCACAAAAAAGGTGATACGTCTGACCCATATAACTATAGAGGCATTGCCATTTTTAATAGTATTGTTAAAATTTTTACAAATATTCTTTATAATAGATTATACAATTGGGTTGAATCTAGGAACTTACTTCCTGAAGAACAAATGGGGTTCCGGAAAGGACGAGGATGTCGTGACTGTGTTTTTACGCTGTCTGCAGTTATAAATATCTCTCTCAGATTAAAAAGGCGTAAAGTTTTTGCCGTTTTCGTCGATTACAAAAGAGCTTTTGACTCTATTAATCATAATAAATTGTGGTTTAAATTATATAATTTGGGTTTGAGTAAAAAATTTTTACATTTATTAATGAATTTCTATGATAACGCTGCAATGGTAATTTCTGATGGTTTAATTACAAGTAATGAGATTTCCATAACTGAGGGAGTTTTACAAGGTGAAATTTTGAGTCCCCTCCTCTTCTCCTTGTACGTGTCTGATATTGTGGAATTTTTTACTAGCCAAAATTCTATCGGCCTCGCTATAACTGATGTAAAAGATATACATATGATATTATATGCAGACGATATGGTGCTACTCTCACCTACCTGGATTGGGGCCCAAAGAAATCTTAATATACTTCACGATTATTGTACTGAAAATAGCTTAACTGTGAACATAAATAAAACTCTTGCAATGATGTTTACTAAAGGAGGTAATTTTTCTAACATTAAACGTTTAATGTATAACTTACAACCGATTGAATTTTGTAGTCAGTTCACCTACTTAGGTGTCCCGTTTTTTCGTTCTGCTAAATTTATTAGAACAAGCGAACACTTTTTAGCTAAAAATAGTACTGCTACAGCTGTAGTTCTATCCTTGTTGCGATCATGTAAATGCGATGATTGGAAAGCCAGAATCCATCTGTATGACGCCATCTCTGAGAGCGTATTATTATATCTATCGGAAGTTTGGGGTCCTTGTTATTCTCATGTTCTGGAGAGGGGACAATTAAGATTTTTAAAATTATTATTACACCTTTCAAGATCCACTCCTAAGAAACAAATTTATAATTAAACATTTTCTGCCTTCCATTAGTAATGAGCAACAATTAATAAATTTATTGACCTTCTTGGAGCCAGGGCATTTCTCTAAATTAAATGACATTTTCTTCTTTTTTATTAACTTATTAAAATATAGAAAATTGCTTAGTATTTAGTTTAATTAATTGTTGATATTCTATGATATTACAGATAATTTATTGCTCTACTGTACATATATTTGCTCATTTATTTCATTTGCTTCTTTTTTTTTTCATTGTCGCATTGCACAATTACTATTTATATTAATTTTTGGTTAGTAGATTATGTTTATTTGCAAATTGCTTTATGAGTTTTAATTTATTGTCATTATTACTATTATTTTTATTTTCTTATACATTTTGTATTATAATTATTATTATTATTAATAATTTTATTTTACTTTATTTTTATTTCTTTGAAGTGTTCACTTTTAATTTAGAAAATCTTCAATTTACTTGAGATAGGTATGCTAATTTGTAAATATTATGATTGATTCTTATTTGATGGATAATTACTTCTATTTATTATTACTACTTTTCAGTTTACTTTTTATTTATTTTCTTTTCATTATAACTCTTTTATGTTATTTTATGTTTATATCATTTATAAATTTTTTATAACACATTTATAGTCTTAAACTGGGCCAACCCCTTCTGTATGTCTTTGACTGTAACGGAATAAAATAAATAAAAAATATAGGAGTGTACCAGGGATAATGGATGCAGTCTCGTGAAGTGATATAAGAGAGAGAGTTAGACTGTTTCAGTCTTTTGTGTCCTGTAGGGAATAGAAGGATCTGTAGGAGGCTATGTCACGGCAGAGTGGGTCATGATGACAGTCTAGAGTATGGAAAGGAGTTTCTGCAGACGATTTTTGGATATAGGAGTGTACCAGGGATAATGGATGCAGTCTCGCGAAGTGATTCAGTTTTAGTGCGTCGAGGAGAGTCTGTCGCATGTCTCAGAAATTTGTACTGTTGTACTGGAGTTTCTTGATGTTGCTACTACAAGTCCAGGCTCCAGGCAGAGCAGGCGTAGAGAGCAACATCGGCTCACGAGGCTATTGGCGTTTAAGACGTCTAGAAGGATCATCAGGAATTGTTCGGAAAGAGAGGCAAACAAACTGAAGGATTCGGATGTGTAGGTAAGGAGTTGTGAATTTTATTTTTATTTTTTATAGTGGATTGAGGTTATGTCGGTCGCAAAGGAATGTTGGATTTGTTTGTTAATCAAAAATATATAGATTAAAATATAATAATAATATTAATAGTAAAACACCAACAAAACAAATTCAATGCAACAACTGTGTCAAATTTTGTCATATATTTCCTTTATTAACCATCTAAATATCAAAATATTTGATGTCACACTTCGATTTGTAATGTTCGATTTTCTGTTTACTCAGAAATAAGAATTTTTACCTACAAAAAGCCATTGCCGTCGACAGCTAATGAAATAATACGATTAATCTAAAAGTGAATACAATCGATGCATACAGAACGCGCTGGTTATTAACTCGCATGTTTTAATTTAATTAAAACTGCTCCGTGAGTGGTCCATTTCTAGGTATTTCTTTTTTTCTTTGAACAACTTCAATTTGTAATTGAAAAGTCGAAGCAGGATGTAAATTATTTTGTGTTTCTCTAAGAGCTTTTAATAAATTTCTGATTTTTTTTATGGTTTTATTAAAAGAGAATTGTTATTTTCAATTAATATAAAATTTAACAAAAGAATAATATTAAATTCACTTGCCTCATGACATATTGATCAAACTGGGCTTTGCTCATTTTGTTTTGTTACTTTTACAATTAACTGAAGAGTAACTGCCCAGTTATGACTGGTGGAAGCTCAGTTTATTTTGGAAACTTGACACTGGGATCCCAGTTTCCACGACTGATAATTCGTTCAGGTAATGTTCCGTTCCGTTTGTTACAGTGAAAAATACCACGTTGTCTGCAATAGAATAGAAGAACCACCTTACATTCATTTGAAATGTACAGATCCCTTACTTCAAGCTGAGGAATGTGGATTACGTGAACTACAATAACTATTTTAAATTTAATTCAGTGTCATCCAACCAGAAATAGTAATTGAAGTTTGAATCTATGCCTATAAAGTCCGTTATCGATGTATGCATAATTTCAACCGCCCAAGCTGCAGATGTAATGACACCGTCGTTGAACCGCTCGGCCGCATTCATTCTTTTACGTTCCCGGCACATCATGACTCGGTCATATGGTGTTTTATTATTATCATTCGATTGTTCTTGACAAGCCCTTTCCAATCGTATACGATCTCTGTATTTGGTTTTGGCTTTTCGACGCGTACAGGCCGACATTATATATTTTTGATAATATTTGTATTTTAACACCTTATTATATTCACTGTCACTATTTTACACTAATGTTTTATATACAATCGATAGATTGCGACGACAGCTGACGATTAAAACTTAAACGAACATCGTAACTTCTCAGAGTCAAAAGTTATACTAATTGCAAATCTCGATACGCAGCAAAATGGCGGCGCTTCCCACTCCACCGCGCGCGATGCGTCACAGTCCTCGCTTATCGTAATGGATTCTTTGATCCTTTAGCTATCCAGTGGTCTAATTTAATTTTGGATCTAGACGATAGATTCGAAACTATACATAATGCTAAACTGTATCCCCCGATTTTGTTATCATTAGGTTTTTTGGATTGCCTCCATATGATAGCAAATTTAAAGACGTATTCACGTCAAAAGTCTTCGATTTTATCTATAAAAATTTTTATTTAAATACATTTAAATTCTTCTTATGCATTTTGAGGAATAAGTCAAAATATACTTGCAAGTTGGCACCTTGAAAATCTTATTAAAAGTAACTAGATACAATAGTCGCGCTGGATTTTTATAAACAGAATTATAATTATATATATATCTATTTTTTAATAACTTGAGAAATCTAATTATCCAGTTTCAGTTGGATTAGCAAAGAATATTTCATTTGGAACAAACTTTGTTTTCATCAACTCGCCATCTAACATTGACCATGTTGAATTTAATTTGAATCCATTCTCTTTGCCTCCTTGTATATTACAAATTAGGTTCTAATTATATTTTCACAATCTGTTCAGAAAGATAATTCAGCACGTTGAAATCTTTTTTAATTAAGTATTTTTGTTCATAAAGTGAAACACTTAGTAAAATTAGGAAAACAATGATATTTTTGTGCCTTAATTTTAGAATCTAGATATAGTTTGACTGGTCAATTAATGCAACATCTAATTAAGTTTCAGCTAAGTAAATTTTCTTTGAAAACTCAATGCAATTATGACTACTTAAATGCAGCTGTTTATATTGAAGCTGAGGCAATGTTCATTTTAAATTTATGAAGAGAGTTCTCTTCCTAGGAGGTCTATTGCAGGCCTAAATGGCAGAAGTAGCAGCGTTTAGAAGTTGCAGAAATAAGTAAATACGGATGTACTTAGGGTTTCTGGTGTGGAGGGTGGTCCTCAATAGTAACCTTCTGGTTTGAAGATACTACAAGAAATCTCCAGGAATATCGATTCCTTTTTTCTTTTCTGAGTTTGTTGGTTCAAACCAATACATAAGTAGGCTCAAAGTCAGCTGAGAGGCGTCTTCGTAGCTGGCTAAATGCCATGGATGTTTTTTTTAGTTTCTGCAATTCTCGTAAGAGCACTTGAAACTCTAATTAAATTAAGGAAAACCTGCAATGATCGACATCGATTGTTCAGTTAGCAGAACTGCACGGCTAAATCCTTGAGCTAGCCGGCCTTGAACCTTGACCTTTTAGGACCTTTAGACCTTTGAGCCATTGACCTTTTAGGATCTTTTTCTCACAATAAGTACCTTGGAAGTCTGCATCCTACAATCGAAGGGCTCCCAAATTGATACAAACTCCAATATTTTGTTTTTGTTTTTTAATCCGTTTGAATATCACGCAGAATCACAATCGGTATTGGTGACTGACCGACCCAATCGGATCTGTTCGAAGCGAGTATTGTGGTACTGATCACGTGCGTCTGCAAAAGCCATTTAATAATCTACAGTAAAAAAGTTAAGTAAAGTAATCGCCTATTTTTTCAGGCGGGGCTTAACGTCAAACTACCAAATTAGGTGTCGTGGACGGAGGCGACTAGCAAACATACTTTACTGTAAATTTCTTCGATTAACCATTAAATGAAAATCCAAGGCCTAAGACCGGGAATCGAACCCAGTACCACAATGCTTATTAGCTTTAAAGGACTCAACTACCAATTAGGTGTCGTGGACGGAGGCGACTAGCAAACATACTTTACTGTAAATTTCTTCGATTAACCATTAAATGAAAATCCAAGGCCTAAGACCGGGAATCGAACCCAGTACCACAATGCTTATTAGCTTTAAAGGACTCAACTACCAATTAGGTGTCGTGGACGGAGGCGACTAGCAAACATACTTTACTGTAAATTTCTTCGATTAACCATTAAATAAAATCCAAGGCCTAAGACCGGGGAATCGAACCCAGTACCACAATACATATTAGCTTTACAGGTCTCGCCTCTAACCGCTCGGCTACCGTGGCGCCTTAATCTTTTCCAATTGATTTCTTTACTCTTTCTTTTTAATCGACTTATTGTAGAACTTCTTTATAGCTTATTCTAAATTGGCGTTTTGGATAATCCACAGTGTTCACTCATCCTTTCATTGTGGAGATAACTCTTTCAACAAAATATACATATATACGCCATATTATATATTATACATGGGTATTTAAACCCTTTTGAGAGATTATGTGTAAATATGGAGATTTATTAGGAGATTTGGAAACGTACGCATTTTTTGTGTTTGTCTTTGGTGAGGGGAACCAGCCAATTCGATTTAAGCCCCTGTAGGTCTTGTTTTGTTTAATTGCTTTAAACGGTCTTGCATACTCCACTCAGTTATTAGTGCTTGTTATAAAATAACATTAGAATAACGTATTAACAAATATAAATAATACTTGGGATAGGATTAGCAGTTAATATCGGAATATTCACTACAGCAATATCCGATTTGAATAAGTTTAATTATAAGTTTAACAAAATAAATTGAACCTACGTTTAAACAAACAGAATTGGATAAGCTAAAAATCATCCAACAAAACATAATTACACAATTTATCGAAATATTCGAAATATATAATATTTTAACATCAAAAAATAATCACTTTAGAAGTTTTTGCACAAAAAAATAATTGCCGAAAGACTACATTCAAAATACGATTCCTGATTTTTGTTATTTATATTTTGATGCGCTACCTAGTTCGTCCAAAATCTACAGTCAGTAAAACCTGGAGAACCAAATTAACATGTTCTTCAGAAAGACCTTTACGTCTCGTTTAAAAACTTGAGTTAACCTTACAAGGTAACCAAAAGTGGACAGAGGAAGATTATTTGGTCCACTGACTGCAGTTGACTTCACAAAGGACTCTTCGTCGATTCTATCTGGTGGAAGCTCTTCAAATCCTTTACCTTTCCCTTGAATGCCTTGAGAGCACTTATCATACTGTCATATCCTGGGAAGGATGATATGGATATGAGCGTTTGTGTTGTTGAGCTAGAATTTGAATAATAGGTTAGCTGTATACCAAGATAGTTGTACATATCTGCTTACTGCATCAGCTGTTATGTGAATTGTATGTGCGTTGAACAGATCGTTTTGATCTGTAAGATGTTCTGTTCAAGGATCAAACCAGATTGAAATCTGATAACTGAAAAAGTTTTTGGCCTAACTTTATTTTTGAACGAATGCGTGTAAGTTTATAATTATTAAAAGAATCCTTCGCTACAAACCAGTACCCTCCCCACTTCGACGTAGCGATGGATCATGGGCTACTTCTGATGGCTGATTTCTTCTCATTTTTTAAATGCATTCACTCCACATTCTGACATGATCGACTCTCAATTCCAAAAATCTCTCTTACAAGATCTGGACACACCTCTTCCTCTCTCACACCCACCCAAACCATTTTCACCCCCTGAAGATCAGTACGTCATAAATCATCTTACAGGTAAGAAAGCGCCTGGATTTGATCTCATTACTCCAAACATTCTCTGCAATCTTCCCAAAAAAGCTGAGGTATTTCAGACTTCCATTTATAACGCAATTTTCCGAACAACCTACTTCCCCGTCTTATGGAAGTACTCCATAATCTGTCCTATCCCAAAACCTAAAAAACCTCATCAACATCCTTCATCTTACCGTCCAATTAGTTTATTACCTGTACTAGGAAAAATTTTCGAAAAACTTCTTCTCAAACAAATCCTTCCTATCCTCGAAAACTCTAAAGTGATCCCCATCGAGTAGTGGACATAATTGCATCCTCTCTTGAAAAGAAAGAATGTTGTTCAGGGGCTTTCCTTGATGTGCAGCAGGCCTTCGATAGAGTATGGCACACTGGCCTCTTGTGGAAGCTTAAGAATAATAATTGTTAAAACTATAAAATTTCAAAGCAATTGTATATTTAGAATAACAAACTTTCCCTTAACTTGACATAAAAACTTTGATAACACCAAGTTCAATAATTGAGGTCTTTGTTTGAGGGCTGAAACGTTGATAAAGATAATATTTTTCTAAATTTAGGATGGAAGATTTGCGAGGAATCGATCAAATAAAACAACTCGTCTTTTTGCCAACGTTTCGACAAATATATTGTCCTCTTCAGGGCGTGGCTATGCGGGTTGGTTGAGTTACAGAAAATACCACAGTTTCTGTAACTCAACCAACCCGCATAGCCACGCCCTGAAGAGGACAATATATTTGTAGAAACGTTGGCAAAAAGACAAGTTGTTTTATTTGACCGATTCCTCGCAAATCTTTCATCCTAAGTTTAACAATTTGCGGTCACGAAAACTATATATTCATATTTTTCTAGATATTTCTAATGCGTGTATGAAAACGAACACTTTTTCACTAGTATAGTTATTATTATTAAATGCAATCATTTTTCTAATTTTTTTTCTGTTAATGTTGACAGCTGGAGTTCTGCTAGTTAGAGATTCAATCTGAACTTACTACGCGTTTTCTGGGGAACTGAAATTGTCGCTGTCTGATGTCTTCATTGCTGAAATTAGCTCATTCTTCATTCATTTTCAATAACGTTTACCACTGAAAGTTATCTAGTATTAGTGTGGTACATGTAGTATTAGTAAAAAGTTAGAGTATTAAACAAATCTAGAAATAACTACAAGAATGTATGTTTCGATTCAAATTTTTACAATAAATGTTGAAAAATCAACTTGTTGTTGAAAAGAAAACAGTCGTCTTTTCCTCGGCAATAGTCTATCTTGTTTACTTGCCAGTCTTCTTTCTACAACGCTTTCCTGTGAATGTTTACAGTTTGTCAACTTTGGTGATTGGGAACATTTTTGGGTCCATTAACCTGGCGGCACTTTGGTTGAATTTTGAGACAAAACTTTTGCACCGAGCTCGAAACACATTGCACTCTTATGCACCACCAAAAAAAAATCTAAATTCGCCAAGGAAAAGCCACAATAAGCAATTAAAGTTTTTTTCCCGCCAAAAAAAATTTGGCCGGATTTGATTGAAACTTACTTCATTATGTTAAGTACACTTTGCACTCCATTGCACCACTTAAAAAAATTCATTAACTTTAATAATTACGGAGATATGGCCATTCAAAAGATCAAAGGAATTTGCCGCAAACACTGAATTTCGAACCGCGACTTAGTATACAGGTAGAGGAGAGCTAGCACCAGCTAGAACCACAAAAAAAATCTAATAAAATATGCACACATTCAGAAATATAAGGAATTAAAGTGCTAAAAAAAGCATTAACTTGGCGGCACTTTGGTGGAATTTTGGGTAAAAAATTATTGCACCCTGCTCAGAACACTTTGCACTCCTATGCACCACCAATAAAAAAGCTAGCACCACCAAGGAAAAGCCTCAATTTTCCATTTAAAGTTCCGCGCGAAATTTAAATTCAAAAAAAATGAGTCTTATTTGCGGGAAAATTGGAGCGCTTTTTTCCAAAATAGCAAGTACTAGTATTAGAACAACTAGCCCCACACAGGAAATGCCAAAAATTAGCATATTTTCAAAGTAATTTACAAATTATTCAACCGATTTTCCCGCCAACTTACCTTTAACCGGAAGTGCTCTAAATTGAATTGAAACTCATCCTATTTTGTTCATGGTAGCTAGCACCAATATGCACCACAAAAAGAAATTTTGAATTTACACTAAAAGCTGATATATTGATAATAAAAGATGCACTGACAGACGTGACCATTAACTTTGCGGCACTTTGGTGGAATTTTGAGAAAAAAATTATTGCACCCAGCTCGGAACACTTTGCAATGCCAATAATAAGCCAGCAACACAACGGAAACTGTAAAAATTCACCAATTGTACGCCAAATATAACTTTAACCGGAAGTGCCCTAAATTGAATTGAAACTCATTCCATTTTGTTCGTGATAGCTAGCACCAATGTGCACCACAAAAAGAAATTTTGAATTTACACTAAAAGCTGATATATTGAAAATAAAAGATGCACTGACAGACGTGACCATTAACTTGGCGGCACTTTGGTGGAATTTTGGGTAAAAAATTATTGCACCCTGCTCAGAACACTTTGCACTCCTATGCACCATCAATAAAAAAGCTAGCACCACCAAGGAAAAGCCTCAATTTTCCATTTAAAGTTACGCGCGAAATTTAAATTCAAAAAAATGGAGTTTTATTTGCGGGAAAATTGGAGCGCTTTTTTCCAAAATAGCAAGTACTAGTATTAGAACCACTAGCCCCACACAGGAAATACCAAAAATTAGCATATTTTCAAAGTAATTTACAAATTACTCAACCGATTTTCCCGCCAACTTACCATTAACTTGGCGGCACTTTGGTGGAATTTTGAGAAAAAAATTATTGCACCCAGCTCGGAACACTTTGCACTCCTATGCACCACCAATAAAAAAGCTAGCACCACCAAGGAAAAGCCTCAATTTTCCATTTAAAGTTACGCGCGAAATTTAAATTAAAAAAAAAATGAGTTTAATTTGTGGGAAAATTGGAGCGCTTTTTTCCAAAATAGCAAGTACTAGTATTAGAACCACTAGCCCCACACAGGAAATGCCAAAAATTAGCATATTTTCAAAGTAATTTACAAATTATTCAACCGATTTTCCCGCCAACTTACCTTTAACCGGATGTGCTCTAAATTGAATTGAAACTCATCCTATTTTGTTCATTGTAGCTAGACCAATATGCACCACAAAAAGAAATTTTGAATTTACACTAAAAGCTGATATATTGATAATAAAAGATGCA
This sequence comes from Rhodnius prolixus, assembly GCF_049639745.1. Classification (NCBI taxonomy): domain Eukaryota; kingdom Metazoa; phylum Arthropoda; class Insecta; order Hemiptera; family Reduviidae; genus Rhodnius; species Rhodnius prolixus. The sequence goes on from NW_027411624.1 coordinate 29,947,894, forward strand.
CTAACAGACGTGACCATTAACTTGGCGGCACTTTGGTGAAATTTTGAGAAAAAAATTATTGCACCCAGCTCGGAACACTTTGCAATGCCAATAATAAGCCAGCAACACAACGGAAACTGCAAAAATTCACCAATTGTACGCCAAATATAACTTTAACCGGAAGTGCCCTAAATTGAATTGAAACTCATTCCATTTTGTTCGTGATAGCTAGCACCAATGTGCACCACAAAAAGAAATTTTGAATTTCCACTAAAAGCTGAGATATTGATAATAAAAGATGCACTGACAGACGTGACCATTAACTTGGCGGCACTTTGGTGGAATTTTGAGAAAAAAATTATTGCACCCAGCTCGGAACACTTTGCAATGCCAATAATAAGCCAGCAACACAACGGAAATGGTAAAAATTCACCAATTGTACGCCAAATATAATTTTAACCGGAAGTGCCCTAAATTGAATTGAAACTCATTCCATTTTGTTCGTGGTAGCTAGCACCAATGTGCACCACAAAAAGAAATTTTGAATTTACACTAAAAGCTGAGATATTGATAATAAAAGATGCACTGACAGACGTGACCATTAACTTTGCGGCACTTTGGTGGAATTTTGAGAAAAAAATTATTGCACCCTGCTCGGAACACTTTGCACTCCTACGCACCATCAATAAAAAAGCTAGCACCACCAAGGAAAAGCCTCAATTTTCCATTTAAAGTTACGCGCGAAATTTAAATTCAAAAAAAATGGAGTTTTATTTGCGGGAAAATTGGAGCGCTTTTTTCCAAAATAGCAAGTACTAGTATTAGAACCACTAGCCCCACACAGGAAATGCCAAAAATTAGCATATTTTCAAAGTAATTTACAAATTATTCAACTGATTTTCCCGCCAACTTAACTTTAACTTGGCGGCACTTTGGTGGAATTTTGAGAAAAAAAATTATTGCACCCAGCTCGGAACACTTTGCACTCCTATGCACCACCAATAAAAAAGATAGCACCACCAAGGAAAAGCCTCAATTTTCCATTTAAAGTTACGCGCGAAATTTAAATTTAAAAAAAAATGAGTTTTATTTGTGGGAAAATTGGAGCGCTTTTTTCCAAAATAGCAAGTACTAGTATTAGAACCACTAGCCCCACACAGGAAATGCCAAAAATTAGCATATTTTCAAAGTAATTTACAAATTATTCAACTGATTTTCCCGCCAACTTACCTTTAACTTGGCGGCACTTTGGTGGAATTTTGAGAAAAAAAATTATTTCACCCAGCTCGGAACACTTTGCACTCCTATGCACCACCAATAAAAAAGCTAGCACCAACAAGGTAAAGCCTCAATTTTCCATTTAAAGTTACGCGCGAAATTTAAATTTAAAAAAAAATGAGTTTTATTTGTGGGAAAATTGGAGCGCTTTTTTCCAAAATAGCAAGTACTAGTATTAGAACCACTAGCCCCACACAGGAAATGCCAAAAATTAGCATATTTTCAAAGTAATTTACAAATTATTCAACTGATTTTCCCGCCAACTTACCTTCAACTTGGCGGCACTTTGGTGGAATTTTGAGAAAAAAAATTATTTCACCCAGCTCGGAACACTTTGCACTCCTATGCACCACCAATAAAAAAGCTAGCACCACCAAGGAAAAGCCTCAATTTTCCATTTAAAGTTACGCGCGAAATTTAAATTAAAAAAAAATGAGTTTAATTTGTGGGAAAATTGGAGCGCTTTTTTCCAAAATAGCAAGTACTAGTATTAGAACCACTAGCCCCACACAGGAAATGCCAAAAATTAGCATATTTTCAAAGTAATTTACAAATTATTCAACCGATTTTCCCGCCAACTTACCTTTAACCGGATGTGCTCTAAATTGAATTGAAACTCATCCTATTTTGTTCATGGTAGCTAGACCAATATGCACCACAAAAAGAAATTTTGAATTTACACTAAAAGCTGATATATTGATAATAAAAGATGCACTAACAGACGTGACCATTAACTTGGCGGCACTTTGGTGAAATTTTGAGAAAAAAATTATTGCACCCAGCTCGGAACACTTTGCAATGCCAATAATAAGCCAGCAACACAACGGAAACTGCAAAAATTCACCAATTGTACGCCAAATATAACTTTAACCGGAAGTGCCCTAAATTGAATTGAAACTCATTCCATTTTGTTCGTGATAGCTAGCACCAATGTGCACCACAAAAAGAAATTTTGAATTTCCACTAAAAGCTGAGATATTGATAATAAAAGATGCACTGACAGACGTGACCATTAACTTGGCGGCACTTTGGTGGAATTTTGAGAAAAAAATTATTGCACCCAGCTCGGAACACTTTGCACTCCTATGCACCACCAATAAAAAAGCTAGCACCACCAAGGAAAAGCCTCAATTTTCCATTTAAAGTTACGCGCGAAATTTAAATTAAAAAAAAAATGAGTTTAATTTGTGGGAAAATTGGAGCGCTTTTTTCCAAAATAGCAAGTACTAGTATTAGAACCACTAGCCCCACACAGGAAATGCCAAAAATTAGCATATTTTCAAAGTAATTTACAAATTATTCAACCGATTTTCCCGCCAACTTACCTTTAACCGGATGTGCTCTAAATTGAATTGAAACTCATCCTATTTTGTTCATTGTAGCTAGACCAATATGCACCACAAAAAGAAATTTTGAATTTACACTAAAAGCTGATATATTGATAATAAAAGATGCACTAACAGACGTGACCATTAACTTGGCGGCACTTTGGTGAAATTTTGAGAAAAAAATTATTGCACCCAGCTCGGAACACTTTGCAATGCCAATAATAAGCCAGCAACACAACGGAAACTGCAAAAATTCACCAATTGTACGCCAAATATAACTTTAACCGGAAGTGCCCTAAATTGAATTGAAACTCATTCCATTTTGTTCGTGATAGCTAGCACCAATGTGCACCACAAAAAGAAATTTTGAATTTCCACTAAAAGCTGAGATATTGATAATAAAAGATGCACTGACAGACGTGACCATTAACTTGGCGGCACTTTGGTGGAATTTTGAGAAAAAAATTATTGCACCCAGCTCGGAACACTTTGCAATGCCAATAATAAGCCAGCAACACAACGGAAATGGTAAAAATTCACCAATTGTACGCCAAATATAATTTTAACCGGAAGTGCCCTAAATTGAATTGAAACTCATTCCATTTTGTTCGTGGTAGCTAGCACCAATGTGCACCACAAAAAGAAATTTTGAATTTACACTAAAAGCTGAGATATTGATAATAAAAGATGCACTGACAGACGTGACCATTAACTTTGCGGCACTTTGGTGGAATTTTGAGAAAAAAATTATTGCACCCTGCTCGGAACACTTTGCACTCCTACGCACCATCAATAAAAAAGCTAGCACCACCAAGGAAAAGCCTCAATTTTCCATTTAAAGTTACGCGCGAAATTTAAATTCAAAAAAAATGGAGTTTTATTTGCGGGAAAATTGGAGCGCTTTTTTCCAAAATAGCAAGTACTAGTATTAGAACCACTAGCCCCACACAGGAAATGCCAAAAATTAGCATATTTTCAAAGTAATTTACAAATTATTCAACTGATTTTCCCGCCAACTTAACTTTAACTTGGCGGCACTTTGGTGGAATTTTGAGAAAAAAAATTATTGCACCCAGCTCGGAACACTTTGCACTCCTATGCACCACCAATAAAAAAGATAGCACCACCAAGGAAAAGCCTCAATTTTCCATTTAAAGTTACGCGCGAAATTTAAATTTAAAAAAAAATGAGTTTTATTTGTGGGAAAATTGGAGCGCTTTTTTCCAAAATAGCAAGTACTAGTATTAGAACCACTAGCCCCACACAGGAAATGCCAAAAATTAGCATATTTTCAAAGTAATTTACAAATTATTCAACTGATTTTCCCGCCAACTTACCTTTAACTTGGCGGCACTTTGGTGGAATTTTGAGAAAAAAAATTATTTCACCCAGCTCGGAACACTTTGCACTCCTATGCACCACCAATAAAAAAGCTAGCACCAACAAGGTAAAGCCTCAATTTTCCATTTAAAGTTACGCGCGAAATTTAAATTTAAAAAAAAATGAGTTTTATTTGTGGGAAAATTGGAGCGCTTTTTTCCAAAATAGCAAGTACTAGTATTAGAACCACTAGCCCCACACAGGAAATGCCAAAAATTAGCATATTTTCAAAGTAATTTACAAATTATTCAACTGATTTTCCCGCCAACTTACCTTCAACTTGGCGGCACTTTGGTGGAATTTTGAGAAAAAAAATTATTTCACCCAGCTCGGAACACTTTGCACTCCTATGCACCACCAATAAAAAAGCTAGCACCACCAAGGAAAAGCCTCAATTTTCCATTTAAAGTTACGCGCGAAATTTAAATTAAAAAAAAATGAGTTTAATTTGTGGGAAAATTGGAGCGCTTTTTTCCAAAATAGCAAGTACTAGTATTAGAACCACTAGCCCCACACAGGAAATGCCAAAAATTAGCATATTTTCAAAGTAATTTACAAATTATTCAACCGATTTTCCCGCCAACTTACCTTTAACCGGATGTGCTCTAAATTGAATTGAAACTCATCCTATTTTGTTCATGGTAGCTAGACCAATATGCACCACAAAAAGAAATTTTGAATTTACACTAAAAGCTGATATATTGATAATAAAAGATGCACTAACAGACGTGACCATTAACTTGGCGGCACTTTGGTGAAATTTTGAGAAAAAAATTATTGCACCCAGCTCGGAACACTTTGCAATGCCAATAATAAGCCAGCAACACAACGGAAACTGCAAAAATTCACCAATTGTACGCCAAATATAACTTTAACCGGAAGTGCCCTAAATTGAATTGAAACTCATTCCATTTTGTTCGTGATAGCTAGCACCAATGTGCACCACAAAAAGAAATTTTGAATTTCCACTAAAAGCTGAGATATTGATAATAAAAGATGCACTGACAGACGTGACCATTAACTTGGCGGCACTTTGGTGGAATTTTGAGAAAAAAATTATTGCACCCAGCTCGGAACACTTTGCAATGCCAATAATAAGCCAGCAACACAACGGAAATGGTAAAAATTCACCAATTGTACGCCAAATATAATTTTAACCGGAAGTGCCCTAAATTGAATTGAAACTCATTCCATTTTGTTCGTGGTAGCTAGCACCAATGTGCACCACAAAAAGAAATTTTGAATTTACACTAAAAGCTGAGATATTGATAATAAAAGATGCACTGACAGACGTGACCATTAACTTTGCGGCACTTTGGTGGAATTTTGAGAAAAAAATTATTGCACCCTGCTCGGAACACTTTGCACTCCTACGCACCATCAATAAAAAAGCTAGCACCACCAAGGAAAAGCCTCAATTTTCCATTTAAAGTTACGCGCGAAATTTAAATTCAAAAAAAATGGAGTTTTATTTGCGGGAAAATTGGAGCGCTTTTTTCCAAAATAGCAAGTACTAGTATTAGAACCACTAGCCCCACACAGGAAATGCCAAAAATTAGCATATTTTCAAAGTAATTTACAAATTATTCAACTGATTTTCCCGCCAACTTAACTTTAACTTGGCGGCACTTTGGTGGAATTTTGAGAAAAAAAATTATTGCACCCAGCTCGGAACACTTTGCACTCCTATGCACCACCAATAAAAAAGATAGCACCACCAAGGAAAAGCCTCAATTTTCCATTTAAAGTTACGCGCGAAATTTAAATTTAAAAAAAAATGAGTTTTATTTGTGGGAAAATTGGAGCGCTTTTTTCCAAAATAGCAAGTACTAGTATTAGAACCACTAGCCCCACACAGGAAATGCCAAAAATTAGCATATTTTCAAAGTAATTTACAAATTATTCAACTGATTTTCCCGCCAACTTACCTTTAACTTGGCGGCACTTTGGTGGAATTTTGAGAAAAAAAATTATTTCACCCAGCTCGGAACACTTTGCACTCCTATGCACCACCAATAAAAAAGCTAGCACCAACAAGGTAAAGCCTCAATTTTCCATTTAAAGTTACGCGCGAAATTTAAATTTAAAAAAAAATGAGTTTTATTTGTGGGAAAATTGGAGCGCTTTTTTCCAAAATAGCAAGTACTAGTATTAGAACCACTAGCCCCACACAGGAAATGCCAAAAATTAGCATATTTTCAAAGTAATTTACAAATTATTCAACTGATTTTCCCGCCAACTTACCTTCAACTTGGCGGCACTTTGGTGGAATTTTGAGAAAAAAAATTATTTCACCCAGCTCGGAACACTTTGCACTCCTATGCACCACCAATAAAAAAGCTAGCACCACCAAGGAAAAGCCTCAATTTTCCATTTAAAGTTACGCGCGAAATTTAAATTAAAAAAAAATGAGTTTAATTTGTGGGAAAATTGGAGCGCTTTTTTCCAAAATAGCAAGTACTAGTATTAGAACCACTAGCCCCACACAGGAAATGCCAAAAATTAGCATATTTTCAAAGTAATTTACAAATTATTCAACCGATTTTCCCGCCAACTTACCTTTAACCGGATGTGCTCTAAATTGAATTGAAACTCATCCTATTTTGTTCATGGTAGCTAGACCAATATGCACCACAAAAAGAAATTTTGAATTTACACTAAAAGCTGATATATTGATAATAAAAGATGCACTAACAGACGTGACCATTAACTTGGCGGCACTTTGGTGAAATTTTGAGAAAAAAATTATTGCACCCAGCTCGGAACACTTTGCAATGCCAATAATAAGCCAGCAACACAACGGAAACTGCAAAAATTCACCAATTGTACGCCAAATATAACTTTAACCGGAAGTGCCCTAAATTGAATTGAAACTCATTCCATTTTGTTCGTGATAGCTAGCACCAATGTGCACCACAAAAAGAAATTTTGAATTTCCACTAAAAGCTGAGATATTGATAATAAAAGATGCACTGACAGACGTGACCATTAACTTGGCGGCACTTTGGTGGAATTTTGAGAAAAAAATTATTGCACCCAGCTCGGAACACTTTGCAATGCCAATAATAAGCCAGCAACACAACGGAAATGGTAAAAATTCACCAATTGTACGCCAAATATAATTTTAACCGGAAGTGCCCTAAATTGAATTGAAACTCATTCCATTTTGTTCGTGGTAGCTAGCACCAATGTGCACCACAAAAAGAAATTTTGAATTTACACTAAAAGCTGAGATATTGATAATAAAAGATGCACTGACAGACGTGACCATTAACTTTGCGGCACTTTGGTGGAATTTTGAGAAAAAAATTATTGCACCCTGCTCGGAACACTTTGCACTCCTACGCACCATCAATAAAAAAGCTAGCACCACCAAGGAAAAGCCTCAATTTTCCATTTAAAGTTACGCGCGAAATTTAAATTCAAAAAAAATGGAGTTTTATTTGCGGGAAAATTGGAGCGCTTTTTTCCAAAATAGCAAGTACTAGTATTAGAACCACTAGCCCCACACAGGAAATGCCAAAAATTAGCATATTTTCAAAGTAATTTACAAATTATTCAACTGATTTTCCCGCCAACTTAACTTTAACTTGGCGGCACTTTGGTGGAATTTTGAGAAAAAAAATTATTGCACCCAGCTCGGAACACTTTGCACTCCTATGCACCACCAATAAAAAAGATAGCACCACCAAGGAAAAGCCTCAATTTTCCATTTAAAGTTACGCGCGAAATTTAAATTTAAAAAAAAATGAGTTTTATTTGTGGGAAAATTGGAGCGCTTTTTTCCAAAATAGCAAGTACTAGTATTAGAACCACTAGCCCCACACAGGAAATGCCAAAAATTAGCATATTTTCAAAGTAATTTACAAATTATTCAACTGATTTTCCCGCCAACTTACCTTTAACTTGGCGGCACTTTGGTGGAATTTTGAGAAAAAAAATTATTTCACCCAGCTCGGAACACTTTGCACTCCTATGCACCACCAATAAAAAAGCTAGCACCAACAAGGTAAAGCCTCAATTTTCCATTTAAAGTTACGCGCGAAATTTAAATTTAAAAAAAAATGAGTTTTATTTGTGGGAAAATTGGAGCGCTTTTTTCCAAAATAGCAAGTACTAGTATTAGAACCACTAGCCCCACACAGGAAATGCCAAAAATTAGCATATTTTCAAAGTAATTTACAAATTATTCAACTGATTTTCCCGCCAACTTACCTTCAACTTGGCGGCACTTTGGTGGAATTTTGAGAAAAAAAATTATTTCACCCAGCTCGGAACACTTTGCACTCCTATGCACCACCAATAAAAAAGCTAGCACCACCAAGGAAAAGCCTCAATTTTCCATTTAAAGTTACGCGCGAAATTTAAATTAAAAAAAAATGAGTTTAATTTGTGGGAAAATTGGAGCGCTTTTTTCCAAAATAGCAAGTACTAGTATTAGAACCACTAGCCCCACACAGGAAATGCCAAAAATTAGCATATTTTCAAAGTAATTTACAAATTATTCAACCGATTTTCCCGCCAACTTACCTTTAACCGGATGTGCTCTAAATTGAATTGAAACTCATCCTATTTTGTTCATGGTAGCTAGACCAATATGCACCACAAAAAGAAATTTTGAATTTACACTAAAAGCTGATATATTGATAATAAAAGATGCACTAACAGACGTGACCATTAACTTGGCGGCACTTTGGTGAAATTTTGAGAAAAAAATTATTGCACCCAGCTCGGAACACTTTGCAATGCCAATAATAAGCCAGCAACACAACGGAAACTGCAAAAATTCACCAATTGTACGCCAAATATAACTTTAACCGGAAGTGCCCTAAATTGAATTGAAACTCATTCCATTTTGTTCGTGATAGCTAGCACCAATGTGCACCACAAAAAGAAATTTTGAATTTCCACTAAAAGCTGAGATATTGATAATAAAAGATGCACTGACAGACGTGACCATTAACTTGGCGGCACTTTGGTGGAATTTTGAGAAAAAAATTATTGCACCCAGCTCGGAACACTTTGCAATGCCAATAATAAGCCAGCAACACAACGGAAATGGTAAAAATTCACCAATTGTACGCCAAATATAATTTTAACCGGAAGTGCCCTAAATTGAATTGAAACTCATTCCATTTTGTTCGTGGTAGCTAGCACCAATGTGCACCACAAAAAGAAATTTTGAATTTACACTAAAAGCTGAGATATTGATAATAAAAGATGCACTGACAGACGTGACCATTAACTTTGCGGCACTTTGGTGGAATTTTGAGAAAAAAATTATTGCACCCTGCTCGGAACACTTTGCACTCCTACGCACCATCAATAAAAAAGCTAGCACCACCAAGGAAAAGCCTCAATTTTCCATTTAAAGTTACGCGCGAAATTTAAATTCAAAAAAAATGGAGTTTTATTTGCGGGAAAATTGGAGCGCTTTTTTCCAAAATAGCAAGTACTAGTATTAGAACCACTAGCCCCACACAGGAAATGCCAAAAATTAGCATATTTTCAAAGTAATTTACAAATTATTCAACTGATTTTCCCGCCAACTTAACTTTAACTTGGCGGCACTTTGGTGGAATTTTGAGAAAAAAAATTATTGCACCCAGCTCGGAACACTTTGCACTCCTATGCACCACCAATAAAAAAGATAGCACCACCAAGGAAAAGCCTCAATTTTCCATTTAAAGTTACGCGCGAAATTTAAATTTAAAAAAAAATGAGTTTTATTTGTGGGAAAATTGGAGCGCTTTTTTCCAAAATAGCAAGTACTAGTATTAGAACCACTAGCCCCACACAGGAAATGCCAAAAATTAGCATATTTTCAAAGTAATTTACAAATTATTCAACTGATTTTCCCGCCAACTTACCTTTAACTTGGCGGCACTTTGGTGGAATTTTGAGAAAAAAAATTATTTCACCCAGCTCGGAACACTTTGCACTCCTATGCACCACCAATAAAAAAGCTAGCACCAACAAGGTAAAGCCTCAATTTTCCATTTAAAGTTACGCGCGAAATTTAAATTTAAAAAAAAATGAGTTTTATTTGTGGGAAAATTGGAGCGCTTTTTTCCAAAATAGCAAGTACTAGTATTAGAACCACTAGCCCCACACAGGAAATGCCAAAAATTAGCATATTTTCAAAGTAATTTACAAATTATTCAACTGATTTTCCCGCCAACTTACCTTCAACTTGGCGGCACTTTGGTGGAATTTTGAGAAAAAAAATTATTTCACCCAGCTCGGAACACTTTGCACTCCTATGCACCACCAATAAAAAAGCTAGCACCACCAAGGAAAAGCCTCAATTTTCCATTTAAAGTTACGCGCGAAATTTAAATTTAAAAAAAAATGAGTTTTATTTGTGGGAAAATTGGAGCACTTTTTTCCAAAATAGCAAGTACTAGTATTAGAACCACTAGCCCCACACAGGAAATTCCAAAAATTAGCATATTTTCAAAGTAATTTACAAATTATTCAACTGATTTTCCCGCCAACTTAACTTTAACTTGGCGGCACTTTGGTGGAATTTTGAGAAAAAAAATTATTGCACCCAGCTCGGAACACTTTGCACTCCTATGCACCACCAATAAAAAAGCTAGCACCACCAAGGAAAAGCCTCAATTTTAAACCATTTAAAGTTACGCGCGAAATTTAAATTTAAAAAAAAATGAGTTTTATTTGTGGGAAAATTGGAGCGCTTTTTTCCAAAATAGCAAGTACTAGTATTAGAACCACTAGCCCCACACAGGAAATGCCAAAAATTAGCATATTTTCAAAGTAATTTACAAATTATTCAACTGATTTTCCCGCCAACTTACCTTTAACTTGGCGGCACTTTGGTGGAATTTTGAGAAAAAAAATTATTTCACCCAGCTCGGAACACTTTGCACTCCTATGCACCACCAATAAAAAAGCTAGCACCACCAAGGAAAAGCCTCAATTTTCCATTTAAAGTTACGCGCGAAATTTAAATTTAAAAAAAAATGAGTTTTATTTGTGGGAAAATTGGAGCGCTTTTTTCCAAAATAGCAAGTACTAGTATTAGAACCACTAGCCCCAAACAGGAAATGCCAAAAATTAGCATATTTTCAAAGTAATTTACAAATTATTCAACTGATTTTCCCGCCAACTTACCTTTAACTTGGCGGCACTTTGGTGGAATTTTGAGAAAAAAAATTATTTCACCCAGCTCGGAACACTTTGCACTCCTATGCACCACCAATAAAAAAGCTAGCACCAACAAGGTAAAGCCTCAATTTTCCATTTAAAGTTACGCGCGAAATTTAAATTTAAAAAAAAATGAGTTTTATTTGTGGGAAAATTGGAGCGCTTTTTTCCAAAATAGCAAGTACTAGTATTAGAACCACTAGCCCCACACAGGAAATGCCAAAAATTAGCATATTTTCAAAGTAATTTACAAATTATTCAACTGATTTTCCCGCCAACTTACCTTTAACTTGGCGGCACTTTGGTGGAATTTTGAGAAAAAAAATTATTTCACCCAGCTCGGAACACTTTGCACTCCTATGCACCACCAATAAAAAAGCTAGCACCACCAAGGAAAAGCCTCAATTTTCCATTTAAAGTTACGCGCGAAATTTAAATTTAAAAAAAAATGAGTTTTATTTGTGGGAAAATTGGAGCGCTTTTTTCCAAAATAGCAAGTACTAGTATTAGAACCACTAGCCCCACACAGGAAATGCCAAAAATTAGCATATTTTCAAAGTAATTTACAAATTATTCAACTGATTTTCCCGCCAACTTACCTTTAACTTGGCGGCACTTTGGTGGAATTTTGTGAAAAAAATTATTGCACCCAGCTCGGAACACTTTGCAATGCCAATAATAAGCCAGCAACACAACGGAAATGGTAAAAATTCACCAATTGAACGCCAAATATAACTTTAACCGGAATTGCCCTAAATTGAATTGAATCTCATTCCATTTTGTTCGTGGTAGCTAGCACCAATATGCACCACAAAGAGAAATATTGAATTTACACTAATAGCTGAGATATTGAAAATTAAAGATGCACTGACTGACATGACCATTAACTTGGCGGCACTTTGGTGGAATTTTGGGGAAAAAATTATTGCACCCTGTTCGGAACACTTTGCGCTCCTATGCGTTACTAATGAAAAAGCTAGCGCCACTAAGGAAAAGCCTCAATTTTCCAGTTAAAGTTACGCGCGAAATATATATTTAAAAAGAATGGTCCCTATATTCGGGCGAATTAGTGCGTTTTTTCCAAAATACCTAGCATTATTATTAGAAAAGCTAGCCCCACAAAGAAATTGCCAAAAATTAGTTTTGAGCTTGGCGCAATAATTTTTTCCCCAAGACTCCACCAATGTGCCTTCAAGTTAATGGTCACGTCTTTCTGTGCATCTTTTATTATCAATATCTCAGCTATTAGTGTAAGTAGAAACTTTTTTTTTGTGGCGCATAGGAGCGCAATGTGTTCCGTACAGTGTGCAAAAAGTTTTTCCCCATAATTCCACCAAAGTGCCGCCAAGTTAATGGTAAGTTGGCGGGAAAATCGGTTGAGTAATTTGTAAATTACTTTGAAAGTATGCTAATTTTTGGTATTTCCTGTGTGGGGCTAGTGGTTCTAATACCAAAGCACTCCAATTTTCCCGCAAATAAACTCAATTTTTTTTTTTAATTTAAATTTCGCGCGTAACTTTAAAAGGAAAATTGAGGCTTTTCTTTGGTGGTGCTAGCTTTTTTATTGATGGAGTGCAATGTGTTCTAAGCAGGGTGCAATAATTTTTTTCTCAAAATTCCACCAAAGTGCCGCCAAGTTAATGGTCACGTCTGTCAGTGCATCTTTTATTATCAATATCTCAGCTTTTAGTGTAAATTCAAAATTTCTTTTTGTGGTGCATATTGGTGCTAGCTACCACGAACCAAATGGAATGAGATTCAATTCAATTTAGGGCACTTCCGGTTAAAGTTATATTTGGGGTACAGTTGGTGAATTTTTACCATTTCCGTTGTGTTGCTGGCTTATTATTGGCATTGCAAAGTGTTCCGAGCTGGGTGCAATATTTTTTTCACAAAATTCCACCAAAGTGCCGCCAAGTTAATGGTCAAATCTGTCAGTGCATCTTTTATTATCAATATCTCATCTTTTAGTGTAAATTCAAAATTTCTTTTTGTGGTGCACATTGGTGCTAGCTACCACGAAAAAAATGGAATGAGTTTCAATTCAATTTAGGGCACTTCCGGTTAAAGTTATATTTGGCGTACAATTGGTGAATTTTTACAGTTTCCGTTGTGTTGCTGGCTTATTATTGGCATTGCAAAGTGTTCCGAGCTGGGTGCAATAATTTTTTTCTCAAAATTCCACCAAAGTGCCGCCAAGTTAATGGTCACGTCTGTCAGTGCATCTTTTATTATCAATATATGCTTAGCTTTTAGTGTAAATTCAAAATTTCTTTTTGTGGTGCATATTGGTGCTAGCTACCATGAACAAAATAGGATGAGTTTCAATTCAATTTAGAGCACTTCCGGTTAAAGGTAAGTTGGCGGGAAAATCGGTTGAATAATTTGTAAATTACTTTGAAAATATGCTAATTTTTGGCATTTCCTGTGTGGGGCTAGTGGTTCTAATACTAGTACTTGCTATTTTGGAAAAAAGCGCTCCAATTTTCCCACAAATTAAACTCATTTTTTTTTTAATTTAAATTTCGCGCGTAACTTTAAATGGAAAATTGAGGCTTTTCCTTGGTGGTGCTAGCTTTTTTATTGGTGGTGCATAGGAGTGCAAAGTGTTCCGAGCTGGGTGCAATAATTTTTTTCTCAAAATTCCACCAAAGTGCCGCCAAGTTAGTGGTAAGTTGGCGGGAAAATCGGTTGAGTAATTTGTAAATTACTTTGAAAATATGCTAATTTTTGGTATTTCCTGTGTGGGGCTAGTGGTTCTAATACTAGTACTTGCTATTTTGGAAAAAAGCGCTCCAATTTTCCCGCAAATAAAACTCCATTTTTTTTGAATTTAAATTTCGCGCGTAACTTTAAATGGAAAATTGAGGCTTTTCCTTGGTGGTGCTAGCTTTTTTATTGATGGTGCATAGGAGTGCAAAGTGTTCTGAGCAGGGTGCAATAATTTTTTACCCAAAATTCCACCAAAGTACCGCAAAGTTAATGGTCACGTCTGTCAGTGCATCTTTTATTATCAATATCTCAGCTTTTAGTGTAAATTCAAAATTTCTTTTTGTGGTGCACATTGGTGCTAGCTATCACGAACAAAATGGAATGAGTTTCAATTCAATTTAGGGCACTTCCGGTTAAAGTTATATTTGGCGTACAATTGGTGAATTTTTACAGTTTCCGTTGTGTTGCTGGCTTATTATTGGCATTGCAAAGTGTTCCGAGCTGGGTGCAATAATTTTTTTCTCAAAATTCCACCAAAGTGCCGCAAAGTTAATGGTCACGTCTGTCAGTGCATCTTTTATTATCAATATCTCAGCTTTTAGTGTAAATTCATAATTTCTTTTTGTGGTGCACATTGGTGGTAGCTACCACGAACAAAATGGAATGAGTTTCAATTCAATTTAGGGCACTTCCGGTTAAAGTTATATTTGGCGTACAATTGGTGAATTTTTACCATTTCCGTTGTGTTGCTGGCTTATTATTGGCATTGCAAAGTGTTCCGAGCTGGGTGCAATAATTTTTTTCTCAAAATTCCACCAAAGTGCCGCCAAGTTAATGGTCACGTCTGTCAGTGCATCTTTTATTATCAATATCTCAGCTTTTAGTGGAAATTCAAAATTTCTTTTTGTGGTGCACATTGGTGCTAGCTATCACGAACAAAATGGAATGAGTTTCAATTCAATTTAGGGCACTTCCGGTTAAAGTTATATTTGGCGTACAATTGGTGAATTTTTACCATTTCCGTTGCGTTGCTGGCTTATTATTGGCATTGCAAAGTGTTCCGAGCTGGGTGCAATAAATTTTTTCTCAAAATTCCACCAAAGTGCCGCCAAGTTAATGGTCACGTCTGTTAGTGCATCTTTTATTATCAATATATCAGCTTTTAGTGTAAATTCAAAATTTCTTTTTGTGGTGCATATTGGTGCTAGCTACCATGAACAAAATAGGATGAGTTTCAATTCAATTTAGAGCACTTCCGGTTAAAGGTAAGTTGGCGGGAAAATCGGTTGAGTAATTTGTAAATTACTTTGAAAATATGCTAATTTTTGGTATTTCCTGTGTGGGGCTAGTGGTTCTAATACTAGTACTTGCTATTTTGGAAAAAAGCGCTCCAATTTTCCCGCAAATAAAACTCCATTTTTTTTGAATTTAAATTTCGCGCGTAACTTTAAATGGAAAATTGAGGCTTTTCCTTGGTGGTGCTAGCTTTTTTATTGATGGTGCATAGGAGTGCAAAGTGTTCTGAGCAGGGTGCAATAATTTTTTACCCAAAATTCCACCAAAGTGCCGCCAAGTTAATGGTCACGTCTGTCAGTGCATCTTTTATTATCAATATCTCAGCTTTTAGTGGAAATTCAAAATTTCTTTTTGTGGTGCACATTGGTGCTAGCTATCACGAACAAAATGGAATGAGTTTCAATTCAATTTAGGGCACTTCCGGTTAAAGTTATATTTGGCGTACAATTGGTGAATTTTTGCAGTTTCCGTTGTGTTGCTGGCTTATTATTGGCATTGCAAAGTGTTCCGAGCTGGGTGCAATAATTTTTTTCTCAAAATTCCACCAAAGTGCCGCCAAGTTAATGGTCACGTCTGTCAGTGCATCTTTTATTATCAATATCTCAGCTTTTAGTGGAAATTCAAAATTTCTTTTTGTGGTGCACATTGGTGCTAGCTATCACGAACAAAATGGAATGAGTTTCAATTCAATTTAGGGCACTTCCGGTTAAAGTTATATTTGGCGTACAATTGGTGAATTTTTGCAGTTTCCGTTGTGTTGCTGGCTTATTATTGGCATTGCAAAGTGTTCCGAGCTGGGTGCAATAATTTTTTTCTCAAAATTTCACCAAAGTGCCGCCAAGTTAATGGTCACGTCTGTTAGTGCATCTTTTATTATCAATATATCAGCTTTTAGTGTAAATTCAAAATTTCTTTTTGTGGTGCATATTGGTCTAGCTACAATGAACAAAATAGGATGAGTTTCAATTCAATTTAGAGCACATCCGGTTAAAGGTAAGTTGGCGGGAAAATCGGTTGAATAATTTGTAAATTACTTTGAAAATATGCTAATTTTTGGCATTTCCTGTGTGGGGCTAGTGGTTCTAATACTAGTACTTGCTATTTTGGAAAAAAGCGCTCCAATTTTCCCACAAATTAAACTCATTTTTTTTTTAATTTAAATTTCGCGCGTAACTTTAAATGGAAAATTGAGGCTTTTCCTTGGTGGTGCTAGCTTTTTTATTGGTGGTGCATAGGAGTGCAAAGTGTTCCGAGCTGGGTGCAATAATTTTTTTCTCAAAATTCCACCAAAGTGCCGCCAAGTTAATGGTAAGTTGGCGGGAAAATCGGTTGAGTAATTTGTAAATTACTTTGAAAATATGCTAATTTTTGGTATTTCCTGTGTGGGGCTAGTGGTTCTAATACTAGTACTTGCTATTTTGGAAAAAAGCGCTCCAATTTTCCCGCAAATAAAACTCCATTTTTTTGAATTTAAATTTCGCGCGTAACTTTAAATGGAAAATTGAGGCTTTTCCTTGGTGGTGCTAGCTTTTTTATTGATGGTGCATAGGAGTGCAAAGTGTTCTGAGCAGGGTGCAATAATTTTTTACCCAAAATTCCACCAAAGTGCCGCCAAGTTAATGGTCACGTCTGTCAGTGCATCTTTTATTTTCAATATATCAGCTTTTAGTGTAAATTCAAAATTTCTTTTTGTGGTGCACATTGGTGCTAGCTATCACGAACAAAATGGAATGAGTTTCAATTCAATTTAGGGCACTTCCGGTTAAAGTTATATTTGGCGTACAATTGGTGAATTTTTACAGTTTCCGTTGTGTTGCTGGCTTATTATTGGCATTGCAAAGTGTTCCGAGCTGGGTGCAATAATTTTTTTCTCAAAATTCCACCAAAGTGCCGCAAAGTTAATGGTCACGTCTGTCAGTGCATCTTTTATTATCAATATATCAGCTTTTAGTGTAAATTCAAAATTTCTTTTTGTGGTGCATATTGGTGCTAGCTACCATGAACAAAATAGGATGAGTTTCAATTCAATTTAGAGCACTTCCGGTTAAAGGTAAGTTGGCGGGAAAATCGGTTGAATAATTTGTAAATTACTTTGAAAATATGCTAATTTTTGGCATTTCCTGTGTGGGGCTAGTTGTTCTAATACTAGTACTTGCTATTTTGGAAAAAAGCGCTCCAATTTTCCCGCAAATAAGACTCATTTTTTTTGAATTTAAATTTCGCGCGGAACTTTAAATGGAAAATTGAGGCTTTTCCTTGGTGGTGCTAGCTTTTTTATTGGTGGTGCATAGGAGTGCAAAGTGTTCTGAGCAGGGTGCAATAATTTTTTACCCAAAATTCCACCAAAGTGCCGCCAAGTTAATGCTTTTTTTAGCACTTTAATTCCTTATATTTCTGAATGTGTGCATATTTTATTAGATTTTTTTTGTGGTTCTAGCTGGTGCTAGCTCTCCTCTACCTGTATACTAAGTCGCGGTTCGAAATTCAGTGTTTGCGGCAAATTCCTTTGATCTTTTGAATGGCCATATCTCCGTAATTATTAAAGTTAATGAATTTTTTTAAGTGGTGCAATGGAGTGCAAAGTGTACTTAACATAATGAAGTAAGTTTCAATCAAATCCGGCCAAATTTTTTTTGGCGGGAAAAAAACTTTAATTGCTTATTGTGGCTTTTCCTTGGCGAATTTAGATTTTTTTTTGGTGGTGCATAAGAGTGCAATGTGTTTCGAGCTCGGTGCAAAAGTTTTGTCTCAAAATTCAACCAAAGTGCCGCCAGGTTAATGGACCCAACATTTTTGGTAGAAGAGAATTGTCTGCATCCTGTTTTTTTTTTATTCTGTTCAAGTCTGACATTCAACTTCTCCTCCTTTGTGTTATTCGCTATCTTTTACTTCTGATTCTTGAGTATATGATTGATTTTTTTATCTACTCGTATTCTTGTAGACATGTTTAAACAGAAAATTACAAGATGTTGTATAAAGTAAAGTAAAGTAATCGCCTATTTTTTCAGGCGGGGCTTAACGTCCAACTACCAATTAGGTGTCTTGGACGGAGGCAACTAGCAAACATACTTAACTGTAAATTTCCTTTTATTAACCATTAAATAAAATCCAAGGCCTAAGACCGGGAATCGAACCCAGTACCATGATACATACGAGGTGTGTTCAAAAAGTAACGGGAATTTTTAAATTTCGCGGGTTTGGAGAGTCTGATTGTAAATTTTTTTTTTTATTATGTTGGTACACATGCCCCTGAAGTACGATAAAATTTTCAGTAATATTCATTGTTTACTTCTTAAGTGGCAGCCGTTAAGGTTAGACGTGTTTTTCGAGCTTGGCGATTTTTGTTTGTTAAAAAAAATGGATCAAAGAATTTGTATTAAATTTTGCGTAAAAAATGAAATAAAGTGTGTGAAATGTTAATAAAGGCATATGGTGAGTCTGTTATGAGTAAAACAAGGATTTACGAGTGGTATAAGCGTGTCCAAGATGGCCGCGAAAACGTTGAAGATGACGAACGACCTGGACGTCCAAGCACATCAACAACCGATGAAAACGTGAAAAAAGTGAAAGAAATGGTTATGAACGATCGCCGAATCACAATCAGAGAAGTCGCTGATGATGTTGCCATATCAATTGGCTCATGCCATGAAATTTTTTCGGATGTTTTGGGTATGAAACGTGTGGCAGCAAAATTTGTTCCAAAATTGTTGAATTTCGAACAAAAACAGCGGAGAATGGAAGTTGCTCAAGAGTCACTCAATGAAGTCGACAACGATGCGGATCTACTGAAACGTGTTATAACAGGTGACGAAACATGGGTTTACGGATATGATGTCGAAACTAAGGCTCAATCGTCCCAGTGGAGGCATTCTGGATCGCCAAGACCGAAAAAGGCTCGACAAGTGCGGTCGAATGTGAAGGTTATGCTCACTGTGTTCTTCGATTTTAATGGCATAGTGCATCATGAATTCTTGCCACAAGGTCAAACAATCAATAAGGAGTACTACCTACAAGTTCAACGCCGTTTGCGTGAAGCAATCCGAAAAAAACGCCCGGATTTGTGGCAAAACAATTCATGGATTTTGCACCACGATAATGCACCTGCTCACACTTCATTGCTTGTTCGTGAATTTTTGGCCAAAAACAAAACTTTAACGATGCCCCAGCCTCCATATTCGCCAGACATGGCTCCATGTGACTTTTTTCTATTTCCAAACATAAAGAGAACATTAAAAGGCCGTCGTTTTACAAGCATAGATGACATTAAAAGCGAATCGCTAAAAGAGCTGAAAGCTATCACAAAGATCGAGTTTCAGAAGTGTTTCGAGGATTGGAAAAAGCGCTGGCACAAGTGTATTGTATGCGAAGGGGACTACTTTGAAGGCGACAATATTAATGTTGATGAATAAATAAATATTTTTTTCAAAAAACGAAAATTCCCGTTACTTTTTGAACACACCTCGTATTTGCTTCGCAGGTCTCGCCTCTAACCACTCGGCTACCGTAGCGCCCTCAAGATGTTATATATCTTGTTCTAAATTTGTTAATTTTGTTTTATTATCAAGTGCAGGGGAGCCAAACTCAAATTAAAACAAGAGCCAATTGGTGCTGGAGGCAATATTCACGCGGGCCACATAACATTTACAAATCTTGTTAAATTTATATTCTGAAGTGAGGATTCTAGAATGTGGATAAGATATTTAAAACATTATATAATTGTATTTATAAAACGAAAATTATACTTTTTTACCCGAAACTTGGCCAGCGATTTCCTCGTACAAGTTTTGCTATATCTGGATTCAAAGTCTGAGAACGTAAGAACATATTTTGGGAATTCCTACTTCTTTTTGTCCTTTAAAACCGAATCATTCAGGAATTCCACTGAGAGCGGCAGACATATCGTTTGCATACGTCGCCTGAATTGAGTTAGCCTGTTTATACACGCCAGGAGGTCTCCAGGTAAGGCACTGGGCTACGTGTATACTCGTCTTCAGTAGCTAAAGAGTTAACGAGGAAGGGAATTATGTGTACGGTATTGCCTTGATGTCCCCTAAGTGATATTTTCTTCGTAAAATTTTTTTCTATTTTCAGAACAAAATGGGGCCACAAAAAAATTACCTCAGGGTCGCTAGTGTGTCACCACTGTCCTAGTTGTAACACATTTGATAAATTGTCAAAAAAATAATGAAGAATGTTGCAAATATTATGCACTAGCGCAATAAATTCATGATTTCGTTAATTTTATCACTTCTGATTTGAAAGCTGGTGATTACAGCTACACTATTAATTAGAAAGGTTATAATAACCCTCGATCTGAGGGGACATCTGTGGCCGTTATAAGTTTTCACCCGCTCGAATATTTTCAGCACTATCACTGCAGCATTCATGTTCATATTCTTGCAGAAAAACATTATTTACTACATGGTTACAGGTTTTTTTAAAAATAATTCTTTGCGTAAATAATTTTCTAATTAACTAATAAACTAATTAATAACATGTAAACAAATAGATAACAAAGTTCAAATTTTCCATTTATCTGGAAAAACAGCTATCAGAAGCAGGAAATTCCTAATAGATTGAGAAAACAACCATTGCTACGGCAATATAATAAACTTACACTTCCGCTTGATTCCATAATACAACGTGTGCATCAAATGGATACCATTTTCGCTTCATTAGAGCGTAGAAAATTCTATTCAGAAAGTTCAAATAGAGAATTCGATGGATTCTGGGCCTTTGATTGGCTCTGGCATGCAGGCTTGCTGCAGATACTTAACTAATTATATCACATTTACTTCTTATTTAATCTTAGGATTCAAGATTGGCGAGGAATCGGTCAAATAAAAAACAAACTCGTCTTCTTGCCAACGTTTCGACAAATATATTGTCCTCTTCAGGGCCTGGATATTACAAATACACAAATACAAACAATTCAGTAACACAGAAAATCAGTAAAAAAAAGTTCTGTACATAATTATTTATTCCGGCTTTTTGTACATAATACAAAAAGCCGGAAAAACCAAAACCCCTTATGAACTAAATAACATAAGAACCAAATGATTAGTAAATTTAAAAAAAAACACAGCAATAATTATGTACAGTACTTTTTTTTACTGATTTTCTGTGTTACTGAATTGTGTGTATTTGTAATATCCAGGTCCTGAAGAGGACAATATATTTGTCGAAACGTTGGCAAAAAGACGAGTTTGTTTTTTATTTGACTGATTCCTCGCCAATCTTGAATCCTAAGTCTAACAATTTACGGTCACGAAACTTATATATTCCTATTTAATATTTACGTCACATCTTATTTCCGGATTGATATTGCTGCTTCCACCAAGGGGGCGACATCTTCATCTTTTATGGAAGCATTCTAGGTCCATTCCTTTTCCGAATCAAGCTAGCCATTTCTTCAATTAAATCTCTTTCAATATTGTTTTATTTCTCAAATGGAAATAAAAAGAACAAAAACCAGCCAATTTTATAATTACATTAAGTAGATCTTGTTTGCTAGTTGAACTGTTCAATAGCAACTATTCCACCGGCTGACTTACTTCAGTCTGAACAAGAGATTAAACTGGAACTTACATGTTCAACGTTTTGAACAAGATGTATCAAACTAAATTTGTTCATCAATTTTGTTATCGATCTAATAGAATCTCGCTAACGCGGATTTTACAGCTTACCTACTAGCTCTCCATCCTGTACTTTTTTTTCAATCACGCATTGAAACAAAAGCACTTTAAATGCTATCTATAACCTTTAGTTTGATCATTACAGTTCTAAAACGCAAATGACGACAAATGCTTTTGTAGTATTTGAAATAAAGCAAAAGTGTTTACAAAATATCGAAATAAAATGTATAATTTTACTCATATTTTGTTTGTTAAAAAAAAATCGACAACCCCAAAGCAAATAACCATATTTAGATTTTCCTTCAGATAAAACACACTTTTGTAAGGTTTTGTTCAGTTATGTTTGTAAAAAAAGAGACTTCCATAGCCACTTGTTTCGTCCCGTTTTACCCCGTTAAGCTAACTGAATTTTAAAGATGTTTAGTTTTGAAAATATTCAGTTTAAAATTTTTAAACTTAACTCTTGTGCAAATGGGCATTAATGACCCAAGAGCTAGTACTAAAAGAAAATGAACAAAATTTGACCCACGTCTCAAAAAGGTTAGCCATCCCTGTTCTAGGCAATCCTCCTCTTCACTTGAAGCGGAAATAGACTAGATCTGTATTGAAGTGAATGTATACATGATTCTCCTTGCAATATTTTCACCACTGGGTAATTACTCTAAAAAACCCAAATATGATTTGAACTGATCCATATTTCATCAAGTTTACTTGTTAAAACTTTATTATAGTTGTAATTGTTTAATATCCATAATAATAGGTTTTATTTTATTTAACCAATTACAGCAAAGAAAGTTTAGTAACCCAATTAAAAGTAACTGTTTAAACCAATAATATCATTACAATGTCACTGTCAGTAACAAGAGAACACAGTCCGAAACAAATTTAAGTGCTAAAATTTAAGACTTAATAAGGTTAATTGTACCAATTAATTCAATTAAAAGTAACATTTTCATTGTAAAATTTGTTTGCTGTTGCTACAGTCACAATTGTTTGCTTTATTGCGGAGTCGTGTTTGTATTTCAAACAAATTTTTGAATTTAACCCATTTTCAGTAGAACCTATTGCAATCGAGTAAATTTTCAATTTGCATTAGAAATATACGGTTCAAAGATTATTCAGAAAAAGAGATTTTTACAAATTTTGCTGTGCGTGTGCATATGTTTTTATTATTTTGAATAGCCGATAAAGAAGAAAAATGACCAATTAAACGAAAGACAGTTTACAATTAATATGTATATCTAAGAATATAGATATATGCTAAGACAGTAGTACATAATTGAATAGTTTATTCTTAAAGCTTGCATTACATTCCCTAATTGATTATTGTAGCGAATTTCAGAATTCACAGATAAAGTGCAGGTATAAAGCACCTGTGAAAGCATAAGTTTATTCTCAGTGCAAGATGTGGAAATATAAGGAGATAAAGTGAGAAAAGAGAATCCGCATGTATATGTTTCTCAGCTGAAAACATACAGTAGAAGCTTGCTTCAAAACTGAAACAAATCCTAAACTTATACTTCAAACAATAAACAATAACCACTGTAATAACCACAATAAGATCACCATCTTTCCAAAACATTCACTAAAACCTAAACAGTTTGAACCACAAAGCTTAAACATTTTCTTCAAGATTTTCATTTATTTGGGCAAACAAAAATGATCCTTTCCCAGTAGTTTGTCTTCATTACTGCAATAGAACAGTATTACTGGGATTGCTGGTATGAATTCACTGCAGTAACATACTGCAAATCCAGCGTCTAGTAACCATTTTACTAGAAAACTGGCCATACAAAAACCCCACCCAAAACATTGCGTAAGCCTATTCGACTAAGTCCCTGTTGGTTATAAATCTGTCACAATTGGATTTCAAATCTCAACTAGTATTTTTGTGCTCCATAGAACTGTATAAACACAAATTTAACATTTATTAACTTGAACTATTTATTTCCATTACGGAAATACGACCATTATAGATTTATAGACCAATTGCGATTAATGATAATTTGAAGGGAAATTTTATTTATTTAAAATCTTGAATTTAAACAATTTGAAAGGACCAAGAAAAAACTGAATCTTGTTTTATTTTACTTTCGCCTTCTCCTCGTCAAAAGAAGTCAATCATTTCAAGAATTACAATCATTTCTTTATGTGGATTTAGATCTCACGTTTAGATCAAGACAAAAAAAAAAACTCAGCGCAAAGTTTCTGTTAATGGTGGAAATATCTCAAAAATGTAAAGTCTCAAAAAGTCCAAACAAGCGAGCCATTGCTGCCTCAGAAATAACTTTAAAGATTTGACCCAAACCTTTTTTTTTGAAAATGACTCTAACGAACTTCTTACGCGGGGCAGTCCCAATAATAGATCATCTTATTCGTAACTAATTTAATTAAAAAATATTTTTAGAATAAGGATTTACTTTTTCTGAAGATTCTTACAGGCAATAAATGTAAATAATAAATGTTAGGCCCTCAATTGCCCCTTGACTCCTTAATCAAGAGTTAATTAAAAACAGTAAAAGCTCCTTATTCGCGCTTCCTTCATTCGCGTTTTCACTATTCGCGGATTAAAAAAATGCGACCCAATTCCTATATTCGCGGATATTCGCGGAAGTACACTATGATAATAAAAGGATTCCAATAGGTATTTAACCCAATATCCTTTGTAAGTGCCGTCAAATGGACTAATAAAAAAAGTAAAATAGATCTTATTACAACTTTGCCTAAAGTATGTTGTTAAATGATATCGCCGAGGACTTTGACATAAGCCGCCTTCGCCGCGATCGGTGTTTTTGAGAATGTAAACGCACAGAATGAAAGCAATTGTTCGTGAACCAGCAATAGAAAAAAATGGAAGTGGCGTTGTCATTATGGATCGAAGACCGCATCCAAAAAAGGGTGCCCCTGAGTGGTCCAATGGTCCGGGAGAAGGCAAAGTATCTTTACGCTCATTTTAAAGAACCTGATGGTAGTTGTAGTGGCAAGTTCAAACTTTGACTGCAAACAAAACTTTTAAAAACTGCCAAGCAAGGGAAAATTACAAAATTCTTCAAACCATTGCCTAAGCCTTAAGATAATTAATCAAAATGTTCAAAAACTTCAATTAAATTTACTTTTTTATATATTTGTTTTTTTTTATTTTGTCACCTAGGAACGTATCCCCTATAATCCCATATAAATTACCATTCCGTATTCACGGTTTCTGTATTCGCGGCATATTTATGGAACATATACCCCGCGAATAAAGAGCTTTTACTGTATTTGAACAACAAAGAATTGAAGGCGTCAAACGAAAAGATAATTTAGAAAAGGTATCAAATTTTTAATTAGTCTCATTTAAAATATAGAAAAGATTTCTCGATTAAACGTTTTTTTAGAATTGGAACTCCTTCACTTATTGAAAATAGAATGTATTGCAACATTTGTGGAAACAATATGTAGAAAATCTAATTCAGCACCCAAATATGATATAAAAAAACAAAAAAGATACCGCTATAATTAATCAGTGCTCCATAATTAAAACAGTTTGCAAATTTTATTTGCCTTTTAACACTTTAGTAAATGACAGGGAGTTTACTTGGGTAAAAATATCGTATAGTTTAATTTCTGTAGTCTTTTATAATTTGGGAATGGCCGGCTTTTCTAACCGAAAGGTCGTGCATTTGTTTTGGAAAATAAATCGCTTCAATAGAAAATTAGAATTTTCTGTATCCTCCTCCAATAAAATCACAATAATATTCCAACAATTGTTGGCATTAAACCGTACAAAATCAAACAAAAAATCTGGTGTTTCTTGTTATTTCCACAACAATAATACGAGGGTCGTTTGAAAAGTCCGTGCAAAAATAAAAACTACTTAATTTTTTGGGGTAAACCTTTTTTATTTTTCAACATAGTCTCCTTTTAGGCTTATACACTTCGTCCAACGCTGCTCTAGTTTGTTGATCCCTTCCAAATAATAGGATTTGTCCAAGTCTGAAAAATAGCCATTCGTTTCTGCAATCACCTCCTCGTTTGAATAAAATCTTTTTCTCGCCAGCCATTTCTTCATATTGGAGAACAAATAGTAGTCCGAGGGAGCCAAGTCTGGAGAATAGGGGGGATGTGAAACGAGTTGGAACCCTATTTCCATTAATTTTGCGACCACAACTGCTGAGGTGTGAGCTGGTGCGTTGTCGTGATGGAAAAGGACTTTTTTGTGGGCCAATCGTGGGCGTTTTTCTTGCAGCTCGGTTTTCAAACGGTCCAATAACGATGAATAATATGCACCTGTAATAGTTTTACCCTTTTCCAGATAGTCGATGAGGATTATTCCTTGCGAATCCCAAAAGACAGTCGCCATAATCTTTCCGGCCGAAGGAACGATCTTCGCCTTTTTTGGCGCAGATTCCCCCTTGGTAACCCATTGTTTAGATTGTTCTTTGGTCTCAGTAGTGTAGTGATGTAACCATGTTTCATCCACAGTGACGAAACGACGCTTAAAGTCCTGCGGATTCTTCTGGAACAGCTGCAAACCGTCCTTGCAACACTTCACACGATTTCGTTTTTGGTATGGCGTGAGCAATCGCGGCACCCATCTTGCGGATAGCTTTGTCATTTCCAAATGTTGATGCAAAATATTATGTACCCGTTCATTCGAGATGCCCACAGCACTAGCAATCTCACGCACCTTCACTCTTCTGTCATCCATCACCATATCATGGATTTTATCAATGATTTCTGGAGTAGTAACCTCAACAGGGCGTCCAGAACGTTCAGCGTCACTTCTGCCCATATGGCCACTCCGAAAATTTTGAAACCACTTATAAACTGTTCTAATCGAAGGTGCAGAGTCACCATAATGTTTGTCAAGCTTCTCTTTAGTCTCCTCAGGCGTTTTGCCTTTCATAAAGTAGTGTTTAATCAACACACGAAATTCTTTTTCGTCCATTTTTTGAAAATCACTCGACTTCCTCGATTCAAACGAATGCCAAACACAAAGAAATAGACCGATCTGGCTGAAACTTGGTGTGTGTTCTTCCAAGAGATGCTACTAACTAAACATAACCTCGATACGCGCCAGTGGCGCTATCTCTCTGACTTTGCACGGACTTTTCAAACGACCCTCGTATTTTACTGTTTAGCGAAAAATGCTCGGAAATAAATGCTAAAATAATTCATCTTTAAAAGAGAAAATCTTTAAGATGTTTCTTATTACAATCTAATAAGCTTTTTTTAAGCCTTGCGCGTATTAAGATTTAAGGTTAGAAATCTCGTAGGAATAAACTTAATGTTTTCAGTAAGCCGATTCCATTTTGAACTTAGCACTTTAATCTTGCATATGCTCAACTAACCCTACCCAGAACTAAATATTAAACTTTGCAAACATTTAATTCCCAAATGGAATATCCAGTGTGGAAATCCTCTAAGAAATACATATATTTTCCTTTAAAAATTTAATTAATTTTTGAAATTGTGAGTTTTTGAATTATCATATTTTCTGCAGTGAATAGGACAGTGCCAGTAATAAATACTAAAATAAGAGTAGATACACCAGGGAATGCAACTCATCAGTCCGCGGTTATAACCACTACGCCAAACGCATTTCCTTCTGTAGTAAGTATAACTAAATAGAATGTGAGTGTACCTTTTTCAATTTTATTTTAAGACATCATTATTGAGGTAGCTTATTCCCTGAGCATCAGCGCTCTATCGGCTTCCAAACGCTTTTCTTCAATGCTCAAAAGAAATGACGACACCAACGCTGGTGCGCTGGGCCTGATGCTATTCCTTGTATTCCAAGATCTCATTTCTGATGCTGTTGCACAGATTATCAACTCTAAAGAAAATGACTGTGCAAAATATTCATCCAATTTTAGCAGCCTATTCGCTCAACACATAATGTTTGCCCAAAATTGATCTGTGAATCTTTTGACTGCCACGTCAAACATTTCCATGCGCCCACTGTTCTCATTTAGCAACAACAACAATTGGAACATTTAATGATGTCGCCCATTTATCATTTTCTAAACGTTATTGCCGAAACTGTTAATTAAAACTGGGGAAGTAAAGTGATTAATTAAATTTAGGCGCAGTAATTCCTGAATTACTGCAAACGAAGGCAGTCGCTAAAGTATTTGTAGTTTTTATTATTTACAGCAGATCAAGTACATAAAATACGAGGCTATATAATGTATTGAAGTGTTGGGTTCTGATTCCCTGGTCTAGGCCTTGGATTTTATGTAATGTTTAATAAGAGAACTGTAGGCGCGCGAAGACGCCTACACCCAGAAGCGGAAAACGCGATAGTTTTAGAGAGGGTTAATCTCTAGTGCCCTTAGTGCGTAAGCCCCACCACCTCGACAAGGTTGGACACCAAGTGGGGTCAAGGCCTGAAGGGCCAGGGCCATAAAGAGGGCAAACAAAAGACACCGAGATAACCCTGCAGATGTAAATGGAGAAAAGCTGATGCTGAAGAAAAGTGTGATGTAAAGGATACAGGAAGGCGGTTGTTGCTCCTTCTTCTTGCCGGTGACGAGATGCACTGTAGCCTGAAAGAAGAGAAGTGAAAACACTATGAAGGTTACAAGATGCGAGGCTACAGAAGTTTGGCGGGGACCAAAACGCGGGAAAAGCATGGCGCGAAATTTAAAAGAAGGGGGGCGCCGCGAAAAGATGAGTTCGACTGAACATCCCGCCCGCCCTGAAGACTCAGCTTCAGCGATTTGCGTAGAGTGGGCGGGGGGCGTAGGCGAAGCATAAATGGGGACAGAGTACGACTGTTAAGCACCACTGAATGGGTCGTCTTCCTTGAAATACAAGTTACTCCCCCTTAAGAATAATAAGCGTAAAAGATGCGAAGAAAAGGCAAGAGAAGTATTCAATCAACCGCGCGACCTGAGATGAAGCACCGGAAGTATATCCGGCCCGGAGGACCATAATGTAGGCGCGCGAAGACGCCTACACCCAGAAGCGGAAAACGCGATAGTTTTAGAGAGGGTTAATCTCTAGTGCCCTTAGTGCGTAAGCCCCACCACCTCGACAAGGTTGGACACCAAGTGGGGTCAAGGCCTGAAGGGCCAGGGCCATAAAGAGGGCAAACAAAAGACACCGAGATAACCCTGCAGATGTAAATGGAGAAAAGCTGATGCTGAAGAGAAGTGTGATGTAAAGGATACAGGAAGGCGGTTGTTGCTCCTTCTTCTTGCCGGTGACGAGATGCACTGTAGCCTGAAAGAAGAGAAGTGAAAACACTATGAAGGTTACAAGATGCGAGGCTACAGAAGTTTGGCGGGGACCAAAACGCGGGAAAAGCATGGCGCGAAATTTAAAAGAAGGGGGGCGCCGCGAAAAGATGAGTTCGACTGAACAAGAACTTTGTAACCAAGTATACGAGGTATGGCTATTAAATAACGAGACTATTGCTGTAAAACATTTTATTTTAAATTTATACATATTTAGTTATTATCATCTTCAATATACACCCCTCCCCTATCCCTACAACGCTCCATGCGAATTTACCATTGTTCGAAACAGTGCTGGAAGTCTTTTTCTAAGAGCTCCTGCATGACTTGTGCCGATTTTTCTTTCACAGCTTCCCAACGGACTGAAATCGTGTTCCTTTTAATGCAGATTTGACTTTGGGGAACAGATAAAAGTTACATTGTGCCAGGTCAGGCGAATAAGGCGGATGGCCAAAAACTGGTGTGTTGTACTTGGCTAGAAACGTCTGTGACAGACAATGCAGTGTGAGCCGGCGCGTTGTCTTGATGGAGAACCCCGTGACTTGTTCTTCCACCAATCGGGTCGTTTTATTCCTTACTCTTTCACGGAGTTGAGCAAGCACCTCACAGTAGTAATGTTGATTAATTATAATCGACATTTTCATCCGTTTTGGGACGTGGAAGGGCGACCCGGGCGGTAATCATCTCCGACGTCTTCTCGGCCATCTTGGAAACGCTTGAACCACTCAAAAACTCGCGCACGTAATAAACATTCATCGCCATAAACTTCTTTTAATAACAGATAAGTTTCAGTAGCGGTTTTATCAAGTTTTGATGTGAAATTTCACGACAATTCGTTGTTCTCTACTACATGTGTAGTATCATGTTTTCGGTTAAACGAAACTAACACCTCTTATACAAACGACGGTTCCGGTCAGACAGATTTCTCTACAAACACGTGAGGAGCTGCAATCGAAAGAGAAGGCTTTACGCTGCACAGATTTCGGTCGTTAGGATTTAGCGCATGCATAGTTCTTCTGTAGCAGCAACAGTCTCGTTATTTAATAGCCACACCTCGTATTTGCCTTCGTTCGCGTCACCTAATTTGGTAGTTGGACGTAAAGTCAGCATGAAAAATAGGCATTACTCGTGGCTAAAAGCACCATTGTGAAAGATACTTAAACCTACATAACTGATATTCCCAACACTTAAAAAACTGATGAAAATCTGGGATTTCAAGATAAATACTTAAATAGTATGTTAAAAACCAGACAGGTTTCATTTAATTTTTTTTTCTCATCAATTTTGAAAAAAAAAAAATGTATGAATAAGCAATTAATTTCCGGAACAGGATGTTCAACATCTCTCCCATCGTTTTCAAAAAGCTTTTATAACCAGTTGAAATTGTACACTTAGGCTGGAAACATAGTGGAACGGCGAGCAAAGCGGCGCTGATAGCGAAGAGCGAAGCGGCGAAATCAAACACAAGTAAACATATGGGACCGCGCATAGTGGCGAGCAAAGCGAAGATAGAGCAACTCTATCTATTTCTAGTTTTTGTTTTTGCCGCTTCGCTCTTCGCTATCAGCGCCGCTTTGCTCGCCGTTCCACTATGTTTCCAGCCTTACTCGCCACTATGCGCGGTCCCATATGTTAACTTGTGTTTGTTTTCGCCGCTTTGCTCTTCGCTATCATCGCCGCTTTGCTCGCCGCTCCACTATGTTTCCAGCCTTACTCGCCACTATGCGCGGTCCCATATGTTAACTTGTGTTTGTTTTCGCCGCTTTGCTCTTCGCTATCATCGCCGCTTTGCTCGCCGCTCCACTATGTTTCCAGCCTTACTCGCCACTATGCGCGGTCCCATATGTTAACTTGTGTTTGTTTTTGCCGCTTTGCTCTTCGCTATCATCGCCGCTTTGCTCGCCGTTCCACTATGTTTCCAGCCTTACTCGCCACTATGCGCGGTCCCATATGTTAACTTGTGTTTGTTTTCGCCGCTTTGCTCTTCGCTATCATCGCCGCTTTGCTCGCCGTTCCACTATGTTTCCAGCCTTACTCGCCACTATGCGCGGTCCCATATGTTAACTTGTGTTTGTTTTCGCCGCTTTGCTCTTCGCTATCATCGCCGCTTTGCTCGCCGTTCCACTATGTTTCCAGCCTTATGGAGATTTCTTCTTCATTATTAAAACGCTTTACAAAAGTCCGAGAAAAAAAACTCCTTTTATAAGTTCTATTTTTCTTCCTCTTCAGGATCTCATCTCGGTTTTCCTTTTATCTAAACAGGTAATTTAACAGATAGATGTTCTTTCAAGTTAGTGGCAAAAGCAATCATCTCACTTACATTTTTGATTAATTAATTTTTTTCTTTAATTAAGGATCTGTCTTTTTACTTGCTTTGACTCTTCTAGTGGGAGAAGCTGTAATAACTGTGCAGATTATCGATTTTAAAATATCTCCAAAAATATCTGTATGTTCTAAAAGGTGGATTTGACGAATTTAGCTATCTCTCACCCAGGGTGTCTGTGTGTGAAACCATCGATAAAACCATTGGGTTGTCCGGAAAATAATGCAGGAGTTTATGTTTTCTTTAAAATACACTTCCAAATAGTAAACTGTATATGTTTGTTGGACTTTACACTTTTATGAATTTAAACACTTATTATTCCTCTTTCAATCAAAAATGTTTGTTTACCTCTGTAAAATTTTGCTACTTGGAAATAATTCAGTCTTTACTAAGATGTCAAAGTGTGATTTTCGCATAATTTTGTTTTACGAGTTCAAACTCGGCCGGAACGGGGCCCAAACGGCCAGAAATATCAACGATGTCTGGGGCGAAGGCCAGTATAAGCGAGTACACTGTTCAACGATGGTTCTAGAGCTGGAAACTTGAGCCTTGAAGACAAAGAAGGCCGTGGAAGAAGTTCGGTCCTTGATGACGATGTTGTTCTCCGAGCTTTGGTAGAAGAAAATTTCAGAACAACTGTTCCGAGAACTGGCAGGGAAACTTGGAAGTCAACCGTCGATGACCATCTCAAGGCGATTGGGAAGGTGAAAAAGCTTGAAAGTTGGGTTACTCACACATTAAACGACCGCCAAAAAGATCAGCGATATGAAATTCGTGCTGCACTTCTTTGCCCGAAACAACAGCGATCCTTTTATGTCCAGGATTGTGACTTGCGATGAAAAGAGGATCCTCTACGACCAGGGGCGGCTTAACCTATAGTGCAGGGTGTGCAATGCACACGGGCGCCGCCGTCTCAGGGGGCGCCGCGGCGCTTCCTGAGACAGCTAAGAGCATCGTCTTGGACCATCATGATACAACAATGATATGACAGAAGCGGCCAGCCAGCGCGGTGGCGGCAGTTATCAAACGCGAGCGGGCGTTTTTCTTCTACCAAAGCTCGGAGAACAACATCGTCATCAAGGACCGAACTTCTTCCACGGCCTTCTTTGTCTTCAAGGCTCAAGTTTCCAGCTCTAGAACCATCGTTGAACAGTGTACTCGCTTATACTGGCCTTCGCCCCAGACATCGTTGATATTTCTGGCCGTTTGGGCCCCGTTCCGGCCGAGTTTGAACTCGTAAAACAAAATTATGCGAAAATCACACTTTGACATCTTAGTAAGAGGGCTATGGGCGGCTTCTTTTTCGAACATTTTGTTTCAACTCGAAATAAACCTTATTTCACGTATTTAAAGTTTAGAAGTTTAATATGAAAAAACTTTCTTGTTACGACGGCAAAGTTAATAGTTATAGCCGCGGGGGGGGGGTCAGGCCTAGGGGGCGCCAGGGTTTCATTGCACACGGGCGCTACACGAGCTAGAGCCGCCCCTGTCTACGACAACAGCAGACGCTCTGGACAGTGGTTTGACAAAGGAGAAGTAGCACGACCATTTTCTTAAACCCCCAAATCAACAAAAAAAAAGGTGATGGTTACTCTTTGGTGGGCTTCATTTAGTCTGTATTCATTACAGCTTCTTGAATCCTGGCGAAACCAGCAATGTCGAATCGTATTGTAACCAAATTGACGTAATGCAACACAGAAATTGGCAATAATGAAGCCATCTTTAGTCAATCGAATTGGGCCCAATCTGTTGCATGACAACGATCGGCCACATATCTCACGTTTGATTTTCCGAAAATTGTTGGAGCTTGGCTATGAGACTCTGCCACACCCCGCACTACTCACCAGACCTCTCGCCTACTGATTACCATTTTTTTTGTTTTTTAGCCACCTGGACCGCTATTTACAAAATAAAAAATTTATTGACCAAAGAACATTAGAAAATGCGTTTTCTGAATTTATAAATTCTAAGGATTCCAAATTCTATACAGAGGTTATGGAAAAGTTACCCACACGTTGGCAGAAATGTATAGAAAGTAATGGCGACTATTTTGATTAATAAAAACAGTTATAAATCATTAATTTTTATTTTTTTTCTTACAAAACTAATCCTGCTTTATTTTCCGAACTACCCAATAAAATAAACAGAACTAAACAAAAACGCTAAAAATTTAAATTTATATACATTCTTCGTTTAGTTAATCGTAACAATCTTATTACAGAATAATATTTTATTAAATTGTTTTTATTAAATTATTTTATTGAAAAGTTACAATTGAAGAGGGAATTTCCTGCAACAAGTCACGTGATCAAAAAGCGACGTGAGGGGAATCATTTTCGTGAATGATTCTCCAAATTCATGATTTATTCACTTTCTGCATTCGTCGAATAAATCACGTGGCTAGCGTCTAGTAGGATTGTCTCTAATTGATAAAGAGAGGTGACGATTCAGAGGATTTGAATGTACAAAGAGTTGTAAAGTTTATTGTTGTTAGGTGATATCCTTGATTAATGATATCGTTAATATCTTTACGAATGGTTCCATTAGAGGCGTAGTATATGTATAACGTTGGTTATCCGGCTAAAGATTTTCAACTGACAAAATTGAAGGCTTATATCTTAGAATGCTTAGCTTACCCTAATAGTTCGAGTTTGTAAGTCCAGATCGGTTTCAGCAGTACGTTTGTATTCTAAATCAGTACCTTATTGTTTTCTGACCAATTTGATTGTCGTAGATTTTGACAGGCGTGACGGGACCCATGCCCCAAGGCACCGCAGCCATCAAGAGGCTTATTGTGCCTTCCCCTTTAAGTCTAGTAGATGAAACCTCCCCTTCTAAGAAGGTTGAGGGCTTTCCCTACCAGTTCCTTCTGCGCTATAAATCTTCCTTTGGTCTCAAGGTACCAAAGATATCGTAGCGCAGTCTCTCGATTGCAACGCAATCGAATAACAGGTAAGAAGCCGTTTCCTCCTTTTCTAGACACAATCTGCACAGCAGCTCCGAGCTAATAAGCCCCTACCTTGTACAGGTGTTTTCTGAACCTACCATGCCCCTGTGAATAGGCCTGTAATCAGAGTGATCTGATTCCTGCCCACTTTGGTTCTTTGTCCACACAGCAAGGATATAACCCTCTTGCTGTATTTGACCCCCAGGAAGCATCACCCACTACTTTTCATGTTCTTTCCAATTGAACGTCTTACTAGTTGTGAAATTAATAAATGATAAAAGTTTTTTTTTTTTAAATCCAGTTTTTTCCTACTCTTATGCGCTGATGCTACTTCAGTCGTTATCAATGTAGAATCTGGACTGTATCTGTTCAAGGGAACGCAGTCGAATATTGACATTCTGCTGGCTCCTAGATCCTTAAAAGATGAACGTTAAGTTTTGCCATTTTTGGCCATTAAATTTTGTTTTCTAAATGACGAACTGTAACTCAAGAGGCAGTAAACATACTGAGGACGGCTGAAACTAAGCTCCTCTTAAAATTTCATATCAATGTTACGGACAGTTTTGAAATCTAGTTAGTATTAATAATATAATTAAACGTTTTAAAATTCAGAGATTGGAAAACTGAACAAGTTAGAACCTGGAGCGGTCAGAGCCATTTAAGCGTTCAGACCAGACTTTTTTTGAAACACAACTTAACTTTTTTTTATTATTATTATGGAAGCCAAAATTCCAATTTAGGATTAAATTTGTTGGTAAGAATTACAAGAAATACAGGAAGTGTGAGTGGGTCATTTGTGTTTTTTTTTAAAACTAATTTCCAAAAACTTGATTGGCGAATTATTTTTGTATTAATATTCTCAATTATTTTTAAATTTATTTTTGTCCATTTTTTGTTTAGAGTTTTATTTACTTAAATCTGCTGAAATTTAATACTCTTTTTCTTCCATAATAAAATGGCTGCCAGAAGAATGATATAAAATGGAATAAAAAAAAAAAAAACGAGGAGCTATTCTAACTCTTTTAGTCCTTTTCTTTACACAAAATCTATACGATTCGGACGGTGGACAGTATCCAATTTCTTTTGTCGAACTGATCCAAAGGGTTAGGGAGTTAGACAACGGATTTAGCGGCACAGCATAGGAGAATGTTGCTTTCTCTTTAACTTGGCACTCGTAAATATACGTCCTAAGGCGGCAGCAGCGTTAAGGGCAAATAGTGAGGCCACTAGCGGGCCGGCCAGGACAAAGGGATGTGCGGTTCTAGAAGGGACCTGGATGTACCTACCTCAACCAGTATTATCCCGAAGGTAGAGGACGGGCTACTTCTCTACTCTTGCACAAAATTGGCTCCTCCTCCGTCCAATCCTAGTCTTCTACAGGTGGGAGACTCAGTGCTGGTGAAAGAGAGCCGGTATATTTTCTTTCCAAATAAAATCAAACCAATATTAGATTTAAGATCAACCATAAAAACTGTGAATGAAAGAGGTGGATATCGGAGTTGTTCTTCTTTCGACTTATATTGGGAATACAGAGTGAAATTTACAAACAGTAAAAAGTAAAGTAATTGCCTATTTTTTCAGGCGGGCTTTACCTCCAACTACCAGATTACTATCAAACATACTTTACTATTAATGTCTTTTATTAACTATTAAATAAATTCCAAAGCCTTGGCCGGGAATCGATCCCAGTACAAACAATACATCTTAGCTATGCGGGCCTCGCCTGTAATCGCTCGACTACCGTGGACACCCAAGTGAAATCTACAAAGTGCTGAATGGAAATATCTAGCTGAGCATTAGAATGAAAAAAGCGAAATTGAATTGATTTGAAATTTATTGTTTTTAAGATAATATCTTGCAACAAGGGTTGAGTCAATTTACAAGATAATAACAGAAATTACAGAAAGACGAAATAATATAATAATAACAAATAATTATAAAATAAACTTACTCTGTTTGATATAATGCAGAAAATAGATAAATAGTAGTAATAGTAATAAAAATAAATGGTAGTAATAATCTCTAAACACAATCATTTACTTCGAAACAAAACAAAATGGCGAGAAAAAGTGATATAAAATAAATCAGATTGGACTGCTACTAACTTTCCATAAAGTTTTTTAACTTTAAAGATTTCTGAGCGAATAGAAATATATGTTATTCAATTTACAATAAGTGTCAATTGTCAGTAAATTTGATAGTGTATCATCGCCCATAGGGTGTAAAATATATAGTTTAAAATATACATTTGCCTAAAAAAATTCAACATAGGGCATGATACGAGGGTCGTTTGAAAAGTCCGTGCAAAGTCAGAGAGATAGCACCACTGGCGCGTATCGAGGTTATGTTTAGTTAGTAGCATCTCTTGGAAGAACACACACCAAGTTTCAGCCAGATCGGTCTATTTCTTTGTGTTTGGCATTCGTTTGAATCGAGGAAGTCGAGTGATTTTCAAAAAATGGACGAAAAAGAATTTCGTGTGTTGATTAAACACTACTTTATGAAAGGCAAAACGCCTCAGGAGACTAAAGAGAAGCTTGATAAACATTATAGTGATTCTGCACCTTCGTTTAGAACAGTTTATAAGTGGTTTCCAAATTTTCGGAGTGGCCATATGGGCACAAGTGACGCTGAACGTTCTGGACGCCCTGTTGAGGTTACTACTCCAGAAATCATTGATAAAATCCATGATATGGTGATGGATGACAGAAGAGTGAAGGTGCGTGAGATTGCTAGTGCTGTGGGCATCTCGAATGAAAGGGGTACATAATATTTTGCATCAACATTTGGACATGACAAAGCTTTCCGCAAGATGGGTGCCGCGATTGCTCACGCTTGACCAAAAACGAAATCGTGTGAAGTGTTGCAAGGACGGTTTGCAGCTGTTCCAGAAGAATCCGCAGGACTTTAAGCGTCGTTTCGTCACTGTGGATGAAACATGGATACATCACTACACTCCTGAGACCAAAGAACAATCTAAACAATGGGTTACCAAGGGGGAATCTGCGCCAAAAAAGGCGAAGACCGTTCCTTCGGCCGGAAAGATTATGGCGACTGTCTTTTGGGATTCGCAAGGAATAATCCTCATCGACTATCTGGAAAAGGGTAAAACTATTACAGGTGCATATTATTCATCGTTATTGGACCGTTTGAAAACTGAGCTGCAAGAAAAACGCCCACGATTGGCCCACAAAAAAGTCCTTTTCCATCACGACAACGCACCAGCTCACACCTCAGCAGTTGTGGTCGCAAAATTAATGGAAATAGGGTTCCAACTCGTTTCACATCTCCCCTATTCTCCAGACTTGGCTCCCTCGGACTACTATTTGTTCCCCATTATGAAGAAATGGCTGGCGGGAAAAAGATTTTATTCAAACGAGGAGGTGATTGCAGAAACGAATGGCTATTTTTCAGACTTGGACAAATCCTATTATTCGGAAGGGATCAACAAACTAGAGCAGCGTTGGACGAAGTGTATAAACCTAAAAGGAGACTATGTTGAAAAATAAAAAAGGTTTACCCCAAAAAATTAAGTAGTTTTTATTTTTGCACGGACTTTTCAAACGACCCTCGTAAAAGGAAGTGTCCTAGATTATCGCTTTCAAATTCACATATGTTACATTGTTGCTCAGGATTAAATCTATATGAAACCTTATTAAGGAAGATTCTGCAGTACTTGTTTCCAAATAACCTCAATTGGCTGGCTACCATAATTTATAAAGAAATAAGATTCTCCGAGTCCTAAAGAACTTATATTTCTAAAGACTGGATTATAGGATGATGTGACCGCCTTAGTTACATCTTTACAGATTAGGTTATTTTTAAAAGATTCCAATAGGCTGTGGAAAGAACAGGATAGGAGGTTGGGATCTTGAGATTTCCAGACATTATCAGCTCCTATTTCTAGTAAATATGACCCCAAGTTCATGACACCAATTAAAGGGGATCTTTCTATTGTCTTGGAGTTCCAACATTTTTACTATAACAAATTTTCGGAAGTCGATCATTCGGAGAAAAAAAAAAAAACGAAATTGTGGACATTCCATTTCAAATTACTGACCACCTGGGCAAGCAGAGCTGCAATTTTTTTGTCAAAAAGCAAAATAAATTACAAATGGCAAAATATTATATTTGCAATTTAGCTTTACCAGTTATTATGACAAGAAAATTTCAATCTAGGCTCTGGCAAATTATTTTCCCAAATTCCAGGTTATTACTAAAATCCAAAATTACTTGGTTTGTCTTTTATTAATAATAGCCGTGATTGCTCGGCTGTGAAATGTGAATACATTGGAAAGCATTTTCCATTTTCCATTGTGGGCGGCCAGTTTTAATTGAAATCCTAGTTTAGTTTTGGGAAAATATTTCGCTATAAACAAATTTATCGCGCACTCAATGGAAATATCCAGGATAATTTAATACTATCACTGCTTAGTTTTAATTAAAATAACTATTACAATATTGTAATAATTCTGTAAATTTCTTGGATTATTTATACAAATGCATAAATTAGCAAAACCTGACGCCAACTTATTGCAAC
Source organism: Rhodnius prolixus (assembly GCF_049639745.1). Taxonomy (NCBI): domain Eukaryota; kingdom Metazoa; phylum Arthropoda; class Insecta; order Hemiptera; family Reduviidae; genus Rhodnius; species Rhodnius prolixus. The sequence goes on from NW_027411624.1 coordinate 29,986,705, forward strand.
ATAGAAAGTATACCGAATTGAAGCATTTATTATTATTATATTTAATTTAATACGCGTCAACGTCAGATCATTGCTGCCGGTTTTCAACGCATTCAATTGTAACAGATAACGCGGTCTATCACCCGGATAAAAATAAGTGTTATTACCTTCGGAGAAGAAAGAAATACGAGGCATTCTGCTGATAGATTATCTTCCTACTGGCCAAACAATTACGGGGCAATACTATGCAAACCTCCTAGACCAACTACAGGAAAAGATACGCGAAAAAAGGCCTGGTTTGGCAAGGAAAAAAGACAACTTTCATCAGGACAACGCCCGCCCGCACACAAGTGTTATTGTCATGGCAAAACTTCATGAACTGAGCTACGAATTGTTACCACATCCACCTTATTCACCTGATTTGGCACCATCAGACTTTCATCTCTTCCCCAAGCTGAAAATTTTCCTCGATGGACGGAGATTTCCTATAACGGAAGAACTGACAGCCGAATTGGAGAGGTATTTTGCAGGCCTGGAGGAATCTCATTTTCGAGATGGGATCAAGGCATTGGAACATCGCTGGACCAAATGCATTAGTCTACAGGGAGACTATGTTGAAAAATAAAAGCAGTTCCACCGAATATTTATGTTTTTGAATTTTGAGGCGCATCTACATCTACGTATGGTCAATGGCGTTCAGAGCTTCTCAGCCATGCAAGGTACGGTCTCCTGTTACAAACAACAGAGTCCATTGCAGGACAGTGAGCTATAAGAGATTCCTGGAAAGAGGACATCTTAAGATAGCACTCCTGGCATTGAATCTGAGGACCTCTGGCTTACTAGTGGACACCTAGCTGGGCTTGATCGCCTTTAATAAACCCTCCTCTCATGGCGCCTTCCTAGTCCACTTACACTTCCGTCTGTCACAATCCCTCTCTAAATCGCCCAACCACGTAAGGCGTTGGGAATCTCTTGAAGATTAATCCTTATTATTTTTTTTTCTTTTCCGCCTAAATCTTTTTATTTCTTAGGAAATACTCTCTATCCTTAGAGCCCTACGGAGACAATAATCTGCCTTACGGCCTTCACAACATCTTGTCACGCTCGTCCCTAGTGGCTAAATCGATTTAAAAGTACTGCTTGCCTTCCTAGAGGAATGGAAGTCTATCTAATTCCCTCTAAACGGACATTTCAATGATTTTACGAGTTCTCAAACTGTAAAATGAGGATACATTTAATTACCCATTTTAAAGAAAACGTTACGTACAACTTTAGGGATTTTAGCGATTTATCTTGTCAATCTTGTTTGCGCTACACACTTCAGATTTAGATTCAGACCAATCACTTAGGGTACCATAAAACTCATACTTTTCTGAGAAAACTCAATTAGACTCGTCAATAATAATTCCTCTTCTTGCTGGCAGTAACCAAAACTAAAAAAAATAAAATAAATCATCTCGAAAATTAGTAAATGAGCCTGAAAACGTGAAGTATTACTGCAGTGAATCATCTAAGCCTGGGCTCTCGTAAAACTCAAGTAATTTTATTAATTCACTTTCAGAGTTAATCTTTCTCCTTTCAACTCAACCAGCAATGCTATTTGGTTACAGCTAAAGTTTGTTCATTATAATAAAATATTTAATGTAACTAGACAATCTCCGCCTTTAGAAGCAGAATTAGTTAAGACTTCTTTAAACCATAAACTAACATGAGTTTGTTAGTGTTTACATTAAGAATATAAGATGAAGTTACGAAATTTTGTTTTTAAACTTTTATACTGTATAATATAACTTTTATTATGTGCATATGGGAGTATAAAGTATAATTTTCAAATACTTACATAAAAAATAACTTGGCCAAGTTAGAAGAGTCAAAATGGACACTTTATTTACAATCAATACAATTGTAGTTAAGTAAAGCTGTTTAATTATGTTCAGTAACCTGAAACCCTGGATACTTTTTAGCCTATTCCAATTTAAAAAGTTGCGAACAAAAACCTTAGAATATCTTGTCGCAGAATGCAACAAAAACCAAACCTGGATTCTATAAAAGGGATATTAATTAAAAAAAGACCTGCTAAATCTTTTCTGTAGCTGCAGTCAGTCTAATTTAACGATAGGCATCTCGTCTAACTTTCTAACTGTAATATTCGGATTTAAATTCATTTTTACTGACTTCTATACTTAGACCTTTATACACAACCACCTTCTTAACCAGTTATGTAACTGTTTATGACGAAGATATTCCTCATGAAAAAAGTGTAAAATTTTGTATTATGACGAGTATATTCGTCATGCGTTTTCAGTAGTGACCATTGGCCAGTTAATTTTGCAATTTTAGTTAAAACTAAAATATATTCGTAAACTGCAAGAAGTTTGGAATATTTTGAGGCCATGTCGAAATAAGAAGAACTAATAGAAGTTATAGTATGAATTAGTCTTCGTAAATATATCCTTGTCTTTTATTAGTCATCACTGAATCAATAACGAATTCATATATTGTGTTAGACTAGACTATGCAGTAAGTGGCGCGCCTGGTAACAAAAAACGGGATGAGGATCCTTTTGTTCCCTATTTACCTGTATTCAAGAAGCAGAGCTTTTGGCTCATTTGCGGGGATATAGCGATCATCCAAATCGCGTCGTGGGCTACTAACCTGCCAAGATATTTCCCTGCATAATTGTTTGTATTTTAACATCTGATTAGGGATTCATTTGCATAAATACCAGTTGCAACCTACTCCGGATAATTGCAGCAACCCAATTTCATATCAAACATACTCTGGGTTTAACAAATATATTCGTCATCGCTTAATTTGTACGACGCACGTAGGGGACATATTTTCCAACAAGGTCAAAAACAGTTCAACTAGCTAAGAGATCTTAAATGAGATCAGACTTAATTAAGTGTATCACAATTCAAATCACTTTGTGAACGTTGTATTAAGACAAATTTAAATCTTCTCATCAAAAACTTACTTTAAAAAGTGAAGTATAAGGGTTGATTGTACACAAATTAGCAATTATCCAACATTTCATTCACATTTCAGCTCGTAATTTCATCCCTTTAGAAACATTCGAAAAGCTTATGTGTTTTTAATTGTGGGCGAATATTTTAATTGGTTAAAATCATATTAATTATTAAATAATTATAATAATACGGACAGATGATAAAACATATGTGTGATATATTGAATGTAAAAAAATATTGAAGCTAGAGGTTTTTGTTTTATATTCATATAGCGTTGTGTTCTTTTGACTGCCTTAACCCATGTTGATGAGAATAAAATAAAATAATAAGAATTCATCATCATAGTGGTTGTTCTTATTTCTCTTAGTGGATCAACTCCTTCAGCTTCAGGTGTGGGGTTCGAGGCAGATCAAATTGGTAAGAGGCAAATCAAGTTATATTGCAAAGAAAAGGAAACGAATTGAACATTAAAAATAGTGAAGAGTTGTCGTATAAACTAATTGATTTGCGTGGAAGTAATAGCAATTCAGATTGTTCATCGGCCGTAAGTAAAACTCAGTTATATACTACATTGGTTTAATTTATTTGCAAATATGACGTCATTAGGAGAAATTAATAGAATTAACAAAAATATTAGCAATTCTACCATTAACGCTATTCGAGCACTCCACTTATTAATTTTTGAGTGCGAAGGAAATCGTCAGAAAAGAGCTAGACTGAGAAAATTTGAAGGATTTAGTTTTTTGTTGGATTCAGAAGAATATAAGGTCAAACTTAAATTCATACATGAAAATTTAACTGATGGTGACCTTACACTAATCTGCAATATTCTTAACATTGACCATGACGGAAATGCGGACGAACTATCCAAACGTATTTGTACAAGTCTAATGAATTTAGAAAATTTAAAAATATTAAATGAAGCGGTTAATGAGCAAGAAGATGAAGATACTGAAGAGCAAGATGTAAAAGAAGAAGAAAATAAAGAAGATGAAGAAAGAAGTAATTCAGAGTTGTGTTACCATCCCAAATTTTTATTAAGAGATATAGAAGATTCTATTCGTCCTTTCACCGGTAGTGACAATTACACCGCTAATCGGTGGATTAAAGAATTTGAAGATATGAGGAAATTATTGAAATGGAACGATTTGGAAACTTTTATATATGCCAAGAAATCGATAAAAGGATTTGCAAAAACAGTAATTAATTGTGAGCCGAATGTAAACAGTTGGGTTAATTTGAAGAGGGTCTTAAGAGCTGAATTTCCAACTACGATAAATAGTGCTACTCTACATCAGATGCTAGTTAACAGAAAAATGAAAAAAGAAGAGACACTTAAAGAATACTTTTGTCACATGCGCGAACTGGCAGGAAGGGGTAGTATCGAAGATGATGCATTAATTAAATATACAATCGACGGCATCAATGATGACATTAGAAACAAAGTTGTTCTTTTTGGCTGTTCTACGGTTGCAGAATTTAAGAAAAGAATTGATATTTATGAAGAAATAAAGTTAAGCAGTAAAGTACATCAAGAGAAATGTCAATCGTTAGCATTCAAGAAATTTCCAGAGTCAGTGCAGGAAAGAAGAGTGAAAAATGCAGGTACTACGAGTGTGGCGAATGTTGTTCGATGTTACAACTGCGGGAAAATGGGTCATGTTTCTTCAGCATGCACGGCTCCGAAACGAGAACCTAATTCCTGTTTCAAATGCGGATCTCAAGGACATCAAAGAAAGGACTGTCCAAGATTACGTCCCACATCGAGAAAGCTCACGGAAGGTACTACGCATAAGGAGATTGGCTGGATTGCAGAGAGCTCATCGTTAGCACCAACCTACGAAGTAAAAATTAAGCTAGAGGTAAACGACGTAGAAATTAGCGCTACTTTAGACAGTGGTAGCCCAATTTCTCTAATTTCTGAACATATTTTGCCTGTCAATGTTATTATAAGTCCGTATACGCGTAAATTTCAATTTGAAGGAGTCAATAAAAGTAAATTAAATATATTAGGAGAGCTTAAACAAAATGTATCTGTTAATTCAATTAAAATTCCAATTACTTTCTATGTTGTTCCGGAAAATACTATAAATTCTATCTGTTTGTTAGGTCGAGATTTTCTTTCATATGATGGACTGCAGGTTAAGTTTCAGGGTAATAATGTTTGTATTGATGTTAAAAGAACATTAGTTGAAGAACCGATAGGTGAATGTATTTCTGATATTTTAAATATTGATATTTCCAATAACGTAAAACTTAATGAACCTGATTTGGATATAAATAATGAATTATCATTAGAAATTCAAAGTAAAGTCAAAAATATTATTAAAGAAAATTATAATGATGTTGAAAAACCTAAAGAGCCCGTAACAAATTTAGAGCTAGCACTCACAGTTAAACCCGATTGTCACTTGGGGTATTTAGTGGATGGTGAAGGGATTTGTCCCTCCACAGCAAATGTTGCTGCAGTTGCAAATTACCCAATACCCAAAAATTTTCGCGAATTGCATAGCTTCTTAGGATTAATTTCTTATTTCCGAAAATTTATTCATAACTTTGCTATTGTCGCCCAGCCACTATATAAGTTGTTGAAATCTAAAATCAATTTCGTATGGTCCGAAGAAGAATCAAATTGTTTTGAGCGACTTAAGAATTTCCTAATATCAGAGCCGCTGTTAGCTATTTATTCACCCACTGCACTTACTGAGTTGCACTGTGATGCAAGTGCACAAGGCTATGGTTCGATCCTTGTGCAGAAACTGTTCGACAATAAAAGTTATCCAATGCGTACAGCTAACGCTTATGAAGTTATTAAATGGCAAGCATGCTACTCGTTTTTTTCCCAATACCACAAGCCAGTTAAGTTAGTTTTCGATGGGGGTTCTGGCTTCAATCCCAATGGATTTACTAAATTCCATAAAAGTTCACCTATGAACATGAAACCGTGGTTACCTAATAGTTAGCCAATTGCAGACTATTGAACTTATTTGTTTTAAGTTTGCTTAATTTTTCAAACTTAATGTTTTGTACTTTTCTAATTTCTGTTTTGGATTCTAATGTTATTGTTATTTATTTTCATAATTTTAATTTTAATTTTGCTAAGAATTACTGTTTGATTGTGAGACCAATCAAGGTCAGGTTGGACGAGCTGTGGGCGAATATTTTAATTGGTTAAAATCATATTAATTATTAAATAATTATAATAATACGGACAGATGATAAAACATATGTGTGATATATTGAATGTAAAAAAATATTGAAGCTAGAGGTTTTTGTTTTATATTCATATAGCGTTGTGTTCTTTTGACTGCCTTAACCCATGTTGATGAGAATAAAATAAAATAATAAGAATTCATCATCATAGTGGTTGTTCTTATTTCTCTTAGTGGATCAACTCCTTCATAATTAAACTTTATAAGTAATTTTACTGCAATAACTTTTCATTAATACTTTTTAGAATTTATTAGATGTCACAGACTCTTAAACTGGCCACTTCATTTATACAAATTTTTTTTGTTATAATGATGATAAAATGTACATTACGTCTTCATAAATAAATACGAACTTTATTTTATCTCTATTCCCAATTATTCTTCTGTTTTATCTTTATTATGCCCTTTATTGTAAATAATAATTACATGCAACGCACATTATAATAGATAAAGAGAAACTTAGTGTTGGTCAACTACTACTTTCCTAATTTTAATCATAGAGTTAAAACGCAATTTTAGCGTTGAATTTGATAATAGAGTAGAATAAAAGAGCACAAATTATACAAAGCTAATAACAAATAAATAACTTATTGTAATGAAAATTCATTTCTATATAATAAATAAACGCAGTCCCTTTAATTGAGTAATTGAAAGAGGAAGTTTTATAATCAAATATTTTGTATTTAAATGAAATGAAGAGCTGCAGAGATTGTACCAGGTCTCTTTCAATTAAAGAAAGTAAAAATACATCTAAAGCCAGTTAAAAATTAGAATAATTAAGGGAAAAACGTAGGGATTTTATTCTAGCAATAGAAAATGTAGCTACAGATTTGTTAACTCTAGTCTCCTTTATTCTGCTATTTTTATTTATATTTGCGCAGCTTTTGGTCTTTAAAAAAAACAGTTCATCTTCAGGACTAATACAAATTCTTTATTAATTTTTCTATAAAAACCCAGGGGGATAAGCTTATGTTTGGGCATTCAATGTAATCTACAGTTTTACAAACTAAATGTACTTGGAAATATTGAAGGGAATTCAAGGGAATCCATGATTTTTTTCCCAAAAAATAGTGATAGGATCAGAACTAAAAACTTACAGAGTACCATAATGGTACTCTGGTACATAATCCATGATTGTATAAATGGAAACGAAAAAAGAAAGCAAATAACCGACAAAAATACCCAGACTAAAACCATTCTGATAACAATCTTGCAAACAAATGGCCAACCTTTTCACACCTATTTGCAATCAACCTAATCAGTCTGGTTCAACCAAAAAAAAGGGTTGATTTATAGCTCTGGCTACCAGCCCTGGAATGGGCGTATTTTTTCTAAGGGAAAGTTTTTAATCATCCAATAAATTTTTTAGGTTTTCATTCTGCCAAAATCGATGATTTTGATGATGTATTTTTATTGCTTTTTGTTTTATTATTTTATTTACTTTTATATAAAAGTCAAAAACATTTTTGAAACATGAAAAATTAAATCAATCCATTTCGTAAGGCCATGTATACAGGGTGAACCAGTAAGTATTGTCCACAGGCCTACAGTGTGAAGTACATCTAAAGTGGAGTTCAATGACGTATTGACCAACTTCATATTTTCCTGACTGTTCTTGAGTGACGTCTTTTTTTTTTTTTTAATTTGTTTATTTATTTTGCAACTATAATAGATATAACAAGCAAAAGGGATGAGAGTAAGGAAATGGCGCAAATACACGTGCACGCACATATATGCACTTACATACACGTGCGCGCATATGCATGTGCGCCAAGAGGCGTGAGTAGAGTGAAAGACGACCATCCAGTGATGGAAGCCGTTAGTTCGCCTGATTGGCAAGCTTACACAGCAACCATCCTAGGAGGTCGGCGTTGTGTTGAGATGGTCGCGTGGCCACCGCCGCTTTAGTCTGCGATGAGGATTAGAAGGAAGTGTTGTGGTAGACATGTTGTGGATAAGAGGGTTGTAATGACTGTGTAGATTTGAGTGGAGTTTTGTGTAGCGAGATTGTGCTATTTCAGAAACGAGAGGAATATTGAGATCAGTGTGTATTGTATGATTGGAGACGTAGAAAGGCTACAATTACTTTCACATTCGCCGACGACACTGCAATCCTTTCTCCTCATCTAGATCCTGTAATAGCATGCCGTGCTCTCCAAACTCACCTAAATCTTCTCGAGCCTTGGCTGCAAAAGTGGAGAATCAAAGTGAATCAATTAAAATCTAAATACATAGTATTCACTCTAAACAAGAAAACTCTCCCTCCTCTCTCCTTCCACAATACTTCTATTCCAACGACTAACCAAGTACGATATCTCGGACTACATCTTGATAAACGACTGACGTGGAACCCACACACGAGACTCAAACGAATTGACCTCAATCTCCGATATAAAATGTTGAAAAGGCTACTCGACAAACGATCAAAACTGACCCTGACGAACAAACGATCTTTATATACCGCTCTACTTGCCCCAATATGGACGTACGGAATACAACTCTACGGAAGTGCCAAAAAATCGAACATCAACCGACTTCAGACCTTACAATCAAAAATCCTGAGAACGATAGTTAACGCTCCTTTCTACGTCGACGTCTTTTTAAAGTTTTTTTTTCTAAAATCATTACTTTTTTGGGGGGCAATAAAAATGTTATTACTCAGAAAGTTTTAGTCTGAATTCGATTCTGATGACACGGTTAGAAAGACAAATAAATTTTCTGAAAATTGACACCATTTTGAAGTCTAAATTATTCTCCAAACAGCCTCAATCTTCCTCCTGGATACTGGGAAAATAAAAGTAATTGAAATTTTTTAAGAAAACTCATTAGGCCTTTATGTGATCATTATCAGACCTAGGTGCTGGCACTTTTTATAAAAGTTTCCTTGTTTAATGGGCTTTCAAACGGTATATCATTTTCCAGGATTCCTTTTATCTTCGTACGAGAAATTACGTTTGTTTTGCAAGAAAACGTGTTCACGAGCACTCAACAGTGTTGAGTTGTTGTAATTCACTGAAAACTCTTTTAGATGGACCAGTAGTCATTTTTTAAAGTAGATTGTCTTAAAATAAGGAAGTCAAATGTTGCTAAATTGCACTTTAAACATTTACTTCTGATCTCACTTAAATATTTGAGAAAATGTTAGGAAATATTTCAAACAAGTGCTAGTTTTATAATCGAAGGTTAATTTGCTTAGTTTCAAATAGGGTACAATATTTTTTTATTATTTATTTATTACATTTACCTCAGTTATAGTCAACAAGACATACAGAGGGGCTTGGCCTATTAAAAATAGGGTACAATAGACAATTTTGAAAAAGCAAGTCTAACAGCTCAGGGAAGTTTATTTATAAGATACCTAGTTGTATTGGTTAATTCCAGATTCCGATATAAGGATTATCTGTTAGTGGATTCTAAGGGTTGTTAAGGCATATTGACAGTCTTATCTTTTTAAACAGGGTAGTTGTGTGTGAAATTGTAATTTGGAGTAAATACAAACTATATGAATTTTTGTTTGAGTACTTGTTTAAAATATTTCCTAACACTTTCTCAAATATTTCAGAGAGATCAGAAGTAAATGTTTAAAAGGCAATTTGTAACCTTTGACTTCCTTATTTTAAGACAATCTACTTTAAAAATTGACTACTGGTCCATCTAAAAGAGTTTTCAATGAATTAAACAACTCAACACTGTTGAGTGCTCGTGAACACGTTTTCTTGCAAAACAAACGTAATTTCTCGTACGAAGATAAAAGGAATCCTGGAAAATGATATACCGTTTGAAAGCCCATTAGACAAGGGAAGTTTTATAAAAAGTGCCAGCACCTAGGTCTGATAATGATCACGTAAGGGCCTAATGAGTTTTCTTAAAAAATTTCAATTACTTTTATTTTCCCAGTATCCAGGAGGAAGATTGAGGCTGTTTGGGGAATAATTTAGACTTCAAAATGGTGTCAATTTTTAGAAAATTTATCTGTCTTTCTTACCGTGTCATCAGAATCGAATTCGGACTAAAACTTTCTGAGTAATAACTTTTTTATTGGAAAAAAAGTAATGATTTTAGAAAAAAAAATTAAAGTGACGTCACTCAAGAACAGTGGAAATATGAAGTTGACCAATACGTCATTGAACTCCACTTTAGATGTACTTCACACTGTAGGCCTGTGGACAATACTTACTGGTTCATCCTGTATATTGGCGTACCCTAAACTTTGGCCCTAAACAAGCAATAATGCACTCTAAACATTTTTGCTAATCAAGTTTTAGTAATTCTACATTATTTTTAAAAAAATACAATTAACTGGATTTAATTGTGCATTTAAAGCGGCTGAAAATCTTTTATTCGATAAGGAGCAAAGTTAGACTAAGGACGACTTTTATGGTTACCTAATTGTGAAGCTGGGAGAAAAAATTAAACAATTTAGATTTTCGAAATTGGTTTTGATCCTTGTTGAAACGTCTGTCTAATATACTCGTAGGATGTACCTTTTTATCCATGTCCTCCTCCATTAAACAAGGAAAAAGAAGTCCATTGTATTGCCTAGATTCTGATGGAGGTGATAAGACCTAGTAAAATTAATAAAAAAAGCAAAAAAAAAAAATATATATCACTTTTATTAGATTTTGCTAAAAGAATGATTTAAAGTCAGTAAAGATTGTCACGGTGAAAGCTGACAACTTGATAAATTTGTTAGAAGAAAGAGGTTTTAATGAGAAAGAAGGTGAAAAACATACATAACAAGAAACGTGCTCTGTTTTCAGATATTGTTACGTTTTGTAGCCCACAATAAATGTTTAGAGGCTAAAAGTTACGATGGAAATTTAATATATATAAAATTAATGACAGCAAATCTTTCTATTTCTTTCTCGCTAGAAAGCAATTATTTTTTTATTTTTCAATACCTCATTTTTCGCTTCTTTCAATTATTGTAGCAGTGATTTTCGATTTTAAGTTCTTACCACCTTCAAACTCATCGCTTTTCTCTTGAGGAATGGTTTGAAAAATGGAAAATCAAGTTTAATGAAACAAAATCTCGAAAATATTACTTTTACTCTCCGCCGCATCACTCTTCCTCCGATCTTCTATGACTCAATTCCAATTCCTCCTGCCAATGTTGTCCGTTATCTTGGGCTGTATTTGGACAAAAGACTGACTTGCAACACACGACTTAAACGAACTGAAGTTAACATACGTTATCGACTACTTAAAAGACTACTAGACCAACGTTCAAAACGTTCACTTAATAACAAACGACTGATTTACAATTCCATACTAAAACCCACCTGGACGTACGGTATTGAACTGTGGGGTTCAACGAAACGCTCCAATCTTCAACGAATTCAATCTCTTCAGTCTAAAATTCTCCTCACTTATGTTAAACAGCTCCATTTTACGTTTCAAATCCTAACTATCCACACAGATTTGGAAATTCCGTTTGTAGGTCCAGTTTACACGAACTCGCTGCAAAAGTTTTCATCAGAACTTGCAATTCTCATTCCAATCCTCTCGTCCGCCATTTATCATCTCATCACCATCCAGATCATCCTCTCAGACGACTAAAACGCCAATGGCCTCGCGATTTTCTCTCTTCTGAAGAGAGTAGCTAATTCTGGAGACGACTTAGGGAGTGTTATCACTGGGTAACTTCTCCCCTCAATTAGTGAGTTTGTATCGGTGTCTGTTATTGTCATTGTTACTTATAGCGTGTCTAGCGCTGGTGTAACTTTACAAATAAATTAAAAAAAAAAAGAAAAAGAAGTTCTTACTATTATTCAATGAAGCGAAACCAAATATTTAAGCATTAGATCAAGCAATAATGCTGTTAACTTAACAGCGAAGTGTAAATATAAACTAAATATATGTCACTCAGGAGAGAAGATGAATTGAAGATTCATATTTCTTTTCGTACCTTTAATGAAACCACTATGAGTACTTTTGGTCCACCACTCCTGCGGTGGTACTTACCACGAAGTATTCAGAAATACAATGCTGAGCAGTACTTCAGTGAAGAATAAATTTACGCACGAGCTAACTGTGTCCAGAATAGCTAGTAACAATTTGTTGCCATAATCCATATGGACTTGGTTTATTGGAGGTCAAAATAACCTTAACTTTACTTTACAATAACCTTACGTAAGGTTGACTTAATAATTACTTTATTTTGTTGAACCTTTGGGAATATTGTTGTTTGGCCAATTTTCTTAACCCTAATTTGAAAGATGTTTTTTATTTTTGAACAATTGTGTTCCTTAAAACTTCAGGCTCAATAGTACATCCACAGCATGGAAAGAAAGGATGCATGAATCTTTAGTGGAGATATGGTCACTAAACGAAGCTATAGCTTAATATATTAATGCTGAAGTAAACGAAGCCGAGGCATAACGCACAGGAAGAAAGAAATCAGCCAGTGCTGACTCCCTCGGTAATTTTTAGCGCTTGGAACTATCTTGGATAGGACAACACGATGCCAACAATGTTTTAAGTGTCGCGTCGATAATCAGGATGAATTACAGAGGAAAGAATTTCGAGCTGTTGAAATTGGAATGGCCAGGATAGGCTTCTGCGGAAATACAGGAATCATGAAAAGTTTGCTTGACAAAGGGGATATTTAGAAGTTTGAGTAAGCGCCACCAGATTTTCGAGCGATTAGTGAAGTCGCAAGCTATGATAATAGTGGTAAACTTGGTTTGTTTCCCGGTGCAGGCTTTGGATTTTATTTATTGGTTAAAATGAGAAATTTATAGTAAAATACACTTGCGATAATCACCTCCTTCCGCGACATCTAATTTGGTAGTTGGACGTAACGTCCGCTTCTAAAGGTAAGCATCACTTTACTCTTTTTTTCTGTTTGGATCATCGTGAGGGTAGAGACATAATAGAAAACTTTCAACAATACGGCGAAGGACTTCTGATTGAAAGGATTCCATACAGGAGATATTGGAAGGTTTAGTTGGGTCCCACAGCTCTGATCAATATATCTCCAAGATGGGTTTAAGTAAAATCTTCTTGAGGGTTTGCCTGTTGGGCGAGCTTAGTCTAGATTTAGGTCCTATCATGCGTCTTAGTTTCCTTCTTTGTTCAGTTACTGTTTTTTTTTTAAGTCTCTTGTGTGGGTTCCATGTATCTGTTGACTGTCCAAGTAGAAACCCAGATAGCGTACTTAATTCGAGTTAAGATGAAATAGTTATCAAATTTGGATATTTTTTAAGCTTGAGTCAAGTTCACACACTTATATTAGTTGAGGAAAACTTTCAATAAAACAACCAGAGCTTTTTATTCATCTCATTACAATAATAATAAAAGAAAAATAACTTGATAGAATATTAATAATACTAAAGCTAGAGTTTAGGGATAAAATTAAATATTTGAAATTCAAGTTGGCAATACTTGTAATGGATCTTCCTGTAAAAAATACAAAAATATTCTGCGCTTAATTTAATTCCGTATTGGAAACCTGCGATCTTTATTCTTTTTATTTTTGTCCTTTTTCCGAACCCTTTTTTTCTTCTATCCAGTCTTCTGCACACTTTTCTTTAGTTATAAATCAAGTGGAAAAGCTATTAGAAAGAGCGTTATCCACCAATTCGTAAGAAGTATATATACATGTATATATATATATATCCAATCTCTCTGGAGTGTTCTCCTTTGGAAGGCAACTTATTTGTATATTAAAGTAGAAGGGTGTGGATATTCTCCACAGTAACTCCAGAATAGTGGTTGGAGATATACTAAGGAAAAGGGACTGGAGAAGATACTCTAGTGTACTGTTGCTGCTCCTTTAAACAGCCACAGTATGAGGAGAATGAAGCCAGGAGTTAACTGTGCTCCCTCTATCAGCCAGAACTGGAGTATTCTCTCTTCGCCTCCAATCACCCTGGTTCACTTCTCCTTTAGGGATGCCCTAAGATTCTCTCCTAAACATAGCTTACTATACAATAATTCAAAGTGAACTGACTAGAATTGCTGGCAGCTAAAATTCTGTTCGACTACTTGTATTTTCCAACGAACTTCACTATTACTTTGACAGTCTGTTTTGACTGCTCTAATGTGAACTATGTGCAACTATATATATATATATTTTAGGCTAGGGGCACACATTCACAAACCAATTCCATCGACTTGTCTTCTTCTTCTACCATAGCACCAACACTTTGCCCTATAAACTGTGTTAATTATTGTTTGTCTTGAACACTACCGTTGTTTGTTTAATTTAAACTTAATTAAAATAATTAACACTCCCTCATTATTTATTAACTACAACTCGGGCATTCAAATCAAAATCTCTTCTTTATTCTCCCTATCAAATTTTGTACTTGTTATTCTAATTGTTATTTGATGCTCCAAAATACGAAGACAAAGACTAAAGGTAAAATAGTGTATGGTACTCACTTAAAGCTAGTGAACGAGGGACTGCATTTTAGGTATGATTTGTTTGTATGAAAGTATTTATTCGTATATGCATGAGTCTATTTTTGATTTGTTTTTATTCCTCTTTGGGGCAATACGAGGTGTGGCTATTAAACAACGAGACTATTGCTATAAAACATTTTATTTTAAATTTATACATATTTAGTTACTATCACCTTCAATATATACCCCTCCCCCATCCCTAAAAAGCTCCGTGCGAATTTACCATTGTTCGAAACCGTGCTGGAAGTCTTTTTCTTCTGTGAGCTCCTGCATGCCGCTTTTTCTTTCACAGCTTCAACGGACTGCAATCGTGTTCCTTTTAATGCAGATTTGACTTTGGGGAACAGATAAAAGTCACTTGGAACAGATAGGCGGTTGGCCTAAAACTGGGATGTTTTACTTGGCTAGAAACGTCTTGTGACAGACAATGTCTTGATGGAGAACCCATGACTGGTTCTTCCACAAATCGGGTCGTTTTATTCCTTACTCTTTCACGCAGTTAAGCAAGTACCTCATGGGAGTAATGTTGATTAATTATAATCGATATTTTCATCCGTTTTGGACGTGGAAGGGCGACCCGGGCGGTCATCATCTCCGACGTCTTCTCGGACATCTTGGAAACGCTTGAACCACTCAAAAACTCGCGCATGTGATTAATATTTATCGCCATAAACCTCTTTTAGTAAAAGATAAGTTTCAGTAGCGGTTTTACCCAGTTTCAGGTGAAATTTCACGACAATTCGTTGCTCTACTACCATGTGTAGTATCCATGTACAAAACGAAACTAACACCTCTTACACAAACGACGGTTCCGGTCAGACAGATTTCTCTACAAACACTTGAGACGCTGCAATCGAAAGAGAAGGCTTTACGCTGCACAGCTGTCGGTCGTTAGTATTTGGCGCATGCATAGTTCTTCTGTAGCAGCATCAGTCTCGTTATTTAATAGCCACATATAAAGTATTCCTCATTCTTTAAGAGTTAATGTAAAATATGTGATACATATTCAGGCCAGGACACGCTACAAACGTTCCGTTACACTGAAACAAGTGTAGTGCCATTGTCAGAAACATTGTCAGGTGCGAAGGAACAGGAGGAAGTTGAGTACCATAAAAAAAAAAAAAAAAAAAAAAAAAAACACAAAGACAACTTAACCCTAACAATTTAAGAAACAATCCATCTGTCAAGAAATAGGAATTGTGTCTTTTTTTTTAAACTAGGTAAACGCTTATTCTGTAAAAGAATAATCTTAGCAGTTAAATAGGAATGAAAGAATAATGCCAAAGTTCAGTCATTATTCTCTTTATTTCGCCGAGCTTTCGTCATAGGGACTAGGTCATCTTCAGGGCTGTAGAACATATGTTTACAATATAGTTTACTACATTACTAGTTACTATATAGTTACTACTAATCTTACTACATTGTAAAATGTTCCACAGCTCTAAAAATATCCTAGTCCCAAGGTCGAAAGCTCGGCAAATAAAGAGAATAATGACTGAAATTGGCATTATTCGTTTCTTCGTTTCCAATTGGATTAATGAAATAGTCACCAAAAAACAATGAACAACAATTAGTAAATATAGTGAAATGACAAAAAGCTGAAATGTAACAGATTCTTCAAGTTATACTTTGATAGACTATTTCTTAACTTTTCATCGACTAACTGAACCTTCATCAATCTCAAAATTCTCTTTATCTTTTTTTTATCTTTACTTCTTTTATGTATGATTGACAACAAGCAGGCTGAGAGCGAACCACGCGGTGTGCGGATCGTATCTACACAGGATCAACAAAAGGTCCTCTCCTCTTTGCGTAGATTGCAATGAGGAGGAGGATTTCAAATATATAATAATGATATGTCCACGTTATGTGGTAGAAAGGAAACGAATGTTTGACGACATATACAGGTATTTAGATGCACCATTTCGCTACGGAGACATAATATTCTCCACCAACATCTATGTGCTTAAATCTATAGCAGAGCTAGCAATGAAATATGAATGTATTTAAAAGTTATAGCCGATTAGAATGAATGCAAGAAAATTATTACAGAAGATTACGTGATTTTAATTTCGGTTAAGCTATAAGGATCGCAGGAATATAGAGTACTGATCCATCCATTAGTTGTAGTTTATGTAAATAGTTGTACTAATAGTAGAGGGATGAATGTGTGAAGCGAATGTATTTATAAATAAGACTGGAGAGTGAGTGATATTCTAGTGATAAGCACCTAGACGATGCTGGCTTTAAAAAAAAAAATGTATGATTGACGTTTCCATCTGGTCACCCCTCATAATATAATATTTGTAAAAACATTTAATTAATTTTATATAATCCTTCCATCAAAAAGCACTCCGTCGAATCGCAAATGCTCCTTACTTTGTGCTAAAAACTCTACCATGCACCAAGATCTCCTTATTCCTGATGTTTTCAGAAGCTGTAAGATCCCGTTATATTAAATTCCACACATCAATCACCCCACATCCTAATCCAATAGTATCCCAACTTACTGCATTGCCTGGAAATACTCCCAGGCGGTTGTAGCGCAGGTGGCGATCTTCTAAATGAAGTAAGTGTACAATAGTGAACTGTACCACTTTGGGAGTCCAACCAATGGGTGAATTCTTCCCTCATGCTGTTCATGTATCTATTCTATGTATCATGTTGTATCCAGCTTCACTTGTTTTGTTGCAGAAATATACTGCAGTTGTGAAGATAAATAAAGTAAAAAACAATAATATTGTACATTCTTCTATCTTTAATAATTCTTACCCTGTATGAAAATTAAGTCATTCTACTGAGCAAAATTTTTGCCTAGTTTTTAATCAAAGCTAATATGTTTAAAAAAAGAGTTAATATTAGAGATTTTTATTGCGTTGTTTTGTTTATATTTCTGATCGTTGAAGAAATTTTCATTTCAATTTTTTTGAAAGACTTGTACAAGAACTCGTCATTTTGTCAAGTGCCTTATATTTTAATCAATACATTTCGAGCTCTAAAAAAAAATTTTTAACAATTTTACAAGAATTTGAGACCAACTTTCTTGGTCAGAACCAGAATCACACTAAAATTTACGTAATTAAAACATTTACAACATTTTAACCTAAAATTTTAACGCTAAAGCGTTTGTTTGTACTATTATTATACGTATATACAGGGTGACCAGAGTTATATGCTCCACAACTATATTTTTTAACGGCGGGAAATTTCGAAAAAATAAAAAATACGTATTTAATCATTTTTAGTCTAGTTTATTTTCAGTGATTGACCCATTTTTTTAAACCCCTGTATCTCGAGATGCAGCATCCAACTTTTGTTTTTCAAATGAAACGTTATATTTTTTGTCGCATATTTTTGTAGTATTTGATCTCCTAAAAACAACAAAAAAAAATTTTTTGAAATCGGTCAAGTTTTTCAAAAGTTATGGTAATTTAAAATATGAAAAACAAATTTCAGTTTACTGTCAAAATTACGTTATTTTTTTTAAAAAGAATCTGTTCAAACTGGGCACAATCAACGGATAGGCAAGCCAAAACTCTGGGACTCCCACGCAGCACTTATGGTGACGAAGTCAAGATCTAGGCAGGCTAGAGTTATTCGACGTTTCAGACCATCGATCAGAGCATAAGTCCAGAGATCGAGGTGGCTATTGGATGGGACAATGTGATTTAAGCACTTTTCATGGAAATTTCTGTCCAGGTAACCTCGAACAACTCTCGGGCAACCATCTTGTTGAAAATACATATCCAGCCGACGTTGTAGAGGAACATCTTCAAGCAGAACTGGCAAAATGTCTCTTAAAAATAGTTTGAATACCTTGCACCAGTTAAGTTCTCTCTGTAGAAGTATGGGCCGATTAGTTGATTTCCTAAAACTCCACACCAAACGTTTTGTAGAAAAAACAACCTGAACGTCGAATAACTCTAGCCTGCCTAGATCTTGACTTCGCCACCATAAGTGCTGCTACAAGCAAAGCGTGGGAGTCCCAGAGTTTTGGCTTGCCTATCCGTTGATTGTGCCCAGTTTGAACAGATTCTTTATAAAAAAAAAAGTAATTTTGACAATAAACTGAAATTGGTTTTCCATATTTTTAATTACCATAACTTTTGAAAAACCTAACCGATTTCAAAAAATTTTTTTTTGTTGTTTTTAGGAGCTCAAATACTATAAAAATATGCAAAAAAAAAACTATATCGTTCCATTTGAAAAAACAAAGTTGGATGCTGTATCTCGAGATACAGGGGTTTCAAAAAATGGTTCAATCACTGAAAATAAACTAGACTAAAAATGATTAAATACGTCTTTTTTCTTTTTTCGAAATTTCCCGCCGTTAAAAAAAATAAGTCGGTGGAGCATATAACTCTGGTCACCCTGTATATTTTATTTTACCTGTGTAAAATGAGAATAGCTTTGTGTTTTGTGATTTTACTCTCTTTGTTAAAAAATAATTTTGTGGATTGATTTTCACTATACAGGCGCTGGAGTCGCGCTATTCGGTACTAATTAGATTGGTAGTTTAGAATTCCAAACCTAATTACAGCGGAAGTTGACAAAACTTGGATAATTGCGCACAAAAGCCATTAAAATACCTAACTAGCATAAATATTCTTTTGGAATCACCAAATTTTATTTTGAATTCATTTATTAATGAGTGAGGTTGTGATTAGCGGAATTTTATATTATTATGTTGTCAATATATTCACAAACCAATCTATGAGAACTTCATTTTCATAATGAGAGAAAGATATAACTCATTATTCCACGATTGCAATGTTTCTCTTAAGAGGGTTGAGAGAAAATTAAACTAAATATATGGTTTGAAAAAATCACTAAAATTTCCTTTTTATTCTCCACAGTCTTGGGAATTTCTCTAAATTCGGAATTTTAGAAACTCATATAATTCTCAATGATTTATGGTAGTTACAGCGTACAATCCAATGAAATGGCACGTCAGAGGTATGCCTCCCCCATCTTTCTTCAACATGCCGAAATATTACTGTATTTAGTTTTATTTTTTGTTTGTATCTGTAACTTTAAAAACCAAAAATTGTAAAAGGATTTGTTTTATGTTTATAAAGTTTTGTATTAAACTAGTTTGCTGATGGATGAGCCCAATTTCGATCTGATGAGATCTCGACGACCTCGGGTTTACTTTCTGTACTTACCACATTTGTTGCTGCATTGTCAGCGTTTTCCAACCGTTTTTGGCTCCCGTACCACTTGGTAGTACATCATGCTAAATTGTACAACTTCGTAAAAATTAGTGTATTTCGTGAAATTTATTATACCGAGTGTGCTATTTTATTATTATTATCTTTATTAGTATACAGATACACTGTGTCTGTTATAAAGGAGCTTAAGTTCATGTTCACTTTATACACTTTGTAAAGTGTAAGATCTTAATTTTAAAACCTTTTTATTAAATTAAATTTAATGTTACTTGGATAGAGCTTACTCATTACAATCAGTCTCTTTAAGCGGATCTTTACATAGTTATCATTTAAGTTCCGTTACATGATAATTCTGATAAATTTTCTTTATCTTTTATTGATAATGATGTAGCTTTTCCTAAATTTTCTTTATAGAAGAGGTTTGAAATCCAATTATCATGTTTTCGGGTTTTAAAAAATACTCCATGAAAGACAATTTTAATCTTGTTAAGTGCGCATTATATTTTCTCGTATACCTTGAGGCAAACTTATTTTATTCTTGTACAAATTAACAACTTCACTCTATAATATTATTAATTAAAATAATTATTATAGGAAACAACGTTTCTATGATATTTTTATGATTTAATTTTTTATGTCCGCCATTATTGATTATTTTTCGCGTACCACCAATCAGCAAGTTGCGTACTACCAGTGGTACGCTTACCACAGGTTGGGAAACGCTGGTCTAGATTGATAGCTGCAAGTTTCTGCAGCCGATTTGTTTAGAAGTATGAAGAGGTAATGCAGCATAAAGTGTGTAGAATGTACAGATCATTTATTAGTCAGCAAAATACGAAACGTACACAGATACGAAATATGTAAATTACAGATTTGTCCCAACAATTGATGTATTACCTAAGAGATCGCATAGTATTGAAATTACGTCGGTTTGTCTGATATTAATAGAGTCAAAAAACTGAATATTAAAATATTACACGACAGGAAAGGGTATTATTAATATAATTGGACTCCCACGCTGATATTCCGGGTTCCTATCGAGCTGCTCGCTCTTCTTAGAGCTCACTGCCCGGTGATGGACAATGTTGTCTGTAAGAAGAGAAGACAGCCCCAGAGGTTGTTAGGGCAATGAAAAACTAAGGAAGCCAATGACCTCAGATGAAACGAACAAAAAAAGATGCAACAGGACTTTTTAAAGGAAGATTAAAATACGTATCAAGTCCACATGGACATAATCAGAGGTGAAGAAGTAGAGTTTCACTCACAAAAAACACCGGAACTTGACTGACTATGACGAATAAAAAAAAAAACTGACTCTTTGGTTAGATTAAGTTCACTCTTCTACACTTTTTTTTATCTCCGGTGCGGCAAGTTCTCACCTCGTTCGCAAATGCTGTCAACCTGTTGTCAAGAATTGTAAAACAAACCCGTTTTTACATCATTTCTATTTTTTATTTTTTAATCTTTAATTGGAATTTACAACTGCAACAAGTTGTTGCAACAAGCAAATGAGGTACCTGATAAAAAATACGTGAAAATCACGAGTGGAGAAGGCACCCAGTGGTGTCACTTCAGTAACGTGCTTTGCTCTCACGTTAAAAGTAGCTCACGAGGCCATCTTCTCTTCAATCTCCTTAGAGGATTACCTGGTAATGTGGAAAAAGATAGGTTTTCTATGAGAGGGTTAAGATGAGCTGCTGTAGAGTGGAATGAAATTTGAAGAAACGAGTGTTAGCAAGATCTGTAATGAAAGGAATTTTGAGGTCATTATGGCTCTAGTAAGGTTAGATACTAAGAACGGAGCGTTAAGAAGTTTTCGAAGTATTTTTTACTGTAATGTCTGGAGGCGCAGTGAGTTGGAACGCTTAGTCGATCCCCATACTTCGATGCCGTATGACCAAATTGGTTGCAGTAACAGTAGATATAAGAGTGTTTTGATATGTAGGTTAAGTTTCGAACGTTTGTCAAGTAGTCTGGCGAGAAGTTTTGTAGCATTGGGTTAGTTTCTTGTCTTTTCAATCTAGTATGGGGATTTCATGTCAACCGTTTGTCTAGTTACACTCCAAGGTAGCGTACTATTTCTATTTTTTTTTTTTTTTAAAGAAGCTGTGTCCTAAAATACACAATTTTTGTATTTATCTATATTTTTGGCCTTTTTTTGGCATTGACTTCCGCCATACAGCCAGAGCATCGTCTAGGTGCTTATCACTAGAATATCACTCACTCTCCATTCTTACCTACAAATACATTCGCTTCACTCATTCATCCCTCTACTATATACAACTATTTACATAAACTACAACTAATGGATGGATCAGTATTCTATATTCCTGCCATCCTTATAGCTTAACCTGAATTAAAAATCACGTAATCCTTCTCTAATCATTTTCTTCTATTCATTGTAATCGGCTATAATTTATATACATTCATATTTCTTTGCTAGCTCTGCTACAGATTTAAGCACATAGATGTTGGTGGAGAATATTATGTCTTCGTAGCGAAATGGTGCATCTAAATACCAGTATAAGTCGTCAAACATTCGTTTCCTTTCTATCACATAACGTGGACATATCATTATTATATGTTTGAAATCCTCCTCCTCATTGCAATCTACGCAGAGAGGAGAGAGGACCTTTTGTTAATCCTGTGAAGATACGATCCGCACACCGCGTGCTTCGCTCACAGCCTGCTTATTTATCCATATAAATAAAAATGTAAATCTTCGTTTGTTCAAAATCTTAAATCTCAGAAAGTTCTTCACCGACTGCTTTGAAATTTTGATACAACGTCGCAATCGAATTCGCATTTGTTTTTAAATACATTTTAATAATAATTCTAAAATTTAATTTTTCCCATTTCAAATTTCTTTATTGATTGTTTAGGTTAAGTGCTTGTCGGGGACGCGCATGCGTAAATTTGGGGGAAAAACGCTGAAGAAAATTTCCCAATTCACTTTTCATTATTTTCTTTCGAATTTCACAGATGAGTTTAATTTTTGATAATGGATTCAAGAGGTCACTAAATTTGCACATTAGAGGGAAGCCTTTCTTGGAATTTGCGTTCATCAGAATTTACGTGCAAACAGGTTTCGAATAAAGTTAAGACTTACCTGCAGGTAGGTAATCAATAAATTAAGGTTCGAAACCAATCAGGGAAGTTATAAGTTTTAGGAAATGTTACTTACGGCTGCTTCCTTGATAATCCAGCAGTAAGAGAAGGGAAATGATCTTTTTTTCTTTTTCTAGATCTATTTTATTTGCACAAAGTGAAATCTAATTAAAGTGGAAGCAGAAGTTGTTGAAAGCTGACATGCTGATTTAATCTTGGGTGCTTTGCTAAAGAACTGGATGCGGATAAGGCGGTAGTATAAAAATGTAAATTAATTCGATTAAGCCGGAGAGAAGAGTGGTGGAGAGGCAATGTTGAACTAGTGCTTGTTCAAACGGTTACAATATGGCAACCCCAAGGGGTTATCAGCAATTGTTTTTGTAAGAGTATTTTAACATTACTTTAAAATAAGCTTTAAATTCCAATCACAGTTCGCTGAAGCTCTCCA